>NC_059337.1:121785000-126785000 GCF_018350155.1 Leopardus geoffroyi
GGCACTTTTGTTATTATTATTTTCTAGATATTCTGCAATTTTTCTTAAATTTCACCTTTGATTCAAAAGTTGCTTGAAAATTTCCAAATCTCCAGATGATAATGTTTTGTTTTTAATTTCTATCTTTACTGAATGTGTGATCAGAGAAAGGCTGTACAACTTCTACTGTTTGAGATTTACTGAGGTTTTAATGATGGTCTTTTTTTTTCTTTAAACGTTTATTCATTTTTGAAAGACAGAGAGACAGAGCATGAGTGGGGGAGGGGCAGAGAGAAGGGGAGACACAGAATCTAAAGCAGGCTCCAGGCTCTGAGCTGTCAGCACAGAGCCCTAAACATGGGGCTCAAACTCACGGGCCGTGAGATCACGATCTGAGCCAAAGTTGGACAGTTAACTGACTGAGCCACCCAGGTGCCCCAATGGTGGTCTAATTCTTAAGAATTTTCCATGAATACTTAAAAAGATGTCTGCTCTACTTTCAATATTCAGAGTTTGATATGTACCAATCAGATTTACCATAATACATGTACTGAAGACTTCCATATTCTTAAAAATTTTTTTTAATGTTTATTTATTTTTGAAGGAGAGAGAGACAGAGCATGAGCAGGCGAGGGGCAGAGAGAGAGGGAGACACAGAATCTGAAGTGGGCTCCAGGCTCTGAGTTGTTAGCACAGAGCCTGATGCGGGGCTTGAACTCATGAGCCATGAGATCATGACCTGAGCCAAAGTTGGACGCTTAACTGAGTCAGCCACCCAGGAGCCCCAAGACTTCCATATTCTTACCTTTTATCTAATTGTCCTGTTGTAGGCTGAGATTATTTAAAATCTTTTACCATTAGTTATTTTCTGACTATTGTTCCTTGTTAAAGTCTGCAGTTTCACTTTGTGATTGTTAATGTAATGTTATTCAGAGCATAAATATTCGTAACGCTAAGATCTTCATTTTGAGTCACATCTTTTACAATTACAACATACCAGAAAAATCTCAGTGACCAGCAGGATACTAAAAATGGTTTCTCTCAACACCAGGCTCTGTCCATGCAGCACTGGGTACAAACAGCAGCGTTTCAGCAGTCACACAAGACTAGAGGCCTCTCCATGCCCCACTAGGCCATTTGACCACATGGGCCACAGCTGCCTCTACCTGAGCTGCAGTGGCTTCCTGACCCAGTCAGCAAAGTAGCAGCCAAACAAGTAAGTTCTTCTGCAAGTACTTGGGAAAAGGATAAATTGTGTCCAGGCATGTGGAGAAGCGAGTGAAGAAGCTGGATTCAGAACTTCCCTGGTTGGAAAACTGATCAGACAGCCTTTGGTCTGTGGCCATCTGGTCAGTTTGTAAATAGTGGTTACAAAAATAATCTGTTAGCAATTATTTTTTCCTATAATGCACTTTATTGGGTACATGCTTTGTTCTTATCTATAAAAAGACCCGAAGGTCCAGAGTTCAATGGAAATGGGCAAGTGCTCACAAGAAAAAAAAACACAGTAACCCCTTTTCAGTGTCTTTAAGGCCATACTGGAAAGAAGAAATCATTAATAACTGAAAATGTTTACAAGCAGAGGACTTGAACTTTAGATTCCCTCTTTATGAATTATTCCCCCAAAAAGGGAGTTGGGGAGAGTGAGAACCACATGTTTTTATTGCACAGCTTGGGCAACGTACAATGCTCCAGGGCAATGCAACGTCAGCCTACAGGAAGGTACCATAATTACCTAGCATTGCAGCTTCTTTTGCAACTCACGTGCTGCCCCTTGAAATCAGCATCACAGTCAAGTCAGCAAGTTTTGATGTGCACTAGTGGGTTGCATGACTCTAGTATTAGACTAGAAATATTATTTGTTAGCACATCTAATACATCTTCTAAAAAAAAAAGATCACATATTATCATCTCCTTATTGCACTTAAGTCTTTCTAGTCACGGTCTAAAAAAGGTGGTAGATTTTTAGATTTGGAGTCTTTAAAAGACATTCATCAGATAAACATTTTTCCAAAGAAGACATACAAATGGCCAACGAAAACATGAAGTAAAAAATACTTGCTTTAAGTATAGTATTATTTTGTTTTGTTTTAAATTTTGTTTATTTATTTAAGTAATCTCTACACCTGATATGGGGCTCGAACTCACAGCTCCAAGATCAGGAGTCACATGCTCCATGAACTGAGCCAGGGGAGACCTATTTCATTTTTATTTTTAACGTTTATTTATTTTTGAAAGAGAGACAGAGTATGAGTGGGGGAGGGAAGACGGAGAGGGAGACACAGAACCTGAAGCAGACTCCAGGCTCCGAGCTGTCAGCACACAACCTGATGCAGAGCTCGAACTCACAAACCGCAAGATCATGACCTGAGCCGAAGTCGGATGCTTAACCGACTGAGCCACCCAGGACCCCCATTTTGTTTTTAATCATCTACTCATAACCTGAAATGTGGTATCCTACTACTGTTTAACTTTAGGTTTTTGTAATTCTAAAACACTGGCACGTGGCACGTGCTAGCTGCTTCATGCACGAGGGCCGTCAGTATTGTTTTCGCTAACGCTACAGTTAGAGAATTGATTTAGCTACAGTTAGAGAATTGATTTAGCCACTGAAATGTTCATTACTCTGTGCAAAATGCCAACTCAAATTAAATTCCTACAAGAAAAAATAAATTAATTGCTTTATCACTAGTCCTTCTATAGTTTTTCCAGTCATCGCTTGGCTGTCTTAGGTTATTGTAGCCGTTTGGTCAAGAAACACTTTTGGTTGAGTATGAAATTCTTGAGCCACACCTTCTTTCCTTGAAGCCTTGTTCTCCTGTCTTCTAGAGTTGAATGATAATGTTAAGAAGTCTGAAGCCAACCTGGTTATTTTTACCTTTAAGAGTAGCCCAATCTTTTTGGTTCAATTGCCCAAAGGATTCTTTTATCTCTGGCTTCCAATAACTTCACAAGGATGTCTTATTGTTGATTCTCCTATTTCATTTTTTACTGAAAATTGGCACATCCTCTCAATTTGAAGATTCAAATCTTTTAATTTGGGGAAAATCTTCCTTGAATCATACCTTTATACATTTCTTATATGCCATTATACAGACTTTCTTGTGAACTTCAATTATGTGTATGCTGAGAATTTCCTTATCCTTCACTACTGTCATTTCTCTCCAGTCTCTTTTATCTTTTTACTTCTTTTTATTTTGCTTTTTCTTTCATGGCCTCTGTCTCTTGTTTTCAGCAGTATCTCTTCCTATTCCTTCTTATGCTACACCCAATTTTGTCTTCATTTTATGTGATTTTTAAAATTTTTTATTCTACTTCTTTCCTGAGTTCTGCAGCTTCTGTTTCATCTTCCGATGCCTTGCCATTTGCATGAACTTATTCTATAAAGGCAATTGTTTTTGTACTCTTATTTTATAAAGGCAATTGTTTCACTTTTTTATTCACGGGACAATGTTCATAATTTTTCACATGCTTCATGGCAACAATTTTTATCTCTGAGGTAAGCATTCTTTATCTGCCTTTTATTTTTCCGGTTCCTTCTGCTTTTCTTTCTTGCAGTATTCTAGCACAGATCTCATGCTGGCTCCTTTTAGGCAGCCCAGCTTTGAATAAGTCGAGGTTTTTCTATACCAGCTATCTGTATAGTTTCTCTAAGGGAAGAACTGTATAGGCACTCCAAGGAAAAGGAATATTCCTGACGACACAGGGCCATATATGAATATATGAGTCCTTTTAATCTTGATTTCTCCCTCCAAAAGCGATATGCAGCTCTGTAAGTATCTCATCTCCCCCCTGCCACTAAAACTGCTTAATGCAAATAGGGCTTGATTCCTTGATCAGGCTTTTCTCCAGTGCCTCTTAAGACCAAAACAGGTTCAGAAAATCTCCTGTCACAACCTGTGCAACTTATTCTTGCTGATGAAACAAGGGATTTTAGTTTTGTGGCTTAAGGTACACTCCTCATCTTGGAGAAATGCACTGTGCTGATTCCTTGTGAGATGCATACAGTCCCCAGATAAGTCCCTCCACACTCCCTCCAGCACCCTTGCACGATCTCCAGTGCTTTCTGCAGCTATTCCACCTGTGCTGTGATCCATGGTTTCAAATACCTTCAAAACTTCTTTCTCAACCACAGAGTTTATATTGCTTTTTTCCATTCTCCTTGTTGCTTTGGAATGGTTTCAGAGACGAGAAGAGGAGAATGTCAAGTATACTCTGCCATATTTGATCTGAAAGTTCTCAGTAGGAGTAACTTTTTATTACAAGCAGGACTACTGTCACCTGATGATTCTGAAAGCCCTGTCATGTGTACCTTCCCTCCTCTATGCCAAACACATGCTAGTTATTGGCAACTTAAGCCTAAAAAGGTTACATGGCTCATTTAAGGTCTCAAAGATGACTGGAACTCAGGTCTCTTGATTCTTGGCCTATGTTCTCACTGCACTGCACACCCATACGTGCATATGGCCAAAGAACTCCATGGACCTTCCTTCTAAGCATGTTTATCACCACAAGCTTACCTCTAACAATTACACTTACAAAAAGACTAAGGAACCACATAACTGACAAATATCAGGGGTGAAGAGGAAAGAAGACCAAGAAAACAAGCTTAGTTCCTACATTACCTGGCTTAGTATCTGTCACTCCTTCCATAAGAACCAGTCCCACTGGTCGCTGACAGGCGACATCACAGAAACGGAATCGCAGCAGGAAGTCTCGGCTATACTGTAGTCTCTCTGTAAACCAGGAAAAGCCATACAGTGAGAGAAAGGAAGACAAGCCACATGCTGAAACCTCCTTAATACCTAGAAGCTTCCAGTGTAGAGACACAGGGGAAGCCTGGCTCTGAAGACAAGCTGAATCTCCAACGGATAGGATTTAAAGTTGTCCATTTCACTGGGAGATCATGAGGACAGTGAGAAAAGCAAAGGAATTTGCTAACAGAATTGAAGGAATTACATTTTCTCTTGTCACTGAAATACTAGCTTTCTTCCAAAATGGGCACAGAGGCACAGCCAATCAAGGATGGGGTCGATGGGGGTACCTGGATGGCTCCGTTGGTTAAGCCTCCGACTCTTGATCTCAGCTCAGGTCATGATCTCAGGGTTTGTGGGTTCGAGCCCTGTGTCAGGCTCTGCACTGACAGTGCAGAACCTGCTTGGGATGCTGTCTCTCCCTCTCTCTGCCCCTCCCCTGCTTGCTCTCTCTCGGTTTCTCTCAAAATAAATAAATTTAAAAAATGTGGTACATGCTCACCTGATCTCTTGGGGTGACAGAAAGTGATATACTGACAGCAATCAGTAATACCCAGGGAGCTGGGCCATAGTGGGGCTTGTAGCTTCCTCTGGTAAAGCTGATGGGAGAAGTCTTCCTGTCCAGATACCTATAAGGAAAGAGCAGGTGGGAATGAGGACACCAAGATGGAAAAAGAAAACAGCCCATGATTTGGGACATGCAGACAAACACACGCACACACACAATCCCGCACTATATACATAATATAAGCAAAACATGTAAGTCTCTGGGTAAGGTTAAAAATAAGGAGCTAATTAAAACCTTATTTATTTATTTATTTATTTATTTATTTAGAGAGCACGCCTGTGCGCAGGCAGGGGAGGGGCAGAGAAAGAGAGAAAGAGAGAGAGAGAGAATCCCAAGCAGGCTCTGTGCTACTGGCACAGAGCCCAGTGTGGGGCTTGATCCCACAAACTGTGAGATGATGACCTGAGCTGAAATCAAGAGTCGGATGCTTAACTGACTGAGTCACCCAAGTGCCCCGTTTTATTTATTTGTTTGTTTGTTTTGAGGGAGAGAGAGTAAAACCCTTTTTGTTTTTTTAACTAGAAACACTGAATTGTCCATGAGGCAGAAATAAGGGGTAAGAGAATGAGGTATGTGCGTGAAAGAGAATAGAACGTGTATGAACATATAGTCTCCTAAATTTCACCTCAGAAAAATCTACCTGAGTCTCCACGGAGAATATCAACTTTCAGGGGCTTTAATCTGCAGTGGGAAAAGGTTTATCCTGATCTTTGGATCTTCTGGATCAAGGTCTAGCATCTTAAGCCTATCATGAGGAAACCACAGGGTCAAACCAAATGGGAAATGCACCAAAGCACTTTACCGTATCTATGTCACCATCCTCGGTCAAAGCCAATGAGCAGCCTGGGAACGGACAGAACGCAGTAGGGAAACACATTCGGCAACATCAGTCATCTGCATATCTCCAACGTGTGTAGCAAAATTCCCTTTATTTCATTTGACAACAACAAATATTTGAATGCCAAATATGTGCAAGACACTAGCTAAGTGGGGAGGCAAGAGCAGTGATAGAAACAATCTCTCTGGCCTTGAAGGACATAAATTTTCAATATGCCACCTCAAGTAAAACAGACCTGGAATCTAATAGCCACTTTCGAGCTGTGTGACTTTGGGCAAGTCAGTTAACTCCCTTGGGTTCAATATCCTCTACTATAAAATGGGACAGTAATACCACATACAATTAATGATCTTGATAATAATAACTGATTGTTAACCGCTTCCTTTGAAGCAGGAACTAGAAAATACTTTACTGTGCATTATTGTATTTGATCCATCAAACAACAACAAAAAAACCCCTCTGAAGTAGCTCCCATTGTTTCCCTAGCATATGGATGAAGTGCATGGGGCTTAAGGAAGTTAAGTAACTTGCACAGGGTAGCAGAGCAGGGTCTGGAATTCAGGACTGACTGGCTTCAAAACGAGTGCTCTGAATCACTATGCCTAATGGTGCCAGTCACATGGTAGGCACTTAAATTATTTTTCCCATTCTCTTGAGCTCCTTGACCATGGCAGCTTTCCAGCAGGATAAGGCCTTTCTCTGCATACATGAGAACCAGGATATTGCTAGCACTTGAGTAACCTCATTGAAATAAAAGTCCAAAGTGCTTAATAACAATTCAGCCATTTTTGTGCCCTGCCAAAAGTTAAGCAATAAGATGGACAGCAAGGACAAGACAGAGGACCAGGGAGATTAAGGGACATGTAAAGAAATCAGTACAAGCTGAAGGTCTATCAGCAAGGCTAAATACACATGATAAAACTGTAAGATATCTATGCTACCAACATTCAGCATTTAAAAGGAATGAGATAGATCCATATATACGTTGCTGAGTGAAAAAAACCAAACTACAAAACGAAACATAGAGTACACACATACACACAATAGATCAAATATCAGCAGTTAGAAGCAATCACAGCGTAGCACTGGTGGGGCAAGAGCTCTAGGGCTTGCAGATCCTGGTTACAGATCCTGGCTCCACCACTACCTACCTGCATAATCTAGAGCCAGCAACTGCCTAACTTCTCTACGCCTTAGTTTCCTCACTTAAAAAATGTTAAGCAACGACAGAAATTGTGAAAGTTGAGTGAGTTAATACATGTAAAGTGCTTAAAATAGCACCCGGAATCCAGTTAGTACCTAATAAGTGTAAATTATAATTACAATATCACAGGAACATAGTTATCACCGTAAATACATACAGAATGTTCTGGAAGACAACCACCAAACTTCAAACAGTTACTACTTCACTCTAAGGGGAAAGGTAAGGAATGTAGGTAATAAAGGTGGGTTTGGTCTTATTTTATGTTTGAATTCTTGCAAGGATGTACTTGTGTATTACATCTAAACTACAAATCAATGATAAAAATTGAAGGGATTTCAAGATGCCAAAGGCACCCAGGAATTTCTAACTTCCAGGTTTCCGAACAAAAACTATTCAACAGAACAAGAAAAGGCAGGAGGGAGCCAGAATGGGTGTAACTGAGGTCCCTGCCACAGAAGCAGCACTAGTTGCCAACACCTGAACCTCTCCCTTGGCCATATTCCCACCCCCGAAGTGGTTTCCCCCATTTCACCTTCCAGGCTGGCATCCCATGGTACTGGAGCTCCCCATCCCTGATGAAGTTGTAGAGAGGTGAATCAGGAACAGAATTCAGGTCCCCACACAAGATGATGGGGCAATGGCTGCCATCTGACAACCTGGCCACTTTGTCCACTTCTGCCAAGAGAATGGCCATCTGGGCCAGCTTGACATCACCCCGGCGTGGGTTGTATAAGACATGGGTATTTGCCACACAGAGAGGGGCCACCGAGACTTGCCCCAGGCCTTCTGGGACTAGTGGCTGCAACAGCAACACTAAGCCCACGTTGTCCCGATTGAGGAGCTCCAAGCCAGGCCGAAAGTACTCCACAGGGCTGGCACAGAGCAGACGGAATCTCGTGGGCTTGTAGCAGACAGCACAGCCATCTGTCTTACATCCGGTCCTCCTCTTGTAGAAACAGGTAAAACCTGCAAGGAACACCCGGCCAAGGAGATGGGTCAGAGTCCTTGAAGCCTGAATCCCTCCAAGCAGTGGCAGTAGCCGAGGCGTGTATGCCTAAGGCACTGCTCCCGCTGCTCCATAAGGGGAGTTCCTGTCCTTGCCAACTCCTTGGTTCTGCAGAGGTTCCCTTACAGTGGTAAGCAGATGACTGAGTGGCTAAAGGGGAAGTAGGACAGAAGGGTATGAAGAGACAGAACTCGACAGGAAAAGCATGGATTCTAGAGTCAAACAAATTGGAGTCCTAGCTGCACAAACTACTAGCTTTGTAGCATGGTGACCTTGAGCAAGTCACACACAAATTCACAGAACCTCAGTTTCCTCACTGTAAAACAGGGATAACAATACTCAACCTCACAGGGTTGGTTACTTCAAGGATTAAAGTCAATTAATTAATTCAAGGCAATTAATGCCAGAATTGCTTTAAAACTACAGAACTCTTTCTTTCTCACCCATACAAAGGAGGAGCTAGGGCACGGGTGAGAATGAGGATTTACTGAAGCAAAAGAAAAAGATGGTGCCTTCAGGAGAGAACAGACAGGGCCATAGGAAGCAAGACTGGTGAACACGCCAGCATTACCCATCATTCGCAGAGAAGGCTCCAGCTGCTCCCAGTAATGATCCTCCTGGACTTCCTGGAGACACAGGATCTGGAAAAGTGACAAGGAAACCAATCACTCCAGAGTACCAAGAGTGCTGGAGAGTGACTCCCACCCCAGGAGCAGGGACTGAGGGCAGGTGGAAAGCTGCTGCTGGTCTCAGGCAGGGTCACACTGAAGCTTCCCGCAGGGCCAACTCTTCCCATACAGCCACCCCCAGCAAGGAAAAGCCTAGACTTAAGCTGAGTAGACCCGAAGCATGTGCTGGGTTTTCCTGTTCCTTGAATCCCTCAAGTCTCCCTCCCTGCATAAAGGTGTTGGAAAGTGTGTACCCACGGAGTCTTCTGAACACCTGCCAAAAACTCATTTATTCCAGGCAAGAAGGCTCCAGCCCTAGGCAGAACTCTGACCCTATACACATATAAACTGTAAACTCATTTTTTAAGAGCATTTGGGAAATAGCCCAGGTCCAGAGCAAATACAAGATGGCACCTTCCCCCCTTCATCACTCACATCAGGGTCCCAGTGCTGGAATTCCTGCATGAGATTCGCAAAGCGATAGTTCCAATTGAGGATGTCTGGGTGGCAATGCAGGTAGAGCTCTGAGCTCTGCTGCATCAGGTCCTGGGCCAGGATGTTATAGGACATTAGAGTGAACTGGAACTGAGGGCCATCCCCCGCCTCCAGGCCCTGAGCATCTGGCTGAGTAGAGAAATCCTCCCATTCTCGCCACAAGATTTCTGCAAAGGGGTTGGGGAGAAGAAGTCCACAAGAAGTACATGTTATCCACAGGCCCCACCATCTCCACTCCTGACTCAGAGATACTGTGTCTGAAGTTCCTTTTTGTCATCTTTCCTGTCACCCATCCCTCTCTCTGGCTATTTGAGCAGTACTCTATGGACATTTCCAGACTAGACAGCAAGCTCCATAAAGCCAGAGACAATCTTGGCCTGTTCAGCGTGGATCCCCAGTACCTAGCATAGTACCTGGCACCTAGTACATGTTCAATAAATGAAGGCTGACAATTTCTCACTTCTGATAAATCCATGGGTCTCTGTGGAGGATCCCTCGGATCAATGTGTTTAATAGTCACCTGACATTTCGAGAGTAATCTTAGCCTTGGGTGTTTTCTAACCGTTATACTTGAAAAAGCCTGTGGAGCTGTAAACCACATGTTCCCCACCTCCCCTAGAGCATGGAGATGCAAGTGGGCTCAACCCATGTGAGCCACAGAACTCATTCTTCAAATTTTAATGGAAGCCAAATATGTAGGTAAAACTAGAAGATAAAATTCTGGTTGAGGCAGAGTACAGGCCCTGAGATCTCTCCACCACTACTCCTAGAAACAGCGTCATGGAGAATCAGAATCAGATGCAGTGCTTTCGCTTCTGCATCTAGCCATGTGACTTCAGGCATGTCCTGCTACCTCTCTGCATCATGGTTATTTCATCTGAAAGACCATGGGGCTGAATGAGACGATCTCTAAGGCCCCTCTAGATTTGACACTGTAAGATCAGAATACAGAGACAGAGCTCCCCACCAGAGAGTCTTTTCTTTAGCAATGGCTCTGCCCAGAGTGGAGACAAGCTGCTACCCTGGCTCACTCAGCCAGTTGTCAGACTCACCATGATATGGGATTTCCATCGGGGGAGGCTGCAACTGCCCCAGGCCCTCAAAAGGCCAGATGAGAGCCTCTTCCTGGGGCATAGGCTCAGGTGCTATGCTCCAGGCCACCACTGCAGGGTCCTCTTCCCACTGCTCTGCAGCCAGGGCACCCATTGGGAGGGCAGCACAGTCTGCATACTGGGGGCCGGTCTGCATGGGGACAGCTGTCCACACTGGGCCCTCGACCTCTGGCAGTGGCTCCTCTCCTAGCACCTCAGGGAAAGGCTCCTCCAGGTTCTCTGCTGCCCGTAGATCACTCAGCTGCCTGCTGGACCGCTTGTCCTCTGACACAGCATCCTGTTCTCCAGGATTATCCATCAGAAGCGCCAGGCTGCTCTGGGCTAGTCCCTTATCTACAAGGGGACCCTCACTCAAAGTTGAGAGCACCTGGCTCGATCCTTCTTCTCGCCACTGCTGTAGCAGGCCCTCACACTCCTCCTGGTCGGGCCCCCGAGGGGCCATGGCAAAGCTGCCCTCTACCTGGGTGGACGAGCTCTTCGCCAGGAGGGCATTTTTTCGACATGTGAAGAAAGCATCTAAGAAGCAAGGCAAAATACCATAAGATGACAACATCATCCAACCCATACTCTTCTCCCAACTAGAATGTAAGTCCCATACAAGCAAGAATCATATCCACCTTGCTCATTGTTGTACCTCACTGAGCCTGCCCATTTTAATACCTGGAACACCTCATCATTAGCATGAAGTGCTTACTACGTGCTGGGTGCTATTCTAAGTACTTCGTACATATTAACTAATGTATATGGTAGGGATCTAAAAGTATTCACTGTATGAATGAAAGAACAGCTATCCCACATAATCTAGGACAAAGATGGTCACATGTAACCACATCCCTTTTATCTGGAGGTTAAGGCTCCTATTAAACATCAGAACCAGAACTCTCTGGTTCTAAGGGCCATATTACATTGGAACCAGCACTTGACCCTGAATCAGAACCGTGGGTTACGACCTAGCAATGAAATTAACAAACCATGTGACCTTGGACAATGCCTCTGGTGAGATGAACTCATTCTTGCCTATAAAGTGGAGACAGGGGAAGTTTGAACTAGACAATCTCCAAGAGCCTTTCCAGTTTTATAAATCCTCTACCCTACAAATACATTCCAAAAGAAAAAGTCCTAAAGTAGACAAAAAGAGTGTCTCAAAATCTATACAATTTACTTCTTAGCAAAGGCCCTTGCTCTTTGTCTCAAAGCTATGTATTCTATTCATCAATCTTCACAAACTTCATTATCAGCTTTCCCATTCCATAACACACCAGAGGCTGTAAATCAGAAGACGCCAACAACTGACAGCAAGAGACAGCTGTCATCTCTCTGCTACGGCAGCCACAAATGACAGCCAACAGGCAAGAAAGCAGGTGGGAAAACTCTAAAATTAGAGCCCCCAAACTCCAAGCACAGTATTTTGGTGCGAGCAAACACCCACACTCACTAAATCACTTATTTACAACACAGGACAAGTGACATGCACGACACTCACCCTCAATCACCAGAGATTCATTTTATCAGCTCTATTTTTTAAAAGGCAAGAAAAGCTTCAAAATAGTTCAAATGTTGAAAGATACTATCTTATTTATAGTCTATGTTGATTTATGGCCCTCTAAACCAGTGGTTTTCAACCAGAGGGTAATTTTGCCCTCAAGGGACATTTGATATTATCTGGAAACACAGTGGCTGTCACAACTGTGGGGATGCTACTGGCATCTAGAGGTCAGAGGGGAAGGATACTGCTGAACATCCTAGAGTGCAAAGGCCGGCCCAGGCCCAAATGCCCATAATGCTGAGATTGGGAAACCCTGTTTTAAATCCACGGGCTGTGCTGCTGGCTTTAACCTCAGGGATTTGCTAATCCCCTGCCCCTGGAAACATCCTCTGCATACCAGATGGAAGAGTTTCTCTTGTTTACAAGTGTGAAAGTATTCGTTTTCAAATTTAGCAGATTTTTGGTGGTGGTGGTGCGGCGTCCATCCGTTGGTTTTTCAACAGAATCGTTTTATAAGGGAGGGAGGGAGGAAGGGGATGGGAAGCATATTAAGAAAACCTTCTGTAGGAACCAATACACAAAGTTGAAAGAAGTGGCACTACCTCTATGGGGGGGGGGGGGGGGGGGAAGGAGGGAGTGGCCCCTCCTGTGATCTCTCTAAACTCTGACTACTGGTCTATAAACCTGTGGACAAGTATATGTCACTAAGGCTGTCACGGGACATCAGAAGGGCTCCAGAAATGGCAGCACCATGGGTAAAGGAATCTGCTTTAATTCTCTGATAACAATTACTTCCGCAATATTGCTTAGTTGAGTGCCTACTATATTCTGGACAGTGTGCTAGCGCTAGAGCTACAGGGAGCAGGACAGACATGGCCCTGCCCTCCTGCGGCTTGCATTCTAGCGACAGACACACACAAATAAATACCTTAGTGGCTATTTTACATACACACGTTGCGTAAAGTTCCGGAAACGACAAGCACAGAATGCCGCTGAACCGCGTATTTCTAAGAAAGTAGTTCTTGGTCTGTTCCGCCCTCTAAATTGCCGGAGAACATTCTGGGAGTTCTGTGGGATCTGTCACAGGGACGGTCTCCTAAGAGCCTCGGGAATTTCAAAGACCAGGAACGGGAGCGCGGGCAGATCACGGAAAAGTGACGGAATAACTCTCTTCTCTCTGGGCGCTGGCTCCACCGCACGGGCTCTCTAAACCCAAACCCACGGGAGACCGCTTCAAAGCTGGGGGTTAAATGGTCTCCGGGTTGCGAGCACCGGGTTTTCAACCAGACACTCGGCTGGAGAGCGGAGAGGCGGCTGTGAAAGGTGAGTGTGGAGTAACCCAGGGGAAGGCAGGTGCGTGCGGGTCTTCGGCTCACACCCCCCGCCCCCAGGGAGTTCGGGCGTTCGCCTCGCCCCGAGTCGCCAACCCTCGCCGACCCCTCCCAGGGCCGTGCCTCGGCGGGCCCCTGCCCCTTCGCCGGCCTCTTCCCACGTTAACCGTGGCGCGACGCCACCAGGCCACAGGCGTGAGGGGGGCCGCCCGCGAGGCTCGTCGGCCAGGCCCGGGCCTCGTGGGGTCCAGGAGCGGCACCCGGGGCCGCCTCCCCACACCTCGGCCGGGGGGAAAAGTGGTCGTGACGCCCGACGCGCCGCACGCCGGCCCCAGGCCCCGCGGGGCCCTGCCGACGTGGGCCCGGGCCTGGCGCCCGCCTGCCAGGACGCGGGGCCGGTACCTGAGAGGGCACGGAAGAGGCGCGCGGCCGGCAGCAGCAGGTAACACAGGCACGACGCGATCATGGCCGGCCGCCGCGCTCGCGCTCGCTCTCGCGCCCGCCTCCCCTCCTCACGGCCGCCCGCCGGGTCTCTCTCAGCTCGGCCCCGCCCCCGGCCCCGCCCCCGGGGCGGCTCACGTGGTACCGCCGCGATTCAACAACAACTTTATTGGGAGCGCAGAGCCACGTGTGGGACCGCGAGGTCGGCGAGTCTGTTTCCGTGGCAACGGGCCCGGCCTACCTCCCGGAAGCCATCCAGGAGCCCAGTTTGAAAATTAAGCACCTCATTGGAGGCTCCCATAGTATCCATTCTAAGGCCACAGTTTCACAGCTACTTTCGCCACGGAGCTAGAGGGCCCACCTTGGGTACACTATAACCTCTCTGCCCCTCAGTTTTCTCATCTGTAAAATGAAGGGCAGAATTTTCTCTAAGGCCTCACACAGCCCTGACTTCTATAATCTCTTCTCATCCCAGAAAAGAGAGCCAGTTCTTCCCCCATTTGTTTACTTTTCCTGACTCTACTGTCTTACTCAGCTCAGATTCTAGGTCACAAAGTCTACACCTTTGTCTCCTCTCCCATCCTATTCAAAATGGGCCCTTTTTTTTACCCAATCTGGGGGAAAAAAAGGGGAGGGGTATCCCATTGGTAAAGGGTTCAAGAAAGGTGGGGAAAAAAATTTCACAAGGCAGGGACCAAGTCTGGTTTGTTGGTTAGTTTTCATTGAGGTATATCTCTCTAGTGCCTCCAACGATGCCAGGCACATAGTAGGGACCAAATCTTTGTTGACCAAACAAAGCATATGTCACTAAATGAAGGCCAGGTCTTCTGTCCATTGTGCGCTTACCCAAAGACCTCTGAGTTTCTCTCCCCCATCCCTCACCCTCAGTCTGCCTCAGCCGCACTCTGAAGGAAGGACTGTGTAATACTCCCAGGTTCGGTACCTAGTGTCTGAGCTGTGTGATTTCCGATTTGTGACTGGAGCCTCGGTTGCTCGGAGAAGCCCTCTGGAGAGTCACCAGATCCAGGACCAGCTGGGTACATCATAACACTGAAAGGCTAAAAGGAAGAAGAAGGAGAGAGTCAGTCTGGCTTCAAGTAACAGCACTCACGCCTTTGCCTGAGAAGAAGCAGGAGCCCCAGGGGCCATCTGAAGGTTGAGAAGCCTCTTACAAACTAGTGGACAAATATTAGCTCTATCTAAAGAGCCTCCAAAGCCAGGCCCACTCCTTTTATGTGGCTTAAATAAACCTTCCTTGTACCTTCCTTCTGTTTTGTCCCAGTGGTTACCAAGAAGTCCAAGTTATAAATCAGATCCCAAATCAAGGTACTTACCTAGGGACTGTGTTTCATTTTGTGAAATGAGGGTTCCCTTATCCACTTGGAAATGTTTTAAAAGTACAAACTCCTAGACCCTACTCCCAGGGTTCTGATTTAACAGGTCTGGAATGGGGCCATGGACAGTGACCAGGTTATTCTGGTATACAGTTTGGGAACCTCTGCTAAAGGACCTAATCCTCAACTGTGCTGTTCAATGCATGTGTGAGCAAAATGTGTCAGGCCAGCTCATGCCATATTCTTTCAGAGGCTTTTCCCGAGGCCAAGTAAGTGAGACTGATCTCTTTTTGTTTCCTAATCCACTTTCAGCTATGTTGGAAAGGGTAGGGGGTTGCGAGCATCACATGTTTTGGAGTGAGGCCACCTGAGTTCAGACCATGGCTTTGCCAGTTCCTACCTGTGGAACCTCTCGGGTTACTGAACCTCTTGAAACCTCAGTTTCCTCGCTGTGCCCAACCCAGAGTAAGCTCTTAGTGTTTACCATTATATGCATGTTTTTAACATAAGCGCAAACCAGCTCTGGCTACTACTAATGTAGGGTCACCTTCTACAATCTCTGGCAGAAATAAGGGCCTTCCAAACTGTAGTGTGGTACTACGATTTGCAGCTTCATCATGTCAGAAATATTCCAAGAAGAGAGACCGGATGAGTCCCTCGATTCATCCCGACTGTGATAACAGTGGAGGCAATGATAAACCACTGGGTGGTTTCAAGGACGCAGAACCTAACGAATAGGGCGAGTGGAAGGTTTTGCAATACTTTGAGGGATATAAAATGTTCTTTTACAGGGAAATTTTCTGTATGCAAGAAACTTAAGTTCTTGCGGGTTCAAATTTTACTTATGCCAGCAGGTATGTGTGGAAGTTCAAGATGGCTGCCCTTATTATTTTATTGGTCGAACGTGTACATTACACAGGCTGTCATGAAGCTTCCTTTCAGGATTGCAGAGGCTACTGAGCAAGGCCTAGAGCAGAGGTGCCCAAGAGAAATATAATGTGAGCCGCATATGTAATTGGAAAATTTTAGTAGCCTCATATAAAAAGCACAACAAAACAAACAAAAAAACAACAAAAAAAACGGTGAAATTAATTTTTAATAGTATGTTTTATTTAACCCCATTTATCCAAAAAATCAGGATTTCAACATCATCAATATTTTAAATTTTTTTTTTAACGTTTATTTATTTTTGGGACAGAGAGAGACAGAGCATGAACGGGGGAGGGGCAGAGAGAGAGGGAGACACAGAATCGGAAACAGGCTCCAGGCTCTGAGCCATCAGCCCAGAGCCCGACGCGGGGCTCGAACTCACGGACCGCGAGATCGTGACCTGGCTGAAGTCGGACGCTTAACCGACTGCGCCACCCAGGCGCCCCGTCAACATCATCAATATTTTAAAATAAGGCAACTTATGTTCTTTTTTTTTCTTCTTTTTTTGTACTAAGTCTTTGAAATCCAGTATACGTGATAGCACATCTCAGTTTAGATTAGCCACAATTCAAGTGCTCAGTGGCTACAAGGGGCTTGTAGATATTGTAGTGAACCTGCGCAGGTCTAGAGGGCTCAACAGCCTCTCAGATGGGATACACTGAAAAGAACTGCCTCCATTCAAATCTTATGATAACCTGACACCTGTACACTTCTCCTAACTTGGCTTCTGTTAGCCTAGTGTTTCCTCCTGGATCTTGGGATTTATGGCTAGATATTCCCAGAATGTGCCAGATTGGTCTGAATTGATACATTCACTCATTCACTCATTCACACATTCATGTATCCATTAGATACATGTTTTTATCAAGCACTCATCAGTGTTACCCCAGCCTCATCCTGTCTTTTCTTGACCTCCAGCACCCTCCTCCTCTTTCATTGCAGACTCTAGCCTTAGACTCCATTTTTCCTACCTCAAATCCTCCTATGCCCAATGTGGATGAGCCATCCCAAGCCCTAGAAGCTCACTGTCACCACCTCCTCGGTGGCCTCATTCCCACTGTACATCAGATACCCTTGGAGTATCGTTACGGGGTACTGCCCTGCCTCCAAAATCATAAATTCACACACCCACTCCGACAGATCACCTCATGGCCCACTTTTGCTTCTACTTCAGCAGTTCTCTAATTCCATCAAACCCTGGGGTTCTCTATTCTGTCCTCACACTTTCCCTCAATAACCATTTCTTTCTCTATCCAACATGGAATCCCCATGAGCCATCTTTTTTTTTTTAATGTTTATTTATTTTTGAGAGAGAGAGAGGCACGAGTGCGAACAGGGGAAGGGCAGAGAGAGAGAGAGGGAAACACAGAATCCGAAGCAAGCCCCAAGATCCAAGCTGTCAGCCCAGAGCCCAACACAGAGCTTGAACTCACAAACTGTGAGATCATGACCTGAGCCAAACTGACACTTAACTGACTGAGCCACCCAGGTGCCCCCCCCCCATGAGCCATCTTTTAAATCACTGTCTTCCCAGTATCATCTCTCTTGCCCATTGTTCTTTGATTACTCCTAGGTCAAGTAAAACCATTCTCCTTCTTGGCTCTTACATCTGGGCTGCTGAGCACTGGTGAATAAAATTACCAGCCCCTTGGACTGGAGCTCCTAGTGCGCTGGCCTCCAACCTCGCTTCAGCCCTCAACCCTCCCCAGCAATCCTGTGCTCTTAACTAGGTTTCTCTCCCTTTCCACGATGACCATTCTTCTCAAACTTGTTGTCCTATGATGTCCCTTCTTGTTCTCTGGAGATCGTCTCCCTACCAACTTTAGAGAAAAACTAGAGCCACCAAGTGAAAATTCTTTACTGCTTTTTGCCACACCAACTCACTGACAGGCAACTCTAACTGCCTTCCTTCCCTCCCAACACGATGGCTGGCCATTCCATCTTTCATAGGATCCTCTCCTCCTGCTTCTTCAGAGATTATGCTCCTTCTGCTCACCACTCTCCTTTTTTTCCTGGACTCCTTCCCATCAGCATTTAACCATGCTTTGGATCTCCTATACAGAACTCTCCCCCAGCCCAAGTCCTCCTCCAGCCATCCCTCCATCTCCCCATGTCTCCTTCATAGCCAGGCTTCAGTTGTCCACTCCTGATATTCATACTTCCTCATCTCTCATTCGTCTCATCTTCCTCCCACTGCAGTGGGGCTTCTGTCCTCATCACTCCACTGAAACTCCCCACCAGATTTCCCAGTGCCTTCCTTGTGGCCACATTTAATGGGCACCCTCCAGGCTTTATTATTTCTTGAATGTTCTGTAATCTTGCCTAACTCCCCGCCTCTTGTAAGATTCTCTTCTGTTGGTTTCTTTGACATTTTTGTTTTCCTTCTGACACTGTGGACATTTGTCCTAGTGTCTTTTATTTCTGTTCCCCTGAACACCCCCCTTTCAATGATGGTGTTCCCAGGATTTCACCCTTGGTCTCTTTCCTCTTCTTACTTTAAAATCCCTCCTTGAGAAATGTTCACCTTTCCAATGGCTTCAGATACCATTCACATACCAACAACTCACATATCTACATTTTTAATCCTTTCCCTGGGCCACAGACTCATAAATCCTTTTGCCTATCGGCCTCTCCAATAGATGGCCCGGAGGCACCTTAGAGATTCAACACACCCCAAATTGCATTCAGCACCTTTCCCCGCCATTCTCCAAAAATGACTGCCCCTTTGTCCCCTCAGCTCTTCTGTCCTCTTGGCTCTGAATGGCACAGTCATCTACCAAGTTACCCTGGCCTCAGGCTTTTTATTTTCCCTTTTACTCTCATATCCGAGCTGTTTCGAGTCCGAGTGTTTTGGCCTTCTTTATATTTATTCAGTAAGTCCACTTCATCCCTGCCGCCACTTTTTTTTCTTTTTTTAAAAAAAAATTTTTTAATGTTTATTTATTTTTGAGACAGAGATGGAGCATGAATGGGGGAGGGTCAGAGAGAGAGGGAGACACAGAATCTGAAGCAGGCTCCAGGCTCTGAGCTGTCAGCACAGAGCCCGACGCGGGGCTCGAACTCACGGACCATGAGATCATGACCTGAGCCAAAGTTGGACGCTTAACCAACTGAGCCACCCAGGTGCCCCTTTTTTTTTTTTTTTTATTTTTAAGAGGGGGAGAGAGTGAGCATGAGTGGGGTAGGGGCAGAGAGAGAGGGAGAGAATGAGAATCCCAAGCAGGCTCCACCGTGTCAGCACAGAGCCCAACGCGGGGCTCGATCTCACGAACCGTGAGATCATGACCTGAGCTGAAATCAAGACTCAGACGCTTAACCAACTGAGCCACCCAGGTACCCCCTGCAGCCACTTCTACCTGGCTTTGATCCTCCTCCTTTCCGCAGTCTGCTTTCCACGCTGCAGCCAGAGCAATATTTCTACTCTGGGAATCATGTCAGGTCACACTGATGCTTAAAACCTCTCTGTAAACCCCACTGTCCTCAAAATGCAGGCCAAACTCCTTAGCACAGCACCAAAGGCTCTCTGTTATTGGCCTCTGCTCACCTCCTATCTCTTCTGTCTGCTTTTCCCTTCCATCACCACTCCCCTCAATGAGGATCCCAACCCAGCTTCACTAAACCACCTGTGATGGCCTCAGCATGCTGCAGGGACTTTGTATATGCTTTCTTCCCAGCCTCACATACTCCTCCTCCCCTGGGTCTGCCCCTGCCCCTACCTTCATCTGCCTAATGGACCTTCAAGTTTCAGCCTAGACATTTCTTCCTCAAGGAAGCTCTCCCAAATCTCCAGCACCCCCCACACACAAACGTACCACTGCCCTCAGGCTGGACCAGCAGCCTCCTCCTCTTTGCTTTTCTCTCATCCTTGCTTATTCTGGACCCAACACGGTCACTGTCTTTTTACTCATCAGTACCCCTCATGAGGTTCACCACTCTGTTCCCCTCGCCTAGCCCAGCACTAGGGCATTCAACACACCGAATGAATGAAGAGCTTCAGTTTCATAAGGAAACCAAGCATAATAAAATCCACACTTGCAAAAGTAGACACATAATGGGGCAGTTCTTGCTTTATCATTCGGCAAGTGCCTTTCTTTCAAAGACCCCCTCATATTGGCCATTTTTTTCTTTTTATTTATTTTTAATATGAAATGTATTGTCAAATTGGTTTCCATACAACACTCAGTGCTCATCCCAACAGGTGCCCTCCTCCATGCCCATCCCCCACTTTCCCCTCCCTTCCACCCCCCATCAACCCTCAGTTTATTCTCAGTTTTCAAGAGTCTCTTATGGTTTGCCTCCCTCCCTCTCTAACTTTTTTTTTCCCCTTCCCCTCCCCCATGGTCTTCTGTTAAGTTTCTCAGGATCCACATAAGAATAAAAACATATGGTATCTTTCTTTCTCTGTATGACTTATTTCACTTAGCATAACACTCTCCAGTTCCATCCATGTTGCTACCAAAGGCCATATTTCATTCTTTCTCATTGCCAAGTAGTATTCCATTGTGTATATAAACCACAACTTCTTTATCCATTCATCAGTTGATGGACATTTAGGCTCTTCCCATAATTTAGCTATTGTTGAAAGTGCTGCTATAAACATTGGGGTACAAGTGCCCCTATGTATCAGCACTCCTGCACCCCTTGGGTAAATTCCTAGCAGTGCTGTTGCTGGGTCATAAGGTAGATCTATTTTTAATTTTTTGAGGAACCTCCACACTGTTTTCCAGAGTGGCTGCACCAGTTTGCATTCCCACCACAGTGCAAGAGGAAAAGACCCCCTCATATTTGAAATCTCACTTGATTTACAACTATCATTGTTTTTTTTTGTTTTGTTTTTTTGTTTTAATGTTTATTTATTTTTGAGACAGAGAGAGACAGAGCATGAATGGGGGAGGGGCAGAGAGAGAGGGAGACACAGAATCGGAAGCAGGCTCCAGGCTCTGAGCCATCAGCCCAGAGCCTGACGCGGGGCTCGAACTCACGGACCGTGAGATCGTGACCTGAGCCGAAGTCGGACGTTCAACCGACTGAGCCATCCAGGCGCCCCAACAACTATCATTGTTTTGAAAAGCACTTGCATAAAATGGGATCTTATTACATCTAATAATAATGGTGTCTGTTTCTTTCTTTGGTTGTGCTTCCTAATTTTTAAAATATGTTTGTTTATTTTGAGGGGCAAAGAGGAGGGGGGGGGAGAGAGAGAGAGAGAAAGAGAGAGAGAGGGGGAGAGAGAGAGGGAGGGAGAAAGAGAGAATCCTAAGCAGGCTCCATGCTGTCAGCACAGAGCCCACCGTGGGGCTCGATCCCATGAACCGTGAGATCATGACCCGAGCCAAAACCAAGAGTCAGTTGCCCAACTGACTGAGCTACCCAGGTGACCATGTGCTTCCTCATCTTGCCTTCTAACATGGTTTCTGCCAACTTTCTTGGATCCTTTTCCCTCCATTCTTTCCTTGGAGAGCTGGAACCTTCATTATCTTATGATCTTATGCTAGTGGCTATCAAATACAATGGCAAACTTTTCCTTAAAGGACCAGATAGGAAATATTTTTGGCTTTGCAGGCCATGGGTCTCTGTAGCAACTGCTTGACTTTGCCATGTGACTGCATGAAGGCAGCAACAGATATACCTAAATGAGTGATAGTGACTGTATTTTTAGAAAACTTCATTTACAAAACAAGCAGTGGTCCAGAGTTGGTCCTCTATGTATACTCTACTATAGTTTGACAATTCTTGAAATATATCACCCGCACCCAGACCCTTCTAAATCATGAACAGCAGCTTCCCTGAGTGGAGAACAAACTTGTCATGTTAAATTAACAGCAAGGGGGTCAGTGCAGAGAGGCAACATGGGCTTTGCAGCCAGACTTCATCTATATCCCAGTTCTGCCACTTTTTAGCTGTGTGATCTTGGGCTACTTACTTAGCCCCTCTGTGCTCAGTTTCCTCCTCTGTAAAATGGTAATAAAAAATAGTATCTCAGGGTACCTGGGTGGCCCAGTTGGTTGAGCATCTGATTCCTGATTTTGGCTCAGGTCTGAGCCATGGGGTCAAGCCCCACATCAGGCTCTGTGCCAAGCCTTGGGGTTCTCTCTCTCCCTCTGTCTCTGCCCCTCCCCCCTCAAAATAAATAAATAAAAGTTTAAAAAATAGTATCTCATATGCCCCTCTCCCACTGGCACTCTGCCTCTCTTTCTCTCTCTCTCTCTCAAAAAATAAACATTAAAAAAAATTTTAAACATAGTATCTCATAATAGCATAATAATAGACAATTTAAATGTAAACTCTACAGAACAGTGTGGTCACTTACAAGTGCCATATAAATGGTAGCTTATAGGATAGTACAGGGTCCCTCTGCCGTGTTCCCCACTAGTGGAAGTGTTGTAGCAATAAAATTGGCTATAAAGGAAGAAATTTTCATTCTCTTAGTAACTGGCCATACCTCACCCAGGGTGACATTCTCTTTGACTCATTCCAAGTCAAAATCGCAGCTCCCCTCCTCCCCAGGGACTCTCTTTTGTCCCTGCTCTGTGGATTAACTGTAGAGTTAGTTTACCTGCCGCCCCCTACATGCCTTATGCCTACCTCCGAGCGCCTCAGGGGCTCGTCTCACAAATTAGTAGTTTAAAAGTACAGCATTTTGATTAGATGGAATGTAACATGCTGGTTATACAGTCTGAAATGCTAGCCCCACAAATAACACCAAAGGATACATATAGTCAACAGACTTTTGACAGTGGTAGAAAGGCAATTAAATGGAGAAAAAACAACAAATGGTGATGGTTATACAACATTGTTAATGTACTTAATGCCACTGAATTGTGTCCTTTAAAAGGGTTAAAACGATACATTTTATGTTACCATAAATTTTAGTGGATCCCAGACCTAAATGTAAACACTAAAACTGTAAAGCTTCTATGATGCAACACAGGAGGAAATCTACACGAACTTGGGGTGGGCAGAAAGTTTAGCTATGACACCAAAAACATGATCCATAAAAGAAAAAAAATTGATAATTTTGATAAATTTTGAAAATGTTTTGATTATGGATTCTGAAAAATTATCAAAATTGTTTGACTTTATCAAAATTGAAGTGTGTTCGCTGTGAAAGACACTGTTAAGGATAAGAAGCGAAACCACATTTCTGACAAAGGACTTCTGCCCAGAATATATCAAGGACTCTCAAAACTCCATCGGAAAATAAACCACCCAACTTAAAGTGGGCAAAAGATCTGAACAAACGATAAAGAAGATATACGAATGGCAAAAAAACCCAAAAACATAATCAAGTGTTAGCGAGAACGTCGAGCAACTGATGCTACCATATCTTCCTACTGAGAATTCAAATCGGTACACCCCCTTTGGACTTCGGGTAACAACATGGTGGTTTCAAGGTTAAACATGCACCTGCTATATACACATGACAATGCCACTCCTGGGTATTTAATACTCAAGAGGAGTGAAATCTTACGTTCACACAAAAACCTGTATGTGATGGTTTATAGCTGCTTTGTTCATAATCACCAAGAAAGGGAAAAGATGAAGAGCTAGCAGGTGAATGGATAAGTGTGGGACATCCTACAGTGGAATATTACTCCGCAATAAAAAGGAACAACAAGGTACAGCTTCATGCAACAATAAGGATATATCTTAAATGAAAGAAGCCACCCCCAAAACTACACATTGTATGATTTCATTTATATGACTCCGGAAAAGGTAAAACCATAATGTTGGAAACGGAACAATGATTGCTGGGGGTTAGGTTGGGGGAAGGGCTTAATCATAAAGGGGCAGCATGAGGGAAAGTTGGGGGTGATGGAACTGTTTCGAGTGGAAGCATGGTAGTAAACACATGATTCTCTGCATTTGTTGAAACCTACAGAACTGTGCTGCACGAAGTGGATGTTGCTGAATGTAAATCAAGTAAAATCAACCAAGATAAGCAGGGAAAGATGAAACGCAGGCTGTGACAAGTGCACCTATGTCACAAATGCATCAAATAACCACAACGAAGGGGCTAGGAAGAAAGAGTAGACCTAGATAATTCGGGGGGGGCAGGGCAAGTGTCTTAACTGGATTCATAAGGATGAACACACACTCACAAAAAACAAAAACCCCTACATAATAAATACTGTATTCTAGTTGGTAAATTTGTTTCCCCTGTTATGGTTTACCAATCCTGACACTATTTTATATGTATACTAGAGATGAGCAAATAAGTAAATATATGGTTGAAAACGAGAGCCGGGTTTCTTGACGAGAAAGAAATGGCAAATATGCACTGGGGAAAGACATGAATGTCTCCTGTGGTGCTGGCTTACAAGCAGAGGTATTGGTGTATCCGTGGCTTCTGTTTCACATACGTATAGATAGATGGGTATGGAAATAAATACAGATGTGTGTTATACGCAGGTCAGTACCCATACATACATGCTAGCACCCATTTCCTCACTCTACCCGCTGAAAATGACTAGAAGCAGTAAGAACTTAACGGTGATGAGCATGCCAGCACCCACATCTAGGTTTTCACTCTCCTGGGAAAAGTGCTTGATGCCTGTGGTATGAGCAAACAAATAAAAATGAAAGGCGGATAGCATGTCAAAAGGGCACCGGGGCCAGCCTGAATGAGCTCCCATAGCCAAAGTTGGAATGTGAACAGCAAAATAATGATAGTATTGTACTGTAACCCGAATAATAAAATAAGCATCCATGATCCCTATTAATGTAAACCACCAAATAAATAAATGAGGGAAAGGGACCACTCTTTCTTACAAAATTCCAATTAACAAAGGTAGAAGGATGGTAGGAACAGAAAATCACCGTTAGGACACAATAGTACTTGTTGAGGCAAGATCTCAATAAAATCCATGGGTGCTGGGGTGCCCGGGTGGCTCAGTTGGTTAAGCATCCAACTCTTGATTTCGGCTCGGGTGATGATCTCACAGTTTCATGGGATGGGAGCCCCACGTCAGGCTCCACACTGTCTGCATGGAGCCTGCTTGGGATTCTCTCCCTCCTCTCTCTCTCTCTCTCTCTCTCTCTCTCTGCCCCTCCCCACCTCAAAATAAATAAGTAAACATTTTTTAAAATGTTTAAATTTTTTTTAATTTTATGATATTAAAATTATTGAGCAAAAATTTTAAGCAGAAATAAGATATTTGCATAAAATATCTTCTCCAAAATATGTATTAATTACAAAGGGGAAAAGAACTTTACAGTAGATAAACCCAGCAGATCCCACCCTGACCAAGAGATCGATGTGATACATATTGATATCATGTGTCCCTGATACACACTGAGAAGGGCACATCAACTTTGGCACCCTTCCCAGTAATCATGAGAAAACATCAGACAAGCGCAAATTGAGGGACATTACACAAAATATCTGACCAGTACTTTCTATAAGGGGTCAAGGTCATGAGAGACAAAGACTAAAGAAATGTCATACTTTGGGAGAGACGTGATAACACAGTGTGGGATCCTGGATTGGATCCTGGAACAAAGAATGGACATTAGTGAAAAAACTGATAAAATATAAAAATGGTCTGTAATGTAGTCAATAGCATTTAGCACTGTTAATTCCTCAGTTTTGGTAATGTTTCTGTGCAAGATGTTAACACAAGGGAAAGCTGGATGAAGAGTATATGGGAACTCTACTATTTTCGTAACTCTGCTATAATCCAAAATATTTCAAAATTAGAACTTGAATTAAAACAGGATATAATAATAATAAACTCTCAAAATAACACACGAAAAGAAGTTGAAAGTATTACATTTCATGATTTCTAAACAGATACAAAATTTTTAAATTGTGGTTCCTGAACATTTTTATTTCTCTAGAATGAACTCTTCCCCAAATAAGTAAATAATTGCTGCCCATCATTATAAAGAGAAGCCCTGATTAAATCATGCTCCTGTTCAAAAATCTTCAGTGGCTTTCTATTGACTTTTCACTGCATTTGAATCTATTTATGAAATAGCTCGTGTTCCTTTTGTGCCTCTTTTTCCCACTACTCTTTGCACCCTATACTCCTCCAAACCCACCTTGGGCTCTGTTTCCTTCCTTTATTCTGCCTTCCTAGAAATGCCTTTTGCCAGGACTCTACTTGTCCAGAGCCCACAAATGCTCCGCAGCATGAAGAAACCTCACTTTCCCTTGAACTCCCAGCAAATCTCCCTCATGATCCTTATCAATTTCCAGTACTGCCTGGTGCCTCTGGCTGCTGGCTAGAGTGCTTTCCTCCAAATTTTCTAATTTGCCCTTGGGGCCTGAGACCACATGGTACTGTTGAGGCAGAGCACCTAGAGTTTAGACCAGGATCTACATACTCTCCAGTCCCATTTTTCTCCTTTAAGGACATTTTCTATCCACTTCACCAGCATGGTGTAGACCAGATGCCCAAAGAGTCTCCAGAACTCATGCTTACCAAATCATCGTGGGAGTTGACCAGTCCCCCTGGTCTATTTGGTGTTTCTTTCAAGGAACTACATGAGATGGGACCCCTAGACTGGTGTGGTCATGCTGATTTGGGGTGACTCCAATTCTTTATGTGAACAGGAGCTCTGCCAAAAATATTTGCCCACAACCCTCATACCCTAGGAGTAGCTGTGTCAATTTCTATCTTGTATCATACATGCCTTGAAGGGTCCAAGCCATAATCATGTCTGCATTCCGTCCCCACAGTGGTGCCTAGCATAGTGCCTTTTACATAATAGATGCTCTATAAATATTTTTCAGAACAAATGCCTGAAGGAATGAGTAACGTGTCAGATGTACCTGTTTCTTTTGGTCCAAGCCTCTAACTATGTTCTCCCTACACAAATTCCCAGATGTTCCTCATTCTTCTGAGTGGCAAAGAGGGATTTCCGTGTCCCCAAGCCCTCCAGTCACTGACCTGACCGTTGATGTGCTGGAAGCTTATCAAGAAGGAACAAACACGCCTCCAGATTCTCTTGATAGTAAACTGCAAGTGAACTTCAACTCCAAGACATGTGAAAACAGCCAAGCGCGGGAATGATGGTTGAGTGGTTTCAAGTTAGGCAGCCCAGTAGTTTGGATTGAACAGTACTTCGACTGCAACAAATTGTAGTGATAGAGCATATGTTTGTCGTGCTTTGCTTTTGATCTTCTGCTCCAACGTTGAGGATACTCTCCCAACGGGGAAAGAAAAAAGGAATGAGAACAGGGTAGAAGAAAACTGACTTCACCCATCACTGAAATATTTCGTACCTGAAGCACAACCACCTTGAGAGAAGAACATGGTGATGCGTCTTCACAGTCACCTGATTAAGGGGCTTGGATTTGTTCCTGACTCAGAGGGAAACGCCACCACCAAGAAGCCCCCCCACAACACCTGCCCACTCACAGCCGAGCCCGGGCTCGGCCCCAGTGGACATATGAGGAAAGAGGACTGCCAGAGCCACCAAGAGGGCGGGAGGCTGGCTGTTGCCAGGTCCACCCGTGTGGATCACAATGGCTGCGTGAGGTCATGGAATGTTGAAGAGGTGACATTAAAGTGGCTCTTAAGTCACAAAGTCGCAGGAGGGTGGGCATCCTTTTGACAGGGCTCCCGGGAATAGAGCCATACCACTCTCCCTGATGATCTCAGCAATTAGCTGCTTCTCCCAGACAGAGTTGGGGTCAAATCCACGCATGTCCTCTTCCCACCAAAGCCCACTCTCTCCAGGCTTGCTGGGGAGGAAGAATAACTACAGCCTCCCTGGGATTTGTCTGTGTGAGGGCAGGGTGCACGAAGTTTGAGGCAGAAGTGAATGGACAGGTGTGCTTCTTAGGGAAGCGGCAGAAAGGTGACAAGAAGTGGACAGTGGCCCCCGAGAGGGCCCTGGCGCCATGGACAATGATGAACCTCTTGAGCCTGAGACAAAAGGTGAACAGGCATCCCATCTCTCACCACTCGGGCCCTCCTGGGCTGTCTCAGTATAACACCAAGTGATCACAGGGACCCTGAAGCCCCCTTCCCTCCTCACCCGGGATCCTCTAGAATTGGGATGATGTGTTACGTCAACTTGGCCCCAGGGCCTCCCAAACAGGGAATGAGAAGTTGGAGGCAATGCTATGCTGGAATTGGCTCGTACTAGCTCTGGCCAACTTTAATTTCCGCTTTGTGAGCTGTCTGACATCATGTTGGTGGTTTGAAATCAGCCATGCTGGGAATATTTACCCCACCTGAATTGGCTAACTTTACAAATCGAGGATTTTTTTTTTTTTTTTTCCCCCCGGAGAGCCAGTTAAACATGTAATAGCATTCTACTGGTTGGATGGAATTCCAAAATTGTGTGTCTAATGAGAATATTGAGACTCAGAAAGTCATAACTTTTTGATGGCTGCATTTGATGGCTAAGCTGCTGTATATCTTCTAACTGCTGGGCCTCTATTACTTCCACCCCTTATCACACAGACCTTGTCTTACAGTCTCGGAAATAATTCCTGGAGCTTGGTGTATGGAGAAGGACTAAGAAAACATCTGCATGAACTTATTAGGAAGCCCGCCATCTGAGAACTTGGGTGGTTAAAACTGGGGACCCCTGCCACGAATGCTCAGTCCACCCAAAGAGTAGATTGGCTACGTTTTGATGGGTTACCTGCTGGTAGAGCATGGCTCCCCCAAACACTGCATCCTGTGGATGTGGGAGGAGTAGCTCTAGACTCCTATGTGTGGCTTTCAGGAACTCATCCTAGTCCCAGATCAGTGGTCCAGCCACAGAAAACGCAGGTCCAGCAAAGTATCGGGACTGCTATAAGGGAAGCTTAGGACACGTGTATTTAATCATAGCAATTAGTTTCAACCCCAGCAAGATTTTGCAAGCTCTTCCTTCTTTTTTGTTTTAATGTTTATTTATTTTTGAGAGCGAGTGCAAGCAAGGGAGGGGCAGAGAGAGGGCAACAGAGGATCCCAAGCAGGCTCTGCACTGACAGTAGTGAACCGGATGCAGGACTCAAACTCATGAACCGTGAGATCATGACTTGAGTCGAAGTGAGACGCTTAACCGACTGAGCCACCCAGGCACCCCCCGAGCTCTACCTTCTTCATGATCCTAAAATAAATGTTGGATTGGAAGGAAGAGAAGCTAGGTCAAATTCTTAGGGATCAAGTTATCCTTCTTTCTCCTTGGGACTGCTTGTGTTCCCTTGCATTTTACGGATGTCCCAAGTCACCCGCTCTGCCCTGCCCCTCGCCTTCTGCAACATCGTTTGTGCCTGCCAATGAGGCAGCCTAGGCATCGGCACACATCCTCTCCCTGAAAGAGTAAAGCAGACCCTGAACCCCACCCAAGCCGACAAGAAGGAAAATAGTGGCAAAGAGCCAATCTCTGAGACAGGCCCAAAGCAGGGAATGAGCAGGGAGTCTGCAGAGGACATGAGGGGGTGTTTAGCACAAGACTCTACAGACGATCAGGTGGTGGCCCTGCGTCCGAGAGGGAGGGCTTGTAGAATGGAGTCCCTGACGGGACTGAATGCACACTACAGGTCCTTGGCTGGTGGGGGAGGTCCTCCAGGACCTAGCTGGCAAAGGAAGGGGGTGGGGGTTGGGGGAGAAGCCACAGGTAGACTTCACCTGAGAGGCCCTCAGGTTTCATTTCCAGAATCAAGGAGATGAGTTTTTCTTCTAGATGAACCTGAAACCGAGCCAGCAGCACGGAACAGTGACGAGACCTTCTACTGTGAGGCTGAGGCCTCTGTGGCTGTACAAAAAGAGAAGCCAGGCGGGGAGAGCTCAGAAACAGACCTGGAGATCGAAGGTGACCGTGGGCACTCAGTGGACAGGGTGGGGGTGCACCTCCTTCCTCAGAAGCTGGAGACCTCAGCTCTCCCGGGTCGGCCGTGGCTGTGCCCAGTGGGCCACCCCACAGAAGGAATGTGGCAGCAACCTCTGGGGCAGTCCTATGCCACGTCCTCTTCGAGGCTGGCCTTGTGGCAGCAGCTGCCCCGTGCTCGTGGCCTACCTGCTGAGCACAGTGGTCACATCAGCTTGTTGAAAGTGGAACCAGTACTTACACAGGGATTCCCGGTTTTCTAAATGTTTCCACGTGTGGCATCTTATGTCCTCTTTGCAATAATCCCAGGAGGTTGTCATCATTACCCTCCTTTTAAAGAGGAGGAGACTGAGGCTTAAGGAGATTGTGTGAGTTGCCCAAGGCCACAGAGAGCTGCCAATGTTTGCTGATCCCCTGTTCACGCTGCTCTGCTGATCTGCTGATCTGCCTTCGTGCTCAGTGTTGTGGGGGCCGCTGGACCGTCTGTGGCCCCTCTTGCAACCCGGTGACTTTTCTCTTTACTCACATTAGAGTTCTTGGTTCCCCTACTTGAGAGTTTGCTCTGGACAAAGCCAAGTGTGCCCTGTGGGAGTGGGGAGGAAGAGGGCCGGCTGAGCTGCAGCAAAGACTCTGTTATTGCAAACAATGCCTCCACCCTCTTCGCCCTCTCCATTTCCCCAGGGAGGGAAGTGCCAAGAACACCTGTGAAGCAAGGTGAGCACATGGCTCGCCCCACCTGAAAGGCCAGCCCGGAACTTCCAGGCTGAGGCTAGCCCACTGCCTTCGTCTCCTGTGTTCTGGCGGCTGGGTTAGTCCGTTCATAAACCTCCCTACCGTGGCCAGCGTACAACTTCCCCTCCCCGTATGCCTCCTCCCTGCCCCCACCCTCATCTCGTTGCTTTTTCTGACTTCTTTTCCACGTCCAGGCTGCCGCTAGTGTGCTGAGGTTGGTTTCAACCCAGACCTTTACCTGGTTGGGGGGGGGGGGGGTGGCAGATAGAAACTGGATGTTTTGTCCCAGACTCCTGCTTCTGTCGCGTCTTCCCTCCACCCACCCCCCCCCCCAGCTCCCCACAAGAGATAACACGGTTGTCAGCTGCCTCTAAAATATAACCATAGTGACTACAGCTAGAAAGGGTCAGCAGAGTGAAACAGAGCAGAATTAGTGTCGAGGACAAAGGTGGGGGTTACCTACCGCCTGCCTTGGCAAAGAAGAATCTCTACCGGCAGCTAGGCTGTGCTGGGGCAGAAACTCAGGGCCCAGCTGCTCCAGCAGCTGGTGCCCCCTGGTGCTGAGGAGCTGGGAATGGGGCTGGAGGGCTTCTCTGAGCTGGCCTGAGACGTGAGCCCCCGGCGGAACAGCAAGCTGGCAGTGAGGCTACAGAAGAAGGAGAGAAGGCAGAAGTTGGGCACCTGCCACGTGCAGTTTTGCTTATGCGACAGCGGTCCCCACTCGGAGGCAATTTTGCACCCCAGGTGACATTTGGCAACCCCGGGGAGGGGGAGGGGATGCTCAAAATGTCAGCAGCGCCGAGCTTGAGAGAGCCTACCCTACAACCATCCCAAAGAGAAGGCCAGTTAGAAGCTGTGCCTGCAGAGTGAGCCTCCTCGTAAAGTTGTCTGTTCACCAACAAAGCTCACGTTGTCTGCCTCGTAAAATGTCCGAGGTGGGTTGGCTAAAGGCCCTGGCATCCAAAGGGATCACAGATGCACGCTTAGACCCCAGCTAGCCACGGGAGGCCCAGCTGTTGAAGGGACCCACTTAATGAGGACACAGCTGTGAGGGCATATGGAATCCAGGGAGGGCCATTGACCATGAGCCAGGCCCATCTAAAGTCCAAGGAACAAAGGCCCCAAGAGCTTGGAACGGAGAGATAAAGTCCCCAATTCCGGTAGCTGGGGTTAGCACCGATGAGCTGTGTGTGATTTGCGGCTAGATTTGTCATTGGTAAAGTAGACACAATAGTCCTTTTTGTCAGGAAAAATGACATACAAGTCTTTGAAAGAGGAGTATCAATTCAAATACAAGTTTGTTTGTTTCCACGTGATTTGGGGAGGTCTCTCCATCTTGCAGTGATTTGCCACCTTGAGAAGCCCACTCAGTCCCACTTGGGGTTTTGAAAGTTGGAACCTCTCTAAATCTTTAGTAAGGCTTTATTCGTGGCTCTCAGTTCAATAGTGGTAGTGAAACTGAAACAAATAGAGGTTCCTTTAGCCGTCACAAATCAGTTTTTGGTTTGGCCTTTCAGAGCCATCCCAAGGTGGACAAGAGAGCTGGCCTTTATGCATCCTTGATAATCAGTCCTGGATGTGGGCAACACGGGAAGGTGTGGGCACGCTGCTCCCTCTCCTGGGAAGGCTTGGGGCCTAAAACCAGGGGCCTTATCTCTTACTCAGAGGGAGATTTGGGGCTTTCTGGAGTTTGGGTCTCCCTCTCCCGCCTCTGGCCATCTTCCGATTAGAGCTGCCCTCCACCACACACACCCACAGGGACATCCTCAGGCAGAGGGACACCGGGCAGAAGCGCACTCGGCCCAGGGTTAGAGGAGAAATGAGGCAAAGGTGGAAGAAAAACCCCACTTCCTCCATTTTTTTGTGTAGATACGGAGAAACTTTTCACCACCGGACAAAGGGAGCTGTACCTGGAGGCCTGCAAACTGGTGGGTGTAGTGCCCGTCTCCTACTTTATCCGGAACATGGAGGAGTCCTACGTGAACCTCAACCACCATGGGCTGGGACCCAGTGGTACCAAGGCTATTGCCATAGCCCTGGTGGTGAGCATGCTAATGGGGGCCCTTGATGATGGGTAGAGGTGGGGGTTGACAGAGTAGTGGGCTCAAGACTCAGAGAGACCCCCCATGGGATCCTAAATTGCAAGCTTTATGCCCACCCTGCCCTAGGCTCTGCTTGACTGCCAGTCGATTTACGTAATAGGCATGGATGCCCCACTGGCTCCTGGGAAGGGGGCTGCTAGGGACCTTGGCTTTGGAAGTCTATGCTCTTTCTGATTCAAGAAGCAAAGGCAGGAGCCACAGGTAAGTGGCTCGGCTTGTCACTAATGCTGGTGCATGATACAAAATGCCAGCCTGGATCTCAATTCCAAAGCTCACCTTTGCTATAAAGGTGTTCACTACTGAGCTGTTCTATTCAAAGTTTGCCTTTTGCAATGTTGCAATTCTTTTTTTTTTTTTTTTTAAATAGTGCAGCCACTTTCTTTTTTTTTGTTTGTTTTTTGTTTAATGTTTATTTATTTTTGAGACAGAGAGAGACAGAGCATGAACGGGGGAGGGTCAGAGAGAGAGGGAGACACAGAATCCGAAGCAGGCTCCAGGCTCTGAGCTGTCAGCACAGAGCCCGACGTGGGGCTCGAACTCACGGACCGTGAGATCATGACCTGAGCCGAAGTCGGACGCCTAACTGACTGAGCCACCCAGGTGCCCCATTTTGCAGTGTTGCAATTCTTAAAAGATCACACTGTAGAATAACTCATGTTTTCCCATAGGAATAATTTTCTCTCTCTCTCTCTCTCTCTCTCTCTCTCTCTCTCTCAGCCTGGCATGAGCAACCAAGGACTTGACCTTGAATTCATCATAGCCTTATATAATTATAATTGATTGTATACAAACCAGCTTCCATCCCAGAAAAACAGATCATGTAACAACTGTATGTCAGCACAACACTGTTTGTTCATTTAGGACGGTAAAGAGAAAGTTTGATTTAAAAAAAAACAACACTCATTCATTTTGGAAAATATCATAGCATTTGCATTTGGCACTTGCCCATTAAGAGGCTACATGAAATGTGAGATTGTGCTGCTTTCTGGAGGAGGGAGGAAAGAAGGGAAGAGCACAGAAAGAACAAAGCCATCTTGAAATTTATTGAGTGTTGAAAGACTGATTAATGAGGTGTTAGGAATGCACCATTACGGCATGAGTTTCACGAAAAAACCGGATAATTCAATTCTCTCGGGACTTGGGCTGCTTGCCTCTTAGTAACAACAGTTTCTGTTTGGGGGGAGTTTCTTTTTCCCTGATTCTCTGTGTCACTAATTTGACAATTAATCACTGTGACATGCTGGGGGACTGAACTGTTATTTATCTTTTTGTACTGTTTAACTTTGCACATGTTGTGTTTCCCTGGCTCGGCTTAAAAGCACGCTGATGGTAGTGCTCATATCTCATGCTTCCCGTCCATCTCTCACCTGCCTGCCTCGACGCCCTCGTGCTTGGCGGGGTGCAGGGATGTCCTCTGCTCATCCTTGTTTCTCCAGAAACTGGCACAAAGAGTAACCAGTGGCCACTGGCCTGTGTGATGTGAATGTGGACAGGCCTGGTGCGGGCTCTGCCCTCTGCCCCACACACTGCGCTGGTCCCCAGGGTGACTATGCAACTGGTCATCCAGCCCCCGATGCTGGGCACTAACTGACACCTGGCCCCCTGAGCCTTGACCCTTGCCTCTGCACACAATGGAATTTTGCCCCCCTCGGAGAGCTGAGGCCAGAAGGCACTTGGTGAAGGCCCTGGGTCCACTGTTAGGCACTGTGTTATCCGAGCCATCACATTTGCCCTTTGCGGGGGGGCTAGGACTCCTTCCTGGTGGCTGCCTCTCCCGCCGCTTGGTGCACTTTGAGAATGCCCAAGTCCAAAGATGTGTCTATTCTTCATACCTTTCTGCACCAGAACTGAGGTGGGGAAGGGAAGAATAACAGTCCTGACTAGAGCTGACCCCGGGCCCTCATGCTGCACGTCGCTTCCTCTCACCTTGCTGCCTGTGGGAGTGCTGACTAGCTTGGATATGGATACTTAAGACTGAAATCCAGGTCCCTCCAAACAGCCTTGGGACAACGTCCTGACTGTAAGGAAGTACCAGATAAGCCAGAGCCTAAAATAGAAGAAAGACCTGTGAAAGAAACAGGCACAGTAAATGCCTTATGTTTAAATAATTTATTAAAAGCATCAACTTCTCCTTAATGTCAGAGTAGGTCACAGCTTCTCTCCTCCCTGAGAAAGAGCTACAGTCTGTTTAGCTCATCCCTGTGCCCCACACTTTTTAGGGATTTCATTGTTTTTTTTACTTAAGAAAATTTTTTTTAATCCTTATTATCTTTGAGAGAGAGACAGAGTACGAGCGGGGGAGGGGCAGAGAGAGAAGGAGACACAGAATCTGAAGCAGCCTCCAGGCTCCACACTGTCAGCCCCGAGCCCGATGTGGGGCTCAAACTCACGAATCCTGAGATCATGACCTGAGCCGAAGTTGGAGGCTTGACTAACTGACTGAGCCACCCGGGGCGCCCCAGGATTTCATCGTTTTAATGTCCCCTTTCTAAATTCCCCTGCAGAGCCCCCTTTGGTGGAGGTGCCCAGAATAAGCATATTGTGCTAGCAAAACTCAGCAGGATGGATCATCCCTGTGCTTTCTCCAGAATTGCTAGCCTGCCTCTCCGTACCCTCTGAAAAGGCTGGGACGGTCAAGAGAGAGGACGGGTTCTGGGAAAGGGCAGGGAACTGACTAGGTCGCCGACTACCTCTGTCTTTCTCCCCCTCCTCTTGTGGCGGCTGAAGTCCAACACGAGTGTTGTCACCCTGGAGCTGGCAGACAACTGTATCATGGAGGAGGGCACCTTGAGCCTGGTGCAGATGCTGCAAGAGAACTACTACCTGCAAGACTTGGTACTGTGCTCTGCTCTGCCGATCCCTACCACCTGGGCTCTCGGAACACACCCGACACGGGCCAGAGGCCCCTGCCCAAGCCCTGGCCAGCCTCCGGCTTTCTGCAGCCTGGAGGCCCTCTCCTCCAGATGTGACTCCTCAGAGGAGGGCCACACATCCGAGGCTGGACGCGGGGAGGGTTGCGAGGGGAGCTGTGTTCCCTGTGGTCCCAGGAACCCTAAGAAACCAATTCTGTCTGCACCTTATAAGCCCTTATTTCTGCAGAGTCACTCTAAAGTGAACTTAAAATAAAGACACGAAATACTTTCATCAAACACAATGTGCCTGGAGATAGATGATGGTGATAGTTGCAAACCAGGTGAATACACTTGAGACCATGGAGCTATACCCTTAAAAACGGCTAAGATGGTAAATATTGTGTTATGTCTATTTTTACCACAAAAGAAAAAAAGGAAAAAGAGAGGGGAGAAACAATTATGATAATAATGGCTGGTTTATATGAACGTCCCTCCCACTCGCCTGAAAGGAATGTGTCTGTTTGTATCCCTGCGTGTCCCCAGCAGATTCATTCATGCTTCACCAATCAATGAATGGAATTTATAACGATGAATTACTCGAAGCTAATTTTTCAATTGCTTTACGCCGAACTGTCTAAACAAAGCTCTCTTGGATTTCAAAAAAGAAATGTACGGTGTGCTTATCTAAAGTGCTAGAGCTGAACTGGAGAGGTGGGGAGTCACCAAAGCCAACTTCAGGAAAACTGAGACCAGTGGGAGGGGCCCCCCAGCCAGGCCTTAGGAGGGCTGAGTTCCCATGGTCCTCTGCTCCTTTGCTCTTCCCAATCCATCCTGCCCCTCCTCTCCTGCCCCTCTCCCCACCCAGCCCTACTCCCTGGTGCAGGCCTCAAGTAAGGCTCACACTGGCACCATTCATTAGTAAGGGCCCTTGGGTGGGATTTTTACACACATGAATGTGTTCTTGCCTTTTAGAATATTTCCAACAATGATCTTGGCTTGAAGGGGGCCAGCACCATCTCAGAATTTCTTCAGAGAAATACCTCTTCGCTCTTGAACCTCCAGCTTTCAGGTGAGCCCACGGAAGAGGTGGGAGAGGACAAAGGGATGAAAAGAAGAGAAGGGGAAGGGCAGGGAGAATCCAGGGTCTAAGTGAGCCAGACCAGGCCCCTCCGAGTTCTGAGATCAGAAAACTGTGTCCACACCCGCTAAACCCTTCCAGTCATCCTTTCCCCCTCCCCATGGCCACACTGGCTTGCTGGCTTTCCCAAACAAGAAACTTCTGATTCACTCAGCAGCATGCCTGCCTCTGCTTGAAAGTCTCTACCCCAGATAACTGCATGGCTCACTCTGTTGCTTTAGCCGTGCTCCTGCTCAAATGTCGTCTCCTGAGGGGGGCTTCCCTCCCCTCCCCTCCATCACCATCACTATCCTGTTTCCATTACTTGTTTTTTCTTAACAGCATTTATTGCCCCCTGGCCCCTTATTGTACACTCACTTTTTAATTAGTCTGTTATCTGTCTCTCTCACAGAAAAAAAAAAAAAAGTCACTTGAGAACCCAGATTTGTGGTTTGAGTTTATACTGTCTTCAGGGTCTTGGAACCCCTAAGAAATTAACCTAAGTCGTCCTATACTGGTAATACCCTGGGGCATGCAACAGACACAAACAGAAAACCTCATTGGAGGAATGGCCCTTGACCCAGGCTGCAGGCTGCTTGGGATTCCCACAGATAAAGCTCCAATGAAGATGGGCTCAGAGTCCAAAACTGCAAAACAAGGAAACAATACACCATGAGAGCAGTCAGATTCTAACAAGCAGCAGCATCAGACCCTCAAGGACTACGGAAAATAGAATTATCAGAAATAAACTGTACATTTGGTGACCATATAATTTATCTTCCAACTGCATAGAAGCACTATTAATTAACTAAACCTGCAAGCAAACAGATATCTTGACCCCAACGGTAAACTATGTTTAATATGATTAAGAACATAAAAATAAAAACACACAAGAACAAAACACTGTTTTTTAAAAGACCTCCCCAAAATAGAATTTCTGGAAATGGAAAGTATATAATCCTTCAAACTAGAGATTCAATGGATACGTTTAACAGCAAATTAGCATCAGGTGAATAAAATTAATGACCTTGAAAATCCTTTGCAGTACAGAAAGATAAAGATAGGGGGTGCCTGGGTGGCTCAGTCGGTTAAGTGACTTCGGCTCAGGTGATGATCTCTCCGCTGGAGTTCAAGCCCCGAGTCGGGCTCTGTGCTGACAGCTCAGAGCCTGGAGCCTGCTTCGGATTCTGTGTCTCCCTCTCTCTCTGCCCCTAACCCACTCGCATTCTGTCTCTTGTCTCTCTCAAAAATAAATAAACGTTAAAAAAAATTTTTTTTAAGATATAGAGGACATAAAAGATAAAAAAATATATAAAAGGATGAGGGACTCCTGGCTGGCTCAGATGGTAGACCATGTGACTCTTGATCTTGGGGTGGTGACTTTGAGCCCCACATTGGATGCAGAGATTACTTAAAAATAAAATCTTTTAATATAATTTTTAAAGGATTTTATTTTTAAGTAATCTCTGCATCTATCTATATCTATATATAGATATATATAGATTTCTCTCTATATATATAGAGAGAGAGAGACAGAGAGACAGAGAGAGAGAGAGAGACCCAACAGAGCTCATTGGAGTTCCAGAAGAAGAGAATGGATGAGCAGTGATATCTGAGCAAACAATAGCTGACATGTCCTGAATTGCTGAATTCTCAGATTCAGGAATCCTAGTGAGTCCTTCATAAGGTAAATAAAAAGAAATCCACCCCTGAATATATGATAGAAAAAACATCTAAAATAAAATAAAAAGATCTTAAAAGTATCCAGAGAGAAAATGCAAAAAATAGAGTTTGTGTAATTTTTAATATAAATGTTATGACATATCAGGTTCTCTTCTCCAATTTCCTCTTTTTCACTCTAAATATATCTTCTATTTCTATGACATAGCAAATAGATTTATCTCATTCTCTGGAACAGCTGGATAGTATTCCATGGGATGGATATAGCATAGTTTATCTAACCTCTCTCCATTTGTGTGTGTATGGAAGGGGCACATTTCCAGTTTTTCAATCTTTCAAATAATTTTTAAAGAACTTTCTTGTACATGCAACTTTTGGACATATATTCTAGTATTTCTAGATAGACACCCAAGAGCAAAATTACAGAATATAAAAAGATACACCTATTTTTCTGAAGTTGAAAAAGAATTTCCAAATCTCCCCTCAAGAAGACCGTGCCAGGGGCGCCTAGCTGCCTCAGTCAGTAGAGTGTGTGACTCTTGATCTTAGGGTTGTGAGTTTGAGCCCCACGTTGGGTGTAGAGATAACTTTTAAAAACGGCCTAGGGGCGCCTGGGTGGCTCAGTCAGTTAACGCATCTGACTCTTGATTTCGGCTCAGGTCATGATCTCGTGTTTCATGGGATGGAGCCCCTCATGAGGCTCTGTGCTGATAGCAAGGAGCCTGCTTGGGAGACTCTCTCCCTCTCTCTCTCTCTCTCTCTCTCTGCCCCTCCCCCACTCACCCTTTTTCTCAAAATAAATAAACATTTGAAAAAAAAAAAAAGGAGATGGTACCAGGTTACAGTTCTACAATGAACTGTTTTCTGTTTCCCTGTACTACGTCCGTTTTGGCTATCAGCAAGTTATCTGTGAATCAGAATGATTAAATGTGTGGATGTTGAGGTCAGTGCTTGGGTCCAAATTTCAAGCACTGGGTTTACCTCTGTTTCTTCAAGTCTTTTTTTATCTTCCTCAATAAAGTCCTATGCTTTTATTCCATTAGAAATCCTGCACATTTCATATCAGGCCCAGGTGTTTTATCATTTTATTCCTGTGTGAACAGAATGTTTTTTCTATCATATATTCAAAGTGGTTATTACTGATATGTCTGGCAGCTATTAATTTCTGTACATTGATCCTATGTCCAGTGACTTTATTGAATTATCTTATTAGTTCTAACATTCTGTCAGTTAATTTTCTTGGATTATTTAGGCAGGCGATCATGTCTGTAAATTATGGGAGTTTTGTCTCTTCTTTCCAATAGCTGCAGCTCCTAATGATTTTTCTAGTCGCATTGGCTAACACCTCTAATATAACATTAAATAATACAGAAAGCTCTGTAAAAATACAAATTACCCAGCCCTATCCCAGACTGCTGAATCAGAATCTTGAAAGGGAGGGGTTTGGGAATCTGTATTTTATCAGACTTCCCAAATGACTCTTTTACTGCCAGCTCAGTACTATTTGTAACCACTGATGTAAACACAACAATTTGAATAGCTAATAACCTAATTTTACACATTGACTAGCTTATCGTCTCATTTTATTGCACTGGTACAAATGCAACCAAGAAGCATTTGTGTCTAGGTGGACTCATTCATTCATTCAGGAAACATTTACTGAGCACCTATCATGTGCCAGGTACTATTTAGGTGCTAGAGATACAAAGATTATTAAGGGTTTAAAGAAGAAATTTGGGGATAAGTCTCTATATAATTTATTTCCCAGAAATCACATATATTTTCCAGAAATCTTTTAAACTATTCAGCAGGGCTGGGGTGAGAGTAAGATAAGGAAGGCACACACCTCGATCACAGAACTCAAGGGGCTCAAAAAAGTCAGTAACTAAGTAAATGATATCCTGTTGCAATATTTGTCAAAGTCAAAAATAATGTGAAAAATGCCTGTGGTGAACAAAATATCCACACTTTAAATATAAAATAGAATCCAACAGGGACAGGTTATTGGTGAGGTGAGTGAGGCCTAACCATTCAAGTACAGGGTCAGATCCTGCCTTTATTTAAAATTTAAAAATTTTGAGGGGCGCCTGGTTGGCTCAGTCAGTTAAGCATCTGACTCTTGAGTTCACCTCAGGTCATGATCTCACGGTTAGTGGCTTTGAGCCCCCACGTTGGCGGGCTCTGTGCTGGTAGCTCAGAGCCTGCGTGGGATTCTTTCTCTCCCTTTCTCTCTGCCCCTCCCCTGGTCACACACACACTCTCTCTCAAGATAAATAAATGAACATTAAAAAAAATACAATTTCGTTCATCATAAATGTCTTGCATTAGTTTTGACTTTTACAAATATTAAGACGTTACTCCCTGTGATTACGGGGCTTAGATTTTGCACACAGAGGGAGTGCCTCACTTGTGCCTCTCTGGTCATGGCCCTGCCGCTGGATTCGTATTTTTAATAATGTTACAGAATTTAGGCACTAAGCTAGGGGTCGATGCTGCCAGTGGGGGCACAGGGCATGCTGTACTGACTTCTGGAACTCCCCGAGCTATCATGGCAGAGAAAGGAAGGGATGTTAAAGGGGATGGCAAATAGTTGCCCTCTTTTCTCTTGTTTTCTTCTGTGTCCATATATTTGCTTTAAGCACTTGCCACCTTTCCTGTGGCTGATGGTTGCAAAGGGGAGAGACTGGCAGGGCTAGAATGCAGGAGGGTGAGGGAGCCCTAGTCTGGACAGCATTGCAAACACCCACCTTCACTACAGGAAATAACTTCAAGGACGAATCCGCAGAGCTGTTCTGCCAAGCCTTCTCGGTAAGTAACAAGGGGGTGGGGTCAACGCAGCCCTATGGGGGATGGCCCTGGGAGCTGTGGGGGATCTGGAGGGTGTATAGAGAAGTGAGGTCACTTGAATGTTTAGGGAGCTGGTGAGTGGCTGAACTCTGCCGATCCTGACCAAAGCACAGCAGAGGGAGGGCTGTTTGGATGGGACTAGACCCTCCTAGCAGTCACCGACGGTTAAACAAAAAAATGCACAAGAAGTCATCTTCAGTCTAAAAACTCTAGTCCACCCGCTTTTTGGTGTGTGGGAGCCCTCCATCACACCGCCCTGAGATAAGAGAGGTATTTGCGGTCACATAAAAGACAAAAATCACCTCTCTCTGCACCATTTCTCTCTCCAGGCCAATTACCGAATTAAGACACTGGATCTCAGCCACAACGAGTTCTCTGATAAGGGAGGAGAACACCTGGGGCAGATGCTGGGTGAGTCCCCCACGGGGGCAAGGGGCCAGCCTAGGAGAGGGCACTCGGCAGACAGTCACCTGTCAGAGATGCATCTCCTGGTTTTTGTTGTTATTGAACGTTCTGGTTATAAAAAGTGATGTAAACCACACCCCAAATACATTTAAAGTGGAGCGAGCACCTAGATGCGGGAAGTAAAACTTTAAAATGATTAGAAAAACAGGGGTGCCTGGGTGGCTCAGTTGTGGCTCAGGTTATGATCTCACAGTTGATGAGTTTGAGCCCCGCATCAGGCTCACTGCTGTCGGCATGTCAGTGCAGAGCCCACATCAGATCCTCTGTCCCCCTCTCATTCTGCCCCTTTGCCACTCATGCTCTCTCTCAAAACAAATAACTAAACAAATAAAACATTTTTTAAAAACTATAAAATGACTAGAAAAACATAACTTGCTGACCTCAAGGAAGCAAAGGATTATTAAATATGCACAGTGGGCATAAACTGTAACAAAAATGATTCATTTACTTGACAACAATAAGTTTAAAACTTATTTATGATAAAAGATTGGGCCATGTTAAAAGATAAGCGACAGAAAATAGATACTTGCAGTATTTGTATAATATAAAAAATTTGTCTTTAGAATATTGATAAAAGTTCCTACAGATCCATGACAATGATAAATACTCCCAATAAAACAATGGTCAAGGCCTATGGACAGTGAAAACAGAAAGCCAAATTCCTAAGCTCTTTAGTAATTAGAGGAATGCAAAACAAACAAAAAGATTCCCCTCGTCATCTACCGAAGCTGCAGAAATTTCAAGTGAGAGAACATCCAGTGAAGTAAACACAAGGGAGAAATAAGAACTCTCTGAAGCTGCTAGGTAAAGGCACTTTGGAGATTAGTTTGACAGTATTTAGTGAAATTAAAAATGTATTCTTTGATATAGCAATTCACCTGTGCATGTCTTGGAGAAGCTCTCACACGTACGCAGAGAGAGATGTCCGAGGAGGTTCACTGCAGATTTGTTATAAAATTTTAAAAAAAGAAAGAAAGAAAAGAAGGAACCTAAGTGTTCATTCCTGGGGAAATTAGTAAGGGGGGGGGGTCATTATGAGCAAAGGAGATGCTACTTTAGGTGGAGGAGTGAGAAAAAGCCCTACAGGGAAGGTGGCTTTTTGCTGAAACCTGAATATGAAAGAAGAGTCAGCCATGCTAAGTTCCAGAAGCACAGCATTCCAGGTGGAAAGAACAGACTGGGGGGGGGGGGGGGGGGACGGGGAGGGGGGTGGAACCCTGTGGCTGCAGCAGAGCAGGGGAAGGGAATGGAAGGAGGAGATCACCAAGGTGGCCTGCAGCCGCTAAGGTCGGGCTTTGTGGGCCATGAGGTGCATGAAATCTGGATTTTATTCTCCATGTGCTGAGAAGCCACTGAAGGACGTTAATGCAGGGGAGTGACATGGCTTGATTTGCAGTTCCTCTAAGGAACTGTTTTGTGAAGTTTTACGCAGTTTTATGAAGAACACAACTGAAGACAACCAGACTCTTAAATACAGAGAACAAACTGGTGGCTGCCAGGAGCAGCAGGGGGGCGGGGGGGGGAGGGGGGGCGAGGAAGGCGGGGCATGGGTGAAATAGGCAAAGGAGATTAAGAGGTACAAACTTCCAGTTCATGGAGATGAAAAGTGTAACAGAGAATATTGTCAACAGTACTGTAATAGCATTGTTTGGCGACATTGTACACCTGAAACTAACATAACATTGTATGTTAATGACACTTAAAAAAAAAATGGAAGAAGGGAGGCCAGTTAGGAGGCTAATGCCGTAGTCTAGGCAAGACAGGACAATAGCTGGAGCTGAGGGAGGAGGTAGTGATAGAGAGGAGTGAATGGATCCAGACGTACTTTGGAAGTAAAGCCAAACCCACTTGCTGATGTGCAGAACGAAGGAAAGGGAGAAAGATAGATGCCCGGTTATTATTATTTTTTTTTTAACGTTTTATTTATTTTTGAGACAGAGCATGAACAGGGGAGGGTGAGAGAGAGAGAGAGGGAGACACAGAATCTGAAACAGGCTCCAGGCTCTGAGCTGTCAGCACAGAGCCCGACGCGGGGCTCGAACTCACGGACCGCGAGATCATGACCTGGCTGAAGTCGGATGCTTAACCGACTGAGCCACCCAGGCGCCCCTGATGCCCGGTTATTTTGTTTCAGGAACTGGTTGGAGGGAAAACTCAGGGAGTAACAGGTATGGAGGAACATGAGTCAGGAGCCAAAATTCCCATTTTGGCCATGTGATGTTTGTGTTGCCTGTTTGACATCTACATGGAGACACCTGATTTGTTATATGGGTTTAGAGCTTGGTGAGCAGGTCAGGACTGGAGATACGCGCATCTGGGAGTTATAGGCATTCCAATGCATTTAAAACCACAGGGCGAGATGAGATCCTGGCAAGGAGTGTGGATAGAGTTGAGAAGGCAGCCGTCCCATCGCTGCCTGGGTCACTCTGACACTTTTAGGTGTACCAGAGGCGGGGAGGAGGAACCTGAGCAAGAGTGGTCAGTCAAGGAGGGGGAAGGTGAAGTATCCAAGAGCCAAGTAAGGGATTCTTTCAAGAAGGGGGAAATCTTCGGTGGGGTCAAGTGTTGCTTAGTGGTTAAATAAGATGAGGTCAGAAAAGCGACCACAGGACTCGTCAACATGGAGATAATTGGTGACCTTGACAAGTGCCATGAGTGTGGAGACCCGCCCCCCGGGGGTGGAGTTGAAAATGGGACGCAAAGAAGTGAAAGGCAACGTGGGCACCTGCAGAAGCCCCACTGAGACGAGGCTGTGCCAGAAAGATGGGTGATTTGAGGGCAGGAAGGTTCCCAAGGATGGAAGATGCTGATAGGAAGGAAGGAAGGAAGATACGTGTCTGGGGAAGGAAGAGGAGATGGTGGCAGGAGCAGAATCCTTGAAAAGGCTGGCGGCCACGGAGACTGGAACCGACAGGCAGGGTGCAGCGCTAATAGAGCAAGGAGACGGGAGCGAGCATGCGGGGGCGGGGGGGGGGGGTCTGTCCTGTCGGGAGGGGGGAGCTCTCCCATCTCTCTGCTGCTGCCCCCTCGGTGATGTGTGAACAGCACCTTCCTGGAGAGAGGGTTCAGGCCGGCAGGTTTGAGGGAAGGAGCAAGTCTGCAAGCATTATGGGGCAATTTGAGTCCATCTGAAAACTGATTTTTAAATATTCTAAAACTAAATTTTAGGGGTGCCCGGCTGGCTCCTGCGGTTCTTGATCTCGGGGTTGTAAATTCAATCCCCATGTTGTGTCTAGAGATTACTTAAAAATAAAATCTTAAAAAAAAAAAATCTAAATTTTAAAACAACTTTTTTCCTAATGTTTATTTGTTTTGAAAGAGAGAGAGAGAGCGCACGTTTGAGCATGCCCCGGGCAAGCTGGGGAGGAGCAGGCAGGGTCTGAAGCAGGCTCCCCGCTGGCAGCACAGAGCCTGATGGGCTCCAGTTCAGGCAAGATCATGACCTGAGCTGAAGTCAGTTCCTGAGTTCAAGCCCCGCATTGGGCTCTGTGCTGACAGTCCAGAGCCTGGAGCTTGCTTCGGATTCTGTGTCTCCCTCTCTCTCTTCCCCTCCCCAGTTTGCACACGCACACACTCTCTCTCTCTCTCAAAAACAAAAAAACAAAACAACAACAACAACAAAAAAACATTAAGGGAGAGAGAGAATGAGGGAGAGGATGAAGGCGGGAGAAAGTTTGTTCTCAAAATAAGATACGGTGTTCACTTTATGCAAAGTAGCTCCTGGTTGTTGACACAAGAGACCCACAACCAGCACACAGGGCACTGACCATGGAGAAGAAAATAGAGTAAGACATCGTCCTGGGCCTGAGGGTTGAAGGCCATGCCTCCCACCCAGTAAAACGTCAGGAGTGCTTCAGCGTCTTTCCAACAGTGTCCTCAGCATATCCGCCCTCCCCAATAAAAATAACGATGATGATGTGTTTCCACATGATGTTTTCCCCAACCCTCCGCAGCACATAAGGAAAAATATTTTTAAGTTAAGAAGTTCTATGCAAGTTAAAACGTCTGTGCAAGTCAGCTTCTAGACAAGCCTGATGCTGCAGCACTTACAAGTGATAGTGTCCCAAAAGCTTTCTGGAGCCACCTCTGCTCCTGAAGTTCTCCAGGAAAAACACATCACGTGGGGTCATATGCCCTGTCCACCACAGCCTCCCTCCCTAAATACACCCCCTGTTCTCCATGCTCTCTCTTCCTAGTTTAATGGTTGCACAACATTCTACCAAATGGATGTTTATTCTGTACTTTACCCTTCCCCTGTGAGTCATGAATGTTACTTTTGTAAGTGATGCCATGATAAACACCTGATAAATCACTCTTCTCATATCCTGCACTGTCTCCTTAGGAAGAGCCTCAGGGTGATATTGCTGTGTGAGGGGGTACACACAGTCTGATAGCAAAATATCTGTGACCACCTCACATTTGCCAAATTGTGGCAATTTGCTTGCCACCTGCGATACAGGAGTATGATTATTTGACTACATTACTGCCAACACTGGGAATCATCTTACAATTTGGGGTTTAAATGAATAATGGAAAAATTATTGCCCCAGCGTTTTACTTTGAGTGAGTATTGAGTAGTCCTTATTCCCCAATGTCATGGCTATCTGTCAACTCTGAGAGTGGGTTCTCTGGGATTTGGGGCATGCTGAAATGATTCCCTCCCTCCTCTAGCCCTCAATATAGGACTCCAGTCACTGGATCTGAGCTGGAATCAGTTCCACACACAGGGAGCTGTGGCCTTGTGCAATGGTCTCCGGGTAAGTCTCTCTCTGGCAGTGGTGTGTTGAAACCAGTGAGGATGGTCAGGGTTTCACATCCCACCATCTTGAACCTCTTCCTCATGACCCCCCTGATGAGTACACACTGAGCTCTCATCAAGTGCTTTCACGTTGTTAGCATCCCTCCCCAATTCCTGGATGTGCCTTCTTCTTTAGGATAAATCCTACTTCAGCAGATTCACCTTGCCGGGGTCTTGGTGTCATCTTTGGGGATACTTTAAGAGGGCAGTTTAATTAAGGGGTAAAGAATGACCAGACTCTGACTCCCCCCACTGGGAGGGATCTGACTGAGCTCTCCCTCCTGGGGACCACTGAGCACCCAGTCTGGATGGCAGCAGGGGAGAGAAACCAGGGCCTCTTGGCTGGGTGAGTCACATGCAACCTTGATGCTGGTGCTGTTCTTTTTCCTCCCCGGAGGCTAATGTAACCCTGCAGAAACTGGATCTCTCTATGAACGGCTTTGGGAACGAGGGGGCTACGGCCCTGGGAGAGGTCCTCAGGCTCAACAACTCCCTGGTCTACATAGACGTCAGCAGCAATGACATCAGCAACGAAGGAGTCATCAAAATCAGCAAAGGACTGGAGTTCAATGAGAGCCTCAAAGTTCTGAAGGTAAAGTCTTTACTTAAGCTGGGGATGGGCCACTTTGTGTGTGTGTCCGTGTGCATGTGTGCACGCCCATACTTCTGTGTGCGTCCGTGTTTCCATGGCACCCACATGTCCACGCTTGTGTGCCTGCATCCGTGTATATATCTGTGCGTGCACACCCATGCTTCTGTGTGTGTGCATCCACGTGTTTATGTGTGTTCATCTGTGTGTGTGCATCCACGTGTTTATGTGTGTTCATCTGTGTGTGTGCATCCACGTGTTTATGTGTGTTCATCTGTGTGTGTGCATCCATGTGCTTATGTGTGTGCATCCACGTGTTTATGTGTGTTCATCTGTGTGTGTGCATCCATGTGCTTATGTGTGTTCAACTGTGTGTGTGCATCCACGTGTTTATGTATGTTCACCTGTGTGTGTGCATCCATGTATGTGTCTATGCATCCTTGTGCCCATGTGTGTGTATCAGTGCGTGTCCCTGTGTCCTTGTGCGTCCACGCATCCGTGTGTGTGTATGTGTATATCTGTGGGGGTAGGGTGGGGAGAGCAGGGTGATGGAGTGGCATATTGCTGGAGAGAATCATTGGGAAAATTCACCTTATGTTTCACATGTGCGTAGGTTCTTGACTGTCTCTCTCCTGTAAACCTAATGTCACCCTCTGCTGTCACCAGGTGCATGATGTCAACTCCTAACCGGTCTTCCTTCCTCCCATCTGGGTTTCCTCCAGACTCTGCTTCACCCTGAAGCAGAGTGTGTGTTTTGAGCATAAGTCTGACTCCCACCCCCCCCCCCCATCTAGTCCCCTCCAGCTTAGACTCCCCACTCCGTGGCCTCCTGTGGTGCAAATCCAGTTCTCTCACCCCGGTGTGCTTCTCCAGCCTCAGTTTACCCCATGCTGTCCCTTGTTGTCCAGTCACAGCCTCGGGGGTTTCTTTCAAGATTCTTCCTTATACTCTCATTTCAGTGACTAGTTGACTGGTCACCTCCACTGGTGTGAGAGCTTCCTGAGAGCGAAGACTATGTTTGGTCCTGCCCATTACTATTCCCCCCGGGCCTAGCTTAGTGCTGGGCCTATAGGAGATGCCTGATGAATGTCAGCTAAGCGAATGAGTGGATCCATCTTTCATTTTAAGTTGATTGGCTTATAGACGCTAATGTATAACGTGGCAGCTCCTGGGTCGTTGGAAAACAGAAGAAAGATGAGGACTTCCACTACCGGTTCCCCTTTCTGGGGCTCCTGCCGTGAGCCAGGGGCAGACAGGTGGTTTGCTGCTGGCTCACAGCCCGACCCTCCGACGACGTGCGCTCCACTAGCTCCCCTGTCAGATGAGAAAGCTGAGGCTCTGTGACTTGCTCGGGTGATGTAGCTCGAGAGGCAAGGAAGTCAGCCTTGCCAGGCTTCCCCGCTGCAGTTCAAATTCCTCAAGATGTGAGGCCATGCGGGAGGACCACAGGTGTGGGGGTGCTGGTGGAGAAGGACGGGAGTTAGAAATCAGCGATAGGGCGCCTGGGTAGCTCAGTCGGTTAAGCATCTGACTTCGGCTCATGGTGGTTTACAGGTTTGAGCCCCGCGTCAGGCTCTGTGCTGACAGCTCGGAGCCTGGAGCCTGCTTCAGATTCTCTCTCTCTCTGCCTTTCCCCCACTTATGCTCGCTCGCCCTCTCTCTCAAAAATAAATAAAAACATTTAAAAATTAAAAAAAAAAAAAAGAAAGAAAGAAATCGGCAACAATGAGCTGCCATCCGAGAGGACAAGCACCTTAGAGCTGCGAAAAGGAAGTCAGATTGCCAGCACTGGAGGGAGCATGGTGACTGTCTAGTGACAGTGAGAGCTCGGAACGAGGCCTGACCAGAGCGGGAGGAGGAGTAACTCAGAGAAGAGAGACTGATGCAGCCTGCCAGTGGCTCAGCCTCCGTGGAACCGTGAAGCCAAGGAAAGTGCAGAGAACCTGCATCTTCCAAGATTGAAAGGTTGCCTCAACAAAATGGCAATAGGGATTTTCTCTAATTGGTGGCGGTACTGGTGACTTTAACATTTTTTTTCTACCTCTTTTTGGATTTTTTTCTATAATGACCATGCATCATTGTTTAAATGTTTAAACACGTTGTCTCGTGTTTAAATATACTTAAAATTTGTAAATGTTTTAAAATGAAAGAAAAAAAATTTTATTGATTTATTTTTATTTTTTAAATAGGCTCCATGCCCAATGTGGGGCTCGAACTCATAACCCCAAGGTCAAGAGTCACACGCTCTACTGACTGAGCCAGGCTCACACCCCAAGAAAAAAGTTTTAAACACATCAAGTGCCACCCTCCTTTCCCTACTCTTGGAAAAATAATGATGTTCCCAGGGAAGGGAGTCAAGCGAAGGATGCTAGAAGCTAAGTTTTGGCTGCCTCATCAAGAAGCCACCCGGTGGAAAGCCTTCAACAGTATTAACTAACATTCGTTTGCTGCTTACTATGTACCAAGCACTCTCTTGAATACGTTGCTTGAATTGATTTATTGGATCCTCAGAGTAGCCCTAAGTGATAGGTGCCCAGTGGCCAGGGAAATAACCCAAGGCCAGAAAGCTAGTAAGCAGAGCCACTGGGGTCTATGTTCCTTGCTGTGAACCACCACACCAAGTTTCATTGGCTCCCAGCCCCGTTGGAATAATGCCTTGAGTGCTTAGCTAAGTCCACATGGTCCCTGTGATCTGGCCCAGCCCCGTTCTGTGGCCTCATTCTTTCTGCTCCTGCTCATGAAATGTTTGCTATTGCCCAAACACCTCTGCACCTTTGCACTTGCCTCCCCTTTGCCTTCTTTGGTGCATCTCATTCCCTCCTCTGGTCCTAGCCCTGCTTCTTCAGACCAGAATAATCCCTATTAGTCCCGCAAGGCTTAGTTCCAGTGTCCCCTCCACTGTACCAGTTGCCCCTTTCCTTGCTTCTGCAGTACCAGTGTGTACCTCTCTGTCACTGCCCTCACCACACGTCTGATGCCATGTGCTTGTTTGCCTGTGTCCCCCTGTAGAGTGTAAGCTACGTGAGGGCAGAGACCTTGTCACATCTGCCTGTGCATCCCTTAGCACTCAACCCAGCAACCGGCACATGGCAGGCCTCCAATAAATGCTGGATGGATGGATGGATGGATGGATGAGCAGTGAGATGGATAGGTGGATGGATGACTAGACAAACAGACAGGGAGACAGGTGCCTACAGAGGAGTCTGGGTGGAGGATAGAGATTACAATTTGATGGGAAGAAATGGAAGCCACACTCTGAGCCAGGCTCTCCTATAGCCAGCTCATCCTCCTTCTGTCTCGCCCCTCCTCCCACAGCTTTTCCTGAACCCTGTGAGTATGGATGGGGCTACGTTACTTATCCTGTCCATCAAGAGGAACCCCAAATCCAAGATGGAGGAGATTGACATTTCTGTAAGTGATTAGATCGTGGTTGCTTGCACCAGGGAGCATGCCAAGTACCACGGCCACGCTATGTTGGCAGGTGCCAACAGCTCTGTCCCCTCATGGGCCCTCACACAAATACTCCATGAAAAGGTCACTCCTTCTGGAGTATGACTTGGCCTTCTCTTGGGGTCCTTTTAATAGGAGTAGCCGTTCGGTTGATAACATTGTGGTGTGAAATCATTTACCAGATCCTGATGGGTCTAAGAGCAGAAACACCAGAATCAAAGGTGAGAGGCCCCCAGAACAGAATTTGTTCACTGCCACCTTTGCTGATGGACAGCCCTGGGCCCCAGAATGGTTCCAGAATCATAGAACTTTTAACTTTTTTGGTATTGATTGATTGATTGATTGATTAGAGAGCATGCATGAGCACGTGCACGTGGGGGAGGGGCAGAGAGAGAGGGAGAGAGAGACAATCCCAGGGAGGCTTTGCACTGACAGCACAGAGCCCGATGCGGGACTCAAACTCATGAACCGTAAGATTGTGACTTGAGCCAGAGTTGGATGCTTAACTGACTGAGCCACCTAGACGCCCCCGGAATCACAGAACTTTTAGAATCTGAGTCCTAAAACATGTAATAACTTGTATTCTTATTTCGTGACTTGGCTGACTGAGTAGAATTTGAGGGTAAGGCCCCCTGGTGGAGGAGGAAGGCCTGAGGAGGTGACTTCACTGGACCAGGTATTCTTGCCTGAATCCTCAGAGAGGTGGTAGCTGGTAAAAACAATATCCTAGACCTGCCCGCCACTTTATACGGTTTCCCCCCAAAGGGATTTTATAGGCTTCGGCTCATTTGATCCTTCTCTGGGAGGCAGGTAGAGTGCACCCATGTCCTAGAGCTGTTCAAACCACACAAATGTATTGTCACACCGTCCTGAAAACCAAAGCCCAAGATCAAGGTCATGGTAGAACTGGTTCCTTCAGAGGACCACGAGGAAGAATGCGTGCTGTGCTCCTGCCAGCTCCTGGTGGTTTGGTGGCCATCTGTGGTGTTCCTCGGCTTGGTGGGAGCATCGTCTTGATTTCTGTCTTTAGCTCCAAATGGCACTCTCCCCGTGTGCACGTCTGTCTCTGTATTCAAATGCCCCTTTTTATAAGGACACAGTCATATTGGATTAGGGCCCACCTTAATGACCTCATCTTAACTTGATCATCTGAAAAGACCCTATTTCCAAATAAGGTCATATTCACAGGTTCCCAAGGGTTAGAACTTCAACATCTTTTTTTTTTTTTAAATCTTTATTTATTTTTGAGAGAGAGAGAGAGAGACAGAGCATGAGCAGGGGAGGGACAGAGAGAGAGGGAGACCCAGAATCCGAAGCAGGCTCCAGGCTCTGAGCTGTCAGCCCAGACCGCAAGATCATGACCTGAGCCGAAGTCGGACGCTTAACCGACTGAGCCACCCAGGCGCCCCAGGACTTCAGCATCTTTTTGATGGGAACACAATTCAACCCATAACGAGAACTTTCCCTCATTTTCCCATTTTACATACAGGGAAACTGAAACAGAGAGGTTGGATCACTTGCCCAGGAATACACAGCAAGTGAAAAGCACAACGAAGAGTAAAGCCGAGGCTTCTGCCTCCTACTCTAGTGCAGTGTTAAAGTCTTGTTGTGTTATTTTAAAGCCACACAAATATGACGTTTTGCCAAGATTTTAATGCCTTACAATTATATCAGTGATGATATTTTGAATATTTAAACCCAAACACTTTGGAACTTAAATAATAAGTAAAATTTGGACTTAGGTTTGCCACAGATTATAAAACATTAGAAAAACATACCTGCTTTTCTTTTCAGTCTGTCCCCTGGTTCAGTCGGTTTCTCCTTAGGGGGCTTCTCTCTACGCTCATCCTACAGCTCTGACCTTGTACCCCTGAGGCTGCCTTAGCTCCCACCCCACCCTGCCTCTGGGTCTCAGTTATGTGTCCAGATTTTGTTGGCATTTGCTCTCCCTCCTTCCCCCCACCCCCAGGGCAGGTTGGAAGGCATGGAGTCAGGCACTATCTTGGTGTCTGAGGGAACGTTAGAAATGGTGCTGTTGAGGCCCCAGATGGCACAGAAACCCACAAGCTGGGATCACACTGGCGTTTTACAAGCCTACCAGGACAGACAGGTCTGAATTAGACTTTTCCTTCTCTTTTATCATCTCTCCTGATGTAACTCTAAACAGCGTTGGAATTCCTTCACTGCTTCTAGAACTTTCTCTAGAATATCTACAAATCAGGATGGGGGAAGCCGTCAGCCCTTCAGCATGAGTTTCATTATTTGAAGTGGCAGAAGATGGTCAGAACCACATCTGAGGAGTGAAGCAGGCTGACTGAACCAGTGAAGGCCCAGTTTGGTCAAACACTGCTTCATAGATCATGTCTTCTCCTGTGGCCTATAACCCAGCTCTGAGGGCACTTCCAAAAGGGGAGTTCCCAATGGGTTTTGAGCCAGGACAGGGTGGTTGGAATGAGGGATCCTTGTCCAGGGCACCTGCTCCCAAGACCAACACTGGTGTAGAAATGGACATTTTAGGACATTTGCCTCAGGACCAGTCTCCTAACCCCATAGCTGTGTCTCATCTGTCCCATGCAGACACCGATGCTCGCCATCTAAGAGCAGAGCCGAGCTGACCGTGTGTGACACAGGCTGCTGGCACTCGACTAGGACATCTGATCACACTCATGTGCAAACTTTACAAGTCAAATCACAAGCCCTAGGAAAGATGAACTCTCCCAGTCTAGAAGCAGCACTGCAGAACGAACTGGAAAAGACCAAACAAAAACAAACAAACAAAAAACAGAAAACGAAAAAAAAAAAAAACCTCTCTGCCTTTGGCTTGGATGGGGCGGCTGGTCTGCAGGGGGTTGGGGAATGGGCGTGGTGGTGGAGATGTTACAACAGTGGGCGATGCCTTCCTCACGATGGGTCCCCTCTCTCCCCTCCTCAGAATGTGCTGGTGTCTGAGCAGTTCGTAAAAATATTGGATGGGGTGTGTGCCATCCACCCCCAGCTGGACGTGACGTACAAGGCAGTGCAAGGCTTCTCTGCCAAGAAAGAGCTGCTCTTGTGGACAAACCCCATGAAACTGATCCAGGTGAGCCCTTGCTTTCCTCTCAGAGACCCCAAGGACCAGCGTCTCCCCTCCCCCAAAGTGTCTGCACAGTCCTCTCTGACAAGGAAGGTCTTAGACATGGAATATTCCCTGTGGATGTTGGGTCCCCTCAGCAGGAAGAGGGGATCTGGGATCTGGGTGAAGAGGGAGGGGCTTGGAACAGGATAGTTTCCACCAGCCAGGCTCCTCCACCTGTTAATGTGCGGCTGAAGGCAAGTCTCTGTGCTCTCTGTGCCCCAGTCTCTTCACCTGGAAAATGGGCATAACGATAGGACTCACCCCGGGAGGGCTGCTGTGAAGATTCAATTCTATAACACGCAAGAAGTGCTTAGAGCAATGCCTGGCCAATAATAAGCGCCCAACAAATGCCAGCTCTTTCCAATAGCCAGTAAGGATGCCAAGACACCCCTGTGGTGAAGACAGCGGTTTGGTGGCTCCAGCTAAAGTGGGACCCTCAGATCCTTTATATCTAGTGGTGACCTGCCCCTGGCTCTAGTCTTAGATCACAGGAGGCAGATAAAACCATGGAAATGAAAACCCAGACAATTTTAGAGCTGCCAGGGAGCTCCTCTGGTCTGACCACCTCACAGAGTAGCGCCCAGCCCAGGCTGGTGTTCCCATGCCTGGCTCTCACTGGAGGCAGAGTTGACGGGGAAGCTGGATACAGACCGCTTGCTACCTGGGGTGATACCCATGCAGATGTAGATTCTAGAGGACGTGTGCCGCTGGGGCTCCCTCCTGCCCCTTGGTTGGTCTGCTCTGTGCCTCAGTTTCCAGGACTAAACAGAAGAGCTCTGCATGGCAATTATTGTTGTGTGGAAAGTTCTAGAAGGCAAGGGGGGTATTGAGTACCTTCACAAGTCAGATGACATCAGATGGAACCGAAGGGAAACCTGTTTTGCAAGGGGAGGAAGATGATGCAGGGAATAGGAATGGAGATCTCGGATGGAAAGCGGGGGCCCCACCCCTGCTTAAAACAGCATAGAAATCTCTAGGGATCTCATAGGAATCTCAGATTAGAAACTGAGCCAGATATGCGATGTAAAACACAGTCCTTCCCCTCTGGGGAGAGGGGACAGGCAACAATCTGGTTGCAAAGATGGGACAGATGCAGTAACTTCTCATAGAAAGCATCATACGATAAATAATAAATGAGTGACCAAGGCAACAAATACCATCTGAATCCAGATTAGAGGCCACTGTGGGATTAGGCAAACAGAAAGGGACACGTCCTGGGGAAGGGTCTTGAAGAGCAAGAAAGAATTCAGGTCAGTGACAGTGACAGGGAGGGAGTTCTGGGGAGAGGGTTCCCACTAGCAGAGGAGCAGAGCAGGGTGCACACAGTATGCTTGGGAGATGGGAACAGAACCACGTGGCTCCAGCAGGAGAACCGTGTGGTTCCAGGCTCCTGCAAAGCCTGGAAGTCAAGGCTACCCAGGGAGGCTGGGGCTAGATGTGGCGGACCTCAGATTCTAGGCTCAGGGCTGGGGTTGGATTCCACAGGGAGCGGGAGCCAGCTACAGTTGCTGAGCAGTGGGTAAGGTGAATCCGGTAGGACCAAAGAGTAACCTTTCAGGCAATGGGGAGGGAAATAAACTAAAGGGGGTAAATATGAGAGTGGGAATGCTAATGAAGGCACTATGGTAGTATTCTCCGTGTGCTAACTAGTATTCTAGAATGGTGCCTTGCCTGAGGATAGCAGTGGAAGTGGAGGGACAGATGTAGGAGATCCCCTAATGGAGAAGCTCCAGGATTTGGTAAACGGCTGGGCACATGGTGCATGTGGGCAAGAATGCGTGTGTGTGTGTGTGTGTGTGTGTGTGTGTGTGTGCTGGGAGAAGGGAGGCCTGTGATGATAGGAGAGAGCCAATGATAACTCCAAAACGTCAAGCCCAAGGGACTAAAATAAAGGTGGTGACGCTGCCACCACAGGGAGGTCTTCTGTAGCCCCACCCTCTCCACCTACCCATCCCCCCGGTTCCCAGAAATCCAGCCCCACAAGATTTCCCCCTGTTTCTCTGCACTAGCTCTCACTCAGCTCCAGGCCTGTGCACAGGTCTCTATTCAAGTTCACCTCCTTGGGCCTGCCAGGTCTGGGAGCCTGGGCCACCTTTTGGCGGAAGGTGGCAGTGGAGGGTGGGGATGGGGTGGGGTGTTGTTAATAGATGTTACAAAGTCAAGTATTTGCTTCTGGTGTCTCCGGTTTCTCTCAGAGCTATGCAGACCAGCACCAAATCACGGTCATAGACTTCTTCAAGAGCTTGAACCCTAATGGAAGAATGATGATGTCTGTGGGTGACTTCCGGAAAGCTATGATACAGGTGTGCTGAACCTTAGTGGCAACAGCCAGTGTGGGGTGTGTGTGTGTGTGTGTGTGTGTGTGTTTAGGCCTGGGAAAGGGTAGGCAGAGAGCTCCATTGACTTTGCATGTTCCATCCACTTCTTCAGCAGGACAAGGTCCCTATGAACCTGTACCAAGTGAGGGAGCTGATAAAGAAGCTGGCTGAGAAGACAGGCATGGTGAACTTCAGGTCAGTCTAGGCCCAGCGCCCATCTTATCCTGCTTCTGCCCCAGGCAGGCCCCCAGTTCTCTATAAGGCGTCCGGTGGTGTCTACATTTGATCAGGTACAGCCTCCCCTGAAGCAGCTGGCCGCGCCCTCCCTGGGTTCCGAGACTGGCCCCACTGTCTGCCCTCCTCCTCAACTTCCAATTCACCCTCCCAGCAGAGCTGCAGCCTCAACCGTGTGCTGTTGGCTGTGGGACCAGATTCTGGGGACACAGTGTCAAAGCCAAGTAGGAGGGGATGTAACAGAGCACGTGGGTAGGCCCTGGCGTGGTGAGAGGTCTGTGGCAGGTGCCTGGGTAGCTCAAAGAGGAGGATTACTCGGGCAAGAAGCAAGTGTGGAAGCGTGAGCCTCACGTGGCTGGGAAACTGCAGCCACTCAGCTCTGCTGTGGACTAGGGGATGATGCCGTTGTGACTTGGGCTCAATTCCTTAAAGAGACAGGAAAGGGCCTGTGTAACAGTAAGAACTGTAAGAACACCTGTGAGCCCCTACCTCGGGCCAAATACTCTGTGGGGCCCCAAACCTGCCCAGGTGCCTGACGCTGTCGTCGCCCATATGTGGCCCAGGTGCCCGGCACTGTCATGACCCATATGTGGCCCAGGTGCCCGGTTCTGTCATCACCCGTACGCAGTGAAGGATGAAGGCTCCCAACTGACCCAGGAACCTCTTGTCTTAGACGCCAGTCCTTAGGGAGCTCTATCAGAGGGACCCCCCTCTGGTCCTGCCCCCTGAGCCTCCCCACCCTGTATCTCTGTTCTGTGCCCTCTTCAATACTTGCCACGGGGAGAAGCCAGGGCAAAGATAGGAAAGGCAGCCGGACCCATCTGCACACCTTGCTTCTAGGGAGGGGGCAGCTCTTCACAGGGCTCTTAGTCTCCAAGTCTTTAGAATGGGGTGTAACCACAGCATCCAAGCGGCTTTGTAAGGATAGAGTAGGGACAATGTGCGTAAGAGGCTGGCACACGTCACCCAGCAAGGGGGCTCTTTCTGAAGATGTCTCAGGCTTGCACGTCCCCCACACCGCGTCTCTGTCCTGAAACTCCCCACCTGCCCCCCCTAAAGTGGTGCTTGTTGTCCTTGGGAAGCTGGTGGTTAGTGGCCAAGCAGAGGCCAAGAGACCAGGTTCCAGGTCCAGCAAACCCTTCAGCTTTGCAGATGAGGTCAAGTGGCCATCAAGAGGCAATACTGGGGTCTGGGTCCCCGTGTCTTGGGAACTGAGGGGGCGGTCTCTCGTGGGCACCTCAAATTGTCCCTCAGCTCTATTCTAATTGAAGAGCAGAGCGGTCATTTTTATTGTTGCATGAATTTTTTATTTTCATTTTTGTTACAAATAATATCTACTTGTAAAAATTCTAAATCCACAGAAGTATAGCAAGAAGAAAGTGAAGGTTCTTTTTTTATCTCTTCTCCACGGTACATGCTGCCTCCCATGAACAGTCCCAGCGCACATTTCCGTGCCTTTCCCATACTTGCCATCAAGTGTGCATGTGTGCGTGCACACGTGAGTGTGTGTGGTGTCGTGGTTTAAAACGTGGGCTCTGAGGCCAGACTGCCTGAGTTCCAAGCCCAGCTCCACTCCTGTGCAAGTTACCCAATCTCCGTAAGCTTCAATTTCCCCATCTGTACCGTGGAGCTAATAATAGTACCCATGGCATCGGAGCTTTTGAGGAGTAAATGGATTAATGCCTATAAAGCATTTAGAACATTACCTGGCATGTGCTAGGCTCCGAGTACACATATGTTTTATTATACATTATTGTACCCTCACACTGACAAACACACGGTTTCTTATTTATCCTAAATAGAATCATGCTATCACGTTCCTCTGAATTTGCTCTGCCTTCCAGTATGTCTTGGCAATCTTTCCGTGTTTGTGCATTTAGATCCATCTCAGTCTTTTTTAACTGCCGCGTGCTATTTCATAGCACAGAAGTCTCCTTATTTATCTCATTGTTAGGGACATTTAAATTATTTCCATTGTTTTGCTACTACAAATAACACTATAACCAGCATCCTTTTGTAGATGGTGTTTGCCCACACGTTTCTCTAACAAGGTGGAGCGGATCCAGGGCAATCGCTGGGCCAAAGGGTGTGCACATTCTAAATTTCAGTCGACTGCTAAACCCTTCCTTGCCAATGGCAAAAACCGATTCTTCTGCCCCCTCCCCGGGCCGACACCAAAACTTACCCATGTTCAACCCTCCTCCTGCGATGGGTTTACAAATGATCCTGCTTGGATTTGAGTCTGCCTAAACACTCCCTTCAATCAGGCAGCATTGGCACTCAGCATTATCCCCTTACCTTTCAAACCAGTTTCCTAAAAACAGAGAAGTGGTAGCAACAAGTCTGGTCTGAAAAGAAGTCGCCGCGACGGAGAGGTCCTGGCAAGTTGATTGGTGGCATTCAGGAGGCGAAGATCTGTTCTGAAACCTCCGTAGACAAGCACCAAGGCCAGACTGCGAGCGAGCCAATAAAGTCTGCCTGGGTCCCCAAGTCTCTGGGCTGCAGGTGGCGTGCCCCCCCCCCCCCCGCCCCCGCAACTGGAGCAGCGCCCTTTGGTTTTGGCGACCAGCAGGGGGCGCATCCTTGGTGGCCTTAGTAGGAGCCGGAAAACAAATTGGGAATGCAATGGCGTTGCTAGGCAGCAGGAAAAGAGCAGTTGGGGGGGGCGGGGGGTGTTGGAGATCAGTGCACAAAGGCAGTCATCCCAGTAAATGTAAACTGTATCCAGGAGAGAGATTTTGGAGACGCGCGAGGCAGTGGAGAGGGAGCAGATGCTCAGGAACAAGGACGTGGGGCGGGGGCGGGGGGGGGGGGGTGCTTTAGAAGCAAATGCTGAGGGGTCATGTGGAGAGAGCCCAGGATGGGAGACAGAGAGACCTGGCATGTAGTCATAGCCCGGTGCCACCTCACCACCTGAGCGTGGAGCCTTACGCTTCCATCGGAAAAAAGTAGGACAGCCGAAATTAAGGCTTCCCAATCTGTTCTGGGAATCTACTGTTCTACATTTCTTTTTAAAATTCCTTGGAAGCTAAGGAGACACGAATTGCTGAGCACAAGAGCAGGGATAGTCAAGAACAGCATGCGCTGAGCAGGTGCGGGGATGGGTAACTGGCGGGTTCTGATTAGCCCCGCCAGTCGTCTCTGTGGATGCACAAGGGCAGGGACTGAATCACACATCTCTGTACCACCGCACAGTGCCTGACACATAGGAGATGCTCAATAAAGACCTATGGGGTGAACAAACACATTCACCTGGCAATTTTGGGGGGCAAGTGGTGGAAAAGTGGGAAAGTTTGGGGGTGACCAGGAACCGACCTTTTAGAGCCCTGATGTGTGATGCATGCTGAAACGGCATCTCGGAATCCAGTCACTGCCTTTGGCTTTCCCTTTGCTTCATCAGGGCTGGAGCGGAGGCTGAGGCCTCTCTGCCCATGTGGCAGAATCATTATTTGAAATAATTTATAACCCCTCCCCGCAGTGCATTTTCCCCTTTCCCTTCCTTATACAAGGTCTTAGCCTGAAGTTGAATTTCCATTAATTGGGTGACAGAGGGGCTCAGAGTCAAAATTAGGATAATAAAAGAAAATAAAGAAATGCACTAAGGGGTTCGTGGGCTGAAACTCACATCTCTCATACTTGTCAGGGTATGTAGATGTCTTTGACTCCACAAATAAATCGAATCCCCTTAAAATCAGGAGCCGTGTCATTTAGGTTTATTATAATCTATAAATTTCCCCCACCAAGTCTCTTGTCCAGCAGCTGCTGGTGTCTGGGTGGAACCCTGAGGATTATGGAGCCAGGGGGTATCAAAAATTGTGGACTATGTTATGGATCAATAAAAACAGCAAAGTTTTCTCCAGATGCTTTTAATGCATCTCTTGCATAAAAATGAAAGGCAGCAATTTTCTGATCAAATGTTATGTTTTGTTTGGGTAGCTTTGGGGAAATTATGGAGATATAGGGAAGCTAAAATCCACCCCCTCGCCCCCAATCCTCCAGGCCAACCCTCAACATTACCAATCCCAAGAAAGTGAAGGAGGACAGAGTCAAAACCTGCCTGCAACAGTCTGGGAACCTTCCCAAAGTTGGAGTAATTCCGACTAGTGGCCACTAGGTGTCAGGTCAGCTTCAAATTCCTGGTGAACACGCTGCTTCCAGATCCTTACAGAACGCTTTGCAGCCTTTGTACTTTCTGTGATCTCCCAAACTTCTGCCCACCACCCCCCAAAAGCCCGACACATGAAATCTGAGCCCCGGAGTGTCCAGCAGCCTGACACTTGGGCAAACCTCTCCAACGCTCGATGTCCTCGTTGTGAATTGCGGTTTCTAACAGAGAACTTTGCACTAGTGCTGTGAGGCAGAAAATCAGGGGTGGGAGGGTAAAAACTCCGTAAATATTCAGTCCCCTCCCCCAGTCAGTCCACCCTGGAGCCCGGCAAAACCACAAGAGGAGACAGTGTTTCATTTGGATAGGACTGCACGAGGAACTCATCCTCTGACTATCAACTTGCCCAGTCTGGAGGCTGGTGGGCGGGAGCTGCAAGCCCAAGGTGGAGGTAGAGGAATCTTGCAAAGTAGGAGAGGCCAGGGGGTCAAAATGACCCAGAGGCATTGGACTACGTGCCCAGCACTGAAGGAGGTCAGGCTGCAAGCGAGGGAATCGGCACCTGGCTGTGCCCCTCCTAACCTGCCCTAACTCGGTGAGCGTCATGTGGTAGCTTTTTGTTCCTCACAGAAACCTGGTGCAGGAAGAGTTTATTATCCTATTTTACAGTTGGGGAAACGGATGCATGGAGAAGTTAAGCATGTCACTCAAGCTTTCTTGCTAGTAAGTGGGGAGGCGGAGATTCAGGCCCTAACAATATAGCTCTGGCTCCCTGGGGTCTTAACCACTGTGCTTCCCTTCCGCCTGGGGCTTCTGTGCAGCAGCTCCGCATCCAGACCGGGGAGTTTAAATGTACTTACTCTGTCTACACTGTGTCTACAACAGAGGAACAACTAGATTGATAAGCAAGCTGGAGCTGCAGGCCAGGAGGGAGGCAAAGGCAGAAGATACTGTTCTAGTGTGGCTGATTGCTGAAGGTCAGGTTGACAGGCCGTCCCTGCTCCCAGTATTGGTCAGAAATTGTGCCAGGGGAGGTAGGATGGGAGGACAGAAGGAAGCACATGGAAAGCTCTGTGCACCCGCGTCTTAAAGCAGTTAAGCGTACGGGGTTCTGGCACCGGACATTTTGAGGTTTGAATTGCGCCTGGCTTTCCCACTTAGCAGCTCTGTGACTTTGAGCCAGTCACTCAACCTTTCTGAATCTCAGTTTCCTCACCAGTCAATGTCAATAGAAATGATAATGGTCTCCCCTCCCCCACAATTTAATGAGATTGTGCTGGTGAAACCCAAGGCCTAGCATACAATAAGTGCTTCCTATAAGGATGACCTCATCACAGTGGCTTTCCTTTCCGAGAGGTGGGGGGAGGGGAGGCCTAGGTCCTGCAGGGCACGAGAGGGGCCACACCAAGCAGCCATCTTTGAAATATCTAAGTACTGGGCCTTTGAAACATCGTGGGAAGCATTCTCATCTCAGGGTTTGGTTTAAGGCTTGCATCAAATCAAAAGAATTCGTCCAGAATCTTAGGAATTAGAGGGAGGAGGGCGGACCAGGGACTAGCAGCGCCATGTGGACAACGCAGGGGACACGGTAAAGAGCTGGCATTTCTCTTGGCTGCTGAGGTCCGAACCCCTCTTCCTGGGCTGGGAATGCCTCACCTCGGGGGAGGGGTGGCTGTGACTTGCATCTGGGACCTAGGATCACACCTCCACCAGACGCTCAGAACGAGAATCCAGAGCTAGCATCCCCAAAAACCAAAGGCCACAGTGAATTCTCTCTAACAGCTGCAACACGGCAGCTGGATGCGTGGCCTCAGATTGGTGGAGAGACTGATGCGGGAAACACAGGCAAATGAAAACTTAAATTCCCTTACGACCTACAGCCCATCAACAAGTCCTTGACACAGGCAGAGTGACATTCGCCAGGAACTCTGCTGCCTCAATGCGATACTTTGCTAAAGGCAAAAGGCAATCTTAGCCTACTTCCCAGAATCCTCTAAGTCTACTTTAACATATAAAAATTCCTTTAGAAACTTCCTTTATCTCTACCCCCCCCCCCAATTATATGTTAACCATCATCCTCCAAGCATATGGCCCACTGACAGACATCTGAAGGGCCTCATGACTGTTTACTAAACAGTAATAACTGACCTTTTCCTAACAGCAGCTAGCCCCCTCAAAGTCCTGGAAACCTTGCTTCCAAAATACCTTGGAGAATTACTCTATCCCTAACCTCCTCCCAACCTGAAGGAATATATTCAGTCACCCGTCACAACCCCAGCACAGTTCTTTCTGCCCACGGGTCCTGTCCCCGTGCTTTAATAAAACCACCTTTTTGCACCAAAGACGTCTCAAGAATTATTTCCTGGCCGTCAGCTCCAAACCCCGACATTTCCACATCAGTACTGGTGGGATGGGCCAGGATACAGAACCCGCGGCTCGGCGGGGTGAGCTGCAGGGTTGCTGTGTGGCCACAGTGGCAGCTGCAGTGTCCTCAAGGGACCAGGCTGCTTTGCCAAGCGGGGGCTCTGGATTGGTTTTGTTTTGATTTGTTTTGTTTTAAGCAAAAGAAAACAATGATTGGCAAGGCAAGCCTGCGACCTAAATCCTGGCTGCAGACCAGTGGCCTTGAACTACAGGAAGGGAACAGTTCTCCTTCAGGAAGCAGACATCCTGGAGGGGGAGGGGGACCAGGAGGCTGGGAGGCCCACCTTGAGGCCCAGTGGTGCCTTTAAGGAGGGTCCATGGTGTGACCCTGGGAAGACTGCTTTTGCTGTCTGGCCACCACCTTAGGGAGTCTGTGGATCAGCTGGAGGAGGGCTGACCAGCTGGCTGCCATGGTGGCCAGGATAAGACAAAACTCCTGTGTGTGTGTGTCTGTGTGTGTGTGTGTGTGTGTGTATGTGTACATGCGTTGTAGTATAAGTCAACATACTGGGTTTTTCTCCCAGACTGCTACCAAGCCTTAAAAACCCTTGGGGGCCACCTGCATGGCTCAGTCCTTAAGCGTCTGGCTCTTTTTTTTTTTTTTGTAATGTTTATTTATTTTTGAGAGAGAGACAGAACGCAAGCAGAGGAGGGGCAGAGAGAGAGGGAGACACAGAATCCGAAGCAGGCTCCAGGCTCTGAGCTGTCAGCACAGAGCTTGACGCGGGGCTCGAACTCACAAATTGCGAAATCATGACCTGGGTCGAAGGTGGACACTTAACTGACTGAGCCAACCGGGCGCCAAGCATCAGACTCTTGATTTCAGCTCAGGTCATGATCTCAGGATTGTGGATAGAGCCCTCATGGGGCTGAGTGCTGATAGCGTGGAGTCTGCTTGGGATGCTCTCTCTCTGTCTCTTGAAATAAATAAACGTTTATCAAAAAGAAAAGAGCCTCATTTTAAAAAGTAACCAAAAAAATAATAAAAACCCTTGGAACTTCCTGAGTGGCCAGACTGTCTTTGTTATGCTAATGAGGGCTGAGTGGGCCCTTAGATCGCTTAGGGATGCTGGTAGCTGGGAAAGACCAACCTGGGAGTAGAGGTGGTTAGAGATTGAGTTCAAGCGCGCAGCCAGTGTGCAATCCTGCCTCCCTAGAGTTAACTCCAGTGGAAAGTCTGGACAGCGCCGCTCAGGGGAGCTTCCCGGGAGGTGAACACCTGGATGTCCTGGGGTGGGAGGGCATGGAAGCTCTCTGCACCCCCTTTCAGGGCTTGCCCTGCACACACCTCCATTTGCCTGACCCTGAGCCAGATCCTTTCTAATAAAACTGTAATCATGAGTATAGCACTTTCCGCGAGTTCTGTGGATTGTTCCAGTGAGTTATCAAACCGGAGGGTGTCCTGGAACCCCCCTCACCCCGTTGTAGCTGGCAGATCAGAAGTGCAGATATCCCAGGGGACCCCATTGCAGCTGGCATCTGAAGTAGTCTGTAGGGGACTGAGCCCTTCACCTGTGGACTCCAAAGCTCACTCTAGAGATGCTGCCCAAGGTATGATGGAAAAGGAGCACGTGTATACAAATGTATGCTCACATTTGAATTATGGAGACATGGTGCGTGTTCCCAAATATGTCCAGGAACGGGGGGCGTCGGGTGGCCCAGTCAGTTAAGCGTCTGACTTCAGCTCAGGTCATGATTTCACAGGTCATGATCTTGCGGTTTGTGAGTTCGAGCCCCTTGTCCGGCTCTGTGCTGACAGCTCAGAGCTTGGAGCCTGCTTTGGAACCTGTGTCTCGCAGGCTCTCTGCCCCTCCCCCGCTCATGCTCGCTCGCTCGCGCTCTCTCTCAAAAATAAACATTTTAAAAAATGTTTTAAATATGTCCGTGACCAACAAGAGGGGGTCGGTGCCCAACAAGAGGAGCTTACCTGTGTACTAACCCCCAGAAAGGATGAAAGCAAGAAAGGATACTTTCAGGCATCCTAAAGGCCAAACCGGGTCACTCTCGGCTTGTACCTCTCCTGGCTGAACCTCCGATTTCCCAGCAGAGGGCGCTCCAACCTCACAAATCCTCCACCTCCGAAAGCTTCCGCTCTCTAAGGTGGGGTCGGGTGGGGGGTCTGGGGAGAGTAGAGAAGAAGAAAGCAGGACCCCAGACTGGCTCCAGGAAATCAAATTCAGACGAAAAGGGCAGCGGTGCAACTGGCTTCGGCGATACTGGTCATACCGGAGGAGCATGGGCCGGAACTCGCCACCTGCCTGGAGAGCAAGTTTCTCCACCCAGGGGTAGTCCAGGTTCTGTGGGGGCTGAGCTCTGCAATCTGGGGGACCTCTTTAAGAAATAAAAAATTACAAATACAATATGAGGTATAGTAAGTGGATGTTTATTTGGAATTGGGGAGAAATCCACACATTTTCTAAAAGCTGACAGTGGCCTGAACATCAGCCCAGGCCTTGGTAGAGGGTCTCACTGAGTGACGGTCTTCTCAGCTCCAGACTTTTCAGCTTCTTTAGGGGTGGAGGTGATTCCGCCTCTGCCTGCATCACCGCCAGCAGCGGCCAGATGCTTGGGAATGGGGAGTCCAGCTTGCCTCCTGAGCCCATCCTGCCATGAAAACAGGCTAGAAAGACTCAGCTCCAACCCCTCTCTCCCCACCACAGTCCTTGGAGCAACCAGTTGAAGCCGCACCATGACCAGGTACGTGTGCAGGACGCTGTCCCTTCCTCTCTGCCACACCCTGGAGCCTGTCCCCTCTGCCTTTTGAGGAACCAGGGAGATCTCTCTTCTTCCTTGAGTCCTGGCTTCACAGTGGTTTCTCAATCCACTTGCCATTATTTCAAGACTGTAAAACTCACAGCCCCTAAAATGCCTTTCCTAAGGGCCCTGTGAGGCAGGAAATAACCTTTTCTTAAAAATTAGTGGGGAATGCAAGTCTGGGGGATGGGGTGGGGGAGATTACGTACATTTATTTATACTAAAGTGTAAACGACTTCAAGTAAATTCAACAAACATTTATTAGGGGCTTAACTGGTGTCCACGGCTGCTGTGGGTATGTTGGGATACATCAGGTAGTAAAAACAAAAGCCATCCCTTGCATGGAGTTGACGACAAACAATAAAGAGACTGACCACAAACAATAAATACAATCGATAAGTGAGTCATACAGTAAGTTAGAAGATAATAAGAGCTATGAGGGTGGGGGGTGAGCCAGGGAAGGAGGTTCAGGAGGTGCATTGTTGGGGGTGTAAAAAGAGGTATTTGAACAGTGACTTGAAGGACGTCTGGAGGAAGAGCTTTCCAGGGAGAGCAAAGGCCCCAAGACAGGAGCAGCCGTGCAGGACCAGTGAACGAGCCTGTGCAGCTGGAGCTGAGTGAGGGGAGGAGACTGCTCGGTGTGAGGGGTGAGGTGAGAGGGAAGGGCCAGCCCGGGTGGGGCCCTGAAGGCCAGGATAGAACACGGGGTCTGGGTGAAGGGCGCCCTTGCAGGGTTCGGGCAGCAGAGGGCATACTCAGACATCCTTTGGAAGGGTGTTTGGGCCGCTGCTGCGTGAAGACAGACTTTAGGGAGGCGCCTGGAGAGTGTCCAACTTCAGCTCAGGTCATGATCTTGCATTTTGTGGGTTCTAGCCCTACGTCTGGCTCTGAGCTGTCAGCACAGCAGGGAGCCTGCTTCAGATTCTGTCTCCCTCTGCCTCTGTCCCTCCCCGGCTTGTGCTCAGTCTCTCTCTCTCTCTCAAAAATAAATAAACATCAAAAAAAAAAAAAAAAAAAAAAGACTGACTTTAGAGACTCAAGGGCAGAATCAGGAGAGTCACTTGCAAGGCTATTACAATAACCCAGAGGTGAAGGGGGACCTGTGGAGGCGATGGGGGTGGAAGAACCTTGGGTATATTTAAAGGTGGTGCCAACAAGATTCCCCCAGCAGATAAGATGTGGACTGTGCAGAAAGAGAGCAGCCAAAGGTGACCCAAGGTTTGGGGCCCCAAGCACCTGGAAGAATGAAGTCTTCATCGCTGAAAGAGAAAAGTCTCTGAAGGAGCAGATTCGGGTGTTGGAGGTGGGGAGAAGGAAAATCAATTAATTCAGGGGGTTATTAGATGGTGCAGGGAGGAGTCACACAGGACCAAGAATGGGCACTGGGGGAAACATCGGGACTGGGGTGTATGCTTGGGGGGAACTGGGTGTGGTAGAGATGGCATTTAGTGCCAGGAGACCAGCGGAGGCCCCTGAGGGGCTGAGCAGAGAGACGGGGGGCTGGGGGGCTGGGGGGGAGACCCCAGGGTGCAGGGAAAGCAGCCAAGCCACAAAGACTCACTCCAAAACCTCTCCTAGGAACAGTCTCGGTGGGTGGGCAGGACAGGGAGAGCTTGGACAGGCTGAGGGCAAGAGCGACAGGGGAAGAAAGGGACAGGAGGGGGCCCTAAATATCAAATCTCCCATCGGGGCCCCGCAGGAGTCCTTAGCTCGGTGCTATCACACCAGCAGCCAAAGACTGACTTTTGGGCTGGGAGGGGATCAGAGGCGGTAAACCTCATGGTCTCCACGGCTGGGGTAGCTGCCCGCTACCCCTCCCCCACCCGCCTCCCGAGGAACAAGTAAGAGGAAATAAACGAGAGCACATTATGAACTGTAGAGCTGTATACAAATGTGAGGGTTTATCAATATGCATTTGCCGGAATGTGAGGAGGAGGAGAGGCGGAGAGAGGAGGAGGGAGGGGGGAGGAGGGGACCCTTCACTCAGCTACAGAAGCCCTCCTCTTCAGAGCTCAGTTCAGTCAGGGACAACCTTCCCTAGCTTCTCAACATGGCTTAAGGAAGACTAGATCGATGGTTCTCGACCGGGGGTGATCCCGCCCCCTCCCCCCCCCAAAGAACATTTGGCAACGTCTGGAGACATTTTTTGGCCATCATAGCTTGGGGAAGGATGCATCGAGGAGGTAGAGGCCAAGGGTGCTGCCGAATCTGTGATGCACACAGGAACCCCGCTGTAGACGGAGTGTTTGTGCTCCCCCAAATCCGTGTGTTTAAATCCTAAACCCCAAGGTGGCAGCATTAGGAGATGAGCCTCTGGGGTGTGATTAGATCACGACGGTAGAATCCTCATGAATGGAAATAATGCCTTTATAAGAGAAACTCCCAGAGCGTTCCCTTGCCCCTCCACCATGTGAAGACAGAGAGATGGCCATCTGTAAACCAGGGACCAGCTCCTCAGACCGCAAACGTGGTGGCGCCTCATTATTCCAGCCTGCAGAACTGTGGAGAGAGAAACTTCTGTTGCTTATACGCCACCCAGTCCACACTGTTCCTTTGTAGCAGTCTCAACAAACTGACACTAAATGGAGCAGGGGGCAGGTGCCCCTCCCTGTCTTCTAGTGAGAACTGACAATGCCTGGCCCTCGCTTTCCCAGCCTCCCTTGCAACGAGCTGTGCCCATGTGACCCAATGGGGTTCTGAGATGCGAAAGGCAGGCCACTAGGGGCTTCTGGGAAAATCTTTCCTCTTTGATAAAAGGAACAGGCACCGAGAGAGCCTGCCTTCCACTCTGCTCCTGGGCATGGCTGTGTGAGGACGTGATGCTTCACGTTGTGGCATCCGTCGTGTGAACTGGAGGGGGCATCACCAAAAAGGCTGAGGGCAGCAGGGCAGAAAGATGGGACTCGCCCGACTCCAATGACATCACTAAGTTGCTAGGCAACCCTGCCTCACACTCGCCTGTGAAATGAACCAATAAGTGTCTTTCTGTCTTAGGCTTCTTTGAGTTGAGTCCTGTTACTTGTACCAAACAAAGCATCCTAGGAGGCACAGATCACCCTCCCCGTGCTTCCTGTGCACAGCATCACTGTGCGACCACTGTCTGGTGACACACGGCCCTCTCCTGCTGGACTGCGAGCCCCTGGAAGCCGGGGCTGTGTTGCCATCTGCGATCTCCACGCGTAGTTAGCAACATGCCTGGCACAGAGTAGGGGCTCAGCGATATCTGATGAATACATTGAAAGAATGGAAGACGGAGTGAAGGGATCCCTGCTCTCAGCCCAGCTGTTGGGTTTCCTGTGAGCCGCTCTGGGGGACACAGCATCCCAGCCGCCTGGCAGTGCCCGTGTGTAAACACGTCTGGGGTGAACGCCCACAGATGCCTGAGATGACAGAAGTATTGGCCCAGAGGTTGTGGCTCCAGCACAACTCCGAAAGCAGAAATTCCAAGTGCATGGGGAAAGCCGAGGACTGAATCGTTCCATGGGGCCAGATTGGAAACATGCTGTAAACGCAGATGTTTCTTCTAGAACAGGCCTCCTTGCGGACACCCACCCTGCTACCCAACCCCCACAGAGATAGACCTTTCCACCTGCCAAGACCCCAGCCTCCCAGGGCTAGGGAGGCAAGAAGTCAGCCAGGAACCAGCTGGCCCAGTGGGGTCTCCCATGAAGAAGGGGTCTTCCCAAGAGCTCAGTGGTAGGGACCCTGACTGGGGGTGGCGAGGGTGACAAAGCCTCATTCCTCCTCACCCCAAGCTCCTTCCATGATGCCAAGGTCAGTCCTGCCCCCTTTCCAGCCTCGACTGGGTGCAGAGCCCTGTTTGAGTTTGCTACAAGGACCCACGTCAGCTTGGCAGGGAGCCCTCAGTGAGAGCGAGGTAGTGTCGTCCAATGGTTAGGGGCACACGCTTTGTGTCAGGCTGGCCTATGCCGCAGTCCTCACTCAGCCGCCCTCTTCCTCCCTCCTTCCCTTCCTCTCTTCCTTCCTCCCCTTACCATCTATGAGGTCCTGCTATGTGCTGGGTGCTGTGTGTGGCAGGAGGGTGACAGCCTTAAGCATCACAGTCGGCCAGATGTGAATTCACACAGCAGCTCCACTGGGTGACACGGAGCTGAAACCACAATCAGGGAGGCTCACAGAAACAAACAGCCACCCAAACATCGCCATGGTAGGAGTGCTCCGGGACATCATGGCAGCCGTGGGGACTGGCACCAGTCATTCAGTTAATCAGACTCTCGTTACTGGGACAATAGGACCCCCCTCCTGTGGCTTCTCTGAGAATAAATGAGACACCACCCACGGGCCACTAAGCCCGTCAACAGGCCCTAAGTGCCTCCTGATGGGAGGAATGGTGGCCACAATCAGCCTCCACTTCAGGAGGCTGATTGCAGGCCTAGAAACCTGGGGACGAGGCTGCAGAAAGGAGGGTCTTGCAGAGGCTTGCGCCCACGGGGCCTGCCAGGGCGGAGCAGCGCTCGTTTCTGTTCCCTTCAGGCCCACCTTCCCTCTGGCCAGGCATTGTCACGCAGCCAATGGGTGGGTTCCAGTCCCCGGGCAGGGCCTGCCTGCTTTCCCTGACCTTGGCCGAACTTCAGCTCCTGGAGTCAAAATAGTATTCCAGAGTCAGTACACTCCTGGACCCAGGTCCCACCACTCCCCTGGCTCGGGACGCCACGGCCCCAAGGGCAGTCACCCTGCCAGCTGGTAGCTGAGCCGGCTACTGTGCAGAGGTGACAAAGAATGAAGCAATTTGGCCACGTGGAGGCCTGGTTTGGAGCTGGCAAAGCAGCCCTGCAGGCCTCTGCTCCCTCCCCTCGGGAAGGACGGCTGACTGCCGGGGACCTGACCTCCCACCCAGAGCTCTGGGGCTGGCGCACATGGGCAGCTAAGGGGAGCCCCTGAGCCCCGCTATCACTGCCGGCCCTCCCTCGTCGTCTCAGGTGGGTGGGACTGCATGGGATCCTGAGGCTCCAGTCTCCTTGCTGCCTCAGTTTTCCCAGGAGGAAGGTCAGCGTGGGAACAGCCAACCCACCATCCTCTCTGCAACAACACAGTGAAGATCCAGAAACTAGAGAGGGCCTCCTCTCTTGGCCAGATGGAGTATGTGTTTTCAGAAGAGTGGAGAGATCGAGAACGGCTCTGACTTCAACAGGTTGCCCGTAAGTCCGAGAAGAAAGAAGGGCGGGGCCAGGAGAGGACAAGCCCCTCCTCCTTAGGCCCTGGTTGTCTCTTGCACAAATGAGGTAGTGGGGAGCACTGGTGACCCCCCTCAGCTGGAACTCGCCATTGCAGGAGGCTTCAGTTCTGAGGCGGGCAGGCGGAGGGAAGTGGGGCAAAGAGGCAGGAGGTGGTGAGGCCTCAGAACCAGGAGAAAGTCTCCTCTAGGTCCTTAGCCAGCAGGACCAGCCCAGGCCTGCTCTGGCCTCTGGTCTCCAGCCAGGAAGTAATTCAGAAATTCCTCCAGAATGCTGCCAGGGCCTGTTCGCCTTGCCCCCACCCCCCCACCCCCCAATCCCCCGCCCGAGCCTGCCTGCTTGGACCAGGCAGACTGCTAGTTTCCATCCCCCAGAAGCCTGCCAGGGACTCCTGCGGCCTCCCTACCTCACTCACAGCTGGTCTGGGGTCAGACGGTGCCGGGAAAGAGCTGGCCGGAGGGGAGTGGCCCTGCATCCTGGGCCAGGGCTGGGGAGAATCCAAGCTCCCAGAAGAGGGTGGAGAGGGGGCCCAACCCTGTGTGTGTTGTGCAGGGGGAAAGAGGGAGGCTCAGCCTCCAGGATCTGCCAGAGGCCCAGCCTGGAGCCTGGCCTGGCTGTCAGAAGCTGGGCCCAGTGCCGTCTGCCCTCCCTGGCAGGGACTGGCCAAGTTAGGCGGAGGCCAGGAGCCTGGGCAGGGCCTGCCTCAACATCCCCACCTTCTGTCCCTGAGGCCACCGAGACTCCCTCCTTGGCATCTCCCGGGATCCCAGGCGGCTAATCCCCTCCCATGAAGATGTCCCAGGAGGCCTGGAGAGGGCGGGCCTCACATCAGGTTTTTGTCCTTCACACTTGTGGGAAGTTCGGGCTTGGCCCACCTGGAGTAAAACCCCAAGGAAAGGGCAAGGGAGGGATTCGGTGTAATCGGCGGTAAAGATTTGCTTTTGTCAGGGGGCAAGAACCTAGGCAGAAGGGTAGATGAACTTAATCTGTTCAAACTTGGGTCCCGGCCGGGCTTCCCAGCGGCAGGCCCGGTTCCCAAGGCTCACAACCACCTCCTGCCCCCTTCCTTCTCCCGGCTCAGGCTGGTGCTGTGGCTCCCGGGCTCCTTCCCTCCCATTTTCGCAGATAGGGAAGCAGAAGCACTGAAATGCCGGGTGACATCAGCAGCTCGTGGTAGGACAGAGTGAGGCCTCTGCTGCCAGCTTCCTGGAGGCCCTCCCTGGACAGCTCAGCAATGGCCCAAAGCCGAGCGGAGCTCTGGACTCAGATCTCAGCTTTGCCGCTCGCTGGCCTCGGGAGCTCAGGCCAAACACTTGACCCCCAGCTGCAGCTGGCTTCCCTATAAGCGGGAGCGCACGGCCCCTTCCTGGGGTCACTGTGAACACAACCTCAATAAGGCTCATGAGAGGCCTGGCGCCAGGCCTGGCTGCAAGGGAAGCCCTTGGTCAACTGATACTAGCCCTTTCCATGGTGGTAACTCTGCCCCCGACCCAAGCTGCGTCCCCCACATCGCCCAGTGTCAATTCCAGGCCTGGTTCTCAGACCCAGGGTGTTATCAAACTAGAAGGGGATCTGGACATGTCCTTGCCAGAGCTTCCCAGGCCCGGCTGCAGCTCTGGTCACCAACACAGTGAGTTGTGTTTCCCTCCCTTGCCTTGCCTCAGTAGTGAGGCCGGCTACCAAGGATGCCAATCAAATGTCAACTGTCCCTGGAGGCCCGGTACGAGCTCCTTCCATTGTTGAAAGAATGCTAAGCACCTTGATTCATGTCCTGATCTCTCAAATCTGCAAGAGCTGCAGGACACAAATCTTCACTCCTCACCTCCTTTAATAAGAGGAGGGCGCCTCTGGACAGGCCTCCACATCCGCAGGGCTTTTGAGGGTCTGAAAACAAAGCACGGTCCTCTGCTCACCCCAGACGACAACTCTGCCCGCTGTTCTTGCCTGACCAGAAGATTCTTGGCCTTCTACGGCCCCGGCCTGCTCCTCTGACCTCCACCACCTCCACCCACCTGCTTAGAAACCTCAACTAGCTCCCTGACTCAGTTTCCCCTAAGCTGATCTTCCCCCTAAACGTGCATGTCTCCTGATTGGGCCTCTGCTCCTGCCTGAGGCCTGATCCCTGGTCCCAGACCTCCAGCCATGAGCTCTGCACATCAGACGCCCCCCCTCCCCTGCACACACACACACACACACACACACACACACCTGCTGACCACTCCCACCTCTCACCAGATCTTCCTGACCTTCACCCCTAGTCACTAATCCAGGACCCAAGGCCTCTGCAAAGTGCCCCCTAATCCTTATCAGGAACTTCTGGAAAATTCAGGGCATCTTGAGTGCATTCACAGACCAGGCGAATTCATCACCAGGTGGCACCTGGGGGTTAACCGTGTGGGCACCAGTGACACTTGCCCCATCCCTATTCTTAAGGACACTGCCCTACCTGGAGTTACAATCATGCTCCTGTCCATGTACGCAGTTCCAGGGAGAGAATGTCTCTGTTCTTGATGTGTCTCACTCTGGAAAAGCCCCCAAAGCCGGGCTGCTTGCGCTCCCACTGACACAAACCATTTTCAATAAGAATTCTTCCCGCTGTAATTTTCCACATTCCCTTCCATTTCCGCCTCTAGTTTCTACATGGCTCAAGTGTGACAGGAATCCTCGTATTACCCCCACCCCCGGATGCCTCTAGGTCCTAGCACTTGGGACATGACCCTCTCCCTGGAGATGAATCATAACTCACAGACCCCTCCACTGCCCTGCAAACAGATTTCTAGAAGGCCTTCCTGCTGCACAGACAGGTCTTCAGCGGAAGCTGGGACCCTGCTACACACCCGTCAGCTCAGCCTGGCTCCGAGGCTGTGCCCTCTCCTCACCAAACTCCGCCACCTGCCCGAGACTCACTCCTCTCCGTCCGTGCCCCCCCTGCAAGAGATCCTGTCCTTGACCCTTCCGCATCTGAGACATTTCATAATCCTCCCCTGTCTCAACACAACCCCGTGCGGAAGCCCGCCTGACAGATCCCACTTTACCCTCCTCTGGCCATGTTTTTGTCTCACCCACGTCTTGTTTCCTGGATGGCATCCCTTCCGGCGCAGGGTGAAAAGCGAGCGCAGAGCACTGGATGTAAGGCTGGCAGACCTCTCTTTCTTTCCACGAATTCAATGGGAGGCCTGCCGAGGGGCGTCTTTCGTGTCCATCCATTCCCCACACCTTCCGTCTCGGGGGAAAACGCTGCTGCCAAGCCCACGCATCGTCTGTTTACTCCCCAAGATGACGGACGTAAAGATATTTCGGAAAGGAAAAGTACTGCTCTCTTCTTAACCATGGTAATGGCATTTCCCCGTCGCCCCTGACCAGAAACAACCCAGTGAATGTCATGATTACACATGTGCTGTGCAAAACCCCATGGTGAGTGGCACCTCAAGAAACACAAAGATGTCCAAGATAAAGTCCCTGTTGGGGGCGCCTGGGTGGCTCAGCCCGTTAAGCATCTGACTTCGGCTCAGGTCTCGATCTCACGGTTCATGAGTTCAAGCCTCACGTCGGGCTCTACACTGACAGCGTGGAGCCTTCTTTGGATCCTCTGGCCCCCTCTCTCTCTGTTCCTCCCTGGCTTGCTCTCTCTCTCACAACATAAGTAAACAAACAAATAAATAAAAATAAACATTAAAAGAAAAAAGTCCCCATCCTTAAAGTGTCTCTTAGTATATTCTAGGACACAGACTCTTATGAAAACTATGAAGTGGCCCCGGAAAAATGCAGCCTCCCCCAATGTTGCAATTTCAGGGGCTCTGCTGACCCTCTGTAGACCATCCTTGGACCTCCCACGGGTACATGCCCACAGGATTAGGAATCCATCCTCCGGGCAGCTTACAATCATCCATGGAAGAACACCAGATGGGAATTTCAAAGGAACGTGGGCATGAGGCCAGCCCTGTGAGAAGCAGAGCACTGTGGGGTGGCAGTGGAGGACGGCATGACTGTCCATGGACAGGACTAGGAGGAGCCGGAACGGGCTGGCCGAGCTAGACTCAGCACTGGGGTGGGGAGGCCACAGTTCGAATGCAGTGCTGCTGAGCATCTGGGGTCCACCCTGAGCTGAGAGGAAAGCAAGAGATAACAGGCCCAGAAGACTCTGCAGGGCTAGAGAATTCCAGGTTGTAGCTGCAAAAAAAGACATCTCTGGGGGCACCTGGGTGGCTCAGTCAGTTAAGCTTCTGACTCTTGATTTCGGCTTGGGTCATGATCTCACGGTCCGGTCGGTGAGTTAGAGCCCCGAGGCAGGCTCCGTGTTAACAGCATGAAGCCCTGCTTGGGATTCTCTCTCTCCCTCCTTGCCCCCTCTCTCTGCCCCTGCCCCCTCTTAAAAAAAAAAAAAAAAAAAAAAAAAAGAAAATCTCTATCTAGATGTCCTCGTGGAGAAGCTTGGAAAGCTTATTAGAGTGCAACTAGCTTTCTCCCAAGTTCTCAAACTTCAATGTGCATCAGAATCAGAGGGGCGGGAAGCCTATGAAAAGTGGAGGAATAAGCCCTTCCCCTTCTGTCCGAGGGCCCTGAGATCTGCATTTTACAGCACCCAAGTGCTGCAGCTAATCCACAGACCAACCGTATTCCCTTGGAGAGGGCAGAAAAGCTCCCACATCCACAAGGATTCATCTGTCACAGCTCTCTTTCCCTCGAGGTGCAAATCACAGATCAGCAACCCCAACATGGCCCACACATAATTTGCCACCCCTTCCCATGGGAAAGCCCCTTGCCTCCTGGCCCGTGGGACTTGGGGCTTTGATGAAAAAGTGGGGGCAGGACCACCTGGCTGGCCTTGCTCTCGGGGACTGGGGGCGCTAGGAGTGACATTGCCGCCAGCGCCCCAGGACGGCCAGCTCAGCAGGGTGGGGGGAGGGGCTGCCTCCTCCCCTCCAACCCCTTCCCCTCCAGCTGCCACACACCAGCCCTTCCCCTCTGGTCCCACCCTCACCTCAGCCTGCGCTTTGGGAGCACACAGTCTGTGTCCTCACTGGGGCCTCTGGAGCTGGGACCAGCAGGGCTGAGCCTAGGACTGGGATTGGAGGAGCAGGGGGGTGACGATGAGGAAGGGGAGCTGCTCAGAGCGAAGCGGCCCTGCCTGCCTGTGCCTGGGGAAGCCCGCCAGGCAGACAAAGGATCTGAGGCCCATGCTGCTGTGAACTGCGCAGGGCAGAAGGGGGAAGGGTCACAGAAAGGGGCTCAGACACTGCCAGACCAGGGATCACCTCGATTTAAAGCCTGAAGACATGGAAGGCAGCAGGTCCTGTCACTTTTGGAGATGAGGCTTGGTGGCAAGGAAACTGGGGATTTGCCACCCTCCCTCGCCCCTCCCACCACCACCCTCCCTCCTCCCTCTCTACACCCCCTCCCCAGACACTTGCTTGGGAGAGAGAGGGAGGAATCACAGGGTTCTATCAAAGCCTTTAGGACTCATCTGGTCCAGTGCCCTCATTTTACAGGTAAAGAAACTGAGGCCCAGAGAGGAGAAAGGCTGTGTGTCCAAGGTCACATGGCTTACTGGAGACAGAGCTTGAACCCAGAACCCCTAACTTCCCTCAAAATGGCCTTTCCTCAACCCTGAGACAATAGGTCCCACGAGGGGGGATATTCAAATATTTTAATGACCCCAGCAGCACAGCCTCAGCACTCAGAATGGGCACTGTCCTTGGCAGTGGGTCAGGGTCCTGGAGGCCCCAGACATGTCCCTGTAGTTGTGGGATCTGGGAGATGTCCCAGAGTTCCCAGGGAGAGTGACTGGGACAGTGGTGGGGGTTTGGTGGGGAGGCTTGGGCAGCTATGTACCAACTGGAATGTAAGTATTTCAGTCTCAGCAATGCTGTACCCATTAAATGCCAGCCAGGGAGCCAAGGGTAAGAGAACCCCCCTCCCCCTTTAGAACAGGTCTCTTGGGAGGGGACTTCCCTCCCTCAGTGAACTGAGCCCCTGGCTTGCCAGGAACAATCGGCACCCCATTTGCATGGGGTGGGGGAGGGAATGAGAGAAAATCAAACGACGGGGACCAAACTTTAGCTTCTGGACACCTGGCCCAGGTCACCCAACAATGGACGATGCAAACCCCAGTCTTCTTTTCCCTGTGGCCAGCAGCTTTGTGTGCTAAACCTGGAAACGGCTGATAAAGTGGGTGTTTTCAGCTCTTGGCAGCCGCAACATCGCCATTTGGCTGCCGAGGGGGTACGGAGCGAGACCGTTGAGGGCTCCTCTGCGTCCTCGACACCACAGGGTACCCAGAGCCTGGGGTGACCCAGCTCAGCATCGGGAGCCCCTTCAAACTCTGTGATTCAGCAGGGTACAGACACCTCGGGAGGGGTGAGTCTACAGTCCTACAGAAAATGAGGGCACAGACGGAGTGGGCAGGGAACTCTCACCCCTAGAGAGCGAGCGAGGGAAGAGGAAGGGCACAGGCTTTGGCATCAGACCAACAGCGCGTAAATCCTGACTCAGCCCCTCGCTGGTTCCTGCGAACTTGACTCATTGAGTTGTCTGTAATGGGAGCAATCATACTGACCTCACAGGTCACGGTGAGGAGAAAACGCTGTGCATAGTCCTCAAGTGACATGGTGGGTTCACATATGGCATTTGTCAATCGTGCTTCATGACTTTTATATTCTACACAACATCCGTCGTTTGTACGTATGGAGCTGACGTGGAGTCTAACAAGGTTCTTTTTTTTTTTTTAATTTTTTTTAAATGTTTTTATTTAGTTTTTAGAGAGAGACAGAGCATGAGCAGGAGAGGGGCAGAGAGAGAGGGAGACACAGAATCCAAAGCAGGCTCCAGGCTCTGAGCTGTCAGCACAGAGCCCGACACGGGGCTCGAACTCACAAACAGAGAGATCGTGACCCGAGCCAAAGTCGGACGCTTAACCGACTGAGCCACCCAGGCGCCCCGTGAGGTGCGCGCTATTGAGGGACGTATTACTGCAGCTCCCCCGCGGACTTGTCACTCTCTCCTTCCCCGGTGACCAGAAAGGATCCCCTGCACCTTGCAGAAAAGAATCACAGGAGACATCTTAGCTTCTCACCTTGTAAGAAGGTCCCTTTGCTTTCGTAGCAACACGGGGACACCAGGGGGGTTGTCCCCCTGCTCTTTATCCAAACATAAGTGGGGCCTCCAGCGTCTGCCCTGCTGAGGGTTCAGTGCAGCCGGGAAGAGGTGAGAAGGGCCAGGCATAGCGCCCAGATGTTCGTTGTATCGTTGTGTTACTGCCCACACAAACCCAGATGTTCATTGTCTCACTGCAGCTGCTTTCTTTCCCTCTGACCTGAAGACCTTCTCTCTCCGGGGCGGGTGGGGGGGATTGCTGGGAAAAGGGGCAAAGGAAGGGGTCTTGCCTGATCACATCCCCCAATCATTTTATTTTTAACCTTTTACAAAATGCAAAAGCCCCAAGTTTATTCATCATCTTGCAGCTGGCTGACTGAGGAGTGTCCTGGGGTAAAATCACCCTAAAGCTGGCGCTTGCCTGGCACCTTATAGCCCCGCGAGAGGGCTGAGTGTAAAACCTCCTGTGGAAGCCAGGCGGAGAGGTCAGTACCCGCCAGTGTCCCCTGAGCCCAGAGTCAAAGTGTGCCCTGCGGCGGGGGAGCTGGGGGCTGCCCGCTTCCTCTCCCAAGGAGATGGAGAAGGTGACCGTCACTCTCAGCTCTGCCCCTGCTCAGCTTTCTGTAGCCTGCGCTGGCCCAGCTCCTTTCAGACCAACACCTAGATCCCACTCTGGGTTCTCCTTCCTCCCCACTCATTGGAGGCCTCCACGCCCTGGTGCAGAATGGGGGCTCAGGGTCAGACAGACTTGGCCTTACCTGCCTCTCCCAGCCACCACCTGTGTGACCTCGGCAGGTTGCTTAAAAGTGGAGCCACAGTTTGCTTGTCTGTAAAATGGGAGCAGCACTCACCCTCCCAGGGTTGTGAGACAGACAAGATAGTGCACGTAAGGTGTTGAGCCCAGTGCCTGGCTCAGGGTCAGACAAGGGTAGTTATTTTTATTCTTATTATCATTGTCCCATCACGGCAGGGAAACAGGTTAATAAGCTACCCCCTAACAGAGTCATTAAAGGAGGCCTGCTGGGCAGCTGTCCAGATACTAAACCAGGAGGAGGCTCACATTCTGAGTGCTAAAACATCACGGGTCCTAACAAGACTGAGCAGGCTGCCTTCTCCAGCACCTCTCCAGGAAGGAGAGACCTCAGGAGACCACAGGACCCACTGGGACAAGCTGCCTAGGGCCAGGGAGAGACTTTCACCAAGGAATATGCTCCATCCCGAGCCACCTTCCAAAGAGGATAGCCTGGTCACTGGCAGGGCATTCACTGAGGAAGAGGGGTCGACAACCTGGGGGCAGGACCAAAGCGCCAAGGAGAGTCCAGGAGAAACTGAAGCCTCTGCCAGCCTCCTTCTCCTACCCCTGCGCCCCAGACAGGACTCAGCCTCTCCTCCAAACAAATGTTGAACAAGTACTTAAATAACACAACGTGTAGGCATCCTGAAGAATGAACATGCCAGGACACCACTCATCCCAGCTTGGCCTGCCTGATTGTCCAGGGGCTTCTCCCAGCAGGAGCATCAGACACCAGGATGTGGGCGAAGCCCGGAAGGGGCGGGGGCGTGGGGGCGGTTGGGAAGGAGCGCTCTCAAAGCCCCACTCTTTGGCCATCTTCTCTGAAGCTTTCGCCACCTCGCCCGCTGAGGCTCTCTCTCTCTGGAGCAGGGCTGCTCCAAGCGTGGTCTGGCACGCCGTGCACGCTGCCTGCTCAGATCCAGGATGAGAGAAGTCCGAGAACTGTCCCCAAGCATTTAGATACTGTCACAGCAATTCGACAGAACGGTTTTATGTCAGTTGAATCTAATAAAAAAAATTGGGGGGGGGGGGCGCCTGCTGGCTCAGTCGGTACAGCATGTGACTCTCACTCTCAGGGTTGTGGGTTCAAGCCCCACGTTGGGCATGGAGCCTACTTCAAAAAAAATTGGCTTGTATTTTATGTCCCTTGTTCATTTCATTTTCTTCCAGCAATTCTTTTGTGTTATGTTTTACAAAAGAAACGGCTCGTCATTGATTACACATTAGGAAAACAATTGGCCCGTGACCACAGAAAGTTGGAGAAGCTCTGCTCCAGATGTTTTTTCCTTCTTCGTCTTAGAAACCCTCACGTCAACGCGGTACGTTAAGATGTGCCACTTGGGGAGCGGGTGCCCAAATGGGGCAAAACGCCCCAGTCCCAGGACCCAGCAACATACCTGACCCCGGTCACCTCCCCTCCCCACCTGATCTGCCCAGCTCAGAATTTCCCCCTGGACAAGTGCTCCCTGGGGTCTGTTCACAGCCCTCTGTCCTCCTCTGGAGCCCACAGGACTTGCTGTCTCCACCACTCATTTGGCGATTTCGCTAATTAAAAAAGTTTTTGAGTACAAAGCTTTATGCTATGGAATGAAACATGGGCCCCCTCCAGCTGGCCTCCGTGTGTTGCCTCTTGTGGCTACTTTTCAGCCTCTGTTGCCCACGCATGGCTGCCTGTGTGTGGAATCCCAGCTCCCGGGCTCCAGGGGTGCCAAGCCTACCTCCCACCCTTAGCCCTTGGCCTTGCTGGGCACCTGGCGCTGCAGAAGGCAGGTGCACAAATATATGGATAGACTCACAGGGGAACTGCCGAGAGGGCTGGCCACGTGGGGAAAGGGAGGAGCCGAGAAACTCCTTTCTCTTTCTTCCGTGTTTATTTGCAAGCACCAGGGCATTTTCCTTTTTGCTTTGAAGCATGCTGATTTTTTTTCTTTAAGTTATACATGCAGAGGGTAAAAAATTCAAAACCTGTAGAGAGGAGACAATAGAAAGGTTATGGGCAGCCCGCCAGCCCCAGGACCCCATTCCAGAGACCACTGCTCGCACCCCGCCTTTTCCAGGGTGTCCCGTGCATCTGCGGGCACTTTAGTGTAGATCTACCGCGTTGTTTTCGCGCCCATGAGAAGGCACCGCACAGCCCTCCTGCACTTAACAATTGGCCCATGACCACAGAGAGCTGGAGAAACTCTGCCCCAGATGTTTTTCCATCTCGGTCTTAGAAACCCTCACGTCAGCTTAGTACGTTAAAATGTGCCACTTAGGGAGTTGTTCTGTTTTAACAACAGATCCTGCAGCCAGCTACCCATTCTGGTGTGCTTTTCTCAGTCTTTTCTCACAGACCTAGAGCTAGAAGGTTCCTCAGAAACCTGCTCTTCCAGGGATGCCCACGTGGGGCCTCGGGAGCAGAGCAGATGTGTTGGAGTCACCTGACCCAGGTCTGGGCCCGCACCCCTGACCAGGGGTGAGTGGAGGGTACTTGGGAATCGGGGTGTCTTTAAGACTTCTCAGCCTGGGAATTTCGGGGGAACCTCATGCCCTCACGCCAGATTTGGGACTGGCAGATTGCCTACAAGTGAGGAAAGCGAGGCTCAGAGAAGGCAAAGGATTGCCCAGGTTACACAAGAAGTTGGTGGCAGGGAGACTCCCATCCTGGGGTGTTGTATTCGCCCCTGCGTCAGGCCTGAGGGCCTGGGTGAGTTCCCAAGGACTGCCTATCCCATGACTGCAAACCGCGTGGCTCAAGACAACAGAAATTTATTCTTTCGCAGCTCGAGAAGCCAAAAGTCCAAAACCAAGATGCTGGCAGGGCCATACTCCTTCTGAAGGCCCCAGGAGGGCATCTTTCCTTGCCTCTTCCAGCTTCTGGTGGTTCCTAGCGTTCCTTGCCTTGTAGGCACATCGCTCCAATCTCCACCTTTGCCGTCAGTCACGTGGTTCTTTCCTGTGTGTCTCTGTGTGTCTTCCCTTCGTATAAGGACACTCACCATTGGATTTAGGGCCCATCCCAAATCTGGGACGATTATACCTTAACTTAAAACATCTGCGAAGACCCTATTTCATATACTGGGGTGCCAGGTGGACGAGAATGTGACGGGGACATGATTCAGTCCACTACAAAGCCTTCTTTTGTAAGCAGTTCCTTGGGCAAACTAGAGGCCTGTTTTGAGCTCCCAACTCAGCCGCAGGCTTCCGGCAGCCTAAATCTTGGGTGCCGGTGGGCCCAGAGAGGCACCTTCAGGCCGGGAGCTGTGCACCCAAGTTGCTGGGCATAGTGACCCAGATCCCTGCGCCAGGCTGGCCCCCCCACCCCCAAGCACTGTGGGGGTGAGATGCTCACAGCTGACCCCTTCTTCTGAGAATTGCCCCCGGCCTACTGGAGCTGCACAGCCTGAAATGCTGGTTGTTTTCTGACTGAGGCAATGACTGACCAATACTGGGACACAAAAGGCCAGTCTCCTTGCCTCACGATGTGACCGATTTCGAGGCGCTGCTCCTACTCCAGAGCTCCCCCAAGAAACAGCTGAGGCCATACCTCAGCCGAACACACCAAGATGCCAAGATCTTCCCTGCCCCCTCCTGCTCCCCTCACTCCCCTGGCAGTCACCTGAGAGCCCTCCCTCAAAAACTCACGTGTGCAAGAATCCCCACCTCACTGCTTCTGGGCAACCTGACCTAACCTGACAGTGGGGCAATGAGGCTGTGTGCGACGGGGGGGGGACAGAGAGGGTGGCTCTCCTTCCGGAGTCAGCAAGCCACACAGCCTTCCTCACCCAGCTCTCCCTCTGCATTCACCAGGTAGGCACACCCCGGGCACCAGGCGCCAACTGGGAAGAGAGGGTAGAATGGGCACAGCAGAGGAAGAAGGGGTAAAATAAATGGGTTTCACCATGGAGCTTGTCATAAGGAAGTCAGATGCACAGACGTGCGCTGACTTGAGAGCAATTACGGGATAGTGCGTGAGCATGCCCAAACCAACCAGTATCTCCTGGTTATCTCAGGGACAAGTCACAAAGGGTTTCTGAGCAGGAATCCATTGCTACGTACCCTCGCCACCCTCCCCCTTTGGCTTTATGCTGTTAGTTCAAATCCCAGGAGGTGAAGGATCAGTGGTGCCAAGGGTCGGTAGGGCTCACGATCGACCAGCACCCAAGCTACTCTTGTTAGTTAATTTGTTGGGACGCTAGTTAGTTAGCTGGTTAGTTCGAGAAAGAGGGAAATGTGGGTCAGTCCAGGCAGAGAGAACAACATGGACAGGGGCCCAAAGACATATGCAGGGCCCGGTTAGGGCAGTGCCACGAGTTCCGCGTGAGGGAGCGTGAGAAGTGTCGCTGGAACAAAGCCCTGGAGTGAGGCCGAGAGACCAGGTGGGATAGAGGGGGCCTTGAGTGCGAAGCAAAGGAGTTAGGATTTCTCCTTGAGAGTTGTGAGTAGGCACGGGCAGGATTTTAGAAGGAAAACTACTTGATGGTGGGCTAAGCGGGTGCAGGGGATTAAGAAACACAGCACAGCACAGCACAGGGAATATAGTCAATAATATTGTCAGATACTTATTGTGATGAGCATCTTGTAATGTACATGTGTTGCATCACTACACATTGTACACCTGAAACTAACTTAACATCATATGTCACCTCCTCGCCGATACTTCAAGTTGAAAAAATGTTAAGTACTTGCTCAGATTTTCATTTTAGATGGATTACTTTGGCCGTGGTTTGGAGGGTAATTCCATTGTTAGAAGTAAGTCAGTAAGTCCAGCCTACACTCAAGGGGAGAGGAGTCAGCCTCCGCCTTTCGGAAGGAAGAGCGTCAAAGATTCGTGGACATGTTTTGAAGAGACCATACGACGTGTTTAGGAGACTATAGGAGTACTCCAGGAGAGAGATGTCACGGCCTGAGCCAAGGCAGGGGCAGTGGAAACAGAGAGAAGTGTCTTGAGAGTTATTCTTATGGGGTGGCTCACAGGTGCAGGGAACTGTGATGAGTCAGGAGCCAGTTGGCAGGAGCTGCCTCGGCCACAGGACCCTTCACATGCAGAGGTGGCCTGAACTGCCTCCACCTGCAAAAAGGAAGAGGCTGGCAGGCAACCAGCGGTCTCCAGGAGTGTTTGAACGTAGTAGACCTCTGTAGCAGCTCGGGGAACGGAACCAGCACTAACCAGGCTGAAAGCTTCCCAGAGCCCAGCCATAGAACCTTTTGGACTTATCCCTCCAGAGAACAGTTAGGGTGAGAGCCCTGCCCCTCACAAAACACGGAAGCCAGGGGTGGACAATGATGACAGCAGAGCAACACGTGCTAAGTCAGGGTGTCAAGGTCTATAGCTTCACCAACCTGAATGTGACAAGCACTCCTGGGGTCACTCACTCATTCAATAAACATTTGCATCAGCCCTTGCAACAGTGACACTGGAACAGTCACAACGAACAATGCTTTCAAGGTGCTGAGGAAAAAACTGTGTCCAGCCCACAATTCTATATCCGGCCCAACTGCTATCAGTCAGTGTGAGGTGAGAACGCAAAGGTTTCAGACATGCAAGGCCTCAAAATATTTACTTCTAAGGCACACTTTTTCAGGAAGAAAGGAAGGATTTGTGCCACCAAAAAGAGAAAGGAATAAAGGATCCCCAGGACGATGGAGGGAAGGAGCATTCTAGGATGATGGCAGAGTTAGCTAGTTCAGCTTGAAGCAGGACAGGGCTCCCAGAGAGAGGGAAAAAAAAAAAACAAAAAAACAAAAAAAAAACACCCAAACAGCTAACCAAGCAGACAAAAAAGAAAGAAAGAGGCAAATCTAGTAACTCCAAGTTGCATAAGAGAGGAAATATAATCATGGTGCACTACAGGGCTCAGCTGTGAACTAGTTTTACACGCACATAATAATGTAAACACTAACTAGTGGTTTCAGCAAAAATGTCAGAGAACAGGTGCATTAGGCTGAGGAGTAGGGTGTGTGGTTAGAGACCTAAATCCTAAGATGCCACTATAGAAAGTCAACTGATAATATCTAAAATATTATAAATATCTAAATATACAAAAATATCGAATACATATTAAATGTTATATATACTATATATAACATCTTTAGGGGAGCCTAGGTAGCTCAGTCTGTTGAGCATCTGACTCTTGGTTTTGGCTCAGGTCATGATCTCACAATCATGAAATAGAGCTCCACATCGGGCTCTGCACTGAGTGTGAAGCCTGCTTAGGATTCTCTCTCTCTCTCCCTCTCTCTTTCTCTCTTTCTCTCTCTCTCTCTACCCCTCTTCCCCACTCACACTCTCTATCTCTAAAATAAAGTGTAAAAAAAGACATCAAAAAATAAATAAAATAAAAAATATATAGTACATTTAGAAATCTGGAGGTAAATAGCATAACAAATTACTGAAAAAGTGAAATGTAGGGGCACCTGGCCGGCTCGGGCAGCAGAATGTGCAACTCCTGATCTTGGAGTTTTGAGTTCAAATCCCACACTGGGCATAAAAATTACTGAAAAAAAATTTTTTAAGTTAAAAAAATAAAAATTAAAAAAAAATAATAAAGATAGTTGCCTCTGGAGGTTTCATTATAAGTCCCCTAGTGTATTTGATTTTTAAAAACCTATTACTCTGATTAAAGCAATAAAAATACATGCATGCATACATACATACCAGAATGGCCTGCTGATGAGGGAGTCAAGGCAGCACCTCTTTCCTTTTCCGTGAAGGGGCTGGAGAGGCGGTGGTCTCCAGAACCCCAAGAGCGAGGTGTAAGTGGGCAGCAGGGTTAGAAGTCTTCTTGGCTGAGTCGCATCAAATCCACGTGTTGAAAAGCCTAGCGTCTTCATTTGGAGAAGTTCTACCAGTGCCTTGCAATGGCAGGTGGAGAACTAAAGGCAGAAAAAGCCAGTAGAAGTTCCTGCAAACAGCATCCAGGTCCCAGCTGAGCTGGATATTGAAGTCATAAACTTTTACCTGGTGAGCCAGGCTGCATTTATGCTTCCTAATGAGTCTTTAACTGGTCCTCCTTTTCTCCCTTAGAGAAAGACTTGGACAGTTTTGACTACGTGCATGGACACCAAGGTCAGGGACTAGCCTTCAGCCAGACTGTGAAAGGGGGGCTGCATGCCTACACTAGAGAGATATCTGTTGCTTTACCCTGACCAGCACGGATGGACCTTCTTCTGGGTGGGACCCCATCCTTCCCTCCCTTCAGTGGAGGTAGGGCAGACATCTCACCAGACTCCGTCGAGGAGCACATGACTCTGACATAATCAATGGCAGCACTGTGTGTCTTTGACTTCCATGATTGGCCAAGAGAGGGCATGTGACCTCGCTGAGCCAACGACAGCCCTCGTCAGCATTTTTGCTGAATGATTGGAGAAAAAAGACTGTTTCACTGCTGGGGTTGCTGTGACGCAAGTGTGACATTGCCATCTGGCCACTGCCAGGTGAGAAACTGCCTCAGAACGAAGCCCACTCAGGGAAAAGCGGCACTGAGAGAGGAAAGGAAAAAAGTTCCTGATGACAGCATCTGGGCACCCCGATCCAGCCATGCCTGAAAACCACAACCCCTAAGACTTTTTAATTGGGTCAATAATCCTTTGGGGGACTTTATGCCACTTGTAACTGCGGAGATTTTGAGGGCTAGACCCCCTGGGAGATAACATGACAGAAGAGGGAGACCCCCAAGGGAAAATACAAAATCAGAATAACCAGGTTATCTAAGCCAGCCACCATCCCCCAACCACTGTGATTCTCCCTCCGGGGCTACCCCTGTACCGGGAATTGTTTTATCAGGGGAGGCTTATTCCCTTACATGTGCATATATACAATCCTGCAGACTCATTATTAGGAGGGTCATGTGTTGACAGACCCTGTCACATGCTCAGATATGTAGACGTCAGCGATTTGCCTGTTATCTGATCCAAACATTGTTTCCGCATCTGGCCCCACTTAGGGTCATCCAGTTTCTGCTCAGACTCTCCCTTGGGTGCGGACTGCCCCTGACTCACTGTCAACTTTTCCATTGAGCCAAGAATCAAGAGCCGAGCTGGAAGGTTCTTCCTCCATCTGCCCAAGCCAGTTTCTGTTTCCCTAAACCTTCTGCAGTCACTAGCAACAGAGGAAAAGTCCAAGCCCACTTCCAAAGACAGTCCTTCAGGTGTTCAAGGAGAGCTGGCATCTCCCTTTTTACTAGTAGGGATTGAGTTCAGCTGCACGAGACAGAAACCAGACTAAGGCGGCTTAACCAAATGCAGAGGGAGAGAGCTCTTTGCATTACAGTAGGGCTGCGTGGGTGGCCCAGAGCTGGGGCGACAGCTCCATGACCACCTCAGTGTCCCCATTCCTTTCTACCTATCTGCTCCACCGTCCATGATAGGTACCTTTTATCCTTGGGGTTGCCTCATGGTTGCAACGTGGCTCCTGCACCTCCAGACTCCAGTCTACACTCCAAGCAGGAAGAAAAAGAAAAGCAACAAGGAAACAAAACCTTCCCAGAAAGACCCAGCAGACTTCTGTTCGTGTCCCACAGGCCAGAATTGTATCACATGGGCTCCACAAGTCGCACCGGAGCAGAGGACGTCTTCTGTTTATTTGCTTCCATCTGGACATCGCTGCCTCAAATAAAAATAAAATGATGCCAAGCGCTATTGGTAAAGAAAAAAGGGAGAATGGTCACAGGGCAGGCAACCAGCAGTTGCTTCAAAAGCTTTCTCTAGACCAAATTCTTGTATGGAGAGGCTCAGGTCTCGACTTGGGAGGGGTGGTCAGACAGGCCCCCAACTCCAAGTCCAGCCCCACTACTTCCTTAGTGGGGTCACTTTAGGAGATGTTCTTAAGCTCTTTGAGCTCCTCTTTGCTCGTTTGTTTAAAGAGGATAAGTGTGCTTTTCTCAAGGGTTTCTGGAGTGATTAAAGCACCTCCATGCAGAGTACCTTAACATTTAGACACTCACCAAATGTTAATTACTCTCTTACTTCCTGTGATTGCTCATCATATGACATGTTTCTAGTCCTTTCCTCCTGAACACGCTTCTGAGATCTGCTGTAATGTCTCTTTTCAGTTTTTAAAGTAATCTCTACACCCAACATGGGCCTCGAACTTATGACCTAGAGATTAAGAGTCTCACGCTTTACCGACTGAGCCAGCCAGCCGCTCCCCCTACCCCCAAGCTACCTTTTATTTTTTTATTTCTTAAATGTTTATTTATTTTTGAGAGAGAGACAGAGACAGAGACAGAGTGTGAGTAGGGGAGGGGCAGAAAGAGAGGGAGATACAGAATCTGAAACAGGCTCCAAGCTGTCAACAGAGAGCCTGATTCAGGGCTTGAACTCAACAAACCGTGAGATCATGACCTGAACCAAAGTCAGATGCTTAACTGACTGAGCCACCCAGGTAACTGGGGCTACCTTTTAAAAGAGACATTAGATAAATAAACATTAAAAAAAATTTTTTTTTAAAGAAGGGGGCGCCTGGGTGGCTTAGTCGGTTGAGCATCCAACTTTGGCTCAGGTCATGATCTCACAGTCTGTGAGTTCGAGCCCCGCCTCGGGCTCTGTGCTGACAGCTCAGAGCCTGGAGCCTGCTTCGGATTCTGTGTCTCCCTCTCTCTCTGCTCCTCCCCTGTCTCTCTGTCTCTCTCTCTCTCTCTGTCAAAAATAAACATTAAAAAAAAATTTAAAAGAGACATTAGAGGGGCACGTGGCTAGTTCAGTCGGTAGAACATGAGACTCTTGATCTCCAGGTCATGAGTTCAAGCCCTACATTGGGTGTAGAGTTTACTTAAAAAAATAAGATAAATAGGGGCGCCTGGCTGGCTCAGTTGGGAGAGCTTGCAATTCTTAATCTTGGGATTGTGAGTTTGAGCCCTACCATGGGTGTAAGAGATTACTTACAAATAATCTTTTTTTTTTTTAAATAAATAATAAGGTAAATAAATTGTAGCCCCAGGATGGAACACAAAGTCCATTGTGTCTTGCTCGGGGCACCGTACTTCTCGTACCGCCTAGCCAACAGCCACTACTGTGGCAGGCATGGGGAGCTCGGCACTCACTTCTTCCCTTGGGCTCTTGGACCATCAGGAAGAAACCAGAAGGAGCTAAGCACGGACCTGCCCACAAGGTTGGCTTTACTAACACAGAGCTGGCGGGGCCTCCAACTCCCCGCCCCCTGAAATCTTGACCCTGCACAACCCTAATGGACTCTCCAGTCACAGCTGGAGAACCTGGAACGCTGGGAGCAGGCACTCACCCCAGGAGTGTCACAATCTCCAATCAGATTGGTGCCTCTGCCTCCAGCAGGGAGGAGAAAGGCGGTGAAGGAGGCTGTGGTAGGCTGAATGGTGCCCCCACCAACACTCCCAAGATGTCTGCATCCTAATTCTCGGAACCTGGGAATGTTCCCTTCCACAGCAAAAGGCATTCTGCTGGTGAGATTAAGTTAAGGGTCTTGAGATGAGAAATCCTGGATGATCCCGGTGGGCCCCATAATTGCAAGGGTCCTTATAAGAGGGAGACAGGAAGGTCAAAAGCAGGATGGAGGTGGGATCATGGAGGCAGAAGCAGGAGTCATATGCTTTGAAGTTGGAAGAAGGGGACCATGAGACAAGGAACGCAGGCGGCCTCTAGAAGCTGGAAAGGCAAGGAAACTCCCCGAGCCAAATGGATTCTCCCCCCTGCTTTGAACTTTGTAAGACTCATTTCGGACTTCTGGCCTCCAAACTGTAAGAAAATAAGTTTGTGTTATGTTAAGCCACTAAGCTGGGGGTAATTTGTGACAGCAGCAAGAGGACCCTCATCCAGAGGCTGAAAAGGGAGGGGACTGTGGGGAAAGGAGAAAACATCCTCCCAAGGATGTTGTTTTGAAGTCACCCAGTCACCCAGGCCTCCTGGGGCTTTCGACAAGCTCAGGCGTGTCCTTCTTCACTCCATCCTTCAAGGCTCAGCTCAAACATTGCTCTTCCTGAGCTAACCTGACTTGGCAGAGTTAGCTGTCTCTTTGTCCTGGCATGCGCAGGGCACTCCGTCTATAGCACTATTGTGGACATCCCAACTCGGTATTGTCGTTCCTGGTCTGTGCGTCTGTCTGACTCCCGCGGCAGAGGGGGAGCTCCTTGGGAATTGCAGCTACGGCCATTTCTCCTACGAGCGTGTTAGATTGAACAGAATGAGGCTAGGCCCTCCCCATCCCCGACACGTACTACTGGGTATCTCCGCTTTCATTTCAACCCGGCCCAGACCCCAAACAGGAGCTCTTCCTGCGTCTCTGGCAAGCTGTCTTTCAGTATCCTACCTTGGCCATTGATGTGCATGTCACCATGGATATCTAGCATATTATTTGCACACCCACAATCAAAGTCCTTCCCCAGGGATCAGGGATCAAGACCACGTTCCAGCCCAAGCTGGCTGCTTCTGAGTGGAGGACACATAGACTCAGCTACTGTTGTTTTTATTGGATATTTTCTACCCCAAGTTCTGTACTTCCAGAAAGCAGGGCTGTGAATGGGGAGAGAGGGGCAGGAAGCTGAAGGTAGAGAGGGGAGGAAGGGCTCTCCGTGTCCCCCACAATACCCTGTCTCTGGGCTGAGTGCATCCCTGAAGCCCAGTGGCAGGCCTGCTCTGGAATTCTTGAGATACCTTTTGGGTCTTTCCAATAGATTTCCTGTTTAGCTTAGCCCAGCCAGAGTTCATTTCCATTCCTTGCAACCAAAGTCCTAAAAAATCTGGAATTAGCAAGCCTGAGCCAAGAACAGAGTGTTGGCACGTTATACATATGGTACGTTCCCAAACCAAATACGGTAAAATGTCACTTACCCAGAGGTCACAAGTGTGACCCTCTTGCCTATGCAGGACACTGTGGAAAACCCAAAAGAAAGAAAGAGGGCCCATTGTTCTCTGCCTGGCTGCAGGATGAGGGCCAGGAGGAGCCAAGTTGTAGAGCAGAGTGAAACATGGGGGATGGCCATGGATTGGAACATTGGGGAGCAGAAGCCAAAGAGAAGCGAGCCAAGGTCCAACCAGGTGGGAGGAAGCCAACCTTCCAGAGAGAGAAAGCCAGGTCTGTTCTGTGTGTTACGGACCCCCCCTTTCGAAGGCCCAGGACCCCTGTCCCTGGCACCTCCCTGCCTTTGCTAGAGCCACTGAGTCCTATGTTCAGTTCCAAAGGCCCAGTCCAGCCCAAGTCAGGTTCACAAAGTTCATGCACTTGGCTCATGAGAAGTCCATGGGGTTGAATACCACACCTCTTTATTCTCATTTCAGAACCGGTCCTAGCAAGCTTGGTTAACCAGTTCCCCAACCCACAGTGGACTAAAAATCCCACATTAGAAATGGGGGAGATGCTGGCAGAGGAAGCACAATGATCCGACTGGAACTGAGAAGCTAGTGTCTCCACCTCAGCACTAATGATGTTCGGGGCCAGTTATTCCTTTGTCACCGGGAGCTGTCCTGTGCAGTGCAGGACACTGCCGGCATCCCTCCACCCACTAGAGGCCAGAAGGACCCCCTCCATCTGTGTCAACCAAAAAAGGTCTCTGACATTGCCACATGTCTCTCTCAGAGACGAGGCCACCCAGGTGGAGGACCACAGTAGTACAGGAGACAGAGAAACAGGTAAAATATTCACATGAACTGAAAAAGTGCAACAGCTGAGGCCAGTGAGTCAAGGGGCAGAGACCAAGAACCGTCTGTGACCCTTAAGGGTGCATTGTTTGTTTGTTTAAGTTTATTTATTCATTTTGAGCGAGAGAGAATCCCAAGCAGGCTCTGCACAGTCAGTGTGGAGCCCAAGGTGGGGCTCAAACTCATGAGCCTGAGATTAGGACCTGAGCGGAAATCAAGAGTCAAGAGTTGGTCGCTGAACCAACGGAGCCACCCAGGCGCCCCAAGGGTGCGGAGTTCATGGCGGTGAGCGGTTACCCCGGCCACCGCGAGCCACTGGCCCAGATCTTCCCTGTCGGAAACTCCCCCAAGAAGCGGCAGAGTGGTGCTGCCCAAACCGTTTAAGAAGGTCTTGCCTCAGGAAAAAGTGGGGGTGGCTGTGCCCCCAGTGGGGGACAGTGCTTCCCCGGGGAAGGTGGAACACAAGGAATTTTTTTTTACCTCCCTAAGTATTGGTTGCCTTAAACTCCATTGTAAAAGTTTCTACACTGATTCCCTCTTCTACACTGAAACCCCCAAGGTTTGGGGCTTGTTGGGGGGATGAAGGTTCCCACCTTTTCTGATGAGATCCTCTCAACACTTCCAGGATCGTCTGCAATCCCGTTTCCTCCTTGAGGTCAACTTGCCTCCCTGCCCAGGGCCTCTCTCTCACACCCCTTCCTCACCTCTCCCAGCACTTTGACCTCCTGTGCTTACTTTCCATGTGGGTCGAGAGGACGTAAGGACCTCTTACCCCAGTCAGAGCACCGTACGTGGTCGGACAAACGGGGCACCACGGTGGGCGTGCCGTCTCATTTCCTGTGTGCAGTGCATGCGTCTTCTAAGTACTGCAGTCTGGCATCTGGGGTCTCAAGTCCCTATTCTTCCCACTTTTACCTCCGAACATCATGACCAAGCCCAAGCTAAGTTACATAAACTGCTGTCTGGCACCTGCATTGGGTGGTTGTGTGTGTGTGCACATGGGTGTGAGAATATGGGAGGGATGTGAAGAAGTGTGTGTGTGTGTGTGTGTGTGTGTGTGTGTTTGCGCGCGTGTGCACGTGTGTGCACAGGGCCTGTGCCTAAGTTTTCTATTTGGGGTTATTTAGGGCCTGCATTCTGGTTGTTGGAAGCAAGTATCTCTGCTGAGAGGCTGTTTTTGTAGTCAGGGGTGTGGGCCTGGGCATTTCCTTTTGCAGTAGAAATGGGCACTGTGATTAGTCATACCAGTGGCTAGGTCCTGGGGACGCCTGGCTGTGGAGAAACGTGGCCCCCCAAGCTGGTTCAAGGCAGGCCCGGTCAGACCTTCACACAGGGTTAGAGTGACCTGGGGCAGGTGTGTGAGGTTCCTGGACCATGGCTGCTGTCCAAGAGTGTCACATCTCTGGACATCAAGGTGGGAGCACACAGCCTGGCAGGTGCCCAGGGACCTGAGCAGACCTGCCCCTCACCTTGGAAGAGGTGGGTAGTGAGTCATTCTTGCTAGCCCAGGAAATTTACATCATGGGAATTTCCAAAGGCTCTGCCCTAAGAGATCTGCTTGGAAATCCAGACTCAGCCATGGAAGACGTTGGCCTGGTTGGTAGTCCAATCCCCACTGGGTGCTAGTTTCCAGTCCAGAGTCCATGATGAGCTCGTTCCTTCAGCCAAGAGCAGGCAGACGGCCTCCTCCCCTGAGAATGATAGTCACGAGAAGGCCATCTTTCACGGTGGCCAAGGCACACATGGAGATCCTGAACAAGCAGAAGAAAGCGCAGCAGAGAAAGGGATGAAGATTTCACATCGAGGAAGCACTCCTGGGGATGCGTCCCAGGCACTGTGCCAAGCACTTCATCACACAACAACTTGGGGGTCTTCAAAGCAACGCCCAAGGGCACTGGGGCGTTTGACGACTCAGTGGACGCGCGAGCAAACCGGGGCTCAGCAAGAGGAGATGACTTTCCTGATATCACACAGATACTAAGTGACAGCGCCAGGATTCAAACAAGGTCAAAAACGAGGTACAAAATGTCCAGCAATCAATAAACTAGTTAAATAAATAATGGTTTATTTATAGAATACTGGGCCCTCATTGACATTTCTTGGTAGTAGAATACTTCATGACCTGAAAAATGTTCACGATATATAGTTGGGTGGGGTAAAAAAATCAGGTTACAAAATAGCATGTGTTAAAAAATAAAATACAATGCAGAAGCATGATTTCCAAGAAAAAATTAAAATATTAGCAAGGGCTTTCTTCGGATAACAGGAGTAGGTGTGATTTCTGTTCTGTGACTTTGTCCATTTTTTCTTATAACGATCACTTTGTAACAAGGACAAATCTGATGGAAAAAGCCCAGGCTGCGGGGGAGGGGGGGGGCGGGGAGGGGAGGAAGGGGCTCTAGTCAAGACCAGAACTGAGCTGTAGAATCCCTAGGCTGAGCCTGCCAGAGGGTGTGGTGGGAAGCAACACCCTTCCTTGGAAAACATCAGACTTTCTCTAGATCAGGCAGCTGGCAGGCGAGGCTGGGTGCCTGCCCCGACTGTGAGTATCCCGGCTCTGAGCTCTACCCTTCTGGGCCCATACTGGCAGTGCTGGGGGCTCCAGGCAGCTGGGCACTGGCGAGGGTGGGAGAGGGCAGAGTTGGACTGGATCTATCCTGGATGTGGGTACAAGGGTGGGGAGAGCTGGTAAAAATTGCTTAAATGTGTGCATTTATGCCAAGCTTTCAGTTGGTGGGCGTGCCCTCACTCAAAAATAGCAGAAGTAGGGGTGCCTGCGTGGCTCAGTCAGTTAATCATCCGACTCTTGATTTCGGCTCAGGTCATGATCTCACAGTTCGTGAGTTCAAGCCCTGCATCAGGCTCTGTCTGCACTCACAGTGCAGAGCCTGCTTGGGATTCTCTCGCTCTCTCTCTCTCTCTCTTTCTGTGTCCTCCCCCTCCCCCCGCTAATGCTCTCTCTCTCTCTCTCTCAAGAGAAATAAACTTAAAAAAAATTTTTAATAGCAAGAGAGGCACTATGATTCAATTATCTAGAACTGTGTCTCTCAGCCCCCATGAGCCCCAACAACGCTCCTTTTAAAAGTTATTTTAAAATATTGTGTAATAATTTAAAAATCTGAAAGTCAACTTGTTAACCAACCTATAGACATAATATTTTTTAATCAATCTAACACCTGAACTGTATTATAAAGAAAAAACATAGTTTTTAATAGGGGCACCTGAGTGGCTCAGTTGGTTAAGCGTCTGACTCTTGGTCATGGCTCAGGTCATGATCTTATGGTTTGTGGGTTCGAGCCCCACGTCGGGCCCTGTGCTAGCAACGTGGAACCTGCTTGGGATTCTGTCTTTCCCTGTTTCTGCCTCTCCGCCGTGCCCTGTCTCTCTCAAAATAAATAAATAAACTTAAAAAATAGTTTATAGGGGCGCCTGGGTGGCACAGTCGGTTAAGCGTCCGACTTCAGCCAGGTCACGATCTCGCGGTCCGTGAGTTCGAGCCCCGCGTCCGGCTCTGGGCTGATGGCTCAGAGCCTGGAGCCTGTTTCTGATTCTGTGTCTCCCTCTCTCTCTGCCCCTCCCCCATTCATGCTCTGTCTCTCTCTGTCCCAAAAAAATAAATAAACGTTGGGAAAAAAAATAGTTTATAATAAAGCAACACATATTTCCATATGCAAATACTCAGGCATGACTATAGTAGAAGACCTCTCCCCACCAAAGGCACACACAAATTTCCAAAACTTTCCCAAAGGGAGATTCAATCCTAACGACCACTGATTAGAATAATTGCTGACATACAGTGAGTGCTTTCTCTGAGTGAAGCACCTTTCTAAATTCTGTGTGTGTGTGTGTGTGTGTGTGTGTGTGTGTGTGTGGTGTGGGTGTGGGTGCGGGTGTATAAAGCCATCTAAAGATATCTTCATAACACTATGAGGTGGGTACTATTATTAGCCCTATTTTATACAGATGAGAAACAGAGGCCCAGAGAGGTTGAGTTAGTTGCCCAGGATTACACAGCCAGTGAGCAGGGGAGCTGGGAGTTAAACCAGCACACATTGGCTTTGCTTGGGGTGGAGGCTCAGCCTGAGGAGACAGGAGCAAAGCTGGGTAACACTGCCCCAGACACTCCAACATGCAGGGCTTTTCAACCTCAGCACGATTCCTGTAACGGGCTGGATAATTCTTTGTTGTGAGGACTGTCCTGTGCAGTGTAAGAGGGTCAGCGTCCCTGGCTTCTATCCATTAGATGTCAATAGCAGCCCCCTGACGGGGGTGACAACCAAAACATCTCCCCACCTTGTCAAATGTCCCCTGGGGGGCAAAATTGAAGTTGAGGGCCACTAGCCTACAGAAGACACAACCCAAGCCAGGTCCGGAGCTATGGGGTAGAACTTCAGGGGCTAGAGAAAAGCAGGCCAGTGTTCTGTGGGGAGGGGTGTGGATGACGTGACAGCAGCAGGCAGAGGGTCACACGGAGGACATGTGCAAGCGGTTTGGGGTGGCCATGTGACCATGAATAAAGAGAGAGCTTTGATCATGTGGCCAGAAGGAGGAAGAAGCTGCCTTCCTTCCTGGTTCCCACCCCCCCCCCCCCCCCGCCCGCCGCTACACACACACACACACACACACACACACACACTGGACTTCACGTCCTGCCCTGGGTGAGGACCTCTCTTAAGATGACAGCTGAAAATGTCTCTGCTTGAGGGTCCCGTGTTGACCAGAATTCACCAGGCTTTCCCAAGGTGCCTCCATCCCCTAGGTTAGCCTGACTTTTAGACCCTCAGATGACTCACCCCCACACACTGAGACCCACCTCTCTGTTTTGTACTCTCCCCGCATTCCTAGCCAGCCTCCCAGGCCCACCTTCTCGTGTCCTGATGCCCAGTGACCGTCTCCTTGGGGTGGGGGGCTCCTGCCTTATAACCCTGAGAAGGCTGAAGAGTCGGGGAGACAAAGGCCTTGGGCTGATGGATAAGGAGCTAAGGAGCCTCCCACTGTACTGTCCTCATCCCCCGGCTCTCCTCTAAGTCTCTGGAAGAAGAGGGGATTCTCAGACAACCCTTTTGGCCACTGCCCTTGGCTCTTGACTAGAATAATTAGAGATGAAACCAGGAACGATGTCATGCCTCTGCAGAACACAGGATGACTTTGAGCAAGGTATTTACCTTGGCCTCAGCTCTCTCCTTTGTCAAGTGAGCCAGGGTGGACTTGATAAGTCTAACACTCCTGCACTGACATTCTGATTTGAAGAGGAAAGCCCCCTGGGCAGGTCCCTCTGAGAAGAGCAGCTGTGGCTTTGCATACTCAACTCATTTCCCGCCCCCCCCCCCCTTCCTCCAGGTGGTGCTGATGCAGCTGTCAATCATGGTGCCCTCCCCACCCCTTCCAGGGATGTAAGGGTCAGAGAGTGTCCCAAGCCACCAAGTCAGAGGACCCTATGTGGATGGGTTCATTAATGGACATGCTCCCAAGCAAGTCAGTTAAGAGTCCTTCCTGGGATATGAAAGACAGAAAAGATGTTTCTAGAGACCCATTAGGTTGGAAAAATGTGAATCTAAGGTTATTGGCTGTCACATTCCTGACATAGGAAGAAAGCCCCTCTTCAGAATAAATCCAGTACACAGAATGAGACAAAGCTGAGAGCCAAGAGAGAGATAAGTCCCTGATGACACTGTTTGAACCCCTGGATCGAACTGTGCCTGAAGGCTGGATGCCCAAATGTGTTACTAATTTCCCTTTTTCCTAGTTTGGTTTGGAATGCTGTAACTTACAACTGAAGTAGTCTTAACTGATACAATGCTTCAGCGGTAGGGCTGTGAGGGGAGGTACTGAGCATATGGAGGGGTAGAATCTACCAGCTTATACCTCCAGCCCAGGGCATACCCCATACCCCCGGCATATCTCTCCTGCCACCTTCTTTGACAGTCTTTTAGCTTTAGCCTCGGAGGAGAGCTCTCCTAACCTAATCCATGGCCAACACCACCATGCACATTTTTCAAGCTCAAATTTGACCTTTGACCGCAGCCTTGAAAAAGAACGTCCTTGGCCCAGGATATAGCACCCCGGGCAATAGGCAAGTGGAATCTATAATACACAGCCTACAGCAAGGTTGGAGGGATGGGGAGCAGGGGTTCTCCGGGGTGTGGCACACATCAGCAGGGGTTCTACATTCATACTCAACCCCATCGGAGGGGTCTGCGTCCCCTGGCACTGAATTACAGGAGCCTGGGGCTTAGAACAGCCTGCCAGCCCAGGGTGATGCCTGGCAGGTTGGAATTAAGCTTTCTACTGCCTCAACCTGCTGACTGGGGAAACCAGCTCCAACCACGGGGTCTGCGAGACACTGGGTGGAATTCCTGCAGCATCTGGGTTCCTGACGGTGCGGATCCTGCTTGGGATTCTCTCCCCCTCTCTCTCCCTCTGCCCCTCCCTCACCCACTAAATAAATGAATAAACTTTCAAAAACATTTTAAAAGCACCTTTAAAAAAAAGAAAAAAATGAATAAATAAAAGGAAACTGAATTCCAGCCCCAAAGTCCAAAGCCAGTAGCTGTCAACACTGAGAAACCGAGAAAAGAGATCGGGAAAATACTGTGCACCATCACCCGCGAGAATCTGCAGGAAGGAAGCCGTGGCCTTTCAGCTCAGCATCTAGATGCCTGGCAACGCTGTGCTCTGGAGCGGACCTAGGTCTCCCACTTCGCACAGTCCACAGGAAGCGACCCATCACTGCGTGCCCTCCAAGCCTGTTTTCCGCTCAGTTGGGTGACCTTGCCTGAGTCACATCATGAAAAGTGAGAAGTGGGTGACAATGCTGCTCAGAACCCTTCCTGGTCATCGTCCGGTTCTAAAAACACAGAGGCTCAGGGGCCCCCATGTGGGTGGTGCCATCAGGGGAATTGTGCAGAACCGGTTCACCTAGCGTGTCCCCGTCGGCGTGTTGTAAGCCCAGGTCAGGGCCTGGCAAGGATTCTGACTCAGCCCTGAGGAGAGCAGCAGAATCTGCTTTGCACCTCCAAATGTCCCCAGGCACTGGAGCTGAGGACCCATCCTGGGCCCAGTCCCTCCTAGCCCGTTCTCATCCAACCAAACCCCACCCAACCCTAGTGACCAAGCATCATGGTTTCACCATTTGGCCAGACCCCCAAAAGTCCTTGTGTGATGGGGCATTGAATCCTGCCAAGGCTCATCTGCTGGGGTCCGGTGGTCCCCAGCGCCCCAGACTTTGGGCCGGGGGTGGTAATGGGGGTTAGCCCCCTGGGGCATTGGCCTGGGACAACAGCCTAGCAGCTTGGTCCCCTCACATGCCCAGTGCGATGCTGGAACCAGGGGTTTGGCCTGCAAGGGGGGCTCTGGCATCTTCTTGTGACCACACCCAAGGCCCACCAGGTGTCGCTGTGTAGCCAGCAGGCTGCAGGCTGAGGCTTTTTCTCCAGCACTGACCCTGGGGGACTGGGAAGCCAAGGCAGGAGGCCTGTCCCCCTAGCAGTGGCTCTGTCCCCCTAGCCTCAGGGCCAGCAGAAGCACCCCTGGAAGGCATGTGTCCTGGTCTACAAGCCTGGGGACAGCAAAGGTCTCCACCCATGGCCTGAAATGAGGTGAGGATGAGAAAAAAGAATAATTCTTGACCTATCTGCTGAGTCTTGCTTTCTCATCCCAGCATGCCACAGGGTGGGCCCCGAGGCCCCCTCCACCCTTACCATGCTCCTCTGTGGGAGCTCAGCTCAGCTTCCTGGGGCCCTGCCTCAGGCTACACCCTCCCACCACCCAGCCCCATCCACAGAAGGGGTCAGTGAGCTGTGCAAACCCACCATGCCCCGTGACCGAGGAGGTATCTCATCAGCTCCAGCCCCGGCCCCTCCCTCATCAACAAAGTTGGTTCAAGGCCAGGCAGGACTAGGAGGTTCAGACTGGTCATTTCCAGACTAACCTGAGCCCAGAAGGCATGTCACCCGGAAACCAGCAGGTACTGAACACTGGCTTCCTTCCCATCCTTGTCAGGCCCAGGGAGGGAACTCACCTGTTTTAGCCCTAAACCCTGCAGCTCCGTGCACAGCAGACCCCAGACGTGGCTGTGGAGAGACTTTCCTCAGGCTCGCCCCACCTGAGGACAGTTGAGGGCTCACCCTGCAGCTCCCCAGAGGTCCAGCGCGGGTCCTGGCACTCCTGGTGTGCAGCTGGGCCTCAGGGGAAGGACAGTCCAAATGAAGTGGTGCTGGGAGGCCAGTCCCTCCAGCTCCAAGTCCTTCTCTCTCCAGCAGCTGCTCAGATGCCTGCATCTGGCTCCTCCCCGGAGAGGAAAATCAAAAGGGGTGAAGGGGCCGAGAAAAGGCAGTAGTTCAGGGAGAACCTGCAAAGCTCCACGTAGAAGATGGAAAAGGAGAGTCAGGCACAGACAGAGACACAAGAGAAGCAGGGGGTGCGGGCATACCTTTCCCAGGATCAGCAGTTGTGGGTGGGACCGCTGAGCGAGGAGCAGGCTTAGACAGGAGCTTGTGGGTTTGGTCTGGGCGGCCGCTACCCACGGTACCACAGGGATGGGGGGTGCACCTCACCCCTTAAGTCCCGTTAGCGTAAGTCATCCAGTGTCTTTGCTTTACTCGTCAATGCACGTGTACAAACTGACCACCTGCTAGAAGCATCTCTGCACTGGGCAATATAGGGGAGACACCAGAAAACACCCTGTTCCCATGGGCGTTAATTACAGTCCAGGCCAAAGGCAAGGGTACAAGACTTATGAACGAGAACACACATGCACGTGCATCCCACACAACAATGGCTGTGAAAGCCCGCTGATAACTGCACAAATGTGTGAGAACCCCAACTGTTAAATGTTTGCTCATAGCTGCCCCTGATCATTCCTACCGTGAAAAATGCAACATGCCAGACTCCCGGCAGCCCTGCTCAATTTCCATAGAGCGTCTACAACGTTGTTCAAGATTTTGCACTTGTGTGTGTATGCTGTGTGTATGATGTGTGTACATATGTATGTGTGCATGTGTGACCAGGTAGCATCTGTGACTTTGTGCTTACAAGCCCTGGAAGAAAGAAATTTCTAAGAACTGTGTCAGAGAAGCAGAGGAATGGGGAGGTTTCATAAGCCCCTTTCTCCTTGTACAGAGGGAGAGAAGAAAAGGTCCAAGGGGTCAAATGTGATGCCTTGGGTCATTCAGTAGTGAACAAGTTAATAAAACTGGCCGTGAGGCTTGTCTTAAATGACACGTGAGCTCACCAGAGGGCAGAGGCGGACCAGTGTTGGAACAGGAATATCAGAACACTTGTCTCTGCTGACTGTGGCAATAGTGGGGAAGGTGGTGACAGCTGATGTCACTCACCGAGGCCAACCCGGAGCGTGATAATCAGTGGAGACAATGGAGGAAAGTGGTTAAGGGCTGGGCTCTGGAGACAAATTTCTATGGCTGGAATCCTGACCCCATGACTTCCCAGATGCTTCTTAACATCGCTGCACCTCGGTTTCCCCATCTGGAAAATAGGGACAGTGACACTGCCTCCCTCATGGGGCTGTTGTGAAGGTAGATGGATGGATAAATGCAACACACTTGGAAAGGTACTTCACGTGGAGGAAAAGCTGAATCAAGGTGCATCACGATGACCATTCTCCACTTGCGTGCTGGCCAGCAGGATTACAGCAAGCCCACTTCTGCTCAGAAACAGCGCTGGAACCCAGAATTCACCACCCTGTGCTTCCTTTTTTCACTGATGTACCTTGTAGTTCCCAAACCTGACTGGCAGGCAACACACGCAGAAGCTCTAACCACCTCCTGGTGAAAACAAGGACAGCAGGCAGGCTGTTGGTGACGCTTTGTCCTGTGGCCGGAGCTGGGGGGCATGGGTGGAGCGGAGGGGCTGGCCAGCAGACTGCTGTGCCCCAAGTAGGGAGGCTGGCGTCCTCAGAACACGATGCTGCACTTTCTCTGCCTTGGGGTTGTTGAGTTTTGCTGAACTTTTGTGGCAGTATACAAAATGGGCATTCTAGAGAGTTCCTGCGGTCAGAGCTTACATTAGGCTGTTGACATCCACACAAAGAGTTGTCTCTTTGTGCAGCTCGTTTTTATTTTTGTCATTTGCTCTAGTCTCCTAATTTCCACCCCCGCCCCACATCCTTGCGTGTCAAAACCAGCAGGAACCATGGAGCCGGCCTTGTCTTCATTTTAGGACTGAGGGCCCTCAGCACAGATGGATATTTTTCTTGTAGCTGGTGTGAGCCTTGCCGAGCCCGCTGAAGCCAGGCTGGCCACAGCGTATCCTTTGAGGCCAGGTACCGGGCCTTCCTTAGCAACCGCCACTGGAACACAGCAGAGAGTGCTCATGGGACCAGCCCCTGGGGTGGGTGCATTTAAAGCAGCCACACTTGAGCCTGAGCCCGGCGGAGCTGGCGAGAGGAGTATGGGCTCCGTGCTGGCATGGGGCCATCTGCCCCTCTGCCTCTTCAAGAACCCGTGACAAACAACCTCGCCGGGTGCCCAGGCTCTTGCCAAGCCCCATCGCAGTAAAACCCGGGCAGACTCAGCAAGGAGTCCGATTTCAGCCCAGCGGGTGGGGAAACCAAGGCAGCAAGAGCCCAGTGTGTCCAAGGTCACACATGGTGCTGGCATCTAGAGGCCAGGCCTCCAGGGCTGCATGCTGAGCACCGAGCAGCCAGGCCCACCCCAGCCAAGACTCTGGACCTGGGACACAGGGGGAGCTGACATTTCCTGAATCACATCAGCACAGAGCCCAGAGAAAGGCCCAGCACTTTGCATCCATGAGTCCTCACGGCAGCCCCCTCTCGCCAGGGGAACGGAGGCCTCCACGGAGGCACTGAGGCTCCCTAGAAGCCCCCCAGGGGTGTCACGTCCAGGCCAGGAATCCAGCTCTAGAGGACTCCAGCTTCCAGCTGAGTGCCTGGATCACCAGACATCAAAAACCTGGCAGGCCCAGGGAGAAGGCAAGATTAGATCATTACAGCAGAATGAAGGAAACCGAGAAACCGAGGGAGGGGAGGAGGGACAGAGGCCAAGAATGTTTCAAGGCAACCTGAAAGTTCCTTCAGATTAAAGCAGGCCCAGACACTGGCAGCTTCCCACTGCCTGAGTTACTCAGCCTTTGGAGACCAGGAGCATCTCCGCCCCTCTTCGGGGTCAGTGCTGGTCCACACACGTGTGCATGCACTAGAACCTGAGGGTCATGAGGGCGACGGGAGCTGTGAGCATGTGTCGGTGTCCCATGTGATGCGCGCATTTGGACACACAAACATGTGTGTGCAGGTATCCAGGCTAGGCGTGCGGGCCCACAGGAGTATACGTATGTGTTTGTGTGCAGTCTACAAACATGTTTTCACCAAGCTCAAGGAGAAGCAATCAGTCATCTCCCAGGAATCTTAGCAACAGCCATCCCCAGGAAAGGCTTCTGCCAGCTGGGGCAGTCATGAGTCAGCAGAGGCTGCCGTGGGAGGAGGAGAGCTCTCGCCCCTGAGCCGGCCGCTCCCTCTCCCGGCCTGGCCGCCTCGCCTGGGTCACTGCTTTGGCACTGATGTCCGAGAACACATTCCTGGAACTGGCCAGCACAGGCGGCTAAAGGGTTTTTTCCCTCCTCCTCCCTCTCCCCGTCCTGTCCCTCCCCACACCCGCCCTTTTTTTTTTTTTTTTTTTCCTTCTTGCTGCACAACCAAAACACCGCATTCACGAGTTCAGGAGCTACAGCCAAATGGCAGGAGCTGGCAGTGGAGGGGATGGGACAGGGGGGCTGCCTAGGCCTGAGCGGGTCAAGGTATAGGACATGTTCTGCCCGGTGGCAGAGAGGGCCCCGCTGGGGACTGCTGAGCTCTGCTTAATTCCTACGGGACAGAAGTGTCATTGCCTGGGGCCTCAGAGTTCAAGGTGGTGGCTCCCAGAGAAATGGACGGCGTCTTGCCTTTGCCCTGATAGCAGAGCCTGAGGTCGCTAACACAGAGAGCCAGGGCAGGGACATGAGCAGAGGAACAGAGAGGTAGGATTATTAATCCTGGATCTATTACCTGAGTGCTCATTTTATCTTCACAGCACCCCTCAGGGTGATAGAATTATCTCCTTTTACAGTTGGAGAGATGGAGGTGTAGACAGGTAAAGGGATCTGGCCCAAGGTCACACAGCTATTAGCAATGGAGCTAGATGGAATTAAACCAGGTTAGAGCTGCCTCGGGGACTTTGACCGCTAGACCACACAGCTTTTCTTCCGGAGCTGCACCTATAAGGTGTGTGCCAGGATCACTGCACCTAGAAAAATTACATACAATAAAAACCAAAAGGGCCAGTGCTGCCCCTCTCCCTCTCCTCTCCTGCAAGCAAACAGATCTGGGTGAAGCGCAATCTGCCATCTCAGCAGCAGCAGAGTCAGGGGCAGTAACAGCCTGGCCCAGCCTGAATCCCTGGCCTCTTTACTGGAGGCAGGAAATGAATAAAAGCTAAATGAGTTTGAAAATGCCAGGAGGCAGTGTTTATCCCTTTCCCCCTCCCCCTCCCCCTGGCAAGGACCGTGTATAGTTACAGTTTAATCTTGGAAATGCCAGACAGCTGTTCCCCGTTGCTAAGAGACTGGCCCACATTATGCAGATGTCAGGGACCTCAAATGTCTGCCGGAAATTACAGATCATGTTGGAGGAGCAGAGGGGCCTTCTCTCGGCTGGGGAAGCGCAGCGGGAGACCTGGGGGGGGGGGGTGATGGCAGAAATAAGGGGCCCACCCCTTCCCGGGTCCCCCCTCCGTGGCTCTGGATCCTTCACTGTGCTTGCTCTGCCGCCCCGGCTCCCTCCTTCCCGGAGCTCCCACCCCACATCCGGGCCTTCTTCCTTTGACGCCGGTGCCGAAGCCCAGCTCCACCCTCCCGCTCTGGTTTTCCTTCTGGGGCATCTTTCTTCCGTCCAGCATCCCTCTGTCTGTCTTACAATCTTTTCTGCCTCTGGGATGCAACTGAGCTGGCTGGGCCTGAGCTGGGAGGGGCCAGCCCCACCCCAGGAGGATGGGATCCCACTCCAGGAGCACCCCCACCCCACCCCCTCCAGTCACCTGAGGCTGAAAATGGAAACACACATGCCTACACACGCCCTCCCCAATAGCCCTCCCACTGCCACCAACGCCTAGCGAGGGCCACTATGAGGCTGCTGCATCCCTGGCCTCAGGGGAAGGTGACCGCCATGGGTAGGGGGGCAGGAGAGGAGGAAGGGAAGCCCTTTTTCCAAACCCACAGTCTAACACGCGAACCCTGATTGAAGGTGACAGGGGAATCCGCGGGGCAGGCAAGAAACAGGCACAGCTCCTCACTGAGGCTGGCCAGTGTGAAGAGGCTGCCAGGTGGTGCCAAGGGAACAACGGCACCCACACCACCTGCAGGATGAGCCCTGGGTATTGGGGGGGAGGGGGATGAGGCCGGGGGCGGGTGGGTGTTGAGGTCTGGGTACAGGGTGGGCACAGAGTGCCTACTACTTTCCTGACAACCCACAGGGTACCTTGGGACCAGAAACTTTATGTCACTGCCCACGCATCCAGATGGTATCCACTGTCCCTGCTGCCAACAAGGTGTGACCTTAGCTTTCTCCAGCCACATAAAATAATGCCAGGTGAACTTTAGGTGCCATGGAAGGTGGCTGTGAAGATAAGAATGGGGTGTGTGTGTGTGTGTGTTTACCCATATATAAAAGCACTTAAAAATTTTTTTTTAATGTTTATTTATTTTTGAGAGAGAGAGAGAGCATGAGTGGCAGGAGGGCAGAGAGAGAGGGAGACACAGAATCCAAAGCAGGCTCCAGGCTCCGAGCTGGCAGCACAGAGCCTGACACGGGGCTTGAACTCCCGAACCATGAGATCATGATGTGAGCCGAAGTCAGACGCTTAACCGACTGAGCCACCCAGGCGACCCTGAAAGCACTTTAGAAAGAGGTTCACAGGAGCCCCCATGAAAGCAAGGACTTCTGAGCACCCACCTGACCTTCCCTGGAGATGCCCGTGAGGCTGGTGAGAGGGGAACACTGTTTACACAGCTCTCTTTCCAGATACCCAGGTCTTCCTCCCTGCAAATGGACATCACCCGCAAGGAACGCGTCGCTGGCTCTGTGTCCTGGCTCCTCTGGTCAGATTCTCATCTGGCACATTCTTACAGCAACAGTGATGCCAGATGGGGAAACTGAGGCACAGGCTTCTGACACCTGCCCAAACCATCACAGATAATAGCTTCTCCGTGGGCCCCCAGAAATACCAATGCCATCCCCTGCAGCCCCAGCAGAACCATGACCTCTGTCCCCAGAAGTTAGATGCCAGGCATGTGAGCTGGGCCTCCTTAGCTCTCATGCCCCTCCTGGAAAATGGAAACAATAGTAGTACAGACCTCTCGGGGGTCGCTGTGAGGATTGAGTGGGATAAAGTATAACCTGCTTAGTTGCTGCTAAGCTCTCGATACATTTTCGTTCTTTTATGAAGGTGGAGCCATTCCTGTGCCTGGCCTCCTTAGAAAGGTGCCAGTCTGCAGCAGTGAAAGGAGGGGAATTTCCTTGGGCAACATGCACACCTGCTCCCACCCTACCCCATCCTCCCAGCACAGCAGCTGGTTTCCACCTCTTTGGAAGGTTCCAGAAAGGTTGCCCAGGACAATCTGTCTGGGAGAACTCTAAGGGCGGGCATCAGCCGCCAAGACCGGGGAGGTGGGGGCTTCATGGGGCCTCAGAGAAGATGCTGCAACAGAGAAGGGGTGGGCGGTGGAGGACGTGCCCCCTTCCCCATGGAAACTGCTGAGCCAGGAAGGATTTGGCGGGCAGGAGCCTCGGAGACTGAGTCATGGCTGGCTCCCAGTTCATTCAGCCACTGCGGCCCTCTGAGGCCTTCGCTTGGCGGGAGGGAGGACGGCAGCTGCTCAGTTCGGCTCAGTCTTTGTTCCTCTTTCTCTCTCCCTCAGCCTCTCCCCTCCTTTCATTTCCTCTCCCCTGCTCCTCTCCCTCATTCACTTTCTTGGCCTCCTCCTTTCTCTCATTCTCCCACCAACCTCAGTTCCCTCCCCCTTTCATCCTGCCCTTGAAGCGTATTTCTTGCTTTCTCATCCTTTCTTCTCCCTCAGAGCTCAGAATCACATTTGGCAGTCTCCCCTCCCACCTCCCTCCCCTCCCCGGTGTCCTTCCCTCCCCCTCCATTCCCTGGCTCCTGTCTCTCTTTCCTCCTCCCCTTCTCCTCTACCTCCCCCCACTTCTCTGTCTCCTCTTCACCTGAAGGAGACACTTCAAGTCCCCAGACTGACAAAGCCAGGTCAAGGTCATCTATCAAGCCCTCACCAGCCCCGGTCTGGGACACTGGAGTCCACAGACCAAGGTCAGAGCTGAGCAGAAAATCAGAATGAGTTGGGGAGAATTTGTTTTGGAGTCCAGACAACCCCTACCAGGACTGGAGCTGGCTCCCTACCTGGAAATTCCTATGCCAGGCCACCTGCTTCCAGCCCCCCATGGCTGTGGCTAGCTCCCAGGGTAGCAGGGGACCATCTGAGTCCGACCCTCCTTGGTTCTGCTTACCTCCTTACTCTCTGCCCTGGTGTAGGGAGGCCAGGCGAGAAAGGCAAGAAAGAAATCAGAAGCAATAATAAACTGCTTTCAATCAGAAGGAAAGCGGCTGGGGGAGGATTGTACCATGTATGAGGTGCACGTTGTGGTAAGAAACAAAGAACAAGGCACCAGACAGGGTGAACTTGAATCGTGACCCTGCTTCTTATTAGCCAATGACCTTCAGCAAGACACTCACTGCACCTCGAGTCCACCTCTGGAGAATGGGGGTAATAAAAGGGCACTTCCCTGCCAGGGCTGTCAAGAGAGTGCAGTGAAAAAGTGCATAGGAAGTGCCTGGCAGGGTGGCTGCTCCCTAGCCCTAGTTCCTCCCTCTTTAGAGAAAGAAGGCTTCCTGGAGGGTATGGAGCTTGTTCTGGGTGTTGAGGGATAGATAATGATAGCAATAATATTTCTGTTTTTGTTGATACTGGGCACGAAGCACTTTGAATGTATTGTCTCTTTCAACCCCCCAGCAACCCTATGGGGCAGTTAGTTATTTTCTTATCCCTGTTTCATGGAAGAAGCCGTTGAGGCTCAGCAAGGCTAGGCAATTTGCCCAAGTCACACAGCGGAGTGGAGAAGCAAAATTCGTATCTCTTCTGCTATCAGTTGGTGTGTGTGTGAGGGCGGGGTGGGGGGGGGGGGGAACAGCAAGAATGACAGCAGACAAGACCATGCACAGTGCCTAGGTCAGGCAAGGGCAGGGGGACAGCAAAGGTCTGGCTGTGGCTGCGGGAAATTTTAATTGAGCCCGATGCACACCCACCTCTCAAACCCCAGGTCAGACTTGGAGCTTTCCTGTTTCCTATGTCAGCCTCCCTTGAATGCTTGGCTGTTGAGGCTTGGTGGGGAGAAGAGAGGTGGGGTCCAGGTTCCCCTCTCTGGAGCACCATGTCCCTGAGGCACCCCCCCCTCCTTCCCAAACACACCCTATATTCCAGATAATCCCTGCGGTAACGTCCCGACCCCCGTATGGCAAAAATGATCTCTCTTGGTTTTTCACCCCCTCTGTTGTATAACAGGGATAATCGCTCCTTCTCTAGGGAATCAGGACACGGCCTGTAGGGCTACTGCCGGAGATCACGCACAGGCGTGGGGCTAGAGGGCACTATGACGATGATGGGAGGCAGGTCTCTTGCAGGCAAGAAGGGCAGTGAGGCCTGTGAAACAGATGGTTTCTCGAGGGAAGAGGTGAACTAGGGGGACATTAGCCAAACAGGTGTAGTTGCCCCACCTAGGTATCCCAGCCCCCACCCTTCCCCCAGCCATCTCGGATTTCACCCGGCACCGCTTTCGACTAGAACTCCGAAGTTTCCATGGCAACTCACCCACGTGGTCTCTGCCTTAGAGGCTCAAGTGGGGAGCGGTGAAGGGCAGCTGACAGGAGGCATGAGGCGCTCCTAGAAGGTGAGGGCAGAGTCCCACCCTCCTGCCATCCACTCTGCCCTCCAGGCCCCTGGCCGAGGCCTCATAAAGCTCCCAAGGAAAGAGGAGGTAGAGCCCCGGGACAAAAAGGCAGCAAGGTCACTTCCCCACAATATGCGCTTGGCCATGAGCCCTAGGGCAGCATCCTGTCCTGCCTCTGGACTCTTCAAGGAGAAGCGGAGGGAGAGCCTTAGCAAGAACATGCCCTTGGTTGTATCTCATCTTCCCTTCCTTTGAAACGGGGTTGCCATTCCATTCCGGAGCCAGGGCCTGAATTCTGGCCTGGCCGCTGGTTGAATTCTTGACCCGCGTTAACTTGGGAGAGGGGCTCGGCCTCTCCGAGACTGCGTCCTCTTTACAGTGAGGATGGACACATCCGTATCTTGGTTTAGCCAGAGGGGAGCAAATCAGGTCACGTTTGGGAAAACGCTTTGTGAGAGGAAAAAAAAAAACATAAAAGAGTTAAAGTGGAAGATGCTTCTGGTGAAATGAGAGGGTATTCAGAGCCCCCCTTTTGCCCCCCCATCTGGCCAGGGGCCCAGGGATACTGCACGGAGCCCTCGTATTTATTAAAACCCTGAGCTGTTAAGCCCTCACCTTCCTGTGCTGACTGTGTCTTGATTGATCTCCCCGGAGCCCAGCCCCAACCACGAGCATCTCCTTCTGGCCAAATAGCTCATCTAGAACCAAGTGCCCTGCGAACATGACTTGTGGTCCCACCTCCGAGGCGCTGATGTCAGGTGGCGGGGCTTTCCCTGGAGGAGACAGAAGACAGCAGAGCTTTCTCTGGGCGGTTCCCATTCTTTCCTCCCCTCTCCCGTCTTTACCCTGGGAAGCTCCCTCGGGGTCTCTGCCTGGCAATTTCTCTCCAGCCCTGCTGACGGGGGCTCGTCTGAGCTTGGTCCCCTGAGGCACAGCCAAAACCCTGTGAAGCCAAGCTTAGCAGAGGGGTGGAGCACAGGGAGGGGAAGAAAGAGGCCGAGGAGGCCTGCAGCACACACAGCTCGAGCTAAAGGGGCTTGCACCTGGCCCTCGCCTCTCTCTTCCTTCCCAGTCTCCATGCCCTGGCTGGTGAAGAACCCACAGGCTTGGCTCAGCCACCCCAGAGAAAAGGCGTGTCCGTCCCCTTCTCCCAAGAGCCCCTGGGTGTCCCTGAGCTGCTTCCTCCTGCCCTGGGACCTTGAGTGAGCTGCCCACCTCCCTCCCAAAGCCTCCCTCTCTCATCCATCAAGTGGGGTGATTCTGGAAGCCCCCTTGGCTCTAAAACACTGACTCGGCAATTCTCTGCAGCAGGCAGAAGCGCCTGGCCATGTAGCCTCCTCCCCCACAGCCCAGCCCCCTCCTTCCCTTTGTCACTTCACTCGGCAGTGCCCCCAATCCCAGAGAGGGTGGCTTTCATTATTTTTTCTTTATTTTTATCAAAGGGTATTTTTTGTCAAAAATTGTGTCTCCCCTGAGACAGCACAGCCTTTGAGCAGGCTCTCCTTGTTTCCATGGCAACAGCAGCTGGCTCACATGTGTGGTTGCTATGGAAACCGGGCTGGTTCTCCTCCCCTCCCTCCCATCCTCTCTCACTTTCCCTTCCTTTCTCATCACCTCACTACCCCCTCCTTCTCCTTCACACCACTTTCCATGCAAGAAAGGGCAATGAGTGGCCCCAGCACGGTGGGAGCAGACTGGGTCCCGGCCCCCCCCCACCCCCCCCCCCCGCGAGGTAGTAGCCATGCGGGCTGACCTCTGGGACTGGCCAGGGGGCACGTCGGCAGGGGCCCTTCCTTCATACACTGAACGCTGACATGCGGCTTTTCCCGGACAGGGCGTGGGGCTCAGGCAGACTTCAGCGCTCTAGACAAGGACCCAAAGGAATCCTGTCTCTGGCAAGAATGGGGGCTGTCTTCTGGCCTGGCCAGCACAAAGCCCACCCCAGACATGGGTCCGGCACCTTCCCTTTGCGTGTGAGGGCTGTTTCTGCCACAGCGAATATATGCAAAAGAAAAGTAAGGATTCTTGGGCAGGAGATCAATGGCCAGAGATGGAGACAGAGGGGAGAGGAGGGATCTAACGGAGAGTTAGATCTTGTTTGTCAGTAGCTGTTCCAAAGATTATGTATCATTTTTCCCATGGACATGTAAGCATGAGCCAGGGTGAGCCCTCGCCTCCCCATCTTCTGTCTGTCCCTCGAATGGAGGAATGATGGGAACATTAGCATGACCCCTGAGGCCCCTGCACGCCCACAATCCAAGTCGCTCGGATGTCCGGATTTCTGAGCTGCCTGGGCCCACCACCCACCCCCTGTGTGTTGGCTGTAGGTAGGAGGAAGGAAACAGACGTGTGCCCTTGGGAGCCCTGCCTGTCTTGTCACTGATGAATCTTCAGTGTCTGAGGAGAGAGAGAAAAAATAGTACACACCAAAATGTTCGTGGTGATAGTTTTTAGGTGGTGATTCTTATTATAGACTTTTGCTTCTTTTCTTCAGCAAACATGTATTAAATGTATAAAAAGAATAAACAACAGGTGTATTGGTTTGATCTGAGAGGATAAAGGGAAGGGGATTTGAAAGAGGTCAGACTGTGGAACGAACCACAGGCAACTGTCCCCTAAAAGCCAGAGCAGGCTATCTGCTCTGTCTCTCGTGTCACATGCTGGGCCCAGAGGGGCGAGGCTGACTCTCGACTTGGCATGAGAAAGGCACCAGGGATCTTAAGTCAGAGCAGGACAGAAAGGCTGTCAGGCCAGGTAAGGGCAGCTGCGAGTGAGACTCTTGTCATCCGCGTATACTGAGGTGACAGTGATGTCAGGAGGCCAGTCCCGGAGGCAGTGGGTGCTGGCATCCCGTGGCCCACTCCCACCTTGTCTCTCAGGCCTCCGACTAGAAATCTGGCTCAGTCATGCCGGAGAACTGTGAGAGCCGCAGACGCTGATTTGCCCCAAGGGGCAAGTTTCAGCTCCTCTTCTCCTGAGGGACGGGGTGGGCAGAAGGCATTCTCAAGGTCAAAGAAAACGTCATGCAGATCCTTGTCCTCAGCCAAGGGCACACTTCCCTGTTTCCTTCCCCCCACCTACATCCAACACACAGGGGGCAGACACCCAGGCACCTGGGCAATCCGGAAATCTGAGCGTCTCGGATTGTGGGGGTGCAGGGGCCTGAAGGGTCATGCTAACGTTCCCACCGTCCCTCCATTTGAGGGACAGACAGAGGACAGAGCGGCGAGGGCACGCCCTGGCTCATCCCCAGCCAGCTAATCCTGCCAGCTGTAAAGGCAGAAAGAGGGCAGAAGGAGAACAAAGAGAGGCCGAGGAGGAAGGGAAGGGAGGAGAAAGCGGGAGCCCGCTCTCCGCCTGGCCACAGCCACCACCCACACGGCCTTGCCTTGCTCCTCCGTGCCCCTCTGTGAACACACAGGGAAGCACTGGAGGTCAAAGAGGAGGGGGAGGCCAAAGCTGGGGAGGTGGGCATGAAGTGGGGGAGGGACAGGAGGCGGGTGACGGGGTGATGCAGTCAGTGCCTGGTAATAACAAGAAAGCCGAAGACTTAGTTGCATTTTTGAGGCCACGAGACCTTCGCAGAAAGAAAAGCACCACATCACAAGGTTCTGATTTGCCCTACACTACAGTCTGGGCCAGAGCACTGAAGCGGTGCTGTCTTTCTGCTGCCTCCACACCAAAGCAAAGCAAGGGTGCCTCCAGGGTGCTGACCCTGGTGGAGGAGATCCAGGGGTCAGGAAGCATGGCCACGAGAACTGGGTTGCATGCACTGTAAGGCCTCAGAGGAATCATCTCTACAACACCCCCGAGGAGAGGTTCCTCCACTCTCTGCTTGAATGCCTCCCGTGACAGGGATCTCATCCCCTTACAGATATATCATCTCCCCAATCCTGGGTTTCAATTCCCTCTTGCTAATATTTCTGCTACCCTTTCCCTTAAAAAAAAAAAAATGTGTTTCCCATTCCATCATCTTTATAGAGAAGATCAGTGACAAATAACATCTGGGTATATCTGTCATCCACGAATGCTAAATTAGCCCTCACCCCATGGGTGATTCTAAAAAGCTGATTCTAAAGAACTCCCTATTTTCCCTCCCCCCATCATCACTTTCCAAAAAAAGTGTTTTGCCGGTGGCCCTTTCTGCAAGCCCGAGCCCCAGGTGGGGTGCAGCGGGCTGAGTTCTGTTCTTGCCGTCGCTGTGGCGCCTTTATTCTTGCCCTTGGTTCTGTGCCCTTCCTCCAGCTTTGAATGTGTCCTTCTCCAGTCTGAGCTCATCTGCCGGCTCTGCCGAGATGCACTTCATCTCGTGGGCTCCTCCCCTTCTCCTTCTCATCAAGACCTTTCATGATTACACAGAGAATTTCGTCTTCGAGGGCGTCCCAAACCAGCTCGACATTCTTTTCAGGCTCCTCAATAGGATTGCACCTGCCTTGTTCCTCCGGGTTTTAAAGGTTTTCCTGACCCCGAGTTAGATACACCACCCACTTCCTCTCCGAGCCTCTGTTTCTTTGAAGTGGGGAGAGCGTATTAGTATCCTAAGGCTGCCGTAACAAATCACCACAAGCTGGGGGGCCTAACACATCAGACATTTCTTCTCTCACCGTTCTGGAGGTGAGACGTCCAAAATCAAGGTGTCAGCAGGGCCATGCTCCTCCCGAAGGCTCGAGGGGAGAATCCTTCCCTGTCCCCTTCCGGCTTCTGATGTTTGCCCGCATCCCCGGCCCCTCCTTGGTGTGTAGACCAATTACTCCGATTTCTGCCTCCACAGGCACATGGTTTCCCCCCTGCTTGTCTCTCTGTGTCCATATTTCCGTCTTCTTATAAGGATATTGTCTTTGGACTTAGGGCCCACCCTGCTCCAGTATGACCTCATCTTAACTTGATTACATTCTCGAAGACCCTATTTCCAAATAAGGTCACATTCACAGGTTCCTGGTGCATATGAATTTGGGGAGGATGCCATTCCTCCCACTATACTCCCTCACCCTCTCTCCTTTATTCCCCGCTCCCACCCCCAAGAAGCTTTCCTGGCTCAGTCAGTGAGCCAGACTCTTCACCAGTGACGTCCTGCCAGTCTGTCACATCTTCATCATCTGGACAGCTACAGCCTTTCCGTACTGCTCAGCCTTGGGCCAGACGGAGCGTGGCTTCCCAGCATGGATATGGGAGCTTGAGAATGTCACTTCACCCCCTCTGGGCCCCAGTTGCCTGGTCTGCAAAGTGGGGATAATAGTATACAGGCTAAAGAGGATTGTGGTGGTGATTGAGCGAGTTACTCTTTGTAAAGAGAGAGGCGTGCAGGGCACACACGCGGCCACAGAAGCATGAGGTGGCGTTTCTAGACTTCATCCTTTCTTTTAAGCAAGGACTGCTAGAACGGCTTCCTAACCAGCTGCTCTCCGGCTCAGCCTCCAGCACCTAGTCTGTCCTCAAAACACAGATCTTACCCTGTCACCTAAACGCGCCCCACTACCCTCAAGTTAAGGTACAAAAACTCTCAGCAGAGAACACAGGACCTGTAGCAAGGCTGCTCTTACCTACCAGCGCGCATGCGCGCGCGCACACACACACACACACACACACACACACACACACACCTCGCTCGAGCCACGGCTGTGACCTGACTGCAGCTCTCCGGAATCAGCAGGCTCTCTCCTGCCTCTGGGCCCTTCCATGACGGCTCCCCTCCCTGATGTCTGCTGCTTCTCCCTCGAGATGGAGTCAGCTCTGTCCACCACGTCCAGGATGCTGACTCCCGCCCCCACCACCTTCTAGCCCCGGTCAAGGTTCTGTCTTCAGGAGCCCTGCCCTGTCTCTGCCCCATCTCTTGAGCTTCTCGGGGACCAGGACTGTGTCCTTTCTCTGCCTCTCCAGAACAGTCCCTGCAGCGCACAGATGAAGCATGTGGGAATAAGTGATACCGTATTTCCAGACCCCACCAAGGAGACTCCTCTGATCTGCATTCCTCTATTTTCCATTTGACTTAACACCCGCTTGTCTTTATCGGGTCCCTGGGACCTCCATCCCCTGCCAGCCCCAGAGCTGCCTCCTCTCTGACTTCCAGCTGTCCTGCAGCCTTACCTGGCATTCTGGGCTTCTGTGAACAGCCTCCCTTGTCCCCCAATCTCAGCTGAACTTGTTTCCTTTCTTCCCCTGCTTGGGCCGCACAGGGCTGTCCTCTCCCTGGGCTGCTATTTGCTCCTGTAATTGGATTATCTGCGTGCACGTGCTGCTTGGGGACGTGTTTACGGGAAACTGTTCCGTGGCACAGCGGTGGCGTGGAGTTGGGTGCAGCTGAAGAGGACCCGGGAGCCCCTGGGGGAGCTGGCAGGCAACAGAGAGCCTAAATGGGGGCAGGCTTGCGCTCAACCCCCACCACCGCAGGGCAACACCCCAGGGCCCCCCTCGGTGCTTGCCAGGGCACTCAAGCCCCTTGGGGCTTTTTCCTGGCAGAGAAAAAAATGGAAGCCTTTCTCCTGGGGTGTTGCCCATGGGAAAGACATCTCAGGGCTGCTCCAGGGCCTGTCCGCAGGCAGAGAGAAGAAAGGCCTAGAGTGCCCTGGGCTTCAGAGGCCGGAGGAACAAGGGCGACGGAGGGTCCCCTCCTGGCAGGGACGCTGCGCTGGGTAACAGAACTACCCAGAGCCCCAGGCCCTGGCTGGGAGGACCGTCCTCACGGGCAGGGGAGGAAGGAGCAGGCCTGCCTGTACTCACAGCGCCCAGCAGCAAGGCGCAACCCCAATCTCTTGACCCATTTTCCAGTTGCCAGAGGGCCAAGAGTCTCAAACTAGGGTCTTCCCTCCATCCCCCAACTCCAAAGCCTCGGGGCTTCTCTTCTGGGTAAACGGCACCCCCGGCCACCCGGCACCCTGTTTTCCAAGTCAGAAGGCAGGCAGTCTCCTTTGATGCCTCTCTTCCCCACTGCCACTGAGCTGGTCACGGAGTGGTGGGTGTGGCCTAGGGACCTCCGCTCCCACCATCAGCTGCAGCTTAGGCCCTCCGCCACACCAGCCTCTGCACAGGACTGCTCTGACAGTCCCTTCGCTCGCCCATGCCGTCCCTCTTTCCAAATCACAGAGCAACCACCAAGTCTGGAGACAGAAGTGGGTATGGACTGACTCCGCAGCTTGTGGCTCTCACATAACTATCCACGACACAATGATATTACCCGCGTTTCCAGGTTCTCTGGCCAACGCTGCAGTCTCCACCTACTAGCCTGAGTAAATGTGCTCACTCAAATTTGATTTTGTCTCTATCCTGTAAAAGTCGTCCATAGATAACCATGGGAGCTGGGGGAAAAAAATGTCCAGAGGGGTGCCTGGGTGGCTTAGGTGCCTAGTTGAGCACGTGGCTCTGGATTTCCGCTCAGGTCATGATCTCACGGTTCGTGAGATCGAGCTCCGCACGGGGCTGCACACTGACAACGCGGAGCCTGCTTGGGGTTCTCTCTCCTTGCCCCTCTTCCCCTCTCTCTCTTTCAAAATAAAATTAAACATTTTTTTTTTTTTAAGTCCAGAGGTGTAGCTTTGAGGCATCCTGGGCTAGACGGCTGTGCGTCTAAGGAGGTGGGTACCTTTCTACCTACACTTACTGTACATTTCTTCGGATGGGACTTCCTCTCTTCTTTTTTGACTCTTAAGAACACCCCTCCTTAAGAATTCCCCAAATTCCCAAGCTGCTGAAAGTGTGTCCCCCTCTCCCAATAGGGCATCTGTGGAAGCTCCCTCAGTTTCCCTGAGAAAGTTCAGCCCCAAGCCTTCCTTCCACGCTGCTGGCCAGCGCCGGCTCCTCTGGGAGGTAGTGACCGTTGGCTGCGGCCCTAACCAACTGGAAGGCTGGCCTGGGGCAGCTCCCAGCACTCGGCCTGGTCCACGAGCCCAGGGTAGCTGCGGATGCCATGGGGAGGCCCATGATAGGACCTGCGCCCAACGGAGAGCAGAAAGTCCCTCAGTCTGGAGCCCCAAGGGCAGCCCCAGCCCAGCTTTCCCGCCCCGGCCCCTCCCTTCGCGCCCCAGCCCCAGCCTCCCCTCCATTTTGTATTCCAGGCCCATTCACTGCTTTAATGAAACTAACCATTTTCTAGCTGCCCTGTGCTCCTCCCTGCATTATTCATGGGCCTCACTCTTTGCTACCCACAGGCACAGGCTGATCTCATGCTCCATTCAGAGAGTGAAAAAGTAAAGGCCCTGGTGAAATCGTGCCCCTCCCTGCCCCTCCCACTCTTCCTATTCTTCTCTGCCCTCTTCTTAAGTCAAGAAGGTCAAGAAGAGGGTTGTGATGGCCACGTATGCCTCTCAGGGTCACTGGGATCCTTCAGTCATTTGCTTCTCATCATGAGATGCTGCCGGCTCCATGGGCCTGGCTCTGGACAGGCGTCCCAGACACCTGAGACATGACCTTGGGGAAGCCCTTTTCTACAGAGTGGCCTCAGTTTCTCCCAATGTGCTCACAGCTCTCACGTCTGTCTTTCAAGTGAAGGAAGTCCCCTGGGACCACTGCACCTAAGGAGACCACAAGAACGTGTCTTCTTGGTCATTGTCCAGCCCCCAGGGCCTTGTTCTCTTCCACTCCCCCCACCTCCAGGGCTGGTCGCAGGGCAGGGCTGTGTTCCACACTCCCTGGTTCTCTTGTCCAGTCTTCCCTGCACCCTCCCCAGGCCCAGCCCAGCCACCCAGCCCAGCTAAACACCCGGGGCACCAGGCGGGTGGGGCAGGTCCTCCTCCCCGAGCAAGGAGGCAGGAATGGTACCACCTGCCTCTGAGGCTCCCCAGCTGCCCGCCGCCCTGGACCCTCACAGCCTCCCCTGAGGACAAACAGATAAAGAAACAGGCTCAGGGTGACTGGGCAGCTCAGTCAGTTAAGCATCCAACTCTTGAACTCCTCTCAGGTCATGATCTCACGGTTCATGAGTTCGAGGCCCACCTCAGACTCCAAGCTGACAGTGAGGAGCCTGCTTGGGATTCTCTCTCCCTCTCTCTGCCCCTCCCCCACTTGCATGCACGCTCTCTCTCACTCTCTCTCTCTCAAAATAAATAAATAAACTTTAAAAAATTAAAGTAGAAAGAAAGAAAGAAAGAAAGAGGCTCAGAGCAGTTCATGTGAACTAAAGTCACACAGCCAGCAAGGAGCAGGGCCCAGATTCTCTGGCTCGAAAGCACGGGTTTGAGGCAACTCCGAGCAAGGGGCAGGGGGAGTCTCTTTGCGAGCATGCTTGCTGGCACCCCCCCCCCCCATTTCCTCCTTTGCCACTTTTCCGAGGGCTGGTTCAGGAGGGCCTGGGCACACCACGCCCAGCTGGCTGGGGATGCGCAGACCGGCCTGCCCCAGAAGGACCCAACTGCTAATCAGAAGCACTCGTATCCAGGAGAGCAGCCTCCCTGGCTTCAGATAAGCAAAAACAGCTGGGAGCTGCCGAGGCTGGGAAGCTGTCAGTGGGGAGGGAGTCGGGGAGCCAGCCAGCCAGTAGGCTGTTATTTTGAGCCTCTTATTCTCACCTTCTCAGACTTGGGCTTGAGCTAGGGCCTTTCCCCCAAGCTTGTCCTGGCTACTGCCTCTGGGGAAGGGCCTCCTGGGGCCTCTGCCGAGCCCTGAGTCCAGCACGATTTGGGGGAACCCCCTCTCTGTGAGTAAGGAAGGGAAGCTGGTCACAGGCTGCAGAGGTGCGGGGGCTCTGGGGTCATTTAACAAACAGAAGTAGCGGAGGTCTACCTTTTGAGACCTGCAGGCCCACGTGGGGCCAACTGTGAGGACAGGGCCAACGGACAACCCCACCCCCACCCCGTGACGGCAATAGTAATCAGCCACGGGGAGTGGTCCTGCGGGCGATGTGAGGTCATGGACTGTCAGGCCAGCTGGGTCTGGAGCGATCCCAGCTCTGCCCATTAGAAGCTTAGCTATGCCTCTCTGAGCCTCAGTTTCCTCATCTGTGAAATGGTGATGATGATGCCTACCCCGTAGACGGGGAGGTGGGATATTATCGAGAGAAGGCACGTGAAATGACTGGCGGAACGTCCAGCTCAGTTGGTGCTGGTATGGCTCTCTTCCCTTCCTCCTGTTTGGGCCTGCCCCTGCCCAGCCTGGACGTCTCTCCCACGCAGATCTGTCCTCTCCCGGGCTATTTCTGTCTCTGGTTCTAAAGGTCAGCGTCTTTCCCGGGATATGGCAGCTGCTGTCTCTTCCCCACCTCTAAGTGGCATTAGTCCCATGCCTGGGAGGAGATGGGGGTGGCCTCAGGTGACGGTGACGGGCTCCCTGCTCCCTCTCCTTCACCCAGGACTGTTCTGGGCGGGCCCACGCCCACGTTGGCACGTGGTTTTCCAAGGCTGCCACTAGGCCCAGAGCATGGACAGTTACTGACTGACTCACTGACAGCAGCCGGTGGCCAGAATGCTCTCACGGCTCCTTAGCACTGGGGCTGCTATGAGCTCACCGCTGACCCCCTAGGTCTCTCTCGAGCTCACCGCTGACCCTCTGGCTCCAAGCCCTCCCAGGCCCTCCACAGGGGCTGACGGGCTTTTCCTATAGGAAAAGGAGGGAGGGATAAAGCCTTCCTACAGAAGGCTCAAAGGAAAGGACCAGAAGAGGCAGCTCGCCCACCCCGGTAGGAAATCATCATGGTAACTTCAGGATTGTACTCTCCTCTGCTCTTCACTCCTCCCTGCCTCCAGCTGCCTCTGCCCCCCTCTCTTCTGCTAACCCGTCCTTCTGGGGTCTGTGGTTGGGGCCCAGCAGGAAGACTATACTCTAGAAGCCCCCACCCTCAGGCAGCCAGGAGGCTGGCCTTGCACCAAAAGTGTCCCTTGCCCCCAGCGCTGGTGGGGGACCAGACCAGCACCCTGTGTTTCAGGGAGGAGGGAGAGGAATTGGTGAGTGACACACGCCTGTAATCAGAGCTTCAGGGGCACCTGGCAGCATCTGCCTATTGATCTCAGGATTGGGAGTTCAAGCCCCACGTTGGGTGTAGAGAGTACTAACAAACTTAAAAAACGCAAAAACACTAATTCAAAGGGATACACGAACCCGTATAGTTATTAAAAGAAAAAAAGAGCTTCAGCAGCCAGACAGTGACAAGGGTGGAGAGCTGTGGGGAGGGGCGTGGCTTTCTCCAGTGGCTGCTCAAAAGATTCTAGGACACTCATAGCCCATCAACAGCCCACAAGCACCCCTAGGGGATATGACTGACCCGTCCTGTCCTCACAGCCCTGGCTCATGGTTACCCAGTGTCAGTAGATTCACCGTTTCATTAGTCCTAACAACAGTTCCCTCCTAGGGAACATGCTGCTCCTGTACATTTTCAGGTAGAAGTTCCTCCAAGGCACCCACAGTGTGTCCTGACCCAGGGGCAGGGGTCTGAGGGCCAACCCTTCCTGCCTACCCCACCCGGGGGGTGACCTGTCCAGAGGGCCCAGGACAGGGAGAGGACGGAGCTGCCCATGGCCTGGGCTGGGGGGTCTGACAAGTGCGGTGAGGTCTTAGCAGAGGCGGTGGAGAGGGAGGAGGGCTAACTTGGTGGCCCCAAACCTAGGACAGGCTGAAAGGAGGAAAAGGCAGCCCGGACCTGGGGGTGGGGGTGGAGGGGGGGAAGGAGCAGCTCCCACTGCTCCCCAGGCGCAGCCGCAGCCAATTTCTACTCTTCCTGGCACCCCTAATCTCCTCCCCTCACCCACCCACTCCGGCTGCAGAGCCTCCTGGAGAGGAGCAGGGACATAAAAGCAAGATAAACAGCACTGAAGGGGGCTCCAGCAGAGCATTCCAGAGCTAAAAATAACAGGGTCAGCTGGCTGGAGGAGCTAGTGGCCCCCAGCCCGCCCCCCCCCAACCCTCCTCCACCCCTCCCCCTCCCCCACCCAGCCAGGTGGCCCCCAGCTCTCAGCCCAGCCCCCAATCTGAATGCTAATCTGCTCTCTCCGTGCCCTTGGTCCCCTTCCCCAACCCTGTCCCCAGGTGTGGTACCACAGCCAGCCACCCCACCAGCTGGAGAGCCCACCCCAGCCAGCCACACTCCACGGCAGCCACGGGGGAGCTCAGGAGCTGACCCTCCCTCCTGCCTTCTCTATTGTTATTTTGGACTGAATACAAGTTTGCAGCCCTATCAGCAAAGGCAGGGCTCCTTCAGACTGCAAGGATCTTGCTCTCCCTACAAGCACACCTCTCCCCACCTTGGTGAGCAGTGCCACTCCTATAGATGATAAGGGAGGGGAGAACATGGAGGAAAAAGAAAATTCCAGAGAAAACTCACCATCAAGCACTACTAAGTGCCAGGACGGGGCTAGACTTGTCCTGTCCCCATTCTCACAGAGAGCAGGGATTATTATATCCCCAATTTCCTGATAGGTAACAAAGAACCAGTCATCAGAAGTAGACCAGAGATAGTGATGGTGGCCCGTGGCCTGGGGCTGCCTCCACCAGGGGGCCGGTCCTTTCTCTCCAGAGCTGCAGACCCGTCAACTCTCTCCCCTCCCGAAGCTCAGGGGGACCCACTGCAGTAGCAAAACAGTCCTGTCTGAAGGGTTAGCTCACCCCCCGCCCACAGCGGGGACCAGGCAGTGGGGCTGCCTTCCCCCGGGGACTTCAGGGTAGTCCTCTCCCTCTGCCCGCTTGCTGCTCTTCTGGGGGGCACCCCCAGGAACAGGAGCAGGGCGGGGGGCTGGGGTTGCCCAGATGGCTTGGTCAAGGACAACCTCCTCCTCACCCCGACGACGGTGCTCTTAGGGTCTCCCGGTAGGAATCTAGCTGGTAAGTGGAGGCGTTTGAGGGGACCGCGCCAGGCTCCAGAGGATTCCCTTTCCTGAAAAGCCGGGAGACCTCAGACAGGCCTGCACAGCATCAGCCTGGCCCCACGGCCCCACCCATGCTGGGGTTTGCCCTCCTGCCGGCCATGGGCGGGGAGAAAACAGAGAGGTCCAGCCTGAGCAAACAGAGCAGGCTTAGCTGTGACTGAGTTGCTGCCTTTAGCGGGCCAGCAGAGGGGTTTTTTTGTTTTTGTTTTTTTGGCAGGTCCTGGGAGGCAGTGGCTGATCTCCTGAGATGCAGGGATGCTAGAGGAAAAGAGGTGTTCACAACTGTAAGGATTCAGTCTCCTGGGTGACTGGCTCCCCGGTTGGGGAAGCCCCAGTATCCTGCCAGCCTTGAATACATCTAGTGATGAGAGGCTCATCCCTGTGAGAAAGCTCTGATTGTTAGCAAGCTCTTCCTCGTCGTATTGAGCTAGAATCACCATCCCTATGCTTATCATCTGCCCTTTAAGTTACTCCCTTTCCGCAGGAAGGCCTTGCAAAAATAGAGTACTGTGTCTAGATGATTGGGTCCAGGCATGCTCTCAAGTGCTAGAATTGGGGGGAACAGCCACAGGAAGAATTAGATGACCCTAAACCACACCACACTGTTTGGTAACAACACTCCCCAAGCTCTGCTGTCGCGACACGGTGTCTCAAAGACACCCATGAGCCAGGTGCCATTCACACAGGGGCTCTTTATTTAATCAGCAGCAGCAAAACCTCCTACTGCCCAGCCCGTTTGGACTCTGGAGGAAAGGTTCTCATGTGTCCAGTAAACACAAGGTCTTTCTGTGACGGCGGCTGGGCGTGGCAATGTTCACCAGGTTTCTTGGATTGCTCAGACCAGAAACCTGGGCGTCGGGAGACTTGTCCCATTCCCTACCCTCAGCCCTTCATGAACAATCCTCTCAGCCCAACCCCAGCCGGGTCTCATTTCTACCCACTTTTCTCCACCCTCCATTGGAGGATGGGGCTTTCCACCCCACCCCCAATGCCTTCTCCACCTAGAAGCCAGAGCACAGGTCACGCCCTGTCATTCACATGTGTAAACCTACCAGCTGTTGTCAGCACACTTCAAATAACCAGATTGGTCACCACGGGCCATACGGCCCTCCGACACCAGGTTCTGCAACACCTCCTTGACCACTGGCCTCCCAGAAGCATGTCAAACTTTTTCCTGCCTTGGGGCCTTTGCATTTGCTGGTCCCTCCCCCTGCAACAACATTCCATTAGCTCTTCACATGCCTGGTTCTTTCTCAACCTTCAGGGCTCAGCTAGAGTGTCATCTTCTCAGAAAGGCTTCCCCTGACTGCCCTATCTAAATCCGATTCCCTTTTTCACTCTCTGCTATAAGCCTTTTTCCATTCCATCTACAACGCTTAACAATGTATTTACTCTTTCACTCTTTCATTTATATGATTGTCTGTCTACCACACTAACATGTGAGCTCCATGAGAATATGGACCCTGTGGGTCTGGCTCACTGCCCCACCTGCTGTGTCCCACACTGGTCCTGGCACCTGTAGGCACACAGAGAGTATTTGTTGAGTAATAAATAACACTGTTGCCCTTGTCCAGTCTCCAGGGGTATTTGGAATCCAGCTCTCCTTGGAAACAGCAAGATGGACAAGAAAACCACTCAATGGCCTCCTGAACCCCATCAGAGGAGGAATGCATAAGAAAAACTGGCAGGGATCACCTAGGTGGCTCAGTCGGTTGAGCGTCATGATCAGATCATGATCCCAGGATTGTCCCCCTCACCCCTCGTCGGGCTCCTCTCTGAGAGTGGAACCTGCTTGAGATTCTCTCTCTCTCTCCCTCTCTGTTCCTCCCCAGCTTATGCGTGCACACTCTCTTTCTCAAAATTAAAAATTAAAAAAAGAAAGAAATACTGGCCTGTTTTCATGGTTTATCTGTTTATTCATCCACTTATTAACTCTTTTAGCAAACTCTGAGTGCTTCCTGACAGCCAGAAACTGCTCTAGAAACAGAAACCTCAGTGAGCTATACCAAAGTCCCTTCTTCAAGGACCTTACGCTCCCACAACCAACATTTGATTTTTTTTTTTTAAGTTTATTTATTTATTTTGAGAGAGACAGAGACAGCATGAGCGGGGGAGGGGCAGAGACTGAGAGAGAGAGAGAAAGAGAATCCCAAGCAGGCTCCACACTGTCAGCACAGAGCCCTATACAGGGCTCGAACTCACGAAACTGAGAGTCAGACGCTTAACCAACTGAGCCACCCAGGCACCCCTCGACATTTGATTGTAAACAAGTAACCAGAACAATGACAGGGAAGGGTTCGGCAGAGCCTAAAACTGGGTCTTGGGAGGAGAGTGTGGGTTAGCTGGTCTGTTAGAGAAGAGGTCCGTGGACTGAGCGCGGGGCAGACCTGGATACGCATGAGCTCCCTTGGTGCCAGCCCGGTTATCCCCAAGTATTAAGACGTCCTGGGTAGGCAGGCAAGAGCAGGTGGAAGGGATCAGATAAAGCGTGCCCTTGGCCAGCTAGTTCCCCTTAAAAGTGACAGGTAGCTGTGTCCCTGTGAAGCTCCGGGTCCACTGAGCCTTCAGAAGCGCCCGCAGCCTCAGCCTCAAGGCGCCTGCGCATAAAGGAGAGCAGCAGACTCCTGCCCAGAGCGTGAGGGCGACACTGCTGGGCCCTCTGCTAAATATCCACCCGCTGGGTCTGCTTACTTAAAGCGAGAAGGTGCCTGCAAACCAACCACCCTCACAGGTAGCTGTGTTTTAGGGCTCAGGAAACAGGGCTCCACCCTGTATTTAAACTCTTAAATACAGAGAATAAACTGAGGGTTGATGGGGGAGGCAGGGGGAGAGGGGAAAATGGCTGATGGGCATCGAGAAGGGCTCTTGTTGGGATGAGTCCTGGGGGTTGCATGTAAGCGATGAGTCACGAATCCCAAAACCGAGAGCACACTGTATACACCGTATGTTAGCCAAGTTGGCAATAAATTATATAGAAAAGAAACTTAAAAAAAAAAAAAGGTTTCACAGCAAAAACAAAAACAAACAAAAAAGCAACAACAAAAACCTCTGCCGTGAGTAAACCCGAATAGAACTGGCTTGTCTGGTGGCTCCGTTGGTAGAGCGCACACCTCTTGATCTCGGGGTCGTGAGTTCGAGCCCCACACTGGGTGTAGAGCTTATTAAAAAAAAATAATCAATAATAAATGAAAACAAATAGAACTGCAATGAACTTGTGATACCTGATTTGGATGCTAAGATGACCAAAAATAACAAAAGCAATCACACACACGTAGGTGACAAAGTCCCACAAGGTGTGTGCTCTCACCCCTACAGCTTTGTCTTTGCTCGGGCTTCCTGGGGTGGTGTGCATCCGGAGGCCTGGTGCGCACTTTGGGTCGAGTGCATCTCTCTCTTATTGGTTGCACGCACTTTTTTATCTCTCCCTCTTTCACTTATTCATTCACCAAACTTGGGCATCCCCACCGTGATCCAAGTCCTTAGTAGGCTCTACGGTGGGGAGCAGATAGACTGCGATGGTACAAGACAGCCCCCATCTCAGACAGTTCATGTCCCTGTCTCCTGCCTTGGGGAGCGCGGCCCCACCTACCTGCTGCCCCGGGAGATAGATGTTCTAGATGCTTCCGCGTCATCAGCTTTCTCGCACCCAAGCACCTGATGTAGTCACTTCTACCTTTAAGTAACTCTGATCTCCTCCCTACCTCCCGCTGGTGCCCTAGGTCAGGCCTTTGTCTTTCTCCTGGATTGCTGCAACACCTCCCCCCCAGCCTCTGGGTCCTACCACCTCATGTACCCTCCAGAGGCCCTCTATGGGCACAGCCATGTTTAACAAACACATCTGGTCCAGCCTTTTCCCACCAAAGGCCCACAGGCCGCCGAGAGTCTGTCTCATCCAGAGAGACAGAGAGTCTCATCCAGACAGACAGAAAGTCTGTCCAGCTGTATGGCCCTGTGACACCTGGATGGCCCCTCCCTCCACACTGGACTGGACGAGTCATGTGCTCCCAGAGGTTCTGGTGGCACCTCCCGGGACCCTGTCTCCCCTATAGAGTGCTGCACAGATCCTCTAGCACTACCGATGACACGCTGGGCCAAGGCGACCCGTCAGATTTTTCCTCCTCACCGAGCTGGGTAACCATGTGGTGGCAGACGAGGCCCCGCAGAAGGAGCCAGCCAGCGCCCAGCGCAGGCAGCAGCTGGTGTCACCATGGAAACCACGCACAGCGCTGCACGGGGCCGGCCTTTTCACTCTGCCTTTTTGGCAAGGCTTCCTCAGCCACCCTGAAACCCATTCATCGGGGTGAGCCAGGGCCTTGCCCCTGCCCCCCACCGCCCTTGGTCCTCTTTGGCCAGCTCTTCCTCCCCCAGCTCTTCCTCCCCTCTTCCTCCCCGGCTCCCTTTCCCAGCCACCCTCCCCTCTGCAGCCTTTGCCAAAGCGCTGGGAGGGGAAAGCTGGGCCAAGGAAGGACTCAGATTTTCAATTCTAAGCAGATTTCCCCTCCACAGGCAGCGAGCCCTTTCATGCATTTTTTCCCCTATTATCATAAACGCAGGAACTTGCATCAGGGTGAATGAGCAGAAACTCCTGTCTTTGTCAGAGCCTTGGCAGAACGCCAGGCATAGAATGACCTAAAACATTCAGAATTAAATGGAGCTGGAGAGGGGGTGGAGATCCCTTGTCTTGTCGTGAGAAATGGAATGGTGGGGGGGTGGGGGGTGGCCCTTGTCTCTGATTATAATAATAGTGCTCGCCATGTGCCCAGACACCGTGCTAAGCAAGCCCTTTGCACAGATTCTTGTTTAATCCTCACAAAACTCCTATGCCCTATTTATACCCCCCTTTGTACAGATGATGAAACAGAATCAGGAATGTCAAGGAACAGGCCTGAGGTCACACAGCAAATGAGTGGAGGGGTGGGATTCGAACCCTTCAAACTCTGGAGCCTAAACCACAACTTCAAGGTCACCTTCCTTCGGCCGGTTCCTGGACAGCTCCGCAATCAGTTCCCATCCCCATCCCAGACCCTCCAGACCCTCCTCCTACCCCATCCCTCCCCTCACTCTGCAGCTCCTTCCTTCCCATTTGTCAGTGTGATTTTGCAAATCAGACTGATTTAACTACTTCCTGCCCCAAAATTACACCTAGAGAGGACACCCCCAGGCAGAGGGAAGAGAGGCTCTTCAAGATCCAACCGGGGCATGTTTGCACCTCCTGGAGGGTAGAGACCTTGCCCTCTGTAACCCTTCATGTCACATGTTTGTCTCTGGCATACAGACTCTGACACATAACAAGTGCTCAGTAAATGTCTAGTGCGTGCTGTGCTGAATGTTCCACGTCCCCCACTCCAGGTTCACAGTCCACCCTTTGCTACCCTTTCTGTGCCCTGGAGCCTGACCTCTACAGGACGTTGTCACGGAGCTCTTTTGCTGTCTGGCTTCTGGATGGATTCAGCCAATGGGAAGCTGCAGCAGGAGGTAAGACGCAGGAGACGGACATGGGGGTCTTTATCCCCCACTCACTTGGAACCATGGGTTGGCCTTGGCTCCTCTCGTCCACCAAAGGCCACGGCTCCTGTCCTGTCATCCTATCCTACAGCTCAGCCGGGCCACGCTCCCTCAGGCCCAGCCCCTACCCTGCTGTTAGCCCAGGGAGGCCTCGCCATCTCTTATTAATTCTCCTTACCGTGTCTACAACTTAGAAGTGATGCTCTCAAGCAACTTGCCTGGATCGGCCTGGTCCCTTCCAGGACACAGACAAATGCAGGCCCCTGCTACCTGCCGCGCCCTCTTGTAGGCAACAAGATACACAAAACCCCGGGCCTCGTGGAGTTCACACAGAAGACAACAGCCAGCAGACAAACAGAACAGATCCTAGGTCAGGAAGTGGCGAGTGTCGTGAATGGGGCAGCACACAGATGAAAGAGTGAGTGAACGTCATCACTTAGGTGTCACCACTAGACTTTAGAAATGGTCTGGTCTAGGGGCGCCTGGGTGGCTCAGTTGGTTGAGCGTCCGACTTCGGCTCAGGTCATGATCTCATAGCCCACGTCAGGCTCTGTGCCGACAGTTCAGAGCCTGGAGCCTGCTTCAGATTCTGTGTCTCCCTCTGTCTCTGCCCCTTCCCCGCTCATGCTCTGTCTCTGTCTCTCAAAACTGAATAAACATTAACAAAAATTTTATAAAAAAAAAAAAAAAAAAAGAAATGGTCTGGTCTAAGCCCCTACTCGACAAATGAAGGAAAGGAGGCCCAGAGAGGGATGCTCAAGGTCTCACGGTGGTGAATTATTGGTAAAAGTTGGGTGGATTCCAGCTGTCCTTGACTCTTCCATAGCCGTGGCCAGAGGGGTCTAGCTCAGCCCATGGAAGTGGTAACAGGTGGATGCGAAGGCCTTTGAAGTTCCTTCTGGTTCTTTCCTTTCTTTAAGGACAGTCTTCCAGAAGCAACAGCGGGAGCAGCAGTGGGTTTGCTGGAAGGCTGAGGCAGCAGGGCAGAAAAGAAGGTGTCACCTGGCAGGAACAATGGGAATGTCTCTGTTCCCCCTCGGGGGCACCTCGATGCCTCCCTGCACAGAGGGACTGTGGGCCCTGGAGCCCCCAGGATGCAGGGGTGGACAGGCCTGTGGAGCAGGGTACTAGGGCTGCAGCACGGGGGGAACCGGCGGAGGGCTTGTGCTGTGTTTGGGAGGGTATTGTCTTTTTGTTGCTGACCAAGCCTCGGCCCACGTGCAGGGCTTGGCTGGGAATCTGCAACTGCCCTGGTTGACTGGGTCATCCGTTTCCCACCCGGCTTACCATCTTGGCATGCCCCCAGTGCCCTACTGGGTGCAGGGAAACCACAGTAATCACGTATTGAATCCGCAATATGCCAACCGCGGTTCATGCGTTATCTCAATACGTGGTCATCTTTGCAACTATCCTATGAGACCAGTTATCCTCCCCCATTTTGCAGATGGGGAAACCAGTTCATCAGAGTTCTGTGACTTGCCTCATACAGCAGGAGGATTCAGCTCAGACTTGTCTAACAGGAAATCCTGGGTTCTTGCCCCATACCTTCACAGACTCCTGCCAGGGGGCTTCCGGGAATCTTCCAGCCCATCAGCCCACTCTCCCAACTGGCCCAGGGCAGGGGCTGTGGGTTGTACCCCTCTCCCCTTTCCACCCCCTCCTCGGCATTGGCCTGTAGAGTCTTGGGCCAGTGCCCAGCGCGGCTTCTCTGCCATGTGGCCGTGCACCAGGCTCTTGGCCCCCAGGCCAGGCTGGGGTTGCCATGGCAATGCCCTACCCTTGGACTGCCTCGTGAGCCCAAAAGCCACTGGAATGTCTCAGAAATCCCACCCTTCAGGCCAGCATCCAAACTGCCTCTCCCAGACGGCCACTCTCATTATGAGCAACAGGAAAATCTTTTCAGGTCGTGTCCTGATTTTCAGTTTGGAAAACAGATGGCCACCATTGTGAGGTTCCCATCCGCCCTTTATTTTCCTTTTCCCTTCCATTCTGTGCTCTTTCTCTCAGCACCCAGTAGTGCGTGGTGGTTGCAAGCAAGGACAGAGCCTGAGCTCAGATTTCAGTTCCTCCACTTCCCAGCCATTTGACCTTGGACTCATCCTTGGGGCTTGATTTCGTTGTCTCTCATAAGGATCATTAATCTTACCCGTGTCCTTGACTTTTGTGCAGATCATCCTGCTTGCCTTCCTTGTCACTCTCGTACAGACCACTTCACCTATTTTGTTTTGTTTTGTTCTGTTTTGTTGGTTGTAGACTCTTTTCCCTCTACTAGAATGCAAGCTCCATGAAGACAAGGATTTTTTTTTTTTTAATCTGTTTCCATGGCTGTGTCCCCTGTGTCTAGAGCAGTGCCTGCCCACGGAGGGTATTCAAAAATTATTTGTGGATTATAAGTGGATGGATGGAACTAAACAGGCCAATGGCACAGGAGTTTTCAGACGCTGATTCTGAGGCACCCGGGACTGTACCAGGTGGCTGAAGCACCTGGCATGGGGCCTGGCCTGTGGTTAGTGCTTGAGGTTGGCCGATGCTATTGTCTTGTTCCTTTCACTTTCCTCCACCCACACCCGTACCTCGGGCCTCCCAGTGACGCCCTCGGGAAGCCCTGTTGGGAGCCCGCAGAGGGAAGCCTTGGCTGAGGCAGCATCCTGAGCCAGAGCCGGCCAGTCCAGCTACGGACACATCCCACAGGGACAGCCCCTGGCTGCCAGGCCTTTCTCTTCCCTCCTCTCACCCACGCACGCACGAGGGAGGTTGAGTCAGGACGGAATGCTGGGGAACAGTAGCCTCAGGCCACCCACACTCTTGCCGCCCAGGCAGCCTGCTCTGCCCAGGACTGCTACAGGAAGGACCCCAGGCTATGCAAGCCGCACAGGGCAGGGGACCTGGGAGCAAAGAGCTGCCCTTCCTGCCTGGGGTCCCCGTGCAGACAGCTGGCAGGCTGCAGGCTCCCCGGGGCCACTTTCTCTTTCCATTTTCTCCACCAAAGCAGAAACAGCCAGGCCAGGGGCTGCTCCACCAGCTCATGGAGATGGGGGGAGCGGGGCTGGGGTGTCAGAAAAACCAACCCTGGGCATGGGGAGAAAGGGAGTTCAGCACCTTCCTGTGCCCCACATCCCTGTGAGTAAATCTCCACTAATGATACTCCCTTACATTCCTCCAGCAAGGATACTTTCCAAAGCATCGTCATGATTATTATCTCACTGGATCCTCATTCTGGGATGGCGGGGGCGGGGGAGGGGGGGATGGAAAAGATGGGAGTTAACAAACAAAAGAAAAAATAATTCCACCAGCTTAGAGGCGACCAAAGCCAGGGCGCGAGCACTTTGTGGTGTTTCTGTCTTGCCAGACTTCCTCACTGTCCCCAGAGGTCCCGCTTTGAGCAGGAGAGTCCTGCTCAATCCCTGTCCACTAGGGGGAAACTGAGGCATGGGCCTGGCAGGACCTGGCGTGGAAACATGGCTGGCACCTTCGAGACACTCCTAAGGAACGGGATTGGATTCGCTGGAAGAGTCCGGTGTGTCAGGGGCTGGCATGGAGAGGAAATGACTTCCGGGAGGGGAGACAGAGCCTTCAACAACCTGGAAGAAAGGCTGGTGTGCACTCTCATTTTCTAGAGAGTAAATAGCTGGCCTAAAGACACGGAGCTAGCAACTGTGAGAGCGGGAATTCTCAGCCAGGCCTGGATTACTCCGAAGCCTTCTCGTTGGTTTCGGGGCTGGTGGCTACCCCAACTGTGGCACCTATCCACAGGCCCTGCACACAAGCACTCCCCTCGCAGGCTCTGTCCCTCCCTGCCCGAGTCTCCCCAAGGAGATGTGTGCTTTTGTGTTCCGTTTCAGTCCTGCCCCTCATCTGTACTCCACGTAATAAATGTTCCTGAACACCACTACATCCCAGACGCTATTCTAGGTACTAGGGACACAGCAGGGTCACACAAGACAGAAAAAAATCTTTGCCGTGATGAAACTTTTGTGGAGGGAGGGGCGGGGACAGACAGAAAGGAAGTAAACAAATAAAAAAGATAAGCCCAGATAGCCGTAAATGCTGTAAGGGAACGAACACCGAACACCGAGTAATTACACGGAGAATGACTGGCAGTAGGATGTCAGAGACAATCTCACCTAGGAGGTGAGAGTTTATCTCATTTCTGCTAAGATTAGGGCCAGTCATGCAGAAATGGGAGTGAGGACAGAGGAGGTGGGAACAAGCCCAAGGTAGGGCTCAGTGCCAGGGACAGTCCCGGGTCCCATGTTGTCCTAATGTCATTTGTAATAGTCCCTCCTTCCATGGTCAGGAGCGGCCCATTTGAAAGACATTACCAACGACGAGGGGTTGAATTTATTTTAAGTGCGGTGGGTAGCCACTGGAGGAAATCATGTGATTGATGTCTTGAAAAGGCCTTGCAGGCTGTTTCCTGAAGAATAAATTACAGAGGCAACAGGGCAGAAGAGCGAGGCCAGGGGGTGGCTGCGACCACCCAGGCCCGCCGTGATGTCCCCTTACACTAGATTGCAGTGTGGACGTTAGGGTGCAAACAAGAGTGTTGACCAAGGCCCCCAAAGATTTCTCAGACTCAGGCCCTGAGGGAGACTTGGGCACTCCTGAGAAGACCCTCCCTCGGAGCTCAGGGCCCTCTCCTCACGGTTCTATTGTCTTGATTGTGCAGCCCAGAGAGTGGGAAGGGCCAGCCCCCTGCCTGTGCCCCACCTGCATCCAGCCTCTCCCAGGCCCGACCTGGCCAGCCCAGCACCAGCCAGCCCACCCCTCCTCCCTGCAGGAAGCCGGCTGGCAGCGCCTGCTGTGTGACCTTGGGCTGCAAAGTCCGGCTTTGCAAAGTCAAAGTGAGTCACTTCCTCCCTGGGGCCTCCCCCAGAGCGGGCAGCCCGTGGCCGTTCCCTGCCCCCTTGCCGCTGGCCCGGGACTGGCGCTGGCACGCACGCGCTGCTCCGTATGCTAAGTGCTCTCGCTGCGCCCGCCGCCCCGGACGCTCATTTGTCACCCGCTGCTGACTCAGCACTTCTGGGGAAGGCTTTTCCCTTCGCCTTAGAGGAGGAGGCCGGGAAAGGAGGCGGCCTGGCTCTTCCCTCCCTCCGACTGTGTGTGTGTGTGTGGGTGTCTGTGTATAAGTCTGAGTGTCACTGGGTCTGTGTGTGTCTTTTGTGTGCAGCTGAGTCTCTTGTGTGTGTCTTTTATGTGTGTTTTTATGTGTGTGCCTGTCCGGGGGGGGGGGGGTCTTTGGGTGTCTGTCAGCCTCTTTCCTGTGTGTGTGCATGTGTGTATGTGTCTGGATGTTGTGTGTGTGTGTGTGTGTGTGTGTGTGTGTGTGTGTGTGATATGTGTGTCGGGATGAGTGTGTGTGTGCTTCCCCATCACCACAGGCCTTTCCCTCCTCTCTCCCTCAGTCCTGCATGCATCCCTCAGACCTCACCTTACTCTCAGAGTGACCCCCACTTTTCCTCTCTAGTCTCCCCCAGCTCCCGTCTGCACCCCCTCTGTCTCCTGCCTTCTAAACACAGGACCTCAGTGATTTAAAGCACAAGCTCAGGAATCAGACAGATCTAGGTTTCAACCTCAGTTCTGCCCTTGCCAGTTGAGTGACCTTGACTGAGTTACTCACCTTTCTCAGCCTCAGTTTCTTCACTTATAAAATAGAAGTGCTCCTATCTCCCTACGGAAGAGAGAATCTCGTGATAGAGCGTGCTGCAAAGGGGGCCTGTTATTTCTTCTTAAAGCGATGGGCCCAGTGTCAGGCACACAGCCAGAGTCTAATGAGCAGCACTTAAGAACAAAAGCACTGAGCGCCGTCTCCTTGGCTGCTGGGGAAGGGAGGGGTGTGGGAGCCAGTGACCTGGATTGGGAGCTGGGCAGGAGCTGTCTGCACGACAGCTACTGCGAGGCAAGACAAGTGGTGACCTGATTTAGTGCTGCTTTGGGCAGCCAAGGAGGCAAGGGAGGAAGTCACGGGAGAGGGGCTCGGAACTGCTAGTCCTGGCCTTCCCCAGACCAAGTACTGCCTGACGCCCCCAGCTCCAGAGAGGGCCCGAGGAGAGCAGGACAACTCCTCCAGCCCCAACCCCAGAGCAGCCTCCTGCTTCGTCCCTGGGAACCCCCCCCACATCCATTTGCTTGGATCTTAACAGACGTGTGAGGGGGGTTCTTAGCATCCCCATTTTGCAGCTGGGCAAACTGAAGCTTTGGGAGGTTGAGCTCCAAGGTCGCGGCACTAACACGTGGCAGAGAGAACCCCGGCGATCCAGCTCCTAGCCCAGGACTCCCTGGATGTCTGCACCACCCGGCCGCTTCCTGCACACACGTCTGCACCAGCGCACACCCTGGTGGGCCCTCCCTCTCTGCCCGCAGGCAGGGCTCCCACACAGATTGGCACCACGCCCTCCCCAGCGCCAGCTCCTGGAGCAAATTCTTCCCAGAGCCTGCCAAGCCCTGTTCCCCTTCGTTGAAAGTAGGGCTTTTTTCAGAAGGTTTAGTATTTATCGTCTCGAGGCCCGCAGTGTGGACTGTCACTCCATCCGCTTGCTATGTCTAGCAGGAGATGTAAACCGGCTTGGGAAAGGGACACAGGGGACCTTCCCCGACTGGCAGGGGAGACGGATCAGCCAGCCCCGCACGCACTCCAAAGGTGCTGCCTCCGCTCGGTTCTGGCTTCTGAAAGTGGGAGGTGGAGCCAACTAGAAAGCAGACCAGGGATCCAGGCAGGTGGGAGTAGTGAGAGTGGGAGCTCGGAGGGCAGGAGGCCCCCGTTCATGCTTCTGTTGCTAACTGGCTGTGTGGCCTTGGGCAAGTCACTACCCCTCTCTGGGCCTGAGAGTCCACATCTATAAAACGGACATTGCTCTCAGGTTCCTTCCAGCTCACACACAGTCCTAGGTGCTACTAGACCTGGACCAAGGCCAGGTCTGTGCTCTCGGGAGCTACCAAAGACCTAGATGGCAGTGGAGACTCCAGCTCCATGCCCTGTCACAGCCCTGTCTCCAGCTCGCCCTGGGAACACCAGCAGAGGAGGGGCAGGTGGGCAGAAAGAGCCAGCGTGAGGGGCCTGAGTGCTGAAGATAGGACTTAGAAGAAGTCCAGAGTATAAGGGGGCACGAGACAGCTTCTTTCACTCCTGCTCCGGGGGATCTGGAGACAGAACATTGGGTTCTCTGCTCAACCCTGGCCTGGATCTGTAGGTGAAGCCAGGAGTCATTTCCACTTTTGGGGCCTGTGACTCGTGGAGAAAAAAGGGATGATAAGCATCTCTGGCCTTCCTGATTCACAGGGTTACCCGAGCATGAGGTGGGGCCCCTTGCAAAGCAGACATGCCCATTTCTGTCCAGACACAGTCCAGGCGGGCAGTGGGCGGCTGCAGTCTGTCCTTACATGGGGCTGAAGGGACCCAGCCACTCAGTGACTCACTCACCCAGCCAGCTGAAACCCAGGCCCCACCCTTCCCTTCCCCTGCTACCCACAAAAGCCCCTTAACATAGCACTCTTGTCACACTGAGACCAAGGTAGAGAAAGGCATTTCCAAAAGTTGGTGGATAGCAACCAGGAAATAAACAGAAGGCCATGTGATCCCTTCATTATCCAGCTCTGGAGCCACCTACCTCTGGGCTTCCTGGTGTGTGATTGTATTCACCCCTTATAGTTTAAGTTGCTTGAGTTAAGTATTTTATTCTTGGCAGTAATCTTGCAGCTGAAAGCAGCCTACCACGTATGAACCCGGTGGCCCTCCTGGGACGCTATCCTTATCTCAGATAGTCGGCCAGGAACAGGGGCGGGGGCATCAGAGGAAGTCTGATTGGACCAGATCTGCTAACCCGATGATGGTGGTGATTTTCGGGACTATAGATCTGGTACAGGGTGTTCTCATAAGGAGAACATGGAGGGAAGGAACTCATCAGGAAAGCTGGGGCCAAATTCCAGCTGTCAGGAGTTGAAGACCCAGCAGACTGAAGAACCGACTCCTCCTTCGATCGTGGGTTGGGACCTATTAGTGGATCATGAAATCAATTTGGTGGATTGCACCCCAAATTTTTTTTAGAAAGAGATACTATGAAAAAACGTAAGCACGGGTTACATATATAAAAAGGAACGTCTAGTTGCATAAAACTCTTGTTTCAGGATACATATAAAGGGACGCCTGGATGGCTCAGTCAGTTAAGCATCCAACTTTGGCTCGGGTCTGATCTCACCGTTCACGAGTTCGAGCCCCGCGTCAGGGCTCTGTGCTGACGGCTCAGAGCCTGGAGGCCGCTTCGGATTGTGTCTCCCTGTCTCTCTGACCCTCCTCCCCCCCCCCCCACCCCCGCACCCTGTGTCTCTCCCGAAAGTAAATAAAAAACATTAAAATATTTTTTTAGGGGCGCCTGGGTGGCTCAGTCGGTTAAGCGTCCGACTTCAGCTCAGGTCACGATCTCGCGGTCCGTGAGTTCGAGCCCTGCGTCAGGCTCTGGGCTGATGGCTCAGAGCCTGGAGCCTGTTTCCGATTCTGTGTCTCCCTCTCTCTCTGCCCCTTCCCTGTTCATGCTCTGTCTCTCTCTGTCTCAAAAATAAACGTTAAAAAAAATTAAAAAAAAAATTTTAAAAGGATATGTATGTAAACACTCATCAGAGTAATGAATTGAGATGAGAAATGCATTTCTTACTTGTGGGTCAGGGTTTTTGTTGTTGTTTCCTAAGATTTTATTTTTAAGTAATCTCCACACCCAATGTGAGGCTTGAACTCACAGCCTGGAGATCAAGAGCCACATGCTCCACCAGCTGAGCCAGCCAGGCACCCTGGGTTTCAAGATTTGAAAACCACTGCTCTAAAAAACAAAGGAGGGAAGACCAAAATGTGCCCTTTGTGTGGGTGAGAAGCAGGGGTCTCCCGTCCTAACATTCGATTCTGGTAACCCCAGGATGGTCTAGGGGGAATAATTGCCCTCCACTTTCCAGAGCACAGAATGAGGCATCCCTTTTGCACCTAAATGTGCTACCTTCTTTAGTGGGAAGGCAGAGATGGTGACTTTTACCCCAATTCTCCATCCCTGGAATGTTTTTCTGTTTCCCAAGAACCTCCACAGGGCAAGTTGGTCGAGATTTTTGGATGTAGGGTCACTTGCTGAGCCTTCCAAGTGGCAAGTGCCACCTTGTCCCCAGTCCTGTCTTAAGAACCTGCAGAGAGGCGGAGGGCAGCTTGGGAAGTCAGGAAAGACAGGTTTGGCCCCTGGGTGTCTTTCCTCAGATGCCTTCCCCTCCCAGTTCCACTATTTGGTAGAATCTTGAATGTAGTGGGGAAGGACAGAGAAAAAACTAGAAAGCTCAATTTCTGCCACCGGGAATCAAGCCCCACGGTAGCCAGAGCTGGTGGTTAGCCCCCGTTTGTCATTTGCAAATCTTGTCTACCCACCTCCAGCGAAAACTCCCAGCCTCACCCCAGGGGGCAATGACTAATTATGAAACACATTTTCTGTCTTTTCAGTCTGCTCAGCTCCCCGCCCACGGTGCCCCCTCCCTTCCTAACCCTGTGCCAGCCTAGACTGACTCCCTTGCTAGACTGGGTTGAATGAACTCTTGGCCCGGCCACTCCCCAGACTGGGCCTTCTGGGGCTCTCTCCTCCCCAGTCAGCTTCACTTTCACTTTCCAGCTGCTCTCACTTCTCTGTCAGCTCCTCACCCTGGAGCTCGGAGCCCTGGCCCCCATCCTCAAGGTGAGGGCCATTGCTGAAGTCCTGGGTGGCACCCGATTAGTCAGGTCTTGACTCAACCGTAGTCAACAAATATTTATGCAACATATTCTGTTTCAGGCTTCAAGTGTACAGGGAGAGCAATGTGAGCGAGGTTCCTGCATACAGAGTTCCAGAAGCCTGGGTGATGCAGAGGTGCGATCAAGCAATTAAAAACAGTGGACAAGCTAGAGCATGGTGCTAGAGAGGCACATGGAGAGGGGCAGCTGAGGCCACCCTGGGCAGCCAGGGAGGGCTCCCTGGAGGGAGAGAAGCCTGTACCGAAGCCTGAAGGGTGACCCAGAGTTGGCTGCCCGGCGAAGGAAGGGAAGAGCCTTCTCAGGCCTGTGAGTGGTGCCATCTTGGGGGAGGCTGGCTGGAGCCCACAGATTGGGGCGGGGGGGGGGGGAGGGAGGGTAAGAGTGCAAGGAGCTGGGGTTGCAAAAGTAGAAGGAGCCAGATCTAAAAGGACCGTAGTGGTGCCTGGGTGACTCAGTCAGTTAAGCATCTGACTTCAGCTCAGGTCATGATCTCACGGTTCGTGGGTTCGAGCCCCGCGTCAGGCTCTGTGCTGACAGCTCAGAGCCTGGAGCCTGTTTCAGATTCTGTATTTCCCCCTCTCTCTGCCCCTCCCCTGCTCGACATCTCTCTCTCTCTTTCTCTCTCTCAAAAATAAATAAACATTAAAAAAACTAAAACGTAAATAAATAAAAGGACCGTAAAAACCTGCTAAGCCATTTGGACTCTGTCCTGAGGTGAGGGCTGCTGCAGAACGGTCTTAAGCCAGAGCAATGTAAGGCACAGAATGGAGTTGGAAGGCAAGACTGGACACAGAGAGGTCAGTCCGTCGTGTCTCTGCATGAATGGTGGTTCTCTGTTCCCTGAAGGAGGAAGAGGTCGGAGATGCAGGAGGTGAGGGCAGGGATGAAAAGGTCGTTCTGGGACAGGTTGAATTCCAGGTGTCTGTGGGACACTAGGCCGCTGTGCCCGGTGCTCTAGGCCCCCGAGCAGGGCCCTGAGGCAGAATTCTAGACGAGCGGCCCACCCTCCGAGCTAATGGGAGGTGAGGTGAGGTGCACAGCGAGAAGATGAGAAGGCCTGGAGTAGAGAAGCCACCGGCAGAGAAGGACACCAGCCAAGGACCAGAGAAGAAGCAGCAGGAGAGGGAACCCGCTGCTTCAAGGAGCAGGATGTGCTCAACAGTCCGGCACGCTGTTCACAGGCCACGTGTGGCGAGGCCAGAAGAGCTTCCCAGAGACAGAGCAAAAGGAGGACCCTTGAGAGCCGTGGCCCCAGCAGTTTGGGTGGCGGTGGCAGAGAGAGAGTGACAGAGAGTAGTCTGGTTGTGAGGCTGGGGAGTAAAAGGCAAGGAGAGGAGCAGCCCGAGGCCAGGCCAGCTCACAGGGGCCTCTGGGCCCCGAAGAGCCTCTTCCCCTTTCAGTCAAGCATTATTTAAATGTCTTTACATTTCTTACGAGATTATTTCTTATGGCCAACGGACACGTGAAAAGATGCTCAACATCACGGATCATCAGGGACATGCAAATCAAAACTACAATGAGATACCACCTTACACCCGTCAGAATGGCTAAAATCAACAACACAAGAAACAACAGGCGTTGGCAAAAGGATGCGGAGAAGGGGGAACCCTCGTGCACTGTGGCTGGGAATGCAAACTGGTGCAGCCACTCTGGACAACAGTGTGGAAGTTCCTCAAAAAGGTAGAAGTAGAACTACGCTATGACCCATCAGTCGCTCTACTGGGTATTTGCCCAAAGAATACAAGAACGGTAATTCAAAGGGATACATGTGCCCCGGCGTTTATAGCAGCATATTTGCAATAGCCAAACTATGGAAGCAGCCCAAGTGTCCATCGGCTGATGAATGGATAAAGAAGCTGTGGTATATAAATATAAATATAAATATAAATGTAGTGGAATATTACTCAGCCATAAAAATGAATAGAATCTTGCTTTGTGCAATGACATAAACGGAGCTAGAGAGTATAATGCTAAGCAAAATAAGTCTGAGAAAGACAAATACCATATGATTTCACTTATGTGGAATATAAGAAACTAATGAGCAAAGGAAAAAAAAAGATAGAGACAAACTAAGAAACAGACTCTTAACTCTAGAGAACAAACTGATGGTTACCAGGGGGAGGTGGAAGGGGAATGGGGAGTAAACTTATGATGAAAAATAAAATAAAATAAAATAAAATAAAATAAAATAAGATAAAATAAAATAATTTTTTTAAAAAATTTAAGGAAAAGAGAAGATTCTTTTCTTATTTTGTGTCCAAACCAGCGGCCTTGTAAATTCTGCTCCTGGAAGCAACATACAATGTGACCAGTGAGTGCCCCCACTCCCATTCAAGAGCCAGTCCAGGAGATGTGCCCTGCCTCCCCTCTCTCCCTCAATCGCCTCTCCCCAGATTAAATGTTCCCACCTCTTTCCATTCTTCTTCCTCCCTTCACGGACCCACTTCTGCCTCAGCGGCTCTCCCCTGACCACCATCCAGGGCGTTGGCCGTTAGAGACACGTCCAGATCTGAACCCTGCCCACCTGTGCGTGTTCTGCCAGCATTCGGGATGGGACCATCACCTTCCTCTTTCTAGACGCCTCTCCCATGGCCACATTGCCCTCAATCACGGACCTAACTCTTAGACTGGAAGAGAAGCTGAGATTCTGTGGGACCTAGACGAGAGCTCAATATCCTAATCTTGCGGGTAAAGAATCTGAGGACAGTCAAGGCCACAGAACTAGTGATTCCAGATGAACTGTCAGAGCCCCAGGGCCATGCGGTGGGCAAGGCCCGCTTGGCCCAGGTAAGCAGGCGGCTGGGGCTATGCGGGCTGCAGCCGTGGTAACTTGTGGGAAAGCAACGGTCCAAGGGCTGCAGGTGGGAGCTTATACTGGTAGACACATTTTGGAGAGTGTCCAAAAGAATTCTATCCTACAAAAATATAGGGCTGTTTACAGATCAATGTTTGAGGATGTTGTACGAGAGGTAGCTAATGATCCCACACTAGGTGTTTCTCTCCTTCTGGTTTTAGCAACAGAACCCCCGACTCTTGGTGGGGCATTCAACCACCCAGTGTAAAGTTTATATTTCCCAGGCTCTCTCACAGCCAGGTGTGGCCACGTGACCCAGCTCTGGCCAATGGGTGTGAGTAAAAGTGATGTGCAACTTCTGGGTTGGAGGTAAGGGGTCTTCTGTCCCGTTCCCCACCACCACCTTCCAATGGCTGGAATCTGGACTCAGAGGACATGGTGTTGAGTCATCTTCAACCGTGTAGACAATGACATAAGACAAAAGGGATCTGTGGGGCGCCTGGGTGACTCAGTTAAGCGTCTGACTCTTGATTTCAGCTCAGGTCATGATCTCACTTTGTGAGACCTCACTTTGCACTGACGGTGCGGAACCTGCTTGGGATTCTCTCTCTCTCTCCCTCTCTCTCTGCCCCTCCCCTCCTTGCTCTCTCTCTCTCTCTCCCTCTCAACATGAAAAAAAGAAACTTAAAAAAAAAAAAGAACAGACAAAAGAGATCTGCATTCCTGACAACGCTGAGCTGCCATCAACCACGACTGCCTACACACCTACTAAAATCCAAGAAACCAGTTCTTTCTTGTTTAAGCGCCTTGACCGTGGCTCTTTGTTAAAGCAGCTGAACTGTTTCTTAACCGGCACAGATGTTCGTTTCAACATGGTTGACAGGTTCTATGTATGTGTGTATTGTTCTTAGTTCACTAACCCTCTCACGAAAAATCTGCACAATCACCACAGATAAAGTCACTGCAGAATCTCTGCTCCTTCTGCTGTCCCGTCTCCGGCTCGAGCTTTTTGTCAGCGCCAACAGCAGCTATTAAGTCCCCCTTGACTTTCTTCATCCTGTTCTCGCTCTCCTTTTGCTCTTTCCCTGAGGTCTTTTTCTTTCTCACACAGGCCGTGTCTTGCAAGTCTATGTTTGGGTTCACTTTGCTTTGCGTCATCCAAGGAATCGTAAATCACGCCAAAGCCAGTTGTCTTGCCACTGCCAAAATGGGCTCTGAATCCAAATACGAAGATGACATCTGGTGTGGGCTTGTACGCTTTGGCTAGTTTTTCTCGACTTTCCGTCTCAGGTACCGTTGCCTTTCTGGGCTGAAGAACATCAAGGAGTATCCGTTTCTGCCACTGAGGTAGTTGGTTGGTCCTGAGCTTCCTGGTCTGGATGGTTATGGTGTCGTCCACGATGGTGGCTGAGCTTCAAGCAGCCAGGGAGGAAAAGCAACTTGTTCATTATTTTAAGATTTTATTTGTAAGTAATCTCTACACCCAACGTGGGGCTCGAACTCACAACCCCGAATCGAGACTCACATGCTCTACAGACTGAGCCAGCCAGGCACTCCAGGTCACTTTGTTTTTAATGGAAACGCCAAAATGTCCATCCAAGAGAGAGTGATAAAAGATGCCATGCTGACTGCACGACTAAGTACATGAAGTGATTACAAAAAGGATGAATGTATGTGTATATACACCACCTCGGAACGATGTCCCTGATATAATGTTAAAAGGAAAAAGACAAGGGACAGGACAGTGTAGAAGATGCTGTGATTTGCCGGGTTTCCAGGGACAAGTCTTTCCTCCCTCTCTTGGAGAGGCTACAGAGGACACAGTCACCCTCGCCTCAGACAGAGTCGTGGTCTGAGGACAGAGGCCCAGCGTTGTGGCAGCCTTTTTGTGCCATGTGGGAAGACCCTAGAGCGGGTGAAGGGGGCAGGGGAGCAAACATTGAGTGGAGCCTGAAGAGAAAGGCCACACACACAAAAGACAGAAAAAGGAGAACCAGGTCTGTGAGGACAGCGAGCGGCTGCACCAATCCTTAACTGAAGTCAGCGTGTGATCTGGATGTGTGCAGTCACTAAACCTTCAAACTCCATTTTGCATATTGGTTTAAGTCCATTTTAGCTAGGTTTTCTTTCACTCCAAAAACAAAGACTTTTTTTTTTAATGTTTATTTATTTTTGAGAGAGAGAGAGAGAGAGAGAGAGAGAGAGAGAGAGATCATGAGCAGGGGAGGGGCAGAGAGGAGAGGTGAACAGAGGATCCTAAGCAGGCTCTGTGCTAACAGCAGAGAGCCCGATGTGGGGCTCGAAGTCACAAACTGTGAGATCATGACCTGAGTCGAAGTCGGCCGCCCAACTGACTGAGCCACCCGGGAGCCCCAAATGAACATTCTTTATAGTAAGGATATTTATTACAGCTTCATTTATAAGTAACATATTAGAAAATCTAAATTTCCTTTAAAAAAAGGATTAAAGAAGTAATGGTACTTCTAGCTGTGAAATATGGTGCCGCCAACGTTTAAAAAAAATAACCATCTATGATAGGAAAAGACATACATACCCAAGATAGATCATTAAATGAAAAAAAGAAGTGCACATTATGTAAAGTACGCTATCATTTGTGTGAGGAAAAATAATGCATAAACTTACATGTTTATAAAAATGCTCGAAATATCTCTCGAAGGATACTCAAGAAATTGATAACAATGGGGGCCTGTCCAGCTAGGAAACTGAGAAGGATGCTTATTTTTCACTGTATGCCCTTTTTTACTTTTTAAATTTTATACCATGTGGATGTAATGCCTGTTCAAAACATAAAGTTGCTTTAAAAATTTTTCTTTAAAGAAAGAAAACTCCTAACTGATGGAGTAGGCACACAGGAATATTTATAACTGTCACACGCACCCGCATGCAGAAAGTCTGGAATGATACGCGGACTGCCAACAGCGGTTACCCCAAGGAGAGGAGTTGGAGCGCGCATGCGGGCAGCCAGGAACGATTTCCCAACTGAAAGGTCACTCCACGCTGACATTTACTGCAAGGCAACGTTCTAAACTTTACAAGTATCAAGTCATTTTACCCTTGCCCAAGATGCTGAGGAAGATCAGCTCCATCACCCTAAATCAACAGGTGGGGAAACAGAGGCCGGGAGAGGTTAGGCGGCCTGCTCAAAAACCCGCAGTTAGTGAGCGGCAGGGCTGGGATTGGAGGGGGGACAGTTAAGGGCCTCACCCGCCTGCGACATTAACCCCACCTTGCTGGCTCCTGAGCAGGGCTTCGGGAGTCACAGGAAAACCCCTTCCTGCCCTCTTGTCGCTGAAGCTCTCCCCACCCCACAGAAAGGGTGGTGGCCCCAGCCCGGGGTCTTCCTTCTTTCCTCTTGCATTTTGCTGCCAGAAATCACTCCCTGCCCCCCATCTTCATCACAGCTGGAAAACAGGCCCCTGGAGGCTAGCAGGGCCCCCACCAAACTGCACTGTGTTTAAACTCTGCTCACATGCCCCGTCTACCTTGGGAAATGTGATATAAAAGTGCTGATGAGGTTAGGAGGAAGAGGATGTTCTGGTGGGACGACTGTACAAAATCCAACCCGTTTAGGAATGCACGTACTTTCAGAACCAGCCATTCCGCTTTTAGGACCGTATCCCACGGAAATACCTGAACAAGTTGCTGACGGCAGGCTGCGTGCCTATAAGAGTCACAGGCCATGGACTTCTATGCACCTGTCAAAAGGAGTAAAGTAGGTCTGACTTATGAACAGGCAGGGAGTATACTGTTTAAAAGACAAGCTGTAGAGCATAACCCAAGTTTTAAAAAAACAAGAAAAGCAATGTATATAGAAACCTGTATATATAGAAAATGGTCTGAAAGGCTATATACCAAAATGATAATGGCGGGAAGCAGAATTAGGGAGGAAATGTGAGGAAAGGGAGAACTTTTCATTGTTTTTTAATCGGTCTATTTCAACATTGTCCATATCTTTACAAGAATAGTTCCGTTGTGTGGGGCCCCTGGGTGGCTCAGTCGGTTAAGCGTCTGACTCTTGATTTTGGTTCAGGTCGTGACCTCACGGTTCGTGGGTTGGTACCCCGTGTCAGGCTTTGTAATGACAGCATGGAGTCTGCTTGGGATTCGCTCTCTCTTTCTCTCTCTCTCTGCCCCTCCCTCTCTCAAAATAAATAAATAAACTTAAAAACTGATACGTATTTTTTTAAAAAAGAATATTTCAGTTGTGTAATTACATTTAAAAAAATTAGTACCAATACACAAACTTTTTGTGGCCCAAGCGGCAGCTTGCCCACCGTTCCTCCTCCCTTATCTCTCCCTCCTTTCCACACAAAGTCTTGTCTGCTCCTTCTTGCATTTGCTATCTTTGGACCTCAGACTCCTGAGCTGGCTGCAAGACCCCAGAGCCCCTCCAAACCACACTCACTAATCCCTCTCTAATCTCAGCTCCCCAGCAGCTCAAACCAGCTGCTGTCTCCCGTGGGAGGTGGGCAGGAGTCCCCTTGGTTGATGCCCATCATAAAAAGAGGAACACAGAAAAAAAAAAAAAAAAAAGAAGGAGCAGCTGTGGCCTATGGATACTCAGAGCTCCGGGACATGGGGCCCAGATTCTCCCAGGGAAGCGTATTTCTTCCTCTCCTTCCCGACATACCCAATGCTATCAGAGCTTTTTCTAAGAATTTTCTAAGGGAAAGTGTTGGTCAAAACCATTCTGAGTCCCACACTCTCCCTTGGCAAGTAAGGACCCTACATCCAGGCTAAGCCTTTGCCACCTGCTTCCCTCCAAGCGGGGTCCCTTAACAGTTTCAGAGTCCGAACACTCACTTTGTTAACTGCTCGGGAGAGGGATTGCATCAGACAAGCAGCCGTCTACACCCGTGGTTCTCAGGTGTGATGGTACACTGCGATCACCGGGGGAGATTTGCAAACTACTGACATCTGGATCCTACCCCTAGAAGTTCTTTTTTTATTTTAACTGGAAGGTGGCCTGAGTGCTGGGATTTTGTTACTCCCCAGGTGTCCCTAATGTGCAGCCATAGCTGAGAACCATTAGTTAATGTGATGTGTGTGTGTGTGTGTGTGTGTGTGTGTGCACCTGCTGTGTGCATATATAACCCATGTGTGGAAACCTATATACACACACAGAGTGCAAAACTGGATTTCCCAGTACACAAAGTAACATGTGCTGCTGAGGTCACCAGCAGAGCAAGACAGCCCCAAAGAAGTGTGATATTTAAAAAATGAAAAGGTCATCCTGGGGAAAATCAGAGTCTTTTTTGGGCATTTTTACTTATTTTCTGATGTGGTTTTCTTGCATTACATGGGGGGGAAAGGGGCCCACAATCCTTTCCAAGCTGAGCCCTGATCTGGCCCCACACATTCACAAAGAGGGCTGTTTGCCCAGAATTGTGCTCAGGTTTTCTGGTAGAAGCGTCCAGTCCCTCTGAGGGAGGGATGGGGCACATTGTCACCTGGTTCCCCCAGGGGAAAGCCCCAGAGTCCTGACACTGGGCTGAGGGTCAGAGGAGCCCAAGTGAGTGGTGTTCTCAGTCCTCCAGGGGCCCAGGGCTTGCCCGCCCCCCATCGGAGTGATGGGAGTGAAGGAAGTGTGCTCCTATACTTGCGGGTGGCCCCAGGTACCTGGGGCTCTGGCCTCAGGGTGAGGGGTGCACACGTATGAGATGTACACACAGGCCGGCCTAAGGCAGATGTGAGTCGGCCAACTTGCAGGTCATTTCCACATCTAAGCTTGACGAGTCAGGTGTACAAAGCGAATCCAGACGAAGTCCTTGTGAAAGTCCTATGAGGAATTGATTAGTTGATTTTGATCTGGGCAGTCAGGGAAGGCTTCCTGGAAGAGATAAAATTTGAACTGTGCCTTTATTTTTTTTTACTAAAAAAAAATTTTTTTTCAACGTTTATTTATTTTTGGGACAGAGAGAGACAGAGCATGAACGGGGGAGGGGCAGAGAGAGAGGGAGACACAGAATCGGAAACAGGCTCCAGGCTCTGAGCCATTAGCCCAACGCCTGACCCGGGGCTCGAACTCACGGACCGCAAGATCGTGACCTGGCTGAAGTCGGACGCTTAACCGACTGCGCCACCCAGGCGCCCCTGAACTGTGCCTTTAAAGATGAGCAGGATTGAAGAGGGAAAGGAGAGAAAGAAGCCAGGGCTGTCCCATTCCTTCTCTCTTCCACTTCTCTTTGACCTCAGAGAACCAGGCTCTGACCCAGGAGCCTGCTGCAGCCCTGAGAAGACAGAGGGCTCTGGGGGTGGCTTGGAAAGAAGGCAAAAGATCCCTCCTTCTCACTGACCTCCTTATGTGATTATCAGCCCCACAACCGAGCTAGACCATGCACACCTAGACCAGTGGGGCTCAGTCCTGTCTCCTCTGACCCGTCTTTGAGGCCCTCAGTCTTCTTTAGAAACCCCCATGCCCAGCCCTCGGCACCAGCTCCAGGTCAAATCTGGGACAAATGCCTTTAGGCTGTCCCTGTAGGCCTTGGAGCCAGAATCTGAACCTACAATTGCTTCAGAAAGACCTGGAGAGCTTTAAAATCTCCGGGGGCCAGGACCCCAGCCCACACGGGCAGAATCTGACCGTCCTGGGATGGGGCCTGTGCTTCATGAAGGGTCTTCCAGAGCTGCTGATGGGCAGCCAGGATTGAGAACTGTGGCCAATGCCAAAAAGTAGGGGAGAGACAGCTGCCCAGGGGAAAAGCTCAGAGGCCCTGAGACAGGTGGAGTCAAAGGCCCAGCCGGGAAGGGCTCTGTAGGAAACAAATGTGCAGTGGACAGCCCCTGAACTCCGCCTCTGTGCCCCAGGCTCTCAGGGCGGGACCAGGGACAACTGTTCACCACCAACCGAGGGAAAAGACACAAAGGCCCCCACAGAGGGCCTCCTGTTTTCTAGGGTCGGTGCCTCCATGACAGCAAAGACTATCTCTGTTCACCACTGTCTCCCCAGTGCCTGGCACATAGTAGATACTCAGTAAATACCTGTTGAGTGAAATGGCTGGATTTAAACTTCTGCCCTTCTCCTGTGTCAGGACTGTCTCAGCTTTCCGTCTGTGGGTTTCTTGAACAGAACAGGGTCAAATAGTGAAGCTGAGGAGAACTTTGAGAAAGCGGGGAAAGTGTCTGGCCTGGCTTCCCCCTCCATCCTCCCACTGACTCCGCTTCCTCGGGGTTGTGGACTCAGGAAGTAAGTGGGGGGAGCCGTTGGCTGCCCACAGCTGCCCTTCCCAACCAGAAGGCTGGAGGGTGGAGGAGATGCGGGGAGAAGGGTGCAAGCAGAGAAGAAGAGTGTGCTGGGAGCAGGCATGGCCGCTGGCACCCCTGAAAAGTGTTATTTGATTGTCTAGAAAGAAAGGGGAGAGTCAAGGGAAGGCCCCCGCGTGGTCGCTGGGCTCCCCGGGATCTTGTTCCAGAGCCTCGGTGGAGAGGATCCAAAGCCCTGCCACTCCGCGTCCCACACCTGTGGGGGACCCACCCCAGGTGCATCCACTCAGGCCTGGAAACACTTCCCTACAGGGGCAGCCTGGTCCCAGCCTCAGGGGTCTGACATTCCCACACTCCCAGACCTCCAGACCTCAGCCTCCAGACGTGGCCCATCCATCCCTAACACACACGCCCTGACGACCACCACAAGAAAACGTGTCCTGCCCAGAGGGGTCCTGCCGCCTCAGGGGTGGGGACAACTCAGGGCCACTGAGGGGCTCTGCCAGTGGCATGCTTCCAGACCTGCAGGGGGCACAGGCAGCTCTTGGCCCCAGAGCCTCTCCCGGGGAGGGGCAGGGTGCTGGTGGGGAGAGCTGGCCGCAGTGCTGCCCTGACATGTGGCCAGGGCCACCATCGTGCGGGCACAGACTGTTAGAGTTGCAAAGGCCCCAGATTTCACAGGCAGAGAAACTGAGACCTCAGGAGACTTGGCTGAAGCCCTGTAGTTGGTGGGTGCAGAGCTGGGACTCAGATCCAGCCACCCACCTTCTAGAGAAGGGCTCCTATACCGGTCTACCTCGGGGCCTTTGGCTGGCGGCCCTGGGCGGAACCAGTTACCTGGCTTGGCATATGCCTTGCTAAAACAGTTTTCTGGAACATCGTATAAATCAATCAACAGGCCTCCCTGCGCCCCCTCTACCCAGCTTGCTGCACGTAGGACTTGGCCACATCTTCCCCTCCACTCCTCAGAGTCTCTCTGCATCAAAACCATTGGGCTGCTTGAGTAAAATGCAGATTCCTGCTCCCCTCCTGACTTGCCAAATCAGAATGTCTGAGGGGGGAGCCCAGGCATCTGCCTTTTTATCTAATACCCTTCCCCTACCCCCACAACTATCCTCAGCCTGCTCCCCCAAATTTGGCCAATATGCCTGTCAAAAATGCATGTCAGTGGGTGCATGGGTGCCTCAGTGGGTTAAGCGTCCGACTCGGTTTCGACTCAGGTCATGATCTCATGGTTTGTGGGCTCGAGCCCCGCATCTGGCTCAGTGCCGACAGGACGGAGCCTGCTTGGGATTCTCTCCCCCTCTCTCTCTGCCCCTCCCCAATCACATGCACCTACACATGCTCTTTCTCTCTCTCTCAAGATAAATAAACTTCAAAAAATAAAATAAACTTCAAAAAATAAAATAAACTTCAAAAAATAAAATAAAATAAAGTAAAATAAGATAAAATAAAGTAAAATAAAATAAAGTAAAATAAAATAAAATAAAATAAAATAAAATAAAATAAAATAAAATAAAATAAAATAAAATATGTCCAGACTCATCCTCCAGAGATTCTGCTTCGGTAAGGTGGAGGTTGGGCCTAGGAACCTGCGTTTGTTGCAAGCATTCTCCCGGACCTCTGGGAAGTACTGCTTTACCAATTGGGGCAAGTTTTGTAATGAATCCTAGGAAGTGTCTACAGATGGGCCCGGGCGGTCGTAGCTGAAGACTGTGTAGGAATATCTTCCTGGGATGGGATCCCTAGATTTTACAAATTCCTCAATGAGGTATCTGACCCCAAACAGGTTACAAACAAGGAGTCTTTGTCCTACAGGGATGTATGCAGAAGAGGGAGCCCCTAGGGGGTGTCCCTCTGGGTCAGCTATGACTGGAGGCCTGGGCTCAAATGTCCCCCTTAACCTGTGCCCACACCCCAGGCCCGCCTGAAGCCTGAGCTGAGGCCTGGCTTCCCACAGTCGTTTTGTCCACCCCAGACACCCCGCCTGTCTCCCGTCTTCCCATTCCTCCCTCCCCTGCCCTGCCCTGCCCCTTCCTCTCCACTCTAGCAGTCCCCTTAGTTAGGATGCAGCCTTGTGCCGGATGGGGATTTCAGAGGCAAAGCCATGACGGTGCTGTGATCACTTGTGAGCTTTGGTGTTGGGCACGCAGCCCTCCTCGCCCGTGAGGGCAGCTGTGTGTAATGTGTTTAAGTCTGTGGGAGTGGGAGGGAGGCTCGGCTCTGATATTGGAGACTCACGCCCAGTTAGGTTAACCCTTTCCTGCTAAGAGCCAGCCTCTGTCTCCCTGCACGCCTTACCACTCCAGCTGCCACACTCCCTGTGGGAGTGACCTTCAGAGAGTGGGGTGAGTGTGGAGAGGAAGTGAGGCATAAAGGAAAGCATCACTCTCCATCTAAGTAGTAGTGGCAATTTCTCTCCCTGGTGTCTCCACCCCAACAGGAGATGACCTCGTGATAATGACAATAATGACATGACACTCTTTCTATGGCCCGTGGGTGCCTGCTTTGGAAAGCTGGCTAGTCTTTAAGGGTTCAACTGCGTGTGTGTGTGTGTGTGTGTGTGTGCTTGCGTGTGTGGTATACAAATGCAGATGTGAACGTGCTTTGGGGGTGCTCACAGGGGCCGGCAGTGTCACCTCTGAGAATGCCGTACCGGTGGGCACAGGCCTGGAAGCAGACTCGTCAGGTCTCAGGTGAGTGTGTATTTCAGCTTTTTGTAGCTATATTTGTTTGTCCTAAGCAGGGTGCACAGTGGGGCCAGCCCCTCTGGCCAGAGGTTTATTTGAAAGTCATCTCGAATGAGCACGATGGCCTCTCCATAGCCTTGGCACCCCAGGAAGAGCAGACTGCCCTTGACCTTTCATCACACTTGGAACCCCAGCCTTGTCTGAACACTGGGAGGTGTTTCAAAGTCACCCGCAGCCACTCTCATCTGTGAGGATCTGAATGCAGGCCTGGGTGTGAACACAAGGCTGGTCTTGGGGCAGTGAGCAGAGGAGAGGGCAGGCCAGAGGTGGTTCTGACTGGAGGCTGCCCAGGGCTGCCACTGGAGCCCTCCAGCTAGCCGATGGCCAGGCTGGAGTCAACCCCTCCCTGCCCAGGGCTGCATTCTGCCCCACCACGGGCCCCCCTGCCCCCCCCCCCGCCCCCCCAACTTCTGCCAGCTAGTACACCTTTTCCCCAGGGGTGAATGAATGGGACAGGTGAAAGGCATTACTTGTCCTTTTCCTGCCAACTCTTCCAAACCTTGGCTTACCAGAGGGATAGTCTCCAAATCACAGACCCCAGATATACCCCAGACAGCAAGCTTGGCCCATTTCTAGGCAGCCATGGGCATTACCTTATTGCCGCACACCCCGCCTCACTCACAGCCCCACAGGGGTGAGCCCTGCCTGTTGGATCACCATCATATTCCAGTCCCCAGCACAGGGACTGCCCAGGCACCATCTTCAATGTTGGAGACCCCACAAGGAGAATGGCCCTTCTGAACCACCCCGAGCTCTTCCATTCTTCCCCAGCTTTTACTCAAGATTCAGACTCAGCAGGTTCCAGTAAGGCCTGAACGCATCCACGCTGGGCCTGTCTGCCTTCACACTGCATTGCTGGTGTTCCAAGGCTTTCCTCCATGATGTTGGCATTCCAGAAAAGGACAGATAGCCAAGAACGGAATTTCAGGTAGTGGAGTGCAGTGGTTATGAACCTGAACTCAAGAATTTCAAATTCCAGATCTGACTTGCCCAAAGTCAGACAACCTCCTGGTGCCTCCAAGTCCTCATCTGTAAAAGGGGGGAAATAATAACATTCACCTCAGAGTTGTTGTGAGAATTGAGTACCTGTCACCTAATGTATATAAGCATAAGTATGCGTGGCTATTATAATTTGTGGTGTTTCTAGGGGCAGATCTGTCAGATCGTCTGCAAAGGTGCTTTCTTATCTCATGAAAGGCTAACCCAGCCGACTGGCCAAGACTCGCTTTCAGAGAGCTGGTGGAGGGTGTGTCTGATCTGGGTTAGGAAATCAAGGCCTTTGAAATGTAAATGAGGATCGTGTTTTGACCCAGCCAGTTCCCAGGGAAACGAGAGTGGAAGCACCTTTCCCCTGGGAAGAGGGCCGGAAAGCCCTAAGGTTGTGGGGGAAGGGCAGGAGGGGAGGCGGCAGGTCATCAAACAGCTCTGGGGAGAACTGAAGAAATCCGTGATGTGCCAAGTCCAATCCTCCCATTGTACAGATGGAGAAGTCGGGGCCTTGCCCGCTGGTGAGGATTTACATCTTCTGAGACTCAGTTTCCCTATTTTCAAAGCAGTAGGTGTAACCTTTCTGTGCAGCTGCTGGACATGGGTAGGAGGCAGCGAAGGTGAGGTGGTGAAGGCCCTTGAGGGAAGCGTGTTCCCTGCCATAGCAGGCACCATGGAGAGGCCCAGGGCTAGTCAGGCAGAGCTGGGGTGTGGGGCCAAGGCCAAGCAGGGCCAGGCTAGTTTGCTTACCGCTGACCCATACTTCCGCCTGACCCTTCCATAAGGGGGGAGAGCAGTTCAGGCCCACCCTATGGGAGTATGGCAAAGGATGAGCCGAGGCCTGTGGCCACACGAAGGACACCTGGAGGCTGGTTTCGCATCACCAGCCCCTGTTCTGGGACGGCTCCTGGATCATATTTGTGCTGCCCTAATTTTTAAGAGTTTAGATACTCCTTTGGGGAACCAGACTCATTAGGGGAATAAAAATTCAATTCAATTCTCCACTAAAGCCATTTCCTCTGTTGAAATACTTGGCACAGGTGTTGGAATCTGACAAATCCAGGTTTGAATCCCCATCCCACCACTTACTGGCGGGACGACATGGAACAAATCTTGGTCCTGTGTGTTGGTTGGTTGGTTGTTTTTGAGAGAGAGAGAGAGAGAGAGAGGAGGGGGCCGGGGCTGGGGGGGTACAGAAAATGCCAAGTGGGCTCCATGCTGACAGCAGAGAACCTGATGTGGGGCTGGAACCCATGAACCGTGAGATCATGACCTGAGCCAAAGTTGGACACGTAACCCACCGAGCCACCCAGGCGCCCCAAACAAATCTTGGTTCTTGGAGCTTCAGTTTCCCCATCGATAAAGTTGGGAGAGTCATCTCTGCCTTGCAGACTTGTTGAGAAGATTAAATTATTCAGTTATTTATTTCAACAAATCTTTACCGAGCATCCGTAGTGTGCCAGGCATTGAGGATACAGCTAAGAATACAAGAGAGACAAACGGGGGCATGTGCTCATGGGGCCTTCAGACAGGAACTAAGCGATCATGACCCTAATATCTGTGTTACAAATTGTGTTATGTGTTATGGAGAAAAAGTACTCATGAGGAAGTAGTGTGAGCTCAGTTTTGAGGAATAACTAGGTGTGATCTATTTCATTGACTCTAAAGCACGGATTGTCACCACACTTTTAGTTTAGATAACACGGAGAAAGAACCTTTGTGCCAATTAACCATGACATAAAACATTCTTACCCCTAGAAGTGTTAGTTTGTGCTTCCAGAAAGAGTTCTTTTTAGACTTTCCTTCAGCCCCAGAGGAGTTTCCTATCTCCTACTCGGTTGAAAACAGAAGGGGAAGTCAGAGATCAGTGTAGGGTAAAATCCAAGAGAAGTGCACCTTGCCCTCAGCAAGTTTGCCGGTGTAAAATCCCTGAGATGGTAGCAGACAGGCTCCCAGGTGCTGGTTCCATGGAAAGGGGAGACAGGACAAGAAGGCTCTTCGGAGCCAGCAGAGAGAAGGGCAGGAAGGGTGGGGAAGGGGTCCTGGCTGGGTGCCCACTGTTGGGCTCAGCTTTGGCTGCTAATAGAAGAGTGGCAGAAGGAAAAGAGCCAAATGCCCAACTGGGGGATTGTTAGACATTGTCGCCTATAAAATGAATCCTGCTGGCAGAGATTTAAACATGCATCTTCCCCAGAAGCACAGAGCACCCCAGTTTCCAGATCTTGGTTTCTAAATACCATTCTCCACTAAAAACAAGCAAGCAAACAAACAAACAAACACAGGCCACTTTGGGGAACAAGCCAATTCCAGGGCTGGCTCAGGGAAGGTACAAGATGACCCTGGAACATCTTGTTGTGCTAGAAAATGACGATGTGCTAAAAAAAAAAAATTAATGAGGACATGCCAGTAGGAATGCGAGCCAGTGTAAAAGGGTTTCTACTGGACGAATTTGGCATAACTTGAGCACTGAAATAAATAATATGAGTTATAGGTTATAGGCCAAAGAATAAAATAACAATCCATGAGTCCCTCTCATTTAAAGAAAGAAATGAATAAGTAAATGAATGGGGGAAGAAAAGAACACTCTTCCTTAACAGAGAATGCCAAGAAGCAAATGTAGAAAAATGATGGAATTAGAAAATCATCATTTGCCGATCACCACGATATTAACTGTTTCAGGCAAGAATCATGAATGGATGCTACCAGTGGTGGATGATAAGAAACAGGATGTTTACAAAGAGTAAGACAGTACACAAAGCAGAAAATCCTTTTGCTATAGAGACATTAGTAGGACAGTGGGATCCGACACGAGGAGTGTAACCACACAAATTTCCCGATTTTGATCAATGTACTGTCGTTATTTGTTATATGAGAATGACCTTCTTTTTAAGAAGTACATGCTGAAGTATTTAGGGATAAAAGGGCATATCTGTCACTTAAACTCTTAAAGAGTTCAGGGGAAAAAAAGAATATAAGAGTATATCACACACACACACACACACACACACACCCCTCACATGCACACACACAGAGAAGAAAAAGATATTGATAAAACGGTGGCATGGTGGTAAACATAAGACATTTTCCAGCGTACAAAAGGCCAATCACCAGTTTCCGTGGTGTAAATACTCTGCCTCCATGGCCAACTTCCGCCTACCAACATAAAGTCACTGAATAGGGAGCTGGGAACAGAGTGGCACAAGAGCTCTAGTAGCCAGCACACCTGCATGCCCGTAAACATGGTAAAAAGGTAATATTTGGGGAAACTGAGTGCAGGGAATATGGGAATATTTGTGCTATTGTTCTGCAACTTCTAGGTAGTCTGAAATTATTTCAGAGTAAAAAGCTGGCTTTTTTTTTTTTTAAGTTTATGTATTTATGTTGAAAGAGAGAAAGAGAGAGAGCAGGGGAGGGGCAGAGAGAGAGGGGGGGGGAGAGAGAGAGAATCCCAAGCAGGCTCCGTGCTATCAGTACAGAGCCTGACGCTCGGACTCAGGAATCCTGAGATCATGACCTGAGCAGAGATCAAGAGCCAGACGCTAAACCGACTGAGCCATCCAGGAGCCCCAAGTTGGCTTTTGAAAATATGGATCTTACAACTGGTAAGGTACAATAAATGAACTGTGGAAACACCATGAAGGAGTCCCCAAGGAGAGACACAGGAGTGTGTAAAAGCCCTGAGGCTGGAAAAGCACAATTCACTTGAAAACAAACAAACAAATAAACAAAAAACAAAGAAAGCCTAAGTGGCGGGGGGGGGGGGGGGGGGGGGGGGTGGGAGCTGCAGAGGAGCTGAGAGGTAGGCAGGGGCCAGGACACAAGGGGTTCACAGGCCATATTGAGGGTCTGGGTCCTAGTAAGGACAGGAGGGAGAAGTCACCCAAGCACTGAGCAGTGGGTGGGGGAATGTGGCCTTATTTGCTTTTATCACTCTGGCCCCTGGCTGACCCTCAATAAATGGTGGCCATTAATACTGCTGGGCTCTCTGCTGTCACTTCCCCTAGGGGCCTTTCTGCTCAATTGGAGTTGACAGCAGGCGGCCCCCATACCCGCAGGCTACTGGGCCCAGCCCCACCTTACCCCTTCTCACCCCACACCAGTCAGACCTGCTTTCTGACCACACAAGCCCTTCCCCCTTCTCCATCAACTTCCTTCTGTCGGTCTTGGTTTCTAGGCTGGGAGTCCCAGAGCCCAAGGGGGCCTGGAGAGGTTTGAGTTCAAGGTGGAATGAATGGGCTGTTTGATGGGAATCTCCCAGGGCAACCTCCAGGCTTGGTACAGTTGGAGTGGCTGTGGGCTTCCTTTTTTCCAGATGAATCACTGCTCTGTGTGTCTGTGACTCTGTGTGCCCTCCCCCTGACGTGCCCTGGGGCCCTGCAGTAACAGGAGGGGACTGGATGTGTGCACGGAGGCAGCTCCTCTCTTGCGACCAGCATTAACCGCGGCGTGCTCTCTGCCAGGTACCCCGCGAGGTGTTCCTGTGCGTTCCTCATCGACCCTGCCGGTGACCCTGCAGGGGGACACATTATGTCCATTTTGCAGGAGAGGAGACAGAGGCTAGAAAGGTTTACTGGACTGCTCAAGTTCGCGTAGCTGAGCCAAAGATTCAAGCTACGTCCTCCAATCCCTAAAGCCTGCACTTCTGCCCGCGGTTCCCGTGTTCCGTCTCTCAGCCTGGGCATCAGTGTTGTGGGCGTCCAGGCTGCGTGGACAGGCAAACTGGGGGTGACTGAGGGCTCTGCTGTGCCAGGAAGGGGTTAACTGGGATGCCCTCAGCAAGCTGAGGTTTGGCCAGGCTAGTTGCCATGGCAACGGCAAGGTTTGGGGAGTGGGAGGCCTGCATGGCCGGATCTTCTGAATCACTGGGTGTTTATTTGGTAGTGAACCCCTTGCAGAGTCCTCTGCAGAGTCCTCTGTGACTGCACGTGGCCACCAGGAGTGGCTTGCGGGGGGGGGGGGGGGGGGGGGGGCCGGGGTGAGGGCGCGAGTTCTCTGAGAGGGTGAAGCCTCACCAGCGCTGCCCCGGGAGCCTTTCCCACCAGGAAGACCCCAGGCTTCTGCCTTCAGCTCCCAGATCCCCAGGCTAGGTGGGCACCGGGCCTGAACACAGATCTGGGGCCAGAGGGGGTTAATCAATCATTCATTTATTCATTCTTTACCAAATATTGATTGCTTGCCCTAAATACACCGGTCACTGTACCAGGGGCTGTGACCTGGGGTCAGCTTCCAGAAGCCAGACGGGCTCTGCACTCACAGAGCTGTCTTTCCAGTGGGCTGGAAGATCCCCGCCACGCGCTTCCTAGGTGTCACCGTGGGCGAGTCCCTTTCCCTCTCTGAGCTCGTCTGCAAAATGGGGCCCGTGACGCCCACCCTGCAGGGATGCTGGTGTGGACAAGGTGATATATTTGAAGCATTTCCCCGGGTGCCTAGCACACAAAAAGGGGCTAAACATGCAGCTGTGACATAAACTCCTGTAGGCCGCTCACCTTTCCTCCCAGCCTCAGAAGCCAGGTGATGATAAAACTCACAAATGAGGAGCCCTAGACTCTAGACCCCCGGCTCACGGTGAGGCAAAATCTCAATACTGACCCAGTTAGACTGGCTTTTCCACCAGCGGGCCTGGGACCTTGGCTTCAGTCTGCCCCTTTGTAATGTGGGAGCCTTCTTCCTCCACACTTAAAGGCGGCAACATACCTGAGCTGATGGGGGGTACTACGGTGGACGTTTGAGTCCACTGGGAGAATCAAGGCCATTTCCCCCACCGCCCACACCCTGATAAGACCCCATCCTGGCCTTCCTCTCCAGCCCAACTAAGCTTTTTGCGACAATATGGATCTCAGCAGTTATCTGTTGATTTGATTCAAATTTGCTTTTCGAAGCTAGACTAGCCTCGCCAGGGGGAAGGCCTCCTCCCAATACCCATTCAGGGCTCTGCCCTCTCATGTCTCCCCCTCGCAGCCCCCAGCTGGTGTGCCCTGGCAGCAGAAGCAAGAACTTGATTATGGGACCCGCCCCACACTGCACCCCAGGCCTGTTTTCACGAGGGAGGGAACCCCGAGGTCCTCGGGGTCAGCCAGAGAACCACCCTCTGTGGCCTCAGCACAGGACAAGGCTGCTGCTGGGGGACAGGAAGGTCAGCCGGGCCGGTTACAGTTAGAAGGAACATGTACACCACACCTACGCTTAGAGAACCAGCAGAGAAGGAGAAAAACTTACAAGAATTTCAGATTTGATAGCTCAGAAATACAAAGCTTCAGAGTAGTCGTCATGGGAAAACTCAAAATGTTGGAGCACTTTCTCACACTTACTTTGTTGGCTTAGTGTTGATTTTGTTTTGTACTGCTCATGGCCCGATTGTTTTGGGGGCTGGTGCCTCTAGAAGTCTCCATCAAGGCCTGGAAAATGAAAGTGGGGCGCACGGTCTGTGGGATCCCCCCAAGTCTGTCCCCAAAGGACAGAGAAGGAAGGCGTTTTCCTCTTTCTTCTGTCAGACACCAAAGGAGGTGAGCTTAAGCTGGGTTGGAGGTGGTGCTAATGAGTCATCCAGGCATCCAGGATTTTCTTCTCTCACCACTCTTGAAAACCTTCCCCTCGGCTGGGTGTCCGGGTACACGTTTATCCTGGGACAGGGCTCACGGAGCAGATCATAGCTGTCATTTGTTGGTGAAAGGTCAGTGGGCTGGGAGGAAGCTGTTGGGGGTGCTGGGAGGGATGACAGGAACTGCGGAGATGAAGAAGCTCCCAGCCAGCCCCGCCCCTGAGCTGGAAAATCTTTAACAAAGGATCCGGCCAAACCATAAAAGAAAAGGACAGGCAGACAGACATGCCCAGCAAACACATCCCCCCGTGAGGAGGTCAGAAAACGCTTGGACAGCAGAAGGAAAGGAGACAGATGGCCCGAGAGGAGAAGGAAGCCTGGAGAGAATGTCTGAGGATTTCTGTTCTGGTCTGGTCTGGTCTTTTTTCTCTATTCTATTCCTTCCTTCTTCCCTTCCTTCTTCCTTCCTTCCTTCCTTCCTTCCTTCCTTCCTTCCTTCCTTCCCTCCCTCCCTCCCTCCCTTCCCTTCCCTTGCTTCCTTCCTTCCTTCCCTCACTCCCTTCCTCCTTCCTACTTTCCTTCCTTCCTTCCTTTTTAAATAGACTTTATTTTTTAGAGCATTTCTGAGTTCACAGCAAAATTGAGCAGAAAGTCCAGAATTCCTACATATCCCTGCCCCCGCTCACACACAGTCCTCCCCGGCCACCAACATCCCCACTAGAGTGGTACATTTGTTATAATCAATGAACCTATGTTGACACATCATTATCACCCAACTACATAGTTTACATTAAGGTTCACTCTTAGTGCCGTACATTCTATGGGTTTTGATAAATATGGGACAATATATATCAACCAATATGGCATCATACCTCATGGTGTCACTGCCCTAGAAATCCTCTGTGCTCACCTACGCATCCCTCCCTCCCACCTAACTCCTGGCTACCACTGACCTTTTTTTTTTTTTTTTAATGTTTATTTATTTATTTTGAAAGAGAGAGAGAGCAAGCACGAGCAGGGGAAGGGCAGAGAGAGAATCCCAAGCAGGCTCTGCACGGACAGCACAGAGCCCGATGCGGGGCTCAAACTCGCGAAACCATGAGATCAAGACCCGAGACGAAATCCAGAGTCAGCTTAACGACTGAGCCACCCAGATGCCCCAACCATTGATCTTTTTACCGTCTCCATAGTTTCGCCTTTTCCAGAAAGCCCTACAGTTCGAATGTATGTAGCCTTTTCTGATTGGCTTCTTTCACTTAGTAATTGCACTGAAGTTTTCCCCATGTCTTTTCAAGGTTTGATAGCTCATTTCTTTTTAGTGCAGAGTAATATTCCATTCCTGGATTTACCACGGTTTGCTTATCCATTCACCTACCGAAGGACAGCTTGGCTCCTTTCAAGTTTGAGCAATTATGAATAAAGCTTCTATAAACATCTGTATACAGGTGTTTGTGTGGACATAAGTCTCAGCTCCTTTGGGTAATACCGAGGAGCATGAGGGTTGGATTGTATAGGGAGACTATGTTTACCTTTGTAAGAAACCGCCGAACTGTCTTCCAGAGTAGCTGTACCATGTTGCACTCCCATAGGATATGAGCGAGAGGTCTTTCTGTTTTTAACTTTTTTTTTTTAATGTAAGCTTTACACCCCACGTGGGGCTCGAACTCATGACCTCCGGATCAAGAGTCACCCGTTCTACTGACTGAGCCAGCCAGGCGCCCTGAGTAAGAGTTCTTGATGTTCCACGTCCTCACCAGCATTTGGTGTCATCGGTGTTCCAGAATGTGGCCTTTCTAACGGTAGCAGCTCAGTGTTGTTTTAATTTGCAATTCCCAAATGACATTGGATGCGGAGCATCTTTTCATATGCTTATTTGCCATCTGTATGTCTTCTTTGGTGAGATGTCTGTTCAGGTGTTTGGCCCATTTTAAAAATTGGGTTGTTTGTTTTCTCATTGCCGAGTTCTTTGTACATTCTGGATAACGGTTCTTACTTAGATCTGGCTTTTGCAAATATATTCTCCCCATCTATGGCTTGCCTTCTCATGCTCTTGAACCCTAGCTTCTGAGCTGATGGTTCCAGCCCTTGACCAAGCCCAGAGGTGGTACAGGATCTAGCCTTTTGCACCCAATTCAGGACTCCTCCAATGGGCAGGCTTTGCTCTGGGTGCCTCAGGGGCTGGCAGAGACCTTGTCGGATGTGCACGTGGTCTGGAGGCCCCGCCCCATCCGATCCAGCGTCCTTCCTACTGCAGGGGGCTGCTCCCACTTACCTCTGTGCAGAACTGACTCTCAGGCTCTGTTACTGCCAGGAGAAAAGAAGTTGGAGAGATGGGCCAGAGAGAGACTGAAGATGCCGTTTGTTTTAAGCTTATTTCTTTATTAATTTAAGTAACCTCCACACCCAATGTGGAGCTCAAACTCACAATCCTGAGATCAAGAGTCGCATGCTCTTCCAACCGAGCCAGCCAGGAACCCCTGGAGGTACCAATTTAAATGGAGAAGTCAGGGAAGGTGCCACCGATAATGTCACCATGTCGAGCTGAAATCTGGAGCCAAGACAGCACCCCACTGCAAAGGGGTCCAGGAGAAGGCAGGTCAAGTGCAAAGGCTCTGGCCTATGTGGCTGAGGCAGAGGGTGCCAGAGGACTGGGAGACGAGGCCACAAAGTTTCAAAGATTGGAATGGAGGCAGGCCATAGTTGGAAGTTTGGATTTATTCCAGATGCGGCGGGAGGCCACCGGAAGGTTTTCAGGCTAGAAATGATTCGCATTTTTAAAAGCTTGCACTGGCTGCAGGGTGGAGGACAGCCTACAAAGGAAAGAGCAAGAGGGGAAGCAGGGAGACCAGCTGGGCATTTTATGGTTTGGGTTAATATAAATATCCCAGCCTAACAGCGTCTCCCTTGCAGAGGATCATGGGGGCCCGTTGCATAGAATCCCATGCATAGAATCCCATGCACACTCACTGCAAACCCACACACACCTCAGGTCCCCCACACTCATACACACCCACAGCCTGTCCTGGACACAAGTGCACATGCGTGCATTCACGTTCCCCCACATGCACAGAGGCATACACGTGCTGCCATGCATGGCACCAGCAGAGACGTTTTCAGGCAAGTACACACACACACACTCCCATTTACACACTTCCTTACACATGTATGAGATATTTTCTTTTCTTTCTTTTTTTTTTTTTTATGTTTATTTTTGAGAGAGAGACAGAGCACCAGCAGGGGAGGGGAAGTGAGGGAGGGAGACCCAGAATCCAAAGCAGTCTCCAGGTTCCAAGCTATCAGCACATAGCCTGACGTGGGGCTTGAACCCATGAACTGTGAGATCGTGACCTGAGCCGAAGTCGGACACTCAACCGACAGATCCATCCAGACGCCCCTGAGATGCTTTCATCCACAGACACACATAAAGCTACACGCATTTCTACACAGCTTCACATATGCACCATTTCGCATTTTCCAAAGAGAAGCAGGTCTGAGCAGGGGAAGTGGCTGGGGAAAAGGTGTGAGGGGTTTTACAAGAGGAGGAGATAATTGCAAACCGACTTGGTCATTGGAGAAAGAAAATGCTTGAAAGCCTGCTTTACCCTAAATTGCAGCTGATGGCTGGGTCAGCCAGTTATTAGCAAGACTGCATTAAAACCTTCATCCCCCAGGTTGGGGGCTCCCCTTAACCCCTACTTTGGTTCATCCTCATGCAGCCACTGTGGGCCACCTGCCCAGCCACTTGTCACATTAAGCAGCTGTCACTACACTCCTAGTGACTCACAAGACACTGGGGTGAGGGGACAGAGGCTGCTCCCTGAGGCCTGAGAAGCCCTTCCAGGATGGGGAGGGATGGGGGGAGCGATGGGAGAGAGGCCTCACAAACCTCAAGCCTCAGAGGGCAGAGGACAGGCTGGGGGTGAGGTGGGTGGGATGGGTGCTGCTTTGGGGAAATCTGGACTCCTTTTCAAGGCCCCATAGGACTCTACCACCCTCCTCCTACCACTTCCTGTCCAGCACTTTCCACTTCCAGCTCTGAGAGCCAGCCACAGTGACGCGCCAGGAGCCAGTAGCTCTTTGGACACACACCTTTGGATCTTTGCAGATGCTGCTCCCAAGACCACCTGAAACACCTTCCTTATCCTTCCAGACTCAGCTTAGAAGCCACCTCCTCCAGAAAGTCTTCCCTGATTGTCCCATATCATCCTTGCAATTGGAGGTCCTTCCTGTGCTCCTGTCTAGCATTTACTGCACTGTCCAGCACCCAGTGTTATACTTGTCTGTTTCCCCATCGGGGCAAAGAACATGTCTGTTTGATGCATTGCTCCCTGGCACATAGTAGGTGCTGAACAAAGGGTTCTTGAATAAATAAAAATTGCTCCTATGCGCCAGTGAAACTAGAAAGAAGATCACTTCTGAAAAAGAATCCTTGCTTCCTCTACCTTTTTTGCTACTCCAAGAGCCACCTGATGATCACTAAGTCTCCAGTTCACACAGTAGGACACCTGTGGCCATGATTCTCTTCACCTCTTCTGTCTTCAACCTCCTCTGGTGTGTGTGGCTGGGATAATGCCAGGCCCCCCTGGGTTGGGGCAGGAGATAATGGGGGAGATTTGGAAAGTGAGGTGACATGAGGCAGAGAAATTCAAGTTAAATGTATACAATTCCCTATTATTTTCTATGGAGAGAGGGTGGTAGACACGGAGGGGAGAATCAGGCTGGGCATTTGGGGATTGAAAAGAGCAAGAGAACGTTCCCAGAGAAAGAAGACCTTAAACAACCCAGATAGGGCTGAAGCCGTTTGCTGATCAAAGGAAAGGGCCGGTCGGAGCATCGGCACTACTGAGGAATCTGAGATGTGCCAAGAGAGGTAGCTCGATGCCTCAGGACCTGGGCAGCACTGGTGGTCAGATAGGAATCCGACTTCCCCTCCCAAGAAGCAAAGAAATATAAAACTTGATAGCTATCACTCAGTGGGGGTTTACTACAGAAAAGGCAAGTGCATCCTACTGCCACTTCCCAAGCCACACCACGACAGACATCACTAATCAATCATGAGTGCACCCATCACCCCCAGGCCAGGATGAGATGTCAGAATTCTTCACCCAGGGCTCCCAGGAGCCCTAACTGATCAGTTGGAGCTGGCACATTAAGGTAGACCCTTTTTGCCATCACTGGTGTCCTGAGTGCTTAAAAATTTGTCTCATTCAATTCTCACAATAAATCTATGACATCCATATGAACTTTTATTTCCCAGGTGAAGAACAAAGAAGGGTCAGCCTGGTTAAGAACCTGACCAAGTTCACAGAGCTACTAAGAGTCGGGCTGAGAATTCAGACCCTAGTAAGTCTGTCTCCAAAGTCCATGCTCTTGCCACTGTACCATGCACCCTGCCTCCCCTCCGCATCTGGACCACCACGTTGTGGGCATTTGCTGGGGCTCTGTTGCCTCCCAATCTCCAGACTTCCTGTCCCATGTGAGGTGCCAGCAGGTAAGAGGCATTACCCTCAACTAGGGCAATTGAGGAGTCTTTCAAAAGGCACTATTTGCCTAGGGCAGGCAGTGCTAAAAGAAACCAGAAGGAATTCTGCAGACCTTGATGTGACAGGGAGGGAGACGGCTGGAAGCTGAAAAGAGTGAGAGCTGCAAAGGAAAGAAACAAGGGGAAAAATACCCCGACCTCTCTCCGCCCACCTTCCTAGTCTCCTCCAGTGGGAGACCCTGGAAGCCAGAGGCATGGGATTTCGGCTGATGAGGCCCACACAGGTCAGCCTCTTGGACTTCGGAGTTGGGGGAAAAGATAGAAGGATGGAACTCTGGAGGGGCAGACTGAGAAGGCCATCCAGAGTGTTCCTTCCACATTTGGGGGGATGGGGTAGGAATTTCCCTTCCTGAGGAGTATTCATGGGACAAGAGTCTGAATCCAAAGACCTGGAGGACCAGGAGAACCGATGGGGTAAATCCCAGTCCAAGGGCAGGAGAAGACTGACCTTCCTGCTCAATAGGCGGAGAGAACATTCTCCCTTCTTCCACGTTTTTGTTCTATTTAAGCTCACTAGCATTGGAGAGGGCAATCTGCTTTACTCAGCCTAAGGATTCAAATGTTAATCTTATCCAGAGACACCCAGAATAATGTTTGACCAAATATCTGGGCATCTCATGGTCCAGTCAAGTTGACACACAAAATTACCTGTCATCACACCATTAATGGCAGAGGGGTGGTAACAGCAAAGGCATCCTAAGCAGGCTGCCCTGTGGCGTGACCTTGGCAATGACGCTGATTGCCTAGCATCTCTTGGATCCTGCTCACCTTCCAAGCTGGGACTCCAGCCTTCCCACCGATGCTGTGAGCAGCCCCCAATCCCTCCAGCAAATCTTTTCTCTGCTTGAGAATGTCAGAGTCCATTTCTGCCTCTTACAGTCAGCACCCTGGCTGGCACAACCACCCAGAACAGCGTGATGATGCATAGAGTGGTGACCCCCGACAGGTGCATCAGGAATGCATCAAGCGGGGACACATCCTCAGAGGATCCCGGTTCCCCTTCCGAATATCACGGCTCTGCCATTCACGAAATTCGGCAAGCTTGCTTTGAGGTCATTCGTGCTTATGGCTGAGCTGCCTCTGGGACACCCCAGGGGATTTCATTCTACCGCGTGTGCCCCACTCCCAGACATGGTTTGCTTTAGGAGGCTGGCAGAAAATAGACCGCACTGCCCCAGGAAAAGACCCTGCCACAACCCATGTGTGGCTGCTTTGGAAGTCCACAGTCACGCACCAGATGCCCTGAAGGAATCCTCTAAAGAAAGGGCCCTTCTCTGCCCACTGGACTAACACCCCCACCCCCTCAGCAGCCTCCCTCGGCCAGAGGCCTGGAGCTGAGGTTGATCTTGACTGAGCTGCCCCAAGAAGTAGCCAGTTATGTCACCGCCTCCACCTCCCACCCCCACGCCGAGGATTCGGATGTGTCTCTGGATGTTCAATATTTGCTCAGAGAATCAGAAGGGAAGCAAAGCGAGAACCATCGAGGTGACAGGCTGGTGCCTGCAGTTCCTGGGCTGCACCAGCCCCGGGGTTTCCAGAGAAGGCAGGAGGGGCCGGGGGCAGGCTGGCACAGAGACCCTCAGCCCCAGGGACAGCCCGAGGACTAACAGGAGGGGACCGAGTGGGGTTCAGAGATCCAGGTGGCTCTGCTCCCCCACTCCACACACTCCCTCCAGGGCTCCATTCTGTGGGGTCCGTACATGCACATGTCAGCACCAGGGTCCCACCATTCTGCAGAACTGATGCATCAAGCCCGGGGCCAGGGCGCATGTAGCCACCAGGCTGCCGTGAGAGCCGTGCGTCCATGTCTCTTGCCCTCGGGAAGCCGAGGGCTCGTGGGACACAGCCACACAAGTGTACTCGTGAGACACTGCAGGGAAGCCCAGGCATGTCACAAGGGGGCCTCGAACCAGCTCCTCTCCCTGAGACCCCTGACCTTCCTCTTCCTTCGGTCCCGTGAGTCCCAAGGACAAGCCTGTGGCTGGCTCTCAAATGTCTTCCTGCACCTCTTCCCCCTGTCCTCACAACAAGGCTGGAGAGAGATCCTGGGAGGTGACGTGGGGAGCCCAGGCTGCCCCCTTCCTGCCCTCTCACTGTCCCAAATACACTGTCTGTCTCTTCCCTGGGTGTCACTGGACTGGCCAGCAGCTCCCAAGTTCTTGGAGGACGACCCCTTCTCAGGCCAACAGGGCGTGCACCCTCTCCTGGGAAGCGGCGGGGCAGGGGGGTGGGGGTGGCCATCCGCCCCCACCAGGGTCTTGCACCAAGCACAGCTTGGTCGTACTGCTGATGGTGCACGGAACAAGACCCCTGCCCAGAAAGGAGGCCAGGAATAGAGGGCCATTGGCCCGTGCTCCAGGGACCTCAGACTTGAGCCTGGCTGTGGCTGGGCCACCTGTTGGTCCCCCCTTGTCTGTGGCAGCTGAGCAAAGGGGGGCCTCCCACGGCAGGCCTGCACCTTTGCCCACACTGGCCCCTGCCTCACTGGTCTTCCCGACATCCCCTGGCTGCCTACTTGGTACTTGGCCCCAGGCTGCCCAGGACAAGGGGTTTCTAGGCACTTGTGAGCCTCTCTCTCCCCTGGGGTCTGCAGCTCAGGAGGGATGGCTTGTGCCAGGAGGCGGGGGGGGGGGGGGGTGGGGGGGGGGGTGGGGAGCGGCCAGGGCCGGGAGGGCCAAGTGCAGGAGGGGCAGCCTTTTATCTTGGCTCTGTAAAGCAAAGCCACCCCCCGCCCGAAGCTGGCCGGCATTGGCACGCACCATAAATCTCCAGGATGCCGCAGCTGTGACTGGATTATTTATAGTTCCCGTCTTACATTTCTAACACGAAAATATCACACAAAGGGAAAGGTAATGAAATCTCACCTCTCCTGCATGTCCCTCACTCCAAACTGCAGGGCTTTCCAGAAGCCCTTGTGGCTGAAGGAGGGATGAGAGAGGCCCGCTGCCCGCACCCCGCCCGCCTCCCTCCCTCCTTCTGTCAGTCACACGCACATTTCTCCTCACCCACCCCTACATTTGCTCTCAGACACATTCTCTCACGTTTTCTTTCTCTCACACATACATTTCCTCCCAGATGCACAGACAATTCTGTTCTCTCGCTCTGCTCGCTCCCAGCTCACCCCGCCTGAGCCCTTCCCATCCCCCAGACACACCCCACACCTCCCTGCCCTTTCCCCATCCCCACCGCCATCCCTGTCCCCCGTCGGCGTGACTCACTCCCCTCGGCTTGTGTATTTGCTTTTTTGCCTTGTCAATGAAGATGCTGGCACATTAATTACCAGGTCTGTCCTCTGCGAGGCCTGTCAGTTCCTTGTCAATAGAGGGGGGAAGTGTCAGCCTACATTCATCTTGCTCTGCCTTTAAAACACCCATGGGCATTGCCTCCGCAGGGAGACCCATTCTGGGGCACACAGCAGTGAGGACACTGGTTCCTGGGCTTGACATACACGGACATACAGAAAACACAGGTCACAGAACACGCCTCTCACTCTGCGGGAGGCAACACCTAAGGATGTGCTCTGCAAACTGGATGCTGGGCCTGGGCGGGGGTATTTGAAGGTACAGAGGATGAGAGGTCCCTCCTGCCTCCTGCATTACTGCCTGGTGGTGTTAAGTAGGATGAGCCTTGTGTGACACTGTCCCACAGGCACAAACCGGAAACTCTGGAGCCCTGGGCAAGCTTCTGTGGAGAGTCAAGGCTCAGCCCCTTCCCTGCCTGCCCCCCCCCCCGCCCCACCCCTGGCGCAGGCCTGAAGAAGAAAAATCAGAAAGTGACACTTCATACTGTAGCCCAGCCTGACATGTTCATGACTCATTTCTATCCAGACGTCACAGTGACTGGGGACGCCCGCGCTCGCTCTCTCTCTCTCTCTCTCTCTCACACACACACATACACACACATGCACACGCACACACACACACACACACACACACACACACTTGTGCTGAGATGAGGGGAAGTCTGCCACCCTGGGCTGGGAGTCAGGGGAGGGGACCTGGGGATAGAAACCCTGCAACCCACCAACAGGGCTTGGACGCCTCCTTTTTTATCTTAAAAATTCACCTGGCTTTTTGGGTTATTCACTATAACATATGGTTGCATAAAAAAATGTCTTAAATGACTTATAATTAAAATTTCATTTTTTTCTGAAATCTTTGCCTTACATTGACCTTCCTGGAAACTGAGTCTCAAAAACGCTTTGGCTTTTCTGAGAAACACAGGGCACAAACACCCCAGTGAAAGATCGAGGGGACCAGTCTAGGGGGTAAGGATATGGAGTATATATCTATGGGGTAAGGATAAGAACAGGGGCTCTTGGGTTTACATCCTGGCTCTCCCAAGCATTAGCCGTGTGACCTTAGCTAAACCACTTGCTTCAGAACCTTGGCCTATAAAATGGGTGTGATATTAGTACCTGTCACATGGAGCTTTTATGAGCATGAAATGCATTAATACACGCAAAGTGCTTAGGACAGCAGCTGACATGATACAGATGTTTGCGATTATTTTTCTGTAGAAGACCAACACAAAGCCACCAAATCAACTGCAGCGACTGAAATTAGAGATCACTCCTGCCTCCTTCCTAGGATGTGCTTCTGCCCTCGGCCTGTGCCGCACACCCAGCTCCTGGCCTCTGTTCATGCATCTCTGTGTGCCAGGCGGTCGGTTCACAAACGTTCTCCTCTGTTCCAAGTGCTATGCCTGGACTGGCGGCTCAGTATTACAAAAGACTTTCTAGAGGGGGAGACAGACACATGCAAACAACGTGGTACGGACCACGTTCCGAACCGAAGACCCCCCACGAGCAAATGTCATGCTTTCTTTCTAAGAGTCACTGCCTGGCTGCAGGGGGCCAGCGCCAGGCAGGTTAAAGCGGTAGAGTGTGATTATGATGATACGTCTAACGGCCTGGAACATTCTTGCCTCGTGTCTACATCAAGTCTCTTCTTTGATGTCACCTCACTTGCAGGGCTTCTAGAACCACCAGGATAAACAACAACACTCTTCCCCAACCTGTCAATCACTATCCCCTACTTACCCTATTCATCTTCTTAGCACTTACCACCACCTGACATATTTTGACATGGCGTATTTCTTTGTTGTCGGTCTGCCCCACCAGAGTGATATAAGCTTCCTGAGGACAGGACCTTTGTTCTGTTTCCTCCTGAATCCCCCGTGTCTGGAGTAAAAATTGGCAGGTAAGTAGGTGGTCCATAGGTATCTGTGAAATAAAGAAGCTGTGAGCAAATCACCCTTTGGTGTCTTGACTTTCCCTTTGAAGCCCCATTTTTTTTTTTTTATTTTACATTTATTTATTTATTTTTGAGAGACAGAGGGAGACAGAGCACAAACAGGGGAGGGGCAGAGAGAGAGGAGACACAGAATCCGAAGCAGACTCCAGGCTCTGAGCTATCAGCACAGAGCCTGACGCGGGGCTCGAACCCACAAACCGTGAGATCATGACCTGAGCTGAAGTCAGACGCTTAACCGACGGAGCCACCCAGGCGTCCCAATGAAGCTCCACTCTTACTTGCCACATGGGGAAACTCTAACTTGAAAGTTGGTAAGATCCAGGGGCACCTGGCTGGCTCAGTGAGTCGAGCACGCCTTTGATCTTGGGGTCGTGAGTTCAAGCCCCATGTTGGGCGTAGAGCCTGCGTAAAACAAACAAACAGAGAGAGAGAGAGAGAGAGAGAGAGAGAGAGAGAGGAGGTAAGACATGATAGACCTTTCATTCGTTAAAAGAAATTCAGCTGAGACCAAACCCACGCAGGGCTTTGCACTCCCTACTGCTTAGGTGATGAGGCGCTGTGGTCACAAACGTTCCACGCGCTCCGCCCTGTGGCTGGTCCATCTGGTCCTGGAAATAATGAACCCTGGCTCTGCCATGTTCGAGTGGGTGACTGCCTGTGGGCACGGAGCTTAGGTCTGGGACTGTGACTTTGGGGATTCATGAGGACTTACCTGAGAGTCCCTAAGAGGGCTCCAGAATCAATCAGGTGGTTTGGGCAAGCTCAGGACCTCGGGAATGCCTGAAGATAGTCATACAGGAGTTTAGGTTCTGAACCACTGAGCCAAGTGAGAGATCTAGAATGGCAGGTCAGGGCCCAGGCTGGGCTGTTTCAGGACCAGGCAAGAGCAGGTTAAGAGGGCGTCCCAGGCAGGAGGTGCGGTCAGGGTGGGGTGGAAAGCCTCTCATCTGTGTGTTCACTCTCTGCAGCACCACTAAAAGGTCCTCCCTTGACCTCTGTGCTCCCAGCTATCCAGGCGCTGGATGGCTCCCTCACAGAGAAAAATTTAGTTTGGCCAAATCTTCTTCCGGCTGAGCCCAGGTAAGGGCTAGAGGCCTGATGGGGGAGCGGAAGGCCAAAATTCCAGTATCAGGGAGATTCACCATCAGACCCGGAATGGCTTCATTCCTGAGTCATGCTTTCCTACAGACTTAGAGCACCTCCCAGCACTCATGTATTCCACGAAGGGTGGTTTCTTATCTTAAATGGTGGACAAGGAAGACCTGGAATTTCCCTCTCGCTGCTCATGAGCTCCTACTCACCTGTCAACACCCAAGCCAAAGTGCCCAACCTAAAACCGAGGTCCCTCCATTACCAGGCCGTGTGTTTGTGGAACTCTTCGTCATTAAGCTGAGCACATCAACAAGGACTTTGGCTTATTTATGACCACATTCCAAATGCTGAAGAAATCATGATTGACTAGAAGACCCCATAAAGCAAGGACAGGCCATGCTTCCTGACTGAGAATGTGATTGTATCTCTCATTCCTCCCAAATAACCCAAGCATCTGCGCAGCTGAGGGGGGCAGGATGTTCCTGTTTGGCAGGGACTGTTCCCAGTTTTGATGACCTGCCTCAACCAGATGGGTATCTCTTCCAAGTTATCATGTGTACATACCCTGCAGGGGGCTGAGGGAGATGGTTACATAATCTAGGAAGAGTGCATCAGCCGGGAGCAGGAGGGCCCTCCTCCTCTAGCCATGGACCCCTGGCTCCATTTAGGCAGTTTCCTTCTATCCTCCAATCGCCCCACAGCTACCAGGCTCATTGGAAACAAGAATCCCTGACATGTCAGAGAGCCCCACTTTGGGGGGAGGGGACTCTTGGGGGTAGAATCAGCTTGGAAGGGAATGTGGCCGCTCCTATCTGGCAACAGGCCCTGGGGCCCTGCGCTCTGGAGGGTCAATTGGTGCATTCCACCCCTGAGCAGTGTGAACACCTGTCACTCCCCCAGCAACCCAGGCAAAGTGAGGTTCTTGATACGCCAGGGCACAGGGGACAGCCCCCACCTGTAGCCTTCCCCCTGTAGCTCAGGAGTCTCAGGGCTCTGGGGCACAATCCACGTTACCAACAGCCTCCCAGCCTTCCACCTGTCACTCTCCCAACCAACCACCTGCACTAACCCCCAAACTGACTCTTTCCTTTAGGAAGATAATAGCATCGGTGCATCGCAATCAACAATTAGAGAGGACCTCATAGTTCACAATCATCTGGTATCTCACTTGACTCCCTGTATCCTGCTTTGAAGGAAGCACCATTCTTTCTACCTCACAGAACAGAAACTTGACTCTCGGAGTGACTTCTCCAAGATCACTAGTACAGAAGAAATCTGAACCCCCTTCTATCTAATCCCAAAGCCTGAAAGACTTCTTTCCAAGCACCCCATCTGTGTATTTTATGGCCTTTTCTGGGCAAGCACTTGGTGAGGAAGGAAACACAGCCTAATCAATCCCCCCCAGAACAATGGGGACAAAGCTAGAACCCCCAAAAAGGGCAAGAGAGCAAAAGACACACATGTCAAGCTGCACTCTTAGCCCCTATCGGCAACTCCTCCTTGCCAAGCCTTACCAGAGTGGCGGTCTGCCAACACCAGCTTCAGAACGAGGACCCGCAGCCCCTGCCCTCCCCAGGGAGACTCCAGACACCTGGCTTGAAACACACAGCCCAAGACCGCAGGCCATGGGACAAGGGGCTGGACGTGTGCGGCAGGACTCAGACCGCGCCGTGATCAAGCATGTGGACCTACAGCATGAAGCCCTGGGTTCAAATTCCAGCTCCGATCGTTTCTAGTTGGGTGTCCCTGGGCCTCAGTTGCTTCCCCTGTAAAAAGGCGGGATAGCAGTGGCTCTGTCAGGGGCGCTGTAAGGATGAAATGAGATCATGCAGACTGCTCACTGCAGGCTGCAGCCTTCAGGCTGGGTTGTAAGGTTGTGCACTGCAGAAGCAAGGGCATAGGTCTGGAGGCAGTCTCCAGCCGGAGCATGGCTGCTTTGAAACCTTGAGCCCAGTGCTTTGAAACTGTGACTCCAGGGCTCATCACTGGGATGGAGGTACTCCCAAGGTCACGGTCATGTAGGGGAAACGCCCTGCACCTGTAAAGTGCCCCAAATCTACTCATTCCTTCCCTGCTCTCCCCTGGAATGTGAAATTGCCTGCAGAAAACATCTAACCTCTGGCTTCGGTTTGTTATCCAGAACACGTGGCTTTGTATGGGCCAGACACTCAACAAATAAATGAGTGTTCCCCTGGTGAGGGGAAAGGGGACAATGGATAGGCCCAGGGTGCTGATTGGGTGGAGGACAGCTGAGCAAGAAGGCAGGCAGGGTAGCAGGCAGGGGATGCTGGGGGAGGAGCAGACAGGGGTAGAGGACTGTCTTCTTGCCTCACTCAGGGAGAACGGAGGACTGAGACAAGGCCAAGAGGGCTTTGTTCAACCTGCCATGTGTCTGCTGCTCACCTTGCGGAAACCACCTGCTCTTCTCTTTCTATCTAGGCCTGTTTTCTCTCTGCAGAATGGAGTGCTCTAAAAGGCCCCTCCCACTTAGAATTTTCTAGGATGCTCGGGATCCTCTTTCTCTGGGGCGCTCCCTGATTGTGCTTGAGGAGGACTGGCCTTGCTGCTTGTGCGATTCCTGCCTCACCTTCTCTACCTCCTACCACTGCACCCTCCTCGTCAGACATGTGGGGTTCATTTGTAACCAGAGTTTACAAGCAGGATCTGGAAAAGCCAGTCTGCAGAAGTCCCAGCACTCGCTGGCTCCCTCCCCCACAGGGAGGACGAGGAGTGGCTCAGGGCAGGGAGACCTGCCTGACAGGTGTGGAGTGCAGGGCAACAGGCCTAGGGACTAACACAGCCCAGCCCAGCCGTCCTTGGCCAGCTGGAGGACTGGAAGGGGGCCCGGACTGGCTCTGGCTGCTCTCTAGTGGGGAGGAGAGGGTGCACCCCACCCCCCCAACCCGTGGCAGGGGCGGAAGTGGAACCTTCTGGGCTTTCCTGATGTCACCTCCCCAACAGGGGCTGATTGGCCCTGGGCTTCCCTCTCCCCTGGGGAAGTCTCCGGGCAGAGTGACCCAATGCCCTGTATTGCAGGCCAGTCCTCTGTCCGGCTCTGGCACAGGGGAGGGGGCAGGCGAGGCCAGGTTGCCCAACAGACAGATTAAGCGTGTGCTTAGGGCACTGGCAGTAAAAGGGCATCAACAGTGTCCTGGTTTTCGTTTGGTTTTTTTAAAGGGCTGATTCCTAGTATTTCAAAAATAGCAAGGAAGTAGTCACCCTGGGAAAAATCAGAACTTTGTTGGACTTCCTCACACTAATTTTAAGGTTTAGAGTGGTCTTTATTTTGAGTTTGCATGGAGATGAGTGGGGGGAGGTACACCTCAACCTCTCAGCTCTCTGGGCCGCTTAAAGGTCTTAATCCAGCTCAGGGTAAGTCAAGGATCAGAAAAGGGGTGGGGACACAAGGGGGTTGAAAAGGAGGCGGCATGTGACCTCAGGCCATGGCTCTGTCCCCAGGAGGGGGAGGGCCTGCGGAAAGAAGGCTCACTGCTATTATACAGGGAAAGCTGGGCTAGCCTAGACACCATGTGCAGAGGAAGGTCTGCATCCCAGTGGAAAAGGTCTCGGGAAACTAGGCTGTGCAAAGGTGCAGGGAGGGTGGAGCAGGGTCCCTCAGGGCCCCGGAACTTGTCCTGGCAGCCTAAAATTCTGACCGCTGGACCAGAGCTGGGATTTGTTCTCCCTATGGGGGCCACTTGGAAGGAAGAGCTGACCACCCATTTCCTGGAAGATGGTTCCAAGGATGGCAGAGAGGGGCCTCAATGCCTCTTCTCCCACAGTCGGCTAGAGCGGGAGCGTGTTACCCTCAATCCAACTGCCCTTCTTACCCCAAGCACACACTTACCAGCAGACATCGGCTAAGCACCAGCTATGAACCAAGTACTTTCCATACATTAGCTAATTTAACCCTCGTACTGTGATGTGGCCACCCTATCCCCATTCTACAGATGAGGAAACAGGCTCAGAGATGTCCATGACCTGCTTAAGAGCACACAGCTGCCTGGTGGCAGAGTGAGGATACAAACCCAGTTGTCTGACCAGCGTGCTTTACCCAATACCACAAATCTCACCCCTACCCCAGGCCTCTGGAGGGACAGAGACACAGGTGCCTTCCCCAGCCCCTCTGGCCTGGCCATGAAGCTCTCAGCTTCTGTCACGTGCAGATGCGAGCCCTCCCAGGTTCATTATGGGCAGGGAGACCGCAAGCACCCCAGGGCGGAGAACCAGGACGGGCCACATAATTAGCAGGGCCCGTGCAAAATGAAAATGTAGGACCCCTTGCTCAAAATCATTAAGAATTTCAAGATGACAACAGCAAAGCATTAAACCATCCCTTTCAAATCTGGAGCTTGGTATGACCCCCCAGGTCCACGCTCCTGAAGCCAGTCCTGCCCAGAACCCACACTATCCCTGGAACAAACTCCTCCCGTAACTGGGGAAATCATGCAGCCAAGTCAAGTGGGTTTGATTTCAAGGAGCCCTCAGAGCAAAGGTCTTTGGAAGCAAATCCTCCGCTGGCCCAGAGGCCGGGCTTCCCATCCCCAGGTGCACACAACCCCAACTCTTATCTTCTAGGCCGCATGTGCATGTAACCAGAGATCTGCCCATCAGCCCACAGAGCAAATGCTGTCCCAGAAGGGGTGAGGCAAGTGATCCCTGAGGACATCTGAGGGTGCATGTTATGGAGCAAAGGGGCGAGGGGGGCTCTACCCACATTCCTCTTCTAATTAATTCTAGCACCTCTTCCTTCACCTGTTTCTCATTCCATGCGGGAGACGCCCTCTTTCCTCATCTGACCAACATTTAATGAGCATCTAGGTACTGTGCTGAGGCGTTAAGAAAAATACTAATAATTTCACTCCAGAACAGTGCCTGGCCCCTGCCATTCTTCGATGTTTGTAGAAGCGGTAGAGGGACCTTCTGCAGGATGAGTGTTAGCATCCTCCCCACAGCCTGGCAGGTAGGCATCACTGCCCCTCTGGGCCTGGGAGGATGCTGAGGCTTACAGTCACATGCAGAAGGTCCCACAGCGGCTAAGCAGAGAAGTCCCGACGGCTTCTAGTGCAAGCAGCATCCAAAGCTGCCAGCAGAGAGCCCTGTCTGACCCAAGAGAGTGCCCATAAATAGGCAAACACTTTATGAGAAGCCCTCCATCAGCCCTGTGCTGGCTTCTTCCCGCTGCTCTCAGTGGAAGAGGCACCCAATCCTGTCGCAGGTGAGTCCCTCCACCTGCGCCTTCCCTGTCCCAAGCCCTTCTCTGAGCGTTTTCCGGGCATTTACACATATACGAATTAGGTATAATTCACACTACGAATTAGGTATAATTCTCATACTTATCTTCCTGGTGGGGAAACTGAGGGACAGAGGGGAAAGCAAGTAAACGGAGAAGCTGGGATACAAACCTGGGCTGTCTGGCTCCAGAATCCACGCTCTGGGCCATTACACATCTCTGGGGGCACCCTGCGTGGGTTCAACTCCCAGCATACCGGCAGCATGACATGGTAGCTTTATAACCTTGAGGAAGCTACTTAACCTTTCTCTGTCTATATCCTTCCTCTGTAAAATGTGCATAATAACATCACCTACCTCCTAGGGCTGTTGTGTGGACTGAGCAGGTTAGCATCTATAAAGCACTTAGACCGGTGCCTGGCACATAGGAGACACAATGTAGATGGAGGCTATTTTAGTATGACTCTTCAGTACCCTGCACTGCTTCTCCTGGATGCCTCCTCCCCTCTTGGGGGCTGTCACTCATTCATTACCATCCCCCTTCTGGTATATTCAACCACTCCTTCTCCACTAGCTTTTCCCTATAGATGTGCTTAAGTCTGTCTCAGTGTGCACCAGAGAGACCCCACCCACCCGCCGCTGGCTGCCAAGGTCTCCGCTTCCCTTCAGGGCCAAGACTCTGGGGACAAGCTGGGTCTTCTGCTGCCCCTGCACTTCCCCCCACCTCCATCCTGCACAAATTGCTCTGGTTAGGGTCTCTGGGGACCTCCCTGCTGCCGAATTGAACGGACACCTTTCCGGCCTGATCTTCCTCCATCTAGGCCAGCACCCAGCCCTATCCACAGCATCTCCTTTGGCAGGCAGGACACTCTTTCCTGTGGCTGTCCTCCCACCCCTCCGGCTACTCATCTCCTCCCCCAGCCCTGGAAGGTGAGTGCTCCCAGTATTCCACAGCCTTGTCATTCTGCCCGCTTTCCCTCAGGGACCTCTTGCAAACTCACGCCTCCGATGCCACCCACAAGGAAGACAACCCCTCTTCTGCTCCTGCCCAGACCTGTCTGCAGAGTCCGGACAGGCATGTCCACCTACCTACCTGGCATCGCCCCCCCAGTTGGCCCGTGGCACCTCAGGCAGTGTCCAAAAGTGACCAGACCTCTTCCCCTAAACCTGCCCCCATGCTGCATTGCCCGAGGGCTAGCCCAGCCTCCTTCCTTCCTCTGCCTGTCCCTCATGCACCTGAGTGCATCTCGCACTGGGGCCTGCCTTCCCTCCTCGCAACATCTCTGAGCCCCTCCCTGTACCACTGCCCTTCCTTACTTTGGCTTCAGCACCTCCTGCCTGGATCCTACCGTCGCCTTCTAGCTGGTTTCCTAGCCTTCGTTCTCTTTCCCGGCTAATCTAGTCCTCACGCTACTGCCGGAAAGTAAATCAAACAGCAAATCAGACTGTGTCCCTCCGCTTGTATTTTTCAAAGGCCCTTCAGGATTAATTCCAAGCTCCTCAGCTTGGCTCAGGAGGTCCTGCTTGTTGGACCTCTCCCCACCCACCAGCCAAACCAAGCTGACTCCTTGCGCTTCTCCAATGGAACCATGATCTCCTGCCTCCTAGTCCCCTTCCCCCCACCTCTCTCCTTCCTTTATAAGCCTGACCTTCTGGAAGGGGACTTTTCCAGTGCCCCAGATGGGACAGGCCCCATCTGTGCTCCTGGGGCCCCTCGGTCAGAGCACTTATCCGTCCTCTGCCCCTCCCAGCACTGGGGGCAGGGGCATGCGAGGGAGGGAGCACCTGGGCCAAGCAAGAGTAAGGGCAGCAATACTGCCAACATTCATTGAGAGCCTTGCTGACTTGCATTATGTGTTTTAATTCTTCCAACATCCTTGTGAGGGGTAATCCCGTTTCACAGGAGGACCCTAAGGCCCTGAGAGATCAAGCAACTTGCCTGAAGTTAACAGCAGAGCCAGGATTTGAACCCAGACATTAATCAGTCGGCATCTGTTGGGCGATGAGAAGCACTGAAGGAGAAGCAGGAGGACTGGGGGAACAAAAGGAGAGGGTGCAGCCTTTCAGACAAGCAACAGCCTGGGCTCTAGGTGTCTCCCACCGCCTCTGCAAGCCTGAGGGAACAGGAGCCCTGCTTCAGGCACTCAGCCTCAGTGGGGAGGAGAGCGAGCCCTGGGAAGAAGTCACCGGCAGGTGGGACAGGAGATGAAGGGATAAGGAGGCTGCAGGCTCTGACTCAGCTGCTTCCCAGGGAGAAGGGCTTTACCTGAACCATGTGGAATTAAGAAAAGTTGGTGCAGGCTGTCAGAGGCCCTCCCTTTCCCCGGGGCGCTGGAGGCAGCCAGCGGCTTTGGCTGGCAGACACCTGCTGACCCCTTCCGCCTCTGTGGGGGAGGGGCACGGCGGCCCACTGGTAGGAGCCGGTTACGTGTGGGCTGTGCCTGAGGCTGACCAGGGGCTGCAGGGTGCCAGCTCTCCCAGCCTGGCTGGGGCTGGCCCTGCCTGCCAGCTGAGTTGTTCCACTCACCCAAGTGGCATGGAGATCCTTCTGGGGCAGGACGGGGCTGGAGCCGGAGAAGCTGCCTCCGGGCAGATGGCCTGGCCAGGTAGTTTAACTGCCTCCCCGTAATGGGGGGCAGGGAGCCCATAGCAGCTCTTGCTCTGGGGTCCCCACCTCTTCCCCTTTTCTGTCCTACCCTGGGGAGCTCCCCGGACACCTCTCTCTCCGTCCCCTAAAACGATCCTAATGCTAGAGGGCTCCCTCGCCCCCAGCGAATTGGGCTTGTTGGCAACTCCCCGAGCCAGGAGTCTCGGGCGTCGGTGGCCTGGCCCTGGCCAGACAGAGCACTGCGGGCCTACAGCTCCAAGCCGACGAGGAGGGGAGGGGCGAGTTTGTAGGAGGCGGTCACGTGACCGTCTGGGCCGAGACCCAGGGGCGCAGAGTTAATTCCTTCGCGTTCACGTGGCCGGCATTCCACAGCTGCCTCTCCCGGGGTGCTGGCCGCCAGCGTCGCCCCGGCTCCCCCAGCGACCCAAACCTGTTCTCCGAGGCAGCCGGACCCCCTGGAGTCGCGGCTCCTGAGCCACCAACCCCCGTGGCCCGGATTTCAAGCGCTCAGTCCTTGCGACAAAAGCCAGGCCTCCCTGGAAGGGTTTGCGTTGGGGAAGAGTGAGGCAAGAGTGAGGCTGGGAGGGAGCGTGGGGCCAGGGGAGCGCGAGGTTAGCCTCCAGATGGGAGAGGAGGCCCGCGGCCAGGCAAGGGCAAGTTATTTACAGCTCTGGCCTTCGGTTGTGTTGTCTGGAAAATGGGAGTGATAATAGTACCTACTGTGGGTACTACCCTGTCCCCGGAGAGTAATGCAACAAGCAGCCATAATAAAAGAGAAATAGTATATGACAATGCCTGGCCGGCTGTCCGCTCCAAAGGTGTACTCAATAATGTTCCTCCCTTGCTCTTTCTTTTAGCCACAGGTTCCTGGTCTGTCACCTAGGGAAGCAGTTGAGCCAGCTTCACCGAGCTGTCTGTGGTGGGTGTTGGGAGAGGAAGCACACTGCAGGGGATACCTGGCCTCCATGGCCACTGCCCCACTTCTCCCCACCCCCATTCCCTCCAGAGAACCCCCTACGCCACACAGGGGAGCCCAACACATCACAGTGGTGCAGGTGCACTGGGTGTGGGCCAGGGACACACACACACACACACACGCCCTTTGTCTGGAGCCTGTGAAGAATAACAGCTAACCCCTGGCTGTGGGGTTAGGAGACACCCCAGACTCAGATACCCCTGACCCAAGTCCGGCTCCTTGCCTTGGACCTTTCGTCTTGTCTTCGGCTTGTCTCGGTATCTACCCCCAGAAGATACATATTATAAACCTTAACTTTTTTGTGCATCTAATACTGAAAGTATAACCCAAATAACTGCCCACAATGTTTCCCTTGGGAGAGCGGGACTGGAGACCTGGAACAGGAAGGAGAGTGACTAACTTTTCACTGAGCCTCTTTTCGTGCTGTGTGATTTTCTTTTTCTTTCTTTCTTTCTTTCTTTTTTTTTTTTTAACCATGTACATGTCATTATCTTTTTAAAAATTAAAATACCCTACCCCTGGCAGAGGGAAATTGTGGAGCCAAGGAATCTGGACTTTATCCTATAGATAACAGGGAGCCAAGGGATGTTTCTTAGCAAGGGTGTGACATGCTCAGATGTGTTAAAGAATTGACTACTACAGAGGCGTGTCCTGGAGTGAGCAGCGACTACAGCCAACAAGAGACCAGCTGGGGGGTTGGGACACTCCGCTTGAGTCTGGCCTGAACCAGGGACCCATTAATTGGGGGTCCACAATCTGGTGCTCACAGAGAGGTATGCTTTCCTGGATCAAACCCCAACACTAAACACAGACTTCATAGAGACTGCACACAATCTCTTATACCTTATATCAATCTCTGATTCCTATCTGAGACTCCAAAAGAGACAGGACAACCAAGCCAAGCTCAAGAGTTCATTGCCACTTCTTTTCCCCTAACTGAAGCAAGAACACCAGGGAAGATGGTGGCTCATAAGGCTGATGTTCTGCATCAGAAGCGATGTGCCCTAGAAATTAGAATCCCCATTTGCTTCCTGCCCACCTCTCTGTTCAGTCAAAACTGAGACAGAGGTGCGCTCATTCTTTAAGTTTGCAGGTAGCACGTGGCTGAGGGAGACTTGAGAACAAATCTTACTCTGACTGCACATATTGTCTGAACAGCACCACTACGTGTCCCCAAAACACTGAGCCCAAGAAACGCCCTCTCCTAGGGCATCCCGACAGCCCCTGCTGTAGGCCAGTCTTGCTCACTGGCACTGGCCAGGCTCACACTGAGACTCTGGAAGATGAAAGGAGGCTGAGGGACGGGTTTAAGCTCTGAGCCTGGATTTCCTGGGCCCTTAGGGTCAGAAGTCAGAGGCATTTTGCTTGGAACAACATAGGAGTCCTGGGAAGAATCCAGGCTGCCCTGGACTTGAATAACATAACAGGGATGCCCTTGTGTATTTAAGCTCTCTGAGCTCAGTTGGCACGTCTGTAAAATGGGAATCATCACACCCTCCTCCTAGGCCTAAAGCTTGGATGGCCTAGTGTGCACCTACCCAGCACGTCGCACAGCACATGGGGTGCTCCTTGTCCCCTTTAGTTCCCTCTGTCAGCGGGGAGACACAACCAGGCAGAGGTAGGTGACAGGAAGGGAGGAGAGAGGCCCCAAACTAGCTCACTGGAAGGCAGGAAGAGTCCTGGTTGATCTTTTTTCTCTCTTCCTACTTACTTCTATGCCCAGATGCTTGCTTATCTGTCTAAATCATCAGAAGTTTCTGATCAGCAAAGGGGAAGGTGGTGCAAAGACCCACAGCTCAAAGGTCAAGAAAAGACCACTGGCTCAGGTTCCTCTCACGTTCACAGTCAGGAACCTGGAAACTTCTCTCAACATCCTCGTCCCCAAGTGGAATGGCTACAAGAAACCAAGGAACAAATAAATGCCTGTCCCTAGTCCTCCAAGAGTTAGTGAAATCTCTGAGCCCCACCCCATCAGGCACTCACAGTCCTTTGCCCGCCTCGTCGTCGCCTTTTCTCGTATACTGCTCTGGTTAGGCCAAGTGTCCTTACTTTATTTTTATTTATTTATTTATTTATTTATTTATTTATCTATCTATCTATTTATTATTTACTTACTTACTTACTTATTGTAGGAAATGTCCATCAGAGCAGTTCCCTAACAGGGATTTAGTCCAGGCTCTGCCACTGTGTGACCATAGACAAGTTACTTCCTCTCTCTGTGCCTTGGCGGCCTTATCTTTATAAGGTGGATGGACTAGACCTAAGTTCCAACCTCAGGTTCTGTGGTTGGGCTTTATATGTGCACAGACTCCTCTACAAATCAGGGAACACTGGTTGTATCCCAGAAGGGAACTGAGCACGGACAGGGCCTTTCGCACAAAGAAGGCCTTACGATGGTACCGTATTCCCCTTTGCACCTTCTGAATTTTTGAACCAAAGAAATGTTTCCTCTATTTAAAAATAAACACATAAAATTTATATTAAAAAGGAAAGAAAATGTATGCAAATTCATGTGTGTGAGGGCACCTGTACGTTCTGGGGAAGGATCCATCATTTTTATCAGATTTTTTTCTATGGTGTCTCTGACCTCAGGTTTAGAAAGCATTTCACTAGATGACTGTATGGTCATTCTCGGTTCTCATTTCCTGGATTTGATAAGGTCTGGGAGAAAGCAAAAGTGAATTTCAGTAGTCACTACCTTAACAGCTTGGGCTAGATGCACGTGCGAATGCACCCATGAATCGTACATTTGGTAACGCAGGCATCCATGCCCACGTGAGCGCAGTGGGTTCACATGTGAGTGCAGGATGCAGTGGCTCTCTGATGGTGCAGTCTTCAGAGATCAAGGTCAAAAAATGACCCCATCAGCCCATTCTCTCAAAACCCTCCTTGCCTTACCCCTGTGTCCTCTAAAAGAAACATCCAACTTGGATTAGCTGTGCCAACAATGCATATAAATAAACACAATATGTATTATTAAATGTTGGCCACCTTGGCTCTGTGGGGGAAGGCAGCAAGAAGGACGGGAAATGGCAGAGATGGGGAAAGCCAGGGTGAACTGGCGATGAAGAAGCCTAGGCTCATCCAGACATCTCCATCTGAATCTCTGAAACCCGTAAGAATCCTCTCGTGCGGGAGAAGAAAATGCTTCCTAGGCGCGCAATGCGGAAAGCTTCAGGGAAGGGGGAATCTAGCTGAAGGATCAAAGCAAGACTGGTTAAGGCAACCAGACTAGCGGCTGAATGGGTCTGAGCGAGGAGAAAGGTCACATGGTTCCAAAAAAAGAGAAGAGAGAGCCGCCATTTAACAAATGGCCCCTGGCTATGGTAAACTTTAATTAACTGTGCCATTATAATTCACTTCCAGCCAGAGTTCCACCCAACCCTTGCTCTCCCTCCCACTCCCTCCTCCCCTCCCCCAGGCCTCATCAAGGCAGGCTTCCTTAGTGAAACCAAACTGGCGGCCTTTGCTGGATGCCTCATTATTACAGCTACTGCCTCTCCCGCTAATAATGCACCCAGCGACAAGAAGGAGCAAACTCCACTGTTCTCAGCTCTTAATGACAGGCCCCTTTCCTACCTATGTGCACTAAAGCAAGGGTCTTGTAATCCTAAAAGTTCCTGAAGGTAATACCATAGCAATGAAGACACAGTGGCAGCCCCCCGGCAGCAGATGTGCACACAGAGGCAATAACAGGACCAAACCCCCACTTGGAGCCACTGCACTATACTTGCAGGTCTATGTCCAGACAGGTAATCCACACATCAAAGTCCACATGCGCAGTTCAATGCCATGGCGGCACCCACGGCTCCTTCATTCAATGGTGGTTAAAATACACCCATGACACTCTCTCTCTGTATTCTCAGGCTCCTGTGCTTTACCCATTTGAAGAGTGTATGTGCTGCGAGTGGGGGTTGGGAGCACCTTAGAGGATCTTCCAGGCGAAACATGCTTGGTTTTTATTAATGAGCTTATGAGAAAAGCCAACCCAGACCTTTAAGTGAAATGCGTGATTGGTAGCCGGCGAGGATGGGTTTTAGAATTAACTCTTCCTACAGTCTGCTATGCATTATCACCCCCAAGTTAATTACCCCTGAGGATGAAAATAGGTTTCATGACTCATAAGCACCAATACAACACTTGGCAGCAGACGAAAATGCAAGGACACATTTGCAGGAAGCTGACACGCATATCTATTTATATGTGGGGAGATTCTTAAAGAGGTGAGACAGGCACCTCCCATGTACCAGGATTAAGAGGCTGCAGCAAATCCATCAATTGCCAGTTATCCACACCCCCAACACACACACGCACGCGCACACACACACGCACGCGCACACACACACACACACACAACACACACACACACACAGAGTCATGGTTTCCACTACTTCAGTGATGGTGGTGGCAAAGCAGGAACAGAAACTAAAAGGGTGTTATTAACAGCGAGTCCCAACACCAACCCAACCTCCACACCGGTGTTCTGTGCTAACCAGTGATTTGCTTTTCCCCAAACATGCCTGCACCCATACCCGCCTCCCTCCCCACCTGCTCCTGCACCCTCTTTGATGGGAGTGGGTTGGAGACACCAGGTCTCTCTTCTCTTGTTCATCTATTCCTCACCTTGATGGGAACTATCCTGGCCCAGCCCGCACCCCTCTCAGGACTGGGGTGTGACCAGGAGTGAATTTCAGATAGGTTTTGTTTTGCTACCTCCCTCTGTTTTCTCCTCTTCCATTTGCCTCCCACAAAGTACAAGGTCCAAACCAGGTTTGTTTGCCTTGCCCTAGCTCTGGGAGAGCTCCAGTCTGGTCTCAGCCCAGGGGGCTCAGAGCTCCCAGGGACATTCCAGTCCTGGTCCCTTTCCCCACCCCTCTGTACCTCACAAATGCTGCCCAAAAGTTGACTAGACGAATACTTGAATTTCTTCACCAGTGGGAATGGGTTTTACTTGATGTCATAAGGGACCTTTGCCTCAGGAACTGGATTTGGCTTTTTTTCTCTTCCCCCGCTCCCCACAATTCTCACCAGCTAAGTGTCCAGCCTTTGGAAGTACTTATCATAAAGAGAAGAAACAGGAGTGATGAATGAGGTGGCCCTGCTTTTCCAATACATCAGCTGGAAGCTGCTGGCAACTCTCCTGGCTCAGTCCATGCTTGTGTTTCCCTGTTGCCCACACCCTTCATGCCTCCGCGGACAGCTCCCAGCTCTCTGGCATTTTTGCTTTACATGTGGCGTGATTTCTGCCACATCGAAGAGGCAAAGCATCCTAGCTTTTTTGTTTTGCTTTTTCCCACTTGAACTCAAGTCACAGCTGCACTGGAGAGTTCCTGACAATGCCATTTGCAGCTGGGGCGTGCATGGGGAAAATAGAGACGCAGAAGAGTAAACAGAAATTGCTTAGTCAGCAACCATCCTGCCCCCAGAGGTGAATGTAAATAGCCTGGTACTGGGGGGGGGGGGGGGGGGGGGGAGGGGGGAGGGGCAGCCAGCCAGCACAAGGCCTTCTACAGATGCCAACCTCTCAGGGCTTGCAAAGGCACCAGCATTTGTGTCCTCTGCTGGTAGGGAGGGTGTCCCCTATGTTGGAACTATGTGGCCTTAGCTCTAGAAAAACACACTTGCTGACTCAGGGCAGAATTAATATCAATTGAATTTATTACAAGTTACTAAGCTCCAAGGCACATTACAGTGTTCTGTTAACTACAGAAATGTATAAAGGACAAACAGAGCAGACTCCCCATGTCTAGCATTTCGCTCTACTGTTCAAAAGCATCCGTGCATCAATAAAACAAAAACAAAACAACACGTGAAGATCCAACACATCCAGGTCAGTAGAAACAAACCAAAACATTTTCCCTCACAAACTTGCAACAAAAAACACCCCATCCCCCCCAACACCTCCCCCTTACCATTTTGCAAACAAAACAGAGTAACAAAACAAAACGGAACAAAACCAACAAAATAAAGTGAAGACTTCAACACTCGGGGCTGTTTAGAAAGAAGCTTTCACCATTTTATAGCTTTTTTTTTTTTTTTTTTTTTTTTTTTTTTTTTTTTTTTAGGCAGCAACACTGGCCTTGGCAAAACAAAACAAAAAGTCATTTTCTTTTGTGTTTTTTTTTTTTTTCCTTTCAGAGAGTGCATAACATTTACAAAAATACACACCAGCAGCAGTCGTTGCTAAGGGCTATTAATTCGGTACCTAGGCAAACACTCTGCCACCAAATAAATGCTAACGAAATGATGCAAATGACCCAACCAATATTATACTGCTTAACACAAACCAGCTTATCCTTCAAATGAAGAAGTTACATACCTTTTGTTTCAAAATATAGAAACATACGACGAAAATAATGTCTATACATAAGACTAACTTTTTGCAGTTTGTTATATTCACAATTCTACACCTTGGGGGTGAGGGAAGGGAGGGGGGAGGGGGGTGGGGGAGGGGCCCTCTGGATCGGAGAGGAGCCGGTCAGGGGCAAAGGAGGTGGCTGTCTTGTGGTTCAAGGGTCTCTCTCCTTTTTCACTTTAACATCTCCAGCTAAGATCGTCGCGATTTCGCCCTGCATGAAGGCCCAAGGTACATTCGACCCAACCAGGGGGCATTTCTCTCCACTGGGGCAGTACACCTCGCCGGTGGCCCCCTGGGCCTTGATACTCTCTCTAGAGCAAGGGAAACAGAATTTGTGGCTGGGGACGGATGGGCACTGAACGAAATGCGTGTCCTCCAAACGTTCGTGGCAAATGGTACAGCAGAGGGGCCCGCTGTTGGCCATAGGGGAATCCGGAATGTTTTGGGGGTGCACTTGGTCCATGCCCGGGTGGGTGCTAGGAGGCGGGGGCGCCACCTGTAAATTCAGGTCCCCGTTCCGTGATGCCAAGCGGCGCTGCCCGGGCACCGAGGCCGGTGACACCGGGCTGCTGCTGTTGCGCCGCGCGGACGCAGTGGTTGAGTGCACGGAGCTGCCGTCCTTGGGCGAGTGCGCCGTGCCCAGAGTGTCTGCCACCGACATGAGGGCGGCCATGGGGGAAGGGCCGTTCTGGGGGGCTGACTCGGGCGGGGTGGTCCGGTTGGAATGGGGTCCCAGGGGCGGAGGCGGTGGGGGCGGACCTCCGGCGGCATGCCCGGGCGCCGCAAAGCCCCCGGCCGTCATGGTGAGCTTTAGTGCCTCGCTCTGGTTCGCCATCCACTGCTGCCTCTGCTGCTCCTCGCCCAGCTTCAGGGCGCCCTCGGCGGAATCCGGGGGCTCAGGGGACGCCTTCCTCTTGCGAAGACTGGCAGCTGTGCCCCGACCCGAAGGGGCGGCAGGCGGCAGGGCCCCGGTGCCCGGGGGCGCGCTGGGGGCGCGGCTTAGACTCACCAGCGCCGTGGGCAGCATGGGGCAGCTGGCGTCCAGGTAGGGCTGGGGCAGCATGTCGGCGCCGGGCACGCCCTCCTTGAAGAAGCGCACGGCCTCAGGCAGCAGGTCTCCAAGTAGACGCCAGTCCCCGGAGCCGTGCTTCTTTTCGTACTCCAGATACTTGAAGCCGGAGGAGAGACCCCGGCCGAAGTCCTTCATACAGTCCTGGTACATCTGCTTGGCCACACCAGATGCGCTGGAGTACACGTTGCCTGAGCCCGTGGGGTACTCGATGAACAGCTTCAACTCGTAGTCCATGCCCGGCTTGGAGACAGCATCGAAGGCAAAGACGCGGCCCAGTAGAGAGTGGTCCTTCTTGAAACGCACCTCGTAGGGCGTACAGCCAGCCAGCGTGAGCAGCGTGTCGCGGACCATCTTAGGCTTGTTGGCCCACTCCTCCGCGCGGTTGCGCAGGCTCTCGCTCAGCTCAGCCAGGGCCTCGGCGTTCCGCTGCTTCTCCTTCAGCTCGCGCTCCTGGTCTGTACTCGATACCGAGCCGGGCCTTTTGCCGCCAGCACCTACACCCACCTCGGCCACTGACGACGAGGTGGAAGACGACGCTGAGGACGACGCGGCTGATACGCCTGGGGCGCCCCCCAGACAAGCGGGGCCCCCGGGCGCCCCTGGGGGCGCGGGCGTCGGGGGCCCACGGCTGCCCAGGCCGTGCGGCGGCGGTGGGGGCAGCACGGCGGCACTGGCCGGGCCGTTAAGCAGCGTCTGCGGCAGCAGGTTGGGGGGCACCGTGAGCTGGGGGCCTCCACCGCCCCCCGGGTTGGGCAGCCCCGTCACTAGCCCACCGTGCGTCCCGCGCCGAGACGCCACCGACGCCGCAGCTGAAGAGGAGTTGGGGCTCTGGCGGTTCAGCTCTGGGGGTCCCTCCTCCGGTGTTGGCTTGGGGAAACCATTTGGGCCCCCCAGGCCGTTGGGCAGCCGCGCGGCGTGGCTGCTGCTTCCCAGGCTCACCGGCGGTGGAGGATACTCGAAGCGGCTGCGCTGCTCCACCGCGGCGGCGGCGGCGGCGGCAGCGGCGGCGGCAGCGCTCAGGCCATAGCGTTCCAGGCCGGACGGGGCCGCCAGCACCGCAGGCTTGCTGGAACCATCGACGTGGTTGAGCTGTTGTTGCTGTTGCTGCTGCTGCTGTTGTTGCTGCTGCTGTTGCTGCTGCTGCTGTTGCTGTGCGGCGGCAGCTGCCGCCGCTGCCGCAGCCGCCGCCTCTTTAGCCGACAGGGCCACCGTCTTGACCCCGACGGGCGGCGGCGGCCCGGGGGAGCGGCCGTCCTGAAAGCAGCCGTGCGCCCGCTTCAGCTGGCGCGCGGTCTCGATCACGAACTCGATGCGATCGGCGCCCTCGTAGTTGACGCAACCGCGGCATACGGGTTCCGAGAAGTCCCAGATCATGGCCCAGGGCATGCGGGGCAGGTCGCACAGGTAGCAAGATTGTCTCCGGGACGAGGACACCTGCGCCGCCGACATGATGCCCGCCCTGGGGAAGGTAGGCCCCCGCCCAGGCTGTCTCCGCGGCGCCTTCTCCTCCGGGAGGACTGGCCGGCTGGGGAGGGAGTCCGGCTGCGGGGGAGGAAGGGGGGGCGAGAAAGTTCTGCCCCAGGGGTTGGAGGGAGCGCGAGTCTCCACCGCCGGCGCAGCGCCTCTCCGCGGGGGCTCCACCGCCGGGGCGGCGGACGAGTTCAGCCCGCTCCTCGCCCCCACCTCCTACTGCGGCTGTCTCGTCGGGAGGGGAGCTCAGGCGCCTTCTTCCTGGTGCCGCGCACCCGGGCTGGAAGCGTCGGGCCCGAGGGGAGGGGGCGAGGGTGCCGAGTGCTGGCCGCCGTTGGCTCTTGGCCCCCTCCCCGGAGTGGCTGGTGCTTGGAAGCTCGAAAGGGGCTGTCTCTTCCTCTCCCCTAGGGGCCCCGCTACGAGCTGCGTCCTCTCCCCGCCAGGCTCCCCGGGGCGAAGGCTAGAGGGTTCAGTGCCACCCGGTGCCCGGGTCCAATCTTGCTGAAGTCGCTGCTTCCCCGGAGGGCCGGGGGAGGGAGGGGGTGGCAGCCGAGAGGTGCTTCTCCCCTCCGCAGCGTCGGCCGTTCCGCTGGCGGCGCCTCGGTTTGCACGGCCGAAGGGAGCCGCCGCGGCCACTGCTTCCAGAACGCACGAGAGCAGAGGAGAGGAGCGCACGCAAGCAGGCTCCCGCCGCCCCCAGGCCTGGCCGGCGCCCGGGCCGCCGCTGTTGGCGGCGCTCACGTTGGCTGCAGGGCGCTCGCGCGGCGCCTCGGCCCGGGTCGCATCCCTTCCCGCTCGCACTCGCCCGGAATGTGGGGTTGTGATTGTTACTCTACGTTCCGGAGGCGCGTCTCGGCGCTCCCGCTCGCGCTGCGGCTCGCGCTGTCCCCGGCTTGGCCGCGCGGGATGCCGCCCGGGCGGAGCGCTGACGTCACCACCATGCTCTGCACCAGTTCTGCCCCCCCCCCTTACACTTCCTCTGTCTGTGGAGCCCACTTGTTGCTCGGGGAAGGCGCATGCGCGGCAGGACGCCCAGATTCCTCCCAGTCGGCCCCGCCTCCGCGCCTCCGCCTTCCCCTCCCCCCTCACCGTGTGTGTACAACAGCTGAGGCCGGGCGAGCTAATGCTGGAAGTCCAGGGCTGGGGGTGGAAATTAAACAGACGATGACCTTTCCTTTCCCCGCCCGGCTTTCCCAAGTAAAAACGCATTAAAAAACCACAAGCGTCATTTCCGATCCCGCTCCCTACCCCACCCCGGGCAGTGAATTTAAATGTCCAGTTTCAAGATTTTCGTTGCGAATTTCGTTTAGGGTACTACCCATTTCATCTGTAATCAAAGCTCTCCCACCCCCGCCGGTATGGATGTTACATTCATTGCTACCATTGATGCCAAAGCACCTGCAAAATTAGCTGTTTTCCATTGGTCCAGAAACTGCCTTTTCGATTTCTTTTTGTGCTCTCGTTTAGGAGCCCGAGTTTCAATGACAGAGCTAAATGAATTCAGGGTGAGCTACTCCTCCCCCCCAGTCGCACTCTAAAAATTTTGGCTTAGTGTCTAAAGACGCTACGAGCGAGCACCCAGAGCACCCGGAGGCCTTTAAGGAAAACAAGCTACTGGCTGCTCACAGCTGCAGTTGGGGGCAGGGAGGGGGAAGGTGCTGCAGAGGCCAAACAGGTGAGTGCTTTTTCCCGGTTTGATAAAAGAAGGTGGAGCAGCATTTAATAATATTGCTATCTCTTTGTAAAGCACAGTGGCAGTTTCAAGATTCTTTCTCACATGTTGTGATTTCATTCCGTAGTGCTCAGAAAGCTGAGCAAGGCCGTGATGTCTTTTCCGTTAGGGGATCACTGCTCATCATTATTGCTTATTGCAAAAACAGATAAGGTTGGTCGTAGCTCTAGTTAGGACAGTTCCACTGATTCTTCTAAGTACTGGGTCTGCTCCTCCCACCCTCATCCCACCGTCATGAAAACTGAGATTATCATGGGCTAGGCTGGAGGAGAGGAAGCAATAGAAGGGGCTTTCAGGTTCTGGAGTTTGTTGAACCTGGTTGGAATTTCCTCTGTATCATTTACTAGCTTTGTGACCTTGAGCTAGTTACTTTCTTTCACATCACCTGTTTTCCCTCTGTAAAATGGGATCATAGCCCCCACCTTACTAGAATTGTTTGCGATTTTGTTTTGTTTTTTGTCATAATCGGAGGTAACTCACTGAGATTGCTGTAAGCCAGACACTGCCAGGTGGTTTTCCTGCGTCATCATTAAACTCTCAATACTGTCTCCCAGGTAGATACTATCATTAGCTGTTTTGCAGGCTCAGAAAGTAAAGAGGTTAAATGACTTGCCCAAGGTCACACAGCCATTAGAGATGGAGGTGGGATCTGCATCCAGTAATTCTGGTTTGAGAGGTAGCTGTGACAAACTCAGGTTCTCAAAGGTGATTTGCAGTCCTCACAATTTCCATCGGCCCTTCTTTGTTACATACAATCTCACGTAAAGTGCTATACAAAATACACCTTCATAACCAACCCCCATCCTTCCCTTTCCAAACAGGTTGTGCCAGTGAGTTCTCACACATAAAGAAGTTTTGGATCTGCCACTGCCACAGACTGAAACAAACACACCATACGCTGTGTAGAGCACAGTGTCAGGCTTCACAGGAAGTAAGTGTTGGTTATTAGTAGTATTGATATTAATGTTGGTACTATTGCTACTTAACATGTGAAAGTACTTTGTAAATTGCATAAAATGTGAGGGTCATTATGCACATCACTACTGTTACTACTAATTGTAATAAAGTTGAGTGTAAGAAACAAGATGTATTTATTTTTATTTTGACACTTGACCTTCAGACACTGTTCTGCCACCCAGCACTCCTCAGCACATGGTTCTCCCGCTCATTCTGGGGTCAGAGGTGCAAAGGAAGGGGAATTTTAAGGATGGGGAGAAAAGGGGAAGGAAGAGCCCTAGGGAACCCCTCTTTCATCTCAGAGCAGCCGGATTTCTGTTATTGCAAAAAGAAAAAAAAGAAAAAAAGGGAGCTCGCTGTGCACCCCCCAACAATAATAAACTTTCCCAGGCTGACTGGCTCCCAGCAGTGATTCCTCTGTAAAGAGCTGCTCCAGGGCATTGCCTCACCCTTCCAAACTTCAGCCCTCCCCACACCACAGCTATCCTGGAGTGAGTCAAAACATAGGGCTGGGAAATGGAGTGACATCCCCACCAGCCCAGGGCTCCAGGCTCATTAGCTTTGGCTAGGCTGCTTCACCCATTTCTTTACATTAATATTTATCCAGCCCACCCCTTTATTAAACCAAAAATACTGAGGAACGGCAACCTAGCCCCAACCCTCTAGCCAGGCTGCTAGAGAAAGCAAGTTGGAGTCTATGTCACAGTGTTATGTTTGGTATGCGTGCACATATGTCTCCATCTCCCTGTCTGTCTCTGTCTTCGCTGTTACTAAAGGAGAGATATATATACACATACATGCCGGGTGTCTTCAGACACACTGAGTTAGAAATAAACATGCATTTAAACAAACTTCCATTACAGTCTCATAATCCTTTAATTTAAAAAGCATAGTTCTCTTGACACCCTTCCACCCTCAAAGAATCACCGTCATTTATGGTGGTCAGTTTTGTCCTAACTGCTTGTCTGAGATGGCCCTATTTGGGGATGTGTCCAGGATTGTGAGAAGCAAGAACATCAATGTTTTGAGGGTAGATTCTCCCTGGAAGGCGAAGCCCCTGTGACAGTGCTGTGTCCACAGTGTGGGTGGGAAAGATGGGGTTGTTCTGGGGCTCCACCTAAGACAGCAGGTGGAGAGACTGGAGGTGGGGTCTGGGAGACCAGCAAAGCCAGGTTCAACCAGGCTCAAGGAGGAAATGCCTGCAGTCCTCCCTGAATTTACTTCCTATGGTTGTCGCTCCTCCAGCGTGCCATCTGAGCTGACACCCTCAGAGAACTGTCCCCCTCTAAACTGGTCAACTCTCCACTTGGCCTTGCCAGAGACCACCGCCCAACCTTAAGGGTGAGAAGGTCGCAGCGTGTCCACACATTTCTAAGCTCCCTGCAGTCTCCCTTCTGTCCCCGAGCCGTTTCGAGCCCTTTGTGGCAGAGATGGGTCGGGCTGGGGACTCTTCGGCCTGGCATCCCTGCCGCCAACTGGCTCAGCCTTCGAAGAGGCCCGGGCTGAACCTCGCGTCACCCCGCTGCACAGCCGTATGCAGCCAAGCGCTCTGGCAGGAGAAAGGCCTTTTTTGGTAACGCTGTGCCTGGCGGTAAGCTGGACCCGGTGAAAACAAACGTCTGGGTTGGGCCTTGCTCCGGCCTCTCCAAGGGACCCCTTCCCCAGGAGCCAGGAACCTCGGGGATCTGGGGGAGGGAGAACCAGTCAGCGCAGTAATTTACACATTTTCTCGGGTTCCGTGGCGGAAGTATTTGCCTTTTCCTAAAGTATTAATTCTGCTATTTAAAAAAAGTATTAACTTAGGCCAGGGCGTAGAGTTACGCAAGAGCCACTCGAGCGTGAAAGCCCAGGAACAACGTGATTCGCTGAGAATCCCTGGGGAGGGGAGCCAGCGCCACCCGCCAGGACCTGCCCAGCCTGCGGCGCGCGGGCAGCCGGGCGCTCTGGGCAAAGCTGGGTGGAAGAAAAGGAGGACGACGTAGTGGTTGGTGCTGGCACAGCGGCCTCAGCGAGCGATCAGATCTCTGACTGCTTTCTTCCTGAAGGGGCGGGGAGCAGGGAAGGAAAGAAAGGCCGAGGGAGTCGCGTCTGGTTCCTGCCTCCTCCCCGTTTCCTCTTCGCCAGCGTGCCAGGGCACCGGGGAGCCCAGCGCTGCCCTCAGCAAAAGCTTGCTGTGTGTTTTTAGGTCCAAAAATAAAGGAGCCCTGGAATGAGCCTCCTAAGGACCAGGCCTAGAGAGAAAAAATGGGAAGCGGCAGACAAGGGTTCTATTCACTGGCCCAGTTGGGTTAAAGCAAATACCCACACCCCAAGAAGGGGAGTAACCGAGAAGGAGACCTTGGAGGACTAGAGTCAGAGGAGAGCTTGGCAGGGGAGCAACTAAGGCCACAGGTGCGCAGAACCCCGGACCCTCCATCCTACCGGCTTCCGCATGGGCCTCAGCAGGGAGCAGGGGTGCCAGTGGGTTCCCACCAGTCCGCACCAGTGCTGGGGATTTCCACTGCCTAGCTTCGGAGACCGGTCGCCGCCGCCGCCCGCTTTCCTGCTGGGGGCCGCCAGAAGGCGGGGCCTCAGAGCGGGAAGCCCTCCCTGAGGCCTCCCGGTCCCACCGTCAAGTCGGTCAAGTCTGGTACAGACGGGCCATCATCATCACTGCTGTCACTGGTTGGGGTGGATGGCTATGATCTGCAAATATTTTGACTTGCCTGAGCTGGGCAGTCAACCCCTAACTCAGGAGGAGGAAAGGAAATATGTACATTGTACATATTTACATTATGTTGTTCCACTTGGACTTGGCTGACCCTAAGTAGCTATCTGACCTTGAGCAAATCACTTGAACTTGGTTTCTTAAGTCTGTAAAATGGGAATAATTTCACTGCCTCCTTTGCCTGACTCATTGGTCTGCATGGAAGATACAAGATTATAATGTACTTAATAAAATGTAAGAGATTATGAACAATATAATGACGGCCATTTGTCTAGGGCCCTGCAGTGCATTCCCAGACATTATCTCACCGATCCCCCACCAGCCCTGTGAGGTAGGTGTTACTTTCATCACTCTCCTGTATAGGTGAGGAAAGCAGGTCCAGAGCTAGTTCAGAATCACTGGAAACCAGGTTCTCTGGCTTTAAACCCAGCATTCCTTATTCTCCCCCACGAGTTGCTAGCTTTTTGGGAGGGAGTGGGGGGAAGTCCCCGGATGCCTCTAAGAAATTCAGAAACTGCAAGAAAGTGAAATGCATCTCCCCACAAGAGTTTGCAGGTTAAGAATGTCACTGCTGTCCCAATAGATGCAGAATTATGCACAAATTAGCCTGAGTTATTTTGGAGGTACAGTCACTAGTCAGTCAGCTTTGAGCAAAATGGTGTAACTGCTTCCCTGGCATCCCCTGAGACTTTTTTCTCTCTCTGGGTTTTCTATACCCGGCCTTAGGAGGGAGGGTTTGGAGGAAAATCTGAAGCTCTCGAACACACCAAAGCATTGGGAAACTTACTAAATTACCCTCACCGAGGATAGCTGCGTTTTATTTATTTATTTATTTATTTATTTATTTATTTATTTATTTATTTATGAGAGACAGAGAGAGCATGAACAGGGGAGGGGCAGAGAGAGACAGAGAGGGAGACACAGAATTCAAAGCAGGCTCCAGGCTCCGAGCTGTCAGCACAGAGCACGAAGCAGGACTCCACCTCACAAACCGCGAATCATGACCTGAGCTGAAGTTGGGCGCTTAACTGAGCCACCCAGGCGCCCCTGAGGATAGCCACATTTTAAATGTTCACCCCTGAGGAGGACCCCAGGCTGAATGATGAAGGGGAAGGAGGAAAGCTGAGAGCATACCTTTTATGGTGGAAGGAACCTCTTTCCAGACCCACAAGCGATATCACATAGGAAACAACCCTTTGTTCTCACAGACCCACAGTCCATATCACATAAGAAACAACCCTTTGTTCTCACCTAATTCAGGTAACACTGACTACACACCCACCCAAACTGTGCAGGCCTGTATTTGGGCTGGAGGCCACTTGGTAAGTACGGCTGCTGTCCTCAGAACACTTCTCGCCCAGGGGAGGTCTATACCCCTGACAACCAAACCTGGCCTAGGCATCATTGGAGATAGGAGGTGAGGGAACAAGGGGTATCCCCAACCCTGATCCATCTAGAGGACCACCACGCTTTAATTTGAATTTCCCTCTCTGGCCAGACCTAGAGGATCCAAGCCTGATATGTCCCTAGTGGGTGTGAAACTATTCTCATCACTTACTTTTGCTTCAAAGCTGAAACTGGGCCACCAGATGGCCTGGTGGGTTTCCATTCCCCAGCTCCTTGACGTGTGCCCTTCCATTTGCCATTCATTCCGTTATTCAACTATTTTTTTTTTTAGAGAGCACTTTCTCTCTCGGTCCTGAGGATCTAATGATGAACCAAGTCAGATTGGCTCCAGCCCCAAATCCAAAAACCTCCATTTCCTCCTAGATGTCCTAGTTTCCTGGTGTTAGAGCATAAAAGTCATCAGAGGCAGTGCTTGTTCAACACTCCCACCAGCCACATGACTGACTTAGAGCAATCTATTTATTCTCTCTGGGCCTCAGTTTCCTCACCCATTGAGTGTGAGCATTGATATTGAAATTTGTTCTCCCTACTTCAGGGGCTTACTGTGAAATCGTCTGTGTGTGTGTGTGTGTGTGTGTGTGTGTGTGTGTGTGTTTGTACACATACATATAGCGCTAGGGGCACTACAGTTGGCTCAATCTGTTAAGCATCCTTCTGACTCTCGGTTTCGGCTCAGGTCACGATCTCACAGATCACGAGTTTGAGTCCCTAGTGGGGCTCTGAGATGCCACTGCAGAGCCTGCTTGGGATTCTCTCTCTTCCTCTCTCTGCTTCTCCCCATTGGCGCACTTTTTCTCAAAATACATAAATAAACTTTAAGAATATATATTAAAAAACTGCATAGAGCTATAGAAAGGTGAGCCATCGTCTTAAAACTCTTTTCCAGCTCTAAGCCCTTCTCAGTAAAATAGCTGGAAATTGAGGCCTGATGCTAAGGCCTGGCCACACTCTTCATCCTGTTCCTGGAAGATTTCCTTCCGGGGTGGCCAGCCTGGCATCTCTGTTCTTCTGGGCTGGCAGACAAATCAACAGTCACTGCCCCTCAACCTAAGAGCTAAAGTAAGAGGACAGGAGCTCAGCCTGTCTTCTCTCCTCTTTCCTACAGGGACACGGATTTCCCATCCCCAATCCCTGGTGGTGCTGAAGCTTGGAGCAGTTGGATTTATTTGGGGTTTTTACTTTTTTGTTTTGGTCAATTTGGAAAGAAAAGAGGCAATGACCTCTTCTTTAAAAAACAAAACTAGTCAGGAAGTGTGCTGGGCCTGAGTGGCAGGGACTAAGGGTGTAATTACAGGGTTTTGTTCAGCATTTTCATGTAATTAAATCCAAAGGAAAGCGAGCCTGGCCCAGGCTTCTTGGATGCAGAGTAGACAAGAGGGGTGTGCGTGTGTGTGTGTGTGTGTGTGTGTGTGTGTGTGTGTGTCTGTATGGGTGCCTGTGCCTGTGTGTTGGGTGGGGAGGAGAAGCAGGAGGTGAGAAGTGAATTTGCTTTTCAAGCTGAGAAGAAGCGGGTTTCTTGCCTTTATTAATATTTTTATATTTCTTTTCCAAAAGGTACCCAATTATTCACCTTTTATTCAGTGCCACTGCACTCTCCTTAGTGACATTTCCCAGCCATGCACAGGCTTCTCGGCACTGATTTCTCTTCAAGGTAGACTCTTCCCCTCCCCACTTTTTCATATTGCCGCTTTCTGCCTGGATGCCCACACAATAAACCCACTGCAAAATCCACAGCCAGCTCTCTTGCCTACAGTTTCAATACCAGCAGCGTCCGATGCAGCAAAATCATCCCTCCTTTTGTTTTGAACATCTTCTGTCTTTCCCTGTTCCGCTTTGCAATACTTCCTACCACCACGGGCCCCACCCAGGCTTCCCAGCCGCTGCCTCGGTTTCCCCCGGCAAGCCTTCTGTGTGCACACTGGCCCGTGGTCTGCAACGCCCAGAGCGCCCTCCCTTTGCCCCCTGCTCCCTGAGGCCTCGGTGTCCCTCCGACATTTCCTGAACGTTGTGAACTGGCAGCAAGAATGGGTTCACTGTCTGCTCACATTCTTAGGGGCAGGAAACCTGACCCACCCCAAAACCACGCGCTCCAAAGGAAGGACACTTGCATTTCCCAGGCGGGTGGTGAGAGTTAACTAGGCTGGCCTCCGCCTCCCCTCCTTTCCTCCACGCACCCCCCCCCAGCCACCACACCCGGAGATTACCCCCCTCAATTTACGCCCCCTTCACCTACTCTTCCCAGGAACAGATTGTTTATCAGAACGGGCAGCCAAGAAACCTACTCCTGTTTCTGGCCTCTGCCAGAGATTAATCACACTTGGGAAAGGCACAAAACTTGACTGTGTTGGGGCAGGGAGGGGGGTAGTTAAAGAAAAGACCAATAATTTTGACATTTGACAAGCTGATCAAATTGGTGCTACCTTTCCCCTCCTTCGTTTTAGTAAATCAGTGCAGAGGCCTGAATTCCATTTCATTCCCACTCCCTCCACCCCCACCCTATATTCCCCCTCCTGCTCTAAGTCTTGGTGTTTGATGCTTTAATAGTACTGACTGGCTTTTAATTCTGATTAACATTCTCAGCTGGTGTGTGTGTGTGTGTGTGTGTGTGTGTGTGTGTGTGTGTGTGTGTGTGTTGGGGGCTGGAAAGACACATTCACAAACCTGACCGCCTGACAAATCCCCCCTTTTCATCCTTCTCTTTGAAATGACATCAAGATGGACTGAAGTGGGGGGGGGGTGATGAGGAGAGGAGGCATGGAAAAAAGAGAGGGAGGGGGAAGCAATTTATGTGCTTTTCTAAGGCAGCTAGTAAAATTCCTAAGGGAGAACAAATGCCAAAATTGACTGTCTTGGTGTATTTTAGACCCAATCGTTGGGGTGAATCATGTCAGGGCTTTGCACTGGACCTGGAGGCCTGGGACAGGCACACAAAACATCCTGTGGCCTGGAGGTGCCCCTCTGAAGGAGGTAAGAGATAGGTATTTGCTCTTGCCAGATTCCTTTCCATCAGGATTTTTTTCTCTCTAATTCATTGCAAGATGGATTAAAATAAAAACTGGGGCTGATGAAAACCAAGGATAGAAAACGCCCCATAAAACATGGCCCCCAAAGGGAAGGTGCAAAACCCATTTGATCCAAGATATAGATATCTCCACCCTGGATCTTTCTTTTTTTTTTTTTCCCTTTGCTTTACAACTCTGCAGACATCAGGTTAGCAAAAGGTAATAAATAGTCCTTGCACAGCAGGGTCTGGACTAGTGAAAACAGTTTACTGAAATTAATGGGCCTCGCTTGAACCAAAACCTCCACTTTGGAATTAATGCCAGACATAGTTTTCCTGAACTCTATCCAACCGCCTAAGCGGCAGACAATTTTCGTTCTATTTGTACTGGAAAATAAAGCCTAGGCCCTTGATCTCAGTGTAGATTATAATTTTTTGAAAAAATTCAGCACAGTGAACACTACGCCAATTTCCAGTTTCTGCTAGTAGAAGTCCTTGTGCTGTGCTTGACGGTCAGAAGTTATCTGGTAAACTTTCCATTGAAAACCATCTCTGAACTCCCTCCCCACCGGTGGCCTCAGAGCTTTCACCATGACACCCGAGAGATTCAAGGAAAGCTCCAGAAACTGGCTCAGTTCTCAATAACAACCCTTTTCCCCAGGGCTCTTGGAAAGGCTGGATCTGAACAGCGCGGCCTGCATGACCTCCATTTTCCACCCTCAATGAAGCTCCAAAGCACCCAACGGAAACCTACCCCCACTACACCCTGAAGCTGCTTTTACTTTTACTTTCATTAATGTATTTTTAAGGGTGAGAGGCGCGCATGCACACACACACACACACACACACACACACACACACACCCCACAGGCTCACACCCAGCGGTTATGGCAGGTACAGCAGAGAAAGGGTGCCCCGGCTGTCAGTGTCGGATCCCAACCTGCCTCATTCCCCGCACCCCCCTTATTAATAAAAAAGACCGGCCGTGGGCAGCCTGCGTTCTGGTTTTCATTGTACAGCCTGCACTGGTGACACAGGACATGTGGAAAATTTTGAGAGCACTGCAGTGAATGGCGTGGAGGGGGAGTGTGAGCAGGGGGAGGGGAGGACGAGAGGAGGGGAGGGGAGAGGAGGGAGGGGAGCGAGTTACTTTTTAGCTTCCGCTAAGTACTTGGCAGCTCGCCAGGCCCGGAGGATTCTGGGAAGCGAAAGCCTCCCCAGTATAAACTGCCAGCTTTAAGCAGCCCTGACAGTTCTGCTCCTTCCAAACTTGGCAGCCGTTCAAAGTGCTCTTTCATTTGAAATGCTGGAAGCCTGCCATGTGCAATGCAGATTTGCTGGGCCTGTGCGCAGAAGGAACTGATAAATGCCGTTGCAGTTGCCATGGGGACAGGAGGCTATCAGAATGGCCTTGTGATCCGCAGCCTCTCAGCGCGGCAGGCTCTCGCTCTGCCTCCTGCCCCTCCTCCCTCTAGTCAGTGAGATGGTGAAATAAATGTTCTGGAAAAAGGTTAACCCTGCCTGCTCTGGTTCCAAAGCCGAGAGAAGGTTAACCTCGAAGCACTTCCCGGGCTTTAAGTGCCGGGCCAGGACCGCAGGCCTAAGAGCCCGTCCTTGGGCGGGTCACCACACCCCCCACCCCCCGCCCCCACCCCCCCTACAGCACAATCACGCACACCCCCAGCCCGGCTTCCTGCTCCCTGGGGGCTTTCACAAAGCTGTGTTTTTAATAGAGCTTTTCAGCAAGCCCGAGTGTAAGTCTTTGAGTCATCAAAACCCGGATGTAAACACAGCAGCCCTACATTCTGCACGGTTCGCGTGTATTTTATCTTTTTAATAATATTTTGCTGGCAACTTAAAACGGCAAGGATGCCAGACGTTTAGCCAGCCGCTTACATCATGCAGCATCCATCTTAGGGAGAGTGGCTGCCTGCCCTTTCCTGTTCTCTGTGTCCCTACCTTGAGACGGCAGGAAATCTGGGTCTTTCTGAAGCCATTTTATTGCAGCATAAGCGCAACCCTTAGAACCCTGGGTTTAAGAATGAGCATGACATCACCTTGGGCAACAACAACAGAGACTATGTCCCTGTCAGGGACAAGACACTGGGTGATCTGAGGTGAAACAGGTCTGTCATTGACACTTTGAGCGAGGGCGCACCAGCCTGCGCGGCCGTCCCCCGCCCCCTCCCCCCCCCCCCCCCCCATTTTGCACAAGCTGCTGTTTGAAACACAGTCTGATTCAATGTACAGAAACAAAATAGCACATTCAGATTTGGTACATGTTCAGGTCTATAATGCCAACTCCCCGGGTGGCCTGTTTAATGGGGAAAAAATGAAATACTCCATTCCAGCCAAGGCCTAGGAAGGCCAAAGAGGTTTAGTGATTTATTTACATTGAACAGTATTCCTTCTCAACCCAACTTGCTATTTCCTGAAGGTTTCCTGAACCTAAACCTTCGTTAACATCCCAGGAAGAGAACATATTTTTCCTGTGGCTTTCAATATTTTCTGCTAAATATATTTCAGCGCACTGTTTATCTACGGTTTCAGCTTTCAGACCTTTATGTACTTTTGACACCTTGAGGCTGTCCCACTGAAAAATGGTGTATGTTTATTAAAGAGGACTTTATGTGCTGGGCGTTAAAGCAAGGGGAATTTCTGTTTCGGTCTGCCTGTATAATGAGGGCTTCAGGATGAGATCCAAGTCAGAGGCCGGTTTGGTTTATGAAGCCCTCTTGACAAAGCAGGCTCCACATAGCTCGCACAAACCCTTGACCACCACAGAATGTTGAGCCAAACGAGGTATTTCTTCATAAGTGCACTGCTGACATGGAGGCCGGGGCCGGGGAAAGAGGAAAAATCCAAGTTCCTGGCGCTTAGCTGCAGTTTCTTTTAACCCACCTCTCTCTCTGGGTGTCTGCTTATGATTGTCACAGCAGTTCTGGCCAGGGCAACGCACTCTGTCTCCCTGGAATTTCCTGACTTCAAAGTAGCCCCTTCCAAAGAAATAAATTAATCAATAAAAGCCATCCGCTTCACCTTGACGGCAGGCGCAGAGCTGGAAGGGGTAGTGTTAAAGACGATTTTTAGGAGCCGTTGGCCCTTGAGACATCTCGAGGTGGGTTTTGGCTTGGAATTAAACAGGAGGTGGAGGCACACAGATCAGGTGATTCAGAAAGCCCCTCTTTCTCTACATTCTCCCCACTCGCCCCCAGCTACCACCTTCCCCAGACAACCCAGGCAGCTGGGTTTTTGGCTCTGGCAGCTGCTAAGCTGTGGCAAGCCAAAAGCACATTTCGTGGCGGTGATTCCTTCCCCAAGTTGACGGACATGTTTCTGTACTGAGCGCAAGAGATGTTTCCTGACTGTGCGCATGAATCAGAGGCTGCATTTTTCATCCAGCGCTTCTGGGTGACAGTTTTAAGCTGGAAGAACAAAGCAGATCATGATGAGTCCCTATCATCAGGGTCCAGTAATAAAGGATCCATCCAAAAAGCTAGCCACACATAGTTCGGATGTATGATTTTTCTGTTTTAAACATGCCAGGAGCAGCCCGTTGCCCCGGAAGGTGAGGCCCGCGTCCACATTTCAGACACGGCCCTTCCTCTTTCTCTCCGCGTCCTTGCAGTGTTTGCTTATGTGTGGGCTTCAGAGGTTCTTCCTTTTTTCAGCCTTCCTCTCCCAAATGGGAAGATTTGCAAAAGCCATTTTGTGGCCCTTGAGTGACTTCCCAGATGGAGGCAAGCTCCGAGGTCCCAAACAGCCTGGACACCGCCCGTGTTCCGTCCCTGTTGCAGCCGGGTGACGACAGAGGGGAATCAGTGGCGTGGCCCCTCTGTACCAGGGCCTGAAGAGCCAGCTTCCCAGAAGTCCATGGATTAGGAAGGTCTGTCGGCTGCTTCAGGACCTGCCAGGGAACAACTCCCTTTTGTTTTGCTGTCTAGCATGTGACCAGAATGCTGCCAGCTAATTTTAACCCCACCAAAGTACTGCTGGAAAAAACCCCAAAAAACAAACAAACAAAAAAAACAAACTGTCTTGCATCTGGAGAGAAAAATGCTGTGGGCTGGATAAAAGCTTTTTCAGCCTGTGTTCCTTCCTGTTTCAGTTTCCAAACTTGCATTATCGGTAACCTGAAAAATGATGAGTTTCACCAAATTCCTGGATATTGCACAAGAGGACAATGAGTCTATTTCGGGTGCTGTGATTGTGTCTGGCACAGACCCTGGAAGCCATTGTTTTCGAGAAGGAGAACTCTTTGGGGTTTCCTGGTGCTTTCCTTCTAGGGTCTCAAAGCCCCAAATGGTACGGTGGGGGGGGGGGGGGAGGGGTGCTCTCCATGGCAACTCTGCAGGCTGCTCTCTAAAAGGACCTGGATGAGAAGTGGGTGGTTAGGTCAGGGGGCGGGGGTGATGGTGGCAGTGGTGGCCCTGGAGGTGTTAAAAAGGTGGATCACAGGGAGTGTTTGAAGTGGGACAGCGGGAGCAGGAAGAAGGGAGAGGGCACTTTCACAATAGCTGGGTGGCCCCCTGGGACACAGGCCACCAGCTCTCCAGCTAAATTTCCATATCGGCTTTCAGCACCAGGAATTAATGGAGGACTTCGTGGGGTTCCTCACCCCAGATGCTGGATCCTCAAAGCATTCCCATGGTGGTTAATTGTTGCTGTCTGGCTGGGTGGCCGGTGATGCTAGCGAATAAGTACAGAATCTCAGCCGCCAGGGAATGAAGCGGTTTGGATAAGGCAGCGTGTAGCTAGGCAGCTACTGCCGACCGCTCTAAAACCAGGTAGTGAGATGGGATCATTAACCCAACGGTCTCCAGTGCAGTCCCAGGAGATAATACGATGGCGATGAGGCTGAGGGGAAAGGCCCCAGTGAATGCTGCAGTGCTCTTGGCAACCGGGAGGCCTTGGTGGCAGTTGTTCTGACAGCTGCTGAGGGCTTCAGCTGCCTAAAAAGCCATTTGCTCGGGCCTGCCCTGTCTGGCCAACTTCTATGTATTTAAAGGATCCTCTTTGGTCTCTGAGCCCCCTCCCCCTCCTTCCCACCTGAATCGTCAGGCACAGACACCATCTCTGGGAGGGCAGGGAGCCTCCTGGACTTTCAGTCCATCGTCTGCCTCCAAACTGCTGCCGTAACCTGCCCGCAGCAGTGGAGATTGGTTGGCGAATTCCTAAATTAAGGTTCTGTTTACTCTGCTGTTCCAAAGGCTTGTTTTGAGCAAGATGTTGTGCTTTAATTAAAAAGACGAGAGCTCATGAGTAAGTGAAAATATTTTTGAATCTTCACAAATATGTCTGAATTTGGTTGCTGGTGTTTCACAGTGACGGGGGCTGGGGGGGGGGTGGGGCGCGGTCAGGCTGGTCAGCACTTTTGTCTGTAAGATCACTAAAAACTTTTTGGGGAGCTCACGGCCGCCTCTTCGGCACAGTAGAATTATGAAGGGAACCCGAAGTCAAAGCTGTGTTCCTGGTGCTTCTCTCCTTGCAGCTTTCGCCAGCATTCAGGTGTTATTAGGACACATTCTTCATTTACCTTCCAGCCAGAGGATTCCTAAATGTTTCATAATAGCTTCACAGCTGGAATGCAGCTGCTGCTGGGTGGAGCAAACAGAGCTCCTTATGGGTCAGCAGGGTGAGGGAGGGCAGGGAATCTTGGAAGGTTGGGAAAGTCCTTCTTTCTGAAGCCAGAGCTCAGGAATGAGTGGGGCCTCTGGTGTGAAAGCTTTCCAGATGGGGGAAGGAAGGGTAAGTTTTTGCCCTCTGGGTAGATTCCAAAAAATCGCTTTGGGGAGGCCAACTATTTTGAAACTGCCTTTAAAGCAAACAGCACAAATGTTTAAATTGACCTGGAAAACCCTTCTTTTTTCCTTTCCCTACAATCCAAGTCTGTTCCCTTGAACATTAATCAGTGGGAGCGTTTGCCCAAGTTTCTCTCCTCCCCCACCTCTATTATTATCATCATCATCATCATCATCATCATCATCATCATCATCTTTGGTTTGGAAATTTTTTGGAAGCTTTCCCAGGCTGGAACTATAGCATGTTTCCAGGAAAATGTATAAGGAGTGTCTTGTGTTTTGAGTTCCTCTGGAGGGGACTGGACATGTTTTTTAGAGAGACTCAACTGGGGGCAGCCAGGTCTTGTGCAAGAGTCCAGCCAGGCAAAGGGGCAGACGATGCCGGAAAGATCTGTGCGCATGCAAAAGTGCTGAGACAAAGGTGTGGTTTAGCCAGCCTGCCTCTTCTCGATTTCTTTCAGCCTCTTATTATCGCAGTTGCCTGTGTCAGTCTGTGCTCGGAAGCACCCCATCTCCAGGAGATATGCTGAGAACTGCAGGGGGCTGGGCTTTGAACTTCATTCTCAAGTTAGCAGCACTTGTGACTTCTGCCTAAAGAAGGAACGCTGGAGATTTAGATGAAGAAGTGCCTGGAGTCAATACTCACCCAGCAGGCAGGAGCTCCACCCAAGCGTGGAATGTAATAAGCAAAAGGTGTCCTGGGGCTGAGGCTGCCAAGGTGGTGCCAACCTCCAGCCCGTGCCAGTGGAGCTCCACTTGGGTCCAGAGACACACACACAGCTGCATGCATGCATGTATCACAGGCATCTGTACACAAAACCGGAAAGTACATACAATGGGAACTAGAAGGACCCCTCACTGACGGGTGCGGTTCTCAAAAGCAAGAGCAGCCAGGGTATCCTGGAGATACATCTCATTCAGGCTGGTTCATGGGAAAAGGAGGCAGAAGTAGCTTCATGGGAGCTACCCCAGCTACTCTTCCAGTGGGAAGGCCGCTTCCTCCCGGGTCCATCCCCTGGGGCCACGAGGACCCAGGGACTCAGGAGAGAAGGAATAAGCAGAGGCCAGCAGTGCTGGAAATGAGAGAACATAGCTCCTGGTTCTCCTCACCCCTCGAGCCTAAGACTATTTATTTACCAGCAATGCCGATCCGGTTCCTGCAGGAAAATCTCTTTCCTTTCCACCCAGGGGGCACACTGATTCCAGAAGGCATCTCCCCCACAGCAGGTTGGGAAGGTGCTTAACAGCCCAGGCTCTGGAATATTAATAGCAGTGATGATAGACACAACTAATATTCATCGGGTACCTCTTCTGTGTCTGGCATCGTGCTAAGTGTTTTAATGCATTCTCTCTCCTAACCCACACCTAATGAAGTGGGTTCGGTTATTATCCTCATTGCGTAGGTGAAGAAACAGAAGCTCAGAGAGGTTAAGTAACTTGTCCCAGGACACACAGCTAGTCAGTGGTAGCCACAGTGGGAACTTAGGGTTGCCTCACTCTAGAGTCTTTATCAGACCTGGGTTCGAATCCTGCTCTGCTACGTGTGATCGTGTGATCTGTGCCAACCACCAGGCTTCCTCATCAGTTTTCATAAGGTAATCACATCAAATATTGGCAACTTCATATAACTTAGCTTAAACCTTCCTTACGAGGCTTAAGTAAGAGTTAAATAAGATAGTGCATATGGGGGACTTAGCAGAGTACTCAGAATGTAGTAAGTACTCAATAGATGCTAGCTTTTCATAATAATCTCAGAGTCAGTGTGTTTGTTCAGTATGGATACATCAATCAAGTTATCCATAGTCTTTGTGGGTCTTCTCAAACCCGTGCAAGGTTCTGCACATCCCTGTACAGGCACATTGGCTCCAATTACGGTGGGACGTGGTGCTAATGCCCAGAGGCATCGTTCCTTGTCAGTGACTTCTCTTAACTCATTCTGGAATCCACGTATCTGTAGCTGAGCCACGGACATTGTCCACTCACGTTCACTGGGGCTCATTAGGGGGTTCCAAATCTCCAAAATCATTCAAATTTGATCACTTTACTTTCCCACTTAAAATTCTTCCAGGTGCCTAACAGAATTAAGGCACACTTCCCACCTTGGAAGGCAAGACTCCTGGGAAAGTGCTTACAACCCCCTTTCTGCCTCTCCCTGCCCCTCAATTACTTTCTGACCGCATTAAATCCCTCTTTGTTCCTCAAACGTAACACGAACTTTCAAGCCCATGCCTTTTTCTCTGCCTAGAAGAAATGTGTTTCCCCTCTTCTTCTTTAAGCAAACTTCTAGGCATCTTTCAAAACAGCAGGTAAAGTTTTTACCTTTCCTGTGATACTGGTCTCCAGCATGTCCTGGCTCTGTACTCACATGGCAATCTGCATATATCACAAAGAGTTGTACTTATCTCTTCATACAACTCCCTCATTGGGGAGTCTCTAAAGGTCAAGGCGAGGGCTTACCAGTCTGTCCCGAAAGTCAAAGTCTCTTTCTAGAGACCTTAGAGGCCCTAGAGGCCTTAGATAGATGCTGGTCCAAATAAACATACCTGAACGTAAATTCTTATGACATAATTGTATTAGCAGTAAAATAGTGTGCGAGTGTTTGTGGATATTATTTATACCCTTTGTTCCAGCAGAGATGGATATGGATATACCAATCTTTCTTACTCATAAGCACGTATAGACTAGTGCTTGGTACATCCTGTAGTAGAAAGAGCCAGGGTTTTGGAGTCAAACAATTCTGGACTTACGTCCTAACTGGGCCTCTTAATGTGACCTTAAGTCATTGTTTCATCTCTCTTAGCCTCACTTTTTCCATCTGTAAGGTGGAGACAACAGTAATTATCCACATGGCAGACATCCAATGGCAGACATCACTCTTGCTTTTTTTCCTTTATGCTCTGCTTTTTTTTTTTTTTTTTTTTTTTCAGGAGTCCACCTCCTCCTGAAGCTGCCTGGGGTGGGAGGGGAAATCCTAATTAGTCTAAACTAACCTTGGTATGCCATTCCCCTCGCCAGTGATTAATTTTCTGACGAATCTATAACCCAATTCTGGTCAATGAGATGTGAATGTGAGGAAGGATCTTTTGGGTGTGTGTGTGTGTGTGTGTGTGTGTAGGGTTGTTTTAGGAAATACTCCCTTGCTCTTAAAGCATGAGAGGAAGTAAATTGTGCCTTTGCAGCCAGATGTCATGTCTGGAATGGTGGCTGGGACATTAGCAGCCATCTTGTTATGATGGAGATACCTACTCGGAGAACCTAACCCACACGGTAAAGATGATAGAATGGAAACATGGCAAGAACCTGGGTCGTGGCGGCTGGAGCCATCTGCCCCTGGACTATTTCCTGAGCTCATCAGTTCCTTCATCATTCGGTGAGGACCCCGGGCTCAATCTGATATCACCGAATTCACCGTTACTTGCGGCCAAAAGCATCGGCTTCGTGGGGTTGTTCTGATGACCAAATAAAACAAAGTTTGTAGAGTATCTGAAGTTTATAAAGTGCCCCACACATAGTACGTTCATAAAAAAGGTTAAAGACTCTCCAGCTGAGACACGCTGAGGTGAGTGCTTGCTTGAATGACTGTGATGGCGGCCCCAAGAACTTGGCAGATGGCATAAAGTGGAGAGCAGTTCTGAGGTGGGCGGGTGCTGGAGGAACATGGCAATGACGATGAAATTCAAACAGTATGTTAGGAAGTGTCCTGATGGCGCTTCCTGGGGCTGTCACTGTGGTTCCCCTTTGTGCTTCTCAGGCCTTTTCTTACCCGGGTCAGAGTTAAACCATGCACGACACAGGCTTTTCTAGTTGTGGGTGGCCACACTTGTACGATCGGGGTGGTCCCTGTTACCCTGGGGCATGGAAGCGCTGCTACAGGATGGAGGCTAGAGTGTAATTTGTAGCTCCAGGAGGAGCCAAGATCTGGAAGCAGCACTAACATACCCACACAACGGAAAGCACAGACTGCATCTGACAAAAGCACACAAAATCCGGCCCCCTCCCTGCGTGCCCGGAGAAGCCTTGCAGACTTCTGCAGCTTCAGGAAGGCCTGCCTTCGGGGGCCCAGACGACAGCGCCCCCCATGGCTTCTGGCCTGCTGACCAGGCCACAGGATTCTGTTCCGTGCCAGCCCCATGGCCCTTTCGAACCTCATTCCGGGAGAGCTCAGCCACACCAATGGCTGCCAGACTCGTGTCCGCCCAGCCGCGTGGGCGGCCCTGGCAGCAGGGGATGGGCAGGGTTTGTGCAAGGACGCCGTGGCCCCTGCGGGAGGGCTGTGGAAGAGGTGGTGGCCCACTTAAGGGGCAAGCAAGGAGGGAACCCGGAGGAGGAAGGGAGCAGAAACCGCAGGCTCAGGGCAGTCTCGGCCCCTTTTCAAAGACCACCTTCACCTCGGAAGCCTGTTCCAGGCCCCCTTTCCTTCCAGCTGCCTTCTGGCCATTTACTTCCTGCTCATGTGCCCCTTCCCTGCCCAGCCAGGCTTAGCAGCCCTCTGCTTCCCAGCACTGCCATTCAATTCCATCCGCCACATGTTTATTGTGAATGCTCTGTGTAGGATGCCGTATTCCTGCTAGCAACGGGAGGGGTGAGTGAAATACAAAAATTAACAGGATTAGAAAGGACCTCAAAATGGCTTTCAAACTGTCTTCACCACCTCAGAATCTTCCCCTCTGAAAGAAAAAGGGGAAAGCTGCCGCAGCTGAATCCAAGCGGGGGCAGGATTCCCTCTGGCCAAGGCAGACCCTACGGACAGAGTCTGAAAAGCACTGGTGTAGACCACAGGGCCACGGAGGCCCCGACCTCCCTGAGACACGCTGCAGGTCAGTGGCCCAGCCAGGTTGCAATGCAGGTGTCTGAGCCCCTGGCCCAGTGCCCTGTCCAGTGTACTGCTCTACCCGTTGGCACCTGTCTCAAACATCAGCTGGGGAGATGAGACAAGTCAACCTAGATTGGAAGGCATGTGCTTCAAAGAGAGCAAAGCGGTTCTAACACAGGGAGAGAGAGCCTGCGGGGAAGAGGGGCGGGAGGCTGGGCCTAGAAGAGGGCGCGCAACAGTTGACTTGGAATATGGCCAGGATGTGATGGGGAGTTGGGTGGTGGGAAGGGGGCAATTCTGGGCCCTGGAGAACATGATTGCTAAAGCTTGAAGAAAGCCTGGCAGCTCAGAGACCTGGGTTCCGGCCCCGGCTCTGCCGTTACTAGCCAGGTTACCCTGGGTCACTGTCCTCCCCTGTCTGGGTTTGTTTCCTCGCATGTAGAATGGCAGAGGGGCCGGGCTAGCTGGTCCTACTGTGACATGCTGTGAGGCCTTCTCCCCTCCTATGGGGCTGGCCCTCTCCCTGCCACCACCAGCGTCCGCCCGGGACACTCCTCAGTGTTTGCCAGGGAGCTGGAATTGACACCAGAAGGAAATGTCCCTGGATGTCCCTGAGAGCAACATGGAGCTGGAAGGCCTGTTCAAGGGGCCCACCCAGAGCTCCGAGGAACAAACCCCAGGGAGGCAGGAACCCGGCACAACGAGAGCAAAAACTATTCCTCTTCTGAGAAGCATTCTTCCCAAGCCAGCCCTCTCCGGGGAGGCCCAGGCCTCGGCCCGTCGCTCCACCCCCATCCCACTGCCCAAGTCTGCCACCTGGGAGCAGAAAGGAGAGGCCTCAGGGGCGCCTGGGTGGCTCCGTCGGTTGGGCGTCCGACTTCGGCTCAGGTCACGATCTCACGGTCTGTGGGTTCGGGCCCCGCATCGGACTCTGCACTGACAGCTCGGAGCCTGGAGCCTGCTTCCGATCCTGTGTCTCCCTCTCTCTCTGCCCCACCCCTGCTTGTGCTCTGTCTCTCTCTATCAAAAAAAAAATAAATATTAAAAAAAAAAAAGAAAGGAGAGGCCTCAAGGGTAGGGGTCACGAGTTACTTGCTAGCTCCAAACCTAAGTATTCTCCTTTGTAAAAATGAGGTAAAATTAGTACCTTAGTATTTTCACTTATAAAATTGATCATTTCAGTAGCTCGCGTGATGAAATGAGGTCATGCTTGTCAAGCGTCTAGCACGGTGCCTGGTGGAGGAACCACTCAGTACATATTAGTCCCATCCGTTGCCAGAGGGCTGCCTGCGGGGGGAAGGCCACACAATTTGAAGACTCTGGGCAGGAAACAGGCTGGTTCCTATCGGGCTCCTGTATGTCTCAATCACAGAAGGGGAATGGGCTGGGCACCTGGAGAGGTTGGTGGGAAGCCCGCTGGAAACAATGTGTGCAACGCCCCCTGCTGGCTGGGAGCAAAGGAGCAGGGCTGTGGGCTCAGGGAGCTTGGGGGTGATGCAGGGGGATCCTCGCTAGCACAACTGGCTGTATATTGACCTGTATATTGACATATATATTGACCCAGTATTCACAGAGCATGCCCCAGGTGTTACCAGCCAGGATTTCAGAGGGATGCAAAATGAGTGACAGGTAAACTAGGTTTTCGGAGCCAACCTATTTTGAAGTCAACCAGGCAGGCATGGGTTCGAGCTCAAAAACCACCCCAGGAACCACCATCTGTATCGGATACAGCACTTGCAAAGCTCCTTGCATTTGGACTGGTGGTCTGTGGAGGGACCTCGGACAAGGCACATAATCCCTCTGAGCATTAGTGTCCTCATCTGTGACCCAGAAGTCTTCTCTACCCTTCCCCCAAAACCAGAGGGGAGAGACGCTGTCATTTAGGGGAGTGGAAAGCCACCCAAGCCGTCATGTCTTCTCTATGGAAACCTCATCCCTTTGAACCTGGGCTGTCACTCATTTGGTTCATCCAGAAGGGATCCTGTCATGTTCTTGCGGCATGCCAGGCTCCCCACGCTCTCCCATCCACCAGTACCCTGGCTGAGCCCAGGCTCCGGGCCCTTCTGATGGAGATTAATGGCAGAGCCCGAACCTCTCCTTGAGCCCACGAGAGTGGACGTGGCAGGATTGTGCAAACAGCAAACCTGACCACGCAAATCCCCACACTGCATATTCCAGGCCACGCCTGGTTATTCCTCCTCGAATTAATTGGACTGCTTAGCCTCACAGGATCAGACTGGCGAGGGCTATCTGCCCTCCTGGCTACCTGTTCTCTCCCAGACTACCGGGCAATTCCTGTCACTGGGAATGGCTGCAAGGGCTTGACAAGGATGGGAAATACATTCTCAATGGATTTTAATTGACAACTCCCATCACTACCACAATCAGCAATTTCCACCGCCAGTGGTCTTTACTGCACATATGTACATGTGCACACACACACACACACACGTGTGCATGCACGCACACACAAAGCAAAGGTGAGCACTGGAACCCCTCCAGGCTAGAGAGATGCTTTAACACCTGTATTAACAGAACCCAAGTTGGGTCTGTTTTGCTTTTTGAGGATGTGTTTATGTGCCTCTGCATTCATTCACGTAACAAAGTTTTATTGAGCTATTGATTGCGAGGTATCGGGACAACAGCAGTAAACGAAACAGACACAAATCCTTGCCCAATGAGGGTTTACATGCCTGGGTGTGTGTGAGTGTGAGTGTGTGTGTGCATGTGTGGTGGGGGCATGGGACAGAAAAGTAAATAAACAAGTGGCATAAACATGTTTGATGGTAACGTGTGCGATGGGGAAAGCCAAAGTAGACGAGGTGTTTTGTGTGTCCCAGGATGGGGGCCAAGTTTTAGTAACGTGGTCAGGGAATGTTGTGTTAAGAAGGTGACATTTAAGTAAAGATCTACAGAAAGTGAGGGAGTGAAGCATGTAGTTACTCGGTAGAAGAGGGTCCCAAGCAGAGGAAATGGCAGGTGCAAAGGCCCTGAGGCAAGAACATGCCTGTTGACAGGGAGGCTGTCCTGGAGACAACAAGGGAGAAGAATAGGACATATGTCAGAGAGAGAATGAAGAGGGGCGGGTGATATCAGGCTCTGAGGGCCATCAGGAGGACACTGGTGTTTACCCTGAGTGAGCTGGGAGCCATGCAGGGTTTTGAGCAGACAAGTGACATCATCTGTCTGGCACTTGAACAGGCTCATTCTGTAGGGAGTAAGAGTGGGAGAGCAGGGGGCCCAGGCTGTGGGAGGGATGTGGACAAGGAAATGATGGCTGGGACCAGGGTGATGGTGGCAAAGTTGGTGAGAGAGTGTCCACTGCTGGACGTACTCCAAAGATAGGGTGGGTGGGGGGTGAGTTAGATGAGAAATCATCCACTTTGATTTGTGTAAATATTTCCCTGGCATATTTTGTTTCTAATCCATAAGGTATGTAGGGAGAAGGAAGGGTGTCCACACACACAAACACAACCAACACGGAAGCAAATCCTCGTCAAGACCCCACCCAACTTCTCAGGTGAGAGTGGTTGGTAACAGGACTTCCTTCACAGGCATGCCGTGAGGACAGTGCATGCAAATCAAGTGGCAAACTCTTGGACTCAATAATGAGGAGTTATATTTATGAACAAAGTATGATCAAGGGTCCCCTACCCCCTCTTGCCATCCAGTATAGTTCATTTCAGCCCTCTTCTGAAAGTTCAGAAATTAGCACCTGTCTTATAAGCAGGATATGACAAAGCTCTATTTAGAGAAAAGGGGTGGGGAGAGGTTAATCAGGGTAGGCTTCCCAGAGAAGGAGCTGGTTTGACTGCCTCACTTTTCAGGTGAAGAAACCAAGGTTCAGTGACTTTAAATAACTTGTGTGAGGTCACAAAGCTAGAAACTGGCAGAGAAGGGCTTGTGTCCATGCTTGTCTGGCTCAGAAGCCACGGCTCTTAGCCAAGGTGTCACCCTGGTGACAGGCCATTCCCATTAGAGGAGAATGATGGCCACTCATGCGAGGACGTGGGACGATACGATCCGAATGGCCATCACTTAGGGTGGAGCCGGATGTGGGCATCTTGGCACCACCTCGCTAACAATCATACATTCTTGGTATGAGCACGAGCAGTGTGCCAGGCCCCGCGCGCGGGGGTTTGGATGCATGATCTCCCCTGCCCGCCATCTTGCAGGCCAGAAAACAGGGCCGGCAAGCTTACTGATCTCGCCTGCGAGTGTCCGAACTGAGACGAGAACCCAAGTGTTTCGGCAATCTATCGCCGTGGACCAATCAACTAGAAAAGTTAGTTTATTCTTTCGCGTGATTTCGTGAGTCAGGAATTTAGGCAGGGCCCGCCTCGGTGGTTCTCTGTTCATGAGTTACCTGGGGTCACTCATTTGCATTCAGCTGCCCGCTGGGCTGGGAGGGGAGGGCCCAGAAGGCTTCATTTACACACCTAGCACCTCAGCCCTCCTCCACATGGCCTGTCCACGTGGCTGGCATGGTGGCTTCAGGGTAGTTGGATTTCTTACGTGGCAGCTGGCTTCCAAAGGAATGAAAGCAGAAGCTGCCGGGCTCCGTAGGGGCCAGCTGGCACAGTGTCACTTCTACCGCGTTCTGCTGGTCAAAGTAAGTCACGGGGTCAGCCTGGATTCAGGAGGAGGGGAAACAGATTTCTCCTCCTGAAGGGTGTGGCGAAGGGCGCGTACCAGAACGGAAGATGCTTGTGGCCATCGAGGGACACTGACCACCATCCCCAGCCTCCTGCTGCCTTTATCTCAGCCCCTGGGCCTGACCCATGACACTCTTATGAAGCCTGCTAGACCCCTGATACAAAGCACATGCCCATGTTTTGTCTTACCAGGCCCTCCTGCCCAGTGACACCTTCGTGTTCGCAAGAATTTATTGTATCTTGTTTCCTTGAGGGCAGGCACCAATGTTTCCTGCTTCCTAGGGCCCCAGCACCTAAGTTAGCCTAAACTTGTCTTTTCTTTTTTTTTTTAATTAAAAACAATGTTTTCATGCGTATTTATTTTTGAGAGACAGAGAGCGGGGGAGGGGGTCAGAGAGAGAGGGAGGACAGAGGATCCGAAGCGGCTCGGCACTGACAGCAGAGAGCTCGGCGGGGTGCCTGAACTCATCACGACCTGTGCGGAAGTCTGACGCTTGGCCAACTGAGCCACCCACGCGCTCCCCCCCCCCCCCCCGCTACCTTTTTAAAAAGTAAGCTCTATGCCCGAAGTGGGGCTCGAACTCACAACCCCGAGATCAAGAGTCGCACGGTCTGCAGATCAGCCTAAGCCTGTCTTGTTCTCAGGCATCTATAAGAACCTAATATGTGACTCACAGGCAGTCCGCCACCGGAACAAAACTGGGGGCAGATTCACTTTTGCAGACCCAGCACATGGCCTTTCCCAGAAGAAGAGCTTCATAAACAGGACTTTCTGGCACCTGACTTCATGTGCTTGGGCCTAGAGCAAAGGATGAGAGAGCCTTACTTCTTTCTCCAGGACCAGCACCATCATCATCTCCTGGGATGTGTTTATTTTTTTTTTTATTATTATTTTTTTTTTTAATTTTTTTTTTAACGTTTATTTATTTTTTGAGACAGAGACAGAGCATGAACGGGGGAGGGGCAGAGAGAGAGGGAGACACAGAATCGGAAACAGGCTCCAGGCTCTGAGCCATCAGCCCAGAGCCCGACGCGGGGCTCGAACTCACGGACCGCGAGATCGTGACCTGAGCTGAAGTCGGACGCTTAACCGACTGCGCCACCCAGGCGCCCCTTTTATTATTTTTTTAACGTTTATTTATTTTTGAGACAGAGAGAGACAGAGCATGAACGGGGGAGGGTCAGAGAGAGAGGGAGACACAGAATCGGAAACAGGCTCCGGGCTCTGAGCTGTCAGCACAGAGCCCGACGCAGGGCTCGAACTCACGGACCACGAGATCGTGACCTGAGCTGAAGTCGGACGCTTAACTGACTGAGCCACCCAGGCGCCCCTCCTGGGATGTGTTTAGGAACGCAGGGCTCCCCTCCCCACTCCAAGATTTTGCCTTTTAACAAACGCCCAGTGGTCCATATGTATGTTCAAGTTTGAGAGGACTCTGGTAGCGGTTCCCAAGGTAAAGAAAAAAGGACAGGTTGGGAGGACAGATGCCGGCTGAGCCCACTTAGGTCAAGCCCAGGCATCAGAATTTCCTGAAAGCTCCGGGGTGATTTCCACGTGGAGCCAGGATCAAGAGTCACTGGTTTAGAGTGTTAGTTCTCTAAGTATGGTGTGTGGATCGTCGTACCCAAATCACTTGGGGCACTTATTAAATATGCAATTCCTGGGTCCCACACCATGTTTTGGTCTAACTCTCCTGGGGCGGAGCCCAGAAGTCCACATTTCTAACCATCTCTCTAGGTGACGTGAACGTGGACTGAAGTTTGAGACCGTTGGTTTAGGGCCACGAGTGAGGGATGACGGCGGCAATGAGGTTTGCAAATGTTACAAATAATAATGTGCAAAAGTTAGAAAATACAGACAAGTAAAAGTGGGAAACAAACAAACAAAACCTCCCTGTACTCCTACGGCCTAGAGACAACTGGAGGCCTCCTCGGCACCCACTCTAGAGACAGGAAGGAGCCTCCCTCCCCCAGGGAGGCTGCCCCCCATCGCAGCGGTGGGGCTGTGATTTGGGTTCTGTTCTGCTGGCAGGGTGGAGCCTGTCATCTGGCCCGGACAGAATTATTGCCTCAAATTACATGGTTGATTATCAATTACTTGTGTCCGTGTGAGAGCATGTGTGCGTGTGTGCATAAGTGTCTTTGCAAGTCATTAAGGGTCGTAATTCTGGATTATCGTTGATTAACGAGAGGGAGGCCTGGTACCTCCAGCAGCCGGGATGGCAGCCCCACAATTATGTCCCAGCTGATCAGTAATTGGCGCAGCGCAAGATGATTTCTCTCTCTCCGCTGCCTCCTCCCGGCCTCTCCTGCCGGCTCCGCAATTAGGGCCATTGCTCATTCCCTTCCAGCCTGGGCTGAGTGCACGGGCCTGCTTTCTGGCAAGCGGCTGCCGTGGGGCTGGCTGACGGTGGAGGGGGCGGCGGCAGAGGTGCAGTGATGGGGTGTGGAGCTGGCATGGGCTCCCGCTTGCTGAGCACGGTTCTTCCCAGGGAGCCCGGGAGCCAGTCTCCAGGGCTTGCCCCGCCCCCACGGCCTGGCTGGGGAAACCGAGGCCCGGAGAAGGAGAGGGGCAGCTTAGAAAACAAAAAAAAAGCCAAAACCGGTGACTCAGAATGCTATGGCAATCCGACTCCCACCCCACAGAGCCGAGGCAAAAACAAAGACAAGCCTCCTACCATCACTCCCATCCTTGGGAGGCTGTCAGGTGGCCGTCGGTTGTCTCAGATTTTGTCCTCCAGAAACTGCGGATCGATGCTCCAACTCCCAGACTGGGGGAAGAGCACTGAGGAAGGTGCCGTGTTAATTCGAGGCAGAATCATCACCTGCCTGGATTCTGGCAACGGCCTCCTAACCGTTCTCCCATTTCCACGCTGGGCCCCCAACATCCATCACGCTGGGATGGAGGGACTTTTACAACGCCCCGTTGCACACTGTGCAAGATACCCTCCCTCCACCCCAGCTAACTCTCTGTTGCCCTCAGGATAAAGTCTGGGTCCCCAGTCTCCACCCCGCCCACCTCCTCTGCCCCTGCACAGACGCCTCAGGGCTCCAGCTCTCTCCCATCCTTTGCCCAGTCTGGTCCCTCTGCCTAGAAGCCCTTTCCCTCCTCCCATCTTTTTTCACCTGGAGCGCACACCTGTGGTGGGGGCCGCACACACTTGGGCTCTGTTCCCGAGAAAGGGGTTCTGCCCTCACCGGGGACCAGCAGTTAGAGAAGCAGAAACTTTCAGGACGGCTTTACAGGGGTTTGAGAGGATGGGGAAGGCGGGGCTGTTCCGGAAAGCTTCCACATAAAAGACTCTGCAGAGCCACCAGGCAGTTTGTTTCTGAGCCTTGCAGCTGTCTTGGCCATTTTCATTTTTATCTACTTAGGGTGGTCAGCAGGTCATGGCAAGCGGGAGACGTGATGCTAATGACTCCGGCTCCACGTGGCGACCATTCAGGAAAAAGCTGCAATGTTCTCTCTGCCACATTAATCAGAGAAACACATCAAGAGCTGTTGCATGGAGACAGCTTTCCTCCCAGTATCTGCCCTGCATGCTAATCACCACCCCTCCTGGCGGTGAGTCAGCTCCATGCCAGGCGGGTGGTGAGGGAAGGCCAGAAGTGCCAGCTCCTTGCGGTGGGGAGCAGAGGGGTGGGAGCCAGGCCAGGTGGGAGCCAGACCCCTGAATGCACACTTCATGTGACCATCACTGAGGCCTCCGGCAGGTGGGATGACAAATCCTGGGAGAGTCAATCCAAATGGAAACCCTGGGCTACTTCCTTGGGTCTAGTGCTTACCCAAGTATACTAGCGAGAACTCTCCAGAAGCTGATCCTTGGACAGAGTCCAGGGTTCAAGCAAGAGGGACCCCATTGCTAGGCACTCTGGTAACAATAAGACATAACCTTTGGTAGTGCTTAACATATGGCAGGCATCCCTGTAAGCACTCTCCATATATGACTCATTTAATCCTCATAAAGCCTATGAAGTGAGTGCTATTACTATTCCCACTGTGCAAATGAGCAAGGCCACACACAGAGAGGTTAAGTAACCAATCCAAGGTCACACAGCTAGTGACAACCGACTGGGTTTGAACCCCAGAAGCCATGCCACAAAGCACTCCCATTCCATTGCTTCTCATTGCTCTGCAAGAGCCAGAGTCACCTGAGCCCGTAGTGACCATGGAAAGCCTCTGAGGGCCTTTGCCTTGTCTTCATTCATTCGTTCACTCCTACAGCTGCTCTTCGCAGAGCACCAGCTCTGTACGAGACCCTGTACCAGGCACAAGGGAGGCAATGAGAAAACAGACGCAGGCTTCAGAGAGAGACTGGCATCAGCATAGTATTTCCACAGATTCATAGTAACTGCAAAATGCGATGAGAGTCATGAGAAGTGCCAAGTGCCATCAAAGCATATAATGGGAGGCCCTTTCGCACATGGGAGCCCTCAGGGAGGGCTCCCAGGTTTTCAGATCCCTCCTTCCATCATTCTGTCCACAAATACTAATCAATCGTTTGTTCAGGCACAGCGCATCAGGACACGGTGGTGAGCAGGACAGAGAGTCTCATCCTCAGGGGCAGCCTGGTGGGGAAGGCAAATCAATACAAATGTTCCAGAAAAGGGATTAGGGCCGGCTGTGAGGGTTCTGAGTGTTGTTGTTATTATCATTATTATTATTTTTACTAGGAAACGCGTCATTTCTTTAAGGGCCTCTTGCACGGAGAAAGAAAGCTAGCTGCTAGAGATGTTCACGTTGGCTTTGCCCACAGTTGCTCTCAGGCATCCTTGCAGGACCTGTTGGTGGTTGAGCTACGGAGTGCACCAGGCCCTTTGCATCTCCCTGAGGACAGGCTGGCTATTGTCCACTGCCTGCCCCTCCCTCAGCTGCCCCACCCCCTCCCAGTGGGGCTTTTCCACAAGATGCTGGGGAATTCCTCTTCCTACGGCTGCCTATAGAACAGACCCCACCTCTCTGCCCTCCCCGGGTGGAGTCCCACAAACCTGACAGGGAGTTATGGGAGGTCACAGCTTTGGAGAAAAATAGGGAGCAAGAAACGGAACATTTTTTTTTTTTAATTTTTTTTTTTCAACGTTTATTTTTTTGGGGACAGAGAGAGACAGAGCATGAACGGGGGAGGGGCAGAGAGAGAGGGAGACACAGAATCGGAAACAGGCTCCAGGCTCTGAGCCATCAGCCCAGAGCCTGACGCGGGGCTCGAACTCATGGACCGCGAGATCGTGACCTGGCTGAAGTCGGACGCTTAACCGACTGCGCCACCCAGGCGCCCCGAAACGGAGCATTTTAAAACATGTCTCTGTTATTTCCCTTCTTGGCCTCCATCATCTCCCCACCTGGCATATGAACTTGTTCTTCCCTTAACACGGCTCTGAGAAAAGCACCATATGGCAGTTCATCAGGCCCTCGGGCTAGTTTCCATCCAGCCCACTCGGATTTCCGCCCAGGCTTGGGTCTACAGGATGACCTACCCTTCACGAGGCCCACGGAGGAAGAGAGACAGTAAAAGTGAAGACATACAGAGCAGGAACCGGCAGCCGGGAGTTGTTCTGAGTACTGGCTTGTGGTGATGCTGGCGGAAACCCTCGCCGCTATCACCATCCCCATTTCACGGAGGAAGACACTGACGTGTGGAGATGTTCAGAGACATCCTTAGGTCGCATGGCTAGTGATGGCAGAGTTGGGATCTGAGCCATACTCGCCATCAGATTTTGCTGATGTGCTCTCATGGAAAAACCCAATCTTGGCTAAAAGGTTTTGGCAGGAAGGGGTGAGAGTTTAGAAGAAGGGGTCCTGCCCATGTGTCCAGGAAAGGGGATGCCAGAGGAAAGACTGGTAAATCCATGAGGCGGGCAAAGCCTGGCCTGCCCCACCTCCGATGGAGCAGGGTCTGAGCTAGTAAGTGAAGCTAGCACAAGCCAGGAGGATCCCTGGAAGCAGCCCCCTTGAGCTGGGTAGAGAGGTTCCAGGAGCCCTCAGGAGACCCTGGAGGCCGGTTTCCCCCTTGGCCTCCTGGCCCAGCCTAGGTCCTTACCCCTGGCTCCCTCCATCACTGTTTTCTCTGCTCTCCAGGAGTGAGTGACAAGCACACCCTCCTTGAAGCCTGCTGAGCTGTGAGCCTGCACCGAGGTGTGGTGGGACCAGAGGGACCTGGACGCAGATCTTAACCCCGTGTTTGCTGTGTGGCCGTGTGGCCAAGCAACACCCACCCCTGTGTCTGTGGGCCTCATCTACGGGTGGCGTGGTGAAAAGGTGTGAATGAGCTAAGTGTTGAGAACCTAGGTAGGCTCCTGGCCCAGAAGAGGTGCGTGATCCATGTGTCCTGCCCTCATTCCCTGTGCTTCCTTCCAGAACGGGAGGGAAGAAGCAAAGCCTTCTGGGCTTGGGGGCTGGGCCTACAAGTAGGCCAGGTGGGCATACAGGGCCTGGCTTGACACTCACCCCCCCCCAGAAAAAGGGGCTTTATTTGACACAGCTCTACCCTCCGAGCCCCCTCAGCCTTGTTGGGTTCCTTCCCACGTGTCTCCCCTGCTGCACATCTGCAGAGAAGGGCCTTCACATCCCCACGGGCTGTGTCTGCAGTGTCTCCTGGAAAACACGACCCCCACTGGACTTGGGTCAGAGGTCCAGGACAGATGTCGGGCTCCTGTCCGTCCCCTCCAGTGTCCCGGGGGCCTTTTGATGGGAGTCCAGGCCGTGCCCAGGTCTCCTGCCCAGGATTTCCCCTTTGAGAGGAAAAGCTGAGGGACCTTGGAGGGACTCACTGTCCCAAAGAGGATGGTAAGGAACAGGAATTTGGTGGAGGCTGTGGTGTATGAGTGAGTTAGGCAAGCAGCACACAGAAAAGGAGGGCACTTTTTTTTACACTACCCTTTTTGCTTTCCATAAAAAAAAAAAAAAAAGGGGGGGGAACACAGAGGTAAAGAAAGAAAAAAGTGAAAAGTTCCTTTTATTCCCATCTCTCATCAATTATCACTGCTTTCCCTGGCAGTGACCTGTATTAGCAGTTTGCTGTGTGTCATCACGGGCTTTTACTAAGCATTTACACACACGCGCAGGTACATCCATGCACGCACGTGCAGGGTGCCAGGATCTTTATTTTTCTTTGCTTTTACGCAAATACTCTCCTGTTGACCATATCGCTCTGCAATTTTCTCCCCATAACAGTATATCCTGGACATCTTCTCATGTCAATATACACGGGGCATCCTTGTTGGTTGTTTTTTAAAAGCGTCTGCGTCATATTGCCTGAATGGATGTAACACAGCCGATTCAATCCTACCCTTTCCACTCACACCCTCACTCAGGGTCCCCGTTGCCCGCCCAACTCTGGGAAGCAGGAGTCAAAAGGATTTTATGGTAGATAGTGCCTCTGCACAATCCCAAGGGATGCCCTTCACATTCAGAATGTGGCAGCTCCTCCCATCCCGCATGAACAGATAAGGCGGCTCCAATTTTTTTCCACGCAAACAATTCTGTAGCCAGCATCCTTGCCCATGCCTCTCGGTGCACATGTGTGAATAGTTCTCTGGGCGTTGCTACCTCAAGGTGGAGTGAGTGGGCAGAAGTGCAGGCGTCCTACATTTGACAGACCCTGCCATGATGTGTGTCTGTGTGTGTGTGGGGGGGGGGGGTCGCTTACAGCTCCTATGCCCCACTCAGCCGCACCAGTCCCCCAGCATATATCCATCATGTGGCTGCTGGCCGGCCAGCCGCTTCCAGGAAATCAATTGCAAAGACAGGCGATTGTCATCAGCTTGAACACTGGAGGCCATCCAGGGAGTAGATTCAATTGTAGGAGAAAATCATACTGGGCTCAAGACCGCTTGTAATGGAGACCCCTTGGTGACCTTTCTGGAGAAGTTAAAAGAACACAGGCAGACACACTCTCAGTCTTGATCATCTACCACCAACCCAACTGCTGAGAGCACAGCCCTCTGCCCTTGGAGAACCTGCTCCTCATTAGTAGCCATACGGGAAAGGGACGGGGGTTGGGGGGCGGGGGTGCTGGTCCAGGACCCAGGCTGCCGGTGTGCAGGCAAGGCCAGCGGGGCACCTGCTCCCCGGGAGGGTGGACCCAGTTGACCATCAGGTCCCTAGTTGCTCAAGGTCACAGTGCCCGCCCCCTTCTGCTCACTGGAGAGGTGGTCTAGCAGCCAGGCAGCGATCCTCCAATGACCACGCCCTCTCCACCTAGTCCCTTCGCCAGGGTCCTCCTGCTGAATACAACCCTCTCTCCCTCACCTGCACAAACACAGGTGCAGACATCGCGACCTCTGTTCTTATTATCCAGGTTGAGAACCATGCCCTGCACCCCCACCCCCACCCCGGGGACCTTTTCAAGCACAGTACCAGGGAGGGAGGTGCGATATGGACAAATCCAACATATTCCTTAAGTGGAAGGGTGACCAGAGCCTTTACCTGATTTCAGAGGAGCTATGATTATAAGCCCTCACTCTCCAACCCCCGGCCCCATTACTTCCTCTCTAGATCCCAACTACCCACACCCACACCTGGCCCTACACAAAAAAACTCAGCCATAGCTGTGGACTTGGGGAAATACACATTCATCTTCTATGTGCAGCTGTCCCCCAGCTCTCCAGGCCCACTTACCTAATAATGATCAAAATAACTCTAGCTACCATCAATTGGGTACATGCAGTGCAATTTGCCACGTGCTTTACATGTATCATCTGACTTCATTTTCACAAACTTGATAAGATATGTGCCATTATGATTTACAGGTGCAAAAATGGAGGCTCAGAGAGGTTAAGTAACTTGATCCAGATCACACAGCTGGTTGTACCAGAGCCAGGATTGGTAGCCAGGTCCTTGTCAGACTCCAGAGACTACGGGCTTAGCCACTGTGCAACCGTGGCTCCCACATACCGCACTTGTACCTCTCTCTCCATGTGGCCTTGCCCTCTGTTCGTCCCCGCCTCATCCGCTGGTATTCTCCTGTGTCAGGGGCCAAAGGGGTCAAGATCATCAGGGTTCTGTTGGGAAGGCATGTCCTTATTCTGCAACAGCTCTGTGCCTTGCTCGACTTTAACCTTCCCCAGCTGCCCAAGGACCGATGTCCAGTCCCAAGCCCGGTGCAGGCACCCAGGTCATTTTCGCTGCTGACAAAAGACAGAATGACGGGGGCAATTCCCAACCACTAGTTTAATACCGCAGAGCCCACAACATCCATGCAAATTAAATATACTTATCTGCTGGCCTGAGAAGATGTCCTAGTATATTTTTCTGTTAAAAAAAGACAAGAAAGCAGGTTTTATTTATTTATTTTAAAGGTTTATTTATTTATTTTGAGAGAGAGAGAGAGAGAGAGAGCGAGCCAGCATGGGGGAGGGGCAGAGAGGGAGAGGAAGAGAGGGAATCCCAAGCAGGCTCTGTGCCATCAGCGCAGAGCCCAATGCAGAGCTCAATCTCACAAAGTGAGATCATGACCTGAGCCGAAGTCAAGAGTCGCACGTTCCACAGACTGAGCCAGCCAGGAGCCCAAGATGGCAGGTTTTAAAGCAACGTACAGCAAGAAAACATTTTATTGATGAAACAAAAGTATTCTCTGTGATCTAAGCATAGAAACGGGCTATTTGCCAAGATGTTAACAGATGATTTGTCTTCTCTTGGCTTATCTGTGTTTTCTATTTTTTTTCAATGAACATGTATTATTCACATGATTTTTAAAAGCAATAAAAATAAACCAATCCCGGGCCGATTGTACTTCTCCCTGTCCCTACCTCCAACAGTTCTGAAAAAACAAAAAACAAAACACCACACTTCCTAGTCCTGGGTCTTCCCTTCCTTCCCATCATTTCCACATCTCAGTAAAAGTGGGGTTGGCCCTACCTGCTCCAGGTAGACCAAGGGGAGGTGTGAAGGCTGCACCCCTCGACCGCCCCGATGATGCGATGCCTCAGTCCAAATGCACGGTGGTCGAGGCCGTCTTCCCTCTCTCCTGCTGACCCTGCACGGAGGAGAAAATGCTCTACTTTCTATTACATGTTTGCTTCCCAGGCTGAGCCAACTTCCCTGAGGCCAAGGAGCTCAGAGGCAATGCCTTCTGGGTCCTGCAGATTGGAGCCCCAGGGCAAATAGCTCCAGAGGCAGAGAGAGAATTCTGGCAAAATGAAGAGAGAGGGGAAGGAAATCACAGAGCTTGCGATCATCAGAAAAGAAAGAGCAGTGCCTCAGGATGGGGCTAGGATGGCCCCTTCCAGAAGGCTAGGAGGAAACGAGGAAGGATGGGAATGGAGCTTCCTGAGCATCTAACACTATGACTACGACTACTGTACATGCAACGGACCCTCCACAGACAATGCTCTCGCCCTCACCCCTCAGAGCAGCCTTCACTTTGTGCAAGTGGGCTGTGACCTTTTTGTTTTTAATGTCTGTAATGTTTAATTATTTTTGAGAGAGAGAGAGAGAGAGACAGAGAGCGAGCAGGGGAGGGGCAGAGAGAGAGGGAGACATAACGAAGCAGGCTCCACGCTCCGAGCTGTCAGCACAGAGCCTGATGTGGGGTTGGAACTCCCGAGTTGCCACCTGAGCTGAAGTCGGAAGCTTAGCTTAGCCGACTGAACCACCCAAGCGCCCCCAGGCTATAACTCCTTGCATCTCTGGTGCTTCACTTCCAGTCAGAGCTCCTAAAAATGATTCTGGATGGAGAAATTTGTGTTGGCTGACACCATCCCCACCCCTGCCAAGAGCCTTAAAGACCCCTCTGCTCGGAGCCAGCATTTTCCTGAGGGGCTGGCTCTGTGAGCACCTGCCTTAAGGATGAATTGCTAATTCCATTGTTCCTGCCATTAAAATAGCAGAAATCAGAAGGCAGCCTAGAGGGCCCTGAGAGCTGGCCTAGGGCTCAAGGGAGAGGAGCACAGGCCCTTCCGTGTCACCCTGAACCCCCATCTTCAAATCACATTCCCTAAGGTGGCCGTCCCTCGAGACCCAGAAACCAGGCTCCTGTTCCCACCGAGCCTCTTGCACACACAGGACAGGTGTGGGGTCGGCACACCTGGCTGGGAGGCGGGAGGCCCTGGTAATCTACTAGCTCTGTACCTCACCCCCTGGGTCACCTGGGCCAAGTCACTCCTGGCCACCACACACCCTTCTACTCAGTGTGTTGTGGTGTCAAGAAGGGTTCAAAGGGTGTTGCCGAAGATCGCTCAGCCCCTCGTAACGTCTTTTCCCTGAACGGGAGTCTGCTGTCGAGTTCCCAGCCCTGAACTACTTGGTGTGGCTGCAGGTAGTCGAAGTGTGATTGTTAGCGACATCCTGTGGACATGATGGGTAACTGCACTCACCTGGATGGAAGCCACAGGTGACGTCCAGCTTTCCTCCTTATGTGGAGAGGAGCCGATCACAGTTAATCACACTCATCACCTTACACAGGGAGCTGTCTTGGAGCTGGAAAAGAATCCCTCCAAAAAGCAGAAAACAGCCTTCCAGCCACAAATTTCCATCAGCCTCCAGCTTTATATCCGTTTCACTTAAATTCGTCCCTTTTCAAATATCACCCTGCTAGAAGAGTCTCGTGGCCATGGGGGGCGGGGGGGGGGGGACAGTCACGTCAATAATAATATCAAAGGAAGAAAAACGTCGTGGGCTGCTTACTCTTGCCATGGAATTCACACGTTATCTCATCTAACCGTCCCAACAACCCAAGGAGGTACGAGCTCTTATCCCTGTCTTTCAGATGGGGAATCAGCAGCTAGGAGCATAAGAGGAAGCTAGGTTGCAAACTGGGCAGTCTGGCCTTAGACTCTTTCTCTTTTTTTTTTTTTAATTTATTTTTTTTAACGTTTATCTATTATTGAGAGACAGGGAGAGACAGACTCTGAGCAGGGGAGGGGCAGAGAGAGAGGGAGACACAGAATCTGAAGCAGGCTCCAGGCTCCAAGCTGTCAGCAAAGAGCCCGACGCGGGGCTCGAACCCACAGACCGTGAGATCATGACCTGAGCCGAAGTTGGACGCCCAACCGACTGAGCCACCCAGGCTCCCCTAGACTCCTTCTCTTTAACCACCACTCTGTGCAACCTCACTGCCCCGTGTCTACCCACCACGGTAATCCCTCGAGGCTGCAAAAAGTCCCAGTTCCTAGGGTCCTGGCTTTAATCCTCAGACTGAATGCCTCTTAGTCACCCTCTGGGGCAGTGAGAGGCAAGTGGGACATTATCCCCAACTGCCAACTGTGGGTCATAAGTCCTTGCCTTAGAGGGTGCCGTGAAGATTAGAGGAATCACTTGCTGTTGTGTAGATGCTACAGAAATGGTGGTTATCCTTATCTGCAAGGTATGCAAGTTGACCTTGGGAGGGACCAGCCTGGAAGGTTTCTGTAGGTGGCAAAAACTGACTAAATCTCTCTAGAAAATAGCAGGAAGGAGGGCTAGGACTGGGAAGGGCCAGCCTTCTCACCCTTAGGCTTTTCAGAGGGAGTGGCTGATGTGTCATGGTTCAAAGGATCCCCAAAGGGAGGGACTTAGCCAAGTTGGCAGAGCAGAAACAAGATCCTGGGACTTTGGGCTCCCATCTTTCCACAGAGACACCATTATCCAAAGAACAGTGTCCCCGGCAGGATTTGAGTCTCTGCCTCCAAGGATCTGCAGAGACCCTGGTGCCACGAACCAGCCTCCGTGCTGTTTAAGAAACACAACTCCAAGACCCCAAGTGGGGAGTCGAGATGCCAGCTCCAGCTCTACCTCCCACCACTCTGTGGCCCCTTGAACTTAGTGCTCTTCCTGTCTTCGAAGGATCTTACTGCTGAAGGCTTCCCCTCTTAAGGCCTCCATGTCCCCTCTTCCCCCTGGCTCTGCAGATGAGTGCAGTCTTTCTTGCCCATACCCGTCTACCAGCAGGGGTACGGCCATCATGGCAGCTGGCCGTGAACAGACTGTTCACACCTATAGCCCCAGCCCCTAACACAGTGCCTAGCGCATGGAAGGTGCTCACTGGTAAATGAGTAATTGGGACACCTAACCACAGATGGCCTGGGAGCCCGTTGCTGGAAATGTCCCTGAAGAGAATGGCGCTGGGGCCCCTGACCGTTCCAAGTGATGTATGAGGATTCCACAGAGCACCTCTTCCTGTTTGAGGTTATACCGAAGCCCCAATATATAGATATCAGTGTTAGTTATCTATTGCTGCATAACAGATTACTTCAATGATCCGCAGCTCATATAATAATAAACGCTTAACACCTCACAGTTTCTGTGAGCCAGGGACTAGGGAATGGCTTAATGTTCTGGCTCCATGTTTCTTGAGAAGTAGCAAATGTCAGCAAATGTCAGCTAGGTTGCAGTCATCTGAAGGCCTGGCTGAGGCTGTAGGACCTGGTTCTAAGGCCTCTCACTTGCGTGGCGGCAAGTTGGTGCTGGCTGTGGACAGGAGGCCTTGGTTCCTTGCCCTGTGGACCTCTCTGCAGGTCTGCTTGAGTAACCTCGTGACCTGGCAACCGGCTTCCCTTGGGATGAGTGATTCAAGAGAGATCAAGGAAGAAATCACAATGTCTTTTATGACCGTATTAGGTTTTTAGGGCTGTTGTAACAAAGTAACACAAACAGGGTGGCTTAGCACAACAGATATCCACTCTCTCACGATTCTGGAAGCCAGAAGCTGAGGTCAAGGTGTCGGCAGGAAACACAATCCAAGAGCAGAAGTGAGGAGTCTGGATCCTAGTTCTAGTCCTCCCACCAAAGGATCTAGGGGAGAATCCTTTCTTGTCTCTTCCAGTTTCTGGTGGCCCCAGGTGTTCCTTGGCTTGTAGCCTTGGCATAACTCCAAATTCTTCCTCTGTCCTCACATGGCCTCTTCCCTGTGTCCGTCTGCTCTGTGTCTCTCTTCCTATAAGTCATTGGATTTAGGGCCTGTCCTAATCCATTATGCCCTTGATTATACCTGTAAAGACTCTTCCCAACTAAGGTCACATTCACAGGTACTGGGGGGTTAAGGCTTCAACGTATCCTCATAGGATACACAATTAAGCCCACACAACGACCTAGCCTCGGAAGCCACATACCATCGTGTTTGTCATAGCAAATGGTTACAAGGGTCAGCCCTGTTTGGGAGGGAGGAGCCCACACAAGGTGAGAAAACCAGGAGGTGAGGACAACTGGGGGCCATCTCAGAGGCTGGCTACTGCAATGTCAGATAGCAGACGGAGCAGGAGACACATGCCTTATGCAGTATTTACAAAGGAAACAATGGAGACCCAGCTGCACAGCACTCGGGCCCCTCAGCCTATCAAGGATATGAAAAGGGCCAGAGTATAGAGAACAGCAGGGTTTGGAAATAGAAACCTTCCCAAAGAGTAAAGCTATCCTGTGAGTTCCACCCTCAACAAGGTGGGGGCCCTACCACCTTCACCTCAAGCCTCATGATGGGGGCTCCCACGAAGCCATTCAGAGCTGTGGGCTGCCACGGGTCTGTGCCAACAGGATGCATTGTACTGGGATTGGGGCAGGGGCCCTGTGAGTGCTTTCCAGGGACCAGATGCAGCCTGTGGGGGAAGAGGTCCAGCATGGGGCCATTTTAAGCCCCATAGCACCTCCTAAAGGGGCAAAGGGATCTCAGCAGGGAGAAGTTGGAGGGGGATGCTGGACTCCCCAGGGGGCTGAAGACGAGTCACAAGTGGTTTACCTGTAAGGGAGATGCAGATCGGGACCCTCAGGAGAGAGCCTCAGAGATGGGAACCCCTGAAGAATCTGGGAGATGCCCCAGCCAACAGCTTTTACCATCTGCTGGGCCCACAGGGCTGGCAACTCTGCGGTCAGATAAGAATTGCCCTTTTCCTCTGTTCTCACTTCTTCCCCCAACAATCCCTCCCACTTAGACCTTGGACGCCATCAGCAAGGAAGGAGAGGCAGTCAGGTGAGAAAACAGAGAAAATTCTGCCACAGAGCAGTCCCTGAAGGCCAGCAGTCCAGACTACAGACCTTAGAGCAGGAGGAGGAAGATGTTTTTCTCTGAAGGGAGGCAAGTGTCATATCTATGACGAGATGAGTTTTTTTGTTTTAAGATTTTATTTTCTAAGTAACCTCTATACCCTACGTGGGGCTGGAACTCACAAGATAAGGTGTCACCACCCTGAGATAAGCACTCTCCACTGACTGAGCCAGCCAAGTGCTTTTAGTCTCTAAATGGATTGTGGAATGACCTTACCTGAGCTTGAACAGAGGGGACGTGCCTCCCTTGCTGAACAGTTCACGTGGACCAGGGAGAGGCCAAAATGGAGTGACATTTTGATTACACCCACATTCGAGGGATTGGTTTCACTGAACTCAAACTTTCTCGAGGGAAGTTGGGTCTTCCGTTCCCTACCCTCCACCCCCAACCGCAGAGCCCTGACCCACAGAGAGGGTCCTGGAGAAAATTCCATCTCCACTTTTGTCCATAAGTGAAGAATGTTTACTGCTTTTTTTCCCCTTCTTATCTGTCTGGAAGTGACACCAAGAAAAAAAAAAAGGAGGGACTCCTTGTCCCCAGCCAAACACCCACACCCTCCGAATTCTTCACCCTGTGTTGGCCTGACTTCACCCTGGAGGGGGAGGCAAGGCATGAGGTCTGCAGGCTGCGTGCTGGAGGAGAGGTTCCTGGGAGGATACAGCTCCGCCTGGAAACAAAAGCTGTTTTTCGAAAGCTTTGTGCAGTCAACTAAGTGGGGGAGGGGTCTGGGCAAAGCCAGGCTGAACATCTGGGGGGAGAGTTCCTCTAAAAAAATATCTAAATTCCCAGGGTTGTTGGAGCCGTGATTTGATCAGTGCTTGCAGGGTCTTATTTGTTATTATTGGCGGGGGGGGGGGGGGGGGGGGGAGGGAAGGGGAAATAAAGTTGTCTCTGAGCCCCCCTCTCTCACTGTCCTTGCAGCAAGGGTGGGTGGCTCTGTCCCTTTATAGGAGGCAGGCGTGTAAAGAAGGGTGAGCCCTGGAGAGAGACACCCGGACCAGGCAGCAGCTGGGGGTCTGTGAAGAGTCCGGGGGTCTTCAGAGCATTGGTCTGCTGATCAGACACCCACTAGGAAGCTCTTAGAAAGGACCCCGCTGAGCAGAGGCGTGGGCTGCAATGCAAGTGGGGATGTGAGCCTGGAAGCAAAGGCATTCCACAATCAGGGCTTCTGGAAAAGCCCCCCTTCCCCAGCACAGAGGATTCAGAGAGGAGAGATCCCCGGTTCTCTATATTTCAGTAAAAAAGCATTTACCCTGCAGGCTAAGGATAACAGCGGTATTTCAGACCTAAACAAGTCTCATTTTTCAGTCTGTTGGAGAGAGGGCTCCTAACACTCTTTAAAAGATGCTAGGCCTTAAATAAAATCTGTCACAGGCCACCCATTTCTCTCTCCTGGGTGCCAAGAAGCAGTCTTAACCCCCACCAGGCAATGGCTGCCCTCTTTGGATCAGTTTCCCAAAGAGCTTAATCATGAACAAGTTGCTGTCACTTCGCCTGGAGCTAACGAGCCCTGGAGGGTCTCAGGGTGAGGCCTTCCCTGGTGAGAACACAGCTCTTTCTGGGAGCTCACTTTCCCGAGTATGTTTGGACTGGGGAGTCCCTTCAGAGTGTCTGAACTCTGCATGGGGTTAGCGGGGCTTCTCAACTTGAGCACTGATGACATTTGGGGCTGGATGCTTCTTTGTTGTGAGGGCTGCCCTGTGCATTGTAGGATGTTTAGGATGTACCCTCCATCCACAAGAAGCCGGTAGCATCCCTTCCTTCCCCTTCCCCCTCACTTTGACAATCAAACCCACCTCTGGACATTGCCCAATATTCCTGGGGACAAAACCATTCCTGACTGAGAACCACTGGCTGGAAGCCGGCTCCAGAGATTCAGGGAAGAAGTAGGCTGCATACAGCCCAAGAGAATTTTCACTCTACGTACAAAAGACCAAGTCTTCATGGTCCTTGTATCAGGACTCTTTTGGTTGCACTAAGTGACAGAATATTCAACGCAAAATGACTTAAAAGGGGGGGGGGGGGGTGGAGGTCATCTCTTGTAACTGAGAAGACCAGGGACTTAGGCATAGTAGTGGCTTAAGCGTAATCTGACCCAGGGACTCAAACAATCTTACTGGGACTTGGTTTTATCTTTACCTCCTGACTTTGCTCTTCTGAATATTCTCTTCACATGTGGGCAAGATGGCCACCAGTGCTTCAATCCTGTATGTTCCCAGTTTGAGATTTGTGGAGGAAAAAATGCCAAGTAGTTTTCTTTCTGTATTCCCAGCAAAAGTCCCATTGTACTTCATTGCTCTGATTTGGTCGTGGGTCCATCGCCAAGCAGTACACAATAGCTGGGGAATGTGATGACCTAATTGGTCAGGCTGTAATCACATGACCCCCTCTGGATCTAGGGGTGGAGTCAGCTCTGTGTGCCGGACATCCAAGACGGAAACGTGGGGGTTCCCAATAGGAGAATCAGGGTACAACTACCAGAGGACAGGTGAAAGGATTTGGGATGGCAAAAGGCAACAGACAGGTAGCAGTCTTTATACTAAAAAGAAGCTCATTGTTGGTAAATACATCAAATTGAGAGATAACAGTGTAAAGAGGATGTTGCTGAATGGCAGTACAAAGCTTGTGCTACAGTTGTCTGAATCAACTTCCAGGTGACAAACAAAAGCTTTCTTACATGTGTCTAGGACAAAGTAGCAACTGACATGGTTCATTCAAATGGGTTCTTAGGGCACCTGGGTGGCTCATTCAGTTAAGCCTCCGACTTCGGCTCAGGTTATGATCTCACAGCTTGTGGGTTCAAGACCTGCGTTGGGCTCTGTGTGTGCTTCAGATTCTGTGTCTCCCTCCCTCTCTGCCCCTCCCCTGCTCACGTTCTGTCTCTCTCTCTCTCTCTCTCTCTCTCAAAAATAAAGATTAAAAAATTTTTAAATGGCTTCTTAAAATGGAGACTATTAGAGTTTCACCAAGATTCTTCCTCCCTTTCTTCCACAGTAACACATCTGTAGTTGGGCCCATAGCTGCCCAGCTGGGGACAGCATTTCCTGGCTTCCCTTGCAGCTAGGTGTGACCATGTGATTAAGTTTGCACTGTCTGAATAGAAGGGACCATCAGACCTATGCTTGAAGATAGTGGGCTTGCCTCACTGACACTCTTTCCCCTTCCCTTAACCCAGAACATGAACTTGCCTGAGACCCAGCTTTGACCATGCAAGTGAGAAGGATGCCCTAGGGGCTGAGAGAGGGAAATGAAAGGTACCTGGATCCCTGAACCACCATGTGGAGCAGAGCCCCCTTCCACCCCGGAATGAAGACTACCCCAAGTGAGAAAAAAGTTGCTGTCTTTTCTAAGCCACTGAATTATTGTATTTCATCTATTTTGTGATCAAGTTTTTTTCATATTCTAATACTTCTGAAATTCATTGTGTCACTGGCCATACAGCAGTGCTCCTCTGGGACCACCTTAAGTCAGGCCCCAGGAAAATATTTTCATGGGGCTCCTGTCTATAGAAAAAATGAACTAAAATCAGTGCATTACAAAATGCGTAAGTCCATATGCAGTATAGTGATTTATCAATGACTTAGAATAATGGGTAGAGAATACCTGCTTGTGTATTTATTGTCCAATCAGTGCACATGAAGGTTCCCCATGGCCAGGCACCATCTCTTCGTGCTGAGATCCAGAAACCATCTCTTCATAATTTCCTATCCACCACTATGAGAAAACAATAGCAATGTATCATTACGTTGATTAAACACTGGGTACCTAATATTACCTTTTAAGAACACTTGTATCCACGCTCTATTTCAGCCTTTACCTGCCTCTGTCACATACTATTGATTTTTTTAATGTTTATTGAGGCTTCCTCTCCCTTCTAGAAATTGCATATTGTGTAGAAGTGACGTTTTGTGTTCATTAGATAGAAATCCTATGAGTTTCCGGTCCCAGACACCCTCATTGGCTTGAACAAGTAACAGTGGTAACAGAACATTTGGTTTTGAACTTAGAAAATACTTAGACCACAAGAGCCAGTTTCTACAGTTTCTTTCACCATATGAAGAAGATATAAAGTGAGTTGCTGACTTGTTTTCCAGACTTTGGGTAGGACCCAACGCAGAGGAATCATGTTTTCTAAGGCAACAGCCTGAGGGTCAAGTGCCTGCAGCCACCAACCCTTGTGCCTCAGTCCTGGAGACTGCTGTGCCAGCGTGCCTGCACACACGCACCTGCAGCTGGGCAGTCCTCCCCAACCACACCCCTACCCCCTACTCCCTACCCCGTATAGTGCTCTGGGTGCTCCAGGTGGTGGCCCTTAGGTCCGCATCATCCAGTGGGACAGGGCCAATGAGTGGCCTGGGTATCAAGGAGGAAGAGGATGAGAAGAGCCTGGGAGGGATGGAGTGCAACAGAGGAGAGGTACAATATGACTAGCTAGCAGAACATGGGTAGGGGGGATGATGCCCCCCACCGGGCCAAGAACTTCACCTTGGGGACTGCTGAGAGACCATGAGCTAGGGGGACAGCAAGGTAGCCATGGGTGAGTGAGCAACAGGCCATAAGATGTGCAGGATAAATATTATACAGAAACAGCAAAAGTGGAGCGTGGGTGGCTCAGTCAGTTAAGCATCCAACTCTGGATTTTGGCACAGGTCACAATCTCACGGTTAGTGAGATTGAGCCCTGCCTCAGGTGCTCAGAGCAGAGCCTGCTTGAGATCCTCCCTCTGCCCCTCCCATGCTCTCTCTCTCTCTCAAAAATAAATAAATAAATTTTAAAAAAGAAAAGGAACAGCAAAAGAGACAAGTTTCTAAGTGAGAAATGGCAGCCTGTCAACAGACCCTTTACATCACAATTAATTTAAGGCCAATCTTAAAAAAAAAAGAAGCTATTCCATCTGCTACTGTAACTCCAATCATCATCCAATACACAGCGCTTCAAAGCTCTCCCTCTTAGATGGATCCAGCCCAAAGTTTGGGAGGTGGGCAAGGGCTGCCTAAACTGAGGGCAGCCTTTGCTGCTGGGGTTGGATCTTTGGTGGAGCCAATCGCACCACCAAACCTTCTTAATGCCAAAGTCATGACCATTTAGTGACACCTGCTGGACTTTCCAAGGATAGGAAAGATAACATGCCTTTTGTTGTCATATTTTTGTGCCAATGGTGCGTGGGTTGCGGGCAGGAGTAGGAGCCCTGCTTTTCCTGGTTTCAGCAGTGCTGTTGTTTGTCACTCCCTGCATATGAAGGGTCCTTCTGGTAAGATCAAGAAAGTGCCAGCATCAAACTTGAAGAAAGAGTGTCCATGGCTTGGAAAAAATCCCAGACATAATAATGAAACACTCTTTTAAGATATGCTGCATCACGAGTGCTCTTGGTATGAAGAATGATATTGTTGGGGAAAACAGCAATGATTCTGAGATGAGCAGAGGTTCAGAAGACTTGGCCTCCAATGGAAAAGGGGATTTGGTTGATGCTAGATGTCAGTGAGCACATCCACATCCACCGAGTCACTGTCATTCTCATTTTCTCTCGTTCTAGAACTGGCTTCATCAGAATGAATTTGCCACTGTAACTAAGGACAAGGTGGCACATCAGGATGTGTTCTGTCAGTTCCAGGGCTCGTATTTATGCTGGAGACACAAGGTGGCATGATGTCCGGGCACAGAACCACTCCCAAGAAAGACTCCGCCAGCCTACGAAAACCACATTGACGTGACTGAGCCGCTGTGATTTCTTCCAGCTCTCCCTTTAGGGAATAACAGACACATTGTAGTTTGCAAAGCACTTTTATTTACATTTATTTTATCCCATTCCATTTTCACGACCCTGGAAAGGAGGGCAAACATCATCATTGCTCCATTCTATAAATGAGAAATAGAAGCTCAGAGAGGTAAAGGGACTTTCTCAAGGGACCCTAGCTTGTAAGTGACAGGGCCTGGATTCAAGTGAGATCTTTAATGCCATACTTTGGGCTCTGTCCGCTGCACAGTAAGGTCTACTTTTAGGGCAATCCCATTGCTATTTTTGTTTTTTTCATTATCTAGATCTAAATACATTTGGCCCTTGAACTATGAGGGGGCTGGAGTGCCGATCCCTGCACAGAGATCAAGTATAACTTTTGACTACCCCCAAATTTAACTAGTAATAGCAATACCATTGACTGGAAGCTTTACCAATAACAAATTGTTGATTAACACATTTTTTATGTTGTATGTATTATATACAGGATTCATACAATAAAGTAAGCTAGAGAAGAGAAAGTGTTATTAAGAAAATCTTAAGGAAGAGAAAATACATTAATAGTACTCTACTGTATTTATCCAAAAAATCTGCGTGTAAATGGATTCATGCAGGGGTGCCTGGCTGGCGCAGTTGGCATGGGATTCTTGATCTCGGGGTTGTAATTTCAAGCCCACATTGTGTGTAGAGATTACTTTAAAAAATATAATCTTAAATCAATAAATGAAATAAACAAATAAATAAAAGGACTCATGCATTCCAAACCTGTGTTGTTCAAGGGTCAGTTTGTTCTGTGTTCACTTTTGAGAGGTGGAGGAGAAAGATGATGGTATGGATGCTTCTTGGAGTCTACAGAGAAAATTCTTATAAAGAACCCTAACTAACAATACAATGCTAAAGTCTGAACTGTAACCATTGCTAATTTGTCTTAAAATGGCATTGTCACAGATTGCCCATGAGATGGGAGTTTATCATGCATTGTACCCCTTATGGAAATAAGAGGTGCCTTTAAGAAGGGGGTGAAAAGTCTTTACCTCATTTTCAAATTATACAAGAAACCAATACTCCTGAGTTTTATTATGGGATGGAGTTTACAGAATACCACCAACAGTCCCCTCAAGTATTAGTATGTTTGCATCGATTGGCACACTTTTGTTATTTTTTATTAAAATAGAAAAGTTTTGAGTTTTCTTTTTTGAAGGTTTTTTTTTTTTTTAATTTTTGAGACAGAGTGCAAGCAGGAGAGGGGCAGAGAGAGGGGGGCAGAGGATCCAAAGCAGGCTCATGCTAACAGCAGCGATTCTGATGTGGGGCTTGAACTCGCGAACCGCGAGATCATGACCTGAGCTGAAGTCAGGCACTCAACTGAGTCACTCAGGTGCCCCAGATGCTTATTGTTTTGTTTTGTTTTGTGTGAGTTGGTTAGTTTGGGTGAGGAGCTCCCTGTGGAGAAAGAGCAAGGAAGGAACTGATGAACTGTCAACCCCCATCTTGGCCATCTTGGCCTGAGAGATTCCTTTCCAGCCCCAGTGAGAGATGAGGTTGGGTGAAAGAGGAGTAATCAAGTAAGACTTTGAGCAACTGAACATACAAACAGTTTTGCTTTGGGACACAGGTAACAAAGTACAGCCAATCAGCAAGAAGGTCATTTGTTCCCCAGTGTTCCATCCTGCCCTCCACTTTGGCAAGTTGGTGACTTGGGAGAGAAGGCTGTGCCCAGCACGAGTGACCATTATAAAAACACTGTTCTCACAGGGGACACACATGCTGATGAGGTACCCTTTTGTAAGGGGTTGTGAAGAGTAGACCACCAATGGGGAGGTTGCAGTGGGAGAGCATCATGGATCTGCCATGAACCAGATCCCTCAGGGGCATCAAATCACTGAGGGTGAGTTAGTAGGAGGAGGGGACCAGGAGAAAGTTCTATAGGCCTTCAAGAGGGCTCAGAACTAAGGAAATTTACGTCCGGATGTCAATATGACAACCCACAGGCTGGTGAAGGCTGGTAGTGGGATGTTGTAAACACTGGACTTTATTCTTCTACTATGTCATTCAACCTCAAAAATTCTGTCTTTAGTGAAGATGCCCTGAAACATGCTTACAGTGCGGACTCTTCCAAGCGCAATTATTTGGGGCACGCATCTCCATAGCTGATTGCCCTGTCTCCCCCCCACCTTTCCAGGAAGCACCCTAATAGGGGGGCACCTCTCAGAAACTCTTCCCTGGGGTAGCAGCTGGAGAAGTCAAGCTGCAGGGTTTGGGGGAGGAGGAAAATAGGTTTTGTCCTGTACTAAGGTAGAGTACCAGAGATGATTTACTAAAGGCTTCTGACTGACTAGGTTACTAGGCAATGATTTTTGCTATCTCAACTGACATTGGAATGAGAGGCAATACAGGGTATAAACTGCAGGGGAAAGGATTTAGATCAGAGCAATAAAGGATTTCCTAACATCAAAGGGACACAGACGCTCTGCTCTTGGCCCATTCCTAAAGGTAAGTAGAGAGACCTCCCCGGTCCGCCAGCCTCCCGGGTCTAGTTGAAGGGTTAGACACATCTCTTCCTGAACTCCCACCCTCTACCTGAACTCACTGCTCTTCTGTCTCTGTTCCCAGTCCTCATTATAGCACCTAACAGAACCGACTGGTGACCTGCTCAGGGGTAGAAACTGTGTTATTCTTTACCATGTCCCTGACCCTTAGGAGACACACAGCACATGGTAAATGTTGGTTGGTTTGGTCATAAGTGAAGAGCTGCCTTGGGACAATATGCTCATGCTCAGTAGAATGGTGGGTATTAGCACTTCTGGAGTTTCATCTGCAGAGCGGGCCAGCAGGAGCTACCGAGAAGACGAGAAGACGTGTGAGGATAAAATCAAGAACAAGAAGGCAAACATCAATACAGTGTCTCCTTTTGTCTGGTCCTCCTCTCCCTTCTGCCCCCTTTCTTCTGCCTGCCGTCGGATCTGGAAGCAAAGGTCAGATGCCCTGTGTGAACACAAGAGGTCTGGGTGATTTCTTGAGAATGGCAAAAGATCTGAGGGAACTAGATGGTGGAGACGATGAGCGAGACACCAGTCCCGCACTGGATCTGGGGAAGGCGAGCACAGAAACCACAGTGTGCTAACAGAAGGTGGTGGAGGAGAACGCTGGTGCCACAGCCCAGCTGCCCTCAAAGGCTTCCTCTTTTCTTTGTGGATTCCAGATGGAGTCCGCTCAGGAGGGGCAGCTAATGAGGGTGCACAGGGTGCGCACCAAAGCCGTCAGGAAGAGTTCCTTCACGCCAGGCCCTGGTGCCTTCTTGAGGAAGATGCGAAACCAATCCACCAAGCAAACCAACTCAAGGGAAAGGGGCTGGTCAAACCCCAGGCTCTGTCTAGCAACCATCTTTCCAGTGGGAAAGAACTTCGCTCGAGTGATCAAAAGACTCCCTGATGCAAGATATGGAACATTCTAAAGTCCCTCCTTAAGTGGACAGAGGCTGATGGCACTGCTGCAAAGTAGACAAAGAAGGGCAAGGGGCTTCTTTTAAACTGGAATGTGAGAGAATAGAGGTGGGAAGGCTGTGAGCATCTCAGCAGCAATTATGCTGAAAGACCGCGGTACAGACTCAGGGCAGCGCCGCGCCAGCCGACAACACTGGCGGTGTCACATCCAACACGAGCTGGGTAAGAGCTGCTAATTACTGAGATGCCAATAAGAGTGAGGTCTTAAAAGTGATTTTGAACTGATTGCAGCTTTTTGAACGGATCGTCGCTATAAGCTATAAAGGAAGGAATCTAAATAAAAGTGAAAAATCCTTTGATCAAACACAAAGGAACCCTTCCAAATAAAAATACCTTTATTTTTCATACACATCATAGCTGTCTGCTTCACACGTGTAAACAACAGATTTATACACATCTACTAAACACAGACGTTCCCTGAGACAGGGACCACACTTGTGCTCCCTTATAACTCTTTATGGTATCTGGTATAGTATCCCGTATATAGAGGATGCTTACTGAATTGAATTTAATCGAAGCAATTGCTATGTTAACAGTTTGATTAGATGACTGTCACTTTATAAAACGAGTACTAGGGTGAAGCAATACAAAAGGCCATTTTAATAACCTTAAATCCAGGAAAACATACCTATTTTTCTGGAGGCCCCAAAGAAATATGCAAATACAGTCATTCTTGAAAGCCAACCACTCTACATTCCACAACAGAGACCATGTTGATTGTGCTGAGTTGCTAGGCAACCACTTGGCAATTCCGTGTGTAACAGAGATGAACCTGTCATCTGCTTTCTTGGCTATATGTGACATGAGGAGACAACAGGTAAAGGACAGCCAAGAACACCTGCACCTGGATGACATAATCACTCCTGAAGTCTGATGACACGAGAAAATCCCCATGCCCTGTCAGAAAGTGCTGGAGGGAGAATTTCGTTAAACTACCAGCACAAGACATTCTGGTGAATTTTCTTGGGTTTACCCTGTGGGTTACCCTCTTATCCCTGTCCACAAAGCAGGAGACCAAAAGCACTGCGGTTCTGCGTGTGGATGGCTGTCAATTCAGTCAAGGCTCCAGATCAGCATGTCCTGTAACTCCAGCTGGGATGAGATTTTACCACATAAAAAGCAGTCTTTTAAGTCTTAAAATGGGACACTCAACATCTCAAAGAAACCAAAGTTCTGGGTGAATAAACTACACTTTTTTATACCTGAAGAAAATGCTCTTGGTAATTTCTTTGTCTGGCTGTGACTTCCCAGACATTTTAGGCAAATGAGTTGCCTTGTAAAGACTTCACTCCACTGTAGGTATTGACATCATTATCTTCGAAATAGGCTGAAAACCCAACGAAGCCCTGGAGAATGAATAAGAAATGCCTCAAAGCTTCTCTGGCATTAAGAAAAATGGAAATCAAATTTAAATGCCACTTCAAATTTTGGAAGGCCAAGAGTACTCATCTTTTTCATGTGAAGTTTCAAAAGGACCACCTCCTAGATTAAAAAAAAAAAAAAAAAAAAGAGTATTTGTCCACTCCCAACTCCCACAAATATATTTGAAACTTCTTGAGAAATTGTTTGCTTTTCAGTCTCCTGTTTAAGATTGAATTTTAAGATCCTTGACTCTGGGATCAGGCAATCAGTTGGAGAGAGAAGAGATTCTGATCTGAGATAAAATCAAGCAGGTAGTTTTGATGAACAGCTGGGTAAGCCTTCAACCCAACATCTGGTGCCCATTTATCCAACCTGTTGTGATACTGACTTAAGCCCAGCCGGCCAACCCCGTGGAATAAAACACCAGCCGTGCACATCCAGTGCCTGAAGGAGTGGTGGTGTGTGAGGTGCTGGGCTTGTCTCGGTCTGCAAAGTAAAGACACTACATGGGTCATCTCCACTGACTACTGAGTCTTATGAGGTTCTCCGTGGAATTCCAACTAAACCCAGCCATTCCAACAGAGCTCAGTCAAACCTCAGGCAGGATTCAAGGGTATTCTTGAGCAAATGTCCAGAACAGAAAAGACCTCCAATGACTGGGGAGGGGGTTGGGGAGTACAGTAGGAACATTGAAGGCTCTGGAATTTCTTTGCCAGAATTACCTAGTGTGGAGCAGAACATACCAGCAACAACCTTCACTCCACCTTTCAACAAGCCCCAGTGACACATACAGTTGTGTGCAGAGGCCTGGAGGTGGGGCAGAGCAGAGCACGTCAGGGAACCGACAAGAGATCTCCAGTCTGTTCTTGCACCGGTGGCCACCCAAGTGACTCACTTCCCTGGCTGGTAGAGTCTTCCTTTTCTAGATTCTGGTCAGTGACGTGTGAGCGCACTGTTAAATTTTCAGGCATCTGGGGTCCCACTGAAGACAACTCGTTTGAATACTTAATATGTAGTGTTTTTTGCTTTTTGGGAGAAAAACATTAGACGTAATCTCTTCCCTGAAGGAGCTTAGACTCCAGTGGGGAAGAGATAGGTACCCAAGAAATTACAGTGCAAACCAGTCTTGACCAAGTCCTGAGAGACAGCAAGTGTTTAATCTGGGGAATAACTACTACTGTCTGTGTCGAGCTGCTCCTGATCTTGGGCTTTGTAGCCAGCTTCCTATTACTGAAGTGTCAGGTTCCACTAAAAGCCCCAGCTCCAACTGGCTTTCTGCTGTGGTGGCCTGTGTGCCCTGCCTTTTGGCAATCCCGTGCCGGGGAACACAGCTGGGATCCGAGGGCTATTTACAGAAGGGAGGAGAGCAGATAAGGCAAGATAGGAGATGTGGCCAAGGAGAACCTACAAGTTAAAAATCAAATGGTTCCACACAAAGGGGGAAATTGAACGGCTTTCTGGGCCATCTAGCAAAAGAGAAGTTGTGAGTGTTAAGTCAAAAACTTCACACTCAGTGGGGGGGGAAGAGGACACTTTTAAAATATTTCCACTAAAAGGATCCTAGATAGGAGATCTAATAGGTAAAAGGCAGCTGCTGAGGGGTTTGGAAACATGTGATTTGAAATCTGCATGACCTCCCACCCCCACCCCACACCAAATACCTGTACCACGTGCAGAGTAGAGGGCCCGATGGAGGTGTTTTCTGCAAAGCTTGCCTCTGTGGTGGCCAGTCTCCATTCCTGGCATCCTTTCCCACACAAGTGCCTTCTGGCTCCCCACTGGCCTCCCCACAGCAGGAAAGGGTGTGGCGGTACCGCTTCCACATGGACATGGAGCCGTTCTAGCAGGATGGCTAAAAGCAAGGACACAGGAATTCAAACCCTGCTCCGCTACTTACTACTAGGGACCTGGGCAAGTGATATGGCCTCTTTACCATAGTTTCCTCCTCTGTAAAACGAGAATAATAATACTGTAACGGTCCATGGGACTCTGAGGATTAAATTAGTAAATCTAGGCAAAACACTTAAGACAGTGTCTGGCAAATAGTAAGCACTCTGTGTTAGCGGTTGTGAAAAGCTCTGTCTTGGTTTCTAGAGTATTTGCATGTTGAGCAATTTTACTTAAAGGAATTTCAGGTACCAGCCAGAAGATGGACAGGTATTTGGGAGGGGCTTCCATTGCCCCTGAAATCAAACCTGTGTCTGTAACGTCCTGATTGTAACCAAAATGTTATCCATTGTTGTTCCCACTCTTCCAGATAGCCCCTAAGAACATGAGCCCAAAACCAGCCTGGCTGATGGGGGCCTAGTCACCTGACTGCTGAGAAAAAAAGGAGTCTGCATCCCGCTCTCACCCACTTCTGCCCCTGCCAGCCTGGGAACTCTGGATCCCTCTGCCCATGCACAGGCTGGAGCCCCCAACCTCTTCTCTTACTGACTCACGGCTCTGGGTCTCCACAACATACACACGCCTACCATCCCAGCAAATCCTCTTATAACACTGAAGTGGTCAGCGCTAATAATGCTAGATTCAGACTAGAGGGTAACTACTTTACAGATGGCCAGACTAAGGTTTGGAAAAATAAAATAGATGGTTCTCAAATGCTAGTCCTTGGGATGATGTTTTCACTGATCCTCAGCAAATTCTGAAAAGTAAGAATCATGCAATGAATTCTCATAAGGTAGAAATTATTTAGTTTTTAAATCATGAGATTATGGCCTATCTTCCTTCCTGTATATATGTGGGGGAAAATGTTAAAATGCCCTTCTTTTATAAAATGATATTGACAGGAGCTGGGATTTGAAACTCGATCTATTGAATACTTTCACTGCTATTACACTATTTTAATTACTTTAAAATAGGTTTAAACGAACTTTAATTTTATTTACTAAAAAATTTTTTAAGTTTATTTATTTTTGAGAGACCGAGCATGAGTCGGGGAGGGGCACACAGAGAGAGGGAGACACAGAATCCGAAGCAGGCTCCAGGCTCTGAGCTGTCAGCACAGAGCCCGACGCGGGGCTCGAACTCACGAACTGTGAGATAATGACCTGAGCTGAAGTCAGACGCTTAACCGACTGGGCCCCCCAGGCACCCCTGAACTTTAATTTTAAATTCAACCTTAGGGGCGCCTGGTTGGCGCAGTCGGTTAAGCGTCCGACTTCGGCCAGGTCACGATCTCGCGGTCCGCAAGTTCGAGCCCTGCGTGGGCTCTGGGCTGATGGCTCAGAGCCTGGAGCCTGTTTCCGATTCTGTGTCTCCCTCTCTCTCTGCCCCTCCCCCGTTCATGCTCTGTCTCTCTCTGTCCCAAAAATAAATAAACGTTAAAAAAAAAATTAAAAAAAAAATTCAACCTTAAATGTTAAAATACGTATTTAAAACTATTTATAAATATTTTAAGTTATATGCCATATTGAATACTTGAGAATATCTTCAAATGAAACTCAGCACAAGGTTGACTCTTCATGGCATCCTTATGGGATGTGGGACTCAAAAGGCAAGCCCTCACATGGACGGGGGAGTAACATCTTAAAGAAGCAGTCTGGGTCAAAGTGCAGCCTCTGCCTCCAGACTGGCACTCTGTGACAGGAGGATAAGAAGCCAGTTTGTGAAGCCTTTGAGTGTACCATTTAAGGGAGCAGGACTCCCCCTGCTGGCAGCAGTGGTGACAAAATGAGTCTTCAACTACAGCTGGCACTGAGGACTCCAATTGGAAAGGACTTTACTGCAAGAAAAAACCGTGCTTTGAAACCCACTCTCTGTCCCAGGAACCTAAACTCACATTTAGGCTCACCTATCAGCAAAGATTAAAGAACTCATGGCACCAGAAAATTATCAACAAAGATGCTATAAACCCTGGTGAATTAACAAAGTCAGGCAATTTTTTTACATTGGCTTGGCTATATAAAAATATTACCATTTTCATGAAGGGCTTATTTTGTATGACTATATAGAACAATACTCAATAAAAATTAAGTCTGTCAGTAAATTGGTCTAATTCATTTGGTTCCATTAGCAAATGTGTCTTTGAAGTTCAAGTCATTGATACAGCATGGATCTCTGCTCATAAGAGGTAAAATCAGAGAAGTCTGGTTTACTTGCACCTTTGGAGGACTAAAACTATCCTCATGCTTTGGCTTATTTCATTTATTCTCTTTTGCCTGGTATGCCTTATGCCCTCATCTACTTCCATTATTGTAAATCCAACTTTTATCTGTCCTTCTTAAAGCTTTACCTCCTGCTCTCTTCCTCCTCTGACAACAAACAAAAAGCTGAGGGTTTTTTTTTTTCCTCCCTTGATTTTATTAATTAGATTCTATTCCAAATCCTTTGGCATTTATCACATTCTCATATAATTACAGCATGTCTTCCCCATATCAGATTCTAAGCTATCTGAAGACAAAGGATGTTTTATTCCGCCCCCAAAGAAGCAATATAGCTAATGGTTAAGATCTTGAACTTAGTAGTTTGTGTCATCATGAGCATAAACCTCAGTGCCCTCATCTATCAACTGCAAATACCAGCACCGACCTTATAAATTTGCAGAAGCATCATAAGAGAATGCATGTAAGGCTGGCTGGCTCTTAATTACTTGATAATTGTTAACTATTGTTTCCACTCCCTCCATCCTCTAAACAAAAGCTTTACATGCTGTAGTCATTCGATTATTATTTGTTGATGGGGCTTATGCTAACAAACACATTCATATGTAAACATGCATTAGCATGAACTGTGTCTAGAGGACTAACGTGATTAACCATGACCTAGCAGCGCTTACAAAAAGGCTTGGATTACCAACACAGGGCGATTTCCCCGTCCCGGGATCTAGATCCGCGGCGCTGAATACAACTTTCTGTAATGCTGGCAATGTGGTATAATCTGCGCTGTCCAATGAGGTAGCCATTCGTTACATGTGGTCATTGACGGTTTGAAATGTGGCTAGCTTAAGGTCCCCTAGTCATTAGTGGCTACCCTAGCGGACAGCTCTAGAACTTGCCTCCACCTGTCTCTTTAAATTCACCTGAGAAGGAATGTTTTTCTTTCTTTTGAGAATGATTTTTTTTTCTAATCTAATTAGTAACCCTCACTGATCTGACGCAAGAGAACCAATCCCACCCCCCCCCCGCCCACTTTATCTTTTCTTTAGGTGTTACACGTGTGCTCATTGTGGCACTTCACCAAAAGCTGGCAAGAGAGCCTGTACCCATATACAACCCGGGAGCTCGGACAGTAGCACCAGACAAAGGGACTCAGACGTCAAATGACATGAAACCATCCAACAGAAATACTGATTGCGTCCCTGCCTCGTGGGGGCCTGTCTCTGGAGGTAGACTGGAACGCAAGCCAACCGCCGCGGCAGGCGTGGCAAAAACGTGAGCAGCGCGCGCGCGCGCGCGGGGCTCTCAGACACGCCTCCGCCGGGCCCAGACATCTGCAAGGGTGGCAACCCCTCCTCCCACGCCTGACGCCACCGCCTCCGCCTCACGTGCACGTCACCCGGCGGGTCCCGGTCCCCAACCCTAAGGGTGTCCCCGCATACACACCGAGAGAGGCAGTTCCCCCTGGCCAATCTCCACCGGCTCCCACAGGAGAATCACGCCACCTGCCGTCTGCTAGAAGCCCGCCCACCCGCCGCTCCTCCAAACCCCGCCTCAAAGCAGTGCCCCCGCGGCTCCTCGTTCAAGATCCCCTGTACAAGATGGCGGCGAACCCGCGGAATCAACCATAGAGACGCCCGCCTTCCTCGGAGAGCGCGCAGGCCTCTTAGGGACGTCCGCGGCCCTCGGAGAGGGGTGCCGGCCTCGCCTTCCGGCGAAGGGCCCTTCTAGGAGTACCGCCGACAGTCTCCATGGTGCCGGGTCCTCCGAGCCGAGTCACGTGGCTGGAGAATTCAGCCGAGGAGGCGCGGGGAGGAGAAATGGGCGGGAGGTGGAGGGGTAGCTTGAGACTGGGCGACGACGGGGTTGTCATGGAGCCGCGGGGCCGGGCTCGCGCATGCGCCACCTGACCCGCGGGTCCGGTCGTGGAGAGGCGACCTCGGCCCTAGGTGAGAGAGGGAGGGCTGGGCTCGGGGACAGAGGGTTTGCGCGGGGAGCGTGGGGAAAGGAGGCAGGAGTAGGAGAGAGAATGAGAGCGACGTAGGCAAGAGAGAGCACCCGGACTTTCAGGGGACTGGAGGGCCAAATGGTGGGAGCGGGAGGCGGTGCGGCTGTTCCGCTTATAGTTGGTGCTTTTGCTGCGAGGGGCGAAGCTGCGTGGGAGAGGGGATCGCAGGTGCCTAGAGGCTGTGTGTGGGGAGAGGGTTTGTGTGGGGAACGAGTTGGGTACGCACTCAGGAAGGGTGGGCCCCCGTCTAACCCTGCTGAGAGTCCGGGCAGCGGGCGGAGAGCCTGCAGGCCTGCAGAGCTGTGAGCAGAGGGGCAGGGAATGGGCAGGTGAGTGGGCGCGAGGCTGGTGAGCCGGTGAGAGTCCTGGGCCTCCAGTTTGGGGGTGGACACAGTGCCCGGTCCTGGGCCCGGGACGCAGGTGTGCTGTCACCCACTTGGCTGGTTATTTCCCCTGGGTGGCCAGCTCGCCAGGTATGGTGCCAGGGGGTGGGGAGGTAGAGGAGAAGGTGGGTGTTGCCAAGTAAGAAGTTAGTGGGTGGGTTTCGGGGAGCGCTGGTCCAGGCCCAGGGCACAGGCCGCAGCCAGACTCCGTGTTATTGCCCAAGTCCTGGCAGTATGCATTGCCTGGGCGTTTGCCCTGGGAGCCTGGTGGTATGCCAGTCACAGCACAGTCCTAGGGTCTGCCCAGTTCTGCCCTGCTGAGCTGGCAGGCTGTTGGATGCCTGGAGGGTGCTCCTGCTGTCTGGCACAGATGCAGCGTGGGCTGGTGCGAATGGGGAGGTGGGCACTGTTACTGTGAACCCTTCTGGAAGCAGGGGATTTGGAGAAATTCTCTAATCTCATCTCTTTGAAGGAGGAGATGGAGTGAGCCATATCTGGTTCCAAACAGAGGACATTGTATGGAATTGGGGTTCAGGATCTTTGACATAAATTTGCAGCCAAATTGGAGAATGGAAATGGATGCCAAGGGGAAAATGAATATTCGAGATTTAGGTAGATGGGTTGGTCCCCCACAGCCCCCTGTTAAAACACATAGACATTTCACCAGAATGGTATCTTTGGAGACCAAAAGAAAACAAACCTCAAAAGAAAAGCTAGTAATGTATTTCTAATTCTAACTGGGATTACTCATGATTTTTGGGGTGGTAAGGTCTTAGTTTTCTATGGCCTTGTCCTTTTTTGTATTTAAGCCTCTGGGCTTTCACCTCACACCTCTGCCCATGCACGCATGCTATGCATGTGACACATTTTAAAGGGAACTTGAGCTCTTGGGAAAGTTGCCAGGTGTCTATAAAAGGAAAGACCTGAGAGCAGCATTTCAAATCCTTGTAAACATTGGGTCTCCTTTTTATCATAAGCCTAAATCTCCATAAAGATTGTTTGTGGATTAGACAACCTTTTAATTTGGTGGGTGGATTTATTCCTAAGGCTTCACCTTAGAATAAGGAAGTTGGGTCTGGAAGGTAGGTCTTGAGGTGACCACGGTGTTTGGAGATGCACAGTCTTGACCTTCATTCAAGCTGTTCAGGTATTTCAGTGACAGCTAAGCTGCTAGGCTGTCCGCAAGACTCAGCAGGATGGAAGGTTTGTTGGAATGTTTTATTCTGTCGAGTACCTCACACATTAATGGGGGGCGTGGGTGGGGCTGAAGTTGCAAAGATGAAAAAAACAACTCTTGAGGTTGAGGAGACAAATAACTAGACTCCAATGTAAGAAGTATAAAAATAGAAGTGCTATGGTGCACTTTAGTTACTATTTATATCAACTTATGTATTTTATCGATTCACTTTCCCTTATGAGTTTTATGTGTACTATTCTGTCTGGGAACTATTTGGAGAATATGTTACATACGCGGTTACCAAAGGTTCGATTAGGGTCGATTCTGACAATCCGGGGAGCTTAAGTTGGAGTCCTTTCAGTGCGGAGTCCGGCACGTGAGGATCTCAGATGTTTGTAAAGCAGCATTAGTGGTTTCCAGTCAGTGCCAGGAAGCAGGGGACGGCATGGTGGGTAAGGGCTTAGTAACCTATTTTTGACTGCTAGTCAGCTTATGAGCATCTGACTTTGTGGTAAAATAATATTGAGGAGGAAAAAGAATCTTAAGGTTTTCAGACTGCCATTTGCGTGGCCCTGGGTTTGACAACAGCGGTAGTAAATGCCATCACTCTGTGTGCTTCTCTCCTGCCAAGGGCCTCGTGGTGCTGTGTATGAGTGGGTCTGTTGTTCACTGGCTAATTGATGTCCCTGGTGCCACTCTCAGGAAGGAAGTACGTTTCCTCGCAGAGAAGAGAGGTCAAGGTGGGATGATGTAACCTTTCATTGTCCATCCCGCTTGAACTTTCCTAAGACCCTAAGGCTTTCTGTTGCTTAAAAAGAACATTACTTAGGGCAGAGGCTTTCATACTTTTAGTCACTTTCACATCCAAAGTAGTCGATGGCTATTCTTTTTGTTTTTTTAAGTTTATTTATTTATTTTGAGAGAGAGAGCAAAGTGCACACATGTGCACAAACTGGAGAAGGGTGGGGGGGGGGAGGGTGGGGAGACAGAAACCCAAGCAGTCTTAATGCTGTCAGCACTGAGCCCAACTCGGGGCTTGATCTCACAGACCATGAGATCATGACCTGAGCTGAGATCAAGAGTTGGATGCTTAACCGACTGAGCCACCCCGGCACCCCTCAATTTGCTATTCTAAAGTGGATTATGCGTTATTTCCAACGACCACTCATTCTCTAAGACTTAGTATTTTTGCATCTGTTCTCTTTTAACCTATTTCAGCATTTGTGTTTTGATTCCACAATTAGTATTGTCCTGCACATTTCCAATGAGCCAGAAAATTCCTATGTATCTTTTTTTTTAAATGTTTATTTTTGAGACAGAGACAGAGCATGAGCAGGGGAGGAACAGAGAGAGGGAGACACAGAATCCAAAGTAGGCTCCAGTCTCTAAGCTGTCAGCACAGAGCCCAATGCGGGGCTCGAACTAAAGAATCGGGAGATCATGACCTGAGCTGAAGTCAGACACTTAACCTACTGAGCCACCCAGGTGCCCCTCCTGTGTATCTTCTGTAGCTATATTGGCTACACTTTAATAATAGTAGCAAGACATTTTTCATTGTCAAAAGGATTGTAGACTAAATTGGGATGCTTTATCTAAAATACCTGGGGTCACCTGGGTGGCTCAGTCATGGTCTCCTGGTCGTGGGACCAGGCCCCAAATTGGGCTCTGCGCTGGGCATGGAACCTGCTTGGGATTCTCCCTCTTTCTGCTCCTAACCAGCTCTCGCGTGCGCCCTGTAATAATAAGTAAGAAAGTAAGTCAGACCTGAATAAGTGATTGCCCATCCACAAGCTATATCTACTTCCCTTTTGAAGAAGCTTCCTATTCACTTTTGGATGGTATTATTTCAGGGAAAAGAAACTGCACATTTGTTGGGTTCCATACAAAAGGATCCTGATTTAATTAGAAATACAGTTTTACATTTTGGTTTACTTTTTAAACTGGATTATTCATGCTGTCAAATTTCATAGCCACCCAATCAATAGAGACATTGCTTTGCAAGATGGTGCTATGCGAGATGGGGGGGGGGGGCATTGTTTATCTTTCACATTCATAGGACTTAACTTGGGACCTGTGGAAGAGTGCTTGGTTTGACATGGGTTGAATGGGGAAGCCAGTCCCCTTACATGAGTTAGCTATGGTACAAAATAATTTTTACTTGTAGTTGTGTTTAAAATTCAGCCTCATTCAGGGGCGCCTGGGTGGCTCAGTCGATTAAGAGTCCTGACTCTTGATTTTGGTTCAGGTCACGATCTCAGGGTTCGTGAGATCTACCCCTTCACTGGGCTCCGAGCTGACAGCATAGAGCTTGCTTGGGATTCTCTCTCTCTCTCTCTCTCTCTCTCTGCCTCTCAGAGTCTCTTTCTCTCAAAAATAAATACATAAACTTAAAAACAATTTTTTTAAATAAAATTTAGTCTCATTCAGATGTGTTCGCTTCAGTCCACTCTGTATGCAAAAGTATGAGCAAGAGGGTTGCTCAAGGATGCTTGTAAATATCTTTGTTTTTAATTTTTCTCCTGAATCGCTCCTCTGCTCCTTCACTAGATCCTCTGCTAGAGAAGTGTTCAGGCCTGGCGTTTCGGAGTATTCCAGATACGGTGCCCTTTGGCATGGAGCTTGTGTCTCTCTCCACTCAGGAGGGCAAATGGACTGTGAATTAAAACTTCACCAGGCATTGTTTCCATCTCTTTCGTGCTGCAGTAACGAAATACCACAGACTGGGTAGCTTTTAAACAACAAAGACGTATTTCTCACAGTTCTAGAGGCTCGAAGTCCAAGATCAGGGTGCCGGCACACTCAAGTGAGGGCCCTCTTCCGGGTCACAGTCTGTTTCACTGTCCTCCCGTGGTGGAAGGGGAAAGGGATCTCTCCGGAGCCTCCTTTATAATACCATTCGTGAGTGTCCACCTTCATGATGTAAGCACCTTCCAAAGGCCCTGCCTCCTAATACCATCCTCTCTGGGGGTCAGAGTTGCAACATAGGAATTCTGGGGGGACACAAACATTCAGACCGTAGCACCTCCCCAGTTTTCATTGTTATTGTCGTTTTCCCCATTCTCTTCATCCCTGAAGTATCCTTTGTGTATTCCTCTCATGCCATCCTCACCCCTGCCATTCTGTGGGGACTCGGGCGGCCTTGTTAAAATATCTGGAATGTTCCCAGCCTCTGCCAGCCCTCTGAAGGGCTCATTTGTCTCATTCTTTGCACTGTTAGCCAAGTTCTAGGTCTGCTGTGGACCAGTTGTGTGTCAGTGGGGCAAGTGTAGGCTTCTTCAGCTTTTCGGGGCTCCCACTTGTGCATGTGACAGCCCACCCGGCATCTCCACCTGGATGGCCCACCGCCACTACTCTATGTGACCAAGACTGGAACGGCCTAGCCACCCCACCCAATCTCTTTTGTGCTCTTCTTGGGCTGCTTAGCTTAGGAAGTGGTACCACCATCTACACCCCCAACATGCAGTCACCAAGCCCCAAGTCTTCCTCCTGCATATGTCTCCGGTCTGTTCACTTCTCTCCATTTCCATTGCCACCACTTTAATCCACCTGGCTACCGGGGCAGTATCCGAATGACCTCAGCGCCTCTCTTGCCTCTCTCCACTTGAATCTCAGTTCAGCATCCAAAATGCTTTTAAGATGCTGACGTGATCATGGGTCATAAGGCACTGCCTGTCTGGCCCTCACCAATCCCTCGAGGCACAAGTGCATGGCCTTCAACACCCCCCCCCCCACCATTCACTGTGCTCTGGCCTCCTTGGCCTCTCAACTCTTTGAATGTGTCAGACTCTTTGCACCTTTAGGGCCTTCTCACTTCTACACCCCACCCAGCCCCCTTTCCCTGGCTTCTCCAGATCCTGGGCTACATGTCACTTCCTCAGGAAAGCCTTCTTTTGCCCAGTCCCCTCAGACTGTCAGCCCCTCCCTTTCATAGCTGTTATCAAATAGTAATTAAGTAATTGTGGGATTGGTTGATTAATGTCTGGCTGGCTATTTAGACCGCAAGCTCCAGGAAGGCAGAGACCATGTCTGTTCTATTCACTTTGTACTGGTCCTAGCCCAATGCCTGCTTCATAGTGGGCACCTGATAAGTATTTCTAAACGACTGAGTATAACTTAGCTGAGCCTCACCTTCCTTCTCTGTAAAATGGAATAGCAACCGAGGAGGACATTAACAGCAATAATGTCGTGTGTGGACTTGCGTACAATCGAAGCACAGTTCTATATGATCTTGCTTTCGTGCAGAAAAGTTCTTGTATGTGGCTTGTATGAGGAGCTGTGTTTACTCTGTTTAGTACCTCACCCAAAGAAGTGAAAGGTTCATTGGAGCAACTGTGTTACGGGAGGTGGCAGCCCAGAGCCCACCAGTGCACGCTGGGAAAGCAAGCCTTGTCCGAGGTGGGCATTACCTCTCCTCACTCCCTCAGGGAGCAGGGGGAGTTGCCTCTTCCAAAAAGCCTAATCAAGTGTGCCTTTGTTCGCAGTTTACAAAGCTTCCACTGAGTGTGGTTTGTGTGCCCTGAATTCGTAATGGAATTTGAGGGCAGGAGAGGACAGTGAACCTTCTTTTGGGTGGAAACCGTTCTAGTGTTTGGCAAACTTGAAGCCTTTGTAAGCTGAGACCTCTGGGAAAATTCAGAGGAAGTGGGTGAGGCCAGTGTTCTTTGCCTTTCCTTTCCTCACCGTTTGGATCACCTGTTTCAGCTCTCCAGGCAGTGTCTTCTTATGTAATTGTTGTGTCTCACAGGGCAATCCAGATGAAAGACAGGACTTGATGAATCCACTTCTAGCCCGGTAAAACATGGAGAGGAAAAACCCACCCAGAGAGAGCCCCAGAAGACTCTCGGCCAAACTGGGCAAAGGCACAGAGATGAAGAAAGTGGCTCGTCAGCACGGCATGGCAGCTGCTGAGTCAGATAAGGACTCTGGATTTTCAGGTTAAAAATACCTTATTCCTTCCACATTGTGATGAATGATTTGCCTGAAAAACGCCCTCCCTAGAACTCATTTGTGTGATAAAGGTGGGAAGCTTTCATGTACAAGATAAATAAGTCTCTGATCTCTTAAAATGGCAATTCTGGTGCCACATGGTGGGCCACTTACCCAGCAGAGTCACTGGGGTTAGTTCTGAAGGAATGGTCTGACATCTTTTTCCAGTGCAGACTCTCAACTTTAAACCTTACGTTTCCAGCCGTTGCAAAGTTAGTGGGAAAAAAATATTTAAATACTGGTAATTCTGTTGTCCGAGCTCCTTTTTCATAGGAACAGCTACATTGCTGGAAAAAAAGTACTGCTGCATGCTGTCTCCATGTAGCAAACGAAACAGGAGTATGTGATTTAAGACAGCTGTTTTTAGTAAGAAAGTAATTTGCCGTGTTTAAAAACATTTCCCCGCCACAACCCATCCCTGCCAGTACCTGTGCGTTTGTATTTGGGCTTGGAGAGCCTCAGTTCCAAACTTGAGACTCTACTAGAGACAAGAAAGTAGAACGGTTTTCCTCATTAGTTTGTTTCAAACCTTATCTGAAAGGGCTAGCTGCATATGCAGTGAATCATTTAATTTTGTGCCCGGCACTTCTGTTTCCACATTTGAGTGTTTCAGTGACTTGAATACAGCTCTGGGGGCAACATTTTTGGTCCAGAGGATGCAGAGAGATGAAGCCAGGGGATTCTGGCTGGGTCAGCATCCTGAGAGCAGAGCCCTCCCCGAGAGGAAGATTTATGTTATCCAGCTTCACAGAGACTTATCAATCCATCTTGTTGATTTATTAATTTATAGTGAGAAATGCAGCTGTTAGGAAAATTAGAACTCTCTCATCCCTAGAGGGGTGTGTTTTCTGCCTGTAGGCATGCTGCACGAGAAGCCAAATTATAAATAGACAGTTGCTCAGAGAGGAACAGAGCACCAGCCGATCGAAGGACTAGAATAGGGACAGTCCAGTGAAGGGAGGGCCAGCTTATAGCCCTTTGGGTTTTTCTTCTCTCTCAGCATTGTTTCCCAAGCTTGACTCATCACAAGGCTCATCTGAGGTTCTTGTTAAAAATACCAGTCACCACCATCCAGGTATATACTGATTCCCCTGAGGTAATCAATTGCTGAAGGAATTTCATCAGTGTTATTTATTTAATTAGCAGCATGCCTTCTCAGACTCACAAGGGAATCGGTGTACCTCCTGAGTAATGATAATGACGTTAACATTTATATAGAATTTACTATAGAAGTTCTATATAACCAATGGCTGGCCCTGATGAATAATGTTTGCCAGTTTCCGTGATGTGTATACTCTCACCAGGACCAATTAATTTCAGGCTACTAATAAGATGTTACTGAATGTGGGGATGGGAGGATTTGGGGAACTAGAAAAGATGTATACCACCAGTCCTTATGAGCTGGTAAGAACCAGCTGCAGCCCATCGCTGCATAGATCACAGTTCACATACAATAAATCATAATAACTATCCTGTGAGAAAGTATTATGTTCCCCATTTTACAGATGAGGAAACTGAGGCATAGAAAGATTACATAATTTCCAGGATCATGCAACTGGTCAGTGGTAGAGCTGGGATTTGAATCCAGGGACATGTGTTTCCAGAGGCCCTACCTTTCGACACCATTGCCCAGTATTCTGGAAAGCTCTGGTGCAATTCTTTAGGTCAGTGTCAGCCAAATCCACCTCATTTATCATTTATTCACTCAGTGATTGATTAGGAGTAGTCAGTGATGGGGAATACACTTTGGCTGGGATGCTCACAGTTGTGACACTGGAATGCAAATGTTCTGTGTGGGGACTAAAATAAACCTACATTTGGTGTGACTAACACGCTGCTGTGTGATAAAGTTGTACTTCCATAGGACAGTCAGAAGGTTCCGTTGCTTTAGCATTCCATACATACTGAGCTTTGGCCAAAGCTGCCGATCAGGGAATGGGCTAAGCTTATGGTGGAAGTTTGGGTGGGCTCCTGGAAATGTGTGTAGTTCTGTTATCTGGATGGTAAGAATATTGTCCTGGATTAAGCTGAGGTTACTCCAGCCAGACTTCTGTTGGTTAGGATAATGTATGAGTTTGCTAGGACTGCCACAACAGAGTGTCATAAATTGGGCGGCTCAGAAAACAAATTTATTGTCTCACAGTTCTGGAGGGGAGAAGTCCAAGATCATGGTTCCTGGTGGACAGGGTTCATTTTCTCGGGGCTGTGAGAGAGGGAAAAAAAAAAAAAAAAAATACTGATCACCAGACCCCTCCTGGAGATTGTGATAGCAAGGGTCTGGGGGAGGGCCTTCAGGAAAGGTGGATTTTATTTTATTTTTTTACAAGTGTTTCTGGTGATTTCTGTGATCAGACTGGTTTGGGAAACATCGTAGGCCTAATACCTCTTACTTTTATTATCATGTTTGTTTTTCGTCCTTTTTTCTTACTGTGAAGGTAATGCGTGCTCATTGAGGAAGCTTAGAAATTTAGGAACATGCAGAGAAGAAACGAAACATTCTCCATAATCCTATCACCTATTATTCCCAATATGTTGACATTTCAGGATACCGTTCGACAACCTCAACCTTGTCAGGCCGGTTGTTCGGTAGTATGTCCCAAAGTCTGGGGCATAGTTTTTCTGATGGTTTCCTTATTGTCTATGTAGAAGTGCTTTCAGAAGCATTGAGTTGTTCAGACACAAGATGATATTAAAAATAATCTAACTCATTATGCCCCCGAAAATGGCCCCAGTGGATGCCTCCGGCCACTCCTGGGCCAGGTGCCAGTGAGTTAGTTCAAGGAGTTATTGTTCCAGTTACCTGGGAGTGTGATGTGATTTGTAAAACCAAGGTAGTTTTTCCCATTGTAATTACTTTTCCATATTTAATTATTCCCATTTTAGTTATTTCCCCAACTTTGTATTTTGAAAAACTTCAAATCTACACAAAAGTGAGTGAATGTCACAAATGTCTTTCATTCAGATCCACTGAGTGATATCATTTTGCCATATTGTTCTCTCTATACACAAGCACACCTCTTTATATACACACATAAATATATATATATAATATAATCTAAACGTGTATGTGTAAAAAATGTATTTATGTACTGAACTATTTGAAAGTAAGTCGCAAACACTTGACCCTTTGTCCGTAACTACTTAAGTACAAATCTCCAAAAAGAATAACCTTCTGTATAATTATAATATCATTGTCATAACCGAGAATTTTCACCTTGATGTAGTTATTAATGAGCTATAGTCCATATTCAGATTTTCCCCATTGTCTCAATAATGTCCTTTGTTTGTCTTTTTGTGTATTTGTTGGTTTTGGATCCAGGATGCAGTTGAGGATTGGGCATTTCATTTAGTTGTCCTTTTTAGTCTTATGTAGTCTAGAACAGCTTTCTCATCTTGCCTTGCCTTTTTTTTCCTTCCCTTCTTTCCTTTGTTTTCTTTTTTAATCACAGTGACATTTTTGTCAAGTTTATTTTATTTATTTGAGAGAGAGCATGAGCAGGGGAGGGGCAGAGAGAGAGGGAGTGAGAGAATCCCAAGCAGGCTCTCAGTGCAGAGCCTGACGCGGGGCTCAAACCCATAAACTGTGAAATCATACCCTGAGCCAAAGTCAGACTCAACCAACTGAGTCACCCAGGCGCTACAATGACAGTGACATTTTTTAATGAGCTAGCCTGTTGTTTTGTAGAATGTCTCACTCTCTGGGTTTTTCTGGTGTTTTCCCCATTATTTGAATCAGGATAAACATTTCCTTTTTACCAGAGTACTACATTTTTGATGTTACATCCTTCCCATCGCAACACATGATGAGACTCCTAAATTTGTCTTATTCTTGATGAAGCCCTGGCTGATCACTTGTTTAAGGTAGTGTGTAAGCCTGTACCAGATTTCTCTATCGTAAAAGTATCCTTTTCTCTTTGTAATTAGAACGTAATTTATGGGATGATACTTGGAGACTGTGTGACTCTCCTGTTTCCCCAAAACTCTTTTTTTTTTTTTTTTAATTTTTTTTTTGAATGTTTATTCATTTATTTTTGGGACAGAGAGAGACAGAGCATGAACGGGGGAGGGGCAGAGAGAGAGGGAGACACAGAATCGGAAACAGGCTCCAGGCTCTGAGCCATCAGCCCAGAGCCCGACGCGGGGCTCGAACTCACGGACCGCGAGATCGTGACCTGGCTGAAGTCGGACGCTTAACCGACTGCGCCACCCAGGCGCCCCTCCCCAAAACTCTTGACCAGTGGTTTTTGCAACCACTACTGATTATCCTTAGCTGAATCAGTTACTACATTTGTGGCTTAAAAAGGGTGATCTGATTTTATCGTTCCTTGTACATTTTATTAGCTGACACTCTTCTGTAAAGAAGAGTTTGTCCTCCTTTTTTGAGTATTGCTATGGATACATGGAATTCTTTTGTAATTCAGTCTGTCAATCCTATATGATTGTTCTTTTTGATACTCAAATCGTCCCAAGTTTGGCCAGTGGAAGCTCCTTCTTGATAGTTCCTGTGTCTTTTTGACTTGACCGCATTTATGTTTGAACACTTCCTTGCTTTTGGGGACAATAAGACGTCCAGGCTCATCTTGTACTTTTTACTGCCAAAGACTTGAATTGAACTCACCTGTGACATTTAGAAACCAAGATCCATCCACTAGGTATGCATTTTGCTTCTGAGGTCCTTTGTTTCTGGCCATGGTTCTTAACTAGAGGCACACGTTTGGATTACTTGTGCTTTGTGAAAATCCACTTCCTGGGCACCAGATAAATCAGTTCAGCAGATTGAGGGGAGGACCCCGACATCTGTAAATTCTAAAAAGCATCACGAGAGATTCTGATTAAATGCAAGTGTTGACAGTTACACTCATTTAAATTATAGTCACATTTCGGTCCTGCCTCATCCAAATTACTCTGAGATTCTTGATGAGCATTTAGTGTATTCCCAGACTCCTCACTAGCAGGGTTATAGCAATCTCTTGGTTTACTCTAGCAGGTAGCTAATTAAGTCTTTTTTGTATGGATTTCCCGTAGGGCAGCCTTATCTTCTTTACCATAGAGAGCAGCGTCTTTCTATCACCGGTTGTGCAGGGTCCCTAGGAGGCACACTCAGCATGCATTTAGGACACCCACGAGAGAGGTGCTTAACTGGGTGGAGGTGGGTAACAAAGACACATTTCAAATTTCAGCTCTGATGAGCTTACCCAGAAGTGTACAATTAGAAAACTTAGGATGACGGAGCTGTTTACATTTCAGCATGGATGTAAGTTTGGAGGTTTACAGGTTCATTTTGTTTTTATTATCGTAACTCTATTTTGTGGTGCCCAGGGCCTCTAAAGGTCTTAATCCTGCCCCAGGTCACGCATGTACTCTGTTCCCCTTTCAGCAACAGATTCTTGAAGGTAATGCTCTCACTCTGAAGCCTTCAACCCATTTCTCCTGTGGTGGTGATGGTTACTTTCACATACACCCTAACTGATGCAAGCTCTGGTCTGTAACAGAGTTAGAAAGGAAGCCTGCTGTCCTAGGGTAGGGATTCTTAATCTTTGGGGATAGGAGGGATTCCATTGAGAGTACAATGAAAGCTAAAGACCCATTCAGAAAAATTCACAAAAACTTCTATCACAAATGTTCTATTCCATTTCAAGAAGTCTGTTGACTCCTTTGAAGGTCTGCTTAAGAGCCCCTCGCCTAGATCCTAAGTGAACTGACCACTCTTCTGCCCACCAGATGGGAGCTCAGAATGTCTGAGCTCGGCAGAGCAGATGGAATCCGAGGACATGCTGAGCGCCTTAGGCTGGGGCCGGGAAGACAGGCCAAGGCAGAACTCCAAGACTGCAGGCAGTGCCTTCCCTGCACTGTCCCCGATGGTTGTCATGAAGAACGTGCTGGTCAAACAGGTGAGGGGGACTACTATCTCCTGCCGTCTCTGCACGGGAATGTTCCCGAGCTTCCTGCGTGCCCTGCCTCTCCCTATCTGCCCAGGAGAGATTTTAGAAGTAGACTGCCAGTGCCACACCGATGCACACTTCTGTCCTGGGGAGACGATGTTTCCTTTCAACTATTGACAGTGTTTTCCGCAGGACCACAGCGGTCATGACACGTGTTCCCATTTTCCAGACGGCAGGCCTACTTCATTTCTATATTCCTAGTTTGTCCAAAAGGACCCCAGCTTTCTTTAGTCACAGATAAAGGAATGAAGCAGTAATGTCGTCACTTTCTTAATGTTTTATTTATTTTTGAGACAGAGAGAGACAGAGCATGAGCAGGGGAGGGGCAGAGAGAGAGGGAGACACAGAATCTGAAGCAGGCTCCAGGCTCCGAGCTGTCAGCACAGAGCCCGACACGGGGCTCGAACTCACAGACCGTGAGATCATGACCTGAGCCAAAGTCGGACGCTCAACCGACTGAGCCACCCAGGCACCCCTGTCGTCACTTTCCTGGTGCATTCTAACGTTTGACAGAAGTGAGGGTAGCAACAAAACAATCTCTTTTTAATTTGAATTGCCCCTGAATTGAGGAATGAAAGGTGTATTTATTTGTTTGAGAAGTAGAGGCGATTTCCATGTTCTCCCAAAGCCATGTCATTAGTGAGAAAGCAGCTCTTTGGTTTGGGTATGGCCATCCCAGCAGCCTCCACACAGCATTGTTGTGGCATTGAAAAATACCCTGCTTTGGGCTTTATTATATAACTATGCATATTGTGTGATTATTGTCTGGATATGAAAGAAGAGAAGATTTAGATGACAATGTAAGCTAAGACCCAGTGTTTGAAACAGAGAATTCAATCATGTGAATTTTGTCAAAGAACATTTAACCTTACCCTCCTTTGCTCTAAAACATACCAGTTCTCGCATGGGTCCATTCGTTGATGAGGCTGCTTGAAACTAGTGACGTTTGAAATCTGGCTTTGTGTTGTGGACCTTCCCACCTTAGGCAGAAGAACATGGCTAGAGCCTCAGAGGAAACCCTAAGATCTTAACTGTTTACCTAGTAGTTGTTACAGAGAAACACAAACTGATTTTCAACAAGGCAACCTAGTGACTCTGGGAAAAGAATTTGAAGATTTTTACTTGGCAGATCGTATCTCAGCTGGAAGCATAGTTCCCCTTACTGAAATGAAGAGAGAAAATAAAGACATGACACGGAGCCCAAATGAGACTGTCCAGGCCCCACCAGCGCCGCCTGCTTCTCTGGGCTTCCTTTCTCCGGGGCTCTTTTTCTCCCTGCCTTCCTCTCTTGTTCCCTTAGCTCTTTCTGGTGTGTCTGTGTTTATACGCCTTCTTTGTTGTAGGCGAGGCTGGCAGCTCTGGAGCTGAGAACAGCCCACGGGTGAGGAGTGAGTAGGCTTTTCCGGCAGAGCTGCATTCTTCAGGACAAAGACCTCCGGGAAGGCTGCTGGGCTGGATCAGGAGATTGGAGGCCCAGGGGGCAGGCTGACCTAGTGGAGTAGTCTAGGAGTTTTGTTTTGTTGTTTTTTCGTACGTGCTAGAATCTGGCACATTCCAAAATTAAAATAATTACACGCTTAAAAAAAATCTCCTCATATTGTGTAATGTCTTGATTATTGCTGCTTGCTTTTAGGTATTTTTCTTTTGAGGGTCTGAGTCCATTTCTGCCGCTGGCCCATGTGATCTTGCACGTAATTACTCAACCACCGTGGACTTCAGTTTGCTCATCTTTAACATGGAGGCTTTATGTGAAATGTGCTGAGATCCTATCCAAGCTGAAAATCTTGTCCTGTGTTTCCTCAGATGATTTCAACGTGAATAATACATTGTAAAATCTAAGAATGAGGACAAATGAGCTAAGTATCTATTAGGGCAGTGGGCATACAGCGGCAGTAAAAGCCGTCCACTGAAATCATCTTGGGAAAGCAATGAGTTAGATCTTGTCTGGATCCATTTGCCTTGTGGGGCTATTCTTAGGGCACGAGTGACTAGCGGGATAGCCTGAAGTTTTGCTTCTGACTGGGCTAGGCTGACCTCTACTTCAGAAGACCCCTAATTTTGGATCTCTGACAGGGAAGTGTGGCTGCTGGGCCTAGCATTGCTTACACATACTCCCAGCTATGTTTGAACACCAAGTGGGCCCCAGAATGGGCTCTCCGGGTAATCCTAGCCTTTGTACAAATGAACTATAGTTGAATTTGGCCTCAAGTTCCTAGCCAGGCATCCAAGAAGCTGAAACGTGTGCAAAATGGTGGGCAGATGTGGGAAGACAGTCCATAGCTTTCTTCAGATAACTCAAATGACCCCACCAGGGATAAGAACCTTTGTCGGGTTCTCTCTCTTCCTAGCCTCGTCACCACTCCTATCTTTGGGACCAAGTTGGAAGTAGACTGGCTTTTGAATATTAGAGACAAGTAGCCATGCCCTTCTTTAATAGGCTTCCATCCGGATCACTACTTGAAGAATAAAAGTGTATGATTGAGGAGTAACATAACAAAAGCAGAGTAGAGAATGGTTAGGCTGGGTTTTAGAGTCAGACTCAGGATGGAATCCTAGCTCCGTCACTTAGTAGCTTGGAGGCTTAAAGCAAGCCGTTTCCACTTTCTGAGCTTCCATTTCTTATTTATGAAAGGAGACAGTAAGGACCACATGGGTTGTTAGGGAGATTAAATGGAAGCACCCCCAGAAACCATCACACACAGTGCCAACCCCTAGTAAGTACCAGGTAAGCACTGTTCGCTTGAGTGGCTTTCTGGTTGCTGGGGCATCACTGACTTCAAAAACAGGGGCCCTGACAACGTGTAATTTTCTAATCAAAAGTCGGTTTCAGGGGGCGCCTGGGTGGCTCAGTCGGTTAAGCGTCCGACTTCAGCTCAGGTCACGATCTTGTGGTCCGTGAGTTCGAGCCCCGCGTCGGGCTCTGGGCTGATGGCTCAGAGCCTGGAGCCTGCTTCCAATTCTGTGTCTCCCTCTCTCTCTGCCCCTCCCCCGTTCATGCTCTGTCTCTCTCTGTCCCAAAAATAAATAAACGTTAAAAAAAAAAAAAAAGTCGGTTTCAGGTAGAAGAGGTTCCAGGTATAACCAAATGAAGACAGACTTTGGCCTGAAGACACATTTGTAGGCTTGAGACTAGCACACTTCAGCTTACGCCAGGCAGTTGTACTCGCCCATATTATAATTGCCTCAGTTGTGACCTTAACCATGTCATGGCTTCACCTACCTACAATTTCTTTTTCTCAGTGATAGCACTTGAATAAAAACTGGTATTTCCTTCAGTGTTCCCGTAAGTAGGCTTAAAAAAACAACAGCCCAATGATAGCAGACTCAGATGGATTTTCCAGCCACTTTTCCGGTCGGGTTCTCTAGAAGGGCTGCCCCCCCCCCCCCCCCCCCCCCCCACCGTGAGGAAGCCCTGTAGTTGAAATCGTTACAAGCATCCGGCAGAAGGCCGCAGCCCCTCTCCTTTCGGCGGGTCACAGTAGTGTGCCGCTCTTTTCCTTTGTTTTCAGGGCGGCAGCTCGTCCCAGCTCCAGTCGTGGACCGTCCAGCCCTCCTTCGAAGTGATCTCGGCTCAGCCACAGCTGCTGTTCCTCCATCCGCCCGCGCCCGCTCCCGTCAGCCCATGTCACGCCGGCGAGAAAAAGTCGGACTCCAGGAACTACTTGCCCATTCTAAATTCTTACACCAAAATAGCCCCCCACCCGGGCAAAAGGGGCCTTTCCCTCAGCCCGGAAGAAAGAAGGGAAAACGGGGTGCAGAAGAAAGTCTGCACGGAGAGACTTGGGCCGAGCTTGTCTTCCAGTGAGCCCACCAAGCCTGGTGCCGCGCCACCCGGGCCCCCCGCGCCGGCACCCCCAGGCGCCAAGCTCGCCGCGGACTCCGCCCCGCAGGGTGTGCCCTCCCTGGTGGCAGGCGGGAGCCCACAGACTCTTCAGCCCGTGTCCAGCAGCCACGTGGCCAAAGCCCCCAGCCTGACCTTTGCCTCCCCCGCCAGCCCCGTCTGCGCGTCAGACAGCACTCTGCATGGCCTGGAGAGCAGCTCCCCGCTGTCGCCGCTGTCAGCCAGCTACGGCTCGCCTCTGTGGGCCGCGGAGCACCTGTGCCGCAGCCCCGACCTCTTCGCGGAGCAGCGGCGGAGCAAGCACAGGCGCTTCCAGAATACCCTGGTGGTCCTGCACAAGTCCGGTCTGCTGGAGATCACTCTGAAAACCAAGGAGTTGATTCGTCAGAACCAGGCGACTCAGGCGGAGCTAGACCAGCTGAAGGAGCAGACCCAGCTGTTTATAGAGGCCACCAAGAGCAGGGCTCCTCAGGCCTGGGCCAAGCTGCAGGCATCGTTAACATCGGGCTCTAGTCGTGCGGGCAGCGACCCAGAAGCGTTTTCTGACCACCCAGACATGTAACACAGGAGGCGTATTTCCCTGTTACTTGAGCGGTTCTTTTTAACTCTTGCGGTTTCTACTCCTGTTTCCCAGAGCTTATGTAAGAGCTTTTCCTTCTAAACTTAAACCGTTTGGCAGTTCACTTACGAAGCCACATGCCAGGACCTGGCTGTCTTAACCTGTGGTCTGTGCACAGTTTACACACGTCTCCGTTCTTCTGAGGACCTTGGATGCGGAGTGTCCTCGAGTCCCCCTTAACTTAGCCTGCAGGCTGGTAGATGGGTCACGGGGCAAAGCAGGCGAGCTGGTTGTGTGGGGGCTCTTCTGGCTGCCACCTCCCACCATCCCACTCACTCACTGTGATCAAGGGCACAGTGACAGGGATGAGTCCACAGAGTGACATCTGTCAAACTAGGGAGTAGGTGACATAAGGATCCCTTTGTGGATCTCCTCATGGATATCTTATGCACAGAGAAAAATACGAGGTGTGCTCATGTTCCACGAGGCATCGTGCCATTTGGGTGAAAACTAAAATGCCACGGGCACAGGTTGGGCCGAGGGTGTAGGCGCTTAATCATGTGAAGCTTTGTCTTCCTCAACTGGAAAGTCAAGGGGAGAGAAGGGTAGCACCATTGAACTCTTACACTTTAGTTCCAAGCCAGATTTCTCTTCACTTAAACTGGTAGGCAAAATACTTCAGATTTTTAAAGTATGGAATAGATTCGGTACCATCTGGAATTATAATTGCTGAATTGCTTTTTTTTTTTCTTTCTTTCTTTTTTTTTTTTTTTTGACTTAGACTCTGAAGAAAGTAGACATGGCCAGCATCTCTTGATTGGGAGCTGGAAGATTCTGGAAATTTGTGCTTCCCCCACCCCCTCTTTTGAAACAGTGCAACCTGTTGTATGTATGAAAATCTCCAAGGTAGCTTCGTGGTTCCTAAGAATGGATGTAAGTTAACCCCTCTGCTGCCACTTTTTTTTTTTCCTTTTGTTTTTGTCAAACAGGAAAGAAATGATTACTGAGCTTGGTAAACTTTGAATTAAAACCATCCTGAGGTCATGACACAGAAGTCCCCAAAATATTGGAGACCATTCTTCATACCGATTTTATTTTCATACCCAAAGTTTTCATTTGTCGCCTGTCACAGTGACGTGGAGCGATGTGGGGCGGAGTCTTCTGTGTTGCCTACGTGCATTAGATATCGGCAGCAAAGCCAGAGGTGTGGTGTTGGTTATTTGAAGTTCATCTAGAAATGGAGGGTGTGATAAGAATTTCCAGATGATCCCGATTCTTTCGGCTTCGTGCTAAAGGTAAATGGGATTTCTAAGTAGTAGCATTTCAGACTTTTTATCCTTTCATCTAAAAATGTTGAAAAATCTTGAAATTTTGAAATTTCAAATCTTGAAATTTGAAATGTTGAAAAATCATCTTGAAAAATCTATGTACAAATTATCTTAAGAAGTTCTGTATGACCAGCTTCGTCCTTTCTGCACTAAAATGTTCTTGAAGTTTTACCAAGGCCAGAAGCTAATGCTCAGATTTACCTGGTAGTTGTTAACTGTAACATAGTTTTGAAATGACAAGACTTCAGATTGCCCACACTTTGTTGTCCACCATGTATGATTTACATATGGCTGACCAATTTAGAAATAGCTTGGTAAAATCTCTACACTCTCCTGATCCAGGGAAGAATTACTACCTGCCATTTACTTTCTGAAAAAGAGTTTCAAAATCCCAGCAAATGTGTCTTTAAGCAGACCCTCGGCTCCTTTGAATATTCTCCTCTTGGCCCACTCCCTTTGCCTCCCCTGAATCTGTGCTGCTACGACAGCCCTGCTCCGCGCACCATGCTAGGAAGCTTCCTTTTTGGCAGAATATGTTGGCAGCAAAGCTAGAGAGACAGGTGGATTCAGAAAAGCCTGGGCACCAGTCATGAGTCTTACTGAGTGTCAAAAATCTGAACATACTTGCTGAGAACCAAATTTATTCCATCAGAAAAACCCTCTGTGGAGCTATAAGCCTCTTGGACTCTTCTTCCTAGATCAGGGTTTGCATTTCCCTTCCTGTTATGGTAAAAGATGATGAGAGCCATCATCGATCTGCACTGCTGAGTGGCAGGGCGAAGCAGCACCTCCCCGGCTCTTCTCTGATCGTGTGACTTAGTGTTGGAAGTCGCTCTAGGCTGTTAGCATGGGTGTTCCTTCCCTCGTGGAGCTGTAAGCAGATGAAGCCAAATAGGGAAGCTAGTTCTTGGAAGAAGAAGTCCGTTGAGGCTCCCAGACGTTTGGGGCCAGAAGCCAGATCGGCAAATGGAGGAACCTCGGAGTAGACCAGAAAGATCTCCATTGGTTGCACACGGCTGTAAGTAGGAATGGTCTTAGAGAGCATGCTTTGATCTGGTATGAACTACTGTGGCAGGGCTGCTGGCTTCTGAAGGCGAGAAGCACTTCTTAGTTCAGACCAACCCTTAAAGAGAACTTTTGGCAGATTTTTTGGCCATGTTGAAACACATCTAGAAAAAGCTGCTGGTTGAATTGGCTATGGGAATGGAGTTTAATAACATTTGTAATTTATTACAGTCGTTGCTTTTTATTGATTATAGTATTGTCTGACTTTACTATGAGTCCTTCAACAGAAAAGTAACCCTTGTGCATATATTGAAGTGTTTTTCCTGCTATGAATTCTTTAGGGTAGAGATTTATTTACCAAATGTGAATTCTTTTGAGGAAGTATGAAGTTTTGTAGAAATCGACTGTGAAATGTCAGAGAAAAATAAAAGTCACTTACTTGAAAACTATCCGGCCTTTTTGCTTTATAACTGCTTAAAAAATACTAAGCGAAATCTAGAGTAAGTACATTTGACCCTTGAATAACATGGGTTTGAACTGACCCGCTTACCCACGGATTTCTTTCGATAAGTACAGTACCGTGCTGCAAATGTCACTTCCTTGTGGTTTTAATAACACTTCCTTCCCTCTAGCTTACTTAATTGTAAGAATACAGTATATAATACATATAACACATAAAATAGGTGTTAATCAACTCTATTACCGGTAAGGCTTCCGGTCAACAGTAGGCTTTTAGTATTTAAGTTTTGGGGGATGCGCGGATTTTCAACTGCGGGGGGGTCGGCACCCCTCAGCCCCATGTTGTTCAAGGCTCAACTGTATTTGAATTAAGTTTCAAACATATGTACTCCTGTCATTTGGGAATGTTGGGATCAGATACTGAACCGGTGTGAACTTAAAAGGAAATGAAGGTGATCTTAATGCATATGAAAGTCCCATGTTACCTGGCATCTTAGAAGTTTATATTGGGTAGGTTGGGAGGAGTAAGAGGAGAATACAGTCCAGTGGTTTCTTTCTTCCTTTTTAATGTTTATTTTTAAGAGAGAGAGTGTGAGTGGGGGTGGAGCAGAGAGCGAGGGAGACACAGAATCTGAAGCAGGCTCCAGGCTCCGAGCTGTCAGCACAGAGCCTGACACGGGGCTGGAACCCACGAACCGTGAGATCATGACCTGAGCTGAAGTCAGATGCTTAACCAACTGAGCCACCCAGGCGCCCCTCCTTCTTCTGATCTGACACTTTCACAAATGTCAAAACTACAGTTGCCTGCTGGGATAAACTAAAACCACATGAAATGAAGTTCTTCCTACAACAGAAGTCCTTAGCAAGTACAACTCCAAGCCTCCCTCTGTGCTTCTTAGAGTTCATTCCTAACGCTCGGCTCCTCCCTGTTCCCCAAGGCCAGTCAAGCCGTCCCTCCCCAGATTTTTAGGACGCTGCAAAACTACGAGCTTATCCTCATGTAAAGGCCTAGAGGGTTGATGCCAGAGTCTAATTCTTAGAGCATTATTTCTGTCCTACACAATTTTCTAAGTAACTTTAAAATATACGGCTATACGACCCTTTAAATGAAATGTCAAGATGGCTAGAGGAGGCCCCTCCTGAAACTGACAGCCATCCTTGCATCTGAGCGGCACTGAGAGAGGCAGACCACACACAGTGGATCTCAGGAGGCTAAGGTAAGTGAGGTTATTTGAGTTTGTGGCCCCGGTCCCTTGGCCTGATTCCTGTACAGGGAAATATCTGTCCACCTAGGACATCTGTTTGGTCCACCTTGTGGATGGCATCACGGTAGATTGTAGCCCAGTGTGATGGGGTCTAAAGACCTGCATGCACCTGTCCCCTCTGTTACTCATCAGCTGGGTGGCTTTGGGTAAGTCACTAAGCCTCTCTAGAGGTCACTCCTCCTGGCTGAATAATAAAGAATTGTAACTGGTTCTACATGGTTCTTCCCAGCCCTCACCAGTCGAAAGATCTCTAGCTGTGTTATAGGTGAGCCATAAAATTAACAGATTTTTAAAAACCTGGGGTGCCTACAAAGTAGCTCCCTAGTGCTCTGATAAGATGACTTTTATAAAGTGTTCCGTCGGATTTTTAACTTCCGTGTGGCTCTAAGAGAAGCATTTTGCTGGTCTGCCTTGGTTTTGCCTTTCTTATGATTGCCTGGTTGCAGCTAAAATGGATTCACTACTTCCCATATAAAAGCCTGCTCTCAGAGATTACGAGCCCCATAGCAGAGTTGTTTGGGGTTAAGTCAAATCACCGCCTTCCTAGTCAGTCATCTGCAAACGTCTCCTTCCTTTCGTCTCTAATGAAGGATAACTCATATATTTTGGAGGGCATGTCAATTAGCTTTTATTTCAGTACAGATTTCTCTCTCCCCAACCAGGGAAGATGTTTCTGTGAGTGTTATAAGGAGTGTCTGAGGTTGACTTAACATTGTTTTTAAGATAATAGTCATAGACCATGTAAACGAGGTGGTACTTGATGAGGACTTTATTCTGTTCCCAGCCTCCTGGGTATCACTTGCATCTGCGCGGAAGAGGGGTGGAGATGAGGTCCTCCTGGAGGCAGCCCGATCAGAAGGGCAGGAGGAAGAGGCAGTAGGAAGCATCCTTTATCTCTGCTACCTCAGTTTCCTTTATCAGGAGGGTGTGATCTTGTGTTCGCTTGGCATCCCAAGATGTTGGTGAGGTGCAAAACAGTGCCGTCTCTGAAGTGTTTTGAGATCGCAACACAGAGCCAGGCAGCCTCCTGCAACTCGAACCCATCAGCAGAATGCAAGTGAGGGCATTACACCCTTACGAGTTGTCATTTGCTTGGAATAATTATGACTGTCTTTTACCAAAGTCTCATTTCCAACTAATGGGAAGACAGCAAATATCAACCCAGCCTTTGACTGGCTTCCCGGAAGGAGATATTCTGTGGGTCCCTGGCGTCCTGTGACCCACTCCGGCCTTTTCCACTCAGAATTCCTGCCTCGTTCTTAGAGCACGTGGCTTTCCTTCCTCTCTCTCTCGGAAGGACAGTTATGCAAACCGTTAGAGAATTGCTTGGAAGAACAGTCTGTATGGTTCCTGCCTCAAATTACAGCAGCTGGAGGAGATGAGCAAGAAAGAGAAAAGCCTGTGGAGCAGGAAGTTAACGCAGCGAGTGGGCGGAAGCCGTTAGGAAAGGAAGGGACTGAAAATTGGAAGCAGGATCCCGAGGCCAGCCCGCGTGAGGGCCCAGGCAGCTTGGAAGATTAGGGTTTGGAGCCGGGCCTTCCTAGTGGCTTGAGAGCAGGAGTGAAAATAGCTGCCTTTAGTTTTCCTAAAGACTCTATCTAAGGAACTGCAGTGGCTTGGAGGAGGGGCTCGCTACTTCCGGTGGAAGTCCAACAGGCGGCCGACTGTTCCGGCAACCCTCCCCCCCACCAAAAGCCTTGACCGCTGGGGGGCAGACAGGAGCACTTGGCCTGGAGCCTGCCCTCCATTTGGGGTTAAGAGCACGGCGGCTGCTGGGTGTGAGGCTGAGAAACCAAGAGCTGCTGCTACCTGTAGATGGCAAAACGGGAACCACCCCTACGACAGCCAGGTTGCAATCACCCGTCTTTACCCATCCCATGTACAAATGCATAATCTGTTGCAAAGTCAAGGGAAGAGAAGACACTTAAAGATGCCCACAAATAAAAAACCTGCACCCTCAGCGGGCCCTGCATCATATTTAACAAATGCGGGAAGGCCTGGTTCTGGAGGCCTAGCGGTCCTCTAGCCAGTGTTTAATTCCTGCTCCCCTCTGTTCTTCAGCAAGGCTCTGGGCTTCTTATTACTGAGCTGCTCAGGAAATGCAAATGAGTGTTCACTTAAGCAAAACACACAGAGGAGAGGCAGTGAACCGCCCAAACAAACAGCCCAGGATGCCCACAGCTGACGGGGAAGCTAAGGCAGCGTTTAGACGTGGGGTTTTCACTGACGGTTTTCACGCTCCAGCAGGCCCGAGAAGGGCCAGAATAACTTGAAGGTGAAAACCCTTTTTTTTAAAAGCCTTTCAGTTGATCCTTGTCTACTCAAGATATATTTGGAAGTTTGTGCTTCACAGTCTATGCTGCTTTCATTCTTGAAGCATTTTCCAAGCATCAGTTACACTGTGAAGCCTTTAGCTAGTAAGTTGCTAATGTTGCCAGTTGTACCAGTCAGGTTGGGCCACGGTGACAGGTCTGGCTTCCTGGCCCCCGCCAACTGCAGGACTGGGGACATTGTGGGAGCTCACAGTCAATGGTAAATGCCTGCCATGCTGATGTTTTGGTTTTGATTTTGGTTTTTGAGAGGAAAAGTGCTCTGGGACCCTGAGGCTCAGAAGTGAGCAGGCCCCTGACATCACAGGTCCGCCCTAGAGGCAGGTCCCACTTTGGGGACCTTTAAAAATCCTCAAACCTGGGGTCTTCACTACTTGATTTGTCACTCCTGCTCCTCCCTCCCCTCAAATTTGTATTTTTCTCAAACCCTGATCATTTCTGCTTCTTGTGAAAGTTTTAATGATTCCTGAAGCTTACCTGATGTAGACATTGGCATTGTTACTTCAGAGTAACAAATACATAAAGTTGTCAGCACGTTTATGTCCCAGGAACTGACCTAGTTGTTGGTGGTAAACAAAACAGGCATCATCTCTGCTGATATTCTAGTGGGAGGGCAGCAATGACCATCAATTAAGTCCATCATCCCTTTGTTGGTTTGGGTCTCACTAGGTCTTATGGATCCAAAGTTGGGTGTGTAAATCTGGGCAAGGTGATATGTCCTACTCACTTCTACTTTTATTTTAAAGATTAATATTTTGATAACCTGGGGGTTTATCATCCTCCGATTAGGGCAAGGGTCCTTAACGTTAAGCTACTAACTGAGAACAGAAGTGTTGATACAGGCATAATATATTAGTTAAGTCCACCCCAACACCCGCCCAGGCACACTAGGAGAGAGTTCTCACAAGTGGATTATCTGTTTGGTGACTCACCTTCAGACTTTGTTTTTTAACTAAAGTATAATTGACATACAATATACTGTTAGTTTCAGGTTTAATCATAGTGATTTGATATTTTTATACATTATGAAATGATCCCCACAACAAGTCTAGTTACCATCTGTCACCACATTCCCAGAGTTTTGAGCTCACCCACAATAGCACCTGCGTCCGCATTCTCACTGCATTCTCGCAGCTGCGGCCGGCAGGAACATTCACGTGACCCCAAGCGTGAGCACCTTCTGAGGTTCTGTACCATAGGCACCTCACTTGCCTCACCCTAGTCCCGGCCCTGGCAGCGCCAAACACTTACGAAGGCCCAGGGCCCACAGAAAGGCACATGAGGTCCCGGCCCTGGAGCCCTCAGAGCTGAGCCAGGAGATGTGACTCACCGGGAAAGCAGCGACACTGGGTAGTGTGGCCTGGTGCCCAAGGCCACCTACAGACCAGAGCTGCAGGAGCTCTCCGAGGCCTGAAAAGGAACTCTAGGGGAGTTGAGATTTGAGCCCAGTCGAGGCATATGGTGCAGTTTAGATTAGCTGAGAGGAAGGGGCCAGCATTTTTGGCAAAGGAAAGAGACTGAGTAGAGGCATCATGGTGGGATGGAAATATCATAGCTCTGGGTCTGGATCCCGTTGGTTTCTGTATGATCCTAGCAAGTTGGATGACTTCTGTGGGCTTCGTTTCCTCATTTGTTAGGTTACTATCTACTCTCAAAGATTATTATGCCATAATGTATAAAGTATCTAGTCCAGTGGCCCCACATGGTGGGTGCTCAATAAACAGTACTCATAAGATTGTTACTGTAGGTGAAACGTGAAGCTCCAGAAGTGAGGATAGGGCCAGCTGAGCCGGCCTTGGTTCAAGGTCAGTCTTTCACTTTGCACAAGGAGTAGCAGCAGACCAGGCCAGCTCCCTGCCTGCTCCCACACCCTGCTGCACCCAGAACAGAGCCCCTCCTGAAGTACACACCCTGCAGAGTACTTGGCAAACACGTTCTCCCCAGCCTGTCCCAAGCCTCACCCCTGTTCAGGGCTACACAGTCAGGGGGTGGGGAGCTATAGAGGAATCTGGAGTATTGATTGTCGGCCCCACCCTCACCGGGAGCCTCCATTTCATACCAGGCCCAGCTTCCTGGCTGGTGACTCTACCTCCAGGCTCAAGTACAGTCCACCTTCCATGCTGCATCAGGTGAACTTCTGTAAAGCCCCACTTGCTCGCACTGCTGCCCTCCTCAGGCACCCCACTGCAGCGGCTCTCTGGCCTTGGCTGCACAGTGGCAGCCTCTCGGGAGCTTTTAAAATCCAGATGCCAAGGCCACACCCCAGACGAATCCTAGTAGAGTCTCCAGGAGGTAGGACTTCCCCCTTTCCCACCCCCATCAGTAAGTTTTCAAGCTCCTCAGGTGACTGCACATGTGCAGACCAGGCTGGAACGAACTACGCAGGGACTCCCTATCACGGGACTGATATTGGGCTCGGGGCTGGTGGGGAGGAGGGACTAGTGCGGGTGCCAAGGGGGTGCTCTGTTCTGGGTGCAGCAGGGCGGGGGAGGCAGGCCAGGAGCTGTGCTGGTTTGCTGCTCACTGTCCGTAAGGACAAAGTGAACGGCTGACCTTGAACCCAGACCATCTCAGCTGGCCCTCTCCTCCTGGTGCCATCAGTATGTGATCAGTAGCAGCGCCATCCCCTGGGAGCCTGTCAGAGCGCGGAATCATAGGCCCAGCTGATTCCGAATCCGCGTTTTCACCGGATCCCCAGGTGATTCCCGCACACTGGCAAATTTGAGAAGCACTGGCACCAGTTTTGACTAGATGCTCACAGTGGTCCGAGTGTGGTGCCAGGTGTTTTACACACACGGTGTCATTTCATCTTCCCAGCCTCTCAGCTGTTAGCACCGGCTCTGACAACCAAGAAAACACCTACCATTCATTCAGCAAATCCTCACTGAGTGCCTACTATGAGAGAAGCGTCATGATAGGGATTGGGGATCAAAACCCGGTGTTCCCTTGCTGGAGAAGAACTCAGAGGCCAATGGGGTGTGATGTCAGTGTCATGACTTACCAGCTGTGTGTTCCTGGGCGACTTCCTGGGCCTGTCTGAGGAATTGCACCCGAGAGGGGGCGGGATGCGGACAAGGCTGCCCGGTCCTCGAACTCTGTGACTCCATTTCCCTGGATGAGTCTCGGGTCAGACCACTATTAGCACGGGACCCAAATCTCGCCCTTTTGCGCCCGCGAAGCCCTGTGTGGCTCGGCGAGGCAAGACACCCAGCAGCCCGTTCAGTCCCGGGCTTGGTTCGCCCAGGTCCTCTCCGCGCCCACCTTTGCTGCGCGCGGGAGCGCGGGCGCCTGGAGAACAGGGCTGTGGCCCGGCGGCGCCCCCTTCCGGCGGAGCCGGGCCACCGCAGCGGGTACCGGGACGCCAGGCGCCGGGTAAGCCGGGCGGGAGAGGCGGCTGAGGCCCCGCCCCGCGCGGCCGCGTCCCACCTGCTGTGGTCTCGGCGCACGTGGGGGTCTGGGGAATCGGTTTAGGGGTTTCGTGTTCCTCAGAGTGCACCACTGTTTCCTGTAATTTAATTTTCTTTCTTGAAAGCGTTGCTAATTAAATTCTTTCTCCGGCGAGCCGCGCGTCCCCTCCCCTGCTCCTCTGTTGATTAAACTATCCCGCAGCAGCGCAGTCATTCTCTGCCTGGGCTGCGGGTGCTCAGGTGGAGGGACCTCGATGGCCGCTCACCTGGCTGCCCCCTCGGCGGGCGTCCCTCCTCAGGTCTCCTGGCTCCCTTTCCACCTGGACCATGCGAGCAATCTTTGTAGCCTGAATAAAAGCGGGCACAGCCTTTCCCCTGCCACTGGTGACCTCTGCTGGCTGGGAATCCATCAAAATCAACTTCATGTTATTTCACGTTCCCTGTCCTCTCATCTCTGAATCCTACCCCTCACTGCTTTTTTCTCTGCAGCACTATTCCTACCTTCTCCCCCACCGTCCACAGCACAAAACGCTAAGCAGTTTTGCCAGGCTGCCCAGAGACCTGGGGAAGGTCATACAGCATACGTAGGGCCTAGCTGGGACTAGAACTTGGCTCCCCTGAAGCTTAATCTCTCAAGAGTCACAAAGTCAGAAACCTCCAGGTGCCAAACAGGCAAGGGAAGAGTGTGGGGTTGCCCTCTGTGGGGTAGTGGGGAGGGGTGGGGTCTGTGGCAAAGCAGAGTGGCTTGCCCTTTCCGGAGTCATTCAAACATCATGCCCCGCTGAAGGCCAAGAGTGTCCAATTCTTGGTTAAGTCTAAGAGGGAGTCCAGTGTCTGAGGATGGCAGTGACTTGCCCAGGGTGACAGGGACTCAGCAGCAGCAGCAGTGGGCACTCTGGACTCAGTGTGGTCATCTTTCTAAGATGCCACTTCCTGGGTGGGGATGTGCAGCCCCCTGCTCAGTTCTGCCCACTGAGGCCCAGTTCCTACTGCTCCTCCTCTCCCACGCTGCAGAGAAATGTCCCAGGACTGCACCCCTCCCTCTGCTCATGGGGGCCCCCGGCCCCTCAGAGTATGGGGGGATGCCATGCTCCCCTACTCTCTATCTGAAATCCCTTATGCACACCGCTCCTGGCCCGATTCTCAACTAGCTGTCAGGCAGAGGAAGAAGGCAGCTCAGGCAAATCCCAGAATTTGCAAGGAGGAGTTTGGGGGACCAATGCTATTTTTAAGGAGATATTACTGGTGGGAATTTCAGGCATCACAAGCAGGCCAGAAAGGGGGCATTTGGGGACAGGGACTCTGGGAAGAAGCCCACACATGGGACTGCCTCCTCCCCAGAAGGCCTCATGGCCGGTTCTCTGTTGCTCTCAGCTCAGGGTTCCAGGTCAGTGCCCTGCTCCCTGCCAGCAGAGCTTTGTGCTAATGCTGCTTAAATTGGGGGAGGGGCATTAACACATGATCCCACTTCACCAGCCATCGCTATGGCCCCTCCAGAGGCCTCTCTTCTCCCATATGTCATAGATGAGCTTTGGCAGATGTTTTTCTCCTCAGAGCCTGCTCTATTTTGGGGTCTTTGGTGGCCCCCATGCCCTGGTCTCCAGGGGGTGGGTGTAGAGACAAGCCAGCTGTGCTCAGGCCTCTGGCAGTGTCTGGTCCCCTCCTGCGGGCACCCTGACACTGCCTGGGAAGGCAGCAGCCCAGAAACAGCTCAGGCCTTTTTTTTTTCCCTGGTTACACATCATCCTTGTGACCTGGGGTAGGGTCCCCAGCCGGGACTGTCTTCAGATATCCACAATTAGCCTCTGGAAGAAGCTGCTTCATCCTGGGCAACTTGCCCATAATCATCAGCCTGGGAAGGACCAGATACATCCCAAGGATCCCAGGGTCCTGAAGCCAGCCTGTTTGCTCCCACAGTCACCTTAAGCAGCTACTGTGAGCTCTGTGAAGGCAGAGGCTGTGCCTAATTCCTTTCTCTGTATCCACCAGGGCCTACTGAATACCAGGTGCTGAATAACAGTAGGTTAAATGAATAAATCGATCAATGAATTAATGAATGAAAACTTGACTGTTACTTGTCAGCAGGGAGTTTATTGGATGTCTACAATAGTCCACAATACAAAGACAGTCTGGTGTCTGGGTTCACAAGATTAACTCAGGAGCAGACAGCCTGAGTTCGAATCCCAGCTCTGCCACTTACCAGCTGCATGGCTTTGGGAAGCTTATATAACTTCTCTGGGCCTCAGTTTCTTTACCTGGAAAATAGGGGTAATAAAAAAGCATACCTCGAGGGGTTGCTATGAGGAATAAGTAGTTACTATAGGTAAAGTGTGTATGACAAGGGCCTATTCACATAGTGAATGTTCAGCAAATGTTGGTCATTATTACTCATTGTGACTCATGCATCAACAATGGTGTCAGTGCTATATACTATATGCTAGGTGCTAGGGGAAACCAGAGAATTCCACCATTGCCATTCCTGCCCTCCAAGGTTCAGCTGGAAGACAAAACCCATACAGGAGGGACAATTTCCCTGGACCAGTCAGGGCTAATGGAAGAAACATGCGGGGGCCACTAGGTGATGGTGTGGGGAGAGGGCGGTGCAGAGGGCCATGAAAGGAACATGGGCCTCGCCAGTCAGGATGAGAGGATTGTACATCATGAAAGGTCACCCCTCTTCCTGAGCCCCTGGTAGCCATCTTAGTAGAAACGACTTCCTTCTAACCCCCTTGCTGAAGTTCTATGGGAAGGAAAGAGTGATGGGGAGTTCTTCCCAGAGGCTCTTCTTTGAGCCCAAGTGTCTCTGATGTCCCCAGTTTGAGTTCTCCAACAGCTTTGGACTGAACCCTGGGGAAATAAACGTGACCCTCTGCCTTTGGTCTCTAATGTGGAGGATCGTGCTGATCATTAGAAAAAAAGTAGACATCAGTTTGTGCTTGACTCACCCAAGCAGGACAGCCTGTAAGAAGCGATCAGAGGCAAGAGGCAGGTCCATGGGGAACGTGGCCTGAAGACTAAACTCTGACTGTGACCACAGGATGCTTACTCATGCCCTATCACTCCTAATGGCTACTCACAACTCCCAGGAATCATCTGGCATTCCAGCCCCTGCACAGTCCCTTCTACTTGCACTCCTACCTGCAGCCCTGCTTTCCTGTCTGGCAACTCCTAATCATCCTGTGTAAATTTGACGTTGCCTCCTCTGGGAAGTCTTCCAGCCTACCCGCCGAGAGGGTGCTCTCCTCCTCCTGTGGCACCCTGTCCTCCCTCATAACTGTCCGTAGTTGGTCCTCGTCCCTTTGGTCTTCCCGGGGTCAGGTAATAGTTCTCATTAATCTTTGCATTCCTGGTTCTTGGCATCATTCCTGGCATGGAGTCGGCATCAATGAATGCCTGAGGAATGAATGGAGGAGCTGGGCCAGCACTACCCACAGAGAGAGGAATGAGGACAGAAGCAGAAACCAACATCAGGAACTATCCCAGACCACCCCCCCCCAACCCCACCAACAGGCTCACCCTGGTTGGTGACCAGGTCCAAGGTTCTGCCTTATCTCCAAAGCATCTCAGATAAGGCAGGAGCAATGCATCCTAGCTCCCTACCCGTCCCCTCCCTTTCTCCCCAGCAGGAGGAGCTGCCTTCCAAGCATCCTTGAGAGCATGCCCAGAGGAGGGAGATGCGGGGAGCAGTGAGGCCAGTTGCAGGATTCTGAGTACAGAGAGGAGCCAGGAGGACCAAATTCATGAAGTGACAAGACAACCATGATCCTGGGAAAAGAGACTGGCTAAAGAGTGGCTGCTGGGACCTAAGCATTGGTTTCTTCATTATAGCAGGTGGGGGCTCAGGTTGCTTCAAGGACTCATGACCTCTATTGCCACAGGCAGATGGTTTCTCCCAGCTTTGGCAGCCAGAAGGTTGTGCTGCATGGCACGATGTGCAGGTTGCCCTGAATCTCTTCCTCCAGTGCAAGGTTACGGAGTGGTTAGTTAAGGACAATAGCATCAATCACCAACTGATGGGCCATTGACAGAGGCAAGTGATCCCCATTACCTTGAATCCCAGGGTCATGATCTTCTCTGCTCCTGATGGCCTTTCATTTGAGGTCACCTTGACCATTCTGTCTTCACCTTCAGGATCATCTTGGGCCTTCTCCCCAGGACCCCTCCAGTCATGCTCCATGTCGGTGAAATGGCTCTGATACTTTCCCTTCCTTACCAGCCCACAGCCAGTATTCCCACCCAAACCCTGGCTATGTCACCCTCAGCTCATAGCAAATGCCTCCTCTTGAGTCCCTCCACCATCTCCACTTCTGGTCTACCCACCAAAGCCCTACTTTCTGAAATATATTTCTAATCATGTAGTTCCCTTGCTCACAACTTTCAATGGTTCCCCCGTCAACTTTGGTCCAGATCTCTTAGCTTGCCATTCAAGGCCCCCTCTGCTCAGATCTCAAATCCCAGATTTTTTTTAATGTACTTCCAAGTTAGTTAGCATATATAGTGCAACAATGATTTCAGGAGTAGATTCCTGAATGCCCCTTACCCATTTAGCCCACCCCCCCTCCCAAAACCCCTCCAGCAACCTTCTGCTTGTTCTCTATAATTAAGAGTCTCTTACGTTTTGTCCCTCTCCCTGTTTTATATATTCTTGCTTCTCTTCCCTTATGTTCATCTGTTTTGTATCTTAAATTCCTCATATGAGTGAAGTCATATGATTTTTGTCTTTCTCTGACTAATTTCACTTAGCATAATACCCTCTAGTTCCATCCATGTAGTTGCAAATGGCAAGATTTCATTCTTTTTGATTGCCGAGTAATACTCCGTTGTATATATATATATACCACATCTTCTTTATCCATTCATCTGTCGGTGGACATATGGGCTTTTTCCATACTTTGGCTATTGTCAATAGCGCTGCTATAAACATTGGGGTGCATGTGCCTCTTTGAAACAGCACGCCTGTATCCCTTGGATAAATACCTAATAGTGCAATTGCTGGGCATAGGGTAGTGCTATATTTAATTTTTTGAGGAACCTCCATACTGTTTTCCAGAGTGGCTGCACCAGTTTGCATTCCCACCAGCAGTGCAAAAGAGATCCTCTTTCTCCGCATCCTCGCCAATATCTGTTGTTGCCTGAGTTGTTAATGTTAGCTATTCTGACAGCTGTGAAGTGGTATCTCATTGTGGTTTTGTTTTGTATTTCACTGATAATGAGTGATGTTGAGCATTTTTTCATGTGTCTGTTAGGCATCTGGATGTCTTCTTTGGAGAAGTGTCTATTCATGTCTTTTGCCCATTTCTTCACTAGATTGTTTTTTTGGTGTTGAATTTGATAAGTTCTTTATAGATTTTGGATACTAACCCTTTATCTGATATGTCATTTGCAAATATCTTCTCCCATTCCCTGGTTGCCTTTTAGTTTTGTTGATTGTTTCCTTTGCTGTGCAGAAGATTTTTATCTTAATGAGGTCCCTGTAGTTCATTTTTGCTTTTGTTTCCCTTGTCTCTGGACACGTGTTGAGTAAGATTTTGCTGTGGCCAAGGTCAAAGAGGTTTTTGCCTGCTTTCTCCTGGAGGATTTTGATCATTTCCTGTCTTACGTTTAGGGATTTCATCCATTTTGAGTTTCTTTTTGTGTATGGTGTAAGAAAGTGGTCCAGGTCCATTTTTCTGCATGTCGCTGTCCAGTTTTCCCAGCACCATTTGCTGAAGAGACTGTCTCTGTTCCATTGGATATTCTTTCCTGCTTTGTCAAAGATTAGTTGGCCATACATTTTGTGGGCCCATTTCTGGGTTCTCTATTCTGTTCCATTGATCTGAGTCTCTGTTCTTGTGTCAGTACCATACTGGCTTGATGATTACAGCTTTGTAATACAGCTTGAAGTCCGGGATTGTGATGCCTCCAGCTTTGGTTTTCTTTTTCAAGATTGCTTTGGCTATTCGGGGTCTTTTCTGGTTCCATACAAATTTTAGGATTGTTTGTTCTAGTTCTGTGAAGAATGCTGGTGTTATTTTGATAAGGATTTCTCAACTCCCAGATTTAATTCCACCTGCTTCTCCATGATGGCCGCTATGCTCACCATCCCATGATCACTCCAGGGCTCCAGGCCAGTTCCCTTTTCCTGGAAAGCCTTCTTATCCATGTCTGCCTTCTCAAATCTCATCCATTCCTCCAAGCTCTGCACACATGGAAGCTCCCTGGTCCCTACAGCTGGACATGCTCTCTTCCTCTTCTGGGGCTTCCCAGCAACCTCTCCCAGGATGTGAACCCCTGGAGGACAGTGTTGTCTCATCTGTCTTCCAGCCCCACAGTGTGCACAGCAAAGAAGAGATGTGGAGTGAGCAAATGAGCACAAAATCTAAGCATTCATTTAGTCAATATTTACTGAGCACCTACTATGTGCCTAGCCCCTGCTAGGCATTTAGGATACAATGGTGAAAAGGCAGGTGTGTCTGCCCCATGGAGTGTAGACAGCCCATGCTCTACAATGTGCCGAAGATTAGTCACAGCTCCATTCATCCCCTCCCCACCCCACCGCCGGCATATCTTGGGTCTGCCTTTTTGGTTGCTCGTTGGCATGTGTCCAGGGAACGCAGACCTATATACAACACTGGCCTAGGCTGAAGGCTCTTCACCAGCCCAAGAAGAACTAACACTTTGTAGTTGTGCCTCTACTAGTCCAGGCCTGCTCATCTTTAGGATGCATCAGAGGTCATGCCCATTCATCTGCTCAGGGACCACTCCCTCCCTGCAGGGCTTAACCCACTCCCAGCTGCCCTCAGGACTGGGCAGCCTGAAGTCTTCAAGTTTTGTAGGGGTTGAGAGGTCAGGGGGCCCTGGCTGATCCTCAGGGGGCAGTCAGCTCTACCTGTGATGGAGGGTCAAGTGGCTTCTCCTCTTCATTCTCTCCCCACCTGTCCTCTGACATGGGAAGGAGTGGGAGGAGGAAGAGGAAAGTTCCTACTACGTTACACATTCTACCCCTGGCCCCCATGGGTCCATGATCCCAGCACATAGACCTGCTACCAACAAGGGGTGGTATCCACACATTTACCAGCCACACAGCACAAACCCTGACCAGTCACAAAGGACACTGGCTGATGGGTTGGAATAAACTCCTGAGGGTTCCATGCAGGTAATAGGCATTGCCCTTTTCATTGCTGGATTTTGAAGCTAGCCAGGAATCCAGGGGAGGAACAGGAGAAGCTGGGGCAGCAGGAGTAGGTTCTCAGGGAGTCTGGACAATGGTTACTTACCTACTAGAACAGAAGTATTTTTAATACTTACCTTAAATATTTCAACAGCTTGTTTGACTGTGTCGGTGCATTACAGCCTTGCCTGCTCTGCTACCAACCACAGTGCCCGTGTGATCACATCAAATCCAATTTAACACCACATGTTTTATTGATGTTCTTCATCAACAATACAGGGACATGTGTACAAATGCTACTCAAGTCCCACACCTGGCAACCCCCCCCCCCCGTCACCACCCACTGACCAATCGGCCAGAAGCCGACTCCTGCAGGTCTCCCTTTTAGTTCCTCTCCCCATGTCAAGTCTTACAGTGCTGAGCCTCCAGGAGGCTGGGAATGGCATGGCTAGCTTCCAAGCTTGAGCTCTGCAGTCAGGGAAGAGCCAAGGTCTGGATTGCCCAGGGAATCTCTTCCCTCCCCTTCCACTCCCACTTTTGCAGTATGGCCAGAAGTAGGGGGTAAAGATGCTCCCCAATGATTTCTTCATCCAGCCAGCCCGGGCTCCTCTTCAGCCTTCTCTGCAATATCCTTCCCCTCCAAGTGACCTGCCCTGCTGACACCAAGATGGCAGAGTAACCATTTTCCAAGGGGTGGGATTCAGTGGGTGGAGGCAGGGACAAGATGCCCCTGATGGCAGAGATTTTATTGTCTTGCTCATCATTTTTGTTTGTTTCAAGTGTTTATTTAAATTCCAGTTAGTTAACATATAGTGTAATATTAGTTTCAGGATTAGAATCTAGTGATTCATCACTTACATATAACACCCAGTGCTCATTACAACAAGTGTGCCTTGTTCATCATTGTATACCGGTGCCCGGAAGAGACTTGGCACAGAGTTGGCACTCAAGAAATATATGTAGGATGCATGAATGAATGAAAATGGGAGGGAGTGTGAGCCAGTGGTGCCATTACTACATTAGCCCTGTAGGGGGCATGAACGCAGGACCAAGGTAAAGTGCTCCTGAGCTCTGCTCAAGAACTCATAGTGTTGTGTGACAATGCTTGGGGTGCCTGTGGCCGCCAGCTGGACACTGTAGGGTGTGGGCTTCAGCTCTGCTGCCTGCACGGGTGGTAGACTGGCCTTGGGATCCAGTCAGAAGGGGCACTTGTGTTGTCCCCACTCCCAAATATGCCCCAGAGGTTTGATCTTCTGGGCCCCAGAACACAGAGCAGTGCCCCCATCCAGAGCCAATTAGATAACCAAGGCTGGCCTCACAACTGCCTGACCTTCCAGCCTTGCTCTCCCGCTATGGCCCCTACCTGCCCCTGACACTGCTCCATCTCCCTTTCCTCAAATGCCAACCCCCTCGGCTAGCATTAACACCCAGTCTGTCCTGTCTCACCAGAGACCCCTCCTCAGTGGCAAAGTAGGGTCCTGAAGGTTTGCATTATGATTTTTCAGACCCTTCCATGCCTTCTTCCTGCTTCGTGAAAGCAAATACTTCACAGGCATCTCTACAGATCTTGCCTCTGGACCTGGCAGTCACAAAGAGGACACAAGACTCTTGGGGGTGGGAAAGGATCTTCCCTTTCCTGACCCTGTGCAGAAATTCTTTCCACAGCATGCCTGCCAGATGACTGACCAGTCCCTGCTGGAATACCTCCAGTGGGACACTCTTTACTTCCCCAGGCAGCTTTTCAAATACTGAACAGCTTTAGATGCTAGAATGTCCTTCAGAAATGAGCCCATTTGCCCCTCTCATTCTCATCTCCCAAATATCCCAGTGCCCAACCTCTGTGTGACCTCTCTCCTCCCCTCCTCTAAGCATTTTCTAATTTCACAACACTCCTCACCACCACCACCACCCCCCCCCCACACACACACACATGCACACGTCCCCTTCTGTATGGTCATGCAGCCACATGCTTCTCCCACTTATCGGTATTTCTCCTTTCCTTCTTCCTTCTTTCTTGCCTTCCCAACATCTAACAAAGACCCCAAAGACTAGACAGCAGAGGGAAAGCTACAAGAGTGCCAAGGAAAGGAAGCATCAAGGCAGGTCCCAGACTGGGCTGGGGTGGCCATATGGGGCAAGATGGACAGACACAGCACCTAGAAAATCCAGGCCATTGGCTGCTGTCTCCCAGAGAAAAGGCTTTGCAACTTGGGGGTGGGGCAGTAAGCTCCTGAGTTTCCCTTCCACTGCTCACAAATCCACAGAGAGAATAAGAACACACCCCTCCTGTTTCAACCTCCCTAGCAGTTGGCAGAGCTGACTTGGCTATCTCTCACACATGGTAATTTTAAACATTTTTGCCTACCTCTAGGTCCTGGGAGCATCATACCAACAGCAAGAATCCACTCTCCATCCTAACATGGGTCTGAGAGGAAGAGCTCTAGCCAATAGCAGTGATGACATGAGACATGGGAGAGAGTGGATGAGCCCGGCAGAGGGGGAAAGCAGGGGCTCCAAGGGGGAAGGAACAAAAGCAGAGGCCTCCTAGCAGTTGGCTGGCTCTTGGGAGCCTAGCAATGCCTGAGTGGCCATTTTTCCTTCTCGCCACAATCCACCAGCCAACGCTGTTCTCTATATGTCACAGACCAGGGGTGGATGCTAGGACCTTACTGGCTCAAGGTTGTATTGGGTCATGGGCGGAGACAAGAGTGCCACGGTCTTATGTTCAGGAGGAGTTAAGACACACACACAGAAATGATGGGAATGCCTGCTATTTGTCACGCTGCTTGGAGCTCTCACCTCCAACATTGAACATGGGGACCAGCAGGCCCAGCAGCCACCTCTTCCCGAAGACCTCCTGTAAGTTCTTGCGCCAGGGCCGGGCCCTCACCGCCACCCCCTTCCGCACCTGGTGGCGGGTTTGCCCCCTGAGGATCAACAGCAGCTGATGGCAGCAGAAGCCCGCGCAGGCCAGGCCGATAGCAAACCAGAGGTAGAGCATGAGGATGACGAACATTTCAGAACCGAGGACAGCTCCTGCAGGGGGGAGGGGAAAGACCAGAATCGCTTTACACCCAGGCCACGTACTGAACTGCGATCCATGCAGGCGCTTTCCACTAGGGAAGGAGGGAGATTAATGAGACTGAAGCTATATGCTGTAGCAATCTCAGCGCTGCAGCGAGGGAAGGAAGGATGAACTAGTTGCCCTAACTTTTTCTTAGTGCCCACGGCTCCTGAAGTGAGAGGGGAGAACTGGGGGACGTGGGGGAGAAGAGAAGGTAGCGTCTTCTCCTGGCAGTGCCTAGATGCCACCATTTCCTTAGGGTCAGAGACGCCGTCTTGCTCTACCTTCTCTTTGTGATCTGGAAACAGGGAGAAGGTGTTTTTTCAGGAGCAGAGGGGGGTGAGCTGAGGATGCAAGGGAGGGAGGGAGCTGGCTCCTGGGCAGTTGCCTTGACTGCAGCCCCATCTCCCTACAGAACTGGGAACACTGGCGGGAGGACTCTGGAAAATGACAGCATGATGGAGAACAGGGCCTAGTCATCAAGAAGAAGTCACAAGCTCCAAAGGCAGTGCAGAGCGCTGACTTAGAAAATAATTCAGTCACTAATGCTAACAAGAGGACAGTATGGCCACGAGAACATTTGGCCAGAGCTGTCAGCCAGGGCCTGCTAAGGCTGGAAGAGGCCCCCAAGATCATCAGTCTAGCTCCCTGCCTTGGGCAGGACCTCTCCAAACCCCTCCAAACTAGCATTCTCTATCATTGGTTTTAAACATCCACTGAATACGAGATCCCACACTCTTCGTCAGACTGGGGTGGTCAATCTATGCTAAGTTTGACTCTCCCGGCTCTGTGGCCTTGTATAAATTATCTAATCTCTCCAAATTACAGTTTGCTCATCTGTAAAATTGGCATAATAACAATGACTCCATAAGGTTGCGTGATTCAGGGAAATGGTGTACAAAGTGACCAGCATTCTGGTTCACACTCAGTGCAATGCTCCCTGATGAGGGTCATTTATAGATGAGGAGACTACATCCAAGAAGGGCTCACATTTAACTCCCAAAACCAGCCAGCTTTCTCCTTCTTTCCAGGGCTTTGAGTCCTGGATGGGCTGCAGCTTTGGCAGCCATGGTAGAGACACCTACCTTGACCTGCCTAGCAGCTAGGGCATTGGGTCCAGGAGAGAACTCAAAAGCCCTCCTCAGCCCCTCTCTCCCTGTAGCGCAAGCCAACCTCCACCCCTTCCAATGAGATGAGGGTGCCTGTTCCAGAGACCCCACCTTACAATCTATTCAGCCTCTGCAAATCTCAACCATATCCTTCTTCTCCAGCATCCCCCTGGCTCCAACCCACCTCTTCCCTGGTTTCCCCAGTCCCCAGTTTCCAGACCCCCGAGGGTTGGGCTTTTAAAATTTGTCCAGTCTGAGCAGCGGTGGACTCCGCAGCCAGGAGGATGTGGGCCAGATTCAGGTTTGCTCATTAACAGCCTTGTCTTGCCCTCAGCCCTAGGAGCTTTGAAAGGTTTCTCCTTGCAAAGTTGGAGACAAATAAGTCCAGTTGCCCAGGGGATGGAGAGCTCACTCCAGCTGGCATTTGGAGCAGCCCCTCAGCTGGCATGGGGGCGGCAGTGGGACAGGGCTTACATAGGGCTGTTCCATCCCTCTGACCCACTTCTTCCTTGTCAGCACAGGTTAGCTCAGGCAGCCACGTGCAGGATGAAGGATCCCGGGACCATGGTGCCCTCCAGGCTCCAGGAATGCTGACAGGCAAAGATGGCCCTCGAGCTGTGATGTGAGAACATCAGAGCTGTCAAGTGCAGGGCCTGCCTTGCAACTCAGCCGCAAGGATAAGCCTGAGTTGATGGAAGCTGTTTTCCATAGGCTTTTTTCTGGCACTAAATCAAGACATGCGGAAAAGACCTCGTGGCCTTTTTCTGGCCCCTTGCAGCAGCTACAAAAGGCTATTCTGGGGACCTGCTTTCTCTTGAAGTGTTTGAAGTTGCTCAGCCTAGCTGCCTCAGCTCCTCTGAATTATTTAATAATAGTTCTTCTTTTAGAAAAATCACAGAATTTTCCTAAAGGGCCTGATTGGTCACACCATCCAATCTTTCCATCTCTGCTTCCTACCAAGCATCTGTAACACCTTTGACAGATCATCACCCAGCATCTTTAATAGGCAGCCAGGGACAAGAACCTCTTTTCCACCCAAAGTAGCCCGTTCATCAAGAAGCAGCTCCAGAGGCAGTGTGGTGCAGTGGAAAGAGTATGAGCTCTGGAGGCTAGCAGCTCTGAGTCCAAATCTTGGGTTGGAGTCACACTCGTGTGGTTTTGAAGCAACTTAACCTTGCTGAGCTTTTGGCTCCTGAGCCTTTAAAATGGATGTGATAATCCACATACTATGTGTTCAGCAAATGCTAGTCCCCTTTCCCTTCTACTGGACTTTCTAGTGGCACCCAACACGCTGGCACACTTATCCCAATGACACAGGTCAGATGGTGTCATCTCCATTTCCCAGATAAGAGGACTGAGACTCAGAGGGCTGACACAACCTGTACCAAACCCCCTGAAGCCCAAAGAAAGGACAACTTCCAAAATTGAACTGGCTAGTCTCCCACCTCCTTGGCATAAGCGGAGGGCCAACACTCCCAGCCATGCTGTGCTCTTGTGGCAGATCTGACTCAGGTCGGTACCACATTTGTGGACAGCTCAATCTATTAAACAGCTTATCCCCTCCTCTTCCTTCCTGTCCACCTGCCCCCCTGAGCAGATGAGAGAGGGTGTGCCCGCAACCATTCGGGTTGAGAATAGAAGGAGAAGACATAGGAAGGGAGACACTGATGGGGTCAGGTGCATGTGTGGGCGGGGAGGGAGAAGGCCTGGTGAGGGGGAAGAAGGAAGGTCAGCAAAGGAGGACGATGGGTGGGACAGGAGAGTTGGAGATTAGAAACCTTGGCCCCCTTTTCCCAGTGGGTATGGGGAGGAGGTAAAAAGGGGTGCTGCAACAAGGATCTGGGCCCCAAGGTAGTCACTGACTGGCTCTGTTCTCCCCCAGATCAAAGTAAGAGCCCCTCTTCCCTTCTATCCTGTCTCCCAAACCTAGCACATATGGACAGGCCTCAAGCCCAGGCTTATCTCAAATCAAACCATTTCAGGATCCTCCCTTTGGAACCATTCATTCTGATGTGATGATGCTACTTGGAAAAGAAAGTGTAATCAGGCTCTCTGGCTCTCCTCATCCCTCCACCTGTCTGTGCTCACACTCCACCCCCTAGTCCGCCCACCTCCCCTCCCCCGGTCTGGTTATTTTGGTCCCAGCAGCCTCCTAGGCCCGTGCCAAGATCCAGAAGGCCCCAGAGTTCCAAGTTCTGGGCCAAATTCAGCCACCAGCCCTCAAGGCAACCCCACAGCTGTGGCCTTCTTGAGTTTCTGAGTTCCCACTACCCAAGGACACAACAGTTCTGCTCCTGTGAAGGACCGGGCTGCAGACCCAACAAAGACCAAAATGGTGGCTTCCCCCAGAATGGAGCAGAACTTTTATGAGGGTCCAGCCCAGGTACATCTAACTAATCTTGGGATCTCAATGGATGTAGCTGCAATGTCTGTCTTTGTCCCTGAAAGGCCAATGGTGTGCTAGATTCCCCGTGCTGCTGGGGGTGGTTTAAACACCTGAGCAGGGGTGGGGGCGGGGCAGAGGCTGCTGGTCAGTAATAGTAAGATCCTGGGCAAGCCATTCAATCCCATATGAGCCTAGGTTTCTTCATCTGGGAGGTGGAGATAACAATCTCAGACACACACATGCATGCATGCTAGCAACTGTAAGAAACAAGTCAGCTGAAGTCAAAGGCCAGGGTAGGGATGGAATGGAAGGAAATGAGGTAGGGGCAAATTTCAAGGCCAGGTAAACTGCCAGGAGCCAGGTCCCTCTGTGCCAGGAATCATGGAGCTCTCCTTGGGGGCACACTATAGAAAGTACAGTCCCCACCAGGGTGCTCAACAGAGTGCTGGTGTGAAGGCCCACATGCCTGGCTCCTGCAAGCGTGAGAGTCTCCCTGGAGGGTCAAATCACACGCCAGTGCCACAGCACTGTGATGTGAAGGTGGAGCCATTAAACACGGCTGCGTCTCTAACCGGGGTGGCCCCTGCTCTGCACCATCTGCAGGCTAGAGAACAGCCTGGTGGGGACAAATTTAGTGGGCAGGAGGGTAGGGCTTACCCTTCTGCGGGGGCTGGCCTGGCACCCTGGTCAGTCTCACTGTGGTTGGTTGGCGAGACCTTTGGAAGGCAAAATCCTTGGGGGAATGTGTGAACAGGACTGGAGTCCAGGCAGAGGAAGGTCATAGCATGGGTGTACCTCACAAACTGCATGGAGGGATGGCCAGCACCCAGCCCTGTCTGGCACAGAGCAAGTGTACTGCCTGGATTGCCACACAATTCTATGAGCAAATAGTCGGTGGCAAACAAGGAGGAGATGATGAATGAGGATGGGTGGGGGGCGCCGGTTGGAGAGGGAGGTGGCCGGGTAAAATACAGTATGCCCAGTTAACCTGAATTTCAGCTACATAACAGAATATTTCTTTATGTATTTCTTTATTTATAGAGAGAGCATGAGCAGGGCAGAGGAGCAGAGAGAGAGAGAGAGAGAGAGAGAGAGAGAGAATCCACAATCAGCACAGAGCCCAACTCAGGGCTCGATCCCACGATCCTGGGATCGTGACCTAAGCCAAGATCAAGAGTCAGATGCTCGACCAACTGAATCACCTAGGCACCCCGTTAACAGAATTTAAAAATAATATAAGTATGCCCTATGTAATATTTAGGACATACTTATATTAAAAGAGTTATGCATTGTTTATCTGAAGTTACAATTTAACTGGGCATCCTGTATTTTTCTTTACTAAATCTGGCAAACTTGGGGTTGGGGTGGAGGGTCCCTATGTAGGGCCCAACCTGCCTGCCAAGGCCCACTCACCGGAGAAGAACTGGCTGATGGAGGTGGGAAGGAGCGTGAGGAAGGCCAGGGGGTGGGCGAAGGAGATGGAAAGGACTGCTGAGATGTAGGCCACCCCGGCCACCATGGAGTAGAGGCAGGCAAGGGAGGTGTAGAGGCAGAACAAGACGAAGTTGCGCATGTTCCTGCCGCCGATGCAGTTGCCGGTGAAGAAACAGTGATGATCGTGCCTCAGGGTGACTCTGGCGCACACGCGGCAGAAGTGGGTGCTGGGCGGGGGGCACGGGGCCCTCCTGGTCGAGGGCCCCTGGCAGGCGTCCAGGTCGTCCGGGGAGTTCTGGATGACCAGGACGTAATTGCCCAGGGCATTGGTTGAGAGGAACAGGAAGAGCGCCCCGTGGAGCAGCGCGGGAGAGAAGAGCCAGGCGGCCGAGGGGTCCTGGCGCATGCTGGGCAGGAAGAGGAAGAGCTGCAGCACGAAGGTCACCAGGGAGATGCACAGGAAGTAGGCGGGGGCCACCACGTTGAGCAGCCTCAGGGCCAGCATCCTCGATTACATTCCTAAGGGGCCCAGGGTGAGAGGAAGACTTACTGCAGTGTCCAGGGGGCGCAGTTGGTCGCTCCCGCCCCACTGAAACCCAAGCTCCCCACCCCTGTCCCTTGGATCATGCCTCCTCTCTTCCCCAATCCGAGCCCAAGCAGGTGTCAAACCCCAAGACCCAACTGGCCTCTGGGGGTCAGGCCCTATCTCCCAGTGCCCGCTTGGTTTTTGAGCAACCTCTGAGGCTCTAGAGCCCTGGAATCAGACACAACGAGGCAGTCTGGGGGGTGGGGGGTGGGGGGAATGAAGGGCGTGGGGCCAGCGCTCCGCTCCTTTATGGCAGTGGAAATGAGCCCAGGTTTGGGATTTCTCCTCCACACTCCCTTGGAGGAGAAAGCGAAGAATTTGGAGTGGGGCAGAGAGAAATGACCTGTTGGAAGTCCTGCTTTACCTCCTTTTCTCTGACCCTCTGGCCACCCCCCTCCCCCAATGTTGGGCAATACTCAGGGACCACACCCCTAACCTAAGGCTCCTTGGAGGTATGTGTGCTTACAGGTCTGTGATGTGTGTGTGTGTGTGTGTGGTGGTGGTTGTGGTGTGGTGAGTGTGTGTGTATATGTGGGGGGCATTCCTTGTGCATGACTGTCCGTGTAATATGTGTGTGCCTGGGTATCTGTGTTTGTGTATGTATATATCTGTGTATCACACACGCAGCCGCTGCCACCTGGCTTTTAGAAAAAAAAATCGATTAAAACAATCAATACATTCACACACGCGCTCAGGCACCGGGTGAGGTGAAGGGGGGCGCAGTCTGAATACCTGTGTCAGCCGATCCTGGTCAGCCCATCTCCCCGACGCTGGCTGCCCTGGCTATTTCTTTGCAAAGAGCGTTTTCATTTGAAGCGACGAAATTAAAATCCCCCTTTGCGCCCTCCCCCCACCCTCCTGAAGCGAGAACCCAAACAACCCCGATGGCGCCGAAACCCTTTCGATGCCAACAAGCCAGCCCTGGGCGAAGGAGTGGATGTTTGGCCAGCCTTTTCGGCGGATCTACCCCCTGCTGCCGAACACCCCCACCTCATTCCCCACTCTACCCTGCCCCCCAAAGCCCTGGTTCCTGCCCAGCTTCGGAAGCCACCGGGAAATAGGATTCCCGGCGCCCGAGAGAACTTTTCCAGGGGCTAAGGAGCCGGCGAGCCCTAGGCGCAGGAAAAGTTCTGGGAAGGCGGCTGCACCCAGGATGGGCAAATGCCACGAGGCCTCCGTCCAGGCTGTCCCGTCCGGATTGGGCGATCGATCACCTTGGAGTCCCCTTTGCAGGTGCCAGTGCCCCCGGGGACCTGCGGCCGCTACAGGGAGCGCGAGCCAATCTCCTCGACAGGAACTCAGCCCGGAGCAAGCCCGGGGGTGGTCGCTAGAGGCCGGGCACCGCCCCCACCCAGGCGCCCCCGGGGGCTGCGGCGGCGCTGCCCACCCCAGAGAGCCCTCGGCTCCGGTCTCCGGCGAAGCAAGTGTCTTCCCCACGCCGGTCGCCAGGGGGGCGCGGGAGCAGCCTCCAGATGCGCCGCGGCTCCTGGCAGGCGGATAGGGGCTGGGGGAGCGAGGGGCGCTCGGCCGGCGGCCCCCGCGCCCTGCACCTGATCAGGGAGCGCGGAGACCGCCCGGGCGGCCGGGGGGTGCGGGGAGCTGTCCGCTCCGCACTGGCGGCCGCCTCGCCCGCGGCGGAGGGCGGCACGGCCGGGAGCCCTAGCGAGGCTGGCGGCGCGGGCGGCCGCCGGCGTCTCGGCCACCGCCTCCTGGACGCCGGGGAAGCCGCCCCCCGCGCCGCCGCCGCTGCCGCCGCCGCCGCCGCCGCCGCCGCCGCACCGCCGCAGAGGGGTGGGGAAATGAACTCACCGAGCTCGGGTCGCGGACAAGAGGAGCCCCGGACGCCGGCTCTCACGCTCCCCGAGGCTGCAAAGTTGTGGGCTCGGCCCCGCTGGCTCGCAGCCTCCTCACGCTTCGCTTCGGGGACTGGGCAGGTAGCGGGGACGTGGGGAGGAGGGAGCGGGCAGCTGCCGTCCTCCCACTTGGGCGCCAGCGAGTGGGGGCCAGGAGGCGGCGGGGATGGCAGCTGGGCACCCCTCAACCCCGCCACCCCTCCCTCCCCTCCTGGGGGCGGCGCTCTGGCCACCCCTCTCAGCATCGTAGACTTGCCCCCCCCCCCTTTTCCCCTGGAGTGGGCTGGGGCGCTCTGCCGGACTTCAGCCACCAACTGGGGGATCTGGATTCAGCGCTGATGTGGATGTGTTAGCCATCATCTGCTCCTTCCTTCCCTGCTCCCCACTCTCTCGGAAGGAGGGAGGCCTGGGGGGGGGGGGGTGTTGAGAGCTCAGTTTGCCAGGGGCAACACCCATAATGATCCACGTTGTTGTGCACAGAGGCGCTGAGAGCCCCAACTCTGGAGCCTGTCTGCCTGGGTCTGAATATCCCCCATCCACAGCCGTGTGATCTTCACATTCCAGTTTCCTCATCTGTAAAACAGAGATGTGAGGATTATGTGACAATGTATGTAAAGCCGTTAAACAGGGCCTGCCCGTGGCAAGCTCTATTTGAGTATTAGTTCATAATTACTGCCACTGTTTACTGGGCTCTTGTTACCTACCAGACACTGTGCTAAGCCTTTAGCATAAGACAGCTTTGTTAATCCTCAGCAGAAGTTCAATCATCCCCATTGTGCGGATGAGGAGGTTGAGGCACAGAGAATCTAAGTCACACACCCAAGGTCATACAGCGGAGAAGTGACAGAGCCTGGGTTCGAACTAATGCATATGCCTTCAGCCTCTAGAAATCACCCGGAATCACCCTGAGACCCAGGGGGAGCTCTCATTTGGGAGAAGGGAGGACAGCAGAAGGTTTTATCCGGACCAGAAGCTCATGCCTAGAGCCCCACCCCTTGCCCCCTATTCCTATGTCCTTCCTCTTCCTGACTCCACTATTCTGAGGTGGGTACTGAGAGGCACCAAGAGGGTGGGGACACCTGGCCCCGTGCATTTCAGTGGGGATGAGGAGGAAGCAGAGAAAGCTTTAGATACACTGCAGGCATAATGGTGTCACCACTACCCCAATTTCCTGGGCTGTCATAGCTCACTCATCTGGCCTATTCCTCTCCTCTGGGTGAAGGCTAAATTAATAAATAAATGTTTATTGCTTTCTCATCTGGTTGATTAAAACAAGGGCAATCCCTCAAAACGAGGACCATATGTTTATCAGCTCGGCCTATAGTTTTGAGTCAGCAGACACCGTTTTCTCTGTGTTTTATCAGTATACATCAAAATAAAAAGGGGGCCAGGAAACCTCTTTATATTCTGAAGGGGTCTTACGTGTAAGCAAAAGCATAGCTTGCTAAGGGCTGGTCTCTGAGAATCTGGTAGCCCTGTGACTCCGGGGGCTACAGGGCAGACACAGAGAAGCACAAATAGCCTTTTTCCCTTTAGAGCTGCTTTGTGTAGAGATCATGGCTGTCTGGGCCCTCTTTGTAAGCTCTGCTGGCCCCCGCCACTGGCTGGGGAGGGAGGGAGGCCGGAGTGCTGGGTTTGGGTTATATTGATTGAAGATCTCCATTCCTTAAATACCTTGAGAGTCGCGCAGTATTTCTAATTTTATTTTGCATATGGGTGTGTGGTGGGAAGGTGTGCGTCTGGATTTGCGTGTGTGTGTGTGTGTGTGTGTGTGTGTGTGTGTGTGTGTGTGGAGGAAGGGAGAGAGAGAAGATGTCAGTGGGGGAAGGGAGCACTCAGCCAGGAAAGAGTCTGGCTGTGGAAACGCAGATGGGCAAGAACAATTACTTGTGTAGAAATATAGTTTATCAACAGGAGAAGACATTAAAGCTTCAGATCTCCAGCTAGCATCTCCTCAGTGCCCCCCACCTTAGTGAATTGAGTAAGAGGAAGTACAGCCAAATGTTATTTTGTTTTTCTAAAATTGGTGCTTATCCCTGACAAAATCAATAGAGAAGTCAATTTGAAAACCTCACCTCGATTCTGGACCCATTGGAATTAAGCAGACCAAGAATGAACAACTTTACTGCTACTTCCCAGCTGTGGGACCTTGAGCAGGTCACTTAACCCCTCTGTTCTCAGTCTTCTCACCCATAAAATGGGATGAAGATGTCACCTCGTGGTGATGATCAAATGGGATAATGTAATTTAAGCACTTCTGTCCTGGCAGGAGATTGGACAGTGTTAGCTTCTTCTCTTCCTATCTCTCTTTTGGGCCCTTATCTCTACCCACAAGAATATCTTGCCTTTCCAGCTAAAATGAGAGCTCTCTATGTTGGAAATGTTTTGGGGTCTCTTCCATGTCTCCTAAAATGATTATTTGCCCCGCAGAGACACTGAGTAAAAGTGTACTGACTGATGAGTTGATACTGGTCTCTCTCTGAGAGGAAAAGCTGTGTTCCAAGGTCTTTGGAATATCTGGTAAGGACACAGACGCCATTGATCTTGCATCCTGCCACTACCCACGCCCCCCCCCCCCCCAACTATGGTCTCATCGTCCATAAACAGCATCAGAAAATAATTTATAAACTACACTCTCCATTGCCCTTGTCATATATTCTTAGAGTTAAGCTATGACTATATCTGCGGGCGGGCCCAAGGGAGCGGGAACAAGACAGGCATCCGATAGCTGCCGAGCACTTTCCCAGAAATACGTGCCATAAATCTTGCTATTTGGTGCTATTATTTGAATAAGATGAATTCCCTCCCAAGTGGCTATCTTCCATTTTGCCTCAAAATGTTGTGTACCCAGAGAGGAACTCTGTGCAGCAAGCGGCATCTCCCCTGGGCGGGGAACCCCACACACATGTGTATCCGGCCCTATAACTCCCAGCTGTTTGGGATGGAAAACATTCCAAGATGCAAGGGGCCACAAAGAAGGAGGCCGTGGGGATTTTCCTTCATTCTCATACCCTTATATCGTATTGATTAGGGTGAAGATAAACTGGGGTCTTAAGGTTAACTGGTACCCTGAAATTAAGATTTTAATAGACATCCTCAGACAGGATGTTTTTTTGCTGCAGATAGCAAGTCATAGCCAGGGGCAACCACAAAGTGCTCCCCGAGTCTCAGAAGGCTTAGTGAGACACCATCCCTGCCTGCCTGGATCCAAAAAGCATATAAGGGTCATCTTTGTCTTATCAAACCCAATACATGGAATTTGGATTATCACAGAATTTCTATTTGGAGGGGGTAAGGTACTTGGCCGACGATGTCTTCATTTTAGCAATAACACGTTACTTTGATGTAATAAAGTGCTTTGCAGGTTGCAAAGTACATCCACAAAATTAAAATTTTATTCTATGAGTCTCTCAACAGCCCTGTAAGCTAGCTGGGACAAAAATTATTAAGCCCATTTTTCTTAGGAGGAAACTGAGTTCAGAGACTTGCCCCGTGTTAATTTGCAAGCCTTGCCTATGTTTGATTTAAAATGTGACTCAACATGCAAGAATCTCACTAATACTCAACTTTTTTGGAACATCTCAAGTGCATAAAGGAAGCAGGTATATGACACAGTCCTTCAGAATAAAAGACCTGAATGATCTTCCTTTATGTGAGATATTTATATAAAGCTACATAAATAAAATAAGGCAAAGTAAGCCCGCAGCACATTAATCAAATGTTCTCAAGCATTCTGCTGTTTGTGGTGCTGGAGAGCGTGTATGGAATTAGGAGCCGTGATGCTCTTCGGCAAAGCCTACGTGTCAAGGTGGGAACAGCAGGTCTGAATGTCACCCTTGGGGTGACGGGTAGCCCCGGCAGTCTCCCTGGTGATTGATGCATAAGAGTGGAATTCTTGGCTTGGCTTGACAGCGCCTCCTTTAGAGTGTTCAGGCGGTGGAAAAACAAATGTGATCTTTTACCAATTAGGCATGGTTTCCGGGTCCTGGTAGGGAGGCCTGTGCCTGTGGGCCAGTGTGCAGCTTAGCCAAGGTGGTGGCAGCAGGATTAATTGGCGCTTTGGTCTCAAAGTGTGCAGGAGGTGGGGGGCGGGGAGCGGAGTGGAGGGGGAGAAAGAGGGGGCATAGGAAGGGAAAAGAGGAGGTGGGCAGAGAGCAGAGGGGAGAAGAAAAAGAGAGGAAAGGAGAGGGGCTGAGAGAGAGCACACTCATCTGTCTGACACAACCTCAGTATGTCTTCATGATGGACGATGCTCAGGGGCGCGGGGGAGATCCGCTGTCTCCATGGAGAGCGCTGCGAGGCCAGGTGTCCAGGATGGGAGGGAATGAAGCTGAAGGTTGACGTCTCAATCAGAGGAGGAGGGAGGTGAGACCAGGAGAGGCACTGCAGTGCCCTTGGCTGCTTGTAAGACTCTCGATATGTTGTAATGGTCGTAGAGAAGCGGGCAGCCCAGACCTCACACCCCTGAACCCCTCTGCCTCCATCTCCCCCAGTGCTCCAGCAGAGATGCCCAGGGCCCAGGGCCCAGGGCCCAGGAGAGAGGCAGTGTGGTGTGATTGGAAAAAAAAAAAAAAAAAAAAAAAAAAAAACCAACCATGAGCTTTTGGTGTGAGCTTTCCGTGTCCGCTGGCCTTGGCCTAAATCCCTGTGTTCCTATTTACTTGCTGTGTGACCTTGAGCACCTTCCTTAGCCTCTCTGAGCCTCAAATTCTCTGTCCGTTAACTTGCATTTTGTCATCAATTTTACATGACAAAGATGCCAACTCAGTAGGCCCTGGGCTTTCTACTTAAATAATCCCCCAACTACCGAATCATCTTGCATGCTTCCTAACACTACTGCCTCTGCGATGATCTTGTTTGTGTGTTTCTTTACTTGTTACTGTTTCTTTTCATCTGATAGACTATAAACCCCTTAGGGCAGGGACTTGCCCATTAGCTTTGCCTCTGTAGCTAGGACCCAGCACAGAGCCTGGCACACAGTAGGTACTCAGTAAATATTGGAATAAATAAGAGACAGTCTGGGGGACAAAAAGCATGAGGGACTGACGTGGGGTGTAAAAAATACCTTGATTGTGGTGATAGTTACATGACTATATGTTTACCAAAACTTATAGAACTGTACCTGTCAAAAGGGTGGATGTTACTATATGTAATTATACCCTTAATATCTGATCTTTATTTTCATTTATTTATTTTTATCTTAGAGAGAGTGTGTGTGGGGGGTGGGCAGTGAGAGGGACAGAAAGAGAAAGAGAGAGAGAGAGAATGCCAAGCAGGCCCCATACTCAGCACAGAGCCCGATGCGGAACTCTGTCCCACAACCCTGGGATCGTGACCTGAGCCAAAATCAAGAGTCGGACATTCAACTGGCTGGGCCACCCATGTGCCCCCTGACTTTAAAAAATAAACTATAGGGAGCAATGGATCAACAGAATTCAACTAATAAAGACTCATTTTTACTGACACTCATTATGTGTCAGGCTGAGAGGGGGCCAAGTGCCTTTGCATTGGTTAACTCATTAAATCCTTGCAACAACTCTGCCTCACGGAAGTCTGACTCTACGTATTTTGTAGAGGGGAAATGGAGACTCAGAGTGGTTACAAGATTTGCCAAGATTGCAAAGCTCGCTGGCAGCAGAAATGAAATCCAGGTCACATGACTCCAATGCCCAAGTCTCACCCAATGGGGTTTCTTCTGTCTCTCACCCCTAAACCCTCACACTGACAGAAATACAGAGGCTGTTTTTCTTATGGCAGAGTCACATATTATGCTGATGTTTACGATGTTCATCTTTTACTCTTTCGCATGAATTAGCCAGTCAAAATCTTTTCTTAGTGAAACAGGGGATAGAGAGAATGGGCTTTTGTCTGGAGATCGGGATTGGGGTGGGATGTGGCATAGAGTTAATACAAACAGGCCTGCAGGAGGGCGTGGGAAGGTCTGATGGGACCAGAAGATAAAAGGGAACCAAAGGAGAGGGTGTCCAGAAGAGCGGTGAGAAGACAGTCTCCGGGGTCCGATGATCTGGGTTCAGATTTCAGTTCCACTAGTCACCTGTGCAACCTTGAGCAAGTCAGTTGACCTTTCAGTGTCTCAGGTTCCTGATCTGTAAAACAGGGTTAATTGTAATTCCCACCTCATAGGGTTGCCGTGCAGATTAAACAAGATAACATCTGCAAAGCACTTACGATAGTGGCTGGCATAGTAAGCATTAAACAAGTGATAGCCATTGTACCTAATCTTAATTAATTAAACACTGGTGTAAGCCAGGATGGAAGTTCACTTCAGTCTCACATAAATGAAGTTTAAAGGAGCCAGTCCAAGGCTGCTATGGACATTTCATGATCATGTGGGACCCAGATTCTTTCTCTTGTGTTGCCCTGTCATCCTGATGTCCCTTCCTGCCTCATGGCCCACAATGGGCCAGCCATCATGTCCATATTCCAGCCAGCAAGAAGGAGACAAAGAGAAAGGACATACCCCTCTCCTCAAGGACATTTCCTGGAAGTTAGAATACATCCACTTACCTCTCACCAGCCAGGACTTAGTCACGTGGTCACACCTAGCTACAAGTACCTATGTAACCAGCTAACATTTCTGAGTTGTATTGATAAAGAGGAAAAGGAAAATTAATTTTGGGGCCAACTTTTGAAAAGTTCTGAGGGTAAAGCTGAAGAGCATATTTTGACCAGACACTAAGCTCAAAGCCAGATTTTGTCTTCTACTATGGAAAAGTTTAGACACATCAAGTTGTCTGTCCCCCAAGTCCCAGGACAGAAGCAAGAGTTTCCTGGCACTTTCGGTCACTTAAAGATTCCTGTTTCCCGAGGCCCCTGGGTGACTCAGTCGGTTGAGTGTCTTACTTCGGCTCAGGTCCTGAGCTCATGGTTCATGGGTTCGGTTTGTAGGTTTGAGCCCCCCATCGGGCTCACTAGTGTCAGCCTGGAGCCCACTTTGGATCTTCTGTCCCCCCCCACTCCTTTCCCCTCCCTGCTCACTCTCTCTCTCTCTCTTTCAAAAATAATAAATACATTTTTAAAAAGATTCCGGTTTCTCATTGGTCAAATGGGGCTACGACCTCTGCCTTTTCCCACTCTCCCACTGACCCTTGCCTCCCTCTGGCCATTTCTCCTCATAGAAACAAGCCCAGGAAAAGCAGCTCCAGCCTGGCAAAGGCTTGACCTCAAATGAACACAGACAATGTGCGCTACAGGCAGCTATGGTCAGTGTCCTAGGCCATCTGGCCAGCTCAGCAAGCAGGACATCTGACCCTGATGATACAGAGAGAGACAGAAAGGATGTACTTTAAATATTTTTTTATTTAAAAAAAACATATGACTGGGGTGCCTGGGGTTAAGCGTCTGACTCTTGGTTTTGGCTCAGGTCATGATCTCACATGCGTGGGATCAAGCCCCATATCAGGCTCTGTGCTGACAGAACTGATTCTGCTTGGGATTTTCTCTCTCTCCTTCTCTCTCTGACCTTCCCCCACCCACAGGCACACACGCTCTCCCTCTCTCTCAAAATAAATAAGTAGACTTAAACAAAAAACCTATGAGTAACATTTTTTTGCATGAAAATTTGAAGTTTTAATTAAAAATAAGTCAGAAATCCTTTGATCCTAAACCTAATGATCATTAATATTCTGTATGTGCCTTTGAATCTTCTATTTATTCAGATTTTTTTCCTTTTAATTATAAATTTGGGCTCACATCTTCATCCTCTTTTATAACCAGCATTTAAAATTCCACCATAGTGGGGCACCTGGGTGGCTCAGTTGGTTAGGCATCTGACTCTTGGTTTCAGCTCAGTCATGATCTCAGGTTTCGAGTTTGAGCCCCACGTCAGGCTCTGTGCTAATGGCATAGAGCCTGCTTGGGATTCTCTCTCTCTTCCTCGCTCTCTGTCCCTCATCTGCTCATGCTGTCACTGTCTGTCTCAGAATAAATAAATAAACTTTAAAAATAAATAAAATTCCACAGTAGTAAGACAATCTTCCCATGTTGGTAAACACACTTCTCCCACATCATTTTTAACAGACAGCTTGATTGCTTCTCTTACAGAAGGGACACAGTTTAGTAGGGATACACCAAAATTTGGCTTTGAACTTAGTGTCTCATCAAAATATACTCTTCAGCTTCAGCTTCAGTCTTGGTCTTTGAAAGGCTGAATAGCTCAAGTTCAGACTTCAGTGTCATTTCTGAGTTCCCTAGACTTGTGTACGATTCATGATCCTGTGACCATATTACATAATCTTCGTATCCAAGAAACATAATAACCTCTGTTATACACACATGGCATGTCATTTGGATTTACTGTTAATAATTAGTTTCAAATGTAGATAACCTTCCACATGTGGCTTGTAATGAATATCTTCTTTTATGCTTTATTTGTTGAAATCCTATCAGCCAGCTAAAGCTTAAATGTATATTTATTATTACAAGGGTGAAATGCTGTATTGCTTATGACAGTTATAAACACTGTCCCTTTTATGTTAAAAATTTTCCAGTGTTAAATATAGAAGGAAACATTGAAAACTGATACAAATATTGAGATGCCTGCCTGCCAGGTGCTTTCAGAAGATACTTTTTTGGGGCAACAACAATAAAACATTAAAGTAATAATATGAAGCAGATAATGGAAATTAGATTATATAATAGTTGTAATCTTTGTAGAATTGCTTGGGATACTAGCATTTGTAACACTGAACAAAATAATCTTTACAAACGTCAATTTTTTAGTTACTGTATTCTAGTTAGGCCATAAGGCTTTAGTAAAAAAGCCCAGTTGTGGATATCTTTACAATTCGTCTTGTACAGATAAACTACAAGATATCTGTAAAGATAAAAACAGGATGTCAATCAACCTCCCAATTTCATAAGGAAGAAAGCTTCTATCACATGTAACAATATCCATGGTGAATCATATTTGACCCAATGTGGAGAGGAATATAAAGACTTTGAAGAGAAGAAGAAATTATTGGAAAAAGTGAGGATCCCACTCCTTCACCATCATCAGTCAAAAGGAAGCTTTGATTTTTGAACACAAACATGTCTATAAGATACAGCGTAGGAGCAAGCCAGCAACTACAGGTACAAGGAGACAATTGTGCCTGCCCTGTCGTGTTAAACTGCACAGCGTTGACAGTGCAATTCATTAATAACGAAGTTACCATCAGGAACAGTCTCCGATAAAATTTTAGACGCACTCCTTTATCAAAAATATTTGCCCCATGAAGACGATCGTAGGCATTGGCCTAGACTTCGGCTGAATACTGATCTTAACACTCGGCCACCTGGCATCCAGCCAAAGTGTGTTGAGCACATCTCTAACTTCAGATTACTTCCGGTTTCTCACTATTATTAGCAACATTGCAATGAGTGTCCTAGCACAAACAACTCCATGGGGCTCTATGATTATTTCTTTGGCTGGGTTCCTAGTAGTAGAGTGGCTGGATCAAAAGGATCCCTATTGCCAAACTACCTTCCAGAAAGTTTGCACCAACTTGCCTCCCGCAAGAGGGGGGGAGTAGGGAGAGATCGTATCCTGGCTCCTCATCAGCTACGGCACCTGCATTTTCAACCCCCCGCTGTGGTTGGCAGTTGGGTGGTTGAGAGTAGCATCCTTCAGACGGCTCCAAACTCTTCTGGACCCCATCATTGTGATTACAGCTATAATTCATTTTGTGTTTATCTTCTCTCTGGCATTATGGTAGACTCCTTGGGTGCTTTTTGGACTTTTTGGGTCACAACGATCACGAAAAGTAAATGTTGCTGGCTTAAATTTATAGATAAGGAAACTGAATCTCAAGGGTTGGGTGGCCCTGCTCCTAACCCTGATGGAAGTTTCCAGAAGCCTGATGAAGCAATAGTCTGAAAGCCTTCTCTTGTAGGTAAATGAAGACTAGAAGGTCCGATCCCCATGACCCCAGCTATTCAACCCCAGGGGAACTGGAGCAGTCCCCAAGTCCTCCTAGCTGTATCCATTTCCGGCCAGGGTTTGAATGTGGAAGAAAGGTGAAAGCCAGTACTTACTGAACGCTGCCTCTGCTCTGGGCTTGGCTGTGTGCTAGGCACTTTACCTGGATTCACGTCCAGGGCTTCTTGGTTGTTGCTGAAGGAAACTGCGTCTGAGTGTCTGCCCTCCCCAAGTGAGCTGCCCACCTGCCTGGTGTGTGTGTGTGTGTGTGTGTGTGTGTGTGTGTGTGGTAACAGACTAACAGCGCCAGGAGCAGGTCAAGATTATTGGCCACTGAGTCCTCCACCACAACAGGTTGGCAGCTGACCACTTGGGGGGACGGGGTAAAAAGAGTGACCACGTGCCAGGGACTTGCTATACATTATCTCATGTAGGTCTCAAACTGCCTGGTGAGATAGGATCCACATCTTACGCAGGTGGAACCAGAGGCTTAGGAAATGTTCCAGAGCTCACAGCTAGTAAATGGCGAGGGACCCAAATAATCCAGGATAGATGCACATCCTTTCTCTGATCCAGACAGGAAAGCATACTTCGATACATTTCTATAACCCTTGTAACAGCCTGAAGCCTTGAGAAAGAAAGAAGGAGCCTTCAGAATCCCCCAGCAGCAGGAAGGCTATTGTTCCGAGGCCTTGCGGAGGAAGAATGTACTGTCCCCGAGCTGAGGGGGACGCACGAGGGTAGACAGCCTTGGGCAGGTGCTGCAAGCGACCTTCTAGCCTGAAGCAGAACTGCCTGGGCTGCGCGGGTGGTGGCAGAGGAGTGTTGTCCTCGCACGTGAGGACCTGCCTCCTCCTTCCTTCCCTTTTCCACTTCTGGAACCCGGGAACTGAGACCTGAAAGCCTAGAGGGGGTGAGGAAGGAGCCAGCCTGCTGTCCTCACTGGCATCCTTCAGCAGAGACACACACAGCACCTGTGGGCAACCAGACCCCAGAGTCATACAGATCTGGGTCTGATCTGATTCCGTCACTCTCCAGTTACGTGACCCTGAGAAAGTTACTTGCTCTCTGAGGTTCAATTTAAATCACAGAATGTGGGCAGAGTCATCATTCCTCATCAGTGGCTATAAGACTGAGTGAGCAAAGGCTCCCACCCCATTGCTGCCTCAGTCAGAAGCCAGCCCCCGACTCTCTCTAGTCCCCACCTATGCAAGGAGCCTGTCCTGGGCAGCGTCCTGGGACCCCTGGAGCTCCATGGAGCCACCTGAGTGGGTGGGTCCAGATCCTATCCAAAGTCTTGTAGACTGCACACTCACTCTAAACTTCAGACTAACCACAGCATGTGCTGTGGCCCCACCTGGAACACACTTCCTGCCCCTGTGTCTGCCTTATTGTGCTCACACTTTATGCTTCATATAGCTTCATGCTTCTCCAGGAAACCTCTCCCAAGCCTCCAAGTCCAGCTGACACATGTCCTACCACCATATCGTACCAAGTTTTAATGGCCTGGTTGATTGTCTTCCATTGGACTGTGAGCTCAGGAAGGGCAGGGACTAGCTTCTGCCTATGTTGTACCCGCAGTGCCCAGTGGATAGATGCTCAGGGTAGATGTTCAGGACATGTGCACAGAATAGCAGAATTGAAGGGAGGATGGATGGATGCTTACATGGGTCTGGATGGAGTACCTGTGGGAGACAGACCACTATAGACTCTCTGAACCAGGACCTCCCAAACAGGAAAGAAGAGGCCAGGACTTGAACTATCATGGTAGCAGTGACCCTGTCTTTTATTCTCTCCGGCAAAGGAAGATACATCTAAGTTCGCTCTGTCCAGTTGTTCAGGTTCTGTACTTTACAATTCCGGGGGCACATTTTTCACATTTCATAGATCTGTGTGGTTATTGCAACAATTTTCCAGCAGATGGCAGTAAAGTATCTTAAATTAAGGGTGCTTTTTGCTGTTTGTGCAAATGCACTGTTTGGGCTATCTGTGGTGCTGGGTGCAGCTGTCTCCCATCTCTCCAAACTGCTGAGAAATTGCCTGACACCCTTTCCCAGCCTTGTCCCTCCTCCTCTTCGCTTCAAGGTTTTACAAAACCACACCCAGGACCTCAGCTTTGGCTTGAGAACTTCAGCAGAACTTCTGACATTAGAGTCAGAAATCCCACCTGCACCCATTGTCCAGAGAAGGTAATGTTTGTGGTTGGAAACCTTGGGCTCAAGTCCCAGCTGCTGTATTTCCTAGTGAGTGATCTGGGGCAAGTGACCTTGCGGTTCTGGGACCTAGCTTTCTCTTCGGCTCAGAATGCAGTAACATCCCTGCCCCTGAGGCTGTGAAGAACAAACGCTACCCTGAACGTGCCCACGCTTCACCACCGGTAACGCACCTCTGCCCAGGAGTATCCTGCATTGATAAAACGCTGGACTCTTCACACTACCCTGGGAGGATATATTGGGGCGGGGGTGTGTCACAAGCCACGTGACTCCCATCTTGTCGCTCTCCCCCCACAGGGTCGTCTTCTCCTAGGGAATCCCTTTCCCAGCCTCCAGCACCAATCCATCACCCTTCAGGGGCTTTGGCCACCACTGCAGTCTTGCTCCAAACTCCTTAGTAGAGTCACCGTCAGTAGGCCAGTGAACAAATATTTATTGAGCACCTACTATGGGCCGGGCTCTGTGCCAGTCTCTACCCTCTACTCCCTTACGGTCGCATGACGGGCAATAAAATTAGTATAGTTGCCATCTTGTTCCTGAGTCATCAGACCCCATCCCATTCCTCTGGGACTCTAAGAAGAAAGAACTCTTGCCCAGTCTCACCCTGTCTAGTTCTTAGGCCACGTAATGACTGGGTTCTGTAAATACCATTTTGGCCCCAACCACCACAAGTCTCCTCCGAGGTCCAGACCAAGAGAGGCTCAGCTGGGGTTTTCCGTGTCCTTCTCATACTGGGGCAAGGTTTGGGAAGCAGCAAACAAACTCACCATGGGTTTCACCTCAGTTTGGTCTGGCTGTGAAGAGACAAGAAACCCAAAGTAGTTGTGGCCTAGACGAGATAGACACTCATTGCTCTCACGTGTAAATGAAGTCTAGAGGCAGGCAGTCCAGAGCTAACATGGCCATTGTACAGTGTCAGGAAGGACTCAAGCTCTTTCCAGTACCCTGTTCTGTCATCTGTCAGGGGTAGTCCTCACGGTGGAGGTAGCATTTCAGGGCTGGCAAAGTCCTTCCCTTATAATATCAGGACTCAGACCCCTTCTATAACATTTCCCTACCACTCGTAGCATGCAGCTCCCACTTCATGGTCTAAAATGGCTGCTTGAACTCCAGCCATCAAGTCAACATTCCACCAGCGAGAATTAGGAAAGACAACTGAGCAAGGACATGCCCTCTCTCCCTAAGGACACTCCCTGGAACTTATTCATGATACTTCCATTTATTTCCCATTAGTTAGAGCTGAGTCACATGATCAGATCTAGATGCAAAGAAGGCTAGGAAATAGTCCTTATTTCAGATGTGTTCAATTCCTAAGGGAGAAAAAGAGCATGGTTATTGAGGAATCCTAAGAATTCTCTAGCACATCTTACCTGTGAAGTACCAATTCCTGCCTACAAGAGGTCCCTGGCATATATTAACCAGGACAATAACTCAACAACCATAAGATCACAGAACAAGAATAATGGAAAGACAGTAACGACGTAACTTCCTCTCTGTGTGTAAATACCGTTTACATATCCCTGTTGCCAACATTCAGCACCGCAAACCCCCAGCTCTCAGCTGCCCAGTCCTGTTCCTGCAGGTTCAGCTTTAGCATCCCTTCCCCCACCCCTGAGACAAACCCTCCCATGCACCCAACACTGCCCCTCCTCCCTTCCTAGAGTGGAGTTTGGCTGAAGAGAAGGTGTGGGGCGCAGTGACGGGGAGGCCCTGTGACAGCACAGGAGCGGTGGCGGTTGCCTTGGTGAGCTGGGCAGAGGTTTCTAGAATGCTGCTAAATGTGTTTTCCTGACCCGCCACCGCCTACTCTTTCTGGCTTAGGAGAACTTCTTGGGAGCTGAGGCCCCCTGGTCCCACCTTGTTATCTCCCCCTGCCACCCTTTTGAAATATTCATTTGCCCGTTGACTACCTCTTCCCTTAAGAAGGGGCTCTCAAGCCCTCAGACGCCCCAGGGCGAGGAATGAGGAAGGGGACAGTAACAGTTTTCCCTGCACCCTCATGCCAGCCCTGTGCCTTAGGAGCCTCATCCCCATTTGAGAGATCCAACCTCTGGGCCCGAGGGCCGCAAGGCAGTGGCCCCGGTCAGCCCGCTCACGGTGGAAGCACCGAGACTAGAGCCAGCTCTGTGACTCCCAAGCCACTGCATCTTCGTGAGTTATGCGTCCCAGGTAGGGTTCTGATGGCGGAATTTTAAGCAGACTGTCAGATGTGTTTGCTGTACTGACTGTCCCCTCCAGCTCTTCAGGGGGACGTCTGAAGCAAGGGGAGAAAATATGACCCGGCTGGGAATGTTGGCAAAAAGCCACGGGCCTGGCCTATGGTTTGAGCGGTCACGGGCCACAGATTGCTGTGGGCACCCCTGCCCGCTCCCCTTGCCTGTCTGCCCCACGCTCCCCGGGCATCTTGCCCACACCCTGATCCCTGATGTCCAGGGACACTGGCTTTGCCCCCTCTTTAATCCCTCCAGGCCCAGAAAAATCACCCCTCCGCTCAGCAAAGGAGGCCACATCCACATACCCTTGCATTCAGCTCCCTGTTCCTCCCCGCAGGCTGGTCATCCTCCCTCCCTGCATCTCAGTCCCAGGGCTGCTGGATCAGGGAAGTGCCTGGAACATTCCAGAAGGCTGTAGAGAGGAGGGCGCCCTCTCGCCTCTCCCAGAGCCAACTCTGCAGAGTCTGCACATGGAGGCCTGTCCTCGTGGCCCGCTTCTCTACCGGCACAGTTTGTGCAGCACTCCCTCCCGGAGGGGGCAGGGGTGAGGCTGTTAGGGGTGGAGGCCATCTCAGCCCACATCCTGGAAAACCCACTTGGGACCAGGAGTTGGATATTCTTGTTTGGGAGTTGGATGTTCTTGTTTGTTTGTTTTATTTTATTTTAAAATTTTATTTTTAAGTAATCTCTAGACCCAATGTGGGGCTGAAACTCACAATCCCCAAATCAAGAGTCACATGCTCCACTGATTGAGCCAGCCAGGCCCCCCAAGAGCTGGATGTCCTGCTAGTTTATCTGCATAGCCCCGCTCCCACAAATACACTCTTACTCGTGCACACAAGCATGCTTGTACTCCAACATTCACAAGCAGACCTGCACACACACACGTGCACGGGACCCTTAGTTTAAATTCTTCTAAGACAGTACACTCTTGGGTGTCAGAGTCTGAGCTCTGAAGTCACATACGAAGTTTGCTTTTATATACTGCATTGTGGTTTTTAAACAATGACTTCTCATTTTCAGAAGGCAATATACGAAATTGGAACCACACATAGATGTAATAAGGAAGGGTCTTCCTCCCCCTCACTGTTTCCAGTCTCTTGCTCCCCTCCCCAGGGACAGCCATTGTCACCACTTCTTTGTGTCGCCTTCCAGAGCTCGTTCGCAGATGAGAGTCTATAAGGCTGCTCACTCACATGCGGGCGCGCGCACACATACACACACACACACACACACAGGGTAGCCCACAGGCGCACTGCTCTGCACTCTGCTTTATTTTGTTTATGCAAATGCACCACTTGGGCCATGCCGGGTGCATCTGTCTACCAGCCCTCCAAGCTGCTAAGTTACCAGTTGCCCAGCACCCTTTCCCAGCCCGATTGCTGTACCTGGTGATTGCTCACGTTTAAGGACACACAGAGCACCTCAGCCTTTTTAATGGGGGCATGGTGTCCCATCATGCAGATACACCATGATTTATTTGATGCGCCCTACTAGGTGAGCATGAATTGTTTCCAGCTGTTACCCACAGTTTTTTTTTTTAAGTTTCTTTATTTTGAGAGAGAGAGAAAGAGAGAGAACGAGCAGAGGAGGAGCAGAGAGAGGGAGAAAGAGAGAATCCCAAGCAGTCTCCATGCTGTCAGCAGGGAGCCTGATGTGAGGCTCCAACTCACAAACGGCGAGATCATGACCTGAGCCAAAACCGAGAGTTGGACGCTTAACCGACTGAGCCACCCGGGCGCCCCTCTTTTTTCTACATATTTGTTTATTTAAGTACTCTCTACACCCAATATGGGGCTCAAACTCACAACCCCAAGATCAAGAGTCTCACGCTCTTTCACTTGAGCCAGTCAGGTGTCTCTGTTACCTACAGGGTACAGTTCTTTAGTGAGTGCCTGCCTATACAATTCAGCCCGCGTGGGTGTGTGTATCCTTCAGACCTGGGTAGGAAGGAGGGACCCAGCCTCTTGTACTTCACTTTCTGAATCCATAGGTGACAATAGTTAGAACACCGACCTCACCACGTGAAGACCAAATGAAATCAGCATGCTGAATGCCTAGCACAGCATCTGGCTCAGGGACCCAGACATGTTAGCTCCTGAGGAGGGGAGAGGAGAGGGTAGGAATGGGGTGAGTAGGGGCCAGCTGCCCCCCAGGCGGCTGCCCAGTGCCTCTCCTCAAGGCCACCAAGTTAGATGGCAGCAGGCCTCAGCCTGGGAAGTCCCCTGCCCTGATGATGGGGTAGGGATGGTCAGGGAGATTCATACCTAGGGTGCCACAGGGAGAAGTAGGGGGCAGGAAGCCATGAGTGGCTGGGGGCCCAGCTACTGCCTTGGAGCCAGAGTGAGGGGCAGGCCTGGCTTTCCTGCTGAGTCATTCCCACTGGAGCTTTGGAGGAGGGGGCAGGCCTGCTTCCAGAGAGAGTGAGAGAGAGAGAGAGAGAGAGAGAGAGAGAGCTCTATCGTGGTGAGAGCTCTCAGGTGCGCGCGCGCGCACACACACACACACACATGCACACACACCCCTCCCGGCTTAGAAAAAGGAACCCCTCCCAGCAGAGAGAGGCTTTGTTCCTCACAAGATGTAAAAGCCAAGGAGACAAAGGAAAGGCAGCTCCCAGGGCCCCTGTGCCTCAGCAGCCATTTCTCCACCCCATTTCTACCAGCTTTCTCCTCCATCCAACCCACCCCTGCCCCTAGGGTGACTAGCCATCCTGGATGGCCCAGGATGAGGGACAAGTTGATTCCCCCGACTTGTCCATCTCATTTCCCCTCCTCATCTTGCACCTGTCCCCTGGCCCCGGGGTTACCTGTAAATCGCACCTCACAGAGGAGAGAAGCCTTCCTGCCTCTGAGGTGGTGTTCTGATGTAACAGGCCTTTATGAGACTTGTCCCACACTGTGGGGGACAGAAGTGAATGAGGCTGGGGCCCTGGGTCCAGAGGGACTCACACTGCAAGAGTGAGGAGGCTAAGGTTGGAGTCCTGCCCCCAGAGCCAGCACCGGCTGGGCCCTGGGGGGCGGGGCAGCCTGTGAGAAGCAGGGTCTGGCTCGGAGGGTGGGCTGGTTGGAGGACCTAATGCTTCCGTCCATTGAAAGTGACTCTTTGTCTTAGTACAAAATCCCCAAACCCAACTGTGGTCTAACACCTAGCTCTATACCCTTCCAGACATATTTCTATTCATGTGCACCTGGTTTATGGAAAAGTCTGAGGCTGACAGGATCCAAACAGGAAATGTGTCTGCTTTGTCTCTCTAACCACAGCCTTCAACCTGATTTGCTAAATCTTTTCTGGCCCTGAACAATATTCCAGGCAGATTCCTAGTTTTCTGGTCAGACTTCCTGTTTGTTTGTTTGTTTAATTATTAAAAGCCCAGGCTAATCCAGTCCAATTTAAAAATTAAGCATCAAGGCACCTGGGTGACTCAGTTGGTTAACCATCTGACTTTGGCTCAGGTCATGATCTCATTCATCGTTCGTGAGTTTGAGTCCCACATCAGGCTGTCTGCTGTCAGCGGGGAGCCTGCTTCCGATCTTCTCTCTCTCTCTCTCTCTCTCTACCCCTCCCCCACTTGTGCTTTTTCTCTCTCTCTCTCAAAAATAAATAAACATTAAAAAATTAAAAATTAAACACCATATGCAAATCTAGGGTAATTCTCCTCCCCTGCCCCCATCAGAAGGCTTTTACCTCCTGGGTCTGAGGTTGGGATGTGATGGTGGGGGGTGGGGGGATGAGAGCTGGAGAGGGGCGCAGTCACAGGTCTTGTTTTCTTGGCCAACACTCCCTGATGACCAGTGCTTCCTGGGGACAGGCTTCCAAGTGGGGTGCAGCTGAGTTGTCTGGGGAGAGGCCCCTCTGCCTGGACTTTTTCCAACACACCCTGTCATCTCTAGCCCCTGGAGGCTCACCACTAGAATTCCTCCCCAGCTACACCTCCCACAGGAAACTCCTGCACCTTTGCCTGGCCAGATGGAGGCATGTGGGGTGGGGGGTGGGGTGCCCTGCACTGCCCCCAGCTCTGCTCTGCTTCTCTGTCCATTCTTCTTCCCAGGAGGCTATGGGTGGGTACCCAGCTGAGGCATGGGGTGCCAGTCCTCCCGTCACAGGTACCCTACTCGGGGAGTAATCTCTAGCAGCCCCCCTGCACTCCCAGAAAGTAGAAGGGGAACCCGTGGAGCACTCCTGCCCCAGCCTGGGGTCATGTGACTTGTGCAGTCACACAGAGTCCCAGGACCATCAGTGCCCCCCATGCTTGGTCTAATGCTCTGCTGTCTTGAAATTCTTAGTAACTTTCAAACAAGGAGCCACTCATTTTCGTCAAGAATTAGGGAGCTGGTCCCACTTGGGACTGAGGGCTCGGACCATCCTCATCTGTTGGCAGAAAGAGGGAGGAACGGAGGCTCTGGCTGGAGTAGCAGGGCTGGTTCTGGAGCCTGTAAATGCCTGGGGAGTGCCACATGCCTCACTGCTTTCCCCCTCTCCTGGGAGTGAGGGAGCCTGTCCGTGCCAGCCCCACTCCCCACCCCCCATCCCACCCCCCATTCGGTGTCCAGTCATCAGCTCCCAGGCAAATAGGATCTGAACTAATCAACATCCTGTTAGGGATACAAGCATCCTTCCACATCACACACTACCCGAATCAGGAATTGAATAGATTCAGATTAAGTGCCTTTTTTTTTTTTTTTTCCACAACAGTGAAATCATGTTGCATATATTGTTTTATAGCCTGCTTTTTTTCGCTTAACAACACACTGTAAATACGGAGAAAATTTTCATCTACCATCTAATCTTCAGCATCTGTTTTAATTAAATATTGCTGTGCAACAAACCACCAAAAACCCAGTGGCTCAAATCAACCACAGTTTATTGTTTCTCATTATCCTACAGGTTGCCCAGGTCCTCCCGACCATCCACGAGAAACACAGAGTCTAGAGAGAGAAAAACTCTGGTCCAGAGTTAGCTGAGCCACTTCCTGCTTGTGTGACCTTGACCAAGCTACTGAACCTCAGGTTCCTCATCCATAAAGTGTTCTAGATGAGAACCGTGATGTCTCCCTTACCTGAGATATTTTGAGGATCAAACGAGAACTGTGAAGAATGGGATCTGCCACGTAGGGTCAGCATGAAGATTAAGAAGTCTACCAAAGGTTAGCTGCTATGTAGGCTAGTGAGGGAATTGCTGGGGCAGGGAGGGAGCTGGGTCCCCAGCCCATCAGACCGAGAGGCACAGAAGAAAGGGAGGATTCTGCAAGGACTAGAAGCATCTGAAAGGCTGCAGTGAACAGAGCTAAGAGTATGAAGCATTGCTCAGCCAAAGAGGAAATGAAATCTGGGGGAAAGAGTCGCCTTGCCACAGCATAAAGGCACTCATGTGTTAGCCATATTTTCTGCATTCTAATAATATGCTGGTAATAAAGTCAGGAGTAAAATATACTAGAAAGCAAGTAGTGCCAGCCTCAAGGCACCAGAGTCAACAAATGACCCACGGGGGTCCACCGCCTCTATCCCTGCTTGCTCCATCATGGGACCCCCTTCGGCTGCTTCAGGAAAGAGTGAGCTGAGGCAGAGAACCAAATGCATCTCGGAGGGACAGGAGAAACAGTGCCAGGGAGCCAAAATCTAGACCCCAATGTTTTCTGTGCCCCAATATCTTATTTCAACGCTTTCATTACACTTTTAGAGATTTTAACACATACAGATTCATGTCCTTGGGCTCTCTTAAAATTCAGTAATATTTAAAACAAACCGATATAAAGAATAGCACAACAAAAACCCCATGTTCCTGTCACCAGTTTAAGAGACAAAACATGCCAATACAGTTAAACTTGCCCTGGTGTGTTCTTCCCATCTCTTTTCCCCACTTTCTTCTCGTGGCGGGGTGGGGGGGGGGGAACCACTATTCTATTATGTCCTTGCACTCTTTTTGCTTTTTCAAATACACAAATAAATCCAAAGGAAAGGATAAGTTGCTTTATAAAGATTGGAGTTCCAGTTAAAGGCCTACAGGTTTGGATGACTTCTGGAGAGGCTGCAGGAGAAGCAGAGAGAGAAAAAAAAAAGTCTGAAAAAAAGGAACAGAATGTCAGTAACCTGTGACAATACCAACTGGAATAATAGATATGTAATTAGACTCTGGGGGCTGCGCAGAAACACATTTGAAAACATAATGGCTGAAATTTTTCCAAATTTGATGAAAAATCTAAGCCCATAGATCTGAAAAGCTGAATCAATGCCAAGCACGAAGAGAATCACACCAAGGCACAGTATCTTTAAGTTGCTGAAAATCAATGATAAAAAAGATTTAAACATTTTTTTTTATTTCAGAGAGAGAGAGCCGGGGCGGGGGGGGGGTGGCGGGTAGAGGGGTAGAGGAAGAGAGAAAGAGAGAGAGGGAGAGAGTCTTAATCAGTTTCCATGCTCAGTACAGAGCCTGACACAGGGGCTTGATCCCAAAACCTTGGGATCATGACCTGAGCCAAAATCAAGAGTGAGATACTCAACAGACTGAGTCATTCAAGCACCCCTGAAAAATATTTTTTAAGGAGCCAGGGGAGGGGGGAGGGACATTATACACAAAGGAAAATATAAAAATAATCTCTGACTTTTCATTAGAAATAATACAAGTCAGCAGACTATGGAATTAAATTTTTAAGACTTATTCATTTTTTAATTAATTAACCAATTAAAGTTTTTTAAAAAATTTCTTTTAATGTTTATTTATTTTTGAGAGACAGAGAGACAGAGTGTGAATGGGGGAGGGGCAGAGAGAGAGAGGGAGACACAGAATCCAAAGCAGGATCCAGGCTCTGACCTGTCAGCACAGAGCCCTACGAGAGGCTCAAACCCACAAACTGTGAGATCATGACCTGAACCGAAGTCGGACACTTAACCGACTGAGCCACCCAAGCACCCCTAAAGTGTATTTATTTATTTATTTATTTGGAGAGAGGGAGAGAGAGAGAGCACAAGTAGGGGAGGGGCAGAGGGCAAGGGAGAGAGAGAATCCCAAGCAGGCTCCACACTGTCAGCATGGAGTCCAATGCCCTACTGGAACTCATGAACTGTGAGATCATGACCTGAGCCAAAATCAAGAGTTGGACACTTAACTGACTGAGCCACGCTGACGCCCCTAAATCTTTAAGATTTAATTGAATGGAACAAAAAACTGTCAACCCAGAATTCTGTAGCCGGTGATAACGCTGAGGGAATTCATTGATGGCAGGCATGTTGAAGGCTTGAGGGAAATGATACCAGGTAGAGAAACTCAGATCCCCACAAAGAAATAAATGGAAAGAAATAAATACCAGACATGGTAAAAGTAAGAGATGTTTCCCCCTCATTAAAAAATTTATGTAAAAGAAAAATAAGAGTTTATGTAAAGCAAAAAAAGTAGCAGTGTACTATAGAGTTTATAACATATGTAGAAGTAAAATGTATGACAAAAAACACAAAAGACGAGAGAAGAGAAGGAGCTATAATAGTGTTGTAATTTTCTTCTGTAATCTGTGAAGTGGTAAATATTATTTGAAGGTAGACTGTGAGAAATTAAAGATGCATATTGCAAACTTTAGAGCAAACACTAAAAAAAGAGAGAGGAATAATTATTAAGCCAACAAAAATAAAATGGACTCTTGGGGTGCCTGGGTGGCTCAGTTGGTTAAGCCTCTGACTTCAGGTCTTCATCTCACAGTTTGTGGGTTCAAGCCCCACATCAGGCCCTGTGCTGACAACTCAGGGCCTGGAGCCTGCTTCGGATTCTGTGTCTCCTTCTCTTTTTGACCTTCCGCTGCTCACGCTCTGTCTCTCTCTCCCTCAAAAATAAACATTAAAAAAATTTTTTAATTAAAAATAAAATGGACTCTTAAACAATATTCAATCCAAAGGAAGGCAGGAAAGGAGGAAAAAACCCAAAGAACTCATGGTATGAATAGAAAGAAATAGCAGGATGGTAGACTTAAACCCCACCACATAAACAATGATATTAAAAGTAAATGGAATGCATGGATGAACTTTGAAAATATTACGCTAAGTAGAAGAAGCCAGTCTTGAAAGACCACTTATTGGATGATTCCATTTATATGAAAGGCAAAGAATAGGCATATCTATGAATACAGAAAGTAGTTTAGTAGTTTCCTAGGGCTGAGGGAGGGATGGTGAGGGGAATGGAAATGACTGCTCACTGACATGAGATTTCTTTTTGGCATAACAGAAATGTTCTACGATCAGACTGTGGTGATGATGATTGCACAATTCTGTGGAGATACTAAAAACCATTGAATTGTACACTTTTAAAAAATTGAAGTATAATTGATATGTAATGTCACATTCATTTCAGGCATACAACATCTACTGGTTATGCTGTGCTCACTAGTGTAGCAACTGTCTGTCACCACACAACACTATCACAATACCACTGACTACATTCCCAGTGCTGTACCTTTTATCCCTATGACTTATTCATTCCGTAACTGGAAGCTTGGACCTCCCACTCCCTTTCACCCATTCTGCCCATCTCCCCTCCTCCCTCCCCTCTGGCAATCATCAGTTTTTTCTATTTATCGGTGTGTTTCTGCTTTTTGTTTGTTTGTTTATTCATGTTTTATTTTTTAGATTCCACATATAAGTGAAATCATATAGTATTTGTCTTTCCCTGTCTGACTTCTTTTCCTCAGCATAATGCCTCAAGTTTCAACCACATTGTTGCAAATGGCAGGGTTTCCTCATTTTTACATCTAAATAATATTCTATTGTGTGTGTGTATGTGTGTGTATTCCATTGTGTGTATACACATATACACATATATGTGTATATATATACAAATGTGTGTATATATATGTATATACATATATATATGTATATACATATATATATGTATATATATTTTCTCTATCCATTCATCTGTCAATGGACACACACTTAGGTTGTTTTCACGTTTTGGCTACTGTAAATAATGATGCTATGAACATGGGGGTGCAGATATCTTTTCAAGTGTTTTCATTTCCTTTGGATATATTCCCAGAAGTGAAATTGCTGGATCATATGGTAGTTCTATTTTTAATTTTTGAGGATCCTTCATACTGTTTCCCATAGCAGCTGTACTAGTTTACAATCCCACCAACAATGCACAAGGATTCCCTTTTCTGTTGGAAGTTTTCTGATTACTGATTCAATCTCTTTACTTGTTATTGGCCAATTCATATTTTCTACTTGAGTCAGTTTTGGTAGATTGCGTGTCTAGGAATTTATCCATTTCATCTAAACTACCTAGTTTGTTGGCATATATTTGTTCACAATATTCTCTTATAATCCTTCTTTATCTCTGTAGGGTCAGTAGTAATGTCCCCACAACTTTTTTTTTTATTTTAGTAATTTGGGTCTTTTCTTTCTGTTCAGGCTAGCTAAAGGTTTGTCAACTTTGTTGATCATTTTCTAGCACTATTTTTTGGTTTTGTTGATTCTCTGTTGTTTTTCTACTGTCTATTTCATTTATCTTCACTCCAACCTTTATTGTTCCCTTCTTTCTACTTTCTTTGAGTTCATTTACTCTTCTATTTCTAGTCTCTTAAGTTGGAAGTATAGGTTATTGGTTAGAGATCTTTGTTCTTTTTTAATGGAGGCACTTACAGGTATAAATTTCCCTTTGAGCATTGCTTTCACCACATCTTGTAAGATGTAGTAGTTGTATTTTCATTTTTATTCATCTCCAATCATTTTTAAAATTTCCTTTGAGATTTCTTATTTGACCCATTGTTTATTTAAGGGTGTATTGTTTAATTTCCATGTTTTTGAGTTTTCCAGATTTCTTTGTTATTGATTTGTGTAATTTTATTCCACTGTAATCAGAGAACATATTTTGCATAATTTCATTCTTTTTAAATATTGAGACTTGTTTTGTGGCCTAATTATGGTCTATACTGGAGAATGTTGCATGTGCACTTGAGAAGTATGTGCATTCTGCTGTTGTTGGGTGGAGTGTTCCATAGTTGTCTCCTAGGTCTAGCTTGCTTATAGCGTTGTTCAAGTCTACTGTATCCTCGCTGATCTGCATCTAGTTGCTGTAGCCATTATCAAAATTGGCATTATTGTCAAACTGTTTACTTCCCCCAATCTTGTCAGTTTTTTCTTCATATATTTTGGGGATTCTGTTGCTAGGTGCATATATGTTTACAATTTTTATATCTTCTTGAGAGAGTGACCTTTTTATATATTATTATTATTATATATTTATATATATAATTTTTATTTTCATTATTATATAATGTCATTTTTCATCTCTTCTAACAATTTTGTCTTTTTTTTTTCAACGTTTATTTATTTTTGTGACAGAGAGAGACAGAGCATGAACGGGGGAGGGGCAGAGAGAGAGGGAGACACAGAATCAGAAACAGGCTCCGGGCTCTGAGCCATCAGCCCAGAGCCCGACGCGGGGCTCGAACTCACGGACCGCGAGATCGTGACCTGGCTGAAGTCGGACGCTTAACCGACTGCGCCACCCAGGCGCCCCATAATTTTGTCTTAGTCTATTTTTTCTGATATTAGTATAGCCACTCCAGCTCTCTTTGGTTACTGTTTGCATGGAATATCTTTTTTCATCCTTTTAATTTCAACCTCTTTGTGTTTTTGAATCTAAAGTGAGTCTCTTGTGAGCATATACTTGGATATTTCTTTTTATTTCTTTTTATTTTTTTAAACATTTACTTATTTTCTGAGAGAGGGAGAGCGTGTGCATGCACAAGCAGGGGAGGGGCAGACAGAGAGAGAGAGGGAGACAGAGGATCTGAAGTGGGCTTGTGCTGACAGCAGAGAGCCTGATGCAGGACTCAAACTCATGAACCAGATCAGGACCTGAGCTGAAGTCAGATGTTTAACTGATTGAGCCACCCAGGTCCCCCAGATATTTCTTTTTAATTCATTCTCCCAGTCTCTGCCTTTTGGTTGGAGAGTTTAATCCACTTACATTTGAAGTAATTACTGATAAGGTAGGACATACTTGCATTAACTTGCTATTTGTTTTCTGTATGCCTTATGCTCTTTTTATTTTCTCCATTACCATTTTTGTGTTAGACATTTATTTTCATTTTAATTTCTTTGTCATTTTTATTATTATATATTTTTGAGTTATTTTCTTAGTGGTTGCTCTGAGGATTAAAATTAGCATCTTAATTTAGAACAATCTAGCTCAGATTAGTTTCAATAGTATGCAAAAAGCTTTGCCCCATATAGCTCTGTACCCACTTTTATGTTGCTATTGTCACAAATTACATCTTTATATATTATGTACCTATTGACATAGATGTCCAATTTTTGTTTTATGTAGTTGTCTTTTAAATCAAATAAGAAAGAAAGGAGCTACATAAACCGATAACACATTAATACTGACTTTTATATTTACCTGTGCAGTTACATTTACCAGTGTTTTTTTATTTCTTCATGTGAAATTGAATTACTATCTACTGTCCTTCCATTTCATCCTGAAGGATTTCCTTTAGCATTTATTAAAGGGCAAGTGTACTAATGGTGAGCTATATCAGTTTTTGTTTATCTGGAAATGTCTTATTTCTCCTTCATTCTCGAAGGATGATTTTGCTGGATAATCTATTGATTGACAGTTCTTTTCTTTCAGCACTGTGAATGTGTGATCCCACTGCCTTCTGGCCTCCATGCTTTCCAACAGTGAATCAGCTATTAATCTTCTCAAGCCTTCCTTGTACATGATGTGCTGCTTCTCTCTTGTTGTTTTCAAAATTCTTTTGTCTTTCAACAGTTTAATTATAACATGCCTTGGTGTGGATCTCTTTGAGTTCATCCTGTCTGTACTTCATTGAATTTCTTGGATGTGTAGATTGTTTTTCATCAGATTTGAGAAGTATGGGGCCATTATCTCTCCAAATTTTCTTTCTATGCACTCTCCCCCCCCCCCCACCCTTTTCTTCTGGCTCTCCCATCATGCACACTTTAGTATTCTTGATTGTGTACCACAGGCCTTTTAGGGTCTATTCATTTTTCTTTTTCTTTTTTATTTGAGGGAGAGAGAGAGCATGAGCAGGGGAGAGCGGGGAGAGGGAGAGAGAATCTAAAGCAGGCTCCATGCTCAGCACAGAGCCCGATGTGGGGCTTGATCCCATAAACCTGATCATGACCTGAGCCAAAATCAAGAGTCAAATGCTCAACCAACTGAGCCACCCAGGTGCCTCTATTCATTTTTCTTTATTCTACCCAGACTGGATAATCTCAGTTGACCTACCTTTAGATTTGCTGATTCTTTCTTTTATCTGCTCATATCTCCTGTTGAGCCTGTCTAGTAAATTTTTCATTTCAGTTATTGTACTTTTCAACTGCAGAATTTCTATTTGGACTTTAAAAAAGTTTTTTTTCTCTTTTTTATAATTTCTATCTCTTTTTTTGGTGACGCATCATTCTCATGGCTTCCTTTACTCTTTGAGCATATTTTAATTGGTCAGCTTAAAATCTTTTGAGGGAAGTTCCATGTCTGGGCTTCCTCAGCAACAATTTCTACCAACCATTTCTTTTCTTGTATGTGGGCCATACGTTTTTTGTTTCTTTTTTTAAAATTTTTTTAAATGTTGGGGCGCCTGGGTGGCGCAGTCGGTTGGGCGTCCGACTTCAGCCAGGTCACGATCTCGCGGTCCAGGAGTTCGAGCCCCGCGTCGGGCTCTGGGCTGATGGCTCAGAGCCTGGAGCCTGTTTCTGATTCTGTGTCTCCCTCTCTCTCTGCCCCTCCCCCGTTCATGCTCTGTCTCTCTCTGTCCCAAAAATAAATAAAAAAAAATAAAAAAAATAAAAAAAAAATTTTTTTTAATGTTTATTTGTTTTTTGAGAGACAGAACATGAGTGGGGGAGGGGTAGAGAGAGAGGGAGACTCTAGGCTCGAGGCCCTGAGTTACCCACACAAAGCCCAACACAGGGCTCCAACCCACAAAACTGTGGGTCCAGATCATGACCTGAGCTTTGGCTCTGGTGCTTAACCAACTGAACCACCCAGGTGCCCCATACCTTTTTGTTTCTTTTCATGCCTCATACATTTTTTGTTGAAAACTAGACATTTTGAATATTATAACGTGGCACATCTGGGAATTAGAGGCTTTCTCTCTCCAGGGTTGTGTTGTTGCTGGTTGATGTAGAAGTTGTTTGCCTAATGTCTTTTCTGAACTAATTTTGCAAAATCTGTATTTTTTGTTTTCCGTGGCCACTGAAGTCTCTATTCCAGTAGCTTTGTGGTAAGCTAGTGATTTGATGGAGGTTTATTTAAACATCTGGAATAACAACAACAACAAGAAAAAACATCTCCCAGTCTTTGGAGATGGACTCTATGTTTGTGTTGGGGCAATCCTTCAAAACTCAGCCAGGCAGTTTACAACTCTGTTTTACCTTTTACTTTCTGCTTGCACAGAGACAGAAGGGCAGCCAACGGTGAGAGTTCAGTGCATACTATACAGTAATAATGAATAAACTACAACTTCATGCTAAAACATGGAGATATGTTAAGAGAAGCCCAATGTAAAGTATATAGAGACTCTGATTCCATTAATGTTCACTTAAAAAACAGACCAAACCAGGGCACCTGAGTGGCTCAGTTGGCTAAGCTTTGGACCCTTGATTTGGGCTCAGGTCATGATCTCACGGTCTTGTGGGTTGGAGCCCTGTGTCGGGGCTTTGCACTGACAGCCGACAGCACTTCCAGCCCGTTTTGGGATCCTCCTTTGCTCTCTGCCCCTCCCCCGCTTGCACTCTGTTTCTCTCAAAATAAACTTAAAAAAAAAAAAAAAAAAAAAAAAAGACCAAACCCAACTATATGGATTGGAGATGGAAAAAGTGAAAGAAAGAGAAAACAGGATTGCCATTAAGGTCAGGATAGGGTTGGTTATCTCTGGATGGAGGTCTGATGGAGGCAGAAGGAGCGTGATTGGGAAGCAACACAGAGAAATGTCTTGTGATAATGTCGTATTTCTTGATTTGGGTAGTGGTTACACAATTTTGCTTTACGATTAATCATTATAGTGCTCATTTGTATATTATATATATACGTTTTTGTATGTGTATTATATTTCACGAAGTTAATAAAGGCTATAAAACAACAAAAAAAAGGGCTCGTATACTGAAACAGATGCCAACTCCCAGTGGAATGGATATAACAGAGTTGATTTCAAGAACCTCGAAATGAAGAGGCGATCCTCTCTCTGTAGCCCAGAAAAAATAGGAAAGCCATATTTCCATCCTGCGAGGATCCACCTGGATGGTCTTTAGCCTTAATATCAACATGAAGACTCAAGTATTCTTATCGACCTAATCTTGCAGGGCCTCAGCCAGACTCAAGACAGAATTGAGGTGAATCTGCACAGGCTTCCAACACTCAGATCTGACTGGTCATGCTCAAGCTTATTTCAATTCTAGAGACCCCTCCCTCTCAAATGCCTCCAGAGTTCCAGCACAACAGAGGTGCTTCCTTTGTGACATCATCAACATCTGCCTCTGACCGGGCCGCCAGAAGTTTCTAATATTGGTAACTGGTAGTGGCTGTTGGTGGTGGATGAAAGTGACCTCCCACCCGTCATGAATTTCCCGTCATGAATTTCCCCTCTTCCGGGAGAGAAGTACTAGTAAAAGAGGCTGCTACTAGCTAAGAGCATCTACCTGGTGGGGCGTTGGTGAGTGGGGCTCCAGCCTGAGGCTAAGGGGAGGGGAGGGCAGGGAGGCCAGGCTGTGCCAGCACAGGGGAGGCCAAGATTCCCTGCTATGGAGGGCTAAATTGTTACTGGGACCTGGCTTCTCTACTCTGGCCCCACCAACCTGGGGAATGCCAGCTTCCAATGAGGGGTTTTTGCTATGTTTCTGGACTGAAGTCTGAGACCTTATTCTATCTTGAAATCTACAACCTTATGTCTGGTTAGATGGAAGACACTGGGAAAATAGTTTTCCCCAGTGCTCCTCTGCCTTCTGCACAGGAAAGCAAATTCCTTTCTCTTCAGAAAAGCAGATTAGAGTGTGTGACAGAAACCCAAGTTCCAAAAATGGACTCACGTTCTCAGAGAGCTTTGATTTGGTCCTTGGGGACAGGGGATACCCTAGAGTATCTTGATTGTCACTTACAGTGTGAATAGTGATGTGGTTCTGCCTTAAAATGAGTTTACATTCTGGGTCCTATAGCAAAATCTGTGGAGTCTCGTGCCCATCACCTCTGGACCCGCTGCCCCCCTCCCCTGCTTACTCCCTCATAGTCTTATCTAGCACCCAGCAGTCTTAAACTCACACCAGGCCTGGGGTGATGGGGACTCTAGTGTAGCTCTCCTGCCTTGAAGCCTAAAACCAGTAGAGTCAAACTAGTGAAAAACAGGCAGTGAGCACACCTAGATGACTCTTTTCTGGGTCTCCCACCTTTTTCCTGTCATTTCGAGTTTTCCTGAATATCTCATCTGGGCAGTGCAGAAAGGCCATGAACAGTTGTGTAGGTTGTGTAGTTGCGTTTGTTTTTAGCAATTACATTCAATTCTGCCATTGAAATCCTTGTGCATGTAGGCCTTTATCAGGGGAATGTTTCGGATGCAATGATCTCTAGACAACAGTGGGGAGGTCCCAGAGTCACCATGAGTCCATAACACTCTGGTGAGGGCTATGTGCTTGCACCCCTTCATGAGAATGGTGAAGGATCTCAGGAAATGTCACTGATTAATAATCCAAATCAGTAAGACCTTGCTAAGCTCGGGGATATAAGATAAGATAACACAGACTTCACCCCCATTGCCATTAAGAAGTATTTATTGAGTCAGGGCACTGTGCTAGATACTAGGAATAAAAAGAAAAAAAAGATATAATCTGACCTATAATCTAGTGGGAGAGAATGTAAGTATCAAAAATCAAAATTCCTGCTTTCTGACTCTTAAAGAAAATTATCATTTTAGATGGTTGAATTTTCTGGATGCTGAAGGTTCCAACCATTAAGCATATATTTTATTTTATGTTAACCATTTTTTATTAGAAATACTTTCTAGGGACACCTGGGTGGCTCAGCTGGTTAAGCATCTGACTTCGGCTCAGATTGTGATCTCATGGTTCATGAGTTTGAGCCCACATCAGGCTCTTTGCTGTTGGTGTGGGGCCCACTTAAGATCCTCTGTCCCCCTCTCTCTGCCCCTCCCCTGCTTTCTCTCTCAAAAATACATAAACATTAAAAATAAAAAGAAATACTTTCTAAATAGACCATTGCTTCCATTTTAAAATAAAATATTTGCTCAGAACTAATCTTCCCTAATGATTCAGCACATTTCCAACACTACCCTATAATACAAGGATGTCCCCAAGCCTCTTGGAGCAACCCTGAACTAAATGACTTTGTTTCACAGTTGTTCTATGTCCTCTTACTCTTGCTTTCACTGTGCTTGCTTTTTTATGAGTCCTTTCTTCTTCCTGCCCCTCCGCTGTGGGCTTGAAAATCAGGAGACTAGGTTTATCAGTTAAGCTATTGGTTCAGCTGTTGTCACAGAGACAACAGTCTCTGTGGTCAGCAGTTCAGGGCTCTTCTCTTCCGGGTCATCATGAAACAGGTTCTTAGTGTCTGATTGACTGACCAACCCTAGGATGTTGCTCTTGTCAGCTTCATCAAAGCTGCCCCCCACCACCTCCATCCCCACGCCCATGGCCCAGTCTATGCAAGGGGAAAGAGGAAGCTGGGAGCAGGCAGCCTCCTTTTAAGAATGTGCAGAAGTGAAACAAAGCACATTCACTCATATCTCATTGGCTAGAACTTAGTCCCATTGCTGCTCCTGGCTGCAAGGGAGGCTGGGATATGTAGTCTCTGGCAGGGGAGCCATGAATGCAAGTTTTAATCTTGAAAGGTCTAGTGCTAAAAGGAAATGGGAAGAAGAGATTATAAGGGAGCCCTTGGCAGTCTCTGCTACACTGGGTCTGTTAAAATTGTGTGTAGAGTAAATGTAGGTGGGCTCTCATTGAAGATACAAGGTGCTCTTCTGCACAGAGAGCACCCAATGTTGACAGTTTGACGGTTCCAACCCCAACTGTTTGGGTTGCTCGGAGGCCCTTGGTTTCTTTGCTGTTGTTCTGGATTATGTCTCCAGACAAGCTGCTGGAGGTTAACAAAGCGATCATAAAGACAATAGGATAACAGTTACTGTCTTTCAGGGAGCACCTACCTCAATCCACATGAGAGCATGAAAAATGTTCTCAGCATCCACGGTTTGGAAACACCTCTCCTTCAAACGCCTCCCAAATCCACAAAGTCTCAGCTATTCATTCTTATCCACCTTTACTGAGTACCTTCTACTGTCTTGACACTCATCTAGGAGGTTGGTGTTCAATTGGTTAGGACATTGGGGTCATCTCTTTGATTGTATCACACACAGGCCATGTGGCATTTTCCTGGGTCCTCCTTCCTCCTCTTTGCGGGTATATCCGTGATGCCTTCCAGGTCTTGGGTCTTATCAGTCTTATCCCTTGCTTCTGCTCAAAAACTTTCCATAGGTCCCTTTGGCCTAAGTAAAGTCCAAACTTCTGTGCCTTGTCTTGGAGGTCTTTGAAGACCTGCTTCCAGCCTTCCATTCTGGCCTCAGCTCCCACCAGAGGGCATGTCCAGGGTCAGGCTCATCTAGGGAGGCCGGTTGCACCGATTCTGTGTGGGGGGCACCTTGGTGAAGGGGTTGGAGAGCTGAAACAGCTCTTGGTCTGGGCTAGAATACCCACAACTCTGTTTCCTCACAGGACACTCAGTCCAGGATGCCTGGGAATTTCAGTGTAGGCTCTTCCCTTCTTTTCATCTGGGTCTTTCTGACACTGACTCAGGTCTTCTGTATGTGAAAAACTGAGTTAAGCACCTTCCAGGCACTTTATACTCCTAGCCGCTCTGTGGGAGTAGGTACTATTATGGGGCTCCTTTGATTTGTGTCTGGGCACCTCTCTGACAGATAGGGAAGTTAATCTCAGCATGGTTAAGTAACTTACACAAGGTCACAGAGAGAGTAAGAGACAAAGCTCAGCTCTGAACTAAGGTTCAACTGGGTCTGAAAACCATGTTTTTTCCCACTTAACACAGGACCTTTCTAAAGGAACAGCTATTAGCCTCATTACACAAGACGCTTAGTCCTTCCACCCTGGGGTCAAGACGCTAGATCTGTGATGAGGAAGCAGAGAAAAGGGAGGGCAGGCTGTTCTCTCTGCACCAGCATCATAACAATGGCAACAACTATGACTCTTCACTGAGCACCTGTTTTGTACACAGGATCTCATGTCGTCCGCACAACCAGCCTTTAAGGTTATTATTATTTCCCTCATTTTATATGTGTAGAGAGTGATGCTCAGAGAGGTTAAGCCCCATATTTAGATTCGAATCCAGGAAGCTAGGCCTCTTCAACACTGCTCTTGGATTTATCGGGGTTAATCTTTGTTCCCACCAGCCCTTATCCTAGAAGCAGTACCAGAAGTGTTAGGGCCAGAGAGGCCTTAGACTCCCCCTAGCCCAGCCCTCTCAGGATTACAGATGAGAGGGGAAAACAAAGTCAGAGGGACTGAGTGAGCTACCCAAGGTCACACAGCACACTAACAGCTGAGCCTGGGCCTGGACCCCAGCCCCTGATGCCCTGTTGACACTGCACAGTAGACATCTTAAAGCCTTCCTGTCCCATAAATGAAAAACGGATGAATGAGTGAGTGAAGAAATGGATAGATGTTGAGAGAATCTGTCTAGTGGCTCACTTTGGATTTTCACAGGGTGGCTGGGTAAGAAGAACCACGTTGTGAGGTGGGGAGTAGGTGCGTGGCTGGGAAGGACATAGCCAAGGTGCACCAGTCTGGGAGGGGGCCATTGTGCAGCGTGTTAGGGGTAACCAGTCCATGGAAGCACAGCTACCCTCCCTCCAGCATCCCTCCAGCCTTGTATTCAACTGCTTCCTCTATGGCCTTCTCCGCCTGTTGCCAACAAGTCCTACCAAGCAATATCTTAGTGTCATAAAACTGGGGAGAGTCCCATTCAGAGACTGTTCCGCAGCCCTCCTCACCCATTAGCTATTGCACTGAAAGCACCCATAACGGATAATGTCTATTAAGTTAATGTGCCTGAGCCCCTGCCTGGGCAAGTGAGGGCCGCGTTCACTGTTACCCCTCACTCTGTATACCGATCTTTAGGGATTCAAACACTGGTATCTGCCTCCAGGCCCCCTAAGCAGTTGTCTCCAGCAGAGTAGCCAGGACTTGGATGAAACTGGAGACATGCAGGACTGTGGCTCGAACACACTGGAAATGACCCAGCCCATTCCTTTTGGGTCTCCTAGGCAGGGCTGTGGCCAATTTGTAGACCTCTCCTTTGCTGGGGAAGGAGGCAGAACTGGGTACCAGGCACTGGGCGCCAGGAGCTGGTCCCTGGGCGGGGCAGAACCCTGCTACCTTTGTGTGGCTGTGCATCTTTTCTGGCTTTGGCTGGCATCCGTGGGGAGGGGAACAAGCCTCGGAGGAGAGCCTGGAGTGGCGGTGAGGTCGTAGGGTGGGCCGAGGGCAGCGAGAAGGCTGCCGAGGCCCAGGGCAACAGAGGGTGCTGGAGCCATTGCAGCAAGGGACCGGCAGCCTTGTGCGTTTGCAATGGTAATTTGCAGATGGTTCCTGGTAGCTACAGGGTCTCTGAGGCGGAGCCTGGGGCTTCGTATAAAATAATCCAGCCTGGGTTCCCCCGTGGGTCAGAGCAGTCTTGGGGCGGAGCCAAGGTTGGCTCCTGCCGGGGAGGAGCCGGGATGCCGCTCCCGCGGTGATGCAGAGGGGAATTTGCTGACAGTCCCTTGCCAGGTGGGGCTGGCTTCACCAGGCCCGCGACGAGGACCGGCTGGCTGTCTCCTCCCAGGTAAGGAGCGTGTTGTCTGTCACCGTGTCCCGGCGGCCGGTGCACCCTGCCTGGGGCTGGGTCGTGACGCTCAGGGCGCAGATGTGGTGAGCACGCGGGTGGTACGAGCCAGGAGTGCTCCGGCCGGGAGAAGGGGCGCAGAATCCGGGTCCTGGACAGGGGAGGGGGTGGGGAGGGACTGCTTGCCCTCAGCTTTCCGGGACCTCGGACTGAGGGGGGGGGGGGGGGGAGACTGCGCCACACTCCCTTGCCATGTAGGCTGTCTGCCGGCCTGGACCCAGGGAAAGGTGGAATGAGCCGCGTATCAGGGAGGGCCGTGGCTTGGTCGACCATCTTCACTGGGTTGGGGGGAGGGTGGGGCAGGAGGCACCCCCCTCCCCCGCCGCCGCCGCCGCCGCCGCCGCCGCCGCCTGCATTACAGCCAGGTGGGGTTGCCTCTCTGGATCACCCCCACCCAGGGATTCCCCGGGGCTGTGCCGCCCACTGGCTGGGCTGGGAGGGGTGTGCGCTTCCCCCGCAGTCTACTTCACCGTTATGAGTTATGACAGCGTCACTGCTGCGCGGCCGGGTGGAGGTCTCATTCTGTGCTGGTGGGCTGGGCTCCTGGGCCCGGGGGTAGAGGGTGCCACCTTTTATTCTTCCAAAGAAAGGTTCTTGCCTCCATCCTTATCTTGGCCTGGAGAGGGGAGCTTCGGATTTGGACGATGGACCTGGGGAAACTGAGGCCTGGGGTGCTGTGGCTTCACCAAGGTCACTTAGCAGGTCCTACAGCTGGCCTCCCAGGCACTGCCTTGATCTGATGTCCTCTGGAGGGGCAGGGGCCAGTCTTGCTCTCTAGATCTCTGGTCCAATTTGGGGAGCACCGCCCCACCCCAGCGCCCCCCTTGCCCCATCCCTGAGAATGGAGGAGGTTGCAACTTCTGTATGGGGCTTGGGGTGTTCTGGGTGTGAACAGCGCAGGGATAAGAATTGTCCGGGGACGGGAGAAAATTACTCCCAAAAAACGTTCTTCTGAGCAGACCGAACTGTGGGCCTCTACTATCCTCGTGGGTTCAGGGAGAGGAGAGTTGGCTTCTGGGAGAGGAAGGCCTGAGGGGGCAACCCGGTTCCGGCTTTAGTCTCTGTACTGGCCTTGATGAAAACCTGCACGTTCCCAGGCCGCAGTGGGAAGTACAGGGGATGAAGAGATGGACTTTTTCTCCTTTGATGGCCTGTGTCTCACTGGAGAAGAGGCCGGGGAACCATGTTGGTAAGATGGCCTTCTCCCTATACCGCCCTCTGTGGTGTAGCATCCCACCCTTGGCCTCTCCCCAGCTCCTGTCCCCGGGAGAAATGGATGGGCTGCTGTTGGATCTGTGGCTCTTGGAGGTGAGCTTTTCCCGAATTCACCTTGTCTTCCTTCTGCCTGAGGCAGATGACTTTCTCTGGGGGAAAACTGAGGTAGGGGGAGAGCTGTGTTTTATTTCAGAGCTGGAGCCAGCCAGCGCCATGGTGCAGGTGAGGAAACCGAGGCACAGAGGGTGCAGGGAGTTGCTTCAGGTCTCTCACCTACACGCAGGTCTCTTACTCCCTGGCCCACCACAGGGCTGTGGATGAGGCCCCTTGCTCTCTCCTCTGGTCCCCCAGCCCCCAGCCCTGGTAGGGTGAGGCTGTGAGTACCTCCTAAGGGGTGAAGGGGGGGTGTCAGGGAGAGGGGACAGCTTCAGCACTTTCTCCTTTACGAGATGTTTTCAAGTGACTTGGAAAAGAAGCAGCTAGAAGAGCCAAAGTCACTTGGTTGCCTTCCCATCGTGCCCCCACAGGAAAGACACCATTTCTCTGGGCCTCTTGGAGCCAAGACCAGCTATCCCGCCCGCCCTGGTACCAGCAGCTGTGGTTGCCCCTGGGAGATGACCCCTGGGGCCAGTGCCTTCAGTTACTTCTCATCACAGGAAGGGAGTTTCTGCCCAACCCAGCCTTATTCTGCGTGAAAGGGAGTTACCTTGTGCCTAGCTCGTGAGTTGCTGCTCTTTGAATACACTATCTGAGCACAGGACCCCTGAAGCTGGCCCCTGGTGATTCTGCCTTGGGCTACCTGATGATCAATCGCCAGCAATCACTGGGGCGACCTGTGGGAAGGGATGATGTTCCCAGTAAACCGGATCAGAACTAGCTGTCCATGGGGTGACGGTACCATACCAGAGAGAGAAGAGGACCCGCCATGCATCTGGATGCTCCGAGGGTCCTTTCCAGCCCTTCACCAGGAGGAAGGCCACTGCTCCATAGTCCTGGGAAGCTGGTGGTGTGTCCTTCCTGGTTAGCAGAGGCAGGGGCAGGCTGCAGAGAGGTTCCTGGCTCGTGGCAGAAGAACCACTAGCAGAGGAGCATGGCACCTGGTTCTGGACCAGAGTCCCTGTTGGCTGGCGCTCTGCCCTTGGTTTTCCTACCTGACAACTGGGCATGAAAACACCTTCCCCAGTTGGGTGGGAGGGCTCTGGAAACATGTCAAGCATTTATTACGGATGGGCGGTGTTATTCCTGGAGTCTGTGGTATAGATTGGAGCTATCTGTTTCCAGCCCCTATGGGGAAAACGTGGCTGTTTCCTCTGTGGAGGGCGCCCTCTCCCCCGTGGCCAGTCGAAGCCACCCTTCTAAGGCCTGGAAGGCAGGCCATCCCTCCCCAATGTACCTCAAGTTGTGTTTTGGCCCTTGAAGGCTCCATTCCCCTTCCTCGACTGCCTGTGCTATTTAACAGGATCCCCACGCACTAAAATGCTGGTGACTGGTGGCACAGCGGACCTTGCTGCCGGCTGGTATCTTCCCCACTGACTCTCACATCCCAGAGACTCTCAGCTCTGCTTCCTCCTGGGAAGCAGCTGGTGGAAGAACTGTGGAGATAATAGGCATAAGAGCTCTTTGCACACAGCGTCCAGGGTGCGAGAGTCCACGGGGGGCCTTCGGGGCCTTGGGCAGGCTCGCTCTGGGACCCGCCGTAATGACAGCACTCTGAGGAAGTGAGATCAGCAGCTTTTAGTGGACTGTGTTGCCTGTGGCGGGGGCCCGTGTCCTCTCCTCCTCTCTCTCCTGGAGAGACTGGTTTTCCTGGCTTACTCACACGCCAGCACGGGTGGTGTGGACCGGACTCCTTGTTCTTGCCATGAGTTGGCGGGTGGAACTGGTGCAAAATAGGGTCCCAGGGGGGAGCTGAGATGAGAACCTGGGCAGCTCATGAGGTACCGTGTGTGTCCTTGTTCTAGATCTGTCTAGACGCCCATGGGCAAACCAAAGGTGGCCCTTCAGAAGAGCACCCGTGGGCCAGAGCTCTGTGTCCCATGTTTCTAGGGAACGGAATGCAACCGAGCCTCCATGTTCCTTCCCAGCACCCTGTGGCTGGTACTGAAGCACGCAGAGGCAGGGTTGGGTGGGGGTGGAGGGGATGCCCGCTCTCACCTCCTGCCTGCTCCTGGTGATTCGTCATGTTCTGAAAGGGAACTGAAGCCTGGACCCGCTTGCAGAACCAGGATCCACGTGTCCTGGGCTCCCACCGTCTGTTTTTCCCACCCTTTCATTCTGCTGTCTTGCATGAACACCCTCAAGACGGGGTCGGAAGAGCTGGGCTGGGGGTGGCTAAGGTAGGGCACGGCCCTGTGCCTGCAGACCCCTGTTCATGCCAAGCCAGGGCTCTGGCATCCAGAGGACCAGGGGCGGAGGGGCCAGGCCAGCCTCCAGTGGGAAGCCAGACGAGTGCTCCCTTCACCGAATGGCCTCGGCAAGGAAGACGGCCCTGGAGACAGGAGGCCGCTCTGCACTCTGGCTGAGTCTCCTTAGATTGTGCCCGCCAGAGGGATGCTGGCCGCAGGCCATGAGATCCTGTCAAAAGAGAAAGGCGTCCTGAGGTCTTTGGAGATACAGATGAGCAAGATGGCCGGTTGGCAGGGGTATGGTTGTCGGTTGCTTTTTGATGTGGGGGTCTCATCACCTCAGGCGTCTGAGTGGCCATGATTTGACCATAGGCTGGAAATGCTTCAGAGGTCAGCTGAGCCCCATGGGGAAACCGGCTGCTCTGTCAGGGGGGCATGGGAGCACGAGAACGAGGCACACAGAGACATCTTGTCCAGGGGGCACTTGGGAGCTGAGTTTCCACCTGCTTCATTATCTGCTCGCTTCACCTCTGTGTTCACAGCGAAGTGAAATAGTCCTGAGGCCTGCAAACTGGGCCAGGCTTTGCGGAGAGCTTCTCAGGCAACGGAGCAACAGCCTGAACCACGTCCCCGCTCTGAGGTCCTGGTGCCCTCACATTCCTCGTTACTCCTTTTAATCCTCTGCACGCCCCGGGGGAGGGGCAGAGCAGGTGTGAGGAGCCCACTTGACAGATGAGAACACTGAGGCTCAGGGAGGTTTTAATGGCCACAACTGCACACACCCACACGTAGGCACAAAAGCGCCGAACCCAAAGTGGCTCCAGGCCAGTCTGACTCCAGCGGAGTGTCCCTTCTCCCCAGAGCACAGCCGGCACGTCCTCCGGTCACCTGCTATTTGCTGCTGCTCATGGTTTTGCTGAAGTAGCGTAAGACAAAAGGACTTGGAAGTGAAGGTCGTGCGTTTCTCCCCTTCCCCTCTACTCCGGGCAGGGTGCCCAGAGCTGGGCTCTGCTGAAGGACAGCAGGGGAAATGGAAGAATGGGAGGCCCTCTCCACCCTCCCCTCATGCCCCGGGACACACAGTGGGCTTGATCAGAGGGGCTGAGTGAGGCAGGGAGAGCAGATTCGGTTTCCTGTCTTCCTGGAGGCTCTCCCCAGCCCCCTGGCCTGGGGAACCGGCATGGACCAGCCCGGATGGAGGGGACAGGAAACCATGGCCTGGGCTCCCAGAGCTGCAGAGTGGAGAAGGCGGAGGGGCCCAAGTCCCAGTGCTGTCCTGTGGGTCTGGGGAGGAAGTCCAGGTCTGGTGGCCTGATCTGTCCCCAGAGACAGAGGAGGGAGAGAGGTTGGGTGGAGCAAGCCTGTTCCAGGGCCTGGGTATCGCAGCTATATGCCTGCTTATCAGGGGAATCATCTTTGAGCCCAGCTCTGACCTAGTCACTTATTGTTTACTTATTTTGAGAGAGAGAGAGAGAGAGTGTGTGCTGAAGGAGCAGAGAGGGAGGGAGAAAGAGAATCACAAGCAGGCTCAGCGCGGAGTGGATGCCGCCTCGAACTCACAAACTGTGAGATCATGACCTAGGATGAAATCGAGAGTCAGACACTTGACCGATTGAACCCAAGCGCCTCTGACCTAGTCACTTCTTACTGGCTCCCAGGAGCCTGCCATTGAAGATTGAGCTTGGATTAAACCCAAATTACCTTTCTCTGCCTGCCCTCCTGCTTCCTTCCCCCTTCCCACATACTCTGCTCTGGCTCAGAGTCTCTTCCTGCGCGGGGTAGGGGATGGCTCCGATCACCTTGAAGATTACCAAATACACACACTTGGCTTTGTACCCCTCCTCCCCACTCCTGCTCACCCAGCTCAGCTAAGAACCACCCACCCTGGCAAATCAAAGCTTCCACCCACCCCCTCCTCCCAGTCCAGTCCTTGGCCTCATCCCCATCCTCATCTGGTCAGGCCCCTCCTGCCCTTCAAAGTCCAGCTCGAATGCCACTGCCTCCATGAAGCCTTCACTGGATCCCAGCCAGGGCCAGTCTCATGGCCTTTAATGCACTTGTCCCATTAGAGTCCGTCTCTTGTGCTAGACAGTGAGCTCACCCTTTCATTTGTCAAGCATTCACTGAGTGCCAGCCAGGCACACACATGCCCTCCGGTAACTCGTGGGGAGGGGGCAGGTAGGCAAGTCAACCGATAATGACGACAGCTGCAGAAATGCTGTAATAATGGCAGGACAAGGCACCAGGGGACATTTTGGCAATGGCATTTAAAGCTGAAAATGTACACGCTTGATGGCCAACAGTGTCGCATCTAGGTGTATAATTACCTAGAGAAATTCACATGTGTGCGTGAGGAGACAGTCCCAAGGACATCTAGGGCAGCGATGTTGGAAACACAAAAGAGGTCTCCACCTCAGTATCTTCAATAATGGAGTAGACAACTACAACTGTGATGTTAGGCAGCAGTTAAAATATATGTAATTGGGGACTTTTATGTTTTGTAACTTATACCACAATAAATACACACAACTATCTGTGTTAACACAAGTACATCTGAAGCAATATTGCAATAAATAAGAAATTGCAGAATAATGCCATTCATGAACATTTAATTTTAATGGAAATAACACTATTTATGATTTATGGATACAAACATGTTGCAATATTCACACTTGTGGTCTTTGGCAAGGGAAAGAAGGAACTGGTGCTGGCGGGTAGAAGGAAGGACTTTTAATTCGTCAGTAATGCTGCTTTGAACAAACAAGATCTGAAGCAAAAATGATAGAATGTTACATTGGTTACATTGGTTACATTGGTTAATTCCATTGGTTTTATTCTTTTAACTTTCTGTGTTTAAAATTTTTCAAAATTAGGGATGCCTGGCTGGCTTAGCAGGAGGAAAGTGTGACTCTTGATCTCCGGGTTGTGAGTCTGAGCCCCACCTTGGGTGCAGAGATTAATTTAAAAAAATAAAGTCTTTAAAAAAAATGTCAAAAAAAAAAAAAAAAGTAATCTTGAATGTCAGAGGAAAGGCGTCAGCTTTTCCCAGGGAAGCCAGGAAAGGTTCCAAGAGGAGGTGACAGCTGGGCATTGAAGGCAGGGTGGGGGTTGTCAGGTTCTACCAGGTATGGGGACTTGTGACAAGGAGATGCAGAGTGTTCAAGGACAGGGTATGTGTGCATGGGCTGTCTGCACTTTTTAAATGTTTATTTATTTAGGGAGAGAGAGAGAGAGCACGGGGGAGGGGCAGAGAGAGAAAGAGAAAGAGAGAATCCCAAGCAGAATCCTTGCTGTCAGGGCAGTTCATGACCTCAGCCAAAATCAAGAGTCGGATGCTCAACCGACTGAGCCACCCAGGTGCCCCTCTCTGCACTTTTTAATACCTTTTTTAAAAGTTTATTTATTTTTGAGAGAGACAGAGAGAGAGAGCACAAACAGGAGAGGGGGACAGAGGATGTGAAATGGGCTCCACGCTGACGGCAGAGAGCCCGATGTGGGGCTTGAACTCATGAACTGTGAGATCATGACCTGAGCCAAAGTTGGGTGCTTAACCGACGGAGCCACTCTCTGTAATTTTTTTAAAATTTTATTTTTTTTTTAATTTACATCCAAGTTGGTTAACATACAGTGCAGCAATGATTTCAGGAGTAGATTCCTTAATGCACCTTACCCGTTTAGGCCATCCCCCTTCCCACAACCCCTCCAGCAATCCTCAGTTTGTTCTCTTCAGCAATCCTCAGTTTGGTCTCTAAATATATATATAAGAGTCACTTCTGTTTTGTCCCCTTCCCTGTTTTTGTATTATTTTTGCTTCCCTTCCTTTATGTTCATCTGTTTTGTATCTTAAATTCCTCATATGAGTGAAGTCATACGATATTTGTCTTTCTCTGACTAATTTCTCTGTCTTTCTCTGTCTTTCTCTAATTATGCTTAGCATAATACCCTCTAGTTCCATCCACGTAGTTGCAAATGGCAAGATTTCATTCTTTTTGATTGCCGAGTAATACTCCGTTGTATATATATACCACATTTTCTTTATCCATTCATCCATCGATGGACATTTGGGCTCTTTCCATACTTTGGCTATTGTCAATAGTGCTGCTATAAACATTGGGGTGCGTGTACCCTTCGAAACAGCATGCCTGTATCCCTTGGATAAATACCTAATAGTGCAATTGCTGGGCATAGGGTAGTGCTATATTTAATTTTTTGAGGAACCTCCATACTGTTTTCCAGAGTGGCTACACCAGCTTGCATTCCCACCAGCAGTGCAAAAGGGTTCCTCTTCCTCCGCATCCTCGCTAACATCTGTTGTTGTCTGAGTTGTTAATGTTAGCCATTCTGACAGGCGTGAGGTGGTATCTCATTGTGGTTTTGATTTGTATTTCCCTGATGATGAGTGATGTGGAGCATTTTTTCAAGTGTCGGTTGGCCATCTGGATGTCTTCTTTGGAGAAGTGTCTATTCATGTCTTTTGCCCATTTCTTCACTAGATTGTTTTTTGGGTGTTGAGTTTGATAAGTTCTTTATGGATTTTGGATACTAACCCTTTATCTGATATGTCAGTTGCAAATATCTTCTCCCATTCCCTGGTTGCCTTTTAGTTTTGCTGATTGTTTCCTTTGCTGTGCAGAAGATTTTTATCTTGATGAGGTTCCAGTAGTTCATTTTTGCTTTTGTTTCTCTTGCCTCTGGATACGTGTTGAGTAAGATTTTGCTGTGGCCAAGATCAAAGAGGTTTTTGCCTGCTTTCTCCTGGAGGATTTTGATCATTTCCTGTCTTACGTTTAGGTCTTTCATCCATTTTGAGTTTCTTTTTGTGTATGGTGTAAGAAAGTGGTCCAGATCCATTTTTCTGCATGTCGCTGTCCAGTTTTCCCAGCACCATTTGCTGAAGGGACTGCCTTTATTCCATTGGATATTCTTTCCTGCTTTGTCAAAGATTAGTTGGCCATATGTTTTGTGGGTCCATTTCTGGGTTCTCTATTCTATTCCATTGATCTGAGTCTCTGTTCTTGTGTCAGTACCATACTGTCTTGATGATTACAGCTTTGTAATACAGCTTGAAGTCCGGGATTGTGATGCCTCCAGCTTTGGTTTTCTTTTTCAAGATTGCTTTGGCTCTTCGGGGTCTTTTCTGGTGCCATACAAATTTTAGGATTATTTGTTCTAGCTCTGTGAAGAACGCTGGTGTTATTTTGATAGGAATCACTCTGCACGTTTTAAATGTTTGTTGAATAACTTGTGTTTGTCAAACTGCCCCTCCCTTCCTCATTCTCGTCCCTGATTCCAGCTCCTGTATTTCTGGGCTGTGTGCATAGTCAGTAGGCTACTGCTTGAACAGCATGTGTCAATTTGGTGATTTTTTTTTTAAGTCTAAGTAATCTAATGGGTGTTGGGGAGGAATGAGCCAAATCTATAAAATTGAACATTAAAATGGGGAAATACCCCACTAAGCCAGGGAACAGAGAAAGAATTCTTGGGGGATACTGTCCTAGACTACATGTAAATTCAGTTGAAAACAAGCTGAAACTGATAGTTTTCTGAGAAAATATAAGTCACCAGTTTGACCCCAGCAGAAGAACTAACTAGAAAGCCTCAACAGACCAATAATCATGAAGAAAACTGAGTTTTCATAAAATCCCACCCCCAAAAACCTGAGGTTTATCAAACCTTCAAGAAAGGGATGATTCTACCTTATTTAAGAGTGACCAACCATACCAGACCATGAGAAGAAGAGGTTCCAAGTTATTCTTTGAAGCCAGTGTGACACTGACAAAGAACACAGAAAAAGATAAAAATTACTGGAAAAAATTGAATTTATGAATATTGGTGCAAAATTCATAAATTAATATTAATAAATAGGATCATACAGTGTTATGTTTAAAAAACAAATACACCACAAACAAATATCTTAAACAAAGCAATAGGTCAAAAGAGGTGAAAAATCACATAAACAGCTCCATAAATGCTAAAAAAGGCCTTAAAGGCATTTTTGACAAATTCAAAATAGTCCCTGATAGTAACTCTTCTTTTTAAGTGTTTTTATCATGTTATTTTTTTTCATTTTAGTTTATTTCATCATATAAGTGTGCTCTTTAATCTGCATTCTCTATTTCACCCACCCCCCACCTACCTCCCCTTTGATAACCATCAGTTTGTTCTCTATAGTTAAAAGTCTGTTTCTTGGTTTGTCTCCCTTTTCCTTTTTCTCATTTGTTTTGTTTCTTAAATTCCACATATGAGTGAGATCATACAGTATTTTGTCTTTTGCTGACTGATTTATTTAGCTTAGCATAATACTCTCCATCCACATCGTTGCAAATGGCAAGATTTCATGCTTTTTATGGCTGAATAATATTCCATTGTGTGTGTGTGTATACACACACATAGTATTATATATATACTATTATATGTATATATTATTATATACATGTATACATACACACACAAATACACAATGTAATATATATAATGGAATACATATACACACACACACTGTATATAATGGTATATATTGCAATGGTATATATATAACACAGATATATGTATACATATAAATATACCACATCTTCTTTATCCATTTATCTATGGATGACACCGGGACTGCTTGCATAGTTTGGCTATTGCAAATAACGCTGAAATAAACATAGGGGTACATGTATCCCTTTGAATTAGTGTTTTTGGGTTTTTTGTTTGTTTGTTTTGGTAAATACCAAGTAATGCAATTACTGGATAATAGGGTAGTTCTATTTTTAATTTTTTGAGGAGCCTCCGTACTGTTTTCCAGAGTAGCTGCACCAGATTGCATTCCCACCAACAATGCAAGAGGGTTCCTTTTTCTCCACATCCTCACCAACGTTCTGTTGTTGATTTTAGCCATTCTGACAGGTGTGAGGTAATAGCTTATTGTAGTTTTGATTTGCATTTCCCTGACGATGAGTGATGTTGAGCATCTTTTCTTGTGTCTGTTGGCCATCTGTATGTCTTCTTTGGAGAAATGTCTGTTCATGACTTCTAACCTATTCTTTTAATTTGATTATTTGTTTTTGGGGTATTGAGTTCTTCGTATATTTTGGATACTAACCCTTTAGTGGATATGTCATTTGCAAATATCTTCAGTAGGTTGCCTTTTAGTTTTGTTGGTTGTTTACTGTGCAAAACCTTTTTATCTTTGATGTAGTCCCAGCAGTTTATTTTTGCTTTTATTTCCCATGCCTCAAAAGATGTATCTTGAAAAATGTTGCTACGGCTGATATCAGAGAAATTACTGCCTGTGCTCTCTTCAAGGATTTTTATGGTTTCAGGTCTCTAATCCATTTTGAATTTATTTTTGTGTATGGTGTAAGAAAGTGGTCCAGTTTCAATCTTTTGCATGTGGCTGTCCAGTTTTTCCAACACCATTTGTTGAAGAGACTACCATTTACCATTGGATATTCGCTTTTCCTTTGCCAAAGTCTAAGTGGCCTTATAATTTTGGGTTTATTTTAGGGGTTTCTGTTCTATTCCATTGATGGATGTGTTTATTTTTGTGCCAGTCCCATACTGTTTTGATTACTTTAGCTTTATAATATAACTTGAAATGTGCAATTGTGATAACTTCAGTTTTGTTTTTCTTTTTCAAGATTGCTTGGGCTACTCCAGGTCTCAATTTTAACTCTTATTTAATAGGAGTAGATGGATATTCCTTAACATAATTTTATGCATGTGTATGTATGTGTGTGTGTGTGTGTGTGTGTACAGATATACACACATACAAGGGGAAAAGGACCACTAATACCTTGAGCATTCTTTAATACTTCTCTAGAAGTATTAAACAATCCCATACAAATTTTGAAAATAAAAGGTATAAAAGGAGGCCAGTTTATCAATTAAAGCTGTAGATGATGAGATTGACCACCTGAAGGAAAAAAGAACAAGATCATCCACTGAAAAACTAGGAGAAATAATAAAAGAATATAGTAAGATGACGGCTAATAAATATTAAAGACAACAATGTATAGCTCTATTACATATAAACTTTAGCGTCTTATATAATGGAAAGAAGCATTTATAATATCAGTAAAAGTGCTAAACATAATTAGAAGTCAGCCTAAGCAGAGGTGGCAAGAGCAGATTCTTACTACTGCCGTTCACTCCTGGTGCCCCAGCACTTAGAATAGGGCCTGGCAATGGTAATAAATATTTGTCAAGTGGTGGCATGGCTCCCAGATCAATGGAACAGAAGTTTATCCAGACAAAGACCCACGCACGTCTGATAGACAGCAGGGATGACAGTAATCGCTGACACGAAGTGGTTCCCATGTGCCAGGCACAGTAGGACGCCCTTCACCTGTAGCCTAGCACGTGACCAGTCCTGGGACACAATCTGTGCACTCAAGAAGAGTGTGTGTTCTGCAGCCGTTGGGTGGGGTGTCCTGCACCTGTGTGTTGGGACCAGTTGGTCTGTAGTGTTGGGTATATTCAAGTCCTCTGTTTCCTTATTGATCTTCTGTCTGGTTGCTCTGCCCATTATTGAAAGTGGTTTATTAAAATCTCCTACTGTTACTGAGTTACTCTTTCTCCCTTCCATTCTGTCTGTCTGCTTCACCTATTTGGGTGCTCTGCTGTTAGATGCATATATATTTATAATTATTATAACTTCCTGGAGAATGGACCCTTACATCAATATGTAATATCCTTCTTTGTGTCTTGCTGCAGTGTTGGACTCTTAGTCTACTTTGTCTGATGGAAGTATGGCCACCCCTCCTCTTTTTCAGTTACCATTTGCATACAGGGTCATCCCCCATCCTTTTGCTTGTGGCCCACGTGTGTCCTTACAGCTAGCTGAGGTGAGTCTCTTATAGACAGCGAATACTCGCATTTTTCTGCACCTTTTACCTGAAATAACTCACTTAATCTTCACAATAGACGGTGCTATTGTTATTACCATTTTCAGATGAGGAAACCAAGGCGCGGGAAGGTTAGGTAACTTCTCTTAGATCCAGTGAAGCTAGAATTTGAACCAGCACTTGACTCAGAGGTCATGCTCTTTGTATCCATCCTACTACATAGTTAAATTGAGATTTTACATTTAGAAAAAGGGTGACTGGGTGGAGGGAGGGAAAAGATTATTCATACGTGACTTTGGGACAACTATCTAGCCCCTTGGGGGAAAGAAATAAAGCTGGGCCATACTCCTATAGGCCTTACTCCTATAAGGAGTAAGCTATACTCCTTACACCAAAATATATTCTAGAAAAAAAAAAAGATTAGAAAGAAGGAAAGATTAAAAAGAAAGAAAGAAAACCCTAACAGTACTAGTGGTAAACAGGGGCAAATGATTCTTAGGATGCTCTAATAAAAAATACTTTTCACCACAGAAAAATCTGAAATTTTGTGCAAAACATGGCATAAATAAAGTAAAAAAGAATATGACAGTTTGCAATACACATGACAAAAAGTTAATTCATTGCCTTAGTTTAGAAAAACCTTTTAAAAATCAGTAAGATAAATTGGAAAGGACATAGGCAATTCACAGAAAAATGCAAAGGCCGGTTAATCAATAAACATGAAGATAATGTCTGCCCTTTCTGATAATTAAAGAATTACACACCGAAACGATAACCATTTTTCAACACTCACACTGGCAAACTTTAAAAAAACTGGAAAACGCACAGTGTTGTCGAGGTTGGAGGCAACAGGCACTCTCGTGCGTGGCTGGGCAGTTCAAACTGGCTCATCCTCTTTGGAAGACAATTTGGAAACACCTCTCAGAATTTCAGGCCCACCTAACCTTCGGCTCCTTACCCCTGGGGATTTATCCTCCAGCTAACCTCACACACGTGCACGATGATTATAACCAAAGACGTTTTTTGCAGCTTTGCGCGGCAGAAAGGTAGAAACAACCTAAGCATCCATCGACGAGGATGGATTCACATAAATTATAAGTGCATTTTTCAGCGGAAGGCATGAGCTGCCGCAAAAATGAAGGCTCTGTCTGTGCTGGTATGTGGGGACGTGTGGTGTATGTTAACAAAGCAGAGTACTGGAAATATGTTCCTGGCTGAGTTTAAAATAAAGAGGCAGGCATACATATGTATTTGTCATTATTTATGGGAACATTTTTGCAGAAATGCACAGCAGGAAGTGTGGCTCTGTTTGGAAGTGGAGCAGGGGTTTGGGGTCGCAGGGGGAGGTTTCATGGTGCATTTGATTTTTTTTTTTTCCCCTACAACCGTGTTATTTTCAGAATTTAAAAAGGAAAAGAAAGCAATTAGAAAGGGAGAATACCATTTAAATGCCTCACCCTGAACTATCTCTTTAAATTTGTTTCTCGGTAGGTTCCCTCTTGTTACATCTGTAATTTTAAATCTGGAAGGGCTGAAGAGATGTCGCCAAAGGAAATGAGGCCTAGTGAGGTTTCAGCAGCTGCCCAGGGCCCCTGGCTGGGGGCAGAGCTGGGACTCCTATGATGCTACTTGAAATCCCCTGCTGCTTATGGGCCCCCCTGAGCTCCCCAGCTCAGCGCTGCTGGCGGTGTCTGGGTATCTAGGCTGAAAGCCCCCGTGTGGGAAAGTGGGGGTGCTCCAAGTCACCAGGAGGGAAGTGGCAGAGGGGACCTCGGTGCTTGGACTCCTAGAACAGTGCATCCCCAGGCTCATGCTCACCTGGGATGAAGGGTGGCTCCTGGCTCACCCACCTCAGGGATGGGCAGCTGGATGTGGAGATAGGGCAGACTGGGGGGTCATGGCTTCATCTGGGGTGCCCCTCGCTCCAGGAGAACTCCCCTGAGGCAGGCCTCATGAGAAGATGCTGACGAGCATGTTGGGTGAGGGCGCTTGGCTTGGGGAGGCTGGGGAGACCTGAGAGTGCTTTGTTGTCCCTATGCCACAGAGCCTTGGAGGAACCCACCTTCGTTGTCAGGAACTGAGCAGGGACAAGGCTGGGCCGCTCAGAAGCACCTGAGGACCGATCAAGAGGAGGGAGGGCCAGTGAACCACCCATCTGCCTGAGCCACAAACCTCACCTGCTGGTCCAGGTAGGTGCCCTTGCAGCCATCCCACCCAGCAGTGCTAAGACCCTCGTGCCAACTCTCTCTCAGGCTCAGGAAATGTGACCACCCCACTGCCCATGGCCTGTGGCTTTGCAGTCAGTGCTTGGGTGAAGGTTCTCCCTAAACCCTCCTAAACCCACAACCTGAAAGAGGTACAGGAAAGCCCAGTCCTCTCTCCAAAGGACACTGCCCCAGGTGACCTCGACTCCCAAAGCCTGGGAAGGGGGCCAAAGGCTACTCTGGCTCCGGTAGGATGTCCCCTGCCTGAAGAAACACCCACTCTGAACCCTTAGCTGGGTCTCGACTGGCTCCTGCCCAACTGAGCCTGGTTTGAGACAGGCCTAGAACGCAGCCAGACACAGGGATTGGGACAGATGGTATCTCCATAGACTCTTAGAACTGGAAGGGATCTTAATGATATAATCCAACCTCAGTCTCTTTTAACCTCTCAAGCATAATATCCATAGTGTTGTTGACAGTGTTGTAGCTGAACATGTCTAAGGAACCAGCTGTAATCTCGTCAAAACAGCACCGAAAGCCCTTGGGTCTCAGGCAGCCCTTCGTGGTTCAGCCCCTTCCTCCCTGCCCAGCCTCAGCCAGGAGGACCCCCAGTCCTTTCCCCTCCTTCCACCTACCCAGTGACTCGTAGCAACTCATCCCCCTTTGTGACAGGGACACTGGCAGTGATCAGACATCCCAAGCAGAGGGCATTAAAGCCAAGTTAGCATCGCTTTCTCCCTAGTTTAAGTAAGTTAATAAAATCAAGAAGGGGGGTGCTTGGGTGACTCACGTCATGATCTCACAGTTTGTGGGTTCAAGCCCCATGTCAGACTCTGTGCTGACAGCTCAGAGCCTGGAGCCTGCTTTGGATTCTGTGTCTCCCTCTCTGCCCCTCCCTTGTGTGTGCTCTAGCTCTCTCTCAAAAATAAATAAACATCAATCAATCAATCAAGCAATCAAATCAAGAAGGGATTGGGTAGTCAAGACAGGCTCTCACAGTAATAAGATCTCTCTATCTGAGAGTCTCTAAAATCTCTTTTCTACCAAAGAAGTTAACCGCTGTGTAAGCTATTGGCCAAGAACACTGTGATTGTTGCCATTGTCAATAAAAGCGATCATGGAGTTCTTTTCTGTGCAGATCAAAGTGCTTGATGTTCACATCTCCCTTAAAATTTCCTGGCCCGGCCTGTGAGAGCTCTCCAGGTCAAGGAGTCTTAGCCACAGGTGAGTAGTTCACGTCCATCTTTCTGGCCATGCGCAGACACCAGCCTGCACTGGACCCTGGTCCGCCTGGTCTAGATTGCCCCGAGAGGCAGCATCGAATTGTGGTGGAGAGCACAGGCTCGGGAGCAAGGAGGGCACAGGTCCCAATGCCACCACCCACTAGCTTTGTGATCTCTGTGTACGCCAGTCTTTTCATCTGTGAAATGGGGATACCAGCAGTCCCCAGATATTTAATACAGATATTAAAGTTAATATCTGTAAAGCGCTTGGAACAACCTCCAGCACTCAGTGAGTGCTGACCCGTGTTAGCCCTGGTCATTACAAAAGCCACACTCTGCTTCCTGATTAACCTCCCTAAAGCAAAGCAGTCATCTCTCTGCCCTGCTCCAAAACCATCCATGGCTCCCCATTGCCCATTCAGTGACTGTGTCTAACGTGTCCTTTAAGGGCCTCAAAAGCAGCAGCTTTACTGTTTTCCTTGCACATAATAAGGAATCAGTAGTGTTTGCTGAGAGAGAGGGTTTCCACCCTCAAGGTGGGTGAACTGAGTCCCTAAGGAATGGAAGCACAGCCCCTGGCAGCCCCACAGCTGGGGGCTTGATCCAGGCTCTTCTGCCTCCCCCATCGTGCCCCGGCAGGAGCAGCCCTGGTTGCCTGTCGCTGCATCTGCCCAGGGGGCAGATTTGGTTTCCCCCGGAGCTGCGGGGGCCTCACGTGCAGAAGGCGCCATTCGGGCTCCAGCCCTCCTGGTACATGTCAGAGTGAGGAGGGGATGCCCGGCCACAGGCCAGAGCAGGCAGTGACCACAGTTACAACTCACACTCAGATGAGTTCCAGCCAGGTGGCAGACGCGGCGTCTTTGTCCTCATCCATCCCTGGGAAGTGGCCAGAACCTCAGCTCCCATAGGTGGGAAGCCCAAGGCCAGCAGAAACCACCCGCGACATGGCACCTTGGTCAGGAAACCTGGCAAGCCCCGCATCCTGCACCTCACTGCTTCCCTGGCAGAAGAGAGGCTCGTGCCACAGAAGAGCGGGCACCGGGTTGAAGTAGGACAAACTCATGTCCAAAACCGGGCTCCTCACTGGGTGGGGAGACCTTGGCCATGTCAGTTAGCTTCTCTGAGCCTCTATTTTTCCATCTATAAAACGGGAGAACAGTACCCATTCCATTGGATTGATGGGAGGCCAAAATGGATCGAAGTGCCCAGGGGGCACCTGTACAGTGCCTACATGGGGCGGGGCACCCTGTAACTTGTGGTCATTTGGCTCCGTCCGTCAGAGGTGTTCTTCCAAGCTGCCAGGTGCAGCTGCCTCCGTCCTGCAAGCCTCTCACTTTCCTTAGTTGAAAATCTCCTCGCTTGGCCTCCACTCTAAGATGAAGAAAAGCGGTGGGATCTTTGGCAAGGGAGGGGAGAGAGAACAGTCCAAATCTCCGAGTCCTGGCAAGGGCGCGAGGCTCGGTGGAGAAGAAGCAGAGCTCTGTCTGGCTTTTGCAGAGATTTTCCACACCGGTGTTGGCACGCTCAGGAAGCCAGGAGTGAAGTGACAGAGAGGGAACCCAGTAGACCGTGCTGGTTCCTGCACAGAGGCGTGTTTTGCTTTATTCATTCAACAAGTGAACGAATTTGTTGGGATTCCAAGCGGTATGCTAAACACTGGAATATTCAGCAGCAAGACAGATAGACATAGACCCTGCCCTCATGGGGCCTTCATTCTAATGAGGGCGAGGACAGACAAGAAACAGCATAAACTATGGGCAAAGGGTGGTAGGAGATAAATCCAGTGGAAAAACAGGGGAGGAGAGGGGATGGGAGGGCCTGGGGAGTTTGATTATTAAATACGGTCATCAGGACAGGCCTCACCAAAAAGGTGACATTGGAGACGCCGATTGTCTGCTCCCCTCGGGAACCTCTGAGAAGCCCGTGAGCTCAGAATCGGGGCCAAGTGCCCTTCACGAGATCCCAGGATAGGAGCTAAATCTAGAAACCCTTCTAGTCCCAGCCCAGATAATGTCATGCCCTTCCTCTGAAACCTTCAATAGTTTCCTATTGCCTATGCAATTAAGTACAAATCATTCATTCTGAAATTCACGACCTTCCTTTTATCTCACCAGACCCTGCTCACCCCACCTCTGCAGCCTAGTCTACCTGCCGTTTCTGGAATATTCCACTCTCTGCTTCTCTCCATCACTCATCTGTTCTCTCTGCCCCACATGCCCCTGTCTCAATGGTTTCTGTTAGCCTGCCGCCTCTCTGAAGACTTCCCTGACCCTGGGGAGCTGTGGTCTCTGAGCCCCATTACCTTGGCTTTACCTTTCTCATGGCCGTTACTCTCTGCCTTTGGTATAGGCATTGGTTTAACTATGTGATCTTTCCATGAGGCAGGTGTAGGGCTCAGCAAACATTGGCTGAATTGAGTATGGCCAAGCTCAAAGGTCCCCAGAAATACTGGGACAAGTGGTCGTGGGGGTCGGGGGTTGTCCCACTCACACAAAGAAGGCAGAAGAGGGAGACAAGCAGGAAAGGAGAGAGGGAACCGAAATGTAGGTGAGACAGGATGGAGGTACTAGTGAAGAAACGGGACAGAGGTTCCCCGCTTGTTTCTTCTAGTTGAGGCAGGTTGTCAAGAGACAGAGGGTGGGTTTTTTCTTCCCCAGAAATAGCTACTACCCCCTTCAGCATCCCAGACCAGTGTTTCCTGGTGTCTAACTAGAATACGTCTTACCGCGGCTGGGGCTCATTTCCTCTGGTTCTATCCTCTGAATTCAAGGAGCTCTTTTGAGTCCTCATTCAGTGAGGATCAGAATGACTTTCTTGACTCCCCTGTCCAAGAGGCAGGAGCCAGGTCACGATGAGGCTGGCCCGTGGCCTGGGAGTTTATGCTCTAGTTGAGGAGGCCAGGACCCCTCTCAGAGATTGCTTGGGGGCCAGAGTGCGGGGACTACCCTATGTCACAGAGGCTGTGCCAACCCGTCACTCCTCAGCCACTCTCCAGGGCTGGCCCTCATCATGGTCAAATCTGTAACCAGAGAGCCCCCACTACAGCAGCACCGTCATCCTCAGGCCACTTGTGCCCTGGGCCCTCTCTGTCCCACAGGTCCCGTGAAGCCACGTGAGCCAGCCCCGCAGCCTCTGCCATCTGGCTCCCCTCCATGGCTGGAGCAGCTGCGCTCTGGGCTCTCCCTCTACCTCTCTCCAACCCCCTCCCCCTGCCACCACCGCCTCCCCCCGCCCCCCCTACCACCACCCCTGCAGCAGCCAGCCTGGCTCCTGCCCTATTTAGACAGATGGGAACAGAGCTGGGTGTCCTTCCCATCTCTGCCGCCCCAAGGGGTGGTGCGTTTCTATATGGGGACCTGAACTCCCCCAGGGGACAGTCCTAACGTAATCCGAGCCCACCTTCCTCTCCACTTTTGTGGGGCTCCTCCAGGAATGTCGTGTGCCCTCGGGAAGGCATTCCCGTGGCTGTAACCCCAGCTCCAACTCCGGGGCAGAAGCCCCATGTGCACCCAAGGTTAGGAATGTGGCTGCTGGACTCAAATCTCTCTTTAGTGACAGTAGTTCTCACCTTGGAGTTGTGAGGATTAAAAGAGCCCACGCTTACAGACTCTGAGCACAACATCTGGCAGTAAGCCCTCAATGAACGTGACTACTGCTGTCCGACTTTGAAGAGCCGCCTTGGCCAGCACCACCTCCAGGCAGCCTTTCTGGATTGTCCAGGGCTCCTCCTCTGTGCTCCCGGCACCCCTTCACCAGGCCTCTGGAGTGCACTTATGCAGACCTGTCACAGTTTCTTTGGGGTCTTTGTACCCACTAGAATCTTGTGCTTTGACTATAAGCACCTTGAATGCAAGGAACAGTCTGGCCCATTATTTTGCTGAATGAATGGTTTCATGAGTGACAGGCAGCCGGGAGAGACGGACTGAGAGAATAGGATTGTGCCTTCCAGGCCTGACTTTTCCAGGGCCTGTCCTGAAAGACCAGGATGCCCACACTGAGGCCTGGGGGTAGGGTGAGGAGGCTGAAGACCACCCCGCCCCGTGTCCCATGGCCCAGTGCAGTGATCCTCGAAGCCCCATTCAGCAATGTCAGCATCACCCAGGAACCCAGGAACTTCTAGACTCCACCCCAGACCTGCCACATCAGAAACTCGGGCAGGGAGGCAGCATCTGCGGGAAACAAGCCCTCCAGGTGATGCTGAGGCACCAGAGTGTGAGAACCACTCTCATGTTCCAGAGTAACTCAGGTCCATAGGAGGTAGAGTCTCGGGGGTCTCTGCTCTGCTGAAGGCTTCCAAGAAAGCTGTCGGCTAGGTCCCCAGGACATAGCTCCTGCTGATCCCACGCTCCTGAGCTTGAGACCCTTTTGCTGACAGGGCAGCTGCGGGGGAGAACACTGTCCCCACAGACCTCTCCTTTCCCAAGCGGCACTAGACCAGAATGGGTCCAACCGGGTCTTGGTGCTAGGGCCTCCCCACTGCCATTGACCAGCAGCCCTTCGAGGCCAGCCCCTGTAGCAAAATTCAGGGCAGACTTCTGGAATATTAGGGCTAAGAAAGACCCTAGAGAGCATTGGCTACATCCATGAGTTCTCTCCCCCTCCCCCAACACACATGCACACACACATACACAACTCAGCATGCCCACATACAAATACATAAACATGCATGCTCCCCAAAGCACACACAAGCACACAAACCCCAAATAGTCATAAACACATTCCCAAGCACACCCAAATGCCACTCCCCCTACGCAGATGCACACACACAATACACCGATACACCTCAAAATACACAAACATAAATGCGTAGGTCCACTGGATCCATTCCGAGGGCAGCTGTAGCAAATTACCCCAGACCCTGCGGCCACAAACCACAGACGTTCATTTTCTCAGAGTTCTGGAGGCCGGAAGGGTGACATCCAGTGTGCTGGCAGGGGCTGTGCCCTCCTGCAGGCTCTCGGGGGGACGCCTCCCTGGCTGCTTCTGGCTTGTGGGAGTGGCCGGCACCCCTGCACCTTGACTTGTGTGATTTCATGTCTCTGTCTTGGCCTGTGTTCTCGTGGCTGTCTTGTCTGTGTCTCCATGAAGACTTCGTATGGGGACACCAGGCGGTGGCCTAATGGCCCACCCTAATCTAGTACGACTTCACTTTAACTAGTTCTATCCACAGAGACCCTATTTCCAAATAAGGTCATATTCTGTGGCTCCAAGTGGACAGGAATTCAATCCAGTCCATTCACACATTCCCAAATGCACAGGTATGGAGACAGACAGACAGACACACACACACACACACGCACGCACACACACAGAGCCCTGGCAGATGAGAACCCTCAGATCCTGAGGGGAGAAGAGTCCTCGATGTTAGAGTCCCCGCCTCTGGAACCAGCACAATGCGGGTCACACCCTGCTATGGCACTTATCCTGGCACGGCTTTTCATCTTGGTTTGGTTTTTGTTTGTTTGTTTGTTCGTTTTGCTTGGTTAGGTGTGCCCAGTACAACACTCAAAAAGCGAAAAAGAGAATATAATGAAATTAAGTCTTCCTCAGGAGGCTTCAGCCCCCACCTAGTTTCCTTCCCAGAAGGCAACCACTTAAGCGTGTCCTGGGTCTCCTTCCAGAGACCAGGCAGATGTGCAAGGGGTGGCGTTTTCCCTGCGCCATCGTCCGTGTCTTGTTTTCTTCGCTCAACAGAGCATCTGTTACTCTTTATTCCGATTACCTGCTTTCATGTTTTGGGGCCTCTCCCACCTGATGGAACAAACACTCACTGCAGCCAGGTCCATGGACCACTCACTGAGGCCAAGACCACGGACCGCTTACTAGGCCAGGACCACGGACCGCTCACAGAGGCCAGGACCATGGAACTCTCACTGAGGCAAGGACCACGGAACGGTCACTGAGGCCAGGTCCACGGAACGCTCACTGAGGCCAGGACCACGGAATGCTCACTGAGGCCAAGACCACGGACTACTCACTAGGCCAGGTCCACAGAACACTTACTGAGGCCAGGACCATGGAACTCTCACTGAGGCAAGGACCACGGAACAGTCACTGAGGCCAGGTCCACAGAGCGCTCACTGAGGCCAGGACCACGGAATGCTCACTGAGGCCAGGTCCACAGAACACTTACTGAGGCCAGGACCACGGAACACTTACTGAGGCCAGGACCACGGACCGCTCACTAGGCCAGGTCCACGGAACGCTCACTGAGGCCAGGACCACGGACCGCTCACAAGGCCAGGTCCACAGAACGCTCACTAGGCCAGGTCCATGGAATGCTCACTGAGGCCAGGACCACAGACTGCTCACTAGGCCAGGACCACGGACTGCTCACTAGGCCAGGTCCACGGAACACTCACTGAGGCCAGGACCACAGACCGCTCACTAGGCCAGGTCCACAGAACGCTCACTAGGCCAGGTCCATGGAACGCTCACTGAGGCCAGGACCACGGACTGCTCACTAGGCCAGGTCCATGAACCGCTCACTAGGCCAGGTCCATGGAACGCTCACTGAGGCCAGGACCACGGACCGCTCACTGGGCCAGGACCATGGAACGCTCACTGAGGCCAGGACCACAGAACGCTCACTGAGGCCAGGACCACAGAATGCTTACTGAGTCCAGGACCACAGACCGCTCACTAGGCCGGGTCCATGGAATGCTCACTGAGGCCAGGTCTATTGTAGTTTAGCTTTCCTCCCCACTTCCTAGCCAGTGCAGGCACAGGGGAGGTGTCCAGTTAAGGCTGGTTCTAGTTACACATTGACCAGTCATTAACAGTGGGTTGGGTGTGCATGGGCTGGGGCTCAGCCCCTCTGTCTCCCCAGCATGTGGCACAGTCCACCAGAGGCCGTCCTAGCAGCAGCAGGAGCTGAGGGGGACAGCACCCAACAGTGCCTCCTGCCTGTTAGCTCCTGCTGCCGGGCACCTTCATCCTGCTCTAACTGGGGCTGTGCCTCCCCTCCGGAGCCCTCCCCTCCCAGCCCACTCAGGACTCCCTCAGAGAAATCCAGCGGGCAGGAGGCTGGGGAGAGGACAACAGTGCTGACCTGACGACGAGGAGCCCTTTGCCCAGTCTTTGCTAGCCGAAGGCTCAGTCCCGCTTGTTACCACAGAGACAGGAATTACGGTAGTAAATCAGGATCGAAGTGAAGCCTGCAGCTTGTGGAGGGAATGTGTTTGCTCCACAACACTCAGATAAGAGATGTGCCAGGTGTGTGTGTGTGTGTGTGTGTGTGTGTGTGGCTGCTCAGCCTGAGATCTCACCGTGCCCTCAATCTACTGATTGAGCTGAGCTCCAGGGGGGATGGGGTGGCCAGGGGCCACCCAGCCCTGTGAGACTGGAGGCCAAGGACATACTCGGCTGCAGCAAACCTCTGCTCATCTGTGGGAGAAAGGGCTTAGATTCGAGAATTTTTAGGAGGCCCTCCAGCCAGACACTCTGGGTTGGAGATCGGGGGGCCAAGTGAGACCCACCCCAGCCTGCTGCCAGTCATTCCTTTCTTCCACAAATATTTGCAGAGAGACAGACACGAGTGGGGAGGGGCGGAGAGAGAGGGAGACACAGAATCCGCAGCAGGCTCCAGGCTCCGAGCTGTCAGCACAGAGCCCGACACCGGGCTCAAACCCACGAACCCACGAACCCACGAACCCACGAACCCATGAACAGCAAAATCATGACCTGAGCCAAAGTTGGACGCTTAACCGACTGAGCCATCCAGGGGCCCCTTTTCCACAAATATTTGTAAAGCACCAAGCTCTAACCAGCACAGCAGAGAAAATACTAAGCAAACGTAGCCATTAAGGAGCTTTGCATCCACTGGTGGAGCCAGCCATTTAGTACGTCATCTTGTAAATGAACGTCAAATGTACTAGGTTCAAACAAGGAAAATAATACTTAACTGTATTGAGCCATTGCTGTATAGCAGTACCGTTCTAAGTGTTTTATGTGAATTGGTTCATACATTCCTAACACCCAGCCAATAAGGTAGATGCTATTAACGTCTCCATGTTACAGATAAGGAAACCGAGGCACAGGGAAGCTGAGATATTTGCCCAAGGACATGGAGCTTATAAATAGCAGAGACAGCATTTGGGACCCACTCCTAAATGTCATACTGTGTCTGTGACCCAAGATGCTCTGAGGCATGGAATGTGGGGGCTTCACCTGGTCTGGGGTTCTTCCCTGTGGAGGCAAAAACCGAGCTGCAATTAACTAGGGGAAAATGAGTTAACTAGTGGGAGGGAGGAATATTCCAGGTGGAAGGTCTAGCATATGCAAGGGACCTGTGGTGGCAAGAGAGAAGGTGGCATGCCACTTACTAGCACCATGACCTTAGGCAAGTGATTTCACCTGTCTGGGCCTTAATTGTCCTCTCATCAGGGGATGATTTTAGTACCCTTAGGTACTTGTGAGAGCTACATACTTAAATGGAAAGTATTTCTCCTGTAGTAAGTGCTCCATAAATGTTAGCTATTAATAAGATCGTGCCCCTCCCACACACACCGAGGGCCTCCTGGGCTGCCCTAGCTGCGGGATCTGGGCTCCTCACACAGAAGATTTGGCCTTGAGATGAGGAGGGCCTGGCCTGCTGGCCTGGCTGGTTAGGACAGCAGTAGCTGAAGCCAGGCCAGGTCTGGAAGGAAGGAGGTGAGCGCCGGACCAGGGGACTGACTAATAAAGACAGAGCTCGTTCTTTTTGAAGATTTGCCCACTTCCCCAAGCAAACCTCGCCTGCGGCCTGGGACTGCCCAGCCTCCAGCTTCTGCCACTAGAGGCCAGGACGGGGAGAAATGGGAGGGGAGGAAGGCCACATACTTCCCCATCAGATAAGATGTGCAGTTGAGGAGGGGAATGAGGATCCTGACCCCCCCAGCCGGCATCCCCACTGTCACTCACTGCCCCTCCTTGGCCCAAAAAGCCAGGCTGACATTCTTCCATGCATAGGAAGAACAGAGGCAGCAACCTCCAGGCTGCAGTTTGTGGGGTCTTGGACAGTCCTCCCCTGGTCTGTTCCGGAACAGAGTAGGCGGGAGGAGACCAGGAATGGTCCAGTCTGGGCCCTTCACCAGCACGTCGCAGATGACCTGGTGCCGGTGACGGTAGTACTGGCTAATGGCACTGCTTCTCAAGCATTTGCAAAGGGGTTTGTGTGAGTTAACTCATTCCGTGTTCACAACAACCTTGTGAGGCAGTGCCATTATCCCCGCCTTCCAGAGGTGGAAACTAAGACCCAGAGAGCTGAGGTCACTGTCCTCACAGTGCTGTCACACAGCGAACAGGGGTGGACCTGGGATTTAAGCCCAGACAGTCTGGCTGCAGACAGTCCACTGCTTCCCACCGCCCTGAATAACCTCCCTGTGTTCATGCCTCCCTAAAATTCATGCCCGAAGAGAAATTCCCTGATGCCCCTGCACTGGGCAGGTGGGTGCCCCTGTTCTGTGTTCCCTTACAACCCTCAGATTTCAAGTTGCATTCTTTCCACTTCTGCTACTTTGGTCTCCAGAAAGCTCTCTCTACCCCTCTTCTTCACACCCAAGAGCTAGAAAGAAGGAAGAAGGAAACCTCTCCAGAAAGGAGGTCCAGTCGTGGTTTAGGGGTGAGGACAAAAGGCAGGACGATGCTCTGGGTTTCCATGACACTGCCTCTGCTTGCTGCTGAGGAAGGTGCTGAGATGGGGGCGAGGCTCTCTTCTCTCTTCTGTTTCCTCACCTCCTTCCTTCACCTGCCTCACCTTCCTGCAGGCTGCACCTGCCCAACCCTGCCGATGGACTGCATCCCACTCCAGGTTAGAGGCTCGGACCTTGTGTCTGGAGGCCCTCCTAGGCAGAACGGCAGCTGGGCCATGCCTCTCCCAACAGCAGTCGTCTCCCCAAACCCCAAAGACTGGGAACCCCTTGAAGAGGAACTTGTGTTTGTACTTCCTGGGAAGAGTAGATTTGCCACGAATTGTTGTTGAACGAACAAATGAACAAATGAAAGCATAAACCAGTGATCCATCCTGCACTCGAGCCATGACTACTCGTTTTCACATTCCCAAAACACCATGCTCTGTCCCCCCTCTGGCTCTTGGCCAACATGGTTCCCTCTGTCCATGCTCCCCACCACACTGCTGATTCGAATTCCTCGCATCTCAGCTCAGAGGTGACTTCCTTGCAGAAGGCTTCTCTGACCGCTCAAGGTGGGCCCTCCCCATGACCCCCTTTACCTGGGTTACCAAAGTGTGCCAGAGTGTGTGGTGGCTTGTGCCTGGCATGCTTACAGGTCTCCCCAGTGAGTCTGGGAGACTCATATTGGTGAGAAACAGAACTGCCAGGCCCCCAGGGCCTCGCACGATGGCTGGTGCATGGTAGGTACTCAGCCCTTCTTTGTGGAAGGAAGGAAGGGAGGAGGAGGGAGGGAGGAAGGGGGGTGCTTTTGGAAGGAGAGAAAATGAGTGTGTAGGAGTTAAGTGGAAAAGAGCAGCATCCAGGACTCAAACCTCCTTAGAGCCAGATGGAAGGCAGAGCTCTTCCCAGCCCGGCCCACCCCCTTCCCTCATCATGTACGGTATTAACCAAATAAAAGTCACACGTCCTTCTGGCTGTGCTGCTGGTCACCAAGCACTTGCACATCCCTGCCCTGGTTCCAGTCCCCCAGACAGCCCTGACAGGGGCTTCCCAGCTGTTCCCTTTGTTTTAAAGATGAGATCCAGCAAAGGGTGCTGGGCAAGTGCATAGCCACTCGCCAAAAGATGAACTTAGACGCTTACGTCACAGCCTCTGCAAACTTTAACTCAAAATGGATCACAGACTTCAGTGTCAGAGCTAAAACTATAAGATTTTTTGGAGAAAACATAGGAGTAGGCAAAGATTTCCTAGACACCATCACCATCCCCAAAGCACGGTCCATAAAAGAACATTTGATAAACTGGACTTTGTCAAAATCCAAAATGGTGGTGCTTCAAAGATACCATGAAGAAAACAAATAGACGAGCAACAGACTGGGAAAAAGTATTTGCAAAATACATGTGATAAAGGACGTATATCCTGAACATAAAGATGTTCAGGAGCCCTGAGAGATGATGCCGCCCTGGAAGACGGCCTGGGCCCCTAGGCCTTGTGGTCTTTAGATTGCATTTGTTCTTTTGCAGCTTCCGGGTAGCTGAGCGAAGCCCCCAGGCCTGACTTAGACCCTCTCTGGAGAACTGACGCAGGTAGGGAACGGCCCTCCAAGGCCTTCAGATCGCGCCTGCGCCTCCCGCGCCCCGCCTTCCCCCGCGGCTTCCTCAGCGCGGGCTCCCCCAGGTGGCCGCCAGCAGAACTGTACCTTGGTGCCGCAGCTGCCAGAGATGCCAAGAGAAACGCTCCTCGGGCTACTCTGGCTTTTCCTGCAGAAGGCTTGCTGTTAAACGGTAGCACGTTCAGGGGCGCCCAGGAGCTCAGTGGGTTAAGCCTCCGACTCTTGGTTTTGGCTCAGGTCATGATCTCACGCTTCGTGGGATCGAGCCCCGTGTCAGGGCTGTGCACTGACAGTGTGGAGCCTACTTGGGATTCTTTCTCTTTCTCTCTTTCTCTCTCTCTCTCTCTGCTTCTTACCCCACGCGCTCTCTCTCTTTCAAAATAAATAAGTAAACGTTAAAAAAAAACTATAAAAAAAGGTACCATGTTCAGTGTAAATCCTTGTAAGTTTATATTTAGCTAAACATGCTTGTGTCAATGAGTTAAGCAGTGACCTGGGGTAGTAAAACCGTGGGCAGCCCTTGCAGAAAGAGAGGGGAACAGAAGGATGCTGATCTGGCAGGTAGAAGGATGAGTTCGTGTGTTTCCCTATTTTTGTGAGTTAGCACAGGGAGCCCCGGACCCGTCCTGCACACCACCCTCTTCTTTATTCCCTTCTCTGTCCCCATCTCCAAAGCCTCCCCAACTCCAGACAGCATTCCGCTGTACCCCTTGGAGCTCTGCGCCCACTTTTCATTTGACAAGTGTCTGTGTGATACTTCTGTGTCCCAGGCATTGCTCTCCATGACTGACAAATCTTAACCCAGTTATCCATCTTTTTTAAAAAAAAATGTTTATTTGTTTACTGAGGGGGAAGGGGCAGAAAGAATGAGAGGGAGAACCCCAAGCAAGCCCCATGCTGTCAGTTCAGAGCCCGATATGGGGCTCCACCTCACAAAGCATGAGATCATGACCTGAGCTGAAATCAAGAGTCAGACACTTAACCGACTGAGCCACCCAGATGCCCCCACTTACCCCTCTTAATAGCACTGCAAAGTGAGTACTAGTTACTAACACCACTCCCCTTTTGTAGATGAGTAAATGAGGCAGGGAGATCTTAAGTAGCTTGCTCGAGGTGACTAGTAAGTGTTGGAACTGGCATTCAGTGCCACAGAGCCCAAGATGCCCAGAAACACCCCCAGTTCCTGCAGCACCTCGCCTGCCCACTGGGAACTGAAACCAGAGACTCCCCAGGACGGGGCCTCCCTTACCACCCTCTCAGGCCTGGGGACGAGAGAGATGTATTCCTTGCTCCTCTGTGCATCTTCCAGACTCTTCCTTCCTTCCTGCTGAAGCCCCCATCTTGGACCCAAGGTGTCAGCCTAGACATCTCGCTCCCCGTCTTTGGTACAGGCGCTGACTCCCCCCCGCCACCAGATCACTCCCCTCCTTCCCAGAAGAGTTCAGTTCTTGCCTCACCGTCACGTCAGTGCTGTTCCCGTCTTCATTCTTACCGATTTCAAGATCCACCTGTCCGTAAAGGACATTCCAGCCTCCCGGTTCCTTGACACCACTCAGTCGCTGACTCTATTTTCATGCCCTAGACCTTCTCTCTACCCATAACCGATCCCTTCTTACTCTCAGTGCCACACAGCTCATTTTCCAACAGCCACGTCCTACGTGTCGGCTCACAGCTTGGGATACCCGACAGTTCTACCTCCGTGGACCCCTGTCACCATCCCTCGCCCATCTCGCGTGTCCTTTCTGTCCTTACCTGGCCAGTCATTAAAACGACTCCCTCGTGTACAACTCCAGCCCTCTCATTCTCCTACTTACTTGGGAAAACGTCTGCCCTGGTCAGGTCGAGCTGTCTGCCTCTTCCACAGCGGCTCACCTGCATCCACACCGATGAGCACAGCTGGGGGAGAGGCCTAGTGAGGCTGGCTGCTCTTGCTGCAGATTCAAGACCGTGAACCTCAGTGGCCCCTTAGTGCTGCGCGACAGTCCCACCGTGTTCTCATAATGCATTCACTCCACCACTTCTCTAGACTTCTATTTCTGCCTTGCGTCCTGTCCTCAAACATCCCACATCTGCCCACCACCTGCGTCGCTCAGCAACCTTGAGACTTGTTCCCCCTGCATCTGAGGAAATAGAAGCCTTGGGCGGGCGCACCCGCGAGCTCCACCTGTGCGCCTGCCTCCCTCCTGCTGCCGTGGGTCAGTACCCAGCTCTCGGCCAAGACCAACGTCTGCACTTGTGCCCCGGTTGCCGGCCCTTCCCACATCCTCGCATTGCGTCGGCAATGCCCTGTCTCCCCCGTATCGCCAGCCTTTAAGTTCTCACTGGCCCGTTCCCACCGGCATTCCGTGCTGCTGCACGGGTTTTTGTTTTGTTTTGTTTTGTTTTGCCTATTCACTATTGTGTCACCAGCATTAGTCTGGCACAAGGCAGTTGTTCTCTAAATACTTGTTGAGTGAATGAATGAATGAATGAATAACGAATGAGCCTACTTTTCTTGTGCTGCTGCTTCTCCCGTCCTAACCGCCTCCAAACTCTCATTCCCGTTCAAAGGAATCGTTCATGCCCACTGGCTCCAATTCTCCGGCCACCATTCTCTCTCGCACCTGTTCCAGTCTGGCCACCGACTAAACCTCCACGTTGCTTCAACTATGGCTGGTTCTCAGTTGTCATCTTACTTGGCCGCATCAGTGCAGCCGATCCCTCCCTTCTAGAAACATTTTATTTAGCTTCCAGGATGCCACCCACTCCTGCTATTCCTCCTTCCTCTCTGGCCCCTCTTCTAGTCCCTTTCTCGTTTCCTCCTCATCTGCCTCACCTCCCCGTGTTGGGGCCTCACCCTGCACAGACTCAGACCTTGAGCCTCACTCTGAGCTCACGCCTTCGGTGACCCAGTCCTATGCCTCCAACAGTCACCTGTCTGCTGGTGACTCTCACAGTTATGTCTCCTGACTCTCCTCTGAGCTGCGGGCTCACGTGTCCAGCCACCCGCCTGGCATCTCCACTTAGCATGTCCAGCACCCAGCTCCTGACCCCTCCTCCCACTCCTGGTCTGTCCCACCCAATAAAGGCACTTCTGCTCTTCGGCCCCAAAACCTCAGGGTCACCCTGGACTCCTCTCCTTTACACCCCGCCCCCACCACCCGTTGTATCAGCACATGCGGGCTTTACCTTCAGAATACTTCCAAAATCTGACCACTTCTCACCGCCTCCTCCCCTTCCATCCCAGTCTTGTTACCTCTTGCCTGGATTGCTATAATTTCCTCCTAACTGACCTCTCTGTGTTTACTTCTCGGCTTGCCCCGCTCCCATTTATGCTCAAACCAAGGGTCAGACTGATGCCTTTAATACATAAGTCATTTCACGTCACTCCTTGGCTCAAGCTTCACCCCCCTCACTCTCCCCTGTCCAAGCTTCACCCCCTTCACTCTCCCCTGTCCAGCCACATGGGCCTGTTTGCTCTTCTTGGAGGCTCCAGGCAAGCTTGTGCCCCCAGACCTTCTGCTGTGCCTGCCATGTGGTTTGCTCCCTCTGCAAGTCTTTGTCCAAATGTCATCCTCCCAGTGAGGTCTTCCCAGTCACCCTCTTTACCCTTCTGACCCACCATCACCCCTGCACTGCTTCTCCCCACCAGGATCCAATGAGAGAGGGTTTTTTTGTTTTGTTTTGCCTATTCGCTATTGCATCACCAGCATTAGTCTGGCACAAGGCAGTTGTTCACTAAATACTTGTTGAATGAATGAATGAATGAATGAATGAATAATGAATGAGCCTACTTTTCTTGAATGGGAGTGAAGAGTTTCTAGGATGAGACAAGGTCTGGAGACAAAATGAATGATTTTTTTTGTAATGTTTAGTTATTTTGAGAGAGAGAGAGCTCGGATCGGGGAGGGGTAGAGAGAGAGGGAAAGAGAGAGAATCCCAAGCAGGCTCCATGCTGTCAGCATAGAGGCCAACGCAGGACCCTATCTCATGAACTGTGAGATTATGACCTGAGCTGAAATCAAGGGTTGGATGCCCAGAGCGCATTGGTGGCTCAGTCAGTTGAGCATCTGACCTCGACTCAGGTCATGATCTCAAGGTTCGAGCCCACATCAGGCTCTCTGTTGTCAACACGGAGCCCATTTCAGATCCTCTGTCCCCTCCTCTTTCTGCCCTTCCAGCTTGCACATGTTCTCTCTCTCTTTCAAAAATAAACATTAAGAAAAAATTAAAAACAAAAAGAGTTGGACGCCCAACCAACTGAGCCACCCAGGTGCCCTGAAATCTTAGCTATTCTTTTTTTTTAATAGACTCCATGCCCAACATGGGGCTTGAACTCACAACCCTGAGATTAAGAGTCACATGCTCTAGCTACTGAACCAGCTAGGTGCCCCTGAATGATCTTTTAAAACCAGAACACTTTGCAGATAAATTTAAGCAGCTACCAGTCACTTCCAGTTTTCATCTGTGCTTCCCGCTCTTTGCTGAGTCTGGAGACCTATTGATGCCCATGACCATGAGCCCTACATTTGAGTCTCACCAAAATGCTCAGGCTCTGGGCAGGTGCTGATCTCCCTGGTTCAAGTTCGACCTGAAGACAGTGACGTTTACTGAGTCACTGCTATGTGCAGGGCACTCTATAGCTTTACCTCATTTAGTTTTAGGAAACTTCCTTCCCTGGAAACTGGATCAGAGAATCATAAGATGTTAGACCCTATCTGCACAGGCTTCCCATGAATGAAGTTCTGTTCTCCAAACCGAATATTTCCACTCTGGGGTCCTACCCACCTGTGTGAAGTTTGTTCATTTATATACAAGAAAAGTTTCACAAAGGTAGAAATAGGAAGATCCATTTGGATGTGCATCTCACAACTCTTGGTAAAGGGAGCGAGTGGTACAAAATAAAATCTCTTCCAGGGGATCTGGGACCTGGGCTCTTCTGCCATCACGGCCCTGGGTTTAAGGCAGCTGTGCTCCTCCCGGGTAGGGCTCTATGCCCTTTCAGGGCTAAGCCTCCCTGCCTTGACCTGCTACAGGCTGGCAATGGACACTGGGTCTGATGGGTATTCAGTGCACCTACCTCCCCCCCAACTCCCCGTCAGCCTTCTGCATTTGCAGAGTGAGAGGGATTCCTTGTGTCTGACCTGAGCACCCCTCTGTCACCAGGAAGATCCCAGGATGGCTGCCGTGCAGGGCAACCTGAATATGGTGAAAGAGACACAGAACATGACAGCACACAACTGCTTCAATTCTCAGAGCACCGTCCTGCAGGGGCAGCCCTTTGGGGGAATCCCCACTGTGCTGTTCCTCAACGTCATCTTGTGGGTGGTAAGTCCTGTGCCCCACGGTAGGCAGTGAGGCCTCAGAGGGGCGGACCGTCACACTGTCACAGGTGATACAGCAGGGGCCTCAGCTCTCCAGACAGACGTCAGCCACAGTGGTGGGGACTCCCTGAATGTCAGTCATGCCCAGGGCAGCCCGGGGAAGAGGGAACTGCAGGAACAGGCAGAATTCCTAGGATTCCCTTCCAGGCGCCACTGTCCAGGGACCTACCCGGCCAGTGCCCTCGGGCCTCCCTTCTCTTTCCTCTTGCTGATTTCTTCAAGGAATGTTCTTGTTGCATCGTTCTAAACATGACACCGATGCCTTCACTCTGCAAACTCTGAGAATCCACTCTGCTGGGAAGCTGCTGGGCACTGGGGATCCAGAGTTTAGAAAGGCATGGCCTCTACCCTAACAAAGCTGGCCACTTGTTGGAGAGCCCAGGAAGCCCCTGGGAACCTGAGGGACAGGATCTCCCCCACGGAGTTTCAGGGACCAGCCGAGCAGGAGACATATTCCCACATTCCCTTTCCCGGCCTACAGGTCATCATTTTGGTTTATTCCTTCCTCCGGAAAGCTGCGTGGGACTACGGGCGCCTGGCTCTGCTCATTCACAATGACAGGTGAGGAGAGGCCGGGGGTCAGGGCGAGCCAGCTGCTTGCTCCCTTGGGGGAGGTAAGGCCACAACCAGGATACAGCAGGTGTCATGCTGTCACCCACTCCTGCCCGGCTCTGGCCCTCCTCAAAAGAAGGGAACTTAGTGGGGGCAGTCATCTCTGGGCACGAGCCCACTTTTTTCTCAGATCTCAGACTTTCTGGATCGCGTGACTTCCCAGATACGTTGGGCACCTGGCAACAGGGGTAATTACTATCTGTACCCAGAGCTGTTTTCTCAGCACACAAGCTGAGATGTGTCTGGTACTGTATAAGAGGGGGTGACGGCTCTTGGCTTGGGAGCTGGAGAGACAGCAAGGTGGGTGGCTGAGGCCTTTTCTCTCCTTCTCCGCCTCCCTGCTCACTGATCTTCCTGGCCGGCAGCTTGACTTCACTGATCTATGGGGAGCAGAGCGAGAAGACGTCTCCCTCGGATATTTCCCTGGAGATGGAACACAAGGACAAGGTGAGCGCTGGGGTGGGCCTGGGCCCAGCGGGTTCCTGGCTCTGCCACGTGCAAGAAGGAGTCTGCTCATGATCAGGGGCTTTGCAACCAGCTGCATCCAACCTAGCATGTGACCTGGGACACACTCTTCAGCCTTGCCAAGCCTCAGTTTCCCCATCAGAAAGACGGGGATATTAACCATTCCTAACTCCTAGGATGCCAAATAAGAGTTAGTTGATTCCAATATTTTAAAGGGATTTATTTATTTATTTATTTATTTTAGAGGATGAGAGACAGTGTGCAAGCAGGGGAGGGGAAGAGGGAGAGAGAGAGAGAGAGAGAGAGTCTTAATCTTAAGTAGGCTCCATACTCAGCACAGATCCTGACTTGGGGCTCGATCTCACGACCGTGAAATCATGACCTGAGCCGAAATCAAGAGTCTGACCCTTAACCGACTGAGCCACCCAGACGCCCCCTTAAAGGAATTTCTAAAACTAAATTTCCTGCTTTTCTCAAATCTCCAACCCTCGCCACAGTCCTGGTCCTGCCCCAGCCCTGCCTCTGAGCCAAGGACTCACCTCCAACTTCATAGAGGAGAGTCCAGACATCATGCAGGGACTCCCTTAACCTCCTGCCTCCCAACTGTGCTCGATGGAGCCCAGTCTTCCTTCTCTTGCCTGTCGGATGCCAGGGCTCCACTCGAGCCTGTTCATTCACTTAGCTGGCTGCCGTGGCACACCTGCTGTGGGCCACTGCTGGTCTGGGACCTGGGCGGTGAACTAAATGGACCAAGTCCTGCTTCATGGAACTTTCTGTCTGGGTGAGAGACACCCAGACAGATGCACGTATTGGTGGTAAGTGCATGAACTCAAAAAGCGGCAAGGAAGGCACTACACAGTCATGGCACAGAGCTGGAGAGTTCCAGATGGTGTCAGGGACAATCTTGGGCCCTCCCTGCCACGGCCCACACTGCCTGTCTCCCTCTGCACCTGTGCTGCCCACTTTCTCACTCCCACTTACTCCTCCGCCCCTCCAGAGTGGCTCCCACCCCTCCGTTCCACCCAGACGAGCCATCGGTTGTCCCAGGCCATGAAATCCCAAGGGCTTTGCTGAGTTCTCATCTCATCTGGTCTTTCAGAAACATCCGGCCCTGTAGACCACCTTCCCTTCTTGAACAGGCACTTCCAGTCGCTTCTGTGCCATCACACTCTCTGGGTTTCTCTTCTGCCGCTCCTCTGTTCCTCCCCATCCCCTCTGCAGGCTCCTCTACCCCAGGGGTTTCCCTCAGCTGGTCCCAGACCTCCTCCTCTCTCTGCTGGGCGATGTCACCCACACTCCCAGCCTCGCCTGCCACCTCTGCACAGAACCCTCCTAAATTTCTGTCTCCAGCTAACCCTCTCTCTGGGTTCCAGACACATTTATCCAATGATCCTCAAAATATCTCCACGTGGAGATTGTAAAGGCGTTTGGAGTTCAGTATGTCCAAAACATGCCACGACATCCCTCCACCCACCTGTTCCTAGATCCCTGGTTTCAGACTCTGCCCACCACCCACCCAGGTGCACCCCCTGGGTCTGGCCCAGGCCCCCAGGTACAGCCAGTTCATTACCAAGTTGTATTGCTGTCACCCTCCCAGTCTTGTTTCTCTCTACCTCTCCCACCACCCCCCAGGCCAGGCCCCCATCAGCCTCTTGTTGGATGAGGCAGGGTGGCCTCTAACCAATATGTCCACGCCAGTGTCCTGCCCCACCCATTTTCCACCTCATCTGTCCTTGCCTCCCAACTCCCCCATCCCTGGCCACAGTGGCCACCTTTTAGATCCTTAAAAGTGCCACCTCCTTCCCTCCACAGGGCCTTTGGCCTGTCCTTCCCCCTCCCCCTCCCCGGTGCCCCCCCCCCCCCCGCCCGCCTCAGGTTAACACACTCACCCTTTGTTCAGATTTCAGCCCAAATGCCATTTCCCCAGGAGCCCCATCCCTGCCTTGTGGGTCCAGATCTTTGGTTTTACACGCATTGCTTTTCTTCAGAGCTCTTAACTCAGTCCGTAACAGTCCCTCATCTACCAGATCGGTCCAGGGTCTCTGCTCCCCCAGCAAGAGCAGGTGCTGACCTGGGCTGGCCCACCACTGTCCCCACCCCACCCCCACCCCCACCCCCAGCCAGGCCAACCTGCCATGTAATTAGCATCTGATTTGTGTTTGTTGGAGGCAGTGAGTGAGTAAAACCATATTCCTTCCATTATCATCCCTCCAAGAGACCTGGTCCCCTTATCTGCCAGGATCTGCCCCAAGCTGTGTGGAGAGCCTCAGACAAATTTGTCCTTTAGAATTCCTCTATAGAACAGGGACAGTCACGCCTACCTTACAAGGTTGACTCTCAGGTTTATTTTCGGAAGCATTGCTTTGGTTGGGGTTTTTTGTTGTTGTTGTACAATGGCAAAAAGATCATTTATTTAAAAATATCTGAGGAATCATTACAGCAGCAGTGAGGTGGTCAAACTGCAGAGGTAGAAATGAGACGGGCAGGGAGAGAGTCTGGTGAGGTGGCCCGTGGATGCCCTGGCCAGGATGCTGGGGCCTCAGCCAGGCCGAGTGGCGTGGGTAAAGCAAACGGGTCATTACCCCATGTGGTGGGAGTGAGGAGCTTGGGGCCACCAAGCGAGGTGCGATGAACTGACCACTGTCACTCAGTCTTGTCAGCTGAGCTGGTTCCTAGGACCTTGTGGCCATTGCCTGCAGGGATGGGACAGGAGGAGAGGCGGCATCTGCTTCTCAGGCCTGCTGTTCAGGTGCTCTGTCTTCTGAATGGTTTGCGCCTTCCCTAGCTGCGGTGTAAACCCAGGGGAGCACGTCCGCATGTGTGGGCCTGTCGTCCGTGAGAGAAGAGAGATATTGCACACATGCTCGCTCACGCATCTACGTCTGTGCAGTTTCTATAGGCACATAGGCCACACTTCTTCTCACGACCTCTGCCCTCTCAAGGACAGTCCTGTCCTGTGTGAATTCCAGGACTTGTACATGCCATGTGGGGTATACACCTTTGCACCTGCCATAGAAGGGGTGGAAGTGACTCCCAGGAAGGTGTGTCCCCCGCTGTGCACAGCAAACCTCCTCACCCACTAAATAAAACACACCCCTGTTTGCCCATAGGTGGTGGTGCGAAAAACTCTCCGATGCGGAGAGTGGAGTTCAGACTCTCAGCCCAACTCCTGTTTAGCAACTCACGACTTCCCTGGGGACTTTCACAATCAATGCCACCAGCATGCTAGTCCCCTTCATTGCTGTGACCCATACTGGGCATCTGTATATTAGTTCCTCAAAACATAACTGAGAACACGGTCCCCCCCCTAAGGTGGATGTCTGACCATCAGGCAACCCCATACAGGGAAGGGTACTTGGTGGGTCTTATACTGAATGGAGCGAGGAACTTCCTTCTGTTTTCCTATCACTTCCTTTTGGGAAATACCCTTCCCCAATCAGCATGGCGCAGGGGAATGTCAGCCAGGCAGGCTGCCTGTTTCACTCATGTACTTGTGATCAAATGGGGTCAATCAAGAGTTAAACCTTTTCCAAGATTTTCCTAAACCCTAGAGTATCCTGGAAGGAATCACGCACCAGGGCAACTTCACCAGCTATCAGATCTGGCCACTTTTAGGGCCATGGGCCCCAGCCCATCATCATGCACACTCTCCCTAAGCAGACTTCCTTTCTAGGCCCCCCCATCACCTCCACGGCTGAGGCTGCCTTTCCCCACCACCCAGAAACCCCAGACAGCAAGACCTTGAGAGAAAGGCATAATCAACAGGACTCTTCAAGTTTGTTTATTTATTTTTGAGAGAGAGAGAGAGAACAAGTGGGGGAGGGGCAAAGAGACGGAGACACAGAATCCAAAGCAGGCTCCAGGCTCTGAGCTGTCAGCACAGAGCCCGACGCGGGGCTCAAACCCACGAACCGTGAGATCATGACCTGAGCCGAAGTCGGACGCTTAACTGACTGAGCCACCCAGGCGCCCCAGTAGGACTCTCAGATGTAGGAGAAGAAACCCATCTCAAACTAGTGTTTAAAAAAAAAAAAGTAACACGTGGCTAGAGTGTGGGGAAATCCAGAGAGAAGTGGCTTCTTTGGGTACAACTTGATCCAAGTCCTGTGATGCTACCAGGATCCTCTCTCCAGGCTTTTTTTTTTTTTTTTTTTCCTCAGACAAGCTCCTGCCTGTAGCATCGAAGATGACACCAAGCCACTGCAGGCTCCATGGTGTTCACCAAGGTGCAGGAGCTCAGACGGAGAGAGACCCTCTCTCCCAACGCCCCTCTCAATCCCGTTAAGAGAATTTTGATCGGCCCCACTTGCATCATGTTCCCGTTGATCAGCTGACCACTGGTGGCGGACCCCTGCTTGACGGACAGCCCACCGGGCCACATGCAAGGGGGGGGGGCATTTCCCAGGCAGAAGCAATGAGGGACAGACAGAAACCAGCCAACGTCCACCCTACAAACGGTCCCTTCTCTCCCTCTGGTCCAAGACCCACTAAGCCCCCATTTCCTGTAACAGGATGCCACATGGCAGGAATGTGAACTCATAGCTCACTTCCGGGGAGACCTCTCCCTGGACAGTCACCACTGATTCCAGATGGAGCCCACTTCCTTCCAGGACCCATGCCCTTCTCGCTGCCATCTCTTGCCTGGAAGGAGGCCCCTTGCTGACGCTGCCTCATGTTTCCCAGGTTCCCACAGCTGAGGAGGGCAGGCCTGGGCCTGGATTTTCTCACATGTTCTCTCCTTTTTCCCCAGGGCTTCTATTCCTGGTTCTTCAACACCATCACCATGAAGTAAGTGCCTGAACTTTCCGAGCTTGTGATAGCAGCTGCCATATTTGGGTGGTGATGGGGGTGGGGCGTGCTGCCCTGCAGGTCTGGACCCCGGCCTGCGTTCTGGACCCTCTTCTCCACTCCCCACTGACTGCCTCAGCTCTGCCCAGGCAGGGGACGCTTTCTGGGTCACAGTGGGTGAAATGGGACCTGGGCACAGCCCACAGCCCTCAGGAAAGGACCATTTTCTCATGCTTATAAAAATGCTTTTATGGATCCCACACTAGGAAAAAGAAATTCTTCTTGCATAGCTATTTGCTTTCTTTCCGTGAACACCATTCATCGTATTGAAATGGAAAAGAAAAGACCAGGCAGAAGGGCATACTTCCTTTTGCCTCAGCACTGATTACAGAGGGACAGCCCCTTGTCCGCTTGCCTTCTGGATCTCTTTAGGGCCAGACCCCACTTGGCAAGGAGAAAGACCCCAAGTCACCTGTTTTCTCCTAATTACCCCACGCTTCATGATTTTGACTGCACCCTCCTGACTCTGCCCAGCTTCAGCTGAGTGCTTACCAGAACTCTCTGTCCCCACTGTGTGTATGTGTGTGTGCACACACTCATGCCTGTGCACACGGCTCTGCCTCCACCTCAGAGCCCTGTACATTCCTGGGTGCTCCCTAAATATCCCCCATCTGTCCTGCCCTGTCCACCTTTCAAAACCCTCCTCCAGGGTCCTTTCGTGCCTGGTGATGCCTGCCTTAGGGTACAGTCTCACTGCCCCTCAAAGGTCACCTGCAGCAAGGGGCCTGAATGGGCCTGCTAATTTGCTTTTTTGGCAAAGGTTCATAGAACTTCCTCTTGCGTGTGCCTCCACGCCCACCAGTCAGGCCCTGGCTGGGAGCATTCACACATTTTTCCAAGACCCCATCCCACCCCCTTGGGCCACCTCAGGGCACCCCCCTTCCTCCACACCTGCTGAAGGGGGCACGAGGCACCCTGACTGGGCCCTGGGAATCCTGAGCTGGGCTTAGGACCACTGGCCTCTGGTGTTTGAGCTCCAACCCCACTGATGGGGGAGTCCCCGTGGCCTTGCCTCCCGGGATGTCTTCATCATCCATCAGAGTTCCTGGTATCCAGAAGTGATACAGCTAGTTTGTGTGTGTGGTTCAGGGATCTTAGCCACATGTAGGGGGAGTGGAGGGGAAACATTTTATTTCTTGGCACCTTCTCTGGTTTTGCTTGGGTAAGTTTTAAAACATGCACAAGCTCACATTAAATATATTTTCATTAAGAGAGACCTGGAAGGCAACCCTTGTCCACAGTTTCGAGGGAATTTACTTTTTTCCTTTCCGCAAGCATTTGCCGATTTAAAACATGTTTAAATAATCAATAACGTGTCTGAACACTTGGAGCTGGTTACCCTGGGAGGCCATACGAGCTGGCTGCGGGTTCCTGGGCTTAGCAAGTTCGTGAAGGATGGGCCGGGGCAGAATGGCACATTAGCCAGCTCTTTACATGGGGAAGAGGGAGGGAAACCTGGGGTACATAGGCCGGCCTGAGCTGACCACACCCTCGGTCTTGGACAGCTGACTTTCTGGGTTTTCTGTTGTCTGCTGACCCATCAGCGGGTATATATGGGGGCAGGGGGAAGTGTTGCAAGAGAGTAGCGTACGTGTAAAACTTAAAACTTCATGCAGTACGCATCTCTGTGGTGCACATGTGAATATGAAATAAAAGAGGCACGTCACTATGTTGGTGCAAATCCGTGTATACAGCTATTCATGTGTGCATACCCAGACCTGCGGGTCAGTGGGAGGTCAGTGTGCACAGTAGTGTGTGTTTCTGGGTGAGAATCCTCCCCACTCCCCCACCCTACTCCATCCAAAGGTTCCTCCATGGGGAACTCATCGTCCAGGGAAGGAGGAAGGCTGGGCATTGTATTATGCATCCCGCACCCTTTGAGAACAGTGTCTAGATGGCAGCTTAATACATTTACTGATCAGGAACAAGGAAGCCAGAGTCCCAGTGTACAAAACCCACAGAATCTAGTTGGAGAGGCAAAGGTTAACAAGACTCACTGTATATAATTCATAATGGGAAAGTTATCATTGCTGTGCAGGGGGTATTTGGGGGACAAGAAATTAATTCCAGCTAGGGCATTCAGGAGAAGCAAGCTTTGAGCTAGGCCTTGAAGGATGGGGAGAATTTCCACTCTATGCCAAGTGCAGGACCCATCACAAATAAAGGACTACATGAGTGAAGGTTTGGGGCAGAGATGGGCAGGGAGCATCCAGCAATGGTCCGTCTAGTGTGGCCAGAAGCAAGGACACATGGCAAGAGAGAGGCTAAATGGTTGGGCTGGAAGGATCAGCTGGGATCTTGACTGCCATGCTGAGAATTCTGGGCAATACATCAAATGCTGTTTATGCTATAGTCACTAAGTTAAACAAGCACAACAACAAAAAACTAAAGGAGATTAACCAAGATGCTTAATAGTCATCTTGGGTTGGATGAGATTCTGCATGAATGATTTTCTTCTCCTTTGTATTTCCCAAGATTTCTTTTTTTTTTAATTATTTTAATGTTTATTTATTTTTGAGAGACAGACAGAGTGCAAGTTGGGGAGGAGCAGAGAGAGAGAGGGAGACCCAGAATTTGAAGAAGGCTCCAGACTCTGAGCTGTCAGAACAGCCTGATGTGGGGCTCGAACTCACAAACTGTGAGATCTTGACCTGAGCCAAAGTTGCAAGCTCAACCAACTGAGCCACCCAAGGCACCCCCAAAAATTTCTATAATAAAATTTCACTTTTCTTTTTCTTTCTTTCTTTCTTTCTTTCTTTCTTTCTTTCTTTCTTTCTTTTTTTTCTTAGAGAGAGAGAGAGAGCAGGAGCAGGAGAGAGGGGCAGAGGGAGAAGGAGACAGAATCTTAAGCAGGCTTTATGTTCAGTGCAGGGTCCCATGTGTGGCTAAATCCCACAACCCTGGAATCATGACTTGAACTGAAATCAAGAGTCAGACACAACCGACTGAGCCATCCAGACGCCCCATACTTTAAAATTTTTTATTGAAGTATAACACACACATGGAAAAGTCCACAAAAAATAAATGTCCAGCTCAGTTACAGCAAATCAGATCAAGAACTGGAACATTGCCAACACTCCATCACTTCCTCCTCTCCAAAGGGAGAGTATCCTGACTTCTAACTCCATAGTTCTATATTGCCTATTTTTGAACTTTGTATACGAAAACATACAATATGTACTGTTTGTCCCTGGATCTTTCACTCAACATTGTCTTTGTGAGGTTCAGCTATGGTTATTCATTTTTATCTCTGTATAGTATTTCGTTATATATACAGTGTTTTATATATATATCATTATATATATACATATATATGTACATATATATATCATGTATATACATACATTATCTCACAATTCTTGTGTCCATTTCCACCTTCGGTAAACGTTTAGGTTGTTTGAGGCTGTTATAAACAAGGCGTCTATGAGATTCTTATACATGTCTCTTGATATGTGCATGTGTTTCTACTGGAAATAATACTAGACCTGGAGTTACTACGTCATAGGCTGTGCATACATTCAATTTCCTTAGATCATACCAATTGCTTTCCAAAGTGGCTCTGCCGGAGTCGTACCCATGAGTGTGGGAGAGCTCCCAGTGCCCCCATACCCTTGCCAAGACTTGGTATTGTCTGACTTCCTAGCTTTGGTCAATCTGGCAGTATGGAGTGATATCTCTTTGTGGTTTTAAGAATTCCTTTTTAACTGACACATAAAAGAAACAACTTTTTAAAATATAGGATGCATCTTGGGGTGCCTGGGTGGCGCAGTCGGTTAAGCGTCCGACTTCAGCCAGGTCACGATCTCGCGGTCTGTGAGTTCGAGCCCCGCGTCAGGCTCTGGGCTGATGGCTCAGAGCCTGGAGCCTGTTTCCGATTCTGTGTCTCCCTCTCTCTCTGCCCCTCCCCCGTTCATGCTCTGTCTCTCTCTGTCCCAAAAATAAATAAAAACGTTGAAAAAAAAATTTAAAAAAAAATGGGATGCATCTTGATCTCGCTGGTGGTTTGTCTGGTGCACGCACCATGGCAAGCACTCAAAATGTATGAAGAAGCAATAAAAGATGGAATGAATGCTTGATTTCAAAAGTGCTTCTGGATTCCCAAGTGAGTGTCTGTAACCTAACTTCTGCCTTCGATACGCCTGTGAAATTCAGTGAAATACATTTCAGGCATAACAGAGGCTTTGAGATGAAGGGTGATATTTCTAAAAAAAAAAAAAAAAAAAAAAAAAAAAAAAAGAAAGAAAAGAAAACTTGGGGATAGGTTGATAATCTTCTCTTCCTTTTCTCTACCTCCCTCTGACTTAAGCTGTGGCCATGCTGGCTCCTGAGGAGTGTCCTTGTCTGTGTGTCTCTTCCAGGAACGAGGATCTAATTAGCAAGTGTGGAGACGATGCCCGCATCTACATCATGTTCCAGTATCATCTCATCATCTTTGTGCTTATCCTCTGCATCCCCTCCTTGGGCATCATCTTGCCCATCAACTACACTGGAACCGTTCTGGGTAGGCGGAGCTCAGCGCGCCCTGTGCCTGGGCCACTCGACCTAACGGGCGGCCTGGTAGGCGGGGCAGAGCTTGGGTCTTGGTAGTCTAGAAATCTAAAATTTAAGTCCACATCTTGAAACTAGTTATGTGACCTTAGGACAACCCAAACTTCTGTCCTCCCATGTGGAGACTGGAACTGGGGCGTCCTTCATCACAAGTGTGGCCCAGGACCTGGCCCATGGCAGACACACAGTAGTAATTCAGTCTGGAGCTGAATGTTTACCTGCAGCCCCACCCTACATCTTGCCAGGTCTTTGCAGAGGCCTTTTTATGGCATGTGACCTACCACAAAGATCCCTGAACTTGATCTCTCCCCATCCCCTCTGTGACAGACATAGCACTGGAAGTGTAAAATTGGTCTCATAGGAAGTCTAGCCACACTCGTTATAAGAGGGTCCTTTTGACAGAATGACATTGTGGGTGTAGACTTGACCCGCGTCTGCTTCCCAGAAAATACCTTTGCTCGATCTAGCAAATGACTTCTTATTATATTAAGCACATCAATCCCCCCAGGCCTCAGATCCTCAGCTGTCATGGGGATCGGGAGACGATGGGATCGGGAGACGATGCCAGAGCCTGGCACGTAGTGAGTGTCCGGTGAATAACAGCCAGTATTTCACTTAGAAATGTGAAGATGGACGGAGCTGAAGGCTGTACAACTAAGTGGTGTAGCTTAGCACCTTAAGTGCCCATGTGGCAGCCAGTGGTACCCTGATTCCTCAGGCGTCTGTTTCTCCTCAGCCAGAGGCAGACCTCAGTTAATTCAAGGTAGCACACAATGTGCCACGAGATACCACTGCCACAGTAACTTCTGTCTTTCCAGATTCCCTTCCTAAGAGCTTGTGTGTTGGCAATGATACATTATATTACATGTAACATAGATATGTATAGTAATATCAACGCAAGATTTCTGGACGCATTTCATAATACCAAGAGATGTCCAAACTGACAAACTAATACATTTTGCCAGAAGGCTTTACTCTGTGGAAAGGAGGCAATGTGACATTCTTGTGATTGTTGCCAGGGGTAACAGTGTTACTGATTTCTTCCCTCCACTCGTGCTGGGGCCCTGGGCTCCTTCAATAAGCATTTACTGGTGTCTGCTTGATCCAGTTGGGCACTGGGGATGCCTCGTCAAGACCTGGCTGTAGAGCCCCAACCAGCAGTCTCAGGAAGAAGAAGAGGCCTCTTCTGGTTTTTTGGGGAGGTGGGGGCAAGTTCTGGGGAACAAGAGGGGAGGGGAGGATGTGGGCAAGCATCTCTAGACCCCAGGCATTCATTTGGGAACCTCGAACGCAAGCAGCTCCCACACTCACTCAATCAAGGAACCAGCTTTGAGATCAGTCACTTTCTTCTCTTTCAGATTGGAATAGTCACTTCGGTCGGACCACCATTGTCAATGTCTCCATAGAGTAGGTACCTGATCGTCTTACCTCCCATTCTACTGGCTCAGGGTTATTGGTGGGGAAAGAAGGTCCAACTTGTGGGTCAAAAACATGGGCACTGCTCTGCTGCTAAGAAAGGCCTGGTTTCCTTGGGACCCATGTACTGACTAGGATGCCAGAAGTTGCATTCTCTTAGGGGGGCAGGACTCCTGCTGCCTCAGTGTCCCCACATCTGTAGTAGGTAGAACTACCCAAACTGGCCACTCCTGAAGACTTGGAAAGATGGTCCTGTTTGTTTAATATGTCCAGCCCCCAAGTGGCAAAGACCCTGTAGCAAGCAGAGGCTTGAGGTATTATTTCCTGCTCACAAAATAGAGCAAGTTAACCCTCATATAACCGAATAAAGTGTAGACCTGATTCCCACAGCAGGGGGACTGAGGAACCACATGACCTGAGTTTATGCCCCACCTGTGCCATTAGCTGACCCTGGGTCTGGGGCAATGCACCGCCACCCTGAGCTTTATTACTAGTCTAGTCTGTGGTGGAGAAAGAACTGTTGGACGTGATTCGTGGATTTCAACAGCAGCCAACCTGATCAGATCAACTTGTACTGAGCCGGATGTGGCCCTGCCGGTCCTTGCTGAGAAAACAGGCCCCCAGGGTGTCTCGGCCAGGTGTGGCTGACTTCCTGACAAAGCTGAAGCAGCAGGTGTGAGAGGGGGTTCACACGCTCCTGCCCCACCCCGGCCCCTCTGCCCCCCGCACCCTGCAATCCATCAAACTCCCAAGTCAGCAGAATGGGGCTGTGGCATCCTCTTAGGACCCCTTCCAGCCATCTCCTCCCCCGGCGCTGCCGACACCAGAGCAGAATTCACCACCTTCTCCCCGGCCAGCCACGGTGGGGGTGCGGTGCCTACACCTTCCCAACAAGATGTCAATTTTTATTTTTATTAAAAAAATTTTTTTAATGTTGGTTTATTTTTGAGACAGACAGAGCATGAGTGGGAGGGGCAGAGAGACAGGGAGACACAGAATCCGAAGCGGGCTCCAGGCTCTGAGCTGTCAGCACAGGGCCCAACATGGAGCTTGAACTCTCGGGCCACGAGATCATGACCTGAGCCAAAGTCGGAAGCTTAACGGACTGAGCCACCCAGGCGCCCCCAAGATGTTAATTTTAATAGGGCAGGAAAGACCCTTCAAAATCCATACATCCGTATTGGCAGAAAGCAGGAATGTTCTTTAGAGACCGTATAAACTTGCCGGCTCTCAGGAAAGGAAGATTGAGACATCTAGCTGAAGGGGGATGTTACGTGAAATGTCAGGCACTGGGATGAGTGGTGAGGAGATATTTTGAAGCGACACAGCTTTTCTCTCCTCAGACCGCACCAAATAAGGTGGGCCCTATTTCTGAACAGTCAGCTTGGCCAGATGCCCTGGGACAGCATCATCTGAGCCCAAAGCCCGCGTGCCACCACGCTTCCTACCCCATAGAGGCAGAGCAAACCCGCCAGGCCCTCCTCCCTCTGGACGCGAGTGTGACCCCCTGTCCCTCGCCACAGAGGTCAGATGACCCCTCCGCGTGGGCTGCTGGGTAGCCATGGGAGCCTGAGCTGCGGCCGCCAGCAGCACAGCACAGCGGTGAGGAGTCGAAGCACTTCCTCTGCCCGGGCTTACCTGCCAGGGCTGCCCCGGCTAGGAGTGACCTTGGGTAGGCCACCCGCCACTCTGATCAAATGAAGATAGTCACAGTACCACCCTCGTATGGTGTTAGGGTCTAGTGAGAAATGTACATAAAGCATCTAGTCCCAGCCTGGGTCTGCTATATAGGAAGCACTCAACAAACGTTAGCCTTTAGCAGCCCACATGGGGCACCCGCATCTTACCATGGCCGTCCCCTTCCAAGGTGCACCAGTGTCTGGATGCACCAGAGGGTGGCCCAGGGGAGAACCGGATGGGGTGGGAGAGGATGGTCTCACCCCTCCTGTGTCTTGTTCTTGGCAGGAGTAAGGTCCTGTGGCTGCATAGCTGCTTCTCCTTCCTCTATTTCGTCATTAACTTCGTCTTCATGACCCATCACTGTTTAGGGTTTGTGCCCAAGAAGAGCCATAAGGTGAGTAAGCGAAATGGACTCCCGGAACTACTCCCTGCCAGCCAGAGCCCTCCCCAGCTGGACCGTCCCACTGCCAGCCTGCAGAGGCACCCCACACGGGCACGTTCTGCACACCTGTAGGGGGCAGTCTCACCTGAGCGGCGCAAGCCTCCTGCTCTTAGCCCGGTGAATCAGCACCTGGCCCCTAGCACAGCTGTCCTGGGTGGTAAACCACTGAAACTCTCCCAAGCCAGCTGGCAAACAGCTGTTCCCAGGTGCCTCCTACCACTACACCCCGCTGCCTGGCCCCTCTCCAAAGACCCCCAGACCCCCACCATCCACAGACTAAAGGATTAACGAACCCCTGGGCCAGCAGGGGGGCTCCCATCCTCAGTGTTCAGTGCCCCCTGCTGGGGAATGCCCAAGTTCCTTGCCCTTCCACAGTCTCTGAGGTCAGAGACCCCAGGTCCTGGCCCAGTATCCTCCCTGTCCTGGTTTGGGTCACCCCACCCCACCTCCCAAGCAGGCACTGCGATAAGGAATAGCACAGCACTCGCCTGTTTTGAAGGTGATTCTAGGAAAGCCACTGGGCTGGGTGGGGGGGAGTGGGAGGGAGAAGAAGATGCAGATAAGAGGCAGCCATTAAGGAACGGGCACTTTGGGCAGCCTGGGGATCAGGCAGAACATGCCCCACCCCCCGAGTTTTCCCAGCCTGAGTGGGGTGGGGGGCCGTTGGGCACCTTCCCGCCAACTCCCCATCCATCAGCAGTGGAGCCTGCACTGGGGCCCTGATGCTTCACACCTGCTCCTGCTACTGGCAGTCCAGGCGCTTGAAGTGCACAGCTGCCCTGAGGGTGTAGACCTGAGGCCCAAGGGCGGCAGGTGGGCCCTCAGCACTGCCCGCCTGAGCCGCACCCAACCCGCACCCTCACCCTCACCTGCACCCCCACCTGCACACTCACCCTCACTCGCACCCTTGCCCTCACCCGCACCCCCACTGCCACCCGCACCCCAACCCTCACCCACACCCTTACCCACAGCCCCCCCCACCCTCACCCTCACCCACACCCAACCCTCACCCTCACCCCCACCCTCGCCCCAACCCTCACCCCCAACCTCGCCCACACCCCCACCCGCACCCCCACCTGCACACTCACCCTCACCTGCACCCTTTCCCTCACCCACACCCCAACCCTCACCCACACCCTCACCCGCAGTCCCACCCCCACGCTCGCCTCAACCCTCACCCCCATCCTCGCCCACACCCCCACCCTCGCCTGTACCAGCACCCTCACACGCACCCCCACCCATACCCCCACCTGCACACCACCCTCACTCCCACCCTCGCCCGCACCCCCACCCTCACCCACACCCCCACCCTCACCCTCACTCGCACCCGCACCCTCACCCTCACCCACACCACAACCCTCACCTGCACCCACACCCTCACCCACACCCTCACCCTCACCCTCACCCTCACCCACACCTGCACCAGCCCAGCAAGGGAAGGGGTGTGTGGGCCGTCCGGACTGTGGCAGAGAAGGGGAACCATGAAGACTAACACCCTTGGCTCTGGTGGAGTAGGACCAGCTCCCTCGACGCCATCCATCTTGAAGGACTGATGTGCTCTACCCCACCCCAGATCGCAAATCCACATGCCCCTGAAAGGTTACTCTGAATGCTTTGGCCTGCAGGCCTAGTGGCTTGGGCACCCCTGAGCAGTGTGGACTCAGCTACATCAGCTTTCCTTTTCATCACCAGAAGCATCTGCTGAGACTCCTGTCTCTTGCAGCTCACTGTCACCCTGAGGGGATGGGTCAGGAAGACATTTGAAGGGCTTCCCCATCACCTCCCCAGAGTCTAGCTCACCTCCTAACCCCCTGCCCAGGGTAATTTTGGAGACGGCCCCACTGACTTCTTGTGACATCCCGTGGCACAGCAGAGGTGCAGGGAGGCCAGAGTGATGGCAGGGTGAGGCCGTGCCGTCAGCCAGGAGCGGGAGCAGCCCCTGCCAGTCCCGGAGCTCCAGGCTCCCTCCCCGGCCCTCCCTGTTGACAGCTTCTGCCTCTTTCTCCCTTGACCTCAGCTTTCGTTGGCAGTTATTCTGGATCAGGATCACGGAGAATAACAGAGGCGTGGCATGCCTGCCTGCAGCTTCCCGCAGCCCACAGCCTGCTGACCTCGGGGACACAGGCCAGGGAAGCTGGCACTGAGCTTCCCCAGCAAGAGGGCAGCCTGGTTGAGTAGCAAGCCTGTTCCAGACAGTTCCGGGCCACCAAAGACCCAGACATCCAGGAGTCCTGTGTAAACACACTCTTCTCTCTCCATTTGCCTTCCCCACTTAGGTCACCAGGACACTAATGATCACCTATGTCCCCACGGACATCCAAGACCCAGAAATCATCATTAAGCATTTTCAGTAAGTCGGTCAAATGGACTGAAGCATGGATTGCCTCTTCCCGGTAACCTTGCCTGATTCTTCATGTGGGTAGTAAGCTGGCATAGGATGGTGGAGCGAGAGAGACACCCCAGGTGATAGCTCATCCTGGGCTTGGCTCAAGATTAGCTTTCCAGAAAGGGGGAGGCCCTGTGGCCAGAGCAGGCTTTCTGAAGTCAAGGGATTTCCCGCATGGCATGCGCGTGGTGGGTGTAAATTTCCCTTCCCTTGCTGCTCCAACCAAATGCCTGGCAAGCTCCTGGACAAGTTATCTAGAGCAGGTCATCTTGGAGCGTCTTTTGTGACCCAAGGTCCTAGCCCCAGGAGGTAATTATTTCTCCTGGGCAGCGATTTCTAGCTCTGTCCCCACCTGGCTCTATTCTGGACCATATGGGAAGGATGTGGCAAATCTTAGATGACCAGGGATCAACTCTGAAATTTGACCTTAGGAACGAGTAATGGGGTCTCCCATCCAAGAACAGGGACCACAGACAGCTGAGCCACTCAGCCCTGTGGGCTATAGTTCTGGGGGGCGGATAGTGTGGGGAGGATGGCATATCCCCAGCACCACAGGCTAGTTCAGCATCCATGTCTGTGGCTACAGTGAGGCCTATCCAGGATGTGTGGTGACCAGAGTCCACTTCTGCTATGACGTCAGGACCCTGATCGATTTGGATGATCAGAGGTGAGTCTGCAGCGGGGTCTGTCTGGATCTGGGGTGGGGGTACAAGGGGAGGATGTGGCTCTGCTGGTCTCCAGCCACAAGATCCCTCCTCCCACTGCCCACCGGCCAACAGGCGCCATGCGATGCGGGGCCGGCTCTACTACACTGCCAAGGCCAAGAAGAATGGGAAGGTGATGATCAAGATCCACCCCTGTTCCCACCTGTGCTTCTGCAAGTGCTGGACCTGCTTCAAAGAGGTACCTGGCCCGGGCATCAGGGGACACAGCAGAGGAGGGGCTGGGGCACTGGGTCTCCAGCTCTGTCCAGGGCTCTGGACCCTTGGGCCCCATTCAGATCTGCTCTGGTGCTGTGGCACCCAGCTCCTCCCTTCTTTTCCCTCCTCCTCCCTCCTGCCTCCCTGTAGAGAATGTAGAGGAGCTGAAGCCTTTCTTGGGTGACCCAGGGAGGCTTGCTCATGCCCACTTCTAGTCTTGGATGGGAGGACCAGAAAGAACACAGTAGACTGCTGTAGGGTGCCAGGCCTTAGGCTCTCAAAGGGCTAGGACTGAAACATTTGAAGGCACTGGGCTCCATCTTCTTACCCAACCACCGTGGCTAGGAGGAGGCCACAGGGTAGGACCGAACTCTAGCCAGTCCAGAAAAAGAATCATCCCTCTTCTCCAAAAATGCCGCAGACACATTCTAACGCTCCTTTAGAGTCCAGCCCAAGTCCAAAAGCACCCCCGACCCCCAGGTGTGCCTTACCTTCCCCAGATCTAAGAGCAAGACTAATTTCAGAGTCATAGCCTCTCCCTGTTCTCAAGTTGGGATCTTGGAGCCCACTGGGATCCTGAGCTCTTTGCCAGGCTTTGAAGGGGGTTGGGAACGGAACTAAGGCCTCAGGCCCACCACTCAAGTGGAAAAAGGCCAATGCCCAGGTGAGGTCTTCCTGGAGCTCTGGCTTCCCCAGCTCTGAGAGCCAAATCTCACCCCAGGTAGATGCAGAACAATATTACAGTGAGCTGGAGGAGCAGCTGACTGATGAGTTCAACGCTGAGTTCAACCGCGTTCGGCTGAAGCGTCTGGACCTGATCTTTGTCACCTTCCAGGACTCCAGGATGACGAAGCAGTGAGTGCCAGGGCCAGCAGCTTGCTGTGCCCAGCCCAGCCCTGCGAGTGGGCTTCTGCTTCTGTGAAACCATCCTCTTTCACCTCATTCCAGCCAAGGGGGGAAAGAGAGAGAACCTCCCTCTAGTTTGCCATGTTCTGACCGCCCCTCCAGCCTGCTGTGTTCTCCGCAGGCAGCCGCCATCTTGCTTTCCAGAGCATGTCTGCATCCATTTCCCCACAGCTGCCAGACTCAGCTTGTCTCCAGAGATACCCAGGCCCTGGGCTCCCCATTCCCTAGGTCCTTGCTTCAGCACGGAGGTGTTAAGGGTAGACATCTTGGTTCCTCTTCCAGGCCTTGACAAGAGTGAATCCATTTTTCCCCCATTACATATTGCTCCTGTCCTCACCACAGGTGAAAGAGTCAGAGTAGAGACGCTCTGCTTGCTCTTTCTCCTCTCCTGCTGCAGGTCTCCCCTAATTCATAGCCTTACAGCCTCCTCCCTCCTCTGCCCCAGCCTCTGGCAGCTCTACCTTGATAGGGAGTGGGTTAGATGCACTCTGGAATGTTCTGGAAGGATCCTAAGGACAGGGTCAAATAGATGGGAACCCCAGAATCAGTCCCTTGAGGATTGTGGGGGCCCTCCTTTCTCTTAGGGAGCCTGGTTGTACATAACACTTGGTCTTCACTCACCCATACCCTACAAAGGAGCAGTGGAACAGCCTAGAATTTAGTCAGATACAATTGTGTGCAATTTTGCAAGTCACTTATACTCTCCAATTTCTTATCTGTCCAATTTGGTTCCTTATATCTTCCCTGTCCACCTCCCAGAGGGATACAAAGGGATATGTGTTCTATTTAGTATATATGGTATATCAAACAATATACCAACGTGAGACAACACTGTTTCTTTTCTGACACACTGTCATTCGGTAGAGAGGATCTGAGGTTTAATTACAGCAGAGATGTGAATTAGAAAACCAAAGACCCAGGGCCAGCATCTGCCCCTCTTTGGTTGTGTCTCAGGCACCTCAATTTAGTAAGCCGTGCAATTGGGGCTATATTCATCAACCATTAGCTCAGTGTCAGGCATACAGAAAGAACTCACGTGGTAGCTATTAATACTAAGATGAGGCTGAAATTAGTACCTCTGGCACCAACCTCAAAGAGCATGTCTTTGTGCTGTCACTGCTATTAAGGGGGAAGGACATTAACTGAGAACCATGTGGTCCCCTCCCTTCCGGGGTGGTCCCTCCCTCTGTGCCCCTTTTCTCCAGGGACTAGGCTTTAGGAACTGCCCACCTCTAATGTCCTGAGAGGCATATCTGAGGCTTCAAGAGTCCCTAGGAAGTGGGGTCCATCTCTCTAGGACCCTGGCATGAGACCTCTCCTAAGTCTGTTGTCCTCACACCCAGACCTCTCTCTCCTGCCCATCCCCGCCCCCCACCGTCTCTGCAGCATCCAGGAAGATTACAAGTACATCCAGTGTGGCGTGTCCCCCCAGCAGTCCTCGGTGTCCACCACCGTCAAATCCTACCGCTGGAGGGTTGCCCTTGCCCCACACCCTAAAGACATTATTTGGTAAGCGCCCCCCTCCACTGCTCTCCTCTCCCCTGTTCCTTTGAGCTTCGCTGAGATTGAAGAAGGGGTGGGAAGGGAATCGGGACCCGTTCTCCTACTCTGTTACCCACGTATGGCTCCCACTGGGCTGGCAGGGCCCTGTCCTCTCCAGCACCACGGCCTCTGCCCCCCCCCCCAAACCCAGCCCACCACAGGTGCCTTTACAAAAGGTGTGACTGAGGGGAGGATCCGGGCCTGTTGCAAGCAGGTCTGGGCCCAGGGGGCTGAATTAGACCAGGGCAGTCTGGGTCTACAGCTGGTGTGCAAGAAACCGCATGTGGGACCTGTCTAATGGCTGGGACCTGAGGTCCTAAGTGCATCTCCCTCCTCCATCCCTCCCCAGGAAACACCTGTCCGTCCGCCGCTTCCATTGGTGGGCCCGCTTTATCGTAATCAACACCCTCCTCTTCTTCCTCTTCTTCTTCCTCACCACGCCTGCCATCATCATCAACACCATCGACATGTACAACGTCACCCGCCCCATTGAGAACCTGCAGGTGCCACCTCTGCTCAGGCCAGGCATGGGGGCCCCAGGGAGATGAGGGAAGAACCCAGGCGAGGACGGGATGGGGGGCCCCTGGAACGCGGCTCCAGAGCCCTTGCACCACCACCATTGTGGAGGTGGCCATGGCTGTGTAGATGGTGGTGTAGACTTTCCTTTGTTCTAAAGGGGACGAATGCACAGGTCGTTGCCTATCTTAGGGACTGGAGCTGGCAAGGAAGGAAAGAGGGGGTGGTGGTGCTGCAGGCAGGTTCTGGGGTGGGGAGCTGGGCAGGGGATGGGCAGGCCAGTCTTTAGATTGGGCCACCCAAGACTAGCTGGAGGCACAACAGGTGCAACGGTGTGGCAAGTGTGACTGCTCTGCCCTCCCCACTTTCTCTCGAGCTGGGGTCCCTGGTTTGAGGGGTAGGGTTGAGGGTGGGGAAGTGTGAGGTCAGCTCCCATGCAGCCATCCAAGAGAAGCAGGACTTCCATTTCCCTCATGCCAGGCACACCTACTCCATGCTGAGGGCGGTAGGCCCTGGAGGGGCCACCCCTGAAGTTAGAGGATGCTTCATACTGACATGGGACATCAGAGAAACTGGACTGTCCCGTCTCCAAATCCTATAGCCTCAAGGCCATTATAACAGGCCTAGAAGGCCTCCACTTGCATATAATCCCCATCCCTACTCCAGCAACACGTGCACACACAGGCCACACGCCTGCTGCTGCTTGCTCCTGCCCTCTGTTGTCAAGCTCACAGAAGGCCCACAAAGCACCACCCTAGGGATTCTTCCTTCACACCTTCCCCACTTCTATACCTCCTTTCACACGACATCACAGGGAAAGTAGTGTCTTCTCTGTGAGCTCTGCCATATCAGTGACAGCAGCTGGCTCTGGCCCTAGGGCGGAGTCACCAGGAAAACCCCAGGCCATCCCTCTAGGGACCTCAGCCTAGAACACCTGTGCCCCTTGAAGACAGAACTTGACCTTGGGGTGTCAGCCTCTGCCCGCCACCAGCCAGGCAGACCCCTGGCCAGGAAAGCTGACGAAGAAGGCCAGGTCCGCTGCACAGCCTCAGGGAAACCAAGCCCGCTCTGGGACTGAGCTGGGGAAGATGAGGCCAGAGGTGTGGGAGAAGCAGGGGTGGCCCGGAAGGGGAAGGGGTGCTTCTTGCACTGATATGTCTCTGCCCTCCTCCGCTCTACCCTACAGAGCCCAGTCATAACCCAGTTCTTCCCCTCCCTGTTGCTCTGGGCATTTACAGTGATAATGCCTCTGATGGTCTACTTCTCTGCCTTCCTAGAGGCCCACTGGACCAGGTGAGATGGGGGGCCTCCTCTCCCAGCCCTGCTGTTTGCTCAGCCCCGGCCCCTTCCCCTGCCCACTCCCCCACCAGCCATCTGGCCTAAGGAGCGGAATTGACATAGGGGTGGATTTGATACCCAGAACCATCCCAAAAGACTAACTTTTTTTTTGAAAGAGGGGTCTGAGTTGTCTCTGGGCCTCTGGGCTCAGGGACCCTGAGACAGGACCACCATATCAAGCATGTGAGGCCCAAACCAAGCCCTTCTTGGGCTGCTCCCACAGCCTCCAGCCATGCACTGGGGCGATGGAGCTGTAGGCAGAGCCACAGTGCTAGGAACTCCAGACAGAAGGCACCGGGGGAGGAGGAAAGAGCAGGACTCATCTGAAGAAGGTCAGGAAGGCAGTTGCAGAGGAGCCCATGAACTCAATCTGACTGTAGACACCTGTGGCCCGGGCCGTGCAGCGCCAGCATTTTAAACAATGGGAGCTATTTGGCCCTGATAGTTCTATGGTGGTAGCTGGTGGGGTAGAAAGTATGTACCACATCCTGGGCTTTTGCCAGAAGGCTGTGTGGGTCTCAAAAGTTATTTCCTGCACCAGAAGCTCCTACCATCCTACCAGGCAGTAAGCCAGGGGGCTTGTCCTGACAGAAACCCTTACTGGTCTTTTATCTGGCCAAGAATGTGGCTTATGTTGATTATTAAAACTGCAGGGATCCTGATTATCATTGGTAATGTCCCTCTAACAAAGGTGTCAAGCACACAGCACATGCGTGCCCTTCCTCCCCGTCCCGTGCCCAAGGCAGACATCACTAGTTGATTATGCTACTCCTCCCTGCTGCAGCATAGCTCTCAGCGCTCTGTGGGGATGGTGTTGGATGCACTGTTCAACCAATTTTCTAGCCCAGGCAGCTGCCTCTGTCTTTCCCGTCATTCTGTAGTTAGGTCCCTGGTTCTTATCTCGTATTTCTTTGTTCCCTTCAGATCAAGTCAGAATCTGATCATAGTGAACAAGTGCTACATCTTTCTGGTGTTCATGGTGGTTATTCTGCCCTCTATGGGACTGACCAGGTACCTCACCTCCAATTATCCCTCCTCTCTCAGACAGGCTCACCCTAGAGTTGGAACCTCCTGTTTCAGATACTGTAGGCCTACCTGTGCTTGCGGCAAATCCATTCCTCAAAGGACAGTCTGGTGCCTGTCATGAGCCTAGCATGAGCCAGGTTATCATGTGAACTCTAAGGTGTCAGCTGTCAACTCTGCCTTCAAAGAGCTTATCAGCCAGCTGGGGAGACGAGCCATGGCTGTCAGCTGAGAGCCCAAGGTGGAAAAAACACAGCCAACCTGCAGTAGAAATTTGGAAGAGGGAGAGAGCACTGTGGGAGAAATACCTGGTGAAAGTTTGCTAGAAGTGGCCTTGAGATGAGAGGCCAAAGGGTTAGGGGTAGGGGTGGCCCAGCACGAAAAAGGCAGAGAGGCAGTATGGGCTGTCCAGCTGGAATATTAGAATGCAAGAGTCTCTCTAGGGATTGAGAAAGGGAGGACAGCAGGAGGGAAGCCAGGCCAAGAGGAACTGAACCCCAAGCCTCAGCACGTAGGTTCATTGACTAAAGGACCTACCTTGTTCTTGTTTCTAGTTTGAATGTCTTTTTCCGCTGGCTCTTTGACATCTACTATCTGGAGCAGGCATCCATCCGGTTCCAGTGAGTACTAGAGTGCATGCTACAGGTGTACTCCCAGTGTATGCTGGGGCTTCCATGGGTCCATACTAGGGAGATATGTGTGTCCTTTATTTGCTCACATGGGTAGAGATGAATGCATACACAGGCTGTCATTAAGAGAGCCCGGGCCATGGACCTATTTGGCAATCTGGTAAAGCCCTGGGATCCCTTCTCTGAATGAAGTTTTGGAAATAATTGTAGATTTACAGGAAATGGCCCCCACAGTGTCCTGCGTACCCTTTATCCAGTTTCCCCCTCTGGTAACATTTTGCATAACCATAATACGGTATCACAGCCAGGAAACTGACATTGATACAATCCACAGAGCTTCTTCAGATTTCTCCAGTTTTACACAGTCTCTGAATAGATGCCTGTAGATGCACAGAATACCTGGATCACAAAGAAAACCAATTATACTGAAATGGTGTTATCAAAATATTTGAAAAGTCAAATTTGTCATAAAATCTTTATGCACACACTTCCTAACAGGACAGTGGATTTTAAACACAAGCAAGCTGAAATTACATTTTATTGTTTTAGTTTTTGTTAATTTAACTTATTTATTTTGAGAGATGGGGAGAGAGAGAATCCCAAGCAGACTCTGCACTGTCAGCACAGAGCCCGACGCAGGGCTCGATCTCACGGAGTGTGAGAGACCATGACCTGAGCCACAATCAAGAGTCGGATGCTTAACCGACTGAGCCACCCAGGCGCCCCCATATTTTATTATTTTAAAGGCATTAGTGTGACACCGTTAGCTAGCAGAAGAACATTAAGTTGCGGTGAGGTGATGGGATCTTTGACAAAGCAACATGTGGGTCAGGTTGGACATCCGGCCAATTTCGCTTTTGTTTTGTGTTGTTTTCAGGTTAAAAATATTGAAAATCCCAATTTTCAAAGATGTCGTGTTGCAAATGACACGCAAGCTTTCACAGCCTGCTTTATAGGGCAAGGACCAGAATTCTGTAAGGTTTCTACAGTTAAACTATAATTGTGATAAGTTGGACTTTTTTTTTTTCCTGAGATGAATATTCATCTTTGGTGAGGTCAATATCTTCAATACAGTTTATGTATGAGAGAGTAGCTCTATGGCTCAACTTTGAGGCCATCAAGAAAGAATAGTTTTTGAAGGAGTTCTGAAATATACCCAGGGAGCTCACAGATTTCTCTTTTCAAACAAGTGGACAGAATTGTGTAGATGGGGCGACTGGACAGCCACAGAGATGCCTGGGTCACCAACGTGAGAACAGGCAATGTGGCCATTCATTCAGGTGGCTGAATGACTCCCAGCTGAAGCTGGCCAGCCATGCCAAGTACGCAGATAGGAAAATGTCGATCCTGTAAAGTTAGCATGTGTCATTCAGCAGCCTGTTTAATAACTACCCTTATTTTGAAGTGATGGTGAGTGCAAATAGTATTGTCATATATCACTAGCAATAGCAACGTGATATGAAAATATCTGATGTCAACTACTGACAGAGTCACAGCCATAGCTGACGTTGCTGTGATTTGTTGCCCACGTTCTCTTAATGGGAAGAAATGCTACACTGCAGTTAGAGGTTAGTGAAAATAAAGACGTAATTCTTTTCACTCTTCAAAGTCACAGACCTCCAAATTTCTCCTCATGGACTCTCTGGGGTCTGTGGACCCAGGTCAAGCACCCCTGCTTTAGATTTTGATTGTGTTTTGCATGTATTTCCCAGTTGCATGTATTTCCCAACACATCCATACTTGTACACCAACCTCATCCCTGCTCAGAAGGCCCCGCATTCACTTAAATTGGGCCCGGGGCACATGTGTATATGAAGCTTATAATCCCCATCCCCACCCCTACCCTCTACCTCTCTTCCGACATCCCTGCCCTTTCCCTCTCCCTCTGGCTTCTGTGCTGTCCCCCACTCTCCCAGGTGTGTGTTCCTGCCAGACAATGGCGCCTTCTTCGTCAACTATGTGATCACGGCAGCTTTGCTTGGCACGGGCATGGAGCTGTTGCGCCTGGGGTCACTCTTCCTGTACAGCACCCGCCTCTTCTTCTCCAGGTCGGAGCCAGAGAGAGTCCACATCAGAAAGGTGGGGGCCGGGCCCTTCCCTGAGCACAGCCTTCAGAGTTTCCTTTGGGAGGGTGTCAGGAAAGGGGGCCCGCTGGAAGCATGAGGGACTCGAGGTGAGAGGCGAGGTGTCCTGGGGCTGCAAGGGAGCCTGCCTCCAGGCCCGAGCTGCCTTCGGCTCCCACGGGATAGACGAGAAGCCACAGAAGCAGCCGAGCCGAGGGGACCGAGCCACCTCAGGTGACCCCTGCCTTCTGCCCTAGAGCCACGCCATGGACTTCCAGTACGGGCGAGAGTACGCGTGGATGATGAACGTCTTCAGCGTGGTCGTAGCATACAGCATCACCTGCCCCATCATTGTCCCTTTTGGTGAGTCTTCCCTCGGACACCTCCAGGGCTGCCCACCCTCGTATTGGGTGGAGGAGCTGAGCCCCGCAAGGTCAGGCCACCTTCCGGAGCATGAGGAGACCTGGGACAGACTGTCAGAGCGAGGACGGGCCTGGGCCAGATCAGGGGAGGTTGGGTAGCTGCAAATGTAGGATGTTTCTCGAGTGAATGACCCTTGGCCAGACTGGCAGAATAGGCTCTGGGGGCCCAAGAGAAGCTGATGGTCCCAGGGGTCGGCACCACAGAACTCCGACGCCCCGTCCTTGGCCCTCACTGCCCTGCCAGACCTGAATCTGGCTTCCCAGGCCTGGGGAGACTTGGGACAGCACAGGGCCCCGGCTGAGGAATCACCACTGAACGTGCCTCGGTCTTCCTGCCCCGCAGGCCTGCTGTACCTGTGCATGAAGCACATCACGGACCGCTATAACATGTACTACTCCTACGCGCCCACCAAACTCAACGAGCAGATCCACATGGCTGCTGTCTACCAGGCCATTTTCGCGCCACTCCTGGGTCTGTTCTGGATGCTGTTCTTCTCCATTCTGAGATTAGGTAGGTACCAGGCCTGCCGGGCAGTCCCGCCTCCTCCTGCTCCCCACTGCTGCAGAAAGCCCTCAACAACACCTCTGCTCTGTTAAAGCAGAAAAGGCCCGGGAGGAGCAAGGCTTGCTCACGGATTACAGCCACCCAGGTGGCTTCTCTAGGCTTAAGGGGCTTGTATCAGAGTCCCAGCAGACCTCTGAGGCTAAGAGGAGGGCTGGGACTGACACGGACCAAATAGTATGCATTTGGGTTTATGACCACCGGAACAAGAAACTTCACATTCCTTCATTCTTCTTTTTTTTTTTTTTTTTTAATATTTATTTATTTTTGAGAAAGAGAGAGAGAGAGCGTGAGCAGGGGAGGGGCAGAGAGAGACGGAGACACAGAATCCGAGGCAGGCTCCAGGCTCCAAGCCGTCAGCACAGAGCCCGACGCGGGGCTTGAACTCACAAACCACGAGATCATGACCTGAGCTGAAGTCAGATGCTCAACTGATTGAGCCACCCAGGCACCACTCAGATTCGTTCATTCTAACTCAAGGCTGGCAGGATAAAATATTAGCTCTCCGGCTCAATTCCTGTGGCATCCCCACTGGGATCCTGGAAGATGCGTGGTCTTACAGATTGCCGAAAAGCTGGAGGAGGATTTGGGGTGTGCCCCAATGACCAGCTTTTCCCCTGCTCTTGGCTCCACAAAGCTGCTGTCCTGTCCCCTGAGGCGGGAAGCTCACACTGACATCCCCATCCTCTCCTGCCTTCTCCCCACACTCAGCCCCTGACACCCTCCATCTTCTCCAGACCATTTCCTGCCTTCTCCCCACACTGGCCTGTCCTCAGAGACACCGGACCTTAATCCTCTCAGTGGAGCGGAGAAGGCAAAGTCCGTATTTTCTTACTTCCTGTTGAGGTGGCAGCTGGAAACAGCTCTCAGGATACAGGACCCGAACGTTATAAAATGGAAATCACAGGTTCCTGATTTTGAGCTGACGGGTCGAGAAGGACATGTTTAATGGGCACTCGAGTGGATACTTATGGCAATTAAATTTGTGTGAATTATCCATTTGTTGTCCATTCCCAGTGTCTTATCCCCCAGCCTTTCCCCACCGCCCAGCGGACTTCAGTTTTTAAATAATTTTTCCCCTAACTGTAAAAGATTACATTATCAAAATTGGAATGACCCATAATCTCACCCAGGGCCTGATGTCTGCTGCTCTCAGACCTCATTCTCTGGGCATATTTTGGGGGAGAGGCCAGAACAGGAGGGAGTTTACTGGTTTAGTCTTACTTTGCAAAATTGTGATTTCTGTTTTATAACGTTCTTTCATTGCTCAGCATACTGTTCTGAACAATTTCCTGCGTTACTGCAATACTGTTGGAGCACGTGACTTTGAGCAGCTGCATTAAATTCTGCCCTTTTCAGTCAGCTCTCCATTGTTGGATACCGAAGCTCTTTGCCACTTTTGCTGTTATAGAAACACGATGATAAGCATCATTACGTGTTAGCCTCTGACTGTAAAGACGGATTTACTGATTTTTAATCTTCTGTAGAAAACTGGTTAAAAAAAAAAAAAAAGTTACCAAATATCCCTAAGCAAAATGTCAGCGACTTAAATTCTGGATTGCTCTTCTGTGCCGTTAGCAGAGATAACTGAGCACGCCAGAGCTCACAAAGACAGGCATGGGTCAGAGGTTGTATTTGTGGGCAGTGGCATGAGCGAGTAACTCAGAGATACTGCCCAGGGACTGTGATGTGGGAGGTGAGCTGATGGGTCGAGAAGGACGTGTTTAATGGACACTTGAGTGGATACTTAAGGCAATTAAATTTTTTTCATGGAGTCCATAAGATGCCAAATTCTAAAGTGGTCAGATGACACCGAGAGATGGTCTCATGGGTCAGGCTCATTGACTCCAGTTGCTAGGAGGAGAATTGGGGCAGGGGCCTCTCTGCCCCCATAGAGGCGCTGGGGTGGCCCCTAGTGACCCAGGACCTCGGCTGGCAGACTCCTGCCCACAGCTCCCGTCCTCAAGCACGGAGCCCCACAGCCTTGTCTTCTCCTTGGCAGGTTCGCTCCACAACATCACCTTCTTCTCCCTTTCCACGCTCATTATTTCCATGGTAGTTGCCTGCCTTAGCACTCTTCTGGGGAAGCTCCGGACGGTATCTTACTATGAGGTGAGTTGCCCTCGCTTTCCTCTCTTCATTCTCCCCGGCCTCTGGGGACATGGCTCTGGGCTACTCCTGACCTGGGCACCCACAGCACCACGGAGACAAAGGTCCTTGCCTTTCCAATGATAGGGTGTGCAAGCTCAGCGTGCATGGGTGTGTGCCCGTGAGCCAGCCCCGGTGCCGGGCCCCCCCACACTCTGCGGAGTTTTAAAAGACAATCGTCTTCTCCTCCTCTCCCTTCTGCCGCCCCCTCCAAACAGCGGGCTGCTGGCACATCCTTCCTACAATGTGAGCCTGTCGAGCCACTGAGCTGTGAGTGCCACTCCAAGGATGGAGGCTTCAGAGAGAGAGGATGGGGGGAAGGACAGGAGCGTGGGGCATGGAGAAGGACGATGAAGAGGGAAGGGGAATAGTCAGCACACTTTGAGGAGCCCCAGGCTGTTGAAGTTGAGGCCTGGCTCTCTGGGAGCCTGTGACTCCTTTGGCTCATTGCCAGTGGGGTCAGCCTCATCATTAGAGACGGGAGCCAATCCCTGCCCGCTGAGCACCCTGCCAACAAGGGTCTGTGCCCAGAGCGGCGTGTCAGTACGGGTGTGCTAGAATGATTTCCAGGGACCAAAACATTTGTTATTTTTCATGGTTACCCGTTTTTCTATTGGCTCACATTTACTTATATTTCTGCTTATTTTCAACTAACTCAGGTTTTCTGTTCATAATAGTAAATTGTGTCCTTTTAAAATGAAGTTATATAAAGAGAAGAAAGTAAGTTGATTTAAAGTTCTGGTATCCTGCTGAGTTAGAGGAACAAGCCTCTTGGAAGAGGATCCTTTTGCCTATAGTGACCTTATACCTGGGGGCCCTGAACTCAGACCCCCACCACCCTCTCTACCCAGCCTCCTCCAACCCCCAGCTCCAGTGCCGTGCCAGTGAGGAACCAGAGTGGACGATGCCTCTGGCCCTGTCTTCCCTATACAACGATGCCATGTGATCTGGTTGCCCAGGTGTCCACTCTAGGGAAGGAAGGTGGCAGAGGACCTAGACCGTGATCTCAGACTGATCTCAAGATCGAGGGGGAAACCCCAGGAGGAAAGAAGAGACCGTTGAAGCCAAGGCTTTTACTAGAGTCAAAGCAGGCTCATCTTTGAACCCCAATGCCAACTCTCCTTACTTCCCCCCCCCATTATGGTCCTTGGGAATGGAATATTCTGGAAGGGTCACCCAGCATCCCGGTCCTCTTTCTGTCCCCCTGGGCTTCAGCCCTACCAGCTGGGCCGTAGGTCATGGAAAACAGAAGATGAGTTGCGTTCTGGGGGAGCAAGAGGCCCAGGCACAGATTCGGGGAGGGAGCGGGCAGAGGGAAGACACCCCCCCACTGTGTGACCCTCCACATCTCTCCCCACTGCTGCAGCCCGAGGAGGAGATGGAGACCGTGTTTGACATGGAGCCAAGCAGCAGCACCTCCACACCCACCTCCCTTGTGAGTCAGTGCCTTCACCCCAGGGGACAGGTCAGGAGGGGGGTACCTGTAGGAGTGGGCTACTCCAGCAGCAGGGGCGGGGGCCACTGGCATTTAGTGCCCTCCCCGGGTGTTGGGGAGGAGACGGGGGGCCCCTGGGCGCCCTCCCCTGACACAGCAGGACTTGGCCCAGGTCAAACTGCTGCCATGGCCCTGGCTGAAGAGCTGGGAAGATAGAAGAAGCAAGACAAACCCTGAAAGGATCTCAGAGAGGAGGAGAAAGGTCAGGGCGAACCCAGCCACAGCGAGCTCAGTCGTGTAGACGCAGGGACGTGCTGGGGCTCGGCCTCAGGACCGAAGGCTGCCTCCAAGGGCACAGATGCCAGGCAGAGCTGCGCAGAGCTGCAGGGAGCTATTGGAGGCCCGCGCTGAATGGTAAGGCAGGGGTGGCGCCACACGAGTGAGCCCATCAGCCTGTGAAGAGATAAGGCCGACTCAGAATGCAGGGCTCTGGCTGGCTGGGCCTTGGCTCCCACGTCGTGGCTCAGCCTGGAGGGGCCTGAGCACTCACCCATGTCCCTGCCACAGGTGTAGATGTGGGGCCACCGATGCACGCACTGAGCTGGGTACCGGGTTGTCCCATGCCCCGATGCCAGGGTGCCTTGGAGGAGCACTGAAGAAGGGCACCAGCCAGCCTGGGCACTCAGGGAAGGCTTCCCGGAGGAGGGAACATCTAATCCAACTCCGGGAATGGGAGAAGGGGTTGCTAGGTGGAATAGGTTGTGGGGGAAGGGCATTTGAGGAAGCCTGTGCAAAGGCCCAGAAGAGAGAATCTGGAGCGTTTGAACACCTGAAGAGTTTTGGGCCTGGTGGAAGTGTAGAGTGGGCGGCAGGACCCAGTGGGAGAGGAGACTCTTTAGTCGTGACAGAGTTGGGGAAAAGTGCACAGACACAACAGTGGTGGACGTGCCCACCCCCCGTGCAGAGAACTGCACGTCTGCCTCACACTGGGAAAAACTCCTGCACAGAGGGGCACATTTCCTCTGGGAGGCAACGGGAAGTTGCTTCGCATAGCATCTCCCCTCGGGGGTCCTCCCAAGATGAGCCCTCTGGAATATTGTTAGCAATCGGTTATTGAAGTCTTCTTAGGAACCTGACACTTCGCTGTTAACGCTCCTAATCTTTATGATACACCCACATAGTAGGTGTTTTCATCCTCATTTTATAAATGGGGAGACTGAGGCTCAAAAGATCATTTAATTTAGACGCCAGGGCATTCCTGAGCAAGGAAGTCACAGAACAAAGTTTGAACCAGGTCGGTCGCACTCTAAAGCCTGGGCTTTAAAAAACATTACTGGAATTGATTTTTTTTTAATCTTTCATGATAATAAGCAAGTAGCATATGAACATTGCAGGTAATTATGGGCAAAAAACGGAGAAGCAAAAATAAGAAAATAAAAAGTTCATATTCCCACCACCCAGAGATGACTGCTGATAATTTAGCAAATATTCTTCCAAGTATATGTATAAATTTTGCTAAACTGAAATAATACTGTACATACTCTTTTATAATCTGCATTTTTAGTTAACAAGCTCCATCTTTCCATATATATACATTCCTGTATCTTCCAAGAGCCCGTCCATATTCAAGTTGTCCCAAGTGTTCCAGAAATATCTTTTACAACATGTCCAAACCAAGATCCAATCCGATCTCTGTGCTAGATTAATCTGGTGCCTGTGCACGTCTCTCGTATTTTAGCCCAGGCTCGCTCTTGTGACTTGTCAGAGACTCCAAGCCGGTTTTCCTGCAGAATATCCCACCTTCTGGATATTTCTGGGTATTTCTCCCTGATGTCTTATAATGGGTTTTACTGTCTCCCGTATTTCCTGAAAACTAGTTAGATCCAAAGGCTGGGCAGGTTCAAATTCAGCCTTAGGGGCTAAAACACATTCTAGGTGGTGCCGTGTACCACACCGGGAGACGCGTAACATCCCATTTATTCCCACTTAGGACACTGGTTACTCCCAGGTTAGGAGGATCACAGCTGGCCTCTTCCATTGTTCAGTTACCATCTTACCCCTTATGACCAAAAGGTTTACAGGGGGTTTGCTTTGGCATTATACAAGTATCTAGATTCTTCCTACGGAACAATCCATCAGGGCGCTTTGGTTTCACTGAAATGAATACACAGGAAAGGTTTAATTCTGTCCCATAATTACCTGTTTTCAAAATAAGGAGTTGGTTTAAAAGCCACTTCGAAGGATGACAAACAGCTCTGTCCCTAGTACTTCCTGTTTTTCTATTCTGCTGCCCTCCTGTGCATTTCTGGGTCCATTCCTGGGTTTGACAGACACAGTTTGTAAGACCTCAGATAGCAATCTGTTCCAAATCCTGATTCCCGGGCCAGCCGGTGATCCGCGCCACGGCGGGTATGGACATGCCTCGTAAGCTGTATTGGAAAGTGCGCTAGCCCCGGCATGGGGTCTCTCCAGACCCCAGCAGAGGGGAGCCTCGCATCCTCTCTCTCCGGGGTCAGCCTGACCTGGAACCAACAATGAATGGGGCTGCACTGGAGGAGCAGTAGGCTGGGAGCTAGGAGGCCTGCACTAACTCACCCTCCGAGTTATAATTGCTCATTAAATGGTTAAGGGCCCCTCAGCAGGTGGGGATGGCCAGGCCCCGGGCTGCTGGGGTAGAAGAAAGGATCCGTGGCTCGTGGCTCTGGCTAGTGGGTCCAGAGAGGCAGAAGCTCTGGGGGTAGGGCTTGAGGGCAATGGCGTGCCCAGGGCGTGGCCCCAGATGTGACCTTAGCTCTTTCTCCCCTCTCTGTCCCAAGCAGCTGTACGTGGCTACTGTGCTGCAGGAGCCGGAGATGAACCTGTCCCCTGCCTCCTCCCCTGCTCGGCATACCTACGGCACCATGAACAGACAGCCTGAGGAGGGAGAAGAGGAGAGCAGTGTCAGGGGCTTTGCGAGGGAGCTGGGTTCCGCTCAGTTCCAGGACGGGCTGGAACTAGAGGGCCAGAGCCAGTACCACTGACCAGGACCGGAGGCCTCCACCTGGCGACTCCAGCGGGAGCAGTGGCCAGGGGAGGGCCCGGCGAGTAGTGGGGAGGCAGGAGGGCCACCCGGACCTCCCCACTACCTCCCGCAGACTCTGGGAAGGCCCCAACAGACACCTGCACCCTGGGTGTTGGCCACATGGAGACCCAAACCTGCTGACCAGCTAGAATGGAAGGTGCCGGGCAGTGCAGAGGGCAGTGCCGAGGGCCCCCGGGATGGGATGGAGGATACAGGCAGCGCCACGTCTTGGGAACAGCCGCCAAAGCCCTGGGCACAGAGACTACAGGCTAAGGGACCTTGCTGGGGTCGAAATGGAGAAGGTGTGCATAAGGGAGGAGGCAGAAGGAAACCCACCGAAGACTCTTCAGGGTCCTCTCCACGCTTTCACCAGCTGCCCTGCCAAGGAGCTTCCACCACTGCTCCTACGCCATCCCCCACCCCTACTCCAGTCCCTCCCCTGCGGTCTGAGGAAGCCCAGGTATTTGTGCTAAGCCTCATCAACGACATCCCCAGCATGGGGATCTGTAAAGAGAAGTTTCTGCACGCACCTGGGGCATGCGGCAGCTGAGACCATAGACCTGAGGGGAGGCAGTGGAGACCTGTCCTATTCCTCTGCCCCTCAGCAGACATCCCCAGGAGCAGCAGGGTGGAGACCCTTATCCTTTCTATTCTCACAAGGGCAGCTGGGACACGATCACTCGGGGCTCATTAAACGGGACCTGTGTGCATTTTGATGAAGGCAACCTTGGCTGGTTACTATAAGGTGGGAGGGGCAGAGGCAGAATTCATGGAGAGGGGTGCTGTCCCAAAATACTGGGTTATGGGAAACCAGATACAGCTTCCCCAAGCCCCAGGCCTAATGAGAGGACCCTCAAGGTCAAGGATGTGGCCACTGAGAGCTGCTCCTGCCTCATACCAAACTGAGTGCCTGAGCCCCCAGCATAACCAAGGTGGGCAGCAGCTTGGGGTGAGAAGTCCATGCTTCAAACGGAAGGCGACGGCCATTCCCTGGCCTCTGAGTAGGACCCTTCCTCTCTTGGGGCCACCTGCATGCTGGACTGAAGACCACTCAAATGGCCTCCAATATGGTCCTGGCCCAGAACCCTGCTGGGGATGGGGTGGGAGTGGGGCTGTGTCCTCCATAGAGAAGCCCTTATCTGGTGGAGGCCTCCTTCCCAGAGCTGCCACCACCCGAGACCTGGAGGAACCAAATCCTGAGTAGGAACAATGCTGGTGACACTCGTCCCCTTTGCCACAGTCGGGGGTACAGACCTCTGCCTCTGGGGACAGGCCCCCATCAGGACCACCAGGCAGTGCAGCATGTTAGGATACAGACAGGGGCCAGCTCAGGCCTCAGGGACCAAAAGGAGCTAAGCTGAGCGGGGTCTACGTGGTCTGGAACTCTCCTGAGTTCCCTCCTGCAAAGATCTGGGTCCATGTGGCCAACCTGCCAAAAGGAGGCCCCAAGCTCGCCTCCCCCGGGCATTTCCCACCACCTCCCAGGCACACGGGCGGCCCTGAACTCAGACCACCTGGGTCTTGTCCCTCTTCCACCTGTGCCCACATCTCAGCTGTAGAAGCTCCAGGCTTCACCAGAGGAGAAAGAGCGCTCAAGAGACAAACATTGCCATACCCCCGGGGCTTGGCCCAGACTTGGCATGAAGGATCTTTCCAGAGAGCTTGGGTCAGCCGGGGAGTCGGCAGTCTCTCCCACTCCTTGTCCGGCTAGGAATAAGGAGGAAATTATTCCCAGCCAGTCCCTCCTGAACCCAGGCCCCTCAGGGTCCCCTCCTAGCATTTCACCAGCCAACAAGGAGAAGGGGCCTTTCCCAACAGGGAGATCTGCCCATGCCATGGAAGGTGGCCAGCTCCAGGCCCTCCGGTCCCCAGAAGGTGTATTTGGTGTGCGTGTGGCTTTCCTGCCAGAAGCTGGCCTGCAGGCTCACGTTCACCGGGCACTGCTTGCTGGGTGCCTGCCCCCCAACCCTGCAGCCCCTGCTGGGTTATTCCTGCCGCTTCTGCCACTGTCCCTCTTCTGTCTTCCCCCTGCCCACCTGGCAGTGTATGGATGCTGCATATGGAAGGGTCCCAGCAGATTACATGGCAGCATGGCTGGGGGTTTCCCCCTCTGCATTTGGGCCAAGTGCAGCTGGTTCTAAGAGAAGGTGGTGCAAATGTTGGGGAAGTTCCAGAATCCATTCACTTCTCTACACTTCCTGGAGACCCAGGGCAACTGGCCAGCACCCTCGGCCCCACCCTGACACACACACAGCCGCTCAGCCTCCACAGTCACTATGAGGGTGGGATGGGCGTGCTCTGGCTCCTTAGGGCCTACGCATCACATCCAGGCCCTCTCCAGGCACCTCCCCTCTGGCCTGCCCTCTCGGCCCACCCTTGGCCTCCACCCATCACTATCTCACCCCACCCCACAGCCCACTTCCCAGCTGCCCTTCTCCATCCTTCCACCCAAGCACCACCTCTCAGACTTGATTCTTTCTGGAGGGGGCTGCCTCCGAGGGAACCCAGGATTGCCTAGAGCCTCTAAGAAATGCCCCACTGGGCCTAGAGTAGCTCCATGCCTGCCTGCCTCTTCCTCAGATGCTTCTGGAAGCAAAGTGCCTATCAGCAGCATTGCATCCTCTGGGGACCCCGGTGCGCGGTGTGGACTTCCCTTGGCCACCACCACTAAAGGAATGTGCCAGAATGCCGAAACTTCTCGTTATTAATGCTATGATTGTGCCTTGAATAAACAAGTTCTCCCAACCTCTGCTGGCCTGTACCTCTGCATTGGACCGGCCCAGCAGGGTGTCCCCCATCCTGAAAGAGCCGGAGATGCTAAGGGATGAACCTCCCTATGGCTGCCAGGCTGGAGCACCGTACCTTCATGGCTTTAGCCCCTGAAGCCTTCCCAGGCCCCTGTCCTCACAGGGAAGGCCTGGCAAGTGCCTCCTGGTCTGCTGGAGAGACAGAAAGTGGCTCTGCCTCACTCATTCTGCTGTGAGTGCTCTCAGAGCCCCCCGGGCAGTAGCAGAGAACTTCCTGGTCCTCGAGCTACCATGCGGCTGTTGAAACAGGCTTCTCCTGGGCAGCAGAAGCCCCAGGGTGAGTGCTGGGCCCCTCAGTGGGTCGCTGGCCGGACTTGCTGCTGGGCTTGAAAAGATGAAGATTTCAGGAGGAGGCCACCAGAAAAAGTGGCAGACAAGGCTCAGGCCCGTGCTGGTCTCAGCCCGCAGCACAAGGGCAGGGGGAAGTGGAGGAGAGGCTGGCCTCGGGGAGGTATGTGCGGCTGCCAGGTCAGGCCCAAATGGGATAAGAAACACCCTGTAGCAAAGGCTAGTTATGCTTGCTATGTTGGACCCGCAGTAAGTTGGGGAAAACGTCCCTGCTCTGGGGAGTGTGTCCTGGCCCGGGAGACCAAAGTTCTGGCCTTTCCTCCAGCCGTGACCCTAGGCTGGTCACATCACCAGAAAATAGGGGTAGGGGACACTACTCTGCCTTACTAGTGAGTGCAGCAGACTCAGCAGACCGAGTGGGGCTGCAGGGGAGGCTTCCTCCCTCACTGCTCCCTGTGAATACACAGGACAATCTCAGGCTGCTCCCCAGCCCCCATCACTAGACCCTCTCCTCAAGCTTTCGTAGTCCATTGATGGGCATGGGTTCGAAGTGCCCCACTGGCATGAGCCTGGGCATAGGGCCAGGGCCCACTCCCTTGACCCCTCTCACCCCAAAGCAATTCTTTTCCAAGTCAAGTCAGATGAGAGCCACAGGGCTGCTTCAGAGGAGAGAGACACATGAAGGCCACCGTGGCTGGGTGGCAGGGTCTGTGCCCTGAGGCCTGGAGACAGGGGTGGGCTGATGGCTGCTGGAGGACCAGGGGCCTTTTCCTAGGATCCTCAAAGCCCTGCCACAACAGCTGCCCCTCAGGGTCTCCTCCCAGGGGCCAGCAGCCTCCAGGGTCCCCCAGATCACAGGCCCTGGGCCATCCCTTGGTTCAGCAGACCTTTCAGGGGACTTTGCTCAGGGAGAGACAAAGACACAGATAGGCAAGCTACAGAGGGCGGGTCCTAGCCCCAAGCATGTCAAGTCCCCGACAATGGAATTGGTCAGTCTTCTCTCAGCAGGCCAGGAGCACTGGAGGCCCAGGAGGTCCATATAGCTGGGCTGGAGTGGGACTGGGGCACAGGCCAAGAGGGAGGCCAGGTGCCAGGGAGGTCCAGGATCCCAGTCTGACAGGACTCTGCCCAACAGGGCACTGGAGCACCTGACTGTCACGCTGCACTCTGTGGGGCTGGGGAGGAAGCAGAAGGGCACTGGGCTCCAAGAGGCTGTGCCCGGAGGCCAAACCTTGGGGTGGTTTCAGGCACCTCCAGGGCTGGCTCCCCACCACCTAATCCCGTCGTGCTGGGGGTAGCTCAGTTCTGTCCCGAGAACACTCCAAGCTGTCCAGAGCCAGGTTTCTAAGTCCACTCTGGGGCAGGCCCTGGGGGCGGTGGTGTGGTGGGGATGGAGGAGCCTGGCTTATCGGAAGGCAGTGCACAGTTTTCTCAATAGAGCTGTTTTCTAAACATCGGATGGCCCCTGGGCCTTGACAACCCATAGCTGCCCAGCATATCTCCAGCCTCAAATGCTGGGGTTCTCTATCTCGGCTGCAAATGAGAGTCTCCTGGGAGATTTTAAACAATCCCAGTGTCCAGGTCCCATCCCTAAACAAATCTGGGATGGGGCCCAGGCACCCCTATTTTACAAAAGCTCACCAGGGGACTCTAGTGTCGAGGAGGGTTGAGTGGGCAAGGCTCTTGTGGATGAGGAAAATAATCACAGCCTAACACCCCTGGGGCAAGGGAAACTGGTCTCAGCACCTCACACTGTCTCTAGCCTTGGGGAGGAAGTAGGGGGCCCCCAACCTGTACATAAGTACAAAACCACAGGCTGAGAGGCCGCTCCTCCCCTCACACTGCCTCCGGGGAGCTCAAATACCAGGCAACAGGTAGGTAATCAACAGGCCCAACGTTTGCCTTCTGTCTTATAAGCCATTAGTACCCAATGCCCACACAACTTCCATTATAATCATCTTACTTTGTAATTGTTGTTTGGGCTGGAGAGACACACCTGGGGCCTCAAGGGGCCCTTCCGGCTACCCTGTCCCCTTCACCAAGGGTCTGAAGAATCACCTCTTCTCTCTCCTCTGAACACAGAGCCCAAAGTCTTCCCGTTTTGTTTGCAATAGATTATAAGTGCGATAAACCAATGTATATGGTGGGTGTCAGGTAGGGGCAAGGGCTTTGAAGAAAACACAAAGCTGGAGAAGGAGGGGAGTGACTGTAGATGGGAAGGATCTGGAACGAGCTTTTCTGGGGATGAGGCATGTAGGGGCTGCATGAAGGGGGTGCTGGGCTGATCTGGCCCAGGAACAAATACAGAGCCCTGGGGCAGCGGGGGTGGGGGTGGGGGGTCAGGGCACACAGTAGAGTGAGGCCATATCTGAGAGGGCAGCAGGACCCTGGGCTTTATCCCCGTGATGTGGAGGCTACTGGAAGTTTCCAAGCTGGGGGTAGGGATGGGGAGGGAGATGTGATCACCTAAGGTTCTGAAGCAATCACTGCAGCCTCTGGGTGAGAACAAGGTGGAGGTGAAAACCTGTTGGGGCTCTGTTGGAAGCATCCAGGAGACGTGGCATGGTAGCTCCAACAAGAACGAGGCAGGGAGCGAGGAGAGAGATGGAGAAGTTCGGAACAGGTCTGAGGATTCATGGATGGATTAGACGTGGTGTCTGAGAGAAAGCAAGGAAGTGAGGATGGCTCCCAGTTCTTCTGTCTGAACAGCTGGGTAAACTGGTTTACCAAGGCAGAGGATGCTGGAAGGTGCAGGGAAAATACCAGGCTCTACTTTGGTTGTGTTACGTTTGAAATGCCTAGTAGGGACATTGGGCAAGGGTCTGGATACCGGGGTCTGGAGTGGGGGGCATCAGGCTGGAGATGCAACCCAGAGTCATCAGCATCTAGGTGTTTAAAGCATGGGACTGGCTGAGACCTGGGCAGGAGCTAAGGGGAGGTCTGAGGGAGATGAGAGGGGGGTCCACAGGGAGAATGAAGAATGAGAAAGGAGGAAAACTAGGAAACCCTGGCATCCGGAATCCAAGGAAAGGAAGGGATTCAGAAAGTAAGCAGGAAGCCCCAGCGCTAACCACACTTGACAGTGAATACAGGGCAGAGGGGAGTGAGTTCAAAGATGCCCTGAGGAGGCATCAGCCAAGTCAGAATGCTGGAAATGCCACCGGACAAGTGAACTGGTTTCTCCCACACATCAAAGGCGTGGGGAGAAGGGAGAGGGGAGGGAAAGTTTAAGAGACACAACCAGATGCAGTGTGTGGCCCTTGACTGAATAAACCACCTGCAGAAAGACATCAGGGAAATCTGAACACAGACTGGGCATTAGGCAATGTTGAGGAGACACTGCTCATCTCTATAGGTATGCTGATGGCGAGGATTAAAGCGGAAAGGGAATCAGCTAGATGTCCCTATGGAAGACTTTACAAGGGCATGAAGTCTTAGATTTGCTTTAAAACTTTCCAGCAGGGGCGCCTGGGTGGCGCAGTCGGTTAAGCGTCCGACTTTAGCCAGGTCACGATCTCACGGTCCGTGAGTTCGAGCCCCGCGTCAGGCTCTGGGCTGATGGCTCAGAGCCTGGAGCCTGTTTCCGATTCTGTGTCTCCCTCTCTCTCTGCCCCTCCCCCGTTCATGCTCTGTCTCTCTCTGTCCCAAAAATAAATAAAAAGTTGAAAAAAAAAAATTAAAAAAAAAAAAAACAAAAAAAACTTTCCAGCAAAGGGCACCTGGGTGGCGTAGTCAGTTGAGCCACTGACCCTTGATTTTGGCTTTGGTCATGATCCCCGGGTCATGGGATTGAGCTGCCTCGGGTTCCCCCGCTGAGTGTGGAGCCTGCTTAAGATTCTCTCTCCATCTGCTCCTCTCCCCAACTCGTGCACTCTCTCTCTCTAAAGTTTTTTTTTTTATTATTATTATTTTAAAAAACTTTCCAGGAGAATAAAAGAGGTGGGGGAGATCTTGAGCTGCTCACACGGATGCTGGCTGAGGTACACAGAGATTCACTAGGCTCAGGTTTTTGTGCATGTTATATTTTTCCATAACAAAAAATTTAAAAAAAATTTTTTTTTTTTTGGTGTTTATTTTGGAGAGAGAGAGAGACAGAGTGTGAGCAGGGGAGGGGCAGAGAGAGAGGGAGACACAGAACCTGAAGCAGCTCCAGGCTCCGAGCTGTCAGCACAGAGCCCGACGCGGGGCTCGAACTCACGAACTGCGAGATCATGACCAGAGCTGAAGTCAGAAGCTTAACTGACTGAACCACCCAGGCGCCCCCATAATAAAAAATTTAAAATGAAGGAGTGATCAACTCTTCAAAGGGCTACTGAGCCGAAGAGCAAGGTGAGGAGTGGGACTCAACCCCTGAACTGGGCAGGACGGAGGTCCTGGGTGACCTTGGTGGTGGCAGATCAGGGGCAGGGACGAGAGCCTGGGTGAAGGAGGCTCCCATTCTCTCATAGGCGTGAGGAAATGAAAACAGCGAGGAAAGACACTTCCGTAGAGTTTTGCTATCAAAGGAAGTAGAGATGCAGGGCAGTAGCTGGAGTGGGAAGGGGCCAAGGGAGGGCTGGCTCCTTGTAGAAGATGGGAGGTGGCTGGGAGAATGCGGAAGAATACAGGAGAGAGAGGGTTAAGGGCTGAGACTGGCACAGAGGAAGAAGGAACCACCCCCCATCCCACATGCACGCTCAAATGCACACATACTCACATGTACATACACACACTTGCATGCGTGCGTGCACACACAAGTAGAAAGGCAGCCTTCAAGAGAGGTGAACGCGCCCATGCTTACTACAATTGCTCAAGACCCAGGTCAAAGGAGGGTGTTCGGCCTTTCCAGAGGCAGGTCACCCCAGACAAACACTCAGGAGCCTGTCTGCCTGAGTCTCAGCTGTTAGGTCTCGTGAAGGAGGACTTCTCTCACTGGAGCCTTTGGGGCTCGAGAAAAAATGCTTTTGGTGCCATAGGGAGAAAAGCATCCCCAGCATGCTCCAGACCATGTCTGTGATCACACAGCCTGGCAGGCTGGGTCACCAGAGCTTATCCAAAATGAAGCCCCAGCTGGGAGCTAGAGAGGCCCTGCAGGCACCAGCAACATTGGTCTTGGAGGAGAAAACCGAAGCCTCAGGGCAAGGGCAGTGGGCCCAAGCGAGCCCCTCCAACCTTTCACAGCCCAGCCCCGGGCCCCACAAGGCTGTTCACATGATGCCCACTCTTTGTTTTTTAAAAATGTTTATTTAGGGGCACCTGGGTGGCTCGGTCGGTTAAGCGTCCGACTTCAGCTCAGGTCATGATCTCGCGGTTTGTGAGTTTGAGCCCCATGTCGGGTTCTGTGCTGACATCTCAGAGCCTGGAGCCTGCTTCGGATTCTGTGTCTCCCTCTCTCTCTGCCCCTCCCCCACTCACGCTCTGTCCCTATCAAAAAATGAATAAACGTTTAAAACAAATTAAAAATGTTTATTTATCTTTTTTAAGAGAGAGAGACAGAGAGCAGGGGAGGGGCAGAGAGAGAGAAAGGGAGAGAGAGAATCCCAAGCAGGCTCTGTGCTGTCAGTGCAGAGCCCGACGCTGGGTGAGATACACCATGAGATCACGACTTGAGCCAAAACCAAGAGTCAGTCACCCAGCCAACTGAGCCACCCAAGTGCCCCATCATGCCCACTCTTAATGCTGCTGCACGTTCCTGGCTGGGTCTCTACCCCCATCTGCTCACTCTTCCTGACCACACACACACTCGCACACACTCACACATTCTCACACCGGCTCTTCAACTCCAAGGTGCACTGCAGGCAAACCCATTCAATCCCCTTAAAAAAGCCCACCCTGGGATTGGCACCTGCCCAACCAGGGAGGCTCTAGAAGTTTTCCTCAGGGACCCTATGAGTCTTTGGTGCCCTTTGCTGCTGTCCTGGTGCCTGGCCCATTCCTATCCCTGGCCTCACTTTGTCCCCTACGAGGTGGGCTCTCAGACCCCTGACCAGTGAACTGCTTCAGACTCTGGATTAGTGTGGGCGCATGTTGTAACAAAACAACCCCAAATATATAATGGCACAAACACAATAGATGTTTGTGTCTCTTTCCTGTAAAATTCAAAATGGGCCCTTGCTCCACAGGATGGAGAAGTTCCTTGGCCCTACCAGGCACTTCCGATTAGTAGGTACTCTCCTCCAAGCAGCAATTTGGGGACCCGGGCTCCTTCCATCTTGTGGCTCTGCCACAGTCAACACATGGCCCTCAAGGTCACTGCAAGATCTCCATCGGGCTGGCAGAGGGATGACAGAGCACAGAGGAACTTGCAGGAGTCTGGGAAGACCAGGTCTAGAAGTGGCGCACAGGTCCACACATTCCGTTGGTCAGAACTAGGTCACATGCCCCACCTGTTTGCAAAGGAGGCTGGGAAATGTAGTCTGGCTGTGTACCTAAGAGGAAGAGGAACCGAATTTGGTGCCCTGCCAGCCAGTTTCCATCACAGACCCCTAGGTCCATCCCTGCCATTGGCTTCTTGCCTTCCCCAAGCCTCTCCTTTCTTTTATATCCACTCTCTGGCCTTGGCCCTCCTGACCCCATCCTCCCACCCTGCCCTAGATCCCCCACCTTACAGCTTCATCTGGCCACAAGCTGACGCCCAAGAAAAGACCAGTCCCAGCAGGTCAGAGAGGCACACAGAACAGGTTTATTCCTCATCAGTTACACAACCACAGCACAGAGCAAAAGGTAAAAGTGCAGACAGCTTGGGCAAGGGCAGAGGGCCTCCCCTGCTGCTTTCTCTTCTATGGCAGCCTAAGTACAGACACACACCAGGTATTAAACTCGGGGAGCTGTGCCCGGCAGTGGATGTAGGCGGGGCAGGTGAGACCCAGCCCTGCTGGGGCGGGGCGGTGAGGAACAGCCACCAGAACTCAGGCCTCTTTGGAGTGAAATCCCCCTCCTCCCGTGCCCTTCCCCAGCCCCACCCCGCCCTGGCTGGCTAGCTGGCTTCTACAGAGTCGTACTAAAGGAGCTCCCAGCAGCAGCACTGAAGGAGGGAACTGGAAACAGCAAAAGAAAAACTACTCTGTCACGTGACATCTAAGCAGGCCCCTGGGACCCCGCTGAGCCCATCACAGACCCAGGTCAGCTCTCCCTTCCCCAGCAGTTCTCTTGATCACCTGCCCCTACCACCTGTGATTCCACCATGAAGGCTAAAATGGTCCCTCTTGTTTACTTATGAAAGGCAGACACCCCTGGGAGAGAGAAGAATGGAAAGCAGGCAAAATGGGAAGGTGCCCGAAGCTCAGCCACCCACTCCCTGCTTGGCCCAGCTCACCTGAGAAGGATGGATGACCAGAGCCCATGCTCTCAAAGATCTCCACCTTCCCAGCCCCGTGCCACCTCTGTGACCCAAACATTGCTCCTCTCTTAGCAGAGGAGGGATGCTAGAGGGGGAAAAAGGCAGGCAGGGAAAAGCTACTGGGGACACAAGGAAATCCAGAAGCCCCTTCTTGAAGGAAAAGCCACCCCTGTCTGCAGTCAGAGATGAGTAGGACTGAGACCCAGCCCTGCTCCATCACCTCTCCAGGGTGGTCAAGGGGACAAGGGCCTAGGTGCAAGGAGGCCTAAGGGGAGCTGGGCTACGACAGACACAGAGCAACAGACAGACACAGACAGATGGGGGCCTCCAGGTGGGGGCTGCTGGCCAGGGGGCTGCCTCTTACTCGCCATCCCAGCCTCGACTCATGGCCTGTACCACGGCCCCGTAGAGCTGGCTCCAGGCGGCCCGCATGGCTGGTGTGAACGCAGGGCCCAGGCACTTCTCCAGCATGTAGAGCAGGGACTCACCCACCGTCTGCAGAGGCAAGCGGCACCTTGTCATTCCTGAAGGCAGGAAGGCATCGTTCCATTCCACAGGTGAGAAAGCTGAGGCCGGGACCTTTCCTTTCTCCTGCACAGTATCCATGCTTCCCAAGCAAGATTCTGCCCCAATCCTTGGGTGCCACATCGGGTCCCCTTTTCCCTTAAATGTGAGGCCTTATAGTGAACCAAGCATTTCATTCCACTCAGCCTTGCAACCATCCCATGGTTGCCTGGGACCCCCAGCTCAGACCAAGCAAAGTCACTGCCCCCAGGACTCAGTTTCCTCCTCTGCACGGCAGCACTCGTGGTATTAAGATCCCAGACTCTGCAACCAGACAGACCTGAATTCACCTCCTGATTCCACCATTTATGAGCTGTGTGGCTTCAAGCAAGTTTTACAACCTGAGCCTCAGTTGCTTCATCAGTAAAACAGGGAAAGTAAAAGTCCCTACTTACCAGATTGCTGGCATGATTAAATGAGACCATCTATAAAGAGCCCTTAGCACAGCATCTGTACACAGTGAGCCTTCAAGAATAATAATGGCTCTTGTTGTTATTAACCATAACAAAATATTGCTTACTTATTCCACAAATGTTTACAGAATATCCACTAAAGACCAGGCACCGCACCAGTGCTCTAGTTAGAGAGGCCAAGGTGAGCGTGGTCCCTTCCTCGGTGTGCTGGCCATCTGGCAAGGTGACTGGACTATGGGGTAGGCTGTCACGTCCGTGGCCCCCAGTGAACCACACTTCAAGGATTCACGCCCCCTGAGTGGGGTCCCTCCACCTGGAGCCTGAGCTCATCGCGTGCCTGGCTTTGGCCAATGGGCACTACCAAGGGGGCTGCAAGCGGAGGCAGGAAGTGTCCTGGCACATCGGGGTTCTGCCCTCTTGGAACTCAGCTGCCGCTCTGCGAGGAAGCTCAGCTAGGCCACGGATAACGAGACACCACAGGATAACAAGACACCACAGGGAAAGAGGCCCCAAAGGATGACAGGCCAACTTGGATGCACCAGCCCCAGCCGTGCTCTCGGCTGAGTGCGGTACATGAGTGGCTCCAGCCCCACCATGCGGAGCAAAAGCACGACCCCGCCGAACCCAGAAATCGTTTGCTTGGGATGGTTTTATACACAGTGATAGGAAACGGGGCAGACTGGCGAATCCCAAAGGCTCCTTAAATTTCCACGGTTCTAAGAGAAGCCACACCACGGAAGAAGAATTGGAGGCTCAGAGAGGTCAAGGCAGTGCCGGGGGTCACATGGCGGGGGAGACACAGATGCAGGCCCCCAGCCCTAGTCATCTCAGGGTATGGAATGGGGAGAGAGAACAGGCGGGCAGGGAGGACAGGGAGAGTGGTGGCCTCAGGCCAGGAGCTCCAGAGAGAGGGGAGCCCCATTACCCACCGAGAAGGAGCTGAACTTCACGCCCACGGCACGGTGCTTCTTGCCCAGACCAGCAAGGTACTCCTCCAGCGAGGACAGGTCCTCTACATTGGTCACCGCAGTGTCAATCACGAACATCACCTGCCAAGGCAGAGGAGCAGTGAATCGGAGAGGTCAGAGCAGTGCCACCTGTTCACAACCACAGTCTAGATGGGGGTTCCAACCAGAAGTAAGAGAGGTCACCAGGACCCTCAGTTTTCCAGGATCAGAAATGTAAGGCAATCAGGGCACCTGGCCGGCTCAGATGGTGGAAGGTGCGACTCTTGATCTTGGGGTTGTAAGTTTGAGCCCCATGTTGGGTGTATTGATTACTTGAAAATAAATAATAAAATGTTTTAAAAAGAAAGAAAAGGAAGAAATCAAAGGAGGAAGAAAGAAAGAAGGAAGGGAGGGAGGGAGGGAGGGAGGAAGGAAGGAGGGAAGGGAGGGAGGAGGGACGGAAGGGAAGAAGGAAGGGAGGGAAGGAGGAAGGAAGGAAGGAAGGAAGGAAGGAAGGAAGGAAGGAAGGGAAGGAGGAAGGAAGGAAGGAAGGAAGGAAGGAAGGAAGGAAGGAAGGAAAGGAGGAAGGAAGGAAAGAAGGAAGGAGGGAAAGGAGGGAAGGACGAAGGAAGGAAGGGAGGGAAGGAGGAAGGAAGGAAGGAAGGAAGGAAGGAAGGAAGGAAGGAAGGAAAGAGGGAAGGAGGGATGGAAGGAAGGAAGGAAGGAAGGAAGGGAGGGAGGAAGGAAGGAAGGGAGTGCAGGGCAATCTGAGTTTGCTTGCAGGAAGTACTCAACAGTGGCCAAACTACTAATGTTATACTGTGAAGGCAGCTCCTCTCCTCTAAGGGTCTCAAAGCCCTCAACTTGGGAGCTGGATGGTGCTGCCCACCCTGGACAAAGAGAAACTGAGGCACTCTGAGAGTCACAAGCCTCTAAGGGGAACCCCAGCTTGGTTGTCATAGGCAGATGGCCCTAGTGGATCAGTGCCGACACCACCCTCAGGAGCCAGGGACAAGGCTGAGGGCAAGGGTGGGGCTGGGACCAGCTGGCTGAGCACAGGGTGCCCCAGACTCTGCCCGGCTCAGCACAGAAGGCAAGGAGCAGATGCCCCTGGCATGGGGGAGCAGCAGGAGGGGAATGAGACCAGGCCAGGGCAGGAGGAACTTTCCCTATCCCAAGTCTCTCATTCTCTCCCAGGAAGGCGTTCTGCAGGATCCCAGAGGCCGCTCTGCCTTGTCTCACCTTCCTGATGTGGTCCAGGAACTCGGGGGAGGACAGGCAGTCCTCTGGGCTGGAGAACTGGCGGCAGTTGTACTGGAAGAGGGGCAGCAGGTCAGGCTCCAGGTCAAACAGCCTGTGGGGGGAGGCCCAGGTGTCAGTCCCTACAGGCCCCCACTGGCTCCGCGAGCCCTAGCTGCCCAGCAGTGGCGGCAGGCGGTGGGGGGGGTGGTGCAGGGATTCAGCTGAAACCTAGAACACACCCACCAACCGGGCACTGACCCCTTTGCCATCTTTGCCAGTGCTCCTTTCCCTCCTCTTCCACCGGCTCTGAGGGGCATCCTCAGTGAGTCTCTAGGCCTCTCACAGGACCCAGCATTGAGAAGCCCCTCCATAAACAGTTCAGAGGGCTGGGACAGGGAGGGGTCCTCAAATAGGAAAGCCCTTCTCTCTGTCTCTGTCTCTCTCTGTCTTTTCTCTGTCTCTGTCTCTCTCTCTTCCACTCTTGGGTCAGAACGTCTGAGTCTCATCATGTCTGGGGGGGCTTGGGCCAGTGATGATAGCCGGACTACTGAGAATTCCTTACACCTACTGGTCATTGAGTACTTTACATGTAGTTAACTTCTGTATCCCTCACAATCCTAAGCAGTAGTTATGACTGTTATTCCAGGCTTACAGCACAGAGACTCTAAGTAACTTGCCTGTGGTCACACAGCTTAGAAGCAGCAGAGCCTCAGAGGGCTCCCCTTTTCCCTTTTTGTTGGTGTGGGAGGTGGGGGAGGTGGTGGTTTGCAAAAGCCTCCTCAGAAGTTCCGGGCTGGCTTTGGGAGCCAAGGCTCCTGAAAAACCATGGTGACAGGGCATTGGCTCTGGTGATGACAGAGGGGTTACCTAGAGACTCTCGAGGTAAGGTTGAAGACTGGTCTCCGTGCCCTTGGGTCTGGGCAACCCCTTCCCCCTCTCCCCAGGGGTGAGACGTGGGCGTGTATCGTCCCCTCCCCGGCTGTTCTCTCCTCCCAGCCTGGTCCTTTCCTCGGAAAGGTTTATCCTTCTGTTGGCGGCCTGAAGTGTGCACTCCTAGGGCCTGGCCAGTGCCTGCCCTCTGGGAGCCAGGCACACCCTCCCCTCACGGGCTCTCGGGGCACCCCTCAGGCACCACCCAAGGAAGGAACACTCAGGAACAGAGCCAGGGAGAGGGCACAGCGCGGGGAGCAGAGCCCGCTGGCCAGAGTGTAAGGAGATCCGCAGGGGGGGACAGCCGCCCGCCCCCGGGGAGCGCCCCCCCCCCCCCCAACGACTGCGCCCACCGCCCGGGGAAGCGCAGGAGGGGCTGCGCCACCCGTCGCCGCGCTCGCTGCTTTGGCGCACTTCTGGAAGCGCCCCGGCGCCGCCGAGGCAGAGGGCCAATCTTTCCTCCTCCGGCGCCGGTGCAGCCGCCGGTAGCCCGTTTCTGGCGAGGCACCCCGCCACCCGCACCCCCGGGGCGCTCGGGGAACCCTCACCTGGCGAACAGCACGGTGCCATGCTCCAGCGGGCTGCGGCTCACCGCCCGCCAGCTCTGCCGGATCAGCTCGGGCTCCGGGCGTTCCATGCTGGCCCGGGGACGCGGGGCGCTAGGCTGGGACCCTCGGGGCGCGGGCACCGTCACCGCACGTGCCGCGCCATCTCCGCGGCGACGCGGGCCACTCCGCACCCCCTACGGCCCCCCGCGCCTCAGCCGGGCGGGGTGTAGCCGCCGCTCCTTCCCCGCCCTAGGTGGAGGCGCCCCGCCGTGCCCGCCGGGCTGGCGCTTCCGGGGACCCCGCTCCGGCCGCTGCGCCCTGCGCGCCCCGAGGCTCCGAGAGCGCCCCGCCCCGCGCCGCCCGGCTGGGGCGCTTTAAAGCAATCGCGGCCCCCGCCCTCCTCCGTCCGTCAAGGCGCTCATCTCTGGGCAACCGGCTGTGGCCAGGGACGACCTGGTGGCCTGGGAAATGCCTGGGCTTCAGAGCTTAACAGAAAACGTCGAGCCTCTCTGGGCCTCAGGTTTTCATCTGGAAACTGGTGATGATTTCACCACTTGCTGGTTAGGGCACCCAGTTGAACTTGATCACCTTAGGAGGCTCTGCATGTGCCATCTCTCCACAAGCTTCCCTCAAGCGCTACCCGGAGGCATTAGACTTTGTCCCCCTTGGCACAGGTTCTCCTTCCTTCTGCCTGGAAATCGGACCAGGGGACGCCCAGCACCTGCCTGTGTGACCAGGCCCAGGCTGGAGAGGCTCTCTGCCCTAGCTCTGGGTCTGAGGCATCCGCACTCCCCATCCCTGCATATTGGGGGCCACCAGGGCTCTCAGCCTTAGGGACAGGGCCGAGACTGCAGCCATTTCCAGGCAGGGCTGGGTGTTCTTGAGATCATCTTTAGCAATCTGTGAGCTCCAGTTCTAACCCCGGCTCTGCTGGCCAAGGCCAGGTCTGGGGTGCAGCGGGAGTGACCACTGCAATACCTGGACATTGAGGGAGTTAAGTGCCAACATGCTATTCCACGACTTTCAATAGACTTTCAAAAAATTTAAACGGAAGTACTACTTCATTCTCTAACTTGAAGTTCAGGTAGTACAATCTCTTGCTTGCCATTCAGGGTGTGAAGCTGACCACTTGCCAGGCCTGAGCCTCTCTCTTTCAAGCACCAAAGTTCCCCCGGTCCCACCCCAGTGTGAGTGGCCCGGGCTTTGCAGGGCAAAACCCTCATTTATCTTTCATCATTTCCAGTCTCAGAGCCCAGCTCCTCCCAGCCTGACTGCCTACTTCTCTTTCAGTGTCCTCAGCATACGGTAAGGGGGTTGAGTAGTGAGGTCTCTAGGGGCCTTTTGGCCCACCTCCTTTCCTTCCATGGACACAAGGCGGTGCTCAGGGCCAGTGGTCACGAATAGCCTGAGGCTCCATGCCCAGGAGTTTGTGGGGGTGCATCCCATTCCTCTCTTCCCCACCTCCCCACACATCTCTGGGGTCTCTGGGCTGAGCAGGAGAGCCAGGCTAGAAGGCCTAGCTTGTGTCCTGAAGAGTCTGAGATCGGGGACTAGATTTCTCATTCAGTATCCTATGACCCTGCAGCCAGGTCAGCAGGTCAGGGGGGAGAAGGCCATATTATGTCTCTGGTGAGCTTCACCTTTCAGTGCCCAGATGTTCTGTGCTCTGTGCAGGCCACCTGGCTTATCTAAGGTTTCCCACTCTACCCAGTCTGCATTTCCTGGCAACAGTCTCTACTTGAGAACTTCTTGCTTCCTTTCTCCTTTGGGAGAAAGTGTCTGGGTCTAATAGGTTAGTTCATGGCAGTTAATGGTTTTAGCTGGTAAGTGGTAGAGTCAGCACTCACTCTGCCTAGAATTCTAGAGCCAGGAGAAAGGTTGCTAAGTGCACTGTAATCCCTGCTTCCCTGGGAGAAAAGGCTGGAGAAACTAGCTGGGCCTCTGCAGGGCCAGCGGGAGAGAGGGGAGAGGAGGTTCCAGGAGACAGAAGGTCTGAGTCCGTATCAGAAGTTCCCAGGATCTCCCCTCCTTGCCTGGCATCTGCCATGACTCAGGCAGGAGGTGCTAACAGAGGAGAGCTGAGTGCTGTCCTAGAGCCAGTGCTGTCACTGAGTGGACTGTCAACAGTAGACAGTGACAGAGCTGGCATTCATGGAGCATTCCTGTCCCAACTCTGTGCAAGGCTCTTTGTGTCATTTACTCCTTGTCTTCACACTGTCTCTGCCAAGAAGGTACCATTTGTTTCAATCTGGTTATACCGTTGAGGAAACAGAAGCCCAGAGGTTCGGTAACTAGCCCAAGATCACATGGCTGTAGGCAGTGGGGCCAGGAGTTGCCCTCAAGTCTGACTCCAGCCTGTTCTCTGGACCTCTGTGCTCCTCTGCCCCCTTCACTTTAATGGACCGTGACCAAGAGCTCTATCCGTAGTTCAGACCAAACCAAGGTCACTGGGTTTGGGTCAGTGGTTCCTGACTGGTGTACTGGTACTGGTATACTGGAGCTGGCTCTTAGATCGCCTTGGAGAGCCGATGGTGTGCACTGATCTTTCCAGATTCTCATCTAGTGACGTCAGGTTGCTAGCCTGAAATGGGCCATGGTGAGAATATGTACACCATGGAAATTGGCAAGTGCTACCCACCAGGCCTTTTCTCCCCTCCCAGAAAACCACTGGTCTGGGTGCACCAGGAAACACTGGGCCCCGGGTGCACTGTGGATGCGCTAAGCAGAATGCACGAAGGAACGTGCTAAACGTGGACACCTCTGAGCTGAGTCCAGGCCTTCTCCCCGGGGACCCAGGGTTGTCTGTTGTTCTGGGAAGGTGCTTTTATCCCAGGACCAAGCCGGAGAAACAGAAAAAGCCCAACTTGGTGTCCAGTCCTGGCCCTGATATTGACTAATCACAAGAGTTGAGGCAAATAATTTAATCTCTCATGGGTAGAATGGAGACAAAAGCAGCACTGACTTCACTGTGCCTTTATGAGGATGAAGTGTCACTGATGTGTCGGTGCTTAGTAAACTAAGCTGTGCCGGTCAAGTGTGTTTGGTCCCTTCCTAACTTGCCTGGACTCGGCGTCTTCCCTCCCCTGAAGCTCTGCACGTCCCCCTCCCTGCCTCCTCCAGCCCCTCTTGTCTCAGGGGGAGGGGGAGTCAGGCCGCCTGCACCTCACAGGGCAGTGCCACTCCTCTCCTCTTCCACCCACTGCCCCACACACACCAGCGCTCACCTCCTTGGGACGCTCGCCATCACTCCCAATGACAGAAGACCCCTGCGAGATGGGGCCTCTGGCGAGCACAATGGCAGCTGCTACAGTGCTGGGCTGTGTGGCTGTCTCAGACATGGACACTCTTACTCTCCACTCTCCTTGCCCTACTGTGTGGCAGGTTACCAGAGAAACAGTCCAGCTTCTGACTTATTTTGGGATAAGTTTACATAAAAGAACAGCCCTCATTACTCAAGTAATCTTGTACGTGGGAGGGCCCCAATGTCCCTCGGGGTGACGGGGCTCACCTGCCCAGCCAGGGCCTTTGCTGAAATTAGAATGGCCTCAGACACCGGGACACGGTAGAACGGTTCTTGCCCCCAAAACATTCTTCTCTTTCTGGGAGCCCGAGGGAAAGTCAGGTTCAATTAAGTACAACAAGAACACCATGGCTTTCAAAATAAGGGCTATTTATTACAAAAGTAAATGGCCTCTGATTATCTGTGGAAACCTTTTTTTAATATAAAATCGTGGCTCAAGAAGCTGGCTGGAGGTTGTGCTCACAAACATCTTCCTCCACCAGCAAGTTTGTGGGGCAGATCACATTTCCGCCGATTCCTGGGCACTGGAGCTCATACTCAGGGCACCACCCCAACAGCCCCTCTCCCCAGCATCTGCCAACAACAGAACCTGAACACTTGCAGCTGCGTCCACCCGCACAGCCTCGTCCCCAGAGAAAGGTCTGTTCATCTGGGCTAAGAGGAAGCGGGGGGAGTGAGCAAGCAATTCTCTCATCCTTGGAACATAGTAGAAGAGACGGAGGAACCCTTCTTTCCCAGTGTGGCCAAATGAGGAGGGAGCCACGGGGAGGAAGCTGGCTGAGCTTTCTCATTCCCCACCCTCCCCCAGAGTGGCTGCCCCTCTGGCTCCTTCAGGGTTCCTCCCTTCCAACAAGTTCCTATTAGGAAAGAAGAAGGTGCAAGGGAACAACGGCCACCTCCCAGTTGTCATCAGGCCAGTGCTCTTAGCTGAGAGGCAAGCGCAGATTCCTGCACTCGCCCTGGGTGGGCAGGAGAGCCCACCCAAATGGCTGTCCCCACCCAGCTCAGAAGAAACCAACTCTCTGCCTTTGGGGAGGAGAGACAGCGGTGCGGTGGAAAGCGTAAGCAGAGGTCCTCCATCCCTGTTCTTTCCTTCCAGAAATGCAATTAAGCACACAGCCCAGACTCAGCACACAGGCAGCACTTCCTGCCAGGGGAAGTCAAAAGGGCTGCAGCCCTGGGAGAGGGAGGTCATCACACCCCAGATCTAATTAACAAACCTGCCTTGCTTTTGACATTGCTGCATTTCCTCTATTAACATTAATGATGGCTGGTCCGAACGGCTAAGGATGGCCAGAAGCTTCCCTCCCCACCGCCCAGTAGGTAGCACAGTCTGTCCCTGGGACCAATTTCCAGTCTCCGTGGCAACCGCCTCCCAGAGATGCTCTAAAGAGCTCTGACCCTGTCAGAATTGGTGGGGGCTACAGAGGAGGGAAGATGAAGTGTGGCAGAGCCTCATCATTAAACCTGGAAGCATCACAGCCCTCCGAGACAAAATACTCTGTCATGTACTGGCGGGAGGGAGGCAGGCTGAGGAGCTGGCCTTGGGCTGGTTCGGTTCTCACCCAAGGGTTTCCTTAATCTCTTCTATTTGGGGAAGAAGTGAAAGGAACAGCTAGCTCTGAGCTTCTTCCTTGGGCTTTAAAGTGGCAGAGAGTAGAAGCTTTGCTGCATTTCTAGGTGCTCTGGGTCCTTGGGGAAAGAGATTAGTGAAACAGTGACACAGAGAAAGGGGAATGAAATGGAAATGGGGTGTCAGCAGGGGAAGACTAGAGAAGTAAAAGGAACACCTCATGAGTGACAGGGACATCAATCCGGATGGGCCACACGGCCTACTGGGACCCCAGCCCGGCACCACAGATCCCTGCCCTGCTGCCCATCACCCTCGGCTGCTAAGAAAGGGGCCCCAAAGGCTCTCCCAGCCATCAGGAGAGTGCGTCTGCCCCACTGGTGCAGCCAGGCTGGATGCAGAGGGAAAAGGACGGTAGCAAGAAACACCTCTGGCGAGCAGGCCCTGCAAACACAGAGCAGCCCAGGATAGGGTGCCATTCCTCCCACAAGACATCACGTAATACTCTGAGAGTGAGGAAGCCAGGGCTGGTGAGCTCTCAGCTGCCTTGCTCTGGAGACTTCCCAGCAGCTGCCGCCCGGGAAGCAGCTGGGAGGCCAGCCCTCCAGCCCAGAGGTGCTCCGCTCTGTTTGTTGGGAGGAGAGCGGCGCAGCGTGGACAGTCCCGTCTGCTCTGGCCTTGGTGATTTCCCAGAGTGGGGTTGGTGAGCTCAGCCTTCTTGGAGGTCAGAGAATTTATGATGGTCTTACTTTCAAACCAAATCCAGTGTGAAGGAAAATACCAGAAAATACTACTGTAGCCCTGGACTATTTCTTGAGTTTATGACACTCAGCTGTCCACAGTCACAGTCTATATTCCACAGGTATATGGGCACATGTACCCTCACACCCCCACACACATCCCTCCTTATGTTGCACACTTGGGGAAACAGACCAGAGAGGTGGTGTCCTCTATTGCTGGGCCATTCCCAGTGGTGGGACCTCTGCAGAGAGAGCCGCGGCTCTCCCTTGTGTTGGGTTAAGTTCCGGGTGTGCCCCCAGAGCTCGGTCCTGGAAGGCAGCAGAATTCCTCAGGCTCCTCGGGCAGCTTCGCCCGCAGCTGGGAGGGTCCAAGGGCTGGCTGCACAGCTGGCTATGCCCAGAAAGTTCCTGGACTCAGGCTGAAGTCCTTGCAGTAGCCTCAAAAGTCCCATGATTCAAGCCACCTTAGTCCTGCCATTGGACTTCGGGGATCCTGGGCTAGGGGACCAACCATCCCGTAAGCCAGAGGGTGGAAGAGGTAGAAACTGTGAGAGAGAATCCAGAGGGGGGCGGGTGGCATCCAGTGCCTTGGCATCGGCAAGCGGCCCTATAGACCCTTGAAATTCAGCCACCCCCCTACCCCCTCACCCCCCCCCCCCCACTAGAGTTCATTAGGTCTTCTCCACCTACAAGATCTGCTTGTTCTTGTCACCACAGTCTGTCTGGGTTCGCTGTTTGGGCACACTGTTGTCTGAGAGCTTAGCAGATGCTGACTTAATGACAATGAAGGAAAGGGCTCCTCCCAAGAGGCCCCAGGGAGAGACCAGCCCAGGGGTCTGGTCATGGCTGTTTGGCTCAGAGTGCATGTTATAATGTGCATGTGCTCTCAGGTCACAGACCCACCATTTGCAGTTCATGCTTTAATGCTGCCTCCCTGGCAGCACTAAAGGCCAGTGACTCTCAATAGGGGATCTGTGAGACTGGCATGAAGGTGGGGAGAGGAGGGGAGGCTTGCCAAACACCCTCCTTCCAGTTATTCTGAGCCACAGCCCACACCACTCTTCCCACCCTCTCCCTCACCCTGCCTCCTCCAGAGCTGTCTGGTAGGGAGCCATGGTCATATAAAACCTGGAACCTACTGGTAAAAGGAAAGAATGCAGAGTTAGCCCCTGTTTCTCCTATCCGGCTGCACATTAGGGTCACCTGGGGAGCTCTGAAAAATGGAATCAGAGCTTCTGGGGGTGGGGCTCAGTTACCAGAGTGCTTTAAAAGCAGAGTTTAAAAGCAGAGTGCTTTAGAATCCCAGGGGATTCTAAAATGCATCCAGGGCAGAGGCATCAGACTTGTGGGTGGAGAGTGGGGGACAGCTATGCAAGGAGTGGGGAATACTCACCTGTAGGCAGTTCCCAGGAGCAGGCTCAGGTTTCCCACCACATACAGGCCCCTGGCCACGGAAGAGGAGGCCAGGCTCCAGGCCCAGAGCCGCAGGAGAGTGTCCCACAGAATACCTAAGGGAAAGAAGAGACCTAGCACCAGTCTGTCAGAGGATGACTTCTGGGGATGCAGCACGAAGGAGCCACTCCAGGTCAGGAAGCAGGGAGACCCCCCTCAGCATTGTTCCTCTGCCCCTCTCCCCCAGGTCCAGGTAGGCAGTGCTGACCTGTCAACATGCTGGAGAAGAGCATGGCTGGGAAGTAGTGGTGGAAGTAGAGAATCCGGCCCATCAGGAAGAACGGGAAGTAATGGAGAATCCAGCCAAGCAGGAGCTGACCGCCTCCTCGCAGCAGGACCTGGGACAACCCTGGGCCCCAAGCAGCACAGCCCAGGTTACAGCCAGGGAGAGGGCAGAGACCCGGGGTCCTTGTCCAGCTCTGCCCCTTCCCTGCTGTGTGACTGGACCGGGCTGCCTTTCCTCATCTGGAGAATGCTGAGCAAGCCTAGGCAGCTGGAAGAGAGGAGCAGCTGGCCCTCGAGAGCCTTGCACATTACCCACTCAGGGAGGCTGGCACCCATGCAGGTGCACCAAACACCAGCAGGAGGCAGCCTAGCCTCTAAAGAAACCAAGATGCTCACATCCCACAGGTAGCTGCCCCCATCCCACCTCCATCTCCCACACCTTTGCTGCCACACAGATCTTTGCAGCGGCCGACAGGAGGGAGGTGAAGTTGGAGATGAGGATGGAGGGGGGCAGAGGGGGCCCAGGACTGTGGCTGTTCACAGAGGGAGCGGCACAGGGTAAAAAGAGCCTGCGGGAACGTTTCAGGGGCTGCAGTCCGTGCCCTAGGGGCTCCTCCCCACCCCACTAGAAGATGGGCCATGGAACAGGGAGGAGGCAGAGGACAAGAGGTGGGTAGCTCTCTACAGAGTGTAAAGGTTAAAAGCGAAGGCTCTGGAGACACCTGGGTGGCTCAGTCAGTTGAGCATCGAACTCTTGATTTCGGCTCAGGTCATGATCCCAGGGTTGTGGGATCAAGCCCCCATGTGTTGGGCTCCATGCTGAGCATGGGAGCCTGCTTAAGATTCTCTCTCTTCCTCTGCTCCTCTCCTCTGCTCTCGTGCTCGTGCTCGCGCTCTCTCTCACTCAAAGAAAAAAAGTGAAGGCTCTGAAGTCAGACTGCTTGGGTTTGAATCTCAGCTCTACACTTACCAGTGTATGTTCTGGGACAAGTCTCTTCTCTTTGTGCCTTTGCTTCCTAATCCATAAAATGGGGGTAAGAATGTTCTACTCTACAGGGCTGTTGGGAGGATAGGCATTCGGTGACTGAACTTTAAAGAAGGGAGAGAGTGGGGGCTGAAGGCAGAATGGCCCAGCAGAAGTATAGGCCCCAGCCAGCTGCTAGGTCAGGGGAGGGAGAGCCCAAGGGACCCAACCTTCAACCTCCGCAGGCAGGTGTGCCCCTCTCTGCACAGCTACAGCAATGATGCTCCCCAAGAGGAGGTAGAGGGCAATGCTCAACAGATTCAGCCACCAAACCACCTGCATGGAAAGGAGAATGGGCAGGTGAGAGGAAAGCCGCAGTCCCCAGGCTGAAGGTCTACACAGGGAGAGGGCTGGGCACTCACCGGGTTGCCAAGCAGATACACACGGAAGTCTGTGTCATTGATCCCTGAGAAGCGCAGGCCCTGTGGGGCAGAGGACACCCTGCTGATCCAGGGCCCAGTGCATCCAGGCCACACGTGCTCCGGTGGGGGGAAGACCAGTTACCTTTCACAGATAGGGAGCCTGGGCAGGAGGCTCAGAAAGTGCCAATTCTACATGAGCTCTCGGGGAAGGTGGGTCAGATTCAGGACAAAAAACAGAGCCCTGTCGGCCAGCCACCTCATGCCAGGCAAGGCCTTGCCTAGTTACCCTAGCTCACCCCACCCAACCAAGTCTCAGTGACCTCTTTTTTGGCTCCATTTCCTGGGATAAACTCTAGCCTTGAGCCCTACCTGATAGTTGACAGGCCAGTGCCAGGGTTTGGACGTGAACTCATTGTCCTTGGGTTTGAGACCATTGTTCCCCTGCAGGAAAATGGCAAAAAGAAGCTAGTCAAGGCAGAGATCTAGAGAGCTGACAGAAGTGTGAGCAATGGGCATCTCTGACATATGGCCAAGTGTCCAGAGGAAACCTCCCCCTACCGTCCCCCTCCCTGCAGGGAAGTCAGGTGCTCATTTTCAGTCACTGTTCACCTGCTTACAACTGCCTTACTTCTCCCAACACACAAGCCTCCATTTCCACCAGAGACAGTCCATTCAGACCCACTATGCTTGAGAGAAAAGAGAATGAAAGACTTGTTTCCTGTGAGCACAAAACATACACCCATCTTTCAGACCAAGGAGAAGGTGTGAAGAGAGCTAGTGGGGATACAAAATCAAGCCGACTTACTTGTTCCCTCAGGAACCCAATTTCAAACACAGAACCAGAAATCTGATGAGTTCCCAGACTTGGAAAAAGTTACTTTAACCTAGTGTTTCTCAACTTTTTTTTTTCATTATTGCCCCTCCTGGAACTTTTCAGACATTTTTTTCCTAAATGCCTCCAATGACATTTTAATACCACAGCAATACTATAAATATGTTTATATACTGGATGACTACCTATGCTTCATACATGAAAAAGTTAACGGTTTTCTGCCCTCCAAGAACACATTTTACCCTCTGGGTGATATTACGCATTGAGAATACATACTTTAGCCTGAAGGAACAAGATTCAGCCCCTTTAATCCAGTGGCTAAGACTGTCCTCTACACGGCAAAATCAGGGCTTTTCAAAGGCAAGAAGGAAAGGATCAGGACCCTGGATACTAAGCACAGGTCTGGTGTCAGCCTCATTATCAGAACAAATTGAGAAGGCACTTCCTGAGAACAGTTGTAAGATGCTGTGAGTTAGGTCAGGGTTTCTCCATTGAAGGGCCTCAGAATGAAGAATGAATCTGGACCCCAAAGGAGCTGTGGAGGGAAATGAATTCCTTCAAACCAGTGCAGTTCAGTCCCAGGCTCAAGGACTCCAGCCAGAGCTATAACAAACCAGGGGCATCCTATTTACTACATTAATGTCAGAAATCCAGTTCCTTTACTAAACCAAGAAATGGAAGGAAGGAAAAGTCTGTAACCATTACAGGCATATACATTTGTACACTGTTCTCTATGCTTAACACCTTGAGTGGGCTCGTTCCAGCTGACCCCACCAGACGAGGCAGCCTTCTCTGCACAGGACTCAGGCCCTCCACTCAGCTGGCAGAAAAGCCCTCTCCCGTGCAGTTTCCATCATCTGGACTATTTTGATCTCTTTCCCCATCTTGATGCTACATTGGTTGAGTAAGAAAGCTCTCTTATGCCCTTTTATTCTTTGGCTCTACCTCTTAGATAATGAAAGAAGAAACGAAACTATTTAGACTTAGTCTTAAAATTCTACCCAGATGAGGACACCTGGGTGGCTCAGTTGGCTGGGAGACTGACTCTTGATTCCGGCTCAGGTCATGATCTCACGATTCATGATATCAAGTCCCATGTCAGGTTCTGCGCTGACAGTGCAGAGCCTGCTTGGGAGTCTCTGTCTCCCTCGCTCTCTGCCCCTCCCCCGCTCGTGCGCATGTACACACACATGTGCTCTCTCTCTCAAAATAAGTTAACAAAACTTTAAAAATAAAAAAATTCTACCCAGACCTAGAATGATATTTTGACTGACAGGCACATATTCAAAGGAGCTATGTCATCAGGCCACAGTGACAGCTACAAGCAGAGAGTCAGAGAAGAAGTGACCCAGAGATCACTTGATGTGAAGTCATCACCTCGCAATGTGCAAAAATGACAAAATCTGAATTTTTTAATTTAATCTGGTGGAAGAAGTCAACTATATTTACTGAGTACCGCCTATAAAATCACTTCCAGGGAAGTCTGCTTGACAACGGCTCAGCAGGGGAAAAATAACAATCACTAGACCTCTCTGCTGCCCTGTGGGTGGAGTGATAATCACAAACCTGACTTGGGATACAGTGACTCTTAAACACCATTCCTGCAGAACAGCCAAAGGAAAGGGGTCTCTTCTATACATCCACACTGCAGCAAGATTTCTCTAACACACCGGGAGAAGTTAAGATAATGGGTAGAACTTTCTCAACTTAAAGCTCTCTTCTCTCAATTGTTCTTACGCCTTTGAGCTACGACTGCTGTCAGATACCAATGATGGAGAGTACAAACAAAGAATCTTATAAAACCTGCAAAAGACTCAATCAGGCCCCCTAAATAGATCCCAAGTCTAGGAACTTGAGGGGGCTCATGGTAGGGATTTTATGCTGCAGCTAAACAACATGCTCAGGTTAGCTATTCATCCTAATTCATTCTAACCTCAGGTGATGGAATGAACTATCAGCATCTCATGCTCTTCAGGCAAGAGCACTCTGGCTTTCAGGAGCTCTGCCATTTGAACAGATTTGAGAATCACTTAGAAATGGAAGAGCGTAGCAGTAACCAGCACTGACTCTGCCAGCCTCGCTGTGAAGCCCGGATCCACCTCTTACATTTAGCTGTGTGACCCTGGGCAGCTTTAACCTCTCCGTGCCCCAATTCCCTCATCTATAAACTGGGGACAATAATCTCCATAGGACTGTAATAACCACTGAATAAGTCAGTTCACGTGCAGTGCTTAGAGTGGTGACTGGCACATAAGAGCTACATACGTGTGCACTGGTGCCTGTTGTCATCATCATCATCATCATCATCATCATCATCACCACTATCATCATTCTGTGATAAGGGAAATGCCTTTGAAAACCAAGTAAACTGTAAGTGAAGACCCTTTCAAAGTCCTCCATGAGGGGGCAGTGGATCTATACATGGCTCCTGATCTGTGATGCAAATCTCTGGATGGCAAGAGCTCGTAGAGAAGCCATCGAATGAGAGGGGCCACAGTACCCGGATCATCACCATGTGGGACTCCAGCAAGACCTCAGGAAAACTGGGCTGCAGCACGTCCAGGCTGATGTTCGGCACTAGGCAAAGAAATGACAGAGAAGAAAACCTTGGTTGCACATTCTCCCAGCTGTCCACGGCATCCACACTGTGGCCAGAGTCTGAGTGCAGCCTTCCTGATGCTCTGGCTAACCAGTAGGTAGGAGTGTTGAGGAGACAGAAGAAAGCTTGACTCAATTCTTGATCATCCGCCTTCAGCTTGTGTGAAGCACTCATGAGGCATTTGGAGAAACACAAAGGCAACAGATGATGAGGCCTGTCCCCGCTCTCGGCACCATCACCCTTCATTATGGTACAGCCTCAAATGCTGCTCTCCCTGCCAGGCAGGTCTGTGAGGACAGGGGCCAAGTCCACCTCATCCGCCAGTGTCTTCCTGGGACCCCCAGTCTTCCCGTCATACTCACTAAAGAGTTGTTTAATTGGTTAATTAATTAGCTGGTTGGTTAAATTAGGTAGTAAGAAGAATGTAAAATGGGAAGCATGGAGAAAGGAAATCAAGCAAAAGCTTGAAAGGGGTGGTTGGGGAGGACAGATGATGAATCCAAAGATTCACTGAGTTGAAGATGACACTGATGTAGAAATGTCAAACAGGAGCCTGGGAGTACAGATATGGGGCTCAGATCAAGGGCTGTGGCCATCGCTTTCTGTACAAGTGTTGGCTGGCTGTGGGGAGGGGAGGAGCTCTACACAGGGGCATAAAGGGAAAGCACCAGCCTGCTCTAAGCCTTGAGAGTGGGAAGAACCCCTGGTACAGGGGACAGAACAGCTCAGAAGGAGATGAGAGAGGTGGGCCTGCACTTCAGGCAGTCAAGGCGAAGCATTAAATCCAGAGAGAGGCAAGGAAAATGAAAAGAGGAAATTAGCTCTGGTCCTGAGTGAAGTCACTGGTCACTTTAGGGAGAGTTTAAGGAAGACGGGAAGTTCACATGGATGGGAAGAGAAAGGAGCTACCTTCATACAAAAACTCGTGTGAAGAGATTCAGTTTAAAAAAGGCAAGAAATGGCAATAATGATACAAAGTGACAGCAGAGTCTATAAAGGTTTATTTTTCTAAGATAAGAGTTACTTATAAATGTTTCCAGGAAGTAAGTTCACTCACGTTTGGGGTTGATATGGTCCTCCACATTCCAGATAGAGTTGAGGGTTTCCTTTAGGTATGGGGTGCAAGTAACCTCCAACTGCTCCCAGCCCCTGTGAAAAGCAGTCACAGGTGTCTCTCAGAAGATGTGAAACTCACCAGAGTAGCACTGTTGAATCTCTTATATACACACGACTCTGTTCTTTTCAATCCAGGGGCTATGCTTTTATCAACCTCACTCTTGTATTCCACGACTATCACAGAAGTCATCTAGCATAGAGCATTCCCACTTTAGGAAGGTCCAGAGCAGTTAGAAGGTCCAAACCAGATGAACAAACATTGAACTCTCAGTACACATAAAATACCCAAGGGACTCTGGAGTTCTCTGCTCTATAACACACCCGATGCCTTTTCTCCCTCTATTTACCATACAAAAACATGAGGGGCGCCTGGGTGGCTCAGTTGGTTAAGCGTCCAACTTCAGTTCAGGTCATGACCTCATGGCTCGTGAGTGTGAGCCCTGCGTCTGGCTCTGTGCCGGCAGCTCAGAGCCAGGAGCCTGCTTCAGATTCTGTCTCCCTCTCTCTCTGCCCTTCCCTGCCCCACCCCCACCCCCGTGCTCAGTCTCTCAAAAATAAATAAGCATTTAAAAAATATATATATATTTTTTTTAAATACAAAAACATGAGGTGAACATTGACAATGGAGAAACAGAAGTTTCTGGTATACTGCTGGTACTGTGAAAGGAGAAGCATGAGCCTCAACTGGGACATCAATACCCCAAAGACTCACCATTTGGGCAGGACCTTTCCCGAGGAGCCCAGGACACAACCTGTGACCAGATGGATGAGTCGAATTCGACTTCTCAGCACTTTGATCCGGTTTCCAAATTTTCTGTTTACAACCTCAATCCGCCAGAAATCATTGGAGTCTCCCGTCCCATTCTGCCATGTAAATCAAGGAAAAAATACAAAGAAAGCAAGATGACTTTAGAGAACGCATGTCAGGAAGGGGAAATGGCCACCCTTTCAGATGCCACCATGTTACAAAGGTCAAAGACTAAATGGGCCTCAATGGATAAGGTGGGAAAGGGAACACAGCAACACCCCAAGTGATACACATTCCTCAGCACTCACTATCACAACCAAGAAAAGTAGTGTAACTTCTACAGCCTGCAGTCCGATTCTTCACTTCATGGGACTAGAGTTTAAATTCTAAACATATGTTTTTACTCTTAAACCAAACTCAAGACATCACCCTGAACCAACAGAAATAGATTTGGGTCATTTGCACCCATTACTTGGCCATCTGGACACTTACTCATCTAAGCCAGAAATTAAGACACTTATGTCTAATTCTCCTCAGGAGATACCCGCAAGAAAAAGATGAGTTGTGGCTCCAGTACTGTAGGCTGAGCAAACAGAAAGAGGGTTGGGAAGTCCACCTAGCAGAATCGTTACTGATTCTGCACCAAAGCCTCTGCAAGGGAACATAAGATGGTCCTAAGTCTAGCTGCCCACAAGTTGTTTTGTTTCCAAATTACTCCCCAAGCCGTAAGTATAAAGCTTCTTCTATTAACTACATCACCCCAAGGTAGTAAAAATCTCAAAATAACATGGTGATTAACATCGCTCTGCAGAACAGGCAAGTAATCCTTAAAAACAAAGCCAATGAAGATTTGGGATCTGGCAAAGGATAAACTTATATATTCACCTAGGATCATATTGTGGATCCATGGCTTCTATTATCAATGTAATTTTATTTTATTATTACTTATTTTTTAATTTTTTAATGCTTATCTATTTTTGAAAGAGAGACAGACAGAGCACAAGCAGGGGAGGGGCAGAGAGAGAGGGAAACACAGAATCCGAAGCAGGCTCCAGGCTCCAGGCTCCAGGATGTCACCACAGAGCTCGATGCAGGGCTTGAACTCACAAACCATGAGATCATGACCTGAGCTGAAGGTGGATGCTCAACTGACTGAGCCACCCAGGCGCCCCCTCCAATGTGATTTTAAAAGAGACCCAAATAGTATTCATATGTAACATTTATTAAGTGTTAGAACATAAGAATGGCCTCGTTATCATGGGAGGAAAGAGATGGAGACAAATAGAAGCATATGTTGCTTTTCCCACAGCAAACTTAGCCAAAACGCTCCCAATGTTAACAGAGTCCCTGTGCAGCCCCCAATCCTTACAAACATTGCAGAATTCCAGGGAGGATGTGTTCTGCCACATGGCCCTGAGCCAGGCCTCACAATTTTTTACATCCTACTCACACTCCAGTTGCTCACTTACTATGCCATAGCCAGTGACCTGATAGTGCTTTCGGGTCAGGGGGGCCTCATGATAGTGACTGTGCAGGTTCCGAGAAGTCCTAGAAGTTAAAAGAGAGAGAAATATCATCATCCTGGAAAAAAGAGACATGCAGTGTCTCCTCTTTTACTGAGGATATTCACAATCATCTGTTAGGGCAAGAAAAATTAGAATCTGAACTATGAAATCCAACTTATCAGGAATGTCTTGCCTACTTACTTACAAGAAATACCCAGAGAATCAGAGAATCCCAAACCAGGAAGGACAGATGGTAGGAGTCCTGGACTACATGCCAAGAAAGGGGTTAACTTCAGCAGTCAGAGGGATGACTTATCACATTTGGTGGCTTTGAAACACTTAGCTTGCCTGACTCATGAGGCAGCTTTGGGGAGAAGAAGTTAAAATCCGTATTCTATACCTGCCTGAGCCAGCTAAGCCTCCTCCCTCCCATTTACTCTTCCTACCCTCATTACCAGTTTTACAAAGTGGGGAAGTGTGGGGTAAGTAGGGGGATTAATTTAGCTTTTATTTGCTTTGTGCCTTTTATAATAATTCTTACTTTTATCTACAATAAGTGTTCATTATAAAAATTCTGGAAATTTCCAAAAATAAAACTTAACAATAAATAATAACTTTTAATTTGTTTATAAAACAAAATGAAATTTAAAAGTGTCTATAATCCTACCGGATAGGAAAAAAAACCAAAAAACAAAAAACACTGCTTATAGCTTTTCTATATACATAATCCCTGATTTTCAAAAAAAATCTGTACCTGATGATTCTTGTATACATAATTTTTGCAGGGTTGCTTCTGCAATCTATTGTTCCTGTTCACTCTTGCACATGGTGCCCTATTTCCTTGTGTGCTTAGTTATTTTTTACTGTGTACTATTCACTGTCACTGAAAAGCTATTTATGGGAATGGATGACAATGTATTTCCCAAAAGCGGATTTATATTTGCTTTTAGGCAGGTATCTAGGAGATATTACCAGTCTAGGATTATGTTTGTTTAAATTCATGGCCTAAAGATATCGAGACCATCCAGATAAAATTAATTTGGGCCACAAATTCATGTGAGGATCAATTGGTAGTTACAACTTTTCAGGAACCAGAGATAGCCCCTCTTCATCCCTGCTCCCCCTGCTCAAGCCCTTTGGGGTTCCAAGTTTAGGGGAAGGATTACTTAATAAATTTACCACATTGGGTGAGCCTAGAGCTTTGAATTTACAACTCTTTCTCTCAAGGCAGACAAAACCAAAGATCGAAACTCAACATTGTGGGGTCAAGGCAGAAGGGGCTGCAGCACCCCACTCATTTCTCTAGATTCCCACTTTCACTTAGATTTTGGCCTGGTAACTCCCTACTGTCTGTCAGCTCTTTGATGCTTTAAGATGTTTTCATATCATTCCAGCATTTTTAGTCATTTCCAGTGAGAACATGGCTTAAATAAACTAGCTTGCCATATTCTCAGAAACAGACTTCTATGTTTTCCTAAAGGCAGCCACTTGAGAAGAAGCTCTGGATAACTCAAATATATATATATATTTTTCTCTAGAAGAAGGGAAACTGAACAGTGCCTTCAAAGTTTGAACTCCCCAAAGCCAAAAGAGGTGGACAAAACTGGCCTGCTTGTTTGATCAGCCTTCATAAAATGGCTCTCCCGTTCTAGCACAGCAGCCTTGTTCTATTTACTAGAGCCTCATCCAATCTGACTTCTATTTATTTCCAGCTTAAAAGAACTCTCTACCTTTGGTGCCCATACCACTCATTCATCCCAGACAGCAAATTTACTTACTCTTTGTGTTCTAGCCGAATGATGTCTCCGTGTCTTACAAACTCCACTGGTAATGAAGGGTCTAGGGGATCTGCCGAGAAGAAACAATCACTGATATCTGAAATCATTCACTCATTAGTGCCAATTGAGGGCCTACAGGTAAAGAGTTATGGTACAATATGATATATTTGAGAGGTACAGATAGAGTGCTGGGAGAACAAAGAGAAAGGGCCCCTCACTGTCTCAGAGAAATGCTTGAAAAGACTCTTCAAGGAGGGGAGAATTTTGTCAGGTGAACAAGTGGGGCACAGTTGTATGAAAGAACAAAACACTTTTGATCAATGGTAAATGGTTTCATATGAGTGGGAGAGTGGGCGGGAAAGACAGTGGGAATAGGTGAGGGTGTGAACGAGTAGGGCCAGACAGTGAAGGACAGGCCTGTATCTGACGGGTACCGAAGCCCCCACAGGAAGATTTTTAAGCTGAGAAGGCAAATAATAATATTTTCCTTTTAGTAGTAAAAATATAGTATTCCAAAAATTAATTCCATGTAAACGACCATATGCCCAGCTTTCCTCAGAATCCAATGTTAAACCTACAAATTTTGCCAGTCATTATCTTGTCTTTGGCAAAAACCTGCTAAGTGTGAGGCAAAGAAAATGACGAGGTAACAAAAGAAAGGGACCACATCTTCCAGAAGCCAAGAGCAATCAGGTCTAGCAAGGCAGTGACAATGGCAAAGTTGCTGGCGGTAATCAGCAACACAAAAGGATCCTTGCAAACTTCTGTCCCAGACAGTGAGACAGTGACACTCAAGGTCAGGAAAGAGAAATGTGCCAGAACAAATCACTGGCTCTCAAGAGAAATAGAGAATTCAAGTGTAGAGATGCCCATTCCTCTGTGGACTTTAAAGTCTCTGAAAAAGATTAATCAGCAAAGTGACAAAATAAGTCAATGGGGAGGGAAGAGGGAAGTTTCAGCTCACATGGATTTGGCGGGGTGGGGGCATTTACAGCCATCAAGAACACAGAGACCTAAATAAATAAAATCACAAATGAGAGAGGAGAAATAACAACTGAACTATAGAAATATCAATCATCATATGAGAGTATTATTTTAAAAAACTATATGCCAACAAATTGGACAACGTAGAAGAAATGGATAAATTCTTAGAAACAAATAAACTATCAAAAGAACACAAAGACCTCAGTATATATGGCCCCACTTCCCAAAGTGCTTATACCTCTCTGTCTTCACACAAAGCCTCAGTTGCCTAGGTGAAATGCAACCACCCTAATCTAGAAGCCACATCGAATAACAGATCCTAGATATTCAAAGATTTGGTCGATGCCCACATAGCTTTAGAAGTAAAGAGGTCTTGGGGCGCCTGGGTGGCTCAGTCGGTTAAGTGTCTGACTTCGGCTCAGGTCATGATCTCACGGTTCGTGGGTTTGAGCCCCGCGTCGGGCTCTGTGCTGAACGCTTGCTCAGAGCCTGGAGACTGCTTCGGATTCGGTGTCTCCTTCTCTATCTGCCCCTCCCCCGCTCACGCTCTGTCTCACTCTCTCTCAAAAATTAATAAATCTAATAAAAAAAAATAAAAAGAAAGAGGTCTTGCCTTACAACCCCTCATCGTGATAGACCACTTATGTTTATCCTGTTGGATGAAAACAATCAATACTGGTATTATAAAGGTATACAAACAGACTCTGACCAGTGGTGTCACAACATATATCACTGAGGAGTAGGAGGCAAAAACAGTGGTTGTGTGTGCCACATTTCTAGTCTCAAGACCACAGCAAGAAGAGGTGGGGAAAGGAACAAAGAAGGTGAGTTTAGATGAATAGCCGCCCACTGCCACACAAACGCTCAGGAGCAGCTGACTCAAGACAGGCTGAGCCAGGTGGTGTTTACTGAGGAGTCACAGAGAACGCCTGTGACATAGGACAATCAGCAGGGGCTCAGAAGGTGAGCAGGAGATGCCCTCTGTTCTCTTCCTAGCTGTGGCAGAAGGCACAGCCTGCAGGTAGCTAGATCACTGACCAAAGAAAGATCCAGATATAGCCCATGTCATAAAGTCCTGAGAGCCCATTAAGTGTGCTTCAGAGCAGCTCTGCCCAGGCCAATCAGGGGCAGGCCAGCAGGTACTGAGTGAGGGGCTAAGCACCAGGCTAGACGAGCCCAGCCACAGGCCCTCAGATCAAGACAACTTGAGCTGCACCATATGCTGGGGTCTGCAAGGCTTGGTGTGCTCTCAATTAGAAAGGACAGCAGCTACCATGTGCCCTCAGTTGGGGCTACTCGACCAGCCCCTGGCAGCAAGTCCAGGCAACCAGTTCTGGATTAAGCCTGAACCTTGGCCCCGCTCTCTAGCTTCAAAATGACAGCTGTCAAGAGTGAGATCTTATCTGTCTTGCTCACTGCTTATCTCCTATGTTGACTGCAGTGCTTGGAACATAGTAGGTACTCAAAAAATAACTGTTGAAAGGATAATTGACCTCAGTAAAGGTATTGCCCAAGAATGATCAGGAGAGCCCACCTCTGTACCATTTGAAGGCATGAGAAATGTTAAAAATGGCTCAGAGTGAGCAATAACACAAGAGACATCACTCAGTTCCCTACCGTATTACCTGCATTTGTATTATGTTTCTTGATAATCCACAGATTGTTGTAGTCCTTGTGCAAATAGGTGGTGACCTGAGGGGAAGGGGTGGGAGGAGGTAGAGGGGAGAATACCATCACTATGGGCACAGCCACAGGACAATCAACAACAAATCAACATTGCCTAAGCCTCTTTCAGAATCCCGAGCTGCTGACCCGAGGGGCCATGTTTCCCAATGGGGTTCAGAAGTAATACTGGTAAGATTCTCTCCTTCCATCTGCATTTAGAGGTTTCTCCCACAACAGCCTTTTTGATTTGTCTCTTCATATCTTTCTGCATCTTGTCTTTAAAGTTTCAGCCACCTAGAGGAGGAGCCATGATACCTTGTATAACATAGTCTCCAGCATACAAAGAGGATTTAGTGCATTTTAAGAAGTAATTAAGGGATGCCTGGGTGGCTCAGTCTATTAGGTGTCCAACTTGTGATTTCCGCTCAGATTATGATCTCACTGCTCGTGGGTTCAACCTCCACATCAGGCTCTGCAGCACAGAGCCTGCATGGGATTCTCTTTCCCTCTCTCTCTTCTCCTCCCTCACATGTACACACTCTCTCTCAAAAAAAAAAAAAAAAAAAAAAAAAAAAAAAAACCTTAAAAAAAAAAAAAGTAATTAAGACCATGCCTCAAACTTTCTAAATGAAAAATTCATGCTATATTTTCTAGAATGTGGCCAAATGAAACTAAAAAGCTCCATAAATATCTCATCCTAGAAGCCTGAAGTTTTAGCCCACAGCCATCCTATATACAGATTTTTAAAAAATTAAATGTGTGTGGGGGCGCCTGGGTGGCGCAGTCGGTTAAGCGTCCGACTTCAGCCAGGTCACGATCTCGCGGTCTGTGAGTTTGAGCCCCGCGTCAGGCTCTGGGCTGATGGCTCAGAGACTGGAGCCTGTTTCCGATTCTGTGTCTCCCTCTCTCCCTGCCCCTCCCCCGTTCATGCTCTGTCTCTCTCTGTCCCAAAAATAAATAAACGTTGAAAAAAAAAATTAAAATAAAAAAATTAAATGTGTGTGTATGCATGTGAACATGCCTGTAACACTGTGATGAATCTAACAGCAAAAATTTGAAAACAGTATAAATGTCACTAGAGGAATAGTTAACATGATGGTATGTCCCAGGACAGAATATTACACAGCCACAGGAAACATCTCTGAGCATTTTTTACCAGCATAGGAAAAGGCTTATAAAATGCTGATGCTGAAAATGGCTGCCATTTATCACTAGGTACTATTCTAAGCACCAGGCACGTCTTATCTCCATGCTATAGGTATTTTGGTTATCCCCACCTATAAGGAAACTAAGGTTAAGTAATTTGTTAAAGGTCACCACAGCCTATCAATGGAGAGACATGATTCAAACCAAGGCAGCTAATTCCAATGCTCCCAGGATAGAGACCATCTAACAAACAACTATGCCAATTATGTAAACAAGAACATAAATACCCAGAGACAACAGAAATACTTACAAAGTGAGTTTTTATAACTCTAATTGGACAAAACATGACTGATTTACTTGCAAAGAGATTTGGAATTAGCATTTAAGGAAAAAAATATGCATGTATTATGGCCAATTTGTTTTGGTGGCTTTTACATTCTCAGAAAAAAAAAATTAGGACTAATGGTATTAAGAATATACAAGAAACTAAAATATTTTGGCAGCCATAGAGAAAGTAAGTCCATACTCCTGAACACAGATATACAGAGTCCACCTTAGATTTGCTTATGGATCTTCAGATTTTTCTGGTGGTTATGTGTGTGTACTCTGTGTATTTTTTAAAATAAAACCTATTATTAGTAAAATTCCTGTAAGAAAAATTACTTCTTTATTGTGAGTATAGTCCACGGCCTCTTTTTCCCAGCCAAACATTTGTTTTTACAATGCATTTTTCAATAACACGAGGTCTCCAAGAAACACTGGTATCCTCTAACAACAGAATGTTGTGCACCAAGTCATGTGGATAAAAACTGATCTTCCAGAATTATGTGTAGCTTTTATCTTTTGGGGGTTTTTTGGTTTTGTTTTTGTTTCGTTTTTTACTTTTCTATATTTCTCAATTTTATAAATGTTATACTTTAAAAATATTTAGGGGTGCCTGGGTGACTCAGTCGATTAAGTGTCTGACTGCGGCTCGGGTCATGATCTCGCAGAACATGAGTTCAAGCCCTGTACCCGGGCTCTGTGCTGACAGCTCAAAGCCTGGAGCCTGCTTTGTATTCTGTGTCTCCCTCTCTCTCTGCCCCTCCCCTATTTTCATTCTGTCTCTCTCTCTCTCTCTCTCTCTTAAAAATAAATAAAACATTAAAAAAACTTTTTTTTTTTAATATTTAAAAATGGACACTTAGAGTTGTTGACAAGACGTTAAATCCCAGGGCAGTGAGGGTCACTAGAGGTGATTTAGTCCAATCCCCCAGTTGGCAGATGAAGAAACAGGCTCAGAAAGGCTTAATGTGATTAGGACATGACAGAGACAGACTCGTCCACTCCTTGGCCCCCACATGCTCTCTCCACACTACCATCATGACATCACACCTCCATGTATGGGCCACAAGTGTGTAACCCTAGGACTAGCATGACAGGGTCCTTCTCTCCCTCTGTACAGTGTAGATGTTCCTGGCCACCATGTCTGTAACTTTACCTTGTACAAGATAGCAGCAGCTCCCCATAGAAGGGTGAGCTATGGTTTTCTGCCCTGACTGTACATAATGACTCTTCTGGAGAGCCTCAAACCAAAACAAAGGCACAACGAATGGGCTCCATCCCAGATTAATGGAGTCAGAGGTGCTGTGTGGTGCCCAGGCATCAGAATGTTTTAAAAGCTCTCCAGTGGGTTCTAAAGTGCTAGAAACAAATGGAGAATCAGGAATGAGAAACTGATACTGACACCCAACACTCTGGGTCAACTTTCTGGTACACTAGTAAATTAAGGAAATAATAATAAGGAATTTTGAAAAGCAAAACTTTTTTGCAAAGTAAAGATACTGGTCATTTTTCAGGAAGAGAAATGTCACTCCCAGCTTCTCAGAACAACAGCCTGCCCTGGAGCCTGCACACCTCCCCTCCCCTCCACTCCCTGTCACTGTGGCTGAGACTTCTGGCCCCACCACTTTTCAGAAGTGATCTCAGTTAGTTACGAGGCCCTTTACTGCCATCCAAAGACCTCTTTCTTAGCCCTCACCTTCTCTGAGGCCTTTGCAGCACCTGAACTGCTGACCACCCCTCCTCCTGGGGACACTGCCTGTCCTGTACTCTCCTCCAACCTCCCTGTTCACAACTTCCTTCTCAGCCTCTTCTACTAGTGCCCCTGGGAGCACCTCTTACCACTGCCTAAGTATTGCTGCTCCCTAGGGCTCCTTCGCTGGCTCTCCTCCCTCTGCACACCCTTTTGGGGCAATGACACACATCCTTCTGTGTTGCTGACACCCATGTGCTACACACTCAGATCTCTTTCCTGAAGACAAGCCCACAACCTAAAACACACAAAGGAAAGTCATCTCCAGAGCTATTCTTCCTCCTCCATTTCTGACTATGGTGAAATAGCATTATCACACATATACCTTGACCAACCTACAGACTTAGACATAGCTCATCTCTGACAGCCACCAGTTTGGGGGCTCTAACGCTTGACCTGTAAAGTGTTTCCTGAATCAATTCCCACCTCTCTCCATGGTCTTTGCCTCCATTCATCATCCTCTGTCATGATTATTGCACCCTAACTGGTTCCTTGCCTCCAGTCTGCTCTTCCTTTCAATCCATTACCCTCCTGCTGGAGTTACCTTTCTAACCTAAAAATCTAATCACATATTATCATGCCTTAATAAATCTCAACGCCTCACCAGTGTCCACAGAACAAAATCAAATCTACTGTAACATGGAAGGCCTCTACACAACCTGGCCTCCCCAAACTCTCCCGACATCCTGCTCCTCCCTCTCAGGCACTGTCCACCACAGCCACACCCGACACCGTGACATGGACACAGTGTCACTCACTCAGGTAATAGTCGTGGCTAATCCCCCAGTGTGCATGTCACACATATTATCTCGTACTTTTAATCTACACAGCAATGCCATGATGGAGAAAGGCACTATTTATTTTCCTCAGTTTAAAGATGAGGATACTGAAGCACAGAAAGGTTAAGTAACTTGCTCAAAGTCATATTCTAGTGGAACCAGGATTCAAACCCAGATAATCTAGTCTGGTTCCCAGGTCTGTGTTTGTAACCACAATACTTGACTCATCATCCATGGCATGCCAGGCACTGTGCTAGGTGCTTGCACCATCAGGAAGTGGCCATCAAGTAGCAGAGAGGCGGAAGGAAGCACTCACAACTCAATGTGGAGAGAGTTATCACATAGGCTTACAAAGCATGACAGGCAAGCCTCTCATGCGAGAGGCACCTACCACAGTATCGAGTGGAGGTGGGTCATGGTAATCAGAGGGAACACCTACGCTGAAGTCTCAAGAAGCTGGAGCTAGCTAGAGGAAAGAGCAGGAGGGTGCAGGAGGAAGCCTGTTTCAAGTGGGGAAAACAACAACGAAGGTAAAGGACAGCGGGGCAAGAAAGAACAGTGGGTTCAATCACATGAAACACTCTGGTATTGCTGCAATACAAAAGGCTCTCTGACCTGCTGCTGGCGGGCGCCAATGCCCTCGGGGTAGAGGTGCCTGTGGGAGTGGAGATAGCCGATGGCCATCCGCAGGTTCTTCACGGTTATCACAGAGCCATAGGCCAGATCTGGGAGGAAGGAAGACAGTGAAGGGTGTGAGCTGGCAGAGTGGCTCGACTGCCCCTGACTGGGAGGAGCCCCTGAAGCCAAAGAACTCACCGACCCTCTAACAGACTCCACTGGGCCCGCGACCACCTAAAGCAAGATGCGAAGTTACCCTCCAATTTCATCAACTCAAGTGGGAGTTCGCTACAGGGTCTTACCAGTGCCCTCACCCCCCTTCCCTCCTCAGGACTTCAGAAGCAGCTGGTATTAACAGTGCACTATAATAATCAGAGCACTATTTCTAACAGCAAAAGATTAGAAACAGACTGTCCTTCAGTCAAAGTCTACACATACAATCAACAGAATAAAGAAGAAGACATTTCATGTCCCACCTAGAATATTCTTCAAGATAGGTATAATGTTATGATAGACTGTTAAGATAATTTTCACTTTGGATCTTGAGAAACTTAACAGAAGACCATGGGGGAAGGGAAGGGGAAAAATTTGTTATAAACAGAGAGGGAGGGAGGCAAACCACAAGAGACTCTTAAATACAGAGAATAAACAGGGGGATGGGGGCGGGGGAATGGGTGATGGGCACTGAGGAGGGCACTTGTCAGGATGAGCACTGGGTGTTGTATGTAAGCCAATCTGACAATAAATTATATTTTTAAAATAATAAATAAATAATTTTAAAAAATAATTTTTACTTTTGCGAAATCCTTTTGTGTCTTTTGAATCTAATACTATATAATAAAGTTCAACGGTGTTCGTTGTTTTTCTTTTTAACTCTGAATTGAAAAAAAAAACAACAAAAAAACAGAATAAATAGTTTACCCAAGAACATCCCCTCTCCTTGCAAGCCCTGGATTACTGAGAAGCCTCTTTTCCTTCTTACTGTCCCTCTTCTCAGTCCCTTGTAATCTGGCTGCCCTGCCAACCCCCGTCCACTGACACAGGTCTCACTCTGCCAGTGATAGGCTACTCCCATCTTCCTTTGTTCATTCTTCCTTTGTGCCAATTACACAGTGGATCCAAAGCTGGAGGAGGCCTGGCTGTGGCCCTGGGAGAGCCCAGTCTTGGGGAAGGTGGCTATACACACTAATGAACACAAGGCAATGGGCAAATGCTCCAGTAAAGGAGTAACAGTATGTGACATGGGGGGAGTCCAGAGCAGAGTAGGATGAATTCCCATGCAAAGAGTAAGAAGAGTCTGGCTCGATGGAAGAGATCACAGCTGATCTAAGCCTTTTAAATACCGGGTAGGAATCTGCTAAACCCCACAACTCCATTTTTCTATGTTCTCACTCAGGCTAACATATGCAGCCCTATACACTGATGACCATCTTTGCTTCTTGAAATGCTCTGTTCTCCCTTTTCAATTCACACTCCCTCATGGACTGTCCTCTACAGACTTTCCTAACCCCCTTCTTCCTGCATTCCCCGGTGACCTGACTTCAACCCTGTTCTCTTTCTCTTTCTACAGTTTCCGCACAGACATTGGCCACTGTCACAGTATCAATTACTCCTTTAGTTGGCTGATTTCTGCTTTGAAAGCATCAGCTCCAAGCCCACTGGCCCCATTGCATGGATTTCCCCAAGCATCTCAGTCAAACTCTCTACGGCAGAACTCAATGTTTGTCTTTGTAAACCAATTTTTAACCTGCTTTCCAATCTCTCATTCTATCCATGGTCTTGGTAGGCCCCCTGTGTTCTAGGCACTGTACAAAGCACTGGAGAGACTAAAAGACAGTCATGCCTCCAAGAGACAATTATCTGGGCTCAAGTCCTCAGTGACATCTTTCCTCCTCTTTCCATGTCCGATCTCCCCTCTACATGCCCATCGGCCCTACTCCTACGGCTGCTGCCATGACGCCCAGCTCAAGTCCAGGGGGTATCCTCTGCCTCCAATTCCCCCCCGTCCCTAGCCATCCTATACTTTGTCATCAGTGTCACCTCCCTATAGCACAGCCTTCCTGTCCTCTTCCCTACTCAAAGGCCCCAACTGAATCTCCAATGTCTGTTTATGAAGTCAAACACCCAAATGTTTCAAACCCTCATAATCTGGGCCCAACTTATCCTTTCAGCCTGATCTTCCAATCCTTCTCTGTGGATAATCTGCGCCTTATGTTGTGTCCTGTTCTTGGCCTTGATCATGCTATCCCCTATGCCCTATATGCCCTCTCCTCCCTTTCCACCCATTCAAATCTACCCATTCTTCCAGAGACTGACTCCAAGGCAACTCAGTCTATGAGCCCATGATGCCCTCCAACCCTCTAGCAGAAGTGATCTCTTGCACCCTTCAATTCACATAGCTCTGTGTTCCCTCTTTATATATTTAACACATACAGTCACCAGATCCTATCCTCTGGAGGGCGTCTATCTACAGCCTCCAATGTGGCAAACATGTGCTCAGTTCTGATCTGTGAATAACTGGATGGATGTGAGTCACAGGATACCATGGTGGAAACTGACCACTAGCACTGGACAGCCTTGCCCTTTCACCAGATTCTCTCTGGCTGGCTTCCCACAGAGCTGACTTGGATGCTTCCACAGTCACAAATAAGTCATTCTTTAGCAGCAAAGAGCTCGCTACTCAGGGTGTCTTTCTCCACCCTGTGTCCCAAGTCACTCTTGAGTGCCTGCCTGTACCAGATCTAACTGGATCTTTCTCCCAGTTCACCATCTATAGGCTAAAATAACTCAAGCTATCATACATGTCTTTTCCAATTCACCTCTCCAGAAAGGCTTCTGCCCTTCTACTTTTGTAAAGGCCAAGAGATACTCACGTTCCGGGATGGAAGCATTATGAAGGTTGTTGCCTGAAAGCCGGGCCTGGAAGGCAGAACTGAAGAAGCCATCACCAGGACCACTGTGGGGAAAGGAGAAGAGAGACAAGTTCATGGAGGGAAACTGCAATTTCCCGGGAACCCTAGAAGAGTTCTGTACAATCGGTTTAAGAGAATTACAACGGAGTGGTGATGTGGTATCATGGGAATGACACAAATAATGGAGGTGGAGACATAGGGGTCCAAATCCCAACTCAGCCACTTGCTAGTGAGGTGATCTTCAGAAGCACCTCACTTTGTTTAGCCTTAATTCCTCATTTATAAATTGGGTTATTTAAAAAAAATCAAAGAACTAAAAAATGATCGTGATTGAGATAATATGTACAAAATGCTGACATTTAGTATCTACTTGTTAAATGGGAGCTGCTGCTGGTATTGCTGTGATAATTATCCTCCAACCACACAACTTATTCTGGCCCATCCCTGTTAAACACAGGGACTCTGTTTAGGGATAAGGGGAAGCTTGGCTATTGGGAAATTCTCCTCTTCCTTCAGGTCAGGGTGCTTGCTTTTCTAAGCCCTCTGGATACCCAGAAGATAGAACATAGGAGGAAACAAACAGGTAAAACCTATCCGTCTCTTTAATATCCCAACCACAGACCCAGGAGATCACATGCCCCCCCCCCCCCCCCCCCCCCCGCCATGGGCTTAGAGGCAAGAGGAAGACTATAAGCGAGAGGCTAGAAAGGCTCTGCTGTACCTTTTGTTCAGCACCATGAAATGAACAGCGTAAGTGGCTGTGTAGAGAGTCAGGGGCAGCACTATGAGGCACAGGATGCGAGCAGTCAGGTGTTTTCCCACGGTCACCTGCAAACAGAGCCAGTGAGGGGTGCTGGGCAAATGGGGCTTTATTCTACCTTATACCTTATATGCACGTTATACATGGGTTTTTATGTATCAATCAAAATCATAAAAGATGGAAAAACTAACAGCCGACGAGAAAGAGTATGTGGAAACCCTAGCCTTTTCATAACACCCAACCACCTAAGCACTGCAGGGGGTTGAACATGGGCCAGCCCTCTGCTACCTGCCCGGGCCCTCACCCAGGACCCCAGCCCAGCACTGTGCCAACAGCAAGACACTGCATGCATCTTCAGCCTCATCACTCATTAGTCCCCTCTGCATGGTCACCGTGCTTCCAGTACTATGCCAGCCCCACCCATCACACACATAATTGCTCCTTATCTTAACATCAGGTCTCAGCCTCCTCCCAGAAGCCTTCCTGGACCACATGACCTGGGCTCATACTCTCCTCTGTGCTCTCACAGCACTTTTTGGCTGGACTGTAATTGCCTATTTAATTATTTCTCTCTCCATTGTCTCTGGAGAACAGGAATCCTTATTTTATTCATCTGCATATTCCATGCTTCACATTTAAAGGGTAGTCTGTCTATATTTTCTGAATGAATAAATGAACTTGGAACTTTGGCTCAGAGGTGATGGAGAAGCATTATAGCAAAGTAGTTCAGGTCTGGAATCAGCTTCCCTTAAGTCTGAATCCTAGATCTACGTTTTACTCTTATATGGTCTTGGGAACATAATTACCTCTCTAGGTCTTGATTTCCTCATTTGTAAGGAGAAGGTAATAACTACCTACTTCATAGGACTGTTATGGGAGGTAAATGAGATAATGAACTAAAGCATTCTGCACAGTGCTTGGCACAGAATCAGCTAATAAACTCTAAAGTAATAAACTCTAAAGGCCCTTATTAGCCTCCAAATCTGGAGACCCTAGGTGAGAAAAAGAAAATTGTGAGTTCAGAAAGTCATCCTACCCAATTGACCTAGTATCCCATGCAGCCAGCATCTGAGCCCAGCTGGACAGAATCCCCTGGCTAGATAGTTTGTAGAGTATTTGAAAAATATCACAGAAACAAATGCCAAAAGAAAATTCCAAGGATGTTAGTTCATCCTCTCCCTTTACACCTCTCCAGCTTCTCAGCCATGGCCTACTTTCTGCTGTCACGCTGCCTACGGACAGTGGCCAGATGGATCCCACCTCGGGCCCAGAATACAGCCACTCCATCACCTGCACCAATGGCACAGAAAGGCCCCTGGCTCTGCTGAGCAACACCACGGAGCAATGACATTTCTACAAGCACTTGAGTTCTCACCACTGAAAGACTGAGGTCTCCAAACAGGTGCCAAAGGTCTGAAATGGTGTTCCACCCCACTTGCAGGATGATAAAGAGGCCAACAAACTTGACCCCTAAAGCACCAGCCAGATTAATGCCAGTCAGGCTGAGCCAGAACCACCAGGGGGCAGAGAAGGGCCTGAAAACCAACAAGACACAGAGTTCAGTTTGGCAGCTGGGACCAAACTCAAAAGCAACAGCAACAGTGGGGAAGGGCAGAGGTTCTGTGACTCTGAGAGGCTGTGCCTGCCATCCTTCTTGAGGGCCCCTAACCTCAGGGGACCATGACTTGGCTCCAAGGAGGATGTGGTCACATGCAGGAAGCCATGTGACAGTGAGGAGGATATTTTTCTGGGGAGAGGGGTCATAGCTTTCAAAGTAAGCAGACTTATTCTTTAGTAGTGACCAGTCAAGAAGAAAGAAAAAGAAAATCCACAGAATCCCACTGATTCAGTCAGCCATCTCCTTGGTGTCACCTGTGGACCTTGAAAAGCCAGCAATTATTGAGCGCATACTATGTGTCAGGTGCTGTTCCAAGCACTTCACACGTATAAACTCTTTAACCTTCACTATAAGCACATGGAGGTAGATATTATTATCTTCTTTTCACACAGGAGAAAATCGAGGTACAGAGAGGGTAAGCAGTACAGCCAGCAAGTGGTGGATGGAGCATGGTACTAACCCCGGCAGTCGCTTCCAGGGTCTGTCATACTTACAGCACTCTGTGCCGTGATTTTCTGATTAGCTGGCTGCCTCCCCAGCCAGAGTGAAGGTTCCTTAACTGCGAGACCTGTGTACCTCTGTACCTCCAGATCCTCACACAGTAACCTGGCACATAGTATGTATTCAAGAAATGGCAGGTAGAAGTGTATGTGGTAGAAGGAGAAGATAACCCAGAACCACAGGGAGATGGTAGTCACTGGATCCGGCTTTATTAGCATAACATAATTTAATGAGCCTGGCCATGGTGAAACCAGTTGACTCCTGGAAAAGCCTAGTTAAAGTCAGCTCTTTTGGTTTGAATAGAATGAATAACCTACTCTACTCTCTAGGGGCAGAAGGATGATCTGGAAAAGACTATTCTGGAGGAAGACCAGACCCTCCAGAATAGCTCCAGAACTGACCAGTCCTCTTGATGGGTATGGATCATTTAAGTCAAACTTTATATATGTTATTCCCATTGGTAGGTTGGGACTGGATGCAACCACTGAGGGTAGGGACACAAATAGTTCCCAGGCAGTTTATGTCCTGATGCCCTCCCCTCTGGGACAGAGAATGTGGAAGATAAAGAAGAAAAGATAAAGAAGAAAGATAAAGAAATGCCCTGGGATCTCCTAACCATCTTTGGTGCCAAGGGGTGGCTTAGAAAATGGTGGGGTTAAAAAAAAAAAAAGAGGTTAGAGTGGGAGAGAGCCAAAACATAAGAGACTCTTAAAAACTGAGAACAAACTGAGGGCTGATGGGGTGGTGGGAGGGAGGGGAGGGTGGGTGATGGGTATTGAGGAGGGCACCTGTTGGGATGAGCACTGGGCGTTGTATGGAAATCAATTTGACAATAAATTTCATATATTTAGAAAGAGAGAGAGAGAGAAAGAAAGAAAGAAAGAAAGAAAGAAAGAAAGAAAGAAAGAAAGAAAGAAAGAAAAAAAAGAAAAGAAAAGGAAAGGAAATGGTGGGGTGGGGGAAGGCATTAGGACTCCCCCATGATATCCACAAACCCCTAACCAAATCCACCCCATTGTAAAAATAATAATAATACTCTTAAAAAAGACAACTGACATTTTCTTAATCTCATGTAAGGCAAAAATACATAGAAAACATTTTAAAATATATTTTTATGATCTAAAACGGGCAATCTAAGTTCTAAAAAAAAAAAAAAAAAAAAAAAGTAGGCTTGCCTTAAGTTCAGCTTTAAGACAAGTCCTGAAGGCATCTACCCTGTCTCTGGCCATTATAGAAATTTTGAAGCTTCCACAGCTTCTGACCCCACCCCCATGCCAACCCCTGAAAAGATGGTGTTTCTGACCTGTTGGCACAGGAGTTGTACTTGACCATGCTCAGCATAGCAGCCATGATGAAGAACATCAAGATGGGGTCAAGGAGGATGTACTGGGACAGAGTGAGGCATCCTGTGTCTGAAAAACACGAGCTCAGTGGTCAAAAATGCAGAAATCAGAGATGGGCCCCTCTGAGAACCAAACACCCCAACAATAAGAAATAGTGCCCCTTACACTTAATTGCATGGAAGCATTTATGCAGTCAAGACCAGATAAGCCACTGAGTCACCAGGGAGGTGGAAGGCCACAGCTTTGGGGTACACCGAAGCCCAGGAGTAGGAAACTGTATCTCACACTGCTTTCAGACCCATGACCCAAGAAAGGACCATGTCATTCAATCAGATGGAGCAGTCCTGAGACGAGGGCTCTTCCTCATTTCCACCAGCAAACGGGGAATTCTGCCGCCCTGCTTATATAACCGCAAACTACCTATACCTAGGGTAGAGTCTTAGGATTTACATGAAGTCTCTGTTGGGAGCTGAGCCTCCACACAGGCACCAAAGTATCATTTTTAAAACAAAATTTCATTACATCAAGCCCCTGCTTAAAGCCTTCAAAGTCTTGCCATCTCACTCAGACTAAGCAACCCCTCATGACAGCTGCCAAAGCCGGCACGGTCTCCCTCCCTGTGCAACCTCCTCTCCCAGCACTCTCTGCCTCACAGACTCCACTATGGCCACACTGGCCTCCTTACTGTTCCCTGAAACCACTAAGTGCTGCCCTGTACCAGGACCACTGAACATGCCGTTCCCTCTGCCTGAACACTTTTCCCTCAGATCTCTCCATGGGTTAATCTTCTGCTTCACTCAGGTCCCTGCTCAAGGAGGTCACCTCCTCAGGGAGCTGCTCACTGGCCACCCTACCTACAACAGAATCCCTCCCCATTACTCTCTCCCTTATACCATTCTATTTTCTACATCGCACTATTGTTGAAGTTGTTACATTTCAGACTTACTAATTTACTTGCTTATTTATCATCTGCCCCACTTGAAGGTTAGCTTCATGACAGCAAAGTGTCTCATCAGCATACCCTCTGAGGCCAAAAAAAGTGGCATGGCACAGAGGAGATGTTTGAAAAATAGTTATGGAATGAAAAAAGAATAAATGCTGAATGGGTGAATAACTGAAAAAGGAAATCAAAGACACAATCCTCTATAGAAAGGCCCTATAATCTTGCAATATATCTGTCAGAACAAAGCCAGATTCACCCATGAAATATCCACCTAACTTGGCCTGGACTTCTTTAAATGTAAGTTCTATGAAGTCATGAACTCACTTTCACAAAAACAAGAACAGCACAGGATCAATTTCTATGGATCAGCTCTCATTTATCCATGTGAGAAATAGCCACAGAAAATATTTAAGTTCTCATTTTGCTATCTCCTGCCACCCAGCTACTTCTGAGACATCTGTACTTGCATTCAGTTGAAATCAGTTACCGAATGTGAACTTATAGTAACCTGAGAGAAGCAGAATTAGAATCCTAAGCCTCCTTCAAATACATAAATGCACACATGCACACACACAAATTTATCTTCTTATCTACACCAAAGTCAAATGTGGATAACTTGGAGGTAATCTATTCCTTGGGATTATGTATGCGAGCTCTCTCCTCTAATAATATAAAGGCTTGCTACATACAACTATTCATATATGTAAATATTACTGGTGAAGAAAATAAGATTTGTAATACTTCACCCAATCCTAAAGTTACTGGGCCCATGGATAGGATCCTTAAATATATTGATTTCTAACTATATTCATACTGGGGCAGTCAATTTCCTAAGAAATATGGCATAAGACAACTTACCAAAGGTGAGAAGGGCAGCAGTGAGCAGTGCTGCTGGGAGGGACTTGGACAGCTCCAATACAATGAGGTAGGCAAAGGGGACCAGCAAGGAACCAAGGAAAGCACAGAACTATGGAAGGAAAAGAGAAGCAGTCAAACAGCCAACTAAGCTAAGTATCAGAGACCTACTTGACTTGGTACAAACTAATGTTTAAAATGGAGGACTTTGGGGCGCCTGGGTGGCTCAGTCGGTTAAGCATCCGACTTTGGCTCAGGTCATGATCTCACAGTCCGTGAGTTCGAGCCCTGTGTCAGGCTCTGTGCTGACAGCTCGGAGCCTGGAGCCTGCTTCAGATTCTGTGTCTCCCTCTCTCTGACCCTCCCCCATTCATGCTCTGTCTCTCTCTGTCTCAAAAAATAAATAAACATTTAAAAAAACTTAAAATGGAGGACTTTGATGTAGGCGTGACTTGGTGACCTGAAATCACCTGGTATATCTATAAATAAGAAAGGGCTGGTGTGACAGTGAATCGTCATATCAAGCAACATTCATGTGCCTACTGAGCACCAACTTGAACATTGATATGAAATCAGCAAAGTTCAGCCAAGTAGATGTGGGCAGGATGGCACAGTGGTTTCAAGTAGGGGACTCTGAAGTTGGACTGCCCCATCAACTGCCAGCTGTGACCCTGAACTAGTGTATCTCTGAATCTCAGCCTCCCTATCTATGTGATGTGAAAAATAAGGGTTCCTACCTCATAAGGTTTTCTCTGGAGATTAAATGAGCTAGTTTTATTAGCACACACAAGGTACTCAATAAACATCAGCTTCTATTACAAAACTGTGGGTGCAAGCTGAGAAAGACTTCTCTAAGGTGTTTTCATATTCTAGAGAACTCTAATGTTATTTTTGTTATTTCTCCCTTGGCTCTCTTCTTTGATCACACCAGAAATCACTCTTTAATCTACAGGTTGCATTTTGATTCTGGAAAAAAGATTACCTGACACTTAAGTATCTGGAGAGCTGTGTTTTGTTTTGTTTTGTTTGGAACCACCAGCCTTCTCTCCACCTCCCTACCCTGTCCATCAAAAGTAAATAGACAAGCTGGGGGAATGGAAACTCTCACATCTTGGGTGCCACTTTTTATCAATAGAAAGCAATGTATCCTAGTGTGAAAGAATACAAGGCTGTTACATTTGGTGTTCTCAATTTCCACAGTAAGTCCACAGTGAGTCAGACCTATATGCAATTACGTACGCTATGTGATGTTCAAAAGTCACTAGGAAGACAGAATCACTTAAGAATGTGAACTTGAGGGTAGGGGAAAACCTTGTTTAATATGGTATGACCATGCAAATCATCCAATGGTTAGCCCAAATAAGCATATAGCATTTATCCAAAGCGTTTTGAGCTCCTTAAGGAGCTTGTAAATAAATACAACCTGCTTTGAGAGCTCCATGTCAGAGGTCAGATTTTGCAGGTTTCATTTAGCTACAGATAAGGGTCCCCACAGAGTTGGGTATTTAGGCCTGGCCATGCTTCATCAAGGCTGGTGCTGGGACTGGGGACAAACATATAGCCTCCCCTAAAAGACTGGAAAACCCCATTTGGGTGCCTGAACCCTTCACAGGGAAAGAAGCAGGGGCCTGATGGCAGGGGTGTAAAGATGCTAAAATCTTAAGAAGGGCCCTCAGAGGTAGGCAGTGCTCTAGCAGTTGTGGCCATGGAGAGGGATGATGTACAGCCTGTCAATGTGCTGAGGCCAATGTCAGGGCTGCAGGAGACTCCTGGCTGCCTGGATCCTAGGTTACTCTCTAACTCAACATCTGAAGCCTCACATGGGCTGGGCAATAGGTGACACTGTGTACTTGCTCCTACCTATGCAATCTCGGTATTATCTGCGGCCTCCCTTCCCTTCTTACTCACCCAGTTCTGAATCTCTATGCCTGAATATCTACTACAGGATGTGGGTCCAATCATCTTCCCTTCCACTGCCACATAAAGTCCCTTTGTCTACATTTGCTACCCTCCAGGGCTTCCAATTATTATGTTCTGAGTGTGGCCCCAGGGTTCAGTCTAGAGCAAGTCAGGAAGCCTTACTCCTCTCATTCCCATGTAGTTGTGATGCTCATATTTATCCCCGGGCTTCTGGAACAAAAAAGTACCATCATACCCACTCAGGTAGCCAGCAAGACCTATCAGCATCTGAGGAGAGAAGGAGAACAAACAAAAAGATGATGAGAGAATTTTAAGATTCCTCTGTCCCCTGAATTTCCCTCCAGCTGCACCCAGACTTGGTTTCCCTTGACAACTGTCCACAGGAGTTGCCAATGTGACATTTTCTCCTGCAGCTGTTGCAGAGCAAAGAATCGTTTGTCCACAGAGCTCTTTGCTTGAAACAAATCCTCTCTTGTGTTGAGGCCAAGTTCTTGGGAATAGGGCAGATTGAACATTTAGGAAGAAAAATCCCACAAAGAAAAATCCCACTGGCAAGGCCAGTGAGGGGCTCCCTCGTTCAGCCTTCTTTCATTTGCTATGAAATAAAACGTGACAGCTCATGGGGGAAGCCATGGGCAGGGGCTGATTCCTGAAAGACTGATCCACTGAAAGGGAAATGAGATTCCAAGTCAGAATGAGGACGGAGAAAAGTGGCCAAGGAGTTACATACTAGGAATGGGCAGAAGGGAAAAAAGAATGCTAAGACAGACAGACTTTCCCAGAGGAGAAAAGTCCCAGTGGAAAAAATACAAAAAGGCCAGAGACCAGTTTCTCTTATTTCTAATATTTCAAAGGAGGGCAACCTTGGCACGTTCCAAACCAGAACAAATCAACTATTATACTAAGACTGAGATTTGTGAGTCCTTCAAAACGTTCAAGAAGATCAGCTCCTTCATGTCTATCTTTCCATGGCTATCAACAGTGTAAAAGTCTAGTTTCCACACAAGCAATCAGAAGCTGCTAAGACATAAAAAGTGTCAGCAAATACCAAGCATTTTTAACAGCCCCAGAATGCCCTAGCTGGACACCTATGCCCCAGTTAGGCTGCGTGGAAGGATAGAGGACATTGGCTGTATTGAGAAAGTCCCTCCCTGAGACGCTGCTCGTGGGTCTGGACCACTGCTCCTGTTTTACTTTAGTTCTAACCAGTTCCACTCTCTATAATTCCATGGCAAGGAACAGAAGCCAAAATGCTTATAAATGATTATAAAGCCTTGTTAAAAAAAAAAGAAAGAAAAAAGAAAGAAAGAAAAGAAAAAGGAATCCTAGGGCTCAGAAGTTAACATAACTAATTTAATATAAAATAAGAGAAGGAATTGAAAAGACGGAACTATCCAAATACCTAGATGGACAAAAACCAACAGGTGACAATTAAATGGATGTCCCTTCCCACCTGGGATCTCAGAAGACAAATTCACCTGGAGCTGGTATAAATTCCCAGACTGCTTGGCTGGTCTGCTAGAGTGAAGAAATGCACAGATGGTTTGCATCTCAGCTCTCTGATTGCAGACAACACTTAATATCTCTGAGCTACAAGTAATAAAACCTTCCTTGCAGGGGGTTGGGAGGATTAGAGACAGTGCAGTAAGTCAAACGCTGGCACTGTGCCAAACACCAGTTCCCTCACAGTTAAAAGGGTAGCCCTTAAGGTTAAAAGTAGCCCTGAGCTAATTTTCTAACTAACTCGTTCAAATCAATAATAATAATAATAATAATAATAATAATAATAAAAATAAAAACCCTACTAGAATAATGGGAAAATTCATAGAAAACAAATAATAACGGCTAATTAACATACGAAGAAAATGTTCAACTCAACTCATAAAGACATGCAAATGAAAACAGTGACACACAATTTTTCATTCTCAAATTGGCAATGTCTTGAAAGTATGATCATCCCAGTGCTGGCAATGGTGCGGGGAAAACAACGCTCAGACACTGTTGGTAGGAGTATATATCACTATAATATTTTTGCAGAAAAACTTAGCAATATGTAACACAAATTTAAGTGTGCATATCCTTTGACTCTTTAGTTTGGCTCCTAAGAAACTTTTAGATACACCTACATAAATAATTATGAAAAGATAAATGTACAAGGATGTTCATTGCAAAATCTTTTGTAACGTCTGAAAACTGGAAGTAACATAAATGCCCACCAATTGAAGACGGGTAAAATAATTCACGGTACATCTGTATAATAGAATAATGTACAACATTAAAAAGAATGGACTGCAACAGCCATAAGGAAGGATGAGATCATGCCATTTGAGACAACATGGATGCACCCAGGAAGTATTATGCTAAGTGAAATAAATCAGACTAAGGAAGACAAACACCATATGATTCCACTCATAAATGGAATCTAAAAAAAAATGAACAAACAAAAACAGAATCAGACCTATAAATACAGAGAACAAACTGGCAGTTGCTAGAGGGAACGCGGTGACGGATGGGCAAAATGAGTGAAGGGGAGAAGGAGATACAGGCTTCCATCTATGGAATGAGTATGTCATGGGAATAAAAAACACAGCATAAGGACTACAGTCAATGATATTGTAATAGCAGTGTAACACCACAGCTACACTTGTGAACACAGCATGATGTATAAACTTGTCAAATCACTAAGTTGTATACCTGAAACTAATGTAACATTGTGTGTCAACTATAATCAAATTAAAAATAAATTAAATAAATTTTTTAAAAATGGAGTACATTTTTATGTACTAACATGGAAAGAAGTTAAGATCTATCATGTTTAAAATATAAGTTGCTGAACAATTTTAGTCTGGTCTGATTTATACATGTCAATTGTTCATGTATATGTATAAATATACACACATCTGTATAAAGAATTTCTAAGAAAACATTTAAGAAACTAATAGAAATATGGGGAAAGGTAGCTTGTGACCTTTTACTTTCTTCTGTGCAGATCAAATTTTTCACTACATGCAGGCATTTTTCTTTAACCCAGGGCTGGGGGCCAGTGTGGAGTAGCAGGTATCAGCCTCAGTACTGTAGGAGAAAACTTCCCATTTGCAACTTCAAGGGGCTTTCTGAGTCTTTGACTGGTTTGGCCTTAGAACCTATGAAAGCTGCTGTGTTCATCACTCTCTTTCAACCAGGCAGAGCACAGGACCATCAGGAGATAAATCGGTGGGGCAGGGGTGGTTTAGAAAGAAGCCTTACATTTCTCCCTTCACACAGGGACCAGATGTGAAGCAACGAGGGCTTAAGTAAAAACAAATCAACCAATATTCCACATGCTTCACTGTGCTTAGCACTGGGGGACTCCAAAAACACACAGGCAGTCCCCAGCTGAAAAATTGTGCTGGCTCTCCTAGGAAAAATCTCCTCCACTGCTAGCCCAGTGCAAACATTCAACACATTCCACTGCTTAATTGTATGGTAGTAACAGATGTCATCCGAGTACTAGGGCAAGGCAAGTTTCATGAGGCAGTGTGTTAGAAGAGTTGAGAGTAGACGCTAAGCCAGCCTAAACCTTGACTCTGCCACTTAGGAGCTTTCCTCCCTATGGCAAACTTCTTTTCCTCCCTGTGCCCCAGTTTCCCCACTGGCAAAATGGAGATACAATGGTATCTACTTCATAGCTTATTCTGAGGATGACATAAGATAATGTATGGAAAATAACTAAAACAGAGTAAGTTTTCAATTGCTCTGATTTTTATTGCTGTTATCTTTAAAAGGAGATAGAAGGAGGCATAATATTTTCTTTTTTAAAACTTTTTTGAATGTTTATTTATTTTTGAGAGAAAGAGAGAGTGCAAATAGGGGGGTGGGACAAAGAGACAGGGAGAGAAGAATCCAAAGCAGGTTCCAGGCTCTGGGTTGTCAGCACAGAGCCTGATGCGGGGCTGGAACCCACAGACCACGAGATTATGACCTGAGCCGAAGTTGGACTCTTGATCAACTGAGCCACCCAGGTGCCCCAAGGCATATTTTCCACTCTGGCTCTGGGCTCAGAGCTAATTTTGAATTTTTATTTAATATTTATTTTTGAGAGAGAGACAGAACATAAGCAGGGGAGAGGCAGAGAGAGAGGGAGACACAGAACCCAAAGCAGGCTCCAGGCTCTGAGCTGTCAGCACAGGGCCCAGCGTGGGGCTCGAATTCACGAACCATGAGATCATGACCTGAGTCGAAGTCAGATGCTTAACTGACGAGCCACCCAGGTGCCCTGTGGGCTCAGAGCTAATTTTGAAATAAGCCACCATCCCACCACCCCCTCCAACCCTCCCTGGCCCCTATCCAGTGCTCTTGCGCCCCTAAGCCTGCCTATCACAGCCTACCACCCCTGTCTCTCCTCACCCATGCCTTCATCCCCAAGTACTCCATGCTCCAAGATGACTCCCCAACTTCCTAACAGACGAGTTCCTGTCCCCTTGGTGCTAATGATCTCAGCCTTCATTTAGGAAGAAAAGGCTGATCCGTTAGCTTTCTCAGAGGTGGTTGTTTTTAAAAGACTAAAATGAATTCGGATTGTGGGATTTCTAATTGTAAAACATGTGAGAGGTATAGGTCAAAGAATGTGCATGCTGGGAGTGGGGAGGGGGAAAGGTGTTGTGCTCCCTTGTAGACAGTCAGCTGTCCTAAGCAATCTCTGCTTTATGCAATATGTTCCTTCTCTTCATTTCTTTTCGTTTTTGGAATTGAGATAAAATCCATATACCATAAGATTCACCATTTTCAAGTGTACAATTCAGTGGTTTTCAGCATACTCACAAGGTTGTGTAACCATCACCTCTACCTAATTCCAGAACATTTCATCACCCCAAAAGAAATCCCATACCCATTTGCAGTCACCCCCCAGTCCTTCCCCACCAGACCCTGGCAACTACTAATCTGGTTTCTGTTTCTGTGGATTGGCCTATTCTGGACATTTCATATAAATGGAGTCATACTATGTGGCCTTTTGGGTCTGACACCTTTCACTTGGCATAATGTTTACAAGACTCATCTATGTTGCAGCATGTATCAATACTTCATTCCTTTTCATGGATGAATAATATTCCATTGTATAGCTAGCTGTACCATATTTTTTAAATATCCATCCATTGGTTGATGGACTGCCTCCCCATTTCTGAGCCCAGAGGACTCCTAAAAACACCAAAGATTTACCATGTAAGCAGCTGGACTGGAATGTCAGGGATTTCTTTCCACAAACCCAAGAATTAAATACAAGGTTGAGACTCTGCTCCAACCATTTGAAGAGAGCTGTCAGTCATCACACTGCTTACCTTCCCCAGAGGTGGGTGTACATCAAAGAAAAAGGTACGGTTGATATAATAACTTCCCATTTTTCCAAAGTGAGTCTCATCCCAACTAAAGGAAAAATAGAGAAATGAGAATTTTTAAATTATCATGCAAGCCAAATAGCCATAATACAACATTGTTAAAATTACAGTTAAAACCAAAGGCTGTAAGTTTTAATCAGTTAATGAGAAAATATGGATTAAAAATTTTTTGACACGTTGGGACATGTAGCTGGCTCAGTTGGTAGAGTATGCAACTCTTGATCTTGGGGTCGTGAGTTTGAGCCCCATGTTGGGGGTAGAGCTTACTTAAAAAAAATTTTTTTGACACAAGTAATTGGAGGAAGACATCACACTGATAATTAACCTTTATTGAGATAGATGAGAAAGGTTAGCAAATATTTACCAACCAGTTAAAAATTTAAGTGAAATCTATACTTATTCTGTAGCTTGAGCTTCTATTCATTTTAATAGAACAGAGTTTTCCTATAAAATAAAAAGGTTTGAGGTAAGGGTTTTCTCTCAAGTCTATTACCTTCTGACTCCGAGACTACTTTGCTACTAGAAAGCAGATTACTATTGCTATTACAAACTACACCGTGGGGCTATTGAACAGTAAGAGACTACAAACTGGTTGTCACAGGAGTCCAATTTCACTCATTAACCCTCTGATACTTAACCTGCTGACTATGAACTCACTGAGCTTATTATAATGAACTAATCAGTATATAAAAATTGAGTTAAGAGCCTACCTAGAAGCTATCCTCGTTGCACAAATTATTAAGCAAGTAAATAAGTGATTCTAATATGTTAGCTTTTAAACACAATGCAGAGATCTTGTTCTTCTATATGACCTTTTCACATCCTGCACAAAGACTTTACGGAAGCAGCCCAGTTAATTCGGTACAGCCTGGCTATTTCTGTCAGTTCCTCCCTGCAGCTCAGAAGAACGGTTGCTTTCTAGGGACTAGCCATCCCCAGATCAGCTTCCATAAGCAGTTATTACCAACCTACAACGTAAGGGGCAAAACATGCTTTTCCCCAAAGTGTAGGGCTCTTTTCTTTATTCTTTAACTCAGTGGGTCCAATAGTAAGGCAGAAGAGTAAATCTATTTCTGCGTCTGTTTGCTTAACGCTCTGCTTGACACGAAGTAAGAACAGTGGCATGGAGATGTCAAAGAGAGAAGTAACTTCTGAGCAGTGTGACAAAATGGATTTGCAGAAAGAAGAGAAATCAGTCCCAGTTCCACCACTTACCAACAGTGCAACCTGGCAAAATCACCCACCCTCTCTGGATCTCTGTTCTTATCTACACAATGAAGACAATAATATCTGCTATGTGCCCTTCACAGGGAAGTATTAGGACTCAATTTAGAAAACATGTGAAAGAACTCTGTAGACTATAAAATCCCATACATTTATAAACTGTCCCAACTGGGCACTATTTAAACTGCCCCAACACCTCTGGTTAGTGTTGAGGTCTGTTTGGAAACATATTGACAAAGGGGTATGAGATTTTTACTTCAAAAATTTCCCAAGTAAAACTAGTAGTAACATTCACATCTCTTCTTGGCTTTTATTGTGTGTTTGTGTTGGGAGAGACGATCCTCCCTGACTCTCTCTTGCTCCTACAGACCTTGCTGGGTATGCCAAGAATGCAAGGTCCTGGCTGCTCTTTACTCAGGCCATTTCTCAGGATACGTTTGCAGAAAGGCAACCTTGAGAGAAGAGTTAGCATCTTCCTCCAGGACAGAGGGCGCTCTTGTTTACTGCTTGTTATAAAACAGTGGATTCCCCAAGCTCAGTATCCCTCAGCTGTGAGGCAACCCACTGCACGTGCAGGCATTCATTCAGACCCATGGCATCACATGGGAATTGGGGAGCAAGAGGAACACATGCCCACCTGCTGATGCTCTCATCCTGCTTGCTGTGCCATGAAAAATAAAGTCTTTTGTCTCTGACCCAGTACTTCGTCTTCTGCCAACATCCATAAAATAATGACAGGCTAACTTACTAGTTTGTAAGTTGGGTAAAATAAAATCCTAGACCCTGACTGTGGTCACAAGCATAAGATGCTGAGACATACCTTTCCGTAAGAGAAAGGACAAGGGCCCCATAAGCTTGGAATGGAATCTGGTAAATAAATGCCCTTATCCAAGTGGTAGGCAAGGAAGGTAGTAAGAGTCTCCCACCGTCTTACCTATTAATGAGGCTGAATGGAGAAAGAAACAGTTTGAAAGCTGCCTTGGTTACTGCTCACTCTTCTGGCAAAATAAGAAAGAGATGTAATCATGACAATGGGGCAGCAAGCCTAGCAGGCCCAGCCAAAAGGCAATATGCATATGGCTGCTGAATCAAGGAGTCTCCAAAGCTTTCATAAGTGGTGCCAGCAGTAAGGAGATCTTGCTATTCAATATAGAAAATTGGGGCAAAATGAACACATTGAAAGCTCCTTGGGTGAGCTGTGTGCTCAAAAGTGAATGTGCCTTGCTTAGTGGCTCAGAACCACTCTGTCCCTGTGTCCCATGATCCCTCCTCCTCTACCACAATCTCAGCTGTGTTAAAAAAATAAAATAAAATAATTAAAAACCAAGGTCTCCCTCATGTATCTTACCCCCTGCATCCAGCACTCCACAGTCTCCACTGGGGAATGGCATAATCTTTGGATGGCTGTCACTATAATTACCGATGCAGGCCTATTAGATTTATAAGTTCAAGGGGGAAAAAGCACCCAAATTCAACTGACAGGGTCTGAGCCAAGCTGCCAGTGGGGAAGGAAAGGTAAAATGAGCTGTGGGTAAGGCCCCTGTATTACTATTGTGGTTCCCACAGTGGGATGTATACTGGCATTGATCCTATAAGTGTCAAAGGGGATTATCCCATTCCGGGACTGCTGTGTGTTGAGTGGTGATCCTATCCTATCCTGGGTGGTCCAGAAGAAATAATATAAATCCCAAGAAGGGAAAGTGAAATCACGGCCATAAAGACATAGGGCAGCTAGAGCCAAGAGAGGCCATTCTCCAGGATAACAGCGCCATCTGCTGGACACAGGTACCAAGCACATACTATTTAAAAGGGACAGCTATCAACCCACAAACCTTTATTAAAACTGAGTGCCCGACCCATGAAGGCCTTAGGACTCTTTGGCTTGATATTGCCACCTTGGGGTGAGTCAACTTAGAATCGAAGGCTACAAGGGAAGGGCTCAACAGGCTTGCTGGTCAAATGGAAGTAATATAGCTGGCCTAGCCCTAGGGGCATCTTGATTTTTTGTAAGAAGAGGTAGGAGCTCCCACTTTGGAGAAACTATCTTCCACTCCGCCACCTGAAGCAAAACCACTGGCTCAGTGGAGTCTTGATTCACAGAGGTTCCTCTCAAGGCCTGGTTCATTGATAGCGTCCACTGGGCAGCAACAATCATCCGGTCTCAGTGACAACTCTGGAAGGCCAGCTGTAATAATGGTTGATGGGCACAATTGGCTGAATTGAAAGTCATCGCTCTTGCCTTACACAATAGTTTTGAGAAACAGACAAGTTATACTTTTATTGGCTCTTGGGCTTTTACCACTAACCTAGCTTCTGTGTGCCACCTAGAAGACTATATACTGAGAAATTTCAAACACTCCTCTTCAGAGCCAAGAACTGTGGGGGAAAATGTCATGGCTTCCTGTCAATGGGACAATCTGGATCACTCACACAGATGCCCACAGTAAGGACCAGTATTCTGATAAGACTGACTGAAATCAAGCTGCAGATCAAGCTTGTACCAAATAGACTCCTGCCATTACCACCTGGATTCATGAATGCCTCAGGCATGGAAACACATCTATCATCATGGACTGGGCACAAAGTAAAGGACTATATGTTTCTGAAGCAGAAGCCATCACTGCGTTGTGGTGACTTGTGACTCCAGCCAAAAGCTGACCAGTTTGTCTTGCAATAAAGGAGGCCACATCACACTGGGCATTGACTCTGCCCACTCCAAGGAAACTAACTGTTTTAGGACTTTGTTCCCTTCTCCGGGCTATCACTGGTGCCTTACTGTTATGGACACTTTTTCAGGTTACAGTATTGATGATGCTGTTCCAGTCTAATTATCTGACTCCACATATGTCATTGGGGTCCTTGAAACTACACAATGTCATTCCAAACCATCCACAGTCTGACAATAGTGCACTTTTTTCCCCTTATTATTTTCCCTTATTATTATTCACATAATAATGAGCCAATAGTCAAGGTACTTGATGACATTCCATACTCCCTACCCTCCACAGGCATTTGGTATTGTCAAGCACAGAAAGATTTCTAACTCTGCTTCCCTCACCTCCTCCTGGTTCACACACCTTAGTTAAGCAGTTTGGTCACCTAATGCAGTCATCATCAGAAAGGGCTCATCTCCTCTTGGCCAACAACTGGGTAATGATCAGGATAAAAGAGGTGGAGAGTTATATAAACCTACATTTTGAACATTTTAGATTCTTCCTGGACTATTCCTGAGCATGATTTGTCCTTCTTTCCCCTAACAACTCCAGATCAGCAGGGGGGAGGGAGTGGGAGATTCAAACTTAAGCCAATATGCTGATGTTCATCCTACTTCCTGCCCCATGAGTAAGTCCTTTATCTCTGACCCAGGAGTCTTGTGTCTTCTGCCAACACTCATGAAACAATAATAGGCTAATTTATTCACCTCCCAGTAGGATAGCCCAGATAGGTTGATAGCTGGCTTTTTGGTCAAAGAGTTCCATTTCTAACATTCCCTACACTAACTTTCTTGTCAGGGATACTGACAAAACATGGTATCGCTTGTTCACTAATAAATTAACCATTTTCAGATTGTATAAAACTTTTTCTCCTTCTAGTTGGAGACTTTTTAAACTTATCTCATGAAATCTGAGTCCTACAAAATAAAGCCTTTAAGAACACAAGTCTCTCCTCACAAAAGGGCCCCAGACCTGCTTCCTGAGACCCCTGTCATCATCCCTGGACACACAAATTGTCGTCCCCTCTCCCCAGGATGATTTTTGCCTCCCATGATGCCTGGAAATCCTGCAGATTAGGAACTCAGGCTTTAGGGAATTCTATACTAAGAATTTCCAATCCTCCTTGAAAGTTCAAAGCACCTTTAAAAGCCACAATCTGAAAGACCGCTTTATCGGATCTTAAGGAATCCACTGCCAAAGCAAATCCCACTGCCAGAGCAAAAAAAAAGACTCCTCTCACAGAGACTGCGCCTGGCCAAAAGCAACTTCCAGAAACCTGTTTCCCACTCCAGCGCAGCCCCGCCCCTCCCCCTGTGATTCCCGCCCCCTTCGTGCCCCCGGGCCAATCAGAGGGCGCATCCCTCCCACCCGGTTGCCATGGGACCCGCCGAGTCCCTCCTGTCACTCACCAGACGTGCGGCGGCTCGTCCAGACGGTGGAAACGGGTGGCGAAGGACAGCAGCGTGACGAGGGCCAGCAGGGCCCACCGGCCAGCTGCCTCGAAGTGCCGCGAGCTCCAACCAGGCCGTTTGCGGCTCCGCGCTGTAGGCTTGGCGGTCTCGTCCGGGCCCACAACCCTAGCAGTCTGGGGCCCACAACGGCCCCGCCGGGGACGCAGCTCGGGCCGGGCCGGGCCTCCGCCCACCGCTGGTGGCATCCTGCCCCTCCTCAGGATCGCCCTCCGGCCCACCGGCACGCTCGGTCTTGCGAGCCGCCCGGTCAAGAAGTCATCCAGGTCCAGCTCGGGGTGCCCTGGGAAATGTAGTTCCCTGCGCCGGCAGCAGGCCCCGGGGCCCCGGCCTCTGGGCTGGGCAGGGAGTGCGGTCGCCGTCCGGGCCGCTAAGAGGCGGCTAGTGGCGCAGAGCATGACGGACCGCGCGGGCCCGGCGGGCCGGCCAGGGAGAAAACGGGCTCAAGGAACTGCAACTCCCAGCAGCTCCGGGAGTGGGGGCGTGGCGGCAGGGCGGGGCGAGCCAGAGGAGACCTTAAAGATCATTCTAGTCCAACCCCTAGCTTTACCACAACGGAGGTGTAAGTTCTGACGTGTCGGGGCCTCACAGGGCCACAGCCGTCGACGAGTCGGAGAGTCCCAGACGCGAAGTCTCTGGGCCTGGAAGAGGGGTGGCCCGAGGTGCGAGATGCAAGCGGGGAAGGTCTGTGCCACGCATCCAGGGAGAGGGAAACTACTTAGAAACACTGAGAAACCCTGGGGGGGGGGGGGGGTAGCTAAAGGTGAGCTTGGACAACGCACGCTCCCGGCATGCAGAGCGCCGCGCACGGGCGCCGCTCTGCGCCTGCGCGCTGCCAGCTTCTTGTTACCCGCTGGGGCCTGTAGCCTAGAGAGGATTGGGCCCGAGGCGGCGCGGGTTGGTGGACTGTGCGGGGCGCTGTGGAGTCGCTGTACCCTCGCGCTCCACCTGCCTCTTAACCGTTCTCTCTGCTAGGTTTTCAAGACGTTGTCCCCTGCTTCCCTCTTCCGTACAGCCCCGTGTGGTCTTTCCCAGCCGGTCGGCCCGACGGGTCCTAACACTTAACCTAGGGCCTTCCCGGGTGGTTTGCTTTATGAGAGAGCACCTGGACGCTTTAAGTCATTGCCAGCACCTGGGGAGCGCCTTCCCGCTTGGCCCAGAGTCACGGTGTCACCTCTGGGGGAAGGGGCCCGAGAATCTGCATGCCCCCGATGAACTTTTAAAGTCTTATTCAAGTTTGAGAACCACCAAGGAAGGTAAGCGGGCATGTCAGATGGGATACAGCATCCCCGTAATAATGTATAGCTCTCCCACTCACAAATGGGATTTTAGGAGTCGTTCTCTCAAAACATGCGTGAGAAATGGTTTAAAAATAAAATCTGCGGGGCGCCTGGGTGGCGCAGTCGGTTAAGCGTCCGACTTCAGCCAGGTCACGATCTCGCGGTCCGTGAGTTCGAGCCCCGCGTCGGCTCTGGGCTGATGGCTCAGAGCCTGGAGCCTGTTTCCGATTCTGTGTCTCCCTCTCTCTCTGCCCCTCCCCCGTTCATGCTCTGTCTCTCTCTGTCCCAAAAATAAATAAACGAAAAAAAAAATAAATAAAATAAAATCTGCTAGACTCGTCAGAATCCAGATTTGAATTGGGAACGAAGTTCCTCCAGGGGTAGTGATGAGATGAATTCTTGACTTGGGCTTAAAATCTAGCTCTACAAGTGCACAAGGGAACACAGGGTGGTTGACGCAATTATCACTGGTAAGAGGAAAAGCAGAAACTGCTCTCCCGCTGTTTCCGGATGGCCCATAAGTAGGAAACCTGGGGGCAGTGGCATTCGCAGTGACTCTGTGGTCACCCTCAGCACAGGTGAAGATGTAACATTCAGTAATTAGGTAAGACATTTCGTTAAGGATTCTAAGCTCATGTCTGAGGCTCTCTAGTGGTCCCGGCCCTCACCAGCAGCCCCTGCCTCTTGGCCCCAGGAGCCCCTCCAGCCTGACCTGTTACCGAAAGGGATGTACCTCTGAATAGGGTTCATCTAGTCGTGGCCACCTAGTTCCTCTGCTTCCAAAGACACCTGCCGTCTATCACCTGCCCTCTGCACCAGAGCCACCTTTACTTTCCCCACAAAAGGTGCCTCCAGTACCGGCTGGAACTCCCAGGCTCAGAAACCAACCTGGGAAGGCCTGGTTGATAGTTCAGGGATGTAGTCTAGAGAGGGTTGGGCCCTCTCTAGAAGAGAGAGTTGATAGTTCACGGACGGTGAAGGCAGGGCCACAGAGCAGTTTGGTGTGCTCGGGGGTGCAGAAGGGAGAGGGAACTTGGGGGAAATGTCTGTAGTCAAAGGGATGGTAGTCAGGGGTGATCTAGAAATCCCGTTGTGTTCTCCCTCATCCATATGGATACACACGTGTCTGCCTGGAGATTCATGAGTGCTAACTAATTACCAGTCCTGGGCCCTGCTTTGAAATGCTGACTACCCAAGAAGGACCAGAGAAATGAACTTTGAGTCTTTTAAACTTTAGAGGAGAGATCACACACACACTCAGCCTCCTCCAGGTGCCTCCTCCAGGGTAACAAAAATGAGAGAAGAGGGCCAGGTAGGGAACATGGCAGACCAGAGAGGGCATGCCCTGACTGAAGGAGGCCAGTAATTGTCTCCAATCAATTGTTGCTACTCAGGAATCCGAGTCCACTGTCTCCAGATCTTTTTAAGAAAAAACAGACAATAGGACTTATATACGAAACATCCTGATTTTTCAATGTTGGCAACCAAGTAGAAACATTTTTAATTTTTTTAATGTTTATTTTAGACAGAGAGACAGAGTGCAAGTGGAGGAGGGGCAGAGAGAGAGGGAGACACAGAATCTGAAGCGGGCTCCAGGCTCTGAGCAGTCAGCACACAGCCCAGTGAGGGGCTCAAACCCACGAACCGTGAGATCATGACCTGAGCCAAAGTCAGACCTTAACTGACTGAGCTACTCAGGCACCCCGAAACATTTTTAAATATAAGTAGACCAAACACAATACACTATAGGCTGTCCTTTTGTGACCTTAGCTTTGGAGTCCATGGGCATATCCCCCAGCTATTTTTATGAGACCATCCTAAAGGACTGATGGGTGGGTGGTGGGTTGAGAGAGACGGGCACTGCAGCATGAAAGAACTAGAATTCCTGGTCTTTCTGTTGCTGCTGGAAGGAATTATGCTATCATCTTACAGCAACCCCTCATTTTACAGATGAGAGAGAAAAGACTAGAGAATAGAGAAGGCAGGGATCTGCCCAAGGTCACACAGAGCTAGTTCCTGCACTGGGACCAGACCCTAGGTATGCCAGCATCCAGTGCACCACACTACATGAATTACTGCTTCCAAAACCAGGCCACCTTGTCTGCCCAAGACACCAAATCTGGCTCCACCGGGAACATAAAAAACTTCCCACAAGTTGGAAAGAGATGTCCTTTCTGACCAGAATCAAAGTTTCCCCGGAAGCCTATCTAGCCCAGCTTCCCCATTGGCTCATGGGATCCACCCCTTCAGGGTTCCTCCCCTTGCTCTGCAGCTCTGGGAGAGGGGACATTCCTTGAGAGGCCAAGGGTCACCACAACACCATGATGGAGTCTGGCAAGGTAAGGAAGACATGTGCAGGCTGGCTGCCCTGTCGGGGGCCCCTTGGACCTCAGGGATGCACGATAGCACAGTTTGGAGCTGAGGGACCCCACCTGACTCCCAAGGCCTCTGACCCAGAGAGCTCGGAGTCTGGCCTGAGTTGCAGATACGGGTCCGGGAAAGGAGGCCTGCTGACTTGGAGCCTCCTGGCTGAGGGCCGTTGCCTCACCAGCGGGTTTCTGGGGCTGAGAACCCCCATGAGCATGCGTTAACATGTATCTTCACGCTGTCTCTCCTCAGCCCATCCTGTACTCCTATTTCCGGAGCTCCTGCTCATGGAGAGTTCGAATCGGTAAGAACTGTGCTCCCACCAAGAGCCTGGGGGGATGTAGGTGGAGAGAGCCCTGCGTGGAGAGCTAGCCTGGGACAGAGGGGTATTCTGTCAGACAGGGCACCACCCCCAGCAACCAGTGTCCCCAATGCCCTGGAGACTTTAGCACCTGCACCTTGAATGGCACCTCTACCTAGGAAGTGCCAAAAAGAGGAGAGTGGGGGTGGCAGGAAGGTGGGTTTTTTTTTCCTTGGACCTGCCACCTCTCCCACCCTGCTCTCCAAAGCCACTTAGCAACCACACTTAAAGCAGGCTCACAAAACCCAGAGGTGCTTGGTAACTGGCAGGGAACAGCTGGCCTTTCTCAGTTCTTATCTTATTTGATCTGGCAAATTAAACAGAAGTGGCCAGTGTCAACCCCAGGGGCTTCAAGGAAGCAGAAACCAGGGCCCTCCGGTTTAGTCCCAGCTTGACCCGTCCCTCCCTCAGCTCAACACAGCCCGTGGCAAAGATCATAGTCCCAGCTCATACTGTGGGAAAACCGTGCTGGATGTTTTTATGTGCATGATTCCATTTAAACCTCGGCAACCCTAGGAGGGAAGGATTATTGTTGCCTTCATTGTACAGATGAGGAAACTGAGGCACGGGGACATTAAATAACTTGCCCAAGACTAGGTAGCTAGTAAGAGGCAGAGCTGGAATTTGAACAGCTAGTCTGCCTCCAGAGTCCGTGTTCTTAACTACTCTACTGTCAGATGAGGAAACCAAGGCACAGGGGCTCATTAAGTTTCTTGCCCAAGGCTGCACAGCTAGCAAATGAATGTGATGAAATCTGAACCCAAGCAGTCTGCCTCCGGTAGTCTGGCCCTAACTGGGAAGCCATCTGCCATGACCCTCCCCCGCCCCACAGTCAGTTGGCAGTTGCTAGAATCAGTAGGCAAGTGCACTGGGGTGCCAAAGGACACAATCTCTCCAGGCACCTCCCCTGGGCCCAGAACCTCTGCCCTAGCTGGGCCAGACAGGAGCCACAGGACCCATGTGCAATGACCTCTCCCTCCTGGCCCCAGCAGCCACTTTGTCCAGAGTGGGGCTGACCAGCGCTGAGGAAGAGCCCCGTGCCTCCCAGTCTCTCTTCAGACCGTGACACGTCTCATCCCCTCCCCTCGCTCCTTTGCCTTTGCCCAAGACTAGCCGTCACCATATTTCAGTGCACATGTGCATACGCGCGCACACACACACACACACACACACACACACACACAGAGTCTTCACTAGGCTGGTCCAGTGTTTACCCTCACTTTGCCAGGGGAAATTATCAAAGGGCACAGAGAGGAAATCTGGTCACTAGGAGTCATAGCAGATACTGTGAGGCCACTAAAGAGCCCTGGTGCCCTGCTTGGAATGGGTAGTAATCAGCTCTGAGAACAGAGAAAATGGATGAGAAAGGGAATTCTTCTCTGGAGAGTGTCATCTGCTTGTGTATGCACTTTGTGGCTTGAGCACCTGCCCTGGGCCCTTGGACACCTTCATGAGAGAATAATTGCAGGTCTCCAACAAATAAGCCCTGCTTGCCACTGTTCAAGGCCCTGGAGGGGACAGAGGTGACCAGAACACTTCCCTGCTGCCCTCCAGGAGATCCCAGGGTGCCAGGGCACACACCTGTAGGCACCACTTGGGTGCGGGGACCCTGTGCGGGTATGGAGAGGATGGCCCTGAGACTTTGGGGGCAAGAAGAGCCTCAGAGACCTGAGGGAGGAGAGTGGGTAGTGACCAGGGAAGCTGGAGAGATGAGGACAGGGCCAAGTTGGGCCTTGGGTCACCTAGCTGCCTGGAAAAAGAAGCCTCCTTCTGGAACCTCATGTAGCCCTTGGAAGTATAGCCAGAAGCTGTCCCCTGACTCTGCTGTCTCTCGTAGCTCTGGCCTTGAAAAGCATCGACTATGAGACGATCCCCATCGACCTCATAAAGGATGGAGGCCAGCAGGTGAGGAGGCCGCCCCCGGACCACCATGTGAGAGTTGGAGGTCTGGTAGAGGGACCCAGAAGAGGGTGCAGACTTCTTCCCCGCAAGAGGTGAACCTGTTGGCTCTCCCTGGAGGGATGGGGTGACAAGCTATGCAGCATGAGGAGTCATGGGAAGGGCCCCAGTTCCAGGCTCCGTGCCACAGCCTGGCCTCTCGGTGCCTGACCCCAGGAGGGTGAGTGGCGAATGGGGGTCCTTGCCCCTTGCTGGGCCATCTGGATGTACCTTGGTGACCACAGTGTGAGGTACAAGGGGACACACATAGCCAGGCCATTGGGATGAATCCTGTAGTTCAGCAGCCAGTGGATTTTGGAGTACTGCCTGGATCCCTCAGGCCTTGCCCAGGGGAAGAGAGTGCAGGTGGGCCGCAAGCCTGGGGTCTTCCTGTGTGCCCAGTCCAGGCCACCTCGTCCATCAGGTCCTTGTCTCCACAGTTCTCTGAAGAATTCCAGGCACTGAATCCCATGAAGCAGGTGCCGGCCCTGAAGATCGATGGCATCACCATTGGCCAGTCAGTGAGTGCAGGGCCTGGGAGGCCCCTTGCAAGAGGGGTGCCCCAAACAAGAGGACCTCACAGCTCTTCTTTGCTTGTGTGTGGCCAAGCGCCTAGGCCTTAGTAGGGACATGATAAGTTCCTGTCAGAGGGAGGGAGCTCGGCTGGTTGTTTGGGGAAGTGACGGGAGACTCGAGCATATGGGGACCAAGTTCTGCAGGACAGGGGGCCACAAAGAGCTCTTCCCTGGGGGAGTGTCAGCCTCGCGGGCTCCAGCTGAGGAGGGCGAGGAAGAGTTTGCTGGCCCCGTCACTCTGCTCCATGGGTCTGCGGCCCTCCCGTCCCAGTGTCTCGCTGCTCCCCTCCCAACAGCTGGCCATCATTGAGTACCTGGAGGAGACTCGGCCCACTCCACGACTCCTGCCTCAGGACCCGAAGAAGAGAGCCCACGTGCGCATGATTTCCGATCTCATCGCCAGTGGCATCCAGCCCCTGCAGGTGTGGCTCTGGACTCACACCCTGCACGCCTCTCATATGCCTCCCCTCACGCGCTCTTACCTTCAGAGGCACACTGGGTGTGGGGCCTCATAGTGGGGTACCCAGCTTGGGAGTGGGGGCGGCAGGAGGACAGGAGGGCTCCTCAGGGGCTTAGACCCAGACCACGTGGCAGAGGGGCAAGGGATCCCAGAAATCACCTGCCCCGCGGGGCCCCCAGCCGCATTCTCAGAAGCCCCAGGTTTCCAAGGACAGCCCAGAGGTTCCCAAGGAGGGGAGGGGCCAGGTGGCAGGGGAGAGGCTGAGTGCTGCAGAGCCAGACCTCTCCCCACCTTTAACCAGAACGGCCTCCCTCTCATCTGTTCTGTAGCATAGATTGGGAGTCTCGAGAGATTTTTATCTTTTAAATTTTTCCCTGCTAAAAAATAAGTATTAAAGCAATTCATCTGTGCTAACCCCTGGTTTAAATGAGGAAGTAGTCCCAGAAAGGTGGAGGGACTTTGCAGAGTCACTCAACTAAGAATGGCAGAGCAGGGGCCAGGGCCCAGGACCCCTGACTGTACCTGTGCCCCCATCCCCATGTTACCTTGTTGTTTGGAACAAGGAGATTGGAGCAGACAGATAGACCCATTTTATAGATGAGGAAACTGAAGCCCAGAAGTGAAATGGCTCCAGGGGTGTAAGGATGGGACAAGGGTGCAAATCTCCTGAAAGCCACCTATGCTTCTCCCCCATCCACCTCTCATGTTGCACCCCCCTCTCCTCACAAGGGGCCACATAAGGGAGACCCACTGGTTGCAGGGGAGACGGGCCTCAGGTCATGGCCGCGTCCTGTGCCCCCACCCTTCCACACCTCCGCCAGGGTCACAAGCTTCCCGACAACAGGGGGCACTGGGGCAACCTGAGAAGGTGGCTGCTGGGATCACTCTCTGTCCCAGCCCCCATCCACCCTCAGTGCCCAGATGGGAAGAGGGGATTCATGGAGCCCAGGAGGGGACAGATGGACAACCTGGGGCAGAAAGGGAACTGAGCTTCCCTGAGGGGGCTTGGCAGGCGCAGGCGGTTCCCAAAGCCAGTCACAGATTATCATCTTTGGTTGCATAGAACGTGTCTGTCCTGAAGCAAGTGGGACAGGAGAACCAGCTGACCTGGGCCCAGAAGGCCATCACTTCTGGCTTTAACGGTGAGTCCTTATTCCCGCGAGCCATCCCACGGTGACCTCTCAATGACACAGCTCTCGTGCCTAAGGCCGTGGGCATCTGAAACAGCTTCCCAGGCTCTTTGGTCCTGACAATGGCATGGGTGAGGGTAGAGGGGCAGAGCCAAGGAGGAAGTGGGACTGGATAGTGTCCAAACCTGGCCTCAACCTCTAGTACTTCTGGGCACCTCAGCACCTGAGGCCCACAGCCCTTTGGAGCTGGATGGCCCAACCTCTGCTTCACTGCCCGCCCCAGCTGGGAAACGAAGGCTAGCAAAGCACCAGCCCATCGTGTGAGAGCTGCTACTTCGGCCAGTGGCCGGTCTTGTCCCTTCTTGGGGAGGGAACGGCCACTGGGCTGGAGGAGCCCGGGGAAACATCATCTGCCTCCACATCCCCGGCAACTCTCTCCAGATCTGGTTGTCGCATTCCCTCCAACACACATGCCCCAGCCTGTCACTCAGCTGCCCATTTCAGAACTATGGGGGCCAAGGCCCAGTCTGTGCCCCGAGTAAGATTCATCTGGCCTCCCCACAGCTCTGGAGCAGATCCTGCGGAGCACAGCAGGGAGGTACTGTGTGGGAGACGAGGTAAGCTCTTCCAGGCCTTCCTACAGCGGACTTCTCCCTCCACCCTGGGGCAAGAGCAGGCCAGAGAGATTCCGGAGAAGGCATAGGGTTGGGATGGTTTCAGGGCCCCTCACCTCATCCTGAGGCGTCTCCTCCCTGCTGGGTGCCCAAGGGAAGTGCCTATGATGGTGGTTTTTAACAAGCACGCTAAGATCCACTGAGACCATCAAACCTTTTCTGGCCCCCCACAGAGCCAGTTGTCAGGACAACTGGATCCTGGCCTGGGAGACACGTGCTCTGGGGACAGATGGGGGAGAAGAGGAGGGGGATGGGGCAGTGGGGACGGGGTGGAAGACCCAGGAGCAGAAGGGAACTGTCAAGGGCTGGCAGCCCGTGGACACAGCCAGCCAAGCCTGTGAGTCCGGGGCACACACCCTGATGCAAACCCACCTGACCCTCTTTCAGGTGTCCATGGCTGATCTCTGCTTAGTGCCTCAGGTGGCAAACGCTGAAAGGTAAGAGAGCCCCACTGCCCACCCTCTCCCACCTGGCTCCTCCTCTCTAAATGCCCAGCCTCCTCCCGCCGTCAGGCCCCAACTTCATCTACCGAGGAAGCGAGGAAGCGAGGAAGCGTCTCATGCGGAGACTCCCCCCAGCTGGCCAGGGAGCCCCGGGTGCCAGGCCACACCAGCCACTGTGGCCTGGAGGAGACAGGCAGAAGAAATCAGGGGAGCGCCCCTGACCATGCCCATCTTAGCTCATGCAATCCCGTATAGCCCCTGCTCCTAAGAGGAGGTGGCTCACCTGGTGGCCACCCCTAGAAGAAACCTCCCGCAAGAGCCTGCTGCCCCCGACATGGTATGTCTGTGCCCAGCAGTGAGCTCTACTCTGCTTTCCTCCAACAGCCCTTCAGGGAGGCATGAAAGAGTGCCTCTCTGGAAGGCATCATGTCAGGCACCATCAGGATACAGAGATGTTATGACACATTGGCTGCCCTTGAGAAGCTTGGGATATGGGTAGAGAGATTATCTGTATATGTAAATGTGTAGTAGGTTCTCGATGAACAGCCATTGCTTGGAATAGGAACAGTAGGCAACAGAGATGCTAGACAGTACTGCATGAGACCCGCCCATCCCAGAGCCGCCTGTGAACAAGGCCCCCACGTGGCAGGGCCACCTTCCTGGTCCTTCTCTGGTCAGCTCCAGGGGCCCCATCCAGCCCACCTCTGTGCTTCCCTCACTGCACACAGGGCAGTCTGCCCGTTCCCCTGCACACCTGGTGTTGAGATGGTGTGAGACAGGTGTTTCTCTGCTACAGGTTCAAGGTGGATCTCACTCCCTACCCTACCATCAGCCACATCAACAAGACGCTGCTGGCCTTGGAGGCTTTCCAAGTGTCTCACCCCTGTCGGCAGCCAGATACACCCCCTGAGCTGAGGGCCTAGCCCTCAAACTGTACCCCGTGGGTGAGGGGGCAGGAAAGGGGTACAGGAGCAGAAGCTAGGTAGGCTGAACAGGCCTGGAAACAGGCAAGCCCTAGGTGGAGAAGCAGGAAATTTGAACTCCTAGCCCTTGAACTTGAAGTCTGGCCCTGGACCTGCCTTCCCACTGAACCTCTTTGTGCTTCCAGTACCCACAGTCTGTCGAATGTGGGTAGGGTGGGGGAAGAGGATGCTGGGAGGGAGGAAGGCAGGAACATTACCTATTACCTATGTCATGGGGCAGTCATGAAGATGCAGGCACAGTGTAGACTAAAATGCCTAGCAAGTTCACCGGAGAGAGGTCAGGAAGCCCGAGCGCCTCTTCCCTTCCCTGAGACTGTACCTGACTGCAAAGAATGTCCACCCTGAAATACGGTAATTAAACTGAAGCCCAGGCCTCTAGGTTATATTCAGTTAAGATGCTTTCCAGAAAATGAACATTCTTCCTAGCTGGAATCCCCCTGTGTCTGGGCCAGGAGAGGAAATCAGCCAGCCACTTGCCCACCCTGTGGTAGGCCTGGCCCCTGGCACTTAAGAGCACTGGAGAGAAAGAAGTTCAAAAGCCTGCCTGAGAGAACCAGACCCAGATGCAGAAGAGAACAGATAGAAAAAGCAGAAGGGCGCCTGGGTGGCTCAGTTGGCTGAGCCTCCGACTTCAGCTTGGGTTACCATCTTGTGGTCTGTGGGTTCGAGCCCCGCGTCGGGCTCTGTGCTGACAGCTCAGAGCCTGGAGCCTGCTTTGGATTCTGTGTCTCCCTGTCTCTCTGCCCCTCCCCCACTTGCTCTGTCTCTCCCTCAAAAAGAAATAAAACATTAAAAAATTTTTTTTTTTTTTTTTTTTTAAGGAAAATTAGGAAAGAGAGCATTTTGTGACCAGCTAAGTTTCCAGGGCTAGAATGGTACTATTAAGTGTTGACTGGAACACGGAGAGGGAAGTTGGCCCACATCCTCAGGGGCAGCATTCTCCGGATCAGTCCCAGGAGTAAGCGCTTCAAATAAATCCAGTCGTGAATGGCCTTGGGAATTGGAGGCAGGCTCCTGCGTGGGCAGTGTTAACAGCCACTGATCGGGATGGCTCAGGACCCCAACCAGGTAGCAGCTCACCTTGAGGTCCCTTCTGGAAGTGGAATCAGATGACTTTTATGTCCTGTACCTGAGATTTCATTTCCCCTGCATGGCTAGGGTTTAAACAGTGAACTGAGATCGATGTGTCTGGTTCAAATGGAAGCCGCCACTCTCAGCCGAGTCCCTTCAGCCCTGATCCCAGGGTACCTAGTTCTCCCATCAGCCCCTTTGTGGCCTCTTCTTTCCTGAACTTAGGTTCCGGGCTTTAGAATGACCAAAGTGGGCCACTCTTGTTCCCAAGCTGCGTCTGTCCTGGCAGAGCCAGAAAAAAGCACAGGACAGTAGGTGAGACACAGCAGTGACAAGGGAGACTCGGCGGCTCCTCCTGTCCTGCCGCCATCTTCCCCTCAGCTTACCCCAGACTTGCCTGGCTGGGTAAAGTTCACCTGGCCTCCCTCCAGAAAACCTTGACTCGAGAAACTAATCTCAGCCCAGGGATCAGGACTGGCACCTGACTTGGACATTTGAAGTTGAAGGTGATTACAGCCCCCGTGGATTTTAAAGACAGAACGAACTCTGGGGAAAGGAGGCTGGCCACTTCAGGCTGTGCTCCCACAGCCCCATGGCAGTCAGCCTTCCTGGCTCTGGAGAGACAGTGGGATAGGTGAGGAGCTGTGAGCAAGGCCAGACGGGCTGCTGCCGCCACTTCCCTGGGATTAAGGAGACAGCTGGCTCTGCCCCTCGCCAGCAGGCACCTTGGGAGCCCAGATGATTGGAATCGATTTCCAACACTGCTGAGGTTACCAGGTTCCTCCACCCCTTCCTCCTCCCAGTCCCATCTCCGGGCAACAGACAGAGAGACTTCCGGGAAAGCAGGGAACTAGACAGAGTCTGCATCCAGGACAGGGCACTGAGACAGACAACCTGAGACCACTCCTCCTGCCCTGAATGATTCTAGAGAGAATTAGATACAGTGAAGGGGGGAATGGGTTTTCCTGGAAGAAAAGTGGTGGCTGTCCTACTCCAGCTAGTAATGGATTTGCCACCCCCTCCAGTCCACCAGCTTGCAGTGAGCCTTCCCAGGTGACCCTCCCACCACCCCCCACCCCGGCTGGGAGCAGGGATATGTGGCCGTGCCACAGAGAATGTGGTAGACATGGCCCTTGCTCTTCCTGAGCTTTTGTCCCTCCCCTTACTGGTGGAAGTTTAATTGGCATGTGAACTCCACCACCCAACAGACCCACCATTGCTTCTCTGCTTGTCTGTCTGATCCAAGATGACTTCTAAGAGTTCAGTTCAGGTCTTCTCTTGGACACTACCAGATATTAACCCTTTTAACCTGGGACTCTATCAGCCTAAAACTGGTGGCAAGAGCTTAATGGGTTTTAAGGAAATCTCAATCAGGGGAAGAGGTGATACAGCCTCTGTTGTCAAAACATGGAAACCATCCCTCATCTGTGGCACGCTTTCCATATTTTTCTCATAGTTTCCATAGTTTGGTCCTCTGATTCAACAGAAAATTTCTGGTACGTGTCAAATGTAAGGTGAATACAAGCTGTGGTTGGGTAGGGAGGAGAGAGATGAATTTGTGGCTTTTCCTCTAGGCTCAGCAGACATCCCTGGAGTCCCATTTCTGAGGCGCTCCTTTCTATCTGGCTCTCCCCAGAGCCCCCACCCCCAAACTCAGACAAACCTGACCTTCTCCACAAAAACCAGAAATGTGTCTAAGGCAGAGAAACTCGCTCCGGGCTCCTGCGAGGTGACTCACCTGGACCTTGCTGGTACTTGCAGCACCCCCGCATCCTTCACCTGCACCACCCAGAGGAAGTGACCAAACCTTTGTGGCTCTCGGCTGCACTGGCTTTAGGAGGACAGTCGTCTATCTTCCCACCTCACGATGTTTTTGTAAAGGAGATTTTTGTATTTGAAAGACAGAACCTAAGCCCTGGGATCTCCACACAGCCGGCAGCACCACGGGCTGGTCTCGGGACCCGGGCTGGGACCACCATGGCTGCCTTCTTCACCGAGACCTGAGGACAGTGCCTGAGCTCTCGAGGGCCCACGACAACTCTGGGTGTCTCCTGCGGGCTAGGGCACCGGACCTGTTGAGGAAGTGCGGGAACTGGAGAGGAGATTTGGGGGCCTGCAAGAGAAGGCAAGCCTGGGGGGGGGAGGGGGGGAGCCACCAGTGCAGGGTGAACTGAGGGATGGAGGAGGGGAGTGTGGAAAGGGGCAATGGGATGCGCAGAGGCTCTGGCCTTGCCGAAGGACCACAGCCCAAGAAAGGAGAGTGGTCTGGTTTCTGGGCCTGTGGTTTTGAGTCAGAGTGAGGCTACCACTCCGTGTGTTCCAGCCCTGGGCCGTCTGCGGAGTCCAGGTCACCAGCACAGTAAGCTGACCTGCCCTTGAGGGATGTGGAGACCTGAGATTTTGCTGGCTTCAGCCCTCCCCATCGGGAACTGTCCTCCGGGGCCCTGTGGCTGGTTTCATGGGACAGAGGAGAACCCTCTTTATTCCCAGAAGAACTTAGCTGTGCTCCAGGGAGGGGAGTAAAAGAATGTGGCCTTTCTAAGCCATCTTCCCTGCATGAGAGCTGAGTGCTCTCAAAGTCCTATAGGACTGTACTCCCGACCTCCCTGTGACCCCCGTGCCACACAAGGTGACTAGCGTTACTACGTAAGGGCATGTTAGATGGAAACATGTCCTTCCTGTGCAGCCATGGCTGGCCACCCCCTCCCCTCCCAGAATGTCCCTCTCTTCTTTGGGGGGCCCTAGAAAATCATGAAGGAGCAAATATTTCCCTAAGTACAGAGATGACTTAGAGGTCAAGCCAAATGGTCCTGGGACTTGGCAACAATTAGGATTCTCTAAAGCGTTTTGAAAACTGCCTCTTCTGTGACTCCCTTAACTCTGCAAATAAGTGGTTTTCAGGGGTCAGATGTATCTTTCAATTCAAAACCATCACCTATTTAGGGCATGTTTCCCAGCAGGAGCCTCTTTCCAAAGGCTGAGTGGGTGGTAAATGGCAAGTCCTTCATTCCCACCTCAGTCGTCAGACCTGTGGGGAACAACTGGCAGATCCCTGACCTGGTATGTCAGAGGTCACAGGGAGACCTGATCTGCAGTCACAGTGGGAGTGGCCACAGGGAATGGCCGGCAGATGCTGGAGTGGTAATTAGGTGTGGAGGGTCTTTCACCTCTACGGAAGCGGGAAATCCCAGCAAATACTTGAGAAGGATGAAACCAGGAAGGAGGTGCTTCCCGGACACACTTGAGAACAAAGCAAAATATACGGGATTTTGTTCCAAAGCAATTTGACATATCCATTAAGGAAAGTAGTACACTTATTGAACACGCAGGTGGATACACGTACTCAGAAGGACTCATTGTATCGGCTCCTCCTAACTTTTAAACATAACTTACTTAGCTCTCATTCCAAAGTCACCAGCAGGCATCATTCCACTGCCAGAGAATATGTGAACTAACATGGCTGCCGAGTTTAGCCGGAACCTCATAGGTTAAAGAACATAAGACTAAATGTCAAGAGCTGCAACATATAATCCCGAGCTGTGTCAGGGTCAATGATGTGACAGAAATGAATGCCTTTAAACGTTAAACAATAACCTTCAATGGGCGCCTGGGTGGCTCAGTTGGTTGCGCATCCAACTTCAGCTCAGGTCATGATCTCGCGGTTTGTGAGTTCGAGCCCCGCATCAGGCTTGCTGCTGTCAGCCTCTCAGCGCAGAGCCCAATTTAGATCCTCTGTCTGCCTCTGTCCGCCTCTCTCTGCCCCCACCCCGCTTGTGCTCTCCAAAAAATAAATGTTTAAATAAAAAATAACCTTTAATATATTATGACTTAGCCATTACACATTCAGCATAGCCAAACATAACTCATAAAAGGTCCCTAGTTCCATGTAGTCTGCCTGGGCTTTTTATGGTTGGTTGTGCCCTAGTTTGGTGGGCAGATCCTATGCACTTAACTCACAATTATTTCCAATCTCTTCCTCCCTTATACAGCAGCCTCTAAAATACGACGCAAAGGAAAACAGAGCTCTAATAGGCTTGTCTTAGAATCACAGATCTCACTAAAGTAAAGATTTCAAAGGTGCTCCTTCCTCCTCAGATAGGAGTCTTTCTCATTTTGTAATAAATACCAGAGACACACACAGGCAGCATTTTAAGAGATGTCTAAGACATTTTTAAAATGTCATTTAAGTGTCATTTTTAAAATGAAAAAAAGGCTGAATTAATATCACCCGGACTGCGTTAATGATTACCCTGGTGTCAAAAGTACCAGTTCCAAATTTGAACACAGTAAGCTCATTGGAAAATGAACATCACTGGAAACCAAATACTGCTAAAACTATAATGTTCTATTTAGTAATCATCACTGCGCGCCCACCTGTTCTGCCCTTGGGCCAAACCCAGTCCCCAGTTCATAATACTCTGCCATGAATTTAAACACGGCTGAAAGATCTATCATTAATCTTTCTCAATCTTTTCTTAATTGTTAATTTTTCTTAATTTTTATAATCAAGAGATTACAGAATTACTCATATAGATTTACAGAATACCTTTCTCCCAGGAGGAATACAGGGATGAATAAAAAATGTCAAATGTAAATCAGGTTCATTAAGGTATAAGTCAAATGTTTCAGGTGCATAGTGAAAAAGTTTATTTAGGACAGATTTCAAAACTTGGAAGAGAAGACAAAGAATGCACAAAAGCTTCACAAAACAGTTACGGAATATAAAAACACAGGAACTGAGCTACTTAAAGAACCACACAGCTCAGGATCATCTGTGTATCACAGCAACAAATTCAGTGCCACAGGGTGGTAAGAGAAGGTATTTTAAAGGAAAAACCACTCAGGAGGACACAACGATTGAGTAACAATTTGGTACAGAGCTCTTAGAAATCATAGGATCTGTTGACAGCATTTCTCATGATACAGAACATGTAAAACAAGATGACTGCAACAAATGATTGGTTGGGCTACTTTTATACTTTAAAGAAAAGACTGTTTCCCTTTCAGACCCCTTTTGTAACATCAGCGTCAAAGCATGATATAGAATAAGGAAAGGACGCCTTTGTGGTTGCCAATTTGCCAAGAAAGCATCATCATCTTTCATTCAATGGACAGATCTCAGTGCACAGCACCAAAGCAGGCCTTTCAGAAATACAAGTTAAATGGCATAAAGTAGTTTAGGAAATCTGCAAGCACCTCCCTCTATCCCAGTTATCCTTCCCCAAAGTCTGGCTTTCTCATAATCCATCCCTTTGATTACAAAGCAACTTTCTTCTGGGAATTTCAAAATGTTTCCCATTATTAAGGGCAAATGGGCACACCAGAGTCCATGGGTTACAGGACTGCTTTCTCTAGACTTCACACTTGCTCTTGAACATGGCTAAATGGACATAATTCAACTTGATTAAATTAAAACAACTTCATTTATGGGACAATAATCTCAGAAATGGAGGTTAGCAGAGTTTTTAACATGTAATTTCTTAGTACAATGTACTACTTAGGACGTGAGAGAAGGAATTAAGATAATGTTTTCCAGACAACTGTCAGCCTGAACCTAAAAATCAACAATAACAATAACAATAACAAGGAACATTTTACACAGAGATATTTCAAACCTGAGTGAAGAAGTGAGTTCAGGAAGAGAACTCTTTAAACTGTTGGCTAAGGGCTCTTCTGGAACCCTATATGCTAGAATATGCGAAACCTAAACTTCAGACTTGTTCATGACCCTATATCAGAACTTTTAGAAAATGCACTTTGTCCCCTGGAAGTCATTTCACATATATTATTTTACCCTTAGATAAGTACTTTAAGTGACAGAAAACTGTGGAATCTAATAAGGAAGCCTGTATATCTGTATTTCTGGGGCACTTTCTCCTCACATCTTAGAGTAAGGAAGAGCCATGAAATTAACCCGGTCCACATGCTTGGGACCTAAAAGAAATCAAAGTATGTATAATGGTAATCAGATCATGAGTTCAAACCAGTGACCAGAACCACAAATAATTTCAAAGCCAGCATCTTACATGTGGACTTCGTTTGTAAAGGAATAACTATTTATAAATGAACCCCATCAGGCCTTGGGCCACTGGGTTTTCTTAGCTTAGTGACAAGCGATTCAAACAGCAGGGGTTTGTGTGGCCTTCATGGTTCAGGCAAGAGCAATGAAATCTGGTCACATAATACTTAGCAAAGCGTCTCTCACCCTCTGGGTCCCAAATCCTGCCCTAACCTCAGAATCTAAATAAGTGGGCAGAGGTCAAAGAAGTGCTCACAGATGCTAGATGGGTTAGACAGAGCAAAGGGGTAACACCGACCATCACCAGGTCCCAACTAAGCCAAAGCAGTTTTCTCCTGGATGCCTCCCCCATCTCCAGAAAACTGCCCACCAGGACCCAACTTCCAGGGGGTTCCTCTCCTGGGAACACGGAGGAGCTGCAAACTCACACTACAATTGCATTTATAACCTGTGACACACATAGTTCCCAGAGAAGGAGGGCTTGCTCTAGTTATTACTCGACTCAATTAACTTGTTGTCTTCATCAGTATCCCATTGGCATATCCTCTTCATTCACTCGGTAAGGTTAACAAGAGTTCCAACTGATGATTGTATAGTCATACGCCAGTAACTCAGCTATCCCAATATGGGACTATAAGTCATAATCCTTCCCCAGTCCTACTTCCAACCAAGGCTGACTGCCTTATCCACTCAACTCACACTAGATGATTAATCGGATAAACAGAGGCCTTGGATACCATACTGCCAGTGCTAAACAATATTGTAAATAATCAAGATATCATGGAGAAATGGAGGGAGCCTAGTCCCTCTTTATCTCTCAGGTGTGTGGAAATGAGGGCCTAGGAATGGATTCCATGCATGAAGACTGGGACTTTGGCTGTAAAGAGGCTCACCACACACTGGGTTACTGGAGAGCACCCAGCTTGTGATTGGTTCTAGATACCCATTTCCTACTTACTTCCCAGAGAATCATGCATCGTGGCTTCCTGAGCACAAATAATTCAAACAAACATACTTGCTCTCTAAAGAGCATTAATCCCTTAATGTGCGGCCCCTCACAATAAAAGAAATGAAATTACCTTCCTTCAGACAGAAACTCACCTTCCAACTCTCTTCAACCACTGAGATTCTATAGGGATGGTGCTTTTTCCTTTTCCAGCAAATTCAGGTTTCCAGGAGTTCTACCCTTTCGGCCAGGTGGAAAGAGACTAGTTAAAGACGCTGATGTGGACCTTTTAGATCCAGGAGAAATTCCAAATGGAAGCTCTTTAAAGAGAGAACTGTCCCACTTACTGCTATGTGTGTGACCATTCCACACAGGTTAAAGAAGATGGTGATTCCTACACCTCACAGGGAGGTCAGCCTGCAGGGGCATAGCTGGTTCGCAAACACATGCCTGTGGCCTGAGGCCCTTCTATGATGTTGGTCAAAATTAACTGATTTCATCCCTTTCTTGGCCAAGTCAAAACCAACGGGGGCTGCCGAGACACAGCTGCACCTCCTCCCAGCCCCTTTCTAGTTTCACCATCCTTCTCCACGGCCCAGAGAACACGGAGATGAAATCCAGCCTCGGGTCAGGGGATTACACTTGGTAGAGAAGACCTACTCAGAAGGAGTCTATCCTGTTGGGAAAGACAGCAAAAGGGGTTTGGAGGTTTCTCCAACAACCATAATGAGGACCAGCAAGGCTTCTGACTTCAACAACAGTTCCAACTAATGAGATACAGACTAAAGAACTAAACAAAATTGGGATATGAGCAAAACTCTGGGATGCATTTGATAGCTTATCTCTCTTCCCCTCATTTTACTCTCTTTTTCTTCCTTACTATCAGTTTTAAAAGGTAGTCCCCAAGCTGCACAAAACTCATTCACGCCTCTCCCCCTCGCTCCACTAAAACAATCATCTTTTATGTAAATGTTAGAGTCACTCAACTCCATGCCTTAGAATCATATACTTTGGGGTTAAAAGGCAACATTTTGCAGAAAAGTGGTCTTAAAAAATAAATATAAAGATACAGACTTTAGGATTTGGGTTTTCGCCTAATTGTTCCAAAGAGGAACTGGATAGGGCCAATCAAAAACATCAAACTCAGATATTTTCTATAACTGGTAAGTTTTGCAATAATGTTGAGTCCTACTGATTAACATAAGACAGAGAACTCTCAGATTTAACTCTTTCATATACACGTAGTAGGGGGCAATATGTACTTTTAAAAAGTCTGAGGTTTCCCTTCCTAAATAACAGATAAAAAAATATTTTAAAAATACATGAATGGCCTTATTTCAGGTTGTTACCTACTCCCATTATAAAGCTATACATTGTCTGAGGATTGAGTTTTAACTCCGGAGTCCTGAGGACCTGTCATAAACCAACAGATTAGAATAAAGTCTTTCCAGAGCAGCGTCACAGTTACACTTACTCTACTTTTAAGTCCTCTGCTTGCTGAAAATTCTTTATCAAAAAGTGTTAGAAAAAATTAACACTTTAAACATGTCCTCCTTTCTAAAAGCCCCATCTCTCAACAAGCTAAACAGACTGAAGAAATTTAAGAAGTCAGCTACTGTGTGTAGAGAATTTCTATCTCTCTCCCACTACAAAGCATTCTCAGAATTCTGTTAGTATTTATTTGTGCTCTAGAGAATAGGGTGACAGGGGAAGCAGAGGACTTTGATTTCATTATTTGCTTTTAAGAATTTGGACAGGGAGAGATTAAGGAAAGGATGATCTCTGAGGATTCGCTGGGCTATGAAATTCTCAGTAATTACATGTGCTTCCACAAATAATATTTGGTCCCTACAGTTCAATGATTGCAGAAATTTAATAGGAGAAGAGTAAATGGTTAGACAGCGAAAATATCTTTTTAGCCATTTTGTGCTAATGGAACAAAGAAACGCCAGTGCAGGGTGAAATGTAACAATGTCCAGGATTTCAAAAGTGACCAGACAAAAAGAGGCACATGGAGGTGACAGGAACAGGTCCCTCAGGCTTCCCTGATGCACCAGAACCAGGATGCCAAAGAAAGTAAGTACAGAGATGCTCATGGCAAAAATAAAGAGTGTTTGTTGTCCCAGGGAGCTTGCTAGGGCCTGACAGCTCCATTTTAAGAGAAAGCCAGAAGTTAATAAGAAACAGGAAAAATAAATAAGCAAGGCTTTAGCTGACTGGAGAACAGCTCAGTAGAAAATTATTTTATAAAGATTAGACTCAATTAGCTAAGGCAGGATTCAACTTCATGCTGACAGAGTGCTCGCTCCGTTTATCTCATGATTAGATGATGTGCAGCGAGTTCGCTTTTCGCTGCCCAAACAGATAGTCCCTAAAATCATTTCTAATTTCTTACAAGGTAGATAAACGCTGGCCAGTGTAATCCTCTACAAAACGCACTGAAATATAAAACAATGGCGGTGTGATGCTGCTCGGTCCACAACATCCTACCCTCCTTGGGGCTTCGCTCCCAGGGGAAGAGAAGATACAGGCTGTACGGCCCTTTGTTGGTGACACAGGTGCTACCATGAGGAGCCCTGATCGAGTTCCTGCTCCCGTAGGGAGGACAGGTTTGGTGTCAGACACCTGCACAAGAAAGGGATGAGCCAAAGGAAACATCATGAGGAAGAGGACTCCTCAGAGCAGGCAAAGGACTTCGAAATCCCAGAATCATAGGATATCCTTGATTGGCAAGTCAACTCCCCTGCACTCAATCCTGGGTGAATGGGCAGGGCCCCTCACGGCCTGGAATTCCTCACAGGGAATCCTGGGGGAGGGTGGCTTCGTCCACCCCAGAAGGGCAGAGTCCTCCCAAAGCATCCTAGGACTGACCTGCAGGAAGGGAATTATCACTTCCCAGCTTCTCCTAAAATCATCATCTCACTCCACAGAAGAGGAGGCCTAAATGGCTCAGAGCAGACAGAAGCCTTCTAAGAAACAGATGGAAAGTATCTCAGAGGCAAAAATGAAATGTGCCAAAAAATAAATAAAGTAATAAATAAATTGAATCATTCCTCAAAATTCTAAGGCAGTAACAGACTCAACACAAGGAATAAGAAACAAGGAGGTACAGACAACCACAGTGGTCCCCTCTCTGCCCGAGGCCCAGCCACCCCACCGTTTTGGCTACTGACTGAAGCTCCCCTATCCTCCCGTGGCACTCCTGGGCCTCATGACTAATACAGTGGGAAGGCTGTGACCCGGAAAATGCAAGCTTTGGCCTGGTAAAGACAAATCCCATCAGCAGCAACAGTGAAGTTTCATTACCACCTTTTCTAAGAGACTTCGAACACCGAAAGCTTTAAATCCTCAATGCAAGAAACCTAAATCCAGAAACTTGAAGTCAGATTGTTTCTGAAGAAAAATTACTAAATAACACTCCTAACCTCGAGATAAAAAAGAGTGGTGGGGAATCTGGAGTGGTTTTTGTTTTTTAACCTTGTCTCTCAGATTATACCCCTTCTTTGATTATACAAAAAATAGTAATTCAGTAACATTTGACTTGCAAAGATGTGGATTCTGAGATCAATCTAGTACCTAATTTCCACCCTTTCCCCTTCAATTGCCAGCACCCTTGCTAAGGGACACTACCTCTTGAAGCAGGAAGTGATGGAGGCAGTTTCTCCCCTCTGGATCTTAGACTACATGATCGTCACTTAGACTGCATGGACGTTCTTGCTGTGAGGGCAAGGACACAGGCGTGGGAAAGGCAAGAGGAGGGCACGAGGCGGAGTCGAACAATCTGGACTACTAACACCCCTCCAAAGGCAGTGAGGGCTCCCAGCCTGTGCTACAGACCAAGAAGAACCAGCAGGCGGGAATATGGCAGTGGTGAGAGGCTGGACAGAGCTTTCTCCATCCAAAACACTGGGTTCCTTCATGGACAATGTGCTTTTCCTCTTCCAGCACTTTCAAAAGATGAAGACTGGGTGCCACTAAACACATCTGCAATATAGGCTGTGGGAGAGGAGAGAGCAGCAACTGGAATAATACCTCGTACCAAAACAAGCCTATTTTTAAAAGACAACACCCAACTACCCTTTAGGCTTTTGCCCAATGGGCTCCTTCACGGAGGGACATGGCCGGAGTCTGAAGCAAGAGGAGCGTGAGTCAAGGACCACAGAACAGGAGCACTACACCACCACCTGCAGAAGCCGAGAAGGGGGAAAAGCTACATGGGGTCAACAGTCAGGCATGCCAGGCAGGACGTGAGGGTCAGGAGCCTCACGCTCAACTTTTAGCTCTTGCCTATCCAAAACGAGAGGCACCAGCTGGCAGCCTGCTCCAGCCAGCAAATACCCGCCTGCCTCCTGTCCCGGTGGGCCTTCAGCTAGTGTAGTAGATGTGGAAGTAGAGAGTCTTGTTGCGGAGCAGGGAGTAGGAGTTGTCGAACTTGAGCAGGTAGATGCCCTCGCCAGGGTAGTCGTGGCTGCCAGCCTGCACGTCCCGGTGGCTGTCTCGCCGGTACACGGGCATGACTTCCCCATAGCGACCTCGAAGGGAGCTCCTGGAGCCTCTCTCTACGTCTCCAACTGGGACAGGGTCTGCATAAGCAAAATGGCACAGTGTTGGGATATGACTTCAGAGACTGAGTAATCCGACCTCAAGAGAAAAGAATGGACCAGATGACTTAGTGGCGTTTAGCTGGGGGAATGCTCTTACCCTCCTACGGGAATTTGGAGATGTCTGCTGACCTTTTGGCCATCAGAGAAACTAGTGGGTGATACTGCATTTAGTGCCCGAGTGTCCAGGAGCACTTAACATCAGGACAGTAGCTGCCCAGCAAAGAAGCATCCCACCCCAAATGCCAATAATGTCTCCACTGAGAAACAATGATTTAGCCTTATACACCCCACCTAGTTCCGGAAGTGTCTGGACATCTCCAAGGGGGAGAAAATATTTCGAAGGGAAGATTCTGACATCTCTTCATTCAACAGGAGAAAGAAACAGCTAATGGAGGTAGGAAATACAAACACACTGAACAGAGTGACCCAGAACTTCTACTTGGCCTCCTAAAGAACAGCAAAGTAAGACACAAGGTTCCCCCCACTGCCTAAAAACCTGAAGATTTCCCTGCAGACTTGCCTTTCCACGCAGAAGCAAGGGATTGATTTTTAAGATTATGTAGAAAAATCAAGATGCTTGGAACCTACTTAGAACCTACTCATACTATTGTAAAAAAAAAAAAAAAAAAAAAAAAAAAAAGCCTCTGAGTCATCCTGAGTAGGCATTGCAAATAACAACTGGAATAGAGCACAGAAACTATGTTTAAAACTACTCTGGGCCTATTTTGCAATATTTACAGATATTAAGTCACTACGTGGTACATTTCAAACTAATATGATGTTATACATCAATTATATCTCAATAAAGATTATTTAGGTTAAAAAAAACTGCTCTGGGCATGAAATGAAGGAAGTAAACAGTAGTCGGCCAACTGTGACAGGTTGGAGAGGAGTACAGTCAGCAATGTGCAATCACCCAGTTTGGTTCCAGACTAAGAACAATGGCAAATATCCCAAACTATGAGAGAAATATAAAATAATCTCGGTTTATACGTGATCTATATACTGCAGCACTGACCCACCCCTTTCCTGCCCATCCCATCCCTTTCCCCAAGGAGATGTTGGGGAAACAGCTGGATACTGATTAAAAGCAAAAGAAGCTTTCCACTAAGGCACCAATACCAACCCCACCAGAATGTTCTTTGAGGGTCAGACTTTGGCCTGTACCACTCAGTTTAGCTTACAGTGCTGAAAGCAGGATTCCTCGCCTGCATTCTAAGGAAGGGAAGGACTGGTATAATACGGGAAGTGGTCATTAGAAACTGGGTTGAGCCAGAAGAAGCAAATTGCAAATTATGCTAAAATTAAATTTACCTTCAATCTCTTCCTCCTCTTCTTCATCTTCATCCTCATCCTCACTGGAATCACTGACCTGCACAGTTATGTCAGTGCTGGTTACAGGGGTCCAGTCAAAATAAACTCCAAAGCCAATGTCATAGTCATCAGTCGCAAACTCCCAGCAAACACGCTTCCCCTCTGGATGGGTAGGTACCCGGATGGTCACCACCTCACCCCGCTTCACCACCAGACGACTGTTCTTCTCTTTGCCCAGCTTGCTTTTGAATTCCTTCATCTTGGTAAAGGTCCAGATGCACGGAGGAGCCATCAGAGGTGGGGACACTAAAAGGACAAGCAGCTTACTACTGAGAAACCAAGAGAAAATACAGCCAAATCTGGCATTTTGCTTAGGCAGGGTGTCATAGTCAAAGACATTCTTTCTACTTCCTGGCTTCTTTGACTGCCTTTCACAAGTCACCTTCTTAGTTTCCTTCCATCTGTCTGCCTGTCTTTATTTAAGCACCCACTGGGAACAAAGAAACTACCTTCCATACCCCCAAAGGTCTCACCTTTCCTGTGATCCCCCAGGAGATCTGCAGATTCCAAATCAGCTGAAAGGATATCTATAGCTCCTGTGTGCTCAGACTGGATCATAACGATGTCCCCGGACCTTTGTGGAACTTGGTACTTGGCCATCTGCACAATGGAAATCTGATTAGAGCACTTACTAGCGTGGCAGATTCCAATTAGCCTCCTTCCCAAGGGGGCTGCCCACCCCTGCCCCATTGCCTCCACTTTCCATCAGCTCAAAGCCTGATGTGCTATGTTCCCTCCTCCCTTTTGCAGCTCTCCCACTCCAGACCCTTTATAAAATCCTTGCCCGTGAATTTCCTCCAAGCTTGCTACTGACTTCTGCACCAATAGTGTTTCTGTGCCACACCGTGACCTGCACAGCACCTCCCTGTGGCCCCTCTCATGACAGCGCTTGCATCCGGGGTTTAGCCCGGCTCTGACTCTGCCACACAGCCTCCCGCTACAATCCCCACTCCCAGGCTACCTCCAGATCCCTGTCAATCAAGTCACCAAAGCACTGCAGCGAGAGCCTGTGGTTTATATTCTCTGTCCCTGGCTTATCCACGGCACATCCGGGATGTCCCATGCCACTGGCTGTCACATCCACTAACAGTGTTCTGTAAATAATTGTCATTTCACCCGTTTTAATGTATTTAAATAGTCCATTTGCTGCCAGATATCTAACCTCCACGGAAGAGTACAAGCATCCCTTGAAATTCGAAGCCCTCGCTAACCCATGGCAGGAGGCTGCAGTCTCTCTCTAGCGGGCATGGCAGGAGGCTGCAGTCTCTCTCTAGCGGGTTTCACATGAAACCACTCAGATCAGTGCTCCCGTTTCTTGTTTTTATGCCATAACTTCTTGATCCTTCTCCAAGCAGTCAGCAGGCAACTCAAGAAATGTACACCCACTGGCCACACGGGACAGCATACCAGTGAGATGGCTATCCAGTTAAGAAACCAGAATTATATTTGCAAGAAAGAAAGAAAGAAATTTTGAATTCATCCCAGACTATATTCTCATAATATCTCTTTCTGAAGATATTACCTCTATTGCCAAATGAGGTGAATCAGACTTTGGCTAACCTGCTTACATGAGCCTTTCCTTTTCCACAAGGCTAAACAAAGGATTTAGTTTGCAACATATTAGCAGCACAGCATTAGTAAAGTCACCAACAGATCTTGGCTTCAGTTCCCTCATCTGTAAAATGGGAACATAATGGTACCTGTCTCATAGGTTTGTTCTCAGAAGCAAATGAAGTATTGTGGATAAAAATGCTTCGTAAAGCAAATGTAATGATAATGTTTGGCATTGTCTTTATTGACCATAATACCATTAGTTATTATAATATATGTGTTAGTAATAATACAAACAACTCCTTCCTCCATGGCAGGGAGATTACTGCTATCTACACCACTTCTATGGAACCTTGACCATAAATCCTGAGTAGATCTACCACAAAAAAACTGAAGCTAAAACACGATCCCATGGGTGAAGGCTCTTCACATCCAGAGGATATCAGACGCCACATGAGCATCCATTCTAACACTTCATTTCTTGAGTAGCTGCTAGTTCAGTGATGGGCCCTGAGGGTGACACACATGACCATTCTCCAAATAAATAAAACTGAGACGCCCCAATGCTTTCTAGGTCCAACCCATCCACACACATCTAGATTCTGGTGCCACACACCGCTCCTCCCGAAGAGACTGCGACATTGCCCTCCCTACCTTGTTGAGGACCTGGGCCTGGTCTGCAGGCAGCGATTCCTGCTCCACCAAGGCCTGCGCCTCCAAGGCACCAGCTGTCTTTCGCAGATCTTCGGTGGCATCCTCACTCGCTCGAGATACCGTCTGTGGCCTCTCAGAAGAAGACAGCATGTCAATTCAAGGACTCTTTCAAAGGGCACAGTAATCTTGGAGAAACTTAGAAATAAAACAACCTTCAAGGGACATCTCCCAACCTCTGCTTTCCTCTGGCATTTGGGTCCACTGTCAGTTTAGCTGACCACTGCCCCGGGCTGACTTGGCCCACAATAAAGCGGTGACAGCGTGTGACGGCCCAGGACTGATGAAGCCAGGCCCCAGGTTCTGAGAACCATGGCGAACACGCAGGTCAGTCGTCTGAGTTTTGTTCTCTGGGACCCACACCATCTGCTCCACACAGGATTTCAACAAAAGTCAGAATCCCAGTTCTGTTCTACACATAAAACTTCTGTTAGAAGCAAACAGAGGAGGCCTCGCCAGGGCCAGAAATCAATCACCAAAACACAGGGGGCGCAAACTGATTAGCAAGGCAATCCCTCTCCAGTCAGGCTGGGAGCAGTCTTTCAGCTTTTCCGCCTCACACCATCCTCCAGATCACACTGGCTAATAAAAGAAGGTCATCATTTTCTTTCCCTTTTTAAGCACATTAATCTATTATCCCAATGACTTAAGGCCTGACAATTTGAATACTTTTAAAGAAGCAGAGGAATAATTTCAGCTCTCTTCCCTTTCCCCTGGCTTCTGGAAAGACCACAAAGTGAGCTAGGTGCCAGGGCAATGGCACAATACCCCAGGTCTCTTGGAAATCTGTTGTCAACAAAAGGTGGCATGGGATTCTTTAGAGCAGCAGTCATCAGAGTTCAGTGCGAGGACCGCTGGGGCTCTTCAGACTTTTTTTATAATAATTCTAAAACGTGATTGCCTTTTTTGATTTCCATCTTCTCAAGAGAATACATTAGAGTTTTCCAGTATAGGACACGAGATGTTGCAACAGAATGTACACGGAAGCAGATCTAAGAATCCAACTGTCTTTGTGAAGCCAGACATGAAAGAGAGTTACAACATCTCTCTTCTCACTAAATTATTTCTGCTTTGGAAAACAGTTGTTTTCCATTAAAAACATATTATTTATGTTTACATGCAATGAGTTCATTATTGTCATTTTTAAATCAATAACTATTTTTTAATTTTTCAGTTTTAATTTCTAATATAGTAAACATTGATAGAGATAAACCACAGGAAAAATTCTTTGGGATTCTCAATAACTTTGAATTGTGTAAAGGTTTGAGAACCACTGCTTTCAAGCATCATTTCCCCACTGAGTAAATGACTGGAAAACAGTACCAGAGACAATATGGGGAAACAGGACTTATTTGGTGTTCATTAGTTTCTTTCTCTCTTCTTTTTTAAATTATAAACAAGAAGAAGCACTCCTAGTTTACAAATTACCTCTTTTCAGATAAAATAGAGCCATCTTTTGCAGTATACAAGTCACCCCAACCTACCTCAGGACAAACAAGAGGTAGTCACTATAAAAACCAAAGGTATGGGATACTGTTGATTTTTATGGTTTTGCTTGGGTAATCCTGTGTAAAATGTAAATTAGTCTAGGCTGCAAGCCTATTTTTTCTCTTAAGCCCAGAAATTCCAGTCTGCTTTTGTTTCTTGACACTCTTTATCCCTATCTGTGTCTTCCATTAGTAAGTGAGCCTGATGGCAGGGATGGGCCCTGTTCCCGGCATGCATGGCATCTACTGCCAGGCCCATCACATGGAACCCTCATCTCCTAAAATGACCTCATGTCGTCGTGCCCAGTCCGTTGCAGTCACAATGGCCTCTTGAATCTCTGAGGGTCCTCAAACACCTCAAGCATTCGAGGGTTTTGCACCCGCTGTCACCTCAGCCTAGAATATCCTGCTGCCAGTTACCTGAGGGCTTCCTTCAGGCTTCTGCTCAGCTATCACTTCTAGGGAGGCTCCCCAGATAGCCGCATGTTGAATGGTTCACCCTGCCCTAGCCCCATCAGTCCTTCTAGCCTTACCCTGTTCACCTGTCTTCACTGCACTCACTACTGCCTGACATATTATGTCTCGTATCTTGTTGACTGCAAGGTGAATATTTGTTTTCAGATTTTAACACAAATGAAATGCAGGATGTCCTAAAAACTGGTGGTGTCTTACAACTGCCTGGGGCCTGGACTGACACAGTCTTTGCCCAGGAGATTTGCCTTTGCTTCTGCCAGTATTCAGGAGGGCTTCCAACTGAGACAACTTGAATAAGTTCTGTGTGAGGGTTTTGTTCAAACTCCAATGGCACGGTGAATTTAGACCACAAACTGGTGACTACAGACTCATGGTTCATATTCTCAGGGGAGATCTTTTTCTCCTCCCCTTACACAGAGCCAAGATGGAAACATTCAACTTTCCTTGCAGTCCTTCTCTGTGTGGAGGGATCTTTTTTCTTGTTTACCTTTTCACTGAAGGTTCACGCTTTTGGTGTCCTAGCTCCATGAAGGATGGGAGCGGGTGGGGGTGGGAGGGAGTGTCTATTACTAGACTCTCTGCCTGGGACATTTTTCCCTTTCTTGGTAGTTCATTAAATAACAGTACATCTTACAGGTGATGGCAACTTAGAGTCTATGAAATAGGATGTATGCTTGCTTTCTGTCTGCCCTTCCCACTAAGAATATAAACGCCATGAGACCAGGGACTTGGACTGTTGTATCTCCATTGCCTAGAACACTGCCAGGTAAGTAGCAGGCTCTCAACAAATATCTGTTGAATGAATAAATAGTAGACGGTCCCAAAATATTTGTTGAATAAATAAATGAATATATTAATTTTTGTTTAGGAGCAAAAGAGAAATACTGGCATGTGAGAATACAAGTTAATCTGACCATTAGCCTGACCTTACTGTACAAGGCATCTAAAATTAAGTCTCTTCTTTGCCTTTGTGTATGCTACTTTGTATAAATATTGTTCTGCTTATTAAAAAAGTTTTAGGGGTGCCTAGACGGCTCAGTCAGTTGAGCATCCAACCTTTGATTTTGGCTCAGGTCATGATTTCATGGTTCATGAGTTTGAGCCCCACATCGGGCTCCACACTGATGGTGTGGAGCCTGCTTGGGATTCTCTCTCTCCTTCTCTCTCTGCCCCTCCCACGCTCTCTCTCAAAATAAATTTTTAAAAATCTTTTAAAAATAAATAAACTATTTTAGAGAATACTTCTTTTTAAATTTTTTAATGTTTATTTATTTTTGAGAGAGACAGAGAAACAGAGCGCAAGTGGGGGAGGGGCACAGACAGAGGGAGACCCAGAATCCAAAGCAGGCTCCAGGCTCCAAGCTGTCAGCACAGAGCCCAAAGCGGGGCTCGAACCCACAAATGGCTAGATCATGACCTGAACCAAAGTTAGCCGCTTAACCAACTGAGGTACCCAGGCACACCAACAAATAAACTATTTTAAACAGGACATGCAACAGCCACATGAGTTTAATGTTCACATTAGCATTTCATGCTCTGAAGAATCAATGAAGGGTATTTGGGGAAAGATAAATTGCAAATCACTTGATGCCAATGATAAATCACATAAAGGAAAAACTCCCACTGTAAGCCTTCTGGTTTGTGCTGACCCAGAGCAGGAGGCCATCCCAAGGGAGGGGACAGCCTGACCAGCGTGCCAGCCTCACTGGCAAGAGAGAGAGTTGGGCCCTTCCATTTCTAATATACACAAAACATAAACACTGCACTTCAAGCGTCATTTGGACTGGACTTCTTTCTTCACACACTAGATTTTAGAAACAGAGCTTTAAAATTAAATCTCCTTTTTTCTAAGAATGTTGTAGATTCTTCACTCAAAACTTTATTCTTAGCAGGAAACATCAGTCCATGTCAAAAGCCAGCCCCCAAACATCCCTCAGATCAACATCCAGAAAAAGGCCGGTGGCAGCAAGAAGGAAAAGGCGCTCCCTCCTGGGATTTGAGGAGAACAGGAATTGTCTCAAATCAACACAGCCTTGGGGAGGCTTGGTCTTCTAAAGGGACTGTTCTATAAATAACCTAGTAGCTCTAAGCATAGAACTCAAAACCCTTCTAATGCTACTTACCAGAACGAGCTTTAGAGAACAAACCTAGAGCTGTGTGAACTTGGGCAAATTTTTAAATTCACCGTTTGTTTTCCTCATTGGAAAAGAAACACCTGTTTCAGTAGGGCTGTTAGGAGAATTAAACAGTAGAATGCATTTTCGCACCTAGTATAGTACTGAGCAAATAGAAACATTCTGTAAAAGGGGCGTCTGGGTGGCTCAATGGGTTGAGCAGCTGTCTGACTCTTGATTTCAGCTCAGGTCATGATCCCAGGGTTGTGGGATCAAGCCCTGCATCAGGCTCCACACTGAGCATGGAGCCTGCTTAAAATTCTCTCCCTCTGCCTCTCTCTCCTGCCTGCACTCTCTCTCTAAAATAAAGATTAAAAAAAACTTTTTTAAGAAACATTGTGTAAAAAGTAACTATTTTATTATCATTATTATGGAGAATATTCAATGAAGCATGGCTATTATATTATCACTAACTATATTACCATAATTATTATATTAAACATTATTATCTCCCATCATCTGAATTCTGGGGGAAAAAGCTTTATTTCATATGCAAAAGTAAGAAGAAAGAAATTCTACTCAAGAAATAACAAACTGGGGCACCTGGCTGACTCAGTTGGTGGAGCATGCAACTCTTGATCTCAGGGTTGTGGGTTCTAGCCCCACAATGGGCATAGAGTTTACTTAAAAATAAAATAAAATAAAATAGTTTTTTTATAAAAGGAAGAAACAGTAGCACCTGGGTGGCTCAGTCGGTTAAGCCTCCAACTTCGGCTCACATCATGAACTCAATTCATGAGTTCGAGCCCCACATCAGGCTCTCTATTGTCGGTGCGGAGCCTGCTTCGGATCCTCTATCCCCCCCTCTCTCTGCCCCTTCCCCACTCACATTCTCTCAAACTCTATCTCTCCCAAAAATAAACATTTAAAAAAAGATTTTAAAAAAAGGAATAACAGATTGTTTAAATATCTTGACATTCCTCCCTACTCCCAGCCATCAACTTTGTGTGGGGCATTGAGACCACACTGGTTCTACTCAACAGTACTGTGCCATGAGCAGATCAGTTGGGCTATAATATCCATTTGCTCAGGGTTCTCCAAAATACAGTTTTTCATTAATTATTCCATTAATTTTTTGGGTTTCCACTTATTCTAGAGCTCAGTACAACTGTTTCCTTTCTGCTATATACTCTGATATTAATGACAGTAGATAGATGAAATGGATGGAGCAGGAAATTAAGAAGAACAATCTGAGAGGCACCTGGGTGGCTCAGTCAGTAAAGAGTCCAACTTTGGCTCAGGTCACGATCTCACGGTTTGTAAGTTTAAGCCTCGTGTCGGGCTCTATGCTGACAGCTCAGAGCCTGGAGCCTGCTTGGGATTCTACATCTCCCTCTCTCTCTGCCCCTCCCCCACTCACATTCTGTCTCTCTCTCTCAAAAATAAATATTTAAAACAAATTTTTAAAAAAGAATAACAATACTGAAGGTTCTCACACTGGTTTAATCTAAAAATTACATTAGAAAAAAACCCCTCCAAAAGCGTGTGTGTGTGTGTGTGTGTGTGTGTGTGTGTGTGTGTGGCTGTGTATCTTATGGGTAAAAACCAAACACACATTGTCTTGAAAGTCTACCTGGGATCCATGTCTAATGTTTTAACATTTCAACGTGGGCTTCAAGAGAAGATAAAAAAGACTACACTTTTTGTTACAATTTCGTTCTCTGGGAGTGAAGAAAATTTCATAATCTGAAAAAGATCTGACACTGCCCCTAAACACACTTAAGGGCTAATTAGTTACCAAACCATCCATACTCTTCACTCCAACTTGCTGTCCCCCTCAAAGTTGCCATCCACATCTCATTAATCCCTTATCTCAGGAGATAAACCTCTAGGAGCCAAGCAGTTGCTGTCCCTACCTGTAGGGTGAGGAATGGGACTCTGGATCAGAGGCAGAAGCCACTAGAGAGGTCACCTTGGTGTTTTCTAGATCTTCATTCTCTAGAAAATCATGGAAAGAAATATTCAATATTTGAGAAGAGGCACAATCATAATTATCTTGTACCTGTAAAAAAATCTGGCAGTTTCAACCAACCTTCTCTTTACAAAAATATCCTGGGCATCAATTTCTGAGAGGCCCAGTGCATAAATTATTCAAGTCCTCACATCCAAGTATTCTCAGACCATCATAACCCATTCATGAAAGAATAAAACCCTTTCCAAAACAAGTCCCCACAAAATTCATTCTAATTTAAGAATCACACTTCTCAGAAAGCATATGGTTAAATTAGGTAAAATACAGAAGGCAGAGTGAGATTTAGGATGAAATGAACTGGAATCAGAGCCAAAGGATGGAGGGTCATCTCCACATTCGGTAGGCTCCCACCACATATCAGAGGGAAAGGATTTTTATAATTTCTTTCACTTACTCACTCACCAATGACTTACTGGAGAACTGTTAGGTAGCCTCAAGGAGCATACAGGTGAAATGCATAATGAAGGCCATGTCCCCCAGGTCACAAGCTTAGGACTGGTATCATTGCCATTTTACAAGTAAGAACACTAGGGTACAGACAGATTCAAATGTGGGCAGTCATGCTCCTAACCTTTAGGTGCTACTAAGTCTTATGGTTTATTCATCTAGACTTTCCTTGAGCACTCAGAAAATGGTTCGGCATATTTAGATAATCCCTGGTTTAACCTCCTTTAGTTAAGACTGAAAGAAACTGAAACCCAAAGTCCACTTCTCAGTACAAAATACAACTTAATGAAGTAAATGTCAAAAACTGCAAATTTCAGAGTTTGGTAACAACATAAAAGTGCATATGATAGACAAATCCTTCTGATACAACTTAAATCCAACCTCATTTTTTCGTATGTGAAAAGATCTATTTTTCTTTCTGTCAACTCGCACTCTCATAGACAGAAAGACCTTAGAGCTTATGCCACCCAATTTTCTTCTTGGGACGTAATAGAAAATACATATATTAGTCTCTGCCCCCGGTTCCTGGCACAGAACTCCAAAAATCCTGATGATTTCCTAAGTGAAAAGAGCAGTAGGAGCATGTTTTGTTCTAATACTTGGTCTTTGATTCTAGTTCCTGACACAGAGTTCATAAATCCCTTGGCATTTACTAGGTGTTAGTAGTGTCTTATGTTCTAATGAGGTGACTCTGGGTGGATGCCTGGATGGGGGCTGCTCACCAGAAAGACCAAGCCATGATCAGAGGCTTGGAATTGTGACCCCAGCCCCATTCTCCAGCGAGGGGAGAGGGGCTGGCAATGAAGTTAATGGTTGATCATACTGACGTGATACGACCTCCACAAAAACCCCCAAAGTACAGGGTTTGGAGAGCTTCTAGGTTGGCGAACACATCCATATCTTGGGAGGGTGACATACCCCAACTCCCAGGGGACAGAAGCTCCTGCACTCAGGATCCTCCTGACTTCACCCTCTGTATCTCTTCACCTGACTATTCATCTGTATCCTTTCTCATATCCTTTAATCAACTGGTAAATGTAAGTATCTCCCTGAGTTCTCTGAGCTGCTCTAGCAAATCATCAAATCCAAGGAGGGGGAGGTCATGGGAACCTCCAATTTATAGCCAAGTCAGCAGGCAATTGTGGGTAACCTGAGACCTACTATTTGAGACTGGCATCTAAAGTTGGCTGAGGAACAGTTTAATGGGACCAAGCCCTTAATCTGTGGGACGTAACACTATATATCCAGGTAGAGTGTCATAATTCAGTTAAATTGTAGGACACCCAGATGGTGTCACAGAATTGTTTGGTGTGAGGGAAAAACACCCACCTCTGGTGTCAGAAGTGCAGTGAGAGGCAGTCAGTGTGAGAGTAAAGTAGAAACTCAGAAGGACTAAGCTTTGTTTAAACCTCCCAACAAAGGAACTGAGTCTCAGACAATTGTCAAATGTTTCCCAGTTCTGTGAAGAGGCCCTTTTCACAGAGACAATGAGAATACAAAGTTCTCCCCCATGTTGACCTAAGTAAAATCTGTTTCCTACTAAGCCCTGCCCTTCTATCCTTCCTTGCAATATCCTTTCAAATATTTACAGCCTGCTATCATCTTTCCTGCAAATTCCTCCTCAGGCTGACCATTTCCAGTTCTTTCAATCATCCCTCAGACGACCTCTGACCACACTGGCCTTGTTCTGTTGTTCCTCTTTGTTCCACTTAAAGTAAGGGACTTGGGGCACCTGGGTGGCTCAGTCGGTTGAGGATCTGACTTCAGCTCAGGTCATGATCTTGCAGTTCGTGAGTTCGAGCTCCGTGTCAGGCTCTGTGCTGACAGCTGGGAGCCTGGAGTCTGCTTCAGATTCTGTGTGTGTGTGTGTGTGTGTGTGTGTGTGTGTGTGTGTGTCTGCCCCTTCCCCGCTCGCACTCTGTCTCTCTCTCTCAAAAATAAACATTAAAAAAAATTTTTAAACTCCTACAACTCAATAGGAACAATCCAAATAACAATCCACTAACAATCCAATAACCCGATTTAAAAATGGGCTAAAGACTGAAATACACATTTCTCCAAAAAAGACATCTAGATGCCCAACAAGTATATGAAAAGATGCTCAGCATCACTAATCATCAGGAAATGCAAATCAAAACCACAAAAAATGAAGTATCACCTTACCCTGTTAGGATAGCTATTATTAAAAAACAAAAACAAAAACAAAAACACAGCAAGATAAGCATTGGAGAGGATGTGTAGAAATTGGAACCCTTGAATCTACATGAGAATGTAAAATGGTGAAGCCACTATGGACAACAGTAGTATAAAGATTCCTCAAAAAATTAAAAATAGAATTACCATATCATCTACCAATCCCATTTCTAGGTATTCATCCAAAAAAATTTAAATCAGGATCTCGAAGAGATTAGGACTCCAATGTTTCAGTGTGACACTAGTCACAATAGCCAAAATGTGGTAACAACTTAACTGTCCACTGACAGATGAATGGGTAAAGAAAATGTGGCAGGGGTGCCTGGCTGGCTCAGCCAATAGAGCACACGACTCTTAACCTCGGGGTCATGAGTTCAAGCCCCACATTGGGCATGGAGCCTCCTTAAAAACGTGGCAGTTTATGGGGCGCCTGGGTGGCGCAGTCGGTTAAGCTTCCGACTTCAGCCAGGTCACGATCTCGCGGTCCGTGAGTTCGAGCCCCGCGTCAGGCTCTGGGCTGATGGCTCAGAGCCTGGAGCCTGTTTCCGATTCTGTGTCTCCCTCTCTCTCTGCCCCTCCCCCGTTCATGCTCTGTCTCTCTCTGTCCCAAAAATAAAAAAAAAAAAAAAAAAAAAAAAAAAAAAACACGTTGAAAAAAAAAAAAACGTGGCAGTTTAAAAAAAATATGGTATACACACACACACAATGGAATATTATAATATTCTTTAAAGAGAAGGAAATTCTGCAACATGTGATTACATGGATGAACCTTAAGAACATTATGCTAAGTAAGCCAGTCACAGAAGGATACATATTGCACAATTCCACTTATATGAGGTATCTAAAATAACCAAACTCACAAAACCAGAGAGTAGAATGATGTTTGTCAGGGCATGGGAGGAGAGGGAAATGGGGAGTTGCTAGTCAATGGGTATAAAGTCTTAAGTATATAAGATGAATAAGTTCCAGAGATCTGCTGTACAATATTGTGCCAATAATTAACAATACTGTATTGTACACAAAAAAATTTTAAGGAAATATTTAGAAGCACTTCACAGAAATAAAAAGAATGAACATTAGTAAAATAAACAAAGGAAACACCATGCCAGTTCGGTGTGTACAGCAAGTTCAGCGTGTCCCGCCAATTTAACTCATTATTTAATGAATTCCTAACAAGTGGCTGGCCCCACACCAGATACTCGAGACGATGCACTAAAGCAGACACAGTTCTGGCCCTCATGAAGCGTTTGGTCTAGCAGGGCAGACTGTGAAGGGCCCTCATCCCACAGATGATCAAGAATTTTAAGCTTAAATTTCAGCTAGGAAATGACATGATCAAATTTATATTTTTTGGTAGAATTCTATAGCAGCTGTTGGTAAGATGGATTTTGCCAGATCAGATGGGAGGCCTTTGCCCAGTTCACGAGAGATAATGAGGACCTAATAGTGATAGCTGAGAAAGAGTAGAGACGACTCTCTTAGAAAATCATTAGGTGGTCAAGTTTGTTTTCAGGATGCCCATGCTGGTGACGCTTATTTTCTTTATTTATATATATATATTTATGCATGCTCTTGGCTTCAGAGTAGATTCCCATAATTCATCACTTACATAAAACACCCATTGCTCATCCAGCAAATTCCCTCCTCAATGCCCATCACCCATTTTCCCCGCCCCCACCCCACCCTTCACTATATGTTCACAAACCATCTGTGACATATTCTAGAACTTTGCTGAGAAGGTGCATCAAGTTTAATGGTCTACATTAAACCATGGTCTACTGGTCTAAACAATGGTCTACTGGATTCTAATCTGTTCTTCCCTTTGGATAACTGATATATAGGTTCATTACTAGTCCCTGACATTCCTCAAAGATAGCACACAAGGGACGCCTGGGTGGCGCAGTCGGTTAAGTGTCCGACTTCAGCCAGGTCACGATCTCGCGGTCCGTGAGTTCGAGCCCCGCGTCAGGCTCTGGGCTGATGGCTCAGAGCCTGGAGCCTGTTTCCAATTCTGTGTCTCCCTCTCTCTCTGCCCCTCCCCCGTTCATGCTCTGTCTCTCTCTGTCCCCAAAAAAAATAAATAAACGTTGAAAAAAAAAAAAAAAAGATAGCACACAATTACATTTGCAGATTCTTTCAGGACCCCAGATGTGGTAGTCATCTGTCAATCTTTTGGCTTTCAAATATCCAACCTTCTCCTGGAGGGGATGGACTTTGTAAACAGTGAACAATGGAAGTCAGAATGGAAGATTCTTCTTTTTCCAGCCCCCGGGAAATTAGGGAACAGGCACATGACCTAAAATATTCCCACCAAGAATTTGAACTAGGAGTGGCACAAAAGAGAATTCATCTAGTGGCAGCCAGAGAGCCCTAACCAAATTGTTCTTGCTGCTTAGCCTCTGGATTGGCCTACTCCTCAGTTTTCCAACAATATGATGGGCCTCCTTTATCCTTGCAATAAGCCACTTTCTGCTTAAAGCAGCCAAAATTAGTTTGTACTGCTTGTAACCAAGAACTCTGACCAAAATACCTAGATAGTATTTGCGTAGGTCCAGAAATCTGAACTTAAAGTAGCCAGACATCCTATCTTCATTCTGATTATCTTTATTATTACAGCCAAGACTTAGTGATCTTTACTATATGCCAATTACTTTCTAAGCATTTTGCAGGCAGCATCTTTTTGAATTCTCACTTAATCTCACTGAAGTTGATACTAACATTACTTCCTTTTTATCACTCAAGAAATTGAGGCTCAACAAAATCAAGTTAACTTGCCCAAGATGACCAGCAAATAGGAATAGAAGTGACAGAAGTTCAGGCAGTACACGTCCAAAGCTAGCACTCTTAATAACTAGATTATACACTGACACCTCTTCAAATCTTTATTGTGAAATAGAACATAGAGAAAATTACACAAAAATGTGCAGCTCAATAAATTATTACAAAGGAAACATGCAAACTACTACCTAGGCAAGAAACAGATCAATCCTAGCACTCCTGAAGCCCCACTCATGATCCTCCCAAACATTACCTGCTCCCTTCTTCCATAACCATTGTCCTAACTTACAGAATCATTTCCCTGCTTTTCTTTATAGCCAGACCACCTAAATATGTATTCCTAGTGTTACTTCATTCTGCCTGAATGTAAAGGGGAATAATTTCCATGTAAAGGGAAACAATGCAGAATATTTTAAAACAAGCCTCTTTCACTCAACGTTATGTCTGAAGGACTTAACTATGGGGGCACCTGAGTGGCTCATTCGGTTAAGTGTCCGACTCTTGGTTTGGCTCAGGTCATGATTCCATGATTTGTAAGTTGGAGCCCCACATCAGGCTCTATGCTGCCCACAAGAGCCTGCTTGGGATTCTCACTCTCTCTCTCTCTCTCCCCCTCTCTTTCTGCCCCTCCCCTGCTCATGCTCCCACTCTCTCTCTCTCTCTCAAAATAAATAAACTTAAAAAAAAAAAAAAAAAAGAGGGGCACCTGAGTCGGTTAAGCAGCCAACTTCAGCTTGGAATGATCTCACGGTTCGTGGATTCGAGCCCTGCATTGGGTTCTGTGCTGACAGCTCAGAGCCTAGAGCCTACTTTGGATGCTCTCTGTCTGCCCCTCCCCTGCTCATGTTCTGTCTCTCTCAAAAATAAACATCAAAAACATTAGAAAAAAAAAAGAGAAAGACTTAACTATGTTGTTGTGGGTAAGTTTGTTCATTTTCATTGCTATATAATATTCCATGAATATACCATAATTCATTAATATACCATTGATGAAATTTGGGTTCTATGTTTTGGGCCATTATGATTAATGCTAACTTATCAATATACCATTGATGAAGTCTGGGTTCTTTCTAAGTTTTTAGCTATTATGAATAATGCTGCTATGAATATTCTTGTTCATGTCTCTTGGTACACATGTGCATACATTTATTTTGTAATAAACCAGAAATGGAATGGTTGAGTAATAGAAATCTGAATAAACTTTTATAGAGAATGCCAAACTATTTTCCAAAGGGGTTGTACCAAATATGCACTCGTGCTGGTATTGAAGAATATTCCCATTATTCTGTAGCCTCTGCAATACTTGGTCATAGTAATAGTTTTTATTTGGGCCATTCTGATTGGTGTATGCTCATTTAGTTTGCATATCACTGATGACTTATCATGTTTCTCAGCCATTTGGAAATCCTCTTTTATAAAATGCCTGTTCAAGTCTCTTCCCTATTTTACTGTTGGGTTGGTTTTTTTTTTAACAAAATGATCCTTTATTGAAATATTTTCCTTTGTAGTTCTCAACTAGCTGAGCATTCCACTGTACCACTGTTGATGTCATCTATAATGCCATGAGGGTGACGGCCATCAACATCACAGCTCACAGTCTGGTGGTCCCTAGGATCTCTTTAATGGTTCCAGACAGTTCTCTAACTAAAAGATGGGTGCCTCCTCTGTCCAGCAATGACGACAATCTCATCAAAACTGACATTTCCATTGTGCTTAATATTCTTCTGTTTCTTTTTATATCTTGGCAGTTCCTTGAGGGCTTCAATAATGAGGGCAGACACAGAAAGTACCACCTCAATCTGGGCCTATCCATCTTGGTCATTTTCATTGTAATCCTCAGACCCTTCCAATCACTGGTTGCTTTGGCTACGTCATTATCAACCTTTCTAGGAGAAAGATTTAGGAAGCCAATCTTGGGGCCAGGGAAGATGTAGCACCAACCTCCACACTGGTGCACCTCAGGTACATGACTTTGATCTCGTTGGGGTCAAATTTAGGTGGCATGGTGGAAGCAGCTGGAGTCAGATGACCCTGGATTAAGGACAGCTACAGAAAATTACACCTTGGCCACCTCCAAGCCAAAAGCTGAAAGCTGGATTGTCTTTTTATTTACTTATAAGAGTTCTAAATACAAACCTTTTGTTAATTACATGTGTTACAAATACCTGCTTCCACTCTGTGATACACCTTTTCACTCTTAATGGTATCCTTTGAACCAAAGTTCTTCATTTTAATGTGTAGTCAAAATATATCACTCTTTTCCTTTATTAGCCCTTCATGTGTCCTGTTTGAGATGTCTTTCCCTATGCTGAGAACAATATATTCTTCTAAATTATCTTTTAGGAGCATATTGTATTGCTTTTCACATGTTGGTGTGCAAAATCCAACTAGAGTTGATTTTTTGTGTGTGTGCTGTGAGGTAAGGATCAAGTTTCTTTTCTTTCCCTTCTTTCCTTTCTCTTAGGATATTCAATAGTCCCAGCAACATTTACCATTCTTTCCTCACTATTCTGCAGTACAATCTCGGTTGCAAATTAAAGATTTTGTTTCTAGGCTTTTGTTCCATTCCTAGGACCTAGTAAACTATTTTGTAAAAGCTTTAAAATAAATCTTGATACCCTGATAGAGCAAATCTTTCCATCTTGTTCTCAGAGTATTTTTATATACGCTATTTATGGCCTTTCATTCCTATATATACTTTTTAGAACTAGCTTGTCAAATTCCATGCAAAAAAAACCATCAAAACCCCACTGGGATTTTTACTGGGATTGTATTTTATTTATATATCAAGTTGGGGAGAACTGACATCTTTACAATATTGAGTCTTTCAATATAGGAATATCATACATCTTTCCATTTATTTATTATTTCATTTCTCTCAATAATTACGGGGTTTCAGCCACAGAAATGAGATGACAAAGGTGACATCATCATTTGGAAAGCATCGCAATAAGACACACATGTTGTGGCGCCACTGTGGCTCTAAGGCCTACCACCTTTGGAAGTCAATCTGCGGCAAATGTGTCTATCCTGCCAAGCGGAAGAGAAAGTATAACTGGAGTGCCAAGACCAAAAGACAAAATAATACTGGGCCAGCTGAACAAGGCACCTAAAAACTATGCTTCAGGTTCAGGCCTGGATTCTGTAAAGGAACAACACCTAAACCCAAGAGGGCAGCTAATGTGGCATCCAGTTCATCTCAAGGATTTCAACATTTAGTCACACAATAGATGTTCTGGTTTCAAAAATAAAATAGTAACAATGTACTATAATCTTCTGCACAAAGGCTTTGCACATATTTTGTGAGATTTATTTCCAGGTATTTGAACTTTCTTTAATCTACGGTAAATAGTACTTTTATATATTTTTAACTTCATTTGATAGGCATTTGATAGGCATACTTCATTTGATTGTGCTTCACTTTATTGCACTTTGCACATATTGCAATTTTTTAACTTTATTTTTGAGAGAAAAAGAAAGCATGAGTGGGAGAGGGGCAGAGAAGGAGGGAAAGAGAGAGAATCCCAAGCAGGTTCCACAATGTCAGTTCAGAGCCCAATGCGGGGTTTGAACCCAAAAACCGCGAGATCATGACCTGAGCGGAAGTCAGACACTTAACCGACTGGGCCACCCAGGTGCCCCAGTTACTGCATTTTTGACAAACTGAAGGCTCATGGCAACCCTGTGCCAAGCAAGTTTATCAGCACCATTTTCCAACAGTATTTGCTCACTTCACGTCTGTGTCACATTTTGATAATTCTTGCAATATTTCAAACTTCTTCGTTACTATATTTGTTACAGTGATCCATGATCAGGGATTACACCTCTGCTGAAAGCTCAGATGACGGTTAGCATTTTTTAGCAATATTTTTTAAAATTTAAGGTATTACTTTTTTAAGACATGGCTGTGATTGCACATTTAATAGACTATGGTGTAAACATAACTTTTATATACACTGAGAAACAAAAAAACTTCATTTCAGATGCTTTATTGCGATATTTGCTTTACTTCAGTGGTCTGGAACTGAACCTGCAATATCTCTGATGTATGTTTGTATATGTAAGTGCAAGGAAATTTTGCATACTGACTCTACACCCAGTAATCTAGCTAAACTTATTCTAATAATTTATGTGTAGATTCTTCTGGATTTTCCATGTACATAGCCATCATCTGCAAACAACAGATTTAACAGGGTTCCTTTCTAATCCTCATATATTTTTTTTCTTGTCAAACTGTATTAGCTAGAATATCCAATAAAAGTGGTGAAAGTGGGTACCCTGTCTTATTCCCAATCTCAAGAGGAAAACTTTCAAATCTCACCATTAAGTTTGATGCTGCTTATAGGGTTTTTGTAGAGACATGCTTTATCCAATTAAGGAAGTTTTCTTTTAGTTTGCTAAGAGTTTTGAATCATAAGTGGAGGGTAAATTTCATCACTTTTTTCTGCATTAAGCTGATCATTTTTATCCCCTAATATATTAAAATGATGATTTACACTTACTTTTAAAGAATGTTAAAATGACTTTGCATTCCTGAAAAAAACCCAACTGGGTCATATATATTGCTGGATTTAGTCTGCTAATATTTTGCTCATGACTTTTTGCATCTATATTAATGAGTGAGATGAAATTGTGATTTTCCTTTCATCTGGGATCATTTTTATTCTGCCTGAAGAATTCAATTGTTCCTTAAGTGCCAGTCTGCAGGCTGACAAGTCCTGTATCTGATTATCTGAAAATATCTTTCTTTTACCTTCATTCCTTTTTTTTTTTTTTTGATGAGTACTTTTTTTTGAGAGAGAGAGAGAGGGTGCAAGTGAGTGAGGGGCAGAGAGAGAGAGAGAGAGAGAGAGAGAGGGAGAGAGAGAGGCAGGGCTTACCCAAAGTGGGGCTCAAGCTCACCCAACATGGGGTACAAGTTCACCAAGCATGGGACTCAAACGCATGAACTGTAAGATCATGACCTGAGCCAAAGTCAGATGCTTATCCAACTAAGCCACTCAGGCACCCTACCTTCATTCTCAAAGACTATTTTCTTGGTGATGCCGGGATGTCTCAGTCAGTTAAGCATCTGACTCTTGATTTCAGCTCAAGTTGATTCCAGAGTTGTGGGATCGAGCCCCGAATCAGGGTCTGCACTGAGTGTGGAACCTGCTTAAGATTCTCTTTCTCTCTCTCTCTCTCTCTCTCTCTCTCTCCCTCTGCCCCTTTCCCCCACTCACACGCTCTAAAATTAAAAAAAAAAAAAAGACTATTTTCCTGAAAAAAAACATCTATATTGGTATCTTCTTTCAATAATCTAGCTTCTACTGCCCTGTGCAGAAGTCAGCTGTTGGTCTAATTACTATTCTTTTGAAAGCAAACTGTAATTTTTCTCTGGCTACTTTTTTCTCTCTGCTTTGGTTTTATAGCAAGTTTAACTTAATGTATACCTACTGTAGATTTCATTGTACTTATCCTGCTTGGGATACACAGGACTTCTTAAATCTGTGCATTCTGTTAGCTTTGGAAAATTCAGATTTATTATCTCATCAAACATTGCTTCTGTCCATTCTGGCTCTCCTCGCCTTCTGGGACTCCAATTACACAAATGTTAGACCTTCTCACCATACCATCTATGTCTTTTACCTCTTTCCTGAATTTTCCATGGTTGCATTTTTACATATTTCCTTCTGGATATTTTCTTCTTTTTTTATGACCAAGTTCACTATTCTCTCTTCAGGTGTAGTAACTTTTTGCTAAACCTATTAATGGAGTTTTAAATTTTCATCTGTATGTTTCAATTATACAATTTCTATTTGGTTCTATTTTTATAAATTTCAGTTCTTTGCCAAATTTCTGAAACTTGTCTTTGATCTCAAACATAATAAATATAATTATGTTTCAGTCTGGTGCCCCTTGGGATCTATTTTTACTGTCTGTTGTTTCTTTTGATTTTTGTTCATGTTATCTCTTCTCAGGAATCCGGTCATTTATGATATGTGCCAGAAAACTGTTCTCACAAAATTGTTTGAAGAAATCATCTGAAGCCTAATCTGAATGAGACTTCAGAGATGTGGCTTTGCTTCTTCCACATACCTGGAGGCACTAGCAGCCTGAGGGTACCTTAACCCAATTTCATGAACTTAGATTTTTCCGAAGGTGAGCTGTAATCCCTGCAACGGTGTACTTCTGATTTACCCCTACTTCCAGAACGTGGCCTTTCATAGTCCCAACCTAGAGAAAACGGGATTCACCAGGGTTCCCCCCACTTGGTTCTGAACATTAATGCTTGTTGCTTTAGTCCAGAGAAGCACATTCACAACCTTGACAAGCCTCCCCACTCAAGAATCCAGCACATGCCACCAGAGGAGAAAGGACCCCCAAAATGGACTCTCATCCTTGAACTTCTATCTTTATACTTCTGCCCTCACATTGATTACAGCCTGGTAATTCTTCATTATCTAGCTAGCTCCCCAGGATCTTCAAGCAAATATTTATATGTTGACAATTATTTTCTAATTGTCCCCAATGGGAGAATTGATCTGATTACCTAGTCTGCCATTACTCAAAACAGAAAGCAACATTGCCTCTTTACCTTTTTCAGTTTGAAAATACCTTACTGAATAAGATGGAAACCAAATAGAAATTTTAAAAGTCTGCCTTCTTTCTGGCACTGGCTAACAGTATCAGCTGATCTAAGCAGTGGTTCTATCCCCCTTTGATTTATCCTTGGGTGTGAATGAAATTACCACAAAAATAATGAAAGGCAGTAGTGGACAGAGTAACAAAAAATTAACCCCTAAGGAGACTTATAACCTGTATTTCATAAAAAATTCATCAGAGAGAAAAAGGCCCAGAAAGGGTCAATTCCTGATGAGCACAAAGGTAATAGAGATGTCTCTTACAATATAAGAACAGTGAAAAAATCTCATGACCCATTTGCGTGTATTTTTTCTGAATAGGTAATATAGCCACATAATTCAAAATTCAAAAAGCGTGAAAGTATACAGGGGAAATTTCCACTCATCTCAGTCCCCACCTCCCAAAGCAACCAATGTTATTAGGTTTTATACAGTCTCCCAGAGATACTATACACACATTAAGTGTGTGCATATATATTCTTTTTTATACAAATAATGAGGATATTAAACATACTTTGCTTTTTCCATTTATATCTCAGAGATCTTTCCGTAACTATATATTAAAAGCTTTCTCATTTTCCTCTACAGCTGATTAATATTTCATTGGCTGGATATTCCATAATTTATTTAACCAGTTCCCTATTGATGGACATCGATGTCCTTTCTAACCTTTCGCCATTACAAACCATCCTATATATAATAACCTTAAGTCTGTGTCATTAAACAGGCACAAGAAAAATCTAGAGGATAAATTCCTGGAAGGAATGGATCAATGAGGGCATATACTATAATTTTGATGGATATTGGCAAATTGCCCTCCACAGCATTTGTGTCAATTTACACTCCTAACAGCAACGCACAAAAGTATTTGTTCCTGCACAACAGTGAGACACCAAGTTGCCCAGAGTATTTATGATTTCCATGTCCCTTATCATAAATTAGGTTGAGCATTTTTCATATGCTAAGAGCCACTTCTCAGAGCATCTTAATAGCTCAATGTATGCAGGAGAAAAAAGTAAAAAGAGATAGTGCTCTTGATTTTTAAGGTTAAAGGTACATGCTAAATTATGTAAGAGCTACTGGTAAAACAACATGTAACTAGATTCAGAGAGCTAGGAAGTAAGAAAAGGAGAAAGAAATACTTAAGTTTATTTCCAGAAGTATCAAGTGTGGAAGATGCAGTCCTGCTATAGAGAGAGAAAACAATTACAAACACAGCTTTTCAAGTTTCCTAAATTTATTTAATGAAATTTAGACCACTATAAAGAAGAAAAAGCCATGTTTTCCTATAGGACAGCTTTTTTTTTTTTTAATTTTTTTTTTTCAACGTTTATTTATTTTTGGGACAGAGAGAGACAGAGCATGAACGGGGGAGGGGCAGAGAGAGAGGGAGACACAGAATCGGAAACAGGCTCCAGGCTCTGAGCCATCAGCCCAGAGCCCGACGCGGGGCTCGAACTCACGGACCGCGAGATCGTGACCTGGTTGAAGTCGGATGCTTAACCGACTGCGCCACCCAGGCGCCCCGCTATAGGACAGCTTTTAATATGTCAGCCAAATATAGACAAATTCTACAAGCATTCCTCGAAGAGACCAGAGAAACCAGGACAGGTTTTGCAAATTTAGATGGTATATGGGAATGGGGGGGGGGAGGGTGTTAATGGGTATATATTTATTTCAACACACATTAGGAAAAGTTGACACATCAAAATAGTAACAGCACAGATACCATTTAGAATGAAACAAAAATTTTAATGTCATTTAAAGAAAAAATAATAACCAAATAATTTTGGAATGTATTCTCTAACATGGCAAAAATCATGACTGTGATACCTGCACAGCCGAAGTCTTGGAAACAATGGGCAGAGAAAGGAAAATGGAAGCTCAGGAATAATTAAATTTATAATTGATAGCCCCTAAAGCAAGGTAAAGAGGGAAAAAAAGAAACTTTCCTATGATTTCTTTTATATTTGACAATATTTAAAATACTAATTTTCGGGGCGCCTGGGTGGCTCAGGTCGCGATCTTGCGGTCCGCGGGTTCAAGCCCCGCGTCGGGCTCTGGGCTGATGGCTCAGAGCCTGGAGCCTGCTACGGATTCTGTGTCTCCTTCTCTCTCTCTGCCCCTCCCCCCGTTCATGCTGTGTCTCTCTCTGTCTCAAAAATAAATAAACGTTAAAAAAAATTTAAAAAAAAATAAAAATAAAAAAAAAATAAAATAAAATACTAATTTTCTTCCTGTTACCAGAATATGGTTTCAAACATTCTGATCATGTTTCAGATTTAAATTTATGGTGTACCTTGTACTTTCTCTACAAAGAGAACCAAAAAAGTGTTTTTTTCCTAAAGCATTTGAATATCAGGTCAGAGTTCTTTAGAACAGGTCTCATAGGACTTCCCCTTCACTAAACAGGCTGCAAAGGCATAATTAGCCTGGCCTTTTAGATTCAAGGGCAGAGGAACCAAAAGCAGGTTATGTGGTTAAAGACTCAAGAGGCTTAAATAAAAAGAAACCGGCTGAATTTACATTCCAACCAAATCCAGAGACCATGTGGTCCAATTTTTTGTCAGTCCTTATGAGCGAAATAAGCTCTTAAGTGGTCATTCATATTACAAACTTTGGGTTATGGAATGAATTACGACAGGACTAATTGGCTATCTCAACACAAAAACACAACTACTATCAGAAAAAAAAATTACCACAGGCAGACAAATTTCTTCCATTTTGATATAAAACTGCAGTAGAAAACCAAAACACTATAGGGGCTCTTTGGCATAAATTTCCACTCTTTTGCTCTATGCAATATGGTAGCCACCAATTTTTCAATTCCAATGTAAATTGAAATAGCCACAGTAGGCAACATTTCCATCCCTGCAGAAAAACTGCACTGCTCAAAGACCTACATAAGAATCATGAACAAGTTCACATGACCTGTTTATAGTCCTTAGCATCTCAGTACCTCAATAGCTCTCAGGGTCATATACACCAAACCAAGTACTGCTGCTAACTTCAAGGTCATAACAGATTTGCCCTTTATTTTCCACAAAGCTCAATAAGTTAAAAAAAAAAAAAAAAAAGTCTGTTCTTAAGTGATGCAATATGTATACCTCAGAGAGTTACACTATATAAAGAGCAGTAGCCCTCTCCTCTTGGGGACTAAAGGACCCAGGTGCCCCAAATAAAAGATTATTAAAAACAATTACAGTTCACAAAACAATAAGAACGCTGTGGCCACTGCAGAGCTGAGTTCAGAAAAAATAAACAGTTTTCTTACTTCATCACTAAAACTTGAGCTAACATGAAGACACTCAAAAGGTACTTTCTGCAGAGAATATTATTAAAAAACAAGTTATAGTTACGATGGATAATTGTAGATTCCTGCTTTCAAGGAATAAGATACACCAAAAAATCAAAACCTTTAATTCAGGAACAACTGAATGTCCAAACTCATTTCTTAATTGCTGTTTTCCCTCTAAGAGAGGATGGCAGAAATCTTTCAATTTCATCCTTTCTTAGGCCTCCACTGCTTACTTATTGGATCATTTTCCAGAGGAAGGTGGCATAAGGATCCAATCAAACTCTTAATTTGAAGCAGTTTTTTAAGTTCATTCCCCAGGTTATACAACACTGAGCCAAGCCAGATACATGATTTCCACACTGCTTTGGAAACCCAGCTGCATGCTAACTCAAGGTTTCTCAAAGGAGCACTGCTGACATTTGGGGCCAGATAATTCTTCATTGTGGGGGCTGTCCCGTGCATTGCAGGGTGTTTAACAGCACCCCTGGCCTCTACCCACTAGGTATCAGTCATAGCCCTCCTACTCCTCCCCAACCCTAGTATCGACAATCAAAACATCCCGAGCATCCCTAGGCAAAATCAGTCCTGTTTGAGAACCACTGCTTGTCTTTCTTTCTTTTTTTTTTTTTTTTATGTTTATTTATTTTTGAGAAAGAGAGAGAGAGAGGGAGAGCGAGCGAACACGAGTAGGGGAGGGGCAGAGAGAGAGAGAGAGAAGGAGACACAGAATCTGAAGCAGACTCCAGGCTCTGAGCTGTCAGCAGAGAGCACAATGCAGGGCTCGAACTCACAGACCGTGAGGTCATGACCTGAGCCGAAGTCAAGCATTTAACCGAATGAGCTACCCAGGCGCCCGGAGAACCACTGCTTTAACCCAAGGAACATTCTTGAATATCTCAACCCTAATTCTTCATATGCATTTGGTGCTCCACCAAATCTCTGTGTTGAGACTTTGTCTCACAATCCAGCAAATATTTGTAGAACCTCTAGGACACATCAAGGGCTATAGGAGATAAAGAGACAAGACAGAGTTCCCTCAAGCAGATTTCTTGGGGTAAGTGCATAAAGAACTGTAGTATCACATTCAATTATATGTTTTGAATTGCTGATGTTTTTTCCAGTGGTACTCTTGTCTTACCAAACTAAAAACACCTTGAGGGCAAAGACCATAATCTGCTCTGGAACACCAATACTGGCTCAACAGCCAATAAAAACAAATGATTGTAAACTTCATCACAACAAGGTGACAATTTCCTATAGGCAGTAAAATCTCCACAGTTAACCTGGACAGTAAGTTAACCTCTCTCAGCTATAGTTTGTTCCCCTATAAAATGGGGAGGGGGCGCCTGGGTGGCTCAGGCAGTTGAGTGTCCGATGCTTGATTTAGGCTCAGGTTGTGGGATTGAGTCCCATGTCAGGCTCAGTGCTGAGCATGGAGGCTGCTTAAGATTCTCTCTCTCTCCCTCTGCCCCTCTCCCTTGCGCGCGCGTGCTCTCTCTCTCTCAAATAAATTAATTAAATAAATCAAATGGGGAGAAAATGACTCTTCACAGGATTAAATCAGATAATGCAAGTAAATCTTTTTCCACTTTCTGGTACAGAGTAAGCATTCGATTAATGTAAGTTACCATTACTATTATTTTAAGAGCAACAAATCCTACCTCAAGGGGAAGAACTTGCTCTGGGCCACAGTAACAAACCCCTACAAGACAGAAGAAGAAACCAACACTCACCCTGTTAAGGACAAGAGGAAGAAACTAACCAGAAGTATTTTATCAATGTCCTGGGAACAAAAAGAGAATTCAGGAACCAATTAAAAGGGGTGAGGGGGAGAGGAGACTCACTCAGAGGCAAAACCACCATCCTCCAACATAGTCCTGGACTATTCTTAAGACTTTTCTATTTAAAATGTTTGGGTTTGTTTGCCATAAGCACACAAGGAGCTAAAGGGGAAGGTGAAAAGAAAAGAAAAAAATCCTCAACTTATAACTATTGACATATGCAAGGGACAGATGTTTATGAGACTTTTGAGTGTTCATTTGCTGAGTCTCTTAGAAATTATGCTTAAAATTTTTATTGCTATAATGTTAAATACATGCCATCAATTTTGAATATACTACAAAGCATAAAAGTTCACATGAAGGAAGAAAAGACAAAAATTGTTAGATATTTTAAAGAGAACATAAAGTCATGGGGAAAAGCTGGGTGACTAAAAGGTTATGTGTGTGTGTGTGTGTGTGTGTGTGTTCCACTGAAGTAGCATTAGAAGATGGGAGAGATTTGGGATAGAAGTAAAAGACGAGAAAAACCATCGTGCTGGAAGACACACATCCAGGAACACCTCCCACAGCACCTTATTCTCGTAATAACGAATACCACCAGTATGGTTATATACCAGGAGCTAGGCACCAGTGCCTCGCTCTCACTGGCTCATATAATTTCCCCAGCAGTCTTATTAGACAGGTACCAGCAGCACCCACATTTGACAGATGACGAAACGGAGATAGGGAGAAGTGACTTGCCCAAGGTCAAATCAGTAAACTGAAGATTCAGACTCCGACCCAGGCGCCACCTCTACCGCTACAATTTATGGTGCCTATTTTAATTTCAGACTTGGAAAATTAATTTATACTTGCCACTTAGCGAGACCAGTTGTCTCCCCCTACCCTTTGAACCTCCTGGTGTGGTAAGCATAAGGAAGCCCGAAAGGTGAAGTGCGCCAGATGCACCCTTCGCCCCTGGGATGGCGAACCCTTGCCGAGGAACTGGCGTGGGTAGAAACGGGGACGGTCTCCCGAACCAGAAGAGGAGGGTGCCGGCGAATGAGGGAGGTCGCCAAAGTCCCTAAGTCAGCCCCTACGTCCTGCCTTGGCTCTGGCCATGACGTTCACTCAGAAGACCCGGAGCCTACCGGCTCCCGCCCGGCTCTCGTCTCCCGCACTTTGAGCGACGGAGAGGGGCGGCGAGGCGCGGGGGCCCAGGACCAAGCGGGGCTCAGGCCAGCGGAAGGCGAGGCTCCCCAGGCGGACGCGGGCAGAGAGCGCGCGGACAGGTGGGGAGCGGGGTGCGGAGCCACAAGCAGGGGGCAGCGAGGCCAGAGGGGCTGGGGTCCGCGGCCGAGGAGGAACCGGCGGGCGAGCTCAAGAGGCGCGGCGGGCAGAGCAGCCCCGTCACCGCCAGCTGGGCCGATGGGAGGACGGAAGCGGGGCAGGAACCACGCCATTTCGAAAGAGGAGTAGCGAACAAGCTCGAGCGCAGCCCCAGGCTGGGCGGCGGGGACGGGGGCAGGGGCGCGGCCAGGGGCAGCGAAGGCGGGGGCTCTGCGCGGCAAGGGGCTGCCCGGGCGGGTCCGCTCCGCCGAGGGGCGCGGGACAGAGCGGGGCAGGGCGCGGCCCGAGGGTCGCACGACGCGCCGGGCCCCGAGGCCGGACGGACCCACCCGCCGGCCCCCGGCTTGCGTACCTGAGGCGGCCGCCTGGCTCCCCTCCACTCCCGGGCTCTCCCCGGCGCGGCCCGCCGGCCCCCCGGCTGCCTGCCGCTCCGACATCTGCAGCCAGCGCCGCGAGCGCCTCCGCCGCCACCAGCGAGTGGCTCCGGAAACAGCCGAAGGCCGAGCGAGCACGGCGGCGGCGCTCCGGGAGGAGCCGAGTGGGGCCCGCGGGCCGGAAGGGGCCGAGTGCCGGCCCCGAGGGGCCGCAGGGGCTTTGGGCAGCGGAGGCTGGCGACGCGGGGAGGGTGACTGCGTGCTTTTGAACGCAGGCTTTTAGTCAGGGCTAGACAGAACAAGGAAAACCTTGGGAAGATTCAGGAAGACCCGACCGGAAATCATGGTATCCATAGAGACGCTATCGGAAGTTGGGGTTGCTAGGAGGCCTGAGCGCGTCGGCCAATGTGCGTCATGGCTGAAGTCCCAGAATATTACGATTCAGGCTCGGATGAAGGAGACCTGGAGTATGAGGACCTCAAACTGCCTAGGTCACTTAAAATGGCTCAAGATGGCGAAGTTGACACCACGGCAGAAGTAGGCCTGGAGCTACAGATTGACCAGGAGCCACAACCAGAGGCGGAGGGAGAGGACCTCAAATTGGGGGCGCCAGAGAATGTATACCTACACCTAAAACCGACCAGCATGTCTGAGGAAGAGATTCCCAGGGAGTCAGAGATAGACCTTTCTAGCAAGACTGATCCAGGGATGTCCCGGGATGCACAGTCAGAAACACTCAGAGAGATGGAAGAGCTCTTCCAGGATTTGGATGTCCTTATGCATGATAAGGAAGAACCAGGCTTAGAGTCACCAGAGGAGGCCAAACTAGATCTTAGAGAGGATGTACTCATAGAGTTGGCTGAGGAAACAGATCTGGAGCTACCAAAGGAGACCAAAGGGGCCTCAATTAGTGAGACTAATTTAGAGTTACCAGAAGAGACCAAATTGGAAGTTCTGGAGGATTCACTTAGAGCACAATATGAAGAAACAGGTCTAGAAACTTCAGAGCAGACCAAACCTGAATTTCCGAGTGAGAAACCAAGAAAATCAATTGAAGAGGCAGATCTACAACCGCCAGAAGTGACCACACCAGAGATTCCAAAGGAAGCACAGAGAGAGTCACCTAGGGAGGAAAGGACCGAACCATCTGAGCAGGCGAAACCAGAGTTGCCAGGAGGGAAACCAAGAGAAACTGAAGAGTCAAGTCTGGAGCCCGCAGAAGAGACTAAAACAGAGGCTCCACAGGAAATACAAAGAAAAGCAACTGAGGAGAAAGAGACAGACCCACCTCAACAGACTAAAGCAGAGTTTCCAAAGGAGAAGCCAAGAAATTCTACTGAGGAGGCAGGTCCACAGCCCCCAGAAGAGACTAAATCAGAGATTCCAGAGGAGGACGGAAGAAAATCAACTGAGGAGAAACAGACAGAGCCACCTCAGCAAACTAAATCAAAGTTTCTAGACCAGAAACCAACTAAGTCTAGTGAAGAGACACAAAGGAAATCAACTGAGGAGAAAGTTCTAGAGCCACTAGAAGTGACCAAATCAGAATTTCCTGAGGAAAAATCAAGAAAATCAATCAAGGAAACAGGTCTAGAGCCATCAGGAAAGACAAAACCAGAAGTTCAAGAAGAGATACTGAGAGAATCAACTGTGAAGAAAGTTTTAGAACCACTAGAGGACACTAAATCATCAGGTCAAAATGATAAGCAGAGAAAATCTACTGAGGAGATAGGACTAGCACCACCACAGAAGATCAAATCAGAGGAGACAGTAAGAGAGTCAACAGAGGAGAAAGGTCTAGAGCCACCAGAACAGACTAAACCAAAGTTTCCAAAGGAAGAACCAAGAAAATCAACTGAGGAAACAGGTCAAGTGCTGCCACAGAAGAGCAAACCAGAGGTTCAAGAGAAGACACAAACAGAGGAAGCTACAGAGAAAGATCTAGAGTTACCTGATAAAGCCAAACTACCACTAAGAAAAGAGACACATGTAGAATTTTCCAAGGAAGATTGGCCAGAACTAGTTAAATTTAAGCAGTCTGTAGACAAGGATCAGCTAAAGTACTCTGACGACCAAACAAGAACGTGGTCGGTAAAAGAAACCAAGAAAGCTAAAAGAGATTCTATGTTTGGGTCTCCCACAATAAGTGAAATAGACTCAATAAGTACAAGTTATGAGTTCTCCAAAGAACATAATGGACTGTTTGAGATTACTGATACCAGTAGTGACTTCTACGCATATGTCTCAGATTATCAGAGGGATTTGGGGGAGCCTTTTGGTGAAATAGTTGAAGATTTGTCCCCAGAGTTGAAGGAACTGGCACACAAAGATGAAGAAACCTCGCCAAAAGAAAGTATAGAGCTACAATTTGAGTATCTTAAATGGAGCCCAGAGAAAGTTGCAGAGTGGATTAGCAAGCTAGGCTTTCCTCAGTACAAGGTATACAAAAATAATGTTTTTAAAGATCACATTCTCTCATCTTTCTACCTCTTATTCCTCTTACCCTTACCTGAGCTCTTGCTTCTTCTTCCCTAGAAGGAGCATAGAAAAGTCCTGGACTATGGTAGAGGTAACTTGGATTTTAATTTTGGCCTTTCTACTGATGTATTTTGTATTTTGATAGAGGAAGGGAGGGTCACATTTGCTTCCCTATTTATCACAGTAAGTATACTTCTTTGTAATTCTTGAATAAAGACTAAAAAAATTATATAGGCCTCTTTTCATAGATAAGTATCTTTCTTTTTGACAGATTTTGTCCAAGGTAGACTTTTGGTACTTTGTCAAGTTTAGTGTCAGCTCCCTTAACTTGTACTACTAATCTTAAGTGTCTGCCCTAAAAATGTCATATGTATCATGAGCACCTAACAGTATTAATGTAAATAGTTCATCAAGAGTAGTTCTATTAAAAAGATAGAGTTAATGCCAACTATACTTCAATAAAAAATAAAAATAAAATTTTAAAAAAGGAAGCTGGGAAAAAAAGATAAGAGAAAATCTTATTTCGTTGATGCCAGCTATGTTCTTAGGCTGCCACAAAACAACATAAGATCTGTAATCGTTTGCACCCTAGTACTTAGAAATGTAATTGAGGAATGAAAGAAGCATTGGTTGTATCATGCCAAAAAAAAAAATGTATATATATATATATATATATATATATATATATATATATATATATGAGCAGTGTGAAATTTAATCAAGAGCTCAGGTGGAAAAAAATGTGGGATTATTAGAATTATTATGAAATTTCAATTTGCTTTAAAATTTAATTAAAATTTTTTTCTCTGTATTGAACCAGAAACAAACATGATTTGTCTCTCCCTTCCTTCTCTTCCCCCAATTCTTTCTTCTCCTTCCCAACTTCCTGCTATTTGCCATAAATCATTTGAGTGATGTTCTTGTTATACTAACAGGAGTGTTTTACCACAAACTTCATCAGTGGCCGAAAACTCATTCATGTAAACTGCTCAAACCTCCCTCAGATGGGGATAACAGATTTTGAGGACATGAAGGTGAGCTGTGTTTAATGTTTCCCTATAGAGCACTGTATTGTAGAAAAAGACCACTTATTACAAGTTGGTATTTCCAGTCATACCCTCACATAGCTACCAAGTACCACCAGATAAATATCTTACTCTTTTTATGTTCAAAGATGATACAACTATGTGTATGAGCTCTAATTTCAACTTACATTAATAGTGTACTGGATTTTCTAAATAAAAATAAGGAACAGAATTAGCAAATTAGTAACTTGTAATACAAATTCCTGAAATGTTTAAATACCAAGAATTTCAGCTTCTTATGAGAAAACATTTTTCAGAGTCTGCCAATTCATTTTGCTTCTTTGACATTTTGATTCCAAAAATACAGTATCAACAATGCAATAAGAAAAATTCTAATTATCCTTTTCTGGTCTTGCAGGAATAGGGACACCTGGCTGGCCCAGTCAGTAGAGCATGCAATTCTTTATCTCTCAGTTGTGAGTTCAAGACCCATATTGGGTATAAAGCTCAGTTAAAGAAAAATTGGGGTGCCTGGGTGGCTCAGTCAGTTAAGGGTCTGACTCTTGATTTCAGCTCAGGTTATGATATCATGGTTCGTCAGATCAAGCTCCTTGTTGGGCTCTGCACTGACAGCTTGGGATTCTCTCTCTCCCCCTTTCTCTCTGCCCCTCCTCTGCTCATGCTCGTTCTCTCTCCAAATAAATAAGTAAAACATTTTTTAAAAAATTGAAATCCTCAAATGATGAATCCAGTGGTCTATCCTTATACCTCAAGAACTTTGAATAAGCAAACTTCAGAATATTTATCAAAGTCACCAAAGTGTGACCCCCTCCTTGAGGTCACTAGAGTAATAAAAATGAAGACATTTAAAGGTATCTTAGATAAGCTTTGCTTGACACATAGGTCCACTTAAAAAAGCTAATTATACACTATGACACAGGTAACTTTTTAGAGATCACACATGAACTTAATGTTGGTTCTCAACCCTTTTGGGAGCTCTCTTGTGTCATCTGAAATTGGCCCCTGTACTCAGAGGGCAGGGAGAGACTGAAGAAACATGTAGGCCACTCCAGGTTGGTAGGTGGCAGTTTTAATAATAACAAAGAGAATTTACATATGAGGTTCCTCCTGGGTGGCAACAAGATGAATGATTTCCATGCCTGTCCTCTAAATCTCAAAAGTTTATAAAGAAGCCCTAACAGGGGTCAGTCATGTATACTGTGCAAGTGTTTTCAACACCACATCACCTTTCCAAGGCCATGTCCTTAGAGCAGCCTCAGGAAGCGGGAAAGGCAAGTGGAGCCCACATTCCAAGGACAGGGAAGGGGGTAAGGAGCCTCTGGGTGCCCAGGTCCAGCTCATAGGTCAATCAGCAGTCACATCTTTTTTTATCACATTCCCCCCACTTAAGCATGCTATAGATACCTTTTTTTACTGATAAATACGCACTTTTAATTCTACCATTGTAATTACAGCACCTAGTACATCCAAAATTCATCCCATAACAAAACTTACATAGTGTAATGCTCTTTTCCATGATAACTCTCCTGTATCATCATTCATGGACTTGGGCAGAATAGCAGGACTCGGAAAAGAGCTGGTGGCTTGAGAGTGCAAAATTCTAGGCATGCTGATAAGAAACTGAACCCCATTTGAATGGTGCATCCCATTTACAAGCCTTGCAGTTAACATATGGCCAGTTTCTATTCTCTTCAACTTCCTTAATTATGCAATTATTCATGCCTCACCTGTAGAAAGAACTCACCATTCCCTTTGCTCTTTCTCCAACGTACTGAGAAGATGACAAAAGAGCTAGTGGGGTGGGTGAGACTGATGGGGGGTACAGAAGGGACGAAGCACTAATTCTTCTTTGAACCTGGCCAAAGGATCTCTTAAAACCCTATCCTATCATTCCCATTTGTAGTGATGCATTAGCTTGGTAAAAAGGGGAAAGGAAGTCAATCGTATTTATTCTAGGGACAAGTTAAACAAGATAGCATTACACCTGCTTCAGCTTTGTCTCTTAGAGAATCTCAAAGCAAAAAAATTTTTGAGAGCACGCGTGCACACACAGGGGAAAGGGACACTGGGAAAGGGAGAGAGAGAATCTCAAGCAAGCTCCACACCCAGCTCAGAGCTTGATGCAGGACTCAATCTCACAACTGCAAGATCATGACCTGAGCCTAAATCAAGAGTTAGACACTCAAATGACTGAGCCGCCCAGGTGCCCCAATTCTCAAAATATTTTTAACTGTTCACTCCATCAAGTGAACAAAAGAACTCTTGGGAAATATTTGGGGAAGAACAAAGGTGAATTGCTTATTCCTTTTGTATGCATGATTTTATATTATAGAATATAACCTCATAAGCTTTATATCCCAGCAATTTTACTACACTTGCCTTGTTTCAAACTATTTGAAAAGCACAGATTAATAATATGTGAGCAAATTCTCACAAGACAACATATTTTTCTTTAACTTTCAATTTTCAGATAATTTTAGTTTTATAGAAGAGTTGCGAAGATGGTACAAAGTTCCTATGTACTCTTAACGCAGCATTCCCTAATGTTAACGTCTTATGTAACCATGGGGGCATTTATCAAAACAAAGAAATTACCACTGGTACAGTATTCCTAAGTAAATTATAGACTTTATTCAGATTTCTTATATTTCTCCACTGATGTCCTTCTTTTATTCCAGTATCCAACTGGGGATACCACTTTGCCTTTAGTTGTCATTGTTTCTTTGGTCTCCTCCAATATGTGACAGTTTCTTTTTTGCTGTTGTTCATAAAGTTTTTTATTTAATTATTTTGAGAGCGAGAGAAGCGCAAGTCGGTCAGGGGCAGAGAGAGAGGGAGAGAGAGAGAATCCCAAACAGGCTCCACACTGGAAGTGTGGAGCCTGATGCAGGGCTCGAACCCATGAATCATGAGATCATGACCTGAGCCAAAGTTGGATGCTTAACTGACTGAGCCACCCAGGCACTCCTATGTGACAGTTTCTTGATCTTTGTCTTCACGACCTTGACACTTTGAAAAGTAGTGGCCAGGTATTTTGAAGACTTCCCTCAATTATGGTTTGTCTAATGTTTCCCATGAAACAAGAGATCACAGAGGTGATGAGCCCTTTTCATCTCATCAGGGAGTACATGATATCAATGGGCTATATTACTGGAGATGTGAACCTTATCACCTGATTAAGGTGGCATCTGCCAGGTTTCTTCATTATAAAGTTATTGTGTTTCCCTTTTCATATTCTATTCACTAGGAGTGAGTGAGTAGGTCTGGCCTACACTCAGAGACACAGAAATTAAGGTCCACCTCCTGGAGGGAGGAGTACCAGAGCTTATGGACATATAGTAAAACGACCACAGTAATAAATATGCTGGAGAAGATACTTTGAGGCTATGCAAATTGGTTTCTCCTTAAAGTCTGGCCCACTAATTTTAGCATCCATGATGGATGCTAACCTCTTGCCTGCAACAGTTAGTATTGTGTTGTTCTGATGATGGTTTTCTATTTCCCTCATTCCTTCCATGTTTCACTGGAATGCTTTGTAAGCAATTCTATGTTTAATTGTCCCTTCTCTCCCATTTGGGAGTTCTTTCAGTTTGGCCCATGTGTCCTTTGGACAATGCTCCCCTTATTTTTTTCTAATACTTTCTGGCACTACACATCACTTCAGACTCATTTTTTACTTTCCTTGCTGCAGCTCTGGAAGCAGCCATGTCTCCCAGGAGCCCTGGTTGCTTTTATCAGGGAATGGAATTTAGAAACCAAGATGTAGCACCAGTTGTGCTTGTTGCTATGAGAGTATCATTACTTCTAGGCACTCTGAGCAGAAAGATGTAGGAAACATACGTAGATATGCAAATCTCATGTAGATACAAATTTCTATTTATTTCTGTAAGCATGAGTTCATCCTGTTATCTCTGACTCTAGTCCAGCACCACTGGGTTCACTCTAGCCTTCCCATCCTTCCAATTTCCTACCCTACTTTGCTTCTTTATAACTTCTTTCTCTGATAGGAGAAACCTGATTCTCTTTATCTATAAATATGTATATGAGAAACAAATTACCAACAGAGTACAGTGTTTGTCTACAGTTGTTCTTGTCTTTAGCCTTACACCACGTAGACAAAGCACTGTTTTTCAAAGTTATTTAGGTCAGCTAAATAACTTTCTTCCCTACCTCCTTCAGTGAGATTATGTCTTACTTTGTAATACAATTATATTCATTTGTCCACAGCCTATATTCTATATGGGTTCCTGAGACGTCCTGGCTTTTTAAAAATTTGCATATAGTAAAGTCACTCCTTGCAGTCTGTAGTTCTGTGGGTTTTGACAAATGCACAGGATCATGTATCCACCACACAGAACCATAAAGAACAATTCTGTCCCCCTTGTGTCCCTTTGGTGGTTAGCCTATCCCCTCACCCCAATCCCTGGCAACCACTAATCTGTTTTTAGTCCCTATAGTTTTACCTTTTCCAGAATGTCATATAAATGGAATCAAATAATATATAGCCTTTGAGTCTGGCTTCTTTCCCTTAGCAAAATGCATTTAAGATTAATCCACATTGTTGGGGCACATGGAAGCCTCAGTCAGTTAAGTGTCTGACTCTTGATTTTGGCTCAGGTCATGATCTCATGGTTTGTGGGTTCAAGCCCCCCATCAGGCTCTGTGCTGACAGCATGAAGCCTGCTTGGGATTCTCTCTCCCACTCCGATCCTTACCTCCCCTGCACCCCCCCCCACCCTCTCTCTCAAAATAAATAAATAACCTTAAAAAAAAGTTTAATCAACATTATTATATGAATCAACAAGCAGATTTTAAGGAGACTATACAATCTGTTTTAATAATGGTGGTATAGATAATTCATATTTGAACCATAATGATGACGTCTTTAGGGTTTTTTTTTAAATTTTTGTAATGTTTATTTATTTTTGAAAGAGAGAGAGCGCAAGCTGGGGAGGGGCAGAGAGAGAGGGAGACACAGAATCTGAAGCAGGCTCCAGGCTCCAAGTTGGCAGCACAGAGCCAGACGCGGGGCTCGAACTCACGGATCACCAGATCATGACCTGAGCCGAAGTCCGACACTTAAATGACTGAGCCACCCAGGCACCCCGACATCTTTAGGTTTAATTATAGGTTCCAATTATGTAAATGTGCATAGTTACATACATAAGGTAACCACAAACAGTATGTATTATATTGTTAATGATGAAGCAAAACTATCCGTAGCTTACAAATAAAAGAATAGAAGCCTTTAAAAACCATAATCAACACAGAATACAATGATGATATAGTAATAATAGAATTCTCTTGAAAACTAGAACTGTTACAGATTCTGCATGAGACCATTTGCATTGAACATGAGGCTCCATCCTAGAACACAGAATTAAGAATCCTTAGGAAACTCTTATAATCTTCATAAATATCTGTATTCCTGTAATCCTTACTAACTTAAGTTACTCGTAAATTGCTCTAAGTCTTCGGCAAAAATAAGATCTGCTGCTTATCATTTATCAGAACTAATGAAAGAACTCACAGTTTTCTATTAATTTATAGCCCATCAAAGGTCCCTCATGGTCCATTGATGAACTTCAGACATAGAATTAGATGAGAGATGGTTAGATTTTATTTCCTGATTCCACATCTAACCAGTAGCTTTGTAACACTTTTAATTTCTGCATTAGAATATTAAACAGTATTGGGCTCTCTCAGCCTGCAGTAGGCACATAGTTCTTTTGGTTAATAGTGAATAAATCTGTCTATGATTACAGGGTCCCTCCTGGGGGCACCATCTGTTAACCTCAGTGAATTTGTGAAAGAACCTGCTCTGGTCAGGGGCACTCAGGGTGAGGTGCTGACCTAACAAGGTGCTCGGTGTAGCATCAATTACAAATGAGAATTCTTAAGAGCCACCTGTAGTAATTTGGATCTCTAATTCTAATAAAACAGCTGGAACTTTAATGTCTGCTTTTTAGTGTTTGAGATTTGTTTTTAGTCAAACAAATTAAGTAACTATTTGAGTTATTATTTTTTTCTTAATTGCAAATTAGCTGAGCCCCTTATAGACAAGTTATTTATTAACCTTCCCAGAGACGGTCATGGCTCTTAATCTGAACATATTATCTGTTCATATGGCTGATCAGATTGCTCAGCCAAAAGAAAGAAATGAACCCATCCATGGCAAGCCATTGCCAAGAGCCTAGAAACACCTTTAAATGGAACTTATAAAAAGGTAATAAATCATTTGATGTTTCTTATAAGGACTTTATCTTGAGAAGGCCAGTCTAGTAAGCATTTCCATGTGTTATTTCATTATTTTATTTTCCCTTAGAAATAACTTAAAAGGTTACCATTCAAAAGGCCTAGGAAAATAAATAAAGCTTCTTTAATTTATATTTTCAGTTAACCCCATTAAAAAAATTGTTCTTGTATTTTAGGTAATTTCTCGGCATACACGGGAGCTACTGGGAATTGAAGAGCCATTATTCAGACGCACCATCACCCTTCCCTACAGGGACAATATAGGCTTATTTTTAGAGCAAAAAGGTCATACTGGGGTAAAATCTGATTCCTTGACCTTATCTGAATTTGTGCAAGCAGCAGGATTACAGGACTATGCTCCAAAAGTAACTGCCCCTGAAAAGAATGAAGCATTGTATTACACTGAACCGTAGGGAAGAGCCATTTCACTTACCTGAAAGATCAAACTAAACTACTTGGGGGAAGAAGTATGGTCTTTTGGGTTCTCTTTTTATCTTCTTCATTAAGGATCAGAGTCAGAACTCCTGGCTCCACCCCTAGTTCTGTCAGCGCCTCGCAGCACCTTCCTTTTATTTGGGTTTCAATTTAGCTCCGTATTTAAACAAAGATATCAATATTTCTCTTTCTGGGTAATTATAAGGATTCCTGATAAATTTCAGTAATGTATCTGGTATAGGAACATGTTAGGGAAATGGAATTAAAAGTAAAATCTCCTGCCAACCTAAATAATCTTCTCGACAAATGCAGAAAAAGAAACAGTTGTATTATTGAATCAGCATTAAATCAGTCAGTGATGTATATCACAGGCAAGCTGCTAAAGAAGACTGCAGAGTCGAGGAGATCTCACCCTTTTATATAGCCAGCCAGACGAATCCATTACTTACATGTTAACTGTCTGTATCCAAAAGAGAAAGAAAACTTCTCATATCTTTATGACAAACATGAAGTTACTATTGGAGCCAGGCACTTAGGCCCAAGAGATAAGGTGCCATCCTCCTTAATGCTCACATTTCAAAGAGATGGCCCCCAAAGCCCCCCAAACAGACAGTCTTGGGATGTAAAACTGGTAGGTGACTTACTCAACTTTTTAGAGGATTTATGTACATGTCAAAAACAGAAAAATGATTTAAATTACATGTTTCGTAAAGGAAATGTTGTAAGGAAAGGGAGGAGGGGAGTTCTTTCATTTTTTGCATCAGAGAAAAAAATTTTAATATTTTTTAAAATTTATATTTATCCTTACAAACAACATGGCTTATAGGAATACCACTGGACTATGGAATACGGACTGGAGTTTGTTTACCAGGCTCTTTTATGTGGTACTTTCCAGACCTTTATAAAATAAAATTCAGGGTGTGCCTGGCTGGCTCAGTCAGTAGAGAATGCAACTCTTGATCTCAGGGTTATGAGTTTGAGCCCCACATTGGGGGTAGGGTTTACAGAAAGGAAGGAAAGGAAAGGGAAGGAAAGTAAAGGAAAGAAAAGAAAGGAAAAGAAAGAAAGAGAAAGAAAAAGAGAGAGAAAGAAAAAGGAAAGAGAAAAAAAGGAAGGAAAGAAGAAAGAAGAAGAAAGAAAGAAACAGAAAAAGAAAGAAATTGAATGAAAGAATGAATGAATGAATTCAGAGTCTACCCATAACTGACTACTCAAAAAAAAAAGATAAAATAGTTCGTGTTGCTTGAATGACTCCAGTTCCTCTCTAGTTTACAGGCTTAACTGTTCTTTCTCTTTCTTCCCAGCCTCACTTCTTAGTCCTAAAAGCCACTAAAGGGCTACCATAATCCAGAAAGGCAATGATGTACCCTGTCCAGTTCCCTACACCTGAATGAATAGTCAAAGGAATCAATTTCTTTTTTTTTTGTACTGAGAAAAGGAACAGTACCTCAAGTTAGCATTCGTACCAACTGTTAATATTTGATGATGCACCTACTTTTTTCCCACATTGGATCAATGAAATTTTATCTCAAACCATTCTACACCATACCATTGAGTTTGCCTGGCTCACAATTATGCAAAAGAGAAAAATGTAAATGATTAATCTAACACAATGGTGATTTACAAGTATAGTGAATGGTTTTGTTCAAAAGCACTTTAGCGTTTAGCAAACAATTGTCCTGTTCAATGACAGAGCATAGTCAGTGTCCTCCTTTCTCAACCTGATGGTCACTGCTATTGTTTTCTACTCTATTATAACTGACATAAAGTATTTGCAAAATGTAAAGGCAATAACTTTGCAGTGTAGGAATAAGATCTATATTTTGCAAAATTATTTTTAGCCATGTAATATAAATGCCAGCCATTTATAAAAATGGTTTTGTGGTTTAAAATGGTTTAAATGGGGGCGCCTGGGTGGCTCAGTCAGTTAAGTATCTGTCTTCAGCTCAGGTCACGATCTCACGGCTCGTGAGTTCGAGCCCCACGTCGGGCTCTGTGTTGACAGCTCAGAGCCTGGGGTCTGCTTTGGATTCTGTGTCCCTCTCTCACAGTGCCCCTCACTTGCTCATGCTCATCTCTCTGTCTGTCTGTCTCTCTCTCTCTCTCTCAAGGATAAATAAAACATTAAAAAAATAAATACAAATAAAAAATAAAATGGTTTAAATGGGAACAGCTTTAAATAAGATAATTCCAGAACAGTCATATATAGCTGAAATAAGCATGAAATGAGTCATAATTCAATTAAGATTGTTTACCACACATTTTACTTCTTTATCCAAAATGGTAGGAAAAGCAAGCTGTATCGTTTGTCAGCTACTCACTGCTACAGGAGAACAAGCTGCAATATATACTGTCTAAACAGCTAATAATTTAGCTTTTAGAAGTGAAATAATTTATATTAACACGGCTTTCCTAGGGAAGCGGCTTACTTAAGTGTGTCAGGTTATATAGTTTCTTTTGGTTGCTTCCAAAAGCCAGACATACCCAAATATACTGATGTAAAAGACTTCTTGTTTTATTCTATATTTTAAAGAACATCAGTATAATTTTCTAATTCCTTAATGCCCAACATGTGGCAAACACAATGTAATCACATGATTCCTAATGTGAATTGTGATATCAGGGTACAACCATTGTGGAAGGGAAAAAAATCCTGATTCCTGAGGTCTCTTCTCTTATTGGGAGGGAGAGCCTCTGGAGACCACTGGCTGCTGTTTTTTGGTTAGGGAGATGCCAAATGAATCACAGTATAGAAGGGTAAGGTGGTCCTGGAGAGCAGTACTGGTTGAGAGCTGCTGACTAAAGGGAGTTTCCTTGAGTTGCACAGCAGTCAGATCAAACCAGGGGAAAGGCCTGGAGTGAAAAAAAATACTGTTACTTTTTAACGTCTGTTCAGTACATCTGATTTGGCTGTTAAACAGAACAGGAAATAAGGTACTTTATTTTTATATCAAACTAATTAAAATTCATAGTTAAACATTCAGCTAGAACTATTCACTATGTGGATTTAATTGTACTTATGATTTTTGTACTTATGTACATTTTTCTAAGTGTGCAGGAATTCGTAATTAATTAAAGAATGATTATAATAATGACATTGATGTTCTTTTCAGTATATTTCCCTTGAATTTAGAAATAGAATATGTAAGAGAATCATGGACATTAGGAATACAAAAGATCTCATTTCTTTTTAGCTGTTCTCTTCAACAGGGGTGCCTGGGTGGTTCAGTTGGTTAAGCGGCTTACTTTGTTTGGCTCAGGTCATGATCTCATGGTCAGTGAGTTTGAGCCCTGCCTCGGGCTCTGTGCTGACAGCTCAGAGCCTGGAGCCTGCTTCGGATTCTGTGTCTCCTTCTCTCTCTCTCTCTCTTTCTCTCTCTCTCTCTCTGCCCCTCCCCCACCTGCACTCTGTCTCAAAAATAAATACTAAAAAAAAATTTTTTTTTTAAAGATATCTTCTTCAACAAATGGGGGGCCTGGGTGGCTCAGTTGTTAAGCGTCCAACTTCAGCTCAGGTCATGATCTCACGGGTTCATGACCGGGGTCTGTGCTGACAGCTTGGAGCCTGAAGCCTGCTTCAGATTCTGTGTCTCCCTCTCTCTCTGCCCCTCCCCAGCTGACACTCTGTCTCTATCAAAAATTAATAAAAAGCATTAAAAGAAAAAAAGATATCCTCTTCAACTTATTAAGGTATATAGATCAACACATGTATAGGGACTTTCAAGTCTTTTTTTTTTTTTTATCTATAAGTTCCCCTTCCTCTTTTTTTTCCTTGCAGTTTTTTTGTTGAAGAAATTAGGTTGTTTATCCTCTAAAATTTCCCATATTCTAGATTTTGCTGATAATATCTCATGGTCATTTAACATTTTCCTGTCTCTTGAATTTATATCTATACTTGATCAAATTCTGGGGTTTTTTATAAGAGTATTTCATCTGTATCTGTTTTTATCCAGAAATACATTGTCTCTCTTTCTGCAGTGTTAAGACTGATTAATGGATTCAGTCTGATCTATTCATTATAAAGCTTCCCCATCAACTTTTCACCTATAGTTGCCTAGGTTCATTATTTCATTAGAGTTTACAAAATGATGATATTCTACCACTCCTTCATTTAGGAAGGAATCTTTCAACTTTATAAATAGTGCCAGAAGCCAAGAGCAAACATCCTACTCAGTAATTTAACATTAAAAACATAGCCTATTTTCAAGTTCATTTGTCACAGCAAATATTGAGAGTAGTTACCTCTTGAAAATGGGATTTAAGGGAGGTACTTTCACTTTCTGTTTGGTACATTTTAGTTGATATCCTATTTACTACAAACATTTGTTACTTTTCTAATTTTTAAAGTCATTTTTTAAAAATTCACATGAAAAATAAATGCATAAGGATTTTGGAAAATAATAGGGGTACCTGGGTGGCTTAGACAGTTAAGCGTCCAACTTCGGCTCAGGTCATGATCTCGCAGTTCGTGAGTTTGAGCCCTGTGTCAGGCTCTGTGCTGACAGCTTAGAGCTTGAAGCCTGCTTCAAAGTCTGTGTTTCCCTCTCTCTCTCTGCCCCTCCCCTGTTCATTCTCTATCTCTCTCTAAATAAATAAACATTAAAATTTTTTTTGGAAAATAATAATGAAGAGGACTTGCCCTATCAGATACAAAAATATAGAAACACATTACAGCAATTAATCATAGCATGGGAGCTTTAGCATGGCAAAGGAAACAATCAGCAAAACTACAAGGCAACTGACAGAATGGGAGAAGATATTTGCAAATGACCTATCAGATGAAGGGTTACTATCCAAAATCTATAAAGAACTTATCAAACTCAACACCCAAAAAATAAATAATCCAGTGAAGAAATGGGCAAAAGATATGAATAGACACTTTTCCAAAGAAGACATCCAGATGGCTAACAGACACATGAAAAAATGTTCAAAATCACTCATCATCAGGGAAATACAAATTAAAACCACAATGAGATACTACCTCACACCTGTCAGAATGGCTAACGTTAACTCAGGCAACAACAGATGTTGATGAGGATGCGGAGAAAGAGGAACCCTATTGAACTGCTGGTGGGAATGCAAACTGGGCCACTCTGGAAAACAGTATGGAGGTTCCTCAAAAAATTAAAAATAGAACTACCCTATGACCCAGCAATTGCACTACTAAGTATTTATCCAAAGGATATAGGTGTGCTGTTCTGAAGAGGTACATGGACCCCAATGTTTATAGCAGCACTATCGACAATAGCCAAAGTATGGAAGAGCCCAAATGTCCATCAACTGATGAATGGATAAAGAAGTACACACACACACACACACACACACACACACACACACACACACACACAATGGAATATTACTTGGCAATCAAAAACAATGAAATCTTGCCATTTTCAACAACATGGATGAAACTAAAGGGTATTATGCTAAGTGAAATTAGAGAAAGACAAATATCATATGATTTCACTTATATGTGGAATTTAAGATACAAAATAGATGAACATAAGGGAAGGGAAGCAAAAATAATATAAAAACAGGAAGGGAGACAAAACATAAAAGACTTAAATTCAGAAAACAAACCTAGGGTTGCCAGAGGGGTTGTGGGTGGAGGGAAAGACTAAATGGGCAAGGGGCATTAAGGAGGGCACTTGTTGGAATGAACACTGGCTATTATAGGTAGGGGATGAATCACTGGATTCTATTCCTGAAATCATTATTGCACTATATGCGAACTTGGATGTAAATTAAAAATAAATAAAAATAAAGTTGATGACCAAAAAAATCATAGCATAGGAATAGAAAATAGGCCCACAGTTCAGAATACAGTCCAGAAATATACCCATAAATATCCTGCATTTTATTAAATAATAAAAATCATATTTCAAATTGGTAGGAAAAGGAATGGCCACTCTATAAATAATGTAGGACAATTGGCTTTCCAAAATGAATAGAAGATACTAAAAATCCAAAACTGCTTAAAGATTTAAATATTTTAAAAATAAAATACTAGAAGAAAATATAGAATATCTTTGGATGAAGATGGTCTTTATAAGTATGATTTAAAACCCCAAAGCCATAAAGCAGTGATTTGACACTTTTGACTACAAAAATGAGAATCTCTGAGCGGCAAAAGGTACCAAAAAGAAAGAAAAATATGGAAATTATTTCCAATACACATAATGTATTCCTACTGAAAACCTTCTCTGAAACAATATATAAAAGCAAACAAAAGAGAAACGAATAGGCAAAGAATATATAATGAGAACGAGAGAGAACACAAGAGCAACAACTTGGAAGCTGGAAAAAATATGGACAAATAATAACACTGAGCTGAATCGAAGTCAGCAACAGGGAGAACCAAGACACAGTCCATTTACGTCATAGAACCCACAAAAGACTCAAGATGTAGTGGGACCCAGTACATCAGAAGTGGAGATGAGATGGGACTCAAAATAGGATGATGGACTGAAAATCTTAAAAAAGAGAGAGACCCTCACAGCACACTACCCAATGCTGCACAGTTAGGAGACTGTCCCTCCTCCTCCCCAACAGAAAATTTATTCTCTAGAAGAGTTAAATAGAGGGTCTTGGGGGGGCACCTGGCTGGCTCAGTAGGTGGAGTGGGCAACTCTTGATCTCAGGGATCATGAGTTTGAGACCCACATTGAGTGTGAAGATTACTTAAATAAATAAGACTTTAAAAAAAAATAGGGAGTCTCTGGACAAGGAGACAATAGGCACTGTTGCAGGCAAGGATTTGCTGAATAGAAGGGATATAAAGTAAAAAAATATAAGCAATAAGATGACCCCTCTTCTTATACACATACATAGCTTTCTTTCCCCCAGTTGGGTCCCAAAGACTTAAACCAATATTCAGCGTTTCCCAAGGAAATAGCTGACCAAATCATTCTGTAGTAATGACTACAGTAACAGAGTTTCCAATCAACTTTTTAGTAACCAGGACCTTAAATATGAGCAAAGCTCTCCATATACGTACTTGAATAAAGCTTCTCAAATCCATGATAGAAACCAAAACAAGTGATCAGTACAGATTCCTCACAGAAGAAAAAAAATTCATTTACATTCTCAAAGGGATAAGAGATGGTATTGCATAGTGAAATGACAACAGGATGCTACATAAAAAGGAATATTTTGAGACTTAAAATTTTTGAAAATATTCAGAATATACCAAAAATTAAAATATGCTCAAAATATGATAGCAAAAGCAGTATAGTTGAAATCTCTCAGAAAATAGAAATAGACAGGGGCGCCTGGGTGGCGCAGTCGGTTGGGCGTCCGACTTCAGCCAGGTCACGATCTCGCGGTCCGTGAGTTCGAGCCCCGCATCAGGCTCTGGGCTGATGGCTCAGAGCCTGGAGCCTGTTTCTGATTCTGTGTCTCCCTCTCTCTCTGCCCCTCCCCCGTTCATGCTCTGTCTCTCTCTGTCCCAAAGATAGATAAACGTTGAAAAAAAAAAAAAATTTAAAAAAAAAAAAAAAAAAAAAAGAAAATAGAAATAGACAAAGATATTAAAAATAGAAAAGATAGGGGCACCTGGGTGGCTCAGTCAGTGAAGCATCTGACACTTGATTTCAGCTCAGGTCATGATCTTGTGGTCATGGGATCGAGCCCCATGTTGGGCTCCATACTAAGCATGGAACCTGCTTGAGATTCTCCCTCTTTGTCCCTCCCCATCTTCCTAAAAATAATAACAACAACAACAACAACAATAATAATAATAATAATAATAATAATAAATAATTTAAAAATAGGAAAGATAAAGAAAATCAGATTTTCAGTCCAGGAGGTTCAACATTGGACTAAAGAGAAGAGACAAAACAGGAAAGGGGAGGAAATTATCAAAGACATAACTGGAGAAAAGTAGAGAATTTGACATTCAGGTTAAAAAGGACTGCTGAATGTTCTGTTTCTTTTATGGGTACCAGTTACATGCATATTTCCTTTACAATAGTTCATTAAACTGCATCATTTAGGAATTAATGGAATATGCACTTTTCTGCATAAGTGTTATATTTCACAAAATTTTTTTTAATTAAGGGGGAAAGGAGAAAGGCTCACCATGTGCCCAGCACAGTAAGTTAAAATAGACCTACATCAAAAATAAAATAAAATAAAATAAAATAAAATAGACCCAAATTCATCACCCATCATAAAATTTCAGGATACTGAGGTCAAAAGATCCTAAAAGCTTCCAGGGAGAAAAGGAACAGATTTCAAAAAAAGTTTGAATTCAAGAATTAGAATGGCATTGTACTACTTCTCAACAGCAACTCTGTCTGGGGCGCCTGGGTGGCTCAGTCAGTTAAGCGTCCAACTTCAGCTCAGGTCATGATCTCACAGTTAGTGGGTTTGAGCCCCTTGTCAGGTTCTGTGCTGACAGCTCAGAGCCTGGAGCCTGCTTCAGATTCTATCTCTCTCTCTGCCCCTCTCCTACTCGCGCTCTGTCTCCCTCTCTCTCTCAAAAAATGAGTAAAAACATTTAAAAATTAAAAAAAAAACAAAAACAAAACAGCAACTCTGTGAGACAATGAAGCAATGCCTTTAAAACTCTGAGGCAAAATTACTTCTAACTTAGAATTCTACACCTGGCTATGTTCTCATAAAATATTAGGTTAGAATAAAAACATTTTCAGACACAGTCTCTATAATTACATTGTTTTCAAAAGAAGCTACCGAAAGAAGATATGATCCACCACTATGAAAGAGTAAACCATACCAGAGGAAGAGGGATCCAGGAAAAAGAGATCCAATGTAAGAGAGAAAAAGGAATCCCAGGCTAAGGGTGAAGGGAAATCCCCAAACTAGAAGTGCTTCACTGGCCTTTGGTGATTAATTAGAATTCGAGAGATGGGAGACAATCAAGGATTACTTCCAGGCTTCTGTTTAAACAACTTGGCAAAAGAGCATGTAATTAGGTAAGAAACACCAGCAGAGCAGGTATGAGAGCAGGTATGCTTCTGGACATGTTGAGTTTGAGGGGAGATGGTGACTACAAACTTAACTTGGGTATAGAGTTGACTCTAGGCTAGAGAAAGAGTCATTTGCTGTCAGTGCAAAGATGGCAACCTAAGTCCCTGAACTGGAAATGATCACCCATGAACAAAGTGTAGAATGGCAATAAAGAAGGCCTAGGACAGAGCCCTGAAAACTCCCAGACATAAAGATGAGGCAAAAGAGGAGCTGGCAAAGGAGGGGCTAGAGAGACAGGAAGAAAATGAGAAGAACCTAAGGGTATCATGAAAGCCAAGAAAAGAGATGGCTTCAAGAAGGATTCAAGAGTTCCAGGTTCAATAGTCCTTCCAGGTTCAATAGTCAAGGAAGAGGAGGATTAAAAATTGCCAAATGAGGGGCACCTGGGTGGCTCAGTCGGTTGAGCGTCCAATTTCAGCTCAGGTCATGGTCTTGCAGTTCGTGAGTTTGAGCCCTATATCGGGCTCTGTGCTAACAAACGGCTCAGAGCCTGGAGCCTGCTTCAGATTCTGTATCTCTCTCTCTCTCTCTCCCCCTCCCCTACTCATGCTCTGCTTCTCTCTGTCTCTCAAAAATAAATAAATGTTAAAAAAATAATAATAAATAAATTGTTGGGGCACCTGGGTGGCTCAGTCGGTTAAGCTTCCGACTTCAGCTCAGGTCATGATCTCACAGTTCGTGGGTTGGAGCCCCACATCAGGCTCTGTGCTGACAGCTCAGAGCCTGGACCCCGCTTTGGATTCTGTGTCTCCCTCTCCCTCTCTGCCCCTCCCCTGCTTGCTCTCTCTCTCTCTCTCTCTCTCTCAAAATAAATAAACGTTTAAAAAAATACTTAAAAAAAATTGCCAAATGAATTTAGTGGCATGGAAGTCACTGGTAATAAGGGCAACAGTTTTTCCCTATTAGATTATCAAAGATTAAAAAGATTGATTCTTATAGCTATCAAGCTATGGAGAAATGGCACACTCATACACACTGGTGGAAATGTAAATAAGCACCACGTTTTTTAAAGAATTTTTTTTTAAGTTTATTTATTTAGAGAGAGAGAAAGTGTGTGCGTGCAGGCATGCGAGTAGGGGAGGGGCAGAGAGAGAATCCTAAGCAGCCTCCACGCTGTCAGTGCAGAGCCCAACATGGGGCTCAATCCCAACAACCTTAAGATCATGACCTGAGTCAAAATCAAGAGTCAGACCCTTAACCGACTGAGCCACCCAGGTGCTCTAAGCACCACGTTTTTGATAAGCAATTTGGGAATACCTATCAAACATAAAATGTATATACCCTCTAACCCAGAAATATTCTTCTAGAATATTCTAGATATTCATCCAACAGAAATATTGGTACAAGTGTGCAAGCTATGTATAAAAATGTTCATATGCAGACCCTTATTCAGATTTTGAGGCAGGGAGAAACTACATTACCATCAAGAATAAATAAGATGAATAAATACAATGAAATAATATACCCAATGGATCCCTATGCATTGCTTATAAATAGAGTAGATATGATTGTACTGACGTAGAATGGCATCCACAACATAGTAAATGAAAAATCAGCATATATAGTCCCCATGTTTCAAAAATGTACAGATATAGATATGCATACACATTATAATACCATGATAATATAAATATGTTTGTAAATACATAGATTAAAAGACAAAAATATAAAACTCACTGGAGGTAAAGTCTATGAAACGGTATTTGAGGAGCAAAGGAGAGCTTTCGCTTTTCCACTAGTTGGATTTTTCACAAGAATGTATTATTTTTATAAAATTTTAAAGATCACGTGAAAGGAAAAAGCATCTGCTAAGATGTGTGGGAGAAATTAGAATAGCCAGCTGTCTGATGCCTTACCTTTTCTGAGACAGGTTCTTGGTATAGACTTGGTTGACAAAATCACCTAATTGAAATTTGGGGCAAGATGCTCCATCCTTCTCACAGTCTTCAAAATGCACAGAGAGGAACAGTTCATTCAGATGTTGCAGCACTTGTAAGTGGGGCATGTCCTTTGCGGTGCAGATGTTTAGGATGGCGTAGAACACTCCCTCCAACCACTTGATATTGAGGATTATTCCCCCTACACATTAATGGGAAGGGAAATACCAGTCAGCACCACCAAAAAGGTGTGCCGGGAACACAGGACAAAGAACAGTCACCTTTTTTCCAAGACAGGTGGGTCATATGAACCTCAAGATAAGCAAACACTCCTCTTTCTGGGCCAAGAGCCCTGATTGTGCCTTTTATAACAAATCATGTATCAACCCCACCACAGGGGGACAGGTATGACTAATGTAGACATTGCTAATGGCAAAAGCATCTCTAGAAATCTCTAGAATGATCCTCCCAATAAGGAGAAGAAACTAAGGAAAAATGCAAGATTAGAGCAGGGAAATGCCATTTAATGCCAGACAGCACATCCTCCTGTTTAAATAGGCTCTCCCCTCTGGCTGTTTCTGGCTCAGCCTTAACAGGTCCAAATACTCAGACTTGTCTGCTTTCCTTAATGGAGGCTGCTTTTTGTTACCAAAGCTGTTCCCATTCAAAACTAAACAGCTGAGAATGTATCCAGCTTGTACTCCCCCTACACACATAACCCAAGACAGACAGACAGACACACACACACACACACACACACACACACTGGGATTATAAAATAGTACCAGGCCAAGAGGAAGTAACTTTCAAAAGAGTGCCAAACACACAGCAAGCCTTTACCAGCAGAACTGTAGGGGCAAGTAGCCTGAAGGGTCGCAGGATCTTGGAGAGCAGCTGTGATCTCCTTATTGGCCCCCCAGATGTTGACAAAATCTTCAACACACTGATACTGAGGCCGCAAGATATTGGTGTGGTTCAGCAGGAGTTTCAACCTGAAAGGAAATCCCCCCAAGACATGGAGTGTTGGGCCAGGACTATCATAAACCACCACAGGATCCATTGCATTGGATAATATCCAACCCCAACAACATCCTCCCCTGCACAACACCGCTCAGAGGCAAACATGGGTGGAGGCAGCACTGAGGGCACTGCTTATTAGTTGGACTCTTTCAACCACTAACACTTAGTGAATGTTGTCTCATGCCAAACACCAGGCTAGACAATAGGGGCACAAAAATACTATTTGACACATGCTGTGAATCATTTTTCATGTTGGTCACTGGTGGTTTCCCTTCCCATTAATGCACAAGGGGAACGCTAGTCAGCCTCAAGTAGTGGGAAGCAATGCGCCATTGCAGTTCTAAACATTTGCACATCAAAGAAAATGTTCCACCCACAAGTGCTGTTTGTGGAGAAGTGGGGAAGACACAATTAGAAAGGCTGGCTGGGTGTGGCAGGAGAAGCTGCTTCTACCTTATTACCGGGAATGACCAACTCCATGAGGTAGGGGGCCGGGGTGGAGGTGGCGGGTAGAAGCCAGATATGAGGGGATATGGTTCTGCCAGTTCCGTGCTCTCCCTAACAGGATACCTGGCTATTGGGATAGCAGCTGCGAAGCTGTACACAATGCAACCTTTTTCCAGGCGGGCTTGAATTTCCAGACAGATAGTAGGCAGCTGAGATGGCAGGCAGCAGAGGAATATCAAGTTGGCCCAGTTCACCAGATAAGGGTTATGGTAAAAGCACTGGATTCCCAGTTTCTGGAACTCATCTGGGAGGGATAAAGGAAGAAAGAAAGATCATAGTACAAATGAGTTTGAGCTAAACATCAACTATGGGGAGAGGATGACAATTACTTCATCTCAAGTCCTGTCGACACATAAATCAAAGAATTCCCCTCACATCTTCTAGAAGACACAGGTAATGCCCTAACCCCATTATCAAAGCAGCTAGCACCACTGCAACAGTGCTTGAGATTACAATTCATCCTTATCTTCTTTTAGACCTAATGCTAGAATTTTTCAGGTTTGTTTGTTTATTTTTGAGAAAGAAAAAATCTGGAAGAAGCCTTCTTGCTCTAATTTACTGAAGGTTTACCACATGCCAGATAGTGTACAAAGTACTCTACGTACATTGTAAGGGAATCCTCACAAGGACCTTCTGAGACAGAGATTGGTATTATTCCTATATTACAAATGAGGAAACTGAGGTTTCAAGAAATCATTTGGCTTGCCTAGAGTTACACAGCTAACTGGCTTGAGCTCTCAGGTAGGAATGGCTAAGAGAGTGGAAGAGTATAGGGCAGAGGCTGGGAGGAGTCTGGAAAGATATACTTATGGTTTCAGTAAAGTAGACACAACTGACTGTTAACAAGATACTTTTAAATGTTGAGAGAAATGTGGTAGCTCATGTATTTTCAGTATATCAGTCACTGATAGTTAATCATTTGTACTTTTTCAATATGGATTTCAAAAGTAAAAATGTAAACTCACATAAGGCAGCATGTTTTAATTGTTATTGGAAAACAGAATATTATAGACATTGGAGAGGTGAGTTTTTATTTTCACTACCAAGAGTACATGATACATGTGATGCTATTGTTATCTGGGCACTTGTAAACCTAGAAGATGGACAGGACAAAGAGGAAGTTTAAAAAATATACACAAGGGCACCTGGGTGGCTCAGTCAGTTGAGTGTCTGACTCTTGATTTCAGCTCAGATCATGATGCCAGGGTCATGGGATTAAGCTCCGCATCAGGCTCCATGCTGAACATGGAGCCTGCTTGAGATTTTCTCTCTCTCTCTCTCTCTCTCTCTCTCTCTCTCTCCCTCCCTCCCTCCCTCCCTCCCCTGCTCATGCTCTAAAAAAAAAAAAGAAAACATGCACAGCCATTCTTCTTTCATGTTTTGCTCTCAAAAGTGTACAGACTCTGATGCTAAGCATTTTGAGTTCCTGCTTCCTGACACAACATGCAGTGATATTCTAAAACTACAATTTCAGGGGCACCTGGGTGGCTCAGCATCTGACTCTTGATTTCAGCTCAGGTCATGATCTCATGGTTCATGGGGTTGAGCCCAGCATCGAGCTCTGCGCTGGTAGTGCAGAGCCTGTTTGGGATTCTCTCTCTCTCTCTCTCTCTGCACCTCCCCTGCTCATGCTCTTAAATTAATTAGTTAATTTTAAAAACTGCAATTTTATTATTAAAAAATATAGTGCTTTCCAAGGAATATATGTACCTTATTGAAATATCACATATACTAGTCCTATTGATAAGATTTAAGAGATTTGTCTTGGGTGGTAAGATTTTTTTCAAGTTTCTTTAATACAGAAAGAATGCTTGCAAACTAATAAGAAAAAAATTAGAAAAAAAATGTTCAGCATCCCACACAAAAGTTGAACAAAAAGAACTCAAAAAAGATGAAATAGCAATAAACCTATAAAAAATATTCAGTTCTTCTTGGAGAGTGTTATGCTAAGTGAAATAAGCCATACAGAGAAAGACAGATACCATATGGTTTCACTCTTATGTGGATCCTGAGAAACTTAACAGAAACCCATGGGGGAGGGGAAGGAAAAAAAAAAAAAGAGGTTAGAGTGGAAGAGAGCCAAAGCATAAGAGACTCTTAAAAACTGAGAACAAACTGAGGGTTGATGGGGGGTGGGAGGGAGGGGAGGGTGGGTGATGGGTATTGAGGAGGGCGCCTTTTGGGATGAGCACTGGGTGTTGTATGGAAACCAATTTGACAATAAACTTCACATATTGAAAAAAATATAAATAAATCACCTTTATAACCTGAAAAAAAAATTCAGTTCTTCTAGTGATCAATGAAGAATATATTAAACAAGAAAAATTTTAGTCATATTTAAATGATTATTAAAAAAAAAAGGATTCCCAGAACTGACAAGAGTATAGTGAAATGGGTGTTCTTTTTTTTAAAAATATCATTTATTGTCAAATTGGCTTACATACAACACCCAGTGCTCATCCCAACAAGTGCCCTCCTCAATGCCCACCACCCACTTTAGTGAAATGGGTGTTCTTACACAATTCCGGTGAAAGCATACATCCCTTTTTGGAAGTCAATTTGAAAAACTATATTAGAAGTTTCTTTAAAAAACTAAACAACGTACCATACGATCTAGCCATTCCACTTCCAGGAGTTTACCTATGAAAAATTGAAGCATTTGTCCACACTAATATCTGTACACAAATGTACATAGTAGCCTTATGTATAATAGCTAAAACCAGGAAACACCTGGATGTCCACCACCAGCTGAACAGATAAACTATGGAATATTCATGCCATGAAGTACTACTCAGAAATAAAAAGAATATCAATACGTGAAACAACATGGGTATATCTCAAAATAATTATGCAGAGTGAAAGAAGTCAGAATGTAAAAGTACAAATTGTATTATTCCATTTATATAAAATTCTAGAAAATGCAAACTAATTGATGGTGACAGAATTCAGATCAGTGGTTTCATGGGGAGCTGCAAGGAGGTAGAGAGAGAAATTACAAGGAAAGTTTTGGGAGTGATGAATAAGTTCATTACCTTAATTGTGTTGATGGTTTCACAGGTGTACAAAGATGTGTCAAAACACAGATGTGTCAAAACATCAAATTGTACACTTTGAAAATGTGCAATTTATTATACACAAATTATATCTTAATAAAGATGTACTTATTCTCTGACCTAGTAATTTTATTTTTTAAATTATGTGCAAGGAAATCCAACCAAATACAACATAAATTACCATACAGCCATATTTTGGGATACTAGATAGCCTTAAAATCATTATTTTGGGGGCGCCTGGGTGGCGCAGTCGGTTAAGCGTCCGGCTTCAGCCAGGTCACGATCTCGTGGTCCGTGAGTTCGAGCCCCGCGTCAGGCTCTGGACTGATGGCTCAGAGCCTGGAGCCTGTTTCCGATTCTGTGTCTCCCTCTCTCTCTGCCCCTCCCCCGTTCATGCTCTGTCTCTCTCTGTCCCAAAAATAAATAAACGTTGAAAAAAAAAAAATCATTATTTTGAAGAATGTTAAGTAATAGGAGAATATGCTTATGATAAATTAAGTGAAAAATGCAGAATGCAAACAACTTTGTACAGTATCAATTACTGATATAATCTGATATGAGCAGAGAAATATAGGAAGGAAATGGTAACCCTGGTAAGGGGATTATAGTTATTATTTACTTCATTATAGAATATTCTAAATTTCCTATAATATACATAAAATTATGTTATACTTTTATTACTGAAGTATAACTTATATACAGGGCACACACACATCTGAACTATCTAGTCTTATCATTTTTGACAAATGCATACACCCATGTAACTCATACCTTTCTCAAGATATTGAACATTTTCATCTCCCCAAAGAGTTCCTTTGGGTCCCTCCTCTGTCAGTCTCCCCAGAAGCAACCACTCTTCTGACCTCTATCATCATAGACTAGTAAGTAAAATTATTATAAAACATTTTTTCAAATTTAGTAATTGTTATTTTTAAAAACACAAGGCCAAATGTTTGGAACTGGTTAATACCCACCAGACTCTAACTGGTCCAATGAGAAGATCTGAACTCTCTTTAGAAAACTTTTCTGTATCAAAGACTCAGAAAGCTATTTTATCACCAAGGGCACAGGGAGGAGAGATGGATATAAAACATGTACAGGGAGAAGAAAGTTTTCCTCTTTTTTTTTTTCTTCCAGTAAAAAGCGAAAGATTTATTTGATCTGAAGAGAAACAGAAGCATGAGAAGAAAGTTGTTTTAAGGAACAAGTTAAAACCCATCTTTCTATGGGCCCCTGGCTGGGTCAGTTGGTGGAGCTTGAGACTCTTGATATCAGGATTGTGAGTTCAAGTCCCACATTGGGTGCAGAAGTTACTTAAAAATAAAACCTTTAAAACACAAACACACACACACACACACACACACACACACACACACACACACACACACAAACATCTTCCTAGCTTTTCTCAGGGCTAGCAAGCAGAGAACTCAGCGTGTTGCGTGCAGGGGTTCCTCCTTCAAGGAACCTCTTCAAAATGGCCTCATCAACACCTAAAGAGCTACCACACACTGCTCCTCACCCAGGGCCTCTGGCCTGCGAGTGGAAATCCTCAGGTTCTCAGCAGGGATGGGGACAAGCTGAAGCAGTGCACGAGCCAGCTGCTTCCCAAGGTGGCCACCTCCAATGATGCCCACCTTTAACTCATCATCATCATCATTGGGAGTGTCAGCAAGCAATCCAGTCAAGAGACACCTGGAAGTGTGCTTCTCACGTAATGATTCTCTGGAGAAGGAACACACAGACACATTAATGAATATATGCCTGTAGCTCTTAACTGTCAACCTCTGGTGTTCTCTGCTTTAACTTCCTCATATGGCAGTCTGGTGGCACCTTTAGTACTCCAGAGATAAGGCATTCCAATCAAGTGCCACTTGTCCAGTATCGCTACGGAATGAAATGTTTCTCCTAAGTGAATTTTCCAGAAAGAAAAGCATACCCCTTCAAGGGACCGAAACTTGTTTAAAACATTTTTAAATGAACATTTGTTGTTGTTGTTGTTGTTGTTGTTGTTGTTGTTGTTGTTACATGCACTGTGCATTTCCCTGCCTTAAACACAAGATCTGAATATTGAACTGTTTGACTCAGGACTATCATTGTGAACAGCCAACTGTTTATACATCATCCTGGAACACTGTGGGCCAGTTCCTTCACTGTTTCCTATGCAGACAGCTGTCAATTTTCACTGACATCATGATAAGCATACCTTTTCTCACCCTATGCCTACTCTTTCTAGTTTGCTATTTCGCTTTTGCATAGATCTGGGTAACCAGATAACTTAGCTTTTTTCAAACATGATTTATAAAAGTGGTGTATAAGGGAAAACAGACCTGAGAAACTAAGGACCAAGGGTTTGAGGCCACTCTTTCCAAGGGTCACTTACTGGTTCTGGATGTGTTCCCTTGGCCCAAGGTGAACAAAGTCTAACCTCTGAATATATAAGGCATTGTTTTTTGTTGTTATACCATCTTATATTTGTTCTATATTTCTGTAAAAATTGGTCTTAAGCTCTGGAGTTTCCATATATACATCACAAGCCACATTCTATTTAAGTTTTCTAAGTTGAAAGGAAAGCATTTCCTCTGTGTCCAATCCTCCCAAATATAAAATGCCTCCGGAAGTTTCATATTTTGATTTTTCACCACTCATCTGGGATGCAACCAAAAGGTTTACGTATTCTTATCAGTCAACCAATCAGCAAACTCATTAAGCAGACTACCTCTTTGAGTTTCTGCTGTATCTGTAACATGCTCAATTTAGATCTGGTCCCACCATCTAGGAGTTGATCTAATTTCCGAGAAAAGTAGTCTGGTGGCAGGGGAGCTACCAATGTTAAGGAGTAACCGAGAGTTATAGAATCCAGGAGTCTGGTCTTAAGTACCTTGCTCTCACACACTTCTTGTTTAAGTGTCTGAAGCCACGTTGTACAAAGACATGAGAGGTCAGGACTAGACTGAGAGTATTCCTGGAATACTGTATTCATGTAAGTAACCTGGCCAAAAGGACCCCCAAAGTTTCAGGTGGTTTTCCTGTTAGGGAGAATTCCACTATTAGCTTAGCCCCCAAAATTTCGGCCAATAGCCAGAGAATAGCTAGATATGGTAGCTGTAGAAGCCAAGTTGGTGGTCCAAATGAAGGATGAATGGGTGAATGAATGAATTGATGATCATTTAACCAATTACCCACCAAAAGGTAATCACAAGCCATGCTTTGTTACGTAACCACAGCCAAGGGATTCTGGTATGCATTTCCTGGTGCTTTCAGACCAGGAGTGATTGACTGTGGGTTGGAAAAGGTAGGAAGACACTCCCCCTGCCAAGTCTATCCTCCAATATAAAAAGTTTAAGTCGTTTGGATTCTCTGCAGTGGGATTCTTCTCCATCTGCCTGACCTTGGAGACCTAGCTTACCTCAAATTACAGAGTAGCTTGCAGAAGAAAGTTGCATGGGCACAGGCCTTGATCACCAGCCCTCGAGAACGGCCCTGCAAATACAGCCAGCTGCAGTCTTCCTCTTGAATCCCATACTCAAACTGCAGGGATTCAAGGTCCTCAAGCAAGTCCATTTCCAAGCCACCATATCCTGCAGTGATAGATACCAATCAGTTTGGCTCCCTCTCTTAGAAGACAAGGGAGTCTACGCAGGAAGGTGTGTGCCCCAGTCACAAGCTCTTGTGATGGTGGGCTTCAGCACCTCTCTCCTCTCAGATTCTGTACTTGCAGTGTGAGTCCTGGAGGATTCCTAAGCTCTGACTGCTCGCGGATCAGGAATATCTGGATTCATGAAAAACCTGAACAAAAATCCAAAGTGATGGTCATCTACATAGGCTACAGCCACGTTTTTCAGCAGATGCATTTACTTTAGCAGTGGGTTTCACAGGTGGTTGTGGGCCAGGGCCTTGTCCCTTCTATTCCCTCCAAGATTTTAGAAATAGGACTGAACATGTACACACCACTTCAAAGGAATTCTTCCCTTTCAATCAACTCTGTGTTCCCCACAGGATAGGAAAGGGCCCAAATTTAACATGGTCTCTTTTCTAGGCCAAGGACATCTAGAGTTTTAGAAAATGAAGCCAGAGATATGTAAGCCCATTTACATATATCTCTCACCAACCAAAATGAGGAGAAGGTGGCTTTACTCCTAGGTACTTCTGGTCGTGGAGAGTAAGAACTACATTTCTAGGGAGAATTACCCAAGAAAGTTGTCATTATGACTCCTTAGCTACCAGATTACTTCAGTCTGAGCCTTAAAGGGGCCAGCCCCACCCAGAGGTTTTCTAGACTTGCCTCATGAGGACAGGAATTCTTTTTGCTACTCCTAGGAGCACTACACCAGGGCAGTATGGGATCCTCCCTTTCCTAACAGAAGGTTCTGGACATCTAGATTTTTCCCAGACTGGAATATCATACAGATCCCAGCACTACTCAAGGTGTTATTTTTCATACCTCTTCTTTTTGTATTCAAGCTACTGAAGAATAAGACAAGTAAATTCTTGGGATATAATGTACCCCATAGTGACTATAGTTAATTATACTAGATTATATACTTGAAATTTGCTAAGAATAGATCTTAAATGTTCTCACCACACACACAAAAGGGAACTATATGAGATGACAGATGTGTTAATTGGACTCTGGTAATCATTTCACAATATATATAGCAAATCATCATGCTGTATACCTTGAACATATACAATTTTTATTTGTCAATTATACTTCAGTAACGGTGGGAAAACAATCAGTGACATTCAGAACTCTATTTTATAGCAATGGCAAAATTGAGACCAGAAATCGAAACTATTCAATTCTCTAATCCACTTTTTAAAAAGTAATCTCTATACCCAATGTGGGACTCGAACTCATAATCAAAAGTCTCATGCTGCATGGACTGAGCCAGCCAGGCACCCCTCAAATCTACTTTTTAAATTAAAAGAAATTGAGGTAAAACTCACATAACACAGCCATTTGGAAGTGAACAATTAAGTATATTTGCAGTGTTGTACATGCTCTGGAACCTCTAGTTCTAAAATATTTTTATCCTCCCAGTGAAAGGAAACCCTGTACCCATTAAGCAGGTACCCCCCACCCTCCTCAGCCCCTGGCACCGCAAATCTTTTTGTCTCTGTGGATTTACCTTTTTTCGCTATTTCATGTGACTAGAGCCATACAATATGTGACCTCTCGTGGCTGGCTTCTCTAATCCTTTGCATAGAAGGGCTCCTATGTCACTCACAATCTCAGCACTTGAAGTGAAGAGTATGGAAATTCTCGTCAAGTCTGAGAAATACTTCCTTTGATCAAAACAGCGAGTAGGTCATCCTAATGTTGCAAGTGATATTTATTGTTCCAAAGGAAAGACAAGTTCAAAACCTCCCCACTCAGCACTGGTTAACCTGTACAGGCGTGGATCCTAGGCCCATCCTTCACTAATACATCCTCAAAAATGTGGATCCAGTGGTTGTGGCTTGGTAACATGTCAAGTTGGCGAAGCTGAACTACATTTCCCAGAATTCCCTTCCCTCAATGTTTCCAGTTAGGGTGTGCCACAAGACTTTTGCATAGGATCTGGAAGGCTGAAGCAGCAGCCAGTTTGTGTTGCTTGCTTACAATGCCTGGGCAGGTACTTTGCTGGTGACCGTGTTGATGCGGAGCAGCAGCTGGACCCATGATCACTACACTTTCCCCTGGATCCTCTTACAGCTTCTCACACTCCTGGGCCAGGTTTGTGTTCAGTTTCGTGACAAAGACCACCAGCTAGTTTTGCCTGCAGGACACCCACATCCTCAACATTGGAGGCGGTGACAGCTGACATGGGTTCCTGTCCAGCCTCATGGCCTCCATGTTGTCCTTGCTTTCCCTCACATTTTATTCATCTTCCCTTCCCCAATGCCTGCCCTATGGACGTCCACCTCTACCACCAGATACGAAGACAACCTTCTAGAGCCTGTTTAACCAATGGCCATACTTGAGTAAAGTCAGATCCCTGTAATGAATCCCACATATAAACAGACTATATACTCCTAGACATTCTGCTTCTCTAAATGAACCCTGATATACTAGTTAATAAGGTTAATGTGGTTTGTTATCAGCAAATAACTTGAGCATAATTTAGCAAATCCTGTTTCTTGAACAGCAAGACAGATGGTTAGGGAAGGAACTATGAGGTTACCTGGAATTGCAAAGGGGATCTCAAAGTGGAGGAGCAAGAGATAGAGTCTAATCCCCCGAAAGCAGGGTTTGTCAGCATTTGCATTACTGACATTCTGGGCAGGGTAATTCTTTGTTGGCGGGGGCTGTCCTACGTAGTAGGATATTTAGCAGCATCCCTTGCTTCTACCCACTTGATGCCAGTAGCATTCACCAGTTGTGGCTACAAAGCTTCTCCAGATTTGGACAGTCTCCTGGGGCCCAAATTCTCCCAGTTGAGAACCACATGCATTTAAGCATGCTCTGTGCCTCTATACAACATCTCTTCTTTCTACCCCTTCACCTGCTCTGCACAGTCACAGGAGCATAGACTTCTACAAGTTCCAAGAGAAACATGCCCCCCTATGACAGGTTAAGATAGTGAGTCCAGAGAGAAAGGGATTCACCCAACATCACACAGCTTGTCAGCAGCAGAGCTGGGACAAGAGGCCAGGTCTTTTGTTTCCAGGTACAGTGCTCTGTTAACCACACGGCTGTACTTTGCCATAAGCACCGTTACTCCATGACCTGATGTGTGTTGACAAACTACTGAATGTGGTCACTGAGGCAGGTTTGTAGTGGTCCCAAGAGACAAGGCAATTATTTCATTGTTCTGCACAAAACAATTGGGAGGGAAGAGAGAAGGCACCAAGGAAGAAATAGCTTTATTAGGAGTCTAGGCATGTCGGGGAAACCCAATTCAGTGATAGAGAAGAGAGGCTTCTATTGGTACAGAGCAGGAGGCTAGCACTCCAGAATACCCTCTTGAAAACCAAGCATGAAACTAAAACCTCCATCTTAATTAATATCCTAACTGTCTGAAATGCTGCTGAGTTTAGCCCTGGTGGACCTTCTGAAAGCTCCTAGTGAAATAATGAGATTTGTGCATAAAGGAAGAGCTCTCCAGCACTGCTGAATCTTAGCTCCATATAAAGTTACAGGTCTGGGGTGGGAGAAGTAGAGGAAACAGAAGTAAATAACAGGGATATCCTTATCTCCCACACAAGGCCATCTTGGTGTGCAGGTGAAAGAGGAACCACAAGTCTCGAACAGAGGCTAGACTGGGGCAGCAGAAGGACACTGGCTGAAGAAACACGACGTCTGGGCACTCTCTGTCATTATGTGGAGGACTCTGTGCAGTCTGGTGTGAGGGCACCTCCAACAGCTCCTGGCTATACTGGCACCCCTTCCTGAGTTCCCTTGAGAGAGAGCCATTTTGGTTCTATTCTGACTTCATTCAGAGCAGAACTGCCAATGTCCAGCACCAAGTCCAGGGTCATAATTAGCTGAGAGGGATGGAGTGGCCATCCTATGATCCCTGACCTCTTAGTCTAGGAGACTTCTTTTCTAGAGCAGTCATTTTCCCAGACCAAGAGAGATCTTGCCCAATATGGGTCCAATCTAGAAATTATTCCCACCTTCACTTGAGCACCAGGTGGAGAGAATCTTTCTCATGAGTCAGAGCTTTAGATCTTGGCCCTTAGATGATGATTCTTGGACAGATCAGTCTGAAGCTGTCTGTGCCCAGACGCTGGTTTCTGTCCTAAGAGTAGCAGACATTGCCTTTTGATGATGGGTCCAAAGCGATGTGATACTGTAATTCTCCCAACAAAGAGCACTCTCTACTATAGGCAGGAAAGGAAGAAATGAGGCAGGTTTCAGGGTAGCTAATGCCACTTAATTCTTCCATCGAATTTGCTGTGGAAAAGAACAAACAATGATCAGTTTCCACTGACCCCTACAGACAGGCAGGGGAATACAATAAAACAAGGCTCACAGCTAGGTAAAGTAAGAATAAGGAGAATGGAGGGGGAAGGTGACAAATGTTTTTCTAATATGTAGGGTAGTTTGCTTATTCAGAGATGAATTAAATACCCATTCTGTATCTTACAAGCCTGATTTAGGACATTTATTCTGGCTCTGCCCTCCTCAGGACCAAGATTCACTAGCTTTAGATGACTCCATGGTAGGCTCCCAAATATCTAACAGGGAGCTAAGCTCTATGTTAACAAAAAGCTCAGTAATTTCATGCTATGAGAGATGAGTCAGTTGTGTTGCCCAAATAGCTAAAAGCTGTTTTAGCCACTTACTTCCAACCAGTAGATCATACCTGGCCCCAGAAAACTACCATCTGGATATTCTGCGTCTGCAGCAGTCATTCCCATGGTCCCTGGGCGTGTACCTCCTACCTGATGCATTTAACGATTATCAAGGTACTATGTGAAATCTCTGCCCAAGGTCCCCAGATTACCCCTGGATCATCCCACATCTCAGGAGTAATTTCTGCCTTTTGAAGCAGCGCTTCAGACCCTTAGGCTCACAGACTCTTATATCTATGATGCTCAGCTAACTGTGACCCCATCTTGGCCTTGGGAATATATACTTGATGCTACTTTGGGGATCATCTCCTGAGACTGCTTGCAGGGGGTAAACTGTAGCTGCTTACCGAGCTATTCAGAATGGCATCAATCTTCTCCTCCTCTGCAGATCCTTTATCCACTTTGCTCCTGTATGCTAGCAACTGCTGACGATCCTTCAGGTCCCGGCAAGTCTGTACCAACACACAGCAATAAAACTTCCAATGAGCCTTCTCTACAAGGGCCTTTTTCTTCCTGCCACTCCCAACACTGGGCCAAGGTTCAAGGAGAGACTGAGAGGCTACAGTGGGAGGACAGTGTAGTCAGACACCTACAGAATTTCTTACTGAAGAGCTCATGTGGCTGGATTCAGTTCTATGAATTCTCTGAATGCAACAAATTTATAAAAAAAGAGAGGTCAAAGGGCTGGGAAAATAATACAGGAGAACAGGTCTCCAAACTAACTCTTGCCAGATCATCTTGTCTGTTAAAGCCAAAATTGAAAGGGATCTAGACAGAGAAGATCATAATCCCCCACTCTCCACTGAGGGTCTAACTCAGGCTTCTCCTTTCTTAGGGACTCACATCAATGACGACATCATGGCACTTGAATTTGGTGGCTAAGTTCAACTTTGTGTCCGCATCTTCCACCAGATTAACATACTCTTGTAATATCTATAGGAAGAGGTACTTCTGATTAATGACTCCCAGACTCATAAAACAAAGAGTTCTAAAAGCTACACAAAAAAAATCCTGAGGAAGGCATGAGTTCCGTATCTGATGTCTACAATTCCCACCATCAACCATAAGACTAGTTCTGCAATAGGGAGTGAGGTGGACTCTATGCAGTACTTCCATGCTGGCCCAGGAGAGACAGGAAGAGCACACTCTGCCTTACCCTATAATTAGACATCCATGCCAGCAACAGGTGTGTTCTAGATCTGATCCGGTGCTGTGCTCAGTGCTACTTGATGTCCTTTGTCACTGAGCTCTCCTTTTGTATCATTTGAGTAATATGTCAGTGCTCCACACGGGCTAAACACAGTAGATGCTCCTCAGAGAGGGGCAGTCTGGGATTCCTTCTAAAGGGCAGAGGACAACTTCCCTACCTGACCTTTTCTATATCAAGATCCACTGCAGCTACTATATTGTCTTTAAGATAAGACCAGAGCAGATCAAGTCTCCCATCACTGACCAGTAAGAGGCTAAAAGTTAGGTCTCCTAGAGGATCCTGTACCCAACTCTCTTTAGGAGGCCATTACCTGGACAGGGGCACTATTCTTGTGCAAAATTTCTACAACCCGATGGAAGCCAATGGGCGCTCTCTTCTTGGTGTAGCCCAGCCAGTTCTGAAAAGGGAAGATGAGGCAGCAGTAGCTAGACAAGAAAGACTCAACACACTTTGTAACCATTCATTTTATGGTCAGACTAGAATAACACGGTAGGGAGTGTGGATGGATGGGAGGTTTATATGCTCTCATATAATATATATATGTGTGTGTGTGTGTGTGTGTGTGTGTGTGTGTGTGTGTGTATGCATATATACAGCGGGGAGGCTGGCAGGCTCAGTTGGTGAAGCATGCGACTCTTGATCTCAGGGGTTGTGAGTCTGAGCCCCAGCCTGGGTGTGAAGATTACTTAAAAATAAAATCTTAAAAACAAAAAAACAAGTAAGAACCACCTAACAAAGGGAAGAAATAGAAAATTCTCAAACCTATAGTAGAAAAAAAGATATTTAAAATATAAACAAATAGAGACAACCAAAGTAATGTAAGATCCTTGATTGGATCCTGACAGCAAACACAAAAACATAAAGTTTTAAAGTGCCAATTTGAATACAGACTATACATATGATATTATAGTAATGTTAAGGGCCTGGGTGGCTCAGTCAGTTAAGCATACAACTCTTGATTTCAGCTCAGGTCATGATCTCACAGTTCATGTGATCAAGTCCCCTGTCAGAGCCTGCTTGGAATTCTCTCTCTCCCTCTCTTTCTATGACCCTCCCCCACTTGCGTTTTGCCTCCCCCTCTCTCAAAATAAATAAATTTTAAAAATATATTAACATTAAATACCCTGAAATTGATAATACTGTGGTTATAAATGAAATAAATGCTTAAGTATTCAAGGGAAAAGTGTCACGATGTCTGCAATTCACTTTTAAATGGTTCAGCAAAAAAAGAGAAAGTAGATATGGCAAAATGTTAATAAACTAGTGAAATAAGTAAAGACTATTTGTGTTTATCATACTATTCTTTCAATTTTTCCTTCAGTTTGACAAATAAAAGGTTGGAGGAAAAATGTAAACCAGTAACTAGAACTCGAGATTCCCATGAGGCATGAGGTCACAAGACGGTAACTCCAGGGCACCCACCTTTGTGGTAAAGAGGGCATCTACATCATGCCAGGCCCGAAGCTTGGCACGAGCAGCCAGGGCCGTCAGCACATACTGTTTATCTGGGATCTAAAAAACAGAGACCAGAGGGATTAAGGGTAAGTAGAAATGCATCAGGGAGAATTCTAGAAAAGACAGGCAAAAATATCCCCTGGGGTTGATTCTGCCCCTTAAAATGCACAAATCTCTCAAGTCATCAAGAACCTCCTCACTCCCAAGCCCCAGCACCACCGTAAGCCATTCGGTTGCAGTCTTTCTTCATTTCCCACAAACTCAGTCCTTTCCACCTTTAACTGTGAATATTAAGGGACTTCTTGTGCAGGGTTACAAAGCAATATCCACTCCACGTAGTTATCCTGATACTATCTTACCCAACAGTGACCAATTTATATCTACCTTAAATGTCTTCTTCAGGTTGACTGGACTGCTGAACGTCCCCTAGGATGAAAGTAGAGAAGGAATTTTAGTGTTATTGACTTTCTCAAATACCACCTAATCTAACATTTTCTTTTTACTACATTTCACTCTGTCGCCATTTAAACACAGAAAATAATTTAAGAGAAAAACTCCACCAGGTCTAATAGGATATCACAACTTGGCTGAATGAAACTGGATTAATACATATATTTCCCAATTTTAATGTTAATCTTGTGACCATTATGATCATTCCCACCTACTACCATTAAACTCAAATCTCTTCAAAAAACAAATTTTTTTAGAGTACTCACAAATACTTAACACCCTGCTGCTCTTCTCTGTACCATGCAAATCCATTTGAAATTATGGACCTTTGAACAGGGACTGCTGTGGGACCAGCACTGGTGAGACAGAATGTGCTATGCTAGTATGCCAGCTCACCGGAAGCCACACAAGCCCTTTTCCCACTTGGCCCACCCCTTCTGAGCATAGAAAGTCAAATAACATGAAGTTCCTTATCCATTGTTCCTTATCCTTTCTGAGGGCCAGGAAAGCTTCCAGGTGGACTTCCAAAAACTATACACACCCATTGTTAAGAGCACAAGGAAATAACTGGCTTCAAAGTATATTCCTCTTGTGCAGTGAGAGTGTATGGGGTCTTTCACATTTTGCCTATACCTCAGCCTCCGTGTAATGGTAGAAGCAGGAGTAGAAAAGCGTGGTCACTAATGGCATGTTGAGGATAGAAGCTTTGCGGGGGTGCTTCCGGAAGATCTCAGTCTGTCCTGCTGATTCTAGATGCCGATCATTTGCCTGTGGTGGAGTGAAACAAGTGAAAAAAAAAACAACAATGTCCACAGAGTAGAGGTAGGAAAAAAACATTAAATACTACAGCAGTTGTGTTTCCTATCCTAGGAAAGAGGCAAAGATGAGAAAAAGAAACTGCCCAGGATATCCCAAGGGAGTTTAAAAACCATAAAATGATGACAGAGCCATGTTGAATGGAGGAAGACTGGAGAAGTAAGGATGAAATGGGAGTTCTAGGAGGAAGAGAAAATACTTCCAGGTTAAGAGCAAGTGAGAAGGAAAAGGATGCCTGAGAACAATGGAGGGAAAAGGGCGATCACGTAAAGAGGAAATGAAAGGCTCTCGCAGAGTGTAACAGGAAATGACATATATGACAGAGCACAGAAGTCTCCTAGATGCTGAATGACACTGAGCACTGGCATTGAAGCAGAAAATGTAGAGATAAGGAGTCTAACCTCAATAATGATCTGACGTTCCAGGAGGGTGTAATGGTCTTGAATATGTGCAGAATCTTCTGCTGAAAATGGCAAACTGGTAGAGAGCCAGAAGGTTAGCGCCTCTTTTTCTACTAAAACAAGAAACAAACCCAACTAAACCAAAACACCACTCTAAGCACAAGAGGCTCACAGCGCTTCACAAATCTGATCCCAATGCACCTTTAGACCATCCCTGAAAGGCAGAGAGAGAGAAAGCAGAAAACAGAATAGACCTTTGACTAGGATTTTGTATTTAAGGTTTTGCCACTTCAGGAGGGATCCTGATCAGCACCTGGCTGGCTCAGTTGGTAGAGCGTGAGACTCTTATTAATCTCAGGGTTATGAGTTCAAGCTCCATGTTGGGTGGAGAGATTACTTGAAGAAAAATAAAATCTTTAAAAAAAAAAAAAAAGGAAGGAAGGATCCTCAAAGTCCACAAGATGTATGTAGTCATCAGTAGTTTGGCTGAGGTATTAGTTAGAATCCTCTCACTGTGGGAGCTGGTGACAAATGAGATACTGAGTGAGTGAGCTTAGCCAACTGCCTATCACCCACAACCCAGTGAAGTGCTGTGGTTTCTTACTGCAGAGAAATAAGGTACAATTAAATTACAAGGCATGGTGGTACGTTTATAGATTGATAAAGATCTCACAGATCTACACAAACTTGATCAAGGGTCCCCACCTTTCATCTTACATGTGAAAATGTTAAGAGACAAACAGCGTCTTGCCTAAAAGTCATACATGGTAAGTCAAGAGGTAAGGCCAGGAATAGAAGCCAGATTTTAAGCTTCCGGTTCACAGATCTCTCCTTTAGAAAGTGCTGTCTTAGTCCCATACTCCACTCACTCCTGGAAGAATTCTGAAACTCAATTACACTATCCCAGAGAAGCATGAGCCACAGCCAATTTTTGCAAGAGATAAAGAGAGACAGCAATAGGTTTCAGTTCCTTCACTATTCCAACTTTTCTCTTGGTTCACCAGAGGCCACTATGACATAGCTCAGTATTTGATAATGTTCAAATTAAGGATTGCACAGACAAAGACAAATTTCTAAATGTGAAACCGGGAACTCACGTCCCATTAGGGACTAAAGCAACCATGAATACTGAACCTGGAGTAAGGCCTACCGGGAAGACTCTATACCTGTCTTGAAAGATAGAGGGAAGCAAGTTTCAGCCCAAGATAACAAAACATTTTACAATAATGAAGGTTATTCAACAATAAAATAAGCTACTTCCAAGAGCAGTGAGTGCTCATCACTGGAAGAATAATATATGGGGCTGGTTTTTACAGGGACTTACATCCTGGATAAACACCTAGGCTGAATCAGTGGTTCTTGTGCTTTGGGGTCTCAAGGACCAGTAACACTGAAAATAATATGGAAGGTAAAGTGTTGCTGACTTTTTATTTTAATATATGAGGTCATTTAAAAAAATTCCAATGCATTTTGTCACCAAAAAAAGGAAGGAGAGGAAGGAAAAAAAAAATTCCAGAATTTTTTTTTTTTAATTTTTTTTTTTTTAACGTTTATTTATTTTTGAGACAGAGAGAGACAGAGCATGAACAGGGGAGGGGCAGAGAGAGAGGGAGACACAGAATCTGAAACAGGCTCCAGGCTCTGAGCTGTCAGCACAGAGCCCGACGCGGGGCTCGAACTCACGGACTGTGAGATCATGACCTGAGCCGAAGTCGGACGCTTAACCGACCAAGCCACCCAGGCGCCCCAAAATATTCCAGAATAAAAGGCAGTCTTCAAATAAAATAAATTTAGCAGTAGAAAAAATCCTCTTTTTATTGCCTTTATTTTTCTCAATTTACTACCCATCAGTGAAAACTCTACTGGGGAATTAATTTTGGAATCACTTCACTGAATGAGACCATCTTTAATGATGCTTATATGACCCACTATTACGCTTTCCCTTCAACTACCTATCCACTCCTTAGTCTCTTCGCTTCTCTATTTAAGAAGATTCATGCTTAAAAACATTTCTCCCCCATACTTACCCGATGCAGGTCTTAAGAAATTCTTTTCGTTTCTCGGGGTCCTGAATGTTCAAGTGCTCTCGATAATGAGACAACTACAATTTAAAAAAAAGAAAAAAGGCAGGCTTTGAGTTATTTTGTCTCCTTAGAAGGCTGAGTTAGCTATGTAACTAGACCTTCCATCCTTAAAAACTAAATTCTTCATTATCAGAGATTCCTCTGGATGTGGATGGGTGTGTGGGTGTGGAGAGGATAAACAGTGATTCAAAATTGCTCTTCAGGGGCACCTGGCTGGCTCAGTAAGTAGTGCATGTGACTTTGTTTTTTTTTTTTTAATGTTCATTTATTTTTGAGAGAGAGAGAGAAAGAGAGAGAGAGTGAGTGTATGAGCGGGGGAGGAACAGAGAGAGGGGGAGACACAGAATCCCAAGCAGGCTCCAGGCTCTGAGCTGTCAGCACAGAACCCAACGTGGGGCCTGAACCCACAAACCACGAGACCGTGACCTGAGCTGAAGTCGGACACTTAACTGACTGAGCCACCCAGGCACCCCAGTGTATGCGACTCTTGATCTCAGGGTTATACAGATTACTTAAAAAAAAAAATCTTCAAAATCACTCTTTGGTTTATTTATAACTGCAATATCTAATACAGTAACCACTACCCATATCTGGTTTACATTTACATTTAAATGATTTAAATTAAACAATTCAGATCCTTAGTTACAGTAGTCATTTTTTTAAGTGTACAAAAGCTACATGTGGACTAGTGGCTACCATATCCAGTAGCACAGATACAGAATGCTGCCATCATCGTAGGAAGCTCTATTTGGACAGCACTGGCCTACAATGAAGCACTGAGTAGCTGAGCACCCAGCTTTACTCCAAAGTTTGGCTTTAGCCTATTTAACTAAAACCAGCTTTTGCTTCAGCCTTAGTCTTTCAAAAGGCCAAAGAGCTAAATGCCTACTTCAACATTATTTTTGGCATCCTTGACCTTATACGCAATCAATGGTAGCATTATCCTGTAAATACCTAATAATTGACAACATCAGTAACACAAGTAAGGCAAGTCATCTGATTCACTGTTGACACGTGAAGACTCACATTCAAATACCGTAAGTCATATATATAACTCTGAAAGACAATCTCCTTATGTGCTTTCTATTTTGGAATTCTGAAAAAGGAACTGAAGATTAAATCCCTATTTGGGACGCCTGGGTGGCTCAGTCGGTTAAGTGTCCAACTTCAGCTCAGGTCATGATCTCACATTTCCTGAGTTTAAGCCCAGCGTCAGGCTCTGGGGCTCTCTGCTGTCAGCACAGAGCCCACTTTGGATCCTCTGTCTCCCTCTGTCTCTGTCCCTCCCCCACTTGCACGTGAGCACATTTGTGCTCTCTCTAAAATAAACATTAAAAATTAAAAATAATTAAAAGTTAGTCCCTATTTATTATTACAAGAGCTAATTGATGCAATAATTTATGATGGTTATAAAAGTTGAGATTTTATGCACAATTATTAAAAACTTTCCAAAAATAAAAAAATAAATAGATTAGGGACACCTGTCTGGCTCAGTTGGTAGCGCATGCAACTCTTGATCTTGGGGTTGTGAGTTCAAGCCCTACGTTGGGTGTAGAGATTACTTAAAAATACAATCTTTCATAAATAAACAGATTGACAGTTAATATGGATATTAAGAGAATGAACTGGCTTTAAGAAAGACAGTATATCCTTTTAGGAACAAGTATATAAAAATGTAAATGATAACATAAAATAGAATAGAAATTATATCATAATCTAATCTTCATTATATGTTTGGTATACAATCATTCCTAGTATTAAAGAAAGCAATCTTTTTTTTTTTTTTTTTTTTAATTTTTTTTTTCAACGTTTTTTATTTATTTTTGGGACAGAGAGAGACAGAGCATGAACGGGGGAGGGGCAGAGAGAGAGGGAGACACAGAATCGGAAACAGGCTCCAGGCTCCAAGCCATCAGCCCAGAGCCTGACGCGGGGCTGGAACTCACGGACCGCGAGATCGTGACCTGGCTGAAGTCGGACGCTTAACCGACTGCGCCACCCAGGCGCCCCAAAGAAAGCAATCTTTGAGAGCTATGATTTATTTTTATTGTTTAATTCCATTTGGCCTTAAGTCTTTCAGGAAAGTCCTACTTAGGTAAACTTCCCACTCTGTGAGGAGAAACTGAAAGGAGACTATCATCAGCTTTGTCAATTCTCAAGTTCGTAAGGTTGGAAAACTCCAAATTTATATACAACAGCATGCATGTAAATCTGAATCTTCAATTCAAATATAATAGAGAATAGGAAGAAAATAAAGTTTTAGAAGAAAATGCGTTACCCAAACACATCTATTTTCAGTAATCAAACTTCAAAACAACAAACTTTATAAGAATGCTGTATGAAGAAAATTCCCTACAGCTTCCAATCCATGGAGATTAGGGGCGCTTCAGTGGCGCAGTCGGTTAAGCATACGACTTCAGCTCACCTCATGATTTCATGGCTCATGAGTTCGAGCCCCATGTTGGGCTCTGTGCTGACACTCAGAGCCTGGAGCCTGCTTCAGATTCTGTGTCTCCCTCTCTCTGCCCCTCCCCTGCTCACACTCTCTCTCTCTCTCTCAAAAAAAAAAAAAAAAAAAAAGAACATTAAAAAAAAAACACAACAAATCTATGGAGATTAAAAATGTAAACAAAAAGCTTTTCAAAATGATTGCTACAGACTGCCAATCACTTTCAGTAGATTAAGATAAAGGATTTTTGTGATTGTTCCATGCCTTGAATATTAAGTAAAAGTTCCTTTTACAAAATGTGACTGAAAAAACATTTTCCTCAATTTTATTCTGCTGTGTGAAGAAGGTTAGCAAGATTATTAAGCGTGCCAGCTGAATGTGAGCACTGATAACACCACAAACGTGTGGTGTAGTGACTGAAGGGACAATCCTGCCATGGATATGCTGAGGAATTCTTACCCCTGCACTACAATGGCAAACTTTTAAAAGTATATCTCTACATTTTTAATAAAATAATGAAATTTTTGGTACAATTTCAGATTTATTCTGGTATTCCAGGAGTTTATTCTGTAATGGTGAAAATCTGCCAAAAATCAGTTTGCACACTTGGCCATTCAGCCCTCAGCCAAAATGTGTATTGGGTGCAGCCCGGCTTGACCTATCTTCCTTCTTGACCTATATCTGCTTTCTAATCCCTCTTAACTCTCCAACATCTTCTAGTATTAGAAGCCAAAACCCAAAAGCTCCTACAAACCAGGAACTGAAAACAACTAAGAACTAAAAAACAAATTACAAATTGACCAGGCCAGTTTTTATTCATTTATTCAAAAAAGTGTTTATTGACACGCCCAATCAAAAGAGCATATAAAAAGAAACAGAACATCATTTGGATTTAGTTTTCAGGCTTCCCAGTGCCTTTCTCTTCCGGATGCAATCAATACCAAAGGAAGGAAACTGTTAACTAGTCTGGGATCTCGGAGGCTGGGTTTTGGCTTAGATTTCTGGGATCTTGGAGGCTGGGTTTTGGCTTAGATTTCTGTTAAACAGGTCCCCAACTGAAACAAAGGCCACACTTACCGCAAGCTCTTCTGTTCTATCTAGGAACCTGGGAAGAAGCAGAAGGGAGCAGGGCATTTTTATCTATTGATGTGTGGCAGTATAACCTCACAAAATAGGATGGCTGCTCTAGGAGAAACACAATTCAAACTCATTTGCCTCCATAAATGAAATAAGCCCTCCTTTTAAATTTCTATGAGCAACCTCTTCAAAACACATGGTGGATCAGGTATGATTGTTCCCCTGATCGCTCTAGCTGAGAAAGAAGCAAGGACAAGAAGGCATTGCAGGACAGTAATAACTTTGTAATGTTAACAGGTCTGATAGGCTCAGAGCCTCCACAAAACCTTAGCCCACAGTAATCTTACAGGGTTTTTTGGAAAGATTAAAGCCCTCTTCTCTGTCAGAACAGTCTTGGAAACAGATTTTCTATATTATTCTGTTGTTTTCACGTAGTGTAGAATGGGTTTTGTCTATCCCAAAGGTGGTAAGACCTTGGAGAACAAGGATATTGTCTTCTAATTCTTTCTTATTCTGAATGGACCACTGTAACTAATGTCACTGCTTTGGCCTAGAGGTGATGCCTAATAAAGCCTCGTTGATCGGGAGGGAGGGAGGGAGGGAGAGATGGAAGGAAGGAAGGAAGGAAGGAAGGAAGGAAGGAAGGAAGGGAGGGAAGGAGGGAGGGAAGGAGGGAGGGAAGGAGGGAGGGAACAGCCTGCCTCAATGAACATGTCTTCTGCAAATTCCTGGCTAACATCTGTAATCTTGGCCCTGACCAGGTGATCTGCTTTTCCCACCATAGTCTTGGGGCAGCTCATCACTGTGCTGGAGTCACTAGATAATTGGAGTTACCATGGGCCACATTATCAGCCTAAACAAAGGTTCTAACCCCTTTCCTGACATTGAAGAAAAGACATAAAATACATTTTAAGCTAAGGGCAGGAAAGTCTCTACTGATTAGAATGAGATAGGGAAGGAATGAAAACATGGTAGAAGATATTCTCCTGCCCCTGACCACCAACACATATGCCTACCTCTTGCCTCTCTACCTATTAGAATCCTACCTAGTCTCAATTCCTAAACACTTCCATGAGGCTTTCCTTGGGTATCCTGACTAAAGATTGTTATTTTCTTCTTTTGCTCTTCCACCGTACTTCCCACTGGCATCATTGGGGACCAAGCAATAAAAGATACCTTTATTCTGAGTCTTTTATAACAAAATGCTTAAAAATATTAATACAGACTATGTATTAAGCTAAGTGCTTTTCCCACACTAACTCTTTTAATCTTCATAATGACCTGCCGGGTACAAATCATCATTTCCATTGTACAGGTTTGGAACTAAAGGTCACTCTATGAACTAAGTGGTGTTGCCAGTATTCAATGTAGGTATGTTTGACTCCAGGGCCTCCTTCTTAACCACCTGCTATACTGTCACTTTATCACAAGCTGAGGTGCATTATTAGTTATCCCATCACCATTTCAGTATCTTATCTAATAACAAAAAAAGGACAATGTCTTTTCTCTTTGTATTCTCCAGCGTGCTTTGAATAAAGACTCAGTAAACTTCATAGACAAGATGATCAGTTCTTACCTGAAGAGGTCTAAAAGCAACTTTTGATCCCCTATTTCTTTAAGGAAGTGAATGAGATGTCTCAAAGCAACCTGTCGCACCTCCAGCTCTCGGAAGAGGATCTCTGGCAGGGAGGAAATAGTTAGGTGGGGAAATTAAAGCCTATTACTCAGGTGTGAAATTGGTCTCCCTCCTCATACATTCCAAACATCTCAGAGCCAATCACAAGCAAGGAACAGTTTTTTATGGTACCCATTCCTCTGGCTCAATCCACCGTCAATGCACTCCATGGTCCAGGGCAACTCTTAGCCATTCAGCCAGCCTTCACCAACTCAACCAGCAGGCACCTAGCATGGACTCTGAAGTCCTCAAATCAACACAGCCATCTGTCTGTCTAGCAAATAGGGACACTTTGAAGTTAATAGACTTATCACCCTACAGGATGAAAAACTGCCCTCAAGAGATGAGATGGATACTCTGAAGTCTTAGGCCATCCCAGCTGTCTCAGAAACAGACCTGATGATGGTGAATTCTGATAAAAGCCACAATGACATTCTCCTTTCAAATGTAGCAGGTATCTTGTCGACTGAAGATTTCTCTCAACCCATGCTCACCTTTGCTCAGTGTCCTCTTCAGGAAGATCAGAACCTAGAGGAAAGGAGAACAAAGAATAAATTACTCTGTGTAACCTTTCAAACTCAAAGCCCTGCCCTGAGCTCCTGATGTCTAGAAATGATGTCAGCGACACATTAGGCATCTTGGCAGATGTCTAAGAGAAGTCCACCTGCCCATTCCCACACTGGCAAGAGACACCCCCTCTGAGAGACTGCTCTCATACGTCTTCTCTCTCAGATTACTTTTTAGAAGCCAACCTGCTGCTTCCTGATTATAATCAAGAGTTCCACATACAATGTATGTCCTGCCAGCCAAGCCTCAGAGCATGTATTACTGAGAATCCTACACTTTAAGAGGAATCGAGGAGGTGCTTGGGTGGCTCAGTTAAGCATCTGACTCTTGGTTTTAGTTCATGGTTTGTGACTTCAAGTGCCGCATCAAGCTCTGTGCCCACAGCACAAAGCCTGCTCGGGATTGTGTCTCTCCCCCTCTCTGCCCCTTCCATGCTCTTGCTCTCCCTTTCTCTCTCTTAAAATAAACAAATAAGTAAGAGAAATCTAGGATTTTTACTAGACATTTAACCTAAAATGTTAAAGTCCTATTCTGAATGGACTCTGAGAAACTACTGAAAACAACAATTAAACAAACGACAAACAAAACCCACAACTTACTGCAGTAATGACATTTCCATCATGCATGCTTACTGCTTCCTCTAGGAGTTGTAGCTTGTCCTGTAAGGAGCGGAATCTTTCTAGTGAGCAGGCCTGGCAAAATAAGAACAGAATTAGCGTGCAAGAAAGTCCTGATGTCCTGATGAAGTCCTGCCAAAGTCAATGGGTAGAGAGATCACCTGTTCTCTTTTTAAGGAGGTATAATTTACATACAATAAAGTCTACCCTATTCAACTGTAAAATTCAGTGAGTTTGACAAGTTCATATACTACCATAATCAAGATACAGAACAACTCCATCACCCCAAAAAGTTCCCTTGTCAGCTTTGATGTCAACTCCCCCCCACCCAATCTCTAGCCCCTCGCAACCATTCACCTGCTTTTAATCACCAAAGTTTTCCCTTTTCTAGGATTTCAGAAACAGAACCATACGATATGTACTCTTTCACATTTGGCTTCTTTTACTCAATTTCACTTTTTTGTTTGTTTGTTTGTTTTGTTTTTAGTAGGCTCCACACCCACATGACTTGAACTCATGATCCTGAGATCTAGAGACACATGCTCCACTGACTGAGCCAGCCAGGTGCCCTTCAAGATCACATTTCTGAGATGAATCAATACATTGTGGTGAGTACCACTAATTTATTCCTACTTACTGGTAAACAGTTTGCCATTGTATGGACATATCACCATTTATCCATTTATCTCCTGAAGGATATTTGGGTTATTTCCACTTTGGGGGCTATCATAAATGAAGCTGTTACAAAAATTTGTGTATAAGTCTTTGAACATAAGTTTTCATTCCTCTTAGATTGTAAATGTCTAGCAATGAAGTTAAGTGTGTGTTTAACTTCATAAGAAGGTGCCAGACTATTTTCCAGAGTAGTTTTAACATTTTCCCTTCTTGCTCTCAGTGTACCAGAATTCTGGCTCCTCCACAGCGTCCCAATGCTTGGTATGATCAATACTTTTAAGTTTAGCCATTCTAGTGGCTATACAGTGGTATTTCACAGTTTTAATTCACATTTTCTTGATAACTGTTAACGTGAAAGAATTTTTCAAGTGCTCTTTGGCTATTCACGTATCTTTTTTTGACGTAACTGGTTACATCTTGCACCAAGTTTTTTACTGAGTTGTTTATCTTCTTATTGAAGATAATCATTGTTCTTTATATATTCTTGATAAAAAATCCTTTATAACATATGTATTTTGAAAATGTTTTCTCCCAGCCATGGTGCTCTTTTCCCACAAGAATTCTCTCTCCAGTGGCCTTACCTTGCCCTTCCGAAGGCGTCGCACTGTGTCACTGGGGCTCCAGTCATTGCTATAATCCTAGAATATTAGCAACACACGAATCTCAAGAAGTTAAGGGATCAGCATTATCAGTGTGCCAGCTCCTCACTTAAAACTCTTATCTTTATTCCCTAATGGGGAAATATTTTGTGGGAGGGAATGGATGAAAAAAAATGAAGAACAAGAATGGTCTTGTTCTGAGTGTCTGAAGAAATTACAACAGGGACAATACAGGCAAGAAGAAATGGATCAAAAAGGGAAAGAACCAACTGACAAAACCATAACCCTATGCCTACTGGTTCAGGATGTCACCCCCTAGATACAATTAGTCACATTTTGGGATTCTAACTGACAGTTATGCAGACAGAAGGAAAAGAAGGAGACATGTTTCTCTTCTGGATCTTATGATATACTTTCTTCCTTATGGATCAATTTACTTTGTTATGTGCTTCTTGGGAATATGAGCTCCACAAAGCTTCCAGACCACAGCGATGATCAAAAGTTTCAAAATACAGCCTTCAAAAGGCAGTGTAATGGGTAAGGGAAGTGCGCTAGGACAGAATCAGAAAATAAACGGAGTCCCAGTTCTACCATTTAATAGCTGTGAGACCCAAGGCAAGCCCTGATATTTAGAAATCCAGTTTTCTTCTCTACATAAAAGTTAAGGTATTAGCTGGTCAAAAAGTTAGGAAGATCAAGCAAGATAACGTATGTCAAAGCACTCTGCACTGTGTGAAGTGTCACACCAGTACAAGATATAACTCACCCTGTACTCCCCCTTAGGTCTGCCCAGCTCTGGAGCATAGCTTTTGGCAGGTGTGTCCGACAGAGCTGGAAAAAATAGGCAGCTGATTCAGAAGGACACCATCTTCATGTCACTCCTCTCCTCTACAGCTTCCTTCTCACATGCATTTTGTTGACTCGTGAGGTCCCAAGGCATCTTTATGGCCCAAAGTAGATCTCAGCTCCTCCCCAGAAACAGCACCCCTAGAAGTCACCCCTTGCCCCTATAGCCAGAATGATCTTGACCTCCTTACTCAAAATCAGAAAATTTCTCTAATAATGGTGGTAGACTCAGAAAACATTTCATCTAATTACCACCTATCTCCATGACCCTGCAGAGTGTACCCCATATCAGTAACATCTCCCATAGTACTCCAGAGCAGAGGGTCAATGCTTACCATCCGAAAGAGACTGGAAACTTCCAGGTCTAGTTCTCCCTGGAAGTAAAGAACATGTAAGGGGAGAGGTCAATAGTTCCAGTCAGAAGCATTTCACTTGGTTAAGGATGCAGTATGTATAGAACCTTTTTTATGCAATGTGGGAACTCAAGGCTTAAAACAAACCTCCATTCAACTTCAGAAATTTGAGGTGCCATGAAAAACAAAGTCAGGGAAAAAAAATTTTTTTACTTGTGGTAAAATATACATGACATAAACGTTTTTTACCATTCTTAAATGTACAGTTTGGTGGCACTGAATACATTCACACTGTACAACCATCACCACTATGCATCTCTAGGACTTTCTCATCATCCCAAACTAAGACTCTGTACCCATTAAACAATAACTCCCCATTTCTCCTAACCTCCAGTCCCGGTCACCACTATTTTACTGTCTTTATGAATCTAAATATTGTAGGTATCTTATAGAAATGGAATCATACAATATTTGTCCTTGTATGTCTGGCTTACTTTTTTAAGGAACTGCCATACTATCTTCCGCAGTGGCTACGCCATTTTATATCCCCACCAGTAGTAAACAAGGGTTCCCTACAGCAATGCACAGGGGTAGGCAGGAATCCTGACCTAGGTAAATTTCTTCAGCACCTGCCACAGAACTAATGTCAGTTTTGTTCATCATGTTCCTGCCAAATCCCTCTGAATGTCTCTCTTCTCTGACTTCTAATCCCTAACTGCCAGTTCCAAAGATAATTCTTTATCCTTCAATAATCTTTTTCTTCCAGAGTAAATGAAAATTATAAACTGAGTGCTTTTTTTTTTTTTTTGGAAAGAGAAAAGGAGGGCCCCCCTACCCCTTTAACAATCTCTTTACCTCTAAAAAAGCTGCTCAGGGAGTAGGTAGAAGTAGGTTTGGGTAATTGTGCATAGGAGGAGAAGCTGTTTCGGCTCTTGAGCTGTTCACGCCCCTCCTGGTTTGACCCACTGTTACCAGCAGTCTCTTTGATGGACCATGAGATACCTGTGAGATAGAACTAAATCAGTGATTCTCATACAAAATAATCCTTGATATACAGCATTCTGATAAATACTAAAAGTTTTTCACCAGAGGCCCCAGTCTGTTATTGACATGGACTTAAAAAATTGAAATAGAAAAAATAAATTCAAATCAACTCATCAACAGAAAAAGGAGCAAAGGAAATTAACAAATGGATCACAGAAAAGGAAATTCAAGTGGCTATTAAACATACAAAAAGATGCTCAACCTTACTTTTAATAAAAGAATTACACAAAGTAAAAGTGCACTGAGATACCATTGGCCCCTGTAAAACTGGCAAAGATCTAGAGTTCAATAATACCCTGTGTTGGCAAAGCTGTGGGGAAACAGGAACACTCAAACATCGCTGATGGGGGCACACTGATACAGTCCCTGTGGAGAACAATTTGGCAATATCTAACCCATACAGATGCAAATACCCTCTGCCAGTGATTCCACTCAAGAATTGATCTTTCATATACTCATATATGGGCAGAAAACAAGGTTATTGATAGCAGTATAAACAAAAGATTGGAAACAATCTAAAGTTCATCAAAAGTGGACTGTTTAAACAAATTATGGTAAACCCATACAACATAATCGATGCTGTTGTTTTAAAAGAGAGAATGAGAGTGGGGCGCCTGGGTGGCTCAGTCAGTTAAGTGTCCGACTTCAGCTCAGGTCATGATCTCACAGCTCATGAGTTCGAGCTCCACATCGGGCTCTGTACTGACAGCCTGGAGCCTGTTTCAGATTCGTCTCCCTCTCTCTCTGCCCCTCCCCTGCTTGTGCTCTGCTTCTCTCTCTCTGAAAAATAAAATAAAATAATTTTAAAAAATAGAGAATGAGAAACTTCTTTACATACTGATATGGAAAGATCTCCAAACTATATTGTCAATTGAAAAGAGCAGGGTATAAAGCATGCTACCACTGGTGTAAAAGAGGGGATAAGAATATACATATTCCTATATGCATTTCCAAATGTAAAAAGAATCTTTAGTTGAACACACAGGAAGCAAACCACAGCAGTGTTTTGGGATAGCAGGGACTGAGAACAGTAAATGCACGATAGTGTGGGAGGGAAACTTTTCATTGATTGCCTAAAATACTATATTTTTAAAGTGTGATGATATTCCTACATTAAAAAAATTTTAACAGGGGCGCCTGGGTGGCTTGGTCGGTTGAGCGTCCGACTTCGGCTCAGGTCACGATCTCACGGTCCGTGGGTTCGAGCCCCGCGTCGGGCTCTGTGCTGACAGCTCAGAGCCTGGAGCCTGTTTCAGATTCTGTGTCTCCCTCTCTCTGTGACCCTCCCCCGTTCATGCTCTGTCTCTCTCTGTCTCAAAAATAAATAAACGTTAAAAAAAAAATTAAAAAAAAAAAAAATTTTAACATTCTCAAAAATCAGATGGACTCTGCAAAAGCGTTAAGTGGTATTATAAAACAGCTAGACGATGAGACTTGGTGGCTAAGGAAGTCAGTCCTGCCAGCCAGTTAGGAGCAATTAAGCCAATAGTCCCAAATATGACTGCATATTGGAAGCACTTACAGTACCTATCATAAATTAAGACCCTCACCCCCGAGACCTACTGAATCAAAGTCTCTGGAGTGAAACCTAGGAATTTAATTTTAACAAGCACCCCAAGTAAGTCTGAAATACCCAGCCAAGCATTAACCCTAAGACAGCAGACTAGACAGCCACATGGAAACTACTGTTATTTCCTCAAGTATCTTCTGAGGTTAAATTTCCAAATGTATGCTCATCTGAAAATAGTCTACCCTCATTCCCCGTCCTGACAAAACACTGAGAGGACAAGCAAATGGAGCCCGCATTAGTGACAAGAACCCTGAATATCAATCCCCTCCTATAGCCTCTTCTACTTACTTCCCACTGGCTCCCCACTCCAGCTGACTCTCTCCAGGTCATCGTCATCATCATCATCCACGAAGTCTCGAAGACTATTTACTGCTCTCTTGGATTCCTTTAACTGCGGAGGGACATAAGGCAGGGCACTCAGGTAACCAGTATTTCCCACCTATCTCTTTGACAATCAAGGTGGCTGAGCAATTGACACTTAAAGATGGCAAACACTTTCACCCTTTGCAATCTAGCCTGCCAGATACTTGCCAAGAAAACAAATCGTTCTTTAGCAAACACTGCAGTTCAGTGGCAAGAGTTAAAAAGAATCAAAGCTGCTTTTAGGTTCTAATAATAGGGGCACCTGGGCGGCTCAGTCAGTTCTGACTCTTGATTTCAGCACAGGTCATGATCTCACAGTTCATGGGATCCAGCCCCATATCAGGCTTTGCACTGACAATGTGGAGTTTGCTTGGGATTCTATCTCTCCTTCTTTCTGCCTTCTCCTAGAGTGCATGCGTATGCTCTCTCAACCTCTCTCTCTCAAAATAAATAAACTTAAAAAACAAACAAACAAACAAACAACTCTTGAGGCGCCTGGGTGGCTCAGTTGGTTGAGCATCCGACTTCAGTCAGGTCATGATCTCACGGTTCATGGGTTCGAGCCCTGCATTGGGCTCGCTGCTGTCAATGTGAAGCCTGCTTCAGATCTATCTGCCTCTTTTTTTTTTTTTTTTAATTTTTTTTTCAACGTTTATTTATTTTTGGGACAGAGAGAGACAGAGCATGAACGGGGGAGGGGCAGAGAAAGGGAGACACAGAATCGGAAACAGGCTCCAGGCTCTGAGCCATCAGCCCAGAGCCTGACGCGGGGCTCAAACTCACGGACCGCGAGATCGTGACCTGGCTGAAGTCGGACGCTTAACCGACTGCGCCACCCAGGCGCCCCAGATCTATCTGCCTCTTTGTCTGCCCCCGCTCCCCTCAAAAATAAGTAAAACATTAAAAAAAAAAAAAAAACCTCTTAAAAAAAAAAAAAGTGCTAATCATATTCCTGGCAATGACTTACTGTGTAAACCTGAGTTTGTCCATCTCTCCAAAATAAATGTTTCCCCATTTGTAAAACAGATGCAATAAAGACAACTTCCAATCCAATACATTTTTCAAAAATAACAATTACATCATATGATAAAAGACTTGGGGTTCTGAGGGAAAAAAAAAACTGAAAGGAATAAGTTACCTTAAGAACAAAAGTAAGAAGGGTGGAGAGTTGATTTTTACAATCTTTCTGGCTCTGTTTTGAAACCTCTTTTCTATGAAGATTTTTCTAACGGTCTGACCCCAAACACTTCTGAGCCTAATGGAGACACAGTCAAAAGCTAGCTTATCGGGGCGCCTGGGTGGCGCAGTCGGTTAAGCGTCCGACTTCAGCCAGGTCACGATCTCGCGGTCCGTGAGTTCGAGCCCGCGTCAGGCTCTGGGCTGATGGCTCAGAGCCTGGAGCCTGTTTCCGATTCTGTGTCTCCCTCTCTCTCTGCCCCTCCCCCGTTCATGCTCTGTCTCTCTCTGTCCTACAAATAAATAAACGTTGAAAAAAAAAAAATTAAAAAAAAAAAAGCTAGCTTATCAAGGACACAAGGGGAAGGAATTTTAGAGTGGCACTGTGGAGGAGGTGTGACCTGCAGCAATTGCTCAAGAAAACCCACCTGTGACAGTTCATCATCTTCATCATCAAAGGTGAAAGCCTTGAACTTGGAGCTATTCCAATACTCCTCCTCATCACCTTTTGTCCGATTCATCTGGAGTAAGACAGATACATGTCGTTTCCTGGATCACTTCCCACAGAGCCCCAAAAACTTTAATTTCCTTCACTACAAACTCTCCCTCCCACCCCACACCCCAGTAATTTGGGGACATTTCAAAGAATTAGATAGAGAAAATATTGAATCTGCCACATAAAATCAGATCCTTGGGTCTCCAACTGATCAAATCATACTTTTGATCCTCTAATTACCCACGAGTACTCTTCATTCCTAGACTACCTACTTTGTTCAAGGCACTCTCTCAGGAGCTGTGAGGGATATGTAAAAAATGCAAGATAGGGGCACCTGGGTGGCTCAGTAGGTTAAGCGGCCAACTTCAGCTCAGGTCATGATCTCGTGGTATGCGAGTTCAAGCCCCGCGTTGGGCTCTGTGCTGACAGCTCAGAGCCTGGAGCCTGCTTCGGATTCTGTGTCTCCCTCTCTCTCTCTGCCCCCCTCCCACTCACACTCTGTCTCTCTCTGTCTCTGTCTCTGTCTCTCTCTCAAAAATAAACATTAAAAAAAAAAAAAAAGTACAAGACACATCCCCTCTTCTGAAACACCCTACAAGAAAGCTGGGGTATTCAGCATAGATATGTATAAAGGTAACAGCACAAGACAAGCAAGTGTTATAAGAATGCATCCCAAATTTTGCTGAATACACAAGATCAAAGTATCAACAAAACCGGGGCACCTGGGTGGCTCAGTTGGTTAACCATCCAACTTCGGCTCAGGTCATGATCTCACAGTTCATGAATTCAAGCCCCACATCAGGCTCTGCACTGACAGTGAGGAGCCTGCTTGGATTCTCTGTCTCCCTCTCTCTCTGCTCCTCCCCTGCTCACACTCTCCCCCCTCTCTCAAAAATAAATATTTAAAAAATTAAATTGAAGAAAAAGCATCAACAAAACATAAAAATTGCATTCATGTATTCAACATTTATCTAATACTGAGTGCCATCTCTGAGGCACTATTCCAGGATCTGGGAATACCACAGTGAATAAAAATGGCTCTTGTTCTCATACACGCTTGCTAAATGTCAGAAGAAAGAAAGCAAAGATTAAATGAAGTAGAATTATCCTGCCTGTATCTTCAAATTATGATTAATTTACGAATAAGTATTGGCCAAATTCTGGGAACTGAGAGCATGGCCAAGAAAAGAAAATATATATATAAAGAATCAGTCAAAATACCACAAGTCCCTCCCATCACTATTCTAAAATTAGATTTCACTCTGAAAAAAATTATCCATGCCAACTGGACAGAGTGAAAACTGATTTAAACTAAGAAACAGTGGGGTGCCTGGGTGGCTCAGTCGGTTAAGGGTCCGACTCTTGATTTCAGCCTGGGTCAGGATCTCACAGTTTCTGGGATTGAATCCCATGTCAGGCTCAGCACTAACAGCAAGGAGCCAGATTAGGATTCTCTCTCTCCTCTCTGCCCTTCCAGCCTGCTCACACATGCTCTCTCAAAATAAATAAATATTAAAAAACAAAAAACACTAGGACGGAGTAACCAAAACTCCCAAAGCAACAAAAAGAACTCCAAAGCCTACACAGGGTTAAATTCTAAAGAATTCATTTGCTTTTCCATTTCTCTCAATGGTACCTTTCACAACAGAAGCTTGACATACACTCATCACGGCAGCCCTGTTGAAGCTTCTGATGGCCCTTAACACACTCTACAGATATTCCTTAACTTACAATGAGGTTAACATCCTGATAAACCAAGCATAAGAAAATATCATGAGTGGAAAACACTGAACATCATGGCTTAGCCTAGCCTACCTTCAATGTGCTTAGAACACTTATATTAGCCTGCAGTTGGGCAAGATCATTTAACGCAAGGCCTATTTTATAATAAAGTGTTGAATATCTCATGTAATTTATTGACTACTGCACTGAAAGTGAAAAAACAGAATGGCTGTGTGGGTGCAGAATAGTTTAAATGTACCAGTTGTTCACTCTTGTGATGTGGCTGACTGGGTGCCTTAGCTCATTGTCACTGCCAAGCATCACAACAGCGCAGTGCTGTATATTGCCAGCCCGGGAAAAGATCCATATTCAAAACTCACCCTATGGCTTCTCCTGGATGTGCATCACTTTTGCACCATCATAAAGCTGAAAAATCGTAAGTCAAACCACTATAAGCCAGGAAATCATGTGTACTCTCACTTCCTGACTCTTGTGTTTTGAGGATATAGGGATTGCAAAGGTGTGGTGGGGATTTTCTAATGTCTGATCCCTTCCCATGGCAGACATCACTAATCAATTTCTACTGAACCCAGATGTAACTTAAAAATCCTTTTGTATATTTAAAGCCAAATAAAAAAGTCGACAGATACAATGAAATCATCCTTCATGGTGGTACAAGCACAGACTTTATAGTAGGCAGCTTTGAATTCAAATCTTGGTCTCCCAATTCTGAGGAAACTGGGTAAATAATTTTACTTCTAAGCCTTGGAGAAAATGATATCCTACCTCACAAGATTGCAGTGAAGAAGAAATAGGACTCAGGGAACACCTAGCAGAAAGTAAATACTAAAGATCAGTTCTTTTTAGTGTAGGATATTTTACTGACACCTTTCCATCTTAGTTTCCTCATCTGTAAAATGGGCATAACAATAGACCCTTTACCTTATAAAATTGTTGTGAAGCTTAAACTAGATCATACATGTGGAGCACCTAGTGTCTGATACAAAATTAATGCTCAGTATTAATTTTTATTAGTAAAGCATCATGGCAGCTTAGAAAAAGCTAGACAGAAAATACTTTCAAGCAATCCTAAAGATTAAAAAGATTAATCTGACACAAAAATGCTGAGAGTGGCCATCACCAACACTGAAGACGTACATAGAGTATGTAAATGTCCCTGGCACAGATTGCCAACTTAATAGAGCACTCTCATCCTCACAACAGCTCTGTAAGGTAGGTCTGGCAGATTCCATCTCTATTTCACTGATGAGGAAGATGAGGTACAAAAGAATGAGGTACCAAAACCACTTTGCTAATTGCTCCTACAATCTAGGTTTTCTAGCTCCTGGATCACTTCCACTCTGACATGCATGGTCCTTCTGTTTTACTCTAGGGAAAACCAGGGCAGTAAATAAATATCTGGAAATATCTACAGATAAGCATAGAATGTGTCTAACACACCCGATAATCCACCAGATAATTTCTGGAATCGTTTTTAACCATGCAACCGCAGGAGATACTTGCCACCAATTTGTACTTCTAGCCAAATCAGAACGTAAATTTACTTGCCAAGTAAAGAGATAATGATAAAGATTTAATGGCTCTACAAGTTGCAGCAACCAGGTACAATTTTAAGAGTGACTGGAAAAAGTGCTTCAACATGATTTCAAATACAGCAGAGGCTTGTCCCTATCGTCACCTGTACTGAGAGCCCACAAGACAGGGAAGCAAATCCGAGGTACAGGACAAAGGAAGGACAACAGGCATCAGAAAAAAAAAAAAAAAAAAAAAAAAAAAATCCACAACCAACACGCTCCCAGCCTCAGGACACTTCAGAAACCAGCTACCGAGAAGTTACACTCAGATTCAATTATCTTCTGAGCCAGGCTTCCACATGTGAGGCTATTAACGGAGACCGGGGAATGTGGGTTAACCTAGGAAGACTCTACAGGCGAAAAGTCCAGGAAGCCATGGACCTACTGCAGTCGCCAGAGTCCGGCGGATCGCTGGCAGAGTAAATGCTCTTTCAAAATCAAATGTCGAGGCTCACTCACAGCCCCAACCTCGAGTGTACTCGGGCTCGTAGCATACTCGGTCGCTCCGACTGGAGGAGTCGGGCCTGGGGCGGGGGGGGGGGGGGCGGGGGGTGGGTCTAGGGACACCTCAGAGAGTAAGAGGAAAGGATATGTCTGCGGCGTGGCCGGACTCAACCAGATACGCGGCTCAAACGGATTGGGACACCCTCACCTCTTCCACACCGAGCCCACCCTTTCAGGGCAGCGTCAGACTCTTCCGCCGCTGGACCACCCTTTCTAGTCAGGCTAAGCTGCATAGAAAATGGGCGGAAGCGAACAGTCGCTGGGTGGGGCGGCGAAGGGGAACGTGAGTCAAGAAAGAGGCCGCAGAGCATGCTGGAAGTTGTAGTTTTCCCGCCTTTGCCTTTAAGCGCTGTCCGGAGGTGCGACAGGGCTTCTTGACTACAACTCCCAGAACTTCTGGCGCTCCGTGCGTAAGTCGTTTCCTTTACTTTTAGCGCGACCTTCCGCGGTTATCCAGCGGGTTACTAAACAAGACTACAATTCCCATGAGGCTCGGAAGTGCCAATGCAGAGACTAGGGAAACAATGAGACGTGTTCTTTGTGGCCTTAACGGTGATACATGGTCGTGTGAGCGGTTGCTTTTCCGGCCCATTTAGGGATAGCCCAACGGAGCTTGGAGGAACTCTAGAACACACATAAACTAAAGTCCGAGGAGGTGGAACGGAAGTACCCGGTGGAAGCGAGGAGGAGCCGGAAGTTAAGGCGGGGAGGGGCGGGGGGTGGAGGGAAAAGCAAGCCAGGAGGTTCTGCGGCCGCTTCTAGTAGTTTCCAGGCGCTGCCGGGCGGCTGGGACCAGGCAGTCCTGAGGCTGTGGCTGTGGCTGCTCGGAAGCTGGTGGCGGCGCGACAGGAAAGCTGATGGCCAAGTGGGGTGAGGGCGACCCACGCTGGATCGTGGAGGAGCGGGCGGACGCCACCAACGTCAACAACTGGCACTGGTGAGGGCCAGCGGGCCAGGCCGCGGGAACGCTACGGCCCGGCCAGGGGTGCGGGTCCCTGGAACCTTGGGCGGAACAAAACTAGGGCCGATACAGCCCTGCCCGGAGATGGGGGTGGGTTCTTCCTGTGGCAGGGGTCCGTAGTCCCAGGTCTCTCCACACACCACCACCTGCCTCTGTTTCAGTGTTTAGAGGGCAAGAGGGCGACGTGGAGGGCTGCGCCCAGAGGAGGGGTTTCAGAGATACGAGAACATAACCCCCGTGGCCGATGCATCCAGCCTGAGCAAGGACATGCTTCCCACACGTGGCCGGAGGAGTCCGTGAGACCCAAATCGGCGTGGATTGTGTTGGGAGATCGCTGTGTTAAGCTCGGGGCTAGTGGGCTGGAATTCTTATTTTGCGGCTTACGGGTGAGATTCAGAGTTAGTCGTAGAGAACCACCGCCTCAGTCCAGAGGACAAAGGTTTGGAACGTGTTCGGTGGGTGCTCAAGAGCACAGTGATGCTGAAGATGCCATGGCCTCTCACCCGGAACTATTCATTTGGTTGTGTTGTAACTCCCAGGACTACCCCGGTTGCCGGGCAATCACGGTTTTATAACTTAACCACTTTTAAAAGCTTACTCTCATTTATGAAATGTCCTAAAAGTACTATTTATCTTTTAACTCCACTGAACTTTGTTCCCCTTGCTTTGTTTTTACTTTGTTGCAGCCCTTTTTGCTGCTGGGTTCTCTGCTAGTTAGTATGTTGGGAGGCAGATAGTGATTTTTCTTCTCTATATTTCAACCTATCTCCTCTTCTTCTAACATACATAGTGCTTTGATCTAATTTGGTTTGAAGCCCTGGATTTAACATTGTTTTCCTAGACGTTTAGAGGACACAGAATGTGTAGGGAATTTATAGCACAGCCTGAATTTGACAGGTCAGAACACTGTGCTAATGAGGTCAAGATTATTGCTTTCTTACTTACTGGACTTGTTAGCTAAATACTGCATTCTAGGGCCCACTCTTAGGCTCCTGACCTCAGCAAGATGGTCACAGTTTTCCATTTGGTCAAACGGGGGCGCCATGTTCAAGTGTCAAATACTGACTTTAGCACCATCATGCTGAGAAAGGAAAGTATAATTTTCCATTTGATTTGTAACCATTCCACACAGCAGTTATCTTTCTTGACAGTATGGGACTCCTTATCTTCCTAAAAGAGGATAAGATGTTTGTGGATGTACGGGAGTGGGACTGGTCTTTTCAGAGTATTTGTCAGGTCTCTTTTAGCCTTGGATTCTCACGCACAGAGCAAGCAGTGTGTCTTCCATTTGGCTGCTAGTCCATAGTTTTATTTCTGTTTTGCAGGACAGAGAGGGATGCTTCAAACTGGTCCACGGATAAGCTGAAAACGCTGTTCCTGGCAGTGCGGGTGCAAAATGAGGAAGGCAAGTGTGAGGTGACAGAAGTGAATAAGCTTGATGGAGAGGCATCCATTAACAATCGCAAAGGCAAACTTATCTTCTTTTATGAATGGAGCGTCAAACTAAACTGGACAGGTAAGTCTGTGCTGGGCCATTAGAACAAAGGCTAACTGCATTTTGGTTGACCTATTAAGGAGCCGGGAGAACAGTTTTGGGACGGTTAGGAACTCTTCAGGGGACACAGGGCTCTTTACTTTTATAGAAATCAGTATTGGGTGCCAAAATTTCTCTGCTGCTGTGGGACACTAAATGCATTTCCTCTCTGTGGGCCTCATAAGCCACCACCAGTGAAGCAGCTGGGCCACTGAATCTTTGGGCCACATGATATGTTTGGACATTTTATGTCAGGTAACGTTTCCTCAGACTAGCTAACTTTTGTCTCTTGGATGATTGACTTAAAGGTGGGAAGGGGAGGGTTTTTTTGGTCTTGATTTTTTTTTTTTTTTTTTTTTTTTACTTTCTCCAGTGTGAATCTACCAGTTTAGACTACCCTGCTAATGAAGTTTCTGTGTGACTATAATTTGGGGTGGTTTTATCCTCCAGTTTTTGTGTCCCTTCTGTGGTGGTATTGGCAAAGAATTGGAGCCATGTATGTGCCCTAGCTGGATGGTCCTGACAATCTTAAAAGGCACTAAAGCTAAAGGAATACATGTGTGGGGCAAAGCATACATTAGATTTGTGCCTCGATGAGCATTTTTCAAGTAAATGGTAATAAAGAGGAGAAGAGTAGATCTATCTGTTCGTGACTTTTTTTTAAAAAAAACTATAGTAGTCTGAAAGGAACCTTGGGTATCATCTTGCCCAGTCCTTTTTTTATAGATTGAGAAACTGAGGTCAGGAGAAGTGAAGATCAATAATCATCTTGTTGGTTCATTTTGAAATACAGTCAGTTCTGCTGTAACGTCACCCGTGTGTTCCTAAAAATCCCCATACTGTGCAAAATTGCTCAACCAAAACCACAGGGCTTATGGGGAGGATAGGGTTAGGGACACGACACAACACCCAAAAACCTTCATTGGTGACACATTTTTAAAATTTAGGAACATAAAAATTGATAGCACAGTCCATACATGTTATATGGGAAGAAGTACATAAATAATACAGTAAACATAGTGCTTTACCTTGAAAAAGACCTGAAGTTCACTTGTGAAAGTAGGCATCAGAAGGGTTGCAGCATGTGGGTTATTGTCGATTGGTGGAAGGAGGGTCAGCTGAAATCAGAAGTTGTAACACCAGTGTGGGTGGCGTGGCTCATAGCACAAGGGGAACTGAGGCTGCTGGCAAATAAATGTTTGAGATGTGTGTGTTTTGTGTATTCCTGTGCAGCTCATTTCAGCTGGGTGTGGTTTTGTGTGGGTGTGTGTTCACCTAGTGTTTCTCGTGAAAGAAATCCTGTGTTAGCAAATGTGAAATTCATGCTGTGATCAGATTGACCCCTAATATGTCAGTCACATCGGAATAAATTTGTATTTTCAAAACAAGCATTCTAGCAGAACTGACTGCATTGATTGTTGACCTAAGTTCTCCCTGGCAGAATTCCTGCCAGTGCCACATCCACACAGCTCTTAGTCCCATACAGTAATAACGCAGTTGGCCTCAACAGATCTAATGAGGAAAGACATTTCTTCTAGGGGAGAAGCGGGGAGGGTTGGTTGCATCTGGCTTTATCTCAGAATAAAGAGGGTCAGTTTAGTAGTTCAAAAGAAGTGCAAGCAAAAAAAAAAAAAAAGTGCAAGCAGAAGAGTAGCTAGGACTCTAGAGCAGCCTTTTCCTGCAAAGGGGGAGACTAATGATGTTGCATTGCTTTTGACAGGTACCTCTAAGTCTGGAGTACAGTACAAGGGACATGTGGAGATCCCCAATTTGTCTGATGAAAACAGTGTGGATGAAGTAGAGGTTTGTGCTTCCTAATTCCTCATCTGAGTCTTCCACATTCTCTATTCTCAGATGAGAAAAATGACTTCCCATTCAAGATGAAAGCCCAGGCCTGGCCCAAGCATTCAGAACCTCAGTTTGTAGATGATTTCCTAGGTCTGTGGTGCCATTGAGAGCTTCCAGCACAGCTTGTGCTTGTTTAATTACTCCGCTTTAGCTAGTAACTTGGGTTCTAATGTTAGCCACCTTGGCTTTGGCAGAATGCAAGAAGGAACACTCATGGGGATTGGAAAAATACCCCAACCCTCACACGTTTCCTTTGGAAATGTCAGCAGCTATCTGATTGCTCAGCACCCACATTCCATGTCGTGGGTGCCCCTCAAGTTATTTACCACCTACTTCTGATCTTTCACTCAGATTAGTGTGAGCCTTGCCAAAGATGAGCCTGACACAAATCTCGTGGCCTTAATGAAGGAAGAAGGGGTGAAACTCCTAAGAGAAGCAATGGGAATTTACATCAGCACCCTCAAAACAGGTATCCCTTGAGTAGTTAACGTATGCCTTGAGGAGGTAGTTCCCTCCCACCCCCGACCATCAGACTCTGATTAAGGGTCCTGACAGTCCTTTCTTTGCCAGATGGGTAAAAGATTTGTGGGGGAGGGGGCTTATTTCACCTCAAAATCAATCTATAAACTCTGAATAAGGGAAAGATATAGAGATGGATTATGTGATTAATTGACTGATGAGCACTTGAAATGCAGATAGTCCCAACTCGAGCTGTGCCGTGAGTAGAAAACATGGTGGGTTTTGAAAACTTGGTACCAGAAAAGGAATGTGAAATTACTAATTGCTTTTTAAAAATTTTTTTTTTTTTTCAACATTTATTTATTTTTGGGACAGAGAGAGACAGAGTATGAACGGGGGAGGGGCAGAGAGAGAGGGAGACACAGAATCGGAAACAGGCTCCAGGCTCTGAGCCATCAGCCCAGAGCCTGACGCGGGGCTCGAACTCCCGGACCGCGAGATCGTGACCTGGCTGAAGTCGGACGCTTAACCGACTGCGCCACCCAGGCGCCCCGACTAATAGCTTTTTTTTTTTTTTTTTTTTTTTCGTTTATTTATTTTTGGGACAGAGAGAGACAGAGCATGAACGGGGGAGGGGCAGAGAAAGAGGGAGACACAGAATCGGAAACAGGCTCCCGGCTCTGAGCCATCAGCCCAGAGCCTGACGCGGGGCTCGAACTCACGGACCGCGAGATCGTGACCTGGCTGAAGTCGGACGCTTAACCGACTGCGCCACCCAGGCGCCCCCCGACTAATAGCTTTTTATATTGATACAATAGTTTGGATGTATTGGGTTAAATACATCCAGATAGTTTGGATGTATAGTGTTACTAAAACTAATTTCACTTCTCTGCTTTAACACTTTACTGTGGCTACTAGAAAACTTAAGATTATATTTGAGGCTGTCATTACATTTCGGTTGAACGGTGCGATCTAAAGACTTGGCATCCCTGGACTGCTTGAGCACAGTCCTGGACTGTCTTTGACATGCATTCTCCAGGGACACTTAGGGGGTCATTAGGATAGCGGTCAGCTCAGCTCTCCCCTAGAATTCCAGTTCTGCCAGTGTGTTCTGATCTTGGTGTTGGGAGTACATAAAATGACTGTCAAAGGGCACCATCATACGAGGTGATACCTCTTCTGGTGAGAACGAGTGCTCTGGTGCACTAGGCGTGGCTATTCTACTGAGGTAAGGCAGAGTGGAGAAGGGGGACTAAGTATGCATCTGTGGGTATCTTGCCCTGCTCTTGAATTCCTTGAAAGTGCCATTACATTCGTTGGCTACCATCCATAGGAGACCTCATGTACATTTAACAAGTTGTATTGCTTCTAATGGAGCGAGATTTAGAATCATCCTAGTTAACATTCTGTGTTCTGTAGCATACACTCAGATACCTGTCTGGCATAGTGCAAAGGTAAAGACCTAAAGTAAGTAGACTCTTTCTTTCTTTGTCATTACTTCATTTGGGGGTAAGACGTCCATGTTTGTCAAACTCTAAAGAAGCCCCAAATCTCAGCTACTAAGAAATAACTTCCAGGAGTGGGGATTTTATTTTTTCAGAGTTCACGCAGGGCATGATCTTGCCTACAATGAACGGAGAGTCAGTAGACCCAGCCGGGCAGCCAGCACTGAAAACTGAGGAGCGCAAGGTAAATAAGTGGTATTTCCATGTGTTCTTTCTCTGACCCTAACCTCCAACCCACAGCAGCCTGTGATCTGCCCATGGTGCTTTTTACAGAGTCCACAACGTGTAGTTGTTTGTCCCTCTTTAACTGGGTTTTTAATCATTTATAACAAACCCCTAGAGCAAATGGAAGCCAGCAGGGGCTTCAGAGTTTCTCTTGATTGCACTTAACACCGGTTAGGTTGTGAACACAGGATGGTCTTCAGCTATCTATGTTTTCAGTATTCTTTCTAAGTGGGGTGTTGATATTTCATACTTTGACACTAGAGGGGTCACGAAGGTACCGGGCTTAGATCACGACATTCACCTATTAGGAAATTGATCAATTTCACCACATTTGCAGGGTGAGCAGCTAGTTTTTGTGGAGCTAGAACTTGTACAGTTCAGGCTCAGCACGTGGTTTGCAGCCCCGCTGCCCTTCTGCCAGCACAGTGAAGGAGATTCCCGAGGGGAGGTGGCTGCTTCCAGCTCTTTGAGCACAGAATTTTTCCTAGAGAATTACACTGAGTGCTTCAGAAATGCCCAGTGGTTTGCCGGGTCCTTTGGTCAGTGGGGTTTCCAGTGAGGATCTGTCCTCCACTGGGAGTGTTGTTTTCGGTGGGAACTGAGAACATTCTGGGAAGGTTCCCCTAATGACTGAAACGTCCATCCAGCCTCCTGGAACAATTAGCACTGGAGGCGAAGAAGTTTGTGAGAATGAGTGACAGGCCTGTCCTGGAAGCCACGTTAATGGAGGCTTCCCACCCTCTAAACCTTTCTCGCTGCCGCTTCCACAGGCTAAGTCTGCTCCTTCAAAAACCCAGGCCAGACCTGTTGGTGTCAAAATCCCCACTTGTAAGATCACCCTTAGAGAAACCTTCCTGACATCACCAGAGGAGCTGTATAGAGTCTTTACCACCCAAGAGGTAAGTATAATCTTGTGCGTCAGGCCTCCGGGCATTTGCTGCTCAGGTGACTTGGGATGTTGTAGGCACATCCCCTCTGCATGCAGAGCAGGTACTAAAAAGTGGTGCCATGAGGATTTCCTCGTACAAGTAGTGACAAAGAAAAAACGCTTCTGTGTTCACTCTACTCCTCAAAGTGGACTTGCTCTCTGTCCTCCTGTATAGTGTTTTGGGGTGGTTTAAGTGGGCACCACTGGAAACATTCTTGTTGGAAAAGTGAATGGATCTGAAGTATTGGCATCATGGATTTACAAAGAGTTACTCAAGTCAAAGCCCTGAGCAGTGGCTGTCCCTTTGTAGTGGGACATAACAGAAGCCAGTCGTTGGACAGAGTGGTGCCTTTGGAAATGAGAGCTAAGGTGTGCAAGTATCATCTGGCGTTTGTCCCTAGGTCCCACTGAGAGGGACATCTTCCCTACCTCTTTTTTTTTTTCCCCCCCCACAGCTCGTTCAGGCCTTTACTCATGCTCCTGCAATGTTAGAAGCAGACAAAGGTGGGAAGTTTCACCTGGTAGATGGCAACGTCTCTGGGGAATTCACTGATCTGGTGAGTGCCTGCTAGCCCCAGACCCAGGATATAGTCTCAGGTCAGAAGAAAAACATTCCTTTTTTCAGCTCTGTAGGTAAAATTCAATCTCTCTGGTTAGTAAAACCTCATTTTTGTATTTTCAAAAGAATGTTGCAGTTGAATTCTCTTGCTTTCCTAGAATTTTTCTCCTCAGAGTTAAATTAGTTCTTCCTGAAGAAATCAAACATGGAAGAGAGGTCATGTATATTGGCAGCTGGTAACTTTCCATTTGTAGCGCTGAACTGTCACCTGGGCACAGTTGACCGGACTGGACTTGGGAGTGAGAGGAGAGGCCGTAGCCTGTGTTGGTGCTGATGCTACCAACTCCACGGTCCACTCTGTGCCCCTGAGGTGTAGAATTGCACAGACCGTAGGCCGAACGAAAGACAGACAGCTGGTCCCAGCCAGGATCTGGCGCATTGGAGTCTACGGTACACACTGATCTCTCTGGTTATTTTAGGTCCCTGAGAAACTTATTGTGATGAAGTGGAGGTTTAAATCTTGGCCAGAAGGTAAGTATGCATAGTTGCTTAGTGCCATTACCCCCAGAACTCTTTCTTTCCCCCTTAGTCTCCAACCCTGACGGAAACCCTGGATCTTAAACCCCCCTCCCCTCTGCCTCTCCCCAGGGCATTTTGCCACCATCACCTTGACCTTCATAGACAAGAATGGAGAGACTGAGCTGTGCATGGAAGGCAGAGGCATCCCTGCCCCCGAGGAAGAGAGGACGCGGCAGGGTTGGCAGCGGTACTACTTTGAGGGCATCAAACAGACCTTTGGCTACGGCGCACGCTTATTTTAGGGCTGGCAGCAAGGGGCTGCCCAGTGCTTCGGTCCAGCCCTCTCCTGACTGGGGCTTGGGACTCACAGGATTGCACCATCCCAACCACTAACTTGGGGCTGGGGCCCCTTCCCTCCACGTATATCTTGGGTTTGTGCATGTTTTCTGCTGGGTGGGATCAGAGGGTGATTTCTCTTTTATGTGTACATACGCTAAATAAACGTAATTTAAAAAACGTGCATATCTGGAAACCTGTGTTGCTTGGGTGGCTGGTATTAATGAGTTCCCTTGAAGACACTGAATTAAAGGGAAAACCATTCTGGGTAAGGGCAGGTAATTAGGAGGCAGGAAAGAAACCACCTCACCGCATTCCTGAGCTAGTCTCCTTTCTGCAGACTGGCACAGAGCTGCTCCCCTCACTGCGAGAAGACAAGGCGGGGTTCTCGGGGGTAAACGGTGCCAAGAAACTGCACCCTAGGCTTGCGTCTCTGTGTGGCCTCTTCTCTGCAAGAAGAGACGAGCACCAGGTGCTGGCTTGATACATGGGAAGATCCCCTGCCCTGTGGCAGGGGGGACTGTGGACCTCAGGTTCAGAGCTTCTGCTTACTGAGCAGTTCTGTGTACTGGAGACTAAGTAGCCCCCTTGCATTAGCTCGTTTAACCCCCATAATAGCCTTATGAAAAAGCTACCTACATTTCTGTCTTAGAAAAATCTAAGTCTTGCTTTTCTTCAGTAACCTCCCAGATCCTACAGCTGATCCTTTGCAAGAGTTGAGAAGGACTGGAACTTGCAGAGCCAGTGCTCCAGTCTAAACCACTATGTCTACTGCCCTGTTGCTGGGTTCATCTGCTTAAAGAGGCTGCTGTATTTCTAGTGTGTTAGGCATCCCTCCTGGAGTAAAAAAATGCCAGGCCTCTTAGTACTCCCAGAAAGAGAAAGATATGAATATCCTGGTCAAGTATTTTTTAAGTACCTGGTTCCGTTAAACAAGTTTACTGAGCACTGACCACGGGGCGGGGGTATGTTCAACTGGAGTTCAGGCCACCACGTGCCAGAAGTAACTACCTGAACAGGGAGGGCCGCTTTCCCGCACAAGCCCTGCCCTGGTGCCCTGTGTCCCAGTGTGAGTCAGGGCCTTCCAATCCAGACATGCTACCTCCTGCAGGCACAGCTATTTCCTTCATCTATTTTTGCTTGTTTTATTAGGTGGCAGTGAGGCCTGCAGGCTAATCCTACCAAGGTGACTTGGCCAAAACATTGTAGTTAAAGCAAAAGACCAGTACTGATCTGGATAATTCAGACCCCCAAGAGCCACTTTTGGCTTGAATTACTCATAGGAATGGTGGACTAAACTAATTAGCATCTAATTTGGCATTAGATCTGCCTCTTGGGGGTCCAAAAAGAAGTCTTTTGATAGAGAACCTGGACTGTAGCTTGAATCAAATCTAGGGACCCTTCCTAACAGACTCCTCTTCCTCACACAGAGACCAGTGACAAAATAGGAGCCCTTTCATGCCTGGCTGGAGAGTTAACCAATTCTAGAGTTCTTTAAAAGAAATCTGAAGTAGAGATTATAAACACCTTAAAAAAACCAAAGCACCAGGCAAATGAACTCTCCTGTGATCTGCTCAGTAACAGTTGACATCCCCAGTACTAATGATGGCTGTACCCATTTTTACCACTGCCATTTTACTGCTAGCATTTTAAGTAGGCTCCATGCCCAGCGTGGTGCCAAATATGGTGCTTGAACTCACAACCCTGAAATCAAGACCCGAGCTGAGATCAAGGGTCGGATGCTTACCCGACTGAGCCACCCAGGTGCCCCTTGCTGCTAGCATTTTTGAGCCTAAAATGCAGATTGAGCTAAATACAAAACTGTGGACTTGGTTGGACTTGGGTTGAATCATACCACTTCTAACAAATGGGGCAAATTTTCCCACCTGTATAATGGTTATAACAGGTACCTTATGAGAGCATTAGAGATGACGAATATAGAAGCATAGGTAATGGTACCTACTGACTTCCAGACTCAAGGGCCCAAATGTTCTCCCTTGAGCAAGAATATTTTGAAAAGCTAGTTAACTGGCTAAATTGCAAATCATAGGCCAAGGATTCACCCAAGAATCATCTGGGGGAATCTGTTAAATTCAGAAAATGTGGACTCCACCCCTAAAAGATTCTTACTTGGTGTGGGGTGTGGCCCATGAACTTACATTTTCATAAATACCCCAAGTGATACTGATGTCAGGACACATTTTGAGAAGCACCCCTACCTGTTAAAATCTAATTGTAATGGAGGAGCCAAAGAAACACATTTGGGACCTTCTCATGAACAATAGGACAAAGGCTCTGAAAACATTCTATCTTCCAACAAAGGAAGTCAGCAGGATCTGGAAGGGACGTACTATGTTGCTTTAAACCCTAGTAAGAATTCGATCTGACCAGTCTTGCCTAGCCTAGGACCCTTTATGAGGTACACCAGATGGAGACAAATTGGGCAAGCCATCCTGATGACGGGCAGCTAAACTAGAAATGGTGGTGGTGTTCGTGCTGGGTGTGCAGCCACGAGGGCTGGTGTTTGGAAAAGTAAGAACAGCTAGGCAAGACAGTTACCTCACTAACACTGGACCCAAACGGGGGAGGGCCCCCACCTGATTCTGGTCCTGGCCGCTCCTAAAATCCTCCCTTTAACAGGATCAGTGACCTCTCTCCGTCACTGTTTCTCCTCACACACACCTATTCCCTGAGCCCAAAGTCACCTGCACAGGGCCTCTTTCTCCTTTGTAGAGTTTGAATAAACACTATTTTATAGCTGACCTGCTCTCCAACCTCTTCAAGACTCCTTTCCAAACCGCCTTTATCTTCTGTCATCTGTGGTCTGAGATGGTAGCAATTTCCCATGTCACTTACAGATCAAAAATGTGGCTGGCTAAACTCAGTTTTTGGGTAATAGACAACCACTAGGTATAGATTAAATTTAGACAGTGTGTTCAAGTGTTAAGGTGAGTTATATTAGAAAGGAGGAGAATTAGCAGATTCCTGTGAAAAAGGACTCTAGGATATTTTTATCTTATAAAAAAAAAGTTTCGGGGCGCCTGGGTGGCGCAGTCGGTTAAGCGTCCGACTTCAGCCAGGTCACGATCTCGCGGTCCGTGAGTTCGAGCCCCGCGTCAGGCTCTGGGCTGATGGCTCAGAGCCTGGAGCCTGTTTCCGATTCTGTGTCTCCCTCTCTCTCTGCCCCTTCTCCGTTCATGCTCTGTCTCTCTCTGTCCCCCCCAAAAAAAATAAACGTTGAAAAAAAAATTAAAAAAAAAAAAAAAAGTTTCTGCTGGGGCACCTGAATGGCTTAGTCAGTTAAGCGTCTGACTCTTGATTTCAGCGCAGGTCATAATCTCACGATTTGTGAGATTGAGCCCCAAGTCGGGGCTCTGCGCTGGCAGTGTGGAGCCTGCTTGGGATTCTCTTCCTCTCTCTGCCCCTTCTCCACTAGTGTTCTCTCTCTCAAAATAAATACACACACACACACACACACACACACACACAGAGTTTCTGCTAACAGATAATTAAATTATGCCTGTACTAATGTTGATTTTCCCAGACAACAGAATGGGAGAGAACTTGGATCCCATCTGGTGATGAGATCCTGCCCTCTCTGGCCCTGTAATATTTTAGTTGCACCAGAGTATTTTTAGACTGTGGCCCAGGACCAGACTAATAAACTTACCTCTAGGTGTGATGGTTATGGAAACATCTGGTTCTCTGAGCGTCTCCAGGTGGTGGCTCTGGACATACCTTGCCTCATCCTACTTCCTGATGTGTCTCTGTCCTTCCCCAGATGCCAGTAGTGACAGTGCAGTGTCTGTTAAGGGTAGCAATCAAGGCAGGGTACAGGTCCACTTCTGTCATCTTATAGGGGTAGTCCTTTGGGCAACTCTGCCCATACTTGCAGCAAGGTACTTGGGGAAATAGGGCCACTTCCTCTGGAGTGCATGCTAATTGACCTCTGCCTTGGAAGTCTTCCTGTTCCCCAAGAACTAGTAAATGTGCTCTGAGGTCCGTACCTCCTAGGAAGCCCTGTACAAGTATGAGTAGGGATAACTCACATCTACATCTAAACTCTGTATCCCAGGAGCTCTGCCTGCCCGGCTAGGTTAAGGAGTCACAAACACGACAATGGGGGCTTGGCTTGGGCTGTACACAGGGCTCCCTACACCTCTGGTGAGGCTCCAAATTCTTCATCAGACAGAATTTGAAAATAAAGTGCTTTATTGCTGAGGATCACAAAGAGCTTCAGGGCGGCGGTCTAGGAGCTGAAGTTCCCACCTTTTGGAGCTTTTGTGAACAGGATGGTGGGGACTTCAGCCCTTCAACCCCACACAAGGCAAGGAAGTAAGATTTTGGGGGTGAGGAGGGCAGGGAAGAAGCACCAGGTTTGCTAGGTGAGCCGATTATGTGCATCTCTTCCCAGCTCTGAGCTCAGTGCGTTCAATGACATCACCTCGGGAGCGTCAAGTGGGCCATGGCGGGAGCCTTTACAAATATCACAGAAACTGTCCAAATCTGGGCTTCCCTGCCGCCAACCCCGAGCCGAGAACTGGTGTACCGGCTCACCATGGTGCACATCCTCCTGAGCTGTTCTGAGCCCACCCAGACCTGGCAGCTGTGTCCATTCAGGGCAGTGCCATCCAGTTCTGCACATCCCTACAACCTGGACAGAGCAGAGATTGCTGGACAAAGAAAGGGACCTGAATTGGTTGACCCATTCCCAGCCAGGAGCCGGCCCTGTCTCGGCCACCTCAGCCTGTCTGTCCACGCTGGGCCCCACGGGTTGACTTCAGCCTTAACCAAAGTAGTGTCCACTGAAAAGCAGCTCGGAGTTGAGGAGAACCTGTTAGGGCCCCGGTGTGGGTCTGTGGTGGCTCCCAGCAGGGGTGGGGCAAGAGGGCCTCCGGCAACCAACCAGAGATAAAGAGGGCTGGCTGCTAGGCTGGCTGCCAGCCTGACAAAAGCAGCTGTGGCACCACAGGCCCTGGGAATCACGACGTGTGCCCACAGCCAGGGTGGAAGAGCCCAGCTCAGAGGGAGAGGGAGGAAAATGAGTGGCCAGGCTGGGACAGCACCTCCTAGGGGGCAGGAGAGGGCAGCCCCCACAGACACACACTTCCCCCCGCCCCCATCACCCAGAGACCTTGGGGGCTGAGCTCCCTCCCTCAGCCTGGGCCCTGTACACCCCTCGACCTGTCCCCAGCCCCACACCGACACCTGGGGTGCTGACCTGCCTTGGGTTCACAAGCAGAGGGCCCGCGGCACCAGGCCGGCCGGCCTCACGGGGTCTGGGCAGAGGCAGGGTGAGGGGTGTGCAGGGGAATCTTCTCCAGAACAGCAGCCCCCTGGTTAGTACTGCTTGGCCTCCTGCAACTGGGCCAGGTACTCCTCCTCGGGAGGGTTGTCGGCGCAGGCCCGGCCATTGTTGGGAGGCCGCACAGCGTGGTAGCGGCTCCAGTCCCCCTTACAGAGGATCCAGGGCAGCGTGTCCACCTTGAAGTGCAGCTCAGGCGAGAAGTCGGTGCTGACGAGGTCAGGCGCACCGGCGCCCTTGCCCCGAGTCAGCAGCCGGCTGCCCGCATCGTAGCAGCAGTGCTGGGCGGCCAGGGTGCTGCTCTCCACGGACAGCAGCGAGCGCAGGCAGAAGCGCGCCGTGGGCTGGTACACGTCCAGGTGCTCTCGAGGCCCGCTGGCATCCCTCCACTGGAAGCTTCGGCCCCGGTGCTCATCCTGCAGGCTCACCGCGCTGTACACGGCCTCCAGCGGGTACGCGCATGGGCAGCTGGGCAGGTCCTGCAGCACCTGACTCAGGTACTTGGCTAGGAAGTCACTCTTGCAGTTCAGCCACTTCTCACAGCTATCCACATCTGCAGAGGGGAGGGGAGCCAGTCAGCCCCGCGGTGGGGTGGGGGCTGATCAAGGGCCAATGCCTGGAGAGAGAAGGCCCCGCAGCGGAGCTGAGTGCAGCCCAGCTTGGCCTCCTCTGTTGCCAGATAAGGGCTACCACACAACCACCCAGGAAACCTGGAGCCAGAGGCTACGGCTCAGAATGGATGTTGGCCAAGGGGCTGGAGGAGGAGCCTGGAGGCTGTCTGAAGTGCCAGGTGCTGTCCCTTTATGTGCTGGATGGTGGGGAAGATCTGGGGTCTTGGGGAAGGAGCTGGGGTGGTCGGGCGCAGGAACCGCTGTTTTAAGCAACTGGTAAGAAAGCATGTCGACCCACTCTCACATCTGCCCGCTGTGACCCCTTCCATCTATGCTGTCTTCCTCCCTTCTCTCTACCTTGGGAATGTGGCTGCTGACTCTGGCCACGCAGAAGGAACGGCTCCTTCCTCCTCGCTCCAGAACTTTGGGGCACACTCTGCAGCATCGTGCTCAAGTTGGTCGTGTGTGTCTCTCCCCCTAACACCCGAGCTCTTTGAAGGCAGATCCCGGGCCTTAGTCTTCTGGGAACCCCTGCCCTGCACAGTGCCAGGCCCACCACGCCAGCTCAGGGAGCTTCACAGTATTGAGCATAGGTCCCACCTGCAAGGGGGCCTGTTGGCAGCTGCCTACCTCCTTGTGAGGAGCAAGTGACACCAAGAGACAGAGATGCAGAATGTCCCAGTGAAAGTACCGTCTGCTCCAAACTGCTGAAAGGAGCAGTCCTGGAATTCTGGCCCCTAAACTGTTTCTGACAGCACCCCTTCCCACACAGAGCCTACCCAGGAGCCTCCAAGACCACCCGGGAGTGGAAGCCAGAATGTCCCCATCCCTTCCCGCAGCCAGGGAGAATATGCCCCACCAGGTGGATCTCCAAGCTCAGTGGCTCCCATCAGGACGGTCTTCCCAGCAGGAATATCAGGTTGGGAAAGGCCAATGGCCTGGCTAGAAATGACAGGGACTCAGAAATGACAGGGCCTCTTTGCTGGGGAGACTAATCTTCCAGCTGGAACATGTACTCTGCCTCAGTGGATGGGGGTGAGATTCCTCCTGTGCAGTGATGCTCCACCCTCCCGAGAGAGGTTCTCCCCAAGCCCCCAGGAGCAGGGCCTAGCTCCCCACTGACCTGGGCTGAGCATGTCCGTAGCATTGTGGGCCAGGGGCGGCCACCCCTCACCGGGGAAGCCCGAGGGGTCCTTGTCCTCGGTGCCTTTAGGAAGAGAGGAGGCCAGGCTGGTGGGGCCCCAGGGCACCTCTGTGCTCCCAGTGGGGAAGCCCAGCCCTCATTAGGCTCTCGGTGCCCACAGCATCTGGACTAGGCCTGGGACGAGGCAGAACCACCGTGTCTATAAGCTTCCTGCATCCCTTCTCCAGGCCCCACCCTCAAACAAGGCCCACATTCCCAGGGAGCCAAGCCCAGAGTGTAAGCCTCTGCCTGTGTAGGAGCTGGGATTCGTCTCACCAGGACAAAGGGGCAGGTCGCAGGCACGGGACTCGGTGGCAGTGCAGGCGTAGCCGCAGGGCCGAGTCCTCCTCTGGCTGCCGCTGCCGCAGCTCCCACTGCAGGGAGACCAGGGGCTCCACTCCTCTTGAAGCTCATAGTCTGGGTCAAGGCAGGGAGCCAGGGGTGAGTGAGCACAGCCCACAGGGCACATTGGTGCAGATTAGCTAAGGGTACCCCTTCCTCAGGAGGATGCCATCCGTGCCAGGGCTCCCAGCCTAGTGGACAAAGCACGGGCTGGACTTCAGCCCCCACCTGTCCCTCAGCTGGGGACCCTTGCATGGTGGACACCCATGTAAATCATCAGGTGGCTCTACAGACACAGCAACAATCCCAGCCACCCACTCTGTGCCAACACAGCGATGAAGAGAAAAAGATATCTGGGGCTGGAAGCTACCTGACCACTGTCAATGTGACCCTGGGCAAGTCCCCCTACGTCTCTGACCTAGAGGGGTTTTTTTTTTTTTTGTAATTTTTTAATGTTTATTTATTTTTGAGAGAGAGAGAGAGAGCAGGGGATGGACAGAGAAGGGGGGGTGGACAGACGATCCGAAGTGGGCTCTGCACTGACAGCAGCAAGCCCGATGCAGGGCTCGAACTCACAAACAGAGAGATCATCACCTGAGACGAAGTCAGACGTTCAACCAACCGAGCCACCCAGGAGCTCCTCTGACCTATAATTTTTATGTCAATTAAAACCAAGGCTGACAACACTTCCCCAGCACTGGGGACATGAAGGAAAGTCCTGACTTTCCATGATAGGGACCAAGACCTGGTCTGAGGAACCTGAAATACACCATGACTGCACCCTCAGACCTCTGGCTGTTGCAGGGCTGAGACCCAGGGGGCTCTGTGGAACCCCCAAAGTACTGACATACCCAGCTCTCTCCTCACTTCCCAGGCAGGCTGGAGCAGGTGGGCACCAAGAGTTTAAGGAAAATTAATGGAAGAAAAGCTGAAAGGCATGAAAACTGCCAATTTACATCATTTTGGTGAACCAGGGAAAGCCTGCTATGCCTTAGTCTTAATGATGGCACCGCTGTCCAAGGATGAAATACCAGGGCTCTAGGGAGAATGGCTGTAACTGTCCATGAAACACGTCTGTACCCAGGAAAACCTGAACGACAACAAGAACGGCTGTCATGGGAGCTAGCCAAGTGTTAGGTGGTATTTTCTGATAGTCTGTGCTATGTTGTTTTCTAATAAAAATAATAAAAATAGCCAATACTTAGTTTACTACATGCTGGCACTTTAAATGTATTAACTCAATATCCTCTACACCCAATCTTATGTAGTTAAGGGTTGTGCCATTCTCCATTTTAGAGAGGAAGTAAATTAGGCATAGAGAGGTTAAGTAACTTGCCCAAGGTCACTCAGCTGGTAAGCAGCAGGGCCAGGATTCAAGCCCACACAGTCTGAAAATGAGGTCAGTTATGAGTGGTGGGATTTACCATATTTCCCAATTTGTTGGAAAGTGACAGCTATGAATATATGTAAAATTAACAAACGTCGATTTGCTTAGGGGGTCTCAGGGCTGTTGTGAAGGTCAAATGTTTGGGGGAAAAACAGATTTTGCAAGCTATGGGTAATGTTGCTATTTAGCAGATGATGGTGTTTGTACAGGCCTAAGCTTCTGGCCTTCATAGCTGCCCCTGCTCAGTGAAGCTCTCAGGCCTCCCTTTAGCCCCAGTTACTCTCAGAACTTCGAGAAGCAGCAGCCGGGGATGCCAAGGCGGGGATGCTCACCATAGCCGTCTGGCTCCTTGAAGGCCCAGTCCCCAGGGGCCAGCCAGCCCTGCTCCCAGCTGCCTGTGGCCCCACTGAACCCAGGCTCCTCCTCCTCCTCCTCTTCCTCCTCGTTGTCCTCCTGGTCCTCACTCTCACTATACTCTGCAGGGTAATCCTCCTCCTCCACTTCTTCCTCCTCCTCTTCTTCCCCTGGGGCTCTGCCCTTGAGATTGGTCCTCCCCTCCTCGCCCTCCAGGTAGCTCCAGAATAGGGGCCAGAAGAGCTCCTTGGCGGACAGCCAGCTAGAGGCACCCTGGGGCCAGCGACTGCTGGGCTCAGCCAATAGGTCCATCTCCACCTCGGCCTGGGGATCCTCCACCACCTCGATGGTCACCTGCAGAGGGTCAGACACAGGCCAGCCAGTGAAGGAGTGCTCAGAGCAAGGCTCCAAGGAGAGGAGAGGTGACAAGTGTGGGGGCAGGGGCAGAGGACCAACCTTTCCTCCAAACCAGCTCATTCTCTTGGCCAACCTTCCTGGCCTCCCAGGGCACACGGGGTCACAATTTAAGACTTGGCTGTGCATCAGAATCCCCTGGATATTCCAGACTCCTTGACCTAACCCTAGACATGAATTTAATTATCTGAGGTGGGGCTAGGTATGGTGGCTCTAACATGTGCCAAGGGTAGAGACCCACTAGTTTAAGAGAAGCTGGCTGTGAACTCTGCTGCAGGCTGCCCAGAATTAGGGGCCACTAACAGCCTTGGGTGTCGCTGTAGGGCTGGAAAATGATAGCAAAGAGAGCAAAGTCCCACAGCAGCCCTGGGTGGGGCGGGGGTGGGGGGGGGAGGCTCTCATTCACCACATTGTGGACAGGAAATAAGTAACATGAAATCATTTACATGAAAGTGAACTTTGAAACATTGTTTTTGGCTATTATAAAATAATACGAGATCGCCGAACACAATTTGGGGGAAAACCAGCAAAATATAATGAAAAAAATTAAAATCGCCCCCACTCCATCTCTGACAAATAACATTTTGATAATTAAACTTCCAGGTTTTACACATGCACGTGCGCGCACACGCAAACACACAAACTCTTAAACAAGTTTAGAATGTTAGTTTCTACACTTCCCCGTTGCCTTTTCTCTTTTGATGAAAGTGTTTTGCAAACTGTAGGTGCTGCACAAAATGCAGGACTCTTATCATCAGGGATTGAGGACTGGCAGTGGAGAATGTAAACTGGAATCCCACTGGCTCCATAAAGCCCCTCTGGCGGGCAGCCCCCTACCACGAGCCCACCCCATTCTGCACTCAACCAACCCTGCAGGAAGGGTTGGGCCTGGGTAGGGGCCACAAGTCGCCCCTTCCCCATTTCCCTAGAAGGCCCTGCCATCCACAAAGCTTCCCCACTCCTTGGGTCTTCATGACAGCCCTACCAGGCTGGTGCTGTTTCTCCTTTGCTATGGACTGGAAAACACAGGCTCAGAGGGCCACATGCCCTGCTCGCCCGCAGCTGGGAAGTAGAGGAGCAGCCCCCACTACTCTGTGACCCCCAAAAGAACCCCCGCCCTCCAAGGAATACAGGATGGGGACGCCTGACCTCAGGATGGAGCCGGTCAGCCCAGTTCCTCTCTAGGTGTCCACTGGGCCTATGCCCTCCTGTAGCTCTCACCTGGATATTGGGGTTTGGGGCAGTCAAGTCTGTGTTGGCCAATCCTGGCAGCTTCTGCAGCTCCAGCAGCAAGGGAGTGTCCTCCAGGGTCCTTGGCATGGACGCCTTGTCCAGGCTCAGGGCTGCTGGCTCACTGAGAGCCCGGCGCCTATGTTGGCGTGGCCCTGCCTGGAGGCGGGTTCTGGGGAGCAGGGGGGTCCTCTCCTCTTCCCTAGAAGAGCTGGGATCTGGGGAGGCTGAGACCTGAAGGAGAGAGAAGGGGAGGAGGGGGTGACTGGGGTCAGGGCTTACCCCAAATGGACCCAAAGTAGGCAACGCAGGAGTCTTGGGGTCTGACCAGGCCACAAATTCACCCTGTGACCATGGATCCAAACATACGTGTTTTAATGCCTCAGAGAGTAAATGAGGCCATGTGCACAGAGTGTTTGGACAAATGGTGCCAACATGAGGCATAACAGGGGGGCTAAATCGGGTTTCTACATGTGGAAGAAACATAAACCAACCTCCTCATTTTACAGATGAAGAAACTGAGGTCCATAGAGGGAAGCATGTTGTTTAAGGCAGTGTTTCCAAGTGCAGTTCACAGACCACATGCCTCAGAATGCCCCAGGGCTCTTGCCCAGGAACAGATGGCGGGTCTCACAAGTCAGGGCAGGAAGGCCCAGAAAGGCTGACAAGGAGGGTAGTGGCAGACCTGGGCCTTCCCCCAGCAGGCTCCCCTGTCACTGACCCTCCCAAGCTGTCCACGTGAGGGCTGTGTTCCTTAGCATCTCTGACCACTGCTACCTTCCTCCTCCTGCCCGTCTGGGACCCAGCACCTTTTCCTAGTTCAGGTGCCATCGCAGCTGTCTGTCTGCCAGGTAATTCCCTCCACCAGCCAGTGCCCATGGGGTCCACACCGTGACAGTCCCTGCCTCGGCTCAGATAGTAAGTGAAAGACCCTGGTTGTCTCTGACTCCAGCAGCAGCCCTCACCTGCTCAGACAGTGGGACACTGGGGTGGCCATCCACCTACTTCCAGGCTACAGCCATTGCTCAGGTCTCTACAACAGGACAGAGGGGGCACTGTCCAGAGCTGTCTTATGATGTAAAGCATGCCCCACCCAGGCCACAGCCTTGACCCCACTTCCCATCTCATACCTAAAGCCGCGTGAAAAAACACAGGTCTGGACAGTCAGATCAGCTTGGGTTCAAATCCTAGCTCTGCCTCTTACTAGCTCATTCAACTTGATCTGCAAAATGAGGATAATTCCTACCTGGAAGGATTGTCAGAAATTAATTTATCAAACACTTACTTCCACAGCATGTGTGTGCCAGGCACTGTTCTAAACACTTAATCATTCATTTCATTCTCCCAACAACCCTCAGAGGTAGGTGCTAGCTGTCATCCCCATTTTGACAATGGAAACTAAAGCACAGAGAGGGCAAGTAACTTGCCTCAGGTCACACAGACATTTAGTGGCAGAGCCTAGGATTTGAAACAGACAGCCTGGGTCCAGAGCCCATTCTCTCTCTCTCTCTCTCTTTTTAAGATTTTATTAAGTAATCTCTACATCCAACGTGGGACTCGAACCTACAACACTGAGATTGAGTCACACACTCTACCAACTGAGCCAGCCAGGCACCTGAGAGCTCACACTCTTAACTGTTTTGCTCTGACACTACAGGCAAGAGTGTGGAGAGTCTATTTCACAAATCAGGGGCTTATTCAGTCTAATTTCTCACTATGACTTTCTTTCCTTGGGTTAAAAAAGAGAGTCAGAACCTTTGGCCTCTCCCCTTTAACCCCCTCCTTCAGTGTTGCCCAAACACCTGGTTCCAAGGCTCCTGCACTAATCACCATGGCCCATCTGAGCCTGGCCCTGGAGTCTGTTACTGAGTCAAAGTGCTCTGGTCTCAACAGCCAGGCCAGACAAGCAGAGAGGATGGACAGATGAGTAAGAACAACTCATCTCCTTCACTTACCAGTCTTGGAGGCCTGGGACATCCCCATATGCTGCTTTCCTGGCAGCTCCCACTCACTATGCCACCAAAGCCCTAACTGTCCCGGTGCCTTGGCTCAGTAGCTCCTCTGTCCGCAGCCTCAGGACTGCAGGAGTTCAGGGTCTGCAGCCTTTCTGGCTGATGTGGATATCACTGCCTCGTGAGTGGGTAGTTAAGCAATGGTTCTCATCTGAGAACATTTGGCAATGTCTGGAGACATTTGTGGTTGTCACTTGGAGAGGGGTTATACTGGCACCATGTGGGAGATCCTACAACACATAGGACAGCCCTCACAAAAATCATCCAGTCCAGAATGTCAACAGTGCTGCAATCAAGGGGCACCTGGGTGGCTCAGCCGGTCAAGCGTGGACTTTGGCCTAGGTCATGATCTCGTTGTTCCTGAGTTAGAGCCCTGCGATGGGCTCTGTGCTGACAGCTCGGAGCCTGGAGCCTGTTTCAGATTCTGTGTGTGTGTCTCTCTCTCTCTGTCTCTCTCTCTGCCCCTCCCCAACTTATACTCGTGCGTGCTCTCTCTCTCTCTCTCTCCTAAAAATAAATAAATTAAAAAAAAATTTTTTTTATGTGTGCCAGGGTGGCTCAGTTGGTTAAGTGCCGACTTCAGCTCAGGTCATGATCTCACGGTTCATGGGTTCAAGCCCCACGTTGGGCTCTGTGCTGACAGCTCAGAGCCTGGAACCTGCTTTGGATTCTGTGCCTCCCTCTCTCTCTGACCCTCCCCTGCTTGCACTCTGTGTCTCTCTCTCTCTCTCTCTCTCAAAAATAAATAAACATTTAAAAAAAAATTTTTTTTAAAGTTTTTTTTTAAAAACAGTGCTGCAATTAAGAAACCCTGCTCTAGGGGGCGCCTGGCTGGTTCAGTTGGTAGAGCATGCGACTCTTGATCTTGGGGTTGTGAGTTTGAGCCCCAATGCTGAGCGTAGAGATTACTTAAATAAATAAATAAACTTAAAAAAAAAAAAAAGAAACCTTGCTCTAAAGTCAGGCTGCTTAGATCTGAATCCCTGAATAGTCTGGTCTCTGACCTGTGGGACACTGACGGGACAGAACCTCTGTGAGCATCCTTATGTGTAAAATGAGAACAATGATGGGAGAGAGGTAGCATCCAGCAGGGCTCAGAATGTTCATTTCCAGCCCTCTCCAACCTCTAGGCCATAGAAACTCCTGGCTAACCACCACAGCCACACATCACAGCCACCCTTCTCTAGAGCTGCTTAGAGCCCCTGCTCTGTGCTTCAGGCCCCAGAACTCTCAGGAGTGGAATGGGGCCATGGGTCTTAGTTTGGGTTTCTTCAGAAGCCAATGCTGACACCAGAATTCAAGGGCATTCCTTTGGAAGGTGATCCCAGGAGACACCACCAGCAGGGAGTGGGGGAGTGGGTCACGGGTGGGAGGCAGCTAATAAAGAATGCTCCATCAAGTTAGTGACCATGGTGGACAAGTGGAGCTCAATCCTACTGGTGCCTCAGTTATTCCCCCAGAAGTAGGGAGCTGGGCTACATACCTGCAAACCTCACCAGTCACTGATTACGGGCTTCTGGGTGGAGGAGAGGATTTGTTCCCCGGGCACCTCAGATCGGCCATGTACAGCTGAAAACAGGCCCTTGTGCCAGTGACAGCCCTCAAGCAACTGGACACTGGCAACAGGGAGTAAGGCAGAGATACGGGCAGAGCCCCCTGAGCCCTGACCCGTGAGTACTGTCTGAGCACATCTTCTCTACCAGGCCTGAGCTAGTAGGCCCTGGATGTGCCTTCTGTCACCCCAGCCACCCCAGCTAGAGGGAGGTAGGACTTTGTCTGCTTGTTTCACGCAGTATCCTGTGCCTGCTACACGGGAGGAGCTCAATAAATCACTGCTGAGTGACTGAATGAACACTAGCACCCCAAGGGGTGAATGTGACTGTCTCTATGTTAATGATGAGGCTATGGAGGCTCAGAGAGGGTAAGGGATTTACATAAAGTCCAAGGTTGTAATAATATCAAAGCTCGGCTTCAAACTCAGCTCTGCCTGAGAGACAGCCACTCACTAGCTGCAGACCCGAGGCTTAGTTATTAGACCCACTGTCTGTTTCCTCGTCCCTGAAACAAGGAAAACAAGACAAGGACCACAAAATGCTAGGCACTGTGGCTGTTTGGGTGGTGTTTGGATCCTATCCAGAACAGAAGACACCCAAGGCAGAGTTCTGTCATTTTTTCTTTGCCTGTCTGGTGCCCAACAAACCTTTGTGTTGTTTTTTTTTTTAACTATGTTATGAGTTTGAATCTCTTTTTAATGTACAGAGAGAGGAGAGAGAGAGAAAGAGTGAGCATGGGTGAGGGAAAGGCGAAGAGAGAGACAGAATCTCAAGCAGGCTCCACACTGTCAGTGCAGAGCCCGATGCGAGGCTCAAAGTCACAAACTGTGAGATCATGACCTGAGCCGAAATCAAGAGTCAGATGCTTACCTGACTAAGCCACCCAGGCGCCTCACCCAACAAACTCTTGTAACGACAATGCCACACATGTGTACGTCCAGTGCAGGCCATCCGACAGAATGGGTTCTCTTATTCCCATTTGACTGTGGGAGTAAACTGATGCTCAGCAACAGGCCTGACCAGAGAGAGGGTGGCACATTTTGTTCACGATGCCAATGATTTCAAGACCTTTCAAGACTTACGATGAGCAGGCTGGGGCATGACATACAAAGATGGACCCTGAGGTCCCGGGTCTAGCTCTTGAAATGACAGACCTGGCTCCCAGTCTCAGTCAGGCTTAATGTCTCTGTGCCTCGATTTTTTTCATCTGGAAAATGAGACTAACACCCATCCAACACCCATGGGAACAACACCGAGGGGCCGTATGTTCTTCAGCTTCGTCATAAAAGTCTCTGGAGTTGTCATTTATTTCTGACATATCACCTAAGGCCCTAGAAGAGCAGTCTGCATTATGTCAACATAATGTCTTAACTACCACCTTGATTACATAACAGCTTTAACACACATCACATGGACTTCTGAAGCAGTATTTGAACTGGACGGGATCACAGAGATGACTTAGCCCCTTATTTTAAATGTCAGGAAATCATCTGAGGTGAGTCATACCTGAGTTAATGACCCACTGAGACCAGAACCCCAGGACCTGAGCTCTAAGCTCTGTTTTTCATTCATGGCACTAATTTAACATATGTTTGAGGGTTCCACCAGGCCCTATACTGGAGCTGGGGGTATGACTTTGGCTCTGAAATAACCTATCCTCTAGACTGGTCTCGGGGGAAGATCTGGCAAATATATCAAAAATAATCACAATACAAGGCAGTAAGTACTAAAATAGAAAATATGTCAAAATGAGTAGGAAAAAAAATGCCAATTCAATTAACTTTATGACCACTGCCACCTCCACCTAGGAGGTGGGACTGGCCAGGGGATGTTCACTTCCTCTGGATTTGTCTACAGCAGTGGTTGTCAGCAACGGTGGGGGAGAGGGGTGTCCGTCAGGAAACACAGGGCAATGTCTGGCTCTGTCCGGCAGTGGGTGCTACAAACACCTAACAGGTTAAGGCCAAGGATGCTGTTAAATGTCCCACAAGGCACAACAAAGAATTATACAACCCCAAATGACAGGACTGTGGAGGATGAGAAACTCCGGTCTACAGGATGTAGTCTCAACAGGAGGCAAAAAATCTTAGATATTACAATGGTTTGTAACATACCCAAGTGCCATGATACATAAACAGTATATTCATGAAATGGTATATCCCAGTTTCAGTGGGAGAGGCACTTAGGGGGGAAAAATGTCTAAAAGGCTCCTTAGAAAGGCAGCGTTGAAAAAAAAACGTGGATAAAACACCAGTCCACAGAGACCTCAAATGCAGGCGGTGCTTTCCGCCGCCTCTGGAGGGCCTCAGCAGCCTGGGCACCGCTAGCAGCCCGAGCTCTGGTGCCGCTCACCCACCGGTCTCCTGCACGCACCCGGCGGGGCCTCTCAGTGCCTTCGTCTGGAAAATGGAAAGAACTACTCTGGCCTCCTCCTCCTAGAACAGCTCAGAGCCTGGAAGGAGCCAGGACCCCCTACCACACCAGCCCGCAAACCCTGGAACAAGCCGGGAGGGTTTTGTCCCCAAGGGGACAATCCACGCAGTAATGGCTGGACTGTGGACCCCTGGTGAAGGGAGACAGGTGTCGACAGACCGTGGTTCCCCTTCGCGTCTAAACTACTCTTCTCCGACTCGCTCCTCTGTTTTCGGTCGCATCCCCAAAGCCCACTCACGAGCCACCCAGAAAGTGCCCCCCACCCCCACCCCCACCCCCACCCCGCCACGTCTTAGCGACTTCTGCTCTTCCAACTACATAGTAATATCAAGGTCCCTGGCTGATATTACTCTCCAGCAAGTTGAAAGACCCCACTCACTACCTCATCTCGTCTCAATTCACACCCAAAGGGACTCCAATCTTTTGCAGGTTTGATTTGAGGCTGCACCGGCCGTTATTCGGCGGGTTGAACCTCAGCAACTCCGCGCAGCGTCGCGTTCCCCTCCCACCCTCCCGACTCCTCTCGGAACGCGCCCCCGGACAGGGGGCTTGCAGGAGAGGTTCGCTCAGGGCGAGGCGGCCGCAGGTGGGAGAGGCCGGGCGGTTCCGGGGCGTGTGGGGGGAGGTCCGCGCCCGGCCCTCTGCCCACTAGCGCAGTCTGTCTTCGGCCGGCCAGCCACGCGGTCGGGGCGGGGGCTTGCGGGGGGGTGGGGAGTCCGCCGCACCTGGTCCCCGTCCCGCGCCCGCCCTCGGAGGTCCCCGCTCGCGCCCCGGGCCCCGCGCCGACCCCTCTCCCCGCCGCTCACCTCCGCCAGCCTCGCGGGGCTCCGGGGCCGCGGCTTCCTCAGGGGGAGCGCCCGGCCCGCGGCCAGCAGCGCCGCCAGCAGCACCACGCCGAGGAGGAGCCCCGCTTGGCCGGGCAGTCGAGGCATCGTCTGCCTGCCGGCGCTGCTCCGCGCCGAGCCTCCGCGCCTCCCGAGCCGCTCCCGCGCGTCCGTTCGCGCCGGGCCTCGCCTCCTCCAAGGGCGGGAGCGCGCCGGCCGCGGGGGGCGAGGGGCGGGGGCGGGAGGTGGGGGAGACCGGCGGTCGCGGGGACGCGCGGGGCTGGGGAGCCGCGCGGCTCTCGGGTCAGCGCCCGGGATGTCCCCGCCCTTCCCGGAGGGGCGGCTCCTCGACGCGCCCGGACAGTCTCGGCTCCCTTTGATCTGGCCGCCTCCCCGCCCCCTGTCCCCGCCGCTGGTGCCGTCGCAGCCCGGAGCGAATTCCTGTTCGGGGGATGTCGCGACCGGCCGGCACGGCGCGCTCAGGCTCCGCACTGCCACTCCTGCGGGTCGCCCTCCCCGCCGGCGAGCGGACGGCGCGGGGACACACGGACTCCCAGGACCCCGCGAGCGGGAAACGCGCCGCAGCCCAGCGTGAGAGCCCTCCGGCCTGGGGCAGATGTTTGTTTGTGCCTCGAGGTAGGTTTGCTCAGGGAAGCAGGCCGGGAAGTAACTCCTCCAGGGCTCCCCGAGCTCCCCAGCTGGAGGTGGAGCCCAGAAAAACACCTGCCACTGTGCACCCGATTTCCTCAGGATGTTCTCAGAGCACAAAAACCGAGAGAGAGTTGAGATTCAGATGTGAGGATAGAGTCCCAGGAGCACAGCAGCTAGACACGTTGAGGGAGTGGTCAGAAGATCTAGCCCGGCCACTGAGTGTCACCTAGTTTTATCCCGGATAAAACAATGGGACCACCCACTCCCTCTAGCGAGACTCTTGTGCAGGGATCCTCACGTGTAGCATATGCGGGTCATGAAATAAAACCTCAGCTCGTGATAAAGATCAGGAACCCTGAAGGGCAGTGACAATTTTAGTGGCTGGGGGCTGTGAGGGAATGTGAGCGCAGTGATGCAGGGCCGGGGGCAGAGCGGTTGGACAGGTCAGTGAGGAGCTGTGGGAAGACACTAGGAAGAAGGCCTATTCAGGGACCACAAAGGCTGCCTGGTTTCAGGGCAGGAATAGCAAATCCCTGGAGGTGCTGGGAGGATGGCCAAGAAATATGCCATAGGGGTAAATCTTGGGATCTGGGTTTAGCCAAAGTGAAAAAGTTAGGGGCCCGGGCACAGTTCTGAGAAACCATTCCAATCCCCAGCGGCACGGGCCAGGGCTCTGCAGTGTTTTGTTTTGTTTTTTAATTTTTTTTAAATTTACACCCAAATTAGTTAGCATATAGTGCAACAATGATTTCAGGAGTAGATTCCTTAGTGCCCCTCACCCATTTAGCCCATCCCCCCTCCCACAACCCCTCCAGTAACCCTCAGTTTGTTCTCCATATTTATGAGTCTCTTCTGTTTTGTCCCCCTCCCTGTTTTTATATTACTTTTGTTTCCCTTCCCTTATGTTCATCTGTTTTGTCTCTTAAAGTCCTCATATGAGTGAAGTCATATGATTTTTGTCTTTCTCTGATGAATTTCACTTAGCATAATACCCTCCAGTTCCATCCACGTAGTTGCAAATGGCAAGATTTCATTATTTTTGATTGCCGAGTAATACTCCATTGTATATATTTACCACATCTTCTTTACCATTCATCCATCGATGGACATTTGGGCTCTTTCCATACTTTGGCTATTGTTGATAGGCAGTGGTTTGAATAGTAGTGCATCACAGGGATTACACTGGGTCTGGAGTTGGCCACCAAGGTTTGATTCTGGCTTCTACCATTTACTAAGAAGTTGTTATTATTGGACAAGTTCTTTGACCTCTTGGTGAATTTGTCATTTATAAAAGTGGGGGAGTGGGGGGGTGGGGGGTACCTACTTCACAGGTGTAAGAAGTAAATAAGAATCTATGCTAAGGATTCTTATTAGGGTGCAGTTACCATTTTTTGGTCAAAAGTGCCAAATATTGGCAATTTCATGAGGTTCAACCTAATAAGATGCTTAGTACATGGTAAACATTCAGCTGTTAGCCCAAAGAAACCTGCATTTGAGCACCTGCTTTGTCATACTGTTTGTTTTTTTTTTTCTAGACAAAAAGTGAGACTACCTTGTTCGTTAGCATTTAAAAAACAGTTTTTAAACATTTATTCATTTTTGAGAGACAGAGACAGAACACAAGCAGGGGAGGGGCAGAGAGAGAGGGAGACATGGAATCTGAAGCAGGCTCCAGGCTCTGAGCTTAGAGCCTCAAACAAGGTTCGAACCCATGAACTGAGAGATCATGACCTGAGCTGACGTCGGACGCTTAACCAACTGAGCCACCCAGGTGCCCCTCTTTTCATCAAACTTTTACACCTTCTGCCAGCTCAAAGTCAGAGCTCAAGTTCATTCATTTGTGCATACCTGTCTGAGTCAGTCACTACCACTGTGCTCCAGGCCCCTCTCCCCCTTACCTGGACAGCTGTAGTAGCCTCCTGACTGGTTCTATTATATCCTCTCCTGTTCTCACTGCCTCCTCACGAATGCTCTTGGTTATCTTCAGTGGAAAACAAGGCATCGTCTACATACAGTACATGCTTCTGAGTTCATCTGATTCTACTCTCTGATTCTTTGAGCTATTTTACAGCCCTATATAGGTTGTAGGCAAGAATAACGAAGTAAAATAGTTATTACATATGGAAATGCAAGTTATGTCCTGTCCTCTGAGGTTCATTTGACCTCCCAGTATAGAAACCAGTTTTGCCTACATTTTTTTTTTCTTAATTTTTATTTACTTTTGAGAGAGAGAGAGAGACAGAAGCGCGAGCAGGGGAGGGGCAGAGAGAGAGGGAGACACAGAATCTGAAGCAGGCTCCAGGCTCCGAGCTGCTAGCACAGAACCTGATGCGGGGCTCGAACCCATGGACCGTGAGATCATAACCTGAGCCAAAGTCAGACACTTAACCGACTGAGCCACCCAGGTGCCCCCAGTTTTGCCTACATTTGCACATCCATTTCAATATTCTTGATCTATAATTGTTCTTGTTTTTCAGTATCTCCTTTGATTGCTTATAATATCTTTACCAGTTTCCTCATTCGGGAGTTAAAGAAAATCTTTAACTTGTGTTCATTTTTATATCTGTAAGAGAATCATTTTGTTTTTTGAAAATTATCTTTTTAAAAAACATTTTTAATGTTTGTTTATTTTTGAGAAAGAGCGCAAACCGAAGAGTGGCAGAGAGAGAGGGAGACACAGAATCCGAAGAAGACTCCGGCTCTGAGCTGTGAGCACAGAGCCCAGTGTAGAGCCAGAACCCACGAACCATGAGACGTGACCTGAGCTGAAGTCAGACACTTAACCAACTGAGCCACCCTGGTGCCCCAAAATTATCTTTTGAAAATCCTGTTGGATGCACTTCATTCCTACCTTCCCAATCTTAGCTCCCTGGCAACCACTTATCCCCTCTCTGTCACTATGGGTTACTTTTGCCTTTCTAGATTTTTGTATTAATAGAATCATATTTATGTTTTCTTTTGTGTTTGGTTTATTTGTGCATGTTAAGACTCATCCATACAGTTGTAGGTATCAGTGATTTGTTCCTCTTCATTGCTGAGCAGTATTCCATCCCATGAACATAATACTACAATGTCCTTGCCACTCACAATGACAGCATTTGGATTGTTTCTAGTTTGGGGCTGGTGTGAATCTAGCAGCTGTGAATATTCAAGTGCAAGTGTGGGCATGCTTCTCTAAGGTGGATGAAATCACTGCCCCAATCTGCCAAATTGTTTTCTCAAATGGCTATACACTTTGTATTCCCATACCTTTGTCAACACTTGGTATTGTAATTCTTTTTAAACTCAGCCATTCTAGGGGCACCAGGGCGGCTCGGTTGGTTAAGGGCCTACTTCAGTTCAGGTCATGATCTTGCAGTCTGTGAGTTCAAGCCCCGCATCGGGCTCTGTGCTGACAGCTCAGAGCCTGGAGCCTGCTTTGGATTCTGTGTCTTGCTCTCTCTCTGCCCCTCCCCTGCTTGCACTCTGTCTCTGTCTCTCAAAAATAATAAACATTAAAAAAATTTTTTTTTTAACTCAGCCATTGTAGTGGGTAGGTGAGTAGTGGAATCTTAGTGTAGTTTTAATTTGCATTTCCCTGACAACCAGTGATGTTGAACATTTTCCCTGTGCTTTTCTAGCCATTAGCACATCTCCTTTTGTGACAATTCTGTTCAAATCTTTGGGGCATCTGGCTGGCTAGGTTTGGAAGGCACGAGACTCTTGATCTCGGGGTTGTGAGTTTGAGCCCCACGCTGGGCATGGAGATAACTTAAAAAATATAAAATCTTAAAAAAAGTGTTCAAATCTTTTGCTATTTTTTATTGAATAGCCTTGCCTTATTGAGTTTTAAGGTTTTTTTCCAGATAGGAAGCCTTTATTGGATATATGTTATGCATGTTTTATCTCAGTCTGGAGTTTGCATTTTCCTTTTGTGGAAACTTGAAGTTTTCATTTTTTTAAGTTCATTTATTTATTTTGATAGAGAGAGAGGAGGGGCAGAGAAAGAGGGAGAGAGAGAATCCTAAGCAGGCTCCATGCTGTCAGCCCAGAGCCCGACGTGGGGCTCAATCTGACGAACCATGAGATTATGACCTGAGCTGAAACCAAGAGTTGGATGCTTAACCAAGCCACCCAGGCGTCCCTTGAAGTTTTCATTTGGGTAAGTCCAGCTTATCAGTATTTCTGAGCCATGCTTTTTGTGTTCTAAGAAATCGTTGCCTAATCCAAAGTCACAGATTTTTCTATTTTCTCTTGGAAGTTTTATAGTTTTTATGTTCAGATCTTTGCTTTAACTGTTGCATATGTGAGGGAAGAGTTGAAGGTCATTCCCCCTAGATATTCAGTTGTTCCAGCACCGTTAGTTGACTAACTGTACCTTCCGCATTGAATTAATTTGGCACTTTTGTCAAAAATCGACTAACCATATATGTGTAGGTCTATTCCTGGACTTTCTTATTAAGTTTTAAATTTTAATTCCAGTATAATTAACACAGTGTTGTATTAGTTTCAGGTGTTCAATATAGTGATTGAACAATTCTATACATCACTCAAAAATGTGGAAGTCTTCACAAATCTGTGTGTCATCCTTGTGCAGAGGCGTGCTATTCCTCTCTGTACCGGTCCAGTTTTAGTATACGTGCTGCTGAAGTGAGCACTATTTTTGGACTCTATTCTGTCTTATTTGTTCAATATGACCATCCTAATGCCAAATGCAGTCTTGGTTACTGTAGCTCTGTAGCAAGTTTTGAAATCGGGTAGTACAAATTCTTTTTCAAAATTGTTTGGTTATTTGCATTTCTATGTGCATTTTACCAACTTGCCAATGTCTACAAAAAAGAAAAGAAAAGAAAAAGGACTCTAGTGGTGATCTTTTTCAGCGCTTGCAACTCCACACTGGTTTTCCCCAATGCGTAAGATAACCCCGCACCCTGACAGCCCAGGACAGCAAGCCTCTGCCCCCTCTTCATCAGCACCACCTCCCCCCACCCCTGCACCCTAGCATCCTTCCCTTTGCTCACAGAGCATCAGTCACACTTTCTTTTGGATCCCTCATGCCTTAGAAATGTTTTCTGTATCACCTCTGTCTAAACCATACTGGTTACCTGTTTTTATCATGCTCTTTACTTTTCCTTCACAGACTTACCAGTTTGTAAAATGATGTATGTGTCCGGATGCTTATTTGTTTGCTGCTGGTACTGGTAATGCCAGAGCCTGACATGGAAATAACACTCCATATTTATTGGTTGAATGAATAAAGGCAGAGATAGCTTTCTGAATAGTTTATTTGGGCAAAACAATATTATTTGCATGGGATGATTCTTAAGTCATTTCAAGTAGTCCCCCTTCAGTTCTTAACATGTGCTCTCAAAACTGATAACTGATACACCTGACCCAACCCATTATTTATAGCTTCACAGTCTTCCAAGGTAAAAAAAAAAAATCATCTGGCAAAAAAGGTAGATGGGAATAAGGGAGAAAGAGAGAAGAGTGACATTTTAACACAGTACTAGAATTTAACATTTTTTATTTACATTTCCCCCTCTCACACTTTCTCAGATTAGATAGGCATCCCAGCAATGGAGAGGGGTTATCACAGCACCTCTTGCAAAGTCCAGCTTACAGGCAAATTGGTCAATGAAGAAAAAAAAAACAAAAAAACAAAGGCCAACAAAACAAGATCTCAGCTCCCCATAAGCTATCTCTCTGTTCTTATTCTCTTTCCCCCTTCTCTTAATGTTTGCTACCTTTCTACAGAGAGGGATCATCAAGACTGTATGGACATGCTGGCTGAATTGACATGGTGATTTCACCAGTATCCTGTAAAGAACCATCAAGGATGCTTTTTATCACTCCAACCACTGGTTTAACATCACTGAGGGAACATGACCTAATGTTAAGGGTGAAGACAAGTTACCATCCACCCCAGTCAGGAATATGTCCCACACTCCCTTTGAAGGCCTGGGCCAAGCGACCAAGCTTTGCACAAGAAACCTGAGAATTGTCAGAAAACGCAGGCTCTGAATTGACTCAAGGGTCCTCACGCATGGAGGGATCCACTTATCCATGGAGATGGCAACAAGGCAGGACACTTAGCACATCAGGGTATTGCTCTTGTCTTTACTTTCCATTCAGCTTCCCCACAACCACTCCAAAGAACAGAGCTTTGGGTATTGCTTCAATAAAAACGTGTAACTGCAGTTTAAGAAGCACTGCATTCTTTAGGATCGGTTTATAATAACTCATCATACCACAAAGAATCACAGTTTAAGGCCATCTATCATGTGCACTGTGTAGTAAACAAGACCTTGCCCACAGCTCCCCTATCAAGCCACCTCCAAGCGTGGACTGCCAGACCCACCAGAGAAGACTAAACAACTTCAGTAAGTATCAAGCTAACTCCTTTGGTTTCCACCTAAAAAAGACTCAGTCTATAGCGAAAGGTGCTTGGAAAACAGAAGTCACTGGAGAGGACAGAAGGGGCAACATTGTCGATAAAATTAAAAGCAAAAGGATCATTGGCTGGTCGTGGTGTCTCTTCTGGATGAGAAGGCAGGAAGCCAACCTTCTCATTAGGCTATCTGGGCACACGGGAATTGGGCAGGAGCCCAAACACTACATTTCCTGTGGTCAAAGCTGAGGAGAAAATAGATATGCTTTTCTCCGCGTGGAAGGGATTTTGATTAACTGGCTTAATGGATTAAGATGCCTGTGGGGCACTGAGCTTCCGTGTTAAGCAGGTAGCAGTTTATCTTATGTTCTCGGGCTGCATTTAAGCAAATAGCTGCTCAACGGCCAAGAAGAATCTTTTGATTTTCATGACTCCCCGCTTCACGACCCCTTGGGCCTATGCTGATTTTACCTGTGGGAGACGGTCAACAGTTCTGAACTTCATGAAGGCAGACAGAGGAGAAGCACTACACTCTTTCCCCTTTTCTAACCGCACAGGTTATAGCCACCAGAGATTAAAGCCCGTGGTGGCTTACCTAGAACACCAGGGAAGGAAAGACACCCTGGGAATTCGGTCCCAGCCGTTCTTCACACAAGAGAGCCAGGAGACAGTCAGTTGTATTTGATCTCCTGTCAATGGTTTTGCCACATCCCGACAAATTCTTACAAAACAAGATTGCCCAAATTCTTTTTCTTCACTGCCTAAGCTGCCCAATCTGGTATGATTGGGGCCAGAGCCTTATCGATTTGGAAAGGGGGCGGGGTGGGGGGAGAAACAGGGAGGTAGTGGTAGATAGCGTCCCCTTTTCCCCCTTCCCTGAGAAGCCAGGAAATCTCTCCACGTAAGCCATTTTCTCCTGGTTTTCACTAACAGAAATGAAGCAGAGCATATTAAACACTAGGAAGTTCAGCTAGACTGTAATAGTCATAACAAACTTAGATATAAGTTCCCTCAAGCAGGGCACAAAGAAGCTCACTATCTCCCCTGAAAGGTAAGGCTGAGTGTCCCAAGAAAAGAGTATCTGACCCAGCGATCCTCCAAACACAGCACCACCACGTATGTTTTCTCTGGACTTGAAATTCTAACAATCAAGAATCGGAAGGTAGAGAAAGAAAGGCCAAATATAGGAGGGAGGGATTACAGAGAAAAATCATTGGCAGAATATTCCATTCCTGGGCTTCTGAAAGGGCACTGAGCAAACACCTAGCCCTTAGCAGTTGTATAGGGTATTTCTGTTCACCTTGCATGACTGCATCAGGAAGAAGGATGCTGTGACCTTCTGAAGTCCTCACCCTATCATGAAAACTTAAGATAGTAACTACAGGACTAAGATGTCAAGTTCTTCAAACAAGCAAGCACTATTTGGGGGTTCTGGAGACGATTTATTTTTTTATTTCTTAGAGCGCGCACACGAGATGGGGAGAGAGGCAGAGGGAGAGAGAAAGAATCTTGAGCAGGCTTCACGCTCAGCACAAAGCCCCACGCGGGGCTCCATCCCATGATCCTGGGGCTCATGACCTGAGATGAAATCAAGAGTTGGACGCTTACCCAGGCGAGCCACCCAGGTGCCCTCAGACTAGAATGATTTTTTTTTAAGTTTGAGAGAGAGAGAGTATGAGGAGTGTGCGCCTGAGTGGGGGAGGGACAGAGAGAGAGAGAGAGAGAGAGAGAGAGAATCCCAAACAGGCTCTGTGTTGTCAGCTTGAGCCCAACTCAGGGCTTGAACTCACAAATCATGAGATCATGACCTGAGCTGAAATCAAGAGTAGGACACTTAACCAACTGAGCCACCCAGGTGCTCCTAGGGTGATTTTTAAAGGGAAGAAATTTTCTAGAGCAAAGCAAAAAGTTGAAGTGCTCCAAAGACCCCAGTCCTGAAAATACTCTTTGCATATTTACTTGCTGTAGAGCGTATACCATATTCTGGGGTAAAGCTTTTAAAATAAAGGCAGGAGGAGAATCTGCCACTGCCTCTTGATCCATTCTTCGTGATTGTGATGTCTCCTAGGTATAAATTTCCTGGTTTCTGATGTGATCTGCAAAAAAAGGTCTTATAAACCTGAAATGGATAAAGGCAATGCTAAATAGAAAGAGAGATGAGAAAAAGTGGTAAGCTTAGCCCCATCTCTACTGATTGACTCCGATTCTCAGCTTTGGCAGTAATAGTTAGCTGCTGCCTGTTTGCATCCCCTCAGATTTGTGAATCAGGCTGTGTTAAACCATGCATCAAACAATACCTAGGCCTACCCATTCCCAATGACTGTATTTATATATACACCTGTATTTCCCCAGATGCTTGGTTAAATAATGATACTTGTGATATGACTGGACCCTAGATTTATATTACAGTTTCCAAGAAGAGACAACCAGCGTGTGTAACATCTTGTTCTCTAGAAAGCAGATATCCTGCTTTGCCTCACAGCTTTGTCTCTTCAAAAATAAACTTGTAACTTAACTACATTTATCCTGACATAACTTTGCACCAGCAAAGTGATGTGTGTGTGTGTGTGTATCTATCTATCTATATCTATATATATATATCTATACATATATATACAGATATATATAGATATATATATATATTTTAATGCCCATACTGACATTTTAAATTGCAGTGACTTCATGCAAGCCAAAGTAAAAAGAGTAGCAGGTAAGTTCATTGCTTAAAGTTTGTGACTTTTGCAAACCCTACAACATTTAATAGTAACTACAGTGCAAACCCTGGTGCTCTAGTGGGGTTCTGTGGTGAGGAACTAGATGTAGGGGAAAGGTTAGCAATGTATTTTTACAGGACTAGTTACTTAGTTGACACAATCTCTTTACTTCCATTTACACATGCTAAATATAGTCCCTGCATTTCTACTTGCTTCTTTCATTCACCCTTTTCTATTGTTTAAAAAAGTAAAACAAAACCTTGGAGTATTTCAAAGGCTGAAGGCTCTCAAGATGTTGAGAGTGACCAAAGGTAACGTAAGACGTGAAAACAAAACTTCCCCAACAATCACATTGCTTCTGTCCTCCCCTACGTGTATCTGCACAAACACCACAGCTGATGACAAGATACCCAGGAGAATTTGGACTGAGTATTTTTACCAGTTCAAGGAGTGATTTCAAAAACAGAGATGTGCAAAACTACTTTCACACAGTGTTCTTCCATTCTGTTCCCAATACTTCCCCCATAATTACTTGATGGCTACTAAAAGACAAGCTGATTTTGGATATAATAAAGTCAAAAGTCCTCTTCACTTAAGCTTTGGTCAACAGAAAAAAGTAAGAGCTTTAACACGGTGGTTTTCAGATTTGTTCTTTGGTCAGGCAGTATAAAGCTCTCTGAATGAAGTCCCCTTACCTGCAAAGAGTCGAAATAGAGGATCTCAGTTTAGCAAAGAGATACAGGTGTTCAGGATTGCTCAAGAGGAAAAAAAAAAAAAAAGGAAAAGAGAGACCCTAACCTCCAGATGTCAGATTAGAATTGTCTTAGGACATCAAGAATAACAAAAGAGAACTAGCAGTCAGAAGAGTAATATTTAAATGGGTCAGCTTCTAAAAAGGGTAAGTTAATAACTTTAATCCTTAAAGAGGAACATGACAAATGATTTCTGAGTAGAGGATTTACCAACATTTTCCTTTATCAGTTTAAATCCTAATCTGGACCCAGACCCAGGCAGAAAAGTAAACAGTATGAATCAACCACAGATGTTCCACCGGGAGTAATCCGTTCTCTCCACACTGCCCCGGCCCTCTGACCCCTGCAGGATGGCAGGTCACTCTGCCAAACAGCTGTAGACACAGAACACACAGCGAGGTGTGAGTCAGCTCCACCACAACAGGTCTGACCAGGGTGGGATGTGGGTACTTTTTGAACAATTTAAGTGTTTTAAATAGCAAGTGGGAGTGTTAGTTTAGAGCTTGGGGAAAAACCCAAGAAAGTGGACATAGCCCTCAGACGGTGACCATTACAAAGAAATATTTGATGGTGAAGGAAGAAATCATCTGGTGACCAGAACAAAACAGAACAAGACCAAGCCTTGGGAGGCTGCTGGCCAGAGGGAGATACATAATGAGGGGCGGTTTTAGCAATGTTAGTGTTTAGGTTTTTCTTAAATGGCTAAACTTGAGATGAAAGGAACACTTTGGTCGAATCCTTGACAGGTTAAATAAGGATTCTGAGGTTGGTGGCCTCTGAGACCTGGATGGGAGGTAAGCGGAAGGCACTTGCTCCCTGGGAAGGAGGGCCGGGTGAGTCTCTAGGCTGTAGTGCGGGGGACAGCAGGAGCTTTTGTAGGGCCAAGTCTGCAGGCGGCGGGGAGAGGGTAACGGCCTGCGTGGTTAGCCAGGGACAGGCTAGGGTCAGTGTGATTTCACAAGGAGAAGAGTTATAAAATAAAACATTTTTAATGGACAAAAAAGTAGAGTGGGTCACCTCTTTTTTGAAAGGTGAAATGTAGCAAAGGAAGAACGTGAAGCAGTTTTTTACTATTTACAAAATGCCATTTAGAGTGAGGTGGCCACCGTCAGTAGTTGAGGAAATGTCTTTCATGTGAGATGGCCACAGAAGTATGGTTCCTGGAACTGGCTCAGAAAAGCCACACACTGTCCTGGTAGGAAGAGTTCCTCCAAGGGAGCACCAAAAAGGCTCAGTCTTCTGTTTCTTCATATGTAGTCTCGTCAAAGGGCCTGTCCAGTAGAGGTACCAACCGATGACGGGAATACTTCAGTTGCAATAGGTCCCCAACTTCATCTATCTCTTTTAAAGCCTAAAATATGGAAGAGCAGAGGTTAGTCAGAGCCAGTAGGATGCAGGCATGCCTGGTGCTTTATTTTTCTAAAAACACTCATGGCAAGATTATCCTTTACGAGACCATTCGTGTCTAGTGCATTTACTCTGATCAGACTATCGGACAGCTGTGGAAAGAGCTGCTTTTTGAGCAAGAATGTCAGGCTGGTCATGAATAATGGGTTGTGAATAGCAATTATGCAGGATAAAGGATATAATTCATCAAAGGACATTATGCTTGGTAGAAAAAGGAATATGCACCCTGAACTTGTCAGCCTGGCTACAACTATCCTCTCTCCTTTCGTATTCCAGTACTTGTTGTTTCTATTATTAAAATACAAGAAAACCGATGATAGGTCTGTGTTGAGATGCCTTCTACATGCAAGATGAAGAGAGCACCCAAGGTGGACTGCTGATCAGACTTAGTAAGAAAAAGAGGAAGCTGGGGCGCCTGGGTGGCTCAGTCGGTTAAGCATCAGACTTAGGCTCAGGTCATGATCTCACCGTTTATGAGTTTGAGCCCCGTGTTGGGCTCTGTGCTGACAGCTCAGAGCCTGGAGGCTGCTTTGGATTCTCTCTCTCCCTCTGCCCCTCCCCTGCTCAAACTCTGTCTCTCTCTCAAAAATAAACAAACATAAAAAAAACAAAAGAGAAAGAAAGAAAGAAAAAGGGGAAGCTGTTAGGAGACTCTGGGTAGGTAATGAACAAGGTGTAAGTGAGGGACAAGAACAGACAGAACCAGGATTTAAACTCAGGTATGAGTCTGAACTCCAAAATCCTAATCTTGAGAGATCATCTTGTCTTCCCATCAAAACTAATTAGCTCAGTATAACTTTCTTTCTTGTAAAACTTGCTCTTTTGTTTTTCAGAGAAATTCAAACGCTAAGATAAGTTATGAAATGAAAAGTCTCTCCCTGCCACCCCACCCTTTTTTTTTTTTTTTTTTTTGAGAGTGCATGTGTGAGCGGGGGAGGGGCAGAGAGGAGAGAAAATCCCCAGCAGGCTTTGCACTGTCAGCGCAGAGCCTGATGCGGGGCTCAATCTCACAACAGTGAGATCATGACCTGAGCCAAAATCAAAAGTTGGATGATTAACGGGCTGAGCCACCTAGGCACCCCAAAAAATCTCTTCCTGATTGCTACACCAGTCCTATCTGGTAGAGGTAATTGTTGTTTTTTATACGTGTATGTTTTTTAAAAAATGAACTCTCGGTTGAAGTATAACATGTATACAGCAAAGTGCACGAATCACAGTCAGTTCACAGACTTAATCTTTCCAAAAAGCAGCCCAGAGAGTCAGAATAGAGGATCCAATATAAGAAAGTGATATGTGTTCACAATTTCTCAGAAAAAATCTAATAGAAGGACAGAGAAACTCTAAGCCCAGATACTTCCCAAAGAAATCCAAAGACAGCAAAAATTTGTAATCCTAGGTTCTAAGGCTTTTTACTAAGAATGCCTCACCCAGGTCACAGAACGCAGTTTGCATGGCAGCTCTCCGGCCCTATTATTCATTCCCCAAGCACCTGTGGATGTTACCCCGTGGATCCAGTAACAAACCTGGGGCGAAGGGCCCCAGCTTCGGAGACAGGGATCTGTCTAGGACACCCTAATTAGACTAAGAAATGGAAAAGGTGGGCAGTAGTAGCCGAGTGTGACTCTCTAAATTTCCATCACGTCATACACATCTTCTGTTCACTCTTACGGTTATAATTTCATATGAAAATGTATACCTTCTACTTCATAAAAGGGAATCAACTGATTATTAGTAAAAGACACATTTGCCTGTTCTTAAATTTAACTTTTAAAACTCAGTGTTTGTAGAGAGAAAAAAAACCCCACCGGTAAATAGTATTCCTTAATTTATGTAGAAGAAAAAAAATTTTTCATTGCAAATGTGGAAAATATAGAAAGCAAATTAAGAGCTGCACTTCAGAATGCTATCAGAACAGTGGTATCTTCAAGAAAATGTTTAACCGAAAGTTCCATATGTAAATAAATTAAGAGTGACTTCAGCTGGAAGAACCCATTAACCATTTATCCCCCTGACCTCTGATACAGGATTTATTAATTTAAAACAACACATGACTTATGGAAGATCACAAAGGAAAGGACATTTATGACCTCTGACTTCAGAAAGACCTGATTTTTTTTATTGATGTAAAAAAGAAAATGAATAGACAGAAAGAAAAAAAAACCCACAGTATCCCAAAGGGATCTAGATTACATGATTTCCTCTGATCCCACACCAAATATTTCAGATAAATTGGTTTTATTTATTTATTAAAGATAAAATTGTACCTAGAAACTGTTAGTTTGCCATTATATAGGTTACCTGGTTAGATTAGAAATAAGAAACTGCTACAAGTTCCACCATCTGTTAAATAATCTACACTCAACCTCTGGACAGGGTGAGATGGGTTCTTAGGAAAAAAAGACGAGTAAATCAGAATTGAGTTTGGTCCTTGAATAAGAGAATATTCTAGGACAGCTGTACCCCAGAGATGATCGATAACCTTGCCCTTCTCATTTTTAAAAGTAACAGTTTTATTGAGATACAATTCATATGCCGTAAGTCACCTTTTATTTTTAATTGATTAATCTTTATTTTTGAGACAGCAAGAGAGTGTGCGAGTGGGGGAGGGGCAGGGAGACAGGGAGAGAGGGAGGGAGACTTGGTGGGGGGGGGGGGGTGTGGAAGAATCTTAAGCAGGCTCCACACTCAGCATGGAGCCCAAAGCAGGGCTTGATTCCATGACCCTGGAATCATGACCTAAGCTGAAATCAAGAGCTCAACCTACTGAGTCCCCCAGGCACCCCAAATTGTAAAGTGTACAATTCAGTGTTTCTTAGTATATTCACAGAGGTGTACAACTTTCACCATGTAATCTTAAAGCATTACCACCTCAAAAAAGAAACCCCACACTCTCATCCTCATCCCTGCCTCCTCCCAGACCCTGAAAACCACCAATCTATTTTCTGTCCCTATGGATTTGCCTGTTCTGTACATTTCATATAATGTGGTCTTTTGTGCCTGGCTTCTTTTACTTAGCATAATGTTTTCAAGGTTCATCCATGTTGTAGGGGCCAACTTCATTCTCTTGCATATAGTTATTCGGTTGTCCAGTACCACTTGCTGAAGAGAACATTCTTTCCCCATTAACTAGTCTGAGCTCTCCTGTGGAAAAATCAATTGGCCATAGGTGCATGGGTGTACTTATGGACTCTCACCACCATTGGTCTATATGTCTATCCTTAAGCTAGCACCCCACTGATTTAATTACTTTGTAGTAAGTTTCAAAACTGGAGAGTTTGACTCCTCCAACTTAGATTTTCCATTTCCATACTGTTTTGGCTATCGGGGGCCCCTTACAGTTCCTTATGAACTTGAGGATCAGCTTTTCCATTTCTGCTAAAAAAAAAAAAGCCACTGGAATTTTGACAGGGACTGCATTAGATCTACACATTTTAGAGTTTTCAGTATACAAGTTTTTCATATCATTGGTTTAATTTATTCCTGGGTATTTTATTGTTTTGAATGCTAGCATAAATGAAATTTTCTTAATTTCCTTTTTGTTTCTTCAAGGCTGGTATTGGGAAACGTCCTAACTTTGTGCTGATTGTTTATTTTTTTATTTTTTTATTTTATTTTTTAAATTTTTATAATGTTTATTTATTTTTGAGAGACAGAGACAGCATGAGTGGGGGAGGGGCAGAGAGAGAAGAAGACACAGAATCCGAAGCAGGCTCCAGGCTCCAAACTGTCAGCACAGAGCCCAACGCGGGGCTCGAACTCACGAGCTGTGACATCATGACCTGAGCCGAAGTCAGATGCTCAACCAACTGAGCCACCCAGGCGCCCCTGTGCTGATTGTTTACTCTGCAACTCTGCTAGCTATGTTTATTAGCTCTAGAGGTTGGTTTTGGTTTTTCTGTGTGTGAATTTTATGGCATTTCTATGTAATCATGTCACATGGCTCATTACACACAAAATGCATTTGTACCTCATAAGGCTCATGTTTACCTCCATAAAATATCTGAGGACAAAACAACTTCAAGAAACCTTTGGTTTCAAAAAATGCACTTTATGCTTCAAGAAAAACTAAACGGGAGGCAAAATCAAACAATTCCTTAAGTGGATCTTACAGAAAGGGTGAGAATTCTCAACTGGCAAACATATTTATTGGCAACATAAATCTACTTCAATATCTTGGCTACATTTAAATTCTTTCATGAATGTGTATAGTCTTTGGGAGTCAAAGCTGTTGTTAGAAGACAGTGTATTGCTGTAGCCATTGCTTGTAATGACACAGATCTTTTGTTAAAGGCACATCAAACTTTTAAACACCCAAATAAAAGAGAATAGAAGAAAAGTTGTTATCAGTGGGTTAAAAAAGAAATAATGAAGAAACTCACCAGTAAGATTTTTGAAAAATTGGAAAATCTATTGGACAAAATTTGAAAGGCACATCAAAATAAAGAAAAAGAAAAAGATACAGTATCAATAATACACTGAATCTAATTTCCCAGTGTTAGAATGTGATTAAAAATATAAATAAAGTTAAAGAAAAAAAAAGGCTTGCAGTAGAAATAGCGCAAGGACAATTACACAGTTATAGTGGCCATAATAAGGGACAGAAGAACAAGATAAAGCGAGAAATTCCCAGAGCTCTGATGGGTCTAGTAGGTGTTGCTAATGGCTTTGCGATTTATTTTGTAAATTGCAGTGTTTGAAGCAGCACTGTATACTCCCTCCTCCATTTTACCAGTCAATACCTCAGGTGCTCAAAGAACTTCAAGATCAACAGATGATTAATTTCATCTGACATCTAGGTGTGCTTAGTGTAGGTATGTTTATATCAAGGTCAAAGTGTCTACTTACAGTATCAAGTATTTCTTTGGTATGAGCTGCTGACAGGCAAAACCTGGCTCTGGACTCAATAATCGGAGTAGCAGGAAATCCCACCACAACTACCCCGATGTTCCGCTTCAGCATCTCCCGTCCAAAGGCGCTGCAAGGGGAAAGCAGGGTAAGAATCAGGAAGAATAATAAACTATGGTCCAAAGGTCTTTGATCCTGAATGATTTAAACTCAGGTGACACAGGCATTGGAGACTTCTATTAGAAATTTCCTCTAACTTCTTTTCAAGTTAAAATTGCCAGACTTCTTTAATTCAGTCCTAAAGTGGTCTTCTCCCAAATGGTTTCCTTCACAAAGATAAAGAATATAGTTGTCACAGACCAATTTTTAATAGGGCTTGACTAAAGTGATTTGCAGTTATAGCCTTAAAGTGTCCCTGACACATAAGAGTGGTTCAGAGGCTTCAAAATGAACTTGAGTTTATTTTTTTAAATATTTTATTTATTTTTGAGAGAGAGAAAGAGAGCAAGAGCAGGAGAGGGGCAGAGAGAGAGGAAGACACAGAATCCGAGGCAAGCGCTGGGCTCTGTGTGGACAGCTCAGAGCCTGGAGGCTGCCTCGGATTCTGTGTCTCCTTCTGTCTCTGCCCACCCCGCTCCCAAAAATAAATAAACATTTAAAAAAAACTAAAAATTTTAAAACCTTGTCCTTGAAATATTAGAATTGGCAGTAAATTTAAAGAATTCTTAAGATTACAGATGCAGAAGATCTGGGTAACATGGACATCTTTCTGCTGGCAGAATGGCCGATTAGTATTAGCCCTCCAGACCAGGTATTTCTTTCTTTTTTTTTTTTTTTTTTTTTAAGTTTATTTATCTATTTAAGTAATCTCTACCCAACGTGGGGCTCAAACTCACCTGAGATCAAGAGTCGTACAACTCTTCAGACTGAGCTAGCCAGGTGCCCCAAAGACCAGGTATTTCTGATTTGGAATTTAGGATTTCCTTTGGTGTCTGTGAGGCAAACTCATCCCCAGGCTTCAGCTGATTTCCCAGACTACACAAAATTTATTGAACTCTCCACCCTAAACCAAAGTGATGGCACGTGGCCTCACTCCACATCTATATCTTGTCTAAATAACAGAATTCTAACTTTCATGTAAGTTCTTATTTGCTAATTATGTTGTTTCTTGTCTTTCCCTCTTGCTGACCTACCTTATTCCTTCTTGACTATTCCCTTAGCTCTTTAAAGCATTTGTTTGAGAATAAAAAATCCTCCACACTTTAGTTACATGAGTAACCAATTATGTAAGTGCCACCCTCTCTCCACTTCCTCTAATACTTCTTTTGACCCCGAGCACCCTGCATCTTCAGTCACCCTCCCAAACGGTCTAGTGCTTTATTCACCCTTTCTAAATCTTAATCATTTTGCACAGTCAGGTTTCCCTTGTGTAGAATAGGCCAGACATAGTCCTCTCTAAAAAAACAGTTCTGGGGCACCTGGGTGGCTCAGATGGTTAAGCGTCCGACTCTTGATTTCGGCTCAGGTCATGATCTCACAGTGCATGGGTTTGAGCCCTGCATCGGGCTCTGTGCTGGTGGCTCAGAGCCTGCTTGGGATTCTGTCTCCCCCTCTCTCTCTGCAACCCCCCCTCGCAAAATAAACATTTTCAAAAAAGGAAAGAAAGAAACAGTTCTAGACTAAGTCCTTCAGACCACACAACTCTTTGTTTATATGATAATTCCATTTAAAGAAGAGGGAGAAAATCTACACCTCTGCTTTGGTTCATTTCCTCCATCCCTGTAAGGCTATGAGGCCAAATGCACATAGGACTTCCTGTTGAAAACTGAACTTTTTTTCCCTCAGTGGGCACTTTTCCCCAATTTCCTCCTCATTATCTTTGCAATCACCATACTTCTCCGCTTTAATTTTCCCTCCTATATCCACTTTAATAAACATTTACTGAGTGCCCTCTGAGTGACAGGGATCATGGTGGGCACTGGGGATTCAAAGATGAATAAAAATATCTGCTTCTTTAATGAGTTCAATTAAACCTGAGAAACGATCCTTATCCAGTTTTATATTTAAGATCAGTCAAAACCCACAAATCTGAAAAAATGTGCCTTTTTTTTTTAACCTGAGTCTATACTAAGTAGATAACTCCTTTCTAAAAAAAAAATTTTTTAACGTTTATTTATTTTTGAGACAGAGAGAGACAGAGCATGAACGAGGGAGGGGCAGAGAGAGAGGGAGACACAGAATCGGAAGCAGGCTCCAGGCTCTGAGCCATCAGCCCAGAGCCCCACGCGGGGCTCGAACTCACGGACCGTGAGATCATGACCCGAGCTGAAGTAGGACGCTTAACCGACTGAGTCACCCAAGCGCCCCAGAGAACTCCTTTCTAATCTCTGATGCAGTTTTGCCTACTTTGCAAGTAACTATATTTGCTCACTTCATACTACTTTTCTTTCTTCCTTCCTTTTTTTTTTTTTTTAAATTACTTTTCAAATGTCTTCTGGTTTTGTTATATACCTGGACTTGTCAAACACACTGGAAGCGGTTCCAGAGCAAGGCTTTCCATTATACACGAGTTGCACAAATCAAAGAAACTGGTGTAACCTGCAACAACACACCCTGACATCAAGGCTCACGACTCCCCTCCGGGCACTGCATTTCAGCTCCACTCACCTTCTTGCTACCCCTCTATCGGCTAAGCAGGTTCTTGTGCTATGGCATTTGCAGAGAACTTCTTTCTCTAAGTGGCTAACTCAGCTCCTTCAAGCTCACATGTCACCTTCCCTTTCCACTGGCTCACCCTGACCATTCCAAGTTAATACTGTCATCTGCCCACCCACAGGGTACTCTCCCCATCCCCCATGCCCTGCTCTACTTTTCCCCATAACATGTAACATCTTCTCACAAATTACATAACTTATTTATTACGTTTGTTTGACTTCTGCCCCATTAGAACATTAAGCTCCACAAGGACAGGGATTTTATTTTTGTGTTTTGTTCACTGATCTATGCCAATCTCCTAGAAGAGGGCACTGAACTCAATATTTGTTTAATGAAAGACTAACAAGTTAACATTATTTCATAAATTGGAATCCACTATTTACGGAATTTCTAGCAAATGAAGGTAGGTTAATATAATGAAGCCAAGACAATTTTTCCTGACAAAATACATAAGCCTGAGTCTAACAGCACAGAAACCTTAAGTCTAATTAGAGACCCATCTGTAATCTGCAATAAAACATACCCAATTTTGGCTGGCATGTAGAGCATCAAAGGCACCACTGGAGAATCTTCATTTCCATAGATGATGAAGCCCATCTCTTTCAGACGTCTTCTGAAATACCTGGTGTTTTCGGCTAACTGCTGTATACATTCTTTGCCTGGAAAATCAAGACGAGGAAAACAATAACACTAAGAAAAAGGAGTGGGGAAAAAGAGAGCAATCTCCTTTGTCTCCATTCTATCAATCAGTCCTATGTTTGGTTCCTCCCTCCTAACATAAAATATTTTCACATAACAAACTGTATGAAATATAAATACAAACAAATCTTGCTTTGTATTCTGTCACAGATGTTGATAGCAGATTTTGTAATAATGTACAAAATGAAGTTTAACAATTAATATTTTCATGGCACATTAGCATCATTAAACATTTTCAATATATCTCATTTAACATTCTTCTATCCCTTAACAGTAGGTACAATATTAACTATTATCTTCACTTTGCAGGTTGGGTGACTCCCACAAAGGTGGTGACTGGCCTGCAGTTACACATTAACAGGTGGCACAGCCAAGACGAGAATCTAGGTCCCTCGACTTCAATATCCATTCCAATGAACTATGCTGCAAATAACTTTACACACAAGACCAGAGATGGAGCCATTTAGAGCCCCAAACTTTCCTCCTAAGAGTTTGGTTTTATGTTACCATTTCCCCGAAACTACTATCAGACAACAATAGCATATCCGTAATAATGTAAAATCATATTTTTAATCCCAGTCTGTTCATCTTCCTTACATAGGAATGGATTATAACAAACATTTCTCAAACCGCGGACTAAATATTTGAACTGGGTTTTGACATTATGGTAGGTAAATCTATGAACAGACGTCCACGAACAGACATCATGGAGAGCAAGCCTAAATTCAAAAGATCAGCGCGCAAAGGGCTCAGCACTGCTTAAGGGTCTTCCCAACCACAAATACTCACAAATAAGAAAGGGTTGTAGTCATCTTCTCACATATATTAGGGAGCCAACAAATTCGTATTTTTAAAGTGTCATATACCTCCAAAGATAAATTAATCAGTTGATCAGAGACACAGATGGTTAACAAACGTGCTTAGAATGCTAACATCTCCATCCACTGATGCAAAGCCACTCTAGATAAGTCTGCTACAAATAACCCAAAATTAATACTTTGTGTAAATAATTTTAAGTTAACCAGAGAATAACACTCAAACTTAGACTCGCTTAATGTGAACACTGAAGAACATCACTTAAGTTATGACATATGTCCTACAATAAAGCAGACATTAAAGTATGTTACATTTAAGTATAGTGAGAATCTCTGAGCCCTGTGCCCAAGTTTTTCCCCAGAAATACCAATACACGCTTAACTCTACATTTAGAAAAAGAGAATTCTACTTCTGGCCATGGTAAAATACCCGGGACCAGTTTTACCTTTCTGCCGTTAACAACAGAAAACTGGACAAATCACATAAAACAAAATGTATATACAATGGTTTTCAAACACCAGGCCACAGGCGGTGCAGGACTATGCTGCTGGGGAGAAGGAAAACAATACAGAAGCCTCTGGATTGCCCCCTGACTGCAGAGGCAGGTCCCAGGCTGCTGCCCAGGGACAGGAACCTAGTCTCCTCAGTTGAAACACCAGCGATCAGAGTTGGGGATGCTAAGGTGGGTAGAATTTGCCAGGCAGCGTACAGGAAAGGAGGGAGAAGTGTACAAAAAGAGAAGTGTGGGGGGTCTACAGAAGGGTCCCCTTGAGCCTCTGGCTGAGTGTCATCTGCTTGTGCTTGAGAAGAAACCACCAGGGGCTGGGGAAAAAGCCAGCAGAAAGCAGCAGACTCAACAGTTCCCAGAGCTCATACGGAACTGGCAACAGTGTGTATTGTCACCTTCCAAAATGGAGAGTCACACGAGTTGTGGAGCTAAATTAGCCCTAGACTCAAAGTTGCTGTGGATCCACCCTTACAAACCTTAACAGCAAGTCTCAAAAGGATCCAACTAATTCCAAGAACAAAGTCCAACACTACCTAAAGGAATATAACAAAGTGCAGCCCCTGGTAATGTAAAATTTACAACATCTGGCATACAATAAAAAATTCCAGCCATTCAAAGAAACGGGAAAATATGGCCCACCAACCAGGAGGTAAGTCAATCAATAGCAATAGACCATAAATAAGAGTACCAGCAGACAAGGATGCACAAAATGCTATTGTAAATATGCTCCATACATTCGGAAAAGTGGGGGGAAAACACAATAAAAGGGAGAAAGGAAATATGCTGATGAATCTCAAAAAGCATTATGCTACATGAAATAAGCCAGACACAAAAGACTATACACTGAGTGCATTCATATATAGGAAATCCTAAGAAAGACATAATTATAGAGACAAAACACAGGTTAGTGATTGCCAGGGAGTGGAGAGAGGACTGGCTGCAAAGGGGTATGAGGGAACTCCTGGGGAGTGACACAAACATCCTCTTCCTCGACTGTGGTGTGATTGCTTGACTACATTCATTGGTCAACGCTCATGGAATTATACACTGAAAGCTGGTGAATTTTACTGTATACAAATGATATCTCACTAAAGATGGTTTTTAAAAAATTGAGTGATACACCTGCATATTAGTATACATTATTTTTTTCTGCATTCACCTTATTATTTTGCAATTTGCTTTTTCTCATCACAAACCAAATAGCTGAAAAAAATTTTTTTCATTGCAAATGGCAAGACTTCATCCTAAAAAAAAATTTTTTTTTCTCGTTCCAAGAATATCAAGAAAAATCATCAAGGGAAAGGGGGCACCTGGGTGGCTCAGTCAGTTAAGCATCGACTGCGGCTCAGGTCATGATCTCACGGTTCGTGAGTTCGAGCCCTGCGTCGGGCTCTGTGCTGTCAGCTCGGAGCCTGGAGCCTGCTTCAGATTTTGTGTCTCCCTCTCTCTCTGCCATTCCCCCCTGCTCCCACTCTGTCTCTCTCTCTCTCTCTCTCTCAAAAATAAATAAAAAACATTAATTAAAAAAAATTTTTTTAAAGAAAAATTATCAAGGAAAAGAAGAAATCTTAGGAGATGAAGACCTTAACTTTTTCAATTACTATATCATTCTAAGCAAGTTTTCTCTAACGGAAGGAAGTGAAAATCTCAGGTGCACGATTCATCACCATCTGCCCCCAGACAAGAAGAGTCCCAGGAGAACATACATCTAAAATGACACTCACATCACACAACCTGAAGACAGTGGGAGTAGGCATTTAGGATCCCCAACTTATATAGCCCCATTATTGCTGACTAGCGTTCCTTTGTAAAGATACACCACTATTTTTTTTGTTTGTATACTCACGTGCTAATGGACATCAGAGATCACCAACCTTCATTTTGGCAGCTATTAAAAGTTGAGATTAAAAAGAATTCTCTCCTAAATATATATCTAGGTATCATAGTCACACTAGAATTGAAATACAATTTAAAAATAAATTTAAAAAAAAGAAGAAATTAACAGCTCCATTTCATTTGATCCCAACTGCTTTTAGATGGGTATAGTAAAAGAATGTACTGTTGACAAAAAGAAACTGCCCTCAGGTGTTAAATTACTTTTTCTAAGGCCTTTCTTTCAGTAGGAGGCAGATCAACGTTTTCTGGGTCTGTCAGTGTTTTTTCTTCTACACCACATCAAAAAATTATGTATTTTTCAAACTTTAAAGAGCATAGCCCTTTACTGGGTAAGAGTATCTGTGTCCTATTTTTAAAACAGCACTTACTGGCAAATGAATAGGGTAGGGGTGAATGGGTGCAGGAGCCTAGGGAGACACAGGGCAAGTACAAGACAAGTGAAAAATAGTTCTTCCGATGAACTCACCCTGAACAGCAGACCGCAGTCACTGCTGGTGAGTACGGGGAATAAAGACCGAGAGGAAGTGTCAAGACCAGTGCTAAAGAAAGAAGTCAACTCAATCACAAATGGCAGCAAATCATACAAGTTCAGTGGTCTATTTATGCTACAAAAGTCACAGCCTGAACCATGAACTGCTAATATTTGACTATTTGTGACCTAAAAATGGCAATTTCTTGTGGTACAACCTAATAATATCAAAGATAATGATAGGAAAAATAAACAAATAATAGCACACAATTCAGTAAGCTCTGGCATTTACATATACTGGAAAGTAGTTAAGTGGTTATTCCTTTTTTTGATGTGACACGGAATTTTGAAGACAACACAGTTACCTATTTTGAATTAAATATCACCTAAAATACTAGTTAACATTAATGCAAGAAGTGTAACTGCTACTTAAGTCCAATCTGCTAGCTCAGTTCTAAGAAGTTTTCTTACCACAGAGTTGCCACAAGTTATAACAGGCGGGAAGAATGGTCTAAGAGGGATTTAGACCATTTCTTTTTCTTTTTTCTTTCTTTTTTTTTTTATTTAAGTAAACTCTACACCCAATGTGGGGCTCAAATTCATGACCCCAAGACCAAGAGTCTGACCAACTGTTAGGGATTTAAAACATGTAAAGTGTAAAAAGAAGGTTTAGTCTTGTCTTAAAAAATCTAACTCTTAAAATGTCTTTATCTTTTTAAGAACACAGATGGTAATAGAAGAGGCCAGCATTCTTCTCTACTTTGCAAACATAAATCTTTACTTTTAAGGATGATAAAAAGCATCAAAGCAATTAAAAAAAAAAACTTAATACTGATTCTCTTTAACTTTACAACTAAGCCTTGCTGTGTGGCCGTGAGTTTGGAGTTCTTCAATATGGTTAAATGAAACCATTTTTAGAACTTCCTTAATAAAATCTACAGCTTGGCATGAAAAAAAGAAAAGGAAACAGGAGCACATAATTTCATTTCTCAGAAAATGTAAGAGATAACTTTAATACATCATTTTTAGTCCTCAACTTCTTTGCAATGAATTTTATGCTTAGGAAGTAATGAAGGATCAATAGATTGTGATGGCATCATTAGATTTAGTTCTTTTAAGGAAACAAAACCTCAAAAGGTGGGGCATCACAACTATCTACCTATTGATAACCACTATGTATTAATAACTTCAAGTCGCCATTACAAGATAGGATTAGATTTGGAGCTATAATTATTAACCCTGCCAAATAGATTGTGAGGTTGTACCAAATGCATTCCAGATGTTCTCCGAAAGGAATATTTTTATCAAGTCTTAATTCAGATTCCTCACGATTGCCAGCCATGTGAACTTAATGTTTGAAGGAACTACTGGATTATTACTCAAATAAAATTTCGTAAGCTCTCCCAGACAGGTATCAATCAGAACAGCTAGTGTTCTATGAGCTACAAATTTTCTGAAGTCTCAGGACTGGTTACAAAAACAACAGGACAAGACCTATGTATAGAGTAAGGGGATAAAAAAGGGAGCATTTTGTCTGAAATGGCATTAGTGCTAACTACTCAGAACTTATTCTTCAAAAATTATAGCATGTACTCACCTGCTTAAATAGCAATATAATTGTCAATTTAGCTGATGAGCTTTTATATAACTTATAACATAATCAACAAAATGTGTTTGAGTCTGCAACTTCAAAAATAACATCTCTGGTGTTAACCGAAATCTTTCAAAATAAAGGACACAAATATAAATGATGTTCAGCCAGATCTGATCCCCTAACTCACATCATACTCCATTACACAGTTCCTAATCTTCTTAGATTTCCTGGATATGCTGATATAATCTGCTTTCCTGGGAAAAATAAAATAAAATTACTGCTACTCTTCAGACTTACACTTTCCAATTAATTATAACGGGCTGGAAGAATTTGAAATTGAAGAACTTCTTCTCCCTCCCCCCTTTTTCTTCAAGGTCATAATCTCAAAGTAGGTAAGGGTTTTCTTAATTGAGGGTCCCCCAAACAAAACAGCCCCAAGAATGGGTTCAATTGGTTTTCAGCTTTAACTACAAGGTAAGGGTTATTAAGGCAGGATAAAATATGGAAAAATACTACCCATCACCTTGTTCTAATTTAAACTATAAAAAATGTTATATTGTGGACAGTTCACATAGAATCTCTTTAATACTATAGGTCTAAGAATTGAATTTAACTATCAATCTTTTAGTTTAATCATCTATCCAAATGGCTTATTTTTGCTATTTGGAAAGTTACTTTTTCTAATATTTTACTTTGGTTAGATCATACTGCCAAGTGAAAAGCAACTGTGTTTCACTCTAGTGGTTTTTCTCTTGAAAAGCATTTTAGAAAAGTAGAATAAACTCACACATTGTGTACTTACTTTGCCTATGTTAAACATGTGTCTCCACTCAAATCTAAAATGGGGTTATATCTTAAAGATCTCTTAAACAAGTATTATATTGTATCAAGTAAATGAGATCACATGCAAACTATGTTTTCAAAGGCTATTCCCATAGTGATTATGGAAGCTCTTAGTACTGATTCCCTTCAAGGCACAGAAAGTATGTAGTATAGCAAGCAGGGTGCCAGGCTCACTAAATGCTTCTTCCCTTTCCTTTGGCTGGTAAAGCAATTTCCAAACTGTATTTCATTTCAGTTGCTATATCTCTAAATATTACCAAGTCCATTACCAGCCAGCCTTATCTTCTAATAAGATACTACTGTATAGTCTCCCATAAGTGAATGGAAGAACATGTTGATTTATATTAATGTAAATGAACTTGGCATTCTCTTATATGAGTGGTGCTACATCTAAATGTAATGTTAGGACAACAGCTCAATCTCTTGCTTGGCTGGAAGTATTTTGGGCTTAGCTGAAGAGGGAGTCAGGTCTGCCTTAACTATTGCTATTACAGCAGTTCCACGAACTGTAAATTATTTGCACTGTAGAAAATCTCAGATGCAATCACGATGACACTTTCAAAAGAGACAAGTAAACCTTGGCTACGATACTTAAACCACAGTGTCTTTCCTACACCACATCAATAATTTCTGAGAAGAAGAGACTTAGTAGGGTTGCCCTCCTTTCCCTTTTAGAAACTGGCAAATTTAAGAGTTATTTTGCAGCTGGGGAAAGTAAACCAATGCCAGGAGAGGCTAAGTAACTCCAAGAGAAAGAACCAGGATTTGAACTCCCTGGTTCTTCTAGTTTCAAAGACTGTACCCTCAACCACTGCTCACAGATCCTGTTTAGCTTCTGTATTAAGTAGGACGTAAAAGGGAATGGTAGTTAACAGGAATGTAAAAAAAGAACTGAGTAACTGTTTAATTAAAGTCACTGATGGTGCCTGCTGGAGCCTCCTTGGAGACTTACCTGCCTCTTAAGAATCTTACACTAACCCTGCCTCCACCACCCAGCCCTGGAGGCCACACATCTCCTTGATTCTTGGGCCCTGATCCATCTGTTCCTAGGGAAAGAGTTGGTGCCGAGAGATTTCCTTTCATCCCGCATCCTTTGTATAATAGCACTTCAACCAGTATTAAGGGTTAAATTGTTTCAAGCTTATTCTGACCCAAGTCCCTTGATCTGTAGCAGACCTGACTGACTTTCTCTGAGATTTGCAGACCACTGGCCTTGAGGAGTGAAGGACCAAACTTTCTCAGAAGATAAGGTCTGACTACATTTGAAAGCAGTTATTGCTGCTGCCAGCAATTCTGTTCACACTCATGTCAAGAGAGGAGTGGCTGCCTGGGCACCTGCTTCTCTTGCATATACCCCCCTCCCTTTTCCTGTGCATTCCCTTTTAAAACCTTCTGGCTTCCCCTGGATGGGGCAGATGGTCTCTGAGATATTAGTCCACCATCTTCCCATGTTGCCCGCTTCCTGAATAAAGCAACCTTTCCTTTCCCAACATCACCTGTCTCTCCACTATTGACTTTTGAGCGGCAAGGAACCAAATCTAAGATTGTAACGAGTTCTCTTGTCTAGTAACACTTCCAAATTTCCATTCTAAGATTTCAGTCACTGCTCTATCTTCCAACAGGGGGCATCCTGCAAAATTTCAGTCAACCACTGCCAGTGTTTCTCAGTAAGACTGCGATTGGCATATGGGACACAATTCTTGGTTGTTAAGGCTGTCCAGTGTCCTGAAGAACACTTAGAATCATTGGCCCCTTGGCAATAAATGCCAATACCACCACCCCATAGCCTAATCGGTGACAACCAAAAATGCCCCTAGATTTTTCCAAATAGGTCTTAGGAAGGCAGCACTGCTCCTGGTTAGTTGAGAGCCACTACTGGCCCTAACGTTCTTTCTTCATAGGAACCATGGGTTTCTTTTCTCTTTACCCTTAAACTTGAGTTGGAGACACATCAGCTATATGATCTTGGGTATGTTTTTACCTCCCCCAGATTTAATTACGATATTACCAATTATGTAGAGGAAGATATAAATGTGGAGCAATCTGGTATATTTAAAGTGTAAAACCACACATGGGAAAACCCAATGTAAAATATGAGCTAAATGATTAGCAGTACATTAAAACACAATACTTTATGATTAGGTAGGGCTTCTTTTCAGCAGACCCTTTTCTTACCTTTCTGGAATTTTATTTCTATTCCATTACTTTGACTATTACAAATTATTACAGTTTATATAATAAATTGCACTCCCCCATTACTCTACTTTTTTTCAGTTCTCCTCCTTTTATTAAGATATAATTCACATCCTGTAACATTCGCCCTTTTAAAAATGTACAACTCAATGGTTTTTAGCATATTCAAAGTTGTGTAGCCATCACTAGTATGTAATTCATCTCTCCCAAAAGAAACTCCTTACCCGTTAACAGTCATTCCCCTTTTCCCTCTCTCCACTGCCCTGAGCAACCACTGATCTACTTCCTGTCTCTATGATTTGCCTATTCTGGACATTTCATATAAATGGAATCATATTTTATGTGGCCTTTTGTATCTTACTTCTTTCACTTAATGTTTTCAAGGTTCATCCATGTTATAACGTATCAGTCCTTCATTCTTTTTTAAGAATTATTTTTTAATCCATTCTTTTTTAATGGATATACTACATTTTGTTTATCTACTCATCAGTTGATGCACACTGGTTGTTTCTACTTTTTGGCTACTGTGAATAATGCTGCGTATGTTTTCAATTTGATTGGGAATATACCTAGGAAGAGAATTTCTGGGTAAAGTGGTAACTCTTTGGTGTCTGCTTTTTGAGAAACTGGAACTGTTTTCTAAAGTGGCTGGGTCTTTTTACATTCCCACCAGTGATATGGGAATACGCCATTCCAATTGCTTAGATCCTCACCAACATTACTGTCTTTTTTATTTAAGCATACCAGTGAGAGTACAGTGGTATCCTGTGATTTTCATTTGCAAATCCCTAACGTCTAACAGGTTTAAATACCTTTTTTTCTGTGTTTATTGGCCATTTACCTTTTTTGGAGAAATACCTATTTGTATCCTTTGCACATTTTTAATTGGGTTGTTTAGTTTGAGTTGTAAAAGTTCTTTCTATATTCTGGATACTAGAGTCTTATCAGACATGATTTGCAAAACTTCCTCCCATTCTGAGGGTTGTATTTTCACTTTCTGGATGGGGTGTCTTTCAAAGAACAAAAGCTTGTAATTCTGATGAAGTGCAATATATGTTTTTTGGTTGCTTATCTTTTTGGTGTCATAACTAAGAAAGCACTGCCTAATCCCACAGTCATGAAGACTTACATCTACATTTTCTTCTAAGAGTTTGGTAAATTTGGCTCTTACACTTAGGCTTTTGATCCATTTTGAGTTATTTTTGTACATGGTGGGAGGTAGGGGTCCAACTTCATTCTTTTGTATGCGGATATCTAATTGTCTCAGAATCATTTGTTAAGAGAGACTATTCTTTTCCATTGGATTGTCTTATTGAATACCAACTAATCCTAAATTAAAAGTTTACTTCTGGACTCTCGTTTGTATTTCATGGTCTGTCTATCTATACTTATGCCAGTTTGACACTATCTTGATACCACAGCTTCGGGACATGTGACTCCTCTTTGTTCTCTTTCAAGTTGGACTATTCTGGATCTCTTGTCTCTTGCATTTCCAAATGAATATGAGGATCCACTTGCCAACTTCTACAAAAAAGGCAGCTGGGATTCTGATGGGGATATTGTTGAATCTGTAGATCAACTTGGGAAGTACTGTTGTCTTAACAATACCAAGTCCTCCAATCCATGAGCACAGGAATCTTTCTATTTGTTTAGGTCTTCTTCCTGTTTGTTTCTGTACATTTTTTTTCCTTTGGATGGAATGTAGTAAATATTCTCAAAATATTGAGTTGGGTTGAGAAGGCAAGGCAAAGGGAGAAACGAATAAACATATGAAATACAAGATGATACAGGTCCTAATTTGCATAACAATAAATGTCTCTTCTTTTTTCCACTTCCCTCTCTGATTTCCCCTAACGAAAATGTGTCTTTAAATGCATTAAAATATGTTGGAGAGGCTCTAGCAAATGCTGACAAAAATATGAAACCTCTCATACGTTGCTAGTGAGATGGCAAACTGGGACTTTGTAAAAATGACAATATATGCAGGGTGGTCTCAGGCGGTCTCCTGTCAGCCTTTGTTAGTTAAGACAAACCTGGAAAAATAATGAAATTTGCTAGGTGTTCCAGGAATTTGTAAGACAGGGAAAGTGTTATGAAAAGCGTACTTTGGAGTTAAAGCCCTTGCCCCGAGGCAGGAAATGAAAGCATAAAGGGGCTGGCCCTTCCTCTTTTTCCTCCTCTCTCTTTTAAATGATATGAACAAATGCACAAATCAGACAATACTGGCCATAAAAATATTTATTTTCCACCTGTGAATCTGCTTTCATTCTCAAAGTCATTTTTCCCTAGATGTTTTAGTATTAGGTGTTTTGTCTACATAGTTCGTAAGGGGGAGTAGCTGATGAAAGGTTGGCACAAGTATTGTTAACAAATCTGGTTCCAACTGCCCTACTGGATGAAGGCCTTTTAGGAGAGCTGCAGGGCATTATCACCGGGATTATCAGCCTGCAATGGGCACAGAACTAATCAGATTAGCAAAGGAAAAGTTAAAATGACGCCAATCTCTCAGTAAGCATAATGTATTATCGATGTACAAAAATGGGTTCTCTTGAGATTGTGCTTTCTAAGGAAGACTCAAATCTGAAATTCTGACCATCAAATATGGCAATGGCAAAATATTAATTTCTTAGGACTAATGCTTTTGCTAAATTACAATAGAAGGATGGGTTCTTTTGGAAAGGAGTAGAGTTTGATTTCCATTTTAAAAGGTAGAGCTGAGCAGAGGGTGTAGATGTAGACAGACAGTTTAGGGAAGGCTGGACTTGTCCCAGGGTTTAAGATATTCCTGAACTAAATAAACCCTAGGTAAACAGAACATTCCTTACATGTGCAAGCATATCCTTTAATAGGGAGAATTGCTGGGATTCCTGACTCCACTTAATCAGGAAATCAGAGGTCTAAAAATAACTTTTACTTCTTCCAAGAAAGAGGAAGTGGGTTGGCAAATGAACATTTAGATTTGATAATCAACAGTAATGAAAAACATTCTTAAGTCTCTGGGGTTTTCAAGAGCCTAAAGGAAAACAGCTGAATGTTGAATCCCCATTAAAACTGCTACTTATTAAAAAAAATTTTTTTTTGTACATTTACAGAAGTCTCAATAGAATGTGTAAATTTGTTTCATACAAATTATTTACTCCATGTAAATGATGAACCACTTAATCAAATTCAATATAGTCAATTAAAACAAAAGTGCTCATGGGGCACCTGGGTGGCTCAGTCGATTAAGCACCGACTTTGGCTTAGGTCATGATCTCACGGTTCGTGAGTATGAGCCCCACATTGGGCTCTGTGCTGACAGCTCAGAGCCTGGAGCCTGCTTTGGATTGTGTCTCCCTCTCTTCTGCTCCTACCCTGGTCATTCTCTCTCTCTCTCTCAAATAAACATTAAAAAAAACTTTTTAAAAAGTGCTCAGATTTGAGAAAAATGACCAATTTATATTAAGGTCACCAAATGAAAGAAACGGTGCATAAACAATAGTTGTGAATATGCTTCAGGATTTCTGTTGTTTTTTTTTTTTAAGTCTGCTAAAATACAGTTGGGATGTTTATTACTTTTTCTATCGGCAGCAATGAAAAAAAAATCACTAGAAATCATATTTTTGTCTTTTTCAAATAATCTGCATTCAGTGTCAAAATCCTCAAAACGTTTAGATATCAAAGACAAATACTGATTTTTTTCATTAATGATGAGAAACAAGAGATCCAGTTTAATCAAGATCTGACATTTATAAATTTTAAGCATGCAAGTGAGCTAAAAGATTAAGAGATAAATTATAAATAACAACTACAGGAAGAGATGATCATTTGTGTGATTTCTAGGTTCATTAGGATAGTATACATCCAGAGAACCAACAGAAGTTCTCAGATCCGATGTCGAATAATGGAATGTGGGCAAGCACTCTTAAATGACCTTTATTATTTTTAAAAATTTTTTTTAATGTTTTATTTATTTTTTGAGACAGAGACAGAGCATGAGCAGGGGAGGGACAGAGAGAGAGGGAGACACAGAATCATAAGCAGGCTCCAGGCTCTGAGCTGTCAGCACAAAGCCCGACGCGGGGCTGAAACCCACGGACTGTGAGATCATGACCTGAGCCGAAGTCGGCCGCTTAACTGACTGAGCCACAGGCGCCCCAAATGAACTTTATTTACTGTGCACTACATGCATACTGTATGCTGCAAGCAGAGAAAGAATCCATGTGTTAAAGACAGATTGGTACTATTGGCAAACTATAGACATGCTATCAAGGTGAGTCAACTAGGATGTTGTTCAAAGCTCTTTATACTTAATGGTTTCCGTGAAAATAAGTGCAGAAGCAGAAATGCGTACACATCCCAAAGCGTCTTCTTCATTGTTTCCAGTGCTTTCTTTGCATTGTTTTTCTTTTGCTTTTTCTACTAGTGGCATTAACTGCTAGTGTTCTGCTAAAATCTTTAAAAATTCCATAATGAAAGGCAGATAATTATGCTACCCTCTGATATTTTTGATCTCTTATCTTTTTAGTTTCTGTACTGTTTCTTCAATAAGCATCTGAGTTTTGGCAACCTCTGACTGAACAGCACTTAACATATTATTACCCTGATCTGCATCCAAGAGTTCCTCAGCAAGTTGTCTTGTAACTGCTATCTGTTCATGTCTCATTTTTCTGTCAGACACAATGGCCATCAAGTTAAATCAAATTTCACTGTGCTTTTGTATCCATTTTTCTATGACTGCTTCATTGTGCTGTCATCTTGATCTCATGCATCTAAACCAGTCGGTCCCTCTCTTAATCCATCTAATTCATACAATCTTCTGTCCACAGGAACATAACTGACAGAGTGAAAGCATCTTCTTCTTTTGCTGATGTCTTTGCATCAAATGCAAACATCTGCTGTCTGGACAAGCTATTGTGGACTTGTCGAATCACACCTGGATTGCTCAATGCAAATCTTTCATAGCTGCATCAAAGCTTTGCGAACGTTCTTTAAACTCTGATAATGTCTCTTCTAAACGGACACCTTGATGGGTACAATTCAATAACACACTTACTGTGGCTTGACTAGCACAAACATTATTAATTATCTGCTTGGCAAAAAATACCATGTCAAGTCTGGAGTCCGGAACTAAAGATACAGAGGGTGCTGATTCTTTTCCTGGCTGCCACTTGAAAAACAAAAAAAAAAATTAGCCCATGAACTGGCTTTAACTTTTCAAAATTCTTAGGCTCTAAACTCCATATTTCTTCTACTTGGGCTCCTCAGCAACCAAATCCTTTAATGAGCTCAGTGAAGAGACCAGGGTCGTTTTCCATGAAGCACCATTCCCCAGCATTGGCTGTCATGGCCTAGGCCACACACTACCCCTGCTGCCACCTAGGCTCTGCCCACCCCTCATCCCACCCAGTACCAGCTGCCACTGGCCACTGAGCTCGTTGATCTCAGCAACCCTGCTGCGGAGTTCATCAACCCAGGTCACCCCACCTACTTCCGCCGACAGCCTGCTTCAGAATTTCTTACAGAAACTTAAAAGCAAACATTAAAGAAGTTGATTTGGGGGGCTACTAACATTTTTGAAGCCTCATCTACTTTTAAGACACAAAACTGTGAAGAAAAACAAATCTAGCACAGAAAAATAAATAATAAAGATGTCATTTATTTCAGCATATATTTGCTAGAAAGAGAGGAGATACAAAAGTAGCACCATAGTCACTACACCAAAGACAAAAATCTCACCAGGAAGGCTACACAGAAAAGGAAGAACGTACTATGTGCTAGGCAAGCAGACATTAAATAAATACACCCTGAGTACCTGTCTAGTGTGTCTGTCAGACATCTAGGCCCTGGATACACTGCATGGAATAAAAGAAGCAAAGTTCATCCAATGTGGGAAATGGACAACAAAAAAGGTAAATGTCTCACTCAAGTGATGTCTGAGAAATGACCTGGATGAGCAAGCACTATCTCCATAAAGCCCACCAAGGCCCAGAAGCAAAAGCACATGTGGCATTTCCTAAGGGTGCAGTGAACCAGCAAGGTTGGAACTGAGCCAGTAAAGGGAGCGTGTGATACAGGCGATCTATAGAGGGCCAATCCACAGGGGACTCACAGGTCTTCATTGTAAGAAAGACTCTGATTTTGACTTTGAGAGGTGGGAGAAGCCCCACAAGGGTTCTCAAACAGAAGATTGATAAGATCTCCTGTTTCAACAGGGTTACCTAAGTGCTGCATTTAAACAGGTGAAGAGAGAAGCAGACAGGGGGCGTGGGCGATGATGGCTTGTACTAGGGTGACAGCAATGTGTATGAAAAGTGGATAGGACATGTATTTTGAAGGTGGACAGAGTGTTACAAACTGTTAAAGCACACAGAATATACAAAATAAATATTTGATGAATGAATGAATCTTGGATAGGAAGGAGAACCAATGTGGACTAGAGTACTCAGGAAAGGCATCAGACTTATCACGTTTCACTTGAACTCTCTGTGTGGATGTCTCCTATTCCTTATTATAAGCATGTTTATTTATCTTAATTCTTGGAAATTATTTTTGCTTGACTGATCCTTCTAGGACTATTAAATCCAAGTGAAAGTAGACAGAAGTCTAAGTAAATAACAGTGGCAATAGAGTAGTGGACAGATTCAAAGATATTAAGGAGGCACAATCTAAAGGCTCTGGTGATTAAATACATGGAATAAAGAAGCAGAGAAAATATAATAGGGGATTCTTATTTGGACAACTTGCCGTTATCTGAAGCAACACGAAAGAAAAAGCATGTTTGAGGGGGAAACAAATGGAAAAGGCTAAAAATTTTAGAGAAACAAAACTCAATTTGGGGGAAGCAAGTATTTTTAAAGTCTAAAGGTTTAAAATTAAGTAGGTCAAGACTACTGCTTCCAAACTCGGATTGGCATATTAATTTTTTTTTTCAACGTTTATTTATTTTTGGGACAGAGACAGACAGAGCATGAACGGGGAAGGGGCAGAGAGAGAGGGAGACACAGAATCGGAAACAGGCTCCAGGCTCTGAGCCATCAGCCCAGAGCCTGACGCGGGGCTCGAACTCACGGACCGCGAGATCGTGACCTGGCTGAAGTCGGACGCTTAACCAACTGCGCCACCCAGGCGCCCCGGATTGGCATATTAAAAGTTAATTACTGTTTGGAATGATGAGAGGATTCTGGAAATGGACAGTGGTAATTGTTACACAACATTCTATAATGTATTTAATGCCAGTGAATTGTACACCTAAAATTAGTTAAAATGTTACCTTTTATGTTATGTATATTATACCACCATGTTCACTCACTAGAGGTCAAGTGTTTTTTGTTTTGTTTTTTTTTTAACGTTTATTCTTTTTCAAGAAACAGAGACAGAGTGCAAGTGGGGGAGAGGCATAGAGAGAGGGAGACACAGAATCTGAAGCAGGCTCCAGGCTCTGAGCTGTCAGCACACAGCCTGATGCGGGGCTCAAACTCATGAACTGCTCGTGATCATGACTTGAGCTAAAATCAGTTGCTTAACCAACTGAGCCACCCAGGCGCCCTGAGGTCATTTTTTTAAATGAGATATAATTCACATTCCCATTTAAAGTGTTCAATCCCAAGTTTTTTAGTGTTAACTATAGAACTGTGTAACCAACTGTGTAACCAGTAATTAATTATAGAACATTTTCACTGCTCCCCAAAAGAAACTGGCATGTATCACAGTCAATCATTCCCACTTCACCCCAATCTTCCAGCCTATATGTCAGGTGTAAGCAGTACTTTTTGTTCATTTGTTTGTTGAGGAATAATTTATCCCAAAGTTGCTTTTTTCTACATAAACAAGAGACTTATGGGGATAACTTCTGAACAAAGCCCACACATCTTTCTCCATTGTTAGCTTGGTGGTAAACACACAGCTCTACTAACAAAAATTCCTGTGGACAATTTTTTTCCAGTAGGTGAAAATCATACAAATCAGTAAATATAAGCAATTTGTTTTCTCACTTTCATTTTGGTTTTGTTATTTTCTACCCATGTTTATATAGTTCTAAGTTTTTGAAAAACCTCAAAGGAACCAATAGCATTATGAAAGACAAAGGACAGAAGTAAAAAATTAGGTCGTGGAAAAATTCCTGGTACCCTTTAAGACATACCTCTACTTTGTATGTCATTAATTTGCTCTTTTTATAAGTTCCTGTTTCTGTTCTTACACCTTTGATGTGTGGCCTCGTGTCCTCAAAACAAACTGCAAACTCTGAGGGCAAATAAGGTTTTCTCCCCCAGCACCTCCCCACCAAGAATATACAAACATTCAAGTGGAAATATTCTGAGAAAATGGAAACCTTTTTTATGTGTTCAAACTAATTTGAATTCCACAGAATCACCTAATTCAATTACACACACACACACAAATACAAATAATAATGAAATATGAAATAGCTCATACACAAGAAGCATCCTCACACTGGATACCCAGGTTCAAATTCTGGTTCTTCCAGTTAGTTAATTCTGTGACCTTGGGTAAGCAACTTAACTTCTCGGCTGTCTCATTTTCTAAAAGAAGGAAAATCATGTCTAATACATATTCTGAGAATTTATTTAAAAATTTTGAGCAGTGCTCAGTACATAGTAAACAGAATACATGTCCACTTTATTATTATCTGCCACCTATGTATTTTTCCCTTAAAATTATGCCATTTACATCTTCCACAACATGACACGATCTGGCTCTAGCTTAGCCTTAGCTTTTAAAGATGATATAAAGTACCCTCTTGCTTTCCCTCACTGTTTCTAGTTCCCCACTTTTTAATTTAGTATACTCTTAACACATAACATAGGACACAGCTGACATTACTAACATATAAACACATAACATATAAAGGTTTACAACTTATAAATACGCCTCAACTATCATACCATCATACTATACTATCAACTTTCCAAAGCTAGTTTTAGCCAGTGTTCCCTTACTCACCAATTTAGACAATCTCTGCCATCACATTATCCATTAATTACCATCCAGATGAGGCAGATTACCTTTGCAGTTGGGAGTATTCAAGATGGCAAGCAGACACCCTTATTTTCTGAAAACCACTCCTCACCTTAACAGGGATGGGACCTGGTCCCTACCTGGGCTAAACTGATTCTTCCACCTAATCCAGAAGAGGCATACAGACATGCTTGCACTAAGGACATTTTATTTTATTTTATTTTTAAGCAGGCTTAAAAGTCCCCAACAAGGGACTTGACCTCATTACCCTGAGATCAAGACCCAGAGGAGATCAAGAGTCAGATGCTTCACTGACTGACCCACTCAGGTGCCCCCACTGAGGACATTTTAAAACCTGAAACCATCAGACAACCATTTTTAAGTAATACATCAAAGCAGTAAAAGCAGGTCTGAGAAAGAAAGGAACTAGTAATTCTACTGTCTTCCTAAATTTTACTCATGAGCTTTAGTTTGGTTCTTTGGTGGCACATACCCTTCTGAAGTCAGGCTATCTGGGTTTGTATTCTGGCTCCATCATCTACCAGCTGTAAGGTTTTGGCTAGGTCACTTAATCTCTCTGAGCTTGTTTCCTCATCTGCAAAATGGAATTGATAATGATGATTTCACCTACTTTGTAAGGCTGTTTGAAGGATGAAGTGAAATAATACATGTAAAGTGCTTAATAAAATGCCTCACATTTGGTACTTAAAAATTCATTAAGTATATAAGAATTTATTATTTTACCTATAACAATGTGTTGAGGCATTATTCTCCTTTCTTCCAATCAGAAAAAAGCCAGAATAGATGACTACATATACTTTGTCTTAATAAGGAGATATTAAATATCTTGAGCAAAAAGAGAAAAAGCCAACTGACTCTTCTAACTCTAAAGCCTAATAAGACACCAAAAACGAGAGAATAAAAATTAATAAAATAAAACACACAAGGGTTAGGAGGTATTAAGAAATACTAGGAAAATGTTGCTTATTTTGAGAATTCAAAAAACTGAATGTTTTGCATTAAGAAGTTTTTGAAGATACTATGTCATTTTCCATAGCTGGCACACAGTAGTCAAAAACTGACTGCTGAGTGAATGAGGTCTTACTGTGGCTTAAACTAAAAAAATAACATAACATAACATAACATAACATAACACAAAATTTTTAAAAAACCAAAACCAAATAGAGGAGATAGTAGGCAGCTCCCTCTGGATGTTTTAAATAAACATCTGGATGATATCAATAAAAGGAATAATATGCCTTAAAAAGACTAAAAAATATAAAAATGTAACAAGATACAGGTCTTATCTGCTACTAAAATAAATTTAACAACATATTCTCAATTAACTGTGCAGATGGGAGAGGGGTGAGGTTCAGCAGCAAGGGTGCTCAGATAACCAAAAAAGTCTCCATTTGAATTTGAAATATATTTTGTTACCTTAAAAGCAGACTTCCTTAATTGCTAACATTTAATTCTGGCCTAAGTCCACATATGGCAGTTCCACTGAGAAGGGAACTAACACATAGTTAGGGGAAATGATACATTTAGTTGCAGAGGTGGATTATGAGAACAAATGTACCATAGATAATGTGTTTGCAAAACCAAAAATATATGAAACATGCAAAATCCAAGAACATGCAAAAATTAACTATACGAAGAAGGTCTGTTTGCAATCATTTTATTTTTTTATTTTAATTATTTTTGAGAGAGGGGGGAAGGGGGAGAGAGAGAGGGAAGATGCACAGGTGTGCATAAGCTGGGAAGGCGCAGAGGGAGAGGGAAAGAGAAACTCATAAGCAGGCTCCGCGCTGGACATGGATCTCATGATCCTGGATCATGACCTGAGCCGAAATCAAGAGTTGGACACTCAACCTACTGAGCCACCCAGGTGCTCCCGCAATCGTTTAAACTATACAGAAGAACAAACCAGTTCAACTGAAAGCAGCACATTCATCGATCAAAGAAACTTTTCCCGGGGCGCCTGGGTGGCTCAGTCTGTTAAGCGTCCGACTTCAGCTCAGGTCACGATCTCGCAGTCCATGAGTTTGAGCCCCGCGTCGGGCTCTGGGCTGATGGCTCAGAGCCTGGAGCCTGCTTCCGATTCTGTGTCTCCCTCTCTCTCTGCCCCTCCCCCGTTCATGCTCTGTCTCTCTCTGTCTCAAAAATAAATAAAACGTTAAAAAAAAAAAAATTAAAAAAAAAAAAAAAAAAAGAAACTTTTCCCAAGCAAAGTCTTATTATGGCCTATTTTCATTTTAATTTACTGTCTTCAGCTTAGAAATGCAAAGATTCTAGGTACACAGACTGCATTATCTGGACATACACATAACCCCGTTTAGGAGAGGTGTGGGATCTGTAAGGAAATGTGTTTGAGCATAATCCTACAGAGATGTACTTCCGGACAGGAACAGAGGAAGCCGCTTCTTGGCATCCTCTGTAATTATGGCAGGCTTCGGCTAACTCCACTGTTTCCTCTACTATCCTCACCATTACTGGTCAATACTCGCAGGCTGCAGGGACATCTGTGATGCTTTACAGTATCAAAGGCCTTAACTAACTAATCCTATTTTTTTTTCTTTTTTTTTTTTTTTTTGCCGATCATTACTAGCTGAGTCCTCAACCATTTCCTTGAAGAAACATCCAGAAGCCATGAAATGTGCATTTGAACACCTGGCATAATCCATTCCTCATTTGCATGATAGCTCTATCACTTGCACACATTTGTCGGTCATGACACACAGGTCAAAACTGTTTGTCAGAATACAAAATACACTGGGAATGCAAGCTGGTGAGGCTACTCCGGAAAGCAGTATGGAGGTTCCTCAAAAAACTAAAAATAGAACTACCCTATGACCCAGCAATCGCACTACTAGGCATTTATCCAAGGGATACAGGTGTGCTGTTTCAAAGGGACACATGCACCCCCATGTTTATAGCAGCACTATCAACAATAGCCAAAGTATGGAAAGAGCCCAAATGTCCATCGATGGATGAATGGATAAAGAAGATGTGGTAAATACATACAAAGGAATATTACTCAGCGATCAAAAAGAATGAAATCTTGCCATTTGCAACTACGTGGATGGAACTGGAGGGTATTATGCTAAGTGAAATTTGTCAGAGAAAGATAAAAATCACATGACTTTACTCATATGAGGACTTTAAGAGAGAAAACAGATGAACATAAGGGAAGGGAAACAAAAATAATATAAAAACAGGGAGGGGGACAACACAGAAGAGCCTCATAAATATGGAGAACAAACTGAGGGTTACTGGAGGGTTGTGGGAGGGGGGATGGGCTAAATGGGTAAGGGGCACTAAGGAATCTACTCCTGAAATCACTGTTGCACTATATGCTAATTTGGATGTAAATTTTAAAAAATAAAAAAAACTTAAAAAAAAAAAAAGAATACAAAATAACAACAGCAAAAGAAGACACCAACATGCTCATGTCAAGACAGAGAAAGAGCTTCCTGCACAAAAGTATCTGTGTTCTGCCAGGGTAATTCTCACTGGTCTAAGGTGAGGAGAGCAATTGGCTAGACTCACCTCTCACCAACTCTTATTAACAACTGACAGTAACATGGCTTATTTTGTTTCATTTTTTCAACACTTCAGAGAGAATTAACATTGTAATACATTAGCCTTATGTGGGGTGCTCTCTCAGACGAAGGTGTATGCACAAGAAATGCTGAAACAATACAGACAATTCCGCTTACCATAAGGATAAGATTCTGACCTTCAAGCCGACTTGGATATTATCACTTGCTTAGGCGTTGTTAATGCCCCCATTTATGGAGAATTCACAAGCTGACAGCCCTCTCACAATGTGATTTCTTTCTCTTCTGTAATACTTAAGTACTATTAAACACAGACGGTAGAGGAGGTATCCCAGCAGAACTCATCTATTTTTTGTTCTTGCCAAAATTATGGAGTAAAGTGTAATAATCCTAGAACAAAACTGTCCCCAGCAACGGTTAAAAAAGCAATAAATATTCTCATTTTCTTCCTTCCCATGACTACCAGTCAAACTCTTCTAATCAAGTGGTTTTATTTACACACCATTGCTATAAAGGAGTAACCGTGATAAAAATTACTATTTGTATAGAAGGGCATGTAAAATCAGAAATCTGCAGACTATATGCCAAACAACTGACATGAGTTATCCCAAGAAAGACATAAGATCATAGGGACTGTTTACTTTCTGTAATATTTGGGCTTGAAAATAAGCATGTTATTAGTTTTATAAACAAAATAAAGAATGAATAGATGGATACATTTAAATTGGTATTAAAAATCCTGTATTTTGGATCCTTAACAGACTGACTCCTGAGCTGCATATACTCATCATGTTACTGATGTTACTTTACAGCAAATTTCCCAGAGTTTGAACATTATTAATGAAACCAACTAAAAATTAACTAATAAACTAAAATATAAAGTTAACAAACAATATTATAAAAACTGTTTACATTTGAAGAGAACCAGAGTTTAGAACCCAAAGCCGGTTCTTCACTGCCAAGCCCACTACAGAGGGAGACAAAAGTGAAAGGCCTAGAACAGAGTTTATTCACGTATTTACTTCTAGTGAACCTGGAAAACTTTGCAGGCAAATTTTAGTGTTCAAAAACAAGAGGGCTGGGGTGCTGGGTGGGTGAGTCGGTTAAGCATCTGACTCTTGATTTCAGCTCAGGTCTTGATCTCATGGTTCCGTGAGTCCAAGCCCCTGCTGGGCTCTTGCTGACAATGTGGAGCCTGCTTGGGATTCTCTCTCCCCCTCGCTCTGTCTCCCCCCGCCCCCAGCTTGTGCACTTGCTCACACACACATTTTCTCTCTCTCTCTCAATAAATAAACATTTTTAAAAAAGAGAGAGAGCGCTAATCAACAGAGAAGAAAGCTGTGATGGCTAATTTTATGTGTTGTCTTCACTGGGCCACAGAGTGTCCGATGTTTGGTCAGACATAATTTGGGTGTGCTTGTGAGGATGTTTTGGATGAGATTAACATTTGAATAACTGAGTAAAGGCTGTCCTCCTTAATGTGGGTGGGCCTCATCCAGTTGGTTGAAGGCCTCACAAGAATAAATGGGCCTTCCTGAATAAGAAGGAATTTCTCCTGCCTGCCTGTCGTGCTGGCAAATCAGGTTTTTTCTGCCTTCAGACTTGAATTGAAGCATCAGCTCTTCCTGGGGTCTCAAGACTAACGGCATTTGGACTAGAACTACATCAGCTCTTCTGGGCCTCCAGCTTGCCAAATGCAGATCTGCAGACTTGTCAGCCTCCACAACTATGTGAGCCAATTTCTTATAATACCTCTCTTGCCCACTCTCCCTCTTCCTCTCTATAAAAACACTGCACAGGAAAAGTCCAGCAAATGCTTTATGATGATGATTGCAGCTTTGATGCCTCAGAAAGCTTCAGATCCTCTCCAAGAAATGGCCATTTATTCATCTAACCAACTTATCCCAAGCCCAATGGGACTAAGATGATACTTAATAGAACATTTTCTTGAATAATGGCCACCCTCTTACTTAGATGTTAAAAATAATCTCCAACTGCTGTTAAAGCCAGTCATTTTCTACCATCTTCTTTCTACTTCTCTCCCCAAATGGTCACCATCCCCACTGCGACCACTATCTGAAGAACAAGCACAGAATTGGAAAGAGTACTAACCCATATAATTACTGTACTTCATCTAAATAGTTTTGATTATGAGAGAGAAGAACCCCCCTTCCCATACCAAATATAAAAATAGCCAGGTACTTCCTTTGCTCTCTATCAATGGGCAAAAAACAGTACTCTAGGTCTCTAGGGAAGACAACATCCTATCATTAATGGGGTGTTTTTTAGGAATCATTGAATGGTACACATTACTCAAAATCACACACAGTAGCAAGCATCTTAGAGCAAAAAATCTTGCAGCCATACTGTCTGCACATTCCTCCAAGAATCAGGGTATGCTAACGAATTAAAACTGAATGGTAAGTTCAGAAAAGGTGAAGATCCATTAATGGAAAATAGAAAACCTTTCTGGCAGTAGTGGCAAACCCTTGGTACTTGTTGAAATTTCTTAAACTTTTGTTTATCTTAAGAATCTTATGAGTGCTTAGGTACCAAAGCTGATTTCCCTGCCAACAGAAATATATCGAGAATTAACAAGGTTACACTACAAAGGAACTTCCACTCCATATTATTATTTTTATTATTTCACATGTAGATGATACCTTAGCGTAGGGGCTGGGCAGAACAGGGATGAATTCTTAACAAAGTCATCCAGTTTCTTTCCTAAAGAAGCAGCAGTCTCTCCTCACTCATCTTTCTTAATTACCAATGGTCACCTTCTATGGACAGCTCTAAAGTGGGTGGAGAAGGCAGCAGACAACACTTTCCACTCATCAGAGAACTTTCTAGATCAATAAACTGTACATGTGTCACAAGCACCCAGTCGGGATATACCAGGGGAGTAGGATCTCATGGTTTACTGGAAAGGAGGGACAAAAGAATGCCTAAACACACAAATCAACTGACCTATGAGGTCATCCTTTGTTCTTTAACTTCTGCATGAACACCTGAAAATTTCAATCTGTAAATGAAATTAAGATCACTATACCTAAAAATATCTTTAAGTACCAAACAGGACTAGAGCAGGAAACAGGAGTGGGAGAGAGAGGAGACCATGGGATGTAAAGAAAAAACGTGAGCAAAACCACACTATGTTGGAATTTGAATGTATGAGTTCAGGTTTTTCACATGATTTCAGAGAAAGAAGGATAAAGTATCTTATCCGGAAATATTACTTAAGACAAAAATAAAAGATATATTAGCTAAACGGCAGGGCAGACTGATTTGAATACCATGTTCCCCTTAAGTACCAGCTAAATTGCCCTAGAAAATCTTTCTGTTTGAAGGTCCTTATAAGAGACATAAGGAATAGGACAATAAATGTACCTCCAACCCACTCTTAACAAGCTATTTTTGTGCTCCAGCGAACAGTCTTATAAAAGAGATATTTATAAGGCACTTCCAGAAAGCAAGAGTTCAGTAACTTTAACACTGAAGCAAAAGGAGTAGGAACTAGTTTCACCATCTCCTAGAAGCAGCCCCTCTATTTTGCCAGAATGGCAACAAACAAAGCGCTCAGTTTGGGCAACTGTCAAACTAATGAACATCAAAGCAGACAGCCTGCCTCTTCCTCCCCTAGGGACACTACTGTTCCAAAGTGGACTTTGGCGTTTTGTCTCCCTACAAGAATGCAGCCAAGTATCTGAGTCTACTCTCCCACATTACTGTTGCTCTTTCTCTCATCCGCAACTAGAGCAGCTTCTGCTAACACCAAGCACTGCACAGTAAATTACTCTCTCAAGTACTGCTTATCACTCCCTAACCGTAGTTTAATCTCTTAATTAGTTTCAATGCCAAAAATCAGGATTTCCTGAGGACTGCCACAGGATGTGCACCAGGCTGCAGGGGCCAAGGCTTAAAGTTGTTGATTCAATGCAATCAAGAGTTTAAAAGCATGGTTGCTATTGCACAGCCAGAAACAGAGGGCCCTGAACAAAAGGAAGAAAGGAGGCCAAGTGCTTTCGAAAAATTAAGGAACTGAGTTTAAAGGGCGCCAGCTCACAGTCAGGACAGAAAGTCTTAATTTGTCCAAAGACTATGCTTTGGGGCTGGAATACATTTAGGCAGAACTAAAGGGATGTATTGCCCTCAAGCATCCACCCTCAGATGAGGAGGGCCAGGAAATAAGACACTTGCTGGTAAGGCTAGGCTTGGAATTAAATTAATAGTTACCAGGGGTGGAAGACAAGCAATAATAAGTTTCACAAGCTAATTAGTATTGAACTTTTTAAAGTTTATAGCAGGGAAAGCCATTCGTAGGTTATGTACTAGAAAAATTTGATTCTGGGGGCGCCTGGGTGGCGCAGTCGGTTAAGCGTCCGACTTCAGCCAGGTCACGATCTCGCGGTCCGTGAGTTCGAGCCCCGCGTCGGGCTCTGGGCTGATGGCTCAGAGCCTGGAGCCTGTTTCCGATTCTGTGTCTCCCTCTCTCTCTGCCCCTCCCCCGTTCATACTCTGTCTCTCTCTGTCCCAAAAATAAATAAATGTTGAAAAAAAAAAATTAAAAAAAAAAAAAAAAAAGAAAAATTTGATTCTGAATTAATAGGCCATTAAAAAAAAAAAGAGCAAAACAAAAGTAATTCCAACCAGACTTAAGAAGCATGATCATGGGTCTCTGAATTCTTACTTCTCTTTCTCCTTTCCTAGTTGGTTTTTGACTTCTCCACCTGTGTCAATGATTCATTCAGGAAGGATCATCAGCTCTTCAGAAGAAAGCATCAAGGCATCCAGAGTTCCAAAAACAATTAAAATTGGCAACTCAGTTTTATCACCAAACTCCTGTTCCACAAGCCAACATGTCCCTTTATTTTTCTTTCAAAAGAAAGAGGTCATATATCATGCCTTCCAGACACCTACCAGTAGAGTAGCTCTTGGTTCTCTTTGGAGTAAATAAGCGGAAGGAAGGAAGGAAGGAAGGAAGGAAGGAAGGAAGGAAGGAAGAAAAGAAAGAAAGAAAGAAAGGGAGGGAGGAAGGGAGGAAGGGAGATGAAAAAGAAAAAAAAATAACCCTTAAATTCCTTAAAAACTAGTTTGCATTATTAACTGAGGTTTTCTTGAAAATAAACATTCTAGGATAAAGAAATTGTGGTTTATATACACAATGGAATACTACGTGGCAATGAGAAAGAATGAAATATGGCCCTTTGTAGCAACGTGGATAGAACTGGAGAGTGTGATGCTAAGTGAAATAAGCCATACAGAGAAAGACAGATACCATATGCTTTCACTCTTATGTGGATCCTGAGAAACTTAACAGAAACCCATGGGGGAGGGGAAGGAAAAAAAAAAAAGAGGTTAGAGTGGGAAAGAGCCAAAGCATAAGAGACTGTGAAAAACTGAGAACAAACTGAGGGTTGATTGGGGGTGGGAGGGAGGGGAGGGTGGGTGATGGGTATTGAGGAGGGCACCTTTTGGGATGAGCACTGGGTGTTGTATGGAAACCAATTTGACAATAAATTTCATATATTGAAAATTAAAATAAAATAAAATAAAATAAAATAAACATTCTAGGGACATCTGTGTGGCTCAGTCGGTTAAACACCTGACTTCGGCTCAGGTCATGATCTCACAATTTGTGGGTTTGAGCCCCATGTCGGGCTCTGTGCTGACAGCTGGGAGCCTGGAGCCTGCTTCAGATTCTGTGTCTCCCTCTCTCTCTGCCCCTCCCCTCTCTCCCTCTCTCTCTGCCCTCCCTCTCTCTCTCTCTGTCCCCTCCCTCTCTGCCTCTCTCTGCCCGCTCACACTCTCTCTCTCAAAAATAAATAAACATTAAAAAAATTTTTTTTTTTTAATGCACATTCTAGGGCCTTGTCCACCAAGACTCAGTGGTCTGGTAGAATGGACTAGAATCCTCATTTCTAACAAGCTCTACAACACTGGTGCTCAACTTTGAGGTGCTTTTAAATAACACCCTGCAGGGGTCTTACCCCCAGATACTCACAGGGTCTGCAAGGGACCCTGACATCAGCATTATTACTAACTTTAAAGCCTTCCTTTGTGTGAGCAAGTTAAGAACCACTTCACTAAAAGTGCCTTTGATGCCCAGGGTCCATGGACAAAGCTTGAGAACAGAGGCTTACAACAGTGTATCTTAATGAGGTCCTTCTGAACCTTACTTCACCACCGGAGCAAATGGCAGGCAGATTAAAATATTTAGATAATTAGAAAAACCATAGGTGACTTTTTGTTTGTTTCCTTAAATCAATTCCTCTTCAAAAAGCTCTCAAATGTGGCAAGGCTTCAGAAGGGTATCTGGTTCTTAATTGAGAACAGAGTCCATACACCCTCTCCTTTTTTTAAAATATGTAGCAAAATTGGTGAAAAACTAGGATCAAGTCTCCTAGACAAAGTCCTCAGAAATAATTCTGGGGGCAGGGGGGAAGCAATTCTAATCATGCTAAGGTTTAGAAAGTTCTTCTCCAACAAACAAAACAGAGCCTGGGTTATAAAGGTTCACAAATTAGAAATGATAAGAACAGGCTTAAGGAATGGTCATAAGGCTCAGCTAAACAGTAACTGAATAAATCAAACTGTGGGGGAAAAAATCTTCAAAATAAACTTGTTTTTAATTTTTTTAACGTTTTATTATTTATATTTGACAGAGAGAGACAGAGCATGAGCAGGGGAGGGGCAGAGAGAAAGGGAGACACAGAATCTGAAACAGGCTCCAGGCTCTGAGCCGTCAGCACAGAGCCTGACACGGGGCTCGAACTCACAAACCGCAAGATCATGACCTGAGCCAAAGTCAGATGCTTAACTGACTGAGCCACCCAGGCGCCCCTAAAATAAATTTGATTATGTAATAAAACTAAGGTAATTCACCCACTTTCATCTTAAAAAACAAAATGACCCTGTACTGACTCACAGTGCTTTAATTTAGAATTAGCTTCCTTATATCATCTTACTACATCTCCCAAAGGAGGAACATCCAGTGCAGGCTCCTTTCCTGTCCCATGGGAACCTCCAACTCCTTATTTATGTTTTGCATTAAGAACCATATTCTACGAACTGAACAAGTCTACATTTGTTCAAAGGTTAGCTCCCAGCCTGCTGCCTGTGGGCATCTTAATAGCTAGTTTCAAACAAACTCTGAAGCAAGACACAAAGGGAGAGACCACTCTTGTGGTGAGACACTTTTATTAGCATTTGGATTTGGAAGAAAGAGATGGGAGTGGAAAAAGAAACAGACTGTGCAACAGAGCTCTGGAGTATTCCGAACAGATTCCTAAAACAGAGAAGGAGGCTTAAGGGGTTATTGATCCATGGAGAGGAAATAGGTAGGTAAATACCCCAAAGGACCTTCATTTGCAGGGCTAATTACTCACAAATAAATTTAGCTGTTTTTTGGAATACTAGCATACCAGAAATCAGAAAATTAGAATGAGGTTATAAAGGTCTATTTTAATAAAATGTTAAATACCATTAATGCAACTTCAGAAGAAACGGAGTTCAAGAAAGCCACGTTCTTTCAATTTAGAGACAAGATATTGAGAAAACTTGCATCATTTGTGGGCTGAAATTTCTCCACTTATGAAGCGGTCATATTGCTTGCTGATTTTTAAAAAATTTTTTTTAAATGTTTATTTTTGAAAGAGAGAGAGCACAAGCAGGGGAGTGGCAGAGAGAGAAGGACAGAATCCAAAGCAGGGTCCAGGCTCTGAGCTGTCAGCACAGAGCCCAACGTGGGGCTTGAACCCACAAACTGTGAGATCATAACTTGAGCCGAAGTTGGATATTTAACCAACTGAGCCCCAGGCACCCCTGAAGTGGTCATATTGCTTGCTGATTTTAGAAGGCTTAAGCTATTGGTTAAAAAGCCCTTTAGGCTACATAATGATGAAGTTAATTTACAAAAGGAAAATCTTTCTTTTTCTTTAATTGCTGGTAATTTACTAGAGTGAAAGCTTCTATAGAAAAAAATCCACTTAGATGGGCCACCTGGGTGGCTCTGTCAGTTAAGGGTCTTGACTCTTGATTTGGGCTCAAGTCATGATCTCACAGTTTGTGAGCCTGCGGTGGGCACTGTGTGGACAGTGTGAAACCCACTTGGGATTCTCAATCTCTCTCTCTCTCTCTGTCTCTCCCCATCCCTCCCTCTCTCTCTCCTCTGCCTGCTTAAGTACACTCTAAAAATAAACATTAAAAAAAAGGGAAAAATCCATTTAGAAAAATTAAAGGAACATAAGATTAATAAAATCTGAGTTTGCCTCAAATAATTAACCAGCTTCAAGGAAGTTTAAGATTTTGGGGCGATGATGGTGAGGAAGGAGCTTTTGGGGGAGGAGACAGAAGGAGGAACCTGAGAAAAGAGGAAGCTGAAAAAAGGAAGAATTTACCTGTGGCTCTGAGACCAGGTCTTTTCTGGAATCCTATCCCTAGCACTAGACAGTAAGATTTTTCAAAGGCAAGTATTATGTTTGAAACCTACCACAGGATACACAGTAGATGCTTGATAAATGTTTTATAAATGTCGAAGCCAGTATCTTTTTTAACGGTGTTCAAGGAAGTCAGTTATAAGAAAGGAGGTAATCTGGTTTGACTCGCGATGTCAGATATACTGCTAAGCTATACTAAGAAGAAAACTGTTTATTAGAAAACTTGATTTTTATTTACATGAATTTCTAATATTGAATTAAACACTTAGGTAAAAGCAGATAAATAATGACAACGAAAAAAGTGGAATCCAAAAACAGTCCTGCGCGCAGAAAGCTCAGCACTTACAGAAGGGTGCCCAGGCTTAGCCTGTCCACCTAACGTAACAAATGGATGGAAAAGCTGCACCCTCCTGCAGAAAAGCAGGAGATTCTCCTTATGCCTACCTCTCCTCCCAAAAAGATTGTTTTCTTTTCTTTTTTTTTTAATATTTTTTTTAACATGTATTCACTTTTGAGAGACAAAGAGTGGGAGAGGGGCAGAGAAAGAGGGAGACACAGAATCCAAAACAGGCTCCAGGTTCTGAGCTGTCAGCACAGAGCCCGATGTGGGGCTCAAACTCATGAACTGTGAGATCATGACCTGAGCCCGAAGTCAGATGCTTAACTGACTGAGCCACCCCGGTGCCCCAAGATTCTGTTTTCTTTAAAAGTTCAGCCTCCTCAGCATGGGACTCCTGGAATGCTTTTTTAAATTATTTTTTTAAGTTTCTCAGTTCTCCTAAATTAACTTTTGACAGTTCCTGGGATTCTCAAGATGATCATTTAACACCTCATTAACAAGTCTATTATAGGAATTAATTCAAATGAGCCCAAACTAATTTTAATTAAACCTCAATCTGCCCAAGGTATTCCTTTTTTCTCCTATACAATAACCGCCTAAATAGGCTCAGTTCTTTCAAAACTAAGAAGTACAAAAAGTGCAGTTTTCCAGAAAATTACTTGTCATCGATTTTAAATTTACCTAGTAAAATGTACCTATCTATTTAATTTGTTCCATGATTTGGCCATTCCGTTTAACATTCATCTACTTAAGCAATACACTTTAAGAACCCACTCATTTTCTAATAGTTATGGATGTGTGCATTCATTCATTCAGCAAATTTATCAAAAGGCTACTACTAGATGCCAGACACTAAGCTGGGTGCTACGCATGTTATTAACTACATCTCTAGCCAGAAAAAAAAAAAAAAATACAGCCAAGCACAGCTCTGGAAAATGAAAAAGCACAATCTTAGTTGCTTTTGGTCAGTCATGTTTTGCCTGGACTCATGAATAGATCTTACAGCTAAATTTCCATTACTGGAGGTGTGCTAAGTAAAAGTTAGAATTTCAAATGTCTGGCGGAATCTGTCAGAATTTCCTAGCTGTCAGTTTTTCTAGCCGGCCTGTTCTAACTCCGTGTGTCCACTCAAAGCACGAGCCCCCCTCCTCCCCGCACACTTCCCACCCACTCTTCTCTGGCTTCGGTTCAACAGCTCCTCATCAATCCAGTCACATGACCCTCTCTTCTTTGGGAAAAGGAGAGGAACTGGAAGGAGAAAGGGGGAGAAAGGGGGAGAAAGGGAAGGAGGGAGGGAGGGAGGGAGAGGAGGGCTTACAAAGTAGGGGAGTGGGTGGATCTCAACCTCCCCTGCGCCATTGCGGCTTCTCTGAAGGCTCCACACTCTTATCACCACAGAGCAACACATCTTCCCACAAAAAAGATGAGAACATTTCTTAACAATCAACCATGTAATATCTGTGTATGTTTAAGCCTTACTTTCATATTTTAGGCAGGATTTATTTCCATGTAGGTTATCCATGTAGTCTGGCATCTAATAACAAAAAAGTTGTACTCACAAAAGTGACATACACATAGGATAAAAGTCTAGTAGTACCGAATATTAAATACAAAGTACAGAAGTGCCCCCTGCCCACCTCCAACCAGCCACCTCCCTGCCCATCCCAGGAAGCGGGGCCGGGTTCTCCATCCAGCTTGTTGGCAGCTAGCACCACAATGCCGATTAACACGCTCACACCCCTGCTTCGGTTCCGGCAGCGCTGCAGGGTGGTGGTGGTGGTGGTGGTGGTGGTGGTGGTGGTGGTGGTGGCGGCGGCGTGCCAAGACAGCCGTGCTTCCGCTACTAATCACCGCCCAGTTTTGTCGTATGACTGTTTTTAATTCTAGTGGCCAGCACCGTCATAAATATGAAGATGATTCCTTTACTTTAAAATACTTTATTAACTTAAAATAGTATCTACTGACTCTCCACCAAGTACATAACAGAAGCTGATACACCTTCATGTCCCTCACCTTCCTTTACCCCTTTCGACACCTCCTGTCTTCTGTCTGCTACTGTTTACAATGCCGAGGTTTTTTTTATTTACATTTGGTTTATAACCACTGCTAAACTTTCCATGCTTTACCTGTAACTGATCCTATAAACTAGAAATTAATTAAGAGCAATAATATTATGATTATTTCACCACACTTGTGTGAAACAAAAGAAAGTCTTCCAAGTGTCAAAACTAAGTGATTTCTTTTTTTAACATCCAACAATTCAAGTCACATTTTAGTTTTGATTTCATCTTTTTTTCTTAATTGTTTTTAATGTTTATTTGTGAAAGAGACAGAGCATGAACAGGGGAAGGGCAGGGAGAGAGGGAGACACAGAATTTGAAGCAGGCTCCAGGTTCTGAGCTGTCAGCACAGAGCCCAATGTGGGGCTCGAACTCACGAACTGCAAGATCATGACCTGAGCCAAAGTCGGACGCTTAACTGACTGAGCCACCCAGACACCCAATTTCATCTTAAATGAAGAAGAGTTGTTCACTATTTCATAGCTCATCATATTATCATTATTTTTTTTTAAGTTTATTTATTTTGAGAGAGAGAGTGAGCATGCTCGTGAGCAGGGAAGGGGCAGAGAGAGAGGGAGAGAGAATCCCAAGCAGGCGCCATGCTGTCAATGAAGAGCCCAACACAGGGCTCGATCTCACAAACCACCATGAGATCATGACCTGAGCCGAAATCAAGAGTCGGAAGCTTAACCAACTGAGCCACACAGGCACCCCCATGTTATCATTATGAAACAACTATTTCGGATCCACTAACTCTGGCTTTGGAGAGGGGCAGGGAGAAAAATCATACTAAGCACATAACTGGAGAGAGAACAGTAGCTCCTGTGAAAACAACGAGTGCCATAAGTCCCACATTCTGACGCAGGTCATATCTTTGCTTAGAATAGATGTTCAGGGACAACCCTAAAGCTCAACTAGAGTATTTAATGACAAACAAGTATTTATATTATAATCCAAGTCTTATCTGTTTTACAGTTACCTATAAATCCTATTTATATGAAACTAGGTTCAGTGTCTCTATCCTAATCTGATTCATAACATTTCTCCAACAATTCTTAGGCTCCATTTCTTTATCACTGATGAGATACAATACCTGCCAGTGAGAATGGAGCAAATGTTTCTCAGGCTCAGAAAGCTAATTTACAAATGGTTGCTATGTTACAAGTGGACCTGGTTAGGGACAGCAAAGGTCAAATCACCTGTATCATCAAAGTTTGAGGATTTATCCCACTAAGGGAAAATCAGTAACAACATCAAATCAAAGATACGTTTATATTTTAAAAACCAAATTATTAATCTTAAGTCTCTCGTATGTTTCTTCCTAAATCCTATAATTCTAGGAACATTGGTCAGTATACATACATGAGGCTTCAATTCAGGAATAATCCTATATGAGTGAATGAATGATCTTTTCCTCTTAGGTGCATAGCTTTATCAAGTCCTCAGCATTTAAGAGCACAAAGAATATAAGGGACTAAATCGTAGGTCATTAACTCTTAATAATGCCTCTCTTCAAGGCACCAAAGTATTCATTTAATCATCCCCCAAGTATTTACTGCATGCCTACTATGTGCCAAACACAGTTCTGAACAGAAAGAATAAAATGAACAAGATGGCCAAAACTCCAGGTTTTTGTGGAGTTTATATTCTACTTTGGGAAGATATAGGTAACAATTATGAGAATAATCAAGTCAAACAATTATTGATCTAAGTTCCTGATACAGGCACTATTTAAGGTGTGAAGGAGGAACAAGACAAGGATCTTAACAGGGGAGGTGACATACATACAGAAACATTACAGCCAAGGGTTAGGGAACTTCAATACATTATACAGTGAAATCTCCACACTACTGGTCTAGCTCCAGCACCTGACCAACAAGCTTTTCAAGTTACTACCCAGTAATACTGCCATAACTGAACGTTCATTTTTGGAAAAGTTTCTGTCTTTCTATAACAGCATTATTCTATGACAGTTCATCCTTGTATTACCAAAAATATTAGCTAAAGGGAAAAAATAAAGTGTGAATACTAACACAGCACTCAGAAACTTAATTCATCTGAGACAAAACCAAAAATTATTAGACTCGCTGAATATGACAATAATAAACTTTATATGCTCATTGGAATTGTACTGTAGCTACACAATCAGTTATGAAGAAAAAAACCCAAAAGCAAGTAACATAAAATACTTTAAAATACTTAAAACAGTCAAAATTACAATGAAAAGGTAAGGTTTAGAGATTTCATCACATATTTGGTGTTTTAGGACTGGACACCAATTTTAACATCTAGCAGTTAAGTCTGCGAACTGACTTACATATACGCTTTAGACAAAACACTGTGTTCAAACATTAAACACCAACCCTGTGAGACAAAATTATAAGTCTGTGATACTATAAAGCTGTGAAATAAGGCTTTTGAGAGAAAAAGGGTATTAGCACAAAGGTGTTGTAAAAGAGCCTTTCAGTTGGTCCTGAAGAATGAACAGAATTTGGGGGATAGGAGGATAAGCATGCCGGCAGAGGGACCAAGCTGGTTTAAATAAGGATACGTGAGAGGATACAGAAAAAGATGGGTTAAGCTACTGTTAAATGTAGAGGACCTTGAGCATCGTATCAAGAATTTGGGCTTTATTCTGCGAGCAACGAGTAGATACTGAAGACTGCTATTTTCTATTTCTGCATCTTTAAGCAGATGCTGACAAACAGCTGTCTGTTAGGAAGAGCAACAGGTGGCCGTGTTCAGGAAAGATTGCAACAAGAAAAAGGCAGTTATAGGCTGGGGCAATAGTTTGGGCAACAGGTAATTAGGGCCTGAAATAGAAATGTGGCAATGGGAGTAAGCAGAAGTGAGAGGCAGAATCAACAAAATCTGACTTAGATATGGGGGAAGTTGACCAAGATTTCAGGCCTGAATAACCTGAAGATAGGAAACCGCAGTGTAACTTCTGTGCTATTCCTGTTCAAGATACATTCCTGAGTCTTAATCAGGAGGAAAACACTGGGTGAACCCAAACTGAGGAATATTCTATAGCATAAGTGGCCTGTAATCGTTCGTGGTGTCAAAGTCATGGAAGTCAAAGAAAGAGTGGGAACTGTGGCGGCAGAAGACTAGAGACAGGGACCATTAAATGCAACACGTGATTCTGAACCACACCTGCATCACTCGGACACTGGCCAAACTTAAAAGGGGTCTGTGGAATAGACAGTAATAACGTTTCAGTATTAGTTACTGAAGTAACATCATGCCATATTGTTTAGTTAATTGTTAATTGTTTCAGTGTCAATTTCTGGCTTTGTCTGGTTGTATTGTGGTTATGTAGGAAAATGTAAGAAGTACTCACTAAAGCATTTGGGATGATGAAGCTTCTCATCAGCAGCTTGTTTTCAACTGGTTCAGGAAAAAAAGTCTTTTGTGCTTTATTTCCAACTTTTCTTTTTTTTAATTTTTTTTTTTTAACGTTTATTTATTTTTGAGACAGAGAGAGACAGAGCATGAAGGGGGGAGGGGCAGAGAAAGAAGGAGACACAGAATCGGAAGCAGGCTCCAGGCTCTGAGCCATCAGCCCAGAGCCTGACGCGGGGCTCGAACTCACGGACCGCGAGATCATGACCTGAGCTGAAGTCGGACGCTTAACCAACTGCGCAACCCAGGCGCCCCTATTTCCAACTTTTCTGTGTGATTGTTTTAAATAAGAAAATGATTTAAAAATACTATGCTCAGAAATACTGACTCTACCATATGGCTATAGCTAGCTCTACATCATGGAATTTTGAAATGTTTGAATAATATTTCAAATTATTGTGATTTTTTTCCCACAGTTTTTAGTTGTCTTCCCCTGCCCCAGTCTCTTAAAGCCAACAGGAAAAGCCAAGAACACGGAGCAAGATTAGAATGCTCAAATTTCACATCCAGATGGCCAACCGACACACTCATCATCACTCATCATCAGGGAAATACAAATCAAAACCACAATGAGATACCACCTCACACCTGTCAGAATGGCTAACATTATCAACTCAGGCAACAACAGATGTTGGCGAGAATGTGGAGAAAGAGGATCTCTTTTGCACTGCTGGTGGGATTGCAAGTTGGTGCAGCCACTCTGGAAAACAGTATGGAGGTTCCTCAAAAAACTAAAATTAGAACTACCCTATGACCCAGCAATTGCACTACTAGGTATTTATCCAAGGGATACAGGGGTGCTATTTCAAAGGGGCATGTGCACCCCAATGTTTATAGCAGCACTATCAACAACAAAGTATGGAAAGAGCCCAAATGTCCATCGATGGATGAATGGATAAAGAAGATGTGGTGTATATATATATATATATATATATATATATATATTCAATGGAGTATTGGCAATCAAAAAGAATGAAATCTTGCCATTTGCAACTACGTGGATGGAACTAAAGGGTATTATGCTAAGCGAAATCGGTCAGAGAAAGACAAATCTCATATGACTTCAACTCATATGAGGACTTTAAGATACAAAACAGACAAACATAAGGGAAGGGAAGCAAAAATAAGACAAAAACAGGGAGGGGGACAAAACATAAGAGACTCTTAAAATGGAGAACAAACAGAGGGTTACTGGAGGAGTTGTGGGAGGGGGGATGGCCTAAATGGGTAAGGGGCATTAAGGAATCTACTCCTGAAATCACTGTTGCACTATATGCTAACTAACTTGGAGGTAAATTAAAAAGAAAAAAAAATGCTCAAATTTCTCCCTACATTTTCTATTTTCTTCTAGAAGCTGCAAAGTTTCAAAAAATGAAACCTGCACACTTAAAAATAAAAGACATAAGAAAGATGATCTTTGTATGGCAACAAGAAACTTGTGCTGCAAATCAACAGGGGTCCATACTTGGCCAGGAAAGAAGAAAATAAAAACTACCTTAGCACAGGTAATACATGAACTTCCTAAATCAGTCTCAAAATTGACATTCTGAATAAAAGCCTCAAATTTATGACCACATATAAAATGCTAAAAACTCCAATAATAGATTATCTTAAAGAAAAGATACATAATCTGGGTGCCTGGGTGGCTCAGTCGGTTGAGCGTCTGGCTTTGGCTCAGGTCATGATCTCATGGTCCGTGAGTTCGAGCCCCGCATTGGGCTCTGTGCTGACAGTTCAGAGCCTAGAGCCTGCTTCAGATTCTGTGTCTCCCTCTCTCTGCCCCTCCCCCATTCATGCTCTCTCGCTCTCTCTCTCTCTCTCTCTCTCTCTCTCCCCCCCCTCTCTCTGTCAAAAATAAACTTTAAAAAAAAAAGAAAGAAAAGATATATAATAAATTCATGATCTTAAAAACAGAAAACTAAAACACATCTATCAAATACAGCATGTTCAGAAAAGTGAATCTGAGTGCCAAATAGGGTAGAGTGTGTGGTAATAAGGGTAGATTCAATTATATGGTATTGCAAGTGGTCAAGTGTAAACACAAAAACAAAACAAACCAAAAATGCCATGCTAATAACTGCAGCTTATTTAAAGCATCTAGCTATAATTCTTTGAATTATCTGAAACTGACATGAGAGAGAGAGAAAGAGAAAGAGAGAGAGAGAGAGGAGAAAGAAAGAAAAGAAACAAAGAAACAAAGAAAGAAAGAAAGAAAATGGAAGGAAGGAAGGAAGGGAGGGAGGGAGGGAGAGAGGGAGGGAGGGAATCAAGTTCCCAGTGACTTCACTGCCTTCAGCCCCATCTGCAACAGAACTCCATTGGGTTAGCATCCTGTTTGAAGTGGTCCTACAGCAAGGACTAGTTATGGTGAAATAACTTTACACAACACAGAGATTGAAAACGTGCAAGTAAACAGAAACTGTCATATCTTATAAAAAGGAGAAAATAGTATGTCAAAAATGAACTTATTCAAAATAATGCTTGATATTTTATATCCAATAACAGAAATCAGAAAATTAGAGGGTAAGGCATGAAAAGAAAGAAAGCCAGCTTCTTAGTCCAACATTCCCTAAAACTAAAATCAAAGCCAGGACCAAGCACTTACATTACGTGACCTTTTCTCCCTCCTTCCTATATAGAAATTAAACATGAGATATCTGACACAAGGTAGAGAAAAGGCTCTTCACTTTGCAAGTTCACTGTCATGATGTAAAAGTGTCTTCAGCTCACATATGGGTTATCTTTAGCTCTCCCCATTTCCAATTCACAGCACTGTGGAAATTCAATGAAAGAAATACTGGTGCAGCTCTTATGTAAATCTGATTCCTTCCAGATAAACTTCTTCAACATATAAAAAGTGAAAAACAGTACAATATTAAAATGCATGTTCTAGAAAGCCTAGATAACCCAAGATGAAACTGAAAAATGCCCCTAAAATAAGCCATGCACATACATATATAACCATAAAGACATACTACAAATTAATACAAAACAGAAGAAAGCAATAAACACTTACAGAAGATATATTTGACTCAGACTAAAGAAAAGATTGTTTAAGGCACAAAAACATTGTCCACATGGGAAAAGAATCATAAATTCTATCACATTAAGAATGAAAACTTTTGTGAAAGTTTTGTGAAATTATTAACAAGATTTAAAGAAAAGCCATGTCTCTCAGGTTGAGAGACAATAGTGGTAAAGAATTATTATCCAGAATACATGAAGAACTCTTAAAAATACCCATCTAAACAAACAGCCAGGGGCGCCTGAGTGGCTCAGTAACTCTTGATCTCAGCTCAGGTTTTGATCTCGGGGTTGTAAGTTCAAGCCCCACCTTGGGCTCCACACTGGGCGTGGAACCTACTTAAGAAAATAACAAAAACAGGGGCGCCTGGGTGGCGCAGTCGGTTAAGTGTCCGACTTCAGCCAGGTCACGATCTCGCGGTCCGTGAGTTCGAGCCCCGCGTCGGGCTCTGGGCTGATGGCTCAGAGCCTGGAGCCTGTTTCCGATTCTGTGTCTCCCTCTCTCTCTGACCCTCCCCCGTTCATGCTCTGTCTTTCTCTGTCCCAAAAATAAATAAACATTGGAAAAAAAAAAAAAAGAAAAAAAAGAAAATAACAAAAACAAACAAACAAAAACCCCCAGCCAATGGGACAAATGATCAGGAAAATAGAAATAAAAACTACAATGAGATTCTGTTTCACGCAGATCCTATGTGCAGGATTAAAGGGACTGACAGTATCTACAAAGACAAGGAAATGGGCATATGATAACTTTCATATACTAGAATGGGAGACTGAACTGCTGTAAGGACTTCTGAAAGAATTTGGCAGCCTCTGAGGATGTCCACCAATATCACTGCAAGATAAAGAATCTCGGCCACACTGTTGCTGCAGCACCATGTAACAACAGCGAAAAAGAGCTGACAACCTAAATGTCCATCAATAGAGCGATGAACACAGAAGCTGTGGTAATACTACGTGGAACATGCAACGGCAAAAACAAATGAATGAGAACCTCACACTCAACAGAAATAATGCAAACAATATTAAGCAAACAAAATAAATGGCAGAAAACCTTCCCTCATATGACCAACTTATGTAACATTTAAAAACAGAAAATACCATAGACAGTCCTCACTACTGGAATCCAGTCTGTTCCTAAGTGTGTCACACTGTGAATTTCAGGCGGCAGAGTCTGTATATTACATCATTCAAAAATAAGAAAAATTACATGTTCCTGGCTCATCCAAAGCTCCAAACTGAAACAGTCTTCAATATCTACATAACAGCCTACCAAGAATTTCTATAAAATAGAAGGCACCTAAAATACCAATGACCTATTTTAACCCTCAAACAGCTGAAGTACTCTAGCGTGCATCATTCAGTGATGCTGCCTAGTACGGAGTCTATTATATTTCTACTTAGGCATTCACTCGTCTCCAGGAGCATGAGCACTCCCACGTTTTCTTCAAATGCAGGGACATCTGTGGGCCTCTTGTGCTCACCTATTTCCTTCATAGGCTTTCCTGCATATCACAGGACATTTTCATTAGTAATATAGGGAAGGTAAGAGATATTGCACAACACATTTTACAACACAAGTGGACAAGGGACCGGGTCCTATCAGGAAAAGAGGAGAAATACAACTGAAGTGCACTCCACAGCCTCTTCCCCAGACTTGTGCACAAGTGAAAACATCTTTGATGGTGTGCACATGATGGGGGTTTTGATTCAGACAGTTAAATTCCATAAGCATTTCTGGAAGTCATCACAGCAAAGAGTGAGCCTTCAAACAGTGGGGGATACTTACATTACATGGATATGGTCCTAGTAAAAGCATACAAGTACAGAAAGATAATTTCAGAATAGTGGTTATCTCTGGGGAATGGGTGAGAGAAACAGAAACAAGAAGGGACATTACAGGGAGTTTTAGCTATCTTTTTCTTTTTTTTTAATTTTTTTTTTCAACGTTTATTTATTTTTGGGATAGAGAGAGACAGAGCATGAACGGGGGAGGGTCAGAGAGAGAGGGAGGCACAGAATCAGAAACAGGCTCCAGGCTCTGAGCCATCAGCCCAGAGCCCAATGCGGGGCTCGAACTCACGGACCGCGAGATCGTGACCTGGCTGAAGTCGGACGCTTAACCGACTGCGCCACCCAGGCGCCCCTCCTTTTCTTTTTAAAAAGTGAATAAATAGGGTGAGATATTAACATCATTAAAATATTAGATCATGGGTACATTATTTTCTGTACTTTTTCATCAAATCTGAAGGACCAATAACATTTTTTTTAATGCTTACTTATTCTTGAGAGAGAGAGAGGAATAGAGACAGAGCACAAGCAGGGGAGGGGCAGAGAGAGAGGGAGAGACAGAATCCGAAGCAGGCTCCAGGCTCGAAGCTATCAGCACACAGCCCGATGCAGGGCTCGAACCCATGAACCATGAGATCATGACCTGAGCCAAAGTCAAACACTTAGCCAGCTGAGCCACCCAGGTGCCCCTGAAGGACCAATAACATTTTTAGCCTACCTGAAGCATGCCAGAAGCCTGCCAACATTAGTGAGGCCACAGATTCATAAGAATCTGAACTCAATACTAGACAAGAATCTGAATTTGATACTAGGGCAAGAGAACCAGTGTGTCTGTTTTTTTTTTTGTGTGTCACCCTAATACCCTTAACAAGACAAGTGTGCCTCCTATCAGAACTGCCATCCTCCACACCTCACCTGCAACCCCTCTACCCGTACTATTATGCTCAGGCCACAGTGGACTCCTTGGTCTTCCTGACCACAGAGTTGCCTCCATCTCTAGGCCCTTTTATCCCTGGATTTTTCAGGGCCAAATCCTCACTTCTCTCAAATTCTTGCTAAAATCTTGCCTTCTCAATGACAGCTTTATTTAAAATTGCAAACTGGGTCTCTCGAAACTTCTCTACTTATTCTCCGGAGTACTCACCATTTTCTAGCATACTCCATAATCTGTTTCCCTCACTAGAAACCCCATTAGGCAAAAATTTGGAGGTGTTTCATTCTTGATGAATCACGAGTGCCTAGAAACAGCACCTAGCACACAGCAAGCGCTCAAATATTTGGTAAAATAGTAAAACTTCAATTTTTCTGTTATAGTACTTTCCAAGACTAACACAACAAGCCACTGTCTTCTGCATCTCCAATACTGCCCAAGTATATACTCCACTCAAATGATCTGCTTGTAAGCCCATTTCCTGTGCATTGTGATTCACAGAGCCTAACACGTAGTGAGATACTCAGTGTTTGTGGAATGAATGAAATTCAATGTCTCGAACATAAGAGATTAAGTTTCACTCAGGGCAGGCCACTTCTATTATAAAATCACACTCAGGCAATTACTTGCAGATACCTCTTTTTAAAAATCACTTTAAGGCATAGTCAAAGGGCTGCTGCTTGAGTCACACTTTTTTCCTTCTGCAAGGACAATGAAAAGATGCATTCAGTGATACCATAAAAATAAACATTACCTTACACACTCAAATCTAAAAGTAATCAGTCATATTTAATTAAGACTGGGTAGCTGGATTTAAGAGATACGGAATTTATCTCTAGTTTTGGTTTCATTTTATTATCCTCTACTTTTGGCAGAGAAATAATGTAACCAAAAGAAGTTTGTCACTACTAATTAAAAGTTTTAGAGAGTAATTTTTAAAATGTATAAAAGCTGGTAGTGGCAAGTTGTAAAAATGGCCACAAACTCTTGGACCCACTTCCCATTTGAGACGGTGTCTGATTTCCCCGCCCTGCAATCTGGACTGGCCTTAGTGACCTGCTTGTTAACAACAAATCAACAAAGGTCATGGGGTTACAGCACATCCTTTGGAAACTCCTGCTCTGAAGCATCCCTCTGGATTCCCAGTCACCGTGCAATAAGGAGCCCAGCCTCGCGGGGAGGGAATGTGAAGGTGCTCTGGTCAACAGCCCCAGCTGAGCCCAGAATTCAAGACACTTGGGCCCAAGTGACATGGGAGGGAAGAAGCCTCCAAATGATCCCAGCCCCCAGCCATCTGAGTCTTCCCCAGCCATTTGGGTCTTCCAAGCTCAAGCCTTGGATATTACGGAGCAAAGACAAGCCATCCTGCTGTGCCCTGACCGAATTCCTGACCTGCAGAATCTGTGAGCATAATAAGACGGCTCTTATTTCACACCGCTACGCATAGGGGGTGGTTAGAGAGGCGAGAAATAAACTGGAAAATGAGTGCTAACCCAACGTCTATCTATAGCTAATTACCATATTTCATTTTCTCACCGCCAGCAGAGCAAAGATTTCATTATTTGGTATGGATAAGTCATCTATCCAGAGGTCACACATCACACAGATCCATGCTCTAGGACAGGGCAAAAAAATTATCCAAAATTAACTTTGATAGCTGTTGGCCTTTCACTGCAGTCACCTCAGTCCATATACTGGGTCAGTAAGGTTGATGGCACCTACGTGAAGGAGGTAGATCACTGCTAGCTATATACGTATATCTCAGATCAGAAGACACTACTTCTAATTAACACCATAAAGGAAGGAGAGGAGATAACATAGATACTGTTAACAGGGGGTTACTCACAAGGCTCCATACTGTGTTCACAATATGAATGAAGTATTTCCTTCCCCAAGGAATGAATTCATGAAACTGAAAATGACCACCACTTTCAAAATCCATTTCCAAAAATCTCTTACTAGAGATAATAAGGATATATCACAGATGAGAAAAAATATTAAGGTAAAATTCTGATTTAAGAAAACAGGCTTACATTAATCAAAATCAGACATACTCCTTCCTTCCTGTTTTTCAGTGCAAACCAAATAAATCTTACCACAAAATATTATATAAATGAAGACAGCTCAAGGCTGATAATGCAGGATCTTTTACAAGAATAAGACTCATTTTAGACGCACTTTAAAAAGCAACAACCAAAACTAACGTATGTCTCATACACACAATGGAAATAGTTCAGAAGTGAAAAAAACAAAACAAAAATCCCAATTGTTCTACATTTTCTGCAGTCAATACTGCCCTCTAGTGATGCAGAATAAAAGCCAAATAGAAAGTGAGTACATTTTATTTATTGTTCATTTTAGTATGTTTATGTCAGGGCACCTAGCTTGGACTACAAATCCCACCAAAGACAGAATAAACAAATCCAGGATGACTTTTATTATCCGCTCTTAAATTAGAAACTCTTTTAAAAGGCACTGATTCAAGGACACTAATATATGCAAACAGCAGACTTTAAATACATTGGGAACAGATTCTCACTACACACAGTGAGTTACATCTTCATATAAAATTGTACAATTTGAGAAAGACTCTGGGGCTCATTACCTAAGACTTATGAAGATAGGTAAGATCATAAGATTAAAGTGTCACCATCTGTAGACAAGAAAATTCAACTGGAAGCAAGCCAGGCTAGTTGTCATGGCATATGTGTACCAAACACACTGAAAAGTGCCCATAGCAACCAAGGCCTCACACATCTGCCAGTTTTGCCCATTAGGAGACCTGACTCCTCATTTGAGGAAAAAAGTTCAAGAAAAGAGCATGTTTGGTTGCTAAGCATTTACCGAACATAGGAAATTTTCCAAGAAAACACACTTACCGAGGGTAGTGCCATCCTGCCCCATGATGCACTTCATAGAGGTGACAATCTGCTCCACAACAGGCGGTGACAGCGACGTGGCATACACTGCACTATGGGAATGTGTTCGCAGATAGTCTATCAGCTCCTGCGGAGTTCACAGAAGCAAGTCATTAGAGGTAAAGCTTGAATCCTCGGGTGATGTCACTGCCTTCCTTCCAGGTGAAAGCACTCTTCCTCCCTTCAAGAGCATGGGGATGGGGACACTAATCTGAGATGCAAGATCAACCAGCATCAACGGTCAAAGGACACCACCAGCAACAACTGCATCTGACACGTGGCAACAGCCTCAGGCTTTGTTTTGTTTGTTAAAGGTGCCACAACATGAAAGAAAGAAAAACTAGTTTTAAAGAAGCCCTCTAAATTTGGAGAACATACCACTTAATGTTATAAACGTATCTGCAATGCTGTGTTAATAAACAAGGCGTATGGATTGCTTTTTAGATACAATAATTTCCTTTTTTTTTTTTTAAGTTTATTTATTTATTTTGAGAACACACGCAGGGGAGGGGCAGAGAGAGAGGGAGAGAGAGAGAATTCCAAGCAGGCTCCACACTGTCAGCGACTTGGGGCTCAATCTCACAAACCACGAGATCATGACCTGAGCCGAAACCAAGAGTCAGACACTTAACCAAATGAGCCACCTGGGCACCCCACAATAATTTACTTTTAAGTATTACAAAAAATATCATCTACATGCTACCCTATGTCTGCTAAGCCCATCCTTACACTTCTGAGTAAGAGTAAGACTGTTCTCTAGCATCAATTTTAAAGGTATTAAATATCCTCTAGGGGCGCCTGGGTGGCTTAGTTGGTTAAGTGTCCGACTTCACCTCAGGTCATAATCTCATGGTTCCTCATAACCATATCTCATAACCATAATCTCATGGTTCCTCAGTTCAAGCACCCCACCAGGCTCTCTGCTGTCAGAGCAGAGCCTGCTTCAGATCCTCTCTGTCCCCTTGTCTCTCTGCCCCCACCCAAACATTAAAAAATCTAAATATTCTCCAGATACACAGATTTATAAAATAATATAAATATGGCAGAATAGAAATTCACTGGGTCTTTCATAAGAACAGGAAAGCCATCTCACTGAGTGAAGAAAATCTTTGTATGCCAGTTACAAGGAGTCCAAAACAATCAGAACAATATGTCCCTATTCTCTCCTTTTAACTTCACTAAATCTTTAAATAAAATGTGCAAAGTAGCTCATGTATCAGAACCCAAAAAGGACACACAGAATAGGACTACAAAAATAGTGTATCACTTCAAAAACACTAAAAACTATTCAAAACCCACAAAAGCAAAGATATACCATACCTAAATGATCTCCCAGAGTATGATTTCAAGTCCTTTGGTTTGGCAATAAATCTTAGCAATCAAACTCTCCAAAGTGAGCCTGGTTCCATTAACAAAAATTTGAGGTAAAACTCTATCAACCTTGACTAAAACCACTAATAATGAGTTTTCTCTAAAAGGCAATCAATTATTAAGAGAAAGTCCATGCTTTAAGCCTCCCAATGTCAAGGTTTAAAAAGGAATTAGAGATATGTATGAGCTCCTACCACATACCTCATACAAATACTAACAAATGATGTGTTTTTTTCTAATACCATGGAGAGTTTTTTTAAATTACAGTTTTACCGAGATGGAATTAACTTTTCTCAAGTATACAATTCAGTGGCTTTCAGTATACTCATAGAGCTGTGCGACTTTCATCACTATCTAATCTTGTTTTATTTATTTTTTTAAAGTAGGCTCTATGCCCAGCATGGGGCTTGAACTCATGACCCTGAGATCAAGAATCACATACTCTACCAACTGAGCGAGCCAGGCCCTACTATCTAATTTTAGGACATTTTATTACCTCAGAAAGAAACCTCATACCCATCAGCAATCACTTGCCGCTTCTCCCATCCCCTCAGCCCTTGGCAACCACAAACCTACATTCTGTCTCTGAATTGGCCTGCTCTGGATATATCATATAAAAGCAATAATACAATGTGACCTTTGTGACTGACTTCTTTAAGTTCATGTAAACTGACTAATGTGAACTTCCAAATTCATCCATGTTGTAACATGGATGTACATTAGTTTTTCAACCCTTACTATACAATCTTATAAACTAGGCATATTTATCTCTGTTTTTAGTGATAAGGAAATGGGAAGGTTAAATGCTTTACCCAAGGTCTCACAAAGTTAGGGAAATATTCAAACCTAGGCCTCTGTCTCATGATTCAGCCATTTCCATCACACCGCATTGATTCTCAAGAGCCTCAGAGTTCATTACATAATTTTTAAATTGAAAAATACGATGCCTTGTAGTACACCAGAGCAGGCAAAATAATCTTTTTCTTCCTGTCTCTATGCTCACCCAAGATGCATTTGAGGTCAAGGGGAGGGAAACTGGTCTTCTATTCCCACTGGCTCTCATTATAAACTCTACTTTTGAAACTGTGGGCACAACTCAAACCCAGTAGAAGACTGTGGCAAACAGGCAGCACCACTGTGTGTTCTCTCATACAAGAGGGTGTTCTGTATCTCAGACCAGTGTGTAGTTTAGAGCGAAGCTCAAATAAGAAAACAACAAACAATGAACAGAACCCGCCTTTAGTTTATCAGTCACTCCCTAAGCTGAACTGTGAAGCCCAAAGGCACTGTGAGCTTAAGCCACAAACAAATTCAGGGTCTCCACATCGGGGTTCCAGATTCTTATCTGTCACAAGTGAGTTACCAAGTCTAATCACCAGTCCCTTTATCCTCAATTGCTCAATTCACATGGCCCATTTACCTTCTTGCCTCCAATGTATCCTCCAGAAGCACCAAAACTCTTTGTGAATGTTCCCATCATAACGTCCACATCCTCAGGATCCAGGCCAAAGTAATCTACCACCCCTCGACCTGTAGGGCCCAGAGCCCCAATGCTGTGAGCTTCATCTAGATACAAGTATGCCTTGTATTTCTTCTTAAGAGCAATCACTTCAGGAAGGCGAACAATAGATCCCTCCATGCTGGCAAGACAGGAGAAAATACATACAGAGACTTCTTAACTCAAAATTAGGGGCTGGTCTGTCAACTTACTGTTATTATTAATTTTTTCAGTTTATTGCTTTTTTAAAATAGTTTGACAACTCTGCCTGTGATTTTAAACTAGCAAAGTTAGGTGATGCCATGGCCAGGCAGATGTCTAGGGGAAAGGAGAGTGGATCTTTTAAAACAAGCGTCAGAACAGAACTGATCTTAATTTACCACAGATGGATAAAGGTCACCAGATTCTTCCAATGCTTGTAATTACAAGCAACATTAGATTTTGTATTACGTTGCATGTGTAATTAAAATAACAGAATAAAATGAAATAAAAGAATTTAAAAAAATAGGACGTAAGAAAGTAAGTGCGAGGACTGCAAATAAACCAGAATAAAATCTTTCTTCAAATGAAATGATGTATGATTTGTTTTGACATATTAGAAAATATATTCCAATTCTTGGCCCTCTGTATAAATTCCCTCTATAAACAGCAGAAAAAGAAAGGACCCCAACAGAGGGGTGATCTGGAGACTATGAAGCACAACAGAAAGAATAAAGAAAAGCCAGAGAAAAAGACTTCTGTTCTAGTGCAAACTCTGCTTCCAGGTTTGTTTTTTTTAACATTTATTTATTTTTGAGACAGAGAGAGACAGAGCATGAACGGGGGAGGGCCAGAGAGAGAGGGAGACACAGAATCTGAGGCAGGCTCCAGGCTCTGAGCTGTCAGCACAGAGCCCGACGCGGGGCTGGAACTCACGGACCACGAGATCGTGACCTGAGCCGAAGTCGGCCGCTTAACCGACTGAGCCACCCAGGCGCCCCTGCTTCCAGGTATTTTAACAAATCATAAACATTGTTTCCTTAGTTTCCAGAGGGGTCTAGATTACCATTCCCTTCTGCTTAAAAATTCTGTAACTTCATGGAGCCAAATCAGAAAAGATAAAAATAGGAAAGTAGGATTACCTATATATTCCCTCCACAAGGATTAGAATTTTCTTCCAGGGCCTTCGAGTCCGAGGCTGACCATAAACAATGGCATCTTTCAGCAGCTTCTCTAGGCTTTGCATATCTACATCACACAAAAAAGAATTTCAGCACAAAGTACCTTCCTCTTTCTGAACTTTATTTCAGAAATGCAAATACACATTTCTTATTCAGGAAGAGTGTCTCAAATAGCAAAGGACATTAACTTATGGAATCAGAACTGAGCAGAAAAAGGCAAAATGGGTGAGCTACTGCTAGCTTGAATGACAATCTGAAATGTAATAAATGTTCAAAACCACAAAAACTCCACCAAATAACTGTGGCATAGGTGATTCAGAGTTGGTTAGCATGCTTGTGAAATGGCTCATGTTTCATGTTAAATACCTGACCATTCAGTTAGCTTTTTTTTTTGTATTCGTAGAATCAACAGTATCTTTAATCCTAGTGAGTCATTCAGAAATACACACATAAAAGACTGCGCAAGAAAGTGCAAATAAACTATTAAAAATACATGCACCTCTTAAAAAGCAAATAGGAGGGAAAATTCATGCACATGCTCCATTTCCTTTCACCCAGGATACACTCAATAACTGCTTGTTAAACAGCTTTAACTTAGTAGTGTGCTAAAAATACGCCAGTGGCATCCATGAGACTATGTGGTAAGAAAGCTTGGCAATCAGTTAGCCTTTTGTTTGACTTGATCAGCTGTCTGTACATTATCTAGCTCTCATGGCTCTGTTGGTCCTTAAGGATGGTTAACAGGCCCAGAAACAGCTTGGCTGGTACTACCATTAATGAGGATCATAATTTTCCTGTTAATGATAAATACTCTGGGGACACCTGGGTGCCTCGGTCAGCTGAGCATCCGACTCCTGGTTTGTGCTCAGGTCATGATCCCAGGGTCAGGGGTTCGAGCCCCATGTCAGGCATCAGTCTCCACGCTGTGTGTGGAACCCACTTAAGACTCTCTCCCCCACCACAAGCCCTCCCCTGCCTCTCTCGGGGCACCTGGGTGGCTCAGTTGGTTAAGTGGCCGACTTCAGCTCAGGTCATGATCTCACTGTTCATGGATTCAAGCCCCACATTGGGTTCTGTGCTGACAGCTCAAAGCCTGGAGCCGCTTCGGATTCTGTGTCTCCCTCTCTCTGCTCCTCCCCTGCTTGCACTGTCTCTCTCTCTCTCTCTCAGAAATAAATACACATTGAAAAAATTTATTTAGAAAAAGTTGAAAGCCAAATAAAAGGAGAATCTTGTATTTTGTACCAAAAGGCTTCCTTTAGCCTCTATTTCTATTCTAATGAGGAAGAGAATAACTTTTTAAAGTTTATTTATTTTTTTGAGAGAGAGAAAGAGAGAGACAGAGACAGAGAAAGAGAGAGAGAGAGTCCCAGGTAGACTCCACTCTGTCAGCACAGAGCCTGATTAGGGGCTCGAACTCACAAACTATTGATCATGACCTGAGCCGAACCCAAGAGGCAGTCACTTAACCAACTGAGCCACCCAGGTGCCCCAAGAATAACTTTTAAAAGACTGGACCAGGAGGACATTTTAAATGTCGCAACATGCTTCATTTAGATTTTCTATTATTAATGTAACTAATGGTACCACTGCCACTAACCCAAAAAATATTAAACACTAAAGTCTGAAGTGGATTCCACATCAAACTCACTGTTGTGTTTGAAGATTCGAATGGTTGCTCCCGAGAGTCTGGCTCCTAGAACCAGAGATGCATGGTTTAGTTCGTCACTCAAAATCAGGCAACCCTGCAAAACCACAAGCACAGGAAGGTAAGAAGCTGGGAGGAAACATGTAGTTACACAAATTATAAAACCCTAAAATCATGAATAATGCTATCTTATTAAGGAAAGCTTGTACAACAGCAAAACTATCAATTTCAAGAAAAAGAAAAGTATACATATTTTTGTTTTGCAAAATTAACTCAGAAGTAGATGCAGAATTCCAGCCTTTTAATTTCTTCAGTCCTGTGACTGACTTAAATATTCAGGTGTACAACAACAAGCTTTTATTTACATCCAAACTCTGAATTTCTCTTCTGCAAGTCTTCAAATCCTTTACTTGCCACTCTTGCATTCCACTGTACCTTAAAAGGATCCTCCTCCTTTCCCTCCATACAATTTTATTTTCTTCTCTTTCCAGCTCATTTTTTTTTCCTGACAAAATCTGCAATATGATTTGTTATTTACCTTTTTATGTATTTTTTTTAAGAGTTTATTTTTAAGTAATCTCTGCACCCAACGTGGGGCTCGAACTTACAGCTCCGAGATCAAGAGTTGCATGCTCCAGGACTGAGCCAGCCAGGAGCCCCTTACCTCCTTTTCAGACATTCTTATTCACCATTTCTGTGTATCAATCTACCATGAACTATCCTTAGTTCAAAAATAAAATGAAATTAAATGTCAGCAGTTAACAGCTAAGTACTTAATAGGTTCCTGGCATTATGTTAAGGCTTTTAAAGGCATTATTACTTTTAATCCTCATTAAAAAAATCTCTGAGGCAGGTACTATTATTATCCCCACTTTACATATGAGGAAATCCCCTTTCAGAGAAGTTAACAAACCTTGCCCAAGGTCACAAGCATGCTAAGTGATTCATTACAAAGCTTCTGCTACCAGAACACATGCTCTTATTCTACAGCATACTGTTTCCCCCTTCCTTGAAGCTGAATAATCAACAACCTCACATAGAATTTAGTATCAGACTCAAAGAAATATTAAAACTGTATTGGTTCCTGCCTTTAATAGATTAAATGATACTTAATAACATTTCAACTAAAATACTTGGTTTGAAAGATAAATCTTTAAGGTAAGACCTTCCGTGTCTGTATATAAGATCTCTAATTCTACATGATTATTAGAGTTTCTGAACATACAGGGAAGAACAGAACAAGATTATTTAACTCTTTACTGTGAAAAATTCTGAGAAATTCCAAGTAAGAATCTCAAGATTTATACTGCTAAAATGCAGGACAGGAATGTATTATAATCAACGTGACGAAGTCAAAGAACCATACATTTAGGTCTTTCAAAGAATGTGTCCACTGTATCTAAGTTGTTGAATTTACTGGCATAAAGTTCTTAAAATGTCCTTATTATCCTTTTAATGTCTATAGGATGTGTAGTGATGTGCCCTCTGTCATTCCTGCCACTGGTAATTTGTGTCTTCTTTTTATCCTCACCAGTCTGGCTAGAGAGTTATCAATTTTATTCATTTTCTCAAAGAACCATCTTTGGTTTCACACATTTTTCCCATTGTCTCTTTTCTAAATCATTGATTTCTGAATTTACTTTTATTTTATCTTTCCTCTGTTTGGACTCTTTGGGACTCTTTAATTTGCTCTTCTTTTTCGAAGTCCTTATTTAGATGGCTGATTCAAAATGTGGTTTTTTTCTTATATAAAATTTATTGTCAAATTTATTTCCATAAAAATTTTTCTTTTTTGGTGTGCCTGGGTGGCTCAGTCGGTTAAGCATCTGACTTTGGCTCAGGTCATGATCTTGCAGTTCGTGAGCTTGAGCCCCACATTGGGCTCTGTGCTGACAGCTCAGAGCCTGGAGCCTGCTTCAGACTCTGTGTCTCCCTCTCTCTCTGCCTCTCCCCTCCTCATACTCTGTCTCTCTCTCCTTCAAAAAAAATGCTTTTCTTTTTTTTTTTAATGTTTATTTTTTCATTTTGAAGGGAGGGGTGATAGGGACTGAGAGAGAAGGAGAGAGAAAAATCCCAAGCTGGCTCAAGCTGTCAGCATGGAACACAGGGCTCCATCTCATGAACCATGAGATCACGACCTGAGCTGAAATCAAGAGTCGGACGCTTAACCAAATGAGCTACCCAGGCACCCCAAAACTTTTCTTTTATTAATATAAGCACTTAACACTATATATTCCCTGAGAATTGCTTTAGCTTTGTCTCACAAATTATAATACGCTTCACTTCCATTTCATTCAAGTTATTTTCTATGTTTCCTTTCTGCTTTGACTCATGAGTTATCTGGAAGTATGTTTTTTCAAATATTTGAGCATTTTCCAGGTATCTCTGTGTTACTGATTTCTTTCTTTTTTTTTTTTTTTTTTTTTAATTTTATTTGTTTTTGAGAGAGAGAGCAGGCACGTATGAGTTGGGGAGGGGCAGAGGGAGACACAGAAGCAGACTCCAGGCTCTGAGCTGTCAACACGGAGCCCAATGTGGGGCTCAAACTCATAAACCGTGATATCATGACCTGAGCCAAAGTCTGACACTTACGGATGCCACCCAGGTGCCCTTTATGTTACTGATTTCTAATTTAATTGCATTAGAATCAGAGTGAATAATTTAAATTTTTAAAATTTTGTTAAGGCTTGTTTAATGGCCCTGAAAATGGCCTATCTTGGTAAATGTTTGCTGTTATTGGGTAAAATGTTTCATAAATGTCAATTAGGTCAAGTTGGTTGATAATGTTTTTCAAGTGTTCTCTAACCTTGCTGATTTTCTGCCTAGTTCTATCAATTATTCAGAGAAGGATATGGAGATCTCTAGTAACAATTATGTATTTGTCTATTTCTCCTTTCATCAATTTTTGCTTCATATACTTTGAAGCTCTATTTAGGTACCGATATATTTTAAATTGTTATCTTTTTAATGAATTAACTCCTGTATCATTATACAATGTTCCACTTTACCCCGAGAAATATTCCTTGCTCTGAAATCTTTGTTTATATTAATATAGTCACTCTAACTTTCTTTTCAATTATTGTTTGCTTGCTGTATCTCCTTTCATCCTTTTACGTTTAACCTGTGTCTTTAAAGTAGGTTTTTGGTAGAAACCTACTTAATTTTATCTAATCTGACAAGCTCTTTTTTCTTTTTGAAAAAATAATTTTTTTAAGTTTATTTATATTGAGAGAGAGAGCAAGTGTGTGTGGGGAAGGGGCAGAGAGAAGGAGAGAGAGAGAAACTCAAGCCGGCTCTGCACCGTCAGTGCACAGCCCAACATGGGGCTTGATCTCATGAATAGTGAGATCACGACCTGAGCCAAAGTCAGATGCTTAAATGATTGAGCCACCCAGATGGCCCCAACCTCTCTTTTCTAATTGGAATGTATAAGCCATTTATATTTAATATAATATCATATAATATCAATATAATTGGGTTTAAACCTCCTCCCTTAGTATTTGCTCTCTATTTGTTCCACGTGTTCCTTGAAACCATACATTATAGGGGCGCCTGGGTGGCTCAGTCAGTTAAGTGTCTGACTTCAGCTCAGGTCATGATCTTGCGGTCCGTGAGTTTGAGCCCCGCGTCGGGCTCTGTGCTGACAGCTCAGAGCCTGGAGCCTGTTTCAGATTCTGTGTCTCCCTCTCTCTCTGACCCTCCCCCGTTCATACTCTGTCTCTCCCTGTCTCAAAAATAAATAAACGTTAAAAAAAAAAAAAGAAACCATACATTATATAACTGTAAAGGACTTTACAGTTAACCTAGTCCAAGTACCTCATTTTACAAAGCAAAATCTGAGGCTCTGAAAGTCTGTGACAGGGTGCCTGGCTGGCTCAGTCAGAAGAGCAGGCAATTCTAGTGTCTCCCTCCCTCTCTCTCCCTCTCCCCCACTGACACTCTGTCTCTCTCAAAAAATAAATAAACATTATATAAAAAAAAAAAAAAAAGAAGAGCAGGCCAATTCTTGACCTTGGGAGGTCACGGGTTTGAGCCCCAGATTTGGGTGTAGAGATATCTTAAATAAATAAAACTTAAAAGGGAAAAAAAAAAAAAAAAAAGGAAGGCTGTGACATGCTCACAGTCATAGAGCTAAATTTGAATATACAAAAAAATAAATTTGAATATATAAGCAACCAAACAAAAACCCAAGTCTTCCAACTCAGTAATCTACCAATTTTTCAATATACAATTCCTAAATATCAATATTAAAAAACCTGGGGCACCTGGCTGGCTCAGTCAGTGGAGCATACAATTCTTGATCTCAGGGTTGTGAGTTCAAGCCCCACATTGAGTGTGGAGCCTACTTAAAATAAAATTTAAAAAATAAATAAAATTCCTTGAGGGTCCTTTCAAGCTGAGAGTGTCAGTCTGCTACAATGTGATTTACAAAGTCTCTTATCTCTTCTCTCCTTAACTGCCCCCTTACAAACTCTACCCACTAGGGAGCAAAAAACACACACTTCTTAAATTATTATTTTTATTAGTACTACTACTTTTAACCTTCATTATTACTTTAAGTTTATTTACTTATCTTGAGAGACAGAGAGAGAGTGCAAGCACAGGAGGGAAGAGAGGGAGAAAGAGAATCCCAAGGAGGCTCAACACTGTCAGTGCAGAGCCCAATGCAGGCTTGATCTCATGAACTGTGAGATCATGACCTGAGCCGAAATCAAGAGTTAGCCACTTAACTGACTGAGCCACCCAGGTGCTTTAAACCTTCACTATTATTAAGTTATATTCTTACTTTTAACCCATAGTATTACCTTCACTTTACATATATACCTATAATTTGCCTATATTATCTCTGAGCAACACGCATTATAAGAACAAGTATTAGGGGGGCGCCTGGGTGGCTCAGTCGGTTAAGCATCCGACTTCAGCTCAGGTCACGATCTCGCGGTCCGTGAGTTCGAGCCCCGCGTCGGGCTCTGGGCTGATGGCTCAGAGCCTGGAGCCTGCTTCCGATTCTGTGTCTCCCTCTCTCTCTCTGCCCCTCCCCCGTTCATGCTGTGTCTCTCTGTCTCAAAAATAAATAAACGTTAAAAAAAATTAAAAAAAAAAAAGAACAAGTATTAGGGTACCTATGTATTTTCAAATTTTTCTACTTAGGAAAAACCACCTGTTAAACAACCTTCCAAATTAAACATTCTTTCTTTCAAAATTTTAGCATTTTATGAGGTTTTTATCAGAATCCCTTTCAAAACCACATGAATGACAAAGGCAAGAGTCCTCTAATGGAAGAGTAAAGAATCATGAGTTCTAGCAAGAAAGCTTCCACTAAGTCTCCATGTGATATTGTTATTCAAAAATTTGTGATAGAAATATCTTTCGGCAGACCAGGTTTGGTATGAAGTTTACAACAGCCTTTGGCTTGTTCTGAATGCTTTACAACATACAAGAGAGTTTTCATAAATGACAAGTCTTACTTTGCCAACAAGAGCAGGAATGTTCATTGAATTTGTTGCAAATCCCATGCCATATGCCATAGCAGCTTCTACTCCCAAGAAACTTGCCACAAGCTTCTCTAGTTCTTCATGCTTGTCCAGGTTTCCTGTGTGAAGAACTTAGAGAAGTTAACACTGCCAAATCCTGAATTTAAGAGTTACTCATTACTTTATAAAAAGAAATCACAGTCTTCACGTTACAACCTTTTCAGACTAAGCTCTATGGAAGAGTAGTATGAAGAGAAATGGCTAACGAAAGACATCGTGATCGATACCACTTCAGATCTGAATACCTTCAGATTCAGCACCTGTGATGGAATTTCTGTAAAGATTGCCAACAATTTCTCCCATTCCTGCTGACACATGATAGTTCTAAGTCTAGGCCTTGAGAGGCCTGGCAACATCTGCTTTTATACTTTTGAAGTCAGCTGCCACACAAAATAGTCTAATTAGCCTGTTGTAAAGAAAAGCCACGGGGAACAGGAGGGCCTCTGGAGGATAAGAGACTATGGAGGAGGAATGCAGGGCTCAGCCAGCCTTCGACTGATCCCACTACCCAACTGAGGTATCAGACATGTAAGTGAAACCACCCTGGATACTCTATCCTCAGCCATAATGCCCCACCCAACACCACATGGAGTTAAGATAAATATCAAGGCTTCTCCAAATGGCAGAATTATAAGCAAATAAATGTATGTGTCTATTTTAAGTTGCTAGGTTTTAGAATGATTTGTTATGTAGCAAAAGACAAGTTAAAAAACATCCTCCCTCACTTTGTATTGATTTTATGTCAATAATCAAATCTGTAAGGACCGAACATGACTGATCAATGCAGAAAAGATGATGAAAAAAAGACTGCTGAACTGAGATGCTACAAGTCCTCAAAGCTTTAAGCAAGTCATTTAACCTCCCTGGGCTTCAGTTTCATATCTGCTAAATACCAATAATAATATTTGCTCTATCTACCTCATGACATTGTTGTGAGGATCAAAAGAGAGAAAAGGCTCAAGAAATTTATAAACTACAAAGTGCCATAAAGATGTAAGGTCTGATTACCATATACCGTCATTGCACCATGCTTCCTAAACTATGTCATTAAGGACCTGAGTACAAATGACCCAGCTAAACTTGCCAATCTTTAGACCTATGAGAAATAATGATGAATTACTGTTTTAATCTACTAAGTTTGAGGATGATTCATAGTAATAAATATCCAGAAGTTGCCTTTTAACCTTTATAGTTATCAGTTCTCTGGAACAAAACAGAAGAATTTTAAATCGTCCTATGAACAAAAATGAAATTTATTTATATAAATCTATTCACCTTTACATTTTGTAAAGGTACAATAACAAAAAGTTAACATTTACTGAATATTTACCAAGTCACAAATGCTTTATATGAATTAATTCTTCAATAGCCCTATAAGGTAGTAATTATTCTCACCCCCACTTACCAGCATGGAAACAGATTAAATAACCCTCATATGCCCACAGCGTCAGGCCTAGGAAACAGCACTCTTAACCACTACCATTTGTAAAAGCCAACAAAGTGAACATTAAAGCTGTAAATGAGTCAAATACTTATGGAACTTTTCTAGAGATATTTTGTATTATAATATAATGGAAAAGATAAATATGTCTCAACATGTGTTGAACACATTAAAATCATCCGTTATTTCGGAAACTATATGGGAAAGTATGTATTTGGATGCTTACTATTTTAGCTCTGTATCAGCATTATTCCCTCCTGAGTAGCACAATTAAGAACATTAGCTGGCCAAACAGAGCCTGCACTTACCAATTTCCTGCCGAGTGCTGCACACTCCAACTCCATACTCCTCTAGGACTTTGGCAGCTGCTTCTTGACATGATCCAGTATTCCGTGCAAATCCAAGATAGTTGTAGGAACCCATGTTTATAACACCTTTAATTATATTCCCTGTGTACCTGTATTTCAATACCATAAAATTCATGAAACTCATGAGCAAATCAAATATGTACACGTAATAATAAACACACTGATGATATAAAAGGAAGCACCATATACAGAAAGTAGGGAGAATATGGCCTAGTAGAAAGGAAGCTCAAACTCACTAAGAAACTAAAATTAAGAAAATGAAAGTTAAAACAAAATAGTAATTTTCACGTATAGATAATGATAAAGATTTAAAAACTGACCATAGCCAGTGTTGGCCAGGACAGTCTCACATACTATAGATAAGAATATCAATCAGTAATTTTCTTTTTTTTGGAGGGCAGTTTGGCAGGACTTCTCCATTAAAAGAAGTACATACTCTTTGACTCAGCAATTTCCACACAGATACGAAAGGATAGCTACATAAAGATCCTTTCAGAGTCACTGCACAATTTATCTACCATGCCCCTTCTCCAGGCACACAGACCAGTGACATTCCATATGATGGAAGCTCAATCAGCCTGGGCCCACCAGTGAGAATAACATGGTTCAGAGGCTCCACCAACCTAAGGTGGACGGGAAGTGTGGACAAGAAACTGCTGCTGTTTGAATTCTGAAATTTTGGGGTTTTTAACAAAGGATGGTGCAGCCCAACCTGCCATACACTATATACATCTATACTATACGATGCTAAGTAGCCACTGCTAATATTAAGCTGGCTGTGGATACAGACAAGCAGGATATTACCAACATGTTAGCAAGAAAAAAGAAAGATATAAAATGATTTCTATAGTATGGTCCCATTTTTATAAATCAAAAATTACCTGTACATAACCCCAGTGGATTCACCACATACATACCCCACAGAAAACATCTGGAGGAATCATACACAACAAACTGGTAACAGTGGTCACCTCTGGGGAGTGAAGATTTGTGGGGAAGTGGATTTGCAGAAGGGATAGTGGTTAGTTGTCATGGGGGAATGTTTATCTGTATTATCTGTCTTTTTATTTTTTTAATAGTAACAATGCAACCATGCAATACTTGTGAGATCTAAACAATAAAGTTTTATGAATATGAAAAGTTTTCTAAACTATTCAGCCTATTTAAGTAAAAGCATTGCATATATCCTGGAACCATTCGAGAAATCAAAATATCTAGAAGTATATTCAGACACTTGATTCTGGTAAGTGGCATAACAGAAAGGACAGTTTTTCTTTGGCTTCTTGTTTTTCTTTTTAGTTAGTCAAACTTTGTTTTCAGTTATAATCCAACATAGTATCAAATGTAACAGAAAAATATATTTTAAAAATCTGGATAACGATGAACTATATGCAAGGAAACTAATTATGTTGTGCTGTACTCTCAGCTTCGACTCTTGTTTTAACAGAATACTCATTTTGCAATAGAATAAATTCTGAAGTGAAGAAATTCCTTTTTGTTGCTGTCAAGAGATAATTTCCCAACTGAGACTCACTTGAAGGACCAGTTATAATCATGAGACTGCCTCTCCATGATGTCCACCCTGGCTCCAGGCACACTACAGATCGGTCGATTCCAGTTGTCTCTAATCCTCATGTAGAGGTTTCTTGTGTAGAAGTTTTCGAAATCCTGATACAATGACACAAAGTCCTGCCAACAAATGGTGAAATACCATGAATTTAACTAAATTGCTTTAGAAAATTTTTACAACTTCCCTTTTCATGTTGTAAGAGCACTTAAGAATGAGAGGTCAATTATATTGAATTCGCTGATAAGGAAAACGATCACAAAGGCATCAATTCTCTATGTTAAAAACAACTTTAAAACTTTAAAACAACTCTGGGGCACCTGGCTGGCTTAGTAGAGCATGAGACTTCAGGGTTGTAATTTGAGTCCCATGTTGAGTGTGGAGATTACTTTAAAAAAAGGGAGGGGGGGGGAACAACTCTTTTTTTTTTTTAGTTTTTTTATTTGAGAGAGACAAAGACAGAGTGGGGAAGGGCAGAGAGAAACAGGAACAGAGAGACAATCCCAAGCAAGCTCCGCACTGCCAGCACAGAGCCCCACACAGGCTCGAACTCACGAAACCATGAGATCATGACCTGAGCTGAAACCAAGAGTCCCATGCTAAACCACTAAGCCACCTAGGCGCCTCAAGGTAAAACAACTCTTAATCAGGTAAAAACCACTTGGCTTTGATGGCTAACCTATATGAAATCGTTGTAAATAATCATCTGACTGCATGAATGTAGAGTCAAAGAACTTAACTTAATAAAGTAGGTCTTGGGGCACCTGGGCGGCTCAGTCGAGTTCGGCTCAGGTCATGATCTCACGGTTCAGTTCAAGCCCTGCGTCGGGCTCTGTGCTGACAGCTCAGAGCCTGGAGCCTGCTTCTGATTCTGTCTCTGTCTCTCTCTTTCTCTCAAATATAAATAAAAACATTAAAAAAAAATTTTTTTTTTAATAAAAACACTGTAATTTTAAGGGTACCTGGGAGGCTTGGTTGGTTAAGCATTCAAAACTCTTGGTTTTGGCTCAGGTCATGATCTCATTGTTCACGGATTTGAACCCCTTGTCTGGCTCTGTGCTGACAGCGTGAAGCCTGTTTGGGATTCTCTCTCTCTGCCCCTCCCCTACTCATGCTCTCTCTCTGTCTCTCAAAATAAATTAAACTTAAAACAAAACACTGTAATTTCAGTTTTAAACAAAAAATAATAATTCTGAAATTAAAATTCCATCCTCTGCATATTTTTAAAATCAAAGTGAAACATATCCAAAGAAAAATGATAAGCAAGAAACACTAAAAGTTTGCTTATATAGAAAGACACCTATCTCTGGTTTCTTTCCTTGGATGGGAGTTTGAAAAAAAGATTCTCGTGATGAATTCCCATGATGAGGGACTTAAAGCCCTCCTTTCTTCCCTGAAATAAGATGCACTAAAAATTAAGTGTATAAAAAAATAGTCTGGGTGGAGCTAAAATGAATGCATAATGTTATGACTGATGTGATATGACCACATGATCAGACCACATTAGAGCAACTGGACTCCTGAAGATAAGGGGTAAACCAAATAAAAAGAAAACTATACTACAGTTAGCAAACTGTTGAACTTCTAGCCCTGAGATCTGGACTTGGTGTCAATCTAAATTAATCTGTTAAATAAGCTAATTAGAAACATGCAAAGCTTAAGCCTTATTGTGTAAGATTTTTATTGCTAAAAAAGACTCTTCATAAAATTTTATAATTAACCTTCTATGACATTGGACTATAAAGTAACTAATAAGTAAGCCTCACAGTAGATAAAATCTTAAATAAAGCTGAGCAGAGTCAGAAAGTACTCTCTGGAATGTGCAGTACCCGATACCATCTCTTTCACAATTGCCCTAACATTTACATTTCCTTAAGAAAATATCCATAAATAATGTGTCTATCATAATTGGAAATTTACTACTTAAATAACGTATCCTTTTTGACAGTCTCTTCTTCCAACAAGAATACTAAGTGAATGAAAACTGGAACAAAGACATCCAAATTCTAATTTGGGACTTTCCCTTGGCTGTCATTCACCATGCATTTATTTCCCAAAGTAGGATTGGGGGAACGGGGGGAGTTGTTTCCAATCTTTGTCCATTCACATCAAATAGGGTAAACAGTACAAACTCTTCTTGATCTCATTTCCTTAAACCCTTTCTAAATACTGCACATTAATGTTAAAGGTATTAACTCAAACACCTGAGAAAAATACTCCATCACAGACAAATTTTTATTAGAAGAAAGAGCACTATTTTTGTTTTACTATATAAACATCAGAAAACGCTTAAGACAGTCTGGTCCCATTTATTGGAAGGGTTACCAAACCCAAAACGGTTGCAGCCTCAAGTGAAGTAGAGCTCTGGGCAGCCAGGGTGTGGCTGGGAGGGCAGAGACTGTCAAGATCAAGGAGCTCACCACTCCTCATTGTTCCGATGAGACAACACTTTCCTGAGACAGGAACAGAATTACACAAAGTGACAGGAAAGTTGCCACAGTGAGGGATGTTAGAGACCAAAAGCTGGTGGGATAGAACGGCAGAAGAGAGGGACTCCTGGCCAGGGTAGAAGCTTGACTACAGTTAGAAGGTTCAGTGAAAAGAACTGAAAGGCCGCTAACCAAACTCCCTGCAGCTTAGCAATGAAGCAAGAATGGGGATGGAACAGGGTAACTATTCAGGGTTCCAGTTTAGGCAACAAGAGTGTCTGTTCCCAAAAATATCTCCTACAGTTTAAATATTCTAGGACAGGGTTAAAATAGATGACTTATCTCTTCCTTCCTTCCTTCCTTCCTTCCTTCCTTCCTTCCTTCCTTCCTTCCTTCCTTCCTTCCTTCCTTCCAATGCCTTTTGCTGAATACTTCTGCCAGACTCAGGATATATTAAAAAACAAGACAGTTCTCTCCACAAACTACAATACCCCCACTACTCCTACCCTCCCCCTCCCCCTCCCCCAGCCTGTCCCCCATCCCCACTCCACATCCTCACCCTCCTCTTCCTCCTCCTTCTTAATTTAGTCACTGTGAAATGACTTTAGTCAGGCCAACCTAATACTTGTTTGCTCAGTCACTGAATAAACGTTTACTGAGCTGTCCTTTCCAGGCACTAAGGTAGGCATTAGGAATAAAAATGAGTAAGACACAACCTTTACACTCCTAAGGATCTCTTAGTGGAGCGGAGTGGCACACAAATGAAGTTATAATACAATATAACAAGTACTCTAAAGGGATACTTGCTCAGACAAAAAATACTTAACTGGCAGGTGAGTGGCAATGGTAAAGTACAAACAGCCTTCATGCGCTGTTTGAACTTGATGTTCATGAGTTTGAGCCTCACGTCGGGCTCTGTGCTTGGAGCCTGGAGCCTGCTTCAGATTCTGCGTCTCCCTCTCTCTGTTCCTCCCCCACTCGTGCTGTCTCTCTCTCTCTCAAAAATAAATAAGGGGCGCCTGGGTGGCTCAGTCTGCTGGGCGTCCGACTTTGGCTCAGGTCACGATCTTGCCGTCAGTGAGTTCGAGCCCCGCGTCGGGCTCTGGGCTGATGGCTCAGAGCCTGGAGCCTGCTTCCAATTCTGTGTCTCCCTCTCTCTGACCCTCCCCGTTCATGCTCTATTTCTCTCTGTCTCAAAAATAAATAAACGTTAAAAAAAATAATAATTAATTAATAAATAAATAAATAAATAAATAAATAAATAAAACATTAAAATAATAATAATAATAAAATTAAATTTAAAAAAGCTACACTGTTGCTCCAAACAAAAAAGCCCAAAAGGTGACAGGGAAACTTTTGCAAACCTACTAATGTCACTAGTGCAAAAGGATAAGGTGGTAATCTACTACAAAACTCTTTGAAAAGGTTTATCTGGGATACAGCTTGGTACTAGTGAGAAATCCCTAGAGTAAATACAAATAGATGACTTCTATACAGTGGAATATGATTCAGCAATAAAAAGAAATGAATTACTGAAGCATACTACAACATGGATGACCCTCAAAAATCATTACGCCAAGTAGAAGAAGGCAGACACAAATAATCACACATTGTATGATCCCATTCATATGAAACATCTAGAAACAGAAAGTAGATCAGTGGTTGCCTAGGGTGATAAGGGGGAGTAATAAGTGACTGCTAACAGCTATGGGGTTTCTTTTTCAGATGATAAAAAATGTTCTAAAACTAGATTATGGTGCTGGCTGCACACTTCTGAAAATACATTTGACCCTTGAACAATAGGGGTTTGAACTTTGCAGGTCCATCTACAGGCAGATTTTTTTCTAATAAATACAGTACGGTATTATAAATGTATTTTCTCTTCCTTATAATTTTCTTAATATTTTTTCTCTAGCTTACTTTATTGTAAGAATACAGTATATAAGGGGCACCTGGCTGGCTCAGTTGGTGGAGCAGGTCTCAGGGTTGTAAATTCAAGCCCCACCTTAGGTGTAGAGATTACTTAAAAAAGAAAATAAAAGGTGGGGGTGCCTGGGTGGCTCAGTCAGTTGAGTGTCCCAGTCACTTGAATGTCCGTCCGACTGTTGGATTTGGGTCAGGTCATCATCTCATGGTTCTTGAGTTCAAGCCTGCTTTGGGCTCTGCACTGCCGCTTGGGATCCTCTTTCTTTTCTCTTGCTCTCTGCCCCTCCCCTGCTGGTACTCTGTCTCAAAATAAATAAATAAACTTAAAAAAAAAAAAAAAGAATACTGTATGATACATATAACTTACAAAATATGTGTTAATCGACTGTTTATGTTATCAGCAAAACTTCAGGTCAACTGAAGAGTATTAGTTAAGTTTTGGGGGAGTCAAAAGTATACATAAATTTTCAACTGCATGTGGGGGGTGTCGGCACCCCTAATCTCCACATTTTTCAAGGGTCAACTGTAATGCTAAAATTAACTGAATTATATGTTTTAAACAGGTGACCTTTATGGTATATAAATTTTATCTCAATGAGGCTATTTAAAAAAAAGATAGATGACTGCTGTCCGGGGGTCCACACACACCACAAAACAATGGAAAGTAGAGTTCTTTGTAAGTCCATAGAACGAAAAAAGACAAACCAACTGATAATCCCTCAGCTTAATACATCAAGCAACTATACAACATTAATAGTTTCCAAAGATACTGCTACAATGGCAACCATCAGAATATTCTTAGTAAACTACTTTTTGAGGAAGGTCAAGAATAAAATACTTCCAGGAATTTCTATTAATCTATTTCAAATAATTTTCTTCTTTTGTATCTTGAAAATTAAACATATCAGGATGTGGATAATGTCCCTTCCCAATATCCTATCCTTCCCATTTTTGAATATTTGATCATAAACAAACCGTAGAGGCAAAATATTAAGTTTGGTAAGTTGTATGGGAACTACCTACCATGATTTGATCCTTAAATTTCTTAGGTATTTCTTGTCTAGATACTGGAATGTTTTAAATTCAACCTTTTGCTATATCTAATCACATGCATGTTTCTAGAGGACTAGTAGCTTCATCTCACATAAAAAAGAAACAGACTGTCGGTTAAGCGTCCGACTTCAGCCAGGTCACGATCTCGCGGTCCGTGAGTTCGAGCCCCGCGTCGGGCTCTGGGCTGATGGCTCAGAGCCTGGAGCCTGTTTCCGATTCTGTGTTTCCCTCTCTCTCTGCCCCTCCCCCATTCATGCTCTGTCTCTCTCTGTCCCAAAAATAAGTAAACGTTGAAAAAAAAAATTAAAAAAAAAAAAAAAAAAGAAACAGACTATGACTGGGAAAAACAACACTCTCCTCCAAAATAACACTAATAGGAGAGGATCAAGCAGTAAAGAATTCAAAGAATTTTTTTTTTTTTTTTTTACAATTTACATAGAATAGAACAAAGTCATGCTAACTCATTAGTTGGGGCCATGGGATTCAGTTCTACCCAAAGCAACATATAAAGAACTAGCATAAATAGTTAAAATGGACTCTCTTTTATAATGGAATGGGGAAGAAAGTAAGGAGGCAGTTATAAACACCATTCACTCAGTGAAATGAGGAAGTGGCAACATTAGATTTGCATTTTATGATCCCAAGCACTTTCCCTCACTTCTTCCAATGTAACACTTAAAACTCTGCATATCCCTCTCACTACATCGAATCCAGTATCAGAAAATAAACATGCTCTACCATAGGGCTGAATGATCTTCCTTTCCCTCTAAAAGCTAAACTTTGATAAGAAAACGGCAGAATTCGGGGTGCCTGGGTGGCTCAGTCAGTTAAGTGTCCGACTTCAGTTCAGGTCATGATCTCACGGTTCATGAGTTAGATCCCCACCTTGGGTTCTGTGCTGACAGCTCGGGGCCTGGAGCCTGCTTCGGATTCTGTGTCTCCCTCTCTCTGCTCCTCCCCTGCTCACACTGTCTTTCTCTCAAAAATAAATAAAGATTAAAAAAAGAAAGAAAGAAAAGAAAATGGCAGAATTCAACTGTTTTAACTGTTAATGTTATCTACTGTGAAAATCTTATTGAAAGAATTCAAACAAATTAGTACAGTCCTCTAAACCGTAGAAGCAAATGTCCCCCCTCTGTCCCACATATTTCCTATTACTTCCTCCTACAATTATTTCCTGATTAATTCAATGCTAGTCAGCTATTTTTTTTGTTCTACATCTGCATACAATTCAGACACTATTTACGTGTATAGTGCTTTGCAAAGACCCGTTAAATCTGAAGAGTTTATGTTTCCTCAACAGAATTAGAAACTACTTAATAAAATCTATGTGTTCTGACTCCTTAACACAAAGGTCAAGTACACACAGGCAACCCCAATACTCAAGAGTCAATTCACTCTCTGGAAACACAGAACAAGTTCGAAACGTGATGTACTCTTTTACAAAGTAATTCTGATGCAACCCCATTCATTATCACACCATGACACAACACCAGCTATGCAAACTCTCCGGCCACTACCCTGCTCAAAAACTGCCCAGACTCCTCACTGCCCACAAAGTTCTTAGCTTGACATTCAAACCACAATCTCTCATACAGCCAAAACCCAGCTGCTCCCAAACATTCCTCATACCCTTGCCCACCCCATCCTCTCAGCCTGGAATACTCTCCACATCAAAACCAGTACCCCCACACCCACCTCTACATGTTAGTTAGTAGGTCTTTGAAGTATGTCCACACTAGGAGAGGTCCCTGTAGACAAAGATTTTTGAATGTGGCTATGTGAAGCAAACGTTAGCTCCCATCAGTGACAACCACCATCAACTCAGTCTAATAGGAAGATACTGGCCCATAAATAAGTAACAGCAATACCATACAATGAGTTTTGCCTACTGGACCAAACTTCTGAATGCAGGGCTTTGCTTGCATTAGGTATTCAAGAAATACCTTCTTGATGAAGTGAACTGTAGGCCCTTCAGCGCAGTGAAGGATGGCCAGCTTGTGGTTCTGGTGCTGGGGAGGATGCAGAATGACTGACATGAGAGAGAAGACAGCCTGGGTTCTGGGTTCTCCCAGGACCAGAATCCTCAATTCCATACAGACTGGTTTTGGCTTTCTAGCAGCTGATGAGGTCCCTTCTTTGCCCACATTTCTGGATGCCCCCATCCCTCCCCCCACAGGACCACCATCCATGCCCAGTGTCTAATGGCTCCTCTCTCAGTGGTGACCTTGCTGCCACCACATCCGCCTCTCTCCTCTGAAACCCCACAAAAGTGAGAAGTATGATGGACCAAAAAAATCTAATTTCTGAAGCCCTTTTATAATCTATCTCTAATCTAAATCTAATCTATCTACCTAATCTATCTCTAATCCAAATATTCCTTGGGTTAGAGGACAACCTCTGCATACTTCACATGCCAAGAACAAACAAGTTTATTTCTAGAAACACCAGGTATTTTTCACCTTAATTTGGCTGATTTTTGAGAATAGGCAATACATGCATACTGTACAGAACTCTAGAGGTGCAAAGGAGTATAGAGAGAAAAGTGAAGTGAGGTCTTTCCTCCCAGAGACCACCATTATTATCTCTGTTTACAATTACTCAAACAAGATTGTTTTTCTACCATGAACAGAGCTCAACCACATTCTGTTTACAGACTTGTTTGGGGAGAGGAGCTGATCTGTGAGCCAAACATCTATGTACAATGTGTCTATGAGAAAACATATCATGAGTTCTCCAGAACTTCATCTTCTCAGACGAATGGAGCCACAACTTGGGATACAGCACAGTACCATGAACAGAAAGAACATGGCTTCTGGCACTTCACAGACCTGTGTCTGTGTACCAGCTCTGACACGAAGTGTCTTAGGAAATGTTATTTTAACTTGTGAATTTTAGCTTTCTCATCCATCAAACAGGAATAAGTTCTTGTGATGACTAAATTAGAAATACCTTAAAGACCTTGATTTCTCCATGCCTTAACCTTGTTTTCCACTTCCTTTGTGAAATGCTTTCATTTAACTTCATCTGGAATATTTTTATTTTAACACGTCCTCAGATCTCTAAAGAAATAATGAGTGAAAATACCAAGATCTCTATAAAAGGCTTCCATTTATAGAATCAAAGACTCTTAACAATTACCTGTTGTTCTTTTCTTTCTGTTGCATGATGACACTTTTCAATTCTCCAATGCCTCAAGAAATCTCGGAGATATCCAAAGAGAGTGAGTACACCATACCCTACATAAGTAAGCACAGCGACCAGCATCGGTGTTTCTTCAAAAGCTTCATTAAACGGTTTTTTGTAAAGTCCTCCATTTTGTGTAACATGATGGACCTAAAAGGGAGTTTAAAAATGTTTATTTCAATCCCAGTAAGAAAAAGATTAAGCTCTAAGTCCTTACAGATTTGCATAACTTCGGAATTCTCTACCAGTAAAAATAAATCCACTAAAATCTAAGCAGGGCATAATTTTTTTCAACAGAAATATTGTAAGTTATATATACTTTAGATAAACAGCAAACAAAGAAAAACAGAGGGAGAAGGAAGTGCCCAAGAACAATGCTTAATGCTCATTTCTATCATTATTTGATTTTATGAAATAGATCCTAAAATGCTATGGTTGGAGCATGTATAATTTCCTTTGTTCTAATAAAGCAAATTAAAAAATAAATCAACAAAGAAAAAGCCTGTCCTGAAAAATAGTATATTAACTTACAAATGAAGGAGTCAAAGTAAATCAATCCTAGAATAAACTATTTATAGTGTTTTACTGCTGTATAGTCTTAAAGCCACCAGCCATAGTATTCCAAATAATGACCAATACTAGGTTCCTATGGGAAACACGTGGTTTATTAACAGCCTTTGTTGTGGTAAAACAAATAAATTATGCACAAAAGTAAAATGCTTACATAAGAGTGGTCCAGCACTGTACAGAAGTAGAAAGTGAAATGCAACACAAGGGAAAAACAGTTAAGAATGGTCAGCAACTGTCATGAAATCATTCTAACCCCTTCATCTTCACCTAAGTACCCATTTCCACTCTAAGATTATCCCTGGTTTAATCGTTTGGGACACTTGAATTTTAATATAAAATACCAAGCTACTGTACTTTTGATCTCATACCTCAAAGCTTTTTACTTTTTGGTCAGTCTTTTTTTTTTTTTTTTTAATTTTCTTTTAATGTTTGTTTATTTTTGAGACAGACAGAGACAGCGTATGAGCAGGGAAGGGGCACAAGAGAGGGAGACACAGAATCTGAAGCAGGCTCCAGGCTCTGAGCTGTCAGCACAGAGCCTGACGCGGGGCTTGAACCACGAACCGTGAGATCATGACCTGAGCCGAAGTCAGACACTTAACTGGCTGAGCCACCCAGGCACCCCACTTTTTGGTCAATCTTAATGGAAATCTTGTTTTATAGAAAAATCTCATCAGAGGAGTTTGTGTGTTAACTTTTTTTTTTTTAAGTTTATTTATTTTGACAGAGAGAGAATGCTTGAGCTCACAAACCAAACCGTGAGATCATGACCCAAGCTGAAATCAAGAGTCGTACACTAAACTGCCTGAGCCACCCAGGCACCCCTGTGTGTTAACTTTAATCTTAACTATGAAACAGCCAATTACAGTGAGGATGGTCATTCACAATTTATCAGGAACACATTTTCAATTGAGCACTGTACTAGAGTTATGAAAAGTCCCAAAGGAATAAAAGATTCTTTCTTGGCCTCTCAGGCAACTTGATACAAGGGTTAAATATATTTTAGAATATTTCATACCGATAATATTAATTTGGGGAAGCTATCTGAATGCTGCAAGCTAGAACAGCTGGAAAATAAAAACTTGTTCTTAACAAAGGAACAGTATTCAAATAGGCATGATACTTAGAATCTGATGGTACTGCTTCAATTTGATGGCCTAAAGAAACTTGTGAAAACTAATTGTAAAACTGATATAGATCTTCATCAATCTCTTCCCCAAAGGGGTAGAAGTTTGTGTGGATGTTTACTACTGAAAGTTTTATGCAGGAGCAAGGCTGCAATGTGTTTAGAATAGAATAGCTAGAAATGAGCCAATAACTGAAGACAGGAGATTGTTTAAAAATTAACAATAAAACATATAAACAAGTTACTAAACTGGGCAAAGCAGGGGCACCTGGGTGGCTTAGCCAGCTGAGCGTCCTACTCTTGGTTTCAGCTCGGGTCCTCTTCTCAAAGTTGTGAGACGGAGTCCCACACTGGGCTCAGAGGCGATAGCTCAGAGCCTACTTGGGAGTTTTTTTCTCTCCCTCTCTCTCTGCCCCTTCCCCATTCACATGTTCTCTCTCTCTCTCAAGATAAATAAACATTTTTAAAAACCTGGACAGGAGCACTTGGGTGGCTCAGTCAGTTAAGCGTCCAACTAGGTTTCAGCTCAGGTCATGATCTCACGGTTCCATGAGTTCAAGCCTCGCATGGAGCTCTGCACTGACAGTGCAGGGCCTGCTTGGGATTCTGTCTCCCTCTCTCCCTCTCATGTTGTCTCTGTCTCTCTCAAAATAAATAAACTTAAAACTTTTTTAAGCTGGACAAATCAAAAACACTTAAAACACAACAAAAATAAAATAATATTCTGATCATCTCTTTTAAAAACTGTATCTAGGGCACCTGGGTGGCTCAGTTGGTTAAGCGTCTGACTTCAGCTCAGGTCATGATCTCACGGTTCACGAGTTCAAGCTCTGCATCAGGCTCTCTGCTGTCAGCACAGAGTCTGCTTCGGATCCTCTGTCCCTCTCTTTCTCTCTGCCCCTGCCTGGCTTGTGCTCTCTCTCTCTCTCAAAAATAAATAAACATTAAAAAAAAATAAATAATAAATAAAATATAAAAAATAAAAAACTATATCTAAAAGAACACTGTATTTAATACCAGTACCCAACTCTTAACTCTGAAATTGTTTAAACTATTTTCTCGCAATAGAACATAACTAGTAAAAAGACAATTTTCAGAGCTCCTAAGTAACAAATGTGTGGCAGGTGTGTATGTCAGGAATGCTGTGAGTGTATCTCTTTAAAAGATATCCGCCTTGATTTGAGACACACCCAAACCAGCACTACCCACAGTGTATTCATACTGTTGGCTGGACTGTCTAGGAAGTAGTAAGTTAAATCATTAGTTTGCTTTTAAATATTGTAATTATAATCACAGTGTCACTTTAATTGCATTTTAAGGAACTGAGATTCAACTAAGTAACTCTTGGAAAACAGCCTCAGTCAAATCACTGGGGGTCACTCTGGGGGTGCCTAGGTGGCTCAGTCAGTTGAGTGTTCAACTTCAGCTCAGGTCATGATCTCAAAGTCTGTGAGCCCCTCATGGGCCTCGCTGCTGTCAGCGCGGACCCCGCTTGGGATCCTCTGTCTCCACCCCACCTCTGCCCCGCTCCCACTCTCTCAAAAAAAAAAAAAAAAAAAAAAGTTAAAAAAAAAATACAGGTCACTCTGATCATTCAGGATCAGAATGTACAGGCCAACTGGTATGCAAACCTCTGATAAAGGTGACAAAGTCTTAGAACTCAGAGAGAAGAAAATCAATTCAACTACTGATGCTAAATTTTCTTATTGACATGATTCAAATAAAAATGATAGTATTACTATCTTATACATGTATAATGTTCCATAAAGGAAAGCACCAGGTATTTTGCTCATTATTGCACATCTAGCACTCAGGATAGTATTTATTAAGAGCTAACAAATAGTAAGTACTAAGCAATGTTTCCTTTTATTACTATTAGTATTACAGAAAGCGGTACCTTACAAGTATTTGTTGAATGAATGAAAATACACATTATGCTCTTTGCTCTTTCAACAATAAGTACCCTGTAATAGAAGGGTTTAAACAAGTTACAGTGATTGCACAATTAACATTAGGACATTTCTCGAAACGACATCTAATACCTTTTAGTCTCAACTAGACTGGAGATCAAATCCATGCTAAAGAAAACATGGGCTACAAACTTTTCCAGTGTATTTTAGTCTCTGGATTCACCAGGCAAGAGGACTCTTAAAAGGCTTTCATTCATTCTAATGAGAATTACACTGTCGACAAGGCAATCAAGAAAAATACTAGCTTATCACTACCTCCAGGTTAAAAAAACAGTTACTAGTCTGCTCACATTAAGCAGACAAGGTTGTGACAGTGTTAGTACTATTAATCGAGGGAAGATTTAAGTTCTACAACGACTACTAAGATGTTTGCCTGAACAGTAACATTTTTTTCCAAGAAAATGCAAAAGAAAAAAAAGGCAAAAGAAGAAAATTTTTTTCCAGTCGAGATTATAAGCATATCATCATAAAACACATTACAGGACAAGGCGAGGGGGGGGGAAATCAAACTAATAAGCCATACTGTTCACATGCCTGTAGGCTGTCAGCCATATTTATTAAACTGCTGCCACTCTTAACCAAAGCAATACTGGAAAGGAATAATCAAGATAAACCATAAACATAATATGTATGCACTAAAATCATCTGGAAGGAGACACAAGAAATTGGAGTGGGAAGAGAGCATACTTCCTACTCATAACCCTCTGAACCGATGTGATTTTTTCATTTTTAACAAAGAGTACACATTACTGAATTTTTATGTATCATTTTGTTTTAAAAATGTTTACACCAGGGGCACCTGGGTGGTTCAGTCAGTTAGGCATCCGACTTTGGCTCAGGTCATGATCTCCCAGTCTCTGAGTTCGAGTCCCACGTCAGGCTCTGTGCTGACAGCTCAGAGCCTGGAGCCTGCTTTGGATTCAGTGTCTGCCTGCCTCTCTGCCCCTCCCATGTTCGTGCTCTGTGTGTGTGTCTCTCTCTCCCTCAAAAATAAATAAACATTAAAATTTAAAAAAAAAAAGTTTACACTGAATTTTTCTCACTGATTTTATGCACTATTAATAAAAACAATTAATAAAAGCAACATATGACTTTCATCATAACCTTGGGTCTCTATAGCGTCTCTAGAGAATTCTCATCTTCTTGCTGGCTCTCAGACCGCAAATGCTGATGAGTATACACAAATCCACATGTCAGTTCCAAACTTTCCCCAGAACTCCAAATTTACACTTCCACCCACCACCAAGTTCCACTTGGACATCCCAACTCAGCAAGTCCAAGGCTGAACTCTCACCCTCTTAACTCCTCCCTTAATGCAAACCAGAATCTCCTCCTGAACCACCCACCTCCTTGACAGCATCACCACCCAGTCTACCCAGTCTCCCAAGTTTGGAGTCATCTTTAGCACCACCTCATTTTCTAACTTCATTCTAGAACCAGTAATGCATTTTTGTGCCTTAGTTCAAGACCTTCTTTTGGGGCACAAGGACATTTTAAGGAGGCTGGAAATGTTCTACAATTTGAGAGAGGTACTGGAGACACAGTATACACACAGGTTAAAAAAGTCAGGGAGCAGGATATACTTTATGCACTTAACAGATGTATGTTAGTCCTCAATTTTAAAAAGCCCTCAGTGCCTCTTCCTTCGGTGGACTATTGCAATGCCCTCCTCTTCCCATCTGGTCTCCCTGCCACCAACACCCTCCACACATGCCAGTTATCCTTCTAGTCACACCAAACTTCTTGCTGCAGTCTTTCCAACAAAGATCCTCTCCTAGAGGGACTGCAAGTCTTCTAATAGCAATAAGGCAATAAATAATGTCCAATGTGAACAGTCAAGAAGCAGTAACATAAGCACGTTGCAATGTGGAGGTCAATGCCAAAAAGAAGATGGAGAAAAGAGTAGAAGAGAGCAGGAGACTGCTGTATATTTCAAAACAAGCCTTGTGGAACCATCTGATGCTTGAAACCATGTGCTACAGGCTGTTAGGAATTCTTAGATCCTAGAGGACTGGACCATAGGGTTATTTGGCTGTGATCATGCGCTATTTTCAAGACAAGAAAAGAATAACTCCAAAGACAATTCAGAGACCATCGGGTTCCCTCCTCAGTTTCAAAGGTGGCAAGGAGGGACCATCACTTCAGATCCAATAGGCAACCTACTTTAAAAGGGGTGGCGGGGGGATGGCACCTCTCAGTTGGTTAAGTGTCTGACTCTTGATCTCAGCTCAGGTCTTAATCTCAGGGTTGTGAGTTCAAGCTTTGTGCTGGGCATAAAGCCTACTTAAAGAAAAAAAAAAAAAAAGATTCACTAGGTGAGTGCCTCCAAAAGGCAGCCTGAAGCATAAGAGGTAGAGGAAAGTGACCCCCACCCCCCAACCCAGTGGGTCCAGGGGGCATAGCATCAAACCAAGGAGGATTTTTCTTGAGCCTTAAAAATCTCATGGAATCTGCCTTGCTAAATTTTGGACTTGGTTCGGACCCATTACTCCTTTCTTCATTCTGATTTCTCCCTTTTGGAACAGGAATGTCTATCCTCTGTGTCCCACCATAGCATTTTGGAAGCACATAATTTACATGGCTTTACAAGCTCACAGCTGAAGATGATTGTCTCAAGATAAATTGTGTCTTGAGTTTCACCCATATCAGATGTAGATGATATTTAGATGAGACTTTGGATTATAGACTTTAGAATTGATGCTGGAATGAGTTAAGACTTTTGAGGCTGTTGGGGCAGAATGAATGTATTTTGCATGCAAGAACATGATTTTAGAGGGGTCATAGGCAGACTGTTATAGGCTGAATGTTTGTCTCCCCTCTTTCCCACCTCATTTATATACTGAAGCTCTAAGCCTCCAGTGTGATAGAATTTCAAAGTGGGGCCTCTGGGAGATAATTAGGTTTGTATTAGGTCATGAGGGTGGGACCCCATGATGTGATTATGCCCTTGTAAGTATTGGAAGCAGAGATCTCCACTGAAGAATGACCCTGTGAATGCACGATGAGAAAGCAGCCATCTACAAGCCAGGAAAAGGGCCCTCACCAAGAACTGAATGTGCCAGCAACTTGATCTTGAAATTCCTGAACCATGACAAATATCTATTGTTTTCTGATTTTTTTTTAAATTTTTCAGAGAGAGACAGAGTGTGAGCAGGGGAGGGGCAGAGAGAGAGGAAGACAGAATCCAAAGCAGGCTCCAGGCTCTGAGCTAATAGCTCAGAGCCTGACGCAGGGACCGAACCCACGGACTGCGAGATCATGACCTGAGCCGAAGTCGGACGCCCAACCAACTAAGCCACCTAGGCGCCCTGACAAATATCTATTGTTTAAGATAGATATGGTATCCATACACCTATGGTATTTTGTTACAGGTGCCCACACTGATTAAGAAAAAAGTAAGGGGAGATAATATACAGAACTTACTTTCAATTGGCTCAGGAAAAAATAATTGTGTGTGTGTGTGTGTGTGCATGTGTGTGGTGTGTAGAGAGAATGATGGAGAATTTTCTTCAAGAACCATTGGTGAGTCAGTTGCAGTTATGATGTACCTCTATAATTCATCATGTCTCTCTTAAAAACAAAGATATTCTCTTACATAACTACAGAATAATTACTAATCAGGAAACCGATAGGGTACTGTACTAATAGCTAGTCTACAGACTTTATTTAAATTTTTCCAGTTTTCCTAATAACGTCTTTATAGCAAAAGAGTCCTTGATAATGTGCTGCATTCTGGCTTTTCAGTTTCAGAAAAGGAAAAAGGTAAGTTTTGATTACAGGGTAAACTGACTTACAAGGAATGATCCTGAGCAGAGGTTTTGAGAATCCCATGAAAGAACACAAGATAACTACGTAATGATACAAAAATGGGGAAGCAATTATTGGGAAACAAAAGCAAGTATATTCATACATTTGACAGGAATACAAAACCATACAAGCATGATTTTATAAGCAAATAGATATATCCCCACTGAATGTGACAGCACGATGACAGAACCTGCCCACCCGGCAGACATTCTGGAACATTACAAAAGGGGGGCACCTGGGTGGCTCAGTCGGTTAAGCGTCCGACTTCGGCTCAGGTCATGATCTCTCAGTCTGTGAGTTCGAACCCCGCATCAGGCTCTGTGCTGACAGCTCAGAGCCTGGAGCCTGTTTCAGATTCTGTGTCTCCCTCTCTCTGACCCTCCCCCATTCATGCTCTGTCTCTCTCTGTCTCAAAAATAAATAAACGTTAAAAAAAAAATTAAAAAAAAAAAAAAGAAATCAATGTCCACTATGAACACCTATTATTCTTTGGCAACCAAAGGACTGTTACCATCCTTTTCTGCTAAATGAACCCTGTTTACTTCCAGTGGTATACTCTGTTGTTCCTTAAAAGTTCTACTGAAATGGCCCTTTCTTGGAATCCTACTGAAATGTACTATCCTCTCCCTACCGCATACCACACATACTAACGAAAATAGTTTGGAGCTTTGCACTGGTCACACAAGCTATTCCACACTCTGAACATATATTTCCAGAAGTGTCCTCCTTTTTTCAGCAGGGAAATTTTGAAAAGTAGGGAGTCCACATTTTTTTTTTTTTTTTTTTTTTTTTTGCAATCAGGATAAATTCCCTCATTTGTGTCAATAGCATCCCCATATGGAATGACTGAAAAGTGCTTCCAAAGCTAGCTGTAAAGCAAACATATTTTGACATTACTGTTTTCCTGCCTCAAAAATGGAGACCCCCAAGTATGTATGCACGGGAGCGTTTTCAGTTAGTTCAGTGGCATCCTGTGCACGCGGGCAGCGAGGCTCTGCCCCGGAGTTACCGTTCTCACCTGCCGCCCACGTCTCCTCTGTAGCGTTTCCCAGTCTCCGGGTCAGCGTGTCACGGCATCACAGACCCGCGTAACAGGAGAGCGGAGCACGAGGGTGGCTCTGCCACAGGTGACTGCACCTTCATCTCGGCTCTCTTCCACCTCTGACACGTTCTGGGCCTGTGGCACCACACCCTCCGCTCTGGCTGTGTGGTGGACGCCGACTGAGAGGCAACCTGGTTCGCATGCCTTTGCCTTCTCTGCGAATAATCTCGGATTATTCCGGTGGTCGCCTCTGTGCGACACGAACACGTTCCTTCCTCGGTCCTGACTGACACGGGGGTAGGCTCCTGTGCCACAATGAACCTAACAACACTCTCTCACGGGGATTTAAAATTTCCATGGGGAGACTTTGTCCTTAAGTAGAATAGTATCTGTATTATATACGCTCCATCAGAGTTAACATATCTGAAAACTTTTACAAATTTTTAGTTTTAACAAGTATTTCTTGAACGTTTGCATATTTTCAATAAAATTTAAAGTGGGCATATGTAGTGTTTCTCTTGTAAAGTCAGCATACATTACATACAATTTTACATGCAAAATACTGGAATTGGAAAAACACCATACTTGGAAAGCACTAAACCAACACATTAAAGTATAAAGAAAATAATCTCCTGAAGTTCTACAACCCGGAGATAACCACTGTAACATTTTCATGTATATCCTGCCAGATAGGTAGATAGAGACACACACACACAAATATATAAATATATATATTAAAAAAAAATATATATATATATATACGTAATAGGGAGGGGGTACAGTTTTATGTAAAAGAAATTGCTTAATGTCATTAATATATTCTATCACCAGTCAGTAAGACAAACATCATTCTTTTAAGGGGTACAAAAATTTCCCAGTATGAATATATAGTGTAATTTATTTAACCAATCCCTGTGCATAATGTTTACACTTCCCCAATATTTTCAATATGTCAACACTTTGTATATCTTCTCACACTTTTGAGTTTTTCATAGGGATAAATTCCTGGAAATGAGATTGCCCACTCAAAAAGTATATGTGTGGGACGCCTGGGTGGCTCAATTGGTTGAGCGTCCGACTCTTCATTTTGGCTCAGGTCATGATCTCAAGGTCAGGGGATCCTGTCCCACGTGGGGCACAGACCACTTGAGATTCTCTCTCTCCCTCTCTCTCTGCCACTCTCCCGTGTGTGCTTGCGCTTTCTCTCTTAAGAAAAAGAGGGAGGTGCATGGGTGGCTCACTGGGTTAAGCTTCTGATTTCAGCTCAGGTCATGATCTTATGGTTCATGGGTTCAAGCCCCACATCAGACTCTGTGCTGATAGCTCAGAGCCTGGAGCCTGGTTCAGATTCTGTGTCTCCCCCTCTCTCTCCCTCTCCCTCGTTCATGTTCTATCTCTTTCTCTCAAAAATGAGTAAACATTAAAAAAATGTATATGTACGTATGTGTATATATATGATTCTGATCAGAATATAATTTTAAAATGAATTTAAAGAAAGCTGTAGAAATATTTTTTAAGCTTTCTGATTTCTAAAGTGCAATTGACTGCAATTTAAGTGATCCAAACCGTATCTTTAAATGAGTAAAACTACTATCTCAAAATATAATGTAACACAGAATCCTCTTGGGTTCCCAAATTGCATTGGTGAAAATGTGATACAAATGTCACTTTCCTCACCTGATCTTTAAGTCAGAGCGTTTCAGTTACACAGTCCTACCTTCTGAGTGTTTTGGGGTTTTTTCCTTCTCTGTCTCCCTTCCTCTCTTCCTCATGCTTTCTTTCCTGACAAATTGATTCTAAAATTCATGTGCAAAAGCAAAGGACCAGGAAGAGCCAAGGCAGTTTTGAAGAGAAATTAGGTAGGAGGAATCACCTTTATTAGATAATAAGACTTGGATAAACCTATAGTGATATTGGCAGTATGATTTTGATGGAACAGAATAGAAAACCCAGAAAGAGCACACTATGAATATGAAATTTGATTGATAATGATGGTGGCATTTCAAATCAGTGGGGAATGGACTAGTGCTGAGAGAGGTGATTTTCTGTATAGAAAAAGAAGGAAAAAAAAAATCCCCACCTCACACCAATCTGTAAAATCAATTCCAGGTTGTTAGATACTCAAATATGAAAATTATATATATGTAACTCTAGCATAGAGGAGAAAACATTTATGACCTTAAAGTATAGAGTGACTTTCCTAAAACTACCAAAGCACAAATTATAAAATAAAGGTTGATAAGTTTGATCGCTTAAAACCTTTGCAGGGGCACCTGGGTGGCTCAGTTGGTTAAGCGTCTGACTCTTAATTTCGGCTCAGGTCAAGACTCAGTTGCTCAACTGACTGAGCCACCCAGGCACCCCTAGGCAGTGGTTTTTTAGATATGGCTCTGTAAGTATAAGCAACCAAAAACAAATAAATTGGAGTAGATCAAAATTAACTTTTTTACCTCTTTGTACTTTTGTATTTCAAAGGACACTGTCAATAGAATGAAAAGATAATTCACAACGTATTTGAAATCATACGTGGATAAGGGACTTGTTATATAGAATACATAACGTACTCTTACAACTCAACAATAAAAAGACAACCCAATTTTAAAACAAAGGACTTGAGGGGCGCCTGGGTGGCTCAGTCAGTTAAGCGGCCGACTTCGGCTCAGGTCATGATCTTGTGGTCCATGAATTCGAGCCCCACATCGGGCTCTGTGCTGACAGCTCAGAGCCTGGAGCCTGTTTCAGATTCTGTGTCTCCCTCTCTCTGACCCTCCCCCGTTCATGCTCTGTCTCAAAAATAAGCGTTAAAAAATTTTTTTTAATAAAAAATAAAATAAAATAAAACAAAGGACTTGAATAGACATTTCTCCAAAGAAGATATACAAATGACTAGTAAATCCACGAAAAGATGCTCTGCATCATTAGTCATTAGGGAAACGCAAGTCAAAACCACAGTGAGATGCTACTTCATATCCACTAGGATAGCTAAAACCCTTGTACGTTGCTGGTGTAATCACAAAATGATATAGACACTTTGGAAAACAGTTCCTAAAATGCTAAACGTAAAGTTACCATATGATGCAGCATTTCTAGTCCCTGGAGAAATGAAACATACACACAAAAACTTCTACATAAATGCTCACGGCAACATTATTCCTAAGAGTCAAAAAGTGGAAACAATCCAAATGTCCATAAATTGATGAACAGATAAACAAAATACAGAATAATTTTACAGTGGAATATTATTTAGCAATAAAAAGGAAGTAATGATACATGTTAAAGATGAAAGAAACATTATACGTATTATAAAAAGCCAGAAATCAAAGGCTTCATACTCTGTGGTTCCACTAACATGAAATGTCTAGGACAGGTAAATCCATAGAGATAGAAAGTAGACTAGGAGTTTGTCAGGGCCAGGGGTGGAGTTTGTTTTTGGGGCGATGAAACTGTTCTAAAGTTACGTTGTGATGATTGCACCATTATGTGAATATAATAAAAACCAATGAATTGTACACTTGGAAAGGGCGAATGTAATGATTTGTTAATTACATTTCAATAAAACTGTTATGTAAGAAACAGAGGCCTTGTGCACAATATGACATCATAAACACAGTAACACCAGGGGTTAGTATCCAGGTGCAAAAGCCATATAAATTAGAGGCAAGTATGCACTCCAGCAGAAAAATGGGCCAAAGATAGGAACTGTCAATTCACAGAGAAAGGAACTTATCGCAAAATAAATATATGAATATGCTCATCCTCACTAGTCCAAGTTATTGTAAATAAAACAATGAAGTAACTGTTTCCATCTTTACCTTTCTGAAAGCTGTAAAAATAAAAGACCATATTAAATGTTGGCAACGTTATGTAGCAATGGGAATTTATATACAGGTGCTCTTAGTATAAATTGGTACAATTGTCTTGGAGAATAGTGGCAATTTCTAGAAAAGTTGAAATACACGTATTCATAATGACCACCCTATTAAGTTTTTATCTGGGTATATACAATAGCTGAGATTTGCAAACATTTTTGTTCTAGCCTATACTAAGGATGAACATTTTTCTATCAACCTAATGAACGTATAATGTATGAGGTCTTGGGAATGAGACCTCATATTACTTTTGGGGGGATCAGTTCAACCTGTAACATGCTGTTTTCCCAAGAAATTCTGCTCATGCCACAAGGAGACATGTTTAAGAATGTTTACTGTAGAAATGTAATAACAAAAAAATGGAAGTAACCTAGTTTTTCATTAGTAGGAGAATGCCTACCCTCCTACAACAAACAAGCAAAAAACCAGTATGGCATATTGCTAGAATGAATACTATACAGCATTGAAGAAATGACTCTAGATCTGTATTATCAACATGGGCAAATCTCAGAAACATATTGTTAAACAAAAGCTGCAAAAAGATACATATGGTGTGATATGTATATAAGGATTAAAAACATGCAGGAGAATACTGTATTGCTTATGGCTGTGTCTACAGGGAAGGTTTCGTTTCATTCATTCATTCATTCATTTATAAAAGGAATCTTTTTTCATCTTTTTAAATAATTTGTTTATTTTTGAGAGAGAGCTTGCATGCGCATGGTGGTGGGGCAGAGAGAGGGAGAGCTAGAATCCCTACCAGGCTCTTTGCTTTTAGCATCAGAGTCTGAGGCAGGGCTTGAACCCACCAACGGGGAGTTCGTGACCTGAGCTGAGATCAGGATGCTTAACCAACTGAGCCACCCAGGCGTCCCAGAAAGGTATTTTTTTCATGCATGGTAATGATAAACGCCAAAATGAGGGTCGTTTTCATACTTTTGGGGGAGAAAGGGAAGTTAACACTTCACTAGGACAAACTTCTTAAACGGACTGGGGGAATTACTTAAACATAAGTCAGATCAACACGCCCCTGAGGGCTTCTTATCACTGACAACAAAAGACAGTTTCTGTTGGTTTGCAGGGCCCTGTGTCATCAGGTTCTCCCATACTTCTGACTTCATTCATATCCCGTCAGGTCACTGCACTCCAGCCGAGTGGGCCTTTCTGCTCTTCCCTGAACACCTCAAGAAGCACCTCTGCCCTTCCCCCACCCTCTGCCCCGGGGCTTTTGCCCTCACAGTAACTCCAGCCTGGAAAACTTCTCTCATTAGTTTTCTCCCTGCCTCTGTGTACATTTTGCTTACCCCTTACCTCCTTCTGACAGGTTATCCTTGACCACCTTGTCTAAAATGCTTTCCTCTTCCCATGATTTTTTTTTTTTTTTTTTTCTGGTTATAGAGCTTACAATTGCCTGGTATTTTAGTGTATATCTATTTGCTTATTAATTGTCTGCCTCTCCCATTGGAGTGTATGGTATTGTATTCCAGTGTTCAGATCATGCTTAGCTCATAGAGGCTCAGGAAGTATTAATGGAATAAATGAAAGAATTAATGATAGCTTTAATGTTTTATTTAATGGGAAAAAATAAGATCTAAAGCCTATAAGCTAATTAAGTTTTGATAAATCTATATGTTGAGTACCTTTTAATCTGCTTTTTGTATTAATTACAGTGTGCTATTTCATATATACTTGCTAGTTGACAAAAACCAGTTTCCCAAAATAATGTTGTAAATATACACAAGAAACAAGCTGTGGTACGTTTGCCGTTAAAGAAACCCGTAGCGTAGTTTTTATTGTTTCAGGTTTACAGGTGGTTAGACTCAGCAGGAGCTTACCGAACGTTCCTGGTAGTGGCAGTGACAGCCTGTGAGGAGGAGCAGGAAGAGGCCGATGACCGTCCGATGGCCTGGAAATGGCACAGACCCTAGTGTATTTTATCGCCTTTCCATTAGTTCTTTCTAAGGGGTGGCGTGGCCACAAGTGGGACTTCTGTAGCACCCCTTCCCATTGTCCTATGAGGGGTCCAAGCTGTGACATGCTGGTTAGTGCTTCAAGGGAAGGGAAGCCTGTCAGCACGGACTTTTCTGCCATGTCTCCCGTTCTCACCTTGATTTGAAATGCCATGAAGCTGAGCTGAGACACCTGTGATCACCAATTAGACTGTAACAGAAGTACATGTTGGAGACCCCTGTTTATGTGCTAACAGCTAGCATCTTAATTGCCTCCTGCGCAGGCTTGGCTTGCATGTAGAAGCAAAGAGAGCAGTTTATTTCTAGGACAGCTAAATTAGTGTCCTGGTTTCCTAAAAGCAGACGTTTTCTTAGCAGTGGAAGCTCATATAACTATTTATCTCAATCCAAGTATAGCTAAGTACTATGAGCAGCAAAATTATCTAATTACTGTATGGGTAGCAAAAAAGGAGCACAAATGGTGAGTTTTAAGTGAAATTCTAATATTAAGCCACTGATGATTTTAAAACAGACTAAGTTGTAGTATTTCTGAAATAATTAAAGGAAAATTTGATTCATAGAAAATCTGAGAAATATGACTAAGAAATGGCAATAAATTGAAAATGTAAAGACTTGGATTCTAATCGCAATTTAGAACTTAGAATTAAATTTTTGAATTCAGTTTCCTAGAATGTGTGTGACTGGACACATTGCTCAATCTCCTTTCCTTGGTGCTGTCATTTAGTCATGTGAAGAGGACTCAGAATCACTTGTAAAAGAAGGGCTCCTCACTGTGTTGGTGTATTTTTCATCCTGTGTATTTAAATATAAATCCCTTTTGACAGTATTCTGTAAAGTAGTTTCCTTATACTCTTTAATCTCAAAAACCATATTGATCTTTGCATCCTTTTTCGCTAAAAAAAAAACCCTGAAGAGTCCTTGAATACAAGGATTATCTATTTGTGTCTTCAAATACAGAGTACAAACCTTGATATAGAGATTAAATATTTGTTGAGAAGAATGAGATGGTAACGCTGATTTTGAGCTCCTTGGTAGAAAGGGGGCTCTGGGTTCCTAGGAGAGGCTTTGATGTCTAAAAGTTATTTGTGCAGTTTTGGGATGTTAAAAAATGAAACAGGAGGAATGTCCATTCCCGGGTACGTGAAATTAAGGAGAGAGGGAGAGGGTCAAGTTGTAAGGGATTTCCCAGGGTTGGTAGTACCGAAGTGAAGAGAGGGAATGTGTAGACTATTGTATTCTCTGCTTTCTATTTCAGGCATGTCCACATTCTCTCCCTGCCCCTAGGAAAGCAGACATCTTTGATTGATTGCTGGACACTATATATATAAAGGACCTGCAGAGACTCAAGTCCATGTTGTTTTCTCCTTTTGCTCTGAGCACCCGCAATCTAACCAGGGACTGAGATAGGTGGGACTGGGCTAAAACTTTGGGTAGATTCCATCTAAGGATGGGATCCATTGTGTTTGTTGCAAGCCCCTCCCTCTAGCATTGTGGTTGATTTCAAGCCACCTTTCTAGTCTAGCTCTCTAGCTTCTCTAGCACGTGGTAAGTGTCCTGTGCAGAAAACTGGCCGTAGGTCTGGGGCTCTGCTAGAATTCAGTCTGTCACACCATCCTATAGAGCTATCATAAGCTCCACTGGTTTTTCTTCCTCTTGGCAGAGTTCTTCTGCTTGTGGCAAGCCCATTTATGATCATTCGTGCTCACACTCTGCAAATAACACCAGGGAAGAAAATGACTAGCGATTTCAGCTCACTAAGGAAAGGTTCTTCTTCTCTGGAATTTTAGTTTATTTGCCCTCTTTGCTTTGCATGAGAGACAGTTCTTCAATGTCTTTAAAACTATTTCTTGTTTTGGGTAATCAGTGTAGTTTTATCTAGTTGTTCTGTGAAAGTGATGGTTTGTCTCTACCTATTAATTTTAACCTATAAGCAGAAGTCTCAGTATGGTTTTTTGTTTTTGTTGATGTAAATGGGACATCAAAATAAAGTTGTTCAAACAACTTTGATAGAGGGTGCCTGGGTGGCTCAGTCGGTTAAGGGTCCAATCAGGTCATGATCTCACGGTTCACGGGTTCGAGCCCTGTGTTGGGCTCTCTGCTGTCAGCACAGAGCCTGGAGCTTGCTTTGGATTCTGTGTCTCCCTCTCTCTCTGCCCCTCCCCAACTTGTGCTCTCTCTCTCAAAAATAAATAAACATAAAAAAAAAAAAAAAAAACAAGATAGAAATTCTCTTTGTAAAGTCTGAAGGTAGACAGGTAGCATTCAGTAGGGTATGAGCTATCTTTGTTTTGTAATCTTTTAGGATGTTTTTATTTTTATTTATTAAATTTCTTTTTGTAGTGTTTATTTTTGAGAGAGAGGGGAAAAAAAAAAAAACCCACAGTGGGGAAGGGGTGGCAAGAGAGGAAACACAGAATCTGAAGCAGGCTCCAGGCCCGAGCTGTCATCACAGAACCCAAGGAGGGGGCTCGATCCCACGAACTGTGAGATTATGATGTGAGCCGAAGTCAGACGCTTAACCCAGGTGCTCCTGTTTATTTTTTGTTTGAGAGAGAGAGAGAGAGGGAGAGAGAGCACGGGAGCATGAGCTGGGGAGAGGGGCGGGGGGGGGGGGGAGGAGAGAGAGAGAATCTTAAGCAGGCTCCATGCTCAGAGCAGAGCCCAACGAGGGGCTTGATCCCACTACCCTGGGATCATGACTGAAGCAGAAATCAAGAGTCAGAGGCTTAACTCACTGAGCCACCCAGGCACCAGGATGTTTTGTTGTTGTTGTTGTTGTTGTTGTTGTTGTTTTAACATCTCCGTCTTCAACCACATCCATCTACATTCCAGGCCACTGGCACTTCATTCTCTTTCTCTCCAGGAAAGAGAAGTGGAAGGAGAACAATTGTTTTAAAGGATGTAATCCGGCCCTGGTACCTGCCCCTTCTGTTCACTTCCTGTTGGCCAAAGTTCATTACATGGCTACCCCTAGCTGCCAGGGAGATTAAGAAATATAGACTGTAGCTGGATGACCATGGACTCAGCTAAATCTGAGAGCTTCTATTACCAAAGGGGAGATAGGAATATCTACAGGGGGCCAGTTAGCAGTCTCTGTGATGCTATGGTGTGGGGAGAAGCTCTAACCAGAGTTTTCTTCTAAATAGTCCCATTTTCTTAAACTCTTGTACTAAATAATCTATTACTTCCTCTTTGATTTGTGATTTTTCAACCCTGAATGAGTCTTGTTTAATGTTTATGAGCATGTTCTCCATAGTTAGGCAAAGTTAGCAGACAAATACTGTCTGAATTTTGATCTGTGGTCTTCTGTTGTCTTTTTTTAAAAATACTAGTTCTGATTTTTGTTTTTCCTTTTTTGGTCTGTCTTCACGTGTGTTAATGAGAACCTGGAACGGTTTAGTTATAGGTGGCAATGAGACACTCACGTCTTCAAAACAGGAAAGGTACTGCCTTATAATTTTGGACCAGATGTCCCTTATCCCAGATAAGAGTAAACAATATTCCAAATGCACAAAATTAACAGAGTTAGGAGCCCTTTTAAAAATTCTTACTGACGCTCTGAAAATCAGTAGGTGCCTAGTCAGTGTAAGTGTACAGAAGTTCTAAGACATTTTAACACAGAATATATACCTGTTAAATTTCTCTCAGTTGATAGCAGTGGAAACTGACTCTAGCTAACCAAAAAGGTGATTTACTGCAAGGATCATAGGCATGCAAAAAATAAATAAAAGGAGGGAGGAGGGTAGAACTGATGAACAACTCAGAAAAGTCAGACAGGAACTAGCACCTGGGACCTCAGCAGCAGGAGTTCACAGACCTTTTCTCCAGGATGTTGGAGATCCAGTGCCCTTCAGACTCTTTCCCTGTTGAAACCATAAATCCCCGTGAGAGAGTGTTGTTAGGTTCATTGTGGCACAGGAGCCTACCCCCGTGTCAGTCAGGACCGAGGAAGGAACGTGTTCGTGTCGCACAGAGGCGACCACCGGAATAATCCGAGATTATTCGCAGAGAAGGCAAAGGCATGCGAACCAGGTTGCCTCTCAGTCGGCGTCCACCACACAGCCAGAGCGGAGGGTGTGGTGCCACAGGCCCAGAACGTGTCAGAGGTGGAAGAGAGCCGAGATGAAGGTGCAGTCACCTGTGGCAGAGCCACCCTCGTGCTCCGCTCTCCTGTTACGCGGGTCTGTGATGCCGTGACACGCTGACCCGGAGACTGGGAAACGCTACAGAGGAGACGTGGGCGGCAGGTGAGAACGGTAACTCCGGGGCAGAGCCTCGCTGCCCGCGTGCACAGGATGCCACTGAACTAACTGAAAACGCTCCCGTGCATACATACTTGGGGGTCTCCATTTTTGAGGCAGGAAAACAGTAATGTCAAAATATGTTTGCTTTACAGCTAGCTTTGGAAGCACTTTTCAGTCATTCCATATGGGGATGCTATTGACACAAATGAGGGAATTTATCCTGATTGCAAAAAAAAAAAAAAAAATGTGGACTCCCTACTTTTCAAAATTCCCCTGCTGAAAAAAGGAGGACACTTCTGGGAATATATGTTCAGAGTGTGGCATAACTTGTGGCATATCTAATTTAAACTCCTCAAAACTTACCAGTAATTTCTAAACTGCCAAATCCAGTGACTTAATAGAGTAAGACACACCAGGTTCTATCAACTTACTAACTGGACTGGTTATTTAAATGATCTGGAATTCAGTCTTATTTATAAAATGGGGATAATATACACCCAGAAAGGACCTTGTGAAGACTAGATACGTGAAGAAGCTGGAGGAGGTCCTGGCCACAGTAAATGGTACCTGTTACAATTATAGCCTTGCTTTCCCACCGCCACCACGTTGCATACCCTCCTTAATGAAATGGCCTCTCTCTCTCTCCTTGGGCTTTCTCAAACCACTTCCCAATGATTCTGTTCTTGTACAATCAGCCTTCCTCAGCAGTGTGTGTGTCTTCTCCCAGTAACATTATGATTCCCCCATATTACTTCCTAGGTGCCTCCTCTTCTTGCTTAGTGCCTTCTGCTTCACCAATTCTCATGGCTTCAACCACCACCAGTTCATTCCTTCAACTATGATTCCCTAAGATCCTACCACACACCAGGCACAAGGCAAATATAGAAGTCCCCCTTACCCATGTTTTCCAAACCCACAGTCAACCACAGTCTGGAAGATGATCCTCCTTCTGACGTATCATCAGAAGGTCAACACCAGTCTTAATGCTGTGTCACAATGCCTACATCATTCACCTCATTTCGTCACATCCTGTAGGCATGTTATCGTCTCACATTATCACAACAGTGAGTACAGTACAATAAGGTATTTTGAGAGAGAGAAACCACATTCACATAACTTTTATTACAGCGTATCATTATAATTTTCTATTTTATTATTATTTATTGTGGTTAATCTCTTACTGTGCCTAATTTATAAATTAACATTTATCATGGGAATGTATGTAGAGGAAAAAATAGTATATACAGGGTTTGATACTATCTACTGTATACAGTGGTTTCAGGCATTGACTAGGGATCTTAGAAAATATGCCCCACGGATAAGGGGAACTATGCAGTAAAATCTCAGATGTTTGCTGAAGGCTTACTAATTGGACAGCAGGAGGCTTATTTAGAATAAGTCAAAACCATCAAATTTGGGAAGTCAGTACTTTACTTTCTAAACCTACCAGATTACCAAATTTGTTGAATACTTTCCCCAACCTCGATATGCGTTATTTGGAGTAAGGCTGGGCCATACCCATAGTCTCAGTACAACTGCGTATTTCACTGTACTTAGAGATTAGCAGAAAGCAGCAGGCTGGTAAAACAGACCACACTAAAAAAAATCAATACCCCTACACCAGGGATTATCCCAATCCTGTTGGGTCCTACAGTACACATGTATTATTTCTACAATCAGAAGCAAAAATTTTTTAAAGAGGAAAAATAGCAACCTTAATCTTTATTATGGGTCTTGAAGGTAGCATTAAAGACCGCAAACATCAACATGAATGTTCTCAGATTAAATGCGTTGAGAGAAAGGGCTTACTTGCTTAATCAGTCACAAACTACAAATTATATTATGGAAGCCTTCTTAGAAGCTATTCAGAAGGCAACGGACTTCTGAGGCCACAAACCACGTATTTAATCAAGTAAGGCACACCCACTCAGAATGCAAACACAGTCTCTACCCATCCCTCTCAATTGCCTATTCTGCCAATAAAACACTACTTCTTTCTTTCAAAAACTGAATCTAATTGAATCTCAACCAATTAACTATCTTGCCCCAGAGCACTACAAAGTTTCTAGGGCACCTAGGCCAACCCTAAAAAGTGGGCAAGCCTGCTTTCCCTGAATATCCAAGTTTTAAAATACTGTCTTAAGAATACAGAGGTTTACGTATTAAATACTGCTTTCATTGCCCAAGAAGTTTTATTCGAGAGAATTCCTGAGTGGAATTAATGACTCTGGAATCTTTCAGACCCAGCTAGGAAGATTTGAAATGTTCTTCTCCTTGGAAGAAGTGCATTCAAAACAAAAATCTAGTCCCACAACTGTAGTTACAACATTATTTTGGCTCAACGCCTTGAGGTCTTTGGATGTCTCATGAGACCTGTGAAGTGTGAACAGGTATCATGGCCAAGTGTGAACAGATACTCCTCCAGCTCTTGTCTTAAAACTAACTTCTTTTCAGTTACTGTTTCCTTTCAGTGGAAACAAAAGCTAGTAGCTATTTAGTAAACCACCCTCCATTAGTTATTCATTTGCCTCCTAAGTAGCAAGACTGGCCCTTTGTTCTTTCTACTTTGCTTGTCTTATATTTAAATAAGAACATGACTTGTGCCCTAAGTCCTCCTTAGGATAGAATCTTATTCTGGCAGCTAGAAGGCTGTCATCATTCTAATATATCATTAAAACTACTTCTAAAACTACTTCTACAGGTTAGAAAGTTAGGTTCAAAATGGTCTCAAAGGCAGGTAAATTTTTTTTTTCCCTTCAATACTTATTAACTAGTTAAGGAAGGTAAAATGTGTGCCCAAACCTCAAACGTTCCTTAAAGAAATGAAAGAGATTTTTTTAAAAAGGCTGTAAACAAGGAGCTCTAAAAGTAAAAACAAGTATTCTATTTCAGGTGCAACCAAAATACGGCATTTATTTGATCAAACGTTAAACCCACAGTAAGAAACTCTTGCAATTAAGATCACTGAATGCTGCAACACGCTGAAGAAAAGTTCCTGCAAATCCTCTAGGGGTCTTTAAAAATAGAATAGAATCATCTATCAAGATTACTTTTTAATAAAGTCCTACAAAGAGATAAAAGAACTGAATTACATAAACCCCTAAAGGTGCCTTCTAGCTCTAATTCTGCCAAAGCTCCCAATTCTAACTCTTTCAAAGTTTTCCTAGTGCTAATTGCCACCCTTCACCTCAAATAAAGGCTGGCCCTCCTCTCACCCCTCTGAATGGTAAGGGAGGAAAAATTACTGCTTTATTGCTCCTCTTCCTTGTGAAAACTCCACGTCTACTGTCATCGTTAAAAAACAGTCATGTCTACACAGGGCTCCCGTAAAGAGCAAAACCCAATGCTCCTGCGATGTTCCTCCTCTCCTCTCACTGAGCTACCACACTCACAGCACTTCTCACACCTGATTGGGGCGGGGGGAGGTGTTCCACCGTGACACCAGCTGGTGTCGATCTAACCCAATTCTGACACTCTCTTCCTGGAGATAGTGTCAGATCCCTCAGGTGAAGGCCCCACCCCCTTCAGATGCCTGTCACAAGTCCAGGTTGTCCCATGGCTTCTGACCCATCGGCTATAAATCAGGTTTCTCACCACTTCCTCCTCTGGTTGATAATTTGCTAGAATGTCTCACAGAACTCAGGAAAACTGTTTATTTACTATTTCCCAGTTTATTATAAAAAGATACGATAAAGGACACAGACGAACAGGGGCAATGTGTGTGGGAAGGGGCGCCACTCTCCTAGCGTCTCCATATGTTCAACAACCCGGAAGCTCCCTGAACCTGGTACTTTGGGGATTTTTATAGAGGCTTCACGCATCAGCAATCATTAACTTCATTTCAGCCTCTCGCTCCTCTGTGGAGAATGGGGGTGGAGCTGACACCTGGCTTGGTCTTTCTGGTGAGCAGCCCCCATCCGGGAACCCACACAGAGTCACCTCATTAGAACAAAAGACACTGCTATCACTGGGGAAATTCCAAGGGATTTAGATACTCTGTGTCAGGAATAAGGGTCAAAGACTAAATATTAGAACAAAAGATGCTCCTAGTATTATCACTTAGGAAATTGCACAAGTTTCATGAGCTCTGGATATGGGAGCTCAGGATATGCCAGGATATGGGAGCAGAAACACATAGACACATTTTTCCCTATTACCTCACAGCTACTATGCAAAAAAAAAAAAAAAAAAAAAGAGAGAGAGAAAATAACAAGTGTTAGCGAGGATGTGAAGAAATTGGAACCCTTGTGCACTGTTGATGGGAATGTAAAATGGTATAGCTGCTGTGGAAAACAGTACGGCATTTCCTCAAAACTTCAAACTAGAAGTATCATATGATACAGCAATTCCACTTCTGAATATATATCCAAGATGATGGAAAGCTCGGTCTTGAAGAGGTATTTGTATACCCATATTCAAAGCAGCATTATTCACAATACCTAAACCTTGGAAGCAACCCAAGTGTCAATTAACAAATGGCTGGGAATGCAAACTGGTGCAGCCACTCTGGAAAACAGTATGGAGGTTCCTCAAAAAAACTAAAAATAGAACTACCCTATGACCCAGCAGTTGCACTACTAGGCATTTATCCATAAGATACAGGTGTGCTGTTTCAAAGGGACACATGCACCCCCATGTTTATAGCAGCACTATCAACAATAGCCAAAGTATGGAAAGAGCCCAAATGTCCATCGATGGATGAATGGATAAAGATGTGGTATATATATATACAGTGGAGTATTACTTGCCAATCAGAAAGGATGAAATCTTGCCATTTGCAACTACGTGGATGGAACTAGAGGGTATGATGTTAAGTGAAATTAGTCAGAGAAAGACAAATCTCATATGACTTCACTCATATGAGGACTTTAAGATACAAAACAGATGAACACAAGGCAAAGGAAGCAAAATTAATATAAAAACAGGGAGGGGGACAAAAAATAGGAGACTCTGAAATATAGAGAACAAACACAGGGTTGCTGGAGGGGAGATGGGCTAAATGGGTAAGGGCTTAAGGAATCTGCTCCTGAAATCATTGTTGCACCATGTGCTAACTAACTTGGGTGTAAATTATAAAAAATACAGAAAAATAAAATAAAATAAAAATAAACTCCTACAAGGAAAAAAAAAAACAAATGGCTAAGCAAAATGTGGTTTATACATACAATGGAATATTATTCAGCCTTTAAAAGGAAGGATATTCTGATACACAGTGCTACATGGATGAACCATGAGGACATTATGCTAAATGAAATAAGCCAGTCATAAAAAGAAAAATATTGTATGATTCCATTTATATGAGGTACTTACAGCAAATTCATAGAGACAGAAGTAGAATGGTGGTTGCCACGGACTGGGTGGGCTAGGTGGAGGAGGGAATGGGGAGTTACTGTTTGATGGGGACAGAGTTTCCGTTTTACAAGAAGAAAAAGTTGGGGCGCCTGGGTGGCTCAGTCGGTTGAGCGTCCGACTTCGGCTCAGGTCATGATCTCACAGTCTGTGGGTTCGAGCCCCGGGTCGGGCTCTGGGCTGATGGTGGTGGTAGCACATTATGAATGTATATAATACCACTGAACTGTATACTTACAAATGGTTAAGATGGTAAATTTTATGTTATGTGTAGTTTACTACAATGAGAAGAAACTGGGGGGGGGGGGGACCCAGAAAACAAAAACAGTAATGTTTGATTGTTTTATGTGCCCATTCTACCACAGGATCTATTTACTCAGACTCTAAACCCAAATAGAACAAAGGGCAAGCATATATATCCATCCCATCAGACGCAGAAACTCTTCAGAGTGTAAAAGGACCCTAGAAGTTTCTAACTTCTCTCCTGTTCATCCAAAGACAAGTGCTGGGATATGGGAGGAAACAAACCTATATCTCGGGGTTTAAAAACTCTCGATTTATATTTCAGTTAAAAGAGGACACAAACCTGCAGACTTAATATCTTATGTGTATTTTTATGGCATAATTGGGAACATTTCCCCAGCAACTGAGGAAAAATAAAGGTTGGAGCACTAATGTAGCACTTTAAAGTGATTAACTTAATCACTTTAATTAAAACAAAAACAACTAAAAAATTTTTAAAGATACTCTTGCTCCCATGAAGTTACCAAAAATCTCTTTGGCTTAAGGAAAAACAAACAAACCCATGGTCAATATTCCTCATATTCATGTACAAAGTTGTATCTCTAAAGTTTCTGTTTTAAAAAGACTTGTGACAAACAGTTTTCTAGAAGGGACAGTGGAGCCCTAAACATTCTTTCAGGCCTTCTACTAGACCATTTTTCCAGATGCCACCACAGTGCCTTGACTGGAATTTTTCTCTACAATATACTAGAAAAAGCCAGCTATTAGAGTCATACAAATTTTTAAATTTCACTTTAGCAACTTGATGTGTCTTCATCTTATTATTAATCAGCTGTCTCTGAAGAAATATCATGCCAGGGCGCTTGGGTGGCTCAGTTGATTAAGCATCTGACTTCGACTCAGGGCATGATCTCGAGGTTTGTGAGTTCGAGCCCCACATCAAGCTCTGTGCTGACACCTTGGAGACTGGAGCCTGCTTTGGATTCTGTGTCTCCCTCTCTCTCTCTGCCTCTCCCCCTACTCATGCTCTGTCTCTCTCTCAAAAATAAATATAAACATTAAAGAAATATATATCATGCCTACAAATGTTAAATTGCTAGATTATGGGAGGGAGAAATTTACTATTAAATCAGAACATAACTCCTTTGTTAGGTGAAAAGAGCAGCTAAACACAAAACACTTCCTGAAGTGCAAACACCTTTCTCTTGTCTTCCTTTTCCTTCTTAAAAATCATAATCCACTCATTCATCTGCAATGTATTCTCTGACTCCTACCCCTTAGGTTTCCATGCTGTACCCTATACCACAAGTTTCTTATTACCCATTTATGTTACCAAAAAAACAACCCTTTACACCATTAATAACGAGAGCATTCTTACCACTTCTTCTCTCACACATTTCTTTAAAAATGAAAATAAATCTTTTGTTTAATAGTTTTTATTTATCTTTTTTTCTTAAAAATTTTAAGGTGTATTTATTTTTGAAGGACAGAGGAAGAGAGGGGCAGGGGAGGGGCAGAGAGAGAGGGAGACACAGAATTTGAAGCAGGCTCCAGGCTCCGAGCTGTCAGCACAGAGCCAGATGCAAGGCTCGAACTCATGAGCCTCAAGATCATGACCTGAGCCGAAGTCGGAGGCTTCACCGACTGAGCCACCCAGGTGCCCCAAAAATAAATCTTTTGAATCTGTGCATTATGGTGCCTTCCCTCTTACAACTTCAAGGGAGGTCAAGTCTTTTATTTGTTCCCCAACTCTCATAGTTTTACTATGTCAGCATGACCTGGAGAAATGCTCTATTTTCTATTTCACACCAAACAGTAACAGGTCTATCTACCATATAACATCTACTGACTTGGGGGGGGGGGGGGGGGGCGGGGGCTGCTAGATATATTAAAGCCAAATTAAATCACAATAGTCACACTACTGCTACTGGGAACAGATGGCTTTGGGAGGGGAAAAAAAGTTTTCCTTAATATCTGATTGGGATTTGTAAGTATTAAAGTCAATTGCAGGGGCACCTGGGTGGCTCCGACTTTGGCTCAGGTTATGATCTAGAGGTTTGTGAGTTCCAGCCCCACAAAGGATTCTGTGCTAACAGCTCAGAGCCTGGAGTCTGCTTCGGATTCTGTGTTTCCCTCTCTCTCTGCCCCTTCCCTCTCTCTCTCTCAAAAATAAATAAACATTAAATTTTTTCATTAAAAATAATTTAAAAAATAAAGTCAATTGTAAATCTCACAACACTTTCTTCAAGTAACACTGTCCTTTAATCTTTTTAAACAGCTCGTCTTTAAAAACACAACTCAGAAGAATATGTCATCCAGAGAACTGGAAGGCTGTTAACAATTATTGTCTTCAATTCACAACTTTTCAAAATATTTCAGAACTGCCTGAATTTGGTTGGTGATTCAACCTTGGTTAACTGGTATAGAGACGCATCACAAGTCACCACCTGCGTTCAACAGCCCCTTCTGTGATAGCACGCTTGCTCACAGGGACCACCTAACTCTACTTAGAGGCCGGGATGGGGTTTCACCAAGGGCTGGGTAGAAGCATAATGCTTGTGAGGCACCAGGCCCGGTTCACTGTCAGATCTGTGGTCCAATGCCTTGCTTGCAGAAGGGGTAGGTATGTGTTAGGGAGAGACTGGGTGTGTTTCCGCCTGGTACCACCTCCTAACTTTCTCTGCCTCCTGAGGACCCCGAGGGTGTTTCTCAGGACTCTTAAAGGAAGCAACCACCTCGAGGACAAGAGGAGGGAGCCTCCAGGGAAAAAACCAAGAGCCCCGGAGTGGATCCTCCCAGGGTCCGCAGGGTCACTCCCTGCCTCCCCGGGGGAGGAGGGGCACGAATTTCTGGTCAAATCAGGCGGAGGAAGGCACTGTGGCTTTGAGCAGAACCCAAACCTCTGGAGGAAAAGAGGAAGACCTCAGACGCGGAGAGATGGGGGAACCCCTACGCCTCCCTTGAGCCTCCCGCTCGGGGCAGGCCCGGTCAGCACCGGGACACCGCTTCCAGCACACCTGAGCCGTGCCCGGCGCCCGCTCCCGGCCCCGCGGACGGTCACCGCGACCTCGCCCTGCTCGGCCGCCCCCTCCGCGGACTCGGCACGGGCGCAGCTCGCGGGGTCCCGGCCCACTGCCTCCGGTTCAGCCCGACCGCCCAGTCCCACCGTACCTGGCCGGCGGCGGCGGCTGCTGCGGCGGCGGCAGCGGCAGTGCTCCTCACGTACCCGTTCCGCACTTCCCCGTTCGCCACGCAGCCGTTCGCCCGCACAGGGCGACGGTAGCAGCAGCCTCCGGGCCCCGGCCGCATCGTCCCGGTAGCACCAGGCACAAGGCGACTCTGTAGGCGGCGGCCGAGACGGCAGCAGCTTCAGTCCCGCTCCGCACCCCACCCACCTCCTCGAAACCGGAAATGGTTGCACGCCCCCGCCAATTACCGGCCTGGCCGTCACATAGGGGCGGGGCCCACTCCCGCGGAGTAGGTGGTTCGCCCAAGGCCCCGCTGCCAAGGGGAAACGGGGCGGGGCCGGACAGGAGGGTCATAAGCCTAAGGGCTGATGACCAATCAGGAGGAGGAGGAGGCAGACCCCATGCTACTGTCTGGCCAATCACGGGGGCGACAGCAAAACAGCTTGCTGGTGTTGAGGAGGTCTTCTGAGGAGGCTTTGGCGGCTTCTTGGTCCACGCCAAGGAGGCGGGGCCCAGGAAGAAGTAGCCAATTAGAGTGTGAGAAAAGGAAGGGGGCTGAGCCCAAGTGTCCAGAGCGGGTTCCTGGGTTCTCCCGGACAGGTGGCGCCCTCTTTGCCCTTGCCTTCGGGGAAGTTCTCCGATGTGAATCCCAGCCCGAGACAGGGATCCTTTATTTAATTTGCGAATTCCTATGTAGGTGTCTGTAGAAGAGCATTTTCAGAATTCTCTAACCATTCCTCGATATGCACCGTACAATAACATATTTCTTAGTAATTCGAACGTCGCTTGGCCCTTCACATCTGCCCCCAATCAGGATTTTCTGTACAATTTCCTTTAAAGGGTACTTATTTGAGAGCCAAGAAACCTGAATAACTGAAAGCTAAACCTTGAGTAGCCGCCACTTTGGGAGCCAAATTCTTTAAAGTTAACACTTGTTTCATAGACTCACAGCAAGAAATATATTAATAAAACATCATGCACCTATCATAATGCCTGGCCCATAGTAGGAGCATAATAAATATTATTTTCGCACCCCTTTAGTTCTCTCTTCCCGTAGGGGTTAGAAACGAAATGGATCTACATCATAACACGAGACTTTTGGGGGAGCCTGGGTGGCCCAGTCAGTTGAGGCTCTGACTTTGGCTCAGGTCATCATCTCACAGTTTGAGTTTGAACCCTCCATGGGGTTCTCTGCTGTCAAAGCAGAGCCCGCTTCGAATCCTCTCTCTGCACCTCCCCTGCTCATGCTCTCTCTAGGTCTCAAAAATAAATAAACATAAAAAAAGAGAGAGAGAGACTTTTGGTTACCCATAAAGAATTTCGTGTCACAGTCAAGAGCATGGACTCTGGAGGTGGTCTGGGTTTGAATCCTGGCTGCACCACTTACTACTAGCTAAGTGACCACTATATATCTTCATCTGTTCAGTGAAGACAATAATAGTTGTCCTGGGGATTTGAGTTAATATATGTAGTATATTTTGTATAAGACATGGCCATGGGTAAAAATTCATTCAATGTTGGTTATTTTTAACTGCTGAATGGGCCTATGAGAGCCACTGCATTCTCTCCCCTACCCCATATTTAGAAAAGGGATAGACAATGTATCAGTTTTGTGTGGTTTAGGAGCTGAACAATCTAACAGCAGATGGGCAGAGAGTTTTCTTCTTTGAGTTAACACTGTGATCCCAAAGAATATAAGTTTGTGACAGAAGTATGAGGCTAAAAGAAAAGCATGTGGGGACCTCAGTGGCTGGGTGGCTCAGTTGGTTGACTGTGTGATTCCTGGTCTCAGCTCAGGTCATGATCTCATGGTTGGTGAATTCAAGCCCCATGTCAGGCTCTGTGCTGACAGTGTGGAACCTGCTCGAGATTCTCTGTCTCCCTCTCTCTCTCTCTGCCTCTCCCTTGCTTGTGCTCTCTTTCTCTCAAAAATAAATAAATATTTTTTAAAAAGAAGAAGAAAAGCATGTGTTCTGCACCTCATGGAGCTTACATTATAGTGAGAAAAGATGTACATAGATAAAGCAAACAGCAATAAAAGTCCTACGGAAGGCTGGAGTTCTGATGAAGAAAGCTGGACCGCAGTGACAAGTCTAGTCTTCCCATATAGAAAGTTTTCAGGGCAGGAATCTGGTTGGAAGCAGGGCTAAAGGATTAAATTGAAGCTTAGATATTGGATTGAATGAAATTGGAAAAGACTTGGAAAGACGATGTAGGATGAGCAGGATTTGGAGAGCTGAGAATGAGAAGGAAGGGGACAGTGTTCCCGGGAGAGAGAACCTTCAAAAACTCAGGTGCAGAAGCTGGAAAGAACAAAGACTAAAAACTGGAGCATAAGGGTGAAGAATGCGGCTAGATTAGAGGAATCCTGTTAGCTAGTGCCTCCCTCCAGAGGGCAGGACACAGGTCCTTGTCTTGTTCTGCCACTTACTCACCATGTGTGGTCTCGGACGAGTCATACAACATTATCCTTAGTTTCCGCACCCATCTTACAAAATTAATACCTGTAATACTTACCTTGCAGGGCTTTTGTGAGCATCAATGATATGATATGCAAATGATCTGATAACCTTGCACACCATTGCTAAATCACAAAACGGATGCCTCAGAAGGCAGTAGGAAACACCCCAGGCTCCATGCAAACAGAAAAACAGCTCCTTCCAGATGCATAAGCCACCTCATCACCATTTTACTGAGTTCATATGCAAAGTTCTGGGCTAGGCACCAGAGTTACAACCCTTCCTTCAAGATTGCTCAAACCATATCAACTGTAAAACCTTTCTTGAACTCCAAACTCCTCACAAAATTAGTCTCTTTCTTCACTGTGAACTTATACACACCTGTGTAAGCATGTGTCATATTACTTCTTTGGGATTCTTTTTTTTTTTTTTTTTTTTTTTTTTGAGAGGGAGATTACACAGTGGTTAGAAGCAAGAGCTCCAGGGACACCTGGGTGGCTCAGTCAGTTAAGTGTCCAACTTTGGTTCAGATCATGATCTCATGGCTCATGAGTTCATGCCCTCATTGGGCTCTCTGCTGTCAGCACAGAGTCTGCTTCAGATCCTCTGCCCTCCCCCCACCTCCGTCCCTTCCCTGCTTGCATGCTCTCTCTGTCTCAAAAATAAATAAACATTAAAAATAAAATAAAATAAAAAGAAGAAGAAGAAGCAAGAGCTCCATAGTCACACAGAATTGGAGACCCAGGTTCAGCACTTAGAAGCCTTGTGACTTTAGCAAAGCTGCTTAACGTCTCTGTGACTCAGTTCTTTCATCTGTAAAATGAACCATAACTCTGTTGTGAGAATGAAATAAGAAAAGCATTTACTTACAGGGCCTGTCACATAATAGTAAGTGCTAGCAATCATTTTTTAATAAATGAATTATTTGTTAAATGAATAAATGATTGATTAAATATATTTATACCCCCAACTAGACATAGAGCAAGCTCCTTGAGTACAGGAGATTGTTTAACTCACCTTTGGGTTCCCAGCACCCAGTACAGTGCCTGGAACATACTAAATGCTCAAGAAATGTCGGATGAATAATAAATAAATGGACAAATGAATGAAAATCTGGCCCTGCCTCCAAGGAGCTTTCTATCACATGGAGACTGTATTAAGATTCTTATGATTGAGGCTAACATAAGTCAATATTAGAAAACTTTGTCAAGAAAGGTACATTTGTTGGAATTCTCCTCATAATAGGGAAGTGTGAGGACTCAGGAAAGAAATCCCAAACATCAGCAACAGAAACTTATAGACCTTCCTCCTAGCACCAACCCACTTCTGAGGCTTAGCTCTCAGCAACCGACCCCTTTCAAATTCCCTAGGTCAAATTTATAAAATGCCAGGGAAGAGAAATCTAATTGGCCCAGCTTAGGGTGAGATGTCTAATGCTTGACCAAAAACATTAGACATGGTGGCCAAAGCACAAGTCCAAGCTGCTGGAGGTGAGGAACCAGTTACAGAGAAAGAAGAATCAATGCATAGAAGAAAGGACAACCCTATCATTGTCTGCTACAAGGAGATAGAACTTGGGAATGAAAAGAACAGGTAACAATTACTTGGAAGAAGTGTTGAAGGAGGAGGCTTCCGGTATAGCATTTGTTTGTATGTATGTATGTGTGTATGTATGTATGTATGTATGTGTAAGTAGGCTCTACACCCAGTGTGGGGCTCAAACTCACAACCCTGAGATCAAGAGTCACTTGCTCTACTGAATGCCCCGGTATGGCATTTTTTTTCTTTTCTTTTTTTTTTTTTTTTTCAACGTTTATTCATTTTTGGGACAGAGAGAGACAGAGCATGAACGGGGGAGGGGCAGAGAGAGAGGGAGACACAGAATCGGAAACAGGCTCCAGGCTCTGAGCCATCAGCCCAGAGCCCGACGCGGGGCTCGAACTCACGGACCGCGAGATCGTGACCTGGCTGAAGTCGGACGCTTAACCGACTGCGCCACCCAGGCGCCCCCCGGTATGGCATTTTTAAATGGCCATGCAGAATGCCTGCCTAGAAAGAGAAGTGAAGTGAGAGAAGGCAGGCTATTTAGCTGGAGGAGCAGGCGGCCTGCACAATAGGATAGGGGTCTCGGTCACATGCATGCAAGTTAACACTGGCTGACTTAGAAGGGGATTCAGTGGAAGGTTATTAGCAGCTCAGTGCATGGCTGAAGGCTGGAGGACAGGGCTTAGAAAAAGTCAGGAGTAAGGGGAATCTCCATAGGGCTAGGCAGCAAGGACTGTAGCAAGGGTTTGTGGCAGAGACTGTCTGGTAAGTGTATCACCACTAAGATAAATGATCTCCAACCAGCTTTTTCATCCTTGAGTCATTTGCCCAAGAGTCAAAGTCCTAGGAGAGAGCATCTGATGGGCTGAGTTTAGGTCACACTGGTCCATACAGAGAGTGGCTGAAAGGGAGGCAAACATAAGGATGTGATTCCTTTACCTTTCATGGTGGGAGCTGCTTACCAAAATTCACCCTTCCCACAAGAGGATACAAAATGAAGACAGGTGATTTCCCAAAAGGAAATTGAGGACCTCTTGGAAACGGGAGCCAACACTGGACAGGCAGAAATGATGAAAATCAGTTAAGACTGCAGAAGAGGGGCACCTGGGTGCCTCAGTTGGCTAAACACCTGACTTCGGCTCAGGTCATGATCTAGAAGTTCATGGGTTCGAACCCCACGCCGGGCTCTGTGCTAACAGCACAGACCCTGGAGCCTGCTTCGGATTCTGTGTCTCCTTCTTTCTCTACCCTGCCTCCTCTCTCTCTCTCTCTCTCAAAAATAAATACACATTTAAAAAAAAAGACTGCAGAAGAAACATAAGGGAAAGGGGGCCCTTTAGTTGTTCTCTGCTTTGGTACAAAAACTAGGGCTGGACACCTCGGAGGTATTATCTGATTCTGACCCTGGGATCATCATTTGGTTTTTCCTTTCTAAACTTTTCATGCTCGTTCATTCATTTTTATATTTGACCAGTCATTTTGACAAATACTTTTTTTCTAACCATCATGTTATTACATCTATAGGCGCCCCTATAAATACAATGACAGGGGCGCCTTGCAGGCTCAGTTGGTAGAGCATGTGACTCTTGATCTTAGGGTTGTGAGTTTAAGCCCCATGTTGGAGGTAGAGTTTACTTTTAAAAGTTATATATATAGGGGCGCCTGAGTGGCTCAGTCGGTTAAGCAACTGACTTCGGCTCAGGTCATGATCTCACGGTTTGTGGGTTCAAGCCCTGCGTTGGGCTCTGTGACGACAGCTAAGAGCCTGGAGCCTGCTTCGGATGCTGTGTCTCCCTTCCTCTCTGCCCCTCCCCTGCTCATTCTCTGTCTCCCTCTGTCTCTCAAAAACAAATAAAATTTAAAAAATAAAAATTATATATACAGTGAGATCCACAGTCATGAATTTTGGGTCCAAGAACTTCTAGCCACCGCCTTGGACAGGGGCCGCTTCCCACTGAATCACTTCGGTGAATGTAAAAGCTTTAAAGAGAAATTCATGAAGTGTCTCTGTGACAATAAATTTGAAAATGCTTTGTGCAGAAATGAACCAAAAGACTATTTAGAATGCAGAATGGATAGGCAGCTGACAGAACAAGAACCACTGGAAAAACTGAGGTTAGAAGATTTGATAGATGGAAAACCAAAGGCAAAGACTAAGTTTTGATGGGAAAAAGACTGCCGGCTGCTGGGTCATCCGTGTGGACCTCATCACCTGACAATTTATGGTTAGGTGCTGTGACTTAGAAAGGGGCTTCCAGAACACCCTCCTTGATGGAAACATCTCATCCTGACGTTTACCAGGTTATTTTGAAAAATTATTGCTCCTTTTAGATCTCATTTTCCCCCAAGAGTGTCAGGTTTTATCTTCACATCGTGTGTGGCAGAGTTCCTAGGGAGACCCATGGCAGGTGGGAGTTAAGAATGCGAATCACACCTGCTTACCGAGGGGACACGTGAAATAGTGACTCCATATGGTAATACTCTGCATAGCTTCCCAATAGTGATATGCTCAATGTTCATGGCTTCAGATATTGTCAGAAAACCATTCCCTAGCAAAACAGTTTCCTTTTTGTACTCATAAATACATATGTCAATTTCCTTTTTTAAAAAACAAAAATAGAGCATACACTTGGAAATGAGAAAAAAAATACAGTGATAGAAAGAAACATAGTCTCTGCCCTTGTGGAGCTTATGGTCTTGATTTACAAGAAATGCGTTTGGTATTTCCCTTTTTACTACTCCTGATACAGTGAGTGAAAAAGTCTGATTCTCTCCCTGAGTTTCTGGCCCTCCTTTTGCTGGAAAATCTTGGATAACATTTTTGGACCATTTTTAGTGGCAATATTTGAATCCACAAAACTGAGTAGGCCCTGGGACAAGAGTTTAGAATTGCATTATGCTAGAATTGCATTATTCTGCTGAGGCCTGGGCTGTTTAAGGAATGATTGCTTGCAAATATGAAGTTTTAACAGGAATGGTGGTTCCTGATTGCCTGCTAAGCAGCCCAGAAGAGTGACTCGAATCTGTGTCTAACAGGCATTTGCAGTTGGAGCTGGGAGATAAGACTGATGCATGCTCCAGGAATAGGCAGCTAGAGCCTGTGTCTCAATGGTTGCTCTCTGCCTGTATGTTTCCTCGGCCCTAGAAGCACCTCGAAGCCTCCTACTCAACCACCACACCCCACACTGCCACTCCATACTTCCTGTGGGTATTCACTCAGTTGACTGTCGCAATCATCTGATGTTCTGCTTCAGGAAGTGGACTTTTGCTTCTGGCTCCAGGAAGAAGGGGTGGTGCTGAAGATAACGATTATGATAACGGGTGGTTGTATTAGTCAAAGCTCTTCGAGTTGCAAGGTTGTTTTTTTTTTTTTTTTTTTTTTAATGTTTATTTTTGACAGAGAGAGAGAGAGAGAGAGAGAGAGCAAGCAGAGGAGGGGCAGAGAGAGAGGGAGACACAGAATCTGAAGCAGGCTCCAGGCTTAGAGCTGTCAGCACAAAGTCCGATGCGGAGCTCGAACCCACAAACCACGAGATCATGACCTGAGCTGAAGCTGGACGTTTAACCCACTGACCCACCCAGGCGCCCCTGAGTTGGAAGTTTTGAAACTGAATTCAAATTGGATTAAGCATAGAGATTTATTGGCTTACATAACCAAAAAGAGTAGGGAGAGATCTGACAGCATTCAGATGTGCTCAAATGATGTCATCAGGAATCCAACTCTATCCTTGGCTTGGCACCCCTCTGAGTTGGCTTCATTCACACAGAAGGGGTTACCCTATGATAGTAAGGATGGTCTATGGCTTGGCAAACTTGCATTCTACCAGTTTTAAAATCTCAGCCTAGAAAAAGTGCTTCCTTTCTGGACTCCCAGTGAGAATCCTAGCTAAATTCCCATTGACCCAGCTCAGGTCACAGGCCCCAGGCAGATGTTGAATTGATTGGCCAGGCCTGAGTCTTATGCCCACCCATTCCCTCAATTCTGCTCTACAGGCTCTGAGAATGGGTGACTGACCAATGGTTTCCCAAATAGAAAAGATGGGTTCTGTTTCCAGAAAAAAGGGTGCTGGGCAGGCATAAAAAACAGATAGACTGCTCATATTGGATATGATGATAACAAGAAGAGGTGGTAAGAATGCCTAGGAGATTCTCAACATTTTTAGAAGATGTTATTAAGAAATACCAGTTTTAGACTTTCCCTCCTGCCCAAATCCAGCCTCCAAAATTCACCCCAGATTTATGTTTATTTAAACTGATTAAAGTTGTTGTTATCTTATTATTTTCATCTTCATCAAATCATCATCCCACAGCAATTAATAAACAGACTCTGTGTATGTGGTTGTGTAAGAAAAATATAAATATCATCTTTACAAACTGAGACTTTATTCCCAAAGGGAGCATTAATGATGACAAAGGACTCACAGACAACCATGCTAGCTCTGAATGTTATATATTGTCAATTTTATTTTCTAAAAGTTTTTTTTAAATGTGTATTTTTGAGAGAGAGCAAGTGGGGGAGGGGGAGAGAGAGAGGGAGACAGAGAATCCCAAGCAGGATCCATGCTGTCAGCACAGAGCCCAATGTAGGGCTCAAACTCACGAACCATGAGATCATGACCTGAGCTGAAATCAAGAGCTGGACGTTTAATCGACTGAGCTACCCAGGCCCCCCTGTATTGTCAATTAAATGACATAAATTGAATTGTACTATATGCAAAGGATACCTCAGTAAAAGAAAAAAAATAGTTAAAAGAAAAATGACACAAAGTAGAAGGTTCATTCATTGTGGGCCAGGGTGTCATATGCATTCTACGGAGTGACAAGATTTGCTTATTTATTTATTCATATTTATGTATTTATTTATTTATTAAGTAGGCTCCATGCCCAATGTGGGACTTGAACTCACGACCCTGAGATCAAGGGTCACATGCCTGTACTGACTCAGCCAGCCAGGGGCCCTGAGTTTTTTAAATGGAATAGATTCAAGGTGAGGCTGCCATTTCTTTTCTACTTCATTGTAGAACACTTTAAACACTTTGCTGTCTTCTTCATCACTCTCTTTATATCTATTTGGCAATGCTATATATTCTTGGAGAAAATAACTTCTTTTAATTTTTTTTTTTAATGTTTTATTCATTTTTGAGACAGAGAGAGACAGAGCATGAACGGGGGAGGGGCAGAGAGAGAGGGAGACACAGAATTGGAAGCAGGCTCCAGGCTCTGAGCCATCAGCCCAGAGCCCGACGCGGGGCTCGAACTCACAGACCGTGAGATCGTGACCTGGCTGAAGTCGGATGCTTAACCGACTGCGCCACCCAGGCGCCCCAAAAATAACTTCTTTTAAAATGGCCTTCTGAGGCTCTTGCCCATACCCTCAATATTTCCTAACTTTTCCTCACATGTTTTCCTATCTTACACAATCCCCAAACCTGTCATTTCCGGTGCCTAATGTCTGGGAGAGCCATTTTAACCTGTACCTAGAATGTGCTACTTTGTTGCTTGTGCTCCCAGGGTATTTCCAAAATCACGGAAGTTGTCTCAGTAGATGTCCTGGGACACCTGGGCGGCTCAGTGGGTTGAGCAGTTGAGCGTCTGACTCTTGATTTCGGCTCAGAGCCTGATCTTATGGGTCTGTAGGTTTGAACCCCATGTCAAGGATGGGATTCTCTTTCCCTCTCTTTCTGCACCTCAACCCTCTCAAAATAAATAAACTTAAAAAAAAATAGATGTCTTGGAAAGCACAGGAATTAGGACAGACAGTGAGAACCAGAGAAAATAAACTTTTTCATACCTACTGTAAGACCCTGTCACTCTAACACTTTAAAATATAGCATACCTCTGGGGAACCTGGGTGTCTCAGTTGGTTGAGCATCTGACTTCAGCTCAGGTCATGATCTTGCAGTTCATGAGTTCAAGCTCCACATCAGCTCACTGCTGTCAGCCTGTCAGCACAGAGTCTGCTTCAGATCCTCTGTCCCCTTCTCTCTGCCCCTCCCCCACTCTCCCAAAAAATAAATATTTAAAAAAATATATAGCGTACTTCTGTTTTGTATCAAGAACACCTTTTAAAACATGAACGGTGGGTTGCCTGGGTGGCTCAGTCTGTTAAGCATCTGACTCTGGATTCTCACCTCAGGTCTTGATTTCAGGGTCATGAGTTCAAGCCCCATGTTGGACTCCACACTGGGTGTGAAGGCTACTTGTGGTAGGGTCCCCTCCTTAAGGAGAGAGAAAAAAAAGGGAGAGAAAACTTCAAGGTAACCTGGCTATGCACCTAAGTGACAACATCCCTCATGACCTTGTAAACTGAGACGACTTAATCAGATTGCATGTTTATGTGTGTTACCATAGATGGGAGACAAAGAAATAGAAACTGTATAATGAAGCTATGCCATGTGACATTCGGTGCTCAGTTCTTTGGGTACGAGCCCAACTGAGAGGTGCCAGCACGAATAAAAGTTGCTTCCTGGAAATTAAAAAGGCTCGGTGTCACAGCTCTCTGTGGGAGAATCCTGCTACATACTTACAAACAAAAACAAAAACATAAATGACAATTTTATTTATTTACTTTATTTATTTACTTTAAATAAAAGAATTTACAAATTTATTTATTTACTTTAAATAAAAGAAGAGTTTATTCAGAAGTAGAAAATTGCCATACCATACAAACAAGCCACAAGCAAATCCTCTAGTGACATCTTTGGAGTCACCTTCTATTTCAATCCAATCTTGACTTTCCCCACGCTGACCATTCCATACTGATTTGCCGATCCACATCTCACATTTCAACTGGTTGCTTCTCTCTCATCCGTTCCACTTTTCCTTTATCAGTTAGGAGTCATATCCTTAGAGTTGGGTTCATTGTTGCCCTGGTCCTTGCCACAGTGTTTGGTTTAGGGACAGACACAGCTTAGTCAATTCAATCACAGTAAGACTGGAGATTTGGGTTCAATGGTTGGGAGAAGGAAACCTATCTGTTCTCCTAGGTGTGCTGTATGAATGTGAAGCCTATACCTGTTGTAGTTATTTGGCTACTAGAAACGAAACCCATGTAAGGATGAAGCCAGCATCAGAAAGCAAACAGACTGGCTCACAGACATATGGAGGTGGTGCCCTGATGAAACCATGCCTGAAGCCTACACCTAGACATTTCAATTATACTGAGTCAAGAATTTTTAATTGTTTATGCCAGTTGGGTTTTAAAAAAAAATGTTTTTAATGTTTATTCATTTTTGAGAGAGAGGCGAGGGAGGGGGGGAAGAGGGTGAGCAGGGGAGGGGTAGAGAGAGAGGGAGAGACACAGAATCTGAAGCAGGCTCCAGGCTCTGAGCTGTCAGCACAGAGTCCCACGTGGTACTCTAACTCATGAAGATCATGACCTGAGCCAAAGTCGGACTTTACCTGACTGAGCCACCCAGGAGCTTCTGGATTTTTTTTTTTTTTTTTAATTGTAACTTAAAGCATCCTATTAAACTCCCTCAGGAGAATCTTTTTTATAACATTATTGATGTACATTTTACATCATGTAAACTATATATATTTAAGTGTAAGATGTAAGATGTAATGAGTTTTCACATATATACACACCTGTGAAATCATCTCCACAATCCAAATAATGAAAATACTTGTCAGCCTCCAAAGATTCCCAGTACCTTTTGGAATCCCTCCCCCCGTCACTACCCTTCCCCATCCCTTTCTGACAATAGACTAGTTTACATTATCTAAATTTTATCTAAATGGAAGAATAGAGCGCCATACACTAAATGTTTGTGTCCTCCCCCCATTTCATAGGTTAAAATACAAATCCTTAAGGCGATGGCAATAGGAGGTAGTACCTTTGTGAGGTGAGTAGGTCATGAGGGTGGAGATTTCATGAATGGGATTAGTGCCTTTATAAGAGAGGCCCCAGAGAGATTCCTCCTCTCTTCCCTCATATGAGGTTACATTGAAAAGGCAGGTTCTCGGGGCGCCTGGGTGGCTCAGTTGGTTAAGCCTCCAACTTCGGCTCAGGTCATGATCTTGCAGCTCATGGGTTCAGGCCCTGAGTCTGTGCTGACAGCTCAGAGCCTGGGGCCTGTTTCAGATTCTGTCTCCATCTCTCTCTGCCTCTCTCTCTCTCTCTCTCTCTCAAAAATAAATAAACATTAAAAAAAAAAAAAAAAAAAGGCAAGCTTTCATCAGATACTAAACCTGCCAGTGCCTTGATCTGGGACTTCCCAGAACTGTGAGAAATAAATTTGGGTTGTTTATAAACCATACAGTCTATGACATTTTGTTATAGCAGCCTTGACTGACTGAGACAGACAATCGGTACTGACAAGTAGGGTGCTGGTACAACAAATATCTAAATTGTCGAAGCAGCTTTGGATGTGGGTAGTGGATAGAGGCTTTAAGTTTTCAGGTACATGACAAAAATTTTACATTGTTGTTAATGGACGTTTAAGGGTGATGTTAGTGAGAGTCCAGGGAGTAAAGAGAGCTATAGAGAGAGTCTCAGACTTGTTAGAGAATACTCAAGTAATTATAAACAGAATGTTGACAAAAACGTTGACTATGTTTTTAAGTACACTTATCTTTTTTTCAAATGTTTATTTATTTTTGAGTGAGACAGAGAGAGTGCAAGCGGGGGGAAGGCAGAGAGAGAGGGAGAGGGAGAATCCCAAGCAGGATCCTTGCTGTCAACACAGAGCCTGATGAGGGGCTCGAACTCACGAACCGTGAGATCATGGACCTGAGCTGAAATCAAGAGTCGGATGCTTAACCAACTGAGCCACCCAGGTGCCCCAAAACATTAACCATTCTGATGGGATCTCAGACAGAAATGAGGAACATGCTTTTGGACAATGGCTGAAAGGCCATCCTGTTATAAAGTGGCAAAGAACTTGGCTGAATTGTGTTTGTATCACAGTATTTTGTGGAAGGTTAAACTTGTAATGTGACAATATTAGATATTTAGCTGAGGAAATATCCAAGCAAAGTGTTGAAGAAGTGACATGGTTCCTCTTGACTACTTAAAGTAAAATGTATGAAAAGAGAAATGATTTAAAGATGAAATTGTTCATCAAAAAGGATGCGGAACTGAAAAGACTGCAAATTCTCAGCCTATCCATCTTGTAAAGAATGAGAAAATATGTTTGGGAGAGAACACAAGGGGTGTGGCCAATCATTTGGTAAGGGGATTAATCAGCCATTTCAACAGAAACGCTGAGCTGTTGTTTAAAACAATGGAAGAGCGCAAAGGAGGGGTCACCAGTACCTGTGATTCCCCGGTGCACTGCTTTGTCTCAAGTCACAGGCTCGGCTTCCTGCATTCTGGCGCCTAGCACCTAGGGCACTCCTGGTGCAGCTCTTGTGGGCCCCCAAGTGGAGTCTATTTATTTATTTATTTATTTAATTTATTTAATTTTTTTTAAACATTTATTTTTGAGAAAGAGAAAGCATGAGTAGGGGAGGGGCAGAGAGAGGGGGACAGAAGCTCTTTAGCAGGCTCCGTGCTGACAGCAGAGAGCCCTATGTGGGGCTTGATCTCATAAACCATGAGATCGTGACCTGAGCCAAAGTCCGGCTCTTAACCGACTGGGCCACCCATGTGCCCCTGGAGTCTTTTTTTTAATTTTTATTTTTAAGTAATGTTTGTTTCTATTACAAAAGCAACATGTATTTAATACAGGAAAATTAGAATACAAGCAAAAGGAAAGAAATTAAAACCACTACTAATATATATTGATATATGACCTCCCAGGAATAATAAGCAAGAAAAAAATAGTGAAAGAAAGATGGGAAGAAAATTTGGGGCAAAACGAGCAGCATGAGCAGTCAGTCACCAAGATACAAAACAGCCTAGAATGTGGGCAGACAACGCAGCCACTTGTTATTTGTGGAGCAGAGTCCTAGAGAAGTAGTCTCCCTGCTAAGGCGAATTTTGTTCAGGTACAGGGAAGAAATCCCTTGATCTCAGAGAAGCAGATGCCCTGCTAGACCCATGAATCACAATCATGGAAATCCAGTTCCCTTTTCCTTGCCAGACACTCAGCTTTCCAGCCCATATTGCAGGTAGAGTAAATACATGAAACAGTTCTAGCTAACAAGATATAAGAGGGAGACGTCTATGGAGACTCTAAGAAACAGGATTTTTCGTTATTAACAAAAAGTAAGCCTCTTTCGTCAGCTCCCTTCCTTCTTACTTCATGCAGGGATGTGAGGACATGACATCTGGAGCCATGGCAGCCATATGGAGACCATGAAGCAACAAGCACAGAATGAAAAGTCAACATGCTGAATGGCATAGCCAAAAGATGGAAAGAGTCTGGGTCCTTGATGATATAGCTGATGATATAGGTGAAGCCACTCCTTGGCTACACCTGCCTCCAGACTGCTTAAGGAAACAATGCATCCTAGCAGTCCAAGCCATGGTCTTTTAGGTTCTCTCTTACTTGTGGTCAAATACATCCTAATTCCTACAGACTTATACCACATTCGCAGTGATTATCAAGGAAGCCAAGGGCAGCTGCTCTTAAACAGGAAGCAGGAACTGGAAAGTTGTCACACCCGTAGTCAGTTGTTTATTCTCTGCCAGCCTCATCTCTGCTTGTGTCTGAAAATTTGTGTCTTTCTTCATTCTTCTCTACAGACCAGTTTTCATGGATTCAACATCCACACAGCAAAGCCTTCCCTGTCCGCATTTCCTGCATCTAAGAGACCAGCTTAGGCTGTGACTACATCTCAAGCTCGATTCCAAAGTCTAGAAGGGAGAGGAGGCTGGACCCAGTTGTTTCTGCACTCTCTGGACACCCTGGGGGCAAAATCACGCCCTCAAACCTGGCTGCCAAAGGCCCATCCACGTGTGTGTGACTCTCAGGGAAAGGAGAGGCACGGGCTAAAAGACACCCCTAACTATCTACCATACTGGCTGCGGTTAAGTATGTTAGACAGTGGGTGGGAAGGGGCCATTCAGTATGAGAGAGATGAACAGATTCCAACACCAAGTGGAAAAGCTGAGAGTGGGCTAAGCTAACTCAAGGCGGGGTAGCTGGGAAATTCCTCCCCCAAAGAAGTCAAAATTCAATCTCCCAAGGCCTTTCCTTGAATGAGGAGTGAGGGAAAGAAGGAAAAAAGGAGTGGCCCTGGAAGCTGTCACTGAGAAAACGGGGCGTAGGCTTGGACGCACCTCTAACCTCCCCGCCCCCACCCCCAGAGAAGGGAAAACCAGGATTTCTGCTTATTTTAGGTTCAAGTCCCGCCGAGAGCGTGAGCTTGTGTGCGTACCCTGGCAGTCGCTGGCAGCAACGTTTCGGTCGAGAAAAGGTTACTGGAACAGATTGGGGTTAGCATTAATGCTGTTTCCGTACAGAGATGAGAACAGCGTGGAGGCCAGAACGCTGCCCCGAGGGTCACCAGCTTCCCACGTGGCCTGCCCAGAAACAGGCGACAACCGGAGGAGGGGCGCTGGGAGGCAGGGAGCAATTCCGAGAAAGGCGCGGGGGCGGGCCGCGGAGCAGCAGTCGCCGTGGAGAACGACGAGATTCTCAAGCCCCCTCTGCCCCCAGTGCGCGGGGCAAGGTAGGGCGGCAGAAGTGCGCAGGCGCAGGCGCAGACGCAGGCGCTGGCGGTAGGGGCAGGGGGAGGACGAGGATAGCTGGAGGACGTGTTCGGGGAAAGTGCAGGAAGGAAGTCAGGGCGGGCAGATAGCGAGGGCTGTGGAGTCACAGTAGACAATTCTGGGAACACACAGGCTGGGGTGGATTTGGATCCAACTCTCCCTTCCTCCCTCCCGCTTTCTCTGCATTCCTGCATAATGCATCAGCGGGCACTGGGCCCCTGCGAAGGCACTTTCCACTGGGAGGGACCGGTCCCGCTTGGTTCACTACAGGTCATCCAATGCAGGGCTCTGAACTGGGAAGGTGCTCAGCAAATATTTCTTTCATGAGTAAGTGCGTGGAACTTTGTCCGGGAGAAAGGATCCAAGACATAAACAAACGTGCCGGTCGTCCAGTAAGGGAGTACTTCAGAAGAGTAACCTTCACACCATTTTTGGCTGTACCCTTTGAAGTGTTAACTAGTGGATTTCTTTTGTGCCCGGTAGCCTAAGGAGGCAGGAAAAAATGTTTGGAATTACTGGGCCAATTAGTAATTTACCAAACTAATTCGTAGGAGGGGAATTCTTTTGTTTACGTGAAATTTCACCTGGAAGCCTAAACAAATAATAGAGATTAACAACAACAACAAAACCAGGAGCGGCTCTCCTGCCCATCCTCAGTGAAGAGCTGGTTTTCAAAAAACCATTCACCCTGGTGCCTGGATGGTTTTCCTCTCTTTTGTGGGTGGTAGAGCATGCGACTCTCCATCTGGGGTCATGAGTTCAAGCCCCACATTGGGTGTGGAGCCTACTTACAAAATAAAAAATAATTTAAAAAAGAAACAAAAGCATTCCTCTGCTGCTACTCCTCGGTTACTGGTAAAAAGTGAGGTTCGGATGGATAGCTAACATTACTGTAATTTCACAAGATATGTATGTCAAGTCATCATGCTATACATCTTAAACTTAGTGCTGTATGTCAATGATATCTTAATGAAACTGAAAAAAATAAGTAAACAATTTAATTTAAAAAAAAGAGAGAGAACCGAGGCCCAGAGAGGTTAATTGACTTACTCAGTGTCACACAGCAAAGAAGGAAAGAAAGAGGGCAACTACTAAAATATCACAGGAACTTGAGTAAAAAGCCTACCGAACATGATGACCCACAGTTCAGATTCTACTTGTTGCCTGTTTTTGTACAACTTGAGAGCAAAGAATGTTTTCTACATTTTTAAGTGGTTAAAAAAATAAAAAATAGTATTTTATTATTTTTCTTTTTTTTAATGTTTATTTATTTTGGGGGGGGGGAGGGGCTGAGAGGAGAAGAGAGAATCCCAAACAGACCCTAAGCCTATGTGGAGCTGGAACTTGTGAACCATAAGATCATGACCTGAGCCGAAGTCAGATGCTTAAATGATCCAGGTGCCCCGAGAGAGAAACTCTTAAAATGATTACTTCTGTGAAGTGGTACTGTGGGTTGGGGGAGGGAGGATTTATTTATCACATTATACTCTGGTATGCATTTAATATATGTGTCACTAAAATAAGTTAAAAATACTTCACTCATAATGGATTTGAGCCAAGGTATGCACAACCACCTTAAAGACACAGAGCGCCTTCCAGATTAACAGAACTTGACACAGTAGCCTAATTGGAACCATTGATCTCTCTCAAGAAAGAATATGCCTGTTAGAATGTGGTTACCAGATCATACCAGAATATATATATATATATATATATATATATATATATACACATATATATACACACACATATACACACACATACACACACATATATATATGTCTGTACTTTTATGTATCATATAGACAGAACATTTTATTATATATTATAAACTTATAAGTTTAAATTTATGGCATTTACTTCTCAATGAGAGGATATATATCATTTTGATAAATAGAAAAAGTTAGGATTATGGAAACCTATTATGCTATCAGCCTCAGCATCAGAGTTAGCATGTTTGGTTTGTTTGTACATGTCTTGGTCGGGATAGGTTAGGTTAGGCTGCTATTACAAATGATCCCAACATTTCAGTGGCATGTAACAAAGGTTTATTTCTCACTCAGGCTCAGTGTCTGGCAAGGGGCAGACTCTACTACATGTTGCCTTCTCTCCAGGGCATAGCTATCCTCCTTGTGGCCAAGAGAAGAAAGAACCATGGTGAACATCTGCTAGTTTTTATTTTTATTTTATTTTTGTTTTAGAGAAAGAGAGAAAGTGTGAGCAGGGTAGAGGGGCAGAGGAAGGGAGAGGGAAGGAGGGAGGGAGGGAGAGAGAGAGAGAGAGAGAGAGAGAGAGAGAGAGAGAGAGAGAGAATCCCAAGCAGGCTCCACACTCGGCACAGAGCCCGATGCGGGGCTTGATCCCACGACCCTGGATCATGACCTGAGCCGAAATCAAGAGTCGGACAGTCAAGTCGCTGAGCCACCCAGGCATCCCTACATCTGCAAGTTCTTAGAACTTTGTTTCTGAAGTGGCCTATATTACTTCCTCTCACATCTTATTGGCCCAAACAAACCACATGGTCAAGCCTGAGGTCAACAAGGCAAGAAAATAATCCCATCCAAGGGGGAAGCAGTGAATACTTGTAAAGAACAATACAGTCTATCATAGCAAAACACTGCAGAAATCGGGATTAACAGAAAAATCCTTAGAAATGATAAAAACTCACCTGACAATCTCAAGCTCTCTAATTACATGAGTCACCAAGCTTGAAATAAAAGTGAGAAAATTTGTTTCAAAGTTGGATCACTAAGCACTGAGTTTATCACTACTCATAAATATAAAAGTCAGCTACAAGTATCCATCTGAAACTAAGCATTAAAGTATCTACTTTTGGACATTCTCCCCATGTGATGAGTTAAGTATTCACTTTTTATTGCCCAGCTGATTCTTAGCCCTGTGACAAAAGCATGTCTCTAGGAGATACACCTGACCTTCAGCATTCACTAGAGTGCAGAGGTCACGTGTTCCAGGGTGCACCCACTTGGATAATTTCATGTGAGCAGACATGCCCAGGCCTGGAATTTTCAATAAGAACCAATGCCAAACTAGCGGCTTGGTGGGCTAAGCGTCCGACTTCAGCTCAGGTTATGATTTCACGGTTCATGGGTTTGAGCCCCCCATCGGACTCAGAGCTGCCAGTGTGGATCTTGCTTGGGATTTTCTCTCTCTCCCTCTCTCTCTGCCCTCCCTGACTCATGCTTTCTCTCTCTCTCTCAAAATAAATAAGTAAACTTAAAAAAAAAAAAAAAAAAAAAGAACCACTGCCAAACTACAGTCTTCCTAATCAGGGTCCCGTTTACAGGGTGTTTAAATACATTCACAGACCTGGTAGGAAAATCCACCCCGAGGACTGCTCTGAAGTCTGGTGGGTATCATGCCACGGAATCCAAATAAAGAAACAGAGAAGTCTTGGAAATTCCAATATGTGGAGGAGCCAGGCTGATCACTTAGGTGGTCAAAAGGATGAGCAACGAACCTTCCAGCAGTGTCAGCAGGCTTCAGAAAGGGAGGAGACTGGGAAGCTGGAGAACCTGCGCTTCCAAAAGAGACAGCTACTGGTTGGCCCTAGCCAGCTGTTGCTATATAGAAAAAAAAAAAACAAAAAACAAAAACTTTTTTTAGGTTGCAAATCAAACTTGTATGTGAAATCTGCCAGTTTAAAATACTGACACGAATTCAAAATTGTGAAATACGGGGTAGGCCAAGTGAGCACATTTGTAGGCCCTGTTTGGGGTTGTAAATCTGTGATCTCTGAGGCAGGTGACCAGGGTAAAGATCTCGGAAGAGAGAGGAGAAATCTGGAGAAAAGAAAGAGGAGGAGTCCCCAAATGGGGCATGTGGGAGGGAGCAGAGAGCGGGAGGTCAGCCGCTGGAGGGCAGGATGCTGCGGAAGAGACAGATGTGGAGACAGGACATTTAGCCAGTTTTGTGATGTGTAACCTCTTCGCTCTCCTTTTCATAAAACCTTCAGGAAAACAGGCTTTCGACGTTGGAGTCAAATCTGTGTTTTCCGACTGGTGCGTCGTGGTGTTGAGACCGGCTCCAAGGAGGCCCAGTTACGCCTGAGCTGTGTTTGAGCCTCCACCTAAAGCCCCTTGCTTTGAGTCCACATTGCAGTTTTCCCAGGTGGTTGGAGAGGCAGGAGAGGTGGTGGCACATTCAGAGGGTGGGTCTTGGAGGCAGGCAGAATGGGGTTTGAATCCTGGGCCCCCACACTTACTTGCTCTAAACATTTCTGAACCCCGTTGCAAAGTGGGGATAAAGTACCCCCATCGCAGAGTGGTAGAGATTTACATGCAAAGATGAAGACAACACGCTCAGGACCGTACCCAGCACATCGTGTTACTCAACAAAGAGTAACCGTACTGTTATTAGTGTTATTTATATATGATTACTTTCATTTGTAATCATAAGCCTGCAGGGAGAGAACGTGCTGATCCTCAAACACAAGTAATTGCCCAGTAAAAGCTGGGCAATCCGTTTAAAACTTTTATTTCTTACCAGAAAACAATTAAAGTGCTCTCCCGGCCTTTATGCCTGAGTCTCTTCTGAGTTTGGTCACACGATTCAGTCCGGTGGAGCACACGTTCTGCTCTACACCTGTCTGGCATCTTGCCTTAGGCGGCGTGCTCTAACCTGGGTGTCTCCGCACTGCCTGGAGGAGAGAGATTACTCCCACAGCCTGCGTGGGAGGGAGCTCCGGGGAGAGGGAACCATGTGTCAGCTCCTCAGTCAGTGCTCACGAGTGAATTAAAGCCTGCTGCCTGCTGAGGTGACTTCCTCTCTCCCTCCTTCCTCCAGTACTGCACATCCTCTGCCTTCCTTCTCCGCCTCCTCTTCCTCCTCCCCCTTTTCCTCTTCCTCTTTTTCCGCTTCCTCTGTCTCCTCCTTTTCCTCTTCATTATTACAGGGGAAATATCACGCCAAAGGGCTCCCTTCGTTTTGGAAATCTGAGCAAATAGAAGCCTTGCTCTGAGGAGGTTGTGTAAGAAGACTTCCTTTGGCATACTTAGTGAAAGGCACTTTCCACATAGACTTTTTATGACCAGGTATTAAGGAGCCCAGAAAGCTTCTAGAACCAAAGGTTCCAATATCCCCTATTCTTAGTTCTCTCCAGCTGAAGTTAGAGAATTCTGTTGGGGATGAATCTAGATAGTTCTTGACCAAAACCTTGCAGCAACATGGTGATTTTTTTCCAAGAGATTATTTATTTATTTATATATATTTTAAAGTTTATATTACTTATTTTGAGAGAGAGAGAGAGAGAGTGCTGAAGGGGTAGAGAGAGAGGGAGAAAGAGAGAATCACAAGCAGGGTCCTCACCATCAGAGTGGAGCCCAATGCAGGGCTCAAACTCACGAACCATAAGATCATGACCTGGGCTGAAACTGAGAGTCAGACGCTTAACTGACTGAGCCACCCAGGTGCCCCGCAACATGATCACTTTAACCTAGGACTGCTGGAATAAAATGACCATGAGAGAGAAGTCTTTACTTATGAATCAGACTAAAAATGAAGTGAATACACACACACCCCCACAGAAATCTGGAATGCCATAAACCAAATTGAAAACAGGGGTTATCTTTTAGCGGGATGGCTGACAACTTTTACTTTCTACTTTAAATATTTGTGTTTGCATTTTTTTTCCTACAACAAGACTATTACTTTCATAATCAGGAAGAAAAAAAAAGGTCCTGTAGTTCCATTTTGAAGAAAAAAGAGAAGGAATGGATATAGCCTCGTGGCTGGAGCACTGCAGGTGGGTAAGAGTGTCTGTTTAATGCTCATAGATGGCTTACAGAACAGAGAGTAGAGAAGGAAGGCAGGGAGGATGGGGGAAAGGACGGAGAGAGGAAGGGGGAAGGCTGGTGGGACCAGCAGGGGAGGACAGCAGGCAGTCCTTCAGGGGCAGCCGGGTACGTGGATGCAAACCCGGAGGGTGCTGGCCAGTTTGGGGTGAATTAATTGAGAAACGGGGGAATTAAGGATCAGTTGTTTTGGCAACCAGCCCCAAGTTAGACCCTATTTCTTATCCTCAGTGAATCTGTGAACTCTGCCCACAGCTTCTGGCCTCACTTGTCCAGAGCGTGTGACTGGCTCTGAGTCCGGAACAAGATTTTTAGCCTTAGATGGGAGAAAAAGCATAGCAGGCAGCACCAGCCCTTCCTGTCTGCCACTCGATCTGGGTAATCAGATCTGAGTGCTTTCCAGGCACAGGGGGCTTCATGCTCCATGCTGGGGGTTCGGAGACAAGAGAACAAGCCTTCTGTTCGGAGGAGCTTGTAGGCAGGAAAGAAGGACGTCGGTCTACAAGCTGCGGTTGAGGGGGTGGCACTTGTGACCACAGGCCTCTTTCACTTGCTGTCTGTGTGACCATGGGCACATGACCTGACCCGGCTCGTCTCAGCTTCCCCATCTGTCAAATGGGGATGGAACTAGCACCTGGCTGTTAGGGTTAGTGTAGGGATTAAAGAGACTGCCTTTGGAGCCCTTAGCACAGGGACTGGCATTACGTGCTCAGTGTTAGCTATTGTTCCATACACAAGTGCTCAGGGGAATCCTGTGAGGGGCCGGGGATTCTCCCTCAGGGGGCGAAGAAAGCCACAGAGGTGTGAAGTGGGTCTTTATGGAGGAGGAAGAGTTTGTTTGGTGGACAAAGGTGGGCAGTTTATTGCCGGCAAAAGAAGGAAGGCAAGGAAATATATGGTGTGTTGTTGAAGGTGGTGGCTGTGTGTGTGTGTGTGTGTGTGTGTGTGTGAGAGAGAGAGAGAGAGAGAGAGAGAGAGAGAGAGAGGGAGAGGGAGAGGGGGAGAGAGAGGGAGAAGCTGGCTTTCAGTGGCCCTGGAAATGTAGGCTGGCTTGAACTTGAGAAAGACCTTGTAAACCAGGCCAACGGGCTTGGGCTTTATCTTTCCCTTGAAGCCACAGGGTGTGTGGAGTGGGAAGGTATGAGAGTTTGCTGTGTTTTTGAGGTTTCTAAGCAAAGAATAACAGAATCAGATATATGTTTCGAAAAGTAGGTTCTGGGGGTGCCTGGGTGGCTTAGTCGGTTAAACATTCCACTCTTGATTTCGGCTCAGGTCATGGTCTCACGGTGGGCCTCACATCCCCTGCTTGGGGTTCTCTCTCTCCCTTTCTCTCTCTCTGCCCCTCCTCTACTTGCTCTCCTTCTCTCTCTCTTTCTCTGTCTCTGCAAATAAGTAAATAAACTTTAAATAAAAAAGAAAAGAAAAGTAGGTTCTGGAAGAGCTGTCCATTCTGTAGAGTGGCCAGGAGCCCCTGGCTGTTGTGCCCAGACTGGTCACTAGAGGGAAGCCTGGGTTCAGAAGTGGCACCACACTAGCCTGTTTTGTGGGGCTGCTGGTCCCTGGTGGCTGAGTAGGGGCGCCACGGAGGCAACCAAACCTTGACTCACATGAGCCCCTCACCTAGGCTGGGGTACACTTGCCAGGTTACAAACAAGGGCACTGGGCAAGTTTAGAAGAAAAGAAAAGACGTGCCGTGGGAACCTTGATTTCCATGCATCTCACAACTAACTGACCTCTTCATCTCCCTCCCAGTTCACCCTCCTTGTCTCCCTATTCCTGATTCTGGCCCACTCCAAGTGTGTGGACACCCCAGCCTGCATGGCCAAGTTTTGTTCACACGCCCACAAATAGCCCAGGGGTGCACATACTGGTGGAAAAATGAACCTGACGACAGACCCCGGGAGAGGCTTGGGTCATTAGAGAAGAGAATTAATTCTGGGGTCCTGTGTACTCAGAGCATGGCTTACAAGGGGGTCAAGGGCTCTAAGAAGGTACTTTGTTTGGTCTCTAAGGGAGGGACGGGGCTAAAGGAGGGCCCCAAGGATGTGTGCTCTTTGAACCACATCTTGAGTGAAAGTACCTTGTGTTATTTCTGCCTTTATACACAACATCTGGCAGGGAGTCTAGCAGTTAGTAGGTTTTCAATAAAAGCTGTTTGAATGAATGACTGGTCCTTCTCCAGCTCTTGACTGGTTTCTTATGTGAGAGAGCTGAGTCACTTTTCCTTTGTGGAGCGTTCTGTGGTTTTAAGAAAGATCCACACAGTCTTTGACACTCTCCTGAAGAAATGGGGCCTAATTCCCCTTCTGGGCCAGCCTGTCAGCGACTTGAAAGTGTGGATGTGCTACTTTGGGAACTAGGTCATAAGGGCACTGTGACTTTCTCCCTTTGTCACTCGGATCATTGCGGGAGAAGCCCGCTGCCGTGTCAAAAGGACATTCAGGCAGCCCTGTGGAGAGGCCTGTGTGGGGTGGAGCTGACACCTCCTGCCAACAGCCATGTTGGAAGCTGCTGGTGCCCCAGCCCTGATCAATCTTTCGATGACGGCGCCTGACCTACTTACAACCTCATCACCACCCCAAGTCACCCCCTGAGAAACAGTATGAGATAATACACATGTGTCAGTTTACATCATTACGTTGAGGTAATTTGTTAGGAAGCAATAAATAACTACTACAAGCTTCGAAGTAGCACTCTTGCTTTCTGCTTAGGTTTTGTGTAAGTTGAAAAATAAATCAGAAGTAAATACGGAAGGTGAAATGTCACCTTCATTAGTGGCAAGAGGCCAGTCTTTTGCCAACTGAGCCTGCTAATACTGAACTCCAGAATTTAGGCAGACTGACCCACCCAGTCCTAAGAAACACTTGGTGGAGGGGCGCCTGGGTGGCTCGGTTGGTTAAGTGTCCGCCTTTGGCTCAGGTCATGATTTCATGGTTCACGGGTTTGAGCCCCGCATCGGGATCTGTATGGACAACATAGAGCCTGGAGCCCGCTTTGGATTCTGTGTCTCCCTCTCTCTCTGCCCCTCCCCTGCTCACACTCCATGTCTCTCTCTCTCTCAAAAATAAACATTAAAACAGATTTGAAAAAAAAAGAAAAGAAACACTTGGTAGAGACAAATCGCCCCTCACAGAAGGTTCCAGAGGGGGAATAAAAACCTGGACGGGAGAATTTCTACTCGACTAGGAGAGAGACAAGGTGTGGGTCAAGGACGCCTGCACGTATGTTCTTCCCAAAATTAACAGAGCAGGATGAGCAAGATGCTTCAAGCACGATGCTTCAAACTTGTCATTTTGAGACCGAAGTTTTGTTTTCTCTTCAGGTGGGCCCCTTTTTCCTGGGAGTACTGTTTCGTTAGATGACCAGTGCCGATGGGCCAAACCGTCTCTGCAGGAATACTGTATAAATGTGAAATCATCACTCTTTTTTCACAAAGATCTTATCAGGGAGAATCAATCCCTTTTACTGGTGGGAATGTTGTTCTAGAAAGTATTTTTTTTTTAATGTTTATTTATTTTTGAGAGAGAGCACAAGTGAGCAGGGGAGGGGCAGAGAGAGAGAGGGGGACAGAGGATCCAAAGTGGGCTCTGAGCTGACAGCAGAGAGCCCGATGCGGGGCTCGAACTCACGAACCATGAGATTATGACCTGAGACGAAGTTGGACGCTTAACTGACTGAGCCACCCAGGTGCCCCCGGAAAGTATTTCATAACCAGCAAGTGGTGGCAGAGAGCCAGAAGAGAATGAAAAATCCTGTCATCCTTCCTGATAGCTGAGTAATAATACGTACATCTGTTTCTTTTTTTTTAATAAAGTTTATTTCTTTTTTTTTCAATATATGAAGTTTATTGTCAAATTGGTTTCCATACAACACCCAGTGCTCATCCCAAAAGGTGCCCTCCTCAATACCCACCACCCACCCTCCCCTCCCTTGCACGTCTGTTTCTTATGCACAGCTCCTTCAAAGTCTGATTATAATTATTTGTCGTTGTTGGCAATCTAGTGGAGTAACAACAATTTCTCTTTTTCACTCTTTCTCTGAGATTCAAGCTCTTCACTACTCAACATTGCCACATCTCTAGCTTTGGATATTCCAGTCTTCATTTCCTCAGTTGATTGAAAAAAAAAAAAAAAAAAAAAAGCTTGTAGGCTGCCTGCCTGGCTCAGGGCACGAGCGAAACTCTTGATCTCAGGGTTGTGAGTTCGAGCCCCATGTTGAATGTAGAGATTACTTTAAAAAAAAAAAGAAAAAAAAAAAAGCTTACCACTAACCTTGAGGTCATCTTTGATTTTTCCATCTGAATTTTGCATCAACCAAATCCTCGTCATTCTTTCATATGCCTCTTGGATTTACCTTTTCCTGCTCATGTTTAAGGAACACATGAACGCTAAGTTCAGAATTATACAGAGTAAAAAGCGGAAGGTGCCCGTGGCTGTTTACAAATTCTTCCCATCCCAATGCAGCTGCCCAGCTCACTTTGCCATTCGTCTCGTCGAGAGGTGGCCTGTTTCCTCGTCCCTGAAAGTGGGCTGCCCTGGCACTTGCTCTGACAGAACGTGGCGGTGGCAGACGTGCCAGGCCTCTGCCTTCAGCAGTTTTCTGCCTCTCCTCTCACGGCCCCAGGAACGCTGCCTGGGGCCCCCGGGGAAAAGCAGGTGCAGCCCACGGTGGCCACAGGCCACCAAGTACCCATCGCTGCGGCTGGGTCAGAGCTCAGGGGCCCCCAGCGCGGGAGTGACCGGGCTGACTCGCGGAGGTGGGGAAAAGAATGTGTTGTTGGTGTTTTGAGTCGCTAGCTCTAGGGGTGTTGTCACGCAGCAAGAGAACTGAAACCGCCCCCACCAGCCCTCCCCGATCCCCTCTTCCCAGACCGCTCCCGGCGCGTTACAGACACCCCTGTGTACGTTCAGTCCGCGAACTGAAACACAGCAGCGCGAGGACACTTCACGCGCCCACGCACTTCCGTGTGGATACACACGGGCCACGCAACTCGCGAGTCTCCGCAGAGCACGCTGTTGGGTGCCGCCATTTTTGCACCTATGCCTCACTGATGGGCGTTCAGCCCGCTTCAGATGTTTCGCGGCTCCAAACGGCGTCCAGTGAGCATCCCCGGGCCTTCGTGTCTCCCCGCTCCAGTCGGCCCAGTCCGCCACTCCGCGCCAAGGCGGGGGGGGGGGGGGGGGGCAGAAACAGGACGTCCGTGGCTGAGGGGCTCCTGGATTAAGTCCCTGCAGGGTTTTGGCCTCACCCCTCTCCTCTCAAGAAGACAGAGACGCGGGTCTGCACCAGGGCCACCACCGTTCCGCTCCCCTTTCCTACCCCCCCCCCTCCGCCACGGTTAACGGGTGGGAGATGAGACACAAAGGGGGGCTTATAAAGGAGACGGAGACTGGTCGTGCGTCGGGAACGCCGGAAAGCACATGGACCTCAGCGGGCTCCTCCGGGGGCCCGTCGCAGAGGGCGTGCACTCATCTGGCCCCCCACGGGCCCTCTGTGCCGTCTGGGGGTGCTGCTGGAATCTGCGTGATTGGCCGAGGTGTCGCAGGGAAGGGTGTGAGTGTGAGTGTGGGTGTCTGTGACGGCGAGGAGGGTGCTGGGAATGGGCCCTGCTCCCCCAGAGGGATTTCTGCCAGAGGACTGTGTGTGCGAGTCGTGGGGGCTGCTGCTGACGGGGCGCTGTATGTGCCTGAGTGTGGATGTGACCAAACTCGGCGATATGCTGCTGTTAAATGAAGCGAGGCATCGCCATGGCAACACAGCTTTCTGCTCCCAGCCAGATGCCAAAGCCCTTAGATTATATTTTTCTGGCTGAAAGCACCTCGATCGCCTCTGGTCTCCAAAGCAATGGGGCTGTGGGGGCACCAGATGCCTCTCCCTCATCTCCAACCTCTCAACAAAGCCCAAGAGGTGATAAGGGGAGGGGAGATGTGGCTGGGGCACTGATGAATTTTGTGTGGGGGTAGCCTCTGGTGAAGGGGGTGGGGGGAGCCCTAGACAGGCCCCACTTCTGTTACCTCCTGGTCCAGTGATGGGGGGGGGGAGGGAGGGGGCCCAACATTCTCCAGCACTTCATTCTAGAAGGCAAATTGTACGGTGAATGTCAATAGAGGTGCCAGTCATTTTTTCCACTAATCATTTCCTTGCCTTCTGTCCACTGCCCTCCCTCTGGTTTTGAAGAGGAAAGTATCCCTGCCTCCTGGGCCACAGCCGACTGACTGGACTGGGGGTAGACAGCTAACCCAGAGAATAGCGGTCTGATTCTCTTCCAGCAATTTGGATTTGGGTTAACTATCTATCTGCAACCAACCTGGAAGGTCAAGGACTGAAGGTGCCACTTGGGGGCAGCCCCGTATAAGTAAAGTCAGCAAGGAGGGTCATAGTCAGACTTAGTCACACGAGGACCGGCAGCGGGAAGCCAAGACCAGGGAGGGAGGGAGACGGGGGAGAGGGAAACAAGGCAGTTGCTCTGGTCCCGTCTTTCCTGATTCTAGTTCGCAGGGAGGCCAGGTGCACTTCCAGCCCTTGGTTGCTTTTCGTCATCTGCTGGGTTTGTGTCTTGTAGTGGAATGAGCCCTGATTAAAACATCAGGAGTACTTGGATAGGATTTGGCTGATGATGCTGGAAGTGCTTTTCTAGCCATATTCCTATTCAGGATAAGGAGCGGATCTCTCAAAAAAGGCTGCTTGGACACACACACACACACACACACACACACACACACACACACCAGGCTGCTACCTTTCTGCAGCCAGTTATTTGCAAAGAACTTTCATGATGCACAAAGTCTCATCAAGAGTATGACAAAGAGGGGCGCCTGGGTGGCGCAGTCGGTTAAGCGTCCGACTTCAGCCAGGTCACGATCTCACGGTCCGTGAGTTCGAGCCCCGCGTCAGGCTCTGGGCTGATGGCTCAGAGCCTGGAGCCTGTTTCTGATTCTGTGTCTCCCTCTCTCTCTGCCCCTCCCCCGTTCATGCTCTGTCTCTCTCTGTCCCAAAAAATAAATAAAATGTTGAAAAAAAATTAAAAAAAAAAAAAAAAAAAAAAAAAAAAAAAAGAGTATGACAAAGAGGGGCTCCTGGGTGGCTCAGCTGGTTAAGTGTCTGACTTTGGCTCAGGTCATTATCTTGCCATTGGTGAGTTCGAGCCCTGTGTCCAGCTCTGTGCTGACAGCTCAGAGCCTGGAGCCTGGAGCCTGGAGCCTGCTTCAGATTGTGTCTCCCTCTCTCTGCCCCTCCCCTGCTCACTCTCTGTCTCTCTCTCTCAAAACAAAACAAAACAAACAAACAAAAAAACAAACAACCAAACAAAAGAGTATGACAAAGAAAACTTTCTTCAATCAGCAACAATATTTTGCTGAGCAGGTACCATGTACCAAGCAGTATTCTAGATGTCAGGGAAAGGTCAGTGAGCACGACAGGAAAAAGCCTGCCCTTAAGGAGCTTATTCTTTGGAGGACACAGATAATAGAGTGAACAAAAGGTGTAAGAGCAGACATTGCTAAGGGCTATGAACGAGATAAACGAATCTCTCAATGTGAGTCGGACAGAGTCAGCTATTAAGGCTTGAAAAAAATCCCCAAAAGTTTCCAGATGAAACAAAAGAGATAATAAATAGCCTTCAGACAAAGAGGAGGGTAGTGAAGCTAATTCCAGCTGAATTCTTTGTTGGCTCTTCTTTTACTTCCTACAGGGAGCCTTTCCCTGCCAATTCTGGATTAAGTGCCTCTCCCACTGCACCTTGCACTTAGCCCATCACAGCTTATGGTGTACTTATGGTGATTGCCTATTTATAAAGGTGTTTTCCCCCACTCACTGCAGGACCTGAGGGCAGAAACAATGCCTGTCACATTCACATAACACAGTGACTCACACTTCACAGACACTCAATAAATAGTTGCTGGATGAATAGACAAGGGCTGATGCCTGAGCGACAGCATCGATGCTGATGTTTCTTTTACCTCTGTGGGCAATTCTCCCACCCTGTGACCCCGCCAAAAGCACTAGTTCGTTAATAACACAGACATGGCATGTCGGTCTTCAGAGATGAAAGAAAATTATTCCACAGCCAGAAACCCCGGAGAGGTGGTTTGTCCACTCTTTTCCAGCTGTTGAGACTGGACCCTTTGGGCTGAGCACCTTTTAAAAATGAAGAAGCAAAGTCTGTAGGGCCTGTATCCGGTGGCTCTCAGGAAGTGCTGGGAGCAAGGAAAGCAGCCAGCCGCTGGTTGGGCACACTGCAGGCCTGATCTCACTTTGGGAACAGGACCGTTAACGTGTTAACAAAAGGGAACACACAACGCACCCAGGAAATGTACACACGCACAAACACCCATCAGTGTGCCAGAAACAGATTTTACATCTCCTCCTCTGTCTCTCACCACGGAGCTAACAGAAAGAATATAACTTCTGGTTTCAATGTGATCTACCCAGCCATGTCCCTAGAAGAATACAGTCCTCCTTTTTTTCAGGTGAGCACTGTGGTCCTCATAAACTGGTTCAACGTTGACTATTGTCCTGGCAATCAAAGCCAGCTGCCTTTCTTTCTTTCTTTCTTTCTTTCTTTCTTTCTTTCTTTCTTTCTTTCTTTCATTGTGAGAGAGAGAGACCAAGTGGGGGAGGGGCAGAGAGAGAGGGAGACAAAATCCCAAGCAGGCTCTGTGCTCTCACCACAGAGCCTGATGTGGGGCTTGAACCCATGAACTGTGAGATCATGATCTGAGCGAAAGTCAAGAGTCAGAGGCTTAACCAACCGAGCCACCCAGGTGCCCTGGTATTTTCATCACAGAGGCAGAACAAGGTTTCTAGCCACAACAAACTACTTGAGCTTAGGATGGACAAAAACATGACAGAAGCTGGTTCTCTAGCCTGGATAGGTGTGAGCAAACATTCTCCAACCAGCCCAAGGAGAACCCAAACCAGAGACTATGGCTGAAAGCTTCGTGGTACCTGCTGAGACCTGCTGCTTTCTGCATCACTTGACACGATACCAGATCTTATCTATAAAAAGGAAACCTCCAGAGTTTGGAGAAAGATGAATTTCCACCATTCCTTATTACCAAATGATTCTTTATAGGGTTTTCCATGCATAATTTAAAATACTTATATAGGTAATGCATAAATGTGCCCTTATAAAGAAATCACACACACAAAAGCATGTAAAGAGTCCCCCTACCACTTCCCAATCTCCTCCCTGCTGTTACATTCAGATGTATCTTTCCCACCATGTATTTATAAATAGGTATGTGCATATACAGATAATAGTCTTTTTAGTTTTTATATAGTATTTTTCATATATACATTTACATGTACATAATAGTTTAACACATTGGGTTTCTTCTTTTTTTTTTTTTTTTTAGGTTTATTTATTATTTATTTTAAGAGAGTGAGTGGGGTAGGGGCAGAGAGAGAGGGAGAGAGAGAATCCCAAGCAGGGTCTGCACTGTCAGTGCAGAGCCCAATACAGGGCTCAAACTCACCAACTGTGAGATCATGACCTGAGCTGAAGTTGGACACTCAACTGACTGAGCCACCCAGGCGCCCCACAATTCTTTTTCTATTCACAATGACGTAAAAGATTTAGAAGGTCATTAATTTGCCAGATGAACTCAGTTGGTAGAGCCCCTGGCCACAGACAAATAGTAACATATAAGCTGGACCAGAAGTGTCCACCACGCAGTATGTGTTCATCAAAGCCGACAGAAACAGGTGACTGGGCCTTTGGCTTCTTTGCTGATGTTCTCTGCTCTTTACTGCCTCCCCTTCCTCCTCCTCCTCCCCTTCCTCCTCCTCCTCCTCCTCCTTCTCCTCCTTCTCTTCCTTCTCCCCCCCCCTCCTTCTCCTTTTATAACATAAAATACAGGGGCACCTGGGTGACTCAGTGGGTTAAGCGTCCAACTTCGGCTCAGGTCATGATCTCGCGGTTCGTGAGTTCAAGCCCATGTCGGGCTCTGTGCTGACAGCTCAGAGCCTGGAGCCTGCTTCCGATTCTGTGTCTCCCTCTCTCTTTGCTCCTCCCCCACTCATGCTCTATCTCTCCCTCTCTCTCTCAAAGATAATTAAACATTAAACAATACTTTATAGCATAAAATATAAACATTTTTATTTTAGGGCACAAAATCATAAACCAAAACTTTACTTGGGGAGTTTGGACAAAGATACAAAAATATATAGAAGGGAAAGTATATTTAACTAATACCGTGTGCATTTTTACAATAGAGCATATAACATTTGGAATCAGAGTTTTAACTATAGTAACCTTATCTGTTTAGTAATGATTTTTTAAATGCTTATTTTTTAATTTTTTTATTTTTAATTTACATCCAAGTTAGTTAGCATATAGTGCAGCAATGATTTCAGAAGTAGATTCCAGTGATTCATCCCCTATGTATAACACCCAGTGCTCATCCCAACAAGTGTCTTCCTTAATGCCCCTTCCTCATTTATCCTATTCCCCCCAACCCCTCCAGCACCCCTCAGTTTGTTCTCCATATTTAACAGTATCTTATGTTTTGTCCACCTCCCTGTTTTTATATTATTTTTGCTTCTCTTCCCTTGTGTTCATCTGTTCTGTGTCTTAAAGTCCTCATATGAGTGAAGTCATGTGATTTTTGTCTTTCTCTCACTAATTTTGCTTAGCACAATACACTCCATTTCCATCCACATAGTTGCAAATGGCAAGATTTCATTCTTTTTGATTGCCGAGTAACACTCCATTGTGTGTGTGTATATACACACCGTATTTTCTTTATCCATTCATCCACTGATGGACATTTGGGCTCTTTCCATACTTTGGCTATTGTTGATAGTGCTGCTATAAACATATAAACATTGGGGTGCACGTGCCCCTTCAAAACAGCGCTCCTGTATCCCTTGGATAAATACCTAGTAGTGCAATTGCTGGGTCGTGGGGTAGTTGTATTTTTAATTTTTGGAGGAACCTCCATACTGTTTCCCAGAGTGGCTGCCCAGATTGCATTCCAACCAGCAGTTAACACATTGGGTTTTAACTGTGTATAATGTTGCAATTCTTTATTTTTCAAATAACCAATGCATCTTGGAGCCCTTTCTGGCAGCCATTCTTGTGAAGGGGTACATAGTATTAATGTCCCATAGTGTACATGAACCATAATTCAATTAACTCTTTCCCTACTAACATTTGGGTTCGGTCCAGTTTTCCACTATTATGAACAACACTGTGATGAACATTTTTTTACACATAACCATTGTGTCTCTGCTTAGGCATTTCTATAGGGAAGATACCTGGAAGCAGAATTGCCAGATCAAAGTTTCGCTAAACACGGACAATGGCCTTATTGATTGACATTCCCCACTGTAGTGTGTAGTGTCCATTTTCATACATCCCATCGGCTGTGGATATCCATTCATTATACAAATATATATTGAACAACTATTACGGGCCAGGCACTGTCCTAGAAAAGTAGGGCATATTTCTGCCTTATGTCACTTACAGTGTAGTAGAGGGAAACAATAAACAATTTAGGTCATATTTTCTTTCTTTTTTTTTTTTTAAATTTTTTTTTTCAACGTTTATTTATTTCTGGGACAGAGAGAGACAGAGCATGAACGGGGGAGGGGCAGAGAGAGAGGGAGACACAGAATCGGAAACAGGCTCCAGGCTCTGAGCCATCAGCCCAGAGCCCGACGCGGGGCTCGAACTCACGGACCGCGAGATCGTGACCTGGCTGAAGTCGGATGCTTAACCGACTGCGCCACCCAGGCGCCCAGGTCATATTTTCTTTATGATGAAAATATGTCATGTCATATTTTCTTATGTCTTATGTCGTATTTTCTTTATGATGAAAGCATGATTTTTTTAGTAAATTATGTAGAATGTTATGTCATAAATGCTATAAAAGAATAGAGAATGGCAAAGAAAATTAGGAACGCCTGTGGGGTTGAGATTTTGAATAGGCTAGTCAGGAAGGTGTCCCCAAGGTAATATTTGAACCTTTGAAGGAAGTGAGAGTGTGAATTCCCAGCAAAGGAAACAGCCCAGTGCCAAGGCTCAGCGCAGGAATGTGCTAGGTCTGTTCAGAGATGTAGTAAAGAGGTCACTGTGGCTTGAACAGAGTGGCTGGGAGGATCAGGAGAAAATGAAGGCCAGGGTGGGTAGGGACTTGTAGGTAATGGAGTGATATAAGAAAGTTTTGAGCACAAGAGTGACATGCTCTGCCTTAGTGTAATGGCCTTGCCCTGGCTTCTCTGTTAAGAGTAAACTATAGGATCAGGGGTACAGGAGCATGGAAGGAGCCAGTGAGGAGGCTCCTGCAATAAACCAGTTGGGATATGGGAGGGCCTTGGGCCAGGGTAGTAGCAGTGAGGTGAAAAGAAGTGGTTAGATTCTGGATACTTAGAAGGTAGAGCCAATATTTACTGTGGGATTAGGGTGTGAGAGAGAGGAGTCAGATTATAATCTTCTTGCTTTTGCCAAGTGGACGAGCACAAGTTTACATCTCATGCTTTTAGTTTTCGTTTCCCTACTAGTGAGGTTAGCTTCTTTTCACGTGTTTACTGACTGCTTGTTTTCTTTTTTTTTTAATTTTTTTTTCAACGTTTTTTTATTTATTTTTGGGACAGAGAGAGACAGAGCATGAACGGGGGAGGGGCAGAGAGAGAGGGAGACACAGAATCGGAAACAGGCTCCAGGCTCTGAGCCATCAGCCCAGAGCCTAACGCGGGGCTCGAACTCACAGACCGCAAGATCGTGACCTGGCTGAAGTCGGACGCTTAACCGACTGCGCCACCCAGGCGCCCCTGACTGCTTGTTTTCTTGAGAAGTTTCAGTTTTCCTTACCTTTCCTCTGGTTAATGCAATGATTTCCTTAACAAAAATCTTGTCTGTGGGGTAATTTTGCTTTATGTTTATCCAGATTCTGAAGTTAATTTCTCATTTTAGAAATACAGCATTGTTGGAGCTCCTGAGTGGCTCAGTTGGTTAAGTGTCTGACTCTTGATTTCAGCTCAGGTCATGATCTCACGGTTTGTGGGATTGAGCCCTGTGTTGGGCTCTGCACTGACAGCACGGAGCCTGCTTGAGACTTTCTCTCCTTCTCTCTCTGCCCCTCCCCTGCTCACACACACTCTCTCAAAAATAAACTTAAAAAAAACCAAACAGCATTGCTGAGCCTGTAGGTAACCTGGGATTACTCAGTCAAATCTCTTTATAGATGACAAAACGCAGGCTCAGTCGAGTGACTTATTCAAGGTCACACAGCTCAGTGTTAGAGCTGTTACTAAATTTTAGTTTTCCTGATCACTGCTCTATTTCAATTTCCATCAACTATACCATCTTAAATCTTTTTTTTTTACCAATAAAACTAATGAGAGTCAACAAACTCATCTCCAAGAGGGTTCAAATTTGGATAGGATAGCTGATCAAAAGGAATGTCAATAAAAATGTACCACCCAGGCTAAGACACTAGATTTGCATTGCTTTTTCCCCACCATAACCTTTGGAACAGGAGAAAACAGGCAGGGTGTCTTTCCTGCCTGCTGGCCCTCTGGCTCCTGAGCCACACTGAGATCAATAATCATTCAGGCTCCTTTCCGCCTCATTACCATTCTAATTCTCCTTAGTCGAATCCACCGAAGGTGTAATTTTTTTTCCAACTCTAATAAACCAAGCTTTCAGATTAAGGGAAAAGAAAAAAGGGATAAAGCCAGCTTATCTTAGTGAAAAACGAATTGGGAAAATTAGAACATGCAAGCCAGTTCTTGCTGAGTCTGGTTTGTTCAGCAATACAGCTGTCTCACTGAGGACCTGGGGTCCTTCTAGGAAAAACCCTATGTAGGGTGCTGGAACCAGCCAAGAGGCTCTACTGAAATAATAAGCAAAATGTCTAAAGAGGATCCATCTTTTTTTTTTAATTTTTAAAAAATGTTTATTTTGAGAGAGAGAGACAAGAGTGAGCAGGGGAGGGGCAGAGAGAGAGGGAGACACAGACTCTGAGGCAGACTCCAGGCTCTGAGCCGCGAGCACAGAGCCTGATGCAGGGCTTGAACTCATAAACTGTGAGATCATGACTTGAGCCAAAGTCGGATGCTTAACCGACTGAGCCACCCAGGTGCCCCTGAAGTTGGATGCTTAACCCACTGAGCCACCAGGCATGCCACAAGACAATCCATCTTAATCAGACTTTTTTTTTGTTAACTAGGCTCCACACCCAACTTGGGGCTTGAACTCAGGACCCTGAGATGGGGACTCCTATGCTCTGACGGACCAGCCAGACATTTTGTTAAAAACAAGAGGAAAAACAGAGACTGAAAGGGCCCAGGCTGGGAAGTGCTGAGGGCACACACTTGGAAAGGTGAGCAGACACTAGACAAAGCTACTACTGCTCCTGAGCTCTGCGGGTCCAGATCCGCTCCCTTTCAAAAAGCATAACAAAGGCCTTCTTCCAAAGAGCAGTTATGCCTGCTACAGAAAAGTTAGGAGATCTAAAAATACGCTAACCCTGTAGCCTTTTCTGTGCATGTACACTTTGTGCATACAAAAAACTGGCAAAATGCTATGCATACTGTTTCTAAGCTGTTTTTCTCAGTTAACTTATTGAGCATTTCCTCCATGGATTTAATGTCTCTAAGACACGACTGATAGTGGCTGTGTATTTTATAACATAAATTTTTTCCTCAAACAAGCCTCTTTTGTTAGACAATGTTGATGTGCTTAGATTTGGAGACCGACAAATTTCAAGTAGAGGCAGAATTACCAGATTGGAGTATTTCTTAAAGAAAAAAGAAAAACAACCAAAACCCCCACAAACATTTATTCTTTAAAAAAGAAAGATTTAGAAGGATTTTCAATGTAAAAAAAATTAGAAATACAGAAAATAAAATAAACAACTATATTCCCATCAACATTCACGTTTTGTATGCATATGCTTTCAGTTTTTTTTAAAAACATGTAAACATTCTATACAAAATTATGCATGGTTTCATAACAGAATTTTCTCATTAAATATATAGTAAGAGTATTTTCTGAGATATCTACCGCTTCTTCTAAAACATAACTTTTATTTTTTTATTTTTTATTTTTTTAGTGTTTATTTTTGAGAGAAAGAGAGAGAGAGAGAGAGAGAGAGAGAGAGAGACAGAGCGAGAGTGGAGGAGGGGCAGAGAGAGGAGACACAGAATCCAAAGCAGGCTCCAGGCTCTGAGCTGTCAGCACAGAGCCCGACATGGGGCTCAAACTCATGAACCATGAGACCATGACCTGAGCCGAAGTCAGACGCTTAAACTGACTGAGCCACCCAGGTGCCCTGAAAACATAACTTTTAATGGCTACAGACTTCCATTGTACGGGTATAGCACACGCTCACTAGCACAGAACCACAAAGGCAGGTACTTTATGCAAAGAACGGCACCTCTTGCATAGAAAACAGTGCTCAATAACCACTTACTGAATGAATACATGAATTTACCAATCAACTCCTGGATACTGAGCTTATTTTGGACTTTCACTATTACAAACATTCTTACACAAACATCTTGTGAACAGCGCTACTTCCTTACACTCAGTTCCTAGAAGTGACATTTATTGGGTTAAATGGTACACATTTTAAAACAGATTTAAGACCATCTGACTTATCATCAAACCACATCACTTCTGAGAGGACAAGGGGACAGAATTTAGGACTGTGATAACATTCCCACCAGCAGAGTATCATATGAGTATCAGGTTCCCTAGGCTTAACACTGTGACTCCACTTTTTTTTTTTTTAATTTTTTAATGTTTATTTATTATTGAGAAACAGAGACAGAGCATGATTTGGGGGAGGGGCAGAGAGAAGGGGAGACACAGAATCCAAGGCAGGCTCCAGGCTCCAAGCTGTCAGTGCAGAGCCCTACGCGGGGCTTGAACTCACAAATCGCGAAATCATGACCTGAGCCAAAGTCAGACGCTTAACCAACTGAGCCATCCAGGTGCCCTGTGACTCTACTCTTGACATCACATACATCCTAGATTGTACTGAGTATCACTCTGCATCTTTGTTATAAAATAATGAATAAAAAAAAAAGATCTTCCCCTTGGTCCCTTCTCCTGGTCTCAGGTTCCTTAGTCTAGGGGTCATTCGAGCATGACAAAGCAACCATGGGTTGTCTATAAATGAATGTGACCGTAGGGGGGCTTGGGTGGCTCAGAGGGTTAGGCGATCGACTTCAGGTCATGATCTCAGTTCATGAGCTCAAGCCCCTCGTTGGGCTCTGTGCTGACAGCTCAGAGCCTGGAGCCTGGTTCGGATTCTGTGTGTGTGTCCCTCTCTCTCTGCCCCTCCCCTGCTTGCAGTCGGTCTCTCAAAAATAAACATTAAAATTTTTTTTTTAGAAATGAATGTGACTGTGTTCTTATAACACTATTTATGGACATAGAAATCTGGATTTTCTCTAATTTTCATAGGTCACAAAAATATTATTCATTTAATTTTTTTCTCCCCAGCCACTTAAAAATGTAAAAACTATTCTTAGTCTGTGGGCAGTACAAAAACAGGAAGTGGGTCAGAATTTGCTGACTCTTGACTTAGAAAATGTCTGGTAGACCTAAAACAAACCTAGGGGATCACTGTCGTGTAAATGTGGAAGAAATCATCAATTTTTCCTTTTTCCTGAATTGCATAATTTTCTGCTTGCTGTCAAAGTAGAGATGCAGTATATACATCTTCAACTATGTTCCTCATAAAAACAGACATAAATAAAAATGACAGAGAATTTAATGGTATACACAAGTTTGCCCACTGTCCCACTCAATTGGCACATCCTTAGAGGGAGCACAGGCTGGGAGACCGGTTGCTATTCTCTCGGTTCGCCGCAGTTTCCACATGCTTTTCACAGCATGCATATCTCACCTCATGGAGTGTGAGTTTACATTTTGAATATGTACTTTTTTGTACCACACTGGTCCTAAACACAAGCCAACACCTTTATCTGATACTCAACTGAATGAAGAACCAACTATCCTAATGCTGAAGGATAAGCTGATCTATTGGATTTGCTAATGACAGTATGTTCGTTTCTAGTGGGTCACATATAATGTACACTATGGAAAATTTAAGGGATTTTCCCAGTGGTAATTTTAATTACATAAAATTTTCCTATCATGCACTAAGTTTAGAGCCTCGCTACTTACACATAAGGGATGAATCTATTTTTATTTCTTAGAAGACAAGGATTAAAACATGAACTCGATATACAATGTTCCTAAGGAAAAAAAAAAAAGAAGGCAGGACAGAGGAATGAAGGTTCGCCGCAAGCAGCAGGTAGCCAAGTGGCTTCCAGCCAGTCGTCCACATAAACAAACAAACAGGGATGTTTCTAAGAGCCCACGTAATAATAAAATATTGACACTACATTTCTAGAAAGGAGCACTAAATTCCCATTATCATTTGAAATATTAGTATTCCCTAGAAGATGGTAATAAATATTATCTTCATCTCTGAATGAGGAAACAGCAGTCCGGAGTCCAGAGAAATGTAGAACAACTCAGCTAGGGGTACTGTGATTCAAGTTGCTGGGGGCACAAAGACTAACACTTGGTGCTTCATGCATTTTCCAAGCTGTCCACAATCACAAAAGACAGCAGTGACTGGAATATCAAAGCAGATTCTCTCTTGTGTGACAGTCACAAAGAATACTTAGGGCAGAGCAGGATGGTATAGGGCAGAAACAGCTGGAGGGCTTCTACAGCATGAACAATGCAGCAAGTAAAAATAGGAAAAAACTAATCCCAGATATGTTAACCCTCAAAAATAGATACAGATCTTTAATTTAAAATAGAGAAAGTTTATTCATGGAGAAAACAGTTACAGAACACCCTTGGGGCTTTTTTAGTCCAACAATTAAAATTGCATTTAAAAAGTCAACAGGAAGAGTTGAAATCTGGAGAAACTCCTATTCCCCTTTCCTTGGATTTAGGTATACTTTATCTTTTAGGCAAGACAGACAACTATGATTGATTTCTTTTCTAGGAGATGAGATGTCTAGTTCCGCTATCTTAATGTGTATAGGACTCTTTTGTGAAGGCCAGAAAAGCTGGAAGAGAAAATCGCAGACTCTGAGGATGGCTAGTAGGATGAAAGGGAGGCGAACAGTTGGCTCTTGGAAGCACAATCTAACCACAAATCACCAGATGGGGTAGTGGCAGGGGCTTAACGTTATGTTTCCCATTAATAAAATCTGAGGTATTTAATAAAGCTCCATTAATGTGGAAACTCACTTCTACCTCCCCCAGAGGTAACGACAGAGACTGAGAGGGCTGTTCTGGAAGATCAAAGCTCCTTGGACTTCTCACGTACATTAGTGCCAACACCTAACCAGACTGGACCATAGCAAACAGTCTCTGAGCAGAGTGATGAATTGCTTTCCTCTTCAGGATGGGTTCCAAGGCAACAGTGTGATCGATGATGAGTTTTTCCCTGTTTTTGGCTTGTCTTGGTGCTGAAGTCTACAGCAATACAAAAAGTGTGGTCATTTACTTAAGACCTGCCTGAGCAAAAGAACGGGCTCTCCAAGTCTCAGCTGTCAGGGTTTAACTTTGCTCGTTTTACTTGGCTATTCTCATCATCCAGATGGCAGAAACCTTCTGTGGTGATGTCTCTTTTCTTCTCCTCTGTGGGTTCCGAAGGGAAGTCCTGGTCTATGGCCAATACCTGTCGGACAGTCATGTTAACACGAGCCGCTTTCAAGTAGCTGGTGCATATCTGCCAGTCCTCCTCAGAGCAGGGCTCTACCACTGAGTCTCTGGGGAGGACGGCTGGGAGAGGCGTCTCCAGGCAGCAAGGCAGGCCTTCCCCCTGAGAACTTGGGAGGACCCTCGGGACTGCATGGTTCAACAGGCGGCTGAAACCTGACATTACCATGATGTCACCGCTGTGCATAAACATGGCCGTGGGGGCTTCATCTCTTTTGAGACCACCCAGGAGAAAGATAGCAGACTGTCCGAAGCTACGAGAAAATAAGTAAAACAATACACAGTAGTAAGTTTCTGTTACTAACCGTGGCTGGGAAAGTTATTGCCAACTGTACTTTTTTCTAATTTCAGCCTGATATTTATTGCTTGCACATCCTTTTCAAACTGTGCTAAGACCCTTCTCTTCTGGCTTGTGTAAGTGACTAACCCATGATCTGCTGCTTACACTTATAATAGCCCACAGTACTGCTGCAAAATAAAATTTAAAGCAGTTAAACAAGTAGATTAAAAACTGGGGCGCCTGGGTGGCGCAGTCGGTTGAGCGACTTCAGCCAGGTCACGATCTCGCGGTCCGTGAGTTCGAGCCCCGCGTCGGGCTCTGGGCTGATGGCTCAGAGCCTGGAGCCTGTTTCTGATTCTGTGTCTCCCTCTTTCTCTGCCCCTCCCCCATTCATGCTCTGTCTCTCTCTGTCCCAAAAATAAATAAACGTTGAAAAAAAAAAATTAAAAAAAAAAAAAATTTTAGTATTACCCATATAAATTTTAGTGATGCACTTTTAAAAAAAAAATTTTAATGTTTATTTATTTTATTTTATTTTATTTAAAAAAAAAAATTTTTTTTTTTCAACGTTTATTTATTTTTGGGACAGAGAGAGACAGAGCGTGAACGGGGGAGGGGCAGAGAGAGAGGGAGACACAGAATCGGAAACAGGCTCCAGGCTCTGAGCCATCAGCCCAGAGCCTGACGCGGGGCTCGAACTCACAGACCGCGAGATCGTGACCTGGCTGAAGTCGGATGCTTAACCGACTGCGCCACCCAGGCGCCCCTGTTTATTTATTTTAGAGAGAGAGAGAGAGAGAGAGAGAGAGAGAATGCGCACGAGAGGCGTAGAGAGAGGGGGAGACACAGAATCTGAAGCAGGCTCCAGGCTCCGAGCTGTGAACACAGAACCTGACGCAGGGCTTGAATCCACAAACCATGAGACCATAACCTGAGCTGAAGCCAGATGCTTAATCGACTGAGCCACCCAGGTTCCCTGTGTGATGCACTTTCAAGATTTAAGCCTTCCAATAAACTGAGTCCTTTACTATATTTATCATGCTTGTTCACTTTAAAGATAGGACAATTAATAAAAGACTGTTCAGGCACTTTATTTGTGAGATACAGGTGTAGCACTTTGCCCAATTTCATGTATGTTTAGGGAGACAAGGCGAGTAAACTACTCGGGGTTCTGTGCTTTCTCTTCCCTAGTCCAAACAGGTCGCTCACTTTGCCTTACAGCCTTCCACTGCCTATTCCACACACCACTGACGATACCTGTCGATACAAAAGGCAGATTCCACACATCTTAAACAGAAATATAACTGTAATTTGGTCATTACTCTTAAGGACTAGGCAAATTTTACTTATAACACTGTTAAGATGCCCAAGAGTAAAAGATTAGAGAGTCCAACCATTTCTTAAAGTTATAGCTTTTATTTATTTATTTTAGCTTAAAAATGCCTTAAAAAAGGAATGAAGTTTTAGGCAGTAATCCCAAATCCCTGGAACCAGCTTACCTGAAAGACAGCAGGGGTTTGGAGTGATCTAGTTCAGATCTGTCTACATGGATTCCCAGAGTGGAGTCCAATCGGTAGTAATTTAGGATGCCTGCCTCGGCTCGGAAACCCTGAAATCCACAGGCTGCAGCTACTTGCTCTGAGAGGAAAGCCAGGTCAGAAGGGAAAGGTGTATAATGATCGGCTGAGTATTTCTTTGATAAAAGTAGGGAAAATAAGAAAAATAAACAATGATCTCAGGAAAATAGGAAACTGTGGCAGAAGATTAATTACCGCTTTAAAATGATCTAACTTACATGTAATTCTAACACAGCATGATTTATCCATCTGTTTTTGAGGCATCCGGTAATCTTATAATGAGACATTCAAAATACTGAGCACCTGACATGAATAGTCACTTCTCTAAACAAGACATCCAGATGGCCAACAGGCACATGAAAAGATGCTCAATGTCAGTCCTCATCAGGGAAATACAAATCAACACCACACTGAGATATCACCTCACACCAGTCAGAGTGGCTAAAATGAACAAATCAGGAGACTATAGATGCTGGAGAGGGTGTGGAGAAATGGGAACCCTCTTGCACTCTTGGTGAGAATGCAATCTGGTGCAGCCGCTCTGGAAAAGTGTGGAGGCTCCTCAAAAAATTAAAAATAGATCTACCTTCTGATTGAGCACTAGCACTGCTAGGAATTTACTCAAGGGATACAGGAGTGCTGATGCACAGGGGCACTTGTACCCCAATGTTTATAGCAGCACTTTCAACAATAGCCAAATTATGGAAAGAGCCTAAATGTCCATCAACTGATGAATGGATAAAGAAGTTGTGGTTTATATACATAATGGAATACTACTTGGCAATGAGAAAGAATGAAATATGGCCTTTTGTAGCAATGTGGATGGAACTGGAGAGTGTTATGCTAAGTGAAATAAGTCATACAGAGAAAGACAGATACCACATGTTTTCACTCTTATGTGGATCCTGAGAAACTTAACAGAAGACCATGGGGGAGGGGATGGGGAAAAAAAGTTACAGAGAAGGGAAGGAGGCAAACCACAAGAGACTCTTAAAAACTGAGAATAAACTGAGGGTTGATGGGGGATGGGAGGGAGGGGAAAGTGGGTGATGGGTATTGAGGGCACCTGTTGGGATGAGCACTGGGTGTTGTATGGAAACCAATTTGACAATAAATTTCATATTAAAAATAAACAAACCATTAAAAAAAAAAGAAAAACAAAATACTGAGCACCTATAACATGGCAGGCACCATGTCATGCAGTGATAAATTAAACAAGTTCACCTTGTATGGAGTCTATACATGAAACAATTATTATGTCTCTCTCTGGTATACTTTAATCCCAAATAGGATCATTCTCTTAAGATAAAAGAGCAACTCGGGGTGCCTGGGTGGCTCAGTCGGTTGAGCGTCCGACTTCGGCTCAGGTCGTGATCTCACGGTTTGTGAGTTCGAGCCCCGTGTTGGGCTCTGTGTTGAAAGGTCAGAGCCTGGAGCCTGCTTCTGCTTCTGTGTCTCCCTCTCTCCCTGCCCCTAACCCACTCGCATTCTGTCTCTGTCTCTGTCAAAAATAAATAAACATTAAAAAAAAATTAAAAAAAAAAAAAAAAAGATAAAAGAGCAACTCAAAACTGTCACTGCCAAGAGGTACATGATGACTAAATGTAATGTGATGTCTTGGAACAGAAAAAGGACATCAGTTAAAAACTAAGAAAACTGAGGGGCGCCAGGGTGGCTCAGTTGGTTAAATAGCCAACTTTAGCTAGGTCATGATTTTGTGGTTCATGAGTTCGAGCCCTGTGTCAGGCTCTGTGCTGAAAGCTCAGAGCCTGGAGCCTGCTTTGGATTCTGTGTCTCCCTTTCTCTTTGCCCCTCCCCCACTCACCCTCTGTCTCTCAAAAATAAACAAACATTAAAAAAAATCTAAGAAAATTGAATGAAAAGCTAAGGAAATGTGAATGAAATATGGACTTCACCATTATAATAATGTATTAATATTGGTTCATTAGGTAAGACAAAGATACCATAATAATGTAAGATGTTAATAATAGGGAAAACTGGGTGTAATGTATATGAGAACTCTGTACTCTTTTCAACTTTTCTGCAAATCTAAAACTATTCTAAAATACAAAGCTTATTAAAAAAAAAAGCAACTCAAATATGATAGCCAGTTTGGTTTTAGGACCTTCAGCCCATATATGGCCTACTGCCAATTTCACTGGTCAATTTGACGAGATGCCATGCTCAAAACTTTGGAAATGAAACTGACTTATACCGTGGTCAAGGCGGGACCTTAAAATGGAAGTAATTTTCAGCATTCATCTCTCTGAACTGTTTTTAGCACATAAAGATCACAAATATCCTTCTCTTAAAAAAAAAAAAAAAAAAAAAAAGAGGCCAGAAGACTCCTTCTCTCCAAAACCCAGCAATTCAGGAGCACATCAAGGTGGTAGATGAGGGTGAGGGCTACCCCAGTGAGGTAAGCCTGCAGCAGCCCCAATCCCCTTTGTCTCACTGCTGCTCTCACATCGCCCTTTGCCCAATCAACCTCAAAATGATTAGAAAACCCACTTGTCTTAAATCTCTGCGAGGGTCCTGATGTACCCCAGCTGTAGCAAAGCTCTGGAGAGAATGTATTTACTTTGGCCAGAAGTGAGCTTTAACTTCAGGTTAAGGATGTGATAAGTCTTTGATGGATGGCCAAGTCTCCTCAGTTGAAATTTCTCTTTTATTTTTTCCTTCTCCTTTTCCTGAACTGTAAATAAGAGTTCCTATTTATTCTTGAAGAGAACTTTAAGGGATTTTCTCCACCCTTTCAAGTTTCAGTCCTTCACAAGATCAACTACTCAGAGCCGCTATTCCAACACAAGGCTGGCTGTGCTGTGATCAAAGAAGTGCCCTTGTGGGCTTCTAACTCCATCCAAACTGTCTATCCACTAGTCTTCTTATGTCTCTTCCACTTTTCTCTGCTTACTCATTTAGTTTCTGGTAATTTTTCACTCCACATTTTTCTTAGTAAATGAGAGTACCTTTAAGTCCTGGGGGAATAACAGTACCACCAATAAAAATAACATCATAAAAAACAATGAGCTAGCTCTGGAAAGCAGTGTGGAGGTTCCTCAGAAAATTAAAAATAGACCTACCCTATGACCCAGCAATAGCACTGCTAGGAATTTATCCAAGGGATACAGGAGTACTGATGCATAGGGGCACTTGTACCCCAATGTTCATAGCAGCACTCTCAACAATAGCCAAATTATGGAAAGAGCCTAAATGTCCATCAACTGATGAATGGATAAAGAAATTGTGGTTTATATACACAATGGAATACTACGTGGCAATGAGAAAAAATGAAATTTGGCCTTTTGTAGCAACGTGGATGGAACTGGAGAGTGTGATGCTAAGTGAAATAAGCCATACAGAGAAAGACAGATACCATATGCTTTCACTCTTATGTGGATGCTGAGAAACTTAACAGGAACCCATGGGGGAGGAGGAGGAAAAAAGAAAAAAAAAAAAAAAAGAGGTTAGAGTGGGAGAGAGCCAAAGCATAAGAGACTGTTAAAAACTGAGAACAAACTGAGGGTTGATGGGGGATGGGAGGGAGGAGAGGGTGGGTGATGGGTATTGAGGAGGGCACCTTTTGGGATGAGCACTGGGTGTTGTATGGAAACCAATTTGACAATAAATTTCATATAATAAAAAAAACAAAAAAACAAAAAAACAAAAAAAAAAACAATGAGCTAACATTTACTGTGTTAATGCATTTAACTGCACAGAACAGCCTAGCACTGCTGTTATGCGGGCATTGAACCTCTGACTCTCACACCCACCTTATGAGGTAGGCACTATCCTATTCAATATTGAATACTGAATATTCATATTCAACCCTGGGCTGGCTAAGCCAGAAAGAATCACAGGCTATTTCCCCAAACACAGATATCTATATTTCCACTGAATCTGCATCACTGAAAGTAAGAATTATATCATGAACATTTCTGAGCAACATTTATCCTTATTTTGAGCAGTTAAATGTATTTGTTAATAAGCTGGTTTCACTGAAACTATGGAGCTTTTAGAAAGTAACTAGTTAGTGAGAAGATGGGTCTATACCATTCTGTTTCAGTTTATTCTAAGAATTAGTCCTTCCACTTGGTGGCAAACATCTCCTGGAGACAGGCTGCCAGCTGCCAGTGATAAAGGAGGAACTTTTGGAAGCAGAGAGGTCAGGAAAGGAAATTGTACTTTAAGAAAAGAGAACTTTGTTAACTGTAGGACATTTTTTCCCATCTGTGTCTTGCTCAGACCTTATATAGCAGGCAAAGGTGTCTTTTTTGAGTTCATGGAAAAGTACACCAGAAGTATATGGAGCTCCTTTTTTTTTTACACCAAATAGGTATCATGTAGAAAATACAGGCTCTTAGCATAACACTCTCTAGTTCCAACCACATTGCTACAAAAGGCCGTATTTCATTCTTTCTCATTGCCAAGTAGTATTCCATTGTGTATATAAACCACAACTTCTTTATCCATTCGTCAGTTGATGGACATTTAGGCTCTTTCCATAATTTGGCTTTTGTTGAAAGTGCTGTTATAAACATTGGGGTACAAGTGCCCCTGTGCATCAGCACTCCTGTTTCCCTTGGGTAAATTCCTAGCAGTGCTATTGCTGGGTCAGAGAGTAGATCTATTTTTAATTTTTTGAGGAACCTCCACACTGTTTTCCACGGTGGCTGCACCAGTTTGCATTCCCACCAACAGTGCAAGAGGGTTCCCATTTCTCCACATCCTCTCCAGCATCTATAATCTCCTGATTTGTTCATTTTAGCCACTCTGACTGGTGTGAGAATGTATCTCAGTGTGGTTTTGATTTGTATTTCCCTGATGAGGAGTGATGTTGAGAAAGACAGATACCATGTGTTTTCACTCTTATGTGGATCCTGAGAAACTTAACATAGGACTATGGGGGAGGGGAAGGAAGAAAAAAAAAAAAAAAGAGAGGGAGGGAGCCAAATCAGAGACTCTTAAAAACTGAGAATAAACTGAGGGTTGTTGGGGGGTGGGAGGGAGGGGAAAGTGGGTGATGGGCACTGAGGAGGGCACCTGTTGGGATGAGCACTGGTGTTTATATGGAAACCAATTTGACAATAAATTTCATATTAAAAAAAAAAAAGAAATTGCCAGGGTTCATATCCATCCTAACTAATGATGTATTTTCCACACAATCACTCAAAGTATATAAGTCAAATCATCTACCAATTCTAGATGATCTTCTTTGCTGTCAAATTTATTAAAATCAGTGCTTTTGCTTAAAGACCTCTGGTAGACAAAGACAATGTATAAAGATATATCTATAACTATAAACATATCTCAACATGTATTAAATTATTTGACGGAAAAAAAAAAAGAAAATACAGGCTCAACAAACACTAAACATAATGGAAATAAAGATTTTAATTGAGAATTGTTCTTAAATACAATAAAGAAAAATCTATATCCCTGAAATGTACTTAGAGCACCAATGACTTCTGATGAAATAATATAACGTAAGGGCATTTGAAGAAGAAATTTCATCCTGGGAAAAATTACTCATTGCTCTTGAGATACTGTTATCAAGAGGATTTTAAGAGACAGATGAAAGAGATCCCTGCACAAATGGATAATCTGATACTTTAAAATAGTGGCCAAGAAGAAATCCAATCACTGAGCCCAAGGAGTGTAAAAAGTGGAAGACAATGGAATTAGCAAGAAAATGTGAATACCTTACTGTCCCAGTTATAATGGTAGCCTAGGGTCACCCAGCGCAACTTCTCTAGTAAACTTCGGGGTCTCCGTTTATTCACTTCCTTAAGCCTGTGAAGATTAGGGACAAAAGAGGATTGAATTATTCACCTCAATTGGCAGCAAAGGCCCTCTGCCTGGAGTAAATCTGCTTTCCTTGGTATAAGCTGTTGGCCAAGATCTTGATAGGAAAAATGAGAAAAGACAAATGAGTTGACCAAGAATATAATAACACTAAAAAAACATGTTAGCATCTCTCATTTTCAGTCCTTGTTCTAAATCCTCTGCTAAACGGGATCAATTTTAAGTGGCAAGTCTCCGGCATCTCAATAATGACAAAATAAGAATAACAACAGAAATGTTTTTACCCATCCACTGGAAATGGGACCACAGACACTACGGGTAATTGAAAAATTGGCTAACAGAGCATGTTCTATTTGGTTTGCTAAAAGTGGGGTATGATTAATCATAGGTATCACTATGTCTAATGATGGTGGCTTCCCAGAATTATAGGTTGGGGGAGAAAGTTTGGCAAAATATAGTATACAACCAAAAATAACTGGTTTAACAAGATTTCTTTAACCCTATAAAACAGCTTAGATAATTGAGGCTTAGCTAACAATTAAGGACCACTGTAATTGATTTGGTTTCGGACATCCATTTCAAAACACAGGGGGTTTCTGTAAAACAGAGAGATGCACTTCCTGCAATTACATCCTGTCTCATCAAATCTATGGGATTAACTATGTTTTTCCTTTTCTTTTAATGTTTATTTATTTTTGAGAGAGAGAGACAGAGGTCAAGCAGGGGAGGGGCAGAGAGAGAGAGGGTGACACAGAATCCGAAGCAGGCTCCAGGCTCTGAGTTGTCAGCACAGAACCTGACGCAGGGCTTGAACTCACAAACTGCAAGATCATGACCTGAGCTGAAGTTGGACACTTAACCTACTTGAGCCACCCAGGCACCTCATCTACTCTTTTTCTAAAGAGGAAGAAGCTTCTTTGATTTACCTCTGAATACCTAAAAATGCAAGAATGCTAGGCCTAGTAATTCTAGTTTTTTTTTTTCCTATGTGATTTATATCATCAATTGATCGAATTTTTTTTGGTCCCCAAACCACTCGTGTTTAAAAAGATTAAACTGCTTTAAGGAGTTTATATTTGACAAGAGATGACAGATAAGCATAAGAAGAAAAAATGAGGGGAAAATTCAAGGCAGTATAAAATCTGTACTAAACTGAACATCACAAGACTTTGAGGGACAATAGAATTAAGAAAAAAGGAGAGCTCAAAGTTAGCGGTCTAATCAGTTAAGGCTTCATGGCAGAGTTGGGAGTTGAACAAGGCATTGAAGAATGGCCAGCACTTAAACAGGGAGTGGAGCAGTGGGCAATACAGGCATACGACATGAGCAGAAGCAAAAGATTTATTAGAGACTCAAACTGTAAGTGGCACTCGTCTTGATGTTTGACAGAGTTTACAGAATAGATGCTATCTGTCCTCACAGAGTTTACATTCTAAGAAAGACACCATGACACAGATATACATCAAGACCAGCAGCTAAAAGGAATGGAACACTGATTTATCTAGGACAGCAGTGCAGAAAAGAAACACAGCAGATCTGACTGCTATCCTTTGAAAGGCCTGGTCATTGGCAAGCATCTGGAACTCGGAATTTGGGGAGGTTCACACCGTTCCCAGAACTGCTGCTCACTGGGCCTAAACTTTTTCTGCAAAATAATAAGGTTTACGTTAAGCACCAGCTTCCTTCTGGGAGTCTAGAATTTTGATATATGTCAGACAGAGACTGTCAATGTGACCAGCCCCTAGTCAAAACCTGGGCACTGAGCTTCCCGGGTAGACAACATTTCAAATTTGTCACAACTTGTTATCGGGGGAATTAAGCACACCTTGTGTGACTTCACTGGGAGAAAACCCTGGAAGCTTGAGGCTGGTTTTCCCAGGACTCTGCTCAATTCATCTTTTTCCTTCACTGATCGTGCTCTGTATTCTTTGAACTGGAATAAATCCTATCCATGAAGACAACTATATGGTGAGCCCTGCTGGTGAATCACCAAACTCAGGTAAGGTCTCAGGGACACTTGGCATGAGAAAAAATGGATAACTAGTAACAATTTAGGGGAAACAACATGTAAGCTTGGCCAGTTACTGCCACTATCTGGGATGAACAGTTATCATGCAGAATGACCATACATTATTTAAATTTTCTACATGTAAAAACTAAAAACTGAAAGAAAAAATAAAAGGAATGTACAGTTACTAACACAACCTGAATTCTATCTATGTGTCTTCAACTAAAGGTACAGATAAAAGAACTCCCTAATGATCCCCCAGGAGAATACAATCTACCTTACTAGACTTGAGACAGAAAAATAAGAACGACCTCTTATTTCTGGACTCAAGTGAATCTGATGTATCAGTGTGTATGCCACTTAGTTTCTGCCAAGTGGTTTCCAAATTTTAATGCTCATGAGAATCATCTAGAGGGCTTGTTAAAATTTGCATGGCTGGGCCCAGGCCTACAAATTCTGATTCAGCAGGTCTAGGGTGGAGCCTAAGAATCTGAATCTCTAAGTTCCCAAAGCGATGCTGATGCTGATGAATCAGGGGCCATACTTTGGGAAACACTATTTCAGCCAAAATTAAAAAACAAAACAAAATACCTTCCATCTTTCTAGATCAATAAAAGATCATTTTATTCTTGATGAGAAACCCATACTATCATACTAAAACTAGACCAGGGGTGCCTGGGTGGCTTAGTCAGTTAGTCAGACTCTTGATTTCAGCTTAGGTCATGATCTCATGGTTCATGAGATTAAGCCCTGTGTGGGGCTCTGTGCTGTCAGCTTGGGATTCTCTTCCCCACTCTCTCTTTCTTAAAATAAATAAACACTAAAAACAACAACAACTAAAACAAAAACTAGACCAGGGCACCTGGGTGGCTCAGTTGGTTAAGCACTGGACTCTTGATTTCAGCTCAGGTCATGATCCCAGGGTTGTGGGATCGAGTCTTGCACTGGGCTCTGTGCTGTTGGAGCCTGTTTAGTATTCTCTCTCTCCCTCCCTCTGCCCCTCTCCCTGACTTGTGTGCTCCAAAAAAAAATAAAATACAGGGAAATTAATTAAAAACAAACAAAAGCCCCCAAAACTAGGGGCGCCTGGGTGGCTCAGTCTGACTTTGGCTCATGTCATGATCTCATGGTTCATGAGTGCAAGCCCTGCATCGGGTTCTGTGCTGATAGCTCAGAGCCTGGAGACTGATTTGGATTCTGTGTCTTCCCCTCTCTCTGCCCTCCCCTGAGCACACTCTGTCCCTCTCAAAAATAAATAAACTTAAAAAAACAAAACAAAATAAATAACAAAAAAAACCCAACAACCTAAAAAAAAAACCCCAAACCCCAAACTAGACCAATCTGAACAAATAAAGATAACAACAATGCAGCTCTAAAAATAATATAGAGGGTGATGGTATTTCAGACATCTGATATGGCATCAACAAGCTGCTTTTCCATCAAAAGATTCAAGGTATATGCTATTGTAATTAACAAAGATTTATGGTATTAGTAAAATTATCAAAATTATAGTGATGACCAAACATGACCAGAATCCTCCTGTACCTTTTTAAAAAATTTTTATTTATTTTTGAGAGAGAGAGAGAGAGGGGCAGGCAGAGTGTGGGCAGGGGAGGGGCAGAAAGAGGTAGAGACAGAATCTGAAGCAGGCCCCAGGCTCAGCTGTCAGCACAGAGTCTGACACAGGGCTTGAACCCACGAACCATGAGATCATGACCTGAGCTGAAGTTGGAGGTTTAACTGACTGAGACACCCAGGCACCCTGCCCTCTATGATATACCTTTCACAATTTTTTCCTGTTTTAGGAAACCAAAAGAACATCTCATTTCTACCTTAATTGTATCACTATAAGGATGGCTTTGGGTTTTGCCTTGTATTACTTGGGGGGATTGGTGTAAGCGTATAAGAGCATTAAGCCCAGGCCACATAACAAAAAAGAAAAAAAAGGCTTAAAGATTTGTGCAGTAAGGGGTGCCTGGGTGGCTCGGTTGGCAAAGCATCCAACTCTTGATTTTGGCTCAGGTCATGATCTTGCAGTTGTGAGACTGAGCCCCACATCAGGTCCCACACTGTTAGTGCAGGGCCTGCTTGGGATTCCCTCTCTCCCTCTCTCAAATAAACAAACTCAAAAACAAAAAAACTTAAACAAACTTAAAAAAAAGCCGACTTGTGCAGTGAAAGTACAGTTGTGATGACTGAGTGTGCCATTGTGAGGATAATTACATACACACACACACACACATTTTGTGTAATGTGTTAGACCCACGTAGTTAGTATATGATTCCACCCTTGATTTCATATTGTCTTCTGAGAACACAATTTCAATTCTTGTCTTTGAAGGAATTTCTGGAAGGAAAGTCACAACAATTATAAGACCAGCTTTGCAGATGTGAGAGCACTACTGGCCAACACTGGCCACTTCCTCCTGTCTCAGCACTACTTAGTGACATTCTGGTCCCTGTGGGCTTTGGGTAACAAAGATTCCAAAATATTCACCCTTAAGCACTGTGAATAGTTTAAAGCCAAAACCAAGTTTAACGCACTCCCAGATCATTTGCAAGCAGGAAATACTGACGGATTAATAAAGGGGGTGGGCTGTTCTCTTTTTAAACCTGACTTGTCCAAAAGGAGGCCAAGAAGGCTTAAGGCTTGGTGCCAACAGAGCTGCCACATCCACTCTAAGGAATGCAAGGGGTATGCTGGCACCTAACTTTAAATCTTCATCCAATTATCTAAAAGAATGTTTTCAACCAAATATGACCTTGATTACTGGTTCTCACTGAAAGCAAACACACTCTGCTCCCTGCCTCTGCTGCAGCTCCAGGCACCCATGATGGATGGGTCAGCTGGCCACCTTCTACCCTGGTCAATGTGCCCACACAGCAGTCTGCTCATTTCCTGTCATGGCTAAGTGCTTTATGTACGCGCTGGCATTCTATGGTGCCGCTTTCAACTGTACCTAACTGGGTGAAAATGGACTGTCCTGCCTGTCCACTCGTTGTGCAGTGGGGAGTTTGAATGTCATAACTAAGCACTGGCATGGTCTTTTCTTCCTTGCTTCAAGGGACATTAGCAAATCATTGTGAAAGTAAACGTCTGAGGGCAGAAAAGGTCTGAAGGCTGTTTTTGATAAAATACTATTACAGGTATTTATTTTTTTCAATCATTTTTAAAAGCTTGGAAATTGTGTCCTTCCTAACTCTGAATATTTCCCTCCATGACAACAACTTTCTGTTCTTCCTCTCCTAGTCTCTCACATCCATTAAACCTAAGGTTCCACCTCCTGTTCTCAGAACTCCATTTTCTCAGAATTTGAGTGCTTCCAGTTGTCTCCCTTCTCAACCTAAACCTCATAGTCAAACCCTGAAAATGGACATCCAGTTAATTCCATCTGGACTGCCAACACTGTTTTGCTATCTTGCAATTATTTACTCTCAGTTAATCTACCTTCTGTTCTAAACCTTCAGCATCCATCTTAAGCTGTGAGTCCTGCTCTTACTCCCTTTGAGGACAAGAGTCCAGAGGCCTGAGCAAAAGATCCAGTGAGCAACTTTGAGCTTTCTCTCCCACACCTCTAAACTTTGCATAATCTTTACTCTGTCCTTCCCTCCCTCCTGGTTTCAGCAGGGGTTCTACTTCTTTCCTCAAAGGCCAATTCTACACCCATGTTGCCTCCCATTTCCCTGACACAGCCTCAGAGACATTCCTTCATTCATCACCTTTCTGCTCCTATTTTCCAGTCTTCCTCTGCACTTTGGTCTTTCTCTTGTTCTGCAGAAACGTTCAACACTTCCACATACTTAAGAAAAAACAACAAGCATCTTCTTAACTTAACCTCTTAGTCAAGTACCCTGCCTATGTGCCATTTCCTTCTGCCCCACCTCTCTCCTTCCCTTCACAATCGAACCTTCCCAAAAGGACTGCACAGTGGCCACCCTCACTGCAACCTGACTTCTGCTTCCACCACTCCACCAAAAGTAGTTTCTTAATTTCAAGTACACCACTTAATTGTCCTTAGGCCTACTGACATGGTTGGCCCTTCTTTTATTCTGGAAACATTTTCCTGTCTTGACTTCTAATAGCATTCCCCCAACCCAAGCTGATACTTTCTAGAGCTAATGGCTTTCTTTTCTCTGTATGTTTTCCACTAAACAATCACATCCATTCTCATTGCTTCATTAGTTTTTTTTTTTTTTTTAAAGTAAACTCTATGCCCAACGTGGGGCTTGAACTCATGACCCCAACATCAAGAGTTGCACACCCTACTGACTGAGCCAGCCACGTACCATGCTATACTATGGTCTTTATGTAGAACCCCCACATCTCCCTCTCTGACTTCACTCCTAAACTCAGTTCCATGTTTCCAGAGGGATACTGGACACACTTACCTGGATACTCCACAGGCATTTCAGAAACATGAATCTCTAAACTACACTAAGGATTGTCTCTGCTCCTTCTTCTCTTCCTCTAATCCTATTTCCATTACAAATCTTAGATTATAATGTTACAATGAATGTGGAGGTGGAGTTATCTTTTCGAGACAATGTTTTTGTCTCCTCTGGAGATATACCCAGCTATGGAACAGCTGCACCCTCTGGTAGTCCTATTTTTTATTTTTGAGGAACATCTACAGTTTTACATAAATAACTGCAGTATTATTTGTAACAGCCAAGACAAAGAAACAACCTTAGTGTCCACTGATGAATGAATGGATAAAGAAAATGTGATACACAACCCATACACGAATATTATTCAGCCATAAAAAAGGAAATCCTGCCATGTGTGACAACATGAACCTCGAGGGGCACTGTGCTAAGTGAAATGTCAGATGGGGAAAGACAAATACTGTGTGATCTTACTCATACGCAGAATCTAAAAAATCCAAACCTGCAGAAACCGAGAAGACTGAAGGTGCCAAAGGTAGGAATGGGTGCGTGTGGGCGAGATGAGTGAATGTGGTCAAAAAGTGAAAACTTCCAGCTATAGGAAAGTAAGTGCTGGGGATGCAATGTACAGCATGGTGACTATAGCTAACAATGCTGTATTGTGTATTGGCCAAGAGAGCAGATCTTAAAGGTCTCATCTTATAACTCTGTAAGGTGACTGTTGTTAACTTATTACAGTAATCATTCTGCAATATATACACATATCAAATTATGTTGTACACCCTGAACTAATAAAATGTACATCAATTATATCAATAGTACTGGAAAAAAAACTCACAACAAAAACCTCAGTTTTGCCCTATTATCCGTGGATAATCCTTAACTTCTTATCTCTTGATTCTCATAATCTCTTGGTCAGCAAGCCTTGTTAACAATGTCTTTTCCAGACCTTTATCATCTTGTGCATGGATTATTAAGCTAGATTTTTTTTAATGTTTATTTATTTTTGAGAAAGAGAGAGAGAGAGAGAGAAGAGAGAGAGAAAGCATGTACGCGTGTGGAGTAGGGGCAGAGAGGGGGGACAGAGGATCCGAAACAGGATCCATGCTGACAGCACAAAGCCCAATGTGCGGCTCGAACTCACAAACCGAACTGAACCGTGAGATCATGACCTGAGCTGAAGTCAGATGCTTAACCAACTGAGCCACCCAGGTGCCTCTAAGCTAAATTCTTAATTGTGTTTTTTCCAACAACTGTATTTTCAGTCCATTTTCCTCATGGTATAAGAATTATCTTTCTAAAGTGAAAAATCGGTTACTAATCTTGATGAACTCCCACTGTTTATAGGACAAAGTCCACACTTTGCCATAAGGCATGCAACCCCCCTTATAATGTGGTTCTAACTCACTTTTCTGGTTTCACCTCCAAGCATTCCCCACAGGGAGGGTCCATTTTTCATGGCTGTGCCTTTGGCCATACGCTTTTCTCTACTGTCATGTTCTCTCTCCTCTTCTACTCTACTCTTTGTACAGCAGATTTTTCTGACTTGCACACACTTTAACCTCCCTTCTTCTTCAGGGAAACTGTTTTCTAGTTTCAGTCTCTCCCTCTACTGTGCCCCCACAGCAACTGCCTCAACTCACTTACATGGCTTATTCATCTATAAATTCTGTATGTAAGTACTTGAAATCCTTCTTTAATTAGTCCCTTCCTCAAAGGCAGGGAGTGAATTTTAATCTCCGTATCTGTCCTAGCATCAAATATTTCCAAAAACACAAGTAGATAAGTTAACAAATTAATGAAAATAAAGTGGGAAGATACTATACAATCTTCAATTGATCCTTCTCAAATTCAGCATGTTTTTATCAGGCTAACTGAGAGAATATCAACTTAGTTAAAATAATATTTAAAGAACACCTTCTAAAATATATAAAGAACCGTGGTTGGTATCAAGGTTACAAACTTTTCAAAATCTGGGGCGGGGGAAGGGCCACAGCAGGTAGTGGAGAGAAGTACTTGATGACTGGATTCACTCTAATAAATGTTTATAATAAATAGCACCACAAAGTTTTAAAGGAGTAGAAAAGGAGAAGGGATTAATTCTGCTTCCACACTAAGGACATTAATGGAAAAAACTTTCACATATACAAAAACAGGTGCAAAGTATTTCAAAAGCTAACTTAAGGAATAAAGCAACGTCGCTTCATTTAAATTAGTACTTCCCCTTGTCTTATTCTTTAAAGTTATTTTTGAATAGATAATATATTTACAAAATTCAAACGGTGTAAGAAAGGATCCACTAATTCCACAGATACTTATTGGCAATTACATGCACTGAAGAAAACAAACAGAAGGCAAGAAGATAAAGAGTGAGGGAAAATGGGGTACTATTTTTAACTTGATAAGGAAATCATCTCTTATAAGATGATGAGATCCAAAGACCTAAAGGAAGGAAGTCATTGGTTACCTAAGGGAAGAGCTTTCCAGGTAGACGGAACAGCTTACACAATGAATCTGAGCATTTCTCATGTGTTTAAGGGAACAGCATGGACGCCACTACAGCTGGAGGACAATAAATGAAAAGGAATGGTAGGAGAGTAGGTTGGAGAGGTGGCTGGTGGCTGGATCACCAAGGCCTTGTAGACCATGGTAAAGACTTCTGATTTTATTCTAAATATAACGGAGTTGCATTAACAACAAATTTTCACTGGCCTTTGTTCCTGGTTCTTGGGAGAGAGCTTTTAAATCACTGGAGTTTCCAGGGGTGCCTGGGTGGCTCAGTCAGTTAAGTGTCTGACTCTTGATTTCAGCTTAGGTCATGAGCTCACGGTTCTTGAGTTCAAGCCCTGCACCAGGCTCTGCACTGACAGTTTGGAATCTGCTTGGGATTCCCCCCTCCCCGCCCCTACCTTGCTTGCATGCTATCTTTGCCAAAATAAATAAACGAAAACTTAAAAAAAAACTTCCTTGGAATTTCCAGGAGGAAAAGGAGTATCTTTGTTATTCACAGTGGGCTCTAGGACCACAGCTAAGTTAACGCTAAAGTGATGACTCAGGATATGAGCTTATGAGGCTAGGAAAACCAACTATGTGATTAGAGGGGTTGAGACTTTTAGTCAAGTGGTATTAGCTAAATAAACCCAAGTGGCTGAGTAGGGGGCTAGAGACTGAGTTAAACCATAGGGCTAATAATTCAGTCGTGCCTAAGTAGTGAAACTCCAACAAAAAACTGAATGCTAGGTTTGGGAGAGCTTCCTAGGAGGGTGACACATCCTGAGTCCATGGAAAGAGGACATGGAAGTACTGCATTCAGAACCCTCCCAGACACTGCCCTACATGTTGATTCATTGGATGATCCCGATTTGTATCCTTTATAATAAACTAAATTCCTAAGTATAATCTTTCTTAAATTCTGTGAGTCATTCTAGTGAGTTATGAACCTGAGAGGGTTATGGGAACTTCCCTGAATTTGTAACCAGTTGGTCAGATGTGTGGGTAGCCTGGGGAATCTCCCAAACTTGTGGCTACGGTCTGAAGTGAGGGTGATTTGCTTGGAGACCATGCCCTCAATCTGTGACATCCTTGTCGACTCTGGATGGTTGTATCAAAGGTGAACTGCAGTACAGTAGATCAGAAACTATAAGAAAAGTGATGTGATTTCTATACTAATTAGAAAACAGATGGAAGGGGCTCCTGGGTGGCTCATTCGGTTAAGTATCTGACCTTTGATTTTAGCTCAGGTCATGATCCCAGGGTCATGGGATTGAGCCCCAGGTCAGGCTCTGCACTGGGCGTGGGGCCTGCTTAAGATCTCTCTCCCTCTCCTGCTGCCCTCCTCCCTTGCTCCCACTCTCTCTAAAAGAAAAAAGAAAACAGACTGAAGAGGCATGAAAACAGACACAGGGAGACAGGTTAGGAGGCTGCTGCAGTAAATGATGGTGGCTCAGACTAAGGTGGCTGTGATGCAGATGCTGAAAAATGATTTTATTTATTATGATTGTAGCCCTACTATATTTACTATAGGGCCAGATTTAAGATCTCTGAGTGGCTGCATAGTGGCTGCATCGTACTGCTAGGTATGTCATACTTGATTAACCCGATCTCTTGCTGAGAGAAACTTAGGTTACTTCTCATTTTTTCCCGTTACGAACAATGCTGCAATGAAGATGCTTATACCTATTATAATCTTGTGCAAGAATCTCTAGCTATTCACTCACAATAAACTCTGAACAAAACACAGAATTGAGGTGCCCTAATTTTGTGAACAGATCTATTTTTCCCTCTAAGTTCAAGTATTTCTTCTTCATTTCCTACTTAAAAAGTTTCTTCTTCCCTGACCACAGAAACCTAGAAGATTAAAATGGAAAGGATCCTTAGAGATCCTCTAGTTCAGTGGTTCTCAATGTGGATGTTATGGTCAAAAATCCAAATCTCTAGGGAAATCTTGTATGACAGACCCTCTCCCTTTCTCATATGCTCTGGGAAAGCAGGGGAAGCTGGCATGTACTGTCTAGGTGACTATAATCCAACCACCTAAAATGGCTTCTCCAATCTAATTCCTTTGTTTCCCAGAAGAGGAAGCTGAAACACATATCACATAATGACAGAAGGAGAACTAGCGTCCTGATTTTCAACCACCAGCAATGTCTGAGACTATCAATTTCTTCCAACCCATGACAACAGAAGACAGGACCACCACATTTTAAATTTTTGCTAATTTACTAAAGAATTAATTAGTAGCTAATTAGTAGAAAAAAAATCTCACCATTGTTTACTGGATGATTTATTAAAGAGGTTCATCTAAACTATCTTAGAAGATGACATTGGGATTTCTGCAGTCATTTGTCTGAAGAAAGAAAAATCAATTACTTGAAAACACAGGCTGGTTTAGCAGCAAACTCTAACCATGATCTTCCTTTAGTTTACTCTCAATTCTAAACAAGATACATTAAAAGCTTTAAGACGGTTTTTCCCACTGCTCCTGACTTTACCATAGCCTGCAGACCAAGAAGACGTTAAAGGAAAACCAATGAATTTTAAGTTTTCCTTTCCCCTTTCAACTTAAGGAAATCTTATTTCCTCTATTAGAAGTAACATGACAATTTCCGAAAGCTGCACTATTAGTGACCCTAAGTCCAAACAACACACAAAACCAGTGTGATGGTTTTAATGGGCTGTTCTAAACATTTCTCACAATTCTCGTTTGATCCTGTTATTAAATGAGGAAAGGACTACCATAAGGCAAAGAAAGGTTAAGAAACTTGCTCAAGTTTACACACCTAGTTCAAGTCGCAGAGCTGGGATGTGAACCCAGGTGATCAGACTCTAGACCTAGTGCTCTACATCACTGCACCCTTTACAATCTGGCCCTTAATTTTTCTGCTTCATCTTTTGCCAATTCTATCCATGACTTTCAGGAAGCACCTTTTATAAACTACCTCCAGTCTAGCCACCTGAATGGCTATTTCCATATCTTATAAACTGTATCTCTGTACCTGTTTATTTTATGTCTCTGCCATCAGCTAACCTACAAATTCCTTGAAAGCAGGAATTGTGTCTTGTCTTTGAATCTCTAACACCTAAGCACAGTATCTGACACACAGAAATCCAATAGGTATTTGTTGAATCAATACATGAACTGTACTCCCACATCCTGTACTACTATTTCACAGAACTTATTCTGCCTTGAATATTCCCTCTTTGCTTAGGCTGCTTTCTCTACCCCAAACAGCTTTTCTGCTCTTCTGACGGGCAAACTCCTAATCATTTTTGAAGACCCAGTTCAAATCAACAGAGAAAAAAGAGGATAAAAGACCCAATTAAAATATAATTTTTTTCAGGGCACCCGGGTGGCTCGTTTAAGTGTCCAACTTTGGCTCAGGTCGTGATCTCATGGTTTGTGGGTATGAGCCCTGCATTGGACTCTGTGCTGACAGATCAGAGCCTGGGGCCTGCTTCAGATTCTGTGTCTCCCTCTCTCTCTGCCCCTCCCCTGCTCACGCTCTGTCACTCTCAAAAATAAATAAATGTTACAAGAAAAAATTTTAAAAAATAGTAATGATTTTTTCTTCTTGACATCTCTTTCTTGCCTAGAGGAATTATTTCTCCCTTTGGCCCCCACAGTATTTTTCTAAACACCTATCATAATACTTTCTAAGCTTCCTTATAATTATTCCTGTTGACACTGAGTTGCTGCCATAGACTATGCATTCTTGAGTACAAGGACACTGTCCTATGTGTCTTTGTATCTCCAATGCTTAGCCTCATGTCTGGTATACAACTAACCCTCAATAAGAATTTGTGGTATGAGGGGCGCCTGGGTGGCGCAGTCGGTTAAGCGTCCGACTTCAGCTAGGTCACGATCTCGCGGTCCGTGAGTTCGAGCCCCGCGTCGGGCTCTGGGCTGATGGCTCAGAGCCTGGAGCCTGTTTCCGATTCTGTGTCTCCCTCTCTCTCTGCCCCTCCCCCGTTCATGCTCTGTCTCTCTCTGTCCCAAAAATAAATAAACGTTGAAAAAAAAAAAAAATTAAAAAAAAAAAAAAAAGAATTTGTGGTATGATAGGATGTCTGGCTGGCTCAGCCAATAGAGCATGTGACTCTTGATCTCAGGGTCATGAGTTCGAGGCCCATGCTGGGTATAGAGATTACTTTAAAATAAAAAAAATTGTGAATGAATAAATGGTGATACTACATTAAGGTGCAAATGTTAGTTCTCAAGAGGAATAACTAATCCATCATAAAACTGCTAGTAGCAGTGACTTCATCTAGGAGAGTGGAAACCAACTTTTAGTGTTAATTTTTTCAGAATATCACAAATCTTCAAAGGAACTCACTTTATTTTTTTAAAAAAGATTTTATTTTTTTAAGTAATCTCTACACCCAATGTTGGGCTCAAACTTACAATCCTGAGATTAAGAGTCACATGCTCTATGAAATGAAGCGGCAAGGTGACCCTGGAACTCACTTTAAGCAGAAAAAGGGCTGAAGCTGAATGAAAATGGACCAGCTGATGAGTAAGGAGGATGAACTTGAGATCCAAGTTATAAGCAAATCTTTTTTTTATGTTTATTTATTTTTGAGAGAGAAAAATAAATGATGAACCTAAAACAGATCTCAGTTTAATATAACTGTCAAAGTGTCTGTCCAAATGTTCCCAGGGGAAAGAAAATAATTGTGCTATATTTGCATGGGAACGAGGGGAAAACACATCAGTCACATTCACTGAATTGTTCTGGAGTAGTTCCTATAAAGATGTGCAGTGACCTGAGCTGAATATGAACACTTACCTCAGAAACTCTTTGCTCTGTTCCCAGAGGTCTTGGGTCTCTTCTTTAGTCATGTGTTTGTCCAGGTTACACACATTAGGTTTCTGGGAATATAACTTAAGACACTGCTTCACCCAGTGCCACTGGTAACCTGGGAGGAAGGGGTTTGGGATAAAAATAAATCCTACACAAAAGATGGGTGGGGAAAGAAGGAGAGGAGAAAATTCTCCATCAGTTATATTTAGATAATTTATTTTTGTTGACATCCTTATACCCATTACTGTATTATTTATGCCCCATACCCTTTGCTCATGCTTCGTGGCTTCCACATGTATAAGCAAATGTTCTCCTTTCTATCCTCCAATTTTAGAGAAAGGGGGGAGAGAAACAAATTCTTAAGAGAAACAAATATTCCACAACTATCAACTATGTTACCCCTAAGCAAACCTTAGAATTGAAAATGCCAAAAGTCACTCCTCAAATGTACCAGGCATTTATCACTTACAGAGGTGGTAATCCCTTTCTGCAACAGCGGCCTTTGTGGTATCTCAGTGTTCCACCTTGGCCTTTTTTGTTTTCTAATATCTGGCTAACAATGGTTATGTTAAATTCTCTCAGTTAAAATAATTGGTGTGATTTCTGCCTCCCAATTGAAATCTGAAAGAACAGTGAAGAAAGATGATATATACATCTGCTCACATGGCAGGATGCAAATACCTCCAGCACCTGTGCTGAAAGGATCTTCTGTGACCTTGAAAGTAATCTAATGTCGTTTTTCTCCTGGATAAAAGAGGAGTAACAATAATGAACAGGAATCCAATGCACGGTAAGGATCCATTCATTGAACATTCAACAAACACATACTATGTACTTTCTGAAACCCCTGGAGACAGGACAGCAGAGACAGTGATGCAGACAATGAATGCCCTGCAGAAGCCTGGCTATGAAGGGAACAAAGGCTGAGGAGCAGTCACAGAGGAATGAAGAATTTAAGGGGAAAATTTATGGTTTTTAGGGTTTGGAAAGACCTAAGCATGCTTACAGATTATGAGGAAAGAACCAGCAAAGAGGAACCGGTTGAACACAAAAAGAGGCAAAGAGCAGAGCAAGGTTTTGAAAGCTGGAAGAGGTAAAAGAAAGTGGGATCTTTTGATAAGCGCCCTCCCCCCCAAAAAAAAGAAAAAGAAAGAGAGGTGAAGGGACTGGCTTTGAATGAGAGGAGCTTTTCCTCCTCTAAAATTGGAGGACAGGAGTGAGAACATTTGTTTCTGAACGTGGAAACCACTTTTGCATTTCACATACAGGCAAAATTCTCCAAATAATTTCAGAGGTGACAGGGGATTGTCAATATTTTGAGAGAGGAAAAAAATATGAAAAATACCCCAACAACCTACCATCTATCAGCATTGATTATAACATTCCCCAAAATATCAAAGGAAGAATACCTCTGACTTAGTGACAGGAAAATAAAGACCTCTTTAGGCAGTCCACTCTAGACAACTGTTGATTTCCTTTAATGAATTAAACTTTGCCTTTTAATTTTCACACATTGATCTTAGGTTCGGACTCACAGAGCAACCCCAAATTAGTTTCTTATTCTTCTTCAAAAATACCTCTAGTTTTAAGGCTAACATTTAATGCTCATTTCCTGTGTGCCAGGCATGGATCAAAGTACTTTACATGTACTCACATTTAATCTTCATAATAACCTTACAAAGCTGGTATGTTTTTTCATACATTTTGCATACCAGGAAACTGAGGCCAAGAGAGATTAAGAAACTTGCCCAAGGTCACATTGGATGGTTAGAGCCACAACATGAAGCCAGGTAGCCTCATGTCAGAACCTAGGCCTTAACCAGCCCTTTGTGTGTATGGCAACCTTTCAAATGTTGGATGCTGTCAGGTTCCCTCTCAGGTTTACTCTTCCCCAGACTCAATCTTCAAACTCATGACCCTCCCGCTCATTCTTGTAAGGACAGGTTGTGGTTGCTCAGGTTCCTTTATAACAAGCAGAATTCAGAAGTAAACACAATCCTTCTGATCAAGCCTGAATAAGAAGACACTGTCATCTCCCATGTTCTGGACATTACACTTCTATTAAATGCAGCTTACAATGGCAGGGAAGATAAAGTCTCTAAGGACATAATGAGGTACCAACTCACAAAATGTGGCTTAAATGTGAAATCCTAGAAAACCTCAAAATCAAGTATACCCATTTGGACAACAGAAAATGAGAGTGGGGTTGGTAACTTTGTAGTCTGAACAAACTTTTTGTTCCCGTTTTGTTAAGGGAAAAAAAATAGCAACAGAGAAACACAGCCTTGAAAACAGGAGGTAAGCTTGAAAGGTAAAAGGCAGCCTTCAAGAAAGGTACATAAAAGACTGCTGGTGATGCATGCTCTCATTTACTCAAACTCACGGAGAGCCGTGCTTCTGTACATAAAGCCATCATTTGACATTCATTCATTTATTATTATTATTCTTTTATTTTTGAGAGAGAGAGAAAGAGAGAGAGAGCACACGAGCATGCACACACAAGCGCAGGGGAGGGACAGAGGGAGAAAAACAATCTTAAGCAGGATCCACGCTCAGCACAGAGCCTGACATGGAGCTCGATCCCATGACCTGAGCTGAAATCAAGAGTTGGATGCTCAACTGAGCCACCCAGGAGCCCCTTGTTTCTTCTTTTACACATAACTAAAGTGCATGAGGTCTTTTAAAGGAAGTATTGAAGCTGTTATACTGTCCTATGTTATCAACCAATACATCAGTGATCACAATGTAGTAAGAGCTGTAACACAGATCTGGCCCGTGGTACAATGAAAATTAGTATTTCTTTTTAGGATTTTTTCTTGCTGTTAATCCATATTTGAAATCACAGATACAATGTTAACTTTATGTCCTCTCCAAGAAAAAGGATGCCAGGTAAAATATATTTGGCCAAATAAGGCATTTCTGTAATTTCTAAATAGTTCATAATCATTCAACTACAATGTCCCCATGATCCTTAACAAAAAGATTAAAGGTGTCTGGCTGGCTCAAGCAGTAGAGCATGTGACTCTTGAGCTTGCAGTTGTGAGTTCAAGCCCCATGTTGGGAACAGTTTACTCAAAAAATAACAATGAGAACATTACCCATTCTTTGTTATCATCTTAATTTCATTATCTGTAAAGTCAGCTACCCAACATTACTGAAGTTCAAAATGCTAGATTATTTAGTCTATTAGGGCTTTTGATCTCATTAACTGTAACACTTTTTTCAAAAGCTCAGCCTTAAGGACAGCAATAAATTTTAAGGTTTTTTTTTTTTTTTTTTTTTTGGCCATATGAGAACATAGTCACTTTGTGACTAGAGTGACCACTATGAATTAATCTATCATTCAAAGCAGTTCTTCTCCCAGAGTAGGTGCTTGGAGTTGTGGCAGGGAGCCTAGAGTAAACATCCTTATTTTTGATTTGTACCTGGTGTCATTTCCTGCATTGTAAGGTAGGCACTACTGAATCCTGTTCTATCCTGCAGGAATGTTAAATAAACGGAAATTAAAAAAAAAATTTTTTTTTAACGTTTATTTATTTTTGGGACAGAGAGAGACAGAGCATGAACGGGGGAGGGGCAGAGAGAGAGGGAGACACAGAATCGGAAACAGGCTCTAGGCTCTGAGCCATCAGCCCAGAGCCCGACGCGGGGCTCAAACTCACGGACCGCGAGATCGTGACCTGGCTGAAGTCGGACGCTTAACCGACTGCGCCACCCAGGCGCCCCAAATAAACGGAAATTTTAGATGAGACAGAATTTAAAAGGGGTTTGAGAGTGAAATATTTCCGTGTTTATTTTCACTCTTTGCATACTTGCTTACAACTCTTCCCCACTCTCTTCACAGCTCTGAAATTAGACAAATGATTACATGATCTTATCTTTCGGGGTCTGCTGCACTCACCAGGATAGCCTTGGAGTCCATAGGCTTGCCACTTGCTTACTGGCTGAAGTCCTGCTCTATGTGCATCATGGTCACTGACTGAAGACACACTCAGCTGAGATCTGATCACCTGACAGGAAGGAAACAGAAGTTGGAGGGCTAAAGCTACTTTGCAGGTCAGCTCTGAGAATCTCAAATTTCTAAAGTTATTTCCGGTATGAGACAAAATTCAGAGTCTTAAGTCTGGGCTCCTAAACTTCGTTCTACCACTTACTTGATGCAAGACTTCGATAAGTCACTTCTTAGAGCCTTAGTTTTCTCATCTATACACTAATAAACACTAGAAAGTAATATAAAATTAAGCAGAAATGAGAAGCAGGCTGATTTTGGCCTTCAAGACTACCTTTTTGTATGACACCACACTTTTGTGATTTCTTCTAAGACTCTAAATCATGAAAGGTGTTTGGTGTACTGAAATACCCTTAGTCAAAATGCTGCCCATCTCAGTTCAGGCTATCAGTGCTTTTGAGGCACTTATATACAGCTGGTGCTTAAACAGACCAATGAGGAACATCAGGCAGGAGAGGGTAAGAGAATGGAGAGTGCTCTCACCAGACAGAATAAACGTTTCAGTGAAACACTGGAAACCCTGTTTGCTGAAAGTACGATATTTATTCTTTTTTAGATGAAACTTCAAAATGAAACTCAGAGCTTTTGCCTTTGTGAATTACTTTGAAATTAAGTTTTTCAGGGGCTCATGAAGTTTTCTTTGCATATAAGAGTATCTTAGAGATGCCTTATTAAATTGGTTAAGGGATCCAACATGCAGTCACTAAAGGACATTTACAAAACAAAAACCTTTATTCTTCCACTAATAATAAACTTAGGATCTTGCTTGCCTTAGAATACATCAAATGTTCTCTTCCAAAAAGACAGGGTCTCTCATCCTATTAACTTCACCAAGTGTAGAGATTTCCAGAAAAAAATACCAACAAGTGGCTGGTGTAATACCAGTTTCTGTAATAAAATGGCTACCTGGAACTCTGAGAGTCTTAACCAGCTAATTTTTCCAGGTACTGATGTTTTTATTTTAAATATTTTGTAATGATTTCTTAAATAGACCATATTTAGTAATGTACTGTAATTCAGCAACACTCCCATAGTTGAAGTAAGTTTGTGGACCTATTCTCCATGCTAAGCTAAACCAAACCTCGAAGTTTAAAAAAAGTTCTGCTTTTTCCCTTGCCTATTAGCTGTCACTTTCTCCACTGCATATCAGTTGCTCTCAGAGCAACTTTCTTTTCCAATTTGCGACTTTCAATCTGTTTTGAACTGGGAAACTAAATACTGAAGTTTTTATGTATTTATTCAATGGATAGTGTATTTATTGAATGCTTACTGTTTCAGATAGTGTGCTAGACACAATGTCCTCTTCTCAGGTGGCTTATATTCTAAAATTATTTAAATACTGCAGCAAAATACAGGCAAAAGGAGCTGAATGAGGGTCTGTCCCATGTACATTATTCTTAGAGTTCAGACTTTCTGTATGTTATTTCGACAACTCTAAGACCATTTTTGCTAGCAAATGAAGTTCCTAAAAAGTTCTAGATAAGTATGGTGTTACTACAGCATTCCAATTTTACTGAGATCTATTATTAAGCTTAGAGGGAATGCTCCATCCAGCCATCTGTGGACAACACCAAGGGCAAATTAAGGGATCAGGGATCCTCAGTGTTAACAGCGATTATAAAGAAATTATGCATACTATATACTATAACTGTGATTTTCCCTGTGTCCCCCTTTATGTTACTTTTCCTACTTAACATGGGGAAAGGTAGAAATAATGCATAGTGCTTGAATTCATTTGCCCTTTCCTTTCAAACGTGGAGAGATGATCTCAGTCTTTCAATGCCCTTTTTCTGAGAGGTCCGGAGACGACAGGGACCTATTTTATGGACGACGGCTTAACTAACAAAATCGATCCCTCTCAGTGGTGGGGATACTCGGGTGGTTGTTTTTTTCAAGCTGCAAAGCGCTTCCCTACCGTGTAAGAACACGGTTTAGGGGCTTTTACACAAACTGAAGTAGAGATGTAAACGAACAGTTAATGTTAGGAATGAACACCAATTCCCAGGGATTCTCTGAGGCCGCAGCCAGGAAAGGCCGCGTGGAGTAACCCGGCAGCACAGCTCTTCACCGCCAAAGTGTCACTCTTCATGGACAATTCAACTCCACGCCCACCGAGGCCGGGGATTACTCAATAACACTCAGCGAAAAGAGATGAGGAGAGCTGTGAAGACCCTCAAAAAAGCGAGGTGAGGCGACCGGTGATGCGCGCCGCTCCTCTGTCCGTACCTTGCGGGCATCAGGCCCCGTGCCGCGGGCTGTATGGGCCGCCGAGAAGTCAATCACCGCTCCCAGGTCTGCGGAACCGGGGCGGCTCTGCCGGTAGAAGCGGAAAAGCTTCCGAAAGGCGTCCTCCCCTGGCTCGGCCGCCAACGTCGCTACAGAGCCCACGGCCGCCGCCATCTTCCCCATCTCGTTGCCCGGCCTCTTCTGACCCGGAAGCAGACTGCCGTGCTCCGGATCCGGCAGGTTCTTCCGGGGTCGTGACCATTGGTCACAGAGGTCCTTAATCTAAAGATGGCGGCTTCAGCGGTGAGGGGCGCTATGGCGCTGCGTACTAGTGCTAGTCGGCCGGTGGCTTTCGTCAGAAAAATTCCCTGGACCGCAGCCTCGAGTGAGTGATGGAGACGTATTAGGGGCGGAAGTTTGAGGCTCAAGCGATCCTCAAAAGCACTGCTTTTGGCGGAGCGCTGGAATCAGCGTGGTAGCTGGATTAAGAGCTGTTGCTCCTGAGCAAGCCAGTGAGCAGAATTTTTTTTTTTTTTTTTTTTTTCAATTAATTGGGGATGCGTCTTGAGCTTTTGCGGCACGTATTCTGGGTCTCCTGCCTGCGGGAGTGATTTGGTGGAACAGTTCGTTACTTGCAAACGTTAAGATGTACGATTTAGAAGGGACTGTTTTGATGGCGGTATGGAGGATGGATTCAAACTGGTAAGGTTGAAGGCGGGGAGACGAACTAAAAGGCAGTTTCAGTAATTTAGTCCAAAGAAGAGGACCTGAAATAGTGTAGTGGTAGAAAAGCGGGTCAAATCCACCTATGTTAACAGAACAAAATCAGCGGCTTTTCGCGATGGTTTGAATGGGAAAGAGTACGGAATGACGGAAAAGGAAGAACAACTTCCAGGTTTTTAGCGTTGGTGAATATCGTGGTTAGGATGTGGAAGCAGCAGGTTTAAAGAAGAGGAGGTAAAGGTTAAATGTGTTGAGTTTGAGAAAAACCTGTGAGGTCTCCGTCAGCAAGTGGGCAGAGAAGATTGTGTAGAGATTGAGAAGTGCCCTTTTAAACATAGTGCGCAGGTTAGAATTCCACCTCGGCCATTTAATAGTTGTGCAACCCAAAGGGAGGTAATTTGGGAAGAGGGCTCACTACTGTAATTCACTTTCATCTGTGAAATGGAGTCAGTAATAACTTTCCTCATAGGATTTTTGATTGGGTTAAAATGAGTTTATATGTAAACCGCTTAGACCTGTGCTAGATACATAAGTGCTCAATGAATGATAATCATTTTCGTGATTACTGTAATTGAAGCTCAAGGGGAGAGACCTTGGCTGGAGATAGAGGGTTGGGAGTAATCAGTATCGAAATTTCTCACCAACATTGATTTTTGTCAGTTGCAGTTTTGAGAAAATGTTTTTATATTTGCCTACCAAAAATTAAAAATCCACGGTCAGTTTTATAGGTTTTCATGTATCAGGTCATCTCCCTTAAAGAAAAGAATGGAACTGGGATTACTCACCTCTTAGTTTTTGTGGTCCAGGTGTGGGTAGTGGAATGGAAAATAGATCAGTTTGTGCCTCACTTTCTCAATATGTGGCAGGTGAAGATCAAGCCAGTACAATGTCTTGCTTAGGCTCCATGAAACTGTGTAAAGGCCCAGGGATTTCATCAGCATCTTGCAGTTGCAGGTGTACAGACCATAATGGGTTGGTTTAAAACTCTTACAAAGAGTCTATGAAACATACAACTTTGAAACATTCTCTCTCAGTTCATTCATTCATTCAGCAAATATTTAAGGAGTGTTTGTGGTGGGCATTGTTCTTGGTGCTTGAAGCTGTTTTCCCTTAACAGTTATAGGTAATTTGGGAAGAGGGTTACCTTCCAGAACTAGTTTTGGAAGTGAATGTTTTCTAGAACTTTCAATACCTGGTTTAAAACGTGTATATTTAACACTATTTTGTTTATTCTCCAGTAACATGGTCTCTGAGGTCCTGATCTTGACAACTGATTTGACCAACTGGGAGAGCTCTTCAGAAATTTAGTCCGTATGGGTTGCTGAAGCATTACTAGGCATTTATTCATTCATCAAATATTGCCCTACTGTGTATCAATTACTATTGACATAGTGGACTCAACACTTGGGAAAGTTATGGTGTTGTGGTGAGGGTGAGGAGACTTACAACAGATACTGGCAATTGTTGAAGCAGTGAGGTTTAGATGAACTAGGGGAAATAACCAGGTAATATGAAATATCAATCAGGGAAAGTACAAGCACTGTAGTTCAGAAGAGATCATGTATTTTTGATTTTTAAGATTACTATACATCTTTGAGGACTCAGGTCAGGATAACAACATTGTTTTGTATTGGAGTAGATCCCCGATAAATTAATATTCAGTGGATATATTTGGCTTGGATCTTGAAGGATAATTACAATTTAGGCAGGAAGAGATAGGATTACCGACATAACAAGGGGAAATAACGATAGACAAAGATGGAAATCCACGGGACACACAGAATTGCATTTGCTATACTAGAGAGTAACTATGGGCCAGCAATAGGAAATAAAGCAGGAAGGGTAAGCAGGGTCATCTCAACAAATTTTAAAGTATCAGCTTTTTAACTGAGTGTAAACTTTATGGAAGGCAAGGGCTTAACACACTACGGTTAAATTGTCTTTTGTGTGAATTTCTCACAAGGATTGTTATCCATGCACCTAACACTATGATGAAGATACTCCTCTGCAGGGGATGAAGACTACAGTCAACTCAGCAATTTATCTGTGTGTGTCCCTACACACACTTTCCCCAAATCTGGTACATTACAGCTTTATAGAAATGGTTCTTGACTTACAGTGGTTTCATTTACAATTTTTTGACTTTACAATGGTGCAATAGTGATACACATTCTGCAGAAACTCTGCTTTAAATTTTGATTTTTTTTCCCTGTGCTAGTGATATGCAGTATGATACTCTTTTGTGATACTAGGCAGCAGCAGCAAGATGCAGCTCCCAGTGAGCCATGTGATTACGAGGGTAAACAACTCATAGACTTACTCTGTGCCCTTAACCACCATTCTGGTTTTCATTTTCAGTAGTCAATAAATTACATAAGAAATTCAACACTTTATTATAAAATAGGTTTTGCATTAGATGGTTTTGCCTGACTATAGGCTAATGTAAGTATTCTGAGCATGTTTAAGCTGGCTAGGCTAGGGGTGCCTGGGTGGCTCAGTCAGTTAAGTGTCCGACTTTGGCTCAGGTCATGGGTTCAAGCCCCGTGCCAGGCTCTGTGCTGACAGCTCAGAGCCTGGAGCCTGCTTCAGATTCTGTGTCTCCCTCTCTCTGTTCTTCCCCTGCTCATGCTCTGTCTCTAAAAAAATAAACATAAAAAAACTTTTTTATGATGTAGGCTAGGCTAAACTATGCTGTTCAGTAGGTTAGGTGTATTAAATGCATTTTCAACTTAGGATATTTTCAACTTACAATAGGTTTATCAGCTGTAACCCCATCATAACTTGAAGATCTGTAGTCAGTACCATAGCTGCTTCCTAAATCTTAAGGCTTCAAGGAAATGCAAAGTAGCTCCTGTTCACAAAATGTTTGGGAACTCTAGGCCCACTTTTGGTTTCTACCTACAATCTAGGATGAAAAATACAAAATATATTAACTCCTTTTTTGTTGTTTGTTTTTAAGTAATCTCTGTGCCCAACGTGGGGCTTGAACTCACAACTCCGATTTCAAGAGTCACATGCTTTACCGACTAAGCCAGCCAGGTACCCCAAAATACATGAACTACTTTTAACATGTTTTCTCTTCCTATACAGGTGAGCTGAGAGAACACTTTGCACAGTTTGGCCATATACGAAAGTGCATCATACCTTTTGTGAGTATTCTCTTTGAAAAAAAAAAAAAGTTATCCTTTCATTCTTGATCCTCAAATTTTATCCTCGAATTCTTGAGTTTTTGTCAAAACATATCAACTTGTATGACTTTCTAATGAAGTAAAGCTGTTCAGAGTCTTTATGGATAAAATTATGGGTGATACTGATTAAAAAGTAAAAAAAAAAAAAAAACAAAAAAAAAACCCAACTTATCCTGCACATAACAAATTACCATAAACGTAAGGACTCAAAACGACAAACATGTTATCCACAGTTTCAGCAGATCAGGAACCTGGGCATAGCCTTACTGGGCCCTCTACTCAGGGTCTCATATAGCTGCAGGCCAGGTGTCAGCTGGGGGCTTTGGTCTCATCAGAGGCTCAACTGGGAAAGACTGATGTCCAAGATCCCTCAGATTGTTGGCAGAATTCATCTTTGAACTACCTTTTTGCTGGCTTTCAGCTTGTAGGGACTACCTGCAGTTCCTTGTTACCTGGGAGGTCTGTAGGCTCCCCCAACATGGCAGCTTACTTCTTCAAAGTCAGCAGAGGAGTTTCTCTGTCTAGTCTGTTAAGTTTGTCTTAGAACATAGTCATGGGAGTGGCATCCCATCATTTTTGCCATATTCTTTTGGTTAGAAGCATGTCACAGGTCCCACACACCCTCAAGGGGAAGGGGTTATACAGAGGGTAACTTGGTGGGACATGTGTAGATCACAGGGCCATCTTTGAATTCTGCCCACTCCAGTATTATAGTAAGGACTTGATACTAAAGGATGATTTTATCTGAAAATTAATTGGTGGAGGGGCACCTGGGTGGCTCAGTCGGTTAAAGTGTCTGACTTTGGCCCAGGTCATGATCTCATGGTTCATAGGTTTGAGCCTTATGTCGGGCTCTCTGCTGACAGCTGAGTCTGGAGCCTGCTTCCAATTCTGTGTCATCCTCTCTCTCTGCCCCTCTCCTGCTCATGCTGTCTCTCAAAAAATAAATAAACATTTAAAAAAAATTTTTTTTCAACTGGTAGAGAATATCTGTTTTAATCTTTATCCTCATTAAGTTGAATGCCTTTTTTTTTTTAGTATTTTTATATTTGTTATATTTCCTTTAAAAATTTTAATGTTTATTTTTGAAAGAGAGAGAGACAGAGCACACGCAGAGGAGGGACAGAGAGGTAGACACAGAATTTGAAGCGGGCTCCAGGCTCTGAGCTGTTAGCACAGAGCCTGACGTGGGGCTTGAGCTCACGAACTATGAGATCATGACCTGAGCCGAAGTCAGATGCTCCCCGAACTGAGCCACCCAGGCACCCCTCCTTTGCTTTCTAAGGAAGGTTCAGAAATCAGTTTATGAATTTGTTTTGCTTTATTCTGGGCTGTATTTTTCTGTGGGCTTTCTAGAATTACTGGATTTTTGATGGTGTAATGTGAGTACACACACAGTTTACAGGTGCTTCACTAAAACTGCCCCTTTTTTCCTGACACTGAGAAGACTATGGTAAAATATCAACTTAAAGAAATTTAAATTCTTAACTCTTAATATTTGTTGCTTTCCAAGGATCTAATAGATTACTCCTATCTAGTGCTAGTGAGGGTGTAGGGAAGCTGGCACTGAAATTGCTCAGAAGTTTACTTCATTTCTGAAGGGTAGTTTGGTAAAATCAAAATCCAGAATTTGTATTTGCTTTGATCTAGCAATTCCATTTTTAGGCATTTATTCTGCAGAAATGGTGTGGTTAAGAATGCTCAAAGCAACATTGTTCACTAATATAACTGGAAAGGGGCGCCTGGGTACTCAGTTGGTTAAGCGTCTGACTGCTGATTTCAGCTCAGGTCATGATCCCAGAGTTCTGAGATCGAGTATTGCATTGGGCTACGCAATGAGCATGGAGCCTGCTTAAGATTCTCTGTCTCTCCCTCTGCCCCTCTCGCCTGCTCGCACTTTCTCTCTTTAAACTAAATAAAAAAAATAGTAATATTACCAGAAAGAACCTAAATGTTTATCAATGGGATTAAATAGTCATTCATACAATGGAGTTTTTTATACAGTTGATTAAAAGAACGAAGCACATGTATTACTGACATGAAAATGTTTCTATAAGCTTAAAAACTACAATTTTACAAAGAGTATGAAACTTGTGTTTTTTGAGGAGCATTAAAAAATTTTATCCAAAAATAGTAACACATTTTTCTTGGTTCCCATTTCCCTCTTAGAAGTATAAATAAAATAATTTAGGACCTGGAGTTAACAGGTTTAGATTTAAACAAAAGAAAATTTTGATTCTTGGTAAAGCTAAATAAAATAACAGGAAAAAAGTTTCTGGTAAACAATTCATGTACTCAAGTTAGAAATCCAGGTTCCTATCTTAGATACACAGTACTTAAGTTTTACACAAACACAAAACATTTTTTTCAAATGTTTATTTATTTAGAGAGAGAGAGAAAGAGAGTGAGGAGGGGAAGGGCAGAGAGAGGTGAGAGAGAATCCCAAGCAGGCTAGTTCAGCGTGCAGTCTCACAACCGGGAGATCATGACCTGAGCTGAAATCAAGAGCTGGACACTTAACTGACTAAACCACCCAGGCTTCCCCCACACACAAAATTTTTGAAGCTTTTACAGCAATGGTCATAAGGAGGTAGAGGAGAAATTGTATCTTTCTGAGGTAAGGAGTGAATCACGGGACATTACCAGAAACTTCCTGCAGTCTAGGTTTATACTTAAAAAGTTACCTTTTAGGAGTTCCCCGGGTGGTTGTCAGTTGAGCCTCAGATTCTTGATTTTAGCTCAGGTCACGATCCTAGGGTCGTGGGACTGAGCCCTATGCTTTGTGCTGAGCATGGAACCTGCTTAAGATTCTGTCTCTCCCTCCATCTGCCCCCTCTCCCACTATTTCTCTCTCTCTCAAAAAAAAGTCACCTTTTAAATATGGGGGCAATTTCTAAGAATTTGGTTTGGGGGTGGTGTGGACCACAACATAACTTTGTAACAAGATTGATGATGATGATGATGTACACTGAGTGAATAGACATCTTTGTATCTGTTCTTTTTATTTGGGTGGGGAGGGGCAGAGGGAGAGAGAGAGAATCTTAAGCGGGCTCCATGACCAGCACAGAGCCCAAAGGCAGGCTTGATCTCACAACCTTGAGGTCATAACTTCAGCCAAAATCAAGAGTTGGATGCTTAACCGACTGAGCCACCCAGGCACCCCTCGTCTTTAAATAGCAGGGTGCTTCGAAGCACACCAGAATCTTTTCCACACGTGCTGATGTATAGGTTGGATGATAAGCACTCTTGTCCTATGCACAAAGGGAAGCACCTTGAAGTCTGGAGCTAGGTAAATAAGGATAATACTGTATATATTTTTTCTTTTTTCCTATTTTTCATTAGGAATAGGGAGTATGTGATTATAATGGTAGTAGTGGTGATGAGAGTAATTGGTCTCCAAAATTACCAGAAATGCACCTAGATTTTGAGGCTTAATTTTTTAGTTTCTAGAAATGAGGAAGTTAGAGTACTCTATTTATGTGATTAAAATTTCCCTTATTTTAGTGTGGTTTGTATCTTGAATGACAAAGAAACTTTACTACCTGTATGTTACTTCTCCAGTGGCATCAGAAAAGCAGAATGTTAAGATTAACACGGCGGTTAAGCCTTTGGTAACTAAGTTTTTCAACATCTTTAATAATGTCTGTTATGCCGTTTTGGCAGATGAAAAGTTGGTAGTTTGTTTTGGAGCTCATGGAAACATTTTTCAAGTTCATGATTAATCTCTTCCTAAATTTTGAATTTTTAGGACAAAGAGACTGGGTTTCACAGAGGTATGGGTTGGATTCAGTTTTCTTCAGAAGAAGAACTTCAGAATGCACTACAGCAAGAAAATCATATTATTGATGGAGTAAAGGTAAACATTTTTCTGTATAATGTCGTGAGCTTTCTATTTATCAGTCAGTAGGTCAAAAGTATGGAATGACAAGGTCTTTGGGAGATTTGTAACTAAGGTTTCCTTAATATTGGTTAAAGAATGGTGGTGGTGGGAGAGTGCCAGTTCTAAGATGTCTGGGAGGGTAGTACAGGAAGACCCTTTAATGGTTAGCAAGGTGTATCTAACATAGAGCAGTGGGAACTTACTTACAAGGTAGGGAGACTGTTGTTGAAATCCTGGCTTTTCCACTTACCATGCAACCTTGGGTCAAACCGATTTAGTTTTAAGAGCAGGGAACATATAACATCCTCTTGACTTATAGCTGCTGACTCCATAATAAAAAGGCAGTCTTAAAGTGGCAGTTTTCAGTCAGTTGTAATGTTTTTGCAGATAGTGTCTTTCCTTACAATGCTTATTTGATTTTTCTCAGCTCCACATTCAAGCTCAAAGACCAAAAATTTTGCAAGGGGATCAAACATCTGATGAAGAAAAAGATTTTTGAGACTGTTACTACCTATTAAATAAAGTAATCAAAATTGAAAATTTTGCCTAAATGTTTTTATTTGAAACAAGTAGTTGCACCAAGCAAGAGCTTGCTTTCCCCACTCCAAATGAAAACCGAGCTCAGGAGGGGCAGGCGTCATTTGGCAGGACAGTTCTAGAATGTGAACATCCTTCTACTCACTGTGATTGGGGCAACTGTATTCATCAGCAGTCCTTCTTACACAAAATATTATCCCCAAAGTACTAACGTCACACAAAAGGAAGTGGTCTTAATTTCATGTGTGGGGCAGTATGTTCTATAAATGCCAAAAGGTAGGAGAAACACAAACACAACCCACTCTTTAAAAAAAACTAAATAGTTCAAAGAATTTTCCACCCCCCCCCCCTTACTCCCGTAATAAAAAGTAGTGCTGGGGTCTAACACCCAGATTTGGTTTTTATCCTGGCCATTTACAAAGTGTTTCCCCATCTGACTTGCATCATTAGGGTTATGGACAAAAGTTCATTCACTTTGAAGAACGGTGTATCTACTCCTTCCTCCTCTTCTTGCCTTCATGCTCATGTTCCTTGGGGCGGCTGCTGTCTGAGGGTCTTTTAGAGCCACCGTGCTGTTTGGCTTCTTCCAAAAACTTGTCTAAACCAAAAGGGTCTTCCTCAAACTGAACTGGTCCTTCTCGGCCTCTCTGCCTACGGTCTGAACCAGAAAACTCCTTATCGGGAACAAATCTAGGGAAAAAGAAAAAGGACTATGAACCACTTTGTTTTCACTAGTGCAAACAGTGAGACTGAGCTGTCTGCCTTGGTACCTGTTGGTCTTTATTCTGGCTTCTAGGTCATCACCATACATGTCCTTGTCCAGGTTTTTACTGGGCCTGTAAATATTCTGGGCCATATCTTTACCACCTCTCCAGGCTTGATCATAAACATTGTAAATTTCATCTTCTCCACCTGCAAAACCACTGTCCATACCCTGTGGAACAAGAACATTAAAAGTTCACATTTTCAGCAATCTGAACTGCAAATTAAAATGATCTTCATTAAAAATCCATAAATTTTCATTCTTAACCACCTTTGGTCCTTAGATTAAATACAGTGCTAATAAGTCTGACTACTTGAGTGAAGTAGTCATTAAAATTGGGGGATAGTAGTATAAACAGGTACTTGACAATTTCAATTTTACAGACAATGGCAAAAAGATGAAAGAATTGTCAAGTACCATTTACCTGATGTCACTCACTAATTTATTTATCATGTAACTTCTATCCCCAACATGGGGCTTAAACTCACATCCCTGACGTCAAGAGTTGCATGCTGTATAGGCAGGCATCCCTGTATGATTTCATTTAGAATAGGGGCACCTGGGTGGCTCAGTTGCTTAAGTGTCCAACTCTGGCTCAGGTCATGATCTCGCGGTTTGTGGGTTCAAGCCCCACATTGGGCTCTGTGCTGACAGCTTGGAGCCTGGAGCCTGCTTTGGATTCTGTGTCTCCCTGTCTCTCTGCCCCTCTCCCATTTTCACTCTGTCTCTCTCTCAAAAATAAATAAACGTAAAAAAAATTGTTTAGAATAAATGTCACAACCCTTAACTCCCTGAGAACATCACTGTCTGCCTGCCTGTCTGTCTGTCTGTCTCTATCTATCTAAGAGAGAGAGAACATGTGCTGGGGAGGGGGCAGAGGGCGAGAGCAAGAATCTTAAGCAGGCTCCCATGACCCTAGGATCGTAACCTGAGCTGAAATCAAGATGCTCAACTGAGTCACCCAGGCCACTCCAAGAACAATCACTATCATAGCAAGACACAATAAGGCTCTTAATGAAAATCCTAAGACAACAAGGAACTTGCTTCATATATTTGAATGGTTCCTTAATACGGGATGTCCTTTGTTAGGAAAATTTTTATTACAACTTTGAAATAATTTAAGCTTAAGCTTGTAAGAGGTGACAGTCATAAATATTTACTTACATGAAACTTTCATGCCTAACCCCTTTGCTCAGCCTGGTAAATTACCACAGCACAGTGTTTAAGAACACAAACTTTGAAATCAAGACAGCCCATGTTTTAATCTTCTATCAGTTTCTAGCTAAACCTGTATGTGTCTCAAACATACAGAGGTTGTAACAAATAGTATGAAGTCATAGGGTTTTTTAAAGGATTGAAATAATACAAGTAAAAGAACAATGCCAGGAATGTAAAAAAGTACCTAATAAGTTATTAAACTAAAAGAACTTACTCAAATGCTACCTTCAAATCTCCCTGAAGCTTCGGAGTCAATAAACTTTTCTGTTCCATATCCCAGTAGAACTTTATTTCTATGTCTATATTTTTATTACAGCCTGCCTTGTCCTTATTTATATACGTATATGTCTTTTCCAGTAGACTTGAAGGTTCCTTGAGGGCAAAGCACATCTATTTTTGATCTAAAGGTCTTATGCCTGTAAATAATCAATGTTGGGTAGATTAAAACATAAAGATACTTCTTCAGTCCTAATGTGTCCTAGCTAGTTAATAACAATAGCTTCTAGGAATCAGATTTCCTGATAGCTAGTTTAGCACTTAAATTTAGTTTTTTAGCTTCATCTTTAATATCAGTTTTTTTTTTTAATGTTTATTTATTTTTGAGACAGACAGAGCATGAACGGGGGAGGGGCAGAGAGAGAGGGAGACACAGAATCGGAAGCAGGCTCCAGGCTCTGAGCCATCAGCACAGAGCCCGACGCGGGGCTTGAACTCGGACCGCGAGATCATGACCTGAGCTGAAGTCGGACGCTTAACCGACTGAGCCACCCAGGCGCCCCTAGCTTCATCTTTTAAAGATCTCAAGTTTATGTGATTCTATAGCATTAAAAAGTTGTTGTTGTTTTTTTTTTCAAAGATCAACAGAAAACCAAAAGAGATAGTTTTGTAGGACACTGGGTCTATTTTAGAAATAAAAGACCAATATATTAGGTTTTTTTTAAATCACCTAATTTCTTTCATTTTCTACTAGTGTCTTAAATCTTAGCCAACTGTAAGAGGGCAAAATCAGAGTTGTTTCATCTTACTTGCATCAAAGATCAAATAAGATAAAGCAGCTAAGTTATAACACATAACTTGTAATATTTTTCTCTCATTATGCCAGCATACCTTACTTAGATTGATCCAAATCTATGATACGTTAATTTTCTTTTCCCTGAGGACTGTATTCGTATCAACACTTAAGACATGCTATTTCTAAATTCCTTGTACCTTGGACTGGTTGAAGAGCCTTTGGTCATACTGAACTTCATTGGATGTCCGAGGATTGGGTACACCAAGAGCAATGACTTCGCTGATATCTCGATTTTCATTTCTCTGCAGTTTTGACCTGTTTTGAAATATAATGTTGCTAACTGAAAACTCTTCACAGACAAGCTGAATTTCAATTTCAACCTAACCAATCTCAGAAGCAAAGTTAATGAATATATCCTGTTCAGATCTTGTGAACATATATTCCCTGATAATGCATAATTGGGCTGGCAGTCCTTACAGCACTTCAGAGATGTGATTATTAGAAGAGGTGGGGTTTTACTTTCTGTTCAATGAAAAGAACTGTCAAGAGACTCACTCTAGACATGAAGTGTTTAATACAAGAAATCACCTTACCAAAAAAAAAAAAAAAAAAAGAAAAGAAATCACCTAACAGAGCATGCTGAGACAGAAAATTGCTAGTCTGTATTTGCTATTATGCGAGGGTTGGGGGAGGGGGACTGGATGCAAATTAGATGTATCCTATGAATCGCTGTCAGTAAGCCAGAATCAGTTCTTTACCTGAACCACATTGAGTAATTTTATCCTATAAGAATTTTGAGAAAAACATTATCAATGACTGGATTACTCAGTATGATTTTCAATATTCAGATTATCTTAATTCCCCTGCTGTTTCAGTATGTATGCAATCTATATCATAATGAAACCATGGTAACTGTCATCACTTATTTTACCAGAAACTCAGGTCTGTCAATCTATTTTTTTTGAGAGACAGAGCGCTACTGTTTTTGAGAGAGAGAAGAGAGACAGTGGAAGCCGGGGAAGGGCAGAGAGAGGGAGACACAGAATTCAAAGCAGGCTCTAGGCTCTGAGCTATCAGCACAGAGACCGAAGCTGGGCTTGAACTCATGAACCATGAGATCATGACCTGAGGTGAAGCTGGATGCTTAACCAACTGAGCCACCCAGGTGGCCTGAAACTCAAGTCTTAAAATGATTTCTATAGACAACCTAATTTTCACCCAGTCATAAGTTTACAGTCTTTCTACATTATCAATTCTCATAACCTCTTTACTGTTTTTAAGGGCCCAATTTATCTACAGAGCCATTTTAATTTTTTACAGCTTAGAAATTTCAGAGCAAGAGTATCATTAATTGTGCACTTTCACATTTCATTCCACTCTCTTCTACACCGCTATTATCCACAATTTGAAATTCAGATTTTCTGCTTCTCCAGGGCTTCACTTACCCAGGGAGATGAGCTATGCCATTAAATAACAAAGACCACCACCAGCAGGAATCTTCTTTTTCATGTTTAGTACATGACTTGAAAAAAAAATGGATTTTATCAATAGCTCACAAAATGATGAGAGTGTGGAAAACTGCTCATATGGAAAGACAATGTTTCATAGTTGTATTTAACCCTCACTCAGAATTCAGGCCTCAGCCTTTGGTGAACCATAAACTTTACCAATCCCTACTTTAGCCCAAGTCCCCATGCAAATATTTTGTTTGTTTCACGCAGGTCTGTACTTATTAACAGTGCTCTGGTCTGTTTTCCCAAGTAATTTTACATGGTAGCTCTGTCTTTGAATTTTAATAGAACTGCTCATGAGAAGAGGCTGATTTTCACTTCTCACAAAATCTGCTCTTATCTGCCACTGTACTCGGGACAGTCCTCTGCATGTAGGAGTATCTCAATGAAAGCACAGAAGCTTTGGGGCGCCTGGGTGCCTCAGTTCGTTGAGCATCCGACTCTGACTTAGGTTTCGGTCATGATCTCACGGTTCATGAGACTGAGCCTCACATCAAGCTCTGTGCCGACAGCAAGGAGCCTGGTTGGGATTCTCTCTCTTCCTCCCCGCCCCCCTCCCCGATCCCTCCCCAACTCACGCATGTGTGCGCTCTCTCTCTCAAAATAAACATTAAAAAAATAATAATAATTTTTTAAAAAGTACAGAAGCTTATTCTCTGCCTGGAGGAATAGGCACATAATGTTGGTCTCACCATTTAAAATAGGAAAAGAACAGACCAGAACAGTCCTATCTACTACCTTCACAAACATGATCTGAACTCCCTTTTCTATATCCCTCTGTCATTCACAATTCTAGCTTATTCTATACATCTACAGGGTGATAAGAAAGGATTACTTCCAGGGACAGTCAATTCTTCTAAGAAAAAGTAAATAGTTTGGTGTGAGAAAATAGTGCTGATCTAGTAAGTTATCAAACTAAAAAGGAAAAGCAGAGAAGCAAAACTGGGCCCAGTGGACTAAACCTTCTCTCTAAAATGTTCAGAAAAGCCACTCCTCATAATTCGTATTTATCTCAAATAGCACCTACCTCTTATCAGGAGCTGCCCTGGAAAGATTCCGGTCGTGCTGTCTCTCTTTTCGCCTATCATGCCGGATTTCATCCCTCTCACGTGCCTCCCCATCCTCTGTGTGAACAGAGTTGAAAATTACTTCACCACTATGTTACCCATTAATATCTGGAACCAGAGAATATTCTTTAACCTATGACAGAAAATTCCATGAATTTCTTTATAGTCACATTCAACCCTTTTAACTTACTTGCAATTAATTTAAATCCAACAGTATTGATCTAATTTTTTAAAGTTTATTTACTTATTTGCGGGGGGCGGGGCAGAGAGAGAGGGTGAGAGACAATCTCAGGCAGGCTCCATGCTCAGCGCAGAGCCTGACTTGGGGCTCGATTCCCGAATGTGAGATCATGACCTGAGCTGAAATCAAGAGTCGGCTGCCTAATTGATTGAGCCACCCAGGCGCCCCAGTTTAATTTTTGAATGTGAATTCCATAATTATGCATGCAGCTGCAGTGTTTACAGGTAAAGTATACTGATGATGTCTTTAACTTAACTTGAAATGCATCAAAGTTGTAAGGTGAATTGACGGTGGATACAGATGGGTAGACAGGTAATAAAGCAAATTTAGCAATGTTAATTGTGAAAAAAAAAAGTTAACTGTAGAATCTAGGTGGTAGAGATATGGTTGTTCATTGTATAATTCAACTTTTCTGTGTGTGTTTTTTTTTAAGTTTATGTACTTATTTTGAGGGAGAGAGAGAGCACGTGTGCGCACATGATCACGTGAAAGGGGCAGAGACAGAATCCCAGGCAGGCTCCACATTGCCAGCACAGAGCCTGATGTGGGGCTTGAATCCACAAAATTCGAGATCATGACCTGAGCTGAAACCAAGAGTTGAATGCTGTACCGACTGACCCTTGATTTCAGCTCAGGTCATGACCCGAGGGTCATGGGTCTGAGCCCCACGTTGGGCTCCCCTTGAACACGGAGACTGCTTAAGATTCTCTCTCTACCCTGCCTCTGTACCTCTCCCCTGCACGCTCTCTAAAAAAATAAAAAATAAAAAATAAAAAAAAATTAAAATTGTCATATTAAAATTTCAGGAAAAAAAATTATGTGTAAATGTACCCTTGTATTTTCAAAGACTGGCTGAATAAAGAATCTTTTGCTTGTGGTCCACCACAGCTCGCTGCGTCTTGATCTCTACCTATGGTGTTTATGTCTATCTTCACCTTCTCTTCTCTCTCCAGTCTGAAGGGACACAGTGTGAGCATGTGCTTTGGTGGAGCCAGCCTGTCTGGATTCACATCCTGTTCCTATGACAGGTTAGCAATATGACCCTGTGCAGGTTACTCTACCACTCTGAGCTTTAGTCTCCTCTGTAAAACAGTGACAGTCCTACAACCACTGCATGGGGTCACTGGAGGGAGTATATAAGGCAGTACATGTAAAGTGCTCAGAGTAGTGTCTGCCATAAAAAGCACTCAATAAACGTTAGTTATTAGTATCTGGCAACACGTTTGTCAAAATTTTAACTAATTGTTCAAAAATCATTCTGTGCTTTCTTATCCTCACCAGTGTAGAGAACTTAGATACAGGGAAAATCTTCTAATCACCTTCCGTGGCTAAGTATATGTACAACAAGCAGGTTTTTATAACTTGCCTTATTAAGTCATTCATATATGATTCAAGGGTATGGATCACTACTTATAATCCTGGTTCTTTCTCTACAGCTGAACTCTGGACTCCTATATCCAACTGCCTGCCTGACACCTCTATCTTAAACTTAACATGTCTACAACTAAACTCCTAATCTTTCCCTCCCAAACCTCTTCCCCTGCAGTCTTCCCAATATTAGTAAATGGAAACTCAATCCCTCCCAACTGCTCATGAAGTTCTGGAAATAATCCCTGACTCTTCTTCTCTCATACCTCTACGTAACACATAAGCAAATTTTGACGGCTCTCCCTTCAAAACACATCTGTATCCGACCATGTTTTCCCTACCTCTCGTTATCTCTCATCTGGATTACTGCAACAGCCCTCCAAATGGTTTCCCTGCTCCTCCACATGCCCATTCCACAGCCTGCTCATATATGGCATATTGTGCTGCTTTGCTCAAACCCTTCAAATGCTTCCCTTGTTATCTGAAGTAAAGCCATGTCCTTAAAATGGCTAAAAGGCCACCCATGATCTGGCCATTAGTCTTCGTATTTACATTAACTACTCTGACACCTCATCTACTACTCAGCGTGCTCCAGTCCAGCTACACTGGCCTCCTGCTTTTCTTTAACACACCCAGTATACTCCCAAATCAGGGCCTTTGCACTTGCTGTTCCTTCTGTCTGGGATGCTTTTCCGCAGAGTAAGACTCATTTCCTTACTTCCTTCAAGTTTTTGTGCTAATGTTACCATCTAAGAAGTCAGGTCCATTCTGACTATCCTTTCCTTCTGGTACTTTTATCCTCTTTGCCTGTTTTATTTTTCTCCATAGAGATTATTATTATGCTATTGTTATTAATCATCTAGTAATGATAATTAACTTTTTTGGTCTGTTTACATTCACTACTATACTCTCGATTTAAATGAAAACCTTGTGTCTAGAAGAGAACCCTGCATATAGTAGATGCTCAATATGCATTGAAGGAATGAATAATTGTACTGGTCTAGGATTGATAATTTGAAAAAAATTTTTTTTAATATTTATTCACCTTTGAGAGACAGAGCACAAGTGGGGAAGGGGCAAAGAGAGAGGGAGACATAGAACCTGAAGCAGTCTCCAGGCTCTGAGCTGTCAGTGCAGAGCCTAATGTGATGCTCAAACCCACGAACTGTGAGATCGTGAACTGAGCCGAAGTCTGACACTTAACTGACTGAGCTATCCCCTCATTATTTCATTTTATCAAAAATTTTTAATGTTTATTTTTGAGAGAGACAGAGCACAAATGGGGAAGGGGCAAAGAGAGAGGGAGACACAGAATCTGAAGCAGGCTCCAGGATCTGAGCTGTCAGCACACAGCCTGATGTGGGGCTCGAACCCATGAATCATGAGATCATGACCTGAGTTGAAGAGCTGAAGTCAGACATTTAACTGAGCCACCAAGGTGCCCTTAGAAACTTTCTTTTTTAAAATATTTACTTATTTAGAGAGAGAGAGAAAAAGCACGGATGTGTGAACTGGGGGAGGAGCAGAGAGAAGGAGAGAGAGAATCCCAAGCAGGCTCCATGCTGTCATTATGGTGCCCAATGTAGGGCTCAATCTCATGAACCGTGAAATCATGACCTGAGCAGAAATCAAGAATCAGAGGCTCAACCAACTGAACTACCCAGGTGCCCTGAAAGAAGAAATCTTAAGCAGGCTCCACACTCAGCACAGGGCCTGACATGGGGCTCAATCCCATCACCCTGGGATCATGACCTGACCACTCCATAATATGCAATTTTAAATGATTTTTAATTTAATTTAAAAATGTCCAGTGTAGGAGCACCTGGGTGGCTCAGTTGGCTAAGTGTCCAACTTCAGCTCAGGTCATGATCTCACGGTTTGTGGGTTCCAGCCCCGCATCAAGTTCTGCAGAGCCTGCTTGGGGTTGTCTCCCTGTCTTGCTCTCTGCCCCTCCTCCACTTGTGTGCACGTGCACGCTCTGTCTCAAAATAAATAAACAAACTTAAAAAAAAAAAAAGTCCAAGCATGCCTGGGTGGCTCAGCTGGTTAAGCATCCAACTTCAGCTCAGATCATGATCTCACAGTTCGTGAGTTTGAGCCCTGCGTCGGGCTCTGTGCCGACAGCTCAGGGCCTGGAGCCTGTTTCGGATTCTGTGTCTACCTCCCTCTGCCCTCCCCAGCTTGTGCTCTTTCTCTCTCAAAGATAAAACATTAAAAAAAAAAATTCCAATGTAGTCTCATACTACATTGAAGGCCCATCTTCAAATATATATTCTTTATTTTCTACTGCTACAGCTCAGTAAAGCAGAAGTTATTGTTTCATTTCTATATTATTTCTGAAATGTCTACATTTTTATAGGTGTGTACTAGTTTTCTATGCAGTAAAAACAATGGCGAGTCTCTAAATGTTCACAATGTAAATTCAACTCAGTAAAGAGAATGTCGTACCTTTTTCCACATGGGTTTTGATCCCAGCTCTTCTCTCCCTGGCTTTCTGGGCCATTTCTCTAAGTTTCTCTTCATGTTTCTCCTTTTCTTTCTGAGCCATCTTTCTCTCTACTTGCGCACGCATTTCTACAGCTTCACGAGCCTGTTAGTAAAGTCAGATGTTAAATAATACACAATTGGAGGGTAAGTCACAGCTATCATCCAAAACCCTGACTGAAGTCTGGCTTCAAAGAGCAGTTATAAGAATTTAGATTTGTTATTACCGATTAAAACAAAGATTCTTGTCCACTAAAACAAAGCTTGCCTAAAAGACATTGCGAACTTAGATTTTTCACTCTGGAAAATGTTTTAGTAGTTCAAATGATAACGACCCCAATAAATCTTGTAAGTCGCTGTTTCACTAATGCTTTCTCAGAAACAACCCCAAAAATACGTTAAACCAGGTTCCAATTAAGCAATTTTCAGTATCAGTAACATAGCAGGAACTGGTAATGTGTTCAAAATCAATCAAGACAATTCAAGATAAAGCCTTAGCAGGAGATGATTTTTTAGAAAGGTGCTTGCTGTGATGTAGGATGTATACTTATCTATGTTTTGTTTTTTTTTTTTTTAATTTTTTTTTTTCAACGTTTATTTATTTTTGGGACAGAGAGAGACAGAGCATGAACGGGGGAGGGGCAGAGAGAGAGGGAGACACAAAGTTGGAAACAGGCTCCAGGCTCTGAGCCATCAGCCCAGAGCCCGACGCGGGGCTCGAACTCATGGACCACGAGATCGTGACCTGGCTGAAGTCGGACGCTTAACCGACTGCGCCACCCAGGTGCCCCTTATCTATGTTTTAAACATGTGCCATGAGGTATGTGAACTTCCAGGTCACATATTAATAATATTAATGCCATAATATTAATAGACAATTGCTATTATGACTACCATTTTCTACAGCATTCAATTCATCAAGATGTTTATTTGCCCTTCCTTGCTGACCTTTTGGGAGACATCTATATTTAAAACAGAAAAAATTATTAAAAGAAAAAAAGAAAGAAAAACATTGTAAAACCTAAAAATAGCAGTCGACAATGTCTTTAAAAATGAGATGAGCCTAGTGAACCACCATTCCTGGAGTGTTCTGAGGAGGCTGGCTGGCCAGCAATGGAGTCTATGTACAAATCTACAAAGGCTGAGACCAGGCGCAGAGCTGCAAATAGCACCTGCCATGTCTGGCGTCCATGCTACAGGTGACTGTCTCTCTAGGTGCCCAGTACTGTACCTAAAACAGCAGTATCTTGTGTTAATCAAACCATCATGTTGTAGGACTTAAAATTTACAGTGATGAGTCAGTTATTTCTCAATAAAACTGGAACAAACAAACAGTATCTTAGGTAACCAAAAATGGATTTACAAATGATCAAGAGCATTACACCCGTTAATTATGACAGACCAACCTTCCGATCAGCAATATAGAGGGCTTCAGCCAGCTTGGCAAAGTTCTCATTGATGTGAACTGTCTGCAGGCCTCTTCCATCAGCAGCCAGACGCTTGTCTAACGGAATTGTATAACCCTGTGCGAAAGCAGGCAGGAATCACCAGTCATAAAAAAGTGGTAACAGATTCTTTTTTTTTTTTTTAATTTTTTTTTTCAACGTTTATTTATTTTTGGGACAGAGAGAGACAGACCATGAACGGGGGAGGGGCAGAGAGAGAGGGAGACACAGAATCGGAAACAGGCTCCAGGCTCTGAGCCATCAGCCCAGAGCCCGACGCGGGGCTCGAACTCACGGACCGCGAGATCGTGACCTGGCTGAAGTCGGACGCTTAACCGACTGCGCCACCCAGGCGCCCCTAAGATTCTTTAAAGTTAGATTTAAATACGTCCATTTTGACAATCACTGAGCTGAAGTTCTTGTTCTTACATCTTTCTTCCCAATTGTGAAACAGCAGCAGAGGCTCACACTGAGAGCTTCGTGTAAAGTCTTAACTGAAAGCACTTCATGTCTGCGGTCTTATTTAACCTTCACAGTGACTCTGTAAGGCTGGTAACACTGTTGTTTCCATTTCACAGCTGATGATGCTGAGGTAGGGAGCTTAGGTAATGTCCCCAAGGTCACACAGTTAATAAACAGATGAGCTAAACTTTAAACTTGGACAGTAGGATACCAGAGCCCAAGGTCAGGGCAAAAAGATTCTCATGTTAATAATTATGAGTTAGGGTAAAAGGAAATCACTATCAAATAGCTAAACAGTTGTTCCTCAAGTAATAGACCAATCATACAAAAGTGGAACAAATCACTAACATCAGAGTATACATAGGTAGTTTAACGTGTTGTACTGTTTTAATGACTTGTCAGATTCTTGGAATACTGTAAGTTTTAGTAAATGGAAAAAAAGATATTTTAACAAATTAAGATTCTGTGTTCTGAAATTTTGCATCCTATTTTCAGTAACTCAAGGAGTATACTTGAACACCATGGACATTTCAGGCTTAGCTTTATTCTTCCAGATTTATGATTAGATTCCTAAATGTTGACTCTTGTCCATGGTCTTTACTCCTAATATACCAAAGTACACCCTTTTGTTTTAGGATGAGTACATAACTTCCTTTAAGAAATAATTTAGGAGCACCTGGGTGGCTCAGTCTGTTAAGCGTCCTACTTTGGCTCAGGTCATGATCTCATAGTCTGTGAGTTTAAGCCCCATGTCAGGCTCTGTGCTGACAGCTCAGAGCCTGGAGCCTGCTTCAGATTCTGTGTCTCCCACTTTCTTTGCCCCTCCCCCACTCACTCGCTCACGCTCTCTCAAAATAAAGACACACAAAAAATTTAATAAAAAAATAAAAAATAAATTTAAAAAAGTAGTTCTATTTAATCTACAAATTAAAGTGGCCTTCATCACCCATCAAAAATAGAATTATAGAGCATGATTTGGGGGAAAAGGGGAAATAGTGATCAGAGAATTTATTTCACATTATTGTACAGATTCTTTATGACTCCTGCAAGCTTTGGTGCTTAGAGATGTACAGGATTTAAAAAGCTTATGCATATATTCTTATAAACAGAAAAAAAATGTTTGAAACTTAAAGCACTGCATATATCCAAACAATTACTCTTTTTTGTCATATTATTTATTTATTTATTTTTAACGTTTATTTATTTTTGGGACAGAGAGAGACAGAGCATGAACGGGGGAGGGGCAGAGAGAGAGGGAGACACAGAATCGGAAACAGGCTCCAGGCTCTGAGCCATCAGCCCAGAGTCCGACGCGGGGCTCGAACTCACGGACCGCGAGATCGTGACCTGGCTGAAGTCGGACGCTTAACCGACTGCGCCACCCAGGCGCCCCTTTTTTGTCATATTATTAAACTGATTTCTTTCAGAAATAATTTTAGATATCAATTCCAGTTTTCTAAAGAAGACTTTCATTCATTGATATGTCACTTTAATTTACCTATTTCCTTTCTATAAGCTTCTGATACCTACAATTCACTAAAAGAATCTACATAGTATTCATGTGACTGGCATACTATATTTCTATTACATTACAAAAAAAAAAAAGTCACATAAGTTGGGTGTTCCTTTTTGAAAACATTCAGCTAAGTGAGATGGTGAGGATTTAATGAAAGTTTTTCAGGCTGAACATCTTTCCTGAGTGTTTTCCAGTAGGTTCTAAAAGTAGGAGACTGATTTTATGACAACTTCATTACCTTTGCATTTTTCCAGTTTGAAATACAAGGAGGAATCTTCCACTCTTGTTGTTCCTTCACAGTCATCTGAGTTGACAAAAGAACAGAAAAAGAGACATTTTTAGATTTATAGTCTAGCTAAAACCCAAGCGCAATGTTTCTCTTCAAAGATAGTTCAATATACACTGACATATGAATGAATGTAGTCCAAGGCCAAAGTTCCATTTGTTTGGTAGCACTATATACTATGTTCCTTCATCATGGATTCTAGTAGTAACTTTAATATAAAAAAATGGAAAATAATCTATACATTATTTTTAACTATTATAAATGGTTAGTATTTTTCCATATTTAAAGTGACATGACTTTGAGATGAAAACTTGTTCTTTTAGTTGGATAATAAATCATATGTAAAAAATGCCACTCAGATTATCAGGGGCGTATTAATCCCAGGCACTTACTTCTTATAACTATGATAATATTCTGCTTGTCAAATAGCAGACCCTGTTCATTCCATTAATAGCAGGGGTTAGGCTAACAACAAGAAAACTAATAGCTAAAATTTCACATACGTTCTCTTACACACTCTGGAACTACCTACAAATTATAGCCCTGAGTGGCTCCCCATTTGATCTTGAAAGATAACTTAAAAAATGTAGTAAGTGTGGCAAAATGTACCTGTATAGGCACCTAGACTTTGTTCTATGGAAGGTTATTTATAAAATTAATAATCATGAATACAAAAAAAGATGTTAGACTACAGCAAAGATTACCTTCCGGCTAGGGGAATGCATGACAGGTGCAGGAGGAGAAGGTGGTCCTCGGGGAATTTTCTTATTAATCCTGAAGGATAAAATCAAAGCAAAACCAGAGAGTGTTACACAGTTTTCCATTTTAGCTAATATGTCTCAAGTCTCCCCCTCCCATTTTTATAAAGCTTCAAATATATAAAAAAAAGAGTGTATAATATATGCCCATCTATATCAGTCACTGAACTTCGACAACTGTTAAACACAGCCAACCTTGTCATCGTCATTACCCACCTTCATCTCCACAGTATCATTATCATTTCATAGAGTAATATACTTTTAGTAGGCTCCACATCCAACATGGGGCTCGAATTCACAACACCAAGATCAAGTCACGTGCTCTACCAACTGAGCCAGCCAGGCACCCCCACTTTTTTTCTTCTTTTTAAATAACAGTTTTTTAAAATAACAGGTACACCTGACATACAATTAACTATACATATTTAAATGAACAGTTTAAGTTTGACACAAGTATACACCTGTGAAACCATCATCACAATCAAGATGGCGAACACACTCATCACCTCCAAGTTTCTGCATGCTCCTTGCCTATCCTTCTTATTCCTCCCCTCACCTCTGTACTCCCCTCCTTCACCATAGGCACTGATCTACCTCCTGTCACCTCAGATTAGTTTGCATTTTCTGGAGTTTAATAAAAATGGAATCATACAGAATGTATTTGTTTTTGTCTGGCTTCTTTCACTCAGCATAATTATTTTGAGATTCATTCATGTTATCTCATGTATTAAGGTTATTCTTTTTTATTTATTCCATTTTAATATTAATAGTATTCCATGTATAGATGTCCCACAATTTATTTACCCACTCACTTACTGATGGACATTTGGGACATTTTTCTCCTCTGATATCTTTTTTAAGAATAGAGGTTTATTCTTTTTTTTTAAATTTTTAAAAATCTTTATTATTTATTTTTGAGAGAGAGAGAGAATGAATGAGCAGGGGAGGGGCAGAAAGAGGGAGACACAGAATCCGAAGCAGGCTCCAGGCTCCTAGCTGGTAGCACAGAGCCCAATGCGGGGCTCAAACCCACGAACCGTGAGACCATGACCTGAGCCGAAGTCGGACGCTTAACTGACTGAGCCACCCAGGCACCCCGAATAGAGGTTTATTCTTACAGGCCACCTACTTACTTGAACCGTGGAGGCTCCATTGGATCTTTTTGCATTTCCACCATCCGAATAACTCTCTGTTTAGCTCCAGAGTTGAAAGCCACTCCTTGTTGAGATGGTGTGTATCTGAAGAATGCAGATGAAACTAAAGGTGTAACTAGTTCAAGCTCAATGGGTTATTTCCTTCTGTTATAATCCTAGGTTAGACTATATTGTCAATTCCTTTCACAAAGTGTTAATAGAAAATTACAAAATATTTAGGTAGAGTAGATAGCAATGGAGGTAAGAGAACAGCAATTATGAGTTATAAGCAAAATGTGAACAAGAGTCATATTGGTTTGCAAATAATCCATCCTTGTCCATTTTCCACCACAGAAGGCATGGTGTTCAATTTCACAGGTAAGAGGTCTAGAAAATGGTACCTATTTTGTAAGTCTGCGTTTGAGGAAGAAACACCCCATAATATTTCAGCAGGCAACTTAGAATTAGTAGTTCCTGACTAATCATGGGTTGTAAAACAGAGAAGAATAATAGTAGCAGCCCTATAAGCTCTGAATTTTCCTATACATGTAAATCATCTCTCTACACAAAGATTTAGTTGAATGAAATCCCTCACAATTTATAAGTATTATAAATATGCCTATCATTATATAAATATTAGTACATTACTATTATTCTATTATTACATGTTATATAACTATTATATAATGAATTATGACATTACCAATATACTAATATTATATCATTATGAAAATATTATATAAATATATGATGCTTATTATATATAAATGGGAAGCTAAAATAGTATTTCTGGTTTGGGTCACATGCTGTAAGTAGCTGTTAATTTCTAAAAACAAAAAAAATATATTTTGAGAACAACATAATAGTTAATATCTTCAAAAATATCTTAAAAAATTCTGCTTTCAAGAGTCTGCAGAGTCAACAGACTTTAAGTCATTATTCAAAAAACTGCTTGTCTAATTGTGACTAAGTAGGATAGTGAAGGAATACCAGGACCCCCAACCCCAATCTAGTCCAACATGAAAGTAAGACTTCCAGGCAAGATCATACCGGATATACTGAGCAGGAGCCAGTTTATCAGCTGCTCGGACTGGCATGGCTGCAGCAACCTTCTGTGATACAGATTTTTCCAAGGCTACCCTTGTCTTTTCTGTTATCTGAAATAAGAAACACCGCAATGAGTGGTCTGAAAGCTAATAAAGACGTCAAAAGCCATCTAAAATAATTATATATGTATCAATGCCCAGTTACCTCTTTAATGGCTTCCTCATCAGGTCTTTGCAGGTCTGGGTCATCTGCATTCATGACTTCCTTGGGAACCAGGTCAGTGTACTTGCTATAAATGACCTAAAATGTTCAAACACAAGCAGGATCAAGAAAAGCAGAGAATGAGAAGAAGCAACCTCATTAAGTCATTTCAGAAGTCAGCACACTTATAAATTTAGGACACAGATTTTGTCTTTTAGATTTTAAAACCAAGGAAGCTTAAAATATATACACAAATTACTGCCCCAGCTATATAAGTTAATAATTTTCCTTTGACCTCATGCATTTAAATTATTTGAGATCTTCTAATCAAGTCAGTATCCAAATACATTGTGCCAACAAAATCTTATGCATCAGTGATCCCTATTTTTGAGACTCACTAAGACTTGAAATTAATGATGATATAAATTGCCTATTGCACCATTATCTTGGATTACAAACTCATCAGAATTTAAGTCAGGTTACCAAATAATTTCCAAATTCACTGGGCCTGGAAAATTTCATTGACCTCACCCTACTTAATAATGTTTGTCTTTTCTGACAGCAATTCTATTCACAGACTAAGTAATGAACACGTGTCATGGTCAAAAAACCCAGAACACTTCTTCTGGGTGGGGGGGGAGGGGGTGGGGAGTAAAAATATATTCTACATACACCACTTATATTCATTATCCAAATTTACAAAGGCCAGAATTTTTACTGGGCTCCCCAAATCTCTATGAAGCTGACACTGATGTAGTAGGCCCCTGACAAATAGAGTATCACTTACTTTTGTGTCCACCTATACTTTTCAAATACTTTCATAAAAACTTACATGGCAGACTTTATTGAAAAAAAGAAGTACTGAGAACTTAGCAAATAAACAGCATTCTAGATTTTACTGCTTTAGTAGGGAATTTTTAAAATTTTTTTTTTTTCCAACGTTTATTTATTTTTGGGACAGAGAGAGACAGAGCATGAACAGGGGAGGGGCAGAGAGAGAGGGAGACACAGAATCGGAAACAGGCTCCAGGCTCTGAGCCATCAGCCCAGAGCCTGACGCGGGGCTCGAACTCACAGACCGCGAGATCGTGACCTGGCTGAAGTCGGACGCTTAACCGACTGCGCCACCCAGGCGCCTCAAATTTTTGATACACATATAAAGAACAACTAATGATTATAAAAGAAAACTCAATTCTCAGGTACTTGAGACCTTCAAAAACTACTACTGTAAGCCAAAGTCTTCTACCAATAACTGCATTCTACCAGGACATTCCTTAAAAATAGCTTAAAGGAAATGCTGGCTATTCTTAATTTCTTATTCCAAATGGCAGAGCAAAAAACACTTCATAGCCTATAAGACCTCACCTGGCTTTGCCTACACCTTTAATCTCCCCCATACCTCTTGCTTCCTCATTTATTATGCTTCAATCACATCAGCTCTTTGTTTTTTTGTTTGTTTGTTTTAAACACAACATGCCATTCCCAAATTCTGGGCCTTAAATAGTGTTGTTCTTAGTTCTTCACATGAGTTCTCAACCTCTGAGTCTCAGTTCAAAGGTCATGACTGCACTTATGAGTCCTCCCCTGACTACCCTGCTAAGCAGCAACCCCTCCTCATCCCATCACTTAGTGTCACAGCACTGTTTACTGTCTTCAAAGCATTGCTCACAGTATGAAATTATTTTCCATTTTGTCATGTATTCTATTAAAGTAATAATAATAGCTAAAATTTATTAAGCACTTATTTTGTGCCACTATTCTTTAGCTTTATATATATAATTGAATTTGTGTATCAACCCTGAGGTATGCATATGCACAATGATTACACCTATATTATTGATGAGGAATGTTTTATATAAGCTGTGGATTTCCCAGAAAAAACTATCTCATGACTATAGACTAATCCTTTAGCTTGTTTTTCTCAGGAATGAGACAAAGAATCAGGCAAGAAAAGTATAGATCGTTACCACAAAACATAACCACTGATATGTGAGCTGTAGTGTCACCATCCTCTCACTGTTCATTTGGAAGGGACCTAAAGCTCACTCTGGGGAGAAGAGTAAGGTTCCATACATTAACATCACACAGCTAGTAATGACCTTAAAAATCTTATTTCTTTTCAAGATGGAAACATCTATGCCACTTGAGTTTAAAATTACATATCAATACTCTAGAAAACAGTATCTAGACTATGAAGAGTTAATTACTTTTACACAGCAATCATTACAGGAAAGGATTCTAAGTAAATGGCTCCCTGGTAGTCATATATGCTCAACATAAAGTCTCAATACTAATTTAGCATACAAGAGCCATTTGCTGCTTCTTATTTGGGTATTCCAAAGTTAATAACCCTTTAAATGAGCATCAATAAGATTCTAGCATCTCACAAAGCTGAGTGAAGGACATCTGAAGAGCAAGATTCCTCCATGGTAATTAACTATAAAACCTCAAATTTTTATTGCCTGAGAACCAAATGTGCTGAAGAAACTCAAAATATCCCAGGAGGCAAAGGGGCTGGGGAGGGTTATCTGAAAAATACAATATACTCCAGAAGGTAAGAAGAGCACAAATGGGCTCTGGGAACAAGATAAAGCAATAAATCATCTGTGAAACTTTTTCTTTATTACTGAAAACTGGCAAAGGACCAGATTGACCTGACTGGATAAATCTGTCAACAGACTCACCATTTTGAAGGCAGAAAGAAAACACTATCTTTAGGCTTAGCTAGTTTGTGAAATCATGAACAAGGTAATATATGATTTATCTCGGGGTCAGTTTAAAGTTGCCGGGAGTTATTTGTTTGGGGGGAAAATGTTGAAGGCATTCTTTTAGGTAATATCATATATGTAACATTTGCTATGCAAATATTTCAGAAGGAAAAATGTAAACACCAAGGCTTTTTATTGATGTATCACTCAAATCACAATTGGAAAAAAAAGAACATTTTAGTTCCATCAAAATTTAATTCAAGAAAATTTTTTTCCCTCCAATTTTGTATTACTGTAAGTCTTGTCAATACAGTATTTATTTTACATGTAGAGAGATCTAGGGCCTAGACTTATCCCTTGAAATCTTGCCTTTTTCTTAATCTCTTATACCTAGAGCTAGCATTTACCATTCTTGACCTTTCACTATTAATATTTCAGTGATAACTTTCTGGTTTCTGAAGAAAACCAGATCCCTCTGATATAAATCAGAAATCTTTACACTGTAATGCAAATTCAATAATCGGATAAACTATTTTCGTCCTATGTCAAAGACTGTGAAAATCAAGCCTCCTGAACGATAATGAATTTTTAAAGACCCATTTTGTACAGTTAGCAGCCAATTCCTACTTCTAAAACTGGAAAATCAGTGGTTTTAAAACAGGGCACTGCTGCCACCCCCAAGGCTCTACAGGTATTTAATAGGTAGTGGCAGTTACATTAAACATTATACAACGCGCAAGACGGTCCCGAACAATCAAGTGTCCCCTCTTCCAAACGCATTTGCCAACGTGTACTCAGTTAATGTTGAATTAAATGCATTCAAAAGCTTCGTGCATTAATCCATCCACTTTTTAAAAAATTAAAATACTTATTTATTAAATTTGTGTAAGAAATTCAAGTGTATATTCCAGGGCATAATGTCCAGCAAGGAAATACATTCACCAGAAACAGTATCAGAACAGTCCAAGTACTCACTCTGTTCACTATCTTTCTTCTCAATTCATTCGGTACCCTGCTCATTTTTTAAAAAATCTTCATTCTGTGTATGCATGTACACACGCGCATGTGTATGTGTTCAGAGACATTATGTTCTTAGAGTAGTTTCAGGTTCACAGCAAAATTAAGAGTAAGACACAGAGATTTCCTATATACATCCTGCCCCTACACATGCATAGCTTCCTCCATTAGGGTCAGGGTTAGTATGAACCTCTGAGTGGTGCCTCTATAAACTACTAGTTTTGGATTCATTCCTAGTGGTTGCATTATAGACAAACATGTAATGCTTTCAGTGTATAAAGAAACATTACTTTAGAGACCTTATTTGGCCAGAATACTGAAATCCAAAAATAAATAGTTATAACATTTCTACTCTACTTTCTTTTTCTTTTTTTAATGTTTTATTTATTTTTTGGGGGGGAGGGGCAGAGAGAGAGGAGGAGACACAGAATCTGAAGCAGGCTCCAGGCTCAGAACTGTCAGCACAGAGCCTGATGCGGGGCTCAAACCCACAAACCGTGAGAACATGACCTGAGCAGAAGTCAGACACTTAACTGACTGAGCCACCCAGGCACTCCCTCCACTCTACTTTCAAAACAAAATAATCACCAGTATACATGGTTCTTAGAGAAAGAAAAAACTTTCAGACACTTCCTAGACGTGAGAGAAAATTGTTGAGACACTTCCTAGACGTGAGAGAAAATTGTTGGTTTCCAGTCTTGAAATTTAATGCAAAATGGGCTACAACTGTGTGTCATTCAAAATTAGTCAATCTGCCAATGCCAAACTGTTGTCCTAAAGTGTTCTTTTTCCTAACCAATGAGAGAAGAAAGGCAGCATGTACCAATAAAGAATAATGACTATTCCAAAGAAGGAGAGATGTACCAAAACAAAGGCAAGTGAAGCCTAGAGAAGGCCTCCACAGCACAGGGGATATTTCCAGTATATGTCCTGCTGTATAGGGACCTGTTTTTCCTTTTGCAGGAGTGGACTATGCTTCCCTACTGGCTCAGGAGAAGTGGTTTTCTGTTATTCAATGAAAACTGCTATCACTCCTCAAACAAATCACTGATGAAAGTCTGTGTGTCAAGCTGTCAGGCACTAAATTAGGTGCCAAGGAGGAAATCTAAAGATACAATCTCTGTCCTCAAAGAGCTTATAGTCAAATGACATAGATAGTAGTGAACTGATAAATAGAACAAAATGTGATGACTGCTAAGATAAACAGGGAAGAGGAAGGAAGGATACCCCATCTGGCCAGGGAAGATTAGGAAGAGTTTTCCGAAACAATGAAGAGTGAGCTGTGATTTGAAAGCAACAGAATTTAGGGACAGCTGGGTGGCTCAGTCGGTTAATCATCCAAGTTCAGCTCACGTCATGATCTCACAGTTCTTGAGTCTGAGGCCCACAACAGGCTCTCTGCTCTCAGCACAGAGCCCGCTTTAAATCCTGTGTCCCTCTCTCTCTGCCTCTCCCCTGCTTGTGCTCTCTTTCTCTCTCAAAAATAAATAAACATTAAGAAAAAAAAAAAGCACCAGAATTTAGTCAAAGAACAGGGGGAGAGCTTTCCCATACACAGGAGGACATCCATGGGAAGTTCCCAGGGTAAGAGAGAATGTGCCATATTAGGGGAGCTGCAAGAATTCCTTGTGGCAGATCTTTACAGAAAATGTCTGCAAGTTTCTTTTTCTTTTTTCCTTTTTTAAAGACTTTTTTTTATTTTTAAGTCATCTCTACACCCAACGTGGGGGCTCAAACTCACAACCCTGAGATCATGAGTCGCGTGCTCCACTGACTGAGCCAGCTGGGTGCCCTGAAAATTTTTTCTTAACCACATTAACAGTGGCGATTATTTTGTACTGAAAATAAAAAGAATGGCTAAAACTGGACTGTTTATTTTTGGATTTAACTTTTCTGGTCATGAAAGTTGAGGCTAGGCTAGAAAGATAAGGAAGGGACCAAGTGTACCATAAGGAGCTTGGCTGGTTCTTACCCTAAAGGCTATGGAAACATTTTAAGTGTGCACACTTGTGTGTGTATACGTGGGGGAGAGAGAGAAAGCTAAACATATAAACAAGGATGAGTTTGTTTTTCTAAGCAGGCAAAACAAATGCAAAGGAGGTGGTTTCAGACTCTGCTTTGGTAAAGCAAGAAGTGATAAGGGCCTGAACTAAGTAGCAGAGAAGGGCATATACTTGAGAAGGGTTAAGGAAGAAGATAAATCACAATGACTAACAGTTGGAAGGCCTGAAGGAAACACAAAAGAATGGAATGACCACTCAGCAAAGGCTTTTTAGAGAACTATAGCATTATGTGTCACATCTCACATCTGAATAATCTTTGACTCAGTAAGTTCACATAAGTATTTATTTTACGCAAATATTCATGTGCCTAAAGGCATTTGTATATGGACCTTGAATAAAGTACTGTCTGAAAACTAAAAAATTGAAATCTGAAAACTAAAAATTGCTTAAAAAAAACTTAGGGCACAAACACACCTGGAATTCTATATAGATTTTTAAAAAATAAAGCAGACCTATATACACTGATAAAAACCTTCCAAACATACTAAATTTTAAAAAGCTATGAAAGTTATGAATATTAAAATCTCATTCATGTAAAAAAAGATATGTGTGTGTGTGTGTGTGTATTAAAGTGGGAATATATATATACATCAATATCTAAATCCATAACAAAGGTGTGGAAAGATCTGTGTTATTATAGTAGTGGTACTTACCTATGGGAAGTAAAGTGGGAGAAGTAGGCACTACATACATACTTATGTACTGTTGATATCTTCTACCATAAGAATTTATTATTAGTGTATCTTTTTTAAATCAACAAAATAGTGGGGGGAAAAATAACTCCCAGGCTTTTAGCATAGTCAGTCAGGAAGATATCACTGCCAATCACTGAGTTAGAGAATAGAGAAGGTAGATTAAGTGGAAAATTATGAATTTAGGTTTGGATTTGATGAGTGATGTTTTGAGGAAATCTAATAGAGCTGTCCTTGCGGATAGTAAGATATAAGGACCTACAGCTCAGGGGAGAAAACTCGGCTGGTGACATAGATCTAACAGTCATCAACATGAGTGGCAATTTTAGCCAAGGGAATAAATTAGATTAGTCAAAGAGATGGTGTTGTGAGAAAAGCCTTAGAGACCTTTGCTTAGAGACTGGTTGAGGTGAGGCTGTATTACAGTGAAATGAAGAATGAAAGGGAAGCGAAGAAGTAGAACAGATAACAACAAGCAAAAAGCTTGAAGGAAAATGAAGAAAACTAGGTGAAAATTTGGTGGTAGCTAGAGGGAGCCTTGAGGGTAGTCAGGGAAAAACTTTTCTTTCAAAAGATGATAAAAGCAAGCATATTTAAAAGCTAACAGAAAGGAGTCAGTAGAAGAAGGGGAGGTGGAAGTCATGGAAAAGCAAGGCTGTAAAGGAGAGGGGGAGGAATGAAATCCAGGATACGCTACAGCACACCTGGCAAGATTAGGTTTAGACCGAAGACATTTCTCATAGAGACAAAAGGAAAAGTCAAGACAGAAAGCCAAGTGCAGGATAAAGAAAGCAGACAATTTTCTTCCACTAGTCGTTATGTGCAAACAGATGTCACCTGTAAGCTGACAGGGGACGGAGAGGAGTAGGAGTTAAAGCTTGGAGGAACACCAAGGGAGCGCAGTCTAAACCTGAGACATAGATTTGCATGACTGGGTAACTGTTTTCCCCAAGAACCCAGCACCCATGATGCAGGAGTAGAGGATGGGGTCATTACTGCAATTTTAGAGGGTAAAATGAAAACATTTAGGGAAGAGAAAGAGGCAAAGGACAAGTACTGAAGGCCCTCAACTATTTTTCGCAACATCTTCAATTCTAAAGAGATCTTTACCTATGCGTGGAGTACTTATTTACGAGGGAAAAAACTAGGTCTTCTCTTAAAAACAGTTCCTTGGCTCTGAGTGTAGCTGCTCTGTGAGATTATTTTAAGTAAATTTTATTTTTGGTCTTTGGATTATCTGTAAGCAGGCCATCAAAAATATGGACAGCAAGTGCCAGTTTTATACTTAGGGGAGAAAAAAGTTTAATTCATTACATTCAAGTGAATTATTAAAATAATTAAATATCTATGTAAGTACTTTGTAAGTATATGAGACAGAATTAGAAGACTATAAACAAATCTAAATTTTGATTTTTTGTGTTTTAGGGTGCTAGAATTATAGATTTTTAGCAATTTTCTAGCATTTGAAAAATGTTAGTACTATAAAAGAACTTAAAACAAAATTTAACAATTTCAAATTGCTTTTGTTTATTTATTTAAAAAAAAATTTTTTTTTCAACGTTTATTTATTTTTGGGACAGAGAGAGACAGACCATGAACGGGGGAGGGGCAGAGAGAGAGGGAGACACAGAATCGGAAACAGGCTCCAGGCTCTGAGCCATCAGCCCAGAGCCTGACGCGGGGCTCGAACTCACGGACCGCGAGATCGTGACCTGGCTGAAGTCGGACGCTCAACCGACTGCGCCACCCAGGCGCCCCTTGTTTATTTATTTTTTAATGTTGATTTTTTGAGAGAGAGAGGGAGACAGTGAGTGAGCGAGTGAGAGAGGGAGGGCATGAGCAGGGGAGAGGGAGACACAGAATCTAAAGCAGGCTCCAGTCTCTGACTGTCAGCACAGAGCCAGACATGGGGCTTGAACCCATGAACTATGAGAGCATGACCTGAGCCAAAGTTGGAGGCTTAACCAACTAAGCCACCCAGGCACCCTCAAATTGTTTTTAAAATGCTAAACAAATAAGTGAAAACCCTAAGTATATATAAGCTATCATCAATTTGGGAGATTTGAAATGAAAAAGTCATTGCTGTTATGAAGTCATAATACATTGTTCATATAATCATGAAGTCATATTTTCAGTTAGCCTAAGTACTAACTGCTACTCATTGCTACTTTTAACAAAGCTAAATGGCCAGATACTATTTATCAATAGAGGGAAAAATCAACGAGAGGATTACCTTGTCTTTTGACTGTCCCTGCCGAGCAATTGCATCATATTTAATTTTTCCTTCAGCATCCACCTGAATGGCCAGCGCATTTGACATTTTTTTCTTTCGTCCCATATCCAGTGGATACTGGGCCACATGGATCTCTGGAAAAGCACCGCCATCTCCAAAATCCTACATATTAAAAAGGAAAGAAATAAAAAGAATACTTAATAATTTGAGGTTCAAGATATATTCATTCATTCACCAAATAATTATTGAGCCCTTGTTATAGCAGATGCTAAGAGATACAGCAGTAAAGAAACAGAGGTCGCTGGTCTTGTACAGTGTACATTCCGGTGGGCTAATGTGTAAAAAGCCTAATCTTTGGCTTGTAATAAATGCCTTGAAAATATAATGGGACTGCAAAGAAAATCTACTTTCCTTTTTTTTTTTATTAAGCTTATTGATTTATTTTTGAGAGAGGAGAGAGAATCCCAAGCAGGCTCTGCCCTGTCAACACAGAGCACTACTATGCAGGGCTCGAATCATGAACTGTGAGATCATGATCTGAGCTGAAATCAAGAGTCAGACACTTAACTGACCGACCCACCAAGTGCCCTAGAAAGTCTACTTTTGATACTGCGCTGGGACAGCCTTTGTGAAGAGGTAATGTGAGTTAAAGCTAAATAATGAGAAATCAGGTATGAGAAGATCTGAGGGAAGAATTTTTTAGGTAAAGCAAGTAGCATGAAGGTACTGCTATAAGAACAAGCTTGGGATGTCCTTGGAAACAAGTGTCCAGTAAGGCTGGAGCTTACTGGGACAGAGGAGCAGACACATAGGTGATAACCTTGCATGGGCAGACAAACACCAGATCATGAAAGGGCTTCTAGACCATGGCAAAGATTTTTATATACATGACAGGATGAAATTAAGTAGAACGTTTAGGACAAAGAAAAGATTTTTAGTTTTAGCATACATAATGTTCTTAGTGAGGCAAAGGTCAAGGTATAACAGGGCAGAAATGTAAAGAATTTTTTCTTGGAACCAGATTTTAATAACATATTTATTCATGTTCCAGGAGAAGCAAATAAATAGAAAGGAAGGCTCTAGAAATGAGTTCACCACATTTCTAATGGTGATGATATACAATTACTTAGAAGACTGAGACTTCTCAAGTAGCACAAGCTAAGTAACATCTGTTGATGAAGTTTAACGTTACAAAAAAGGTAGATGGTCAAATAAACATATGAATGTTAAATACAATTTTTAAATAGCTTTGTTAAACTTAGTAATATTTGCTTAGGAATTATATTGTACACTCAACAATCCACACTCATTTAATTCCTGTATTTCAACAATCATACTTTCATATGGAAAAAATTCAAGTTTAGCAACATTAAGTGATTTTCCCAAGATGTCCTGCATAGGCAGGACTTGAACTCAGATCTTTTGACTCCAAAAAACTGTATTTTCTACTGAACTAAAATTCTTTCCTTTTTAGCTCTAAAAAGGGCAAATCAATACAACTAAAAAATGATAGGAAAAAACATTAAAATTAATCATTTAGAGGGGGTTTGATGAAAAATTTTATGTAAATAACTACTTTTATAAGACCTCCTCCTTCAAGAAATATTCCATTAGATCCTGGATATGTGATTTCCTAGATACAATATACTGACTTGCTAAAGAAAATTTTGACATTTCTAAAAACAAACAATAAAGCTGAGGGAGACATTTCTTATGAATTCGGCAGAAAATAGTTAAAATATTCCCAAGAAAGGCGCTACCTGTAGCCAGGACATCAATCTGACATACGCTCAGATCTGCTGGGGTTCTTCAACTATAATAAGTACTTCAGACTGTGGATGTGGCATTATGCGATCATTAAGCTTGCCAGAAAATCATAGCTTTTACTCTGAACACTAGAACAAAATGCTTTCTCCACAGAACGTTCACTCCCCTCAAGAAGCATTCACAGTCTTTCCAGATTGGCTGGCAAACCAAAATGGTTTGATTTTCAAATAAACTGTTCTGTTCTACCAAGATGTATGAAACCTTTAGTCAAGTAAGATTTTAAAAAGTACCTGAATGTCATAATGCTAAAATGGAAGCCTAATCTTTGGATGAGGTTTCTGTTGTATGAAAATGATATCTGCTACCCCCACTCTGTAATCTATTGAGGGGCAAATGAAGAATATCTATAATCCCTCAAGGGACACATTATCCTTCTATCAGATAATGTCAATCACTACCTTTTTGCCACAGATAAGAGGGCATTCCAGCCCCCTTGATAATCTTCTTTTGCCCCACATCTCACAAATTATACTATCAGTGAAAACAAAAGTAACAACAACAAAAAACCCCATGGTAATTTTAGTAAGACTGGCTTTCACACATTAGAATTAATAAGGACTAGAGGACAGCTAAGGAAAAAAACAAGGAAATTTTTTAAAAGACATGATCTAGTTGGGAGTTTGTCTTTTAGGCTCTATAGAGTGTTCTGGTAGGCAGGGGGAATGCCAAGCATGGGAGAGGCTGAGAATAGAGAGAGACAACAACAAATTTCAGTCCAATGAATACTTCGTTCACCATGATCTGCACTTGGAGGCATATGAAGAAAAGTTGAGGGCACAATCCCTTCACATTTGTAAGGTAAAAATCACAACCATAAAAGGACAGAATGTAACAGAGTGATAAAATGAAAATAATTGTGTACAAACATGAATGGTATAGGCACAAAGATTTTTAATAGGGCAGGCACATTCCTTGGGAAGTGGAAGAGCGAAATTTGCAGGAGTCAGAATGAATACTGAGAGACAGAGAAGAAAAAGGCTTGATCAAAGAGGAAGTAGTCTTGGGGAGGCAAAATAGTTGTCTCAAATGTTTGCTTTTCTCCCTAGATGAAAAAGGTGGTCAAGCATGGGAAGTGGTCAAGCATGGGAAGACTGCCCTGGAATTAGGGAAAAGAATATGTATTGATCTGCTCTAAAGGATACAGAGTAATTAGGAAGATAGGTACTACCAAAGAAGTTTGTTTTTTGGAAATAAGCTAGAAATATAAAAAGATCATTTCAGAGTCTTCTTTCTCCCTCACTGCCTCCAAATCAACCATCACATTCTTTTATACCTTCTAAAATATTTATCTAATATGTATATTAGACATCTACTAATATTCTCAAATTGAAGACAAGAAAACTGATAAAGAGGGGTCAGGATCTGCCCAGTGTCACACGAATAGTAAGCAGCATAGCTATGATGCAAAAACACTTATTTTTACTTATTCTTTTAAACTTCTCGCCCATGCTCTTTCCAATATACTTGACAAGAAGGAAATCAGAAATAGAAATGCTGCTGGAGTTTTCCCTGGAGGAAGGCTGTCTCTTCAGGGTTACGTGGCATTGTGTATGTGGGGAGAAGGGAGGGAAAGGCACCCGAACATGAACTCTTCTTTTCATTTTCTCCTTACTTTCCCATTATTTTCCATATGCAGTAATCCCTGGATTTATAGAGAGTATGCTAGTTTCTTTTGTACATGTTTAATAGTTGGACATAAGAAGAGACATAAACAGGTACAATTCTCTTATGATCACAAAGAAGTGGTAATAAGCCAGAAGAAAAAGATCAATCCTCTAAAAGGAATATATGTCTTAGGAACTCACGACCAGAATTTCTAGCATATTGGCATTCATGTGCAGAGGTTCTAGGGTATTTTACAAGGGTATTATAATAAACGTTAACACAATTATTTACCTCTAATAACCGAGGTATCCAGCCTTTCCGGTACCCGTATGGAGGAGGTTCTCTTCGGGAGGAGACCAGTGAGGTCTGTCGTGATCTCTGAGATCTTGCCTTTTCTTCAGCCTCAAGCTGGTCCTGAGATAGCTGAGTAGGTGCAGGTAAAAAGCTATAAGCAAAGATAATAAAAGTCAGATTTAAAAAAAACTCCTACATTTGATCATTGCAATTTGGCCATCAGAGACCATTTTACCATAATACTTTTTCCCTTAAGCAAAAAAGCAAACATTTCAATGATTCATGGCAGTATTTAATATCAGTCATTTTACTTTGCCTGGAAAGAAATAAACGCTCAGAGACATACAGTAAAAACATCTGACTAAGATGCAGGCAAATGATGCCCATAATAAAAAACTAACATATTTAATATAATAGATAAACTACTCAGTGGTTATGCTTCCACATTTCTTTTCTTGTAATAAGCAAGAAAACATTCTCAATTACCCAGGGGCCAACTGTCCAGTATATGGTGTCTTAGTGCCTTTACTACTTTTACACTCCTTATTTTTAACTACTTTACTCTTATTCTTCTTACTTTTAACTATTTTAATGTCAACAACAACAAAAAATAATAAGGATTAGCACTGAATGTAACAAAGAGGTGCATAAAAGAAAGAAAACACAGGTTGCATATATGAGTGTGTTTTCCCAAAGGTTATCTAATTTAGAATGCAACTTAAAACTTGAGAGGTCAAAGATTCAAAGGAGAAATTCTAAAGATGTAGTTTGTCATTCTTTAATCACAGCAGCCTTTTTACCAAGCTATTCTTAACAACTTTCAAGTATGATAAATGTTATTATAGACATACCCCAAAGTATCACAGAAAGATTCCAGTAAATTGATATGTTTAATGGAAAAGTTAGGGTTCCTTTGTGATTCTTGGGCGACTAAGCATATTTGGATAGGCAGAACTTATTTATTCAAAATATTTATTGATCACTTGGGTGCAGGTACTGTGCTATGTAAGCAATGAGACTATAAGAGAGAGGTTACAGCCTTGCAGAGGAGAGACAATCAAATGCTTACACAATTCCCTAATTACAAATTGTATCAAACGATGAAGGAAAAGTATACAGGGCTATGACGGTATACATCAGAGGGATCTAATCCAGTCCAGAATGTCAGGAATGTGACAGCTAAAAGCTCAGAGTTCAAATCCAACCTATGCCAGGTAGTAACCCAGATAAGTTACTTATCTCTCTCAACCTCTGTTTTCTCATCTGTAATGACAGATCAAAAGACCACCTACGTCACAGAATTGCTCTAAGTAGTAAATGTGAAAATCTATGACCCCCTTGGCACAGTGTCTGAATACTCATCAATGCATATTGTTCCATACATATTTGATTATGCGGAGCCACTCCGTGATTCCACCAATTTGGATCAGTTGCGCCCCACCCATGCTCCCACAAGACACTCTATAACATTTATCTTACTGTATCACAATCATCTACTCATTTACCTCTTTCTCTCACCAGACTGAGCAACTTGCAGGAATCATGGCTTCTGCTTCGTTTCATCCCTAACTCTCTAGGCACTGTCCAGCTCACAGCGAGGGCTACTTATATGTTTGCAGGAGAACTAAATTCACTCTGCCCTTTGCACTCACCATCTTTATGTCACTACAATCTTATTGCCTTTCCTTTTGCCATCTCAAGATCTTTACATTTGCTATTCCATCTACCATAAAATGCTCCTTTTATTAAGAACATTCTTTCCTGTAGTGCTTTTATGGAAAACTCTTTCCCAGATCATTCGTTCATTCATTCATTTTAAAAGATTTTGTTTAAAAAAAATTTTTTTTAATGTTTTTATTTATTTTTGAAGGAGAGAGAGACAGAGCATGAGCGGGGGAGGAGCAGAGAGAGAGGGAGACATAGAATTTGAAGCAGGCTCCAGGCTCTAAACTGTCAGCACAGAGCCCGATGCGGGGCTCGAACTCACAAACTGTGAGATCATGACCTGAGCCGAAGTCGGATGCTTAACCGACTGAGCCACCCAGGTGCCCCTAAAGATTTTATTTTTAAGTAATCTCCGGGGCTTGAACTTACAACCCTGAGACCAAGAGTCTCAAGCTGTACCAAGTGGGCCAGCCACACACCCCTCCTAGATCTTTTAGTCCTTGCTTCTTAGCATTCTTGTCTCTGCTCATTTATACCTCTCCACAGCTGTTTTCTGACCACCTTGTCCAAAACAGGACCCCACTCCACATTTTGAGTCACTCTTTGTCCTTTCATTTTTATTTCTAGTAATTCCTATCTGAAATTGCATTATTGATTTGTTTACTCATATATAGTCTATCTCTCCTAGAATGTAAGCTCTTTGAAAATAAGGAGTTTGCAACACTGATTTAATACTGTAAAACCAGCACTAGAATAGTGCCTGGCACATGGTAGATCCTCAACAAATATGTACTAACTGAAGGATGGATGAATGGATGAACGGAGCCAAAAGTTTTGGGTTTCTACCATAGTTATTTTCAGTATACCATGTATATCCAGTACATAGAAGGCATACAAAGACAGTTCCAAAGAAGCTACAATATTTACTTATTTTACTCTTCTCTTTACCTTCTGCTGGAGGAACTGGTCACTAAAATGATCAAAAGGCAGGCAGCCTGTCAAAGTGGAGAATTCAGACAATCCAATAAACAGGTTACCTGGCCTGGATTAGGGTCTGAACATACTCTAGCCTTCCAGAGGGTCTTAAATTTGCAGTTCCTTGTAAAGGATGACATTCCCACAAAGAGGCACACTCCTGCAGTAGCAGGGTAGGGGGAAGGGGTACAGAGTGGGCTGCATATGCAGGCCAAAAGGCTACTTCAGTGGTTCTCAACTGGGGGGCAAAATATTTACAATGCAGGTGTATGATAATACCTAGATACATACAATTCATTAAGATTGTCAAGACTTGGGGGTAGAGAATGGGGGCAGTATCACTGGCATCTAGTGGGAGGAAGCCAAAGATATTGCTAAACATCTTACTATACACAGGACAGCCCCATACCAGAATGAATTATCCGGCCCAAAATGTCAACAGTGCTAGTGTTGAGACAACTTAGTCTACTCTCCCCCTTTACTAAATAAAGCATACTAAATGCAAGTGATGTTATTAGACACATAACCTTAAATATACTTGAATTTAGAAAACTTAATCAGTAAGACTTTCAGTCTTTAGTAACAATAACTGGTGACACCAAGACTATAACATATCAGTTCCGTCAAGTCTCTGCTGTTAAGAATCCTTGGTAGATCTTGGAGATAAATAACACTTCACCTGGAAACTTGAGACCACCTCTAAAAATCAAATTAGTCAGAACTCAACAAAATCAGAACACTATGTAGTCCCCAAGACTAGTCATTTGAAGACTGCACTCTGTCACTGCAATTTTAAGCACACAATACCCACGACATGTTATTTTTCCTGTGTGTCCTTTTCAAATTCCAGCTTTTCCACAAAACCTTTACTCATAACTCTAGTAATCTTTGCCACTGTGCCTCCCACCTGGAGGTGCACTCAAAAGTCTGCTGTTTGTAACATTTACTAAAGAAAACTCCCAGTCCATTCAACTCATTTCATCTAATTCTTTTTGCACTTAAGGTTAGTACTACACAAGCGAGCATTTGTGTGCCCTTACTTCTTTCATATCTGTATGCCTTGTACCCCCATCTTCCCTGCAAAGACTGTTAGATTTCCTTTTGTATATACACAACCCCCAGGATAAAGCAAGGAACCCAAACCTAATTCCCCCAAGAATTTTCTGCTTAAAACATTTTTAGGATTCATCAGCCAGGAAAATTAAATAGAAGGAGAATCAAATGTGTTTAGAGAACTCAAGCTTATGTCCTAAAATGATTACTTTCTTTACGACGAACTTAGACAACTCAGTTTTTCCTGCTTGCATTCGCATGGAAAGTTTTTCCACTTAGATGGGGCAGCAAGGTCGCACACCAGTAGTAGTTACGTAACTCCTCGGAATCTCCCACTTAAACATATTTTTCTCAAAGGCGGGGACCACTTTATATGCGGTTACCAAGGCAACAGGGAACAGCAAAAATTTGAAGCGGTTCTACCTACGGAAGAAATTCTAAGGTCCAAAGTTATAGTGCAGAGCAGCGACGCCTTATTAGCACGCAGCGGCCACTACAGTAGCTAATTTAAAATCTCTGTCCAGCACCGGGCCCGCTTTTTTCAAGAATCCTTGTTTCGGGACAGAGACGAGACTTCGGCAGACCCACCGCCGTTAAGCCGGGCAGTCACCTCCCGCCGCTTCACTCCGCCCAAATAAGCTACTGCTCTCCACATTCCCACTGTGCCCGCGCAAGCCGCGGACCGGACGGAGAGCTCGCCACATCCCCAAGATGTTCAAGCGAAAAACACGTGCGACTCCTTGCCATCTGAGACTGAAAAACTATTCACCACGCCGAAGCTTTCCGCTCTAATCGGGGTGGGGGTGGGGGTACTCAACCCGGGAAACCGCTCAGGAAAGACCCCAGCTTCGCTGAGGCCTAGTCGCCCCGGAGACCGGCAAGAGGGCCTAGCCGTGGTCGCGGCCCACGTCGCTCTGTGCCCTGAGCCAGGTCACCGCCCGGAGACAGTGGGCAGAGAAATGAAAAAGGTGGGTACTCCCAGACCCTTCCGTATCGAGGACCCCAATCAACAACCCACCTGGTGAGCGCCATCTTCTTCCGCTTCTTCCAGCGCGAGCGACAGCACCGCGGGGCGGGTCTTTCCCCTTGACGAGAAGTGGAGAGGAAGAAGCACGCGATACGCAGGCGCCTCAGCCGAAGTGCCTTCTGGGATTTGTAGTTCTTTGGACAAGAGTACGCTTTGGTTCTGTCCTAACCAGACCGACTGGTTATTAACGGGATGAGGGCTTCATTTAAGAAAGTCAGACGTACACTGTGACATGATGCAGCGTTCCCTAGGCAAAATAACGAAGGTGAGAGATGCCCTTTAAACTGCTTTATTTTATTCCCCACTCAGTCTCATTCCCCATGTAGGGAGGGATCCCAAATACAAGAGTAGCCCGGGAACAGCAACGTTAAATAAAAGGGTGACAGGGTTTTAAAACAATAGGAAATTGTGGGACCGTCGAATGGAGAGTTTTAGGACGCTCTAAAAACATTCACACCCGAAACTTTTCTTTCCACACCCCGCCCCCAAAATACTCTACTGGGAAGATAGTGTGATCCTTGGTTAAGTTACCTTTACAACACTTCCTTTGTATACTATGTATGTTTGTGTTTTAGGTAGTTTATGTGTTTCACTTAGATTATGGATTAAACATAATCTTTGATGAACTGATAGGATAAATGAAATCTGCTTACAAATATTGGAGAAAGGGAAGTGGGTAGAGTACAGATGAAATGAGAATAGCCATTTTTGATCACTGTTCAAGCTGGATAATGGGAAAATGGATGTTCGTTATACTCATATATTGGGCATTTTCCATGATAAAAAGTAGATACAATCTTTTAGTTGCAGTATAGCACACATACAGAGAGGTGCATACACTGTAAATGTGCAGCTTTTTGAATTTTCCTGAACCAAACACACTACTTTGAACAGAAGCAGCAACATCCCCTACCCAGGATGAATCAATTTCTGGTGTGACAAGATGTTATAGGCTAATCTAGTACTTTTTCTGCCCCAGACTTGGAATCAGTCATTTCTCCAAGGAGCCCTCCTTTAAGTAGGAAAGTGATATTTAGAGAAGACAATCTAGATGCTACAAATATTCATGGTTACTGGGTTGATTATTGTTTGTAAGCCTTTTTAATTGGCAAAACTAAAACATTTAGATATACACACATATTTTTTGAGAAAATGCATCATGCATTTATATTAATATTTCTGGGGCAAACTTAGGATTCCACAGATTTTGCTTAACTTTGATTTTATATGTAATATCTCTTCTGAAAATCTTGGTACCTATTGACATTAACATAATTACATTTGGCAGTAATGGCAATGACATAATCAATTAACATAATTGCTTCATCCTACTGTATATATGAAATAGTTTCAGAATAACAGTACTAATATGATTACTTATTGAAACTTAATAGTTTCTGATTTTTTTTTCAATTCTTTTTGCCCTTAGAGTATATCTCTCTAGGCATGTATAGTCAAATTGCACGGCTTTAAAGTGACTTGGGGCAGGGTGTGCTTGGTTGGCTCAATTGGTAGAGCATGTGGCTCTTGATCTCAGGATTGTAAATCTTAGTCACATGTTGGGTGTAGAAATTTCTTAAGAAAGGAAGAAAGTAAGAGACTTGGAATAGTTCCTCTCTGTGGGACTATGCCACTAACTTGATAGTTTTATTTCTTTTTGCTTTGGATTCTTAGGAGTCGCTTAAAAAAAAAGTTTTGTGGGGCGCCTGGGTGGCGCAGTCGGTTAAGCGTCCGACTTCAGCCAGGTCACGATCTCGCGGTCCGTGAGTTCGAGCCCCGCGTCGGGCTGTGGGCTGATGGCTCAGAGCCTGGAGCCTGTTTCTGATTCTGTGTCTCCCTCTCTCTCTGCCCCTCCCCCGTTCATGCTCTGTCTCTCTCTGTCCCAAAAATAAATAAACGTTGAAAAAAAAATTAAAAAAAAAAAAAAGTTTTGTGAAACAGTTACATCGTTCCAAAGCCAAAATTTACCAAGGTGGTACATTTAGAGAAGTCTAGGTTCTTTCCCTGACTCTTCTGTCATTTTCCCTTCCTCTCCTTATAGATAACCTTTAAAAATTTTTTATGGTTTATCTTTACATTTAAAAAAATACACAAATACATATATATTTGTATGCTCCTTTTCCTTTCCTAGACATATGGTAGATACCATACACACTTTTTTCTACCTTGCCTTTATTCCATTTATTGTATCGTGGAGATCACTCCTTTGCAGTATATGGAAATCACATTGGAAATTTTGAGCAGAGAAAATGTGATTTATGTTTTAAGAAGATCATTATGACTGCTGTGTTGAAAATGGACTCCAAGAAGCAAGAAAGGAAACAGGGAGACCAGTTGGGTGGCTTTTGTGATAATTCAGGAATAGATGCTGATGGTTTAGGGAGGGAGGTAGTGGTAGAGATGGCAAGAAGAGATTGGAATCTGGATCTATTTTGAAGGTAGAACGAACAAATTTTAATACTAGAATTGATGTGAAATATGAAAGAGAATAATCATGGATGGCTCTGAGGGTTTATGTTTGAGAAATTAGAGGCATGGAGTTGCTATTTACTATGATGGCAAACTGCAAGAGAGTCATATTTGTGGGAGATCAGGAGTTTGGTTTTGAACATCTTACATTTGAAATGGCTGTTAGATATAGATAGCCAGGTAAAACTGTCAAGTAAGTAGTTGTATATACAAGTTTGAAGTGTAGGGGAAAAGGTCTGGGCTGGAGACCTTTGTGAGTATAGATGGTATGTAAATTTATGATACCAGACGAGATTATCTAGAAAGTGTAGCTACAGAAGAGAAATTTTTCAAGGACAGCCTTCTGGAGTGAATTCCCATATTTAGAGATTGGAGAGATGAGAAACCAGTAAAAGAGACTGAAAAAGAATGGACAGAAGTTTGATCAATAGAATCAGTGGAGAGGAAGCATCCCTCTATCTTTTGGATCAGAAGCTATAAGGTTGAGTTGCCAGTATTTATCTATCCTAGCATATAGCAAGGCCCTGTGACAGGAAAGAATGAGGCCACCATGCAAAACCAAGGAGACCAGAAGGGTAAAGAGACGGGAAGAGAGATGTTGAGACCTCTGACAACATCATGGAAGGTCCTGGATTCAGCAGTGCCTGAAGACCACACCATCCTGAACTTAAAAAAAAAAAAAAAATTATTTAAGTAATCTCTACACCCAACATGAGGCTCAGACTCACACCCCCAAGATCAAGAGTCACACGCTTCTCTGAGCCAGCCAGGTGTCCCACCGTCCTGAATTTTTTAAATTAAGTGAGCCAATAAATTATTTTGTTGGCTTAAGCTAGTTTGAATTGATTCTCTATCATTAGCAATGAAAAGGACTTTATACAATGTTTGTTTTCTGTGCTCCGGTAATACTTGTTCTTCCCCCAGTCTTAACATTTATCACACTTGATAGATTTTGATGGTTTACTTTACTACAAAGAAGATTGAATCTCTCTCCTCATCTGTGCCTGAACAATGTTGGGCAAGTCCTCAACCCCTCAATGGATATAGACTCTTTATCTGTAAAAGCATAGAGTGGGCCCAGATAATATCAAAGATCTCTTTTAGTGTCAATATCCTTTTATTCTTGGTACTTTATTCTGTTGTTTTTTTTTTTTAATAGTAAACTCTGTGCAGTATGGGGCTTGAACTTACGACCCTGAGATTAATAGTTGCGTATTATATTGACTGAGGCAGGTACCTACTTTTTTCCAGTTTTTAAACTTCTAGATAAAGGGTTTTAGGGGTGCCTGGGTGGCTCAGTTGGTTAAGCGTCCAACTTCAGCTCAGGTCATAATCTCACAGTTCATGAGTTTGAGCCCCATGTTGGGCTCTGTGCTGACATCTCAGAGCCTGGAGCCTGCTTCGGATTCTGTGTCTCCCTCTCTTTCTGCCCCTCCCTTTCTCATGCTCTCTCTCTCTCTCTCTCTCTCTCTCAAAAATAAACAAACATTAAACAAAATTTTTTTAGGGGCACCTGGGTGGCTCAGTCGGTTGAGCATCCGATTTTGGCTCAGGGCATGATCTCACGGTTTGTGAGTTTAAGCCACACATCGGGCTCACTGTTGTCAGCCTATCAGCACAGAGCCCACTTCAGATCCTCTGTCTCCCTCTCTCTGCCCCTCCCCAGCTTGCACTCTCCTCCCAAAATAAATAAATACTAAAAAAAAAAGTCTGACTTCGGCTTAGGTCATGATTTCATTGTTGGTGGGTTCGAGCCCAGCATCAGGCTCTGTACTGACAGCTCAGAGCCTGGAGCCAGCATCGGATTCTATGTCTCCCTCTCTCTCTGCCCCTCCCCCTGCTCGCATTCTCTCTCTCTCTCTTAAAAATTAAACAATTTTTTGTGTTAATTTGCCATTCTATGAACTGTTAATACACATAACTTTGATGAATCTGAAAGGCATCATGCTGAGTGAAAGAAGCCAGTCTTAAAAACTTATATATTAAAGTTGGCCCTTGAACAATGCAAGGATTAATTAGAGACATCAACCCTCCATGCAGTCAAAAATCCTTATCTAGGGACGCATGGGTGGCTCAGTCGGTTGAGCGTCCGACTTTGGCTCAGGTCATGATCTCGCAGTCCGTGAATTCAAGCCCCGAGTCGGGCTCTGTGCTGGCTGCTCAGAGCCTGGAGCCTGTTTCAGATTCTGTGTCTCCCTCTCTCTCTGACCCTCCCCCATTCATGCTCTGTCTCTCTCTGTCTCAAAAATAAATAAACGTTAAAAAAAATAAAAAAAAATCCTTATCTAAATTTGGATCCCTGAAAACCTAACTACTATTACTTAACATAAGATAAAATAACTTAAGGGGCTCCTGGGTTACTCAGTCAGTTAAGCATTCAACTTTTGATTTCAGCTCAGGTCATGATTGCACGGTTTGTGGGTCTGAGCTGCACATCAGGGCTTGGGATTCTGCTTGGGATTCTTTCTCCCTTCTCTCTCTCTGCTCCTCCCCTGCTCTCTCTCTCTCTCTCTCAAAATAAATAAAAATAAACTTAAAAAAATTAAAAAAAGATAAAGTAACTTAAAACTTACAATATGGTGAACTAGAAAAAAGAAAATGTTATTAAGAAAATCATAAGAAAAGATACACTTACAGTACTGTATTGTATTTTCAAAAGTCCACGTATAAGTGGACCTTGTGATTTAAACCCATGTTGTTCAAGGGTTAACTGTATAGAATTCCATGCAGTTATTCTTGAAAAGATAAAACTCAAGTGACAGAGAGTGGTTGCCAGGAATTAAGGGTGGGGGACAGATGTGACCCCTACAAGGAAGTTTTTTTGGGTGATGGAATTGGTTTGTATCCTGATTGTGATGGTGGTTACATGCATCTATACATGTGTTAAAATTCATAGGACTGTATACCAAAAAAGTCAGTTTTACTGAATGAGAACTAAAAAAAAAAAAAAAAAAAAAAAAAAAGCCTGGTCTAGCTCTAATGACCCTGTTAGAAAAGAAATGGAAAATGTATTAATTTTCTTCTTTTTTTAATGTTTATTCACTTTTGAGAGAGAGAATGAACAGGGGAGGAGCAGAGAGAGAGGGTGATAGAGAATCTGAAGGGGGCTGTACACTTATAGCAGTGAGCCCAATGCAGGGCTTGAACTCATGAACCGTGAGACCATGACCTGAGCTGAAGTCAGATGCTCAACCTACTGAGCCACCCAGGCTCCCCTGTGTTCATTTTCTATTGTTATGGAACAAATTATCACAAACTTAGTGACTTAAAACAACACCCTTCGTTAGCTCACATTTCTGTAGTTCAGAAGGCTGGCACAGCATGATTGGGTTCTCTGCCCTGGGTATCATAGGCTGAAATCACAATATTGGCCAGGCTGGATTCTCATCGGGCTGAGGTTCTGTAGGAAAGCCCATTCACAAGTGCATTCTTGTTGTTGGCAAAATTTCGTTTCTTGCAGTTGTAAGATTGAGGTTCCTGTTTTGTTGTGTGCTGTCAGTGGGGCTGACTCTCACCTCCGGCTGGCCGCTCTCAGGTCCTTCCCACCATGGACATTTGCTTTCTTTCAGGCCAGCTGGGGCACATCTCTCCAACTTTCTCTTCTGCTTTTAAAGGGCTCATTGATTAGGTCAGGCCGATCCAGATAATCTCTTTATTATAAAGTCGACCTAGGGGCACCTGGATGGCTTAGTTGGTTAAGCATCCAACTCTTAATTTCGGCTCAGGTCATGATCTCACTGTTGTGTGTTCCCCTTTAGGCTCTGCATGGACAGTGCGGAGCCTGCTTGGGATTCTCTCTCTCCCTCTCTCTCTCTCTGCCCCTCTCCCACTGGTTCTCTCTCTCTCTTTCTATCAAAATAAATAAAGCTTTTTTTTTTTAAAAAAGTCAGCATTAAAAAAAAAAGTCAACTTTGCCATATAACCACATAATCAGGGGACAGTTGTCTCATATTAACAGCCCCAGAGATTATGCTGGGCATGTACCTAAGGGGTGGGCAGGGAGGAGATCTTGGGATAGATCTTAGAATCTTGTCTGTCACAGCATGTAAGCCAAAAGGAAAAAAAAAAACCAAAACAACTATTTTGGTAAATGCAGGATTATCGATCACATTGTGTAATGTAACAAGCACAGTAGGAGTCTGAAGATATAAATTCAGGCTATAGCTTCACCAATAAACTGTGTTATCATGGTCTATGTGACATGGACTAGGAGTGAACGGTGTAGAAACAATTCTTGAGGCTTTACGGTGCAAAAGGCATTTTTATTAAAGCGTGGAGACAGGACCCGAGGGCAGGAAGAACTGCGCTGGGATTGTGAGGAATGATTGATTGTATACTTTTAAGTTGGGGGGGGGCGGGGCGAGGGCAAGTAGAGATAAAGGAAACTTCTGATGAGATTTTTATATGTTAAAGAAGACTTACGGGATCCTGGAGGTCGGGCTATAGTCAAACTGAGCTTGCTTTCTGCCTCTAGCAAAACATTAACATTAAGGCAGTTGTGAGTTCCTTGAGGAATGTCATACTCTGCCTGTCTCAAGAATTTATCAATGGGCTACAAGTGGTAAGGAAATTTATTTTTATCTACATTTCTTTTGCCATTGTTCTCCTCATCAGTCGAGATGCTTCTCTGGGCCCCGATTTTATCAAACTTAATATGCTGATCGTGTTACATGCTGTACATCTATCATGGAGTGTTTAATTGAGGTAGTGCAGGTGAATATGTTTTACTCAACTCTAAAGCACTATGTAAATATATTAGTTATTACTGTTAATATTTTGGTTGACATTGATCTGCTTTAACCTCTGCTCCAGGAATGTATTATTTCTAGAAAGAGTATAAAAGAGCAGCAAATTAGACAAGGTCCCAGAAGCCAAGATCAAGGAGCTTAGATTTAATTCAGCAGGTGATTTGGAGCTGAAGGAGGGCTAAAATAGAGGGCTGGGTCACAGAAACTGGCAATAAAGACAGTTCTTAAGTCCGAGTGGGTTTCTATGGTGATGAGAGACAAAGGAGGCCACTGAGAACAAGGTTAAAGTAATTAACATGGGAAGTCCGTAAGATACCGACCAAGACCAGGGATGCTGGATTGAAAGAAAGGGGCGGAGAAGTGTTTCTACCATCCACTCTCGTTTCTCACAGAAGCACCTGCGTGTGAAGCATTTCTACCGGTCATGGTCCCTCACTGTCCTTGGGGTATATGCAGAAGAGCAACTGACTTTAATAACAATCTTGGCAAAACATAATTAAGAAGGCAAATCTACTGCACAAGTAATATGATATTATACCCCGAGGCCAAGCCCTTTATTCAGTTGTGTGGGTGAGGGGGTTTGTGTTCCTCTGTGCTGGGTCTTCCTGCCACACAGCCCTCCTTACCCAGGTATTAGCAGCTCAAAATGGAGGGCCCCACGTGGGTCAGAATTGGTGCTGCTCCAGTTGGCCAGGACCCATCTGCTCACTCCACTCTTGGTATTCCAGGTAGAGGGAAACATTCATTCTCAGAGAAGCGAGGACCTAACCTGATTCCTAACTAGCTGTGACTCTAGCCGCAAGTGAGGTGACAGGGTGGAGTGGTTAAACACACAGATTGTGAAGTCAGTGTCCGAAGTGGTTAAACACACAGATTCCGAAGCTCCTCTCCCGACTCGCTTATTTACTAGCTGTGCATCCTGGGCATGCCACCTTGATGAGGGAGCATGAGTCAGGCTAAGGGACAAAGAACAAACTAGCACACCCGCCCCCCCCCCCCCCCCGACCCCCAGGTGGAATATGTGTGCTATTCCTCAGGCACTCCTGGCTACCCGAGAACAAAGGAAAGGGGTTTAAGTGCTTGCCATGGTGAAGTGGGAAACTAAGGCAAACGAAAAATTAAATTCCCTTACTGACTAGAGCCCGTTGACAAGTCCTTGAGACTGGCAGAGTGACCTCTCTCTAGGACCTTAGCTGCCTCAAGGATGACATTTTGCTGGGGGCAAAAGAGAACCTTAGCTTAACATTATCCCAAACTCCAGGATCCTGCAAGTCAATTTCTTTTATCTCAACTTCTCAAGATATATGCTGGCAATCATGCTCCAAGCTTATGGCCCCCCATATACACCTGAAGGGTCTCATGACTGAGGTTTTATTAAACGGTAATAAATGGCGTTTTCCTAGCAACGGCTAGCCCCTCAAGGTCCTAGAAACCTTGCTTCCAAAATACCTTAGAGACTTGCTCTATCCCTGATCCCCTCCTAACCTGAGGGTATATAATGAGTTACCTGTCAGGACCCCAGTGCAGCTCTTCCTGCCCATGGGTCCTGTCCCCATGCTTTAATAAAATCACCTTTTTACACCAAAGATATCTTTAGAATTCTTTCCTGGCTATTGGCTCCAGACCCCAAGAACCCCCCATCACCCCAAAACTCCATCAACCTAACTTCTCTCTCAGTTTGCTTACTTATAACTGTTTGCATTTCTGTGATGTTGGTTGTTATTTCTCCTCTCTCATTTGTGATTTTATTTATTTGGGTCCTTTCTCTTTTCTTTTTCATGAGCCTAGCTAGAGGTTTCTCAGTTTTAGTACTTTTTTCAAAGTACAGCTCCTGGTTTCATTGATCTGTTCTATTGTTTTTTTTTTTTTTAGTTTCTATATCATTGATTTCTGCTCTAATCTTTATGATTTCCTTCTTTCTGCTGGCTTTAGGTTTACTACCAGCATTTTTCACAGAGCGAGAACAAGCAGTCCTAAAATTTGTATGGAACCACAAAAGACCCCAGATAGCCAAGGCAACCTCGAAGAAGAAAAGCAAAGCTGGAGGCATCACAATTCCAGACTTCATGTTATATTACAAAGCTGAAGTAATCAAAACAGTATGGAACTGGCACAAAAATAGACACATAGGTCAATGGAACAGAATCGAAAATCCAGAAATGAACCCTCAATTACATGGTCAATTAATCTTTGACAAAACAGGAAAGAATATCCAATGGGTAAAAGACAGTCTCTTCAACAAATGGTATTGGGAACACTAGACAGCAACATGCAAAAGAATGAAACTGGACCACTTTCTTACACCATGCACAAAAATAAATTTAAAATATATTAAAGATCTAAACATGAGACTTGAAACCATAAATATCCTAGAAGACAACACGGACAGTAACCTCTTTGACATAGGACCTAGCAATTTCTCTCCAGATATGCCTCTATAGGCAAAGGAAACAAAGCAAGAATGGGGCGGGGCACCTGGGTGGCTCAGCTGGTTAAGCCTCTGACTCTTGGTTTTGGCTCAGTTCATGATCTCCACAGTTCTGTCAGTGCAGAGCTCGACACAGGGCTCAGTCTCATGAACTGTGAGGTCATGTCCTGAGCTGAAATCAAGAGTCGGGATGCTTAACCAACTGAGCTACCCTGGCACCTGCCTGTTAGTTTTGATAATTCATTAGAGGGACACACAGAACTCACTGAAAGATGTTATCCTCATGGCTTATTACAGGAAAAGGATCTAGATTCAGATCAGCTAAGGGAAGAAAGAAATGCATAGGGCAGAATCCAGGAGGATTCCAAATATGAAGCAACCAGCTGTCCTCTCCCCGTGTAGCCAGGACAGCATTGCTCTCCTGGCAGTGATACATGACAGTCTTCAGGGATTATTGCCAACCAGGCAAGCTCACCTGAGCCCTGACATCCAAAGTTTTTACTGGGCCTCCATCATGTAGGCGTGACTGATTGCTTATGTGGCTGATCTCAGTCTATAGCCCCTCCAGACATCTACTGATACTGGGTAACCTAGACCCCCTACACTAAAGCACATTGCTGGACTTTCTGGCCATCCCCTACCCTGACTATTTGATGTGCCCAGTACCCACCCTAAATTATATTTTTAGACAATCTGGTGACCCAAGACTCCCAGGCAAACAATGATGCTCCTCTTAAGCATGACATTTCAAGAGCTTAGAAATTATTCCCCAGAAGCTGAGGACAAAGGTCAGATCTCTGTGCAAGGTTAAATTCTTGACTATAGAAACCTTGGAAACATTATGTTAAGTGAAAGAAGTCAATCACAAAAGGCCAGATATAATTCCATTCATATAAAATTTCCAGAATAGACAGGTGGTAGGGACAGAATGATTAATATTTACTGGGGGGGGGGGGGGGGAGGTGCTCTGGGTGGCTCAGTTGGTAAAGCATGCGACTCTTGATCTTGGGGTCATGAGTTCAAGCCCCAATTTGGGTGTAGAACTTACTTAAAAAAATTTTTACCTGGGGCTGGGTTGGGTAGGGGGTGGAGGATGGGAAAGGTGAGTGACTACTAGTGGGTACAGGGGTTTATTTTTGGAGTGTTGAAAAATTATATAGTGCTGATGGTGGCACAGCTTTGTGAATATACTAAAACCCACCAATCTGTGCACTTTAGAAGGTGAATTTTATGGGATGTGAAATATATTGCAAAAAAGCTGTAAAAGCAAAGTCAAGTAAAATGCAAAATTAATAAAATGAATAAATAACTGAATAAGAAGTATGACATAGTATCCCTTCATTAATTTTTTCCAAATTAAATTTAGAATTATTTTGACAAGTATTTAAAAAAATTTTTTTAATGTTTCTTTTTGAGAGAGAGAGAAAGAGAGAACGAGTGGGGGAGGGGCAGAGAGAGAGGGAGACACAGAATCTGAAGCAGGCTCCCGGCTCCCAGCTGTCAGCACAGAGCCTGAGCAGGGCTCGAACCCATGAGCCAAGAGATCATGACCTGAGCTGAAGTCAGATGCTCAACCGACTGAGCCACCCAGGTGCCCCGAGTATTTTTTTTTAATGTTTATTTCTTTTGAGAGAGAGAGAGTGAGAGAGAGAGAGAGAGAGAGACCATGCGCACGCGAGCGTGAGCATGAGTGGGGGAGGTGCAGAGAGAGGGGGATGGAGAGGATCCTAAGCTGGCTCTGTGCTGACAGCAGAGAGCCTAATACAGGGCTGGAACTCACAAATCATGAGATCATGATCCTACCCGAAATCAGACACTCAACCGACTGAACCACCCAGGCGCCCCTGTTGAGTACTTTTTGAAAAGCTTTTAGGAATATTGTTATTGAGTTGACCATGAATTAACCTAGATTAGCTGATAGCTTTACATTTTTATGTTTTAGGAACACTGTTTGGGTTCTGACTTATTAAAATCTTCTTTCATCACTTTCAATAATATTTTGGAGTTTTCTTTATATAGATTGTACCTGTCGGCCAGGATATTGATTCCCAGGTATTTCATTTCTTTGTTATCATGAGTGCAATCTCTGTTTTTATATTGTTACTAAAGATAACAGTAATTTTCATTAGACAAACTGAAATTGTTCTGGAATGCAGCAATTTTTGAGTAGAATCGATTATTCGACTCTAGATGACTTAAAGTTAGGGTGAACTTGTATGTGGTCGGACGGGCTCCTGCATTTCCTTCCTGGGACCGAGCCGAGCAGTTCTTCGTTTTGAGGTACAGGAAAGCAGCTTTGCTGTCAGCTGCTTCCCTCCCTGAGCTCTGAGACTTCCTGTTTAAAAGCTCTGCAAGACCTGCTGACCCTATTTCTTTTCAGATTTAATTATTCTTTTTGAAAGCTGGCTCTAACCTGAAAGGGATTTGAAACGTAAGGCTCCAGTGGGGATGAAGCTTTAGACCCAAGATAACTATTCCTTTTTCTGTTGAATAGCCTGGCAGGGGAACAATTTGCCCCCTGCCCTGAGCGCTGTCATTTGTTTTGATCATTTTCATTCCTATCGAGTGTGCTGCCGGCTCAGAAGGCAGCCATCTGATATCTGAAGTGACTCCTTACATTACTTCCTTGTCTCTTCTCTAGTAGCAAGATATTCCACCTGAATATCCCCGATTGTGGATGAAGAAGCTTCAGTGTGTGTGCTTGGCTATGGATTTAATAACCCTAAAGGGGAAAATACTGGCACTATAAGAATAGTTATTTGCTGATGAGCTCCTCTGTGTCTGTTTAACTCATTTGCCCCTTAAAACCTTATGAATAGTTAAAACTTTTTTTTTTTTTTTATGAGAGAGAGAGAGAGAAAGGGAAAGAGAGCATGCAAGCTGGGGAGAGTGACAGATGAAGAGAGAGAATCTTAAGCAGGCTCCATGCTCAGCATGGTGCGTGACATGGGGCTTGATCCCACGACCCTGGGAATTTGACTTGAGCTGAAATCATGATTCAGACATTTAACCAACTGAGTCACCCAGGCAGCCCAGTAGTTAATTCTTATTATCTCCATTTTACAGACCAAGTAATGGAGGCTTAGAGATGTTATGTAAATTGCCTGATGACAAATAGAAAGTGACCAATCTGGACCTTAGTTCCAGAGAATATGATCTTAACTATTATTCCATACTGGGCCTGGAGTGGAAGAGTCTACTTTTCTTTATTTTTTTAATGTTTATTTATTTATTTTTGAGAGAGTGAGAGAGAGTGAGTGGGAAGGGGCAGAGAGAGAGAGAGAGAGAGGAGAGAGAGAATCCCAAACAGGCTCCATGCTGTCAGCACAGAGCCCGAGGTGGGGCTCGATCCCATGAACCATGAAATCATGACCTGAGCCAAAATCAGGAGTTGGGTGCTTAACCAACAGAGCCACCCAGGTACCCCTGATTCTACTTTTCTAAGAAATCTGGAGTCAGACTTGAGTTTGAGTCCTGACCCCTTTGCTTCCTAGCTCTGTATCCTTCAGCAAGTCTACTTACCTCATAAGGCTGTGAAGATGATGTGAGATAATGAATGGAAAGTTCTTACATGCTTGGGTCACAGTGAGTGCTAAATGGTTATCTGCTGTTATTCTTCAAAAATTTATCAAAAATTTGTCAGAAATTTTTTTCTTAAAAAAAATTTTTTTTTAATGTTTATTTTTGACAGAGAGAGAGAGACAGACAGAGCATGAGTGGGGGAGTGGCAGAGAGAGAGGGAGACACAGAATCCGAAGCAGGCTCCAGGCTCTGAGCTGCCAGCACAGAGCCTGACGCAGGGCTCGAGCTCAGGGACTGTGAGATCATGACCTGAGCCGAAGTTGGAAGCTCAACTGACTGAGCCACCCAGATGCCCCTGAAAAAATTTTTTTCTGTACCAGCAAAAAAAACAAAAAAAAATTTTTTTTTCTGTACTAGACCCTGTGCTAATTTGGGGGACTCAGTGAAATACTGATAGCCCAAGTCCTAACAACCAGCGGATTGGTCCATCTGGGGCTTGTGGACTAAACCTGGTCTTCAGAAGTATTCTGTTTGTCCCCCACACATACACTTTAAACTTTTTGAATTAGTTGCAGATAATTCAAAATGGGGAGATTTCAATAAAATCTGGAATTACCACTGCTTTTGGAAAACAGCAGAGCTGGGCCTGCATTCTTCCATGGTGGCAGTCCTCTAGAATACATTTGGTCACGTGGCAATGTGGGCCACAGACCCCGCCACCCCCGTTGCATCCAAAGCTGAGGGAGTCACTGGCTGTTCATTGTTGCGGCTGTACTGCTTTTCTTATGATAGAAGTAAAACCTTTCATTTACCTAGGCTGCTCTCAAAAGAGATCAAAAGATGGGTCAAAGTAGCTGCATGATTTCAGAAAAATGAATGATCTTTTTGTTTAAAAGCCAGGATTATTCTCATGTCTGACCGGCTTCACTTATTTTGATAATTTGCTTGGCCTCTGTAGGCATATGCATTTGCAGCCCTTGGTGTAAAAAGGTAACCTCACAATGTGATGAGTGCCATGCTGGAGGTAAGCCCAAAATGCTTTGGAAGTACCAACAAGAGTCCCTTCACCAGGTCTGGGAGTTCGGAGGATGCTTCCTGTAATATCTATCACCTGACCAGGGTCATATACTATTAGTGGGTGAGGCCTAGAAGGACAGTGGCAGAGGTTTAGGCAGTGGGTGGGGTTGAGAGGCTGTTTAAGCAGATGGAACAGCTTGAGAAAGGTCTCAGAGGTAGCAGCAGCAGACTTTGGATCTTCTTTGCCTATTGACCTGCCTTTGACCTTCTACCCTGACCCCTTCTCAGAAGGGGTCGTGTCCCTAGCTGTCACATCACTAACACACAAAAGATGACTGAACCTGGTCAATGACCAAGTCCTCCTGGTTCCATATACCAGCTGCACTCACATCTTCACATTTCCCTGACTTACCAGAAGGACACACGTGTACCCTGGGGGACCACCTCTCAAAATTCCATCAACACAAGTTCCTAACAGAAGGAGTTTTCACATCCATCACTCAATTACACACCAACAATAATATAAAGCTATTCCTTTAGATGACAGTTTGAGAATATTTTAGTGTTTAAATAACAGAAATCAGAATCTGTGTAGCTGGTGGAATTTACACCCCTCCATAAAATAAACTATCTACATGCTTGTTCCTGACAAAGGCAAATCAAAATTTTCCCAGGGCAATAAAGAGAAGCTTCCAGAGGTGAGAGTGTTTCTCTTTGAGCAGTCCAGAGGAGAGAGAAAGAATCTAGGATCTCTCAACTTGACAATGGAAGACTGTCTGAATGGTCAAGGCCAGGCTCAGCCCATAGGAAAAGTAATGATAGTGGGTAGACCCTGTGAACTTTTTTTTTTTTTTTTTGAGGGCGTGCATCCAGCAAGGGAACTAGCAGGTCTAGCTGTGACTGGTGGGAAGGTCAACTGAAAGTGAAGGACCGGAGCCTATCCTTGCTCACAGACATGAGTCCACTCCTACCAGGCGTCTGAGAGATGTGGCAGAGGTTTTGTGAAGGCTTGAGGATGGAAGAGACTTCCCTTGTGGAGATCAAGGTCAAGTTCAACCTACAGTCAAGAACTCTGCTCCAAACCATAATAAGATACCATTCCACACTCACTAGGTTGGCCATAATAAAAGAGATAGACAATAACAAGTATTAATGGGGATATAGAGAAATTGGAACCCTCATACATTGCTGGTGGGAATAAAGGGTGTAGCTACTTTGGAAAACAGTTTGGCAGTTCCTCAAAATGTTAAACATAGAGTTATTATATGACCTAGAAACCCCACTCTTAGGTATATACCCCCCCAAAATGAAAACACGTTTACACAGAAACCTGTACAAAATACTCATAGCCCAGCATTGTTCATAATAGGCAAAAGGTGGAAACAACCCAAATGTCCATCAACTAATGAATGGATAAACAAAATGAATCTCCATGGGATAGAATATCATTCAGTAGTAAGAAATGAAGTAGCAGCACATGATATGACATGTTTGAACCCTGAAAACATCATACCAAGTGAAAGAAGCTAGTCACAAAAGACCAGATATTATGATTCCATCCATATGAAATATTCAGAACAGACATGACCATGACAGAGCACGGGTTAGTGGTTGCCTGGGGCTAGGGCCAGGGTTGGGGGATAGGAAGGGGGGACCAGGAAAGACCAGTGACTGCTAATGGGTGCAGGTTTCATTCATTATACTGTGATATCGGAAAGGTTCCTAAAATTAGATACTGGTGATGGTTGTACAACTCTGTGAATATAATAAAAACCACTGAATTGTACACTTTGAAAGAGTGAATTTTATGGTATGTGAATTATATCTCAATAAAGATGTTATTAAGAAAAAGATCTCTGCTCCAAGTTTCCTGAGACCCCCTGTGAGATAACTGGAAGCCACAATGGACTTTCTCTTTTTTTTTTTTTTAAATTCTTGAGCCTCTATTTATTAACTCTGTATCTGCTGGTTTTTCTTAAGGTTCTGCCTTAGAGTATGCTCCATGAAGACAGACTCCTGGCTTTTACCACCAGTTGTGTGATATTGAGCAAGTTAGTGAACCTCTTGACTTCAGTTTCCTCATTTGAAAATGGAGATAGGGGTGTCTTGGTGGCTCAATCCATTAGGTGTCCAACTCTTGATTTCGGCTCAGGTCATGATCTCACAGCTTGTGAGATCGAGCCCCAAGTCGGGCTCTGTGCTGACAGTGTAGAGCCTGCTTGGGATTCTCTGTCTCCCTCTTTCCCTGCCCTTCCCCGGTGCGTGCTCTCTCTTCTCTCTCTCTCACTTTCTCTCTCTCAAATAAATAAACTTAAAAAAAAAAAGCCAATGGAGATAATAATTGTACCTTCTTCATGGGTTAAGTGTGAAATATATGATAAATATATGAGTAAATACACGGAGCCTATTTAGAAGAGTACCTGGCACATAGTTAAGTTCTGCATGTATTTTTATTATTTATTTATTTATTTATTTATTTATTTATTTATTTATTTATTTTTAAATAGCACCTGAGCAGAGTCATCTGTTTCGGGCGCTTTTTTTTTTTTTTTTCAACGTTTATTTATTTTTGGGACAGAGAGAGACAGAGCATGAACGGGGGAGGGGCAGAGAGAGAGGGAGACACAGAATCGGAAGCAGGCTCCAGGCTCTGAGCCATCAGCCCAGAGCCCGACGTGGGGCTCAAACTCACGGACCGCGAGATCATGACCTGGCTGAAGTCGGACGCTTAACCGACTGCGCCACCCAGGCGCCCCGTCTGCATGTATTTTTAATGATTAGTATCAGCATTTAGCACCTAGTAAGTGCCCTTTGAGTATTAGTTATTGTTATTATTAGAGAGGGTATTGGCTAACTTGTCTAAGACTTTCTATTCTACTACTGATGAGCACTTGGGCGCTTACAATTTGGAGTTAGTAAAGAACAATGCTGCTGTGAAAATTGGTGTGTCAGTTTCTCTAGGGTACATATACCCAGGAATGGATTGCTGAGTCATGGGGTATACAGATCTTCCTGCTTGTGGATAATGTCAAACCAGTGTCAAAGTGGTTGATTCGGTTTATGTTCTCACCTCCACCACTTGATATGCTCACCTTGTAAAATTTTATATCTGGTATCTAGTGATAGCATCAATTTTAATTTGCATTTCCCTAATTAGTAATGAGGAGAGTGCCTTTGGTTTCCTCTTTTTTAAAAAATTTTTAATACTTATTTATTTTTTAGAGAGAGAGAGAGAGAGAGAGAGAGACAGAGGGCCAGCAGGGGAGGGGCAGAGAGAGAGGGAGACACAGAATCTGAAGCAGGCTCCAGGCTCTGAGCTGTCAGCACAGAGCCTGATGGGGGGCTCAAACCCACAAACTATGAGATCATGACCTGAGCTGAAGTCGGACTCTGAACCGATTGAGCCACCCAGGTGCCCCAGATTTCCTCTATTGTGAAGTTCCTATTCTAATGTCTTGTCCCTTTCTTACAGGTTATGTGTCTTTTTCTTGTTGATTTGTGGGAATTCTTCATGTGGTTTGGAAACTAGTCCTTTGTCTACCACATGTATTTCTATTGCTCTGCTTGTCTTTTTGCTCCAACATGGTATCTTTTGATGAACAGAAAATTGTGATTATTAAGCAAATTTACGAATCTTTTCTATTCTGGTTACTGCTCTTTGTGTCTTGTCTAAGAAATTCTTCTCTGTGCCAAGGTCTTGAACATGGTTCCTGTATTATCTTATGAAAGCTTTCTAGGTTTTCCTTTTACATGTAGGTCAATTCCACCTGGAACTGATTACCATGCATGAGGTGAGATAGGAATGTAATTTCAATTTTTTCTACATGGATGCTCAATTTTATCAGCGCTGTGTATTAAAAAGTCTGCTCCTTCCTTACCGATCTGCAGGCCACCTCTGTCATGTAGCAAATGTCCATAAGTGTAGAACTGTTTGGGGTTTCTTTTATTCTCTTCCTGTTACAACTGGTCCTCTCACATTGGTCTCCTTATTCAGTAGCCTCAGATTTCAGTATTTCCTCTTGGATCTTTACCTTGAGAATCAGCCTGTCAAGTTCCACCTCCCCCCCCCCCCAAAAAAAAAAAATTGAAAGTCAAAAAATAAATAAAGCCATGTCCCCAATCAGTGTACATCTCAAGATCTGACTGGAGGGTAGTGGGCAGGAAGTCTTTCTGGAAGTGAATGAAGAAGCATGGAGATTTAGTTGCATCTCTTTTATTGGAGAGCTGCCTTATCGCAGGGACATTGGCATGGGGTTGAAAACAACAGACAGAGAAGGGCAGAGCTGCCAAAGTCACTAAAAACAGAGTCAGACCATGCCTTCTAAATCCTTCTTACCTTTGGGTGCTGCAGCTTTATCATTTTGACTTGAGGTTTCTTTGAGATCCAACCAGAAGCATCCTAACTTATCTTAAATACAGCTGGAATGCAGAGGTAAGTAAAAAAGCCTTTTCATGAAAAGGAAAGTAGCTGTCACAAAAGCTAAGAATTTTTTTCTATAGGAAGGTAGTATGTAATAATAATAATGATAATGATGGTAGTTATAACTAACATTTACCAAGCCTGGCACCATGCTAAGAAACGTCCAGGTAATATATCATTACATTTCTGACCTTACTCAATGGCCATGATGTCCCAGTGTTATTCTTTTCCCAGATCCAGAGAGGTCAAGTAACACTCACAATGTCACAGAGCTAATAGGATTCAAGGATAGGTCTGTCTGGCTTCAACACACTTATCAATTGCTCTTTGGACTCAGAATTCCTTATGAAACAGGGAAAATTAAAACCTCCCAGAAGGGTAAGGTTTGGTAAAAGGGGAATTCTACCTTACTCCTGGCAGGAATATAAATGGTTATAACCTTAGGGAACAGTTTGATAGTATGTATTAAATACCTGAAAATATTTATCTTCTTTTAACTACTAGCTCTACTTTTAAAAAAAAGAGTGGGGCCTCCAAATAAACATTTTCAAGGATGTTCAGAGCAGCAAAATTTTTTAGTAGCAAAAATAGAGTTTTGACTAAATGTTAGGAACTAAAATACTATTGCAACTATTAAGAATAGCGTTTTAGAATTTTTAAAAACATTTATTTATTTTTGGGAGAATGAAAGCAGGGAAGGGACAGAGAGAGGAGGACAGAGGGTCTGAAGCAGGGTCTGCACTGCCAGGCTGACAGCAGTGAGCCTGATGTGGGACTTGAACTCATAAACCACGAGATTATGACCTTTGCTGAAGTTGGACGCTTGGCTGACTGAGCCATCTAGGTGCCCCTAGAATTTTTAATGACAAGGAAAAATATACTATCTTAAGTGAAAGAAGCAAATTATAAAACAATATTCACAGCAGGATTTCTGTTATATTTAAAAAGCAAGAAGGGTATACAGCAAAATGTTAGTAGTGATTATCTCTGTGGGGTGGGATCATGGATAATTTAAATTTTCTTCTTTTACTTTTCTGAAAATTTCAAGTTTCAACCATGAATATGCTGAACATTTTATTAAAAATCTCAAACATAGGGGCACCTGGGCGGCTCAGTCAGTTAAGCCTCTGACTTCGGCTCAGGTCATGATCTTGCGCTCTGTGAGTTCGAGCCCCACGTCAGGCTCTGTGCTGGCAGCTCAGAGCCTGGAGCCTGCTTTGGATTCTATGTCTCCTTCTCTCTCTGCACCTCCACCTCTCATGCTCTCTCTCAAAAATAAATAAACATTAAAACATTTAAAAAAATCTCAAACATATTCAAAAGTAGAGAGAACAGAAAAATGAACCTGATGAATTTACCACCAGCTTTAATATTTTTCACCATGGGGGCAATCTTGCTTATGGTACCCCTGCCACTCCGTTCCCCAGATTATTTTGAAGCAAATCTCAAATATTGTATTTTATTTGCAAATATGGCAGCACTCTTCTCTAAAAGATATGGACTCCTTTTCAAAAACCACAAAGTACCAGTATTATACCTATATTAAAAAAATAATGAATTCTTCAGTATCATTAAATATCTACCCAATTTTGGTCTTTCTCTGATTGTCTTAATCGTTTTTGTTTTGTATGTTTCTTGTATGTTCTTGGTTTTGCTGTTATAATATATATATATTTTCTTATTTGAATCAAGATCCAAGTAGGGTTTATCCATTGTGACTGGTTGATGTGTCTCACATCTCTTTTATAGTTTCTTATTTTTTTCATGCAATATTCTGTTGAAGAAATTAGATAATCTGCCTCCTAGAGTTTCCTATAGCTTTGATTTTGCATCTTTGTGATATTGTTCTTCCTCTGTTTCCTGTAAATTCTTCATTAGCTCTAGAGGCTTGATCAGATTCAAGGTTTTGTTTGGCTTTGTTTTTGTTGTGGGGCTAGGGGAGGGACAAAGCAACTTCATACAGGATGGTGTTTACTTCTATCAGGAAAATCCAAAGCCTGGTAGTCTTTTTTGTGATGTTAGCAGACATTCATGATCATTGCTACACCCATAAATCATTAGGAATTGCAGAATTGTGATGTTCTAATTGTCATTCCTTTTTTACTTATTAGCCGGCATACTTTTATAAAAGAGAATTTCACAAAGGAAAAAGAGAATGAATGCCAGATTCTTTCTCTTTAATGACCCATTTTAAAAATAATTAGGTAGTTTTCTTGCATTCTTCAGCGATGACTTAAATTTTTTTTTTCTTTTTGGAGTACCATCATAAACTCACAGAGGTAAAGATATTTGATGTGTTTCAATCCATTGATATTTTTAGCAGATTATCAAATTGTCCCATCCTTTTGCAAGTGGAAGCTCTTCATGTTCACTTCTGAGTTTTTCTGATCTAACCCTAGTAGTCGTCGATAGCTTCCAGGCTTTCTGGTATGACAAGATATTTCAGGATCATCTTATCTCATACATTTCCATCCCCAGGTGTGGAATGAAGCTCTAAAGAACCTAGATTTCTTTTAGTGGGGCAATTGGTATACTAGGAAGTGGTAAATAAATGCTTTTTAATAAAAAGAGTACCAGAGACTGGATGGTGAATAATGGTACAAAATGAATAGAACTGTAAGAGTATCACCACCCAGGACCCCTTTAGAGAGGGAGACATCAACAGAAATGTCCTCACCATATCATGGACATGACTCCATGTTTTCACCAAGAAAACTTACACTCTGTTCAGCAAACTTATTTTACAAGGAAGTGTAAAACTCTTAAAAGGTTACATGTGTGGGTAAGTCCTAGTTACCTGCAAAATTAACATAAATAGAATGTTTCATTCACTTCAATAGTGGTTCTCAGGCTCATGCTGAGAATACAATCATTTAGGGAGCTTGTCAAAATACAGTTTTCTGGGCTCCACTGCAGACAGTCTGAATCCAGGGAGTAGTGCTTGGAATTTGTATATTACTAAGACTTCCAAGTGATCTTGATGCAGGTGGTCCTAAAAACCACCCTTTAGTGAACTCTGCCAGATAGATAGATAAAGCAAGGGGAGGAGGAGAGATGCTTTTTAAGAATGTACCCGGGAGTGTACTTATGAGAATTAAATCACATTAAAAAAATTTAGTGAGTCTCATTTTCTGATTTTAAAAGGATTTTATTCTCTGTGAAAATTTGAAAAATAGTAAAGCAAACAGAATAAAATAACCACCTGCAATCCTATTCCCCAGACACAATGTGCATTAAGTAGATATATCGCCTTCCAGCCTTCCTAGGGGCATTTCATTGCTCTTTTTCCCCAGCAGACACCATCACTGACTTGCCTGGGGGCACTCAGCTAGTAAGTGGGAGAGCCCACACTGGAACCCAGCTGCTGAACCTGAACTTCATTATGTTCCATTCTAACTGAAACAGAGGAGCTCCCTGTCCGCCACCCGCCCCCCCCCCCAGTATTACTTTACACATGTCTATATAGCATTTTTAAAATTGATTGTAAAATTAAAAAACAAAAATCTGTGTCTACCATCAGACTACGGGATTCTCAGCATGGCAGGAAAATCATATTATTTACATCAGTATCTTCAAAACAAGGTGCTTAATAATGGCTCAGCACCTGGGACATAGTAGATACCCGACAACTGTTTCTTCCAGGTGGGAAGGGGAAGACAATTAGGTCTTCATGGCCTCTTATGGAACCGAACTTCAGGTGTCCTAGATTTTCCCAGACTGGCCTGGTTTTCTCCCAAAGAAGCAGTTTGTAGCATCCCAGTATTAAGAAACAGAGGACCTTCGTGAAACCATGATGTGGGAACATGTGAGGGTGTAACCTTTCGGACATTTCCTGTTGAGGCAGCTTCCTTCCGCCCTGTTAATTTTCTGGAGGATGGGGCAGCTGTGAACTGTTAGCAGCCAACACTCACAGGAGCTGAGTAATGGGGATACTGGCCCGGTAAAGGGGACCTGGGCAGAACACTAAGCATGTGTATTACACCACCGAAAAGTACCTAGTGTATACCAGGGGCACCTGGTGTGTACCATAGTGTATACCATAGTTGAGAAAGTCCCAGTGTAGAGAATGGCATAGTGAATGCGGTGTTATAGGTGGTGTTTTGTGGAATGTCTATGAGGGGGAGGAGTCTGGAGAAAGGGGGACCAGATGGAAGTCTGTGGAAAAGTCTAGACGTGGGATGTGTGGGGAGCCTGACAATGCTTGTGGCGACAGGAATGGTGAGGAAGGAGAAAGAGGGAAGGATAGATGGAAGGAAGGGTCAATAGCCTCAGTGAGGTGGGACTGAGGAGAAGGAAGGGAAAAGGAACCTGGGAGCCAGGGAGAATAGCAGGGTCTGGGCAGCCATCGAGGTTCAGGGCGAAGAAGCTAGCGTGGTCCTTCTGTCAAGACTGAGAGAACAAGTCTCTAACACTAATGTTTGTGGGAATATCTTCTCCTTTGCTTTTGTCCAGAATATCCATTGTTAAAGATAGGGATTTGCTCCTCCACAGATTTCAGTCAAAGGGGCCTCCTGATAGACAGCCACTAAAGCCCATGTGCCCTCCTCTTCCCACAGAAATGCTAACCCACCCACCTGCCCCGTCAGCAGGGTAGGGCCAGGGTGTCAGCAGCTCTTGTGGGAAGCTATAAGACCCTTGCCTCTCTCAGGAGGGTCGAATTAGCCCTTGACATGAGTCACATTTCCAATTGCCTTTCTTTTTTGGTAAGAGGGTCCTCACTGTCTCCTCTGCCTCCCTTTCTTGGCAACAGAAGGGTGGTGTGAGATTTAATTTCTCAAGAAAATTAAAAAAAAAAAAAAAGACACAAAGATCCCTAGTCTCCATTTCATGTGAGCTAAGATCTTCGTTGGGTGTAGAGGGTCAGTGCAGACAAAGGCACCCTGATCACTTGTCATAGTTTCTCTCTCTAATTATAGAAAGTATTTAGTTATTGTTCCATAATTGCTCATTGCAGTTGGGTTTGAGCAGTGTGGTTTTTTTTTTTTTTCTTTTGTTTTTGTTTTGACAAAAGCCTGCTTTTCTGATGAGTTGTTCTTTTTTTCTGCTTTGGTCCACTGCCATCCCAGTCCCTGGCTATTCCACTACGTAACTGAAGGAGGTGGCATGGTATTTCTGGAGAAGCCACTTTACCTCATCAAATTGTTTTCATGGCTTCCCCACTCCTCCCAGTTGCGTAATAGAGAAAGGGAATTAAATTTATTGAACATCTACTTAGTCTTTGGCGGGCAATGTACTAAGCCCTTGCATAGGCTGTTTTATCCAGTCCTTATAGCAAGCCTGAGAACAGATACTATTATCCCCAATTTACAGAAGAGGAATCTAAGGCATTTTTTAATAGACTTTGGCTGGTAAAATAGTGTTGTTGATGCTTCCAGCGCTGTGGGAGAATTGGGAATCCTGCTCCCTTACTCTGAAAGTGCCTATCTCTAGGTCCCCTGCTAGTGGTAGGGCTTGGTGGGGAGGCCTGCAGGACTTTGATAGGAGGTGGGATTCCTGTGTTGTGGAGTTCCCGTGTTGAGGTCTGGGATTCTGTGACATGGAGAAATTTCTGATGTCATGGTAGCAGCAACAAGGAGGGAAGCCGCCTCACCACCAAGGGGGCAGTAGCAGAAAGGGTCCTGCGGGAAACAGGGGGCATGTTCAAGGGTTTCAATGCAGGGTGTTGAATGAACGAATTGTTCAGTGGAGGCATAAGCAGTTAAGGGAACCAGCCAGTGGTGGGGAAACAGCTAGAAACTAGCACAGCAGGAAGCCATCAACGCTCTCAGGTCTAAGGAGGCACAGTGTGGAAATGGTGGTGTTCCTCCAACCCAATGAGAGCTAGGGCTGGGCAGAAGTGCCCCAGTGGGAACTGTGGCAGGAGAGGAACCCAACCTCTGCTGGAATGCAGACACAAAGGGCAGGAGTGCACACAGGATGCAGTGTGTGTGTGTGTGTGTGTGCGCGCGCGTGCGTGTGTGTGAACAGATATACAGTTATCTGGGCCTCGCTCTCCTTGGGCCTACCTGTCTCCTGCTCCTGTCTCCTGCTTCTACCACTGGCTAAACCACTTTAAGAGGACAGGGGAGCCCCTGGGGATGCAGCCTGCGCTGGTCAGTCTCCTGGGCACAGGGCAGGGCAGAGAAGGGTGGAGAGAGAACCTCTGGCAGGATACAGAGGATATTCAGTGTAGGGGCTTACTCAGCTATGCCCTCTGTGTCAGTCTATAGGAGGTTGGACATTGCTTCCAGACTCAAAGAATCATGGAATGTGGAATGCTGGAAGAGACTTTAGAGTTCTGCCCCTAAAATTCCTTTGCTTTACTAAAGAAGATCCTGAGTCCGAGGGAGGAAAAATGACTGGTCCAAGGTCCAAGGTCGGCAGCCAACAAGTAGCATAGGCAGGACTGGAACCAGCTAACCAAACTCCCAGTCCATCCTCCCTCTTAAATGAAAGCTGTGGCCACTTAATGGTTGATAATAAAGAATTACTGCTGAGCCAGCTTGCCTATTTCCTGTTAAAACTGCTCAAAGACCTCAGGGCCATAGATTACCTTGGCCCCAGAGACATTTGCCTCAAATGATTCCTTCTAAATATACCTATGATCAGAGTGAACTGCTCATTCCAAAGTATGGGATGCGGAGTCAGATTTGTGGGGTGGAATCCCAGTTCCACCCTTACAGAGTGATCATGGACAAGCTGCTTAACTCTCAACGTCTTAGTGTGCTCAGCTATAAAGTGGGGGTAATAAAGATGTCTATCTCATATATCATGAAGGTAATATGAGAAAATATACTTAAAGCACTGAGACTAGCAGCTGGAAATATTAAGTGCTTGATAAATGATAGCATATATATGCATATATAACATTTATACATATATATATAGTATATCCCATATATATGTATATATGTATATTTATGGGATATATATGGGATATGCACACATATCTCCAGTAAACTGATTTAGAATTCTGGTTAAGAATTCATTTGGTTCTTTTTATCAGCTGTTTCTTGCAAGGAATTTTTTTTTCTTCCTCATGACAGATAAGGAAACTGAAGGGTGTGACAATTATATCTCAATAAAGCTGGAAAAAGAATAAGAAAACTGAAGAGCCTGTGTGATGTGCTTTTTGTGGGATCCCTCAGCCAGTCAGGGGCAGATAAAAAATCCCTGCTCTCCATGTCACTCCAGCCCCTGGCTTGGAAATGAATTCCAGATTACTCATCTTGATTTACTTCTTCCCAGGTGTTAAAAAATATCCCTTTAAACTTCCATCAAGTCCAGGCCAGTCTGGCCATCCCTTGGGGTAGGCTGAGCAGGTTTCTATCTCATGGTCATTGATACCTAGAAGTGTCCAGAGCCAGCAGGCCTTGCTCTCTTTCCAGCCCTAACCTCTGCTCTTTGACCCTAGCACACAAATGTATATGGCCTATGGATTGGCCTGCAGACTTTCTGGCAAATGTTCAACTGCCCTCTGGGTAGCTGGAGGCTGACCTTCTGGTCCTGGATCTAGGTTGATTGCTTTTCTCCTTCTGGAACACTCTCTGTCCTGGGCAGGTGCTAATACAAGCTCCAGCCCTCCAGCTCAAGTCTCCTTCTGTGGTTGTTACCCAACCAGGGCATTGTTCACCTTTGGAATACTGGTGGGAACTAAATGCAGCTTTCTTGCTTCCTCTACTACAGGCCCTAAGACTTTCTCCCTCCTGCATAGAACACAATTCCCTTATTACTCTCTCTGCAGTAATGTTTTCTCATTGTCTTAAGCAAGAATCTTGCTCCTTGGATTCTCTTGCTTTTCCTCTGGTTGGCTGCTGTGTGATGCTTCCTTCCAGATAGTCCACTTCTGAGACAAGATACACAGCATCCTGAATGAATGCCTCTCATGAACAGCATTCTAAATATTCAGTTTACTAACCCCAGTCCTTACTGGGAAACCCCAGTCCTTACTCAGTCCTTACTCAGTCCTTACTAACCTCAGTCCTTACTCAGAAACTCAACTGGGACTTTGTGGTCGGTTGTGAAATAAGTTAGCCACTTCCCCTGATAGCTTTGGTTGCTCAGTGCATTTTCTGTTTAGCTTCTTGGGTCATATCCCATCTCAACAAAATCCTTCAATGGCTTTCTAGTGCACTTGGACTAAAATCCAAACCAGTGAGTGCTCCGAGGTCCTCTACCTGCCTCTCCTACCTCCTCCTATACCATTCTCTCTGCTCCATTTCCACTAGGCTCCTCTCTGTTCCTCAAACCTGCCAGGCTCTTTCCTACCCCTGGGCCTTTGCACTTGTGTTCCCTCTGCTTGGAATACACTTTCTCATCTTCCTCATGGCTGGTTCGCTCATCCATCAGGTTGCAGTTTCCTCAAAGACGCCTTGCCTGACTTCTCCTTCCAAAGATGCCATCTCTGGCCTCTGTTTAGTTATTCTTTATCACACACCCCTACTTCTTTCTTTCACAGGGCTTATTATGTCATGCAACGATCCTGTTATTTCTTTGCTTATCTGTTGTCTATCTCCTTTCTAGGCACCGAAGATCTAAATCCCTGCTCTCATGAAGCTTTAAGTCCAGTGGAGGAAACAGATAAAAGCCATCTAAACAAATGAATAATATAAAGTACTGATGAGTGTTATAAAGCAAGGTAAGGGGATAGAATGTGTCTCAGGGAATGTGTAGGGTTGGTGGTGTTTAGATAAGGGTAGTCAGGGATGGCCTCCCTGGAAGGGTGACATTGGAACAGAGAACAGATTGCTGGGGATGGAGCAGACCTTTGAAATTATGGGGGAACAGCAAGTGTAAGGGTCTCATGGCAGCAGCCAGTTTGGCAGGTTGAGGAACAGACAGGAAGGTGGTCAGGCTGGAGTGGCCTGAGCTGGGAGGGAGAAGGGTGGTGAGGGTGGAGACGGAGGGAGTAGGAACAGGCCCAGGGGTGCCATGTGAGTTAAGAGTCTGGATTTTCTTCTAAGCTTAATGGAACATGTCTTCACAGCAGTATCTGGTTTTCAAAGCACATACCCCATCTCACCTGATCCTCACAAGGACCTCTGAGGCAGGTAGGACAGATGGTGGTTAACACCTTTTATCAAGAAGGAAACCACCATTTTATCATTTTACCATTGGTAAATCAAAAGGAAGGTCAAGCTCTGCCAAATTAGAAAACTTACTTTAAGTCACACAGTCCAGACAAGACTTTTTAACTCAGTGGTGTCTAACCTTGACTGTGCATTGAAACCATCTGGAGAGCTCTACAAAATAGTTACACCTGGGTCCTTTCCCCAGAAAATAACTTAAGAGGTCCAGGGTGTGGCCCAGGAGGATTGTTAAAGCTCTCCAGGTGATTCTAACCTGGCTGAGAACCACTGTTCTCAATCCACCCACTTTTCACTACACGAACTGCCTCCTTGACAGAGCTTTCCACTAAGCTGCCCATTAAAATCACTGAGGGAGCTTTCTAAGAATTACAAAGGGAGATCCACATCCCAGACTAGACTCTAAAATCAGAAATTTCTGGGGCTGGGGCTCACAGGCTTGTTTATAAAAGTCTTATTTCCCTATCTGTGTTGGAGCTTCCCACATTTATTTTTTGATTTTTCCTATCTGCTGTTGTCTCTTGTTCCCTTTGGCTTTTATGACTTTTTTATTTCTTTCCTGTCATGTTCATGGGATTTCAGGAAGGAGTGGATTTAAATGAGTATACTCAACATACCACGTTGAACTGGAAGGCTTAAAAATTTTAATAAATTTTTTTACATGTTTGAGTAATTAAATTTTAGTTGTGAAAGTTATATGCACATTCATTGTAAAAAAAAAATTCAAATATGATACAAGGGCACAGAATGTAAACTGAAAGTTCTCTAGCCTCCCCTCCCCATTTCCATTCCTCAGGGTAGCTGTTAGCCTGCTGGTAACATTTTCATAGTTAAACTTAGGGGGGCAATTAGAGGAACCATATTAAGTTTTTAATATATTTATTCTGTCTTCTCTCTCTGGTTTTAAATTTCCCATTTTAATTTAAATACATTTATGTCTTTTACTGTATTTTACTGCATTTTTATGCTTTTTTTAATAGGATTTTTTTGATGCCAACAACTTTCTCCAGGGGAGACCCTATTCAGACTTTAATTCCCAGCCTCCAAGTCAGTTCTTAGTTTATGGAGCATTTCAGAATCTCCTGGGCAAAATTACTGCTCCCTTCTTTGTGTTCCTATATCACTTTGTTCATGCCTTCAGCTCACACTTCTTACACTGCTTGAAAATTATTCATGTTTTTATCTTAGCATGCATACACTGCCCATGTGAGACAGCGGGGCTGTATTACGCAATTCTATACTATTGCTGTCTCTGTACTGCAATTGTCTTAGTCTGCGGCTTGTTTTGTAATGCTTGTCGATGAAGAGAAGTTATTGAATTTAATGTTGTCCAAATTTATCAAGGTATTAAATACAGTTTGTGTCATTTAATAAATCCTATCCTGAGATCACAGAATGTTTTCCTTTATTTTCTTTTAAAACATCTTATTTTGCTTTTCCCGTTGAAAGTCTTTAATCTACCTGGAGTGAGGAATCCAACAGATAACTAGTTGTTCCAGCTCATATACTGAATAATGTGCCTATCCCCACTGACCTATAATGCCAGCTCTATCATATATCAAGATCCCACCTATTCCTAGATCTGTTTCTGGGTTCTCTAGGCTGATTTCTTCTCTCTCTCTCCACCCGGGCCTATCTTTATACTAATACTAAATGGCCTCAATTTTTTATAGCATTATAATAAATATTGATGTATGAAAGGCCAAGTCCTTGAAACATGTCATTCTCCTCCAGGAGTGTTTTGGTTATGCTTTACCCACCCCCCCCCCCCTTTTCTTTGCATATAAATTTTAGATTAGCTTGTGAAAGTCCAGGCAAAATCCTGTTGGAAATTTGACTGGAATTGATTGAATTGATAGATGACCGCCCCCCCCCCCCGCCCCCATCTCTGCTCCCCGGGGAGTGGCTCAAGAGATATTTGTGGAATGAACGTCTGATGAATGTCTCCAAAGCACATCTTATAAACATGCGATACAGGTCAATGAATGAACGAAGGGGGGCCAAAGATAACTAAAATCAATCAGCACATTCTCACCACTCGGCAACTGTCAGTGAATGTCTTCCTCGCTTGTTCTAATACCTTATTTGAAATGCACAAGCCCACAACTCCATCCTCCACGGAACACGAATCTACGCCTCCTTCGGAAAGACTATTGAAAACAAATTTCAGAAAGATTGTGTGTCCGCAGCCCGGGCTAAGAAATAAGTGCCCCCGGCAGGTTAGGTGTCTTGACCCCTCTACCTCCTCGGAAGGAGCGGTCCACAGGGTGCGCGAGTCCGGTGGCTAGCTTGGCCGCGGCTTAGGGAACCACGAACTACAAGTCCCGGCAGGCCGCGCGGCGCCTCCGCTTCATTAGGCGCAATCAGCGGGTGGCTGAGAGCCAAGTCCCGGCGAATCCCGTCACTCAGCTGCGGCGCGGAACTCGGTGCCGCGTCCCCGCGTCCCTTGGGGTGAGTAGGGTAGTCGCACCAGGGTCGCGCGGCGCGTAGAGTGCTGGGGTGGCGGTGCAAACGCCCCGGACGCCCGCCTCCGCTGGAACTGCGCAGGAGGGAACCCGCGGCCTGTGACCTTGTCACCCAGACCGGCGCGCGGCCACGTGACCGGCAGGGCCCCGCCTCCTCTGCGGTCACTCTCCAGCCCGGCTCACCAGTGGGCAGAAGTGTGGACTGGCTACTTCGATGGCGCAGTCTCGCATGTAGGCAGGGCTGGAGCTGTTGGAGGAGGCATCGGGTGGCTCACCCAGGCGACCTCTGCCCTAGGCGGTGTGTGGACTCCGAGCCGCGGGCGGCGGGGGGCTGGGCGTGATCTCTGGACTAGAGCGTGGGGTGCCGCCCAAATCTCTGCCTTCCGTCTGGTAGCTTGGCGTGCCGCGGAGCGCCCCTAATCTCCCACACTTTGCGGGGCCCTGCGCTTCCAGTTCTCCTGGAACTGGAACGTGCTGATGACAGCTGTGCATGGAGAGCAGCCTCTGGAAGATACCAGCACAGCTCTCTCCCCAGGTTAAGTGGCATTTACTTTCTACTAGGTAGGAAGTCAGCCAATTCAACAAGCATTTATTGATCACGTCCATGATAATTGGCACTTAATGGGTGCTCAAGAAATATTTACCGAGCTGAAAGTGAACTAGACTTTATCTGTGCCTTTGTATGTTTTCTTTAAGCATTTTCTTATTGCACAAGCTATCAAACTGCATCAGAATCATCTGGAGGGCTTGTTACTATACGCAGTGCTCGACCCCATCCCCAGAGTTTCTGATTCACTGGGTCTGGGCTGGGGAGCAAGAATTTGCATTTGTAACATGCTCCCTGGAGATAGAGATGCTGCCCCGGACATAATTTTGAGCACTACTGCTTTATAGGAAAAAAAAAAAAAATCCTGTGAATTTAAAGCACCAACTTCTCACACTGGGTTATGGGTCTTTGTGTCCTTATTTGCCAGTTTAACATTTTGTCATGATAAACATGTGCATATCACTGTGTACACTATTAATTTGTCCCTACATTATTTTATATACAGATTTACACTTCTGTCATTTTTCCTGGATTACATCATATCCTCTTGTGTTATTATTGGCTTGGCTGTTTCTCAATAGCCTTTACAGATGTAAGATTTTACCTCTGACGGGAGAGCTTGCATTTTATTCCTTCCTGCTAATATACATTTTCTTGCAGACAGGGGACCTATAAGATAAGAATAGTGCTTGGTTCTGGTATCCATTCTCCGACTCCCTGTCCAGCTCCCTGGCCCCCAACTAACTAAATCTGGATTTAGATTTTTATGCCAGAGGGACTCCAGTGACCTACCTTTTACCTGCCACTTGCTCTTTGTGCTTGATTTTCCACTGTTTGCCCTGAGTCCCTGCTTTCCCAGGATGAACTGAATGGGGAATTTCTATTCCTTGCTTGGGTGAGATTTATTTTCCTTGTCTGTTCTGGGACCGTGGCATCAGCCAAGGATTCCTTTATTTAATCAATATTGATTCAGCCACCTTCTGGACATATGATTATATTTGGACTGCATCATTGGTGGCAGGTCAGGTTATAAACCTCATCAGGCCAGTTAGATGGTCCCTGGGCATTGACTGTGCATCTTTCCAGACTTGAGACATGATGATATTTTCCACCTTGTTTGCTTATTTTTTTTTAAGTTTATTTATTTTGAGAAAGAGAGCACATTTGCATGAGTGGGGGAGGAGCAGAGAGAGAGAGAGAAAGAGAGAATCCCAAGCAGGCTTGGCATTGGCAGCACGTGGAGCTGGAACTCAGGAACCTCAAGATCTGAGGTGAAACCTGAGCTGAAACCAAGAGTCAGATGCTAAACCGACTGAGCCACCCAGATGCCCCTCACCTTGTTTGCTTTTTATCCACATCAATTACCAGATTTCCCTGAAAACCTGATCATTCTCTCCAAGGGTATTATTGAGTCTTTTCCAGTCTTGGGAGTAGACCAGAAGAAATAATGCCCATTTCTCTAGTAGCCTCTTTAGGAAATGGGAGGAGGCTGCGGTCCCTATATGGGATTGATGGAATTAGAGCCCAGAGTGCCTTTCTTCTGACCATTCTCACCTGCGCACCAAGCGGGGCACGGTGATTCCATGCTTATTGACCTGGAATGTGGCATGGGGACTGCGGATGGGTGGTAACTGGTGGGCCTAGCCACTCTTTGGCCCACCACAAACTGTAAGTGCTTGATTCCCCATTTAGTTATGTCCAGGGGATGGACATTCCATTTGACTATCAACTTCCCATTTGTAGAGCTTTCCACACTTGCCTTTTGCCTCATTTCATCACCTGCTGGGGTGTTCCCTATGGTCCAGCAAGATGGATTCCATTCTTATAGCTTTGACAATAACACAGCTCTCCTAAATGTTTCATAGACTGGAATCGGTTATTTCTGGTGAGGTGCTTTGGTTGATATTCTGACATGTTGATTTCCAGGGCTCTAAGCAGTGTCTTCCACATGCCTGCCATTGGGGCAGGGTAGAGGGTCAGAAAGCAGAGTCGCTGCCCACAGTGACTGATACGGTTATTTGTGAAGAGTGCTAAGGACATGGGTGAACAGAGTCCCTGCTAAGGAGGCCGTGTGCCATAGACAGGCTCAAGCTCCAATTCTGTCGTTTACTGGTTGAGAGCTTGGGAAAAATCTCCCAACTCGTTCCTTTCCTCGTTTATGCCTGTGGATGATGATAATATTTGTCTCATCTTACTGGGTTGTGTGGAATATCTAATGAGATAATGAGTGCAGAGGGCTTTGTAAAGGTTAGTTGTTGCTAAAATTGTCATCTAATTTTTAGGTTTTTAGGGTCTTGGTGTCCTTAAGGCCCCTCCCAAAAGTGTGTGCTCCTGTGAGAAGTAACTCAGGTGAAAGTCAGAAAGGCAAGTAAACAGAACAGGGCAGGTGACTCATTAGCAAAAGGTTTAATAATGAAAGGTGTTTTTCATCGACAGACATATTTCACGGCTGACAGGGTCTTTTAAAATACCCTGAGGGAAACAACTCATTTGCATGTTAAAGACTCACTGACACCGTATGGAAAACTCCAGCTCCAGTCTATTTAGGCACAGTTTGGCTCCTTTATCATCTATTTTATGTTTTTCAATTTCCACCTCTTTTATTACTGAGGACATTTGCATGAAAACCAGGTCTTGGGAATTGTGTCTGTTTCTTGTTGTGGCTTCCCCTCCCAGGGTGGGATGGTCTCAGGGCTCCATTGCCTATAGGGACAGGCCTGGAGGATGGTGCACCAGGAAGATGGGGTTTAAGAGGCAAGAGCTGGGAGGTGGTGCTGGGGTGCTGGGGTAGGATGGCTACTGAATTGATAGCCCTGGAGTGATTCTCACCTGGGGACCTGTGTTGTTACTGGCTCTGCACAGGCCTAGTGGGGTATAGTTTCTCCCTTGATTCATCCATTCAGTAAATACTTTTGGAGCACCTACCATGCCAAGGCAGAGTTTGGCAAACTGTAGCCTCTGGGCCACATCTGGCTACACTCATAACTTTATATTTTGTCTGTGCTTGCCATTTGCCTTGTGCTACAATGCAGAATTGGGTAGCTGTGACAGAGGCATTATATATAGTCTGCAAAGCTGAAAATATTTAATATATGGCCCTTTACCGAAATAGTTTGTGACTCGTGTGCTCGACAGGGAGAACAGCAAGAGCAAAAGCTGTAAGGCCACAGTGTGCCTGGTGGGTTTGATGAATAGCTGGGACGTTAGTGCTTTTGGAGTGCGGTAGCAAGGGGGAAAAAGGAAGGGCCTGAGACCTTGGAGGAAACTGGGGGGTCAGATCAGATAGGGCCTTGTCGGCCAATGCCTTGGGTCTTCATCTGAGTGAGGTGGGAGCCATTAGAGAGTTGAGAGCAGGGGAATGCATAATTGGGCTGAAGTTTCTATGTTTAGGTGGAAAAATTCACTCTTACTCATTCAATTATGTATTTGTTAGCAAACTTATAAATTAGTTATGTAATATATTAACAAATTCGGCCCTTTGCATCTAGTAGAAGAGGCAGATACAGGACCAAAGTCTTAGAGATAAAAGCAATGCATAATAAGACCAGATGGGAAGGAGCAACTAATTCTAAGTGGTTGGTTCACTTAGAGGCTTCATAGAGGGATGAGGGGGGACTGAGTGTGCAGAGGTATTTGGGAGATGAAGCGGGCAAGGTGGGGCGGGGTGAGAATAGGGTGGTCCTTGAACCCCTTGCTAGAGAACTTGGACTTTTCTGTAGGTGGAGGGGAGGTAGGATAATGAGTGCATGTGGAGGTTAGGGTGGTGACGACTCTGGTGGAGAGTAAGAGCCAGATGAGATGTGGGGAAATGGCTTTGGAAATCGAGAATGGTTGAGCAGTTCAGTCAAGATAAGATGGGCTTCCTCCCTTGCTTTGTTAATTGTATAAGGTTGTGCCAAATCCTGGTCTCTCAGGTGCTATGAGTTCTTAGTGTACATAAACTTGTCAGTGTTTCTGGGAAGAAAAAATGAAGTTTAAAGTGACAGTAAGGAAAAAACGTCTTACTTGCTGAGTATGTTAGGTATTATGTTAAAACAGCACCTCCTCTAATGCTCACAGTGGCCCTAGGAGGGAGGTACTATCAAGAACTCTTTTGTAGATGTTTACATGGAGGCTCCAAGAAATGTGGCTTGCTCAAGGTCACAGAGCTGGTGAGCAGCAGAGCAGGATTCTTCCTGGCTCCAGAGGCTGAGTTCCTGACTACCAGTCCCTCCATATGGCCATTTATCTATCTATCTATCTATCTATCTATCTATCTATCTATCTATCCATCCATCCATCCATCCACCTACCTACCTACCTATCTACCTATGTTTATTTATTTATAAATGTTTATTTATTTTGAGAGAGAGAGAGAGAGAGAGAGAGAGCGCACACACAGGGGAGGGGCAGAAGGAGAGGGAGAGAGAGAACCAAAGCAGGCTCTGTGCCGTCAGTGCACAGCCTGACATGGGGCTTGATCCCGTGAACTGTGAGATCATGATCTAAGCTGAAATCAAGAGTCAGGTGTTTAACTGAACTAGCCACCCAAGTGCCCCCAGATGACCTTTTTAATGTGGGCTTCTTTTCAGGCCCCACAAGGAATGGTCCCTCATGGACTACACTGATGATCTTGAAGGAGGAAGATGTGTAAGGAGCAAGGTGCACTCAGCCTAATGTAAAGCCTGCTTCTGGGTCCATTTGGGAACCTGTGTTTTGGCAAGACAAGGTAGAGGGTGAACTGAGCATGCTGATGCCCTTTTTAAACATTTTTTACTTTGGGGAGCCTGGGTGGCTCAGTTGGTTAAGCGTCCAACTTTGACTCAGGTCATGATCTCACAGTTCATGGGTTCGAGCCTGGCGTCAGGCTCTGTGCTGATAGCTCAGAGCCTTCTTCGGATTCTGTGTCTCCCTCTCTCGCCTCTCCCCTGCTCACGCTCTGTCTCTCTCTCTCTCTCTCTCTCTCTCAAAGATAAACATTATTTATTGTTTATTTATATAAAAATATAAAATATAAAAAAACCATCTTTTATTTTGTGTGTGAGAGAGAGGGCACAAGCAAGGGGAATGGCAGAAGGAGAGGAGAGAGAGAATCCCAAGCAGGCTCTATACTGTCAGCATGGAGCCTGATGCAGGGCTGGATCTCATGAATCGTGAGATCATGACCTGTATGCTACCCTTTTTGAGAGCAGATCCTGCAGGCTGAGGGTGTAGAGAACAAGAGGAAAAGGTAGGGGGAAGTGGGAGCCTGCCAGGATGTTAGAAGTGGGGCACGCAGAAGTCCTGCAGAAGCTGATAGCAGTGTAAATGAGGTCCTTTACTGGAGCATGGCATTGGGAGAGGAAATAATTACTAGTAATAATAATAATAAGAGATAACAACAGTGTTGGTGGTGATAGCAGTTGCTACTGTGTTCTTACTGTGGAGGTGGCTCTTTGCTATACATTTTGCATGATTTCCTCGTCCCTCACCACCCCATCCAGTAGACACTGATGTCATCATCCCCATTTTATAGACAAGGTCACAAGATTCAGAGAGAGTTAGCAGTGTGGCTGCTAACCCTTTGGGCAAATGACTATAGGGGCTCCAATGCAGGCCTGCTGGAGTGCATGTTCTCAACCACCATGTCTCTGGTCTGGAAGGAACCCTTGGCTTACTAAAATGTTGGCAGAGGGGTGCCTGGTTGGTTCAGTGGGTAGAGCATGTGACTCTTGATCTTGGGGGTTGTGAGTTCGAGTCCCATGTTGGGTGTAGAGATTATTTAAAAAAAAATATTTAAAAAAAATAAAATTTTGGAGGGGAAGGAAAAAAAAAAAAGGAGGGAGCCAAACCATAAGAGACTCTTAAAAACTGAGAATAAACTGAGGGTTGATGGGGGGTGGGAGGGAGGGGAAAGTGGGTGATGAGCATTGAGGAGGGCACCTGTTGGGATGAGTCCTGAGTGTTGTATGGAAACCAATTTGATGATAAATTTCATATTAAAAAAAATAAATTTTGGCAGAAAAAATAATTAAAATGCAGAATGATGTGGGGATAGGGAGGCTTTCCTAAATAAAGAGAATATAAAGAAAATAAAGCACATTCTACAAAACAAGGTTTTAATTTAATTTATTCTTTTTATTTATAAACTCCTTCCCCCCCCCAGAACTGAACCAGGAGCTGAGCCAGAGCATTTGTGTTTAGGGAAAGAAATGAGTTTCTGAAATTATTTCTTTAAAAATAATTGTTTGCAGTCACTCTTGTGCGCCAATTGCAGACACTGGGGGTTTGGGAGTAGGTGCAATAAACTGAGAAGGCTTGATTTTTGGGCATGGTTTCACTGATGGATTTGAATGCAGTGGAGCTTCTTTATTAAAGAGTAAAAATCACCCTTATGTTATTAAAATGCAGATTCCTGAGTCCCATCTCCAGGGTTGGTGATTCAGTGGGTCAGTGAGTAGACTTCAGAAATCTGCATTTTTGTGTGTTAAAAATTTTTTTTCTTTTTTTCTAAAAGTTTTTATTTTGAGAGCTAGAGCACGTGGTGAGGAGGGGGGAGGGTCAGAGAGAGAGAGAGGAAGGGAGAGAGAGAATCCCAAGCAGGTTCCATGCTGTCAGCACAGAGCTGGACGTGGACTCAATCTCATGAACCGTGAGATCATGACATGAGCCAAAATCAAGAGTCAGACACTTAACCGACTGAGCTGCCCTGGTGTCCCTAAATTTTTTTCTTCTGATGAGAACTTTTAGGATTTACTCTTAGCAACTTTCAAATATGTAATAAAATATTGTTAATTAAAGTCCATGCTGTATGTTACATCCTCATGAGTTATTTATTTTATAATTGGAAGTTTGTACCTATTGATCCCCATTGCCCATTTTGCCCACCTCCACCCCCTGTCTTTGGTAACCACCAAGCTGTTCTTTGTATCTGGAGTTGGTTTTTTGTTTTTTAGGTTTCACATATAAGTGAGATCATATAGTACTTGTCTTTCTCTCTCTGACTTATTTCACTCTAGGTCCACCCATGTGTCACAAAAGGCAAGATTTCTTTCCTTTTCATGGCTGAGTTATATCCCATTATATTCACATATATATCACATTTTCTTTATCTGTTCATCCATTGATGGGCATTTACGTTGTTTTCTTACCTTGGCTATTATAAACAATACTGCAGCAAACATGTGAATGTATATATCTTTTTGAGTTAATGTTTTTGTTTTCTTTGGATAGCAATTCCACTTCTGGGTATTTGAGTCATATGGTAGTTCTATTTTTAAGTCTTTGAGGAGCTTCCATACTGTTTTCCATAGTGGTTGCACTAATTCACATTCCCACCAACAGTACACAAGGGTTTCTTTTTCTCCATTTCCTTGCCATCACTTGTTATTTCTTGTCTCTTTGATAGTAGCCATCCTAGCAGGTCTGAGGTAATATCTCATTGTGCCTTCAGTTTGCATCTCCCTGATGATTACTGATGTTGAGCGTCTTTTGGTATAACTGTTGGCCATTTGTATGTCTTCCCTGGAAAATATCTATTCAGATCTTCTGCCTGTATTTTAATCAGATTTTTTAAACTGTTGAATTGTGTGGGTTTTTTATAGATCTTGGATATGAATCCCTTATCAGATATATGATTTGGAAATATTTTTTCCCATTCAGTAGGTTGCCTTTTCATTTTGTTGGTGGTTTCCTTTGCTGTATGGAAACTTTTTAGTTTGAGGTATTCCCATTTGTTGTTTTTGTTGCTTTTGCTGTTAGTGTCAGATTCAAAAAGTCATTGCCAAGAGCTATGTTAAGGGGCTTATCGCCTATGTTTTCTTCTAGGAGTTTTATGTTTTCAGATTTTACGTTCAAGTCTTTAACCCATTTTAAGTTAGTTTTTGTGTATGATATGAGATAGGGATCCAGTTTGATTCTTTTGCATGTGGCCATCCAGTTTTCCAAACACTATTTGTTGAGAAGACTGTCATTTCCCTACTGTGTATTCTTGGCTCCTTTGTTGTAAATTAATTGCCCATATGCGCATGGGTTTATTTCTGGACTCTCTACTGGCTTCCACTGATCTATGTGTTTGTTTTTATGTCAATGCCATACTGCTTTGATTACTACAGTTTTGTAATATAGTAGTATAATCAGAGACCATGATACCTCCAGCTTTGTTCTTCTTCCTCAAGATTGCTTTGGGCATTCTTGGTCTTTTGTAGTTCCATATAAATTTTAGGATAGTTTGTTCTATTTCTGTGAAAACTGCCTTTGGAATTTTGATAGGGATTGCATTGTATCTGTAGATTGCTTTGGGTAATATGGAAATTAAAAAAAAAATTTTTTTTAACGTTTATTTATTTTTGAGACAGAGAGAGACAGAGCATGAACGGCGGACGGTCAGAGAGAGGGAGACACAGAATCTGAAACAGGCTCCAGGCTCCGAGCTGTCAGCACAGAGCCTGACACAGGGCTCGAACTCACGGACCGCGAGATCATGACCTGAGCCGAAGTCGGCCGCTTAACTGACTGAGCCACCCAGGCGCCCCAAGGAAATTTTAATAATATTCTTCCAATCCATGAACACAGAATATCTTGCCAGTTATTTGTGTCTTCAATTCATTAGTGTCTTTTAATTTTCAGTGTATAGGTCTTGGTTAAATTTATTCTGAGATATTTTATTTTTGACTCAATTATAAGTGGGATTTTCATAATTTCTCTTTCTGATTATTCATTATTAGTGCATAGAAACCCAACAGATTTTTGCATGCTGATTCTGTATCCTGCAACTTTACTGAATTTGTTTATTCTGATGGTTTTTTGGTGGATTGCTTAGGGTTTTCTATATATAATATGTTATCTGCAAATAGTGGCAGTTTTACTTCTTCTTTCCCAATTTGGATGCCTTTTACGTCCTCTTGCCTAATTGCTCTTGCTAGGGCTTCCAGTACTGTGTTGAATAAAAGAGGTGAGAGTGGTCATCCTTGTCCTGTTCCTGATCTTAGAGGAAAAGTTTTCAGCCTTTCACCATGGAGTATGATGTTAGCTGTGGGCTTATCATATATGGCCTTTATTATGCTGAGGTATGTTCCCCTGTATCTACTTTGTTGAGAGTTTTTAATCATTAATGAGTGTTGAATTTTGTCAGATGCTTTTTCTGCATTGTTGAGATGATCTGATTTTTATCCCTCATTTTGTTAATATAGTGTAAGAAATCTACATTAAAAAAAGATTTTAGTATAATATGACTTCACTCATATGAGGACTTTAAGATACAAAACAGATGAACATAAGGGAAGGGAAGCAAAAATAATATAAAAACAGGGAGGGGGACAAAACAGAAGAGACTCTTAAATATGGAGAACAAACAGAGGGTTGCTAGAGGGGTTGTGGGAGGGGGGATGGACTAAATGGGTAAAGGGCTTAAGAAATCTACTCTTGAAATCATTGTTGCACCATGTGCTAACTAACTTGGATGTAAATTATAAAAAATAAATTGTTAGATTAAAAAAAAGATTTTAGGGGTGCCTGTGTGGCTTAGTTGGTTAAGCCTCCAGTTCTTGATTTTGGCTCAGGTCATGATTTTGCAGTTTGTGAGATTGAGCCCCGTGAGATCTGACAGTGCAGAGCCTGCTCGGGATTCTCTCTCTCTGTCTCTCTCTGCCCCTCCCCTACTTGTGCATGCACACATGCTTTCTCTAAATAAATAAACTTTTAAAAAAATAAATAAGATTTTATTTTTGAGTTAAATTTATCCTCAACATGGGGCTCAAACTTACAACCCTGAGGTCAAGAGTCTCACGCTCTATCCACTGAGCCAGCCAGGCATCCCCGAGATCTGCATTTTTGAAATGGTATTTTTACAGGTATTCCTCTGACCATACGTTAGAAATGTTGGATTAGGAAAAGAAGACTGCCACGGAGAAAAACAACAGAATTATAAAAATTATTGAGTCCAGAAGGGTCAAGAAAGGAGAGACAAAGAAATAGAACAGGTAGGAAAAATAGAAGACAAAGAAGAAGATGCTAAAATTAAATCTAAATACATAGGTTATATTAATTGCAAAAAGAAAAAAATCAACTATATGTTGTTTAAAGAAACAGTATAAATTTAAGTTGAAAGTAGAAGAATGGAATAAGATGTACCTGTGAATACTTAAAAAAAAAAAAAAAAATCTGTGGGATGCCTGGGTGGCTCAGTTGGTTGAACCTCTGACTCTTGATTTTGGCTCAGGTCTGTAGGATTGAGCCCCGTGTCAGGCTCTGTGCTGAGCATGGAGCCTACTTAAGATTCTCTCTCTCTTCCTCTGCTCCTCTTCCCCACTCGTATTCTTTCACTCAAATAAAATTAAAGATTTAAAGAAAATCTGTGGCTATACTATGAGGCATGAGTCCAAATACATTTTAAAGAAAATGAAGACAAGACTGTGTGTAGCAATAGTTTTCATACAAAGAGGAAACAGAGGCACAGAGCAGGGAGGGGATGGTCACAGACTGAGTCCAAAGCAGAGCAAACAGTGATGGCCTGAATCTTCCTGCTGCTTCTATACAGGTTTGCACGTGTGGATGACTTGGTGATTCACTTCTCCTGGGTGGGACTTCTCCCCTGGTACCTGCAGCTATGGTTGAGGATTTTAGTCTGATATAGAGTTCCCAGAAATTGAAGAGGAAGCAGCCCATTGGGTACAGTGACCTCCAAATGCTCCAACAGTCCACCTGGTGGGCTGAGCTGGTACAAGTAGGGTGGGAAAGGGTATCAAAGAGCCTTGAGCCCACTTGATCCTACCGACTGGGAGTATGTTTGGTTGAACAGATCAAATCAGCACGTGGACATCGAATCCCTAACCGCATAGTATCCTGCAAGACTGTGAGTGGACGGTGTACTAATAGTCATGGTATTTGCCTTCAGGCAAAACTTCAGGGAGCTCACAATCTAGACAGGAAGCAGTTTACTCTAACTGAAATAAATACTTTGGAAATCAGCCAGACACTGAGAGCTTATCTGGCTGATTCTGACCAGCTGCCATTTTGGCTGTGGCCTGAGCACTTCAGACCTGGGCACAGAGGGCTAATGATGCCTATATGTGCATGGTGGTACAAATAATAGTTACAAGTAATGGTGGTTAGCATGTTCTGCCACTTCCCCTGTTTAAAATAGCACCTCTGTCACATATTCATCATCCTAACTCTTACCCTCTTTTTCTTCTCCGTACTTAATACCAGTTGCTATTCTAATATATGTCTGTTTGCTTCTGATCTGTTGTCCCATCTAGTGTGTAAGTCCATGTGGGCAAGAACTTTGTTTTGCTCCTTCTGTCCCCAGTGCCTAGAATGGTGCCTGGCACTGTGGAAGGAAAAATGACCTTGAGAGTTGGCTTGTGCCAAGTACTTTGCTAAGCCTTTTATGTACATGATCTCATTTTATCCCAATGACTTTTGAGGTAGCTACCCCAAAAACGAGGAAACAGAGATCAGCAAGATTGAGAAAATGGCCCAAGGTTGTATAATCTTTTAAAAAAAATTTTTTTTTCAACGTTTATTTATTTTTGGGACAGAGAGAGACAGAGCATGAACGGGGGAGGGGCAGAGAGAGAGGGAGACACAGAATCGGAAACAGGCTCCAGGTTCTGAGCCATCAGCCCAGAGCCCGACGCGGGGCTCGAACTCACGGACCGCGAGATCGTGACCTGGCTGAAGTCGGACGCTTAACCGACTGCGTCACCCAGGCGCCCCATGGTTGTATAATCTATTAAGTGGCGGAGCCTGCATTTGAATTCTGGTCTGACTAACTATGGAACTCAACTGTTCCTTTTCTCTGCTTTCCTTCGGCAGGGTCTGGGGACATGGCCCGAAAGGCTCTCAAGCTTGCTTCGTGGACCGGCATGGCTCTTGCTGCCTCTGGCTTCTTCCTCTACAGCAACAAGTACTTGGATCCTAATGACTTTGGTGCTGTCAGGGTGGGCAGAGCAGTTGCAACGGTAGGTTTTTCTTATTGTCAGGGTGGCAGAGGAACTGCTGTATTACCTGCAGGTGTTTGTACATGTAACAGATATACGTGCCAGCCACACGTGTGGAGCTGCATGTGTGCCCTTCCTTGTGCAAAGCTCCCTCTTCACAGTAGCACAGGCATGGGTGTGCACCCTCGGGCACCTATATTCCTGTACATCCAACCTCTGTCATACTAAGCTGAAATAGAATGGGATTGCACAGGGTTTCTGTTCTGAAGCTTTGACATGTTAGATTCTGTATGTAATTTTAGAGACAGACCTGGATCGGTGCTCCTCAGCAAATGTACGTGGAAAGACTTTGCAGCCTTGATTAAACTCTACCAGAAAACTTGGCTTTCTCTTCAGTGTGCTAGTGTGAGTGGTTCCTGATGCAGGGCTCATACTCAGAATATCTGGGCCTTGGAAGACTTTGGGGCTCCCCTCCAACCCTCAATCTAATCTGAGGGGTCCTGGGTGGCTCAATCAGTTGAATGTCTAACTTTGGCTCAGGTCATGATCTAATGGTTTGTGAGTTCGAGCCCTGCATTGGGCTCACTACTGTCCGCACAAAGCCCACTTTGGATCTTCTGTCCCTCCCCACTTCTTTCCCCTCCCCTACTCACACTCTCTCTCAAAAATAGATACACATTAAAAAAAAAGAGCATCTTAGTTGAATATTTCACCATTAGACGTTTTCTCCAGTGGCTCAGGAACATCCTCCCTGTTGAATCATGTCCTCCTAACTCTGCTGAAAGGAGGTCTCCCAAACATGCATATATAACTGCCCCATTCGTGGGTCATTTGCCACATGCTTCATGCTTTCTTGCCTCCTCTGTCTGCTGCAGGATGAACTCATCCTTTCTTCCCCTTGGCATAGATATACTCTGTGCGCTGTCTGTTTGGGTTGTTGTCTGATCATTTCCTTAATACTCAGTGTTGTGAAGTCTTCTCCCTAGCTAGTCATAGAATCTAATGGACAAATAGATAAATAGATAGGCCATAGAGTATGAAATGATTCCTGAGTGTTTAACAAGTGCTTTTTGGGGGCCCAGTGTGGTCTTTACAGGCTTTGAGAGGTAGAAATGAACCGTCCTACCCACACCCAGCTTTGAAGGAGCTGATGGTTGAGGAGTGCTCATGTGAATGGGTCAAAAAGCAATGGATTTGTTTTAAAGCCATGGATCGGATCAAGATGTGTGATTCAGGTGACCACTGCTACGGGACCTCAGACACAAGAGTGAGACCCATAGGCCGGGAGTCAGGATGAATGCCCTAGGGGAAGCAGGCTTTGATGGAACCTTAGGGGTTTGAATATAGTTGACCCTTAACAACAGGTTAGGGTGCTGACACCCATGCAGTCAAAAATCCATGTATAACTTTTGACTCCCCCAGAGCTTAACCACTAATAGCCTACTGTTGACCGGAAGTCTTACAGATAACATGAAGAGTCGATTAACACATTGTATGTCATATGTATTATATACTGTATTCTTATAATAAAGTAATCTAGAAAAAAATGTTATTAAGAAAATCATAAGGAAAGAGTGCCTGGGTGGCTCAGTTGATAAAGCGTCTGACTCGGCTCAGGCCATGATATCATGGTTTATGGGTTTGAGCCCCATGTCGGACTCTCTGCTGTCAGTGCAGGGCCCGTTTCGAATCCTCTGGCTCCCTCTCTCTCTGCCTCTCCCCCCACCTCTCTCTCGCACATGGGTACGCTCTCTCTCAAAAATAAATGAACGTTAAAAAAAAAAAAAACCATAAAGAACATACATTTACAGTACCACACGGTAATTTACCGGTAAAACCCCACGTGTAAGTGGGCCCGCACAGTTCAAACCCATGTTGTTCAAGGGCCAGCTGTAGCTGGGAATGAGGGAAGAAGGCATTTACCAGTGATTTATAAACCAGCCACTAGGCTGTGCATTCTTTGAAGGCCAGGGCTCTGGTCTTGATCGGCCTTGTGCTTTGTTCAGTGACCAACTCTTGTTCGTGGTTGGTGCTCAACACATTTATATCGAGTGGAATAAAGCTTTGGGAGTGTAGACAAGGGAGCAGACTCCTCTAGGTATCAGCCTTGTAAGCCTCTTACCTTCCAGGGGCCTCAGTTGCTCAGTTCTAAAAAGGAAGGGTTGGCCTAGGTAATCCTCAAGCCTCCTCCATGTCTGAGATATCTGGAAGCCTGTAATTTCCTGATTTCACCAAGAACATGGGGACTTCTCCTAGACTTTTGGCCAAGGGACCCAGAATCAAAACTTAGGCTGTTAGAGCAAACATAAATGTAAAACGATGTTTACTTGTGGTAATACGTTTATCCAACAGCATTCATTCAACTAGTCTTTACTGAGCATTTACCTGTGTGTCTGGCACTGTAAAAAGGGGCTGGGAATGCAGTGATGAGTAGGAAGGACAAGCCTCTGTGTTTATAGAGCTGAAATTCTAGCAAAGAGGAGATAGTCCACCTACCAGGAAACAAATGAGTGAGGTAATTTCGGATAGGATAATTTTGTTATGATGAATAATTGAGAGTTCCTAGTGGGTGGGGCAGCCTTCGATTAGGGCTCTCTGCAGAGGTGGCATTTGTGCAGAGCTCTGACTGACAGGAGGAAGCCGGCCAGGCTAAGATCTGGGGGCAGAGCATCGCAGCGGAGGGGTTGTCTACTTCTCTAGACACACTGCCTCTGTCAGGGGCCGGCAGCTGCAGGACCGGGTGGATGAGCGATATTGAATGTCCAGGTGCTAAGCCTCTCTTTTCCTTGGTTCACAGACAGCTGTCATCAGTTACGACTATCTCACCTCCTTGAGGAGTGTCCCCTATGGTTCAGAGGAGTACTTGCAGCTTCTATCCAAGGTAAGGAACCATGGGCCCAGCTGAGCCAGGCCAAGACTGGGTAAGTCCTGAAGTACCTGCCAAGCCAGCGAGCTTTCTGTGTGGAGCTGAAGGGGGGCAGGGGCTGTGCGAGGATTGAGGCTGGAGGCTTGGAGGCAAGGAGCAGAGGATCTTTCCTCATTGGAGGTGTTTTTGTGCTGATGGGCCAGGCTACCAGGCTGACATCAAGCTGGATCCTGTGATACTGAGGTTATTAATCTACAAGGCACTGTTGGGGAGGCTGGTGTATGTTTCTGGGGAGCACAAGGTGCCTGGGATGACTCAGGAGGGGTGAAGGCTCTGTTCCTGAGATAACTCAGTTGGCTTCTGAAGTGCTTTGTCAGGCAAAACCCAGTTGAAAGAGGTTAATTGCTTTCCTGTCCTCTCAAGGCTACGCTGGGGCTTCCTGTTAGGCCTCTGAGTGGAGCTGTTGACCCCACTCCCCGTCTCCTCACTTGGAACAGTCAGTTGATTTTGATGCTACAATGAGATGAGTTGGGGCATCACACAAGAGGACATTTTTTTGGATGTGAGTTGAGTTTGGGGTCAAGTGTAGATACTTTTGGTTCCTCCAGAGAGAGGTTTGTGATAGATCTGTATGTCTTTGCTCAGCCTGCAATGCCCTTGTCCCCTTAGAAAATCTCTAGTCATCCTTCTGGTCTCAGCTCAAATACCTCTCCTCCGTGACACTTTTCCTTCTCAATCATTCCTGGTGGATGGGGTAATTAATTTTAAAGTTTTTATTTAAGCTTTTCATTATACAAATTCCAACCATTAACAAGAGTAGAGAGAATAGTATAATGAACCCTATGGAACTATCATCCAACTTCAGACATTATCAACATTTTGCCAATCTTGTGTCATCTACTCTCTATTCATTCATTTATTTTTGCTGAAATACTTAAATTTTTAAAAATATTTATTTGTGAGAGAGAGACAGAGAATGAGTGGAGGAGGGCCAGAGAGAGAGGGAGACACAGAATTTGAAGCAGACTCCAGGGTCTGAGCTGTCAGCACAGAGTCTGATGCGGGTCTCGAACTCCTGAACCGTGACATCATGACCTGAGCCAAAGTAGGATGCTTAACGACTCAGCCATCCAGGAGCCCCTTTGCTCAAATATTTAAAAGCAAATCTTAGGCATTATATTATTTCATCTGTAACTACTTCACTTTGTATCTCTAATAGATAAGTACCTTAAAAAAACTATGATACCATACTCCTAATTAACAAAATTAATAATATGTCCTTAATTTCTTTTTTTAATTAAAAAATTTTTTTAATGTTTATTTTTTGAGAGAGAGAGACAGAATGTCAGTGGAGGAGGGGCAGAGAGAGAGAGGGAGGCACAGAATCCGAAGCAGTTCTAGGCTGTGTCAGCACAGAGCCCGACGCTGGGCTTGAACTCACGAGCTACATGATCATTACCTGAGCCAAAGTTGGCGCTTAACGACTGAGCCACCCAGGAGCCCCTGTCCTTAATAATTTCTAATATCTAGTGTATACTCAAATATCCCTGGTCCCCAAAATGTTTTTTTTTTTTTAAGGTTGGTTCATTGCAATCTGGATCCAAATGAAGTGGCATATATTGCATTAGGAAACAGCAACCAAAATCTTCTCCAATCTATAATATCTCTCTTTCCTCCTCCCCCTCCTTTTTTGAGCTATTTGCTTATTGAAGAAAGCAGATCATTTGTCCTGTAGAATTTTGCATATTCAGGATTTGGCTGATTGCGTCCTCAAAGTGTTGTTTAATGGGAACTAGAGTCACCTGGCATGCGATTCCAAGTTTGAACATAGAAACATTTGAACATAGAAAATGATCCTCCTCCTGCTGTTCTTCACATAGCTAGTTTTCCTGCCTGGGAGTTAATGATCATCTTGTCCTGTGTATCCTTCCAGAGATGTCTTCCTGTTTGAATTTAATCACTCTGTCGCCTTTATTCCTACGAAAGATGACAATTGGTTACATGTCTCTCACTTTAGAATATAGATTCTTTTAGATCAGGAATTGGCTCATCTTTTCCATATTTTCTACTTCTAGAGATGATGCCTAGGACTGAGTTGACTTAATACCTGTTTCAGGCTTTACCCTGCTAGCTCCTTCCTTGGGAGAGGACCTAGAAAGGGTGCTAGGTTTGTATTCGGAAGACCTGAGTTTGTGCTCTGTCTTTGGGATGGTCATTTAGCCTTTGGAGCTGCCATTTTCCTTTCTGGAGACTGCAGTTGGCTATGCCACATATTGCAGATTATATAGATATCTGAGAGGGTGTGTTGTGAAATGTAAATGTACAGCAGGTTTCAAAAGTAAGTCCAATGTCTCCTGGGAGATGTTCTCCCATGAGGACAGAGACTTGGTCTGTCTGTGTATTTCCATGTCTGTAGCACCTACAGCAGTACCTCAGACATGGTAGGTCGTGAATAAAGGTTTGTTGAACAAATGAATGAACGAAATGTTAGTTTGTATTGGAAAATCTCAAAGCCCTCCATTTCTGGGACTTAATGCCAAACTCCTGCTTTTCCCGGCCCCTCTTTCTCCATCTAACCAGTGCTCTGGGCCTTGGGGCCCCCAGAGTGACGTTCTGCACAGAGGCCAGGCTGAGACACAGGGGCAAGTGCTCTGCAGAGGAACAGGGGATGGGTGATGTGCAGACAGTTGCCCTCACGTGTAAGTCATCTGAAAGACAGTGGTGCCGCAGCTCCTGGAGAAGTTGACGACTTTGGGGGTTGCAGGAAGGAGGGTGCAGTGTGATATTTGACAGGAGGGCAGCATGTGGTAGTTGGCACCGATAACAGGGGTGCAGACTGGTCCCTGGGAGTTGTGCCTGGGAAGGGGAGCTGGCTGGCACTAAAGAGCACGAGTAAATACTGCAGGAGTGTGTTCTTCCATTGGAACACTTATCTGTTCTCGTCTTCGTGACTGATAAAAGAATGAGTGAAGGGTAAAACATAATTATCTCACCTGTCAAGCCAGTGTCCCCAGGTCCTGGAGTATGCTAGAGCCAAGAGACAGTGACTTAGAGAAGCACTTTCAAGGTTGGCGCTCAGCTGGCTGGTATCTCAGTGACTCAGCTTCACATCAGGAGGGGGTAGGAGTCAAAGTGAAGTAGTGTTTTTTAGGGGCTCAGTGGCACTTTGCTGGGCAGCTCAGGGGGTGTGGCAAAGCCCCAGGGCTTTGGAGAACCAGACTCTCGGTGTCCAGGATGCTTATAAACAGAGATGACAGGTGTGAACCAGTATGTCCACAAGGCAGAAAGAGGTCACAGCTGGTATGGATGTCCAGACTGGACTGGAGGAGGCAGGATTGCGTTGATTCTGACCAAGGGGTTGGGGTGTGGTAGACCTACATTAAATTTTCAGTCCAAGAGCCATTCTTGTTTTGGGAAGTAGCATCCAAAACTTCTTTTGGGGAGCCACTCATGTTTCATGTAGTCACCATGAGGTTTGAGTGAGGCTCATCCCATCCTCAGCTCCAAGAGGGGGCACTTGACTTAGGTCATCTATAGAGTCCATTCCTCTGGTCCTAGAGATTGGTTCAAGGACGGGCATTTGAACCAGTATCGGTCAGTGAACATCAGGTCCAGGACTTTTGAGGGTATTCCCCACAGGACACTGCCTTTTCTGCTGTATTAGCTGTGGGTATAGGATGTTGACTCGAGCTGCTGGAAGCCATTTTGCCACCATGAGGGGAAAACCTGTCTGTGAATGGAGTCAGTATTGTGGAGGGAAGTAGTCATTTGAGTCCCTAGATCTTGCTGAGCCTGAAATAGACTTTCTAGTTATATGTGCCAGGAAATTCTTTTTTTTTGCTCCAGATGGTTTGAGATCAGTTTTCTGTTACTTACAATCAAATGAATCTTGATACACTGGGGATTCTTGGAGAAGCATGCTGGATTTTTTTTTTAAGTTTATTCATTTATTTTGAGAGAAACAGAGAGAGGGTGCAAGCAAGGGAGGAGCAGAGTGAGAAGAGGACATAGGATCCAAAGTGGGCAGAGAGCTTGATGCGGGGCTTGAACTCGTGAACCATGAGATCATGACCTGAGCTAAAGTCAGGTGCTTAACTGACTGAGCCACCCAGGCACCGCATAAGAAGCATGCTGGATCTTGAAACACAGTTAAGGTTTTGATCACAAAAGGTCTGGTAATTCAAAGAAAGAAATGAAATAGAAATTCCAAGGTCTAAATAGGGTGAGGAGAGGTTTGCATGGTGCAGAGTAGTATTTGAGCCATTTTGGCCCTGGAGCCAGGTTCTTAGGCTCATGGCCTGCCACCAAGCACCTGTACTTCCCTGTCTGTAAAGTGGGGGCCGTGACCTTTGCCTCAGCTAAATTTGTAAGAGGTGAGAAGCTTTACTTAATTAAATACTGTGGATTATTTAATCTAGCCAGAGAGGAGATCAAAGTGCACAAGGGTTGCCTCAGCGGCTCCTTATCGTTTTGATGAACAAATTAATGATTTCCTATTTTCCTTATTTCTCCATTTGTTAATTGGCATTCTTTTGTGAGCCATCCCTTCTCCTTCAGTTGTTTAATTATTTTTATCACTGTGAACTCATGGATATTTATTTTATTCTACAGGTACCAATCCAAAGCAATCATCAGTTCATTGTTCCAATTATTCTAATTTTGGTAATTGGGAGCTCTTTCAGGTTGATTCCTGTGTCCTTTTGTATGTCTCAATTCTTTACTGAGCACTATCTTATCTTTTTTTCTTTTTCTTTCTTTTTTTAATTTACATCCAAGTTAGTTAGCATACAGTGCAACAATGATTTCAGGAGTAGATTTCCTTATTGTCCCTTACCCATTTAGCCCATCCCCCCCTTCCACAACCCTCCTGTAACCCTCTGTTTGTTCTCCATATTTAAGAGTCTCTTATGTTTTGTCCCTGTTTTTATATTATTTTTGCTTCTCTTCCCTTGTGTTCATCTTTTCTGTGTCTTAAAGTCCTCATGAGTGAAGTCATATGATATTTGTCTTTCTCTAATTTCACTTAGCATAATACCCTTTAGTTCCATCCACGTTGTTGCGAATGGCAAGATTTCATTCTTTTTGATTGCCGAGTAATACTCCATTGTATATATTTACCACATCTTCTTTATTCATGCATCCATCGATGGACATTTGGGCTCTTTCCATACTTTGGCTATTGTTAATAGTGAGCACTATCCTATCTTTCTAAGCCCCAGACTCCTCTTGTATTTTCCTTGCCCCAGCCCCAGCCCCAGGATCAATCACTTCTCCAAAGAGCCCTGGCTTCTTTTCTTGGAGAATGGTATTTAGAAACCAAGATGTTGGTGCTAGGTCTGCGTATTGCTCCCAGAGTGCCATTGTTTCTAGGCCCTCCCAAAAGACAGGGCTAGGAAATATGTGTATGTGTACTTACTCATGCATACACACACTCATCTATTAAAAAACCATGAGTTCATACTGATATCTCCAATTTCATTCTAACATCATAGAGTTTATTTTAACTTTCTCCCATTCCTTATGTGTAACTTACTTCTCTGACAGTGAGAAACCTGCCTCTTATTGTCTATAATATATTCATGTACACTTGTTCAACCCTAATATACCCTAAGACAGTTAAGACTCCCAAGGTATATCAGAGCAGAGAGAGTGGCCCAAGCTGGGTGAGATTGAATGAGTTAAGTGGGTATTTGAGCTGGGTTTGGAAAGGGGGTAGGGTTAAAACATGTAACACTGGGGACAGGTGATTTTGGCTGAGGTTGATGGGTAAAATTTTGGGGATTGTCTATAAGAAACAGAGATTAGTTCGATGTTACTGGGGACTAGGGTATGGGTGAGTGAAGGGGCATAGTGGCAAAGAGAATTAGAGCTAGGTCACAGAGGGACGAGAGGCCAAGTTTTATACCAGATGTAGTAGGGAGCTATGGCAAGTTCTTGGGTAAAATATTTTAAGCCTTCAGGGAATAAGAATGCTTAAAGCCATCAGTCACTGAATATTTTTTGTGCTTCTGCACTATAGACAATGAGTAGAAGCATGTGAGCCGGAGGGTGGGGGAGACCAGGGGGAGAGAGAGGGAGGTATAGGGAGAGAGTGAGATCACAGGTGGTGCATCTTTCTTTGTTAACCAGAGTCCTAATGTAGGAGGGACCTCAGCTGCTGCTGTGACTGGGAAGTTTTTTTTTAGCCGAATCCAATTTCTTGTTTCTGAGCAGGTCACTGGGCTTCTGTTGTATCAGATGCTTCAGGTCAGCAGTGCGTGTGTGTGTCATAGTAATTGTTCTAGTACTTACGACTTGGGCCGGAGGAGGTAACAATTAATACTCTTTTCCTCTTTGTCTGAGAAGCAGAACCAAGGAGATGCAGGTCTCTGCCAGGAAGAGCTCAAAATGTCGGCTTTATTACTGATAAATGCTGGGCTGGAGCCTGTGTCTTGGGTCTGTGAGCAAGTGGGCTTGTTGAACTTTCACTCCTGAATTTGATAGACTTGCCACGCAGGCACATTGGTGGCAGGACAAGCCTCTCACATGGGAGCCTGCCTCTTAGGGCAGGGAAGGGCTGAGTATCAGTGTCCTGCGGGTGTGTACAGATCCCAAAAAGGGAGGGGAGTGGAAGGGGTGGACTGAGCATGAAATGTTTCCTTTCCCCAACTCACCATTCTGATTGCCGATTCGTCCTCCCACGGGGAGTGAGAGGGAGAAGAGAGGTCAAGAGCAGTACACCCCTAGTGGGGCTCCTATATAACTTAGAGATAGGAGGTTCACCAGCAGTACTTACCTGCAGATAAGAGGTTGCTGTAAGAACCTTTTGTGCCCATTAAATTCTGCTAACATTTATACCTGACCTTGTTTAGTGACACGGCAGCTTTGGGCTTGGGTGTGGGATAACAATTTCAACATTACTGAAATCTGCATTTAGAGGGAAGGATCATATGTTGTCAGCTTTTAGAACCATGGCATGTGGTAGGGTGTTTTGGGGGAAAAGGATACTGATGAGAGGAGTGGAGTAAGGGGCTTAGGTGGGGGGATAACTCTATTTATAATTATGCCATTGACCTTGAGAAAGATATTTTCAGCACCATTTAGCTCAGGCCTCTGATGTACAGACAGAACTGAAGGTCTAGAGGCATGATAGGATTTCTTTAAGTGCCCCCCCTCCCCTGACCCTGCAGTTTTGTGGCAGATCTTGGGCTTGGACTTGGACATCTAGATCTTGCCTGATCTCATGTTCTTTGCACTTTAACACCTGGTTGTCTCCCTGTTTATCCATTTGCAACCTGGGGGAAAGCACCAAGTTGGATAGAAGTTGCCTGTGCAGCCACTCTTGCCAACCAGCTGCTGCTGCTGAGTTGCTTCTCCCCTGGGTCCATTCCCCTGGTGTGAGCCCTGAGGCTGTGGTCCTGCTGGGGTGGGTTTGGAAACACAGAGGAGGAGGAAGAAGGGCCATAGAACCTCCTCCTGGGAATTCCTTTTTTTTTTTTTTTTTTTAAGTTTATTTATTTTTGAGAGAGACAGAGATAGTGTGATTAGGGGAAGGGCAGAGGGAGGGAGAGAGAGTCCCAAGCAGGCTCTGCCCTATCAGCATAGAGCTCCATGCAGGGCTCGAAGTCACGAAACCATGAGATCATGACTTGAGCTGAAATCAAGAGTCAGATGCTTAACTGACTGAGCCACCCAGGTGCCCCGGGAATTCCTTTTTGTTTTTAATCAGTCAACCAAAGAGTTAATTCAACAAATATTTGGAATTTGCATTTCCTAGTGGAGGGGGGTATAGACCCTCCAAAGGAATCCGTAGATGCTAGCTCCTTGCTTTGGGAAAAGGTTTCGACTCGTAAGCTATGGAACAACTGCCAGTTTTGAGGATAAGTGTGCTACCAGCTTAGTGAAGGTATGATGACTCAAGAAGTGTTTTAAAGATCTTGTTGCCGGGGCGCCTGGGTGGCGCAGTCGGTTAAGCGTCCGACTTCAGCCAGGTCACGATCTCGCGATCCGTGAGTTCGAGCCCCGCGTCAGGCTCTGGGCTGATGGCTCAGAGCCTGGAGCCTGTTTCCGATTCTGTGTCTCCCTCTCTCTCTGCCCCTCCCCCATTCATGCTCTGTCTCTCTCTGTCCCAAAAATAAATAAACGTTGAAAAAAAAAAAAAAATTAAAAAAAAAAAAAAAAAAAAAGATCTTGTTGCCCAGCAGGGGGAACTGTAGCAGTGTCTGGCTCTTCAGGCATATTCTCTGAAACCTGGGGACTGTCCTGGCCAAACCAGGACATGTCTTCACCGTTCTTCCAGCCATCTGTTTCAACAAACCTTAACTGAGCCTGCTCTGTGCCAGGGCTTGCATGAGGCTCAGCCTCAGAAGATGTAAAGGGAAATAAGACTTGACCTCTGCCCTCCAGTTGCTCACAGTCCAGTGGGGGAAGCAGGGATGAAATCACCAGTTGCAGAAGGATCGATTTGTCTTCATTCCAGCTTTGGCTCCTGACAGCAGCTAACTTCCAGCCAAGGAGTGGGGGGTGGGGAGGGTAGGAGCCTTGCATGGGAGGGGCTCCTAACCCATCATGGGGGGTGAGGGTGGAGTGCATACCTAGGAAGGCCTCCTCTGGTGTAGTGGTATCTACTTGGGCCACTGTTCCTCTGTGTGTGCACAGTAAACCTGGTGTGGAAACTTTTGGTGAGTTTTCATGTGCTCTGTCCCTAAGACCCCCTTTTGCTGCTTTCATTTCTCATCCTGGAACATTTGTCAGAAAGTCTTCTATACAGAAGAGGAGGAGAGAAATGGAATCCTTGCTGTCTTGGTGACTGGCTTTCTCAGAGTTTGTGATAATTTTTGCAGGAGCATGAGCTGCATTTAATTTGCTCTGCTTGGGTCATCTAAGGACCAGGCCTGTGGAACAGGGAGCCAGAGTCTGAAATGGCAGCCAGTGCCTCCTTTTTAGCTTTCTGTGTACCCAGACCTTTCTGAGTACTGCATTGCAAACCTGCAGAACTTTCTGCAGTGGCCCTGATTCGGGAAGAGATCCACAGAAGTAGGAACTGGGACCTAGGCATGGTCTGGGGAGAGATGTGGCGGGTCTCCTTCTGTCCTTGGGGACCCTGGAGGGAAATGTGGCTTGACTCGGGCTTCTCCCTGGAGGTTGCACTCGCTGTGCGGTGGCTTCTCTGTAGTTCTCAGACAAGGCGTGCAAATGTCAAGTTGTCTTCTTGATTGCTCTAGACTTATCAGCGACCTATGGACCTGCATACCCCTTGTATTTTTAAAAGCATGTGAAATGTATGAGACCTAAGGAAAGGTATAGAAAATAATTTAGTGGTCACTCGTATACTCATTGCATAATTTCAGAAACAATCCTTACCCGTACAGTTGTAGCCTCCTGGGTACTACCCTGATTCCAGCCTTCCTCCTATAAAAGCAGAAGCAAGCACTATTTTGAATTCATTGGTTGGGCTTCCTATGTACTTCTTTGTAACCAACTATTCGTGTATTTATATGATATTTTTCATCCTGCTGACTTTTTCCTTTACTTGGTTTTGTTCTAAGGAAAATTACAGGCTTGATAGACTAGCTGTCTCTTTTTTGGGGGTCTGCATATGCAAATAAGAAGTGCCCTGGGTACCACCTGAAATTGCTGCTTATACCGTCTTTGTGCACGCTATCGCTGGTGCCAGGTCACCCCTTGAAGAAGCAGGCTGCAGCATCTGTAGCAGATGCTGGGCCAGACTCTGGCTTGCACCCATCCTTGCCTCGGTCTTTCCCCTGCTGGGTGTTGCCACTCTGTCCAGCTCTTCTCTTGTCTTAGCTCACCCTATTTATCTCCTGAGGCTGATTCAGACTTGAAGCTGCCTGATAGGATGGTATTTGCTGCTGCTCAGAAACCGTGATCTCTTTCCAGAGGCCACAGCTGAAATGAAATAAAATAAGCCCTTGTGTTTCTGGTGATGGGATGCCATTGCCATGTGTTGGGCATCTCTCTGTACTGGTCAGCGCAATTAATGGTATTAGCCAGCTCCTCGTTTGCCTTACACAGGCTGCCTGGGCACACAGGGCTGGCTTCTTCCTGTCACAGAGCTGATCACCACTTGCCCCTGCTTCCTGGTTCTTGTGGGCGGGGCGGGGGGGGTGGAGGAGGCCAGAGTGCCCTGCTTCTCAGGGATAGTGCTATGTTAAGGTTAGCCTACATCAAATGGGGCAGGAGCTGGAGGAACCCCAGCTGGAGAACCTGACCTTGTCCATCTCAGACTCCATCTCAGACTAGCTGTGCTGGGCTTCTCATTACTTTATTGCTTTCCCCACTGAAAACCCCACACCGTTGCCTTTCCTGCCCTGGATTGGGTGCTTCTACCACGACCCAGCTGTTTTCTACTTGTGCTGAACAGTGCTGGGGAACGGGGTAGTGCTGGGGAGTGGGATGATGTTACGTGATGAGAGATGCCATAAACTAGGACTTTCTTACTGCAAAGGTAATTTAGTACTGCAATGGGTTACCAGGGACAGCTGTGAAATCTGTATCTGGAAGGGCAGCTTTCCAGAAACAGAAGAGATTCTGTCTGTCTGTTATGGAGGTGGGAATGTGACAGCTCACTGGTGGTTTCTAACTTGTCACACGATCAGAGACCCCTGAGGGTCTTATAAAGTGCAGAGACCCCTGAGGGTCTTATAAAGGAGCCTTATAAAGTGCAGATTCCTAGACTCTGTACTCTAAAGATTTGTTTCCAGTGATTCTGGGGTGAGGCCTGGAAAGCTGTATTTTTAATGAGTTCCCCAGGCAGGCTTCTGATGTTAAGAACAAGTGTTTACATTGATTGAATCCTGTGGGAAAGGCACTGCACTAAGGGTTCTTTCTATATTATCTCCTTTAACTTCACGACAATCTGAGGTAGATACTTATTGTCATCATCTCCATTTTACAGATGAAGAAACAGATTAAGTGACTTGTCCAAGGGTCCGTGGCTAGTAAGCAGGTGTATTAGCTTCCTGTAGTTGCCATAACAAGTTATCACCAATTGGGTGGCCAGTGACAACAGAAATTTATTCTCTCACAGTTCTGGAAGCCAGAAGTCCAAAATCAAGGTGCTAGTGGGGCCGTATTCCTTCTGGTGGCTTCAGACACGCCTTGTGGCTGCATCACTCCAGTCTTTTCCTCTGTCTTCTCTTGCTTATGAGGACACTTGTCATGGGGTTTAGGGCCTATCTGGGCAATCCAGAGAGATCTCATCTCAAGATTCTTAGTTACATCTACAGAGATCCTTTTTTCTGAATAAGGTCATAATCACAAGTCCAGGGGGTTAGGACAAAGGCATATCTTTTGGAGTGCCACCATTTGACCCACTACAGGGTCTTCGATTTAGTCACAAATAGTGTGGCTCCCAAGCCTGTGTTTATAACTGTGTGACTCCTGGCTCTCTGATCTGGACTGGATGAGCTTCAAGGGTTCCTCCAGACCAGCAGCCAAGGCATGGGTTCCCTTATTGTGCAAGGGAGTTTGGGCTATTTGTCAAGTCTTGACAAACCAGTGCTTTCCTTGCCTTCTCTCCCACCCCCTCAGCCCTCTACTGTTGTTCCTGAAACCCTTTGAGCTATTTATTCCTGACTCCGCAATTCTCACATCTTCATGTACTCAGGAGGTTAGGCCACAGGGGCTGTGAGGCCTAACTCCTACTGGCAGGGGTGGGATGCATTTCTCCTGCCTCAGCGTCCATGTCTCCAAAATGGGAATTGCTAGAATAGCAGGGGTAGATGGAAGGCTGTGACTAATAAAGTTGGTGGAAGGCAGTCTGCAGCTATAAGGTTGATGGAGACGCTTGTTAACCACACTAATAATCTAAGAGCCTGTTCTTGATTTCCCCGCTTCTCACTGTCTTGGCCCCAAGCAGCTATTTTCTACCAAATTAAAATCCACTCAGCTCCCTTCCTGTCCCTGAATAAAAACTACCCTCAAAGCTCTTGCCTGTTACAGCAAGACTTTTTAATAGACTTTTCCTTGTAGAACCGTGAGACATATGTCCAATTAGCAGAATAACTTCACTTAAATATACAAATAAACTGTTGACTGATAATGGTGCGACATATGTGAGGCTAATTTAAGGCAACGTGTCTCGGAAGCTGGGGTACTGCCCCCTCCCTCACCCTCAGATCCCATGCCCCACGCTCTGTAGGACGAAGAGGGATGTCTCCAGGCTCTGCCTGATCACAGTGCAGAGCACCTAAGCCACTCACTGTTCATACAGCCAATTATGTAGCACATTTTAATTGAACACCTGCTATGGGCCAGGCACTGTGCGAGGTGCTAGGTATACGGTGGTCTATTCTTTTTTTTTTTTTTTTTTTTTTAATTTTTTTTTTTTCAACGTTTATTTATTTTTGGGACAGAGAGAGAGCATGAACGGGGGAGGGGCAGAGAGAGAGGGAGACACAGAATCGGAAACAGGCTCCAGGCTCTGAGCCATCAGCCCAGAGCCTGACGCGGGGCTCGAACCCACGGACCGCGAGATCGTGACCTGGCTGAAGTCGGACGCTTAACCGACTGCGCCACCCAGGCGCCCCTACGGTGGTCTATTCTTGAGGGGATAGGAGATCTTTAACAGCGGTGGAACTCATGAGAACATCCTTTCCAGGAGGGCAGGTGTCTGTTCTGCTTGCTACTGTATCTTCAGCACTTAAAACAGTGCTTGGCACACAGTGGGCTCTTTTTAGTGCATCAGTGAGTTAAGTAAACAAGATAATGTTGGCTCTTGCTGAATGTCCAGAAAGAGATAAACTGTGGTCATGGAATAAAAAGCGACCAAAGCTGGGCTGGGGAAGGGGTTTCTGGTGTAGGTTTTCCAGTTGACACGGGAAAGTGATGGAAGAGCAGCAGGTGAAGAGCAGAGAGAGTATTGTTGCCGGAAGAGGCAGGACGGGCTGCCTCATTTATAGGGCTTAGTGCAAAATGGGGCTTTGGGTTTCCGGCTGGGGGTGGGGAAGTTAGTCTCCCCTTTCCGCGGCCCTGCAGCCCCAACACACCATGAATGGGCAGCCCCCAAGAGATTGCTGCTTCAGTGCTGGGATGTGCTCAGGGTCTGGGTTGGGGGTGGGTGAGGGATCCCTGCTGAGTCTCCTGTTGAACTTGCCCTGGTGAAGCTGGTCTAAATTGGGGAGGGATACTGTGTGCCGTGTGCGTGAGTCTACCCTGCCTAAACTTACACTCAAGCCCCCAGCGGGGACGGAGGATAGTGGCAGAATGCAGGTCTTCTCCACCAGTGTGACATGATTGCCACTGTGAGTGGAGAAGCAGCCTGGCTGTGTGGTGGGGAGACTGTGTGCAACCAGGGCAAGGGGCTGGGGTGGGGCGTGATCAGCCGACAACTCGCTGGGGAGGTGGGACTGTGTGCGGGAGCTGAATCCCCCTGGGGCCTGCTGCTTTGTCCCATCTGGCTTCATTTACAAAACACAAATTCAAAGATAAAATGAAGAATTTCAAGCCAGCTACTGTATTGGTTTCCTACTGCTGCTATAACAAACTACCACAAACTTAGTGGCTTAAAATACTACTTTATTCCCTTATGGTTCTGGAGGTCAGAAGTCTGAAAGGCTTCTTTCTGGACTAAAATGAATGCGTCAGCAGGGCCGTGTTCCTTCTGGAGTCTCTTGGGGAGAACTCACTTGTTTTTCTTGCCTGCATTCCTTGGCTCATGGCCCCCATTCTCCATCTTCAAAGCTGGCAACATCCGGCCATGTCCTTCTCCTGCTGCCGGCTCTCTGGTTCTCTTTTTCCACTTCCCTCTTCCACTTGAAAGAACCACCTAATCATCTGAGGTCATCTCTCTAGCTCAAGGTCAGCTATCAGCAACCTTAACTTCATCTGCAACTTTACTTCCCCTTTGCCGCATAGGTAATATGGTCACATGTTTCAGCGAGTAGGTGGTAGGCATCTTTGTTGGGGTGCAGGCAGTATTTTGTCTTCCACATTAAACCATGAGTGTGGGGTCCTTCCAAGGGTGGGACTTCCTTTTTTTTAAAAATTTTTTTTAATGTTTATTTTTGAGAGAGAGAGACAGAGAGAGAGAGAGACAGAGAACACGAGCGGGAGAAGGAGCAGAGAGAGAGGGAGACACAGAATCCGAAACAGGCTCCAGGCTCCAAGCTGTCTGTACAGAGCCCGACGTGGGGCTCGAACTCACAAACTGTGAGATCATGACCTGAGCCGAAGCTGGACGTTCAACCGATTGAGCCACCCAGGCACCCCCAAGGGTGGGCCTTCCAAGTGTGGCTGCACTGGTCACGTGTCCATGAAGCTGGCCCTCTGAGAAGATTGCAGCCTAAAAGCCTTGAGATGGGAATGAGCTTGGCTTGTTCAGGGCCCTGAAAGGAGGCCAACGGGATGGAGTAGAGTGAATCACAGGACGAGTGGTACAAAATGAGGCGGGAGAGGCCGGCTTGGGCCAAGAACACAGGGCTTCTCTGCCACAAGGAAGGGTTAAGAACAGCAGGCTAGTTAGGATCTGTCTTTGAACCTTAAAAAAAAAAAACAACAACTCCTGTATGAAAATTCAAATGCAATTAAAAAGTAGAAAATATGATGAACCCTGGCACCTAGATCTAAAATATGTTGCTATAATTCTTTCACTTATTTTTTTTCTGCTGAAGAATTTTAAATTGCAGAAATCATGCCATTTCACCTGTAATTTCAGCGTGTATCTCTAATAGCTGATGTTTTCTAAGTATTCCCCTCATTATCACAATGCGTGAAATTAGTGAGAGTTCTTTAATTTCTTCTAATTCCTATACGTGTTATGTTGTCCCCCCAAATGCTCCTACCACTGACCTTCACGTCGCACATGTGCTTTGCACGTGTTCCCTCTTTCTGAGGTCAGAGTGAGGCCTCCTTCCCTGTATCGAGGATCTTGCTTTCTCTTCCTTGCTACCAGCCCCCAAGATCTCAAGGCTGTGAGAAAATGAAAAAGACTCCTGTCCCAGACCCAAGCCTATGGCCTGAACAGGGATGATGGGGAAGGGAGGGGAAGCAGGCTGGCTGGATATGTTATTCTGCTTGTGGCCTAACATTTATTCTTCTTGTCTGTAATTGCCATTCCAGAAATGCCCTCGCTCTTCTAGCCACAGAGCAACTGTTGAGAACAAATTAATTATGCATCTTCTCAGTGTGTGTGATTAAGGGGCAGATGGAGAGAAGGGTTCTCTTCAGTTTTCCTGGCAACTAGGTTCCCAAATGGATGCTTTCCAGACCAAAGAGTGCATGTCCTGGGCTCCTGTGGGCATCTGGATTTGTCTGTGTGGTGGCAGGCTTGCTCACTGGCAGGCAGAGTCACAAGTTGCCAGTAATAATATTATTAATCCCTTAAATTTGCAGCACATTCACTGTTTGCTGAGGGCTTGCGCACTCACATCAGTTCATTTGTTGGGATTTCAGGGATGCTGGAACAACTTTCTTTGCTTAATACCTCCCTAAATCATTGCTGATGCTTGTAATTCTACCATTAGAGATTAATTCCTTTGGCCTAAAACTCTGTTCCCTATTAAAATGCAAGTATCCTTGGCAGCTGTGATGCATGTTTTATTCATGAAGCCTTCTCAGCCCCTAGCAGCTGCCCTCCCCAAATGCCCCCTCCTACAACTTTCTTTTTAGGATGGCCTTCTCTGAAACAGAACCTATATTTGGAACATATCCCATTTCGTAGAACTCTGTTCTCTCAGTTGCCGAGGCTGGAAAAACGGACAGGTAAAGAAACTCCTGCCAAGGTGGCAATGACAGATAATTTCCGGTATTATCACCTCTAGTGTGTATTTGGAACTTTCTGGAAACACAGTGCTTAATGCAAAGGATCCTGTATCCCTTCATCCTGGCATGTCATCCTGCCATGGCCTTGGATCTCCTCTTTATCGGGTTCCCTTACAGGAGCAGAGGAAAGGGGCCTGGCAGGACCATGTTGAGAGCAGATACAGTCTGAATAACACAGATCAAGCATTGGCTTGGGGCGTTGTTTATCCTAAAGATGAAAGAAGTAGAGCTGGCCGTGTGTAACATAATGTCCATTTTGCAGATGGAAGACTGAGGGGTAATGATGATCTGGTTGCAGTGGGACTAGAATTAAAGTTTTGCCTTTAGAACCCCAGTAACACAGTTGTAAATTCTGAGAGTCGGAAGACACCTTAGAAACAATCTAGCTCTGGGAAGGCAAATGCATTTCATTTGCCGACTCCAGTTGTAGGTAGTGGTTGTCTGACCGCAGCGTAGAGAATGAGCATGTCTTCACGTGGGCTCAGTGAATGTGTGTTGTGGTTGGTCGCTGATGTCTGATGTGAGCCGTGGGTATGGTAATAGGGGGGAGACATGTATGCCACCCACGCTATTGCTGCTTCTGTCCAACCTCTCATTTTACAAATAGGCCAGCTGAGGTCCAGAAAGCTGGGAGGATTTGTTCAGGACTTGTACAGTAGGAGCAGTAAGTTAGAGGCAGAGTTGGTCCGGAATCCAGGGTTCTTGAGTTCTGGTTTGGAACCTTTTCTTCTGATTGAGCTAGGTATTCTAACAAGCATTGCACGTTGCGGTCTTAAAGTCACACTACCTGGGTTCAGATCCCAGCTTTGCCACCAGTTAGCTATGTGCCCTTGGCTGGGCGATGTAACTTCTTTGAGCCATTGCTGTTTCATCTGTAGAATAGGTGATAATAATTGTGCCTACCTTATGGGGTGGTTATGGAGTGAAATAAGATAACACACATATAAAGTGTTTAGATGAGAACCTAACACCTAGTAAATAGTAAATGAATATTAGTAACTTAATCTAAACATTAAGTTTTATTTTATTGTCCTTTTAGATTCTTGCTAGATAGTCACCCCCTCTGCAGAATTTAGACACCTGCTCTTGTCCTTCCCTGTTGAATGCTCTGTGATCTTCTGGGTTTGCAGTACTCTTGGAATTTGTAATTTGGTGATGAAAATTCCCACAGTACCAATAATCAGGTGTGAGATGGTGCCAGGTCTGTCAATGCCTGCTCTTCTGGATGTCCTACTTCACAGAAGTTTGCTTTGGTTTCGGACATGTGACGAAACCCTGGAGGCCTGCTGTGGTTCTCCGAGGGCCAGCTGCCAAATGGGGTCCTGGTGACCATTTTGCCTGGTTTCTCCTCTGATCGGAACACTGCTATAACATCTCCCCCAGACGGTCCCTGCTCCCTTATGCCAGTGTGTTCCTAGTCTGCAGACTGGGTGTCAGTGCCCAGCTGGTGCCAGCCCTGCCCCTCACACCCATTTCTCCTATGGGCTTAGACGGCAGGGCCCAGTCAGAGCCCAGACCCGAAAGCTGTGCTGTGGTTACTTCCATGCCTTAGTGTAGCCGCACAGGCTGTCGGTAGTGGTTCCCTTTGGGTCCTTGACAGGGAGGCCTGGGGAGTTGGAGGAGTCCAAGATTGTCCTGGGAGTCTGGCCAGGGGTGACTCCTGCAGGATGAATGGTCTGCCCCTGGCATTATTTGACCTTGCCTCCTGGTAGAGTGGCATTTCCTGATGGCAGCGGTGTCCAGAGCCCCCTTGGAGAGTTTTTAGGGAATGGCAGCGGTGGGGAGGGCTGCCTGGGTGCTGTGTGGTGATGGGTGTGTGGCTTCTGTTGAGTGAATCATCACTGAGTTCAGTCTTGCCTGGTTGCAGAGAATAAAACCTCGGCTTCAGACCCTCGAGGAGGCCTTCTTGGGTCTGTCTGCTCCCTGAGAAAGGGATGAGGACTATGGGAAGGAGGCTGTCCTCCTTGGAAGATGGCTCCAGCATCATCCCTCACATCTGGAAGCTCTGTTGCCCTGGGCCTCTCACCTTGGGCCCAGCCTGGTCTGGTTGCAACCTGGCCATGTGTGCGGTTGCCTCCCTGCTGTTTGTCATCTAGAGCAGAGCCTATGATCATAGCCACAGAGGTGCAGCATGGGCTGGGCCTGGCTTTGTCCCAGGGAGGCACAGATGAATGGAAGGCTGAGCCACACTGGGGCTGGAACTCTGGGCTCTGCTGTTAGTTCTGTGATGGGGGAGGCGGTAGCTGCATCTGTAAGAACGAGGGGCTGGCAGCTGGCAGGGAAGAGAGTGGAAGGGGCCAGGCTGGGACTGGGAGGAAAGGAGGGGTGGGGAGAGAGGCCTGGGTCCAGGCTGAAGACGGTTTTGACGGGTGTAAAGAAGTGAGGCATGGTGAGATTGTGGAGTGTCCTGTGCAAAGGCCGGGGGGAAGAGTATGGTGCACTGGGTTGGGGGATCGCTGATGAGGGGAGGGCAAGAGATGAAGCTGGCAGGCGTCTGGGCTGCATCGTGCTGGGCCTGGTTGGCCCAGGTAGGAGTTTGAATTTCATACCGAAGGCCCTGGAGACTTTTGGAGGGTTATCAGTGAAGGTTGTCCTCCTTTCCCACTGTGGCCAGTGTCCTGCCCCTTCCTGGGCCTGCCTCCTTGGGCTGCACAAGCCGGTGGCCTTGTCCAGTTGCTGCACTGAGAACTTATGCTTCTTGGGCCTTGCTCACTTTCTTCACTCAATAATTCTCTGATTTCTGTATGACTGGTGCTTTCCAGGCCTCCGTGACTTCATGAATTTGTTCCTGGTCTTAGTGTTGTAGCCGGCTTACTGGAACAGCTCCTGGGAGCCCAGACATGACCAAGCCCTGTGGTGGCCATGTGGCCTGGATGTGGGAAATAGCTGAGGCTCAGCAAGGGGTGGGAGTTGGGGGATTGTGAGCACATAGGGAGGGCAATGCTGAGGGCCCATAGCAGGCACTGGCTGCCTGGAGTTTCCTTCTAATCCATGAGGAATATTTAACAGTGTGTTTGGGGGGGGGGGGCGGCAGAATTTAGTAGGAGACAGGTTTTGGAATTGTACAACAGTGACTCAAACCCTGGATATACTACTTACTGGCTCAGTAATCCGGGCAAGCCCCCTAACTGTTTTGAGCCTCAGTTCCCTCATCTGTGCAATGGGGAGAACGATAGTATGCTCCCCCCACCCCCTTCAAGGGCTCTTACCTGGATCAGGTGAGGTAATGTGTGTGAAAGATTTCATGCACTGTAAAGGACTGTGCATTTACTACTGAGGACCAGTAGTACAGAGTGTGTGGTGAACAAGATTTTGTTTTTTAGCAGCTTATATTCTATGCTGGTAGAGTGAGTCAGTAATTCAAACAGAAAGAATGATTATGGAGAACAATATGTGAAAATTATAAATCAAGGACCTATTTGTGCTTCCATTATGCTGACAGGTCATTTGGCACCTTAAATTTGATCCTCATTTTAATATACATTATTAGATATTAGTAAAACATTAGATGATAAGATACTTGTACATACTTGGATGTTCACAACGTTTATCACCTATTAATGAGTACGATAGACTGAAGACAGAAATTTTTTCATTGCAAAGACTCAGGACTTCGCATATACATGAAGTGGGACTAAAAAAATATAATTGATTTATAAACATAAAACAATGTTCTAGAATTAGGTAGAGGTGACAGTTGTACAACTTATTGGATGTAGTAAAAAAACATTGTACTATATAGTTTAAAATGGTGACTTTTATGGTATGTGAATTATTTCTTAATTTAAAAATAGAAAAGCAATTATTAAATCAATAATTATGTTAACAAATTTAGAGATTCAAGAAGCAATTACCTATAATTTCACCAAATCAAACTCATCATGATTTTTATATACCTTCTAATACTGTTCTGTTACATCCACAGTATCCTATCAATATGATGAACTGTTTTTATCACTTGTTATCCTTAGTATTTTCCATGTTGTCCTGTAGTCCATTTAAAAGCAGTTTAACTCACTGTGTGACTGTTACCTGATTTACTTAGCTTTTCCTTTTTCCCACTTTCAGGATGCGTCTACATATGTTTTTCCATTATAACTAACACTGTGCTGAACATCTTTGTACATGGACTGTTTTCCATGTCTTAGATTAATTTCTTAGGACAAATTTCTAAAGTGATGTATATGAATCAAAACATTGCTGAGAGAAAATTTTAAAAAGACCTAATAAATGGAGAGGGGTGTATTATATTCATGGATAGGGAGACTCAACATTGCTAAGATGTCCATTCTCCCCAAATAAATCTATAGATTCATGGGAATCCCAGTCAAAATCCTATCAGGCTTTTGTGTATAAATTGACAAGGTGATTCTAAAGTTCATATGGGAATGCAGAGGGTTTTGGAATCAGTGCTGAAAAATAACACTGAAGAAGAACAAAGTTAGAGGGTGAATACTGTTTGATTTCGAGACTTACTATAAACCTACAGTAATCAAGACAGTGTGGTATTGGTGTAAAGACAGACAAACTGATCTATGGAACAGACTAGAGAGTCCAAAAATAGACCCACACATATATGAGCAATTAATTTTTCACAATGGTGCAAAGGCAATTCAGTTTAGAAAGATTTTTTTTTCCAACAAAAGTGCTAGAACTATTAGATATTCTGATGCAGAATTGAACTTTGATCCATACCTCCTACTACATACGAAAACTGATTCCACATAGATCACATACCCAAATGTAAAAACCTAAAACTATAAAAATTCTAGGAGAAAGCATAGAAAATGGCTGTAGTTTGGGATAGGCAAAGATTTCTTAGGTGTACAACGCCAAAAGTATGATCTGTAAAGGAAAAAGTGGTGAATTTTAGTTTAGCAAAATGAAAAATGACTTCTTTTTGGAAGATGTTGTTAAGAGAAAGGAGAGACAAGCTACAGACTGGGAGAAAGCATATGCAAATCGTATATCTGATAAAGTACTTATGTGTGGAATATATGAAGAATTCTGTAACTCAGTTATAAAAAAACAAACAAACAAATAACCCAATTAAAAAACAGACAAGAGATTTGGACAGACATTTGACCAGAGAAGATGTAGAGATGGCAAATAAGTACATGAAAAGATGCTTAACACATGAGTCTTAGGGAAACACAAATTTAAACTATAATGAAATATCATTACACATGTATGAGAATGACCAAAATGAGAAAGACTTGTTAAACCGAGCGTTGGGGGATGTCGAGGAGCTCTTCCACACTGGTGGGAATGCAAAATGGCACAACCACTTTAGAAAACAGTTTAATTTCTTAAAAAGTTAAACATATATGTGTCACACAATTTGACCATTACATTTCTAATTTAATGAGAAATGAAAGCATATGTCTGAGCAGAGATTTGTACATGAATGTTTATAGCAGCTTTATGGGTACTCCTAAACTGCAAACAACCCAAATGTACATCAGCACACGAACGAATAAAGAAGTTTGGTACATTTGTACAGTAGAATACTCAGTAAGAAAAATCAACAATAAATTGTTGATAACATGCAGCAACAAAATGGATCTCAAAAAATTATGTTGAGGGCGCCTGGGTGGCGCAGTCGGTTAAGCGTCCGACTTCAGCCAGGTCACGATCTCGCGGTCCGTGAGTTCGAGCCCCGCGTCGGGCTCTGGGCTGATGGCTCAGAGCCTGGAGCCTGTTTCCGATTCTGTGTCTCCCTCTCTCTCTGCCCCTCCCCCGTTCATGCTGTGTCTCTCTCTGTCCCAAAAATAAATAAACGTTGAAAAAAAAAATTTAAAAAAAAATTATGTTGAGTGAAAGTCTAGACCAAAAAAAAAGTATATGCTGTATGATTTCATTTACATAAAACTCAAGAAAATTCTTGACTACTGAAAGAAAGCAGAGCAGTGGTTGTCTGGAGATGGAAAGCATATAGAGGGATGGGGCTTGACCAAAGGACACTGGGGAGTGATGGATATGCTTACCAGCTTGATTATGATGATAGTTTCATGAATGTATACATACATAAAAAAATATGAGATTGTACATGTGTAGTTTATTATGGGTCAGAATACCTCAGGGAGGCTGTTAAACAATGATAATAACGGATTGTGATCTATTGAAAAAAACAGACATTCATGAATCCAAGTGCACAAAAACAAACAAGATGAATAAATTGAGAATTTGTAAAGAACTGGTTATTTCTAAAATTTGGTAGTGCTTCCTCACATGATACTTCTAAAAATAAGTAGCTTTAAGTGAGGAAGCCAGGTGGATAACTATCTTAATGAAGTGATGAAAATTAACATTGCCTGTAGGGAGACAAATCAAAATTGTGCACCACTTGATAGGATGTAATGAGAACAGAGCCTTTTATTAAATTACTGGATTTGATTAGCTAATTTTTTTAAAAAAGAATTTTTACATCTATGTTCACAATTAACATTGGTCTGTAGCTTCTTCCCACCCCCCTTGTATTTAATGTCTGGTTTTGATATTGGGGCAGTGCTGGTCTCATAGAATGAGTTGGGAAGTATTCTGTCTTCAACTTGCTGGAAGAGTTTGAGTGAAATGGTAATATTTCCTGCTTAAATGTTTGGTAGAATTCAACTGTGACACCATCTTGGCTAGAAATTTTCTTGTCTGATAGAAACATAGGCATTCCAGCTTTATTTTAATTAGTGTTGGCATGATATATCTTTTCCCATCCTTATACATTTAACCTGTCAGTGTTTTTATATTTAAAGAGCATTCCTTATAGGCAACATATACTCAAGTCTTTCTTTTTTATCCAAATTGACAATCTCTGGCTTTTAAACTGGGGTGTTTAAACCATTAATATTCAATGCATTATTGGTATGGTTAGATTTACGTCTTTCATCTTGTTCTCTATTTGTCCTATTTGCTCTTTATTTCTTGTTTTCCCTGCCTTCTTTTAGATTGGATATTTTTTATGGTTCTATTTTATTTCCTTTGTTGCTTTTTTTTTTATTGCTTTAATGATTGTATCAGTTTACATCATACATTTTTTAATTAAAAATGCATTTTTTTAATTAAAATGTTTTTTAATGTTTGTTTATTTTTGAGAGAGAGAGAGAGAGAGAGAGAGAGAGAGAGAGACAGTGTGAGTGGAGAAGTGGCAGAGAGAGAGGAAGACACAGAATCCGAAGCAGGCTCCAGGCTCTGAGCTGTCAGCACAGAGCCTGATGTGGGGCTCGAACTCATGAATGCAAGTTTGTGACCTGAGCCAAAGTCGGACGCTCAACTGACTGGGCCACCCAGGCACCCCTACAGCATACATTTTTAATTCTTCACACTCTGCATTCAAGTGATATTATACCACGTCACAGAGTATAAAAATCTTATAATAGTATACTATCATTTTTTTCTTCCTGGCCTTTTGCTATTGATGTAATACATTATGCTTTTACATATGTTGTAAACTCCACATTACTTTATTATTTTTGTTTAAGCAATTGCTTATCTTTTAAAGAGTTAGAGTATAAGAAAAGATTCTTGTATATTTACCAATGAAGTTACTATTTCTAGTCTCTTTTCCTTCATAGATCCGTATTTCTCTCCTGTATCATTTTCCTTTTACCTGAAGGAATTTATTTAACATTTTTTGCTGTACAGGAAGATGAATTCTCTGAGCTTTTATATATTCCTGAGAGAGTTTTAATATTATATTTGTTTTTGGTGGGTATAGAATTCTGGGTTTTCTTTCACTGCTTTCAAATTTTTATTATTATTTTTTAATGTTTGTTTTTGAGAGAGAGAGAGAGAGCATGAGGGGAAGGGGCAGAGAGAGAGGGAAACACAGAATCTGAATCAGGCTCCAGGCTCTGAGCTGTCAGCACAGAGCCCGACGTGGAGCTCCAACTCATGGACTGTGGGATCATGACCTGAGCTGAAGTCAGACACTTAACTGACTGAGCCACCTAGGCGCCCCTCTTCCACTGCTTTCAGAAATGTTGCTCTACTGGCTTTTGCTTGTATTGTTGCCAGAGAGAAATCTGCTGTCATTCTTATGTTTGTTCCTCTGTCCATAATGTGTCTTTTTCTCTGGATACTTCTAAGAGTTTTCTCTTTGTCACTGATTTTGAACAATTCCATTATGTGGTTTCCTTCATGTTTCTTATGTTTGGAACTTTTTGAGATTCTTCGAACTCTTGGTTTATAGTTTTTTTAGAAAATCAAATTTGAAAAAATTTCAGCCATTATTTCTTCATGTATTTTTTTTCCTACCCTTTCCTATATCCTCTCCTTTGGAGACTCCCAACCACTGGGCTGCTTGAATTTGTCTGATAGATCAATGATGTTCTTTCCATTTAAAAAAAAATTCTGTTTTCTTTGTGTGTGTGTGTGTGTGTGTGTGTGTGTGTGTGTGTGTGTTTTATAATTTTGTGTTTCAGGGGCACTTGAGCGGCTCAGTTGGCTAAGTGTCTGACTTTTGATTTTGGCTCAGGTCATGATCTCATGGTTCATGAGATCAAGCCCCACATCAGCCTCTGCACTGACAGCATGGAGCCTGCTTGGGATTCTCTCTTCCTCTCATGAGTGGAGGAGGGGCAGAGAGTGAGAGAAAGAGAGAATCCCAAGCAGGCTCCATGGTGTCAGTGCAGAGCCTGACGTGGGGCTTGATCTTATGAACTATGAGATCATGACCTAAGCCATAATCAAGAGTTGCATGCTTAAATGATTGAGCCACCCAGGCACCCCTGTGTATTTTGTTTTGAGTAGTTTCTACTGCTAGGTCTTCAGGATTACTAATGTTTTTTTTCTACCATGTCTAATCTACAATTAATCTCATCCACACATTTTGTACATCACACATTACAGTTTTATCTCTAGAATTTTCATTTGGATCTCACTCTATTTTTTTTTTTTTTTTTTTTTTAAACAACCATTTTTTTTTTTTAATTTTTTTTTTTCAACGTTTATTTATTTTGGGGACAGAGAGAGACAGAGCATGAACGGGGGAGGGGCAGAGAGAGAGGGAGACACAGAATCAGAAACAGGCTCCAGGCTCTGAGCCATCATGAGCCATCAGCCCAGAGCCTGACGCGGGGCTCGAACTCACGGACCGTGAGATCGTGACCTGGCTGAAGTCGGACGCTTAACCGACTGCGCCACCCAGGCGCCCCTCACTCTATTTTTTTTTAAATATTGTTTTTGTGTCTGCTTAACTTTTGAACAAATGAAATGCAGTTACAACTGGTTTTAAGGTCCTTCTCTACTAATGCTAATATAGGTTTCACTTCTGGTTTTTTAAAATTGTGTTTTCTTAACTTTCATTTTTAGTTCTGAGTTTTTTGTGTTTTTGTTTCTTCACTTCTTTATTTCTTCAAATTTTTATTTAAATTCTAGTTAGTTAACATACAGTGCAATATTGGCTTCAGAAATAGAATTCAGTGGTTCATCACTTAACATGCAACACCCCAGTGCTCATCAAAAAAAGTGCCCTCCTTAATACCCATCACCTATCTAGTCCATTCCCCACCCACCTCCCTCCATCAACCCTCAGTTTGTTCTCTATCATTAAGAGTCTCTTTTGGTTTGTTTCCTCTCTCTTCTCCCCCGCCTTCCCATATGCTCATCTGTTTTGTTTCTTAAATTCCACATATGAGTGAAATCCAATGGTATTTGTCTTTCTCTGACTTATTTCACTTAGCATAATACACTCTAGCTCTATCCATGTCATTGCAAAAGGCAATATTTTATTCTTTTTGATAGTTGAGTAATATTCCATTGTGTATACATATATGCCACATCTTCTTTATCCATTCATCGGTTGATGGACATTGGAGCTCTTTCCGTAATTAGGCTATTGCTGATAGTGCTGCTATAAACATTGGGGTGCACGTACCCCTTCAAATCTGTATTTTTGTATCCTTTGGGTAAATACCTGGTAGTGTAATTGCTGGATTATAGGGTAGTTCTATTTTTAACTTTTTGAGGAACATCCATACTGTTTTCCACAGTGGCTGCACCAGTTTGCATTCCCACCAACAGTGCAAGAGGGTTCCCTTTTCTCCACATCCTTGCCAACACCTGTTGTTTCTTGTTTTGTCAATTTTAGCGATTCTCACAGGTGTGAGGTGGTATCTCATTGTGGTTTTCATTTGTATTTCCCTGATGATGAGTGATGTTGAGCATCTTGTCACGTGTCTGTTAGCCATCTGGATGTCTTCTTTGGAAAAATGTCTATTCATGTCTTCTGCCCCTTTCTTAACTAGATTTTTTGATTTTTGGGTGTTGAGTTTGATAAGTTCTTTATAGATTTTGGATACTAACCCTTTTTCCCATAAGTCATTTACAAATATTTTCTCCCATTCTGTAGGCTACCTTTTTGTTTTGTTGATTATTTCCTTTGCTGTGTAGAAGCTTTCAATCTTGATTAAGTCCCAATAATTCACGTTTGCTTTTGTTTCCCTTGCCTCCAGCAATGTGTCTAGTAGGAAGTTGCTGTGGCCAAGGTCAAACCAATTGTTGCCTGTGCCTTTAGGATTTTGATGGTTTCCTGTCTCACATTTAGGTCTTTCATCCGTTTTGAATTTATTTTTGTGTATGGTGTAAGAAAGTGGTCCAGTTTCATTCTTCTGCATGTTGCTGTCCAGCTTTCCCAACACCATTTGTTGAAGAGACTGTCTTATTTCCATTGGATAGTCTTTCCTGCTGTGTCAAATATGAGTTGACCATATCGTTGTGGACTCATTTCTGGGTTTCTATTCTGTTCCATTGATCTATGTATCTGTTTTTGTGCTGGTACCATACTGTCTTGCTGCCTACAGCTTTGTAATATCATTTGAAGTCTAGAATCATGATGCCTAAAGCTTTGCTTTTTTCTAAGGATTACTTTGGCCATCTGGAGTCTTTTGTAGTTCCATACAAATTTTAAGATTGTTTGTTCTAGCTGTGGAAAGAATGCTGGTGGTATTTTGATGGGGATTACATTAAATGTGTAGATTGCTTTGGGTAGTATAGACATTTTAACAAAGTTTGTTCTTCTAGTCTATGAGCATGGAATGTTTTTCCCTTCTTTGTGTCCTCTTTAATTTCTGTTGTAAGGGTTTCATAGTTTCCAAAGTTTAGATCTTTTACCTCTTTGGTTAGGTTTGTTCCTAGGTATCTTATGGTTTTTGGTGCAATTGTAAATGGGATTGATTCCCTGATTTCTTTTTCTGCTGCTTCATTATTGGTGTATAGAAATGCAACAGATTTCTGTACATTGATATATCCTGCAACTTTGCTGAATTCATATATTGGTTCTAGCAATTTTTTGGTAGAGTCTTTTGGGTTTTCTTCATGGAGTATCATGTCTTCTACAAATAGTTGAAGACTTCCTTGCCAATTTGAATGCCTTTTAATTCTTTTTGTTTTCTTATTGCTGAGGCTCTGAGATGATTTTGATTGGTTGGATTTCCTCTCATTTTGTATTTTTCTTCTTTGCATACCTGGCAATTTCTTATTAGGTGCTAGACATAATTGTACCTTTATATTTTTGGGTGTTAGATGTTTTTGTATTCTTTTTATTTTTTATTTTTTAATGTGTTATTTATTTTTGAGAGAGAGAGAGAGAGAGAGAGAAAACAAGTGGGGGAGGGGCAGAGAGAGAGAAGGAGACACAGAACCAAAGCAGCCTCCGGGTTCTGAGCTGTCAGCACAGAGCCCAATGTGGGGCTTGAACCCACAAACTGTGAGATCATGACCTGAGAGGAAGTCAGACACTTAACCGTCTGAGTTACCTAGGTGCCCTTTGTATTCTTATACTCTTGAGCTTTGTTCTGGGACACACAGTTCAGTTACTTGGAAAGAGTTTGATTCTTTTTCAAGCCTTTCTTTTAATATTTGTTGGATGGGAATGGAGCAGTGTTTATTTTGGGATATTCCCCATTACTGAGGCAAGGCCCTTCTGGGGATTATAACAAGTGCCTCCAGAATTATTGGATTTTCCAATCTGGCTGGTGCAATGGGCCTATATGTGCACTGGGTACTATTAACCCTAGTCTTTTGGAGTTGCTCTCTCTCGAGGCTCATGTGGTTTTCTCATGTGCATGTGCTGAATATGTGACATGGACCCTCCACACATCTTTTTTTTTTAAATTTATTTTTATTTTTTTAATTCACATCCAAATTAGTTAGCATATAGTGCAACAATGATTTCAGGACTAGATTCCTTAATGCGCCTTACCCACTTAGCCCATCTTCCCTCCCACAACCCCTCCAGTAACCCTCTGTTTGTTCTCCATATTTAAGAGTCTCTTATGTTTTGTCCCCCTCCCTGTTTTTATATTATTTCTGCTTCCCTTCCCTTGTGTTCATCTGTTCTGTGTCTTAAAGTCCTCATATGAGTGAAGTCATATGATATTTGTCTTTCTCTGACTAATTTTACTTAGCATAATGCTCTGTAGTTCCATCCACATAGTTGCAAATGGCAAGATTTCATTCTTTTTGATTGCCGAGTAATACTCCATTGTATGTATATATACCACATTTTCTTTATCCATTCATCCATCGATGGACATTTGGGCTCTTTCCATACTTTGGCTATCGTTGATAGTGCTGCTATAAACATTGGGGTGCATGTGTCCCTTTGAAACAGCATACCTGTATCCCTTGGATAAATTCCTAGTAGTGCAATTGCTGGGTCTTAGGGTAGTTCTATTTTAAATTTTTTGAGGAACCTCCATATTGTTTTCCAGAGTAGCTGCACCAGTTTGCATTCCCAGCAGCAGTGCAAAAGAGATCCTCTTTCTCTGCATCCTTGTCAACATCTGTTGTTGCCTGAGTTGTTAATGTTAGCCATTCTTACAGGTGTGAGATGGTATCTCATTGTAGTTTTGATTTGTATTTCTTGGATGATGAGTGATGCTGAGCGTTTTTTCATGTGTCGGTTCGCCATCTGAATGTCTTCTTTGGAGAAGTGTCTATTCATGTCTTTTGCCCATATCTTTACTGGGTTATTTATTTTTTGGTTGTTGAGTTTGATAAGTTCTTTATAGATTTTGGATACTAACCCTTTATCTTATATGTCATTTGCAAATATCTTCTCCCATTCCATCGGTTGCCTTTTAGTTTTGCTGATTGTTTCCTTCACTGTGCAGAAGCTTTTTATTTTGATGAGGTCCCAATAGTTCATTTTTGCTTTTGTTTCCCTTGCCTCCAGAGATGTGTTGAGTAAGAAGTTGCTGTGGCCAAGGTCAAAGAGGTTTTTGCCTGCTTTCTTCTCGAGGATTTTGATGGCCCTCCACACATCTTTAGGGCTCCTTCTTTGTATAGCTCTCTCCTCCCAGGACTCTGTCCTGTGAACCCTAGTTGCTTTGGCCTTCCTGAACTCTCAGCTCCATCTCCTCAACTTAGGGAGTTCTCTGGGCACCTCTTGGGTTCCCTTTCCTGATGCTGGGCCTGTAAACTTTTAATACAGTAAACTGGGACAATCGTAGAGTTCACCTTGTTTGTTTCCCATTGCTCAGGAATCACTGTCCTTCGCTGCCTGATATCCCATGCCTTAACAGCCATTGTTTTGTAAATCTGAATAAAAAATCAGCTGGACTTTTATAGTTGTAGAAGATGTTGAAGGAGGGATGGTTAAAAAAAAATTCTTCCCCATTATGGATGTAATACATAGGAGTTATAAGAAATTTGGAAAATACAGAAAAACCTATGAAGAAGAAAAATACTTTTGTAATCTCACAGCCTAGAGATACTACTGTTTACATTTTATTTTTTATTTTTAAAAAATTTTTTATGTTTATTTATTTTTGAGAGAGAGAACGAAAGAGTGTGAGCAGGGGAGGGGAAGAAAAAGAGGGAGACACAGAGTCCAAAGCAGGCTCCAGGCTCTGAGCTGTGAGCACAGAGCCCGACACGGGGCTCGAACCCATGAGCTGTGAGATCATGACCTGAGCCGTGAGATCATGACCTGAGCCGAAGTCGGAGGCTTCACTGACTGAGCCACCCAGGTGCCCCTACTGTTTACATTTTATTATGTTTCCTTTGGGTCTTGAATTTTTGACTAGAAGAATTAATCAAAAAATCTTTGTTTTGTTTTGGGGTCTGTCTTTTACTTACTCTTTCACGATCTCTCTCTTTTTTCCTGTGTTGATGGGGCATGTCTGCTGTCTCTTTCCTCTTTGTGTCACAAACACGTATAGTCAACCCCACTAAAGATACTGCCCAGTTCTTTTTTTTTTTTTTTTTTTTTGAACATAACCTCAAGATTTTATTGTCTTCATAATGTAACAAAATATGAAGCTTAGAAACTAGATCACTTGGCCCTTTCTCTTCTTATCTCCTCCCAGTTCAAAATGCTTGCATCTCTTAATAGCCAGCATTCTCTTAAATCTGCAGTTGGGCTCAACACATTCAAGCCTCAGCACAATCTTCTTTGTAGTTTCAGCCTTTTTCTGGAAAATCGGCTTAGTCTGCCCACCATAGCCATTCTGCTTCCTGTCATAACACTGCTCTCCCTGGGCATAAAGAGAATCTTTGCCTTTCTTGTACTGTGTCACTTTGTGGGGCTGGTGCTTGCCACACTTCTTGCAGAAAGTCCGGTGGGTTTTAGGAATGTTCACCATGGCTGTGAGAAGGCTATAGGCACAGAAAGATACTGCCCAGTTCTGATGAGGAGGCTTGTTGATTCAGTCTGACTTTGGTACCTTCCTGCTGAGTTTGGAGGCCCAAGCCCCTGCTCTTGGGTGTTTAGACATGAGTCAAGAATTGCCCTCTTTGGGCCTTTGTTCCCTCCCTCCCAATCAATAATTAATCAGTACTGAGTTGATCTTATTAGCTATTCACTTTCAAAACTCTAAACCAAGCTGGCTAATAACAATGCTTTTAATTAATATGAGGCAGATTAAAACTCATTACAGCAAGGTTATTGGTAATGAGATAATCATAAGGCAAGTTATTGAGCTGGGAGTGAAAATGAAGTTGGAGGAGGGGCAGGGAGACCACGCCAGCTGTTCCTGCCGTTATTTTGGGAGGGACAGAAGTGGGAATGTCAGGCCTCTGCAGTGAGGACATGCTGCAGCTACACCCCCAACCAGCCAGAGAAACCAGGTGCTTGGTTAAGGCAGCACTTGGGTCAGTGAGCTGATGGGTGGTCGGTGTTAGGGTAGTAGAGGAAGTAGGGTCTTGGGGCAGAGAAAGTTAAGTCATTGTTGAGAATAACACTGTATCGCTGTTTGCATTTCTTGTGTATGGATGCTCTGCCATTTAGATGACAGAGCATGAAATTAGCTATTGTTTCTATTAGATTGTGGTCTAGACTTGTTGGTCTGAACAAAATGTAGGGAGTTTGGATGGGCCCGGAGTGTTCTTTTTTATTTTTATTTTCAATTTCATTTTTCTAGGAATAGTGGTTTCCACTCCCCCCACCATCTTTTTTGATTCATATGTTGAGCAATGACTGTGTGCTGAGCCCTGTACTAAAACTCCTTTTTATTAATTGCTTCATATGACCATCACAGTGACAGTCACCATTTTTCTCCTCCTTTTACTGATGAGGAAACTGAGGCCCCAAAGTTAATTAACTTGTCCAAAGTTATAGGGCAGGTAAGTAGCAAAGTAGGATTTAAACTTGGGTGTTTTTAATTCCAAAGCCATTGCTATTAATCATGTTTTATGACTCCCGTCTTGTTGTGTTCAAGGCCGTCTGCAGTTTTCATTGGCCTTTTAAATGTATACGCTTGATTCAACTTCCATGGCCGCCCTGGTGCCAGCCAGGTGCTGTCATACCTGGGAGTTACTGGGCAACTACCTTTATTGCCTGCCATCGGTGATTCTAGTGTCATGGTGCGTGGCCACCTCTTGGTCTGCATGGTGAACTCCTTGCCCACGAAGACCATCCCCACAATGCTTGCATTCCCACTGTGCGAACACGTGGAGAAATTCAGTTCATGCCTGCCCCCTGGCACATGCTTGAACACACCACCATTTCACCCTTTACTGACTCTAGGACCTTGGGAATGTTACTGAACCTCTCTGAGATCATTTTGTCATCTTTAAAGACACATATTAAGATCTATTTTATGGATATATGGGGCAGATTTAAAAACAGTATCAACCACGTATATTTCAGCATTTACTGTAGGCCGAGAATAGTACATAGACCAAGGCACTAAATAAATGATTATTTATTATAGTTGTTACTGATTTATAATTCTGAGCTGTCCAGTATGGTAGCCATTAGCCACATGTGATTATTTAAATTAATTAATTAATTAATTAATTAATTAATGAGTGAGAGGGAGCAAGTAAGCAAGGGGCAGAGAGAGAGAATCCCAAGAGGAGCAGAGAGGGAAAGAGAGAGAGAGAGAGAGAGAAGCAGGGCTCACCTGAAGCAGGGCTTAAACTCATGAATGTGAGATCATGACCTGAGCCAATGTCAGATGTCTAATGACTGAGCCACCCAGCTGCCCTGATTTAAATTTAAATACTTTAAGGATGCCTAGGTGGCTAGGTTGGTTGAGCATCTGACTCTTGATTTTTGGCTCAGGTCATGATCCCAAGGTCATGGGATCTAGCCCTGCATTGGTCTTTGTGCTGAGTGTGGAGCCTGCTGGGGGTTCTCTCTCCCTCTCCCTCTCTCTCTCTCTCTCTCTCTCTCTCTCTCTCTGTCTCTCTCTCTCTCCCCCCTCCCTCTCTCCCTCTGCCCCTCTCCCTCGCTTGTGCTTTTTCTCTCTCTAAACATTAAAAAAAAAATGGAGAATTCAGTTCCTCAGTCACAGTAGCCCCATGTCAAGCAGCCAGCAGCCACTGGTAGCTGCTAGTGGCCATTGTGTTATTGGACAGTGCAGATGTAGAACATTTCTGCCATTGCAGCGATTTCTGTTGTACAGTACTAGTATAAACTAACTTTCATCGTCCTTCCTGCTGCCTTTGCCTATGTAGGTGCATGCTTGAAGATGTGTAGCATGAAGGAGTAGATTCAGGGGAATGCAGAGATCCGAGATTCCAGAAGCTTTGCCTTTTCATTGAGCATGCTCCTTGTTGGGGGAAAGGTTCCTGGGTGGTAGAAACCATGGGATCCCTGTGGATGGTCCCTGCTGCCAGCAGGTACTGCCCCTTAAGGTATCAGATTAAGGAAGTAAATGCTGAAAGAGGGGTTTTTACTAAGCTAATAGTTTCTTGAAATTTTGAATGGGACCCACCTTCTGATCCCAAAGGACAGTGAAGCCCCAGGAGCTGGAGCTGAAAAGGGACCCTGGAGATCAGAGGCCCTATTCTGTTCTTCAGCATTTGTGTCTTTTGGCCTTAAAAGAATGTAAGTTTTTGGTGAGTGGCAGTGTTCTTCGTGTGTGTGTGTGTGTGTGTGTGTGTGTGTGTATTTAAAAGCTGGTTGAAGGTGACTTTGGAGCTTCTTTAGTTGAAATGTGGGTGCCATTTGCAGTAGATGCTGACTCAGCTTCATGGATGGTGGTTTTGTGAGTATATAACCCATAGTTGTCATTAATCTACATTTATGGCACATGGAGAACTTGCCCTGAGGTACACAGAGCGTATAGGGACACACATGGTCTCTGCCCCCGTGGCTGTGTGCCGAGTAGCTGGTGAGTTGGGGACTGACGAGCTTTCCTGGGCTTGTGTGACCAGAGAGGGCTCCCCGTGTTGTCCAGACAGTGTCTTGAAGGTGACCATTACTTTGTGCCAAGAGGTATCCTGGGTCCAAGCCACAGGTGAGGGGCAGTAGGCTGATGCTTTCCTTCTTTTTTTCTAAGTTTATTTATTTTGAGAGAGAGAGAGCAAGCACATATAAGTGAGCATGGGAGGAGCAGAGAGAGGAGAGAGAGAATCCTAAGCAGGCTCCATGCTGTCAGTGTGGAGCCGTACACGAGGCTTGATCTCATGAACTGAACCATGAGATCATGAGCCAAAATCAAGAGTCAGACTCTTAAGTGTCTGAGCCATCCAGGCGCCCCTAGAATATTACTGAGGGCTGCCAGCAGCAGAGACAAATGCAGATGTGAATCCAGTCTAAAGAAAATGAAGTTAGGTCTTCAACAACACAAATACATGCATGCAGATATGTAGTCCTGTATTGCTCTCTTGATCTGAAGTGCCCTTTTTATCCTAATTTATTCAAATTTGATTTCAAGGACTAATCCTGTGTATCTACCAGGGACCATTCACACCAGTAATCTCTCTGGGGAAGACTTTTTAAAAAGTTTTTTACATTTCTGGTATCTTTATTTCACACTGATTATTGTGTAAGTAAATTGTATAACACACACTGTATTAAAAAGTTTAGAATGGAATCCACCCTATTTTTTGACTATTTTTGAAGTTTTTATTTAAATTCTAATTAGTTAACATACAGTGTAATATTAGTTTCAGGTGTACAATATAGTGATTCAACACTTCCATACAGCACCCAGTGCTCATCACAACAAGTACACTCCTTAATCCCCATCACCTATTTCACTTATCTCTCACCCCCTCCCCCATCTCCCTTCTGGTAACCATCAGTTTGTTTTCTGTAGTTAAGAGTCTGTTTCTTGATTTCTCTCTCTCTTTCCCCCGCTTTGCTTCTTTGTTTTGTTTCTTAAATTCTACTTGTACGTGAAATCATATGGTATGTCTTCTCTGACTTACTTCATTTAGCATAATATACTCTAGTTCTATCCACGCCATTGCAAATGGCAAGATATCATTCTTTTTGATGGCTGAGTAATATTCTATTGTGTGTGTGTGTATGTATATATCTATCTCTCTGTATATGTATACATACATACACGTACGTATATACACCATTGTGTATGTGTCTATATATGTATATTTATGTATATATATATATATTTATCTGTATATCATATCTCCTTTACACATTCATTAGTCGATGGACACTTGGGCTGTTTCCATAGTCTGGCTATTGTAGATAATGCTGTTTTAAACATCAGGGTGCATGTATCCCTCTGAATTAGTATTTTTGTGTTCTTTGAGTAAATACCTACTAGTATGATTGCTAGATTGTAGGGTAGTTCTATTTTTAACTTTGAGGAAACTCCATACTGTTTTCCACAGTGGCTTCACCAGTTTGCATTCCCACCAACAGTGCAAGAGGGTTGAGTGGGGAAAAGTTAATAGAAAAGATGATTAATTAGGAAAAGTAAAAGGTAGTTAACTCAAGGAGTGAAAAAAGATTCTAAGGGTACAGAAGTAGTAAGCATATAAAGCAGCTGTTCCTTCTGGGGCTGAAGGGTAGTGAATAAGGACAGAACTCAGCTGAGGGCCTCCCACCTGCAGGGCTGAGATGGAGGTCTGCCCAGTGGTGAGGAGACATGGTGGAAGGCAGGGTCTGTGGGAGTAGCCTCCTGGGTGACAGTGAAATTTGTAGGAGTGTGGCCCAGAGCTAATGTATAGGAACCCTCTGCTAGCTGGTCAGAACAATTGGCTGGAGGGTGTGGGCTTGAGCTGGGCCGTAAGAGGGGCCTGCCAGTTATGGGAAAATTTAGTGAGGCGGGTCTGGTCTGGGAGGGCCACTGAAGGGGGCACCCTCAAGCCACTGGCCTGCCGGCTGCTGAGCTAAAATGCCACACTGGCTCTGGTAATGGGGCCTCCTTGCTCTTCTGTGGCCTCAATGTCCCTCCAGAGTCCCCTAATAACAAACCATCTGATAAAGGAGAAATGACAGGATGCAGCCGCAGGATCACAGTGCAGGGTGGAGAAGGGTGGATTTGGAGCCTGGAGGCCATAGTTCTGAGCAGCACACACCCACTGCCCTCCTGTGAGCCAAGCCTTCGCTCTAATTCCGGTCCTCCCGTTTCTTGCATCTAAGCTCCTGCGGTTCTCAGTGTGATCCTGTTGTGGCAAGTCATTCTCTGTGCACGAATGGCTCCGTCACATCTTCCCATGTGCTGGAGGGCACGAGACTGGCCTGCTGTAAGTCCCGGTGAACACACAGTGGTTGATGCCTTTCCTGGGCAGGGAGGGGAAAGTGGGATGTGGCCTCACCCCACCTTCTAGTCCTCTGCTTCCATGTGGTCTTGACCCCAGAGCAGCTTTGATGTAGGGGCTGAGCCTGCCTCCTTGGGGGAGAGGGTGGCCGGGTGCCGGGGCAGCCTAGCCGGGAGAGTCCGGTTGGATGTGGGCCCCGGCCGTAATGTGTTTTAGGACTAGTGGATTGTGGATGCCTATGTGTTGCGTCTTATTCTGCCAGTGATTTTGATCTCTCTTCTTCTGGGTTGGAATTCGGGGAATGATTGTTCACACTAGCCTGGACCTTTGTACCATGAAGAAATGCCCAGTTCCATGGTTGACCACAGTTTGCCTTCTTTCTCACTTCCTCAAAACCAGGGCTTGAGCATGGCCTTGGCCAGCCATAGCATTGATTTACTGCCCATGTGCCACTGGCCAGCTGAGTCCCCAGTTCCAAATTCTTTTTTTTTTTTTAATTTTTTTTTAATGTTTTTATTTATTTTTGAGACAGAGAGAGACAGAGAATGAGCAGGGGAGGGGCAGAGAGAGAGGGAGACACAGAATCTGAAGCAGGCTCCAGGCTCCGAGCTGTCAGCACAGAGCCGATGCGGGGCTTGAACTCACCAGCTGTGAGATCATGACCTGAGCCGAAGTCGGACGCTCAACCGACTGAGCCACCCAGGCGCCCCCAGTTCCAAATTCTTAAAGAGAATCCACCCCATTCCCATGATCCTTTGATCCATCTAAAAGCTTTCTCTCCTCTTAACCCTTAGGGTTAATTTCCTTTTTCCTGTGCCCTCCCGGCAGGGTAAAAAAGACTCTGTGGCCCAGCTTGGACCAGGTGTCCACATCAAGGCTGGGCTATACTACACAGGCTATACTCTGTGTAGGGGGATGGAGTCATGTGTATATAGGGTTCCCCAAGGGTTCATCGGGGTGGGAGGTAGAGGTGTCCAGTGGAGCCAGTAGTGGGTGCCCACAAGGGTCTTGGCACAGCCCCGCAGTGCCTGGAGTCTGGGGCATCTGTTGTGCTGTGGTGGAACAGGGCAGATGGGCTCCTGGGCTGCTAGGACAAGGGTGTTCTCTTCTTAATTTCTAAAGTAACAGTTTTATGTACGATGCACTAGGCAACTAACTATATAGGATCTTTAACTGTTTGTTCCATCATTGTTGCCAAAAGTTATTTAACTCCTCAGGTGGTTTATTGCCTCCATTATGTGCTTAATTATGTCGGCATCTTCCATAACACTCAAGAGAGTGTAAGTCCGTGTAGATGTTTACTCCCTCTTGGTTGATTGCATGGGTGGAAGAGGTTCCCACAGGGCACTGGGCTCCCTTACCTTCTGTGTGTGCCCACAGCCCCATCCTGCCTCGGAAGCTGTAGCTCCAGGAAGACAGGACCTCACAGTTCCAGGACCTTCAGCTGAGCTGGGGTGATGACTGGGGACACATAGCCTGGTGGTCAACGGGGGCCACCCCCCAGCTCTGGAAGGACAGCGGGCATCAGGCTGAAGGCTGCCCTGTCCTAGGAGACCTGCCCAGCTGCCTGCTCCATGCACCTGACACTTCCCAGTAGAACTTTTCTTCCAGTTAAGAAGAGACCCCTGCTAGGGTTGCCTGGGTGGCTTAGTCTGTTACATGTCTGACTCTTGGTTTCTGCCCAGGTCATGATCTCATGGTTTGTGAGATTGGGCCCCACGTTGGGCTCTGTGCTGACAGCATGGAGCCTGCTTGTGATTTTCTTTCTCCCTCTCTTCTCTGCCCCTCCCCTCCCATGCTCACTCACTCTCTCTCTCAAAATAAAAAAAACTTAAGAAAAAAAGGAGACCCCTGCTAGAGTTTGTTGAGTTAAAAGAGCCCTAGGTTTAGCGTGTTTTCTAGACTTTCCTTTGACATTTCTTAGCTACATTAGCTATTTCTGTATAAGCACAACATCTGAGTTTCTTATTTCTATCATTTATTTATTGTTTATTTCTTAATATTTTTTTAAAGTTTATTTTCGAGAGCAAGAGACAGAGTGAGTGGGGGAGGGGCGGAGAGAGAGGGAGACACAGAAACAGAAGCAGGCTGCAGGTTCTGAGCTGTCAGCACGGAGCCCGATGTGGGCTTGCAAGATCATGACCTGAGCCGAAGTTGCACGCTTAACTGACTGAGCCACCCAGGTGCCCCAAAGTTTATTTTTGAGAAAGAGAGAGAGCGAGAGAAAGAGCAAGCACCCGAAAGTGGAGGAGGGGCAGAGAGAGAGAGAATCTCAAGTAAGCTCCACACTGTCAGTGTAGAGTCCAACTCAGGGCTCAATCTCACGAGATCATAACCTGAGCCAAAATCAAGAGTCAGATGCTTAACCGGCTGAACTACTCAGGCACCCCTGAGTTTCTTATTTTTAAATATACCAATACCTGACTCCCTGAGCTGCCGTAAGGATTAAAAGAAAGAATGCGTATGAGCATGTGTTAGAAATTGTAGACCTCCAAACAGATAGTATTATTGGTATGTCTGAGGGTTGGGTGGCAAACACATCAACTCAGTGTACCCACAAATGAATCATCAGTAGATTAGATTTGCTTAAAAGCCTTGAACAACTGCTCTGGTTCCTGGGCCAGGTAAGTTTTGATGGAGAAAAGACCAGAAGCATGGGCACATCGGGCCCTATGAAGAGGCCAGCCTCACTCAGTATGAGGTCAGAATTGCTGGCCCTAGGTACTGAGACCGAAGGAGAGCATTGAGGCAGAAGGTGAATGAAGGGTGTGTGTGTGTGTGTGTGTGTGTGTGTGTGTGTGTGTGTGTGTGTGTACGTACTCTCAGAGCGAATCAGGCTCCTCAACCAGTGGGGGCAGGAAAGGGAAAGAATGTCCAGTGGGCAGTGTGCACTCACACCTCTCTGTTCCTGGCCCATCTCCCTGCAGGTGCACCTCCGTTCTGCCAGGCGTCTCTGCGAGCTCTGCTGTGCCAACCGGGGCACTTTCATCAAGGTGGGCCAGCACCTGGGCGCTCTGGACTACCTGCTGCCTGAGGAGTATACCAGCACGCTGAAGGTGCTGCACAGCCAGGCTCCACAGAGCAGCATGCAAGAGGTCCGCCGGGTCATCCGTGAGGACCTGGGCAAAGAGGTAGCTGCCCGTGCCGGGAGCGATGGGTGCTGGGATGGGATGCTTCTAAGGCTCTGGCAGAGCTGTCCCTGCTGGCTGCTGGGGCTTCACCCCTGGAATGGAAACATACTTCGTGGCAACTTTCAGCAGTGAAATCGAAGGGGTGAGAAGGAACCTCAGTGGCCCTCAGTAAAAAAGATGGTTGAACCGTATGAAATAGTTGATGTGTGATTGTTTTTGCCCTGCAATGTAATGGGATTCATATGGTTCAACCTAATCATATCTATCAGTTATGGAGGGTTTACTGTGTGTGGATGGCAGTGCTGTGTTCCCTGCATTATCTCACCTGATCCTCACAGCAGTGTTAGGTACCTACCTGTCATTAACCCCGTTTTGCAGATGAGGGATAAAAGCTTGGGTGGTGGAGATTAAGTGGAGGGTAAACCCAATTTAGGGCTAGAGTCGGGAGCAAGCCCACAAGCTAGGAGGAGCAAGGTTAGGATGGAGATACCCCAGGCAGAGGGGACCAGATTGGCATGGCACAGGCCTGTGCATGGCTTTGCTTCTTGCCAAGGCTGTTGGCCTCCTGCTTCCTATAGCACGAGATTCACCCCCCAATTAAAACTAAATAAATCACTGTAATAACAGTGTGAAGTGCATCATTGCTGGCATGTGGCAGCTCGTGGGGGCGGATGCAAGGGAGGGAAGGCAGCAGATTAACCCTTCTAGGCCGGCTTGTCTGTGGAGGGCTGGAGTGGGAAGCAAGAGCGAGTCAGTGGCCCCCTGTAAGCCAGGGTAGAGCGAGACGAGAAGTTTGGGGTGTCAGCAGTCACGATGGGCCCACCCAGCTGGCCAAAGGATGTATGGGGTTAAAAGATTTTGTCTGCATCTTCAGGGCCTCTTCTGTAGGCCTTCCTGGCCATGTGGTCCTGAGCATGGTGGCCTGAGGCTCCTGCCCCACAGGTTGTCTTGAGCCCTCTGAATAGGGCAGGCTAATGTCAAGGTCACGGTTCTGAGGGGGCGTCCTTCACAGCTGGGAAGCTCAGCAACCTCTGCTTTCTTACCCCGGCCCCCACAGACGCAAATGAAGTCTTTCCTCCCCCTCTTCCTCCTCCTCCTCCCTCCTGGGAAGATGGCATTTGTTCCCTGGTGACACACTTTCTCATTCTGTGGGTGGAGGGAGGGGAAAGGGGCTATGTGGGAACAGGGTAGGTGGGTGTGGGGGTGTGAGGGCGGGGAAAGTCACTCACTTTGCACTTCCCTCCTCCTCCCGCCTCTTCCACGACACTTCTTGGGGAGCAGCTCTCCCCACCAGGAAGATATCCGAGTGGACCCCACCAGTTGTGGGCTCTACACCTGCCCTGGGACCTCAGTAGAAAGCTTTGTTTCATCCCCGGTTTCAAGAACGTGGTTAAAGGAAGCCAAGTCTGTCCTGTATCCCCATCTGCTGTCTGGGTTCGAGTTCTTGGATGGGCTCCGAAGACACCTGCAGCTCAAAGACTACATAGCTGCCCCTAAATCTCAGACCGAAGTGCAGGGGGGTGGCCAGAGTGTTCTGGCTGTGCTGGTTCATTGTATCTACCCTTCCCATCAGCAGAGGCCTTACAGGGTCACTAGTGTCCTTACACCAGTCCCTACCCTCTCCCAGGCAGATGGGGCTGGTCCTGAGGGGTCCCCCAGCAGGGTGTGGGAGATGAGCATGAACTTGCAGTTCTTCTGGACCCTGTGATTTACATGTGATTCTGGAGCAGTGCATAATCTCTGCACTGCAGCCGGTGCCATCAGTGTGGAGGGGAGAGCGAATAAAGGGACACTGTCCTGGCGTAGGGATGTGTGGGGTGGGGATGGGACCACAGAACTAAGGGAGGGGCGTGTGAGTGACAGGACGAGGCCTTGGATCTTCTGATTACCAGACCAGTGCTTTGTCTTCTACAACAGAGCTTCTGTCTGGCAGAAATCTTTCAGAAATGTTTTTTGTGTCTGTGTCTTAGAAGTTTCTCAGCTAGTATTACCAGAAAGAAACTTGCTTTTTCCCTTTTATTTTGAATGTTAGGCCTAAGTCCTGAAGGACACGTTCTGGGAAGCAGTTGGAAGCCGGAACTCTAGGAGGTGGCATCATTTCTGGTGTCTCCAAAGTCACCTGGGTCTGGAGTGGGTTAGGAATGGTCTCAACCTTGGTCTCCTAACTGCCCTTGGGACTGTAGGTCTAGGTGCAGTGCTGACGTTGGCCAGCAGATGGCGCCGGAGTTTGAGCGTCAGGGAAAGGTACTGAAGGCTTGGCCCTTTTCAGCAGAGGGGAACCCTGACAGGTGGCTGAGACTTGGGTTCCTTATTCTCCTGGGCATGATTCATGCAGAGGAAGGAGCCCAGGCTGACACCTTTGCACTCTGAACAAGCTGTTGACTTCTCTGGTCCCCAGGAGTTCTTTCCTTCCTGCTGAAGGACCTGGCAGGGTTCTGACCACCAACCCATCCTTACACATTTCTCTTCTGGGCTAGGACTCCTCAGATGCCCCCTGCAGTCACTAACAGCCTGCAGTTCTGTGTTTAGACACCTTTTCCTTCATTTTCCCTTCCTTCTCTCTCTCTTTGTTGCCCAAACAGCTGGTATTTAGTGAAGAAAGCACAGTTCTAGAAACTTTGGATGCAGCTAGGTTCTTTCCTAGCTCTAAAATTCTATGAGAGACTGAAGGAAATGAGGTCAGCTGCCAGAGTGATGCACAGAAATGCCTTTGTTAGGGGCACCGCTTGTACTGGTGTTGGGGGATTGGGGTCTGGCTTGTGCACTCTGACACGTGTTTCATTAGTCTTTTACCCCTGAGCTCCACATGGTAGGGATCTAGACTTGTACTTGTTTTATAATTTCCCATAGTACCTGGGGAGAAAGGCTGTCATAGGAGATCGGCATTCTTGATGGGCCATCTGACCAGAGCGGCCACTGGAACGTGGAAGAGAACCGCTGTGTATCAGGTGGGGGAATGCATACCTCATTGTTTCTTATGAACCTACAGGAACAGGTGGAGGGTGATGTTCTTGTCTTGCTTTGCTCAAGGTGTAAGCAAAAGTTCAGGGAAGAGATAAAATAGCTCTTCCCCCAGGAACCTCCATCATTTATCAAGCTTGGTTGGGGTGCAGAGAGAAGGTGCTCTTGGCATGAGGACCAGCAGAAGCAGAAGTGGAAGCAGGGAGGTGAGGCAGGAGACCGTCTGGCCTGTGTGAGGGGCTCCTGGTGGTGGGGGTGCTGAGTGGGGGCAGTGCAGAGACTGGACAGAGACTGCAGCAGGGGCTTCCATGGAGGCCTCAGGGCTGGGGGAGGGGATGATGGGCGTGGATGGTGAGTAGCAAAGCCTGGGATGACCGCTGTCATTACTGCATGCCTGCATGCGGGATCTCTGCTGGTGCGTGGAGAACTGTGTGAGCAGCAGTAAAAGGCACCCCCTCCGGGCATCCCTTCCTTCAGGTGGCAGCTCTGCCAGGGCTGGATTTCATTCTTTTGTTAGTCAATCTTCACCAGAGAAACAGAGCCAAGAGGGTGTGTTGTGTGTGTGTGTGTGTGTGTGTGTGTGTGTAAGTAAAGAGAGATTGATTAGTTGGAAGGAATTGGCTTATGCGATTTGGAGGCTGGCAAGTCCTGCATCTTTGGAGGGGGTGTCCATCTGGAGACCCAAGAAGAGCTGATATTGCAGTTTGAGTCCAAAGACCATCTGCTGGCAGAACTTTTGGTGCTCCAGGCAGTCAGTCTTATGCTATTCAGGCCTTCAACTGATTAGATGAGGCCCACCCACATTAGGGAGGGCAGTCTGCTTTGTTCAAAGTCTACTAATTTAAATGTGAATCTCATTCAAAAGCATCCTTATGAAAATATTAGAATAAAGTTTGCCCAAATGTCTGGGCACCATGGCTCGGCCAAGTTGACACACAAAATTAACCCCCCTGGTTCCCACGTGGCCCTCAGTCAGGACCAAACATTTCTACCCTTGGTCTTGCCTTCATATGACAGTCAAGCTTCCTATTGAGTCTTGAAGGTGGGCTGGAGCTAAACTGCTTGCTGGTTTATTGGCTGTGTGACCTTGGACATGTTACTTATCTTCTCTGTCTCTTATTTTCCTCATTTGTAAAATGGGGATAACAACAGTACATGCCTGTGGGGATTACATGAATTAATGGATGGTGAGCATGTAGAGCATGCCTGGCAGAGAGCAAATGGCCAGCAAATATTGGCGATGATTTCTGTGTTACGCTGGATGCTTTATATGTGTGAGAACCGAGATTCTGAGAGATTAAATGGCAGCGTTGGGTCTTTAACCAGGTTTTCTGATGCTGGTACAGTTCTCTGTCCCAGATACTATTTTGCTAGTAGAATCCTCCTTTCTCTTCCGCGATCAACACCTAGTGTTCCACCTGTTGGTCAGCCCCTTCCCTTCCACTGTTAGAAATGTCCCACAGGCTGCCTTGGGAGCCTGTCTCCTGGGCTTCTTGAGCACTGCCCCATGACCCCCAATCTGGGGGCTGCTGGCAGCTCAGCCAGGCAGTTTCAACCGTTGCAGTGTCCTGAGGCCGTCAGTAGCATCTACGTTGTGCTCTTGGTCCCTAAAGCTGACACAATGGGCATGGGAACAGCCACAGGTGCCCAGGGTCAGGAGTTGGTGGCTGTGCTGTGCTCCTCCTTGCAGGATGGCAGCTGGCTCTGCTTCTCTTGTCCTGGAGGAGCTCGGTGTGGGCAGATGCAGGGACAAACACGCCCTAGGTTGGACTGGGGCGAGGGACATGGGCAGAGGGGCCAGAGGAGCCAATTCTACCTGGGGTACCCGTGGCTGGCAGAAAACTCCCCCCCCCCCCCCCCCCCCCCCCGTTGACACATGCCTCCATGTCATATTCCTTGCTGCCTTCTTTCCAGCGCTGATCCACCTTCTCCCTGTCCTTCTCTTACTTGCTCACAAATATTTACTGAGCACACCTCTGGGCCACGTGCTGTGTCAGCCCCCGGGCGTCCCCGCTCTCTGCAGCTCTCGCCGCTGTTCTTGCACATTGCCAAGGATCCGCCCGAGGCCAGCTCACCCTGATTCACCACCCCTGGCTGCTCCACTGGCCTGGAGCTGAGGGCCACCTTGAGGGCTTCAGCTGTCTCTTGGCCCTCAGCACAACCTTTGTTTGTTCCGGCGTCTGGTTTCTTTGTCTCCCCAGACGATCCCCGAGACGGCTGCCGTGTGAGCATTCTGGGAGTGGAACAGAAGGAGCTGGTGGCCACAAAGTTGCGTGTGGGGAGGACTGGGGGGTGAGGGGGAGAGAGTCACCTCCTCCAGACTTCCCAGCAGCTCTCAATAAAAAATACATTTATGTTGAAAACATAATGAAGAATAAAAAAAACATTTTCCCCCCAATAATGCTGAACATCAAAAGGAGATTTTTATCAATTATGAGAGAGAGATTTTGGCCATAAAATGGTAATTTAACGAGTAGGAGATGGATGGCGGGAAGCATTAGTGTCAGCCGGGACGGATGGTGTGCCATTAGTCACCGAGGGAGAGACCGAGGTGGCTGCCATGGCAGTGGCTCCTCTTCCCCAGGCCTCCTGGCCCCGGCCTCCTCACTGAGTGCTGCCCTACCTCAGCCCCGAGAGGCTCCTCCCTGGGGCCCTGCTCCATCTCCGAGGCACCTTCGGCCCATTGTTGGACAGCTTCTGCATGGCCCTTCCACAGCCAGTGGAACGGAGCCCCCAGAGAGCAGGTCAGGAGCTGCTCCCCGCTTTCTTTCCAGCCTCATGGCCTGCTCCCGTCTTCACACAGCTACGCCCTGGCCACACGCTGTGGGTGTTCACTCCATACACTCCGGGTCTGTCCTCTCTCATCCCCTTCTTAAGTCACCAGGCTCTTTCTCATCCTCTGAGCTCGGGGTCTGACAACAACAACATACACATGCACACACACACCCTGAGTGCTTGCCAGGGGCAGGCACTGCCTCAGAAATTCCACACACATCAATTTACTTCTAAGACCCTCTGAGAGAGGTACTGTTATTACTTATTTTACAGATGGGAAACCGAGGTACAGTTTCCAGTGAAATTGTACCTTGGCCTCCTCACATACCCCCTGAGTACTTTCCGTCCCCTGTCGCAGCTCTTATGCAGTTATTTGTTGCATTCAGGTGGGCTGCTTTCCCATCTTGACCCTCCCATGGGGCCTAGTGTGGACTCTGCACATAGTAGGTGTTAGTAAGTGTGGTGGAGTTGAATTGCAGAACTACTTGGAGTGCCCCTGTCCCCTTGCAGCCTTCGGTGGCTTCCTCAGCCAGGTTGGACTGTGAATCCAGAGCACTTGACTTGTGTCTGGTCATTTCAGTGCTGGGTTTATGTTCTTGGGGTGGGTGGTCTCCTCCCACTCATCCTGGGGTCCTCTCAGAGCACTTCCCAGTGCCTGGCACAGCAAAGGTGCTCAGTAATGGGTTGTTACCTGTACTGAGACACTCTGTCTGACGCGGGATGTCATGGCATGGCGTTATGGGTCCTAGAGTCCTCAGGGTGGTCAGCTCTCCTCCTGCCTCGGTCTCACTTCCATAGCCCCCTGGGACGTACCCATGGGAGCCTGTGGAGGGCTGTGTGAGGGCGTGTCTGGGGCTATCTAAACTACGGGGTGAGGGCAAGGGCAGGGTCTGGCTTCTGGAAGGAACAAAAGGGTCATTTCTGAGGCAGTATGGCCTTATAGTTAATAAAATAGGCTTTGGAGGCAGGGGGCCTTGCAAAAATCCTAAATGCTACCAGACTTTAACTGTGTCGTTAGTTCTTTCTGAGTCTAGTTCCCTTGTCTGTAAACCGGGATAAGAGAACCTGCTCACTAATAGGGTCATGACAGGGCTTGAGAACTATAGCCCATCTGGGGGGCGGGGCCTGGTGCACAGTAAATCCTGCAGCTGTTAGCTCTGGTTGTCACCTGCAGAGCAGTTGTGAGGACAAAATGAAGCAGGGAGACTGGGACCCCCAGGTTATATCCAGCACCCCACTGGGGTTGACAAACACTGACTCTTCTTGTTTGGCCTTCATTGTTCAGTGGCAAAGCGCCTTAGATGAAGGTTACCCAAGGGAGTAACTAACTCCCGCGTTGTAACGATTTAGAAGTCACCTCATCCAACCCTCGTGTTTCAGTGGTGAGGAAACAGGGGCTCAGAGCAGGAAGTCACTGGCCCAGAGTGGCACAACTGGGTGGCAGGAGAAGCGAGACTTGAACCCAGGCCTCCTGACTCCTGATCCAGTGCTCGTCCCCCTGGACTGTTCGTTCTGTTCAGGGCTGGGAGCTTACTGTCTGGAAGTGAGACGGCCAGCTCTCAGAGATGAGGCTGGTCTTGCTGGCAAAGAAACGTGGAGGGGCTCAAGTGGCTTTCACCTCCTTGGGACCTTGGAGTCTCCTGTGGACTTTAGGAAGCTCTATTTTCATAAGTTGATCCATCATAGTAAGGATTCTAGGGTATTCTTTGTATCCTTCAGCCAGCCTTCCCGCTTGACTGTGGTTGGGATGGTCATATCCGCGTACTCACTGTTCCCCTTCAATCTGCAGACCATGCTTGCGGCACGTCCCCCTCTTTGGGGTCTAACCTGCAGGGTGGTGCCCAGACCCAGACCCTCCGCTTAGTTGCTGTGTTGGGCTGTTTGCTGGAGAAACTGCCTCAGCTTATGGTGGCCCCATTCACAGACTCGGGAAGGTTGGGGCCCACCACTGACTGCTTTGCTCGCTCAGAAAATACAGACTTGTTGAGCAGCTGATAGGTACTTACCTCTCTGCCAATGCTGTGGGGGATCTAGAATATGTCAAAGCCACGTTCTACCCTCCCTCTCTCCCAAAGCTGGGCAGACAGAACAATTCACAGAGGAAGTAATTAGAGAACAATTAAGCACTCAGCTGTGGGGCTGATGCAGGGAAAGTTCAGGGGGAAGTTCAGAAGAGGGTTCTTGGGGGAGGTGGCCCTCGGAGGATGAGTGAGATTGGCAGAGGGAAAGGATGGGGCCATTCGAGGGTGGTGAGTTCTGAGCACAGCTCCAGGTGCCCAAGCATAGAGAGCAGCAGGGCGGGATGGCAGGCCCTTTGGGTGGGGTGTGTTAGATTACGAGGGCTGCTGTAACAGAGCACCGCAGACTGCTGGCTTAAACAACAGGAATCCGTAGTCTCAGTTCTGCTGGGTAGGAGTCTGAGACCCAGGTGTTGGCGGGGTTGGCTCAATCTGAGGCTGTGAGGGGCGGTCTCTTCCAGGCCTTTCCTCCAGCCTCTGGTGGTTTGCTGGCTATCTTTGTCATTCCTTTGCTTGGAGAAGTACCACCCTGATCTCTGCCTTTATGCTCGCCTAGTGTTCTTCCTGTGTGTGCGTGTCTGTTTCTGTGTCCAAATTGCCCCCCTTCATAAGGACACAGTCATATTGGATTAGGGACCTCCCCCCCCCCCCCCCCACCACACCAATGCCAGTGTGACCTCATATTAACTAATTACATCTGTGATGACACTATATCCGAATAAGGTCACATTCTGGAGGTTAACTCCTGGAGGTGATGGCTTCATCATATGAATAGTTGGAGGCCGCAGATCAAGCTGTCATAGATGGAGGCATTAGTGCTTTTGTGGTCACGAGGATCAGAACCCCAACTTGAACGAGCCGAGGCAAGAGGGCAGACTTAGTGTGTCCTGTACCCATGCTTTAGGAAGGGATGGGGTTGAGTGGGGCTTTTGGGGTGCTCTTCCACTCCTCTCTGTCGCTCATGTTCTCATGTTCATCCTGCTGGTCAACTTCGCTCACAGTTGGTTTCCTCCATGACTGGCTTGCTGCCTTTGGTGTCTCTCAACCTCACCTCTTCCTAGGTTTGCCCCTAGCAGGGACTCCCCACTCCGCAACCCCAGTTTCCTTTTATGAAATTCTGGATCAGGACTCTGCCTAAGTGTTGTACTAGGTTACCTCGTGTCCCCCACACTCCTGGACCCCATTGCTGTTCTACCTAGAGCCTGAGGATGTGAAATGAGGTGTTGGCAGCTGTCATTCGGTAACTTAAGGAGTTTATACTGGATTGGGGTGGGTCCTAAATCCAACAACTGGTGTCCTTGCAAGGAGGCCATGTGACAGTGGCAGTAGAGATTTGAGTGGTGGCTGTAAACTCAAGGAACAGTGAAGATTGCTGGAAATTAGGAAGAGCAAGGAAGGCTTCTCCCTGGGGCCCTCCGAGGGAATGCAGTCCTGCCAGCACCCTGATTTCAGACTCCTAACCCCCAGAACTGTGACACAGTACATTTCTATTGTTTTAAGCCACCCCATCCGTGGTGATTTGTTATGGTAGCCTTGAGAAACAAATACAGATGTCCATTCTCTGACCAAATCACTGAGGTTAGAGGAGGTGGGGTCCATGAAAAGATGTCATCCCTCTCATTTAAACCCCAAGGTGACTGGTGGGGTGGGGTGGGAAGCAGCAAGGCAGAACATGGCATAAAAGATGTTCATGTCCATGGATGATAATGATGTTAGAGTTTCTGTTTGTGTGGTACGTGCTGTGTAGCACACATTGCCTGGATGTTTTACAGGTATTGTTTCTAACCCTGCAAGGTTAGAAACGCTGTTTCTCATTCTGCAAGGTTGGTAGATTTGGCCATTCCAGTTTTCCAAATGAGGAAGCAGAAGCCCTGACAGGTTAAGTAACAGCCACAGTCTCATAGCTTAAAAGAGGTGGAACCAGGTTTTGAACTGTGTTGGCTCACAGTTGGCCACCCCACTGTGTTGGCCCACCCCTCTTGCTATGCATCTGCTATCCCCGGGGAGGGCCTGGTTTCTGGGGGGCAACAGAGTGCGTGCAGGTGTTGGATCTTGATGTGCAGGCTTTGGGGAGTCACCGCAGGCCCCAGGTCTTAGAACCTGTGTTAAGTCTTATCAACTAATAGTTTCCATGTGCATGTGCATGAGTGTGCAGGCCTCCATGGCTGATTTCGGGCAGAGTCAGCCAATCGTGCAGGATGGCTTGAGGGGTGCAAGGCAGGAGCTGTGCATGGAGGCCTTTTTCTTCTTCCACATCTGGTAAAGGTAAACTCTCCCTTTTGTGAGGCTATGTTAGTTGTCTCCCAGAGCTGGGGCATGGCCACTTTTTCTCCCCTTGCCATCTCCTGGAAGCTCAGTGTGAGCGTCCCAGGCTGGGCCGTGGGTCAGGAGGCCACAAGCCAGAGAATCATTGCCACAGCCACTGCTCTTGAAGGAGCTTCCCTGACAGATGACCCTATGCCTTCTGGGACTGCCAGACGGACCGCAGGGCCCTCATCTTCTCCTTGAATAGAACTTGTGGCCTTCCTTTCCTCTCCAGGGAGGGGGAGTGGGTCTCCTCTTGCAGGCTGTTCGGGGCTAAGGTTGGCAGTATGGGCAGGATGGACGTGATTGCTGTGGTTCTGATGCCTTGTCCTTACGTCCAAATGAACCAGAGGATTGTCTTTACTGCTGATGGCCGGGGCAGAAGCAGTGACTTGAAACCCCAGGTCCTGCACTGCCTTAGAAGGCATATAATCATCAACTTCAACTGGGTTCCCATCCTGATTGGGCACTCCCAGAAGATGACTCCGAGGAAAGGATTCTGGTGGAAGTGGTTTTGTGGGAAGGTCAGGTGCAGCCAGTAGGGAAGTAGGAACATGGTTCAGGGAAGAGAAGGCAGCCGGTGACTGTGTGCCCTTAAACTAGCTGTGGGGATGCTGGGAAATAGTGGCAAACATTCACCTTAAGATCATCCCACCCCTCAGTTGACTGAGTGTCTGACTCTTGATTTCAGCTCGGGTTGTGATCCCGGGGTCGTGGGATCAAGCCTTACATCAGGCTCCTTGCTGAGTGTGGAGCCTGCTTGGGGTTCTCTCTCTTTCCCTCTGCTCTTCTCTGCTGCTTGTGTGCACTCTTTCCTCCTCTCTATTTAAAATAAAAATAAATAAATAAAAATTAAAAAAAAGTCATCCCACTCCAGGGCCAAGAGAGAAGGTTGGGTGTTTAGACCCCAGCATCCTAACTTCATAGTGATGGTTGCTCCCGAGGGCCGTTAATTCCTGCAGCTATCGAGAAAGAGCCCTCTCTGGCTCAGATGCAAATACTGAAATTATAGCAGGGAGCAGGGGGAAGTTTGGGAAGGAATCGGCGGGCACTGCAGGTACTGTGCAGTGCCCTCTCCTATAATCCCCACAGTTGCCCTGCGAGAGTACTATTATCTCCATTTTACTGACGAGTAAGCCGAGGCCAGAGAGGTTGAGTCACGTGTCTGAGGTTGCACAGAAATCCGAGGCTGAGTCGGGAGCAAAACCAGGCCTGACTCCAGAACCCAAGGTCCTGACCCCTGTGTTCTGTTGCTCCTTATAAGGGGACCTGGGCCTCTCTCCAGGTTTTGTGTCCTAGCAGTTTATGATTTCTCCCAGAATTCCTGAGTGGGAGGTGGGACAGATGGATGGGGAGCCCCAGCAGGTCAAGGAACTGTTTATTTACTGTTTTCTCCTTCCCTAACATGTGTTTAGATGTTTCAAACACACCGTCTCATTTTAGTCCTCACGGAAGCTCAGCCAGTCAGGTATCCGTCTCCCCATTCTTCCCAGAGGAAAAAAATAAGATCCAGACATACTAAGTGACTTACTCAGGATCACATAGCAGGGCAGCGGCTCAGCTGGGAACGGAACCTGAGTGTCTCTGACTGGAGGGACGTACACGTGCTTCAGTTACACAGGCTGCTGCTACACACGCCAAAGGGCCTGTGAGACCCAGCCTGCTTCTGAGGGCCACGCTCTTTCCCCTACCAGCACACTAGCCTGCCACCTTGCCTTCAGCCCCAGGCTGGCCCTGGTGCTGTGTTGCCTCACCAATCAGATGGCTGAGGAGGTGCTCTGAGAAGCATGCAGTGAGGTTGTTTGGTCCTTCTCCTTCTCCTCTGGAAAAGGTGCTGCCCCTCTGTGCTTGCAGGTGGGGGGCCGGTGACAGGGGTGAGGAGTGGTCTGCTCTCCCTTGTACCTCCGGAGAGCCGGGCCCTTCTCAAGGGAGGACCCCTAATCTCCTCCTACTGCCCTGGGGCCCCATGCACTGTCTACCTGCCGCAGCTCCTTGGTGGCAGAGAGAAGCAAGCCATCCACGTCTGGCTGATTTATGTTCGTCGTTGAAACAATAATGTTTAATCTGGAAAGGGCTAATCAATTTTTTATGCTGATTATGAATAGGCCAGCTGTGCCTGTTTCTTTATTCATGGGGCTTCAGGAGCAAGCCGATGTCCTAGGTTAGGCTTCCTGGGTGGTTTCTGCGTGGGGGGCCCTGCTTCAAGGAGAGCCCGTCAGTGGCCTTGCCTGTGACACTTTGGAGGTGGCTCCTTGTGTGTGAGGGCACCTCTGTGTGTCACTGGGAAGGGTCAGCTGACTCCAGGTGGACAGCCAGGTTGGAGCGTGTGTGTGGAAGGAGGCTGGTGTGGGCTGGGGCACAATCATAGGAGTGCAGCATGGGAAAGTAAAAGTTATAGGATCACAGAATCAGGAAAGTCGTCAGGGACCAAGTACCCCAATACCCCCCTCACTTGTAAAAGTGAGCAGTTTAGACCCAGAGAAGCTGAGCATCTTCCCTAAGGTCATGGGGCTGGTGGGTGGCAGAGGTGGGACGGGAACCCCAGTTTGCTCGCTCAGAGGGTAGAAATCTTTGCACAGAAGTACAACCGAGGCGGGAGAGTCAGGAAGGTGCTGTGTAGCCGCTCTTGTTGAGTTACTGACTCATCACACAACTCTGACAGCTCAGGAGCTTAGGTACAGAATGCACTAGAGACATAGCTCAGCAGGAGGTCAGGATGAGATGAAAGTCACCTGAGGTTTGGGTTACTGCTTTTAGAAGTGTCCTTGGAATCCACAAATAGGGCTGCAGAGAGGGGTGAATTGGGGTCTTCTGGAGAAGGCAAAACCTGAGTAGGACTTGAGTGTTCTCAGAAGGAGAACAAACACAAAAGCCCGGAGAGGGCATTTTGGGCAGGTGGAGTGGCCTGAACTAAGGATGTCGTCTCTGGTGGGCATCACCTTGGGGAGGTGCCTGAAGCCAGAGTGAGGCCCGAGGGGCCTGTGGCTGGAAATGTGGGGCCCTGGGCTGGGTGAGGGCAGGTGCTCGGCTTGGACGGCTTGGTCGTCCCACAGTCGTGTGTTTGGACCCTCCGCAGCCTTCACCAGCCATTTGTTCGTTTATTGGCTCAGCTGATGTTTATTGAGCTTTTGTCGTGTGTGTGCTGGAGGTTGTATGGCTGAACAAGCTGCTGTCCTGGTGCTTAGGCTCTAGTTGTAGGGGAGCAGCGGATGTTAAACAAGCGATCACAAGAATAAAAACTTAATGACCCTTGTGATGAACGCCACGAGAGAAAAGCATAGGGTGCTCTGAATTTGGGGGTCTGGGGGAGGGGACTTTCCAAGGACTCAGTGGCAATTAAGCTCAGACCAGGGATAATTAGGGGAAGGAGGGTAGGACAGAGAAACAGAGAATGCAGAGGCCCTTGGGTAGGAAAGGGCATGGATCTGTGTGGGGACAGAAAAGGGGTGGTGGCGGCAGGGCAGAGAGACACCAAGAGATGTGGCTGGAGACGTGTGCCAGGCACTTTCAGGAGATCCATGGTTGGTAGCCACTGAAGGGCTCTGTGCAGAGAGTGGCACAGTCCAGTCCTCAGTGGCTACTTGGGGACCAGGGGTGGAACTGGGAGAGAGTTACAAGGCACTGTGGTCATTTGGGCAAGAGTGACAGAGGAGGAGTGGACAGACATAATTTGGAGACTGAATCAATAGGACTCAAGGAAGAATTAAATGGGGAGGGGCTGAGGGGCAGGGAGGGCCACTAGCGGCTCCAGGGGCTCTGGTAAGAACGCTGGGGGCCGTCTGAGAACAGACACGGTGCTGAGAGGGCTGGTGGGGCAGTATCGGCAGGTCACTCTGCTGGCAGTTTGGGGAAGGATGTTTCTGCGGGGCTGGGCTTTGCACAGTGGCCCCCTCTCTCCTTAAGAGTCGGTGGTCAGAGAGTTGGTGGAGGGTCCATGGGGGACTAAGTGATTTGGGGTCTAGCATTGAGAGGTTGCGCCCAGCACTGGGTTCCTGATTTCCAGACTTAAAAAAAATTCATCAGCACCCTGATCTAAGGAGAGGTCTAAGTGTGTGCGTGTGTGCGTGTGTGCGTGTGTGCGTGTGTGTGTGTGTGTGTGTGTGTGTGTGTGTGTCTCCCCATAGCTGGGTTTGTAGGAGAGGCTGTTACTTCAACAACTGGAGCGCCTCCTGCTTATTTATTGGAATAAGTCTCCCCAGGCCCCCACTGCTCTTCGGTTTTTGGTGTGAGCTGATGGCTGGTGGTTTCTCGTGAGCAAAAGCAAACTGAACTTCTTGGGAGGAGGCGAGGCTATCCTTTCAGCCAGGCTGGTTTTAGGATTGGGCGGGAATAGCATGTACGTGGCAGTGGGGGGAGCAGAGGGCCCCTTGCCCCAGTGTGGGGGAACAGGACCGGTTCTGGGTGTTGCCTGGCACAGAACCAGAGTCATGATGTGTCTTCTTGGTGCCTCAGCTTGGGCTTCACATGTGACCTGTGTTTCCACACTGCCAGGGCAGCTCCTGTCTCACCCCCCCAGCTGTCTAGCCTCAGCACCGCCCTGGGAAATACAAAAGGATGAAACTGCTCTACTGAGAGTGTTAGGCTAATGCGCTGCATCAGAGGTCAGCAAACTTTTTCCATAGAGGCCTGGGTTAGGGTCCTAGTGCTGCTGTAACAAATTAGTGTGAATTTAGTGGCTTAAAACAACACACATGTATTATTTTACTGTTCTGTGGCTCAGAAAGCCTAAAACTCCAGTGTTGGCTGTGCTGCATTCCTCCAAGAGGCTCTAGGGGGGAATCTCTTGCCTTGTCCAGCTTCTAGAAGCTGCCTGCATTCCTTGGCTTATGGCTCCTTCTTCGTCACAGCCACCAGTGTGACGTCTTTCAGTCTCTCTCCCTTTTATCTGGACTTCCTTTGTCATAGTTCCTGCTCTGACTCTGACCCTTCCACCTCCCTTTTATAAGGACCCTGTGATTACATTGGGCCTACATGGTAATCCAGGATGCTCTCCCCATCTGAAGATCCTTAACCTAATCACACTACTGGGGACTGGGGCATGGACATCTTTGTGTGTGTGTGTGTGGGGGGGGGGGAGTCATTTTTCTGCCCACCCTAGGGCCAGCTAGTAAATATTTTAGGTTTTGCAGGCCAGGCAGTCTCTGTCACAACTGCTCACCTCTGCCATGGCAGCATGGGAGCCGCCACAACGTGTAGTGAACGGGTGTGCCGTGTCCCAAACTTCACTCAAGGATACTGAAATCAAATTTCATATAGTTTTCATATGTCACAAAATATTATTCTTTTGGGTTTTCCAAGCATTTAAAAATATAAAAAAGGATTCTTAGCTGGTAAGCTGTAAAAAAAAAACCAAAACAACACAAAAAAACAACCGGCATTGACCTGGATTTGGCCCACGGGCTATCGTTTGCTGTCTCTGTTCTAGATGCAGAGTGTCCTTTAACACTTAGAATGCCCTTGCAAAATAGGTGTTGTTATTATCACTCCCATTTTGCAGAATGGCAGTGGAGCTAAGCACTGCCCAAGGTCACATGGCTAGATGTTGGCAGGTAGGGCTGCTGACCTCAGAGCTGATGTTCTTTACAGTCTGCTTCGCTGGGGTCAGCCAGGAATGTATGTGGTCTCCCCAAAATGTGGGCTTTCTCTTCCTGGTAGATCCTGAAAGTCTGGGTTTGCCTTCCTTTAAAAAATCCCTGGGCACTGCTGCTGTCACATGCAGAGCACATCTGGAAGACTTCTAAGTGGGTGGAACGTGCTCCGATCTCAAGGACTTTGGTACCTGAGCTCTCTTATTGGGGCTCTGAGGCATAGGGACATACCTTAGCTCTTTTGCCATGTGGCATTTTGCCACCTCCCAAAGGCTAAGGAGGTCTTCCCTGACAGCAACTATTGCCACTGTGAGCAAGGATGTCTGTGCTTTATTTCCTCTCTTCCTTAATTTTTGGGTATAGGAACATCTAAAGGTTATTGGAAAAAGGCCTTTGGAGTTTTAGGAGACTGAGCCCATCAGGTTTTAGAAGTCCTAGGACCTCACCAGAAATGCGTGCAAACCACTGAGTCCAGGCTTTTTTCTCCATTGCAGGCATGAGCTGTAGTTAAGGACTTCGCCAGGGGAAGACCTGGGGGGCCCAAGGCAGCCTGGATTCTGGGTTGGGAGTTGTTGGCCATCTCCTTCCTGGCTCTCATGTCACTGTGTCTTATTCCCCTTTGTAGGGTTCGCACAAGTCCTTCTCTCTGTCTAGATGGCTCTTCTTTCCTTCATCCAGTTGAACTGGCTCCTTATCCTTCAGGTCTCAGGTCTTTGTCACCTCCTCCTAGAAGCCTTCCCTGATAGGTTTAATCCTCTGAACACAGCTTCTATGGTCAGCTACCTGTCCCTTTGTAGCACTTATCAGAGTTGGCCATTTACCTTTATCTTTGATGACTTCATTAATTCCTGTCTCACCACTTCAGGTTCCAGTAGTGACTCCAGAGGGTGGTGGCTGTACCTGATTTGGACCCAGTTCCCATTAAGTCCCTGGTGACTAGCACAGTGCCCTGCTTATATTAGTCACTTAAACATTTGATGGATGAATAAACAAAAGACCTTTAGCCAATATATTCCTCTCTATAAAGTGGGCGCAATTATATCTCCTCTTCCTAACCTCGAGAGAAGGTTGAGAGCACTTTGAGGGCAACGGACATTACGCAGCGGTAAGGAAGTACCCATGGTTGAGCATTTAGTCCCTGTGACCAAAGATGTCCTGACATCCCTTTACCAAACCAAGCTATACCAAACCAAGCTCAAGTTCAAGGAGGAGATGCTGAGTCCTCATGTGGGTAGGTTGTAGTAGAGGGGGTAGAGCTGTCTGCCTGATTCTTGGGGCTGAGCTCCTGACTCCACCTGGCTCTCAGCCCTGTGATGGGGTATAAGCACTTGGCTCCCAGACACCCCATGGCTCCAAGGATGGCTCACTGCCTCACTGCTTCTATACTGGTGGTCACCCTGCAGATACCTACCTGGGCCGGGCCCGGGCTGTGGAGGTCCTGGCTTCATAGTGCACCTTGTACTGCACAATCTCTTCTATCCCAGAGATCTCTGTCATAGGCAGAGACATAGACATGTCACCCTGTGAGGCTGTACAAGTTATTAAGATGGGGAACGTTGAAAGATTAGATTTATGACAGCCAACGGTGGATTATGAAGAATAATTCATCAAATGTCAGCGCCTGCAGCCTACAATTTACAGAAGGTTTGCTTAAGCTGAAGAGATCTGATTGGACTGCCCCCTCCCCCACCTCTAATGAATGACAGATCTAATGGATGGCTTCCCAGGCTGGCCAACCACACTGGGTATTTATCTGCTTTTTATTAATCATTATTATCACAACATTTCCATAGAGTCCCTCCACCCGCGGCTCTCAAAGTGCCCAGCACCAGCGAGCCTCCCTCAGCTACTTTGGAGGAACAGTAGCCGCCTCTGGGAGATGTTTTAGCTCCCCCAGGTCAGCTGGAAGGCCCAAAGTCCCCCCACCAGGAAGAGGATAGGGAAAGTTGAACCTCATGCATTCATTAAGAAATATTTATTGAATACTAATTATGTGTCAGGTGCTTTGGATACAGTATTGAGCAAAAATGGAAGAAGTCTGTCATTTAGAAGGAAAGAGGGAGATTAAGCAAATACAAATCGAGGTAGAATGCAGCTATGTTAATTGCTCTCTAGAAGGGCACCCTGAATTCTGAGGATATACACAGGGAGGCTTCCCTGAAGAAATGACAGTTGAGCTGTGCTTTGGAGGATGAGTAGGAGTTACTTTGATGAGGAGCAGAAAGGGGAGCCTTTTGGGCAACGACGACAGCATATGCAAAGGCCCTGCAGTGGGAAGGGAGGGAGTGTGCTGGTGATTGAAAAAGGCTATCTGGGCAGGACAGAGAGAGCTCTGGGGTCAGGGGCAGGAGATGGGGCAGAATCAGACTCTGGATTGTGTTAAGGATTTTGGCTCTGGGAAGCTGGCGATGTGGTTTAAACAAAGAGAAGTGACATGATCATCTTATGTTTGGAAAACGCACTTTAGCTGCATGGGGTGGATAGATTGGAGGAGAAAGGAATGCAAGTGAGTGGACCAGTCAGGAGGCCATTACAGTCTCTGGGTGAATGAAGACAGTCGCTTTTACTCACTGACAGAAGAGAACTGAGAGCCTAGAATTGCTAACTCTTTGTCTAGGGCCCTCCTCATATACCACTCTGTCCTCTTCGTGGAGGCATTAGATAGGGCACCCATTATTGGGGGTCTTCTGTAGGCTCTATTCTAGATCCTTTACGTGTGTTGTTTCACACAACAACTCTGAGGTAGGTACTAAAATTCCCATTTTACAGATGAGGAAACTGAAGTACAGATGGGTTGTATAATTACCCAAGCTGGTACACCATGGAGCCAGAATTTGAGTGTGGGCAGCGCCTGCAGCCTATGATTGGATTTGCATTGGCTAATTCCAGCCTACAATTCCAGACCTTGCATTGGAATTACTGTGCCCTGTTGCCTTTCAGGACTCACTGTCCTGGCCAGCTGGTGGGCATTCCCAGGGAACACGCCTGCAGCCGTAGGGTATGATTGCTCCTGGCTTCATACTTCTTGGTCAGCTGCTTGTTACCATTCTTTGGGAGGATAGAAGCTTGGTCGGGACTGTGATGCCCTTGGCAGAGTCAGGTGGACGATTGTCTTATACCTAGAGGCTCTTTAGCAAACTGGTAAGGGTTGAGTGTTGTGCCAGCCTCCTTGTGCAAATTTAGACAGCACCACTGTTTGGTAATTCCTGGGGTTGGCCCTTGTCAAGAAAGGCCTCAGGTGCTGCCGCTGGGCCTTCGTTCTTTCTTCCCAGCTAGGCAGTAGCAATAGTTAATGGCTCTGCAGAACCGACAGTTTGATCTTTCAAAACTCCAGAAGGAACACAGATTCCATGGAATACAGGGACTATGTGTCCTTGAGCTGTTATTGTCATTATTATTTTTATTATAATAAATTGCTCTGTCTGGGAAGCTGGGGGTGGGGGTATTCCTGGCTTGAGTTAGGGCAGCCACTGAGTGGGGAGGAAGAGACATTTGGATGCCTTGACCTCTCCCTTGACCCCCCCCAGGGTCTACACAGTGATATCAGAAGTCTCTTCTTACCTTGCCAGAAAGTCCCATCAGGATTGGGTGAATTGGTACTGGGCAGGGAGCACTGCCTCCAGCAGGCCCTGCTAAAAAGCAAGTATGGGGCACCTGGGTGGCTCAGTTGGTTGAGCCTCCGACTCAACTCAGGTCATGATCTCATGATTCATGGGATCGAGCCCTGCATCGGGCTCGCTGCTGTCAGCATAGAGCCTGCTTCGTATCCTCTGTCCCCCTCTCTCTTTGCACCTCCCCTGCTTGAGCTCTCTCTCAAAAATAAACATAAAAAAAATTTTTTTTTTTTTTAAAAAGCAAGTATGTTTTCTTGGGGCTGTTGCCTTATTCTGCAGACTGAGACCTCCTCATGGCGAGAGGTGGTGTCTGTTTTGTTGGTTTATGTACCTAGGGTGGTTTCTGTCATGTGGCAGGCCTGCAGGTAAGTATTTGCTGATTGACTGACTGACTTTAGCTAAGGAATGGCAGATTGATTTCGTTTCCTATATTAATTCTGATCTGTTGGTAGTGGCTTCCTGGAGTACTGTGTTGAGAGAGATTCTGAGGCATCATCTGTGCCCAGAAGAAATGAATGCTGTGATTGATTAGTGATATCTGGCATGAGTATGCTTGAGGCTTATTAGTCAGCTATTACTGCATAACAGATTACCCCCCAACAAGAAACATTTGATATGTTACAGTTTCTGTGGGTTAGGAATTTGGGAGGACCTTACTGGATGCCTCTGGCTCAGACTCTCTGTGAGGTATAGGCAGGGTGTTGGTGAGGGCTGCAGTCATCTGAAGGCATGAGTGGGGAAGGAGAATCTGCTTCCAGGATGGTTCACTGTGGACAGGAGGCCTTGGTTCCTTACCCCATGGGCCTCTCCACAGGCTGCTTGAGTGTCCTCATGACATGGCAGCTTGCTTTCCCAAGAGCACGCTCTCCGGGAAAGGACAGGAAGGATGTCTGGTGATGTCTAAGAAGGCATGCACTAATTTCCTCCATATGCCAGGTCTCGAGTCTAGCTCACACTCAGAGGTGGGCGGGCAGTAGGCTGCACCTCTCAAAGGGAGGAGTTGTTAAGTACCTGTGGACTTATTTTAAAACCACTGCAGGGGGAATGAGAGGACCATGTGCCACCTATTTGCTGTCAGCATCATGTGTTACTTACAAGGTGCAGGAATGACCCTGAACAGGTGGGATATAAACCAGGCATGTTTAACGGGGAGAAGGAATTGCAGCAAAGTGGGGTATCAGCCGACAGGGTGACTGTGAGATGGAGGCATGCCTGGGGCAGGTCCCTGGGAAACAGTGACAAGAGGAAGGATTGGGTGGGTTTTAAGCAACGGCATATAGGATGTGATGGTGGGTTTTCTGTTCAAGGCAGTCTGTGCTTTGCAGAGTCCTTGGTAGCTGGGCCTGTCTTGTCTGCCTCAGGCTCAGGGTGGGGTAGGTTCACTCCAGCTACTCCATTAGTACAGGGACTTGTCCCTCTCCTCATCAGACTGTAGTGGATGGCTGCTGGCACCCAGCCAGGCACGGGGAGGGGGGCATCTCTAGACCTCGAGATCCAGATGTTGTTTGCTGCTGATGCCATGGTAACCTTCCCCAGGTGCCCTGGGCAGTCTTCCCAACTCCTAAGTGGGAGCTGCTTGGCCTTGGCAGCTAGGCCTGGACTTGCCTGCTTTGAGGCAAGCTCCTGTCTTCAACCGGAGCCAGCCAGTTGTGGGTTTGTTCGATTTGTTGGCATTATCTTAGGTCAATGTAGCTTGATGTAGTAAATCCAGAATAGGTCCGATGTGCATGACCATGGGGACGCCAGGATGGGATATTTGAATTTGGGCCATCTTGGAAAATCCAGGACATCCCCCTTCCTGTGGCTGGTGAGGGGCCTGAGGCTGGCCGGCTGAGAGACTTATGTGAAACTCCTCCCCAGGAGTCCTACTATGGTGTTTACAGAAGATCCTCACCCTCTTACCTTATTTTGGGTGAAATGAGGACCCTGGCCAGTGCTTGGCTGCCCAGTGTGGCATTTTGGAAACATTTATCCAGAAAACTGGCTTCATGAGAATCTGCAGACCTAACTTCCCAGAGAGTCTCACACTCTGTCCTGTACCTGGGTATGATGTCATGTGGCCTCGGTTTCCTGGACCCCAGCTGACGCCAGCCCACTGAAGTCTTAACCTGAGCCTGTGGGGGAAGACACATTTCTTCTTGCCCTTCTGATGTTTTCTGCTCATAAAAAAACAAACACCGCCCCTTACATTTGCACGCACACACATACACACACACATACACACACATGTACCCTGAAAAACCAGATAATACAAAGCTAGAGAAACTTTTTTCCTGATTATTTTTCCTTTTCTAGACAGGGACATCAGTATATTTGAATCATGGGCTGACAGTAATTAAAAAGCACAGCTCGTCATTTTAAAATGCAGTTGTCTTACTTAATTGATTTTGCTGCCAGACCCCCAGGAAAGAAAGAGGAGCGAGGGAAAGAAAGCCCTAGAAGGGGAGACAGGTTTGTGTGAGGGACTGAGGCAGCTTAGGGCCCCGCTCCACTCTAATTGCTGTGCATGCTGCCGTTGGCCTCCGCTAATGGCTTTCTGCTCAGAGGGCTGGGGGCCGGGGCCTGACTGGAGGGGGTGGTGTTTGTGTCAGCCACGTGGGGGGCGTAATTCTGCTTTCGGGACAGTGTCTATTTTTCCTTACTATCTATCAGCACAAAGTACTTGCACTGAATACTTTGAATCAGGTTCCATTTAGAGATACTTTATTCATATTTAATTACAGGCTGTAGCACCAATCTTTAATTACCTTTTTTGTAAGCCAGCTAGGAACATTCACTAGCAATCAATTGTGTGTGTGTGTGTGTGTGTGTGTGTGTGTGTGTGTGTGTGTGTAAGCACAGAAGGGTGTGGGTGTGTGACTTGGTTCCTGATAGAGGGGAAAGGATGGCTGCAGGGGCCCTGGGAGGTGGTGGGTGGGCAGGGGTGGGGTGAGGAGGGGATGTGCCCAGCAGGTTCCCTGTGCAGAGTGAGTGGTGCCTCTTCATTCCCCATGCCTCTCTTTGCCTCCATCGGTCAAATTGGGGATTAGGGCAGGTCCTCACAGCTGGGCCTTGTTCAGGGTGCTGAGTTGAGGCACCTGAGTTTGGGTGGTATCCTAAGCTCTGGACCCCCTGCATCCCCTGGTAGGAGCAGGGGATTGTGGGAGGCCCCTATGTTGTTCTCTGGGGAGATGGTGGGCCAGGCTTCCTCTCCCCCTGGAGATTGGGATATGCTTGCCTCAGCCCTTTCCTCCCTTCACCTCTCCCTGGAGTGCTCCTGGCAGCTGTTCTTGCCACACAGCCCTAGTGATGCCATGTCACTCTTCAGTTGCAATGACTCTGCAGCGTCCCCGCAATGACACTGATTTGAAGACTGGCTGTCCTTAGAAAATGAGCAAATGTTCCCAGGAAACCAGGTGGAGGCTTGGGGTGGGGAGTGGGGTCAGATGACCCCCAAGTCCCTTTGCAGTGGGAAGATGGGGCCGTTCCAGCTGCCTGGGAGATGAGGGTCTGAGTTCACAGAAATGCTCCAGAAAACGTTCTCCTTGGTGCTCCTTTAGGAACAGCCAGAGGGTTTCTAAAGGAAGTTGTTGTTGATTTCATTATGTAATGGCCAGGAATATTGCTGAAGCTCTCCCTCCCTTCTATTCCTGGATCCCTGTCCCAGCAAGAGGCCACCGAGGAGAGGAGAGAGGGGAGGCCATGGAACTCGCGTTTACTGAGCCTCTTGGGGGTGCTGGGCACCATGCTCATGTTTCTTTCATCTACCCCAGATGGGGCCCAAGAAATATCAGAGCCCCTCTAGTCCTATGTGACAGAAAACAACTCAAACTGACTTAAGCAGAAAAAGGAATTATAGGGTGGGTATTCAGGCATGGCTAGATCAAGGGGCTCAACCATGGATTCACTCTCTATCTCTTGTCTCTGCTTTCTTCTTTTTGCTATTGCGATTCCTGATAGCTCCAGACTTCAAGTTCAATTTTTACGTTCAAGTTCAGCAGAAAGAAAAAAATCTCTTCTCCTACAGTTCAAACAGAAGTAAAACAGTTGAGTCTGATTGGATCAGTTGGGTCACCTGTCCATCTCTGAACCAGTCAGTGTGACCCAGGGTATTCAGGGTTCTGATCGACCAGGCTGGGGTCTCATACCTGCCCTGGAGTAACAGGGGGAGTCCACCTAGGTAAATCCCATACAGGACATGTGCTTTTACATTTGAGGATTTTGGATTAGTAGGAGTGTGGGAGCAGGAAGGCCCAGCCATTTCAAAAGGAAGAAAGAGTTGATTCAGTTCCTCTCCAATGGAGAGAATAGTGGATTCAGTCTTTCAACAAATATGTGTTTGGCACCAACTGGTTCTGACGCTCTTCTAAGTGCAAGGAATTCGACAGCTAACAAGACGGACAAAAATCCCTGCCCACCTGAAGCCGATGTTCTGATGAGGTTTACAGGATGGTGGTTCTTTCATTCTCCCAATCCAAGCCCAAGTCCAGAATAAAGGGTTCTTGTATGGGGAGACTTGGGGTGATTGATGTAAGGGAGAATCTGGCCCTCAGGGAGCCTTGAACTCAGGAGGGAGGGAAAGAGACAAGTATATGGTTGGGGAAGGAGGCGGGTAAATAGGCACTGGGAGGAGTACAAATAAAAACCCAGGAAGAAGAAGGGGGACAGGGAAGCCAATCCATACCCATCTCCTGTGACAGAAGTGTGGGCCCCTCCCATGTTGCCTGGACCTTTGACCTCCAAAGGATGTTGATAAATGGGATGGAGTTTAGTGAAAGATACAGAAATGATGACAGGGCTGGAGGGAGTGATTTATGAGGGAGATTAGCAAGCTACTAGTGCAGCCTAGCAAACAGAGGGATGGGATGGTGGCCATGGGCTGTCTGACTGCTGAAGCCCCAGGGGAGGAGGGGGCTGTGGGGCAGGGTGGAGTGCCTGCTGCAGAAGGGGGGTGGCAAGAAGACTGAATGGGTGTGAGAGCCTGGGGGACATGAGAAGGAGGGCCTTGGGACTAAGCATGCATAGGCACACTTATGTGTGTGTGTGAGAATGTCTGGACCTTCCAGGATTGGGAGGCTATACAGGGACTTAAAGAAATGGAGGGAGTGAGAATTTCAGCCTTGGACATTTTGGCAAGAGGTTTTTGGGGACCTCCTTCCCATCTGGTAGAATATTCATATCTGGACCATGTAGGTGTGACCACTCAAGTCAGAAAGACTTTTTTCCTTTAGGAAAATTTGGTATGGCATTTCTAAGAGGGAAGGAAGGAAGAAGAGAAGAGAAGGCAAAAAAGTTAGGAGTACATGTTCCATTTCATAGACAAAGGGCAAGGGATCTGCCCAAGGCTCCCTTTGGTGGCATTGCAAGTAGGGGTCAAAAGCGAGGCTGGGGTGTGCGGCCCTGGGTCCCTGCTGGGTCTCGGCTCCACTGGCTGAGAGTGGGCTTGAGGACCCACGTTGAGCCTGCTGCTCCAGCAGGAACAAGAGGTGGCTGTTAGGTTTGGAGTCTCCAGCCTGGGATCCCTTGAGCTCTCCATGTTGGCTGGTTGGAATATCTGATCCCTGCCTTGGGCTGTCTGGTGCCCTGGTTCTGCTTACTCTTGATTTTATGTGTGCGCATGAGAGTCCCAGGGGTGCAATGTTGCATAATTAAATGAGCAGACGGTACTCCATTCTGAACATTCTAGACAGCACTTCTTTGGCCTTAAATGGAGGTGCTCTGAGCACCCATGCATGTGTATGGGGACACACCCTCCACATGTGTTTTCTCTCTCCCTCCAGATGCTTGCTGGGAATCTCCATGGCAGCAGGGAGCCCAGGCAAGGTGCTGGGTTGACATACAACCGGTGGAGCAGAAAGTCTGTTTCGGGGCATCAGGCAGCACTGGCCCTGGCCCATCCTCTTGGCCCCTTTCACTGAATTGGGTCATCTTATTCGCTCCATTCTCTCTCCACTCTTGACAGATCCATGATTTGTTCATGAGCTTTGATGACACCCCCCTGGGGGCCGCCTCCCTGGCCCAGGTCCACAAGGCAGTGCTGCATGATGGGCGGACAGTGGCTGTGAAGGTCCAGCATCCAAAGGTACAGGCTCAGAGCTCGAAGGACATTCTCCTGATGGAGGTGAGAGCTTTCCCCTTTCTCTTTCCTTTATCGTCATTCTATATTTCTCTGGAAACTAGGTGGCTTCTGTGACACTGGTTCAAGGCAGCTGGGTGGAGTGTGACCTTTTGAGCAGCAAGGCAGGAGAGGAAAGGTTGAGACCATGACAAAGGAAGTGTTGTGACTATGCTATGACTGGGGTGGGGTGGGGTGGGGTGGGGGGGGGGTGGGCCCTTGGCTGGGTTGGTCAGTTCTTCTTAATTTGTTCCTAGGAACTATCTGGGGATGGTCTCAGAACATGATGGGCAGCTGTTGGGGCCAAGGAGACCTCAGTTGCATGTTGTAGAAATGAGATGAACCAAAAGTGATTTCCTTGGGGGTAGAAAAGTTACAGCTTAATTTGTTAATTTATAACAGAAGGGAGCATGTGGTCAACCCAGGGATGTAGAAGTGACAGGAAGATCACATAGAAATATTTACGTAGACTGTATGCTCATCTCCCATGTTTTGAGTGAACAAGCTTGTCTACCTAAAAACATTCCTGGGAAAAGCCCTGTCTACCTAAAAACATTCCTGGGAAAAGCCCTGATGGAAGACTGTGTCTCTGGACTTTTCTAGCTCTGTCCGCAGAGCAAGGGAGGGTGAGCCAGGTGCTGGGCGGTAGCCAGCACCCGGCCTGGAAGGTCAGTGCATTTAACCTGCCAGCATGTCCCTCCCCTTGTCTGCTGTCTCCCTTCCATTCCTTTCCTCACTCTGGACTCTTAGTTTGTTTCCTCAGCTTACCTTGACTAAATTTCGCACACACATGGAAGGTCTCTTTTGCATCAGGCACCAATGAGTGCTGGGGACACAGGAGTGAGGAAGCTCTGTCTTCATCCCTGTTTAGCAGAAGGGCAGGTCTGGACACAAACAGCCACCGTGTGGGGATATGAGTTCCACGAAAGGGGTGTGTGCACAGTGCTGTCAACTCTGTGCCTGGTCTGTTGGGGGCGTCCTGGGTCGGGGAGGTGCTTCACTGAGGCTCCGGTGAGATAGCCAGGTGGGGGAAGGATAGCCCAGCCTGTGCCGAGGCCTGAGTCTCAGAGAAACAGGGTGTGCTTAGAGGAGAACTTGAGCTGGTTCAGGTGATGTGTCTGGGAATGGTTACAGATGGGGCTGAGGAGGTCGACAGGACAGCACGGAGGGCCTTATCTTGCAGGCGAAGGCATAGAACAGCATACGCAGCAAGTATGGAACTGCTGTGGAACTGAGCAGATCTGATTCTCTGCTGTAGTCCGTGGGGAACCACTCAAGAATTTCAAATCAGGGGAATGTCATGATCCGATGTACATTAGAAACAAAAGTCTGTTGGCAGTCTGGAGGATATACTGGAAGGCAGAAAGACTGTAGCCAGGGAGACTAACGGAGGGGCTGCTGTACTGGTCGGAACCAGAAATACTGTTATGAACCAAGGCAGGGGAATGGGAGTGAAGGGGAGGGATGGGCTCAACGGACAGACTCATCAGGACTTTGTGACCAGCTTTACATGGGGTGGTAGCAAATACCGGCATGAATGAAAAGGAGGAGAATAAAACAAATTGTACGTTTCTGGCTTAAATGATTAAATATGGATGCCTTTAACCAGTGTATCCATCAGGGTCCAGTCGGGAGGAAAGAAAATTGCTCTAGGTATTTCCAACAGAGGGAATTTAAAACAGAAAATGGGCTGGGGCGCCTGGGTGGCTTAGTCCGTTAAGCGACCGACTTTGGCTCAGGTCATGATCTCACGGTTTGTGGGTTTGAGCCCCGTGTCAGGTTCTGTGCTGACAGCTCAGGGCCTGGAGCCTGCTTTGGATTCTGTGTCTCCCTCTCTGCCCCTCCCTTACTCATGCTCTCTCTCTCTCCCAAAAATAAATAAATAAAATTTAAGAAAAAACAACAGAAAATGGGGCTCCCAGGGGATGGAATTGCAGAGAAGACAAATGGGATGGTGAAACAGTTACCAACTGCAGGAAGCCTCTGCCACCCTCATGGTGGAGGGACAAGGAGAAGAGATGGTTCTCTGGACCCCAGGAGCTGGGGCCACCCAGTGGAGCTGGCCCACGATGAGCCGGTCCTCTGAGAGGCCGATCACAGCCGTAGGGCCCATCACCTGGGAGGTGGAGCCACAGGCCCTGCCTCAGCGTTTTGCCAGTGTTGCCCCATCTGGCCAAGCCTAGATGGAAGCCAGTTAGCAACGGAGCCTGGGAAATGCAGTTTCTTATGAGATCAGTAGCGTCAGGATGACCTCAGAACAAGGGAGGACGGGTGGTGGAACCACCGTGGGGTGTAAGATACTGTGGTCAGGAGATTGGATGGGGATCGCTCTGCTGGTTTGCATTCAGGATGGAAATAGAGATGTAGGATTTAACAGCAGGGACGCTCATGGTAGGTAGCTGAATCTGGGGGAGTAGTTGAGGTCACTTAGGAAGGTCAGGCAAAGAGAAAAGGAGAGGGCAAGGGAAGAGCTGTGAGGAACACCGTCATGGGGGGTGTATACCCAGGAAGATAAGCCCCCACAGGAATGGAGAGGGCAAGGCCAGAGAGATTGAAGGAGGACCAGGACTGAGCAGTGCTGCTACATGCAATGGAAACCATTCAAGAAGAGAGTTAGAAAACAGCAGCTTAAAACAATGGTCGTGTGCTTTGCTCATGAATCTGCAGTCGGGTAGGGTTGGTAGAGAGACTCACCAGTGTTTCATGCGGTGCCAGTGAGGGTGCCTGGCTGATGATCTGCTTCCAGGTGGCTCGCTCACATGGCTGGCAGCTCAGTGGGGGCTGTGGGCAGGGCCTTGGGTCCTTCCGAGTAGGCCTCCCTGTGGCTATTTGGGCTTCCTCACAGCATGGTGGCTGGGTTCAAAGAGCAAGCGTCCCACGAGAATAAGGCTGAAAGCACCGGACACTTTTATGACCTAGCCTAGCACTACTTCTTCCTTACTCTGTTGGTGAGAACAAGAGTCACAAAAGCCCCCTCTGCGCGACCAGGTTCTAGAAGAGCATCAGAGTGGGAGATATTGTTGCAGCCATTTGGGGAAATACAGTCTGCCAGTATTACTCAGTGCTGTCAAATTGGAGATAAAATTAGTAAAGCTCTGGAAAGGGCCTTTCGGATTTGGTTACTGGGAGTCCTGTGGAGGGAGCAAGGAGAATGGGGTGAAGGGGTGGGACAAAACTGAGGCCCCAGGTAGTGGAGACGGTTGATGTAGGACACTCTTCTCAGATGTGGCCATGACACTGGGGAGGACCATGTCGTGCTTAGAGCAAAGCACAGGATTAGAGGCGGGGACTGGAGCAGGTTGTTGCTGATGGGGAGGGTGGCCATGGAGTGTGGGGGGACTGGAGATCTAGGAAAGAGAAGTAACTGACAGATCTGATTCTGGGGGAGACTCTCGGGGTTCGGCTCTAAGGACGTGGGTGGAAGCATTAGCCTCAATCAGCCTAGACTGAAACTAGAGGAAGATGGTGAGGCTGCACACAGATGAGTGTGTGGGGCAGAGGGGGATGATGGAGGGAAAGTGGGCAGCTGAGTTGTACCAGCCTGATAGCCTCTATTTTTTTCGCTGCAGTGGGAGGCAAGACCATCTGCTGAGAATGAGGGGGTAGGAGGTGGCATTGGAGGCCCAGGGTGGGGGTGAAGGTTTGGAATAGCTGCTTTGTGTGATGGAAAAGGGAGCTGACCAGGGCTTGGGAGCAGGGTTCCCGAGTGGCACTGGGCATCCATCTGGAAACCCAAGTTTTCTGGAGCACCTGTCAGTGGCTACGGAACAGCCATACTTGGGAGTCAGCTGGGAGCCTTGGAGCATCCTTGGGTGTCCTGGGACCCAGCAGCCACTCCTGTCCCTAGTGGTGCCATCAGGACCCACTTGGTTTAGGAGAACCGCTGCTGGCATTTCTGTACTCAGAGCCTCATTCTCTAAGTAACGGTGGCTGTCAGGTCAATAGCAATAATAGCGGTAATAAAGATTTGGCATCCTCCTCCTGGAGATAAGCATCAGATGCTTTTCTTGGGAAGTACAGCCTGACAACTGTGTGCCGAGTACACACAGAGTGGCTCATGCACAGTGACCGAGGCAGTGCTGGGGCTGGGGTCGCAAGGCTGATCAGAGATCTGTACTCATCGCCTTTAGAAGAGAAGCCGGAAACGAGGTGACCTCTGTCCAACATCAGCGTTCACAGCAGCACCAGTGGCACTGCCTTCTCACTGGGCTTGGTCTCTGGTGGAAAAGTGTCCTACCTGGCCTCACCCTTCTCTGTAAAACTAAGAAGAGCCTAACTGGAAAGCTCATTTCATTTTCTATTTAGGAATGAAAACCCCAGAAAGGTTGTCGTGTGTGTTAGCAGGAGAAGAATGATTTCTAGGGGGCATTGGGGTGACCTTAGCCACCAGAAACTTGGAGACAAGGGAGAGGAAAAACATAGCCTTCTGGTGCTTTCTTTTATGACCACTGCGGGTATTTCGTGTCCTCATGCTTCCCTTTCACTGCACACTATTGTCCCTCTCTCCTCTCCAACCCTATGATTCCTCACAGCATGGTCTTGAGAGGAAGATAATCTGACCAGAGTAATTCATAGTAAGGAGAGAGTGACTAATAGGCTTAACCTTTGAATATTTGCAGTGTAAGAAGTGAGCTTGTAAATCTAAATTCATGTCTGCTATAAGGACAGGTTTGGGAGTGAGGTTTTTGAGAGTGAGGAGGTGGGGGGGCTACTACCAGTTGTATCAGCTAAGATGCTTTCTGCTGCAAGTACCAGAAAAATCCAATTAAAAGTGGTGTAAATGATAGTAGCCTGTATCATATCACATTCCAAGACAGCCAGAGATAGTGTTGACTGCTCCAAGGTTGACTGATCCAGCACAGCACTGTTTTTTTTTTTTAATAATTTATTGTTATTGTTATTAAAATTAAATTAAATCCAAGTTAATTAACATATAGTGTAATAATGATTTCAGGAATAGAATTCAGTGACTCATCACTTACATATAATACCCATTGCTCATCCCAACAAGTGCCCTCCTTAATGCCCATCACCCATTTAGCCCATCCACCCACCCAACACTCCACCAGCAGCCCTTTTCACTGTGGTTTTTAAGGACCGGGTTCCTTTTGTCTTCTACTTTGCCATCTCCACATCCTGGCTTGTCCTTCTAAGGTAGTGCTCCTCATGGTCCCAAAATAGCTGCAGCAGTTCCTGCTATTACAAGTAGGTGACATCCCGTGCCAAAGAGGGCCTGTTTCTTCCCTCCTATTCCTTATCAAAAAAGAGCCCCTCAACAGAATTTCCTTCATATCTCATTGGCCAGAAGTAGGCCGCATGCCCAAGTCTAAATCAATCTTGGCAAGAGACGTAAGAGACTTGATCATGATTCACCTTCTCCGACTGAGACCTGCCTTCCTTGGGGGACATGAAAGATGCACAAAATTGGGGTTCTGTTAGCCAGGAAGGTGAGGGAAATGGCTTTTGGGTTGGCACCTAGTAGCATAGGCGACCTTAGTGTTTTGTATTTCCTGCGAACCTGGCACTTTTCTTGGGGAAGGGGACGGTCTCTCGGGTAGACTGTTGAATGGTGGCAGCCAGGTGGAAGCCGACTCTCAGTAAATGGTGTTTGATGAACCTGATGGTGTTGGTGACTTTGCACAAAAGACAAAGGCACAGCCAAGGGTGTTTTTCAGCTTTGTCATTATCACCTGATATTGTCCCTTTAATAGTTGGGGCACCTCTACTTCTAGATGCACGGCCAGTGACTCTTATTGATTTGAGTGGCTGTCCAGAGCCAGACTCATTGGGCCCAGAGATTGGAACAATGATTCAGCAGGAAGGGGTGAACTGACACGGCCGAGTCTGTTCGGCTGCTGGCTGGCTGGCTTTGCAGCAGCTCTTGGCCACCCACAGGAGCAGGGAGCTCAGCAGGCTGGACCTCACTGCCGTTCTCACTGTTAGAGACACGGCAGGACTCAGACGACGTGTGAGCTGGTGGTAAAACCATAATACCCAGGTCCCAGTAGCAGCACCCCGTATCACCCCCTGTTGTCTCGTAAGCTTCTGAAATTGATGATGAATACTCTCGTGCTCTGTCACTCTCTAAAGAGTCTAAGTCCTGTCCCCAAGGTGCTGTGCCACACAGGGGTGGGACTCTGGTCTGAGCACCAGAATCCACTGTTTGATATCCTCTGGCCCATCCCAAGGGCCTCTAAAAATAAAGACCCATGACGGTCATGTTTTTGACTTTTTTTGAACAACATTTTCAGTGCATGCTGTCTGTCATCTTGTTTCTTTTCTGAATGTGTTGATTGAACAGTGGGTGGCTAGGTAATGTTTGTGTTGGCACAGACTCCCAATAGCTGATTTTATTTTCTATAAAATACATTAAAAAAACCCCAGAGATAGACTATCCCATGGAAACTTCTCTTCACCCTATCATTCTCTTTTCTAAAAACTGTGCACTTTAATAACTTATCAGAACAAAGATAAACCCTGTGAATGGCAAGCTATTTACATCACTCTGAATTGATTTTCGATCCTTGTCGAACATGCATTTTTTACCAGTTCAGATCCGTGCAGGCGTTCTATTTAGTGTGCTGTTTTCCCATAAAGCGTTATTTCTTTTATAAGATATAATAACTTAATAATAGTCGTTCTTATTTCAGTTGGTTTTAACAGTTCACAACAGTTCTTTTTATGCCTTATCTCAAGCTTCCTATTGTATTGTCCTGTATTGTATTGCATGAGTCAGGCTTGCATAAAGAAAAGAGTGAAAAAAGCCTGGGTCCAAGTCCTGCATTTGAAATTACAAGCTATGTGACCTTGAGAAATTCTTTAACCTCCTGGAACTGCCTTCTTTCTCTGTAAAATGGGCAAGAAGAGGATTAAATGAGAGCATGTATAGAAAGTGCCTCGTAGCACAGTGCCTGGCATGGGGTAGTCACTAAATAATGATAATTTCCATTTTTTTGTTGTTTTAAATGGCAATCGGTAGTTTTCAAACTTTGATGTGACTTTCAATTTTTCCATTATATTTCTGTGTGGCTCACAATTGATTTTTCTTCCTGTGAGCCAATGACCCTATAGGAAAATAATTTCATTATTCCACCTTGAAGGAAATATTAATGGTTGAACATACCTCGATTGATTCATAAGGTTTCAAATCACGTAGAAGATTCTCAGGCATTCCAAAATTGTGTTTACCGAAAATTCAGAGGTAATCCCTCTTCCCACCAAAACCTGAGAAATAGAAAAATTTGATGTATTTGAATAACGCACATGTGAACATATTATTCTCTGGGGAGAGGACAAACCCTTTGAAATGTTGATTTGTTCATTCATTTATTCACTCATTCACGTGAATATTCAATAAACATCTGCTGAGTATTGAGAACATGCTAGGCACTGGTGGAGACATTGGCTTTTGGAAGAATTTTATGGAGAAGATACATCTTGGGAGAAAACTCAAAAAAGCCAAATTGATAACAACACCTGTTTTATTTTAGTTGGCTGCAGCTGTTGTCAAAAAGGGAAAACTTCAACCAATCTACTTAGGGCAGGCTCTTAGGAAAGAAATTGAATGAAAACAGAAGGTGAAACTGTTTTGTTTTATTCTCCTCAGCCATGAAAAGTCTAAAATGGCAGCAATCCAAGCCATTTTAGATTTGGACCAGATGACTGACCCATCTCCCCACCCCCTTGAAGTTCAAGGGGTTGGTAACTCCCCTCGATTATGTACAAAATTATGTGAGTATGTACATCTTCTGGGCTTCATAGCCAGCATCACATTTTCAAGTTGGTAAACTTACTCTAAAGGGGATGGTATCCTTTTATCAAGCTGTGAGCCACTAACTTCCATTCAAATAGACTCTCTTGTTTTATGTTAACCAAGGGAGTGACTCACCCACTATGCATGCAATGCTTTAGAAACCAGCTTTATGAGTACTGTAAAGTTTTTTGGATTACGAATTGGTTTACTGATTAGCTATTAGCAATTAATATCAATCAATAAAGTCTTTGCTTTTATGATTAATGACATTAGGTATTTATAACCAATTGTACTAGTAATGCCTAATTATATAATTGATTAGTAACAGAAAAATCTTTAAAATGCCTTTCAATGCTGTTTGGATATTAATGATAGTTTAAAGTGTCACAAATAACAGTGACCATACAATAAATGATGAGGATTTATGGTTTGGCCAGAAGCTTCATCCCCAGGTAGAGACCCCACTAGGGTACATGTAGCTCCCTGTGTATGCCCATGTCTGGCCCAGGGTAACTGCCTGGGAGGTAATCAGTAAATACTGATCAAACAAATGACTGAGTCCCATTGTGGTTCCTTTCCTTGGCCCTCCTGGGTGAGAACTTCTGGAACTTAGGCTGGAGCAAAATGTCCAAGAGGTTTCTCCCTGAACTTGGAGCCCAGAGAGTAGAATTCAGGTGTTTCAGCTGACAGGTGTGGCCTGGACAAGTGCTTCTGTTTCCTGTGCACCGGCTCTGCCTCCCCATTGGTGGCAGCTGAGGGCTGTCTGAGGGCATGGCGATGAGAGGCGATGCCCCGGGGACTGCTGCTCCCTGTGCTGGGCTCTGACACATGTAGTATGGGCTTCACTCTTGCCACCTCTCCTTCCTAGCTCTGTGTGACTCAAACAGAAACAAAACATAAACTAAATCAATTATCATAAGGTCACAGGTCTAGCTCATGAAAGACTAGACAAGACTTAAAAGAAATTAGACTGCAGCAGAATGTAATTAAAAAGGGTTTTGATAGGAATTGAGTGTAATAACTCTGAGTGGTGATTCCTTTAGAATGGCATCTGGTACATCGTCTGGGACATAGGGTTTAAAAACAAAGCCGTAAATGCCTTGTAGTTAATGGCCCTGCTTTAGATCTCTTTCTTTTGTATCGTGTGTACCTATAACCGTGTTGGGCATGATACAGACCAGGACAAAAGGAAGCATATGACAAGCTTCATAGCTGGGGCTCTGTGAGTCCTTATGGATAGATGGGATGGCGTCTTAGTCTTTTCAGGCTGCTGTAACAAAATACTATAGACTAGGTGACTTAAATAACATTTATTTTTCATAGTTCTGGAGGTTGGAAGTCTGTGATCAAGGTGCTGGTTAATTTAGTTCCTGGTGAGGATTTTCTGGCTTGAAGAGAACCACTTTCTCTCTGTGCCCCCACATGGAAGAGCACTCTGTCTCTTCCTCTTCTTATCAGGCACTAATCCCATCATAGGGGCCCTGCCCTCATGACCTCATCTAAACCTAATTACCTCCTTGAGGCTCCATCACCAAACACCATCTCTTGGGGATTAGGACTTCAACATTAATTTTGGGAGAGGGATACAAACATTCAGTCCACAAAAGATGGGGTAGGTCTCTTGGTACCAATGGGCCCATGGTTTTCTAATTCTTGCTCATTGCTGTTTGGTGTAACCATGGGGTAGTGATGGGTATTCTCAGAGAACTTGGACTATTATTCATGTCAAGAATTTCTGGGAGGATTGATCACTTTGAACACTGACAGGAAGGCTTATAGTAGAACAGGAGAGTTGCCTTCTGTGTTTCTCTTGGGGAATACTGGAACATCTCCCATGTTCCTGGCCTCCCCCTTGTCACCTACTGCAGAGCCATCATCCATGAACTTTCTAGATCATCTTAAACCTAGAGCCCCAGTGTGCAGCAGCCTCAGAACTGAGTCCCAGACCATGGAGGGGACGTGGCATACTCTGCAGATATCACTGGGCTCCTGTTCTCTGCCAGGGTTGTTTAATTTCATATTACTAAACTGATAAATGCCCTGTAAGTCCACTAAAATCCTGCTTTTCATCGTGTTCTCACTCAAGAATCCAAAGGTGGCCAAATTGCCAGAAACCTGAGCTTTTTGTCCTAGTAGTCACATCCCTTGTCTCTTACTCCTCTTGTCTTGTCCAGCCTTGTTTTCTTATTGCAGTGTACTTTTTATCAAGAAATATTCTAGACAAGGGAAAAGTATAAAAAAAATCACATTATAAATACTCGTGTATCCACTGCTCAGCTTAAGAAATAACAAAATGCCACACAGTTGCAGCACCCTTCCTGCCCTTTGTAAACAGGACCATGAGGGACAAGTCTGGGAGCAGCAAAGGCTGAAGGCAGCAGTTGAGTAAGTGAGGAAGAGCAAGGGTTTGGGGGCGAGGTCGACTCAAGTGGAGTCCTGACTCGGTGCCTCCTTGCTGGGCGAATTTGGGACAGTCCTATAAACTCTCAGAGCCTTGACTTGTTTGTTTATAAAATGGGGATAAGTGCATATGGTTGATGCCCCAGAGTTGTGAAGACCAAATGGAGTCATGATATAAGCGCTCAGCCCAGCACTGGGCATGCGGGGAGGGCTTGGCACATGGGAGTCGTGGCTGCTGGCAGCTATTGGGCTTTTATCCTCTTGGATTTGAACTACAGAGATGGGCCCCTGGGGAGCAGGGAGGCCTTACTTCAGAGGAGGCCTGGGGAGCTGTTTCTGCCTGGACCCAGGCGGGAGGGCAGGGACCCGAGCTTCTGTGGTGGGTGCCGTGGGCTGACTGACGGGGTGTTTGGTGCATTTCAGGTGCTCGTCCTGGCTGTGAAGCAGCTGTTTCCAGAGTTTGAATTCATGTGGCTGGTGGACGAGGCCAAGAAGAACCTGCCTTTGGAGCTGGATTTCCTCAACGAAGGGAGGAATGCTGAGAGAGTGGCCCAAATGCTCAAGCACATTGACTTCTTAAAGGTGGGAGGGGCAGGGCAGTGGAGGCAAGGTGGTCTGGTGAGAGAGCACAGGGAAGGCCCGTCCCTGCCCTGAACACTCCCCCTGCAGGACATGAGTGGGGATGCCCCCTTCCTGAGTCTTCTTTCCGAGGATGGATGATTGGTCCCTAGTGTTGCTCCTTAAAGCTCTTGAAGGTAGCATTACAAAGAAATGCCAAATGTGATCATTGGCCTGTCAGTCAAACAGATGTTTATTGAATGATTGGCAATTCTGAGACATTGAGTGCTACCCGAGGGCCTTAAAGCTGGGTCTCTGCCTCCGTGAAGCATGGGATGCTGCTGCTGCTGCTGCTGATCGTAGCTAACGCAGCTGAGCTCTGGCGCTGTTCCTACCATTGTATGTATATTACCTCGCTTAATATAGTCAGTTCTGTTATAATACAACGTATGTTTTCCTAGAAATCTCCACAGGATGCAAAAATCACACAACAGAAACCACAGGGCTTCTTGGGGGGAAAATAGGGCTAGGCTTACCACAGTGCCAACAGCCACATGAAAAGGTGTTCAGCATCACTTGTCATCAGGGAAATGCAAACCAAAGCCACACTGAGGTATCACCATGTACCAGTCAGAATGGCTAGAATCAAAAAGACAAGAAATAACAAGTGTTGGTGAAGATGTGGAGAAAAAGGAACCCTCGTGCACATTTAGTGGGAATGTAAATTGGTGCAGCCACTGTGGCAAACACTTTTGGAAGTTCCTCAAAAAACTAAAAGCAGAACTAACATATGATCTAGTAATTCCACTCCTGGGTATTTACCCAAAGAAAAAGCCCACTAAATTTGAAATGTGTTTATTGCGGCATTATTTACAAAAGCGAAGATGTGGAAGCAGCCCAAATGTCCATCCACAGATGAATGGATAAAGATGTGATATATGTATATGTACAGTACTTACATATATATATAGTCAGTATATAATATTACCAAATGATATACATACACATCTATAATATTCCATTGTATATATTATATATATATTCCATAATATATATTATGTATATATAATATATATATTATATATGATGGAATATATATACTATTATATATAATGATATTATATAATGTATAATATACATATACCATTATATAATATATAATCCATTATATATATTATATACATTCCACAATATATATTATGTATATATATAATAATATATATAACACATAATATATATACTATATACTGAAATATATATAATATATATGCCATTATATATATTATATATATATTCTAGTATATATATTACATATATTTCAGTATATATTATATATTATACATATCCCAATATATATAATGGAATATCATTCAGCCACAAAAAAGAACGAGATCTTTCCATTTGCATCAACTTGGATGGACTAGAGTATGTAGTGCTAAGTGAAATAAATCAGAGAAAGACCGCATATGATTTCACTCATGTGGAATTTAAGAAACAAAACAGACGAACAAAAGAAGACTAAACAGGCTGAAATACAGAGAACAAACTGGTGGTTGCCAAAGGGGGGGATGCGGGTGGGGGGATGGGTGAAATTGATAAATAGGATTAAGAGTACACTTATTGTGATGAGCACTGAGTAATGTATAGAATTGTTGAATCACCCACCTGAAACTAATAGAACGTTGTATGTTAATTACACATCAGTAAAAAAAAATAACAAAAAGAGACAATTCGCAAAAGAGAAAATGCACATTTTAAGAAATGTCACCAGTGACCCAGAAAATAAAAGAAGGTAGGAGCCTAGTGAAAGCAGTGGTGTAGTTTTTGCACACATTAAATGGCTGAGAAGTACGTAAGGCAGCAGAACACGGGCCTCTACCTTGACATCTGCTTGTGAAACTGGGCATCAGAGGAGTTGTTGGAGTGTTGTTCTGAGGTGTGGACGGAGGGTCGTCTGAAACCGGATGGAAAGTGATGATGGTGGGTGTATGCACGTGGCGACGTTTAGGTGTGCGTCTGTGTGTGTTGTGTGTGCCCATGTCGTGCAGTTCAGCTGAAGCAGTTTCCTGAGGTCATACAGTGCTTCCTGTGGATGACAGCCCATAGAAGCAAGTGCAAAATTTGGATTAGGATCAAACTGACCCCGGGTAGATCAGTCACGTCGGAAAAAGTTTGTGTTTTCAACTACTGTAGAACTGCCTATATGGTGACAGAAGACTCCTCCTGAGGGGAATGTTATTGAGTGATACGAAGTAGCAGCTCTGTACGAGGTCCACTGGTAAGTGTTCTAGAGATTTGGGAGAGGGGACTCCCATGGTAGGGAGTAGGGTAGGGTAGGGAAGGCTCTGCCGAGGAGGTTGCCACTGGCGCTGGCCTTTGAGGACTGGCCTGATGGTCCCCACGGGCTCCATGGGGGTTGGGATGAGAGAGATGCACGTCACCGCCACTGTTCTTAGAACACATTAGGTCTGTGGCGGGGTGTGGACCCATTTACCCAGGGGCTCCTCTTCATGGTGCAGGGGCTGGGCCCCTCTGGTAGTCTGTATAGAGAGCTTGGCTTTCAACTCTTTGAAGAGATCAGGCCCTTCTCTCTTCACTCAGGAAGCCTGGAGCATGTGGGAAGGGAGGTCACAGAGCCTTTAGGAGCTCCAGGTGCTTGTTCCAGAGCAAACAGTCAAGCAGTGCTCTTCTTGGGGAGGAGGGTGTTTCAGTGCATTGAATGGGAAGGTCTTCTGCTCTGGACTAAAGTGTTCGTGGCTTCTGAAGACATCCGAAGAAATGGAGGTAGTGTTTATACTTCTATCCAGATTAATTAACAGAGATGGGGAGACTGAGGGTGTGTTTCTACTAGCCACCTGAGAATCCTGAAGCTCAGCTTATGGGAGGGAAGCTGCAACTGTGGGTCAATATAGTGTCTTGACACTGATTTTGGTGAAAGATGTAGCCATTGGCAAAGTTTGACTCTGAGTGAGTTGAGAGCCAGGTCTGTCTAAATGCCTGCTGGACGCTTGACTGGCTTTTCCTCGTAAATCTGTGTGTACAGACCCTCTTGTGCCTGTAAATCCAGATGTGCAGACTAGATTTGGTAATCCTGCCCCAGCCTTGAAGTTCAAGCCACCAATAAAATAAAAACTTGGCTCTCTTAGACAAGGAGTGAGACTAATTAGCATAGTGCTGTGGAGTCTAAACTATGTTTGCTTCTACTTGCATATCCCGTTCCTTCATTCCTTTATCTCACATTTCCTGAGCTTGTTGCTCTGCTAGGAGCTAGGGGGACCTGGATGAGTAGGAGAGGGTTTGGCTTCTACCTGAGCAAACTTCCCATCTAGCGAGGACAAACACACTGTTGCCCCAGTGCAGGTCTGTGCCATGCACGTAGGTACATACTGTGGCAGAGACTTTGCTGTGTTTCTGTGGATGCCCGAGAGCATACTCAGGATAAAGGAGCTCAGAGCGGGGTTCCAAGAAGTGTTCATTGTACAAAGGGATAGGCAGTCCTTACTAAATGTTTCTTCTGCTGCCCTGAACACTTTGCAGGTACCATGACATTGAATCCTGCCAGCAGCCATCATCCCCTTTTACAGATGGCAGTCTTAGAGTAGAGGGGCTAGGGCTACAACCCAGATTTTCTGATTTCATCTCTGGTGCTCGCCTGAGGACATTCTGTTGCCTCTTACCCGGCAGGGGTGCTCCTCAGCACCAGAACTATGAACCTGACAAACAGAACCATCTCCTTCACCGTTCCCATGGAAACAGCAGATCGTCCTCTGGCTGAGGCCAACTAGCGCCTGCCAGACCAAGACATGTAATAATAATAATAACACAAATTTTTGAAATGAGGATGCCAAATGGGTAAATAATTAATGTAACGATTCGACCTGCTGCTTCTAAAACCCACACACTGTTCCTAAGACAATGGTGCTACTAGGGCTCCTGAGTAATTAATTTTGCTTAAACACATAACAAGTGGGAAGCGAATTTTGCACTGTGAACCCAGTTCAGCTCTTAAAACTGGAGATAGATTGCTTTTGCACACTGGCACCCCATCACAACATCTGTGCGTAATTAAGCCTCAGTGAAGAGTTTACCTCTCAGTGTGTGAGGCATCTTCCAGTGGGGTTTAATAACCTCAGCCCCACGCCATAAATCTCGGAGCCTCAGACGAGCTCTGAATGCAAATGTGGTGTCAGGGAGACTGGGAGAGGGCGAGAGGGCAGCCAGGCTGAACGGTCAAGACCAGGGCATTTGTGGATTTGTAGTCAGAGTGTGTGTGTGTTATGGGGAGGGGACAGAGCATGCGGTGAGGTTTGTGACTAACCCAGGGGACAGCTGGGGACAAGGTAGGAGGGAGAAGCCTTATAGCCATGGGGTTTGAGGCCGGAAGACATGAGAGTGCGCCTGCACATGTCAAGGCAGGGTAGGTAAAGTGGTCGTCTCCAGAGCAGGGCCACTCCAGGGTTCCTTAGTGCAAGGTTAGGATCCTGTGACTGTCCAGAAGTTGTGGGCAGATCTTGAGGGATGTGTATGCTTTTGGAGAATAATTTCCCACCAATAAAGATTAAGAACCACTGATATATGATAATTAGTGTGAGTTAATAATTTTCACATGTCTATGCAATGTTAGACAGCTTTTTAAAAGTGCTTTGTGTATATTTACTTTTTTAAAAATGTTTATTTTTGAGAGAGATACAGAGCACGAATGGGGGAGCGGCAGAGAGAAAGAGGGAGACACAGAATCCGAAGCAGGCTCCAGGCTCTGAGCTGTCAGCACAGAGCCTGACGTGGGGCTTGAACTCATGAACCGTGAGATCATGACCTGAGCTGAAGTCAGATGCTCAACCGACTGAGTCACCCAGGCGCCTCTATTTACTTTTTAATGTTTGTTTATTTTGAGAGAGTGAGAGGGACAAGGAGGGGCAGAGAGAAGAGGGAGGCACAGAATCTGAAGCTGGCTTCAGGCTGCTGTCAGCACAGAGCCCGACGTGGGGCTTGAACTCATGAACCATGAGACTGTGACCTGAACTGAGGTCAGAGCTTAACCTACTGAGCCACCCAGGCGCCTCGTATTTGCTCTTTAATCCTTATCTAGCCATATGAGGGAAATGCCATGATTAGCCAGCCCCATGTAAATGGTGTGGAGATTAAGGCCCAGAGAGATGAAACCATTTGCTTGAGGTTACACAGCTTCCCGTAAGGGGCAGAGGTAGGTTCTGGATGGAGGCAACCTGGCCCCAGGGCCTGCATGTTAAATCACTGTGCTATTCTGCCTTCATGATAATTCATGGGGCACAATAATTTATTGTGCTGAACTGTCTGTAGTATTAGCTCTTAGCCCTGGTTGTGTATCAGAACCACCTGTGATACTCTGCACGACTGTCATATGGCAGCTGATGCTTGTCTAGCCGGTGCTAAGTGTGTGCTGCTGTGTCGAGTGCCAGGACTCCACACATGCTAGTGGGAAGTTGGGGATGTTGCTTCAATGTCATCGCCTTTTTTCAGGTAGAAAGCTGGCACTCGGAGAGGTCATGCAATGTACCTGCAGTCACATAGCTTGGAGGTGGCAGAACCAGGGCTCCAGCCTGACGATCTGACTCCGGGTCTGTGCTCTGCTTCCCTGGGCTCCCTGAGGTGATGGGCACTGGCCCAGGCAAACTGGGGCCTGCTTCACAGTTGTGTTCACCAAAGCGCAGGAACAAAATAGAAGTGTGAGGTCAGGGCCAGATTATGAGGTTGAGGCCCAAGGTCTTGAGCTTGAATTTTCCATAATCTGTGCCTTCCTTCTTTGGATCAGGACTGGCCCCAGCATGGGGGTATGTGGAGCCCACGGGAGTGGGGCCTGTGATCTTTATCAAGGAGATAGACTTTGGATCTAGAGTCCTGATGGCCAGGGTGTGACCCTTGGGCCTCGCTGGCCATGAACCTCCCTAGGTTCAGTTTTGTTTGGAGGAGGTGGTGGGTTCTTCTCATTGCCTCTTTAAAATGATTCTCTTTCATCTTTCCCTACTGTGATGGGAGGAGAAGAGTAAGGCATGGGGATGAAACACTGGTTTTGGGGTGAAGGAAATTTCACCTTACACTTCAAACCCTCCTGCCCACAAGGTAACTTAGGAGCAAGTTGTCTACCTTACGTCCCACTGTCCAGCCAAGTTTCTCCTAACTGTGCAGGGAGCAGATCTGCCTTTTGAAGTCCTTTCTGTGGTGTCGCCATCGGGGGGCAGTTGCCATCCTCCCTGAACTCTCATGGCAAAGCTCTCTACCTCCCGGTTTGGTGTTCTGTCATCTGAGATCTAAGCAGGTGCCGCAGAGGGCCATCGTGTTGTCAGACAGGGATGGTTGCATCTGGGGGGAGACCAGGGAGAAAGGTGGAGGTGCGGGGAGTACAGCCTCCCACTGCCCTTATTAACAACGCCAGAGTCTCCAGTCTTTGGGTTTTTCTCATTCCATCTGTGGCTCTTTCAAGCTGTTTTCCATGTTGCCCCAGGCAGACCCAGATGGGGGTTCGACCTCATGTCCCTGGAGCCCCTGGTGCCCCCTGCCAAGCTTAGGTTTGCAAACAAACCCAGGGAAGAACTTAACCCCAAAATGTGTCCCTTCCCTTTGGAAGCCATGGTCAAGGACAGCAAACTTGCACTCATATTTTTAAAGGTAGCTTTTGAGAAGTGCCAAGCAGGACTGAAAATTCAGTTCACAGTCCTAGAGAGTCACAGATTTCTCTAGCCCAGATTTTCAAATGGCCCAAACTGTAGGAATGTAGCAAACCCAAATGACACCTTGACTTCAGTTGGGACCCTTGTTCCAGGAAGCCCAGGGTGTTTTACTGGTATGCGCAGCCCCAGTTATCCTCAGAGCTCCTTGCAGTGGGGCAGGAACAGTCCTTTGTAAGGAGGAAAACTGAGGCATTGGAGGTTAAGTGGCTGGACTAAGACATGGCAGAGTTAGCAGAAGTAGGAAGGGAAACAGGTTTCTTGACTTGAGCACTGGGGTCTTGCTGCCAGATGAGTTTTGGGGGTCGAGATGAGGGAAGTCCTTATTCCCCAGAACCCTTGAATTAGCTGCCCTAGTTTCTTTATTTGTATGTGGAAACAAGCCCATCAAGTTGTTGGGGAAACGTGACATGCTAAATATCCCAGTAATTCCTTCGTCCTGGCATTGGTGGCACTCTTGGCTGTCACTCACTCATATGGCAGCCCAGCAGCCATTGGTGCGGTCTGACCTCCTGCCTAATCCTGGTGAAATCTGTTCTTTTTTTTTTGGCTACTGGGTGTTCTTAGAGTCCGAGGAAGTTGGAGAGCATATCAATTAGGAATGCATTTGTCTACAGGTAACCAATAGCCCAATTTAGAGTATCATAAACAAAAAAGATTTATCTTCCTCACATGGCAAGAAGGCTTACAGCAGTTGCCTGCTGATATTGTGTTAGTGGTTTGACCGTATCAGGCATCTCTGATTTTCTTGGACTTTTCCTCATGGTTGCAAGATAGCTGCTGCAGCTCCAGGTATCACATTCATTTTCTTTTTTTTTTTTTAATTTTTTTTTTTTACGTTTATTTATTTTTGAGACAGAGAGAGACAGAGCATGAACGGGGGAGGGTCAGAGAGAGAGAGAGAGGGAGACACAGAATCTGAAACAGGCTCCAGGCTCTGAGCTGTCAGCACAGAGCCCAACACGGGGCTTGAACTCACCAACTGTGAGATCATGACCTGAGCCGAAGTCAGACGCTTAACCAACTGAGCCACCCAGGTGCCCCTCACATTCACTTTAAAGTAGGACAGAAGGGTAAGAAGAGCTGCACCATTTACAAACATCCCTTTTTATGAAGAAAATAAAAACCTTCCCAGAGCTTCTAGCAGACCTCCACTCATAAGCCAGAACGGTGTCCTGTGGCCATACTGATTGCAAAGCAAGCAGGGAAAATATTTCGTTTTTCCTATCTCTGGGGAAGAGGAGGATTGGGAATAGGTACTGGGTTAGGATCCAGCATTGTCTGCCACAGAAGACCTGTAGAAACAGGCATGAGAAAACTCAGGACTTCCTTACTGAAAAATTTATCATCCAGTAAAAAAATTTGTTCTTTGGTTAACTCATTCATAAACATATACATATAATATATCCATTGCACAGGTGTAGAAGCTGAGGCAAAGGGATGAGATTCATGTGAGGAGCTTGCAATTGGCCTAGTGAGAGAGGGAAATAGCTTTTAATGCCAACTCTGGCTCAGGTATGGGGGGCTCCACACCTTTTCCCGTAAGTCCCAGTTTTACTTTTGGCTCTTAATTGTGTCTGGAGGCACTGAGGAGGGTGGGGAAGCCGTTCTATGGTCCCCAAGCAGGAGGGGGTCTCTAACGGAAGGACCAGAGGCCTTGCTGGCAGAGGAGGCAGCCTGGCCTGCCCTCCTGTCTTGGCCCGACCCTCGCTTTCCCCACCTGTTACTGCTCAGGTCCCGCTCAGGCTTCGTCTCCTGTTCCTGGCAGGAGCATCTGCCCTTGCCTGGCTCACTGTACCTTTCTGTGGTCCTGGCCCCTAGCTTCTGGCCCGCCAGCCCTTCTGACCTGCTCTTTCCCATTTCAGGTCCCCCGCATTTACTGGGAGCTGTCCACCAAGCGGGTCCTTCTGATGGAGTTTGTGGATGGCGGCCAGGTCAATGACAGAGACTACATGGAGAAGAACAAGATTGATGTCAACGAGGTGAGGTTGAGCTCTCATGGCTGCTGTGCGAGGGACACGGGCTTTGTCGGGGCTGCCCACCGAGGGCAGGTATGTCCCGGTGAGGTCTCACTGCCTTGAAATGGACCTGTTGACTGAAGAATTACAATGTCGCTGAGCACCAAGCACCCTTCCAGGGTGTCCAGTCCAGTCCTCTGCCTTGTCTCCTAAGGTGGGGGTTGGGAGCACACAGTGGGGTGCAGGCACATGCTGAGGCCCTGGTGGTAGCCCCTGCCTGGACAAGTGATTACCATGTGTCTTCTTGGGCCATCTGCACCCCACGGAGCTGAGCGGCCCCAGAGAACAGTGGTGTGAAATCTGTGGGACTTACTTCTTCTGCCCCCGTGGGGCATGGGCACAGCTTCTTCCCACTTCTGCTGTCCCCTCTCCCTGCCACTCCCAGACCTCAAGGGATCAGGCCAGCAGGGGCCAGCAGGAGCCAACTGCTTCTACTTCAAAGAGCTATGAAAAAAGTGAGGCTTCTGTCTCCCACCTTCTGCCCTGTTGATCTCAGGGAAAGAAAGCTGGCCAGTGGGGTGGGGACTGTACCCCATTTTCTTCTTCTTGATTGCCATAGGGTCTTACAGGTACGGGTGGAATTGTACTTTTTCAACAGCGCCCATCATTTTTGTAGTCCTTCCTATGAGCTGGGTATGTGGGTTCAGAGGGGACCACACATATTTCCCTTCTCTAAGGAGCTCCCCACCTAGTGTTGCAGTCGGGTACACAGCTAAATCCTTGCCGCCACCCCGCAGCAGCAGGAGGGGGGTGGGCGAGATCCCAGAGAGCGGCAAGGAGGAAGTGCTGGCCTCTGCTGTGGGTGGGCTTCCCCAACAGGATGAGTAGGGATCTGCGGGGTAGAGGAGTTGGGGGGGGGGGCAGCGATGGCACTGCAAGGAAGGGGAAGGGAATGGTGAAGTTTGGCAGGGTTTCCAGGGAGAAATAGTGGAGGAATAGGGTGGGCACAGGTAGTGAAGACCTCCGGCAGGACCCTGGAGGTCCTGGGGAGTCACAAAGGGTGTTAAGGATCGTAATGACATGATCTAGCACTCTGGGTAGGCGAGAGGAGGGAATGGAGAGAGGTGAATGCTCTTCCTTTCCCTACTCCAGGCAACATATGAAGATGAGCCTGTGGTCCCAGTGGTGGGATGGCCCAGAGGAGGAAGCCATGCCCTGGCTCAGGACATGAGCCAGTAGAGTGGTAGGAGAGTGTGTGGTTTGGGAGCCCAGGCCTCCGGGTGTCTGTGTGGCCTCTGTCAATGGGGGCAGTGACAGTACCTCCTTCTACGAAGATTATGAGGACCACACGAGTGCTTAGCATGGTGCCTAGCATGTACTTAGTGCTCTGATTTGGAAGCAAGATTGTTGTTGTTTTCATTCTTTTTAAAAATTTTATTTAAAATTTTTTTATTAAAAAAATTTTTTAATGTTTATTTTTGAGAGACAGAGAGAGAGAGAGACAGAGAGACAGAGTGCATGCAGGGGAGGGGCAGAGAGAAAGGGAGACACAGAATCTGAAGCAGGCTCCAGGCTCTGAGTTGTCAGCACAGAACCCGATGCAGGATTCGAACTTACGAGCCATGAGATCATGACCTGAGCCGAAGTTGGATGCTTAACCACTGAGCCACCCAGGCACCCTGATTGTTGTTTTCATTCTTACCTTTGGGCTCTGCCCTTTCCTCCTTCTTCCTTTTCTCCTTCTTCCTTTCCTCCTTCCTCCTTTATTTCCTTTTGCCATTAATGTTTATTGAATGCCTAACTCCCTGTGCCGGGCCCTTTTCTCTATTATAAACTTGGGAGGAAGGTCTTAATGTCTTCATTTTGCAGATGAGGAATCAGAGATTCAGAGAGGGGAGGTAACTTTCCCAAGGTCACACAGCTAGTAGAGCTAGGATTGAGACCCAAGTCCCTCTGACTCCACTGTTTTTTAGTTTATAAAAGGAGGGGCTTTTCTGGAAGAGATCTCCCTTTGGGGGCTGGGAAAAGATAAGAAAAGGACTGTTTTTTTTTTAAATTTTTTTTTTAAGTTTATTTATTTTTGAGACAGAGAGAGACAGAGCATGAATGGGGGAGGGTCAGAGAGAGAGGGAGACACAGAATCGGAAGCAGGCTCCAGGCTCTGAGCCATCAGCCCAGAGCCCGACGCGGGGCTCGAACTCACGGACCGCGAGATCGTGACCTGAGCTGAAGTCGGACGCCCAACTGACTGAGCCACCCAGGCGCTCCAGAAAAGGACTGTTTTAATTGAGCTCTCCACTTTACAGATGGCAGGGAACTCAGAGGAAGAGCAGGTGTCTTTCCCTAGGTCGCTTGGCCAGTAGCACAGCTTGGGTCTTCTGACTGCTTCTGTCACTGTTGCCTTCTAAGGTGGGCCTGGGGAGGGTATTTGGGTCAAGCTCCCGCACAGGAAGGAGGGAGGAGACCTGCTTGCCCATCTCTTCCACTGTTGGTTGGGGTGGGGTGGGTCCTGTGTCTAGCCAGGGATCCTCTGCCCACCAGGACCCTCTAGTACAAAGTCTTTGGCTCTAGTGGGGAGGGGAGGGAGATCGCCTCTGGCTTTTCCTGAACAGCTTTAAAGGGAGCAGGGTCCCTGCCTGCTGATCAGGAAAGATGCCAGAGGCCCATGCCTTCCCTTCCCCCACCAGGTTGCTGGCATTTACTTACTGCCAGCTGCGGTGGGATTTTCATTGCAGCAGCACCCCCAAATCCATTAATCTCTTTGGATACAGTGAGTTCAGGGCTGTAATGGTGTTTTATCAGAGGCAGCTTTGATTTTCAAAGACAACTGCAAACAAAGATGTGCTCTGCTATAGTCCTTGCTCTCGTGGCTGAGTGCTGTCCTGGGAGGACGGGCAGCTGGGCTGGAGGTGGCCTGCAGGAGCTGGGCAGGGTGATGCCCTCTGAGAGCCTGGGCTCATCTGCCCCTGCCTCCACCCCTCTTTAAATGGCCTTGCAGATAAGGCCAGTGTTCTGTGCAGAGCAGACGCTCAGTGGATGTCCTCTGAATTAGTGGAGAACAAATAAGCCGGCCTCATGCCCTGGGTTAGCCTCTGTGAGGCAGGGCTGGGGTAGAGCTTTGGTGTTTTGTTCTCTGTGGACATGCAGAGTGGGGCAGGCTGATATCAGAGTGATTTGGGGAAAACAACAGCAGTAATAATAATTATAAGCAACTAAGATGTGCCAGGCACGTGACACATGTCGTCTCTACTCCTTACAGCTGTCTTGTCAAGGGTGAGATGAGAGACCATAACCCCATTTATGGATGAGAAGGCTAAAGCTCAGAGAGGTCAAATGACTTGTCCAACCTCACACAGCTAGTGGGGACAGAGCCCAGCCGTTTGAACACAGTTCTGTAGGACATCAAAGTCTTTGCTCCTCCACCTTCTCCCTCCCCCTCTCGGGGATTGGCCTGGGGCTGCGGTGGAACCAGGGCCAGCCAGGTGACGGCCGCATCAGTAATTCCTTGGACAAGGAACTGACTGAGTGCAGTGCAGAACTGACTGAGAAGCTCTGTCTACCACACAGGCACTATCTGAATGCAACCCTTCTCCCTTTAACTCACGTCAGGCACGGTTTTTTCCATTTCATGTAAACATTGTTCCGTTTTTAGAGAGATGAGGAGGAGATAAGCAGTGCGTGAGCAGGGCTGAGCATCACGCCTGATGTCTGGTTGATGCTCCAAGTTGGTAGTTGATTATTACCATCATGGGGCGCAATCCTTTCTTCCTTTACCTCCTTATACCATTAGCGTTTACCATCCCTGTGCCAGGCCCTTTCTACATTGTAAACTTGGGAGAGACGGCTTAGTGTGTCTGTATTTACAGGTGAGGAATCGGGAGACCCAGAGAGGGAAGCTCCCAGATCTGGATGGCACACTTCCATCGTTTCCACATGGATTTCCCATGTAATCTCCAGCCAGATAAAGATGCAAATTGTTTCTAGCCCTCTGGCAGGCTCCCTCACCCTCACCAGAATTGCCTTTCTGACTCTGTCACCAGAGGTCACTTCCACTCACCGCTGAAGTTCATATATGCGGAATCACACAGTGTGGTCTTTTGTCGTCAGTCACCTGTGGGTCTTTTCTGGAAGCTGTGTTCTCTTCCATTGGTCTATTGGTCCATCCTTGCAATAGTACCACACTGTCTTGTTTACTTAATTCCTCAGTCCCCTGCCCCTGGCGTCTGGGGTCTGCGTGATCTGGGAGTCTCTTTGGTATTCTGAGATGATGTCATTAAATACATCTCCAGAGAACTCAGGCTGGGCAGTGGGTGGTGGCCCATGTGCTCTACTGTGCTGTCACTGACCATCGGTGATATTGGGAGAAGACCGGGGACAGGCTCTACTTTACAGAAAATAATCTGTTGTGTCTCTTACCAAGCAGCATCAGAGCCACAGGCCACATGGAACACTAGTGGGGGTGAAGGTGTGTGTGTGTTTGTGTGCACGTGGTTTGAAGACTCCACGTTCCTGAAGCCTCTTCTCACGGAATTCTGAGGTTCTGAAGTCTCCTGGGGACTGTGGAGCTCCGTGGGCCGGTCCTGGAGTGAAGCCCTCCATAGGACAGCCTGGCTAGGAGTGTTCCTCGAACAGGGAAGTACAAGGGACAGACAGAAATGATACGGGGCAAACATCTCACTCCATATCCTGGGCACTAGGGTGTTTAGTGGCGTCTCGGCTGCCACAGGCAGGTTCCTCAACTTGAAGTTGGGGCTCAGGAAGTGGCTGTAGAAGGAATCGCTTTGCAGGTGGATGGGGATGACTCCAGACCCCCAGCCGTTTACCGGGTCAGCCCCGCTCCACTTTGGAGAGGCCCCTCACCCTGCAGCATCCCAACCTAGCTGAGCCTAGCATGTGACAACCTGAAGACCAGTCTTAGTAGCCAGTATCCGATAGACTCAGGTAGAGAAACACCAGGTTCGGAGGCAGAAGACCTAAGTCCAAGCTCTAGCTCTGCCAGTGGCTTGCTGTGTGACCTTGGACAAATCACTTCCCCTCTCTGGGCCTCAGTTTTCTTGCGGAAGGCATTGGATTAGCTGGGCTTGAAGGGTACGTCCCGCTTGAATATTTTACACAGCAGTGATTCCTGGCTTGCTGGGGAGCTAAGACTTCACCCATCTATTTCAGAATCACCAGGGGGAGCTTATTTTACAATACAGATTCCTGCTCCACCCCAGATTTATTCCAGAATCTGGAGTGGAAAGGGTTGCAAGAATCTGCATTTTAGCAAACTTCAGGTGGTTCAGATGCTGACTAGAGCCCGGCAGCCACCCGCCACCCGCCACCAGGCCAGCCTCCAGGCACGAGGCAGCCTGCCCAGGTGTGCTCGCTCACCTGGCGAGCATGAGGCCCTGGGGGGCCAGCAGCCTGCAGGGGCCCTCTTTTGTTTTAGTCTCTGCACCCGGAAACAGCACATTACCGAGGGCCTGACCTGCTGATCATATTTGCCAGTCACATTAAGAGCTGGTGACAGTGACTGTCATTGATTTTATTAAAAGTAAAGGTCGAGCAGGAGCATGCTTTCCTAGGCTGGATGGAGCCTCCTCAAACCAAAGGACGACTATTGATTGCAGACCTTTTATCGAAGGTTAATTGGATTTCAGTGAGTGTGTGTTTAAGACCCTGCCTGGGCTGAGGCTCAATTGAATTTGTGTGAAATTAGCTGAGAGAAAGGTGACAAAGTTGGGAGGTTGGGGGTGGTGGGGATGGGGCGTGGGGGCCCGGCAAGCAGACGTCTTCTGTCTGCCAGGAGTGGGGGTGGGTGCAGGGATGGGGGGCTTGCGAGAGATGCCTGGGAGCCAGCTGGGGGAAGCGGGCAGGGGGCTCCCAGTGCTCGTTTTGTTGACTTCGATTCAGTCCTCTGTCCTTGGGATGGCCCTCTGGGTATGTTGTGTGGCCCCCAGAGCCTGTCTTTTTGCCTCTCCGGAAAGTAAATCTTGCCTTGAGTCAAAGGTGGCGGGGTGGGTCGGGATCTGGGGTTCAGCTCTCTGGAAGCCTTCCCACAAATCCTCCTTTTTCAAGACCCCCAACTCCTGTTTACAGAGGTGTCAGGGGCCCTCAGTCGCTGAGCCTCTGTGGGCTTGGGGCAGACATCAAGCGCCCCCGCCTTGCCAGCTTAGGGTCCCTTGTTGTCCTAAGCCCGTTCTCAGTAGCTGTCTGCTCCCCCTCTGGCAGCACAGTCTTGCTCATCTCCTTTTCTCTGCCCTGTTGTTGGGGGCTCTTTGTATGGTTTCTGTTAGTCATTTTAGTGGGGTTGGGGATGGAGTGGAGTCAGTGCGTGGATTCAGTCTGCCACATTTAGCCAGAACCCCTGGCCGTGCATCTTCCTTCCAGCAGTTTTAAAACCCATCCCCTGTCATGCTGGGAGCCGTGAAAGGGTCTCAGCTGTGTCTTTCGGCAGACGTGCATCACACACCTACTGTGTGCAGGCACTGCGCATCGGTGCTGTACCCGAGGTGGGCACAGCGTGTGGGAGAAGGCGGTGCTGGCTGAGGCCTCACTGAGGCTGGGCGCTGTGGTGGGAGGCGCAGAGGGTTTCAAAGTAGCGGCACCCCGGGGTTGTGCCTGGCTCTGCCATTTGTTGGTCAGGTGCCCTTGGGTAAGTCACTTAAACTCGGACTTTCCACCTCGGTGCAGGTGGCGTCACACCGGTGCTTACTTCACAGGGTTCTTGTGCAGACTGCAGGCTGTGAAGTTTGTAAAAAAATCATTCACAATTTATGGTATCATTATTCACAGAGGCATGTCTTCCTGAGAATGTTCTTTGCGCCCCTCCTTTCCACCTTCCTCTGTTGTCCTGGGTATGTAGACTTGGCAAATGAGCGGTGGTCATCGACTGAGCAAATGGTGACTCCCCATCTGTAAACGCCAGACTGCAGTTAGTCCCCCAGTTTCCCTGTGGTGAATACCACACTCAGCGGACCTCCGGCTCAATGTTAGAAGGTGCTTAGAGGACCAGGGAAGCGAGGCTGAAGAGGCACCAAGGACCCTACTTACTGAAATCACTAGAAAGAAATCATCTCCTCCCATCGTCCACATACAGAACTCCATAACTCGTCAGACCGAATCTTGAGAAGCATAGGGGATGTTAGAGAGATACAGGTGCATGAGACAGGTTCCTGGAGATTTCTCTCCCCAACAGCAGGGGTGTTAGGAGTGGAGTCGGCCTTCCTGGATTCTGGTACCAGCTCTGCTAGTTACGAACCATGCTGCCTTGGTGAAGCCAGTCATCCATGGAAGCCCCAGCTGCCTCTTGTAAAGTGGGGTGCAGGAGAATAACCCATAGGATTGTTTGATGATTGAAACATGAAGCGTTGGGTGTAGTGCCCACAGCACATGCTCAATAGAAGTTGTTTTTATGCTGGAATTCCAACCCTCAGCCCCCTCTGTGGCACTAGTGGTCAAATAGTTGCCAGAAAGAGGAAATGTGTAGGGAAGAAACCCTTTCCCCATTTCTTCTATTGACACAGGCAAGGTGGAAGGATGTGGAAATATTTCTCTGGAGTGCGCTGTGCCCAAGGCAGGGGATGTCAGATGTCGACAGCTCTTCCTTCACTGTGTCTTCAATAGTCCTAGCCCCTAGGACTCAGTCCCTCTGGTCGCTGTGATCATTTGAACCTGTCTGGCCAGGAGACCCTTATTGGCCTTGGGGATACCCCCTGTCCTGGCTCTCAGGTGATGTGTAACCCAGAGAAGCTTTTGCCGGGCTCCAAAATTAGAGTAACTTCCCCAGCTGCCTCTAATTAACCCACTTGCCACCTCTGTGGTTGGAGAGGCTCCCCATGTCTTCACATTTAGGGATTTCATCTCAATGTTGGCTCGTCCAAGATGGACCCTCTCCATGGATAGATTTGGCCTCACTGGGCAACAGCAGGTAATCTGAGGTTTATGGGTCCCCAGGGAGGCTCCCAGAGCAGCGTAAGGGTGGAGAGTAAAATTCTGTAGGCAGTGGTCTGGTCCAGTCTTTCAGGCTCTCAAGAAGCCTGGCCATAAACTGACAGAGAGCAAGGAGAGTTTGAATTATTAACCTCTTTATAGTTAATATTGGGCTACTTACGTGATTATTAATATCCTGCAACACCAGCCTCCTGTTTCTTTGAGAGTTCTTGGCCTTGCTTGTATGACACCCCCAAGAACATAAATAGACGTTCCCTCGGGGGTGGGAATAAATTAATCCTTGCAATTATAGAATAATTAAAGCACTTTCAGCCAATTCAAGTTTTGAGAAAAATCCAAAAATAACTCCTTGATTTAAATATTATTTACTAAATTAATTCTTTACTCAGCCTTTTTATAGATTACTGTTTTTTTTTTTTTTTTTTTTTTTTAACCTCCCCACTGTCAGGGAATAAAGGCATTGAGTAATTACTAAAGTCACTTACATGAATGGACATTCTTTTTACATGGAACAATTAAAAGACTTGTCACTGACTTTTTTTCTAAAAAGAGCTATACTATGGCTTTAGTTAACAGTTTTTTGGTTAGAGAAGCAGTCCTGGATTTCCCTCTGAGACTCTTTTCTCCAAATGGAATGCCTTCTTGGATGGTGTGAGGACCTTCAGAGGGTTTTGCTGCAGCCCCTGCCTTTAGGGGCTTCCCTGTGAATGGAGGAGAAATATAGCGAGGTGATTGACAGCTTGTTCCCCGAACCCAGACCACCTGGGTTTGGAGCTTGGTTTCACGACTGCTGGCTGGGCGGCTAAGCTTCTTTCCTTTTTTATGTATTTCTTCCTCCACTTGTCTCCTACAGAGGATGGCTGTGAGTCCATGGAAAGTGCCTGGAATGGTGCCTGGCACAGAGTGTTAGCTGTTACCATTCTAAGAAGATGGCATTTCCTTGTCTTTATGCAAATGCCACTGTCACAGGGCAGGGGGCAGCCTTAGAGGAACTGAACATTTTTGCAAAGGAGACATACACGTGGCCAACTGGTACATGAAAAGGTGCTCAGCATCACTCGTTGTCAGGGAGATGCAAACCCAAACCACAAGGAGATATCACCTCACACCGGTTGGAATGGGCATCGAGAAGCTAAGAGAGTGAAGTGTTTGTTGGTGAGCATGTGGAGGAAAGGGGACGCTTGTACGCTGTTGGTGGGACTGCAGATTGGTGCAGCCACTGTGGAAAACAGTGTGGAGGTTCCTCCAAAAAGTAAAAATAAAATGACTGTATGATTCAGCAGTTCACTTCTGGGTATATATCTGAAGGAAATTAAATCAGTATCTGGAAGAGATACCTGCATCCCCATGTTCAATGCAGTATTTATATTTGTTTGCTCTTTTTTTTTTAATTTTTTTTTTTAACGTTTATTTATTTTTGAGACAGAGAGAGACAGAGCATGAACGGGGGAGGGTCAGAGAGAGGGAGACACAGAATCCGAAACAGGCTCCAGGCTGTCAGCACAGAGCCCGACGCGGGGCTCGAACTCACAGACTGCGAGATCGTGACCTGAGCCGAAGTCGGCCGCTCAACCGACTGAGCCACCCAGGCGCCCCTATATTTGTTTGCTCTTAATCACAAGACATAGCTAAATTATTATGGAAAGGGGATGGGAGAGAGGGTTGTGTGCCCAGCGATGGCCTTAGGTTTCTTCTGGGATCCTCGGTGTCTCTGAGTAAGAGGGGGGCTGGCTGCTGTTCTCTGGGCAAAATGGTGCCAAGGAAGTATTTCCTGAAACTCTGACAGATGTTAAGAAAAATTAACCAAAATTTAGAAATTAAGGGCAAGAGTGTGCAATGTGTCCTTTCACAGTCCTCCTTGGGTATTGTGCAGGCAGCCCACCGAGGGCTTTTTAATATCTAGAGAAATGTACTTTTGTTTGATTCTGCTATTGACAATTAATTAGGGGCTCAGACTGAAGTCGTATGTCAACCTGTAGATCTTATCCTGTAGAGATATGCAAATAATTTCTGCCCAGTGGAAAAGATAACCTCAAAGGTTACGATTTCCTTACTGCTCTGTGGAGCAATAACCAGTTTTATATCTAATCCAGGAATCGCAGTCTCTTATTCCTGTTTAAGTTCCCATAAATACCCAGTCCCTCGAAATTCTCTGAACCTGCTCTCTTTATGTGCTCCTCTATTGGCGAGGTGAACAATCTTTGACATGTATTCATCCTATATTCTTATGAGTTGTTTTTAGCCTTTTGAAAATGAAACTTTGATCAAAGTGATAATGGTTACGTTTTTTTCTCCAAGTCTTAGATCATAAGCTGCCACATCACAACAAACACATTTGTGTGTCTTCTGTAGTATGAAGCACCTTGAGGTCTATGCAGATCTAGCAGACACATAGTGTATGGTATAGTATATAGTGTGGTATACAAAGTGCTTTCCCAGATGCGGTCACATTTTGACCTTGAATGTCGAGGTTACCCTGGGAGGAAGCAGAGCAGCTGGAATTAGTTCCACTTGACAGCTAGGGGAACTTAGACCCGGACTGAGAAGGCAGGTCACCTGTCCTCGGGTCACCCATGCCACGAGTGGCAGTGCCAAGAGGGCTCCAGAGCAAAGCTGACGGCATAGGCTGGTTTCCCCTCTTGTCTGTCTCTGTTGGTGAAATGTGGTGAAGGTGAACCTCAAGAACAGCTCCCAGATGCAAAGACACCCAAGGAGGGGCAGCTGGCTGGGGTGTCGAAATGGAGGGGGCCGCTTGATGGCTTTGCCTGCATGTGTATGAGCTTCAGTTGGCAGTGCCTCTTGCTCCTCCTGCTCCGGCAGCAGCTCACTCCTCATGGGCAAGGGCTCCCCCGTCCTGAGTGCCCAGATCCCCGGGGGCTATCTTTCAATGTAGTAATAGGGGGCCCAGAGCGATTAGCAATATTTCAGAGAGCTCAGGGGAGATCATACATCTCCCCATGACAGGTCTGCCCAGACTAAATGAAATGTCATTTCTCTGCTTTTGGCTGGAATTCTGTCAGCTCAGTCTGGCTGTACTGCTTATCTTGGGCTGATCAGGAGCCCTGATTGGACCTTATATGCATCCTTGACAAATAAAAATGAATTATTACTTAATAAATGCAATTGGTTTGGCAAATGCATCCTTTCAGAGCATGGCTCCATGGAGCTCCAAAGAGCCTAACAAAAGGGCTTCTCAAAAGGGGACTTGCCGGCTCAGCCGGGACCAACTCCACTGGGCCGGCCTCCGAGGAAACAGAAAATGGTGGCCCTGGGACATCTGACATCTCAGCCTGAGGCTGAGCACCCGACCTGGGGCAAAGTTCTCCCAGGAGTGTTGAGAGGAGTCAGTAAAAACGGGGCTCCCAGGAGGGGTCACTGGGCTCCAAGCACCTGGATGTTCTCACTTGTGAGTGGCACTACTGTTGTTTCCGTTGTACAGAGGCCGAGAGTATCAGCAACCTGTTTAAGGTCACAGAGTTCACTTGAGAAGTGCAGACGTTGTCATGAGCCTGCGTTACTAGAAGGCTGCGGGGTCACACCTGGCTTGGGTCCTGGCTCCACCTATCTGTTGTCCTTAGCTCTGTATAATTTGCACCCCGATGAGTCTCAGCTTCTTATCTGCAAAATAGGGATGATAATTGTACCTACGTGTAAAGCTGTTATAAGGCTGTCAGCTATTGTAGGGTGATTCTTGATGATTTATTTTGGAGCCAATTACAATTGATTGGGATTCAGAAGAGATGAAGGGGGTTAGGATAAGCATGAAGGCAGGAACCACAGCGTCTCAAAAAAACATGGGCAAGGGTTTTATTCATGTTGAAGGCAGAGTCCTGTATTCACATGTTTGGCTTATTATAGGCAAGTGGATGCTGAGTAGAACCAGTCTATGGTATGTAAATTATACCTCAATAAAGCCATTTAACAAAATAGAGCCAGTCCTTGCCATCTTAGGAGCTCATAATAGTGAGCTACATGGTCATTAGTCAAATAATGACACAAATAGTGTGCTAGTACCATGAAAGAATAGTACAGAGTTCTATGAGAGTTTATGCCAGGAGAACCTCATCTAGGCTGGGAGGTCAAGGAAGGCATCTCCAGAAAGGTGATGCTGAGCTGGGGTGGGGAGGAAGACAGGGGTGAACCAGGTGAAGGGAGGGAGGTGGGAGGAAGGCTCTTGGCAGACGGACTATCATGTGCAAAGGTCCTGAGGTAGGAAGGTACAGGGTCGTTGGAGAAGAGAAAGAGCACAGACGTGACTGGAGTATCGTGGCATGAGATAAGACCGGGGAGGGAGGCTGGGCCTGGTTGTGCAGGGCTTTGTAGGCAAAGGAAAGGAATTGAACCTTCATCTTAAGACCCTACTCCTTGTGTTTCCCACCCGTGGGCCCCAGCTCCTCTCCTCTGGCTAGGACATATTTGCTAGTGACCATGGGGTCCTCCAGGGACTGAGAGAAATGTCTAGGGCAGTGTGTGTCCTGGGGCATCAACTTTGTGAGTTGAGCCTCTCTCTGTCCTCTGGATACCCATTGGCAGACCATCTGTGGGCCCAGGTCTGGTGCTATTCAGCAGCTGTTCCCTAGCTGGGAAGAGGCTTTTAGCTTTAATAAAAAGGGAGTAAAGATAAGAAGACCGCCTCGGCATGGAGGGCAGCAGTGACAGGATGATTTAAATGGCCTCTCCAGTGTCATTTCTTCTGTGCAGACATCATAAATCAGATTAGCCCTGGTCTCTGGCGGGGAGGCGCAAAGGGAAAGGGGCCTGAAGGAAAGGGGAGCAGGGCTGTGACTCTGGGTCCTCCTGGGATTGCCTCAGAGCTGGTGGGACAGCTCTAGGGGGTGCCAGGGTAACGTATTCCTGATCCACAGCTCTCTAGACCCGCTTGTTGGAGAAAGGGAAGTTGGGATGGTGTCACAACCACTCCAGCTCTCCAGCTCATCTTTAGCTTTGGTGGGAGAATGAAGATCCTGAGAAGAGAATAGGGAAGAGAAGGATTGGGGAAGAGTGGAGGGCAGGGGTTGGGGGTGGGAGTTACAGCCTTTGGGCATGCTTGAAGCAGTGGTTCTACCTCGTTCTATATCATGGTCACCTTGGGAACTTTAAAATAAGTGCTGGTGCCTGGGACCACCTCTAACACTTCTGAGTTCTCGGTGATTCTAATATGTGGCTGAAGTTGAGGATAACTGGATTAGAACTCAGCTTCTGTCTTAAACTCAAGAACTATACAATCACAAGCCATTCGTCCCACCATGACCACTCAGGCCCACCCAGCACTGCTGGCCTTCCTCTTGAAAGTGACCAGATTGAGGGGCCAGTGTCGAAGTCTCTGAGATAGGTGTTCATGTGGTGTAACTCCCACCTGCCTCCCTTCTCTTTCAGATTTCACGCCACCTGGGAAAAATATACAGCGAGATGATCTTTGTCAATGGTTTTGTGCACTGCGACCCCCACCCTGGCAACGTGCTGGTGCGGAAGCACCCGGGCACAGGAAAGGCAGAGATTGTCCTGTTGGACCACGGGCTCTACCAGGTAGAAGAGGCCTTTTTCACCCAGCCAGTCCAGGGTCTGGTCCTGGGATCAGAGGTTGCTGATCTCCCGATCGGCCACAGACATGGGAGGCAGATATCCAGGGCAGATGGAGAGGCCCTGCCCTACCCCTAGAGCTGTTGTTCTGTGTAAGTCACATCATACGAGCTCTCTCCAGTTGAATGAGGTTGGTAATGCTTCCTTTATAGGCTGCTGTGGGAAGTAGATGGGGATATGCCTGGGTATGTGCAGGTGCTTTGTCAGCTGTAAAAACCTTGCTTCCCAGGGAAGCCCAGGCCAGCCCACTGGGATGCCCTTGGATGAGCTGGGAATTCAGGGTAAGGAGGTAACTCAGCTCCAGGGAGGATGTAATGTGTAGTGGGAGAGAGGGCTAGGAACTGATAGGGGCTGGATGCCCCCAGACTCTGTCCTCTGGAACTTGGGACTCATCTGGGTTCAGGTGAGCCATGGTCTCCTGCCTGGAAGTTGGGAAGTTCACTGCCAGTTGGTGGCAGATGGTCCTGGGGAGATTTCCCCAATGACCTCTTACTCCTCCCCTCAGGGCCTTGATCCCACCTCCCAAAATCTTGGCCTCCTTTGAAAGACTTACTGACATTGGGTACGTTGGTTTGAGGTAGGCCAGCTGCTGTCAGACACAGCCCCCCAAACAAATGATGGCCCAGACACAACAGACATCTAATTGTTGTCTCGGGTAGGTGGAGGTGTCTGAAGGCAGGGGCTGACTGAGGCTCTGCCCCACAGGCTTCCCTGGGGGTGGGCTCATCATTCTCCAGCAGCAGGGGTGGGGGCTCAGAGAAGTATGCGTGGGAGAGTTTTTGGCAGCTGGATGTGGAGCTTCTGCCACATTCCATTGGTCAGAGCTTGGGCAGAGGGCCACATCCAAGTAGGAGGGAGGTGGGGAATATGATTTTAGTGGGCAATTGGTAGCTTCTGGCCCTCAAGACCAAGGCTGGCCAGATAGTAGCTTTGAACTTGGGCCTTCAGGGATGGCTGAACTTTGGGAGAGAAGCAGATGTCATGCCCTAATTCCCTGGTCTTCCCCTTCACTGTGATCATACCAGCCAGGGTCTAGGTCTTCTGTGGGGAAAGGAGGCTCAGGTCCTGCCACATTGTCCCCACACAGGTGCTCACGGAGGAGTTTCGGCTGGATTACTGCCACCTCTGGCAGTCGCTGATTTGGACTGACATGGAGAGAGTGAAGAAGTACAGCCAGCGCCTGGGAGCCGGGGACCTCTACCCCCTGTTTGCCTGTATGCTGACGGCCCGGTCTTGGGACTCGGTCAACAGGGGCATCAGCCAAGCTCCAGTCACCGCCACTGAGGTGGGTGGTCCCCTCCTGGCCCTGTCTTCTCCTGAATGCAAGGGGTGGGGCCAGGGATGGTCTTTGGACCCCTGCCAACCCAGGGCCTGAGGTTGTGGGCTGGTGGGCTGTGGCAATGGGACTGTGGGCAGCACTGGAGATATACTGGAGGAGAAGCCGCAGCCCTGGATGCAAGGAGGGAGAGGAAACGGTGTCTCACTGTATCCCTCCTGGCCTTACCAACCTGGTCGTGTTGACCGTATAACCCAGACTGCTGTGGCTTTTGCACCAACATGCTCACATGAGATTTCAGGCTTCCACCAAGTTCTCCTCCAAGACTTCTAGAAATCCCCAGGGACTGTCTCATCGATAAGTCTAGTTCCACTTGAGCTGCCTCCTGCTGGGCACGGTCTCCCATTGCAAACTTCCTGTAGGGCTCCCTACTGGGGAGAGCACCTCAGTTCCCCACGCGGCCACTTGTCCCATTGTTCTCCCTGAGTGTGTAGTGAAAACAGCTTTGTAGTTCATTTCTCTGTTGGATCTAGATGAGAGTCCCATGGAATCTGGGCTGAGACTGGTCCTAGGGACCCCTCCTCCCTGTACTCACTGCCACCTCCCTCCCAGGCTTCTCATTCTCTCGTGGAATTGGCTTCTGTCTTCCCAGCTTGCTGGACCCATGCACACTTGCCCATAGCTGTGTGGGGACTTAGGCTCAGCCGAGGCCCCTGCTCAAGGTTCTGCTTGTGCAGTCAGATAGACCTGGATTCTAGTTGCAGATCCTGCTCTTCCTGGTGGCATGGCCTTGGATGGTTCTCGCCACCTCTTGGAGACTCACAGTCCTCCCTAAGCTGCCTTGTGATGGGGGCCTTTAGGAATGGCTGGATGGAATCTCAAATGTCTTCACCAAAGAGACCACCTCTCCTGTCTCTTGGCTCTGCTTTCCTGCAAATTGACATCATTCCCCCTCAAGCTTGGTGGCAGCGTTGACTGCCAGCTGCCCCAGGCTTGTGTGGCTTTAAAGTTCATTATCTTGGAAGTGAGACCATCTCCTTCCTTTGTTAAATAGGGATGATAATTTCAGGGATGCTTTATTGATAATGCATGTAAAGTGCCTGCCCATAGTTCCTGAAGTTTGTTCATTGAACAAACATTTGTTTTTGCTGGAACCTAAACTAGGTGCTGGGGATCCAAAGATGAACAGACAGGCCTTCCATGTAATTTGCACTGTGATTGAGGGAGACAGACAGTAAACAAGTGAACAAACAGGTAAATGGAATAATTGCAGGTTACGGGTATGGGAGGCAACAGGTGGGGTGAGTAATGGGGGTGCTGTAGACTGGGTGCTCAGAGATCTTGCTGGGAGCTGACATCTGAGTTCTGGAGGACAAGAAAAGCAGCAGCCAAGGCAGAGCTTGGAGAAAGCATTCCAGGCAGAGGGCACACGATGCCGCAGAGCAGGAGGAGAAAGCGTCAGCATGGTCTGGATTGTGGGGAGGTGGGTGCTGGAATGGGAAGAATTTGGGGTGCTGGGCAGAAAGAGCATCACACGGGGTCTCATAAGCCATGGGAAGAGGTTTGGATGAGTTCTCAGTACAAAGCAAAGCAGGTGTCAAGCAGGAGAAGGATGTGCCTAGAGTTGTTACTTTAAGTACCTCTCTGGACGGGGCAGGATGAGCACAGGGGCAGTCGGTCAGGAGGCTGGAGGTGAGGGGGGCGCAGACCTCACTAGTGGCAGCAGAGCTGGAGGGAAGCAGACGGAGCCAGGGTGTACTTTGGATGGAAGATTCGGAGGCCTTTCTGTCAACTTGGGTGTGGAAAGGAGGCAAAGGGCGGGGAGTCAAAATTACATTCCAACGTGTTGGGGTCAGGTGTAGGGTAGGGGGTGAAGCTACTTCCTGGCTTAGGGAAGACTGGGAAGGACATAGTTAGGGGCAGGAGACAGTAGTTAGAGCATTCAGATGGAGGTGTCATGGGCAGCCAAGCTTGGAGCTCCAAGAACGAGTCCAGGCTCAAAATATAAATTTGAGAGTTCTCAGGGTATACTTGGTATTTAAAGCCTCAGAGATGGGCAAGATTGCATGGCACACAGTAGGTACTTGGTGTATCATATGTTTTTTTTTTTTTTAATTTAAAAATCTTGTTTTTGTTTTTGAGAGAAAGAGCACGAGTGGGGGGAAGGGCAGAGAGAGAGGGAGACACAGAATCCGACACAGGCTCCAGGCCCTGAGCTGTCAGCACAGAGCACTATGCAGGGCTTGAACTCACAAACCATGAGATTGTGACCTGAGCCAAAGTTGGACTGAGCCACCCAGGTGCTCCTGATATGTGTTCTTATGAATTACTCACTTATAAAGACCCAGCATAAATGCTATGTATTAGTCTGCTTGGGTTGCTGTAGTAGAATACCACTGATGAGGTAGCTTGAGCAACAGAAATCTATTTTCTCACAGTTCTGAAGACTAGAAGTCCAAGATCAAGTTATCATCAGGATTGGTTTCTGGTGTAGCCTCTCTTCCTGGCTTGTAGACAGCTGCCTTCTCGCCGTGACTCACATGGCCTTTCTTCCATGTGTACACGCTCCTGGCTTCTCTTCTTCTCTGAGGGACATCAGTCCTATTGGGTTAGAATATAAAGTCACACTTCACCCTTATGAAGTCGCTTAATTTTGTTGACCTCTTTGAAGGCCTTGTCTCCAAATATAGTCACACTCGGGTTAGGACTTCAACATATTGATTTGGGACACAATTCAGTCCATAGCACCAGCCAGGAAGCTCCTGTTCATCACCTTTGCCAAACATGGCCCCTTAATACTTGTATCACTCACATGCACGCCATCTTAGACTCTGAGAGTGGCTGTTTGTATACTTCTGTGAATTCTCCAGCTAGGTGGTGAGTACCTGGAGGGCAAGAATCCTTTCTTGCACATCTTTTTATAAAGGCCTGCAGTCCTGGGACCACATCTAACAGAGAGGTATTGGTGTAGGTTCTGGAGACATGGAATCCATTTCCTCACTTTGGATGAAAACCCAGAGAGAGAATAAACTTAGCTGCTCCAGACCAGCCCCAACCCAGTCTCTGAGATGTAAGGGTTCCATTTTTCTGAGTCTTAGTCTTATTGAGAATGAGTGTAACCTCCAACATTGTGTCAGGGTAGATGTTTTTCCAACTAAAAGTGGCTTAAACATTTAAGCATTTATTTTCTTCATAACAAGAAGCCTGGAGGTAGGTGGGTCCAGGTTGGTTAACTGAGTAGATCAGCAATTCAGGGCTCTGGGCTAACTCTTGTGGTTCTAAGATGACTGTGGCAGTTACAAGCTTCATACCTTTATACCCTGATTGATGTCCAGAGGTGGGAATTAGGGGCCATTTCTTCTCATATATTGTTCCTTAATAAGAAAACCTTTCCCAGAGGGTTCAAAAGACTCCCCCCTAGGTCAATTGGCCAGAATTGTGTCTCATGTCCATGCCTGAGCCAATCACTTGGCAGAGGCATTCCGCTCAGGGCACACCATGGCTGAGATCAATCAAGATCCCCCACCCTGGGGCTCGCCTCCCTGAAGAACATGGCCCCAAGGGGTCAAGCAAGCAAAAATGGGGTTCTTTAGAGAAAGGAGAATGAGGAATGGCTGTTGGGTAGGCACCCAACAGAGTCTACTGCAGACACTCACCATCAGGATAGTCCAAGCTTGAAGAGATGCCCCCTAGAGGGAGCCTGCGTGGGTGCAGGTGCTCTGAGAGGGGCTGTCTCCATCCAGGTCAGTCCCCACCTTGCTGAGGGGGTCCCTATGGTGAGCAAGGCCTTGATCTGGCCTTAACCCTCGGGCAGGGTGGCCTGTAACTATGGTGGGAGGCGGTGGGGAGACAGACAGCCTCAGTGTCTGGCTTGGTGTTGAGATGTTCCAGTCTGATAGCTCCTGCCTGAGGGACATTTCGAGTTTCACAGCTACTCAGTTATCAGCAGTGCACACGTATTCCAGAAAGGGCTGAGCGTCCTGCTTTTGCTGCAGAAGGCGGCCACGTGGGGAAGCCTTTGGCAGCATTGCTGCGCCCCTTGTCATGACTTGGATTAGCACCAAGCATCTCCCTGATCCTTATCTCTGCTGTCCCTCTTGGTCAGACTGGGAGGTGGGCCCAGGGGGCCTCAGCCTTCCCAGTTTTTAGGTGAGGACCCTGGGTTCTAAGAGATGAAAGGACTTGCCCAGGGTCGGGGTCCCCGCTGTGAGGTGAGAGGAGGCAGATCCTGGTGGTGGTGGTGGCCTGGGCTCTACAAGGATTCCAACCCTGACTCACCACTTACTAGCTGTGGCCCACAGGCAGGTTGCCTAACTTCTCAGTCCTTTGGTTTCCTTTTCTCAAACGCGGGTGATACATTTACCTGATAGGGTCATTGTGAGAATTAAATGAGCTAATGCCTGCAGCCATTTTCTCTGGAGATTGAGAAGAGGTCAGAAGTGCACCATCATGCTCAGGGCTCTGGCTGGGGGCAGGTGTTTGCGCAGAGCCCTGCAGAGTTCAGGGGCAGGGAAAGAAGCCAGACCTCACACTCAGACACCAGTATGGGGTAAGCCCTGGCTGCTGCTCTTTGGGCAGCGGGACCTCAAGCACTGAGTGGGCGGCGGGGCTCTGGGTGTGTCTGGTGAGGCACAGAGTCAGGCAGGGGATAGAGCTAGACTTTGGAGTTGGGTTGGGGTCAGGAGCTGAGGTCTATGAACTGCACCAGCCTGGGCTTGGCTGAAGGGATGGGGGACATGACTCAGCTGGCACCAGCTTCCAGGGCTCCTTCCAGGCCTGTCATCAAATTGGTGGCCAGTGAGAAAAGCCTTGGTTCACCTCACACAGGTGAACCCTTGGGCCAAAGGCTAGCTAACTCCAGCCTCATCAAATGGCTGATGAGGAAGTAGACTTCCTGCCCCAGTCAGTACTGGCTCGTGGGCTCGGAGGATCGGTATTGGTGACCTTGGGGAGCCAAGAATGGCAGAGGTCCTGTCGATGTGCTCCTGTACTGCGTCCAGTGCTAGGCCAGAAGTTGGGGTGAGACGTCATATCCAGGTTTGTCAGACTACAAAGCCCCCGTGTTAAGCTTCCTTCTGGGGAGCTCCCTAGTGGCACCGAGGCAGCCATATGCTAGAAGCTCCCTTCTGGAGCCTCCTTGCAACCCCTCAGCCATAGGCACCTACCACCCTGAGCCCCACTTCCCACATCAACTCTCCATGTCTGTCTCCCTGTTGCTGCTTCAGGACTCAGAGATCCGCAACAATGCCGCCAACTACCTCCCCGAGATCAGCCAGCTCCTCAACCATGTGCCTCGCCAGATGCTGCTCATCTTCAAGACCAATGACTTGCTCCGTGGGATTGAGGCTGCCCTGGGCACCCGTGCCAGCGCCAGCTCCTTCCTCAACATGTCGCGTTGCTGCATCAGAGCGCTGGCCACGTGAGTGTGGGCTCTGGCCTCTCCTTTCCTCCTAGCTCCCTGGCCTGCTCCAGGGGTCTCATTTGCCTCCACTTTCTCCCACCAGTCCCCAGGGCCTTGCCTGAGCTCCCTAGTCTGCACCTGTCCTTGGAGGAAAAGTTAGGGGCAGGAGACAGCTCCAGTGAATTCGCTGATTCCGGGCTGTGTTTTTGGGCGGTCCAGAGAGCCACCTGTACTTTAAAATATGTGGATTTTAGGACCTCACCCTCCTAGTCAGGCTTTCCAGGTAATTTTTTAAAATGTTTTATTTGTTCTTGAGAGAGAGAGAGAGAGAGAGAGCGCACGAGCGCATGAGCGGGGAGGAGCAGAGCGAGAGAGGGACACAGAATCTGAAGCAGGCTCCAGGCTCTGAGCTGTCAGCACAGAGTCCAACATGGGGCTCTAACTCACAAGCCATGAGATCATGACCTGAGCCAAAGTCGGACTCTTAGCCAACTGAGCCACCCAGGCACCCCTAGGTGATTCTTACCTTCACTAAAGTTTGAGATGCTTTCTGAGAGTCTCAGTCCCATCCAAGTGTCCCCTGGGCTTGGAATCAGGACACCCTGATGCATGCATCTCATCTCTAACTGGTCCCAGGACCCGTCTCCGCAGGATCGGCTAAGCGGCAAGGCCAATGTTCATTTCCCTGCACGTGTGGCCCTGACTCAGGGAAGTGTCGCCAACAGGTTCACTTGGGATATCAGATCTTTTTAGATGCCTCAGTGCCCTTGGAGTATTGGTGAGGGAGGGAAGGTGCTTCCTCAGGGAGGTATTGCTAGAGAAGTGAAGGTTCTAGGCCTTTCTCCCTGAGTGTGCAGATACATGGTAATGGCCATGCTCTGGCTGAATTTTCTCTTCTGAGAGAGGAGGCCTAGACTGATGTCAACTCCCATCCATCCAGTGCAGGGAATGGGTCATTTTGGCAAATTGATGAAGGGAGTGTTGACCACATATATCATGCAACCATGATCAGATATTGAATTAGATTATAGCAAAATAGACTGCACACAGAAAGGTCTGAGCATGATTTATTCTTTGAGGGTTCTGGGAACCAAGTCTTAAAGGGTCATTATCATAACACCAATTTTTGTCATGTCCTTTTGTTAGTGCAGAAGGGGTTGAGCTGGGTTGAATCCATACTGGCCTCAGCCTCTCAGGGCCACCTGACCTAGTTTCCAGGTGATTCAGTCTCAGAAAGTTTGGGAAAGCTTTTATATTGAATTTGGGGGATTCAGGATTAGCATATATTTACTAACCTTCCAGAAAAAGGGACACATTGGAATGTTCTACCCAGTGGGTCCATTAGATCTTTGATGCCCTGTGAAACCGCTGCTTTTATTACCCCACTTATCTGGAAAGTTCCTTTGGAGTAGTTGAGTCCCTCTGGTCTCTGGGTGGGTGGGCAGTGCTATGATCATGTAACCAGGAGTTATCCGCTAGGGCAGGGGCCTGGTAAGTTGACTAAGTCAGGATCTTCTGTTGTTGTGATACTGAGTGCTTCTTGCCTCTTTATCTCTTGTTCTCTCCTCCCTTCTTGTCTGTCCTGCAGGCACAAGAAGAAGAGTACCTGTTCGTCCTTCAGAAGGGCCCAGATCTCTTTCAGCGAGGCCTTCAACTTATGGCAGATCAACCTTCATGAACTCATTCTGCGTGTGAAGGGGTTGAAGCTGGCCAGCTGGATCTTGGCCTTTCTTTGCTGGCTGTTGCCCACTCCATACTGAGTGGACTTGCTGTCCCCTTTCCCTTTCCAGTGTGATTCTGGTGGGCAAGTTGACTTTTCACTCCACTCCTCTGTCATGTCTCCACCCAGGTGCCCTATTTCTGTCACATGGTGGCCTGGGGCCCCATGATCATTGTCCATGGCACCACTATACTTCACACCTCTGGAATCCCTCCCCTATGCTGTAGCCCTTGTCTCTGGGCCCGCAAGCTGTCCCCTGCAGTAGGCTTCTCCCCTGATCCAGGGAGATGGCCCACCACTCTAGGTGGGTGCCATGGGGCTGGATGTCACCCTACTTCCGGTAACAACTCCTGTTGTCAGGATGGACCATGAATCCCACTGACTTCCTACATGAATTCCTACATTTAACTTGTGGGCCCTTTGATTTTGTTGGAAAAGAGCATTGTTTCTGATCTTGCTGGGAACAGATTCCCTCTCCTTGTCCTGTCACTCCCCAGAGGTGTTGCACCTGAGCAAGGTGGCTCGGCATCCGGGGCATGAGTTCACTGCTGTCACGGTGACCCCTTTGGTGTTTTATGTACTGTGTTTCAATAAAACCCCTTGAGGGTTGCAGGGAAGGGCTTTGTTGATGGGATTTTTATTCTAGGTTGGGGGTGAGTCCACATTGGCCGTTAGGTAAGAGTGGACCTGGGTGCCTTGTGCCACTGTGTTCTGCTTGGCATCTTGCCCCTGTCATCCTTCCAGCCTTTCCCTGTGTGGCCGCCTCCTGCCGCATGTAGGCTTTTCTTACTTTCCGACACTCTGACGCTTTGGTCAGAGGAGTTAAGAAGCCCAAGGCCAAGAACTCAGAGGCTCATCTGAAACTTCTGCCTTTGGTTTGTCTGGGTTCTCCACCTGCTTTGTTCTACTCATTGCATCCTGACTTAGCCCTTCGGCTCCTCATTTGACGCCCTCGGTCCTGGAGACTGTAATGTAAGCCTCAGTCGCTGTGGCTAGGGTTCCACTCTGGAGCCTCCTTGTCTCCTGTCTGGACTCCATGCTTCCATCTGTTGCCCATGGCCAGGGCTGCCCCGCCCCCACTCAGTCATCTGCTCCTGTTTCTGGGTCATCCCCATAGTCCTGCTCTAACTCCAGGTCCTTGAGAGACTCCACATTTGGCAGGTCCTACTGTTACCGAGCACCTGTGCTCACCGGCGGTAATTGTGTTTGAGTGTCTCTGATCTTACTTCATCCCATTCACAGGGGCAGAAAACCCCTGAATCCAACTCTCATCTTCTCTTTGTTCATAATACAACAAGCAGGTTTTCCGCTGACCAGAGATGATTTTCAATCCCTTTATTTCCTGAAAGAATTAATTGTTCTTAGTGACCAGTTGGATGCACCCGGGGACCTGAGAGAATAATTTGCAAGATCTGTTATTAATCATGAGGATGCATGCTGCATATTATATTTTATGGTGTCTTTTATAGCCACCGAAGTAAATATATAATGTCCTTTTTGTTCAAGGTAATGGTTACTTCTCACTTTTAGTTTAATGGTTGGCTCCCTCCTGCCCTGGGATCTAAAACATCAGCATGTTGCCAGTGGGCCCAGCACCCAGAACAATTATCCAGGGAGAGTAGAGAATCTGGAAGGGTTTGGGGTATAGGGAAGTTTGAAAATAGGAGGAAAGTTGGCTGATGATTATTGAGTGCCTTCCATGGGGAGAGACCATGCTAGGCTCTTTGTAAATAAATTACATCATTAAATTGTCCTGTCAGCTCTACGAGGGGGAGAAGTCATTAGTCTCATCTTCCAGAGATGGGGACCAAGGCTCAGAGAGGTTGACCTACTTCCCTGAAGTCACAGAGCTGCTAAATGGTGGTCCATTGTGGAACTCCATTCCGCAGTGCTGTAGTTCTAAATCACACTCACTCTTTGGCCTGTCATATGTGCCTGAATGGAGTCTCAAAAACCTTGATTTCAGAGGGAATTGGATTTTCAGTTGAGATAGGAGAGTCCAGCATGTTCCCTGGGGCCTGAGGCAGGGTGGATCTGGACCACTGCGGCCTGCATGCAGTTCTGACACTGACCACCCAGAGCTAGTGCAGAGTCCAAAGGCTTCAGGGCATAGAGCCTTTGAGACTCATGTCAGGCACAAGCCGCAGGTTTGGAGCTTCGCCGGGCCACATGAACTTCTGACCGGCTGGCTACAAATTTGGGTGTCCCCATACCCACCCTCCCACCCCCAAATTCTATAATTTGCTAGAATCACTCACAGATCTCAGGAAAGCAAGATACATGTGATTACAGTTTTATTATAAGGGATACAAATCAGGACCAGCCAAATGAAGGGACATGTAAGGCAAGGTCTAGGAGGATCCTGAGTGAGGAGCTGCCACGGCCTCTCCCCTGGGGTCAGGCGTGTCGCCCTCTCAGCGTATCCGTGTGTTCACTGGGCTTCAGTGTGCAGAGTTTTTCTCAGGGTTTCCTTGCATAGACACGATTGAATCATTGATCACATGATTGAACTCCGTCTCCAGCCCTCCTTTCTCCCCACTCCCTGGAGAAAGTGGGCTGATCTCGCCCTCACCCTGGGCCATCTAGTAAAAACCCGGGTGTGATACAAGGGACACACTCTGAAAAGGATACTCCTATCACCGAGGAATTCCAAGGAGTTACAGTTACCTTCCCAGAAGCCGGGACAAAGACCAGACAGATTATTATATAATAGCTACTCTGGTGTCTTCTTGTCCTGTGCCCTTGACCCGAGGTAGATCTCTATGGACTGACCGCTGGCCTGTGCTTTCTGCTTGGCCTGGGTGGAGCCATATCTGGAGCCCAGAACTGTAGGAGATCATTCTATCTCCATCTCTATTCCGTGGTTCAGCGATAGCATGGCTGAGTTTCTATGTAGGACCTTGCTCTGATCCCTTCTCTGGCCTGTGGAACTTGCCGTAAATTGATTTGGGTTTGATGCTTCCCAGTGAAATCCTGTGACGGTTTTTTCTCCCAGCAGCGACAGTGTGTCAGGAAATCACCAGCTCACTCTGAAGAATGTTTTACCTTTTAACACTTAAATTCTTATTCAGTTTAGGTGTTGGCTTCTTTGATTTCGGCAACATGGATATTTCCTCCTGCTTCCTCTTTTCGGTGGAGTAGAGAGAAATTCCAGCTCTATGGCCATGTGGTCTACATCCTCTCAAGTATGTGCTCAGTTCTTAGCAAGTTCAGAATCCTGGCTTGTAGTAAGTGCTAAATAAACATGTAAGTATTTTCTTTTTCAAATTTTTGAGAGAGAGAGAGAGAGAGAGAAACAGAGAGGGAGACACAAGATCCAAAGCAGGCTCCAACCCCTGAGATGTCAGCACAGGGACTGACATGGGGCTTGAACTTGTAAACCACGAGATTGTGACCTGAGCCGAAGTTGGACACTTAACTGACTGAGCCACCCAGGTGCCCAACGTGCAAGTATTTAGAATTTCAGAATACTTTACCTTCAGGGCTCCTGAAATCCGTACATTAAAAATACACTACATGTGTCGCTCATCCCCTGCATAAGGAATATTGCCTTGTCCGATAGCCAGGTTAATTTCCTCAGAGCTCCAAGCCTGCTCCCAGGCCTCCAAGAATGTGAACAGCCAGTGAATGACCTCTCAGAGAGCCAAAGTGGTTCCTAGAGGCACCTGAGCAAATCCTTAGAGGCAGGACTCATTGGGAGGTTGACAATTACCCTCAGTGTAAGCAACTGAGAGAAGAGGTAAATGGAGCCGTGCAAGTGACACTTGGGGCTGACATAGTTTCCAGGTATAGCCATGAGGGCCTAGGGTCTAAAAGTTGGGAACTGGTAAGGGGTCAAGATCTTAGTAGGCAGGACAGACAAGGCCACAGAGAGTGGCATGTTCTTTGCAGCCTGACATTTTGGGACGGTGGTGTTTGTCGGGCTGGATCAGGAAGCCCTGTATTCAACAAGAGGCCTTGAATGCCAGGTATCCTGGTACCCACTGCTTGCAGGTAACTGGCCAAAGGGAAACTGCAGGAGGCCCAGTCTCCTCAGCCTTAAATCTATAAACATTTTGGTAAAAGCTTGTTAGTTCAAAAAGGCTATTCTCACCTCCTCTCTTCCCTCCTTCCTGTAAAGTAAAGCCTCTTATGAAGCTGCACAGACTGGCTTGGCACTCTCTCCTTTTTTGGAGGAAAGATGAGGTCAGCCCTCAGCAGAGTACATGTTAAACCTTGGGTTAGCTGTGATGTCCATTTTCCTGTGGTGAGTGCCTCCTGGCCTGCTTTCTCTGGAGGCTGCCTCAGCCGTGCCATCAGCCAGGTCACTGTGCCCCTGGCAGGCACTGCTGGGGGCAGAAAACACTCTGTTCAGTTCTGCCTTCAGCTTAACAGTTGCATGGTTCTGTCGATGTTTCTTCCTGTTTTTCTTTTTCCCATATGTGAGAGGCAAGGACAAGCTCTTAAGACTGGTGAAGTGCTAGGTAGGAAGCCCTTGACCTCTGCCTTTTCAGCTCCCATGACTTCATCCCCTCTCCCTGCACTTTCATTCTAGAACAGTGTGTCTCAAAATTTTGTGTAACAACCATTAGAACACAGGATTCTGACTCAGTGGGTTTGGGGCCTGAGAGTCTGCATCTCTATCAAGCTCCCAGGGGATCTCTTGCTGCTGGTCCACAGTGCACACTTTGAGCTGCAAGGACCTAGATGGTTCTGAAGGTGTGGTTCTGCCCCGGCAGGCAGCCGCAGCATAACTTGGGAGCTTACTGGAAATGCAAATTCTCAGCCCCCACCTCAGATTTGCTGAATCGGAAACTCCGGGGCAGGGCTCAGCAATCTGTTTTAATAAGCTCTCCAGGGAATTCTGATGTACAGGCTCATGGTTGCAATCTCGGGTCTATAGTTCACAACCCTACCTGCACACTGGAATCACCAGGAGAGAGCTTTGAATGCCCAAGATTCTGATTGAATTGGCTTGAATGAGGGCCAGACATTTTTTATTGTTTTTTGTATTGTTTTTATTTAAAAAATTTTTATTGTTTATTTATTTTTGAAGGAAAAAGCATGAGCTAAGACAGGGCAGAGAGAGAGAGAGAAAGAGAGAGGAGCACAGAGGATCCAAGGCGGGCTCTGTGCTGACAGCAGACAGCCTGATGCAGGACTTGAACTCACGAACCTCGAGATCATGACCTGAGCCGAAGTTGAACACTTAACCAACTGAGCCACCCAGATGCCCCTGGTTTTTCTTGGGGTGAGACTAGGATAGGATGACGGCTCCTGTGTGTGGGCCGTGGTTTCCATAATTTGAACTTTTCCACTAGTATCAATGGAGGGAACACTTGGGCTTTCATATCAGTTTGCCCAGACTTGTGGCCAAAAGGAAAAGAGAAAGGTGGGGCTTAGAAGCTGTCAGAGTAACCTCAAAAATGGAGTCAGACTTTCCCCTAAGAAAATCCAACAAGCTGAGGATAGCCCACCAGAAAGATGGAAGGAGCCTGGGTCTTAGATGGACCCCTGCTAAGGCCCCTTGCTAAGTAGTGAGTGTGGTCATGTGTATTCGTAAGAATAAACATGATAAATATTTGTTGGAGAGATTAATGTGAATGGGGTTCTTTTAGAGTATGGGGAGGCCTTCTTCTGAGCGTTCTTTAATAAAATGCTCCCTACACCCATGCCTTAAGGGTGGTAGTCAGGAGCCCCATGCCAGGTCATGGTGATGCTGACCACTGAGTGGCTTAAAACAACGTACAAGTTCGTTATTTTACACTTCTGGAGGGCAGAAGTCAAAAAGCAGGGCATCAGACAGGCTGCATTCTTTCTGGAAGCTCCAGAGGAGGATTCTTCTCCAATTCGTAGAAGCTGCCTGTATTTCTTGGCTCGTGGCTGTATCACGTGTACCTCTTCTTCCTTTGTTGTGGCTTTCTCTGATTCTGACCCTCCTACCTGCCTCTTATAAGTACTTTGTAACTACTTAACCACCCCCCAAGGTAATCCAGGAATCTCTCTCCATTCTCAAGTCTTAATCACCCCTGCAAATACTTTTGACCACCATGTAAGGTCACATTTCCAGGTTCCAGAGACTAGAAAGCACACCTCTTGGGGGAGGGGGAAATACTATGCTATCTACCATGCAATTGAATTCTGTGGGTAGGCTTGGGAATCCTAAGGTAGACTTTGTTCTGAGTAGAAGAATTAGTTATCAATAAATGATAAAATATTAGCAATAATAATAGCTAATTTTGAGCCCTGACCATGTGCTGGCCTTGGATTTGATTTCACTTAATTTACATGATAACCCAATGAAGTCTGGGGCCACTATTATCCCGTTAGTACAGGTGAGTAAACTGAGGCACAGAGGGCTTAGGTTGCTTGCTAGAGGCACACAGGCAGTGAATGGTGGAGGCAGGTTCTGAACCAAGGTGGTCTGCGGCCAGAGCTTAGGCTCTCAACCTCTGACTTTCCATTTTCTTCTGTAAGAGTAGACTGTTTCCACCAAGCCTGCTAAGAAGTTGGACCCTCCCTGCCTTCCCACAGCCTCCTCAGTCTGGAGCTGGGGAGGCTCTCGCAGTGGGTTCAGCTGGGCAGGGACACCCTGTGAACAGCCATCTCTCTGTGGAGGGTAGGCCTGTGTGGCCGGCCCAGAGCTCACCTGGCCAATAGCGCCTCAAACATCAAGCCCCTTAGGCCACTGTGGACACTGGGATATGCCCCCTTCTAGGGAAATCCTTGTAAAGGGAGCTAACAGTGGCAGAGATTGCAGTGTGCTCCATGGAAAGTAGGAATATAGAGGGGTCTGCCTTTTTTACCTTTTCCTCTCTCTCCCAAGTATGCAGGGACAGGTGACAAAAAATGGGAGGGGGGAAAACCACCAATGTGGGACATTTATTTTTTTTAATTTATTGAGAAAGAGAGCAAGAGAGAGTGTAGGGGAGGGAGAGAGAGAGAATCCCAAGCAGGCTCCACACTGTCAGCACAGAGCCTGGTGCAGGGCTCAATCCCATCAGCTGTGAGATCATGACCTGAGTTGAAATCGAGTCAGATGCTTAACCAACTAAGCTACCCAGGTGCCCCCAACGTGGGCCATTTTAATGAGTTGGTTAGAAGTGACTTCTGACTTGTAACGGTTAATGTCTCTAATAATCTAATGGCAAGATGTGTCCAGAGCAGATCTGGAACTTCTTCCTACCTTTGGCCTGGACCAGCGTCTCTGCCCATACTGGGCCAGGCAGCTGGAAGTAGTCCCATCGCCCTAGTTCTGCTACCAGTGGACAGGTTGCTTTGGTCTTGGAGCTTCTGCTTCCCCTGCTGTGAAATTGCCTGGTTTTCCGTAGGTTGCCCTTCTCAGAGGACTGTGGTGAATGCGAAGAGTTAGTGCTAGTAAAAGCAACAGGGAAAAGCAAACATAGATAAACAGCATGCACATAGACAGTTTATCTACCCAGTAAACCTTGCACTTGAACAGAATTCCCCTTTCCTGCAGGGACACCCATTCCTGCAAATGTGCTGATCCAGGAGCTCTCACAAACCATGGGGGTAGACAGATGGCCACCTCTCTGGATGCAGAGATTGGTTCCGGTAGGGGCTCATGACCCGAAGGACCTTCCTGTAACTTCAGCTAGAGATATGGAGAATGACTACCTTCCCACTGGTTGCTAAGCTCTGGTGGCTATCTTGCCTGCCTCATCCTTTAAACCCCTAGATCAAACCATTCCTGTAGGTCAGATCCATCCTTGATTTTTCAGTTACTTGAGCCAACAAATCTGCCTCCCCTTTTTTGTGTAAGTTGTTTTAAATTGGGTATCTTATGTTTAACGAAAAGGGTCCATATCATTGCAGCTATTATCTTTAAGGGCCCTGGACTCATGTTTGGAGGATGTGGAGAGCCTCGAGGAAATCTAGAGGAAAATAACAGACACATCCATAGAAAAAATAGAGATGATTATAGACTGGATGCTCTCCATACAACTGAACAAGAACAGACAGAGTTAAATTACAGTAGGATTTTTATTGCCATTGTTGAGACAGAGTGAGGGCTACTAGTTGGTTACTTTAAATGCCATTTTCTGGTCAGAATGAACACAGAGACCCATGCCGTTCTGGCTGGATGCCATTTGTGTGGATGTACTTTTTATAGTAGTCATGCCTGTTTTCTAATGACCCGTGGGGTTCTCAGAAGCTGGCTCTTTGGCTGAAATAGGCTTGATTTCTCTTATTGATTCTGCTAGTTGCTGTCCACAGGTCACCCCCAGAGAGCTGGCGGGAGCTCTTTCTTTAATCACAGTGTTAGGTTGATAGAGACGTCCCTGGGAGCATTTAAGATCAAGACAGGTGTTCCCTGTAGACCCGAGAGCTGCACAGGCCAGTTCACGGAACTCGAGCTTAACCAGGGACAAGTTTAGGAACAGGACTGTGCGTGTGGAAGCTTCTGTCCCTGCTCTGCTCCCTAATGCCACATGTCTGGATGAGTGAGATGAGGGCTCACATGAGGATTGTTACCTTTCTCTCTGTCTGGGTTGTGGGCTTCCTAAACAGGCTGATCTCAGTGTGTTACAGACACCAGGCTCACCCATCTCCACGGCCTTGCTCTTGTCCACTCTGCCTCCTCTGCTTGTCCTTATATCTAAGTCCCCTTTGCTTTCTGCTCGTGACAGCGTTCAGGCCCTGCTTTGCGTAGGGAGCCTCCCAAGGCCACTGGGCGGGCCCCTGTGGCTTCTTTCTCCTCCCAGTTCTGACCCTTCTCTCCATTTCCACAATCCACACTCAATTGTTTACCCTCTGTCTGCAGGTCTTGGAGGGGAAAGAGCACTTCTTTGTCTCATGTGTGACAGTGGAGGCCATAGCAGGCCCTTTACTGGTCACTGTGTGGCCACCTACACATGCCTCAGTTCATGCGTATCGCATGTATTCCCTCAACACCTATTTATTGGGGAGGGAAGGGAAGAGACAAAATGCGACCTGTGGTCTCTCTGACAAAAGGAGATGGCCTTGGGTAAGGAGGGAGGCTATTGCTGGTGGAGGCAGTGGTGAGCTGGGAGTCTGTGGCCTGGGAGGAGAAAGGGATTTAAACAACTCATGGGGACGAGTGCTGCCAGTCGGCAGCTCCACCTGAAAGCAAGATTTGTTGAGACTATCTCTAGGTTCTCTTTTGGGCTATTATTTCTCCAGATCTCATTTTGACCAAAGGGCCCACTGTCTCACTGGATGGTGTCGCCCAGGTGGAGAGCCAGGCATCAGCCTGTACCCCTCCTTGACCTTCAGAGCAACCCCTCCCCCATGTTCAGCAACTCTTCTCTACCTCCTTACCACCACCATCCTGGTCTGGATCTGGTCCCCTCCCTGTCCTCCGAGTCTCCCATCTTGTCCCACCAAACTGGCTCCTGTCCAATTCACCTAAGGCCAAAATGTCTATAGTCACATTGCCAAAAACCCATTTGCCTAAGGATTGGTTCTCTCCAGAGACAAGTTTATCTCAAATTAAGTGTTCTTGAATGTTTACAGATCCATTTGACCTTCCTATTTCTTGCCTTTTTTTGTTTCATTTGTAAGATTAAAAATTTTTTTAACTTTATTTTGGGAGAGAGAGTGAGCAGAGAAAGAACGAGAGAGAGAATCCCAAACAGGCTCTTCCCTGTCAGCACAGGGCCTGACTCGGGGCTCAAAGTTACAAACTGTGAGATCATAAACAGCCAAAATCAAGAGTTGGACACTTAACTGTCTGAGCCACCCCGGTTCCCCCCTTTTTAAGATTTTTAAAATCAGTTCACTTAAGAGCATTTGACTTAATTTTGTGTGTGTGTGTGTATATATATATATATATATATATATATATATATATATAATTTATTGTCATATTGGTTTCCATACAACACCCAGTGCTCATCCCAACAGGTGCCCTCCTCAATGCATTATACAGGCAACTTTTTAAAAAATGTTTATTTTTGAGAAAACGTAAGTGAGAGAGGGGGACAGAGGATCTGAGGCAGGCTCCATGCTGATAGCAGTGAGCCTGATGGGGGCTTGAACTCACGAACCAGGAGATCATGACTTGAGCCCAAGTCAGATGTTTAACTGATAGAGTCACCCAGATGCCCCAGGCAGCTTTTTTTGTCCTGTCTGTGTCTGTCTGTCTGTCTATCTATAATGTATCATCTATCTATAATGTATCATCTATCTATTGAGAGGGAGGGACTGTGTGAGTGGTGGAGGGGCAGAAGTAGAAAGAGAGAGAGTATCTTAAGCAAGTCCCATGCTCAGCCCTGAGCCTGATGAGGCAGAGTTGGGGGAAGAAGGGGAGATCAGTCCCACGACCCTGGGATCACGATGTGAACCAAAATCAAGAGTCAGATGCTCAACCAACTGAGCCACCCAGGAGACCCAGGAAGCTTTTTAGAATGATCATTTCTTGTTCTTCTAGCTGTCTTTTTTCTAGGTCACCTACTTTCATTGACTTTAAAGATAACCAGTATTTCTGGGGGTCCCTGGGTGGCTCAGTCAGTTAAGTGTCTCTTAATTTCAGCTCAGGTCATGATCTCATTGTTTGTGAGTTTGGCCCTGCATCGGGCTCCGTGCTGACAATGTGGAGCTTGCTTGGGGTTCTCATTCTCCCTCTCTTCTGCCTGCCCCACCCCTGCCATTCTCTCTCTCTCTCTCTCAAAATAAATAAACCTAAAAAAAGTTAAACAATAGTTAGCCATTTTGTCTGAAAGACACTTGTACCCAAAAGATAGTTGTCCTAGCAAGAAATATTCAAGGCTCTAGTTACAATCAGTCATTATGTACTGTGTCATCTTGATCCCTTACCTAAGGGTACGTTAATTTCAGGTGGAAAATGGTAGATACTCATGTTGAGTTTTGTGTGATGCCTATTACTTTATGAATTCGGGACCTTGAAAAAGGATGATTCTTATGCGCAACGCAACAGGCTTGCCAGTGACTGGTGTATAACACACTGAGCTTGTGTGTACTGAGTGAGGGAGTGACATTCTGAGGCAGGGTCCTAGTACCACCACTCATAGCAGATTATCTCACGATTGAACCGTGTCAACCATCAGGATGGAGATATTTGCCTGAAATTTTAAAGAATTAGATGGAATGAAATAGACTGCCGTTGGTAAAACTAATGAGCTTCTGACCTAGGCAAGTACACTGGATTTGTCTGGGGTTCGAAAACAGGTATGGCAATACAGCATGGTGTTGCCAACCCCTACCATGGCCAGCGCAAACCCTGAAGTGATCACTGCATCCTTTTGGTTTGAGCTGGGATGTGATTCTAGAACCCTTCTTAGCACAGCATACCAGTTAACTGCTACTGATGGAACAGTGTTGGCAAACGCCCAGTTGCTACTCTTGCTCTCAAAGCTGGATCCTTTCTTTACTTGCGATAGTTTCAGGGCTCTCATTAGCGAACACAGGAGGACAAACAAGTTAACTTCTCCACACTGACAGAACGTTCCTAGCTTTCTGGTGATGGGGAAAGAGACATCTTGGGCTCATTTGGACAGATTGATTTAAAGGCATTGTGATGTCATTCCCTAGCTTAGAGGACTTCATCAACACTGCATGACGGTGTTTTCTTTTGCAGGGAGTTTGATCTTCTGGGGTTTGCGGAGCCATCCTGAGTTTCTGCATTGGAACCCAAAGGATTTCTGAGCAAAACCTGGATCTCCTCTGACCCTGTTCATCTTGGGGAGCTGCAGCAGGGAGCCAGGAGGGATCCTGCAATGGGAATCCAGAGACCTGGAGTGCTGCTGACCAGCTGGTCACTTAGGGCAAATCTCCCCCTCCCCCACCTCTGACTTCTCACTTACACATTAAGGAGAACGGGTTATAATCAGTGGTTCTCGGGGGGTGCTACTACCCCCAGGCACTTCATGGAAGTGCTTGGAAACAGTTTTGGTCGTCACAATGACTGGGGGGTTGTTACTGACATTGAGCTGGTGGGGTTGAGGATGCTAGATGTCTTCCTGGGGGCAGCACAGCCTCACTCAACAAAGAATTTTCCTTTGACCTTGTGTGATTTCCAAATGTCCCATAGGATATTCGTGTGATGAAAATCATATTTATAATGAACTGAGTCTACAGCCTAACTCAGTTTTACATGTAAAAGTAAAGCATTTTTTTTTTGCATGGTTTTAATACCATTACATTTTCCAGAAATGTAATTGCCATGAGAATTGAGGGCTGATTGGTTTCTTTAGGAATTATTGTTCACCTGCATTGGACCTGCATTTGAATGGTCATTACAACTCACCTGTATCGATCTGACTTTGAAAAAATCATATATATAATTATGTAGGTAGATTATAGTTTCTATGGATTTCATTTCAGATGGGAAGGGGCAATACAAAATATTTGTTGTAAAAACGCTGTGTTAGGTCTGACTGGGCTAAAAACCATTGTTCTAAAGATTCCCCCAAAGATCCTTCTTTAGCTCTAACACCCTCTGGGGCTGTGAGAGTTGAAAAGAAATTCACATGGCATGAAAAATGGAAAACATGCAGCAGTAGAAATGGATCAAGGCAAATTAATGTCCCCAAATTAAGCAGAGTCCATAGCAGAGCGTGCCCACAGCTCCGTAAGCTTGGTATTGTAGCATAGGCCTTGATTTTGGATTCTGCATCCAAATGGGATTCAAGATCAGAACCCCTTAGTTACGTAGCTGCATGAATCTTTTATTGCTGGCAAGGGGGCCAACTCAGCCTGCACCATACTGTACACGGAAGCTTCAGTCACAGCTCCTTTCTATCTGAAATCCTTCTACCAGCCCTGTTTTCATGATGTAATTTTAGTAGAATTAAACCTGAACAGCCCAAAATCATATAATTAATTACATTCAGCTTCAATTACAATTACTAATTGATCAAAGCCTGCTAGCACAACACTTTCATTATTTGGCACACAATTATTGAGCGCCTACTTTGCGCTAGGAATAAAGTAGGAAATAGTCAATTTCTCCTGAGGTGGGAGGATGGGGTGGGGGCTAGGGTTGTCATGAAAGGCCCCCTAGGGACATGGGGTAGGGGAAAGGGGTAGGTGGGTAAGTCCTGCTGGCCTAGTAGTTCACTTATGAATGTTTATATGCTAAAAACCTTACATGTGCCACACTCGGGGATCAGACAGGCTCGTTTGATGCAGGTGACACATATTCTATCGTAGGTATCTCTGGTTTTTTTCTTTGTCAAATAATAATTAGTTAAGAAATTAATAGATGCTATGAACATCTGCCCCCTAAGGTACTCTTAATCATGGCACTGGTCTTTCCATTCATAACCCTCTCCTCTCTCTCTCTCTTTCTCTTTCTCTCTCTCGGCTCTTTTCTGTCTGTCACAGAAGGCCTTCCTACGGGAACCTCACTATGCATTCTTGTTAAATGCAGAGTCTGATTTAGTAGGTGGCCACATGTGTCCTCTGACCTCACACCCCTCTGGAATCCTGAGACATAAAATAGCAAGGAAGAGGGTCTAGGACTCCAGTTTGGGACCCAGTGATAACTCAGCTTTTATAATTTTTTCTTGGCCATCTCCCCTCCTACCAGACTGGATTTTTTTTTTTTTTTTTTTACTTAGTCGGGGTTGGTTTGGAGAAAGTCGCAGAGAGCATAGAAGGGCGGGGGAGTCTTGTTCTTACTCCGAATATTTCTCCCAGATCCTTCGCTTAAGTTTTGAGTCTTACATTCCCTGAGGGAAGATCCAAATAGCTCACTGTTTGAAATCAAATGCCAGGAAGAGATTCCCTCCCCAACCACCCCTTCTGGAAGCCTTAACTTTTCCCAGGCATTCAGCAGAGAGAAGCCTGGTGGCCCCTAGATGGTGACCCTGGGGAGGAGGAAGGTGGACAGGAAATGGGGAAGGGGAGGATCCCATCACTGAAGAGTGCAGATATCTTAATCTGCCACAACTCTGCCACGTCTTCCATTTGCTAAAGCATCTATAATATACTTCTAATTTTTTTCTCTTTTGGCTTGCTGGGCCCTCCAACTGTCAAAGGGTGCCTGTCCCTTCCTGTGCCCCTTCTTCTCCCCCAGACGCCATGCCGCAGGCTCATCCTAGTTCATAGCAGAGCCTTGTGCCGGTGAAGCAGGGGTGTCCAAGATCTCTCAGTGGGAAATCATGTCTGCTTTGTTTGTTTATGGTGGTTTTGAAGTTTTAGGCAATTCTCTGCCTTCCAGTTATGCCGGGCGTGTGTTTCTGTGTAGCTTGAATTTCTTGTTTTCTATTGTTTCTGGAGGAAATCTGGGGGTGGGGTGGGGTGGGCAGGACACAGATAAGGGCACACATCCTCTGGCAGGTGGGGGTGAAGGGGATAGGAGGCGAAGGGGCCATTTAATATCCTGCCAGATGGAAGGTGTTTCACAAAGTTTATTTGCATGGAATTTGGGACACAGAGCTGGATTAAAATTCTGGGTCTGCCTTCTATTACTATTATTATCATTACTTTTACTAGTATTCACTCACTGTCTCAAGCTCATCCTTGACAAGCATACACTCTGATGAGCATGACTTAAGGAGGCCTGATATATTTTTTAAAGTTTTTATTTAAATTCCAGTTAGTTAACATACAGTGTAATATTAGTTTCATGTGTACAATATAGTGATTCAACATGTACATACATCACCCAGTGCTTGTCACAAGTGCCCCCCTTAATCCCCATCACCTATTTCACCCATCCCTCCCACCCCTTCCAGTAACTTTGTTCTTTGTAGTTAAGAGTCTGTTTCTCGGTTTGAAGGAAGCCTTATATTTCAATATTAAACATTTTCCCTTTAATTTTCTTAGGTGGTAGCAGTAATAAATTTCCAGTTTTGGTTTCAAATCCTGATTAAATTCCTAGTCTACTGCCTTGCAGACAGTGAGTAGGTGCTCAGTAAATAATGAATGATAGTCCATACTTTAAAAAAAATTTTTTAAATGTTTATTTTTGAGAGAGAGAGAGAGAGCCGGGGAGGGGCAGAGAGAGGAGAGACAGAATCTGAAGCAGGCTCCAAGCTCTGAGCTGTCAGCACAGAGCCCGACGCAGGGCTCAAACTCACGGACCGCGAGATCGTAACCTGAGCTGAAGTTGGATGCTTAACCGACTGAGCCACCCAGGCACCCCAATAGTCCATATTTTTTATTATGATCCCAAACTAGTGAGACCATCTTTTAAATTTTGAATGCTCTTTCTCTCTAGCATATGCATTCAGGCACACCCCATTTTTAAACCAAATTCAGCAAGGCTTTGAGTAGATTTAGAACGTATATTAACTTTCTTTTTTTTTTTTTTTTTTCAACGTTTATTTATTTTTGGGACAGAGAGAGACAGAGCATGAACGGGGGAGGGGCAGAGAGAGAGGGCACAGAATCGGAAACAGGCTCCAGGCTCTGAGCCATCAGCCCAGAGCCCGACGCGGGGCTCGAACTCACGGACCGCGAGATCATGACCTGGCTGAAGTCGGACACTTAACCGACTGCACCACCCAGGCGCCCCTAACTTTCTACTCTGTGTAACAAATTACTACAGAGAGAATAAAGATAGCAGACATTTTTTCTCACACTTTCTGTGGCTCAGGAGTCCAGAAGCTCAACTGGATGCTCCGCTTAGGGTCTCACAAGGCCACATTCAAGGCTGGACAGTGTCAGCCTGGCTGTGTTCTTTTTCCAGGCCGGGGGTCCTCTTCCAAGTTCATTCAGGTTGTTGGCGGAATTCAGTTCCTTGTGATTAGAGGATTGAGGCCCTCAGCTCTCACAGGCAGTTTCCTCAGGCAGTTCACAACATGTCTGTTTGCTTCTTTAAGGCAGGAAAGTGTCTAACTTCGGGAAGGACTCCGCCCCCTTAAGGGCTCACCTGATTAAGCCAGGCCCACCAGGATAATCTCTATTTGGGTGAGTTCTGAATCAACGATACTGCAAAAATCCTTTAACATAACAGAATTATGAAGTGACATCATATTCACAGTCTCACCCACATCTAAAGGAAGGGGGTTATACAAGACGTGTAGGGTTGTATTGGGGGTGGGGGAATCTTGGGGGCCATGTTAGAATCAGCCTACGACATCACGTGATTTCCACATGCCTAGGGCAGTCCGGTAGATATTTTTACAAATACTCCAAAATACGTTTACTCCAAAATGCGTTTCTAGGTTGGAGTTGAGATACTTTGGGCCTTGTTGAGGGCAGCCCCTCATAAACACTTTGTGGTGCTTATGAGCACCATAAAGCCGATGGCATTAATAGTTTCTAAATGCCAGGTGCCGCGCAGAGGAGAGCTGGGGTGTGGACCTGTGCATTCCCACTCTGGGGCTTGTTCGCTTAACTGCCGTGTCCTAAACAGAGTTTAGATAGATATGCACTGACAAATGAATGCATGATAAATGATTTGAAATGACGATTGTGATGGCAAATTTTATGCCGGGCTTGATTCCTCTCCCTCTCTCTCTCCCGCTCTCCGCGCCCCTTCCCCCGCCCGCTCTGTGACATAAATGCTTGGTTACTCAAGGCCACAGTAACAGGATGCTAGGTAAACAGTACACCCCCACCCCCACCCCCCTTTCTTTTCAAGACGCGAAAAGGGAACAGAGCGTTAGGGGAGGAGGCTGTCGCGGCGTCTCAGGGGGCTGGAGGCCCTGTGTGGTGGCCGTGAGGTCGTGCGGACGCCTGGCCGAGTCCCTGGCCGGCGATCGGCGGTCACGGCCACCCGGGCTGCTCGTGTCTCCGAGGGGATGCTCCGCGCTGCTCTGACCGCGAGCGGTTAGGTGTCGCCTGCGCCTCTTTCTGGGGGCTAGGATCTCCCTGGCCCAGCGCATGTCCGGAGTAGACAGTGGGACCCTCCGTAGCCCCTGCAGAAACTAGTCTGAGGCACAGAAGACGGGAGGTCAGCCAGCCGGGGCTCCGCACTGCCTCCCTGCCCTTCCCACGCCACCGTCTCCCCTCAAACCAGGGCTCGGCTTCTGACCTCCCCCAAGCCGCTAGAGACCCCATCTGGTGGGCTTTCCTGCCCGCCTCCTCGCGGTGAGTGACTGCAGCACTGTGCCTGCTCGCCAGGGGTCGCAAAGTCCCGGCTCCAGGGGTCAGGTGGGTTCCATCTCTGTGCAGCTACTCTGGGAATTTGTACACATACACATAGTGTTTGCATATGAAACCAATAGAAATAATTTTTTTTTTGCTTCTGTAAAGAACTACGAGCTCTCCTATTTTTGGTAGAAACATGCAGCTCTTTTATTTATTTCTTCTGAGCACACTCAAGAACTAGCCCTTTCTCTCTCAAATTCATTGCAGGTGGTTTAGATAGAGCTCACCCCCACCCCCACCCCCATACACACGAGTCTGCACACAACCCAGCCTTCATCAACTGGGTCATCTCGTTCCTTTGACCATATTCATTGGGTAAGACATGGTTGGATGAGCTGTGCTGGACCAGTCGGAGTGCTCCCTGAGACTTTCCTCCTCCCAATTTCTGGGGAGAGAAGCTCTTCCTTCTGAGGCTAAGCTGGACCCTGACTGCTGACAGCTATTCCTATCCCTAGAGAAATCTTCTCTGAGAAACGGAAATGCAGGCAGAGCACTAGTGATATCAGTTGAGCTCCTGGATACCACTATGCCTGAAGCCTTTGCAGCTTTACTTTGTGAGTATATATAAAAATACCACCCCGCCTCCCTTTTTGGCTTAAGTTGGGATCAGCTGGTATTCTGTCACTTGTGACTGAAAAGTTCTTATATAGGAACCAACATTCTGGAAAGTTCTACCACGTGCCAGGCACTGGGCTTTAAATACTTACTGGTTTTACTCTTTTGTTTAAGGACCTTGTATGGTAAGCATGATTAGTCTTACATCAGCCTTACAAGCTTGGAGAGGGACAGAACAGTTAAGTAATTTTCTCATGACCATATAGCAGGTGGCAGAGCAGATATCCTGTGCTTTCTGCCCTGAATTCCTATGATACTTATCATCTTTGCTATTCCTTGATATTTGGGACATACTACCTGATAGCATTATTTCACTTCTCCATAAACCTATATCTGACTAAACTGTCTAAACTGTAAGATCCTTGATGGCAGGGATCATGACCTATGCTCTGTTTGCTGACCTCAGTGTTATCACCACTATACGAGGCAATAGCACCTACCGTTGGGTGAGGTACATCATAAATCTTGAACAAACTCTTATTGAACTCATGACATGTCCACGGCCCTTCACTAAAGCCTTGTCATAATCCAAGTCATGGAAGAGGAGACATGGAATGTGCAGTTGCACTTTCTGAGCTAAACAGATTCTGTGATCACTATAAACGATTTTCCCCAGGAGTTGACCCCCATGAGTCTCTATCTGATTCATTCATTCAATATCCGTCCATTCTTATTTTTAACAAACTTTTTTATGAACACTTATATACCAGTCATAAGATTCAGGATACTGAGTGAGTAAGACATGACTCCTGTCCTCAAGGATCTTAATTGTAATTGCCTTTTAATTACCCTGAAGCACACTTCGATGGTTCATCACTGGGACTTAAGCATTATCCAGGAGGAAAAACAGCAGCCCCTATAGTGGACTTCATCAGCTAACTAAGCCCTACGTCAACTAACAGAGCTGCCACAATGCATAATTCCAGGGGGCACCGTTCTCATAGACTAATGACATTTTCAGAAGTTGAGCAGTACACAGCCTATACAGCTGTACATGGCAGCCCTAACCAAACAAGACCCTTTAATGATGCCCCTTTCTGTTCATAGTCACATTGGTAGAGCACTTTTGCAGTTTGTAAGGAATTTTATGTGCATTATGTCAGTTGAACTAAGAAATTATATTTTGGTTCCCATAATGCGTCTCTCTACCCTTCACCCCGTGGGATTCTCCGTTGGCTCGATGAGCTTCCTGTAGCCCCCTCTCAGCTGGTGACAGCTCAACTGAACTGGTGACAATTACCAAGCACCTAGTCGCATTGCCAGCCCCAGGCTTCCTTCCACCCTACAGCACTTACCTGGAATTAGCTGCGGTCGCAGCTCGGCAGAGGTGACTGTGCTGGTGATTACGAACGTACTTCTTGTTTGTCTTTTCAGCCCCGAAATCCTGTCAGTGAGGAGAAGCGATAATAGCATGTTATTAAGTTCTTTCTGGGTAATGTAATTCAGGAGTCAGGAGGCAGCTTGGTCATTTATGTCTTTGAAAAGCTTAGAATAATTTTCAGTGTCATTATCCCCCATTTTAAAGAGCCAGGCTCCAATAGAAAAATATATACCTGGCCACTCCTATGGGTATATATAGACACACATGTTCTCCTAGGTGTGCCCGTGTGGACATGTGTATGTGCACATGTGCATACGCACAGATTATGGACAGGTGTGTGGAGAAATCAACACAAGCTTCAGCTAATTTTTTTCTTTTTAGGTTTTAACTGTATTTTCCTCCTTTTTAGGTTTATGTTTTCTACAATCCAGGCTTTCAGGAATTACATTTTATTCTTGGCCTCTCCCCGGACATGTTGTAGAGTCTCCAACATTATTATTTTTACTAATAATTATAATGCCAAAAAGAAGAAGAACCCTAGTAGTGAACACACATCCAAAACGTGCAGCGCCACCCTATGGGGACTACATTTTAGCTGCGCAGGCTTCTCCATAGCTCCCTTTTCCAAGGCCCTAGTTCTTAGTAACCTTCTTAGAGCTGTCGATTCCATCAGGAAAGTCTGTCTGGCAGGCCCCAATTATTTATTGATTTTTCCCTTTGGCCTTGTAGCTGGTGTTACAGGAAAGGTGCCTCTGTCCTATGTGCTTATCTCCCTTGACTATAGACCGTGGAATTTCCAAGCCAGAAGGAACTTGAGGGATTATGTGAGCCAGCCCACTCTTTGCACAATGGGGCAGGGGACAGTCAGAGTGTTCAGTAACCAGGCCAAAGGTCCAAAGAGTTAGTAGCAAAGCCAGGCCAGGAACCCATGCTGGTCCTCTGCCCAGAGCTCGTTCTGGTAACGTGTTTCCGCCCTTCAGAAGGCCACATTGCCTCGCTCCATGTATGCTCTTCCTATATTTCGTGGTGGGCACAGAGATGGAGACTGGAGATGGGATCGTCCACAACCTTGGTACAGTCCTGATCAGCTCTCATCAGAGAAGTCATAGTAAAAACACAAAGACTAAAGCCCAGCTTCAGACCCCAGTTTTGCCAAACGACCCCAGGCAAGTCCTTAAACCTTTTGTACTCATTTAGTTGTCTGTAAAATTAGGAATAGTAACGGTATTGAACACATCGGGTTGTTGTAATTTAATACATATAGGGTGCCTGACGTGTTTTATGCGTCGGCTGTTACTCTTAACTGTCACCTGCTCTGCAGCATTTTCATCCTGTTCTCACTAAACTCTTCATCTCCAGGTTAGACACTTTGCACGGCTTGTGAGTTCATATCTCCCATCTGTAGCTTTACCTCCTCCCTCCAAGGTAATTTCATCCACTCCCATGGCTTCCCAAAGCTACATCTCCTGGTTCTGTTTACATGAGTGTCCTCTCGGCTATATATTAGCTTTATTCATTCATTTATTCACGTAGATACTTACAGAGTGCCTGTTATGTGTCAAGCACCATCCTAGGTGCTAGGGATTTAGCAAAGAATAAAATAGCCTGAAATCCTCATTCTCACAGAGCTTACAAACCCTGTCGGGAAGGGAGAGGTTGTGGTGTTGGCGGACAGGGGCTCAAATCTGGTCATGCTGTGATGAGAAAGCAGGAAGAGGGGGTGGGAATTCCTGGAGGGAGAGCAGAAGCGACTAGGTTAAATAAGAAAGGCTTCCTCAATGAGATGGCATTTGAACCCCTAAGAGATGAGGGAGCTGGCAGCTTGGCCTTCTAGGAGATCATTCCAGGCAGAGGGAACAGCCAGTGCAAAAGCCCTGAGGCTGGCATGTGCTTGGTGGATCTGAGGTACAAGGAGGCTTGTATAGCTAGAGTGGAGAATAGGAGAGGGAAAGCAGTAGCAGTAAGATTGGAGACTTGTTAGCCAGGAGGGCAGATCAAGAAGGGCTTGGTAGGCTATTGTAAGAGCTGGAAGGTACTTAGAGTAACATGGGAATCCAGTGGGGTGTTTTGACTAGAGTGACTGGATGTGACATATGTTTTTTTTAATCTCTATTTATTTTGGGGAGATAAAGACAGAGCACGAGCGGGGGAGGAAGAGAGAGAGAGAGAGTGAGACACAGAATCCAAAGCAGGTTCCTGGCTCTGCTGTCAGCACAGAGCCCAACGCGGGGCTGAAACTCACAAACAGTGAGATCGTGACCTGAGCCGAAGTCAGATGCTTAACCCACTGAGCCACCCAGGTGCCCCATATGTGACTTATGTTTTAGTGGAGTAATTTTGGCAGGGATGCTGTGAGTAGTTGGTAGGGGGCAAAAGTGAAAGCAGGGAGATCATTTGGAGGCCACTACAATAAGCCAGGACCCATGATGGGACTGCAAACATCCTGTTCTGGATAGACCTTTAAAGTAGACCCAGTAGGTTGCCAAGGATTGGATGAGGAATAATGGGGAAGAGGAATCAAGGAGTCCTGGTTTTTGCCTGGTTTGTGGCCTGGGTGGCTGGTGAGAAGCTGCTGTGCTATTAACTGAGAACAGTGGGAGGCGAAGGTTCTATTTTTTTTTAATGTTTATTTATTTTTGAGGAGGGGGAGGGAGGAGCAGAGAGAGAGGGAGCCCAGAACCTGATGTGGGGCTCAAACTCACAAACCATGAGGTCATGACCTGAGTCAAAGTCAGACATTTAACTAACTGAGCCACCCAGGTGCCCCAAAGTTTCTATTTTTTTGTAAGGGAGGAGTTGAGTTTGGTTTGGACATAGTTAGTCTGAGATGACTTTTAAACATCAAGTGGTCATTTCGAGTAGGAGAGGTTGGAGCTAGAGATATAAATTTGGGACTCTCAGTGTAGAAATGTTGAAAGTCACGAGCCTGGGCAAGATCATAGATGATTGGGTATCGACCAAGAAGGCATGAGGCCTGAGAGGCCCAAGGCAACCAGATAGTACAGAGCTGGGGAGATGAGATGGAATATACAAAAAGAAGTGTGAGTTAGGAAAAGGAGGACAGTATGAGCTCTGGAGGCCAAGGACAGCAAGTGTCTCAAAGAAAAGGCATGGCCATTTTTGTTAAATGTTGCTAGTAGTATAAATTAAAGAATCAAAGGTTGACAACTGGATTTGGCAACGTGGAGGTCTTTGGTGACCTGGTGTGATTAGGCGCCTGGGGTCCAAGCCTTGAGGTTGCAGCTGTGTGACAGCAAGCTAGTGGCACAATGCACAGAGAAAGCAATCCTCATGGCTTCTTTAAAAAAAAAGTTTATTTAATATTTTTTTAATGTTTATTTATTTTTAAGAGAGAGAGAGAGAGCATGAGTGGGGAAGAGGCAGAGAGAGAGAGAGGAAGACACAATGTGAAGCAGGCTTCAGGCTCTGAGCTGTTGGCACAGAGCCTGACGTGGGGCTCAAACTCACAAACTGTGAGATCATGACCCGAGCTGAAGTCAGACGCTTAACCGACTGAGCCATCCAGGCGCCCCTAAAAAAAATGTTTGTTTATTTTTGAGAGAGAGAAAGAGCACAAGCAGGGGAGGGATAGAGAGAAAGGGAGACAGAGAATCCCAAACAGGTTCTGTGCTGTCAGCGCAGAGCCTGGTGCGGGGCTTGAACTCACAAACGTTGAGATCATGACCTGAGCCAAAAATCAAGAGTCAGATGCTTAACCAACTAGCCACCCAGGTGCCCCTATCCTCATGGTTTCTAAACACATGGAAAGATGTTCATTGTCACTGAATGAATGAAATGCAAACTAAATTGCACTAAGATACCTTTTCCACCTAAGAGATTAGTCAGAAGACAAAAAGTTTAGTAATACACTGTGTTGCTTAGGCTATGAGAAAAAGTGGCAGTTTCCAACTTTGCCGATAGAATTGCAAATTAGTATAAACACTATGGAAGAGTTTATCAGTCTTCAGGGAATCAGAATGACTTGAGGTATTTCAAGCAGAAATGGATTTAATAAAGGGACTTAGATGATGGCGTCCACTGGATGGACTAAAAGAACCAAATTTAGGATGATAGGATTATGCAATGATTTTTTTTCTCTTTTTTTTGGTCACACTGCCCCAAGCTGCCATCCAGAGACTAGGAAGTCACAGCTAAAGTCACAGCTGCCTTGTAGCCCTGAAGCCAGTGATAGGCTTACTATTGCAAAACTCACAGTGGCCAAAGCCTATGTGTGTTGGCTGCCATCAGAACCAGATTAAGAACAGCTTCTATCCCTTTAGTCTTTTGTGTTTCACTGTGAACACACTTCATTGGCAAAAACTGATTGTTTGGGAAACCAAACCCAACTTCCAGTTGGGAAGAAAATCTGGGAAGTGTAGTTCCTGAGTTTCTAACCCCTGTGTTCTATATCATATCTCCCTGTGGGAGAATATAGGAGGGCATTGAAAGGGGTGCTGAATGACAGTAGATAGCATCTCATATGATCCAGCCCTTTGGCTTCCCAGCGTCCATATGTACCCTTTTGTCCATATTTAAATTTCCAGAAGCAACAATTCAACAACATGCTTCCATCTAAAAGAAAGCATAGTTACACAAAATAATGCAAACAAGAAGGTAGCCACTCTGTCGTCAGTCACGGTGCCCATCTCTGGCTGAATGTTTTTCCCCTTCTAGTTCAGTCACAATCCATCTGATATTCTAAAGACTACATTATAAGGTTAGCTACCACTAACACTCCTTATGTAAAATAATAGGGGGAGGAAAGAGGAAGAAAATACTTAACAAAACCAGGAAGAATATATATGCATGTTTACTACATTTTGGTCATTATAACTTCCTGCCTCTGCCATCTATTCCTATCCCTTTTGCCCTCAGCCAGCATTCAGCTATTCAGCATATTCTATCTGGTGGAATGATCCAAGCCTGCCTTCCTGAAGGATGTACTCTCTTGGTGATTCTGCCTGTATTTGGTTACTATAGTTTTCCATTAACTTTTCCTAATGGACAAGTAGGCATCCCAAGGAATCCTGTCATTCCAGACATATGCCTCTCAGGTCACCACTGAGTAGCATCAGTCTTATTTTCCCTTGACAATCAAGATCAGTCAGAACTGAATTCCACCAACAACTTCAATAAGGTTAGAAGAGGAGCCTGGGCTCCAGATGAGAATGGAGCCTGCTGACACCTTGATTTTAGCCTTGTGGTACCCTGAGCAGAGAACGTAGCAATGCCATGCCTGACTTCCCACCTGCAGAACTGAGTTAATAAGTAGGTGTTGCTTTAAGTCTCTAAGTTTGTAGTAATTTGTTGCACAGCAATAGAAAACTAATACACGTTCAGAGATCAGAAAGCTACAGGAACCCAATGCTCAAAATTAGTATCATTAATAGTGGGACAACTAGACATTACCTAAGGATGTGATAAGAAGTTCAATGGAAAGTTCACAGCATCACTGTAAACTATTTTGACCAGTGGTGTAAAATCTGAATCAAACCAAGCTTTTAGATTACATGACTGTTTGCATTTGTCAAAATGCAAAGAACTGTAAAGTAAAAAGGATGATGTTTACAATATATAAATTATACCTCAATAAATCTGACCTGAAAAACCTCCAAGCCTTTTGATCTACCTCATTTTACAGGAAATACCAGGGATAACTAAACGACAGCCTAAGGAAATAGATGTATTTAGAATGTGGGACATTCTACATGACAGCAGGCCTGATCTCTTCAAAGAGTCAATGTCATGAGGGGGATTGTTCCAAATAAGACAAGACTTAAGAGGCATAACGAACAAATACATTGCATGAACCTATTGGATCCTTGTTTCAAAGAAACAACTCTAAAATGTATTTTTAGGACAGTTGTAGAAATTTGAATATGAAGTGAGTTTTAGGTGGTATTAGTGAATTATTGCTACTTTTATTAGGGATATTATTGGTCTTGTTAATTGAAGAACTGTCCCTACTCTTTGGAGATATGTATTTAGGGGTGAACTGTCATGGTCTTTTTAATTTACCATAAAATGATTCAATTATGAGGCAAATATGACAAAATATTAATGATGGCTGAAACCGGGTGGGATAGTACATAGGTAGGTGTTCATTATATTCTTTTCTTTCCTGCATGTGTGAGACCAGAACTGACATTACATTGAAACAAAGAGCAGGTGAAAGCTCTTCCTGGACCTACCCAGCTGCCTTATCCAGCCTGGAGATCCAAAGTGGGTGATGGATGGACTGCACAATGTGGAGCCTTATAGCCAGTGCAAAAAGTCGTGAATGCTGAAACAGATGCCCCAGCAACTGCCACTGGCAAAAGAACAAGGGCGTTTGCCTCCCTTCAATCTTCCAAATCATGGGTGTGTGATTGATCAGTCTGAATCCAGAACCTTGCTGGCCGGGGGCATTTTACCATGCAGGTAAGGGAGCTGAGCCTTCAGAGCCCTTCACTTGCACAGGCATTGCCCCGGAGAGCCTTAGCATGTTCACATGGTCAGGTGCTCTTGTGACCATCTTTGCAGAAGTAACATATTCTAACTGCAAATGGCTCAGCCTGCTGTCTATTTCTATTCTGCTTTTCCTTGTGTCATGCTTTCCCTTGGGTTGGCTGGCATTGGAATGGTCATGGGAATTTGGAGGACCCAGCCAGGAAGAAGAGGAACTGGGGTTGCATTTAGTTGGTGTTTAACTGGATATGCTTCTGTGGTTTGCAGTCATTTGCTCATCATCCTTTTGTGGGAATGGCTTCCATGAACACCCCTGCTGGTCACTGGGCCGGCTCCCCCTGCTTTGGATACCAAGTCATATCCCAATGTGAACGAGTCCTATGCCCAGCATCAGAAATCTTTGGTAGTGGAAGAGGAAAAAAGGTTCAAATGTATGGAGCCAGAAGCTAGTCTGTGTAATATTTCCCACTTAAAGAGATATACAAAATTGCAGGTGGAGAATTTGGTATTCACTGATGCCACATAAAATGGGAACTTTCTCCTACTGGGAACATGCTCAATCACTTAGCTTATACATTGATAAACACACCAGGTATTTTTTTTTTTGATGGGCATTGTGAATCATAGACTTTATCAGAATTCCTATATTTGTAGGGCAAAATCTGTAGTAGTACTAGAAATAGTATGTGTCACATGTTTTATGCATTTCAACTATCAACAACAATGATAAATTTTAACGAGCTGTACTAAAGGAAAAATTCAATTATCTTTTTATTTATTTTCCAGGAGGTATTATAAAATCTTGTCCTGTGATAAAGTGATCAAAGATCATGTAGCCAAAAAAAAAAAAAAAAAAAAAAAAAAAAAAAAAGTAAGGAAAAAAACCTATTACAAAGATACGGTGGGTGGTTGAGAGGTTATATTGTTTTTCCCAGATGTTATGATGTTTGTGTTATTTCAGCTTTTAAGAATTTGTATATATTATTTTTTTCTCACTCTAAATGGGTATGTGTAATTTTGTATTCTTTTACTGAAAGAAGGCCTCCATAGTTGTATAAGCTTTGAATGGAGAATGGCACAGCAGAAAGATAGAATCCTGGTCCCTCTTGACATTTGGGAGCCCATGGCAAATGGATGGCCCACTGCCAGACTCCTTTTATTCAAGGGAGAAATAAATCTCTATCTTGTTTAAGTGACCATTATTTTGGCTTTTCTGTTATGAGCAACCAAACAGAATCTGAGTTGATATGCCCTTTGTCTCAGCAGTTCTATTTCCAGGAATTTATTCTACAGATATACTGGCACATATACACAATGATGTATGGTCAAGGTCATTCATTGCAGCAGAAGATGGGACATAGTCTATATGTCCATCAATGGAGGCTGGTTAGATAAATTATGTGCATCCATACAGTGAGATAGTAAGCATTGTAAATTGGGAGGAAGCTTGTCATATCGATATGAAATTATCTCTAAACTGTGAAGAGAAAAAAATAAGTACAGAATAGTGTGAATGCTTATTTGTGTAAAATATAGTTGTACATACATATGTACACACACACACACACACACACACATATGTATTTATATATAGGCTTCCAGTTCCTGTACAGGCAACTAAGTGGCTGAGGACAGGAGTCAGAGGGAGACTTTTCTCTGTGTTCTTTTTGAATAATCATTGTGAACTTTAATCTATTTTAAAATAAGTAAAATTAAAGCTAGAAAACATTCTTTTTTAAAGTATAATTTGTTGTCAAGTTGGCTAGCGTAGTGTGTACAGTGTGCTCTTGGTTTTGGGGGTAGATTCCAGTGATTCACCGCTTAATACCTGTATAACAAAACATATTGTTTGTTATAAAAAAACCTCTTTTCAGATTGAAAAAAAATCCCTGAAAGTCACCTGTAGATAGTGATGTCATATTCCTGGATTGCTCAGTACAGTCTTGCTTTATGCCTCTTATTCTGGTGTAATTATCAACATTGCCTGACTTCACTTTCAGTGGTGTCCCGGCTTGAATGATTAACTGTCTGGGTAGCTTACAAAGTGCATCACAGCCCACAACAAGTCCAGCCCACTACACTTACCACGGTGAACCCTGAGTAATGTACAGAATTGTGGAATCATTATGCTGTACACCTGAAACAAATATAGTATTGTATGTCAACTATATGGCAACAATAAATATATTAAAAAAATAAAAAAGTAGTCTGGCCCACCCTGTGCTGAAACTGATCCCACTTCTTTGGCTGATGACCAGATGAAGTGGCTGGCTTGAGTTTAGGGGCCTTGAGTGAAGAAAAATGTGGCTTTTTAATAGTGAACAAATGTCAGTCAAGCAGGCAATGATCACACCAAGAGAGATAAAGGCAAGTGGAATACATGGAAGGTACACTAGTTTCACATCCTACTTCAGGCCAGTGCTGGGGCATCGCTTAATGGGAGGAATGGTGGGTGAAGCACTGTATTGTTTATCTGATTTTCTTTCTTTTTTTTTGCTGTATAATTGCATGCACAAATGTTACATGCATATGTCATGATTCAACTCTGTAGAACTTAACCACAGTGTGTTTGCAACCTGCTTCTATGTCATAGGCTGTGAGCTCTCTGACAGCAGAGAGCATGTGTGTTTTCTCCTTGTGTCCAGCTTATAGTCATACTCACTGAATATTGAATGAATCGATGAACTCTGTACAGACCTATGCTGACATCTGGTGCTCTCTTTTCCGTAGATTCTGGTTGTCAGATTTTGAAGACTATTATCTTTATGAAGACAGGAACTAGATTTACTTGAATCAACATTGGAACCTCACTACAGAACACTGATATAAGTGCTAATTAATATCAGTATATGCCTAGTATATAGTAAGTACTAAAAAATATTAGTTTGATGAATGAATGAATGAATGATCCAGTTTTTGCAGCAGTCACCTGAGGACCAGCTTTTATACTGATCACTCCCATCACTGGTGTTATGGAATGAATGTTTGTGTTCCGCCCTGCCTCCCCAATCCCTATGTTGAAGCCCTAACCCCCAAACTGATGTTATTTGGAGCTGGCATCTTTGGGAGGTAATTGGAGTTAGATGAGGTCATGAGGGTAAGGCCCTCATGATGGAATTGGTGGCCTTATCCACCAGAGAGACATCTCTCTCTTTCTGTCCACTTGCACACACCAAGGAAAAGCCACGTGAGGACATAGCAAGTAGGTGGTTGTCTGTAAGCCAGAAAGAGTCCTCACCAGGAACCCCATCTGCTGCACCTTGATCTTGAACTTCCCAAGCCTCTAGAACCCTGAGAAATAAAAGTCTATGGCTTAAGATGTTCAGTCTGTGGCATTTTGTATGGCAGCTGAGCAGACTGGAGCAGGTAGACTCCCCTGGCCCTGGGAGGGCTCTGGCCTTGGACCAGACAGTTCTCTCACACTGGTGGAGGAAGAGTTCATGGGGGATGCAGTGTTTGGATACCTTCTTGAATGAACACAGGGAGAATCTTACAAGCTGTCACAACTTCCTATTGTCTCAGCAAAGTGCCCTTTTGAGCCTGCAGTTTCTTTCGAGCTTCTTTTCCTAGCTGTTGTGTTCATGATGGATGATATTCCCGTGTCAGGGAGTATATTCCCTGGGGATACTCAGGTTTTGATATAGTCTAAAAAAAACCTGGAAGAAAGTAAAGTGCTGTAACAATTCCTAAATGCCACATTACTAATAATATAGCGGTCCTGATTATTCACTTGGATTGTGCCATATTCAGAATGGGTTGTGAGTCATGCACTTACCAGTGAACCAACTGCCATGCCATCCTCTCTCTTCCATCAAGAATACATACATATCGCGTTCAAGTCACTGTGGTGTGGTTTTAAGAAAGGTCCTGAATTTATTCCAGTTTTCCAAAACTTACCTAATCCACAAATTTCAGTATTTTCACTGCCAGTAGTAAAAATCACCTTACAACTGATGAGGACATTCTAAGGTAGGGAATCAACTCTTTTAGTATTGCCTCCTTCTGCATCCACTTTAAAACTGCATGCTCTTGAAGGATAATGCGTCCCTAACTCCCTAGTCACTTCTCTATATAATGTTGGAGTGGTGTCAGTTGTGTGTGGCTGGGGAGGTAAGGGGTTTGGGGTAAGGCTGCTGGAAAGGGGATGGATGGTACAGAGAAGGGGGCTGAGGGCTCTCAAGTCTCACATTTTGCTTTGGGCCCCAGAACAAAGCTCAGAGGCCGGCATAGGGCCGTATGTGATAGTCACCACTTCTCCTTACCTGTGTATCATCAGGCCTCACCATCCTTTGATAATCTATTGGCTCTGGGACACCCATCTTCTAAAGAGATGTTGGTGGATAGCACACACTTGGCCTCTCTTTTGGTGTCTAGGTCCTGGCTGATCTCTGGCAAAGGGTGAGTGGTTTGGTGATGGGAGGAAACTGAGAGCTTGGGGTTGGATGGACCTGGGCTTGAGTTCCAGTTCTGTCACTTACTAGTTGTGTGGTCTTGGGCAAGTCACTTGACTTCACTGAGCCTCAGTTTCTTTATAAGTAAATGGGGTTTACAATAAAACTTTCCACCTCATACAATTGTTATATTAAAACTGATATAATGCTTAACATGGGTCTTGGCACATAATAAGCCTTTGATAAATGTGAGCTATCATTTTTTCTGTATGTTTGCTTATTCTTCTGATATGTTGAAGATCAGGTATAAAAAGATTTTAGGTGGGATGTTACCCAGTTGTCACTGACCATTTGCTGTTCAGCTTGGGATGAGGTTTGATGCTAGGACAAACCCCAAAATGGGTGGGTAGAGCGTAATAAGTGTCCATTAGGGGAGGCTTGCCTTTACTGAGTCATTTCCAGATGCACAGAGCACCTGGGAGCACTGAGCTTCTTTGAGGAGTCCTGAACATGCAGGAGTAAAGCAAAAGTTCAATCCTGGGAAGGGTTGTTGGAGTCCAAAGCACAAATTCTAGAAAGGTGGAGTCTGGGTGGTCTCCCCAGAGCAGTCCTTTGGAGGGAGAAAGGAAATGTGGCAGTACCAGGCTACAAGGACAGGGGTATAGGCATCCTACACATCACTGATTGCTGATATAGAGCCTGAAAGCCATCTCTCCCGGACAATGAGCTGCTCAAGATGAGGACAGTGCTGTGGGAATCTGAGCCTACAGCCTGGAATGGACCAGCCTGAGGCTCTGATTTTAACAAACAATGGGCAGTGAGTTCAGCTTTGGAGGCTTGTCCCCAATCATAGGACCTTCACTAGAAAGGGCCTCTCTGGGTTTTGGTTTCCTCAGCTGTGTGTTAAGAGGATAGATGTTTCCTGAGATACCTTGCCTTTCTGTGGCTGGGAGATGGTAAAGGAGGAATAAATAGTTTGGTTTTGGTGGACTGCCTTTTTTGCATCTCATTGTGTATGCCCCCTGCCATTCTCTCCTGACCTTGGGGACATTCTTGCTGCTATCTGATGGACTAGGACTCCAAAATTTACTGTCATCTCAGTCACCAGTACTGGTTACTGTGAAAAATATCTCATCTGCCTTTCTCTGCCCATGCACAAGGATGAGTTTTGCATTTCTCCTCTTACCTTTCCTTCATGACAATGGTGCCATTAAGTCATTCATTCATTCATTCATTCATTCACTCACTCATTCATTTATTGGTTCATTCACTAGGTACCAAGCACAGTGCCAAAGGCACAGGAGAGAGCAATGGGCATTGTCTTGTGCTTGTGGAGTGGGCATGATGTCGGAAGAGACAAATCTGGTGACAGGCAATGGGCATTGTCTTGTGCTTGTGGAGTGGGCATGATGTCGGAAGAGACAAATCTGGTGACAGGTGTAATGAGAAAGGAGAGGCTCTGTGTGGAGTGGGGGTGGGGAGAGTTGATGGGGAAGGGGACAGTAAGATCTTTTTGAGGATGGGCCATTTGAGCTGAGACTTAAATGGTAAGTAGAAGTGAGACAAGAGAAGCAGGCATCTGTGTTGGGGAAGGAGAGGAAGGGGCACAGGAGGACGGATGTCAGCTCCAAGAGGGCGGGGACCCTTGACTCTTGTTTGCTGACTCTTGTATCCCAATGCTTTAAATGGTAGGCAATCAACGAATAGTTGCTGAATGGAAGAATAAATTGAGCCACTGGGGTAAAGTCTCTGTGGCAGGAAAGAAGCTGAAAGAAGGTGAGTGTCCCTGCAGTGCTGTCACTCAGAAGCTCAAAGAAGTTAAGAGTAGAAGTTGGGGCCAAGTGTGTATGTGTGGGGGGTGCTCATCTAGTTTGGATTCCCTGAGAAGCAGATGCTGAGAGGGGGATTTGGGTGTAGGCAGTCTTTATTTGGGGAGCACAAGTGAGGGAATGGGGTAACTGAGAAGAAAAGGGAAAAGCCAGTAAATAGAGGGGGTGTGTGTTGATGAATGGGGCACCACTGTGGGCCTGGGAAGAGAGGCTGAATTTTGTGGGGGCCTCAGAGGAGTCTTGTGGGTATTGTCCTCCCAAGGGGTGGTTACTTATCAATGAGTCTTGCTCTCATTGGTTGAGGAGGGTCCCTTGGGCGTTAAATCCCTAACACTGCCTGCTGCCCAGCTCAAGGGCTGAGCAAGCTATTGTGCTATGGAAGGAAGCCCTGGGGGGGGGGGGGGTGCTGCAAGCCCACCCCCACCCCCCAGCTGCAGATGAGCCCGGAGGAGGCTGAGAGGGTCTGGGGTGAGTACCAACTGTGTCTGCTGCAAAGACAAAACGGGGGTTCCAAACAACAGAGGGTGCTGCTTTGATTACAGTGGTGGCATTGCATGTGGAGGGAAGTAGGTAAATCTGAGGTCCTCTTTGGAGGTGGAAAATGATTAACAGTAAAGGGTCAAAGCTTTTTCTTTCTTCCTGTCTCTCCTCTTTCTTTCCACAAATGCTTATTGTTGTGGTTTGGCTTCCTGGCAAGCAACTCTGAGGCTAAGATTGTGGAGTGGGCTGTTTAAGGAGTGTCCCTGGACCAACACCTGTGGAAAGGAGGGCAGAGATGCAGGAATGGGGCACAGGGAGGACCACCGATGCCCTCGGCCAACCCCACGTACCCCTTGAAGCTATACCTGCCCTCCGCTGCTGTCCTGGGTGGGGCCCAGAAGCTGCACCTCCATCAGCCCATGGGCCCCCCTGGGAAGGGCCTGTGTGATTCTGGGCCAAGCAGCTCTCTTCAGCTGAGGCGATTTCTATCATGGTGTCCACCAAGGTTATTAAGAGTCTCACGGGTCAGGTACTGCTGCAGGTGCTGGGACCATAGCAGTGAATGAGAACGGCCATAACAAGGGAGAGGCAGTAACAAACAAATATATATAACGTCAGACAGTGAGAAGCGCAAAGCAGAAAACAAACAGGGTTAGCTGAGTGATGGCTAGACCAGGAGGAGGAAGGTGGGGGTGGAGGTGAGGCAAACTTGGGAGAGGCCTGACAGTTTAGAGGCAGGACAGCCCCTCCCTGGAGCAGCCAGCTCCCATCTCTCTGCCTCTGTGTATGGAGTAGGGGCACCACCCCCTCCCATGGGATATTTGCCCTGGGACCCTCTGCTTCCTTGTTTGCGGGCAACCTGGGGTTTTAGGAGTTGGGGGATGGGGTTCACACGGAGTCTCAATGGTGCTGCTGCCTTCCACCTGGAACAGCTGGCACAGCCTCGGGCCTGATCATTATTAACCCAGGGAGGGGGTGGATTGGCAGAATGCACGCCTGGGCCCCAGCCAGGGCTGAGATTGTGTGTGTGTGTGTGTGTGTGTGTGTGTGTGTGTGTGTGTGTGTGTGTGTCTGTCTGTCCTCATGCGTGTCCTTGGCCCACCTCACCTGGGCTGGTGCCTGCAGGGAGCCAATCGCCTGCCTCCTATTGGAGGCCAGGGATGGGGAAGGACCCCCAGCCTGCTGCCCTCCCCCGACCCAGGCCCTTGGGTTTGCAGAGGAAGGTCGAGCAGCGCAGCCAGCCGCTGGGGGAGGCCAGGAGCCGGTGTCTGCGCGGTCACGGATCATTAGGGCCGCGCAGGCTGGCGCAGTCTCGGCCTGGGCGAGGGCAGCCAGTCTGCCAGCGGAGGGGCTGTGGGCGGCGAGTCCTCCTGGCACACAGCCGACCCGGGCGGTGTGGCAGCTCCCGGCAGGGGAGGGCGCTGTCCAGGGGATGCGCAGCTGGGGCCCGGAGGGCGTCAAGGGCCCGAGAGTGCAGCCCAGTCCGGGTCTTGGTCCTGCTGCGGGTTTCCCATAGGAAGCCACCGCCACTGCCCCCTCCCCACACCCCCAAATGGCAACCAGCCCCTCTGTTTCAGATGCCTCGGGTCGGTTCCCTGGTGACCGCAGAAATGAAGCCGTGGGTGACGACTTTTGGAAGACCCAGCACTTGCTCACATTAGCTAATAAAAACAGTACTGACTTGTAAAATAAATGTAGGGAAGACAAAGTTTTTAACTGTTGGTGCAGGTGTGTGCGGTGGTGGGTTGGCTGTTTTGCTGTTGTCCCCCGCAGCCCTGGTGTGAGGGCTTCCTCCTCCTCTTTTCCCTTCTCTGGCTTCCTTGGGGCTGGGCTGGCAGAGGCCAGGGACTTTTTAGTGTTGCAGCACTTACCAAATAAAAGTACCAGTTAAATTTGAATTTCAGATAAAGGAACTTTGTGTGTGTTGTGTGTGTGTGTGTGTGTGTGTGTGTGTGTGTGTGTGTGTAAGTATGTCTCATTCATTATTTGAAACATGCTTATACTAAAATTATTCATTATCTGAAATTTGACAAATTTGTAAAGTGTAAGTATGTCCCAAATAATACATGGGATATACTTATACTAAAAATATGGTCATTTATCTGAAAGTTACCTGAAATTCAAACTTAATTGGAATCCTGGATTTTATCAGGCAACCCTACTCTGAGAGCCACATCTCCTGTGTCCCACCATGTCCAGGAAACAAGGAAGGATGGTAGAGCCCTCATCGCATCGCACCTCACCTCACTCCCAATATTGTGAGAGCTTCCCGAGCTGCTTCTGAGGTCAGGCTCTGGCTCAGAAGTGGGTTGTGGGTGTTGAAATAGGAACCAGAAGGCCTGGGCTCTGAGTCCCTGCCCTTCCAACATGGAGTTAGGCACGGTTAGCGTCCCTGAGACCCGCTTCCTCAGCTTTAAGAGGGTGTAATAGCAGATGATCATGCGGCTGGAAGGTCATCCATCCTAGCACATTCACTCTGTGCATTTTAAGGAGCAGAGGGCAGGGGTCTCAAACTCTGAAGACGATGGGTGCTGGCTGGGTAGGTGGAGGGTAAGTGAAGTAAGAGCAGTTCCTCAAAGAGCATAATCCAGGGAGGGAGGGAGGGAGGGGGCAGCTGTGGTCTGGTTCCAGCTGGTAATTGTCACATGGTCAAGTGAGGTCAGATCCTACAATTTTTCTAAACAGCCTAGATATCGGGACTTTTACACAAAAAATGTGATTTGAAAATGTTGGCAACCAATTAATATTTTTGGTTAAACATTTTAAACACTGTGTAGTCCTAACAAATGAAACCTAACAGTTGTGTCAGAGAGCTTCCTGTATATTAATTTGTCCAGCCACCCTAGGAGATAGATATTATTACGATCCCCATCTTACAAATGAACACATGGAGGCACAGAGAGACTAAGAGCTGATGCCATATTTGGTCTGAAGGCAGCCAGTTGGTTGTCTTTGAAAAGCAGTCCTTTCTGAGCCTGCGGGCACTAGTTATACTGAGCCATGCTGAGGGCAGCACAGTGGCTAAAAGCCCAAGCTTAGGAGTGAGAGAGACGTGGGTTCAAGGCCCAGCCCTTCCTTCTCTCACCGGCTGTGCCATGCTGTGCCGGGAAATGTCTAATAGTGGGCTCTCCAAGGTGTTTGCCCATTTCCATGGTGTAAATACTCCCACCACTTTTGATCTGAAGCTACCAGGGTGCTGGCTGTTCCGTTAGCGAGAGAGGCGCACAACTCGCTCTGCTATGCTACTGCTGCTGTGACCTTAGACAAGCTGATTCATATTTGCGGCCTCCTTGCCTGTGACGCTGAAATCTGAATGCCCACCTTTCAGCGTGAGAAGTGAAGAAACGATGTGAGTGATGTGCTTTGGCCTCATGGTTGCACACCTAGTACGTGTTTAGCAAAGATTCAATGAGTCTTTTTCTTTAGGCTCTTGACTTACAAAAATCCTCCTTCTTCTTCTTCAAGCCCAGGCACCTTCTACGCCTTCCATGATGCCCTCCTGCCTTAAATTGCCCCGGTTAGGTGGGGAGGTTTCTGACTCAGGAGATGGGGGCCCAGGGCATGGGCGCCCCCTTGTGGCAAAGAGCAGCAGCAACTTCTAGGGGGCAGAAGGCTGGCCTGGTTGCAGATGCTAAGACAGGTGTGAGGCCTTAGGAAATCTTGCACCTTCTCTGGCTCTAAATTTCTCTGCCTGTAGAATCGCGGTGGTAGTGCTTTTACTGTTCCTGCAGCTGAGGGGCAGATATGTGCCCCCTGAAAGGAAAATGCTTTGAAAGTTAATTCATCACATCTTTTAGCACCAACCCCTCCCGCCTCTGTGTGCTTTCCAGTTTTGTCATCTGTAGAATGGGAATAATAACTGTTGTGATCTCATAGAGTCTTTGTGAGGATTAAATGAGTTAATTAATGTAAATTAAATTAGAATGGACCTGCCACATATTAAACATTACGTATATTAGCTATTCTTAGAAATAAAATATAACATTGTAAATGATATTGAGGGGTGATACACTGTCAGTTTCCCTTTCAGGAGCCTGAGGGGTTCTTTTGAATAGATTCTGCTGGTGTTTCCTCCTTGCTGGATGCTCAGAACCCAAAGCCACTGGGCACCTGAATTTGCTTCTTCCTACTCTGCACGCAGAACCCTGTGGGCAAGCACACACATCTCATACATGCTGGTTCCTGAGAAGTTGTAGACATAGCAGTGGGCTGGAAACCTGTTTGTGCCTGTGGATGTAGAGATCTCCATCCTACCTTTCCCTTTTAGCCAAAAATATTTTTTTAAGTTTATTTATTTATTAAAGAAAGTGCACACACATGTGAGGTGGTGAGGGGCAGAGAGAGAAGGAGAGGGAGGGAATCCCAAGCAGGCTTCACATGGTCAGTGCATAGCCCAACATGGGGCTCGAAGTCATGAACCATGAGATCATGACCTGAGCCAAAATCGAGAGTTGGATGCTTAACCGACTGAACCACATGGGTGCCCTTAGTGAAAAGTAGTTTTTAAGCCCCAAGGAGGTCCAACGCCTAGACTGCACTGGTTCTGATCTCAGGGGGGACAATATAAATATCATAAAGTCAGGACTGGAGTCAGAAAACCAGACTTTGCTTGAGTGCTCTTGGACAAGTTATTCAGCCACCCTGAGCCTCAGTGTTCTCATCTGTGAAATGGAGGGATTGATCTCTGAATATTCTTTCCATTTCTAGAACACTGTGTGTTCCTTGGTCGTCTTCTTCTCTTGGCTGTGGAGGTCGGTAGGGGTGGAGGAAGTGGGAGATGTCAGGACTCCTTTTTTGGCTCTTGCTCACCCTGGATGCTGGCATCTGACCAGAGTGAATCTGTAAGGGAGAAATTGTTGAGTAATAGGGAGGATCTTAGCCCATTTGTGAGGAGCAGTGTAATGGTGGGTGAGAGCTCATGGCAAGAGAAGGGGGGGGTGGTAGTGGAAGCTGAAGAAACTTCTGGTGCATAACTATGGTGCTCATGTGGGTCATTGGTTCCTTTGTGGTTTGCTCTGCCTCCCTTCTTTTAGGAAACTGTCACTCCCCAATACCTGTGTTTCAGGTGACCAGTCCCTGACCTGCAGTGGGCTTATGACCCAAGCTGGGGAAAGCAAATCCTTTTCAAGGACCAATATGGATGGTGAGGGAGAGAGGGGCAGACTCCTTTCTCTGGCGTCGCTGCCTGTGTGACTGCCTGGACCATCTTTGTTGCCACATGGAGAGAGCCTGCCTGAAAATGGAGCAAACTCAAGGGAAGGCAGACTAGCAGCAGAAGGTCCTAGGGACATAATTTGAGCTCCTAGATGCAGCCATGCCAAAAGCCAGTCCCACCCTTGGATTTCCCATTTATTTGTACTTATAAATTCCTCCTTTTTATTATTCCAATTTGAGTGGGGTTTCTATTGATGACAGTTGACAGAGTCCTGGAAAATGTAATGTCCAATAAATGTAATAACACTTCAGGATGATATGTTAGATCCTTTCCACTCAAAATCGTCCATGCACCAGCAGCATGGGCATCCCCTGGAGCCTGAAATGCAGAATCTCAGGCCCATTTCAGATCTAGTGAATCAAGATCCCAGGATTAACAAGATCCCAGGATATTCACATACACATGGAAGTCCGAGAAGCATTACTCTAGACCAGTGGTTCTCTGCTCTAGCTGCATACTAGAAAGTCTCAATACCCTAGCTACACTCCAGGCCAATTGAGTCAGAATCTCTGGGGGGGGAGGGGGGGGTGGGCAGACCCTGGCATCAGCATTTTTGGAAGTTCCCCTGGTGGTAACAACATACAGTCAATGTTGAGAAGACCTGCTTTGGTGTGATTTGCTTGGTGGGAGCAAAAGGCCTCATGTTTTGTGATTTAGCCTGGAATGGGAACCTACTTTTGTGGAGGGTACAGCAAAGGGACTCCCTGGTAGTGATGGGGATCCCTTTGGAATGACATGGGAGCTGTCAAGCAGAGGGGCCAGACCGGACTGTACCCCATAGGCACCTCAAGGGGGGTTTACCCAATCTGGGAATACTTTCTTTTTCTGTCACCTCAAAATGTCTTCTTTTCTCTGAATCCATAACCCAGGACTACATGAAAAGCTCTTATGCTTTCAAAAATCCAACTTCCTCCGACACAGGCACTTGAACATAAGGAATCCCAAACTGAACCCAAATATTATTTTTTTATTGAACCGTGAACTACCCCCAAAATATGTTGTGAGTTTTCATTTTCCTTCTTAAAAATCGTTGTGGTGAATCAGTTCACTCTGGAACTAATCCAGATGCTTTCTAAAGCCAGTCAACTGGAAGAAAATGGGGATATCAAAATATTCTCTGAATTGAACCTGAAGGAAATTCTTTGCATTGGAGACTTTGCTACAACTGGTCACTGTGGGAATTTGGCCCTGTGGCCTCATCTTTCCAGTGACTAGTTGGATGCTGTGTTCTCCTGCCTTTCCATCTCTCTCTGAGTGAGGACCTTGCCAGGACCTGTGGGGGCACCTGTGACCAATTATGGATAGGTCCAGGTGGCCTCATTAGGATGTTAGCAGGTGGCAGAGGTTGGTGTGCTCAGAAAAATGAGGAAGATGGAGGTATCCTGTTCAGGAGGAGAAGAAGGATGGGCAGGGAGTTTCTGGGGCTGCTTTGTGTTTGTTCTTTATGGTCTTAACTGCTGGCAAAGAACCATTTCCTGCCTGGAGCTCTGCTTGGAGCAGAGAGAGGGGTGGGAGTGCTGAGGAGAAAGCTGGAAGCCCTTCTCCTACTCACCTAGTCAGCAGCGCATTAGGATTCTAATCAGGCAGAAATAGCTTCCCGTCAGCTCATTACAAACTCTTAACAAGGTCCCAGCTCCAGGTCGGGGCTGCTTTTCTCCTGCTGGGGACAATGATGAGCAGCTTGTTGGAACCTTTGGTAACTCATTTGTTACAACATGTGATTCACAGCAGCAGGAGGGCTCTAGGGTGGAGGCGGTGGAGGAGGGAACAGGGGAAGAGATGGAGACAGGGGCCGCCTCACAGAGGACAGGAAGGCAAAATTGTCCAATGCTTTAGGGAAGCCAGGCCCACACCCTAATGGACAACTAGAATCTTCTGTGAATCTGGGCCCAGTTATGTGTGAGGTGACAACTGTGTGTGGGAGCAGGTGGCATCATGACCACTTGCTGGCAGAGACAAGGCCAAGTTTTTTATCCAGTGGGGACAGCACTCAAGAGCTCTGCTTTGCATGCCCGCATAGCCTGAGGCCAATCCTTGAACTTACTCAGTGATTTGAAAAATATTTGCATGCCATAATTTTCCAGCTCAAAAACTATCAAGGTTTCCCAAATTCCCATTGTCTTACATTTAAACTTCTTTATTTGTCTATCAGGACTCTTCCTAAAACAACCCTACACATACTAGTCGTATTTCAAGTTTTTACCCCTATCCAAAATCCTCTATTGGAAACTCTTGAGGGCCTGATTTCTTCAGTATCTCATAGAAATAGTTAATTTTACCTTATTCCTGGTTTTCCTTCATATTCAAGTTCTCTCCATTCATCAAAGCTTAACCAAAGCATTATATCTTCTATATATCTTTTCATGGTTATGCAAACGTTCACTGGATGCCTACAGCATGGCTTAAAACAGGAATCAGCCAACTACAGTTCGTGGGCCAAATCTGGCCCACTGCCTATTTTTATAAATAAAGTTTCATTGCCACACAAGCCATATACTGCAGTTACTTATTGTCTGTGGCTCCTTATCTACCATAACAGCAGAGTTGAGTAGCAGAGACTGTATGACCTGCGAAACCTAAAGTATTTACTATCTGCCCCTTTGCAGAAAGTTTGCCTACCCCAGCTTAAACTATAAGACATAGAACACGCTTCCTTAATTTCTTTCGAAAAGCCTCACCAGATTCTTCTGTACTCCTCCTCTCCCTATCGAGTGCCCGCTTCCCATCTTTTCCTGCTCTGAACGTCCATCACGTTTTACTGTGTTGCTTGTGATACTTTTCTCTAAAATTTTAAGTAGTCACCTATTGAAGGGCATGTTTTGTGTGATCCTCTAATCTGTAAGAGCTTTGAGGGCAGAACCTGTTCAGACCCACCTCCGCAACCCCTCGGTTCTTAACACAAAGATCAGTAAGTGGGGAGAGGACCTTGTTGGTTGAAGTCTGCTGTGGCTCCTGAATGGCCTCCTTGAACTGCCACAAGGGCATCACCAGCTTCTGGAAGGTCTGTGTAGATCATGGCAGCATGGTGACTGTGTTCCCACTGGGCTATGGCCATCTAGTCCCGCCCTTTAACTGGGAGCCAGACCCTACATCCTTAATATTGAGACCGGCATTTCAGGGACGGAGGGATGTTCTGCAACTCTGAGGATGATTTATTGGATGCTACTAATCCTGGCCCATGTCCATCCCTCCTTCCTTTAACTTGAGCCTACATTTTAGGGAATTCTAGGTGTAGGACCATCAATTCCATGGAGATATCCAAGAAAAATAAAGGCTTCCTGTCTCTCAATCCTTGTTGTAAAATCACAGTGTAACTGTGGTAGGCAGAATAATGGATCTCCAAGATGCTCATGTTCTAATCCCCAGATTTAATGATGGTATTAAAAAATTTTTTTCTTGCATTTATTTATTTTTGAGAGACAGAGCACAAATGGGGGAGGGCAGAGAGAGAGGAAGTCACAGGATCCAAAGTAGGCTCCAGGCTCGAGCTGTCAGCACAGAGCCTGATGTGGGGCTTGAACCCACAAACTGTGAGATCATGACCTGAGTTGAAGTCAGACGCTCAACCGACCGAGCCACCTAGGCATCCCTAATGATATTATTTTAAAGTGCCAACGTGAGTCTGAAGCTATGATTAAGTATAAGAACTTTGAGATGGGAGATGACCTTGGATTATCTGATTGGGTTCAATTCAATCACTTGAGTCCTTAAAAGGAGAATAGGCAGGAGAGGCCAGAGAGCTGCCATGTGAGAGGGATTTGATCCACTGTTGCTGGCTTTGAAGATGGAGGCAGGGAGTCATGAGCCCTGCAGTGAGGTCAGCCTCTAAGACCTGGAAAGCTAAGGAACAGATTCTCTCCTAGAGCTTCCAGAAAGGTAGATGGTCCTGGCAACACCTTGGTTTTCGTTCAGTGAGACCCATGTCAGGCTTCTGACCTCTAGAGCAGTCAGCTAATAAATTAGTGTTAAGACCGAATTTGTGGTAATTTGTTACAGCAGCAGCAGATGACTAATACAAAATACTCCCTACCCTGCTTTTCTTTTTAGCCTGGAATGGCTGACCCTCCACTTGCACCAAATGGTTCAGTGACTCAGAGGCATATTGGGGAGGTGGAGGTCACATGGGCATTTGCCCATTCATTACAGAAAAAAAGCCATGTTGTTGTCCTGGAGCTAAAGCTGCACTGGTTGTCTTTGAAGTCATGACCTTTGCCTCTAAGAATAGATTGGGCAAACGTGAATGACCTTTTGCTGGCAGCCTATCGGGGAAGGGATGGACCAACCTTGTGGGTTTTTTGTTGTATGTGTATATAAACTTTAGGTTTTTAGCACCAGCTGGTAGAACTCTGGTCCTCAGAGAACCAGGAGCCCTAAAGTTCAGGGCCTGGGGTGCTTTCCTCTGGGCACTGCTGTGGTTACAAGAATAATCGGATGAACCTTGTATCCGTGATCTGGTGACATGATGATACTATACAACCCACCACCCACCGAACCTTACTGACTTAGAATGATAACCCTTTATCATAGCTCACAGGTTTATGGATTGGTTGGCCAACTCTGCTGATCTGGGCTGGGCTCAGCTGGGCTTGCTTATGCATCTGTGGTCAGCTGACAGGTTGGCGGGAGGCTGATTGGTCTAGGGTGACCTCAGCTGGGGAGACTTAGCTCTTCTCCATGTGCTCTCTTATCCTCCAGAAGGCTAGTTGCTCTTATTCTCATGATGGAGACAGAGAGGGGGTGTGGGGAGTGGGTGAGGTCTCTCGAGGCCTAGGCTTGGAACTGAGACATTGCTGCCCACTCGTGCTGCTGCAGTCTGTTGGTCCAAGTAAGTTACAAGGCAACCTAAATTCAAAGAACAGGGAAATAGACTCAACCCCTTGATGGAAGGAACTACTGAGTCACATTACAAGTGGTGTGGGAAGGATGGAGAATTAGGGCCATTTTTGCATTCAATCTGCTACAAACTCTGGGGAGGAAATAATGTCCTTGTTCCAAATAGCTCCTGACGGCTGAGGTGAACTAGGCTCCTGCCCACTTCTGGCTCCTCTCCGTAGGCTGTGAGCCATCAGAGCCTCCAGACCCTCTCTCCTCTTCACTACCTGCCCCTGCCAGTAGAAGCCATAATTCTCCCTATGAATTGCCACCCGCCAGCCCCTCCCTTCTATGTCTCTCTGCTTCAAGCCCGAGGGCTGTCGTGGGCGACCTGCTGGCTTGATGAATGCGGCTTCTGTAAACCTTCCCCTGGCCTCTGTCGCAACATCAGCGTGAAATGAACTTGCTAATACTCCGAGGGCCACAGTCCTTTTCCTCTTCCCCAGCGCGACGCATCAAATCGATCTGGCCGGGTGAGCCACGACAAACCCCACAGAAAAAAGCATCAGCAAATTTAAAGCCTCGTTTGAGGTCTTGATTCACCATAAACTAAGTTGCCGGCAGCAGGCATTGACACTTCTTCCACTGAGGTTGATACTGGGATTTATCGACTTGCCGTAAGACGTTGATATTGACCAAGACTGAGTTCCAAATGAAAAGGCCCATGGCAGTATATCTTCATTGCTCAAGTAATCCGAGGACTTGCTAATCCTTCCTTGTCCCACTCAATAATGTTTTGCAGAAATTCTTTTGGAACGGAGAGACTATCACTTAGACACAACAAGATGCTCTTTCCCCACAAGCACTCCTGAAAGAGGGATGGGGTACAAGCAGTGTGTTGAGAACACGACCAAAGTGCTGGAAAATCTATTCATGCCCACACCCCAAAACCTTTCACTTTTTAGAGACTCAGTTCTATCCTCCTGGGAAACTGCCCAGAAAAAAAACACAATAGGACTTCACATGGGACCTGCTCACGAATAGTGTCAGCTTCCCTTTCTCCACTGGTCCTCAGGCTAATGGATCCCGATCCCAGGGGATGCTCTGATGTCATCCTTAGCCCTGGTGCCTGACAGTGAAATTAATGTGACATTTGGTTCTTGCTAATTTCAAGGCCCACTAGGAACACAGAGAAAGAAGGGAAAATTTATTACCTGCTAATTTATTTTCTCATTGAAATACAGTCTGCAGCCCTCACTTTAGGGGAGGATATGTTTGCAGTAGAATCATATACAGTGAGTTTTGAGTTATTTTAGGTGTCAGGGTCCCTGGGGAAACCAGCAAAGAGAAGATGAGCAGACAGAACAGGGCCAAGGAAGTAGCCCGGAGAGGCAGATAAAGGAGTGAGCCAGAGGGGCAGAATTTCCAGCCCAGCTTCCTTACTCAGCTCTGTTCTGCCTGATAGTCTCTAAAGGCCCATTCAAGGGGGGAAAACAGAGGTCAGCAGGGAGAGGCCAAGGAAGGCAGAGCCACAGGAAGATGGGGCTTTCACAGATATGCGGTCAGGGAGGCACATGCAGGATGCCCAGATGTTGATCCACAGTGGGACCCTTGCTCCATGCTCCATGCAAGACCTTTGATGTCATTAGCAGTGCGATCATGACTAGCCCTCCAGCTTGACACTCCAGGGAGAGAAGGAATTGGTCACTGCATCAAATGCATCCCAAAGAGGTACTGACACAGAGATTCTGAGCACAGGCTTGGCAGTCAAACAGTACTGGGTTTGAAACCTGGCCTCAGCATTTACCAGCTGGGTGACCTTGGGCAAGTCTCTTATCCTTTCTAAGCCACAGTTGCCTCATCTGCAAAGAGGAGGAAATAATAACACTGCCACGGCAGACACCATATATTGCCTCCTTTCCCCCTCTGCCAACAGAAGATCAGTTTTGTTCAGGTATCAGTTCAGGTGTGGTCTCTGGGGAGGTGGGCCCACTTCCTGATCCAGGAATGAATGTGTGAATGAGATACAAGGGAATATTTCTGGGTGATTCTGAGAAAGATGTTCACTCCCTGATAAGAGAAGTTTTGACATGTGCTTCCTTCCTGATGTGGAGTAGATAAGGGAAGAATCTCCCTGATTTTGCTGCCTTCTGCTTCCTATGGTGGAAATTTGAAAACAAGTTTTATTTATTTATTTTTTTGAAAGAGAGACACTGCGAGTAGGGGAGGGGCAGAGAGAGAGAGAGAGAGAGAGAGAGAAGAAGAGAGAATCCCAAGCAGGCTCTGCACTGGCAGTGTAGGGCCCAACATGGGGCTCGAACTCACAAAACTGTGAGGTCATGGCCTGAGCTGAAGCCAAGAGTAGGACACTTAACCAACTGAGCCACCCAGGTGCCCCAGAATGTAAGTTTTCATTTCTTTAGGATAAGTAACTGGTAATGGGATTGCTAGTATGTGTATATTTAACTTTTTAAGAAATTGCCAGATTGTTTTCTGGAGTGGCCATACAATTTTGCATTCTTACCAGCAAGTTCAGAGAGTTCCAGTTATTCTACATTTTCGTCAACACTTGGTCTTTTGGGTACTTTGAAATTTATCTTCAGCCATTTAATAGATGTGTGGTGGACAAGCCACTGATTTTTTTTTTTTTTTAAAATTTTTTTTTTTTCAACGTTTATTCATTTTTTTGGGACAGAGAGAGACAGAGCATGAACGGGGGAGGGGCAGAGAGAGAGGGAGACACAGAATCGGAAACAGGCTCCAGGCTCTGAGCCATCAGCCCAGAGCCCGACGCGGGGCTCGAACTCACGGACCGCGAGATCGTGACCTGGCTGAAGTCGGACGCTTAACCAACTGCGCCACCCAGGCGCCCCTCCACTGATTTTTAATTTGCATTGTTCTAATGGTTAATAATGTTGAACATTTTTTCAACATCCATATATCCTCTTTGATGAAGTGTTTATTCCTTTGTCCATTTAAAAATTGTATTATTTGTTTTTGTATTGTTGAGTTTTAAGAATTCTTTATGTAGTCCTTTGTTGTATATGTGATTTGAAAATATTTTCTTCCAATCTGTAGTTTGTCTTTTCATTCTCTTACCAGTGTCCTTTGCAGACCAAAAGTCTTCCATTTGGAAGAAGTCTGATACTCAATTTTTTCCTTTATGGATTATATTTTTGGTGTTAAATCTAAGAATGTTTTTCTAATTTCACATCTCAAAGATTGTCACCTGTTTTTTCTACAAGTTTTATATTTTATACTTAGATCTATGATTTATTTGGGTGAATTTTTGTGTAAGACGTGAAATTTAATTTGAAATTAATTTTTTTTTAGCATATGGCTGTCCAGTTGTTTTAACACCATTTGCTGAAAAGACTGTCTTTTCTCCACTGAATAGTTTCTGTACCTTTGTCAAAAATCAGTTGGCCATATTTGTGTGGCTCTATTTCTGGACTGTATTCTATTTCGTTGGTGTGTGTGTGTATTTTTTTTCTTTTAAAAAATGTTTATTCATTTTTGAAAGACAGAGAGAGACAGAGCACAAGCAGGGGTGGGGCGGAGAGAGAGGGGGACACAGAATCTGAAGCAGGCTCCAGGCTCTGAGTTGTTAGCACAGAGCCTGACATGCGGCTCGAACTTCGAGCCGCAAGATCTTGACCTGAGCTGAAGTCGGATGCTCAACTGACTGAGTCACCCAGGCACCCCAGTGTGTGTGTGTATTTCTTTGCTAGTACCATGTCTTGACTTACTGTACCTTTGTAGAGAGTGTTAAGATCGGGTAGCTTGATTTCTCCAATCTTATTCTTTATTTTCCAAAATTATTTAAGCTATTTATCAGTTTGGGCTGCTGTAACAGTACTGAGTAGCTTAAGTAATAAACATTTATTTCTCAGCTCTAGAGGCTGGAAGTCCAAGAATAGGGTGTTGACATGGTTGGGTTCTAGTGAGGGCCCTCCTCCTGGTTCATAGATGACTGCAGTCTCACTGTATCCTCACATGGTGGAGACAGAGAAGAAGTAAGCTCTCCTTTGTCTCTTCTTATAAGGGCACTAATCCTGTCATGAAGACCCCACCCTCATGACCTAATTAGCTCACAAAGGCCCATCTCCAAATACCACTACATTGAGAATTAAGGTTTCAACATATAAGTTTTGGAGGGGACACATACATTCAGTCCATTAGCACCGTTTTGTTCCTTTGCTTTTTTGTATACATTTTAGAATTAGCTTGCCCAAATCTATACAAAAATCCAGTTGGGAGTTGGATTAAAGCTGTATTGAATCTATTGATCAATCTGGGAAAAATAGACATGTTTACTGTATTGATTTTTCTACTTCATGAGCATGGTATGCCTCACCATTTATTTAGGTCAAATGTGAATTATTTCACCAGCATTTTATAGCTTTCAGGATACAGATTCTACATGTATTTTGTTAGATTTATATCTAAGGATTTAATTTTTTGAAGTTATAAATGGTATGTATTTTTGCTAGTATCTGAAAATATGATTGAGTTTTCTGTGTTTATCTGGTAGCCTGTGACCTTGCTAAACTCATTCTTGTTTCCAGGAATTTTGTTGTTTTCTTAGGATTTTCTACCTTGAAAGTTGTGAATAAAGTCAGTTTTATTTCTTCCTTTCCAATCTGTTAAGATTTTCACCTGAATGGGGCTGGTGAGAATATGTTTTCTTCCCAGTCTAGGGGAAAAGAATTTGATGTCTCACATTTAACATGATGTAGCTGTAGGGTTTCCCTAGATGCCCTTTATTAGGTTGAGAATGTCCTCTTGCACTCCTAGTTTACTGGGATTTTAGAGTGATTAGATAGTGAATTTTGTTAAATGCTTTTCTGCATCAATTGATACAATCCTAAGGGTTTTCTTCTTTGGGCTGTTGATATGGTGGATTGCATGGATTGATTTTCCAATATTGAATCATCCTTGCATTTCCAGAATAAACTCCACTTGTCCTTCTATATTTTCCTGGACTTAATATGATAATATTTTTTTGAAAATTTTAAATCTATATTTATGAGGGACATTGGACTCTAGTTTTCTTTCTTTTTCTTTTTACCTTTTTTTGGGGGGAGAGGTGATATAGTCTTTGGTTTTTGGAGTCAAGGTAATCGTAACATCATAAATTGAGACAAAATGCTCCTTTCTTTTCTATTTTCTGGAAGACATTGTCTACAATTGGTATTATTTATTCCTAAACGTTTGGTAGAATTTGTTAGTGAAATCATCTAGTCCTGTGGCTTATGTTTTTTGGGAAGGTTTTAAACTATAAAATAAATTTCTCTAACAGTGATAGTACTATTTGGGTTATATATTTCATTCTTGGTGAGTTTGGGTAATTTGTGATTTTTAAAGACTTGATCCATTTCATCTAAATTTTTTAGTTTATGTGTGTACAATTGTTCATAGTATTTCTTTATATCCTCTTGATGTCTGTGGGGTTTATAATGATAGCACCTTTTTCAATCCTGATATTGGCAATTTGTGTCTCTTCTCTGTTGCTTTTTGTTTGTTTGTTTTTGGTTGGGTTTTGTTTAGAAGTTTTCAGTTTTATTGATCTTTTCATATAACCAGCTTTTGGTTTTTGTTGATTTCTTTTTATTTTCAATTTCATTGATTTCAGCTCTCTTTATTACCCCTTCCTTAACTTGTTCTCTGTTTATTTTGCTCTTTTCCCTGCCCTAGTTTCTTACTATGAAACCCTAGGTTATTGTCTTTAGACCTTGATTATATTCCAGTATAATCATTTAATGCTATGCATTTCTCTGGAAGTACTGCCTTAACTACATCTCACACATTTTGATGTGTTGTATTTTCACTTTTATTTAGCTAAAAATATTTCCTAATTTCCCTTGAGACTCATCTTTGACCCCTGGGTTATTTGAAAGTGTGTTGTGTTGTTTAATTTCCAAGTGTTTGGAGGTTTTTCTCTTATCTTTCTGTTCCTGATCTAGTTTAATTCTAGTGTGGTTGGAAAACATTGTATGGTTTCAATTCCGTTAAACTTGTTAGAGTTTATCTTATGACCTACAACATGGTCTGTTTTTGTGAATGTTCCAAGAAAATGTATATTCTGCTGTTCTTGGGTAAGCTGTTCTATTGAGAAGAATATGTTTTATTGAGAAGGATTTTTTTCTGTGGTTGGGTGGAGGGCTCTATAAATGTCAGTTAGATCCAGTTTTTGATGGTGTTGTGTAGTTCATCTATATTCTTGCTGTTTTTCTGTTTACTAGTTCTATTTATCATTAAGGGCATTCAAGTCTCTAGCTATAATTATATATTTGCCTACTTCTCCTTTCAGTTCTTTTCAATTTTTGCTTCCTGTGTTTTGATCTCTGTTGTTAGATATAAACTTAGGATTGCTATTTCTTCTTGGTGAATTGACCCCTGGTAATTTTCTCATTTCTTCTTCTTCTTCTTCTTATTTTTTTTTTTTTGCTGATATTAATATTGCCCTGCTGACTGTCTTTTGTGTAGTGTTTGCACAGTATACCTTTTCCCTTATTTTTACTTTTTAACCTGGCTTTATCATTATTTGTGAAGTGAGTTTCTTATAGACAGCATATAGTTAGGTCATGGGTTTTAAAATATCTATTCTGACAACATCTGTCCTAATTTATATGTTTAGATCACTTTCATTTAATGCAGTTATTGATAAGTTTTGACCTAGGTCGACCATTTTATTATTTATTTTATGATTGTACCCTCTATTTTTGTTCCTTGAATCCCCCCTTTCTTGCCTTTATTTAGACTATTTAAACAGTTTTAATTTTTTAACTGTTTTTATTTTAAAAATTTTAATGTTTATTTATTTTTGACAGAGAGACAGAGTGCGAGTGGGAGAGAGGCAGAGAGAGAGGGAGACACAGAATCCGAAGCAGGTTCCAGGCTCCAAGCTGTCAGCAGACGCCCAATGCAGGGCTTGAACCCATGAGCTGTGAGATCATGATGTGAGCTGAAGTCAGACAACTTAACTGACTGAGCTACCCAGGAGCCCCTAAAGAGTTTTTAGTATTCCATTTTAATTAATTTATTTTTTGATTATGTCTCTGTACATTTTTTCAGTGGCTACTCTAGGGATTACAATATACATCTTAACTTTTCACAAACTACTTAAAGGCAATATTTTACCATTTTAGGTAGAATGTAAAAATCTTAGCAATTGTCAGACCCTCTCTTCTCTCTGTTTTATGGTATGGTTGTCTTACATAGTACATCTGTGTACCTTGAAAGGTCCACCAGATGATGTTATAATTCTAGTTTGGATTATCAAACATATATTAAAGAATTTAAGAGATGAAGAATAGTTTATCATGCTTAACTAGACACTTACCCTTTCTGGTGCTTTTCTGTCATTCTGATGTTCCACATTTTCTTCTGGTATTATTTCCCTGTTGCCTGAAGAACTTCCTTTAGCAATTCTCCTAGAGGAGACTGGCTGGCAATAGATTCTCTTAGTTTTCCTTCATCTGACAAGGTCTTAATTTCACCTTAATTTCTGGAGGGTATTTTTGATAAGTATAGACTCCTAGGTGGTAGTTCTTCACTCTTAGCAACTTTAAGAAGGGTGTGACTCTCTTCCTAGTCTCCATGGTTTCTTATGACAAATTCACAGTCATTGGAATTCTTGTTCTCCTATTGATAATGTGTTGTTTTTCTCTGGTTGCTTTCAAGACTTTTATTTGGTATTTAGTTTTCACCAAATTGATTACGATGTGTTTGGGCATGAGTTTCTTTGGGTTTATTGTGTTTGGGGTTTGTTGATCTTCTTGAATTTGTAAGTTGATTTCTTTTTCCAGATTTTGGAAGTTTTCAGCCATCATTTGTTAAAAAAATGTTTAGCAGCACACTATCTCTTCTCTCTGGGACTCTAATTTAACACAAATACTAGAACTGATTTCTCTAATTCTTAAATCATGCTCTTTTGCCTTAGTCTCCCTCTTTTTTTTTCTGCTTCATTTTTCTCCATAAGTTTGTCCTCTATATTGTTGATGCTCTGCTCTGCCTCATCCATACTTGCTGCCATGGCATCCATTCGAGATTGCAGCTCAGTTATGGCATTTTTTTATGTCATCCCGACTAGCTTTTATTTCTTTTATCTCCGCAGAAAGGGATTCTAATCTTTTTTTGATTCCAGCTAGTATTCTTATTATTGTGATTCTAAATTCTGGTTCAGACCTCTTGCTTGTATCTGTGTTGGTTAGGCCCCTGGCTGTCATTTCTTCCTGCTCTTTCCTTTGGGGTGAATTCCTTCATTTCATCATTTTGAAGGGAGAAAAGGAATTAATGAAGTAAAAAAAGTTAAAATTACAAAAATTAAAATAAAAAAATTAAAATGAGAAAATTAAAAACAACACACACACACACACACACACACACAAATCAAATAAATGATGCTAGATCCTAGGTGTGTTTTGGTCTGGGTGTTGAAAGGGGCTTGACAGATTAGAGAAAAAAGGGGAAAGAAAAAAAAGGAAATCATTTGAAAATTTGAAAAAATGAATACACTGAAATAAAATAAAATGAAATGATGGAAGTAAAATAGAATTTGAAAACATTTACACAGAAGTATGAAATATGGTAGAAAAAAAAATTAAAAATGTTTTTAATAAAAATTGAAAATAACAATTTTTTTCTCTTTCTGTATTTAAGAAAAAGAAAAGAAACAAAAATGAGAGAGAGGAAAAAAAAGAAAATGGAATAGATGGACCAGCGAACAGATTGAAATACAATTCAAATTGCTTCGTTTTCCCCTAGAAGTCAAGCTATGAAGCGCTTTATAGTCCAAAAACTAAGCAGGCGGAGAGATTTGTGTTCCTGAAGAGTGAGGTTGGCCTAGTTGGGCGGGGCTTAGTGTAACAGCTCCGTTCTCCACTAGATGGTGCTGCTTAGCTTACTGGGGTGGATTGTTGGGGCACTCATAGGTGTGTATGTACATGTGCGGGAGTGGTGAAAATGGCGTCACCCAGCTACCCAGTGTCTAGTATCGGAATTCTGTTCTCCCTGATCAGCACTTGTGCACCCGTCCTTTGTCTTCAGCCTCCATCCTCTCCCCACTTTTACACTGTCCATGACGAAGACCCAGGCAGAACCTTCTTCCTGAGTTTTATTTTAGATGCGGCTTTTTTTCCCAACCCCTTACTTCTGAGGGACTGTGGCTTTGACCTGCTCAGACCTTCTGGGGGAGGGTCTCACTAAGCAATTGCTGGTGCCGGCTGCACTCAGGAACGTTCACGGGACTGCTGTGGCCGATGCCCAGAGACTGTGGCTGGGCGCCAGCCAGCCCCAGAAAAAGTTCACACGATCGTGTAGCAACAGTGTTTCAGGGGTCATGGTAAGTCACAACACACATCTGGCACGAAGCTTTACTCCCAGAGATCTTGTTCCAGCACTAGCGAATGTGGTTGTTCTCCCAGGTCCACTGGGGACTTTGCCTGTTGGGGGACCACACATCCTCTACCAGATGTCCTCCCAGCAGGGGAACCGCCTCTCTCTATGTGGCCCGAAGACCACAGACTTCACTCTGCTCCTGGGGATTCACCCTTCCTGCCAGAGTACTTCCAGGTATCGAGCTGCATAGTTTCAGACTCTGCACTCCCCCTGTTTATAGAGTCTTAATGGAATTTAAACCCTCTCCTTTCTCCTTTCTCCCTTTTTAGTTCAGTCCCTGCTGCCGTTTCCACTTTCCACTTTCTCTCCAGCTGCTTTTGGGAGGTGTGCTTTTCCCGTATTCTCCCCACCCCCCACCCTGATCTCCATCCTCTCTCTGCACACAAAAACAGCTCCCTGCCCTCCGTGGCTTCTCTTTCCCCCAGTTCACCTCTTCATGCCGTGTACTTGCTGAGTTCTGTGGTTCAGGTTGTGCAGATTGTTGTGTTAATCCTCAAATCAGTTTTCTAGGTGTGCAGGATGGTTCAGTGTTGATCTGCCTGTATTTCATGGACATGAGACACACAGAAAAGCTTCCATGCTGTTCCACCATCTTGGCTTCTCCTTGATCATTGTGTTTCTTAAATACATATTGACATACAGCTAGGTCTCAGCTTCTTATGCTTACAGTGTTTAATCAACTACAAAACAAAAGGATATTTATAAATTAAGTGCAAACAAAAGTACAACACAAAACAATTCAAATCAACATCGTTTATTTAATGTGACAGATGATGTTTGCTGAAACTGAATAGCTGTTCGTACTGTGAATTGTAGTGCATGACTGGGGTACGGACTTTTTTGGCACATCACTGCTCCCTTGCCCTGAGTGATGACTCAGTTCTCCCACAAATTTCTCTATCGAACCACTGTACCACCCTGAAGCTTCCATCTGCACAGTGTGATATGACATCATTTGGCCTATCTTTAACTCAAGAAGAATTTACATATAAGTTAGTCTCTCTCTTTTTCTGTCTCTCTCTCTCTTTTTTTACCAGCCTAACGTCATTAAAGTAGTAGTCATTGGTGCCAACACTTCTGTGAATGGCATCAAAACCTCTGATGCTGAAGTCTTTCACCAGGACTTAGTTCTGAGGCAGTCAGCCAGAGAGGATCTGGAATATGTTAATATTAGAATCTTAAATCTACTAGCCAAATGGAAAACTATTCCATTAAAAACGTAGTTTAAGAAAATTATTAAGACTCAGAAAACATGTTTGTAGATTCCCATTTAAGAAACATTGAAGTATTGTTCAATATAATTATTTCAACAAAAATTATTACTTCCACCCTACAATGAGGAAACTGGGGCTTACAGGTTAAATAACTTGGCCAAGGTCTCATAGCTGATAAATACCCAAGTTGGTACACACAGAGAGCACCCAGCCTGTCCATCTCCAGAGCCTCCACTCCTAACTGTGACTTACTCAAGGCTGTTTTCTCACAAAAGCTCATGCTATGATCTGGTGGCTCAGTTGGTTAAGGCTCTGACTCTTGATTTTGGCTCAGGTCATGAACTCGAGGTTCATGGGATGGAGCCCCATGTGGGGCTCTGTGCTGACAGTGCAGAGCCTGCTTGGATTCTCTTTCTTCCTCTCTCTCTTCTCCTCCTCTGCTCACTCATATGCTTTTTCTCAAAATAAAATAAATAAATTTTAAAAATATCAAACACATAAAAGCTCGTGCCATAATCTGTTTTTCCAAAGTGGGCAGAGGCTACACAGGACCTCCAAACTACCTCACATAGCTTCCCTTCATTCCTTGATCTAAGTCCTTTATGTTTCTCTAAAGAAAGACTTGTTGAATTCTACCCTCAAGAAAGGGAAGAAAACAAGGAACATAGAACAGTGTTCACTTTATTACTCTAAATTTCCTTTATGTCCTTATTACTGTATAGAAATGCATTTTTCCACAGGTGTGATACTGCACAGTTAATCACACAGTTAATCACTCCCTTTTCTCTTCAATATATGGTACTCTAGCTCACAGGCCAGATGTAGCACTTTTTACATTATATCATACTTGCCTTTCTTTTCCCAAACTGTGAGCCTTTTGGGGACAGAGAATTCATCTTCCATATCTTTGTAGCATTGGAAGAGCACTGCACAGTTTGATGCGCATTTTCTCAGTTGAATTATGTCATGATCTCATATGTTAATTAGACACATGTTAAAATAAACCTGATCTCTTGGTTTTCTCCCTGGATGTTTTCCTACCCTAATCGTGTGTGTGTGTGTGTGTGTGTGTGTGTGTGTGTGTGTGTGTGTGGTGATTGTTGCTGTCTTCATGATGATGGAGAGGTAACTTTTGCTAAGGGCTGTCAGAGTACCAGAGCCAGTAATCAGCTAGAGAAAGTAGCCATAATCATGTTTCCTGCTTCTATCAGTGCCTTGGATCCTGCAAGACACTATAGCATCTTGCTGGAGCCCATCCCACGTGGGAGGCCCCAGGAAAGGCCCAGAAACACAGCTATGGGGGCTTTGTCCATCCTCCTTTATAGTCTACAGGGTCTGGGCTGAGAAGGCAAAGTTTTTGGAAACTCGAAGGTTGACTTCTGTGTATGTCATTACTGTTAAATTAGGGATTGGAGGGGGGCAGAGAAATGGGACCTCTGTGATGAAAGTTCACATCTGCTTAGAGACTATTTGCCCTGGTGGGTGTGAACTGAGTGGGCAGTGGGCTCTTGGATATACTTGATGTAAGCAGTGAGGGATAAAATACTTCTGGGCCCTCTGAGGACACATATATTATCTCAGGAATCTCTGACATGAAAAGGGAGGAAGGGAGGCTCTGCTTTTACCATTTTTCTTCACTCTCTCCCTCTCTTTCTCATTTTTCTTCAAGAATTTATTGACTGATGATTGGGTAAGATGATGTGGTCTATATATACAGTGAAATATTACTCAGCCATCAAAAAGAATAAAACCTTGCCATTTGCAACAATGTGAATGGAATTAGAGGGTATTATGCTAAGTGAAATAGGTCAATCAGAGAAAGAAAAATACCATAAGATTTCACTCATATGTGGAATTTAAGAAACAAGACAGATGAACATACGGAAACGGGGGAAGAGAAGAGAGGGAAACAAACCACAAGAGACTTAACAATAGAGGGGCGCCTGGGTGGCTCAGTCAGTTGAGTGTCAGACTTCGGCTCAGGTTGTGATCTCTCAGTCTGTGAGTTTGAGCCCCGCATCCGGCTCTGTGCTGATAGCTTGGAGCCTAGAGCCTGCTGCAGATTCTGTGTCTCTGTGTCTTTCTCTGCCTCTCCCTCACTCTCTCTGTCTCTCTCTGTCTCTCTCTCAAAAATAAATAAAAACATTAAAAAAATTTAAAGAGACTTGACAATAGAGAACAACTGAGGGTTGATGGAGGGAGGTGGGTGGGGGATGGGCTAGATGGGGAGTGGGTATTAAGGAGGGCGCTTGTTGGCATGAGCACTGGGCATTGCATATAAGTGATAAATCACTGAATTCTACTCCTGAAACCAATATTGCACTGTATGTTAGCTAACTAGAATTTAAATTAAAAAAAAAAAAAGAATTGATCTGAGCACTTGCCATGTGCTAGAGTTGGGTGATATACCTGTAGAAAAACCACACCAAGAAGTTCTCCATTTAGCATGGGACATTACAGACAATTATGTAGAGCGACAATGACATCTATGCAAGGAATCGGGGGTAGAGTGGGGAGCACCTGACTACTTAGAATGGGAGGTAGGGGCTATGGAGGGGAAGGGTTTGTGATGGAGCTGGCATTCGTCATGAACACTGGAGGAGTTTTCCTGGTGGAGAAGTGAGGCAGGGCACCCAGAAACAAGAAACGATACAAAGAAAGGTTTGGAGGTATGAAGGGGAATTGGATAGGTGTCCAGGAAATAGGGTGTATAGTGTTCCAATAAAATTTATGTGTTAGCAACTCAAAATAAAGTCTGCTCTGTTGTAGACCATTATCACAGTACACTGGTGTTGGTCTTGGGAATTTTGACTATTAGTGACTTTGAGAAAACGGAAATTGATATTAGTTAACATCTAGATAAAATATGTTAATAAATTGTGAATGTATTTTATTAGATAGACATGGGTTGTTGTGTATCTGGAACATAACATGTCAGGAGGGTGAGAGATTGGAGAATGAAATGAAGATGCATAGGGCCAACTTAATGTTGACTTGCTACTTGTGTGAAGATTTTTTCTTTTTTCCTCTTTCCCCCTTTTTACAATGGAAAAATCTTAAACACACATAAAGATGGATTAGTATAATGAAGTCTTACATACCCATAGCGCAGCTTTAGTGACCACCAACTAACTTCCACTTTTGTTTCTTTGATTCCTTCAATTTTCTTTTTTAATTGTTGGAGCATCTTGAAGCAAATTCAGTACCCATAGATACTTCAGGATAATTTCTTTTTTAAAAAATATAACCACAGAGGGGCGCCTGGATTGCTTAGTCGGTTAAGCGTCCGACTTCAGTTCAGGTCATGATCTCATGGCATGTGAGTTCGAGCCCCACATCGGGCTCTGTGCTGGCAGGTCAGAGCCTGGAACCTGGCTCAGATTCTATGTGTATCTCTCTCTCTGTCCCACCCCCACTCTCACATTGTCTCTGTCTCTCTCAAAAATAAATAAACATTAACAGAAATTAAAAATACAACCACAGATATATATATATACTGGATTATTTCTTTTAAAAATACAACTACAATATCATTTTCACACCTGACAAAATAAACAAAAATTCTTTAGTATCAAGTAAAATCCAGTCCATGCTCAATTTTCCCTGATTGTCTGAGAAATGTCTTTTTTACAGCAGTGTTTAAATCACAACCCAAACACAGTCCACATATAGCGTATGGATGATTTGTCTCTTGTCTCTCAATCTGTATTAGTTCTCTATGCACTCACCCTCTGACTTACAACAAATTTTTAAAAAGTTTTTAATTTTAGTAAAAAATTTGTTAGGAAACTGGGTTGTTTTTCCTGCAGAACTCCCAGAGTTTGGATTTGGCTGATTGCACCCTTGTGGTGCTCTTGAACAAGCTCTTCCAACTGCCACTTTCCCTAGGAACTGATAGGGCTAGCAGCTGTTCAAATACAGGCTCTTTCTTTTGGCAGAAAGGCTTCGTAGTTGATGCTTCCTATTGAATTACTAGTTGTTCCGGGGCGAGTGAAGTTAACTTTAGTTACTGGGTTCAGGTAATGTCAGGCAAATCCATTCATTATAGAGTTTGTATTAAGGTTTTGGGCGGGCTAGGCAAAAACAGGTTTGCTTTCCAAAGACCCACCTGCTGACTATATGGAGAACGAGACTAATGAGGTGATCCCGGAGACAGTGAGATCAGTTGAAAACAATTGCAGTGGTCTAGGTGAAAAATGAAAATTTCTTGCTAAGGTAAGGGTTGTAGAGGTGGACATGAGAGTCCACATTTGGGAGATATTAAGCAGGAAGAGGGTGTCTACTGGAGGCAGGGGTAAAGAGGGAGAATGCAGTTAATCATTTAGCCTATTTGTCTTTTTTTCTCTAGATACATCATACCTTAGGTGATTTCATTAATTCCCTTGGTTTTTAATCCCCTTATATGCTGGTAACTTCAGAAAGTTGTATCTTTGGCCTTAGCATTTCATCCTGAACTTCACACATTTATATCCGATTGCCTGCTGAATATCTTCACTGGGATCTTATCCTTCCATGTCCAAAACTACTCTTATCTTGTCCGCCAACCAGCTTCTCCCCAGTCTTTGCCATCCTATTAATGGCACTACTAGTTGTTCAGACAAAATCCCTAAGAGTCTCCTTGTTTCTTACCTGTCCCTTATACTCCCATCAAGTTTTGTCAGCTTTACCTTCAAAACATATGTGAATTTGAACCATTCTCAGTGACATTGTTCTGGGCCATAATTTAATCATCTTTCAGCTCATCCTCAGATCTCACTGTTTTTACTCTTGCAGGAGACCAGGTAGGAGAGGTAGACAAAAAGATTTAAGGCTTGAGGATGGTGCCTGTTAGAATTCCTCTTCAGTTCTTGGCAAAGACAAACTGCTCATTCTTCTTTGCTCGTCTTTACTTTCCCTCTAGTCCTAAGGCATTCAGTACACTCTCTTCACAATGGTAATGTGGTAGATCACACAATGGCCCAAGTTCTTCAACCCTATCTGGATCTACAACTTTGCCACATAACTTGGCAGTGCTCTCCACTGACCCTGGGCTTGATGATGTGACTTGCTTTGACCAATGGAATGTTAGCAAAGTTTGATGCAAGCAGTGGCTTGAAAAATGCTTGGACAATTGGGCTTGGTCTTCCACTCTTGCACCTCTACCATTACTATGAGAATATTCTTGAACTAGGCTGTCAGGGCATGGGAGATCTGTGAAGCAGAGAGCTAAGGCTGGCCTGGATAAAATAACGGCCAGTGGACTCCCAGGTACATGACTGATTTGAGCCAGGATCAGAAGAGCCTCCTAGCCAGTCACCCCAGCTGCACGAACAATTAGAGTTTTGTGGTTGTTACTTTTTGTTATGCAGCATTGTGGCAATAGATAACTAGGGGATTCCAAATTCGTATCTACCACATGGATCTTTTCTCTTAACTTCAGCTTTGTGTATCTCTCAGATGCCTCTTTTGGATATATAATAGACAGTTCCAGCAAAACATGACCAAAGTCTTTGATTAGCAGCTCTTTGCCTAAATGTTCCCATCTCATGACAGCTCCATCATTCATCTAGTAGCTCAGGTCAGAAAGTAGGAATCATTTTTTATTCCTTAATTTTCATTGTATCTCTCATCCAAATTATCAGGTTGTTTCTCTGTTATTTTCAGAATATACCTAAACGCATCCATTCTTCTCTGTTTCTACTACCAACCACTTTAGTTCATGCCCACATAAACTTCCTTCTGTATCACAGTCACCTTCTACCTTGTCTCTGTTTTCATCCTTAACTTATAGTCAAGTCTCAAAATGCCAGCCAGAATAATTTGAAAAAGAAAATTCCTCAGATATGATATCAAAAGAACAGAAAATAAAAGAACAATAAATTGAAGAACATTGAAGTTTCTTCAATGCGCTTCAAAGGGCGCCTCAAAGGGCACTATCAAGCAAGTGAAAAGGCAACTCAAAGAATGGGAGAAAATATTAACAAATCATATATCAGATATGGGATTAATATCTAGAATATATAAAGAGCTCCTAAAATTCAGCAACAAAAACCAAACAGTCTGATTAAAAAATGGGCAAAGGATTTGCATAAATACTTATCCAAAGAAGATATACAGATAGCCAATGAGCACACGAAAAGATGTTCAACATCACTAATCACTAGGGAAATGCAAATCAAAACCACAATGCAAATCAATACCACCTCACATCCATTAGGATGGCTATTATCAAAAAACCAGAAAATAATAAGTGTTGGCAAGGATATAGAGAAATTAGAACACTTGTGCTTTGTGGGTGGCAACATAAAATGGTGCAGCTGCTATGAAAAAGAGGTGGTTTCTCAAAAAATTAGAATTATCATCATCTAGCAATCCCATTTCTGGATACATACCCAAAATAACTGAAAGCAGGGACTTGAACAGGTATTTGTACAGCCATGTTCATAGCAACACTTTCAAAATAGACAAAAGGTATAAGCAACCCAGTATTTATCAACAGGTGAATGGATAAACAAAATGTAGTACATACATACAAGGTAGAATTATTCATCCTTAAAAAGGAAGAAAATTCTGACACATACTACAACATGAATGAACCTTGAAGACATTATGCTAAATCAAAGAAGATAATCACAAAAGATCAAACACTGTATGATCCTACTTACGTGTGTGGTACTCAGAGTAGTAAAATTCATAAAGGTAGAAAGTAGAATGTTGGTTTCTAGGGTCTGGGGGAGAGGACAATGGGGAGTTATCGTTTAATGGGTACACAGTTTCAGTTGTAGAGAATGAACAAAATTCTGGAGATGAATGGTATTGATGGTTGTACAATATAAATAGGGGTGCCCAGTGGCTTAGTGAGTTAAGCATCTGACTCTTGATTTCAGCTCAGGTCATGATCTAACAGGTTTGTGAGTTCAAGTCCTGCATTGGGCTCTGTGCTGACAGTGTGGAGCCTGTTTGGGATTCTGTCTCCTTCTCTTCCTGCCCCTCCCCCACTTGCTGTCTATCTTTCTCTCAAAATAATAAAAATAAACTTTAAAAAATTAGTTAAAAATCAGTATAAGTAAATTCAATGCCACTAAATGGCACATTTAAAAATGGTTAAAATGATATAATTTTTGTTATGTATATTTAATACCACAATTTTAAAATATGGCATGAAAAAACCTTTCCTCAGCCATTCAAAATGCATTTCACAATCTTTTGATCAAATCAATAATATAGCAAAAAAGAAACTCAGGGACAATGAAATAAAATCATTAGCCTTTTTTTTTTTTTTTTTTTTGGTTTACTATAAGGTAGTATCTATTTTTAGACTCTTATTCCCCAGAATCTATTTTATATTCAGGTTACACTATAACTCTTTAGCTCCTATCTTACATCTAAATTATTTTCCCTGTCATATGAAGACTGACAACAGAATGAGATTCATGGCGAGTTAGTTATCCCATTTTGTATATTTTGAATGCAATCAAACAGATTAAAATTTTAAACATTGTTTAGCATTTGAGATGTACAATTGAATATATGTATTATACATGTATGCATATCCATAATATATAAATACATGTGTAAGTTATATGTTTTTACAAGAATATACCCTGTATTTTATTTTTTTTATTTTTTTTAATATATGAAATTTATTGTCAAATTGGTTTCCATACAACACCCAGTGCTCATCCCAAAAGATGCCCTCTTCAATTCCCATCACCTACCCTACCCTCCCTCCCACCCCCCATCCACCCTCAGTTTGTTCTCAGTTTTTAAGAGTCTCTCATGCTTTGGCTCTCTCCCACTCTCACCTCTTTGTTTTTTTTTTTTTTTTTTTTTCCCTTCCCCTCCCCCATGGGTTTCTGTTAAGTTTCTCAGGATCCACATAAGAGTGAAAGCATATGGTATCTGTCTTTCTCTGTATGGCTTATTTCACTTAGCATCACACTCTCCAGTTCCATCCACATTGCTACAAAGGGCCATATTTCATTCTTTCTCATTGCCACATAGTACTCCATTGTGTATATAAACCACAATTTCTTTATCCATTCATCAGTTGATGGACATTTAGGCTCTTTCCACAATTTGGCTATTGTTGAGAGTGCTGCTATAAACATTGGGGTACAAGTGCCCCGCTGCATCAGCACTCCTGTATCCCTTGTATACCTTGTATTTTGTAATATAAATGTCACGTCTTTCACCCCCTGATCGGAAAGCTTTCACATGTTTCCCATCTCAACCCCCTGATCGGAAAGCTTTCACATGTTTCCCATCTCAACCCTTTCCATGGCCTTCAGGCTCCACAGAACCCAAATTGGTCTATCTTTTCAACCTCATCTTTTACTACCTTTCTCCTAGCTTATTTTGTTCTGGTGATCTTGGCCTTCTTGCTTGGATTCAAATTCCCAAGTTTGGTACTGCCTCAAGGCCTATGTATTTGCTGTTTCCTCTGCCTGGAATATTTTCCTTCCAGACATCTGCCTGTCTCATGCTTTTGCTTCACCCTGACCTGGGTTCAAATGTCAACTCCTCAGAGGCCTATTCTGGCCATTCTATCTAAAACAGACCCCTCCCTCCACTTCATAACCCATGACTTGCTACCTCATTGTTCTGTTTAGATTTCCTGTTAGTACTCATTACTACATAAAATTACATTCCATACTCATACCTTTTCTGTCTCTGTCTTTCATCTACCTTGTTGACCACAGCATCCCCAGCTTCAATAAGACTACCTGACACACCAATGGCATTCAATAAATGTGTGTTCAATGCATGAACTCTATAAATGTTTATTGAGTTCCTACTATGTGCAGACACTGTGGACTTAGTTTTGTCCTCTGTGTGGAAGATTATACTATTGCCTGGCACAAGATGTTGAGATAGGGAGTACTGAGGACAGTTAGGTTGTTTAGATGGGTTTGGTTTGAGATACCTTGGACTAGCAGGTAGAGATGGAGAAGGGAAGTTGTAACCCTGGTATGGAAATCAGGGCCTCTAGAGAGATAGGCAGGAATGTAATAGAACTTACAGAACTCTACACAGGGACTGACTACCAGTCTGTCCAATCTGGGATTCTATCTCTGATGGGGAGAGAGGGGGTATTGAGGGAAGAGTGGTCATGGTGGTCCATAATATCAATAGTAAGGTCCATCCTAAGTGGAGTTTTGAGTTATGTGGCTATAGGACCTATGAGTAATTGTCTGTCCCCAGAACCACAGGCTTTCTCACCATCTCCCTGATGTCGGACATTCCCTCAGACAGGAAAGTGACTCACTTGGTTACCAGAGGGAAGATAGAAAGGCAAGCATTCCCCCTCCATCTCATTCGAGAGACATATAGATGACTTATACTGGAATTTCCCAGATGCCATGTTTTGGGAGTTGGATGGAGAATCTGAAGTCTGGGGCAAAGAGAAAGGGAAATAGGAAGATGGGTCTAAAAACTAACTTCTGACAAGTCATTGCCCACAAATTTCCTATATAAAAACTGCCCTGGGGGTGCCTGAGTGCCTCAGTAGGTTAAGAGTCCAACTCTTGAGTTCAGCTCAGGTCATGATTGTGGTTCCTGAGTTCAAGCCTCACATCAGGCTCTGAGCTGACAGTGCAGAGCTTGCTTGGGATTCTCTGTCTCCCTCTCTCTCTGCCCCTCCCCCACTCACTCTCTCTCAAAAATAAACATTAAAAAAAACCCTGCCCTTACATTCATATAAAACTACATAGCTTATAAAGTATTACATTGAAAAGTCAGGTGCCCCTAAAGTTGCATCCCACATGTGGGATCTCTGGAAAATTAACCTCTACTAATGTCCTCATTTATAGACCACAGTAATAACCTATTCCTCATGGTACTAAAAGAGACAACTTATGTAAAGTGCTTAGCCCACTGCCAGCACATGCACATTCAATCAGCATTTGTTTCCTTCACTATTTCCTTTACATTATCTCGCCTGAAACACACCAATTCTGGGAAGTAAGTTTGGCGGGTATTGTTATCATCCCACTTTACAGATGAAAAACCAGGATCAGAGAGATTTATTCTGACTTTCCTAAAGCCATAGAACTTTCAAATAGGAGAGTCAGGATTTGAATTCAGGCCTTTCATCCCTAAATTGTCTCCTCCCACCCTGCTGCCTCTTGTTCTTCTCTGACCATGTTGGAGTGTCCCATGGCAGAGACAGTTCACCACAGGTCTGTCCTGTAGGTCAGAGGATGCTGCCATTTTTGCTTTTGTTATAATATGCTTTTGAAAACATATAGAAGCAGAATGTCTGAAAGCTGGACAGTGGACTTACATGTTATCAATGACATTCTGATCAAATTATATAATCTGTAATTACACCTTGCCTTTTAGACATAACCTTTGTGTCTCTATTTCTAGTGCTTCACTTGCCTTTAATTTCACTTTTCCTTCACGGTTGAATGCAGACTTGGCTGGCTGGAGAGCCCTGAGTGGCCAGTCAAAGCTAATGGTTCACCTTTGCCTCCATTGTCCTAAGTTTATGAGACTTTTCACTTTCTTACTAGTATCAACACTTTCCCCTTCCCTTTCCTGGTTATTAAAAAAAAAAGTGGCAAATTGAACACAATATTTAGACCATTGCACAGCTGTACTGACAATGGTAGTCATCTTGCTGACTCCAATTGGTGAGTGGAGGCATGGTCATTTTTCCATGGCTCAATGGAGTCGGCTAATTCCCAAAACCTAGAAGGTGACTGGTGTGTAAGGCACTGAAGATTGTGCTGCTTGCACTTTAGAAGGGGGGATGTGGGTCATGAACTGCCTGCATTGTCCTGAACTCGTGTCTAGCCAGGAGGTGGCGCCCTTTCGCTGCCCAGATGATAGTGGTGGGTCCATACTGTGGGGAGGGAAAAAATGAGCTTCTGTAGCTTGGACTGCCATTTCAGAGGCTCTGAGACACAGGGCCCAGGTTTGCCTCTTCTAAACAGCCACATAATTCACTTGATGAAGGAAACTGCATGGGACCTTACTTCTTCAGCCACCAGAGCCATTTCTCTGTCCTTTCCTTCTAGAGATTCTCTTCCCTGAGAATGAGCAGTGGGGTCTGGGAAAATGATCAGAACGCAGGCTTGTAATGAAGGTGAAGGGAACCGAGAAAGATGACAGATGAGGAGCTGCTTCTTACAGTGCTTGCTTCTCTCTCTCTCTCTCTCTGAATCTCCCTTCTGCTCTTGTTCTGAAGTAACAAAGTTGTCCTGTATTTCTGCACACAGATCTCCATCCCCAGGCAGGCTTGTGACCTGAGCTGCTATTTGCCCTAAACCTCTTTTGTTTTAGATAGACTGTGGGGGATCTAAGGTCTAAACTGGGAAGAAAGGAATGGGAGAAATGAAAATCAGAGAAGAACAGGAGGAAAGAGACAGCCGAACAGACATCAGAGAGAAAAACAGAAAGACAGATACACAGAGAAAGACAGAGATACAGAAAGAGACAACGTGGGACATATGCGAGGGTGGGGGCACTGATTTGGAGGCAGAAGGATAGATTTGCATCCCAGCTCATCTACCTCAAGCTCTGTGAAGTTGGGAAAAATCACCTGACTGCTCTGAACCTCAGTCTTCTCATCTGAAAATGGGAATAATTTTACTTCATCTGTATCACAGTGATGAGGACCAAAGGGAAAGCATTGACATTCTAGTTACAGTGGCTATTACCTGATGTCAAGCCAGGCCTTAAGAGAGAGGTTGTGGTCCTGGCTTATGTTGAATCCTAAGGGTGGGCATAAGCACTATCAGAAGCTCTGGGAGAAAACTCTAGTCCCCTGTACCCTAATCCTATTTTCCCAGAGGATTTTATAGCAGGAAGTTTTCCTGGTTCCAGCTCCTGGGCAGAGAAGCCTCATTGCCCAGGGTGGCATTGTGTGTGTGTGTGTGTGTGTGTGTGTGTGTGTGTGTGTGTGTGTGTGTAGGCACTTCTAGGTTACTCTCTTCCACACTCAACACTCACAGCTAACATCTTATTGAGTTCATTATGTGCCAGGTGCTTTTCAAAGTGTGCTACATGGATTAACATTTAATCTTTATAACTGTCTTATGAAGTAGGGACTACTGTTAACCTCATTTTTACAGATGTTGAAACTAAAGCAACAGACAGACAAAAGGAAATTGCCCAAAGTCACACAGGAAGTGGCAGAGGAGATTAAAACCCAGGCCATCTGATGCTAAAGTCCTCATCTAACCTTTGTGTTATCCTGCCTCTCCAGGTAGGTTTTGGTCCCTTACCCTCTCATCTGGCAGGAGCAGCAGAAGGCAGCCTCAGCGGAGACTTTAACTGGCATATGCATCTCATTCTGGGGAGCTGTCCCTGTACTCAGGGTGTTGGGGGTGTCCCAGCTTGTGATGCATCCTGATCAGGTCAGAGGTGCCATCATTCCTTTATCTTGCAGCGAGGTGGCGATTTCAGCACTTTGAGATAGATGGGGAAAAGGACTTCACGTGCCCTTTGTTCCTGTTCAAATGCAGCACCCAGACAGGGTCTAGACACTACCAGCCTTCCTGCCTCCAGCTTTGCTTCTGGAAGTGAGAACACCTGTTGTCTGAAAGGTCCTGGACTCTAGAGCTGGGCTTGGTTATACAGCGGTTGGGAGCAGACAGCAGGGTTTCCAGTGCAGTCGTTCTCACAAAATGAAGGGTACTCCATGATTTTAGTTACTTTCTTTGGTGCAGAAATTGTGGGCCGATAGTGAAATCCAATAACAGCTTCAGTTTGCTTTGTTTAATATTAGAAAGTGGTATGAAAGTGACCAGGTGAATGAGAATCCAAAGAGGCATCAAAGAAGGACTTTGTAGTTACCCTCATTTTGGTTCCACACAGATGCACTTGATACTCATTGCCTGAAAATAAGGTTCACGGTCTATTGGTCTCATTTTTCCCTGAGAGAAGGGAAGACTTCCACATGGCCTCCTGGGAGATCTAAAAGCCCCATGTAGGAGATCTTCTTGAGGGCTTCTAACATACTCCCTGTACTGGTCTTCTTGTTTCATTGAGTAGTTTTTAAAAGAAGGTGCTGAGATTCTCTATTGCCTGCATTCTACCATGTTTGAGAACATCTGATTGTGCCCTTCATTTGAACACAGTCTTCTATAATTTGTAAGTATGTTAGACTTGCTTTCCCTTAGACCTTCATAGACTTCATAGACCTTCATAGACCTTACATGAGTTGAATGTTTCTGTGAGAAGTCTGGAACCAGTCTGATTGTTTTCTCTTTTGCTTATTCCATTTATTCTTTCTTTTTCTCTGAGGTCTAGTGCTTTAACTAGGATGTGTTTTCTTGAAGTCCATTATAACTTGTTTATTTTGATTATTCTTTTTCTTCAGCAACTTAACTAAGCTCTATTTTGGTATGTATTACTCCGGAATAATTGTTTTTGGTATATATGATGTACCATCTTGATTTGCTGATTCTTGCTTCATTTCAGTGAAACTTTCCTATATTATATTTCAAAACATTTCTGGATTTCTTCTTTTTTTTTAACTTCAGGGGCACCAATTATCCTTAAGTTTGACAGTCTTTGTCCTCTGCACCTATCATTCCCTAATTACTTCAATCTCTGTTTTATTTTCTCCTCATTCACTGTGATTACATCAGGCTTTCCCCAATCCTGTCAGTTCTATTTTTCATCTGGGTCGATGCCATTTCATTCAGCTGCTCCTAATTTATTCAATTTGTAATACATTTATTTTAGCTTGCAATTTGTTTCTTTAGTTCTGTGACATTTCTTGTAATTTCATTTTATTGTTCTATCATGTTCTGTTTACTGATTTTATATTTTCAAGTTATTCTATGGAATAAAACTCTCATGGGAACCTAGTTCTGTTTGTTGGGTTACTTCCTCCCATACCCCAACTTAGATTAGATTGGGTTTATACTCTTTCTCTTTCCTCTTATCTGTCTCCCTGGAAAGATGGTCAGCCCCAGTGGCCCTTGTTGCTTCTGCTGAGGCCCCTGGTGTGATGGAGGGGCTTTTACTCACTGGAGTTTTTCTAGTAGCTTTACCAGATCTGCCTCCTTACTCTCTGAGGCCATACCTCCCCAGCTGTAGGATATTTGTGAGAATTCTCAGGAATCCTTGGACTCAATTACTTTCCTACATTTTACCTTGTTCAGAATAATGTAAGGAGCCAGAATATTCTTTTGTCTTTTCTTGGCTACCATTTTGGGTTTCTATGGTACAAAGTTCTACCCCATTCTTTTTTTTTTGATTGCTGCTTGTGATTTTTATTGGTTTGTTTCACTTTTTTTTTTTTTTTTGCTTTATTTCATTGAGAGATTCTGTGTACTTGCTCTACTTAGATGATTCTGCCCAGAAATCTGACTTATTTTTATAATGAGAAAAAAATTGCTATATGACTATTAAAATAAAACAAAGAGATCTCAGTCATCTCTAGTTTCCTGACCAACTGTTCAAGTACACTTTTGAGTACATTAATATCTGCCTGCAAGGATAAGTTGAATAAACTCACCCATTTTAGCTTGGCTGCTTCTTTGAAAACAGACTGGGACAAATCTATAGAAAGCAAAGTTGTACCACATTTTCTCTCATTACATGAGCTTTACCTTCTCAGACAGTTCTGAGACTGACTTCAGAAAGCGCATCAAGCAATGTTTAAGATTTGAGTTTGCATTTCATAATATTGATCTTAGCTAACATTTCTCTTCTTTTGGTGCAGAAACTTTAGAGAGTTTTTTCTTCATCCTCTGGGAAACTTCAGTTATGCTCTCAAAGCCTTTCAGATGATTAGATGAAGCTCACTCACATTACCGAGGATAGTCTTTACCTGAAGTCATCTCATGATAGATGTTAAGTACATCTACACAACACCTTCAACACAACACCTAGATTAGTGTTTGTTTGGATAACTGGATACTGCAGCCTAGCCATGTTGACACATCAAACTAATCTTCACATATGGGGTGGGCAAGTGGGGAAGCAGAAAGGCAAGATATCAGAGGGGTTGATATCAGAGGGGTTGGCATATTGCACCATCCAGAATTTAATAGGTTAAAAACATTTTCCCACTCCTCCACTCCGGCAGACACGACCAACAATGAGAACACTCACATTTATATAACTCAGCAAGTGAGTTCCTTGGAAACACTCACCATAAAACTGTCCATGCGAAGGTGTACTGTGGGCAACTCCGTACGCTGTATCTCCCTGCTGGAGACTCATAATACACGTCACCATATTGAAAACCATGAGAAATCCCACAGCAAAGAAAGTTATTTGTCTTTTTTTGTTGTTGTTGTTAAATCCAGCTTTTCCCAAACTCATTTGACCATGAAACCTTTCCATTCTTTTCCTCATGTGACATCTATCAACAGAACGTGCTTAGGGAAAGTCTGGCTTAATCTCCTCTCCCTAAAGTAATAGTTCAGTTTGCTTGGGTACCACTGAGGTTTCCCTGATAACACACACAAAAAAACAACTTTTTCAATTGCTTGGTGCACATAAACATTTCCTGCTTTCTCGGTGTTCATGAAAAGTACAAGATTGGCTGACACAGGAAAGTGGAATTTTGCTGCTTCTGTCTTGTATATATGACAAAGTGTCTTAAGAGATAAACAATTCAAAATCATTTTCACCAACTCTGAGCAAAATGGTCTCTAGGAAAGTGTTGTTTTGCATATCACTCAATATACCACAAGGTATCCTCAGGAGCTTCAGTACCCCCGTGGGAAAGCTTGATCTTACACACTTGTGAGCTGGTACCCCAGGCAGCAGGGAGCAGTGATGCCAGCAGTGTGCAGTTGATCTCCTCCAAAAACAAATTCCTCAACTAGTTCTTGAGCGTCTGCTGAAGGCTCGACACAGTGCGTGTGTGTGTGTGTGTGTGTGTGTGTGTGCACATGGGAATAAATAAAGAGCTAATAGTTTGAGTTAATGGACTTTTTGGGTAGGATTTGATTTAGCATGAAGGACTCCTTAAATAGTAGTACCTTAGACAAGCCTAGGGTTTATTTTTTTATGCATGTGACCTAGTCTGTAACAGCGAGAAGGGGGTTCCAAAGTGAAAGGGATCCAAGCTCTGCTTTGTCTAAGGTGTTTGTCTCATCTTATCATATAAAGTGGCTTAGAACCACATCCTCATTCTAGCTAGGAAGGAGGTGGAAATGCTGTCAAGCAGGGCACATTCTCTCTTCTTGAGATTCAACTCAGAAGTTTCATACATCACCTACTATATATCCCATAAGTCACATGGCCACATGCAGCTTCAGTGAGTGGGAGGCTGAGAAACATAACCCTTATTCCAGGTGGCCAGGAAAACCAGCAAAAAATTAAGGGTCTTGTTATTCTGGAGAATGGGAGAATGGATTCTGGGGAACAAGTAACATTCTATTCTACAGGGTTATGTAAAATGTGAAAAGACATTTATTAAGCCCTTGACTTTTTCCAAGCAAGGGTGCACCACAGGCCTTTCATTCCAAAGACTGGATAAAGAGAGGATTTGGAGTCCAAGAGCTGAGAACCACAGGTGAGTAACATTTATACTTCTGGGTGGATTGGAACCATCCTAGGATACCAAAAATTTGGGGCTAATACTCTTGACTGTTTTCAAAGTACTATCAAAGTACTTTTATTTTTAATAGCAACTTAACTTATTGCATTATAATTACTTTTGAGTGTGGATGTGTCTGCCTCCCCAATTATACTGTGTTCCTTGAGGGCGGGGACTCTGTTCTGTGCCTGACTCATGGTAGGTACTTAGTAAACATTGGCTGAATCCAGTGTAGGGAGTTAACACCCACTCCCATTCCCCCTCCTGCCTCCAAAATGACCTGAACTCTGAACTTCTCTTGTGAATTAATTAGAAGAACTGGGCGGGGGGAGAATCCAAATATTAGCTGGAGATTTGGATTCATGGCATAAAGTCTATTCTTGGGATCCCTGGCTGTTGGCTGCTCGCTTACTGAATTTAACTTCATATGGGGAATATCTGCTCTAGCTTCTGGGTACCACCCATTCTGGCTATCCATTACCACGTCTCAAACTACCCCAAAACTTAGTGGCATGAAATAACTGTTATGCTCAAGGACTCTGCTGGTCAGGAATTTGGAAAAGGGACTGTGGGGATGGTTCACTTCTGTTCCCCAAAGTCAGGACTTCAGCTGGGAGACTCAGGCTGACTCAGCACCCGGGGGCTGGAATTATCTGAAGGTTTCCTTGCTCTTATGTCTGACAATGGATGTTGGCTGTGACCTTCACTGGGGCGGTTGCCAGAACATCTACACGTGGTCTCTCCTTGTAACTTGGGCTTTCTCACAGCCCAGTGACTGGGCTCCAATGGTGAGCTTCACAAAAGATAAAGCCAGGTAGAAACTGTATTGCCATAGTTCAAACTTAACTTGGGAAGTCATGCAGCATCATTTCTGCCATATTTTGTTCTTTGTGGCAATCAGAAAGGGACTGCCGAGATCAAGAGGAGAAGGAATAGATTCTACTTCTTGATGGGGTGGTGATGGTGGGAAGGTTCTGCAAAGGGCATGAGGGATTGTAATATAGGTGCAGCTATTTTTTGGGAAATACTTTATCTGATGGGTTCATCCAGAGGACTGAAGAGTGAGGATTCTCAGATTCACGGAGGACTTCTGGCAGGATGATGCCATCAGCCTTCTTCCAGATGGGCCCAAGAAGAGCCAGGAGCATTGGCAAAATCTCTGCATCCCCCTGGCATCCCGACAAGCAGCATGGGGTGGTGGAAATCTCCAAGTGGGAGTCAAGAGGTGATCTGATTATTGTGTGATATAGGATAGGCTACTTAATCCATCTGAGCCTCAGTTTCCCCTATCTGACAGATGAGAAGTTTGGATTAGATTCATTGTTTTCTAATCCCTTATAGGACAGAAGGATTTTTCTCCTTTTAAAATTTGTATTACTTCCAGGGCGACTGACTGGCTCAGTTGGTACAGCATGTGGCTCGATCTCAGGGTTGTGAGTTTGAGCCCCATGTTGGGCATGGAGACTACTTTAAAAAAAGAGAAAACAAATAAATTTGTATTATTTCCAAATAAAAGTTTAGGGGAACCCAATATATGAGCTGGATAAAGGTCATTGAAAGGAGTTTTGGGGGATACCTATGCCCACTTATTCCTTCCCACTCCTTGAGGATTCTCCATGGAAACTCAGTGCTCCTCAGAGAACATTTGGAAAATCTTTGGACCAGGATGTTTCCTGAGGGTCTCTAGGATGGGGTTGGGTGAGAGAGGAAAGACCCCTCAACCATCTCTCAGATTTTCCTCAGAGTAGTTTGTTTCCTTCCTGCTCCCTGTTTGAGTCCCCATGGCCACCTGTCAGCCATCTGACACTGAATTAAGTAAGTGTCTAGCAGGTGATCTGGATGAGCCAAAGTCCCACAAGTACCTGGGGAAAGCACTATTTAAAGAACTGGGGTATCTACTGGTATTGTTTGAATTTGAAGCCCTTACAGCCTGTAATTTGTGCTGGACCAGCCTAGTATGGGGAGAGATTGGGACTCTATGCCAATGGTGGTCCCACATTTCCACCTTTGGGGCCTCAGCTGGTGACTCAGGGTGACCCTGCAGTTAAGAGGTGCCCTGGGTTGGCTCTCATGGTCCTTTGTCTTCTCTGCTGCTCCTGTCCGCTTTTCCACCGCTGTCCCTCCATCTGTCCCCTCCCCTCCCCCTTCCCAGCCCACTCCCACCCCCACTTTTTCTCTCCCACATTCTCTGCTCCCTATCTTTGTCTCTCCATCCTGTTCTCTCTTTAAAGAAAAAAAAAATACACAGAGCGATTAGATTTGCAAATGAGCGGGCAGGAAACTGGGAACAAAGGGAACCAGAGCCGAAGAGGGAGCAGGTATAATTACTGTAATTAACTCAAGCAGCAGGGACACATCCCCTAGTCAGTGGTTTCTGTGAGGCACTGCAGGGGAGGCTGAGGGGAACTGGGGGCCCCCAGGAAACTCAGACGGCTCCCTGCTCCCTGGGGCTTAGGCATCTTCTTGGCCCCCCCCCCCCCCCCCCAGGAAGCTCCACCTGGAGCAGGGGGGCCGGGTGCTGTGCCAGGTTCCATCTCACCCCCTGTCCTGGCCTCACAGAAGCAGGGAGGAGAGGATCCAGGCTCAGAGGACATGATATGGTCTCTTGCCCAGCACAGTGGAGCCAGAGAACAAAGCCCCTCTCTCATCTCTTAACTGGACACTTAGCTCTTTATCTGCTTTAGGACATCCTGAGAGCCTGCTCTGCTTAGCTGGGATCCAACCATTTCTAGAGGCTTTGGAAGGGAACACGTCTCCAATCCCATGAAACTGTCATTTCTGTGTCCCCAAGCATCCCAAGTATACACCTCTTGAGGCCTTTCAGGGTACCTTTGCAGCCTTACCTTTCACCACTGCCCCTCATCACTCCATCCTCTAGCCAGGTTTGACCGTGGGCTGCACCCTGAACATGCCCACGTTCTTCTATTTCCGTGCCTTCACATGTGAGGCAGTCCCTTTCTTGTGGTGCTGTACTTTTCTCAAATGCCAGTTGGTAAAAAAGTTATCCACCTTTTGAGGTATGATTGAAACTAAAGCTGCTTCTCCAAAGTCTATACTTATCTCATCCTTCACAGAAGCCCATAGCCCTTGTCTCTTTTATGGACCTCACCTCACTGTACTCCTGATCTCCTTTACTTTGAGGAAGGCAGATAGACCCTGGCTTAGGATTCCTGGGGCTTAACAGCAACCATCTTTGGGGCTCTGTGTCAGTCAGACCCCTTTCTCTTGTCAGTAACAGAAACCCCAACTCAAATTGGCATAAACAAAAAAGGAAATTTGTTAGTTGGAATAACTAAAAATTCTGGGGATGTTTGAAGGTATGGCTGCATCCAGGAACTGAAACATCAGATCTCTCTCCCTCCTGTCCCTTTTCCTCAGTGTGGGTTTCACTCTCAGGCCCCTCTACAGCATGACCCCTAGGATCTCCAGGCTAATAACATTCCTAGAGCCAGCCATCCTAGGGAATTTTTCCTTCCTAATGTTCCAGCACACACCTGAGATTGAGTCTCATTGGGTTGGATTGGGTCCAGAGCCAGTCATTGGGTTGGGGGAAATGAAACCGAGTGGTTGGCCAGGCTGGCCTCAAGTGATCCCTGATGGAATCTGAGGGAGAAGTCAGGCCAGCCCTGTCCAAACTACATGGTTCCCAATGGGGAGGAGTGGTTCCTTAAAAGAAGATAGAAGGACATAATAGTGATGCTGCACAGGTGGAAACAGCAGGTGTCTGCCACTGACAGAGCACCCAGGTGAGGGCCCAGCTCCTAGAAATATCCTTTCGTTTTTATACTCAACCCATCCTTCAATACCCAACCCGTGTCCACCAGCCCCGTGATGCCTCCTCACCTGCTCTAGGGGCCCAGAGTCTGTACCACTTCCCAGGCACACACCTTCATCCTGCCTTTTCATGATCTTTGTTTTCACTTGTTATAGCCTCATTGGAGCAACAAGATTATAGACCCATTGAGAGCAGGGATGTGGCCATTCTTGTGTACCTCCTCCCACCCTACTACAGCCCTGGACAACAGTCCAGTGACCCAGACAACACTCCAGTGACCCAGACAACACTCCAGTGAGCCAAGCATAGAATGCAAGTCTTCTCCATGCCTGCGAACTGGCTGGGTCACTTACCAGTGTGTGACCTTGGGGCATCCCCTGATCTCTCAACTTCCTTATCTGGAAGCTGGGGCTATGAACACTCCTGTTTTATGGAACCATGACAAATAAAGGAGATACTATGCGCAGAAGTACCTCGCACTCTCTTCCCAGCTAAGCCCAGGCTGTCTTCCTCCAATTACATAATTGGGTATTTAATTACCACTGAGGTAAGAAACAAGAGTTCACCTTCCTTATTTCTGTGATGCTGGCCTCTGCTTCCCTAGACATTTTTGTTCTCCTTGGCCAACTCCCCTTGCTTTATCATCTACCTTTTAAATGTATGCTTGTACAAGGCAGCAGAGTGTGGGGTCAATAGCATAGGGCGAGGCTTAGGTTGCCACCATTCCAGTTGTAATTATACCACCTGCTAGAGTATAACCTCAGGCAAGTGACTTAACCTTCCAGTGACTCAGTTCCTTAACATTGAAATGAAAAATCACAATAATATCTACTTCATGGGGCTGGATTGAATAGGTTAATTTGTGTAAAGCACTCAGGACAGGACTTGGTGGGGAGTAAGGACTATAAGAAAGTTAACTATTATTCCCATTTTAATGTTTGAAACTGAAATACGTTATTGGCATTAGGTCCAGTCAGTTCTTTCTCTCAAAACTTCTCAAATTCATTCTTTCACTCCTTCCCATCCCTACTAATTTCTTCATTAAGTCCCTGATAATTCCAAGCATGGATTTCTCCCACATCTGCCTGGTTAGTCTCGCCTACCTGTCTTGTGTTTTCATCTATTCTCTGTACAAAAATCTGATCATATTCCTCTCTTGATATAAGTCTTTAAATGGCACCCTGTAACAATTAGCATACAAAGTTTATATATATATAAGTTTATTTTTGAGAGAGCACGAGTGGGGAAGGAGCAGAGAGAGAGGGAGACACAGAATCCGAAGCAGGCTCCAGGCTCTGAGCTGTCAGCACAGAGCCCGACATGGGGCTGGAACTCGCAAATTGCGAGATCGTGACCTGAGCCTAAGTTGGCGCTCAACGGACAGAGCCACCCAGGCGTGCCCCCCCCCCCCCACCCCTTGCTTTTTCTTTTTTTTTTTTTTTTTTTTTTTTTTCAACGTTTTTATTTATTTTTGGGACAGAGAGAGACAGAGCATGAACGGGGGAGGAGCAGAGAGAGAGGGAGACACAGAATCGGAAACAGGCTCCAGGCTCTGAGCCATCAGCCCAGAGCCCGACGCGGGGCTCGAACTCACGGACCGCGAGATCGTGACCTGGCTGAAGTCGGACGCTTAACCGACTGCGCCACCCAGGCGCCCCTCCCCTTGCTTTTTCAACCACATCTCTCTCTGCTATCCCTCCTGTTTGTCCCCCTCCCCTAAGCATATCTATTTTCTCTCACCTCTTTGTCTGGAATGCTTTTACTTTCTCTTTTCTCATGGCCACTTCTTCAGCATCCACTGAGCCCCAATTTAGGCATCACCTCCTCACAAAGGCTTTTGGATGTCCAGCCTGTTCCTCCCCAGGATGCTCTCTGGATGTCTCACCTAGAGCACCCTGGGAATATTTCTGTCCCAGAAGCTGTTGCTTTGCATAAGTGTCTCCTCCACTAGAGTATACACTTCCAGGGGTCAGGGCCTCATATTTGAATGCCTAGCTCCAGGCACAGTTTCTGGCACTTCATGTGGGCTCAGTGCTTGTTGAATGAATTGAATAATGATAACCCCTACTGAATTTGCCAGTCCTCATCTGGTTCTGGTAACAGAAACTGGCTTTAGGTATGGCTGGATCCCAGTACTCAAGTGACATCATCAGGACCACATCTGTCTCCATCTCTAGGCTTTGCTTCTTTCGCCTCTCAAGCTGGTTCCTTGAAAATGACCAGTGGCAGCTTCAGCCAACTCACTTAGCAACCCAGTGAAAAACCAGCATCTCTGTCTCAATATTTCAGCAAAAGCCTCCATACCACTCTCATTAGACCAATTACTTGCTGTTCCCGGGGCATGAAATGTGGTCATAGGTTGGAAATAACTGAAATGCATCTCTTACAGTTCTAGTTCTGGAGGGTGAGAAGTCCAAGATCAAGGTACCAACAGAGTCAGTGTCTGGTGGGACCTGCTTCCAGGTTCATAGAAGGCACCTTTCCACCATTACCACGTATGGCAGATTAGGTGAGGGAGCTCTCTAGGGTCCCTTTTATAAGGTCACTACTCCCATTTTTGAGGGCTTCTGCTCATGATCTAGTCACCTCCCAAAGGCTTCACCTTCTAATGCCATAGTAATATGTCTGTTCTTGGAGCTGGGGAATGGCATCATGGTCACATGGGTGAGTGGGGCATGTGTGTTTCCCAAAAGAAAAATGGGATGCTTTGGCCAGAAATATGGGTCATGGGGAAGCAAAACCAACATCTGTACAGAAGTGCCAGGTGCTGCTTGTGTTTTTATAAACATGTCAGTTAATATTCATAATGATTCAAAGAAATCCATCCCACTACGAGGACACATAGTGGTTGAGCAACTTGCTGGGATTTATATAGCTCATAGGAAATGGAGTCAAGTTCTCACCCTGACAGTCTGACTGCAGAGGCTTCCCCCTTTAAAAAGTTTTTAGGGGCGCCTGGGTGGCTCAGTCGGTTAAGCGGCCGACTTCGGCTCAGGTCATGGTCTCGCGGTCTGTGAGTTCGAGCCCCGCGTCGGGCTCTGTGCTGACAGCTCAGAGCCTGGAGCCTGTTTCAGATTCTGTGTCTCCCTCTCTCTCTGACTCTCCCCCATTCATGCTGTCTCTCCCTGTCTCAAAATAAATAAACGTTAAAAAAAAGTTTTTAAAAAGGAGTGCTTACATACAGTAAAAATTTGAAAGAATGTAAAAAGTTATGCAGTGAACAGGCAGGTTCACTTCAAGCCTTGACCCTGAGGCCCAATCTCCCCCTTCCTGACCCCAATCATCCACCCAGAGGCCCTACTTTTATGCTTTATTATGCTGGTCACAATAGCCTTTGGTCTAGGGCTAACGTGTCCCCACTTCTGAGGGTTTTGCCTCATGCTCCATGGATTATGCGGTCTTTCCACTTTGCCTGGTTGGGAACAGAAACCATCTCCACCCCCATGTGAAGTGGGGACATTGTTGGGCTTACTGCTTTGCAGTGGGTCTTCCCAGCTTCTGGTGGCTTCTCACGTGTGTGATGACCGTAGTCAGGCCACAATTAGAGGGGACCCCTCTGCAAATTGCTGGGGTCTCTCTTCTCTGACATTCTTCCCTGGCAATCTGGCTGCTTCGCCACCCTGAATGCCATCTCAGTCTCTTGAACTCAGGAAGAACATCAGGCTGTATGCTTCGGGTCCTCCTCCCTGGTTGGTGGCCAGAAATGACCCACCAGCAGTAAGCAGTTTAGGACTCGCCTTCTTCTTCTTCTTCCTCCTCTCAGACATCAGTGACCCTTCCCACACTGTCTGCTGCTCAATATTTAAAACCATTGCTTAGTTTTGTCTGTTTTTTTGTAAGAGCTATTTAAGGAAGTAGGGTAAATTTGGTTGGATGGAGTCTCTAGTACTCTCTCATGGCCAGAAGTAGTGCTACTTTTACCGTTTTTTCTTTTTTTTTGTGTGTGAATCCTTCCAGTGATAGGCTATGCATAAACAAGCATTTATATCCCCTCTTCGTTATACATACCTTTGTGTACCTTTGCTACACACTGTTGTGCACCTTACTTCTGTCACTTATCATCCTACAGGTCATTTTATATAGACTGACCTCATTTTCTTAAAAGGCAGAGTCTGCACTCCTAACCCCTACACTATTCTGCCTCAGTGAATGACAGCTGAGCTATTAGTGGCTATAATTGATGCTCGGTAAATAGTTGACGAGTTGAATAAATTATGGCAAAACTGCACACAGGTGGCTGGACTCATGTTCTGATGATGGGAGGAAACAGGATGCTCCATATTCAGTTTGGGGTCCTGAGTATTCCAGACTCTTCTGTTCTCTTCTCCCACTTCTCAGAAGAGTTTCCCCTCATCTGGTCTACGGTAGGCTGAGACATATTTAAACCTCAGGTCTTGTCTCTTCTCTCCCATTTCATAAGAATTCAGTTTATACCACAAAACCACACTGGTTCTATAAAAGAGATACACCTGTACCCATTCTGGGAGACACTGTATGATGATATGCAGTGTGCCTGGGTTGCCAGTGCCTGCCATCTAGAAGCGCAGTAAATGCTCTTTGGATGAACTTGGGATTAACTTGTATCTTGTGCAGTTGATATCTAGCTGCCCCCATCACCCCACAGAAAAGTCCTCATTGTCTAACATCTAGTTAGGACCTGTCAAAGATGAGTATATAGAGATATTCACTGGCTCATTATTTATAAAAGTAAAGCTTTGGAAATCACTAAACGTTCATGGCAACAGAACAGTTAAGTGGTGAAAGATTAGCATATGGCATTAGTATTGTCTTAGTCTGTGTGGGCTGCTATAACAAAAATACCAGGGACTCAGCAGCTTATAAACAAAAATTTATTTTGCACAGTTCTGGAGGCTGGGAAGTCTAAGACTAAGGTGCTGGCAGATTCCGTATCTGGGGAGACCCACTTCTTGATTCATAGATGGATATCTGCTTGACACATCCTCACATGGTGGCGGTAGTCGGGGGCAAGGGATCTCTCTGGGGTCTCTTTTATAAGGGCACTAGTCCCATCCATAGGACTCTGCTCTCATGACCTAATTCCTCCGAAAGATCCTACCTCTCAATACCATCACACTGAGGGTAGAATTTAACATATGAATAGGGGAGGACAATCATTCAATCTGTAGCAAGTATTTAGCTCTTAAAAATATGTATTTGTGTGTGTGTATAGGTTAACCTGGCTCCCTCAGCTGACTCTTTCCCTTACCGCGGTTTTTGGAAGCATGAGACCCAAGTTCACTATTTATCACCTATTCTGGTTCTCACAGCAACCTCATAACATTGCTTATTTGCCTCAATTTCTACAGAACAACTAGTTCCAGGCCATATGCATGTATGGAGGAAATCGGATGTAAGTTCAGGTCCTCCTGACTCTAAAACCTGAACTCCAGCTGCCCGTGCGGTTAGAACATTGTTCCCAAAGTGTGGTCTGCAGAACTCCACTCCTACTGCATGTTACAAGGAAATATCCCCTGTTCTCAGGGGATATTTGCTTTTGTTCTTGAGGTATTTGCATTTCTGTTGTGATCTCAAGTGATTTGGGGCTTACACAGTAGTTTCTAGCATCTGCCTGTGGTTGAAAGAGTTTTTTTTTTTGATAGATGGCGGCTGGACTGATACCTTGGAATTATTCTAGATTCAGTACTTGATAGGAGTATTAGGTGGCCCTTTCTACAAACTGCGTGGGTCATAGAAATTTGGAATATCAGAGTGAGAAGGACTTTAGAGAGAATAATTTAGGCCTACCCCTTCATTTTACAAATGAGGAAACTGAGGCATGGGGAGAACTACCTTATCAAACCACTTGGTTTGGTGGAGGGAGGGCTAGAACCTGGGGCCTAGGCCTCCTGACTCTTAGTACTCTTTCTTCCTTCTGTGAATAGAACTATTTTGTAAAATTTCTGGCAGTCAATTAGTGGTTTTATATATATTCTGCCCGTTGCCACTTCTCTGTGTTTTAGTTTGTGTTCTTACTCTGTGTCAGATCCTCTTCCTGATGGTGTTTGAGGTCATAGTGAGATGGCAGGTGGATCCCATAGAAAAGGGGACTAGAAAATTGAGCAGAAGGAGGCTTAGGGTATTGGGTTGTGGCCTAGCATCAACTCTGATAGGGATAACTGCACATAATTACACATTGGATTTGTGACTGAAAAACTGTGTGTACAGGTGAGACTTTACCGTTGAGTTATATCAGGGGTATATCAGAGAGTCCTGAGTTATATCAGTTGTATCAGTATCCTGAGTTATATGAGTTATATCAGATAGTCCTATTTAAAGAACTATCCTATTTAAAGACTATCAAGAACACCCTTTGCCTTATGCATTCTATTTCAAGAAATTTATCTTATAAAGACGTGCCTAGGGATCTTTTAAAACAAACATTGTAAAAAAATAACAAAAGACAATAAACAACTTAAATATCCACTGATGGGGGATGGTTATAAAACCTATGGTACACACATGCAGTTGAGAACTGCACAGTCATGAGACACAATAGGACAGACTGTATGGGCTGACATCGTGCAACCTATAAGATATATCAAGTGAAAAAATAAGGTGTTTGCATGTCTTGGTTTGGGGTCCCTTGAAAGCAGAGCCTCAAACAGAGACTTGGGTGCAGGTGGTTTATTTGGGAAATAACCCCAGAAAAAATCAGTGAGAGGGTGAAGACAGCGAGACAGAAAATGCAAAAATGACGAACAACCCCCCCAACCCCCCCAAAACAAAAAAAACCCACCCAAGTTGTATTATTGAGTTGCTGCTATAGGTAAAGGAAGCCTAAGTCCAGACCTTTGGAAAACACACAGAATGCCTGTCTCCCAGAATTGCCTATCTGTTGGCAAGAAGGAAGACTGGGGCGTTTATTAATCAAACCCAAACCCATCCTGTATTGGTTGGGGTGTTCCAGGGATTTAACTCCTGTTGCTTAAGGCTGCCTCTCCCTGTCGGCTGACTAGGCTCCTGTGACTTTGGAGAAAGTGGTAGTGTTCAAGGTGGGACTCTTGTCAGTGTACAAGGAAGGGACTGACCATGGGGGTTGCAGCAGAAATCAGAGGTGGTCTAAGGGAATATTAGGCACCAAAAAGCATCTGCTATAATAGAAATATGTCTACTTGTATATAAACAAAGTATATGTGTGCATTTGTGTGCATATATCTATATAAATATCCACATACAAATACCAGTGTAGAGGTGTATACACATATACACACAGTTTTTGAATAAGGCATGAAATCACTGGAGATTACCTTTGGGTAGAGAGATGGGGTATTTGGAGGTCTGGACATTTGATGAAAGTGTACTAATTTTTCAGTGTTTACTTGCTGTTTTTTAACCATATGAATATATTTTTTAACAATGTTTTAATTACTTTTATTGAGGTATAACTTACATATAATAAAGTGTACCTATTTTAAGTGTACACTTTAATAAATTTCCTTGAGTGTATGCACCCACACAACCCCCCCCCCCCCCAAAGTCAAGACATAGAACGTGTCCATCAAGTCCCCACTGGCTTTTTACAGTATATCCCCTCCTCTTGATCTTTTTTTACGTCGATATTTTGTTCCTTTTTAACACTGAGCTATATTCTGTTGTAGGGATATTATGCAATTTATTCACCATTCACCTTTTGATGGACTTGCAGATTGTTGTCTACTTTTGAGTTCTTATGAATAAAAGCCATCATGAAAAAGTTATGAACACTTGCAAGCAGTCTTTGTGCAGACCTACATTCACATTTTTCTTATGTAAATTTACCCAAAGGATTGCTGGGTCAGATACTATGTGAATATTTAACTTTATGAGAAATCACTGAATTTTTCCAAGTGCTGTATTATTTTGCATTTCTACCAACAAAGTATGAGATTTCTAGTTGATCTACACCCTTGCCAACACTTGGTATGGTCTCTCTTTTTAATTTTAGCTATGCTAGTGGGTGGTAGTAGTATCTGGGAGTTTTAATTTGCCTTTCCCCGATGACAATGATGTTGAGCATACTTTTCATTTGTGTATCTGCTACTTATATTTTTTCTTCTGTGAAGTGTCTGTTCAAGGTTGTTTTTTTTTTTTTGCCTATTTTTGAGTTAATATTTTATTATTAAGCTATAAGAATTTTTTTTATATATTCCAAATATAAGCCTTTTGACAGATACATGTATTACAAATATTTTTTTCTGCATTTTCTTTTTGTTTGTTTTTAATGCTGTTTTTCAAAGAATAGGAAACTTTAAATTTGATATGGTCCAATTTATCAAATTTTTTCCCTTTTGGAATAAGTGCTTTTTGTGTATTGTGCAAGAATTATTTGCCTATACTAAGATCATAACATTTTCCTTCTCTGCTTTCTTCTAGAATTTTTTAGTTTAGCATTTATATTTAGGCCAGTGATCAATATTAAGGTATTTTTGTGTATAGTGTAAGGCAATGTTCAAGGTTATTTTCTTCCTGGGATATTCAATTGTCCTGGCAACATTTGTTGAAAAATTTGCCCCATTGGATTTCTTTGGCATTTTTGTCAAAAATTAATTGACCATATATGAGTGGGCCTATTTCTGGACTCTTTGTTCTGTTCCATTGATCTATATGTCTATCCTATGTTAATAGCACACTGTCTTTATTATTGTAGCTTTATGGTAAATCTTAAAATAGTGTAGTTCTTACACTATTTTAGGCTGCAGTGTAGGAGGTAGTCTAAGTCCTCCAACTTTGTTCTTCTTTTCAAAGTTGTTTTGGCTATTTTAAGTTCTTAACATTTACATACAAATTTCACTATCAGTTTGTCAATCTCTATTAAGAAAAAACCTGGTGGCGTTGTGATTCAGATTACATTGAATCCCAATACATTGAAAAGTATTGACATCTTAATAATATTGAGTCTTTCAGTCCATAAACATTGTATATATCTTTACTTATTTAGGCCTTCTTTAGATATTTCAGTAATTATTTTGTCATTTCAGTGTAGAGGTTTAGCACATATTTTGTTAAATTTATCCAGAAGTGTTTTATGTCTTTTGATGCTATTATAAGTGGTATTTGTGGTAGCCAGCCTCCAGATTGGCCTGAAATGCTCCTTCCCTCCTGGTATTCATGCGCTTGTATAGAACCCCTCACCCTCCACACACTTTGTACCAGGGTTGATCTGTGTGACCAAGAGAGTATGACAGAAGTGACAGGAGGCCACTGCTGAGACTAAGTGATCAAAGGCACTACAGCTGTTTCATTGCTCTCTCTTGTATTGCTTGCTCTGAAATACATTGGAGCAGATCTACTGGAAGAATGGTGGTGAAGAAATGAGACCTTCATAAAGGAGAAACTGAGGCCTCTACCAGCAAGATGTGAATGAGTGATCTTGGAAGTAGATCCTTCAGATGAGTGCAGCCCTGGCTAACAGCTTGATGACAACCTCCTGAGAGACCCCGAGCTATGCTGCCCCCTGAAACTGCTCCCTGATTCCTGACTCTCCAAAACTATGTGAGATAATAAATGTTTGTTGTGTCAAGCTGCTAATTTGTAGCAATTGAAAACTAATACAGCAGTGTTTTTTTTAAAAATGAACGGTATCTACTATAATTTCTAATTCTTTGTTTCTAGAATATAGAAATTCTATTTTTTTTTATAGACTTTGTATCCTGTGTCCTTGCTGAAATCAGCTCTTTTGCAGATATTTTAGGATTTTCTGCATAGGCAATCATGTCATCTGTGACAAAGACAGTTTTACTTCTTTTCAAATATGCGTGCCTTTTATTTATTCTACTGCCTTATTAAACTGGCTAGGATTTTTAGTATAATGTTGAATAAAATGGCGAAAGCAGATATTCTTGCCTTGTTTTTGATCTTAGGGGAAAGCCACTTAGTCATTCACCATTAGTATTGGTGTCAGCTGTAGGTTTTCTGGAGCTGCTCTTTATCAGGTTGGGGAAGTTTTCGTCTGCTCTTAGTTTACTGACAGGTTTAAAAAAATGTTTCCCCCTAATTCCTGTCATCAATACTAGATTTATAGTTTTATTATAGTAACAAATACTTGTTACAGTTTGTTACAGTGAGATCTACACTCATACACAGAATTACTATATTTAAATTGATATAGAACAATATTTACATTTTTAAGTTACACTTTTGAAATTAGATGATGAAGTGTAGCTTAAGTTTTACAACATAGAAAAGAACACATGAGACAAAAATAGAGGTAACAGTAAAAATATAACTATCTGTTCTTGAGACAGCATGTGGAAATTTTTTGTCAGAAAGCTACATCTTCTCAATCGGATTGTCCAAATCATTAAAATATGGATGACTCAATATCATTTGCCAGAAACTTGTTTGTTGGGATTAACATTTAAAAAAAAAATTTTTTTTTTCAACGTTTATTTATTTTTGGGACAGAGAGAGACAGAGCATGAACGGGGGAGGGGCAGAGAGAGAGGGAGACACAGAATCGGAAACAGGTTCCAGGCTCTGAGCCATCAGCCCAGAGCCTGACGCGGGGCTCGAACTCACGGACCACGAGATCGTGACCTGGCTGAAGTCGGACGCTTAACCGACTGCGCCACCCAGGCGCCCCGGGATTAACATTTTTGAAAGCAAATCTAAGCCATTTTCAACCAAGTTTTTAATATGGGATGCTGGACTTCCTGGTTTCCACTTGGGAAATTTACTCTAAGAGTCTTCTAAAGAATCCACTTCTGCCCACCCTTCATTATTGGGGGTGCCCAAAGCTCTAAAAATCCTGAAGACTTGATAAGTTTCTGAATTCCTATGGAAAAGTGGCTTATTAGTTGCTAATTCTGCAAATATGGTCAACTGGAGTTGAATAGAGAGCTGACCCCAGCAATACTTGGGCAAAACTATACCAGAGTGTTACTACCTCATGTATATATGCTCTGACAGGTATTCCAAAAGCTCTGGCAAGGCCCAGACCAGCCAATTTAGTTGTTCCTTTGTGGCCAATAGATTTCAAGGTTTTAAGCCTCTGTGGGGAGCTATTCTAGAGGGACAAAACAACATCCCTTGAATGATTTGGTACAAACACATCCTTTTTTTTTTCCTTTTCAAATTTTTGTCTAAATTCTAGTTAACATACAGTGCAATATTGGTTTTAGGAGTAGAATTTAGTGGTTCATCATTACATACAACACCCAGTGCTCATCATAACAATTCGCTCTTTAATACCCATCACCCATCTGGCCCATCCTCCACCCACCTCCCCTCTAGCAATCCTCAGTTTGTTCTCTATCATTAAGAGTCTCTTGTGGTTTGTTTGCCTCTCTTCTCTCCTCCTCCCCCCACCCATATGTTCACCTGTTTTGCTTTTTAAATTCCACATATGAATGAAATCATATGGTATTTGTCTTTCTTTGATGGACTTATTTTGCTTAGCATAATACATTCTAGCTCCATCCACATCAGTGCAAATGGTAAGATTTCCTTCTTTTTGATGGCTGAGTAATATTCCATTGTGTGAAGATGTGAGATATATATATATATATCTCACATCTTCTTTATCCATTCATCAGTTGGTGGATGTTTGGACTCTTTCCATAGTTTGGCTATTGTTGATAATGCTGCCATAAACATCGGGGTGCATATACCCCTTTGAATCTATATTTTTGTATCCTTTGGGCAAACAACTAGTGTAATTGCCAGATTGTAGGGTAGTTCTATTTTTTTTAGGTTTATTTATTTATTTTGAGAGAAAGAGCATGTGCATGTGTGCATAAGTGGGGGAGAGGCAGAGAGAGGGAGAGACAGAATCCTGAGCAGGTCCTGCTCTATCAGCGCAGAGCCCTATGTGGGGCTCAAGCTCTCTAACCCGTGAGATTATGACCTGAGCCAAGATCAAGAGCCTGATGCTTAATCTACTGAGCCACGAGGTGCTCCACAGTAGTTGTATTTTCAACTTTTTCTTTTTTTTTTAAATTTTTTTTAACGTTTTTTTAATTTATTTTTGAGACAGGGAGAGACAGAGCATGAACGGGGGAGGGTCAGAGAGAGAGGGAGACACAGAATCGGAAACAGGCTCCAGGCTCTGAGCCATCAGCCCAGAGCCCGACGCGGGGCTCGAACCCACGGACCGCGAGATCGTGACCTGGCTGAAGTCGGACGCTTAACCGACTGAGCCACCCAGGCGCCCCTATTTTCAACTTTTTAAGCAACTCCATACTGCTTTTCACAGTGGCTGCACCAGTTTGCCTTCCCACCAATAGTACAAGAGGGTTTAGGGTTTCCCTTTCTCCTCATCCTCTCCAACACCTATTGTTTATTGTATTGTTACTTTTAGCCATTCTGACAGGGGTGAGGTGCTATTTCATTGTGGTTTTGGTTTATATTTCCCTGACGATCAGTGACGTTGAGCATCTTTCATGTGTCTGTTAGCCATCCAGGTGTCTTATTTGGAAAAGGCTCTCTTCATGTCTTATGCCCATTTCTTAACTGGATTATTTATTTTTGGGGTGTTGAGTTTGATAAGTTACTTATAGGTTTTGGATACTAACCCTTTATCAGATATGTCATTTGCAAATATCTTCTCCTGTTCGGTAGGCTGCCTTTTAGTTTTGTTGATTGCTTCCTTTGCTGTGAAGAAGCTTTTCATCTTGATGAAGTCCTAACACTTGATTTTTGGTACAAATAAGCCTTAACAAGTGAAGAATCCATGAACTGACGAGGAGTGATGGGATCCAAGTATTTCTTAAGATCCAAGGAATTCAAAGATGTGATATAACCTTGAATCCTGTATAAGCATATCTTGAAGACTGACTATATTTGAATGACAAACTTCTTTTAATAAAGAAATTTCCTGAATTATAGTACTAGGAACATCTTCCTCTTTACTTCCTAGTCTGATTTTCTTCCTGGCTACCAGTTGACTTGTAATTTTTTGTCTACCCTTATATATAATTCCATAGGTACATTCTTCAATTATCTCTATTTTAGTATAATATTCCATACTTACCCAATAAGTAATGGTGGATACTGTGATGGTGGGATTGGGAGTTAGAGGCATGGTGGAGGCAGGAATGGCAGCTAGCTTGTCTATGTCATTCTTTCTTAAACTTCCAAGTTTACCCCAAGATAAACCCCACTTCATCATCATGTATGAATTGTTTTTGAAAATATTTGATGAATACTTTTCACTTTTCTACTATTTGAGGCACATCTGCATTTCATGCATCATCAAGAGGTCAGGAGACCCTACTCCCCATTGGCTGCTGTTGGATTACAGTAGTGCCTTGGTGCCTGAACGTGGGTGGACAAGTGTGTTTTGTAACCCTCTGAGATCCTTGAGGGGAGTGTCCAGACTGAGACACATGGGAATCTTGGTGGACTATTGATAATTTCTTGCCCCCTTGTATCACTTTATTTGTTCAAATCAAATATTTGTTCAGCTTTAGTCTGGAGGAGGAGCTGAAAACTGAGATAATAAAGGGAGGATAATAAAGGGAGAAGGAGGACTATTAGTAGAAACCCCAAAATAGGGAGAACACTTAGATGCTAACTCCGCTAAAATGACAAATATTCATGATCAAAAGCATGGCTCCTAGGTGTCTTAGTCATATCTCCAGGATTGTTTTATGGTATTCCTTCTAGTTTTTCTGAGAAGTGCTTTGAAATTCCATTTTTTCCTCCATTGCCTTAAGTTTTGTGGTGTACAAGTGCCCTGGTGACAGATGAGCACACTTTTCCTTATGTGTACCAGCCCAGAAGGCAGCTGCCTGGTGGACCCACTCCTTCATCTGACTCTGGCCTATTTCCTTTTAGTGCTTTGAGCTCATTAGGAGTTTGATCAGTATTTGGTGAAAGCTCAGTGTCCCCCTTCTTTGGGACTCCAAGGAAATGGGTATGAGATACCATAAAATTTATTTTGACTTGAGAGCATTAAGACCAAGGATTAAAAAATGTCTCTTGGTCTGTCTTGGAAGCTGGGGTCACTGTCCATATGCTCTGAGCAGCGGCACTGAGACATGAGACTGGGAAAAGGAAATTTCCAGTAGATAAGAGGGTAGGAGAGAGCCTGAATGGCTCCTCTAAGTCCTGAACAACTGCCAAATTCTCAAGGAAATATGTGGAGAAGGGTGAGAACCTCTTGGCTCTCTCCCACATCCAGTCAGCTGTGGATCTTGGAGTCTGTGAAAGTCCCTCTTTTTCTCTCCATTATCCCATTTTGCATTCTCCCTCACCTTTCCCCCTCTAATCTAGACTGGAACAATCAGAAGACAAAAGAATTCTACTTAAAAACAAGTGTAGGTAGGTATTTATAGTAGGGAAATGGACTGAATAAGCCAGCTGCTAAAAATAGAAGACCTGACTTAATCCATTCAGGAAGATTGTGGCCCAATGCATTTAGGGATAAAATAAATCAATTCAGATCTAATGTTTAGAAAAAGTAGCCCAGACTGGGATAGTTGGCTTCTCATGAGAAATGATACAGATTTTCCCAAATTGGCAGAAATGGTGGGGATGAGCTTTGCAGGCAAAAGACTTGACTCTTCACCTGGATATCAGAAGATCTTCTAAAGTCTGTTTTAATTTTCTTCTGGGAAAATTGGTCTAAGCCCTCTAAGCTTTGCACTACATAAATTTCAGTCAAGCCTGCTGAACCCTTAAGGGAGTTTTGGAGCTCTGACTTGTTTGTAGAATATTAATTGTCTGTCAATTTAATGGTGGATGCTCATTCAATTTTCCCACATGTGCAGGTTCTTTGAGTGAATAAACAAATGCACAGCATTTATTGAGCACTTACTGAGTGCCATGCACCATACTAGGCTCTTCTCATGCTATTTTATTTAGGCCTCACCACAACCCTGGTGTATGCTCTCCATTTTTATGATCTACAAACCAAGGCTTAGCTAGGATTTTCCAAAGCCATGCTGTTTGTGGATAGAAGGTTGAGATTTGAACTCATTTCTAGCATTGGAGATATATACTGAGTCATACAGTGTTTATTCAGTCCTCTTGGCATTTTATATCAGTCCTCTTGGCATTTTATAGGCCCTCAGTTGGTGTTTGTTTATGATGAAGGCTTTACCTGTTTTACTTCTTCCTACTTTGAGGTCAACAGCCTACTTGCACTGTTCAACATCATGTCTACTTTATATTATCTTATATCATCTCTTCTATCAGTTAGGAATGTAAGTTGCAAAAAAAAACCCCACACCTCACCTGAACCAATGTGGTGGTTTAAAAATACGACTGCAAATTCTTTGATACTCCTCCCATTGAGAGATGGGGTCTGTGTCTCCTTTCCTTGAATCTGGTGACTACTTTGACCAACTGAGTACTGCAGAAGTGACATTGCATGATTCCTGCATGAGGCTAGGTCATAAAAAGCCATGCAACTTTCACTTAATTCTCTTGGGATGCTTGCTCTCTGTGCTGTGAAAAGCCAAAGCCATATGGAAAGGTCACATGTGAAGGGACTCTGGTCATCAGTCCCATCTGAGTCTAGTCTTTGGTTAGCTCAGCCCAAATACCAGACACATGAGTGAAGAAGCCACTTCAAAGTAGATCCTCCAGGTTTGGCTGTTCTAGTTCCTAGGTGTTTGAGGCATTCAGCTGTTTGTTTCCTCTGTAGAGGCCCCAGTCATGGTGGAGTGGAGACAAACCATTCCTGCGGGACCCCATCTGAAATCCTGACCCACAGAATCTGACGAATGTAAGGAATATTGTTACGTTTTAATTATGAGCTTCTCTTAAGTCATATATTAAAATCATATAGTGGTCTATCATTCACAATGATTGTTTTTAAACTATTTATTTGTTTATTTATTTTAAATTCCAGTGTAGTTAACATAAAGTGTTATGTTAGTTTCAGGTGTACAATACAGTGATTCAACAATTGTATACATTACTCAGTGCTCATCACAATAAGTGTACTCTTAATCCCCATCACCTATTTCACCCATCCCTCCCAGCCACCTCCCCTCTGGTAACCATCTGTTTGTTCTCTAGAGTTAAGCATTAAAAATTATTTTTAATCTACCAGCTGACAGCTCAGTTAGGTCCTCCTTGGATTATGTGGAAACCATAATCCAATGATGTTTTTCTGTCACCATGTTTTGGGTTAGCTTGTTACACAGTAAGAGTAACTGGAATATCCAAAGTGGTTCAACTAGATGATGAGTTTTGAAAACAGACGATGCTGATTACTTCTCTGGGAAGCTTCTCAGTGTCCAATTCAGCACTGAGAACATCAGTTCTGTTTAATATGTTTACTTATTGTTGGGATGAGGACTGGATATTGTATGGAAACCAATTTGACAATAAATTATATTAAAAAATGTTTACTTATTGAAGAAAGAGGAGAAGGAGGAGGTTTTCCAGAGCAGAGGTCTTCAGAATTTTTTCCTTGCATGTCCCCTGAAAGGATTTTGAGAGACAATGTACCCCCTTGCATGTTTTTAACTTGATATCTACAGTTTCCCATTATAACTTTACATAGTTGCAAAGAGTGTAATTTTTGGCATATTGTAAATACTGACATTTAAGAATAAACCTTTGTTTGCTCTTTTTCAATTCCCAATGAAGTCTAAATATCATCATACTACTACCTTCGGTTTATAAATACCCAAACAAGATTTTCTTCAGTAGTCAGACATTTTTACATCATTTCTTTTCTCCTTAACTTACATTTTCATTCTGCTTTCCCCACAGAATTTTATCCTAATGTAATATATTTTTATGCTTGAAAGTTTTTTATTGATTTCTGTATCATACTTCTCTGCAACAATAACATGCATATAAATTGAAATAGCATTTGAAAATATTTCACGTGACTAAAAGGCTTTAAGTATTGAAACATTTCTTCTGGATTGAATTATCGTTATAATTATTATTACTATGCAGTTGAGAAACACATAAATATACATTTTAATATATAATTATTAAATATAAAAAGTGAAATTCATTAGAAATGCATCTGTAGGGGATGGATAGGAATTTTAAAAATTATTTCATCTACCTGTAGATGAATATTACTTACTGCTAGAATGAGACAAGTTTACTTACAATCCTATTTTTTGTTTATTAAGACACAAGTGCTGAAAATGTTCACATAAGTAGATGGAAAATGTTCATAGCAGTAGATGGAAATATAAGGAATATTTCTTTATCTGAATTATTTTGAGTATGTTGAAGTCATATATTAAAATCACATTGTGATTTATCATCAAAAATTATTTTTAGCGATCTATCAGTTGATAGTTCAGTTAGATCTTTCTTGGATTATGTTGAAAACATGTGACTTGGAAAAGGACAGGTAACCAGTCATTTGAGTTGTTCACTTGCAAATGGCCTTGTTACCCGCTCATTAGAGACATTCACATGAGTATGTCTATTTACACCCTCTGTTTGGAGCCCTGGAAGGTTATACTCCAGGCCGGATCCTATTAAGGTTTGGGATGAGTGAGAACTATGTCTTTCTTTTGATCAGTGGGAGGAAGACTTCCGTGAAAGAGAAGGTCAGGAAAGAGAACTTGCCTGATGCCCCCAGTTCAGGCAGATCAATTTGAGGATAGTCTGCCAGAAAACTGAGGGTTTGGAAATTGATCCTCATAAATCTATCAGTGCTCCCAAACCAAGTCTGCTTATACTCCCAAGGGTCTGTGTACCCCAATTTGAAGACCGCTATTCCGAAGGCTGCTAAAACCGTAAAGATATTGACACTCTCAGAAGGGATAGACTTGCTTGAGTTTCTTCCAGGATATTGGTTCTCAGTGAGCTGCTCTGTGCTAAGTGCTTTATAGGGAATGTGTCACTGAGTTCTGAGAACAACTTGCAGATGAGGATGCAAGGGTTAAAGGAAGTAGCAGCCATCAAGTATCAGATCTGGGGTTCAAGCCCCAGGCTGTGGGTTTACAGAATCTGAGCTCTTCAGCCTCTGTGTTAAATGGTGTAGCCCAGTGGGTATCATGAGCACAGCTCTTCATGTGAGCTGTTGCCTGGACTGCTGTTACTTTTATTTTTGTCTCCTCCTTGGTAAGTTTCTCCAAAGCAGTGGTTCTCAAACACACATGGCTGGGCCACACCTCCACTATTTCTGATTCAGTAGGTGTGGGTGAGGCTGAGAGTATGCATTTCTTATAAGGTCTGGGAAGCACACTTGGAGAATCACATCTCGAAAGCATGTCCAGCCTCATGGGAGAGATTCCATTTCTAATGCATTTGGGGACTGATGTTTTTCCTTTAAATTTCTTTTAGGGCTGAGGTTTTTGGCTGCCTTGAGGCGAGTATATGTAGCTATGCACATTGCATGTATATTTCAACACCGGAAGCGACTTTGGAAAAACTTGTGCTGCAGGAATTTTTGCCAGAGATTAAAAAAAAAGTTTATTTATTTCTTTTTGAGAGAGAGAAAGAAAGAGAGAGAATCCCAAGCAGGCTCTGCACTGTTAGGGCTTGACTCACAAACCATGAGATCATGACCTGAGCCAAAATCAAGAGTCGGATGCTCAACCCGCTGAGCCACCCAGGTGCCCCCCAAGATATACATTTTAAATTGAGACTACTATACATGTGTACACACACACACACACACACACACACACACACGCAGACACTTAGTGGAAGCAATACTTATTATCATGTGTGGTGCATTCTTATATCTTCTATTTCACTTAAAAAATACCATTAACCATGCACCCCAATGTTTATAGCAGCACTATCAACAATAGCCAAAGTATGGAAAGAGTCCAAATGTCCATCAATGGATGAATGGATAAAGAAGATGTGGTGTATATATATACCTGAATGTTACTCAGCAATCAAAAAGAATGAAATCTTGCCATTTGCAACTATGTGGATGAAACCGGAGGATATTTCGCTAAGCGAAATTAGTCAGAGAAAGACAAGTATCATATGACTTCACTCATATGAGGACTTTAAGAGACAAAACAGATGAACATAAGGGAAACAAAAATAATATAAAAGCAGGGAGGGGGACAAAACATAAGAGACTCTTAAAAATGGAGAACAAACAGAGGGTTACTGGAGGGGTTGTGGTGGGGGGGGATGAGCTAAATGGGTAAGGGGCATTTACTCCTGAAGTCATTGTTGCACTATATGCTAAATAATTTGGATGCAAATTAAAAAATAAGATAAAATAAAAACACTGTTAACCCCCTCATACATTTTACCATCTACTAAGGAGAAAGGACTGGCAATTTGATAAAACAACTGCCTTAGGAGAATTTCTTCTTTAATGTACACACACACATTCCATCCATAGATATGTTAATATCGCCAGGTAGGCTTTGCATGTCTTTGCCCTGACTGTAAAAGACAGGCTCATTTTCTCATTTTCAAGTTCTTGAGTGGTTACATTCTGGTCAAGAGAGACAGTTTCTCCTGTTCCAGGGCTGGATACATCTCTGGGCTGGGGCTGGCCTTGAGATTTGTGCTTCTTTCTGGTGGGTGCAACTCTTCCATGAAGCTCTAACTTTCTCAGGGCTGGGTCGACTGGAGCTGCCACCTGAAAGTAACTGTGTCAAAGGCCGTGTGCCATTTGGGCAAAGTTTGGACTTGGCTAACATAATGCTGTCTTTACGGCCTCTTGGTTTGAATCCTTCCACCTAAGGTTGATGGGTGCCTGCTGTGGGAGGGCCTTGGTCTTACCCTGCCCCTTGGCCCATCAGATATAAGTCATCACCACTCCTCCTCCTGACATGGGGCTTTGGCTCTTGGGCCCCAATTCTACAAGGGGAGAACTTCTGCTGGCATACCCATATTCCTGAGTTTTTGGTGTCTGCAAGGGTGAGCAGGAAAAAGTGTCTTGAAGCTGGAGAACTGTGATGGGCTGGGCTGTGCTGTGGTTGAAGGAGAGGGTAGTGGAGCGTGTCCTGAAGTGGGTTTTAGAACTGTAAACTCTAGACAGTGGTGCCTTTTGAAACAGATGTGCCTGAGCTCCATTTGCTGCTCTGGATCTGGTACCACTCTCAACTTTGTTGAGTGAGTGGTAAGGATAGAATTCTTGGGTAATTTTCTTTTCAAGTCACCAGCTTGGTTCTTTTCAAAGCTTGTGTATAAATGCCACCTGTGATACTAATTCAAGTCCAAGGAAAGGAAGGAAAAAGGTTACAGGGCCAGGGGAACTTAATATGTCAATGATATACTAAAAACTCCCGCTACTATTTATTGGGGGAGGGGGGGTGTCTCTGAGCTTTGACACCTGTGGATTCCACCCTCTGACTCAAAATGGTAGCTGTGTCTTTGCTATTATAGCTTGTGTCCACTATTCATCTTTGTTGTTCAAACATTTTAAACTCCATTCCATTGTTTCTTGGAAATGCTAGAGCTAGTTTTCCTAAACCATGGCCATTCAGGGCTCTTGTTTTTTCTGGCTTTAGACAGCGAATACCTCCATCTGTCTTCCCACATTCCTTTTGTCCTTGTGTTCCCCATCAATTTCAAAAATGTTAGAGCATTAGTATATTCCCCCAAAGAGTAGTGCAGACTCTTACAATTTGCTTATTCTGTATATTTTCACATTTTCCAAGTATTCCCTAGTCTATTTGTTGTCAATAGTTATTTTTGCAAAGTCTTCATAATTTCCAAATTATTTAAATCTGTATCTTGCCCTCCCACCTTTCCTTTTTGTACTTTGCCTATTCAAGCAGTGGGTCCTAGATTTTTGGATTTCATGCAGTAAATGTTTTTTGTTTTTGTTTTTGTTTTTGTTTTTTTAAAGGAAGTCAGGGTAACTTACATAGGATTGCTATCTTTATATTTTTTTCAAATAAAGACAACCACTGTTTGCATATCTTTGCCCTGAATGAACAACATCTTCATGAAAGAAGATGCCCAGCGGAAACCCAGTAGATATCAGTTGCCTTCATGGAGATATGGTCTTACAGAAGCTCTGTTTCCTCACTGATTCCAGTTCACTGCAATCTCTTGGGCACCTGCCGTGTGCTCAGCACTCTGGTGGACACCAAAGAAGGATTAGACTTTGGCATTTATACCCAGGGACCCACAGAGGAGACAAAACAAGCAGCTGTGTAGAGCTGTAACTTCTGGGTCTATCTTTCCCTGAGACTGTGAACTTCTTACAGGGAAAGATCATATCCTGTGTCTCTGTGTCCCACTGCACTGGTGTCTTATATCATACATGCTCTATCAATGTTTGCTCGCTGAAAATGAGTTACAGGACAGCACAAGATCAAATATATATAGATGTTCAGCTGTAGTCAATCATGCACCCCTGCTAACAGTGCTGTACCATGAACAGTTGTAGTCAATCATGCACCCTTGCTAACAGTATTGTACCATGAATTGTAGGATAGAGCAGGAAGGTTAAGGTTCACAGCTGACTCCAGTTGACAGGAAGACTTCATGGAAGGAGTTGATGAGATTTGAGAAGGGCCCTCATGAGTGAGCAGAAGTCACATGACCTGATAGTAAAAACTGGGAAAGCAGTAAGAGGTTGGAAAGCAGCTTGAGGCCCAGGTGATACTATTCAGGAGAGGTCATGTCTTTGTTTTGCAGGCTAATTGCTTACTTGGAGTTTATTTGGTAACATGGCGTGGTGATGATGCCAAAGAACTGTTTAGGGCAGTGGTTCAAAGTTGGAGGTGATTCTCCTCCGTTCCCCACTCCTCACCCCCACCCTCTGCCCCAAGGGACATTTGGCAAAATCTGGAGACATTTTTGGTGCTCCTGGCATATAATTCTGGAATATGGTAGAGGCTAGGGATGCTATTCAACACCTTACAATGTACAATGTACACCTTCCCCCACTAAATAATTGGCTGGCCCAGTGTCAACAGTGCTATTGTTTAGAAACCCTGATGTAGAGTGATTTGATAAGGAAAAAGGAAACAAATATAGTGCTATATGACCACAGCAGTGCCTGGATGCCACTGCTGCTATAACAAGGTAACACTTAACCTCTCTCCTCTCCAAGGGGCTTACCTTTCCCGACCAGTTCCTATCCTACTTTTCTTCTTGTCTTGCGTTGCCAAATGTCCTTCTCTTCTCTTATTGTGCCCTCCCTCTCTTTGGCTGAGTATCTCTAGAACTTCTCTTGGCCTCCTGCAAGTCCAGACCTCAGAGATACCCAGGACACTCTGGAAGATTGCCCAGGAATAGAATTTGGAGCTGAACCCAAGCTGTCTTGGCCCAAGATATATCTTTACCTTCATGTCATCTAGGCTAAAAGTCCTTCTGTTAAGCCTCATGGTTATGTATTTATTCAGAGGACGTTTTGGCTTGCTCACATTTCTAACCTGATGAATCCACTTTTGGCTTCTCTTTTTTTCTCTCAGGTGTGCCATAGGGATATTTACTGACCTTAGGAATGACAGCAGGGTATAGAGAGGTATGTATTCTTGTAATGTTGATTCTCTATACATTAGTAAGTACTCTTTGAAAAAAAGAGTTCAGAGTGGAATCTAGAAACAGAAAAAAACCAAACCAACCTAACAAACAAAAACCAAACGCATGGATACAGAGAACAGGTATGTGGTTGCCAGAGATGGGGTAGGGAGGGGATCAGGGTGAGTGAAATAGAGTAAGGGGTGAAAAAATACAAATTCCCAGGTCTAAAATAAGTAAGTCAAGGGGATGTAATACATAGCATGGGGACTATAGTTAACAATACTGTATTGTATGTGTGAAAGTTGCTATGAGAGTAGATCTTAAAAGTTTTCATCGCAAGGAAAAAATTATAATTATGGGTGATGATGGATAGTAACTAGGTTTATTGTGGTGATCATTTAACAATATATACAAACATTGAATGATTATGTTGTACACCTGAAACTAATATAGTATTATGTCAATTATATATAAGTTAAATTAAAAAGTTCAGAAAAAATATTTCAGTGGCCACTTATGTCTAGGACACTATTGGGTTAAATAGCTATTTTATTGCAAGACTTCTCCAAGCCTTTATTATGCATATGGGCATTTTGAATTTCCAAGGGGAAGACATGGTATTCTATATTCTCAAACTTAACTGACCACAGGACACCTTTTGTATAGCACAAATGGATAACTTAGTTTGGGAAGCATTATTATAGTGGAAAAGTATGGACTTCAGAGCTATGTCTCCTGAATTCAAATCTCTGCCTCAATCATTGAGTAACTCATTTCATTGGATAAGGTACTTAACTCTTTGAAGCCTCAGCTGCCTCATCTGGAAAATATAGTCATAGGCAAAGAATACGTCCCTCACAAAGTATTGGGTGTTACCTCCCAACCTCATGCTGCCATTATTTGTCATGTGGTTCTGCAATTTATTGTTGACATGAATATTTTTTTCCTATTGGACTAAAATCATTGAAGGCCTGGATGGTATCTTATGTTTGTATTCTCAGTTCTTCCCCAAGTTCTGGTACATCATGGTGCTCAATAAATGTTAATTGAATGAATCAATGGGTAATATATATATTGTGCCTTATACAGCCTCAGTGAATGTTAGTTCTTGCCTAGCTCCTTCCTTTATTCTTTCTCAGTGGGTAAAAGTTTTTTGGAAGAGACAGGACAGAGGTGGAATGGGGTGATGAAGTGATGGTGACTTTGACTTTGACATTTTGATTGGCTAAAAAGGCTGAATGAGGACCCATGCTTTGTGCCTGTGACAGTTAGCCAATGTACATCAGAGGCTTGCTTAAGGAAGGGATGCTTGTTTATTTGTAACTTCATACCACAGAATGGCATTGGTTAGGTCTCATCTGGAGCATTCTATTCAATTTGGGACATCAACTATTAGGAAGGAGGGGATATTGATTTCTTCAGTATCCCTAATGCTGACAGCTTCTTGAAAGGACTATGGAGGAGGCTCAAAGAGACATTCACAGCTGATGAGGGTCTTCCTGGAAGGGTACTGGAACATCTGGGTGTCCGCAATTATGATAACAGTGAAGGAAATGGTAATATGACAGGGACACATTTTAACCTTCTTCTAAAAAGCAGCGTGTCATAAAGAAAAATACTTTGGACTGGCGTACCAAACCTGGGTTTCAGCATCTGTATGACTGTGAGTGAGTTTCCTGCCCCCTGGGTCTGAGTTTCCTTGTCTCTAAAATGAAGGCTTGGGGGTCACCTGGCTGGCTCAGTCAGTGGAGCATGTGATTCTTGATCTTGGGGTTGTAGGTTTGAGCCCCACGTTGGGTGTGGATATTACTTTAAAACATCTTTAAAAATAAGATAAATTGAAGGTTTGGGGGGCACCTGGGTGACTTAGTCCGTTAGCTGTCCAACTTCGGCTCAGGTCATGATCTCCCGGTTTGTGAGTTCGAGCCCTGCATCGAGCTCTGTGCTGGCAGCTTGGAGACTGGAGACTGCTTTGGATTCCATGTCTCCCTCTCTCTCTGCCCCTCCCCTGCTCTCTCTCTTTCTCTGTCTCTCAAAAATGAATAAACGTTAAAAATTTTTAAAAAATGAAGGTTTGGGACTGCAATATGTTTGTTGGTCTCTTTGGATTTGATAAGGCATAACTCTGAAACATTTGAGGGCATATTGGAGAAGGGAGTCTAGACTTCAAATTTTTTTCTGGGGTTTCAGAGGACAGAACTGAGATCAGAGTTCTGAGTTCTCTAGGCGAGAAAAGAAGAGGCCAATTTGCTGCTCAATGAAAAAAAGTCATTTCATAGGGAGGGAGAGTGTGGACAAGTCCTATTACCAGAAGTGCCTCCAGAGCCACCTGCTTGGGCTGTTCTAGAGATGAACTTTAAGAACCTTGCCTTCAATTGTTTTAAGTAAACATTTTATTTTAGAATACTTCTAGATTTACAGAAAATTTGTGAAGATAATACAGATAATTCCCATATACCCTCCATCTAGTTTCCTCTAATATTAACATTTTACAGTAATATGGTATATTTATTATAATTGATGAACTGATTAGGAAATACCGTTGTTGACTAGAGTCCACTCTTTATTCAGATTTCCTTAGTTTTTTACCTAATATCCTTTTTCTGTTCCAGGATCCCATCTAGAATATCCCATTACATTTATATTCCTCTTGGCTGTGACAATTTCTCAGACTTTCCTTGTTTTTGACAACCTTGACAGTTTTGAGGTGTTCTGGTCAGGCATTTTGTGGACTGTCCCTCCATTGGGGTTTCTCAACAGTAGACTGGGGTTGTGGGTTTTTGGGAGGAAGACCACGGAGGTGAAGTGCCCTTCTCATCAGATCATGTCAATATGATTTATCACTAATAATGCTGACCTTGACCATGAGGCTGAGATAGTGTTCATCAGGTTTCTCCAATGTAAAGTTATTATTATTTTTGTCCCTTTTTATACTGTGCTCTTTGGAAGGAAGTCATTAGGCACACCAACACTGATGAAGTAGGAGGTTATGCTCTACCTCCTTGGGGAGAGTCCTCAGTTTTTAATGAAAAAAAAAAAAAAAAAACTATTTTGACTTTTGCTTGCCTGCCAGGTCTCATGACAAGCCCTAGGCTCAAGTGAGCCCCATCTCATTTCTTTGTCTGAGTGAGACAGCTAATCAAGGCATGGGGATTTACTTAAGCTAACAAATGATTATCCTTCCCCATAGAAGGGTTATCCGAATGCTGAATTTTCTAATCACTCTCTCTCTGCTTCTCCCAAGCAGCGATCTTGAGAGGTGAGACGAATCTATCTGAAATGATGGCTGCATCTACTGAGGAATCCTGGAGTCTGAGGAAGAGTGAGGGCAGACACTTACAAAAACGGAGGGAGTGGGGCACACACACATCTGAAGTGGCCTGAAGGGAAACAATGTGGGTAAGAGGGAATTAACAGGAAGTTTGATCTATGGGTCTAATTGAAATTTCTCAGTCTGTGCTATCCTTCAGCATTTCTTCTGGAAGACTGCTTGTACCTCTGCTAATGGGGGTTGAGGAGAAATGTTTATCTTGGGGCAGTGGCTGGAAGGAAAGGCTGCTTGGATGGAGTTTCTTGGCCTCTGTTCTCAACTGACTGCCATTATCCTCCAAATCAGGCTTTTGCCAGCCTTGTTTTCTCTTATGCTCATACCTAGAGTTGATGTTTGTGATCAAGACTGCCATTAACTGGCTGTGTGATCTTTGACCTCCCACTCCTCATTGGTAAAGTAATGTTAGTTTACTTTACTTTACTTTAGTTAGTTTGAACCAGAAAGGAGAAGTATAGGCACTGGTGATGCTTTACTCCTTTTCACACTTTTGGCAGATATTGCTAGCTGGTCACACCGCTCTCTCCTGCTGAGCACACATATGGCCTCAGAATGCTTCTCATCACAGTGTTCTACATATTAGTTATATATCAGTTGAGGTGGGCAAGCCAGTCAGTGATTTGGGGCCTGTGTACGTATGTGTGCCAGGCACTGTGCTAGACACTGGGTGTACACGGCGGATAAAAGAGATATGGTCCCTGCCTTTGTGGAGCTTATAGTTAGTAAGGCCTTTAATAAAAGTCACGTGTGTATTCCTGTAGCTCTCTGTACAGTTGAGGGAAGTCAAAGTCATCTGATGGTAGGAGAGGTAGGAAGCAGATTTTATTAAGTACGTTGGGTAAGGTTCAAATGTATTTTCTCATGTAATCCGCACAGCCACCCTCTAAGTGGGGTAGCAGAGAAAGTTGCCCAAGTGCCAAGATTGGTAAGTGGTAAAGCAGATACTGGATCTTTGGTCAGTGTGATGCCAACAGCAATGGTTTTTATACCATGCCTCACTCGTGGTACCCAGCCTTTCTGTTCTTCAATAAGGAGGGTGTCTTCAGTGAGGAAGGAGGGAGGTTAGAGTCCATGCAAGGGAGAAAGTAAAGGCTGGACCTGTTTAGTGCTGACCTGTACTTGCTGGAGGCTCTGGCTGAGACTGCTGTGTGGGGCTGATGCTGTCAGCTCAATGGCACAAAGCTCTGGCTAGAATGATGCTGTAAATGAGCCCAGCCCAGAGAATGTACCTTCTCTTGCCCCCCTGGATCATTTATCATATCATATCAGCCCCTATTTCTTCCTAGGCGTACCTTGCACTTTCAGTGTAGCCAATCCTTTCCTGGTTTCTAAGCTGCTTAAAGCTCTACGATTTCTCCCTATGCTCTTGTGCTGCCTTGAGATGGGTGGTGCCCTGGGGAGATGTGTTTAGGGAAGAAGAGGAAAGTGGCAAATATAGGCACAGCCAGGTTGAGCTTGCTCTCCTGGATGTAGCTCTGCTCCAAGCCTAGACTTTTGTTAGGACCTGAGCACCCAGCCCAGCCTTGTACAGTTCTCATGCCTTGCACAAAGCTTTCCACAAGAACTTTGCAATTAAGCTGCTGAATGCCAGAGCTTCATTCAGAGACTAATGATGTTCAGTATTTGGAGATCCAGAAAGTCCTCCATCAGTGGCAGGTTCAAGCTGGGTGTAATAAAGGATTTTCCTGAAAAAGAAATAGGGAAGAAAATTCCTAAGGCTTCGTTCAGATATTTCCAGAGACTACAAAGTCTCCCTTTTCCCATAGAGAAGCTCTCCTTTTCTTCTTTTCCTAAATAATTTAGTGAACTATGGAAATCTCTCCTCTCTTTTAAGTGAACTAACCATCCCAACTGGTCCCAGTTGTTTTTAGTTTGGTTTTCCTGAGAATAAAGCTTGAAGCAAAGACTTATGTGCAGGTAGGGATATGGAAGGGATAGTGGATGGTGGGTGTGCTGCTTAGAACTTCTGCAGGAATACAGGGCTGGGAGGCGGGGCCAACATGGCGGAGAAGTAGGTGGATGGGAAGTTCCCTCGTCTCTCAAACACACCAGTGTTGAGGCCAAAGGACTTTGAACTCCAAGAGTCCAGGCAGCAAAGTGATAGAGACGCTTCCAGGGACCCACCGGACAACCTGACGGGCGATAGGTGCGTGATTGCGAACTGGGAGAGATAAAACGAATGGAGGGGAGGGATTCCCTTCTGCGCAGAGACAAAGGGAAGAGAAAGAGAGGCTGGGGAAGCGTAGGACTGTATCTGGACAGGAGAAAAGCCACAGACCGGGACGGAGAGGGATCCCATCTCTAACTGCAGGGCTTTCTCCCAGCGGGGCTGGCTGCCCTGTTCCCGCACCTAGGGAGGCGGGGTGGGGGCAGCTCCAACTCGGTAACTAGTTCAGAGGCACAGTCTGCTGTGGGAGAAAGTAATCCCCTCCCTGCAGTGCTGTGGGAAGAAGGTATATATCCACTCTCTGAAACCAGGGCGAACAGAGTGGGAACCTTAAAGACATAGCAGTTTAAGTCCCAGCCGAGCGCCAGGAAGGCAGGGAGTCGGAGCAGCTGGACAAACCCCGCAAGGCGGCTGGGCAACTTTTTGCCGCAACAGGGGCACATGGAGAAGGACCCTTTAAGACATCGCGGTTTAAGTCCCAGCCAAGCGCCAGGGAGGCACGGGAGTCAGCGGAGCAGGGCAAACCGCCTCATTCGCTCCCGTCGCACAGTGAGGACAGCTTGAACAGACTGGTTTGGGACACCGAGTCCGTGGAGAAGAGACTGGGGTGTCGCCATTTTTCTCTGGGAACCGGCAGCGGGGCCCACAGTGGAGGTGGCCATGGCTACACCAAACCACGCCCCTCCGTCCATGGTAACCGTGTATCTACTGGAGCGGAGGTGTCTTGAGGCTGACGAAGCAGACAGCCCCTCCTCCAGACCAGCACTGTTGCATTGCCTGATTTAATTCTCGGACAGTTCTTATTATATAGATATATCCCCCCTTCCTCTTCTCCTTCTTATCTCTTCCCTCGTCTAGTCTGGTTACTCTGGTTGTTGGTTTGTTTAAGCAGAGGTATTTACTCTTCTCTTGATACATGTGCTACACGTCCTTCTTTATTTTCCCTTCTCTCTGGATTAAGCCATATAGTTTCTCTGGTCAGTTTTTTTCTTTTTCCTCTCCTCTCTCATTTCTCTCTTTGTATGGAATAAGTCCTCTTCCATCAGCACTGCCTCCACCCTATTGTTTACTTGTAGCTGGTGTTTCTGGTTTTTTGTTTTTTGTTTTTGTTTTTGTGTGTTTGTTTTTGTTTTCTGTTTGTTTTTTTGTTTTCCTTTTCAGGGCTACTTCAACAAACAAATGAAAGCACACCTGGTGGAGGGTCCAAAACATCACTACGAGTAGGGAGATAAAGTAACCAAAGTCACAACAACAGAGAGCAAGTAACACTCTCCAAAAACACCTCCTGAAGGGCCAGGCACTGGACAGTGTATGACCCTTCTCTAATATAGTAGTGTTTACTGGTTCAGGTGCATAATAAGCTTTTAAAACACATAAGGGACAGAAAACTGGCCAAAATGATGAAACAGAAGAATTCCCCTCAAAAGGAATTCCGGGAAGAAATGACAGCTAAAGAATTGATCAAACAGATATAGACAATATAACTGAACAAGAATTTAGAATAATAGTCATAAGATTAATCACTGGGCTTGAAAAAAGCATATTAGACAGCACAGAATCTATTGCTGCAGAGATCAAGGAACTAAAAAATCATCATGATGAATTAAAAAATACTGTAAATGAGGTGCAAAATAAACTAGAGGCAGCAACAGTGAGGATTAAAGAGGCAGAGGGGGAGATTAAATGAAATAGAAGATAAAATTATGGAAGAAGATGAAGCTGAGAAAAAGATAAAAAAAATTCTGGACCACGAGGGGAGAATTAGAGAACTAAGTGATTCAATGAAACAGGACAATATCCATATCATAGGAGTTCCAGAAGAAGAAGAGAGAGAAAGGGGCTGAAGGTGTACTTGAACAAATCATAGCTGAGAACTTCCCCAATCTGGGGAGGGAAACAGACATTGAAATCCAGGAGGCACAGAGAACTCCCTCCAGATATGACTTCATCTTCTGCATGACATATCATAGTGAAACTGGCAAAATACAGAGATAAAGAGACAATTCTGAGAGCAGCAAGGGATAAACAGGCCTTAATCTACTTTATGTGTCTAAAGGGTAGACACATAAGGGTAGTTACAGATCTATCTACTAAAACTTGGCAGGCCAGAAAGGAGTAGCAGGAAATTTTCAATGTGCTGAATAGGAAAAATATGCAGCCAAGAATCCTTTATCCAGCAAGTCTGTCATTCAGAATAGAAGGAGAGATACGGGTTTTCCCAAACAAAAACTGAAGGAATTCATCACCCCTAAACCAGCCCTACAATAGATCCTAAGGGGGACTCTGTGAGTAGAATGTTGCTAAGACCACAAAGGACCAGAGACATCACTATAAGCATGAAACCTACAGATAACACAATGACTCTAAATCCATATCTGTCAATAATAACACTGAATGTAAATGGACTAAATGCTCCAATAAAAAGACATAGGGAGGGTATCTGAATGGGTAAAAAACAAGACCCATCTACTTGCTGTCTACAGGAGTCCCATTTTAGACCTGAGGACACCTTCAGATTGAAAATGAGGGAATGGAGAACCATCTATCATGCTACTGGAATTCAAAAGAAAGCTGGAGTAGCCATACTTAATCAGACAAACTAGATTTTAAACTAAAGGCTGTAACAAGTGATGAAGAAGGGCATTATATCATAATTACAGGGTCTATCCATCAAGAAGAGCTAGCAATTATAAATGTTTATGCACCAAATTCGAAACACCAAAATATATAAAACAATCACAAACATAAGTAATTTTATTGGTAAGAAAGTGGTAATTGCAGGGGACTTTAATACTCCACTTACAACAATGGGCGGATCATTTAGACAGAAAATCAGTAAAGAAACAATGGCCCTGAATGATACACTAGACCAGATGGACTTGACAGATATATTTAGAACTTTTCATCCTAAAGCAGCAGAATACACATCCTTTTTGAGTGCACATGGAACATTCTCCAAGATGGATCACACACTGGATCACAAAACAGCCCTGAATAAATATAAAACAATTGAAATCATACCATGTACGCTTTCAGATAACAATGCTATGAAACTTGAAATTAACCACAGGAAAAAGTTTGAAAAACCTCCAAATGCATGGAGGTTAAAGAACATCCTACTGAAGAATGAATGGATCAACCAGGCAATTAGAGAAGAAATAAAAAAATATATTGAAACAAAGGAAAACACAACAATCCAAACCCTTTGGGATGCAGCAAAGGCAGTCCTAAGAGGAAAATACATTGCATTCCAGGCCTATCTCAAGAAACAAGAAAAATCCCAAATATAAAATCTAATAGCATACCTAAAGGAATTAGAAACAGAAAAACAAAGAAACCCAAAAGCCAGAAGAAGAAGAGAAATAATAAAGATCAGAGCAGAAATAAATAATGTAGAATCCAAAAAAAAAACCCAAAAACAAAAACAAGAAACAAAACAAAACACAGTAGAACAGATCAATGAAACTAAGAGTTGGTTTTTTGACAAAATAAACAAAATTGGTAAACCCCTAGCTAGACTTCCCAAAAGGAAAAGAGAGAGGACCCAAATAGATAAAATCATAAATGGAAATGGATTTATCACAATCAACCCCTCAGAAATACAAGCAATTATCAGAGAAGACTATGAAAAATTATATGCCAACAAGCTGGACAACTGGAAGAAATGGACAAATTCCTGGACACCCACACACTACCAAAATTCAAACAGGAAAAAATAGAAAATTTGAACAGACCCATAACTAGTGAAGAAATTGAATCAGTTGTCAAAATTCTCCCAAGAAGTAAGAGTCCTGGGCCAGATGGCTTCCCAGGGGAATTCTACCAGACATTTACAGCAGAGTTAATACCTATCCTTCTCAAGCTGTTCCAAAAAATAGAAATGGAAGAAAACTTCCAGACTCATTCTATAAAGGCAGCATTACCTTAATTACAAAACCAGACAGAGACCCCACAAAAAAGGAGAATTACAGGCCAATATCCCTGATGAACATGGATGCAAAAATTCTCAAAAAGATGCTAGCAAATTGAATTCAACAGCATGTAAAAAGAATTATTCACCATGATCAAGTAGGATTCATTCCTGGGCTGCAGGTCTGGTTCAATATTCACAAATCAATCAGTGTGATACATCACATTAATAAAATAAAGAATAAGAAACATATGATCCTGTCAATAGATGTAGAAAAAGCATTTGACAAAACACAGCATCCTTTTTTAATAAAAACTTCAAGAAAGTTGGGATAGAAAGAACATATTTAAATATCATAAAAGCCATATATGAAAAGCCCACAGCTAGTATCATCCCCAATGGGGAAAACTGAGAGCTTTCCCCCTGAGATCAGGAACACGACAGGGATGTCCACTCTCACCACTGTTTGTTTAACATAGTGTTGGAAGTCCTAGCCTCAGCAATCAGACAACAAAATGAAATAAAAGGCATCAAAACTGGCAAAGAAAAAGTCAAACTTTCACTTTTCGCGGATGATGTGATACTCTACATGGAAAACCTGAAAGACTCCACCAAAAGACAGCTAGAACTGATACACGAATTCAACAAAGTCACAGGGTACACAATCAATGTACAGAAATTGGTTGCATTTTTATGCACAAATAATAAAGCAACAGAAAGAGAAAGAAACTGATCCCATTTACAATTGTACCAAGAACTATAAAATACCTAGGAATAAGCCTAACTAAATATGTAAAACATCTATATGCTGAAAACTATAGAAAACTTATAAAGGAAATTGAAGAAGACATAAAGAAATGGAAAAACATTCTATACTCATGGAATGGAAGAATAAATATTGTTACAATGTCAAAACTACCCAAAGCAATGTACACATTCAATGCAATCCCAATCAAAATTGCACTGGCATTCTTCTCAAAGCTAGAACAAACAATCCTAAAATTTGTATGAAACCACAAAAGATCCCGAATAGCCACAGTAATATTGAAGAAGAAAACCAAAGTGGGAGGCATCACAATCCCAGACTTTAGCCTCTACTACAAAGCTGTAATCATCAAGACAGCATGGTATTGGCACAAAAACAGACACATAGACCAGTGGAACAGAACTGGACCCAAAAATGTATGGCAAACTACTCTTTGACAAAGCAGGAAAGCATATTCAATGGATAAAAGACAGTGTCTTTAGCAAATGGTGCTGGGAGAACTGGACAGCATCATGCAGAAGAATGAAACTAGATCACTTTCTTACACCATACACAAAAATAAACTCAGAATGGATGGAAGATCTAAATGTGAAACAGGAAACCATCAAAACCGTAGAGGAGAAAGCAGGCAACAACCTCTTTGACCTCAGCCACAGAAATTTCTTGCTTAACACATCTCCAAAGGCAAGGGAATTAAAAGCAAAAAATGAACTATTAGTACCTCATCAAGATAAAAAGCTTCTGCACTGCAAAGGAAACAATCAAAAAACTAAAAGGCAACCAACAGAATAGGCAAAGATATTTGCAAATGATATATTGGATAAAGGGCTAGTATCCAAAATCTATATAGAACTTACCAAACTCAACACCCACAAAAGAAATAGTCCAGTGAAGAAATGGGCAGAAGACATGAATAGACACTTTCCCAAAGAAGACATCCAGGTGGCCAACAGACACATGAATAGATGCTCAATGTCACTCATCATCAGGGAAATACAAATCAAAACCACACTGAGAGACCACGTCACACCGGTCAGAGTGGCTAACATTAACAACTCAGGAAGCTACAGATGCTGGCGAGGATGTGGAGAAACGGGAACCCTCTTGCACTGTTGGTGGGAATGCAAACTGGTGCAGCCGCTCTGGAAAATAGGGTGGAGGTTTCCCAAAAAATTAAAAATAGAACTACCCTACGACCCAGCAATAGCACTACTAGGAATTTATCCAAGGGATACAGGAGTGCTGATGCATAGGGGCACATGTACCCCAATGTTTATAGCAGCACTTTCAACAATAGCCAAAGTATGGAAAGAGCCTAAATGTCCATCAGCTGATGAAAGGATAAAGAAGATGTGGTTTATATATACAATGGAATACTACTTGGCAATGAGATAGAATGAAATCGTCATTTGCAGCAACGTGGATGGAACTGGAAGGTATTATGCTGAGTGAAATAAGTCAGTCAGAGAAAGACAGATATCATGTTTTCACTCATGTGGATCTTGAGAAACTTAACAGAAGACCATGGGGGAAGGGAAAGGGAAAAAATAGTTACAAACAGAGAGGGAGGGAGGCAAACCATAAGAGGCTCTTAAATACAGAGAACAAACTAAGGGTGAATGGGGGATGGGGGAGAGGGGAAAATGGGTGATAGGCATTGAAGAGGGCTCTTGTTGGGATGAGAATCTACCTTATGGGAATCTACCCCCAAAACCAAGAGCACACTTTACACACTGTATGTTAGCCAATTTGACAATAAATTATATTAAAAAAAAGCAATACAGGGCTGATCCCCATCTGCTGGGAGTGCTATGGCTGAGAGCCCTTAGCTGTCAGCTCTTTTGGAACTACCTCAGTTGCAAAGAGCCACCAGTTCAAGGCCACAGCTGCTTCTGGAGTGGGTTATATCCAATGACTGATGGAAGCCAGGATATAAAGTTCTAGCCCCCTCACCCCAACACAGGTTAACCTGGAAATGTCATCTCAGCTTCAATATTCCTGCTTCCATCCCTCCCTCTCCTCAGGTGTTGTTGATTCCCAGAGCCCAATAACAAACCCAACCTGCGAGTGCAGTTGCCATGCAGGGTCTGGGGGAGCAGATGGAAGGCTAGCATTTGGGAGCTGGATCACCATTGCCTGGAGGGCAGCGAGGACTGTGTTAATAAAGGTAGGTGGAGTGGTGCAAGGTTTAATCTGTGGGGGACTTGGGTTGTACACCAGCGGACAAGAATGGATTAGCTGGTGCAATGTATGAGCATTCGAGAAATAATGAGGTAAACAGTAGCCATGAAGGCAGTGGAATTAGGTAGCTGTTGTTAAGTGTTGATTTGTGGCCCCTCCACCCAGAGAGACTGCCAGGCTCTGTTGGTGCATCTACTCTTTCTGTTCTGGTCCGAAACTGCCTCTGTGTAGTAAGCTGGTATGATAGGAGGGCTCATCTGGCTTTTCTTTTCTCAGTTACCGCAGTCCTGTGTTGCCTGTTATCTGATTTCTGAAAACTGATGTTCCTATGTTTTGTCTGGTTTTCCAAGTTTAAGGTAGGAGGGTAAATCTAGGCCCTGTTATTCCATCTTGTCAAAGAGTGTAAGTCCTTTCTTCTTCTTTTTTAACTTACCACTTTATCAACACAAAGGATTGTAAATGAAAAAATAAAATGCTTGGTGGCTGAGGTGAGGGACAGTAAAGTAGTCAAAGTTTTACAGCTTAGCCATTACATTGACCAAGGCTTGCCAGGATTTTCAGCCAAAATTGATGACTTTTCTACCCTGTGGAAGTAGGTCTCTTTCCATAATGAACCTCACTGGAGACTGATTGGTGTCTCTGTAATTGAAATATGGGTCTCATTGGTAGGTTTGAGTACCCACCACCCACTTCCAACAGGGGGTGGCTGCATGTGCAGATGTCAGAGTTTTGTTTCAAGGATCAGGGCTGTTCAGTCTGGGTAGTGGCTACCAACAATGTCTAGAGGCAGCAGGAACAAGAGAGTATGTAGGATTGGAAAAGCCACAGAGGTGAGTGCGGGGTGTATAAAATGAAATTCAAAGGCTAGCCAGGAACCAGGTACACAAAGGAAGGAAGAAGGAGCCCAGGCCCCATGACTAATGCCTTGCCCATGCCCTGAGCACAGACACATTTTTTTTTTTTTTTATGGGAGAGTGAGTGGGTCCAGTTAAAGATGCAGAGTCAGGGGGATGCTGGAAGGATGGGCTTTAGGAGCTGAGTCTGACTCTTCTACCTGGAGTCTGACCTCTCCCAGAGAGCATCAGATTTTTGGTTCAGAAACCTATGAATCAGCTTGGCCGTTTCCAGGAGGGCCGGGAAGGGTGTAATTTCAGCGTCTGGAGCAGCTCTTCCAGAAGTGACTTCCTTAGAGCACAGTCCTGGGAAGCACTTTTCTTCCCTTGTCACATAAGCTTGGCAGACAGTGCATTCTGTGTCCTCATCTTGAAGATGAGAACTTAGCAAGTTAAGCGTTCTTAGAAACACTGCAATGAAGAAAGCTATTTAATTTTACCTAGCTGTTTCCCCCTTTGCCCTGCCACAGGAAGCAGCAAGCCCCTCCGTGGTAACAGGCTGGGGCTGGGGGTACAGACGGTCCATCACTGGAATTGTAAGAGATTGTGGATGGGTCTTTCTGTCACACCCACTGCCAGTCTGGCTATACTGGTTCCTGTGTTTCTGGACTCTATCTGGCTGTTCTGGCTAGACAGTGCCTTTGTAGGAGCAATTTAGCTTGACCTTTGTGCCAGAACAACCTGTCCGATGTCCCCCTCCCTCCAGCTCTTCAATGGTTGGCTCGTTGTTGCCTCAGCTGTCACCTCACCTGCTCGCAGAGGCTCTCCTGAACACCCTGTCTAAAGCTGGCCTCTGCCAGAGATTTTACTTCCTTTATAGCGCTTCTCCTCTTCTGAAATTATCTGTTTATTTACTCGTCCTTCTGTGAGAATGCAATTTCCAGCAGAGCTGGGATCTTCTCTTCACCACAGCGCACCCATGGTGTAGACCTGCATCAGGTGGCTTCATACATGATAATAGGTAATGTCCATCAAGCCTTACTGAGTGCTTCTGGGAGACAGGCATTGCTTTTGGAGCTTTCCCTGTGTTACCACGTCTTCAAGGTTTGTTCAGTAAATTAATGAGGGGAGACTCTCCTGTCCCCCCTTAACAAATCTAGCCCACGTCTAGTCCTACCCTGACTAGGAAAGTTCTGCCAGCACTAGCTCTCTATCACAACTACTTACTGCTTGGGACCCACAATGCATGTGCAGATCATAACAAGTTGTTTCCTTTCATACCAATAGTTAATATTTTTATTTATTTATTTATTTATTTAAATTTATATTTTTTTTCAACGTTTATTTATTTTTGGGACAGAGAGAGACAGAGCATGAACGGGGGAGGGGCAGAGAGAGAGGGAGACACAGAATCAGAAACAGGCTCCAGGCTCTGAGCCATCAGCCCAGAGCCTGACACGGGGCTCGAACTCAGGGACCGCGAGATCGTGACCTGGCTGAAGTCGGTCGCTTAACCACTGCGCCACCCAGGCGCCCCAAATATTTTTAAATACAAACTTTACAGCTTGCTTTGTGATGTTTATTGTGGTAGCTTTGCTGGGAGAAAATACTTCTGAACTGGGCGGCATTGTTGCTGAAAAGCCTCTCACTGGGCTGGTAATATCTAAATATGAGCTCTTTGGTGGCAAGAATTTTCAATCACTAGATATTCATTGAGTACGAAGCATGTGGCAGTGCTGGTCAAAGTGCTGGGGACAGTGCTGAACAAGGCAGGCACCACTCCAGACGCCCCATGCTTATATTCTAGAGGAGTTTTATGTCCTTCTGCACATCTCATGGTGTTAACACGAGTGGACATTTATTCATTCACCTGTTTGCTCATTCACCAATATTTGAGTACCAGTTGGGTTCCGAGCACTGTGCTTGGTGTATGGATACAACGGTATCAGTAGGCACCTAACTTACAGGACAGTGTATGAGGGGAGGGGACAGATAATCAAAAATTGTAAGTCCTATCAAGCTGATGAAGTGGTTGGATATAGTCTGGGGTACTTCATGGAGCTTGCTTTTCCCAAAAGCAGGAACAGAAGCGCCCAGGGTGGGAGGAAGCCATTTCTCTTGAGAACCCAGGGTAGGCTAGTGAGCCTGGAGCTCTGGAGAAGGGACATTATTAGTAGGGGCTGGCGAAACACTGGACAAACAGAACAAAGACTTTTTTCCAATGTAACTCAATCCTAGGCTTGCAGCAAATGGTTCCCCATCCCAGGTAGAGTGAGACTGGAGACAGAACTGCCCTTTGAAGGCAGCCTGCAGCCTGGCCCCTGCTGGGTGTAGGTCCGCCAGTAGCTGAGGGCTGGTTCAGAGTGGATGCGGAGCAGCTAGCCGCCTCTAGAATAAATACCACCAAGGGCTAGACTGTTATCCACTGCCTCCTCCGAATCCCTTTCCGCTTGCAGTGGGGCAGCTGTTTGTGCAAGTCAAACATTGATTCAGCTGCCGGTGGGAAGGCGTTCAGGGCGGAGGGGGCGGGGCCAACGTCAGGAAGGGGGAGGGGAAAACTTGGGGGAGCCGAGTAGGGGGAGGCCCACTCAAGGGTTAATTCCTCCTGTCTGTCTCTGCCCCTCTCGGCTGGGCTCTCGCAGGCTGTATTTATAGATGGGATAATTGCCGAGGCTTTGAAAGCAGCGCGCTGGCAGCACGGGGCTGGTGCGTGGGGGTGGGGAGTCCTGGGTCCCACCTGCTCCTGGGGGCTGCCCCTCCCCCACTATCCCTTCCTCCTAAGGGCTCCTAACCAGACCCAGCTCCGGATGGGGCCTGACTAGCTGTGTGTTCACCGGGTATGAAGTACCTCACATGTCATTTCCCACGCAGACCCGGGCAGTGCATACAATCACTTGCCCCAGCTCTTGGGTCAGGCCTTTCCTGACCACCTTAGCTAAGAGGGGCCCTAGAACCTCGCCATACTTCTTTCATAGTACCAATGATAATCGGAAAATTATGCTGTTTATTTTTTACTTGTTTATTTAGTGTCTGCTTTGTCTCCCTTGTTTGCTGAATGCCTGGCCTAGAATCGGTCTTCAGTAAATATTTGTTGCAGAAGAGGAATCTGAGGCTCAGAGGGGTGAAGTAATTCTTGGGGGTCACAGTGTGAGCAAATAGCAGAGCTGAGATTAATGTCTGGTTTGACCGTCTTTAGAGTTTAGTGTCTTACTAGGGGACCAGGAGTCTCAAACACAAGGGCCAGGGTGTTGGGGGAGGTGGAGGTGGGGAGTGCACGTGTGTGTGTGTGTGTGTGTGTGTGTGTGTGTGTGTGTGTGGTGTACACAACTCCCTTACTGTCCTGGATGAAGGCGGCAAGTGCTGTTCAGCTGTGGCTAATTGTTGCTTGGATCTTTCAGTTTTTCAGTACAAGCCAGAAATCTGGATTTTTATGTGAAATTTCCTGGTTTTTAAATGCTGACAACAAATCCACATTAACACCCCCCTACCCCCCCCCCCCCCCCCACACACACACCAGGAAACATGGGGCCAAACACAACACGGCTGTAGGCTGGATGGGACATGCAATTTGCAGCCCCTGCCCGCCCCCTCCCCCCCATCACCTGCCCTGTACTGAAAAGCAGCATTGATAACAAGGACACTGGACTTTGGGCATTTCAAAGCCCTTCCTTACCTAATACTTCTCTAAATAGTCCTGATGTTCCAACAGGGAAGTAGGGGGGATTGCTGCACCCATTTTAGAGGTTAGCAAACAGAGACCTGGAGGGATTGCTGTGCAGCCACAGGACAGTGGCTAAGATTCCTCACTCTGGGCCCTTTGCCTTCTAGCTCAGTGTTGTCTGCCCTGCCTAGGACCACCTTTCTCATTTCTCTCTCTATCCCAGTAGGGGGGAGAGAGAGGCTGTGGGGTAGATGGGGATGAAGAAACCCCACACTGGGCCACCCACAGGTTTGGGGGCCCCTCAACAGGAATAATTGCCAGCCCCATATAGAGCGACCTGAGCTGGCTCTTGTTTAGAGATGCAGTTATCAAAATATCATCCTGCTGGGTAATGATAAAGCTTCATATTGCACTTTAATTCTGAGTGGGCTCGAACCAGCCTCAGTCAGCCCAGAGAGAGAAGGGGAATGCTTGGCTAGTCTTCAAGCTCTTGCATGGTGCAGTGCCTGCCCTATTCTGGCCCAGGGCCACACCAAGAGTAGACAGGAAACAGATGACTGCCGAGTGAATGAATTAATGAATTTCTGAGAGCCAGGCCATCAAGGGGAACAGGGAGGAGGACCTCTCAACAGTAATCATGATGATGATGACGATGTCATAACAATAACTAGCACTTGTTGTGCACTTATATATTCCAGACACTGTCTTAAGCCTTTCCCTTGTCGAGGTAATCTGTAAACCTAGAACAGTGACTGGTACTTTGTAAGTGCTTAGAACAATGTTGCCTATTAATACTTCATTTAATCTGCACAACAACCCTAAGAGGGGGCCTTATTACTATGCACATAAGGAAATCAAGTCACCAAGAAGTCAAGCAACTTACTCACAGAACCTAGCCAGTAAGTGGAGGGCCCAGGGCTCAAACCCCTAACTGTGTGATCCCAAAGCTTGTTCTCTGACCTACTAGGGAATAGCAGAGGAGGGAGATTGCTAGAGAGCTAGAAGTGAGGAAGAACATCCAAGAGTCTGGAAAGGAAGGGTTCACGTGGGAACCAGGCTGAGGAAGGGCAGCACATGGGGGCCTCAAGCAGAAGAAGGGCATTGTGAGCAGAGGATTGGAAACACAGTTCAAGGCACCCACTCCCCAGCCCCTGTGTTTCCCATGTGAATTGAACATGATGCAAGCTGACAGATTCAGGATTAATTTAAAGGTTGCAGCTCTCTGAGTACCAGGTGGAAATTTGCCTGAAGCATGGCCAGAGCATGATTTGTAAGCAGGGCTTGACCTCAGCTGCCAGCCAGGCCCTGTACCCTCCATGCTTCTCCACGGAGGCTGGCAGGACTAGGGCCCCTTGCTGAGACAGGTCAAAAGGGTTTAAAAACAGGCAAGAAACAAGAGAACAGATCAATTTTTCTCAGTGAACTTAATGCTCTGTGAAGGAAATGTGTAATTATATGAACTTCTGTGTATGGGGAGAGACCTGTACCTGTCTGTTTCTCTGTCTCTCTTACCACTTATTACCCTTGGGTGGTCTGGAACCTTTTCAGTACGTGTACCCACAGCTAAGTAAAGGTGAGGACGAGCATGTATTTTGAATTTTTTCTTTTCTTCCCCTTTTTTTTTTTTTTGCCCATTTCCCATAGTAAGAAAAACCTTTGATATCATCTTACAGTATACAAATACAAAATGGTGGTAGGAGCCGTCTTCACGATCCCTTCAGGCCTGGGAGGCAAATCTGCTGCTGGGCGTGATGGGGGCCACGTCAAAGCCCAGCCCTCACCTTCAGGGTGGCTGAGCTGATCTAGTCATGTCAGGAGATAAGGGGGAGGAAGTGGTGGTTGGAGCCCTCTCCTTGAGCAAGCCAGGCCAAGTGAATCTGGGAAGATGCTTAAAGTAAGATCAGGGTAGACTACTTTCAATTCTCCTTCCCTGCTTGATAGTCTGTAGTGACCAAGCTTTGGTCAGTGAACTGTGGGAGTAAGACTGGGGGGGACTTTTGAAAAGATGTTTCCTTCCTGATAAGTGAGACGTATGAAAGGGTAAAGTCTTTTTTCTTCTCCTGCTCTCTCTGTTCTGAATACTGTTCTGGATACTGTTGTATGATACGATGTTTGGGTGTGTGGCAGCTGATGAAGTTTTGGGGTGATGGGGGGGTGGGTCCAGAGCTGATGGCCAAGAAAGAATTCTTGAAGACGTCTTTGGTGCAAAAAGGTGATTTTTATTAAAGCACGGGGACAGGACCCGTGGGCAGAAAGTGCCGCACTGGGGTTGTGGTGGGTAACGGATTATATACCCTCAGGTTGGGAGGGGTTTAGGGATAGAGTAATTCTTCAAGGTATTTTGGAAGCAAGGTTTCCAGGATCTTGAGGGGCTAGGTTAGTAAAACACCATTTATTACCATTTAGTAAAACCTTAGTCATGAGACCCTTGAGATGTATATCAGGGAGCCATAAGCTTGGAGTATGATTGCCAGCATATATCTTGGGGAAGTTGAGATAAAGGAAGTTTCCCAGGGAATTTTTATTTATTTATTTTAAAAAAATTTTTTTTTCAACGTTTATTTATTTTTGGGACAGAGAGAGACAGAGCATGAACGGGGGAGGGGCATAGAGAGAGGGAGATACAGAATCAGAAACAGGCTCCAGGCTCTGAGCCATCAACCCAGAGCCCGACGCGGGGCTCGAACTCACGGACCGCGAGATCCTGACCCGAGCTGAAGTCGGATGCTCAATCGACTGAGCCACCCAGGCGCCCCTCCCAGGGAATTTTTATATGTTAATGTAGACTTACAGGTTCCTGGGGGGCGAGGATAATGTTAAGCCAAAATTCTCTTTTGTCCTGGCAAGGTGTCATCATCCAGGCAGCCAGGCTCCTAGAGGGAGGTCCCTGTGCCTGTTTCAAGGACTCGCCAATGGGCTGTAGGCAGTAAGGAAATTTAATTTTTCATTTGCCTTAGTTTCCCACATCACTATGGCAAGCATTTAACCCCCTTTCCTTTGTTCTTGGAGTGTCCAAGGAATATCATACATACTCCACCTCGGAGGGGGTGCTGTTAGACTGTATTTTGCCCTCAGCTTGCCCCACGCTCCCTTATCAGCAGCCGCGTTGTGACTCTGAATGACATATAGTGTAATGAGGATGGCAGAGGCTTTATAGAACTAGGTCCCAAAGACATGGCTGAGTTGGGGTACTTACTCTGGGACTATCTACCTTTACTTGTTGTTCCGTAAGTGATAACCTTCTTTATAGTTTAAGCCATTTTTGGTCATATTTTTACTCCATGCCACTGAAGTACTCCTGATTTAGAAGCATAAACCTGGAAGCTGTATTCCTGGGTTTTAGGAGGTCCAGACTCCTTGAACTGTCTTCTAGAATTGATGAAGGACCAAAAGGCAAACTGAGACCAAAGCATACCCAACCCCCCACCCCCCGGGTGGAATATGTGTGATATTCCTCAGGTACCCCTGGCTGCCCAAGAATAAAGGAAAGGGGAAAATAAATGGTTAACTGATAAAGATTACAGTCATTCAAGACACATTCAAGTCTCCATCAGTTTACAAATATCTTAGTAAATTATAAGCAAAAGGCAATCTTATCAATAGCCTAATTTCCATAAAACTATAGACTCAGTTTCCTGGAGCTCCAACATCATCCTCCCTTCCATAGTGATGTAGGGAACAAAGGCAAGAAGGAAATGGCAGGTAAAATTAAATTTCTTTATAACCTGAAGCCCATTGACAGACACTTGAGGCAAATACAGAGTATAACTTTTCTCTAGTTATGGGAACCCCCTACTGTCATAATGTTAATGCCTTACTAGAGGAAAAACAACCTTAATTTGACAATAGCTAGGCCTCAGGTATCTTAAGAGTCCTCTTTAGCATATGAAAGTCCTTCTGGAGGCCTACCTTTTGTCTTTACCTTCTCCAACTCCATAGTAAGTAACCAGTCTTCACAACCCCAGGGCAGCTCTTTTGGTCCTGCCCCTGTGCTGTAATAAAATCACCTTTTTTGGGGAGCCTGGGTGGCTCAGTTGGCTGAGCATCTGACTTGGGCTCAGGTCATGATCTTATGGTTTGTCAGTTCGAGCCCCACATTGGACTCACTGCTGTCAGCCTGTCAGCACAGAGCCTGCTTTGAATCCTCTGTCCCCCTCTCTTTCTGCCCCTCCCCAGCTTACCCTTTCTCTCTCAAAAATTAAATAAAAAACATTAAAAAAATAAAATCACCTTTTTTGCACCAAAGATGTTTCAAGAATTCTTTCCTGGCTATCAGCTCTGAACCCCCACCGTTCCAAAACCCCATCAGAACCAGTGTTGGATGATTCAGACCCATGGGTTGGATTGCACCTTACTTTTGTGTGAGGGTTAGTGTGGAGGCCTTGTGGTCTTGGCTCTGGATGTCTATTCCTTGGTGTGTTTTACTCTATTTGATTTCCTTACTGCTCTCTCCTTTTTATAAGACAAATAAAAAATTGCCTTGAAAATGAAACTCCTTTTGTCCATCAATCAAGAAATGCCTGGGACGCCTGGGTGGCTCAGTCAGTTAAGCGTCCCACTTTGGCTCAGGTCACTATCTTGTGGTTTGTGAGTTTGAGCCCCGTGTAGGGCTCTGTGTAGACAGCTCAGAGCCTGGAGCCTGCTTCAGATTCTGTCTCTCTCTCTCTCTCTCTCTCTCTCTCTCTCTCTCTCTGTCCCTCCCCTGCTTGTATTGTCTCTCTCTCTCTCTCAGAAATATTTTAAAAAAATAATAAAAATAAGAATAAAAAAAGAATGCCCTGACCAAGTGCATTGTAAGAACCACAAATATGGAGCCAAATCCCCATGGCCTATGGTGGGAAGGGAATGGGAAGAGGGCCTCTAAATAGCTAACTAACATTGATTACATACCTACCTATACCAGACATTAAAAAGCTTTTCTGGCAAAATTTTTTGTTAGATTCTCAATTTTATTCCATCAATCTATGTATCTAATCTTTGAAATTGGGAAGTATAAGTCTTCCAGATTTGTTGTTTTTCAAGATTTTTTGGCTATTCTGGATCCTTAGAATTTCTATATAAACTTTAGGATCAGCTTGTCAATTTCTGCAAAAAAGGTAGCTGGGATTTTGGTAGGACTTACATTGGATCTGTATATCCATTTGGTGTATATTGCCATCTTAACAATATTAGGTCTAGTGATCCATGACCATGAATGGGATAGCCTTCCATGTTTTTAAAAGTCTTTGTTAATATCAACAATGTGTGGTTTTCAGAGTATAAGTTGTATACTTCTTAAGTTTATTCCTAAGTATTTTATTCTTTTTGATGTGATTGTAATAGAATTGTTTTCTTAATTTCATCTTTAGATTGTTCATTCATTGCAAGTGTATTGTAATACAATTGATTTTTGTATATTGGTTTTGTATCCTACAGTCTTGCCGAATTCATTTCTTCTGAGTAATTCTTAATGGGATAAGTATTTCTTTTTCTTCTTAATTCTACCTGTTTCTGAACTCCAAGCCTTCTGAGATAACTTTGGTTTCCTAAGTGTTTTTTTTTTCATTTTTCATATAAATAAATAAAAAATTTAAAAGGCAAATAAACATGATGAAAGTAGACATTCCTCTGTTCTTTATTGGTTTCACTTTTGCTTTCAGTCTGGGAACTAGAATGAGATGGGGAATCCCTTTAGGTACTTGGGGAAGGAAGGAAAAGGAGATCCATTTACTGAGGGAATTAGAAGAGAGGGTTTGAGCAGAAAAAGTAGAGGAGAGGGAGCCAGAAAGGGGAAATACCCAGCACCGTGAAACTCATTTCCTGAGGGAGTGTAGGGAAGCAAGCAAAAGCCCAATTGGTGAGACAAGAATGAGAGTGGGTAAAGTGAGGGCCAGGTTTAGAAAAAGGCACATCAGTGTATCTGTCACCAAGCTTGCCTGCCCAGGGTAGGGCGTGCCAGCTACTGTCCAGGAAGGACTCTGCTGTTGGTGTGGCTGGGAGTGAACCAGTTCTCCATATCTACGTCAACGACTATTACACATCTGTTACGTGTCTGGAACATTCATGGCTTCTTAAAATGATTCTGCAAGGTAGATCATGGTATTGATCAAGGGAATTGAGTTTCAGGCAAGTTCAGGAATTTTCTATTAGTGAAGGACGAAGTCAGAAGCTGAGAGGTGGCTTCTTTGACTTCTAAGCCTGCCTTCTTCCTGCTGTGCTGCATGATTTCCTGAGCCCTGGTTTGGGGAGGCGTGCTCTGCCCTGAAACTTTTAGGGCAGATGAGTGTGCAGGTGTGTGTGCATGCTCCTAATCTGCTTGTATCACCATTTTGCAAAGTGTTCTCAACTCAAACTTTAGTACTAACAGCCAGAGTTTTCTACCTCTTTCAGTACTTTCCTAGGTACAGGTGGGAGAGTGCTGGGTTTGGGAAATGTGAAACACACCCTCTCGTTGGCCCTCAGAGTTCTACAACCAGTTCTTTAAGTCAGTTTGGAGATGAGCCTTCTCCTTTGTATTTGGGAAGACTGGCCTGTTGGATTCAGGTTTGGGAATCTAGAAGCCCCTGGCCATTCCACCAAGACCTTGGCTTGGCTAATACTATTGGCCACCTGGAAAAGCAACTGGGACTTAGTTGGGTCTCAAATGTTTGGTGAATGTTAAGTGGATGGATTCTAGTCCTCACCCCAGCACCAGCATTGTTGGGGAGCTGGAATCTGTTAGTGATTTTCAAAATGGGAGGCGGGTCAGGTCTGGCATAGGTGGGGCTCCCTGTTGTAATAGATCCCACTTTCATAAGCTCATCTGTCTGCTGAGCAAACAGATATTTATTGCTTGCTGAGGAGGTACCAAGGACAGAACAGCCAATGAGTCTCAGTACTCGTGGGATTTAGAATTTAGAGGAGCCAACAGACTGTCCATATCCTGGGCAGTGCTTTTTTCTGTTGCCATGTGGCTTTTCTTGCCTAAATGACACCTGTCATCTTGCCTGTTCCTTTCTTTTTTTCCCTTTCCTAAGCTTTCCATGATACTTCCCTACCTCCTGCCACTCTCTCCTGCCTCTCTTGCCTCCATGCTGGGTGTGGGTTTACCTTTCTTTCTGCGACAGAAGCTTCCTACTCCTCCTTTCTGAGGACCTCCAGGCAAACTGTCTGCACAAGGCTCTTGTCAGTCTCTGGTGGAGCTCCTTCTGGTCAGGATGGGCTCTGCAGAGCACTTTCTGCCATTGAAAGGACAGTTCCAGGGAGAGATGCCATGGGATGGTGTCATCTCAGGCTTACTTGTGCCTGGGTGAATTGCATGTGACTGACTTCCCACCCTTGGAGGGAAAACTGTTCTTATCATTTCCATTCCTGTCCTCTTCACTGAACCTGTCTTTGAAGAAGCACATTTGGCTGTCCAGCTATGGGGCCAGGCTGGAGTTGTGTGTTGCAATTAGTCCCCATCCCCATTCTTGTCCTGGTGGAACAGGAAATGCCTGTCAAATGATAGCTAATGACCTAAGGGATCCTAGAATCTCAAGGTCAGATGGAACCTTATCATTTATTACAATACATTTCAAATTTCTTTGATTATGACTAGTAGTAAAAAATATATTTTATGTAAGCTTCTTACATGAACCAGTATGCATTATATATGTTTATTACATATGCTCATACATATTAAGTACATAAAGTATAACAAAGTTTTACAAAGCAATGCTCACCCTTAGTATGCTTATATTTTCTATTACATTTAAATATGTTGACCCTACCTACACCCAACTAAATTGGTTTTATCACTCAGTATCTCAATATTAAGTTTCAAACCACTGCGTGGGAAACACTATTTTATTTATTTTTTATTTTTTTAAATTTTATTTATTTTTTTATTTTTAAGAGAGAAAGAGAGAGAGAGAGAGAGAGAGAGAGAGAGAGAGAGAGAAAATGGGGAAGGGGCAGAGAGAGAGGCAGACACAGAATTCGAATCAGGCTCCAGGCTCTGAGTGGTTAGCACAGACCCCAATGGGGGTTTGAACTCACAACCTGTGAGATCATGACCTAAGCCCAAAGTCAGACGCTTAACCCACCCAGACGCCCCAGAAAACACTGTTGTAATTTAACAACTCATGTCCTTTCTACTTGTCAGATAGTTGTGTGGTCTTTGTTTGGATTTCTCTGGTAGATAACTTGGTACCTACCTAGGAAGTCTATTCTGTCTTTGGACAGCTGTGTCTGTTAAAAAAATTTCCTTATGATATGAAATCTGGTCTTCTACCTACGACTGACTCCTTGTCCTTCCAAGTAAAAGCCCTTCAGGATAGTGGTTGTGTCCTCTTTCATCCCTTTCTCTTCCATAACGTAGTAGCTCTGGATCAGTGGTGTGCTTGAGCTGGTATGCACCAGCTTGTGAGAGCCAATTTCCAAATTTTTAGGAATTATGGGAGCTGATTACTTTTTTTTTTTTTTAATGTTTATTTACTTGTGTGTGTGAGAGAGAGACAGACAGAGTGTGAGCGGGGGAGGGGCAGAGAGAGAGGGAGACCCAGAATCCGAAGCAGGCTCCAGGCTCCAAGCTGTCCACAAAGAGCCCGACGCGGGGCTCGAACCCACGAACCATGAGATCATGACCTGAGCCGAAGTCAGACGCTTAACTGGCTGAGCCACCCAGGCGCCCCTATGGGAGCTGATTCTTAAAGTCATTATTAAAAATTAAATTCTATGACTTACAAATCTATTAAAAACAAAGGTACGAAGTACTCAGAACTCCTCACTTCTTGTTTTACTGCTTTGACTATTATTTACACTCTTCAGGTTATGTCTGTTATATCTGTATGGTGGAGGTACAGTTTTTAACAGTTTTTTTCTTTTTGAGGGAGAGATAGAGGGAGTGTAAGTGGGGGAAGGGCAGAGACAGAGGGAGAGAGAGAGAATCTGAATCAGGCTCCACACTGTCAGCGCAGAGTCTGAGGTGGGGCTCAAACTCACGAACCATGAAATTATGACTTGAACTGAAATTGAGAGTCGGATGCTTCACCAACTGAGCCACCCAAGCGCCCCTATATGGAGGAAATATTATATGAAGTTGTGCTATTGCCCATCTCTTCCCAGCTCTGGGTTCAGTCATGTCACATTGGTAGCTTGATCTTGGCCATGGCAGGAGTATGTATACCAAGGAAACTGGCAGATACAACAGGGCCCCTCCTCTTAGAAAGCCGGTCATTAAGCATATACCAGTACACCATTGCTCTGGGGTCGTACTGCTTGGGTTTAATCTCAGCTTCAGCACTTGCTGGCTGTGTGTGATGGGCAAAAGACTTAACATCTGTGCCTCAGTTTGTTTGTCCAGTGCACACTGAGGGTCGCTTTGAGAATTGAATGAATTAATGCACATGAAGTGCTTAGAACAGTGCCTGGCACATGGCCCTTTATAGGTGTTAGCTGTCATCTAGGCTTACTGTTGCAAGATTATTCCTTTCTCCCTGCTGGGGTTTGGTTTCCAGGAGTCACTCAGCCCAGTCATTCTCCCTTATTTTGCTTTCATATTTGACATATAGTTTGTTGTCTTTTCCTAGCCAGATCACAGGGTCCCTGAGTAGGAGTGGTTGGCTTTTTCTTTGGGAGCTCTAGGTCCCAACCTTTAGCTGGTGCAGGATGGAGGCTCAGTCTCACTGACCAGTGGAAACCCTCAGGATTCCCCAGGAGCCGTGTTCCCAGTGTAGTGTCCTTCTCCGAGTGGGGAGCTCCTAGGCTTGACTGCTTGATGTGAAGATGAGAAAGGATTTCAGTTGAGGCAGCCCTGAGCTGGCTGACCACTGCAGATGGCCCAGCTGCCACCAGGTGGTTGGCTTATAAATCATTAGGTCTTACCCTCCCTGAAACTAGATAAAGCTGAAGCATAAACAGCGTCTTGTGTCAGTGATGAAGCATCTGGCTCCTCCCCAGCTCTGGACAAGGCCTCACGGAACTTGCTTAGGCCCTGATTCTTTCTTATGGACAGCTGCTGTGCTTTTTGAAGAAGCCAGAAGACTCTCCTGTCTTGAAATAGCTCCGCTTGTGCCTATATTTTATCATTAGGGATTTTTTCTTTTGGAGTAAACAGTGCTTTCTCCATAAAGTTCTGTTTTGAAATGGTGGTACCTTGGGAGACTGGCACATTATTAAACATTTAAAATCTTACTGTGAATGAACTTGCACATTAGCTACACATTCCTCCCTGCTCCACTGCTATCTCTTATCAAAATGGGTATTAATTCCAAAGAAATGCTGGAGATAGCACTGTGTGTGTCGAATTCCTAAACCTTGCTGTACTTCCAGAATCACCAGGAGAGCCTTTCACTTAATTAGAAAAAGTTTAATTTGAAAGCTACTGACCCTTACCCCATTCAAAGTAAATGTCACTCACGTAATCTCATTACTTAAATATATGTTTATATATATTAATAAGAAATAAAAAAAATTCCCCTCAACTTATCCACTTCTATCCTGGGAAGTCTTTAAAAAGTATAGCTTTCTAAGGTCCTTCCCTAAATGTGCAGAAATAGAATTTTCTGGAATGGAGTTTAGGAATCCTTATTAAAAATATCTTCTGGGGCGCCTGGGTGGCGCAGTCGGTTAAGTGTCCGACTTCAGCCAGGTCACGATCTTGCGGTCTGTGAGTTCGAGCCCCGTGTCGGGCTCTGGGCTGATGGCTCAGAGCCTGGAGCCTGTTTCCGATTCTGTGTCTCCCTCTCTCTCTGCCCCTCCCCCGTTCATGCTCTGTCTCTCTCTGTCCCAAAAATAGATAAACGTTGAAAAAAAAAATTAAAAAAAAATCTTCCGGTGATTATAAATGTGCAGACAGGTGTGCACCATTTCTCAGTATTGTATTTGATTCATTTCTGTATTCTCCAGCTCTCTGCCCAGGCTTGGTGCATAGTAGGCACACAGTAGGTGCTTAACAAGTGATGTTTAAACTGAAAGAGGCAAGGAGTTGGGCAGACCTGGATTGGAGTCGAAGCTCTGCCAATTTCTGTGTACCCTGGGCAGGTGACTTCCTCCTTATCTGGGAAATTGGGAGGTAATGTGCACAATGAGAGGGTTACGGGCCAGTGGGGTCGACCCATGCCTTGTAGGCCTCCCCTTCCTGGGGCTGTCAGGGGAAGGAAGGCAGTCAATTGCAGGGTTTAGGCAAGTCCCAGAGGGGTTCTCTATTAATTACTCAGGGGGCGCTTGTAAGCGCCCTGAAGCACTGGTCTTGTGACACTGCCTTTGGGCCACAAGGATGAAAAGCAGTGCTGGAATCGATCTCCTCGCTGCCTGCCTGTGGCTGGATTGATTGGATTCCTGCTTGATGTCTGCCATTAGGAGACCAACTAAAGCTAATTTCCAGCTCGATCTGCCCCGGGTCCTGAGGACCGGGGGTGGTGGTGGCAAGGAGCTTGCAGGGGAGGCCTAGGGCCCAGGCTGGGGGTGGCAGGGGAGCAGAGGGTACTGCCCTGAGAGTGGAATTGTGGGGGGGTGTGGCCTGCCGGCCTTCTGTTCAGGGGAGGGAGCTATGACTGCCTTCCACACAGTCCCATTGTGTCTTGCTGACACTTGCTTCTTCCAATCCATTTCCATCCTAGTTTTAATAATCAAGTGAATGCATCTTCTTAAATATTTTATTGAACAGGGAGACTGGAGTACCCAGGGGGAGGGAGGGCTCAGGCCTCAGCAAGCATCTTTGCTCTGTGGCCTCTCCTTTTTTTTTTTTTTTTTTTAATGTTTTATTTATTTTTGAGACAGGGAGAGACAGAGCATGAACAGGGGAGGGTCAGAGAGAGGGAGACACAGAATCTGAAACAGGCTTCAGGCTCTGAGCTGTCAGCACAGAGCCTGACGCGGGGCTCAAACTCACGGACCGTGAGATCATGACCTGAGCCGAAGTCGGCCGCTTAACCGACTGAGCCACCCAGGCGCCCCTGTGGCCTCTCCTTTTGGAAGAAGAGTTTGGGCTTGTCTTACCAGGATCTTGGTTTCTGGTGGAGCTCTGGGGCCAGAGTGGGGAGATGGACAACAGTGAAGAGCTTGGCTACTCTGGATTTGGTTACTCTGGGCTCAGCTGTTCTGGGAATCAAGGCTCCCAGAGTTTGAGTGTGTTTATCTATAAAATAGGTTAATGATATCTGCTTTACAAGGGGAAGGGATTCAGTGAGAAAAACCCAGGAGAGGCACCTTGCACTGTTTTCGGAACATAGTAGTGGCTCAATAAATTGTTGCCATTGTAATTTTTCTTATTTTCCCCTCTATTCTAAGACCCTCCACCCCACTTTAATGTATTTGTCATCCTGTCCTACCTTATAGCTGATGTGTTTATTTTAGGTGTAGTGTTTTGTTATCTTCCTCCCCTTAGAGCTGTTAAGTCAGTGATGACTTTTATAACTAAGAGTTTCTCAGACCTGTGAAAATGTGCTATCACAGCCATTTGCCTCCCATCCCTCAGCTGGGACTGCAGTGATTCACAGATTTGTTTGGCCAATAACCTCTTTTTTAAAAGGGAGATTAGCAAGTGTTAAAAGTGTATTAGCAGCTAATTGAGAAAATTAAGACAGCTTTTGAAGAAAGGGGAAGGTTTGCAGAAAAGTAAGTAGCTGGGCAAGGCCTCACATGGGCGGGCAGGAAAAATATTTAGGGATGTCTCTGATCTGGAAATCTCTAGAAGCCATGTCTCTTGTCCTATTCTGCTCATATGCCCACCTCTGCTTTAGAATATTCCCTTTCCTTCTTTGTGGCTATCTGCCTTAGAGGCACTGCTAGCCATGTTTGAGGGTGTTTGCCCATTTGTGACAGGGTGTCTTGGATCCCTGCACACAGATCAGTCTACACAATGCATTCAATTAAAAAAAAAAACAATTTAGGGGCACCTGGGTGGCTCAGCTTGTTAAGTGTCATGATCTCACAGCTTATGAGTTTGAGCCTCATGTCAGGCTCTGTGCTGACAGCTCAGAGCCTGGAGCTGCTTCAGATTCTGTGTCTGTGTCTCTCTCTGCCCCTCTCCTGCTCATGCTCTGTCTCTGTGTCAAAAATAAAATAAAAACATTAAAAAAATAAAAAAAACCGTGAGGAAATAGCAAAATAGCAAAAATTCTGGCCTCTCCATTCATAACTACTGCATCAGGAATTTGAAGCCGTCCTCAGTCTCTAGTTTCGTGTATATGTGCACGAGCGTGGGCGTGTGCTTGTGCATGCATTGTGCTGTGCAATTACGGGACCTGATATTTTTGAGAAAATTTCTTGCTAAAATCATCCCAGAGAATTAACACCTTGCTATAGGCACCCAGCAATCAAAAGAAGGTTCTAAGCCCACTTTGGTTTCCGGGTGCTGGGCTGTGAGCAGAGTCCTTCTGCAGTCCTGCCTTTCATTGCCATGTTCCTGTCAGGGTAGGAAGCCGATGGCTGCTTTCCCTAGAGAGAGGCAATGTGGGTTAATGGCAATGCTGTTATTGATTCCACCACCACCGCTTGCTGGGAGCTTGGCACTTGTTAAATGCTAACTATGTAGCAGGTACTATGTTAGCCATGTAACTTGGAATACCTAGTTTGATTCCCACAACATTCCTCTTAGGTTCCATTATCAGTACCATTTTGCAGATGAGAGGATAAAATCCCAGAAGACTTGCTTTGTAATTCCCAAGTCTGCCTGACACCATACTACCGAGTTCTGAGTTCTCTGCCACAATCACTGTCTTCTAGCAACCGTGGAGAAGGGCGCTGAGCATGAGAATAAGCGTTGCTTAGAGGGATCTTAGGGGTCCTGAGTTGTGTGTGCCCCGTCTGAGCCCTGCTTCTGTCCTGAATGGCCGCTGCCTGCAATCTCTCTTTGGGCTGCTCATAGCACAACTCCATGAAGCTTCATTCATGTCTTGGTACTGCGGAGGTTGGCAAACTTGCAAAGGGCCAGATGAGAGTTTTGGCTTTGTGAACCATATAGTCTTTGTTGCAGATACTCAACTCTGCTATTGTAGCATGAAAGCAGCCATGGATAGTTCATAAGTGAATGGACCTGACTGTGTTCCAGTAATGCTGCAGGACTGGGTAGCAGGCTATAGATTGCTGACCTCAGGTCTGTGGCAAAGGGGTGACCTTCACTGGGACAACCACGTGGAGGGTGCCTCCTGGAGGGAGCCTTGCTTTTTGGAGACTGAGGAGTATTTTTGAGAGTGAGAGTGGTCAGCTGGGTTAAATGAAGTTTTTGTGTGTGGGGGGGGGGCATGGGGGTGTGTGTATGTGTATACTCAAAAGAATCATGTTCCTTATTTTTTCTTAATTTAAAAAAAAAATTATTTATTTTTGAGAGAGAGACAGTGTGTGAGCAGGGGAGGAGCAGAGAGAGAGGGAGACACAGAATGTGAAGCAGGCTCCAGGCTCTGAGCTGTCAGCACAGAACCTGATGCAGGGCTCAAACTCACGAACTGTGAGATCATGACCTGAGCCAAAGTCAGACGCTCAACTGACTGAACCACTCAGGTGCCCCAAATCACGTTCCTTATTAAAACCATCCTAGTTTAATAATCCTTATTAAAAAACCCAAAAATTTCAGCATGAGGATAACCTTGCAGTTAGGGAAGGATTGTGTAGCTCAAGGGCTCCCTGAGTTTCCATTGCTTTTGTGGGGAGAGATTCCCTATGATCACTGAAACCGTGATTCCAGAGATGTGCTACTCCTCCCTTTAAAGGCTAGGGTCCAGTGAAGGCACAACTTTTTCTCAGTCATTTTTAGTGCAGCTAAGAGGTTCAGAGATTCAGAGGAAACAAAAGGGACAAATAGATACCAATATAAGACACATAAACATATCCAGTTTACATAGAGAATTCTGACCCTACCCCAGTCAGCTTGTCTCCACAGGTCTCAGAGACTCTCCTGTTCCATACACTCTTCTGGTACTTTCTAATTAAGTCTTGCTTTGGGCCCAACAATAACCCCTGTCCCTAGATGATTTGTGCCATGTTGGGTTTGTCATTATGAATGACCTCGATGAAAGACCTCATTCTCAACAAAGAGGGCCTGTGGTCATGACATGCCAATTAGTTTTAAGTAAAAAGAAAATAAGGTACATTTACAAAGAAAGAAAATAAAAATCAGGTGTAGTCCTTCCATTCAGGGATGACCACTACATATTCTCTATGCCCTTTTCTGTAAGAGGCTCGAGGTCTTTCTTGAAACTTAATTATGCATCCATACAACAGCAATGACCGTGCACTAATGGAAGGGTCATTCCGTCACAGCAGAATAAGCACTGAGAGATGTTAGATGAGGTGGAGGGGAGGGGGGAGAGACTGTAGGGGCCTGTGAGGTACTGGGTGGGTGGTGTGGCTCTGTGGCTTCCTGGGTGTCCTGGCCTGGGTGCTCAGCCTGGGAGCAGTGATGAGGAGGGGGTGGTGTGGGCATGCCCCACTGTCTGAGTTGTCCTTGCCCTCCCCTGCCTTGGAAGGGAGGTGGTAACTGTTCTGCAAATGAGATGGGAGAGGGGTGGGAGCTGGTGCCTCCTCCTTGTTATCTGCAGCTGCCCATCCACCCTGGTCAATGATGCTTGTCCATCACCGCTGAGATCCAAGTCCAGCCATGTGCGAGGGGAACATCTGTTCCCACGGCTGCAGGGCCCTGCAGTCCTGGAATTAGAGTGACTGCAGAAGCCAAACATGGGGTCACTGGTAGTGTATATGTTGCGGGATAGAAAGGGGAGGGAACGGTGCAGAGGGCAGGGGTCTGGTGTCATTTAGGGGGCACTGCTTGTTATTCTCTGGGAAGTTGGCACAGTCTACTCATTGGACATTGGGGCTCTGGGTCTTTTGGGGCAGGCCTGGCAGAGGGAGGCAGACAATGGCTCTTTGGGAGCTCAGCAGGCTGTGGGTAGAGAATGAAACATAGAATGTGCTGGTCTTCTGATTCCCATGCCACTCAGCATCAGTAGAGTAATAGAGGATGAGTTTCACCTGCTACTGTATTAGCAGGGCTTCATGGACACAGATCCTTATATCTCAGAGCCCGGGTGTTCCTAGCAGGACCTGCTTCCATTTTTTTCATTAGTTCAGTCACCAGAGCTGTGTACAGGGGTTGAGGACCTGTGCTCTGGACTTAGACCAAAGTGGGTTCTGATACAAGTTCCTTTGTGTACTGGCTGAGTGACCTTGAGAAAGAGATGAAACCTCTCTGTGCCTGTTTCCTGCCCTGAAAATGAGGATAACCATGTCTGTCTTTGGAGGTGTGGGAAAGATTAGTTAGCTGCGTTAATGTGCATTTATCACCCAGCTGGTCTGTAGCTGCCAGTGGGGTAAATGTTGATTGCCTCCTCTCTCTTAGTTTGATTCACATCTGTACACTGTGGCTGTGCTCTGATGTACCCACGACATCTGCCTTTCAGGAAAGGATCAAGGTCAGTGCCTTTAAGCTCCCTGTTTGATCCTGTGATGGCCATCTGGTCCCCACAACTCACTGTTCACCCTGCCAACCTATTTCCCAGGACTTAGAGATATGAGAGTGCTAATGGGTCACATGGATGGCCACGACTGGTTCCCTGGCTCCTGACTTTATCTGCTTACCTGGGACCTCAGCCCTCTATCCCTGATATGTCTAGGAGTGTCCAGGGGCAAGGGTCTTGAGCAATTGCATCAGAGCTGGTCTGGAGTCTCAGGGTTTGCCTGAGCCCACTGGGTTCTTTCCCTTGCCATTCTCCCCGACTGTTTGCCAGTGGACGCTCCCACCTGATATCTCTCCATGCCTGTCCATCCTTCCTCTGAAGCCCATGAGCCATCAAGACTGCCCCTGCACCTGTTCAAAGCATGGATTGATGACAGTAGAGTGAAGACAGAGAATTCCTTTGAGTGTACTTTTGGGGTCATGCTTTGATGGAAGGCATCATCTGTCCTGATCTCATAGATTTTCTCTTGAGATGTCTCTCTTCAGTTTTATTTCCAGCATCCCCCAGCCCTCCAGACTTCAGACCTAGTTCTCATGAGGACTGACTGGGAGTAGATCTGCGAGCCTGCATAGATTAATCTCTCCTTCCCAACCCTGGGCTTCCATGGATTGTGAGTTCCCCCAGAAAGATCCTGGGACCCCACAACAAAGCTCTGGCAGGCCTGCCCCCCTAGGTTCCTCATCAAGCCAGATGCCCAGGCTCAGGCAGGGCGGCTTGTTGCCCACACAGTTGCTCATCATTTGCCTGCAATGCTATTGTGGGTTATCTGGATGCCTTTTTCCCATACTCAATAATCATGTTTCCTACAACCATCCACTTGCTAACCTGCTTATGCACTTTGTAATGCTCTTCTGACCCTTTCAAGTTCAGCTGGTTTTCTTCGGTGTAAGGCCAACACCCTGGGGACAGTCTGAGCAGTGCTGAATAGCATGGGCAGATGCAGCATACCCTGTATGCCATGTTCTTTCTATTAGGTGAGCCTCATGGGAAGCATGCCCTGGTTGGGGCTTCTCTGGAATCATGGGGTGTTCTAGGCAGAGCAGTAGAGCTTGCCTTCCATCTTCCCCCAGCCATCAAATCCTAATGCAGGCCTGATCTGGAGATGCACCCTCACTTTTCTGAATGCCAGTGGCCCAGCTGTGGTCAAGGTCTGATCTGTGGATCATCTCACCCACCTCACCAGGGTCACCCTTGGGTCCTATTAAAATATGGAGTCCTGAGCTCTTCCCTGGCTTACCACCATTGTATCCATTCAGTGCTTTAGGGTGGAAAGGCTTATAAGCAATTCGGGCCCTGAATTGAGCCCTGAAAGGAAAGAAGTATTGGCCACAATATGTTAAAAGAAAATTGTAAAATCAAAATTAATAAGTGTTTAATTAAATATTTAGAAATGTAACTGTCAACTTATCAACCGCAAGTCTGTTCACTCTCACATGGTTATGTGTCATTTATATTTAATGTGGGATGCAGATGGCTTTTAATCTGTTCATTGTGTGGGGTGCCTGAGTGGCTTAGTTGGCTGAGCCTCCAACTCTTGATTTCGGCTCAGGTCAGGATCTCAAGGTTCATGAGATGGAGCCTTGCGTCGGGCCCTATGCTGACAGTGTGGAGCCTTCTTGGGATTCTCTCTCTCTCTTCCTTTCTCTCTGCCTCCCCCCCTCCCCACCCCCATACACAAATAAACTTTAATCTGTTGATTGTGAGGTCAGGTGGCACCCCCACAGAGTACCTGGGGCCTCCTGCAGTCTTCAGATGGCTCTGTCCAGACCTTAAGAAATCTGAATCTCTGAGGGTAGGATGAGAAATCTGCATATTCATCAGGTTTGCCAGGTGATTACCAGGAATGCTAGCCTCATGGCCTTCCTGAGATTGTCACAGTGTTGAGAGAAAGTCATTGAGGGACTAGAGCTGTATGTTGTAGGGTGTCAATTCCCAAAAGCAGAGATCACAATAACCTCCAAGGAACTTAAAAACAACACAGCTGTCTGGGCCCCACTCCAAATGAGCTTATTGAATAGGCCTGGAGTGGGGTCCACTCCAGGCCTATTCAATAAACACATTTGGAGTGGGGCCTGGGAATCTTCATTTAAAAAAAGTTATTTAGAAGATTCAAATGATCAACTAGATTTGGGAACCACAGAATTGAGAAAAGATACCAGACCAGGGCTTCTCAAACTTTGATATGCAGAGTGATTCCTGGGGGTCATTTGGGTAAACCTTAGGTTTTGACTCAATCAATTTTGGTCAGAGCCCCAATTCTGTGTTTCTGACAAGCTCTTGCCATGCTGCTACTGCTTATCCATAAACCATATTTTGAGCATAAAGGGTCTGGACCCTGGGCTGGAATCCTGGCTTAGCTACTTACCAGATAGGAAAGCATGGTACATTATAGTAACATCTGAAAGTCCTAGAAAAGAGTTTGCAATAAGCTTACCCTGGGCTTGGAGTTTTAATATAGGGCCCAGGAGTAGGTGAGGTTTGGTTGGTTCAGTCCACTCTTCTTGGCTCATCTGTGGATTGGAGTGATCTCGCCATGGCCAAGGTCACTCTGTGGATTTCTCAGGTTGCAGCCAGGGTCCAGTTTGCTGAGCCCTTCTTCTCCTGGTTTCCTAGTCCCTTGTCTTCAGAGATAGGCCTACTTAGAAATTCTGTGAAATACCTAGTAGCCTTTAATAAATTCCTTTTCTTAAATTAGAGTGGATTCTAAGAACCCTGATTGATAAGTGCATGGAGGGGCCAGGGATGAAAGCCGTAGAAAATATTAGAAGTGGCTGTTCCATTTTACCATCTGTGCTAGGTCAGGCAGCTGGGAGTTTCAAGTTCTTCTCTTTGTCCTCTGAATGCCCCTGTAATTTATTTCCTTATACCGTGTGAGTGTTTTTATCTTGATACTTTTTTTGAAAGACTCTTGAGGGTAGGATTGGGTCTTCATTCACATTTTCATTGATTCATCAATCAGTATTTGTTGAATGTCAACTATGTGCCAGGTACCAACAGCCTTAACCTGGGTTTCCCAGAAAGCAGAACCTGAGATGGATGGCTTATGTGGGAATCCTTTATTGGGGAATGATCGGAGGTAGGGCAGGAGTGAGGGACAGGAACAGCAAAGCAAGGAAGGAGGGGAAGCTCAAACAGACTGCACTATTAAGTTGGCCACAGCTATGGGTGACTTAGTGATAGACCCCATGGGACATCTGACCCTGTGAAACATATCTCAGGACCACCTGTCCAGGGTGGGTGAGGAAGAAGCATCTATACATGCACTTCAATACCTCGTGTGTATTCGTTTCCTTGGGAACCATAACAAATGACCACAAACACAGAAATGCATTCTCTCACAGTTCTGGAGGCTCCAAGTCTGAAATCAAGTTGTTGGCAGGGCTGTGTTCCCTCTGGAGGCTCTAGGGAAGTTTCCTTCCTGGCTTCTTCCTTGCTTCTGGTGGTTGCTGGCACTCCTTGGCTAATAACTGCATCGTTCTGATTTGTCTGTCTTCACATGGCCTTTCCCCCTCGTGTGTCTCCAAATCCTTCTCTCCTTATAAGGCTGCCGGTCATTGGATTTAAGAGCCACCCTAATCTAGGATGACCTTATCAAGTTAGGACTTGATTATATCTGCAAAGACCCTATTTCCAAATAAAGTCCTATTTGCAAGTATGGAAGTGAAAAGGGTAACCTCTGTTTCTCCTGCTCACAGCACTACTCTGAATACTTCACTTCTGATACCAGATGTGTCATTCCAGGCAAGTCTCTGACACCACTGGGTGTCCTACAACTTAACTCAATTCTGGCACTGTCCACCTGGGTGTAGAGTTAAGTCCCACAGGTTAAGGGCTCAATCCCATCCTTCAAAGGCCAGTTGCAATCCAGGTGTCACCTGTGCTTCTGACAGACTCACTATAAAGGGGAAAGTTCCATGACCTCTTCCTTGGGCTTGATAATTTGTTAGAGTGGCTCACAGAACTCAAGAACACCGTTTACTTACTAGATTACCAGTTGAGTATAAGAGAACACAGCTCAGGAACAGTCGGCTGGAAGAGATGCAGAGGGCAAGATATGGGGGAAGGGGTGCCCAGCTTCCATGTCATCTCCAGGCATGCCACCCTCCCAGCACGTCTATATGTTCATCAACTTAGGAGCCAGTACTTCAGGGATTTTTATAAAGGCTCTGTCATGTAAGCATGATTAAATCATTGCCCATTAGTGATTGACTCAATCTCCAACCCTCTCCAATCCCTGGAGGTCTGGGGGTTGCGGGATGGGTGGGGTTAAAACTTCTATCCTGTAATCATGGGTGGTTCCCCAGACAAGCAGCTGCGGAGGCTCTCCAGGAGCCTCCAGCCACCAGTCATCTCATTAGCATACAAAAGACACTTAGGCCTTCTGGAGATTCCAGGGATTTTAGGAGCTGTGTGGCAGGAAAGGGAGCATATGTATTTCTTATGTCACAGGAGGTTAGGACTTCAACTATCTTTTTGAGGTTGCAGTTCAACCCACAACATCACGGTTAAAGGTTCTCCCTATGATGCTAACTCTACTGTATTCCAGGTTGCATATACTTGGGTGCCAAGGCGATCTACTTGGCACAGAGGACCCTTAGGGTAGGGGGGTGAGAAGTTCTAGATGTGGCCCTAAGGGGATTGGACTGTCAGGCTGCACCTGTGTGGACCTGTCAGCAGCCACTCTGAGCTGTGTGCTGCAGCAGGGGCTGGAATAAGAGATGAGGCTAGAAGCATATAAAGTGGTGCATATGGGGGAGTCCATACTGGCAGAAGTAATGCAGGTAGTGGATTCTCACCACTTGTGCGCCAGACCCTGTGCTAAATACATTAGAGGAATTTCACTTAAATTTAAATTTCACAGCATTCTTACATAGCAGGTGCTATGATCCCCATCTTACTGATGAAGAATTTAAGGTTCCAGAAGTATGGCTTACTCGGAGCCAAACCTCCCCTGCTATAGACTGTAAGCTTCATAGGAGCAGAGACTTGGCTCAGTGTGATCATCTCAGTACCTAGAACAGGTATACAGTATACAGTTGGTGCTCCATAAATGCTTGCCTAGAAATGATAGGGCTTGGATTTGAATTAGGCAGTCTGATGCCCAAGCCCATGTGTTTAATCTAACAAAGAATCTGTGTGAGCAGAAAAGAAAGGTGCTGCCCTTCTCATGAGCTATGACCCCTTTCAAAGACAGGCCTAAGTGAGTAATAAGTATTCTGTTGTAGGATGGCCCTTCTTTAGGTGGCAGATGTGCAGTGGATGCCACATGCACGCTTGCTGGGTTGGTGCTGGACTCACATGGCACAAGATTTGCGTTTTCTGCCTGGTCTGGCCCATCCTCAGGCACTGGATTCTGGTCTCTTCTGCAAAGGCCAGACTTGGCCTGCTGGATGAATTTCACGACACTAATAAACATTCACACCTACCCAGAGCATTTAGACATTTAGAAAATGGAGCCTAAAAGCTTTGTGCAGCAATGTGCATTTCTCCTGCAAGCCTGGGGAACATTAACTGGAACACACACGCTACGGAAACCGGCTGCATCATTATTGGAACTGATGCACGCTCACTCCAACCAATCTATTTTTATTTGAAGCACTTACGTTGCATGAAACTGAGCATAATAACTACAGTCAATAGAGATGTATTTGTTTTTATTTAAACTCATAAATGTGCTAACGCCAATAAAGATTTTTTTTCCCTCAGAAAAGTAAGACATGTATGGAGGAGATGGAAATTTATACATCCATCAAGCCAGGAAAGCCCATTTTCTCAGAAACCATTTTTTGAATTGCCAGTGATTTATGGTGGCAGACCGAAGATGGAGTTGGTGAGGTAGGGAGAAGGAGCAGGAGAAAACCTATCCATGTAGTTAATTTATTTTACTCTGTTTAAAGAGCAGAGGACTTAAGATGAGAGAGTGGAGGGCAGGGGTGGGATATCTGCATAACAATTGGATTCTAGGAATAAGAAGTTAGACTCTCATTGTCTTGAGTTTCGCCTAAATATACTTTGGGAATTTGGAGATCAGATGGAATGGTGAGACCAGTGCCGGCTTCAGAAGGTCTAGATTTGCTACTATCTAGCCACGTCACTTTGACAAAGGTCTTGGGCTTCCTCATCTATGAGCGGGACGTCAATATTGGTGTGGCTTGGTGGAGAAGGGCACAGGTTCTCTAGAGCCAGACTGCTGAGATTCAAATCTTGGCTATGGCTCTGTTCCCTATGCCTGTGTGGCCATGAGCAAGTTACTCTACCTTTCTAGGCTCTGGTTTCCTCCTTGATCTGAAAGGGGATGATCATGCTACATACCTCATAGCCTTGTTTCAAGGTTTAAAGAAGTAATGCACATAAAGGACTTAGAACATAAAGGTCTGGCACATGACGAGCACCTGATTAGCTCTTTTCATCAGGACAGTTAGAACAGGAAGTTACAATGTAGTTCAGAGCCCTTCATTTTACAGCTGAGGAAACAGAACCAGAGAGGCCCTGTATAAGTTTCATATTACTTCTGTAACAACCAGAACACAGAGGACTTAAACCACACACATTATCCTCTTGCAGGCAGGCCTGGATGTCAGAAGTCCAGTGAACCTTACAGAGCTAAAGTCAAAATGTCCGCAGGGCTAGTTCCTTCTTAGGGTTCCAGGGCAGAATGTTCCTTGCCCCTTGTAGCTTCTAGAGGCTGTCCATGTTCCTTGGCTTGCAGCCACACCACTGCAGGCTCTACTGCCATGGTCACATTGCCGCCTTCTCTTTCTGGGCTCCTGCCTCCCTCTCCTTGCAGTGACATCAGGCCCACCTGGAAATTATCCCATCAGGATCCTTAACTTACCTACAGAGTCCTGTTTACCATGGGAGGTAACCATTTGCAGGTTCCAGGGATGATGGTGTAGGCTTCTTTGTAGGGGACAATGTTCAGCCTTCCATAAGTCTTAAGGTCACATAGCTGGTTACCAGGATGGACTGATTTTGAGCAAGAGATTTCTGCACTCACGTTCTTTTCATGACCTGGTGAACATGCTGTTGGCTGCCTTGGCTCTTGAGATGACAAAGTGACTGGCCTGGAGGCAGCTGGCCAGGGAGAGGATATGCACTTGAATGTCTGAAGCCATTTGGAGCTTCCCGAGGGCATGTCTCGTAAGCAGTCTACCATCCTGAGGTTGGCATATGAGATAGGCAGTCTGGATCCAAAGCTTGGCTGGTGTGGAGCTGGGGCCTTGCCATGCTATGCCCAGGGGGTGGAGTATGAAGGATGGAAAGAGGAGCTCACTCAGCCTGGATCTGATGGGTCAAAGAGTGGATTCAGGGTGAATAGGATGACAGGGAGGCCCAGGAAAGTAAGAGGGAAGAGGCCTCTGAGTGCTTTAGAGCAATGGTTTCCAAATCTAACCAGCTGTGGCTTTTTTTTTAAGTATACTCATTAAGATGGCTATTATCAAAAACAAAAACAGAAAGTAACAAGTGTCGTTGAGGATGTGGAGAAAATTGGAACCCTCACACACTGTTGATGGGAATATAAAATGGTACAGTCACTGTAGAAAACAGTATGGCAGTTTCTCAAAAATTTCAAAATAGAATTACAATGTGATCTAGCAATTCCACTTCTGGGCATATGTTTAAAAGTGTTGAAAGCAGGGACACAATCAGATATTTGTGCATTCATGTTCATAGAATTTTTCATAATGGCTAAAAGGTATAAGTAACCCAAGTGTCCTTAGATGGATGAATACACATACAATGACATATTGTTCAGCCTTAAAAATGAGGGAAATTCTGGGATGCCTGGGTAGCTCAGTTGGTTAAGCATCTGACTCTTGATCATGACTCAGGTCATGATCTCACAGTTTGTGGGATTGAGCCTCACATGGGGCCCTGCACTGACAGCGTGGAGCCTGCTTGGGACTCTTCCTCTCTCTCTGCCCTTCCCCTGCTTGCATGTACATGCTCTCTCTGTCAAAATAAATAAAGAAGCTTTAAAAAAAAAAAAGGAAGGAAATTCTGATAAATGCTATAGCACAGATGAACCTTGGGGACATTGTGTTAAGTGAAATAATCCAGTAACAAAAAGACAGATACCTGATGATTCTACTTCTGTGAAATACCTAGAGTGGTCAAATTCATAGAGACAGAAAGTAGAATGGTGGGTGCCAGGAGCTGGGCGGAGGGTGGTGGGTAGTGGAGAGTTAATGTTTAATGGGACAGAGCTTTAGTTTGGTAATATGGGAAAGTTCTGGAGACAGATGGCAGTAATGGCTGTATAATATGTGAATGTACTTAATGCTACTGAACCATATACTATAAAGTGGTTAAAATGGTAAAAATAAATAAATAAAACATGCTGCAAAGATTACAAACCAAAAACCTAGAGACAAAGATAGCTCATCAGGGAGCTGCCTAGGATGAAATGGGACAAGGTGCCTATGCTCTGATTTTCCATCACCTTTTCACCTTCCATGGGGGTGCTGAGATAGCTCCCTGCAACCCTGGAGCTCTTTGGGTGGCCATCAGGATAACAGCATTTAAATTCTTGCCATGCTAATTGAGTCATGGAGTCTAGTGTTCTGTAACTCCCATCCGTGGCACCTTGTTTGCACTCCAAATTGTCTTGCACTGTAGGAAAATCATTTCTATCCTTGAATGGGCAATGGTGGTGGAGAAACACTGGCCTGGGAGAAGACTGGGGCAATGCTGTGCCTCCCAGGAGTCCATTTCTGGGCTCCTAAAGTACCCTGTGGTGGCTGCATCACATCACCTTAGCCTCTAGTGGCAGTGAGACTCTGGGATTTTACAGGAGGGAGGACACTGAGGGCATTCATCGCTGTCATTTTCCCCAGTTGGACATGCCTCCCTCTGCCCCCTAAGGTGTGCTAACTGCTAGAAGCTGTCCAGGGCTCAGCCAGAGTGGGTTCTGAAAGGGGAGTTTAGATCATTAGCTCAGGAGGCTCTGCTCCTTCTGGATTCTTGTGGCTGCCCTAGCCTGTACCTCTGACCACTGAACCAGGTGTTGGTTTTAGCAAGTTGGGATGGAAGGGACAGTGGGAAGGGATTCGAAGCCCTTTGCCTGTATAAAGGGGTCAAGAAATACCTGTCTAGTGACAGACGTATTGAAAGGCTCCCATGAGTGATACAGCCCATGATATTATAGGAAATTAGAGATGAGAGCTGTTACCATGCCCTGGAGGGCCCTGGGGAGGCATCAGGGCCTAAAAGTGAACCATGAAATGTAGGTGGATGTATTAGTAGTCTTTCAGTTGTACAGGGGTAAAAAAGGACCAAGCAAAGAAAAAAAGTTATAGCCAAAAGGTCCAGACATAGATTTAACGTGAGGCCTTATCTTGGTTCCCAAGTGATGTCACCAGGAACCTCTTTCCACCACTCAGTTTTGCTTTCTGTGTGTTGGCTTCTTTTTCCCCACATGTTGGCAGCATGTTTTCTAGAAGCTCTAGGCTTACACCCTTCTGCTGAGCAGTGAGGCATGCGAATAGGCTGCTTCTGTGAGGGTAGAGGTTTCATGCAGGAGATAAATTTGGAAGAATAAAGATCAATTTTATTTTATTTATTTAAAAAATTTTAATGTTTATTTATTTTTGAGAGGGAGAGAGAGAGAGGGAGAGAGAGAGAGAGAGAGAGCAAGCAGAGGAGGGGCAGAGAGAAAGGGAGACATAGAATCTGAAACAGGTTCTGGGCTCTGAGCTGACAGCACAGAGCCTGACATGGGGCTTGAACTCATGAGCCACAAGATCATTACCTGAGCCTAAGTCAGACATTCAACTGACTGAGCCACCCAGGTGCCCCTAAAGATCAATTAAAGAAAAAAAGATTGGGTTTAGGTTGTAGCTATTGTCAAATGCTAAGGTAAAGGTTTGGGCTTTATTGCAGGTTTAAGAATAGGAAAGTACCATGGTTAAATTGACATCCTGGGAAGAAAGGATTGGTGTAATGAAGTTTGGACCAGGAAGCAAGAGGCCAGGGACTGAGTCATAATTTAGAAGAGTTCTGTAGAAGTCTAGAGATGAGTGGGGGGCCTAAAGTGACCTGCAATGGTTGTCCCACCCCCTGTGTTGTTGGGACTAGCATAGTCACCTACGTGTACAGTCTAGAGTCAAAACCAAGGGCTCAATAAATTTCAAAGCTTGAGTGGGTGGGATGGCTGGGTGGATATCCCAAGTCTTAGACAAGGCCATGCAAATGGATGGAGGTTGCATGAAGAGATATATAAATGTGAGGAACCACAGTGAGGATATAACTGTGAAGTTCTACTTGGGGTAAGCAGATCTCAACAAGACCAGTGCCTATTGCCTCCAGCCTGCTTTTGGAAGCCCTGAGGATGTTGCCCACATGGTTAGCAGAGATTAGGACCCAAATATTTCCCACTTCTAACTTGCTGGGCGTCTGGTACCAGGTCATTCTTTTTGCTAGAAAACTTTAGCACCTTCTCCCCTTTCAAGGAAAACCAGAAGCAGTCTTTATATAATTTTTGTGACAGGAAAGATTGGCACCAAAGAATATTTTCCTCTCTACCCCACGGCACTCTGTTCTTATTCTTACTCGTGCAGATTGGCAGGGGTAAGTTGGCCTTTCATAAATTAAGAACAAAGATATGGAATGTCTACCATGTGACATGTTAAATCTTGTGGTAGGTGCTGGGACCAAAATATGAATAAAATAAGATTGTATTACACTATTGTTATTATTGTGATTCTTTTGATAATAGAGAGGAACCCTGGCTAATGTAAACCAAATGGGCAATTAATAGGAGGGGTATTGGGATGGTCGCCAAAATCTGCAGAAGAGACTGGCCAGGCTTCTGGCAGAGCAAGAAGCAGGCTGTCTAGGGTTCCTAGAGGGTTCAGTTGCCTCCTTATCAGAAGTCTTTCCAACCTCATATCTCTTGAAGTCTCAAATTCCTGAGAGAATCTGATTGGCTCAGGCTTGGATCAAGTTTCTTTCTTGGGACTGATAAACTGTGACAGGAGTTTAAGATGATTTGTCACATAGCAAAGACACGGCTATCCTTGGGAAATAGACCATTGCTAGAGAAAAGAAAATAAACTGCTGCTGTGAGTCAGGCAGCTACTCAAACTGGTATTTACTACAAAAGCTCCTGTTCCAGAGGCCTGTAGACTAATTCCACTCATTCTTGGTCTGGGGTGGTTGAGGAAGGCTGATCCAGTATGCCCCTTGATTCCTCCATTTTCACACTTGTGTGAGGGTTGTCCCATCTCTTGACAGGAAATAATGTACTCCAGACATTTGGAAACGCTTAGCTCATCTTTGAGCAAAACAAGATAAACGGACCTATTTAACTGATTTCTAGGTCACTTATAAGGCTGGAAATTCTACATAGTACCTTGATGCCAAAAGGGGCAGCTTAGGTATTGCCCACATTTCCATAACAGCTCCCCTCAGGACATTTTGCAGTAGCATCAGCAATAGGTACACCAGTGAAGACTTCTTCTTTATCATTCTTTTAATATACGATCAGTTAAATTTGTGGTCATTTTTTTTCCCCCTTCTGGATAGTGTTTGTGATTGGTATTTCTGTTGCAAGTGGGTCAGAGCCTAAATAGGTCATGTTGGCTCTCTAAATGTGGTAATCCTGAAATGAACAGGGCAGGGGAGGGAGAAGTGCTTAACTGGTATCCAAAGGGATAAGGAAGGTGGGCTCAGGGTCCCACTGGTGTTTTGGGGGGGCTAGAAAACCCTAAGTGAATGGAGGGAAAAATGGCTATGGGCTTTGGACAGTGGAAGACGGTGTATGTGAGAGCAGTTCTGCTTCCCTCTGACCTGATCTGTGAGGGTGATAAGAACTGGCAAGGATTTGGATCTTTCAGAAGCAGGGGGAGTAGCTGTGGACTAAATTGTGTCCTCTAAATTTGTATGTTGAAATCCCAACCTTCAGTATCTAAGAATATGAGTGTATTTGGAGACAGAATGATTACAGAGATCATTCAGTTAAATTGAGGTCATTACGGTGAGCCCCAATCCAATCATATGACTGGTGTCCTTACAAGAGATTAGGACACAGGCATATACCGAGGGAAGACCATGTGAAGACATGGGGAGAAGATGGCCATCTACAAGCCAAGGAAGAAAACAGCCCTCCTGACACACCTTGAAAATCTTGGATATCTAGCCTCCAGAATTTTTGGAAAATGTTCGAGCCACCCAGTGTGTGACTTTGTTAAGTAGGCTAAAATAAGGGCCTTTTATAAGGTGATAAGTTATATCATTCTCTGCTTTCTCTTCCATAGACAGACTTGGCTTTTTGGATTCTCTGTGTTTTGGGGGTGGGAGTGGGGATAGGCTCTGCTCTTGGAACTTATTGGCCCAGGATTTCTGGGGACAAATTCTGCTTTTATCCATAGGTTCCTTTTTTCCATGGCTTAAGGAGCTTTCTTATTTGACAGTTCTGTAGCTGAGAGAGACTCTCTGGGGCTGACCTTGAACCTGAGCCTAGGACTCAACAATTTTTTTTTTCCTGCATTCCTACCATACTTTCATACTGAATGGCCATTTCAGGGCAACTGCAAGAGGAATGGCTGAGGTCACATCATTTTTGTAGATAGAGATACTAGAATCACAAAGGGACTTCCCTTGTCAGGGAGCTAGAGACTTCACTGAGATGAATCTCAGTTTAGCCTGGTGACTTTTGATTACTCTGAGATCAGAACTTGCATTTCAGACACTGTCCAGCTGCATTTCCCTTGTGAAACCTGTCTTAAATTCTATGTTTATTCAGTTCTTCTGGTTAAAGGCATTTGAGAGCCTTGAAAAACTATCTGGGAGGGCTATAAAGTGTGTGTTTTTTTTCTTTTCCCAGTTTTCTAAAAAAAAAAAAAAAAAAAAAGCCAATGTTTGAATGTTGATCACTGGAATATAGACATACAATTGATTTTTGTATATTTATTACATAGTTTTTACATGTTATGTAACCTTGGTTATTAGTTTTTGGAGATTCCATTAAATTTCCTACATCAACAACTATATGTTGCATAAAGACAGTTTTACTACTTCCTTTCTAATTTAGAGAAATTTTTAAAATTTCTTTTTCTTGTGTGATTGTATTGGCTAGGACCTCCAGGAAAATGTTGAAAACAGTGCTGAGAATGGACATCTTTTTCTTATTGCTGATCTTTGCAGGAAAGCTTTCTGTCTTTTACCATTAAGTATGATGTTAGCTGTGCCTCTTTTATAGATGTCCTTTGTCAGGTTGATGAGATTCCCTCCATTCCTAATTTGCTGAGAGTTTCATTGTTTTTTTTTTTAATTCAGGAATAGATGTTGGATATTACCAAATGCTTCTGTGTGTATTGACATCATATAGTTTTCTTTTTTAGTTTATTAAATACAATGAATTTCATTGATTTTTTAAAAAAATACTAAATCAGTCCTGCATTCCTAAGGTAAATCCCACATGGTTATATTATCCTTTATCATATTGTTAGATTCAATTTACTAAAATACTGCTCAGGATGTTTCCATTTATGTTGGCTGGGGAATATTGGTTTATAGTTTTTTTTATAATATATTTGTCTGGTTTTGGTGTCTGGATAATGTTTGCCTATTAGAATGTGATGGGAAATTTTCCTTCCTCTTTAATTTTCTGGAAGAGTTTATATATAATGATGAGTATTTTTTCATGTTTAGTACCATTCACCAGTGAAGACATTGGACCTGAATTTTTTATTTTAATAATTTTTTTAATGTTTATTTATTTATTTTGAGAGAGAGAGAGAGAGAGAGAGAGAGAGAGAGAGAATGCGAATCGGGGAGGGACAGAACGAGAAGGAGAGAGAGAATCCCAAGCAGGCTCTGCACCATCAGCGCAGAGCCCTACATGGGGCTTGATCCCATGATCCATGAGATCATGACCTGAGCCAAAATCAAGAGTCAGACACTTAACCAACTAAACCACCCAGGTACCCCTGGACCTGAATTTTTCTTTCTTGGGAGATTTTAAACTACAAATTCCATTTCTTTAATACATATAGGACTATTCACATTACCTATTTCTTCTTGAGCAAGTTTTACCAATTTATTAGAAAGAATCTGTCCATTCTATCTATGTTGTTGAATTCACTAGCAAAAAGTCATTCATAAAATTGCCTTATTATTTTAATATGTAAAGAAGCTATAGTGGTATCATCTGTATCTTCATTTCTGATATTAGTAATTTGTATCTTCTCTTTTTTTCTAACCTAGCTAGAGGTTCATGAATTTTATAAATTCTTTAAAAGAACCAGCTTCACCCCCCTTTCTTCCTCTTCTTCCCCTTTCTTCTACATCATTGATTTCAATTCTAATGTTTATTACTTCTTTTCTATGCCTACTTTAGGTTTAATTTACCCTAATTTTTCCAGTTTCTTAAGGCTTAGATCATTGATTAGAATCCTTTATCTTGGGGCACCTTGGTGGCTCAGTCCGTTCGGTGTCTGACACTTGATATCAACTCAGGTCATGATCGCAGAGCTGTGATATGGAGCCCTGTGATGGGTTCTGCACTGAGTGTGGAACCTGCTTAAGTCTGTCTGTCTGTCTCTTTCTTCCCTCTGTGCCTTTCCCCCAGTCATGCGCTCTCTCTCTCTCTCTCTCTCTCTAAGATAAAAAAAAAGGGGGTGTCTGGGTATCTCAGTCAGTTGAGTGTCTGACTCTTGATTTTGGCTCAGGTCATGATCTCATGGTTTGAGAGATCAAGCCCCATGTCAGGCTCTACACTGACAGCTAGGAGTCTGCTTGGGATTCTCTCTCTATTCCCTCTCTGCCACTCCACCATGTATGTGTGCTCTCTCTCCAAAAAAAAAAAAAAACAATAAAAAAGAACTCTTTTTTCTTTTCTAATATAGGTGTTAGTGCTATAAAATTTCCCCCAACTACTGCCTTAGTGCCATCCCACAAACTTTGATATGTTGTATTCTCATTTCCATTCAGTTCCAAATACTATCTAATTTTCCTCTTGATTTCTCTGTTGACCAATAGATGACTTATAAGTGTGTTATTTAGTTTCTAAATATTTGAGTATTTTCCAAAGATCTTTCTCATATTTATTTCTAATTAAATTCCACATGGACAGAGAACATGCTTTGCATGACTTGAATTCTTTTAATTATTGAGGGACTGCTTTATAACACAGGATATAGTTTATCTTGGTAAGTATTCTGTGTGTACTTGAAAAGAATGTATAATCTGTTGAGTAGAGGGTTATCTAAATGTCAGGACAAATTATTTGATAGTGTTCTTCAAATCTTTTATATTTTTACTGATTTTCAATCTACTTGTCCAGTCAGATATTGAGAGAGGGGTACTGAAATCTCTGACTGTAAATGCATCATCTTTGTCTATTCCCCTTGCAGTTCCATCAGTTCTTAATGTATTTTGAAGCTCTGTAATTAGGTGTATAAGTGTTTAGGATTATATCTTCTTTTTATTTTATTTTATTTTATTTTACTTTATTTTTATTTTATTTTATTTTATTTTATTTTATTTTATTTATTTTATTTTATTTTATTTTTTTAAATTTACCTCCAAATTCGTTAGCATATAGTGCAACAATGATTTTGGGAGTAGATTCTTTAGAGTCCCTTACCCAGTTAGCCCATCCCCCCTCCCACAACCCTTCCAGTAACCTTCAGTTTGTTCTCCATATTTATGAGTCTCTTCTGTTTTGTCCCCCTCCCTGTTTTTATATTATTTTTGCCTCCCTTCCCTTATGTTCATCTGTGTTGTCTCTTAAAGTCCTCATATGATTTATGTCTTCCTCTGACTAATTTCACTTATCATAATACCCTCCAGTTCCATCCACATAGTTGCAAATGGCAAGATTTCATTATTTTTGATTGCCGAGTAATACTCCATTATATGTATATACACCTCATCTTCTTTATCCATTCATCCATCAATGGACATTTGGGCTCTTTCCATACTTTGGCTATTGTTGATAGTGCTGTGTAAACATGGGGGTGCATGTGTCCCTTCAAAACAGCACACCTGTATCCCTTGGATAAATGTCTAGCAGTGCAATTGCTGGGTTGTAGGGTAGTTCTGTTTTAGTTTTTTGAGGAACCTCCATACTGTTTTCCAGAGTGGCTGCACCAGCCTGCATTCCCACCAACAATGCAAAAAGGATTATATCTTCTTTTTAAAAAAATTTAAAAAAATGTTATTTTGTTTTTGAGAGACAGAGCGTGAGTGGGGGGGTGGGCAGAGAGAGAGGGAGACACAGAATCCGAAGCAGGCTCCAGGCTCTGAGCTGTCAGCACAGAGCCCAACACGGGGCTTGAACACGTGAACTGTGAGATCATGACCTGAGCTGAAGTTGGATGCTCAACTGACTGAGCCACCCAGGTGCCCCTAGGATTATATCATCTTGACAAAACAACTCCTTTAACATTATGAAATGATCTTTTTTTATTCCTAGTAATATTGTTTACTCAAAAATATACCTTGTCTGATATTAATATAGCCATTCAAACTTTTTTTGTTAGTGTTAACATACCATTTTTCCATCCTTTTATATTTAACTTATCTGTTTGTTTATTGAGAGGGCGAGCAGGAGAGAGGGAAAGAGATAGAGAGAGAGAGAGAGAGAGAGAGAGAGAGACAGAGGGAGAGAATGAGAATATCCCAAGCAGTCTCCACAGCTTGATGCAGGGCTTGATTCCATGACCCTGGGATTATGACCTGAGCCAAAATCAAGACTTGGATGCTCTTGAGCCACTGACTCAAGCCACCCAGGCACCCCTGTGTCTTTATATTTAAAACGCATTTCTTATAGACAGAATATAGTTGGGTCTTGATTTGTTAACCAATCTTACAATCTCTGAATTTTTTAAAAATGGTGCTTAGACCAATTTTATTTATTTATTTATTTATTTATTTATTTATTTATTTACCAGTTATATTTGATGTGATTATTGTTTTGGGATGCATCTAGGTTATTTGAAAACAGTGTGATCCTTTCAAGTTTTGATTTTAAGATTTATTACACAGAACCTGAGGAATGATTAGTCTAGGGCAAATTATTTTCCACTGCTGAGGGAAGACCCTTCTGAATATTCTGTTCAATGCCTGATAAATTTCATTTTTTTCTAGTCTGGCTGGTAGGAACAGGCACTATTGTGAGCCCCAAGTGGATGTTGGGTGCTTTTTCCTCTAATCATTTTGGGTGATTCTTTCTTCAGCCCTTGTTATTTTCTTGACTTGCGTGAAAACTTGAGGAGGATGCTTTGTAGATTTTTGGAGTTTTCTCTCTAAGGTTCTCTCCTTCATGGTAATTTGACTTTCAAGTGGTAGTTGCCTTAGGACTCTCAACTGTCTACTCAGCTCAGGGAGTCTGTTGGTTTCCATCGTGGTCTGGATAGTCTCTCAAGGCAGGAAAGCAGGATAATCTTAGGGCTTACCTCATTTATTTCCTGACTTTCAGGTATCACTGTCTATCATGGTCTGATGTCCAGTGTCTTAAAAACCATTTTTTTAAAAATATACATTTTGATTTTTTGGTTGTTTCAGGCAGGATGGCAAATCTCCCTGTTATTCCATATTGGAATAGAAGCCTTGAGTAATGGTCTTCCTTCCTTCTTCCCCCACTTCCTTCCTCCCTTCTTTCCTTCCTTCCTTCCTTCCTTCTCTTTTTAATTACTTTTGAAGGTCCTTAGAGAGGATTTGTGTTCTCAAGTTGCCATAGTCCCTGCCATTTTCTGTATTCTATTTCATTACTTTGACTCACTTCTTTCATCTGTGTTACTTCTTGGTCCTCCTAGCTGTTTTAAATTACAACACCTGAAAAACACGGGACATGGAATAGATGACTTTGGTGATGATGGGTGTGGTAGGGGGTAGGCAGTGTGTTCCTTGAGTGGGGATAGCAATATGACATTCTGATCTTTGTATTCCTAGTGCCTGGTACACATACGGTTTTTTTTGAAGGAAGAAAGGAAAGATCAGAAAAGACTGAATTATTACTTGGCTGGGTGATTTATGGACTTTTAAGTAAATAATTTCTAAAGGTCCTCTGAAATGTTTGTAGTGATTTATACTTCCACAAACTCTGCGTGAGACCTCACACATTTGAAAATATTGGTGGGTGTCTTTCTGAGTCTTTTTTCCTTCAAATTACCCTTCAGCTCTGCACAGGGTAGTGTCACCGATGCTGAAGGTTTATTGCCAAATCCCTGAGACCCACCCTGAGTTTAATGTAGTTCTTAGACATGATGCCTTCCTGTGTTTCTGCCTGCAGATATTCTCAGGCCTCAGATGTACACTGTCTACTCACATAAGATGGAAATGCTGGCAGAAAAATACCCTAGAGTGTCCTTTAACCAATGAGGAATGGCAGTTGGTGGATCAATATCCCAGCTTCCTCCCCCACTGGGGCATCTGTTCTGCTGTGTGTTCTACACAGTTTCTCAAAGGGTTCCAGGTGGGATTTGAGCTCCACTTTTCCCCACAGCAGTGACCTGTTCATTGACACACCTTTACCTGATTTCTCCCTTTTTTGTTTTATTTCTTCATGCCCTTGCTGTGCTTCCTGGGATTATCTCCCAAATAAAAGACCTTTATCTGAATTCCTGTCTCCAGGCCTACTTTGGTGGGGAATCTAAACTAAGGCAGGTGGTTTTGTAAGGAACATTCCTGCAACTCAATGCATCCCTGTCCTCACTCCCTGCCCCCAATACAAACACCTTTGTGTGATAGGGGAGGTGGCAGGAGAAGGTGGTTGGCTGGCAGGGAGTCTTGGTTGCCAGTGGGCCCATACTCATGGTGGCCATGTTGACATTCTTGCTGTGTTTCTAAAGATGGGTAGCTTGGAGGAGCCCCAGCTGGGCCCTCAGTCCTGAGGGAGCCTTGCTATGTTCAGATACACAAGTGCTGACACAGGAGGCTGCAGGAAAGAGGAGATGGAGGCAAGCCTGTCTTGCCATGGGTTCTGATGATTTCATTTTCTGCTTAAAACAGGTTCTTGTAAGCGATGAATCACTGAATTCCACTCCTGAAACCATTATTATACTATATGTTAACTAACTTGGATTAAAGGAAAAAAAAGTTCTCTTTGGGGCACCTGGGTGGCTCAGTTGGTTGAGTATCCAGTCTCCCACTCTTGATTTCGGCTCAGGTCATGATCTTATGGTTTGGTTTGTGAGATCAAGGCCCACCTGGGGCTCTGCACTGATGGCGTGGAGCCTGCTTGGGATTCTCTCTCTCTCCATCTCTCTCTGCCCCTCCCCCACTCTCTCCCTCTGTCTCTCTCTCTCTCAAAATAAACTTTAAAAAACAAGATTCTTATTTGTAGGGCATCATTAAGTAGAGCTATAGTAGGTCCTTTTGTGTGTGCATCTATATGGATATATACAGGTACTCTGTGAGCTCTTTGAGGTAGGATGTATGTCTTAGTAATACTTTTTGGAATACTTTGTTATTTATTTATTTATTTATTTATTAATGTTTATTTATTTTTAAGACAGAGACAGAGCATGAACGGGGGAGGGTCAGAGAGAGGGAGACACAGAATCTGAAACAGGCTCCAGGCTCTGAGCTGTCAGCACAGAGCCCAACGTGGGGCTCGAACTCATGGGCCATGAGATCATGACATGAGCCGAAGTTGGCCGCTTAACCGACTGAGCCACCCAGGCGCCCCTTATTTAATTTTTAAAAAGTTTTTAAATATGTAGTATATTTATGTGGTTCAAAATCTTCTAGCTCCTACCTTCAACCTGGACATCCATTGAGATTCAACTTCAGCCCCACTGTAGTCACTGCTGTCATTAGTTTTTTAGAGAAGCCTCCAGAATTTCTTTATGCTTATGCAAACAAATGTGAATAAAGATTCTTATGCCCTGCTTCATAATCATGTTTGTTATATACTACCTAATTTTATGCTTATTTCTTCTTGTGATATAGCTTAGATCCAGATAATTTGATGTCTGTGAATAGAAAGCATCGCCATTCTTTAATAACTTCATAGAATCCCATGGTTTTGGTGTATCATAATTTATTTAGCCAAAACTTATCATGATTTGGGTTGCTTTTGATCTTTGCTATTACTGCAACATTGCCTCAGGAAATAACCTTGTATATATGTAATTTTGCATATATGTAAGCATATTTATAGAATAAATTTCCAGAAATGGAATTGCAGAAACATAGGGTTCATTCATTCATTTATAATTTTGATCCAGTTTATTCACTTATCCTCCACTGGGGTTGTAGGAGTTTATATTCCCACCAGGAAGTAAGAGAGTGCTTGTTTTTCTATGGCTTCATCAACAAAGTATATGGTCAAACTGTTGGAGTTTTGCCTGGCTGATGGGTGAAGAATGGCATTGTAGTGTGTTTTAATTTGCATTTCTCTTATTATAATGGTGATTGAACATCTTTTTATATGTCCAGGAGTCATTGTATTTTCTGTTAACTCTAATATTTTCCCATTTTTCAGTGGACTTTATTGTTACCAATTCTGGTAGTTCTTTCTTACAGACTCTGATAGTTCTTTATATATTGGGAAGATAAGCTCTTTATCTGTGACACAAGTGGAAAATGTTATTATGTTTTTGCTGTTTATTGTCTTTTGGCTTACCTTATAAGGTTTGCTTTTTGCCATGATCTTTTTATTAAAAAATTTTTAATGTAATAATATGTATCAACTTAAAAACATGCCTTGTAGATTTTCAAGCATAGTTAGAAAAGACATCTTCCATTCTACTTGGTATTCTTAGCTTAGTGCTAGGAGCAATTTAGAATGCTGTAATTAATAGGTCACCAAGGCCCTTCTGCAAGTGCCTTTGTTCTAAAGTCTCTGCATTCCCCCTCCCCCAGCCATTTAGCCAGTTTCATCAGGTGAATAACAGTAATTTATACCCAGGTGTGACTAACTGGTAGACTTAACTTTCCCCAAAGTTAATTCTGTTTAACTAAGGAGTTAAAGTCAAGTCAATGATATTCAAATTGCTAGATGGTTAAGAAATGGGAAAGAGGTCAAAGATGCTGTAATGAGTTGGAATGATGGCTCTTCTGTACTTCAGGCTTCTATTCCCTCATTCCAGTAGTCTACAATCTCAAGAAAGACTCAATTTGGAGGGGAAATGACTCTTCCGCCTTGGGTTCCATTTTTAAGCAATAGTAGCTGTGATGCTTATATGACCTGGTATCTGGTTGGAAGGTAGAAGGACTGGGCAGCATTGGCCAAATGTTGATTAAACTGAATTTGCCTTTTGTACCTACTGCTGCCTGCTTCACTTCTTCCCTCCCCCCTTCCCCCCTCCCATCTTGTCCCCTAGACTCAGGGGCCCAGTGGAGGTTACTGGATAGGAGGGGGCTGGACAGTAAGGGGGGGCTGGACAGTAAGTAAGACAGTCTTGTAGAATTCTACTCAAGAAGAGAGTTCTGTATTCTTCTGGGCCCAAAGTCTGTCACTAATTGGCTATGTGATTATAAGTAAGTTCCTTGATCTTTCTGCTCTCAGTTTTGTCAGTTATTGATCAAGAGGGAATTTGTTGTTAAAGACCTTAAATTTTTAGGCTTGAAAACCAGGTGGTTCAGGTATTTGGGATTTCTTGGTTGATGGTAGGTGGGAAGGAAGTTAGAAGCCCTCTCAGATGCTTCATGTTTTGTCCTAAAACCTTCATCTCGATGACCAGTGACTTACGGAGCTTGATCAGTCTCTGCCTCTGCCCTTACCCCCTGTCCCCTCTGGCACCCCAGCTCTGCCCAGCCCCAGTGGAACCAGATAGTTACTTATTAAATGAATAGTTTATACAGTTCATTGCATTTATTAATTTGTAATTTCACTGGGCTGTAAGTAGTGACTGATAGCCAATAGATAGTCAATTCTATTAGGGTATTTTGTACTTGAACATTAAAAAAAATTCATTTAAAGAACTGAAATGAGGGGATATAGGTGGCTCAGTTGGTTGAGCATCCGACTTTGGCTCTGGTCATGATCGCACAGTTTGTGAGTTCAAGCCCCACGTCAAGTTCACTGCTGTTAGCCCAGAGCCTGCTTTGGATCCTCTGTCCCCCTCTCTTTGCCCCTCCCCCACGTGTGCTCTCTCAAAAATAAATAAAACATTAAAAAAATAACTAAAATGATTTTGTTGGGTATTGGCTACTGGTCTCTGTCCCTCTCGTACCCCCACTTCCTGCCCCAGAGATTAAGTGCTGCTGTTACTATGGCTTCGAGCTACAAGATGTTTTTCAGAATATAAATAAAGCATATTATAAGTCTGTCTATTTTATTGGTATGTTTGCCCTTGAGCTCCTGGGAATCCATGAGGACAAAGAGTTTCTGTGGTTCTCTGTGACTGTGAGGGCCACTTCTCAGCACTGGCTGTAAGCACTTTGACAAAATGACTGTGTAGAAGTGGAGGACTGAAATTAGGTTTTGCCTGCTCTCTCTCTCTAGCCTTGTTTGTGTGAGACATTTGCAAAGTTAGGATTAGGAAGAGATTTCTGAAAGAGATAGGATTTCCTAGATTTTGAGCCAACCTTCATTGAACTCATTCTATGTACAAAGGAAGGATTCAGTCCTGTGGGAGATAGCCCTCTTCAAGTTTTCGCAGCACTAGGGTTCTTTTCCTGGAATAGCCACTCCCCCCTCCCCCGCCTCGCCTGGCTCCCTGCCTGAGGCCCCACTGTCTATGACAGACCCTGCTGTTGGGTCTGCCTCCAAATCTTAGACCTGAGAGAAGAATGCCCTGGTGACCCCTCTCTTTCTGACTCGGAGAGGAGAGAGGAGGAGAAGAACCTAAAAAGGCAGACATATGCCTAAGTGATAATAGGTCCCCCAAAATAGGTCCCTTTCTGGACAGAAACAGAATTATTGCCACAAGGATGGCATATGGCTGTCATTTCGGTGGCTGAAAACTTACAAATCATGCTGGGAATGGGACCTTGAAAGTACATCCCGCTGGGATAAGCAGAGTTAAACAATATTGAACAATATTGAAACAGGGTTTTGCAGAGACTTTGCTAGCAAGTGTGGTGTTCATGTAAACTATGCAGTAATTCTCAAGCTTTTGTGACCTTGACCATAAAATCATTTTTTTTTAAAGGATCATCACAAGGGGTTTATATTCTACAAGCCACATTCTGGAAGCATTAATCTTGCCCAGTTGGAAGATTTATGAATTAATTGTAGAGTCACAGTTTCCTAACCCATGGGTTTTCTACTTCATCCTTGCTACTCAAAGTGTGGTCTGTGGGCCAGCAGCATGGGCATCACCTGGGAGCTTGTTAGAGATGCAGAATCTGTAGACCTACGAAATCAGAATTTGCATGTTAACAAGATCCCAGGTGATTGGTGTGCACGCTGAAGACTGGGATGCCTTGCCCCACTGCCTGCTGCTGCCTCAATGCTTCAAAGCCATCCATGACTTGATTCAGATATGAGAGCCTCAGGTCAGTGGCAATAGTTGTTTTATGTTGGATTTGGATAGGGAAGATATTTGGGCCTTCTGGTCCAATTGGGATGTCCTCTTCTTGGCTTTCAGGTGGCTTACCACGGGGGCAGAGGCCAGCTGTATAAGACAATTCAGAGGTAACAGAAAAAATAGACCTTGGGGAAAACATAAAGAGATTTTGATAAACCCAGAAGGAAGACATTCCTGGGTGGGGAAGCATGGACAAAATGAAAAGGAATTTTAGGCAGATTCATGCCGAGGGCTGCGATGTGTTGTTAGGGGCTGGTGGTAGAATGATGCTCCAAACCCTGCCATCCCCATCCCCTATGATAAGAGGCTGGGAGAGGAGCTCAAAAGATATCTTTTTTTTTTTTTTTCTCAGCTGAATGTGAGGAGTCTCTGCCAGATCAGATGTTCAACTTTAAAACAAATGGAGGAAAAACGATCAAATGCAGTCAACTAGAAAAATCCACTTTTCCTATTTCATAAAAAGCAAGAGCCCATATGATAATCCCTCCCTTGGCACATGTTAGAGATTTCTTTATCGTTTCTGTGCTTGCGGCCAATTCTGCCACACCCAGCTGGGAGCCTGGGTTACAGTGACTTCATCTGCACTGGGTCAGCATGCCAGTTCCAAGTCAGTGGGTCTAGAGCTGAATTCTAGCAGTGTTTTTAGGGAGAAGGGCATGTTTGCCTGTGAATGAGAGGAGGCGAAAGGGAGAAGGGAGAGCATAGGACAAATGGCCCCTTCCCTCTGCAGGCACAGGGGAGTGCACTTCCCAGTGTGGAGGGCTGTTGGGTCTGTCTGCCTCCTAAGCCAGCACTGAGAGTTCCTTCAGTGCCAGGATCAGGGTTTCCCTGCTATACCCCAGACATGAGCACAGTGCTTGGTATTTACCCTAGAGATGCTCAATAAATATTTGTTGAATAAACTGACAAAATCAGAACCATTGAGGTAATAGAAAGCTCATGAGAAATACAGTTTGGAGGTCTGGGCTCTAGGATTAGACATCACCCCGTTCTAGCTGTGTAGACTTGGACAAAAGCTCTTCATCTCTCCAAACCATAGTTTATGAAGTAGCAATTATGGTGTTCATATTGAGGGTTGGGGAGGATTACATGAGAACCCACGTGAGCCGTGCATAATGTGAAAGTGGTTCCTCACTCCCTGTAGGTGGTAATGCCCACAGCTCCCGAATTTCAGGTATACTGGAAGAAAATCAAACCCATGTGAAGAATAAAATGTCTTCACATTTTATTCAAGGGGGCTTAGACTTGAGTGCTCTGTAGGAACTGAGCTGAGAGCTCAGAGTTGGGTATGGATGACCTTGGAGTTAACTTTGACCCTTCTTCCCGGCATGCTTCACATCCAGTCCTCTGGCCTCTCCTGATCTAGCCACTCCTTATATCTGTTGCCATCACCCTGATCCCAGCCCTCATTGTTTCACCTGGGTTCCCGTGAGAACCTCCTCACTGGCCTCCTTGCTTCCTTCTTTAGACCATCAAGTCTCTTTTCAATTTAGCCAGAATGATGCTGATCAAACATAAATCTCTTCATGTCATTCCTCTGCCCAGAAACCTTCAGTGGTTCCCCCATCTTGTTTGGAATAAAAGCCAAAATTCCCACAGTGGCCTCAGATCTCCCCAACCCTTGATCTCTCTGGCCTACTCTACATCTTCTTGATCACTCAGCCCCAGCCTTGGTAGTTTCCAATTGCCTCAGGCATGTTTAAGCCTCAGGGCCTTTGCACTTGCTGTTTTCTCTGCTTGAATTCCCCCACCCCCATTGTTCTCTAACCTTCTCCTTACCTTTGTTTATTGTCAGATGAGGTCTTTTCTGACTTTCCTATTGAAAACCAAACACAATTCCCATCTCCTACTTGGCACTCTGTGGCCCCCTTTCATACTTTATTTCTCTCCACTTATGGCTATGTAGCGTATTTTATATTTTTACCTATTTGTTTTCTCCACTAGGGTATTAAGCCCTGTGAGTATTTTATTCATTGCTGTATCGGCAGCTCCCGGTACACTGCCTGCACTATAGTATAAATGTTTGTTGAATGAATGAATTATTCAGGCTTTGCCCTTAGATAATCTTGTTATAAGGCTTGGGTCAGCAGTGTGGAGAGCAAAGGGCTCAGGCTTATTTGGGGGACAATACAGATCTTGTCCTGAATCAGGCAGCCCCTTTAAGATGTTATAAAGTAGTTACTGGTGTGTGTTTAGTCGATTTGTCTCAAGGGCTCCTGGGTGAGGAATGTGCCGTTGGGCAGAATTTATTATAATGCCGTAGCAACTACTTCCCGAGTTTCTGTTTTCTGAAAACTTGTTCATTTGCCTTATTTCCCTCTTACTCTCCATTATGGCAGTCTCCTCCTTTATTCCTCCCTTCTGCACTTTCTTTATTCATCATTTACTGAGCACTCTATATACTGGTCCTATCACCCAATAACCAGCCTCTTGGCCTAGGAACTGAAACAGGTGCCTACTTTGGTTTTCAAAGCACTGACCCTGCAAGCCCCTGGGTTTTTGCTCTTCCCAGCACCAGAGGCACTGAGCTCCACCCACAAGTCTGGGGATCCACATATTGATTTCCCAGAAACCTTTGCTTGGGAGTCTTTGCTTGGTATCAGTACTCAGCAGGGACCTTGTCTCACGTTCCTGGGCTCTCTTGACACAGCTTGTAGTTACAGATGTGGACATGCCATGGATTTGGATTTGAGTCCTTACTTTGCTTACTAGTTCTGTGTCTTGAGCAAATTACCTTTCCTCTCTGAGCTGCTCTGAGCCTCAGTGTGTCATCTTATCTAAAATGAGGGCAATATAACGTACCTCATGGGGTTGCTAGGAGGACTGAATGAGATCATGTAGCTTTAGCACGTAATATAGAGCCTGGCATGCAGGAGGCATTTACTGAATTGTAACTTCTATTATTGCCATTATTATGTTCTTGTCACTGATACAATCAACTCCCTGGTTTACCTTTCCAACTAGACATCCCTCAAGTGTGTGTGTGTGTGTGTGTGTGTGTAGATAGATAGGTATGAAGGCATTTACAAGTTGTTATTATAAACTCATCAAGAAATAAATAAGAGATTTATAGCTTCAGGGCAATTAATTCTGCAGCTTTGCCCAGTATTCTCAGCTCCAAGAACAAATACACCCCCATAATGGATTAGAATCTTTAGGTATTTGGAATATCAGATAGTCCCTTGGGTTCCCTGTTGTGTTATGATAAAACAATAGCAGTTTAAAATGCAGCCCACAGACAGCCCTCTGGATGGGGTCAGCTCTCTTGCTTTTGGCCTGTGATGTCCTTCAAAGAAGTTAGTGAAACAGATATTCTTAACCTCATAATGTCACAGGAAGAGAAGACAGAATCTAAATGCTGGGGCTGACCTTGACAATGGTGGTACTAAAAGGTTTTTAAGTTAGATGGGAAATAGCCACTCCTTTCCTCACCTGGCAAACTGTCATGTAACTAGCAAGATCTAGATCTAACGGTTGACTTTCCTAAGCAGAAAAAATTACTCCATCCTCTGTCCTCTGTAGCCCTAGGCTCATGCCTCTCTTTGTAAGGTCTCCCCTAATGTTACAATCTTGTTTCCTTGTGTTCCCCCAGTGTCCCTCTGCAAGGCAGGGAGATCCTTGAGGACAGGGATGAGATCTAGGTAACTTTGCATCCCAGAGCCCAACACAGGGTCCGGTGTTGAGATGCCAGGAGCAGGTGAAACCAATGCTGACTGACTTCCTACCAGGTCCTTGGTCACTGGGCATGTGGTTTGGTACTTAATCCTCAGCACAGTCCTCCTGGGGAGCTGTCCTCTTCTACACAGAAGTAAAGGGAGTCTGAGGTTCTACAACTGGCTTATTACTTCATGAAGTGGCGGAGCTGGGAATCAAACTCAGTTCTGACTCCAGAGCCTGAGCTTGCTTCCTTTCTCTATTTGTTTCCCTCCTGCAGAGTAGAATGGTCAAGAGAACTGACTCTGGAGCCACACTGCTTGGCTTCAAATCTTCACCCCCTCATTTACAAGCCGTGAGACTTCGGGCATGTAATTTAGCTTCTCTCATTTTCACCATCTGTAAAGTTGAATAACAGTAATATTTCCCCATAGGATTGTGGTGTGGAGTAAATGAGATAATATGAACAAAGACCTTAGAACAGTGTCTGGTCATATGTAAATATTTGCTATTACCATGATAATTTTTCTTCATTCCCAAGTCATACACATGTACTTTTCACAATTGCTGTTCTTTCCATATGACGCTGCCTCTGGTTTGGAATGAATGAATTAGGCTGATGGTTGAGTGTTTCTGGCAGGTACCTGGGCTTTCCTTCCAGGTGGATTCCCCCAGGGAGCTTTGGGTGCATGCTCATGTGCTATTTTTTAAAATAAAAAAAAATGTTTATTTGTTTTTGAGAGAGAGAGAGAGGAGAGAGAGAAAGAGTGTGATCTGGTGGGGGGGGGGCAGAGAGGGAGGGAGACACAGAATCTGAAGCAGCTAGAGGCTCTGAGCTCTCAGTACAGAGACTGACATGGGGCTTGAACTCACGGAGTGTGAGATTATAACCTAAGCAGAAGTCGGATATGTAACCAACTGAGCCACCCAGGTGCCCCATCATATACTATTTTATTTGGTGCCTTTTGTCTGTCCTGGTTTCAGAGAGTTGTTGACATTCATTACCTCTCTTCTAAGAAGTCATGGCTGAGTATGAGAACATGGCTTAACATATGCTCCAATGTGCTTCTGTAAAAACATGCCCCTGAACTGAAGTTGACCTCTAAATGGACACCTTGCCCTTTGCAGTATAGCAAGAGGCAGTAGAGTGTTGTGGTCCCAAGCAAGGACACTGGAACAAGACTGCCTGAGTTTGAATCCCGACTCTGCCACTTGGTAGCCATGTGACCTTGGGCAAGTTATTTAATCTCTCTGAGTCTCGGTTGTCTCATCTGTAAAATGGAGCTATCAATAGTAATATACCTTATTGTTGTAAGGATTAAACACATTAATGCTTACAAAATGCTAAATGAGTGCCTGGTATATTTTAAGTACTCAGTTGGCTTTGGTTGTTATCATCATTGTTGTTGTTCTTTCTTGTGCAGAACCCAGTAAACTTCCTGCATGGACAAGCAGAGAAAAAACTACCTAGAGGTCAGGGCTTTTTGCAAATGAGAGAGACAGTGGGTGGAATGCTGCATATGTAATTTCTTCTCTCTCCTTCACTGACCTGATAAGTTCCTCCTCTTGAAGGGAGCGGCAGGGGAGAAAGAGGCCTGAGGATTTCTTCTGCTTTATGGCTATGTAATGCCTTGGGCCAGGGTTCTTCAACAGTTACCTCGGATGTGTTCAGTCTCTGCTCTCATGGAACTTATGTGAAATGCAAAGTTACACTTACCACACGTTATTCTTGTACAGAGTATAAGGTCACTCTGATTTTTGGACGATTTAAGACTAATGAGTGTCTTGACCCAGGCAGGAGACCCAACGTATGGGAATCCCGGTTTATTGTCACCTGCTTAGCCATGATGGCTTAATGGTTCTTTTCATTATTCATCCCCAGATCTGTCCTGGGCTCCTGAGGCCCAGGAACTGTGGAGGGACCTGGGACAGATGCTGATTTCATAACTCAAATTGCAAGCAGAGACAATGCTTTGGGTCATACTGGCTCCCTCATCCCAGCCCTTGTTTGAATCACCAGGAAGGGAGGGAAGAGCTATGGGTTATTGTATTCATGTTAATTTGGAAGTATATTTCCACTTTACAGATGAGGAAATGGAAGTTCCAGGGGTTCGCAGCTAAAATCCAGAGATCTTATTCAAGATCACTCAGCTATGGGGCACCTGGGTGGCGCAGTCGGTTGAGCGTCCGACTTCAGCCAGGTCACGATCTCACGGTCCGTGAGTTCGAGCCCCGCGTCAGGCTCTGGGCTGATGGCTCGGAGCCTGGAGCCTGTTTCCGATTCTGTGTCTCCCTCTCTCTCTGCCCCTCCCCCGTTCATGCTCTGTCTCTCTCTGTCCCAAAAATAAATAAACGTTGAAAAAAAAAATTAAAAAAAAAAAAAAAAAGATCACTCAGCTAATGAGGTCTGGCATTGGGATTAAACCTGGGTCTGCCTGTCTGTCAAAGCCACACACAGTGTCCCCTTCTGCTTTTCCATACGGGCATACCTCAGAGATATTGTGGGTTTGGTTCCAGACCACCACAATCAAGTGAGTCAAATGAAGTTTTTGGTTTCCCCGTGCATATAAACGTTATGTTTACTCTGTATGGTGGTCTGTTAAGTGTGGAATAGCATTATGTCTAAAAACACAAATACCTCGCTAAAAAATGTTAACCATCGTCAGAGCTTTCAGTAAATTGTAATCTCTTTGCGGTGGAGGGTCTTGTGTCAATGTTGATGGCTGCTGACTGATCAGAGCAGTGGCTGCTAGTTTGGGTGGCTGTGGCAATTTCTTAAAATGAGGCAACAGTGAAGTTTGCTGCATCAATAGACTCTTTCTTTCATGAGCAATTTCTCTGTAGCATGTGATGCTGTTTGATAGCATTCTACCCACGGTACTTCTTTCAACATTGGACTCAGTCCTCTCAGACCCTGCTGCTGCTTTTAAAATAAGTTTATGTCATATTCTGAGTCCTTTGTTGTCATTTCAACAGTCTTCACAGCATCTTCACCAGGAGTAGATCCCATCTCAAGAAACCACTCTCTTTGCTCATCTGTAAGAAACAACTCATCCATTAAAGTTTTCTCATTGAGATCATAGCAATTAAGTCTCATCTTCTGGCTCCCATATCTGAGTCTAGTTTTCCTGCTATTTCCACTACATCTGCAGGGACTTCCTCCACTGAAGTCTTGAACCCCTCAAAGTCATTCATGAGGGCTGGAATCAACTTCTTCTAAACTCCCATTAATGCTGATATTTTGGTCTCTTCCCATGAATCACAAATGTTTTTAATGCAATTTGGAATGGGGAATACTTTCCAGAAGGTTTTCAATTTACTTTGCCCAGATCCATCAGAGGAATCACTATCTGTGGCAGGTATAGCCTTACAAAATGTATTTCTTCAATAATAAGACTTGAAAGTTGAAATTACTCCTTGATCCATGGGCTGCACAGTGGCTGCTGTGTTAGCAGGCATGAAAATAACATTAATCTCATTGTATGTCTCCATCAGAGTCTTGGGTGACCAGGTGCATTGTCAATGACCAGTAATGTTTTGAAAGGAATCTCTTTTTTTCCTAGCAGTAGCTCTCAACAGTACGCTTAAAATATTCAGTACGCCATGTTGTAAACTGATGTGCTCTCATCCAGGCTTTGTTGTTCCATTTAGAGAGCATAGGTGGAATAGATTAAATGTCATTCTTAAGGGTCCTACGATTTTTGGACTTTTGGACTGGTAAATGAGCATTGGCTTCAACTTAAAGTCACCAGCTGCATTAGCCCTTAACAAGAATCAGCCTGTACTTTGAAGCTTTGAAGCCAGGCATTGACTTCTCCTCTCTAGCTATGAAAGTCCCAGATGGCATCTTTTTCCAATAGAAGGCTGTTTTGTCTACATTGAAAATCTGTTAAGTGTAGCCACCCTCATTAACCTATCTTAGCTGGATCTTCTGGAGAACTTGCTGCTTCACCTTGCACTTTCATGTGATGGAGATGGCTTCTTTCCTTAAACCTCAAGAACCAACCCCTGCTAGCTTCAAACTCTGCTTCTGTACTTTCCTCACCGCTCAGCCTTCATAAAATTGAAGAGAGTTAGGGCCTTCCTCTGGACTAGGCTTTGGCTTAAGGAAATGTTGTGGTCAGGTTGATTTTCTATCCAGACCACTAACACTTTCTCAGTAAGGCTGTTTTGCTTTCTCCTCATACACGTGCTCACTGGACTAGCACTTTTAATTTCTTCCAAGAACTTTTCTTTTGCATTCACAGCTTGGCTACCTATTTGGAGCAAGAGGCCTGGCTTTTGGTCTGTTTTGGCTTTCAACATGCTTTCCTCACCAAGCTTAATCATTTCTAGCCTTTTATTTAATGAAAGACATGATTCTTCCTTCCACTTGAACACTTAGAGGCCATTGTAGGGTTAATAATTGGCTTAACTACAATATTGTTTTGTCTCAAGTAACGGGGAGGCCCAAAGAGAGGGAGAGAGAAAGGGGAATGGCTGGTCAGTAAATGGGTCAAAACACATACAACATTAAGTTTGCCTTCTTATATGGGCACGGTTCATGATCATCTCGAACAATTCCAACAGTAACATCAAAGATGAGTCTTCATTGATCACCATCACAAGTATAATAATAATTAAAAAGTTTGAAATATTGTGAGAATTACCAAAATGTGACCCAGAGACACAAAATGAGAAAATGCTGTTGGAAAAATGGCGCTGATAGAGTTGTTTGATGCAGGGTTGCCACAAAACTTTACTTTATAAAATAAAACAAACCCTGCTCTGTCTGCAAAGTGCAATAAAACAGAGGGATGGCTGCACTGAGATGCTCTCCAGTGCCCTTGTGCTGTAGGCAGTAATGAGAGTTATTACAGGTAACTGTGTTGATCAGAGTACTCAATTAAGGAGGCAATTTTGTTGTTCTTATTGGCCTGAATATAAACATACATGGGCAAAATCAAGCTAATTTTATCCTGAGAAAAGTAATAATAATGACTCTAAAATGCACTGGCTTTATGTGAGGAGGAGATCAGTGTCCCACTCTCCATTGGGTGTTCACATATTCGGAGTCTGGCCCAGTAACAGAGGTGGTTTGCAGGAACCAATGACCAAGTGATCAGTTGAGTTTCAGGGTGCTTCTTGTGTTGGTGGAAAAGATGTGTGCCTAGTGTGAAAATACAGGTTGCAACTTGGTTTTATGTACTAGCTCTTCTGGAATTATGGCCCTCACCTACATAGAATGGCACACAGAGGCAAGCATGCATAGAGAGTCCCCTGACAGGCTACTACTCTCGATGCAGGCCAGTTACAATGATTTGGAACATATTTGTAAATTATTAACCATGCTCAAGCTACTCTACTTGGGGTTGTTGTGGGTTGCATAGTCTGGGTTCCCCAGTATCCTGGGAGTTTTTGGCAGAGAGAAAAAAGGAAACCAAGGTTGGCTTGGGGAAAGAGGTGCAACCATTACTTAAGTTGGCAAGTTTTCAAGGTTTAGAGAATTCACTCTCAAACTTTGATGTCCAAAAACATGATCTGGGAAATTTGTTAAAAATACAAATGGCTAGATTCTACCTCGAGAAGGTCTGGGGTAGGGCCAGCCTGGGGGTCTGTATCTCTGGTGAGTCTGACATGGATGGTTAAGAACATGTGGCTCAAGGTCTGATAATTGTCAGTATCAGAATATAGGTGGATGAACTGAGGTGGGGCAGGGATATTCTGGCAAGGATAGTTGTTAGTGCTGGGAGTAGCTAGCACTAATAGTCGTGCGGCAACAGGGTGGTCAAGTGTTGCTGGACTTGAGGACTGGGCTTCCATCTCAGTGGGTGAACTAGAATGGAAAGAAAGAGCCAGAGCAGAAGGTCAGGTAAGCTGGCTGGTCACATGATGGAGACAAATGATTAGGAGGTTTCTGCCCACAGCTCATGGGGGCCTGCAGAGGCTAAAGTCAACTCTGGCCCATAGAACATGGAGTATGGGATCAGTAGACACCAATGGAGAAGTCATCATCATGCAGCTCATGGCTGCAAGTTTTGTTCTCCTCTCAGAAGGGACAGGTAAATGAGTACTCCAAGTGTGTGTCATCTTCATTTTGAGGGGTGGCTTCTTTTTTTTCTTTCTGTACTGTAATTTCTTAGGAGGGAAGACCTACTTCTGTTTTCCTTGATACCTTCATGGAGCCTTCATGACACCCCACTTTCACTGGTAAAGGCCAATTCATTCTTTAGCTCTCAGCTCAGATTTCACTGCTCTAAAGATGACTTCCTTGACCTCCCACCCAAAAGTGAGTACCCTAATAATCATCCAACTCTTGAAGAATTCTCCTGGCCCTTATCATATTTGTGACTATGACTTTAGTTATTTATATCTTCCACTAGCCTGTGAATGCTATAAAGGAATTATCACAGCTGCCTTGTTCACCCATTGCCTCCCCAGTGCCTTGGGAGAGCCACTGTGTTGCTCAGTAATGCTTTGTTAAATGAGGAAAGGTTGAACAAATGAAGAGCTAGATCTTAGAGAATCAGTAGCGCTTTAGTGGAAGACCATCAGGAAGTTCTAAAAGACAAGAGAAATAACGGGAAAGAAATGATGCATGCCATCTTTGCAATACTTGGGTTCTTGTTGGCTAGAGCACAGGGCTGGAGTGAGAGATCTAGTTAGGAGGGCAGACTGGACCAACACACAGGATTTAGCTTCAGCTGGATGTTGTTCCATGGGCAATGGGGAGCCCTATGAAGTTTTTGACCAGGGGAGTGAATTAAGCCACAGGAGGTCAGGCTCGAATGGTGGTATCCTGCGTGGGTGGAGAGGGAGAAGCTGGAGGTAGGAAAAGCAGGAGTCTGTTGCACTAGCAGCCCAGGCAGGAGGCAATTGAGTCCTGATCCAGGGTAGGGACAGTGGGAGTGGAGAGGGAGGAACAGATGCAAGAGACATTGGGAAGGAATAAATGACAGACTTTCGTGGCTGATTGGATGTGGGGGCGAGTGACTTTCTCAGCCATTCAAGGGAGAAGCGCCACCTCCCTCCTCCTGCTAACTTCAGCTCAATGGCAGGAGTGTATCAGTGACAAAGAGCTGGTGTGATCTGAAGTCTGGAAGCATCAGTAGAAAGTAATGAAGTACAGGCAGCTGAATGTGAACGGGAAAAACTTTTGTGTCACAAAATGGTCCTATTGCAAAATGTGGAAGGAGAGGAGTATTTATTTTTAAAAAATCTACTGGGAGCACGGTGCCCCATCCCTTCCAGTGGCTGAATTGCTCTGGAGGAATTTGCTCCCACCTGCCTGACCATCTTGTGGGCTGTGTGTTGTTGAAAAGAGAATTAAAATAATGGCAAGAAGCAGCCCCAGGAGATTTCCTTTGAGCTCTTTTGGTCATTAGATCAGCCTGAACTCCAGCCTTGTTGGAGGCTGAAGCGTTGTCTGATGCTGTCCTGCTAAAATATATAGACTTGCAGGGAGATTAAAAAAAATTGATCCATTAAAGCTGTAGTTGGCCAATTCCACAGTAGGGTCCCAGCCAACTGCGTGAACTTCCACAAGTCACTTGGCCGTTTTGGGCCTCTTGTCTCCTCACTTACGAATATAAGGGTTTGGATGAGATAGAAACCGCGTTCTTTCTTCTGGGGCTAACCTGTGATTCTGTAGCCCAATGGAACCTATTGAGGGTAGCTTCAATCAGCGGGTAACAAGGGTCTGGAGTCAAAGCTTTAGGGGCACATCTGTTTTCCCACTGAACCCTGGCACTAAATCATATTTCCTTCCCACCTACCCCCATTACCTGTCAAATAGAACCACTCACTGACAGATTGCCTTCTTTTTAGGCTGGGGGTATTTTGCCTTTATTTTCCACTGGATGATATGTAGGGTTAATACAATTTTGATGTTAATTTATGTTCATTAGAGTAATTGCTCTTTCTCTGGTAGACAGCAGAGCATCATGGTAAAGGAGCCAAGGTAGCAGGTGAGTTAATAAAGTGTGAATTCAGAGGGTGCCTGGGTGACTCAGTTGGTTGAGTGTCTGACTCTTGATTTTGGCTCAGGTCATAATCTCATGGTTCATGAGTTCAAGCCCTGTGACAGACTTTGTGCTGGCAGTGTGGATTCTGTTTGGGATTCTCTCTTTCTCTCTCTCCCTCTCTCCCCCGGCCCCTCTTCCCCTCCCCTGCTCATGCTTTCTGTCTCTCAAAATAAATAAATAAAACATAAAAAAATAGGTGTGAAGTCACAAAATAGGTGTGAAGTCTATCTCTGATGTCCTACTTAATGCTAGTGTCTTTGCATTAGCTGCAGTTACCATCACAAAACACCACAGATGGAGTGGCTTTAAAAATGGAAATTTATCTCACAGTTCTGAAGGCTGGAAGTCCAAGATCTAGGTGTCAGCAGGCTTGATTTGTCCTGAGGCCTCCTGTCCTAGGCTTATAGATGGCTACCTTCTCCCTATCTTCACACGGCCTTTCCTTTGTGTGTGAGCATCCCTGGGGTCTCTCTCCCTCTCCTTATAAGAACACTAGCCCTATGGAACCAGAGCCCCACCCTTATGACCTCATTTAACCTTAATTGCCTCTTTAAAGGCCCTATCTTCAATTTTTTTTAACGTTTATTCATCTTTGAGAGACAGAGAGAGACAGAAATGAACAGGGAAGGGGCAGAGAGAGGGAGACACAGAATTAGAAGCAGGCTCCAGGCTCTGAGCTGTCAAAACAGAGCCCGACATGAGGCTTGAATTCACGGACCACGAGATCATGACCTGAGCTGAAGTTGGATGCTCAACCGACTGAGCCACACAGGCGCCCCCAAAAGGCCCTATCTTCAAATAGAGTCACATCAGAGGTTAAGGCTTCGGCATGTGGATTTTGGGGCAACACAATTTAGTCCATAAATAAACTTCCTCATGGATTTTTTGAGAAGATGAAATGAGATTTCAGTGAAAAGTACATCTCTAGAACAACAGTGCTTGGCACACACTTACTGCTTCGAGCTGCTGCTGTGGTTATATTTTGATGTGGCTGTAAGAAAGGGACTAAAAATGTTACAAGGTACTGAGAGCTCCCAAGGAGAATTTTCTTCTTCTCTCCATGTCCACTCCTACCACCTTTACCACCTAAACCACCAGTATCTTTTGCCCAGAGTCTACACACAACCTATTCCTGACTGTTCTCTGGGGTTCCACACTTGTCTCCTATAGTCCATTAGTCACACAGGCATGATCTTTCAAAACTTAACTCAGATAACGCCACCCATTTACTTAAAATCCTCTGGCTCTCCACTAAACTTGATTAGCATCCTAATTTCTAAGCATTCCTAATTCTAGTCCCTACAGACCCAGGCCCTGTTCTTTCCTACCTCATCTCCTGTCAGTCCCCCTTGCTTGCTATAGCCCAACCACACTCGCCTCCTTTCAGTATCTTGAAAACACTGGGCAAATTCTACCCTTAAGGTCTTTGCACTTGCTTGTCCTTAATTCCCAAACCCTCCTAAATATCTGCTGGACTTGCTACCTTCTCTCATCCAGGTTGAAGCCCAAAATGAATCTCTCTGCCAGTCTGCCTAAAGCACCTCCCATTCTTATGGTTGCTCTCTACCCGAGTACCCTGTTTTCTTTTCCTTCTAGCACTTACCACTTTCTAAATGACCTCATCTTGTTTATTCGCTTATTATCTTTCTCACTAGACTATACACTCTATTGATGAAGGGATATTTTATCTTTGGTTCACTATTGTAACTCCAGTGCCTGGCACAGAGTATAAACTCAAAGCACATTATTTGAATGAATGAATGAATGAATGAATAAATGAGTGACCTTGAATCTGGATATTTGAGTAGGAGGGGACTGTCCAGGATAGACATCACAAATTAAGGATGAAGATCACAGTGGCAAAGTGAAGGAAAAGGTATTTTTTCCCCTTCCTATAAACCTTTTCCAGAATGTCTATTTTGGGGCCATACCTTGTTCTCCATGATACAAAGGGTACCACATGACATACATAAAACTTCCTTAAATTTTGTGATTCCAACTACTGTTGGCCTTTATTGAATTTATTCCAGGACCCCAAAGGGTTATGGCTACTGAAAAATTATCCTGGCATCAGCCACAGAACCTAAGGTCTTGCCTTATCAACCTTTGCCTTGGCCATCTTGATTCATCTCTTGGCCCTGATAGATTTCACCTGCATGCTTAGTCTTGCTTAGGCCTGGGGCCTTGCTGTCCAGATTAGAGAGTACTTTCCAAAGTACTGTACCCACTCTCCCCAGGGTAATATTCTAAATATTTAAAACTAGTATTGCAATGGCACTGATCACTTAGCTGTAAATAGCCATTAGAGCTGAACTGATGTGTATTTGCCAAGTGTCAGCTCTGACATCCATATTAATCCCCTCCCAGAAAATGAGGTTTGGTGTTTTTTCCTCTTGCCGACAATGAACTGGCTGTACCTATATGCCCATCAACCTTCCCCTCCCAGGATTTTCCTGTAGAAGCTTCACTTGCTCCATTGCAGCTGAAGACTCTTCTGGTACCTTGGGACTGAATAGCTTACCAAGTACACTCATTCATTCAACAAGTATTCATTGAGCACCTTTTATGTATTAGGCACTGTGCTGGAAGCTGAGGATGGAAGAGTGAACAAACAGATACAAGTCACCTCCCTGATGGGACTTATACTCGTGAACATCAGTGTTTCTGCCTAGGTCTCTATCAAGTACAACACTGAATTACCAGGCTATTGAAGTGTTGGGGGTGGAAGTACAGAAGAAATGACATTTGAAGTGAAAGGAGAGGGATCTTCTGCTCAATTCTTGCTCATCTCAACTTCTGCCCCAAGAGGTGGGATCTTTTCCCTTGTACTTTTCATCCTGCTTGGGTCTTGCCCCTACATGGATTGCTCCTCCTGGAACCATCCCATATCCTCTGACTGCATGTATTGCTGCTGCCTAGAGGCACTTACTCCATCTTGCTGGACACTGTAGTTACTGATGCTGCTTTAAGTCATATCAGGCTTTTCCGGGCCTTTTGGACAACTGTTAATAATTTTCACTTCCCAAGCCTTGCCTGCCTTTTTGTTTTCTTTCTGCACAACAGTCTTGATATGACTCTTAGTGGAATTCCTCCGCGTTTTGACAGATAGAGTCCCAGAAGCCTCCTGCCTTTACTTCTCCCACATAAGACATCCTATGTCACCAGTAGGAAGGTGTGTGCCTTATCTCTTAAAAGTAGACATGAGCAGATGCTTCCAGTGGAATTCTCTCAGACCTTTCCCCACCAGCCTCCTGTGCTAGTTCTTTCCTGCTAACTCGTTTACTTTTGGTATTTTTTTCTCTTGAATCGTGACCAGCTCTCTTATGCACCCTCATTTGACTCCAATAACCCCATCTCAACAGTCAGCAAAGCATTTTGGTTAGGAAGTGTTTGCTTGCAAATAATGGAATATTCAACTCAAATTGGCTAAAGCTGAAAAGGGGAATCTATTTGCTTTGTACCTAAATGGATTGGGTAAAACTTGAATTAGAATTCAAATGAAGTGACCAGAACCTGGCTTCTCTCCCCATTCCTTGACATTGGCCCTGTTGTTAAGCAGGCTGTCTTCTTGCTTCTAAAGATTGTTATAAACATCTCCCCTGGCAGTTTCCTCATTCAGATCCTGGAGGAAGAGAAACTTTTCCCTGAGGGCTCAACCAAAAATTGTGTCTTACTGGCTCTGATTGGCCTCATTTTGATCATGTGCTGTCTTGGTTAGTTGAAGCTGTATATAACAAAGTACCATAGACTGAGTGACTTATAAGCAACAGAAACCTCTCATAGTTCTGGATGCCAGCATGATTGGGTTTTGATGAAGGTCTTCTCCCAGGTAGTATCCTCACATGGTGGAAAGAGGGTAAGTTAACTCTCTAGCCTCTTTTATAAGGCACCAATCCCATTCATGAGGGTTCCACCCTCATGACCTAATCCCTACTTCCTAATGCCATCACATGGGGATTAGATGTCAACATATGAATTTTGGAGGGACACTAACATTCCACCAATAACATGTGCCTTCCTTCAACCAATCGCTATGGCCAGGGCGGAGAAGATACACAGAATTGTTTAGGCCCGTCAGGACTCAATTCCTCTTGCTCATCTCAGCTAAACTCTTGCCTAGAAAATTCAAGATGATGTTAAGAAAGGCAAAATGGGAACAGATCCTGGGGCAACGACATATGTTCTCTACTGCAACTCAACCATTGCCTCAAAATTCTGCCCTTCCATCCAGAAATGACATGGCATTCAATATGATTTCTCTGACAGAAGGTTTGAGCATGACTTTAGTTTCCATCTTGTAATATCTTCTAATTATCACCCCCACCATCCCCTGTTTTTGCTTCTTGGGAGTATGGCCTCAGAGATGTGCTATCTGACCCCATACCTGGTTGTTGCAATAGCTTAGGTATTTCAAATGCAAAAGATACTACTTCTGCAACAGTAATGTGGTAATCATTGTGAAAACTCTACAGGTGAGTAGTGATAGGTACATTGAAAGTAAATAAAACAGTCCAAGTTTGTCAAGCCTTAAAAAACATCCTTATTGATTTCCTTGGCTTGAAATCTGTGGCGTTTATCATCATTTATATCCTTTAGCTTTTAGTTGTATTTCTTTTTTTTTTTTTTTAACGTTTATTTATTTTTGAGACAGAGACAGAGCATGAACGGGGGAGAGTCAGAGAGAGAGGGAGACACAGAATCCGAAACAGGCTCCAGGCTCTGAGCGGTCAGCACAGAGCCCGACGTGGGGCTTGAACTCACGGACTGTGAGATCATGACCTGAGCTGAAGTAGGACGCTTAACCGACTGAGCCACCCAGGTGCCCCTTAGTTGTATTTCTATAGAAGATTTCTTGAAGTAATTGGACTTACCAAGAAACACTGGTAGTGATCTAATCCAAGACTCGGGTTTTTCTTGTTAGAAAACAGGCCCAAGTAGGTTTCTTTGACCTGCCCAAGGTCACATTGCAATACCCAGAGCTCAGGGTCCTGGTTCTCAGTCCACTGCTGTCATTATCTTTGTGAATGTAGAGGTGGTGGGGAGTGTCCACCAAGTGGCAGTAGATGCCAGGACTGCGTTGTGAGCCCAGGTGCTGCATATGTCCTGGCATTCTCCCTGGGGTTGTTAAGGTTTCCATTACAGATTTGTAGCCATTCTGTCTTTTGAAGGAAAAATATAATTTTATTATAAAAACTGATGAAGTTAGGGGCACCTGGGTGGCTCAGTCAGTTAAGCGTCTGACTTCAGCTCAGGTCATGATATGATGGTTTATGAATTCAAGCCTTGCATCGGGTTCAGTGCTGACAGTTCAGAACCTGGAGCCTGCTTCAGATTCTGTCTCTCTCTCTCTCTCTCTGCCCTTCCCTTGCTCATGCTCTCTCTCTCAAAAAAAAAATTAAAAAATATTTAAAATAAAATAAAATAAAACCAATGAAGTTAAACACCTCATTTTTCTAGCAGATTATCAAAGAAAAAACTACATGCCAGAAGTACAATTACATATTTCCTTGCTGTTCATTAGTGGTAATTTATGAGTTAACTAATCCTAGCAATATTTCTGAATTTGACTAAAGTTTTTTGTTTTTTGCATTACCCTTAGATATCCCTGCTGAGATTTATAAGATTCTTTGGGACTTTAGGCCTGTTAGGCATCAAAAATGCTTGCAGCTACCTTTAACCAATGGCAATCCTTCAATCAACAAATATTTGGTTGAGTCCTTCAAATTAGGAAGTCATTTACATGGGTGTTCTCAGTTTGTTGAAAAATTTCTGGGAATTTGGGTTTTCTTCCTTTGAATGCCTTCATCTTCTATTTCATGTGACCATGGCTATCACAGTAATGATAATCTACATATGTATATGTGTGTGTGTGTATGTAGATATATGTATGTGTATACACACACACACACTTTTAAGGACTTCACGTATATTACCTCAATTAATGTCCACAACAACCTTACTAGTAAGTAATGCATTTTGCAGTTGGAAACAGAAGTGCATGGAGGTTATATCACTTACCTAAGGTTACACATCTGATAAGTGGTAGAGTTGGGATGTGAACCTAGGCAGTCTGGCTTGAGTCCATGCTCTAAACCTCTAGAGATAGAAAATGCTCTGTACGGAGACTATATAAACTGTATAGACAATGAACTGTCTTTTGAATATTTTTTCTCAAAGAAGAAGAGGGCAATTTTCCACTTTCTTTTAAAGAATAAAACCAACATTGCTATTTTCAGCTTACTCTGGGGAGATTGCTAAAAAATAACTAATAAACAGTTTCCAACTTCTGGTTATAGAGGTCCGTGAGCTTTTCTTTTTTCTCTTCTCCTTCTCCCCTACCCCCTCTTCCTTCTTCGTCTTGTGCTTGTTTCTCTTATAAGGACTATTTTAACACAGTTTTGGAATACATCTCTGTCCAGATACTGAGTCTATCTTATTCTCTTGCAGAGTTGCTTTTATCTACCTATCTAAGAAATGTTTCTTTTTCTAGTTCTTCCAGTGTTAACTCTTCAGGGCAGGCAACATGGAGTCATAGGGGCAACATTGGGCTGAGGGGACAGAAGCACTAGCTTTGCGACCTGAGCACATCTTCTCTAATTTGCTCTTTGATTTACTCATTTGATTAAAAACATGTTTAATTAGATGACCTGCATAGATCCATTCAACTGTGTACCCTAAGTCTTGGTTACACCCCCAAATACACTGAATCTTTAAAAAATTGCTTTCGTGGAGGATAATAGAAATCCTGATTATAGTGGATTAAATAAAATTTTTTTCACACGAGAGAAGCCCACAGGTGGCAGGGGTGGAGGGAGGTCCACAGCTAGTGCAGATGCTGAGGGGTGTCATTGAACACCATGGCTCCTTCTGTTTTCTTGTTTTGTCATTCATAGCATGTGACTTTCATCCTCATGATTGTGACATGCTTGCTTACACCCTTGGCAGAAAGAAGAAGGAGGAAGAAAGAAGAGAAAATGCCAATATCAGGAAAATAGAAGCTTTTCTCAGAAATCCCCCATAGACTTCTGCTTATGGCTCATTGGCCAAAACTGGGTCACATGACTACTCACTCTGAAGACGTCTGGAAAGGTTAATGTCTTTAGCTGAGTGTATTGTAGACCTGAACAAAATTGGGGTTTTGTGGTAAGGAAGCAGCAGAGACTAGAATAGAGGCATAGCTAACAGTTCTGGCATATGTCATGGTCTTCTTCCTTGTTTCTTCTAAACTTAAAAACATATATAATGGACAAACAAGTCTTCCTTCCATTCCTTGTTTTCTTCCTTTCTTGCTGGGTACTAGAGTTCCTCCTTGAGTAACTTCTATTATCATTAAATGTGATATCGTTACTTATATAGGGTGGGTGGGAGGAACGTGAAGAGCAAACATGGGCTGGACCAGAAGTTTCAGCACAGCAGGATCTGGATTCTATTTTCATTTCCATGTATGACTTGGGAGATGTAACTTCATCTATGGATCACAGTTTATCCTACTTTAGTATATAAAAGTAAATGAGATGATGGACGAAAACCATTTGCATTCCTTAGGAAAGAGCTATTTTAAAAAGTCAATATGAGAAAATATATGTTCATTAATAGAAATCCTACTGGGGACCACTATTTTGGAATTTGTCATAAGTCAGGCGGCAGTTGGATTTCAGAGGGACTCTTTCATCTTGAGAGAATAAACTATTTACGGGCCCTGTAGCAGCACTTCTAATTTGTGAAAAGTGAAAGGAATGATAAATAGAATTTTTCTTAGCTATTCAGGATTTTTTCTTGGCAATACTTTGTTACCTTAAGTCTGGTTATATATATTTTTTTCTAGTGGAAAGCGTGAATTTATTAAAAATGTTTTAAAATTCAGACTTTTTAATGAAGGCAGGCAGACCTCTTTCTTTATATATTTCCTGTCTTCTGGCTGTATTATTGTTCCAGTAGGGAAAGCCACCCTGATGCCATCTCAGGATCTACTTCTGGGTCAGCTGGAAGATTGATGACCTTCTTGAGGGCAGTGACCTTTGTTTCCTTCCCACTTAGAAAACATCTTGGCGTGGTATAGGAGGTCAGTCCTCAGTGGACTAAAGAGTTGCTAAATTACTCACTTTAATTGCCTATTTTATGAGATGGCTACATAATCTGCCCATTGTTAAGCATGGCATATAACAAAGTGTCCAGTAGATGGTAGCTATAATTGTTATAAGGCAGATAGTAGGGTGGTTAAGGGGACAGGACCTGCAGCCTGACACTCGGGGATAGAATGCCAATGCTACCATTCATCAGCTGGGCAACTCACTTCTCCATGACCTTTGATTTCTCATCTCTATGATGGTGATCATAATATCTAGTCCATGGGGTTGATGTAAAGATTAAATGAGATACTATAGTTAAGGTATCTTTCTGACACAGGGCCTGGCACATACTAAATACTCAATAAATGGTAGCTACCATTATTTTTGTCTTTGTTGCCACTGTGGATTTCTCACCCAGGTCTCAATAGATTTAAATTTATCTGCACAGTCCAGATCCGACCAATGCAGGATATGCTCCTGCGTGTTCCCAGGCTAGTGTTTAAAATGTTTGTAGTTAAGAAGCTTCATGCTGAGTTCACCTTCACTACAGAGGATGTTGGCTAACACTGTCCTAAGGCCATTTGGGGAAAGCTTTATCTGTCCTCCAAGGAAGGCAGCAAGAGAGGACCTTTAGCTGTTAACTTTCTAACACCAGGTGGCTCAGTTGTCTTGAGAAACCATGACATACATTTTGCAAAAGGCTCTAACAGTCTTTGCTTGTTCCTGGCCTAAGTCTTCCTTTCTAAATTTTGTTTGTGCCCCATCTCCTGATCACAAAGGGCACTCATTTACTTGTAGGGAGAAGTTGAGTCCGCTTCTGATTCCCAACACAGATTAAAGAAAAGTGGCTGTGTTTTTGCACTTGCTGCTGAGGGTGAAAGCACTCTAAGACCACCCTGGGAAAGAGTTATAGATCTGCTATCGATTGCCCACATTTTCCCTTCCATATTAGGCAGTCAGCTAGGTGAGCACCACTCCCAATATGATTGGTGTTTAACATTGCTATCGTACTTTGTGTTTTTAAAAAGCTTCAAAAATCAATTCCTCATTAACCTGATTGAAAGAGAAGTTATGCCTCCTCTGCTATGTTCTGAGCAGGACATAGATCACTGCAGGTACTCGATAAATATTAAGCATTTAATCCTCACCATTGTTCCTACTGAAATAGGTCACCAGAACTCACTTTCTTAGGGATGAGGATCTTCATTTCTAGACCAATGTTGCTTTCTGTAACATTCAAACTTTCCAAAATATGAGGACTCTCATGTAGGCGACGTAAAAGCAACCCAGTGGTGCTCTGGTTCGGAAAGTAGTGGGATTCATTTGGCTTTGAGGGCTCTTGTGGTGATCTCTGAAAGGGGGGAAGGCTGAGCAGTTGAGTTCCTTGGAATTACGTGGTGTGCATCGCCTGTAGTACAGTAGTATCTCTCCTGGAAGAAAACAGCTTATATTGTAGTAGACAGGATCACAAGTAGAGGCCATCAGTCATAATGCTGCCATTCTTTTAAGTCTGTTCACATACACGCAAATGGTACCGACAAGTCCTATCTAGTCTTCCAGATGGAATAATATTTTGAACTTTGGAATATTGTCCCACATAAGGAACTGTGATGTTCATTTTATTCCTTTGAAGTTTCCATAATGGGATCACTCAGTTTGGAACATCTACTGTTCAACCTCATAGAAAATGTGACTGCAGAATAAGATGTGCTCGTGCAGGAGTCTGAGTGGGCGCTACTCAATCATACCTTCTGGCCCCCAGTCTTCATTTCTCAGAAGTGGGTTAAGAGGGTGACTGAGCTGGTGATAAGACCCAATCTGGAGGGGAAAGATACATCTGGATAAGACACTTGCTTAAGGCTTAACCACTCCAGGGAAAAGCAAAAAGCCGTGCTGCTGAGGCATTTTCCAGCTGCCTCTGTGGTACAGCCTAAGCAGCAAAAAATACAGAATACGTGCTGTTTGGTTACAGAAAGAACACTTATAAATGCCTGGTCATTGGGTCAGACCATGGAGAAGGGAACAGCACCCAGCTCTGAAGCAACTGGCTTAGAATTTAACGTCAGACAGGGACACTCACATTGTGGTTAATGCAGTTTAGATAAAACTTGAATTCAGTGACTGATATATTACAGTAAAACATTACAATTTATTTTAAGCCATTTTTTTTCTTTGCTTGCCAACTGGGTCTACCCACCTGTTTGAAAAACTCAGAGAAGAAGCTGTATAAATTCTTTACCATAGGAACCCAAGACTATTCTAGATTTTGGTGATGACAACATTTTTATACTATAGTAGTATTTTCCGTGAAAGATTTTTGGAGAATTATCTGAATGATAATTAAACAATGCGACATCCTATACCACCTTAAAATTTTCTTTCTTTTTCTTTTCTTTAGCAGAGGAAAGAAGAAAAGGATGGTTAAGAGCGCTTAAGCTAGCCAGTGATGCTGGATGTGTAGAGATGACTCAGAACCCTGACACCTAGAAGTCTCTCTCCAAACATCTTAGCACAACCCCTTTTGATATCCACTTGTTTTAGGCAGAGTGTGTGTTCCCCTATCCAAATTCCTATGTTGAAATCCTAACCCCCAAAGTGATGGTATTGGAGGTAGGGCCTTTGGGAAGTGATTAGTTCATGAGGGTGGAACCCACATGAATGGGATTAGTATCCTTACAAAGAGACATGAGAGCTGTCTCTTGTCTCTCCCTCTCTTTTGGCCATGTGAGGATACAAAGAGAAGATAATTGTGTAAACCAGGAATCAAGGACTCACCAGAAACTGAATATGCTGACACCTTGATCTTGGACTTCCCAGTCTCCAGAACTAAGAAATAAACATTTTAGGGGTGTCTGGGTGGCTCAGTGGTTAAGGTCCAACTTTGATTCAGGTCATGATCTCACAGTCTGTGAGTTCGAGCCCTGTGTTGGGCTTTCTGCTGACAGCTCACAGGCTGGAGCCTGCTTTGTATTCTGTGTCTCCCTCTCTCTCTTCTCCTCTCCTGTATGTACTCTGTTTTTCTTTCAAAAATAAATAAACATTGAATTTTTTTTAAAAGAAATAAACATTTGAGAAATAAATATGAGAAATAAAAGTTGTGTAAGCCAGCCAGGCAATGGTATTCTCTAATAGCAGCCTGAATGGACTAAGACACCACCCCTTTCTCTTTTTGATTATTTTTCTATGTTGTAATGTATGGGATTGTCATATATTTCTAGATAAGATCGGAGAATTGGTTTGCCAAGGAACCCCTACCTAGGGCCCTTCTCCCACACAAATTGGACAGGCATTCATTCTGAGTCATCATATGGGATTTAAAGGCCATAAACCTTGCATTCTGTCCAGGGCCAAGGTATTCTGTAGTCCAGTGGTTGATTCTCTGGCATTCATTATGCAGCCATGCCTGGGCTCATCCCACTCTTTCTACCTTAAATGTCCTTATTTCTCTTTTCTTACACTCAAATATTTTATATTCATAAAGCTTTAGTCTCATGTTTCCTTTCCTTTGTGAAACCAGACCCATGGCATATATTACCCATATTATACATTTGTCAGTCTTCATATCCTGTAGAAAGACACTTATGTTGTTGTTTTATGTTACTTAATTATAAGGCAGGGTGATTAACATAAACTTCATAGCTATATAGGAAGAGTTTGACTAACGTATGTGAAAGTGATGGTTATAAACTGTTGTATTTCACTTTGTATATAATTTAATAGCTTAACATTTTTTGAAATACTCCATTTTTAACAAGTCGGTGATCTCTCCAATGATGATCAGAAATTACTAAAGGCAGAAAGAAACTCTTTTACACTTGGTCTCCTCCCGAGTCTAGTCCTGTGTCTCAAAAGAACATATGCTCAAAAATGGTTGGTTGGTTGATTTTTTTCCATATTTAAAGTTCTGCCATCTGCTGAACTATTGCCAGGCATATCCCATGAAGCTTTCCTTCTTTTTAGATAGACAGGGAGCCCAGTGAAATGTGGATGAATTCTTTCTAAAAGGCTAGGTGTTGATTGACTGATTAGCTTTTTGGCAAGGAAAGTATTTCTCTCTTACATCATTACAGATGCACAGTTGTACCTTTCAGGAGTCTGTTTTTAAGAGGTACAGAGAAGTTTAAAGATGTTTCACAGTAGGAAGAATTTTATTACTATGGAAGACATTTAGTGGATTCAAGACTCCATCGAAGTATCTTGATATCTAGGCCATCTGGGAAGAGGGAGCACTCCTAGATTATTCTATGACACTCAGCCCAGAGTGGGAGATCTCATGGACTTTCCTCTTTATTACCAAGAGTTAGTTATATGGGGTTGGGGGGGAGGGTCAGATTCTATAGGAGAATTTCCACACTTTCTGCATTTATGTCTCTTGTTTTTAAAAGTCATGTTATTGGGATATAGTTTATATACAGCAAAACTGAACATCATCTTTCAGGGTTCACCTTATCATCTAAAGTGTAAGAGATATGGTGAGGCCAGGTGTTTCTTACAGCTCTTCTTCCTGGCCAACCCCCTGCCCTTCAAGTTTTCTGTGCAATCTCAGGATTTTATGAAGTTTTTAAAGATGAAAAATAATGAAGTTGACAGCTATGGCAATCATTATTGTTCTCTCTAATCTAGGCTCCCCCCTGCCAGCTGTCCTGCTAATCTGAGCTGTTGTTAGGCCACATCGTACAGGAGAAAGGCACCCCTAAATTCCAGTTTGCTGAAAACATTTCAGTCATTCTACGACTCCTGATCCTTTTGTTTTCTCTGTTCCCCCACTTTTTTAAAAAAATTTTTTACCGTCATGCACAATATTGTTGTTGATGTTGTTGAGTATTCCTGGTGATTCCACACCAAGAATCAAGGCAGAATCCCATCAGGAAGATTGGAGATGGTGTCATGAAATGGGAAAATGTATCAGGAGAGAGAAAATTTGTTTCCTGTAAGAAAAAGTGATTTCCTGGAAATTTGAAGAGTCCCAGGAATCTAAGTGGTCCGTTTTCTTTATTGCAAGAACCTTACCACTTTGTGGCCAGTGCAGTAAAATCAGACCCTACCTCACTGCACTTCCTCTCTCATCCCATTTACTACTACGTATCAACTGTGACATCATCAAGAAATTTAGGCCTGGGGCTATCTGGTCCCTGAAAAAGGGACAGAAGTTCCTATTTGCTTACAGTACCTGAAACATCTGGGATTACCCTGTCATTACAGCTATTGTAATTGTTGCCTCTTGCCAATACCCTTGGATATCTTGTGATAGAGAACATAAGAAATTACATTTCAGATGGGGTCATGCCTTTTCTTCTCCTTTCGAAAGGTTTCTTGAATTGGTGCTGTAGTTTTCAAAGGAAATTCACTGGGGCCTTGCTCGGGACCATGACCCTATGTAGCAGAATAGCGTTTGGCACAATGCAGGCCTGTCTTGGGCTCTGTCCACGGGGGTTAGTGACTGCACGTTCTGGAAGGTCTTCATTACAATGCTTAGTCACAACTGGCATGGATGGAATGACATTCTACAGTGTGGCCCTAAGTTAATAGAGAGTGATTTTTTTTTTAAAAAAAAACAAACATAATAGAAGTTGTACATCTAAATGAGGGTTGTGCCCTTCAAAAGTTGTAGCTTGAAAGGCAGTGCATTTAATCCATTGACGCTTTCCTGGGCCAAGCATTGTTGTAACTTCTGATTTGAAGTTGCCTTCAGGGTCTGTGGCACATTAAAAATATAAAATATTCATTGTGCTTCTTTTTCCCTGAATGCAAAAGTTATATAGGTTTGCTACAGCAAGTTTGGAAAGTACAAGAACACACACAAAAATAAATTGTCCATAATCTTAGCACCCAGAGAAGACCCCTGTCAAAAGTAAAGTGTATTTTCCTGGTAATTTTTTTTAAGGTTTTTAAAAATGTTTGTTTATTTCTTAATGTTTATTTTATAATGTTTGTTTTTATAAAGTTTGTTATTTTGAGAGAGAGAGAGACAGACAGAATGTGAGAGGGGGAGGGGCAGAGAGAGAGGGAGACTCAGAATCTGAAGCAGGCTCCATACTCTGAGCTGTCAGCACAGAGCCCGATGCGGGGCTTGAACTCAAGAACCATGAGATCATCACCTGAACTGAAGTCGGACACTCAATGAACTCAGCCACCCAGGCGCCCCCTTCCTGGTAATTTTTTATGCATCTGCAAACATGGATGTAAGCACATACTCGGACATATGCATGTTTATTCACTGAACTGAGGCAGTAATCTTTACACAGTCATTTAGGCTGCTTAAAAATATGTTGTAGCACATTGCCTTGAACATCCTCCATGGCCTAAATATTTTTCTTGAACAGGATAGATTTTATTTTTGGAAACGGCCAGAAGTCATTTAGAGCCAAGCCTAGGTATCTCCATTATTAAACTGGCTAATATATTTTGGGAAAGCCAACAGATCCATGTGACTATAGAGTAATAAATTTGGTTTTCTTGAGTGGATCAATCTGACTTAATGTTATATCCAAAAGCAGCGTTCCTTGAATGTTTTAAGTCATGGCAACTCATTGGTTTAAGTGTGTGGATTTCAAAGGTGAATAATTTGAAGGAGAGCCTGCTCTTTTAGATATAAAACTTCTGGTTCTATAAGGAACATGTAGCACTCCCTACAAAACAAGGCAGAGGATTTTCTCCCATAATCTTGGAGCTTATGTTTTAAGTGACATGGTAGCCAGTCTCACTTGTTTGAAAGCCATCTTTTGCAGAATCCTGCACTTCTCTTAGCCTGGCCAGGGTGTTAGTCTGATGGTTAAGACTGCTTTTTCGTGGATGTTAGGTGGGGTCAGCTCTCCCCTGCTTCATGTAAATGTTTGGTTTTTCCTTGCGTTGGAGCAGTAAAAAAGATAGTCGAGGGGGATTACAGTTTTCAAAATAATACCAGTTAAATATATTACCATTTATCCATTCTGAAATAATGAATGGTTTCTAATAGGTTAGTTAATATGCGTTAATTAATTCAATGCAATTATATAAAAAAAGAATCCATCAATAATTAGGACCTTGGGGTTCATTTTTCTGTCACCATCCACCTTTAGGATCTGTTCCACTGATGATGGTCTCCTCCTGGTCTCCTGGACAATTATTGAGACTTTAACAGGCCAGATAGGGCTTTATTAATGCAAACACATGGTCAGCCTCTCATATATCATGAATGGTGAGTTAGTAGCAGAAATTAATAACTTGGTCCCCAGACTTGATGATCCCTATTTTGTCTCCAGCAGATGTAGATGATAACTTGGGGGAAAGTGGGTATCAGGAGTTGGCCTGGCTCTGCAATCTTTCTAGACTCAGAAGATAAATTATTCTTTCCTAAGTTAGCTATCAGATTTTCTATGGATTCTTTCAACCATTCTCCAGTTCTAAGACTCCTTTCATTTCATGGGACTCATACTTTGTAGGATCTAGATTCAAGTAACCGTTATTAAGCTCCTATTATAAGGCAGATAGGGCGAAAGGCCATTTTACAAGTTTTTCTCATTTTATTCCCACATCAGTCCATTTCTGCATGATGATGAAATTGAGGTTCAGAAGGGGTTAATAACTGGCCAAGGCCATACCATTGATAAATGAAGACATGGGGTTTAAATCTCAGTATTGCGATTTCAAGACCAGTATGTATTCTACATTGCTTTGCTTTACACCCTGTATTTCTCCTCTCTCATTCACTAATTCATTCATTACATTTCTGTATTTGTTATTTATTATCTGTCTCTTCCCATTAAAATGTAAGCTCCCCAAAGGCAGGGACTTTGTCTTACTGTATGTTCAGAATCTAGAACCATCCCTTGCATACAGTAGGTGCTCAACAATGGTTTTGTATTGTGTAGAGGAGAGAAACCACCTGAACTAAAATCCTGGCTTAGCCAATCTCTAGCTGTGTGACCCTGGACAAGTGACTCAACCTCTCTGTGCTTTTTTTCTCACATGAAAAATGGGGCCGACTTCATTGGTTGGTGTGAGGATTAAAGTGCTTAGAATAGAACTTGGTTCATGTAAAGTGCTTACTAAGTATCAACTCTTCCTTTTATCTGTTGAATGGATAAAATGTTTGAGTGCCTATTAGGTGCTAGACTTGCACAGTAACAGTGAACAAACAATATGTGAACTGTCCCAGTTTTCATGGAACTTATAGCCTGGTGGAGGACAGGGCAGAAGAGTGGGATAAGTGCTGTGAGAAGGGAAGTAAAGAATGCAGGGGAGGCAGATAGGAGAGGGTCAGGGATGGCTTCCTGGAGCAAATGATGTCTACATTGAAACCCCAGTGATGAGGAAGGCCAGGGAGAAAAGAGGGCCCAGATGGAAGGAAAAGAGCATACGTGTGAAGGCCCTAGAGGTGAGAGCAATATGGTGTGTCTATCCATTAGAATACTTTTAATTGCAGGTAATAAGGCTCAAAGTGGTTTTAATAATAAGGAGAATATTATGTCATTTCTAAGAACAAGGAGTCTAGGTGTAAGCATTCTAGGGTTGGTTAACTCTGTGTCCCAAACATGTCTCCAGATTCTCTCCTCACATTCTGCCATCCTTTGTGTCTTTGCTGATTTTGTTAGTTTGGCCTCTCTTTATGGTCTCAAGATGGTCCCAAGATGGTGTCACATGCAAATAGCCATAGGCTCATTTTGGAGAGAGAGAAAAATTTCCCAGAAGCCTGGGTTTTCCCATTAGGTCTCATTGGTCGAAATGGCATCAATGCCATTTTTAAAACCAGTTACTAGTAAAGGGGGTGGAATTATGATGTTGTCTTGAACTGATCAGGATTCATTCCCTGTGGTTAAGATGCTGACCTGGGGGAACATATTGATCCCCAGTGAGGGCATAAGAACACTGCAGTAACACTCAGTTGGTTGTAACTGAGAGAAACAGATCTCTGGGTCCACCTTTTGAACATGGCAGATAATAGAGCTTTTGTTTGAGAGGATATGACCTTGAATTTTAGTGGACTTGTATACTTACCCTCTGCTATCCAACAGTTTCTCTTGCTAATTTGGTGACATGGGTAGTTGAGGGTAATAGTGTATGTGTGTATGTGTGAAGTTAGGTTAGTTAGGAGGCGGCGAAAAGTAATGGAATCATGGGATCTTAAGTTTTCATGTAGGGTAACTGCTGCCTTGATGTAGAAATCTCCTTTATTCAGATGTTACTTGAATACTGCCATGGACAGGGAGCTCAGCATTTCACAAAACAGCCTTTCTACTGGCAATCTCTTTGTCCTGTCTGAGCTTCTGGTAAGCAAAACTCCTTGATGTCCCCTGACCTTCCCTCATCCTTCCTCTAGATACCTGTAGTCCCACCTGTACCTCTAGTCCACTGGTTCCTTATATCACCAGATTCGCTTCCCAAACCCAGAAGCCCAGGCTTGCTCTGATCAGTCACAGATGCCTGCTGAGACCATTGTGGAAGCCAGTGGAAGCCAATGCTACTGCTTTATAATCTGCTTATTTTATCTTAATTTGGCTCAATCTTCCTGGACTGTAGATCTTCCCTGATTTCAGGCCCTGAGTCCAGGATCTGGGTCTTCTAGCCTTGGTTTTGCCCCCTGACTTAGATGAACTCTCTATGCCCCATCTGTCTACAGAAGGAAGACTGTCTCTTACCCTTACTCTCCATGGTGATTAGAGACTATAAAAGCTCAGTGCTCTCTGATGGAAGGTTATGAATTTCAGCAAGATTATTTTCATTACTTATTTCTGCCTTCTTGGAGCATATCTCTTCTTCTAAGCCTTTTTCAGTAGGTCAATGGGTTTTCTTTTTTACTGGCCCACCTCTGTATTGCCTGAATCTTCTGGGCCTTCATAGAAAAGCCTAGAGTGTCCCAGTTGGTCAGCGCCTCTCCAAGCCCTGGCTGCCCTGCATAGTATGAGCCCCTCCTTCCTTCCCACGAGTCCCCAGCTCTGGTGAGCTGAGAGGAAGGGCTTGCTTTGGCTGCTGGTGGGCTCATTCACTTTCCTATGGCTTAGTGGCCAGAAAGAAATGAGGCCTTTTCTAATGGACCACACCCTGCAGAAGGGCAGATGTACCTTAAGGTTGGGATGGTGCATTTTAGTTTTCATGACGTTTAATTCAACCCAGCTTACCTTGTTTCATTGCCACTGTAACCTTGTGAAGCAGGAATAATAGAAAGTATGTTTAGCTTTCTTCTCTAGAAAACATAATTGAGGTTCTGAGAGGTTAAATGATGTGCTCAGGTTAATGCCTCTAGTTAGTGGCTGAACCTGGGCCAGAACCCAGGACTCCCATCCAAGCCTCCTGTCACTGCTAACGGGCAGGGAATCTCAATAGAGTGGCCTCTCGGCTTCTTCATGTTATATCGAACACTGCCTGGCCTTTCTATGTCCTCTTCTCCTAAGGGTTTCCTGAGTTCTGTGTCCTATACCTTATCAAGCACTGGGCTGTAGGAAGGGCAGTGGACCACCAGGTATTTGTGTGGGGAAAAAGGTATGGGTTGTGGAGTGTTTGGGTGGGAGGAGGCTGAATAACACATGTTCCATATTAATCTTTATTTCAATGAAGTTGTTTGAGTTCATGCTTTATTGCGGTGCTTTAAAATAATGTGTTTCTAACGGTGCCCCTGGGGGTAGCACTTGCACTTTTGAGATCCTATTGCTGGAGTGGCTCACGAGACCAACCACAATAATAGAAAATGAGGCACCCCCTGGTGTACCATCTGAATTTATAATAGCAATTTCCATGATGCCCTGAGGCCAGCTCTGTTTGTATTTGAGAACACGTGAGAGCTTGGCACTGAGGGGGCTCCTCCCTTCCTGCCCTGTTTTGATATGAGCCTGTCTTTAACTTGGAGAAAGGTCCTTTATCAGCCTCCTGAATCTGGCTCTCATGGTTAGTCTCAAAAGAAAGGACTTGTCCTCTCCTACTTTGATTTTAGTGTGAGCAGGGAGGCTGATGGAGGAGGCATGGTGTCCTGTCTATTAACCACTTCCCTCTTCCCTCTCCACCGTGTCTGCAAAGCAGAAAGGCCCTCTAGGGTCTCTTGTGCTTTCTCCGTCAAGGCGGTGAAATATGAAATGACAACATAATGAAATGCACTTGGTCTCATTAAGATTCCAAATAGCTGTCTGGTGCTCCCCTCCCCCCATGCCTAATTCAGCCAGAGACCTACACCATGGTGCAGACGGCAGAAGTGGGTCAGTGCTGTGGGGGCTTAGGGGAGTGTGTCAAGAGAAGTGGGGAAACGGTTCCAGTATAGTTCCAGCTGGGGCAGCAAGCCCAGGGACGTGTCAGGGGACTGAGGAAGAACTGAATTGTCCAGTAGAATTTCTGGAAACAAGAACATAGGGTTTGTCTGGTGCTGCTAGAAATTCACCCACAAAGAAAGCTTTCCTGGACCTAGGAGAGGGATTGGGATGAAGCAGGTACACAAAGATGAGAACTCCCCACTTTCTCCTAAACTACTTAGTGATTGCCCTGAAAATGCTTGATGTGAAAAATGAACAGCACCCACTTCACTTCATCCAATAAAAATAAAGCCAGCTTTATAGAATGGGTAAGAAGCATGTGCACATTGTTTATGTGTATTTTCTGTGGGGTTATATATGTCATTTGCCTCCTGACTGAAGCCCATGGAGGACTAGTGATATTCATTCATCCATCAGATATTGTTGATTCCCTACTATGTATCAGACACTGTAAGAGGCACTGGAGAGTCAAAGGGGAAGGTGACATTGGCTCTGCCCTCAAAACTGTGTGATCACCACCTCATCTCCTTGTTCTCTTTCCCAGGGCAGAGAGTGCCTTAGATCAATTTATTCATGGGGTGTCTGGGTGGCTCAGTAGATTGAGCATCTGACCTTGGCTCAGGTCATGATCTCATAGTTGGTGAGTTTGAGCCCTGCATCAGGCTCCCTGCTGTCAGCACAGATCCCACTTCTGATCTTCGGTCTCCCTCTATCTCCACCCCTCTCCTGGTTGTGCTCTCTCTCTGAAAAATAAACAAACATAAAAAAAATTCCGGGTTTGGAAGCCTAAAGTCTCCCCAGATGATTCTATTGTGCAGCCAGTGGTGGTTTTGGGGGCCAAGACCCATGTATGGTGTACACATCTTCAAGGTCTGAATGCCCCCAAAGCCCCAGGAGCCAGTGTTGGGGACAGTTGAACTACTCTGATGCCCCGTTCAGGGTCCCTAGCAGTAAAGTGATATCATCACCACAAGAGGTCACTCAGTGTGGAGCTGCCACTCTTAGCACAAGACGAATGAAGGGAAGCTGAAGCTCCCAGCTTCTGAACCTTCAAGGTTTTAAATACAGAAAAAGGCCCAATCCTTTGTACATATGACAAAATTCAGGTTCAGGTACCTCCATTGTTTCCAAGGGTGGCTGTTTGATACCTACCCCAGGTAACTTAGGCAGCCCACTTGAGAATTACTTTTGTAGGTGGAGAATATGAGACATAGAGGCTGCGAGGATGAGCTTTTTAGCAAGTGCCTCAAGGCAGGGACATTATCTGGCCAGGAGAAACTCTTAAAAAAATTTTTTTTTTAGCACTTGTTTATTTTTGAGAGAGAGAGAGGGAGACAGAGTGCAAGTGGAGGAGGGGCAGAGAGAGAGAGAGAGAGAGAGAGGGGACAGAGAATCCAAAGCAGGCTCCGGGCTCCAAGCCGTCAGCACAGAGACTCATGCGGGACTCAAACTCATAAACCTCAAGATCATGACCTGAACTGAAGTCTGATGCTTAAACTGACTGAGCCACCCAGGGGCCCTTGTCCAAGAGAAACTTAAATCTTTATAGTTGTGCTCAGGATGTGAATTATACATTAAGAAAAAAACTTTTCCCAGCAAAATAGTTTTGCTTATGTGGGCTGCCTGTGTTGAGATGGAGGAAAACCTGTTTCCCATGGTGTAGTAGCTGGAAGCCACTGAAGGAGGAAATCTCTGTAATGGCTGGTTGTTGGCCTCTCTATGTGGCAACCCCAGTCTCTCCAGCTGGCATGGCTGGCTCTGTGATGCTAGTTCTCTGACATCTAGACCTCATGACCCTCACTACATATTTACCTCTGTGTGCCTATGAACTCCATCTTCTATTGTTCCTGTTGGAGGACCTGTCCTGCCTTGAGATGCCTGCTCTTGGAACCCTTCTCCTAGGACCAAAGATTCGGGGCCTTCTACCCTTGCTTTCCTCTACCCCAGTGGCCCTCTGCTGCCCCCAGCTGCCACAAGTCCACACTAACCATGGAAGTCCTGAAGGCCTGCCCCACAGGGCACAGGAACAAACTGTTTCTCATATGTGCCCGGTGTCCTAGGCACCATCACTTATGCCATTTGGTTTAGTCATTGCAGTCCTGAGTTAAGTGAGATCTCCATTTTATAGATGAGGAACCTGAAGTTCAAGATTGGTAAGTCACAGAGCTTGAAGATAGAAATAAGTTCAAACTCAGTATAATGCTTCTTCTTTTACATGTTGACTTTAACTCCTTTGATTCTGGCAGAAATAGCAGGTACTAGTTTAAAAAAATGAGAAGTGATCCCAGAACAGTGGAAATTAGCCACTAGGCCCTCAAAGCAATTACAATGAGACTCAAGGATCATTCAGGATGCAAGACTGTCCCCTCCACTAGAGCATAGTGTTGCTTTTCCTATCTCTTCCTTCTCAGGTGTTCTATATTGTTCTTCTTGTCAGGGGATGTGGGTGGCAGGAAAAGTAAGATTCTTGAGTTATTCCAGCAGACAAAGCCCACTGACAGCTCAAGACTCAGGAAGCAAATCAATGAAAATCAAAGGACACAGACTCCAGTGGACTGAGCAAGATGGGAAGGTCATAATCCATCCATAAGATTCAGCCAAGAAATCTGAAAGGAAATGAGCAAGATGTGGGGGTGGTGCATGAAGAAGCCAGTGATGGGAGATGCATGGAATGGGAAAGCTGGGACTCTGGAAAATAAATGCCAGCTGCAGTCTTTCCCAGATGATGCCAGTGAAAAGGCGGGGTCCACCTGAGATTCAGCAGCCTTCACTCTCTTTTCTCATTGGTCAGACTCCATCCTAAGAGTAGTGAATGTGGAGGATGTGCTGGGGACTGAAAATTGCTCTTAGATAGAATAGTTATGAAGAAGACAATGGAGGCATTTCACTGACATTGAGTTTATCAATGTTCTTCCTGTGAAGAGTGCTCTGTTCTTAGTGGGAGTGTGCACCAACCTTTGTATAATGGAACACAGGGTGATGCAGAGTCCAAACAACTTTATACACACATGCTATAGTGTCTGGTCATATTCACATTCAAACTCACACATACAGTTACTCTGGGATAATGCATTAGTACCAGGTACAGAAGTGCTTTAAAAATCCAGGATCTGAGGTACAGTGAGGTGGTAAAGAATTACTAGGTAAGAGTATGAATTTTGGAGGGAAAGCTAGGACTTAATAAAATTACAGAGATATGATATAAATCTTAAAAGGCTAGAAGTCAAGTTCAGATATGTGTACTAGGACAGGAAATTTTAAGCATGACGAGGCTATGAGTAGTGTCCAGAATTTGACCACCAGTTGAAGAGATGTTGCTAGTGGCATACATAAGAGTTAATGAGGTGTGCTCTGATCTTAAGTCAAAGGCTCTCTTCTGTTTATTGCTGGGGACTATGGATCTAGCCCTAGCCAGGGACACAAGAGACTTCTTCTCTTTCTCAGTTGTTAAACTGGTAGGAGAAAATCAGGATCTGGAAAAATTTGGCCATTGCCAAGTTATTTATAGTGTAAGATTTGAGGCAAAAGGTGATAGAGGAAAATATTCTGGCTTGTGCTTTATATTGCTAAATTTTGTTCCTTCATTTACTCAAAAATGTATTTTGAAATGTGTCTATCATGACCTAGGAATGGTGCAATGTTCTTTCAAGAATATAAAGATTAAAAAGACTGTTGCTTTCAAGAAAGTTTATAATCTAGAGGGAGAGAGAAACATGAAAACGACTCTAATATGAGTTAAAAATAGCCTGTTGTGAGGACAAAGAGAAAGACGTGAATTATTATGGAGGAGATTTAGGGGCAGGGTCATGGAGGAGCTGGCCTTTAACCTGGGCCTTGAAGCGTGAATATAATTTTAATTGGGTGGGGAGGTGGAGAGGAGGAAATAGGAGGGAATTTTGGGATAAGGGAACAGCATAAGTAAAAGCCTAGAGGTGTAAAAACGTGTGTAGCAAGTCTGAGGAAAGGCAATTAATCCAGTGTGGCTATCATTTAGGGGGCTGCTGAGATGAGACTGGAAATACTTAGTGTCTCCAATGAGGAGAATCTAGGTAATTATACAATCATCCCATTTAAATTGGGCAATAGGTAAGGGACCTGGGGGGGGGGGCGGGTCAAGAAATAATACATTTTCTCAATCACACACAGCTGCTTCAACATTTTTCTTTCCCTCTTCATTTCCCCTTGCAACCATACAACCTGGTTTGTGAGAGTGTGGACACCTCTTTTATGCTTGTAAGCTTACACCTTGTTTTCCTTACCTACATACTCTCAGACCTTCCTGAACACCCTGTATCCCTGATCTCCAGTGTGTGTACACCTTTCTATGCCAGCACAGTGGAGCATGCAGAGGGCCAGGTGACCATTAAACAAATACCATTGAGCTTGGTAGGAGGAAGCAGAAATGGATTGCAAATCAGGTGCAAAGTGATGCGTTCTGCAAGTCGGCTAGAATAATTTCAGACCCTGGACCTCCTGCTGAAGTGAAAAATGACATTTATAGGAGGGAAGCTTAGAATTAATCCTCCAAAATGATAGTAAAGTGAATTCTTTCCTGGCTTTGCTGTGATTGCTCTTCCTCCCATTTCTGTCGCTCCTTATTATTGTAATGAGTTCTGCTCTCCAAAGTGGATAAAGTCACCATTCAGATAAGATCAGTTTTGTCTGTGCAGCCACGTTGATCTGATCACAGTTTGGACTGCGGTTTTTGAATTCACCTTGGGTATTTAACTTCTTGGGGGGAAAGGGAAATAAAAATGCCGATCTGGCACAAAAGTAGCTGCAATCATTAGTCAGTCAGCTGTCTTCAGACCCACTCTTTCTATACCTACTGCTGGATAACAGATTCTTTGGATGTTTTTTGGACTTTGGGGAGCTTTTTACCAGGATCACCTTTTGCCCTGTTCTGATATTTGAATTGCAGTGGAGGTGGTTTCACTGGGGTTCATCGGTCCACTATTCCTAGTGGAGTTGTCATTGATTGTGAAAGATGGGAAGTCCTGCACACGTGCTGTGCAGCAAGGGAGCTCTCCGTGGTGCTGAGAAAACTGAGGCCGCTCCTAGAACAGGGCAGCTGTAGGGAGCTCGCTGTGGTGCTGGCAGCAATACAATTCTATAGAGAATTTGAGTGGAAATTGTCCACAAACAGCTCTAAATATCATCATTGCCCCTCAGGAGGGTTGAGATGAAATCAGAGTAGCAAGACATTGAGGGCTTGCTGGATGGATGTCCATCCTAAAAACTAATGACTGCTTTCACATTTGCTTTTATTCTGTGATGCCAACTGATTGTTTTATAATGCTCCGTTTATTTAATTTCCTTCCTAATGGTGAGAGGGGAAAGTACATGCTTGTATTAATTACAAGGAGTATATTATTGTCCACCTGAAGCATAAGCATAATGAAAGAGCCACAATTCATTTATTCTGCAAACATTTGTTGGGCACCTTTAATATGCTAGGCAATGTGTTAAGTGCAGAGCCTTGGGCACACTTACAGCTCATACAGGAATCAGATGAACGGTGACTCCAGAAGAGCTGCATTTTGCATTGACAAGAACTAATATCTGGTGACTAACAACTCTGAACTTCAGGTAGTGGTGATAGCCAAGAGACTTGGAAAAAGTCCTGGGAATGCTCAGGCTCCTTTTGTGACTTCTATAAACTGAATGTGAGTGTCACAGTAGAGGAACATCATGTGGCTTGAGAGGGTTCTAAAGGAAGCAGAAGCCTCTATATTTTTATATGAACAGAGTCTCTATCTATGGCTTAAAAAAATCTCGTCAAGCTTAGGCTTGGATCCATTTCCTGCTGGGATCTAGATCCCTCAATTTGCACAGGGGTCTCTGCACGGATTGTCCTGAGGAGTGGTCTGGGAGAATGCCTGATGCTGCTGTGTGCATGGGTATTCATAAAGGGATGCACTTGGCAATATGATGGCAATACTTATATAGCACACATTATGTGATTTGTTATGAGTGTTTTACATATATTGTTTAATTCTCATGACAAGATTTGAGGTAGGTGATATTATAACTATTATATAGATGAGGAAAATGAGGCACAAAGAAGTTGCCTCATATAACTCGCCAAAGGTCCCACAGCTAGTAAATAGCAGATCTGGGATTTGATTCCATGTATTCTACTTCCAGAGTCCATTCCCTTAATCTCTATGCTATAAAAAGCTGAAGATTACAACTTCCTAGGAAGCCGTCACATGTTTCTTGAGGTAAAGAAAAGTATTTTGACGGCTTGATTCCCCTCTGTTCTCATGTCCTTCATATAACAAATGTGTCTCATGTCATTTTACAAATTGACTTCTAAGAACGACACACCTTACTGCCATTTGTGAAATGGTATTTACCTCTTACCTGAATTTTACCAAGTAATATTTGTCCTATCCTATAAAAAATTCATTCATGTTGGGCTCCTTCTTATCAGTCAAAATTTGGAGAAGTCTTCCCTGCCCACTCAGTATAAAATGCCTCTTCCTTCCACTAACCACTTTTTATCACACCCTATGGCTTTGTTTTGGCCATAGTAGTTATCACTATTTGGAAGTATCTCCTTGTTTATGTGTTCTATGGTTTTCGACCCATCATCCCTTCTAGTAAATAAGGTACATGAGTACAGGAGATTTGTTTGTCTTGTTTACTGCTGTATTCCCTCTACTTGGAATGTGATATGATCAATAATGAATCCATGCCCAAGAATAGTTTGGCAGACTTTTGGAGGAAAATCCAGAGAGAGAGGAAGAGTTAATAAAGTCCTCTGAATGAAGAGAGATTTGTAAGAGCAAGTATAAAAGGGAGAAATAGTCAGGATATGGCTTATAAAAAAGAGAACTGGATGAGGAACCAGTTCCAATCAGCAAGGGCAACCACTAGCTCCTGGAAGCCAAAGTAAACAGGTGTCTTGGTGGCTGTATTTGCAAGACTAGTATGTCTCACCCTTCCACCAGAGTTGTTCTGCATATTTGCTCACATTGGAGATTGACATGAAGGAGGATGGGGTATGGTTAAGGACAGTGAGGCATTTAGACCAACTCATGATCTTGTCATCTCTTGTCCTTGACTTTTCCAGTAAGTAAAAGGGGCATCTTGGTTTTTTTCCCCCTCAGATGCCTACTGTAGAGATCATGCCAATCCCCAGCAACATGGTCCTCACAGGTTTGAGCCACAACACTAAGAGGGTGTGGGATCATCAGTTTTTAGTGTGATCCACACTTGTTACATGAGATAGAAGATAAATTGGAGAAAAGGTGATGGGGCATGGAAGGACAAAGTAGATAGTTAATATTTAAAAACCAAGAATGTGAAGCTATTGGTATATTTGAATTCTTCAAAGGTGATTTATCCATATTTAGTTGATTTTCTAAACTTCAAAAAAAATTTCTTTCCAGTTTTTGGCATTGATAGTGCCCACTTATTCACTTACCAGAGGCTGTAAAGCAGAGAGAAGACTTGAACCAGTTAATTCAGAGTTTGAAGCAGATGCATTAGAGCATTTGGTGGGGGAAGAGGTTGATTCCCTGGTCCCCATAGTTACATGCCAGATTTTCATATTTTGCGATTTTCTTAGTCAACAATTGCCTGAAGTCTATTTTCACCACCAGTGTGCATAGGGCATTAATCACTGAAATCTGTTTCTCACAGTTATCCTTCACACAGGACTCTGATTTGCTTCCAGAGTAGCCTTTGGTGCAAAACTTCTATTTGCTGATATATACATTTTCCATACATCCAATGGGGAGAAAAGAATGGGAAGAGCTTCTCAAGGGGTTGGATATGTAGAAGGTGGGGGGGTGGGTGGTCAGAGAAGAAAACTACTGATTAGGAAGGACAGAGGAGAAGTAGAGAACTGAAACTAATCTTTATTAAAAGAAATAAGAGGATGTAGGACCTGGGGTTGGGCCTATTGATGGGTACTTTTGAGGGTACAGAGAGGAAAAGGTATGTGCACAGGTATGGAAGCCAGAAAGCCCTAGAAATAGGATCCCTTCCCTGAACCTCCTTTTCCAGCCTTACAGAATTCTTCTAAGTATTAAGTGAGATAATATATATGTGAAATTTCTGGCATGGAATAGATGCCAGACAAGTGGAAATCATTATGAGTAGCATAAGTGTCTAAACCTTCTTTTAGACGTTTTTCACATATTTATTGAGAACTTTAAAAAAATTATTTATTTTCAAGAGAGAGAGAGTGTGCACACAAGTGAGGGAGGGGCAGAGAAAGGGGGACAGAGGATCTGAAGTGGACTCTATGCTGACAGCAGAGAGCCAGATGTGGGGCTTGAATTCACAAGCTGTGAGATCATGACATGAGCTGAAGTTGGACGCTCAACCCACTGAGCCCCCCAGATACCCCTGTTGAGTACTTCTAGGTGCTAAGTATGATTATATAGACGTGATCACTGCCCTCCTATAGTATAGACCTTTCTAGTGAAAAAAAAAAAAAGAGCAGCAGTAATCTTTAGCAATATTTCTTAGTGACCCTTTACTATCACTTTGCATTTACCTAACAACTACTATGTACTCAGCCCTTGTTTACTTTGTAGGAAGGGAATAAACTTGTAGGAAGAGGGGCAAGGGGCTTAAGTACGTGTCAGAAAATGGGAGGCCAGGCTGAGGTAGAGAAGGGGCAGAAAGAAAGAGCCTAATTTATTTATTCAGCAGACATGCAGAGTACAGTAGCAATATCTTAGCCCAAGCAGTGGACTCTGGTGGAATTTCTACGTTAGTGGGGGCTTGGCATGGGAGTGAGCAAGAAAGCAGGAGATTATAGCATTCAAGCTCTTGAAGTTGTGGGCTGGGAATGGGATGATGGAGTGGATGGACTGTAGAAAGGGAAATCACAAGTTGCAGGGAGAGTGGCTCAAGCAGTGGGTTAGGAAACTGAGCAAAGTGCTGGGGGCGGCTGAGTGGTATCAGGAAAGCAGATGGTGATCCTTGAGAAGGAGGGTGCAGATGGCAGTGGTGGTGAGGAGGCAGCGTGGGGTGAAGAACAGTCCCAGCTCGGCCACTCCAGGATGGGGGAGAGGCTGGAACACAACTCCCCACACTGGGTGAGCTCTGTGACTCATCTGGCCCCCAATGTGCTGTCTGACAGGGGTACCAGGAAGAAGGATGTTGGAGACTATGAGGTTCTTTGTGATGGGCCTTGGACATTAGACATGAACCTCAAGCATCCAGGAATTCCTGGTGAGGAAAAAAAGCTCTCCTACAAGAAAAGAATACAAGAACCCTGTTATATTCAAATCTAAAATCCCAGGTTAAGTTTCCACTACCTGTTTGATCTTGGGCAAGTATTTTGACTGCTCTTGGACAGTTTTCTCATCTATAAAATAAAGGGTTGGGCTAGGTGATATTTAAAATACTGTTAAGCTCTAAAATTCTGTGATTCTGGGGAATATTTAAAGGTCTGGACTGTAGAGGACAGAGTAGACTTATTAGTCTACTATTTATTAGAGTTGTATGTGAAGAATAACTGTGAGAAACAGTGATTAATTCCCTATGTGCACTAGTGATAAAGATAGAGTTTAAGCAATTATAGGTCCAGATGTTATAAGAAGGAGGATTTTGGCTTACCATAATAATGTTTCTAAATATTGGAATTGTCCAACGATGAGTTGGGCTGCTTTGTAAGGTAGTGACCTCCCTGTTGCAGGAAGTAATCAACCACAGATTGGTGACATTTTTAACCTTTAAGAAACGTTATGAAATGTTAACATGCTGAGCATGTTAAGTGGTAAATGGTGGTGAATCCCAACATGTATTTCTCAGAACATGATCTTTTTCATGTTACTAGGTCTCTTGTGGGGAACCAAGGGTTTTTTGGTAAAATGGCTTTGGAAAACACTGAATTAAAAAATGTTAAGCAAGTTTATTTTCCAAAGGACTTCTCAAAGACTTGAATATGTTAATGTGAGTTATGAATTTTCTAAATATATTTAACAATAGAACTCTTTTTCACAGAGTATCTGGTAGGAATAGTGACCAATTGAGCATATTTGGAGAAACACTGCTTTAAGTGGTTGTTTTATGTTCCAGGTCCTTTGCCTCTAGAAAGAAGACATCACAAGCTCTCTGTAGTCCTTGGCTAGGTTTGATGATGAAGCCTAATTTGGGGCTTAAAGTCCTGGGGGATTTTGGATGGTACTGTTAGACCTGACTCAGCTGGTGATCTTAGATCAGTCCCTACTTGTGTCTCAGTTTCCTCGTATGTCATATGGGGAAAAATATTTTGAGTTCAATCCTTTTAGGGTTGAGGTGTCATGATAGAGTCTAGAATAGCACCTATAAGATTGAAATTTGGATCACCTGGGTGTCGTGTTAAGGTGCAGCGTCTGATTCAGCAGGTCTGCTGGGGGTAGGGGTGACCACACTTAGAGCAGTGAGGATCCAGGAAGCCTCACTGCATGGCCATTATCAGGAGCATCTCTCTGCGTACTGAGCAGCAACAAGCTTTCTGGTGTCACTACTTTCCCTGGAGGTCTGGTCTGTGTTTTCAAAAGGTATCATTCATGTGGGAAAATAAATCAGGCATCTGTCCTGTGTCCCTGTGATGAGGTTTGCTATGGCCCCTCCCAAGGGAATCCCTCTTCTGCTTCCCCACCCCCACTGCTTATGGCTCCCCAGTCAGTTAAGCTATTTTTTGAGTTTGAGTTAAAACCATTTCAAACATATTTTTAACTGCGTCCTGTTCAAAAAGCTGTTAGCATTTGGCAATCATTCCATCTTCAGCTTGAATCTGGGGAGGGTGTTTCTTTCTCTTCTCCCTGCCCCCTTCCCCCGCCCCCCCCCCCACAACTGGGCAAAAGTATATCATTTAAAAATAGTTGTAGTGCGTGGGTCAGAGAGAATGGTTGCTGGGGATGGGGATGGAGATGAGGCATGCTTTGGGCTCCACAAAATCATCTCTGCTGTTGCTGTCTTTCCTGCTTGCACCTGCAGCTGAGCTGGCTTTACAGTGTGAAGGGGTAGGGATGGTACTAGGGCTGTCCAGTAGAGGGAGAAAGAGGGACGACGGGGCAGGGGGAGGCACGGGGAACTCGGCCCCGTTGAACCTCCACGACCAAGGTTGCCAGGAATGATAGTGGAATAGACATCTTTCCTGCCCATGATCCTGTGATATTCCAGAGCAAGCATGTTACCATTTCCCTTATTATTATTAAGGGTCTCCTGAGAGAAGTGCTGATGGGAAGTTTTATTTTTTATTTAACAAATACTTAGATAGCCTTTATACTGTGACAACCATTGTTTGAGTACTTTAAAAATATTAACTCCTTTAATCTTTGTAACAACCCTATGAGGTAGGTCCCATCATGATCTCCATTGTATGGAGGGGAAAACTGAGATACAAGAATGGTCAGGCAACTTGCTCAAGGTCCCAGAGCTTGTATGTGGTAGAACTGGGCTCCATCCTGTGCAGGCTTGTACCTTTGCCACCACACTATGCTACTTCTGTCCTATTCTCTCAGCGCTCAGTCTAAAAGTGGCTGTGCCAACCCCGTCTGCTCTTACCTCTCTGGTGGGAGGAATGAAGTGTAAAACAGACAAGAACTTAAATCAAAAATGGAGAAAATTGTAATTTTTTAAAAAGCAACCATCAAGTATTAATAGGTAACTCCTTGTCACTTAAACATTCAAACCTATTAAATACTCCAAATATACCTGGACCATGTTAAAATTTGATCCCCAGGCAGGAAATTCTAGAATTGCTCTGAACATGATCAGAGTGGGAGGAAATAATTTCCTTCTCAGTCTTTTCCTTGTAAAGTTTCTGGTGAGCTATTCTGTCGTCATCAGTCTAGCTGAGCTGCTTACTCCTGGGTGCTCAGGGAGAAGGATACAGCCGCGGGGATGCCATTGCACATTCCAGCCTGGGTCTCCCTGAGGCTGCAGTCGGGAGTCCCATACCGAGGGTTGGTTCTTCTCAGCTGGTGGAAGCCTGCTGAATTCATGGAGGTGGCTGAGAGGCTTCTGCTGGCTGCAAGCCCCAGAGAATATTTTATTTCCATAGAATAAGCAGGAGAGGAAAATGAGGGTAGAGAGCTCCCTGTTGGATCTGAGAGGTGGAGACTTTTGGCTTTCCCAAGAGCTAGTCTTTCCTGCAACCTTTTGGGGGTGGCTGATACACAGGTGGAAGGGATGCCTGGAGTCAGAACTGATCTTTGGGCCCTAACATCCTCAGGGCCTGAATGCTCAGTCTCCCCTTTGGGCTTATGCCATCAAACCCCTGCAAATGTCACATGCGCTTGGTCTCCTTCCAGCCTATGCCAGAACACAGGGGTCTGGAGTAGGTGCACAGATTTCAGAATGGGGGGAGTTCTGCTCCCTGGGACTCACTGCTGGCCCTGTGTCCTCTAACTGGGCTGCAGGGACAAATCCTTCTGTGCAAATCCTCTTCTTGAAGATGCCAGGCCCCTCTGTGCTACTGTCTGCACTGCACGGTGCATGTCTAATAATACTAATTAATAAGCAGTCACTTATTAATAACACTGGAAACATCATCACGTAGGTGACAGAAAGTCAAATAAATTCCAGCAGGCCAGCAATGCAGCATGGCTCTTGGGGGAAGATAGGAAAGAAGAGTGTAAGGGATACTTGCAAGGAGCGTTGGGCAAACTGCTTAGAGCCAAGAGCATTTGAAGTTGAATTTTACATCTGCTCAGGAGCAGGGCATGTGGGGACCTGAGAATTTATCTTGACGGATGTGCTGGCCAGGGATTAGCAGAACTGTTCAATGTCATGTCCAATTTCTAGTGATTTGGTCTTGGCTTGAGAAACCTTTGATATTCCCAGGATTGATTGGGGTAGAGTCATGGGAACTCAGAAAGAAAGGATAGTATGTACACCCATTTAATGGATGAAGAAACTGAGGCCATTGACCATTATCATTATCTTCCAAATATTATTGAAAGAATTGGTAAGTAAAAGAAGGAAGCTATCTAATGAAGGTTAAAAATTCCCAGCCAAAGCAAATTCATGAAATTCATATGCAAGAATTATTAGAGTGACAGCAATGTATATGTTAAGTCTGTTCATCTGTAACCCCAATTTTATGGGCACGGTCTTATGTAGAAATATGCAATTGCATGTATTTCAATAAATAACATAAAGGCAACTTGCTGTGGAAAACTAAATGAGATAATGCATTAGTGCATGCCAAGTGCTTACTTTTGTACCTGGCAGGTGGTAATCATGTTAATGATCGGGGCTGATAGTTGGTATGCCCTGGTAGGGTCAAACCTGTTGCTTACAGCCAGCTTCCAGTCTGATTGGTTGCTACCTGTAACATCTCAGATATTAAATATTTAAAATTCCACCCTGGGGGTGCCTGGGTGGCTTAGCTGGTTAAGTGTCTGACTTCAGTTCAGGTTATGATCTCACAGTTTGTGAGTTCGAGTACTGCATCAGGCTCTCTGCTGTTAGCACAGAGTCTGCTTCAGATCCTCTGTCTTCCTCTCTGTCCCGCTCCCCTCAAAAATAAACATTAAAAAAATTCTGAAAAAAATAAAATTCCACTCTGATAATGATAACTGGTTCTCTTTGTTGTGGACTTTCAATTATAGATGCTCTTGATGTAATCATCACAGGAAGTGTTTGAAGATGGTATCATTCCCATTTTACAGATGAGAAAACTGAGGCTTGAAATGTTATTAACTTGGCTGTGGTCTCATAGCCAGCAAATGCTAGGATTTGAACTCAGATGTCCTGTAGGCAGAGCCTTGGGATCTTAACCACAATGCTACCAAGTAGAGGGCCAGCAGGGTGACTTGTGCTGATGGTTATTATTACTGTCATTAACATCTTTGTATTAACTTGACTTTTTTTCCCAGAATGTCACAGACAACTTGTTCTTTTGATTGGCGATGACATTGTTCCTTGCTCCATCCTGAAAGTGCCAGTCCGGCACATTTGAGAAAAGCCGAAACAGCTTCTGTCCTATTTTGCTCTCACTTTGAACTAAGTGAAGGCAGTAGCCACACAGCCGGGGGAGAGGAATATAGGCTTCTTTCCCACAAGGGAACCTTCTGACCTAATGACCTTTGACTATGGCCTTACGACTATCAGTGAGAGGTGTGAGTGGTGAAAGACCAGATTGTCCGAGGGCTGTGGTGGCCGCCATTGATTCTTCCCTTTAGAGAAAAATCAGTACCACAGCTGACATGACACCCACCATTGAGGCAAACACCTGCTATTGCTTTATGCTTGTGGTTGCATTCCATGTCTGCAAGGAGACCTGTCTTCTTGTCTTTGATGTTGTCTTTCTCTGCTCTTTTGTATATATCCACCCTCATAAATCTGGAGCTGAGGGAATGCTAGATCACTGAGAACAAGCAGAGTGTAGTTAGCTAAAATGCTATAGAGGAATGAATAAAATGAGCCCAGAGATTTCATGATAAAAGGCAGACTAAAAGAATACACCAGAGTAATTGAAAGATAAATAACACTTAAGCCCAAGAACCCACTAAGTGGAATAAAATGATAATAATAAATATATTCAAAGTACACAAGGTTAGAAAGCAAAAGGGTTAAAAACAAGTAAACGAGAGTAAGTACAGTGATAACAAGTAAGTTAAAATATTAAAAGTGAAATGATGAAATAAGAGAATGCTAACTATAGGGGGCAGTCCGAAGTTAATAATCCCAGGCAGGGGCAAAGGCAGACCATTGGGTCGAAGTAGCAGATACCTGTTTAGCGCTTTTGTGGGGCAGGTGTTCTGTGTGTTATTTTATCACTAATTCTCGTGGAAATTCTATGAAGTAAGTGCAGGTGTCCTCTCCATTTTGTAGGTAAGGCTGCTAACACTTGGAAAGGGCAAAGCAAACTATTCAAGTCACATGGAACATCGGTGGCCCAGTTGGAATTGGAATCCAGGTATGCGTCCTAACTTCTAAGTTACCCTGCAGACATGCGGTGGACTTCCCTAGGGGATGTTCTTCCAAGGCCAGTGTTTGCTGAAGGAGTCTGGTGGGAACTGACATCTCAGGGCAGTGAGCCCTCAGGCTTTCCCTTCGGGCTAATGCCCTCATGTCCCCCTGATGTCCCTTAAGTCTCTTCCTGTTGCTCCCAAAAGTGTGTGTGCAGCTCTTTCCAACATCCTGATGGATCGTGGTGGTTTCATTACATGGTTCTTCCCTCCAGAGCTCCATACAGCTTGCCGAACCCCATGCACCGTATTCTTTGAATTTCCCTTCTGGGTTCCAAGAACAAATAAGGTACATGGGCTTCAAGGAAGGCCAGGTAAGGAAGATACAGATCAGCTGGCCAGGGCAGTTTAGGTCTGGCATGAACTGGCAGAAGGTGAAGTGTCACGCATGAAATTAATCCATTAAGACATGTTTGTTTGTATTCCTATTAGGTGCTGAATACCATAGAGGTGTTGAAGATTGGGGACCCAAAGAAACACAAAAAAATGAGACTATGATCTGAAAGGTAAAGCAGACTGAAGAGTAGACTAGGCATGCTGGTGTCACATGTGTCTATTCATGCCCAGCCTAAATGCCACTTTAGCCCACCGAGCTTGCTATAACATCAACATTTATCACTTGCATCTTGATAATCTCATACAGCCTCCTTTACGTTGCTTTCGTGACTGCTGTTTTTCCCTTTATAGAAACACATGGCCATCTTCTACCAATGCATAGGGGACTCCTTGGCGCAGGGAACTCGTCTCACTCATTTTGTTTCGGGTTAGCATGTTTCCTGGTACACATGCTGTCAAAGCTTGTAGGTTTGGGCAAGTGCTAGGATGGCTGGAATGTTCAGTACATCCAGTAAAGAACAGAAATATAAGAACTACCCTCCATAGAAGGGAGGCAATGTAGCGCTGTGGCTGAGTAGGCAGGCTCTGGAGTCAGACCCAAGTTCAAATTCATTCTGGTTATTTCTGGCTATGCCACCTTGGAGAGCCTCTCTAAAGCTTTGATTTCCTCAACTGTAAGATGGACAACTGTCAAATAGCACCGGTCTCCATGGATTGAATGAGATGACCCATGTGCTTGCATGTGTAAGTGCTCAACAGTTGTTAGTGGCGATACCTGCCATTGGCACTGGCTAGATAAGGGACATGCCACGTAGCCCTTCAGAAAAGAAAGGCTGGAGAAGAAAGGGGGTGGGGCTGTTTTCCCACTGTGAGGCACCAGGGCCTGATGCTGAACAAAACCTTGTGTTTGGTGCCACCGACTGTCATCTCTTGTTTAGTCTTGAATGGGGAAGTGTTTCCACAGACAGAGACTAGTTCAGCAAAACTGGCAATGGATTTTGAAGGGTTTGGGGGTGCAGTAGAAATACCTAGGCCCTGAGCTCAGGGTGTGAGCCACAGATGGGAGCCATCCCCCTGACCCACCACAATGCTAGATCCTTGCCTCTGTCTTTGTTAGCTCACAGCCCCTGTGCATAGGGTTGGCTATGCCTCCATCTGTCTTTGTAACTCGCAGCCCTTGGAGGGGAAGCCCAGTTTGTCACCTTCATTTCTATGTCCCCAGCCCTCATCCTATATGCTGTGCCTCTTCCTAAGCAGGCATCCAAAGTGCTTGTTGAAGGAATGGCTTTGTGTCCTAGTTACAGCCCTAGCCTCCATCTGATGCTCAAGGATTGCCCTGGTTTTGCAAGGAGTGGCTACTTGGGGAAACTGAGGCATGCTTTTAGGTCAGGGTCCTTTCCACTCCCTGTCTGCAATGAGACACATGCATCTTCAGCAGTGGGGAAGTGGCTTAGTCTACTGAACCTATAAATGAAGATTTTGTCTTTATTTTCATTCCTGCTTCGGTTCTGGCAAAGAACCTTCCTCAGGCTGGGGTAGGGGGAGAACTGAGCTCCTGACACTGCCTCTTAGTCTTAGGGGGCTGCACAGTGCCCCTCCCTGATGATATCTTCTCAGCTGTTTGCAAAACAGTCAGGGAGGAGGTGAAGCCCTGAGCCAGGCAGCTTGGCTGTCTCTTTAAATGCCGGGGTCTGTGTGGGAGAGGGAGGGGCCGGCTCTGGAGTGCGTGAAATTCCTGGGCTCCCCGGCAGTCTCAGGCTCCGAGCTCAGCCCTACACATCTCCTCTTGCATGCAACTCCCTGAGAGAGAGAGGCGAGCGTGTCCTCCCCTCTCTCACAGCCGCCAGCATCTTGAGCCACCGCGGACCTGCTTTTCACACCTCCGACACCCCCCTCCCTTCTTCCCCGCCACTCCCTCCCAGAGAGAGAGAAAAGGAGAAGGAGAGAGAAATATTCTGGAATTTGAACCTTTCCAAAGAGGAAACATACCCAGCAAACTCAGTTGATTAAACATCAAACAAACAAACAGATCCCAAATCTTCTGTTCAACTGGAAAGGTAAGGTTTTGGGGGAAAGGCAGGCAGGCAGGATGTGAAACAACTCAAGGTTCTTGTTGGTTCTGGGAAGAGGTTGCTCCTGAGAGGGTAGAAGTTTTCAGTTGGGAGCCACCAACCTAGATTTTCTTTTCTTTTCTTTTTTTTTTTTTTGGATGCTGGATCAGAGAGTCTCAGCTGACCACGGGAATGGCTTTTCAACTGCCTTTCTTTTCCTTCACTTGCTCCTGGAAGTTGAGTTCTTTTGCTCCAGATGTTGGAAAAGTCAGAGAATGTTTTAGATTTTTTAAAATCTTTTTTTCTTCTAAGTCTTTCTCCTATTTGCTTGGATTTTTAGTCTGAAATGATGTGTGCTTGTCACTTCATTTTGGGCAGATAGTTTTTTGGCATTTTGTAGTTACTTTCCCCCTATTATTTTTTTTTTTGGGGGGGAGGGCTGGTTCAAATGAGAAGGAGAAGAGACACTCTGAGGATCATAAGACAAAATTGAATTGAGACAGGGATTTCCCTAGCTGTTGAGGAATTGAGAGGGGTGTGTGTGTGTGTGTGTGTGTTTGTGTGTGTGTGTGTGTGTGTGTGTGAAAGAGAGAGAGAGAGAGAGAGAGAAATAGATTTTTTTTGGAAGGGGTGTGGGGATGTGGTTCTTGAGTCTCAAGATTCAGGTTGGACTCCCGCTATCTTTTTGTGAAGGTGGGCATAATCAGAGGTGAAAAGGGAGTATGTATGTGTGTGTGTGCGTGTGTATGTGTGTGTGCGCGTGTATGCTCCTGTTTGGATCCGTTACAAGGGAATCTTCCTTCTCTGCCTTCCATTTGTTTATATTAATGATTTAGTAGCAGGCTTGCCTGAAAACTTCCACTCTGTGTAAGCACTGTGGGTTTTGCAAGCTCTCAGTGACCTTAAAGGCTGGTTCGATGTCTTTTTTTTCAAGGTATTGTGTTGTACCCAGAGTTTTGGCTCTTTCACTCTCTCTTTTTTAACCATGAAACTTAACTGCTTTAGAAACATCATCCTGATGACAAGGGAAAAATAATCTGTCCTCCCCCCACCCCCCATCCCTTCCTAGGCCAGTGATGTAATACCAACCTATGGGCTCGGCTGCTTTGCAGGTGACTTACCCTGTGATTACTTGTTAAAAAACATAAATTTCTTCCTCCCTCCATTAAATGCCTCCTCTTTTGATCTTGATATAGAAATATCATCATGCAGTGAGACAACTGTATTTTTGCTAACTCTTACAGGGGTTTAGGTAAGGTAGGATTTCTTTCCCCTGATCACTGATTTTTAATTTTTTTTTTAATGCAAAGGTCAGAGATCATTAACAGCTAGGCTAGGATGGAGCAAGACACAGTCAGACCACCTAGGAAAAGTGGGAGAGCTGGGGCCGTCCTCTTCCCGCTTCCTCCGGTCATTCCCGCTTGGGGAGATAGTTTCCTTTTACTAGACCAATCCACCTCAACATTCCTAATTCTTTCTCTGCCCTGGGTCCTATGGATGGCCCTGGGAGCATGAGGGTCACTCCTCATCACACCTGGAGGACAGTGTAGTTTCAGGGGTCAGATGACCGTTTGCCTTTGTGATGAAGGTTCCAATGGAAATTTGAACTCCCAGCGCACTGGGTGACTCTGTGCTCGGGATAGTCTATCTGGGGGCACCTGGAGGTTAGGTCTGGCGAACCTGAAGAACTAGCCCTCTATGAATTTGCCATTCTGGGGTAGAGTCTCCTTTCATCGTTCAAGGGCTTCTGCATCGCCTTTCGAGTTAAAATGGTCCCGCTGGTTATGATGGGCAAGTTTACCTAAGGGCTACTGGGTATGTGGCGGAGGGTTGGAGGGGGGGAGAGACATAGCAAGGCTGGTATTTTTTTTTAATCTTCTAGCTTAATCTGCCTAAGTGATATTGGGGCAAACGATATTTCAGATGGGTGCTGGTTGTGCAGAGATATTCCTATTGTTTGATTTTTTTTTTTTTTTTGGTTGGGGAGTGGAGAGCAAGGGCTCTTGGCCCATTTTCTGCAGCCTGGGGTTCATCCTGTGAGCCAGTCTTCCTTCTGGAAGAGGGGGAAAAGGCTGGATGCTGGAAGTTCGTTATTAAAGTGAGCAACAGGGCTGGGTTAATTTTTTTTTTTTTTGAACAACCGGACTGTGCGAATGCCCTTTTCTGGAGCTTTCCGGCCCTTTCTAGTGAAATAATGATATAAAAAAATTGTTTCTTAAGATGAGGGGGCCAGAAATCAAAGGGATTCTAGATTTTGAGAGACAACTACTTCTTTGCTTCTCTGGTAGCTCCCTGTTATTAATTATTGGGGGTTTGACGGGGTCTGGCCTCCTTTTTTGTTAATTTCTTTTTAATGCTGCGTTTCTACTGAATATGTTGATGATTTGCTTCTTATATAAGGGAAAGAATGTATTGAGGTGGATTGATGCTTGGGGTTTTGAGATCGGCTACTGAGATTGGGTGGCGGTTGGTGTGTTTGTCGATATGCATGGTAGGAAGGTCTTTTCTTTTGGGTGGTGGGGGACAAGGGGATGGTTGGAAAATGGTAGATGAGAAGCTATAGCGAGTGGGGATACGAGGGGAGATGGAGATGGGGTCGGAAGTCACCGGTTTGCAGAATTTCTGTTCTGCATCCCCCTTTCTTTCGCTCCTTGGGAAAAAAAATCCATTATCTCTAAAAACACATTATTCTTCAATTGGCCTTTTAGAGAGAAAAAGAGAGGGAGGGGAGGGGTTAATTTGGTAAGGGGGCTTGGTTGTAATTAGCCCACTGCTGCAAAACCGAGATAGAGAAATCCACCGGCACCAGCTTTGGGGGCACAGAGAGGCAGCGGGAGATGGGGGACAGGTTGTCAGTCTTAGATGAACAGTGGAGCGGTGGGGTTGGCGTTTGGGTATTGTGTGTGTGTCTCAGGCGCTCGTGTAGTTTTTTTCCCCCCCACCACCAATTACCCCCTTTATCCTCCCCCAATTTTGCCATGCTCTTCTTGCCTTCTATTGCCACACGCGGCTCTCCCCTACCCATACGCCCCCTCCCCCTTTCCTCTAGCCCTTTCCATCTCGATGAGAAAATTCTGATTCTGATGGCTCTGCGGCTCTTTTTTCTTTTCTTTTCTTTCCTTTTTTTTTTTTTTTTTTTGCAACACAACAGTGGTGCGATGGCCTTTCCTACATGCCACACGGATGCAGCCTTCTGATAGGAGGGCTAAGTCGGCACATCTACACACGCACTTGCACACGCTCTTGCACACACACTCACACACACGGACACAGGCGACCAAGGGCTGGATTTCGTTTGGTTTCATTCCCCTCTGTGGCTCTCCCCACCCCTACCTCCACCATGGCTCCTTTCCACCCATCTTCATACGGGCAATGCAGTAACGTTATCCACGTCTCTTCCCCACACTGCTCTCTTCTTTCTCTTCGCCATTATTCTTTCCCGAAAGCTGTGGTGTGTCGCAGTTCATGGGATTAGCATGTTGGAGAGTCTTTGGGGGAGGGCGCCTCTTGAAAAGGGGAGTGGAGTGGGGGTAGATGACATTAATGATTTTTTTTTTTTTTTTTTTTTTTTGGCCAAATAAGCACCCAGTGATAATGATCCAATTTAACCATCCGTGTAATATGCGTTTGCGGCACATTGGAGGAAGGTTACGGGGAAATCAGAGTCTGGACTGGGTTACCTCTGGGGAGGTTTGCTGCTTGGACAGTAGAGAGAGACACCACCCCCACACCCACACATATGTATGCTCTCTTACACACGCCAACACACACAGCTCTGCTCAGTGGGCTGTGTCAAGCCAGAGGGCACTGCAGAACGTCCCAGAGTTGTCGTTGTTCGTTGCGAGCACGGAGTGATGTCTTTGTCCTACCCGGCTCTCTCTCTGATGTCCGATGTCGTCTGGTCTTGAAATTCTTCGTGGCCTTTGTGTTGCCCTTCGGGTGGGGGCTGGGGGGATGTTTGTGTTTTGTCAGACACCAGTGTGCGTCCAGTTGGACCACATGGGAGTGTCGACACCATGTGTGCGGGTCACGCAGGAGGCTGACTGCCTGTTTGTGCCGCCGGAGTGTGACTGTTGGCCATGGCTGTGCGCGGGGCTCTGGAGACGTGTGGGGTGCCAGCCCTGGGAAGCTGACTTCCCCTTGGGGAGGGGAGGGCAAAAAGCGAGGGTGTTCAGTGGGAGACAGAGGGCAATGGAGTGTTCAGGATAGCTGAGAAGGGGGTGGAGGGGGAGAAACCTCTCGGGTCTCCAGTGGAAGCGTTGCGTGAGGTCCCCACATCCCCAAACCAGCCTGTGGGCGGGGGGGGGGGGGGGTGCTTGTGGATGACTGGTGGGCGGATGCAGACTGAAGGCAGAGAGGTGGGCGAAATTGAGGGTTTCCCCACCACCTCCGGAGCCCCAGGGAGAAGGGCCCTGCCCTCCCAGCACCAGCCACCCTTGGGAGGCTCGGCGTTGGTTGAGGCTGCAGCCCCCAGGAGCTGAGATCTCCCTGGGCCGGGAAAACAGCCGAGCCCCCAGTGCTCGGGGCTCCAGCTGCCTTAACTATCAGACGCCATTTTCTGTCTCCTTTGGCTAAAGGTGTGCCCTTCTTTATGCAATTATAAATGAAATTGGTAAACATTTTGCCCGAAAGAAAAAAAAAAAAACCTCCCCAGACAAAATGCTGATTGTCCTCCATTTCTGACATCCCTCTCCCTTCCCGGGGCTGACCTTGAAGAGTTAGGGAGAAAGGGTTACGTCATTGCCAGAGAAAGGGGAGAAATAGCGAGTAGGATGCCTCTGGGGCAAATTTTTGTGCCAGACACAGATTAGAGAATGCTCTTTGGATCCCCCCTCTCTTCTTACCTCTTTATGACCCTTGTGTGTGGATGGGGGACTTGCAAAAAGTGGAAGTGCCTCTTCCAAAGCTTGCCTCCTAGAAACCTACCTGCCTGGTACCTTAGTCCCGGCAGTGAGGCAGTGATCAGGCCGGGTCTCCCCCAAGCATGCACCTGCAGGGGGAAATGGCTGAGGCGCAGCTCTGACCCTTGAGGGCCAGCCCTGGCTGCTCTGCAGTGACTAAGTGAGGCCCGTGCATCTGGGCCAGCCACAGGTGGCAGTACGGGGCTCAGCAGGGGCTATGTGCAGGGCCTGCTCCCTGTCTCTTCCTCCAGGTCTGTGCTCAAATGATGCCTGCTCAGAGAGCACTATACTGACTGGCTTTCTAAAATAACCCCCTGACCCCACCTCCAGCCACTTTCCAGCCTGTTACCCTGCCTTTAATTCAAATTTGCTAATCGCTACCTAGTACTGTATTATATACTGAAGTGTTAAGGTGATCTCGTCTCCTCTAGAATGCAAGCTCCAGGAGCTCAAGGGCTTTGTTTCTGTTCATCGCAGTGTTCCCAGCACCGAGGACACTTCCTGCCACGTAGTAGGTGCTCAACAAATATTTGTTGATTGGAGGAAAGAACCATATGGGGTTGGTATTGGGGTTCTCTTTTCTTCTCTAGCAGTTTGGACCTGTCTTCTGGGAAGGCTGAACTTGGCCTCTGGCTGTCTTATCCCTCCCTGCAAGTCCCAGATCTGCTGGAGGGATTGGAAAGTATGAAACTTTCTAATTGAGAAAGGTCTCCATGCCTGACTCAGAGTGACTCTGCCTCCTTCATCATCCCTGTAATATTAGCCATCATCATCATAGTGGTAGTGGTAATAGTATTGGTATGGCTGCCATTTTTGAGGACCTTGATATGTACCAAGTTCTGCACCAAGATGAGTTGTTTTGTAAACATTCAGTATCTCATTTTATTCTCCAGACTGCTCAATGCAGTATGTTCTTATTACCTGCCTTGGACAAAGGAGGAGGAGACCAAGGCTTAGACTTACACAAAGTAATGTAGTAACCTGTCAGTTCAAGGACTTGAACTCTTAGAGCCCAGTTCATAACCCTTATGTTATACTGTTAGAGGTAAAAGGGAGTTGAGCGATCATCTCACCCGGTGCCCTCAAATACAGACGAGAAAACTGAGGTTTCCAGAGATTAAGTGGTTTGTCCAAAGACACTTGATCCAGAGACAAAGCTGGAGTCCAGGTTTCCTGGCTGTTCAGGTATTACTCTTTTCACACCATCATGCTGCCTTGTGAGTGTGCACTCTTTCTCAAAGGATAGTGTGTTAGTGGCAGCCTCAGGGCCCCTCTTAGTTCTCCTCCTTCCTCTGTCAGAGGAGTGGGTCTCTCCTCACCAGGTGAGATGAGTGGGAGTAGGTGTGTCTTTAAAGAGGGCAGACTTGATTCTTACAGAGTAGAGAGAGATTGGAGGAAGACTGCTGGCCTATACTCCAAGGTTACTGGAGTCTCTGAGAGCTAGTCAAGGTCATCCTCTGAATGTACTGGAGGAAGAGACTGCAGTCGCATGCTCTAGGTTCTCAGTCCCATGGAGCCCTACCCATTAAGGTTACTCTCATATACAGCTGGGGCTCCATTCAGAAGTCCGAGCAGCTGGTGACTGGATCTTGTTGACCTGGGAGCTTGAATACTTCTCCTAGACTGGCTTAGCCCTTGTTTCTCAAAAAAAGGGAGGCATGAGGTCAGACATTAGCCTTGATGTGTTTCATTTCTATGTCCAGTGGCTGGCTGGGGAGCATGATGCCATGAAATGTGGGTGAAGGGCCCCTACCAAATCCCTCTGCTTCACCCCTAGGAACTGACTGTGACTTGGGGAGGGGTTAGACCTCCTAGCCCTGTGTGTGTGTGTGTGTGTGTGTGTGTGTGTGTGTGTGTGTGTGTGTGTTGTATTTATGTGTGTGTGTGTTTTGGGGGTCAGGGTGCTGGGGGAAAGGAGGCCAGAGTAAAGTGGATTCTGAGAACCAGGGAAGACTTACCTCGTGCCTGGATCTTGAGATAGGGCATGAAGCTGTTTCTGTGTGACCTTGAGATGGGGTGACCAGATGCCCTGGTTTGCAGAGACAGTTCTCGTCTAGGCCTTTGTCCTAGTGTATAATTATTAACTTTCAAAAGTGTCCTGGTTTGGATGATAAAATATATAGTCATCTTTCTTTGAGATGGCATCACCCACTTTCTGTTAATGGGTAGAGAGAGGAAAGGGGAATACAAGAGACGGAAATCCAATTTTAGGAAGAAGGTGACTGGGAGTAGAGCCTTTCCCCAGAGATATTTCCACTTATCCCACATTTGTAAAGAATGAAGACCTGAATCTTTTGATTAGTTTTTCTATAAACATCACTACTACTACTAACCTCACTACTCTTACTACACTAGCCAACATTTGAGTCCTATTTTGTGCCAGATACTATGCTAAGCCCCTGACATGCATTATCTCCCTTAATCTTGCCAAACCCTATGAGGTGGGTGCTATTATTATCATTTCTGTATTTCGCCCCCTTCCCCAAGGCCTAAAGAGGTTAAATAACATGTCCAAGGTACTGTGGGTAGAAATGGCAAGGTCACGATTTGAATCCAGTGGGCCTGGCTCGGATGCCTCTGGTCTTCACTACTGTGTCATACCACCTCTGTGGGCGTGTCCTCCAGTTCCCCAAGTCTGGGAACCTGATTCTGAGAACTGACCCACTTGCTGGGCAGTCTGACTGACAACTCTGGGACATGCTGAAGATATTAGTGCCAGTCAGTTGCTGCCACTTTAGGCTTAGGGGGAGGACACTGCTGGCCTTGTAGTGGCACTGCTGGTTGTCTCTGTGATGACACTTGGAAACTCTGTTCCCCACGGTGTCTGTTACCTTCTTCCTCACTTCAGGCCATCTTGTCAGAGGGAGGAATTTAGGTTGTTTGGGATGGTGGTGAGTTGGCAGAAGGCAGAGAACCTGCAATGTATTTCTCTCTGCTCCGTGGCCCTGATCCTTGATGGGCTCACACTCCCCAAGGCCCCCACAGTAGGGCCTGGCCCTTAGTGGGAGAGTCGGGCGAGTGGACTGTCATCTAGCACCTGCTGTAAGCGAAGCGTGGTGTTCTGCCGTATTTCCTTTACATAGGTAGTGTTCTCATTTGTCTGACAAGGAAACCAACAGGGTTAAATAGCTTGTCTAAGATCGGACAGTGAGAAAGAAGTAACAGACCTTGAGTCTGACTCTAGAATTCATGCCGTTTCCAAGAACTTGCACTGTTCCCCCTCCTGAACCCTGGAGGAGAGGGGGCAGGAGTTGGAACATCTAAAATGGGGACTAGAGGAGGGGAGGTCTTCAGATCAGCTCTTGAGGCTGAGGGCTGGAGGGGGTATCCGGGGCTCATCATCCTGGTCAGGCAGGGCAAGACTGCTCCTGAGCCCTCAGTTCGATGAATGCTGGTTCTAGTCTGGAGAGGAGGGGGAAGGTAAGGCTCATCCACAGCTTCATAGGTGGAGTCAAGGGGCATCCAGAAGAAGGTGCCTCTTTCCCTCAGGGAATAGTGATACATGTACTGACACCAAATCCCACCTCCTGCCTCCTGTGTGGACATCATCAGGTCAAGGGTCAGAAGGGATGGGTGGTCTCTCTGCCTACAGGCAGGGAGGGAGATACACAGAGGGAGGAATCTGGGATTCCCCATGCTGGAGGGCTCCACGGGGAAAGGAAGAACTTTTTCTTGGTTGAGAGGCAGGGGAGAGAAGAATATTTTTTCTGACTGAGGGGATGGTCTGAGGCCCCCAAGCTGAGCTGCATTAGCTTCATTGCAGTCCCATTGAAGACTGTGTTTATTTTTCCAATAATGTGTTAATTAAACATCGATTTCCGGGTGGAGGAAAGGGAATTGGATTGCTAGAGCTAAATGGAGTGAGGAGGATGGGGAGCTGGTAAGAGGGGCCCCAAGCTGGAGTCAGCATTCTGCACATTGCCCCAGGGGGGTAGAGGGGAGCTGGGGCTGCCTCTTCCCTGGGCTCTAAATTTGGAATTGCCATCTCCCCATGAGCCTTCAGGAGGCATCTTTTCTACCCACTGGCTGCCAGAGCAGACGAGAATGTTCTTTGCCGAACCTCAATTCAAGGAGGAGAAATGATTATTCCTCACCTTCCCCAGCATCTTTGCATTGTGGAGCTACCCTGTGCCAGGCTTCATGTTGGGATCCTTCAGCAAACTTGGTGCTAGTACTTTTATACCCCCACTTTGGTGATGAGGAAACTGAGGCTCGGAGAAGTGAAGTAGCAAGTTCAAGAGCAAAGAGCTGGCAGAGCCTGGCAAGAAAGGGAGCCCTGGAGGAGTAGAAAGTATCAGGTTGGCAGAACAGCTGTCAAGGACCCAAGCTCCTGCGAAGGAAAAAAAAAAAAGAAAAGAATGCAGCATCTAATAGGCAATAAACAGAACCATTTGGTATTTGATCTCTGGCCAAGATTGATTGAGCTTTTACCATGTGCCAGGAGGTGCATTAAGTGCCTTGTGTGTCGCTTGTGAGGATGTAGTGGCTAAGTGTCAGGGAGTGTTATTCCCATTTTAAAGATGAGGAGAGTGGGGCTTGGAGAGCTTAACTTGCCTGAGGTCGCAGAGTTGGTGGATGGAGCTGAGGTAAAAATGGAGGTAAGACGTTAGTAAAGAGGACTCTAGGAACCTTCACTGTTGTGTTCCATTATCTCATACACACTGAGGACACGGGGCCTGCTCAGCAAGCCACCTACAGCTTCTAGGAGGGGAAGTATGTGGGGCTCTTAGGATGGATGCTCTGACCAGATCATGTGCCTCAGGAATATCTGGGGTCTTGCCGTGTGAACCCCACTGTCTGATCCTTTCTCAGCTCGAGCCTCTGGTTGGCCGAAGGCTGTTCTGGGGTGTTCGCAGTGCTTGGAGCCTGTAGGGTGAGCTGGGTGGTGACATTCAGTTAGAGCAGTGGTTCTCAAACTTTGCTGCATATTAGAATCACTGTATTAAGTCCCAAACCTATGTTGTACCTCATGTTAATTAAATCAGAATATTTAGGGGAAAGACCCTGGCATCAGTATGTTTTAAAGCTGCCTGGGTGATTCGGTCAGGCTTGCAAACCAGTGGTTCAGAACACTCTCTGCTACCAAGCAGGTGCTGGCAGGCTAGGCCAGCATCTGTTTCCAGAGTTACTTTGGAATTGTGGAAGTAATTAGTTATACACACCCAGGACCCAGTGGGGACACTGCTTATCTTGATTGGTTTCCTTCTGAGAAGAGCCTCTTTCAGACTTTGGTATGCATCAAAATGTCTGGGGAGCTCTTATAAAATGCATATTCGCAAGCCCAGCCCACTGCACATCTGAGTTAGGAGTCCTGGGGTGGGGCCCAGGAATCTGCATTCAAAGCAAGCACTTTCTGTGGCTGGGTGAAGTCATGACATACAAGGTCAGCCTCAGAGCCCCCTCTGTCCCATGCCAGTACTTGTGAAGCCCTCTCTCTTTGGAGGGCAAAAAGGCGAGGCCAGGGACTGCTGTGGTTACCTGTTGCTCTGTGAGACGAGGCCTTTCTTGCTCAGGACCCGCTGGCCACTACTGGCGTGGGAAGGCCTGTCACTTGGCTTGGGTCCCTGCTACCCACTGCCAAGCCTTGCGTGGTGCCCTGTGCGCAGCAGCCCTGAGGGAGGAGAGGATGATTTCAACCTGGAAATTCGGCAGGCTCCCTTCTCAGGTTTAAAAAAATCAGAGTAAATCTCTGCACAACTTGAGTGTTTGGAAGTCTGTCAGCAGCAACCACCCTGAGTCTTCCCCAGGGATCGGTGAAACAGCTTCTCTGGGGCTCATTTTAAACTTTTCTTCCAAAGCTGTCAAAAAATGGAGAATAGTCACAGACTCTCAGAGCTGGAAGGGACCTTGGTGATCATCCATGCTAGGGCTACTATTCTATTTATCTGTTCGTGCATTTATTCATCCAACAGATATTTATTAAACACCTACTATATCCAGGCACCATACCAGGTGCTGGGAATATAGCCACAATGAAGAGAGACACTTGGTTTATCTCTGATGGAGCTTAAGCTTGGGCGGAAGGGCAAATATTAAACAACACGAAGAAATATGTAATCATTAGTTATGATGAGTTGCTCTGAAGGAAAAAGTACGGGGGGCACTGCAAATTTTGGAGCCCTGAGGTAGCATGATGGTGTGGAGGAAATGACAGCTAAGATTGATCAAGTGCTCACTCTGCACAGGCCCTATTATAAAGGCCTCCCCTTCTTACTTTATCTTCACGCTTAGTCTCAGAAGGGAGTACTGTTGTTATTACCATGTTGCAAAGGGAGAAACAGAGGCACAGAGAAGTGCCCAGGCTGGGACAACAACTGAAGTCTGTCTGACCTTCTTCCCCCACCTCAAACATCCCACCTCAGAAGACCTGGTATTTGTTCTGAGGGCAGAAGGATGAGGTGGGGGCAAGGAAAAACCAGAGAAGTTAAGAAAATGCTGATAAGGGGCACCTGCATGGTTAAGTATCTGACTTCGGCTTAGCTCGTGATCTCGTGGTTTGTGTGTTCCAGCCCCACGTTGGGCTCAGTGCTGACAGCTCAGAGCCTGGAGCCTGCATTGGATTCTGTGTCTTCTTCTCTCTCTGCCCCTCCCCTGCTTGTGCTCTGTCTCTCAAAAATAAATAAACGTTAAAATAATTGAAAAAAAGAAAATACTGATAATTCTGGCCATGTGTGGAGCTCTAGGTGCCAAGCATTGTGCAAAATCCTTGGCCAAAATTATGTCACTGAATACCTGCAATAACTAAGTAAACAGTAGGAATTCTTATCCTCTTTTTGCAGGTGAGGAAACTGAGGCTGTGAGAGTTTGAGTTTACAGACGGTGGACCATCTGAAATCCACCCCATCTGGGCTGCTTGGATCTCCCCTGTCAGGCAGTGCTAATCACAAAGAGTGGCTGACGGTGGGGGTTCTCCCAAGGCCCACAGGCCTGCTTGTTCTGGGTCAGGGAGAACCCAGAGGGAGGAACAAAGGTCCTCTCTGGAGCAGCCAGAGCAGTCTCTGTATCATGAGCAGTCTCCATTTTTCTTTCCTCTCACAAGAGCCACAAGGCCAGCCTTTGGGTCTGTTGGCCCACAAGCCCCATAGGGAATGCTTACCCTCTGTCCTCTACCTTTCAGCCCTACCTGTTGCTAATTAGTGAGATGCTGGTCACCTGCAGTTCCCTCCCTCCTCCTCTGAACACCCTCCCTGTGTTCATCTGAGGTCTCCTCTGCCTTTGAGCTACGGAGTCCTCTGGTCCACCCTGAGCTGATCTGCACTGAGCAGATGTGAGTTGAGGTAGGAAGAAGTATAGGGACCCAGGTCACGGACTTGGTCTAGAGTCATGAGGGAGAGTCAGGACCACATATGAAGAGAAAGGAAATGTGTTCACAGGGCACTGGTGAAATACTGAATTCCTGAAAAGTTTGCTAGGACACAGGACTTCATTTCTTCAACCTCCTTTCTGACCTGACATGCAGGTGAGCAAATATGTGTATGGAGACGAGCATCCTATGAGATGGAGGCCTCTCTGTACCCTCCTGGAGTCCTCTTCCAGGATTGACAGGGTGGCTCTGGCCAGGGGGATGCCAGAAGTGGGCAGTCAAGCTTTTCGTCTGCTTTTCTGCAGCCCTTGGCGTGGTGGGGGCTGCCTCAGTACTTGGCTCTGACTCTGATGAGCCTAACACTTGAAGGCCACTCCCCAGATTCCTGGAATTGAGACAGAAAAAAGAAGGCAGGGACGCTTTCTCCGAGAAGGGGTGGGATGTGTGGGAGGTAAGGAGGTTGGCTTGTGTGTGGGCTGTGGCGTTTGGATGACCGGCACACGCACTTTTATCATATGTGTGTGGTTACTTTTATTTTTCTACATTCACCTCCTTAAAAAAAGCGACTTGCTTTCTTATTACAGAATAATGTGTGTTTGTTATAGAACACTTGGAAAATACTAAAAACAAAAATAAGAAGTCACCTGTAAATCCCCCCTCCAGAAATAACCAGTGGGAAAATTTTGATAGCTGTCCTTCCAGCTTCATTTCTAAGCATCCACAAACCAGGGTGTGCTATTTTGTTTTTAAAGAAGTTCATTCTATCATTTAACAAATACTAATTGAGAGCCCACTCTGTGCCAGGCACCAACATCACATTTTGGAAGCTCTCACACTAGCTTGATTTTTCACTTAAAGAATATATCATGAGCACTTTTCACAACAGCCTCTCATGCCGTTGAGCTTCCAGATTTAGATTTTGGGTGTAATGAGGCAGTTGGCAAATTTTGGCATCTAAGATCTTCTGTCTTAAGGAAGGATTGCTGAGCCTCTCTTTCCTTGGTACCTAAGACAAGCACCATATTAGGCCCTTTGGGAGGAAATGTGTCCCTTTGCCAGGAAATAAGGAAGGGACAGAAGAAGGTTTGAAGGGTGGGAAAAATCCTGGCCCTTATTTAGTGTTAGAGTCTGGGACTTCTCCCAATGGGGGGTTTGGAAAGGAGAGATTCCATTCTCTTATATAGAACCTTAGCATCCTAGAGAGTGGGTGGAACCTTAGCGCATGGCTGGTTCACCTTCCTCAATGTAGAGATGGGGGCTAGGAGCAGTTAAATGACTTGCCCAAGAATACACAGGTGGTTGATGACAGAGCTGAAGCTGGAACTTGGGGAGCTGAGCTAGCGAGAGTTGCATGATGATGGTTGGGGGTGGATTTGATAGAAGTGGTATAAAGGGAGCCCATTCAGGCTGGATGGAGGGGCTCCAGTGACCTTGATTGAGTTTGGATACTGTATAGAAAGGAAGTTTGCAATACAGGTCTGATTTTCTGCCCTTCAATGATCTCCTACCCCATTCCTTATCCACAGTGTACCCCATGCCATTATCTCTCATATGCACATCTGTGGGTCTATGGAGGCCTAGGAGATGGGGTGTGAGAGAAGAATGCCCTCTAGAATGCCAGTATTACTCACAGACCAAGCTGGCCTGGTGCAGGTTTCCACATATTCAGTTTTGCAAATATCTACAAGGTACTTCCTTTGCCTCGGGAGGGGGTGGGGCATTGTGTCTGGTGCTAGGGACACAGAAGAGAGTAATGGTTGGCATTTTTCTAGTGAAGGACATTATGACTGTATGTAACCACAGCAGAGGGCCTAGATCCAGGATAGAAGGAACCACATGGGCTTTCATGGAAGGGAGGATTACTTCTTGAGAAGTAAGGGAGTGTGAGGAAGGTTTCACTGAGAAGATGGAATTTAAAGAATGACATCAGTAGATGGAAGAGAAGGACTGAGGATGCCAGGCCAAGGAAACCACATGAGGAAAGGCAAGAAAATGAGGAATTTGTTCTCAGTACATAGGAGATTGACCTTTTATAGCACATAGGTAGAGGACTGAGTGAGAGATGGGGCTGGAGAAGGATGTTCCAGCTCATTTTCAAAGGACCTGGAATGGTAGGTGTTTCAGTTGGGATGATCTCAGTCATTGGAATCCCAACTCAATCTGGCTTAATACAGAGGGAGCTCTGGGGAATGGAGTTTGGAGTTTACATAACTCAAGTTTTGGAGAAAGGACCTCAGCTGTGGTTCAGTCTAGGGATGCCCAATATTGTCAGGGCCTCAGGCTGGCTCTGTCGATGGTAGTAAAATGGCTCTGCAACTCTAGAGCTCATGTGGGTACAGCTCACCCTTGAAAGTAAAGAAATTCTCTTCCCCCAGCCATTGGACAAAAGTCTTGGGCCTCCTTTTGGTTGGACCAATTAGGTCACAGGTCCCTCTCTGAATGAGTTGTAACAACTCTGAGCAGTTATAACCTCTCGCTCTGCCCTGACAGCAGACAGAGGCATCCAGTCCCAACCATGTGGCTACTTCACTATGAGTGGGGGTAGAGTGGATGCTGGTCGCTGCAGGATAGTGGGTAAAGACATCAGGACTCTCGTGTGTGTGTCCCGGGGAACATGGGACATATTACAGCAGCAGGGTGGCCTTTTTACCTTTGTAGTAAGAGAACTCTAGAGATGGGAAGGGAAAGTCCCTGGATTTCCAGAATTCGGAGCAAGGAGGACACTGCATGGCTGACATGGGTCTACTCTCTCAGCAGAAGCCACCAAGCTGGATCATTGAGCCCAGCCCAGAATATGGTCCACGTGGGTGCCTGTGACTCATCCTGGCACACAGGCAGAGCAAGAGGATAACTTACAAAGGACCAAGCCAGTCTTCATCTGTCAACAGCATTCTCCTGTGGTTTTTTGTCATTCTTCAGAGAAAAGAGGCTAAGGGTGTTTTAGGGAAGCCTGAGTGTGGGTGCTTCTTGCAGAATACTTCTAAAGGGACTTGTGGTTTCCCGGGTACAGCCTGAGGTGCAGGAACTCGAGTTCATTCTTTATGGATTTGAGTTTTTTTTTTTTTTTTTTATTCCTTTTGCAGTGTGTACATGCACAACTCCTCCTGGATCAGCTTTGATTGATAGGTGCCTTGGCAACATCCTCATTTCCTCAGGGATCTGATGGCTTCAGAATTGCTTTGCTGGTTTCTGATCATATTTAGCTGGCCCTTGCTGGGCTGTTATGTGCTCTGGACTATGTTTGGAGAATTAATTTGCTTTATGCCTCAAAGTCAATAGGATGCTTTTTGTTTCTGTTCCCTGAATTGAAGGCAGAAGTTTTACTAGGGCATCCCACCCTGAGCTGACAAAAAGGGGGCTCTTCTGCCATGGTGGTTTTCCTCCTGTGTGTGACTCTGAGTAGCTGGAAATTGAGCTAGAATGATGGGGTGGGGGTAGAGGGGCCTGGGATATGGTGCTCTCAGGTTTCAGGATTACCCAACTGCTCTGAGATGACTTTTAGGTGATCTATAGACTTAGGGCAAAAGAGCCATGTTTAAATATTAGCTTTATCATTCATAGTCATGTAGCATTGGACATTTGGCTTTTAAGTTTCAGAGAACAGGTATGGAGGACCTACTGTGTTCCAGGACTGTCTGGACCATACAAACATTTCTTGTTCTGCAATAGCCCTGAGGTAGCAGTGAGAAGGTATCTCTAAGTCACTGGGGGGCTGCTTCATGCATGCACTGTGTCCGAGCTATTCCTGTGCTATCTGGCCCCTCATGATATGACCCATGAGGCAGGCAGCAGTATCTTCACTTTATAGATGATCAAAATAAAAGCTCAGCAAGGTTAAGTAATTTGCCCAAAGCCTCTCAGCAAGTAAGTGAGATATAAATCCAGTAGTTTCTGACTTGAAAGCCTGCAATGCTCTGGGTATCAAGATGTGGCAGAAAAGCATGAGTTTTGGGATCACACATGCAGACCTAGGGTAACTTCCTGCTGCTTATCTATTAGTCAAGTGGATTCCTCACCTCCTGAGTCCAGTGTCATTGTCCATAAATCAGAGTTATAACATAATCCTTGTTATTGGGGGATGCCTCAGAATCAAATGACTTCTCTAAGGCTACTTTGTAGTTGGTATGGGAGGATTAGAACCCAAGTGATCTGATGCCACATCCATGGTCTGCTCCCCTTTTCATACCACTTTGGTTCTGCCTGGTCTACAGCAGCCATAGCCATGATACTGATGATGGTGGTAATTTTTATTATGTGTCACTTGGATTCTGCTAATAGCAAGCCTCTGCTTCTGGTAATGGGTGGGACAGGCCAGCAGATTTTCTTTTCATCTTTCTCCCTCCTGATATTTTGACCTGGGTTTTCTTAGAAGCAGGAGTTGAAGAAATGAGACAAGGGATAAGTGGAAGGGTGAGCTATTAGGGTCTCAGGGTTTCAGGGATTGGGTAGGTCGAGTCAGGAGGTGAGAGAAATCATCAGGTGGCTGCATGGAACATGCCAGAGTCCTTCTTGTGTGCTGTGGAGCAAGGGGAGTCCCTAAGTGGAGTGGGGATCTTGGGCTCACTGTGTGCTCTTGGGACTTTTATAAGTGAGCATATAGGGAACACCCATGTGCCATATGACTGTCCTACCCACACCCCTGGAAGGTTGATATTGTCACCCTCATATTAGAGATAGAGGGACAGGATGGAGGGACTAAATCGGTGATGGCTCCCCAAGACAGTGAGTGTCAGAACAGGATTCAAAAAGGGACTGCTGGATCCAAGGGTTTTCTACTGCAGGATACCTGTGTTTAGAAAAACTTGACTTTCTGCGTATTTCACAGACTCTTGAAAGATTCTAGTCTAACCCCCACCTTCTGCTAGTTGAGGAAACTGAGGCTTAGCAGTCAAATGATTTGACCAGGTTCCCGCAGAGGGAGGAGCCAGCTGTGGTTAAGGCCATGGGATTTCCAGGCTCACGGTTACCTCCCAAATGTGCCGCAGACACCTGCAGTACCTGCCCAGGGAGGAGCCTGGCAGGAATTAATGGGGCAGTGAGGCTAGTGTGCTGAAGGTTGGCATTTGGAGCCTGATTTCAGGTTCCTTGGATACTCAGGGGCAAATCAGGAGACAAAGGCAGAAGTCTGTGCATAACAGCTAGATCACTTTGGGGCCAGGATATGCCATGGATATTCAGTCAATGAGAATAATTGCGATCTCAGAAGGAGGTGGGGCTCAGCTTACTGAGCGGGGGAGTACAGGCTGCCATGTTAATTGAGTTGGCTTTCTGGTTATTATAATCTGGGTTTTTTAAGGTCTGAGTCCTGGGCCTTGGCATCAGACTGACTCAGTTGTGAATGCAGATGAGTCTATTCTGTGTATATAAATTTTGGGCAAGTAACTCCTCCTTTAAGAGTCCCAGGTTTGCCATTTACAAAACAGGAATGAAGTCACACCCACCCCGTAGCTTGGTTTGGAATGTCAAATGAGGACTAGTTTAGTGCTCTCGGAATTGTATGTCTGGCCTGGACCTCTCCCTTCAACTCAAGTGTGAACATGCACCTGCTTAGCTATCATCTCTACCTGCTGTTGAACACTGATTCAACTCAAACTTTCTGTGCTTTTATGTCCTTTAATTTGACCTCCTACCCTGCCCAGTCTTTCCTGTTTGAGAAGAAAGCAACGTCATCCTCCCAGGTGCTCACACCTAAAACACTGAGGATTGTTGTTGACTCCCTTCTGGCTCTCCTGTCCCGACTTCAAGCTGTCAGTAAAGCCTGTAGGCTCTCCCTTAAAAATGGACCCAGAATAGGGCCATATTTCTTACTCATGTGGTCCAAACCACTGCCACCACCTCTTGCCTGGATTATTACAAGGTCCTCCTTACTGCACTCCTGCTTCCACTCTCGCCTCTGTGCATTTCCCGCCCCCCCCCCCCCCCACACACACAACAGCTGGAATGATCCTTTAAAATGAAAGTCAAATTATGTTACTGTGCTCAAACCTTTCCAGTGGCTTCCTATGCAGTGAACCATGGTGGAGAGCTCTAAGTATGACCACAAAGCCCCACCAGATCTGGCCCCAGAACTGTCCACCCTCTTCTCCTTTCATTCTCCTTGCTCATGCTGCTTTTTGAACTTGCTAAGCCCAGTCCAACCTCCATGGTTTATCCTGGCCACTCCCCTGGCTGTTTCCATTCCCCAGGTCTCTGCACAAAATGAACATCCTTGGGCAAGCCTTCCCAGCTACCCTTCCGGAATAGCAGGTCCCTCCTCAGCCCTCAGATCCCCTTATTTCACCTAATTCTCATAGCACCTTACACCATCTGACATAGTACGTATGTGTTCATTTTGCTTATTGTCTGTCTGCCTGAATAGGACCTCATCACCCCGAGGGCTGGCTGGGACTTTGTTTTGTTCACACATGGCACCTCGCACGGGGTGAGCACTCAGTGAACACCTGCTGGATGAATGAATGCCCTGTCCCTGCTTCCATAATTCAGGTGCCTTCTTATGGTGGGTCACTTCTTGCCTAGTCTTTGAGGATCAAATGAGAGTATATTATCCTCTTTCATTCTTCTTCATGAACCACCTTCTAGAGACAAGGCCTGGGACTTTTTGAAATAGCTTTCCATTTTTTTCTCCTTTTAAAAAATGAATACATTTGCCATGCACATTGGTGGGGGTGAGGGGAGAAGTAAAGAAAGAGAAACTCAAAAATTAAGCAAAATAAAAAATGTGAAGAAGAACATGAAGATCACTTGGGATCCCACCTCCCAGAAGGAACCACTGTTACTATTGAGATGCCTGCCCCTCGAGCTTTCCCCTAGGTCACAGGTTTTCTTCCTAGGGGAGAGGGATGAATTGGGAGGGACATTCTACAAATGAAGGTATTATTAAGGATACTGGTGACAAAATGATGGTGACAACTGTGGAAACGTGTGACTAGGAATTGGAAGAATCGGTGACTCTCTTTTTTAGCTTAACTAGTTAGTTTGTTTCTGACCAGATAAGGTCACATACAGGAAAGACAGAGACACCTCGGGAAAGGTATAAGGGAAATTCATGTTCGCCTTGTTTTGCTTATTTTTCAAAGCTTCTACTTGGATGGAGCATTCTTTAAGGCCTTGGGAGCCGTGTATTCAGTGCAAGCAAATTTGTAACTAGTGTGGTGTGTGGGGCTGGGTTAGGAGGTTGGAGACTGACAGCAGTGGAAGGAGTACTTACCCTGTGCCCGGAGTTTAACGTACAGTAGTTAATGCATTTAATTCTCCTGGCAATATTGTGTGGTAGGCATTGTGAATTGCCTTTTACAGAGAACACAGAGACCAGTGGAGAGGTCAAGGGACTTCTCTAGGTGTACACCCTCATGGGCAGTGGTGTATCATTTGAACCCAGGGTGTCTGACTCCGGTGGCTATGTTCATAACCACAACGAAACATACTTCCAGAGCAGTCATGCTGGAGGGGCAGGTGTGGAAATACATTCAATGAAACTGAGGGTGAGGCTGGGACTTTCCATGGGAGGACCCCTTGTAGGGATCCCTCCCAGCCCCCAGAGTTGGTCTACCACATGGCCAGATGGGCTGTTAGAGCCTGGTTCTGTGTCTTTGTCTGGAAGGTTGTCTGGTGGTTGTGCCACCAATGTGAAATAATGAGGCAAATCTGGAGATAGGCATGGTCAGGAAACCAGACAGCCACCCACTCACGTCACTCTCCAGCTTAGGACATTTGTGGTAAATGACTCCCTGCAGATGGATGCGGAGTTCCAGAAATTGGGGGTGAGCAGGGGGTATTAAACCATCCGTTCTCCTCTTTGACCTGTGTAAAAATTCTGAATATCTGACCCTGGTGATGGGGGCTGCAGGGTGGTGGGTGGGAAGGTTGTCTTTTGAATTCATGAAAACCATAGGCCAGTGGACTGAGGGGCAGACTTAACATTCTTACAGGGTGGTACTATGTGGCCCCAGCAGGGGGTTCTGAGTTCTAGCCCTGCTCCCTTCTGCTGCCCCGAGCAAGGGGTATGTGTGGGTGTGCATGGGTGGAAGTGCAGGGTATATATTGTTTGGGTATTGTTACCCTGTCAGAGAGCAGGAGATGCTTCCTGGGCATTAATGATGCTCAGATGTTAAACTGACACTTACAGTTAGGTCTTATCCACAGAGTGAGGAGATGCTTGTGGTTTCACTGTCACTCCTGAGTCTTGCAACCTGAGTGGGAAGAAGGGCAAGAGGGATTCTGCACTCAGACAGTGGTATGGGGTTTCAGGTTGGGTGCTTTAGCTGGGTGGGAAGTATTGAACTCACCATTGTCCTGCAAAAATAGCTTGTCTCTCAGTTCTGTTTCTCAGGGAAAGAGAAGTCTTCTTGGATTCCATTCATTCAACAAATCTTTATTGAGCACCTGCTGGGTCCAGACACTGTGTTAGGTCTTGGAGTAGGGGCAGCGGTGTGGGTGACAGCTGGCAGAGTTGACGCATATTCTGGTGGCCCCCTTGACTTGAGTGGATGATGAATTGGATATGGGGATAAGGGAGAGATCAGTGGGGAGAATGATTCCCAGGGTGTTGATGTGAGTAGCCATCGGAAGCTTGGCATCAGAACTCCTCCCCCAGGGAGGGTGGCATGGCTCCAGATTGCTGGGGCAGATTTCACATAATTCAAAAAGGGGAGGGGAAGGAGAGGCCCTGAGAAGTGTCAGCCAGTGAGTTTGAACCTGTGCACTTTCCTCTTCCTTATAAGAAATTACTGCTCATCAGTACTTCCTGATTTCTCCTCAATCTGCCCAGTGCCTCCTACCTTCCTGGTTCACTACCTCAATATGGAATAAGAATATGGGAAGGAGAAATGGACTTGTAGAACCTTTACCAAGCTAAGAGAAACTTCATAAAACCTGGTCAGCTTGGGACCCAGGAAGACAGATCAGTCCACGTCCAGTTCTGATAAAGTAGATATCATTGTCACAGATGACTCCAGCTGTTAATGTTCTTTCAAACAATTAAGGAATTATGGAATGTTAGTGCTAAAACGTAATTTTGGAGCTTGTCTAATTTAACCCCCACCCCCTATTCTAGGGATACATAAACTCAGGCTTAAAGAGGTTAAGGATTGCATAAAGTCACACAGCTGGTAAGTAACTGTAAAGTTGGGGAGAGGAGGCTGGAAAAGCACCAGAGAAAGGGATCCCAGAGAGTCAAGTCAGTGCTATTTAGGAATATAGGCTACCCCAGGAGTCTGCTGGAGGGGGGAGGGTAAAGCCCCTGTCCTATACACAGAACTGGCTCTCTCACTAAGAAACCTGAGTATCAAGTGAAAGTGGGACTGAAGGGGTCAAGATTACAGCTGAACCGCCTAGAAGACAGAGTTCAAGGTTATCTGTCAGCCCACACTCTTGGAAAGTCCTCTCTCCAGGCACTGGAGCCATTGATGTGTCATGGCTTGAGGGCCACCTTCTTTGTGTCTTTCTCTGCCTCATCCAACCTATTCTGCTAGACTTGATATCATAGTGCCTATTTTCTGCAGCTGGCTGGCTGGCTAATTCTCCCCCTCTGCCTCTGGACTTTGACCCACTGGGACTAGAGCATGGGAGAGCACTGCCCATGCCCTAGTCCAGTGGTGATGATGCAAGCTGGGTTTGGGTCAGGAGAATGATGTGAGACCCACATCAGTCCACTCTCTCCATGTGGTAAGGGTTTTCTGGGTGTAATGGGCTGAGTGCAATGGTTGGAAACCACAGATCAGTCCCATTGTAGCCTTGCTTTGGCATTTTGATAGGAACTGTGTTTGAGTGTAGAGAACTTCAGAACTTTTCTTTGAAATATAAAATGGAAGCTCACATCAGGGCTAATATCTAGAATTTAGGCTCAGCACACTGGGCAAGAGCCCACTGGGGAGATGGAGTCTTGACAGCCACCTGGGTGAGGTTCCTGACTTCTGATGTGCTACTTCTTTGAGCTCTAGGGAAGCTGTGGCTCAATGGCTCAGAATGTAGACACCTAGAATGTGTGGACAAGGTGAGGTCATTGCCACCTTTGCCCGTTATTAGTCAGGGCCTAACCTGGGATAGTCTAGCTGCATCTGGCAGGAGGAGGGAGGGTAGACTTATCTACCATGTTGGCCTGGGGTCTCTGGCAGAGTAGGAGAGCCACTCAAGCTGGGTGTGTCAAAAGGAGGGTAGTGTGAGATGCGCCAGAGTGAGCAGAGGGAGTCCAGAGATGGATGACTAAGTGTATGGAGGGGCAGCAGTCACAGAGGGGGCAGGGTGCTCCAGCATCCTGAGGTAGATATCTCGGTCCCCATTCTGGTCAGTGCCTGTCTGGACCTGCATTTCAGTCTTGAGTCCTCTCAGGGGCCCAGCCTGAATCTATGCCCTGGTTGGCGCTGACCCCTTGGCACTGATTTGAGCGCCATTTGTCTTTGTGTCTGATCTGCAACGTGTGCAGATGCAGAAGTGGCTCAATTGATGACCTGTCTTCCGGAGCACTCAGGGGATCCTGGGAGGCTTGGTTGCTCAGACATTGCAGAGGTGTTAAGAAGCTCTTGGTGGAGATCTGCATAGGGAGGTTAATTATTACTGTCCCCCTACCTCTCTCTCTTTCTCTCTCTTTTTTTCCTCCCTGTCTGGTAACCTTAGCTCAATTTAAGTAAGTTTTAAATCTCAAGCTGAGATAATGTTTAAGGACTGTAGTTCTTGAAAAATTAGTTCCCAGGGAAAGGAAGGAAAATCAACATAAAGTGGCTACTGTGAGCCAGGACTATAGTAGGCATTATCATTGTGTTGTTCATTTGTTTCTTCACAGTGATCATGAAGGGTGTTCATTCATTTGTTCATTCATTCATTCATTCATTCTTTTGGTATTTTCTGAGCACGTGGCATGTGCAAGATAGCATTCTAAGCTCTGGTGGTATATTGGAGTCCAGGGCAGACCAGGTTTCTGCTCTCATAGAGCTGACAGTCTAGTGAGAAGTGTGGTAGACAATAAACATATAGCAATTAGACAATTTCAGACATAAGTGACTTCCAGGAAGGAAATAAAAGGGCAGGTGGGTGACTTTGGAGAGGTGCAGGGAAAGCCATCTGGGGAGACCACACCTAAATGAGGACAGAACCATGGCAGAGCTGGGGAGGTGCCACCCTGCTGGGAACAGCAAGTGTAGACATCCAGGATGTGGACTTGGGAGTGACCTTGGCCAGAATGAGGAGATATGGTTTTGTTTCCTGTTTTCCAGATGAGGAAACTGAACCTCAGAACCCAGCTTGTCCATTATCACCCAGCTTCCTTGAGTAGATCATCTCAGTCTAAACCTAAGATCTTTCCTCTGTTACCTGTTGCCATTAATAAACTGCTTATGTGCTCGTTTGTAACACATTTTCATGCATCATCCTATTCCATCCTTATAAACTACTGTGAGTCCTGTTTGACAGATGGGGAAACTGAGACCCAGTGGTCAATATAGTGGTCAATATAGTGGTCAGTATAGTGGTCAACCAAGTACCTCATCCTAAATCACACAGCCAAAAATCAGAGGTAGGATTCAAACGCAGGTCCAAAGGACTGACTGCTGTATTTTGAAACCACAACATGGGGTGGTAGAATCAATGCCTCTGGACCCATGGAAATGTCTTCCATGTTTAGAGCTGAAACAACTGTACACCTGGGAGTTTGGTGCCTTCTGCATGCCAACAAGCCAGGAAGTATAGGGTGGGGACTCACACTGAGGCCTCCTATCTCCTGGTGGCCCCTCCTGCTCTAAATCCTGCTTTTATCCATGAGGGGCTGATTGCCACTGGCTGGCATAGAGGACACATTGCCAGTGTTAGGTGTGGGCTCCTTGAAAGGTGAATCATCTGAAATAGACACTGAACTCCTGTGATGGGTTAGGAATTTTGCTAAGGACTGTGAAAGAACAAAAAGAGGGGAGTTATTTGGTTCATCTCTGTGATGGGAAATAATCACCCAAAGGTGCCAGAAATACTTGACCCCACCCCCCCTTCCTGTAGTGCTGGGGAGGAAAGACCAATTAGACATATTCTTGTGCTAAAGGATCTCACAGTCTGGCTGGGAAGATAGAGCAATTAATATGACCATAATATGTTGTAGAAGGACTTGATTATTCATTTAGTAAGTCACTCTCCATTGTGTTTCTATGCACGCCATGTACTGTAGTAGGTACAGGGGGTGCACAGGTGAAAAGGGCCAACAAGGTCCCTTCTTCATGGGGCTTGCATTTGGGGTGTGGGGGAAGGAAAGTGAGCATAGAAGTACTGAAGAATCTGAGTACAAACTGGGATAAAGCTATGAAGGAGAGTTGTAGGGAGCTGTCTGAAACTAATGGGAGGTTCCTCTTTGTTGAGTGTGTTGGAGAAGGCTTCCTGATGGAAGAAATGCTTTGAATGATGCATGGTTTGGAAGGCTTTGATGGAGGCAACCTTAGGTTATCCGGGGAGCACTAAGGAGGTCACCTAGCCCAACTTGGGAATGTAGATCAGCCTTCCTCTAGGTGGTGACACTCTACTGGTCTTGAAGGAAGCTGCCAAGGGAAGGGGTGGCTGGGATTCAGGGCTGGAGGATGTGTCATGGACAGTGGGAGCGAGCAGTGTGTCACAACACACACATTTTGGCACCACTCTGCATGATCTCCTTAGGAGACCTCTCTGCCTATTTACTGGATGCCGTAAGGTGGCAGTTCACTTATGTCTTGAATGTCTATTCTCCAGCTCTTTCCTTTGAACTCTGCCCATGGCCAGCGCAAGCATATAAATTATCCAGCGGGCCTTGGCCCTGCCCAGCGGGCCTGTTCATTCAGTGGCATGCACGTATAATCAGTATAAGAGGCTGCCACTGCTTTTATCTACGGTGCTGGAGAAGACCATCTGCATTCACAGTGCTCAACTGCACACTGGCATTTTTTCTACCCATCCCCCTCCTGCTCACTTTTTCTGGCTTCCACTTACCTCTAAGGCTCTGTGGTAGGATTTTGCAGGTGGGCCATGGTTCCGGTGTCTGCCCCAAACCCTCATGCTCAGCAGCTGGAGAGGTTCTTGCCTGTTTAGCCCAACCTGGAGAATACCTAGGCCACTGACATGCTGAGCCTTTCGCTCTGCTTTTCCTGGCACTGCATGAAAAGGGTTTTGATCCCTTCTAACATATCTAACACTTACTGGACAGGCTGGCAAGAGAGGGTATGGACTCCCTTATTTCCTTCCTGGTAGGGTATTTGCTGGGTGGGGCAGTCTTTCTTGCCCCTCTTCATGAGAGAAGCCTGACTCCTGGGCTCCATGACCAAGTATTTTCCTTTTGAGAGACTACTGGGGCCATTTTCTTCTTGATCCCTCCTTCTCTCCTGCCTAGGGAGGACAAGAGATAGCTTCTAAATACCTCTTATCTGTGATAGATGTGTTTGTCTTGTCTTATACCTTCTTGATGTCCATTCAAGAGTGTTGATTGCTGTCTATATATTTTTAAAAATCTTGAGTCATCGTGTAGCTCCTCCAACCCAGAGCAAAGAACATTTGAAAATATTTTCAGTTGAGAGTGATTATGACTCAGATGGACTCTGTACCACTTTGGGAAATCCTTGGGACCAGGCTCTACTCTTCGCACTTGTCCTTTGGCTGTGGTTCTGCTGGTCACAATTCAAGGTCTTGGCACAGCTCTGGATAAGGAAGTGCTCTGCTGGGCTGGTTTCTGCCTGGCACATGAGTTCAGTTTTCTTCTTTTGTTCCCCACTGCTCAGTCACACCCTCTTCTGAGAGAAGCTGCTCTTCCCAACACCCCTGCTGGGTGGACAGCAGCCCTGCTTTGTATCTTGTGACCCCATCCATTGCCCACCCCATAGTCATAGCTTATTGTGCCAGTGGTCAGCACTCGTGGCTGGCCAGCCATGTCCTGGTCTTGCAATATAGAGCTTAAAAAAGATGAGTCAGGCTGATGGTTCTGCTCCCTCAGGGGTCTGGAATTGGGTGAACTGGTGGTGGCAGTTCCTGAGTGCAAAGACCGTGAGGGTGGGAGATGGTGACCAGCAGAGGCAGGAGAATAGGACATGAAACAGAAAGCAAAGCAGCAATGCCATGAAGGAAGGGAAAAGAGAAACGAAGGTGTAACTACTTCCTTTGCTAATGACTTTGTGGTCCCACCTGTCCTGCTCCTCATATCCTCCCAGCAAGCCACTAAAGTAACCACAGAGGGCCTTTGTTTCTTGCAAATTAAAAGTTTATTAAACAGTCCAAGTCTTCTCTGAGCTTTCCATCATTTAGATGAGGGCAGCAGGATAGAATTTTCTCAAAGGGAAGGACTGGGGGTAGGTTTTAGAGCTGTGTTTTCTTTCACTTAGCCTCCCATAAAACTTCAGATGTCAGCTCATTTCCTACAGTTTGGGGCAAGTTTCTGGAAGATTCCTTTGCTTGGTGTCTAGCTGGCAGATTCCTGTCCGGACCAGGTGACAGGCATGTCTCGGTCATATGGTGATGGAGTGAAAACCTCTGGCTGATCACTGGCCGCAGGATGGGGCTCCTGACTCCAAGGAAATTTCCGGTGATGCCAGAAATGGAAGAAGTGTTGAGGTCAGCAGAAGCGTCTGGTCAGAGCCTGCATTGTGGCTTCAAATGGACATTGTTGAGAGGCCAAGATGAACTATCTAGAAAACAGCAAGAGAGGCTCATGTGAGAAGAGCAAGTGTAGCAACCAGAGGCCAGGGGCAGATCTGGGCCGGTGCCACTGGAGGTTGCTCAGGTTTCCAGCCAGTTTGTCTGCAGGGGCATTTGTTGGATCTGAGGCCCTGCTCCCTGAGGTCTTTGAAGTGTAGCAGTTCGAGCCAGGCATAGGGCCTTATTGTTTTCCTTGATTGTAAGGATAGTACGAGCAGCTAACATTTGTTTTGCCAAGTGCTCTGCTGAACATTTCACAGGTGTTTTTTTTTTTTAATTCTTGTGAACAGAGCTTTAAGGCAGTTATCATTATTTCCTCAAGTTACAGATGAGGAAACTGGGGTTTAGAAAACTTGACCAACTTTCCCAAGACCACACAACTAGTCTGAGGTGAATGGACCACGCATCCTGGCCTCTGTGACCACATAGCCATGTTCTTAAGTGCACTCTACTACTTTGTTTGTTAATATGGACCTGGAGCCTCAGCGGGGTCCTGCTTTCTCACTTTGGCCACGTCCCAGTGAATGACCAAGTATCTCAGGAGGTTTGCCAAGTCCTGGCTGCTCCCCCACCCCCACTCCCGGAAGACACCTGTTGATGTGAGCAGCTGCCGTACCCTTTTTGAGCTGAAGGCAACCCAATATGCTCTGAGCCAGGGAGGGACTCAATACATTATGTAGGAGTGGCTGTACCCCTGGGATGGATGTCATAGACTTTTGTACTTGCAGTCAGAGAGTGCCAACTGCTTCTGGAAACAAAGCAAAGACCTGCAAGTTGGGGGTACATAGAGGAGACCAAGGGTGTATGTTGCCTTGAGGGTCTCCCCTCTAGATTGTGGTAGTTCCTGGGGTGCAACAGTCCCTGCCAAGGCTGGTGTAATGGGAGGCATTTCAGGAACGGTTTGCTGTTAGGATGGTGGTTAGAAACTCCTCTCTGGTTCATCTGCTCTGTCTTGATTGGGGAAACTTGGTATAGCACAACGACAGGCATGTTGGGAAGAGGGCCAGCCTGAATCTTCAGCCATCTGTTAATGGGGCAACGGATTATGATGTAGCATGAGCAAGTTGCCTTAATTGGGCAGAACCATCAGATAAGGTTACAGCCAGCCATGGGAGGAGACTGAACAAGGGTGTATCAGTTGTGGATGTGCAGCTTGGGGTATGGAGTGGGGCTTGTGGAAACAGAAGTGTCAGCCTTGGTGGAACTCAAGTGCATAGTTCTCAATGGGTCCCCAGTCCCCTGGGAATCTGTGTAAAATGCACATTCTTGGGCTCCACCTCAGACTTCCTGAATATGAATCTTTGGGGATGGGGCCCAGTGAGCTGCATTTTGAAATGCCTTGCGAGTGATTCTGAGGCATGCTAATGGTTGAGAACCACAGCTGTAGACTAGGGTAAGTGGCAGTGTGGTGTCCTCTCAGGGAGGGGAGAGAAAACCTCGCACTTTCTGGCTTCCTGTTGTGTAATGAAACATAGACTTAATTCTCCTTGGTTTCATCCAGTTAACAACAGTGGTTCTCCAGTAATTCAGGCCAAGTTCCCCGTGGTCCAACTACCCCACTCACATGAAAAAACCTTCACTGGACTTGAGTTGGGGGGAGATTGGTGGTTTGATAATGGTTTTGGCTGATGTTTCCTTGAGGTGGTGTGGTGTAGTTGAATGGGAGCCTGCACTGGGATTCTGGCCCTACCATGTGTTCGTCACATGCCTCTTCCTGGCTCCTGGACCTAGGTTTTTTATCTATGGAATGGCATGGATTTGGAGCTCTTTGAGTTCCTTACTTGTGGTGACACTCCATGGTTCTCAGAGATGTGCCAAGTAGAGGCCATGGTTACATCATGCTGGAGACAGAAGTGTTGATGCTGTCATATTATAAGTATTAATATTGGAAGCGACAGCCTGCTGACCATCTGGAAGAATCTCCTAGGGCACTGAAGGCCCTGGACCCTGATTTGAGACCTGCATTTTCGGACAGGTGCCTCATTAATAGAAATGACTTCCTGAGAATGTAGCCAAATAGGCTGCCTGACTTTGTCCCACATTGCCAAGACTTTGAGCACAGAGGTCAACCTACACAGAGGGTTAATCCCTCAGTCTTCGGTATCCCTCTGTCTGACCCTTCTGGGGCTCTGGTGGCTTCCACTGGGTTACTTGATTGGACATGTGTGCTGCGCTTTGGAGCTGTTGCAGGAAAGACTGGGAGAAACAACCAGCCTGTGAGCGTTTCTGTCCTTCCTTGGCTGAAGACACTGTTCAGGCTTGGGGGTGGAGCAGGGGGAGCCTGCATCGAGGACTGCTTGTACTGCCTTCGCTTGCACAGGACTTTGGCGTCAGAGGGAGAGAACATGTACAAATCTGCTGCAGTTGACCTTTTAAGGCAAACCAACTTGTATGTTTGCTACACGAAGGGGCTGCTGACAAGTCTCAGGCTGGAGACAGAAGGTGGAGGAGAAAGGAGAAACATCACCGCCTTAGGAAGAGAGCTCATGGGCTGGTGAGAGAGATGAAGCAGCAGGTAGAGCCAGGGCGGCTGTGACATTGTCAGACAGTCGGGCCTGCTGCTCTTCCGTCTTCTCAGAGGAGGGGCTTCTGAAGTGTGACTCGGAAGGCCACCAGAAGAAAGCACGACTGAGCATGCCCCACTTGCACTTCTCCCTGAGCGAGGTTACCACGACAGAAATGGGTTGGTGACCAAAGCCCCCTACAGGCTAGGGCCTCCACCAGGGACAAGAATGGGTGGCTGATTCAGATGCAGCTCTACATGGAAGCAGCCGGACAGGAGAAATTCCCATAGTGCACCCCCATCCCCTGCTTCACCTCTCCTGGGTCTCCTTTTCCAGCATCAACTCAGGAGGTGAGATGCTGCCTTTGGTGAGCCTTGTCTAGTCTTCCAAGGTTGGAGAGCAGAGTGCTGTCCTGGGTTTAGTAGTAGGAGAAACAAAAGGCCTACCGACTTGACTCCATTTCCCTGCCTGAAAATGAAGGAAAAGGCCGTTCTTGTCTATAGCCAGACAGGGTTTGACAGAATTCTTAAAATAAAAAAATGTGAAACGAGGGAAATCTGAATCTGTGGGAAGGTCCTCTGTGAAAGGATTTTGTGGGTTCCCTGTCAGTGAAGCACATTGCAGCAAGATTGTCTTTGTTTCTCGGGGTGTCAAGTGCGTGGGCTAACCATAACCAGAATGTGCTGCTGGGGGGCTTCCCTGGAAGGGGATGTAAGGTAGGGAGCTGAGGGCAGTGGGGAGGAGGTCCAACCAGGTAACCTTAAAGGCCCTGTCAACTCTTTATTATTCTTGTGAAAAATCTGTTAGATGGGAAAATAAATGCTAGTGACTGACCTTGTTCTATAGGTATTGGTCGAGTGAGCTAAGCAAGATTCCTCATATGAAGCCCAGTCCCCTGCTAACATTCAGACAGGGAAGACGTGGTTATTGGGGTGGAGGCACGCTACTGTCATGGAAGAGTCCCTGGCCTTTTCCAGCAACAAAGGCAAAGGAGGGACATGGAACCAATTTTAAGTACCATGTACCAGGCTTGGGGTGAGATTCTTCATGTCTATTATTCAGCTGAATCAGCACAATAATCACAGGGGATGGGTAGGATTACTATTCCCCATGTTCTTGGTGAGGTCATGGAGATGTAGAGACATCCAAACCCTTGAATGCCGTCACACGGTCAGCAAGTGAAGACCTCCAGTTCACAGCTGTGATCAGGCCTGTGACCTCCCACTCTGCCTCCCAGGCTGGAATGGGGGCTTATCTTTTTGAAGACACTTATGAAGAAGATGGGGACATGCTAAGGTTCATATCTGAGACCTCTGTACCTTCTTTACATGTGAGATGTTCGCTTTTATACCTGTGTCCGGAGAGCGGGCTTTTGGGGAAAAGGCTTTCCCAGCTGGAACACATCCTAGGGCCCTGGGGTTGTGAATTACCGGGCAGGTGAGAAGAGTCAGGTGTGTGGAGGGAAGCCCCTCCTTTCTGTTTCAGTCTCCCTCCTTCCTGGGGCCCGAGGGGAGTATTAATTACTCATTGTTGGCATTTTAGATCTGTATAAAGTGTTCTGCCCATGTTACTGTTTCAGGGTCAGACATCAGTGACTGGTAGCCTGGTGCTTGGCTCCAGCTCTCAAGTCTGATGTGTTTCTTTGATCCCAGTCTTTCTCAGCAACTTGGCTCATTTTCAGAACTGGGTGGGAAATGTTACAGGCTCACTTTCTACCTGTTGTTTTTGTTCTTTTCTTTCGTGGGTATGGCCAAAGGCAGAGAGGTTGGGGAAGGAGACGCGGTGAGTTGGACTGACCACCTCAGACTTTGGAAATCCAAGTTAATTTTGTTTTGTTTTCTTCAGTAATTTGATAAATTTTTTATTGCCACTATTAACACACAGTATTTTATGTAAATAATACACAATACTGAAGACTTAAAAAATTTGGAAAAGCCTGGAGACCAAAGCAAAAATCACTATTTTCCTACCATGTACCACTATTATTAAAACGTTGGTATAGGTTTTCCTAGATGTGTGTGTATGTGTGTATGAGATTGTGTGCATTTATATATTTCTTACAGAAACAAAACAGATGTACATAGTCTATTTTTTCTTTTAGTGTTATAATATGAATGTATTACTGTGTCAATAAATATTCTTTAAACTTTTATTTAAAATGTTATAGGGATATAAAATATTCCATTATATAGATGTAACAATTTACTTTATCCCCTATTAGTAGATAATTTAGGCCTTACATTTTCTATAATTAGAAATATTACTGTTTCTCCCTCTAAAGTTTAGACTATATCATCATTCCACCTGTAATGTATGAGAATAAACATCTCTAATACTCTTACCATATATTTTTGCCAATCTTTGCTTATTTGATAAGACCCCCCTGCCCCCCAAAAAAGGTGTTCACTATTTCAACCTTAAGCAGTGCTAAGATAGAGTGTCAGGACGTGTGGATGGGTTTGTTGGGAATATAAGAAAAAAACAGATGTCAACCATCTTGGTTTGTTTTTCTTTATTGACCTCCTTTGATTTTTCCTGTGTCAATGTAATGCAAAAACACTACTCTATCCCAAGAAATGAGGTATATTTAAACATCTTTTACAGGATATTTTTCACAGTTTTATTTATAAGAGCAAAAAGGTTGAAATAACCTAAGTGCTCACAATGAGAAATCAGTTAAATTAATGGTAATAATGGAATACTATGCAATCATTAAAATAATTTAATAGCATAGGGAAAAATCAGGCTATAAAATAATATGTACATAATGATCTCAATTAAATAATATGTACATAGAGAAAAGGCTATAAAGGTTAATGTTAATCATTTCTGAATGGTATAATTATACTTTTTCCCTTGTGTTTTCAAAAAATTTTAACAAGTACATGTATTAGTATTGTAATCATTCACAAAGCAGATGTTAGCAAGTGAACTCTAAAATATTACACATGAAAATAAAGAGCTCTGAGTAATTGGATTTTGAGTCACTTAGATTCTTCCAAGGACGTTGTAGGTTATCGAGTCTTCACATTCTTTGAGTCTAGTGGAGCTCTTTGGAAATTTGCAGAACCATTTTCTAGTGGGGGCTTTAATGAGGATAGAGTCAAAACAAGGAAATCAAGATTAGCTTCCATCTGCTTTTCTGTCCTTTGTGTTTACTTGGGGGTAACAAGATGGTGGGATAAGGAACCTACTTATGGTGCCCACTGCCCTGGACAAGAGGATATATAGGACATGCCATCCAAGGCACTGATGTATCTCAGTACTATTGGGGTTGTTGTTTGGAAACTGAAAGGCAGGAAATGACAAAGGATGGATATACTAATGTCATCTGGTGGGATTGATTTGGTTGTGTTTGTGTATTTCTGGTAATGATAAATACCCCAATATGTTGGGAACAGAATCCTATGCCAGTCCTTCAGTTACTGATGAGGGAATGGAGGTCTAGAGGGATTAAGTCACTTGTCCAAGCCAGTGTCTTTTACCCCCCCCCCCCCCCCCATCACAGTGTCTCACTGGATGGTACAATGTATCACATGTTGGATATGTCTGACTGGCTGAGATGATTCACAGTATACTTGGATGGTTTGGAAGTCTTTGAAATTGCTTGGTTAGAGTTTGGTTAAAAGAGGATAATTCAATTCTGGGTAGTAGGATGGTGGGAGGAGGTCAGTGTTGGTCTTTGCTCATAATATGATAGTTATTAAGTGATATTCAGAGGAAAAGGAAATATTAAACTTCATAATAAAGGAAGGTGAACTAGGGCAGCTGGCAGAGAGATTGAGTCAACAATTGAATGGATTTATTTTCCCCAGACTCAAGTTGCACGTGAAGATGCCCTTATTTTGAGTTGCAGGCACTCTATGCCATGGGTTTTTCTCCTGTTATGTATTTCATCCTAGGTGAATGAGAACGTTAAGAACTGGAAATTTCATTTACCTTTATGACTTACAGCCTCATGCTGTATTGCCTTATTTGCCTTTGGCTATGAGTGCTCTGAGGATGAAGATACTGAGTTCACTTTGGGCATCACTCTTTAGTCTGAGGATCGGTTCAGAGGAAGCAGTAATTATGGTGAGAGAGGACTAGAATTCCTCCCCAGAAAGGAGCTCTTAAGACAGGTACAGTGTATAGGAGAAGAGAAGGTAATTGAAGGAATGAGTAGGGCAGGACAGCTGGCTTCAAATATGTAAGGGGCTATCATAAGGAACAAAGAATAAGCTTGTTCTGTGTGACTCCTGAGAGCAGAGCTGTAGCTGATGAGGGGAGACCCATTTCAGCTCAGTGTAAGAAAGACCCTTCTAGAAACCAGAGATTCTCAACAATGGTCAGTGGACTAATGGAAAGTGTCCAGCAGAGAGCCTCCAGATGTTTGTCAGAGTTTTCTGTACTGGGTGGGAGTTTGTTTCAGATGACCACTAAGGGCCATTCCAAGTCTGTGTTTCTATAACCCTATGTTTCTATGTTTAAGTAGTGTGTACATTATGCATTCATCATTCTTATTTGTTAAGCTCTTATTATACTTGTCATGCATTCTACTAGGCATTGGAAATATAATGGTAAAACGTAAAATCCCTGAGTTTATAATCAATTGAAGGAGATAAATGGTAAATAGATTATTGCAAGGTATAAGTCCAACTTAGTAAAGTATAGGGTGCTATGAGCTCCATAGGAGGTGTAATCAGATTAGCTTGGAGTGACTCATGGAATCTTTCTGGAAAAAGTGAGGAGAAAAAACAAAAAAAAAATGACTATGGCTTGGGTAGGCCAAGAGGGTAAAGAAGAGTATTCTAGGTAGAGGGAATAGCCTGTACAGAGGTGGAAGGACAGCACGGTGCATTAGAGACACCAGTTGCTGGGGGAGAGGCAAGTGAAAAGAGGGATGAAGCTGACCAGGTGGGAGGCAGATGATGAAGGGCCTTGTCTGCCAGGTCAGAGTTTGGACTTCATGTGGAGAACAACAGGGAATCATTAAAGAGCTTTAAGGAAAGGATTGTGTCACCTGCCTCAACTTCTGGAAAGACCCTTTGGTTCCAACATGGAGGGTGGGTTAGAGGGGACCAAGGCTGGCTGCAGAGAGACTGGTTGGAGTCTATTCAGTAATTCGGGTTAAGAGGTGCTGGTGAAACTAACAAACTACAGGGGCAGTGAGGATGGAGAGGGATGGTCAGGTGGTGGGGAGATTTCAAACTGAGTAACTAGGAGGTTGGAGTGCCATTTGTTGAGACTGAGAAATTAGGCCAGGCAGCAGATTTCGGGGCTAGTAGAATGCTGATATTGTGTTTGAAGTGTCAGTGAGACACAGAGATGAAGACACTCTTTCTTCATATTTTGCAAACTACCCAGAAGAGGTTCATTTTTGTCTCCTAATACCATGGAGGAGTTTCTCTATATAAAATAGGACTTTTCTTCCAAAGCACTTTCATGACTACTTTTCACAGATCCTCACACAATTCCTGTGAAGTGCAGGAGAGAAGTTTCTTTCAATGCACAGAGTTTGGACTTAGTATTCTATGAAATCATAAGTGGGTGTTCTTAGAATATAGTCACTCAGGTGGTTTTCACTTTCTCTTGGGTCACTCATATCCCAGGAAGACCATGGTTCCCCTTCTCTTTTCTGCCCAGAAAGAATTACTAGGTGGTTAAGGAGCTCAATATTGTCTCCTGTGAAGAATGATTCTCTCTGTGTAAGTAGAGAGGATCAGAGGCCCAGATAGGCTAAGAGACAAACAAAACAGTGGGTGGACAGCCAAGATGGGATTGCTTTTATTCCTTGATAGTGGCCTCTTTAGTTGGTTGGCCCACACTCCTTCCATGGAATTACCTTCCTGAACGTTCCAAGGTTGATTAAGTAGATCCAATTTGGATTTCACTTTATGGTTCTGCTGTTGTTGACATGTTTCATAGATTCATAACTTGTAGGGAGATAGAAGATTTTCAATTTCATTAAGGCCAAATTGTAGCTCGGTGGGGTATAGAACCACGTGCACAAGGTTACATAATGAGCGGGTCTTCTGGATTCTCTTCCCGTTTCACCATGTTGGGCTTTTAAAAAATCTTACTCAGCCATAGATCTGTAAGGATGTTTATTTCTTAAAAGCTATAAGGACCCACCCCTTCTTTTTGATTCATTTCTTCTTTGTGACCTTAAATGTCTGAGTTCTTTGGGGACATGCCACTCACCCTCTTCCCTCCCTTGTACTCTACCTCTTCTTTCTGTGTGATCTTATCTACTCCTATGGTTTCCATTGCTATTTACGGGTGTATGACTCCACAGTTGGTACCTCTAGGCTTGAACTCCTTCATACACTTTAGATCATCTACATCCTGGTCTCACCCTCCACAGGCACATCAGAATCAATAGCTATAAAACTAGCAGTGTTGGCTTCAGACCTACATATGCAACTGCCTACTGGTTGAGAATCGATAGCAAGTTGAGAATCCAACTCTACATGACTATCTGCTTTTCATCTTTTTCTGCACATCTGAGTGGGCAGCATCCCTGCCTATTTAAGAATCTGAGCTGGAAAGCTGGGAGCCAGCTTCAATATCCCTCTCTTCCCACCACATTAGTCATCACACTCCTTTGGTTCTACCTTTTAAATAGCTGTGGTCTCTATTTGCTCTTCTGTGTCTTTCTTGCCAATGGGTCCTAATCAGCTTTCAACTTGAACACTCTGACACTTTCTTGGGTGGGCTTCCTACCATCAGTTCTTTTCTTCCTCTATCGTCTCTTCTTCTCCCACACACTGTGGGAGCAATCTTAAGGAAACAAACCTAATCACACCATTCGTCATGTAAAATACTCCCTTACATGGAAAATCTCTTCAGTGTGCCATAACTAGTGGCTAAGAGTCTGAAGTTGAGTTAGATTGTCTGGGTTTGGATTCCATTTACCAGTTATCTTGGGTAGGTTATGCAACCTTTCCATTCCTCAATTTCCTTACCTATAAATGGTAGATAATAATAATACTTCATACGGTTGTTATAAGCATTAAATGACTTAGTATTTGTGAAGTGCTTAAAACAGTGCTTCTCACATAGCAAATACTACATAAGGGCTTGTTAAATACAATAAGGTTATAACTCCTTAGCTTGACATACAGCCCTTTCAAAATTGGGCCCCTGTTGACCTCTCCAAGCTCAAGTTCTCAATCCTCCTGCCCTTGGCCCTGTACCTTCAACAATACTCATCAATTTGTCACATTTCATACCATTGTGCTTTTCCTTGTGTGTGTGTGTTTTTAATCCTAGGATGATTCTTCTCTTCATTTCAATCTCTCCTCCCCCTTATGAACCTTCCGATAAGTTATTAATCTTTCATAATCCAAAGAAGCCATCTCCATACCAGTGGACACAGATAACACTTCTTCCCCTGAGCAACTTTCATGCCTGGATGCCTGGGCATATTTTATCATAGTGGTTAGTCTGAAGGCTCTGGAGTGGGACAGACATTCCAATTCTGATTCAACCACTTACAAGCTGTCTGACCTTAGGCAAGTTATTTACCTTCTCTGACCCTCATCTGTGTAATGGGAATAGGTTACCTACCTCATAGGGTTATTGCGAGGATAATATGGCACTATGCATGCTAAGGGTGGGTCTAACTGCCAGCATGTGGTAGGTAATCTCACAGCAACTATCGTATTGTTAATGATGTATTTCCATTAAAACAGGTGTCACATACTATTTAATTTATAGTTTACATATGTCTCTACATGAAGGTTGGGGCTCTGTGTATACTCAGCTTTATAATCCCAGTATCTCCCCTAGTAGATGATCACTAATATTGATGGTTACCTGAAGCCATGCACCCAGACACTGGCCATCTCACTTGGGGTGAAATTCATGTCTCAGCCACACACACCTCCCAAATCTTATCCCCAGGATGTTGGTTTTGTTTTCTCGATAGAACCTGTATGAAGGAGGTAAGTCTGCATTTAGAAGATGGCAATATATTCTAAACTGAGCAGGTAGTGTGAAGCAAGGTGTGAAGGCTTCTCTGGGAGGTGTGTGTATGTGACGGGGGTGCATAAGGAGAGGGAGGGAGAAGAGGGCTGGAGACCTTGGTGGGTAAGACAATGACAGCTGTAGGAACAAGACGCAGGGAGAGTCTGGGGAGCCTGAGGGAAATGAGGTGGCAGCCAGGATGCTTGTGTCCTTGGGAGGCAGCTTTGGGGTAGATCGTGAGGGAGAATACAGAGACTGGATGCGCCTACTGTCATGGTGGGCATGATTGCTTCACTCTCTTTCTTATCTCTGCTCACGTGCCTTGCTGAGAAGGGGGACTTCCCTGAGCCCCTTGTCCTACCTAACTTGTAACCCCTTCCTTCCAGCTCTCCTAATTCTCCTTTCCCTGCTTTATTTTCTTCCAGAGTACTTATCATCATTGAGCACACTGTTTGTTATACTTAGGTATTTGGTTACTATCTAACTCTCCCCAATAAAATTTACAACCTGTAAAGGCAAGTTTCTTAATCCGTTTACACTGATATGTCACTGGAACCTGGAACATTAGTGACACATCGTAAGTGCCTAATAAATATTTGTTGAATGAATGAATCCCACCAAAAAAAAGGATAACTGCCATTTGTATTTTTGTATTTAGTCATTCAGGACATAGCTTTAAAATTTTTTTGTTAGAGGTATAAGTTACATACCATAAATGGCATCCATTTCAAATACACAGTTCAAGGAATATTGGCAGGCATATACACACCTGTGTAACCAAACACCACAATCAAGACCTAGAACATTCTCATCACATCAAAAAACTTTCTAGTACCTCTTTGCAGTTAATTCCTGTCCACACCCATGGCCACATGCAACCACTAATGTCATTTTTGTCATTATTTATTGTCTCTGCCTTTTCTAGAATTTCATAAAATTGGACTCCTACTCATGTTTTATTTTGCTCAGTGTAACGTTTTTTAGGATTTATCCATGTTGCATGTGGCAGTGGTTTGTTTGATTTTCTTGCTGAGTTTTAGAAAAGGGTTTCTTATTCTGCTTTGCAGTTTTTGTGACTACAAGTGAGCATGGGCTCTGGATCCAGGCTGTCTGGTTGGAAATCTGGCTCCTCCACCTACCAGCTGTGTGGCTTTGGGCAAGTTTATCTTCCCTGTGCCTCAGGTCTCTCATCTGTTAAATGGGGGTAATAACCATACTACCTTGTAGGATTTTGGGGAGCAAGAGTAAATGAGGCAAAGCAAACACATACAGTGCTTCAAATGGTGGCTGGCACATAGTCAGTATTTAACAGTTGTTGGCTATGCTTACTTCCACTTCTCAAATGGAGAAAAAAACCTTGAGGCACAGAAAAGTAAAGTAATTTTTCCAGTGTCATTCGGATCCCAGAAAGAACTGAAATCCAAGTCTTTCTGATTTAACTTCTGTGTTCTACCACCTCCCAGATTCTGGGTTGTCCTCTTTGGACCAGAATTCTGTGTGCAGCACACGCAGAAGGAGAAAAGCTCATGCTCAGTTCGGGGGATGTCTGGCTTCCCTACCTCAGTGTTGATTCAGGCTGTCCCTGCTGGTTTCACCATCCCTGCCCCTGTGGGTAGGGTTTGGGTCCATCTTTTGACCTGTACAAGGGGTAGAGCTGGGCCTTCTTGCCCTTTGCTCCCCTCCTGGGCCCTCTCACACAGCTGAGCTTTGCATCAGGAACACCTCTTACAATCACACAGTATCAGCCCTGTGAGAAGCTAATTTGATAAACCCCACTCCAAAGCTCATTGAACCTGTCTATAACGATGCTTAATTAAAGTGCAGAAACTTTGAAGAGATAGCAAGTTACTGCTTAATGCAATACTAGAGTGCCAGTATTTTACCATCTGCCTCACTCTCTATAGTAATTGCTTCCTGACATTTGTTTATTTTAATTAGAAGAGCAGTCTTGATCAAGGGGGAGGGCAGGCAGGGTCAAAACTATCGAGGAAGAGGAAAAAAGTAGAAAAGGAGAGCTATAATGTGGTGGTCCTGGGCTGAAGGGAGGGCACTGTTGTCTTGATGATGTAACTGGTTCCACCTTCCCACAGCGACAGATACCTGTGGAACTTTCTCCATGTGGCAAAAGCACATCGCTTACTCTGGGGTCATATGTTCAGGGTCTATGAGTGTCCTTTAGGGCATATCGGAGTTGACCTTCTTGGTTAGAGAATATAGAGACTCCCACTTTGTTAGGAGGGAGATTACAGATAGGGCTAGTCATATTCCAGGATGGTGGAGACACTTCCAGTCACAACAGAGTCTCAGAACTGAGGGAAAGAGAAGTTCATTCATATGTATTGGTTCCACAGGTTCTCACTGGTGCTTTTATAGTCTGCCTGATTATTTTTGATTGTGTGTTGGTCATTGTATGTGAAAAATATAAGTATAAATTAAGGGCTGGGCGCCTGGGTGGCTCAGTCAGTTAAGCATCAGACTTCGGCTCAGGTCATGATCTCACGTTTTGTGGGTTCTAGCCCTGCATCGGGCTCTGTGCTGACAGCTCAGATCCCAGAGCCTGCTTCAGATCCTGTCTCCCTCGCTCTCTGCCCCTCCCCCACTCATGATCTGTCTCTCTCTCTCAAAAATAAATAAACATTAAGGGGTGCCTGGGTGGTGCAGTCGGTTAAGTGTCCGACTTCAGCCAGGTCACGATCTCGCGGTCCGTGAGTTCGAGCCTCGCGTCAGGCTCTGGGCTGATGGCTCAGAGCCTGGAGCCTGTTTCCGATTCTGTGTCTCCCTCTCTCTCTGCCCCTCCCCCGTTCATGCTCTGTCTCTCTCTGTCCCAAAAATAAATAAAAAAGTTGAAAAAAAAATTAAAAAAAAAAAACATTAAAAAAATTTTTAAATTAAGGGCTTAGATGAAGAAGATACCTTCCTACAGAAAGACATTTTATTTTTTTGGCAGTTTTTTGAAAGCACTGTAAATCTAGGAGACCCCTACCCCCAACTATTAAAAGCTTGAACACATAGGCAATTCAAACCCACTCTACAGGTCCTCTTCAGGATTAGTAAGTTTCTGGTTCTTTCTGACCCTGAGGGTCACAGCTCATTGTGAGAAAGCTCTTCTTTCGGTGTCCACATCTTGTGCAGGTTCTGTGCCTTGATTTCTGTCTCTAACTCTGGCAGACTTTCAAAACTAAGTTCAGATTTGCCAGATTCAGAAAATGCCTTTGGGGCAAAAGCGATGTCCATACTTCTCTGAGTTCCTGATTCCCTTCAGTGTTGAATTAGTATTTCCTTACTATCTGGTCAACATTTTGATGATTTTAAAAAAGACCCACTGCATATTTTATCTAGATTTTTAGTTGTTTTCAATGGTAATAACCTGCCATTATCAGAAAGAGAAAGTGCCGATAGTGGTTTTTATATCACATATGTTTTTACTTTTGGCAGCAGAATTAAACAAAACAAAACAAAATAACAATGGAGCAGTTCTGGTAATAGTGGGGCTAGAGGCCCTGAAGCCCTGCCACCCCTTTGTTTGATCCATATAGAGCATCTGTAAGTGCCTGGCTTTCATAGGCATGGTTTGATGAAAAACTCTGCCCTAAGGAGCAGACTTGGTTTGACTGACTTTGAGGAACCACAGCTTTGGCAAAGCTTATCTACTGCTTTCCCTGGAAACAAATGGTTCTTGACATTTGAGGATGGCTAGAAGCCTAGATGTTGGGCAAGGTGCTATAAGAAATGACAAAGTGTGCTTCCCGAGTCCCAGAGAGACCCTGTGAAAGTAAGACCAGGGCGGTAACGATCTTCTCAGTCTTCAGAGTACTAATCTGAATTGGGAAGAAGAGAACAGAAGCAGAGCAAGCATGGGAGGTATGTTAGTTTGGGTGTTCCAAGAGACAGGTGTCAAGAAAGGATTAGACATGCAAGAATTTTATTGGGAGAAACGCTTGTGAAGGATAAAGGGGGAAGGAGCAAAAGTATGCAGGCAGAGTGTTCAGACCTTGATGCAGATCTGATACCTGGTGCAGGGAGAAAGGCAGGAAGGACTGGGGTTGAAGAGGCCCACTGCAACATAGCTCTGAGAGTTTCAGCCGTCCTGATGAGAATCCCCAAGCAAAAGTTACTTGTTAGAGAAGTCTCCCACTGTAGAGAAATGGACTTTACCTTGCTCCTACATGCTTAGTCATCAGCTAGGAGCAGTCCTGGGGACAGTGTGGCCTCATCAGATGTATAGTGATGGATTCAAAGGGGGGTGGTAAGCGGGGCTGTCTGTCAACTCTGCAGCAAGTCCTCTTGAAGGGTATCTGAGTGGTATACCTCCCTGACCACCCCCGTGGAGAGGGCCACCCCAGATTAGCAATGAGGTGTTTGCTGAAACAAGAAGGTGAGGAAGAGAGTCACATATTTTCCAGACCAAGGGAACAGCCATAATGAAATGTTGCCTGCTTATTTCCCAGGAGCTCAGTGTCCAAGTGGTGGGATTCCACTTAGCTGTGTTTGAGCATATCATCTGAGCTTGTTGAGGGCAGGCCTCCAGTAAAGATCCCTCTGCATTACTGAAGTTACCCTGATGTGGCTGGTCATTTCACCCCCTTACCCCTGGCTTTCTAAACCCTTACAGTAGTTTTCAACTGCTCTTAGGATAAAGACCACACCTTTTATCCTTTTTGGCCTGGTCCAGGGGTCTTGCCTATTCTTTATTGCATACCACATACCCCTCACTGTCCCTGTTCCAGCCCCACTGATCATTCAGTCTCTTGTCCTTGCCTTACTCATTTCCACCTCAGGGCCTTTGTCTATGATGTTTCCTTTGTCTGGGATGATATTGCGTCCTGTTCTCTCTTCTCGCTACATCAGCTAAGGTTCCCTTCCTCTGGGAGGACCAAAGTCCCCATATAACTCTCACAGTACTGTGTTTTTTGTTTCCCTCGGTGGCACTTATTATAGGCACAGTTGTACATCTTTTGTGGCTGATTGTTTATTTAATCTCGGGCTCTCCCACTAGACTAGAAGCTCCACAGGGACAGGACTGGGTCTGTCTTTGCTGTTCCTTATATCTCTGTGCCTGGTATGCCGGACATGCTCAAATGTTTAGGAAATAATCTATGGAAGACAAGGTGAAGACAATACTGGGATATCCAATACATAAAAATAAAACGCACATAGAAACAAACTATAAGGCAGGGTGAGACATGCTCCTCCAGGGCTGGGAGTGAGTTTTGAGGTCCTTGTGCACCCAACCCCCCTGTCTCATGTTGGAACTGTCTGGAACAGTCTGGAACACAGACTGCGCCTGGGGAGGTGGAATGACTTCCCCGTGTTGGCATGGCTAGTGTGTGCCAGGGCTTGGACTCATACCTGAGACTTTCAACTCCAAGCCCAGGGCTGTCATTGCCAAGGGAGGCTGTGTGTGGTCATATAGCATGTGATTTTGAGGTAGGTGCCTGGCTTCTGTATGGGCCCTATTTTCACTGTTGATCTGAACTTAAGTACATGTGCCTTATCTGGTTTGGCTGTTTCCTCATCTGTAAAGTGGGTGTATTTAAATTTGTTTTTAATGTATTTTAATTAATTTAATTTAATTTAATTTGTATTTTAATATTTTAATGCAAATTTAATTTAATTTGTATTTTAATTTCTTTTTGAGACAATGCAAGTGACAGAGTGCAAGCGGCGGAGGGGCAGACAGAGGGAGACACAGAATCTGAAGCGGGCTCCAGGCTCTGAGCTGTCAGCACAGAGCCCGACATGGGGCTTGAACTCACAAACTGTGAGATCATGACCTGAGCCGAAGTCGGACACTTAACTGACTGAACCACTCAGGCGCCCCAAAGTGGGTGTATTTTAAATGGAAACTTTGAAGATTAAATGAGATAGTATGTGAAAGGGTGCTTTTCATAAACTCTGAAGTATTTTACAAGTGTTCTTACTGTGTCATGTTTTATTACTGTTTGGTAAAAGAAGTCTAAAGCCACTGGTGACAGGTGACAGGGGATACCATCAGGCTCTATCTACCGCTGATGGTGTTGCACTTCAGCCCTCTCTTGTGGATAGGGTATTTTTTATGTATTTCTTCAAGGGAACTGAAAAAGTTAAATTTGGGGAGCATCAGTTCTATGAAGAAAAAAGGAAGTGTGATAGATAGTTGGGGCATCACTTAGCCTCCCTCAGCCTGGGTCCCTTTATCAGTGAAAGGAGAGGGTAGTGGTAACTGATGTCTAGAGGCTTCTTTCATCAGGGAGCCCGTAAACACTCATGAATGGGAAGGAGGCTATCACTTGACAGACTCCAACACACAGAACAAGAGAAGACTGGCCTCTAGCTTGAGAGAGTCTTCTGATCCCAGAAAGAATTTTCTGGCACTGAGGGTAGTTAAATGCTGGAAGAGGAGAAGGCAACAATGTGTGTGGAAGTTGCTTTTGGAAGCTCTTTATAAAGAGAAGAAATACCCCACTGCAGCCCTGCTGGAACTGGGGAAATAGACAAGGAAACATTTGAAGTGATTTCCACCCTGCACATGAGGAACACTGCATAAAATGCTACAAGGTTACAGAAATGCCCTCTCCACAGGCTCTCTCTGGTTGTTCATGCCCATTTCTGGATCTTGTTGCCACTCCCAAGGCTTGTGTACCTGGGTCAAAGCTCCCAGGACCCCCCACCTCTGTTCTGTGTTCTGAACTTTGACCCTTCCTCTCTGTTTACTTTTTCCTTCTCCTCAATGCATCCTTCCAAGAAAGTGGTCCTGGTGCCAGCAGCGACTCCAGATAATAAAGCTCAGCATGGTGACTGATAACTGGTCCTATGTATAAGGCTAATGTGGGGAATTTTCTGCCAAGATGACCAATGAAAGGAAAAAAAAAAAGAGGAGCAAGTTTAATTAAAATTTTTTACCTGCTTTCTCCTCTAGGGTTTTGATGGTTTCCTGTCTCACATTTAGGTCTTTCATCCATTTTGATTTTATTTTTGTGTATGGTGTAAGAAAGTGGTCTAGTTTCATTCTTCTGCATGTCGCTGTCCAGTTCTCCAAGCACCATTTGCTAAAGAGGCTTTTTTCCATTAGATACTCTTTCCTGCTTTGTCAAAGTTTAGTTGGCCATACATTTGTGGGTCCAATTCTGGGTTCTCTATTCTATTCCATTGGTCTACGTGTCTGTTTCTGTGCCAAGTGGTGCAGCCACTCTGGAAAACAGTGTAGAGGTTCCTCAAAAAATTAAAGATAGAACTACCCTATGACCCAGCAATAGCACTGGTAGGAATTTACCTAAGGGCTACAGGAGTGCTGATGCATAGGGGCACATGTATCCCTATGTTTATAGCAGCACTTTCAACAATAGCCAAATTATGGAAAGAGCCTAGATGTCCATCAGTGGATGAATGGATAAAGAAGATGTGGTTTATATATACAATATAATACTACTTGGCAGTGAGAAAGGAATAAAATCATGCCATTTTCAGCAATGTGGATGGAACTGGAGGGTATTATGCTAAGTAAAATAAGTCAGTCAGAGAAAGATATCATACGTTTTCACTCATATGTGGATCCTGAGAACCTTAACAGAAGACCATGGGGGGAGGGAAGGGGAAAAAATAGTTACAAACGGAGGGAGGGAGGCAAACCATAAGTGACTCTTAAATACTGAGAACAAACTGAGGGTTGATAGGGGTGGGGGAGAGGGGAAAGTGGGCGATGGGCATTGAAGAGGGCACTCGTTGAGATGAGCACTGGGTGTTGTATGTAAGCCAATTTGACAATAAATTATATTTAAAAAAAAAGTTTTAGGGAGTGTGATGTAAAACTTTAATTGGTTTTATTTTTTGCTACCGTTTTCAGCATGGATGTGTCTCCCTTCCTCATTTTTAATCCTCTTGAGACTGGGGAGAGATTTCCCAAGCAAGTGTAAAAGTAATTATATTCAAAGACAGATTTTTCTTTTTCCCTAAAAGTATTAAGTTAATTGTCTTTTCTGGGGCTAATTGTCTTTTCTTTGGTCCAGGTGTGAATAGACTGCTTGGGGCTAGTAATAGTTTGCATTTGTAAGTGTTTTTCATATACGGAATCTCATTTTGTCCTCCAAATGTCCCTGTGCCTGGTAGTTGTTTTTGTTGCTGTTTTCCAGATGAGCAAACCGAGGCTCAACTCGGCAGAGCTCACGAACCAGTGCCGGCTCCTGTACCAGCACTGCCCCTTCCCACCTTGTTCTACCACCACCCATAGCCCTGACTGGAGGTGGTAAAACTACAAGGGCCCCTTGAACTCCAACCCAACAGTCCCCGTGAGTTTCACAGTGGCTTGCAAAGGCAAGTCTGCTGCAGACAAAGTTTCTACTAGTTGGTGGGAGAATGAAGACCTTCCTGGGAGTATAGGAGGTTGAAAAGGTGACTATTTCCAGAAGACGATGGGAACATTGGAAATTCTGTGACACCTGATGCTGAGAATGTTTTGGTGTTTTGCCTGAGGATTTTTAACTGTATAGTAATTGAAGGTTGTTAGGACCAGAAAAACCAGGATTAAAGTGAGATCTACTCATATTTTGGTTTCTAGCAGAAATTGAATAGGGTGAAAAATGTAGAAGAGGGAGGCTGTTTTTGAGAAACTTCATCGGATAAATATAGAATATCATGTAGCCAAAGTCATAATGATTTGATCTCAAAGACTAACCACTACAGGACGCAATGGAAGGCACCCCAATCCAAGTGGAAAGGCTTGGGTTTGATCTCAGCTACTTCTTGGCTGTGTGACCTTAGACAAGTTACTTAGCCTTGAAGTCTCAATTTTCCCATCCCTAAAGTGCAGGTAATAATACATCAGTGGACTTCTGCAGGGATAAAATGAAAACAGTGCTTGATATGCAGTAAGCTTTCAAAAATGTTAGTTGATCCTGGAGCTGAAGCTAAGGAGATTGGACTCTTTCCTGTTGGCATCCAACAAGGAAGCCGTTGAGTTTCTTTAGAAGCTTGCGAATGATATGTTTAAATGTGAATTTCAGAAAGTTAATTCTGTCTTGGAAGCAATGTATGAGGAGGGTTGGAAGTTGGAAAAAGTTGCAAGTACAAAGATCATTTGAAATGATCCAAATGAGAGAGATGTGCCTGAACAGAGTGAGTGAGGTGGGGAGGGAGGGAGGGGAGAGGGATGTAGAAAGAAGAGAGAAGGATATAGGGGCTGTCGAGATGGCATTGGGACACATGAAGATTGATTGCACGTGGGGTAGTGTGAGAGAGGTGAGGATAATGGATAATGCCCAGGTTGCTAGCTGAACCTATGGAATGGATGATGATATTAGGGAAGATAACAAATGAGGAAGAACAGTTAAGGGAGAGTGTGGATGAGGAAAATAATAAATTGGTTTTAGTCCAGGTATGCCTGAGTTGCCTGGGAGACATTCAGGACCAGGAGTGGGTAGGTGATGAATGGATTTGGGGACAGAGATCCACTGAACACTGACATCCAAAGGGTGGGGTGAGGGAGGGCAACTAAGAGTTACTTTCACAGGCAGAGTGATTTTTAAGAAGTGGAAGGTTCATAGAAGGGATCCACAGGGCCAGAAGCAATAGACAGGCCTTGGAAAGTGGGACCTGAGAAGAGGCTCTGGTTTGGGTATTTTCAGAGTCACTGGTAACATTGGGAAGAGCTTTGTGAGTCAAGGATGTGTTGGGGACAGAAGCCAGATATGGAGGATGAGGACAGAAAAGGAGGAGTGGAGATGAATTTTGACAGAAGAATTACAGAGTATCTCACAGGTGAGGTAAGAAGGAAGGTTTATGTTTCATTTGAAGTTTCCAAGCCTGTGGCTGAGCAGCAGGTGGGGTGGGAGGGGGGTAAGTGGAGGGGATATGGAGGTATAGAATAAGGTCCTGGGGAGGTGATAGTTAGGAGGTAGGTAATGGGAGAGGAGTCAGTCTGGAAGGGACCATTTTTCACTGAGAAGGTAAGAGTGAAGAAAACAGTTGGGAGAAAAAGTGAGTAGCTGAAGGGGAGAGAAATACAGAATTGTATGCCCACAGGTCCCAATTTCCCCAGTAAAATGGAAGTCCCTGTGGCATCTGCTGAGTGAGGAAGGGGGAAAGGATTCAGTTCAGGGAAGAATTGAAGAAGAGAGCAGACTGGGGAAAAGTTTAAGGGCTGAGTCACCAAGACTGAGAGGGACAGAATTACAGTTGCACTCACTAGCACACTGGGATGTTGGTTTCTGGTACTGATCAGTTAGGAGGAAGGGGGTGTGTGCTTAGATGTCCTCCATGGTGGAATGGTTGGCCATGAAGTCCTGTCTAGATCAGGAGTTAAGGGGGTGGGGAAGGGGTGATATACGGACAGAGTGAAGGGTTGGAGGTCCATGGATTTACAAGGTTAAAGGGATAATTAGGAAGAGATGGGAAATAGAAATAAGGTTTTTAAAAAAAATTTTTAATGTTTCTTTATTTTTGAAGGAGAGAGAGAGAGAGAGAGAGAGAGAGAGAGCGAGCGGGGGAGGGGCAGAAGAGAGGGAGACACAGAATCTGAAGCAGGCTCCAGGCTCTGAGCTGTCAGCACAGAGCCTGACACGGGGCTCAAACTCACAAAGGGTGAGATCATGACCTGAGCTGAAGTCGGACATTTAACTGACTGAGCCACCCAGGCACCCCAAAATAAGGTTGTTCTGAGATAGGCACTTGATGGAGCAGTTCTGGGTGAGGTCAACGTCTGGGAGGCGGTATGAAGGGAGTGAGGATGATGGGAAGGTTAATGAAACAGAAGAAAGCACGGGACTGTGAAACTAGAGCACTGTACACATGGGCATCATACATAGTGGATGGAGTCAGGGTGCAGAAGGTGACTGTTAGCTAGGAGTTCAATGTATCAGTGAAAGTGGCAGAGCAATCTTGGGGTGATGTATTGGTCGGTTATTACTGCATAACAAATAAAAAAATTCTTGGTGGCACACAATAGTAAGCGTTGATTAAGCTTTCCATACCTGGAGATGGTTGGTTTAGGCCAAACTCACCTGGGTAATTTATTGATCTTGCATTTGCAGGTTGGATGGGGGATTTGGCTGATCTAGGTTGGCTATGCTTGGGGTGGCTGCCTGGAATGGCTCTGGTCATTCACCTCTTGGGACTGGCAGGCTGGCCCAGGCTGCTCTTCTCATCATGATAGCAGAAGTGCAAAGGAACAAGCACTTTTCAAACCTTTAGTCATGTTGTGCCTGCTAACATTTCTTTGGACAAAGTCCAGGGATGGGGAAGTACAGTTCACCCCATGGAGATCATAAGGGTGATGAGTGAATCTTTTTGCACAATAACCTAACTGATCACAGGTGGTAGATAAACTCTATGAGGATGGAGAGAGGGTGGATTGCAGATGGCCTAGGACCCTTGAATGACAAAATCAGGAAGAAAGGATGCTGTCTGCTCTGCTCCCATCCTGAGATACAAGTGGCCCCAACTGAGAATGTTTGACAAATAAATCATTTCATTAGAGAAGATACAGGTTATTGTATTGTGGGGATTCATATACAAACAGCAGGAATTACAGAGACCACGGAGGGAAGGGTTCGGAAGAGGCATCAGGAGGCACCTGGCTACCTGGAGTCCTAGACTTAGGAATAAAAGTGGCAGAAACACACACACACACACACACACACACACACACACACACACACACACACAGCTGGTAGAAGAGTTTGGACTGACCCAAGGTAAACTTTCCGGGAGACTTATTATTTTGGGAAGGTGTTGTAAAGACCAGCCCCCACATTGCCTTGAATGGGGCTCTGCGTGCTGGATCTTTCTGACTAACTGAGGAGGGCAGATGCTTCCCGGGAGGAGATGTTTCTAGGGAGAGGCGGTCACAGCTCCATACTATACTTGGGATTTCACAATTGCTTTTACTCTGACAGGGTGTTTGGAACTTTTTTTTTTTGTACTACAAATAAGGAAGCAAGAGGGTGGGTGTGGGAAGGAAACTATTTTAATGGAGATACAGTAATAGAAATAGCATCCATCCTTGGAAAGAGAGACTCTAGGAGAAAGATGGATGGGGGTGCAGAACCTCTGAATAATTTTGGGTGTTATTGACCTTCCCTCCCCCACTAGACTGTAAGCTCTCTGAGGGTAAAGCTGAGCCTGTTTTATTCTTAGCTCTATCCCCATTGCTGAGAGCACACAAAGAAAACAATAGGTGCACAGTAAATATTTTTGAGTGGATGAATGAGTGATAAGAAGCTTAACAGCTTGTGTATCTGTCTCCACTTTAAAGAACTCCAAACTTTCTTTTGGTCATATAGTCAACAAATATTCAGGGATCTTTTGCTATCAAGCAGACGTCCAGGCTCTGGGCATTCATAGAGAGTGAGACATAATCCTTGCCAGATGGTTTCTATCTTCACTTGCAGCCTAGGGAACAGTAGCTAACAATGCAGAGCTATATAGAAATGGTTCAAGCCTCAGCTTGCTTCATCTGCAAAAGAGGGAGGCTTGACCAGATTCATTCAGGTATTCAGGTTTCTATTCTACAAGGCTCCTTGCAGCCTCAATATTCTGTTGTACATTTTGAATCTCTGAAACAGCAAAGCAATTGATGCCTAGTCAGCTTGGGCTTCTATAACAAATATACCATGGAGTAGATGCCCCAGGCAGCAAACATTTATTTCTCATAGTTTTGGAGGCTGGGAAGTCTAAGATCAGGGTGCTGGCAGATGTGGTGTCTGGTGAAGACCTGCTTCCTGATTTGTAGACAACTGTGTTCTTGTTCCAAACATGGTGGAGAGTAGAGAGAGGAGGAAGCAAGATCTTTGGTGTCTCCCTTTATAAGGACCCTATTCCCACTCACAAGGGCATCACCTTCATGTCCTACTCACCTCCCAAATCCCCCACGTACTAATACCATCACACTGGGGATCAGGCTTCCACATATGAGTTTTGCTATTGACAAACGTTATATAAATAGCAGGGTTTCTTTCCTTTCTTTTTCCTTGGGTTTTAGAGCACCTAATGGGACTGGTTTTCTGAGGAGCATACTTTAGGAAGTATGTGTTTAGGCTAATTCTGGTGGACTGATCCTTCTAGAATTTCTTCTGGTTACCCCCATGCCAACTTCATGGGCATACCTGCACCAAACTTAATGTTTTTGTTTTGTTTTGCTGTGCTCAGGATGTGCTTTTTAGAGCACCCAAAGGGTTCAGACACATATGGTTATTCTTTATCCTGATGATGTTGGAAGTGGATGTTCAGGTTTCAGGATTGATTCATACCTGCTAAGCTTCTGTTTGGTCCATTATCCCCAGAGAAGCCGAGCACCCTGCACCTCAGGGAGGATTTGAGGCATCTAGGATGACTTTTCTCTCTGGAGGCTTGAGGACAAAGAGACTGGGCTGCGTAGGGGTGTGGCCAGAGGCTGAGAGGTGTGGACATGCCACACCTGTCCACAGGAATTCTTGATCAGGTAGAATTCCACAAATCAGGTAGTTCCAAGGTAAGGCACTGAATCTACAATAGGAGCTGTTAACTTCTTTCTCCTTTTTTTGGATTATCTATTTGGGTAGGATGTGGTCTCAGGTCTGGGATCAATGTGGCTGTTCAGGTGTATGGGGAATGGCCATGTATTGTTAAGACATAGTATAGGGATTGAATTCAGATCCCTCTCATGTCTCCTCTGGATAAGAGCAAGGTCTGCTGATTGTTCTCTCTGTTTCAAAACCATTTCCCCCACCATCTAAAACACAGTGGCTCTCCAAGACCTCCTTAGCTTTGGCACCCAGGAGCCTTACAACTCTGTCCTCAACATGACTTTTTAGCTTAACGTTTTCGTCTACTCCCACACATCCTACATTCCAGCCAGATAGGACTTCTTATTGCTTCCTGAATACCCCTTGATCTTTCACATCTTCCTGTCTTTATTTCATGCCTTCCCTCTGTGGATATACCTCCCCTGTGGCTTGGTCTAGCAAAACCCTTCATTCTTTGAAGCGTAGTTCAAAAGCCTTCTTATATCTCTTGGCCAGTCACTGGCTCATCTTTTGTGCTCATGTAACACCTGTACATATCTTTATTAAATTACCAATCACCTCCCCTTATGATTGTTACTCATATATCTGTCTCCCCTCACTCCCTAAGCTTTGGCTGGGATCTCTGGGGCTTTGGGGCCTAACATGCTGGTTGGTGAGTGGCAGGTATTTATTGGAGATTTGTTGAATGAATACTTGAATAAATGAGTGTGAGTTGTGTTGAATATAATAAATATTGTGACCTCTTAGTGTCCTCTGGTTAGCCTGTCTTAGGCTCACCTTTCTGAGTATATAAAAAGACCCCCCTGGTTTGGAACAACAAAAGCCCAACCTGGCTTAGCAGAGAGATGGAGTTATAAGGTATTCTTAAAAACAAGATGTAGTGTTGTTACCTTTCAAGCATAGCACATTTTTAAAAGCTAAGATATAAATAGATACTAATAAGTAAAGTGGGAAAATTAATGCAAAATTACAGGTTGTATTGGTCCTGATTGTATAATAATATAGCATAAAGAAAAGACCATAAACATTTCAGGATTATTCACAGAGACCAGAAGTTGAAGCCATGATGGTAGAATAGTTGATTTTTTTTTTATTTTTAAAAACTTTAAATTATTTTTACTGTTAAGTAAAATCTAGAACTTTGTAGAGAAGGATGTAATTGGAACTTTCAACCTTTGAAGATAATGGAACTGGATTTGAATGATTGCAAATTCTGGATTAGCAACCCTAGGTTGAGAGGTTTGTCATTCTATAAGAACTCACTGTTTGTTATAGGGCAGAGTTGGCACAGGTGGGTCCATTGAATAACATCCAAATTGTGTTTAATTACTGCAAGGTGAGCCCAAAGGTTTCATTTCACATGCCTGTTGTATTGACGGGTGAGTGGTGTATGTCTTGACTGTTTGGTTGAGAAGGATTCTGAGGTTCCATCTGGCTCAATAGAAAGGTTTATGATTGATTAGTGAAGTGTACTGTGGACATATGAAGGAGTATTCGTGTATTTGCCTTCCTTGTCTGAAAGGTCCCCAGATTATGAGGCTGACATGGTGCAAAAAAATACAAACACACTAATTCAAAGGGATACATGCACTCCTATGTTTATAGCAGCATTATCTACAATAGCCACACTATGGAAGCAGCCCAAGTGTCCATAGATAGATGAATGGATAAAGAAGATAAGGTATGTATACACAATGGAATATTATTCAGGCATAAAAAGAATGAAATCTTGCCATTTGCAATGACATGGATGGAGCTATTATAAGTGAAATAAGTCAGTCAGAGAAAGACAAATAGCATACGATTTCACTCATATGTTGAATTGAAGAAACAAATGAACAAAAAGAAAAAAAAGAGAGGAAATCAAGAAACAGACTCTTAATTATTGAAAACAAACTGATGGTTACCAGAGGGGAAGGAGTGGGGAGATGGGTTAAATAGGTGATGGGGATTAAGGAGTGCACTTGTTGTGATGTACAGGTGATGTACTGGGTGATGTATGGAATTGTCGAATCACTATATTGCACACCTGAAACTAATCTCACACTATATGTTAAGTATACTGGGATTTAAAATAAAAAATGTAAAGAAAAAAATAGTAAAATGCATATTAAAAAAAACCAACAGAAACAGTGTTTTGTTACTAATCATTTGACATAATGAATGAAACACCGGACTTATTGTTCAAATGCTAGAATTTTTTAAATTTAATTTAATTTTTCCATTAAATATAATTTTTGTCCAATTTGTTTCCATACAACACTCAGTGCTCATCCCAACAGGTGTCCTCCTCAATGCCCATCACCCACTTTCCCCTCTCCCCCCTACCTGCCATCAATCCTCAGTTTGTTCTCAGTATTTAAGAGTCTCTTATTGGTTGCCTCCCTCCCTCTCTGTAACTTTTTTTCTCCTCTTCCCCTCTCCCTGGGTCTTCTGTTAAGTTTCTCAGGATCCACATATGGGTGAAAACATATGGTATCTGTCTTTCTCTGACTGACTTATTTCACTTAGCATAATACCCTCCAGTTCCATCCATGTTGCTGCAAATGGCAGGATTTCGTTCTTTCTCATTGCCAAGTAGTATTCCATTGTATGTATAAACCACATCTTCTTTATCCATTCATCAGTTGATGGACATTTAGGCTTTTCCCATAATTTGGCTATTGTTGAAAGTGCTGCTATAAACATTGGGGTACAAGTGCCCCTATGTATCAGCACTCCTGTATCCCTTGGGTAAATTCCTAGCAGTGCTATTGCTGGGTCATAGGGTAGTTCTATTTTTAATTTTTTGAGGAACCTCTACATTGTTTTCTAGAGCAGTTGTACCAGTTTGCATTCTCACCAACAGTGCAATAGGGTTTCCGTTTCTCCAAATGCTAGAATTTAAGATTCAGTTATATTACATTATTGGTTCTGTGACCCTTGAACAAACCATTCTCTCTCTGAACTTCAGTTCCTTCATATGTAAAAGAGAGTTGAAAAAGTTGACACTTTGTTGCCCTGAAGTTTAGATGAGAGAATGTTTCATAAACTCTGAAGTACTCCACACACACAGTGCGTGCGCGTGCACACACACACACACACACACACACACACACACACCATATCTTCTTAATACCTATTGTTTGCTCCATGCATGTTTTATGATGGTTTCCATGTGTGTTGTCTGTTTTACATTCTTGGTTCATGGTACACACAAGCTGTGCTGATTCACTGACTTGGCCCACCACTTCACTTGGGACTTTCACCAAGTTCCCATATTTTTGGTTATCTGTGGTGTTCAAGACTCTGCTTGAGTCATTTTGCAAACATTCCATTTGGCCATGGCAAGTCACAAGTCTGAGTGGGGTGTCAAAAGTTGGGCACTGTAACGTTAGATGGGGAAGGGTGCGGAGGTAGGGTGAGGTGAAGAATTTGGGTCATTAGTAGTATCAAACTATTGTACAACATTATGGGAAAGATCTCTAAAGTCATGGTGGAAATAAGATGAACAGAGATTTAGCAATGATGATAATGGTAATGACTAACATTGATTACATGCTTACTGTGGGCCAGCCTCTGTGCTAGAAGATTTATGTGTATTCCCTCACCCTTTGAATCCTTACAGAAGCCTTTCCTGTAGACATCAGTATTACCTATCCTTTATAAATGAGAACACTGAGGTCAGAGGGATTAAGTAATTGCCATAGATTACAAAGCTCCTATATGGTGGGTCTAGGATAAGAATCCAGTTCTGTCTGACTCCAGAACGTAGCTCTTGACCAAATTCTAGAATACCAGAACCTGGGGGTGAGGATATCCCTTGAAATTTACTGGAGAGAGGCTTAGGACAAAGAATGAGCAGCCCTGTTTCATGCAAAAGGTGGAAAACTCAAGAAATGTGTCCCTTGCATGGGTATTTACTGATGGTAGGACTGCTGTTATGCCACAGTTATGAGACTCAGTCCCAAATTAGTATGAATGAAAAGGCAACTCTGTTCAAGAAACGTTTATATAAATGATAGTTCCTTTGTGGGTTTTTCAGAGGAAAGTAGGAGATTTAGGGGATATTCCCTTAGATGTTGAAGTTGGTATGGTGCAGTGGTTTTGAAACTGTGCTCTCTAGGACTTTGGAGTTTTCTTGTGGTAAAATCTTGAGGACTATTGCAGAAGTCAAGGTGGAGTCCTGGAGGCAAGATTTCACCTTCTACATCTACTGAACAGCTCTGCTTCTGTCATATTTTGAGGTTTCATGCACCGTTTCTTTTTCTAGAAAAAAAAAAGGGCTTTGGTGGCTTAATAAAGGCAGATCCCTTTTCTCATGGAAAGATCTCTGGTTAAAAGGTCCTAATACCTGGATCTTAGTGCCACTTCTGCTACTGCCCAGTTGTGTGATCTTAGACACTTGCCTGACTGTCCCTGGGGTCCTTCCCTTCCTTCCTCAACTACAGAGTGAGGAGTTTGAGGCAGGTCTCTATGCTCTTATCCAGCTATAATATTCTGTATCTCTGAGGCGGGTTGAGGTGAAGTTGGAAGTTGTGCCTGTTACACTGTCAGGGTAGAGTTCTAGAGCCAGTGTACCAATTGTCTGACCCACATACATATCTGTCCTTTGAATTCTCCAAACTTCCACCTGCTTCCTCACCTTAGTCCAGTCAGCAATCATTCATCTATGGTTTACTCTGTGCCAGGCACCACACCCACCTTCAAAGCTCCTAAACTGCTAATACTTGCCCTGGTCAGGGAGGGTCCCAAGATTGCTCCCTTGCTGTGTCTTTTCCTGCCACCCCAAGCCTTCCTTTCTTTTCTTTCTGCCTCCTGTGTTTACATCTCTCTGTAGGACAGAGTATGAGGGTTGGAACTATTATACCCTGTAAGGGTTGGCATTGGGGGCAGTGGTCAGTGGGAACCTGAGGGTGTTCCAACAGGTGGGCTCATTGAGTCATTGTGTTCTGCCCAGGCACCAACAGGGTTTAGATCCCCATCCGTGGCCGCCTCTCTCTCTCAGGTGGTGACTTCTTGAGTAACTGTAGGAGCTGAGGTCTTGTTTGGCAGCAGCATCTCCTGTTCTCAGTTCCTCAGCAACAGATAGGATGGGAAGATGTGAAGGGACAGTTCTCTCACAAGGTATGGAAGGAGAGAAAACTGGAGAGTACTAGCTGGTTCCCCACAGCTATTTTAGATAGAGGAGACCAGAGGCCTGGGGTGAGGGAGAAGGAGTGCAACATGAGAGGGTTTGGGGAAGGGCATTCTGGACAGTGCAAACAGCAAAATCAAAGTCTCTGAGGTTGAACTGTACTTAGCAATTTCTGAAAATACCAAGGGGGCGGTATGTGTGGGGTCCAGTGAGAAGTCAGGGATGAGCTTGGAGACCTAGCAGGGGGCCGAACTATGCAGGGTCTTGTGGAAGACAGGGAGAATTTTTCCTTAAAAATTTTTTTTGAGTGCAGTTGACATACAGTGTTACGTTATGTTACAAATGTTGTACATATCTCAGGTGTACAGGGTAGTGATTTGACATGTTTAAACATTTTGCTGTGCTCGCCACAAGTGTAGTTACCATCTGTCACCATACAATTACAGTATCATTGACTGTATTGATAGGGAGGACTTTGGATTTCTTTTTAAGTTTGTAGAGAAATCATCGGAGAGTTTAGAATGAAGGAGTGATGACTTCTACTTTAAAGGTCATTCTGGCTGCTGTGCAGAAGATATCCCATAAGGGGCAAGGACAAAGCAGGGACACTGGTTAGGAGGCTAGTTAGTACATAGTCCAGGAGACAGACAAACACTGGGATAGCTTAATTGGCCAGTGTAACCAAAGCTCTTCCCTATGAGGTCTTGTGTCACTGGGCCAAGCCTGGAATTCTCTGCTAAAGATTCAGGGAACCCTGGAGAGCATGAGAGGTAGAGAAGGGGATATGGTAGATTAGGTGGGGCTGTAGCAGGGACTCTTAGACCTAATTCTGCCCTTTATGAATGGCATGACTTTGGGAAAATTATTTAATCTCTTGAGGATCTCAGTTTACTCATCTATAAAACAGGGATAATAATAGGTACACTTCTTATGGTTTCTGTAGGAAGTCACGTATAACATACTTGGAGTATGCCTTGCACAATGTGTGATATGAGTACCACTGCTGTTAGATATGTGTATTGCCACAACTGTAAAACAGCCTTTCCAATGGCTTTCCAAAATCATGAGTGGACCAAATGGCCACTGGCCTTGGTCCTGAACACGCCTTCCTGGAGATGGTGTTCTCTGGCATAGCCCTGGTCCTGCTTCCTGTACTCGTGTTCCCCATTCCCCACTGTCAACCATTGCATTACACTGAAAGAAGCATGCTCTGCACCTCACACCTCCGAGGTGAACCCCACAGATGCATCTGTGCCCCATGTTCGCCCCATGGTGAAGCTGGGGGCTGTCTGGTTTGGGTGTGAGCAGCTCTAGTCTGTCCGGAGCCTCTGCACATCCCCCTGCCAGCTCTGGCACTACTTGCTTTGTTAATGGAGAATTTGTCAAGTAATGGGAATAATTATCACAGTGGGGGCCTTACTGTGCCCTGGAAAGAGAACAGAGAGAGTCATCCCAGCAGCCCCAGACATGATTGCTGGGCAGGCTTATTTTCTCTTGTCTGCATCTCTCTCCCCATCTCTTGCATGTGTTTGATTTTTTCTCCTTTGTATAGAGAGAGTTGGCTAGGAGAAAAGACCTGTAAATTGCACCCTTGCTGGGCTGGTGCTGCGAAGCTGGATAAGATTGTCTTCTTGGACTGAATAATTTCCCTCTTCCCCTACCTCCTTTAGGGGGACAGATCGGCTAAATATCTAGTTGATTTCCCCCCTCCCTTTCTCCTCCTCCCTTCCTCCCCACCTCCACCCCTCCCCTCCCTCTTTCTCCCTGTCCCCTCATGTAAAGAACTCACTGACTCTCAATTGAATCCTTTTTAATGGTCCCAAGAGGCGAGGATCTTGAAGGGTGATTATCTCCATTATAAATTATTAACTCCCCCTGCAGCCAGATGGTTTCCCAACCCGTGGCTTGGAGCTCTGGGCTGGGAGAGAAGAGGACGGGAGAAGGGAAGAGTCTGAATCATGAATGACCATGGCTTCTTGGATTCCTGGCTGAACCTGGGGTGCTGGGGAAACTGTTGGCACCTTGCAAGGCCTGAGTCCTGCATTCTGTGGGCAAGTGTTTGTTGTGTTTTGCCCACTAGACAACTCAGGGCTCCCTTGGGGATGGAGTAGAAGTGGTAGACAGGGGAGAAACTAAATCCATGGATTATGTTTGATATGAAACTTAGAGGCTTGTCAAGATGTGGTAAGAAGGCATGATTATTATCTTACACCATGTAGTCCTTTACCTCCTTTGATATTCACAACATCCTGGAAGTGTATTCACTGTTCTCTCCAGTTTACAAGAGATAATAGTTTTCCATAGGTCACTTGGCCAAAAGTTAGTATAAAGACAGAGGCTTGTTCTGACCCCCACTCTCCCCTGCCAAGTGGTCTTTCCCCTGCACCAGACTTCTCCTTCCCAGTTGCCTGTGCTCTACTCATCCTTCAAGTTTCCATGTAAGTTCCACTTCTCTGAGAAGTCTTCACTGACTTCACTAGGCCAGTCACATCATGTTCCTCTGGACTCTGTTGCACTACATGCATAGACCTATTTACTACTGGACATACAATTCCAAAGGCTGTCCAGCCTCTTCTGGAATATCTCCAATGACAGGAATGACAGGAACGCCCACTTCATCTTGAGATGGTCTGTGTGTAAGATAAGGACTCAAATACTCTTCCTCAGATTTATTATCTTTAAGGGCTGTAGAGAACTCATGAGATCTCTCTTCCAATTTAATAACACCTCAGGCCCCTGAAGGTACTGCTCATGCTACTGCCGAGTTGTCTCTCTAAGCCCCAATACCCTGGTACCTCCAAAGGTTTCTCATGTAAAGAGACTCAGGTATGACTCTTAACATTGTCTCTGTAATTGGGATGAATTTTAAAAGATGTCCATCTTCCCATCTTACTGTCCCTGAGCAGGCCAGGTGAGAGGTACCAACATCACCCATGCTGCCAGGATGAAGTATGAATATCAAGGGCAACAGTAACAGCAGCAGCAGTGATGGTGAACATTTACTTGGTACCTATGCTTAGCATGGTTCTAAGGGCTTTACCTTGTAGTAGATGCCTTACTATGGCAGCTCGTTATTCAACATTTTATAGATGAGGCAGCTGAGGCACACAGACTTGCTCAGAGTTACACAAGCAGTAAGTAGTAAGTCTGGGATTTGAACCCAGGAAGTCTGGCTCCAGAGCCCAGGCCTTTGACCTCTGTGAATGGGGTTATTTATCCTAACACTGTGTTCTATTTGCACCCTAGAGATGGACCACTGCTGTATCGAGCCCATACTCGATAGAGCCTTCTTCTCACCTTTGATCTACCTCCTTATATTATTTAGGCTCATGTCTTTCCTTTCTACTAGCACTTAAGTGCCTTGAAGAGTTTGAGCTACTTTTTTAGTCTTTCTCTGTATAGCATGGGTGCTCTATGGTTAAAGAAAGTTAACAGAAAGACTTCCTTTCAGTTTACTACCTACCAGCTTACTTACACCTCTCTCAGATAGTGGGGCTCAGAATAAAAATCTAATAATAAAATTGACACAAATGATCATGTCTTTTTCCTCTAAGTTATATTTTAACTAGTCTAAAATTGCATGTAAACTATCTGTCACAAAACACATGCAGTCTCTCACTTGTGTCATCTTGTCTCTTTGATCCCTCCATCCTAGTCTACTATGTAGTTACAAACTATACCTTCCATCTTTATGGGCTGTTGATTTTGGGGGGATCAAGCCATATAGCTTTCCATTTACCTCCATCAAAGTTTGCCTTACTAAACACAGGCTGTTTAAGCCTATATGACCTCTTGGGATCCCACAGCATCATCTGGGATGCTCACAGACTGTCAGTGTTGGGTTACCCACAAACATGACGAGTTTCATCCAAGCTCTTGATGAATGTGAGGAATGGGGCAAGGCCTGTCCTCACACTAGATGCTGCTTCCCAGAAGGCTCACCCTCTTTGAATGCTGTTGTTCAACCAGTGACACATCTTCTTGGTTCTATACACCTTACATTCCTCAGATCATGAGAAACTTTTCCAAAACAATGCCTGAAGTCCATATGTATTATAACTCCTATGTGTCTCTACTATAGGAGATTACTATTCTTGACAGAAAAGGAATTCAAGTTAGTCTGGCAAGACTACTTAGTTTCTATGGAAAATTGAGTTTTTTTAAAAAACTATTATAATTAAAGGCTTTACAAAATTCTCTCCCCACCTCTGGTCTCTTTTCAGCACAATAAAGCTCAAACACCCTTCTCTGTATGCCCATTTGACTGACTGGAGTTGAGGTCCTTAGAGGCCTCCCTAATCTCCCTTACCTTTCAGGGAGGCATAAAGACAGCTAACAGAGGGTAGGGTAAGCTTGGTGGCCAAGACACCTTTAAGACTAGACTCAGCTCAGCAGATTTCAAGGGAGGAAGAGAAAATAGGAGTGGGAGGTGGTGGTATGCTTGGACATGAATACATTGTGAACAGAGGGAGCTGAGTGAGTTTCAGCATGGGCCAGGAAGAGAGGACAGTGAGCTCCCTGTTGAAAGACCCTGTGGATGTTTGTCCATATTTTCCCAGATAAGGGATTGCCTTTGACTTGAAGTATAACATATGTGTAGAAGATTATATACATTGTGCTCAACCAATGCATTTTCACAAACTGAGCCCAATGTGTAACATCACCCAGGTACATAAATAGAACTCCTTTACTCCTTTGCCTTCTTCTAGTCAGCAACTCCCCCAAGGGTAACTGCTATTCTGACATTTAATATCATAGAGTAATTTTGCCTCTTTTTGTACCTCATATGAATGGGACATACGCAGTGTGTGCCCTTCCGTGAGATTCTTCCATATGCTGTCTGGAGATGAAGACCTGTCATTCTCACTGCTCTACAGCATTTTGCGTGAATAGACTATGATTTATTTGTCCATTCTACCGCAGATGGACATTTGGCTATTTTCTAGGTTTTGGCTATTGTGAATAGCATTGTTATAAACATCTCATGCATGTCTTTGGTTGGACATATGTAAGCATCTCTGTTGGTATATACCTAGAAAGGGAATTATGGAGTCATGGGGTAAAAACATTCAGCCCTAGTAGCTACTGCCATATAATTTTCTGGAAGTAGTTGTACCTCTATCCTTTTTAAAATTTAATAAAATTGAAAAGTACCCTATGAGATAGGTATTATAATTCCCATTTTTTTGGATGAACAAACGGAGGCTCAGAGAGATGCCACAGGCTGAATAGAAATAATAATAGGTCTGGGTTTAAATGCAGCCCTGTCTGATGTCAAAGCCGTTGCTGTGCATCATTACCCTGAACTATTTTCACATCTTGGAGAGAATTCATGCCTTTACCTTCTTCACTGCCTGCTGTAGAGTCTTCACTGTTGCATTAAGGTAGGGAGGACAGCATGTGAAGCTGCCCTAATCATATAGTGTCAGGAGGGGCATAGTTTAGTCAATTTAGTGAATCTCTGAGGCTATTGTATAAGACCAAACCTGCCTTCCCCTCCAAAGCACCTAGGGATAGAGCATGCCCACATCCTATGCTTTTGCCCAGGAACATGGGTGAGTGGGGGTGTAGAGCACTGGTGGTGGGGGGTGGGGGGTGAGCCACCTGACACATGTTTCAGGTCACAGGGAGTCCTGAGAGGTATGGGTGGCCATATGAAACGAAATCTTCTGTCAATGTGTCAATTACAGTGTTTTTGGAGGTCTAGTAGCCTAATTAAAACTTGCTTAAATGAAAAAAAAAGTTGTGGTTCATACAGTGGAAGTCCCAGGATCTATTGGACACTCGGCTTCAGGCCTGTCTGCATCTAGGTGCTAAAACCTCACTAGAAATCTGTCTTTAGCCACCTCTTGGCTCTGTTTTTTCCCCTGTTGTCTTTATACTTAGACAAGATCATCTTGGTATCTATCATCAACTCTGGGCTTCATTCTAACAGTTTGACAGCATGGTGAGAAGAGAGGACCTTTCTGTCAATAATTCCAGAAAAGGGCCCAGGGTTAACTCTGATTTGACTCTATTTGGTCAACAAGTTGGTCCCTAAACTAATGGCTGTGGCACGAGATTGGAATGTTCTAATTAGGATCTGGGATTGAGATAAACCACACCTGAATGACCAGGACTGAGATTGGTAGTGAAAGTCATCTTAGCTTCAGAGTGGAGTGGGGATGTGGTGAAAGTGGGGTGAGTAAAACCAACAGAGAGCTATTGTATGGATTTTCTGGTTCTGGTGAAGGGAATAAGAGGGAAATCAATGAGCATTTCTAGTGGAAATATGGCAAGCAAGTCTGAGGACTGTGGCGTGCCAGCAAGGGCTGGGCACGAGGACAGTCACCATCATGCCTTCACATACCCATCCTGGCTCTAGACACAGGCCCCATTTTCTCCTGCGTCTGTCTCAAGAAGTGGAGGAAATGGAGGGAAGGGGTGGAAGGGCAAATGGCAGCCAGCTCTTCCAAGCCAGGCCTCATGCAAATAGCCCACAAGTGGCAGTTGTGAGAGCCACACCCCTCCCCCAACCCAAGCAGTTGGATTGTGAGACATTTGCAAAGATGTTAACCCCACGTAAAAAGTGTGCCATTTGATAATTATGTAAATTAGCTGGCAATTAGATAATGTCACTCACTTTCCCTCTCCTGCTAGATTCCCACATAACAGAAAAGCGTTTGTGCTTCTATGCCAGCCCAGACCCTCTCAGGCTCTAGGGCAAAGCACTTGTACCGACAGCTGCCTGGGCCATCCTATGGCTCAAGAGAGAGTGGAAGTAGGCTGACTGGGTGGAGAGGGCTCTCTGCTCCCATTTTCCCACTTCTTGAGCCTTGTGTATCCCTGCTAGAAGGCTAGAGAAGGCTGAAAAATAAACACCTGGGGCAACTGGCTTGAGGCCTGTGCTACTTAATGTAAGGTCATCTTTAGCTTTTGGCCATATTGGCAATTTCCCAGAGGCCATGGGAATGTCCACAATCCAAGAAAGCAATGGAAAGTCTTTAGGAGAGAATGTGGGCAGATTATAGGGTGTCAAGTCTAGATGAACCCAATTCTGATGTTACCAGTCCTGAAATCAGATTCTTCCTGGCACCTGTGGGAGAGAAAACTTGGTTTTCTTCAGATAGCCTTTTGATCCCCTTTGATGCAGGGAGGGGAACATGGGTATCTCCAATGCTGGTCTGGGCTGGAGGGAAAGACTATGAATCTGACGCAAAAGACTCAACAGGCCGGATGGAGTTGCCACCCCAAAGCAGGCTGGGAAAATTCCCTTGATCTTCCTTATAGGGGAGTGTTCTGGAATGCTTAGTTCTTAATTCATGGGTTTCTTCAGATAACTAGGCATATGCTACTTTGCCTTTTGGGATCATCTGAGGTTGGCATCCAGAGAAGTGTGGGAGGTCAGGACTGCTGTCACTGTGTAAAGTGAGGTAGTATGGAGGCCACTGCATAGAATAGAAGTCAGATGATGCATAGGGATGCGCTTCAGCTTCTGTTTTTACTTTCCATTCTCTCTACATATGTTTCTTGAACTCCTGCTCCATGCCAAGGCCCTGTGGCAGGCAGCATGGTGAAGCAGACCCTGTCCACAGGGAGTTCTCCATCAAGTTTTCAGAACCTGAGCTCTTTGTTGCTGTGCTTTGTATCTCTGAAGCACACTTGAACCCTCTAGGTTTTGATTGCTTTAAGAACAAGAATGTTTTTTTTTTATTCTGCTTTGATAGAGCAGTGTCTGGAATGAATCAGAGCTCAATAAACAGATTGAATTGAGCAAGTCATTTAATTTATACAGACAAATATGTGACTTACAGAGGTTCAGAGGTGACTTAATAGATAGTATAGATCAGTGTGGAAGTTTCTGGGACTGTCTATTTCAAGGGTTTCCCATGTTCTTGCTCATCCATAACACTGAGACCTCCTTCAACATGTCCTTTCCTCCCACAGGTCCTGCATTGGCTTTGGCCATCTGAGCCTAGGCCTTCCCTGTCAGCCAGTGTACTCCTTGGTTTGAACTGGCAGGACAGGGAGAGGAGAGGGAAGTTCCCCCACCTCCCCAGGAGGTGAAGCAACCAGGGTGGTGTCACTGAGAAAATTTTCCCAAGCCTCTCGGGCTTACACACACTGAGCTCCTTTATGGCCACATGATTTTTATATTCTTGGCTCATCAATAATTCCAGGATTGGAATACCTCCCGTAAGAGGCTTATTCTTTCTGCTCACACCTGCCTTGCTCCCCCTTTTCTGGCCCCTCCCACTAACCTAAATCAAATGCATGATATGGGGAGGGGACAGAGGAGCAGCTGTCTTCTGAGCACATTTCCTGAAAGGGGCCCCTTTCAACAAGTTGATTTAAGGAAATATGTGAACGTGGCAGTTGTTGAAACCAGAAGGAGTCCTCTTTTCAGAACCAGGGTTTCCTCTCTCCCTGGGATGTTGCCTTTTGCCTTGGTTGGCATACTTCACCTCACACAATGGTCACATTCATCGAGAGTGGGTCATGTCTCATCACCTAGCCTCCTGATAATCCACCTCTGGCTTCATGTCTTCTATTCACTCCACCCTAAAAGCATCGGCCTACTCGTTGTTCTTCACACATACCAGTTTGCTCTAGTCGCAAGGCCTTTGTTACTATTACTTCAGGGACGTTCTTCCCATGGCTAATTCCCTCACTCTCTTTCAGGGCGTTCTTTAAATCTCACTTTCTCAAAGACTCGGATTTGTGGTCTTTGACTATTTCCACGGTGTAAATACGCCTAGCATAGTTGGTTCCATGCTACTAAAGTGACCTTAACCAGTTCAAAAATTTCTGAAGTTTTAACGGTTGGCTCTGACAAGCCCACATGATTTACACTTCCATGCTGCTGTGTCTGTATTCTAGTTAAGCATCTTTTGTACTTCCGGAGGTAGTACATGCCACACTTCGGGAAGCACTGCTTGGACAAAATCATGTATAGAATAAAGGCTTTCCTTATGTTGGCTTCAGTCAACCTCTTGTTGGTTTGATCTGTTTGTTCAGTGGGCATAGATGTTTGTTCCTGGTTAAGGAACATTTTCCTCTTCAAAGCAGGGGTAATAACCAGCTTTGCTAATGGCATCATCATAAAAATCGTGGACAGTAATGGTCTGATAGAGACTGTGGTGAATTACCGAATGTGCCAGTTAATAAGCAGCAATTTGAACAGCTCTTGGAAATTATACTCATTGCTCTTATGTGAACAAAGAAGTCTCCACTTGGCTAGGTGGGCCAGAGTCTGCCTTCAACATCTAGATCACCCACTTGACTGGGTTTTTGTGCACTTCCAATCAGTATAAAACATATGGAATGTGTTCTAGGTCTGTTGTATTCCTCATTTGTTGTTCATTCTGAAGTTTTTGTAGTTTTTTTTAAAAAGTACTTGTGGTTTTATATACTGCCCCTACTCCACAGACGTACATACACTCACATCAACAACAGTTCTTCCTATCCCTTTGTATACAAAATAAGAAAGTAAAGAACCTAGTGTTTATTGATAACCTGCTATCATGCCAAGATCTTCCATACATGATCTCATGGTGTCCTCTCTCCAAACTTAGAAGTTATTTTCCTCTGCTTTATTAGTGAGGGAATAGAAGCTCAGATAGGTTAAGAAATTTGCTCAAAGCTCAACATAAAAGAACCAGGTTTCAGACACAGCCTTTCTTTTTTAAGTCTCAAAACACATTTTTTCCTATAAGAACTTTTCACCAACATTTATTAAGAGATGAGAGTTGTTTTGTTCGTTACTCACTTTCTAATTTATTTTTGCTGATTTTTATAAATATTTCTTTCACAAACTTAAAAGTGGGAATCTGTCTTAGGCCGCCTACACCCAAGCATTGGATTGTCAAGTTGAAAAAGAAAAATCTAAAAAGAAATCAATGTCATTTCATGCCTCTTAATAGGTAAATAAGTTAAAATTATGTGTGTGTATTCAAGTGTATAAAATGTTAGTACTTAACTTAAAAATAAATTTTAGCTATGTGACCCCGTGATATGAATATTGTAAAAATGTGCTGATACGGCTTTGGGAGTTTTGTACTATTTTTGCATATGGAAAAACTGCGTGCATCATTAGGCACTGAGCTCAGGGTCCTGCAACGGCTCTGGAGGAACCTGGGCCATCTCTCCTGTTTGAAGCACCAGGCACTGGGGGAATCCTTAGAATAGCCAGACTCATAGTCAGCGCTCCATCAATATTTGTGAATGAGATGCAGTATTTTCCTGACACCGCCCTAATCTTTCTTTCTTTTCTGCCCGCACCCCTTCTCCCTGCAGATCTTTTTCTGGAGTCCTGAGAGGCAGGTTATGGGCAGGACTGCCTCTGGTCCGCACCATGAAGTCTGAACCTGCTCCCGCTCTGCCCTGGGCCCTGCTCTGCCTGAGCACTCAGCTTTGGGCTGCCCTGCTCCCTGCAGCCCCCCGCTGCTAGGAGGTAAAACTTCAGGACTGGTCCTTGGCCTGTTTTTGCCTTTCACCTGGCTCACCTCACTGCTCACGCCTCCTCCATCACGGCACCCCCAGCCCAGCCCTCTCCCCGGCCTCCCCGGCTGGGGCGTTTGGGGGTCCTTTGGGAGGAGTGCAGTGCTGAAGGCTTCCTCCTGCCGTGGACCTTCTTCTCCTTGAATCAAGGCCTCCGGATCCACATGGATAGCTGAGATCTTTTCTTGGAGAAAGACACTTTGCTCCTCACTCTAATCCCACATTTTCCCACTTGACTTTCCTCCTCTTCTGCTGCCCAGTCTTTCCCCCCCTGCTTCTTTATTGGATTTCTTGCTCGTGCACCCATCTGGGGCCGTCTTGTTCACTTTCCTTCTTCCTCACCCTCTGGATATTTGTGCGTGTGCCTCCTTCCTTTTGTGTGCTCTCTGTACCCCCCCCCCCCCATCTCCTCTTCCTCTCTCCCTTCCCGCTGCCAAGGGGGATTGTTCCCCTCAGGGCTGTTCCTTGCCAGTCTGCTCCTCTGGCCTCAGTCCTGGCAGCCACAATGAGCTTCACTGCGCACTCGGTTTTCTTCACCCTGAAGGTGAGTGTCCTGCTGGGGTCACTGCTGGGGCTCTGCCTGGGCCTCGAGTTCATGGGCCTCCCCAACCAGTGGGCCCGTTACCTCCGCTGGGATGCCAGCACGCGCAGTGACCTGAGCTTCCAGTTCAAGACCAATGTCTCCACGGGGCTGCTCCTTTACCTGGACGATGGCGGCGTCTGTGACTTCCTCTGCCTTTCCCTGGCAGATGGCCGCGTGCAGCTCCGCTTCAGCATGGACTGTGCGGAGACCGCTGTGCTGTCCAACAAGCAGGTGAATGACAGCAGCTGGCACTTCCTCATGGTGAGCCGGGACCGCCTGCGCACGGTGCTGGTGCTTGACGGTGAGGGCCAGGCGGGCGAGCTGCAGCCCCAGCGGCCCTACATGGATGTGGTCAGTGACTTGTTCCTTGGCGGAGTCCCTGCGGACATACGACCTTCTGCCCTGACCCTTGATGGAGTACAGGCCATGCCCGGCTTCAGAGGATTAATCCTGGATCTCAAATATGGCAACTCAGAACCTCGGCTTCTGGGGAGCCAAGGTGTCCAGTTGGATGCTGAGGGACCCTGTGGTGAGCGTCCCTGTGAAAATGGTGGGATCTGCTTTCTCCTGGATGGCCACCCCACCTGTGACTGTTCCACCACTGGCTATGGTGGCAAGCTCTGCTCAGAAGGTAAGACCTTCTTCCCTAGTCCTCTCTTACTAGAGACCCACCCACTGCATTGGGTGAGGCCAAGACCATGGATAGAAACCACCACTATCGTTGAAGGGCATCTTTAGCTACATGTTGGATAATTGGGTCCCTTTGGAAATCCTTCGATTGCTCTCAATGGAAAACCCATCAGATCTTGGCAAGGAGAGAATCCTGGCTACTCAACCATGGGCTTCTTACTCAGATGTTTGGCTGTACTCAAAGGGCTAGATGGAGCAGGCTGAAGGATGTGTGCCCCAGATCAGCTGCTTCCACTGCAGACAGCAGGGTTAGCACAGAGCAAGAATCTGATAGAAATGGGCAATGTGGCTATCTCTGTCCCTCCTGATCCCTTGAGAGTTGGGCCCTTGGGATGGGTGGGACACTCCTCATCACTTCCTCCTTAGTCCCCAGGAAAAAGAGTGCCCATGCCAAGGAGAATGAGGGTGGATGGATTGCAGGTCCATTCTTGACCCGCTATCATCCCAGCCCTTCCATTTGCTTCTCATCCCACAGTCTTTGGGGAGGTTCCTGGAGGGTAGAGGAGGCAGCTGGGGATGGGACTACTCACCTCCTCATTCTAGCAGCAGGATTTTTCATATGAGGTTCTTCTTTCCTGTCCTCCTCCTCCTCTCCATGTACTGAGAATGGTTAGGAAGGCACAGAGACTGACAGGAGCCTTGTCTAGCCAAACCCCCAAGGGGGCTGGCAGTACTCAGTATAGCCTTGACGAGCCTCTCAAGTTCAACCACAGCTTCCCAGGGAGAGGGAAGGTGAGGCTCATGCCTGAGGACTTAGATTGCCCTCACCTTATTCACCAAATTCTGACTGTATGGGATTAGATCCGAGAGAAGTGGCCCAGACTCTACTTTGACAAGTACCTAAAATCCAGATTCATGGACTCCAGGACTCATTGAAGGCCTGGCTTTGAGCAGGAGGAAGCACTGAAGTGACAAAGAATGTGAGAACTGACCACAGGGGTATGCATGTTGAGAGGCTGGAATGAGGAGGAGGCAAAGAAGTTTGATTTTCTCCTTTTTGAATGAAGCCCTGGATTCTTCTAGAAATGTTTTGCCATCCCATTCTGGTCTCTCCAGGAAGGTGGTGGGATGGTATAGGGCTGAACAGTGGTTCTCAACCTTGGCTTCGCGTATTAGGATCACTTGCAGGGTGGTTTAAAAACTCTCAGGCCACCCTATGGGCTAATTCAATCAGAATTTTGTAGGGGGTGGGATCCAGTGTGTATTTTTAAAACTCCCCAGATGATTCTATTGTGCAGCCAAGATTGAGAACCAACAGGTCAAGGGAGGTCAGGTAGGTGGGGCTAGGTGAGTGTCCCAGTACTGACTTCCAGGATTTTTTCATTTTGGTGAGGCCCCTGCCTTGGGATTTGTAATTAAAAATAGTGTCTGTAGGTGTTCTTCAAGCCATCCCATAATAGCCCAACCCCTAAAGCAGGTTGTAATTCATATGAATTTTAACCACTCCTATTAAAAATGTTTTTTTTTAAATCAAAGCAAAGTTTATTTCGTAGGTGGTGGATGCTGGAGAGTAGGACACTTCGAGGATCTTGTTGGAGAACCCTTTGTAGGTCATGTAGGGGCTATTGTGGGAGCCCTTCCCAGGTCTCTGCTGCTTCTTTCCTCTGCTGGGCTGGGCATCACATCTTCCCTCCTGTGGCTGGGCTGCGGGAGAGGGAAATTCAAGACATGTGTGCCACTTTTTATTGGCTTCTTTTTTTCCCCACGGAGCCCATTGGAAAAGTGGATGGGGAAGAGGACCCGAGGCCACCCCAGCCCACAAAGCCACTTTGGGAATGTGGTTATTGAAGCACTTCTTATAAGCAGGTGCCTTCTGGAGCTGACTCCGTTCCAAAGCTTCTTCGCTTTGGAGAAAGTTCTGCCTGAAGACGCTGACGTCTTGTTCACCCAAAGGGTCTGCTCTGTTCTCAGAACTTGCATTGAAAGCTGGCATTCTTCCTTTCTAGGGACTAGGGTGTTTGCAAGTGTGTTGTTAACTTGCTGATTATCCCTGATTGCATTCTTTGTGTTTAAAAAGAACTCATTTCCTCTGGGCAGGTCTGGATCAGCACTTTTCTGCAGGAAGAATTTCCATACTGTATATGTATATGATTTGTCTTTTCTCTCTCTTTTGGGGTGTGTGTGTTTGTGTGTGTGTGTGTGTGTGTGTGTGTGTGTGTGTGTGTGTGTGTGTGTCTGTTTCAGGTCTCCAGTAGCATTTCTTTAGAGCAGATTGTAGGCAATTTTTTAATAGCTAAATACAACATGGATATTTTAATAATAGTTCTTTCTGCAGGGTTCAGATCGTCTAGTGGCTGTGGATTGATACCTCTATCTGAAGAAGGCAAACACAGAGCACAGCTCATTTATTCTCCTGATACATAAATAGAGTAAATGAACTCTGTCGTAACAGTAACAGTTGGCTGGCTTGGAACAGAGCAGTGCAAAGGTTGAGGTGAGGGTGGGTGTTGGGAGAGGTATCAGAATTGACTGTTGATAACTTGGAGTCTGTTGATCCTGGTAATTGTCATCATGTCTAATCAGTCACAAAAAATACATTACAGGCTTTTAGAAAATACCCGTTCTCTGTACACATAGTTAATTTTTAGCTAGTAAGCAGGAAAAGCTCACCTGTAAAATATTAAGGGGGACAAATTTAAGCAGACGTACCTAAAACAAGATGAATACTCTAAACAAATGCCTACCCATTTGTCTAAAGATGATGTGGTGAGGTTGGCTGTGAGGATGCATCCACTCTCTACTCTGCCTCCTTTCAGTTGTACATGTCATAGACCGGAAACCAGCATACTTATTCCCAGCTGTTGGTCCTGTGTGCCAGGCATCTATCTGATTGTCCCGATTTGTAGGATAGGCCTTGACATTTGATTGTGTGAGGGCTTGCACCCAGTTTGGAAGATCCATTTTTTACTTCATGCTTTAGCAGTTCAAGAACAGGAAGAGCTGGGAGGTCTCCTGCAGCTTCAGATGGATGTGGTCGGGGCCTATCAGAGGCGCTCTCTGTGGTCCATTAGCTTCTAGCATGCTGGCGGCATTGATGTTTGCTTGGCCTGTCTGGCTTTCCATGCCTTGATGGCTCCAGAATATCTCTGTGCTGCACCCTGGGAAGAATGCACAGATGGGCCTATCTCCCCTATGTGCTTTGGGCTCTTCTGATCCCCCATTGGGTGTCTTCTCTAGGAAGAACCTAGAAGATACTGGAGATGGTTGCTGTGGAAAAGTTGGGCCTAGGGGTTGGAGGTCCTGGACTCACTATCTTCTGTCATGTGGTAAAATGTTATTTTCTCTGGCTGCAGACTGAACTCCACACATCCTACTTGAGAAAAACTTCATTCCTAGGCTCCTAACTTAATTAATGGTCACATTGAACATTCTGGCACATGGTGGAGAAAAGGTCCCAGATTTTTACTTCCAGGTGTTATGTTTGTAAACAAAATGTTCCGGTGCTCAACTTTGGACTTGTTTGTGTAATCTTGCCTTTTTAGTAAGGGTCTTAGAGGACAGAAGAAGTTCAGGTAGTTCAAAATGATTTTAAAATTAAACATATCTCTTTTGGAATATAGTCGAGCTATGGCACAGCATATTCACTGGTTTTGATCTAGCCCAGTCTCCTGTTACCAGTATCCTGGAGCTCACTGGGCAATGAAAAGGTATCCTGAGCTCCCCCAAAAGAGCTGTCCCCTCATGGGTCATCGAGAGTTTATTATTACCTTGAAATGAGTTGAAATTGATACTTTATTTTTAAACCATTCTTAGTTATGAATATGCATGTATTGAATTTCTTAACAACCTTATGGTCATGAAGAATTGATTTGCTCCCAAGGTGTGTACATTTCAGTAATAGTCTTACTGAGGAGCTCCTTGAGTATGAAGTCAGCCTGTTACAGGTGGGGTAGGGCCAGGGAAAGATGGAGAAGGCATCACATGTTGATTTATCCTCCCAAGTCTCATTAAATGGGCCTACCTATATCACATACCACTTGTGTGTCCCCACTTTTAGGTTAATTCAGTGAAGAGTCATGAGGTCCTATTCAGTTGGGGGAAAAAATGTTCATTGTCTATCTCTTCCTGCTGACTTGGGCAGGTGCCCAAACCAGAAGCTGCAGTCTTGAGTCTTAGCTCTTAACTTCTCAGGTGGTGTGATCCGACAGTGAGGTACAGCGGTGGGTGTTGGTGGAAGGGGCCCGAGCCTTATTACAAGCACACTGTTGAGTGGTACCTACTGGCCTCCCTTTCCCATCCCTCCAGCTGTCTGCAGCTGCAGGTTGGTTGGATTGATGGCTCAACACCACTGTGTGGCCTTGGTATGCCTTCCTGAAAGTGAATTTTAATTACTTTTCTTTTTACTGAGGATTTTGTGACTCTTCCCCCATTTATCCAAGCCAGAACTGGGATGGAATGATGTACCAAGAGACTGTTTTCCCCTGAGCGTTTACCAAGGGCCAAAGGCTTCCAATGCTGAAGTTAAGGTTCTAGTGATTGCCCCAGCTGATCCTCCATTTCTGGGCATTTGTGTAAAAACACAAACATCTCCCTCCCCATCCCCAGTGCACATCCTGCTGGAATTGTAACATGGCAGTGTTGTTCCTAAACCATGTCAACCCTGCATGGCTTGGGGATAGGGGTGGGGGTGGGAGCTGCAGGGGAGTGGTGAGCAATCAGTAAAGACTATCTCTTCAGAATCCTTCTCCCCAGTATGGAGACTGTGGCACAGAAGCAAGGGCTTACAACATGCACAAAGGAGAACTGCGGCTTCTGAGACTTGATTCCCACCCAGCATTCAGGCGTTAGGTGGGACCAGCCCAGCCAGCCAGCAGGGGCTGTCGCTAAACGGAGCCTGAATAGGGGTCTGATTGCTCCTTTTTCCTCCTCTCCTTCTGATTACCAAGTGAGATTTCCTGGGTATGCTGTATGCTAAATGGCAGAACAGCCGCCTGCCACTTGCACCAATTATCCCTCTTTTAACTGCCGAGGGAAGAGCAATTTTTTTATACCACCCCCCCCACCCCTACCCCACAGTAGCATCTCTGCCTCCTTTAAAGAAATAAGACTGTTTTTCCTTGTTCCCCCTTCAGGGGGGTGAGAACAGTCTTCTTTCTCCCTTCGCAGAATCCATACACCAGCTGCAGGCTACAAAGGGGGTGGACATGGGGTAAATGCTTCGTCCGAATTCAGTGGGGTTGAGGGTTACCCAGGCATTTTGCCAAGAGCCTTGGAGTGGCACGTGAGCTTGCATTTGCATTTGGTAATGAGACACCACAGGCCCAGCACCAGGGGCTAATTATCTTCGTAGCCCCTATCTTCCTTTGCAGGCTGTCAGGGAAAGATGGTTTCCAGTTCCTAGGGCAGCTGCCCATCAGCTGGGTCCTCTGCCCTCTTTGCGGGACAGAAGAGATAGGGTGTATGCTTGGGGGATGGGGCCAACATACTCTCCCTGCAGTGGGTGTCCTGTGCAACAAGGCCCAGAGGTGGAACTTGAGCGAGAGGCTTCAGGGCAGGGCTGTGAGGGTCAGGAACCCTTCCTTGGATAAAAATAATAATGATGTCAGTATTACTGTTATCGAATGCCATCATGTGCCTGACAGCCTAGGTGCTTTATGCGCATTGTCTCATCTAATCCTCATGGCACTCCTATGTGGTTGATATCATTAACTAGCCCCACTTTACAGATGAGGAAAGTGAGGAGCAGAGAAATTTGGAACTTGAAGAAGGTTTAGTGTAGTCTTAAGAGCATGGCTTCTGGAATGAAAAAGATTGGACTTAAATCTGGGCTTGTCCAGTTATAAGTTGTGTGTCTTTGGAGAAAGTTTTAGAAGATTCAGTATGCTCATCTATAATCGTAATAATTAATAGCAGCTAACATTCAAGGAGTGTCTACACAATATTGACTGCTGTGCATGAGTTAACTTTTATAACCCTCACAGCCACTCAACACACTATTGTTCTCATTTTGTAGACAAGGAAGTTAAGGGACGAGAGGTTCAATAATCTGTCCAAGGTCACACAGCTAATAAGAGGCAAAGCTGAGGTTTGTATCTAGGCAGACTGGCTTCACAGACCACACTTAACCACTGTACCATCCTGCCTTGCAGTGAATCAGGATAAGAAATTGTACGTCGTGGAGTTGTTGAGAGCATGAAAGCAGATGAAATGTACGGAGTTATCTACATAGTCTCTGGGAAAGAACAAGTCCTGACTCTGGGCTGTTGGTCTTCCTGGTGCTTGTAAGAATGAACTGTGTGTCAATTTGGTCTTGTAGAAGGTTTGATGCTCCCCTTTGAGTACCCCCACCTCTGCCATTTTCCTGCATCCCAGTTTGAGAAATGGTAGAAACAAGGAGGGGAATTCAGTTTCATTGCCATTTTGCCCCTGCCTGAGAGCCAATGATAATGGTTGTGCCTGTTGGACCATATTTGGAACTCTTTGCAAGCCTGTGGTGTTCCGGCCCCCATAGCAACACAATGAGGCAGGTAGCACAGGCTTTACCATCCCACTGAAAAGTGAGGAGACCCAGACATGAGGCTCCAGTGAACTTGTGGGTATGAGGGCAAGTTTGGATGCTGCCTGTTTGGCGGGTGTCTCTGGGACCTAAAAACCCAGATTCCCAACGTGGCATTTTATTTCTGCTCCTAGGCTCCCTTCATTAACACAAATGGCCTGTGTCTCCATTGTGAAATGGAGCGTTGCCTCCCTGGATGCTGGTGATAAGCAAAATGTCAAACTCCTGGTGTAGGAGGTTATCAGCTCGGCCAGTCCCAAGGAGCCTTACTCCTCCCAGACAGACAGAAAGCGAGAATATGAGAGAATGAGAGAGGATGAAATGAATGTGTCTGAGTATTCAATTCCCACCCTCAAGACCCTGGTTTGAAGTGAAGTGACTGGGGATTGGACCCATGGGTCATGAGGCATTTGGAGCACAACTACACCACGCTGGAGCATCGCTGGACAGCATGACCTCTTCAGACTTAACCTTTGGTTTCCCAAGTACCAGGAATTGCCCAGCACCACACCCAGGGTTGGCGGTAAAAGATGGAGCTCCTGGATTATTCTGTCAGACTCCTTCTTGCTTTCCTGCTGCCTTCTGACTGTCTTCACAGCTAACAAAACCAAACTCTCTTTCTCTGTGTTTGTGCTTCTCTTTCCCTTTGTGTGTGGGGGAGGGGAATCAATACAGAGGCGGATTTAACCAGGAAACAAAACCTTTCATATATCCTCACTTGCATGGTCCCTTTCAAGGTGCCATACTTAATGCTGTATTTGTGATTTTTTTTTTTCTTAAGGAATCCCTGGTATCATCAGCTTCCAGCTCCACCTCTGTGGATCCGCCTCTGTTAAGACTTGTTGCTGCCCAGTGGCAGCAATGTTGCTCTGGGTGTACATGTGATTCCCCAGTGGCCTATGACCCTTCATCACAGACACACTTTCCTTCACTTCATAACCGGCAGGGCAGAAAGAGCCTTGGAGGGGGAGTGTGGAGGATGAGGGGCATCTAGGAATGTTATATGGGGAGGCATCTAGGATATCCAGTGGGCAGAGAGAGGCCATATCTAGAAATGTTTATTGTTGATGCAGAGGAAAGTGCTGGTGTTTTAAAAAGAGGGGGCACCCGCATTCTCCTCCTGAGGTTTTCCCAGCTATAGTTGGGATGTTTGGTTCGCTGCGGCTCACTGGGGGGCTGTGTTACAGGTGACAGGCTGTGGCTGACAGAGGAGAGGGACAAAGCGTGGCTCGGCAGGCCTGTCTCCGTGATCTATTTGGGAACTGACAGTGCCAGTGGGTTGTCATTACTGCCGTTGTTCTCCAGAAATTGATGTCTTTGGGTAACCTATTTGAAAGCAATACGGGGCCCTCTTTAAATGTGTCATCATCTATATCTGCTCTCAGACCTCCACTGCTGTCCACAATGTTCCTAAATAATGCATTTTCCAATTAAAAAAAATTTTTTTTAATTCAGGAACCAATACTAGCAAGCTTTTAAAAACAAATTGATCTCACAGTCATCTGGCCAAACTGCCCAGCTCTGCTCTGTGTTAAAACTTACTTCACACGTGGTCCTACAAACGGCTAATGTTTCAGCTCTTTGGGGGGAAAAACACTGTACTCTGTGAGGGTACACAAGGGCCTGAAGAGGATGGAGATGAGGACATGAGCTGGAGGCAACATGAGGCTCTTGGTTTAAGCTGTGACATGCACGTAGGATCCTTTGGGTTTAACTGAGGCTCTTATTTAAGTATCTTTGCACCTAAGATGACTCTGAGGAGCTTTTCTGTCAAGTTTCTCCACGAAACTCTCTACGTCTGATCTTCTGATATTTTTGCCTCTTGACTGCTGGTTTAGTTCTCCTGAAGTGGTTCTATTTGCAGGTGCAAAGTTCTTAGAAGACAGAATCTCAATAGTCCCGTGGTTATTGGCAACACTTGGGTTGGTGTCTTTGCTGTCTCAGGCAGAGTGTTCCAGGCAATCCCATACCCTCTCCTCCAGGTATTATTGGGAACGTGTTACCTGCAGCCCCAGGAGAATAGACAAAGTGCAGCAAGAGAGTGTTGAGCTTTTTAGTTAATAAGTTGCTTTAAAATAAAAACAATACCCCTCTTGTGAGGAGGGACCAGCCAGGCTGAAATCACACGTGTGCGATCCAAACAGTGGGAACAGGGCTGGCAAGGCTGGGAACTTGCCACATTCTCATGATTTCTTCCTTCCTCCTCATTCTCTCAGGCTTCTTTCCTTTCCGGAAGGGGTCCTGTCTCTTGCATGGCTAGCTTGGACTGCTAAAGGAAGCGGGAAGGGTGAGCTTAAAGATGGTAAGCCTCTCACCTGTGGGATTCCTAAAAGACTAATCTTCCCCTAGAATACTTGCTCCACCTAGATCAGGAGAGGCAAGGCTGGAGTTTAGGCTCAGGAGATGTGCTGTGAGCCCCTTCTCAGATTTGAGGAGGCACACTGAAATTTGGGGGGACCCTGGTGCTGGGGAAGAAATATTCTGCGAGGGATGGAGCACAGATCCCGTGATCCATTTAGAGGACAGTGAGGCATTTACATTGCCTTCTGGTCCTGGCTTTGCCTATGTAACGCACTGGAAACCAAGGTACATTGTAAAGAATCATGGGATGATAACTTTGGAGGGGATTTTAAGGATCTTTGGGTCTAACTACCCATTTTCCACTCTCTTCTCCACTGTGTAGGACATATTTCCTCCTCTCCAAAATACCCCTAGTCAAATGCAGTGGTGGATGGGGGCTCAGTGCCTTTCAGGGCAGCTTAATGTATCTCTCTGTGGTCACTCCTGAGGGTCAGGGAGCTAGCTCTTCCTACATCAGGCTGCGGTCGGCCTCTAGCCACATCCTCACTGGTCCCCATTCTGATTAAAGCAGTCTGACCTTTGCAATGGGCCTTGTGGGTGAGGGGATGGGTGGGTCATAACATTTCTGGATGCTGCTCTGCAAGAATTAACTCTTGTGTCAAGTAAAATTCATACGGGATTCTCTAATATGGCACTAGCGGCCCGCACATCACAGAGTTATTTAGAATTAACTGCTTGAGATTAATCTTAAACAACGTGGGAGGGACTGATGTGGGAACAGACTCTGAGGTAAGCAGGTGATTCATGCTCTAGTCATTTTGTTCCTAGGGCTCTTGCACTCTGGAAGATTCATGGTTGGCCCCATCTCTGGCTCTATTGTCTGTGCCTCATTTCACCCCCCTAAGATGTCCCATCTTCCTCCACACCCCACTGGCTTTGCAGCATCTCTGCTTTTCCTGGGAGCCCCCTGGAAATCTCTAATGGCTCGGCAATAAGATAGACGTTCTAGAATGCTATGGAGTAGCATAAAGTGGAATTGGATTGGTCTAGCTTAACAAGCCCATCCTGGCATCCAGGGTCAGACACCCCAATAGACATCAAGGTTTTGCTAAAAAGCCTAACAGAATGGTTTTTAGAAAAGAGGATCATAAAACGAAGCAGTATCAAGTAGCTACTTCTGGAAACTGGCCTTGGAAACAAATGCCCGATCCAAAAATGCTTCTATTCTGCCAGGTTGCCCTGGGTTTCCCATGTTTTTGGCCCTGTTGGGCAAAAGTCTCTTAGGGAGAGGGATTAGGCAGGGCTAGAACATGTTCCTCTCACATTGGCATAGACTGTAAACCTGCCAAGCAAATTCCATCCTGCAACCTAAAGGGGACGAGGCTAGCCTGGCGCTCAGCCACCTCCTCACTGGTCGTCATTTTACTGACACTGCAGCAAAGAATGGAGAACTCATCTCATAATTTTCTGATTTAAAATAGTTTACTTTTAAGAGCAAAGCCCACAGATGCCATTTTGACCCTAAGCTTGAAATGTATCCAGAGTCATCAGCTTCTACTCCGGGGTCTCATTGTCCATCCAGGTTCTCTGGACTACACATACGTGCTGGGAAGTGGGCATGACCACATCACATGATCATGTGAGAATTGGCACGTGGGCAGATGGTTGGGTTTTAGTTGCTGTAGAAAACTTTGCTGTTCGCTCTTCCTGATGTTGAGTGTTCAGCCTTGTGTTAATGCAGATTGGGGCTGTTTTTCCCCCATGTAGAATATATAACCAGTGGCTACATTTTAATGTGTCTCTTGGCTCCCTTTGGCTTTCACGTCCTTAATGCAAGTTGCAATAACTCAGTTGAGTTTCCTGATTCTTGTTGCAGGAGTGTATATAAGGAGGCGCTCTCTTTGAGAACTCTGAGACATGAAACCAAGGGAAAACGCTGTTTCTCTTTGTTAATTACTGCATGTACAGGCTTGGTGCTAAACCACTGGAGTGTGACAGACAGCAGTTGCTCAATAAATATTGCATTAATAAAGCACATTCTGTGTGTATATATGTGCGCTTTCATGTTTTGTATGCATGCACCGGTGTCTGCGTTCATGTGCTAACACACGTGATGGATGGATGTAGGTTCCCAGGAATGTGAGTTTAGTAATACCTGTTTAACACTTTAACTGGTGGTGTATCAGATATGACTTGGACTGCAGTGGGCAGTAGGCACTGGAAATGCCTCCTCTCTTTGAATGGAAAGAGTGGCATGTTTACTGTGGGGCAGTTTTCATCGAATCTGTGTCAAGTGCATACACTTTCTACCTGGTTTGATCTAGTTGAAGACAGACTAGAAAGAATTTCTTGTTTGTTTACAAACCAGTGGTTTCCTGTAACAATTACAGGCAGCAGCCAGCCTGGGACCATGTAAATGCTTGTGCAGTGGCTGTTTGAGGCAGACATGTGGTTGTCACTGGAGATGGAGAGTCCCCATTAGCTTGTGTGGATTCCCTGGAGAAGATGAGGCTCACTGGGGATGGGATAATTGTCCTCGGATATCGGAAGAGCTGCCACGAAGAAGAGGAAGCAGATACTGAGTGGGAGGGTTGAGAGATCAGAGCTACAGAGAAAGAACCCTGATGCTGAGAGCTGTCGGACCATGCCTCCCCCCATCTCTGGAGGGAATGCAGCAGGTGCTGGGGCGACACCTGTCAGTGTGTGCTGGTGTGTACATGCCTTCACACTAAGGATGCCATGGTTCTGAGGGTCTCAGCCTCCAGGCCCACCCTTATGTTTGATCATGTTCATCCTCTGCCTTTCAGGGGGTGGGGGTGAGAAGATTATTCTCTAGATCATTGGCCTTAAAAATGGGGCATATGCAGGACCATTCTTCGGGGATATGTATAGTTAACTTATATACAAATTATTTATAACTAGATAAACATCTCTTGCGACAGCATATTAAAGTTATTTTTTCTAATAGGCAGTTTGTTCAGAAAGGTTTAGAGGCCACTGATCAATACCAAAATTTATATTTATCTCTCTTTAGTTGATTGTAGTTACTCTTGGCCTCCTGTTACAATTCCTTCCCCCTGGGGGCTTGCAGTTTTCAGGTGGAGGCTGACACCAGGGATACGTGTGTTGGGCTCTTGTCCTCTGTCTTTAGCCCTGTGTGTGGTGGTCTTGTTGACCTGGCCAGGTGGTTTTGGAGGGTCCCATGGGAACATATTCTGGTCATACCTCCCTCCTTCAGGGGCCTCACTGTTTGGAATTCCTAATACTATCTCAGAGCTTCTTTCAGCATAAAATCATGGCATTTTCAGGGGCAAATTTGGCTTGTGGAAGAGAACAAAGTCTTTAAGGTATCATCAAGCATTTATAAAGCAGTTCTTGACATATAATCACCTATTTTTTGGAGTAGGCCATCTATTTACTGGAATAAGTATATTCTGTGATTAGGTATTCACAGAGGGAGTGCCTATTATGTACCAGGGAGGTCCCTGCCCATGTGGAGCTTGTGGTCTAGTTGGGAAGCCTGTCAGGCAAGGAAGTACAGCATGCAGTAGAGCCACTAAAGTACCAGGTAGAATGTTAATAGAGTAGCTCCAAAAGGGGTGTCCCACCCTGCTTGGGATGGGAGGATATTTCACAGTCAGACTTAGAAGTTTTATTTGGTAGACTGTTGGGGAAAGGACATTTCAGGGCAGCCCTGTGAACCAGTTATTTGCGGTAGTTAATGTGGCTGGATTGAAGGATGGAGGCCAATGGGAAAAGAATGAGAGGAGGCATTAGGCAGGGTGGATCTCAATGCTTTGTAAGGATTTTGGACATTATTTTTTTCCTGCAGTTGAGGGCTATTGGAAGTTTTTCAGTTGAGTAGTAACAGATTTGAATTTTAGAAAGATGGCCCTAGGGGCAGTTTGCATGATGGATTGGCTGGCTATTGGAAGGCTTAAAGCAGAGAGGCTAGGTGGAGGCTGTTGTGTGGTTTTGTTGAGAGAGAAGTCTATACCAAAGGAGTAGTGATGGAAGAAGGGTCAATTGCAGAGATGTTAAGAAAAAGAACTTAATAGTTGGAAAGGCAATGACTTTGAGCGGTGTTGGACTTGTGCTGCCTGGCTCTGCCACATACTAGCTGTGCAAACTTGGATAAAGGACAACTTCTCTGTGTTTTAATTTCACCATCTGTGAAATGGGTGTAATAATAGTGCTCGCCATTTAGGATTTCTATGAGGTTTTACTGAATTCTCATGGAGAATTCTTAGGACAACACTTGGCACGTAGTAAGCATTCAGTGAATGTTAACCATTATTACTAATTAGCATCAATTATTCTTCAAAAGGGGAAGGAAGAGCTTTGATGATGTGCTCTGGTTGTAGGTATAACTAGGGCAGGAAAGTCAGTGGGAGGAACAGATCTGGCATGAAGACAAGAGGGGGGTGATAATCAATTTTGGTTTGTCTGTCTGTACCCCACCTTCTCTTTTGACTCTGTAAGATACTTGCAAGGAGATGTGCAGAAGCAGGTGGGGGCGATGGTTGTTCTAGGGGGGAGGGTGGGATTGGATATAGATGTCAGAGTTGTTGTGGGGGTGAAAGAAGGCTTACACATGGATGAGGTTGTCTAGGCAAAGAGTATAATTCAGAGGGGAAGAAGGTACAGAACCTTTGGGAACCTTAATATTTATAGATAGTAGAAAAAAAGGAATCTGTGACCTTGATGAAAGCAGATGGCCAGAGATGTAGAAGGAAACTAGGAACAAAGGAAAGTTCCTTAAAATTCTTCACTGGTCTATAAATGAAAGAGTACTCCCTAACCTCGTTGGAGTTGGGACACTGATTTGAATATAGTAGAACAGCATCAAAAGATTACATAGTTTAATTTTAAAACTATTCACATTGGCCTTTCTTCTACCTTCAATCTAGTGTGTTCTGTTCATTTGAGAAAATTTCTACAAATAGGAAGTGAAGTCTTGGATAGAGATGGTGAAACTGAGGGTTTTGGATGTTTGCATGATGGAATTTCTGGCTCCCAGAATATCAGAATCCTGTGGGAATCAAGGACTCAAAGAGCTGAAAGAAACAAATCCAAAGAAAAAGAAATGACTTGCCTAAGACCAACCAGTTGGCATTCTTATTTGTGCTCTGCATTTTAGACCATGTGATTAAACATGAAATGCCTTGTCTATGTTTTTCTTGGAGCTGGGCATTGAACTCTTGAGGATACCAGCACTGGCACTCAGTTCAGAGCCATGCACCTTTCCCTGGGATTAGGCAAGAGATCTTCTAACTCTGGTCCTTGTAAACTAAAAGAGCAAGATCCTCCACATAGGGGGCTTTGGAAGCCCCTGGCTCAGCAGCCAGTGATGTAAATGCTGGTAATTAATTCACTTGTGGTTTTTCTACCTTTGCCATGGGTGGGGTATTTGGAAAGGGAGCAAAATCATTTCTTAAGGAAATTGAGGCTCTCTTCTAGTTGCCTGCTTGCTGCCTTCCTCCTGTCTCTGACTCTCCAGGGCTGGGGGTGGGTGCTGTGTCCGTTCTCCGAATGCTTGCTGTGCAGCACAGTTTTCCAGGAATTTCAGGACATAGGAATTTTCACCCAGCTGTGTTGTGTGTTGCTGTTCAGCAATCTGAAGTTGCTTATCCAGCACAAGTCAGAATGGGGAGCCTGGGGAGGAAGGGGAACGCCTTCGAACATTTTTCTAAGCAGAAGAAATTGAGGTGTTAGGGGCCCAGCTGGCGTGTGATAGGAACCAAGAAATGGAGCCTACGTGAGCGTGCATGCCCACATGAAATCTCTTACTGATGATGTTATTCCAGAGGTACTTCTTTCCACACCCTTGACACCAATGAACACTTACTGAGGACCTACTGTGTGTTAGGGAGGGAGCATGGGGGTAGAACAGTGAATAAGACAGACATTCCTTCATGCTGCTTAATTCACCAAGCAATTACCAAGTGATGGATGCTTTGAAAGGGGAAGTGTAGTGTAACAGTGGTCTCTGTGCATTCAGGGGTCCCTCTTCAACCCTGGCAGAACAAAGACTCAGGGAAGTTCAAGGGTATGCTTAAGACATTCTAAGGAATCACAAGAGGTCCACGGCTTTTCTAGATGCAGTTCTCAGGCTGGCTCTCCCAATCCGAGTCTGCTGGCCACAGACCACAAGAGAAGCTGGTAGGCTCAAGGCTGAGTTTAGCTTAGTGCTCTGCTCTAAACATACCATGATGCCATTTTAATTTTGTGGAAATCTTATAGATTTATATCACTTGATTATTTTGATTGACTAAATTTAATGATGATGATGATGATGATGATGATGATGATGATGATGAACTAATCCTCATGAAGCACTTTCTACATGTCAGGCATGGGGCTGAGTGCTCTCAAATGTAAGTTCCTTTAATTCTCTCAACCACCCCTTATGAAAGAGGTTCTGTTGTTCTTGGCTGTAGATGAAGGAACCAGAGTTGAAGAGAGAAAGTCACCTATCTGCCTAAGAAGCGAGCCTGGGTGCAAAAGAGGGTGATTACCCTATAAGGTGGTTACAAATATTAAATGAGATAATGAAGGCAAAGCAAGAAGCACATTGATTGTCAAATAACAGATGCTTGATCGATGAGAACCATTATGGTTTTTGATCCCTGCACCAGGCTCTGTAATGGTCACTGCTAGCCATGTAGTTAAGAGTATCTATGCACCAGACATTGTTCTAAGCACTTTACACACCTTAACTCATTTAATGCTCACAACAGTTCTCTGAGGAAGTGCTGTACTATTCCCATTTTATAGATGGATATGCTGAGATCCAGAGACATATGCTTATTTTCCCAAGGTCATGCTGCCAGTCATTCTCCATTGGAAGCAGGTGTTTTAACTCCAGAGCACATGCTCTCTTAGCCATTATGCTACATGGGAGGTAGTTACACAACCCCAAATTCAGTGCTGTCCTACATGAACTCCTGAGACAGAAAACGTAGTTCATTTAGTCTCCAGGGTCCTGCTTGTCTCTTTTTGTCCACTCTTCCTCCCTTCCCCCACACCACTGTTTGAGTTTTTAAAGACAATGTGTAGCTAAGGAGAAAATGGACGAGAGGTATTCCACCAAAGCTCATTCTCCAGTGGATCCTCTCAAGAATTTTTTCAGATAGAGTAATAATGTCATGGATATTAAGACAACAAGGAAAAATAACAGAGGAGCACTGTGAAAGTAAAAGTATTACATACAACACACAATAAACAGTGACTCAGACCCTCATTTTCCCAATTCAGCCCATCCCCCAGACTCAGTCTCCCTGTGAGAGAACCTGCTATCCTGTCCTTACCCTTTCCTCACCTCTAATCACCAACCTCCTACAGGCCTCTAGTTCCACTCAACTAATTCCTACTCCTCCATCAGATCTCAGCTCAGACCTCACCTCCTCCAGAAAGCTTTCCTGGACCCCATGCCCAGCCCATTCCATGTGGACTAAATGGCGCTTCCTGAACTCCTGTAGCATCCACTATAGTTTCATAAGTGGAAGGTGACTTACAATAGGCCACTCTGCCAGCAGGTGGCTGAGGCACTGGGACTAGAGCCCAGGTATTCTAACTCCCTGTCTGGCATCCGTTCCCCTATATCACACGGAGAAGAGATAGGTGGCCCAAGAGAACTGGCTGATTCCACAGAACACGGGTTGCCAAGCACAGTGTGTGGTGAAGCTATGGTGCCTGTGTTAGTGCATCTTACAAGTTAGAGGAAAATAGTGATGGAAACTTAATCCAATATGTGAATAATTATAAATGTGATGAATGGTATAGATGGCAAGAGCGGAATGGGGGGAGATCTCATGAGAAAAAGGGTGCTCAGGGAGGCGCCCCCCCTCCCCCAGGAGGTGAGAGTAAAGATGAGAAGGAACCAGGAGGAAGCAGTGGAGAGGGGCAGCATCTCTTCATTGTCACTTGTTTGGCCTAAGGACAAGAGTAATTAGTCTCTTATCCCTGGCAGGAGCTGTGCCTTTTAATTGTAAATATTTGTTTGGAATATGGTTGATGGGTAATGCAGATGGAGGGAGAGAGGACAGGGATGAAGAACAAGAGAAACCTTCATTCAGCATGGTAGGGTGAGGACTCTGGTCTTGTCTGGTAAATGGGCATATCTAGGGGACACCTCCATCCAGAGTTCAGAACTCTAGAGGTGAAGATTGGGCGTAGAATCTCTGTGTAAAGGAAGCTCTATGTAGAGAAGGTGAAGATGAAAGGCTGCTAGAACAAGCAAGCCAGTGAGTGTCATTAGCTGCCAGTCCAAAGACACTTGTTCCCCAAATAGCCGCACAGTGTGAGGGCCACCCACGGCATTTCCAAACAGCTGCCTTTCCTCCTAGCGCTGACTTTATCGGGCTGCCCTCCCAGGCGCTCCTGCCTGCCATGTGTGTTTTCTCGGTGCGGGAAGAGGCAGAGGGGGTTGCCCTGGTTAATCCACACTCTTCAGTTATTGTTCCCAGGTACATTTATAGTCCAGAACATGTAAACAGTTCTCAGCTTGGAGGAGTAGGGGGACAGTCTGAGGCTGGGAATCTGCTTGATGCTAAGTGTCCTATGCTTCCTGGGCTTTAGGCTAACATCTATTGAACAATTACTGTTTCAGGCTCTGTGTGAGTAGCTTTATCTTTTGTCCCCATTTAACTGACGAGCAGACTAGAGCACACTTTCCCCATCTACCTTCTGTGGCAGACATGCAAAGATACCAGAATGAAGTTTTGCCATTCGTCAGGAAAATGAGAGAAATAAACATAATGTAGGAAGTTTATTGTAAAGGCACATTTTTTTTTAACTTTGAGATTATGCCCTTTTACTTTTTGGTATTAAACTACGTTTTATTTTTAAGAAAGCCTGGTAATACAAAGCATCAGTTTTGGGGCTTTTGCATTTTCTTGGCAAGATAAAAATAGTTATTCTTTGTTTCCAAAATTACTAAATTGCTTAAAATATATTACAGGAGAGTAAAATCTAGTAGTGTGCCAGTTATTATGGCAGGCAATAGGTGGTTTCCATGCTACTTTCTTCCTATGAATAAAGTATTTATATAATTGTTTTCACTTTCTATTCTGATCTTTTGTCAGAAAAAATGCATCTGGACAGGAGCTCTGAGATCATATTATTTATCTTTCTTCAGCATCTATCAAGATGTTTTGATTGCACAGTTTGACCTTGAGACATTTTAACTCTATGTTGGTATAGTCAAGATTATACAAACACTGAAACATTTTTATTATAGGAGTATTTTTTAGAGGCAAATGATGTGGGGCTCAGATGATTCCTCAATCCAGTTTTCCTTCAGCATACTTAAACCATTTCTTATTTTTCCAATTCGTTTATATTTTACTAAATTGGTTTTAACCAGATCAGTTCTGCTCCATGTGTCTTCTACAGTGAAGATCTGATTAATCGATCAGTTATTTGTGTGTGTGTGTGTGCCTATCAAATTTTGCCTATATAGCTTCTGCCGTTGTGAACGTTCTTTTTGTGGTCATTATTTCTACCACATCCAATTTTCTCACATCAAGTTTGCCGGTCTAAATTTTGTCAAGAATGTTTGATTCTTCCTTCAATTTTTTAGTCAATAACAAATTTTACTATGTGCATTTTTAGCTGCTGTCAGTTCCATTTTGTGTTGACTTTTTTCCTGACAGGTCTGATTTTTTTCCAGGTCACTTTTTACAGTTCGAAGAACCACATCTTCCTCCAACTAAAGTCAGCCTCTTGCCTAATGTTTTTAGCAGGTGCAAAAATGTACTTGAGAGGTCAAAAATTCAGGATCCAAATATTCTGCGTTGCTGAAAGAGACCAGTGAACCAGAAGGATTAAGAAATCTACCCAAGGTCATACATCATGTTCTTGGCAGAGTTCTTCTGGGTTATTTCAGCATATACAACTCCACTAGTTCAGTGAAGGACATATCAGAATGTAAGATTGGGTTGATCTTGATGGCATACTATCTGCTCCTACCCTCTCATTCCCCCTTCTGAGTCTAATGGAACTTCCACCTACCCACCTTCTTGAGAAATAGCAGCTGGGGCCCCAGTTCGAAGCCTCTTGGCTTCTCCCTGCTTCCTAACTAGGCCCGCCTTAAGCTGTGTGTGCACTGGGGTGGCATGATTTACAAACAAGCAGGACCAAAAAGGAAAAATCCTCTCTTGTGGAGAATTAGGTCAGTGGCAGAGTTGGGGAGGGGAGGGAATCCAGACCTTGTTCTCCCATCTTTCAGTTCACCCCCTCTTCCCTAAAGCAGTCAGGGCAGAAGCCACATTGCTGTTGAGAAGCAGACATCTGGGCTTGGGGGTGAGGAGCAGGGGGGCAGTACCCCCCCCCCCCCCCGCCGTATTCATGTGCAGAACTGTGTGAACATGAAAGCGGCCTGTTTTCTGGCCACTTGGGACTCCCCCCTCTCTCATTGTATTTGTCTGGATTACTCTAAGGGGGATATTAGTGTTGTCTAATAATGGCCTCAGATTTATCTAGGGATTTGTGTGATTAATTCCCAAGCAAAGTACAGCAGATAGATTAGAGCTCAGCCTGTGTGGTGGGTCTACACCCTCTATTCTCTGCGCTTTCTAATTGGTTTTGGGGGAGGCTCTTCTCTCACTGCCTTGTTATCCTGATCATTGAAGGCTGTAGCATTTAGGCCCCCACTCTAGGGTAGTGGAAACCATTTTCCACTGCTACAGAGCATGAATGAGTGTCTGAGAAGACAGTGAAATCTCCAAGTTCATGCTCTTGTTCCTTTATGAAAGCCGCAGAGATGTGGTCACTTGCTTTTCTCTCCCAACTGCCACCACTGTATTCTCAGTGCCAGATTCTTCTCCCAGTCCTCCTGTTGGGGCACTGGTACCCCAGCTGTGGCACAGTGGGAATAGAGGTGAACTGGGATGTAAATGATCTGAATTCTGGCTTCAGCATCAACATTGTCCCGGTGGATGGACATGTTGGTTACCTGGTCTAGGGTCTGTGTCTCTCCTCTGAGCCTCAAAGGATCCTGTATGACTTTATTGCACTGATCACAATTATGATTATTAAATAACTGATTATCTGGTTATTTGTGGCCCATCTCCCCAGCTAGACCTTAAGATCCAAGAGTGCAGGCCCCACATCTGTCTTGTTCATCTGCCATTCCCTCAGTGCCTAGCACAATCCCTCACTCGTGGGGATGTGCTTTGAATATGTGTCGACCGAACGAACCTGTAAAGCAGAAGACACAGATTTGCTGGACACCCTAGAGTTCTTCCACTTCTAAAATTCTCTACATCTCTCCTACTGTATTTTCTCCAAAACAATCACATAAACACCCCCCTTTCTAATGTTTTGACTGGTTTTTTAACTGTAGTACCACAGAAGTTATAAGATAAAAATGGTGATGAATAATAATTTAATTCAAAAAGCATATTACTGATATATAAAATATGAAATCCCTCCTAAGAACTCCCCCTCTGTTCGCTTGTTCTCTATGGGTCCTGGCAGTGGAATGCCACCCTGCCTGGGCTTCTGAGTTCCCTCTGCCAGGGCCTGCAGGATCCTGTTGAACCCTTCAGAATAGGCCTGGTACTAACTAGTGGGCTATATGCATGGTTCTCAGACTCGAAAATCATTCTTTTAGCTGCAGAGCAGATAGTGTACTAATTTCACATCACAGCACACACTGCTTTTCAAAGGGAAGAAGTCAACCTTGCTAATTTTCTGAAAATGAAAGAAGGGAGACTGTTTAAGAGAAAGCAGAAGAGTTGATGGGAGCTTGGCAGTGAGAGAACCTTAGGGCTACTTGCTTTCTTCTGAGGTTCTCAGGTCACTTAGAAACTTCTTTTCTCAGAGAATTTAGTTGAAAGTCTCCAGCTAACATGAGCCAATATCTGACCCCCTCCTCAAGCCCATGGCAGACACTGCTAATCAATCTTGACCCCCTTTTCTTTCCAAACCCATATGCAGCCTCAGACTCTTTTTTTAAAAAATTAAAAGCTTTTTAATGTTTATTTATTTTTGAGAGAGACAGACAGACAGACAGAGCGTGAGCAGGAGAGGGTCTGAGAGAGAGAGGGAGACACAGAATCCAAAGCAGGCTCCAGGCTCTGAGCTATCAGCACAGAGCCTGGCACAGGGCTTGAACCCACGAACCATGAGATCATGACCTGAGCCGAAGTCAGACACTTACCTGACTGAGCCACCCAGGTGCCCCCTCGGACTTTTTTTTTTTAACACATTACTCCAAAAATGTCACCAAAGAAAATGAAACTAATGTGTGTTAAGCACTAGACATTTTATGTACATTTGTCTGTTTTGAACCTTCTGGCAAATGTGAATGATCCCCATTTTACAGATGAAGTTTAAGTAACTTATACAAAGTCATCTAATAGCAACGTTGGTAGGGCTCAAAGCTTACATGTTGCCATGCCTTCCAGGGAGTCCTACCCTCGGGTGTCAATCTGACCACCAGGCCAGTAATGGTGAAACGTTCTTATGAGATGTGTCTCCACTTAATTGTCGCTGTCCATCCTCTGGGGCCACTTCAAGGTTACGCTAGTAAAAAAAAAAAAAAACTTTGAAGCATTCTCTGTCAACCCTAAATCCTGTATTAGTGCTAAGTGCAATAATAGGCCAGATAGGGCCACCCTATCATGTTTATCTACTCTCTTGCTTTATTAGATTTACTACCAACTGCATCCAGGGCAGTTTTTTTTTTTTCAGTCCCCAGTGCCTAAGTTGGTGTTTGGCATGTATAAGTGGTCAGTAAATGTTAGTTATTTCGAATTGAACCTGACACAGAGGCTCACTCTGGGAACACAAAGGGTGAGGATAAAGGCTTATGGCAAATTGAAAGCCTTCTTGGCTGTTCTGAGAATCTGTCAGCCAGCCTTTTCCAAACTGTGTTCCACGAGATTTTACTAGGTATTTTATGGAAGGAGAAGTGCCCAGTGTTCAAAAACATTTGTAAAACTGCATCCTGTATCCTCTCTTTGACTTCACAGTGTATCTTAGTGTAGGCAAGGCTTTCTGAAGTCTTGCCATAGCCATAGAGAAACTTGATTATTTTTGTTTAATTCAGTTGTTTCTACATTTATTATTTTGTTGCTGTTGGCAAGGAACTCCTATTTACATTTTACTGGATGTGTGTTTTTGTGGAATTCTGTTCTGGATATGTTGCCTCAATTTATAATCCTTTCTGTGAAATAGGGGTCCTGAAGTCATAAATGCTCCAAGAAATTTAATGACTTTTTTTTATTAAAATATAATTAATATACATGGTTAATTAGTTTCAAGTGTACAATATATTGATTCACAATTCTATACATTTCTCAGTGCTTATCAGGATACGTGTGCTCTCAATTCCCTTTATCTGTTTTACTCTTCCTGTACCACCTACCCTCTGGCAACCACCTCTGTGTTTAAGAGTCTGGTTTTTTGTCTCTTTTTTTGGTCTGTTTCTTAAATTCCACGTATGAGTGAAATCATATGGTATTTGTCTTTCTCTGACTTACTTCACTTAGCGTTATGCCCTCTAGGTCCATCCGTGTCATCACAAATGACAAGATCTCATTCTGTGTTATGGCTGATTAATATTCCATTGTGTATATATGCCACATCTTCTTTATCCATTTATCTATCGATAGATACTTGGGCTTCTTCCATAGTTTGGCTATTGTAAATAATGCTGCAGTAAACATAGGGGGGCATAGATCTTTTTGAATTAGTGTTTTTGTTTTATTTGGGTATAAACCCAGTAGTGGAATTACTGGATAATGTGGTAATTCTATTTTTAATTTTTTGAGGAACTTACATGCTGTTTTCCATAGTGACTGCACAGTTTGGATTCCCACCAATAGTGCACAATGGTTCTTTTTTTCCACATCCTTGCCAACGCTTGCTATTTCTTGTCTTTTTGATTCTAGCTGCCCTGACAGGTATAAGGTGATATCTCATTGTGGTTTTGATTTGCATTTCCCTGATGATTAGTGATGTTGACCATCTTTTCATGCATCAGTTGGCCATCTATTTGTATATCTTCTTTGGAAAAACATCTATTCAGGTCCTCTGCCTGTTTTTTAATTGGATTATTTGTTTGGTATTGAGTTGTGTAAGTTGTATATGTCTTTCATATATTTTGCAGATGACTTTTTTTGTTTTATTATTTATTTTTGACAGCAAGAGAGAGGGAGACAGAGTGCAAGTGGGGGAGGGGCAGAGAGAGAGGAAGACACAGAATCCGAAGCAGGCTCCAGGCTCTGAGCTGTCAGCACAGAACCCAATGTGGGGCTTGAACTCACAAATCATGAGATCATGACCTGAGCCGAAGTCAGATGCTTAACTGACTGAACCACTAGGTGCCCTATATATTTTGGATATTAACCCTCTTATCAGATATATCATTTGCAAATATCCTCTCCCATTTAGTAAGTTGTCTTTTTGTTTTGTTGATGGTTTACTTTGCTAATGACCGTCAACAATTATTGTCACTGGAATTGGCAACCTCACACCACAATTTCTTGAAATTTGCCCCCAGTTCCCCATGACCTAGATTTGGGTGGTTGACTAGTGAGAGAAGAAATAATTGGGAATGGATGAACAGTACTATGAGAAGGAAAAAGACTTTGAATTCAGAGAAATATGAGTTAAAATCCTGGATACTCTGTATGAGTGAAGTGAGCTTGAAGGTATTAACTCCCCTGAGCCTTGGTTTCCCTGTTTGTTAAGTGGGGATAACAACCGTGTCTATATCAGCATTAGATGAAGTCATGTATATACGATGCTACCACAGGGGGCTACCACAGGAGGCCTTCATTAAATAGCAGAGATTATAATGGACAATGAATGACCCTTGCACTTGTCTTCTGGGTCATATTTTTAAGTTTCTTTCATTTTTTAAAGTTTTATTGTATTTCATTTCATTTTATTTTATTTTATTTTAAGAGAGAAAGCGGGGGAGGCAGAGACAGAGGGAGAGAGAGAGAGAGAGGGAGAGAGAGAGAGAGAGAGAGAGAGAGAGAGAGAGAGAGAATCCCAAGCAGGCTCCACACCGTTAGTGCAGAGCCTGATGCGGCGCTCGAACTCATGGAGCCATGAGATCATGACCTGAGTCGAAACCAAGAGTTGGATGCTTAACCAGCTGAGCCACCCAGGCGCCCCAAGTTTCTTTTATAATATCATTGTGAATAGTTACCATATTTAATCTTTTTGATACGAGGTATGGTTGCGAAAAGAGGTTCAGGGAGGGTTGTGAGTTGCCAGAGGTCACGCAGCTGATACTAGGCTAGAAAGTCAGGGCTCAAAACCTAGGCTTCTGTCAGCAAAATGTGGTGCATACATACAATGGAATATTATTCAGCCTTGAAAAGAAAGGTGATTCTGATACCCACTACATGGGTGAACCTTAAGGGTGTTATGCTAGTGAAATAGGCCAGTCACAAAAGGACAAATACTGTATGATTCCACTTACATGAGGTTCCTGGAGTAGTCAAATTCGTAAAGACAGCATGTAGAAAGGTGGTTGTGAGGGGCTGGGGGAGGAGTTGTGGGCAGGCATTGTTTAATGGGAACAGAGTTTTAGTTTTGCATGGTGAAAGGAGTCCAGGAGATGGAACGTAGAGACGACTGTGCAATGCTGCACAGTGGTGTGAATGGACTTGATGGGGCACCTGGGCGGCTCAGTCAGTTGAGCATCCGACTCTTGATTTCAGCTTAGGTCATCATCCTAGGGCTGTGAGATGGAGCACCAAGCGGGGCGCCGCACTGAGTGTGGGGCCTGCTTGAAGTTCTTTCTCCCTCTCTCTCTCTGCCCCTCCCTGGCTTGTGTGCCTGCATGTGCACACACACTCACTCTAAAATAAAATAAAGACTTAAAAAAAAGTTTAAGTTGGTAAATGTTATGTAATGTGTATGTAATCACCACCACAACAAAAATATTTAGGAAAAAAAAGTCAGGGCTTCTGATTCCAAAGGCAGGGCTCTTTCCTACACATAACAGCACTCCCTACAGAGGAATGAGCAGCCAGGGTGGGGGTGGCCTCTTCCAACGCCCATTGTACTGAATTACAAAATCTATAGAACTCACCTCTGCTGAGAAGACCCTCTTCTCCCATATCATTCTTCCAAGTGGCAAAAGCCCAAGGAGTTAGTCTTTCCAGACAGCAAGGAATTCTTGGAAAGAGGACTGATCCTCAGTCTCATGGAAACCACTTGGGTCAAATAGCAATGATTTGCTAACATTGATTAGTACTTCTTCAACCTCCCAGTGCTTTTGCGTAATTTGCTCCTTATAACCCCTACATCAGTCCTACAAGATAAGTAAACTCTCCCCATTTTATAGATTGAGAAGTTAGGGCTCAGGGTGGTCAGTTAGCACGGCCAAGCTCATGTGCAGTTTGTGGAGGAGCCAGGTCTTTTACTCCAGATCCTGCCTCTTAACCCCTGCGCTGTCTGCAGGAAGAAGGGAAATGGAAGGTGTCTGCACCTCAGCTGTTTTTCCCTGATTTTTGTTCCCTCCTGTGATGCACTTCTCTCTGTCCTATGAAGATGAGGGACATCCTCTCATCGAGGTCAGTTTGTCTCCTGATTTCCTGGTGTTCAGGTGTCTACTCTTCTCCCTGGTTGGGTCATGCTCATTTGGGGAGGGTAATATCCACTTTTACCTAGGAAGTTAGCCTTTGGGCCCCGTCTCCTGGCTGTGTCCACCTGCTATGAGGACTTTTCTAAAGACTTATCAGGCGGGAGCCTGTTGCAGGTGCCAATGCTGGCACCTCATGGCCTAATACTGAGACGTACTGTTTAGCTAGGGATGACTTTTGTTTGCAAGGCTTAAACATCTGGATAGAGGCTAAACTTGGCACTTTTAGTTTACAAGGCATATATCAACAAGCCAGCACAGACATTCCTAATAACAACTTCAGAATGTGTTTATTGGATGTTTACTCTGTGCCTGGCCTTGTGCTAAGCCCTTTATATGGATCATCTCATTTGACCCTTATAATAGTCACATAAATTAGGTACAGTCAGTTCTGCTAGAATGCTGATTTTGAAAATACAAATTTGTTCCAATGTGATCGATCTATTAGGGAACAATTTGGGCATAATGCTTTTGCCTTTGATTATGCACAATTTTGTCCACAAGAAACACTAGGTAAAGGCAGAAAACTTCAGCAAGCCAAACCAGGCTGTGTAGAAATACACAAATGCACACACCTCAAAAGCTCCTTCAGTTAGCACGTGTGCTGTGAGCCACACCCTTGCACATCTGGTGTCACAGCTCTGTCCGATGTCAGAGCATCCTCCTTTTACTACTTGGCAACAGCTCACAAGCTTCCTGTTTCCATGAGCACACTTCAAATCTTTTTCAAGGGCTCTACTGATGGTAGTATTTATATATTTCTTAATTATTTAACACATGTAAAACTGGTTCCTATTCTGGTTCCTATTATGGGTCACTGATGAGGTTTCTGGGTGTCATGCCCCAACTTCATTTTCCCCATTAGCCTTGTGTTTTTACTGCATGATTTTGCACAGTGTTGTGACTGTTAAGAATTGACACATGCTTCTAACCAAACTGATTACCCCGACATTATTTTTATGTGGACAAAGTAGAAGGTAAGGCTAAGCACTTTGACAAAAATATTTGTAATAACTAACGGTAAAGTCAGGATTCAAACCCCAGATTGCCTTACCCCCATGTCTGTGCTCAAATTCGCTAAAACACTAACAAAACAAAACAAAACCAGAAACCCTGGTGTCTGCACTGATCTTTGATTGCATGTGTAACAAGTAGACTCCTTCTTCCTCCAACTGTCGGTCAAACTCTGGTTCCTCAAGCCAGAGCCACTACAAGTATGTGAGAGCCCCTAAGGTATTTGGGCACAGTACTGACTGAGCCCAGGGGTGTGCCATCCGTGTTCCTTCCTGCTTTGCAGCCCATTCCTCTCCCTGCTGCTGCCTTCCCTGGCTGGCTGGCACTTGACCCAGCAGCTATCTCTCCCCTCCATCTTACAGGCTGGAGTTATTAGCACCAAAGAACAAAAGCAAGGAGAGTGGGACTGGGGAGGGGAGGGGTCTCAGTCTTCTACGAAGACAGATAAATAGGTTCTGTGTTGAGGATGAAGTTAATACCACCTGGCCTTTTGTGGAGAGACATCTCTTCCTGTGTTTGAAGAGCTCAAACACTGAAAGCTGGAAAGAGCCCCAGAACACAGGAAGCCCAGCCACTTCGCTGCTGGAAGTTTGCTTTAGCTCAACTAACGAGATCGTTTCTGTATTTGTTCCTGAAGTAGAGGGAAGAACCTTGTGCTCACTCTCCCCAGGGGCATGAAAGGAGAGGCCACTGGGGAGATGCAGTCCTTGCCTTTTTTTTCTTCCCTCTCCTAACATTGTAGTCTGGTGTACTCTTCAATTGAAGGCCTGATCTGATGCTTGTGGGCCTGGGGCAAGAATGTACATGAGAGACAATGGGCAGCCTCCCTTCTTTTCTACCTCCAGCAGCATGGAGATCCTTCTGGACATTTGTGTGGACACCCCAGCCTATAGAAGTCCATAGCTCCTGTAAATTGCTTTCCCTTGGCCATTTCTTGACACTAGAGTATGCACATTGGTGGACTGGTCAGCTTTTGGGAGAATGGACCCAAGGAAGAGACCCATGTGAATTTGGGGCAATTTGAGCAAGGAATTCTGAGTACCGGATTGTACTCTACAAAGGGCTTAGTGGCAGGAATTGCTGATTCCCAATGGGAACATCTAGTTGGCCCTGTAGACTCCTCAGATCCTGGGCTGAGATGTAGCTACAGGAGGGCCAGAGCATGCTTCTCCCTGTAAAGCATATCGCCCAGGGCAAGGACCCCAATTAACCAGGCCTATGGTCATATTGCATTTGACCCCTTCCCTCTGCCCTGGGCTGTGCTTTTTTTCTCACTTCTGTGAGATGCCCTACATTCCTATCCCTGATTTGTTGCTTGATGGGTCAGATGGTACTTGTCCTGGTTTGCTCTTTTATTTAGAAATATAGCTTGACCCTTATAAGCTACTCTGAGTATGAGAGCTACTGATAATGAGAGAGCCTCCTCTCTGGGTCTTAGTTTCCCTGTCTGTAAAACAGGATGAAGAATGTTCCTACCTGCTAGGGTTTTGGTGAGAATTAAATGAGATGAGGTATATAAAGCACTTCACACAGGGCCCCGCACACAGAATATTTGATAAATGTGAGCTTTATTATGAGTTAGTAGTGTTTTGTGCCAGGGATATATAGACATTATATTTTATCACCACACTTACCCTGTGACATGTGATGCTGGACACAGCAATTGGCTCAGGAACATGTGACCTAAGCTAAACCAATGAGAGCCTTCCCAGGGAATTTTACCAGTATTACCAGGAAATCGGCTGTTCCCTTTTCTCTAGAGCTGACAGGATCCATCTTTGTTACCACATGGGGACAACCCACCTGATCATGAGGGCAGCACAGGAGAAAACAGTTGTTCTTAATTAAGGAGGGGATTAAGACAGACCCAGAGTCTAATAGCAGCTCTGCCCCTCTGTCCGTAGGCATGTGCCATAACATCTCTGAGCCTCCCTTTTCAATTGTAAATGGAGATACCAATATTAATCAAGATGATTTATTAACCATTCAATACATATTGCTGGTCACCTGTAGTAGGCCAGACCCAGCTTACACACTGGGGATACAAGCAATGAATGAGAGAGACAGTGCTGCTCTCATGAAGCTTATATTTCCAGGGAGATATAAACAATAAAAGCAGAGACCCATCCTGTGATGTCAGATAGTGATTGGTGCCATGAGAAAGGAAAAGCAGGGTAAGTGGCAGAGAAGGGTCCCATGTTAGTGAAGGTGGTTAAGAAAGGCCTTCCCGAGGAAGTAATATTTGAGCTGATACCTGAAGAAAGTGAGAAATGGCCTTATATATGCCTGACAAAGACCATTCAGTCCAGTGCTTAGCACATGCATAGGCTGCAGGCAGGACTTGCTCAATTAGTGTTAGTTACTTCTATTATGATAGGGGGTTGAGGACTGGCTCTCATAACCTTGCACCTTCTCTCTTCTGGCCCCCTAGCTCTGGCACTCACACTGATCTTGATGGAAAAAATGCCCGATGAAAACAAATTCTGGCCCAATCTGGGGCTATTTCTGTTAGGAATGCCATGCTTAAAGCAGGGATGGGGGAGCAACCCAGAGAGGAAGCATTTGGCTGCCATTGCCACACTTTACCTACTGTCTTTAGCATCACAACCAGAGAAGAAGTAAATTAGGGCATTCGCCCTTCACTCAGTATCCAGCAGACACTTATGGTGTATTCAACGATAACCTCAGCCACAAGTACATATGCTCAGCATGGTTATTTTGAAGTTCAAAAGGAAACACTTCCCTGTAGTGTGGGAAGATCTGGTTCTTCTAACCATGGGGGGAAAATGAGGGACCCTTCATCTGCTCCTGTTGTGTTTACAGAGGGAGCTCTCCTGCCTCACCCTTCATTTGGTCTAGATCATTTCACAAGGGAGGAGTCCAAGATCCCCCCACTCACTACTTACACACACACACACACACACACACACACACACACACACACAGGAGCTCTGGGGAGGGTGGGGCAGGCTGCACAGCCAGCCTCTTGGAGGCGAGGCCCAGCCAAATCTTTTGGGATCCCACCTGGTGAACTCTGTCTTGGGTCTGACCTATTTTCTAGGAGAGAAAATAGAATATAGATTTAAATGCAGTGGTGCTCTGGAAAACTACAGGCCCAGCAGTGTGAGAAAATAAAACAGTGGGGGGGAACAGAGGAAGTGTCAGCATGAGTGAGGATGCCACCTCTCCTGGATCAATCTTATTTATTTGTCAACTGCCTTTTCTTCTGCAATTTGCTCCCTTTTTTTTTCCACAAAAAATTGATATACATACACACATTTACGTATTTACCTTTTCTTTGACCAGTCCTGGGGTCCAATGCTGCTTCCCCATACATAGACTCTAGGCTGCAGACCAGTAGCAACCACAGACAGAGGGAGCTCTGGGGATGGTCACCTAGGAAGTGGAATGGCAGCAAGGCATAGAATCAGAAATGCTCACAGCTGCATCCTAGGTCAGCCTTCCTTGCTCTGTGACCACAGAAGAGATTTTTAATACCCTTGTCTTCTCATATATGAAGGTAATAAAATTACTAGCTAACATTGAAGGCTTTCTAAATGTAGGTACTGTTCTAAGCTCCTCACAACCACACTAGGAGGTAGGAACTATTATCATCCCCATTTTACAGATAAGAAAACTGAAGCACAGAAAGTTTCAGTAACTGACCCAAGGTCTACATAGCCTGTAGACCTGGCAATCAAGCTGTGGATCTCCCTTTCTGTGTCAATTCCTGTGACTTGGTCTGAGTCATATGGCTACACTTGGAGCTAAGGTGGGGGTGGGGGTCATCTCTACCAAGCCACATGGATTTAGGGTGGGAAAGGAGTTCCCCAGAAGATAACTGCGACTTGTTCCAAGAAAGAAGGGGTAAAGGATCGACAGGCAATGTAACAGATGATTCCCCCACACCCCCATCAACCTTTGCCATTTCATTCTGTTGGTCAGAATTGAATGTGGAGATTCAGGTTACTGCTTCTTGGGACAGGGGCCAGGTGACACTGTGTCTCTCTCTTCCTCAAGTTGGACACAACGTTCAGAACTGCCTCCAGCTCAGTGACACAGCTAAAAACTGAACCTGGACCCTACCCCTCACTGTAGGAAGCTTATCTTCGTGGTCTTTTGCCCCTCTTTGGCGAGAAGAGATGCTGTATGTTTTATGCTCACGACTAGAACTGAGGCCAATTAAGGATTCAGGAGGGAAAACAAAAGAAACAAGAACAGCATTTGTTTTGACTCCTGTACCTGCTCTCCTACAATCTCTTAACCCTCCCTTGCCCCACTTCCCACTGAGGACAAGAAGGGAGGAATAAGACCCAAGGTGGGGGAGGGCTGGAACACATGCCTTCATTGACAAGTAGAAGAACTGAACCAAAGTCTCACACACACACACACACACACACACACACACACACACACACACACACCTTAACTTAATTCCTGTGGTCTCTTGGTGTTTCCAGGGAGCCATCTGGTCAACATTTTTTGGTAATTCTGTCTGTGGTAATTCAAAGTGATAACAATCAGCACAGCTAACATTTATGCAGTGTTTGCCTTGTACTGAGTTAAGTGTTTTACAAGTATTTAATCTCCTAACACTGCCATGAGGGAGGTTTTGTTCTCTTCCCATTGTGTAGCTGAGGAAAACAACTCAGAGGTTCAGTGATTGATCCAAGGCCATTCAGTAGGCAGGGATTTGAACTCAAACCTGTCTCTCTCCAGAGTTTAAGATTGTAAACACAATGTTGAAATAGGAAACTTTGGGGTTCCAAGGTATCCTGTCTCCCTTGCATGTTGGTACCTCCAAAGAGCATGTTTCCATGAACAATGGTGTTGACACTCCCACCACTGAACTCCACCACGTGTAAATAGTTTGATATCCTGTTTAATGAAGGGGTATTTTAATGACCACTCTTCTAGGCAATCCATCAGTCATGGTTAATGGCCCTGCTTAGTTATTTATACAGAATGTTTTCCCTTCTTACCTCTTCTATTTTGCCACTTCTTGCTTCCACTCCACCCCTGAATCTAGCAACTCACCAGAAAATCTGAAAGGGGGTGTGGCTGAGGAATGATTCAGAGCTCTCTAGAAGTCTTTTTGGGCAGATACAGCTTTTAAGGAATACAGGGTGTGGGCTAAAGAAATGCTCAGCTGTTGCTGTGGGTTTGCCTCTCCTGGATGTGGGGGGCACAGCTCTGTTAGGTCAATGCCTGCATTTTCCTGGGGCAAGAGTTACAGTTCCTAAGGAACTTGCTGAAGCTTTACAAAACTAATTGCAGCAAATTTAGAGGTGCAGTGGATAACCCATTACTTACTCATGGGTTAGCTAGGAGGGTCTCTCCCATGGCTTCAGGATGCTCACTTTAGCCTACAAACTGAATTTGGGTTCCATATGCCCTTGAGAGACCTGGGTTTCTGTTGAATAAATGCTGGACTGGGTGGGATTCAAGAGGTCTAGGGTCTTATCTAGTCTCTGTACCTGAACTAAATGCGTGAACTTGCATGAGTCTCTCAACCTCTTTCATCCCCCATTTGAGCCAAAAATGAATTAAGCTAGATGATGTCTGTGGGTATCCCAGGTCTACCTTTCAATGATTCTAAGTGAGTCACCCAGGATTGCTTGGATGGCCAGTGGTTTTTGAAGAAGCCCCCTGTTCCATCTTCTTAGCTCAGGTATATCCTTTCAGGTTGGGTCTAGAGGTTTTAACAAAGTTTTGGCCTGCTCTTGACTTAGCTTCTCAGCACAATTCTATCTTGCATTTGAGGGTAGGAGGAGGAGATTGTGTTCATGAAGACAATGGGAGTGAACCGTTCTTCATTTTTTGAAAGTTCATTGGCTTAATTCAAATGTCAACCTTCCTAGGGCTGGATGTTTATTTGTAGTTGTCAAAAGTGATTTCAAGTGGCAATTCCTGTCATTAATGATGGGGTGAAAAGCAAGGAGAAAAATTAAAAGGGGAGACAGGATTTCAATTTGTATGGCAAATGATCCACTCACATACAATCTCATGTACACACGCTGCTGTCTGTGATAAAGGATGGTCCCTGGGTATATCAGGGAGGGAGGGGATTATAAATGTTTTGTTATCTTCTGTCCTTCAGTCCTATATGGTAAATAATGCTGCAACTTGCTCTTAATTATTATGCCTCTTTTTCTTTGTTCCTCAAGGGAGTGGTTTATTATTATTTTTCTCTCTGTGGGGAAACTTGCTTGACATCATGTCCAGTGTTCTGTATCTGGAGGCGAGGAGGATTTGCTTGGGTGTTGTTGTGTAGAAATCAACCAGAATATTTTAACCAATATTCTTGCAGGATTCCAGTCTGCTTGGCTTTTTTGGAGCCCTATCTGATTCCAGGATGATGTCTTTCCGGACAGATGTGAAACACCCCTCTCTTGCTACATGCACAGTGGAAAGGGAGCTTGGCCCCTCAGCTTGCATGGGTGGTTTTTGGGTGAAGGTAGAACTAAGTGCTCAGAGGTTGAGTACCTTTGGGGTCTTGCATGAACATGATAGTCATGCAAGGGCACGTTGCACTGTGTGTGTGTGTTTCTAACACTCTTCTTCCTTTTTCTCCCCCTTTCTCTCCTCTGCCTTTCCCTCTTTGAAAATGCTGCCACAGATGTCAGTCAAGGTCCAGGTGAGTTTCTGTGTGTGTACAGCTGCTGTGGAAATTTCCCCTCTGCCAGATTGTGCATGGTTTGACTCTGAGTGAGACCTTTTTCTAGGGACTCTTAAACAGAACAGAAATCTAAGTACATTGCATTTTCATTGATTTGGGTTGAGAATAAGAAATGCCTTGAATTGATGTGTTCATGTTGGTTTTGAAAACCATTTTAAAACCAAAGGAATGTGGTTCCCATGCTTATACGGTCACTTCCTTCTGATTAAAATTTCTGGGTGAATCAAAGAAATGGAAAATGAGCATTTTTGGAAAATATTTTTAAAGATATTCTTAAGATATGAACTCTACAATTTAATGAGCATTTTTGCCTTGTCATACATAAATCTACTTATCTTCTATAGTTTCATGTGGTTGAAAGTTGAAGATATGAATACTTAGCATAGAAAATATGTGATGAGAGAAGAAGTCTTATTTCTTTGAATTCTAAGAAATGGCTTTCCCCTGCCCGACAATGAAATTGGCAATTTTTAAAAGGTTATGTAACTAATACATGTTCACTGTATTTAAAAAAAACGAAAATATAAAGAAGAGGAATGGTTTTTGTCAATGAACAAATGGAAGAATGATTCTCATGCTAATTGTGCATTTCTCTTTTTAAAATGCATACTCATCCAGCGTTCTAATTGTAAGCATTGTGTGTGTGTCTGTGTGTACAGACATATATGTACACACATACACACACACAGGCTCATATAAGAGGTTACAACCATATATGGATAAGAAGTGTGAGATGACTTAGAATGATTTGGAGATCATTCTAAACTGGATAGAATTTTGAGTTAAGAGGAGTAATTAACCTTACCAAATGAGAAGGGAATATCATCTTTCTTTGCTATTTTCACATATGTTTTCTTGTTTAGTCATTTTAACATTTAATTCTTATAACATCAATACAATTATATTTTAATATGATGAAAATTGAGAGCCCAACAGGTTAAGCCATTTGCCCAAGGTCATAGGGCTTGTCAGTGGTAGCACTGGGATTTGAATTTAGGACTTTGGGACTCTAAAGCCCAGGCACCTTCCATTGGAACATACTGAAAATTCCATCACTGAAAATTCTCAGCAACTGAAGGTCTTGTAAACATTTCCTAAGGGGACTATCATTGATTTTTTGCTTAGAGATAATGTGACGTTTTCATTATCAGCAGTCCTCTTTCCAAATGAATTTATCCTTCTCTTCTCTTCTCTCTCTCTTTCTTTCTTTTTTATTTTTAATTTTTTTAATGTTTAGTTTTAAAAATTTTTTATATTTATAATATTATTTTTATTGAAAAACAAAATTTATGTATTAGTGGACTGACAAAAGTCCAAACTTGTGTTGTTCAAGGGTTTACTGTATTTCATTTTTTAAAAATATTTTTATATTAAACATAATTTTTGTCAAATTGGTTTCCATATAACACCCAGTGCTCATCCCAACAGGTGCCCTCCTCAATGCCCATCACTCACTTTCCCCTCTCCCCCACCCCCCATCAACCCTCAGTTTGTTCTCAGTATTTAAGAGTCTCTTATGGTTTGCCTCCTTCCCTCTCTGTAACTTTTTTTTTCCCCTTCCACTCCCCCATGGTCTTCTGTTAAGTTTCTCAGGATCCACATATGAGTGAAAATAATGTTTATTTTTGAGGAGGGGGGGAGGGGCAGAGAGAGGAAGACACAGAATCTGAAGGAGGCTCCAGGCTCTGAACCATCAGCATGGAGCGTGACGTGGGGCTCAAATTTACGAACCATGAGATCATGACCTGAGTCAAAGTCAGATGCTTAATCGACTGAACTACCCAGATGCCCCTTCCTTCCTTCCTTCCTTCCTTCCATCCTTCCTTCCTTCCTTCCATCCCTCCTTCCCTCTTTCCTTCCTTCCTTCCTTCCATCCTTCCTTCCCTCTTTCCTTCCTTCCTTCCTTCCTTCCTTCCTCCCTCCCTCCCTCCCTCCCTCCCTCCCTTCCTTCCTTCCTTTGTTCCTTCCTTCCTTCCTTCTTTCCTTCCTTCCTTCCCTCCCTCCCTCCTTCCCTCCTTTCCTGTTTAAAGAATCACCCAGACTTAAGTAGGGTTTCTCACCATTGATCTATATGGTATATTACATAGCAAAAAAGAATAATACAGTTATCTCCAGCTAATACACAGGATTTCCCTTTTTTTTTTCTGCCCCTACCTCACCTTTGAAAATAAGTGGTGGTTGAAATGAAGCACAGGACAGCATTTCCTAAGAAGATACCATTAAATTAATTTTCTATTTAATAATATTTTACTCAACAAATATCTATTGAGAATCTATTATGTGCCAGGCACTGTTCTAGGCATTAGGGATAAAACAGTGAACAAAACAGAAGACAATCCATGTCCTCATGGATCTTTTATTCTACTTGAGGGAAGACAATGAACTAATGAACTGGATATATACGCACACCTATATACATATTATATATACAATATATACATGTATTGTATCAGAGGGTAGGCAATCAGCATTTTGGAGAAAAACAAAAATGTTAAAAATTAGGTTGCTAATTTATAGAGGGTGGTCAGGAATGCGCTCTCTGTTCAGATGATATTTTCTCGAATACCTCAAGGAGGTGAGGTAGTAAGCCCAGCACCTGCAATTTTGTTTGGAAAAGTGCCACTTGGCTCAACCCCTCCTCATCCTGGTTCCTGGCAGAGAGGTGACCCATGGTCCCCACTTTGGCTTGTGTGTGTTGTGTCCTGTCCAGAGGGTCCCAGCTGAGGGAGTAAGTGGGGCTGATATCCAGCCTGCATTCCTCTTGCCAAGCCTATGATCCTGGGGCTGCCTCTGACCAGGGGGCACCTTTTTGTGATTCTCACAAAGACATCTATTGGTCCTGGATGAAATAGCATGGCGGAGTAAAGTGCAGTGGACACACAGGCTTCTGTTTTTCCAGAGGGGTGGGTGACCCTCCCTTAGTTAACAGCAACTATAATTAGTCCAGCTTAGCACCATTGCAATGAGCATTGCATCACCTTATTCTCCTAATGACCCTCTAAGGTGTGTCTGCTGAGTCCCATTTTTTTGCGGAGGAAGTTGAGGCCAGGAGGTTAAATGTTGTGTTGAGGTCACCCAGCCATCTAGTAGCTGGGCCAAGAGAGGGTTCCTGCTTGATTCCAAATCTTGCACTCTTTGTTCTGCCCTTGAAGGGTCAAGAGCTGATAGCCAATCCTGTAACCACCCCCGACCCGGACCCCTGGCTTTTTTTGTGGTTTCTGAGCCTGAAGCAAATAACTAGTTCAGAAACTTGCCTTGTGGCCCAGGACGTAGCAGGAGGCAGCCTGGGCTGCCTGGCCCTGGCTGAGGTCAGCGGCAGCCTCCTGCCTCTTCGAGCCCCTGGCCAGGCAGTGTGGAGCCAGCAGTGCTGTGGCTCTGAAACAAGAAGCCTTTAGTGGTTCACTGATTTTCCCCCCTTCCCCTCAGGAAGACAAATTGGGGATTTTATGAGCTAATGTAACTGTTTACCCAGGGGCCGCTGGAAGACTGTGAGGGACGATTGATTAATTTTACATGTTTACAATTTTACATGTAATTTATTGGTTAGCAGTAACACTACTGTATAAGACGCAGCTGGAAATGGGGCCTGGCAGGCAGCACCTTTCTCAAGGTTCAGGAGATGGGCTGGGGCTTGGAGAGACTGTCCTGGAAACACCCAGGAGAAAAGCGGCAGGTGATAGGTACTTCACTGGACTTGTGTGTGGGAAGATCCGCAGCCCCTCCTCCTAGTCCCTAGGAGGGAGGTTTCAGATAATAAAGTAGCATCAGGGGCACCTGGGTGGCTCAGTCGGTTGGGCGTCCGACTTCGGCTCAGGTCATGATCTCGTGGTCTGTGAGTTCGAGCCCCGCGTCGGGCCCTGTGCTGAACAGCTCAGAGCCTGGACCCTGTTTCAGATTCTGTGTCTCCCTCTCTCTCTGACCTTCCCCCCTTCATGCTCTGTCTCTCTCTGTCTCAAAAATGAATAAATGTTAAAAAAAATAAAGTAGCACCAGGCATTTGTAGGGTGCTGACCTGAAGGAGGTGAGGGACACTCAGCTCTGATTTAACTCTTTACCTCAACCCTCCCCTGTCCTCTTTCAGATGAGAAGAGCCTCAGGGAGGGTCAGTAACTGCCCAGAATCTCCAGCTGCTAGGACAAGACAAGGATCTCAGATCTGTCTGGTTCCAAAGAGTGTGCTCTTTTTCTTTGAAACCCTGGCATTTCCAAGGCAGAGTTGTGGGCCTCTTATCTGTGTCTGCACTCTTAGCTCTCCGCGCAGTGCATGGCACATAGTAGGGCCTCAAAAAATTTATTGAGCAGGGAGTGTGGGAACAAGTATCAGGGCATTGTGAGTCTGTAGGGTCCCTGAGCCATATTTGAGCTGAAAGGCCATCCTGTCCAAAGAGTACAACTATTTTACTTTTCAAAGGAGGAAACTGAGGCCCAGGGAGTGGCAGGGACATCTCCAGGGCCAGGTAACCAGTTTGTGGCCTGGAAGAGACCCTTGTCAGGTACGTATCCCACGCCTCTGTCATACTGGGATTTGTCAATGGTCTCCCTGTGCTGCCTGGGGGCAGGAGTGGGCAGGCCCAGCCCAGTACCATATCACACCCTTAGCTCTCTCCCTTTTTCCCATGTGTTCTAGAACTCTCTCCAAGGGGAGAGCAAGCCCTTTGAAGGCGAGAAAGGATCTAGGAGGCAGGGAACAGTGCTGGGGCCTCTAGGTGTACGAACCCTCCCTTCCCCTCCCCCAGTGCCTCCCCTCCAGCCAGGAGGGGCTCTTTATGGTGCTCCAATGACAGTCTCTCTCCTCAGAAGGGATAATTTCTCAGACCGCCTGCTGATTAGAGCTGGAATTTAAATGAATAACTGTGACCTTGTGCAAGTGCCCTAGTTACTCAGAGGCCCGATGAGGAAATAGGCCTCTCGCTTCAGTCCATCAGAGCCCTGGCAGGCGCAGGAGGAGGGGCTGCTGTCTGCCGAGGCCCAGAGGAGGCCCGGTCTGCTGTTGCCCGAAGCAACTGATGGCCTTCGCTTGAGCCTCCCTCTGCCCATTCTTGATCTCTGCCCTCGGTGTCTTCCCCCTTCAGTTTAAGTCATCTCAAGGCTGTCCTTGGAGAGGGGACCTGATTATTTGTCCTGAGCCCTGCCCTGTCTCTGGGGAGTCCAGCCCTGTCTCTGGGAGGGGCACTGTTCTGAACCCAAAGTCAGACGCAGAGCCGACGTGTCTGACTCGTGTGATGGACACGGAGGGTCTGCCCTAGAAGTTGCTCCGCGGAGGAGAGCCCCCAGAACCGCAGCCTCGGCTTCACGCAGGAGCTTGTTAGAAAAGCAGAATCTCGGGCCTTGCCCCAGACCTGCTGAGTCAGAATCTGCTTTTTTTACCAACATGTCCAGGTGTATGTACACACATTAACGCTTGAGACGTGCTGACCTAAAGAGTCCAGCTTCTCCCCTCTGGGGCCATGAATGCCATGTTCCTCGTCTCTTCCGTTTTTCTGGGTTGACAGGAGTTGGGAGGGAGGATGGGATTAGGGAAGGGAAAGGGAATGAACACTCCTGACCACTGAGTCTGTGCCTGTCACTGTTCAGGCCCTTTCGATATAAGAATTTACATACTGTGAGTCAGGGGAGCTCAGGATAGAACACGTTTCCGTCAACAACTGCTCAGGGGCCAAATCCAGCCTGCTGTCTGCTTTCATATGGCCTCTGGGCTATGGATGGTTTTTCTCTTTCTAAATAGTTGAAAGCTGCAAAAATAATTTGTGGTGCACACATTTTATGAAATTCAGACTTCAGTGTTCATAAAGTTTTATTGGAACACAGGCACCCTTGTTTGTCTCTGTTTTGTCTCTGGCTGCTTTGCAAAGGCGGGGTTGAGTAGCTGTGACAGAGACTGTGTGTCCTGTAAAGCCTGGAAAATTTACCATCTGGCTCTTTACAGAAAAAGTTTGCCACCCTCGGTCTAGAGCATAGACTTGGAGCCAGATGCCTGGGTTGACATCCTAGCTTTCTCTCCGTATGAACAGTAGGACCTGTTCAAGTTACTTTCCCTTTGTGGGCCCTACTTGCCTCATCTGTGAAATGGGGACAGGAAGTACCTTCACCAACAGGGGCTGTTGTGTAAGTGAGCTCATGCATATCAAGTCTTTAGAGCAGTGCCTGGCACATGGTAAACCATGTATAAATTAGCCAGTATTGTAAGTTCTCTCATTTGATCCTTTCCACATGTTTTCATTTCACAGATGAAGACACTTGGGCTCGAGGGTTTAAAACAAAAGACGTTCTTTGGTCTGTTTGGTCTTCCAAACTATTCACAGGCATGCCACCAGTCCTGTGCTGGAGAGCCCCTCGAAAGACACCTGCTATGCTCCCCCTTGTCACAAATTTTCTCCCATCCATCCTGATCTTTATGTCTTCAGTGAAGAGGTCCCTCAAACGTAGATCCTGGCCACCACTGCTGTGAAGCAAGGCCGAGGAATCCCACTGAGGGGGAACGAAGGGACCGATACTTTTCAGAGGTTCAACTGTATGCCAGGCACCCATCAAGATGTTATATCCTTTGCCCAAGGTCAGAAGCAGGTATGGTAGGCACCAGGATTTAAACACATATCTGGGATTTCTGCTCTCATTCTGCCTCCTTCTGGCTCTGCTACTTTCCCTGGGGGTTGTGTGACCTTGGGTAAGTCATGCAACCTCTCTTTTCTTTAGTGTGGAGGGGTTAAATCAGATGGCCTCTCAGGCTTCTTTCATTCTGAGGATCTAGGATCCAGCCTCCAACTGACATACCTTGGGGAACAGCAATCAGGAAACTGCCTTCTTGGTTACCAAAGACTCAACAGTTCCCAACATCAGTGGTACCTGTACAGTATTTTGTCTTTTCTTTCCTATTCTTTTGGGCACATTTGCTTTTCTCCCTTATTTCTTAGGAAAAACACCTGAGCTTGTATTATGAGCCAGGCACTAAAAACCTAAGTTTTTGCACACATCATTTAGTTTTTTTGACATCCTCAGGAAATAGATTTTGTTATTAGGCCCATTTTACCCATGAACAAACTGAGGCTCAGAGATGTTAACTGACCAGTTCCAGCCAGAAAAAAGTGGCAGAGCAGGATGCAAACGCTGGTGTGTCTGGCCCTGGAGAGGCCTCATGGCATCATAAGTTTCACCAGAATGTACATTCCACAAAGGTGCACCCCTGTTCACTATTTCTATGCTCTGGGCCTGAAACAGTGCCAATAGATCATAGGAATGGAATAAATACTGGCTCAATGAATAAATAGTGCTCAGGACTCAGCTCTTAGTTTTACCCCTCACTCCTCTGAGAGAAAGTCTGCTTTTTGTATAGGTGTTCACCCTGAGATAGAAGGTAATTGAATCTTTATTCAGTGCCTGTCTTGGGCTTGGGTCAGTGGGGGTTGCAGGCAGTAGGGAATCCACCATGGCTGTGCATAATTGGATTGGAAGGGGGTCCTCAGCTGGGCTAACAGTGATCGGCTTCCAGCCAGTTGCCCACTGGGGCCGGGGAAAATTCCCCCCCCCCACCCCCACCCCTGGTTGCTGTGGCTCTTCTTGATGAGTAAGTGTGGGTGGGGAGCTGCTTCCTAGCCTGCCTCCAGCTTTGGCTAACTCAAGGAGGTAGACCACTGGCCCTTGGTGCCTTTTTCTACATCATTTTAAAATCATGTCCTTTACCGTCCTAGCAAGGCAGACCTACTCGGGTGCTGCTTATGGTCCCAGTTTGTTTCTTAGTTCTGTAGGGCAAAGTCAGAGTTAGAGCTGGAAAAACATCATTAGAAATATCTCACAGTCTCACTGGAACAGTACTGCCCCACCCCTCCTGATCCTGCCAAACACGTGGGGTATATATTTATTGCTCCAGTGATGATCAGGAATTGGTGGCATTAAGAAGAATCAATGAATGCTAAATGCACTGTAATGTGTGGGAGAGTCTCATTCAAAGATATGTATCCTCAAAATGCCATTGGTGAGACCATAGAGAAACTCTTCTAGATCAATTCCTGCCTTGTACAGGTGGAAAACTGAGACCAGAGAACTTCCGTATAACTTAGGTAAGTCACACAGCTTGTATATGGCAGCTTTGGTGACCTTCTCAGTCTGGAGACCTACCTAGCAAGGTCTGGTAAGGACCTGAGCTAAGCTAGTTGGTTTGTGGGGCTAGGTCTCAGGAGGGCTAGGGAGATGAAATGCAGCTGAGGGTTGAGGACAGTGGGTCCCCTGTGGGGCAACTCAGTTGACTATGACCATGGAGGAAGGCACCTGAGGATACACTAGGCAGGTGGTCTGTTAGTGCTGCCAGTTTGTTGGAAGACTGGTGTTGCCAAGAGGTGGGAGGTGGGGCAAAGAGAGGGCTCAGATGTACCACTCTTCTTGATAATGACAGTGATGACTACATACTTTTGAGCCTTCCCTGTGTTCCATGAACTGTGCTAAGTGCTGTCCATACGTGGTTGCACGTGATTGTCACAGTGATCCTGAGAAGATATTTTACAGGAGTGAGGCATGGAAGAGTTAACTTGCTCAAAATCCCATAGGTGGTAAGAGGTAGAGCTGGGATTTGAATTCAGGTTTGGGATGGTTTAGAGCAGTTGTTTGCAAAGTTTGGTAAGCAGCAAAAATCCCCTGGAAAGCTAGTAAAGGAGATCCAGGGTTATTAAAGTAAGACATTTCCCCCAGGTGATTCTGATAATGACCAAAGTTTGAGAACCACTGTTTTAAAGCAACATGATCTGGAAGGTAAAGGAACTTGAAAGCTCCAGCATTAGCCACTATTTTCTACCTTATAAACATTAAGGGAGGCAGGAAGTTGGAGGGGCAAGTGGAAAGGAGGATGGAATGAATGATTCCCCCTTTGAGGTCCAGTGGCACCTTAGGTTATGGGGCTAGTAGAGCCATCATCATAATACATTATAGTCAGCTGTGTATTGTCCTTCACAAGCCCCTTCTTTGGCCACTGTGGGCTCTCGAAGGACATGAGGTGTCGTACTTTTTGAGAACAGAGATTTATCCATGCTTGCATCCCCACTACCTGTCACATTGTATGTGGTCATGAAACTGTTGTTAGAAACAGCATTTCAGGGATGGAAAGGACCCAAAAGGTTATCAAGACTCTGTGCACCTAATTTTTTTAATTTCTTCTGTAAGAGTTCATTCAGACTTGGCTTGAACCCCTACCGTGATGAGCAGCTCATTGCTCCTTTCACCATTCCATCCCATTCCAAGAGCACTGAGTGTTCCAAAGCTCTTCCTTATTCTGAGTCACTCTAGCTTTTACCACCTGTATTGCTTCCAGCCCTTGGAGACACACAGAATAGATCTAATTACACTCCCAGTGTTTGAAGACGGGGCTTTTGTCTTTAAGGATTTTCTTTTCTAAAGGCTAAAATATCTCCAGTTTCCTTGGGCATTCTCATACAAGGGTTTTAAGTTCTCTCATCCAGATCATTGTTTTCCAAAAAATGACTTTTTTTTTTTTGTATCCTTTCCAAAGAAGCATGCCCACACTACATACAGTATTATGGACATGTCCCAACCAGTTCATTAGAGAGTGAACCTACTGCTCCCTTTTTCTAGACTTCCTACTTGTATCCGTGGTGGTATGAAATACCTTTGCTTGTTTTTTTAATGACTATAGCATTAAGTTGAACATAAAGTCACTGAAAATCTTTATTGTTTTGTGTGCACTGCTGCTAAACCATTTCTCTCCCATTCCTGTTCTGTGAAATGGCTTATTTGACTTAGACTTTGGGATCATCCTTTGATTTTGTTCAATTCTGCCCTGGATTTTTAAAATCAAGCACACTAAGATCTATTAGGGTAAAGTTCTTTCATCTAGTGCATCAGCTGTCCCTTCCAGCTTTGTGTCATTTATGAATAAAGAACAATTTTAGAAAAGTTCATGACAGTTGGAGTGTAAGAACTTCTCCTTTGGGAAGAGTCTCTTCTAAAAGCCACAGTTGCAGATCCCTTAACCCTTAGGGTATAAAGCATGACTGCCTCCATTTCTTTTTTTTTTCCATGGTATTCATGCAAGAGGAAACCCCAACCCACCTTCCACCCTTAAAGAGGTGAAATAGTTTGCAAAGGCCCTGGGTTCTTGCCTCTGCCCCATGGTTATACCATACAGAAGCTATTGGTGATTCCTGGGTGACATTAGAAGAAATACTTTCTGTTCAGTACAGCCACCAAGCTGTAAGTACAATGTTGGTCTAGAGGCAAATAGTTTGTGGGCTCGTACAATTATATCCTACAAAGGGTTTAGTGGTGAGAATGGCACATGGTGGCAACATGGAAAGGCAAACCCAGAAGCTGGGACCTGAGTGCATCTGGCTTGGAGAATTAGTCTCAGGCTCTCTTTGTCATCAGTCCAACTATTCAGTTCATCCCCAGTACTATTCACGGCTCATGGAAAAGCCAAAAACGTATGTAAACGGGTGATTGTCCCAAGTGTCAGCTTATGATTGCTGTCAGGTGATTGATTGAAGCTTTGTTTACTCTCTTCCTTTTTGATTCTGGGTGGTGATCTCAGAGCATTAGTTTGAACCATTTAAAATAGTCATTTTTATAGGTCAAAAGCAGTCAACTCTCGGTTTTGTATGATTCAACCTAATAGCTGGCCTCTTTAGATATCATCTTGGTTCATAGAGGCATAGTGTCTTTGAGTTGGAATAGATTTTTGGTAATTATCTCCAGAAACCCCACTCTGACTCTCTTCTGTGGCATTTCTGGAAAGTGAGACTTCCCCTATTACTCCACCCTCTCTGTTCCTGCCAAATTTGCTTGCTCCCTTGTCTTGCCTGTGCAACTTTAAAAATACTTGAAGGCAGCTCTCCTGTCCTTTTATTGCTTGCTCTTGTTTAGGCTGTAAGTAGCAGTTTCTGGAGCCATTCTTCACATGGTGTCGTTTTGGACCCCTGACCATTTTGATTTTCTCCTTTGGACACATCCTACCTTGTTAATGCTCCTCCTAGTGTATGACATCATTTTCTGAACCAAAGCCGTAGGTTTGGTACATTCAGTGTTGAGAAGAGGGAGGACTATTGTCTTATTTTATTTTGAGGGGATAGGAAGTGTTGTGCTTAAGTGCCAGAATTTACATTTATCCCTTAAGATTAAATTTCACTTTTGCCTGTTCGCATCCTTTTGGACTCTGATTTTGATATATAACAAATTAGCTATTCCTTTCAGCTTTAGTTCTTCACAACATCCCGACACGTGCCAATGAATGTTTTCAGCCAGGTCACTGATCAAAATGTTGAGCAGGCGTAGGCTCTGCTGTAAACTGCTGGTGAACCCCTGATAGAACAAGGAAACTACAGTCCATGATGAAGGTCAGGGAATTGCCCAGGGGAGGGCTGGTTTGGGCACAGTTGTGGAAATAGGTGAAGGTTTCTTTCAGACCCATCTCTTCCCTTTAAATATTCCTCTCTCCTTTCCTACCCTATTTCCTGAGTTATGTCTCCTACCCAACAGTGCTAGACTTCCTCAGTCTGTGACTGCCTGTTTTTGTCTTTCCTTCATTCAAAGTCCCTGTGCTGCCCCTGTCTTCGAAGGAAGATCTTTGGTTTTGCTTTCTGAGGATTTCACACATAGGACAGTGTCAATGGCTGGGGAACCTGAGTGTGTCTCATATTCACATTTGCAGTTTAATGAGGGGAGGTGGCTTAATAGCCCTAAAATATGCTCCAGTAAGTCAAGGCTTCATGTTTTAGAAGAATCTGGGTGTGGGGATTGGGGAGAGGGAGGGAGATGGTGGCCTTTTAAAAGGGCTCCTTATTGGGGCGCCTGGGTGGCGCAGTCGGTTAAGCTTCCGACTTCAGCTCAGGTCACGATCTTGCGGTCCTGAGTTTGAGCCCCGCATCAGGCTCTGGGCTGATGGCTCAGAGCCTGGAGCCTGTTTCCGATTCTGTGTCTCCCTCTCTCTCTGCCCCTCCCCCGTTCATGCTCTGTCTCTCTGTCCCAAAAATAAATAAACGTTGAAAAAAAATTTTTTTTAAAGGGGCTCCTTATTCATGCTGGACCAGAGTCATAAATAAAGTTGAATTAATATCCAGGCACTATTTTCTGCTCTGGAATTCTCCAAGGCTTGTCTCTTCCTTTATCCACCAGCACTGAAGGAGGCAGTGTGGCTCGTGTCATAGCTACCATCACAGCCTGGAGAGTCCATCTGCTGGCTTAGAATCCTCACTTCACCACTCACTAATTAATGTGACTGTGGCTCTTAGGCCTTGGTTTCCTTACCTGTCAACTTGAAATTACAGCAATGCCTTTCCCATTGAGTTGTATTTAATAAGATGACACATAGCCATGTCTTGTCTGTAGTAACAAATATTAGCTGTTGTCATAATTCTTTTTCCAGATTTAACCAGATTTCCTCTCTTTTGAGTACTTAAAATGTCAACTTGTATATTTCTTCTTTCTTCTCTCTTTTCCAAATTCCTAGTCACCCGTAGTCACTGTGGCTTATGGATTCTCCTCATTTGGCCCCACCCCCTACCACCTTCACTTCTTCACATCTTCTTAGTTCCTCTGGAAACATCAATGACTATTTCTATTACCTTCTGATTTTATGTAATTACCCTTTTAAAAAGTTCTTGTGGCTTCATAGGCGTTCAGTGTTAGCACTTGGCACTTGCAGCAATTAGTGACATTTAATGTCTCTACTTCAGCATGGAAAAAGAGATGATATATGTGGATTTTATACTGGGATAAGAGTTACCCTGGAAGTGAATGAAAGAAAAGTCTTGGCAGGAATCACTTGCTTTTTTTTTTTTTTCCTGAATCTTTTTTTTTTCTTCCTCCCATGAGTGACTTCTTTCCTCCCTTGAAATACTTTCCCCAGTTACTCAGGCAGAATGAAGGAAGGTAGGATGGATTGAAAACCATCTGAGGTGGGTGGGATATTATAGGTTTGAGAGGGAAACATTATTAGCTTAAATGATGAAGGCCTTCAACTTCTGGCCTGGTTCCTGAACACTGCATCTTCCTTTTGCCTATTTCAGTAAATGGTTTCTATTCTCTGTATCAGTCACTCTCATGACAGGCTTCATGATGGCCATAGCTGCTTACAAATGACTTTGCTTTCATAGCCATTTCCATTCTCCCAAGCTGCCAAAGCTGCTATCTCCATGGGGATTTTCCCAAAGGATGTAACAGTATTTAGAGGGCCATACGTATATTTTGCATATAATTTACATATGATTTACAGTCTGTTCTACGGCAGTTTCAATTTTGTGTGCCTTACCTACTGGTGATCTTTTTCTCTTCTTGTTCTTGCATCTACCCTGAGAACTTGTGCCACAGATAGGTAGGCACGAGAGGGTAGGATATAGCACTAGAAAGAGTGGGGTGAGGGATAAACATATTAGACATCTTATTGGGATCCAGAATGGTCCCTGGATCCAGCTAGCATAGCACCCTGTCAGGTTGTCACATCTAGATAGGAGACACTTTTCAGTTGCTTTCAATTTTTTGTAATTGTTTTTTTTTCTTTAAAGGTGCTGTAGTTCCATAGGAATTCCGTGTTGGCAATTCTCAATATCCTGCCTATCAAAGGCTCATCCGAGCCCACCTCTGGTTTCCTACCCTCCACTAGGTGAACTTTTATGGAGCTGACTTTTGAGTCTTAGTTGAGGATCTATTCAAATCCAGAGCTCATGGTGAGATTGTTGAGGAAAGATGTGGTCCCTTTTGCTTCCCTGAGCCCCTGTTCCAAGCCATGTCTTTCCTTGAACATCATACCCAGAATAAATGCCAAACTCCAAACCCAGCCAGGTGCTAGCTAGTACCAGGGCTGGCTGTGTAGCCTGCAGGGCTATTGCTGACCCTCTGTTGCTGAGGTCGATGAGAAGACCAGTCTTCATTTTTCCCCCTTCCTCATCAACCGCACAGATAACACACACCCAGCATAGATTCCTTTTTTTCTCTTACTAATTATATCCTTCTCAGTTAAGATTTTTTGAGCATTATTTTCTGTATCTATATTTGAAAGCCATATCGTTCCCTTTTCTTTTTTGAATGTAAAATTTTATTTTAATGTTGAATATGATGGAAAAAATAAAAGAACCTCCAAGCTATCTTCACACTTCCCTCCCATCTTTCCCAGGTTAAGTCTCAGTGCTTAGCCCCTTTTTCTTTGATGATTCATTGACTTACATGGGCAGAGACCCTCTCTTCCATGAAGGAGAGGTGATATACCCTGATATTTGTCCTGACTTTCCTGCAGACATTAGACCTACATTTTAAAATGCACCCTAGACATTTTTTGCTTAAGTGATTCTTCTGTTTTCTCAACTCATCATGCTTAAACCAGCACTCATTATTGCCCTCACTGCCCATTCATCTCCCAACCCACCCCACCTTCCTATTTCTGACAATGTTCACTCAGCCTCCCATCCACTCCTTCCCTGAAAAACCTCATCAGTCACCCAACGCCTGTTGGATCCTCTTTTTCCTTTTCCTCCCCGTTGCCACGATTCTAATCTAGGCCCTCTGCCTGTGACTGATCTTTCTGCCTCTGTCTCTTTTCCTTCTCATCTATCCTGTCCGCACCATTGCCAAAGCAATCTTCCTCGACATCATTTTCCCTGGGTCATTCCCTTGCCCATGAACCCTCAGTGTGCCCCACCAGCTGTAAGATCCTTAGCCTTGAAAGTCAAGGCTTTCATACAATGGTTCCTGTTCTCATTCTTAAGATCACCTTTCATTTCTTCCTTATATGAACTGTTTATATGTGTTTGTTGTTATTTGAATAGCATGTATTACATGCCTACCATGTGCCTGGCAGTGTCCTAGGTCCTTCTGGAAAGTTGAACAGGAAAGCCCATGCAAATTCACTCTGTGGTCCAGGGCTTTGGATTCCCTCTTATACCAATTGCCCTGTGGTGTTACCTGGAGTGTCCTGCATCTCTTTAAATCCTAAACCATCTTCCAAGGTTAATTTCAAATCCCACTTTCCTCCAAAAACCTTTCCTGTACACCCAGGGTCCCCTCACAGTCCTGTGGTCTTTATTGTCTGAATTCATCATTTGACACTTAGTAATAACCAATTCATTCATTCCTCATTCAGTCACCAAACATGTACTGAGCACCATCTATGTGTCAGTTATTGTGCTAGGTGTTGCCTCACACATCAGTATGTTTTTAAAGCATAATAAAAATAACAACAATAACTCTTAGAAAGCTCTTACCATGTGCAGGCTCAGTTTTATGTATATTCACTTATTTAATCCTCAAAACAACCTATGAGTTTAGCATTATTATTATCCAAATTTTGCAGATAGGAAAATCAAGGCACAGAGATGTTCAGCAAATTTACCAGGGGTCACAAGCTAGAAAGCAACAAAGCTAGGATTCACATCTGGCTCAGAAGTCCTTGATCTTAACCCCTTTACTTCACTGTCAGATACCAGTAATATATATCACATGCATGTTTATGTAAATATAAACACATAACATCTTCCCAGTTAGACTCTACACTCCTACAGGTTAGTGACCATCTACCATACTTGTTTGAATCTCCAGTATCTTATCCAGTCTTTGCATCTAGTAGGTACTTGCATCACTTGGTTGGTGGATTGTTAGTTCTTCCATTCATTTGACCAGCGGGGGTGGGGGGGAGCGGGGAGTGGAGTGGTGGGGAGGGGTAGCAGCTGAGATTTTTAACAGCAGGTGGGAGAGTCTGGGAATAAGAGGGGACAGAAACCATTACAGAATAGAACTGGACACTCTGGGATCTTGGTTTCCAGTTCTTGACCCTTCAAGCGTTGAGAATAGATTTGTATAAGAGAAGATACTGATATAAAAGCTCTTGAAAGTGGAATAAAATTTCCTTGTCCAAAAGCAAAATAAAACTTAAACCATATTATGGTTGTAGTTTCTCCCTCCACCATCCTGTCTCTTGTCCATTTTGCTTCTTTGCCTGCAAAACCAATTTTAACATCAGGATCCCAGATTTACATTCTTGGTCTAATATTTCTATTTAAGATTTTCATAAGTTGAAGAATATGAATATCTTATTCGAGTTGCAGTACTGCAACTACATATGTAGCTTAATAAAGCCTGATAAGTACATATTTGAATTTAAAAAAACACAGGTGGTGGGTTATTTGCCTTTTAAAAGGATTCTTTCTTTTACAAAAGGATCCACTGCAGGGTTTCATTAAATATCCAGTTCCTCTTAATGCATTTATCATACAACTTAATTTACCCAAATTTGATTTATATGCCATTCTAAAGGGGTAGCTCTCAAGTTCTAGTGAGCATGGGAATCACTTGGGCAACTTGTTTAAAATTCAGACTTTTCCCCAAACTCCTTCCCAAGATTCTAACTTATTAGGGTCCTGGGTCAGGAGCCCAGGATCTTCATTGTTAATAAGCATCCCCAGGTGGTTGATGTAGGTGGTCCCTGAAATACACTTTGGGAAACACTGCTTTAAAGAAACACATGTAACACATAGATGAACCCCATCTCCAGGGCTTTGGATTCCCTCTTATACCAATTGTCCTGTTTACTCTTCATTCAGTACATTTTTTTTTTACAATATCTATTTGAGTCAAAAAAAGACAAGACTCTACCACGTCTTCTCTGAGCTGTTAAACATCTTTAATTGTAAGTGTGAAATGTTTGTCCTTTCATTTTTAAATTTAAAAAAAATTCTAAACTTTCCCCACTAGCTGTATTTAGATGTAATTGATGTACAACGTTGTGTAAGTTTATGGTGTACAGGGTGTTGATTTCATATATTTAAATATTGCAAAATGATGAGCACCATAGCATTAGCTACCACCTCCATCTCTTCACATAATCACTATTTCTTTTTCGTGGAGAGCGTTTAAGCTGTACTTTCTTAACAACTTGCAAATATATAATACAGTATTAGTTTCTTTTCATTTTTAACCCCTTCTTTTGCTCTTAGGTTTCTTCTTGGATCTTCTTCTCATTTCTTTTTTTTTTTTTTAATTTTTTTATTGTTTATTTATTATATTTGAGAGAGAGAGAGACAGAGTGCAAGTGGGGGAGGGGCAGAGAGAGAGGGAGACACAGACTCTGAAGCAGACTCCAGGCTCTGTGCAGTCAGCGCAGAGCCCAGCATGAGACTTGAACTCACAAACCACGAGATCATGACCTGAGCTGAAGTCAGACACCTAACTGACTGAGCCACCCAGGTGTCCCTTCTTCTTCTCATTCTTTTTTTTTTTTATTAAAAAAAATTTTTTTTAACGTTTATTCATTTTTGAGACAGAGACAGAGCATGAATGGGGGAAGGTCAGAGAGAGAGGGAGACACAGAATCTGAAACAGGCTCCAGGCTCTGAGCTTGTCAGCACAGAGCCCGACGCGGGGCTCGAACTCATGGACCGTGAGATCATGACCTGAGCCGAAGTCAGACGCCCAACCTACTGAGCCACCCAGGCGCCCCATCTTCTCATTCTTAATTCTTACAACTCTCCTATGAATATTCAGTTTTCCACATAACGCACCTGCCTGCCCCGGACCTCCCCTTTAGTGCTCTTGATCTGGATGGTGAAGGCAATGGCTTGGTCCAGAAATATCAGGCATTTTAGGAACAGTGACTTCCACTGAGGCTTCTCTTAGCCAAATATAGGGCCTTTTGTCTTCTCTCCTATTATCCTTTCTCAAAAAAGACAAAAAATTATTTTTTACACAAATCATGACAGCAAGTTAGTTTGGCATGATTCCATTCCTCTGTGAGTATATTAATCCTAGGTCTGCCAGAAATGTGCGTTTAAAATGTGGTTATAGGTTAATGAAATTTGTTTAAAAACTAGATTCCATGACATTTATGACACATGTATGTATGTATTTAATATATCATTGATCTTTTTAAACTCAGATGGTTGACCCATATTTTGCCTCTGATTACATTTCTAAATCTCTAGTAATCTCCAAAAACATTTAGGGATTTCTATACTTTATGGAGATTTTTCTCCTTTGTTAATCCTGTATGTCCCTGAATTTCACTTTGGGTAAAGGTTCTGTGTGGTGACATGGAGTTTGTCAAATATCTCCAGTAGTAATAAAAGCGATGGTAGAGCAAATAACTGGTGCAGTTGGTTACTGGTTGGAAAATCTTTTCTTCTAACAGATCTATCAGAGTTTATGCTTCTCATGAAGTAATGAGCTCTTAATAGCCTCGTTTGACTTCCTTAAGAACATAGCCAGAGGTTGTGTTATTTGTTAATTGGGATTTTGGTGTACCTTCTTTAACCCATTCAGTGCTGGTCTCGACCTCCCTGATCAAGGGCCAGAGACCTTCTAGGACAAGATGGGGGTGGGGAAGCGATGGAAGGCAAGGCTGTGGTCGTCACTGTCCAAGACAAAGGTGAGAGGGGAAACAGTTTCAGGTTGTCTGAGCAACTCTTGGAAGCAGGAACTCATTCCACTTTTGTAGAAAAGAATACCGTATCCAGAAAATAAAATTGGGTGGTAACCTCTGGATGGTGGGATTACAACGGATTTTTTTTTTCTTTTCTGAATTTTCCAAAACTGCTTCAGTGACCATGTATTAGTGTAAAAAGCCATTTAAAAGAAAGAAGGAAACATGCTTGGCCTCACATCTTGAGTCTCCTTCCTAAGGGACCTAATCTTTACTCGATTTATTTCAAATCCTGAGCATTGCATAGAACAGTGGCGAGTGGAAGGTTCTCAAGATGAGGCCCAGAGCAGTTCGGTAAACCAAAGAGTGTCCTTGACCCGGAGGGTTGACCTGGAGGGCCGCTGTTCTGTCAGCAGCAGGGAGGTGGCTTCTCAGTGTTGGTTGCATGTGTGTGAGTGTGGATGTCCTGCCACTCACTCCTCCTCTTACTTGAGAACTAATTGATGATTGCATTGCATTGGGGATTTTTAACTTTGTCTTCTTTCTTTTTTCCTTCCCCTTCCCCCTCCTCACCCCTTTCCCCCTCTTTTCCTTCCTCAAGGCCTCTCCCACCTCATGATGAGTGAACAAGGTAGGTGCTTTGTGCTTGTGGCACTGCAGCTGCCTGAATTGCTTGCCTTTGTGCCTCTGGCTGGTTGCTCAGAGCCTCATTATTGCTGGCAGGCCATTTGCTGCCTGCCCCTCCTGCTGTGGGCCAGGCTGGCAGCGTGGCCACCCTGTGGTGGGGGGGGTACCTTTCCCAATGCATCTTGGTTTCCTGTCCCCATCATCCCCTTGGCTTGTCCATTCTACACCACCATTTGTCATTCTGGGTGCTGGCCCTGCCAGGCTGCCTCCAAGAGAGAAGCATGAAACAAGGCATGACGGCGTCGATAATGGGGGTGAATGAAGCTAATTTCAGAGCAGCAGAGCGGTTAACTTCCTCCTGCTCCTCCCCAGGCCCCATGCTGGGGCCCTGTGGTTGGGGGAGAGGAGCTGGGCTTCTCCCTGAATTTCACTCTGAGTGAAGGTTTGCTTTTTGTCTTCCCCTCCATCCTACTGCCCATTGTAATGACTTTCAGCCCCACATGGTCAAAGGAAGCCCTTGGGGGGTTGACTGTTTTCACTTTTATATAAAAGCAAAAACCACCGAAAGAACATGCTAATGTCTTCATGGCAGGATTCTAACTCATTATACACCCTGAAGAAAACTGCATATAAAGATCTGTAAATTCAGCATCTGCAACCTAAAATATTCAAATATGCAGGGAATGAGCTGTGCAGGAAATTCAGCTCAGCTAAGCACAGGGTGGGCTGTGAATGAAGCCTTTTTCTCCTAAATAAAAATTTTCCACATCATCAGCCTAAATCAGGATTTGAGAACTGAGCCTACTTAAAATTGTCTTTTCCTTCACTGTTCAATTGCTACTATTGTGTTTCTTCTGAGCCTTGGGATGATTGCAAGATTGGTCTACCTGCCTTGCCCTGACACCCAAAGAGTATACTTTAATTTCTCTTGTCTGTTTCTTTTGAAAATAAACACAGGACTCAGTGTCTCTTTTGGAGGGCCTAAGAAAAGGGGAAGATGGGGTCCTTCTGTGTTTCCTGGTTTTTCTTGATCTTTTGAGGAGGATGGGGCACTCGTGAAGGGCCAGTCTCCCTTCCCTGTTCCCTTACACTAGACCCATCAGATAGTGTTGCCATAAAGGGGAATACGCTTAGATACAAGAAACCACTCAGGGCTGAGAGAAGTTGCTTATGATGTCCAGGGAGCTGATGTGGGCAGTTTTGGACACCCTGACTTGATAAGACAGTGTAAAGAGGAAGCACACTTTCCCAGTAGAAGTGTATCCTCCAGACCTGAGCCAAGATCTATGATGTGCACTCCAGACTTTCAGTGAAGATACTGTCTGATACAGAGTGAGTGTCAAAGAACAGAGCTGGAGGCAGGAGGTCAGGTGAGTTTGTCAGTGTTAGATGGAGCTCTGGAAGAGACTGGGATGAAGCCTCGCTATTCTTGTCTGAGAGTGAGGGAAGTTATCTGCCAACAGCAGGTAACCCTGAAGTGGGTATGAGCAGAAGGTGTGATTGATGTCAACCTGGTGTTTGGGGCTTGAGAAAGTTAAGCACATCTCTGTGAAGCAGGACGACCCAGGCTCTATGAATTGCTGGATCTGGTGGCCTGACTTTGATAGCAAGTTCCACCAGAAAAAGCAGACCCTTGGAGTCCTGATGACAAGACCCCCTTTCTTTCTTGCCTTGTGCTCCCCTTTGCTCTTTAGGGGTCCTCCTAGCTTCCAACAGTGGCTTGGGGGTGTGATGGCATCATGTGGCTGCTGTGACTGGATAGAGACTAGGCAGATAGGCTAGGCTAGTGGGACTTCTTTAATCTTGATTTGGCTTATTTTAGACCCTTTGGAGGTGCAGCTCAGGTGTTTTGGAGGGCTCAATCCCAACATTGTTATGAACAGCATGTGGAGAATCTGACCTGTACAACTCCTCCACTTTCTCACCCCCTCCTCAGCTTCTCGTGGGTCCCTGGCATCAATGTGTACCTGAGTAGAGAATTCACACACACTCATGTACACATGCTCTGGAGGTAAGTCAAGTACTTTCTAGAAATAGAGTCTTTAGGCAATGAAAGAATGACAGACACAGATACTGGGAGTTCCTCTTTAGAGAGTTTTTCATGAAAGGATGCAGAATTCTTCTGGGTGGTCAGTGCCTCTAAATTTTTAAGTTGCAGTTTGCAGTTTAATATGTTTTTAAGAAGGTCCTTTGATTGCATTCCTCTCCTTTCCTGTTTTCCTCACTTCCTACTCCCTTCTCTGTTCTTGCCCTGTGATGATTGTCTAAATAACCAACTCTGCTTCCCATCTATACTGCTTTCCTTCCCCTATTCCTTCAACATGAAAGAGATATTTCTGTCTGGTTCCCACGGATTCTCCAGAATTTGTATCTGATGCCTGAAAATATGTCTGGAAATATTTAGGTGTGTTGTGTGTGTACCACCTGTACATGTATGTGACACTCTTGGTCCTCAAGACTCATGTTAACATTGGGAAAATACCAGCGGACGTGGCTTCTCTGAGACTTTCCCTAAGCAGTTTTACATACATACCAGTTACATTGGTTAAGTGTGTGCAGTTTCACATACATGTGGCCACGCGGTGCTTTTGCATGCAGACTTGGTCACGTTCCTAAGGATGGGTCTGGGAAGAAACGAATGGGAAAAGCTTAAATATGAAGCTGGTGAAGGCAGCCTTGCTGGTCACACTGTTTTGGCTTGTTTAGGCTTCATGTTTGTGCCTTTGTTTGTGCTGCTTTCTCAAGATATTGTAGTGCTGTTGCCTTTACTGTTGTGGCTTTTTGTTACGTATGTTACATTTCTTTGTGTGTCTGCAGTGTGCTGATGTTTTCCTCTCCCTGCTCTCTCCCTCTCCCTCTCTCTCTCTCTCTCTCTCTCTCTCTTACCGTCTCCATGGTGGACACCTTGCTTCCTCTACTTCATTGGACCTTCCACTTCATTTCTGTAGGTAGAAGTAAAGGTAGAGATCATTTTATTTTTCTCATTATAACTATCAATCTGCCTTCTGAAATATTCATGTATCCAAGGGGAGTTGTTGATTCTGATGAATACAATCCAGATTATAACTGAGTGCTTTTAACAGCAACTTAAAGAAATAAATAAACAAATTAAAGAAAAAAGCCAATGCTATCATTTCCCTTCAGTGCACTTCATGTTCAGTGGTTGGGGATCATTCCGAGTTGGCCTGCCTCTCTCGGAATCCAGGATGGGTCTTATCCATTATGGCATATTATTTCTAGCAGGAATGGGAGACTCTGAAAGTAGTTATGCTGAACTATTTTACTTAAAGGTGGGGTAGTCTAAGATCCCCTCCCAGTAAACGTGTTGAAGGAACAGGAGAGATGTGAAAGGGCCTACTGTGGTTTCTTTTACTCGGGGACAACTGCATTCGGGGACAGCATTTGTGAGGGAAGGATGATAGACAAGAAAGGGGAGAAGAATGGTGAATTGCTTGACATTTAATGTGAAATTTTGGAGATATTTATGTATTGCTGTTTTCTGTGTTTCCTGCATTTGGGGGAGTGGAAATGTTCTGACTGGGGGCAGTGGGCTAAGAAGGGTGGGACCGGGGCTGTGGAAGAACACAGGAATGACAGTGCATTCCATCGGAAGGAGAACACGGAGAGAGGTAACACTGGATTTTCGCTTCCAAAGTCAACCTTTTGCCAGGTAGGCAGGGAAAAGGAGAGGTGTTGAGCGGGTGGGCTTGCTCCGGTGCTCTGACATGGCTTTCAGCTTTACACCTTTGGAGAGCACAGCTCACTCTGTGCCAATGAAAGCTATCAGAGACGTGTGCCCAAGAACCTGGCTCACCAGCTCAAACTGGAATAGCTGTGCAGGAGTGAAGGGAGAGGTTAATTGATAAATTATAAATGCGTATCTGCATCTGCATCTGGTTCTCCCCTCTTCCCTCCTAATTCTCCGGCCCCATCTCTGTGGATCTGTAGGCTGCTGCTTGCTGAAAAGGCCAACAAATAACAGGAATAGGAAGTGTGAATTCTGGCATGAGGATGTTGGAGAAAGAAGGGACTGATGGGTTATTGAACATGCTGATTTGATACTAGTCTGTGAATGGGCCATCTCTCATTTGAGTCCCATGCTTTACTGGATTTTTGAAGTTATGGATGGTTACCTTGGAAGCAGTTTGGTCCTCTCCATTTTGGAGGTGGTCAATTGCCTATTTTTTTTTTTTTTACATGAATCACAGGCGGGCTCATTCTCTGAAACTTGTCATGGGACACCCTTACCCTGTTGTGAGCTTGGAGCCTTTTGAAAGGAAGTGGGGATGAGGGAAGGGGAGGAGGAAGGATGAGTGGAAGCATACACTTGGCTGCCCCTTCCACTTCTCTGCTTTATTCAACCAGAGGTGCCGGCAATCTCCTCATAGGCAAAGCCACCAATCCTTGCCCAGAACTCAACCCTTCTGAAGCACGTGGCACTGTGTCCCCTGCCTCTTCTCCCACTGGCTTCTACGAGATCACATGAGAATCACTCTTCCTGTCTTCCTCCCTTCCTACCCCTCCAACACTGTCCTTTTCTTTCCCTAATCCCCTAAACCATCCTGCAAGATAGACCTTTTTACCTTTTGCACATGGGTGTCTTATTTTCTTTCTCTGGCCACTGCTGCTACCACTGAACATGTCCTATGTACCAGCCATTGTGCCATATACTTTATATGCCTTATCACAATCCTTATACCTGTTTAATGGTGTAGGTGATGGTATTGCCATTGCTTTATGGATGAGTAGAACAAGGCTCAGAGAGCCAAATTACTTAAGTCAGATGGCTACTAAGTGGAAATGAAACCCAGAATCTGGGTCTCTAACCTCTACTCGTACTGCCTCTCTTGGATCCAAGGATGACTTCCCTGTATGTACCTCCCAACTATTTCCCTGGCACCAACCTGTCTCAAGTTCCAGCCTGTCACTTGCATTCTGTGGCACACATATCCATATCGCTGTCCCACTACTATATAACCTCAGTATGTCTAAAGTCAGTCTTCGTATCATCTGGCCAGAATCCAGGTTCTCTTTCTGACATCCCTGTTTTTGTTAATGGTGTCCCTATCCGCCTCATCACCCAGACTTGAAAACCAGGAATTGCTTTCTATCCCTCCTGAACTTTTCTGTTCCCAGGTGATCAGTTGAGAGAGCTTGTTGGGATTCTTCTCTGGAATGTCTCTTGCATCTCTACTGCCAACACCCTAGTTCACTTCCCACTTGGCCCTTATTAGATTATTGTCTTAGCCTAATCAGTCCTCCCACCTCTATTCTCTTCCAGTTTGTCCAGTAACTGAGAGGTGCTTAAACCCTGCTGTCCACCAAATGGAGTGCAGGATTAGCTATCTCATTGTCAAAGCCATCCATCCCTAATATGACCTTGTTTACCTTTAACCTTCTCTCCTGTTAATCTTAGATGCAAAATTGCTGCCAAATAGGATACCAGATAACCTTACTGGACCTTTCCTTGTCTCTTAGCATTACTTATTCTGTGTCTCTCCCCTGTAATAGCTCATTCCCCCTTTTTTTTCTGCCCATCGAAATCACACATAGATTTCATTTCCTAGTTGATGTTATCCTTGAGTGCTCCAATCAGAGATGAGTTCACTCTTCATGTATCTCTCTAATATTTTATATTAGAGTTATTTGAGAATTGGGGCACTCTGCTCTACAAGATGGCAAGTATGTATAAGACAAACATATTCATTTGTTAATGTCCAGATGTGTCTAGTATGGTAGGTTACATGTAGAAGGGACTCAGAATCTCTAATCCTTCTTATCCTGCTGTCAGTCATTTTCCTAAAAGTGAAAATAAAGAAAAATTAAAATTAAATCAGATCATGCAGCTCATCTGTTGAAAAGCTTTTGAAGGATTCTCATTGTATAATTGTCAACATGCCTTCCCAGTTTTATTTTCTACGATGTTTTCCACTCCATACTATCACTCCTGCCAGCTGCCTTTCTCCTGAAGTCAACAACTCACTCTGCCTGAATCCACAGTATGATTTCCTGCCTTTGGTCTTTGGCCTGAGCTCTGTCCTCTTTCTCTAATGTCCTTGGAACATCCTTCTCCTCCTTATCATCCTTTAAAGCCAAGCCTCCTAGGTGTGCCAGATTTTGTGCTTCTGTTATAGAGTACCTGTGCCAAACTGCCTTGAATAAGTTTATTCATGTGTTTCAGGCATCCTCTTCATAAAGGACAGAGGCTGTATCTTGGCCCTTTCTGTCACCCACACTGCACTTAGCTCAATATTTGGTCCCGAGTTGTACAACAACCTGTGCCTCTTAATCACTACCCTCATTTCCCCAACCCGCTGAGCAAAGAAGCCCCAGTGGGTCATGGAATGAGGCCAAATGTTCTGGTTCCAGTTCTTTCCTCACTGAAGCCTTCTCTTGGCCCTGTGTGTGCAGGTGACAGAGGGAGATGGTCACGGATTGTATCAGAATAAAAGCGGGAAAGGCCTTTGGGTTTATTCTTAGGAGCTGGTCAGAGAAAAGAAAGCCTTACATCTTGTCATTCTTTAAAGCTGAACAGCAAAGCAGTGAACCCATAATGGAAAGAATTATGAAGTTAAATATACAAAACTGAGCAGGGTGTTTAGGCTATAATGATAATCACCACATTCAGGAGGCCTTTGGCTGCACTGAGCCGAAAGCAAAGTGACTACCTGGAGGTGGCCGACCAAAGGAGTTACTCAGCAATGTGCCTTGGTTAGCTTTTTTGACCTGATTTTGACAGTCTATGTTTAAGTGTTTAGAGTGTGTCTTAGCCTCTATCCTCCTTTTCTTATTGATTTGGGGGTTGCCCATTCTGGGTTAGGTTACCAAATACTTTTCCTTGAAACTGAACTTAGAGTAGGTGTTGTAGACTCAAATGTCAACAGAGGCCTGATAGGTATCATCAAGGAGTAGATCTCATGTAAGAAAAATTCTAGGGTAAGATCGACAATGGGGAGTATTGGGGACCGTGGCAAACTGGAGAGCACAAATCCTGTCTAGGGCAGCAGCCTCTGCTCCAGCTGCTTGCTGCAATGAAGAATGTGTGCCCAGGGGCACCTGGGTGGCTCAGTTCGTTAAGCAACCAACACTTGATTTCAGCTCAGGTCATGATCTCACAGTTCATGAATTCGAGCCCCACATCAGACTGTCTGCTGTCAATGCAAAACCCACTTCAGATCATCTGTCCCCCTCTCTCTTTGCCCCTCCCACCACCCCCGTCAAAAATAAACATTAAAAAAAAAAGAATGCACGTCCAATGCCACCAGTTCCTCAAGAAAAGCCAAAAGTGGATTTTTAAAAAAATATCAGCTCATGGCATCTCTTGCTGTATGTATGTATGAACACACACACACACACACACACACACACACACACACACACACACGATTTGGCCCATAAGCCACAAGTTTTTGACCTTTGGCTTGAGGAGGAAGGAGTAAGATATTCCTCTAAGATTTCTTGCTGAATGTCAATAGTGGGAAGTAGTCATGTTTGATTAAATTTCTCTTTGCCTGTGGCATTGGTCAGGGTACAGTAATCTCTCTTTCATACCCTAGGCACTCCTGCCAGGGGGCCTGATCTACATGTTGGGTGAAGTTGGTTTTGTAGAGTAGGGTAGGCATGCTTAGGTAGTGTATACAAATGCTAAGAATGGCCAGGAAGAGAGGTAACAGACACCTGCAGTGATTGCCAAGAACTGGCATGATTTTTAAATAATTAGTGGCTGTTGGGATGAGCACTGGGTGTTGTATGGAAACTAATTTGACAATAAAGTTCATATTAAGAAAATTAATAAGTGGCATTTAATTTCTTTTTACCTTTTGCTTTACAGAACTCTTTATTACTGGACTAGATAATGTTGACCCTAAGATCTACTTTAGTCCACCAGAACTTAGAGACCTCTTCCGATTTATTTACACGTGTTTTTCCCCATGTAGATTTCATCATTGGCCTTCAAATGCTGAACTAATCAGTATTGGCCAAACTGGAAAGGGATAATCAAACTATATGAACTTGAACAGGATTTCATGTAGATTGTATTTTGCTGGTAATAACATTAAGAAAGCTGATTTGAGGAGTTGAGCCCTCTCTTGTCCCTGCTAGGACCAGAGAGCCCTGCAAATAAGTTACTGTTTTGATAGCCAACTGTTTATGCAAATTAGTAAATGCAATGCCAGCTACTAATTATGAAAATAAACTCATCTGTGCTCTATAAATATCTAATTATAATAAAATAGGGACAATATTACATTTCCATCTCTTGCCTCATCTGTTTCTCAACCACTACTGATTTGTCCTCTTGACAATGAATAAAATCACTTTGTTTTTTAAAGAAGTCTGTTTTCCATGTTTTTCCCCCTTCCTAATGTTTTGAAAGTCTGTGGGGGAAAATAGATTTATTTTAAACGTAAAAGTAAAATTGCCTGATTTTAACAACTCTGTGTTTTTGACATTGACATCTTTGAAATGCTGCTTTAAAAATATGAAATTTTTTTTTAATTTCCCTGTTTAGAAATTTTCATTGGACAGTGAGGGCTTTTTTCTTAGAACAGTTGTTTCTTGGAGCATTTTTAAAAATGTTAATGTGAACAGATTTATTAGTAAAATGCGTGATGGATCAATGGGATATTTCAATTAAATTCCATTTGAGCACACAAGGGAAAATATCTCTGAGATTTCTAAGCAACATGTTTATGTCCTCCTCAATTATCAATTTGGGTTGATCGATTACACACGGATTTTTTATCTGTGTATACATATCATAAAACACTTTCTCCTCGAAGGTGAGTACTGCTCTGCTTGTGTAGACTTTTGTCAAACCAAACTGGTTAATCTTAGGGGATGTATAATTTTCAGCTGTAGATCTCTGTGGATACTCCTTTAAACTTAGCTTTGACAGCACCTACAGGTAAAGGATCTCTCAAATTAAATTGTAATATCCTTATGACACATCTCATCTATAGGGAGAATTTAAAAGAGTAGTGTGATGGAAAAATATTGAATAAGAGAACAAGCAAGTGCATTGCCTTATATGCTTAGGCTTCTATATGTCATGGTCTGTTTCTCAGGTGTGCAGGGCAGTATAATGTATCTGGGTCTAGATAGAATTTCTCCAAATACATATTCATAGGTTTATAATGGTTAAATGTGTTCTCACATGTGGCTTCCGTTTGAGGTGTACTGACATTCTAGGGTGCTGTGCATCTGAATTTAGCATATTGTCTGCTGTAACATTAGAAAAGCGATGTTTAGAGGGGCGCCTGGGTGGCGCAGTCGGTTAAGCGTCCGACTTCAGCCAGGTCACGATCTCGCGGTCCGTGAGTTCGAGCCCCGTGTCAGGCTCTGGGCTGATGGCTCAGAGCCTGGAGCCTGTTTCCGATTCTGTGTCTCCCTCTCTCTCTGCCCCTCCCCCGTTCATGCTCTGTCTCTCTCTGTCCCAAAAATAAAATAAACGTTGAAAAAAAAAAAAAAAAAAAAAGAAAAGCGATGTTTATTCACCATTCCACAAAAACTGACAGAGAGCCAACGATGGGTTGGGCCAGGTGCCAGGTGTTGAGTACACAGGGCTGACCGCACTGATATGGGCCCAGCCTCTGACACCTCGGTGACAGTCCATAGGAGTTTGAAAAGGACTTTCTGATGTAACAACCACCTCTCCTCCTAACATTCTAAATAAATTCTGTTTTCAACTTATTAATATACCTAGAGTTTTAAAATTAGTTTTATTTATTTTACAGGGAAACTGTCAGGTAATAATTTAGTTCAAATCACCCACCCTTTAAATTTTCAGATGCAGAAAAGAGAATTTGCGTGTGAACGAGCAGAGCTTTCATTTACTCACTCATTCTTTTATTGAGAGATAGCACACACAGTGCAGAGTATATAAAATCCACACAGCTTAAGTGTACAGCTTAAATATTTTTTAACCCATATTCATCCATGTTGTTACCGTTCAGATCAAGATACTGAACCCATCACCTGCATAACATTCTGTCGTGCTTTCTGTCACTTATTTTTAATAAACACGTGCATTCTCTGCTGCCTCCAAAGCTGTGCATATCCACGTAGTAATCAGCAGGCAGGCTCCAGAGTGCTTTCATTTTCATTAAGAACAACTAACCTTGTGAGAAAAGGAGGCATTGTGGTTTTTTGCTGTATCTAAACAGTCACAAACATTGCCCTCTGATGAGGTGTAGCTTTGCCCCCTGTCTTTGAAGCCGCTCGGATTTCCTTCGGCACAAAGAGAACATCTAATTGATATCATTGGGCTTTTCTTCTTCTTCTTTTTTTTTTTTTCCTAAGGCATTAGTGGCTAGTAGAACAGCAGAGGTAGAAAAGACCATATGCTTTGTAAAAAGCCAGACTAATAACACTTTTTGATGGACGTCTGATTTTTTAAAGTGCCGCATCTTTCATTAAAATTTACATGTAAAATAAGGGCAAGCGTGGTGACATGAAAGCTAATGCAGCTTGCACATCTTGACATAATAACAATCACAAGAAACTGGAGATCCCAGATGGCAGCTTGGCCTTTGCCATCCTTTTAATAAGCTACTAACTGCTAATTATTTCACTCTTTTGGGCAAGTTAATTTACTGTTGACTCTTAAAGAGATATTGCTCTTTTTCCCTCCACGCCACAAAAATCAGAGCCCTTTCACCTGGGCTGTAACAAGAGCTTCCCTGCAGGTTGAAAGCTTGTTGGCTGATTGTAACAATGATGGCAAGTACTGGGGTGGAAAATGTTGCTTAATACATAATATTTCCTTGTATTCTTTGGATGTAGAAATTTTTTTAAAAATCTGCTTGGCTAAGGATCCACTGTGTGTGTCTAAGAGCAATAATAGATCAAGGAGCGCCGTAAAAGGAGAGGATCTGAAATTTGGAGCCTGCTTAAGAGTGAGAGAACAGCTGCCTTTTAAATGGTTGCTAATTCTGACAATTAATGTTGTTTTGTGAGTGTGATTTTCTGTGATCGAAGTTAGGAGGGATGATGGTGTGTAATAGCTCACTTCCTAAGCTTTATGGTGATGTAGCATAGTGATGAAAGAGAATGGGGTCCCACATGTTCTGGAGCCCTTTTAAATGAAAAGCCTGCCAAACATGCTTTTTTTTCTGTGCTTCAACTTTCTTAGGATGATTTCATATTTTAGCACAGATGCAGATTATTAACTAAGGGTGCAAGTGGGCTTGGATGCATCAGGAGTGTTTGGAAAAGAACCTTGTTGGCAACGGAGCTGTCTGACAATCAAAATATTTACTTAAAGATAAGCTAATGACGGTGCCTTGCAAATGCCTGCAGATCCATTATTGAAATGAAAGTCAGTTCTTTGGCTTGATACTTTCCGAAACTAAATCTCAAACCTCAGATACTATTGCGTGTGTATGTGTTTGTTTTAGAATTCTCTCAAAACAAAATAACATGGGTGCTAAACAACAAACAAAGGTAGGGAAAGCTCTCAACCCATTTTCTTGAAATATTTAAACCGAGCTTAGTGTGTTACTATGATCAGTTGTTCCCTGTTGGTAAATGGTTTAAAATATGCATTGAGAAAACACCTTCTCCAATTATTGGTGTTCTTTCTGAACGTGAACTTCGTAATGTGAGTTTTCTACTGCACCATCATGTCTCTAGGGACTTGTGTGTTATTCAGCTGATGGGAGGGCTGTGGAGGTCAATCAAATACTAACCATTTGCTTACTGTTTAAGTCTAGAGGAGCCAGAGACGTTTTAAGTGTTATGGTCCTTTAAAAATAGGTGGCTCAGTTGATCCTGACTCTTGATTTCGGCTCAGGTCATGATTGCAGAGTTCCATTAGTGAGATCTAACTCTACGTAGGGCTCCGAGCTGCTTGGGATTCTCTCTTTTCCCTCTGCTCCTCCCCAGCTTGCACTGTCTCTCAAAATAAACAAACTTAAAAAATACTAACCATTTGCTTACCATTTAGGTCTAGAAGAATCTGAGATGTTTTAAGTGTTATATTTCTTTAAAACTTGTTCATCACCTGGTTTCAAAATAGCCCGAAGGAAAAACATACGTGCGTGTGAATTTGAGGAAGTTTTGTCATCTTTCAGAATCTGATATTATACAGTGTGTTCAGCCAGATTGCCACCTTCTAGAAGAATTTTGAGAAATGCTCACAATATTTGAAGAAAAAAAATCACCGAGAAGAATAAGTTTTCAAAACATAGGTTGAAGACAGATTTTTTGACCACAGGACTTCTCAGAGCCTTTGTTATGACAATGTTGAGTTATGCATCTTTAAGAAAGAAAATGTAGTTTTCAAAGTTACCCAAATTTATTTGATGTGAAATGGTTTTTTTAGGGGGGGTGGGGAGGAGGGCACGGGGCGCCTGGGAGGCTCAGTTAGTTAAGTACCTGACTCTTGATTTCAGCTCAGGTCATGATGTCATGGTTCGTGAGTTTAAGTGCTGTGTCGGGGGTTCTGCACTGACAGTGCAGAGCCTGCTTGGGATTCTCTCTCTGTCTCTCTCTCTCTCTCTCTCTCTCTCTCCCCCTCTGCCTCTCTCTCTTTCAAAATAAATAAACTTCAAAAAATTTACATTTTGGATGAGGTTAGCTAGAATTAAAACTAGTGTTCAGTTGAAAAACTTTGGACAAGATAATTCTCAAGTCTTTTCCAAGTCTAATATTATGAGTTGTAACGTCTCTAGAATTTGAAAGAGGCTTTTGGATTGGCTTTACTCAAGAATCTTTGTGACTACATTTTCTGTTTTGATTGGGAATAGTTTTGAGGATGGATTAGTTTCAATAGGGAAATTACTGCTTCCTGGTAAAATGCATAACACAGATGTTAAAACAACTGCAGTTTTAAAGACACTAGTCTTGTTAAAACGCTGGCAGTTTGTATTACCTAAGTACTCGAACGGATCTCCATCTCCTGTGTGTAAACACGGCTCCTGATAATGGCCTGCTTCACTCCAGGAAGGGCTGATCTCAGCACAAGATGAGAAAATTACTGGGAACTTTAAGTTTTATTTGCTTTGAAATTTGGAGCTTGTGAACAGTCGTTGTGGTTATCTGTCCACTTTATTGCTGAGACCGTTCTCGCTACCACTCTGAGAATTTGACCATCAGTGGCTTTGTTTTCCCCAGAGAGTGAACATACAGGTTGGAGAAATTCTTCGTGGAAAGAATGACTTGTACTGTGTTTAGAAATCATTGGCTCGGCTAAGGATTTTGTGGGCTCTCTCATTGCAAGGCTGAAGACTTTGTCCTATTTATGTGCTGTCTGTTCGGTATGAAGTGGCCGCCATTGATCCGTCTGTTTAGGCCATCCACCTGGGGCTGTTAATCTGGTTGTGAAGACTAGTTTTCTGAACCAAACATACCCTGCTTCGTTCTCCCAAGTGACCAACGATGAGAATTTACAAAGGTCTTGGCCAAAACTGTTATGGGTGAGATTCCCAGTTGTAAACTAATTGATCCATGTGGCAATTGAGCTTGGAACACCAGATATCCAGGTGTGAATAATTCTAATGCAAGGTCAACGCTTGGTATAGAAAGGGCACTGAGCTAAGTGTCAGAAGACTAATTCGAGGTGCTGGGGAAGAAAACATGATAGATGAGAATGCTGATATTGGTGCTTGACACATGCTATATAGCCTTGTTAAGCCTTATTGTCCTAATAAGTAAAATGGGAACAATAATACTACATACTTCACAGCATGGCTGGGAACCGGTGAGACAATGTATATCAAAGGCTAATGTTAAAGCTTGGATCTAACATTAAAAAAGCATTAGTTATAATAAACATTAACAAAAAAACATTAGTTATCAGCATCATAAGTACATATTGTCCGTATCACCATGGATTTGGGGACTTTGAACAAATTAATCTTGTTGATCTTCTATGTCTTTGCCTGTAAAATACATACTTGGTAGGTTTGTTCTGGGTAGTAATTGGCATCATGCAGCTAAAGTGCTGTGCAAATGAGACTGGCACTACACAATGTTAAGGAGTTAGTAGGTTATAAGAACGTACCCTCCACAAAATTAAGGGCGATAAGTGTATTGGTCACCGTGGTATATCCAGTGCCTCTACCAGTGACTGCCTCACGGTGGAAGCGACTCAGTGAATACTTGTTGAGTGGGCACTAGAAATAACCGAGCTAGTAACTCTTAGCAGAAGTTGGTAACGTGGACAGACCCAAGCTTGCTGTGATTCCATTATACTTGGAGTAGGAGGTCTTTGGGCACTTCCATTGCAAGAGGGAACCATTGGCCTCTTCCTTTAGGGACTCCCATAATAATAATAATAATAATAATAATAATAATAATAATAATAATAAAAGTAATCTTGATAAAGCCAGTTTGTTCTTTAGGTGTTTGGTGGATGTGTTTGTTCCGTATGTGTGCACAAAGAGTTAAGGGATTTCGTTCTATTACTTGATGAAACTACATGAACCATGAAGAAAACAAAAACATTTGGCTAAGAGGTACTTTATAAAAAATGCTGATCTGCTTCCCCAAATTTTAGGAGCGTGTAATTTCAGAGCTCAAAGGAAGCTCAGAATTCCTTCAGTTCATCCCACAGTGATTTTGTGGATGACAAAACATATGCTAAGAGGGCAGAAACGCCCTGTTAGTTGCCACAATGATAATTTGTCATGTTGTTGGTGTTGGACCCAGACCTTCTGACTGTCAGTGCTATTTTCTTTTCCCTCCCACCAACTTGTCATCATCACTGCAAGAACTGTATTTGTTATAGATCATCCACAGGCTGCTGAGATCATTATTGATAATGCAGTGGAAGAAAGGTTCAGGAAAAATCAGAGTGTGGGCACTCTAAAAGAAGATGTTTCTTAAACACGTGACTGCCCTGAGAGCTGACTGCTACCCAGCATTTGACACTGTCCGTAAATTGCTCTGACTTTGAGGATTTTAGAATTCTTTGCACCATTTATGGACTGGCCCTGTCAGCTGCTTTGTTTTGGGCTTCAAGTAAGGTGGTGACACCAAGATGACGTTAGAGAGCTTTCACACCCATTTGTTTTTTTTCTTTTTACTGTCCTGTGTTGCCAGTTTATAAGAGTGGATGCCCGTGAGGAAATTCACTAGGGACAAATATTCCAACTGTTACTTAATGGTTTTCCCACTTCCTTTCTTCCTTTACGAATCATGTGGTAATTTTATTTACAATTTTTTTAACTAAAAAGGAAAATTCCTTTTTTTCCCTCAAGCATGAACTATGTATCTTTAAGCCGATATTATTCCTTCGTTTTCTTCAAAAAATAATTTTCTCCTTCAGGGTTCGCCGTGGGTCTGATGGATTAAACACTTTTGGGGGTGTTGATCAGCACATGAAATCCGTTCTTAAATTGTTGCAAAACTACCTTCCTTCAGACTGTTTTGATCACAAGGGCTCTCAAGTGTCAAAGTCATTTGGAGAACTGGATAGATAAAATGCATGAGCACTAAGCTTTTTTTCCAGGATAGAATAAATAAATGTGTTTTCTATTATGTGCTCAGCTTTGATAGTGATTTGTTAAAAGGGGAAAAAAGAAAGGCAATGATATTAAATATTTACAAGAGTGATTTAGTTGTATTATCTTGTGCGCTGCGTCTCTGTTTAATAGTGAAATCAGCTACTGTTGAAATAAATGTCATTAAACCAGTGGTAGTATGAAGGTCACTGACGAGTCAAGGTTAAAGTAATTTGTGGAGAATAATGATTTTTGTCAACATTCCAGATCCCTTCCTGTTTTTGTCGGCTTTCCTCCAAAAATAACAGGAAAAAAATACATTTGAGGATTCACAGCCTCACTTTCTCTCTAGCATCCTTTATGCCCTTTCTGGCCAACCCCATAGCTGGAAGCCTTTTATGCATTTTTTGTTTCATCCATTTAGTGGACAGAGACGGGACGTTCTCCCTAGAGGTAAGCGGTTGCATTTCCGTTTACTGGCTCTTCTGTTGGCCCTTGCTGGGCAGTTTGTTTTAGAAGTAAGAGTCAGTGCCTCTTCCTTCTTGGAGATGGCTTGTCTTGCCTGAAATGATCCTTAAGTTTCCCCACCAATTCCTCTCTACATAAAGCAATTTTTTTAAGCTTGAATTACCATGTTGTGTTAAAGACATCTCAGAATGATCACATGGCATTAGCCCCATTTTCACAGGCAAGAAAACAGAAGTCCAAGGTTGCAAAAGTAGTTACAGAGCTAGCACCAGAACCAAGATAAGCTTAGCTTTGCCTGACCTCAAAGCCTAGCCTATCATCACTTCAATTAATTTTATTGAACTTCAGTTTTCCCTTCTATAAAATGGGGATAATCATATATTATTATAATATATTCTCAATAGTGCATATAGATAATATTACATATAATGTATTATAAACAATACATTGTTTTACTGGTAGTAAATTGAGAAGCAAATGAACTAACACATGTTAAGTGCATAACAAGATGTTGGGTTCTTGCTGTAATTTTAATAAATAATATGTTCCCTCCATTCTTGACAGTAACAACAAAGTTTAATTGAATTTAACAAGCAATGAGCACAAGGGATACACAAAGTGAATAAAAATCAGTCTTTGTTCTTAAGCAGCTCACAATATGGTAGGAGGAAAACACCTTTATAATGAATTCCAAAACCTATTCATGTATTTTTTTCTTTTGTCTTGGGTTTTGTCTGTACCAAATGCTACTTGACATGTGAGAGCCTTTTACTAGGGGCAAGTAGTTTCCCATGAGGTTGAGATATTATCCTGACATTGCTGTGGCAGCTACTTGTGGCTTGTTTTCCAACCAGACTGTGTTTACCTGACCCTGAAGTCCAGAGAGTAGGCTGGGAGAGCAGGATAGAATGGAGAGCTATAGGAAAGTAGTGGTGTGTGTGTGAGGGTAGACTTACTGCTGTGACAAACAGTCCCCAAATCCCCTAAGTTTAATATTAACAGGTTTCTTGTCCACATCGCCGTTTACAGTGCAGATTGGTGCATCGTGGAGGAGGGGTCTCTGGTCCACACAGTCATTCAGGCACCTTCCATCCTGTAGCTTTGTCATTTTCTGGAACCTCCTCCTCCACTGCATTCAACTGGCAGATGGAGAGAAAGGGAGAAGAAGAGGGAGCTTGAAGGATTATTTTCTTAAAGCCTGGAAGTAGTGTGTGCCAGAACCCAATCACGTGATCCCATCTAATTGCAAAGGAGGCTGGGAAATGTTGTTTAGCTGTGTGTCTAGGGGGACAAGGAAAGGGGGTTGGTGGATGCGATGACCGAAGCTGCCCCAGTGGGTGGGTTGTGTTCTCTTCTTCCATCATCTTGTGTCAGGCCTGTTAGACTTCTGCAGCCTACCTTCCTTCGAACTAACAAACGCAATGCCTCCATGTTTTCTGCGAGACAGAGGATCCCTGCCCCTCCCTTTTTCTATAATATATACATGTATTTCATTTTAAATAAAACCCTTCCGAGTTACCATAATGTTTCTCAAAGTCAGAAGAATCCTCCTGGATACTCATGAGACTAAAGACCTTTAGTTCCTGCTGTAGAACCCAGAATCTGCAGGTCTAAGTAATTCTTATAATCAGTCAAATTTGAGACACACAGTGCTCCTGCAAATTCCAAGGAAGAAAGCAAACCAGAAAGGAAGTGTCTGACTCTGTGCAAGTGTTGTATATTGTTTAAAACAAATTTCACATTTAGCTTAGCTTACAAACCTACTTGTTATGCGTGAAATTTTATTATAGCTTTTTAAGGGATTTGATCTCAATCTTGCATCCAGAAACGAACAGCTAGAAATGTAGTTGGGATCTTAGCCTACATTGATGAAGTGGGGCCAGATGCCCGATTCTATAGCACTTTGTTTTATTCTGATCATTGGGTAAGAATAGCTCAGCATCTTTTTTCCCCTCTTCATCACTTAACAAGGGACACCCTTGATTAAGAGACTTTTTTTTAATGTCTATTTTACTTTTTTTGAGAGAGACAGAGAGCATGAGCAGGGGATGGGCAGAAAGAGGGGGACAGAGGATCTGAAGCAGGCTCCATGCTGACAGCAGCCAGCAGATGTGGGGCTCAAACTCACCACCTGAGCCAAAGTCGGATGATCAACTGGCTGAACCACGCAGGTGCCCCAGAAGAATTTCTTGTTGCATTAAGACAATAATAAAGAGGAATCCAGGTTTAGTAGGCTTGCTTATTATTTGTGGCTGACTTGTGAATAGTTAAATGATGGCAAGCCATTTTAATTTTTACATTTGTATTATCTTACTCTAGTATATGTATAGGAACCATTAAAACCATGATATTTTGAAATGCACCCCCTTCCTGTAAAGCTGGGCCTTTATCCCTTTGGCCGTGTTGTACTTCTGGAATGGATGTCAGAGTGTGGATAATTCTGGGCTTGTGACTCTTTTCTTTCTCCTGTTTTATCTGCCTCTTTTTGTGTCTTTGTGTGCAAGTCTATGATTACTATTGAGTTTTCTCCTAAATGCCAGCAATTATCTCACAGGTGGAGGGATTAGGAAAGAGCCCAGAGCATTGCACTGGGATTACAAGAAAGGCTGCCTTCACCCGCTAAATATAGTGATGGAGGGAGTGGAGACTTGGAGGGGGGCTGCAGAATCAGGGGAGGGGTGGACGTTTTGTTTCTGATATTTAACTCCTTAGATGGAGTGAAGGAAGAAACTCCTGATGAAAGAAAGGATTAAAAACCTCGGGGCGCCTGGGTGGCTTGGTCGGTTAAGCGTCCAACTTCGGCTCAGGTCATGATCTCACGGTCCCCCGGAGTTCGAGCCCCGCGTCAGGCTCTGTGCTGACAGCTCAGAACCTGGGGCCTGTTTCGGATTCTGTGTGTCCCTCTCTCTCTGACCCTCCCCCGTTCATGCTCTGTCTCTCTCTGTCTCAAAAATAAATAAACGTTAAAAAAAAAAATTAAAAAAAAAAAAAAAACCTAAGCTGGCTTGGGGTTATTGTTTCAGAGAGCTGGGGATGCGGAAAGGCAGGACAGCTAAATTTCTGTAGCCGGTTTAACTGGCCTCTTCATCTGAGAGGTTTATTTATTTTTTTTATTATTTTTTATTTCATTTATTTTTTTGGTCTGACCATCTGTTTGGGGGGTGGGGAGGGGGAGAAGAGAGCCGGGAGGGTCTAATATATGCCCAGGCCAAGAGAATTTTGGTGAGACATTATCTTTCTTCCCAGCAGGGAATGATTTATTTACCTGGTATGTCACCTAGGAAGCTTTCAGCTGCAAATAACAGAACTTTCACCTCAGCTGCCTTAAACAACAAAGGGAATTTATGGTCTCAGTTCTTGAAAAGTCTAGTAACTCGAAGGATTTGACCAAGACCTAGTGTCTCACTTTGCCCATTTTTTGGCTTTGCTTTCTTGGTGTTTGCTTCCTTCTTGGCAGGCTGCTTCCCTAGCGATCCCCAGATGGCTGATGGCCATTCCCAGGGTGATTTGCTTTTCGGTTCATGTAAGTGAGAAGAGCAGCAATCTTCCCCAGCAATTCAGCAACATTTCTGGGGTTTCCAACTAATTGGACCATCGTAAGTCAGATGTTTGTCTCTGACCCAATCACTGTCGTCAGAGGGATGAATTTTGCTGGTATCTGAGTCCTGACTCATATGCTCAGATTCCAGAATTAAGGGGAAGAGTTGGTTTTCCCTGCAGCACAGGAGATTCAGGGGGAGGCTGGATATTTGACCCCAAGTTTTGGGACTAGGGGAATGGATGTTGTGTAGCGGAAGCCAGCTGCACCCAAATGGGAGACTTGGAAAGATCTGAAGCCAAACTTAACCAAGTCCTTAATCAGGAATCAGGAAACTCTGGGTGTGTGTCTTTCACCCTCTCCGCTTGGCTGTTAAGTGCCCCTATTGCATGAAGAGAGGGTATCAGGTGGGGGGGTGGGGCGGGCGTGTAGTAGCAGAGGCTCTACTTGGAAGCGGAGAGCTGCGAGGCGAAGGCCACTGGAATCCTGGCATCCACGCAATGAAGGAATCCGTATCTTGGGATCTTACTTTATTGACGTGAAAGGAGGCGGGGAAAATGTCTTCGGGGCTGGAGGGCATGCCAGGCGCGACTTGCTTCAGGTGAAAAGTGCTCTGATGGAGTCGCATCCTCCTGCCTGGATCTCGGGCCCCTGCTTAGGTCAGCTGACGTGGATTGCTACTGATGGATGGCGGAGTGAGGCAGCCCTCTAGTCTCAAGTGTTTTTAACCGAGTGGCTCTCAGTAAATATCTTTCTCAAATGCCTCGCCTCATTCACAGAGTCTTTCTTTTTAGCTGCTGCTTAATCAGCTGCTGCCCCTTGGCACACTGACCTAATTCTCAGCCACACATTTTGTCTGGGCTTTTGAGGCGGTGCCTCCCTAGTGTCACTGCTGACGTTAGCTCCACCTTGACCTGTCACCACCACTCTCATCACCTCCCTTCCACCCCCCATGTCACAGGGGCCTTTGGCTGAAGGGGCAGCCAGTGTGGCAGGCAGAACAGAATGGGTCTGACGGAGCTACAGTAGTTGGAAGGATGTGGTTATTGCATCCAGACCAAGCCCCTGGAGGGCAAAACCCCCTCTCTGATGGACTGCTGCTGCCCCTTAGCAACAATGTTGCATTTGACCTTTCTGAAACTGCTGTTAGACCTGTGCTTCTCACAGTTTAAGGTGCATATGTATCATCCGAACATCTTGTTAAAATGCAGGTCCTCATCTGGGAGGCTCGGAGTGGAGCCTGAGATGCTGCATTTCTATCAGGCTTCCGGGGGAGACTCAGGTGGCTGATGAAGTGTGGTCCGCACTGTGGAGGGGCTAGTCTGTAAGGCTGTCACCTTGAGCCTTATATGGTTCCTTAATAAGTCAGAATGTAAAAGAGAAGAACAGCATGTCTTTGGAAGTAGGTAGGGGAGCTGAGACCCAAATTCTTTGGAGTCATTTGTTATCTTCAGGCAAGCCAGCAGACGCCTGGTGAAACTCAAGCCTTCTCCTCCTCTTTAGATGGTAGAGGTGGAGTGATAATCTTTGCCTGTCCCCATGTCTGTATGGGGTATGGTGACATTGGCTTACTTCCCGGGAACCTCAAGAACATTCAGTCATGGTGTTTGTGACAGATACACATTCCCACCAGGAGAGAAACATGGCCGTAGCCTATATTTCCATCTCCACCAGACTCGACCTCATGTTCCTAAAAAAGCCTGTGTCTCTAAAAGATCACCTCTGGGACCCAATTCTGGGAGGTCTACATGGCTCCCAAGCTCCCATTCTATGCTGGTTATAATTCTCAACAGGTAAGAACATCATATATGTCCCAGCCTCAAGTCCCACCCTTTGTTCAAATTCCCCAGAGCTTCTCCTTACACATGAGTGGTTGCTGGAGGCCTGGGAGACCCATGGCGGTGATGACATACATTTTTGCCAGCCTGGGGCTGAAACCTGCACATCAGCTTCCTGTGGGTATGCTCTCAACCAAGTTTGTTCTGCATCTGCAGTGTTGGTCTCGCTCTCCCTGTGTTCTGTACAGCCTTATTTGATCTTATTCTTCCAATTTCCTGTCTGTATAATCCCCCAGTAGGAATCAGATCTAAACAACAGCATAAAGGAGGAAATGCCTAGGAAATGTAATCTGATGATACAACAAAGCAGGACATTTAACTGTCTGGTTGACTCCATTGTTTTATTTGGAGGGAAGTATTTATTTACTAGAGGGAAGATAAAAGAAGCCTGGGGTGGCTACTGGAGACCAGAAGTGAGTTAGGTGGCTCTTATTTCACAATTAGTTGCCTGTGCCTATGTTGGCTAAGGGATCTATGACGAAGCTTGGCTCCGATTTCCAGCTGGCAGTTGCCAGGGTTCAGGTGTTTACCTAGTGCCTTCAGGGATACCGCATAAACAGCTGTAAGTAGAGCTAGTTATTCAATCCGCTCTGAGAAAGGTTAAAGTGTGGGCCTTAGGGTTTCCCTGGGGATTAATACAGTTGCAGGAGAGTCAGAGAGAATGCACACCACTTGGGGGAATTGGGTGGGGGGGGGGCGCTTGCCAGGATGTTGGTTGTTATTATAGTTACAAATGCAAGTGTTTGAAACTTAAATCTGAATTTAGGCAGCAGGAGGAGATACAGGGATGGAAATGAATTATTTATTCCATCATTGGGGTCCCAGAAGCATGGAGTGGGCGTTAATCTCCTCCACCCAGGAGCCTCTGAGCAGGCTGGAGGTCGTCTGTGCGAGATCTGACCTTATCTGCTCCTGGCCAGACACCTCGCCTTCAACTAATTTGCCTTGAGAATAATCCAAATAAGACCCTTTACCTTGCTGTTCATAAGAAGAATGTTAATATTTACCTAGCATGTGGTCAGAGGAATGAAAATGCTTGTGTCTGTGATTTCTTTTAATCCCACAATTTCCCAGTGGGTCTGAAGGGAGAAGGGAAAGGAGGCCCCAGCCGACTCCCGCTGTTGGTTTGCTGGGTGTCAGGGACATGGTGTGCATTTCTCATGTGATATGCTCCAGCTGAATGTATACCGGCCATTGCTTCCGCACAATAATCCACTGAGGGAGCTTCTGTTGTTCCCATTTCACTGATGGGGAAGTTGAGGTTTAAAGACATTCAGCCTCTTGGGGAGCCTGGGTGGCTCAGTCGGTTAAGCATCTGACTTTGGCTTAGGTCATGATTTCACGGTTCATGAGTTCGAGTCCCACATCGGGCTCTCTGCTGTCAGTGCAGCGTCTGCTTCAGATCCTCTATACCTGCCTCTCTCTGCCCTTCCCCTGCTCACATGCTCACGTGCTCTCTCTCTCTCTCTCTCAAGGAAAAAAAAAAGAGAGAGAGAGAGATTCAGCCTCTCACCTAGGGCCACCCAGCTCTGAATTATCTTTGCTTGGATTCAAGTCCAGGGTGCTATCATGCCCCCGTCTTGCTTTCTTTCCACTGCCCTAAGGGAGCAGATGTGATCAAGATATTTAAAAACTTTCCCAAAGCTACCAAGGGATAAGCAAATAGTTCAGGGATTACAGCTACCCCTAAAGACTGAGCCAAGTCAATTCCCCGTAAAGAACTGTTATGTCCCTTTTCACACCCTCCTGTCCTCTCTGTTTCTTTCTGGTTTATAAATATTTGTATTTGCGAACTCTCTTTTCCTCTCTTTCTCTTCCTGTCCCCTGCTCTTTAGTGAACACAATGAGGTTTTATTAAGTTTCCCTCGAGGCTCTCAAGCTTATTCTCCTTGCTAAAACTTTTCTGAGGCAGTTGCCTAATGCAAGGAATGGCAGGTCTAGGTGCTTTCTACCTTTTTGTCTTTAGTCATCAGGGCAGGGTCTCTGGTTCCATGGTAGAGGGAGGGGAGGAGGGGCCAGGCATCTTTCTCTGCCCCGTAGTTTTGAAGTGTCAAGGTCCCTGAGCCAATATAGACAGAGCTATACATTTGACAGTGCATTCCGCCTTCATGGTTTCCATGAGCTCCAAACCAAGATTGGTCCACCCTTCCACATCCATTTTTTGTGTGTCTGTTGTGTGTTGGATGTCAGAGATTTGGAGATTTTGACAACCAGGAGTTGTCAGACAACCAGGAGTTACCTACTTGAAGGAACCTTAGCACAGACTGGGGAGAGCTTTGAGGGCATATCAGGTGGGGACTTCGGGTACATGCTTTTTGATCATTCACCTTCTTCAATGAACTTAACATCAAACTCCTGCTTCTACATTTCTTCCTTTCTATCACACTGCCTCAATCTCTAGGGCAGCTTTGCTGTTCCTTTAATTGGCCCTTGAATCTCACTTTCATGTAAACTGGAAAACTTTACTGAGCCTCTAAGGGTTATTAGGGGCTGGGGCTTAGCATGAATAAGAATGAGTAAGATAGGCTGGCTCCTTGCTTCAGAATGCTTACAATGCTTTGGGGGAAGAAAGCTGTCAAACATATAATTGCAAATGCGGAGAATGTTAGGAAAACTCAGGGAAGTGGAGCAGAGGTTGCACTCTGTGGCTATCTGGAGAGCGGTGATCATTTCTCCTAGATTCTAGCTCTGTTTGAACATGCATCTCTTGCGTGCTCCCCCTTGCTCTGGCTGCCCTGTGGAAATGTACTCTGGAGCCCATGTGCTCCAACAGCTGTATTGCGTTATGTTTTTGGGTAGCCCTATTAAATTTCTCTTTGTTCTCAGTCTCTGTCATGTTTCTTGCCTTGATGTACTATCTTTTGTTAGGACCACAGTGAAAACTCTGTGCCCCATATGTCACTCTCCCAACAAAACACTTTTGATGCCCCCTATGGGCTAGCCTTACCAGATAAAGCCCAAGCTTCTTAGCTTGGCTTTCAGTATGCCACAGTTTGGTCTCACCTCAGCATCCATCCCTTTTAATGGAACCCTTTGCCAGAACCAGGCTCTGCTAACTCATGACCCTCCAATATCCCAGGTGCCATTTTGTCTCCGGGGCTCTTCTTACGCTGGTCCCTTTATCTTGGATACCTTCTCCCTGATTCTAGCATGCGTTAAAGTTTAAATCAAGTGTCACTTCCTCTGGGACACTTTGCCTGACTACCTCAGCTCTTCACAATGTCACAGAGCTTTGTAGTACCACACAGTGGCCACTTACCCTGTATCGTCCCCCTCTATGGCTCATATTTCTTTCTTCATGTCTCCCCAATCAGCCTGTAAACTCTTAGAGGCTAGGCACCTCCTTTTCTACTCCTTGTGATGTGACCACCATGATGCTTCTACAGATAGACGCCTGATGATTATAGGATGACAGATAGGCTATATCTGATTAAATAGTTTTGCACAGAGTTTCTTAAAGTGCCAGGCATAAATATGTAACCAAGAGATAGGGGACTCATAGGATAAGAACCTGAGGAGTTAAATGTGAATTTAAAATTTTATGTGTCTTCCCATGTTCAGCCTCTGGATATATTCAAGGTAGTATTGTTTTTGTGAAGGATGAAGAAGGGTGGTATAGGGGCTATGGAAATTGAGAGCAGGGGTAGAAGAGAGGAGCAGCATAGAAGGAGGTGAATTGAAGGCAGTGAAGAGAGAGCACAAATCAAAGAGCCCTGGTGTGGACAGAGAAGCCCAGGTTTCCACATTTCCAGCTGCGTAGCTTGGGGAAATCAAAGCACACACAGAACCTTGTCTGTTGAGAAGGAGTGAGTTAGGACCCTGCCTTGCCTGCCCCTGGTCTGCTGGGAGATCAAATGAAAGCCATTTATAAACTGGAAAGTACACTGTGAATGGAAAGGAGGGTTGTTACCATAAATGGCATCATCACCGAATCCTCCCAAAGCCGCAGTGTGGCAGGGATGTATCGGTGGATAGGTCTGTTGTGGCAGGAGGGAAGAGGCCAGACTAGAAGGAGCCTGTGGTCAGACCCTGCAGGCCCAACCGTAGTGCCGCATCTGCGCAAATGTTCTCACGTCAGGGCGCTGTTCCCCAAGCCCGGTGAATGTAAAGAAGGGTTAGGTGTATGTGCCCTGACCTTGCCTGTGACAGGTGCAAGTGAGAGGCCAGTCCTAGGATACTAAAGGGTCCCCATTGCCATGGTTACTGTAGAGGGCTCGTGGGGTGTCAGCATGGGCATTGGACCTGGGAGAAGACCTGGGTTGTGGTCTCCTTTCTGTACTTACCTAACATGAACAGTTTCTAGAAAGGCAGCATTGGCTTATCAAGTGCCAGAGACTAAATACTTCATTGCCATGATCTTGCTTCCATCTGCAACTATTGGTTGGTAGTACTATGGGTACTACTACTATTCTCCTATTATAGATGAGAAAATAGGTTCAGCTAGTTAACAGACTAGCTCATAGTAACTATGAGAAACAGGAGCTGGGATTGGAACTCAAGTCTCTCTGCCAATCCTGAGTTCTTAACCACTAGACTCTGTTGCCTTCAACTTCTCACAAGCTCAGTCTCCTCATCTGTGCCATGGGGATAATGGTATCCATCCAGCTTACCACGTGGGGTCTGAGGATCTGGTGAGGGAATGGATATGGAAGGACTGTGTGCACTGCAAAGTGTATATGTCTTTTTAAATATTTACTGAGCACCTACTCCATGCCTGGCATCACTGTGGGTGCTGGGGTACAAGAGGGGATAGGACAGCCAAGTCACCTGCTCACATGGAGCTACATCTGAGACACAACCCATTAATAGAGCTGTCAGAAAATAGGAAGGGAAGAAAAAAATAACAGCTATCTAAGAACAGTTGTGTTTTCAGAAGGGAAGAAGTCATATTAATGGGGCAGCCATTGCCTTTACATCCACCTTCATTCCCAAGTATAAATAACAAAACCAAATTAAGAGATGAAGCCATGATAGAAATTTACAAAGTCAGTTAAACAGAACAAAGTAAAGAGAGGGAATTTACAAAAGAACAAATCATGTCAGGACATTTTGATCAGTATAAAAAAGCAAATCACAGTTCTAGAAGGTGAGAAGTATGCAGTGGATGTAATATATCTAGATTTTAATAAAATCACTTGAAGGAGAAATGGCCTGAAATCTTGCCTGAGAAATTAATTCAAATTGGCCAGGGTAGAAACCGTGCCATTCAGAGTGAGAACTGGCTGGGAGATGGGGGCGAAGGGTGTGATGACAAATGACCATAGCTCTCAGGGTGTGATGGGGTCAGGTGAGAAGACCCAATTTAGCCATCATCACTTAATGATCTGGGAAGAACGACTAAGCTCCTGGTAATGACGTTCATACATGATGCTAAATTGGGAGGTGTCACTGTGATGGCTCATGGACGGAAGCACAGAATATGAGGATGACAGTCAAGGTCAGGAGGCCATGGCCATGCAGGCAGGAACAATGGGAGAGGGTTGTAGGCAAGGACAAATGGAATTTCCTTGAGAACAATCCTCAGACAAAAATATGTATATATCAGGGTGCCTGGGTGGCTCAGTCAGTTAAGCGTCCAACTTTGGCTCAGGTCATGATCTCACAGTTCACAAGTTCAAGCCCTGAGTCGGGCTTGTGCTGACAGCTCAGAGTCTGGAGCCTGCTTCAGATTCTGTGTCTCCCTCTCTCTCTGCCCCTCCCCTGCTCTCATTCTCTCTCTCTCTCTCTCTCTCTCTCAAAAATAAATAAACATTAAAAAAATTTTTAATTAAAAAAATGTGTATATCTAGTAGCATCAGAACAAGAATGTGAGACCGGGGTCCTGGAACATGCAAGGATTTATCCTTCCATGATTTAAGCAGAATGTGAAGACTGGCCAGGAGGTATGTTTTGGGGAGCAAAAAGACATTTGGGCCATGGTAGATATTTTAACATCCATGGTCCTGTCAGGTTGAGTCCCTTCCTTCTTCTTTTTAATTTTTTTTTTTTAATTTGAGAGAGAGAGAAAGAGCAAAACCTGTGAGTGGGAGAGAGGGACAGAGGGAAAATCTCAAGCGGGCTCCCCACTGAGCTCAGAGCCCAATATAGGGCTCGATCCCATGACCTTGGGATCATGACCTGAGCTGAAACCAAGAGTTGGGTGCTCAACCAACTGAGCCACCAAGCCACCTCCTTCCTTTCTCTTGAATGTGATAGTTTAGAGGCGGAACTACTCTGACTTTCAGAGTGTCTTTGACCTAACAGAGCAGGGGCTCTCATGACACAGTGTGCACATTTGTATCCTGACTCTATCATTTAATCTGTAAAATAGAAAAATAATAGTACTTACTTTTGAGGTTTTATATGGATTAGATAAATGGAATGGGTATACATTATGGCTGGTATATAGTAAGTGCTTGATAAGCATTATTAATATCATTATTATTTTTATCATCATGAACATCATTATTGCCCTGTGTGTGTGTGTGTGGTTTATACCTGTAGAGGTATATACCAACTTAAAATATATAATGTCTTTTCTGATTAAAGCAGGGGAAGACACATCAGAGAACAGAGTCTAAAACTGACATAGTGAAAAGAGCAGAAGGTCAGAGGATCCAGATTGTTTCCTAAGCTCTGTTATAGGTGACTGTGAAGGAGTCATTTTTCCCCTTTTCTCCTGTTTTCACATCTATAAACATCTGAAGCTGAACTTGAGGTCTTTCTAGCTCAAAAAGTTCATGCAACTCTAAAAACAAATACAAAGTGAGTTGGGCTTCTTATTATCCAAGTTGTCAGCTTTGGAGTATATCTACTAGCACATATTAATTACCCTACAGACCTATTCTCTACCAGCAGTGCCACCCATGAGTGAGTTGACTGGCTCATACAATCTTAGCACCGAAAATCCTGCATCCTTAGTCCTGGACTGCGTCCCTTAGTCCTGGACAAACCAGGATGGTTGGTCAGCCTGCCTATGGGATAATTGAGACTGTAGGAGTGCTGCATGGCAGTCCAAATACACATCTGTAAGAACTGAGTAGTTCTATTGAGCTCATGGGAACCTTCCTTAAGAAGCCATCTGACATTTTTCATGGGGAGGTGTCTTAGCTGGGCTGCTATCCTCAAATACCACAGACTAGGTGGCTTAAACAATAGAAATATATTTCTTACATTTTGGATACTAGGAAGTCCAAGATCAAGGTGCAGTTCGATTCAGTTTCTGGTGAGTACTTGCGTTCTCATTTGTACATGGCTACCTTCTTGCTGTTCCCTCATGTGGTAGAGAGAGAGAGAGACCGTATTTCTTGTCTCTTATTAGGGCATTAATCCCATCAAAGGCCCCCACTTCCAAATATGCTCACATTGGGGAGTTAAGGCTTGAATGTATGAGTTTGGGGTTGACACAAATATTCAGTCTATGGCAGGAGTGGGCTATTCAAAATTGTGTTATCCGGGAAAGTATTGCAGTGGAGGTGCCAAAGCATTCTTGTGGCCATTCCTCGTATCTACATTGACTCAGTCTCCCTTAATGCTTTTTTCCACTCAGGATTCTTCTTGGCTACTTCCAGCCTTGAGGAGAATAGTAAGTCTTAGAAAGGCACCACTTCACAGGCTCAATAAATGGAGTGAGGCTCCTCTGTGGAAAGAGCGAACTGAAAAGAGGAGTTGGTCTTGTTTTCTGGTGCTCTATCTGGAATAACATATTCACTTTTGGATTCTTCAGGGACTAAAAAGGTGACAGATTGAAGGGTGCTGTGAGGGCGTCATCCAGATGATTGACAAGCTAGAGGAAGTAATTGATAAGAAGGAATAAAAGAACAAAAGACCATGCATCAGGCGGGTGCACGTGTGTGCATGCAGGGCAAGAGAAGGTAACTAGGGCGCCCAGGAGGGTAGAGTGGGATGAGGCAAGGCACCCGAAGGGAAAGTGGATGGAGACAAAACTGCTTTAAAGCTACACATTTCATTCAGCAAATATTTATTTAGCATTTACTTATCCTGTGTCCTGATCTGTTCTAGGTGTGGGGATCACACAAAGATGATTATCAGCCTATCTTTGTTCTAGTGGAGGGGATGGCAGAATGTGCAGCCGTGAAGAACGTGGGTTTACTTACTAGCTATGTTGCCGTGGGCAAGTTACCAACCTTATCTGTAGAATGGGCCTAAGCTGGTATGTTTGGAGAATGTCAAGGAGCCAGTAAGGCTGGAGCCAAATGAGTGATAGGAGGGTGGTAGGTGATGATACCATGGCGGGAGTATCCGTCAGAATGCAACCAAAGAAGCAGAACAATGAGAAGCTGGAGATTATATGTGGATTTATTATTGGCCTGTTGCGGGTTCAGCATTGCTTCACACCAATGAGGTGTGAATCAGCAGATCAGCAATATGCATATGGGCTGCAAAATGGCTGCTGGTTTTCTTCCACCCTGCAAGTGTCCCAAGAGTCTCCCTTGAAGCCCACTTTGAGTGGAAGCATAGAAGAAAGGCAATTAGACAGTTCAGCCTAGCCAACTGATATATTGCAAAGCTACCACATGGCATGGGTGAGTGAGAGCTCCTAGGAAATCTAGAAAAACAAATCTTCATGAGACTTTCTTGGCTGTTCACCCACGAGACAATGATTCTTCTGCTACAGTGCTTTCTCAGGGTGAGGTCCCTTTGGTTTTCCAGCAGTTACCCAAGTGCCCAGATGGTAACTAATAAGAAAGGAGATTTGATTCATGTTCCCTGGGGTGGAAGACTTTAGTTACATCAATCATCATTAACCATAGCATCATATTCAGCTATTTGATGCAATACAATTCGATTGGTGTAATTATTCCACGTAATAGAAATAAAAAATCAAATGAGCTTGGCTCTGGGGAATTGCCAAAAAAAAAAAAAAAAAAGGCTAATGCAAGGGTGGGGACATCTTTCCATCTAAATTTGATCATTCATTTGTTTAGTCATTCATTCCACAAATATTTGTGCTCAGCACAGGCACATTAGTGGGCTAAGTATAGAGGTGATGCATAAATTCTGAAGCATTGATTAAACTTTCAGTGTCCTAAATACCAGGCATACAGAGATGGACCTTGATATCAAGAATCTTCCAGATATGTAATTTTAATCCAGTGTAATTAAAAGTATGCACAGGGGTGGAGATACCACCGGCAGGAAGTGTGTCATTCTCTCTGGGCATCCAGAAAGGCTTTGAGACAGCATAATTGTGTACTGGCACATAAAACAATGTCTAGGTGAGGAGCTGTCAGATACACGAGGCAAGGTGCTATCTTATAACTGCAAACCTAGGCTGTAGAGGAAGTGTAGCAGGCGCTTGGGGTGGGGAGAGAAATTCTACCACATGGCCCCAGTCACAGTGCTAAAAGCCAGAGATCTTTTTGTGCTCATCCCAGAATGGCTTCTACAGACTTGTCTTTTCACAGGAAATATCCTACTCAGAAATAGTTTGTTTGGTGGGGGCCTATTCTCCTGTAATCTTTGCCTTTGTCTACAGCGTGTTAAAATAAGAGAGCTTCTGATTCAGAGGAGTTATAAAAATAATATAGTAATTACAAAGTTCACTTTCGTGACTCACTTTGCTCTAAATCATGGCACTCTACAGGGAGCTCTTCTTGGAGTTAAAATCCCACTTGCTGTTTATATTTTGAAAGTATCAATGGATCCAAAATTTTGAGGTTGAATCATTTGGCAACATGGAGTCTGGCGGAGAGGGGTGGGTGCCAGCGTGATGAGTTTTCAATGTTTGTATATGTCTCTTTAAAAAACGAGGGAATAAATTGGCCGATTTGTCATGATTACATCATGTGCAGTGCTTGATCACAGAGTACCTTGTTTTGGATTTGTATTTATTTTTCTCTCTCCCGCTCCTATCTAATTGCCCTCTCCAGAATGGAGGCTTCCACTGCCTTTTGGCTTCATTAACGGCTTTCATTTTCATTAAGAGCTTTGCGCTAATGGACTGTTATAAAATGCACAGTTGTTTCTTGCAGTCACCGCCAAATGACTCTTATCCTACTGACAGTTTTGTGCATTAGGCCAAAAAGAAGCAGGGGGTGAGGGGGGCAGTGGGAATGAATGAGAAGTATCCAAACAGAAGATCTACCTACCTCTCTCCTTGATGTTCTTTAGGGAAGCTTGGATGGGCACCTAGAATTCTATGAGTGTTTTCTATCTCTTCTGTTTTAAATGCCTCTTGGTTGGCAAAATGGAGGGAAGGCAGAGAATAGGGAGCTCATTTTTCTATAATATTTTGGAATTTGAAGTTTTTTGGGAATAAGACTTGCAGAGACCTCGCAAGAAGGAGCATTGATAGTAAGATTTCATCAGCCTTGCTCCAAATATGCACACATTCATTATTATTGTTTTATGAGCATCAAAACAATTGGTGCTCATTGGGCCATAATTGGTGTGTTTTCCATCATATGCTATGGGAGGCCCTTTACTGATGCATGGTTGCAGAATTTGATTTCTTTATAAAGTAGGCTGGTCTCTGTACTGTTAGTATCACAGCAATGGGATACTCCTATATGGTACTCCCAGTATCACACTTTATGAGATTTAGATTTTAGATTTCCACCCTTATCCCCTTTCTGTTCTCTCCTTATGATCCTTCCTTCCCCAAAATACTGAGAAAATCTCCCTCTTGTTTCACATGGAATAAACCCACCCAATTTTCAGTGGCCTCGGGAAACTCTTCTACTCCAGCCCTGTCCCAAAACAAATTTTAGTCTCTCAGACAACGTAATTCTCTCCATCGTATTGCATTAGTCTCAGAGATGGTCTAAAACTCAGGCTTTTTACTTTTCAAATCTCTTTTCCACAGCAGAATTTATCTGCTTTAAATAAGAGATTCTGCATGAGTAAAGCCATCATTAGGTAATGATATGCTTGTGTTTTGTTTGAATTTGTTTCATCTGTTGCACTTCACAGGAGGGAGCAAAGATCAATCACATTTTAATAGACTGACACCTAGAATCAACTTTAAAGTTTTTATATTAACTAATTATTAAAATCTTTGCAATTAGATTTTTAATATGTACTTAATATAGATGTTAGTATTCTAATTAACATCTTTGTAAATGGAATGATAACCTGTACAGATTTTCTTAGCAGTTCTTTCTTCCTCACTAAGTACACACCCACTTCCTCTTTTTGAATAAAAGATATTGGTAAATTTCCTACCATTTCTCAGTTTTATGTTCTCATATATTTTGAACATTGGAGCCAGCATCTGTTTGCTTTTGTGTTTGAGCATGCAAATTCTAACAGGTCAGGGCTCTGGCTCTTATATTTTATGCAGGGTATTTGGCTTGTCATGAGCCTATAATGTCAAAGAATAACCACAAGGATTTACAAAGCCCAGTTTGAGAAAGGTCACCAAAATGTATAAGTTGACTTTGAGAGTGGATACTGTAGATTTGAAAGGAGGATGATTAAATCTAAAACCTTCACTAAAGTTTGGAAAACACTGGCTGGATTTGTGATTTAAACGCCCTGGATGATAAGCCTCCTTTCCTCATTGTACCCTCACTTATTTCTCAGTTCAGCTACTGAGTACCGTCTTTGAAAGTACTCTTCTCAAAAAAAAAAAAAAAAAAAAAAAAAAGGAACAAAAGTTTGACCTTGTTAGTTTTAAAAAAATGCATAATGGGATGGAAGAATGATACATGAGACGAAAAGACGAATTTGAAATGTTCCGAGACCCCAAGATGCAAAGCATCCTCGGGGTAGAGAGAATAGGCTACGTGTGGTCCTCCCAATCTCAGCTCCGAAAAGGTAGAGTGTTTACCATCTTTGGAGAAGCTTTATTCCCAGAAAGGACCAATTATAGTTGAATGTAATCCAGAAAACTGTGCTCAAAGGCTACTTCCTGGAACAGGTAGTGCACAGTTCCAGGATTTGTGGACAGAAGAGGAAGTGCTGTTCACGACCAGGGGCATGACTGCAGAGTGAACGGCACCTGAAGGGTGATGACGATTGGCAAGCTGGAGATTGGGGAGTGGGCCGAGGACGAGCTGTTATTACGTGATGCATCTGAATGTGAGTGATTATTCCACATAATGATGATTTTATCTTGAGGTCCAGAATTTCACTCTGCTGCCCATTTATTGGTGGACAGCACCACAGGCTCCCTTAAAACAAGGGCCACTTAATTATTGTCAGCCTAGCCGATTCAAGAAAAACCATGAAACAGCTGAGTGTTAACTCTGTAGTTTGATGTTGAGAAATGACCATGATCTTTTCAGTTAAGGATCAGTTAAGCTGATCTGAAGTCAGAACCCTTACCTGTTTTGTGACTGGTTAAGTCATCAACCTCTCTGAGCCTTTGATTCCTCTTCTGGAAAGGATCTGAGAATGAGGAACTGCCCACAGTGCTTTGGAAGTAAACAAGTTCATGTATGTAAGTAAAGCAGGTAGCAGAATACCTAGCACAAGGCAGGCCCTCAATAAATGATTTTTCTTAATTTTCCTTCAGTTCCCTTCTTGCTCCTTCATCACTTTTCCGGTTGGCCCCTGTGCTACGCCACGATTCTTCAGAGCTGTGCTCTACTACCCTTTCCGTGGAGCTCGCTGACAAAGGTTTTAAGTATCAAGCATAATACTTATAACCTTTTACAGACAACTTTGGAGCATTGCATACTTTTTGCGACCTAAAGGAATGAATCCCTAATGGTAAAATTACTGGTTTATTGGCTTGCTGGTATAGGAGTCAGTTTTGTCTGCAGCCAGTCCCACCCTGGTGTCACAAGGTATAAATTTATGAACATTGTCACTCTTTTCTTCATGTGGCCTTTGTTTACCTAGTTGTAAAGTTAACCTGGCTATGAAATGCAGTGCTCCCAGGACTGCTTTAATCAGGAGTAAGAATAACTTACAGTTACCATGCCAGTGACTTGTGTGCCCATGAGATTCTGCACAACTTTATTGGTAAGTTTACTGTGCTGGACCTTTCCAGAGATTGTGCTTCTTGATTTGGTCCCTGGATAAATTTGCAAGTGCTAATCTAGTTGTTTGCTGGAGAGCATCCAAACCTAAGGCAGGACTATTTTCCCTTGGATTGGTAGGCATTAGATTGCCAGGGTCTTGGACTCTGGTAAGTTCTGTAGTCCTGGAGGGTGCTTGGTCAGCCAGCCAGCTGTAGGGAGAAGGGATTGTTGGGGAACATGGTGGTGGTGGGGGCATGAGGCTAGTGCTTTAAGGGATTTGCACCTGTGACTTCCGAGTGCAAATTCAATAGAGATTGATTGAGTGCCTACTATGTTCCAGGCACATTCTTGGCATTAGCAGTGTGTCATAGAATGAGATCAATGAAAACATTCCTGATCGTTATGGGTCTTACATTCTAATGGGGGCGGGGCATGAAGCATCAGTGGATAGGAGTGGATTAGGAGTGTGAGTGAGGAATGGAACATTTTATATAAGGTAGTTAGAGAGATCTCACTGAGATTGTGATTTTTGAATGATACACAGGGTAAACATCCAGATCAGGAGTTGGGTGGAGAGTGGACCAGTGGAAGGAATACTTTGGAAAAGGTGAAAGCCTTCCTGGCATGTTTAAGAACAGCCAGGAGGCCTATGTGCCTGAAGCAGAGTAAACAAGAGGGAGAAACATAGGGGATAGGTCAGGAGGTAGAGGGGGGACATATCTCATAGGCCTTTGATGGCTGTTGTATGGACTTTGGCTTTTACTGAGAGAAGTGGGAAGTCAATGGAAAGTTTTGAGCAGAGAATCTCACTTATATTTCCATAGAAGCCTTTGGGATGCTGTCCAGACAATAGACTGATGCGTGCTAGGAGGGAAACAAAGGGAGCTGTTAGGAGGCATCCAGGTAAGAGGGTAGGGTGGTGTGGGCCAGGGTGGCAACAGTGGACAGGATGAGAGTGGGCATATTCTGGGCTTATCGGGAAGGGAGACGCATTAGGGTTTGCTGTTAGTTTGGATGAGGGGGACAAGAAGAAGAGAGGGATCAGCAATGACTCCAAGGCATTTGTCCTGAGCAGCAGGAAGGAAGGTGTTGCCCTTGACCACAATGGGGAGACTGAAGGAGGAGGCAATTAGGGCAGAAGTTGCTGGAGCCTAGTTGAGTCATGTTAAGCCTGAGATGCCCACATTTGAGTTTGACATCCAAGGGGAGATATAAGGAGGCGGTTGGGTTTGAGGTTGAAGCTTGGGGGACAGGGTTAGGGTTAGTTATAGATATAGAGCTAGATATGAATTAGAGAGTCATCAATATGCAGATGGCAGTTAAAGCCAGGGCACTTACCAGAATCACTTGTTTTTAGTTAGATTTTCCTGCCTTTGACAGAACTCAGTCTCCCGGAGTAGATTTGGGTAGACCCAGTAGCCATGGCTGACTTCTACTTTGTCTGCCTTTTTGAGGTTTCTATCTGTTTAGATTCAGGTATCTTTGGAGTGGAAGGTCTGCTCCCTGAGGAGGCTACAAGATGATCCACCAGGATGTTAGGAAGAACATTTTAGAACCTCTCTTTATCTTTGATTTTGTCTTTAAATGTTTCTGTTTGCCTATGTGTTGTGATATGCTTACTATGTGGTTACAACTTCTAAAGAAACAAGGTGGGAAATTAAAGAAGTTTACAGACCACTGCCTGGATGAAGGAGAAAGGGAATGTTTATTAATTTAGGGCCTCTAAGGGGAAAGAGAGGAATAAGGGAGTCCTGTTTCTTTGTCCCTATTGGAGTAAGATGGACATCCAGTATGCCTAATGTAGAAGGAATCCCTTTTTATTTTTTTAATGTTTATTTATTTATTTTGAGATGGAGAAAGAGAGCACAAGGAGGGGAGGGGCAGACCGAAAGGAGGGGGAGAGGGAGAACCCCAAGCAGGCCGCATACGTGACCTGAGCCAAAATCAAGAGTTGGACATGTAACTGACTGAGCCACCCAGGTGGCCCAGGAATCCCTTTTTAAAGGGGACATCCAGATTCCATGAACACTTGTTGAAGCACCTCCTAGGACCAGACAGAACAATGGGCAGTTTCACTGACATTATATCCTTAGCGAACCCTGGAAGGTTGAACCAGAGAATCATTCCCCATGGAGGAACAGGAAAGGAGCTAGTTGGCAGTGGGCACAGGGTGGGGGCCTTCTCAGGACCCTCATGGGCCCCTGGATAGTCCTTACTCAAACAGGGGAGGTATCCTTCCAGGCCCTCACCTCAAGATGACTCTTTTCTAGGCTATCACCCCATGGAGTTCCTAATTTGAACAGTTCTACTACTTTCTCCAAATTCCTTTTGAGGTTCAGAAAATACTCTTCGTATCTTGACTCTACACTTGAAATGATAAAAATAATTGGGCAATGCCAAGTAGTGGGCAATGGTTCCTTTGGGGGGAACAAAGTCTGTTGCACCTTAAAAATCTTTTTCTCTCTTTCTTAGGCTTTTATAGGAAAGTCTCAAGTTCCACCCTTTGTCTGTAGTCCTCAGGCACTTTGTCAGCTCTTTTTTATCATTAGTTATATTTTCATATATTGTATCTTATTTCTCAGGCTAGACTGTAGAGACTTTGAGGGTAAGAACTTGTCCTAAAGCTACTTCAGGCTCCTTTTCTATCACTCTCACCTTCTAGTGCTTTGTACCTGGTGGGTGTTTAGTTGCTCTATTGATTGATTACCAATATCGTTAGTTCAAAAGCCTCAACTCACCAGCAAAACAGAAAAAGAGCATTAAACAACTTACAGTAGCCAAAAGGAAGGCAGCCGCAGCCTGCTCACCCCACTTCCCACCTCCGGCCCCCTTAGTTTGCTAAGTATAAAGGGGAAGTGTTTCATGAGGCTCTTGGCAGTCTACTGAGGTCTCTGGATCATGACAGAAATGATTTTGAGACTGAAGTCTCTCTCCATCAGAAGGCTTGTCTCCAGCTCCATGAAATGTAAATCCGGGAACCCGTGGGGAAGGTACAAGCAATCAGGAAAGGCTAATGGGCAAGAATGTGAGTCTAGAGAGAACATGGCTAAGGTAACCAGAACCCCAACTCTGAAGGTTTTGCCTGGGTTCACAAAAGACTTCCAGCTTTCCATTTTAAAAAGGGACTCCACAAAACAGACTCAGGAGAATGTACTTTGGAGCTGTGGTCTTCGAAATTCAGAGTGCCTCTGAATCACTGGGGAAGGCAAGTTAAATCCAGATTCCTGGGTCCCCTCTCCCAGAGAGTGACCCAATGGTCTGGTGTGAAGGCCCAGGTATCTGCATTTAATATGGTGCTTGTATTTATTTACTTTGTGGGTGGTTCTAGAGAGTACACTTTAGAGAACTGCCATGCTTTAATTCGGAGTTGTGAGTGAGGCTTGGGTCTGGGTTCTTTGAATAGGTCTGATTGTCTTTAATGTGTTATCTCTTTGCCAGTAGCTGCCTTTTCTCCTGTGTGCTTGATCCTCAGTTGACTTTAAGCTATGCCTGCTTTCCCAGGCCTGAGTTTGAACTGGTGCAGAAGACAAAAGGATACTTAAATATATTCATTTATTTAGTAAGTGTTTCCTGAATATGTGTTTTGTTCCAGGCACTGTTCTAGGCATGTGGAGTAAATGGGTGAATAAGACCAAGACCCTGCTCTTTGGAAGCTTCTATTCTAGGGGCTTCTGGGTCTATATTTATGGCCCCAGAAGGAGTTCCATCTCTGAAGCTCTAAGACAATTCCAGGCTTCAAGTTAGCAAGTGTGTGCTTGGCACTTGCAGAGGCCTTCTGCTCCACGTTTTGGAGACGGGGAGGAAAGGAAGAGCCTATAGTGGTTGAGTGACTTGTGTGCAGTGACTGTTAGTCATTAGAGACATAGCAGGCAGGTGTTTCAATAAACATGTTTGAAGAGTAAATGTTGACATATGTTCCCCTCAAGGCTCCCTCCTGTCTGCCCTCCTATGAGAGCACTTTTGGGGGAGATGGCCAAGGGACAGCATCCTGTTGGATACAGTGCATTGCACTGGGACGATGGCTTTGTGCTAGGGTTAAGACAAGTCATTTATCCTTAGGTGCCTCTGTCTCTCCGTGTGCACATTTCAGGGGTGTTGGGTCATATATATGTTTATAACCCAGGTCCTACTCTAATTTTCTTAATTTCTAATTTCCAAGAATTTTCTGGAATGTAGTCTAAGCCCCGATTTTTGTTCAAGTACATTTGGTGTCTGCCTCAGTGGTATCTTGAGATGTGAAGTCGTAGCTTGCTGTAATTTTCGCTTCTGGGGCTAGGTATCAAGTATGCCTTCACAGCAATGGACATACTGGGCCATAGAGAGCAAAGAACCAAATGAAAGAGGGAGATGGTGGGTTCCATGATTGTACAGAGAGGAAGTTGCATGACCCCTGTCTTTGACCTTCAGTTCAGGGGCACCACCCATTTCCACACGCTCTGAATTCTGGTGTCCTGGAACAAAGCACTGGTCACTTATCCTAGTTATGGATCTTGTTGTGTTGTAAGTACCAATGATAATTAGTGAAGTAGGCAGCAGGGGTTATGAGAGAAAGGGAAGGTAGTGGGGAGAGCAGGGGCACTGGGAAGGCAGAGCATCTCTGGGGATGATAAAGTAAATGCTGACCTGGGCTTGGGGACAGCTTCCTGCCTCCATCATCACGAGGGAGCCAAGCAGTCTTTAATTGACTGGTGGCTTCTTGCCAGTGCACAGGGCCCGCCCTGAGGTTGCAAAGGCTATTCAACCCTGTGTCTTAGTAGCACTGGAGAGTTTTCTAAAGGCTTAAGATCTAAACAAAATTTCTCTCTTTCAAGCATCCTAATTTATTCTACTCCTGGAGCCATGCAAAGGCCACGGTGTGTGGTACTAGTTTTGATATTATTTTCCCAAGAGGCCTTTATTTTTTAACTTCCTTTATTCAGAGCACTGTGAGTTGAAGAGATGAGTAAAGGATGTTTGGGGCAATGAAGTATACAGGAAGATGGGCTTACAGTCAAAGTTTAAGATCCTGAGGGTCATTTCTGAGCCAGATTAGGTTATCCTGGAGCTTGGTGACTTTGGAGTGCCCAGGCAGGAGGTGAATGGACAGGTGAATACCTGTGGGAGGATGGAGAGTCGGGGCATGTATTGTATATTTCTCTCCTCTCCTTGGCGATTAGGTTGTTATTACTAAGAGTGAGCCAGACCTTTCTGGCCCCAAAGAATAAATCATTCCCAGCAGAGTAAATGTCGTCTGCAGACATATTTGTGACTCCCACCGGCTCTGCCCTTTAAGCTGCTTCTCTGTAACATTTCCATTAAAGCTACATGACCCAATACAATGGCCACTAGCCACATGTGGCTGTTTATATTTTAATAAGTTAAAATGAAACAAAATTTAAATTTTCGTTCCCCTGTCTCACTAGTCACGTTTCAAGTGCTTATAGCCACATGCACCTAGTGACTAATAGCACAGAATTATAGAACATTTCCATCAGTGCACACATTCCTACCTGATGGAGCTGCCTCAAAGTACTTGGGGGACTAGAACCCCAGGGCCTGTGTTTGCAGGTGGGGACGTGGGGACCTTCTTTCTCAATGGGTCCGGCAGTTGCCACATACCCAGGGCCTACCTGATGACCAGTCCAGGAATGGAAATGACAGACTTATGGGGCACAGGGTGGCAGGGAACTTGCTGGGATTCCAAAAATGGGTAAAATATGCTAAGCCTAAGGACTAATCAACTTGGGGTGAATTCGATTTACAAAGAAATAGAAGCAGCATCCAAGCCAGGAAAATATAGTCTCTGGTTACAATCTTGGACTTCACAATTGAACACTTGAAGGGGCCTTTGAGAGGCTGAGTGACGTGTGCAAGGTGTGGAAGAGGTTAGGCTGAGACAGAGTTAGAGCCCCTGACAGAAATCTTTGCTTTTTGTGTTGGACACACTGCTTCTCAAAGAAGGCAAGATTATGGCCTGATTGGCCATAATGAGTGGCTTTTCTCGTTCGACAAGGACACCTGTTAGGGCAAATAGATTAATTGTCTGGGGGTCTTTAGGCCCGTTAAGCTTTGTGACGACCCAGTTGTAGAAGTTGAAAGACAGAGGGAAGTATTATTTTTGAATCTTTACCACATACTAGGCACTATACCTAGTCTAAAATATATTGTCTGATGGGAAGCAGATATTTTTCTCTCATTTTATCAGAAGAAGAAACCAGGCTCAGAGAAATTCAGAATTTTGCCCAAAGTCTCAAAGCTAATCAGCAGATGGGGTACAAATTTAGGTTGGTGCCATTCCAAAGGTCTTTGCACCCTTCCATAGTGCTGTAACAAGCAGACCCGGTTAGTGGCAACAAGGCAAGGGACCAGGGGCCCTGGACTGGAGGTGCATGTATGGCATTGCTTGTATCTGAAAGTATGAGTTGAAAAGAGTGTCAGCAGACCCTGGGGTCACTCTTTCTCAGACATAGGATTCTTCCAGCCATGTAACTTTGGAGTTGGGTGGATACATGGGTCTACCAATTGTTTTGGAGTCAAGAAGAGAATGCTTCTTTTAAACTGCTGGCAGAGAGGAGCACCTAGCTGATTCCTGCTCTGCACACATGTGAGCCCTTAAGATGAGTTCCCTGAATGTTGAGATGCCACATAAAAGTAGATCTCTTTCTGCAGTTAGTTTGGCTCCAATCATTACTACCAGGAACTTGCTTAACGAGGATGCTGAGGGACCGTTTTGCTGGAGTTTCTGAAGAAGGGAAAAGTAGATGGAGGGCATTGGGATGGAGAAGTGCCCCCACAGGGAGGTGGGAAGAGGGATTCTAGACTCCTTTTAACCTAGAACCTTCAATAACTGAGAAGACGGCAGGATGTATTCTGCCAACAGCTTGAATTCAGAGAGGCAGAAGGGGTGAAGAGATGGCAGAGAAGAATGCTGTTCTCATCCAATGGCTTGCACTAGTTCCTGGGAGGGAAGCATGCCTTGGAAATACTAGCTCATCAAAAGCTTGATTTGAAGTAGGAAGTCCAAGAGGGAATTGAGAAAACCAGCCACCAACTGGCAGACAAAGAATTACATCCTCTAGGATGGTGAATGGAGGAAAGAAAGGCCATGTTGTCTCAAGAGGACCTGTCTAATGCTTCTTAGGTCTTTAGGTTTGAGGATGGCTATTTCCTTTACCCAATATAGCCTTACAGGAAGGGGCCTTTGGGAATGAAGTCAAGTGTCTAACTCAGGACAGCGGAAGTCTATCTTTTATTTATTGCTGTGTAACAAAAAGATTGCTTATGACAACAATTTGTTATTTTTCATCATTATGTGAGTTAACTCAGAAGTTCTGCCCCAAGCACTTTTGCTGGGGTCATTTATACAGCTGCCTTCATCTGCCAGATAGGCTGGGATAGAAGATCAAGAAAATATCTCTCACCTACCTGGGGACTCTGTCTCTACCATATGGCTTATTCTCTTCCAGAGCCTCTTCATGTGGCCCCTTTCTTCAACAGGATAGCCTGGACTTCCCTGTAGCATGGTGGCTGGGTTCCAAGAGAACGAAGTTGGAAATTGTCAGGCTTCTTAAGAGCTAGGCCTATAACTGGCACAGTGTCACTTATGCCACTTTGTACCTGTCAGAGCAAGTTTCAAGGCAGCCTAGATTCAGGGGGAAGGAAACAGACTATCTGTTGATGGGAGAAGTGGCATGCACACATAAGAAAAATTATTGGCGGGGCACCTGGGTGGCTCAGTCAGTTAACTGTCCAGCTTTTGACCTTGGCTCAGGTCATGATCTCATGGTTCATGGGTTTGAGCCCCGTGTTAGACTCTGTGCTGATAATGCAGAGCCTTCTTGGGATTCTCTCTCTCTCCCTCTCTCTCTGCCCCTCTCCTGCTCATGCGCTCTGTCTCCGTCTCTCTCTCTCTCTCTCTCTCTTTCTCTCTCTGTCTCTCTCACAAAATAAATGAACTTAAAAAAATAGAAAAATGATTTGCAGGAAAATTGTCATAGGAAGTATGACATAGTGACATAAGAGATGACAGTAAGAAATATGTATTTGCTCTTCATCTCCAATTACTGGCACCTAGACCTTCTAAAACCCTTGGAATTTCCTGAATGACAAAGGTGAGGGAAGCATCTTTTGTTACTGATAATAAGTGCCTTTCAAGATACCGGAGTTTATGCTAGTGAGATGACTTTTGATGGGCTCCTAGATAGCTTCAAGGGTGGGAACCAACTGCTTGATTAGAGGGTTAGACCTTTTAGTTCCATCCCCAGCTTCCCCAGGAAGGGGAAAAGGGATGGAGATTGAGTTAATCACCAATGGCCAATGATTTAATCCATCATGTCTCTGTAATGGAACCTCCATAAAAACCCTAAGGGCAGGTTCCAAGAGCCCCTGGGTTGGTGAACACAGTGAGGTGCTGGGAGTTTGATGCACCCCTCCCCCCTCATACCTTGCCCTATGTATCTCTTCATTTGGCTGTTCCTGAGTTGTAGCCTTTATAATAAATCAATAATAATAAGTAGAGTGTTTTCCTGAGTTGGGTGAGCTATTCTAGTTAAGTATCAAACTCCCAATTTATGGGTTGCAATATTTAGCACATAAAAACACAGGATGCCCTGTATTTTAAATATGAATTTCAGATAAACAAAACTTTTTTTAAATTATAAGTATATCTCATGGAATATTTGATACTTATACTAAAAAGGGCATTTGTTGCTTTTTAAAGATTCAAATTTAACTGGATAGTTTATATTTTATCTCACAGCTCTGTGATAATAGTGGCTCTCCAAGGGAGACATTCTTATGGGGCCATGGATGGGGGCTATAGAAGTTAACTGGTGTCCATAAAATGTAGTCCAAGGCATAAATATTTTTGAAAAAGCCCTTTAGGTTTGCTTCTCAAACTCTAATATGCACACAAATTGCCTGGACATTTGTTAAAAATGCAGATTCTGATTTAGAAGTTTTGGGATAGGATCCAAGATTCTGCCTTTCTAACAAGCTCCCAGGTGATGTCCTGTGCTGGCCCATGGACCACACTTTAAATAGCAAGAAGTTTGGTTTGTAAAGTGCCAGCAATAAAATATTTTTTGCCTTTGCAGACCATAGGGTCTCTGCTACAGCTACTCAACTATGATGTATCAGGAAAGCAGCCATAGACAAAATGTAAACAAAGGAGCATGGCTGTGTTCCAATCAAATTTTATTTACAAAAATAGACGGTGGACAGGATTTGGCTTACCGCAGGCTGTAATTTGCTGACCCCTGGGCATGATGATTTCTGATGTGCTCCTTTCTCGAATGAGAATCCCTGGCGCAAGGAAAGGAAGGCTTGTATCCCTTGTACTAGAAGTCCGCGGTTTCAGGGGTTCAGAATTGTCCAAAATCCCTCACCCTCGAGTACACATCTCCCACTTTGTACATAATTACTTCAACTCTTCAACTAATATTTGGTTCTCTGTTGAAATGCAAATTCCCCAAACTGGGAATCGTTTATGCTCATAAATAGCTTTTACATCCCAGAATATGTGTATTTAGGATCCCTCTTGAAGGGGAATAGAAGAGGACCCTGAAATAGGAAAGTTGAGGCTATCATTCACTTGTACTTTGGTCTGGGATAGGACAGCTGATCCTTACCTTGCTTTCCACCTTTAAAGTATGCTTGCCCATGTCAATCATTAAATATTCATGTGATTGGAGAGTACTTGGGTGTGCAGAATAGAGGTTGCTGCATCAATTGTCCTATTTGCCTGAGTCAGAGAGATTTCCTGGGATGTGAAACTTTCTGAGAAGTTCTGGGAAAACCGGGATAGAGTTGGAGGGAGATAATGAGCTCTCAGATGAGCCATTCCCACAATAATGATTTGGTGACAATACACATATCTCCATTGAGCTCAAAGGCAGTTAGAAAAGTCTCAAAGGAATATCCGTTTTGTTCTACTTGAACTTGAGATAGGAGGGACTGCCACAAGTGACACTTAGACTACCGTCTTCTATATACGTTGTGGGGCGGGGGGTGCTTCCTAAGGCCACATCTCATGGCACTTTACACAGTTATATGCTCACTTGGCGCTTGCTGATGGTGACAGTGGTTTGATTGGTGATAGTAATAATAATGATTATAAATAACAGCTACCATTTATTGAGTGCTTCATATATGTCAGGTAAATTATGTGTTTCGCATTCATTATCTTATTAAATGCTTTCACAGAAGTTCTGTGAGCCAGGTACTATGATTTTCTCAATTTTACAGATAATTGTGGTTTAGAGAATTGTATTGACTTGTCCGAAGTCACATGGCTAATGTATTGGGGTTCAAATCCTCTAGACCCTTATTATTCATGAGTCCAGGGCACCAAAGCCTTTCCTGCTATGCTCTCCAGCTTCTAGGAGCCCTCTCCCAGTCCCCTCCCCTGGTATGGTGGGACACTTGTGTCTTTGATAGTATATTTTGCTTCACTGAGTCTGTTAACCTTATATGCATTTAAAATTTTTTTTTAATGTTTATTGATTTTTGAGAGAGAGAGACACAGAGCGTGAGTGGAGGAGGGGCAGAGAGAGAGAGGGATACAGAATTCAAAGCAGGCTCCAGGTTCTGAGCTGTCAACATAGAGCCTGACGTGGGTCTTGAACCCATGAGCTGTGAGATCATGACCTGAGCCAAAGTCAGATGCCCAACTGACTGAGCCACCCAGGCGCCCCACTTATATGCATTTTAAAAATGTGATTAATAATACTTAGATTGTCCTTTTTCTCCCCCCATCTTCCTCCTCCTCTTCCCCCCACCCCTTTTTTTTTTTGCCACAGCCACAGTGAGATGGGGCTTTGAGTCTTTGTTTCCTCTTCTCTAATATGGGATATCATAATCTTGCGGTTTTAGCTAGGGTGAGGTCAAATTAAAGGATGGTAGAAAATTGCGTTTTAAACATCAAAGCATCACTGTTGTCATTATCTGCCCCTGGGGCCCCCTTCCTTTTTGTACATGCTGTCCCTTCCTGCTGAGAGGTAAACCCTGTAGAAACTGATGTCTGGCTAAGAAAGGGTACAGTAATGTTTTTAGGGCAGTTTACTCTATTCAGAGTACTTTCAAATGATTTTATTTAATTCTTATACCAACTCTGCGAGGTAGAATCAGAAGGGAGCTGAGGCCTAGAGTGTTAATGACTTGCTTACATTGCCACAGCAAGTGTGTGACAAAGCTAAGGCTTAAAATTCACTCTCTTGATTCAAAATCTAGTGCTTCCCGCTAGATGGCTTGGTTAAAACCAGAGACAAAGGACGGGCAGCTGTCAGCAGGAAATGTCTTCCAGCCATTCGTTCTCCACCTTGGCTGCACATCGCAATCACCTGGGGAGATTGTAAAAGTCCCCAGGCCAGTTATTCCAAATCTCTGGGCAGGGGACCCCAGCATCAATATATTGTAAAACTCCCCAGGAGGTTCAGTTGCAGGGAAGATGCAGCACACAGCCTTAAAGTCCCCAGAACTTCTATTAAGCAGTGATGCTTGACTCTAGCTGCATGTTAGAATCATCTGAGGAACCCTAAAAAAAATACCCGTGCCCGGCCCCATCCCAGATCCCAGAATTGGGATCTCTAGGGTTGGTGGTTACTATTAGTTTTTAATTCCTCAGATGATTCCACTACGTGGCCAGGGTTGAGAACCATAGCATTATGCCATCTCTTTGGCTCCAAGATGGCTTGCTATCCATTATGCGGATCCTACTCCCATTTTTCCCAGCACTTTCTCACTCGGTGAAAAAGACACGTGCTGTGTAGTTACTATTGGTCCAGCTTGTGGTTTTGTGCTTTTTGTTATTTGCCACCAGAAGCAGCTGGTGGATAAGATTATCCTGGGAACCACACCCGACCTTCTTACCTCTGGGCATATTGGAGTCCCTCAACCAAAGAGTGCCAATCAGCATCTACCTTCACCTACCACATAGGATTCTCTCACGTGGCAAAGTTTCTTAAATAGGTAGCCCAAGCCAGACGAAGAGATGCTGACTTGATTGAAATTCCTCTGGGCTCGTTCACTGACTGACAGCACATGCTCATTAATATAATGGAGCAAGCATCCTCCCTTCCTCCTGCACATGAGGCACATGCCCAGAAGCCAGGCTGGCACCTGCCTTCAGGAGGGCGGAAGCTGCCTCTCTGATGTGGCTGCTTTCATCGGAGGCCTTCTGGGGCCCTTGGATAACCACATCTTCCGAAATGGGGGCTGACTCAGCTTTGCTTTGTTCTGGAGTCCACTCTTCACTAAATGGTGGTGCAGGGGCAGAGCCCTGCTTGTCAATTGCTCACTGTGTCTCTGCTAATAAGCCTTCACCCAAGTCTGGTCCCCTTGGACCTCCTGGGGATTCTTGTGACAAACGCAGTTTCCCACACCCCACCTTGCTCTCAGGATCTCTGGAGGTGCTAAGGGCTGGGGATCTGAATTCTTTGCAAGCTCCCCAGGCATTTCCTGTGTCTTCTGAAGCATGACAGCCGTTGCACTAACATTGGTATGGTTTAGAAAGCCTGGATCCACCAGTTCTCGGGAATAAAGAAGTGAGACTCTTGGGCTGTAGGGCATTGGGTTGGGAGAGAATGGCTCAGGTAAGTCAGGAGAAAAGGCAGTTGTGGCAGTGCCTAGGGACGGTGACACTGGAGGGTGTGTGTGCGTGCGTGCGCATGCCTATGGCCCAGCCTGGGGGGCAGCTGTCATGTTTGCTCCTTAGGTATTCATAGCCAATTGCTTTCATCGTTCCTCACTTTATTAGCTTTTGCCAAGTAGTTCAGCTTTTACTAAGGGCACCCGGGTTTATGGCAGCAATATTTCTCACAGTGTCAGAGATAAAATATCAAGCTAATAACAGACTCCCTGCTAATGTGAATCACACGAGGAAGGCAATCTCGTTCGGGAGGAAGTCCTACCAGAGAATGCTAAGTCTTAAGATTTTAAGAAAGCAGTCGGTGGGATTGGATACACTTTGCGCTTGCTAAGAAGATGAAATAAATGATTTGTGGTAAGTGGTAACAGCTGCAGAAAAGAGCATTTTCCTACACCTGCCTCTTCCTAAGGGACTAGGGGCTCCCAGAGGCTCAGGCAAAAGGCCAGAGACTTCGCTGTGGGATCTAGAGACTTCTCCTCTTCTCTGCTCCTCCCCTTCATTTTATTGTCCTTCTCAGCCTCAGTGGGTGCAGGAAACCCGTTAGTTTCCCCCACGTGCTCTAAAGAGGAACCCATTACAGGATGATGGGGTACCTGGGAGGTCTCTTGGTAATCTCTGAGATCTCCCCTCCCTCTTCTCCTTTACATTCTGGCACCTGCTGGGCAAACCTATGGCTGCAACTTGTTGCTGGGAATTTTAACAAGACTGGGGGGAGGAGAGGGGCTGCAACTCCCAAGAACCTCAGGGAACAAAGATGCTGCTTTTCTGTGCTATCAGCTAGATCCCTGGCGACAGGCCCCGAGTGGCACGTTGACTTGAGAACTCTGCAGGGCCTGGGGTGGCTTGTGTCACACCAGAACTTCTGAGAAGGTGGGGGTGTTTTTGTATGGGAAGGCTGCGAAAGGCTGTAACTCCATTCTTCCGCAAGCCTGAGCTTAAGAGGTGGATGCTCAGGAGAGGGGAGGTCCTTCAGAGCCCAATAATGAGGCTCTGAAACCATTGCTGCACGCTGAGATCTGAGGCAGGGGCAATGAGGGAAAAGGGACAGCACCCTGTGCATTTGTGCCCCAGCGCCCATCAGGCCCCAGGTCACTGGTTGGTCCCTGCCACAACCTTGACCTCTTATTTTGCCACCTTGGGGGTCACCAGAATCAGATGCCCATCTGCTCAACACCAAATAATTGGACCAATTCTAATATCTTTTTTATCTGTTTCTAGAAGATGGGTCCCACTTTGATGACCTCCTTCCCCACTTGGTCCCATCTTAAGAACTCACATGAAAACTTACTCTCTCCACTGGGGAATAACTGAAGGGAAATGTTAGACTCTGTGTGAGTCAAGGACAGCCTCAGAAATAACCTCAGTCCCTCCTTGAAACAATTGCAGCAGTCCTGTGGAATAGGGAGGACGGGTATTATGGCCTCCATTTTCTAGGTGAGGAAACAGGCCCAGAGAGGTTAAGTGGTTTACCCACACTCACACAGAGAGTTCACAACACAGCTGGGATGAGATGAGGTCTTCTGACTTTTAAATCTGTGATCCATCAACATCTCACCTTACCCAGAACAGCCTCACTGTTTATTACACTGTCTGCACATGCTCTGATAACTGCCCACACCACCTAACCCGGCAAACCCACATGCCACGAGTCACATGGTTAGGTCACAGATAACCCTGAGACAAAACGCCCGCCGCTGAGTGGGCAGGGGACAGCAGGATCCTCCATCTGGGAGACCAGTGGGAAGCGGTGGGAGAGGGTGGTTTGTGGGCAAGGGCTTGTCCACTAGATGTGAGAAGAAAAGCCGTCACATTTTTGCATGCAAGGCAGGAAGGAGGGCTTGGCTGACAGTCGGGGGGGGGGGTGATGGATGGGGTGGGAGAGTGCATGAGGCATGAGCAGTGAAGTGATAGAGGGAGCACATTACAGGCAATTACAATTTGAATAAGTTATCAATGGAAAGAAGTAGAGGAGTAGAAAGCTGTTTTATTAACCCCCTGAAGTTACGTTCACAGCATTTTGAAAAAGTTTATGAATTGCTGTGAATTATGAGCTCAGTGACAAATGCCGATGCTAGGAGGATCCCTGGCTGCAGCTTCTGGAGCAGGAGATGTTTTATGGGGACGACTTAAAACAAGAGTCTTATGTATTTTAAAACATCAAAGGAAGAAGAAAAAGAAAGAGCTCAGGGAGCCTAGTGAATTTACCTGCCCGTAAGCAAACTTTGCTATAAATCCTACCTATGATTTCTCAGTGTTATCTGTGTTCCTTCTTTTGATATTGTACATTTTCTCTAGGCGCACTGCCTGGGGCTAATGTCCTGTGTGTTATCCCAAGGAGTGTTTTACCAAGACACTCCCTGGATGAGATAGGAGTTCCAAATAGAGATAAGACCATGTGTAACTACTGAAGTAACTACTGAAATCTGCCCCCCCCCCCCAATATTTCTGTTTCTGGACAACAAAAGGTAAGGTGAGTATGAGCCAATTACTTCTTCAGGGCTCCTGCAGAGCTCTGCTGATTCTGTCCTATGGTGACTCTGTTCATGTGTTTTCTCCACTACCCAACTGGAAGCTAGAGGCCTCGGTCCATGCAGCCTGGGAGACAGCATTCAGCTTGCAACCAGGAGCCCGGGGTTGTATCTGAGATAGGCCCTGGGCTGGCTTGGGAGTTAGTCGATCAGAAGCCCATGATTTACCCACCATTAAAATGGGTAAAAATGTCAGACCTCCCTGGCTCATAAGCTTGGGTGAGAGGCGGTGAGAGAAGGGAGATACCAAAGGAGGGTGAAGTAGTTGCAGATGGTTTTTGTAGATGGAGTGAGAGGGTGCTGGGATGCTAGGTGGCTTCCATATATTGTTTATCTTGTAATTCTGTGGGGTAGGTGTTAGAGATTTTAGAAGAAAATCTCCCATTTTAGAGATTAGGAAACTGAGGTTCTGAGAAGTTCAATTATAAGGAAAAACATGTTGGAAGTGATTTGAACCTTGGAGGCATTTGGCTCCAAAGCTCATGCTTTCCACCATACCAGGTCCTCCATGTCTACACTGGTAGAAAGCTACTCAGCATCGGCATCACCCGGAAATAGGTCAGAAATGTTACTCGGTGGTCTTAGACCTGTGTATTTGGAGGCTGTAGTTTAACAAGATCCCCAGGTGATTCCCATGCACGTTAGAAGTTGAGCAGCACTGGGGCGCCTGGGTGGCTCAGTCGGTTAAGCATCCAACTTCAGCTCAGGTCACGATCTCACGGTCCGTGAGTTCGAGCCCCGCGTCGGGCTCTGGGCTGATGGCTCAGAGCATGGAGCCTGCTTCCGATTCTGTGTCTCCCTCTCTCTCTGCCCCTCCCCTGTTCATGCTCTGTCTCTCTCTGTCTCAAAAATAAATAAACGTTAAAAAAAAATTAAAAAAAAAAAAAGAAGTTGAGCAGCACTGAGTTAATAGATCAGAGGTAGAAGCAAAGCAACAGAAGGGGCTGTGTGCCCAGTTTATGGAGAGGGAAGGATTCATGACCAGATGCAAAGGGAGAAGAGTGAATCCTGGCCTGGGCTCTGCAAGTTGGCATCCTCTGCATGCTTGCAAAAGGAGCCTCCTCACCTTGTATCTATCACGTAGTGGTCAGGAGAGTCCAAGGCATGAAGAGGCACAGGTTCTGGGTGAGGAATGAGGTGGCACACATTTACTCTCTGGTCATTTGGACAGTGTCCTGCTGTGGGTGAAACACGGGATTTGGAGACATAAAACCCTTATTTGAATCTGGATCCAATGTGTATCAGCCAGGTTGACCCTGGAGCATGTACCTCAGTTTCTTTTATCAAATGTGGTGGCCACACCCCTTTCAAGGGGTTGTGGTGAGGATTAATCAAGATAAGGAAATGTATAGCACAGAGTCTGGCTCAACACGTGCTCTGTGAAGCCTACTGCCAATTTCACCAGGGGTGTCCTGGAAGTTTGCTCAGGGAACATGGGAGAAACTTCCTGCATGCAGTTGTTGCCAATGGGGAAGCTGTTAGCCTGGAGTATGGAGGTGGGTGTCACCTAGTAGGGCAGGACTTCTCCAAGTGGGGGACCCAGCCCAACAGCATCCGCGTCACCTGGGAACACGCTGGAAACGCAGCACCCTTAGCTTGCCGAATCAGAAACTCTGGGATGGGACTCACCATTCACAAGCTCTCTGGGTGACTGGAGAACCATCACTTTAGGGGCTTGGAGATCAGACACCTGAGGAGTGCCTAGTTGGTGGTGGGATATTTGCATATTCTTGATCCTGGAGCATGTCCTTTGCGGCAGACCTCATGTGCTCCAGTGGGCACTGAGGCCATGTTACAATTAAATGATCACTTATAGGCGGTCACCGTGCATAGGGCACATGGGCAGCCAATTCATTAACCAAGAGTAACTTTTTGCAAATTAAAAAATGTTAATGATCAGTTTTGAAGCATTGTAAGCCTATCAGGGACCACATGCCTGGAATGAGCATTTACCATATGGTGCCTTTGGAAGCTAATATTGATTCTCATTATTTTAAACGATTACAAACATTGCAGGTGTTTTGTAATAATCTCCATTGTCTAATTAGAACATGCGTGAAATGAGCTCATTCTGCCTGCTAACGAATATTGATTTGAACAGCAGAGCCCTGGTGCAGGGGAAGGGCTGGGGCTGTCTGGCCAAGTTGCCAGCCAGTGCCAGCCCCCTTTATCCCTAAATTATTAATCCTGGGGATAGGGGGCATTTTGACAGGCAGGCATCCATGGTGCCCTAACCTGATTTGGGCCTGCTCCAGCTTCGGTGTCTGTTCCCATCAGAGCAGGAAGCTGGATACTTTGGAATGAGCGTTAGTACTTTCGTGTCCTTCCCCTCCTTTCTCATTCCCCATCTCTTTTCTTTTTCAGTTTCTACCTCTTGTTCATTTTTAAACAACTCTATATCTAAAGGTTTTAAGGGAAAGCTGGAATTGGACATTACTTGTTTTAGGTTTCAGTTACACACTATATAGTTACAGACTTCAGGCTGATTCTTAGTATTATCTCTCCAACAAAACCAGAAGCTACTTGAAGGCAAGGCCTGTATCTCTCCTTACTTTGTGTTCCCCCTCAAGGCCTAGCAAGTGCATTATAAACACTCAACAAAGGAGGGCTATTGTTCTTCATATTATTCCTAGTCAGTGTCCAAGGAATGAATGGATGAGTGAATGAATGAATGAGGGAAGGAAGGCAGGAAACAACTCTTAGGGTGATACTTTGTGCTAAGTGGGTGTTTCACATATGCATGCCTATTTTCATTTATCAATCTGAGAATTTACTGAGCACTAATTATGGCACAAGGGAAAGAGCTTTATGAGATGTGGTTCCTGCAGACTGGAAGCTTGCAGTCCTCCCGGAGAGAGAGTGGTTAGAATGTGGCGTGCTAACTGCAGAAATAGTTTACACAAGGGTCTCTGGGAGGCTGGGGAAGGAGCCCTGAATGCAGGCAAAAGGTGATGCCTGGGCCCGGTGTTGAAGAGCAAACCATCATTAAGCAGAAACTGGTGGGGAAGAGTGCCCCACAAAGGCATCCAGGAGTTGGTACTCTGGGACAGCAGTGTGGCCAGAGCATGGGGTGTGTGTGTGGTGAAGGGGAGGGACTGTGGCATTTTAGAGCCAGAGAGAGAAGCAGAGGCTAGATTATGGAGGACTTTGTCTATCATGCAAGGAAGTTAGGATTTTATTCTGAAAGTGAAGGGTCTATATTAAGAGAGTTAGCTTTGCATTTCATTTTATAATTTTTTAGGATTTATATTTCAGGAAGATCATCCTGCTAACATTGTAGAGCTAGAAACTGGAGGCAGGGAGATCAACAACAGTGTGTCAGAGAAGAGATGAGAGTCTGAGCTAAGGCTGGTAGGTGGAGGAAGCAGAATGTAGACATATTTAGGGTATGAGGGTTTACATTTAATGTGAGAACATTATTTGCTTTTCTTTCCTTGGTTATGAGCAAATAGAAAAATCTGGAGATTAATGTTACAAATACCGTGTGCCCATTGCCCAGCATGAACAAATATTTACATTTTGTCAGATTTTCTTCAAATCTATTTTTTATTCTAAAAAATTTTAAATTATGAATAAAGTTTCTCTGCTTAGTTTCACCTGCCACTCCACTGCCATAGGCATTCATTGTTAAAGATCTGGTATGTATCTCAGTCCAGGCTTTTCTATGATAGTCTCATGTTAAATATTCATATGTAGTATTTGTGGAAATGGCCTCCATACTTTTCTGCAAATAATTTTACTTAGTGTTGATACATTTAGCTCTAGTATATCCGTTTTGTTTGTTATATAGTATTCTGTCACACTGATATATTTTCCATTCCCATATTGGTGAACATTTAGATTGTGCAGTTATTTGCCTTTGCAAACATTTCAGCTAGTATGAACATTCTGCACTCTTCTCCTGTGCACATGTATGAGGGTCATTCTAGGATGTATACTGGAAATGGAATCGTTGGTTTTAAGGAATATACATTTTCAAATTTAGCACACAGTGCTAGAGACTCTCTGATGTGATTGTACCCATTTAAACCCCACCAGCAGTGGACATTCTGTTTCTCCATGTGCTCTCCAACGCTTGCTATTATGGGCCTTATAACGTTTTCTTTCTCTGATTTTTCTTTGCATTTCTTTGATTATCAGAGATATTGAGTAACTTTTCATGTGTGTATGGGCCTGAAGATTTCCTTTTCTCTTAGGTTACATGTTCATATTCTTTGTTCATCATTTGGGTTGCAATTTTTGGATTGATTTGTTAGTGTTCTTTATATATTCTGGATGCCAGTCCTTTCTCTGTATATAGATATACATATGTACATGCACATATGTATACGAAATATAAAATACATATGTGTATATGTACAAATGTGTGTATATATTTATAAATAATACCTTATTACATTTTATCTCATTTTTACATTTTGTTTAAAGTATCTTTTGCCAAAAAGAGATTTTAAAACCTGATATTGTCAAGTTAATTTGAATCTCCATGAGTTGTATTTTATGTCTTTTCTAATAAATATTTTCCTATTTCAGTGTCATAAAAGCTCCTATGCATACATATATTATGTATACACACACACATATATACATATACATTTTGTTTGTTTATTTATTTATTTATTTATTTATTTATTTATTTATTGGTGACAGAGAGAGAGAGCATGCACGAGCAGGGGAGGGGCAGCGAGAGGGAGAGAGAGAATCCCAAGCAGGCTCCACTCTCAGGGCAGAGCCCAATGTGGGGCTTGATCTCACAACCATGAGATCATGACCTGAGCTGAAATCAAGAGTTGGGCCCTTAACTGACTGAGCCGCCCGGGCGCCCCAGGAATACATTTTTTAGGGGAACCTGGCTGGCTTGGTTGGTTGAGTGTGCAACCCCTTGATCTCTGGGTTTTGAGTTCAAGCCCAACATTGGGTATGGAGATTGCTTAAAAATAAAATCTTAAAAAAAAAAAAGAAAATATTTTTTGCAAGTGGTACAAGACATAGGGAATATAATTCCATTTAATTTTTTCTTTTAAAAGCTAATTGCCCCACAATATTTATTGGGTAATCCCACAGATTTATAGTGTTCCCTTCATTATGTACCCAGATCCCTTGCAAATCCTAGTCTCTTTCTTTTCTGTCCATTGGTCTATGTGTTTACCCCTGAACAGGCACCAGAGCGCTTTAAAAAACTGCCATTGTAGCCCCTCCACCCCAATCCCATCCAGCACCATCACGAGTCTTCTCCTGGGGATTCTAGAGAGTTCCAGTGAAGCCTAAGACTATCATGACCTGTTGTTGGGGAAACCTGGTCTCCTGGCTGGCTCCTTGGGGGCATTTGCTGTTTGTGCTGTCTCTCTGTCTGCTTTGTATGAAAATCAGAGTACAAAAAGCAAATCCCTGGCTTTTCCATCATCTCAGAAATGGTCTTAAGATAAAAGAAGAGAGATTTGCATTTGGCTGAGGGGGTGAGTGAGGATGTAACTGGAAAAAGTCTCATAGACTGTAGGCCTCCATGGCATCTCAGACCTAAATGTAAGCAGAGATCACACAGCTGGTGGCTGGGCCAGTCCTCGGAGAGTTTGCTGTCATCAGGAAGGCCATGGGAAGCTATGGAAAGTTGGGCACCTTATTTCTCGAACTCAGGGAGAGAAGAAATTTTGGTCTTCTCTAACCTATGTGTGACTACACACACCATCTTGGTTTGCATCAACCAAAACTTCCTGGGGTAGCCACTCCTTCCTCTAAGAGGGCTGGTATGACTGGTTGAGTCCCACCTTTTCACCAAGCATCCTGCTCCTCTTAATACAGCCGCCAAGTGCTTGGGTCATTGGAAGAAGGATGTGATTGGGCTGGGAGTTTGAGTCTTCCTCAAAGTTATGACTGGATAGGACAGATCCTACCCTCTGTCACAAGTGTAAAATCCTAGATTCTTGGGACTGGAAGGACCTGCCAGATTACCTTGTCCATCATGTTCTTTTGTGTTGGTAGATGGGGAAACTGAGGTAGGGAGAGGTTTAGTAGCTAGTCCAGGTTATAGTGCTAGGGAAAGACAGGGAACACTGGAGAATCCAGGCTCTGGGTTCCCAACCAAGTTTACTTTTCACTCTGCTGCTCCCCTTGACTGGAGAAAAAAGGATTTTGAGGAAAGAAAAAAAAACCCAGAAACCTCTGCAAAACTCTTCTTATGTGTGTCCCTTCCCCTAGTGGCCTTGAGAGCCTGGAGTTGTCTATGCCTCGGGACTAAGGGAGAACTACATTTCCAGAGATGTTTGTACCTGGAAATAGGCAATTTCTATATCCTCAGAGATGGGTCCCAGGGGTACAGATTGAAATTCAGAAGGGGATAAAATAAACCTGCAATAATAGTGAACTTCTGGTTTCTTATACAAAAAGAGCTTTGGAGTCTACTGGGATTGTTTATGGAGGTAAAACTTCACTCTGCAGTTAGATTCTTTAAAAAGGTCATCTGGGGGCGCCTGGGTGGCACAGTCGGTTAAGCATCCGACTTCAGCCAGGTCACGATCTCGCGGTCCTTGAGTTCGAGCCCCGCGTCGGGCTCTGGGCTGATGGCTCGGAGCCTGGAGCCTGTTTCCGATTCTGTGTCTCCCTCTCTTGCTGCCCCTCCCCCGTTCATGCTCTGTCTCTCTCTGTCCCAAAAATAAATAAACGTTGAAAAAAAAAATTTAAAAAGGTCATTTGTAAATCAGACCTTAAAAAATAAAGTCCTTTTATTCCCATTGACCTGCACTTTTATTTGAAAAGTATTCTCACTTGATTTCTGATTGATATTAACTTGTTAGTGAGTATTCACACTATAACTTTATGTTATTTATTTTAGCAGATGCCATCTAATAGTTATACCCATAAGAAAAATCTGTCTGAAATGGGAAGCATCATTTGAAATAAGAATCATCATCCAACTTAATTAGGTCTGTATCTTCAAAAGAGAGAAGCCTCTGTACACTTGTGGGGTCTGGAAGAGAAACTCACACAGCATCATATCTACTGTGTTCTATTGGTCAGAGCAGCCACAGAACACAGTGTCAGGGGTCACGGCCCTTCCCAGCTTCCCGCTCGGAGAAATGTCAAAGCATGTGTGATTGCCACATTTCCCTTTCTACCTCTGTCCATCTGAAACCCAGAGTAGACATTTGCCCTACACTGTCGCCCCAGCCTCTCCTATCCCATGTCCAAATTTGCCACCAAATCACCCATCTTTGAGAGCGGCAGAAGTCATACATGCCTCTTTCTGTCCTCTATCCTTCAGCGCAATGGGAGCTCAGTCCAGACAGATACCATCTCAAGTGATTACTGGGACAAATTTAAGGGAAGTATTCCTCAGCGGCTGCAATACTTTGGGACACACAAAGGGTTCTGGGGCCAGATTTTCCTGTTTCTAGTGCAGCTCGCACTACCTTTTGGCATCAGTGGTAAGAAGGGAGGAGTTTTTGTTTTTAGTCTCCTCATACCTAAACAATGAGTGTTTACTAAACATTTCCTCTCTACTGCAAGTGACTCTTGTGAGATAAAATGCAACACCCATTAACAAGGTTTATGTGCTTTCTGAGGGAACAAGGACTGCAAAAATCTCTGGACACTCTTAGGCTTTTAGTTGAGTAAGATGTCAGTGCAACGTTGAGAGGGTGGAGGGAATCCACCGTCTGTGGTGAGACATTAAGGGTCAGCACCCAAGTCCCAGGAGGTGATGCTGAACAAGGTGAAGCAGATGAACCAGAGACTTTCCCTGGAAGCAGGGGAAGCAGTAGGAGGGGTTACTTACGTGGCAGCTCTTCTCCCCTTTCGAAAATTGTTCATCAAGTCAATGTCATCCTTGCCTGGATCATGACAATAGCCTCCTAATTGGTTTCCTCATGTCCTTAACTAAATAATGTTTTCAAAATAAAATCCTGTCATGTTACCTCCACTTTCTCCCCGGCTAATAGCTTCCAAAACTCAGGATAAAAATAAAACCCCTAACATGGCCACTAACAAGGCTTGCATGATCTGGCTCCTGCCTGCCTCACTGCCCACCATGCCCCTTCCCCCTACCCCCAATATCTCAATATAATTCCCATGTTTGCAATTCTTTAACCACACTGGCAGGTTTTCAGGCCACATATGAACCTGCTTCTCCAGCCACAGGGGCTTTACATATGCTCTTCCTTCTGCCTGGAATGCTTTTCTCTTGCTCTTTCTCTGAGATCCCATGAATTCATTATCCACCATCCATCAATGCAGTATAAGTGGGGAGGGGTAAGCCATTCAGAGAATCACACAATCATAGTAGGAAAGGGACTGGCAAGGTTATCACCTCCAGCTGCTCTCAGCATGGGCAACAATGGAGCACCTTCGTCCCCATCCATGTAACATTCAGATTTGTTCCATTTGTGGTGGAAATGCCAAATCTGGTGGTAACCTTTCTCTTAAAGGCAACCTTGGAAACTGGTGGTAGAAAATCTGAGACAGGAGAGGAGAATTAAAAAATATGAATGGCAAGGGAAGGGACAATTGTTAACATAGAAATTCTCTCATTTCGTCATGGTCTGAGTTGGCCCTCTTCTCAGATGGCCTTAGCTTTCAAGCCTTAGGAAATCTCTACATTCTAGCCCCCATGATTTTTACCTCATGTATCCAGGGTCACGCAGTGAACTAATAAGAAAGGTGGGACTAGAACTTTACCTCTTGATAACCAGTCCAGTTCTCCTGATAAGGAGCATGCATGAGTCAGGAGTGGATGGGATATTTCAACACTAGCCCTTGATTTTCAAGTCCTCAAGGCAACAAATTTACATGGTACTTTCCTCCATCTCAGAAAGGGAAAAGCTTGGGACCCCTCCCAGGTCTTTAGTGACTGCCTTGCCCCTTTGGACCCTGCCTCCCCGTCCAAATTCTCTGCTTTTGCATTCACCCAGTCTCCCTCCAAGTGGAAACTCATTCCTCGGGGTAATCAATGTCCCTCTCAGCCAGAACCCCGTTACCAGGGAAACCATTCCAGGCAGCCCACTTAGGCTCATTGAGATGCAGCTGCAGAGCCTAGGGCCTGCATAAGGGCAACTGCTATCAGAGTGGGCAGTTTTTGGCAACTCTGGAGTGTTTTGTACCAAGTGGGACATGGTAATTATGTATTTGTGGCTTTCATTATATGCCAGTTTAATTGTCACGGCTTCATTGTTGTTTTTTAAATTTCTTTTTTCTTTTTTTCTTTCCCCCTAGACCACTCAGCAAAAGAGTGAAATTGGTGTCATAGGGCAGATTTCTTTCTGGAAGAGACACTCACTTGGGTGGAAAAATAAATCCAGTGACTTAATGCTATCTGATTGATCAGGAAGTTTCCCTTAAATAGTAGGGTTACAACCCCAACATGGCTGCCTGTGAGCCCTCACCAAGGGCCTAGCATTGTGTCACTATGCATGTCAACAATAAAAGCAGAGTTGGGTTTGGCAAAGTGATATACAGGTTCTCTTGAAGAAAGGGACCTTTAGAGGACACGGAGGTCACAGTTCCCTTTCCTGTCAGGCTTCGTTTCCATACTGGCCAATCTCTGCCTGTGTGACTGTAGGTTTTTGAATTTGGATTTCTCTTATAAAATTTCATCTTTGCCCTGTCCCTTGCTCATGATAGCTTGGAAGTATGGCTTCTATTATTTTAACCATAGTCAATACAGGAGGCTCCCAATGTAGGCAGGGGACAATTTAAGCAGGTGATTTTAATTACAGTACCAAAAAAGAATGCTGTTTTTACCAAAGAGTCGGACATCAGATTTCTTAAGATAGCTAGCTCTGCAAGTGAGTCTCCAATATGGTAGACATATGTGGTCAATTTACATGTGATTTGCCTGGTAGTTCATCAATTGGATGATAACAGTGGCAGTCATAGCAATAGTTGACACGGATTGAGTGCTCATGATGTGACAGGTCATCCCAGCTTTACTTACATCACTTCCTTTGATCCTTGCCTCACTTACAGCGGGTTGTCATTGTGATGCATACCACACTGGAAAGGCTACAGAGAGGGTCTCTGCTCAGTTCTCCAATGAGATGAGGAAGTTGAGAATATAAGATGGGAAACATGGGCTTCAGTCCTGTCTCTACTCTTACTGGCCTGTGAAACCTGGAGCCAATCACTTAAGCTCTTTGAACCTTGGTTTCATTTTGGGCAAAGTAGGAGAGAAGTGAGTTGTGTGTTGTATGGAATGCTGTGGTGGTGGTATTGATGATGGTAACTAAGCTAATGTTTACTCAGTGGTTACGTGTGCTTTGTTTTGTTTTAGTTTTTTTTTTAAGTAGGCTCCACACCCAGTGTGGGGCTCAAATTCACAACCCTGAGATCAAGAGTTACATGCTCTACTGCCAGAGTCAGCTAGGTGTGCTGGTGGTTACCATGTATTAAGCACTCTTCTAAGCACCATACATGGATTATCTGATTTAATCTTCATAGCAAGTCGATGGTACTGCATTAGTTCCATTTTTCTGGTGAGGAAATTGAGGCACAGAGAAGTCACACAGCTTCTAAATGGTGGGGCCAGGATTCTAACCCATGAACTCTACCTCCTGATCATTCCCTGTTACTCTGTTGCTGATAGGATCAGAATGAAAGACCTCAGTCCTTGCTGTTACTATGAGGGGGCACCATTGGAGGTCTCCATAATTTGCCTCAGCCTGTACTGCTTGTTTAAAGACCATTATGAAGCAATTGGCTTCCTCAATGCATTTAGGGCCTTAGATTCCTGTGGGAAGACCCTGTCTTCTCTCTTCACTACAGCAGCTCTTCTCCTTACATGGCTGGGTTTGTGACTAAGAACTCTTGGGTAGCTACGCATCCGGCTGGGAGCTGCCCAGCTATGCTGCTTGGATGATCATCCTCATTTGATCCTGTCTCTTGGGATAAATCCCAAGCTTTGGATTTGGTGAGGGTCAGATTCTCCTGCCTTAACTGAACATTCCATCCAAAACTCACTGTTGCTTGGAAGGGCCTTGGGTCATGTATTATTCAGAAGGGTGGATGAGTTCTGGGCCAGTGCCCAGACCCTGGAAGAAATTATCTGGTAGAGCCAAGAAAATTCAGTCAGGGGCCTTAAAGGAATTCAGCATGGTCTCCATTGCTCAACTTGCCTTTTTTTTTTTTTTTTTTTTTTTTTTTTTTGTATGGCAACACATGTATTTATTATAGGAAGAGATTTTTTATTCTTTTATACTAATAATTTGAGTCAGTTTATAGGAATGGGTAGGTGGAGGAATGTGATTCAGTAGTGTGTAAATGGAGCCACAGTTCATTTTGTGGGACCATTATTTTTTTCAGGTATAATTTCTTAAAGAAAATGATTTTCAAAGCTGATATTAAGTCATATTCAATGACAAGTAAGCAGTGGTTCTCAACCTTGGCTGCACACTGGAGTCAATGGGGAGCTTTGAGAAATTCTGCTGTGTGGTTCTCACCCCCAGAAGTTCTGGTTTTAATTGGTCTCAGGTGTGGCCTGGGCATTGGAATTCTTAAAGGCTCTCCAGATGATTTTAATGTGCAACCAGGCGGGGCCAGCTTCATAGGTAGGCAAACTGCAGTCACCGTGCTTAGAATGGCCCCGCACTTGGTTTGAGGCTCCCCTGTTGCCATCTTGGAATTATTAATAATTTTTGAACAAAAGATTCCACATTTTCATTTTGTGCCTAGTCCCATAAATTTTGTAGCCTGTTCTGCAGTTAGGGTTGTGAGCCCCTGGACTAGAGTAGCAACCCTGCATAAAAGAGAATTCCGCACGTGTCAGCTTGTGGTCCTGCAGGAGCAACATGTTAATCAAGCATAACACTGGTACCCATGAGGGTTTGGACATGACTTGGTAATGTCGTACCTTACTGTTCTTTTTTTCTTTTCGAGAGACTTTGAAAAATTGTTTCTAAGATAGTTATTAACCTTGCTATCCAGTACTGGTTTGCAAGTACACACTTATACCACTAGACACAGTGCCAAGAGGCCTGGCATGAACCCATCTTTCTAGGAGGCCTCTCCGTGACGGAGGCTTTGGCAGGTGGACTCCCTGCAGTTGCCACACGCCCGCCTGCCTTCTCTAGAACCTTGTTCCATCATCAGTTTCTCCTGGTCTTTCTTGAATTTTTAATCTCTCCTTTTCTCCTGGCCCTTTCCCCTCTTCTAAAAATAACTTCCCTCAAATTTCTACCCTTAACCAAGTTTGGAAGAGGAGATGCCCCTCACTGGCTCCACGTCCTTAACTCTTCGTAGCTTAGCTTCTAATTCTCCAGCTTCCTAAAAGGACTTTTTTACAAGGCTGCTAGTTCCCTCCTCATTGCTGAAAACGCTTTATCTCAGTTCCCATCCTGAACTTCTCTGGTGACTTTGACAGTGTCAGAAGGTGTTCCGCATTGTTATAAACACAGGTTTATGGGCCCCACCCAGACTACTGAATCAGAATCTCTAGGGAAAGGGGCCCAGCAATTGTTTACAACATTCCTTCTGGTGATTACTGTGTGTGCTAATGTTTGAAACAACTGCTTTATATATATTTATTGAAGAAATTGCATCTTAGCCCTTGTGAGACTTAATGTGCTAACTTTAGTTTCTAACTTCAGGCATTTGCTTTATGTGTAGCGCTGCAAGGCGGTTGAGAGTAATGATGAAGAGCATTGGCTCTGGAGTCCCTCTACCTAAACTGGAATTCCAACCCTGTGACTTACTACCTGTGTAACCTTGGATACCTGAGCTTCTTCATCTCTAAAATGGGATTATACTACCACCTACTTCATAGGGTTGTGGGGAGATTTAAGTGTAATACACATAAGACACTCAGAACTGTGCCTGCATATGGTAAGAATTCAACAAAAGTTAGCTTTTAGATTGTATAGGTATGCTTTTTTGTATTTGTATTTAAATTTTATTTCCTCCCAAAGCTAAAGTTAAAATGATCAACAAAGGAATGCCAAATCTGATGGGTTTCTATCTTTGGCAGCTTTCCATGTGGTTAATTGCTCCTGGTTTAGTTACTGGGAAAGTTGTCTTTTTCTCCTTAGGTTGAAGCACAGTCCTCAGCCATTATTTTCCTTCTCAGGTACCCCAATCCATCTTCAATGTATATCATACTCTGATCAGAGATAATGATTTCCCATGGCAGGGGTTCTTGGCTGGTGCTCCTTAGCTAGCTAGGACTCACTGATTTATTGTCATCTATAATCTTACTCTTAGTCTGGTAGTATTGAGTTAATATTAATGTGGCCAACAATAAAGCATTCAAAAACTAGACAAGGAATATGATTGTTGAACTTGTAGAGAACTGGTTCTCAAAATTTCTGAATGTTGGAATCACTTGGGTATTCAAAACAAAACAAAACAAAACAAAACAAAACAAAACAAAACAAAACAACAACAACAACAAAAACCCACAAAAAAGCCACAATCGGTATGCCCAGGTCCTACCCCAGATCAACTAAATAAAAATTCCTGGGCATGAGGCCTGGCATTGGTGTATTTCAAAAGATCCCTGGGTGAACCTGATATTCTATCAAAGTTGAAAATTATTGATGTAGAGTGAGACATGGGGCTCAGCATTGAGAGGTAGGACATGGGACCAGTTTCTCGGGAAAAGGAATAAGCCCTTGTCTCTGTTGACCTCTACAACTTACTTAGATAAAGTGGCTCAAATATATTGGAAGAGAACAGCCTACAAAGGGCCAAGAGGGAGCTAGAGATGGACCGGATGATTTAATGGGTCATCTCTTCTGTAGTTAATTTCTCTAGATCTCTTGCGCTATATTGATTTTGTAAATCGCTATTGTCACATCTGCCCCTTCTGCCTGTGGGAACTGGTGGGTCTTAAAAATTGAATTGAGTGGGGAGGGGTAGTTTAATCAATATCAAGATTTATTGACTTGGGACATTTATATTAACTGTAGTGAAGTCAGGATTAATTTGAACCTTTTCAATACTTGATTAAGTGGCATGGTTTGTGTTATCTACAAGGTATTTTGCAAATATTATCCTTTATGGATTTGGTACAGCTCTCACCTCCACTTCCTGAAATGACTCCCCTTGTTTGTGAAGTTATTAGGATTTATATTTTAATAGCAATCAAATCAAGATACTTTTCAAAGGCCAAGTTGCAATTGTAGGAAGACACTTGTTTCTGCTTGCAGATTAATTCTTTCAAAATGTGTTTCTCCCTGAAACACTTTTTTTTTCTCCACTCGGGTTAAATTTTCAGCTAGTTTATTTTTGGGAGCAGGAATTAGAGATGCACATATTATAAAAATTCTGTTCTTTGTGAAAAATGTGCCTATTGCTTTAAAAAAAAGTCAATAACTACTTTGTTTAATTAAATAATTAATGCCTCTCCTTTTACCAAGAAGGATTTCCTCTGTCTTTTTCAAAGGGCATACATAAGAACACTTCAAACACAACCTGTTCTTAACGGGGATGTTTTTTATATCATTATGCATAAGCAGGGCCTCTGTGAGGAAGGAGAGAGTTTTGAGTTGTCTGGTCCTGGGGAGGGTGCTGCACCAAATCTCTCTTGGTCTCTTGTTGAAAAGACCTTAAATGTGTCTGTAAGAATATGGCCTTGTTTTGTGGGGTATAAGGCGGATCAAACCTTGTCATTCTCCCTGGGATCTGACTTAAACTTGATAAGCAGCTCGTTGTGGCAGTGGGGCACACTGTTGAGGGAGTCCTTCCGGGTGTTTCTCTAAGGACAGAATTTAGTGCAGTGTGAGCTAGAGAGGGCCAGCTTGTTCAGACATGACTTGAGGCAACAGCTATCCCACGAGAATGGTTAGATTGGTTCAACTGACTTGGATCAAATGGGTCCTTTTTATTGATAAAGAAGTTAAGATCCTCTTGTCAAATCTTCCAGGCCTTTAAGTCTTCCTCTTTGCTCTTCATGCATTGCATTTAGAGTGTCCTTGAGTCAGTAAGGTCATTCCTGCTGCTGGCTGCCAGCCGCTTACCCACTGCCCCTCCTTCAACCTGGCCAGGGTTTGTTGCTTTGTTTTCACTGCTTATCACCCGTGACTTCTTGGCAAGGTCTTGGAGGGCATGAACATCCACTCTGCATGACCCACCACAAAGTACTTCTCTAACCTCTGATGTTGATAAGCGCTTGCCAAGCCTAACTCTTAAGTACTTGGCAAATGTTAGCTATGCCTCATCTATTTCCTTTTAAAGATGGGCAAAGCAAGGGCAAGACAAGTGAATGATAATGATGGTGAAGAAGATAACTGTTTATTGAGAACCTATTATGTGCCAAGTCCTAGAGTATATCAGGCATAGTTACAGTTTCATTAAATCTTTATAAGCATGATATAAGTAGGTATTGCTGTCTCTACTTACGATAAAACTGAGGCGCATACAGGTTGATTACATTACTCAAATTCAGTCAATGTCAGAGCCTCAATTTGAAACCAGTCCTGACTTCAAAGTCCGTCACAATGCTCTGCCCGGATCTGATTGTTCAGCCCCTGGCTATGTGTTCTCTGCCCAAATGGAGAGTCTGCTGTGCATTCTATACTTTGAGTGCCCAGGAAGCCTTGCTCCTCTTCCACTTATCCACTGTGAGCCTGCCTTCTCAAGGCTCTTAATTTAAAGGAATAAAAATCTGAAATGGTTTAGGGTTTTTCTTGTCTTGTGTTGTCCTAAGTTACTCAGAATTTCCTGGAAGACAGCATCAGATGAAAGGCTTATTGTTTTTGAGAACTCTTTTCTCAAATTTTTGCCAAATCGAAGCCTTTCTGGAGCCCTCATGCAGCCTACCCAAGCTAGGGCTACAAGGAGCCTCTTCTCTCATAGTTCTTTATTCTTTTTTTTTTTTTTTATTTTTTTAAATGTTTATTTATTTTTGAGAGAGAGAGAGAGAGAGAGTGTGTGTGTGTGTGTGTGTGTGCGCTAGTGAGTCGGGGAGGCTCCAGGCTCTGAGCTGTCAGCACAGGGCCCGATGCGGAGCTCGAACTCATGAACCACGAGATCATGACCTGAGCTCAAGTTGGATGCTTAACTGACAGAGCCACCCAGGTGCCCCAGTTCTTTATTCTTTTTATACTCCTTTCACATCTCCCGGGCAGTAGGGCAGGCATATTGTTCCTGTCCCATAGACAAGGAGACTGAGATACAAAGGGCCATGTTGACTTCATTGAAGGGACAGTCAGATAGAACCTGGATCTTATCACTCACCGCCCCTGGGTGTTGTTACCAAATCACACTGCCTGTCAGTCACCTTTTTGGCCATATTTACTTGAGTGGATAAGATAGGATTTTGTTTCTTCTGTAATTTGTCTTAGAGCAAATCAAAGAAAGGTTAGTAGCTAATATCTATCAGTGTCACTGGAAACTAAGGCTTCCAGCCCATGTTACCAGGGGAAACTCTGGCTTTGGAGTAGGGTAGGGGGCTATAGTAGAAGATAACTAGGTGGAGTAGTTGTCTTACTCTATGCATAGCTTGGAGGCAGATCATGGACTTCAGAAATCAAGAGCAGGAAGATCTGGATGTCCAAAACACCTGAGAGAATAGTGTCCTCAAAAATAGAGTGCCTATTGCAGAGTTCATAAGTGCTAAAACTTCAATTTATTTTAAAATGAAAAAAATGTTTTAACATATTTTTAATATGTACATTGATACTAGGTAGCATCCTCAAATGTCTGATGTCAGATGATTCCGTATATCATTGTATTTACGTGTCTTAAAGGAAAGGCAGGTTTTTGAAATACATATTTTTTCAATGTTTTATTATTTATTTTTGAGACAGAGAGAGAGAATGAGCAAGGGAGGGGCAGAAGGAGATAGAGAATCCCAAGCAGGTTCCATGTTGTCAGCACAAAGCCTGATGCAGGGCTTGAACCCACAAGTCATGAGATCATGACCTGAGCCGAAACCAAGAGTCACATTGTTAGTCGACTGAGCCAACCAGGCACCCAATACAGACATTTTAAAGGAAAGGAAAGTTTTGATATTGGTACTTTCATCTGTTCATTTGTCCTCGGTGCACTGGGACATCACATTATAGTTGTGTCTGGTAAAGTGAATTTATGGGTTACATGATCTAGTTTTTATGAAACTAACCTTCACAAAATAGACAAGTGTTTTATACAAACTCCTCTAAGGAGACCTTGGATTGAAAATAATACCAATATTACAGGTGAGCAGCAGGAAAATGGCAGAGCTGTCACCTCTGCTCCTAACCTGAGCTCTTGGTCAGCCATGGTACGATAAAAAACAATAAAGGTATAATCAGGAGTGACATAACATCAGCCACCAAAAAAACCCTCAATAAGACCATTTGAAATATAGAGTTGTTTTCATTGCTGTTAATGACAAACCTTTCTCTAAGCCCCGATGTGCCTTGAAATGTTGCTTAGTCATACAGTAGAAGAACCATTATAATTAGCAAGAAACTTAAAAATATTTTTATTTTATCTGTATCTCATTCATTCCAGTTTCATATTTTGGTGTAGGTTTTATAATAATTTCCATAATGTTACAGTAGGCCTTGTACATAATTTACCAGAGTTTATATGTATATGAATACATATTTACATGCATACTATATGTATATATATCATATATTATATATATATATATATGTATATATATGTCATGTTTGTGTGCTCAGTTTGAACTGAAACCATTATGTATTAGGGAAGAGTAGCTGCTATAAAAAATGACTCCAAGATATATTGGTTTAATAAAATAAAGGTTTATTTTCTGCTTATGCCTAGGCCAAGAGTAGGTCAGCTGAATAGAGCAGATAGGCAGATACTCAGAGACCCAGGCTTTTTCCGTCTACTGCTTGCTTCAATCATGCATCCGGCGGAAGAAATAAGAGGGCATGGAAGATTAGGCATTTATACGTCAGGTTTAGAAGTGGACACATCACTTCCACTCATATTCCACTGGCTAGAACTCAGTCATAAGCCATCATTAACTTCAGGGAAAGCTAGGAAATATTGTCTGGGTAGGATTCCAGTAGGTAAAGGAAAACTGGAGAACAGTAGAATTATGATAATCTTGATCATAGCAGAAGATTGAAAACGTGTGGAAACTACTTAGTTTGTAGATGTTGGACAACTACAAAGATAATATTGTGATTAGAATCTGATGTGCTAGGGGTTATTCATCAATCTAACAAATGTTTATTGAGCGTTTGTTATGCAAACGCACTATTCTTGGTTTTGGTGACATAGCAGTGGTCAAAACAGACAAAAATTTCTTGTACCAAGAAGTTTACATTTGAGATGGTGTGCTGAACAAGAGAGGCTCAGGTGAGTGTGAGAGCAATGCAGAATGGAGAAAAGAGTAAAAGGTGACGTTTGAGCAAGTTCTGATTTTTACCAGTGGGTTAGGACTGTGGACTCAGGTCTGGCTTTATATCCTGGTTTCAGTAGTCACCCACTTACCATGTGTTCTTTTAGCAAACTGCCTGACCTCTCAAGCCTCAGTTTCCTCCTGTGTAGATGGGGATAATGACAGTGCCCAGCATGTAAAGATGTTCTGATAATTAAGGAAATAAACCTAAAGCTCTTAGTGTAGTACCTGAACACAGAATAAAGTCTCAATAAATGGTAGCTATGGTAATATCACCAAGAAAATACTAACAATTATTAGGAAGGATGAAGCTGTTATCTAAGCAGGTTACCTCAGCTAGTGATTTGCCATGACAAGTTAGGTCTTCCAGAACTTTCTTCTTTTACCATCTGGCTGGTTATCAGGTCATTGTTGTGCTTAACATTTAATGTTTTTTAAAATAAAAATAAAAATGCATATTTACAGAAGTTAGGTATTTAAAATTAATGCCTACCTATAGTTGAAAATATTGAAAGTATGGGAAAGCATAAAGAAAAATGGTAATCACTCATAATCCTACTATTCAAACACAACCACTTTTATCATGTTGGTATATTTCCTTCCTGTCTTTTTTCTACAGAGGCTCAAGCTTAGGAAGGCACAGAGTGAGGTCTTCAGCTTGGCACCAGTTATTCAGGGTCGATAATCAAAGTTGTCTCCTGCCCCTCCACAGTCCTTCAGATAGAAGGTTCTCTGTAGGAGCAGGCACAGCTCTTCAACCAACCTAGTGGGCTCTTTGCCCTGTCTCATTCTCATTCTTGATGCTTTCCAACTATACAATTTCAGCTCCTTTATTGGAAATGTGCTGGAAACTTTTGTTCCCTGAATACTAACCAACATTTTTCTTTATATTGCTGCTCTGTACTTCTGGGCAATTATGGGGGGCCAGGTATACTTATAAAAATACATATATCTCAAAAGACAGAGGTGCTTTCTCGACTTTTTCTTGCTTAGTCTATGGTAATCAAAGACCTGCCTTGGCCCTTGGAAGCCATGTGCTAAATAAAACCACCATGGGCTCAGTAAAACCAGTCAATAAATCAATCACTATTCATTCAGGAGTGAAGAGGCTCAATACTTATGTTCCTCTAGTAGTCACCTCATTCTCATCGTCCAGTAATACTGGTTGTATGCTTACAATTCACAATCAGCAGTCATTTATTTGGGCTCAACTACTCTGTGTTGACCCTGTATGTGAGGTCCTTCCATAAATGTATGTGCCATTATCTCTTAAGAGAAACAGAGAGCAAAGGATAGAGGACATGGTTCAGTTGGAAGAAAACCTGTCCTGGAAAGGGTTTTTGGGGAGGGTGGGGTTGGGGTAGGGGGGGATAAGAAAGGAATAAGCTGAAGCTGGCAACTGGGCATTTGGAACATCTTGGCATTTTTCTGAATCTGGTCCTGATTTCATTTGGATTTTCCCTGAGTCAAAGTTTACTTTTGCCTCTCACCGGCTTTCTTCCAAGGTATAGATAATGCAAATTGATAATGTAAACAAAGCTGTGGGGGAAAGATCTTATTGCAACACTAAAGACAAATATTTTCTTTATTCCTACCACTAAGTAGCTTTTCAGCAAAAGTCTGGGGAATGACTTTAAAAGGTCTTGTAAATACCTATTCCTTAAAAATAATTGATATGTGAATCGCACGCCTCTTCTATCTATCCATTGTAGCTGGTAGTCCAACAATTTTACTAGTACTTTGGCAGTTTTAGCTAGGGGAAAGTAAGAAAATTACCATTTAAAATGCCATTATTTAGTCATTTTACTAAATCGGCTGGCCTTCCTTATCCCTTATCTCATTAAGGTGGCTTGAGGAGTTTATAATTGGACATGCGAAGTGAAACATGTTTTACACAGGGAGACACTCAAGAGCACTTGCAAAACAGTGTAGAAAACAACACTAGTTACTAGGGCACAGGGCATGGAGGAGCCATGAGCCCAGCCTTAGTTTGCAACCAGAGGTGTCGGGAGTTAAACACCGGTGTCCTGGTGGGACTTTGTTTCAATGCCATTCACATGCTTCCTAAAATGGTATAGAAAAAACTGGAGATGTAAAACTGCCATGGGTGTGGCCATCTGCTCTGGATTTAGACAGTATTGAACTGTTGTGAGTTCCCAAGCCCCAAAGATAAATATCTAAAGTTTTATAGAGTCCTAAGAAAGACTTAACGATATGGTCATGAGAGGTCACACCCTGAGCACTAAAACTCCTACTTGACCTGTAACTGCAGCAGGGTTATAGAGTGAACACAATCTGTTCATGTTCTACAAATTACTCCTTACCTGGGATCATGTGCTGGTCTCCCAGGTTGGACCAGCACCACAGATGAACAGAAATACTTACTGAATTGGGAGTCAGAGGATTCAGGGTCCAGCCCCAGTTTTGCAGGTTGTGGGGTCCCAATACCAATCACTTAATCTTCTGTACATTGAAATGTATCCACCTGTGAAATGGAACAGATAAAGTTCATTCTATAGCCCTATTTTATAAATGAGAAATCTGGGGCTCAGAGAGGTTAAATCATGTGTCCAACATCATGCAGCTATTAAATGCACAACTACCAGATGCAATGGTGCTTTGTCATGAATGGTTTATGCAAAAGAAAATGCTATTATTATACTTGTGAAGGCAGTCTTCAGAATCTCGGCAAGGCTAGACTTCTTCATACGTGGCCTCTCTTTCCCACGTTTGGAGTTTTGATTCCCTTCTTCCTAGTGCCTGGTGTCCAATTGCTTTTCCTATCCTTTTAGCTTCCCTCATCCTTTTCCATTACCTGTCCTCTCAGATCTGCTGCTATGGGCAGTTTTTGGTTTCTAACCATGTCAACAAACATAGTCTATGTATTCCTTCAAAATATGTCCTTCTAGCCTGCTCTCTGCTTTCCTGACACTTGAAGTAGTTAGTGTATTAACAACCCAGGGTGGAGCATTTGCATTTTAACAGGTATTTATTGGGAAAGCTTTGACCCAGAGTCCAAGATGGAGCAGTGAGTGTTTGGGAAGTGAAGACTTTTTTTTTTTTTTCTCCAGTCAGTTTATAAGCTGGTAGAGCTTCTGGCAGAGAAGATGGCCTCACTTTGCTATAGGGTTTAGTTAAGTGCAATTGGTGATGTTGTGGGACTAGTTCAAAGAAGAAAGATATGTAAGCAAAAGCCAAAGACAGTGTTAACAGGGTGAGGCTCAATAATTCCAATTGGCAAATCATAAGCATTGACTGGAGAGGGGTTCTATGTACTTGTTATCCTGGATTAAAAAGAAAAGTTCACACTGTGAGTCTGCTTATGGTAAATATATCACTAAAAAAATAAAATTCATGTATTTGGGATCATCATTCCCCACCCCTCCACCATCCCCCCCACCTCTGGCTCATGTGTTACTAGCCCAGCCAGTGATGCTTTCTGAAGATCTCATGGAGCCATTCTGACCTCTCCTCCACCCACAATGTGAAGGCTGAGATCATGCTGCTATCGTGGTCTTCTGACTGATTTCCTTGTGTCCAATCCCTCCTTGCTCCGATTACTCCAACATAGTAATCTGGATGACGGATTTAGTTTTCCCATCTCAACTCTTGACACTCACCCAATGCAGCCCATGTTCCAGGCACACAGAACTTACTGATTTTGCCATGATTTTGCTATTACACTTTTTTTTGGTGTGCACTGCACATAATGTTCCATCTTCCTTTACCTCTCTGTTTTGTAGCTGCTTCTTCATCTTTCCAGATACTGCTTCAATGTTACCTCCTTGGGATGCTTTCCCTTGAAGTAGTTAAGTGGTTCTTACAACTTTTATTCCATTTGCTATAGCATGTATCAGACCATATGGTAATCATTTGCTTTACTTGCCTTTACTCACCTCCAGAGTCTAAGTTTTCCCTAGTACCTGTCACAGCAACCTAATAAAAAAAAAAACAGTGTCTGTAAATGAATGAATAAATGAACAAATGAATGAGTGATGAACAAGTATCAATTTCATACCATCCTGATACTTTGAGTAGCATCAGTCGCCACACTAAATTTAAAATCTGATTATCTATGGATGTCTAAGGTTGGTCCAAGATGTAAACTTTAGAAACAATTGTTATAAGCCTGAAGGAAAAGCTCTCAATGGCTAAAGCTCGTTCTACATTGTGTCTTTGCAATGGAAAGGGTATCAGTCAATTAAAGAATCCAGCAAACAGAGCACCTATTTTTGATGCTACTGTGAATACAAGAGGTAGATTGCCCTGATTTTCAAAGAGTTGATACTCCATCTGGGAAGTTGGATTTTCAGAGTTCTTAATATGTATTAGGTATTGTTTTAAACTATAATTATGTTAACACATTCGATCCCACTGAAACCATAGAAGGTAGGCACTAGTATTATTCCCCATCTCATAGGAAAAGGAGGCACAGTGAGTGACTAGTCTACAGTTATGGGTAGTGATGACTAGGCATTGGGGCTTCAGAGTCTGTCTCTTAAGACTGTGACATGCCCACAGTGACATAATGACACTCTACAGAATTGCAGAACAATATGAGAGAGCATGGCATTATGGTGGCAAATAGTCCCACAATTGATTTCCGGTTTTATCAATTGCAAGGTACTGGTGCTGTGCATTTTATTAGAGTTATTGGAGATCATCTAAAAAGTAAGGATATGATAATGTGTTGGAAACATTGTACATAGCTGCTCACACATAGTAGGTGTTCAGATATTTATTTATGTTTCGTTTTTAATAAATGGCTATCTTCCCCTTCCTCTTGAAAAAAATTGGTAAAATATATATGTTATAAAAAATAAATGGCAGTGTATCATAACATAGAAGACATTAGAAGAGGTCAGTTGGATTGACCAAGGCAGGAAGCTTAGGTAGAATAAAGAATCAGTTCTGGGTTAACGCACCAAAGGCTCTATCAAATATTCATGACATTATCATGGTCTGGGCTTCCTGAAAAGGAACCATCTAACCTGATGTGCACTCTCAAGACCTAGATACCTTTGTCCTGTTTAGACCCTGAACTTTTACATTTAAAGTATCTCAAGTATATTAAACATCAGAGGTCATGGATTTCAAGTCCAAAGGAAAAAGGGAGCTTTTCACAGTGGAGATGGCTGTTTCTCTGAGGTCTGAAGGGACAGTAGTCATCAGGAGGATGGGAGCAAGGGTGAGATGGGAAAGGTGCTGTTCTGAGTAGAGCAACATCAGACAGCTCACCATGAAGCAGGTGCCACAGAGGACTCACATATGCGACAGCAGCAGCCTATGGCAACTGTCTTTTGCTGCTTCTTAATAGCCTCTTTTTCAGCTGATGAACAGATATTCCACCTGTGTGGAGCTGGCTTAATGCAAAAACAGCTGTGTCTTAAATATATAAACACTCATCAGAAATCTGTAAACCAGGGACAAAGCCATGTGGTTGTGTATCCTCTCTGTGGTGCCTGTGAAAAAAAAGCTGTGTGTGGAGACAGCACGTGTATTATGTGTACTCCTGAATGGAACAGAGGTCAGAGTGCCCATTCTTCCCCCAGTGTGGTGATCCAACAGCAAAGGAAAGGCTGGTAGATGTGGGAAGGGCTGCTGGATGTGGATGGAGTGGTGGGATGGGAAGAGGAATCAGTGGTGAGATGGAAATACAAGGCAAAAGAAGATAGCTTGTGCCATCTGCAAATGAGATGGAGCCCTCCTGAATTCCTGGCAGATTCATTGAAATGGACTTGATAAGGAACATGGTAAAACTCATCACCCACTTTTTCTGTACTACTTCTGTGTGAAGAAAAAGACCCATGTGTTTTAGGCTTTTTAGCTTGGTACCTGACGGATCTAACTAGAGCTGCTGGGATAATATTTCCAATATTCTTCTTCCTTTTTTTTTTTCTTCTAATTTTGGCTTTGAGTGTGTGCTTTTATTTTGTGTTAGTAAGGTGAATTGTTGAGCTTTTATGGTTTGTTTGAATAATGGAAGATGGACAGTTTGAGCTCCATGTAAGCATGAAAATGGTATTGTGTAAAAAATAGATCCCGAGCGGGTCCTAGTGAGTCCTAAGATTTCCTACATACTGATTCATATTTAGTTATGGTGGGCATTATAATTATAAAACAATTCTGTAAATATTAGATAACAAGATCTTGCATTCTTTGGTTACATACCAGGTTAGAGAAGTAACTTCTAAAGTACTATAGATTGAGCCAGACGTGTTTATGTGCCTAAGGGGACTTTCACTCCAAAGAAATCTTTAGTATGAGTTTTATGGTTGTTTATTGCTTAAAATAAGAAAGCTTCACTAATCAATGGTTAAAAGTAAGGATTAGTGAGAACACATCAAAGTATACCTAGAAGTTTGTAGTTTTTTAAATCTTGTCTGTATTGCTCTTTTAAATATGTCATGTGACACAGTTCATAAGTATTTTTAATACTTCAAAATATCAACTTTGACCAAAAAACATAATTTCCATAAAAACTGTGTTACAACCAGTGTGATGTTATATTTATTTGAGATATGATCTATATTTGCTGTGACCATCAATTAATAGTTGCCTAAACTGAAGTCCTAGTATTTGTGAGGAAATAGCTTTAAACATGAGAATCATTTACAATTCAAAGCCATATTGAGAAAATATCTGTATTAATTATAAAATGTTTTCCATCCTGGTTTCTGTCATTGAATTCCAATTGTAACACACTCAAGTAAAAGTCAATTCTTTCATATTTCATACTAGCAGGGACTTAAAACTTTTTATAGATTTATGTTTCCTAACCCCCCTGTAATTAACTCTCTTAAATTAAGCCCTTGCCTCGGCGATGCTGTCTATGGTGCCTCCTGAAATTGTAAAAAATGAAACTCCAGCTCTAACTCCCTTAAAGTATGTTAGAACTGTGGGGTTGGAAGGGACTTTGGAAGTTATCCAAAATTCCCAAACAGAGTTGGGATAACTTTTACAATTGGTCCTTAAGACGCTATTTAAGTTTGGCTTAGCCAGCTTCAGTGAATGGGAACTCGCTGTATTTCACTATTGAAGAATTTTTAGTTATTAGGACATTCTTCTCTATAGTGGGTGCCAATTTATCTTTGGAGCAACATGAATATACTTATCTACTTTTTCTTCCAATAAACAACACTTTAAATATTTGATGAGAATCATCATCCCACCTTTCAGTATCTTCAATCTGAGATCCCTCAGTTGTTCAGCATTTTTATGGTTATAAATGTTTTACTTTCCTATTCTGAACACTTTCTATTTGTTAGCATTCTTATTAAGATGTTTCAGGACATGATTCATGCATTCATTACATGCCTATTAAGCTCTTATTATGTGCCAGGAACCAGGGATGCGATGGTAAATAAGACAGGCAAGGCCTCCATCCTCAAAGGTATGGGCAATGAACAAGTAAATAAGAAATATACATAATGTGTTTTCAAGTATTAAGTGCCATAAAGAAAAATTCTGTAAAGCATAGAAAGCGTTGGCAATAAAGGAGGGCTATTTTAGATAGGTAGGTATTTTAGATAAATTGGGTAGTCAGGAAAGATATCCCTGAATAAGTGGGCATTTAACCTGAGACCTAAGAGCTAAGGCAATATAAGTGCAATAATCTTGAGGAAAGATGTTCCAGGTGGGGAAACAGCAATTGCAAAGGCTCTGAGGGGAAAATGATGTTGCAGAAGTTACTAACAGATGAGGGTCCATAGCTTTTCCCCCTTCTCATAACTAACAAGGAACCCTGTAAAGCAAAGTCTCTGTGTTTCAGTCTCAGTGCAAATTCTCCTTTCCACCTGTTCAACTTATCCCCTCCTCCTTGACGCACATTTATGTGCATGTGCACACACATACACACACACATTCTCTTAAAGATATCATCTCTGCTATATGAGTTCTTAGGAATTTTGTGATGCAGAATTGAAAGACTGAAAAGGGAGAGGGTGAATCAGATTGGCAGGAAGAAAATGGATATGCTTAGTCAGGGAGGCATCATTAGAAGTTGCAAACTCAAGTTCTTACACAGGCTAAGGGTAACATAAATGAGTGACACAGGTTGAGCGTAATGCATTGAAGAAACGTGGCTCCAATTGTCACATATTCCATATAAACAGGTCAGCTCCTACTCAGCTAAAGAATATTGTTGGAATGCATAATGCAAGCCCATATTGCCATATGTCCCAATTTCTCAAGAACAGCAACAGATCTGTTTTTTTATATGAGATTTTCCATTTTTAAAGACACTGCCATAGGGATTTCTACTTCCAGGAAGATATGGTAGACATATTTCTTTCTAGTCTATCCATTAAATATAACTAAAAACCCTGAACACTATGTTTAAAAGATAAGAAGACACTGAAAGGTGGAGAGAAAAGGGAAAATCAGCTAAGGACCCTAGAACCCAAGGAAATATACTATTGTGAGTTACCTGTTTTTGTTTGTATTGCCTCCTGTATTCCAGAGTTGGAGCTAAAGAATCTGAAAAGCTGGAAATATCAATGGGCATAGACAAAAAACAAAAACAAAAACAAAAAAACAAGAAAAGCTTACTCTCTCTAGCTCCCAAATAGGAAAGGGGAAGCCTAGCAAGACAAAAATTTAAGAAACAACGACTCTGTTCCAGCCATATAGCACAGAAATATTTAAGGCAAGCATGTAATAAACATGAGAGGGTATGGAAAAGGAAGGTTTCTTTACTTCACCTTAATTAGTAAAATAATAACACTAGTAATTGTGATAAGTGATGTGTATGTAATGTAATACCTAGAGCAACCACTTATAAAAGCTACAGAAAGAGATATACTCCAAAACACTATAGGTAAATCAAAATATATTTCTAAAACAAAGTTCAAGTAATCAGCAGGAAGTCAGGAAAAGAAAACAGAGAAATGAAAAGCAGAATAAACAATAAAATGTTTTAACGTATCAATAATTACATTAAATGTAAATGAATGTAAGTGGTCTAAATATACCAATTACAAGGCAGAGATTGGCAGGATAAAAACATGATCCAACTATATACTATCTAAAAGAAACTCACTTCCAGTATAATAATATAGGCAGGATGAGAGTAAAATGATGAGAAAAGATGGATCATGCCAACATTAATTGAAAGGAACTGGGAGTGGCTATATTTTTTTTTTTTCAACGTTTATTTATTTTTGGGACAGAGAGAGACAGAGCATGAACGGGGGAGGGGCAGAGAGAGAGGGAGACACAGAATCGGAAGCAGGCTCCAGGCTCTGAGCCATCAGCCCAGAGCCCGACGCGGGGCTCGAACTCACGAACCGCGAGATCGTGACCTGGCTGAAGTCGGACGCTTAACCGACTGCGCCACCCAGGCGCCCCGGGAGTGGCTATATTAACCTCAGATGAACTGGACTTCAGAGCAGAGACTATTACTATCAACAAAGAGGGACATTATTTAATGATAAAAAGAGTCAATGCACCAAGAGGCCATAGCAATCCTGGATGTCTGTATATACTAAATAACAAAGCTAAAAAATATGTGAAGCAGAAACTGGTAAAACTGAAAGGAGAAATAGACAAATCCACAATTATAATTGGAGAAACTTCACACTGTTCTCAACAACTGATAGAAAACTACCCAGGAAATCAGCAAGGAGACATGTGTTTGTCGACGAGGGCTTCCATAACAGTACCACAGACTTAAACAACAGAAATTCATTTTCTCACAGTTCTGGTGTCCAGAAGTCCAAGATCAAGATTTCAGCAGGTTTGATTTCTTCCAAGGCCTCTCTTTTTGGCTTGCAGATGGCCACCTTCTCATGTGTCCTCACATGGCCTTTCCTTTGTGGTACACACATCCCTTGTGGTGCTTCTTCTCATAAGTCATATTGGATTAGGGCTCACTTTATAACCTCATTTAACCTTAATTATCTCTCTAAAGGCCCTATTTCCAAATCTGGCCATAATGGGGATAGGGCTTCAGGATATGATTTTTTGGGGTGTGTGGGGTGGGGGACAAAATCCAGCCCATAACAACATAGAAAAACTAAACAACATCATCAACCAACAGGATCAAATTTGCCATTTGTAGAACATTCCATTCAACAGCAGCAGAAAGCACATTTTCCCTTCCAAACATCCATAAAATATATACCAAAATATATTACATCCTGGGCCATAAAACAAACTTCAACAAATTTAAAAGAGTTAGAATCATACAGTGTGTTCACCAACCAAAATGGGATCAAACTGGAAATCAATAACAGGAAGATAACAGGGAAATTCTCCCAAAACTTGTAAACTAAAGAAAATACTTCTTTAATATTGCTTCTTTAATATTACTTCTTTAATATTACTTACTTAATAACCCATGAGTCAAAGAGGAAGTTTTAAGAAATCAAATAATACATTAAACTGGAAATAAACGTACAACATATATGCAGGATACAGCCAAAGCAATGGTGAGAGACATATTATGGAACTGAATGGATATATTAGAAAAGAGGGAGAGTCTGTAGTCTATCCCAAACAACAAGAAGAAAGAGCCAAATTAATGAAGTTGGAAACAGAAAAACAATCTAGAAAATCAACAGGGGGAAAAAGAAATCATTCCTTGAAAAGATTGACGAAATTGACAAAACTTTACCTTGACTGATAAAAAAAAATAGAGAAGACACAAATTACCAACATCAAAAATAAAATAGAAAATTTCATTACAGACACTGTAGACAACAAAAGGTGCTATAGACAACACAAGAAAATAACAAATTAACCCTACACACATACATTTGACAACTTAGGAGAAATGGACCAACACCTTAAAAAACACAATCTACTGCAACTCAGCCAATATTAAATTGATAATATTAATAGACATAAAACTATTAAGAAAATTGAGTCAGTAGTTTAAAAACTCCAAAAAATAAGTCTCCAGGTTCAGATGGTTGCACTGGAGAATACCACCAAACAGAAGAGTTAATGCCAATTATATACACTCTCTTTCAGAAAATAGAAAAGGAAAGATCACTTCCTAATTTATTTTATAAAGTTAGTATTACCTTGATACCCAAACCAAAGATAGTACAAAAAAGAAAACTACAGAACAGTATCTTTTGTGAATATAGTCATAAAAATCTTAAATAAAATTTTAGCATAAGTAAGTCAGCAATATATAACAAGTATGCATGTTAAACAGGTGGAGTACAAGAGATGCAAGGCCAGTTCAATATTGGAAATTCAATCAATGTAATCTACCGTAATAATTGGCTGAAGAAGAAAAAAATTGCATGACCCTATCAATTGATGCAGAGAGAGCATTTAACACCCATTCATGATAAAAACTCTCAGAATAATAAGAATAGAGGGGAGCTTCCTCAGCTTGATAAAGAGCATCTACCAAACACCTAAAGTTAACATACTTACTGATGAGTGACTAAATACTTTCCCCAGGATCAGGAACAAGCTAAGGATTTCTGCTGTCATTACTCTTATTCAACGTAGTACTGGAAATTGTGGCAAATGGAATAAGGCAAGAAAAGGAATAAAGGACATAGAAATTGAAAAGGAAGAAACAAAGCTTTCCTTATTTGAAGGTGACATGATTCCTTACATAGAAAATACCAAGAAATCTACACAGACACACACACACACACACACAACCTCTTCTAGAACTAAGTTTATCAGTGTCACAGGAAACAACTTGCAAGAATCAATTGTATTTCTGTATATTAACAATGAACACATGAGCATCAAATTGAAAGTATAATACCATTTATAATAGGTCAAGAAAAGAAATAACGTAGGTGTGAGTCTAACAAAGCATATGCATGACTTATATGCTGAAAACTGGACAATGCTGATAAAAGAAATCACAGAAGATCTAAGTAAATAGAGAGCCATGGATGGTGTCAGGGGTTGGAAGACTCAACATACTAAAGATGTCAGTTCTCCCCAACTCCAGGTTGTAATGGGTTGAATTAGGGCCCTTCCAATGATATATCTACATCTTAATCTCTGCAACCTATGAACGTTACCTTATTTGAAAAAAGAGTCTTTGCAGATGTAATCAATTTAAGGATCTTCACACGAGGAGATCATTCTGGATTATCAAGGTGGGTAGACATCCAAGGCAAGCATTTTGTAAGATACACATAGAGGAGAACACAGGCACAGAGAAGGCAGCATGAAGATGGAGTAGAGAGAAAATGTAGCCAAAAGCTGAGGAGTGACGTTAGTGCAATAAGCTGGAAGAGTCAAGGAGGCATTTTCCCCTGGAACATCCAGAGGAAGTGCAACCCTGCTTACACCTTGATTTCAGACTTCTTGTCTCCACAACTGTGAGAGCATACATTTATGTTATTTTGTGCTACCAAGGTTGTGGTAATTTGTTACAGCAGCCGCAGAAACTAATACACAAGTTAAATACAATTCCTATCAAAATCTCAGCAAGATCTTTTGTGGAGGTAGACAAGATTATTGTAAAACTTATATAGAAAATAAAAACAACTAGACTGGCTAAAATGATTTTGAAGAAGAATAATAAAACGAAGAGCCTACTCAATTTTAAGACTTCCTATATAGATACAATAATTAAGACTGTGGTATTGATGGAGGGATAGATCAATGGGACAGAGTAGAGAACCCAGAAATGGAGCCACAGAAATATGCCTACTGATTATTTTAAAAAGTGCAAAGGTAATTCAATGGAGGAAAGATAGCCTTTTTAACAAATGGTGATGGAGCAATTGGATATCCATAGGGAGAAAAAAATGAACCTCAAGTCTCTTATACAAAGATGAGCTTAAAATGGATCATAGGCATATCTGTAAGATGTGAAAATAGAAAACTTTAAGGAAAAAATAGGAAATTTTCTTTGGAATCTAGGGGCTAGGAAGAGTTCTTAGACTTGGTACCAAAAGCATAATCCCTAAGAGGAAGAATTAATAAATTGAGCTTCATGAAAATTAAAAATGTTTGCTCTATGAGAAATGCTGTTAAGAGGATGAAAAGACAAGCAAGCTATGGAGTGGGAGAAAATATTTCCAAAGCACATATCTGGCAAAGGATACGTATCTAGAATACTCAAAACTCAATCCTTAAAAGTAAAAAGAGCTCTCAAAACTCAACAGTAAACAAACAAACAAACACACAAAGAAAAAACCCAACAAACTTACTAACAAATGGGCAAAAGATGTGGTGATACACTTCTTGAATGAGGGCCAAGAGAGGGATGAAGAAAAATTTGTGGACTGGTGGTTAAAAATACTCCAGAACAGCCATGTGACATGAAAGTAGAAAGAAAAAGTGGGTTTTTGTTAATGACACATTTTTCTATGTATTTGGGTGATCTTTCTTGTTTTTAAGAACTTACAAAATTAACTAATGTATTTTTTAACTATAATATGACAATGAGACTGAGCCATGTAAGATCTAGTTTTTTAAGGGTTACAAGTCAATGTTAGAAAATCTTGTGGTTACAGTTAACCCTGGGAAGAGCCTGCAGTATGTATATATAAATAGAGAGGAGAGTCAAGGAGAAATGGCTAAGTGTATATATGCTAAAAATAGTGGATATTGCTTGCTTTGCAGACCCTTGCTACTCCTTTTCAATTGGTATGTAGCCATGGTTATTGGTAACTTTTCTTACTAAGGATTGTAAGATTGGATTGTTTCCAATTCATACCTAGAATTCTAAGGTAGCAGTGCTTAGGATACATATGGAGACATGGTCTCCTGGGGATTTGATGGAGTGTTGCATGATCTGGATGATATTTCTGACCTAAGAGCACATTACAGAAGGGGAGTGGGGGGACCCTATCTCTACCTGCTTATCATGGTCAGTCTGGATGTTCATGTGTCATTTTAGCCACTGACTACTGGTTCTGGGCAGAGGGTGAATGAGCTCAGGTGCACAGAATTGAAAGGTAATGAGAATGATTAATCAAATTCTTTCCAGTAAGGAGTGCCATGTGCCAGACTCTGCCCTGGATAACCCTCCTACATGTGAATCAGAGGCCAGGCTCTGCCCTTAGGTGTCTGGTATCTGAGAGTAGACATCTGTGCTTGGAGCAAACTGTGAGTGACTGGAGGCCACTTTTGGCACGATGTCTTTGCTTCATCAGGCTTCTTTGCCAAGGTTTGTTCACAATCTCCTCTGGTCATGCTCATTTAGTTATGGAAAACAGAGTGAACATGAGTAATGGGATGTGCAGTTAGCTGTTGGGGAAAGAGGGCCCCAGTGGTAAGCCTCCTGCACAGTGGAAAGCCCCATGTGGTAACTAGAAAAGCTCCATGTGGTTTAAAACCAGTGTAGAATAATACCTGGATAATATATCACTCTGTTGTTGGCATATTTATTTATCTAATTATATCTATCTGTCTTGTATCTAATTTTAGAGAAATGAATAGGAAGGAGTTGATATGGAAAGACCAGGGTATTGGACTATTTGGATTTCTTGTTAAGATCTCTAGAGTAGGTGCAATAATCCATTTAGGGAACATATATTATCCTACAATATAAAGTAAAGTCCAGTAAAACATATAAATTTAAATCTTCTCATTTTGAGGCCAATAGTCTTTGAGTTCTATTCCTGATTCTACAGCTAATTAATTTATCACTCTTGGGGGTTAACTTTCCTCATCAGTAAAGTAGGAATTATATTATCTATCTGCTAGAGGCAGATGGGGTAGAAAATGATGCCTGGCCCATAGTAGGTGCTTAGCAAATGCTAATTATCACCTGTACCTAAATTCTAACCTAGAAAGATTTTATATCTTGACCTTAGAAAATTCCCTAATAAGGTATCTTTCTTAGTGGGGACACATTTTTTTCTTACCCTAGGTTAGTGCTTTATTCTGCATGGCATCTACATGGCAAAGAGCCAACTGGTTTAATAGAGAGGCACTGTGGTACAGAGGAAAGAGAAGTGGATTAGCAGTAAGGATCACTGGGTTCTAGCACACATTCTGTGTATCAGGAAGTGCTGTCTTAAACCAAACGTTGATTTATTGGAAGAGGAGAATCACTGGGATCACTGGGAGCCTAGAGGACCAGGTGTTGAAAACAGGTGGGAACCAAGGGAGCTTTGGGGGACTACATAGCAGGAACAACCTGGCCAGGCCTCGCTGTGCTAGATATGTGTGAGAACCATTTGCTCTAGATTTAGCATTGGGTGAAGAGCATCCAATTTGTTGAGCTTGTCATGTGTCCATGCCTTGGCTGCTTGAATATGGAAAAAGGGATGTTATCCTCAGTTCTGCTTTCATAACGACCTATACACTGTAAGGATTTCTTCCAACATGGGAAGGGTATGGAGTATTGGAAAGCTGTATCTTCCAAATGACAAATGTCCACTGAGTGCTGATATTAAATAGCTGTGTGAATTTGGAAGTAATTTCATATTCATGTTCCTCAGTTTATTAATCTGTAACATGAGAGATCTGGACCCTACCAGCAATTTTCAACTTAAAAAAACATTTTTAAATGTTTATTTCTTTTTGAGAGACAGAACACAAGTAGGGTAGGGGGCAGAGAGAGAGGGAGACATAAAATCTGAAGCAGGGTCCAGGCTCTGAGCTGTCAGCACAGAGCCCGATACGTGGCTTGAACCCACGAACAGTGAGATCATGACCTGAGCCCAAGTTGGACATTTAACCGACGGAGCCACGCAGGCACCCCTCAAATTTTATTCTTAAAGAGTTAACCAGTTTTATCAAATGAAACCTTATTTTGATACCCACGATGTAAAGCATGCAAAAGTAGACCACATGCTGTGGTTGAGGCAGGAGGTGAGGGTGAAAGAGAAAACTTTGCTCGGCCTCCCATTCCCCATCCTATATTCTGTTGCCCGGCCACTGCCCTCTCAAGCTTTGAAAACTCCCAGACTTTGAAAACTCCTGGGCTTCCTTAAAGATGGATCCTCCAGCGTCCCATGAAGCACAGTTTTCAAAACTGCTTCAGCATATACCAAATTAGGAAATTTGATTAAACTTGGTTTTCTTTCATTTTCTTCTTTTTTTAATTTTCTTTTTTCTTTTTTAAAATTTACATCCAAATTAGTTAGCATATAGTGAAACGATGATTTCAGGAGTAGATTCCATAATGCCCCTTACCCATTTAGCATTTTCACAAAATTTAAACCAGGGAAATAAAACATTGTAGAAGCCCCAACATTTTCTGTTTACTTGTCACTCTTTATTGATAATGGTTGTTTCCTATGCAAACTGACTAGAGGAATCTGCTAAAGAACTGAGGAGAAATTTGGTTTAAGTCACACTAGGAATTCCCTCCCAAAAAACACCATACTTTACATATACCATACAGTTTCACCCATACGTAGAAAAAAACAGTAAAAGGAAAGCGAAGAAAGCAAAATGCTAATAGGGGATGCTTTGGGATAATAAAGTTAAGGACAATTTTGATTTTTTAAATTTTTTATTCTCCCTATTTTCTAAACTTTGAGCAACACACATGTATATAACTTTAGTAATCAAAAAAGGTTAATAAAAATGAACACATTTCATTCAAAAGTAATTAAGTTAATTAAAAAGATTATTAAGTCAGCACTAAAATTGAAATTAATATTGTTAAGAAATAGCATATTATTGACTTTAAACTCAATGAGCCAGCACAGTTATAAATTTAAGGATCCACGTTTTTTGCATTTACAAAGGAGGCCATCTTACCCTTTCATATGGTGAATGTGTCTTATTCCCCCAGAGACAGAAGACCAGTGATTGGATAATATTCTGTGTATGAGGCAACTGGTGGCCATTCTTCAGGTCAACTACATGGGAAGGGATTCACTCTTTGGATACTAATGTCTGTTCCAGTGCAAATGTTTAGACTGGTGCCAGATTCAACTTCAGGCATCTAAGAATTAATCTCCTTATTTCTTGGTACCGTATCCTAGATCTACTGTCTTATAAGGCCTAGAAGGTAGGACATTCTTTGTCTCTTCCGTTTACTGTAGTCTCGGTCTATGATACCCACAAGGAGCACTTGACAAATGCTATGAGATCCCACGGTCAAAGATAAGCCTCTAGGATGATCTGTGGCAAGTATTAAAATACACCTTGACCTTTAGAACAACTGAAGAAAACTCGTCTGCATTTTATTCCTTTTTCTCCTCTATAAGGAACTCTAAGGTAATTAAGTTTAACTTCACCAGAAAATAAAAAGAAAAAAGTCTCATTTTCAGTATCTGACTGTCTCCTTAAGGGAGATGGGAGGATAATAGATGGATAGATAGATGGAGGCAGACAGAAATGGTTACAGTAGTCAGACAGATCTATATTCAGTTTATTATGTTTGATTTTCAAGTTAATTGAGTGTTTTGCCTTAAAATTGTCTTTTTCTTCCTCTTCCTCTCTTTGCTGTAATTTAAAAGGAGATAGATAAAGGCAAAGAAAAATCAATTTTAAAGTTTGCTTTCCAAAGTTGCTTCAGGATCTCAGTGATCATTGCTTTAAACCCAGAACTAAGCAGTCACATACAGCTGGCTTCATGGTGGCCCCTGTGATGAAGGGTCATTTGTGGCTGTGGTAGAGGGAAGCTAGGAAGGTGGGAGAATATAGACAACAGCATCTCATCCAGAGAACTGGAAGTCACATTGTGATTTTCCATGGGCCATAGTTTAATGTCAGGTCTCATGTTTCTGCCTAGCATGACAATGCCTTACATTTGTTTACAGAACACATTTGTACTTACCTTATGTGATCCTTACTTACCTGCAGGGTAGAAATGGCCATTCTCATTTTATGGATGAACACACTAAAGGCTAGAGTATATAAGTGACCAACATCAGAAAGTTAAATGCTAGTAAGTGGAAGCACCAGAACTTGCATCCTGGACTTCGGATTCTAAAGACAGTACTGTGTTTGCTATACCCCTTAGCTGTGATGACTAGATTATACCATATCTAATTTTGGAGGTTTGCTGTTATGCTCACCCCCAGATCTAGGTCAATAAAATGGCATTTTCTTCTTTAAGTTCTTTCTGACTTAATACTGGAAGAAATGATTTACTTAGTTTGGAGAATACCTTTAATCCTTATTTTTTTTTTTTAATTTTTTTCAACGTTTATTTATTTTTGGGACAGAGAGAGACAGAGCATGAACGGGGGAGGGGCAGAGAGAGAGGGAGACACAGAATCGGAAGCAGGCTCCAGGCTCTGAGCCATCAGTCCAGAGCCTGACGCGGGGCTCGAACTCACGGACCGCAAGATCGTAACCTGGCTGAAGTCGGACGCTTAACCGACTGCCCCACCCAGGCGCCCCTAATTTTTTAATGTTTATTCTTGAGAGAGAGGGAGACAGAGTGTGAGCAAGGAAAGAGCAGAGAGAGAGGGAGACGTAGAATCTGAAGCAGGCTCCAGGCTCTGAGCTGTCAGCACAGAGCCCAACATGGGGCTCGAACTCACAAACCGTGGAGATTGTGACCTGAGCTGAAGTTGATGCTTAAGTGACTGAGCCTCTCAGGCACCCCTATCTTTTGCCCTTATTTAAAAAAAAAGTGTACCAAATTATTTGATTCCATTGGGGTTGGCTTAATGAACTCCTTTTATTTTTTTTAATTAATTTTTTTAAAGAAGTTTATTCATTTATTCTGAGAGAGAGAGTGGGGGGAGGGGCAGAAAGAGAATCCCAAGCAGGCTCCACTCTGTCAGTGCAGAGTCTGATGTGGGGCTCGAACTCACCAACCGTGAGATCATGACCTGAGCCAAAATCAAGAATCGGTCACTTAACGACTGAGCCACTCAAACACCCCATCTTCATGAATTCCATTTAAAGTTGCTAGGAGTTGCTATGGCCAAGGTCAGAGAGATTGCTGCCTGTGTTCTCCACTAGGATTTTGATGGTTTCCTGTCTGACATTTAGGTTTTTTCATCCATTTTGAATTTATTTTTGTGTACGATGTAAGAAAGTGGTCCAGTTTCATTCTTCTGCATGTCAGTGTCCAGTTTTCCCAACACTTCTTTCTTGACATGTCTCTGGACGTAGGGGAACAGAAGCAAAAATGAACTACTAGGACCTCATCAAGATAAAAAGCTTCTGCACAGTGAAGGAAATAATCAAGAAAACCTATGGAATGGGAGAGGATATTTGCAAGTGACAGATAAAGGGCTGGTATCCAAAATCTATAAAGACCTTATTTCAACACCCCAAAAACAAATAATCCAGTGACAAAATAGGCAGAGAACATGAATAGTCACTTTTCCAGAGAAGACTTCCAAATGACTAACAGACACATGAAAAGATGTTAACATTACTCATCATCAGGGAAATACAAATCAAAACCACAATGAGATACCACCTCACACCTGTCAGAATGGCTAAAATTAACAACTTAGGACACAACAGATGTTGGTGAGGATGTGGATAAAGAGGAACACTTTTGCACTGCTGGTGGGAATGCAAACTGGTGCAGCCACTCTGGAAAATAGTATGGAGTTTCTTCAAAAAGTTAAAAATAGAGTTAGCTACCCTACAACCCGGCAATTGCACCACTAGGTATTTATCCAAAGGATACAAAAATGCTGATTCAAAGGGGCACATGCACCCCAGTGTTTATAGAAGCACTATCAGCAATAGTCAAATTATGGAAAGAGCCCAAATGTCCATCAACTGATGAATGGATAAAGAAGATATGGTATATATATATAGAATGGGATTTTACTCGATGATCAAAAAGAATGAAATCTTGCCACTTGCAGCAACATGGATGGAACTAGAATGTATTATGCTAAACGAAATTAGTCAATTGGAGAAAGACAAATATCATATGGTTTCACTTGTATATATTGAATTTAATAAACAAAACAAATTAACATAGGGGAAGGGAAGGAAAAATAAAATAAGATAAAAACAGAGAGGGAGGCAAATCATAAGTGACTCTTAAATACAGAGAACAAACCGAGGGTTGCTGGAGGGGAGATAAGTGGGTGTATGGGCTAAATGGGTGAAGGGCATTAAAGAGGGCACTTGTTGGGATGATCCCTGGGTGTTAGATATAAGTGATGAGTCACGAAATTCTACTCCTGAAACCAATACTACACTATATGTTAACTAACTTGAATTAAAAAAAAAAGTTATTCTAGGAGTGAAGTTATTAGACAAGATTATCTTGACTATCTAATAGGAAAAACATTCCATTAGAAGTTTTCATATGACCTTGAAGTGACCTTAAGTAAGTGAGTTAGCCTCTTGGGATGTTTTCTCTGTTCTGCAAGGGGCTTGATAATCCCTGTGCTTTATTCCTCATAGGGTTGGTAGAGTAGCTAAGTCACAGAAGTAGCTGCCTGAGTCAAAAGCCTTGGTTGCATGTGATGTGTAATCACTTGCAGGGACTGGGGCTTCAGGCTGAGATGTGGCTGAAGTAGCTTCTCTCTTGGAAATGAAGGCCATCAGTTATAAACAATGTTTCTGAGAAATTCTTTGAGAGACTAGTCTCTCTTGCATCTTTCATCCACATCCCTCCCATTCTCCCTTCTCCTAGAACATCTCTGACCCAATACAGGCTCTCAAATAGGCATGTGGAGAGTGCCTGTGAGCTGATGCCTACTTTCTTATGGTGTTAATATGTATCATATAGTCTTACGTATTTTGTGGCTGATATAAATTATTTGGCCTATTGAGTAAAAAGCAGTCAACATATGGATGTCATAGCTAGAGCTGCATTCTGAGGACAGTTGATAGTTATGCAATTTGGGTGAAGTAGAAGGTTTCTAGGACTGTTCCACTTGATGTCTGCAACAGCCCCTCTCCTCATCAAAGTATAATTGACTCTCAAAACAAAGCTCATTCTAGTAACTTTCAAATGAAAATTCCACTGATCTCCAATGAGTGTCAGCCCAGAGTCAGATACTCTCACATATGACCTCACTGAAAAATTGACTAGGCGTGGTAAATACTATAATTGTTATTTTATAGGTGAAGAAGCTGAAGCTCTCATTAAATAATGTGCTCAAAATCCCCTAGCGAGTAAGTGGTTGAACCAAGGTTCAAACTTTGTGTTTCTGACTCCCTAGTGTAGAGCTCTTTAGACTACACTTAACGTTTATTAGGTATATGCCAGCCACAGTGAAATAGAACCCACACTACTGTCATGAATCACTGCATCCGTCAAGGTGAAAAACCAATTTGTAAGCAACATTCTACCAATGATCCTGAAATTTAGGGCGGGGGGCAGAGAAGAGGGAGAGTTTTGATAAGAGATTTGGCCCTCTGCCTATTATTATAAATAAAGTTTTATTGGAACACAGTCATGCCTATTTGTTTCTATTTTATTTCTGGCTGCCTTTTTTTTCTCTTTAACTGAGGTATAATTGACATAACATTGTATCAGCCTCATGTACAAAGTAATAATTCAATATTTTTATGTACTGCAAAATGACCACCACAAGAAGTTTCAGTTCATCTCCATCATAACACACAGTTACAGTTTTTTCTTTTTTTTCCCTGTTTATTTTTTTTGTTTTTGTTTTTGTTTTTGTTTTGTTTTAAGTAAGCTCTACATTCAGTGTGTGGCTTGAACTCAGGACCCCGAGATCAAGAGTTGCATGCTTTACTGACTGAGCCAGACAAGTGCCCCTGATTTTTTTTTTCTTGTGATAAGAACTTACAAGATCCACTTAGCTGCTTTTATTTCTGGCTGCTTTCGCTCTGTAGTTGTAGAGTTGAGTCACTGTGATAGAGATCATGTGGCCCACAAAGCCTAAAATATTTACTGTCTAATCCTTTACAGAGTTTGCTGACTTTTGGTATAGAACATTTAGAAAATATAGAGAATTATTAAAGACGTAAAATGATCCCTAACCTCTCAACCCAGAAATAACTCCTGCTGCAATTTGCTGTAGGTATTTCTTAATGTTTTTCTCCTGTTATTAAATTTTAAAAAAGTATAATTTTAATGGCTCAATAATATTCTTTAGCATTAACGTATCATACTTTAGTCATTTTTTTCATATAAATTCAACTTTTTTTAATATAAATAATGTTATAATGTACATCTGGGCACTTATGCCTTGTTAGCATAAGTCTTTGCAGTCAGATTATTGAAGTTGGTATAAAAATGTTTAAAGTTCTTGATACATATTAAAACACTGCCTTCCAGAGAAGTTACATCAATTTTACCCTTAACTCTCCTGCAGAGCATGGGAACCAATACCTGCCTCGGTAAACCTTTATCAGTATTGAGGAATATATTTTCTTTGAAATTCTTATTATTAGTGACTTGAACATTTTCTTATTTTTTTATGCTATGAAATATTTGTGTCATAGACCTATTATTTTTCTATTAAAGATTTAAGTTTTTTCCTTATTCTTTTGATGGGCTTTTTGTTGATTAATATTTTTGTCACTTGGTAAGATCAATACATACTTGTGGCAAATATTTTTGTCTTTCAATTTTACTTCTAATTTTATGATGCTCTTTGAGGGGCAAAAATATTTGTTTTTTCTATAGCAAAAACTATTGATTTTGTTTCCTTTTATGATTTCTCCAGTTGCTTTTTCTGTATACAAAAAGACTTTCCCCATTCAGAGGTTACATAAATATTTATTTGCATTTTCTTATTGTTTTTAATTTACTTTTTAACCTTTATGAAATTTATTTTTGACATAAAGTACTAACCTGAATTATTTTTTTTCAAAATTTTTCAAGTTTTTGTATATATAAGACTCTCTCCTGTGCTCAGTTCATCTTTTAGCCATTCTTGTACTAGTTTCACACTATTTTAGTTGTTTATAGCTTTACAGGACAGAGTTAAGATTAATACCAGTAGAAAAAATACTCCTTCATTATTCTTTATTTTATGCATACTCTTTAAAAAACGTAAGTGCTTATGGGACTTTACCATGAGCATCTAGAGCAAGAGTTCTTAAACTAATCCTAAAGTGGCACACCACCTCTTTTTTGTAAATAAAGTTTTATTGGGACACAGCCCCACTAATTTGTGTATGTATTGTCTATCATATCCCATGATACAATGGCAGAGTTCAGTAGATGTGACAGAGATTATATGAAACATAAAGCCTAAGATATTTACTGTCTGGCCCTTTACAGAAAGTTTGCTGGTTTCTGGTCTAGAAGATTTGGGATATGGATTCAAGTAGATAGGAAACCAATGTCATAGGACCCTACATCTCAAGACATACCACAGATTCCAAGTAGAATTTTAGCTTTTTGCTACAGTTTATTGCATCTCTGTTTTTACTTCCTTAGTAAGGAGGAAGTCAAGATAGAGATAACCTTTTGTCTGCAGTTGGACTTCTCACTAGCTATATGTATTGCTACATTGACAGGGCATTTCTTCCCAATCTGACTTCTCTCTACAACCCTGGCCGCTTCTTTAGGGGTTATCAATATCTAGTACTAATCTAAATAAAATAAACACTACCATGTAAATCAACTTCTTGAAACATCATTCCATAGCTGGTGAAGTGAGTATTTTAGATAATCCACTGCTCTGATGAGCTCAGCACTGTCCCTCTTCATTTGCCCAGGCATATAGAAATTGGCTATATGTCTGGATTAGCTGAGGGCCCGAGGTGGGAGGGGTTGGAGGAGCTTTGATGAGACAAACAAGAGGTCTGAGGTCATGAAAGGCAACAAGGATTGCTTAGAATGTCAATTCTTCAAATGTGTGAGTATGTCTAAAAGATCCTGCATGACCCTTCTCTGTAGCCCATGTGAGCCATGTGCTCATGGAGAATTTGAGGTGTACTAAAGTGGGATCTCTGTAGATTTTAAAAATTGAATAGCAGTATCTCCACAAGGACACAATACACAAGCCTCTGTTTGGTTGTTTATTTTTATTACAGTTTCAAAACTCTGGCTTTTCTCAGTGGGAAGCATCAGGCTTCTCTTTGTGTGGTCTGGAATGGGCTTTTATGCACTTAGCAGCATGCTATGAAAGGTTGTTGTAACTGGTCAGAGTTCCATGAGAGGCTGACTGGAGCACCTAAAAAGTTGTGTGTGCACATGCATATTTGAGTATGTGTGTGCCTTCACACACACACACACACACACACACACACACACACACACACAAAGAGAAAGAAAATAGAAAAGAAAAAGGAAGTTTTTTAAAGAGCACATGTATTTTCTGGTACAGTCTCAGAATGATGAAAGAAAAAAATATATTGGTGCAAGTTGATGCAGAAATAAATATTTGCATAAGAGCCAAGAACTAAAAATAATTGTTTAAGTATTATTTTTCACCTTCTTGGAATATAAAGATAAGGTATGGTTTCTCCAGCCTTAAGACATTTCCTTTCTTTAAACTGTGCAATGATTATTTAAATAGGGATGTGACAACTCTATGGAAGGGTAGAAATTGAGGAAATGGGGAAGCAAAGAGGGTGGAAAGAGTAAATGTAAACAAAGAGGAAAAGAGAGACCAATGAGACTATAAATAAGAACAAAAGTATTGCAGAGACCTACTAGTGAGAAATGTTGTTTGATGATAATCTTTCACAAGAAATCTGGTCTTAGAAAAAGTCACTGGATGACAAATATGTCAAGGTATGCAACTGAGACTGGGCATGGTTTAGCTATCCAGGGCTCCACTGTGGGGATGTTAACAGTTTTGAGGTTTGGCATAGTTGAATATCTATGCTCAATGATATATATATATATATCCATCCATCCCATGGGCTATTAACGTGACACATACATACTCGTTAGAGATCATAAACTCTAAGAGCCGATAAGAGCTCATAGAAGAGTAACCTCCTACCCAGTGTAGAAATTCCATCCTATGATATCTCTGACAGAGTGGAATTATCAAATTATTAGATATTGAAAGCTTAAACCCCAGAGTTGTAGCTAAGATTGTAGGTTTTAGGATCAGAAAGTCTAGATCTGAATCTATGCTACTCCATGTCCGGGTTGCATCCTTAGGAAGGCTAGTTCAACCCTTTAAGCCGAAATGAACCTGTCAAATGATGATGATAATAGCATCTCCATTTGGAATGTGGTGAGGGTTAAGTGAGATGGTATGAAACACTTAACACAAGGTAAGTGTTCAGAAAATGTTATCTATTATTAGTTGCTGTTTTTATTATATCATCATCTCTTGTATTATTTTAGATTATGTATTATTTTTATCTGTTGTAGTCTCTTCATTTTACAAACAAGGATCAATCTGGAGAAAGCAGTCATCTCCATTATTGAATTGCACAGGAAGACTTTAAATCTAGAGAAGTTGAATAAGTGTTTAATGCCACTATCTCTCTGAAAGTTTGTTGGGTATATTCTCTGTACTATCTCCTTCAGACCAAAAGTGCATCACATAGGATAAAAGAATAGTTTGCTAAATATGATACCTCAGGCTTTGAACTAAAAAGAGGAGGGGTGATTTACTTTTGGAAAGAGTGAGGCTAAATCTTAAAGCAATTTTATTTACTGAAAAAATAATTATAATTCCTAGAGTATTGTAGAGTGGGTAAAAGGAAGGGAGATTCAATTAATGTTATCTTTGAGAATCAGAGGCATGGTGATGAATCAGAAGAGAGAAGTTCTGCTTCTCAGGGCCTAGACTTTTTACTCATCTACTAGAAAAGAATACCGTTCTTTAGTGGTTATGCCTTGTAATTGGGCATGGCTTATTTTACATCTAGCGAGTTCCAGGAAAAAGACCCGGCCAGTAAAAACAATCAGAGAATACATGTGAACTTACCATCCCCCACTTTTTAAAAACAAACATTTTATTTTGAGACAATTGTATATGCCCACGCAGTTGTAGGAAATAATACAGAGAGACCCTGAGTATCCTTTACATAGTTTCTCCCTATGATAACATCTTGCAAAACTATTATACAATATCACAACCAGGATGTTGACATTGATATTAGTCACATCACAGAATATTTCCATCACCAGAGGGATCCTTCAAGTTACCCTTTCATAGACAAACCCACTTCCCCCACACCTCACTCCCACCCTCTTCTTAAAAACTGGCAACTAATCTCTAATGGAGAACTAATCTCTTCTCCATTTGTATAATATTGCCATTTCAAGAATGCTAAATGGGATGATATATTATGCAACTTTTGGGATTAGCTTTATTCACTTAGCAAAATACATACCACAGTATATTTAACCATTCACCTATTGAAGGATATCTGGATTGTTTCCAGATCTGGCTATTATGAAAAAAAGCTTCTCTAAATATTTGCATACAGACTTTTATATGAACATACACTTTCATTTTGCTGGAATAATACTCAGTAGTAAAATTGCTAGGTAGTTGCCTATTTAGGTTTTTATGAAGGAGCCAAAGCGTTTTACAGAACTGCTGTGTAGTTTTACGTCTCCACTAGCAATGTATGTATGATCCATTTTCTCTACATCCTACAGCACAGCGTTGTCACTTTTTTTAAATTTAGCCATTCTGATAGGTGTGTAGTAATATCTCATTGTGGTTTAATTTGCATTTCCCTAATCACTAATGATGTTGAACATCTTTTCAAATGCTTAATTATCTGTGTATCCTCTTTGATGAAATATCTCTTCAGATCTTTAGCCTGCTTTTCCAAACAGGATTTTTTTTTACTGTTGAGTTTTGAGATTTCTTTACATATTCTAGATACTAGTTCTTTGTGAGATATATAGTTTTCAAATATTTTTTTCTCACTTTTGTTATAATTTTGATGAAGACCAATTTATCAAGTTTTCCCTTTATGAATTGTGCTTTGGTGTCATATCTAAGTACTCTTTGCAGCGCCCTTTATTCTGAGGATTTTCTCTTATTTTTTTTTCTAAAAATGGTTATACTTTTACATTATACTTCTAAGTCCATAATCCATTTTGAGATCATTTTTATATAAAGTATGAGACTTAAGTCAAGGTTCAGTTTTTGCCTGAACATATGGATGTATAATTGTTCTAGCACCATTTGTTGAAAAGACTATTTTTCCTCCTTTGAGTTGATTTTGCATCTTGGTCAAAAATCAGTTGAGCATATTTGTGTAAGGTCTATTTATGGGTTTTCTATTCTGTTCCTTGGTCTATATGTCTATCTCTCCACCGGTACCATACAGTCTTGATTATAGTAGCTATATAAGTTTTGAAATTGGGTAGACTAATTCCTTGCACTTCACTCATTTTCAATACTCTTTTAGCTAGTCTAATTCCTTTTCGTTTCCATTTAAACGTTAAAATAATCTTGGTTACATCTACAAAACAAATCTTGCTGAGATTTTGACAGAAGTCTTATTAAATCTATATATCAATTGGGGAAAGTTTAAATCTTTACTATGACAGGTTTTACAATCCACAAACATAATATGTCTTTTAATTTATTAAGATCTTGTTTGAATTTTCTTCACCAGCATTGTGTAGTTTTCAGTGTTCAAGTCGTATTAGATTTATATCTAAGTACTTAATTTTTTTTGAACAATTGTAATTGGCATTCTCTTTTTTCTTCTTGGAGAGAACTCTTGCCTATTTTTCATAAGTACATATAAAGTTATATACATATGTATATACACACACATGTATATACACACACATATAATATACACACACACATATAAACAGTATAGTTGACACACAATGTTACATTAGTTTCAGGTGTACAGCTTAGTAATTTGACAAGTTTGCACATTATGCTATATTCACCACAAGTGTAGCTACCATCTGTCCATATACCGCTATTACAATATATTATGCTGTGCCTTTTATTCCTGTGACTTATTCATTCCATAGCTGGAAGCCTGTATCTCCCTCTCCCCTTCACCCATTTTGCCCAGCCCCTCCCCATCCTCCCTTCTGGCAACCATTAATTTGTTCTCTGTGTTTATAAGTCTGATTTTGCTTTTTGTTTATTCATTTTTTTTAAGATCCCACTTTTGAGTGGAATCATATTGAATTTGTCTTTCTTGATCTGACTTATTTCACTTAGCATAATACCCTCTAGGTACATCCATGTTGTCTCAAATGGTACAACCTAATCCTTTTATAAGGCTGCATAATATTCCTGCGTGTGTGTGTGTGTGTGTGTGTGTGTGTGTGTGTGTGTAAATGTATCCCACATCTTTCTTAACCATTGTCTACTGATAGGCACTTTGATTGCTTCCTTATCTTGGTTATTGTAAATAATGCTGCAATAAACTTAGGAGTGCATAATACCTTTTTGAATTAATGTTTTCGTTTTCTTTGGATAAATAGTAGTGGAATTATTGGACCATATGGTATTTCTATTTTTAATTTTTTTTTTAATTTTTTTTTCAACGTTTATTTATTTTTGGGACAGAGAGAGACAGAGTATGAACGGGGGAGGGGCAGAGAGAGAGGGAGACACAGAATCGGAAACAGGCTCCAGGCTCTGAGCCATCAGCCCAGAGCCTGACGTGGGGCTCGAACTCACGGACCACGAGATCGTGACCTGGCTGAAGTCGGACGCTTAACCGAGTGTGCCACCCAGGCGCCCCTCTATTTTTAATTTTTTGAGGAACCTCCATACTGGCTATACCGATAGTGGCTATATCAATTTACATTCCCACCAACAGTGCATGAGGGTTCCTTTTTTCTCCACATTGTTGTCAACACTTATCATTTCTTGTCATTTTGATTTTACCCATTCTAACTGGTGTAAGGTATTATCGCATTGTGGTTTTGATTGGCATTTCCCTGATGATGATGAATGATGTTGAATATCTTTTCATGTATCTGTTTATACATATCTGTTGATAATCGGTATGTCTTCTTTGGAAAATGCCTGTTCAGGTCCTCTGCCCATTTGTTACTCAGGCTATTTGTTGTTTTGGTGTTTGGTTGAATAAGTTCTTCATACATTTTGGATATTTACTCCTTATTGAATATATCATTTGGAAATATCTCCTCTTTGGTAGGTTGCCTCTTCATTTTGTTGATGGTTTCCTTCACTGTGCAAAAGCTTTTATTTTGGTGTAGTCCAAACACTTTATTTTTGCTTTTGCTTCCCTTGCCTGAGGAGATATATCTAGAAAGATGTTGCTACAGCCCATGTTAGAGAAATTACTGCTTGGGTTCTCTTCCAGGATGTTTTTATGGTTTCATGTCTCACATTTAGGTCTTTAATCCATTTTGAATTTATTCTTGTGTATGGTATTAGAAATGGTCCATTTTCATTCTCTTACATGTAGATGTCCAGTTTTCCCAGCACCATTTATTGAAAAGACTCTTTTCCCCATTGTATAATGGTATAATCTTTTTAATTTTCATGCCCACATGTTTATTGTTCATATATCGAAATACAGTAGATTTTTGTATGTTTATCTTATGTGAGCTCACATATTAGTTCTAGGTGTGTGTGTGTGTGTGTGTGTGTGTGTGTAGATTCCTTGGGATTTTCTGTATTGAATATCATGTCATCTGCAATTAAGATGGTTTTGTATGCATTTTATTTTTTTCCTTGCCTTATTTTACTGGCAAGAATTTTTAATACCATGTTAAATAAGAACATCTTTGCCTTGTTCCTGATTATTAGCTGTAGGGTTTTTGAAGATGTTCTCTATCAAGAGAAGGAAATTTTTCTTTGTTCTATTTTTTTCTGAGAGTTTAAAAAAGTTATGAAGTAGTGTTAAATTTTGTCAAATACTTTTTCTGCATTGCTTGATAGGATCATGTGGCTTTTCTTTGTTTGTCTGGGAACATGGTAGATTATACTAATACATTTTTGCATGTTGAACCAATCTTGCATCCTTGGATTAAACCTCCACTGGTCCTGGTGTATAGTTCTTTGCATATATTGCTAAATTTTGCTTGTTAATGTTTTGTTAAGGATTTTTGTGTCTGTATTTATGAAGGATATTGATCTGTAGTTTTCTTTCTTTCTTTTTTTTTTTTTTTGTATTGTCTTTGTTTCATTTTGGTATCAGAATAATTCTAGCTTCATAAAATGAACTGGAGTGTTCCTTCCTCCTCTGTTTCAGGAAGGTATTCTATAGAATTTGTGTTAATTCTTTAAGTTTTTGGTAGAATTCTTTTGTGCAACCATCTGAGGGTAGAGGTTTCATTTTGGGTAGGATTTTAATTATTGATTCATTTTCCCATAATAGTTAAGTTACTATTCAAATTATCTATTTCATACCAGGTGATTTGTCATATAGCGTTTGGGGGGGGGGGTGGATTGGTTCATTTCACTTAAATTGCCAAAGATAAAGAAATTGTGGTTTATATACACAATGGAATACTACGTGGCAATGAGAAAGAATGAAATACGGCCTTTTGTAGCAACATGGATGGAACTGGAGAGTGTTATGTTAAGTGAAATAAGTCATACAGGGAAAGACAGATACCATATGTTTTCACTCCTATGTGAATCCTGAGAAACTTAACAGAAGACCATGGGGGAGGGGAAGGAAAAAAAAAAGGTTAGAGAGGGAGGGAGCCAAAACATAGGAGACTCTTAAAAACTGAGAACAAACAACCAACAAAACTAAAAGGCAACCAACGGAATGGGAAAAGATATTTGCAAATGACATATCGGACAAAGGGCTAGTATCCAAAATCTATAAAGAGCTCACCAAACTCCACACCCGAAAAACAAATAACCCAGTGAAGAAATGGGCAGAAAACATGAATAGACACTTCTCTAAAGAAGACATCCGGATGGCCAACAGGCACATGAAAAGATGTTCAGCGTCGCTCCTTATCAGGGAAATACAAATCAAAACCACACTCAGGTATCACCTCACGCCAGTCAGAGTGGCCAAAATGAACAAATCAGGAGACTATAGATGCTGGAGAGGATGTGGAGAAACAGGAACCCTCTTGCACTGTTGGTGGGAATGCAAATTGGTGCAGCCACTCTGGAAAGCAGTGTGGAGGTTCCTCAGAAAATTAAAAATAGACCTACCCTATGACCCAGCAATAGCACTGCTAGGAATTTATCCAAGGGATACAGGAGTACTGATGCATAGGGGCACGTGTACCCCAATGTTCATAGCAGCACTCTCAACAATAGTCAAATTATGGAAAGAGCCTAAATGTCCATCAACTGATGAATGGATAAAGAAATTGTGGTTTATATACACAATGGAATACTACGTGGCAATGAGAAAAAATGAAATATGGCCTTTTGTAGCAACATGGATGGAACTGGAGAGTGTGATGCTAAGTGAAATAAGCCATACAGAGAAAGACAGATACCATATGGTTTCACTCTTATGTGGATCCTGAGAAACTTAACAGGAACCCATGGGGGAGGGGGAGGAAAAAAGAAAAAAAAAAAAAAAAAGAGGTTAGAGTGGGAGAGAGCCAAAGCATAAGAGACTGTTAAAAACTGAGAACAAACTGAGGGTTGATAGGGGGTGGGAGGGAGGGGAGGGTGGGTGATGGGTATTGAGGAGGGCACCTTTTGGGATGAGCACTGGGTGTTGTATGGAAACCAATTTGACAATAAATTTCATATAATAAAAAAAAAAACAACTGAGAACAAGCTGAGGGTTGATGGAGGGTGGGAGGGAGGAGGGGTGAGGGGTACTGAGGAGGGCACCTGTTGGGATGAGCACTAGGTGTTGTATGGAAACCAATTTGGCAATAAATTTCATATTAAAAAATAAATAAAATTAAATAAATAAATTTCCAAATGTATGTATGCAGAATTGTTTTCAGTATTCCTTTATTATTTGATGTCTTCGTGGTCTGTAGAGATATCTTGTTTCATTCCTGATTGATAGTTTGTACCTTCTCTTTCTCTTTTTCTTTCTGTCCAACCTTGTTGATCTTTTCAAGGAACCGTATCTTTGTTTCATTAATTTTCTACATTGTTTTTCTGTTCCATTTGTATTAGTTCTTGTCTTTCTTCTTTCTCCTCTTTGGTTTAGGTTCATTTTGTTCTTTTTTTTTAAGTTCTTGAGATGGGAACTTAGATGATTGATTTGAGACTTTTCCTCTTTTTTTTTTTTTTTTTAACATAAGCAGTTAGTGCTATAAACTTCCCTCTCTGCACTGCTTTAGCTCTGCCACAAATTTTGATATGTTGTATTTTTATTTTCCTTCAGTTTAAGGTATTATTTGACTTAAAATTCCTTTTTGACTGATACATTATTTAGAAGTGTTGAGTTTAGTTTACAACAGTTTGGAGGATTTTCTGTTATTTTTCAATTAGATTCCATTTTGGCTGGTGAATGTACTCTATGATTTCAATCCTTTTCATTTTGTTGAGGTTTGTTTTATGGCCTAGGATGTGGGTTATTTTGGTGTATATTTCATGGATACTTGAAAATATGGGTATGCTTTTGCTGTTGGGTGGAGTTTTCTATGAATGTCAATTAGATATGATTGGTTGATGGTGTTGTTGAATTCTGTAACCTTGTAATTTTCTGTATACTTGTTCTATCCATTGGTTGAGAGAGGGGTGTGTGGTTTCCAACCATTATTGGATGGATCTCTTTCTCCTTTCATTTTTAATAGTTTTTTCTTCACTTATTTTGCAGCTCTGTTGTTTGGTGCGCTCACACTTAACATTGTGTTGTCCTGGTGGATTGATCCTTTTTTCATTATATAATTATCTTCTCTGTACGTGGTATTTTCTTTGCTCCGAAGTCTAATTTATTTTATATTTATAAAGCCACTCCTGCTTTCTTTTGATTAATGTTTGCATGATATATGTTTTTCCATTATTTTATTTGCAGCCTGTCTACAATCATTTTATTGAGAGTGATTTTCTTGTAGATAGGATTTAGTTGGGTCATGTTTTTAATCTATTCTGCCATTTTTGGGGGCCTTTTAGTTCATATATTTAGACCTAACACATTTAATGTCATTATTTATATGTTAGGGCTTAGGTTTCCCATTTTATTTTATTTTTTTCCCTCTTCGTTCTCCCTGTTTTTTATTTCTCTTTTTCCTGCCTTCCTGTTGGTTACTTAAACATTTTTTTTTAGATTTAGTATTTTGATTTATGCATAGTGTTTTGAGTGTATTTCTTTCTAAGTTATTTTTAGTGGTTACTCTAGATACACACAAACACACACACACACACACAGATACACAAACATAAGCATAGTCTACTGGTGTCATTATTTTAACAGTTTGTGTTAAATGTAGACACCTCTTGTAAACTTCCCTTTATGTCCCTTTACCCTCCCCTACCTATAACATTACATATCTTGTCTACATACATTTAAAACCACATCTGTGTTATAATTTTTATTTCAATTTTCACACATAATTTAGAAGAATCACAAGTAGATTAAAAATCTACTTTGCTCTTATTTTTGCTTACCATGTGTTCCCTTCCTTCCTGATGCTTTAAGATTCTTTTTTCATTTCCTCTGTTTAGAGAATTCAATGAGTGCTTTTTTAATGTTTATTCATTTTTTGAGAGAGAGAGAGAGAGACAGAGTGCAAGTGGGGGAGGGGCAGAGAGAGAGAGGAGGACACAAAATCTGAAGCAGGCTGTAGGCTCTGAGCTGTGAGCACAGAGCCTGATGTGGGGATCGAACCCATAAACTGTGAGATCATGACCCTAGCTGAAGTCGAATGCTCAACCAACTGAGCCACCCAAGGGCCCCCATGAGTGATTATTTTAAGGTAGGTGAGATGGCAACAAATTCTTTCAGCTTTATTTCATCTGAAAATATTGACTTTCCCTAATTCCTGAAGGACATTTTCACTACAGATTCTAGGTTGGGGTATCTGGCTGGCTCAGTTGGCAGAACATGGGACTCTTGATCTCGGGGTTGTGAGTTTGAACCCCATATTGGGGGGCGCCTGGGTGGCGCAGTCGGTTAGGCGACCGACTTCAGCCAGGTCACGATCTCGCGGTCCGTGAGTTCGAGCCCCGCGTTGGGCTCTGGGCTGATGGCTCGGAGCCTGGAGCCTGCTTCCGATTCTGTGTCTCCCTCTCTCTCTGCCCCTGCCCCGTTCATGTTCTGTCTCTCTCTGTCTCAAAAATAAATAAACGTTGAAAAAAAAAAATTGAACCCCATATTGGGGGTAGAGTTTACTTAAAAATAAATTTTAAACAACGATTATAGTTTGACCGTTGTTTTCTTTCAGCATTTGAAAAATGTGCCATTTCTTTTGGCCTCTGTGGTTTCTGATGAGAAATCCACTGTCCTTTTAAAGATTTTTCCATTATTGGTAAGGTGCCATTTTTCTTCAGCTGTTTTCAAGATTTCTTTTTCTTTCTTTAATTTTGGAATTTTGGCTATGATATCTTAGCTTGGGCAGCCATAACAAAATACCATAGACTGGGTGGCTTAAAGAACGTAAACTAAATTTCTCATGGCTCCGGAGTCTGGAAGTCTAAGATCAGGATGTCAGGATGGTTGAGTTCTGGTAAGAGCTCTCTTCGTAGCATGCAGATGGCCACCTTCTCGCTGTGTCCCTAGATGGCAGATACAGAGAAAGAGAGTTCTCTCTCTTCCTCTCCTAATAAGGCCACTAATCCTTTTGAATTATGACCACATTTAATCTTAATTACCTCCTAAAAGCCTTATCTCTAAACACAGTCACATTGGGTGTTAAGACTTCAACATAGGAATTGGTGGGGAGGGGAAGGGACACAATTCAGTCTATTGCATATGTCATGGTGTAGATTTTTTTTGGATTTAATCTGCTTACAGTTCAGTCATCTTCTTGAATCTGTAGGTTGATATATTTTACCGGTTTTGGAAGTTTGAAATCATTACTTCTTTGAGTCCTTTTTAAGCCATGAATCCTTTCTTCTGTCTTCTGGGATTTCAATGACATAAATATTAAATCCTTTGATATAGCCCACAAATCCCCATGGCTCTGTTTATTTTTTTTTCTGTGTCTTTTCTTTGTTGTTCAGATTAGGTAATTTCTTTATTTTTTAAAAAATGTTTATTTTGAGACAGAGAGTGAATAGGGAAGGGGAAGAGAGAGAAGAGGACAGAGGAGCCAAAGCAGGCTCTGTGCTGACAGCAGAGAGCCTGATGTGGGGCTCAAACTCATGAACCATGAGATCATGACCTGAACCAAAGTCGGATGCCCAACCAGCTGAGCTACCCAGGGGCCCCCAGATTGGGTAATTTATACCTTTCTATCTTCCAGTTCACCAAATTTCCCCCTCTGTGTCCTCTATTCTGCTGTTGTGCCCATCCACTGAGTTTTTCATTTTGGTTATTATGTTTTCAGTTCTAAAATATCCATTTCCTTCTCTTCTTTCATTTTATTCTTATTTATACTATTTGCTGATACTTTTGTTTCTTTGCTAATACTCTGTATTGTTTTATTTGTTTCAAGTATGTTCATAATTGCTCATTACAGCACTTTATGGTGGCCTTTTTTTTTTTTTCAACGTTTATTTATTTTTGGGACAGAGGGAGACAGAGCATGAACAGGGGAGGGGCAGAGAGAGAGGGAGACACAGAATCGGAAACAGGCTCCAGGCTCTGAGCCATCAGCCCAGAGCCCGACGCGGGGCTTGAACTCACGGACCACGAGATCGTGACCTGGCTGAAGTCAGACGCCCAACCGACTGCGCCACCCAGGCGCCCCAATGGTGGCCTTTTTATAGTCTTTGTCCGATAATTCTAACCTCTTTGTTATCTCACTATTGGTATCTATTGATTATCTGTTTTCAATCAGTTTGAGATCATCTTGGTTCTTGCTATGACTTGTGATCTTTAGTTGAAATCTGAAAACTTTGGTTCCTATAAGATTCTGGGTTTTATTCAAACTTTCTGTTTTACCGGGCTCTGGCTGACAATGCTATCAGCAAAAGGTGGGGGGAGCCCCCTCCTTACTGCCTGGTCCTGGTAGAAATCTAAGTTCCCTATTTGCAATTGATTCCTGAGGGTTGAGCTTGTTATTTCTGAGCAGAGTTTGGAGACCTGGCTAGGCCTCACTGATACCTCCTTATCTGAGAGCAGTAGTGATGCTCCCAAGTAGCCTCCACAAACACCATGATGGTAGTGGAGGAGTTGCTTTAATCCCTCTAAGGGGTGGTAAAAGGGCTCCTCTCATAAACCCAGAAGGGATGGAAAGTAGTGCCTTGTTACTTCCAGGTGGGAGTAAAAAGATCCAGGCTCCCCATATGGTTTCAAATGACACCATGCCATGTGTGTGTGGGTGGGGGTGGGGGGTTGTTATTGCTTGGCAGAGATGAAAGTCCTTTCTCCCACTTGGCCTGCATATCTCACAGGTAAGAAAGTAAGATGCCTCATTACACCCTGGAAGTTTAGGTTCCCCACTTGGTCTTTGCTGGTCTGGGTAGGGGTGGCTGACAGCACTTTTTTTGTGGTGTTTGGCTAGATTGTGATTACTTTATAAAAGTTTTCTGCCTTCCTAGACCTTTCCTGATTCTTTGGTTAGAGTTAACAGGCTTTTGATGGGACTTTTTTTTCACTTGCACTGTACAGTGTTTCTATCTCCAGTTTATCCAGCATCTAGTCTGAGACATATGAGATGAAAAGAAGGCTCAGGGAACTCACTACTTTGTTGTTCTTTAGGTCCCAGGGCCCCTAGTAAGTCTACCTTCTCTCCACCTTTCAGAATCTTTATCTATCTATCTGTATCTATATATTATATATGTAGATATATATTAATACATACAAATATATAATATATAAAATATAAATATATAAATATATGTATTATAATATTTTATATTTTTATATTTAATATATATTTATATATAATGTCTAAGGTTTTTAGTCATACTTTTTTTTAATGCTTATTTATTTTGAGAGATAGAGAGTGAGAGAGCAGGGGAGGAGCAGAGAGAGAGAAAGAGAGAATCCCAAGCAGTGCAGAGCCTGACATGGGGCTTGATTCCACAAACTGTGAGATCACGACCTGAGCCTACATCAAGAGTTGGATGCTCCTTTAGTAACACTTAATAGAAGGAGTAGGAGAAGGTATGCCTTACTTCATCTTCCCTGAAGCGGAAGTCTATGCATTTGCCTTGAAAATGCCAAAATACTTGACAAATGTATGATAAGCTGATGGATCATTTGATGGTTAATTACAGACAGGCTTTAAAGACTCAGAGACTCCTGGGAGCTGTCCAAGCTACTGGACTCTCCAGCTTAGTGGAAGAGAATTTTTCATCTGTCTTCGTATTTCTAATGACCTTGAATTTTTCTTCTGTTTTCATTTGTTTTGGTACCAATCTCCAACTGCTCTGACCTGTCCTATAACACTTTAATCAACCTTTTAACTGCTGTCCTGTGAACCCATGCTTAGCTGGGCCTTAATAACTGGCTATGAATTGGCTATTTTTGACAATAATTTGTATTTGATATCACTGTAGCCATCGCCTAGTCTGACTGGATTTTTGGAAAGTCCACAGCACTGTAGTGATCTTCAACTGCTTGTGTCAATGTTACCTCTAGTCATTGAATTGCTTTGTTTGTGGAACAGTAGAACACGTTTTCTGGAAAAATACAAAGCAGAATGAAAGCCCTTCCCTCAAGATGCTGAATAGTTTCAGAGTGAAACTAGAATTATTAAAACTAGGGGGAAATTTCTGGGACCTTTAATCTATACAGTATTCATTTACTTTTAAGGTATAAGGAACAGAAAAAAAATAATTGGCTATTTCGAGTTTTGTTATTTTCCTCTTCTGTCAATTTTGAATATTGGCAGAGAAATAACTACAAAACATTTTCCTTTGTTCTACTAGGAATATTGAAAGAGGATGCTGCAGCCATGGTAGAAAAAGACTTTTTTTTCCCTGTAAGAGAATATCTCTTGGAAATAGGAAAAATATAGCAGTCTCTCATTATGAATTGATCTTGGAGCTTAGAAGTAGTAGTTATTCCCCCTACTCTCCCATCCATTCCATTACTAATGCAGTACGTAAAAGGCAGAAAGATGAAGTTTGAAAATTTTGGTGACTCCTAAAGAAAATTTGATCGGTCTTCCTTTATCTGATGGTATTTTTATTGGTTGTGTTTTTATGACTTAACATTCCCTTCCCCACTCTCCACCTCCAACAGGCAACAGTTTCCCTTCTTGAGATTTATGGGAATCTTTTATAGGAATTTTACCTAGATGTCAGTCTATTAACCCTCAGGTACTTAGTTTGTTTCATGGGGATTACAGACATTGGAAAAGGAACTGCAAAAATACATGGACCTAAGAATCCTCAAAGGACTTGGATTCCAGTGAGCTAATGAAGGGTATTGAAGGCATTTCATCTGGTCTTTCACTGGACTGTGCATGATGCCTTATAGGCATTATTTAATTAAGCATCATGATTTCCTAAAATATGGATTTAGTATGTAAATGTTGGTCTCTCTGTCTTCAAAGTGGAGATACCCTTTGTACTGAACCCTCCCTCAAATTTTTCTAATCAAAGGCAGATGTTAATTGTCTTTACTTGCACAAATAGCCAGTGTCTGGCAACAGATGACTTTCTAACTTATATGAATTGGCTATTTCGAGTTTTGGGTTAAATCTATAACTCATATTTTACTCCTTGATATAATCTGCTGAAATAATCAGGATAATCTAAAAGGCAATACCTGACAAAGGAACATAGTTATGAGTTTATAAGTAACTGGTTTTGGTAATTTTTAATGCCTGGACCAGATCAAACTAGTAAGTTGCAGAGCCTGGATTTGATCCCCGGTTTGCTGGATTACAAAGTCACACAACTTTAGAGAATGAGTTATTGTACTCTTTAACATGGTGTTTCATTCTCACTGAACATAGTAAATGTTGGATCACTGAATGGATGATGAACTGTTCTGAACCATGTAGCTTATTATACATCACACATTATGTACCATGCAAGACTGCCAGCTTACAGTCTATGCATGGTCTTCTGAATACTGATAAGATGAGGGAGATGGTACTTTCTATGTGCCCTGAGGATATTATGAGTATTAATAAGCTAACATCCATGAAGAAAAAGTCTACCAACAAACTCTTGTTATTTGATGACAAGAAAAGTCTAAGTGAGTGAAAAGTCAGAATAAGTGGCTACTTAGAATTTTAAAAAATTATATTCAAGAGCATTCAGTATCAGAACAATGATTTATTAAGTGGATTTGTGGGTCTGTTTTATAGAATATATAATATTCTTAGGAAGCTTATATTTTCATGAATTATAAGCAAGGAGGTGCTGTGCAAGTGCTTAAAAGCCTTTTCTTATTTTAAGAAACTTGGTTGGGGGCGCCTGGGTGGCTCAGTCAGTTAAGTGGCCGACTTTGGCTCAGGTCATGATCTCGCAGTCCGTGAGTTCAAGCCCCGCGTTGGGCTCTATGCTGACAGCTCAGAGCCTGGAGCCTGTTTCAGATTCTGTGTCTCCCTCTCTCTGACCCTCCCCCGTTCATGCTCTGTCTCTCTCTGTCTCAAAAATAAATAAACGTTAAAAAAAAAAAAAAAGAAACTTGGTTGTTTTTTGGGAGATCATGAGCATATGATATTTTTTAACAAACCCTTTTATATACCAGAAGAGTAACTTGAAGATTAGTTATACATATATGGTCACAGATTTCAAATATGAAAGATATATATGATTTAGCATTTACTGTCTACTCAATGTGGTAGAATAGAGCAGTTTAAAGTCACTTGTTCTGAAGTTAGATGGGTCTGGATTTCAATCCTGAAGCCACCCTTAATCATAGGACTGTGGGAAGGTTATGTAGCATCTCCAGTACTAGGTGTCCTCATTTCTAAAATGCAGAGAATACAAGTCATACACATCTCATAAAGTTGGGATATTCAATGTGATAATATATGAAAAGTTCTATGAACAATATTTGTACCATAATAAAGGTTAACTGCTTCTATTATTAATATTATTGTTAACACTATTAATAAGTGACAAGAATGATGCTTTTTCCCTGTGACAGTTTGGGTAATAACTGAGTCTATATTTGTTAGCATCACAGGATGGTAAATCCATATATAGCATCCTACCCCCTAATTTCTGCTTCTTGCCTAAGGTAGGAGCAAAGAAATGACAGATTCAGTCCAAAATATCCTTGGGTGGCTCAGCTAACCCTGGGATTAGGTTAGGGATTGAGGACTGCTATGACATAGGTCTGAAAAAAAGGGGATTTCAAGATCCTTGTATTTACTCTAGGGTATTCCAAAAGTTTGCCACTGCCTTGAAACTGCGAACCAGCCAATGTGAAGAAGGGTCCCCAGGGAACTGTTTGCTGTAGAAAGAATGCTGACTTTTGCCCTAACTTCTTTTCTGCTCACTGCAATAGCAACTTAGCTTCATAATGTCCTCTCTTGTCATGCATCCTGATCAAAGTAGTTATTTAAAGGTTGTGGCTAATAGAAGAGTAGGTACCCCCGGTATTTCCCAGAACAGAGCTCGCATTCTGGGAATCTTGGGTCCATGTGACTTCCTGAGTCAGTGATTCACACTGAGCAAGGAGATAGGTTTGGCATGACACAATCTGCAGATTCAAAGAAATCCCCTGAGAAAGGATGAGGCTGCTGAGAGTCCCCTTTGCTGGCTGAAGCTCCCAATGTATGCACAAAACACCCTATCCCAGGCCCCAGATGTGTGCAGGTTTCTAATTGCCAGTGCTGCACTAAGATTTGAAGGGTGAGAGAGTTGCAAAATCACGAACACCGAGGGCGGTGTTAGGAAGGCAGCTTCCTGCACACTCTTGTAGGTGTTACTGAGATTATCAATTGCTCCGGGAGAAACACAGGACTGGAGGGCTTAGGGAATGTGGTGGTCCCTCTCTTCGCTGTTTCTGCACCCTGAGGTTGATATTTCCCAGAGACAGGCACCCTGCATTTCCATTTCTGCAGTGAAATTAACTCGAGCTTGGCAGGTAAGTCTTTTAGGTCACCTTTAAAAAAAGGTATGTGAGCTGTGGTGGGGGTGGGCTATATCCCATTCTCTTACCTTGGACATATTTTATTGGGGCAAAAGTGGTATTTGGAAGCTTAGATGTGGAGCAGAGGTTTTGAAGAAGCCAAATTAACTACGTGGCCCTTGGGGGATAAACAAAAGGAGGGGAAGGGGACTTAGGCATTTTCTCCCTAATAAATCTCTCATTTTTCTTGGAAATTTTGCCTGTAGGCTGTTCCTGGCTCCAAAACAGGGTCTTTGGCATGAGTTACAGCTGTGATCTTCTCTGTTTTCTTTTTTCTTTTTTTTTTTTTTTTCTATTTTACTTACTACTGCATGAGAGCAGGCAGACAGAAGTGGGGTTGCACGTTGTCAATACAGGCTGCAGAAGTCAATAAGCAGCCAGACAGGGAGTGAAATTGGAGGAGGCAGCTATAGATTTCTTAGGTTATTTCTTGTGAGTTTTTCAGAACTTGTGTGATTCAGGCTTGTCAGATACTATTTTGAGCTGGGCTGAGACAAACACATTCCTCTGGTGCACCAGATGTTGTCTGCAGCCTCCCAATTTCCAGAGGCACCTGGGTTGGTTTTCTTGGATGTGAGGGAATGTCCAGTCAAGGGATAGGAATGAGGGAATAGGAAATTACAATGGAGAAAGTCAATGTTTTATTGCTCTGGAGTTGGGTGGAAATCCTAACATAACCCTGGAGATAATTATTAGGATAGTAGTGATGGGCTTGAGGGAATGAAGGACTGTGCCTTATTCATTTCAGTGCATGGATCAGGTGGATACTCAATATATGCATGTTGATCGAATATTAGTACCAACATGTGTACTTTTTGGGTGAGCTCAGGTTGATATTCTGCCTTCTTAGAATAACAAGATGGAGTAATAAGAAAGGCTAATCCTGATTGGTGGGTAAATTATTAAGATATGAGTTTTGTTGAATAGTAAAATGTCCTCAAATGGAATCATTGGACAGGGACATACAAACATAGAGCCTGCCTGCCTATCCATCTCAACCCGTCTCTCTCTCTCTCTCTCTCTCTCTCTCTCTCTCTCATTTATTAATCACTGATTCCAAGAGAATTTAAGGCAGCCTATAAGATAGACCTAATGCAAATTAGCATTATTAGAGATAAAAATGACAGGTGATAAGGCTTCATTCAAAGGTCAATCTTATGTGGTTCTGCAGTGATATGGCCTACAGATAACTGAAATACAAGAGTAACTGTAATTTTTATTTTAAACATTTGTTTTAGCCTTCCCTTCTACTAACCTCATACTTTACACTGCAAGCAAAAGCAAAGTAGACAAATGCTCTGGCCCTGACCTTTCAGAGTCCCATGAGGTAAAGCTAGCAAAGGGTAGGTAACATGGCACAAGTGATTGAGTAACATGGAGGGCTGGTTGAACATTCTGCCCTTGGGAGGCGATAAAGTTGATAATTGGGTGGTCCTTCTCATATCTTAGCCTGGGCTGGTCTTTCATAGCCACAGCATGTTTTGCTTACTTTTTCTTTCCCTATTTGAATCATGAAATGGAAGAGCATGGTCTCCCTTCCCATCCTGCCTAATAAAATATTCTATTATTTTCTTGCTACTAAAATATTCTATTATTGCTGATCACTTCCTCTTCAGCTCAGTGTGTTTGTCACTAGCCACAGTTTACATAAAACATAGACTTCCTAGAGCTTGAATTGCCTTTAGAGTGGGTGCTGGGGACAGGGAGGGGGATTCCGGGTATGCTGAAGAATTCCTGCAACTGCCAGGTCTGGGAGCCTGGCTGGGAGCCAGAAGGATTGTGGACAGATGCTTAATATGCTAGGTTGACTTGGCTAAGCTAATATTCCCAGGTTCTGACCTGGAGCTGGGGGAGGGACACATTCATTCACTCAGCCTACACAGAAATATTGACATAATGTCTGCTATGTGTAGGATATAGAGTTCTTGGCATACTTGGCAGTCAACCACAAGGGTCTCTTTCCCCAGGAAGTCCACTCTGCTACCCAAATAGATGTATCATGCCATTATTTCACTTATTTCTCTGGGGAGGGAGAAGACCTTTATCCCATTTCACAAATGATACAGATTGATGTTTTAAGCACCTTGCCTAGGATTGCACAGCTAGTGAGTAGATAACTCATGATTGAAATGCTGTTTACGTCAAAGTACGGGCTATTCCAATGACACTATGCATTTTAAGCAAAGACATATTCAGAAAAGGCTCTTCTATAAGACATACTAAGGGCTGGAAAGTTTGGTTAGGGAAGCTCATGGGGGAGTAGAAATTAAGGTGGGCATTGAAGGATGAGCATATGAAAAAGAAGCGCATTTGGCTTAAAGAATAAAGGTTTACTGGCTCACATGTAATGGAGAAGATCAGATAATGTTGCCAGGACTGGATCTTTCTGTCTGTTCATATCTCCTGCTGTGTTGGCTTTATCCTCAGGATCTGCCAATTGCTCTCTGGACCCTCCCCTTCTGGCAGCAGGATGACTGCAAGAACTTTAGTCCTCTGCCTAGTCCTGAGCTCACTTTTCCTCATTGGACCCAACTGTGGCTGGGCAAAACAGGAGATACCTTGATACCTTCCCTCAGAGTGCATGAGTAAAACTAGGAGAGAGGCAAATACCCCAGAGGAAAATCAGAGTGGGAAAAGGGGACTAGATGCTTGGTAGCCCACCGACATCCCCTAGCAGAGGATTTAGAAAGACAAGGGAGCAGTGGTGGTAACTGGGGGTATAGCTGGGTCTGGGTCAGGAGTCAAGACACCAGCCCTGCAATTCTGCTTTTGCCAACCGTGACGTCTTACAATGTTTTCTGACCATTGGAGCCATAGTGCTACAACTTGATAGTTTCTTCCTGCACTTGGGGGTTGGGGGTGAGAGGTCTTACAATAAAGAGGCAGAAGTGAGTACACCCAGTAAGGTAGAGTTATATCAGGTCCTTCCCCTGGCTGTTCTCCTAATTCCCCACCTCTGCTCTGAGGATGCACAAACCCTGTACCCTAGTGATGCATTGATGTTGGCTCCTGGCCACTCCCTCCAGTGTGAGTTGGGTCTGAAAGATCACCAGCTGCTCAGAGATAAAGCAGGGTGAAGGAGACAGAGGGTCTCAGGGGTTGGAAGCCTAGTGAATGGCCCTAGGGGGATACAACATTTGTTGTTCCACTAGCCCTGTCCCAACCAATGCCTAGATTTGCTCAAGGAGCTTATGCACCTGGGGGCATATGCTAAAGTCATGAGTAGGAAACTCCACGTTTGGCCCATTGAAATATAGAGCTTGCATGTCTTTTTATTTCTCAGAAAAAGCAGCATGGTAATAAGAAACAATATTGTCCCAGGAGGAATCAGGAGACACAAGTTTGGTCTGGGCTCTGCACCTACAATTCCTCATTTAACTTTTCTCCAAGTTACTTTTATTTCTGAGTCTCAGTCTTATCTGTAAAGTGGGAATAAGTATTCCTTCCAGGTGTGTGAGGATCACACACAAAAAGTAGGCAACAGCTTACCTGATGCTAGTAAGCCCCCAATGGAGTTTTTCCTCTCTTCCTTCCTCAGATAGAATTATTTTACATACAAGCCTTGTTATTCTATCAGGAAAATCCAGGGTTATGCTTTGGAAGGCCATTTCTGCCTGCGTTTGAGTCAGATTGGATTTAGCAAGTGCAAAGGGCTACCGAAGTGACTTGATAGAATTATAGCCAGGATTCAGAGGGCATTGGGAATCCTGAGCATTGACTCTTTGAGTTCCACACTGTAATCATCCTTTGAACTTTCCTCTACCCATGGCCTGTTCCTCCATGAGTGATGCCACCCCATGCCCAGCTACACTTGGGAACAATCACAGCCTCCATGTCTTTGCCTATTTTTTCTGCTGCTCAGCCTCTCTATGTTGCCTTTACGCATCCCATCAGTCAACAAAGTCCTCTTGATTTTATACCCAAATCCCTCTTAAGTCCATCCCATCCTGTCATCTCCAATGTTCCAATGCTACCTTGTCCCTCACCGGACTCTAATAATTGCTGCTTCACTGTGCATGGCATAAAGAGGAGCTCAATAAATGGCTGCTGAACAAATGAGGAATGAGTTAATGAGACAGATGAAATTTAGTGAAATATTTATTTAGGCCCTAAGTTTCCAAATCTCCCCTGTTTGTAAGATGGGCATGGGTTGTTATTTCTAGGAACATTTATAGGAAAAAAAAAAACACTAGGTGCATTAGCTACCAGCTTACCATGTTGATGTTACCTATTTCTATTTTATGGAGATGTTTAAGAACTACATGTCAGGCAGAGTTCTTGTTTCCACAGTGAAGACCATTCCCAAGTCTTCCCATGCCCTGGGGGGACATGCTATACCATTTCCTACTCCTCTGAGGTCTCATTTCACCATCCTCATTGAGCCAGCCTCTGGGAAACCTGATCTAAGCCTGTGTAATGCTAGAAGTGCCCGCTTAACAGCTTGGCAGGGAGGAGAGGCGATTTACTTACCCGACTGAATTACCTGTTTACACTTCTGATCTCCCTAGCATATGTCAGGACAAGAAGATAATAGAAGAAATTGTTAACACTGCATGGGACTAGTGCATCCACATGCAAGAGAGATTTAACACATGAAAATGCTTTCTGTGCTGGTGAATCTCTTTCTCCATCTGAGCTGCCTTCTTCCCCTCATTTGCCTTGCAACAAATTTTCCTTTAAGTATCTTTGCTTAAGGTTCTTTCCCCCTGAAGACAGAAACATCTAGCTGACAGCTTACAACTCTCTACTGATTTGATGGCAGCCTAGGGACTAAAGAATAAGCCTATCCTATAGGTCTCTCTAAGGAGCTGACTCTAGGATGCTACAAGTATCTGTTCAGAAAATTCTCATGAATGTGACTGTTCTCAAAACAGGAAGGGAAGAGAATTCCCTGGTGGGTCTCCCTTCTGCATGCTGGAGGAATGAAGTTGAGGCAAAGTCATAAGCCAAAGTCATAAGTCAGGTTGAGGATGGAGGTTTCTGGTAGAGTGGGTTGGGGATTCCATTGCAGGAGGAAGGCTATTCTTGAATGGCTGTCCAACATGACTTGTTTGTTTCTCAGTTACTAATAGAAATCATCCACTTGTCCGAGAATCTCTCCTGCAATGTCCTACTTCAGGGCTTGAAATTTTGTCATTAGAGATCCATTCATAAGACCATGGGATGAGACACACATGCATGAATCTCGTTGTAGTACCCATGCCAAGGGCCACTCAGTAAATACATCTGGAGTCAGACACCGGGCTGGTTGCTATGAATACAAAGAAAAGGAAGTCATATCATCTACTGCCCAGGAGTGTACAGTCTGGATGGTAGTGTCCATCCTAAGAATAAGGAGAATAGGAACTAACATACCTAGTGCTTACTCTATGCGAGTCACTGTTATGTGTGCTCCTCATGCCTTACCCATTTCATTGTCACAACTCTATGAGACTCATTCCTATTTTACAGGTGAAGAAACTGGGCCCATGGCCATTAAGTGCCTAGCCTAAAGTGGCAGAGCTAATGTATACAAGACACATGAGAGCAGGGAGAAAAGAGGTGTGGTTAGGGAGGTTCACACACCTGAACATCTCCACTGATTGTGGACTTAACCCTCACCCTAAATGGCCCTTTGAGCTTCCTTTGAATTGTACATCACCCTCTTCCTCTTATCAAATTTAGGTACTTCTGGGAAGGGACAGAAGTCCCTGATATCTTGATATGAATTTAGTGTTCAGACATTTGAACCTGAGATGGGAGAGGGCAGAGCCTGAGGAGGCAGAGACATTTGAGATTATTTGGGTGGCTTTTTGATTTTCCCAGAGTCAGTTCTGGTCAGGAGGCTGAGAGGCAATAAAATGGCACACAGATAGAGGGAGGTTGTTGGAAAGAGAGCCCTCAATCTCTACTGTTTCTGCTGCATACTGTGACCCAGAGACTTTTTTTCCTTGATGCCCTTTCAGGGCTGCTTTAATTATAAGGGGGTGGAAACCCAACCCAAACTGCTTTAAACAAAAAGGGAATTTTAGTGGAGTCCATAAGGAGAAAATCTAGGGTTTGTTCTGGACTGAGGTACAACTTGATGCAGTTTCATGTGATATTGCCAGGTTTCACGTTCTCATCTTTCAACTTAGTTCTGTTCTCCTCACCTCATGATCACAGTATTAATGCAGCAGCTCCAGACCTCAGTCTGCATAGTTTCTGTCTCAGTTGGGTGGCAAGGAGGGGTGATCTAAGAGCTCCTTTCCTGAGTAATCAGAAAAAGAATCCCTGGCTTTTCTTCTATTGACCCTATTAAATTGTCTGCTTATTCCTGGAGCAATCACTGTGCCCAAGAAAACAGGCTATACTGATTAGCTTAGACTAATTGGCACAGGGGTGGAATGAGAGTGAGGAACCAGTGGGCCCCCAAGAAAATTTAGTTTACCATAGAGAAAGGAGATAATATCCTTTGCTGAAAACTTTTCAAGTGATGACTTAACAGCACAGCCCCTTCAGACAGCATTTTCTCTCCAGGGTCGGCAGCATCCGCAAGACCAACACCTTCTTTTTCTCTTTCTTACCATTCAATATATGTACTTTATTGTCAGCAGTGTGTCAAAGTAGCTCAGTGGCAAGAGGAATAGAAGGAATGGCTAAAGAGCTATAAGAATACACTGGCTTTTTCAATGGCCCTGTAGTTCCTTCAGTCTTGAGTCAGGGTTCTTATTCAGAGCAGAGGGACCCAGAACATCTTTGGTCCCACAGATGGTGTTGGTTGGGTACCGGCATATGGGGAGATATGTGGGTGGGAGCAGCTGATGTCAGGAGGGCTGAGTTGGAACATTGGATTTGAATCAGGAGAAAAGTCTTGAGGCTTCAGTTGATGAAGAGAAACCTTCTTAACTGAAAGATGTGGAATTCTGGAAGCCTCTCTGTAAGAATGATGAAAAAGAGGCCTAACTCTGAAATGATTAAAAGTCTGCTGGACACAGTCTTGAGGCATATATATGGGAGCTACTAGAAGGGGAGTCAGGGCCTCTTGCCATGAGTACTTCTTGTCAGTGATTTCCTTCCCTTGGCCCCTGGGAGAGACAACCTGGTGGAGAAAGCTTACATTATTTAACTGTGTGACTTTGGAGGATTTACTTAATCTTTTGAATCTAGATACCCTTATCTATAAATGGAGATTTCATGAAGAATTGTGAAAATTAAATGAAATAATTTTATGCAAAAACTAGTGCAAGCTTGGGCCGGGGTAGACAATTTAATCAATGTCATTTGCAGCTTTTTTTTCTCCCCATCTATAAGCTCTAGTTTACAACTAGACTACAATAGTAGTCTATAGTCAGCAATTTGGAAGTTTTTCTCTCAACTTAGTACATGACTTCATGATATAAAGCATGTGGATAATGAGTGACTGAAATTAACTTGTCATTAATGCATTTATTTTGGATTTAGTATTTTTTGAGCAGTTGGACCAGACCATGGAATACTGGAGGTTTTCTGGCTAGGTGGACACCCCCCCCCCCCACACACACACACAGACACACCTCCCCCTGTGATGCAGCATGGTCCCTAGATCAGAGCCACTTGTGTTAGAATCCCAGTTCTGCCCCTAACTAACCATATCATCTTGGGGAGTGAATTAAATCTCTAACCTCAGGATCTTGATTAGCAAAATGGGGATACTAATACTTGCCCAAAAAATTACTGTAAGGATTTGAGACAAATCATGTAAAGCCTAGTCATGTTATGATTCTCTACATTGTTAGTGCCCACTCTGTGGAATTTTACAATTTAAAATATCATTTCCCAGATGGTAGCTACACTTGTGATGAGCACAGCATATTGTATAGACTTGTCAAATCATTGTGTTGTACACCTGAAACTAATGTGTCATTGTGTGTCAACTATACTTCAATAAAAAAATAAAAAATAAATTAAAAAAAACCACTGTGATTTCCATGCAAGGCAGTCCCTGGAAGGGTAGAGGCCTAGAGTACCTCATCTGGTGTTGGAGGAGCCCCCATATTGGCCATACATATATTAAATCAAAGTACACCAGACCAGTGGCTCCTAAGCTTTCTCTGTCCAAGCATAGGGTGGGGTGGAAGTCAGTTTGCTTTTTCTAAGGGATAACCCTGCCTTCATGCTTCTGTGATTTACTTATAGAAGAGGTGACCACATTGGATGAGAGGTTAGATTTCATGGACTTCAAATGTCCTTTTCTAACTCTGAGATTCTGGGTGCCTACAATTTCATTTCTATTTGGGAAGTAACCTTTATAATTGGTAATGGTGTGGTCTTAAGCAAGCTACTTAACCCCCCATCCCTTAATTTCTTAATTTTAGAATGGGACTAATTCCAGTGACTACATCTTAGGATGGTTGTGAGATTTAAATGGAAAACATGTGTCATTGTTGAATGCAGTGTGGTACGATGTTACTGCTGCTCACAGATACCCAGTTCTCTTCTCATTTGGGCCATGTCAGGGTGACATTTTGTGGGTCCCTTGCTGTTGGATGGGGCCATATGACTAAGTCCAGTCAGTGAATTGTGGGCCAAAATAAGGTCTATAACTTCTGAATCAGAGAATTTAATGGCTGATGTGCTACTTTTGGCACAGTCACATTAACATTCAGGATGATGGCTGTTCAGTATGCCTGACTTCCCTACCCTTGGTCAACATATCATGGAATATGAGGAAGAATGACTTCTGGTGTTTTGAGGCACTGAGAGTTTGGGGACATTTTTGCTGTTGTATAACTTAGCCTATGCTGACTGATATGTATAGTGTTTGACCTGAGATAGTAGCTAATATTGGGCACTTACTATGTGCCAGGTACATGTTAGTTCACACTTTACAAACATACTCTAGAAAGACATATCATCATTATCCTCATATTTATAGGGGAAAACAAAGGTGATAAATGTTAGGTAACTAGCCCAAGGTCACCCAGCTAGTAAGTGGTAGAGTGAAGATTTAAACCATATCATCACTATTTTGCAGACTCTATAAACCGAGTCTGTGGTTTCCTAGTATGATCATCTAATATTAATTCTTCAGCTTCAGACCCTGTTGTTTCATTTGTAAATGATCTCCTTCATTGACTATTACTCTGCAGAATGGTGGTGAGGTTAGGAAATCATCACAGTGGACTTCCATGGTTATCTAAATCTCAAGTTGTCACAGGAAGTCTCTCATTGCTTTGCTTAACCACTTTTTGGTTTTTAACTTATTATTTAAACAAAAGTCTTTGGTGTGGGGACAAGAAACCTGCTAAGGGTATGAAAGACTTTTTTTTTCTACCTTTGCTTGAAGGCATCAAAATGATTATCTTGATTCAGGCTTCACAGAAGCAGAGAGTGAGATGGGGATTCATATGTTATTTATTGAGGGAGTGCTCTTGGGAGAAACCTGTAAGGAAGTGAGGGAGGCAGGAAAGTGCAGGGGAAGAAGCTAAGCAAAGATGTGATATAGCCTCAGCCTAGCCTCAGCTTGATCCCATGGGAGAGCTATAGAATATGATTTGTATCACAGAGCTTGTCCTGCGTTGAGGCAAGAGGATTGAGTTTTTATCCCCCTGAATCAGTTGATCATTGGCCTTAGATGTAACCTCCAAGGCATATCCAGGTTAGGTGGTTCCCACTGGCTAAAGACAGTTTTCCAGACAAATTTGCAGGTGTGAGCCAATTAGCAGCCAACACCTGTAGCAGTTGGGGAATGCATGCACCTGCCAGATAAGGGAATCTGGGAGATGCACCAATAGCATCTACTACAGTGTTTGAGGTCAGTGGCTCATCCTTTTCAGATTTGTGCTTTTTCTGGGAATGATAGGGTCAAGTTAAGGAGAGGCAGTGAAGTCTGTAACACAGTAGTGGAATGTGGTATCAATGAGGCCTTAGTACATACTTTTTGTTGATATCCAAGTGGTGTGCACGTGACTGTGAGGACTGGGTGGGCACAGAGCTCTGCCTTGACCTTTGGATCTGGAGCTAATACATTTTGTCTGGTCACCTGGAAAAGCTCTTACTTTCTACCTTTTTAAATGGGCATGGTGGCTGCCGAAAATGTTTTGGCAATTCTTGGGTTGTTTTCCTTCCTAGTGAAATAAGTAGCTTCAACCTGGTACAGATTCAACAATTTAGCCCAATAATATTAATGCTAACACCAATATCAGCACAGTTTATGAAGTGCCTATTATGTGCCAGGGGCTTTAGTTGTACTAACTATTTTATCTAATCCTCCCCATTAGTCTGTAAAGTAGGAATCATAGGATTTGTTTTATGGTCCAGGACAATAAATAACAGGGAAGGTCGGCAATTTGTCCAGGGGCACACTGTTAAAACACTTAGTATAAAAGTAGTAAAGAAAACAAATCCTAGCATCGAAGAACAGAAGATTAGGAGAAAATGGTGAAAAGCCATATCATCACCAAAAAGTACAAAGTATCATACTGTGTAATAGGGAAGCCCCGCTCTTTTTAGTAATATCAAAATGTTGCTATGTTTAGTGTGGGGGGAGGAGAGCAAGGCAAGGTTCACATGCTGGAGATGGGATTTGATTCCAACTCTGTAGGACTCTGAGGTTGAGACATCTTATTACCACACTGTTTTAATAACCATGTGATTTAAAAATGTCTACCTGCTGGGTGCTGAACCATAAATTCCAGTATGGAAGAATGGCTAACCACCCAGGCCTTGGAGACAGACAGACCTGAGTACTGGCTCTATAACTTGGGACAAGTTATATAACCTCTCTCAGCCTGTTTCCCATTTGTCAAATGGGGATAATGATACTTAGCTTGCATGACTCTCATGTGGATTAAATGACATCATTTATGTAGAAGGCCCATCATGTAAAAAAAAAAAAAAATAGCCAGTCTATACTAGTCATTATAGTACATCCATGAGGATTCTAGCTGGGGAGAAAAAGACAGTTTCAACTCTCTGTTGTTTAATAATAAACTACAAAATTTGGTGGCTTAAAATGTCAATGATTTGCTATTTCTCATGGCTGTGGGTTGACTGGGTGAACCACCCAGTTAGCTATGTTTCATATAGTGTCAGTCTGGTCACTCATGGTTACATTTAGCTGGAAGCCTAGCTGAGCTCCAAAAGGGATGTCTAAGAAGGCTGTAGTCCTCTTTCACATGCTTCTTATCACTCATTGGTCTAGCCTGCACTTCGTATATGGTGACTAGCTTTTAAGAGCTCCAAAGTGGAAGCATCCCTGCCTATTTTCGAGTTGGCACACTGTTACTTCTTTAGGTAAAGCAAGTCACATGGCCAATCCAGATTCAATGGGCAGGGAATCAGACTCTAAGTCTTATTGTGCAGAATGGCTTGTATATTGGAGGGGGAGGAATTGTTGGCAGCTGTGTTAGCGTTCTCCAGAGGAAGAAAACCAATAGGATATATACAAATATATATAAAGGGATATTTCTTGGTTCACACAGTTATGAAAGCCAAGAAGTCTCACAATCTGCCATATGCAAGCTGGAGACCCAGGAAAGTGGTGGTGTAATTCAGACCAATTCTGAAGCCCTGAGAATTGGGGATGAGGTGGGGCTGATGGTGAGTCTGAGAGCCCTAGAACTAATGTATGAAACCAGTGCATGAACCAGATGGATGTTTTAGCTCAAGCAGAGAGTGAATTCACCCTTCTGCTCCTTTTGGTTGTATTAAGGCCCCCAGGGGTTTGGATGAGGCCCACTCACATTGGGGAGGGGTGTTCTCTGAACTCAGTCTACTAAATAAGATGCTAACTTCTTCCAGAAATAGCTTCATGGACACACCCAGAAATAATATTTTACCAGCTCTCTGGGTATCCCTTAGCCCAGACACATTGACACATAAAGTTAACCATCAAAGAAGCCATACTTGGAGACTGTATTTCATGGGGCATTTATTCTAGACCTTACTGTCCCAACAGAGTGCTACACTGGATATACAGATATTTACCATGAAGGCCAATACTCTGGAGAATGGGTTAGTGTTTTTATTTTTTAATTTAATTTTTTTTAACGTTTATTTATTTTTGGGACAGAGAGAGACAGAGCATGAACGGGGGAGGGGCAGAGAGAGAGGGAGACACAGAATCGGAAACAGGCTCCAGGCTCTGAGCCATCAGCCCAGAGCCTGACGCGGGGCTCGAACTCACCGACCACGAGATCGTGACCTGGCTGAAGTCGGACGCTTAACCGACTGCGCCACCCAGGCGCCCCGGGTTAGTGTTTTTAGAGAAAACTTCAGAGGACCTGGGGCTTCAGTTGGACCCTGAGTGAAGGATGAAAAATTTCTATGGAAAAAAAAAGGAGAGGGTCTATCGACTGTTTTGATTGTTCACCCACAGCAACCAGCATAAACTCAGTATGAGTTGGGGAGGGAAGGTGGAGACCCTGATTTTAACTGTCAAATTGATCTAGAGTTGTCATATGGGATAATTTAACCCTCAAATGAGGGTGATTTATCCTGTGTATTGTAATCAGACAGTCGTCTAAGTTGCTCCCCATGAGCTCTGGTAAATCACTTTTAGTACATATTGAAAGTGACAATATTGTATTTTATCACCAAATTGCCGTCTTACAGTAATAACTAATGCATGTCATCGGCTTTGGCTCCAGTGCTGAATTACACTTACTTGGAGGCGCATAGATCCAGACAGGAGCTGTCACTTCCATTTCCTTGCCCGTACTGGGGCCAAGAGGCTGGTTGGGGAACTGTGAATGATAGGTGGATGGTAAGTTCTTTGATGACTAAAGACAAGGATCTTGTTTAGACAGAGAAATAAGGACTGGTCAGGAATCAGGCTCGAATTATCTCTTACCTGGATTCCAGCTACTGCCTCGTAACTGGTCTTATCACCAGACACCTCAAAACCATCCTGCCCTAGAGCCCCCATAGTACTCTTTCTGAGATGCAAGGTACACCATGCCAGCCCCTTGCTTGAAACCATGACAACCTGTCATGGCCTGTGGGATGTTGTCCATGTTCCTTAGCTTCTGCCTACAAGGCTCTCTCTCCATGGTCTGGCTCCTGCCCAACTGTCCAGCCTCATCCTGCACTACTCCCATCTTGAATTTTCTGTTCTGCGTGCACACACACACACACACACACACACACACACACACACACACCATGCTCTGCTTCTCTGCACCATTGTTCTGTCCTGATCTCTGTTTGGAATGTGCTTTCCCGGCTACCCCACACTGACCTCCTTTGCCTAACCAACTCTCCAAGTCATGGATGATATTCCACAAACATCCCTTTCTGGAAGCATTTGCACATGCTTTCAGGCTGTGCTTGTGATGCCCTGGGCATCTTACTCTCCTTGTTGTTTTACTTGTCACATTGCATTATCATTACTTATTTATGCCTCTAGCTCTACCACTAGACAGACAATGTATGAGCTCCTTGAAGGCAGGACCTTGTTTTAATATTGTTGGTCTCCCAACCAACCAGCACATGAGTGATTAGCCCAGAAGAGATGCTCAATAAATGTTTTTTGAATTAATGGATTTGTGAAGAGAGCTCTTAAGGTGGTCACAGAAACAAATGAGCAGTGGAGACTTAGAATTCCCACCCTGATTCTGGCTTTCCCTTTAGCTAAGGGTTTTCCTGTTTTGATGTTACATATCTGGATTGGAATTCATGTGAGTATTAACTGCGAAGGTGAAATTCATATGGCTCTGGGACAAAAGCCTGGGCAAGGGCAAAGAGATATATTAGTTTGGTATTGCTTGGAGGTATTTTTACATTTAGCATTAAGTGAGAAATTAAGCAAATCTTCACACCTATGAATTTGAGATCTGCTGTATTTCTGGAAGTAAGGTTGGATGATCATTTCATTTGTGTTGGTGGATTGGGGATGCCAAATCTCACAAGGGTCCTAAACTATTTGTATTCAGTTCCCTGTTCCCCAATCTTTCCCTTAAAATTAAAGAATGTGAGAGTAAGTTCTAGATGTGGCAGGAGAAGGGAGAGTGCATTCCCACATTACCAGCCAAAGTACATAAGCTCCTTGGAGAGAAGTAAAAGGTCTCTGAGCCCAGGAAGTGGATCTCTCCTTTCATACTGCAATCTGTAGGCAGACTGGGCAAGAAACTTCTTGCAGGCTAGGAGACAGATGTCAGTGTGTGCTTTACAAGGAAACAAGGCAAGTGCAGGAACAAGGTGGTAGGGGTCTTCAAAAAAGAAGAAAGTCATTATGAAAATGACTTGTGAAAGTCATTTTGGTAGTAATGATAATAGTACCATTAATCATGACAATAACAATTTTTATATGTTGAAAGTTTTCTACTTGCTTGGCACCATGCCAAGCTTTTTACTTGGACAACTTGATTTCAACTCACAACTTTACAAGGCAGATAAATTTCATTTCCATGCTACAGATGAGGCAAAGAGACACAAACTTGCCCAAGGTTACATAGCTGAATAATAATAAATGAAGGAACTGGGGTTTGAACCCAGACAGTGTAACATAGCACTTTAGACCTAACCTTGGCACTATATTACTTTCCCAATAATAATAGTAACAAGTGCAACAAATGTTTATTGGATGCTAATTCTGTGCTGGATACATTGCCAAGCCCTTTACACGGAGAGTCTCATTTACTCTTCAGCACAACCTGTGGGGCAGGTTTTTATTTTTGTCCTCATTTCAGAGATAGAGTGACTAAGACTTACAGAGAGATTCAGTAATATTTCCGAGGTCATGCAGCTAGTTCATGATTGAGTCTGAATTCATCTTAGGCTCTGTATCTCCTGAGACCCTAGTCCCATTTTTTATTTTGGTTTGGAAAGCATTTTCTACCCCATCAATCTAGCTCTCCCTTTTAGCAGCCATTTCTCATCTCCTACCTGACAATAGGACACAATGAAAATTTTCATCTTCTTTGAGGGCAAGGCCATATGGCAATGAAATGTATGGTGGATTCTGTTGGGGAGTGTGGGCTCCTGAAGCAGTAGTGGTCAAGAGCTAACTGTATATCAGAGTGGATGGTGTTAGATTTGGGTGACTGGGAACCTGTTTCATGCCACTGTGTTTGAAGCCAGATGCAGTGTCATGATGCTGCATTAGGGACTTTATATTGATGGCCAAGGGAAACTGACCTCCTGTAGGTTTTTAGTACATTGGTGGTTAGGACTTTATGTGTGTGTGCTTGTGTGTGTATATGTATAGACAGATACGCACAAAGTCCTGACTACCAATGTTACCAACACACAGTTTTTGGGGGGTAGGAGGGTACATTTGTATGCAGAGCACTCAATTTATGCTTTTGGGCAGGGGAAACTAAAAACAAAGAAACAAATACAAACAAACAAAAGTGAAGTGGTACCATTTGCCCTAAGCTGACTTGGAAGTCTAAGCAGAGAGATAAGGCAGATGAGAATATGGACACTATTTTCATAGATTAATTTGGCTGATTAGTGTATTTTAACACCATTCATTCATTTATTCATTCATTTATATGTAGAGAGAGAACACAAGTGGGGAAGAGGGACAGGAGGAGAGAGAGAATCTCAAGCAGGCTCCAGGCTCAGCACAGAGTTCGATGTGGGGCTTGATTGCACAACCCTGGGATCATGACCCGGGCCAAAATCAAGAGTTAAATGCTCAACCAACTGAGCCACCCAGGTGCTCCTTAAAACTTTTTGAAATTATAAAACCTGAAAAAATTAAAAAAAATAAAAACCTTTATGAAACATTAAAATTATAATCTTCATGTAGGAAAGGTAATAGAGCAAATTTTATACCACTTTGCAATTAGTGATTCATATCTTTACATGTGAGTGTCAGACTTTTGAAATGTTATTATTAATAAAGTTAACAGGCTGCTATTGGGAATGATGCAATAAAATTTATCTATCTTTTCATCACTGTATCTGGGTCACCAGAAACAAATGTGATCATTTTCAACCTCCAGGTAAAACACTTAAACGCTGTTCACCTTCTGGTACTGTCATTTGTTGCACTTGTGAACAAATGAGCAGCTTCAGGGTAAGGATGGAAGAGTAATGTGTAGGCAAAGGAAGAGCTAGGAACTGGATTAAGAGTAGATATTCTCACCTAAAAACTATGAATTTTAAGATTACCTATAGGGTCCACCTCAATTTAGGGAACGCCCCACGGATCTGAAAAATGGTAATTGAAACATCCTGGACTGGCTAGGAGACTATTGATAGCTTAAGTGCTGAGAAGCCTGAGGCCAAGGTGTCAGCTTTCATGTGATGTGGTGACCCTGACTTTGGTCCATTGCTATAGGAAGAACCTCTAGGTCTTGTCTCAGGACTTTCCAAACAGGTTCTCAAAAGTGGGTCCTGGTGATGAAGAGTTGGGGCTAGGAGGAAGCACCCTTTCCATTCATGTGGCAAAGACTCTCTGGTTGATGGTGACGATGGAAAGGAGAGCACAGTATGGGGACCCAGCACTCCCACCTCTAGACAGTTTTCTTAGGAAATGCTAGAGAATTACTACAGCATGGCATCACGGTTCATTGGAGGATGGGAGGAGTGACTCACCTGTCTGAAAGTGAAGTTCTGTAGTCAAGCCTGTTGTTCTGTGCCCATTTCTCTTTTCCCCCCTCTTTTTACCTCTTTTGCACCAGGTGAAAAAGGCTCAGGGCATGGCTTGACAGGTGCTTTCCCAGGTAACCATCCCTGGACTGGGTGTCCAGTTTCCCCTTTGAATGTCCTTGCGTTCTTCAGAACTCTTATCATCACTGCAATTTTATATCCATTCTTGAGGTTACTAGATGAATGTGTGGTACTTCCTATGAATTGTGTGTTTTGTCATTTTTGATTACCTCCCCAGTATTGGCATATAGTAGTCAATCACAAATGTTTGTTAAATTATTGGTTCGCAACCCTTTAGGGAGCTTCCCAGTTGTAATGTGAAACTGGCCCCTGTACTCAGAGGGCAGAGAGACACTGAAGGAAGAGGCAGGGGTTGGTAGGTAGAAGTTTTAAAAATAGCAAAGGGAATTTACATACAGGATTTGTCTTGGGTGGCTGCAAGATGAGTAGATCCTTGGATCCACCTGGCAAATGTTAAAAGTTTACATAAAGGCCTTAGGGTCCCTGGGTGGCTCAGCTGGTTAAGTTTTTGACTCTTGATTTTGGCCGAGATCATGATCCCAGCGTCGTGGAATTAAGCCCCATGTCAGACTCAATGCTTAGCGTGGAGCCAGTTTAAGATTCTTTCTCTCCCTCCCTCTGCCCTCTTCCTCCACTCACACTTGCTCTCTCCTTCTCTAAATATAAAAATTATATATATATATATATATATATATATATATATATATATATATATGTTTATGTAGAGCCCTTAACTATTTGAGTCCCTGCATATGGTTTCAACACCACATCACCCTCTCAAAGCCACATCCTTGGAGCAGCCTCTGGGAGTGTGAAAGGTAAGGAGAACCCACATTCCCGAGACAGGGGTGGGGGCAAGGGGCCCTGAGTGCCTGGGTCTACCTCACGTGTCAGTTGGCAGTCACATCTTTTCAATTACATTCCCTAACATAAATGCATAAATAAACTTTTCAGAACAAAGGTTTTGAATAAGCTGGTAGGGAGACAGCTAATATTCTGAGGTGAATTAAAGAGACAATAGTGTTAATTGAGAGAAAGCTTCCTCTCAGAGTCACTATGTCTTTTTTTTTTTTTTTTTCTGGGAATGAGCGTGCAGTTCAGCACAAAACAGAGCTAAAGCTTAGCATTCTAATGTGAGCCCATCGATCAAGAAATCAATCAACACTTATTTATCCAGTGCAGACTGTGTACCTAGCACAGTGCTAGCAGCTAAGACTTTTGGGAAGTAGCTTTGCCTCTTTTCTTCAGTTCAAGAAATAGGGTTACTAAGATCTGTAGAAGTATGGAGGATGGAGGGCTAGGGTAGGGGCTTGGGTGGACAAACTGTTGGATGATTGCTGTAACTAGAAAAGTGCGGTGAGAAGCCAGTGGCATTTGAGCTACAGCATTTTCTCTGTGGGACCCAACACCCTGAACTCAAAAGTTACTCTTTCCCAAGTAAGATGTGGATAGGAAAATGGCTCTGATAATTATTGCAAAGGTATCATCTTAAAAACAAATGAAAATCACAAGGTACCTACTTGAACTTGGAAGTATGAAATAAAGGAAGCAAACTGTTCCCAAGGGGAATAATTGTGGAGTTAGTGACTCTGAATTGTGTTGAGTTAGCAGGGTTCTGCCTGTTAGGTGTGGGGATGGTGGTGGTGTGGGGGGGTGGTCTAGCTTAATTAACCTTTCTCTCTTGAAGTGTGACAAAATGTGTATCCCTCAGCTACTCTGAGATGTTGATCTCTAAAAATGCAAAAGGAGAATTCCTCCTCAATCACATTTGTATGGAAACAAAGGATAGGAAGGGAAGACATGCCTGTGAGAGGAAAGACTATGTGGGCTATGGATACATTCAGATGTCAAAATGGCTGCTCATTTTCAGCCTCTGCCCTAATTTTTTCTCTCCTCCTGGAATCTATGATGAAAGTTTACATTTGGGAGACAGGGGAACAAATCAGCCTAGGTTTTTAGTGTGCTAGGAGCTCTTTATAACCACCCCCACAGCTCCTACTCCCTGGGCCCCACCCATCAACACACACACACACACACACACACACACAGTGTTCATTGTTTGGGAAGTTTGAGCAGAGTTGTCTTCTGAATGACAGGGCCTCATCAATGTAGAATTTGTGATAATCTGGTCCTTGGGCTAAAATGTTTCCACATTATGGAAGTGAGGAGTTGGGGGAAGGAAAGGGTTTGTTAATTAAGACTAAAGACTAACTGTTTGCAAGCCTAGCCTAGTTACGGCTGACTCTTATCTCTTGGTGCAAACATTTATTGGTTTGTCAAGACCTCTTTCTTCTTCTCTGCCCCATGTAGTCATTTTATTCATAAAAGGTAATAAGTTTGCATTTATTCTTAAATGTCCTTTAATGCCCAGCTCATTAGGCAGTCCAGTTAGGACCTCTTAGCTAGGTTTTACTGTATTATTGTTGTAAAAAAAAAAAAAGGGATACTAGCTTTGAGAGGAAAGTTGTCTGCCTAAGGAAATATTTTCCCCCTATGGGCATGAAAACATAAACAAGCATATGCAGAAACTGAAGGGTAGGGAGTCAGAGCATCCTAAGTGAATTCCAGGAAAGGTGATTAGTAGTCTAGGTTCAAGTGGGAAGTACATCCCATGGGAACTCTTGAACAGAACTAAAGGCCACTCTTTGGATGAGGGATTCCTATGTTACCCTGTTGGGGATGGAGCTTTCTTCTCCCACATTTATCTCCCGCATTTTTGCTACCATCTAGTTGTTTCGTTATTGCGTTGCCATTACATCTGTCTTGCAGGAGACACTCTCAAGGAAAGTCTATCTGGATGTCTTCTTTTCCTGTCAGTCTTCATGTCTGTCTGTTCTGAATTTGGATCCAATGTCTACCCTTAGACCCTAGGCCTTTCCCCACATCTCTAGTGTGGAAACTCTTCAGCCATGGGGTCTACACTGCTCTCTTCATTCTCAGGGCCCCCAAGGGAATCAGGAAATGCCTGGATAGACTGTTGGACCAAAGTTCCCGTCTTCCTCCCTCTGTGGGTTTCGATCACTTCTTTCAGTAACTAGGTTAGTTTAATATTTTATGGAAGGACATTCATAGTGCAAGAGGAAATGTCCTGTAGAGCATTTATCAAGGAATTGGCCTTCGTAATCTGATTCATCCCCAGAGCAAAAGCAAAATATCTGGGCTGATGATTCAGTTATTACCTTTGAGGGGATGTAGGATGAGACATCTACAGTTGGTGGGGTTTGAATCACTGTGGTTGACTCAATAGATGAACCTAGAATCTGCAGGAGGTACAAAGTCTGTGTGTTGTCCCAATCCTTCCAATAGTATAATGAAGAGCTCACCGCTATTGTCATCAGTGTACAGTGTGGAAACTGAGGCAGAGAGAAATTAAACTGCCTTGCCCAACATTTCTAAAATAGAAAGTAAGGTAGAGTCTGGATTGGGAAAGAAGGAATCTAATGCCATAGCTATGTTTGTAACACTCTAGAATCCTGTCCTGTACAAAACAGTCTTTTGGTTGTTCACCGTTTTATGTCCCTGGATTATATGATCATATCCAGCTTCCTAGAGCTGGATCTACTGATTGGCATAAATGGCAGGCTCAGCAGTTGGTCAGGAATCTCAGCATGATGATTTGGTGGGACTGGAAGAAGAGATCTTTAGCAAATAGAGCCAGGATCCAATGTGCCTAGGACGAGCCAGCCTGCTTCTGCCACTCCCGCCATCTTTGACTTAGCCAAGCTCCTTAATTTTTGAAAGTCTCAGTTGTCTCATTTGGAGGATAACAGTAGCCTCTACCTCTCACTGGGTTGTGAATATAAAAGAAAGGAAAGAGTACATGGAAGGTACTTGGTAAACAATTAAGAGTTTAAAAAATTTTAGCTGAGGTCCTTTGGCCCCTTACAGTATGACCCAGAAATCCCAGTTACCCTGGGATACTGTTTCCCAAACTCTAGTATCCATAGGCATGGCCTGGTGTTAAAAGTTCAGTTTCCCAGATTCCTCCATAGGTGATTCAGGTTGGACCAGGTGATGCTGACGCAGAGATCCAGAGACTGCCATGGAGAAATTCTGGCTCAGAGGCCGGCAGAGTCCACGTTTTCCACTAGAATCTCCACATTGCTTCAGTCTTTTCTTACCCTGAGATACAAGTGTTAGAAACACCCTTAGCAATGCAGTCCACTAAAGGCTTTATAAGGTCAATGAGTAATAATTTAATTATTACAGGATGCCATCCTGGGCTAGTATATTTTCTTCCTCTTCCCCATTTCCCCTCTTGGCTCCCTGCCCCTCCTCTTCCACCCAGCTTCTATTTGCACCACAGTCCGTGGCATTTTTGAACTTCAGGGCTCCTGTCTGGCTCATTATTCATTTAGCTGAGGAACTGCAGCACCTAATTAATAGGAAATTAGCTGTGAATGTAACATTTGGCCTGTAGTCAAGGCACAAGAAGTTATAAATATATACCATGTGAGTGGCCTGGGCACCTGATTCCTGGCAGCTCTAGAAGTGGTACTTCCTGTGTTGTTCCAGGAAGTGCAGTCATAGGTCAAGGGCATCTGGGAGCTAGGGGTTACTGGCCCAGAGGGCCAAGGGGATTATGCTGGGGAGCACAAGGCCCTGTCTACTTCATCTCATTTCACAAACAGCACATTTACTTTCCTCAAGTTTAATGTCTCTTCAAAGGCCAGGCTGGAATAGAATTGAAAAGGAAATTGGAACAGGGGCTGGAGAGGCCTTAGAGGAAAATTGTAGGGTCCCTCACAGGGTGTGCCAAGCACTGTTCCCTCAAAGACACTGCAGACCTACTCTTGTTCCAGACACTTCCATTTAGCTTCTTCCAGAGGCATATGAGTTCCAGCTTTATGTACTACCCTGATAGTAGGGACTTGTGCATTGAAGGCCATGCCCCTGATGCCCATGGTTATGGCCCATGGAACTGAGGCCCAGAAGGATTAAAAATCCTGCCCATTGAGCTAGGGGCAGAGCTGGGATTTGAACCAGGGTTCCGTAACCCCCATGTCTGATGTGTTTTGTAGGACGTCAGCACTGCCTGACTACCTTAAAAGGAGAGTCCACCTGGGAGGAGAAAACTGTTTTTAAAAGCACCAGTAAAGAAAGGATTGAGGAGGAGAGGAAGGAACCAACAGTCAAGGGGCACCTCTAGGGGTTTTGTTGGTGTGGAGGAAGCAATGCCCAGGGACCAGAGCTGAAGTTATTTTCTCTAGATTCACCTGATTCAAGTCATCTTACTTTTCTTTTTCTCAACTTCCCCAGCAGAGAAGTAGGAATTGTGCAACCTGTCTTTTCCCTTGTGAGAGTGAAATCTGCTGATAAAAGGGTTGGTTCAAATTCTAAGTCTGTTTGTTATGACCCAAACCATGAAGGTGGGGTACAAGAGAAAGATGCTGGGCTGTTGGCAAAGCAGGTGGAGCCGGGAGGAACAGCCGGTCTGACTACATTAGGGAACAGAAAGCCCAGAGTAAGTGCAATATTTTGCCAGCTTTATTTAAGAGATCGATCGAAGCCTCTTTAACACAGGCTTCTACCTGAGAGCGATATAATGAATCCGGCATTTATGTGTCTCTGGAAGGAGGCTTCTGAAAGAGGAGAAAAATAGAAAAGAAATTGCATCTTTGGGTAGGTCCCAGAAGGGGCTGCTCTGAATGAGGGAAATAACTCATTGACGATGTCACAGAGCAGAAGATAGACAGAGAGGCTGCATGTTGCTTAAGCTGAAGGAGGACAGATTTTCCCCTGGAAGGAAAGTGTGCCTCCAGCCTTGCTCAGGGAAGGGAGTTATAAATCAGGGCCCAGCTGAGAACACAGGTGTCACGGCTGCCCTGAGAGAAAGATAATACATTTTCCTCTCCCCACCTCTACCCATTAGCCAGGGCATTTCTTCACCTTCCTCTGAGGAAGGGCTTTGTCCCTCTTGGTTTCTTATCCTCTGGGCAATGTTACCAAATCTTTACCATCCGAGCCAGTGCTTTGGCACAAAATGGCTTTGGAGTCAGAAAGATTTGAGTTCAAACATCACATTCTCCACTTATAAGTTTCCTCACCTCAGTATACCCTCAGTTTCTTATTGTATTAAAAATATTGGGTAAAACCTATTTGAGGGTTTTTTTAAGAGGACTAAATGATATAATAGTCAAAACACCTCATATAGCATATGATACACAGTTGGGTCTTAAAACAATTATTGCCATTATTGTAATATAAATAAGAAGGTCAAGAATAACACTTGAGACTTGGAAGTCACTAATTAATCACTTTCTGTTTTCTTTATCAAGGTCATATCGGCAATAATGACGTTAAGAAAAGATGTTTGATGCTTTGTTCTTTTGTCAAATTTTACCCTCCCTCAGCCAATCCTAAGCCACAATCTAGACCAAGGTCAACCCCAACCCTAATCCCAGCCCTAGACCCAACTTGACCCCAAACCTGTATCAAACTGTAATCCCTATGGTCTTACCAACCCTATCCCAACTGCATTAGTCAGCGTTCTCCAAAGAAATGAAAACAATAGGATGTACATATATAGAGAGAGACACTTATTAAAAGGAGTTGGCTCATGGCACTGTGGAGTCTGGCAAGTCCCAAAATTCGCAGGGTGAGTTAGGAAGCTGGAGGACCTAGAGAGCTGGTAGTGTAGTTCCAGTCTGAGTCCAAAGGCCTGAGATCCAGGAGGGCTGATGGTATAATTCTAGTCTGAAGGCCAGTAGGCTTGATGGCCAGGAAATGTTTTAGTTAGATTCTGAAGACAAGAAAAAAACCCAATGTCCTGGTTCAGAGGCCACCAGGTAGGAAGGATTCTCTCTTATTCAGGGGCGGGTCAGCTTTTTGTTCTATTCAGGCCTTCAACTGGTTGGATGAGGCTCCCCCACATTAGGGAGTACAGTTTGGTTTACTCAGTCTACTGATTTAAATGTTAATCTCATCCAAAATCACCCTCACAGAAATACTCGGAATAATGTTTGACCGAATATCTGGATCCTATGTGACCCAGTCAAGTTGACATGTAAAATTAACCATCACACCAACCTTATCCCTAACCCTATCATCAACACTTACTCCAAGCCCAAGGCCAAACCCAACCCCACCCTAATAACGACTATTAAATATTGCTAGCAATGTTAGTGCCTCAGGTTTCTTCTTTGTAGTAGGGATACAAATCCTATTGTAGCCACCAAAGCTGCTAATCAGGGTGATGAAGTCACACTGGAAAGGAACTCAACTTGATAATATACCTCTGGAATGTGGTGGAATTGAAAGGGAAAAGAGATCGTAAGATAGATTCTCACTCAGATAGTAACCCAATATGATTAATACCTGCCTTTGGAATGAGGAACTGCTCAGACACACAGAGAGACTACCATTTATTGGTGCTGACTCCTGCCCCATTCTCTTGGCCAAACTTTATTTTAATAGGATCTGTGTGAAATTGGGATGACCAGAGACAGGCCATGGGCACAATGCTCTGAAGATGTCTTATAAATATTGTCAGTATTTATACTCAGGTCATTTGGGTTTCTGCCAGATTCCTCTCTTAGATTTATCTCACATGATAAAAATGAAGCTTCCTCGTTTTTAGAAACAGTACTATAAAATCACAAAGTTTTAGAACTGAAAGGTATGATTAGCCCAGTGGTTCTTAACTTCAGAATAACTGATACCTGGGTGCCAATTGGTCCATCTCTGTGGATGAGCTCTGGGCTTTGGTATTGGTGTTTTTGGAAGTATGCTTCTAGCACTACTGTTGCCAAGTGGCTCCACCATCTAGACCAAACCCCTCATTTTACAGATAGCAAAAGTGAGACTCAAAGACTTTAAGTGACATCATAAAATCAGATATCTAGGGGCAAAGCCAATATCCAATGTCTCACAACTCCTGGTCCAGTGCTGTTATCAAACACCATACCTTCACTCAACTTGTTTTGTCAGATTTACAGCCAAAGAACAATGAAACCATCTAGAACCTTCATGGTGAGTGGTACTCTAGCTTGGCCCATGTGAAGTTTTTCCTGCCATACCCGCTTAAAGCCTCTCATTCCTCGGCACTGGCTAGCCTTCTTTCGGAGAGGTAGGTGCACTGGGGCAGAAACAATTCTTTACTAAACCATTTGGAACAATAAAGAAATAAATCCTAGCCCATCAACCTTGACCAGACAGCCGAAGGTTGTGCTCACTTGGCACTGACCTTATAAAGACAGATTGCAACTTTGGGGATCCATTTTGTTGTTGTTGTTGTTGTTTTCCTTCTGGGCACTTAGAGTTCATGTTCACCAAAGAGAGTCCTGGGAATTGTAGGTCTAATGCTATTAGCATCTGCTTCATCCTCCATTCTTTTCTAATCTTTAAAAGGTGTTTAGATTTTTTTTTTTTTCAACGTTTATTTATTTTTGGGACAGAGAGACAGAGCATGAATGGGGGAGGGGCAGAGAGAGAGGGAGACACAGAATCGGAAACAGGCTCCAGGCCCTGAGCCATCAGCCCAGAGCCCGACGCGGGGCTCGAACTCACGGACCGCGAGATCGCGACCTGGCTGAAGTCGGATGCTTAACCGACTGCGCCACCCAGGCGCCCCAAAGGTGTTTAGATTTTTAATGAACTTTCACTAAATACTAAATGAATTGTTATTTTTAAATAGCTGACTGGAATGCAGCTTAAGTCTTTTTTTTTTTTTTTTTTTAACTTTTCCAGTGTTTGTTTTTGAGAGAGAGAGAGAGAGAGACAGAGCGTGAATGAGGGAGGGACAGAGACAGAGGGAGACTCAGAATCTGAAGCAGGTTCCAGGCTCTGAGCTGTCAGCACAGAGCCCGATGCGGGGCTTGAACCCATGAACCATGAGATCATGACCTGAGCTGAAGTTGTACGCTCAACCAACTGAGCCCCCCAGGTGCCCCAATCCATCTTACATCTTGACTTAATGTATTTAGAAAATATGGAAGCCTCTGAAACAGACCAGCAAGGCAGCATGTGGCTTTGTCCTGGGTAGTAGTTCTTTATCACCCAGAGTATACATAGGGGGTTCTGTATTCGTGTAGTCAGCATTTAAATAACATTTATGCATTCCTCCTGGGTCTAGAGAATTTGGCACGAGGCAAAATTGAAGTGAATCAGACTCAGCACTTGACCTCAAGAAGCTTAAATTGAGGATGAGCACCCTCGAAAACCCACACCATAAACAATATGATGTTTCCCAAATGTTCTACAATAGGAGTTCAGGGATTAGTGAAATTACTTGTGCTTGAGGGATAGGGGAAGGTTCCAATGATAATGTGACGATTTAGCTGAGCCTTGGAAAACTGATGGGATTTAATACAGAAATAAGTGTAAATCACGTGGGAAAGGGAACAGCATGAGCAAAAGGAGACAAAGAGGAGGGAGGGGATTTTTATGGGGGTATATTTGTTTTTAATATGGTAGGCAGGGGAGAACCAAATGAAAAACTTTAAGTGTAGAAGTCAGGGACTCTTAAGAGTTGGATTTACACTGTTTCCTCACCATATCTCTTAGAGATAGTGTTATCATTATGCCCACTTTGCAGATGAGGAAACTAAAGCTTAGAAGTCAGTAAGCCAGTGAGGGGCAGAGCTAGGATTGGAACCCAAAGACATATTCTTTCCAAAGCCAGGATTCTACCACGAGTGTTCAGAGAGAATGGTGGCACCATTATGGGGGAAGAAGAGATAATGCATTCACTTTGGATGTGTTGAGTTTGAGGCACTCACGAGACCTGCAAGACGAGAGGTGAGTTTGGAGCTTGGGAAAGAAGTAATACGAAAGAAAAGGAGTTTGTTTCTGGAAGTTACATCCCAAGGTTGGCATATTCAGAACACCAGTCAAGTTGACTCACCCTGTGGAATTTCCAGATGGGAATTCTCGCAGCTCATCTGCAAGGCTGCTTCTTAGTGTGTACATGGTTTGCCAGACCTATCTTCAAAAGCTGCACTCAAGGTTTTCTTTTTTTGAAATATCTCGGCTCCTCTCTCCTCCATGTGTGCTTACAGTGCTGTTTCCATTTTTCTGAAGGGACTTTGCAACTTGCTGGTCCCATTGCTGGCTGCCAAGATGTGCCTCTGAGAAGCATCAAGCTGTTCTGCATTGGGTGGAGCGAGCACTCCTAACCCTGTGACCCCAATCATGAAAGAAACCCTTCAGTTGTAGGAGGAGCTAAAGATGATAAGCATGTGCATGGAGAAGACAGTTCTTTCCAGCAGGTGGAAAGACGGGAGGGCAGCAGGGAGCTTTGGTAGCCTGAGAAAGCTTTTGTACCTCAGGTTAAAGAGAGATGTTCAGTGAAACTCCTTCTGCTTCCAAATCCCTTGTTGTTTCCTGACTTCAGTTAGCAGTGCTATAATGACTGGAACTAGAACTGTCTGGCCAGTGGGGAAACTGAGGCAGAAAGGCATGAAGAAGACTTAGTCAATGTGTTATAGTCTTTGGCTAAGATCCTAGAATTCACAACCCTCAAGGATCTGAGGGTTGGAGCCTGAATTAGTTTTCTATTGCTGCTGTAACAAATTATCACAATTTTAGTGTGGCTTAAAGCCACATGCATTTGCTAGCTCTCAGCTCTGTAGATTGGAAGAGCAGGCAGGTTCAGATGGGTCCTTTGTTTAGGGTATCATGATGCTACAATGAAAGTGCTGGCCGGCTGGACTTTTATCTGCAGATTCTGGGAAGAACCTACTTCAAACCTCATGCCTTTACTTCCTTGCAGTTGTAGAACTGGAGTCTTCGTTTCTTTGCTTGCTGCCAGTTTAGGGCCACTCTCAGCAACTAAAGGCTGCCTGCATTCCTTGTCCCATGGCCCCTCCTTAATCTTCAGGGCCAGCATTGGAACATCAAATCCTACCTATGCTCCAATTCTCTGACTTCCCATTTGTTATCAGTTGGAGAAAACTCTGCTCTTAAAGGGCTCATGTGGGTAAATCGGTCTACTTGGGTAATCTCTCTTTTGCCATATGTATAACTTTGCTAAGACTGCCATAACAAAGTACCACAAACAGAATGGCTGAAACAACAAAATTTTATTGTCTCGCAGCTCTGGAAGCTGGAAGTCTAAAATCAAGGTGTTGGCAGAGTTGGTTCCTTCTGAGGTCTGTGAGGGACGGATCTGTTCCAGGCTTTTCCCTTTGGCTTATAGAGAGACAACTGTTTTCATGTTCACAATGTGTTTTCCCTCTGTATACATTTCTGTATCTAAATTTTCCCTTTTTATAAGGATACCAGTCAAACCATATTTAGGCCCTCCCTAATGACCTCATGATTAATTACATCTGCAACAATCTTATTTCCAAATAAGGTCACATTCTGAGATACAGAGCTTCAACGTGTGAATTTTGGTGAGTCAGTTCAACCCATAACACCATCTAATAGCATATAATCATGACAGTGATGTCTTATCCTATACACAGGCCCTGCCCACACTTGAAGGGGAGGGGATTAGACAAGGGTGAAGGTCATTCCCAGGATTTTGCTTGTCACAGAGTCCCTGAACCTGGGCCACTGCTCAGTGGTCAGGACCAGTAGAAAGGAGACACTGGAGAGAGTAGTGAGAGTGGTTCAGTGGACTGTAGACGATGATCAAATAACCAGGAAATGAAGAAAAAGCAGATTCTGCTGCACTCAACAAGCAGCTGTGACTAAGAGGAGGCCAGGTGGTGAGAAGAGAGAAAAGCTGGGCAGAATAGCAGTTTCACTCAAATACAGGAGACCTGGGCTTGTTTGTTGTCTGGAAATAACCAACGTAGAGAGATTTGCAGTGAATAAATGCCTCCAACTGTTTCTGGTTGTTCATGTGCCCCCTGGTGTGGAAACTTGACTTATTACCCTATAAGGATTTTGTAGAACTCACTATTAAATGGCCTCTACAAATAGATATGTGTGCAATATGGCTGAGTTGTAGTTACTTTGGACACCCATGTTTCCTTACTCGTGGTCCTGAAAAGCTCAGTCTTAATATCACAGGAATGCACTTATATTTGGTCTCCACTTGCCTGATTCTTTACAAATTTTGTGTGATTTCCTTGGAAGGACAGGTTTTATAGAACTTAGTAATGGTAATGGCCACCACTGATTCAGGGTCTACCTTATGTATCGTGAGAAGTGTGCTCATAGATTATTCTTCATCTCCCTCCTACATAGTAGACTATTGCTTCCATTTCAGATGTGGGGAAATAGTCTCAGAAGGCTTCAGAGCTGTGGCTGAGGTTATAGAACTATTAACGAATGATGCCAGTCACTACACTCTGGTTTAGTCATTACACTCACATTAAACCCTCTCTTAAAATTTGACAAGTTTCTTCTTTTTGAAAAGTTCACTATTTCTATAGGATGCACTCAGAGCAGCGAGTGTTCTGTGAAAACAAAATCATAGTGTTCACCTTTTATTCCCCTCCTAGTCCCAAACTCCTGGGCTTCCCAAGTAAGTCAGCTATTTGAAAAATTACTCAAGAAAGAATTTTTATCTCCACCCAGAGTAATTCATTGCCACGCAAAGAACAATACAGAGACATTTCAGCCAGTGTGACTTTTTCCAAAGGTCATACACACTGGTGCCCAGGGGTTTGTGATGGACATTGTGCCCAAGGCACAACATTGCATTTGCTTCTCTTTCTGGATACATTTCATCATGAAAGTGTTTGCAAGGCTCCATCTGCTGACATACAATGGTCTGTCCTCCAAAATGGGAGTCTGTTCTTATTCCCAATGAGATTTGTGGATCTTAGAAGATATTTCAAAGGAGCACTACAGCAGTAAGAACCTAGAGCAATCGGAATTCAGGGGCATGGAGTGCAGAAATGACAGGCGTGGCCACCAGACTTTGTAGACTTGAGAAGCAATGAATTGTGCCAGGGTGAGAGTGCTCTGGAGAAAGATGTGGAGAGAAAATCACAAGTTGAGTGGGCTTTGGAGAAAGTGTAGGAGTTTGTTAGGTGAATTGGAAGTAGAAGGTAGGAGAGAAGGGCATCTCAGGTATGGACAAGATACAAAGATTTAAATGTCAATGCTTGTTGTGCTAAATGGCTCAAGTATAAATGATAATAATACTAATGATACCATCATCTCCATAATAATAAACACAAGCACTTATATATGATCTACTCTATGCCAGAGTACATTAATTATATTCTCAGTACATTGATTATATTAACTCATATGTTCTTCAAATCCACCATATGAAGTGGGTATTATTATTATCCTAGTTTTACAGGTGAGGAAACTAAGGCAAATTATCATTCCACAGAACCCTCAACTATCAGAATCAGGATTTTATTCCAGCAGTCTACCTCCAGAGCAGTGTTGTCCAATAGAACTGTCTCTAATGATGACAGTGTTCTAAATCTGTGCTTCCAATACTGTAGCCCCAACTGCATGTGGCTATTGAGCACTTGAAATGTAAAGAAAAATTACTTTTTACTTAAATTATTATTTTTATTTTAAGTTTACTTATTTATTTTGAGAGACAAAGAAAGTGTGAGCAAGCAGGGGAGGGGCAGAGAGAGGGGGAGAGAGAGAGAATTCCAAGCAGGCCCTGTGCTATCGGCGCAGAGCCCCACGTGGGGCTCAAATTCACAAACCATGAGGGGCACCTGGGTGGCTCAGTCAGTTGAGCGTCCGACTTCGGCTCAGGTCATGATCTCGCGGTCCGTGAGTTCGAGCCCCGCGTCGGGCTCTGTGCTGACAGCTCAGAGCCTGGAGCCTGTTTCACATTCTGTGTCTCCCTCTCTCTCTCTGACCCTCCCCTGTTCATGCTCTGTCTCTCTCTGTCTCAAAAATAAATAAATGTTAAAAAAAATTCAAATTCACAAACCATGAGATCATGACCTGAGTCGAAACCAAGAATTGGACGCTTAACCGACTGAGCCACCCACATGTCCCTAATTTTAATTATTATGTTTGAATTTAAACAGGCACATGAGGCTAGTGACTACTGTGTCCGACAAGTTGGCTTTGCTAGAGTCTGCTCAACTGTAACACTCTGTTGCCTTTCAAACTGGACAGTGTAATGTTGATTCTGTAATTATAGTACTAGTACTAATAATAGCCCCTGGAAGATTGATGGCCTTTTATTTAGCTCTTACTATGTGCAGGGCAACCTGTTAAGTGCTTCCTGTAACTTATGTCTTGTCTTCTCCATGACAACCTTGTGGGTGATGGCTGTGAGCATGGATCTACATTCAAAACCCAGCTCTGCTACTTGTTTGCCCTGTGACCTTAGGCAAGTTACTCTCTGTGCCTCAGTTTCCTCTTCTGGGAAATGGAGTAAGTAATAGCATCTATTTGATATGCTTGTTATGATGCTTGCAAGATTCTATGCATTGAAAGTGCATAGTGGTGGCTGACATGTGATAAGCATTCGCTATATGGGTGGTATTGTTGTTACCATCGTTATGCATTAGATGAAGAAACCAAGGCATGGAGACGAAAGCATCCGTACTGAAAGGCACAGCTCCCTGTGGAAGAGTTGGGATTCAGCCAACAGGCGGCCGACCTGATACCAAAGTCCAGGTTCTTAACAACTGTATTGTGGCTTCCATTCAGAGTTTCTAAAAGTTTGATTTCTGGAGAACTATCATGAAATCCTCCAGGGTGCTTGTTAAAGATACAGTTACAGACACTTCCAGACTCACAGAGAGCTATTGCCTTAGACTGTTTATGGTGGAGACCTGGGAATCTGCATTGTAACAAGTTCCCCAGGTGTTTTTCAGGTATACATTAACCAGTGAGACACCACTGGGAAAATTTGATGGGGAGGAAAGTAGCAGGAGAGGACAGGTTTTGAGGTATAGGAAGTGTGTGGAGGATGAAGGAGTTCTATGAACAGATCTTTTTAGAAAGAACTTCCTGGTGGCCGGCTTCAAAGATGAAGTTGATTAAAGAACTTGGGGCACAGTGAGGTGATAAGACCTGCTAGGACAGTGATAAGGTGGACAGGGGGAGTGGGAGGGAAATTTTCTCTGGATATTTCTTGGTAAAATTGACAGGACATGGTACCTCTCTAGAAATTAGGGAGCAAGAGAGTTAATTGGGAGTCAGAAACGATCCTGAGGTTTCTGTTTACAACACCAGGGTATATAGCGACATTGTAACCAAGGTAGGCAAGGTCTTATGGGAAGATGATTCAAGTGCACTTGAGGAATTTGTAGAGCGTCCGGGTAGCATTGCCCAAGAAACAGCTGGACATCTGATTTGGAGTTCAAAAGGGGGATCTATAGCAGAAATAAAGGTTGGGGTTCCACAAGCACTAGACATGGTGCTTGCTCCATGCAGTGGGTAAGACTGTCCTACAAAAACCTGGCCGCAGGCTCACCATCTGCCTCACCAAAGATCTACCAAGGTGGGGGAGTTGATACAAATGTGTGAAGTAGCCTGATGTAAGGTAGTAGGTATTCAGCTGCTTTTTTTTGCAACCAGTTGAAGAACACTTGCCCTGTCACACGCCTTTGGAATCAGTCTATCAGCCAAACAAAACTGCCCCCAACCTCTGACCCTTAGCACACCTTGGGGTGTGACCCTACTGAGGACACTTGGACACTTGGTCTTGAAGCAGATGCCAGAAGAGAAGGGCACCAAGGCTCATCCTCTGGGTAACACCACTTACAGGTCAGAACGAGAAGCCAGTGAAAGAGGCAGAGGGAACTTAGGCAGAAAAGAAGGAGGAGAACAAGAGCAGAGCAGTGCCCAGGAAGCCAAGAGAAAGGAGGATTTCAGCAAGGAGGTTGTCAGCAGTGCCACCTGTCACGGAGAACTTAGCCTGAAGCCTGGGGAGAGGTCCCAGGGCAGACTCGACTGGCTGGACTGTTTGGTGCCTTTTGCCGTCAGCAGAGTGATGGGGCATGGAAGCCAGGAGAGCGACTGAAATTTGCAAGGTAGTGGGAAAGGAAAATAGATTACTCTCTTCAGAAGGAAAGGGAAGAGGAAGGATGCTGGCCCGGGCAAGCCATGGTTGACAGAGGGTTGTTTGTGGGATGTGAGGCTCTAACATGTCCATAGGAAGAGGGGACCCAGAGCCAATAGAATAGAAGGGTCTGAAGACAGCAAAAAGTAGAGATGATTTTTGGATCAAAACCCCAGAGGAGGAAAAAGGGAATCGTATCTTGTGGAAATAGGGAGGTGGTTCTTTCTTTGGGATAGGAGGAAAAGTAGAGAAAACCTTAGAGGCAGGAGCAATAATTCATAACTAGAATTTTTAGAAGTGTAAACCTAGGTTGTCTGTTCAAAATGAAGGCATTGGCTAGGAATAAGGATAAACACAGTAACACCTTTAACACTTTGCCTCCTCCCCTCTGCTAGGCATTGTTTAGTGCTCTTCAGGAATTGCCTTCTTTAATCCTAAGAGGTAAATGTAACTGGCAAACTCATTTTACGGCCCACAAAGGGATGTGAATTGCCCCTGATCATGCAGCTAAAATGTAGGGCTGGGACTTGTCCCCAGGAAGTCTGAGTTCAGTGTCTGATCTTTTAAACACTCTGTATGGTATAATAAAAAGGCAGCACTAATGGTAATCTGCATTCTTATAGCACTTTAAAAAAAAAAACCTTCTCCCATTTTACAGGTGGGAAAACAAAGGCAGAATTTGCCAAACTTGTCACACATCTAGGTGGGGTTGGAGCTTTGGCTGGAATTGGAGTCTCTTGATTTCCAGTTCTGTTCTCTTTCCCACGGAGTGACAGGCCACACATAGTTCCTGAGCAAATTGCGTTGCATTACTGAGCCATCTCATTCCTTCTCTCCCAACTTCTGTTCTAACACCCCCACCACCACCACTCCCACCCTAATGCCAGCCCTGAAATGCCAGGAAGGCATGTCCGGCACCTGCTCCCTCCTTCTGGCTGGGCTCCTTGTCCTGGCCAGGTGCCACTGCCCTGCTCTAGCACGAGGGCCCCATGCAGGCAAGCAGCGGAGGAAGGCCACGTTTGTTTTGCTTTTATTGTTAAATAATATAAATCTCTTGGCTGCACCACCCGCCGGGACGTGAGTTGTGTGTCTTCCCGCACAGTCGCTAATGAGACAGTTAATCATTTGTTTATTCTGTATGAAGAGACGTGGCGACCATATCGCTCAAACCAGACACGGGGCTCAGGCCCCTCAGGGAAGCCGTCCACACCGGCACATGAGTCACCCACAGTCCCAGCACAATCCTGCCTGCAGGCCCCCATACCTCCTTCCCCCAGGCACTGACCAGGATGCAGGCATCAGCTGATGATGATTATTATTACTGTTATTGCGGCTATTATTTTTAAAAATACTCCCTTCCCTGAGAAGGAAAAAAAAAGTGATTTGCAAAGATGCTTTGTTGGGAGATAAGTAGGCTTCCTCTTGGGCACGCGTTTATCTCACTTGTGCAGAGGTTCCTAGAGGTCGTGCTGCTCACGAGATAAAGCTCTGGGATCCTCCCCAGGGAAGGCCAGAGTCAGCGTTCTGCTGTTTTCCTGGTTCCGGGGTTAAAGAGGTGAAATCAGCTATGTTCCTCCTGCAGGCTCCCTGGGGCTGAGGCTGCTTTTATTAGAGCAAATCAGACCTGTCCAGGTGCAGAGGGATGGGGGAGGAGAGAGCCAGAAGGAGGTGAGGAGGGGGTTGGGGTAGAGTGTGTGTTCTGGGTCTAGTGCTGTCTGTACCTGGGTTGCCCAAACTGAATGATTGTCTTAAAAAGCTTCCATCCATCTATTTGCATGCTATTAGCATCCTCCTGCTCTTTTCTTGGTGTTTGGATAAATCCTATTGCCTGAAGCTTATATTTCAATTAACTGAGTCCAACTGTCTGAGTCCTGAGGCACAGGGATGGGCAGGAAGTTGCTGTGTTTTCAGCCGTAGCGTTGTATCATCGACTGTCTGTGTGTCTGTCTTCCGTCAGCCAGGTCTCACCCTTGAAGCTGTGCCTTTCTGCCGAACTGAGCGCGTCGCGGTCTGGGGCACAGTTACCCAGGGCAGGGCTTATGTTTCAGGAGTAGTTTGCACAGGCAGAACAGCTATTCTTTTAGACCACTGGAGTGGGGAGCAAGCATGGGCAGGTCCCGGATGGAAACAGTGAAGCGAGTCGGAGGGGGCAGAGGAGAAGAGTCAGCTGGCCCCTCACTACAGTTGATTTCTAGCTTTCTCTCTGCTTCATCTGGGACCCTGCGTGAGGCACTTCTCCCTTTAGTCTCCTGCCTGGGTATACGCTTCGTTACCTCATCCTTTCTCCTCACTCTTTTCTTGCCCCAGATACCCCCTTTCAACTTCTGTATCTTTGCTTGCTGTTTCCTCCACCAAAATCTTTTTCTCTTTCCTTTTTCTTACCTTATTTATCAAAATCTGTCCTTCAAGATTCCATTCAAATGTCACCCCCTCTAAGAAACCCTCCCATTGTCCTCCCCAGGTAGAATTAACTTGCTCTCTGTGCTTCAGGCTACTCAGATCTCATGCCTCTCCCTTCTTTGGGCCAGGGCTAGCATCTGTCCTGCGTGTCCCGTGGTAGAGCATCACACTGCCACATCACATACGGTTTTGTGTTTTTGAGTTTGTTCTGTTTGGCTTTGTAGTGGTTTGAATGGTGATCCCCCAAAAGATACGGCACGTTGTAATTTTTGGAACTCATGGAAGTTACCTTATTGGGGAGAATGGCAATTGCAGGTGTAATTAAGTTAAGGATCTTGAGATGAAGAGATCATCCTGGATTATTCAGGTGGGCCCTAAGTCAAGTGACAAATGTCCTTATAAGAGACACCCAGGAAGGGTGCCTGGGTTGCTCAGTCGGTTAGGCATCCAACTTCGGCTCAGGTCATGATCTTGCGGTTTGTGAGTTCGAGCCCCATGTCAGGCTCTGTGCTGACAGCTCAGAGCCTGGAACCTGCTTCAGATTCTGTGTCTCCTTCTCTCTCTGCCCCTCCCCTGCTCATGCTCTGTCTCTCTCTGACTCTCAATAATAAATAAATGTTAAATTTTTTTTTTTATTAAAAAAAAATTTTTTTTTCAAAGTTTATTTATTTTTGGGACAGAGGGAGACAGAGCATGAACGGGGGAGGGGCAGAGAGAGAGAGGGAGACACAGAATCGGAAACAGGCTCCAGGCTCTGAGCCATCAGCCCAGAGCCTGACGCGGGGCTCGAACTCACGGACCGCGAGATCGTGACCTGGCTGAAGTCGGACGCCCAACCGACTGCGCCACCCAGGCGCCCCAGATTTTTTTTTTTTTTAATTTAAGAAAAGAGACACCCAGGAGACTTGACAGATGGAAGAGGTTGTGTAAAGAAAGGGGCAGAGATTTTAGTGATGTAGTCACACACTAAGGAATCCAGGGAATTCTGGAAGCCATGAGGAGATGAAAGAGGCCAGAAGGCGTCCTTCTCAAGAGATCCAGAGGGAGTGACTCCGTCAACACCTGGATTTCAGAACCTTGACTTCTGGCCTCTAGAACTGTGAGAGAATAAATTTCTGTTGTTTCTAGCCATCTAGTGTGTGGCCATTGGTTACAGAGCCCTCAGAAACAAACAGGCTGGTAGACTTCCTCTGAAAGGGAAGATGGGGCAGGCACGAAAATATCGTGTCAGGAACCTGGACCCTTTCCTGCTACACCGATGCTTGCTACCTGCCTTGCTCCTTCCGCTTCTGTTCCATACAGTGCAAGGCCTGTTCCGCTTCTGTTCCATACAGTGCACCAGGCCTTGGGTGGGTTCCTTGCCCTCGTGGGAGCATCAGTACTGAGTATATAATGGTGATTATTATCCCAGTAAGAGCTAGTGGCATTTGTGTAGCCTCTACAGTTTACAGAGTACTTTGCCTCACCTCATTGCATTCTGTGTTTGCAATAACCTTGTAAAGCAGGTGTTGGGATCCCTATTTACATGTGAGGAAAGGAAAGACTGAGGCATAAAGGGACTTGGGCATGACCATACAACTGGTGTGGTTCAGCTAAGACTTCAAATATCCTTGTCTTTCGGTTCCAAATCCATATACTTTTGAACTGTGTACTCCATGTCTTTGAGTATGAGGCCCAGTGAGTCAAATCTGTTTTTATTCTTTCTGAGACAGGAATATCCTTTGCCTGAGGTACGGATGCCTGCTTTTTCTTCTTTCCCCAAGGTGTGCTCAGACTCAACGGGCTTTGGCAGTGGTGGATGGGTGAGAGGAAGCCCTGTTTATTCAAGGGTCTTGGTTTTAAAAGGGAGTGTCTATGTGTGTTAATCTTCTGTTATTATTTGGCTACACTACTGGGGAAACTGTGAGAGAGAGAGAGAGTGTGTGTGTGTGTGTGTGTGTGTGTGTGTGTGTGTGTGTGTTTTCATGCATGCATGCACATGCACTGTGCACTCGACCAGCTATTATCCCCCTCTGGTGGTCACTGCCATAAATCTATCACCTGATCATCTAAAATCCCAATGAAAGGAAGATCACTAGGCCAGTGAGCCCAGGGAGATTCAACATATTTAGCATAGCTTATGTTTGTACACTCTTTTCTGAAGAGTTTCAATGGATGGTTCTGCTCTCCAAATAGGACTCCTTCTTCCAAGGAAAATAAGAGTGTTGCACAAATGGAAAGTGGGCTTTGGAGTATGACAGACATAGTTTCACATCTCAGCTCTGCTACTTAATTTCTACATTGGTTTGAGTTTTTTAACCTTGCCAGTCCACATCTTTAAAATGGGATAATAACAGATATCCTATTTCCAGGGGTGTTATAAGATTATGTGAAATAATGTATTTAAATTGACTCGTACATAGTAGATACTTAGTCGTCATGTATTTTTTCCCTCTTAAGTATACTCTTTAAATATGACTAATTATACTGTTAAAATCCTGTTTCAAAATGTTTATTTATTTATTTTGAGAGACAGAGGGAGAGAGCAAGAGAGAGAGCAGGGGAGTGGCAGAGAGAGAGGGAGAGATAGAATTCCAAGCAGGCTCGTGCTGTCAGTGCAGAGCCAGACACAAGCTTGCTCTCACAAACTGTGAGATCATAACCTGAGCTGAAATCAAGAGTTGGATGTTTGGAGCACCTGGGTGGCTCAGTCGGTTAAGAGTCCGACTTCAGTTCAGGTCATGATCTCACTGTTTCTAAGTTTGAGCCCCATGTCGGGCTCTGTGCTGACAACTCCCAGCCTGGAGCCTGCTTTGGATTCTGTGTCTCCCTCTCTCCCTGCCCCTCCCCTGCTCACACTCTGCCTCTCTCTTAAAAATAAAATAAACATTAAAAAAAATTTTTTTAAAAGACTTGGATGCTTGACTGACTGAGCTATCCAGGTGCCCCTAAAATCTTATTTTGTAAATAATTCTTTTGTCCAGGGAACACTGACTAGTTCTGTCACATTACTGTCTGGAAAATGGAAAGATGTCCTCTTTGCAAAAGGGAAGCTAAGAACTTGAAGAGAGGAAATGAAGTGTTCAGTAAAATCAGACTCAGGACTTAGATAGAAATAGGGATGCTCATTCCCCACCCCCCTTTAATGGAAGGGAAAGTAAAGTAATATTTATTGGGCCCCCTGATATAAGCCAGATCCTTTATTCAAATATTTTATTTAGTTCTTACAGCAACCTGATAAAGACAGTAATATTAGGGGCGCCTGGGTGGCGCAGTCGGTTAAGCGTCCGACTTCAGCCGGGTCATGATCTCGCGGTCCGTGAGTTCGAGCCCCGCGTCGGGCTCTGGGCTGATGGCTCAGAGCCTGGAGCCTGTTTCCGATTCTGTGTCTCCCTCTCTCTCTGCCCCTCCCCCATTCATGCTCTGTCTCTCTCTCTCCCAAAAATAAAAATAAAACGCTGAAAAAAAAAAAGACAGTAATATTATCCCCATTTTATAGATGAAGATGTGCAGACTTGGGGATTCTACTTGCTGTAGGTTATATAGCACAGAAATCACATTCCCACTCAGGCTGCATGACTCCTGTGACAGTGCTCTGCTCCAGCACACCACTTCCCTGGGAGCCCTGGGGAAATACAGCTCACAAAGAGCTCACGTGTAAGGATTAATCTAAAGGAATATCCTCGTCATCCCCAGTTGCCAAAGAACACAATATGCAGTTCCAGAAAGTTGGTTTCCTCCCAGCCATTTAGCTCTAAGGGATAGAGGAGTTTGCATAGAACCTGACCAGTATTATAATGTTTTCCTCTCCGGAAACCAAGAGGTTTCCCCTCTGTCCTACTGTTTATGGACCCGGTGCCGATTATCATTGTGAGGAGTGTTTGAGAAAGGCTCCCAAGATATTTAAAATAGTGCATCTTGTTCTTTGAGTGAGTATAGTTAGAGGATAGATAGAAGAAATTCTATCCATTCGCCTTGAATTAAACCCCAGACCTGTGTCTTGTTAGCCAATTAACTAATGCTTCTGGTTACCTTCTTCAGCTTTGCAGAGCAGTGGAGCGACTTGAGGGGTAATGGGTTTACAAAGGAGGCGATTGCAAACTCACTGAGGAGGCTGAAGAACCGTATATGACATAGGACAGCACTTGTAACATAACACATTGTCTTGTGTGGTGGTCGGGAGACCTGCGTCCTACTTCTTGAGCCACCAGCTTTGCAACCTAGGAGAAGTCATTAGCTCTCTGGGACTCAGTTTGTGAAATAAAAAAACACGTAAGACAAGATGATATCTTGGATTCCCTTCAGATTGTAAACATACGTTGTTCGTTGAGTCTTAGTGTGGCCAGAAGGCCAGGGAACTGAGGAGAGGCAGAGCCTGACCAGACTGAACAAGCAGAGTTTCATCTGCGTGCAGAAGGAGCTGTCTATGCATGTGCAACGGGCCAAGAAATATTTCTGGATAGGGGCGAGCAGTGTGGTTGGTATTCAGCTTCCCCCCTTCTCCATGCACAGTGCCTTGGGCTCATCTTTATTACCAGACTCTGGTGTCATTGAGCAGCATGTCCCTCAAGACTGTGAACTCCCTGATGGAAGAGACCAACTATTTCCCATGGGGATCAGTGAGTGGTAGTGGAAAGAGTGAAGGCATCATCCAAGTTCTTTTAGATTCCCATTTCTCGAGAGACATTTTTCGTGCATCAGTTTTGTTTTTTTGGATCTCTCCTCAATGGACACTGTTTCTAAAGCTCATGTTAGGAAAGGTAGGTGAAAGTGAGTTGATGTTTGCAGGCATTGGTGAACATGGGGAGTTGTGCCTGTGGTTCTGGTCCAAAAGCCTGCTCATCTTGAGCCCCTTGCCTGCTTGGGTGGTGAGGTGAAGTCACCCTGCAAATGATGGGAGTTGGGGGTGAGGCCAGGAATTATGTTCATGGGCTCACAGCCTTGTCACAGTCCCTGTTCCCATGCTGGCCTGTGGCCAGGCACAGTAAACTTGCCTATGTACACACCTTTCTTTTCTGATGACCATCGGACACCCATCATGTCCACTGTCTTCCCTCCTTCTGAACCCTCTGAGACTGTCATAAGAGGCATTATCATTTTTTAAGTCAGTGAAAGTCCTGTTCTCTTCAGATTGGTGAGCCGATTCTCATTTGACTTCCTCCGTCTCCTTCCCACAATTTGTTTGTATCTTGGTATCAAGTCAATGAGTCAGAGGTGGAGCCTGGGGGAAGAGAGACCAAAGATACACATGCAAGATGAAGGGAAGAAGGCTTATGCAGTCCTGTCCACTGACCATCCAGAAGGTGCTTAACCTTGTGTGCGTCATCTGTAGTCTTCTCAACACCCCCACGAACGAAGGGTGGTCCTTCAATTTTACATACGCAGGGACTGATACATAAGTGTGTCAGTGTGAGTGATCACACAGCTGGTTGGGAGGCAGATCTGGGATGTGAAGCAGGATTGAGTGACTCTAGACTCAGTATATCTTTTCAATATAGCAGTGTTATTTTCCCAAATACTCTCCTCATAGCCTTTCTATTTTAGATATATTTCACACTTGCCACTAAAAGGATCAATGATGGCATAGCGTTTAGGTGCCTAGCCTAGGCCCTGACACAAAGCAAGAACTTAGTAGATGTTAGTTGATTTTGCTATTGTTTTCACATTTGATAGCTTGGGGGTTTTCACAATATCCTGGGATGTGAAAGGGGAAAACCAGTTTGGTCAATTGGAGACATTCCAGCATTTGGATCCTACGATAAATATTACCGATCATTAGCTAATTCCAGGCTTTACGTGGTGAAGAGTGACTAGCCGCTCTGCTTAAAGGTGTTCAACCTAGGTCAGGCTGGCGAGGATGTCTGTTGCAGCCTCCGACTTGTTTCTGAGTGATTATTCTTGCCATCACTTCTAGGCACCCACGCAGCGTTCTTATGGCGCATGACAGGGTTCAACATTCCAGAATTCAGTGTGCGAGCTTTACTTTGAAAACTAGCATCATATGCCATTAAAGAATGGCATCGGGCCCGGATGCCTGTGTCCACGGTTCACTCCAAGCTCCTGGGAGGCGGAGGCAGATGGTACCACATGGTCCCCCTCATTTCCAGAGCCTGCCCGAGCTGAGAGACTGGGCTACTGTGAAAAGAAGACTGGCTTGGGAGTTAAGATAGCTGGTTTAAGTTCCAATAACTTGCTGTGTGGCTCCAGGCAAACCACCTAACCTTTCTGTTTCAATGTTCCCACCGGTAAAATTGGATTGCCACATTCTGTCACTCCTATTTCAGTGTGCTGCTGATTTTGTGTGAGTAAATGAGATAGCAGATGCTAAAGTGGGATATGAATGCATGGTATGATTATGCTGTTATTATTGCTCCTCAGTCTTTTAATCATACATTTTGACTGGATCATTTTAATTCACCAAGGCACCCTAAGGCCTAATAACATATAATGCAGTTAGCAGGAAATCAAACAAACAGATGAATGCACGGGGGGGAAGAAAGCAAACTTCCCTGGATTGCTCGCAAGTTCCTCTCTGGCTGTATGGCTCAGGGTGCGTCTCTAAGAAGAGGAAAGATAATGACCAGTGGGAGTCAGCCCCTGTCTGGGAAGAAGAGGAGACAAAGAACATCACATCTGGTCACCTCCACAGAAGGGGTACTCCATTCTACCATCGGGGGGCCTGAAATCTCACCATTAACCTGATATTTTAGCTTCCTATTCCTTGCCCTTCACAGAATGGTTGCAGTCTCCCTTTTTGAGCGAGTCACATTTGCAATGGCCTTGGAATTGGAGATAGAATCCTTGGGTCTGAGTCCTTCTTTCCCGAACTATAGAAACTTCATAAAGCAATTAATTAAACCTTTTCAAGACTCAGTTTCTCTGTCTGTAAAATAGGCTTAATAGTCATAATACCTACCTCATGGGATGATTGAGAAGATAGAATTTTAAAAAGAGGCTTTATAACATTATGCAATTTTTTTAAATGTTTCTTTATTTTTGAGAGAGAGAGAGAGAGAGAGACAGAGTGCGAGCAGGGGAAGGACAGAGAGAGAGGAAGACACAGAATCCAAAGCAGGGTCCAGGCTTTGAGCTGTCAGCACAGAGCCTGATACGGGGCTCGAGCTCATGAAATGCAAGGTCATGACCTGAGCTGAAGTCACCGACTTAGGCCACCCAGGCACCCCATTATGCAAATGTTAATTGTCATTATAGTCTGATATGCTCCAGTTGAAGTATTCCATGAGCAGATCTTGTCTTTTTCCCTGGTCTGTGCTTTCTGTTTCTTTCACTAGATACTCATTTTCTCCATCTCTCCTGTTAAAATGTTCAAGTATCATGTCAAAGACCACTTTTTTGACCGCCCCAATGATAAATCATATTTTTTTCTTTCCGGAATTTCTAGAGAATCTATTGTCTTTTCTGTTCGCCTGCTTGTCCTCTCGCACTTATTTTAGCACATTATTACTTTCTTCAGTAGGTTACGAGATCCTGGAAGATAGGATCATAGCAGGCACACAGTACATGCCCAATACTCATTTAAATGAATGTGTAGGATGTGTGTTATCAATGCCTATTCCCATAGGACTTCTTTAAAATAAAAGTAGTCCTGGGGAAGGTGACCCAGTAGGTCACGAGTACGTAAGTATGAATTAAGAGTGCTGTGCTTGGGTGGCCAAATGGGAAGGAAGGGCAAAACCAGAGAGAACAAGTTTAATAAGAAAGTGGGAGCTGCTAAAGACACATCTCATCATTGTAACAGTTTTTCCTGGCTTGGTCTTGGTCTTAGCAGATGCTATGGAACCAGCGTATTAACTTGGAAAGATACCTTATGAGTTCTAAAAGGAAAGGAGAGTTGAAAGAATTCACAGGCACAGGAAATTGTGCAATATCTAGACCCACCAGAAGGTGGCGCACTGTCACTAATTCCACAGCCTGGCAGCTTTGCTCCAAGGGATCCCCCAAATTGATGTGGTTTTCTGATGGGTAGGTAGTTCTCCTCTGCGTTTTATTCAGTTCAGTCCTGCTTCCTCCTTATCTCCTTCTCTGTCCCCATCCATTCTGTTGCTTCACGGCATGAAAAGTCTGTAGGCTAGAGAGTGCTTCTCATTGGACTTTCACCTTTGGGAAGGTTCTGCTAATAGAGGTGCTTCAGCTTTCTTTCAACTCCTGCTAAGGTGCAGAACCAAACTCAAATCTCACCCTCTGTATTTGAATCTTCCATATGGATTCTTAGAGGGTAAGCCCTGAGAGCCTTTTTGGACAAAAGCAGGTGAAAGGAGAAAAATCACTTTCTTTTGCATACTTTCTTTCCTGGCTCCCTTGGTACCCCCTCCCCATTTTTCGAGGTTTCTTGTCTGAATTGAAAAGCACCTCTCTCTGTGCTTCTTCCCCAGATCACCTCATCACATACAGTGCTATATTCTTTTTATAGTAATATCACATTTATTACCTCCTTGTATTTTCACAAGATGTGTGGCATAGATATTTTTCTCTATTTTTAAAAATCATAATGATAGCTTTCATTTTTATAATCCTATACAGTTATCAAAGCCATTTTGCACTCACCATTTAATTTGACCTTCACAACATTTATGAGACCTTCTGGAGCATAGGTACTAACATCCCCATTGTATGGATGAGAATATGTATATACAGGGAGAGTATGTGATTTTCCCAGAAAATATAAGAAATACAAGAACTCACTCACCAAACTCCTAATTTATTCTACAATTCTGTGTCTTATTGTGGATGAGGCAAACAAGGCTCAAAAAGGAATATATGACATACCCAAGGTCCTACAGTCAATAATAGTAGAATGTCACCTTCCTCCCCCCAAAAAAGTGGTAGAAATGGCTGGAATCAACATCTGACTCTCGGTTTAGTGCTCTTTTTATTCTCCTAAAGAGGCCTTCTGTAATCTAATGAACCATCGGCTATCTATCCAACCAATAAATATACCATCTAGCCTTTCAAAACTCTTGGGTATACATCAATCAACACCATGACAGAAGTTCTCAGAGGTGAATGAATACCTGAGGCTTTCTGGAAAGAGCATCAGGAATATTTTTTTAAGCTAAAAATGTATACAAACAAAGGCTGGAAAGAAATTCATCACTGTGTTAAAAATGTGTTTGGGTGATGGGATTGTGGGCAATGTATTTTAAGTTTTCTGTGTTTCTGTATTTTCAAAGTTTTCTTCAGTGAGATTTTATGACAGTTTTTAAAAAAAAAATTCATGTTTATTTTTTTGAGAGAGAGAGAGACACACACAGAGTGCAAGTGGGGGAGGGGCAGAGAGAGAGAGGGAGACACAGAATCCAAAGCAGGCTCCAGACTCTGAGCTGTCAGCACAGAGCCCAATGCAGGGGTCGAACCCTTGAACTGCAAGATCATGACCTGAGCTGAAGTCGGATGCTTAACTGACTGAGCCACCCAGGCACCCTGATTTTATTACTTTTATAATGGGAAGTAAACATTAAAAAGTAGAAGAAGAAAGGATTTGGGCACTGGTATCGCATGTGTTTGTGAGGTTGTGTGTGGTATGCAGTGGCTGTTACTGCAACCCAGTCTGTGGTTGGGTAAGACGAGAAGTGTTCTCTGATCCTCCCTAACTGGGCATCGTCTGCTTCTCTGTTCCCACTTCTCCCCAGAAGCCCCACTGAAGGTTTTGGCAGGATTCACTCACACTTTGCTCCCACCCTTCTCCCTGGTCAACCCCACAAAACTATATAGCACACAGTGGGATAGGCTGGGCCAGGGGGAAGAGGCTCTTGCAGGGATGGGGGGACCAGCGCCTCACCCTGCCTTGGCAGATCTGGAGGCTCCTGCGCTCTTCACTCCGCCTGCTGTGGACTTATGTAACACATTCACAGGACTTCATTTTCCAGTAGATTGAAAGCAAAGCCACTGTTGATTTTCTCCAAAAAGATCTATTTGGAAGTGCAATTGCCTGGAATTACACGGTGGCGCGAGAGGCCAGACCTTGCTGTAAATAACTTCTCTCAACCACACCGGGGCCTGGCTGGCAGCAGAGTCCATGCTTCAGATGATGGTGCTTGCTGTGGAGCGTGTGTGTGCGTGTGTGTGTATGTGAGGGGGTGGAGAGAGAGGGAGAGAGAGAACAGGTGAGCAAGGTCTTGGGACCTTTGCTCACCTTCTGCTACTTTGTCCACCTCTGGAGCTCTGCACGTGAAGGAGCGGTGAGATTTCTCATGGGCTGGTTTATGTGCCCTTTCTCTGGTTATGTCTCCCACCCTGCCACCCGGGGGTCTGGGGCTATGTGAGGTGGAGTGACTTGTGCATACGGTGTGGCGCAGCACAATGAACAAGCTTGAGAATTTGACATATCTGAGTTCTAGTTCTAGATGTGCTGGTGACAGTTTATGGGACCTTAGAAAATTACTTATATCTCTGGCCTTTCTTTATCCATTAAAACAAAACAAAACAAAACAAAACAAAACAAAATTGGTCCTGGGTGTGGGGGTTGAGAGTATCCACATTTCAGTATTGTGAGGATTAAAGGGAGTAATAGTGGAGAAATCACACTGCACAGAGTCTGACACTTGATTTGTGTTCTGGAAATTTAGTTGCATCCTGTGCCCTGTGTTGCCTTCCACAACAGACTGAAATGAGAAGCAAGAGCAGTGGGCTTGGAGCCAGGATGCTGCATGCCAAAGTTGCGAAACAGGTGAAATTCAGGATGTTTTATCCCTTCTTTCCATGCTCTCTTCTTCTACAGTTATCCATAGCTCACACACACGATTCTCCCCTGCCAAAAAAAAAAAAAAAAAAAAAAGACTGGAATGAACTAACTTACACTGTGGAAGAGGGGGCTTCATGCATGTCTTCTGGTGGGCATTTGTGTTGTAAGTGTCCTGCCTGGGCAAGGAGAGGGTAGTCTTTAAACCAAGATGGCAGCACTTTATGCAAGGGAGCATCTGGATAGGGGAGTTGCTTGTAGATTAGAAAGTCTTACCAGTTACTCTGGCTATTCTTAAGACCAGCATTACCTTGCAGGCATCAGAATGAGATTGTGCATTAGCTTATCTGGACACTTTTTTCTAACCTCATGTAGCATTGTCCTTTTCACATTTCTTCATCAAGTCTGGACAATAGTGGAATCTAGCAAACTAAGGACTGCATCCTCAGGAAAAGACTTCCAGACAACTCTGGAGAAGGCATCTAGCCACCCACCCAACACTTATTGAAATCCTACTCTATGATGTAATAAAAATAGCCAACAGTTATTAGATATTTTGCCAACTTCTTGTGTACATTATCTCATCTAATCCCTAGTTCTAATGACATATTTACTGTTGTTATTATTATGCCATTATTATGCATACTGGCTAAGGGAAAAGAAGCCAGAGCCAGAATACCTGGTTCAAATCACAGCTCACTAGTCACTAGCATTGTGAACTTAGGCAAACTGATTCTTTGTGCCTCAATCTTCTTATATTTAAAATAGAAATATTATAGTACTATCTCATAGGGTTGTTTGAAGCATTAAGTAATTCATACATGTATAGAGTTTAAAAGAGTGCTTGACTATTATTATTCCCATTTAATATCTGAGAACACTGAGGATGAGAGGAAGGGAGGTGATTTTCCCAGCAGCACCCAGCTGATGACAGATCCAGGTCAAGAATCTGTGCCTTATGACTCCAGTCTAGTACTTTTTTCTTGTTATGAGGAAAATGTGCAGAATCTTTTATATCCTCTACATTATCATCCCCTATGACAGCTGTCAGTCTTAAGTAACAGTGTTTTAGAATGGCTGAAAACCTTGGTGAGAACAGTTGAGAAGCTGCGAGCTTTTTAAATTAAAATCTTGTCCCCAAAAGCATGTAAAAAAAATACCTTACCAATCGGGGTCAATTTATATGCACCCAGTATGGTGGCCGAAGCTTAAGCAGCAGTTAGTGGACTCTTTAATGAGTGGCTCTGGAGGCAACACTTAGGCTAGGGCCATGCCCAGCAGGGGCTGCCACTAGGCCATGCCCAGAGAGGCTTTGCTCCTAGGTCAACTCTAAGAGAAGAGCCAACTTGTGTGGTGAGCACAGGTCAAACTGTGAGTTTCCATTAAGAAAAAAATATGAATGGCTACTTCACAGAATATGGTAACTAACCCCTGATGGCATCAGGATAGAACATGGAGTGGAAGTATTTTCTAAAGAGTTTTTCTCTTTCCTAGAGTGATCTAGAGCAAACCTTTAGTTGGCCAAGTCCAATAATGTCCTATGTGTTTCAGATGAAGAGGATGGGTCAGGTGGGGAGGGTGTTCCAAGGAGTCCTCTTTTGCCCTCTCCCCATTTCCTTGGACTTCTCCTGACAAAATGCCTACACTTCTACCCTTAGGGATTTATTCTTTGGGGCATTGCTAGTGTTGTGGGTCCCCCGCCCCCATGAATATTCAATTAAATTTCCAATATCTCCAAGAGGGCAATATGTTACACTAAATCATGTAGTGTCTTATATGGAAGTCTATTCCTCCCTGTTTGGATGCAGCAGACAACTAGAGACCTTCAGCCCATTCAGAACTGGAATATAGGCAAGGTGCCTTGGGAGGAGAGAAGGTGGACAGTCTTTGCTAATTCATTATTTTGCCAAGGGCCAGCCTACTTTGTGCCTTCTTACTTAGCAGAGAGCTGCTAGAAAAAGTTCTGGTTGAAGCCAAGTCGGAGAGTTATGATCCAGCATAAGGAAGCATCCCATTCAACCAAGATATTTAAGAGTTTGTCCCTCCTTCTTTTCCTCCAGCATAATGTCATGGGTCGATGGTTCCCTCCCAGAAGGTGTTGAAGTGCTAACCCCCAGTGCCTGTGCAGGTGACCTTCTTTGGAAACAGGGTCTTTGCAGACATTTAAGTTGAGATGAGATCATTAGAGTGGGCCCTAATCCAATATGACTGGTGTCCTTATAAAAAGGACATGTTTGGACACAGAGACAGACATGCACAACAGAGAGAATGCCACGAGAAGCTGAAGGTGGAGATGGGTGTGATGCATCTGCTAGTGAAGGAATGCAGATTGCCAGCAAACTGCCAGACATTAGTAGAGAGGCATAGAACACATTCTCCCTTATAGCCGTCAGAGGGAATGAACTAACTGTGGCAGCACCTTGATCTTAGACTTACAGCTTCCAGAACTGTGAGACAATAAAATTCTGTTGTTTAAGCCACCTAGTCTGTGATAGTTGGCTATGGTAGCCTTTGCTCACCAGTATATGACTAAACCAGCATAGTTGAGAGTTTGTCCTTCCTTCTTTCAGTAAACATTTAGTGATTACCTACTGTGTGCTAGTATAATGCCAAGTCCTAGAAACAATATCTTGGATAAGATCTTTGTTTTTAAGGAGTTCATAGACTTGTAGGTAAATGAATAGGCCAATCTTAATAGTACGATGAGTATTTAATGTCTCTTCTTCCCTCTAGACCGTTGACTCTCAACTGTGTCCATACATTAGAGTCTCCTGGGAACTTAAAAAATACCGATGTTCAGGCTTCACTCCCAGACAATGTGATTTAATTGGCCTTGGGGTGGGAACACAAGGCATTGATATTTTATAAATCTTCCTAAGTAATTCCAAAGACTACCATTGTTGAGAAACACTGTTTTAAAAATATACCCATTATTTTAGGGACTCATTCCAGACCAATTAAATTTTATTTTTAAAAAGTTTCCCAGGTGGTTCTAATGTATAGCCAAGTCTCAGAACCATTCTCTCCCATAAGGTTGAAATTGTGTTTGTCTTGTTTAATGTCATATCTTCTCCACGGTGCCTGGTTCAGAGAAGGCAATCAATAAGTAATTGATGAGTCAGGATCTATGATGAGAAAATATAAGGTGCATGGACGATGTACTGTACCCACTCAGTTGTGGGAGAGCTGAGACCCAAAAGATAAGTCAGTTTAGTCAGGCAAGGAGGGAAAAGAAGAATGTTTGTGGCTGAGGGGACAGTGTGTACATACAGTTAAGGAACTGTACATGGCTCAGCTTGGCTGAAGCGTCACCTGCGGGTGGTGAGAGGTAAGGCTAGAAAGATAAGCAGGGTCATGAAGAGACCTGTGAGCTATGATAAGGAGTTGGGGTTCTGCCACAGGCTTATTTGGGTTGCCTTGGGGGCCTAGCCATGGACTCACAAGGTTGGTTTTTGATATCTTGGCTGTGGTACTCATACAGGTGCAGGTGTGGGCTTAGAGTCTTGCACTTTTTCTCATTGAAGACAGAGGGACCCAAGTGTCTTGGAACCCTACAGACCCATCTCATGAGAAGGTTGTCGCCAGTTTCCCATAGAGACCACCAAGTAATGTTACTGCACCTTAGTCCCTGTGACCCGCCACCACCGAGACTTAGGAGGCAGAAGTTCCCAACATTCTTTCCACACTTGCACATCTTGAGTGGATGGTGGGACAGTTTTCACATCCTTCCAGATGTTCACGAGAATCCCATTTTACCTGGATAACCATAGGTGGTGGGGGCAAAGAGGAGGCTCAGTGTGATTTCCCCCAGCCTCCCTGGCCCCTGGCTCCACAGGAGGCCCCTTCACAGGGTGGGTTGATGACTGAGGAAGGGACCTGACCTGTGATCCTGGACATTTGTCCACTGTGCACGGCCTCCCTTGGGTGTTTGCTTGTCCGAGCCGAGCTGTTGCCAGTTTAGTACTCTATGCAGATTTCATTAACAGACTGCCCGATCCACTCTGAGTCCTTAATGAAGATGTTAAATAAAATTTGACACTATTATTGCCATTTGTACAGCACTTCATATTTACCAAGTGCCTTCAGAACATTTTTATTCTTTTCCAAGCAATAGCCCCATGAAGTCAATTAGTACCACTGTCCCCATTCTACAGAGAAGGCTCTTGGGAGTTCATTGATGTGTTGGGAGTCCTGCAGCCAGTCACCCTCTATCCCCAGGGGAGATTATTCTCCTTCCTTTTGTGCAAAACCCAACTCCTGGAGCTGGGCCAACTCCTCGAAGCCTGTCTGACCCCTCACGCGCTCCCCCCAATTTCTAGGCTGCGCTCACTGAATATCACTCCTTTTCTGTCTTAAGGTTTCGTGTTTTTAGTTCAGGAAAGGCTTGGTCTTCTCTTAGTCGATTTGAATGAATTTGCAAGTACAATTTCCTGATGGGCATTAAATGTCTGGATGACCATGCAAACACGCAGCATTCTGCAGGGCCTCCGCTGTCCATCCTGTCTCTTCTCAGAGGCCTGCCAGCAGCACTACGGATGTGTCTGGCATGAGCTGTCCTTTGTAAACATCGCGGGGCAAACAGCACTGATGTCTTTCTGCATGTGACAACCTCCCCCTCTTACTGTGGGAGACCTCAAATCAGAGGCTCCTACTGACAGCATCTCTGTAAGATTGGGAGAGAAAATAAACCTCGTAAGGAGGGAACAAAAGCCGCTCAGGTGCACTTCCCTGAGGCTTGTCAGAGCAGCGGAATAAGGCGTATTAATAGGTTTGCTTGGCTCTCTGGCCTTGGTTTTCTCATGTTAAATGCAGACATTAATGAAAATGCGAGTATATAAAGGGTTTCCTATTTTAATGACTCAAACATTTTGGGAAGGACTTTTACACTCTTTTTGATTTCACAATTTTAAAATCTACGTTACTAATTTTCTCTCTGTGATGCTATTATGGCTTCATGTTTCCTTTTCTGTGCATACCCCATTTCTGTCTCATTCTTTCCCTGGCTGACTTTCTTTTCCCTCTGACCATCTCTTTCATTTTCATTCTTTCTTTTCCCTTCCTCTGCCACATGAAGTGTCCTCACTCTTTCATTATGCTACCCATCTCAGCCCATGGAAGGGTCTTTGGTATTTCTTGTGGGACCACCCCACAGGAGCCTACCTTTCCTCTCCAGCCCCTGCAGGATTACTTCCTGCAAGCTCCTGATGGAGGGTGTGTGGTGCAGTGTGGCATCTAGAGAGTAGGACGCATGGTGAAAAGGCCCAACCCCTACACACTGTCCTGTGATGAGGATGTGGGGTGTGGGGAGGTTGTGAATAGCAGAGGGGATTGTGGGATTGATCCTTTGATGAAAGGATCAAAATAGAGTTTGGCAATACATTACAGTGAATGGAAAGAACATTGAACTGAGGATTAAAATTATTAGAGTCAATGGGGTTCCTGGGTGGCTCAGTCGGTTGAGCATCCGACTTCAGCTCAGGTCATGATCTCACAGCTCGTGGGTTCGAGCCCCGCGTCGGACTCTGTGCTGACAGTTCAGAGCCTAGAGCTTGCTTCAGATTCTAGTCTCTCTCTCTCTCTCTCTCTCTCTCTCTCTTTCCCTCCCCTGCTCATGCTCTGTCTCTCTCTCCCTTAAAAATAAAGATTAAAAAAAATTCTTTTTAATTATTAGAGTCAAAAACTGTGAAAAGTCTGAGACTGTAGCCTATGTGCAAGCTAGTAAGTGAGTCTGCTGCATTTATATGTGTGTGTATATGATTATATATACATGTGATTAATGTATGTATGTGAATATAATATTCAGATATAGAACATATATACAGGCCGTATATACACATGTGTGATGAATATATGTATGTGTGTATATCCATGTATAACACATTTACACATGTACACACATATACACATGCATGCACACATGTATTTATATACATGTATATACACATGTAAATTGATATACATACACACAATACTGTCAGTATATATATTGACAGATTATACAAGATCATGGACAGAGACAAAGAGCATTGGTCACTTATGGCAAAAGCAACGACTAGAGAAATCTCTTGCATCTGTTCTCTGAGTCCCAATTCCCACAGGGTGGTGTGAGGGCAGGATGGTACCAGCACATGAAGTGGGGTGATTCAAGGAGAGTACCCCACCCCGGTCACGTTAGGAAACTCTGATTTTATCTAGAGATGCTGGTGACCTGCTCATCCTCCCCTCTGGAGAGAGAAAGAACCCTTTCTTTACTCTGGAATGTAAGCTAATCTTCATGGAGAAAAGAACTTATACTCCTGGAATGGCTCAGGGGAGGGAGATGTTCTCTATCTTTGTTTAGTAGCCAGGAAACAAATCTGTCTTCTGATCAGGAGAAAGATAGTATCTTAAGTTTCAAGGATGTTTTACTATTCAAACACCCTTGAAAGGATTGTCAGTGCCCATTGCCCAACTCATGCAGAAAAGTGAGATTTCATGGAGAACAGACATAATCAATTTTGTTTTGTTTTGTTTTGTTTTTTCTTCCTTTCTTTCTTTTCTTTTCTTTCTTTCTTTCTTTCTTTCTTTTTTTTTTTTTTTTTTTTTTTTTTGGTGTAAAACCCTCAGCAGGCAATCTTTACTATGTTGATTATTTCTGAAATTGCTCTAGCCATGTAAAATCATATTCTTTGTATTTCCTCCCTGTGTTCCATTTTTCTCCTTTTGTGAATCCATGTATGTATTTCTCTCTCTCTAATTGGCAGGGAGGGTAGAAAGGAGAACAGGTCTTTTGAAGCAATATTGTGGTTTGAGATATTCTTATGAAGTAAGAATTCTTATGAAGTAAGGTCCTGATCCTACCAAATAGCATTCACAGTTTAATCTTGATTAAAGATTAAGAACTTTAGCCATTATTAATACTTACCTTACAAACAGGGATTATAAGAAGAATGGTTATCCATTGTAATACCACCTTCTCCTCCTGGCTGTGAAGGGATTCCCCAAATTCCACTAGAGTTCTGAGTTTCAACCCTGTGACTAAGCAGAAGACTCTCAAAGAAATATGGCACAGGGGAATGTGTCCTTGGAGAGCAAAATCCTACATCAGAATAGATGGAGTCTGAGACTTCTTCCAGCTCTGAAATTGGGACAATGATGCTCCCTGGACATTTGGAAGATGCCCCTTTTTCCCTTTCAGTCAATTTGGATTCTACTCACAGCGCAGATAATCTCCCTGTCTCATGTCCTGTGTTTCAACTTCTCCATTTATCCAGTGAGTAGATATAGAGGCATGTGACTAATGTGCTAGACTTTCTGCTGGAGACCTGGTTACGTCTTATTGTTGTTGAAATGAAAAGAATCAAGAGAATAATGGGAAAGGTGTATGAACTTCAAGTAGGGCATCAAAAGATAGGGGATGCTGATTAGCTATGTGACCTTGGACAAGTTACATAACCTCTTTGTGCCGCGGGTATCCTTTCTTGAAAATGAAGAAGATAATGCCTACTTGGCTATCTATCTCATGGGGATATTGGCAGAGCAAATGAGTTCATGTTCAGTGTATGAGGTGCTCAAAGGAAAGACACTGGTTGAATGTAAAGTTTGCTTTTGCCACATAAATGTCATCATTCTCCCATTCTGCACCCCATCTCAGCCCATGGACGGACCTCTGCTGTTTCTGACAGTGCTATGCCACAGGATTCTGCCTTTTCTTTCCAGCCCTGCAGGATTACTTTCTGTGAGCGCCTGATGAAGGGCATGTGGTGCAGTGTGGGGCATCTAGAGAGTGGGGTGGATGGTGAAAAGACCCAAACCCCACACACTGTCATGTGATGGGGGGTGTGGAGTGCAATGAGATTGTGAATAGCAGAGGGGATCATGGGTCCTTTGACTCAGGGAGCTACTTTCTGGGCAGGAACAAGTGGAACTAAGGGGCACAGAAAGGGTCCAAATAGGGCTGGCTCTGCACACAAATCAAGTGTAATGAAAGGAGTATGGGCTGGATCTGAGATTTAGCCCTTCTTGGGTCACTAATTAGTTGGTATGTGGCTAACATATGGGGAAGATTTGCAATATTGGAGATTTTTTTTCTTTTTGCTTCCTGTGAACATCTGAAGATAATTCTAAGTTTACCAGTCGACTAGCCCATCAGTGTGCCTGCTCCTTTTGTTTCTAACTCCGTTCCTTCCCTCTCCACAAATATTTATTTATACATCATTTGTAACTGAAGATAAGCATCTCTGAAATCGGGCCTGTTGGCACATGTCTAAACACTCTTTAACTGAGAGACAGATATTCACAGAAACATTTTTAAATGTCCACAAACTAACATGTAGATTGTCAAATCCTAATCACAAGGTTCAAATCAGGCTTCTGATACTAATGTTTTAGAATGTTCAAATGTCAATCAGCAGTTTTCCTGGTACAACTCTCATGAATCTTGCCTGTGTGCTTACATGTGTGTAACTGCATGAGATGCATTGTTAATTAACATTGTAAGGCTAAGGACTCAATGGAAAGGTTCTGGAGAATTCTATTTCATTATTACAGAATTTGTGTTTAAAAAACACAATCAAGTAGAGCCTGTATTGAAAGAGGAAGACCTGTTTCCAGAGCCATGTTGCCAATATTAAGTCCATTCTGACATAGGGGTTTTGCTCTGAGTGTCCTGGTGGCCACATGGATGTTCTTTTATCCCCTTCTTTTAGTGCAGAAAGATTCTTGCAAAGATGCTTCAGATGAATAATTCTCCTGCCATTGCCAATATGCAACTCATTCCGCATGGGTGTTCCTTCAGAATCTAACCTAGTTTGTGTTCAGGTAATTCTGGTAATGGGACATTTTGCCTCTCCCCTGGGGGACCATTTCCAGCATCTAACCATCCAACCGATTAGTTGGAGAACTGAGCCCTGACTTAAGGAGGGAAAGAGGTGTTTTTTGAACTGGCAGGGTGGCTTCCAAGGCTTTTGAATTGTTCTCCCAGCTGTCAGGGATCATTGTGAGCCGTGAGAACTGCTAATCGAATCCTAAGTTTTTTGTTTTTTGTTTTTTATTTTTTTCAACTCAGAAAATTCGATTAGAAAACCAGAATAATTGAAATGTGCATTTCCACACCACTTCCTAAATAAAATGTATACATGTGTCAAGTCAGACGGATTCTAAAATCAGTTTTTCTCCCAGAAAAACTGGCAGGCAGTGCTCTGGGGCTGGACAGAACTGGTTCTGAACTTCAGCTTTGCACTTAACAGTTGTATGATCTTTAAATTTCCTTCTAATAAAATGAGGAGAGTAATACTTTCCCCATGGGCTTGCATGAGAGATCAATGAGATAAAGCCCCAGGCACAAGACCCATTGTGTGGCATTCAGCACATGGTCATTTACCTTCTTTTTCTAGGAAGGATGCTCAGCTTCCGGGTTCTCTGATAAGCCTCTCTGGAATTCCAATTGGTCCCTTTGGATGCCCTGATGACCCATGAACACCCTCCGGGATGGGTGTGATACTGTAGTCTCCAAATAGCCAACTTGCTTCCTTTCTCTTGCAGACACATGCAGACAGGGGGAAGGACAGATCTCCCTGGGAGGCTGTCACCAGGTGCCACATAGCTGTGTGTTTATGGGCTTGCTCTGAAAAGCAGATCGGGGATTTGTCCACTTCTTAAAATTGAAAACGTTCCGGTTCAACATAGGAGACAACAGTGGTAATTGTACTATAAATTGACATAAACTGCAATGAGAAAAGACCTCCTTGACTTCCCCTGCCTTGGATTCCACATCAGGATGTGTTAATGAAAGCATCTGTCTCTCGCCAGCTCCCGTTATCAGACATCTTAATTTATTTACTTATTAAAAAATAAAAGGGGAATTTGTGCTTTGGTTTTTTTTTCCCCTTTATTTTACCTTCATCATTATGCATTAAGTGATCTTAGCAAAACGGACAAACACAATGACTATAATTAAATATAGTTCTTGTTTGGTATGGTGCTTTCCTCCTGTGGCATTGGCAGTTCTTCTAATGACAATGACCTTGTAATTTAAAACATATCCTACGGATGTCTGTTCTTTATTTTAAACTGCTGTGAACACACACTGGTTGAGCAGTGGCAATAACGAGAATGAGACCTGGTGGTGGCTGATCCAAGCTTTCCCCACAGGTTAAAGCAAGAAGCTTTTGCCCAGAAGGCCTCATGGCCTCAGAATGTATCATTTGTCATGGACCTTCTCCTTTGAGTAGTAATCTGGAGTCAACACATTGCTTCTGTTCCAGACGGCGTTGGGAATTCCAACCATATCCATTCAGAATTTGGTGTTGATTTGAATCCTTCTGTATTCGACTTGGACTTGGTGATAGTCCTTCCTTTATTAATTCACTCAACAAATGAGTAGAATGAATGGATTAAAGCTTTAGGAGATACGGCAGTGAACTGGAGAGAGGCTGGAATGAGCCTGTGTTGGGGGAGGGTCATTGGGTCTCTGGTTGGATTGGAGGGTTTGTTTGGAAAGTGGGGAATAAAGTTGGGTAAGTAGATCCCCCAAGCTGCAGGCGTCTTACCATATACCATCATCTGTCTGTCTACCTACCTACCTACCTACCTACCTATCAGTCATTCTTGCCCTTTACTTCTGTTTCAGATTAATCAGAGGCTGACTTTTGTTCCCCTCTTGGGACAAGGTCATCTTTTGACTAAAGGATAGGGGATGAAAAGACCTTGGCTTTGAGTACATATGTCCTCAGGACCCTATATGACTGGGAACCAAGTATCTTTTTCCCCCCTTCAAGCAACACCTACTTGTCCCTAGAACTCTATTCCTAACCCAGATCTGCACTGTTCACCCTTTTTCCCCACTCTGCCCATTTCCCAACAGTTGGTTTGGAACATGATTAATTAAAAATGTCACATTAAAAAAATATATATCCCACTGAAGGGGTATACCCTTCAAAAATGTATACCATTTGTAGTAATTTAAGAATAATGTAATGATGTTCTTCACCTTGGCGATAGATAGGAGTTGGTGTGGTGCCTCAAGACATAGAAGCCATTTTCATGAGATCTTGAAAAAGTGTTCCTGCCTTATCCTCCTGTATGAATGATGGTCTAGAAGTAGAAAAATTATGGGTTTATGCTGGAAATTTTTGTCCTGCTATTTCTTTAGGCAACCACAAACACATATAAACACATTTATAATGAATATTTTCATTTAATGTCTGTCTTATGGTAGGTACTCAAGAAATTAATTTTTTCTTTCCTTTTCCCCTTTCTTCCATGATGGTGACACATAGTAGGTGCTCAGTGTACTCTTACATATGAATTATATTAAAGGCATAGATGCATGTTAGGTATAGTATAGAAGAGAGGTGCCTCATTTCTGTCTCATGGATATAGGATGTAGACCATAGCAGTCACAGAATTCTCTTCCTTCCTGATAATTCACTGTGGCCACTCAGTGGGTTGTTTTAGATGCAGCAAGTACTCAGTAAATTTTTGCTTAGTACCAAGGGAAATGTCCAGGCAGCCCCCTCCAGCCAGCCTTTACACATCATTTTGTATAGATCATTATGTAACACAGAAGTGTTCAATATTGCCCCTTTGCAAAATATTCTTTGACCTTTGTCTGGAAATTGACTGTTATTATTGTTATTTTCCATTCTGTTTATGATGTCTATTAATGTATGTGTTTATTAATTTTTTAAAGGAGAATTTTTGATGAAGTACAACTTATGACTGAGGAGTGTTGGGGGGGAGGGCAAGGATGATGGGATGGCTGAAAGGGGAAATTAAGGGTCTCTTGAAATCTTAGAATCATATAGGAAATAGAGGGTTTCTATCCATACCTACTGAAGGGATTCTCTGAAGACTTGAACTACTTAATCTCTCTCCCTTTCTCTTAAAGGCAAAAGATTACTTATGTTTTTGTCCTTAGTACTTTTAAAATTAAAATTATATAAGTGAAAATAAAATAGAAAAGCAAAATTTATAAAAGTAATTTGTATACATTGTAAAAGTACTCAGATGTTACAGAAGCAACACAAAAGCAAAATTATCTCCCCTGTGACCCATTCTCTGCTGGTAAAACTTTAAAATGTTTCTGTTCATAGTTTTGTCTACCATCTGGATTCTAATATACTTTCTTGATTTATGAAATGGAGACAGTGTTTTTTGATTCCTTGCTTTGAGGGATTTAGAGCTACATCCCTAAAATCCACTTTCTATTCATTATTCCTTCTCCAGAATTCTGTCTCCCATATGGATCCATTTTCAGGGTATATATATATATATATATATATATATATATATATATATAATTAGGTTTTTCATGCCTTGTTTGTTTGGAATGAGTAAAGATGCAGTGTTTGGAAAAAGACAGTCCTGGAGGCAGAATCCCAACTTTGCCAGTTTCTAAGGGCATGGGCTTGGGCAAGTCACTTAACCTTTCTTCTCACCCATTACTTGGGGTCCATGATATCAGCTTTATAGTGTGGACATGAGGATTAAGCGAACTGATACAGAATTTCTCAAACATTTATGATGAATGGATCTTTTTTAAAGATTAAAAATGTTGGTAGCACCTCACCCTCCCAATGTGTGTTAAATTATTTTTACGACAATATTACTTGGATATTTACAAAAATAAAATTTGTTATGGATTAGTTTCATGCTCTGCTATAAGTATACAACCAACACAAGTTGATACATTACAAATTACAATACAGAAAAATTAAATTAAGCAATATTAGTTTAATGTGATCAGTTTGTACTCTATATGAAAAGAAATCTTCATGAATGATGTGAATATGGTACTATCTGCCATAGCCTAGATCTTTTAAAGTTTGGCCTTTCTCATTCTGTTTCTGCTGTGTGTTCGCTCAGTTCTCCCTTTCACTTGTCCCTAGTCCAACTCCCAGGAAATACTATATGGTGCACAGGGATGTTATTTGGCCTTTGCTTAGCATGAACACATCTGCTATGTATTGGCTCCATCTCTGTTCTTTCCTCACTGGTCCATGACTATTAATACCCTATAATTGACACCAGTCCAGTTGTAGACACACCTGTAGGTGTGAGCACTGAAACTGCAAGGTAGTACTCAATTACTGAGTGGTCATCTGGATGGCTTTTTAATGTTATTATCATTGTGAAAATTTAGACCACACATGCACACACACACATACACACAAACTATTCTCACTGCTATGGTTCTACACCTGCTATTTGTAAGAATATATATGTATATATTTCCTGGAAGTCTTATTACTGTTAATGTTAGTTTTATTATGGCTATAGATTTCTATCAGGCAAGCCTATCAGTTGGCTGTTGCTGTGTAACAAATGGCCCCAAGACTCAGTGATTTAAAACTACCAGGCATTTATTAACACTATGGATCTTGAGTTTGCTGGACAGATCTGCTTATCTTTTTTTTTTTTTTTAGTTTTTTTTTAATGTTTATTTATTTTTGAGAGAGAGAGACAGAGACAGAGGACAGAGCATGAACAAGGGAGGGGCAGAGAAAGGTAGACACAGAATCCTAAGCGGGCTCTAGGCTCTGAGCTGCCAGCACAGAGCCTAACGTGAGACTCGAACACATGAGCCATGAGATTATGACCTGAACCCAAGTGGGACATTTAACTGACTGAGCCACACAGGCACCCCCAGATCTGCTGATCTGATTTAGGGGTATTGTGGCTCACTTGTCCATATGTGGTCCACTGCAGGTAAGCTACTTAACTTTGCTGATCTTGGTTGGGCTCTCTCACATCTTTGGTGCCTTAGCTAAATGGCTTGGCTTTCTTCTATATGGTCTCTCATCCTCTCTTAGGTTAGCCTAGGCTTGTTTTCAGAGTAGCTTGGACACATGCTTGTGGTGATCATAGAGAATCAAGGGAAAGAGTAGATATATGAAACACACTTGAGGGCTAGGCTTGGAGCTGGCATACCTTTACTTCTGCTGTGTTCTGTTGACCAAAGCAAGTCATAGGTCAACCCAGATTCATAGTTTGGGGAATCAGACTGTACAACCTGTTTCTTGGTGAGAAGAACTACAAACTCACAATTCAAATGTTGTGATTACAGGTAAGCATGAAGAATTTGAGCCATTATTATAATTAATCTACCCCAGTAGCTAAGAGGTTGGGGTATAGAGATCTATAAGGAAGTTATGCTGACCTTCTTGGTGACACAGGGATACTGACTTAAGAAAGAATGGATATGTAAGATGTTCTGCCTCTTCTTTGGTATGGGAATGAGGAAGAGGGTGGAGTCAGAGATGACTCCAAGGAACCCTAGGCTGGATGACTGAGAAGCTGGCAAAGCTGCTAACTGAGGTATGACATTCAGCAGGAAATGCAGAGTTGAATCTGGGCGGGGGGGGGGGGTGCTCAGAATGGGAGAGGTCAAGGTAGAGGGAGATATTAAGTTTGACATACTGGAGCTGTTCCCATAAGGAGAGTCCTTCTCCACCTGGTTTCACATTAAAATTACCTAAGTAGGGTTTTTTTTTAATTAAAAAATTATTTTTAAAGTTTATTTATTTTGAGAGAAAGAGTGAGTGGGGGAGGGGAAGAGAGAGGGAGAGAGAGAGAGAGAGAGAGAGAGAATCCCAAGCAGGCTCTGTGCTGTCAATGCAATGCCTGACTTGGGACTTGATCTCACAAATCGTGAGATCATGACCTAAGCCAAATCAAGTGTTGGTTGCTCAACCAATTTAGCCACCCAGGTGCCCCCCACCCTCCCATCCCCCCCTCCCCCCCGCAAAGCAGCTTTTAAAAAATACTGACAATTGAATCTCATCCCAGATCAATTAAGTTCAAATTTCTAGGAAATGTGTCCTGGTATTATTATTTTTAAAAATCCCCAGAAAATTCTAATGTACAGCTTAAGTTGGAATAATTATCTAGATCAGTGTTCTTCTGCCCATACATAGAATCATCTGGATACCTTACAACAAATACTGATGCTTGGGCATTACTACCAAACTATCTATTTAATTGGTCTGGGATAAAAACTAGACAACTGTATTAAAAAAAAAGTCTTTCTGAGTGAATTTAATGTGCAGCTACAGTTGAGAACCACTGACCTAGATAGTTAATTTTCACCGTGAATAATCAATGTTTTCAGGTTGCAAGCCATGGCAAAGGGGCGCTATAACAGAGTCTCTTTAAGATCTGGGCAGGCTCAGAATTAGCATGAAATTGCTGGGTGCCAGCCAGGGCATGGGGACAGGAGCAGTTGGAGGATGAGACCAGAAACTTTCAGGACCCAACCTGGATCAACACATAGTGCTTCAAGAACAAGGGCACATCACAGTTAATCCTGTTTCGAGGACAGATGCTGAGAAACCTCCCTGAGAAGGTCTGGAATATAAAATGTCATGGTGTCATCTGACTCACCTGTCCTCCAATTCAGATACAGTTTTCTTTCTCTAGCATGCAGACAATGCAACTTCCATCATTTTCTTTTTTGGAGGTAAATTCACAATGTCTTAAACCTTAATATATGAGTGTTACCTTGATTACAAACCCCAAACTGCCTCTTCTTTGAGTTCATCCCATTAGTCTGAGCTTTGACCTTGTTACATCTGAGATAATTCCGGGACCTTCTTGTTGTTAATGTCTTATAAATATTTGTAGACCAATTATCTGTCTATAGCCAGTCACTGAGTCAACAACAGAATATTAAGGATTTTTTTCCCTCGTGTTCATAAATCATTCTTGGCAGAGCTTTAATCATTTGGGTTTTTGGCTGCCTCTCTGACTTTCCTCTGGTTTATTTTTGGCCTCCATAAGCCTCATCTATTTTGGGGAAATATTTAATTGCATAATACAAGTTGACTCCTGTTAGGTATGCCACTGACAATACCCCTAGGCTTAGGATTCTTCAAAGTAGGCATGTGAATCCCTTTGGGGTGGGGAAGGCCTGTAAGGGCACATTGCTGAGCACCCCCAACACCTTCTCTCCCCTGTCCCTAACCAGACCTCTGAGGATGGGGCTCAGGCATCTGTACTTTTCACATGTTTTTGGATGATACTTATACATGCAGTTGGTATATATAACCAGTTGGTATAATAAACCATAGCTTATTACCTCAATATTATGCTTATGCAGAGGAGTTTGTTTGGTTTTGGTGGGAGAGGCTTTGCTCCACGAGCCTCATGTATAATCAAGATATAGACCCTTCCCTGAAGAGTTTCCAAAAATAGCGGTTCCTGGGTGGCTCAGTTGGTTCAGCATCAAACTTCAGCTCAGGTCATGATCTTGTAGTTCATGGGTTAGAGCCCCCATTCGTCTCTGCATTGATGGTGTGAAGCCTGCTTGGGATTCTCTCTCTCTCCCTCTCTTTCTGCCCCTCCCCCACTTGCATCCTCTCTCTCTTTTTCTCTAAATAAATAAACTTAAAAAAAAGAGTTTCCAAAAATGTTCTACATTAGGAATCACCATTTTACTTTGGTCTTGACTCTCAGTGGGGTTGGTCAACACATGGTTTTTATTGCATACCCCTGACACCCCTAAGGTATAAGCAGAGGTAAAAGGGAAAAGAGAGGTGGGGCAGTAAGTATAGGAGATAAATAGTGGGCCAGATGAGAAGAGAGATATGGAGATGGGGAGGAGATGAAGGAGAGGCACATGTATAAAAATGGCTGAGTATCATCTATGGCAAGTATAGTATCATGTTCTACATTTTGAAGCACTTTACAGTATACCAAATCCTTCTACATGTGATCCTCACAACTGTCCTAGAATAACTGGATTGGGCAGGTATTAACATCCCTGTTTTACAGATGGAAAAACAGACTCCTTGTGGTGACATGTCCAAGTTCAGATGGCTAGTAAGTGTCAGAAATAAGACTAGAACCAGGACTCAAGACTTAGTCCTAGAGTAGGTATTATTCTGCCAGTCCTAATCTATACTAGGTCTATGCAGCCTAGACTTGCTCTTACTCTAGTGTTATGAGGAGACCTTCACTCTGGGTGAGTATCTCTTTGTGATGTGATGTAGTCTGGCTCTTTGGGGAGGTTTGTGGTATTTGGAGAAGGAGCAGAGTGGAATGGGTATCCTTGAAGTCCTTTGAAACCCACATTATAAAAGCCAGCAAGCTTGCTGAAAGAGCTTTTATTACATGTTACAAACAGAACAAACTGGTCAGTGCTACCTGAGCGTCTTCATTCTTCCATTTATTCACTTTCTTCCCTTCTCCTCTCATCTCCTACACATTCAACACACATAAACCAAGGAATGCAGTATGACTCTGGGATCCGAGGAAGCCCCCAAGTCATGTAGGGATGACTGCCAGAACAATTAGGTCTTATGGAGTCAACAAAATAATTAAGGTCCTGGGATCACTGTCTCTACTTGAACTGAGCAGACCTTTTCTTGGTCTAACCCAGTGCAGCTAAAGGCAGGGAAGTCCTGCTCTGAGCCTATTTCCTCTACCCTTCCCCTCCCCTCCCCCCGCCACATTTTTTCTTTCTTTTCTTTCTTTCTTTCCTTCTTTCCTTCTTTCTTTCTTTCTTTCTTTCTTTCTTTCTTTCTTTCTTTCTTTCTTTCGGAGCAGGGCTTTTAGCTTTAGGTCAGAGTTGGTATTGATCCTCCTGGGACAATAATAATAACTAACCTGAGTACCATGCTTTAATGTTTTTGAACCTTTTCATCCTCATTATTTCTCTTGATCATTACATCAGTCAGGTGTTATAGATAATTGTACTATCCAGGCATGATTATAATAGCAGTGGTCCAGGAATATATAATTCCCTAGACCGGCGACCCTACCCATGAAGTATTAAGGTATATATATGCACTGAAAGAGTAAAACAATACAAAGGAACCATTCCATTGCTTGGTGGGGCTTAGGTGCCCCCCAGACCCTGAGCTGGATTCTGCACCACACAGAGAATCTAGGCAGACCTGAGCAGCCTAAAAGAAAAGCCAAACCTACCTTTCTGATTTTACTACTTAGATAAAGGGAAAGCCCAGTCCCTGCATGCCTGCTGAGAGGCCCTGAGAGAAGGGAATGGGTACAAGAGACAGGGGCTAGGCCTTTCCAAGCTGGAATCTTGTAGGTCTCTAGGAAAAGACACACATCAGAAGAGACAGCCCCAAAGAGCTTTCAAGAGTGAGATAGCAGATTCCATGCCTTACCTTACTTCTTAAGCCCTGGGAGAATGGACGAGACCCTTCAGTGATGGAAACCTTCAGCATTAAGACCCAGTGAACTAGTTTTTCCTCTTCTTTGGGTACTGCCTTTGCTATCCGGAAGTCTGTGGGGTTTGGAGGAAGGTCATGATAGCCTTAAGAGCTATAGCCCCACCAATATTACTGTGTATCTGCCATGGGGAAGTAGAGTCAGGGAAGTTAAGTTACTTACTAAACCAAGGTCATTGGTTTAGTGAGTGGAGGAGCCAGGATTTGAATTCGTAAATTCAAGATGTAGTGGGTTTTTTTTTTGTTTTATTTTGTTTTGTTTTTTGACTGCACTACCTGGCCTCTACCAACCACCATATCACCCTTATATGGAGAATCAGTTCTGGTCTCTTGGGCTTTGTCTAGCAGGAGCATTATCATTAGAACATTAAAAAGAACCCCCAAATATATTTATTCCATTTAATGTTTGCCCAGAGAAGGCATAAATGTCTGTGTGGTTGTCTTCTGGCTCACAATTTAGGAAGGCTTTGGTTATAAATGGAAATAGTTTTGTTAGATGGGACTCAGATCACAACGTTCCTCCTTGAGAGCTCAGGTGATCCAAATGCCCACATTATTCCCCCTAAAATAGGGGTTGGAGGTTATTTTGGGAAGGGGGCCTATTTTAAGCCAAAGGACAGGGGCTTTCTGTTCTGCCACTGCGCTGGCTTGTTTCTACCCTGCACTCAGCAAAAACTGAATATTCTCTAAACAATAGATGACTCAGCCTTTGCTAAATCTTAGGTGAAATGGATTTAGCAAGCAAAGAGAGAAAATGTCTTTTTTTCCCCATTTTTGCTAGTCCTATTTGATGATAATTCTCAGTGCTCAGGGCTCCTTTCATCCAAAGATCTGTAATTAATTAAGCCTCACAACTCCCCTGGCAGGTAGAGAAGTACAAGGATGTTCATTTAAAACCAATCCTGTTTGATACAGTAGGGCTGTTACTAAGGCTCTTTAAAAGAAAAACCTCTCTATTGTGAAACTTCTTTTTAATAGAGTAAATTAAGGGAAAAAGGATGAAGTAATTTTGCCTGGGATGCTTGTTTGGTTATGGCCACAGAGAGAGCCCTGAGTTCGGGACTCTGATGCCATCCTGGGTTAAACTAGCTGTATAAGCTATTGCAGCATAGCAAACTACCACAAAATGTAGTGGCTTTAGACAACAACAAACATTCATTATCTCATACAGTTTCTGTGGATAGGAATTCAGGAGAGGGCTAGCTGGATCGTTTTGGCTCCAGGCTTCATAAGGTGGCAGCTAAGATATCTGCCAGGGCTACAGTTGTCTGAAGGCTTGACTAAAGCTGGAGGATCCCCTTCTAAGATGGCTCACTTATATGGATTGTGAGTTGGTGCCAGTTTGGGCAGAAGACCTCAGTTTCTCACTATGTAAACTTCTTCAGAAGGCTGCTTGGGTGTCCTAATGACATGGCAGCTACATCTCCCATAGCAAGTGGTCCAAGAGAGCAAAGGTAGAAGTGGCAATATCTCTTATTACCTAGCCTTGGGCATCACACTCTGTCATTTCCTCAATGCCCTATAGACTGCATAGCTCAGTTATATTCATTGTGGGAGGGGACCACAAAAGGACTTGAATACCAGGAAGCAAGAATCACTGGGAGCCTGCTTGGAGGCAGGCTAATCTTAGGACATAGTGAGTTCATGTGTGATGTATCATTGGAATATCCTCTGACAAGCATGCTTAGAGTACTAAACATCATGCATCTGATAAGAAGAGAGTAAGAGACAGGGAATGGTACAGTTAACTGTCTCGTTATTTGTAGGTGTAGAATAAATATTATTCGTATTCAAAGTTAAGTGATTAACTATATTGAAATATACATGACAGTGGCATTAAGCTTTCATCTTTAGGAACTGGACATTTGTCCCAGACCCTGTACTAGATCACTGGCTCCCCATTGTTGACCTATGGACCAGTGTTGTGTTAACTGCCAAGAAGCGACCACAGTGTTGTTAAAGATACAGGTACCAAGTCTCTACACCTAGGGATTCTAAGTCAGTATGTTTGGGACCCAGTATGCTTGCTGGCTTTCCTTATCAGACAATGGTAGCCTGAGGTTATGTTGAGTGAGAAGTCACAATTAATGGCAGTCATATCTCTTTGCTTAATATCCATCCATGATCTTTTCCTTCACCTCAGAAAATCAGCTCAAAATTGTGCATTCAGTTGCTAAGAGCTGGAATTGGTAGTTGCCAAGTTTGTTCCCATGCCATACTGTTAAAGGAGGCACAGATAGTAGAAAGCTCCCATATTATAGTGGCTGCTAGAGAGAAACAGGGAGGATTGGTGACCAGTAGCAACAGTTTGAAAGGCCACCATTATACTACTACATCAGTATGTGAAGTACTGGTTTTCTTACTGTGTACAGAAATAATGTCACATCCTGCATAAATCTTAGTCCAATGGTTCTCAAGTATGAGTATCTAGAAGAATCACTTGGGGGTATGTGTGTTAAAATGCAAATCTTTAGGCCTACCCCTGGGATTCTGATTCAGTGGGTGTAACATACCCCAGATAATTGATATAGGTAGTCTGGGAATCACACTTTTAGATAACTGTTCTAGGGATAATCTAACTACAGAATATTGACTTCATATCTATTTAATCCCTAGCAGCAAGAGTTCAACCCTTACAGTGTCTGACATAAAAGGGGCTGCTTTATAGAGTTTGCATGGATGACACTGGGGGAACTGATGACATGTGTGAGGGGTACATTGAGGTTTGGGCAGGCGTGGACCTTTGATTAGCATATTTTTGCACATGTTCACTTTCCTCCTGGATGATAAACTGTTGCAGGTAAGGTCCGTATGCTGTTTAATTCTGCACCTCTCATAGAGGCCAGCCTAGTGCTCTACGTGCTGCAGGCTTCCAGTAGGTATGTTATCACACAGGAGCAAGTTCATTTGACATGGCCAGGATTCTGGATGGGAATTAATCCATCTCACCCAGAGCATGTTGCATGCCGCGGTAACAGCTTTGTGATTCCTAAAGCCAAGTGACTTTGGAGTATTGCCAAGCTTTCCTCTCACTTCTTTCTTCTCCCTTCTGAGCGTCTCAAGGTGGGTAGTGATAGTGAAACACTTGTGGCATGAATGAGTATCTCCAGGTGTGTAACTTGGGAGAACAAAATTAGAATAAGAGTTGAAGAGTTTAATACAGCATAGCCAAACCTACAAATTACCACCAATGAAGGATATGGAAGACAAAGAACATTTCAGCCATATTGAATATCTCCACTTCAATCAGCCAAGAACATCTGGGCAGCCAGGGTGGCAAACACAGAGCCAACAACATGATCAAGAAGAAGGCACTCAATGGCAAACAGCAAAGCAGCGAGTTGCTTGTGCATTGCTTAGAGGAGACAAAGGAGCAGAAGAAGCATGGTGTGACTATTGGTTTTATTCAGAAATAATTTACTGAGTTGCTATCATGTGCCAGGACCTGCTCTAGGTACAAGGGATAGTAAGGTAAGCCAAATAGACAAAGAAGCTTATGTCTTAGCTAAAGACATATATAATGAATAAATAAATACATAATATAGCGACACATAGTGATTAGTGCCAGTAAGAAAAATAAAGCAGGGAAGGGAGTAGATACTAAAGGTATAGTAAATATCATTCCAAAGTAGACTGCTTTGATATAATAGGGATAATGATATAATAGTCATTATAATAATTATGAAAGTTACAACAAATCACACCCAATACTGGGCAGACAATACTGGGTAGTAGATAGTGGTAGGACAAGACTAATCTCCATTTGATGGTGGGTTTTTTGTTTTGTTTTGTTTTGTTTTTTAGGGCAAGAAAAAGATTATGAAGACAAACAAGAAACATGAAATAGTGATACCCAGAGAATTAATATAAGGATAGTGAGTGAGAAGGCTTTAGTTTAGTTGAGGGAATTTCTCTCCTCAGAGGTGATATTTAAACTGAAATTTGAATAACAAGGAAGAGCTAAGAGTGCAGAAGACACCCCAAATTGGGAGGGCCCCAGGGCAAAGGCTCTGGGCTGTGCAGATCTGGGAATAGAGGTAAGGCCAGTGTAGCTCTATAAACCTGGGGGCATTGGGAAGATGGTTAGAGTAATTAGGAAAAAAATAACCTTCTCTCATAGATATGACTTTGAGAGCCAGTGTAACTCCCAGAAAATGATTTTTCTTTCCAATTAAATGTTGCCTACTTCTTGCATCAGAAACAGGTATAACTTTTAATCGATCGATTTATAATATAAATTTCTTTCTGGAATTAGTTTACTTATCCCCCGCACCCCTGAGAAAATACAAAATGCAGGACAAGCACTATTATAATAAAATTTTATTAAATAGTGTAATTACCAAAAAATCTGTGTAGCAATATGCCAGTGTGTTGACTCAGGTAGTAACTGGGAATTCTTGGTTGATAATAGATCTGTTTATATTCCATAGCCCCCTAGATACAATGTTTCTTTTCTTGTCTGGTATTTGAGGTCTTGGGGTATACTTTTTCTGTGGAGAGCTTCCCTGCCCTTCCTTGGTTGTCTCCACTTCTTCCTGAGTGCTTCAGTCTCAATGCCTATCCAAAGGGTAGGCCTGCGTACCCTGGTCTACTCTCCACCTCAAGTACGTGCATCACCCAACTCCTCTTTTGTATCTCTGGGGAGGGAAGTAATTCCTTTTATAGGTGTTCACCGTTTTTTTCTTTCTTCTATTGCTTTTCCTGTGGTGTCTAGAGAATCACTTCCAATACCTTTGGGTCCTCTTTCTCCCAGTTAATCATACAAGAGATTTTTCTCATTCATCCTACATTTTGCACCTCTCTAAAGCACCTTTCTATTTACACTGGCTATGAAAGTGTATGTGCAGATCAAGGGGATAGATTGCGTTTGCATAGAAATGTATGTATATGCTGCGGCGCCTGGGTGGCTCAGTCAGTTAAGCATCTGACCTCGGCTCAGGTCATGATCTCACAGTTTGTGAGTTTGAGCCCCGCATCGAGCTGTGTGCTGACAGCTCAGAGCCTGGAGCCTGCTTCGGACTCTGTGTTTCCCTCTCTCTCTGCCCCACCTCTGTTTGCACTCTGTCTCTCTCTGTCTCTCGAAAATGAATAAACATTAAGGAAATTAAAAAAAAAAGAAATGTATTTATATGCTAAAAATGCAATGAAAATCTTTCATGTAAGTTTACTGTATATTTGAGCATGACATGTATTTATTCTCTAAAATACACTTAGTAGCTTTCATACTGTGAGTCACCAAGCCTTATGCTTCTCCAAAGAAGGGAGCACGATTTCTCAAAATACAGTATTGTTTTTAGAATGAAAATTTAATGTGTTTCATGACCAATTCAAATCAGCTTTGAAATTCTACACTACCTCAGCCTTGACCAGCTTTAAAATGCAAATGCTACCCATAAGGAACAAATGTCTTTTCAATTATTAAAATTGAATTTCAAGATTTGTAATGGTTTCTATGGTAAAAATGTTTAAATATATCTGAGAAATTGTTCTTAAATTATAATAATGATTAAAAAGTACAAAAGCAGAAACTTGAAGGCAATAATGAGGGCAACTATTGAGTTACAGAAACTGAAATGTATTTAATTTTCTTATAAATTCCAAAACATTGTGTTAGAAAGAATGAGGGTAGGGACGGATGCCCCCCGCCCCACCCCCAACTGAGTCAATATGCTATCTGATCTGTGAGAATTAAGCTCAACTTACTTACTGAAATTAGAGACAGGATGCTGACCTTAGTTTTGCTTTCTCACTTGGAGAATGTATCTGAGAAGCTAGAATAATGGTTAAACGTTTTTGATGTTCTATAAAAGAGGTATAAGGATAGTCAAATATTTATTGAATTTCTGCTCTGTGCTTTTTGCCGAGAATTGCATTGTGGATATGAGGGGTATAGAACTAGAAAGTATGGTGTCTGCCCTTGGGAAGTTTACCAGCGAGTTGGAAGAAAATAAATGACTTTATATTACACAACTTAAAAACCGTACATGCCAGTACACTTAAGTGCTAGATAGTGCAGTGCAGAGACACAAATAATTATAGGAATTGATAGAAAAGAATGTTATTAGTATTGTGAGGGGCTGACATGGAATGCTTCATGGAAGAGGAGGCATTTAACTGGACCTGGAGGGAACTATAAGATTTGGCACCAATTATATTTTTAGGGGAATGATAATAACTCATTTTTATTATGATAATAGTTAGCTGTCTGTCGGCTCAGAGATCAGAGAATGGAAAAGCATGTCAAACCCACAGGGTAACTATGTCTTAAAGGTCTTTTTTAAAGGAGTTAGAAGGAAGAAAGAGAAAGCCTTTCTAAGAGCCTAGGCTTGTGGAAAAATGTGGGAGGTGCAGAAAAGAATTAATGGGTAATGCTTATCATTTTGTACAAAATAACCTTGACACAAATGGGGCAATTTAAAGAAAGGGTAAGTGACTCCCAGCCCACTCATCCAGGTTGATGGAGGAAATAATCATGGGGTTGATGGCAGATTGGAAAAAGAAGACCTAGGGTAGCTTTCCCTGCTTCATTATGTGTGTTTCTCATCTAGAGGTAGGTGCTCATAGCTGAAAGAACATTTTCGAAACTCAGCCCTTTCCACTTTCAAATCATTTCAGGTAAGTAACTTGATCTAACAACAAAGTAGATGCACCTCTCTTTTCCCTCCTCTCTCAAGCTCTATGCAGAGATGTGAGCATTGCCATACCACTAACATCCACATGGTTGATGTGAACGAAGCAGGTTAGCAAAATCAAGATAATTGTAAATAATTTTTTGATGACAAAGCAGTGTGTTACAATGGGTGTGACTATCCCCATGTTTCATGAGTGAAGAAAGCAGTATTGCTGTCAGTGGTTTTCCATGGCTACACATGAGGATTACCTGGAGGGCTTTAAAAATTACTGATGTCCATCCCCTCCCTCCACCCCAAGCGGCATAGTTGGTCTGAAAAGTGGTTTGGGCACTGGATTTTCTAAAGCTTCCCAGGCCATTCTAAAGTTGAGAACCACTACTTTAAGTGCTGATGTGAATGGATTATATCTGGACAGCTTGTTAAACCATAGACTACTGGATCCCATCTGTAGAGTTTCTGAATCATTAGACCTGGGATGGGACCCAAGAATTTGTATTTCTAAAATAACCTCAGGTGATACTATTACAGCTGGTCTGAGGGACCACACTTTGAGAAGTAGTGATTTAAACTACTAAAGTCAGCGGTGCCTGGGTGGCTCAGTCAGTCAGGCTTCTGGCTCTTGGTTTCAGCTCAGGTCATGATCTCACGGTTCGTGGACTAGAACCCCACATTGGGCTCTGTGCTGACAGTGTGGAGCCTTCTTGGGATTCTCTTTCTCCCTCTCTATCTCTGCCCCTTACCTGCTTTCTCTCTCTCTCTCTCTCAAAGTAAGTAAACTTAAAAGAATAAACTATTAAAGTTAAACCGGTCCAGGTTATACTAAACATTTCCTGAAGTTGGGCTCTTGAACAGGTTAAAATACACTCTGTGAGTATCTCTCTGAGCCACTGAATTAGAATGCCTAAGAATCTGCAGTTTTAAGTGAGAGCTCCAGGGTTTTATTTTGGAATATATCACTTGTGAACTACTATGCAGCTTAACAGTTTTGTTTCTTTTGTATCTTGCTCCAAATATTATTTTTATATAAATTTAATGTGTGACTATATGATGATTTTTGTAATTATTTTATGCTATTTTTATGGAAACAATTATACAGACTGGACTGTATTAGTTACTCTGAGATATTAACAGAATAAACTTGGGGGGGAAAAGACTTTATCATGGGGCTTATGGTATAATAACAGACCCATCTGCTCATATAGTGGCAGCGATTATAGTTGTATGTACGATGTCTCACTTTTAAAAGTAATTTTTTTTTTTTTAATTTTTTTTTTCAACGTTTATTTATTTTTGGGACAGAGAGAGACAGAGCATGAACGGGGGAGGGGCAGAGAGAGAGGGAGACACAGAATCGGAAACAGGCTCCAGGCTCTGAGCCATCAGCCCAGAGCCCGACGCGGGGCTCGAACTCACGGACTGCGAGATCGTGACCTGGCTGAAGTCGGACGCTTAACCGACTGCGCCACCCAGGCGCCCCTAAAAGTAATTTTTAAGGGGCGCCTGGGTGGCTCAGTCGGTTAAGCATCTGACTTTGGCTTAGGTCATGATCTCACAGTTCGGGTCATGATCTCATGGTTCCTGAGTTCCAGCCCCGCATCAGCGTCGGGCTCTGTGCTGACGGCTCGGAGCCTGAAGCCTGCTTCAGATTCTGTCTCCCTCTCTCTCTCTGCCCCTCCCCCACTCATGCTTTGTCTCTCTCACTCTCTCTCTCTCAAAAATAAATAATAAAATAAATTTTTTTCAATAAATACATAAAAGTAATTTTTAAAAGCATGTTTTGCAAATTTAACGTAATTAGGTAATTGCACTCAATCACAGGTGGTGTAAAGATTTGAGAAACATCCTTCAAACCTTACAGAATATTAGAATTACCAGGACTACTTGTTAAAACTTCAGTTCCCAAGTCAGTGCTCCAGAGTCTTAATCCTGGGTGGCATCTAGGAATCTCTAACAGTATAAGGTAATTTTGATTTCCTGGACAATTTTTTGTAATTGACCTGAGTTGCTGATAAATAATTGGCTATATATTGACTATTTTTTTGTTCACTTTATGCAAGTCAATGTCCTAGGAGCTATGTATAAGTGTCAGCTAAAAATGTTAATTCTCAGGATATATTCTTTAGGTAATAGTATTCCCTCACCTGTCTCTTTCTCTGTCATTTAGACATTTTGTAGCTTTGCTTTTTCATCTCATTCCTATGCTATTCCTACTTTTATAGAGGAAGTGGAGAAGATATATGGTTAAAATAAGGACCAGTCAAGTCTGTATTTAGCTGGATTTCCTTCCCTTTCATGTGTTTGTCTGAGCCAGCATATTTGTCTTCCTCTTTTTTCTCATTGTTGTCTGTTCACTTGCTCACCCCTCCTCTCCCCCAACCATCTTCTGTTCCATCTTCTCTCTCTGTTGTCTTTCCTTTGTGACTTCTCTTTGTGGCCTTTTTACTGGGCAAGAAGGGAAGGTCACTAGAGATCTTGTCAATCTATGTTTCTTTCCCCAAGGATGGTAGTGGCAGGAGGTTAGAAGGCCAAAGGAAGAAACACCTATATAAGTCTACCATGACATTTTGGTTTTTGTGAGTGTAGGGTAAATAGAACCAATAAAATGATTTTTCACCTAAACTCAGGGTTCATAGGTGAGAGGGAGGCAGGGTTGGCAGAAAAATTATGTAACAATCAACATTTTGGTAGTGAGTGATAGACTCTGTGCAAAATGAATCTCAACTGACTTGCAGTATGGTTGGCCACTCTTATCAAATACTCAACTGTTTTATATCACAGAGGATATGATAGGATTATTTATTCTTCTTTCATGTTTCAGAATTCCTTTACCCCCCACCTGCAAAAAATGTTAGCTTTCACTGAAGAATTATCTCCCAGTGAGAAGGAAGGAAAGACCTGCTAGAGGAGGAATTTTTATTGATTCTGGTGATGAGAGAGGTGGCAGCAAAGTCTTTTGGGGTTGGTTCATCTGTTGTCATGGAAACCCACCAGAACAGTAGAGTCCAGGCAAAATCTGCGGGTTTTGACCATCAAGATGGATGACTACAATGTGTTTTGAATTGCACAGATAAGAGAAGTGATCTGCATTCTTTATACTTTTCCTCTTTACACTGGGTTGCCCATAACCTGTAATAAGAGATTTAGAGCTTAGTTAAAGCTGTTCTGTCTTGCTATTTTTTGCTGTCCTTCTTGAGACAAGTGCTGAAATGGAATTACCAAACCTGAACCAGGACAAAAAGCAAAGGGTGGACACAAACAAGCTCCTTATAGGTTCCTATTGGGGGGTAGGAAGAGATATTCCCATAGACTAAGATAGCTATTAAATATATATGTGTGTGTGTGTGTGTGTGTGTGTATCTGTGTATTTGTGTGTGTGTGTGTGTGTGTGCACACACCTACACACACAAAGGAAAAAGTGTGCCAAGAGATGCCATAAGAGAATGAACTAGAGTGATCAGTTATAAGGTAGATAAAGAGAAGAGTGAGGAAAATACTGGAGAAGGGGCAATTTGAGTATCAGGTAGTAGAGTCACACAGAGAAAGTGACCTTCGAGGTGTTCTGTCTTCATAGCAAGAATACTGGAGACTTTTCTATAGAGAAAAATGTAGGAATGTTCAGTTCAAGTTGTTGCCACCAAGAGGAAAGGGATTTCTCCCAAGAGCCTCCAGAGACCTCTGATATTTTGCTCTTTCTGCCCCTTGACTCTTACTTTTATATTGTAGCATTCTTTTATGAAATATTTGTTTCTTGAGCTTCCCTTCAACTTTTTAAGGTGTCTCCCCCACCCTTTATTTCCCCAGAGCTTGAATCACTTGAGTAAGATAATTATCTATGTAAACAAGATGATAAAATGATTCTTTATATCAGATTCCACCAAAGGTTAAGGTGAGCCCTATGAAACAGAGAGAACTATATATTGTATAATCCTAATAAAAAACATTGAGTTTTGAGCAAAGAACTCATCCCATCTCCCACAAATGCAAAACTTTGGATATATTTATGTCAGTGGACTGCTATTTCTCGTCCCTAACTCCAAAGTTCAAATAGCTGGTATACTCTTATTAATTGGTATTATTTCCATTCTATAGATCAGGACACCAAGGCTATTCAAAGGCTTTGTTCTATGATATGTCTAAGTGTTAAATATATGGTTGTTTATTATTCCCCTGATCTGTCTGATTGAGGCAGAGAGTTAGCCTTGCTACTTCTTGGATTTCTTGTATACCCAGGGTCATGCCTATCTTATAACAGAGGCTTAATAAATATTGTCAAACTAGATTGTATGTTTTGTTTGAGTTCACAAAAGGAGACAATGAAATAGCTGGGGCTAGACCTTCCCCTCTCTCCCAAGCTCCTTGAATTGCTATCAGGACTGAGCAGTGCTGGGCATACTGTAAGCCCTCCATAAATGCCTGTCAATGGATTTCCTGATGGACAGATTCAAAAGTCTATTATATTCTTTGCTATGTGTCCCATGTACTTCAACAAGGACTTTAGACCTACTGATCTGATTGCTCATATTTTTAGACTTGTTCTCTTTTGACAAAAAGAATAGATAACACGACTACAAACATAGTGACCTTCTGGATTTGTTCCTGTGGATAACCTTGAGATAATTTGAATGAAGTTTCTTAACTGTTTCAAGAGACAAGTGTTAGAGTGGCAGGTTTCATAATTAGTCAGCATTGTCCCTTTACTCCTTTTAATGTCATTTCTCATGCTTTGCATTGATAGTAACCTATAGTGTGATCTATAATGTATTCCAGTTTAGATGTTACCATACTCTCCTTATTTTATGTCATTCTGGGTCTTTGTCCCTCTTTAATGTGTTCTATTATCCACCTCCCGTCCTCTACTCCCAGCCTCTTAGACACCTTCTCCTTTCCCCATAAGTTTATGTTTTTAAGTTCTTTTTTTTTTTTTAACATTTTTTTAAACACCTATTCACTTTTTGAGAGGCAGAGACAGTGCAAGTGGGGTGGGACAGACAGAGGGTGACACAGAGTCTGAAGCAGGCTCCAGGCTCTGAGCTGTCAGAACAGAGTCTGACAAGGGGCTCAAACTCATGAACTGTGAGATCATGATCTGAGCTGAAGTCGGATGCCTTACTGACTGAGCCACCCAGGCACCCCTATTTTTTTAAGTTCTTAATGTGCAAAATTCTATTTTCCAATCCCTGTGTCAAAGGCTATTTCCAGTGATCCTAGGAAAAATGATCTCACTAAAAGATCATGAGCTAGTAATCATAAAAATGGCCACATCCAGACTTTGGCTTAAGCAAAAGAACCAGATGTATCTAGAACCCCTGAATCTTTAGGAGGAAAGTTACATTTACAGTAAACCTGCTGCTTGGGATTCCTTGTTGGGAATGAATTAGTGAGCCTCCTAAATTCTGTGTTTCATATTTCTGGTAGTTGGTTTCATGTCACAACTGAGATTTTCTTATTGCCATCATCATGGAGACTTAGCTACAGAAAGGATGAGCTAGAGCTTTCTGCCAACTGCAAGTTGTTGGAGCATTCCAAGAGAGAATCCAACAAATCAACTCATAATAATCCTTGCTATTTAAACTGTGTTCTTTATTTCCCCCAAACCTGGCTCTTGGTTATATCTTTTTAAATAATTTACCAAGATATTTAATTCATACAAAGGGAGATTCTTAGCCATGCTATGCAGATGAAAGACACCAAAGTTTTGTTTTACCCCTTTCCCATGGTATGGAGAAAGTAAGAAAATTCAGGCACAATTAGAATTCATATTGTTCCATGTTCTATACCTTGAGAAATTCCAGGTGAGAGAGGAAGGTGTGGAACTCACTGGCTTAACTCTGTGTAGGCAGAACTCTAGAGCTTTTAAAAAGGTATCCCAGGGTTCATCTCACCCAACAATTCCGTTTTGTAAATGGGGAAATCAAGGCCCAGAGAAGTGTGGCTTGCCAAGGATAGGAAATAAATTGTGGCAGTTTTAGCTCATGACTTGTGTTATGTGGATTTTCCTGTGCCGGGTGGATTTTCCAGTGTAAGCCTCCTTTTGAGGAAAGGCCAAATCGTTCTTTATATGAACCAAGGCATATTGTTTGACAATTCTCCCCCCCTTCCCACCAAAAAACCCATCACGGAGATACATTTCTATCTGGATTCACGAGGCAGAATTATTAATACAGGTAGAATGCCAGGAATGCAGAGTGTTAATACAGCTGCTGAATAATACATTAGTGCCACAGACTTTAATAATAGATAATAATAAATAATACAGAGGGGGAATTATGTAATTCATTTATGGAGCAAATGACAGGGGAAACACACACGCATTCACAGAAGAGTGTTTCTAATAGAAACAGTTAGGTGTTTCAATTTAACTCAGCTCTTTAGCCCTTTGGCCTACCCATTTGAGAGATGGGCAGGACATTCAGAGATGTCTCCAGTTAGCGTCATTAGTCCACATGGTGAAGCTGTGGGTTTTCAGCACAGAGCTGAAAAATGTGATTTTTGCTCCTTGGTCATGACTGGGTATCTCCTTTTGTGAGGGGACATGTGTCCAAGGTTGGCCATTCTCTCCCATTACTACTCTTTGTAATTCAGTGCATGTAAGGAGGTAGTATCGGAACACTGAGTTTGAAGATGGGAAGAAGCTGGGAGTGGGGGTGTAGGTTGAGGGTAGTGACAGGAGGTGAAAGGTGGAGCCACGGCCATGGTCTAGTGAGCTCTCCAATGAGCTGGTGTGTGCTTCTCTTTTCTCATCTGCACTAGAGAAAGACAGCTGCCCGCTACTATTAAACCTATATTCTTTCCGTACAAGAATGGGATATTTCCCCCTTCGCTCGTTTAAAATAAGATAAAAGGGAAGGGGTGGGAATTAATTAATGTCAGTAAATGAAGCATGGGGTGCTTGTCTGGATATGATAATGACAGTGAATTAGTGCAGAAAAAATAGAATCGTATAGAAAATGAACTGTACCAGCCTCTGCTTTGGGATGGACTCAGCCACCCCTGTAACGTATTAACTCTTTCCTCACCTCATCCTTTGTATTCTGGGCCAACCCTCTCCCACATGAATCTCAGGCTACAGTATTAAGGCCTGAGGTTCCCAAAGGGAGCCCTGCTTTCGGGAGAGACAGGGCCAACTGATGACTGCATACTTTTAGAATGTAAATTAAAGAGCTCTGCATCTATTTATTAAATTAATGTGAAACCACAGCAAAAAGAAGCAATTGTTGTGTGTCCCTGGGTTAGGGGAACTCCAAAATGATTTAAAAAGACAGTAACTAACTGCCATAAGCTAACTTGAGAAAAGGCAAGGGAATAGTTTCTCAAAATAAGTTGCTACCTTTGGACTGCCAATAACTAATCTCCACCCTTCTCTCATTTTCCATATGTGCCTCTGGCTTTATGTCTTTTGAAATGGTTATAGATAACTCCAACAGACATATATTGACTAGGAACTTCCTGTATACAAAGCACTGTGGAGTGGACATAGATGAATAAGGCATACTCCACATTCATGGAGTTTTCTTCTCAAGGGCATGGTAGAATGCTGGACATATAGTAAACACTCAACAAATTTTTGCTATTAACAGTATCATTTCACTGAATTTAATGCATATTGAATTTTTCTTTGAGGATAGGAAGTTTCAGAGGTTGAGAGAGCCCTTGATCACTTTTTGTTTCTTTTCTTTTTTCCTTTCTCTGCCTGAAAGTTTCTGGCACCCTGGTAAAATCAAGAGATGCAAAAACATAGTTACAATAACCTTTAAATGTTACATTTAAAAAGTTATTTGCTGTTAACACAAAAACCCAATGCAGTATGGTCACAAAATATGAATCACTGAATTTAGAGATGATATTAATTCACAGTACACTAGAGGCAGGTGGCCCAGGAATGGAACTCTAGTATAGAATTGTTTGTTGACATCTTACATCTTTTTGTATTCTCATTAGTGGTGGCTTTAAATGCAGACTTATTTGGAAGTAATACCAAAAGACTGAATTTTATCACGTTTGGTATTTTCTTTAAAATTTTTTTTTATTGTTTATTCATTTTTTGAGAGAGAGAGAGAGAGAGTGAACAGGGGAGGAGCAGAGAGAGAGGGAGACAGAATCAGAAGCAGGCTCCAGGCTCTGAGCTGTCAGCACAGAGACCAATCCGGGGCTCGAACCCACAAGCCATGTGATCATGACCTGAGCTGAAATCGGATGCCTAACCGACTGAGCCACCCAGGTGCCCCACATTTGGTATTTTCTTAAACATAAAAACAACAAAACAACAACAACAAAAAGTTAGATAAAACCATGTTGATGATCATTATTGAAGCTGGGTAATAATAGGCTTATGGTGCTTCTTACTACTTTTTTGAATGTCATTATCACAATAAAGTCAATTTTAAAGGCTAAAATGTTTAGAGGTCCTTTGAATGGAGGCCTGGGTGAATGTCCTCTCTGGGCCTTCCTTGTCCCTGTTGCTTCAAGTCCAAGTTGGGAAGTGGATAGTGAATGCTGTGTATTGCTGGAATGGCTTACTATACTTCTTAAGGGCATTGTGCTAATATGAGCTGCCTCCTGTTCTTTGAGATTGTGACCTGCTTCTTTAGAGACCAACTTGTAGTGTGAACAAGCATACATTCTGTCCAATTCAGTCTCTGTCTTTGCCTTTCCTCTGATCTGTTGATACAGTGGACAAGTGTAGTGGTACTGCTTCCTGGAGACAGTGGCTTTCCTAGAGTCAGAGTACATTTATGTGATGTAGATTTAGGAAGCCTTGTGATAGCCTCCCTCTGCCCTCTTGGCATGGTGGAAGAGATGTTGCTGAGAATCTGGGGTTATATGGTAAGACAATAGATTTAAGGAAAGAAAGAAAAAGTAGAATCACACACGAGATCTCCGTGTCTTTTTTTTTCCCTTTTCCTCCCCAGCTTGTTAGAGTTAGCCACACTACATAAACTGTCTGTGTATCTATGTATGTGAGCTTTGTGGTTTTATCTATTAGCAGGTGATGTCAGGGACTATAATCATCTGCATTAATGATTTATCAGGGTACAAGTAAACTCATAAAAGTGGTGGGGCTTTGGTTATAGTTAAGAGAAGAGCCATTCATGGGCCATTCAGATTGTTTTATTTATTAACCAACTAATAGAAGGACTTCTGTATGCAAACCTCAAGACTATATAGTGAAGGAGCTTCCAAAAGGATTTACAGTTTGTCTGGGACCCACAAGAATCTATAAACTAATTTCTACAAGTGCCTAAGAGCAAATTGAAGTCTGTAGGTTCCTATAGGTTGAGGGTTTTTTTTTTATGTTTATTTTTGAGAGAGAGAGAAAGACCTATCGAGAGCAATGGGGGAAGGGCAGAGAGAGGGGGAGAGACAGAATCTGAAGCAAGCTGCAGGCTCTGAGCTGTCAGCACAGAGCCTGACACGAGGCTTGAACTCATGAACTGAACCGTGAGATCATGACCTGAGCCAAAGTCGGATGCTTAACTGACTGAGCCACCCAGGCGCCCCCCTATAGTTTGAGTTTTAATAATCTGCCTTTTCTGGTCACTTCCATAGTCTGGCAGACCTTCTGAATGTACCTGATACTGCCTGACTTTGTACTTTACAATGTAATTTTTTTTTTCTCACTGAAGTTTTAAAATTTCTGTTGTTTGGCTTCTCAGATGAATTTTTATTTTTTTGCAGGAAGAATCTGGTTGATAGTTTTGAAGTATATTTAAATCAGTGCCAATTGCTTCTAAAGAAGTCCTTTGATATACAAATATCTTTGTGTCATTCTGACTGTTGGGCAGGCAAGGGCAGGTTTCCTGGGGGCTCAGAGTGCTGGGTGCCTTGGAGTTATATCTTTATCTCTGGACCATGCTAGTGGAAGAAAGATGTCAAGGGGTTGTTACTTCTCTTGGTAGATTTTTGTCCTTTTCGCCTTATGGAAGATTTATCCTTAAAGAATAACAACTTGATAGATACAAGGTAATTTTTCTCAAATTCCAAAATGCAAGACAATACAGGTAAATACCCGTATTTACTTCACATACACCTTATTTACTTCACAGAGCATATTAGTTTGCTAGGACTGTCATAACAAATACCACAGGCTGGGTGACTTAAACAATAGAAGTTCATTTTCTCACAGTTCTGGAACCTAGAAGTCTACAGTCACATGTCAGCAGGCTTGGTTTCTTCTGAGGCCTTTGTTCTTGGCTTGTAGATGGCCTCCTTCTCACAGTGTCCTCACATGGCCCTTCCTTTGTGCATATCCCTGCTGTCTCTGTGCATCCAAAATTTACTTTTCTTGTAAGGACAAGAGTCATATTGGATTAGAGCCTACCCTAATGGCCTCGTTTTAGCTTAATCACCATTTTAAAAGCCCTAACTCCAAATTCAGTCACATTCTGAGGTACTGGGGATGAAAGCTTCAATATATGAATTTTGGAGGACACAATTCACAGGGTGGCACAGGGTGAGATATCTCTTTAAGGGAGAAAAAGTAACAATTGATCTCATGGTCTAAATCTCTGCATTCTAGAGACTCCAGAAGCTTACATTTGGGTGACATTGTAACATCTTAGACACAAGAAATTAATTTAGAGTATAACAATCAAAAGATGAGCAAAAGGAATCAGGGCTCTGTAAACTTTCATCTTGTTCTCTTATTGCAGAGGAGAGCGCCTTAGCGTTACTAACAAACCGTGGAGGGAGAAAGGGAGTTGGCGGGTAGGATTCAAAAGAGCCAAAAGTGAAGGGGAAACTGTCACGTCAGCTGAAGAAAGAGAGGGAAGAAAAGAGAAGACAAGAGAAGAAAGAAAGATGAGAGAGAGAGAAAAAAAAAGAGAGAAGGAGAGGAGAAAAATTAAGATAGAAGAAGTGGTGGGGGGAAGAAGAGGAGAGAGAAAAGGGAAAGGAAAAAGGAGTGATCAAAGGAGAAACAGAGAAAAGAAGAAATAGCCTGTATTTACAATGGGTTGAGAAAGAGAGTTCATGCACTTCGTTCTCTTAGAAGACTCACCTCCCTCAAAGAGGGTGAAAAGTGAGTAGATCAGATATACACACACAGGAGCGGAAAGTAAAGGATGGCCCTGGAGAGGAAGGGCTTGGGTGTTGAGGTTGGGTGTAGATAGCCGAGGACCATCCAACATTAATGAGCACAAATGTGTGCACAGGCTGAAAATCTCTCTCTAGGGATTCTGATGACTCAAGCTTTGTTGGTGCCATTGGAAACCATGAATGAGAAAATAACTGACTCGCTCTCTGAGGCAATCTGGCTTATAGGCCTGAAGCTCTTACTTGCTGCCAAGCCATCCGTCTCCCCTGTGCCCCTGTGAGATATTCCTGAAACTGAACCACGTACAGTCTTCCTTGCCAAAGTGCTTGGCATTGGCCTTTCCCTTTCCCATAATTCTGAGCTGGGGATAGACTGGTTAATGTGAGCATGTCTCCTGGATGTGCAGTTTAGGGAGAACTGTGGAAAAGTGTGTCATGCCCACCTAGGGGCACACGCACAGAGGATATTTCCTCTCACTGCCCTCTGTGGGCATGACCATTTTCTTGAAGGCCTTTGCCCTTCTGGCTTTACGATATCTGAGCCTCTTCTTTGAACCTTAGTGATGAGCCTCAAGCTAAGCTATAGCTCTCCTCGGAAATAAATTTATTTTCCTCCCCTCCCCATGATAAACAAATTATGTTGACAGACAAATGCAGGATTAGGTGGGGAGATTTGTGAGGCAGTGGGATTCTGGAGGCTTGAGCAAGCAGATGTCAGGATTAGGTTGAGAGGGAAGGATTCAGGTGGGGCGGGAGGCTCCAGGGATAAATCCACGGTGGTAATGAGGCCACGACTGAGATGAGGCAGGGAGGTGAGGTAGAGGGAGAAGCAGGTTCAAGATGCCACAGAAGAGTTCTCTGTTCAGAGCTACCCTTGGATTTCCAAACTTTCAAATAAGGCTGCTTGGCTTTAGACAAGACATCTGGGTTATCGGAGCCTCCATTTTACCTTCTGTGCAGTGGGCATATTACTTACCCTACTTACCTCACAGGTTGGCTTTGAAAACAAAATCATGTGGGAAGAATGTCTAAAGTGCCATTAAACATATTATTATTACTTTTTTTTTTTTAATGTTGCTCTACCCATAAAGGGATTTCTTTTCTATAGCATCTGCTTTAGAGTATTTCTAGTGGTGGGGAGCTTACCAGCTTACCACTGCCTTTTACATTTATTTATAATTTTTAGGAAAAATTCTGTTAAGCCTAAATTTGCCTAATTAATAATTGTAACAACAAGCTAACATTCATGTAGTGCACACTATGCTCTGCAGCTAGCCCATTCTAGGTACTATACGTATACGTATATATGTAGGGGTGTGTGTGTGTGTGTGTGTGTGTGTGTGTGTGTGTGTGTTTAGGTTACATTTATTCTTTTCAGTAACCCTGTAAGGTGGGTCCTATGATTATTCTAGTTTTACATAGAAGAAAACTGAGGCATAGATAAGTTAAGAGACTTATCGCAGGTCACATGGCTGTCATTTTTACTCTTTGATCCATGGTTTTCTGTCCATAGTCAGCTCATAGTACTGGAAGACTTTATTTTGCCCTTTCTGTGTCCTCCCTTTGCCAGGCTTCCCTCCACTCTCCCTTGCTATCTTCTGCATGTGCCTCCTCTCTTAAAGTGTTGTTCCCAAAACCCTCTAAGGGTTTTTTGACAGATACAGAGAAGAACTGCATTGCTGGGTCTCCTGGGGCCGGCTGCTGCTGTTCTCCTAGGAGCTTTGGGGAGGGGGCACTATACGGAAGAAAGAATGTTTTCAAGCTGGGCACCACTGGAAAATGGATAGTATGTGCTGGTCCACTGGCCCCAGCTGCCGGATGATGGGGATTGGGATCAGCTGTGACCTAATTATGGTCTCATAAACCTGCATTGTGTCCTTCATTTTCCAGCTCATTGACCACCCAGAGGGGGAGGGAAAATGGATGGGATTCTGGTCAAGTCCTTCCTGCCACTACCATGTGGCCAAGGTCACAGGCCAATGATGTCCAGAGGGAGTTTAGGGGTAAGTTCTTTGTTGTCCTCTCTGAATGAAGCTGGCAGGAATGAGAAAGAAGAAAAGGAAGATTAGCAGACATTCAAACCTCACAAAAGCTCCTTGGATTAGAATGTCTTCTCACGTTCATTGTATAGACAGGAATTCCTTATCGGGCATTCTGTGATTGTCAGGGTTGCAAATTAATATGAGCTATGACTCATACAACTACATATATGTGACTATACGTACACAAAACTGTCAATATCTGGTATATGTCATGCATTTGATGATTCTTTGGGAATAAAGACTGAGTCATAACTGTGCTAAGAAAGCAGTTTCATATTTCCATAGAGCCCCAACTCCTTACCCCAAATCAAACACAAACTCTGTATCACATAGGTGTGTGCTATTCAAACTGACTTCTTCTGTCTAAAGATAGTATCCATGAATCACTAAGTAGAGTCTATGGAATCTTCAGTTGGGAAGTGGTCTGATAAAATTTTCTCCTTTCTTTAAAAAAAAATTACTAATTTCTCTCTCAAATCCTCCCATGGGAGCCCTAGCATTAGTAGGGTGTTATAGAAAGGATGTGGTGTTTGGGACCACACAAGTGCTGGATTCAAATCCTGCCTCTGACACTTATTATTTGGTCCATGTTCACCCTGGGTAAGTTACTTATCTCTCCAAGCCTATTTCCTTATCAGTCAGATGTTATAAGTAATAATAATTTTGTAAGTTTGTTGTATATTTAGGATTAAATGAAATAATACACATGATATACATAATAGATGGTCTTTGACCTAGTAAAAGCTTAAGAAAAGAGAAACTCTTTCCACCTTCCATTTATCCAAGGTACAGAGTATGAGAGGGGTGGGTGGCTATACAGTGGGAAGATTTCTTAATACAGTGACCCAAAGATTTTTGGATTTTTTATACTGGTAACCAATTTAGGACTTCTAAGATTTTGTTAAACATTTTAAAAACTGCCATCTATTTCACATTATTTTATAAAAGAAAAGACATGTTAATATCCCTAAAGTGAAGAACTCTGCCTATCTCAAAGGAGTGTATGAACGTTAAATAAGATTATGCGTCCAAAGTACTTAATATGGTTCTCAGCATTTGATAAGCACTGAAAAGGTGCTAGGTATTATGTTTAGGTATATTAGTTTTAGTGTTGGTATATTATAAATATTACTACAAACCGGATCCAAATTCCCTGACATGACATATTAATGGTCTTTTACACACAGATACACTATTCCTACCACCATCTTCCCCCAATATACACACCCCCATTCCAGACAGAGGTTCCCAGACATAAATGCCCATAGGAACTCGATGGATAATATCACTAAGTAACGTAGATAGTGGGTAAGAAGACTGTGGCATGGTGTCAATCTGTTGATTTAGACAGGGATTCAAGTTCTCAATAATAACAGAAGCCAGCATTTATAATGGTGAAGACTATCATCTTTTATATATCCAAAAATATGTTTGTGCGTAGGCATAACTTTGCTAAGTATAAAATTTAGTTTAAGAAACCTGTATGGACTTGCTCATCTTAATGATTACATTCCAACCCTCTGATTCTGTCTTTACATATATCTGTGGCCCATTCTGTTTCTGCACAGAAAGTGTTTAGAGGGAAATACCCCCTCAGATGATGTTTCAGAACGAAAGGATAGCTAGAAAGTGACAGGAAACTGCTACAAATGGTTGACCTTTATACATTTGCCGATGTTCTTCAGGGGGATACTGTGCATTTTATATCCCGTCCCCACCTCCCAGCTGCTCCAAGCTTTTACAGACCATCTTCTGACAAACCTGATTAGTAATTAGGAGAAATTCCAAATGAATCTCATCTTTGGATTACCCTCTTTGGAGGAAAGCTTATATTCTTCCTCCTGGTGATAGGAATGGAATCACCCTTATGTAGAGGATAACATATTGGAAGAGGAAACATTTGACACTTAGAGGTGAAATTGTTTTCACTATTGTCGTAAAACAGATTTTTAAAAATATTTCAAAACCCCCAAATTCCAGTACGTTCCAATTGGTGACAAAATAAATGTGAACAAAAACTAAAATCAAGCCAGGTTAATATGAAAACAAAACGTACTTAAGATTTAGATATGTTATCTCAGAATTTAAGGATACTGTCAGCATGGATTGAAATAAAAATGCTGAAATAACTTTTCAGCCTGTGGACGTGTCATTTCCTATATGTAAGATGCCTACTGAGGAAGTGAAAAGATAATACTGTTTTCTTTTGCTTATTCTCCTGAGAGATGGATTTCAGTGTTTGGGTCCCTTTGTTCTGGATATTTTGAAGAGACTGCTGCCCAGAGAGTCACAGAGTCATTTAGCACAAGTGTGGAAATGTAGTTCCCATCCACAGCAGAGATACTTTTCATTAAACTGTATTTTTTGAGATATCATTGACATCACTGATTAAAACCAACTTTCAAGTTGCTGTTGCAATGTGAAAGACACTAAGCTTAGGTCACCAGGTAGATTTTTGGCAAGTGGTTTTCAGTCATTCTCTTTAATTCAATTGGAAGCAGGGTCAGAAGAAATGCTTAACTCCTAGTCACATAGAAAAACCCATATGTGGCCTGTTTGGCTGCTTGGTTAAAGACAGTGAGACCACACTGACTTGGAAGAAGACTTCCAGAGATTTTCTTTTTGTTTTATTTCTTTTCTTCAAACTTAATGATACAGGAGTAGGCAAAAAAAAAAAAAATTGTGAGTCATCAGAATTGGGATTTCAGAGATGGATGGTTTAGCTGAAACCTTAGGTAAGGGTTGGATGGGGGAAGAAGGCAACAGATTATGTGGCTGTAGCCACTGAAAGAATATTTGCAGCCCCACAGGCTGACTCCTTGATCATTTAGATATACTTCTTTTCTCTGTCTAGAGCCAACCCAATAAAATATATGGTTCCTACCCTGAGATGCAGATAGAGATATCTCCAGGCTACCATATGTATTTATTATGAAGTGCATGAATAAATCACCACCCAAATCAAGCAAATGCATTGCTATTAAAAATTAACATAGACTTTTGTTGTCTGTCATCCCCATCATTTTCTCTTTAGTGAAATAACACACTGGAATACTACCTAATAGCCTGAGGAGCCTCTGACGATGAGGTATATTTTACCAATTCTTTAACTGAATCAGATTGGCCTCTTTGTAGGGGGCCCAGCTCTTCCAAGTAAGTTGCTCTGAAGTAAAAGCAGAATGGATTGGTCCATAGAATATGGAATCATTTGCTTAGCAGGCTTCTTTTTAGAAGCTCAGGCACCCTTTCTGAGGAACCTGGCATTCCCTGAAAAAAAATTTTTCTTTTTTTTCCCCTGAAGCTTCTTCTTCTTTGTTTTGTCAAACACTGTGTGTGTGTGTGTGTGTGTGTGTGTTTGGGAAAGTTGCATGTTGGTACACACGTGAGATGTCACTATAGTTTCTCTTGTCAATTTTCATCCCAACTACACTGGAATGAGTAAAAGTGACAACCTCTAGACACCCAGAAGAAACCTTCAGATCCCAGAGAGTTGAGTACGTAATGGTGCCTAATTTTTACTTGTGAGGGAAAGAACTAAATGCTGAAATAAAAGATGATCTCTTGCTCTCCAAAGCAAGACACAGAGGGGCGCCTGAGTGGCTCAGTCAGTTGAGCGTCCGACTTCAGCTCAGGTCATGATCTCACGGTCCATGAGTTCGAGCCCTGCGTCGGGCTTTGTGCTGACAGCGTGGAGCCTGAAGCCTGCTTCAGATTCTGTGTCTCCCTCTCTCCACCCCTTCCCTGCTCATGCTCTGTCTCTCTCTGTCTCTCAAAAATGAATAAATGTTAAAAAAAATTTTAAAAAAACAAAGCAAGACACAGAGATCTCAATAGCAATGATGAGTTGTTTCTACCGTTGTGTCCCAACAGAAAAAGGAGAAGAGAAGTAGTGTTGGACACCTACTATGTGTCATGCTTTACACCTATTATCTGGGATAATTTCATTGTGCAAGAAGCAAAGCTTCTGCCATACTGTGACAAAAACTACAAATCTTAGAGCTTGCTTAGTGACACTGGTGAGTCTTCTTAGAAAATAAGTGAAAAAAACTCTTAATTTCTTACATTATGTAATAGAAACAAGCCCTGGATGGGTAATCTGCTGTTTTGATATTTTTGGAAGAAGAGGCAGGCACCTAGTGCCTTGAGTTCCCACAACAAACCCCCACCCCTTACTGAAGATGAGAGTAGCCTGGATCCCTGATTGGAACCATTCCAATAGGCTGTTGGCCTCTTATTGCCTACCCTATGAGCCTGGGCAGATTCTTCTTCCAAAGAAACTTATATGATTATAAATCAGCCATCATGGGGTAATTACACTTTCCACTGCATCCACCCATCCTAATTCTTTCCTCACTTCTGTGTTTTACTCCCATTACTCTCATTTAGTGATACAACAGTCTTAACAAAGGTAGCACGTCGATTATAGGATTTGTGAAGGCTTGAGCTTTCATTGAAGCAAATGGAAGGATGAGAAACTGATATAATTTGCACCAATGACTTGGATTGAGTCTCCAGGCATTGCTTAGGTATTTAATTTTTATTGTGATTTTTTAAATATTGTGGGGCAGAATGCCAAGACACCAACTATAGTATCCTCTTCATTAAACATTATTAGTCAGAGGAAAGCCTACCTCCTCAGATCATAGTTGAAAGTGAGGGGGGGAAAAAGTCAACAGGTTTTCATTAATACAAATACAATACAGATTTTTAAAATATTTATTTTAATTTGGGATTTTTCCCCCATGTGTTTTGGAGTTTTCACGTGAATTTTTTTTTTTAATTTGGAGGACCACTCCTCTAAGAATAGAGAAGTTAAGTAGATGATTTTCTTTTATTTTCCATCAAAAATATAAAATGTGTTTATTTATTCAATAAATATTTACCCAGTGTCTGCCATGTACCAGACACTGTTTTAGGGGTATGGAATATATCGATGGGCAAAAAGAGAAAAACTATCCTTTATTTTGTAAAGCTTATATTCTGGTAGAGGGAGACAAAGGAAGTTAAAAAATAAACACTACAAATAATTTACCTTCATAATATATTACATGGTGACGATCACTATAGAAAAAGACAAGGCAAATCAGCTTAAATGGATAGGAGTACTGGATAGGAGGAGAAGGAGACGCCTATTTGATCTGAAGACGAAGGAGTTAAGCATGTAGATACATAGGGAAGGTAAAGGCAGCATGTCTAGAGTGGAGTGAAGAGGGAGAAGAGTTACCTACTGGGAACATGTTGGGTCTTTTTGGCCATTGAAGTTACTTGAGCATTTATTCAGTGTTGACATGGGGAGCCATTACAGAGGCTTGAGCAGATGACTAACATGAGTTCACTTGGGTTTTAAGATACTTGCTTTGGTTCCTGTGTTTTTTTGTACCAAGAACATATTTTTTACTCTATGATTCCAGTTTTCTGTGTGGTATTATGTCATTATTTACTGTGAAACAGATGTCAACAACTATGGCACTGAATGAATGGCTGGCTGTTCATTCCTGATAAGGTGCTATAGCATCTAGATCCACTTAACATTCACTCTCAAGTTCCTTAGGTGCCCAGTTTTCATTGAAAAATGCAAGAGTGTATGGTGCCCAAGAAAAAGACAGCAGAAAAGGTAATACATTCCCCCCTGAACATGAGGTTTGATTACCTTTGTCATTATTTCCAGCCAACACAGCCACAAACATAATTAGTGGTTATCCAATTATGCAATCACATTGCCTGAGGCCTCATTATCCCTTAACTTATAAATCTGCCTTGCCATCTTTCTATGGCCCTCTTAAAGAATGTACCTACCCACCACCTACATAATGAAAGAAGCCACAAGCCCCAGCCTTGGAGGAACTGTATTGATTTGTAAGAGAGAAGCTATCACTTGCTGTTCTCACTAACCTGGAAATAGACACCACATTTGATCTGCCGCCCTGTTTACTGTTGTAGATCTACATAGTAAATCCATTCATCTGTCTGTCCATTCATCCATTTACCCATCTACCCATTCATCTATCTGCCTATCCATGTATCTATCCATCCATCCATCCATCCATCCATCCACCCACCCATCCATCTGTCTAATTTCTATTTATTGAGTGGCTATTTGCAAAGTGCCAGGTACCACACTGGAAGGCAATATATTTCATGATTAGATGCATGGACTATAGTCTCAAACTGCCTGGAATTGAATCCTGACCATTACTTTAGCTATAGGACCTTGGATGTTATATTATTTGAGCCTTAGTTTCCTCATCTGTGGGATGAGAACAATAATCAAACATAGATCATAGAGTTGTTATGAAGATCACAAAGTGAATTGATCCAAGGCCTTTCTTTTTGTCCTAGAAGAATAGTTTCAGTAGTTTGAGTTTACATTCAGTCATCCCTCCTTTCCCTTTTTCATCAGTTAAGTCCTTCCCAGTTCATCCAGCAATCTGTCAAGGACCCAACACATGTTAAGCATTAAGGAGCGAATTGGAGTTTTATGAGAAATGGAAGTGTAGAACGATTCCTAGCACATACCACACTACTTGGCACATGCACAGTACCCAGTGTACCTTTCATGGAATAAATGTAAGTCCTTGTCCTTGAGGAGTGTTCAGTGTGTCTGAAGAAGGCCAATGTCAGGTGGGAGTGTCGCTGGGGCAGCCAGCCAAGGACAGAGGGCAAAGCAGGAACAATTGAGCACAGGCAGAGGGAAATGGTCTTCCAGCTGCTTTTGCCGGCCTGGAAATTTAAAACCCTTTCTTCCTGGGACTGGCTCTTTTGTTCTGTGGTTTGATTTCTGTCTTTGTGTCAGTGACTTGTCTGACATTTCTGGGACTCTGTTCTGATACACTGTCCAGGCAGGTGGGATCCCAGTGGGAAACTCTGTATGTCTCTGTGTATATTTCAGAAAGAGTTTAACCTTGGAAAAACAAGGCCAGTTTTTTTACTTTAGGGTATGTGTGATATTATCTCTATGTCATTCCTTCTCACACCTGGTTTGGGTAAGGGTAATAAATGTTTGGCTTGTAGGACTTATAGCTTTGCAAGATACAGTGATGGTGCTTACATTTAACTTTGCTGTGACCTGTCTTGGTGCAAAAGCATGGGAAAACCCCTGGAAAAATATCACATTTAAGAGGATAATCACAGTGGTAACTTCCATGCAGTTTGGAAGCAAAGGATTAAATATGGGGTTTTCTAGAGCTAGACTGCCTGAGTTCAAATCATGGCTCTATTTTTTACTGGTCATGTAACCTTGGGCAATGTTATTAACTTCTCTGTGCCTTGTATTATTGCTATAAAGGGTTACAATAATTATAACCTACCTCTTTGAGTAGTTAAGAGGATTGAATGAGATATTTTTAAGGTACTTAAGTTCTAGGCTCATAATAAGTTATTCAATAAATGTTACCTATTATTTCTCTTTTTTCCTCCCCTACCTGCTCCTCATTTCTCCCCGTATTTTATTACTACCACTGTTACTATTTAAAACAATGTTATTATGAATATTTAATTAGATAATGTTTGTGAAAGTAGAGGGTTGCCTAGCATAGTGCATGGCACAGGCAGATTGTCAACAAATGTGAGTTTTCTTTCATATGGGCCTCTAAAGTCCATCCTTAAAGTCTCAGGGACTTTCTGGTCATTCTTCTTACACCTAATACAATATACTCACACTTCTGGTGCAAAGAAGAATCTCAATTCGACGGAAGAATGAGGCCTCTCTTGTCTTCCCACTGCTCCTTGTAAATACAACACAGGACAGATATGTGTTCATAACGCTTTACAGCTTTGTGTCAAATGAAGATTATAACAGTATGCATTAGTTATCTTTTGCAGTTTCACACATTATCACAAACTTACTAGCTTAAAACATCACACATTATTATGTCACAGCTTTTGAGAGTCAGGAATCTGGGCACAGCTTGATTGGATCCTTGGCTCAGGGTCTCTAAGGGGCTGCAATTAAAGTTTCAGTCAGGGCTGAGGTCTCAGCTGAAGGCTCGACTGGAGAAATATCCACTTCCCAGCTCACATGGTTGTTGCCATAATTCTATTTCTGGACTGTTGTTGGACTGAAGGTCTCAGTCCCTGGCTGGATGTTAGCTGGGGGTTGTCCTCAGTTCCTTGCCTTGTGAGCTTCCCAACAATGGCAGCTTCCTTCCTCAAAGCTGGGGGGTGGGGTGCTGTGGGGTGCAGAGAGAGAGAGATGGAGAGAGACTGTTAACATGATAGGAGTTATGATCTTATATAAGGTAATTACAGAAATGACATCCCATTAACCTTGCCATCTTCTATTAGAAGTAAATCACCAGTTCCACCTGCATTCAAAAGCAGGAGATTATACAGTGGTGAAAACACCAGGAGGTGGGGACCACTGGGACCAATCTTTTTTCTGCATAGCATGCCTGCCTTCTTGGTTTTCTTTTAGATGCTTTATTTTTCTTAACTTTAGTGTGTGTGTGTGTGTGTGTGTGTGTGTGTTTGTGTGTGTGTGTGTGTTTTGTTTTATTTACCTTAATCCCCAGAATCCAGTTTATCAGAGCAGGTCTAAGAGGTAGAGTTGTTCTTCAATTTCTTCAGCAGAATTCTGGAAACTTTGTTTTCCAGAAACTTAAGAGTTTTGCTTCATTTTTTTCTTCTGTAAATAGAAACGTATCTTTCCGTTAATGAACATTGCGATTTCAGGGATGCTTTGTCTTCCTTCTGATTGATTGTCAGAGGGCAGTCACTCCTAACAAAGAGAACATTTTAAGTTTCTTTTCCTCCTCAGCTTCTCTGTTACATGGTTAATGATCTGGAAGCAAGTACTTGGAGGTGCTAGGGGAGCTCCTATTTTAAGGAATACTTTGTAAAGAAAAGCTGCCTTCTAGGTGATAAAAGAGGATGGTTAGCCCCTAATTTGTCTGTTTAGTAAATCTGGATATTTAGACCTCCAGCTCCCCTCCCACACCCACCCAACATGTGGATGAGTCAAGAGAAAAGTACAGGATGGTACTAAGAGTGTCTGACTAGGAAAGGCTTGGTCTACCTTCCCTTAGGATTCAAAGGGGATACAAGCTACATAGGAACATGGTTGCAGGTTAATAGAGGTGCCAGGAAAGTCTCCCTTATCATGGTTTCCATTCACATGGGTGTAGTCATTGCTATTTAGACCGAAATAGGGAATCATTCACTTGTTTTATTTATTCAGCAAATATTTTTGAGCATTTTATATGACCCAGCTATTATGCTACATGATGGGATTATAATAAGATATTCCCATCCCTCAAAGACTTACTTGCTTAAACACTATAATCCAAATCTTTATTCTGATTTTCATTTGCCATTAATGGGAGTAGGTAGCTCTATTTTTCTCTTTCTTGGAAGCTAGAGAATATAGGTAAATGCAAATGATCAAATCCCTTTTATTGCCCTATTCCTAGTATATTCTCCCTTTCTTTTGGTTACTACATGCCATTTTCCATAAACAGTATATATTAATTATCTATGACCACATAACAAATTACCCTAAAACTTAGCAGCTGAAAACAGCATGTATTACTCCACAGTTTTGTGGGTTAGGAACCCAGGCATGCCTTAGCTTGGTCGTCTGGCTCAGGGTTTTTCACAAGGCTGTAATCAAGGTGTTGACTGGGGCTGTAGTCAGCTTAAGAGTCAAATGGAGAAAGATCTGCTTCTAAGCTCAGTCATGTGGTTGTTGGCAGGATTTAGTTCCAAGGAGGTTGTTGGATTCAGGGCTTCAATTCCTCACTGGTTGTTGGCCAGAGGCTTCCCTCATTACCTTATCACAAGTACCTCTCTATAGGACAGCTCATGACAAGGCAGCTTCTTTATCTGAGAAAGAAAGTGAGAAGATCCAGAGAGTATGAACAAGACCAAAGTTACAGTCTTTTGTAGTAAACTTGGAAGTCACGTTGATGGTGTTTTAGAGTGGTGGTGGGGGTCTAGAGCTGATGGCCAAGAAAGAATTCTTGAGATGTCTGTGGTACAAAAAGGTGATTTTATTGAAGCACAGGACAGGACCTATAGGCAGAAAGAGCTACACTGGGGTTGTGATTGGTTAGAAACTATGGAGTTGGGGGAGGTAAAGCCAAAAGGGAGGCCTCCAAAGGGAATTTCATATGCTAAAGAGGACTCACAAGATACCTCAGGTCGTCCTATTGTCAAGCTAAGGTTGTTTTCCTTCTGGTAAGATATCAAGACGGTAGGGAGTTTCTGGAGGAGTGTTTTACTCTGCCTATCTCAAGTATTTGTCAATGGGCTGCAGGTTATGAAGAAATTTAATTTTATTTACCATTTCTTTCTTGCCTTTGTTCCTCACATCACTATGGAGGGGAGGGTGATATTGGGGCTCCAGGAAACTGAGTCTATAGGTTTCCACCTCACATCACTATGGAGGGGAGGGTGATATTGGGGCTCCAGGAAACTGAGTCTATAGGTTTCCAGAGATTAGGCTTTTGATAAGATTGTCTTTTTCTTGTAATTTGCTAAGACATTTGTAGACTGATGGAGACTCCTGTCCTGTATGACTCTGATCTCAAACAGTTAACCATTGTTTTTTTTTCTTTTTCCTTTCCTTTGTTCTTGGGTAGCCTGAGGAATGTCACACATATCCCACCTTGGGGGGGTGGGGGTGTTAGCTTGTTCTTTGTCCTCAACTTGCTTTATGTTCCCTCATCAATGTCCCATGGCTTTTGTTGTATTTTATTCATTAAAAGCAATTCACTAGATCTAAAAAAGTGGAGAAGATTACATTTGGGCATGAATACCAGGAGGCAACGATCATGGGAGCCATTTTAGAAGTTGTCTCCCATTGGCAGTTGATATGAAGGTAGTTGATATGAAGAAGTGTAAGACATAATGAATTACCCCTGAGCTACCCATTACCCATTCATAGCTGTCAGTCTGTTTCATATTTTCTGTGATCCCAACACAGGGAGAAAGAGAGATATACAGATAGACATGAGGTTGGGGGTGAGATCCTACTTATTTTTTATCCTATTATTTTAAAATAAAAATTATCAAATATTAAATCTGGAAAGGGCATTAGAGGGCCTTATACAATTCAAGAAACTTTGGCCTAGGGTTCCTTTGTGTAGCCTCTCCTCCCAGGATTCCTAATACCTGCCAAGCCAAGACTGAACACTGGCTCTCCAAAGAGATGCACAAAGGCCCAGAGACATTGTCCCAAAGACGTCCTCCTTCTTCTTCCAGTCCCTGTTAGGGCCTCATGCGAGATCATGTGACCAGCATTTCCAATCTACTTCTCCAGGTAGAGAAACATCTGCCACATTGAAAAACTACTAAGGAGCCTTATCACCTGCCTGCTACCTGTCTAGCAATGCATTCATTACATATGTTGATTCTGCCTTATGCCTAGAAAAGAAAGCATGTTAAGGGGAAATATTAGTTTATGTAATTAACGTATCTGCTGCACTTTGGTCCATAAATTTTCTCACTCATCTACGGGCCATCTGCCTTCTGGGAAACAGTGGATTTGAGGCTATATACTGAGACTGCTGGGTAGTAAGGCTGCAGGTCTGCTTACTGAACACAGTCTTGTAGTCTATGAATACTCTTTTCTGTATTTGAATAGCAATAATTGGAAAATGCATAAGGGCTTGATCAAATAATTTTATGTTTGTTATTTTCCTTTTTTTCCCCTCCAACAGTAGTCTGCCCGTCAAAAATGTCATCTTTTACTTTCTGTCTGCAAACTAACTGGACCCAGTTGTGCTTTAGCTACCCTGATAAGAAATTTGCTTCTTAGGACACATGTAAGAAATGGTACCCAATGGTTAAATTCCCTTACCTTTCTATTTGTTTTGAAATGCTGTTAGAAATCTTGAACTACTCAAACAGAGAAGAGGAGGTAGAGAGTAAATGGCTAGAGGATGGTTGAGGAAGGGAGCGGCAGTGTTTGCTTGTTCTCAAGAACTCTCTTCCATGGCCTAATGCCATGAGTTTGTGTCCAGGGTGAATTTTGATAATTTAAAGACTATGTATTTTTGAGAAAGCTCTATTTTTGCATCAGATAATATCTAAGGATAAATAATGTACTAAAGAATCTGTAGTTACTTGAGAAGGGAACAGTGTCATTTTATTTTATATTAAATGTCACTGACAGAAGTGTGAGGATAGGTAAATGTCTATTGGTAACTTATTAGCTCTTACCTGACTTAATGACAATATTTGCAATCTGTTTACTTAGTTAACTGTAGGTCTTGGCATATTAGCATAATAATACCTTTAGGCAAAATATTATTGAATGTTTTTTTACCTTTAGGTTATTTTTAAAAATCCATTCTTATACACAATAAAATAAAACAAGGTTTGGTTGGTAACAGGATGGTGAGGTTTGTGAATAGCACAGGAAGCCAGATGTAAATTAAAGAGGCCATGGAAGAAAAGGCCAGGAAAGCAGCAGACAATAGAAGAGTACCCAAGAAGCCAGGAAATCCTTACAGGGAGCCCAGGAGAAAACAGATGATTGGTTTCAGGATGTCTGGCAGGGATCTACAATATGGGCTGGGATTTTGATCTTTGTATAGGACCAGTGTGTATAGGATCTTTGTATAGGATCTTCAGGCAGGCCTAAAGCAACAACTTGGGGTCAGGGCAGAACAGGGAAGAATGGTAAAATTTGAGGTACAAGGGCTTGGTCAGGTCAGGACCACAAGCAGAACAGATTCAGGATTAAGGCTTTTGGGTCTTGAACTTCTTTTATTCATTCTTTCAGACCAGAGACATAACTGGTCCTAGGGCCTGGGACAGGGTTAAGCCCAAAGGTGGGTTTTATGTAACACTAAACAAAAGGAGGAGCAATATGTTAGAGTCACCATATGTCCTGTTTTCTTTAGGACAGACCCACGTTATATCTGCTATTCCAGGGTACTAATGAAGAATATTCCCCTTTTACTTAAAGTGAGTGGTTTGGAAGACAAATTACACAGTGATCCTGATAGTTTCCCAAAATAATTTTGCAGAATGTTATCCAGAAGCTACAAAAGCAGAGATCTCTGGTCACATGAGTATGGAAAACCTAGAATTAACCAGAGTTCTTTAACAGGATTCTTAACTATAGGACTTCTCACTGCCTTTATATGTTAATGTGTAGTATGAATCCCCAAGAGGGGGACAGTATTCTTAATTTCCAATCCTAAATTGATCTATTGGTATACTTTGGTCCCCCTGAGACTATAGTTCTGTGGGACACACTTTGGGGAACTCTGGTTAATTGAATATGGTGTCTTAGAGGAAGGTGGATCATCACTCTTTGTGTACCAGGGTGCTCAGCAAAGTCAGCAGCCATTAGTTAAATAAATAATTACTTGAGAGAACAAATGCAGCCTCTGCCAGAGTTTTCCAATTTGCTAGTTATTGACTGATGTTGGCAGTGTTGTATGTGTTATATGTGACTTGCTGGAGTAATAGTCTGAAGAATGACTAGGTCTCAAGGTCTGTGGCAAATCCATTTATTAGTTAGGACATAGAAAGGAAGATGATTTTCTTTGTTTAGTCTTTCATTGCATGGTGTCCTTGAAGGAGAGGTTAATGAGGAAATAATAGGTCAGCAGGTGTGCGTGTATGTGTGTGTATCTATGTGGTGGGGGGGGGGGAGGAAGCCTCAGAAAAAATGTATTTTTAACCAGCATGCCAGGTAATTCTGATAAGGGTGGCCCTGAAACCATTTGTTGAGAAACATTTTCTTGGGGTTCTGATGAGGGACTCTTTTGGTGACAAAATACCACAATAATTCTTTCTTTGATTGAATAAGTCCTCTGATACAGTGGCCTGTGTTCTGATATTTGCCGAGTTCCCATTTTGTGCCATTTCCTATGCTATATGCTCTCTTGCATGCATGTACTTAACATTCACTATGCTAAATAATCCTTAATAAACCTGAAATTTATTATCTCCATTTTACAAAAGATGTTTAAAGATGAACTTTTAGGTGGGCCTGTTGTACTCATATTAGCCCATCCTTTTTCAAGCCCCAAGAGAAGGTTCTGGCTCTTAGACCCACCCCTCAACAACTCCCTAGGACAAGGACCCTGGAGCCAACATTCCATTCGAGTGTTTGTCCTGAGGCTATACAGAACTCAGTTGGAACTTTAACAAGCACATGACTGGACTGTTCTTTTACCACAAACAAGATCATGTGCTGACACATTTTATCTGCCTGGTAGAATGAGTCAATATCAAACAAGCTAATCCAGGGAGAATGATGAAGTACTGATTCTCCTAGGCCTTATCATAAGTAGGTAGACCAAAGTCAAGGCATAGAAAAAGTTTTCTTAAGATGTAGTTGAAGAGGGAATAGAGCCAGAAAAGGAGAAAAAGACTTCCTTTGTTTTCTTCATGGAATTACAAATTGAGACAAGTAGCGTGAACAGCTTCTTGCTTTTCTCTGGGCCAAAGAATGATTTTTCCTTTTAATGGTTTTGAAAGACTCAAGCTCCTTCTGGTTCTGTCTCTGGCTCTCTCTGCCCCTCTCCTGCTCTTACTCTGTCTCTCTCTCTCAAAAATAAATAAACATTAAAAAATTTTTTTGAAAATCACATGTCCATGGAAACTTAGAATATGCAGTGAATGAGGACTCCCTGCTGGGTGAGGTCTGTGAAGACCTGAAGAGAACAAGCCTCTTCTAAAAGGGATTGCCTTTTTTAGGATCAGTGAATGGATTGCCTACAAAAAAGATGGCTATAGTTTTGCCAGAAACTTCAATTTTTTTTAATTTAAATTTTTAAAAAGTTTAATGTTAATTTTTTTTTTTGAGAGAGAGAGAGAGACAGAGTGCAAGCAGGGGAGGGGCAGAGAGAAAGGGAGACATAGAATCTGAAGCAGGCTCCGGGCTCTGAGCTGTCTGCACAGAGCCTGATGTGGGGCTTGAACTCAAGAATCGTGAGATCACGAGCTGAGCTGAAGTTGGACGCTTAATTGCCACCCAGGCACCCCAGAAATTTCTTTTTCTTTTTTTTTTAAGGAAAGTTGAAAATCCATATTTTTATTTGTTTTCCTGATTTTTTAAAATTTGCATTTAATTTAAATGTTTAAAGCATTCTATTAGCCAAAATAAAACAAGCAAACTTCCACTTGGTGACCTCTGTTTTATTGCTACATGAGGGAGAACTCACATCACCAAAAGTAAGAGAACCCTTCATACTGGGTGTCCACGGTGTTTTAGACATTTTATAAGTCACCTCATAAAGTTCTTAAAATAACCCTGTGTTTAGAAATCGTCATGTCCCTCTTATAGATGAAAGTGAGGTGCAAAGAAGTTAAATGATTTTGCCAAGTTCACACAGCCTACAAGTGGCAAATACAGGTCTGAATTTGGGTTTGTTTGCCTGGAAAGAGGCGCAGATTTGGTGCTGGCATGTTTCCTCTCCTCTGGGAGGAAGTGTCCTTCTCTGTGTTATTTATATCACTATTAGTGGTTACTGTTTGGGATCTAAGGCCATGCCAAACCTGATCTCCAAAAGGTAGACCCACTGGTATATGAAGCAGATGCTGGACTGGCTCTTTTTTGATTAGAACAAACTACAAGCTAGTAATTGATCACAATTTTTCTGGGGTTGTCTAGCTTAGATTTATTCCATTTTGTAAAGTCACCCTTCTATGTCATCAAAGTCCATACGTATAGTCTACATTTTCTAGATTCCACATTATCTGGATATTTCACGTGAAACTCATCTTTCTGAATTGTAACCAAAGTGTGGCTATTAGTCTCAAATTGGAATTATGTATGTGGTGGCAGTGGTGGTGAAATCTATCCACTGATATGCCAGTTATCTTTAAAATTAAACTGCCATTCATTTTATATTGGAAAATTTGTGACATTTCTTGAGACACTTTGAATCTCTCTGAGTTGTTACAAACCAGAGAGAGGCGTCAAAGCTGTAATCTGTGCCTGCCACTCATTTTTGAATAGATTATGAACTCTTAGAGGATTAGGCTTGTGTCTATATAGTTCTCTTTATACAGAGATGAAGGCTTTCACAGCATTATCTATAATTGGGTGTTTAATAAATGCTTTTTGATGAGGATAATGGTATGGAAATAAAACTCTTGAAATCCAGAGTCTGCCTGGATTTCTTGCCTCATTAGGGAAGAAGAGATGAATGTGAATGCTTGGGTAAATATGAATGTAGATCTCATTCGGGAAAGCACACACTCTCTGTGCTTGAAATTCTGGGAGAGAAAAACTTGAAGGGTGTAACTAAGACAGAAATTCTGCGGATTGACACTAATACCAGTATTTACCGATCATCTCTAACAAGGCAGACTCCATTTGGAATCTGGCGATGCATCTTATAGGCCTCAGATTGCTTGACAAATCACACCAAGGTTTACTCAAAGTCATGGCCATTATGGTGTGCAATCACAGGCACACCAGTGCCCAACAGGGGTGAAGGCAGAGGTTAATGGCTTTCTTTATATTTGCATTATACTTGATCTCTGGCTTTCATGGTCAGATGGGTTTTTATAAACTCTTCCCATCTAGCTTTCTGAAGTGTTTTCAAGTTGTCTATTTTAGGGCTGTTTTACAGCTGCCTTTTCATACATCTGTTTTGTATGCTAGACAATAAGGAAAGAGAATCCAAGATATGAGCTATTGATACTACCATGCACACTAAGGTAAATATTAAGTCTTTTGTTGAGCTTTCCAAAGGCCGAAGTGCATTTCCTTTTTTATCTAAAATGTTTAAAGTGTAGCCAATTCTAACCAGCTGCTTTAATGTATCAAGAGGGTCTTGTAAGGTTTCTTCTTTGCCACCATGGTGAATTCTTTAGGCAAACTGAGTTTGAGCTTTCACAACAGTGTGAATATACTTAATGCCACTGAAGTGTATACTTAAAATGGTAAATTTTATGTTTTGTGTATTTTACCGTATTAAGAAAATTTTTAAGCATTGAATCAACCATCGAGTTTGTCAGACTGATCTGTAGAGCATGGGCAATATTTGCAGGCAGTACTGTAAATGTGTGGTTAGAGAATATTGCGTTATAACACTCAAGTGAGAGAAATACCATATTATTTTCCTTTCCCTAAATCAAATTAAATGTAGCTTTGAGCTCCCCTCTATTGGAAGGGTGTGTGATCAAATCAATCACATTATGTTTGAGAGAATACATTTCTTAGGATTCTTCAAAAATTTGGGCGAGACTTTCATGAAATCAGGAAAACAGGAGTGGAGGGTTATGTCCTTCCCATAGGCCCCTTTGTAATTATTTCTGTTTGCTACATGATGCAACTCTCCAGTTTGATCTTTCACTATCAAGCTCATAGACTTGTTGGTTGCAGAGAGGCTCTTCATAATGGCCCTCTCTACCCACCACAAACCTGGCCAGAGAGATACTTTCTTTCTTTTCCAGGCTGAAGTGTTGGTTCCATAGGAGCCTCAATAATCCTTTTCATCTTGGACATTACTTCAAAGGGAACATGGATTTCTGTTATTCACAGAAACTCCTAAGTTCCTATCCCTTTTCTCACCTCAGAAAAGCTCATGCCTTTTGGCCGGGCTCTCTGGTTCCTTACACCCCAGCACTCAATCAGCCTTCAGTGAGGACAGTTGAATTCTGGGTACCTGACAACTTTGGCTTTTCTACCCTAAGACACAGGAGTTGTTAGTGATCCTGAAAATAAAGGATCTAAGACTCAGAATGGGATGCCTGGGACCTTCTTAATATGGGGAGGTAAAAATGCTTCTCCATCTTTTGAATGTCCAAGGCAGCTAGAACAAGGAGCGATTTTTCCACTAGTTTTATCTTTTGTTTTGTTTTTATTTTTGCTATGCAAGCATGAGCATTAGTAACATAATAGTTGCAAGTGTGGCTTTAGAGACAGAGAGCTATTGGACACTAGAGATTGCTGTTACTCCAGGAGACTGGAAAGGAGAAGTCACTTTGAGTTGGGGAGTCAGAGAAAATTACGTGGAAGATGTAAGATTTGAGCTGGGTTATTTTGGATAACATAGAGGTAGAAGATACCGTAACCTAAAGAATAGTGCTATAAAAGCTCAAAGAGTTTGGGGTGGAATAATCAAGTTTACAAGATAGTACAGGAATGTGGACCCTTTTCTCTAGGAAATAATTTTGAGAGGAAGTTGGGGACAATCTTTCCTGGAATGTTTTATGCATGCCAGTGATTTCATTCATCCAACAGATATTTATTGTGTACCTACTATATTCCAGGCACTGTTCTAGGCCCCAAGGATTCAGCAATGAAGAGGACAGGAAAGGTTCTTTCCTTCATGCTGATTATACACTAAATGTGGAGACAAGCAATGAAAAATAAGAAGATACATGCATATGGTAATGCCATATAGTAGTAGAGCTATGAAAATTTAAAGCAAGGAAATGTGATAAAATGTGACTGGAAAGATTAAACAACACTTTAGAGAGGGAAGCCAGAGATGGACACTTAGAGTAGGTGATGCTATTTAAGCTGAAATTTGAATGAAAAGCAGGAGGCATTCAAAATAATGGTTAGAACAAAGGCTCTAAGGTGGAAATGAGCTTCATAGGGTCAAGGAGAAGCACATAGGCCGGTAGGTTGGTGCATGAAGGAAATGGGATGGGAGATCAGACTACCCTGTAGGTTATTTGGAAATATTAAATTAAATCAATTAAACGAATTAAGTCAGAATCTCTGAGATGGGGTCCAGTCCATAGTATATACTAACACCTCTCGAAGTGATTCTAATGAGTAGCAAAGGTTGAGAAGCACTGTATTAGAGAGAAGAACCAAAAGAAGAGTTTCTTTTTGAGCAGGTGAAAGATGTTGAAGGAATGGGATGGAGTAGGAGTGATGTGAAGATTATAATCCTGCAGGAGTATCCTGGGGTTGGATGGATTATTGTCCTTGACCTGGTGGTCAGTGGAGTCCAGAGTGGCCTGTTCCAAGGGCAAGGTCCCTAGGTTCTTCAGTTAGTGTCCTTTGTCTGTTTGCTGAAATGGCTTGTGCCAATTATGGCAGAAGTCAAAGAGTTAAGTTTTAGTTTACTTATTTTCTGCAGTTCACAGAGATCCAACCCTCTGAGCTAGAGATAAGGCAGATGGTCCTCAGCTGGAAAAACTTGCCCAGATAACCTCTCCTTGAAGAGGATTTAAACTGAGGATTTAAAAATCAGTGTAAATAATAATGGCCTATGACATAGTTCTACATGCAGAAATTTTTTTTCTATGAAAACTAGATGTTGCCTTAAATCGTCTGTATAAAAAAGTGGGGGGATTCGCTAACAGGAGTAGAAGTTGAAGATCCTATAAAGGAAAAAGACTGGCTTCAGTTACACATGGGGTGTGAGATGGATGGAAAGCTGCCACCATGGCTGAGAGAGGATGAGATTCATACAAGACAGAGCTCAAAAGAGGAGGCTCTTGAGCTTAGAGACAATTTGAGGGGACAAGAAAATGATTGTGTGTGATTAGAAAGAATAGAATAAGAAAAGATATACACAATATAGATGGAGATCTCATCTCTTTAAAATCCTGAATAAGAACATCAAGTGAGGTAGCATAGCCAATAACTAGGGCTCTAGAGTCCAAATTGAATGAATTCTTTAAACACTTTAACCCTCAGTTTCCTCACTTATAAAATGGGAATAATAGTACCTAAGTCATCAGTCACTGTGAAAATTAATGATAAAATGCATGTAAAAGGTAAGAGCCATTAAATATCAGCTTTCATTGCAGTGTTCCTTAACATCATCAAAATTGCTGTTATAATTAAGATTGCCTCAGTCACAAAACCATGTCATGTTCACCAACAGCCAAGGATTCTAGATAAAAGTAAGGAGGCCAATATGGAGCTAAGTTAATATATGAAGAAGGTGCAGCCTAGGGAATACAGGCAATGGTATTGTAGTAGCATTGCGGTGACAAATGATAGGTATACTTGTACGCATAGCATAATGTATAGAGTTGTCGAATCACTATGTTGTACCCTTGAAACTAATCTAACATTTTGTGTCAGCTAAACTGCAATGTTAAAAAATGTGAAGAAGCCAAAGCTATAGAGCTCATGTATTCGAAGGGAATCAGAATTTGACTAAATTCATAGTCAATAATTTTTGTCCAGTGTCTTCCATGGGCCACCCATTTGCTTCACTCTAATATACTTTATTCCTCTTAATAATATGGAACAGAGGAAAAGGAGCAAGTCTGGGCAGAGCTCCAGGAGAGAGATTGGCTGTGAAGGATTATAGATGACAAATGTTGGGCAGGGCGATCTCTAAGAAAAGTTTTAGATCATCCATGGCTTAGTTTACCAATCTGGAAGCAGATGTAAAAGTTAGATTGCCAGTCTTGAAGACCAGGAAATCTGGTTTTAAAGACAATGATTACATTGTTAAGTAGTGATGGATTCAAGAGATTTTAACCCTTTTGCTTGGGTGTCAATGGGAGGCAGCAAGGTCAGGATCTACATTTATAGTGTGGACTTCTGGATCTGTGTCCCTGGAGGGAAAGGTGATATGTGAGCTGGTGTAGAGGATTTGGGGAGAACCTGTATGAAAAGTAACAATGAAAACCAAAAAACAAAAACAAAAACAAAAACAGTTGAGTTCTCTGGGTGAGTGAGGTAGAATATTGGAGAGAATGTTGCTGAAATTTAAGAAATAACTAGTCCGTGAATCATGAGAGGAATTAGCAAAGAATCAAAAAAATCTTATCATTAACATTATACATAATTATAATAAACTGGGAATTAGGAAGCCTGCATGCTAGACTATCTTACATGCAAGTAACTGGAATAATCTAGCCCTCAGTTTCTTCAGTCTGAAAAAATAAGGACATCGAATTAGGTGATGGATAATGCATCTTTTTGTTTAAAGTACTGTTATTCGATGGAGTACAGAGAAGCTGATGATTTGGGCTCAGTGGTATACAAGCTTAAGGCAGCAATTGAGAAAGTATTTTACCTTCTTAGGTTTTCATGCCATATCCAGCTTTGTTTTATTTGAATGTATTTTAGGATTTCTTTCTCTTGGGATGAATGGAAATAGACATTGTAGAAATGTATACATCAATGTGCATTTATTGGGGGTGCAGCCAATGGCTTCACAGATAGAAAGTGAAAAGAGGTCTTAGGCTGTTTAAAAAGTTGATTGAAGTAATGCTGGGTTATGAGTCATAGTGACCAGACTCTTATGAAGACATCACATTAACAAGTTCTGTCCTAACTCTGCATTTGCCTAGTATATATGGGTATCTAGAATTTGGTGAGAGAGTGCTGTCTACTGAGCTGCCCCCACTGTTGTTAGAGTACAGGCACAGAAATGAATCTTTAAGCACACCTGTTTTCCCTGTCATCATATTTGTCACAGAAACAGACTCCCCATGCTCATTATCAAGAAGCTCATATGTTATCTCCAATTCACATTTGTTCACCTCGTTCTCTTCATTGCATTAGTCAAGTTCAGAAACTAGACTGTCAGCTGCCAGACAGGCTGCTCTTTCTCTTTAGAGATAGGTGAATACCATTTAGTAATTCATTATCAAAGCTTACAGTCCTAGAAGGTGTTTTGGCCTTCAATTCAATTACCTGGAAAGGCAAGCCATAAGGAAAAGAAAAGTGCCTGGGACAATTAGATGGGCTATCCAGTAGTCAAAAAAATTTTCACCTCTGCAAATTCAGGTTCATTTTCTGTTCCTAAGTCATCAGAGGGAAACACAAGATGTTCACTGTCAGTTTGGACTGTCAAAAAAGCTTGTCCGAAATCTGTAAAGTTGTCACTCCTTATGTATTATTGCTTCAGAACCAGATTTCCAACTTCCTGTGCTTCAACTTTCTGATGAGACCTTTTGGGATGATATGTGTGTCTTTGATGAATATCTGAGCTGGAGTTGAAAATAGAGTAACCTGCTTCTGTGAAGTTATTAGAACCCAGATTGCATAGATTAATCTATGGAGTTTGGAAAAAAGATCTAAAACATGGTATCTGCTCATGAAGCCTTTACAACCTATTTGGGCAGTTAAAGTTTACACTTATACGCTTAGAACCTTATTTTTAGTAGTTTCTTGGCAGTTTCAAATTTCCTGTACTATAGTGCACCAACTACCCAGATATGATGCTGTAACGAAGGTTATGGGAGGTGAGAAAAGAGGCTGAGTTTCTGAGGAAATGGTAGCTTAGGTGGAGTTTCACTCACCTAGAACAACTGCCCTCTTTATGTTCAGTGACATTCTTTGTTACTTGCATTCTTCTCCAGGCAGTGATTTAACCCATTCTGGAGTTTTAGGAGCCCGAATGAGGAGTGTGCTTAATTTGAATTTTGCTTCACATGTGAAGTAAAAGGGAAACAATTGAAGGCCCCAAAGCAAAGGTGGCTTGAGAACCAATGAGAAAGTCTGTGAACTCTCAGAACCGAAGGAGGTCCAGCACATACTGGGTGTGATTTAGTCTCTAACTAGGATAGGTACTTGTTTGGTACTTGTTTGCTCCTTATCCTTGATGTATACGGGAGCAAGCTTTATAAGAAGCAGAATTTCACCTAGAAGCCAAGCTTACTGAACTTATGCCTTTGTCTCTTCTGCTATAAAGTGGTGAACTCATAGACCCTGCTTCAATTGGTTCACAGGTAGATACATCCTGAAGTAAGTAGGGGTAATTCTTGAGTTTTTCTATTCCAAAGCTTACCTCAGAAAGGAAAAGAGTACATTCTGGAGGTATTATGGGAGACAAGACAGGACTGCAATGGGTTGTCCCATTGATCATTCTTTAGACTCTTTTCTCTGTGCTAGCTTTTGATCTACCAGTTGCCTAGTCATGGGAAAAAGAACCTTAACCAGGGACTGTCAGTCTTCTCCATGGAGTCAGTCAGCTGCCCTTTAGCCTATACAGAGATAGGCTCTGGTATATCATACTGCTACATGTAAGGCAGTGGTTCGATAATTTACCATGCAACCTGTCTATGGATTGGCATAGACAAAGAATAAGGTCTAATATGTAAAAACCTTATAAAGAAGTTAAAACTTATGGTAGCAAAGGATCTTGGAGAATTGGGGAACTTGGGAGCCATTTATGAAATGTATGCCTTTGCTAAAGACCATTTTGGCAAACCAAAGGGTCTCTACCCATCACCCTGACTCAGGAAAATCTGGGCTCTGATAATCATGAATATAATGATTGAGTTCCCCACATCTACTAGCCCACTGCAATCATTTTGATGCCTTCACAAGAAAATGATTCATTTTCATCTATCCCATGGCTACTTCCATTCCCTGTATGTTTATTTATGAAGCGTTTTATTGAAGTGGTTCCCCATTATGTGAAATTTAAGACTATTTATTCATTAGTTCATTTATTCAGTACAACTAATTGAGCATATACAATGTACCTGGCACTGGGAAAACAAAATAATAAACCACTATATTTGTCCTTGAAGTCATCTCTCTCTCTTTATAGAGGTTAATTATAAATTATTGTAATGCAGAGTGAGAAATATCACTGAGTCAAATGCAAAATGCTAAAGAAAATAGCAATGTCTAGGTTGGTTGGAAAGATTCACAGAGAAGGTGACATTTGTTCAGGGCCTCAAAGAATGAGTAGGAGTTTCTTAGGTGAATCAGGGGAAAGTGGGGAATATATGTGAAAGAAAGTTCATGCATGAGGACACAGAAGACATGGTACAAATTCAAAACTAGATTTCACCACTTATAAGCTGGGTATTCATTTAGGTTATTTTGAAGCCTCAATAAATATCATTACTTATAAAATATAGATAAGTTATTTCTTGTCTGCTTAAAAAGTTATACTGAGACTCAACTATCCTCATGTTTTTGAAATGAGTTTGAAAATAAGGTTGGTTGAGTTTGAAAATAGTGTGGATGGTTGTCCAACCCTTCATGAGGGGAGTAGAGAGTACACTGCTCATCACCATGGTAAAGGTTAGGGTCTGTGAGAATCACAGGGGGCAGAGGAGACACAGACATTAAAATGATGGAGCTGAGAAGTTAATCTGTTTCTTTTTTTTAATAGCTCTGCGTGGAAGCTGTCAGTGGGGCTCTCTCTCAGCTAGATTTATGGCTTCTGAATGACATTGTTTTACTTTGCCATTTGGAGGCTAAACAAGGCTGGAGGGAACAAGAGTCTTATTTTCCTATCAGTGGCAAATGCATATCAATCAATGTAATTGAAGTCCAAATGGAATAATTTATGGGAGACCCATTGCATCCTCCCTTGTCTTCTTTCTCTCTTTCTTTCTGTTCCATCCTATTCTCTCCATCATTATTTCTTTCTGGCTCTTTCTGGTGTTCAGTCTTGTCTTATGATAAGCACAGCCAATTAGAAAATTGTTGCTCTCACCCTTTAGCCTGTTTCTCTTGATGTTTAGGTTAGTTTGGCATCAGATCCTCTCCAAAGGACACATCTTTCCAGAAAGAAATCTATCACATTTAATAGTTGCCATTTAGATATTACTCATCAGAAATAAATAGTGGAGGAAGATTCCTTATTCTTGAAAGTCATAATTAGCCAATGCTATGCAGGAGACATTCTCTACCTAAAGCCCAGGGTTGATTTTTACAATGACTACTTAGCAATCAAGGATAGAAAATGAGCAACACTTATAGGCTCTTGTATTAATTATTTTGTGGGGGATAGATGTAAACTTTGGGGTGGGGCAAATCACTCAGATTTTTCTTGGAGAGATGGAATGTATACTTTTATAAAAACTTACAAAAGCTTATTATGGTGGGTGGTTTACAATGTAAGATAATAAAATGATAAAACTGAGTAAGAGGCTCACTGTCTGAGTAGATCTTATTTGTATATCTGGATGAAATTAAAAAAAAAAAAGGAATATGTATTCTTGGAGGATATACAACAGGCAACTTGGGTCCAGAAGAAAAGAAGAATGAAAATTACTTTATTGCCAGGTGCCTGGCTGGCTCAGTTGGTTAAGTGTCTGACTTAGGCTCAGGTCATGATCTTGTGGTTCATGAGTTTGAGCCCTGCATTAGGCTCTGTGCTTACAGCTCAGAGACTGGAGCCTGCCTCAGATTCTGTGTCTCCCTCTTTCTCTGCCCCTCCTCTGCTCTCTCTCTCTCTCTCTCTCAAAAATAAATAAACATTTAAAAAAAGAAAATTACTTTATTGTTGTCTTTTACTGTTTGAGAAATCCATATTACAGAGGATAATGACCCACTGCTTTTTTTAATGTTTATTTATTTATTTTGAGAGAGATAGAGAGTGAGTGGGGGAGGGGCAGAGAGAGGGAGACAGAGAATTCCAAGCAGGCTCCGTGCTGCCAGTGCAGAATCCTTCGTGGGGCTCAAACTCACAGACTGTGAGATCATGACCTGAGCCAAGACCAAGAGTTGGTTGCTTAACCAACTCAGCCACCCAGGAACCCCTGACCCACTGCTTTTTAATCTCACTAATAAATTAGTAGAAAGGAATAGATAAAAGTGAAGAGGAATGATTTTAGTTGAACTTCAATAAAATATCCTTATTGTTTATTTTTTATATCATAGGTTTCTTAAAGTAGGGTATTTCTTATCTGACCGATATGATTTAGGTGTCGTCTTGTCACAAGGTAAAGTCTATAAAGGTGGAGGAAGTGTATGTATGTTTAAAGCAAAGGATGAATATTTATTGAGCTCATACTACTGAGTGCATACTATGAATTTTTTATATAAACTAATCTCATTTAATCAAGAGTGTGATAAGTAGGTTATTTCTACATTTATTTTATAAATGAGAAAACTGAAAACAAAAGAAGCTAAGTAACTTGATCAATGTTATGTAGCCATGATATGTTAGAGTCAGGATTTAAATCCAGGTGTATCTGACTCTAAATTCCATATTCTAAATTCTTCATATTGTACTATGATACCCAATAAATAATTGTTGACAGGCTCATCTCTATTCAAGGTAAGAGAGTGGATCCATTGTTTTCTCGTAGCCTTTTCCACAAGTATATTATCAGAAACACTTGGCTATAATGAGAATAATTTCTCGTATTATCATGGTAGTAGACATCTTTGTGTTTCCTGACTAGTATCTTTTCCCCTTTTTTTGGGCAATAACATTGTTTTCCATATACTTTAAAAATTTTTTTTAATTTATTTTTAATTTTTAAAAAATTTTTAACGTTTATTTATTTTTGAGAAACAGAGCGAGACAGAGAATGAGTGGGGGAGGAACAGAGAGAGAGGGAGACATAGAATCCAAAGCAGGTTCCAGGCACTGAGCTTTCAGCATAAAGCCCAACATGGGGCTTGAACTCACAAACTGTGAGATCATGACCCAAGCTGAAATCTGATGCTTAACCAACTGAGCCACCACATTTTTTCAGTTGAAGGTGTGAATTCCTTTCACTTCAGTTTACCTCCAGTTATAAGGCTGGGCACAGAATCTAGGCCTGATCATTCAGAATAGCCTATTCTTACGACCACAGCTCTTGATTTTTCATGTTTCCCAAGCTGATTTTACCTTCTGCTAGAGTCACTAGGGAAGATGATCCCTATCTCCTGGAGTTGTTAAGCAGGTAGGAAGCAATACTGGGACTGCTAGTAGGAACTGTTCCCATTAATTGGAGAGAAAAAGAGATTGAGATATAAGCAATAAGAAGAGAGTCAAGCCCTAATGATATTCTTCAAGACCCTACATCTATCCACACCTGAACCTAATTATTTTTATTCTTTAAAAGCATTTGAATCTATAATGTTTTTCTTTTATCTTAGGTTTAGTTGCAACCAAATTATTTTTAAAATGCACAAAAAATATGTCATTGTTACCTTATTTTGTACCAGTGGCTTGATAAATCACATATCTGTAGTCAATGAAGCAGCACTAATTACAATTGATAATAGTGGCCACAAAGTCTGATCCACACTTTGTGAAGACTTTGGCACCTGCACTAGGTCCTGGATTGTTTCTGATTGGCCAGCAAATACCTTTAATGCCTTAGACTCTGTAATGCCTGGCAGAATGTCTGAATGTGCCTTGATTGAGCCATCTCTCCTCCCTGTGGAGGTTGCTGTAAACTCAAGGTAAAATGCCAAATGAAAATTGAGGTACTGCTTTATTGTCAATTGCACTTGTGTTCATAACTCCCAATAGCTTTCCAGTCAACTTGGTTGGAGCATAGGGCTTAGTCTCAAACATAAGCAAACTCTTTCCACCCTCTGATTCAAATCTTATTTCCACCCAGTTGTAAGATCACCGTGCCCAGTAACAGATAGTAAGAAATACAAGAGAGGATGACCAGCAGGTCAGACTTTAATCAAGAGTCTAAATGTGGGCTGGGTTCCTGCACAGATAGGAAACAGTGGAGAAAGCCACACCCAAATGAAAAATTTCAAATTCATTGCTTCCTTCAACTAGAAAACATGGCTCAATTAATGCCTTGGATTCTGTCCAGGGAATTAGATTGAGAAAAAGAAGTAAATAATCCACAGATTTGGGTACTTTAGCATTATCACCATCATCATCATCATCATCATCATCATCACCATCATAATGCATGTTATCAATATACCTCATGAGTGATTTCTGACACAAAGATAAAGCAAACAGTGCTTGAGAACTGGTCTACATTCTAGGAATCACTACACTATTCTCAGAAATCTTTATGTATGTTACTTCTTTGTCTTTATTGAATATGTTTATATTTTCACCTATATGTGGGCCATGCTCTTCTAAGATATACCATAGTGGAAAAAAAATCTCTATATTGTGGTATAGAGATCTACTGAAGAAAAGTGCTATATGTGTGTGTTTTGCAACAGGTCAACCTATAGGATGTGTCTCTTAACAGAATCATTGAACCAGACCCAAGGTCCCCAGAGATCATCTTTCTAACCCAGTAAATCTCAAGCTTAGGTGTACAACAGAATGCCTGGAGAACTTACTAAAAACACTGGTTCCTGGGCTCTACCCAAGACCTACTGAATCAATCTCTTCTGGTGGGGTGAGGGTGGGTAGGGCATAAGTATACTTATTTATAACACCTTTCTCAGGTGATTCTTATGCTAGTTCACAAAATAGCCCTTGGAGATCCATTTATCTTTTACCTTCAAGTTAAAAAACATCACTCTGAAATCTTATGAGCCAGATAAAACTTTAACATGTATTTAAAGATGTTTGCAAAAATATATATGCAACCTCTCTCAGCAAATTTTTTTGTTCAATAAACTTCATTTTCAAAATATTCTGTTTCATCTCACATAAATCCCTGGCATTGCAAACTAAGTCTGTTTCCCACTGTCTGCTTATTGTTATTGTTGACATTGTTGTTTTGTGCTGTTACTGAGGCCCATGTAGGTTATGGGCCATATACATGAAGTCATGTCACAGGTATGCTTTTTTAGCTTCTTAATTCCCTATTAAGGGAATTAAGGGAATTCCTTAATTCCCCCTTCTTAATTCTATTTTTAATTTGACTTTTAATTCTAAGGTGTCTATACTTGTGATGTTTTATTGATTCTATTTTTTTCTCAGTAAGATCCATTACTCAAACCTCATCTGAACCCAGGTAAAGTGATTGAAAATGACATTAAAATTAACCAGATCTTATCAATTTGTAGGGTGTAAGGGGAGAAAAGGATCATGAAAGGGGACAGAATGAGAGTCTGGGAGACTGAATGTGAATTTTAGAGGAAATGATGACTCCAATAAATGTCTTTTCCCCCCCTCTTTTGCATTCTCCTGGAAGCTAATCCGATTGGCATAATCCTCTTAACTGCCTGTGTTCTATCAGTATTTTATCTGATCTACTTCTCTGACAATCCTTTCTATGGTTTGCTAGCTTCCACCTATTTCTGAGAATGTTTAGCTATTACAGGGGAAAATCAACTCTGTTTCTCCATTTTTATACAAATTGGGGTTCTTGGGATGCTTAGAAAATGGAGAGACCTTTGCAAAGGCTGGATTTGTGTGAAAACTCCGGGGGCAATGTTTCCAGCTTTTAAAATTTGGTAGGGAGAGATATAAACAGGACTTCTCCCTCATCTCCAAGCTGGGTCCTGATATGCGTACCATTAGTATGGGTCAGAGGATTGTTGGTCTGAGTCAGAAGATGCAAGATAAAAGGAACCATGAACATAAAAACTGGCCCACATGCCTAGGTACTAAGAGCATTGACCAGTGGATAGGCTTGACTATTTCTTTTGTTTATGCCATCAAGGAAATTAGAGCATGATGAGGGACATCTTTCACTTCCTATAGATAAGGACAGGGATTCTCTTCCTATAGATATAGACCCAACCCTATCTGTGTTCTGCTTTCTGTGGAGTATGATCTCAGGGATAAAAAGGCATGACCACTTGCCCCAGTACTTCAATACCTCTGCTTTACATTATACCATAATTACTTCATCTAGTTGGGAATTCAAATCTCTCTAAATTAAAATACTCCTGAGAAGGGTCTAACCTTAATCCCTTTATCAGTTTACTCTGTAATTATCAATTAATACTTTAGGAAAGATTAGCTGGCAACCAATGGGAATGAAGATAGTGGTGACATAGTGAGTTCTCCTGGTTTTGCTACTCATTAGCAAAGTGACCTTGATTTTTAAGTTTCTTTAGGTCCTGGGTTTTTCATTTTTTAAGTAAAGGGGCTAGTACTAGGATCTTGGACTTTCTTCCTATTCTGGTTCCATGAGAGAGTTCCAAATGCGTTCCTAGATTTCTAACTGGCTGGGAATAAGAGACTTCCCTCATGGCTTTCTTTATTGTGTTCCTAGAACTTAGGCCATATAATCATGGGTCTAGTGAAATGAAATCATGGGTCTAGTGTGGCCAGAGAGTGAAAACCACGGGAAGCCTAGATTGCCACAGAACTGCTTAGTTGCAAACCCTGAACAGCTGCATCCCAGAGATGAGTTTGCAAAGGAGGAGTTTATATGGGATGTCACAGCTCAACAGCAGAAAAATAGGCTGATACAATCAGAAAGCATGCCAGGCCATTGTGGACATCTGCCGTGCAGAATGACATCAAGTGGCTGTCTGAACACGATCTGCAATCCCTCTCTTGACTTTGAAGAGACCCCTGGGCCCCAAACTTCAAATCTGCACAGATAGCATATAGCCAGCAGGCCTGGCTTTCTCATGTCAACATGATGCAAATGTTTCTGTGGATAGAGAGCTTGGAGTCACGAGAACTGCGTTCCAGTGTGATATCTTCACACACACACACACACACACACACACACACACACACACACAATACTATTATTACTTTGAGATTTCCTATATCCAAAGCAGTGGACTAAGTGTTTTACATACTTTATCACATTCAGGTTATGACCTTGGGTTCTTAACTTCTGTGGGCCTTCCTGTCATTATTAATAAAAATGGAACATTTCAGCCATATCCAGTAATAGTAACTAGAATTTACCAAATGCTTACTATGCACTAGACACTGGAGGAAGCCCTTTTTGTGCATTATTATATTATTTACTTATTAATCCTAAGAAGTAGGTAGGAACTATGATTATTTCCATTTTACAGGTGGTGAAGTTGAATTGGAGTAGGTGGGATTAAGCAGCACCGAATGGAATTTGTAGAAGGAAGGGGCTTCGTGTTTCCATTCTTCCTGAATATTGCTGCTATAACCCAGAATTACCCTAAAGGGGATTTCTGTCTTTAGTTCTGATTCCACGAAGCCATTTCATCTCAGTGAAGGCCAAAAGGAAGACTCTTTGTTCTCAGTTGCGTGGATGGAGGTAGTGAGGTGGACATGAGAAACAGAATCCAAGAGATGTTCTGGAGCTGGAATGAAACTGCTTGTTAAGAGTGCATGTGAATTCCAGAGTTCTGTCATGAGGAAGTCTTGTTGACTAACTTCCTAAAGTCACCAAAAATAATATCAATAAACTAAATCCATCCTTTTGTTTCTCCATACACCTTCTTTTCTGCATTGTCCTCCAGGGTTCTGTCTTATTGAGCTTTCTAAGCTTCAGTGTTCATGATCTGAAAAATGCAATTAATAATACCCTTTATTGGCTGGTATGCGTGTGGAGGGGAGGTAAATAGGAGAATTAAATAAGATAGCAGACATTAAAGTATTTTGTCAATGATGAACCAATATATATGTGGGGCCTAATAGTGACCATGTTGACTGATTTAGTATTTGTTACTGCTACAGGACTACATCTCTCTTATTTGAAAGAAATGCCTTCTGATATTTATTTTCTTTTCTAAAAAGATTGTGTTTTGCTAATTTTCTTCCTTCCCTGTGAAATAAAATTATATCAAGGAGAATTGAAAATTAAAAAAAAAAAAAGCTGTGCAGTAATTGGTAGGGAGAGGATAATGAGAAGAAAAGCAGACAACTGTCTGCTGTTTAGCATATCTGTGAGTGTGTTAATTTAATTAGAACTGCCCTGTATAAATATTAAACTCAATTCACTTTCTTTTATAGCTCCTTTGCTTTTCAAAGTATTCCCAGTTACAGATTATCTTTTTAAAATTCTTCTGTGAGTTTGAGGGAGTTAATGGCAGAAAGACAACCCAAATTTAAATGAACTGAGAGAGCTTTTCATCTTATCACACTTTGTCTCCCTCTGTTATTTTGCTTTGCCTGGCTGCTGGCCCAGAGGCAAAAGAGTGCTTGATTTTCTTGCCTTCCTAGGTAGAGGTGACGTAACAACTTCCCTTCAGTAGAATATATATTTTGTGTTGTTTTTCTAGAAGAAGAATTAGACTGTTTTATGTCTCCATGCTCCCAATCATTTGTGAAAAATCAGCCAACTTTTCCAGGTCACTGGCCAGGATGGGGGATATAGTTTAGATGGTTGTTTCATTTGATTCTCCTGACAACTATTAGGTGAGAATAACATTATCCCCATTTTACAGATGAAAGTAGAGTCAGTAAGTAAGAGAGCCAATCATGTTTGAACTCAAGCATATTTTTAGTGTTATGAATGGTGTGCTTAATTCCTAGATTGCACTTTGGATAGACGTGGGATAATGGTAGTCAAACAATTGCCCATGGAATTAGTTTGAAGTGAATTCAAGAGAATCATAGAATCCCATAGGCAGAAGGGACCTGACTTCTCTTATAGAACCTATCTTTTAGGATGAAGGCAAGGGAAGGATAGTCCTGCAAATATACAGTCAAATCCTATCTTTATTTAAAATTTTGGCATTTTGTTCATCGTGGACTTTTGCATTCATTAAAAAAATGTCACATTAAAATATTATTTATTGACTACTGAGTAGTTTTTTGGGGTGCTCCTTTAAATTTTGTGCTCCAGATGATTAAGATACTTGTCTCAGGATATCCTTGTCTAGGATACCCTAGTCCTGGAACTGTAGAGCAGACACAATGCTAGGTAGTCTACGAGTCCTATTCCTTTATTTTTCACATGAAGAAACTTAGGCTTTAAATCACAAAACTGGTATTAATAACCCATGTCTCTTGACTCACAATTCAGTGCTCTTTGTGCTACAGAAAGTGGAGATAATAGTGTGACAGATGAGCATCAGGAGAGTGTGATCTCATAATAAAGCCTGACTAAATATACCAGGGCAAAAATGTAGAGTCCATGAACTGCATGTGTCTGTTTAGCACACAATCTTCTTCTCATCCAACAAGTAGAAATAGCTGCAAATTGTAACAGGTAAACTTAGATTAGACTGAAAGAACTACTTGACAGTGTGGAAGGTAAGGTGTACTGGCTTCTAGAAAATGGCACAAAATAAGAGTGGTAAATGCAAACATCTTAGGTTGGGTGTAAAAAAGTGGTGGGGTTGGTGGCAAACTGGGGAGAGAGACCATAAGTAGAAACAAGTTCTGTAATTTTTTTTTTTTTAATTTTTTTTTTCAACGTTTTTTATTTTTATTTTTGGGACAGAGAGAGAGACAGAGAATGAACGGGGGAGGGGCAGAGAGAGAGGGAGACACAGAATCGGAAACAGGCTCCAGGCTCTGAGCGTCAGCCCAGAGCCCGACGCGGGGCTCGAACTCACGGACCGCGAGATCGTGACCTGGCTGAAGTCGGACGCTTAACCGACTGCGCCACCCAGGCGCCCCAAGTTCTGTAATTTTTTGATCACTGGAGAAGCAAGGTCTTTTTTCTTTCTTTCTGGGTCTTAGATACCTGTTAAATTTCAAGTTAAAATTATTTCCTTGAAGCAACTTGAACTTAACTTGGCAGCATCTTCTCCTTCCCCATAGAAATTCCTTGTTATTGCTTCTTCTTTACCTTTGCAGTTCTAATCAGCAAGACTGCTTCCCCAGTTCTCTCTCCTTCAGTTATCTGCTCCTATAGCACTGGGTCCTATATTACAGCATTTTCGAACACATTGAGTTGGCTCTCTGCTATCCTAAAACACATGAGCTCTTTCACAATTACTGTGCAATGGCCCCATTATGGCATTTTCAGCTTCCCATGCTGGGCCATCCCATCCCCCATTAACAAATCACCTTGCAACCACATCTCCTTTTCTTGGATGACTTTTATATAGGACAACACACATTCAGACTGGGTAAGAGAATTACACAGGCAGGGGCTTTCCTTTACTCTGCAGTGAATACTCAGCATCTATTGTAGTTCTTAGCTGCAAACGTAGGAGGCCTACAATACTGTTGGATGAATAAATAATTACACAAGTGCTATTTAATTCACTCCAAATTGGGTATCTCCTAAAAATCACATAAGAATTTTGAAAATGGCCAAAATGCAACACATTTCATAGAAAAACCACAGCATGGGTAATTCGGTAGATGCAAGAAAGAAAAAAAGCTGTGACGTTTTACATGTGGCCTGATAAACAACTAGAGCTGTGGATCCTGTCTTTTTATACAGGCCCAACACTTGCTGACCCTGTCCTGTGCTCATGTGGAAGTTTTCAGCACCATGGATAGAGGTGCCACATTTCCTTTTATCTGTAACTACCTGAACAGCAGGATGAAGAAATACTCAGGGTTTGGGACAGGGCTCTCAGCCACTGTGGTGGAAATTACCCCCTTTTAGCAGAAGAACATTCACTTAGAGCCTTTTTATTTCCCTTTTCCCTTGGACGAACTGCATTTTCAGCTGTCAAGGCACTTAGGCTTTTACAGGTTGGTTTTCAGATGCCTAGAGGATGGAGGGGGGCTGCCATGGAAATTGGAATCTTCTGAGTTTTGACACTCCAGGGGAACCTCCAGTAGTGGGTGTCCCTGCTGATGGCTGGGATGTCTCTTATGCTAGGCATGACCATCATGCAAGTAACCAAGTGTAGGTAGGAGGTAGGCCCAGTTGTTCATGGAGCACTCAAGGCCATCTTTTGCCAGAGCAAAAGTTAGGAAAATTAGTAAACTCAGTTGAGATGTAACTGGTGGAATATAATATACACACACCCATGAGGGTAAATTCTTCCCAAACTTACAGGTTTTACTGTATTTGGTTGTAAAACCCAAAAGTCAGATTGACTCTCAGTCCCTGGTGAATCCTTTTTAGGAATAAGGTGATAAGGCTTCCACTCTGGCCTTTCCTAAGGATTCTGTCTTCTCATTAGCTACATTCAAATGTAGATTTTTACTGAGGCACACTAAAATGACTTTTGGTAGGGGGAGGGTTCTCATTAGGTATCCTCTGAGTGTGCTTACTTTGTTTTCTACATTTGATGACTTTCCTTTATTTTCTTGAAACATCTTTAATTTTTGCAATCTGTTTCTTCCTTTTTGCCCCATTTCTAGACATTATAAACAATCTGAGCTTGTTCTCTTCTTCTGGTGATAGATGTCCTGAGCTCCTTTGGTGAGGAATCTCAGGACAGGAACTGTTAGAGATTGGCCAAATGCCAGAGCTGTCTGCCCTTTGGCCTGCACCTAGGAACAATTCCACATGGCTATTTCTGTCTGTGTCCCAGATTAAAAAAAAATGGGAGATGTTTTCTTCCTACACCTTATGTCAATCTCCATCTCAGCATCCAATTGCTATAATCGTAGAACCAGAGATCTCCCAGTCTGGGTATTTGCACATCACTATGAGAATCACTAAAACTAAGATTGCCTGATGAAAGAGTAGGAGTAGAAATTTTACCTGAACTACAAATTACCTTATAATGTTGGCTTGAGAGAGAATTTAGGGTTTACCAAGGGGCGTATGTGTTTTGTTTGTTTGTTTTTACGAAAGAGCTCATGATATAGTTCATGTTATCCACCTGTATCTGTTATCTACCTGCACAGATCCAAACTGAATCAGAGTGACTTTACCTTTTAGGCTTATGCTGGTACCTACTGTTGGCCTTTAGTGTCTGATAGGATATTTGGAACCCTCCATGAGTTGTGGGGAGAGGACTCCATTAGGTGGTAGATTAAGGCCAGACTTCTCTAACGTGCTTACTTTCTTTTTATCCGTAGGAATACTGTGGACACTTTGAGACTGTATTTTATGCTTCTTTTTAAGAAGGCAAATCTTTTGGGGCGAAAGCCTTATGAATGAATTTAGAAATGGCCTCTCTTATACTAGGTTGGCATGCTAAAATGAAGGGCTCTCTCTCTCCTCCTCAGGGGTGGCCTAAATAACTCCCATTCTATATTGTCAACCTCCACTCATCTTAGGATAGTATTTATCCTCTCCTGCTCCTAGTTAATATGATAGCAAACATTGGTCATGCCTGGGCCCAGAGTAGCCATATCAAGAGGCATGGAGATAGTATGAGAATAGGAAGAACTCAGTATATGCTTTTGTATTTTGTATTAATAATCATTCTCAAACAGGCTTTTACACACACCACAGTCACTTTAAATCTTCATTATAACCCTGTGGAATTGTAAGGATCATCTTCAACCTCATCAGGGCCCTCAGCATTTTCATTCAACATTCTACGTTGTGGTGGTCCCTCCTTCCATGTCCTTCAATGATGGTTCCAAAATATCACCACTCTCCTATTTCCCTTGTTCAACCCTCAATTTCATTGGAAAATCTTACTTCTAAATCTGGAGAAAGTTGATACTATGTTGTGGTGTGTCTTTTAATTCTCCAGCTTCCTTTTATGTATAAACTCTTTTTCTAATTCATTCTTATGTCCTTTTCTTTAGGCTTAGATGTTCCTTCTCTGGGTCAAGACCAGTTGCTTCTATCTTTCAGGACCTTTCTCTATAAGTTACCCTGCACCCACTGCATGATCTGCAGCCTCTCCCTCTCTACTTGGCTTCATTCTGTCAGCTTAGAATAGCCTTTCCCATCTTCCCACCTACCAAATTTCCCCTGTGACCTCACATCCCTTTAGCTCCTAACTTGCTTCTTTTTGCTTTCTTCTTATTTCTTTTTTGCTCCTCCTCCTTCTTTTAAAATCCAAACCACCATTCATTATCCAACTCATTAAAATCTGAATTTTCTTTTTTTCAGATCCAGTGAATTTTCCTTAGGCCAATGATTTATCTTCTCACCAAACTTGATATTCCTCCAATATTTGCCATTTTTTAATGTGGCACCACTATTATCCAGCTAGCTACTCGAAAAACTTCACCTTGCCCCTTTACACATCTTCTGTAAACAACCAACCTCCATTTATTATTTCTTCCTTAAGAGCTCTCAATTCCATCTTTTCCCCTCTATTCCTACTACCACCACCTCTGTTCACATCTATATACATATAGTCTCTTACTCTCCCACTGCATCAACCTCCTATTATCTGTGCCTCTAATCCTTGCCTGTTGAAGTCCATCCTCCATATAACTAGTACACATCACCACACATTAACCAGGTGAAATGAAGAGCTGCCCTGATTAAAACCTTCGTCACCTCTCTATTGCCTATAGGATTATGTCCAGTTTTCTTCACAAGATCTTCTACAGTATGGCTACCAACTTTCCAGCCTTTTGTTCCCACCAACCCTTACCTTACTTTTTATCTTCCAGCAATACCCAGTTGTTGGTAGTTCCTTGGATTTGATATATTGTTTCTCAGATCCATGGTTTGCTTGAGGTTTCCCCTCTGCCAGCATTGGCCTTTCCCTACTTGCATAGTTAATTCATACAGATCCTTTAAGAGTCAGCTCAGGTATCACTTCTCCAGAAAGCCGTCCTTAATGTTTCTTCCATACTTTCCATCTCTTACCATACAGGGTTAGTTACCCTCCTTTCTGTTGGATAAAATACTGTGCATATGGCTACTATTGCACTCATGGTATTGAATTATGATTATCTCTTCCTGTATTTACTCTCCTCAATATGTCTCCATATTCCCTCAGTGCATCATTTGCATCTCTAGCACTGAGCAGAGTTCTTGACACACAGGAGGTGCTAAATAGATGTAAGTTTAATACATTTATGCCAAATTTAGAGCAGGTTGAAGAAATTGAGTCTTTTCCTGTGAAGTAAGGGGAAATTTGAGGGGCAGTGGGTTGAAAAAATTTTATTGTTTTTGTGGCTTATTTGTCCATTTAATGGAAATTCTGATTTAAACCAAATGACTTCAAGAGTCTTTAGTGAATTTTTCACCACTGGGAAATAATGAGGAAACAGGGAGTTGTCCTCTCCTCTTTTGAATATCACGGAATCCCATTATGAAAACTTTTAAACCTACGATGGTATTTTCTATCAAGACTAAGATGAATAAGAAGAAATGTTCACTGACAATAATGACTATAGATAAATGCTGTCAGCAGGAGGAAAATGTCAATCACAGATGTCAGTGGACTTACGAAGGCCACGCCGAATTTTATACAAATGTAAACTTTATAAAATAAGATTTTAGTGAATGTTGTAATCGTATTCTGAAAGTAGAGTAAGTGTGAAATGTGCTTGTGAGTGATTGCCCAATGCATAAAGAATACGTGATTAGGCAATAAGGAATGAAGATGCCACAGAGCAGCTAGCCAGATGCAGTCATCCTTATTTCTTTAACCTTTGTTTCTGGATCCTGTTTTGTTTGAGTCATTGTCAAGGCATCCCACAGAGCCATTTCCCATTTTCTTTCTCTTTAGTATGTAAAGTTCTAAACCAGATTCTGATGTAGAATTCCCAGAAGGTCACTATGCTACATTCCTGTTCACCATTCCTGGGGTTACATTTCCCTTTACAAAAGGTAGCATTTCTGTATTCCACTAGGACCCCTAGATTCTCCTCTTCTGTTTTCTTTGATATTCACTAAAAAACAGGTGCTCTACAACCTGTATTTGTGCAGGTTTTGTAGTAGGCAATTATGTGAGCTTTTAGTGATAATGCTTATTTGTACATTAATCATGGTTTCACTTTAAAAATTAGTTTTTCTTCCCCTTCCCCATTTGTATATGTACACAAATGAATACAAACAAGGAAAGACCTGATTGTTCCTTTGTTATAAGTAAAGACCATCTAATCATAATGAAGCACATTTAATAATTGTGTATAATGAGCAAATTAGAGCAATAATGCGAGGAAATGAGAGCCAATTTCTTGAAATGTTTGTCTTATCTTTTAATTGAAAAAAAGAATTCTCTTTTTCCCCTCAAGTAGAGTGAGACCGACTTCTCAGCTGCCCTACTTCTGCCAAATATGAAGGTATCAGACATTCTGCTTCTCTAATGTTTGCTGGGTGCATCCTGGAGGGAGGGTGGGAAGAGGAAGGAAAAATATCTATTGAATTTGGGGCTTAGTTTCACTATGGGTTATGTGGCAAACTGATTTCAGTAGGACCTATCCATTCATACCTGTATTATTCTTAGGATCAGGCAACAAAATGATTAAAAGTTTAATGATTAAAAGCTGAAGCTTTTTTGGGCTCTGTGCTGACTGCTTAGAGCCTGGAACCTGTTTCAGATTCTGTGTCTCCCTCTCTCTCTCTGCTCCTCCCCCACTCATGCTTTCTCTCTCTCTTTCTCTCTCTCTCTCTCTCTCTTTCTATCTCTCAAAAATAAATAAACATTAAGTTTTTTTTTAAAGCTGAAGCTGTGGTGTTTAGAAAGACTAGATTCCTGGTCCTTGGCTTTGCCACTGTACTAATTTGTGATTTTGGGAAATTATGTAAAATTTCCAAGATTTAGTTATTCTAACATGACAGTACCCACATCACGTGTTTTGTGAACACTTAATGTGGTAGTGCTTACTTCAGTGGCTGGCATATAGACAGGGTGCAGTGAATATTCTCTATGAGAAAAAGGAGGAGAGGAAGTGAGTAAGAAGTCCAAGGATAATATGATATAGTTGAAAGAAGGTGGGATTAGGTATTTAAATCCTGTATTCATTTCCTACTAGCTGTATTATGATGGATAACTTTGAGGGCCATCATTTTCCAAATCTAGAAGAAAAAAGGGATATTCATGCTTATTTATAGTTCTAAGGATTAAGTGTGACAATGTATGTGTAGGTGTCCAGTTGCCTAGTGCTGTATCTTTCTGTTAGTAGGAACTAAGTAAATGCTAATTTTGGTGGTGTGCTACTGATGTTGAACAGAGCTTAGCTCTGATTTATACTATTCCCAAATGACATTTTATAGTATGAATCCACGTGTCCTGTGCTGTTCAATGTTGCCATCATACTCCCAATTCCTAATTCTCAGAGCAAAATTTGATGCTGGAGAGCATTTCATGGTATAACAATTGCTGTTAGAGTACCTCCCATGTCCTCTTGTTCTTACCACTGCAAAGCACACCAGTCCAACATCTATCAGCACATAGGGTTCTCTGCCTGGGGGTGGGGCTTTTTCTTGCCACTAGGCCCCACTTTGCCAAAGTGCAGAGGAATTAACGGCCTCTTTCCCCAGTATCCCCTAACCAATGAGTGGTGGTGTTTTTCACTGGCTCCTAGACTCCATTTTCCCTTAGTAATATGTGGCTAATATTAGCATGTAGGTGGTAATACACCCTATATTGTCCGCTGTCCCATCCTTATGTTGCTCACATGTCATCTTATGCAAAACATTACTTGCATTTCAACCCTGGTCTCAAAATTTGCTTCTGAAGAAACTCAAACTGGATACATGGCTACCCCAATAAGACAGCCCAGTGATGCTTTTGGATAATTATTATATAAAGATCTTTAGGATTTTTTTCTGTAGGAAGCTGCTTACAACAGAACTAGTTCCATCTGGTCTGAGGCTTAATGATAGGTTTGAATAAATATGACTGGGGGCCTATTGAATCTTTTTGTAAAATCATACCTTTCTGAATACCTGTCAGTGTGCTTGGGTTGCTAAGGACTATGAGAATCTTACTGACCTTCTTTATCAGAAAGACATTGTGGGATTGGGATATGAGTGGGTGAAATAGATCATCACATTGATTCCAGGGTTAAAGTTAGGGCTTAAGGTTGTTCTGGGGACGTCTGGCTTCATGTGAGATTTTGAGGGCCATTGTAGTCCCAAATGCACTTAGGCTTTATAGCATCCTTCCAGTTAGGGATTCTCTTAAACTGGCTGCTCTGATTTAAGGTGATCTTTATGTCTATGATCAGTGGAGGAACAGGTTGACCCTAGGGAAGGTGGAGGCAATATGGCCAGATGTCCATTTCCTATAATCTTTCTAGATTTAGCCAACTAGTATGATGCAGTCCTGGCCTGAGGTCATGAATGGGCTTTACAGGGTTCATAACCATCCTGATATTTTATACAAAGCTTTGTATTTATGTGCATTTTTTTCCGGGGAAGAAGTCATGAGCTTTTGTATTTTAATAGGGGTCATCAGCATATTAAAAACCACCTCAGCTTGATGTCTAATTTTAGGATTATTTGAAGCAATTTTTTTTTTTAGCACTGATCTTATCAATTGTAATAATAATGTTTCTTGGGGGTTCCAGGAGGGCTCAGACCTGGAGCTTTGGGACCCAGAACTCAATGGTTGCCTCATAAGGCATCATCTCTTTTACATGTCCATGTTTGCTCAAATGCCCTGCAGGTTCCTGCAGGTCTCTCACATATTGGTGGCAGAGAAGCCCCAGGGCACAAATGAGACCTACAGGATACAGCTGAGACAAAGTGCTATAGCATTCTACCTACATGCAGCTGTTTGCAGGAGCAATCATTGGGGTGTAGGGGTGAACAGAGAGGGTATGCTGCAGGGCATGGAAGTTGTCTGGTAGACCTTTTCCATGCGAGTACCCCCCTCATTGAGACCATATTCATCTTAACATTGTTGTTGGCACATATGAATCATAAGAAAGAAGAAATGTGGTGGAGATTTGAACTTTGTATCAGGAAAGGTACATTCCCACAAACTATCTTATTTGATTCTCAAATCGTCTTCTGGGTTATGTAGAGTATATAGTGGAATTCCTTTTTTTTTTTTTTTTTTTTTTTTTTTTTTACAAACAAGTAAGTTATGGCTCACAGGGGCTAGATGAGAATTGACAGGGGTCCCATAGTTAATACATCATAGAACCTATTGCTTCTTTTCTTCGAAGTTTTCTATGACATCATTCTGCTCTCTGGCAACACATCATTGGCAAAGAAAAATAGTTCAGAGAAAGATATGTTGATGGGTGTTCCATAGTTTCACCATCTTATTGGGAGAACACACATTTATGACCTGCCAAATGTTAAACATTAGGAATTTTGCTTGCAACTGGTTTGATCTCCAGCATGGATAGAGGTGGCAGCAGAGAGGTGAGTGGAGAGAGGTCACCCAAGACACTGCAGGGGGATTCTGGGCAGGCATAGGTCTTGGGTTCCCAAGTTGTCAGCTAAGCCTGCTTTTGCTGTGGCACCTTCACAGGCTGCCATGGAGCCCAGTTGATTTTAAAAACTCATTTCCATTGTTTTCTCCCTTAATGATAGTTTTAGATGTTGATCTATTGGCATTGCTACAGATGTGATTTAACTATGGTGTTACTGATGAACGGTTTCTCTTCTTGGAAAATTTAGAAGGAAGGTGGAGAGTCTGGGAGAACCAAGATAGACAGGAGCAATAGGCTGTGCTGCTAATGGATACTTTGTGCTCTGGCATCAAAAGAAGGCACATGCAGGGAGGTCTTTGAGACTAGGCCTACAAGATATTCCTACTTGCCTTAGTTAAGGTTGCAAGCAACAGAACTTAATGCAACAGGGACTATACTGAGAGGCTAGAGACCAGATGGAAATGAATAGATACACACATTTTTCAGTTCAGTGTCTTATAGAATGGGATACTCTATGCTTATTTTGCATCTTGATTTCCTTTCTAGATAAAATTTTATTGTAGTATACAGAATAAATACAAAAGAGCTTGCAATACATTTATATGGTTTGAAGAATAGCAAAGCAAACATTTGTTTGAGATCAGTCCTATGCTTCTCTTTACACATTTTGTTTTCCTTGCTTAAATTTACCTCATGGAAATCCCTCTATGTCAAAAGCAGAGCTCTAATTGACTCTTTTTAAGGGGTGCATAATACTCTATTGTGAGGATGTATCATATATATGGCATTCCTCTATTAATTATAATTTTATTGACAGCTTTTTAGTCTACCATGCGTGATGTTGCAGTAACTGTCCCTGTGCTATTTGCACCCTATTTGTGCTTTGGTCTCTATGGGATAGTCTGGGAGTGGGATTGATGAATAGGAGGGGATATGAATAAATGTAATCATACTATTTCACAAGTGTTTCCTCCAGCTGTGTGTGAGAACAGCCTTCACACACATCCCTGATAGGAACTGAGGCTATTGCCCTTTTTAATTGTGCCAGGCTGAGGAGTGCCAAATATCTCGTTGTTATTTTATTTAATTTAAAATTTACTTATTTGTTTTGAGAGAGAGAGGAGAGAGAGGATAAGCAGGGAGGAACAGAGAGAGGGAGAGAGAATCCCAAGCAGGCTCCGTGCTGTCAGTGTATCCAGCCTGATGTCTGGCTCTATCCCAGGAACCATGATCATGACCTGAGCTGAAATCAAGAATCAGTTGCTAAGATGACTGAGCCACCCACACGCTCCTCTCGTTGTTATTTCAATTGTGAATCTGAGCATCTTTGCATTTGTTTGTAGGTCATCCAGCTGAGTACTTCTGTGAAGGGACTATTCATGGCTTTTGCTCATTTCTTCAGTGGAGATGTTTGTTTTACCTTGTCTTTTCAATGTCCACTACTTGTTTATTTTGTTGATGGGGTATGTTTTTCCATCAAATGTGTTCTTTTTTGTGCAGTTAAACATCTGTTGTTATTGTTTTTTTAAATGTATAGCTTCTGGGTTTCCAGTCTTGGTAGAGAATGTTTCCTCCATCCTCATTTCTAAAGGGCCTGATTAGTTACTTAGGTTGTCAAAATTAAAAAAGAATAGTTTTACTTTTTACATTTAAATCTTAAGCTATGTGGAAATTTTTGTGTTTAGTATAAGCTGGAGGTCCACATGAATTTTCTTTCTAATGATAATTATAATAATGATAGCTAATGCTTTACTGAGCGTTCCTTGTGTGCTGCACTCTTACACAAGTGCTTTGTGTATATTAACTAATTTTAATCCAGTTTCTCATAACTCCAAAACACACATTTTCTTACTTATCCCCATTTTTCAGATAAGGAAAAATAAAACACAGAGAAGCTGAGTAAGTTCAAAGGTCATACAAAGGTGGAGTGGTAAAACTGGGATGTAAACCCAGGGAATATGGCTGTGAGGTCCATACTCCTGCTATAGCTTCTTGCTTGGGTTAACTAGTGAGCCAGGACTATTTGTTAAATAATCCATTTTTTCCCCATTGAATTGCATTACTGCTTTTGTCCTTTATTAAATTTTCATGAACACCAGAGTCTATTTCTATATTCTCTATTCTATTCCCTGATCTATTCTCCTCTTCCTATAATAATTCCTTATTGATTTGATTATAGTAGCTGTATGATGTCAGACATCTATATAGTCCAGTCCTCTCTCCTTCTTTTATCATTCATTTGATGACTATTTTGTAGACATTCATTCCTCCATATATAATTTATGTTCATTTTATTTAATTAAAATATCTGGTGATATTCTAACTGAAATTGCATTAAATTAATATATTAATTTGGGGATAATTGGCATATTCATGTTAAATATTCCAATTTAAAACATAGCATACTTTTCTCTTCATTCAGATATTTCATATTTTCCAGTAAGATATGATACTTTCCTCTGTGTTGCCCTCTGCATTTTTTAGTTAAATTTATTCATAAATATTTTAAAGTTTTAATTGATGTCATCAATTAAATATTTTTCTCCCATTTCTATTTTTTCATGATTATTACTAGTTTAGAGAAAGAAGCATTGATTTTGTATATTTATTTTATATGCAACCAATATGATGAAAGCTATCAATGTAATCTTTTTTATTAACGAATTAAAATAATCATATCAATACAGGCTGAAACAGCATTGATAAATTTCAGCAACCATTCTTAATAAAATCTAGGTAAGATGGAAATAAAAGATCATTGTTTAGATACATAAAGATTATTTACTAAAAACCACAGCAGATCTGACAAACATAAGAATCATTGCATTAAAATTAGAAAGTATTCAGAGATTGTGTTACCAGTAATAAATATTACATTTGCTATAACCTCCAAGGTAAAAAAAAAAAAAAAAAGAAAATAAAATAATTGGTATAAATATCAGAAAAGTAGACTTAAAATATCTCTCTTTGCTGATGCTATGATTGCATATCAAGAAATCTAAGCAACTCTGGTTAAAAACTTGCTGACTGAAAGAGATAATTTGGTCAGCTGGACAGGTCTATAAGCTAAGAATATAATATCAAAAGCTTTCTCTATTCTATCAATAATTAACCATTTTTATTTTCAAAGTTCAAATTCTAGAGAAGGAGCATCTCATTGCCCTAGCTTGGATCATTTCCCACCCCTTGGCTAGGGAGGTGGAATCTTCTTACAACAGCCCCAGTAGACTCAGGGGAACAAGTGTGAATACTCAAGGAGAAAGATTTGAGGGTCAGATTTTTTTTTGTAAGCTGTAATGTGTGTTATTTTTTGGTCAGAGAAATCAGGTCCAGTCTAACCAGTTCTATCCTCTTGCCTAGAGGATGCTTTGCTTCCCTGTTTCAACTCTACACAGCATCCAGGACCATGTCTTATACCTAGTAAGTAGGTCTTTGTTAATCCAAACAAAACTATTTATGGCTTTACTGTTACTATTCCCTTATTCCCTTTCTCCAGGATGCCCTTCCTCCTTCTCTCTCTGTTCACTTGCTAACTTATTTTTAAAGCGTTAGCTCATGTGTCATCTCTTCTGGAAAGCCCTTCCTGAGCCCATACTCCCAGTGTATATTAGACGTCCCCTTCAAAATTGCTACAATACCCTGTGTGCATCAAGCTTGCCACACTGATTCAGATAATTATCTGTTCATTTGTCTGCTGCCTCCATTAGACTGTCAATGCCTCATCAGTGTGCTCAGCTTCTGGGGCATGGAATGGTACACAGGTGACCCCAGTGAGTATTTTCTGAATAAATGAATAAATGTATGAATGAACTAAGCAAGGCTTTGTTAGCAGTGATGTTGGTCCTATCTTTTCATAATTTGTGGTCTAATTTTACCTTTTCTCTTCCAATTCCATTAACCTCCCAGCTCTTGTCTCTGATGAGGATGCTGGGTAAATGCTCGGTGAACTTTTAAACTGCAATACATTTCTTCCTTGCATCCTGGGTCTTGTATCCTTGTCTTTCATCTGTTTATTCCGATCTTGTTTGAACATTAAGCTGCTTCCACTGCCCCTATCTTATCACCCTCACTCTCCCTGTTGGGAGACTGCTATTTAATAAAATAAGAGCCTCTTGGAATCTTTGACTTATTAAAGAGGACTTCTAAAGGACAAGATAGAATTGGTTCTGCAAGCTGCTACTACCATGGCCTTCTTTTTCTCTTGGTTTCTCCCTGACAGCTTGCCATTTGTGCATCCTTGGTGCAACTGGGGTGTTGGTGTCCAAAAGAGGACTATGTACTGAAGTCACTCACATTCAATTATTAGGGAAGTTCAAATGACCATTCTTTTGATAGTAATTGTGTTTTAAAAGAAAACAAGAGTGAACGTTAAAAACAAAAACAAAAAATTCACACCAGAATTTCAGGTAAGCATCAGTTGGGAAGATATTTTGGGGTGAGTAGGCCATTATTAGTAAAGTTCAACTTGCTCCACAGAAGGGACTGAGAGTCCTGCCTGGTATGCCTGAGGACAGCCTTGCATGGCATGGAGATTAGACTGGAGGTAGTACAGGACATGTGGATTCAGAGGTTGGAGGACAAGTCTAAGTTCTACCTATGTACCACCGTGTGACCTTAAATAGTTCATGTGACCTTTCTGAGCTTCAGTGTCCTCCTCTGTAAAATGAGGACTGCAATACATATCTATATAGTCACTCTTGTGAGTAGCAAATGAGATAAGAGATGTAAAGCCTTTAGGAGTCAATGAAGTGTAATGGTAGAGTGTGAGGGTTACACGGTCTGATTGGTTGGGTTCAGACTCTGGGCCTGGCATTAACTGTCAATGACCTTGTCCACATTTCTAACCTCTGTTTTCCTCAATTTCTCTCTCCATATCATAAGGGTCATATAGAACCCCTTGTAGGTGGTTAAAGATGAGATGAAATGAATTTGTTTCATGCATGAGTGGCACATAGCACTCAGTTGGTGAGGCTCTCATCATCAAAGCTACAACAGACAAATGTAAGGCCCTGTGTCACCAGGGCCAGTCTAAACCTTTTCCTTGGCCTTAGCTGAAGGATCGAGACTTGCTTTATTTCTATTTATGAATGGACCTATTAAACCCAGCTCCAGTTTATTTTCTCCCCCTTACCTCTGTGTATGCCCCTTTTTCTAATCCAGATGCAGAACTTTGCCTTACTGATTTCCACGAGAAATTCCACACTCACTCTCCCTCTTCTATTTTCCCTTTATCCCCTCCCTCTCCTTGTCCCTCCATTTTCCTCTCCTCTTTTCTACTCCTACCCTTCCTCTCCCCTTTTATCTCTCCCTCTTTCTGCACACCCCCCTCCCCTTCCACCACCCCTGTTCTTCCCTGGGGCTCCCACATTACCCTTTGCTGTAAGTGGGCTCATGAAAATATCTTTGTGTTTTAACAAGGGCATGTCTCTCCCTAAGGAAAAAAAGATCATACTGCTGCTAAGACAGTAACGTTTTCTTCTCATTATAAAATAGTAGGGCTGCATGTGCCCTTAGAGATCAAGTAACTCAGAGGTTCTCAGACACGGCCAGTTGGTCATGAAACCCTGGGCAGCATTTAAAAAGCTGGGTCCTGCCCCAGTGATACTGGATCAGTAGGTCAGAATTGGGACGTGGTTTTTGTGTGTGGTGTCCCAGAATATATTTATTTTAATTCAGGAGGGCTTGGATTTCAGTCCTCATTCCACTGTTTGCTAACAGAATTATCTTGGGTGAGGTACTAAAACTTCCAGAGCCTTGGGAATATCTCTTAGATATGGAAAATAATTCCTTCCTCAAATAACAAGTAGTAAGCTGCAGACTGGTCACATAGTAGGCGTTAACAATTATTTCTTTTCTTCCTTCCTTGGGTGAACAGTATAGAATCCTGATTACCTCTACACACACAGGGTGAGGATGGAAGAAAGTGTCCTTGTTGTACATCTTGGAAAGGGAGAAGGGCTAGCTAGCCTCATCATAGCCACTTAGGATCCCCGCCCAGCTGTCTCCAAGAAGTCCCAGGAACAGGCATTGAGTCAGGAAACAAAAATAAACAACACTTATTGTGAATTTACTTTCTCAGGACTATTCCATTTTATCTCTGCAACAACCCAGTGGAGAAAATACTGTTATTATTTTTAACCACATAGACAGTAAAGTGTCTGCAGGCAGAGTTTTTGCTTTCGTTTTAGTCTACTGTTTACAAGTCTGGATCATTTACCCCATCCCTTGTTTAATGTGTTCAGATCCCAAATAGGTATTGAGGGGTCTTAGATTCACTCCAACCATAATGTATCGGGCACCTCACACAGAATTGCTGGTAGCTTGTGTGAGGAGCCCCGAGAATGAAGAATGTGAAGTTGTGACTATCTGGGCTTCATTTTATTTGCTGCTTGAAACACCTGAGCACTGACCATTGAGCCCTGCTACACAGTTCCTGCTGATTCTGAGACCCACTCTTTTCAGTGCTTCCCACATTGTGTTTGCCTCCAAACCTTAGCCCCAGAAATTTTGTTCTTCCCCTTGCTCCATCTACCCCTCCCTTCTTAGACTTGCAGGAAAAGATCCAGGGAGGCCATTCATTGGAGGCTTGACAGTGGTGCTTTTTGAGGAGGAGGAACACTTGTGATTTCATGATAACAAAGTTCCAAGTTGAGTAAGTCCAGGGAGCCGAGATGCTTTGTCACAAGTTCTGTATTTCTACCCCTCCCCAGTCCCCACGTCCCAGCCAGTGTGTTTAAATCTTGCTCATTTTCTTTCTTCATTGCCCATTTAGTTTTGTCTTTAAACTCACTGTCCAAATGACTGCCCCAGTTAGCTGTGCCCACAGAAACTGGCTTATTAACTCTTTCCACCAGGCAGTAATGCTGGTGCTGGGGGGTTGGGATTTCTCAGGTTTGAAAAGAGGAGGGAAAAGACATAACGTTTTAAAAAAAGAACCAGAAAGGCAGAGAGAGAAGAGTGTGTCAAGGGAGATGAAGTTGTATTCTGATGGGAACAGATTGCCCAAAAGGCAGGTGGGTGGCAGAGAGTAAAAATAACCAGGGAGTGACCGAGCCTTCATTTCCTTTAAAACACTCACACTTTAGGGAGATATTGAAACTGCTAATTTTGTTGGCACATTGACACCTCCTCCTAATTAATGGAGGGCTTATTAGGAGGAGACCAAGCTGCTCACACACAAAGAAAGGAGGGAGAAGATGTTGAACTTACTCAGCTTGGCAGTAACGAACAAGTGAGGTGCCACTGGGTGTGTGGTTACTTGTGGGCGAGCTGGAGCAGGAGCCTTCTGCCGGGCCCCCTTCCTCCTGGCTCCTTGTGCTCACTGCTGCCCTCCTGGGCTCACCACTTAGAGGCAGGGCTGGAGACAGGCTGCTTCTGGCCCAGACAGGCTAGAGGGGGCTCCCTTTAGAACAGAGGCTCCAGAATCTGGCCTTCCAAGGAAAGGAAAAAGTACAATTCTCATGACATCTGTGTGCTTTGTCAAACAAAATCTTCTGCACGGATCTTGCAAGTTGGGTACACCTGGGAGCAGCCATGTCTGTGATTCCAGGTCCTAAGCATCACCTTGGATTATTAATCTTTTTCACCTGCAGGACACTCAGAACACCAGAAGCCTGAACTTGGGGGAGGTGAATGCTCTGACATTTTAGCCTTTATGGGCCAGTTTTCTGAGATCAGCAAGAAGGGCGGTTCAGGGCAGTATCTTCCAATGTTTTTCAGACTTGGAACAACTAACTCTATTTTCTGGGTGGGGGGAGGGGGGATATGTCACTGGATCTCATTTTCCAAAGTCACATATTTGTCCTTTCAGATCCCTTATGTAGTCCATTATATACACACCATAGAGCAGTCAAGATCAGGGGCTCAGCAGCAAAGGGGGGCGTCACCCCTCAACTTTGCCACTCACCAACTTGAGTTTTCTTCGGCAGTCATCTACTATATCTGTGTCTTTATTTCCTCATCTATAAAAAGGGGACCTCAATAGCATCCACTTCAAAGGACCATTGTGAGGGTTAAGGAGATAAAGGATATAAAGGGGTTAGTTCCATGCCTGCATACTAAGCACAAAATAAATCACAATGTAAGGATCAATTTTCAAAAAGCTTTAATTTATAATTTTGTGGCAATGTGCTTATACACTGGGGAGGGCAGGGTTTTTAAGATTAGCCTTTAATAAATGGGAAAATTGAGTCATGCAATGAATTGGTGACTTTCCCAAGGTTTACAACTAAGAAGATCCAGAGCTCAGGTATTCTGGTTCTAGATTATTTTTTATTGTTGTTTGCCATGCAAACACACTCATATCATCCCTCAACATTCTTTATCCTGTCCCACTAGTGCAGCAGGGTTCAGGGGAGAGTGAGAAATGTCACGCAGCTGCCCCAGTCCAAAGATGTGTGGCTCAGAGGAGGGAACCCCTGACTTGGATAGTCACCATGCCTTGTGATCTTGGACAAATCATTTTATCTGACTGAGCTCCAAATCCCCTACCTTTACGTGGAACATGATGATTATTTCTTTTTGTATGTGCATATATTTTACACATATATTTATATGTGCATATATTTTGCACGTATTTTGTACATATATATGTACATACATATATGGTATATATTATGCAGCTAAAATACAAACTGGAAATATCACTAAGAGCCAATGATGGAACATTGAGAAAGAGAAGAATATTCTTTCCAACAACATTGTGCAAGCAAAACAAACAAAGATGCTATCTAAGAAGAAAACAGAAGAGGTTAAGTTATGTCTTTAATTATTCTTTTGTTGTTTTAGTTTGGAGGTTATCTTTTTAACAAAATGAATAATGCGATTGGCTGCTATGGAAAGATGTTAAATTTTCATGATGTTGAAGTGAGAGACTGGGATCCTGTTTGTGAGGAGCTCTAGTTTCCCTTCCCAAAGGGAATGCTCCAGTGTGTGTACCCTTAGGGATCAGCCCTGTCCCGACTGGCTGGAAACTCTCTGTCAGCCCAGACTGCTCCTGACTAGGTGGGTACGGACCATTTTCCAAGGAGAATGCAAAGGAAGTGACAGTTTCCACTGTTTCTCCTTATTCTTCAGCTTAGCACCAGTAATCCATATGTCTATTCTGTGATGCATGCCAAGAGGCTGGTTAAATTGGAAATTATTCTTTGTTAAATAATAATAGTATAGATGGCATTTCCATTTTAATCTGGAAGTTCTTAAAAACAGCCAAATCTCAAAAGGTGTAATATCATGCATTGCATTTTATGACTCTAAAGGAAATGTGTGAGGGTGGACTTTAATGGCACTTCTTAAATTAGCAGATATCAGCGTTGGTGCTGGGAAATGCTGATGTGTCATGATCAGTTGTGAGGCATATCACATGTAATATGTTACTAAATAATAATTCATATACTGAAAATTTGCCAAAGATTTACTAGAAATTTAAATTAGATTAGGCTCAGAGCTATTGCTAAAACAACATCACTTCCACCTACCTGCATTCTAATATGCTCTTTGGAGATTCTTTGTCATGGGAGTGTGCCTCCATATCAGTATCATTCATCATGCAAGTTGCACAAGAAAAAAAGGAATATATCAACTTTAAGCTTCTCTGTGTTAACAAAGGCCTGACATTTATTTTCAAAGACCCTAAGGAGTAGAACTGTGGTCATTGAGTTTCACCTTAGCAGATGATGGGAAGAAAAGACATCTAGGACATCTCCCTTCCAAATTTAATTGGATAAGGAAGGGACAGTATAATTTAGTGGAAAGAGCACAGGTTTTTTTTTTTTTTTTTTTTTTTTTTAATTTTTTTTTTTTTAACGTTTATTTGTTTTTGGGACAGAGAGAGACAGAGCATGAACGGGGGAGGGGCAGAGAGAGAGGGAGACACAGAATCGGAAACAGGCTCCAGGCTCTGAGCCATCAGCCCAGAGCCCGACGCGGGGCTCGAACTCACGGACGGTGAGATCGTGACCTGGCTGAAGTCGGACGCTTAACCGACTGCGCCACCCAGGCGCCCCAAGAGCACAGGTTTTGAGCCAAAGTGACTCTGACATTTAATAAGCTGTGTGGCCTTGAACAAGTCACTGAACCTCTCTGAGCTCTAGTGTTCTAGTTTGTAAAATGGGGCGAATGATAGTGCCGACTTTATTTTGAGGATGAGAACTAAGAGGCATGAAGGTCCTGGCACAAAGCCAGGTACCAAGTGGCCTTCAGTTATTATGACAGCTACAGGATTACTGTTGTTGCTGTCTTTTTACATGTCCCTCCAGTGCCTGGCAAATAAAAGTATATTTTATCTGTGTGAGAATATAAGCTCAGCATCTAACTGTTCACAGGAGACAACTTTGCCTCCCTCACAGCTGGTACTCAAAGCATCAAAGAGGATCCACACTCCAGGTACTTGTTAGACAATTCAGTCAGAATCTACTACAATCCAGCACCTGCCAGAGGCTTGCTTATGGCTTCTGATATTTCTTTTTTCATTTATTTTACACATGCTAATGTAGTTCATGTAGTGTTTACCACGTATGCAGCACTGTTAAGTGCCTTAAAAAATACTCATTTAATCCCCAGAAGAACTCTATGATGTAGACCTCCATTTTACAGATGAGAAAACTGAGGCATAGAGAAGTAAGTTCCCCAAGATCACAGAACTAGTAAATGGCACAGCAGAATTTGGACCTAGATGGTTTGGCCCCAGAGCTTAGGAACTTGATTTTTATGCTATGTGAGAAAGACTAACAGTTGTATTAACCGGCATTTCCTCCTGAGTCGTCAAGTTCTTCCCCTGGGCTTAGTGACATTATCAGAAAGCAAGAGACCCAAACATATGACTTGAGTACCCCCTTCCTCATTCCTAACAACTTAATGTCCAGGCCTCAGTGCACAATGAGCACCTGTTTAGATAGACATTGTGTGTCATTGCCAAACTTGTTGCCAGTATTGTGTTCCATATTATCCAATATTCCCAACATGAAAACCAAGTGGTAAAGAACATAAGCAGAGTGTGTTGCTGCCATGAAATGAAAACTATGATGCCAATATAGTTCCCTTTCTACTCTCATTTCCATGGCTATTGGGCCAACTTCTGTGCCCAAGTGTAGTCACCAGCTCTGTTCACGTATCTGCTGATACTTACTTTTTCTGCTTCCTTTAGAGGATATCTGCTCTATTTTTTCCCCCTGATTGTTCTGTTTTTCTTATTGATTAATCATATATAATTCCTCTGAATCTCTTGGATGTAGGGAGGGTATAAATCATAAGCCAATAAGAAGCTTATGATGATTTTCTTACCATGTGAAATGTTTCAAGGTGTGTGGACTAAAGTAGAAGGGAGATGAAAAAAATGATATATTATCTATTATGAAGAGCTACCATTTACTCATTGCTGGCTTTGCAGCAGGCACTGTGCTAAGTGCTTTACATACATTATCCCTTCTTAATCCTTGCAGACATGGTTAATAAGCGATAGGATTCTAATTCAAAACCAAGTCTTTCTGACATCAGTGCCTGTCCTCCTAAACCACTATACCACACTAGATAGAGGAATTCAGTTTGGACACAAATCTCATTTTTTGCCCAAATCAAGAAAAAGGCTTTTTCTCAGGTAAAGAGAGTTTACACATCATCACCAGTAGTGCAAAGTCTCCTTGGGTTTATTTATTTTTCTCCTTCACACCTAATCATACTTGCTAGTCTCCTTCCCTGTGTAATGGGACACCCATTACAGATATATATATATATATATATATATATATATATATATATATCCTTGCAAGATATGTAATATGATTTTGTTAATGCATTTTAAATTTATATTAATGTAGTTTGTTGTATCTCTTGATATGATTTTTTCTTTCAGTACTGTGTATTTAAGATCTTTTTCATGTTGCTACCTATACATTTAGTTTCTCCTTTGTAACTGCTGCACGAAGTCCCATTGTATGCCTCCACCATGTCTTCCACATCCATTACTCTAGTCTTGAACTCTGCTTGTGCCAACAATGTGGTACATGGCGCTAAGTGAACTTCTTGGGGCTGGGTTATAGGGCATATACATGCCTAATTACACCCAAAGCTTCCAGACTTCTTTCCACAAGGGCTGTACCAGTTTAAACTCCCACTAGCCATGCATAAGAAAAAGTTCCAAAGTGCCACATTCTTGGCAATACTTGGCATTATTCACCCCCTCCATTAATCATTTATTGCAAGTAACGCTCTTCGAGAAGTACATGTGGATGTATATGAAAAAATCAAATATAAACAGGAATAAAAGATACAGCACATAAAGCAGCATATGCATTCCAGTGTTTGCGCCAAAGGCAGCAGGCACCCAAGTAAAAGCTCTTCTAGGATGGCCTGGCCCCGGGCGGCAGGGGTGCCAAGGGGCCCCGGGCGGCACCGGCCGAACTCGGACACAGCATGGAGAGCTCCTGCCCCTCCGGCCTGGACAGCACTAGCTCCTGGGGCCTGCCAGCCGGCGGCCACAACATCATAGGTCTCGCGGGCTTCAGGGCCAGCAGATGGGCACCCTCACAAAGCCCTGAGCTGGCCCTTTGCAGGATGGTGTCGCTCAGAAGGATCCCGCCAGAGGATTGGGGGGTGGGGGAGCTGTGGAGACGCACAGTACTGCTGGGGGCGGGAGGGGGGGGGTGAGGGGCAACTCCGTGGTAGAAGGCCTGATCTGGAGGGGCGTCAGGGCTCTAGGGTAGTGACACAGATGAGCTGTCCTTCTGCAAGACCTACCAGTCCTACCAGCACCTGTGCAGGCGAACTCGCCCCTGACGGTGAGCTCTGGGCTCGGCAGCGGAGGAACATTCCAGACACAGCTGCAGTAGTTGGCGTAAGTGGAAGTGGAAGGAAGGGGTGTGGCCAGGCGGCTCACGCCGGGAGGGGCCAGGAAGTGAGGAGCGTGCACGTGCTTCTAGAGGCTCGCACTCACCTGGGCAGGGGGGTTCACGTGCCCCTCCCAAAGCGCCTGCTCTCCGGCGTCCTCTCCTTCGGTGTCTGCGTCCCGCTTGCCTGCTGGAACAGGACAGGTTTGCCTATTCCCTTTCCCAATCCTCGCCACCTTCTCCCGTAGAATATGGTACAGGGGCGTATAGGCGCCAGTACAATGGACTTGGCCCGGTGGAACATTATCCACTTGTGTAATCATTACCATTTGATATATATAAGATGGTATCATAAGTAAAAGCCGTCTGCAATTTGGGATACTTGAGCATGCCATTGAGGTGGCTTGGGATAGCTTGGGATGCCGATTGGATGCACATAGTGCAGGGGAACAGCAGCCTTTCCTCTGAGTGCTCCCCTCCCCCCGCAGTTGGTTTATGGGTTTCTTATAACCTCAGACACTGCTTGGCTTTGCGCAGTAGTTATTTGTGTACCTGTCTGCAGTGAGCATCTTATGGGTTGTCGACCACGTTTTTCTTCTTCACTTTTTCAAGTCCTGCAATGCCTTGTTTGTAGCAAGACCCTCAGTAAGTGTTTGCTAAAATGAATCGTCTGAGTTCTGGAAGTTAATACCTGCTAGTAAGACACCGTTGGCTGGGAAAGGGTGGGTTGGGGCTAGGAGGAGCAAGCACAGGGGTTATCTATTCCAGTGGGGGTGATTCAGTCTGTCTTCTTTTCTGGAAGATTTCCCCCCTACTTTAACCAGACGTACGTACTTACATTGAACTATATGAAACTGCTCTGGTAAAACTAGACCTTTGAACGTATAGGATTTTTTCCCTCAAATCAACAACTTGAAAATTATGCCAGAGAGGACTCATGGTCTTCTCCGGTAACATCCTGGCTTGGAAGTTCCCAGAGACAGCAAACACTTTTCTGTCAGCTAAGGCTCAGCTCCCAACCTTGCTGGGCAGAGTGGATGACATGTTTCATAATGCATGAGTGTTTATTTAACAAACAGCAACACTTTTCTAATTGAACTGTTGTTGAAGATACAGCATAACCTTTCCCTCAGGGCAAGGTACTCACTGGCTTTTTAAGATGTGACCTCTCACTAGCCCATAGGCCTCTAGGGCAGTCCATGCTGAGGGCCTCATTAAGAGTGAGCTGGGTCATTGTAACCATCTGTGTTGATGGTTACATTCAGCACCTGAAGAATAGGCTTTGATGTAGAGTTTGGCTTCCCCACCCAGAATTTCTCTACATACCAAAGCTCTTGAAATGCAGGCAGGTGACACCCTTATGTGGGAATGTTGGGGAGAAGAGAGTTGGGTAAACTGAAGGAAATTCCGCACAACTTCTGGCTTTAAGGAATAAGTGATTCTTGCAAATCTCATCCTGTCACATCCTGAGTTACTCAGAAATGTGGTTCCATTTAGGTTTCAGGACTTCATTTACAGAGCTGGATCCCTAAAAGATTAAACACATATTGGAATTATGCTTTCTCAGGATGCTCTCTTGCGTTATGGTGGTTATGTTAGTCAGCATAGACTTGATTATGCTGCAGTAACAAATGAAGACTCTGATCTGGGTATCTGAAAACAACATAGGCTTCTTTCTCATGTTCCTTGTTGAACAATGGGGAACAATGGGTAACAATGGGTTTTGTTTTGGCAGCTCTACTTAAATCAGTTTCTGTCCCTGATTACCTATTGTAATGAAACGAACTGCTTTGAAACTTACTGCGTTAAAACTTTTTATTATGTACCACAATTCTGTGGGTTGACTGTGATCAGTTGAAGGTTTTTCTTTTTGATGTGATACCAACTATCTGGTATGGTCATCTGGTGTCTTGATCAGCAGGGACATCAAAGGTATCTCGTTCACATGCCTGGGTAGCAGTTGATGAGGGAATGCAGCTGGAGAGAACCTACATGTGACTTCTCCATGTGATCTAGGCTTCTTACAGCATGGTGGCTTGGTTCCAAGAGGGTGGATCTTAAGAACAAATATTCTCAGAAAGCCATCTAGAAACTACAAGACCTCTTATGACTTAGCTGCAGGAGTCACTCAGTGCCACTTCCACCATACTCTTTTAATCGAAAGCGAGTGACAGGGCCAGCCCAAATTCAAGGTGAGGAGACTACACAGAGGATTAAATACTAGGAGTCATGGTTCATTGGGGACCCATCTTTGAAAACCAGCTACTTAGGTGGATATTGACATGTTGGAAATCATTTTGATGAAAATGTGGTTCATGTGAATTGAACTAGGTCTGATTGTTAGTGGGTAAGTTGTCTTTTTTCTGGAGCTTGTGTGAAGAGAATGAGCGGTGAGTTGACCCTTATCTAGAACTATCCTTTGGGAAATGATGATATCCAATTAGCAATGGACAGGGCTTGCTGGCCATTGAGCACATATAACCTTTAGTCTCTTACCATGTTTCTTCCAAAGTGGCATGAAGCAGTTTTTTAATGAGACCTATTGAGATATCCTGAGACATCTTTTCCTTTCATGTCTGGCCTGTCCACCTCCCCGTGAACACATGATCAAGAAATAAGACCTAGGATTTTGGGATGGGTATGTAAGAGCCAAAGAGAACTAGAATGATAGCATTCTTTTTTTTTTTTTTTTTTTTTTTAACCTGTCCCTTGGCACTCTCAGTGGCAGCAGGGTGGGGTTCTAATGGCAGAGCTGGGATAGCTTAGATCCCTATAGCAGAGATCTGGGGATTGGGGCTGTGGAGGGGGGATGGAAGGGGGAGGCCGAGCTGGAGCACGTTTCCATTCTGTGAGAGTGGCGTTTGCCTTTGAGGCAGCAACAGTAATATTTCATGTCTTCCGTAGTGTCTCCTACCTTTAAATGTCAGTCTCTGCAGCCGCCTTATCTACTGTAGCACATTTCAATTAGGTATTCCAAATCACACTCTTTTCTTCCAGGACAAATATGCCAGAGGTGATATTTACTGTTACAGCAGCATTTTAAATACTTAAGGGGGAAAAAGGCCTAGTGAATAGCAGTTTCTCCCTTATAATAAAAATAATAAAATAACAATAATGGAGAGAAGACATGAATTCAAGTAACTGGCTGATTTAAGTGAACATCTTTTGTCTTCACCCTCTTTGGTTGCCCCCCTCCCCCCCCACCTAGATTCTTGCCTTAGTGTGAAGGTTATAACACTTAGCTCTTTCAAGAATGGCCCCCCACATCTTCTTCATTGGAGGTTCATGAATGTCTTCTAGAATGGTTTCTACCTAGAAACAACTGGGCTCTTAGTTCACCCACTCCTTGTTCCTTCTTTTGTTTTGAGGAATGTTTGCATGAAATCAGAATCCCCATTTCTCAAGTATTTTACTAGGCACCGTTACTTATCCCCACCTGCGGGACATTTTCATCTCTCAGTGGAACACCACCCACCCCACCTCTAGGAGGCATAATGGTTGAGAAACTTAATTATTACATTTCCTCCTTAAATCAAGTCTCTATTCCTTGGCCTAATACTGCATGTTTCAGCTTCCTTGTTACTGGTCCTTATACTACTTGTTCACCAGGCAGATCTTCACAGTCTCCCTAGTAGTATATTTGCACATCCCTTTGCCCAATTCTTGTGCAGGCTAGCACAGTGCTTGGCACATAGGGGCTGTGGTAGTGGTGGGCTCTCTGTCAATTTCCGCCTCCCCCCATATTGAGCAACTTTCCACTAAATCTCTTCTCCACATTTCTGATTCTTTCTTAAGAGATCAGATTAGGATCTACTGCCTCTGTTAAACCTTCTCTGACTTCCTTAGCACTCAGTGCTGTTCCTATCTGAATGTTTAAAGTGCTCATTATCATCATTGCTCATTTGGTACTTGGCATGTACTATCGTATGCTATTTTGAATGTCCATATGTTGTCTACCCAAATAGACTGTAAGTGCCTTACAGGCAGGGATAGCTTTGCCTTGTGCTTATTTCCTATTCCCTTAGAATCCTCAAGATTTTTGAACATAGAATGTGCTCAGTTAGTATCGTTAAGTGGACAGACCAAGGAGTAAATGGGAGCCAGGATCCAAAGCAGCCTGCCTTTTGGTGCCAGTCTACTCAGTTTGGAAGTCATAAACTTGCATAAAACAGGGCCTTTCATTTTACTGTTTCTCCTATAAGTGGAGCTCTCAGAAGTGAAGGCTCCTACCCTTGCCCAATTCCTGAAGCTGATGGTTCAGGTGAGGAGCTTTCCTAGTGTGAGAGAATTTTGAAATCATCCGGAGCTTGGCACATCTAGTGCTCTGACAGTTAAGGTGTCTTGATCATTAGAATGAAGGGGATCAGAATATTAGGCCATGATCTCAAGTTCAAGGCCATAGCAGACTAAGAGTAGAATCTCATACTAGTTTCAGTTTTGCCTCTCCCATTTAACAGTTCGTCTCTTTACACCTCAGTTTCCCCGCCTAGAAAATGGATTTAATGGTGGCTGTCTGCCTTACAGAATTGCTGGCAGGTGCTAATGTGATAATTAATGTGAAAGTACTTTGGACATTGTAAAATACTATATGAATGTCAGGAATCATAGGCAGCACCTTGTAACTATCAGCTAATATTTATTGAGGGCTTCCTCTGTACAGACAGAAGTCTTCGGCATCATATAGTAGACACGCTGAGGAATCTGGGATTCCTTATGGTCCGAACTCTGATCCACGGGTAGATGAAAGCTGGAGAAAGGATTGTAAGCTAGCAATAACATCTGAAAGTTTAGCGACAATCATTACGTCAGGTAAGATGGGAAGCTACATTTGTGGCAAAAACCTGACCCTGGACATGCCTTGAACATTCTGGATTTCAGGTTCTATCCCTTAAAACATTTCAGAGCACTCAGATTTTGCTACCTCCACTTCTTGAAAGTTCTGCCTGTCTGAAGCCTTTTCAGTGTCTGGGATGATCAGGTGTATCCAACTTGCCGATGGCACTTACCCCTCCTGAGTAATCTTGGGAGCCTCTGCTAAGCCTGCTTCCTCCCTAAGGACAGTCTAAAAACCAGATGCCCTTGACTGATCTCACTGTGCTGCCAGCTTTGACCACAGCCCAGCAATGACGTGACCTTAGGCCCAGGGAGTCTGTGGTCCTCAGCCCAGTTTTCATGTAAATGTCTCTGCCAGTGAAAGGGAGCTGATGCACAAATTATCTGCTGTGGAAGCAGAACAACCTCTGACTAAAAATGTCATTGGGACTTTTCTCTCTTTCCCTTTTTCTTCTAGTTTTTCCATGTGGCATCAGCAGCTGAGTAAGGGAAAGCAAAGAGGTTTAAGTATGTTGGTGCTCACTGGGCCAGATTAATAACCCAAAGCCTTCCAAACTGGCCATTTGGGGGTGAGGCAGACTAGCCAGAAAGCATTGGGTTGTGGGGAGCACTGGCTGGAAAACCAGCCTCCACCAGGGTGTGAGCTGACAGCAAAGTGATGAAGTGGCAAGCTCTCATGCTTCTTCCCTGCCCCTGACTTCCTTCCTTCCCTTGCTTCTTTTCCCTCTTTACCCAGAGCTTGAGATGGCTGCACACCAGTGGCTCCAACCTCTGGCAGCTACTGCCCTCTGCTGGGAAAAACGCATCACTCAGAGTGGGAGGTGCTGAACTCTGTACCTGGAAACCAGCCTCAATTCAGACCAGTCCCACAGGTTGTGGCTAATGTGTGATTTGGCTTGAGGAGGGCAGAAAGATTCAGAGAGCCCTCCCCCTTGTACCAGAATATTTCCTGAATGGTGTCAGCTGGGCACAGGTCTACGGAATCTATCCACTAAGGATCCATTGCTTTGGATCCTTTGAGTTCCTGAGGGAGGTGACTTCTGACTTCTCTTTACCTGGGTCAGACATTGAGGTATTGAGGCCTTCCACCATGGATGATGCTTTCAACAAACACTGTTGGTGACTTTGCTTTCTGGATGAGCTAGACACAGTCCTTTCTCAAGGGAAGGCAACAGAGGGAAGTTGAATCTGAAGGGGGCTGTGGAAGCATGAGTTTAGTAGTGGTCTCCTGGCTCAAAAGAAGCCATCATAGAGTGAGGGCTCTGAGTGACCCAGAGGCAGAAGAAGAGTATGAAGAGCCAGGTGAGAGTGGGGAATGTGGCCTATTATGGGGTGGGGGAACAGTGGCTAGGAAGGTAGGTAATACACTGGCCTTCTGTACCTCTCAGCTTTCCCCAGAGCTGGCCATACTGGTAGACTGCCTTGTTGGCTTCAGAAACCAGAGGGGCAGAAGGATCCCTCCCTGTCTCCAGTATAACTGTAGAGTGACCCTTGTGCATCTCTGGATCCTCAGCCCAGCCAGACAGGAGCTATGACCTCACTGACCACACAGTAATTCTACTTGAGGGATTTATTTTCCTTTCATGAGCCCCTGCCAAGACTCTTGGTTAGAACTAATGGGGCTCCCCCAGCCAGCGAGTGTCTCCTAGTGATGTGTGTAAACAGTGCCAGGCAGGAAATGGGTTTCCTGTTCTTAATGGGCTTGTTAAACCTCTTATTGAGTGGGGTTTAAACGGCCTTGTTATGAAAAATAATAGTAAGCGAGTATTAGTAATAGTAGTAGTAGTAGAAAAATCATGATGTGGGTCCTGACTTCCCTTCATATTTTAACGTTGCTGGCTTGAAAATGTTTTTGCCAGTAAGTACCCAGGGATGGGTGGTGAGTGACACTGGGATCTCAGCCCTTTCCCACTTTTGTAGTGTTTCCTCCTCCCTTGTCCCTTTCTGTCTGGGTTCTTCAGCTTTCCTTCTATCAGAGAAGATAAAACCACAAACTTCTCTCCGCCTTAATTAGGATCGAAAGGGTTAAGTTTAGGTTTTAGGTAGAGGTGATTTTGGAAAGGGTGGTGGACCCTGGAAGAAGCCCAATGAGAAGTGGGGCTCATCTTCCTGTCTCTGTTTTATAGCTGGAACTGGAGGGGTGATGTATATCCCAAACTTTAGTAATTTACAGATTGGGTTTGCTATTTTTACTATTACTTTCCACAATGGTATTGGTTTTCTTTATACTTATTGTCTTATTTGACTTAAGTAGATTTAGCATCTTCCTAAGCAGTATGTCTTTGAAATTATGGGTTCAGTGTGTGAGCCAGGTTTTTTTACTTGATATATATTTAAATGAAAACAGCTAAATTAAAAAAAAAAAGTTCGTCCATGTGGCGAATGTGTCATACCCTTGAGGGAAGGTGTACCATACTTCTGGAAACACTGGTATAGAGAAAAGTTTCTCAAACTTTTGTGGGCATAAGAAACACCAGCAGAGCTTGTTAAACTATAGATTGCTGGGCCCCTCCATCAGAGATTCTGATTCAGCAGGTCTGTGCTGTGTCAGAAGCATTAGCCCAGAGGGCAAGAGCCCCTTCTCCACTTCTGCATGTGTAGGTTTCCTCATCTGAAAATGAGGACAGCACCTATTTCAAAGGGTTCATCTTATGCTCATACTGAGTACTATAGACATAATGGCTTAAACAACAGATGTTTATTTCTCACAGTTCTTGAGGCTGGGAAGTCCAAGATCAAGGTGCTGGCAGATCTGGTGTCCTCACATGGCCAAGAGAAAAATCATTTCTTTTATGTCTCTCTTTATAAGACACTATCCCATTAATGAGGGCTTACTCATATGACCTTATTCCCTCCTAAATGTCCCACCTCCTACTACCATCGTGTTGGGGGTTGGGATTTCAACATCAGAATTTGGGGGGGGGTATATAGACATTCCATCCATAACAATGTTTATCAACATTAAAGGAGTTACTTACTATATGTAGAACACCTGGCATATGGTGGAATGATTTTTCTTGGAGCCAGTCTACCCATTTGGAGTTTTTCAAGCTGTAGAGCTTTTTAGGGTTCAGCTTGAAGCTCAGATGGGAAATACAGGGAATTCTGTCAGGTTAATTTTGGTTCTAAGTTTAAGCCCATTATGCAACTCTGGGCGGCTAGGCAGTTTTCCAGCAGCATCCCACCAGTATTCTGTCTTTTAGAACCCTGGCAAAAAGACACAGTGGGTCTTCATTTCTCTGTGTCTGGTCAGATGCTGTGCTGAGAGCTGAGGAACAGAGATGAGTGGGAGTGAATCCTTGCTATGCTCACTGTGTTCTGAGAAATAGGCAAAAAGTAACTTAATTAAAAAATTTTTTTATTATATTTACTTATTTTTGAGAGATAGAGCGAGACAAAGTGTGGGGGAGGGACAGAGAGAGAGGGAGACACAGAACCTGAAGCAGGCTCCAGGCTCTAAGCAGTCAGCACAGAGCCCGACGCGGGGCTCGAACCCACAAACCGTGAGATCATGACCTGAGCCAAAGTCTGACGCCTAACCGACTGAGCCACTCAGGCACCCCAAAAAGTAACTTAATTTGATTAAATGATTGTATTTGATTTTTTAAATAAAAGCCTCCCAGTAGTTGAGCCCCCTTTCTGTGTTTGTGGAGTTCATCGGTGTGATTCTGAAAGGGAGACAGGACCCTCATTTTATTACTGGAACCCAAGGCTTGGCAGATGGAAGAGTTCACTCTGATGATAGCAGAGGTGGGGGAACAGTAGCCCATCTAGGGCCCAGTAGTGGCAGGCAGTGCTAGGAGCCGAGACCCTGTCAGGCTCCCCCTTGCCGTTGGCAGCCTTCTGGCATTTCTGCTCCTCTTCCAGAACGTGTGCTTCTTAAGCTCTTCCTTCACATCCTTTCCCACTTTGCCCAGAAATGATGGTTTTTAGAGCAGTAAAGTGACATTTGACAAACTTGTAAAGATAACTGGACACCATCTGGGGCATTGATTAGAGGAGGAGTGGCCCAAGGCAGGGAGACCACTGAGGGGGTGTTATCTGAGAATTGAGGATATAGAGGAGAGGACAGAGGAGGAAATAATTTAGGGGGTAAAATTGACCCAAGTCTGATGATTGGACACTTGATTTTACCTTTGGACTTAGAAGACAAAAATGAAATTTGAGTTTTTGTGTACAGTGTTAGTTGCCTTTTGGGGGGTAAGTATCCATGTAGGTGGCAAGGTGGATACCTCAGAATCGGTGGGGAAATAAGAGGCTATTGAATAGGACTGTGTGTGGAGTACAGCTTGGCTATGGTTTTTTCCACTGCAGGTCTTTTCAGCTCTACAAATGTTGAGTGTTTATTAGATGTTAGACATTGATAGTTATTTAAGAATACCATTTCTTTTGATTTTGTTGTTTAAAAGGGGTAGAGGTATAGAGGGAAAAATCCCACATGATCTTGTACAAACACACAATTACACTATGCAAAGTGCTTCTTGGTCTTGAGATTCCTCGAAGGCCCAAATGAACCGTGTGATAAGTCTGTGCTAGAACAGGGCATATTCTGAAGGCTCCTGGCTGCTTTTATAAACCTCCTCTTTTCTTTCCTCTCACTAACAAATATCCCACTGAGTTATTACCTCCCCAATCCTGTGAGCTGAAGGGTTCACAATTAAATGTTTCTTATGCTGGATGAACTTATACACTGCCAGACCTATATGCACCTGCTCCTCGTGGTGTGTTTATCGGGAAGCTGCCATCGCTGTCTTCTTCACTCTTTGAAAAAGGCTTTGGGTAGATCCAAAGTGCCGGCTATTTACATAGCTAGCTCCTGCCTGCTTTTTTGAGGCTCTTTGTTCAAGTGTCAGTACTGGTTTGTAAAACATGAGCAGACTTGGGGGGGAAAGTAATTACAGTTCACATCTGGCGTTTCTACTGACACGATGTTGAGCTGCCTGACTGCACTCCTTTCCTGTCGCTTCCCTCATTCTGTCTCTCAGTCCCAGGCTCCCTCTCCCCCTCCCCCTCTCTCTTCCTTGCTCTGCTCTGTGCCAGAGAGCCACACATGTGAAAGGTGGCAGGCCTTCTCCATGGCTGCTAGGTGGTCTGGTCTACCTTCACTGTGAATGAAACTTTCCCACCTTCAATATATGGAGATGCCAGGGGTCCTGGCTGATTACCCAAGGAGATCTCTGGTGTTGTCCATCCCCGGAGGCCCTAAAGGGCTGTCCTCTGTATCTAGATCTGAAACCAAACCTTTTGTGGATCAGGCCACTCCAAGAACTTTACATGATTAATTTAGACTGTGGAGACTTCCAGTCTTCTTAGAAGACATATTTCTGCTTGGATGCTATTCTAATTTCTCTCTCTACATTTAATGATGTTTCAGGACTTGGTTACAGGCACATTCACACCCACCTCTCAAGATCATTAGTAGATATCTTAAGGTCACAGTTCCCCTGTTGGTGGGGAGGGGTAGTCTAGAGTAGTGATTGTCTCACTTTTGAGTTTAAAAATAATGTTTTTAAGTTAAAAATGGTGTTGTCAACTAAGGATCACTTTAACAAATAATTCAACTATTATCGCTACTTATCATAAAAGAGACATTTTAGTTTTGAAATGTAAGAAAGACTTTTTTCAGTATAAAGGACAGTTCTTTACGTTAAATAAATATAGGCTTATTTTTAAAATTCCTTTTTGATAGCAAGAATACTATTCCTTGAAATGGTAGAAATGGTGTCACTTGGCTACCCAACCCTCATGAGTGGGGAAGGGGAGGAGGCGGGAGGGAGGGGCAGCAGGGAGTGTCCTCTGTGATTCCTAGAGCCATGCTGGGCATTCAGTGGTATAGCCCAAGCTTCATCTCCCTCCTTGCTCCAAAATTCCTTCAACCTTACGTGCTTAGTAACTGTTTGCTGAATGATCTTCTGTGATTTGTCGTTATTTAATGTGTATTCATTGAACACAAGTTTACTTGAATCTTCACACACGCACATTCTTTATTTCTTAAACATACAAAACACCTTTCTTTCTGATTTCTTTATTGGTAAAAATTCACAATTTATCTTTTCTGTAATTGCTGTGATAATGTCATCACTTATAAAATGTTTTTTACTAAATAATAATGACTCGTGCTTTTATTATAATTAATGTTATCTCTGACATGCTGTTTTCGTAGGAAAATGCTAGGGCAGATGGTTTGCCAGATATAAAGTAAGTTAGGTTTGGGACATAGCAAGTTTGAAATTATAGCATAACTTCCAGGTGATGTCACATCCAAAAGTTTTCTTCCAACTATATTATACACTTTTGCCATCACAGTCTGTGTGCTTTCTTCTTTATGCCTCCATAGTCCAGTGATGAACACATGCTAGATCAGGAATAAATGCTTGTTGGTTGCTTTGGGGACTATGTAGATGGAAATTGGTGAAAATTTCCAGGAAACATGGCCTTTGGGAATTGGTGATCAATGAGTGATTACGGGAAAGTCATATAACAAACAAATAGCAGGGGAGAGGGAGTGCAATTGAGGGTTTTCAAGAATGAACATGAAATGGGCGATGCAAAACAAGTGCCTAAATGATGCAGCTTTACAAGCCCATTTTGTAGGTCACTAATAACTTGGAATTCAGAAAATCATTGAATGGTTTTTAATGGGATGAAATTTTTGGCTAAACACTTTACCTCTGGGGATTCCAAGAAGCCCATTCATGCAAAGTGATGTATTCATTCATTGAACAAGTATTTATCGAACCCTTACTATGTACTAGGATTATTAGAAGTGCTGGGAAGGTAGTAGTGGATAAAACAAAAATTCCTTCCCTCTGAGAGCTTATATTCTAATGGAGAGTGATAGGCAATCAACAAAATCAACATTCAGTATTCTAGATGGTGATGAGTGCTCTGAAGAAAAATAAAACAAAAAATAGAGGGCAGGCTGGGGTGGTGATGGTGATTTCAAGTTTAAGTAGGATAAAGAAGAAGACAGAGGTTGACAGGCAGCCCTGGTGCAGTACAGTTTTCCAGGGACCAACGCAAGATGTTGGGAAGCATGAGGCCTCAATTTCTCCAAGTGCGATCTGACTTTGCATCCCAATTAACAGTGACAGCCTACTGCTTTAAAATAGGAAATAAAGTGGAAGAAAAGCAAACGCTTGATAGTTGACCTGACATTCACTGTTGCAAGATTGGGAACGTACAATAAATGTCACTGATGGAGCAATATTCATGAAGTAAAAATGTCAGTTTTCAATTTGGCATGAGGATGGTTTGACATGTATTAGTCGCGCACAGAATATTATCATAATTAATGCATTAATAATGCAGCTGTCCTTTTCCTCCCCATCCCAAATTAAAGAGAAAATGGAGAGAGTCAGGTGAAAGAGCAGCATTCCCCCTGATCAGACCTCTTCTGCCAGCATTTGTCATTTTCTCTACCGTCTATGTAGCACTGGCTTCTGATTGGTATCGGTTCAGATTTACCCATCTCAATTTTTCTCTCATGTTTCCAGAAACACCACCAGTGGCCTTGTCTTCTGAGGGCCCTTTTCTTAATTTCAACAGCGCTTTAAAAAACAGTTCTAAAGATGCACATATTTACTGTAGAAGTGGCATATAAATGAAATCAAGGATATGAAAATCTCCCGTAAATGCACCACCCAGAGAAAATAACTACTAATATTTTGGTGTTTGTTTCAGTCTTTTTTCCCCCTAATTATACATATTTATAAAAATGGTATCATTTTATATATAGTTTGATCAATTCAATTCATGGCAAATACTCTTTCAACTTAGTGAATGCTTCTCTACAACAATCAATAGCTGGGGGTATTTCATTATACAGATGTAGCATGTAATTAATACCTCCTTATCCTCATGTAAGTTTTTATATTTTTGGTGTATTAACAATGTCGTGATAAGCATACATGCAGCCAGATCTTTGTACATATTTGTGATGATTTATTTTGGACAAATTCTTAGATGTGGAGCTGATGGAAGTATTAGTTGTCTGTTGTTACAATAATGCTGCAGAACAAACAAAGCTTTGTGGCATAAACAGTAAGCATTATTGCTCACCTGACTGGGGTCAGCTGACTGGGAGTCTACCAGCTGGCTCTGCTGATCTTGGCTTGGCTTGCTGTCATGTCTGGGCATTGATTGGCTGGTTGTCAGCTGATACAGGCTAGCCAGCGCTGGGGTGACTGGGGGAACTTGGCTCTGTTTCTCATTCTCCAGCAGGCTGGCTCAAGCATGTTCTTATGTCATTGGTGGAGACACAGCAAGCTCATTCTTACACATGCTTTTCAAGTATCTGCTTGTATCACATTTAATAACACCACAAAGCAAGGAAGGTGACTGAGCCCAATGTCAAGGGGCAGGGTATGCTGCCCTGTTCACAGAGGGTACTGCAGAGTTACAGGACAGAGTCATGGATTCAGGGAAGGGTGAACAATTGGGGCCAAATTTGCAATCTCCCTTACTGGGTCGAAAGGCAATCTTATTTTTAAGGCTCATGATATTTCCAAACTGCTCTCCAGAAAGCCTGAAACGACCCCACTAATGGTATAAGAGACTTCATAGTTTCCCTGTTCTCTCTACTCTTGATGATTCTGGGAGTGATTTGTGACTTTTCATCTTGGCTATTTTGATTGGCATCTTTACCTGACCCTCTAGGCTACATGTTTGCTCTTGGTGTTGGTTCGGTTCTTTCCTTGCAGAGTGCCCTCAGATGCCCTAGTCTCTGGTCTACTTATCCTCTTCATCCTGCTTCTTCTGCCCACTTGACCTTGCACCTGTGCTGACCAACTCTCAGCTATCTGGAATACCCTATGATCCATAAAAGCCCTTCCCTAACCATTCTGAGTCAGCAGGTGTTCACTACATATCTTTTAACTCCACCACCTACACCAACAGTGGGGTAATTGTTCTCATTATTCTTAGAAACTCAGAATTGTTTAGGGCCAGAAAACAGCTAAGAATTCAATCATGTTTTTTATACAATATTGTTCCAAGAATATAGCTACTAATATGGGTATGCATGGGGATGCAGACATGGCTCTAGATAAAAAATTGCCTGAAGAAAATGCTGGAAGAAATTAACTACTGTTAATATTTTAGCATATTTCTGTGGAGAGGAATTATGTGTGGATTTTTTTAAAAAAACATTAGAACAAACCTTTAACGTTGTGTACAGAAACTGAGAGAGAAATTAAATGACTTGCCTCCTGTCCTACAGGTAAATAATAGCAGAACTGTGACTGCAGCCCAGTTTTGCAATTCCTGATTTAATGTTCCTGTGAGACACTGCCACTGTATGACCTCTGGAGCCCAGCTGTCTTTTGTTTGATTGTTTCCAAGCAACACTGGTGGTTCGGTGTGATTTGGTTTTGCAAGAGTGCTTTGCTTTTTGTGGGTGGTTCATAAGGAAGTTAGGAATATTTTAGACAATGATTGAGTCATCTAAGCCAGCTATGTGGATGTGGAATGCATATACATATAATGTCTGGGTGCATACATTATCATGGCTTCAAAAGTTGGCAACTGATTTAAGTAAATAGTGGGTTTTCTCTGTTAAATCACATTAAGGCTCCTAAGCAGCACATAATTTATCATAATTATCATGTGGATTCTAGGTTATTATAATAATTAGTATATACAAAGGTAAGCTCTACAGATTTAGGGTAGAATTAAATAAGCTCTTTGGGGACATCTAAATTGATCAGATTGATTAGATCTCGTGCTATGAGCCAATTGGGGGGGGGGGTCACTATGACAGAATGTTTTTTCTCAGAGCTCACCTGTACTGGTGAATGATTCTGAAAAACTGAGGATTGGTTAGGAGACCGGGGCAGGGCCTCTGTCCTTGGAAATGATGGGCTGGTCTGCTTGGAAATGAATCTTTGATTTGATTCCTGCTTGCCCTTTGCCTTGTTTCCCTTTTGTCTGAGCACCATTTCTAGGATTTTCATAAAGGATAAGAAAACTTTGTTATTTTTCTGGAGAGTAGGAATGGCTCAAATATCGCTTGGTGATGAAGAAGTGGGGAACATACTTTGAAGAACCCTTGACTTGGAGAACACCAAAGAGATGTTGGTGTGTTGGGGGTGTGGTTAATGTTCAGAGCCAAAGTCAAATGTTAAGTTGCGGCATTTGGGGCCTAGAAACCTGCCACTATTGCTAAATTAGTACCTTTTACCCACCTAGGGCTTTCTATAAGCCTTCTTGGATCACAGAGGATACAGACACTCAGAAATGGACACAAGTTAGTGGGGACAGAAACTGGGAACTGAAGCTGCTTCACCAAGCAATAGGAGGAGGAATCTAAGCCCCTAAAAACTGAGCTTCTGTAGGTTCTCTTTCCTAGTGCTTCCATGGTGTTTGTTTTCCTTTGTACTGGTTGTCTTGCAGAGAGAAAGACTGCCCTGGAAACTGAGTTTTTGCTGGTATTGGGGGAACTGCCAGCCAGTTAAAAAATCCAAGCCTGTCAGCCAGTCAGCTGGGGACCAGGTATACTGTGCGACCCTGCTTGTTTATACGAGGATTCAAGCATAATCCAATTGTCACTATTAGCCCACATTCCCACATGCTCTCTTGGCATGCACATATGCACCTGGGCGCTATCTGTTAGTGTCACTTACTTAGATGTCCTAAGGTAGTTGCTGGCTGCTTCTGGATGACAAAGTGCTCAGTTACAGCCAGTTTAAACAATCATGTCACTAGAACCGAATAAATAGATTTTGATAAAACTAGTTCAGTTAATATTTCCCTTAGGGTGAAGTGTAGCCTTTTCCACTTTGTTTCTCTGGCTAAGAAAATCACTAGCCCTATTTCCAACCTGTGTCCAAACTCAGATTTAATTTCTAGCAGTTAGGACCACAGTGAGATCTACATGGCTGTGGATTAAGACACTTGGAGGGTGGGGTGGTGGGCAGTTAAGTGAAAAAGGAGGTGATAGAGCCAAAGGACAAGGAGATGAGCTGGAGGCATATAGCAATATGAAGAGAAAACCTGCAGTGGGGCACCTCATCATCCTGGTCAAGGTTAACGTGGTGGTCCCACAAGTGTCAAGGACAGGGTCTGTGTCCATTACCTCATTTCTTTAGAACTGTGCTAATGAGGCAAAAGTAAGAGCAACTTAGGCTCCCCTAAGTTGTTTGGTTTTATTACGTCTCACAGCCACAACATGCACCTTTAACCTACAGTTCTGGCTGGAAAATAGCTGCTACAGGGCATGAGAAGGAATTGTGAAAGGCAGCAGTACACGTTTGCCAGAAAGTTCTTCAGTCATCCTGGCTTCTTAACCTCTCTATGCTAATTTCCTCTTCTGAAAAATTAATAACAGAATAATAATATCTCAGGCTTCTTGGGAGGATTAAATGAGTCAATACTAAGAAGACATTGAAAACTACGCGTGGCATATGGTAAGTGGTCTTTGCTAATTTTTGTTATGGTTACATTTATTAACTACAGTACTCATATTGGACTGGCAGCTGCTTCTCTTCTGAGAGTCTTTAATATTTCAGAAATAATGTCTGGGTTGCTTCTGCATAGAAGAGGCAAAGAAGCCATTGCTACCACTGGAGCTCATGATGAGTGTTGGGCGGTGGGAACACCTTGACGGTGACTGAAATGCATCCACTCCAGCTTGCCTGCTCTGACTGCAGTCAGCAGCCTGAATTCAGGGGCTGCTTATCTCTGTAAGCACCAGTTTTATGACTAGTCGCGATTTACCCCTCTCCTACTACTGCTCAGCACTTACTGTCAGTTGACACCATACTCCTTTAAGTTGTGGACTCATTCCTGCCTGAAACATTCTTCAGTTGTCTCCTGACAACTGAAGGGTGTTGTCACTTGATCTTCAGCTCAACTATGAGCTCCGTTCAGTGGAAGATCCGCCTGTGTGTACTTCCTCTTGCTCTGTCCCTCACCATTGGCATCCGTTTTGTGCTGCACATATGGAGCCTGTTTCTGACTCGGAGCAGGTCAGGATTTATTCACCCTTGGGCTAGCCTTAGCACCCAGCACAGAGCTGGGAAATGTTTGTGGAATGAATCTCAAACAGTGCTCTTCTACCCATGTCCTTCCTTTTTTTTTTTTTTTTTAATTTTTAAAAATTTATTTTGTGTATTTATTTATTTTGAGAGAGAGATCAAGCAGGGGAGGAGTAAAGAGAGAAGGAGAGAGAAAATCCCAAGCAGGCTCCACGCTCAGTGCAGAACCCAGTGTGGGGCTCAGTCTCACGAACCGTGAGATCATGACCTGAGCTGATACCAAGAGTCAGACACTTAACTGACTGAGATACCCAGGCACCCCTCCCCATGTCCTTCCTTAAATCTGACCCACCGTATACATGGCTCATACTGGCAGGTTTGGTCACTTGGGGCCAGACCAGGGCTGTGGGTCCCAAAGGACTGTTTATTCCTCTTGGGTTAGAGGTATCTGATCCGTATATCATAGTGCTTTTATCCTCAGTCCTTGAAAAGGGAAAAAGTTCTGCTTATCCTCAACTTCTTAACATGACACCCTCCGTTATATACGCCTCTATGAACACAACAATAATGGCCATAGTTTATAAAACATCTACTAAATGCCAGGGACTCTGTTAAAGTAGATATTTTGTGTAAGCTTTTCATTTGATCCCATGGATTAGGAATTGTGCCCCATTTTTACAGTTAAAGAAACTGAAGCTTAGAGAACTACTTGACCAAGATCAAAACTTACTATATAGCATAAACTCCACATCTAATACTGACTTGGTCTAACTAGACTTGCTCTTAACTTCTCTACAAGTTGATAAAAATACTCTTTTATCTATGCTCAGATGTCTTTTAGTTATTTTTCCTGCCTGAGCATCTATTTCCTTTTCTGGAGACAGGGACACTTTTATTGATGTTTCTTGCTCTGCTCTCTGATATTCTAATGATTTCATTGTGCACACATAAACTCTTGAGAATGTACAATTGGCTAGGTTCTGCCCCCTACATGATAGCTTACTGGAAGCCTGGTTACTCTAGAGCAGTAGGAACTGAAGAGAAAGAGTAGGATTCAGCTTCAAAGGTGCAAACACCTGTTGGGATTCATACTTTGCTCATACCTGAGCCCAGCCCATACTAGGACTGACCCTGGTAGGGATTAAAAATTCTTAGTATCTCTGTTTGTATCTTTGATCCAATATCTGTCCTTCATTAGGTACTTACTAATTTGCACAGCATCCTTGGTGGTGTTGTGTCCATTATTTGTAAGGCTCGAATGTAGAAAATAAATGTCCCCCTAGCAGCAAGAGATAGTCCAGGGCATTTGTGGGAGAGCCCATGACCTCTTGCATCTACAGGGCTTGAGAATGACACTTCTGGATTTTGAAGATGTAGAGTTTAAGGAGCCAGGGAGGTCTGAGGCAGCTGCCAGTCAGTTCATACTATATTTTATTTTAGAAAGCACAACTCCAGTTGTATGGTGTGCTGTCCTCCCCTGTCACAGCCCCTCCCCATGACTGCTGAAGTCCCTACCCTGAGAGAGAAGCAGCTGTACTGATTCTTTATCTTATCATTAGACAGCATCTCTTTTTATATGTTTCTTAACAGGAGAATAACCCATACATACATGGTATCATACATGCTATGGGAGGCTCTATATAAATGTTTGTTAAATAAATAAAAATAAATACAATGCAAAGAAGGTCTCATTTATCCCAGACACTCTTTTACATAGAGGTCACAGCCACCATTTTATGTAGTTCCTTCTAGAAAGTTTCCAGGTATACACAGACGTGGGTATCAGCCCATTTTGCCTTCACCTATGGGATTGGCTGGATGTGTTGCTGAGATCTCAGTGCCTACTCTCCTGCATGCAGCCCTCTGGTTCTGATCTAGGGTGCTGGGATACAAGCATGTACCCAGGGAAAACACTTTTCCTTACTGCCGCCTCTGGAGACCACCCATCAGACAGACTCATGAGATCTTGGGAGGTCAGTTCCCACAGAGGTGCAGAGCTGTATTTTTCTGAGGAAGATGATGACTCATAATATGGAGTTAAGACTTACTCCTCTTTAAGCTCACCAAAATTTTAATAGGGTTAGGGGATAGGGAAAACCATGGATGATTACTTTCTTCTTTTTACATTTCCTAAACTTTTTTTTTTTAATTTTTTTTTTTCAATGTTTATTTATTTTTGGGACAGAGAGAGACAGAGCATGAACGGGGGAGGGGCAGAGAGAGAGGGAGACACAGAATCGGAAACAGGCTCCAGGCTCCGAGCCATCAGCCCAGAGCCTGACGCGGGGCTCGAACTCACGGACCGTGAGATCGTGACCTGGCTGAAGTCGGACGCTTAACCGACTGCGCCACCCAGGCGCCCCAGCATTTCCTAAACTTTTAATAATGATATGTTTATAACGAAATTTATTTACAATGAAAAAAAATCCCAATGCATTAAAAAAAAAAAAGTGAATACCACTTCCCACTGAAGTGGAGTCTTAAGCTCTCAACTTATTAAATCTAATAAAATTTTTATTGGTTACTCACAGATACAAAAATCCCTTTATAAGAAACCCCAGGGGACAGCTGTAATATTATCTGGGTCCTAATGAGCACAGTGCTAGCAATCACAGTTTGCAGAAACTAGAAATGAGATAGAGTTGGTTTGGGGTGTCTCTGTAGCGAATTACCCTAGTGCCTTGAAAACTCTCCTGGATTGTGATAAGCATGGTGAGTAACAGGATCTCCCAGAGTGCTTTTAAAGCTGCACATGACTGCTGTTCTCCTCCGTGATTCACTTATTGAAACTATGCTTCAGAGGCGTGATTCCCACACGTGGGCTCTCTGCTTCTTTGGGGCTGGGTGATTACTGCAGATGAACTGTGGACCTTTCCAGACATAGCACATTATCTGCCCGTCAGTAATACAGTTACCATTTACTGAACATCTGCCATATGCCAAGGACTGTTGCAAGAACGTTAGTCCATTTACTCATTCAATTCAGTGAGCCAGAGAAGCTGATATCATTTTAACCCCCCTAATGGATGAGGAGACCAAGACACAGAGGGTGAAATGAGTTGTCTGGGGTTTCTCTACTATTGGGAAGTGAGGTCATGGCTAAAATCCATGCCATCTGGCTCCAAAGCCATCCTTCTAATGGCTTAACCATACTGTCTGTCAGTGTGTTGTGTGTCGTATGTTTTCTCAGTTGTTTGTAGATGCTCTTGGGATTGATCATATAAAAATTCGTGTAAAAGTGATACTGAGTTTACATCAGCTTTTTGTCATCAGGATTTTCTCCATCAGTAGATCTAAAATGTAATTTCTTTCCTGCGATGATCCTTCAAATCTTTAGATGTTGTCAAACGGCTATGGTCCAAAAGGCTGAAAATCGCTGCTCTAGTGGAAGGAGGTGAGATTAGAAAGCATGCCATCCATGTTTCTCTCCTGACCACCTGTCCGTTAGTTCTGTCCTTTCGTTCTCAGCCAGGGTCCACGGCATGTACACTCATTCTTTGCGATGTGGACAGGCATTGGTGAAATAATTTGATAAGCGCTGCTTTGGGAGTCATCTGGTAAGATACAAAAGTAATTTCACAACATAACCTCCCCCTGGAGACATTCAGTGGAGGTCGTTTATGTATTTCATATTCTGTATGCGAGGCCTACCAGACCTTCCATTGGAAGGCCGTGTTCTAGCATCAACTCACCTATGATCTGCTTTACTTCCATTCTGCCTCTGCCTCAGCGTATTCATCAGTAAAATGCCTGTCTGGGAGAGTGGTTGCAAAATTAAGTGAGATACCAGTTCTTTGTATCTTCTGTAGTATGTCCATATGTTTATTCTAAAGAACGTTGAATAATCTGTAACAGGCACTGCTGTAGGTTCAGGGATTCCACAGTGAGCAAGCAGACAAAGCTCCACTCCTTATGGGGCTGACATTCTGTTTGGGGAAGGCAGACAAAAAGGAAATAAATACATTGTCAGGTAGTGATAAGTGCTATGGAGAAAAATAAGACAGGAGAAGGGAAATAGGGGGATGGTAAATTTGTCTAGCAGTTTAGAAAATGACTTAATGTTGAAGCTGTACTTAGGCTCATTCATGAGGATGTCCAAGAATGAGCCAGAAACCTATCGGAAGAGGTGGTGTCAGCCAGTGCAAAGGCCCTGAGGAAGGATATGTCTGGTGAGTTGAAGGCATAGGAAGGTGCCTGTGTGTCTGGGACAGAGGGAGGAAGGCTGAGAGCAGAGATGGTTCGAGCTCTAAAGGGGCTAGATAGCTGAGGATGGGTCTGGGAGTGAGCTGGAGCCACAGATGGGTTTCAGCACAGTGATATGCATGCTCCAAATTCTAGAAAAGGCTGATCACTCTTGCATATGGAGAATAGACACTTGGGGACAAGGAGGGAGGAGAGAGGAAGGAGATTGTTTAGAATACTATTGTCATAATCCAGGTTAGTGATGATAGTGGCTGAGGCCACAGACCAGTGTTAGTGTTGAAAGAAGTAGAGGAAGAGGTCTGATGTTCGGTTTTTGTTAAAGGTAAGCATGATGGGATTCGTTGACACCAGTTGGCCGAAGTTGACACCAAACACATTGTTAAGGTTTTTGGCCTGAGCACCTGGAATGATGAATCATTTCCTGAGATGGGAAAAACTGAGAGAGAAGCAGGTTTGGGAGGAGGGTTGAACTTAGGGCTTCAGCTTTGGACTTGCTGAGTTCCGGTATCTGTGGGATACCTGAGTAGAGACCTGAAAGAGGTGGTTGAGTCTTGGGTGAGTGTGAGTTGTAGGTAAGAGTTTGGGAGTCATTAGCAGGCTCCTGTTGTTTAGAGGCCTGAGGCTGGAGGGCAACACAGAGAAAAGGTTGAAGGGCTGGCTGATCCAGGGGAAGGGTGGGGGCACCTATTGTTTAGAGTTGGGGTGGCAGACAGCAGCTGGATTGTTATCTCTTTTGTGTATAAGGTTTTTTAAATGTTTATTTCTTTTGAGAGAGCAAGCAGGGAAGGGGTGGAGAGGGAGGGAGAGAGAGAGGGAGGGAGAGGGAGAGGGAGAGGGAGAGGGAGAGAATCCCAAGCAGGCTCCACACTGTCAGTGCAAAGCCCAACACAGGGCTCGAACTCACCATGAGATCATGACCTGAGCCAAAACCAAGAGCCGGACACTTACCCGACTGAGCTCCCCTGTCCCCCCTCTTTTGTATATAAGGTTTATTGGAATACAGCAATTTACTTTCCTTTATCTATTGTCCATTGCTGCTTTGGAGCTACAGCTGCAGAGCTCAGACTCCTGGGTCTGCCAAACCAACAAAATTTACCCTGGCTTTTAACAGACAAGATGTGTTGACTTGGATTACAGATCATGGAGATGAGGGGTGTCCAGCAAAGGAGGCCAAGGAATAGCCAGAGAGGAGGGAGAGACCCTAGGAGTTCTGCTCTATAGGACAGGTGGTACAAGAATTTCAATCAATAGCATATTATAAGGTGTGACACTGGGCAGGTTACTTTGGACTTAACAGTAGTAGCTCAGGAGTGTTAAGATGAATGATATAGGTAAAGCACTCACAGCTGTGCCAAATGTATAGCAAGTGCTCAGGAAATGTTCCTATAGCACCCATTTCTACCTGCTTAGCCTGTTATTCTCAGCTTGGGCTCTGTCCTAGACTAGCATCAGGGTGTTTGATGACTGCTCCCCCCTCCTCCAGTAAGCCCCAGACCTTGCTCAGGGCCCTGAGGAAGCAGGAGGAGGGTGTGAGCCAGGGCCCCCTGCTCCGATCCTGTATAGCACCTTGTCCCCCAGGGGGCCTTGAAGGAGTGCTCTGAACCTCCAGCATCTACTTTGACAGTCTTTACTGAAAGCCTTTGAGCAAATGGTAAATCCATCTCTATGAGGTTACCAATGTCAACACATTCCTTGTATCAAAATTTGATAGGCTCCTGTGGGGCTGTGCCTTTGACAACATTGGCTGGCAGGGCTCACTTGAACAATTCTGAAACATACCCCTCATGTTGAAGAAGGGTCTTGATGTCCCATGTAGGCCCAGGACGTTTTCTCTCAGGACAAGCTTGGATGAGAAGCTTGAAGAGGGAGTGAGGCCTATCAGGTCTCTCCTACAAATCCTGGCTCCAAGGCTTGGAAAGAAATACCTTGCATCCATGTACTGTTTTGGCATTTAGCATGCCAGCTTCACCCCTGGTTTTCTCTGGGTGAGGAGTCACAGGAGCCTATAGAAGTATCTGTCCTTTTAGGCAGGTCATAAAGGAGAATTTGGCCTTTCCTATTTGTTCTTGCATCTATTATTGGCCTCCTTCTTTCTGTAATGGCTAATTCCCCTGGTTAGTCTCTACAGCAGTGGTTCCCAAAGTATGATCTGTGCACCAGCAGCATCACCTGGAAATTTGTGAGAGGCTCTATCTCTGACTCGTGGAGTCAGTGGCTTTTGATGTGTGACCTTGGGCAAGTGAGTTAACCTCTCTGAAATGCAGTTTTCCTCTATGGGATGTTGGAATACTGCCAGCACAGGATTGTTGTAAAGGTTGAAAGAGATGAGTCCAACCGGTTCTCCAGGTGATTCAGATCATGCTAAAGTCAGAGCTACTCCTCTAAAGATTCTTCTAAAAGATCCCTATTTTTGGACAATGAGAGAAGTTTCTGCTAAGAGAATTTTTCAGGTTTTATTTATCCCTTTATGTGTCTCAAACTGTTTTAAATATGAGCTAATCTTCGAGTCATCTTTCCAAAATAAATGCATTCTTATTTTCTTAAACATTTTGTAGGGTATCAGTAATAGTTTAGCCTTTTCTTAAAGACTCGGGGCATAATCCATGTATAATCATTGCTATGTTGGGTATAGGAATTTTGGCATCATATTTCTCTGTTTTTGTATTCTTTACCAGCTTTTTAGTATTTAATTTCTTTTTTGGTTGTTTTCTTTTTCATTTCTGGATGTCAGCTCTTCTCGCCATAAGTACCACTAGTATGAGCCTCATTACTTTCTAACTTTTTATTTTTAAATGGATTTTGTACAGGGACTGAGATAGCCAAGATGGTTAATAGGTGCACAAAGCAAGAGTAAATACGTGAGAAAAAAATGAGATTAGGTAACTGAGGAGCTGAAGGACTTTTTGTATTTATTTAAAAAAATTTTTAATGTTTATTTAAAAAAATGTTTTTAAAAATGTTTTTATTTTTGAGACAGAGAGAGACAGAGCATGAGCAGGGGAGGGGCAGAGAGAGGGGGAGACACAGAACCTGAAGCAACCTCCAGGCTCTGAGCTGTTAGCACGGAGCCCGACACAGGGCTCGAACTCGCAGACTGTGAGATCATGACCTGAGCTGAAGTCGGACGCTTCACTGAGCCACCCAAGCACCCCTAATGTTTGTTTATTTTTAAGACAGAGACAGAGTGTGAGTGGGGAAGGGGAAGAGAGAGAGGGACACACAGAACCCGAAGCAGGCTCCAGGCTCTGAGCTATCAGCATAGAGCCCAACGCTGGGCTTGAACTCACAAACCATGAGATCATGACCTGAGCCGAAGTCGGACTGCCAACTGACTGAGCCACCCAGGTGCCCCAGGAATTTTTATTTATTTATTTACTTTTTTACTTTTTATTTTTTTTCATTCTCTTTAGTTTTAATTCTTCTTCCTCTTCTTTTTTAATATGAGGAGTTTTTATTTTTAAGTATAAGTTTCTGTACCTAAATTTCACAGGATCAAATTTGGATTCTTGTGTGTGTCTGTTTACTTCTGATTGTATTCTCAATAATTACTGTTTTGAATGACTGAAAAATTGTTAAATAGTACTCATCCCTCAATACATCTGAATGTTTCCTCTCACCATATTACACTTTTCTATGTTTTGCCTATCTTTCTTCCTTTGTTATTGACGTATGTATTTCCCAGAAATTTTCGTAACATATCGTCCATTCTCATGTAAATGAGTGCTCTTTGGAATAAAAGATAATTACTAAATGTGAGATGCCCCCCTCTTTCACTCCCCTTTTTCCTGTTGTTGTATTTCCTCTCTTGTTTCCTAATGTAGCCTGGGGGAGAGCACAAAGTACTGACACATAAAAACCTTTGGATTCTAGGCGAGGTTCTGCCATTAAGTGACTATGGTATTAAGTGAATCACTGGGCTTCTCTGGGTCTGAAGCTGTAACATGATCGTGCCTGCTCTGCCTTCCTGCAGCAGTGTAGCAGGAACCCAAATAAACAGTGCAAGTGGAAACACAACACCGTATTCACCTGGGAAGCATCGCTCTTAGGATGTAGTCAAGGCTTTTTGGCTTCATGGAGGTTTAAAGGTTGTTTCTTCCGTGTCCCTCTGCCCCATATTCAGCTGCCTTGGCTCAGAGACTTCAGGACTGTGGTGTATTTTCTTTCTTGCTTCAGAGTGTGCCCAGTCAACACAGACATAAAATGAAGCCATAAAGAGAGAGCTGATATTCACCATAGAAAATGTTGGCGGGAAAGACAAAAATACTCAATGACAACTCCACAAATAACCCTTATTATGGCTTTGGAAGGTACAATAGTGTGTGTAATGTGTTGTTTTGGCTGTTCTCACTGCTTAGGAATCTGGTGCATTCTGAGATGTGAGGTATTGCCAAGTATTTAGACTGTGTGCCTGCTTGGCACCTGCAGATTCCTGGAAGGACTGGGGTCTCTAGATGTAGGCTTGCCACCAGGATCCTCAGATAGGCAAGGACATATATCCCACTGGTTAAGGCCATTCTGGAATTTGGTGACAACAAGGTCAAGGAGGCCCTTAGAAGCCCACCACCAGTGAGATCCAAAGAGACATCCACTCTCCTAAGCAGCCTGCTCCCTTAAGTTGTGTATTTGTGTGCCTTCTCCCCAGGAGAGGATGCTCACAGCTACTGCTCCTAAAGGACATGTGAGAAGATTTTCATGTACTTCCTACAGGAAGCTTCTGGAAGGGCTGATCCAGTTCATTTCACTTCCTTTCTGCCATCCCTAATCTGCCCACTCTTTAACGCCCAGTTTAAGTCTGACCTTCCCTAGGAAATCACCAAAGACTTCTGTCTTCATGACCCCTCTCACCTTTGGCCTCTTTAGTCATTGTCTGAGATTCTCTTTGACTCTTACCATCTGTTACCTTGTTATGTAAATTTATAACAGGTGTGTCTTCTCATGTTTCTTCTGACTTTCAGCATCTTGAAGGAAGTGCAAGGTCTTATAAACATTGGTTCTGCTCTTGGGCCAGGATGCACGTTGGGCAGTAGTGATGTCCTCTCCACCTGGACTAGAAGGTGTGGAAGGTTGCTCCAGGGTAAGCAAAGGCAGCAGAGGAAGAAGGAAGAACTAAGTGAATTTAAAGCCTGACAGTTCGCTCTGAGCTTTTTATCTAAGGGGGTAAGGGAAGTCAAAGCCCCGGACACAGTCAAGGTTAGTGGTCAAAGGAAGAGGAATCAGGCAAGTGGCTCAGGACTAAGCCTGTGAAGTATCCCGTGCCGGGGTTAAGAGGCCTCTTTGCTGTTTTGTGGTGCTCTTTGTGGTGTGGAAATAGGCCATTCCTCTTAAAGGATTCATGCAGGTTGGACATTTAGAGCATGGTCTACTCCCAAGGGCAAGGTGTATGGGAGTGTTTTGCTCACTTCTGCTCTCCATCTGTAAGGAGAGCATGGTCCCGCTGTCCTCACCTGTGAGACACAGTTGTTGGACTCAGTCCTTTCTTGCTCTGTAGTCCTAGCAAATGAGTTGAGGGAATTGGGAGCTGACCAATCTCTTAAGTAATGATGGGATGTTCCAAGGAGTACCTTTTAAAAAGCATTTTGGATATAGCAACATTTTCTTTATCAAGCAGTGGAGGCTTGGAACCCAAAGCTAGACCATTCCTAAAGAGAAGTTTAATGTGTTCTTCATTGAGGATGATGATCCTGTACAGTTAAGAACAGAACGGAAAGCTTGCATGGGTTTGGGGATGGAGGATGGTGAATTGCAGTGGCTTAGAAATGGGATGGAACAAAATGGTGGATGGTGACTATCATCAGAGAAGTAAATTCTATTTTTACAAGAAAAAAGATGTGGAGACAGTGATGCATATAGACCTCCAGCTTTAGTTAGCTGTTGCCTAGTGATATTGGTACTCAGGAGATCTTCTTATCTGTAGGAAGAGGTTTAGTTTTGGAACTAGTGAGCTGGGTCCCCATGAAAGCATTCTAAAGACCACTTTGGAGCAGGAAGGCCAGTGAGAGCAGAGTGGAAAATTGTCTTGGTGAACTGAGACTCCCTCAGAGAAGTTGCTCACATCTGTGTATGGGGACAGTGCAGAGCAGGGTGATGCTGTAATATGCATTCTTAGCACCTGGGATCTTGGGAACAGTAAATTTGGATTCAGTAGGTCTGGACGGGCCCAAGGCTGAGTTTCTAGCCAGCTTTTGGGCACTGTTGATGCTGCTAATCTATGGACCATGTTTTGGGTAGAGAGATGGTGGTGGGCACTGGAGGAGGAAGCTGTAGACCTGAGTTCCAGCCATGCTCTGGGCAAGTCGCTGACTCTCTGAGACCCACAGTTTCTTCTATGACAGCAAATGAGGGAAATGGACTAGACTCTGTTTAGTTCTATGATGCAGAATTTCTGTTACAGTCCCAGAGAGACTTAGACTTCTATCTTGCTCTTCCTTACAGTGGCCTGTTGGCCCTGGAGGTTGTGCCCAGTGGTCTTGCAGCATGGGGGATTGCTGGGTTCATTCACCATGTGTGAGTGATCAGCCTTTGTTCACCGCATTTAAAAGAGATATCAGATTCTCTTGTTACTTGAAAGAAAAAGAAAAAACAGTTCAGTGACCCCCTGCCCCATCTCCATTCCTCTAATGGTTCAGAAGTGGCTTTCCCTTCTTCCCTTACTACATGTTTAGGTTCACATTGTCCTTTCTGTCTAGGAAGCTGGCTCACTGGGCCACCCTAAAAGAATGCTCAGGCCTCAGACCTCGAAATCTATTTCTCTGAAACGAGATGTCCAGTGTATTCACTATAACAATAGCTGCCAGGCCTATTATGGTTATGTAATAGGTTTCTTTTTTTAACCAGGTCTTGAAAATGTGTGCATTATCCTTTAGGTAATAAATGAAATAAAAAAGGCTGAAAATAAATCGGCTTTGCAAAGTGGGACTGAAGCTTTTCTACTAACTGCTCTCTTCTTTCTTTCTTTCTTTCGCTCTTGTTGCTGTTTTAGGAACTGATGGCAAGTGATTTCTTTTTAACCCTTTTTTAAGGACCCAGTTCTTATTGGCTATTGAGACTTTGGCCTGATGCCGAAGAGGCCCCCAGACAGTTGTTGTGAGAATTGGGGGCAGAGGGGTATGATTCAATAAAACATTGTTATGTGTCCTCTGATAGGAGGTGGGTTCTGCTGCCCAAGGCTCATTCCCTACCTTGCTTTCTCCACAACGTATCACTGTTATGGTGGTTGAAGTAGGAAAAACATGTCTTCCTGGACAGATGTGTCACCTGAGAGCTGAAAGGTGACAGAATACCCCAATTGTCTAAGCGTGGCACCAGGGTCAATTTCCTTTTGACCTTCTTAGGCTCCTTCTTCTCTGCCTCTGTGAAATTTCATTAGCACCTTAAATATAGCAAGCAGATTGACTTACAGGTTACGCAGTCTGCTCTGTGTGCAGTAGGCCTGTTGCTCTACTACAGTTGAACTGTTTTTCTGAAGAATGTGTTCATAGTACCCACCCCGCTTCTAGGCAGGGTGTATGACAGCTGGGGACTAGAAACGGGACAAAACGTTATCTGAACTCATAATCCCTCTACCCAGGGAGGGGCTGACGGAGTGACAACAGTTAATCTATAGGAGGACCCATGTGATCTGCTGAAGAAGCTTTCTTGGCTTGCAGAGGGATAAGGGAAAGTACCATGGGAGGCTTAGGTCTGATGTTGGTGGGAAGCGACCCCGCCTTTATTTGTGCACATAGACATTGAATGGCGATTGTCTTGAATCATATGATTTCACTCCTCATTAGTATTTCTCCTCTGTGTTCCCTGACCACACTTTCCTCCTTGGTGTATGGAAAGCTATTAACAATACACACACGTGGCACATCTATGGAGCCATTATTGCTGCTGGATAGCTGTGTTTGTGTAAAATATTGAACACCCCATGAAGATTTATAATAGTTTGTCACCCTGCCCCCTAAACCCTGCCTCTTCCTTTTTATCTATTTAAAGATACGTTAACAGTTCTGGTTCTATCTGGAGGAAAAAAAAAAAACTTTGAAGTGAGACTGCATGAAGACAAAAATGCTTATCTCTGAAGATTTCCCACTAGAATGAGCTTGGAGGTCTTCTGGGGAGCAGGAGGGTTGACTGAGGCACGGGGGTAGCATAGCTTCACTACAGGGTGGTGCACCTCAGTATCTCTCTGGTCTCTGTCCCCACTGCGAGTCAGACTCCCTACTATGGGCTTACACTTATTGGTACACACTTATCCGGTGCTCATAATACTTTGCTGATGCCTTTTCTAAGATCTGCATGGGGTGTTTTCTCTTGCTTCAACAACATGGGTATGTCTTGGTTCTAAGGGACCCTGTGACTTCCTAAAGTATTAGTTTTTGCTCTTCTTTTTTGTCAGTGGAGGGTACTGGTGGCTGTAGTTTGGTCCCGGGTTCTATGAGCCAGGGCTTGAGGCAGGAGGTGAGAAAATAGTTGTCCTCGCCCAGTGCAGGGCTGGCGGGGCTCTGTTTCCAGGCGTTTCACAGACCACTGATATAATGAGTGCTCTGTGGGTAACTCAGAGTTTAGCTTCCTCTGTGCTTGTTGAACTGTCTCTCATCACCTCTGCTCAACTCTCTTGTCCTAGCGTCCTCCCGAGAGGGCCCAGGTGTGCAGAATATTGCATTCCTGTGATGCTAACATCGTGTGCAGGATACAGGAGGTCCTGGGGGGAAGAGGCTGCTGGGGCCTGTGGTCACAATGGCCGGCTCTCTCCTTCTACCTCCCCTGCACCCCTCCCCCAACAGGCCCTGGGCACACAGTGTGCAGCATGCTCTAAGAGCAGGGAGCGACATGAGGCAATGTCTGTGGCAAAGGGGAGAATGCGTGCTGAGCCTTGGGAGGTGCCGATTGGCTGGCAGTGAGGTAATGCAGTGCAGTCTAAATGTGGAAGCAGCAGTACCAGCATCGAGGGCGTGCCTCCTCAGCTAGCTGAGTTGCCTGCCAGCATCTGAAGGACAAGGTCTCCGAGGGCTTCCTCTGACCTTGTGTGGCTGGCTGGCTCACAGGGCAGCGTCTGTGTGGTGAAGACCAGATGGCAGGATCTATGTTGTCATTAGTGTTCCCTACCCCTAAGCCCGCTGCTGTTCTGACCTCTGCTTTTAAATGGCAGGGTAGGGTAGAGGAGCTTGAAAACGAGGGTCTAGACCTACCCAGGTAACGATGAATGGCACTTGAGGATTGGGATGGTTTCCACCATAATCGTTGTTTTAACTCTTTTAATGATGTGGACCACTCAGGGTCCTCCTTTCTGTGTAAAATTCCGGGTCCATAAATCGGCCAGAGTCTACACTCAAACGCTTCATTCCTTCCTACTAGTACTTCCTACCACTTAGCGTCAGTGGCATTTTTAGCCACGAAGAACTGAGGAATTCAAGAGGACACCACAGGTTATACTTCTGTTTTAATAAGACACCTTGGAGAGCAATGCCACCAAAATGGTGATACACATTTTTCCTTACTTCACTCTCCCTTATAAGAACAACTAACATCTCTTCAAGATATCACCGAGAGATTCCTAGAACATGGGAGTAAGAACATGGAAGCAACCCCTTGCATCTTGAAGACCAAGACAGACTACATTAGAAGGGTGAGAGAAGTGGCTACAAGTGGACCACATCGCTCCTCTCCCAGGACAGTGCTGCATCATGCAGAGAGGTTTCCTCTGAGCCTCTGGTTCCTCCAGTGGGAAAGAGAATCAGTCTCCCCCAGCAATGTGGGTCACTTTGTGGGAGCTCCTACCCCAATCTTGCACCTTGGGGATTGCAGGGAGATTTGTGGGGCCTGACCACTGGGAATCTGACTGTGATGGAGAAGGAGGAGAGGGGATTACAATGACTGGCACAAGGATCTTGGCAGACTGAGTTCAGACCTGCAGTGACCAGGTGGTAAGCCAACCAGTGGTTTTGCTAATCTGCAGAACCGTATGGGGGACACACTGCGACCAGGGAACTCAGGGTGCAGATCTGCCTGATATGGATTCTTAAACAGGAGTTTCCTGGCCCAGGCAAGGTGCTGAGTCATAGCCCCACCCATTGTGGATGGTGCCTTCAAGCCCCATCTGAGCAAAGGTCTAGTGACAACTCCTGGAAGCTTTGCAGCCCAGTGGTACTCAAATTGAGAGGCAGACAGGCAGAGCTGATGGTCCCTAGAGCTAAGCCAGTACTGGGTATTAAAGCTTCTCTTGATATGCACAGGTAGGTGGATTAATTCATAGCCAAGGCTGAGGGTAGCTTCTGGCTCCTCCCAAACAGAGAGCCTGTTTGGGAAATTGAGAGTAGCTTGGAGCAGCCTCTATCCCTCCTGCCCAGGAAAGGGGTTGAGACATAGCCTCACCTACTGTGGACAGTGTCTTCCAGCTCCATTTCACCAGAAAGTCTGGCAACATCTCTTGGAAACTTTACGGCTTAGTGGCATTCAAGCTGTGAAAAGGGCAGACAGAGCCAATAGTTTATAGAGCAAAGCCAGTGGTCCTGGTCAGTCAGGGAACTTGGAGGTGCAGGTTGGCTAGAGTTAAGACAACAAGGAGCTTTACCAGTTTTAGAACTGCTTCTCCTGCTGCCCCCGGGTAGGGAATCTAATTCATAGCTCTGCTCATTTCTGAATACAGCCTTTCAGTCTGTCCAACAAGGTAACCTAACCAGAACACACAGGAAGCTGCATAGCTCTTTCAACAGCCCTAGGTACAGTGGCACTTGAACAGAAAGCACAGCCCATGGCGTCCCCCATCTGTGGAGCAAAATGAGTGGCATCATGTGACCAGGGAATTCACTGCACATTCAGGCCTGATTCAGCTCTCCAAATGAGCTGGACAGGTCCTAGGCCTGTTGCCCTGCCAGGGCAAGAAAGCTAATTCATGGCTCCATCTGCTACTGAATATAGTACTCAGTCCTGATCATCTAGTAAGCGTGACGAGAGGATCCAGGTAACTCTGGAGCCCATCCTACAACCTCACTTGGGTAGGGAACCAAGCCAGCAGTCTTATCTTTTTAGACAGTAACTTCCCACCCTCCCACCCCATACCTTTCTCAGAGGTTGAACAGTTGCTTTGCCCAAAATTAGAACATAAGATTAGCCCCACCTTCCCAAAGGCATTACCAGCAGACACACCTGGAACCCCAATTTAGTTGACTGGTGAGGAATTGTCTCTGCTAAAACCTATAAAGTCTGGAAGAGGAGCTCCATTAAATTCGTAGATACCAAAGTGAGGAATCAAGGATTATAAAAAATTAGGGAAATATGAGGATATATTCCCTAATACTTTCAGGGATAATTTCACCATCAAAGGAACCTAATAAGACTCCAGTAACTGACCCTACAGAAATAGAGATCTGTGAACTGTCAAAGAATTAAAAATAATTCTTTTAAGAAAGTTTTAATGAACTATGAGAAAACACAGACCATTAAATGAAATTAGGAAAATAATGGAAGAAATCAAAACAAGAAGATTGACAAGGAAATAGCAGCCATCAAAAAAAAAAAAAAGAGTTGAAAAATATAATGACTGAACTGAAGAATTCAATAGAAAATTTCACAAGTAGACCTGACCATACAAAGAATTAGCAACCTGGAGGGTAGGACATTGGAAATTACCTAGTCAGAGGAGCAAAAAGAAAAAAATGAAGAGTGAAGAAAGCCTTCAGGATTATGGGACACAATGAAAAGAAATAACATTTTCATTATGGAAATTCCAGAAGAAGAAGAGAAAGGGACAGAAAGTATACTTAAAGCAATAATCGCTGAAAACTTCCTGAACCTGAGGAGAGAAATGGACCCTCAGATCTGTGAGACCCAAAAAACCCTACTAGGTTGAACCCAAATAGGGCTAAACCAAGAGGCATTATAATTAAATTGTCAAAAGTAAAGGACAGAAAGAATTTTAAGAGCAATAAGAGAAAAGAGGGAAGTTACATATAAGGGAAACCCCGTAAGACTGTTAGTGGATATCTTAACAGAAACTTTTCAGGCCAGGAGAGAATGAGGTGACATATTCAAGATATTGAAAGAAAATAACTGTCAACAAGAATTCTGTACCTGGCAAAGTCATCCTTCAGAAATGAAGAAGGATATTTTCCTGAGTAAACAGAAGCTGAAGGAGTTCATTACCATCAGACCTGCCTCACAAGAAATGCTAAAGGGAGATCTTTGAGAGGAAATAAAGCAATGGTAATTAACATTATAAAAACACAAAAAGGTAGTATAAATATCACTGGTAATGGGAAATATATAGTCATAGTTAAATTCTCCAATATGGTAATAGTGGTGTATAACTCACAACTCTAGTTTAAAGTTAAGAATGTGGTGAAAATATTCATAAATGTAATAATTTGTTATTACACAGTGTAGAAATCAGGTAAATTATAACAGCAATAACCTAAAATGTGAAGGGGAGAAGTAGAAATGTAAAGTATATGAATCCTATTGAAGTTATGTTATCAGTTTAAAATAGGATGTTGTGAGTTTCAGATATTTTATGTAAGCCTCATGGTAACCCCAAGGGAAAATCTTGTAGTAATTACACAGAGGAACACAGTAAAGGAATCAAAGCATGTTAATACCAAAAGACATCCAAACACAAAAAAGATAAATAATGAACAATGGGGGTGTCTGGGTGGCTCAGTTGGTTAAGCGTCCAACTTCGGCTCAGGTCATGATCTCACAGTTTGTGAGTTCGAGCCCCCCATTGGGCTCTGTGCTGACAGCTCAGAGTCTGAAGCCTGCTTCCAATTCTGTCTCCGTCTCTCTCTGCCCCTTCCCTGCTCATGCTCTGTCTCGCTCTCTCAAATATAAATTAAAAAAAAAAGGTTAAAAAAAAAGGAAACAAAAATAATATAAAAACAGGGAGGGGGACAAAACAGAAGAGACTCATAAATATGGAGAACAAACTGAGGGTTACTGGAAGGATTGTGGGAGGGGGGATGGGCTAAAAGGGTAAGGGGCACTAAGGAATCTACTCCTGAAATCATTGTTGCATTATATGCTAACTAATTTGCATGTAAATTTAAAAAAATAAATAAAATTTAAAAAAGCAAAAAAAAAAAAAAACCCAGAAAACACAAAACAACAAAAAAAGAAATAACAATGGACCTACAAAACAACCATGAAACAGTTAACAAAATAGCAGTTTTTTTAATGTTTGTTTATTTTTGAGACAGAGAAGACAGAGCATGAGCGGGCAAGGGGCAGAGAGAGAGAGGGAGACACAGAATCTGAAGCAGGCTCTAGAGAGCCTGACATGAGGCTCGAACCGATGAACTGTGAGATCATTACCTGAGTTGAAGTTGGTTGCTTAACCTATTGAGCCACCCAGATTCCCTAAAATGGCAACATTAAATTCTTACCTACAAATAATTACTTTAAATATAAACAGATTACATTCTCCAATCAAAAGACATAGAATGGCCAAATGGGGGGAACAAAAAGATCCAATAATATCCTGCCTAGAAGAGACTCACTTTAGTCTTGAGGAGTGAAGGAGTGGAAAAAGACATTTAAAGCAAATGGTAACCAAAAGGAGGGGTAGCTGTACTTAGAGAAAATAAGATTTATAAACAGTTTTTTTTTGAATTTTATTTATTTTGAGAAAGAGAGTGTGCTCATGTGAGTGGGGGAGGGGTGAAAAGGGTAGGGGAGAGAATCCCAAGCAGGCTTTGCACTGTGAGTGCACAGAGCCTAATGCCAGGCTTAACCTCATGAACTGTGAGGTCATGACCTGAGCCTAAACCAAGAGTCAGCTACTCAGCTCAGCCGCCCAGGTGTCCCATTTATAAATAGGTTTTTTAAAAAAGTTTATTTATTTTGAGAGAGAGCATGAGCAGGGGAGGGGCAGAGAGAGAGAGGGAAGGAGGGAGAGAGAGAGAGAGAGAAGAATCCCAAGCAGGCTCTGGCTGCCAGCAGGGAATCTGACCTGGGGCTCCATTCCATGAACCGCGAGATCATGACCTGGGCTGAAATCCAGAGTTGGACGCTTAACTGACTGAGCCACTCAGAGGCCCCTAGAGGAAATAAGATTTTAACTAAAAATGGTAAAAAGAGAAAAAGAAGATCTTTACATAATGGCAAAAGTGATAACATACTAAGAAGCTATAAACATTTGTAAATATGTATCCAACATCAGAGCACCTAAAAATAGTAAAAACTAACAGAGTTAAAAGGAGAAATAAACAGTAATACAATATTTGGGGACTTTAATACTCCACTTTCAATGGTGGATAGATCATCCAGACAGATAATCAATATGGTAGCAGCTTTGAGCAACACTATAGACTGAATGGACCTAACAGACATATGCATAACATTCTATTCAACAACAGCAGAATGCACATTCTTCTCAAGCACACATGGAACATTTTCTAGGATAGACTGTATGTTCACAAAGCTGGTCCTTACCAATTCAAGAAGATTGAAATCATACCAAGTGTATTTTCTGACTACAATGACATTAAACTAGGAATCAATGGCAAGAGAAAAACTGGAAAATTCATGAACACATGAAAATGAAACAACACTGTGCTGAGCAACCAATGGATCAAAGAAGAAATTAAAGGGGAAATAAATGTTTCTTGAGACAAATGAAAATGCAGGCACCACATACCAAAACTTAAGGGATACAGCAAAAGCAGTTCTAAGAGGGAAGTTCATAGTAATAAGCACTTGTTAGTAAATAGATTGAATCAGTAGTCAAAAATCTCCTTGTGAAGAAAAGCCTAGGACCACATGGCTTCATGATGAATATTACCAAATACTTAAAGAAGAATCAACACCAGCCCTTCTCAAACTCTTCTAAAAAGTCAGAGGAGAGTATATTCTCAAACTTATTTTAGGAGGCTAACATTATTCTGATATCTAAACCAGGAAAGGACACTGTTAGAAAACTATGTGCTAATATATCCCTGATAAATATAGGTGCAAAAATTCTCAGTAAAATGCTAGAAAACAAAATTCAGTGGCACATTAAAAGGATATTTCTCCACTATCAAGTAAGATTTATCCCTGGGATACAATGGTGATTCAACATATGCAAATCAATCCATGTAATTTATTGCATTATATAGAATGAAAGAGCCATATGATCATCTTGATAGATTCAGAAATAAACATTCAACAAAATTCAGCATCCATTCATGATAAAAACTCAAGAAGTTAGAGATAGAAGGAACATATCTCACTATAATAAAGACCATATATGACCAGCCCACATATAACATTATACTAAATGGTGAAAGAACAAAAGTTTTTCCTCTGTGATCAGAAATAAGACAAAAGGGCCCACACTCACCACTTGTATTCAACATAGTACTAGAAGACCTAGCTAGAGCAATCAGTCAAGAAAAAGAAATAGAAGGTATCTGAATTGGAAAGGAAGAAGTAGAATTATTTATTTGCAGATGGCATGATTTTATATGGAGAAAACCCTAATGCCTCAACCAAATAACTTAAATTTAATCAGTGAATTCAGTAAAGTTGCAGGATATAAAATTAACAAAAATCAGCATTTCTGTGCACTAACAGTGAAATGTATGAAAAAGAAATAAATTGATCCCATTTACAATAGCATCAAAAACAATAAAATACTTAGGAATAAATTTAAGGAAGTGAAAGATCTCTAAGCTGAAAACTATAAGACATGAAAAAAGTGGAAGACAAAAATAAATGGAAAGGTATCCTGTGTTCATGGTTTGGAAGAATTAATATTGTTAAAATGTTAATACTACTGAAAGCCATCTATAGATTTGGTGTAATCTCTATCAAGATTCCAATGACATTTTTATAGAAATAGAAAAAAAATACTCGTAAGATTTATATGGAACCGGAAACAATCCCAACTAGCAAAACAAATTTTGTGGAAGAAGAATAAAGCAGGAGGTATCACACTTTTTGATTTCAAGCTAATAATAAAGCTGTGGTTATTAAAACAGTATGATACTGGCCTAAAAACAGACAAATTGCCCAATAGAACAGAATTGAGAGCCCAGAAATAAAACCAAGCTTTATGCAGTCAACTAATATTTGACAAGGGAGCCAAAAATGCTCAGTGGAGAAAAATAGTCTCTTCAATAAATTGTGCTGGGATAACTGGATATTCACATGTAAAAGAATGAAACAGGACTGATATCAAACACCACTTGCAAAGATTAATTCAAAATGGATTAAATATTGAAATGTAAGACCTGAAACCACAAAGCACCTAGAAGAAAACATAAGGACAGAGCTCCTTGATGTGGGTCTTTGTAATGAATTTTTGGATATGATACCTAAAGCAAAAGCCACAAATTAAAAAAACAAGTGAGACTACTAAAAACAAACTAAAAAGCTTTACGTGGCAAAAGAAGCCACTGAAAAGTGAAAAGACAACTTATGGGAAAAATAAATTTGCAAACCATAAATATGATAAGGGGTTAATATCCAAAATGCATAAAGAACTCATACAACTCGATAGCAAAAGATCCCCCCCGCCCCCAAGCCAAAAAACCCCCTAAAACCCCAATTAAAAAAGGGCAAAGGATCCAAATAGACATTTCTTCAAAGAGGATAAACACTTTTTGTGAAAGGCCAAGAGGGGCATGCAAGAATGTTCAACTTGAGTAGTCACTAGGGAAACAAAACCACAGTGAGAGAACACATCATGCCTGTTGGAATGGCTATCATCAGAAAGACAAACCGTAACAAATGTTGGCATAGCTATGTAGAAAAGGGAACCCTTGGGCACTGTTGGTGGAATTGCAAGTGGTGCAGCCACTGTGGAAGAAAGTTTAGAGGGTCCTCACAAAATTAAGAATAGAACTACAACATGATCCAGTAGTTCTGCTTCTGGGAATATATCCAGAGGAAATGATAACACTTACTTGAAAACATATCTGCACCCCCATGTTCATAACAGCATTTTTTACAGTAGCCAGAACATGGAATCAACCTAAGTGTATATCAGTGGATGAATAGATAAAGAAGTTGCTATATATAATATAAATAATCTGTTATTTATATATGTGTGCTTGTATGTATATAAATTTAAAAAAAAATGAGGAAATCTTCCCATTTGCAACAACATGAATGGACCTTGAAGGCATTTAAGTGAAATTGGTCAGAGAAAGACACACACTGAATGATCTCATTTATATGTGGAATCTAAAAACAAAAACCAACCAAACTCAGAAAAAGAGTCCAGACTTGAGGTGGGGGTTGGGGGTATGGGAATTGGAGAAAGGTGCTCAGAAAGTACTGACTTCCAGTTATGAGAAAAATCACTAGCGGGGATGTGATATGAACATGATGACTGTAGCTGTGATACATGGGGACATTGAGAGAGTGAATATGACGAGTTCTTATCACAGGAGAAATCTTTTTTCTTTTATTCTTCTTTCTTGGGATGCCTGGGTGGCTCAGTTTGTTAAGTGTCTGACTCTTGATTTTGGCTCAGGTCATGTTCTCACAGTTCAGTTCATGAGGTCGAACCCTGTGTCGGGCTCTGAGCTGACAGTGTGGAGCCTGTTTGGGATTCTCTCTCTCCCTCTCTCTCTGCCTCTCCCTGACTTTGTCTCTCTCAAAAAGAAATAAACTTAATACAAACTTTATTTTTCTCTCTTTGTAACTATATGAGAAAATGAATGGCAGTTGAATCTATTGTAATCAGTTCACAATATATGTGAACATACACCTAAAACTTATACAGTGATGTATGTTATTTCTCAGCAAAACTGGAAAAGAGAAAGGAAAAATGAAAAGAAAAAAGACACTACTTCAAGGACAGAGCTGGCCTCTCAGGAAAAGTCTTCTTAGGCTTAGCAGCTTCCAGGGATCATAGTTGGTACTCAACAGATGCCTCAGGTCAATTAAATAAATAGTAATTGAGTATATACTGTCAACCCATGTCTGGGGCCATGGGAATTGTAAGGACATGGGACTTGAGGAGATCACTTAATCATTTATTCAGCTAATATTTTTGGACTATTTACTACAGGCCTGACACTGTTAGAAGTGTTTAGGTGACAGTGGTGAACAACACATGAAGCTAACATTTTATTCATTTATTTATTTAAAAAAATTTTTTAAGTTTGCTTATTTCAAGAGGGACAGAGTGAGTGGGGGAGGGGCAGAGAGAGAGAGGGAGTGAGAGAATGCCAAGCAGGCCCTGCACTGTAAGCACAGAGCCCAGTGCGGGGCTCAAAACTCATCAAACGTGAGACCATGACCTGAGCTGAAACCAAGAGTCAGACACTTAACCAACTGAGCCACCAGGCACCCCATGAAGCTAACATTTTAAAAGGGAGATACTGACAGAAAACAAGTGGGCTAACAAGGTGACAATGATGGGGGATGTGGATATAGAAGGAAAGTAGAAGTTGAGGCGGCTTGGATTTGGACGTCAGGAAAGACTTCTGTAAAGAGGTGACGTTTAAGCCAAGAGCTCAGTGAAGCAAAGGAGGTAGCCATGAGAAGTTTTAGGGGGACAGTTGTTCCAAGCAGAGTGAAGTGTAGGGGCAAGGCCCTGAGTCAGGACAAACTTAGAGTCTCCAGGAATGGAAAAGAAAAGCAAACAGGGGGAAAGGGCTATGTGGTAAAGGGTAGTAAAAAGGGCAGTGGCCAGATCTTGTAGGGCTTTGTAGGCCACAGAAAGTAATTACACGTTAGGGCAGGTCACAGAATTGAATATCCAAGGATAAACACCCAATGAGAGAAGCAGAACTTGTTAGTGGTCTGCTACAGTCCCGTGTATTCATAATGAGGTCATTCCTTCTCCCCCAGGCACACAACAGTTCTGCTGGGATGCTGAATGGCAGTGCCTTGTAGGCAGATAGACTGAGTGGGCAGCTAGAGCAGTAAGGTGGGTGGTATCATTCTTATTTGACAAATGAGAAAACTGAGGCCCCAACAGATAACTCCCCCAAGAAAGCTTGTCTAGGAAGAGATGGAAATGAACTTCAAACTCATTAAGAGTCATGGACTTTTGACAATTTTGGTTGAGGATGAATAGCTCAGGAAACAACTCCTGGGGCAGGGGTAGAGGTGGCGAAGGATGGAGAGAGAGATTGGGAGACAAGCTATATGTAATATTATGTGTTAATCCAAGGGCAATTTGGCACCCCAAGGGGGCAGCTGGAAATATCTGCGAGTCACACTGTGAGGTGGGTAGTGGTGCTATTGACATCTAGTGGGTAGAGACCTGGGATGCTGCTAACTATGCTACTGTGCACAGGACAGCACCTCACAGCAAGTAGTTGGCCCCAAATGTCAGTGTGCAAGGTTAAGGAACTTGGATTAAGGTCTTCCAGTGCAGGCTGCTCTCTGCTTCCTCCTTTCTTCTATCTCTGCCTTGGAGGTTCCTGCCATACCTTCTCTTCAGAACTAAAATGGAAATGGAAGTTTGAGATTCCATTGGGATGGTGCTCTTCCCCAGATCTCTTTGCCATTTAATCGATGTTACTGAAGGGAGATGAAGTGCTTGATCTTAGGGTGGGTGGGCCCTGGTACAGTACCGCATCAGCTCTGTGGCCTAAGGAGGCATTAGTGAACTCTGTGCTATGCTTCCCCATCTGCAAAATGGAGGTGATCATACCCCTTCCGGCCACCTCGCAGGTTTGTTGTCAGAATTCTACAACATAATAGATGTGAAAGCGCTTTCATAAAGGACTGCATAAATGTGTTGTTACTAATTCTTATGCCGCTAATAAAACGAAGCCGTCATTATTTTGCTCCTGACAACACCAACAGTTGCAGAATGGTTAGAGTTCTGTACATTATAGTCTTAAAAAGCCATAGAGAGATCTGTAAGGGACCCCAAGGTTGCACATAAGCAAACAGCCAGTGAGGTACCTTGGGATTATTGAGGTGGGGAGACATGTGACTTCTTGCTCAGTTACTCAAACACCCTTTGTTCACTTCTTGGTATCATCATTACTTTTAGAATCAATATAATAACTTCATTACCCTCCTCCCACCCCTGTCAAGACTGCAAGGGTGCAGTCTAAACAGAATAATTAATTAATGGAAATGTAGAGAAAATAACTCAAATGGTGGCTACAGAAGATCAAATAGCAAAAAAGGACCTGCGGAGATTTTCACTGTTGTTTGAACTTGGGCAACACAGATGAGGTTGGGGAAGTCCTGGGATTCCAGATCAACAGGCAGAATATCTTGGAAATACCCTCTTACTTTTTTTCCCTATCTTGAAGCTATAGAAGATACTGAGGATGACATCTTGACCATCATCTGAAATACAGGCCAGTTCATTGCTGGAGAAGATGTTGTGGGGAGTGAGACAGCCTTGGATGCTGTAATGCATGCAGGGTCAGTCTTCTAGGAAGGGCTGAGGAAAAGGTTGCTCAATGATCTGATTTCAGAAATGCCCCCTACTAAAATGTCCCTCCTCCAAACTTCACTGGTGTCTAAAATTTCTTTCAGAGGAAACAAATTTTTCTGTAATTAAAGATAAGATTCTATTCTTTCAAGGAGAGAGAAGTAATAGTATCTTAAATTTATCCTAAAGTGCTATCATTTGATTACAAAAACTGAAAAAAAGCCCTTTTCCTACTCCATGGTTTGAGAATGGGCTCTAAATAAAAAGGCTGCCTTGCTTTGCCTGGGTATCTATTTATTAACTATAACAAACCTTCCCCAGGATGTCACTGGTTAATACCTTTCTCATGATCACAAAGCCCTGTGCTTTTTCTTTTTTGGTATCTGAATCTAGTTGTTCAGGACACAGTGAAATTCCTGGTACTCCCCCCCCCCCCCCCACCAAACCCCCAGTTTCTACCTACAGACCTATCTTGTGTCTCACAAAGAACCCCACTGAGCGTCCATGGAGTAGAGGAAAGAAGATCCCAGGGAACGAGGAGATCTCAGGGCTAAACCTGGATCTACCACTAAATAGTTTGAAAACTCTTTAGACCTTAGCTCCTTTGCCTGTGAGGTGAGAGAACTGGACTAGATTTTTCTAAGGGACTTTCTCACTATAAGATTATAGATTGAAGATAGATTTTCTTCTTTCCATGTGCCCTTTTATCACCACCATCCCCCAGTCCAACTCAGTATTTTCTCATCAATCTGAGTCCTTTCAAGAGAATATAAGAGGTGGCCATGGTTCAGGGAGACTGAAAGGAGCAGTCATTTCAAGGGGATTTAGGTGGTGGCCATTGTTGAGGGGCATTTAAAGGTGTCCATAATCCAAGGGGTTGCAAAGAATGGCCATGGTTTAAGGGGATGCAACAGTATCCATGAGTCAAGGGGATGCAAGCAACAGCCATGGTTGATCTCTCTTGGCAGGTTGTTGCCATCTAGAAAAACATGGGTGGTGGGTTGCTAATGATGGCATCAGTGGAAATAAAAGCAGAAGGACTTTAAGATTCACCCTTGAAGAGGCAGAACTCAAAAGGTCACCAGCTCACAGCTGTGGGCCAACGTGAATAGACAAGTTGACAAGATAAAGCAGGGCCTGGACAACCTTACAAAGTAGCAGATCCTGAATTTCTCATTTTCATGGATAATTAGCGTAGCCTTCAATTTTAGAAACATGGCAGTGTATCTGTGTACAATTTACTCCTCTTTCAGGTGATAGACCCAGAGCCCATGGAGTGCATGGGACTCTGTTGCCCTCTAGTGGCCAGAGTGAAGCAGAATGCACAGGAACTCCCCCACAGTTAGACTTCTGTTGGCTTAGAATTACAGCTGAGACATGAGTCACAGAGGACTCCTAGGACACAGAGCATGAAGGGGACTCATGGACTCCTTTCAGCATACCTCCTGACAAGATGATGCAGAGGGTGGTGCATCATCCCTTCTATTTCTGGGGGGTCAGATCTGTAGCACAGAGAGGTTTTGTTTTGCCTAGAGTCATACAATATCCAGCTGCAGATCTGGGATGTGCCTGCTGCTTCTGAGGTCAGGTGTCTGTGTTCTGGGGTAGCTGAGGCACCTGAAATCTGTCACAGTCATGCATTTGCTGTGTCACTTCTACCTTAGTTAGATGTTGTCTCTAGCAAACAGATATCGTTATGTGGTTTTCCAATTAACACTTCCCAAGGGGAGCTGGTTAATATGGATGAGGCTTTTTAACATTTGGATTTGAAAAGAGGGTTATATGCAGTTGTAGCAGAAGGAGCCAACATCTTAGTAATTGGCTAAGGTTTACAGAGGAGCAAGGCAGTCTAGGGGATTTGCCATAGCTGGGACTCAGGTTCTTCACAGAATATATTATCGTGGTTCAGACTTCAGATTTTTCAACTAGAATTGAAGGTGGGTTTAGGTGGGGATTATTCTAAGAAGGTTAGAACCCTAGACTCTAGTTACAAAAAAAAAAAGTGAATTTCTGGAGATCTCATGCATGTTGTTAATATGTAACTCTCAGGCAGAGAGTTCTCAGTAGGGTTCCCTTACTCTGACTTTTGCCCTTTATAACAGGCAATTAAACAAGAGGATTAATATATGGAGAGGCTAAAGAGTGTAGTGGGATGAGTAGATATGTAGAGTGACCTTTAATGCCAGGAGGCAGTCCAAAAGTTGATGAGGCATGGACAAGGCTAAATTTGGTATGCCAGCTCCCCGTCCTTTGGGCAGGAATGCCCAATTTACCCCACAAATTCCCTTTCTTCTACTTCCCCTCCCAACAGTTTAAGTCATGAAAGGAAATGGGGGAAATAAGACATTTCATATCATTAAATAATGGTCTTTTGAAAACACAGTGTTTTTCCATCTATTGGACATTTGGAATGTACCTTATGGTGGTGACACTAGTGAAGGTTTAAATGATCCTTCTTTGTAGCCTGTTGCATTTCTTTCTTTGAAAATGAGGAGTTTGAGGGGCTCCTGGATCGTTCAGCCGGTTAAACATCCGACTCTTGATTTCGGCTCAGGTCATGATCTCACAGTTCATGAGTTTGAGCCCTGCATCGGGCTCTGTGCTAACAGTGTGGAGTCTGCTTGGGATTCATTCTCCCTTTCCCCCTCTCCCCCTCTCCCCCTCTCTCTCCTGCTTCCTTCCTGTGCATGTTCCTGCTCTCGCTCGCTCTCTCTCAAAATAAATAAATAAAAAGAAAATGAAGAATTTGAATTACCTTTCTTAGTTCACAGTAGAAATTTAATCACATTTCTCACTCCCTACTCTTCCCAGTATGTAGTTAACATGTAACAATCTGGTGTCTTTTAGTGACTTTTTTTTTTTTTCAACGTTTTTTGTTTTTTTTTTTTTTATTTATTTTTTTTGGGACAGAGAGAGACAGAGCATGAACGGGGGAGGGGCAGAGAGAGAGGGAGACACACAGAATCGGAAACAGGCTCCAGGCTCTGAGCCATCAGCCCAGAGCCTGACGCGGGGCTCGAACTCACGGACCGCGAGATCGTGACCTGGCTGAAGTCGGACGCTTAACCGACTGCGCCACCCAGGCGCCCCATAGTGACTTTTTTTTTTTAATAAGCATTTTATAGATGATTCTCTAACACTGAAGCCCATGCTCCTTGCTCACAAACTTCTTGCCTCCTAAACTTCGGAAACACTGCTGTTTCCTCTTTTATTCTGTCCCTCTCCAGCCCCTAGCCCTACCCTAACACTGCCAGCCTCCATTTCAATTATTCACCCAATCCTGCTGTCTTTTTGTCTCTACAGCCTGAGATCAGTTTTTAATCCGATCACTTAATTTTCACTCTATGCAAAAGTCTTTTTAGCCTTGGGGAAACCCTTGTCAGCTAACACACCAGGGATACCTGTGGTGCTTCTAAGATGTTTGTTGGGACATTGTTAAAATGGATAGGAAAGAGAAGAAAAATCAGGAGGAAATGAGGCCCCATGAGGAGAGAGAGACCTGTTGGGTGGTGATGGGAAGATTGAGTGCCCCCAGCTATAGCTACGGACTGGGCCAGGCAGTGGATGGTATGAGGTGCCCAGCTCAGAGATGGCTGAAGTACCACCTTAAACTAGATTCAGTTGTGTGCTTTGAGGACAAGAGACGGAAGGTCACATAGGAAGGAGAGACATACAGGGGTCCTGAAGAACAAATTCATTTATTACCCAGTTTTGTCCTATGCTGACACTGGTCTTAGGTGCCCAACAATGGAACTACCAGTATTTGACCCACTTCCTCTTGCCCAGCTTTCTCATTCCCAATCTGGTTGTTACACAGCAGCACAAATAAGGGGAGATGGCTGGGACTTATGGGAGAGCAGGTGGCTCCTACCAGCTGGTGCTAAAGATGCCCCAACTTATAGATATTTATATTTCACTCACAATAATCTTTGCTGTCACACATACTGTAATAAAGTCAAAAATGCATGCTACTTGTCCTTTTGATACTCCCTTTCCCCCTTTTCAATACTGGCTCCTCTGTTCTTACCTGGTCACAGAGTTGAGAAGCCTTAGAACCACATCCCCTTATAGGTGGATTACTTTCTTTACCTTTGGCCTCTGTGACTGTGGTTGCCCTCTTCCTTCTTTTACCTTTAGAGTTTTTCTTTCTTTGGTTGCTTATGAAGTACTTGTGCTCTTCTGCTCCTGAAAATTCTGTCTTTGCTCCACTTTTTCTTCTCATTTCCTCTTTCTGGACAATTTGAAATCATCAGTTTAGTGTCACCAAGTCTCAAGTTCGAATTGCCAGCCTGGATCACTCTTTTGGGGTATGGACCTGTGTTTCCAGCTTCCTATTAGGCATCTCCACCTATTTGTGTCACAAGTACCTCAAATAACCCCTCTAAATCTGAGTTCATTCTCTGCCACACAAAGGTTACTTCTCTATTTCTCATTAGGAGAGTAGAAATGAGTGGGGAGAATAGAAGATTTACATTTACTCCATCCCTTGGTAACTACCTACACTTCTTCCTCTTGCTCATTCCACATGCCCTTCTACCTTTCATCTCTAATTTGTCACCAGATCTTACAATTCCACATTTCAAACCTCTTCCTAGGCTGCCTCTTTCCCTCTCTGTCTACTACACTGCCTTAGTTAGGGTTTCATCACCTCTGTTTGGCCTGTGACATTTGCTTCCATGTGTCAGGAGCTGCATAATGATAATCTCTAAAAGAGAATCTAGATCTAGTTTTTAACCCAAATTTCATTTTAATGGAATATCTGCAGTTTTCTGGAAAGTTTTCAAACACACTATTACAGTAATGTCAATGAGTATAAGAAAGGCTAACGGACTTTCTAGGGTAAAAGAAATCCATTTGTGAGACAGCCTGTCTTCCTAAGTTCTCAATGCCCAGAACATTCTTTTTGGCCATATGGCAACACTGTGAGTGAAATACAGACCTTCTTTATGACAATCAATTTTCTGTTATGGCCAACTAATGAGGGTAGTCCTTCATGAAAGTTTCTTGTCTTTCTATAGCCTGAAGAATATTGATGGTTTGAAAGTAGACTGCTTTTGGCACCCCTGTGTTCTTCCATCTTGATTCATTCTACCAATTGGTACAGATATAGGTAGTAAAAACGTTTATTCTATTTGTTCCCCTTCCCATCTGGGTTCCTAACATGCTCAGTTAAGTTCTCCCTAAAGATTAAGATCCTGCCTCAAAATCAGGTCATACAGAAAGGTTGAGAAAATGCTGTTCCTTTGGAGTTACCTCTGCCTACCTTGAGGTGGCATTCTTACATGGATACAGGTTTAAGGTTTGCTCTTCTGCCTGAATCACGATGAAGTCATCTGAGATGCGAGGAGTCTCAAGGTCTTCTGTCATTCTCCTTTCAAACACTCACGGTGATTAATTCTACAGAAATCATTCCTGGTGCTATCGCCTTTAGAAAGCAATTTTATTTCTGAATGCATATAGGATGGAGAGGCTTTCACCCTGGAAGAAAGTTTAGTTTGCTTTTCATATTAGTTGGTTTTTAATTCCAAGGAAATATACCCCCAAAAGCAAGCAAACATCCTTCTCCCAGGTGACCCATGCCTCAGATTTCAGAGCCTGACTTACTGTTTTATCAATTCTTCTCTCTTCTTGGCCTTCTGTCCTGGCTACCTGGCTTTCTTCATCATTACATTGGTCACCACAGGCTGATCCACCGAATGGGCAGGGGTGACACACTGGAGAAAGGGAACTGAGTCATTGTTTTAACTCTTCATGTCTGATCTACCTCTCTGGATCAGTGTAGCTTTAGTTGGAAGAGTAGTGGACTGAGGAACCAACAACCATAGGGTCTCTAAATGACTCTAAGATATCTCGAGTCTCAGGGACATGAATTTCTCCTCTGGGAGTAATGGTCCCATTTCTAGGGGGTTTGCTCCCAGACAGAGGCAAAACCCTACTCTAATTTCTCATGACCCTGAGCCCTGGCATAGGCTAGGAGTGGTGTTTGCCATTCTAAACTAGCCTAGTATCTTTAGAGTCTTTTATTAGGGATAACATGGGGGCAAGTCATGTTTTGTATACCCACTTTAGTACTGCATCAGAGAAACTCCTTCAGAATGACCCCAGCTGGAAAAGAATCTTAGCTTCCCTTCCTTCATGGCCTTTCAGTCTGGGAGTTAGGGTCAAGGGGGCATCAGGAGCCTGCAGGCCTGAGCTGCACTGAGCGTGGGGCGGGGGCACAGGGTGGCAAGCTGGCACCCAGGTGTCTTCCAATTCCAAAGTCAACCATTTGTTTGCAGTGTTTTGTTTCGTTTTTGGAGAGGTAGTGGACAGTAGAATTAAAACCGTAAAACAAAAACTTCCATACAAAATTGTTACAAAGCAGCAGGCTCCCTGCCCAGGCCTAAAATTTCTTCCTATCCTCTGACTTTACTCAAGATGCCCAAAGGTTTTCTCCATTGCCCCCTATTGCTTTCCCTTCTGCCTGGTTTGTTTTCATGGCATGAAAGAGCCTGCCTACTTACTTCACGAGGACCTTCATTTCTTTATCCATTACGTTTTCTTCCCCCGCCTTCCCCCCTCCCCCCCTCCCCCTCCCTCCCCCAGTCTCAAGGTTTACAATCAAGAGCCCTTTAACTGAAATACTGGGCTGCCTGCAGCAGCTGTGGGGGTTCCCAGCCAACTGCCTTGTCTTTTGAAGAATAAATTCCCTTTGACAGTACCACTTGTGAGAAAACAGGGCAAGTGTAGAGGATCCTACAGATAATTCAGGAAGAGAGCGGCCTTATTGGTGGGCGGTAGGGGAGGACAGAAGATGGATTAATATTTTTTTCTTTATCATTTGGCATGTTAAACTTAATTATATTCCTTGAGAGACCTCTAAACAGTCATAATTAGGAATTATGATAACAGCCGCTGTTGCCTTACACATGTTCGTTTTACTGCTTGTCTCTGTGACTGTGGGCTGTGATTAATACCAATCAGCATCATTAGGACAAGACTTCTCCTTGCCTTCTGGGACCTTTTGGCTTTGGATGGCCGGTCTCAAGGGTCAGGGGCACCTGGGCTAGCCCCATGAGCTAGAAAGAATGACCTTCCCAGACTGAGTGGAGTTACAGGAAATGAAGTTGTTGGGAGTGTTAGTTACGGCTTATGAAAATGAAGATTTGGTTCCCGGAATTTCTACCTGGTCTGTCTTTGCCTTTTTTTAACTTCATTTATTTATTTTGAGAGAGAGAGGGGCAGGGAGAGAGAGAGAGAGAGAGAGAGAAAGAAAGAGAGAGAGAATATGAATCCCAAGCAGGCTCCACACTGTCAGTGCGGAGCTTGACATAGGGCTCCAACACACGAACTGTGAGATCATGACATGAGCCAAAATCCAGAATCAGACACTTAACCAATAGAGCCACCCAGGTGCCCCTCTTTGTCTATTTAAAACAAAGTTTTTGATAAACTTGCAAACACCATTCATTTGTTTATTTTTGTGTAGAGAAGAAGGAGGGTTACTGGGGTATCCCTATATGTTTATGACACGAGAGTATGGAGGGATAACCCCAAGGAGAGTGTGAAAAGGGAACCCCCTACTCAAGGGTCTCAACGGAGTACCAACCACTAAATAGAGAAATTTAGTTTTAGGTTAAGACAGAGTCCTCGCTAACATTTCTGAGATACATTCTCCTTTTGATTGTAAAAGGGGAAAATTGAGAAAGGCTTACTTCTGACATAGCTGCTGGTTGGCCCTGAAAAGGATTTTAGGGCTCCTCTTCATTCTGTTTATTTTATTGGAGAAGAATCTGAGTCTAGAGGGGTTAAGGCATTACCTGGGCGAAGAGGTACAGCCACTCACATTAAGATGCCCAGTAGGTGGTTTTCACATGGGAGTATGAAAAGAAGCCCCTTTACCCTCTATTCAGCCTCTGACACTTGTAGAAAAAAACCCTGGAGGAGTTGGTTTTGAATAAAAATAGATTCACAATCAAAGTCAACATTGGTTTCAGTAACCTCCTTGCAAAGTGGGTGTTGTGACAGGCCAGAGACTTAATATACTGAGTCATACATCTCAGGACAGTCTCAAAGGTTATTCAAGACCAGATTCAGAAAATACATGGTCATGAGCCTAGGGGATTCACATTCAAAGGTTGTTCTCAGAGCATTTTCCTAGAGGCATGGTTCTAAAGAAAAATAAAGCGTAAGGCAAAGGATTTGGATTTTCTTTCCACTACCTCCCCATCTTCTGTCCCACAGGTTGGCTTGGAGTTGCCTTTGCTGCTTTAGAGTTTTAGTCATAATCTTCCCTTAGGCTCAAGAGGATGTATTTTGATGAGATGAGTCACCTTTGATGTCACGGTCCTCACTCTCCAAGAACAAGGAATCATTAATATCTTGACACCTGATTGTAGAAGTTAAAGCACTTCCTTGGAACTCTAACACAGATTCTGCTGGAAGTAAATGTGCCCTAAAAAAGGAGGAGAAAGAATTCTATTTGAGTGATGCCATTGGAATGTTAAAAGAAATCCAGAGGGGGAAAAAATCCAAGTGAATAATATATATTGGGTCTCTGGCCTCTAATTTGACATTCAGTTCAGATCAGAACTAACCCTGGGAGATCTTGGAATTTAATACCATATAAAAATGCTACCAGGCAAGGAGCTTTATTATACATGGTCATGAAAAATATGGGAGGCGCTGTCTCTGGATATTTTTCTATCAAATTTTTACTCAATTTCACACCCTTTACAAACACAAGCCAAAGTGCTATATTTAAACATCTACATTTGTTGGGATTTCTTTAAAAAAAATAAACAGAAGAATCACATTTCACATGTGTTAAGTGGTGTAATAGTAAACCATATTTAACCAGTTGGGAAAGGCTTCAGCTTTCATCGGTGTACAAAATGTCTTCATGTAAATATTGGAACCACTTTTCAAATGAAGAGTTTTCAAAATAATAAAATAATCACACGGTTCAACATACGGAGTCAGCATGTGACTGTAGGTGTGTGAATGTGAATGTGTGTGCATCTACATGTTTTTAATTCCTTAGGATTAGCGGAATGACAAAATGTGTGAAGGGAGATAGATGGTGGCTATTTTAAGCAGCACAAAAATGTGAGGAGGAGGTGGAGAATGAAAAAAGATCAAGCAGGAAGAGGGACATGGGTATAAGACTAGAAGAAAAGATGAATTTCTTTAAACTAGAAAAATCAAAGCAATGTGTTTTCCCCTTACAGCAATAACCACTTTATTCTAAGGCTTTACACATTAACACCTAAAAAATAGATTTGCGCCATAAATACAAGCTGTCTTCAATGCATATCTCTGGAATTATTTTTCTTTATGATTCTCTTGTGGTCTGACGACAAGGCCATGCTCTCATCTGACATTTTTCATTAGGAAATACCAACCAAGAGTTTTCTTTGATAATGCTGCTACCTTTGCCCTAAAACTCTTTCCAGCTTTTTCCCCCAGCCAATGTTTACTCCATTTCTAGAGTAGCTCAGCTGCTTCACCACTCAGAGAACCCTCCCCGTCTGTCTTTCCCCCTTTCTTCGTCTTGCCAAATTTTCCCTGTCTGAAGGCTGAGATCACATTATATTTCAGTGAACCCTGCCTCTCCCACTGGGTTGCTAACTTCTTATGGGTACAGCCATGTCTTATTCCCATCTGTACTCCTGGAGCCTAACGTGGTATCCTGGGTGCTCAGTAAATATTCTTTGAATTCAAATGTACTACTGTTTTAACGTTCTAATCCTCAGTGAAGCCAAGGATTTTTAGAGGAGAGAGTCAGCTGGGGGGCATTTCTTGTTTAGTACCCTGACTGTGTTGACAAACATTGAATTGCAAAGTCCTTTTTCACAAATGATTAAGCCCTTATTAGGGAATTAAAAAAAATGAGGATTATTTTCCAGTAATGTGTATATTTAAGTGTCTAAACAGAAATCGTGGTTCCTTATTTATTGAGCAGGAAGCATTTTCCTTAACCTTTCATGGTTATAGGTAGCCATTGTCATTTACCTGCTCCCCATTCTCTGAGGATAAGTTCCCTGAGATTCTAGTTGGCAGGCTTAGAATTTTTATGATCATGGCCATGTGGTCTGTTGGATCCTAGGCTGTCATAAGCTTTTGTGAGGAGGCTTTGGTAGGTGTTAGAGGTGGGAGGGGTAGTTCCCCTTCGACCCGGGGAGCCCGCTGCCTTCCCCATGCCCCGAGTGCCACTGATCTCTCTATTAAGGTGCAGCATTCACTCCAGTGACATAATTTTGTTACAAAAAGATCAGTAGTTTGAGGACTCAGAGAGGAATCTTAAAATATGGATTCTGTCCCTGCTAAGCTTGTATGGGAAACTTTCTGTCCTCTTTGCCTGTGTCTTTTGAGCTGGCTCCTTTGTTAATCCCAGAGAACCAAGGTCTAAGAACTCAGGCAGGACAGCTACCTCCTTAGGCAAACCTGGGCTCTGGCCTACTGTCCTGAGAAAATGATCATACTTCCTTCAGTTCAGTGCCCCATTTTATCAATGGTCCAGCCTTGATGTGTCTGGAAGTCCTTCTAATCCCCTCTCTAGGTCAGTTCTGTTACTGTACACCTGCTATGTGCTTGGCATTGTGCCAGAGGCTGAGGCTCCATGTCTGTAGGTGATGTAGCACTTGCTGAGTGGGCCTGTCATGAAAAGCTTCCCTATCAGGTATATTCCTATCAAATGTATAATTTGAATGAAATTGAATAGTTCCATTCTGATGATTAATGGTGGAACCAAGCATATGTTGGCTGTTCTCAAAGCCATGGATTGTGTTAAGGTTTTTATAAATATGTGAGTTTTTTTAAAGAAATGGCAGTCCTTCTAACTTACATCCTCAAATATTCACAGAGCACCTCTGCCACCGTGGGACCTTTTTTTGCCTTGCATTTTTAAGATGCTGAAGTAAAAGCTGGCTTAAAACGGTCCCAAGTGGGGTGCCTGTGTGGTTCAGTCAGTTGTCTGACTCCTGCTTTTGGCTCAAGTCATGATCTCATGGTTGGTGAGTTCAAGGCCTGCATCGGGCTCCACGCTGACAGTGCAGAGACTGCTTGGGATTCTCTCTCTCCCTGTGTCCATACCCCTCCCCCACTTGCTCTCTTAAGCTCTTGAAATAAACTTCAAAAACAAAAACAGTCCTAAGTGCTTTTCTGTGTACCATGAAGCAAGACGGTGGTAGGGCTATGAGAGGAAGCGTGAGAAGCTGGTTGGTATTTAAGTAATGTGGAAACACTGTTTTTAAGCCTTTGGAATGAAAGATAGAGACAGGAGGGACATAGACCTTTGTTAAGAGAAACCGTTGAGGGATAAAGAGCCAGAAATGTGAAACAGATTTTGTACCATGAGGATGTTGGAGGAGATTGTGGTAGTTCTGTGCGTATCTGGGATGGGGAGTCACTTGCTGTCTGTTGGCACCAGAGGTCGTAATGGAGTCCTTGGTGTGGGTCTGAATGTCACAGCTTCCCATCCAGTGTGTTCTGTATATCCTAACCTAGCACATGACTTCAGCCAAAAGAGATGTGTTACCATTGTTGTCATCCATAGCCACTGTGCAGAACCAGTATATCCCAGATGTCACTGTATATTAAAACATTTTTCTTTACTGTTTTTAAATAAATTGATCCACTCATTTATGTACGCCTGTAGTTATGTGCATACTTCCATACATAAATTCTCACCAGTTGGGGCTTGATGATAGGAAAGCACTGTTTTAGGAAGTCTGGTGTGTGGTGTAGTGTGGGCAAGGCAACTCTTCTTGATCCCCTTGTCACTTGATCAGTTGTATTTAATGTCAGGGAGGGATGTCTGCACAGATTTAGAAAATAACCTCATTTTTCTGTCAACTGAGATAGGTAATTCATTTGATAATTGTTTAATGACAGCCTACAATGTGCCGGGATGGAGAGACCAGTGACCCAGGCAGGGTCCCTGCTCTCAAAGATTACAATGTGGTATGATAATGACTACCATAGTGGTACCTGGGAGCTGAGGACACTTGGAGAAGGGGTATCTTGCTTAGATATGGGGATCACAAAGACTGTCTAGGGATCTCAGATGAGGCTTGAACTATGTTGTGAAGAATGAGCAGGGCACAGATAGACAAGGGGGAGAGACAGACACATTCCAGGAAAAGGGGTCAGCGCGTGGAGGCTGGTAGCTTTCTGCAGTGTTTGGGAAACCAAGGGTGGGTGATGACTGTAAGCCCTTAGGTTGCTTTGGGGAAAGTGAATGGGGATGAGGCTGTAGAGGACGGCGTGTGCCAGATCAAAAAGGAAGTCAGATCATGAAGGCTTTGGATGGCTCACTGAGAAGTGGAGATTTATCCTAAAATCCGTAAGTGAAGACTTAACGGAGGAGAATGACATGCTCATATCCACACAGAGGAAGATCACTCTGGTTGTGACTTAGAGGAGGAAGTGGTGAAGGACAGGATGGGAGCAATGAAGGGGCAGGAGATAATCTCAGTGAGAAAGGGTGAGGTGGCAAACACAGAAGTAAACTTGTAAGAGTTCTAACAAAAGATGTCATTAATTAAATTTACTGTTTGGGAGGACAGTGTAGTAAGCCAGGCCCTGGGAAGAGCAGTCAGGCTATTTTAAAGTTTGCATTAAAAAAAGGAAATGAGTAGGAGATCATAAAACTAGGCTCTAGAATGTTCCTGTATTTTGTAGGGAGACAGTACAATGTAGTGGGTAAGCACTTGAGCTTTGGAGTCTGACAAACTTGGCTTTGATGCCTGGCCTTACCTCTTACCAGTCATATGGCCTTGGACATGTTATTGACCCTCAGTTTTCTCATCTGTGGAATGGAGAAATAATATGTTTCAAAGGGTTCTTGTGAGAATTCTATAAGAAAGTATATGTTAAGTACTTTTTAGCACTTTGAGAGTGCTTGGTAAATGGCCACTCTTCTTATTTTTGTAACTTGTAATTAAAAACCCAAAGAGGGAGATTGTAGTGAAAAGGCATGCTATAGTATTAATGGGGCTTTGCTGATAGGAAATTAATGTATGGTCTCCTTCTGACAGCTAGTGTACCAGACTCAGTGCTCTTGGAAAGTTTGTCCCATAAGCAAATTCTTGGGGAAACAGGATCCCTGGAAAAGTGAATTCACAGCTCTCTTTATCTCCCACTGGGAGGGAGGAAGTGTATGTGTGTGTGGGAGAGTTGGAGAGAGGGAGAGAAGGAGGAATGAGTTGGGGGGGGGTCGTGGAAAGGAAGAGGGAGAGAGACAGACACATGTAGACTAGATTAGATTATGGGAGGGAAAGTTAAATTTATGAAGGTAACTGAGTTGGTCAAATTTCTTAGCCTTTCTAAGTCACAATTAAAAACGATGTTGGACTAAGTCCAGTTGCAAAATGGCAGCCCATGTAACTAGCATGCAGAAATCTTTTTTAAAATTCGAGCCAACATTTAAAAATTGGAGATGTGTTACTCAAAAATAGAGATTTCTGGATTCTGTTTTAAAAAGTCAGAAGATGTGGCCAACCAGGCTCCTGTTCCTCCAAGGGCATCAGGGCTACTGCTCCTCTTGGGTGCAGAATCAGTTCTTTTTGAGGCCCATCACTGCATAGTGTGTGCTGGTCAGTCACTGGCTGGTGCTGCTTCTCTTTGTACCGTAGCTGACTCCATGATTCCCGAGGTCCTGTGTAAATTAAAAAATGTGTAATTTTGTGAAAAAATAAATATGTTCCAGAAAAAAAATATGGACTGGATGGAGCCGAGGTATCGATGTCCTTTGTTAAATTGGTTTTTCTCTTCTCAGTGCTGAACATTCAGAAATCCCAAACCAGCCCCTGGTACCAGGGTGGAGGTAAAGAGTAGGCGGGGAGGTGGATGGAGTAGAAAGAAGGGATCTGTGGTTATTTCGGAACCCCAAATTTAAGCTCCTGTGGAATTTGAGTGGAGAGCCAATGTGAAGGAGAATCTACTGTGCAGGGCCACTGGAATATAGATTGTGTTTTCAAAATGGCCAATTTATCAGGTGCAAGCAGAGCATGACAAAACAGCTCCACGCTGTTCTTCCTTCTGTCACATTCCCCTGCCCCTGGCCCTTCCCCCCCTCCCCACCCTGACACCCTAACCCCTTATAGCATTTGCTCCCCCTGCACCTGACTCCGCCTTGCTTTCCTGGCAGGTTCATCCGGAAACAACCAGGTCTCCATGGCAACGTGAAGACAGCTGAAAAATGGCAGCTAAGTGCAGCTGCCCCTCATTTAATATCGACTCTGGCACTGACAGAACAGATAATGGGCAATAACACACCATTATGTTGTGGGAAAATGAAATGCTTCAGCAGAAGGCTGTCATGCTGGGGGGATTTATTTGTTACTGTACCAGCACCAATTTCTCTTCCTTTCCTTTCTTTTTATTCCTTCTTTTCCAGAACAGAGATTTTCTTTCTCTCTCCCTCATATCTTTCCCACTCTCCCTTCTGCAGTTTCTCTTTTTATACTTCTTCTTTCCGTTTTCCCCTCCCTCTTTTCTTCCCGTTCTGAATCACTTAAGGGTATCTACGATATAGGAAAGCACACGTATGTAATCATAGTAATTATTATCATAACGACTTACAAGTTGCAAAGCCTTTTCCAATACATTTTCTTTTTCCATGTGGATGATGAGACAAATGTGTGAAATGAGTGGGGCTTGGTGCTGATATTTATTTTGCAGATTTTAAAAAGGTCTTAGAGAGGTTCAGCAGTTTGCCCAAGGTTGGGTAAGTAAGTAGGCGTCAACCTTCATTCCAACCCAGATTTTCTGGCCCCTAAAGAGGATTCTTACCCTTCTATGACATGGACATTTCAGAGTCACCAATTCCTACTCACTTTATCAGGACCCTATTTCTGACTCAATACTCTTCAGCCCCAGAACAAGTCCCCCAGAAGGAATGTCTGTAGATCTCTACTTATATTAACAAGCTCTTGTACCTCCTGTCTGCCAGCTGGCCTTGGCTTGTTGATAAGATAGGATTATTTTTTGGTTTTGTTTGTATTTTTATTTTTTTAAACCCAGTACATCACTATCTGCTCATTACCTCCCATTGTATTGTTATATAATCATGTAATCTTGGCACACAGAAGGGACACAGTGTACTCTTTGACTTAACAGTGGGGGCATTTTGGTGGACGTCAGTCAGCTTTGCTTTTTGCCAGAAGACGATATGGTACATTGAGAACCAAGGGGCATTGTTGGTGGACCTGGAACCCTCCTCTAAGCTGTTGCTGTGATTTAAGATTTCTTTCGTAGATCTTCTTAATTGTATTTCCATGCAGCTCCCATCTTGTACTGAATATTTAGTGGATGCTTTAAAGTCTAGAGATTTCTGGGATCAAGTTCCTGAATTCCTTTGGTCTTGGGAGGTTTACAAATGGAGTAAGAATGGATATTCCTGTTATGTTTTATTTCTGGTATTGGCTGATGAGGAAAGAACTGAATAGCATGAAGTGTATATAGACATCTAAAGGAAGTGCAGTGTGCGTAATAAATACAGTGGCTTTTTTTTAATCCTAAGAAAGACTGATTTGTGCTGATAAAGACAACAGTGCTTGTATTTCACAGCAGAGGTTTTTTTAAAAATTTTTATTTTTAATATTTATTTATCTTAGACTGAGCATGAGCGGAGGAAGGCAAAGAGAGAGGGAGACACAGAATCCCAAGCAGGCTTCAGGCTCTGAGCTGTCAGCACAGAGCCTGATGTGGGGCTCGAACCATGAGATCATGACCTAAGCCGAAGTCGGATGCCCAACCAACTGAGCCACCCAGGTGCCCCGCACAGCAGAGGTTTTTAACCTAGAATCTCTGAGTTCCTTGAAATGTATGAAAAATTTTGTACGGACAAGGCAATATAATATAGTGGTTCAACCCACTGGCTTTAGCCATACTGAGCAGTGTTTTTGTTCTGCCACTCACCAGGTCTGTAGCATTGGAAAAGTTACGCTCTTTAGGTTTTGGACTTTCAAGCTTATCTGTGACTTAAACCAGAATTGCTGTTACCTCTTGTTCCTCTTCTGTCCATGATATTGTCTTTTTCTAGAATTCCTGCACCCTGAAACTCTTCCTTCAAGTTCTTTTCTCTGGTAGGCATACTCATTTGTAGTTGCAGAAGCTCAAATAGGTCTTTAGCAAAATGCTGACCTGGTGGTAAGGAAGCTGAGGAAACTAGGCTGCTTTGGTCTCTGCTGCTTGGTTTTAGTCCCTGTGTGGTTATTTCCTGTGATGGCTCCTCAGAGTGAAATGAACCTTCATGTCATATCTCGTAATCGTGGAGTGTTAGAACTGCCGAGATCTGGAGATCATCCCACTTCTGCGGTCTATCAGTCCAAATCTTTGCTGCACGAAAAGCAGCTTCTTGGCCAAAGGCCTGCTTTGCTCACTAACCCCCTTGCTGTCTTGCCCCTCTGCCCCCTTTAATTTGTTTGATTGCTTTAAGTTCTTTTAAAAAAACATTTTTTTTTAACGTTTATTTTTGAGACAGGGAGAGACAGCATGAACGGGGGAGGGTCAGAGAGAGAGGGAGACACAGAATCTGAAACAGGCTCCAGGCTCTGAGCTATCAGCACAGAGCCTGATGCGGGGCTTGAACTCACAGACCGCGAGATCATGACCTGAGGTGAAGTCGGACACTCAACCGACTGAGCCACCCAGGCGCCCCATGATTGCTTTAAGTTCTTATGTGGGTGTACTGCTGTTTCTCATCTAAGAGTGGAAAATATAAAAATAGAAAGTATGTTTATTCAGTATTTGCATTATTTTAGTAGTTATATTTAATTCTTGAAAAGCAAAAGTGGCTGGTTTGTGAGAATGAATGCTTTGAAGACTGAGAAATATTTTTAAATGTTTTATCATCTTAATAAATTTTAAAATTAGATTTTAGCATTTAGAAGAGTGTTCAGAAATTGCCCCATTATCTGATTTTTATTCATTATTCAAGGAAATGTAAGAATAATGAGCCCTTTATCTAGCTGTTGGAATTTTGGGACTTCCAAGACAATTGTGAATCTAAAGCTAGCCAGAGATAAGGGGGCACAGCCTTTAAACGAGGGGAAAAACTTATCTTGTAGCCTATGCACTTTCTTCCACATGAATGGAGTAGGGTTAGACAGAATCCTTAGACTTGGTTTTCATATCAGATAGAAGAATCAAGCATTGGTGGTATAGTGGTGATCATAGCTGCCTTCCACATAGAAGAATCAAGAGCTGGAATATAGACAGCGAGTGGAATTGATGGAGAATGTTGGAAGTAGTCACACCTGTGAGCAGGGAGGACAGCAGCAAGGACAGAAGTGCTCCGAGGGAGACCACAGAAGGAAATTCTAATAGAATAGTTCAGGAGACCAGAATCTTTTAGGGCACAAGCAATACCCTCAAGAGAACTGAGTATAATGTTAAACCAGAAAGCATACTCAGAAATCATGGAGATTTCAGGGAAGGGTCTTTCAGGGACCAACATCTTTTAATAGCTTTATAGAAGCACCCATGAAGGGTTCCTGGGTAGCTCAGTCAGTTAAGCATCCAACTTCAGGTCAGGTCATTATCTCATGGTGTGTAGGTTTGAGCCCCTCATCAGGCTCTCTGCTGTCAGTGCAGAGCCCGTTTGGATCCTCTGTCCCTGCCCCCCTCCCTGCCTCTTCCTTGCGTGCATGCACACATACACTCTCTCTCTCTCTCTCAGAAATAATTTTTTTTTTTAATGCACCCATGAAATAACTGATGCTCATCAAGATTATAAAACCCTAGACTCTTTTGGTTGGATGGATCTTAGACATTGTCTATCTCTGGACTACTCAAAGTACTTCCTGTAAGGTCAGTGCTGTCCAAGAACTCTTACCTATCTGTGCAAATTTGAATATTGAGACTGAGAGTAACCATTTAAACACTTGGATAGCAAGTCCTTATATGGGGACATCCAGATCAGTGGACTGGTGCCATTGAATAGGGTGTCAACCAGTTCAACCTGGTGGATCCCATGTGGCATTTAGCTGCTAGTTCTACACCTTAGGGCCATAAATTGGCCTAATGGATTGGAAATTTAGAAAACAAAACAAAACTGGTTCTTTACCACAAGACTTTGCGAGGACCTGATCTAGTTAAAGAGCCTCATTTTACATATGAGAATATAGATGCTTCATCCAAGCAATTCTAGAAAGATAGTGGCAGAATCAGAATGATATTTTAACCACAAAATATTTTTTTGAAGGACATAAATTATACCCAACATACTCACTTTCTTAAGACAGAGAATATAGATGCTTCATCCAAGCAATTCCAGAAAGATAGTGGCAGAATCAGAATGATATTTTAACCACAAAATATTTTTTTGAAGGACATAAATTATACCCAACATACTCTCTTTCTTAAGAGGGAAAACATGCAGTACATTTTAGAAATATTTTCTTAAAAGTATTAAACATTTGAAATCTTTGGGCTCTTAAAAATTTAATCGTTCCCCCAAAGACTCCACATTTCAAATGAGGTTTTGCTATATACACACATACAAGTTTGTTGCCCGAAAGAAAGCATATTTTGCACCTTTAAGTTTGTTGATCTCTGGAGTCATTATTTTGTTTCTGGGAATTCTTAAAGAATATAGGGGTCATGTTAGATGGCCCTTTTCTGGGTCAATTTTGCCCAAGGCACTCTCTAATAGTGAATTAGGTAATGAAAGAGCTCTCCTGGGCTCTTATGATGCAATTTAGAGCATATGTCCTGGTAATAGACTGGATGGGGGCTTAGCAGCTATTGGAACTCTAGGGGTCTCAAAGCATGACTAAGTCTTCTTCAGTGTCTACTATTTTCTACTATTGGTGTGTGGCCCAGGCATATCAGAATCTAGATGTGCCCTTGTGACACCCTTGTACCTACTTTCATCAGAATCATGGCCAGATAAAACTTAATAAATGTTTGGACACTTCTCCCACTGCCCTACTTAGGTTATATTGGTTATGTCTCATGAATGGAGGTTTTGAACCAACTGGAAGTGGATAGTATCATAGTGGTCACGATACTGTAATAACAATATCTCACTTGTATTACATTGTGCTTTTATCTCATTGAGCCCTCATCATAATCCTACAGAGTTGGCAAGATTCTTTGTTATATGTGAAGAGAATCAAGGTCTCAATGAGATGAACAGATGTTGACTTTATTCCCAAATTAAATCTCAAATCCACCCACATGTGTACATCTCCATTGTCACTATGCAATTCTGCACCAACGTCCTCTGTCATCTGGATGATTGTAGAAACCTAGCAACAGTCTCCCTGCTTCACATTTAGCTCTTCTAATCAACTGTTTATATAGCAGCCAGAGTGCTCTTTTTAAAGTATAAGCCATGCCATGTCACTGTAAGCCTAAAACTGTTTCATGGTTTCCCTTTCTTTAAAAACGAAGTCCAAACTCCGTGACAAGGTTTGCAAAGCACTCGACCACCTGCAACTTTATCTTGTGCCTCTCTCCCTTTACTCCCCATCCATTGGCCTCATTCGCTTTCAGGTTCATCAAGCTCTTTTCTGCCTGTGCAGGTCTCTTTCCTCATTCTCCCAATGGCTAACTAAGCTCATATGCAAGCTTCAGTTTTAATTCTGCTTCTTCAGAGGATATCTCTAGTCCTTCAATCTAAATTAGCCCCTCCCACTTTCTCTTTTCTCTCATACCACCCCCATCTTGTCTTGACAGAGCTTAAAAAAATTCACAGTTATATCCACCAGTGGGTCTCTTTGTTTGTGGGTTGTTTCTCACCCTGGACCACAGGATTGATGAGGACAAGATCCATGGCAATTTTATGTACCAGCGGACATTCAGCATATAGCTCACTGCCTGCCTCAGAGCTGGACTGCTATAAATATTTATTAAATAAAAAAATGAGGGGGTGATATCGCAGGAAGGCACTGATGGGCGATGGTGGTTTGAGACAATGCCACTCTGCCTGTGAAATAGTTCCTAGTTACCTTTGGTTTTGTTCTTACTTAAACACAACTGGGGGTTCCTGGAGAACATGCAGCCTGGCACATAGTAAGAGCTTAATACATATCTGAATAAATGACTTGATGTGTAATGAAAGAAGGAATGACATTTATAGATTGTTCTGCTGCTATGCTGTCTGTGTGTTTATGGTGGTAGACCACACAGTGTTATATCACTGTCCCCAAGTTGCACTCTTGTCCTCCTTTTAAGTGGGCTAGATGTCTATCACCCCTCACCTACTGCTGCACTGGAGTCCAAACAGCCTCTGATTTATCATTTCCCCTTTCTCTTGTCACTGCCAAAGTCTGTCCTGAGTGAGGAAGCAGCTTGGTTAAAGAACAAAATCCGTGGTACTTTTTTTTTTTCCCTGAAGAATACCATCAGGGCCAAGGCTATGATTAATACATATAATTGAAACAAATGGCAGCTAACTGCAGAAAACCATCTCCCAGCTGTTGGAGGAAGGAAATTGAGGACAGCCGGTCCCCATTGAATGGTTACCAAAAGAGAGGAGCTGGTAGGAGCAGGAGAGAATACACATCACCACCCCACATCACTCCAGGGCTGTGGTTTGGGCCAGAGATACCCCGAGGGCTCTGTCTTATATGTGAACTTTACCATAAAATTGTAGTGTCATTCGTTTTTGGGGCTAGGGCTTAGGGCTGGGCTTTGCATCTGGGGTTGGCTTGTCAAGAGGCTCTGTCCTATTGGATTGGCTTTTAGAATCCTTATGTCCCAGACAGCCTTACTGCAAACCCCAGGTTAAATATCCTTATAAGGAGACAGGACTCTTTGGGGTCTGTATCAGATTTCTTCTCTCCTTCCTTGTTCATTTATCCTGTGCCCATGGAACGGGGAGCATGGTGGGAAGGAAGAAGATACGAGTTCTTGCTCTGAGTCTGCTTTGTGATCCTGAGCAGACCCTTCATCTTCCTGGGCCTCAGTCAGCTCAGTCTATAATATGGGCTATCAGACCAGAAGATCACTGTCTTCTCAGTTGTAAGAGTTTGTGTTAGGAAAAAGAAAAGTATATGTACAAATTACACACATATGTAATGTTAGATCTGTTTATCTATCTAGATATTTATCTCCCACTGCCCTTCTTCTCAGTGTACTATTTCATAGTTAGCAGCCCCAAAAGTTATATGGCTTTTGTGTCAGTGTTCATATGTGTCTGGCTATACTACTACCTAGTTCAGGTACAGGATTTTATCAACACACAAATCAGAAGACAAAGGAATCTGAAGCTCAGCAGACTCCATGCACATAAGCTTCCCTAGACCACCAGACCAGAGTTGTGCATATACTTTTGCTTTGACTTTGTTTGGCAAAAATAAAACATCTTGGAAACCAAAATGAGAAGCAGAACCTTGGGCCAAGGTGTGCTATGATATTTGATGAAGCTCTTCCCTCTGAGTCTGTAGCGGGGAGAATTTTGCCATGTGACATATTCTCCCAGCACACGTAGACCATTCTTGGTCTGTGAGCACAAAGTCAGACCTGAATGTTCTGGGAAGTCAGCTGAAGGACACTGTCAGCACACCAGCTTTGGAATTAAGTGCACTGCAGTCACCGTCCCTCTGGAAAACTCTGTGCATTATGAATGCTGACTCTGGAAGTGCACATTCTGAACATCAGGGCTTAGAAAATAGCCGAGAGAGAATGTTCTCCCAGAAGAACCAACCTCTGAGCTTCTGCCTTGTGCTCTGTACTGTTTCATCATCTCACTGTATCCTCAAACAATCTAAGAAGTAATGCTCTCTTCTCTTTTTGCATAAGAAACCGAGGATCGGGGAAGTTGACAGCTCTTATTTAAGGTTACCCTTTTAGTTGTGGGTATCAGTGCTTTGGTGCCAAAGAAGAAAAAGCAATTTCTTTCTCCAAATAGAAGGGGACTTCTTTCTGTAGGGATTAAAAGAGGAAAATAGCATTAGAACTTCAGGACTCTTGCTTCTCTCTCTGACCTCTGGTTATTCCTGTAACTTGATGTATGACTCCCTGATGCGATGGCTGTGTTCTGCCAGTCCGTCTTGGAACCTTACACAACTTACCTTTACTCTTGCAAGCAAGATCATCTCTTGGAAGAATTCCATCAGGGAGGGTGGAGCATTATCCAGAAGCCAGAAGTCTTCACCTACTGCTTGAATTTTCTGCAGAGTTCCTCCTTTACTTAAGAGTCACAAGATGTTAGAGAGATCCAGAGCATTAACATCAGAGAAAGGTTGAGGGTCCCTGACACGCTGTCACCTTTTCATATGGATGACCCTGCTTATAAAATTCAATTTGAAACTTTCCATTCATTTTTGCTGACATGGACTAAATGTTTGTGTCCTCCCTTTCTGTCAGATTCATATATTGAAACTCTGATCCCCAAAGTGATGATACTTGGGAGGTGAAACGAGGCTAGGAGCTATCTTATAGGTGTGGGATTACTTACTTGTATTCCCTTGGGAGTCAACTAGCAGCTTGGTCTATTGATGGTAGAGCCTGGACAAAGGAGAAGAACACCAAGCACATTTGAAACAATTTCAAGATGGAGACATTTTTAATCATTTCAGACAAATGCAGATAGAATGTTTACTGAGGTGTTGCGCTAGCCCTTGACGTAATAGTTGGAAAGCACAGTCCTCAGCTAGATGCAGACAATGTGTTAGGCAGCTAGAAAAATAACCTGCTTGAACTTCTTCTGATTTATTCCCCCTCCCTCTCGTGTCTTCGTTCACAGTAAACACATCAATATGGAGCAGCTAGCAGATGAACACTTCTTTATCAGACGTACATGTGGGTTCTGGTGGATGCTTCTGCATCTCACAGCAGTAGGAATGGCAGAAGGGGGGCTTACTGATGAAGCAGGCACATCCTCTCCCGGACTGGTTGGTAATGGTGTTTATTTGTGTCTGGGAATCAGAATATGGGGACAATGTCTTAGTTTGTGGTGATGGAAATTATATTGGAGGCCAAGTAAAATGCTGATGAGAAAGAGAAAGGAGGAAGAGGAGGAGGATTTTTCAAGTGCTTACTCTATGTCAGGTTGTTCTCTAAAGGCTTTACTTGTATTTAAACCTCAGTGCAACCCTAGGTGACACCTAATGTTATTATGTTATTTATTATGCCCGTTTTATAGGTAAAAAAAAAAAAAAAAAAAAAAAAAAGAAAAGAAAAAGAAAACAATAACCCTGAGGCTTAGAGAGTTTAAATAACTTCCCAAGTTGATGTAGATTTAACCATTAGAGTCAGGAGAAGAGCTCTCCCCAGCTACCCAGGAGATAAATTAGTTAAGAGTCTCCATCCATTTGAAAGGATTGGAAGTCCCAATCATTTCTGGATGTCCCAGTCTTTCTCTAAACTTCAGGAGGTCCTGCCAATATTGTTAAGCAGTATTTAATCCCTTTGAGATATAAGCTGTTGGGGTGAGGAAGATCATGGGCTTGAGTGAAGATTAGCTCCAAGTCATGTTCAGTCTAGTCCCAGACTTAGGAAGGCAGAGAACCGGCAACATTTAGAGCACGAAGGGATGTACTTTGCAGCCCTATCGCTCTTGTGTGCTCCCCCGGTTATATGAAGCCCCTGGAGAAATTTCTGTTTTCCAGATGAGAAGTATGAAGAAATAAGACAATTAGCATTTTCCTTTCCTCAATAAAATTGCTTTGTTGTTGACCTCACTAATCATATATTTTCCTAATTTAGTCAGGTTAGGCGAAAATTTACCTTTGGACAGTGTAGGTTGGGGACTGGATTTATAAAACAAAAAGAGAAAAGAGTTACTGTGTTCTGTGAGGTCAAGTCAGGAAATTAGTACCAATCCCCACTATGTAAGGACAATTGTTTGTATTCAAATAACAAATGCACTAATTACAAAAGAATATCCATTTTTGAATTGCTTATAAGATTCCCACACACAAGTAGTGAAGTTTTCTTTTCCCCTTATATTGTTGGAGATAAGAAACAACCATTTCTCTCAGAAAGCATTTGTTAATTTTTTTATTTAATCTTACTGATCTTTCTTCCAGTTAGGAATTAGTGAGATTTTATTCTATTAAATTGCATATAAGAACTGTTGTCCTTGCTTGAATAATCAGTTTTCACCTCAGTGCCTTTTGTTTTGGTTGATGCATTTGCTCACTTGCATCTATTATTTGGTAGAAGTTTTAAGAAAGCTGCCACTTTTGAGCAAGATATGCGATGTCCCTGAAATGGATTTGGATGTTGGGACACCTGTGACAGTGGGATTCGCGCTATGAAGGCAGTGGACTCTTTCACATATGAGTTGAGGGTATACACTTAACAACTTATTTGTACTTAAACATTGGTTCTCTGTAATGAGACTATTCCAGTTGGAAATAAAAAGTTATTTTCATAATTTAAGGGGCAGAATCGGCTGGAGCTGGATCAGTGTCCTGTGGTCCTGCTGAGTGAGTGATTGCATGGAAACATTGGACAGCTTATAGACCTCAGGTTGAACCACCTCCCAAATAGTGTCCACTTCTCTCAGTTCTCACCCAAGACAAACCTGTGTATGACTTCGGATAGTAAACAAACATGTTTCAGCATGGTGATGGCAAAAGTATTAAAAGGATGTGTTGGTGTGTGTCAGGTCACATTCTGCACACCTTTTGGTTGTGTGAACGGTTTCTGGAGCTGAAGCACTTTACGATGTAAAGTTCAGCCAATTTGTCTTGTGATCCTGCAGAGCCCTTTCACTGTGGCCAGAGGCACTTGAGGCATAGAAACCCCCAAGGGGACTTACCTCTTTTCCTTTTGGTCCCACAAAGTGATTTTGAGATTTGGAAAGGAGTCCTGGGAAAACCGAATGGTGTTCCATTGATGTTCATGCTCTATCGTAGCTTATAAGCAAGACTGCTTTTTAAAGTGGTACAAAGGGGGTGCCCTGTGAGTACAGGCTGATACAGGCACAGAATGGGAGAGACATACTTTGTGGGTGAGCAGGTGCTAGTCTGCTGGCAAGGCCATGAGATGGTAAGATTTGTGGGATAAATGTTCTGGTCATTGTATTTCTCAACCTTTCCATATTTTCATTTTGTAAACCTTGCAAGGCAGAAGCTTGATTTTAGAAATAGTTGTGCATTTTTGCACTAAACTCTTTTGAAGTAACTGGTAATGGCTTATTTTAAGATTTAAAGTGTTATTTTTTAATAGACTGCTAATAGTAAGAGTTACCACTTACTAATTACTTACCAAGATCCCAGCACAGTGCTAAAGGCTTCCCATGTATTACACCATTTAGTTTTGACAATAGGCGTAGGACTTACAAATTATTATTATTACTATTATTATTATTATTTTAATTTGCTGATGACTAAACTGAACTTTAAAGAGGATAAGTGATTTGCCGAAAAAGCTTCAGGTGACTTCCAAGGAAAGATAGGATTCTGTCTAAATGGCAAAGCTTGAATAATGTCTTAGCACTGCCTTGCTTTAGATATTCTGTATGTTAATTCTGTATTTTTCTTACTCCTGGGATACAGAAGTCAGATTTCATGAGAATATGGTTCTGTTTTTTAGAATTCTTCAGTACCTTTGATTATTAACCCTTCCTTCTTCCCAGTACAGGGAAAGGGTTGTTTCAAAATTGGGTGGCTTTTACTTAAAGAAAGACGTGTGGCTGTCTCCAAAGTGTAAAATATCTTCTTGTCCACTAACATGTGGGGACTCTCAAACTGTCAGTTGACCTGTTTGCTGACATTTTGTAGACTTCCTGCCTTTATGCAAGAGCATAGAGAAATGGCTTTGGTAGATACCATTTTCTACACTAGCACAAATGCCCCTCGCCACACAGCTAGGGAAACAATAAGGATATGTATGATTGGAAAAGGAGGTTTGTGGTGATAGGGCTGGGCACCCAGTGGACACATAATGAATCCTTGATTATTGTGCTCTCTCCTTGGCTTGCAGCCCAACATAGGATTTTCTCTGGGCTGTGGTTGCAAGCTGACACCTGCAGATTTGTTTGTTCTCATATGTAGCTGAATAGTCAAAATGCTTTCTCCACCTCAAGGTGGAGGGCAAGCACTGTGCAGAGTCAGAATTGGCAGCTGCTAGGCAATATAATTTGAGGGACTCCGTGGAGTACCCCCAACCAAAAAAAAAATAGTCCTTCTCTTGCTTGAAATTTCACACTTATGGCTTGATTCCATTGGGCTGAGAGATGCCTCCTCCTTAAAGAAGTGCAACTCTTCTCACAAGGGGAGGTAACTCTTATGTCCCTCACATAATAAAATGATCTTTGGTGCTTGTTACACACTTGAGGTAGAATAAAGGATGTGGGTGGAGGAGGAGATGGAAGAGGTCCATAGAACAGTTTTGCTTAGAGCTGACCTGGTAAGAGGAGAATAGCATATCTACTGCACAGAGACCAGGCCTGAGTGCCAAATGCTACACACAGGGACATGCTTCCAATTGCCATCTGTTTCCAAGAGGAGGCTGAAACAGCTTTTCCAGAAGAGAGTTGAGGAAGGGTCACTGGACATCAGGGGGCTGTTGGGCTTCCTGCAGCGATTCAGGGAAGGGGTTAACCAGTGTAGGGTAGCCACGGTTCTGATGACTGGAGGAGCATAGGAAGCACACAGTAGGTGAGATTTCATAGAAAGGTCAGTGTCAGCAGGGACTATCTCTGCTTTCTCATGTCATCCTCCAAGGAACAGGGAGGAAGTCTAGGAGGGCAGAATTGGAGAGCAGCAAACTGACAACCTGGAGGAGATTCCCTTGCCTGGGAGTTAGTGATGGTATTGGAGCCCTGGCTTTGCGTCTAAGAAGCTCTGTAACTCAGTGCAAGTCTCAGGACCTCTTTGGCTTCCAGTTCTTTATCTGTAAAATGAAGGCATTTGACTAAAGAGACCCACAAGTTTCTTCTGGTTATGAAGAATATAAATTAGAAAAAAATTGTACCTGCATTTCAAAGAAAAGCATGAGGGATTATTTTTTTCTTACTCAAGATCTAACAGTGATGGAATATGGGTCAAGTCATTCAAAGGACTTGCCTTTTTCCTGCCCCACCACCTCCAAAGGATATTGATCTCAGTAAGATGTCAGTCAGCACCCTGTTTTGTTAAGGGAGGTTAGCATTGTATTCTTCTTCTTCTTTCTTCTTTCTTCCTTCTTCTTCTTCTTTTTTAAATTTAGTTTGTCTTGATACAAGACTGGGGATGCTAATATCCCATGCCAAAGGAAGGTCGCTGACAACATCTTTGCCCTCTCCGGTGAGCCAGTCCCCTCTTGGACTTAGCCTGGATTACCTGCATCTGGGAAGGACTTGGACAAAGTAGTCCCTACACACAGGAACTGAAAGGGAGCCTTTCTCACCTCTAGACTATGAGGACACAGGTTAATTCTTCCATAGGAAATAAAGGAAAAGTGATGCTTCACCATCAGCCATAGCTTTAGAACTTCCCCAAGCCTGAATCCCTGGGAGGCTGAAGTGGAGTTTGAGGCTTCAGATGAGGCGTCAGAAGATCCATCTTGCTCCATGTGTGCATGAGGCTTTTGGACGCTGATGTGGGAACCATGAGGTTACCTGGTGAGGCAGTCCGGGACAGTGGTGAAGAGTGAAGGCTTTGGGGTCATCCAAACCTGGTTGTGAGCCCTAATGCTGCTTCTTACCAACTGAGCCACCATGGACAGATAAAAAAAAAGCCTCAACCCTCACATCTGTAGAACAGAGACTGTTACAGAGCTCACCTCTCAGGGTTATGATAGTTCCGTGAGATGTCCAAGCAAGGAGGTGAGTGTGGTGCATGACACGGAGCCAACCATCCACAGAATGGGTTGTTGCCATTGTTATTAAATAGTGCAGCCCTGTGGCCAGTGAACAGCATCCTATAAAGGAGCAAACCATTTAGAGTAACTGAATTTAGGGAACCATTTAGAACTCTGAGAAAAGGAACTTGACATGCGGCAATACTCAATTCTTCTCAAACTTATCTCCTTTTATGTAGCTTGTTAAGTAATGATGAGTTCTAACTAGAGTATGTAGCTCTCCTTCATCTCTCCCTAACCACTGAGCCCCAACTGTGTCTGATAAAGCACCTGTGTCTGTACAGTTCATTTCATATTCAACACAGACTGGGAAATGAAACCTGTCTTTCACAGATCTGCAGAAAACAGTCATCATGGGCACTTCTTAGACTGTCCAGGGAGTTAAAGCACTAGGTCATTATTTTTTTCCCTTCAAAAAAAATACCATAACTTTATTATTATTTTTGTCAAATATCAAAACTTAAAAAAATTTCTTTTTTGCCTTTAAACATGTATATTTGTTTATAATCTGATATCAGAACACTGAGAATGCTCTCACCTCTCTGTGGATGGATGTGTAACCATCTCCCCAAATATAGTTTGTGCCAATATCAAAGTTATCCACGTATTTCAGATGAGAAAGGGACCCAGCTTGCTCCATGGGGATGACATAAAGGAATGCCATTATGGGCTCTTCAGAGGGCAGTCCCCACCCACAGAGGGCCTGGACGAGTAGGTATGAGGCTGTTGCCAGGTGGTTGGCTCATCTGTGTCGTGGAGACAAGGAGCTTCTCCTTCAGAGAGCACCTGAGGTTGAGAGCATCCGTACCACTTGGAATGCCTGTCAGTGCTCGTGGAGAGTGGAGAGGCATTTTATGTATCAGAAGCTGCTGCATGCTATAGCTTCTCCTTCTTTTCTTGTCCTCTTTATTTTCCCTCACCAGCATGGTATTAACAGCTTTTCCAGGCCTTCTGCCGCTTTCAGGAAGAGAAATCAAGAGGATTGGGAGAATCCAATCCTCTTGTGCTTATTCTCTTCACCGTCTTGATTTGTCTTTTGTTTCTTCTCCTTTTTCCTTCCTTTTCAACAATTTCTGTGTTGCTGCTCTGCGTGAGGCTAGAGTCTCTTTTTCCCTCCTCCCTCCTTTTTTTACTGCTTTTAATTGTTTTGGTGCTTTTTGTTTTTCCCTGACTTGAGCACAGTGAGAAAGGTCAGCTGTCAGCACAGGGCTGTATGCTGCTGATAAAGCCTCCAGGAGACTGCATTGGAGTCATTAAGCAGCATTCCCTCCCTGAAGTCAGAGTCTCCAGTGCTTCAGAGGGGAGAGAAAAAGAAGCTCAAAGAGTAGAAAAGGCAACCCATCCCAAGTGAGTGGCTTAGCCACACGAGCACTGAGAAGCATACTACTTACCCGGAGCCCTTCTCCAGGGACAGAAGCTATTGAGTGCCAGCTCTGGTGACCCTGGGACATTGATAAGACACATATGCAGGCCTTAGAAAAATGGACCCTCAACTGGGAATTAGGCATTCAGCATCCCGGAGGCCACACTTCTGAAATTGTCCCTTTAGTTATTGGATGCCTGTATCTACCCTAGAATTATTTTGCAACTAACTCACTTATATAAAAATAGGAAAACCTCTGTTCTGGTCTTGGCTCTGTTGCTAGTTCCTTTAGTAAAACTATGCTAGGCTTGTAAAAAGAAGTAGAAAATATGATTTTAAAAGTACCTCCCATTGCTAGCTGAATTTCACTTTTCTCTGCCTGCAAAGTAGAAGTGAGGAGCATGTCTCCTCTTGGACGCCGATGTGAAAACCAGTTAATTCCTTTTTTTATAAGTGTCTTGAGGTGAACCCAAGATCAAAGTTCTTGGAACTCCTCCATATTGCCTATCTATCAGGAAATTCATGATGTAATACTGCAGAGCTTGAAAGGAAATGGTGGACATCTTTTGGAATGGAAAAAAAAGCAAATTATAGGATAATAATAGCATCAAGTTGTAGAATTCTTTATGTGCTATCAAAGTCTGTTTACACTTCACAGTGACCTAGTTTAAGGATAAAACCCTACCTCAGCATACTTTAGAAATGTGACATGCTAAAATCTGATGGAACTCTTCCTGTTTTCACTATCAACCTACTAAATGATTAGTGTTCTCAAAACACGTTTGCTAAATGGATGAATGAATGAATGAATGAATGAATAACTTAAAGGCTTTAAATAACATAGTCAATCAGCTGTGCCAAGCACAGTAGTGGTTGCATACAAGGAGGAGTTGGGGTAGATATTGCTGGCCATGAAGAGTGTGTAATTAGATTATACTGGTACTGTTGTCTTGCCATAGAAAAGGGAACCAGGGGTGCCTGGGTGACTCAGTTTACCATCTGACTTCGGCTCAGGTCATGATCTCACAGTTCGCGAGTTCAAGCCCTGCGTTAGGCTCTGTGCTCATAGCTCACAGCCTGGAGCCTTCTTCAGGTCCTGTGTCTCTCTCTCTGCTCCTCCTTCACTCAAGCTGTGTCTCTCTCTTTCTCAAAAATAAACATAAAAATGTTACAAAGAATTAAAAAAAAAAGGGAACCAAAGGCTAATGACTAGAGCATAGCTAACTTGAGAGTCATCGCAGAAGGTGCCTGTCTAGACCAGCCACCACAGAACCCCTAGAAGGTCACACTGTGATTGCTTAGCTCCTGATCTGCATTTCATACAAAACCTAACCTTTACTACATTGGGAGGAGCAGTGAGATTGAAGTTAGACCCAAGTCCAGCCTTGTTCTAAATTCCCTCATTGTCAATTATTGTTATTCTAATTGGGTAGCCTTGAAACCCGGAATCTCAGCTTTCCTGTTTGATAATTCAGGTAATGATACCTAAATAGGTTATTGTGAGGATTATATGAAATATCTGCATAATACTAAACCAGAGCTAAAGCCCGTGATGAGCAGTAAGCTTCAAAAATGGTAGCTGGTGGGGCGCTTGGGTGGCTCAGTCGAATGACTGTCCAACTCTTGATTTCAGTTCAGGTACTGATTCCATGGTCTTGGAATGACGCCCTGTGTTCTCTCAGCATGGAGCCTATTTAAGATTCTCTGTCTCCCTCTCTCTACCCCTCTCCCCTGCTTGTGTGTGCTCTATCTGTAAAATAATGGTTAAAAGGTAGCTAGAAGCATTATCATAACCCCCATCTCAGGAACTGTGGGCATTTCATGGTAATAAAACAATAGTGATAGTGCCTATTCCATGAGGTCACTGTAGGATTGAAAAAACAGTATACTTGTAAAGGGCTTCTCTCTGTGCCAGGCACATAGTAGAGGAACACTAAGTACTAGCTTCTTTCCTTCTCCTTTCTTTTATGAGGTCTTCTTACTTTTCTGCTTCAGTTGAGGGCAGCAGGGCACGATTACTCTTTTGTAAAGTGGTGCTCCAAAGGCCCCAGCAGGTGGGTACTAGTAGGTAGTTGGGATGTGGGTAGTGGGGTAGCAGGGAGGGAAAGAAAGAATGAACGTGCTCAAGGGATGAAAGACAGACCATTTTATGTCAAATGTATGTTCACCAGAGGCTGCAGTTCTGAAGTTTTTATCCAGTTTCTGCCTGCTCCTGAAGTTATTCTAATAATTTTCAAGGGAACACCAGTGTTTGCATAAATCATCCCATACAACTCAATTAGTTACTTATAATACAAGGATACCTCTGATCCCAAATTCAAACAATTGGAAAGCAAAAGCTGTTTATGCATGATGGCATACAGTGGTAATTCACGATGAGCTAGGTGGCTCTAAGATACGATGAAATCTCAGAGAGCCTCTGAATCCTCAAAGTGGGTTTTGGTTGTTCTTTGAGTTTAAAGTTCATAAAAAGTAATCAACTATAGCAACAAATACCTTACTTATAATGTTAATGTGATTATTCTTTAAAAACCAGAATGTCAAGTTTGAAATGGTCAAAAATTCACACCTAACAAAAGCATCCAATTAATTCAAGCCGCTTTCTTTGTCAATGATTCTTGATAATTGAGAGTTTTATTTGATCTGCCTAATCTTTTTTTTTTTTTTTTTGGGTGCCTTCTGACATGTGACCCATGTAGAGAAAACCATCCTGTTTTTCCAAAGATTGTTCCCATTTTAGCACAGGGAATCCCATGTCCTGGGAAACTTCTCAGTCCCAGCAAATTGGAATGGTTGGCTACTCTGTTTGAAGCTCCTGGTAAACCCCTTTTTGGGAGGGTGCTGTGTTTTGGTAAACACCTGACTGAGAACATACAAAGAAAAGATTCTCTGGTTCAGTGGTTCTTCAAACTTTTGGATTTTGTTGACATCTAAACTTTCTACAGAGAAGGGAAGGAACGCAATAGTGGTGACTACTTTTTATTTGGCAATTAATGACATTAACACATTTCATCTGTCTTCACTGTCATTTTATAAAAGACAGGAAACTCAAAAACCAAAAAAAGTAGAAAGAGGTAGAATGAGAATCCCATGTTCTCAATGCCTAGTGCAGCACTGAGTATGTCCTGCATAAATATTTGTTGCATGAATGGTGAGTAAATTTAGTTTTTATTAAAAAAAATGTAATAGAACGTCCATATTTTTCTGATTGTACCATGGATTGTTGAAAATTTTACTTGAGACCAATGTTTGGGAACCAGTGTTTGAATCCAAGTCTGTGGACTGTTGGGTTTTTTGGTGGTAATTTTTCATTGTGAATTATGGTAATGGCATTCTGATGTCTCAGTCACATGTTCATTAGTTGGGATAGTCAGTCTTTCACCATATGGTGACTCCTGAAGAAGGATAAGACTGTTTCTGGCCCTTTAAATCAGAGAACGGGATTCGGTCCACTTCCTCTTAGACTTCAATTGCTACCATATTGAAATGTATCTTTATTGACATCTTCATGGGGGGTCTCACCACATCTGGCAGGAATGAGCTACCATTCTACTTTATGTTTTTAACTCTTGGACAGTGTTTTAATGTACCCTGACTTACTTTTCTGTGTTCTGATTCATTCACCTAGCTAGTATGATGAGAAACCTTGACCAACTGGTATTATGTATGTATATCCTAATTTCTGTAAGTCTGGGATCCTCTATGCAGCATCTTCATATCACAGTTGGGATATCCAAATCATTCATTATTTTATCACAACCCTTGGATAAAAAATTGCCACTGATAAATATTAACTAGTATTGCCGGAGAAGGTTAGGATTTTGGTTTTATTGACATTGGAACTGTAAATATCCATTCAAATTGTTTATGTTTTGAGAGAGAGAGAGAGAAAGAGCAAGCTGGGGAGGGGCAGAGAGAGAGGGAGAGGGAAGTCTCAAGCAGGCTCCATGCTGTCAGTGCAGAGCCTGACATAGAGTCAGACACTTAACTGACTCAGCCATCCAGGGCCCCCTGTAAATATCCACTGTAAATGACTATACAAAGTACAAATGAGTGTCTATTTCAGAGTCTTACAATTCCTGTTTTTTGTGTTCTTTTTGATCATAAGTCAACTAACCTTTTTCTCTTCTGCAAGCCCTGAGCATATTTCTGACTATAACTTCTGCTATCATAAGCTGGAGTCCAGCTGTGTGGCCCTGGAGCTTCAGTGAGCTTGTTGGGGGTGATGCAACATCTGTAAATGGTTTGTGAATCATTCTGACTCAAAAAAGAGGATATCCATTTTAGATTCATTGCGTCAAAAGTGGATTTCCTTATTTATGCTCTCATAATTGAGTGGTTTTTGTTTTTAGCACTTGTGTATTTCCAGTGTTGGAAATGTGCAGAATTCCTACAGTTTTCTTTAGTGCTCTTAGGATCTGTATTTGTGTCCCAGAGTGTGTGGTTAATTCATCTCACTGTTTGCTTTGTTGGGCAGAGAGAGGTTCCTACAGAAGCTGTCAAAGGGTGCTTTACAAAATTAGATAGTGTACATGAAAGTGGCTTGGAAAATGTGACATGCATGCTATGCAAATGGGTTTGTTTTGTTTTTAAAGAGATGAGTAGTTCACCTCCCACAGGAATACTATTGACAGAGGTCTTTGCAAAGATACGCAGCCCTCAGCAGGAGGCAGCATGACCTGGGGGACAGCATATAGTGTTTGGAAGTTGACCTTAGCTTGTATTTTGAATCTGCTTCTTGTTAGCTGTGGTAGTGTACAGGTATATCCCTTGTGAACCTCTGCTCTGTCATCTGTAACGTGAGACTGGTAAAACTTTATTTCACAGGGCTTTTGTGAAATACCAAGTATTCCAGTAGAAAAGCTCCTCTTTCAGGTGACACATGAACACAGATATGTTATCTATTCATATTAATATTAATTAATTAATTAATTAATATTACATGGGTTCTCATGGTAAGTGTTTTGAACTCGTATATCTGAAGTCGTCAAAATAAGTCTTGGTTAATTTTTGTCAAATACTATGTGTATAGTATCAGGACTCTCTATAAGAGCCTGGAACGTAATATAGGTTTAATAAATGTTAATTTCCTGTCCTTTTTACACTATGGCAAGAAAAAGTCTTCTAACTCTAAAAAAGAAGAGGTAGAAGAAATGATGATAATGAAGTAAGCACTTTATTGTAGTTTTATGCATACTATTGGTACTATAACTGAGTTTGCAGTCACTAAAGATTTTCTCCTTTATTTAGGCTTCTTAGATCAGGTCACTTGATTTTTAAGTCTGCCTGCATTTTAGAGAGTTTACCCTCCCCACCCCCTTTCAACATTACCCCATCTTCATCAACCCCTGGGTTCAAATACTTTCATTTAATTACTTTAGACCCAGGGCATTGTCACTGTCTTCTTGGGAGCCCTGGAATGGGACAGTTTTAATTTTTGTCAGTATCCGCCCTCATCTCCTCCACTGCCATGGTCATTTTCTTCAGAGGAAAAGGAGATGCACACCTAGCTATAAAAGAAGACACGGTGCAGGTTTCTAGGATTTGTGCATCCACATTGGCAAAGTTCCCCAGTTTGTGTCTCTGAACAGGGTTTTAATCACCTGGGCTGTAGTGCTCAGTGCTGAAAGCTTTAAGAAGTACTGCAGAAATGGTAGATTAGCCACATTTAACAAAATAGAAAGTTTTCATTGTGTCATAAAAAGCCTTATTGATCTTGTCCAGGCATTGACTCCAAGGCCTTTTAACAAGCCACTCTGTCTAGACTTGTAGGCTAGAGCCACAGTGCTAACAAAGGAGGAACGGAGCTGCCTGCTTCAGGGGGAGGCCAAAGGCATGGGCACAGATTCAGGTTTCTCAGTGGGGATTTTCTTAAAGAGCTGGGACGAATGTATTCTGCTGTGGGGAAAAAAGGGTTGGGAGGCTTGTGTAGATGGATTTGTGACATACCCTGGACTCCCCTGGGCTGAGTCTCCGCACATGCTGTTGAGTGCTCCCTCAGTAACAAATGCAGGTTTTCTCAGCTCCTCCCTTGGCTTCTGTCAGCATCTCCTCCTGGCTGAGCAGTGGGTCTCCAGGAGTCGGGGAGGCAACAAGGGGGCAGGAGTAGGAACTGGTGACATTGGAGTTGCTGTGATCACTTCAACTGCATTTCAGTTCAATTCCACAAGTCTTTAGTTGACACATTTGGGGATACATGGGAGATTTCAAAAAGGCATGAAAAACTGGTGCTCACAGGATAGGATTGAAGAGTTGACATCAATGTGTAAAATAAACAAGGAATCACTCACGATTTATTGGGTCATTAGGTATTTCACCAGGATCATCTGCCGAGATTTAACTTTCCTTTAAAAAATGTATGAAGTATTTCAAACGTAGTCCCTATAGTAGAGGATATTATAAGTGTTGGTTTAGCTATTCCCCAGCTTGAACAAATCTTAATGTTTTGCCTTTTTTTTTTTTTTTTTAGCTTTACACTCTTTTTATAAAGACTTAGTCGTATTTGAGTACCTCTGTGGTTCGGTGCCATTTCTTCTCTCCCTCCCCAGAAGTAAACACTACCTGAAATTGGTGTATAGATTGCTTCTGTGTTTTTCTATTCTTGTTATAAATGTATAGAGCTGTAATATATAATGGTTAGTGATTGTGTGTGTGTGTGTGTGTGTGTGTGTGTGTGTGTATGTGTAAATTAGTGGAGGCAAAGTTTATTGGCCACCCTCAATTTATGTTCATTATTCTCTATATATTCTGGGCCAAGTGGAGGAGATAATAAAAGTAAAAACCTTTAACACATTATGCTTCCCTGTTGATCATCACCATGAAGCTTGGCAGTCTCTAGATCTCTTCTTCTTTTAGGATCAGGATCCACTCGAGCTCCTGAAATATCTGTAGGAAGTTTCACATAATACTGAAAAGTCCTATTTTCTCTGGATACTTAAAGGTGGATAGTTCTACCACCAAGATGATTTAGATACAGACTTACTGAGGTTGCAGGTCAATTAGAGCATCTTCCAAGGTTTCTTCTGATGCTATGGTGATGATTTGTTATGGAGGATTCTTGTTTTCATCTTGGATGAAAGAGATTCGGTAGAAATAAATATTTTAGAAGTCCATATGGATTTAAAAATCCACATTGATTGCTTCTAAATATCTTAATATCTGTGGGTTTTCCCAATTTCTGTGAACCTTTCACAACTTTTATATTCCTTTCTGAACAGTATATGTGGATGCAGTGAGTATCTAATTTAGGTAGCCATTAGGTCAGTATAGGTGCCAGTGTTAAATCATTTCAGGTGATCTGCTTCTTGCTCTAGAATCAGAGGGGATATTTCTCATTGTAATCAATTCTATTTGTATCAGAACTACAGTCTTCCATCGTCTCTTCTCCAGCTTTTGTCCCTAGTAACTTTTTTTGCCCTCATCAGGTCCATGATTTATAGTATCACAGAGTCATTTGGTACTCCAGTGCAATTGCCTTACTTACTGTGTAGCTTTGAAAAAGAAGCAGGTTAAAAAGAAAACATAAGTGTTCAGATTATTCTTTTTGGACTGGTCCAAGGGTGAAAGGGGATATGTAGATTTGGAAGTGCATGTAATTTCTGTAATTTTTTAAAATCCAAAACCACCAAATCTCAATCCAAAACTTATCTTCAGGAGAACAACCATAGTTAAATTCTTCTTCATTATAATCACCCATATCTTCCACATAACTTCAAGAAATGTATGTTAGTAAACACTGTGTCACAGAGCTGGCTTTAAAATTATTGCTGTAATTGAGATATTTACTCAATTACTAAGAACTACTCATGTAGTTCTTAGTTCCAAATGTGCCTATTATGTTCCCAAAGTGAAAGCAATCCAAGGACTGGTTGTCTGAGGTCACAACCATGACATTCTGAATCAGTTGAGGAACAGATATAAGAGTCAAATTGGTGGTCAGGTCAAGGATCTAAATATCAGTTCTATTGTTGGTAGAGCTGTGTTAAAGAATGTGGCTTTGATCTGTGGTCAAATTGGGCTTCCTTGTGATTCTCCCTCTGAGTTAAACTCAACTACTCAGCCCTAGGGAGAAGAGCTAGAGAACCAGACATTCTTCTACAGGGACAGAGTCCACTCTGATAGGTTTGCTGCATGGGAGAATTTAGAGGAAAACTCTGTCATTGTAGGAAGGGCAGATATGAAGGATAAAGAGAGAGACTGTTCACATGGGAATAGTGACCACCTAATTAAGAAATGTGGACCTATGAGTGTCAGACTCTTACTTAGTCACCAACCAGATGAACCACTCCTCTCACTGGAGGAAACAAATGAGTAAAGGAGAGAAGGTCCAAGTGTTACTCTAAAACTGTTCTGTTCCAGAGAAAGGGGAGGAGATGTTCTTGTGGAGTTGTGGGGACAAGGAAATGCAGTTCCCTTTACAAGATGGAGTGTGTTGTTTGTGTTCAATGCCTGTTTGACTCACAATTAAAATGAGAAGCCTGTAGTGAAAGAAACATGATTGTCATTTGACTTCTATAGATCAGGTGGTTAAGTGAAAATGATTTATTACATAAATTATTATAAGTGGGTAGGCAGGTATATGCAGCAGAATTGCCTCAGGCCATGGTTTCATAGCAATATCTTTTCTACCTTGTCTTCTGGATCCTTCCTTACCGTTCCAGCAATTTGCCCACCCACTGAATCCCTAATACAAGATAAGCACAATTGTGCCACTCACCAGCTGAAGTTTTCCTCTCCTCTATTGATTCTCCATCTCTAGTGCCTCAAGATATGGCAAAGAAGATGTGCCCATTACTCTGCCCATTACACATTGAACGTCTCACCATTCCCTGAACACTCTGTGCTTTTCTAATGACTACGCCACTGAAGATGCTCTTTCTTGTAACTAGAATTCCATCCTATATTGTGTGGTGAACTCTTACTTATACTTCAAGACACGGCTTATGTTTGACCTCCTGTGTGGCACCTTTCCCAACACCCAGGGTCAATTATTCCTTCTTCAGTGTGTCTGTGTCACCTATTACACATTTGCCATGCTGAATTGTAATTATTTGAGTGTGTATTCTTACCACCACCACTTCCGCCACAAACACCTTGCCTCTGGGAACTGGGTCATGGACTTTATCTGATTGGTATTTCATAGCAATTCCATGAAATACGTACTCTGGCTATTCCCATTTTGTAGATTAGGAAACTGAGGGTTAGACAATAAGGGCTAAGTAATCAACTAAGGTTCCATAGAATTAGGTAAATGCCAGAGCTGGCTGTCCAACCCAGGTCTGTCCAAATCAAAGACTTCCATCATTACACTCCATGTCACTAGGTCCAAAGTCCCACTATACCCTGTGCTACAGGAGGGTCCCCTGTTTAGTGTGAGTCTAGGTCAGGGTCTGGCACTTAGTAGGCACTTGAGTTATAGCTTTACATCTTCTTCTCTCAGTAAAGTTTTAGCTAATTACTCCTATTCACAGGGTTGCCATGTGGCTTAAGTTCATTCAGTACTGGGCACATCACCTGGGGCATAGTAGGCACCTGAAAATCCTTGGTCTTTAAATGAATGAACAGAAAATTTAACTTTTATTATAATGCAATCGAGAGAAATGCAGTCTTCAGGATGCCATTAGCTTTCTAGTGATTTCAGTGAAGTGTGATTTTCCGGGCCATTCTTTTGTGGACTTCCCTCGCCAGGATGCTAGCTGTTTATTTTCCAAGTGACAACTTGATTTACTATTTTCCTTCTCATCACTTTCAAGAAGCATCTGCAGGCTAGTGAGTGACCCAGGCAGCGTGGAAAAGTCCATTTATTTCTCTGCTGCATCTTTCCTACAGAGTCTGAGGATAAGGGTTGGAAATGGCTCCAGGAGGTCAGATTTCCTCTGTGTGTGTGTGTGTGTGTGTGTGTGTGTGTGTGTGTGTTTTAGTTCAGGATTGCTCATAGCAACACAATTTGCTCTCTGCTGGTACACTCTGCTTTTAAAATACCTGTATGATGGGATGTGGCAGGTAAAGGATTCATCGTTTCCCCTTGGGGGATAGTTCTGCAGTTTGATCTATCTGAATGCTTTGTTTGGCCCTAAAATACATTGTAAGGGAAAGGGGACAGCAAGAACCGGGAGGGCACTCACTTGTACAGTCTTTTGCCTTTCTTACTCAATCAGTGTGTTCCTCTTCTGATTCTAGCAGGAAGTGGCATTAGGAATACACTCTAGTAAAAGGATTTCTGCTTTTCCCTAATTTTTGCAAATATGATAATCTCACAGCCCAACTATTAACCAAGGGGGGGGTCTGCCCACAGCTTCCTTAGAGGTGGGAGTTCTTGTTCTGGAAGTTGGATATTTAGCAGGTTTCATGGAAAGGGAATAGAATTGTGCAAGAACAAACTCACCTTTGCCTTATAATTGTTCCTTTGCCAGCAAACTACCCCAATTGCCACGTTAGCTCAAGACACCTTTTGGGATTGAGTGGATAATATGCAGCGTCCCTAGGAGTGAGCAGAGCAATTAAGCAATTGTGGATTTCTTTGTAAGTTCATTTCTGCCTTGTGTACCCCCTGCTCTTTCATCACCATCACTGTGTCTTTGCCCAGGAAGCAGTGGCCAGAAGAACTGAGTGATGTATCACTTTACAGCTTGAGAACCTGGAGCCTCTCACTGCACCTGCACCACGGGAGGACAGACACTCCCATCATCCCTGCTGAGTCTGTGCATCAGGGGAAAGGCATCAGCATGCTGGCCCCAGGACCACAGGCCATCCCGTTGTCTGGCGGGGAGGGCAGCAGCAGCCCTTGTATTTTTGTGCCTCGTGAGTTTCAGGGCCAGGCCAGGATAACATAACAAGGGTTATCTTTTCATCTTGCAGACTAAAGTACCGCACTGCAGCATGGAGGCCAGCTGAAGGACAAAGGACTCAGAGACGAGAGCAGTTTTGCCCAGGTCTCTGAGGTGCATCCTCAGGAAGCTGGTTCCCACTCCCTTTCTTCGAACACTGCAGGTGTTCTGCTCAGGGCCAGTGGTTACAGCCACTCCAGAGGGCTTAGCATTTTAATAGGCTCTTCCAAGTGGTGTCTGAAAATTCCATTTCCAAGCGCCTCTGGTGGAGGCGAAGAGTATGGGCTTCCCAGTTTGACTTTCTCCAGCCTGCTACTAGAGACTTTCGGACTAAAGGCAGCCTCACTCTCTGTTCCTCTTCTTGGGCTCCTGCTGTGTGAGTGGGCTCTTACAGTCATTGTCCATGGTTTCTCCTTTTGACACATTGAACTTCATTCAGTTGTAGGAGCAGAAGTGGGGTTCTAGGCATCTGTTCCTCTGAGAGTTTGAGTTCCTGGCCAAATGGTGATATGATGTCATAGCAAAAGCATTGGAATGAGAATCAGAGGACTAAGGATTTGGAACCAGCCTAAATGCTTCTTAGTGCCCTGGATAACCCATCTAAACTATGTGCTTCTAGTTCCTCACACTGGCATAATCATAGCAAAGTGACCTCTTAGAGTGTTGAGAGACCACAAATAACAGGAAAGCAATTGGAAATATAGGACATTTACACAACTGTGAACGTGTATTTGCAGATGGGCCTAGAACCTTCCTTTACCCACGCCTGACATGTTCTCGCTTGAGCCCTTTCATGTCTGACGTTGTATCATTGTTCCTCAATATTTACCTCCCGTCCTTGGTGTTCCGTGGCTCATTTGGATTGTAAATGTCCAAACTCTGGCTTCTTCTCATGGTCGATGATTTGCCAGTACCTCTGCCTTTGCCACTACCTGAGAGCCTTTTGCTTGCATTCTTGCTCAGTGCAAGGCAAACCTTACTTGGGGATGGTGTCAACATCCAAGTTGAACTAGTCCCAGGCACCCTCAGAAAAGCAGTTCAAATGTGTTCTCATCTTTTAACTGGGCTCTCTGCCTTCAGTTCCCTTTTCTTTTCAGTTCACATTCAACCCAATATGAATTGAGTTGCAAAATATTTTTGTAAAAGATTATGTGTTCTTTTAAAAACACAAATGGGGGGCGCCTGGGTGGCGCAGTCGGTTAAGCGTCCGACTTCAGCCAGGTCACGATCTCGCCCTCTGTGAGTTCGAGCCCTGCGTCGGGCTCTGGGCTGATGGCTCAGAGCCTGGAGCCTGTTTCCGATTCTGTGTCTCCCTCTCTCTCTGCCCCTCCCCCGTTCATGCTCTGTCTCTCTCTGTCCCAAAAATAAATAAACGTTGAAAAAAAAATTAAAAAATAAATAAATAAAAACACAAATGGGACCCTCCATCCTTTCAGTAAAATTGTGCAATGGCTCCTCATAACCTTCAGAATAAAGCCTGGATTTCTTGATCTCAGAGCCTGAGACACCAAGCTATCAGAAAGCACAGACCCAATTAAACAGTGATATGCATTTCACCACACTTCTTAGATTGCATAGTAAAAACATATTACACTGAATATTTTAATCTCTTTTGCAGTTTCTCAGAGAAATAGAGATATTATTATATAAATCACTGGTTGGGTATTTTTTTTTTTTTTTTTTTGGTGGGGAGAGAGTGGAAAATAGAATTGAATAAATGCTTGTTAATGCTATTTATATATAGTAGTTGGATTAACAAGCCTTTTGAAAGATCAGTACTTTACATATCTTATACAAACTGATTTAAAATCTTGGGTTATACATATCTAGATTGCATCTAGTATTTAATCATATAGACATTTACAAATAATGGGTAGACGATTTGTTGTTATACAGAGTTGAGCTCTGCTTTCCATGCAGTGAGAATAACATTTTTATTTTAACACTTATGCAATTGATTATAAACTTTGGGGCGATATAATTTAAGTGGATCTAAACAGTCCATTAGCCATGTCAGTGCATGCCCTCTTGCCAAGCTGTAGCTTTATGCTAAGCTGTTGTGTACTCTGTTACATAATCCCCTGCATTTGTTTTCTCTACCTATTTAGTTTGAATACATACAAGGTGACTGCATTGTCTCTTCAACCTCCTTCTCTGTGTAAACACTAAGTATAGAAACAGATTTGGGGCAATATTACATTTTTCTAATGGAGAGTTTGGAGAATTGAATGGGCTTAGAAATGTGCTTGTCACTATTTAGTTTTGTGCCTTTTAGTTATGTTCATTGTCAATTCAGTATGGTTTTCAAGGTGATAAGACAGTGCTTAAGCTTTGGCTACCAGAGGGAAATTAAGACAGATTGGAATCTTAGGAGAAAATCAGTTGCAGGAGTATGCAAAGGAACGTTTTTTTTTTTTTTTTCAAGGTCCTCACTCTCCTTCCATGGCCCTCATTTGCTCCTTTGAAAACAGGGTCATGCACTGCCAGTGCCTCTCCTTCCCACACAGGAGGAAAGCATCCGGTACCTCAAAAATGTTACAATGTTGCTTATCTAGAATATGACTCAGAGAGTGGCTTTCCATTGTCCATTGTGTGTTGATATGTGGAGGAGATAACCAGCATCTGGGGTGATGCTCTTGGTAGCCTCTGCCAGCCCTAGGAAGAGGTAAACTTGGAGAAGTTATTGAATGAGGAGATTGGGATGGTTGTGAATTGTTACAGCATTTTTGTTAGGTACTTGCAAAGGAACCTGCACGGCTACATAAAAATCTTCATTTGGCTGATTTGCATACAGATTAGCATAAATATGCATGTGATTTACATAGACGATTTCTCACATTGGTTTTATTTCTTGTTTATTTATTGTGATATTCTCTTCTCTACAATGATGTCATTTTTCTTCTATGGCCTTCCACATAAAACAAGTCCTTTTGCTTTAAGCATGCCCAAATTCCAAGGGGGAAAGGGAAATACTAGTTTTGGTGAGCAACTGTGATTTACATGGGGTTGGGGGGAATAGGTTTCTGGCTCAATTTATCCAAGGTTTGGGATGGTTTGTAAATTAGTGCATGGTTCTGTGGAGTCATTCATGCCGTTTGGGTACTAGAGTAGGAACATGAGGTACATCCAGAGCAATGCGTAAAAGCACATTTAGAGAAAAGTCTAGATAGGCACTAGAAGTCCAGAGTAACACGGGCTGACTGTGACTGTGGTCTTGGGTAACTCACTTATTCTTAGTTTTCAGTTTCTTCCTTGATAAAATAAGGGCATTAAATAAGGCAGGCTCTAAAATCCCTTATAAGCTCTAAAACTTATTTTTATATACTCCTTGGTTTAATTACATGTCAAATATTAAGCACCACATAGCACATCAAATGATATCCTGGTGCCTTAGTGTTCTCAGTCAAGCCTTTCCCCTTTGAGGGGTACTCAATGATTAATCTAAACATCTTTTTAGAGGCACTCATTTCCTTGTTCATTTATCTCAGTTCAGTGGGCACACTTAAATGTGTATAGAAGACACCCGTTAATATACCACATGTGGTGCCAAGGACAGGCATAGTAGTTGGCTCCATGCACATTTGCATCCATAGGAGAAGAGTTTAGTGGTGATAACTGCATTTGATTTGCTGTCTTTTCCTCGAGACAGGCTTACCTCCTGGTGTACGAAACAAAGGCTCATCCAGTTGCATTTTAACAAAGCCGTTTCTTCAGAAATGAGAGGAGAGATCATGACAATAGACAGGGCACTAGGGGGTTGGACAGATCTGTTTCAAACATACAGATGGTATCAAATTGCTGCTCCATGATTTTATTTTTTTGGCTCTGTTTGGTAAAATGCATTAGACATGGCTTATATGCCAAGTAGTACTTGCTACTTATACGTGTGTAGGAGACATTGTGGTCATTTATAGGTAAACAGGTCTTCTTGCTTATACTAATGTGGTGGTGTGTGTGCATATGGGTGCGTGCAAAAAGGAATATGCAGGTAGACACATAGCATTGAGATCCTCTGGAATACACAGGGCAAACCTAATCTTTAACTCTCTGGAGTATGAAGTTGGGGTTCATGTTTTAATGATGTCTTTTGATGCTATGATCAGTTTAATATAGTATGTAGTGGGTGGTCATCTCTCCCATATGATGACATCAGCTCTTACCTCATGATGAGAATATGTTTATTTTACCTAAGTGACTTAGCAAGGGCTGCCTGTGATGGTTGATAAGGAGCTAAGCTGAAGTAGAATGGACTTTGGTTACTAAGGCTGAAGTGTGGTTCTAGAAGAGAAAATAGAATGTGCTCTACTTTATTTGGTAGCCCCCATTCTTGAACGGGAAACTGCATGTCCAGCCTTTTCTTGCCCATTACCTTTCATTAATGATGCACTTTTGATAGCTTTTGGCCAACCCTGGGATGAAGTAGGCTTGGCAGAACACAAGGAAGGCCATAGGGTGTGTGTTGAAATTGTAAATTACATCAACAAATAAAAATAAAACTTGTTTTATCCTCTTATCTTGACAAATATACCTTTGAAACTACATGGTAAGCCAGGTGCACACTTAGAATTTTTGGATTCCTCAGCATTCTGCACTGGGAGTTGCTGGCACAGGGAGAACCAGCCCCTCTGGTTGTCAGCCTGTGGCCTGTCCCCCTCCTCTTTCTACCTTTGGCTCCTCCCTGTATCCACAAGGGCTCTCGTATAAATGTGCATGGATGCCCATGTGGCCAAGCTCTGCCCAAAGCCCTGAAGAGGGTCCCCCATTGCTAGCCCTCAGATCTTAAGGTATGCACACCAGTGCATGATTTGCTATTGGAAAACGAGTCCAGGAACGAGGTCTGCACAAGTCCTGGAAACAGGCCTTGGGCTCTCCGGGTGGGAAACTAGAGGATCCCAGTGTATGGCTCTGAAAGAGAGCGTGTGCTTCACTGGAATGCTGTCTTGGCCCTGCAGACCCCTAGTCCTATGGGGGAAAGATGTTCTCTAGGATGGTCCAACAAGGGCCATGTAAATCAGAGACCCCTGGAGCAGGGATCCCTTTGTGTCTAAGGGAGCTATTGCTGTCTTGTCAAAGCATATTACCAAATTTCGTTCTATCCCTTTTTCTTCATCTGCTTGATCACCTTTTTTTCTGGTTCAACCTCCTATTTAGTAACCCTGTCACATTCCCCTGGGCTCAGGACTCTACCATGGAAACCAAAGTTAGCTGGGTTATTATTGATGGATGGAAATTAGAGACAGATCTTTCAGGGTAATTGATTTCTAGTTATTGGTCAATAAAAGGTACCTAGAGCTAAAGAACCCTTTGTCAGAAGAGTTAATTATCCATTCTAAACCAGCTCTGGCATAAGCATTGAAAAGCCATCATTGAAGCAAAAGCAATGTAAGCCTCACTTTACCACGTAGCATAAAATTTCCCTCCAGGTTTTCCTCTGAGAAAATGTGAAGGAAAGGCAGCAAGCTCTCCTGTACCGTTGTGCTGGTCTTCTACCCCTGTGAGGAGACGTAGCTTTTTTGCAGTTACTGTCTCTAGCGGTTTCCGTGGTACTTAGACACAGGTTTGGTGGTGGAAGAGTCGGAGGGAGCTTGTGCTGCCCTCGGCTCACTGGCAGGGGCAGTGCCCTGGGGGATGCGTTCTCTTTGGTATTCGCGTACATCTGACTCATGCCAGTCAAGTGTTGACTGCTTTCCTCTTTCCTTTTCCTGCAGCTCGAGAGGAGAACGTGGCCACGTTCCGAGGCTCTGAGTACCTGTGCTACGACCTGTCTCAGAACCCGATCCAGAGCAGCAGTGATGAAATCACCCTCTCCTTTAAGACCTGGCAGCGGAATGGGCTCATCCTGCACACGGGCAAGTCGGCTGACTATGTCAACCTGGCTCTGAAGGATGGCGCGGTCTCCTTGGTCATTAACCTGGGGTCCGGGGCCTTTGAGGCCATTGTGGAGCCAGTGAATGGAAAATTCAACGACAACGCCTGGCACGATGTCAAAGTGACACGCAACCTTCGGCAGGTAATGGCTGAGGGGAGAGGGTGCCCGGAGGCTCCTCTTAGGTAGCTGGGGAGGAGGTTTGTGAAGCAGGTGCTGGATGAGCTGGAGAAGGGTGTAGAAACAGGTTTGGATTTATCGAAGTCTAACATTATCCCAGTCTCTGCAGTTCCACAAGGAAAATGATGAAAATATGTTTCTTCTCATACTTCAGTTCTCTACTGTGCTTGTTTTTTTTTTTTTGTCCAGAAGAAAATTCAGTTGTATAGATAATAAAAGTTAAAAGTACTTTCATTCCTTTTATTCTGCTTTGGTTTTTATCATTTTCTTAATTACATTGAAATCTTGTATTGTTAAATTCAATTAGGGACAGCGTTTTGTTTCTGCAGCTTGCTAGATTTTCCTCATTTTTTGAATCTATGTTTTTCTTTTTAATTAAGTTAGCCATTGTCATGATGCCATGATTTTAATTCCTTCCAGAAAGTCTTCCTTTTTCTCCTCCTTTTAATTTACCACCCCATCTCCACTTTCACCCCCCTCCCTGCCCCATTGTTATGTTAACCTCTAGCCTTCGAATGAATTAGCTGGAATCTTTCTGAATTCCTCTGTTTCTCTGTTCCTTGGTGTGCCGCTCCTACTTTATTGCCCCTGTCTCTACCTCCGAGACTCTTCAGTTGACTGGGAGGCCTGGAAAGTGGAAGGACCCAAATAAAAATGTCAACTTTGGAGCAGCCTTTCCTGGTTCTGTTCGTGCTTGAGAACTCCCATCGCTTGCTGATTCTGAGCAGGCGACTCCGTCAGGTGACAACATCTCAGAAAGCCTTAGCCAAGTGAAGTGGTTTTCAGTTTCATAACTAATAATAATAGTCACAACAGTAATAATATTAACACCTCAATCAGGCCACATCAGTGAAGAGAAAAAGTCCAGAAAAAGTCCTGTGAAAGTCCAGGTCTGTGCTGACACCGCCTTTTCCAGGTTGCTATTTTCACTTGGTGTTTCTCCTTGTGAATTAGTCATTAAACCCAGTTAGATAGCATTCAGCCTTTATTAATCAGAAAACATTATGCAAATTTCCAGAAAGTGCTTATCAAATTTTCTTCTGCAATATGATTGATTCAGTGCCTTCTAATGTAAATAGGAAAGCGTAAGAACTGACAGGTGTTTGCATATGTTTTCCATTTGATAAAAGTGTAACTCTTTAATACTATTATGTGAATGGAGAAGGCTCACACATGCTGGGAACACACAGTATTCAAAACTGCCCGTTTAACACTTAGGTACGTTGAAGAAGGCATCTCTATTCTATCTGCTGTGACGTTACCAAATAACTCGAGACTTAGAGCCCCCACTCATCTTAATACCTATGGATTGGACATTTTGAATCACTGTTCTGTTTTTCTTCTAAGACCAAACAGTCCAGTTGCTGATGTTTTCTTTAATAATCCACCATACATGCTGACACAGCTCAGCTGTCAAGAGGGCCCAAGTCGAATTTCCATTTGCCAACATTTAAGGGTGTGATGTATTTGAGTTGTAGAGACTAGACCAAAAAATAAAATACAACCTTTTTGCCAGTTTTGACTGGCAGGTACATGGTAACACCCTTTAGTCAGCGGAGGGGAGAATTTCCATGTACTGGGGAGCAGGGTCGGGTTGTGGTTCTTCCCAGTCAGCCCGTCTCTCTGATTCTCTCCCACTCCATACACTTCCTTGCCATTCCAGAATGATTCCAATTAGCTGGAGAAAGGCTCACTTTTATTTCTACTGAAAACATTTCTCTAAAATAGAATTGGGCCCCAGTTCCGTCCTATAAACTGAGCGGGGGATAAACTAAAGTGTTATTCAAACATTGGTTGTGCTGTTTCAGTCAGCAAGCAGAGGAAAGCAACTCTGGAGGGTTTCTCTTCCATGTTCTAAGACCCAACTCCCGCAGTGCCCTTGGACAAGCCATTTCACCTTTCCACACCACAGTTTCCATTTGCGAATGGTGATTATAATCCTCCCCAGCCGTATGTGGTGGCTAAATATGCAAAGCACCTTATGTTCCAGAAGGATTACGAGCTCCTCCGTGGTCTGGGTGCTAGACTCACTGTGACATGCGCACGATTTACAATCTGAGTAGTCTGTCGTGAAGGTGACTGTGTCTGTCTGTCACCAGCGATGCAGCTAAGTAGAGCTCTCAGTTCTGGACAAGGCTACAGAGGCCCTAGGGTGTTGGGGCATTTCTTGGCAGAAGGAAAATGAATCTCATAGAGAGAGTGCGCCCAAAATTGGACTTCATTGAAATCCTGACTGAATTTTGCATCTAAATGCAATTTATTGAAAGAGAGGGAAATCTCAGAAAACCAGAGTGGATTTTGCAAATCCTTTCCGTGCTGAATCATCTAAGATGATTATTTTGCCCATTAAGAATACATTTATAACATCTTTTTTAGTTCTGTAGGATACATTTGAAGGGGTTGGAAGCCCCTGTCTATTTCAATTAAACTGTAAATTGCTTCATAAATATTTGATAACAAGCTTATGACTGTCTCATCTACCTTTTTGGTAAGGTTGAATGGCTTCTGTGGCAAAAATTCATCTGAGGAATGCTTACTTGGACTTTCCTGGAGTATTCATTACTAAATGGAGCAGAACTTTGCCCATTTCTTCCTTCTTGGTCATATACTCATGATTCTACCTTTGAGCCGAGTCAGGATCAAAGGCAGGTACTTCACTGGGAGTTCTACTTAAAGGAAGGAATGTGGATTGCCTATTCCAAACTGTAACTGGGATTAGGGACAAGGTAGTGATGTGTTTCTTTGGGTTTGTTTTCAGTTTTGTTTTAAAATCCAACCTTGAACATGGCCCTCATGTGAATTGCTTTACCTGTAATGCCACATTAGTCAAACCACGAACACAAAACTGGGGTTACCAGTCTTCCAGTGTTCCAGCTGTCCGGCCTCGCACCCAGCTCAGGGTGTGCTGGCATTTGAATATTTGAAAATAGCAAGCGGAGACTAATTGTAGGGCTTCTTTAATCATGTTTAACCTGCCAGTCCTCTCTGCTATCCATAGGAGAAATTGCTTCAAAGCTTGAAAAGCATTTTCTAAAGGAGAATGGGGGTAGAGCCATTCCAACGGGAAGCATTCTGACAAAGAAAACAAAATAATAACTGCATTGGGTAGTAAAGAAGACTCCCAACTATTTTTATGCACTCCAACAGTACAGTTATTGTAAACGAAGAAGAAAGGAAAGAGGAGGATGTCCCTCTCCTGTTGCACACATCCACACAAAATCAAGAGCGTCATGGGTCTTTAATTGCCTGTGGAAACCCAGAGTGAGCTAGAGTTGTAGCCTTCCTATGCTAGATGTGACCTGTAAATGCTTTCTGTTTGTTTTTTTTTTTTTTTTTTTGGTTGTTGTTGTTGTCGTTCTACTGAAGGTCGTAATCATTCATGCAAATAGTCTGAGTCAGATATATATATATATATTAAAAAAGTGCCCAGCGCATTGGTATTTGAGCTCTAACTATCTACCTACATGTTGAAATAGTAAACTTCAGGGGTATTTTCTTTCAGGATAGGTGGACTGTGTATGTGCTAGAGGGTGGGAAGGGAAAGGGTGTTCATTCAGAAGAGCTCTTGGAAAGTAAGTATGGTGCTAATTCTAACCGGGGTGAGGTGTGGTCTGAGTGGTATTTGGAAGAAGGGTGGGTTACGTGACAAGGTGGACTGCAGCTCCTTTCCTAGCTGTGCCCTGGCTGCCAAGGTTTTCCATAGAGTCCTGGTCTCATTGTCTTCCCCACTCTCTTTTTCTGTGTCGGGTGCCTTTTTTTTGAAAAACTAACACAAGATCATTCATGCAATGTGTCATTTTACTAACCGACTAATGTACTAACACCCTAACGACTCATCTTTGTTTTTAGTTTTTTTAATTAACAATCGTTCTGTTCACAATTTTTAATTTCCTTTCTTCCCCCTTTTCCGCAAAGCACTCAGGCATCGGACACGCTATGGTAAACAAACTACATTGTCTGGTAGATATCATTCTTATTGTCTCTTTTTTTGGGTTTGCCGTGTGTTGCCCCCCTTTTCCTCCCCAAAACCCCCCTTTTATCCTCCTTAGACTTGTTTCTTCTTCTTTTAAATTTTTTTGTTGTTGTTGAATTAAATGCAAGTCTTTTTTTTTTGTTGTAAAAAAAAAAAAAAAAAAAAAAAAGGAAGGGGACGTGCCTGTCTTGGAAATGGTATTTGGATGAGTTTGGTTGGGACGGTTTCCTTTTCTCTAGTTTGTCATTTTTTTTTTTTTTCCTAAAAAATTTTTTTAAAGAAAGATTCTCCGTTTAGCTAAATTTGTTTTCTTTTGTTTTGTTATTTTGCAACTTTGAAGTTACAGACTAGAGACAAGAGGATTTCTATTGAGGACTTTCTTCTCTGTCTTCTATCCCTCTCACTCTGGCTCCTTTCTTTTCCCACTTCCCTCCTCCTTAATCCCTTTTTTCCTTCCCTTTGGTGTGGCCACGGCTGCCCTGCCGCAGGTGATCTGGGGAGGAAAGTACTCTTACTTCTCTCTTCTTGTTTTCCCTGCTTTCACCTTACTCCCCACCGTGGCCATAGGGAGCTCTGCCAGTGTGTCCTCCATACAGACTCTGCATGGCATGTTCCTGTCTCGTGGATTTCCCCATCAGCATCAGAATTTGCTCCCCCATTTTCCTCCTCATTACTAACAACCTGCCAATCATCAGCCCAATTCCACTCTCTTCCCTCTCTTTATTTTTGTCTCCACTCTTCTTCATTCTCCTCTCATCCTTCATATATTTTGGGGTTGGGTTTGGACTTTTTCTTTTCTTTTTTTTAGTGAGGGAGGTGGCAGGCAGGGGAAAGATGACCCTGTAGTTTCCAGTGTTTTGTTTTGTTTTGTGTTTATTTCCATCTTGTGTTCCGGTTTCCTCAGTGCATGCACGTGTGAAGTGGGTTTTGACTCTTCCCTTTGGTTCTCCTCACCCCTGCCCACTTCCCTCCCCTTTTCCTTCCACCTTTTCTCTTGGCTCCTGATGGTTTTCGCATGGGTGTGTCAGCGTATGGTGTGTGCACGCTTTGAGGCCCCATCTTTTCTCTCTGCCTTCTGCTCCTTTCATGGATGTTGGGTGTGTGGGTGCTATTTCTTCCCTGTGGGCATTATTATTATTATTTTCATTTTGGCTAGTATGCCTCATATTCCTTTCTTTTTGTTAGAGTTGCCTTCTTGGTTTGGGTCATTTCTTCTCTTGGTGGTGGTGATGGCAGCTAAGGGAGGGCAGGGGTTTGTGTCCTGGGGTCGTCCATGGCATGTATCACCCATGACACATCGAAATTGAAACCCTTCTCCTTCCCTTCCCGAATGCATGTTTGTCAGCGTGGTGTGAGCCCCAAAAGAAGTGAATACGAAAGAAAAGAAAAAGAAAAGAAAAAAGGAAAAAACCATCCACAACCAAAGACCAACCCTAACAAACCCATTGTCAAATGTCTCCTTTGCTGTTTTTCACTACCACCATAAATAATAATCATTCAAAAAATAAATGAAAATTTTACCAATGAACTGAGACAAGTGATGTCGTCTGAGGATAGTTCCATTTTCTAGCCTGACTGAATAAAGAGCACAGCAGGTAAAGCAAGTTGCCCATCTTGGCAATTCCACCAAAGTCCCCCGGGAGTCTGCACAGGAATGCTGGAGGCTTGGGTCGCAGGGAAGGCAGACCAGAAAATGGAACTTGGCTGCATATACCAAAATCAAACCAAATTAGAAAAACATACTTCACCAAAATCTTAATGAAAGTGATGCCACAGGTAGGGGAAGCCGCCGGATTTTGATTGGACTATAAAGTCATTGTTGGGATTTCTTTTGTCCCTATGTCCCTCCACCAGGTGACAATCTCTGTGGATGGCATCCTTACCACAACGGGCTACACTCAGGAGGACTACACCATGCTGGGGTCGGATGACTTCTTCTACGTGGGAGGAAGCCCAAGTACCGCTGACTTGCCAGGCTCACCCGTCAGCAACAACTTTATGGGCTGCCTTAAAGAGGTAAAGGTCACACAATCTCTTTAGTGTCCCAAGAACAAATGAAATTCCCAGGTCAGTGAGGGGTTCTGTACTTAGTGCATTCTTTGAAGCCATAGGTTTTACCAAGAAGACTCTGGACTTGAAAGTAGAGGTCCTAGGTTTTGGTTCCCGCTTAAGCTGATTGATTGCATGACCTTGGGTTTGCCACTTACATGCTTTGTGGTTCTGTTTTCTCATCTGAGTACTGGGGAATTGTATCCCACAGGTAGCTGTGCTTTATACATAATAATAATAATTATTATTATTATCATTATTTTTAGAGAGAGCATGCGCGAGTCGGGGAGGAGGCGGTTGGGGGGAGAGAAAATCTTAAGCAGGCTCCACGCTCAGCATGGAGCCTGATGTGGGGCTCGATCCCACAACCCTGGGATCTTGACCTGAATGGAAATCAAGAATTAGACGCTCAACTCACTGAGCCACCCAGGCATCCCACATGCTCTGTGAATTAAATGAAAAAACACAGACGAAGGTCTAGTTCTTTGATATCACAAGAATTAGACACATGTAACGTTTGATTTTGTATTTTTGACTTGGCAGGTACAAAGCCAAGCTGTAGCTCCGAGTGGCTCCATTTGTGGTTGTAGGTCTTGTCTAAAACATAACATATGTATTATTTTACCTTTGCCAAGCTTGGTGTTCCCAAGAGTCTCATTATCTGAGATGAAGGAAAATTTTCAGAATGTAACATTAAGGCTCGGAAGACTGGTTTTTCCTCTTCTTTTTTCTCCCCCCCCCCCCCCCCCTGAAAGCTAGCAGCTGTGAGAAAGCAGTGGGGCTTTGCCATTACTCATTTATTACTATTGTAGCTGATGTGTTGAGACCTCTGTCTGAGAGCAGAGGAGCTTCAGTCAAGTGTAAGTTCAATCTCTAAGGTCAATTGTTGAGGCAAAAAGAATCAGACTTGATTTGGTAGAGTTCTTTCAGAACACTGTGTCATCAGAGCAGTTCACTGCACATTTTTGTTTAATCTAAGCTAAGCCTGATTGCCTGAGATAGCTATACCACTTCCCTGGGGAAATTCCTTGAGAAGCTAACAGTGTTCTTTCTTGTAGATAAAGATCCCTTGTGATCTGTTATGGGACTCCTCTCAGGGCACGTGTTTTCTTCCTCTTATGGTTATTTGAAATTTGTTGAGCGTCGGTTATAGATGAGATGACATTGCAAATTCCTTCAGTCATGCCACTCAGCTGTGAGCCATGTGGAGAAAGGAGCCGTGTCCACTGTGCTGGAGTACTGTAGCTGCATAGTAACTATTTACTGAGTGGATAAAAAATTCGGTATCTTTTTTATATTGTAACTGACTTAAGTGGCTCTGTACAAGTCGCGGTTTCCATGCTTGAAGGCTTCATAATGTAGGAAGGGAGAGGAGATCTGTAAGTGAACTCAGGACACTGTGTATTCAGTGCCACACACTAGATGTTCTGAGTAGAGGAAACAGATACATTTTAGGTGGAAGTCTGTTTCAGAGAAGAATTGCTGTTTGAGCTGGGCTTTGGTGCAGTAAACGTGTGAATTGAGAGAAAAGGGTAGGAAGGAGAGACATGACAAAGGAGGGAAAATTCCAGTTACGGCTCTGTATTGTACTTGGTCTGAAGGACAGGTTACAGAAGAGAACCCACAAAGTGTTTTCCTCCTTCTGCTGGATGTTATCTAGGCTTCTGCTGGCTATAGGGACACCAGTAGTCATTCCTGATGGGATTGCAGTGGACATAGACACTTCTTCCCTAGCAGTTACTCCCGTGTGGATAGAATAAAGGTATACATTACTCAGCGTCTAATGAACCCTGAAAGGCCCTTAAACACTGTTAAATCACACACATTGGAATTGCAGTCTCGTCAAAGATAGATAGGAACGTTCTGCTACCATGTATGTGGCTCAGGAATGAATGAGGCATTGATTGCTGTGGGGAGCTCATTCATTTTTGTAGTGAAACAGCCCTAAGTGTGGAGTTTCTCCTGGATAGGATCTAGGGGTGGCCTCTAGAACTCATTTTCCCTTGCACACATGATATTGAACCATCTCTCAATTATTTATTTTGAGACAAAGGAGCAGCTTCCCGTCTGCAAATTATGAATCAGGAATGATGCTCCTGAACATTTTGAAACAAGCCTCATAAAAACATAAAGCTATCTCTGATGGCTTCATCCATGTGAAACCTGAAGCAAATAAAATCTTCATGTGCACACATGCACACATGCTGCCCAGATAGAGAGCAGAAAGCTTCAAAAGTCTGTGCAAAGTGTCCCTTAATAGTTTAAAAATTAAAGACAGTTCTGAAAAACAGTGTCAATAACAGAAATAGCAGTAATTGGTAGTAAAAATATATACATAGCTAGCAGCATAAGTCTGCTCTGAAATCCAGATCAAGTCAGAAAAAAGAAAGTCCAACCCACACTGGGGTAAATGGTATATAAAATTTAGAACTTCATTAACTTTTACCAACACCTCTTCATTACATACACAGTATTGTAGTGTGTCTAAGGGACTTGGGAAGCTTTCTCATTCGTCTGAGTGTTTTTTAAAATTTTATTTGAGAGGGAGAGAGAGTGCAAGCAGGGGAGAGGGGCAGAGGGAGAGAGAGAGAGAGAGGGAGAAAGAATCTTAAGCAGGCTCCACACTCAACACAGAGCCCAAGGCAGGGCTCAATCCCACAACTCTGGGATCATGACCTGAGCTGAAATCAAGAGTCAGATGCTCAGCTGACAGAGCCACCCAGGCATCCCTCGTCCAAGTGTTTTAAACAGATAACTTTGGGTCTAATATAGTCCTGGCATAGTCTGTCCTTCCAGTTAATCATTTCAGTTAACTTTTTTGTAGGGAAGGTCTGGAAATTCTTCTACTTTTGTTGGTATTTGACAATTTAGTAAAGAGCAGAAGCTTCTAGCTATGTTGGTATTTCTCTCCGTGATAAATCCCACATACTGACTTTAATTATGTATCCTTAGTAGAACAGTGTCCAGCCCCTTTTTCCTATCTTTATTCCTTTTTCTGTCTTCCATTTGCCATTAATGGCTCTGTGTTCCCTTACACTGAGATGGGTGCTTTTATATATCATTTTCTTCAAAATGTGGGGGCATGGTTAAAGGACTTCGGAGTTTCTGTTCCAGATACTTTGTGTGTGGCACAGAATAAGGTGTTACTTTTGAACTACAGTTACTTCACCCTTGAAAGTTAAGTTCTGGCTCCACTACTGAGAAAAATGACTGTGGATTTCACCTGGGTGCACACTTCCTAGCTTGATATTGCTGTAAAAGCCACCATAGACTATATCCAAGTTGTCCTCAGACTATTGTGGTTCTCCACAAATCTTGGTTATCCCTACAATATTTGTGTACACTTAAACATTACCAACTCAGCATCTTGTTCCTGGTCGCGTTTTTATGTTTTAACATGTGTGTCTTATTTTTTGGTCTTGCAGGTTTCCAGTTCCCAGAATGGTTCTTAGTGCCTGCTGAGCTCTCAGTAAACATGTGCTGAGTGAAATCACATGTTTGCAAGTTAGTAACGTTTAAATAAATCCTTTAAATAAACATGTTTGTAAAATTAATATTTTAGATAAATGCTCTTAGGCACTATTAACCATGTGATTCTTCTGGGATCGGTAAGGAACATCTTGACATGGCAGTAGTTGAATCTTTCAGGAACTTTCCAGTTATCTGGTGTGAGATAAGTATTATATATAAAGGCTCAGCAAGGCTAAGAGAAGTGGGTTGAGAATACCAGCTTTGTCACTGGCTCTATGGCCTGGAATAAGTCACTGATCTTACTTGATTCTGTTTCTTAACCCCTAATATGGATATAATAGGACCTTTGTTGTGTTCCACTCAACAAATGAAATAAAATACATAAGAGTAAAACCATACAGGCATATATTTTACTATAATAATTAAGGATTATGTAATACCTGTTACAAATAGTTTATGAATACAAATGTAACCATGCACTTGTATACGTTAGCGTGTGTATATTTCTATATCTCCCATATTAGAAAATCACATTCAGGAGGAAAACTAACTTTATTCTGAGGTTTGCCCCACTAAAGTCCTTTCATCTTTTCTGAGGTGGGGAAACCCGTCCCACCCGCCCTCAGTCATCACCTTGTTTGTTGCCTTCAGTCACTTACGTGACAACTGTCAATCTCCATTTATTAAAATGTGTGTAACTCTGTGATGACAAAGGCCTCGTCTGTTCACAGGTGTCTTCCCAGAACCTAGCAGAGTTCCTGGCATGAAAGATAAAAATAAAGAAAGAAGCATTCAATAAGTATGTGTGGAATAAACAAATGAATGAGCTAACCTCAAGGACCTCTAAAATCGGGTGGGATTTGGATCAACAGATGTATACTGGGAACCTACAGGATGCCAGGGACTGTGCGAAGTAAGATCCAAAGATGAGTCAGGCACAGTTCCCATCTTAGAGGACCACACGGTTAGTGGGGGAGACAAATACATGAATATAGTTTCGATAAAAGATAGCAAAAAGAGGCACTCACAAATGCAGTGAGTCTGTTGAGGAGAAGGACTTAGCATATTCTGGGGTTCAGGAAAGATCTGTGGAGGAGCTAACACCCAGGCAAGTCTAGAAGACAAATGGAAGTGACATGGTACAATGGAGGGAGCAGCGTTCCAGACAATGGAGCAGCATGAGCACAGGTGCGGGGACAGGATACACCATAGCGTCTTGGCGAGGAACTCACAATTTGCTAACTTCAGGACACAAAATATAAGATGAGGAGTTTTGCACGTGTAGCTGCAAAGTTAGGTAGGAGCCAGGTCATAGAGAACTTTATCTTATAGTCCACCCTTGGACTTTATTTTCTAGGTAATAGGGAGCTATGGAGGCCTTAAGTAGTAGAATGATACGGTCATATTGGCATCTTGTTCATCAGCCTTCAGATTTCTTTCGGGTGTCATCTGGCTTAATCGATTGAGTGTCTGGCCCTTGATTTCTGCTCAGGTCATGATCTCACAGCTCATGAGACTGAACCCCCCATCAGGCTCTGTGCTGACCGCATCGAGTCTGCTTGGGATTTTCTCTCTCCTGCTCTCTCTGCCCCTTCCCCTCTCATGCGCTTTGTCTGTCTGTCTGTCTGTCTGTCTCTCTCTCTCTCTCTCTCTCTCTCTCTCTCTCTCAAAATAAATTAAAAAATTACTTGAGAACCAAAGTTAGTCCATCTACTACTTCTAACTGTATGTTTTTTGTCCTAGAAAGTTAAATGGTAGGGTTGGAAAGCTTGATCCATTGACTGCGGCATTGGAAAGTACCAGGAGAGTGGCTCTCAGTATCTTAAAATTTCTATAGAAAAGCAGTTCTTTCTGACTACTGTTTCAGTTTCCAGTGACCCTCCCTGTCAGGATGTACATTTCTCCTTTCCTTTGTCCTTGGCCTTGCTGAGCTATTATTACTGGATAAAGCACAAAGTAGTAGAGGAAAGCCCAGTCCAGACTGAGGTGCCTGATAGTGTTTCTATCAGGTTGACCAGGACCAGGGAGAGAGAGCTTCCTCAAGCCCCTTAAAGTACCCTCTTGTGTGCCGGGATCTTCCCTGTTGTTTGAATTGATTCTTTGCACACCATCCTCCTATCTTCTCTGTCTGTTACTTCTCCCCCAGTATGTTGGTTCTCCATTTGTATCTCCGTTTGCCCAGGGAGAAGCTGAGTGCTACTGAGGCGTCTGGGACAGCCTGGTCTCTCTAAACTCTGTTTTCTCATGGTGCCTCTAATGGGGAGGAGGGAGAAGCAGGAGAAGCGGCAGTGTGGAACACATATTTAAAGGAAAAAGGATTGGGGTAGAACATCACTGTGCACATTACATTCCACATCCCTTTGTGATTATTAGCCATTTAAAACCGAATGGGATTTTGCAGCCAGAGATAGTCTCTGAACAGATGATTAATGGTTTAATCTGTAATAACTTTACATTTTATAGAACCCTGATAGGAGTCCACATCTGGTGAGCCAAGCTATTTAAGGCTGTGTTAATTCTGTTAATTGCTATACGTTTGTTTGAATTGCTGGCACCTGCGGGCTTTGGGATAATGTGTTTGTTGTTGCTTTTTTTTTTTTTTTTTTTTTTTAATATACTCATTTTACCCCATCTCACTGTCTTTTGCTGCTCTTATGCTATCACAATTTCTCTTTTGGTTTTTCCTTTGTGTTGTCCCCTACTTCTTTGCTCACTATACTTTTTTTTTTTCCTTTTTCCTCCCTGTTTTAATTTTCCCTACCTCTGTGCTTCTTTAGCTCTTATTCTGGTTTCCTTCCTTATTTCTCAGTCTGTAATAAATGGTTCTGTTCGTAATCAGGTAAATTAGGTCATAGCATTGAGACTAAAAATCCCCTTTTCCTATCATTGAGAATACTTTGTGGCCCCAGGGTGAGCAAAGACCAAGTGAGGGTTTTTGAATCAGCATGGAAGATGAGAAGAGAGTTGTCCTTAAAAGCACAAGTCCAGAGTTTGAATCTTGTCTAGACTCATTCATTACCAGCTGCAAGACTAATAACAAATCAGTTAAATGCTCTTAGCCTCCATCTTTGCATCAGATAATAGTACCTAATTCAGGCATTTTTATGTCAGAGCAAATGGGATTAAGAGAATGGAGGTGCTTTATAAACTGTAAAGCACTGTGCAGATGCTCATGTTATTATTTATGTTATTAAATGCAACCAAACTGATTAGATCTGGTCAAGGAGCCACATCTTCCCCATGGCTGTTTCTGCAGTTTGAAAACTGCAGAAGTTAGGAGAGTACAGTGCAGTTTAAGAAAAAGAACAGCTGAATTGGAACCTGGCCTCCAGATCCAGTTCTGATGCTAATTGGAAAATCATACAGTCCCTTTGGGCATCCGTGTCTTGATCTGTAAAATGAGGTTAGTGATCACTGCTAAGCCAGATAAACTGCACACTACTATGGAGAACTTCTAATGCAGAAGTACAAGTGCTTGATTATTAAATTTTGGGTAGCAAGGTAGAATTTATTTTTCTACTCTTAGGAAGATATGCAGAGGAGCATTGTGTGGGCTTGGAGGAAAGCACGCATTGATAGAGTGGAAGAACCAATACAAACAGGAGACCAAGAGGGATAAGGTTCCAACAAAGTCGAAAGAAGTTGAAATGTGAATCAGAGACTAGGAAGTGGAAAATGTGGCAGAAGAAGAGAGAAACTATGTCTCAGGAGCTGCCTATTGGGTTGAGCACAGAAAAAACTGGCATTTTTGTGGGTTAAAAAAATCAAATATTGGTAACGCCATATGCGTCAGCTTAAGAATGAAGTTTTTGTGAAGAGAGTAAATTGGATCTTCTGGAAAAGAGATTACCTCCTAGATTATAAGGAACTGAAATAGGTAGGAGAGACCTGCACTCTGTCATGGAGAATGAAGAATAAGAACCCTGAGCTGCTGGGAATTTCGATGAATGTGAGGTGCATTTCACAGAGGGGGGTAGGGTGTAAGCACCTAGCCCAGCATGGCTGTAAGAAAGTTGTATGTACCTAAGGGATAGTATCAGGAGGGCTGAAGGTTCAAGGATATTTAGTATTGCAGTGCTGTCACAAACAGAGATTTTCGATTAATGCCACAATAAAAATACTAAACTATGCTTTGCTGCCTATAGTTGATGAGCTGTCAATGGAGAAATAGATATGGTGAACATTTTTTTTTAGAGACCTGATATCTATTTCTTATTCTTTTGAATGAAGGTTCTTATTCCCCTTCATTTTCTTTTTAAAAAAATTTTTAAGAAGTGTATTTATTTTGAGAGGGAGAGGGAGGGAGGGAGGGAGGGAGAGAGAGAGAGAGAGATGGGGACACAGAGAGAGAGAGAATCCCAAGCAGGATCTTCATTGTTAGCACAGAGCCTGATGCGGGGCTTGATCTCACGAACTGTGAGGTCATGACCTGAGCCAAAATCAAGAGTTGGGCACTTAACTGAGCCACCTAGGAGCCTCCCACCCCTCATTTTCAATCCAGTGGTTCAGTGGCACTGACTCCACTCCTGGCTACCTTGGTGAGCATGTGAGCTGTAAGTCACTTAGAACTAGGCCGTTCCCGGGGCGCCTGGGTGGCGCAGTCGGTTGAGCGTCCGACTTCAGCCAGGTCACGATCTCGCGGTCCGGGAGTTCGAGCCCCGCGTCGGGCTCTGGGCTGATGGCTCAGAGCCTGGAGCCTGTTTCCCATTCTGTGTCTCCCTCTCCCTCTGCCCCTCCCCCATTCATGCTCTGTCTCTCTCTGTCCCAAAAATAAATAAAAGAAAAAAAAAAAAAAAAAAAAAAAAAAAAAAAAAAAAAAAAAAGAACTAGGCCGTTCCCCTGGCCAGAGTTATTTTGTTCATAGGTGGGTACCTAACCCAATTTGGATCAGTGACATAAAAGCTTAGGACTCTAGTTTATATGTTGTGGGGAGGTAGTTCTCCTTCCTTAGGGTTAGAACTTGGGATGATATAAAATTGAGCCTCTGGCTACCATCTTGCCAACACATAGAGACCAAAAATGAAGCTAGAATGGAGAAAAACAGAGGCAAAAACGGTGGGGAGAAGCTAGAACCTAGTGACATTTTTAAGGCCCTGGATCAAACATTCTTTAAACTAGAGTACCCCTGATTTCCAGCTAAGACTGAGTAATTCTTCCTTTTGTCTAAAGCAGCAGGAGCTGGATTTTCTGTCATTCGCGACATAGAGTCCTAAGTGATGTGAAAGAATTCCTCATACTCCTGTTTCACCCATCTTCTCTGATAAGAAAATAGCTCTTTGGACAGGAAAAGATAGACGAAGAAAGAAAATTTAATATCAGAGGCTGTTAAAATCACCTAATAGCTCTGCATTAATTCAGGTTTCTTGACTTGGGTGAATGATATCCCAGGATATGGAGAGAGTTTGTAAATAAGATTTTTGAAATCCAGTTGGTGGTTTTGAGAAATAGTAGAGAATGGGGGAGGTTCCTAAAGACTAAAGATGGAAGAAAGTACGGATAATGCAAGCTATGGGCCTATGAGCTTCATTGGAATCCGGGAAAGATTTTGGAGTGCCTTATTAACAGAAGGTATGAGCCCGTAGAAGAGAGAAAAATGTGATCAGAAGAATTACAATTATTCACCAAAGACACTAAAAATAAGCCATATTACATGAACCAAACTCACGTTTCTATTCCATATTGTTACCATACTTATAAGTCAGGAAAGCATAACTAAATATCAGCAAAGTATTTGGCAGTGCATTTTGTGATATCCTTGTCAACAAGATGGGGAAAAAGGAATTGGATGTAACAGCTATTCATGAAAGGAGTAACTATTGAAACATACAAATGAGTCTTTTTTTTTTTTTTAAGGTTTATTTATTTACTTAGAGTGAGCAGAGGAGGGGCAGAGAAAGAAGTTGGGAGAGGATCCCAAGCAGGCTCTGTGCTGCCAGTGCGGAGTCCTACATGGGACTCAAACTCACAAATCATGAGATCATGACCTGAGCTGAAACGAAGTCAGACGCTTAATGGACTGAGTCATGCAGGCACCCTGAAACATACCAATGAGTCTTGATGAAAGATCTGTTTTGACCTACATGGAAGTTTCAGGTGGATGTGACAATGCTTTTTCCTACTTAATGTTTGTATTAGGGGCTTGAGGGAAGGTAAGAGAGCATGCTCATCAACTATTTTAATGGCAGGGAGCTGAGAATGATAGAAAATATGTGCCTGCATGATTTGAGGGTGAATTAATAGAGGTGTGATCTATAAAACAAAGGAGGTAACAGTTTTATAGTGTAATTTATTGATGAAGAGAGAAGGCTCTGGAACTAGAGTTCTTGGTTTCAAAGCCCAGCTCTACTCACACTAGCTTTGGAGTGTTTCTAGAAAAATGATACTAAGGGTGATGTCTAAGAGATAACTTCCTGTCTCCTTCTAGCAGTTTTATGGCTTTAGGTCTCACATTTTGGTCTTTAATCCATTTTGAGTTTATTTTTGTGTGTGGTGGAAGAAAGTAGCCCAGTTTCATTCTTTTGCCTATAGCTTTTCAGTTTTCCCAGCACTATTTTATTGAACACAATGTCTTTTATCCATTGTATAGTATTCCTTTGTTGTGGATTAATTAACCGTATAGGTGTGAATTTTTTCTGCTCTTTGTTCTGTTGATCTATGTGTCAAAACAATACTGTTTTGATTACTATAGCTATGTAGTATACCTTAAAATCTGGGGTTGTGAAACCTCCAGCTTTGTTCTTTTTTCTCAAGATTGCTTTGAGTATTCAGGGTCTTTTGTGGTTTTACACAAATTATAGCTTTATTTGTTTTAGTCCAATGAAAAATACTATAGGTATTTTGATAGGGGTTGCATTGAATCTGGGTATTGCTTTGGGTAGTATGGACATTTGAACAATATTAATTTTTCCAATCCATGAGCATGGTATATCTTTCCATTTGTATAATCTTCATTGTCTTTCATCAGTGTGTGATAGTTTTCAGAGTATGGGTCTTTCACCTCTTTGGTTAAATTTATTCCTAGGTATTTTATTCTTTTTGGTGCAATTGTAAATGAGATTTTTATCTTAATTTCTCTTTCTGCTACTTTGTTATTAGTGTATAGAAATGCAGCAGATTTCTGTATATTAATTTTATGTCCTACAACTTTACTGAATTCATTTATTCTAATACTTTGGCAATTTGGTGAGTTGTTTTTATCATCATGAATATTATCACTGTGTGCTAATGTTATTACTGAAAGTATTTCTATTCAATTCTGGATATTAAGCTTTTAAAAGATTAGCTAATTGTTAGATTAGGGCATGTTTAGAGTTGAGTTATGAGAAAGATGAAGGATTCAAGAGTCTGACATAAAAAGAGTTGACTGATCCAGGGGTATTTAACCTGAAGAAGAAAAGATGCCTGAGCCCAGGCGTTGGCTTCATATATGAAGGATTGTTATCTTCATACGTGAAGGCCTATCATCCTATGGAAGTAGGATTAAATGTGATTGATATATCCTCAGGAAGAAGAGCTAAGGCAAACAAGTGGAAGCTGATTACTTAATACAAAGAAGACGTTTCAGTAAGAGCTGTTTAAAGCTGCCTTTAAAGCCATGCATTCTTTATCACACTTAAGGCCTCCAAGTAGAGTCTGGGCAACCACCTTGATGAGGTTGTAGAAGAGATTATAGCATCAAATGAATAGACAGTGTTGATTTTCTAGTTTCCTTCCAAATGTAAGATCCTAAGCTCTACAATGAATAAGGCTTCTGAAAAGAAAGAATGAGACTGATTAATTAGACCAGATTTATTGTGCCGAAGACTTTCCTGATTAATCTCCAAATCAGTTGACTTAAACATGTCTCACCAAGACTCATAGAGTTGCCCTTGTGGTAGGATTTGAGGTTCCCAGCCACTGCCATAGTCACTTATAATTATTCTTCTTTTCTCAGACCTCTACTGGCCCCATCTCCAAAACCATTATAACCACAGCAACTAAAATCATAGTAGCAACAGTAAAGACTCACATGTATTGAGCACTTAACAAGGTAAATGCATGTGAAGTGTATGCCTACATGGTTAAGTGTTTCATACCTATTTCCTAATTTAATTCTCACAACAAACCGATGAGGTAGATCCTGTTATCATTACTCATTTGAATTTAAAGAGATAGACTCTTGTCCAGGGTCACATAGTTAGCCAGGATGGGAATTGAGATGGAAACATTGCTGCCATTTTGACTCCTGCTGTGCCACCTCCGCCAACTCAGTCCTAAGACCCGGTGAAGAACAGGAAATAAGTTCTTCACGAAAAGGTTGGGGTTCTGTGGTTAAACCCAGTTGAGGGAATGGTCTCTCACTACCTTTTAGAAGCTCTACTTGAAAGGACAGGGCATTTAATCAGACAAAAAAAAAAATGTCCTGCTGGGAGGCTAGATACAATTACCTGTCTCTTTCACCTTGCCCTTGAGTATTCTGAGAAGGTGGTTTTTTGCCTGATTTCCCACTTTGGCTGGGCAAATTGATACTGCTCAACCTGTTAATGGAGGAATGATTTTCATTATGGGACTTGAGTGGAAAGGAGCTCCTCTTGGTGTGAATGCCAGGCAGTTGAATACCTTTGTTTTGAGATGTGTGGCACATGTTTACTTTTGTTCCAGCCCAGTATTTTCTATGAAGTTGGAGCTATTTGTCTCCAGTGCCCTCAGAAAGCCAGAATGAAGAGCAGCTACTTTTTAGGCTTATTATGAATTTTCAGTCTGATTCTGAGAGTTTCTTATTTAGCTTTGCAGTTTTTTTCTTTTCAGGATAAATTCAGTGGAACTCATTGCTTTCTAAAAATGTCACTTATTTACAGCAAATGTAATCTACCACAACATTCCCACTGAGACAAAATCTCTTGTGTCTTCAAATGCCTCAAAGGAGACCAAAAAAAAAAAAAAAAGGCAGTTCTTGTACACATATACCTACAGGGATAAAGTAATCATTGAGCTAATTAATTAACTAATGTTTCTTTTTAATTGCTTTGCAAATGCAGAAATGACTATTCCATTAGTTGTATGTGCTTTTGTAACCTTGTGTTCTGTCCCCCATGTGGACAGTGTGTCATAACTAGTTTCTGCATAGATTTCAAGAGAGATATAAGGACACATTTTTTACTTCACAAATCAGTAAAAACGTAGCATAGGGCTGTAGCATTGCACATCAATTACCGACCAATAAAATTCTCCTTTTTTCCTCTCCCTCAGCCTCTTTCTTACCAGCCAGTATGTTCTATCTCATATTTCATGGAGAAAATAGAAACTAGGCAATGCTTGCTAAACTTCTCTTCCTCCACTTTCAGATTTACCTTCAAAGAAACTTACTGCTACCTTCTTTTCTCCTGTCTTACAGGATGAGCTCTCTTCCTCCTCTCTGAGTGTAACTACTGTTCTCTTTTGGCTCTTTTGAGATTAGCCCTGTAAGGAGTCCTTCTCTTCTAGTTATCTTTGATCTCTTGCCACCTGTTTTCTATTCCCTCAACTAGTGACATGTTGAACATCTTTTCCATGATCCTGTCTCCTGTTGAATTTACACCTTAGCACATTTCCTTACTTTAAGTGAATAACTGCTAGGGAGAGTTGCAGATCTGCCCCATCTTCTCTACCTCATGGCTACTCCTTTGCCCTTTGGAGTTGCATGCCTACCTCTGGAGGGGCATACCTATCCTCAACACTTTAGTAGAATTCTTTTCCTGGTTTACCTGGCGTAAGTGAGGATCACTGTGCTGTATGCTGTCACAGCTCTTAGTTCTTAACTCCACTGCATTATAATTGGTATTTTATTCCTTATTGTATTTTAATGATCTGTGTTCATATGTTTCCTTAGTAGATGGGGATTCCAGAAGGCAGAGATTAGGATTTACATAAATTGAATACTCACTTTAGAGTTAAACATAGGTCCTGGCAATAAGTATATGGAACATATTCTTCAAGTTAGTAAATATTTGTGAACATCAGCAATAGAATTATTGCTCTAAATTTCCAATTTCTGCGTGTATCCATTTTCTCAACAGCGTGTCACTCATTCATTTATTCACAAGTGCGGTAGATATTCATGAGTACTTGCTCTATAATAAGATCTGTTCTAAATGTTGGAGTATGTGGTGAATGAGACCATATATAAGAAGCCTCTGGAATTCATGTTGGAAGAAACTTAAGAATAAATGCATAAATAACTCATTAAGATTCTTTAAGATCATGATAAGTGGTATAAAGGAAATAAAAGAGAATAATGAGAGAGTAGGTGGCAAGGAAGTTGGGTCTCTGTCATCAGACTGAGTGGTCAGGAACGGACTCTTGGAGGAGGTGACAATTAAGCTTTGAGACCTGAGAGGAAAGAGTCAAGTACACAAAGACCCAGGAGAGGCCAGTCAGAGGAAGCCACAGGGATGGGACGGACACCAGGCCAGGGGAAGCTGGGCATGTTAAAGACGTGGCCAGGTGACCACTGTGGTCATTGTGGCTGTGGCTCAGTGGGAGCTTGGTGAGAGGAACAAAATGTCTGTGATAAGACATGCTGCTTTTCTAAAAAGGTCCAAGCTGTGACTGACATGCCAGTGTATCAAGCTTGTCTCCCCCTTAACGTCTTCATTGCCTGTTTATCTCCTATCCAGGTTGACTATGTCTCTCCTTTTATGCCAGAGGACAAAGGGTCCCTCCATGTTTGTAAGCTCAGCTGTTCACCTGTGCTTGGCATTTCCTCCCCTCCTGTCACCTCCTGGAGTCCACTCTTGACTTCCTCCACTCCCCTTTGCACCTATGATCCTTGCCTCTCTGTTCCTTCCTTGTGGGATACAAGCATGTGCTACTGTACCCTCACACAGAACCTTTCCCTTGACCTGTACCTCCTTAAACTCAGAAAGAGAAAGAGTGTTGTTTTCCCAGAGATGCTAGGAAAGGAGGCAAAACACAAAATGGTTTTGAGGTTTGAGACAGGGATGGTGAGAAAGCTCACCTGGGGTGACTTCCGTCTTCCCAAGAGAAGAGGTGAGGCAAGGTGCTGAACATGAGAAGAAAGGAGGTGTGGCTATGGATAATGAGCCTTCCCACCTGCCTTCTCTCTGTCCATCTCTGAATTTGGCATTCTGCACCACCTTGCTCTTTGTGCTGTTGTTCAGAAACACCTTGTGCCCCCGAGAGCAGGTCTTCCTCAGCCTCCGACTCATGACCTTCTGCAGTTTGGTTTCCGCTTTGTCCCTGCTTTGCCATACTTCCGCTCTATATTTAACCAGAGTGGTTATTTCCCCGTCTTTTAAATATGTTTTGAGTTCTTCTGAAACTTCTTTATTTGGGTGTCCTGGCTAAGGATTTCACCCTTTCTCTTTGCTCTCTGACTCTTGCCCTTCTTCTGGGACTCATCTCACTGTTACCTGCTTGACTGATCACCCTGGTCAACGGTGGTCTTTGTCATTTCTGAATTGCATGCAGGCTTTTAAGGTGTAATGTGTGCGAGCTGAGATTTCAGAGGCAGAGTTCCAAGTTTAAATCTTTGTTTTGCCGTTTACTATCCGTGCACCCTTGGACAAGTTAGCTAGCTTCTCAGAGTTTCTTCAGCTATAAAATGGGTATCTTAAAAACTCTGGTAGGTAGGTACTATTATGAGGATCAAATGAGATAACATAATACCAGTACATGGTGAATAGTTAATAAATATTAGCTATGATTGTAATTTATTTGGTCCTTAAAATGTTATGCTTTCATTTGTTAGTTTTTTCTGGCAGGCAGATAATTCCTTTGAGGCAGAGAGGTTTCTGTATACAATGCTGTGTATACTGTAGGTTTGTTAAAGAGAGTTGAAAGGAATTTATACCCCTTGAGTGAATTTCTTGATTGACTATGAAGAAGTTGATGTTTCTCTATACTATAGCTTGACCCCAGTTGGAATGATCCCACCTACAAAATGAAAACAATTTATTCTTTACAGACAGTAAAAAAAAAAAAATCACACTCATGGGTAAATGAAATGTATGTGCATCTATGAAATATGAATGCAGTGATTTTCTGTTTTTAAGTTCCTCATAATCAAATGCAGTTGTGATGAAGTGTATCTTTCTTAGGGTACTTTTTCTTCATAGATATTTGTAACGTAATAGTTTTGATAGGTGTTGTTTCAAATGCTGAAGGAAACGAAATCTAGTTGTAATGCTGGATATTGGTGTGATGATCATCGGTGTCCCTTTCAGGTCTAAAATTCTTATAAATTTTAAATTGCTGTGGAATGTCTCTCAATCCCCGAGTTACCTTTAAGTGATTGACTTAGTGAGCTTCTGTTATATTCTCGGTATGGTGTTTGGAATACAAAATGAACTGGGCACAGTTCCTTCCTTTGGAAGATCTTCTAGGTGAGGGGTTGGCAGCTTTCTCTGTAAGGGACCAGGGTAGTGGTTCTCAAACAGGGACCATTTTGACCCCAGGGAACATTTGGCAATGCCCAAAGACATTTTTGGTTGTTAAAACTGCAACAGGGGGGAGGATGAAGTGAGTAAAATGGTAATGAGGTGATGGGATAGGACTGCTACCCCAGTAGGCATATGGTGGGTGGAAGCTGAGACTGTTGCCATACCTCCTACAATGCATAGAATAGCCCCTCTATGACGGTTATCCAGCCCAGATTTCAATAGTGACAAATTTGAGAAGCTCTGGGCCAGATAGTAAATAATAAATTGATAGTAAATATATGGTTTTGTGGGCATAGAGTCTCTATCATACTACCAAACTCTGTAGCATGAAAGCAGCTGTAGATCATGTGTAAACAAATGGTTGTGTCTGTGTTGCAGTAAACTAATTGCATAAACAGGAGGTGGGTTGGATTTTGCCCCAGGGCTATAGTTTACTGATCCCTGCTCTGGTTGAAATGACAAAAAACCCCCCAGATAATTATAATGTATTGTAATAAGCTATATGATCAAAATATTCGTGGGTTTAAGGTGAAGCTTACAATATGGGCAATTAGCCTGACCGCAGATATTAAAGATGGTTTCCTGAAGGAGAAAGAACATCAACAGAACTTTTTTCCCCCTAAGAGTGAAAAGTTAGGCATCCAAAAAAATTCTAGGAAGAAGGAATAGTATCAGCAAAGACATAAAAGTGTGAAACAGCATGGTGAGTGTGGGGAACTAATAGTAAGAATAAAGGAAAGTAGGAACAATGGTGGTGTGGTAGCAGTAGGAATAGCAGCTATATTAGTGAGTGCTTACTGTATACCAAGAACTTGTCTAAGTATTTCACATGTGCTAACTCATTTCATAGAAACAGAGCTCAGCATGGCTAGGGTGCTGTGAGAGAAGTGTGTATGGAGATGTGTGTATGTATGTATCAGGGCTAGGACTTTATTTTGTAGGTGGGTAAAACTAGGAATGAGAAGAGCAGCAAGGAAAACATCAGTAAGACTTATCGACTTGACTGTACATTAGAGGTAAAGCCAGAGAGAGGACACACGTTTCTGGCTGGTGTGATATTAATAGAATATAGAGATACAGATACTGGAAGAGAGGCAGGCTTAATAGAGAAAGTGCTGTTTACTTTTGAATGTGTTGTGTTGGAGGTACTTGTGTTATCTGGACATCAGGGTCAAGTTCAGATAGCTGGAGGTGTAACTGTAGTCAGAATATAAGGAATATAGTCCAGTCAGTTACAGCTGATGATCTCCCATGAGAAATCACATCAAATAGAGCAGTGGATTAAAAAAAAAAAAAAAGAATCCTGAAAGTCACCAATGTTTATGAAAAGAGAGATTTAAAAGGAAAAGTTAGAGAAGTGGTACGAGAACCAGAGAAAGTGATATTACAGAAGCCAAGAGAGTAGAAAGTTTCCAGGTGGGTGGCATAGTCAGTAGGTCCTAGTCCAAAGGGGAACAATAAGTCAGGACCTGGAAGCGCCATTGTAGCTGAGAAGGCAGAGGTGATGGGTAATTTTGTTTTGCTTCTGCATCAGTGAGACAAAATCATTGTGAAATTTAGAGGTGACAAAGGCAGTAGAAATGGAGAAGGTAAATATATAAGAAACAAAAACGTTAAAACATGCCAGGGGATTATGCCAACCTTTTCTTATATATTCTTTAAAGTACATACAAGAAATCTTACTAAAAAGTGTTTTGTAGACTTATTTGGGGTTGTTGTACATTTTTTAAAAATTCCTTTCTTTATGTAATCTTTCAGTAATTCATGTTTTGTGTTTATATTCTCCTTCTCCCAAGTGATTAGTTCTATCATTAGATTTTAGTGAAACTGTGGACTTGAGGGGCTTACTGGGTATTTGTTTTTTTTTTTTTTTCAGGTTTTATTTATTTATTTATTAAATATATGAAATTTATTGTCCCATTGGTTTCCATACAACACCCAGTGCTCATCCCAAAAGATGCCCTCTTCAATACCCATCACCCACCCTCCCCTCCCTCCCACCCCCCATCAGCCCTCAGTTTGTTCTCAATTTTTTAAGAGTCTCTTATGCTTTGACTCTCTCCCACTCTAACCTCTCTCTCTTTTTTTTTTTTTCCTTCCCCTCCCCCATGGGTTCCTGTTAAGTTTCTCAGGATCCACATAAGAGTAAAAACATATGTGTATTTGTTATAATAAAATTTAAAAGCCACCTTTGTAGAACAGTAAAGCTTTGGGAATGTTTTTATATGATTAGCAAATGGGACACAAACCTCGTAGATTTGAAACTTGAAGACACCAAAGAATTATCTATAAGCCAATGTCAATTCAGTTTAAGTCATTCATTGAATGTCTTGCATTTTTGTTAACAGTCATATATGATAGTTTTTTTTTTTTTGCTCTCAAACAGCATGCTGTCTTAACCACTATGTATGTTTATTGCACAAAGGATTTACAGCAACTATGCATGTAGTTGATGAGAAGAAATTTACATAAACAAACCACTTGAAGAATCTAATGGTGAAGAAATGTAACAAAATGTTGTTATCACATGGCAGAATCCTGGTACCAACAATGCGTTACTAAAGACTTTCAGGAAAGGAGAGTTCTTCTAGCATGTACTAGAATATTGGGAGCATCTCCATCTACTGGCTCTGCCTATTTGGTGTTCTTTTCTAAAGAGAATTTGACTAAATTACTCTTAATTGAAAAACAAATGCAAATGATGAAGAACCAGGAGGTGATCCAAAGCATCAAAATACTGTTTACCTTGCGAGGACAGACCATGTCTTATTTGTCTTTGTATCCCTCTGGGCAAAGCACCATGGCTCTCATTTATTAAGTGCACGGTTCATACTGAATTGGTTACATCTGGCCATTGGATTAGTGCAGCTGAGAAAGGCTGGACCTTGAGCCTTGTGGATGCTTTCCAAATAATGGTGCTTAATGACAAAGAGCATGAGGGTCCAAGAAGAAAGTGAGTTGTGAGGACTCCACCTATAGAAGGCTGGGAGTGAAAGATCTTTGTTAAAGAAGAGTAGAAGTTGCATGCACTGTCAGTGGGGAATTGGCCACATCCAGTGGGCTCTGCCCTCCGTTACAGTGGTAGTGACCCATAAAACATGCATCATGTGTCAATGAGTGAGCCAGTTCTGGCTCAAGGTGGACAAACAAAAAAGAAGTAGCAGAAGCTTCCATCACTGTAGTTTCTTATGAAAGAAATTGAAGGTTTTTAAAGATAAAACTTATATGAAAGAAATAAAGTGAAATCCACAAAACTGGTTCTAACCTCTAAGGGTTTATCATACTGGCAGTTTTGTTGCAAATGCGTTGAGAATGACTGCTCTGTGATTTTTACTAGCTTTTAGTCCCTATAGGCAAAAAAAGCATTTCTGAAAGAGATTTAAAATTGTGGACTCTGATAACACTGCTAGTTGTCAGGTTTTTCTCTAATGAACAGCTTATCAGTAAATGTGCTCAGTGGTTAATTACCACATTAGGCTTATTGGCATAAAGTGTAGTAGAATGCCCATTATCCTTATGCAAATTTAGATTTACTGCAGGTTAAATCCTGTGACCTGAAATCTAAGTTGCCTGTCATAAATTAACAGACCTCTGTACTAGCCGTGCTGGGATTGGCAGTGACTAAGGACCCCAGTAGAGGGGTGAATGAATCAAGCTTGGGGAGGTGGGGCTCACTCTTTGGAATATCTCACAAAGGCTGATAGAGCTAATTGTGCTGTAGAGGCTGTGTGGTGTTTTTGTTTTGTTTTGATTTTGTTTCATTTCACAGGGCAGTCAGGCAGTCCAAGCAATGGTTCAAGCAGCTGTTGATGCCAAGTGGTGTCATCCACCAGGTGTCATGGGGCATTTGGAGGTTGTAGGATTCAGATCGAGCTATGCTTCGGTTCCAGGGGACCTGTCAAGTTAGAAGTTTAGATCCTAAGATAAGGATTCAGATTCCCAGGTATCTTTGTCAGCTTAGGTTGCTACAACAAATACAGACTGGGTAGCTTAAATAATAAATGTTTATTTCTCACAGTTCTGCAGGCTGGGAGTGTGAGGTCAGAGTGCTTGCAGAGTTGGTGAGGACCCTCTTCCTGGTTTATAGGTGTTGTATTCTTGATGTGTCCCCAGATGGTGGAGAGAGAGATCATTTCTCTTGTGTCTGTTTTCATAAGGGCACTAATTCCATCATGAAAGCTCTACCAGCTTGACTTAATTACCTTCCAAAGGCCCCATCTTTGAATACCATCATCACCCTGGGGATTAGAGCTTCACCGTATGAAGTGGTGCTAGGAGTCAGGGCACATAAACATTCAGTCCATAGCACCAGGGAACACTTGGGAAGCAAAGCAGAGAGAGCCCAATCTAAGCAGACTAGGCTCACAGTTGTCTCAAGTGTTTCAAGGAAATGGAGCACAAGGCAGCATATTCAAGAGAAAGTAGGACTGTAGAGGGCGTATGTGACAGAGCAGAAATGAATGCTATACAGTGGCCACAAGGGAGCCCATAGCTCAAGAATGCCCCCTTGGTTTGCAGGCCTAATTCCACACTCTTACCAGAAGCTGAGGCAGAGTTGGCTCTTGGACCTCCTTCCCGCCCCTTTCAGGCCACGCTCAGGAGTGATGTGAACTCAGGGGGGTCTTTCACATTATACTCTGTTGACCTGAGGTTAAATCAAAGCAGGGACTGGATTGATGCAGTCAAAGCCTCATTCAAATCTATTTGCTTCAAAAAAGACGTTGGTGTTTGGTGTTTAGGGACTTCTAATACAAGTGATTTTTTTTGCAAACAATGGTGAAACTTTCTGAAGCCCTGGAGTCCTGGCTACTGTCCCCTACTCCTGGCACATTGAAATCCATAGTTCAGAATGAGGGATTCTCAGCAAGGATAGGAAAATCATTACTTCGGTTGTTTCTTCAAATGAATCATTAGTGCTCATAAAGGAAAATAGTCTTGTGTGCCCAGGGCACGTATCCAGGTAATTTTGGCGAGGAGCAACATTTCTTACCACACCGCGAGTGCTTATGTGACTGGTGCAAAATAAGCTGTGGTTTCATTGCTGATCCATTAGCAGTGAGTGTGGTGGGTGAAAGTTCTTTAATTAGTCCCCAGGGTAAAAACAGCCCAGTATTTATAGACTGTAGGAGGAAAGGGGGTTGGGGAGGCAGGTGACTTGTCATCTTTACATCAGTGACTTCTGTGTCTTCCAGGTCATATTAAAAAATGTCTTGAACAGGAGAAAGTAGTCTTTTCTGTCCCATGATAAATTCAGTGTTTTGGTTGGAAGTATCCATAGAAAGCATTTTTCTGTCTTCCTAATTTCCAATTACAAAAGAGGAACAGGGCTTTCTCTATTTAAGAACAGTACAAACTGTTTTAGAAGTGAGATGCAGTCCAAGAATTACCAAGGCAAAGAAGGAACATGGCAGTACAGCGTGTTCTCCACGTAGCAACTACTCAGTGAAGGGTGATGAACAATTACAGTGGCAGCCAAGGAGGGGATATTAGGGGTGGGAGAAGCACTTATTTATTATATATAACATGAAGCTTTGAAGCTCTTTTTTGGTCTTCTTGACTTGTCAACTGACTTAATGAGAGGGCTTCTTTTCCTTGAACCTCAGCTTGACCGTTTGGCCTTGTAAGCATTGGAGGCAGAAGAGATCTCTCAAATGAAAATCAGTCCAAGATCATCTTACAGCAACCAAATCATGGGAGAGAAGAAATAAAGGGATGGGATCAATCTAAAAGTCTCATATAAAGAAAGACCCCAGAGACGTTTCTCCTGAGAGCCCATTATATACAAAAGAATCAAAGAGAGACCCACAGAGTACCTGGATGGCTCATTTGGTCAAGCATCTGACCCTTGATTTTGGCTCATGTCGTGATCTCACTGTTTGTGGGATTGATCCCCAGGTCAGGTTCCATGCTGAAAGCTTGGGATTCTCCCTCTCCTTTTCTCTTTGCCTTTCCCCTAGCTTGCACATGCACACCCTGTCTCTCTCTCAAAATAAAAAAATAAACTTAAAAGAAAAAAAGAGACCCGAGAAGAAAGCCATGTGCAGAGATCCAGGAGAGTTACTGGCCCAGTTTGTTTATATTTATTAAAGCTTTATCCCTCTAAAAGCTTTCAGCTCTCCTAGAGTAGCTCCACTGGATCATTGATTAATTTTGCCCTAGACCAGTTTCATAGCTTGGGGACAGGGTGAGAAGAGAAGATTTGAGCTATCCCTAGGACAATTATAGGAACAGATAAGTTTTATTATTTATGCCAGCTTAGTTAGGTGGATAGTGGTAGTGTTGAAAAGGATTCTGGAGACACCTCTCCTTGAGTTGCTGTTTATGTCCTTAAGCAATATAAACTGTAATTTGGGTGTTTAAAATTCATATAAATGGTATCTTACTGTATATGTCTTTGTACGACTTTTCTATTCAACATAACACTTTTAAGATTTATCTATATTCACATAGATTTCATTTATTATGGTATCTGCTATTTAGTGTTCCTTTGTAGGAATATGTACTTTGTTTTATTTATTCTTCCCCCTTGTAATGTAGCTAGATATTTATGTTGTTCCTAGTTTCCCATATTATAGTTAAGGCTATGGTAAATACCCCTGTATGGTTTTTATTCACACTTGTGCCAGAGTTTACCCAGGAAGTATACCTAGGAGTGCAGTTAGCTGCTAGGTCATAAGCTGGGTGTATCTTTATCAGATATTGCCAAATTGCTCTCGAAGTAGTATACAAATTTACACCCCCACTAGCACTATGTAAGTGTTTCTCTTCCCTTGTGTCTGTGATAGTTTTTGGGTATTGCCAGTCAATCAGATAATATAGTATAAACTGACCCAATAGAATATAAACCAGGTTTACCCTGTAAAATACATGCCTAAATCCTCTCTCATTGTAAGTTCCTGTTCCTACTGAGAATCTAGAGACCTCAAGGGTATATAGATTGCATGTTTCCTACCTCATTTCCTTCTTAGGATACTGGGCCCCAGTGAGAGCTTCCTTGTGTCAGTTTGGAGCAGGTCTGTTCTTTATCAGCAGCAACTTGTGTCTTTCCACTTTAAACTGTTGTAGTTATTCTAGTCCTTACAGAACTTTATTACTATAACCCCAATATCTTACACATCTTTTAAAAATTTCAGGATATATGAAAAAAAATTCAAAGTCCAAATATCCACATTCAGAAGATAAAGCAAAATACAACCAAATCCCCAAAGCCGGTATGATGACTGAGAAACTGAAAATAAAGTCACCATAACTTTTATAAAAAGGATGTTTTCATAGGAAAAAACTGTTCCCCAAATATAGTCATATATTCATTCTCTATCCACTTTAGACTTTACCCTTCTGGGGTATTGATGGGTATGTAGGAAATCTTTGTGTTCTCCCTAAAGTTTACAGTGTGTGTGATTAGCATTTGAATCTGTTGGACATATGGCTTCCAAAAATTCCTCTTGTGAAAAGTCATTAAGTTTTGTCTTAGAGTTTTCATGGACCATTTAGTTGACCTAATCTGTCATTACTATTAGTATGAATTCTTTCGTCTAAGTGTTTTTCTTGCTTTTTCTACAATAGTTAAAACAGAAGTTTTCTTTGGTTGTTATATGATAAAGAAACAAAACAAATCTTATACAGCGTAGCCTGAAGGCCCGGCTGTGAAAAAAAAAAAGCCTCTGCCCTTAATTAATTAACCAATTTTTAGTTTGGTGATTTAGTGTCAATAGTATGCCAATGTATAGAAAAATACTAAATTTTCAGGACACATACATTGAGATTTTCCTACCAAGAGTGGTGCCAGTTTTGCTGCTTTTCTCTGTGAGAGGGAAGTGAAGATTGATGCTTCAGTGCCCTTGTAGATAGTCTAAAGGATGTCAAGGATGGAAACTTAGAGGTCAGTGAATAACTGGGCTTAAATAAGCTAATTTATCACATAACTATGTATTAAGTACGTCTGTATGTCAGGTTCTGTGCTAAGTATTGGAAATATAATGATGATCAGATAGACGGTATCCTTCTCCTTGTTGAGATTTGAGGTCTAGTTTCTGCCAGCTTTTGGGTCAGTGTGGTTTTTAAGGACATGAGATTCCATAGCTGAATGAAGGGTCCCTATGCTTCTGTGGCTTCTACTTTTAACTTGAAAATAACATTAACAATGTCTGGTCTGTGACCTAAGATTACTTAATATATTCTCTTAATATGTTATAAATATTTTGACTGGACTAAGATCTTTATTAAAAGTGTCTTGTGGGGCACCTGGGTGGCTCAGTCGGTTAAGCATCCCACTTTTGCTCAGGTCATGATCTCAAAGTTTGTTGGTTCAAGCCCTGCATCTGGGTCTGTGCTGACAGCTCAGAGCCTGGAGCCTGCTTTAGTTTCTGTGTCTCCCTCTCCTGCTCATGCTCTCTCTCTCTCTCAAAAATAAATAAACATTAAAAAAAATTTTTAAAATGTGTCTTGTATTCAGTGTTGAAAAAGAAGAAGATGGAATATTGACACAGAAATACACATAAAGCATAATAGCACAGAGTGAACATTTTTAACATACAAGTACTTAGAGAGGTTGAAACAAATGTTGAAAACTATGGTAAAGTACATGAATTTTATAAGAAAAAAATTGAGTTCATCATCAAATAGTGTCAAAAAGCTGAAAAGACATTTTTCCTGTGGTGATATTTTCCTTGTGTCTTTCTCCCGTTTAATTCAGTTCAGTTTAGTGGATGTGGATTAAGTATGCATTATGTATTAAGCATGTACTTGCCATAGGGATACAAAAATGAATATAAAATGGTTTTTTCCTTCAAGGGTCGCAGAGATACATTATCAAGCAGGTTGAAAATAATTGTAGTAATTATGAGAAATGTGCCAAAATAGAAAGATGTTTAAAATACTTGATGAGGCTTCTGGTTATGCTGGGTAAGCTTATATCAGATTGACCCTGTCACTAGAAACAACTGGAAAAGCTGGAAAAAGCATAAAAGTGATCAGTCTGAAGGCATGGGAGATCTACCAAGGCAAAGAGGACCAATGTCCTCTTCCAGGCCAATGTCCTGGAAAAACAGAAAGGAAGCACAAAGATGTGAGACCAGAAGTGAAAGTATATTTTCCCCCTCAAGACATTTCCCAAGAGGCCAAGCAGAAAGTGGTGTCAACGAGGCCGAGGATATGAGAACTTTCAGTTGTCCCATGGAGCTGGGAAGACAAAAGTTGTGTTCAGATTTATCGAAGGGGAGGGGCCTGACAAATACTCTTTAAGTTTTCATTTGTGACCCCCAAAGGGATAACCCTAGTCATAAGAACTAGCACAAATCTACCAATTTCCACAAAGGCTAAAACATAGCTTTGAATTCGTTTGGTTTTAGAATGCATTAAGATCTTCCACTGTTCTGAATGCCTGCTAGAAAAAAAAAATTTTTTTTCTTCCAGGAGGGTATTAGATTATCCAGAGCCTCAAATGATTTTTTCCCCCGAATTTTCATATACTGGCTCTAGCAGTTAGTTAAATATTGGCAAGTATACCAGGAGATAAGACCAAGTACTAAAAAATGACACTAGAAATAAACCTATAGGACAGCCATATGTTAGATTTATCAAAAATAAACTTTAAGAGAATTGTAATAAATATCCTCAAAAAGTAGAAAATGGAAAATTTTGAAGGAGACTTAGTCTGTATAAACATGTAAAATGGAAGTTCTAGAATGGAAAATATATCTAAAATTAATAACTCAGTGCATACTTAAGAATATAAGACACAGCTGAAGACAGCATTGTTATCTAGAAGGTAGATCATAGGAAATATACAGAATGGGAAGAAAAGAAAGGTGAAAATGTTAGAAAAGAGTAGAAAATACCTGTGTGGCACAAAGATCTAATGTACATTAAATTGAGGTCAGGGGAATAGAGAGAAAGGATGGTGAAGAAACAGTAGTTTAAGATACATTCCCTGAAATTTTTCCCAACTGGAAAAAAATATGTTGAGCCACAAATTAAGCATTGCCTAGAAGTAGAAGTAGGAGAAATACAAAAGTACATCTTAGTAAAACAGCTGGAAACAAAACACAGCAATGAGCTCTGAAAAGCAACCAGGAAAAGAAAAAAAAAAAAAAAGATGCATTGCCCATTGCCCTCATAGAAGCAACAGTAAGATTTAAATCTGACCACTTGTAAGAAATGATGGATGCCAGAACACAATGCAATAGCATCTTCAAAATGGTACCAAATAAATAAATAAATAAATAAATAAATAAATAAATCCTTTCTCTGCTGGTGTTCTCTAATCAGTGAAAATATTATTTTCAAAAAATAGAAACTTGTAGTTTTGCAAAGAAAAATACTTTGCTCTAAAAGAAATACCAAAGGAAATTGTTCAGGCAGAAGGAAAGTGATACCAGATGGAAGCATGGAAGTACGAGAAGGAATGAAACAGCAATAGAAAGTGTAAGTATTTATTGATAGTATAAGAATTGTGATAGACTGGAAGCTGCTAATACTGCTTGCTTTAAAGATGGAGAAAGGGTCATGAACCAAGGAATGTGGGCAGGCACTAGAAGTTGGAAAAGGTAAGGATACAGATTCTCCCCGGGAACTTCCAGAAAGAACTCAGTCCTGCCAACCCCATGTCTTTAGTGCAGTGAAGCTTGTTTTGGGCTTCCAACCTCAAGAGTGGTCAGATAACAAATATGTGTTGTTTTAAACCAAAAATTCATAACCTATGATAGAATTTGAAATATATGTTGAATTTTTTTAAATGACAAAAATATCAAAAAAGTCAGGAAAAGACTAAATGGAGTTAAAGGGTCTAAGGACCTTGAATTGCCTGGAAAGTGTTATAAATAGGCTTTAATAGGGAAAACTATCAGAAGAAGAAATGGAAAATCTATCAAAAAGTTGAATTTATAAATAAAAGATCCTTTCAAAGAGAACTGGCCATATGGAGTCACAGGTGAATTCTTCCAAACACTTTAAAAAAAAACAAAAACAGTAAGATGTTGGCATTAAACTAGACAAATAGACCGATGGAACAGAGAGTCCAGAAATTGGCTCACACATATATGGTCACTTGATTTATATTAAAGGTGATTCTGCATAACAGAGGGGAAAGTATAATCTTTTCAATATATGGCTCTTGATCAATTGGGGTATCTTGATGGAAAAAATGTATATCGTCTTCTGCCTCACACCACACACATAAACCAATTCCAATTGTCAACCTGAATGTAGAAGGCAAAATAATAAAGCATCTAGAAGAAAATGGAGATTAATATTTCCATGGGCAATTAAAACACAATGTAACATTGTCACATGCTCACCAGCATGGGCATCAAAAAGATTGATAAAGTCAAGTGTTAGGGTAAGAAGCCACTGAAATCCTCATACACTGGGATTGGTACAAGAAGTTTATGAAAATTGATACAAGTATTTTGTAAAATATTCTGACAATGTCTGCTAAAACTGATCATATGCATGCCCTATGATCCAGCAAATCCACTCTTAGGTATATGCCAACAGAAGTACATACACATACACATCAGAATATATACACAAAAATGTTGATAATAGTCCCTAGAATAGACTGGAAGCAACCCAAATGGCCATGAACAATAGAACAGATAAACAGATTGTGTTATAGTCACAAAATAGAATGTTGTGTAACTATAAAAATGGAGGAACTATGTACAACAACATAGATACAATTTCACAAACATAATACCGAGTGAAACCAGCTAGATGCAGAAGAGTGTATATATTATACTTTTCCTTTTATATGTAGTTTAAAACAGGCTAAACTAATCTATGGTGTTAGTAGCCAGTTATCTTTGAAGAAGAATGAGGTGGGTGTGGCAAGAGGGAGGCTTCTAGGGTGCTGGTATTGCTTTATTTCTTGGTCTGGATGGTGAGTACATAAGCACGATCACTCCGAAGATTACTTGAGCTGTTGCCTTTTGATGTGGTCACTTTTGTGACTGTTTTAACAGTTTGAAAAAATATTATGTTAGCTGAGAGCAATATATTTTGCATGAAGAAGGCTTGAAGCAAAGTTGAAAATTGGCCATGATTTTGCCAGACAGAAGAGAAAGGGAAAGAATATTCCATTAAAGGAATAACCTAAGCCAGATATACAGCAGTGGGAGGATTCATTTAATTTTAAGTAAGAATTGGAGTGTGTAGTACATGGCATATATGGGGAAGAAGGGTGGGAGATTAGGCTAGACATATAGGTTGAATCTTGTTTGTAGAGTGTCATAAATTGATTGTATAACCTGAAGAAATTATAGGTTTTGAGCAGAAAGTGGAACAAGGAATTTTGGATTGGGCTGCATTTGAAATGTCACCAGAAGAAGACTGGTTTTGCCAGTGAGTTCTGACTTTGGAATATGACTCTATTTTTTTCCTTCAATACCCACCCCCCCAACACTTTGTACATGAATACAGTCTTCCGTCTCATTTTAATTAGGTCTTTGATTTGTAGCAATCCAGAGTAGAGTGATTTGGTTTTATCAGCTTGCACAAACAACTCCTTTCTTTGTGGTTGTTGCCTGTTGTCCCTCTCCTTTATGGACGTCATTAAGTTACTTTCCCAGATTGAAGTGGTCCTCCTGCACTGAGGACCTCAGTGTCTGAGATGGCTGGTCTACCTCCTGACCCAGCTTGTCTACTACCTGAGGAAATGCAACCTGATACCCTAGTCCTTCAAGTGAGCTATGCATTGGCAGGAACAGACCACAAACACACACTTCATTTAATTTTTGAGTTAATGCCCAGGGATAAAAGGATTATCAGAAACACAGTGACCACATAGGGAAGGAACAGATGTAATATTGCCCAACACAGCTTCACTTGGCACCCAGGGTCCTTCCTAGCAGTGAGCAGCTGTGAGAGACACTGGTATTTGGGGTTGAGTCCTTCCAAGTCTTTCTGGAAAGCTCAGTTCTTATGACCCTGCCTTATGTGGGGCTTATGTCACATCCTGGAAGAATTGACAGTGATATTCTGTGCATGTCCATTTACAGCAATATTTTCAAATACTGGAATCTCCTGGCTCTTGACGTAAATGTAGCATAGTAAGGCCACATTCTCATCTGGAGGGGGAATCAGCATCCATGTGGTGGTGTCCTGGATGAGTAGCATCACTTCCAGCTTTGCAGTGCTCTGGAAGACACTTTTCTATACAGACCCAGATACCATTAGAGGAAAAAAAAGAGATAAGGAATTGGAATCAGGGTTTTTCTGAATCTTTACAGCAAGCCCCTTGCCATGTTAGTTTTTAAACCAGCGACATACTTCAGGCCAGTGAAGTGTAAATTTTTCTGTGGAGCCTGGGGTTCCTTGAGAATGGTAGAGGAGGAAACAGGTTTTTTTTTTTGTGTTTTTTTTTTTGTTTTGTTTTTTTATTCTTTAGGATCTAAATCATTCCCAGGTAGTGAACTTCCAGTAAGGAATGGATTTGGCTTATTGTTTTAATGTTTATTTTGAGAGAGAGAGCAAGCGAGCAGGGGAGGGGCAGAGAGGGAGAGAGAGAATCACAAGCTGGGCTTGATCCTGTGACCCTGAGATCACGACCTGAGCCAAAATCAAGAGTCAGATGCTCAACCAACTGAACCAGGTGCCCCTGGACTTGGCTTATTTATTAACCATTGAGCCTAAGGAAATGTGACTAGGTTTCCCAAAGAAGCTAATTTTCAGGAAATGTTTTTGGAAAAGTGGGTCTCCTGCTTAATTTCCCATTCCATGTGTGTTCTGTTATCCGTGATGGAGATGAGAAACTGCTCCCGGTGAAAGATATTTAAGATATTTATCAGGACATACTCTCTCCCTCAATCCATGATTTGTATTCCTTTGCTGGTTCATTCCAGTGCTGGGATTTGGGTGGGATTTGCCAAAGCCAATTTGGAACTGGTTTCCCATGCTGTGTGGATTCTGTTTCAGTCGTCTGTTCATTCACTGGTCTGCTTTTCCTCCAGAACCATAAATGAGTTTGAGCCTGTTGGCATCACAAATCATCAGTGGTAAGAAAGGTCATTGCAGGGGCAGGAAGACAGGCAGGTGCTTATGCTGAGGGAAGCAGGCAGGGACCCAAAAGACTGTGACAGCTGGATAGTCATTGGGCTGTTTGAGCCTGGGCTGTAGTAAGATGACTGCTTGTACCCTTGTAGGATTACATTAGCCACAGTCTCGTCCTCAGCCTTGCAGCCTCAGAATTTCAATTTTAGCCAGCAATAACAACAGCTGAAATAATAATAATAAGTCAGTATTAGTTAATCACTTTCTATGTGCTAAGCAGTGTCCTACTTTATGTTACGAACTCGCCTAGTCCTCACACTAACTCTAGATGAGTACCACACTGTCACTGGGTGGGGGGGTGGGGGGGGGGAGGAAAGAAAAACACAAAGATAGTTTTCCCAAGGCTATACAGCTAGTTAAGGGTTGGAACTGGGATTGAAATCTGTGCAGCCTGGTTCCAGAGCCTGTATTCATCGCCGTTATGGCTGTTCATCAAGAATCACCAGAAAGTGAGAAATTGTTTTGCAGAGAACAAAAAGTCACAGGTGACTTAGTAATATACCAGAATACCAACATATTTAGTTCCCATGGAGGAAAATTATCCCGGAGCTTTACTGTTGAGTATAGTACAGTAGTCAGAAGCCGCATCTGAGGACTTGAAATGTGCCTGGTCTGCATTGAGGTGCACCTTAAGTATCAAATTCACACTGGGCTTTTTAGACTTAATACCCATCCTCAAATCTCATAAATCATTTCTTATGTCAATTACATGTTGAAACAATAAAGTTTTGTATAAGGTTAGATAAAATGTATGATGAAAATTAATTTTACCTGTTTTTACTTAAAATGTGGCTACTAGAAAATTTAATTTTTTTTTGTGTTTATTTTTGAGAGAGACAGAGACAGAATGCTAGTGGGTTGGGGCAGAGAGAGAGGGAGGCACAGAATCTGAAGCAGGCTGCAGGCTCCGAGCTGTCAGCACAGAGCCTGATGCGGGGCTTGAACTCATGAGCTATGAGATCATGACCTGAGCCAAAGTCGGACTCTCAACTGACTGAGCCACCCAGGCGCCCCATTATTTATTATTTTTTTATTTAATTTTTTTTTTGATGTGGCTACTAGAAAATTTTAAATTGCGTCTGTGACTTGTGTTATATTTCTTTTGGATAGCACTGTTCTATAGACTGAAAAACGCATGGATAATCCAGAGCACCCTTTTTTTTCATACCTATGAAACTGAGTCATTCACCTGAACTAGCTTGTAGTCATCTGGAGGGAGTTTTGTTCATCATTTGCGTTATGGGATCAGAGCAAGAGGTGCTGGTCAATTTTAGAGATATTTCTTTTAGGCTCTAGAGGAACACATTGAACTCTATTTCAGCAGAGTGTCCCAGCTTCAAAGCAGAATACAGAAGGGCAGACTAAGTGGAAATAAGTAAATGCAAATATATAGATATCGATAGGCGGTTGGAATTCAGAGAAAGCCTCTTCAGATTACACAGCATCAGTGATAGTGAGTGTATCCTAGGGGAGGGGAGGGGAGGGCATTTGTATGTGGTTAAGGTAGCTGGGGACGAAGTTGTAGAGAATCTTGGCCTCAGGAAAAGGAGTGCCCTTAGACTGACAAAATCTTACTTTACAAATGTCCTTTTAGATTCTTTTTGATCAACAGAATATTTTGTCATGATTGACTTCCTAATTTATGACATACTAAAATTTCTAAATTTGCTATTTTTTTAAAATATCATTTGTTGTCAAATTGCCTTACATACAACACTCAGTGCTCATCCCAACAAGTGCCCTCTTCAATGCCCGTCACCCATTTTCCCCTCTCCCCCACCCCCCATTAACTCTTAGTTTGTTATTTAAGAGTCTCTTATGGTTTGCCTCCCTCCCTCTCTGTTTGTAACTATATTCCCCCCCTTCCTTTCCCCCGTGGTCCTTTGTTAAGTGTCTTAAGATCCACATACGAGTGAAAACATATGATATCTGTCTTTCTCTGACTGATTTATTTCACTTAGCATAATACCCTCCAGTTCCATCCATGTTGCTGCAAATGGCATGGTTTAATTATTTCTCATTGCCAAGTAGTAGTCCATTGTGTATATAAACCACATCTTCTTTATCCATTCATCAGTTGATGGACATTTAGGCTCTTTCTGTAATTTGGCTATTGTTGAAAGTGCTGCTATAAACATTGGGGTACATGTGCCCCTGTGCATCAGCACTCCTGATTCCCTTGGGTAAAATCCTAGCAGTGCTATTGCTGGGTCATAGGGTAGTTCTATTTTTAATTTTTTGAGGAACCTCCAAACTGTTTTCCAGAGTGGCTTTTTTAAAAATATTAATTGTATCTAAGATTAATGATTCTCTGGTGAAATTTAGAGAGACACCTTAATCACACCAGCAATATTTACATAGACACTTCCTAAGGATTGTTCATTTGTAGAATACCGAAGGGTGAATAATGCCATCCATTGAATAAAGATTCTCATTTTTCTACCTCAGGGCCTTGTTCTCTTACTAAACCTTTGTCCCTTAGGGTTGATAATGGACTGCATCTTATTGGAGGGCCTCTTTTCATTGATGGCATTAACCGTACTGATCCAGCAATTGGATGACCTTAGAATGGAGCCAGGCTCTAGCAGCCAGGGTGTGTTGATTGTGGGCACGTATTACAAACTGGCCCGAGGTGTAAGGAGTAATGGAGGCCTGTAGAGGGGCAGCCTATTAGAGTTACAGTTTATATGGAGATTATATTCTAAAATATAAATGTGAGGTTAAAAAAAATGATTGTATAGTCAACTTTGCCCTTATAAAGGCTTTAAACCATTTCCAAAAATCCCAGGCCCCTTGCAAGCTCTTAAACCAAGGGTTAGCATCATTGATTTCTTTTTGCATTTCTGGTGAAGCAACTCTTTCTAGCAGATATGAAGGCTAGGCCTACTTGGAATAAGGCAAAGGGTTAGGTGGTAAATAGGCAATTCTCTCACTTCCTCTCAATCCCCTGCCCACCCCCCTGAGTGTAGACAGCTGAAAATGTATACGTTATATGTAAGTATGATGCAACTCCACTGTACTGTTTGTCTTGCTAATAAGTAAAGTGACTTGTGTTATGCTTTAAATATTTCAGGTTCATTGATTCACTTTTTTGCACCTAGTGTATGAAGGTAAAGGTGAAAAAGGCAGTTAAGACCGTTTTTTTGCTTGTTTTTTAAATTATTGAAGAGCTGCAAATCTGGTCAGGGAAACAGACAAGTAAACAAATGGTTATCATGCCTTAATGAGGCATTGGCTCAGTACTTCAGGATCACAGAGAAGAGGCCAGTAAAGCACTCTGGAGGTCAGGAAAGCCTATCAAGTGGGGCACATTGGTCCAGAATCACCATTTTTTCTCACTAGGTTGCTGTAACAACCTTCCAAATGCTCTCTCTGCTTTTGTTTTTGGTTCTCCCTTTTCCCCAAATGTATAGCTCTCCAGGAAGCAAAATAGTCCTCTTAAAACACAAGAGGAACATATACACTCCTCTGCTTACACCCTCTAGTGACTTTCCATCTTGCTCAGAAGTAGAGCTCAGCCACTGGGTGTTGTATGGATACCAATTTGACAATAAATTTCATATTAAAAAAGAAAAAAGTAGAGCTCAGGTTCCTAGGAGGCCTTTAAGACCTTGTAGGATCTTGCCCCCGTTACCCTCTGCCCTCATTTCTACTATGTCCCTCCTTGTTCCCCTGATTCTGCCACACTGGCCTCCCAGATGTTTGAACATGTCATTCACATGACTGCTCAGGAATTTTGTACTCGTCTGCTGCCTGGAATTCTCTTTCCCCAGACATCTACATGGCTCATTCCTCAATGTTTTCAAGTCTCTGTTGAAATGCTGCTGTATTTTATAGGCCTTCCGTGCCTATCCTTTATGTAAGTAACAAACTTCCACCACATCTTGGCACTCCTACTCCCTTTTATCTTGCTTATTGTCATCTGACATACTGTAAGTTCGCTTATTTATTTGCCTCATCCACTTAGATTTTAGAGTTCATGAGGGTAAGACTTTGTTTTGTCCATTTTGGACAGTACCTGGCATATCATGTTCACTCAGTAAGTGTTGGAAAAAAAAAGTGTTTGTTGAACGAATAATTCATTGTTCTTCTCTTGCATTGCTTCCTCATATGTTTGCCTAATGAGTGGATGTATACATAAATGGTGAATATATTCCCTTGGCACCAGCAGAAGCTATTGTTTCCCAGTAAACTGTCTCTCTGGGGTGACTTTACAGTTCTTTACTGAGATAAAAGACTTAGGACTGTCAGGAACTCTTGGGTTCTACAAAGATGACATCTCACTCACAAGTGAAAATGACTCTTAATCATCTGCAATGATATTGGAGCACACTGGCAAAGAAAAGGTTTGGAGTTGGGGAGAGGGAGTTAAGAGAAGATTGGTCTGGCCACAAAGAGTTTCCCTCATGTTGAGAAATATGACTGGCAGTACCTGGTTAGCTGTTAGATTAAAAATATATATGTGCTTTTGTTCATGTATATTGTAAGTGTAAATATGTACCTTTATATATGTAAAGGTAAATATTTTTGGCCTATAGAATCGAAATCAAAGACTACAAAGTCCAAAGACTTAAAAATCCCGAAGGGTTCTGAAGGCTCAGCAGAATCCTTGGTGCTTGGGGAGTGAGAAATGTGAGGAAAGCTTACTGAATTCCCCTATTTCACTATTACCTTACCGGACATTACTCTGTATGCTGAGGCTAGATGTACATAAGTGAATGACAACAACAAAAGCCCCTACTTTCATGGAGCTTACATTCTGGTAGGTAAAAAAAAAACAATAGCAAGAATATAAATCTAACATATATGAGGAGACGAAACAAAGCATGATGTGGGAGTACAAGGTAATGGAGTGCCATCTTAGAGAGTTGAGTTGGTAGGGAGCTGAGGCTTGCTTGACAAGAAGTCAGAGGGCCAGCAAATGCAAAAACATGGGAAGTAGGTACTTGTTGAATTCAAGAGATATAAAAACAAAAGAATGAATTAAGACAAAGGTATATAGAGCCTTTAAGCCGTGGTAAGGAGTTTGGGTTTTATTGTGATTACATTGAAAAGCCATTGGGCACTTTTTATCTGAGGAATGACTGATCTGAATTAAAAAAAAAAAAAAAATCCCTCTGACTGGTCTGTGGAGGATGGCCCATAGTATGTACTAGTAGAGACAGAAAATAAGGAGCTGGCTTTTGCTGCCTTCCAGGTAAGAAAATATAGCACTGTGGATTAGAGTAGTAGTAATAGAGATGGTAAGACATGGATGGATGTGGGCAAAGGTAGAATCAATAGGGTTTATTGATGAATTGGATGTTGGGTGTGAGAGGTGAGTAATTGAGGATATCTTCTTTAGTCAAGATAAGCTAGGTTGTGTTGTGGCAACAAACTCCTCCAATATATCAGAGGCTTAAAACAAAAGAGGTTTATCTCTCACTAACACATCTTGTCCTTTGTGTGTTGGTGAGTGACTTTGTTATTTTTATAATCTACCTCACTCTGGGGCATAGGATGACATGGTAACCACTAACTGGAACATTGGAAAGGGAAAAGAGAAATTTAGAGGGTTTCATACAGGGAACCATTCAGTGTTTGGCCTAAAAATGACACATATCACTTCTGCTCAACACTAATGGGACAAGAGTAATCACATAGGTCCACCTACCACAAGGTGGCCAAGAGATGTAGCCCTATCTTATGGTGGGGAGGTTGGGGGGTGGGTAGGTAAAGGATCAGAACTACTCAAGACAGTACTACTAGTGATAACATGATATTTTCTAGGTTTAGACAAATGCTAATAACATCTAAATGAGGTACTTGAGAGAAGTGTGCTTGGGAAGGTGAAATCAATATTTCTGTTTTAGCCATGTTTAGTTTAAAAGCCTATTACAAAGAGATGTCAAGAATGCAGTTGGAAACAGGAGTCTGATGATCAGAGAAAATCTATGGTAGAGATATAAATTTGATCATAAACAAAAAAATATATATGCTATTTAAGATAATGAGACTCACAGAGTTTAGGTGGAATACAGAAATGACTAATGACAGAGCTCTTGGACTCTCAACAAGTGGAGGTCTTACAGAGGAGAAACTAACAAAGGAAACAGATTATAATGGTTGACAGGGATGCAAGAGAATATGGAATCTTAAAAGATCTTGAGAAATAAATCTTGCAAGAAAGGAGTGCCGAGAAGTCAAAAGAATTGAGAATCATTCATTGGTTCTGGCAAGCTGTGGACCACTCCAGTAGTGTGATGTGGGCAGGAGACTAATTTGAAGTGGATTGAGGAAGTAGTGGTAAGTGTGGAATTGATGAGAGTAGGTATATGCAACTTTTGGAAGAGTTTTTCTGTAATCAGAGCAGTAAAATGGGGTTGGTAGTGGGGGAGGGCATGGCATCCAGATGATAGGAAGTCAGGAAGGAGAGCAGGTTTGTGGGCAAGATTTTGAAATGTTTTGACCTGAGAGTAAGGCAGTCAAATAGAAAAGACTCCAATATTAGTTGGAGATAAGAGTCTGAATATAGAGAAAAATCAGAGCTGGCATAAATATTTAGTAGCCCGCTGTGTAAAGAGTTGGCGGTGTGTGTGTAGATGAATTCTCATAGGAAAAGTGCCGAGAGACGAGCATGGAGACATCAAGGTTGAGCCTTAGGGAATACATGCGTTAATAACATGGGGAGAAGAAGAGGAGCTAGTTAAGAAACAGGAGAAAAGGTTGAGTAGATTACATGTTCTAGAAATCAAAGGAAGAGAGCTCCAATACCTTTTCAAGAAGTTTTTCTTCAAGTCCTATGTTCTCATAAATATGTAGTACACATTGTATACTTTCAGGCCAAATTTGCAGTAGACTCTACTGTAGTTGATTAAATATATAGCCTGAGAACTGTGGAACACTTAGGGTAATGGTTTTCTACCTCAAATAAATGGGATTAATGCTCTTCACTTTTTTATTCTCTTTGCTGTCATATCCTCTCATCGTTCTGAAACTGCTCTAAAAGTTTCGCATCATTCTTCATTTCTCTAAAACTGACTTAGAGATATTGTTAGTACTGTACTCATCACTGTCTCTTCCTTCTTCCATCTTTGTCATTGTCAGTTGTCACCATCATTATTAAAACCATCAGCATCATTATCAGGCTTCATTAGATGCATTATTTTGGTATTTTAATAATTTAGTTAGAACTCCTGAGGGACGTGTGTTTTAGTACAGCAGAACATATTGACAGCACTTTGATTATGTGTTGAGTACTTAGTGTGTACTTCAAAGATGGGCATGAATCCTGCTCTGAATTCTTTCAGTTCATTTTCCTAGGAAAGGTAACAGAATTAGGAGGGAAAAGAAGTGCCCAGAGGGAATACAAGGGATTAGGAGTACCAACATATAGTGTCACTGGAATGATTTGCCAGAAGTTTCTTCTCTAATCATGTTAGTAAGCTGTAAGAAGCCTATGTAGGTGAATAGTCCTAGAATGTAGCTAAAGGGTAAATGATAACTACATATCTTAATATCAAATGGGGTAAATGGTAACTATGTATCTTAATATCAAATGGAATTAAAGTGGACTATCCCTTCTTTCAAGCTAGAAATAATGTGGTTTTTATGACATACCTTCTCTGGAGTGTAACTTGGATCATTTTCAATTCTGGTGGTCTGTTGATTTCTAGATTCACCCATCCCACCCCTTTTCCCTACTCTCTCCCTCCTTCCTTCCTCCCTCCGTCCCTCTTCTCTTCCTTCTCTTCATTTCTCACTTCTCCTACTTAATTCCTTCTATCCGTGACATGACATCTACCTAGTTAACCCAAGCCAGAGACCTGAAAGTCATTATTGTTCCCCTTCTTTCTTTAAACATTCCTCCAAGGCCCATTTGTCCCTAAGGCATGTTGACTTGACTCATTTCTGTCTTCCCCTTTGCCAGTGTCGTAGTGCAATTATTCATTCTTTTCCTGGATTATCTTCACATTAGGAACCACAGACCAAGTGTAGGACATCAGTGTGAAGAATAGATTGAAAGAGGGCAACACTGGAGTTGGAATTAGGACAAATCAGGAAGCTATATTGTATTTGTCCATGTGAGACTTAATCTGGACTCCATTTCTCCAGGGCAGAGTTGGCCACTGTGCATTAAATCCACTGTATATTTCTATTTAATATCACTGTACGTATGTATATTTACATGCATAACACCTATGCTGAAAGGTGAACTCCGTAAGGTCAGGGACCATATAATTCATTGTAGAGTCTAACATTTAGTATGTGCTCTATGGTTGTTTACTGGATGATTAAATGGAAGCCTAAGTAGAACCAGTGGCAGCAGGCATGGAGTGGGGACAAAGGATGTGAAAGACTTGTTGGCTGTAGAATCCAATGGATTTGGTAGCAAATTGATATGAGGGGCAATAAGGAGGAAAGGATCGGCTATTTCTATACAAATTTGAACTTTGGTGACCATTACAGAACTAAGGAAGTCAGGAGAAGGAATTGATGAGTTTGCTTTTATGCAGGTTGATTTTAAGGTTCTGCAGAGAATTTTAATTTTAGATGAATTGTTCTAGCAGACAATTCAGATTTGTGGCCTGGGGCTTTGGAGTGTTTAGGTCTAGAGATAAAAGATGTGTGAATGGGTGAAATTTTCAACTGAGGTAGAGTAGTGAACATGGGAAAGAAAGCTTTCCTCAGATGCTGGGGAAAAGCCTCTTTTTAAGGAATTTGGAAATGATGCCGATGACAGAGGCAGAAAGTGAGTCATCAAAGAGTTCCCTAGAAAGTGTACAATCAGGAAACCCTGGAAAAGGGAATTTTGCAAAGAGAGTGATTAAAACAAAGAAAGCTATTCCACAGATATTGAATATTCTGAGGACTGAGGCCTATTTAAAGTTAATTAAAGGAATTCTTTTTTTTTTTTAAACTTTTTTTTTTTTCAACGTTTATTTATTTTTTGGGACAGAGAGAGACAGAGCATGAACGGGGGAGGGGCAGAGAGAGAGGGAGACACAGAATCGGAAACAGGCTCCAGGCCCTGAGCTATCAGCCCAGAGCCCGACGCGGGGCTCGAACTCACGGACCGTGAGATCGTGACCTGGCTGAAGTCGGACGCTTAACCGACTGCGCCACCCAGGCGCCCCAAGGAATTCTTAATCTTATTTCAGAATTATTTACTCATGAGTTTAATATGTTTTATCGTAGAAAGCAACTAAATTAAAGCCCAGTATTTTGAATGCTGCAAGACAAGGTAGCAAAAAAGTATTTCCTCTTTCGTCTTTGGTTAAATAAAATTCCTTTTATTGGTTTTCTTTGGAACTGTATCCTCTAGCCACACAGTCAGATGGAATCCAGTGTAGTAGCCAGCGAGATAAAAGCTAAGTGTGTCAATTTATTCCTTTGCTACGTTCAACCTTCTCTGCTTGTTATTAGGTGTTAAGCAGATTTAAAGTTACTGGTAGAATTCAAGTTGACACCTTGCTTTTTCTCTGCCCTAGGTCTAAGAACACTGTGATCTCTCTGGATTTTTACCCTTTTCTGTATATTCATAATTTGAATTAGAGTAGGGGAGCCCTAGATAGATCCTAACCATCTTTCAGGTTCCTAGCTTATGATAGATCCTAACCATCTTTTAGGTCCCTAGCCTATAGGGAGGCTAGGGAGGAAGGTACCATTATTCATGTCTCTCCTCAATTGTGGTAAATTTGGTAAATACAGAAGATACTTGCTGGTAAAACTCATATCAGGCAGGAAGATATTCTCTACCTCTGTGATGAAAGAAAACCTAGACAAAGGCATGGCTAGTAAATGGCCCATTAGAAATGGGGAAGATAGTCACTATGGTAGGGTCAGGGCTATGAAAGTTCTAGGAAAGGTCTTAGGAAAACTCTGGAAGCATAAATCTGATTATGTCCTATTTGCTTTGTTAACAGGTAGAAACAGTTTACTATAACTTTTTTAGTGTAAACACCTCCTTAGGAAGCATTTAATGAACCATCTGATAGTGCTTGCTTCCATGCCAGACCAAAAATTAACTCGAAAGATCCAGGAGCCAGAGGTAAGAGTAGGCACGTTTTTGCGAAGTCTTGGCTTCCTCTCAGGACATCTATTAGATTTTTGGTAGTAGGAAGGCCCCGCAGTTACCATGTGTTCCCTAGGCTGCTTGCCTATTGTCTTGTCCCCTTGATCACTCCAGTTTCGCCTAATTAGATGGTACCAAACTTTTCAGCTGCTGATTTGGATTCTGAGGAAAGTTGGTAAAAGGAGTGACTACTGATTCAAATATGCAGCAGTATGCAAGTGTTTGTTGAGGTTTTGTTTGTGATCATAGGATTCCCCAGATGGGGATGATTTCTTGAGAAATCATAATAGCGTCATGGTTAAAGGTTGCTTCTAAACATTTTTATCCAAAGTAAATTGGAATATATGAGCCAACCATAGAGCCTAATGCTTTTGAGAATACATTTGTGAGTCAGATGGACTTGAGTACAGATTCTAGCTCTTCCACTTGAAAGCTTTGCGACTTCTCTTGACTTCTCTAAGTCTCACTTTCCTCATCTATAAAATGAGGTGAGGAGCGCCTGGGTGGCTCAGTTGGTTGGGCGTCTGAGTTTGGCTCAGGTCATGTATTCGCAGTCCGTGAGTTAGAGCCTTGCATCGGGCTCTGTGCTAACAGCTCAGAGCCTGGATCCTGTTTCCGATTCTGTGTCTCCCTCTCTCTCTGACCCTCCCCTGTTCGTGCTCTGTCTCTCTCTGTCTCAAAAATAAATAAACGTTAAAAAAAATTATAAAAAAAAATGAGGTGATGATGCTACCTCATAGATTCTAAGTATAAAGCATTTATCACAGTTCTTGGGCATTTAGTATCTATCCTTAATTACTGGCATTAGAGGCAGCAAATCAAGCTATCCTTCCTTATCACTATTAGAGGGAACACTGGACACCTCAGCAGACCTGGCCAGTACAGCCTTCTCAGAACCTTCAACAAGTCATCAAGCCCTGTCAGCTTTTTTTCTCTGAAATTTTTCTAGAATCTTCACCCACTTTGCCATTTTCACCATCACTGCTCTAGACATGGGCATTATTTTCTCATAAGTGGAATTTTGGTAAATACCCTATATTCAGCTGCCATTTTGCTTTCCATAAAACTAGTTTCTGATTATGTTTTTCTTCTGCTCAGGTTCCGGCTAAGATCTTCAAGTGCTCAGTTTCATATTTAAGACTGATTTGGCATGAACCTATTTTATCGTCTAATCATCTATTTTTCATTTTCTTTAATGCCTTTTTCTTCCCTGACACACATATCATACCTGAGCCAAAAATAATTCTTTTCCTTGTACTTTATGCTTTTGGTCTTATATATGTCATGTGGCTGTGGATTTTTAAGTTGTTTTTCTACTTCTCTTGCTTCCTTTTAATTTATTTTCTTTGTGACTACCAGATTAATCTTTTATACAGTGTCAACCTAACCTTGTCATTCTCCTGCCTGAGTGGTTCCCTGGCACCATTAGGATCAAGTTAAAACTGCTCAGTTGGATGTATGAGGTCTTCTGGGGTCCTTTCCATTGTCCTTCTTTACCACCACTCCCACTAGATGCAATTCAGCCCTACTGATCACTCTCCATTCTATGAATGTCAAGATTTCTCACCCTTGTCTGTCTTTGCCCATGTTATTTCTCATACTTTCTTCTTTATCCTGGCTAAACCCAATCATTTATCTAGTTTCACCTTAGCACTCTGTCCTTTGGAAGGCATTTTCTGATTGCCCTTACCCCCTCCCCATAGCTTGAATTAGGAGCTCATCCCTGCTTTCTTGGTAATTCAGAATGCTTTTTAAAAAAACCTTTCTAATGCAAATTGGTAACATTTCTGTTTTCCCTTCTAACAGAGGACTTCATTGCCATATCTTTTTCATTTTCGTGTTTCCACAGAGCATGAGTGTATGAATAACTGAATATATGAGTACATGTCTGTTTCCTTTAATAGAGTTAAGTTCTTTGAAGGAAGAAGTAATGTCTCTTTCTTCCTTGTATCCCTCACATTTCCCAGAATGGTCCTTTGCATATAGTAGTTGCTCAATAGATGTTTGATGAATAAATAGCAATATACATATTTGTCTGCCACAGAAAATGATAAATTCTTCAGGGAAGAGATTATGTTGTTAAAATTAGCTTCTAGCCCAATGAATTATGCATAATTCATGTTTTGTTTAATTTTCGTGTGTAAGTTTTGCTTTGATTTGAACTCCAATTATAGTGAGTTGTAAAAGTCAGGTAGCTTCTCTTTATTACATAAGCATATACTTGTTGATAAAACTGTGGAATTGAAAATCTGATAGCTAAGTTTAGCTGGTAATTTAAACTTCAGGGAGTGACAGCCCGGAAGTAGGAGTGGATTACTAGTATTGATGGGCCTAGAGAATTTTCCATTTTTACTTGTATTTTTTTTCTCCAAACCTGAGAAGTCCACTTACGGCAAACCTCAGAGTCGGTAGGTGTTGCCCTGGGGGTGTTATTGTAAGTCAGACTCTAACAAGAGCTAGGGAATGAGCAAAAAGAGGGCATATTAATTTCCTACAGCTGTTGTAACAAATGACAACAAACCTGGTGACTTAAAGCAGCAGAAATTTATTCTGTCACAGTTCTAGAGGTCAGAAGTCCAAAATCAGTTTCACTGGGCTGAAATCCAGGTGTAGGCAGTGCTCTGCTTCCTCCGGAGGCTCTAGGGGAGAATCTGTCCCTTGCCTCTTTCAGAAGCTGCCAACATCCCTTGACTTGTGGCTGTGTCCCTCCAATCTCTGCCTGCACCTTTCTATTGCCGCCTTCTCTCTGTGTCTGATCTCCCTTTGCCTCCTTCTTATAAAGATCCAGGTGACTGCATTTAGGGACCACCTGGATGGTAGAGGATACTCTCACCTCAGGAGCCTTAATATAATAACATTTGAGAAGACTCTTTTTCCGATAACGGACTACAGGTTCCAGGGATTAGTACATGATATCTTTGGGGAACATTATTCAGCTTTCCACAGAGACAAATGATTTTCCCCTTTGCAGACTCAAAGTGCTTAGACTTCGAGGAACTTGGTTTGCTTACAGACACACCTCATGAGTAAATAGCTTCCAAACTTATGGCCCGTTTAAAAGAGGCCAAGAGCTGCTGTCTGGAAGGGGCTAATTCAGGTCAGTCTAATGCCACTGGACAGGCAGGTATGATAACATTCCCAGCTCTCAGTATGAAAATAAACAATACTTATTGAAGAGCTAATTAAGTAAGTAGAAAAGCTGGTTGGAGTTCCAGGCAAGTCAGCAGTGGCAGCCAATTCCTATTATCTGGCTCTGTTTTGGATGGGTTTTGGTTTACTTCTGGGGGAGCAGGTGTGGTCAGCTGGCCTGGCATTCACTCTTCTGTGTCCAGCAGTAGCTCTTGCCAACTGTTTCATCAGGAGGATCACAAAGGACCAAGGTGGTCACCTGGAGGAGGACTGAGGTGGTATTAAGAGAGAGGAACAACTCCAGAGTAGGTCGCATCATGCAAAGTCAGAGAGCAGGGACTTCATCAACTTCAGTAGTAGAGCTTGGGGCAGAGCTTGGGGTGAAGACTCTTCCTGGCTCCTCTATCCCTACTTTATATTTCTTTCCTACAGTCTCAGGAGAGATTGCCTATAAAGGTTTGATTTGAAGTTCCTGACTACGTTTTAATCAGTGTGCCTACTTGATTGTGACTTGCTAGCCTAAACCACAGAAAAGAGAAACTTACTTTTCTAGTGATTCTTTTATAATCCAGATAGCTGGAGAAGTTGGATTAAAGGAAGAACCTTAAACTTTTGTTATATAGAGGCTAGGAGTAATAGTTACTGAGTGTGCAGACCCTCAAGCTAGACTTACCTACATTTTCTTCTGGCTCCACTACATAATAGCTGTGTGACCTAAGGCAGATATTAAAATTACTGATCCATAGTTTCCTCTTCTGTGAAATGAGGATAATAGTAACCTGCCATTACAATGTGCCAGGAACTATTCTAAGCACGTTATATGTACCTAATCTTCTAATTATCACAGCAACCCTATGAGATACGTGCACTTTTATTACCCTCCTTCAAAAGTGAGGAAGTCAAGGTACAGAAAGTTTGCGTAATGTGTCCAGGTAACTCGGTAAGGAAGAGCAAAGCAAGGATTTGAACCCCAGATAGCTTGGCTTCTTCAAATGTGCTCTTAACCATAGTTGATGCTACATCTCATGCCTCACGTGGCTGTGAGGATAAAATAAGGTGAATGTCCACCCCCACCTGTCCTTGGAAAGTTTTGGGTTACATCTGTTGCTCAGGCCCTATTATTGATAGTGCCCCATTCCACTCTCAAAAGTAATGTCATGTCTTGGTTTAGATATTTGTCATGTGAGGATTAAATAATTATATGTAAACTACCAAGGACAATACCTGGTCCACAAGAAACCCTCCATGAAGGTTAACTGTTGGTATTGTACTACTGCCATCACCACCTACAGTCATCCCAAGTCTGAAAGGCTTAGAGCTAGTGGGTTAACTCAGGTTCTGCAAATGCATATGATGGGGGCCGCCATTCCCCAATGTCACACCCATTGTAGACATCGCTTAATGGACACAGCTGGACACAGCACGACAGTTTTACTGCTTCATGCCCCAGGTACCCACTCCTAATTGATCAAACTGGATGTGTAATTAAAATTACATGCCATTCCTAGTTTCATTGAATGTAAGAATGCAAGATCTCAGTGTTTGGAGAATTTGAATTTAAGCTGAACTTTGTGGGTTCTCCACTTACATCAAAACTTCTTTGATTCCTGGAAGTGATAATGAATTTTGGACCTTTTAGACATTCTGTATCTCTTTTTTTTCCAGTATTCCTCTCTGCCTATTTCTCCATCATTTCTACCTCTAGAAGAATTTTAATTCATAGTCGTTTCCTATTCCCTGTCTATAATTTGGTATCTTATGATAAAATACCATGGAAATAATATAGACATGGACATAATGTAAATGAAGAGGAGTGAGTCATAATAGGAATTATAATTGAAACCTAAGATCCAAGACTCAGAAAAGCTGTCTTCAAATGTGATTTGTATAACTGGTAGTGAAATTCATGTCAGGTTGGTTTTGCATGGCATAAGGGACATCTAGTGGTTATCTAGGTCTCTACAGATTTACTAAAGGTAATGTAAAGTTACAGGTTTAAGTATGGAGGCTGAGTACCATCACCTTGAAAGAGAGCCCCAAGAAAAGAAGGGCGCCCTTCTTTGTTGCATGACTATTTTGAAGTTAACAAAGGGTAAAGAAACCTGTTCAGAAAAAAATCAATTTGAGTCCTAGCATTTCTATCTATATTATTGTTAGTTTGAACCCAACTCATTTTCTTTCCTACCAGGTTGGAAATGATTCTGTTATCAGTTACCTGCCAGCCTGGCACATTTTTGCTATCACTTTCCCTACCTCTTCTGCTGATTGCAGAGGGGCTCTTTGGACCACCTTGAAGAGCCATCTGATTAGAGACTTCATTAGGCTAGAAGCAGAGCAGCTTAGCAGGCCAGGGCAAGAGAATAGTTTGTAATTGCTTCTGACCGGCAGATCTCCTTATTTGCAAGTTGCTTCTCCGTCAGGAAGCCATACACCTCTAGTCCATGTGTATTTTGTGTAAATGAATGGGCTTCGCATGATAGGAAGTTAAACTGGAAAGCACCTGTGTGAACTTGCCTTCTTAGCCACAGAGAATATTCCTGAACTTGCCTATTGATCTGCACCTCTTGGTCTAATCCGTCACTATCCATGGTTGTGAACTCACTGCTTCTGTCTTCTGGGCTGCATGGAATACTTTCCTCATATGCTCCTATTGTTTCCAGCTAATTGTGTTAGACTTCTTGAAGGTTCTGTTTCATTGAGTCTTTTTATAGTATTTCTCCCTATTCTTCTGCCTTTGGGCTTTTTATATAATCTCTTTCTCCCAAAGCCATTTGGCATTTCTATTGTAACGTATCTTCTTTCAGGGTAGCTGGTGGCAGAATGCTTCATTGTTAGGTATTTATTCTTGCTATTTGACCCTGGATACGGAGAATAAAGGCTCTGAGGTACTATTTCAAAATATCCGTGTGTTTTCTATGACATTCCAAGCTACATTGTCATAAAGAGGTGGGCAGTATTCCCTTAGCATACTCCAGAGCGGAGGCAGTGTTGGTGCTGAGTTTTGTTATCCTATCTCTTCGAGTATCTTGCTAGAATTTATGATTGATTTTTTTGTTCCTTCTTCTGTTGGTGTTTTGTCAAGATGCATAAACTAGTGACAGATGCCACTCATGGGTACGGAACTTTCTATATTAATAAACTTAAAATTCAAGCACATTTCCTAAGCATGCCCAGTAGTGAAAACCAAATATTTTTAGTGATTCCATCAAATTCTTTTTAACTGTGATACTTTAGCTTTCTCTCTTCTCATCTTATCACTTATTATCAAGCAGAAGGAATATAGAGGCTTCTTTCTGCAGTATAGTCCTCACTGATTTAGAGGCATCAGGAAATAGTCTTTGGGATTTTCTTGCCTGTCTTCCTTCTCATTCTTTCACATCTTCCCGCAAATATGTACTGACTTTGTGTCAGGCACTGGGAGACTCAGAAAAAAGGTACAGTTTCCTCCACTTGAGCAGCTCCCAGTCTATTGAGGAAAACAGATGCAGCACAGCATGATAAATTCCATGACAGCAGTTACAACATGGAGCCCTGGGAGCAGAGAGGAGGAAATCAGATGTAGGTAGGAGTCGAGTGAGTAAGAGTGTTGGAGAAGGCTTCCCAAAAGATTTGGTTCGCAAACTATGCCTCAGATGGCAAACGGTTATTCACATAGAAAATCCAGGTAAGGCTTACCCCGGGGAGAATTTACCGGATGAACTGCAGAACTTGACAGTGAGGTGGGGACTAGATCAGGAAAAGTCTATTATGTAATGGGTGAAAGTTTGCATTTAATTCTGAAGTTGATAGAGAATCATTGAAGGGTTTAAGTGGGGAATGACATGTTATCCTCAGGGAAAATAGTGAGATGATTAGAGTCATTTCTAGTCTTTGGAATAAAAATAACAGTAGATTCCTAGCGAATCAGGAAGGCACCTTTTACATTTTGTCACCTTTCCAATCAGACTGTTAAAGGCTTCCTTTCTACTCTAATGGCTCCTTTTTTTTTTCCAATTGCATAATGTCTGTATTTTTAGAGCTTTTCATAATCAGGTACCACCTACTCATCTGATCTTTGTTCTTCTGCTGTGTGACATGTAACTTTCACTCTAGTCAGGTTGGTGCCCTCATCAAGTATTCTAAGAAGGAAATGTAGGCATTCACTGGGTAGGTCTGTTTAGTACATAAGTAAATACAAGAAGTTTGAGAGTACATTTTATTGAACCTCTACTGTGTGCCTGGCACTTTGTTACAAACACTGGGCATGCATTGACTACCACATAAGAAACACACAGCCTCTGTGTTTATGAAGCTTACAGTCTAGAGGACCATAACAGTGCTGTTCTTGGAAAGCAGAAGGAAGAGAAAAACGATCTAAGTTTCTGATCACTGGCTCTTGCACATTCAGTAATTAGAGTGACAGATATGTCTCACTACAATTCTGATATAAAATATATCCCCCTCTAAGCATTTTCCAACATTTTCTAAACATGTTAGTGGCAGGGATCACACCTCATATTCCTTTGTATGCCCTGTGGTCTAGAGCTAAAATAGAGTGGTCATTTGACACATTTACATGGATTTTGTTTCCAATATCTTAGTGTAGCTAGTTAATTTACATTAAGTTGACTTTATGTTAGAGGATAACAAGGATGGAGAATAGGTTCATCTCAAGTTATATTTCTCAGTGACTGGTGGTAACTTCCTAGAGAAGAATTCTGAGACTACAGTCAGGTTGAATGGGAAAGGGGGTAGAATAGAATGACATTAATTAACAATGAATGTCACCTGTGAGGAAGGAAGAGCAGAGACACATACTTGCCAACATGGCTCTTGAACATGGGAGGGTTTGATATCCAGGTGTGGCTAAAAAGGTCATCTGGCGAACTTTTCTAGTTCATCTAGAAACTTTTCCGTCACTATTCACAATGTCTTGCAGAGCTCTGGCCCATTACATGCAAGTTCATGTCTTACATCTCTGCCTTGGTTTATTTATGTCAAGTCTGTAGTCTGTCTATGCCAAGTTCTTCCTTCATTAATTTAGTAGAAGCTTAGTACTCACATGCTGTGAGGATGATAAAGCCTGAATCAGCAAATCTTCCCTCTCGCAATAATTTTTTTTCATGGGATACTTGAACATATGGTGGCCTGTTCCTGATCAGCATTTTTAACTGAATAAAGTCCTCAAAAGTTCTCTTCCTTGAATAAAATTGAGACCTTCCCTGTGATTGTGTTAAGGGTTGGAAATCTTTCTCAACTTCTCAGTGTCTCCATCTGTAACCACGCATCAACTTATATAATTACTTCCATTTCACAAAAAAGCCATCGGACAAATATTTGTCTAATTCTTGATCACAAGTGGTAATGAATTGCATTATTAGCAAGCACCCATGGCTTTTTGATTCGTGAGGGCAGAGTAACCGGCCCACAGCTTTCTCTCACTCTGGTTGAATTGCCTGTATGTCCAGGTGACTGGATGCTGTTTTCAAAATGAGGAAGGGACTGAGGACTTTGGTGATTTAACATCAGTTTGCCTGGATTTTTTTTTTTTTTTTCCTGTCGCTCCAGCTTGCCTTATGTCCCTTTTATCTTTTCCTGGCCACTTTCTTACAAATGGACCATGGATTAGAGATTATATACACTGGTGGTCCCTCATGAGATCCAGCTTGCAGCTATGTTTTCTTTTACCCACAGAGTGTTGGATCACTCAGCATTAAAAAATTTGATTAACAGTTGACATTCTGCTACTGTCTTAGCAAGTCTGAAACTCAGTTCCCATTTTCTATTTCTTGTGCTTAGTTTTTATCTTTGGTGGATCTTCACCACTGTTAACAGAATATAAAGCATGAAAATGGTGGCATCCATGGTACGTAGCAATTGGGGCTTTGGGCCTCAGGTTTGATGTCAGCTGCAGCTCAGCAGGCAGAGTTAGTTCACTGACCCCTGTTAGCAAGACCATAGATGCAGATGTGGCCCCGGCCATGCCAAATACTGGCTCTTCTGACTTTGGACGCTCACAGGACCATCTGCTGTTACATTTGTGTTTGGACTTCACTGTTGGGGTTTGGTCAGTGGTACATTCTGATAGAAAACGTGAATGATAATGAATCCTAAATCTGTGCATGTATATGCTGTGTGTGTGTGTGTGTGTGTGTGTGTGTGTGTGAGAGAGAGAGAGAGAGAGAGAGAGAGAGAGAGAAAGGGAGAGAGTGGGGGGAGAGAGAGAGAGGGAGGAAGAGTGAGAGAAATAAGGAATGCCCACCATTTATAATATATATAAATGCCACATTAGTCAATTACATATATTATGTAGATATTTATTTTTATTTTTACTTTAGCATTAGTTAAATCTAGTCTGTTACTAGTTTGATCCCTGTCTCTTGAGCTGACAGGCACCTTAGAACTTATCCTCAGAGGAAATCTTTTCTCCCAGTGGCTTCATGCCAGGCTTTTCTGTCTGTTGATTTAGCTCTGGCTTTTCACAGAAAAATGACAACATTAATAGTGATAACTACCATTTGTTGAGTGCTTATGAAGTTCCAGGAACTGTATCAAGTATTTCTATATACAACGATATCTTATTTGTTTTTGTTTTTGTTTTTTTAACAATACTGTGAAGTGAGACGTGTTATCCACATTTCTACAGTGAAAGACTCTGAGGTAGAGACATATTAATGATTTTATCCAAGGTCCCATAGCCGCCATGGATGGATCAGGACTCAACCCTGGCCGGAGAGATTGCGAAACCCATGATATGAACCACTGCGTTGCCACTTGAGTCCAACGTACAATTTAATGCAGACATGAGCATTTATTAAGCACCTGTACAACCAGGTGCTATTTGCAATTTTAAAAGGTGTGGTGCATATTTTTTTGCTGATAGGTGTTTGAGGTCTGTTGAAGAGATAAGACCTGTGCTTATTTAAGGATTATGAGGTTTCATGTTTGGAGTGACAAATGAGTGGAGCAGTCAGTTCATAGGAGAGGAATTCACAGCAGACCAGAGATATCAGTTGCCTGAAGGACAGAGGGGAAGTAGGGTAGAGAAGGTAGGATGTGGCAACCCCGGGAGCAAGATTCTTTCACAGTGCTGCTTCTTTATGTTTTTACCCTGAGTAGGAATGTTACCCAGTAATAAGATTAGCCTGAACATTTATCTAGAAGCAGCACTATCCTGGAAGCCGTAGAGAAAAAGCTCATTTTATTATTATCTACTGTCAATGGATTAAATGCAGTGGGGGGATAAATACATCTTTGTCTTTTGCTTGCCCTATGTACACTGCTCCACACATAGGTATAAAGTTGAAAGGCTTTAGTGGGATGTGCAATCAACACTGTTCCATATCAAGGCACCCTGACACTGGCTTCTCACCGTTCTGTTTTGTTTAGTCTAGACACTTCAGAGAATGTCCCCTAGCATCCTGAATTTCAAACATCATCCACTGACCTGGATCAGAGCAGTGGTGCTCAGGCATCAAGTCGTGGACCTATAAATGATGGTCTGAGGGGCGCCTGGGTGGCGCAGTCGGTTAAGCGTCCGACTTCAGCCAGGTCACGATCTCACGGTCCGTGAGTTCGAGCCCCGCGTCAGGCTCTGGGCTGATGGCTCAGAGCCTGGAGCCTGTTTCCGATTCTGTGTCTCCCTCTCTCTGCCCCTCCCCCGTTCATGCTCTGTCTCTCTCTGTCCCAAAAATAAATAAACGTTGAAAAAAAAAAATGATGGTCTGATAAGCTGACCTAGTGGTGTTTATTGAAATTGTCCTACATATAGACCCACAGAGGATTGAAGATGCTTTTTAAAAACAAGAGAACAAAGGCCAGGTGATACTCTCCTATTCCTGCACAGGATAAAAAGTACCAAAAGGCCATCTGGGCACTGCAGGGCACATGCCCACATCCCCTCATTCCTTCTAGTTTCCTTGTTGGAGTGCAGAGGGCATGAAAGCATGTTCTCAGGAAGCTGAGAATAGAGTGGCCTAGGAAAAGATGCAAGAGAGAGAAGTACATCTGTGAGCTGGGACTGTCTCTACTCCTTAGATTTATTCTCATGGACCTGCCGTATAACTCAAGTGCCATGGAAGAGTTTAATGTAAAGGACACATCATGTAAGTTTGAAGAGTTACTCCTTTTCCAATCAGGGCAGGTGGTTTGGGCAATAGGAAAGCAGCCACATCACTAGTAGCCAGTATGAGGATTCTGAGTTTATCAAATGACAGGATCAGCAGGATCAGAGCAGTCAGAGAGGACCTGGAGTGGGTTTATATATATATATATATATCCTGGTAAAAGGATGCCAGGAGTGGAGAGAAAAGCATGGTAGCCTGGAAAACGTGGTGAGCAAAGATGCAGAAGCCTTCACACTTGAGCTCAGACAGAGGCCTCTGAAGTGACTCCTGAGTGGGGGAAGGGTGGGATCTACCAAGGGTGAAGGGCTTTGCACTTCTGGGCAGAGTTGAGTGTGGTTTTGTGATTGATGAGGGGGTTTTTGCTTTATGGGTAAGTATGGGCCACAGGAGAGCCTAGAAACTGCCACTCCTAGAGCATTGTCCCATCTTGTGCAGTCAGAGAGATCTGGGTTCAAGTTCCAGTTACACCCTCTAATGCTGCCTATTTCACTTGCTTATTGTCTGAGGCATAGCAGATGCTCACAAGATGCAAACTGTTTTTGTTACATTGTTCCTGCTTTCATGTCTTGCCTTACTCCTGATACTGCTCCTTTGTGCTTTTGTAGCAGAGATTATGGAGGCATAGAAGTACAGCTTTTCTGAGAGAGTGTGTCTCAACTCTGAGACTCTGTCCTCAACTATTTTACTGTCTGGCCTCCCAGGCGTGAGCTGCATTGTGGTCCACATGGCCATCTTTACAAACCCACGTGTGGGGTAGTCAGACCAGCTTGTCATTCTTTGTGACTCTGTCTCTCTTTGGCTGTGTCACATCTTCCCTCATGGGGAACCACTTCCCCTTGTCTTTAATTGCTCTTCGTTGGGGCAGCTTGTCAGCTAAGGCTGCTCTCTGTCACTCGATGCCACATTTCTTCCTAGTTTAGTCATCAGTTGGGGTCTTTCCTTTAGCTGCAAGTCTGGTTTCACAGAGAACACTGTACCAGATACTAATTTGCCTTGTAAGGGGGTCCAGCAGGGTTTCTTACCTCCATGCCCTACCCGAGGCACTGGTACATTTTTGTGTGGCTGTGGCCCTGGCCATGGTCCTATACCAGGCAGGTAGGGAAGGTGAGGATGCCAGCCATGGAGCTTCTCAATTGAATACCACAAGGCTACAAGACCCCTGTCCTCCTGTCCCTTTCTTCTCAGCAGAACTTCAGTTCAGGCCCGTGTCAGTTTCTAACAGTACCCCAACACCACTGGAGACCAGGGTATACTATTATTTCTTCCTAGGTTTATCCACTAGTTTAGAATTTTCTGTATTGTACCATGTATAACATCCCCCTCGATCCTGATAACAGCCTTGGAAGGGAAAGGGGAGCCATTCCTAGAATAGGTTTTGAGGTTCCTGCCTTTGGAAATGGGACTCAGAGAGGTTATCCAGCTGTCTGTGAGAAAGGTGAGGCAACTCCATATAAATAGATAAATAATTTCCAGGCCATGGAGTAGGTAGAGAGCTCACCTTCAGAGAGCTTTTGAGAGAAGTCTTATTATCATTGGCCAGTTTGTGGCCCTGATTCTCCTGTCTGTCTCTCTGGAAACCTGGATTCTAGTTATTCACCTTGGGTCTTAGTCTCAGCTGTGTAACTTTCCCAGAGAAGAGCCCCTCTTCATGGTACCCTGTATCCCTTTAAAAGGCTTTTTTCTTTTTTCTCTTCTGCCTCCTGTAGGGGTGCCTGAGTTCCTTTTCCATTTATTATTCAATGGAAGCAAGCCTCAGTCTCCTCCTCTCCCCTCCATCCCAGGATGAGCTGTTGTTATATATTAACAATTAATCTTAACAAGGAGCTGTAGTCATAGGCATTTACTCCAATGCAGAGAAAGCCAAAGTTTGTTTATGACAGATCTCACATGCCCAGGCGCAATAGGTGGGGTTAGAAAGGAGAAGCTGCCAGTCATTAAACTTCGTTTCTTTTTCTGGTTCACTCCAGTCATTGATAGCCTAAGGATCTTGCAGTGTTTCCCCTGTTCACATGGTCAGTGCCGTAGTGCTAAGATGAGAAATTCAGCTTTTGAATTAGGAAGCTGAATGTGCATGATTTTCCATGTAATGGTAAAGATGAGCTTCACAGGTGCTGCTAGTGGGACCTCACTCTGAGTGTCCACGGTGGCCAAACACATGGATGTGAGAGCCCAACTCCCTGGGTTCAAGTCCTGGTCTGCCAGTTACCAGCTATTGTGACCGTGAACTGGTTCCTTAACTACTTTCCACATCTGTTGCCATCTGTAAAAAGAGGGGAATGATGGTAGGTATCTCAAATGGGTGTTACTGGGATCTAATGGGATGATAGGCTTTAGCTCCTCACATAGTATCTGGCAGTAGGTGCTCAGTAAATATTAGTATCATTGTTATTTGCAGTGTTATTGACTATGGCTATGTTCATTGTCAAGGTCATATAGTATGTGAGGCATTTTCAATTCTTTGTCATTAGTTATATATTAAAAGGGAAACAGTTCTGGTGTTAGAGATTAAATGATGTACTGGAATGAGCCATCTAATTACCTTCTCATCACTGAGATAAATTGTAAGACTTATTCTAGTACTTAAGTCCATATTTAATGAAAATGAAGATGATGTTACAACCTTTTTTAGACTGTGGAAAGGATGAAATTTGATTTACAGCGACAGCAACTACCACCAAAGTACCTGAGATTTTTATGTTCCTACTCTGTGCCATTCTAAGTGCTTTACATGTATGTACTGACTCATTTCATCCTTGAAAAATAATTTACCCCTGTATTCCCATTTTCGGAGGAGAAAAGAGACCCAGGTAAGTTCAACAACTTTGCCAAGGTCACACAGCTTGTAGGTAGTAGATGTAGGACTTTAGCCTAAATCCGGATCCTGACTTAGAATTTGAATAGGATAATGTAAAGGACATAGCAACGTGATTGCCATAATCAATACTGCAATGTTAGCCCCTTTCCCTTTAATTTTTTTTCTTCTTTATTGGGTAAATGTGATGTTACTTAGAGATCACAGGACCAAGACCCATCCCAGGGCACTGCAATCAAAATTCAGTTCCAGTAACAACAACACCTCTTTGAAATTCTAATTTTGGGAAATAGCATTAATCCCTGCTTTTACGTGGATTACACCAGATTTGTAAAGTCATAATAGTTTTTTTTTTTTTAATATTGTAGGGTGTTTCATTCTCCCACCATTGTGTGTATAGAGGGTGTACAAAATGTGCACAAAACACAGATTTCATTCCCCACCAACTCTTAACACATCTCCATGGTGAAAAAAAATGAAACGATGCAATACGGTACGGTGAAAAGTCAGTCTCTCTCCATTCCTGAATATTAGTCTGACAGATCCACTCACCAGTGACAATTTTATAATTTTCTGTGTTTCCTTCCAAAGATGTTTTATGCATTTATGAGTGCATAATAGTTTTTATATTGAACACACACACACTTAACACAATGATAGTGCACATATATATGTGCATATCCATATGCATAAACACATATCAAAAACACACACTCTTAACACAATACTGTAGAACACACTCTTTTATGCTCCTTGCTAATTTCACTTAACAATATTTCTTGGAGAGCATCATGTCAAAACCAGAGCACTGCCTTGATTTTTGTTTATTATTATTAATTTTTTTTTATTTTTGAGAAAGAGAGGAGGGGAAAAGGCAGAAGGAGAGACAGAATCGGTGCAAGGCTCGCCCACGACCGTGAGATAATGACCTGTGCCAAGATCAAGAGTCGGACACTTAACTGACTGAGCCACCCAAGAGGTCCCAGAGAACTACCTTGTTTTTAAGGACTGCATAATTGTCCATCATCAGGATATGCCAGTCTGTTGTTATTGATGGCCATTCAGGTTGTTTCTGGTCTTTTACTACACTTCAGCAAATATCTTTGTATTTAAGTATTAGTATTTGTGCAACTCATACTCTATTGATTTCTACTTGCAAGCTTATATCATATAACTTTCTGATATCACAAAAAATTGACCAGAAGGAGACAACACAAAAGTAATAAAATGGAAATGTGGGGGCTTATTCAAGGCTTATGTGTATCCCAGAAGTCTCTTCAGTTGCTTTTTCACATGCTGTATCTCATGTTTCTCATATTGTTTGAGACATATTGTATCCTGAAGTCCTTTCTTGGGCCTTTTACCCAGGTGCCCAGTGAACAGTGGATGGTAACTGTTTGCAAGATTGATTCATATGGCACTTGTTTGGCTTTTGACAGGTTGTTTATAAGAATAATGACATCCGTCTGGAGCTGTCTCGCCTGGCCCGGATTGGGGACACCAAGATGAAGATCTATGGGGAAGTTGTATTCAAGTGTGAGAATGTGGCCACGCTGGACCCCATCAACTTCGAGACCCCAGAGGCGTACATCAGTTTGCCCAAGTGGAACACCAAACGCATGGGTTCCATCTCCTTTGACTTCCGCACCACTGAGCCCAACGGCCTGATCCTCTTCACTCACGGCAAGCCCCAAGAGAGGAAGGATGCTCGGAGCCAGAAGAACACCAAGGTGGACTTCTTTGCTGTGGAACTCCTCGATGGCAACCTCTACCTGCTGCTTGACATGGGCTCAGGCACCATCAAAGTGAAGGCCACTCAGAAGAAAGCCAACGATGGGGAATGGTACCATGTGGACATTCAGCGAGATGGCAGATCAGGTAGGAGAAGGTGGGATTGTGACTTGGAAAAGAGGAAAACTGCAGCATCTTAGTCTGTTTCATGGCTTTGTATTTTTTGTATTTTACAATTTTTATTTTATGTTTGTGCTTGCATGCATGTTGACTCTTGCTGTTCTCTTTAATGGTTGTTGTAAGATTATGTTTCTGAACAAGTTATCTGTCTCGTCCCTTCCTCTCTCCCTTGTCACTCACCACACAGCTGTCTCTGTGAGAGCTTCAAGACCCTGGAGCCAAGGATGATTTTACAAGTAGCATTTCCACTGCTACCAAAGAGACTGTCATGTCACTGGTGTGATGTTTTTTTTTCCCCCTCCTTTTCTTCTTCTCCTTTTTCTCATCACCATGGAAACCGATTGTGACATCACAGATGCTGCATTATGTGATTACTCTGTAGGATAAGCCTCACTGTGTGAGAGTTTATGCAACGATATACCCTTCAATAATTGGCAAGAGTCATGTTGCAGGGAGAAATTAAGACAAGAAAGGAAAAAGCAAATTGATTTTTCCTGAAGTCATGTTCAATTTAAACCCTTCCTTTGGTGTGAGAGCCTATATTTCACTCTTTGCTCAGACCTCACTAACTCTCCCTTCCTCTTCATAACCTTTTACATTTGGTTTAAATGGCTTTGTTTGTTTCTGCAGCCGCAGATCAAACAAGCTAGCCCCAGGCAGTACATAGCTACTGTGGAATTGTAACAAAGAGAGGGAGGGAAAACACACACACACACACACACACACAGACACACACACACACACACACACACACACACACGCATATAGAGAGTCTGGAGCTTTTGAATACCTGAACAGTTTGCATAGCTTTCTATGGACCATGTGGCAATGAAGGTCACATTCTGTGCCACCATAAAGGACATTTCACCCGGAGTGGTAACTAGAGCATTTGGATTTCACACTTATTTCCTGATTCTCCATTTAGAGAATTATACTCAGGAAGGGTCTTGGCTATATTTGCTGTATTTTTAAGGATTCTCCCTCCTTGTAAACACAGAAAGTCTTTCATCTGGGAATTTTTTTGTAGGCACACTTGGCCAATAATAGAAAACAATAGATTCCCTCAAAAGGCTGCAGCGAGGAATGAGCTTTTCTGTATAATTCCCTAGCCAGAGAGATGACAGAGATGAGCAATATTACCCTTAGGAGGAGCTGGATGGGTTCCATTCAGAGGGCAGACGGGTGGCAGATTGCAGCCCTGGATGGTTTAGTGCCCAGCAGGATGCTTTATTGATTGTCTGAAATCTAATCAGAACCAAGAGGCTTCAAATTAAATGTACTTGTTGAGTAAGAATGAACAGTTTGTGCTTTTTTAACAGAAAAAGACACAAAAAAACTAATTTCTCTGGAGGGAAGATCTTTTTCTCTCTCTTTCTAAATTTATCCATAAAACGTCAGCAGGGGCAGAGCAAAAAAACTATCCTAAAATTATAAGGGAGGGGTGCCTGGGTGGCTCAGTCGGTTGAGCATCCGACTTGGTTTTGTCTGGTGTCATGATCTCATGGTTGCATGAGTCCGAGCCCTGTGTGTTGGGATCCATGCCGACAGTGTGGAGCCTGCTTGGCATTCTCTGTCTCCCTCTCTTTCTGCTCCTGCCCCCACTCATGCTGTCTGTCTGTCTGTCTCTCAAAAGAAATAAATAAATAAACTTAAAAAAAATTAAAATTATAAGGGAAACACTTCTCTTTGTTTCAGGACTATGTGTTCTGGGTCTCTGGAGTTCTATGGTTGATGGGTGTCATGATTGGTTAATCTAGACCTGACATAGCTTAAAGGTTACTTATCTGTGTCACAGGCAGGTGAGAACACCTAAGCTTGCCATATGTTTACTTCTGTTTATTCCCAGCACTAATTGCTTTTCCAGTGATGTAGTTATTTTGTTAGATCCATCAGTGGAGCTATCTGACAAATATATCTGGATTTCAGAAACATTGAATTTCTTTTCTGGGAGCCATAGAATTGGCCAATACTGATAAATTTGATCAAAGCCTATAATAGTTTACTGAGTAAACAAATAATTGTCCCATGAAAGCAGCATAACATAAAATTTTAATATGATCTATTAAACTTCATTTCTTCGTGAGAGTGTTTTCTGGTATGTTTTTAGTTATGAACCTGTTCCAAAATGAATAGTTATGAAAACATCTGTATTTGCGAGTGTGGTGCCTCCTTCCCTGTTCATCCCGAAGAATGACGTGGGAAAAGTATTATGATCACTCCCCAGTTAGGAGACTGATTCTTGAAACTGAATTATGTGCATTCAAAACAGTTGTGGTCACTCACTCAGAGGACAGATTTTCCTCAGGATGTATTTATGGCTCCAGCATTTAAATTGGGTCTGATGCTGTCCTTGTTTATCAATAACTGTTCCTCCAGGTTCAGGATCAAGCAGCTCTGTGGGCTTGTGGAGGGTAGAGAAAGCAAGTAGCTCAAGAGAACAGGAGATGCAAACCTCAACTTCCTCATTTGTGAAAGAGCGTACATATTAACTCCTACCTTGCTGGATTGTTGTGAGGATCAAGTCCAGAAAAGCACATGCAGTACTTAAAATGGTGGCCAGGACGTAATTATTGTTCCATAGGTTTCTAAAAGATTAAAAACAAACAAACAAAACCCAGAAACACAAATCCGATTTTTCCAGGAGAAAACTTCTAGGATGGAGTAGAGGAAATTGCTGTTGGTGTAACCCACCCAGAGGCCTATTATGCTGGCTTTGTAACCTGGAGTGTACTTCTCATTCTTGATCTTATTTGATCTTTTCGGCCCTTCAGACTCTCCCCTTGGTAGCCCAGGGGATTGAGACTCAGAAGTGAAGGCTAGCTGATGGATGGCCGGCCTACTTATCCTGGTACCAATAAAGCACTTTAAGAATACTAAAGTTTTTACAATTTCTGGCATGTTTAGATATCACCTTGATTGTATAGTTTAGGAAACTGGGCTGTAAAGTGGCTCAGGGACTGGCTGGGGTCAGAAGGTCACTTAGGAGCAGAATGCCAGGTCCGAGTTCCCAGGCCAGGCTGTATGTATGTACCTTCTACAGTCACGTTGATGGATCCCCGACCCTCCTGCTACTGTGTTTGGTCTGCCTCTCTGATTTCATCTCCTGCTCACCCCTTGTGCCCTTCAACCCTAGCCGTACTCTGGCTTACCTCATGGCCTTTGCAGGTACCATTTCCCCTGCCTGGCATATTCTTCCCCTAGACTTGTTAAGGTTGGGTCCATTTCAATATTGTGGTTTCAGCATACCTATCACCTGCCAGAGAGGCCTTCGCTGACAATACGTTTTATTTTTTTTATCTAAAAAAGTTTTTTAATGTTTGTTTATTTTTGACAGAGGCAGAGCATGAGCAGGGGAGGGGCAGAGAGAGAGGGAGACACAGAATCCAAAGCAGGCTCCAGGCTTTGAGCTGTCAGCACAGAGCCCAACGCGGGGCTCGAACTCACAGACTGCGAGATCATGACCTGAGCCGAAGTTGGATGCTCACCCGACTGTGCCACCCAGGCACCCCGCTCACAATACGTTTTAAATTAGACCCCATAGGCTGCTACCCCAGTGCCCACTTAGCTCTCCTCCTAGTACCTACTATTACCTAATTTCTCCTGTTTGTTGAGTGATGTATTTACCTTCTGTCCTCTGCTCTGGACTGTATGCACTAGAAGGACAGAGACATACCTGTCAAGTTCATCTCTGTGCCTACAAGAATGCCAGAAACACACAGGTGGGCAATACATATTTGTTAAATGAATAAACAAACATGTCCCAGGTAAAAGTTCTCAAAGGCAATGCTCCAGATATTCACTGGCAGGGCTGGTAGCTAATGCTAGTGTGGAGGGTATCAGTGCATGGAGGGTTCCATCCTTTGCGGATGGCAAGCGAGTGATAAAGACTCAAGTACTTCCAGAGTCCTTACTCTGTCCCAGACACACAGGGGCACTTTATATATATCAACTCATTCAATTGTCACACCAGTCTGTGAGGTGGGGACAATTATTTTCCCATTTTACAGATGAGGATGTTAAGGCCTCCGGAGGTGAAATCACTTCTTCAGGGTTACACAGCTAGTACATGGTAGAGCTGGGGTTTAAACTCAGGCATCCGCCGTGCTGCTCTCAACCTGTATGGTATGTGACCTTTCAGCCAAGACTCTGTAGAGAAAAGATACCACGTTAGGTGTTAGTTGACTGAGATGGTCCTGAATCCTCCTGTCAGTGAGATTGTCTTAGTGGCGAAGACTGGAACCAAATGGCCTACGTTATCCTTTCTACTGTCTTGAAGCATTTGACTCCCTTGCTTGTATTGTTCCCACCTGACCAGGCAACACTGGTCTCTGAACTCACCTACTGGTCTTCTGTCATTTGGCTCATTGACTGGCAGCCTGACCTGAGATGCCGAGAGGGCTGTTAGCTCACTCTGTTTCTGTCCTCCCATCCCAGGTACCATATCAGTGAACAGCAGGCGCACGCCATTCACTGCCAGCGGGGAGAGTGAGATCCTGGACCTGGAGGGGGACATGTACCTGGGCGGGCTGCCAGAGAACCGTGCTGGCCTCATCCTCCCCACTGAGCTCTGGACTGCCATGCTCAACTACGGCTATGTGGGCTGCATCCGTGACCTGTTCATCGATGGGCGCAGCAAGAACATCCGGCAGCTGGCGGAGATGCAGAACGCTGCGGGCGTCAAGTCCTCCTGTTCACGGATGAGCGCTAAGCAGTGTGACAGCTACCCCTGCAAGAACAATGCTGTGTGCAAGGACGGCTGGAACCGCTTCATCTGCGACTGCACCGGCACAGGCTACTGGGGAAGGACCTGTGAAAGGGGTGAGTTGGCCCTCATGGGTGGCATGCAGGGTCCGAGTGGGGGCGGTGGATGGCAGTTGTGTCCCTCGATGGAACTACCCATGCTTTCTTTGTTTTAGAGAAGCATTTCCTTTTGTTCGCTGCTTCCCAGATTATACCCTTTCTGATTCTGGATGATTGAATTTGTTTAACTAGGATTGGATCCCAGAAAGGGAAACTTCAGAATAAGTATTACCAAGATCATGGTCCTTTTTCAATTAAATATGAGACATCTTCTATGTAGAGTGGGCACATACTTCTCTTTTAGGTTTCTGGATACACTAGCAATCTAGCTTTTTGGAGCTTTCTCCATGCTGGTTCTTGGACTAGGCTTTAAAAATACACTGTAGAAGAAGGTAGATCCAGGCCTTTTCTCATGGAGTTGCTGCCTCTGGGAGTATTTAGTCATTAAAGAAATAATTACAAACATGTAAGAGGCAGCAGGATGTATTGGTTAAGAACATGAACTCTGGAGCCAGACTGGGTGAGAAATCTGACCTTTATGGGGTGCTATGAACTTTATCAAGATAACTGGTATCTTTCAGACTTGATTTCCTCATCTGTAAAATAGGGATAATCAGGCACCTACCTCACAATATATGGTGATGATTAAGTGAGCGAGTAGTTTCCCAGACAGTGACTTAGTAAGTATTGGTGATTGTAACCATCATCATTATTGTTCTAAACATCACTCAAGGGAAAATAGAAGTTTGGGAGGCCTCTGCAGGGGGAGCCACCATCCTGTAGGGATTCATAGAAAGCTGATGCCAGGAAGAAATATGCAATCTGAGACTTGAAATATGACTAGGAGTTAGCTTTGCAAAGAGGTTGGAGGAAGGCATGTGTCTTAGACAAGAAAGACAGAATGTGCCAAGGGACAGAGATAAGAAACCATGGCACAGTTGAGGAACTGAACGAAGTCCAGAAAGGACTAGAGTGTGGCATGACGTGGGAGGAAGGGCATAAGAGGTAGGTGAAGGTGAAGAGGAAGGAAGCAAACAGGCCAGGGTGCTGGGAGCAATCCTTTGCATTCACCACTTTAGCATCTTACATCTACACTGACTTTGCAGCTTGGGTGAAGGGTAGAGATGAAGGTAAAAAGAAACGGAATCAAGACACGGAGATTCTGGTCTTTAAGCAGTGTCCAATTCCAGCTTGTTTTATTCTTTTATATGCCAAGCTTATGGACTCAAGCTGGCTGTCCATAGGTTGTCAAACTCTATTTTATATGAAAGGATAGTTTCTGTAGTTATCAAGTATTTGCTGAGGGCATAGCTTTAAGCATCCAAGGGCTTTAAGGATACTGCATCTATAACAGACATAGTTCCTGCTTTCAAGAACTTTATCATTTATTTATCTGAGGAGTTGAGACATCTATACAAGAAGAGTAATAAAATGATACAGGCCAGCATCATGGATTCTATTTGTGGACCAGACTGGGAGGATATGGAGATTCAGAGAAGAGAAGACTTTCTTGAGGAGGGACATGCAGTGTCTCATCCCTCAAGACTACTGGTGGCCAGAATTATCCAGTATCACAAGTCTGATGATGAGGATGAATCCTGGAACAATCCAGGAACAGGGGCTGGATGATGAGGCAAAGATGTTTTCAAGGCGTGGTTTTTGTGAGGTTAATTATATTATTAGATGAGGGGTATTTCAAAAGAACTGCAGATCTTTTTTACAGCTGGATCAAAAATAGGACGCAGAGCACTGGGGTGAAGGAGGAAGAGAGAGCTTATTTGGAGCTTAGGGGATGTAAATTCAGTCACTGAATTTTCAAAGCTACAACAAGCAGAATTTGAGCTAAGATGAGGAAGCAGCTGTATGGGGCGGGTCAGTCTGTCAAATTCCTAGACTTTCTGCCAAATCTGTTTGGAAGCTGGACTACCCTGGTATTGGTTTAGGTCAATAGAAAGGTCATTTGACATCTGAGATGAGTAAGACAGTTTTGGTGCAAGCCACGTTGTTATAGATCTTCCACCACCATGGAAAGTAGTATAAGAACCAAAGATCGCTTCAGACATCTACTTCTCCCCTCAGGTCTCTTCCCAATTCAAGGACCTTGTGACTGCTGAAGACAGGAGGATTTCCTGTAGCCAGCGGTGCAAGGTGTCTCTGAGCTCACCTATTCCAAGGGTATATAAATGGGAGTTGGTCCAAGTTTTGCCAAGTACGGTGAAAGTCACTGCACCTTTTACGTTGTCACTTTGGACTAGTCATTAAGAGGCAGCTGATTGGGGATATATGAGGGACAATTATTCCTGGTACAGTGCAGCCAAGTCATCCATTCTAGCCAAATGAGAAGGAGCATAGCAAATTTAAGACATTTGATCTATACATCGCTCAAATCCCAGACGGTTCAACCGATTGTTTTGTTCCCCTGCTAATTGTTTTTTGGCCCTGTATTGTTCCTGACACCGTGTTCAGAGTGAATCAGTGGAGTGTAAAAATGGTAGGACTCTACTTGCTAGCAGAGAAAATAGAGTTTTCCAATGACATTGTTTTTCTTTATTGAAACTGATTTCTCAGTGGAGATACTTTGAGTATCTTTTATTCATTTTTATACATGATGTAGACATGTATTGAAACCCTAGCATATTCCAGGCACTGTATTAGATGCTGGAAATGCAAAGACATTGACATAGCCCCTGATGTTGATGAAGGGGTGTATAGTCCTTCCTGGGAAACAAAGGGGAATGCAGTAAATGTCCTAACATGTGGTAGATGTTATGCCATATGTCTACAGGGGAACAGTAGGGCAAACGGATGGGAGAGGCCATGTCTATGTAGGGGAGTGATGATTGGGAAAAGAGGATTCAAGATTTCTTGGATCTTTTTGTCTCCTATTTCTAGCAAAACTATGGTCTTTCTCTGCCTATGGCCCTGTAGGCATTTCTGAAGAGTGGTGAAGGAAAAAAAAAAAAACACCAAAAACTTGTCAACATTTTTTATGTAAGGAGCATGATCCCCTTTGGATCCAGGAATGCTGCCTCACACACCATGACCCCATCACTCAGTTTACTATTTTCCCTCTAATATTTTTCTTTGAACATTAACCAGAAGCTTAGAATTGGTCATTTGTAGGAAATGTGATGAGACTGAGACAATTTCTAAGGCAGTGTGTCCTATCTGGCCCAAATTGGAGTGTCCTGTACTTGGATTTTGCTGTAGGGTCAGTCCTTTGGTATCACTGGTCCCACAATAGGAATGGTAGGGTTAGAGAGGCATTTGTTAATATAGAATGAAGAAAGCATAGGTGGAATACTAGAATTGGTAGAATAAGAACAGAGTTGGGGATAGCCTGGGTCAGACACTAGATCCAAATAGCCCAAGAACTCAAGCAAAGTGAGCAAACAGATCAGTCTATAGGGCAACTCCCAGATCAAAGCTATCCTCCAAAGATAAGGGAATAAGGCAGGGAACCTAGGAAATATATAAATATATGAGATTAAGGTTAATTTTGAGGAGTATCTTTCTCTTCTAGTAAAAATGGATGACTCTTGCTTGTACCCTCATAAGAATGCTTCTACTGCCTGTGAAGATAGCAACTCTAAATCTTGACATTTAACAACTGGCTTGATGTCGTATTTAGATTTTGCCAGGATGATCTGGTACTATTCTGTGAAGATGTAGATCTATCTTCCCTTCCCAGTTGTTCAGCTGTATCTATTTGGGTTTGTTTTTCATAGTGTTGTGGGAGACGCCTGTCTCTCTGACCTAGAAAGCAAAGCCTTGTTTTGGTTGCTTCTTGCCAGTCAGTTTGGTTGAAATGCTCTAATCTACTGTAGGACCACCTGCCCTCCTGTAAAGCCCTGTTGTACAGAGGAAACGTTCCAGCTTGTCTATCTTAGGAAGATATGATCAGCTGATGTGAGACAACCAAGCCATCTTCTCCTTGTCAGTGTGGCCAGACTGTTTAGTTCAGTCTGTGGGAGCCAAGCGTACATAGCAAAGATTATGGATTTGATTTTTTTGTGGACCATCAAGCTTCAATTTATGACGCCACTGCAGATTCTGTCTTCCTCCCTGAATGACTTTTTCTGAAAGTATGCCATCATTTATTTAGCAAGCGAGAAAGTAGGATTCAGCATGAGTCCATTCCCATGACAAGAAAAGTAACCTACAGAATAGCACTTAGAGTTAGGGTGGTCTAGTGGTTAATGGCATGAATTTTGGAGTCACATAGACCTGGTTTCTGTGCTGATTCTGTCACTTACTAGCTAGGTGATGTACAAAAAACTTCTCTCTTAATTCTTCTAAGTCTCAGTTTCTTTATCTGTAAAGTGGAGAGACTAATACTTTCTTGGTAAGGTTTTCTTGGTTGCAAGCTACAGAATCTACTATGGCTAACAGTCAAGGAAGAGGATTTACTGCATGATTACCTAGAGAGGTATTGATCAAATGAAGATCTCACTAACTACATTTTTAAAAAGGAAGCAGAACAGCTCTAGGGACCCTAAGGCACTGCGATTCAAGTGACGCATGTCTCCTGGCCTCCAGGTACTGGATTTTTCTATCCAGCATTTAACATTTTCCAGAAAGGGAAACTGGCCCAGTTTGGTTTATCTGTCTTTCCTTATATCAATCAGCTCTGTTTAGGTGGGTGGTCCCCTAGAATAGATATGAAGGATCACGGGTGTGTGTGTGTGTGTGTGTGTGTGTGTGTGTGTGTGTGTGTGTATGTATGTGTATGTGTGTGTGTGTGTGTAAATAAGATATTACTGCACCATTTTGCTAGTGCTCTTTCTTGGCTAAGCTCAGCATATTCTGACCCATAAGGCCATATCCTGTGACAGATATCCAGCCATGTGGAGCTGCTTCTGTCTGACAAAAAGAAATATTATCCGGAATCATGGAAATCGGATGCCTTTGAAAATAATAATTTGCACAACGAAGAGAATGTGATGAGAGGGTAAATCTGCTCTTCTCACTGGTTCCTGGGATTCCATTCATCTTATATAAACACCAGATGAAAACCAAGAATACAGATATTTTGAGTTTTCTTAAGTGACTCTTGTTCCAACAGGAAAAGAGTGCAGACAGCAGCTGCTCTCCCTTGCAGCCTAGGGACTTCCCTTTCAGCCAGCTCTCTGAATGCTGCTGTGTGCCTCTGGAGTAGCAGCAGTGTGTTCTGCCTGGGAAGGGTGAGTTCCCACCCTTAGATGACACTGGAATGTGTCATTTGGATGCCACATGGAAATTTTGACCTCAGAAATAGAGTTGGCAGGTGCTGTTGATGTTTCTGTTCCTAATCTTTATTTCAGTAGGTGAGGAATTGGAAACTCTGAGAGGTTAACATCACTTTAACTTGGAGTAGCTGTAGAATGGTTGAAATTCATGATTCCTGACTTTTAATCTCTTGTACTTTCCATTGCATTGAGCAACCTTTCCTTCCTGTATATCTGAGAGAGGTCAGATTGTAAGGTCACTAAGGGAGGGAAAATGATGCATTACATATTTTTGTTGCCCACCTCCCCCAGTCTCTAGCACTGTGCTGTACACATACTATTGTGGTTAGGAAATGTTGGAAGACCTCAGTCTTCATTCCTGGGCCTCGTGTTAGTCTGCATACTCCCTTTGGTGTCCTCATCCATTGCCATGGTGTCAAAGGTCATCTACATGTTGTTGACTCCCAAATCAACTAGCTTGGCAGATCTCTAGCTTGGCAGTCTCTGGAATCCCAGATTTCTGTATCCGGTTGCTTGCTTGAGATATCCATTTAGATTTCTGATAGGTATCTTAATCATAACATTGAAAAATAAATTTTGAGTCCCTCCTCCCAGTGTTAAGACTCTTCCCCCACCACCTTCTGTCTCAGTAAATGGCATCACCATTGTCTTTGGCATTACCATTGTCTTTGGCATTTTCCTTGATTTTTCTCCCACTTTTTTAAATCTTTCATAGCAGTTTCAGGTAGACCTCTTATTTAAACCCGTCCTCATCTGTTCACCTCTCTCCCTCTCCACCACCATCATCTTAGGTCAGTCTACACTAATCTCTTTTTTGTACAGCTAGATAGCATGTCAGATGGTTATGAAAAGCTCAAAATCATTTTCTGCCTTTTTCCGAGTATTATATTCTTAAAATATTTATATATTCAATATTTTCCTGTATTAAGTATCTTTAGTTTCAGTGGCTCTTGGTTCCCCAAATTGTAGGAAGTGAAGCTATGATACTTCTTTGGAAAGAACTTCAACATTAACATAGCGGTTCCACAAGTAGGCATCTGTCTCTTCTCTGTACCAGGCTTGGTGAGCTAAGTTGTGAGGATTAAGTTTTGTAGGAGACATGGTTTCTGTCCTTCATGAACTCATAGTCTAGTGGAGGGGCTGGAGAAGTAGTCTGCAAATTGTAATGCAATCTACCAATGGCAGTAATTCAGAGAATAATCATAGGGAAGAAAAGATGGCAATTAGAAATCAAAATATGTTTAGCACAATATATCACTTTATAACTGGTTCTGGATCCACTGGGGTCTACTCACACTAACACTGGTGTAGGAATAACAGAAGCCCTGACTTCTAAGGTCAAACATAATAATGTTGGTTGCTTTTATAGGTTCCAGTGCCATCGAGGATCTGCTCCCATTCCCCAGGGATACCCAGGCCCTTTATTTAGATGTGTGACCTTGAGGTTCTTACTTGGATACTCTGGCCTCTCTGTTCTGCAAAAATAAAATGAGGCAGTTGTGTTTCATGCTCTCTCAGGGCCCTTCCAATTCTAAAACTCTGTGATTCTCAAATGTCATCGGCTTGGCAGTATCTTTCCTTATCCTGAGTAGAGGGGTAAAGGTGAGTGAAGGGCAGAATAGGAATGCAAGTCCTTGTTTTGTTACAGGCTGCATAACTGTCTAAGTTAGGAGGCTGGGTTTAGTTACATCAGCACTGCAGTGAAGTTCTTGGATTCTTTAATCTATGAAAAGTAATACCTTGGTGTACCGGGAATACTTCAGGCCCGTGATACATAGGTTTTAATTGATGGATTCATGAATAGAACCTTGGATTTTTTAAGAACATTTAAAGGCTGTCACCTTTTTGGTCCAGTTTTTACCCCTTTTGGTGGGTAATGATATTTATCAGAGAAAGTGGCTTCTCAAGAAATATGCAATTCATGAGGTGCCTGGGTGGCTCAGTTGGTTAAGTGTCTGACTCTTGATCTCAGGTCAGGATCTTGTGGTTCATGAGTTCGAGCTACACGTTGGGCTCTGTGCTGACAGCACAGAGCCATCTTGGGATTCTCTCTCTCTCTCTCTCTCTCTCTCTCTCTCTCTCTGCCCCTCCTCTGCTTGTGTACACGTGTGCATACACTTTCTCTCTCAAAAGAAATAATCCAGTGAAGAAATGGGCAGAAGACATGAATAGACACTTCTCTAAAGAAGACATCCAGATGGCCAACAGGCACATGAAAAGATGCTCAACGTCACTCCTCATCAGGGAAATACAAATCAAAACCACACTGAGATATCACTTCACACCAGTCAGAGTGGCTAAAATGAACAAATCAGGAGACTATAGATGCTGGAGAGGATGTGGGGAAACGGGAACCCTCTTGCACTGTTGGTGGGATTGCAAACTGGTGCAGCTACTCTGGAAAACAGTGTGGAGGTTCCTCAAAAAATTAAAAGTAGATCTACCCTCTGACCCAGCAATAGCACTGCTAGGAATTTACCCAAAGGATACAGGAGTGCTGATGCATAGGGGCACTTGTACCCCAATGTTTATAGCAGGACTTTCAACAGTAGCCAAATTATGGAAAGAGCCTAAATGTCCATCAACTGATGAATAGATAAAGAAGATGTGGTTTATATACACAATGGAATACTACTTGGCAATGAGAAAGAATGAAATATGGCCTTTGGTAGCAACGTGGATGGAACTGGAGAGTGTTATGCTAAGTGAAATAAGTCATGCAGAGAAAGACAGATACCGTATGTTTTCACCCTTATGTGGATCCTGAGAAACTTAACAGAAGACCATGGGGGAGGGGAAGGGGAAAAAAGCTGGAGAGGGAGGGAGGCAAAACTATAAGAGATTCTTAAAAACTGAGTATAAACTAAAGGTTGATGGGGGGTGGGAGGGAGGGGAAAGTGGGTGATGGGCATTGAGGACGGCACCTGTTGGGATGAGCACTGGGTGTTGTATGGAAACCAATTGGACAATGAATTTCATATTAAAAAAAATAAAAAATTATACAGTTCATTAACATCAACTGACATGTCCTCACTTTTTCTTATCTGTTGGTGCTTAGATTATACAGTTGTATCTCTGGTGACCACTGTAGCAGTGCTCAGACTTAGCCTCTTTGTTTTCCTTTTCCTGTTTTCTATGTTTTCCTTCCCACAGGCTGAAGATTGTATGATCCCAAGAAATTGTACCATAGTGCATGAACCCTTCCTAAGTGTTATTCTACCAGGTTAGGGTCTGAGATTCTCCTGATCAAAGCTGCCCCTGTAACCTGAAAGAGAGTAAGGGAAGGGAATTCTGGCTATTCTGGAGTCTTGAAGCTCAAAGGTCTCAGAACTGGTTGGGGATTTTGTACATCCTTGAAAAATTTATAGCTAAGCCTATGTTCAGCCTGAAAATATGAGGGTCAGAACTTTGGGGCAGCACATGACAGCTGCTTAGAACCGTTTCATACCTGCTGTGGGCTGTGGTTCTGTCCAATGCACGGACATGGTGGCCATTTATATTGCTGCTGTATACCTTTATCACTGCCTTTGCTAAAAGCTTCTTAACTGCTAGCAGACATCTGCCTGATGGGTGCAATAAATTGAGATGCTGCTGAATTAGGAGAAACAAGTGCTTTAAAATGCACACAGAGGGATTATCATAGCTTTTTCCAACATCTCTGGCTTTGTGTATCTTTTCATAGATAGATGAATTCTTCCTTGCTCCAGTCAGATTAAGAGGAAAGGAAAGTTAAGAGATCTACTGTTTATTGAGAGAAATTGTGCGCCTGCTCTGTGTTAAATTCTTAATATACACTGGGCCATTTAACCCTCACATCCACTCTGCAGGCTGCATATTATTATCCTCATTTTCTGGTTGAAGAAATTAAGGGCTCGATTCATTCATTCCAAAGCACCTATTTAGCACTATGTGCCAGAAGCCGTGTTGAGCCCTCAGGATACAAAAGCATTGATCATGTCTCTCCTCATAAACATTCTAATAAATTCTGATATCTGAGGAAGGTGAGACATAAATTCCAGGTGGAAGTATCATGGACAGCATCACAAATTAGGTGACACTAGAGCTGAGGCTTGGTAAAGTAGTGGGTCTCTCCCAGGTAGACCAGGCAGTTGAAAGTATTCCAGGCAGAGGAAGCAGATATGTGAAGGGGACTTTGGTAAATAGGAAGTTTTCCTGGTGTATGGAATCTAAAGCTTGGGAAGTAGGAGAGGAATTTGAGGGGATATTTTACAAGGTGTGGCTGGAGGGGTGGCATGGCCAGTTGTGAAGCACTTTGTTCACTCTCCCGACAAGTTTGGACCTTCTCTTACAGGAGGCATGCTATTTTTAGCAATGTGAGAACAGGATGGGATGTGGGAGACAGGAGCCAACAGACTAGTGTGCATTAGTTCTGTTTGCATTTGCATTAATTCGGGAATGAGATATAAGAGCCCTAAGTGAGGTAGAGGGAATGGAGGTTGCGTTTGGGGGGCACATCCAATAGATATTTAAGGGGAAGTATCAATAGGACTTAATTGTACAGTAGCTAAAGAGTGTTCAAGACTTGATTAGAACAAGAGTTTGGCCACAAAAGTTATTCTTTCTTTCCTGTTCTACTCAGCCATCTCAAATCAGCTAGAGATGCTTGGGAGGAGAGGGGAGGAGGTAGCTAGTAGTCCCCTACATACGCTGGTCCCACTCTGAATATATGTGCCTAACTCTGTGCCTCAGTTTTTAGATTTACCACTGAGAATATCCACAGTGGCTGCTTAATTGGCTTGTTGGGAACCTCTGTTACAAACCAAAATGTATGATGTACTTACATAGATAAGCCAACATACCCCTTTCTGAATTTGGAGTTCAGCAATTCAAGAATGGAAAAAAAATTATATGGCTGGTGTTCTTATCCTGTTTTTTCCTTCTGTTGTAGAAATAATCTAGATGGGATTTTTGTGTTTAAGCATAACAATACAGGCTAGAAGTTAAAAGTCGGAAGGGGGGTTGTGCCGGAAGGAAAACATACCAAAGCCTGCTCTTCTCCATTCTTTAAATGGTTTGTACTTGGAATCAAGACCTGACTCTAGTATAATCCTAGATTTTGAAGAACTAGGTTAAAATGATCTGTTGTTGACAACTGTGATTATCTCATACTCTGGCATAGATTTGATGAAAAAAAATGAATTGTAGTTTCTTTTACTCTTATAAAAGTGGGCATGTTTGATATTAAGCCAAAAGATTCTTTCCTTAGAGATAGGGAAATCAGATTTTTAATTTTTCTTTATTCTAGTCTCTTCATTAGGACTTTACAGCAATGATATTTAATACCGAGGATTGTGGATGTGTCTGTGCATAGGTCACATGTATATAGTTTCCCTCCAGTTTCCCAGATGTGTCTATATTTTCATGGGTTCTGTTATAACCCAATTTGGGGTTATTAACATGAAGAGACAACACACCTGTAGCAATCATGAATAAAAGGCAGGAACTCAAAACCTGAAACTGGATTGACCCAAAGAAAACCAGAGAGAGTATTAAAGAGTCATAGATCTATTTATCTTGCCAGAGGCTCAGATGTTATCTGGCATAACAATCCGCCCCGCCCCCCCCCCCCCCCCCCCCGCCCAGTTTTAGGTGAGGAAACTGAGGCCTCCAGGTAGGAAATGAATTGCCCAAAGGATGGAATGGAATGTAATGTTCTTAACCCCTCATTTCAGTTCCCTTTTGGTTGAATTTTTTTAAAGAAATAGGCACTGGCAGTATCTGTGCATATTTTGTGAAGATATATGTTTATGTCCCTGTGGCCTACTAAGCAGTAGAATTATGACATTATAGGAAAAGCATTTAGTCCATTTCCAGTAATTTAGTCTTATTGGTAAATTTTATTTGAAATGTTGGCAGTTGATTTAGAGAGAAGAAATATGAAGATAAAGACATGTATACGTTTCTCCTCCCTCCATCCCTCCCTCTCTCCCTCTCTTTCTTTCTTTCTAAATGTTATTTTATTTTGGGAAAGAGTGTGAGTGAGCAAGCAGGGAGGGGCAGAGAGAGAGAAAGAGAGAATCCCAAGCAGACTTTGCACTATTAGTGTGGTGGGCTCTGTCCCATGACCGCAAGATCATGACCTGAGCCAAAATCAAGAGTCAGACGCTTAACCAACTGAGCTGCCCAGTGCCCCTGCTCCTTTCTTTCTTTCAACACCTATCTCCTCTTGCCCCATGAGCAACAAATAAAGGCAGCTCAACAGAGAGGATGTTGTAGTGACAAGTGCATCTGGGACTTAGGGCTGGAATCCCTGGGTACAAACAGCTCTTGGAAGGCCCCCTTCTGAGGACTATTAGACTGCCATTTCCCTGGCAAAGAGATGCAATCTTTCTTAGAGAAGATCATTTCATGCTTCTTAGCATGTTTAACCTTTACAGCAAGCCATTCTCATCAAAATGACAAACCCCAGCAGAGCCTTCTGAGAGGCCAGTAAATCAGAAACCTTATGAAATCTGTGGGATTAGCATGCTCGCCTTCTTTGTTTCCCCAGGGAAAGAAAGCCCGGTGCCTTTCAGATTTCAATCTTCTCTGCAGGCCTCTTGTCTGGAGTTCCCTGCTGTGGCCCACTGGTATTTGAATATTGTTTTCCTATAGTTGCCCACAGCCACATACTAACACCAGCCAAAGGCAGCACATTCTGTATCTCCATCAGTGACATTGTAAATGGAAGGTAACTGCTCTGATGTTTGCTTAGTTGAATTTTTCCCACCCTTGAAGTCTTCCTTTCTGGGTCTGAAGATAGTGCCTGGCTCTTAATGTCACCATGCGTGGTGACAGGCAGTTGCTCATCTCCAGCTGGGTGTCTCTGGTCCCCATGCCCTATTTTTCAGTCTGTAAGGAAACTTCTTTCACAAACAACCCAACTTCTCCAGCTGCTGCAATGTGGGGCCTCCTTCTGTGGAAGTCTACAGAGTCAAGTCTATGTTGAGCACAGAAGTGGAAAGAAAAAGGGTTGATGAATAAAAGTGCTGTTCGGGTGATAAAAACACCTTTATAGGGGATGGTGGGGGGTGACTTTTATCAGAATTCATAGGGTCATATTTCGAGTTGGAAGGGACCTCTGAGGTTTTTGAGTCTAACCCAATATCTGTTGCATAAACATCCTTGATAAAATCCCTAAAGTGTTCTGTGGACTCTATGGGAACATTTGCTCTGTTTCCATATGCTGTGCTAAATGCTTAGCAATGGGTAGCTTATTTAATAGTTGTAATAACTGTATAGGATAGGTGCTATTTTTATGCTCAGTTTACATCTGAGGAATGATAGGGTCAAGGATAGGTTAAGTAACCTGCCCAAGGTTATCCAGTTCTTCTGGGCCCTCCACCCCTGAACCCACTCTTTTGTTATCAATAATACTCTATGGCTCCAAGTGATAAGGGAGTTCCTCTCCCATTTCATGTTTGGATAGCACTAAATATTTGAAAAGTCTCCTTTTTGCCGTGCACAGAGGTCTCAGTTCTTCTAATATCTTTCTTTTGATCTTGGTTCAGGATTTGGGAACTCTACAGGATTTATCCACTCATTTGACATTTACTCAGTACTCACTATGCCATGGACACCTGGGATATATAGAACTGATCAAACCTAAACGCTCTTCTACAATAGACCTTCAGTTACTTAAAGAGGACTGTCATTTTCCACTGAAATGTTGTCAGTCATTCGCAGGATAAACATCACTGCTTTCTTCAGCCACTTGTCACCTGTTGGGTTTTGAGTTTCTCCATAATCTAGTAGTTACTGAAGTGGCTTGAGGAAGATGAGGAGGGACTGTGCGCTCAGGAAATGGAAGTGTAGCTTCCAGTACCAGGGAGCTGTGCGAAGTAGGCTAAGCCCTTTAGGCAGCAGGCACGTGTTATTAAAACAATAGCCTAAACAGTTCTCAGACATTGTAACATCTTATGGACTGTGGGTTTGTGTGGTGGGGGACTCACTGGTATATTAATGAGGGGTATATACTTTTGATAGTTTCTGATCCTGAAAAAAATGCCTCAGGCCTGTGAAATTTCTTCAGACCTGTTATCTTCAGACCGTTGGCAGCATCACATTTACTGCCTAGTTGTATTTCTCAAAATAGTTCTAGACTGAGTGGGTTACATCACATATTTCATAGCAAGGCTGAATTTATTTTTGGACGTAGGAACTTCTCAGAGATCACTCGACAAGGAAACCATGTTTTTGCCACGTATCAGCTGATACAGATTCATTGAATGCTAGAGCTGGTCACAGCCTTGAAAGTCACCTGTTCTAGTGCTGGTAATTCACAGAGGAAGAACTGAGGTTCAGTTCGGTTATATAAGTTGTCTAGAGTCACATAGGTAGCCATAGTGGGGCTTGTAACTCAGTATTTTGAATCCTGGACTGGGACTCTCTATCCTCAGGCAATGTGAGGAGGTGCTCTGGCTTTGTCCCTTTGGTGTGGTCATCCTGTGTAGATGACAACAGGATGCTTGTGTAGAGCAACTCAGAACCTTTCTGCACAAGCTCAGTGGCTCCTTAGGATTTTTTTTTTTTTTTACATGTAATAGTCCCTTTATTTATTGCAAATAGGCTAGGCAATTAATTCACAGTTAGCAACTTATGGCCTGGAAAATCTCATTACCCGAACCTTACATTATCAACACATCTGTTTTAAAAGAGATGCTTAAAGAAGTGGTGTGAATATCCAGATTCCTGATCATCTCCAAGAAAGGGTGGGAGGAGCCACTGAAAGGCAGTTTTAGAAGGAGTGTAGAGTTGTTCCAAGGTTATCAAAGCCACTGCAATTTACACATCAGGGAGTATAAAAAGGGAATTCACATTTATTGAGTATCTACTATGTGCCAGGTATAATTTGGTGCTTAGGTTAAGATGCAGGAGTTTTGGAGTCAGACAGAGCTGGATATGAATCCCAGTTCTGTACTGATTACCATGTAATCTTGGGTGTATTTTTAACCTCTCTAAGCCTCCATTTTCTGATCTAGAAAACAAGCCTTTTGGGGGTTGTTGTGAGGCTTAAATAAGATGATTATGTAAACATATTAGCATGACACCTGTAACTTTATACATATTCAATACACAGAACAAGCTTACAAAGTGTGTGGTATGATTAAGGTTTTTAAGATAAGTAAACCAAGACCCAGAAAGGTTAAATAACTTGCCGTAGTCACAAATACTAGAGGTCAGAATTTTAAAACCTAGTCTGTTAGATTTTAAATTTTTTTTTTTCAACGTTTATTTATTTTTGGAACAGAGAGAGACAGAGCATGAACGGGGGAGGGGCAGAGAGAGAGGGAGACACAGAATCGGAAACAGGCTCCAGGCTCTGAGCCATCAGCCCAGAGCCCGACGCGGGGCTCGAACTCACGGACGGCGAGATCGTGACCTGGCTGAAGTCGGACGCTTAACCGACTGCGCCACCCAGGCGCCCCTAGATTTTATATTATACTTTGCCATTCATTAAAATGGGACGTCTTGGAGGTGATGGAATTGGGTACTTTGGGAGGGAGAAAGAACCGTGGGAAGTGGAGAGGGCTTTTTTTTTGTTTATCTTCCAGCTCTGTGAACCCTCAGCTTCAAGACTTTCAGTGGGTGAACTTGAGGCATAAGCAGACATGAAAGCTGCCCATTTGGAGTAAATTCAGGGTTTAGAAAAGCAGTCAGGGTCCTCCACATTCTCTTGCCCACATTCTTGGTTCCTAAGTAAAGGTGAAGATGTCTAAGGTTTTATGGGGCTGGTCTAGAAAAGCTTAGAATGGGTCCTCAGTACTGGGAAGACAAACTTTGCCCTATTTTGATTCATCTAGGGCCGCCACGTACCCTAACTCACACCTATGTCCATATGCACATGAGCACACACATACACACATGTGCACACACACACACACTCTCTCGTTCTTCAGCCATAAAACTGGACCTCTTTAAATTTTGTTTTGCTTATTCTCCTGCACTAGCCCAAGAACCATTAAGCATGTATCAAGCATCCCAGTGCCAAGGGAAGAAAGAAAAGGAGCTCAGTCTTTGTTATGGAGGAAAAAAGTCAAAGACTGAATGGAAGACTAAATGAATGGAGCTAATAACTCAAAGATTTACTTTACTGAAGTTAGAATTCCAGTTTATTATCTGAGAAATTTGGAGAAGATTGGTGCCTGAACACCCTTCTTCTCCACTCCTCAACACACACGCAGGTTAGGATTTTCTGATGGGCAAAGGTGAGGATGCATCTAAAGAAGAATCATCCAGGAGTTCCCTTAGACTGGGGCCTAGCCTCTTGGCCCTGTTGCAGTGATTCCCATAACCCAGTGTTAGCTGTAGAGAGGCAAGATTGAAGTGTTGTTCAGGGCAAACAGATGGGCAGGCATGGGAATGAATGATGAAGCTCCTATGAAAGGGTAAGGGGCTTATGCATCCAGGGCAGGCATTTCTACCATTTGAAACAATGGGGCTGACCTTGCAACTCTCCTTGGTGAGGTGAGCCCCAGTTGGTCCCCTCCCCTGTCCTCTTTACCTTTTTACTGTCATTCTCCTTCTTTTTCTCCTCTCTTCCACCTCAACCCTACACAACCCTTTCTTCCCTTCTGTCTCCTTTTTGGGGGCTTGATACAGCAATAATATCTACTTTTTTTTTTTTTTTTAATTTTTTTTTTAAAAAAATTTTTTTTTTTTAATTTTTTTTTTTTTTCAACGTTTATTTATTTTTGGGACAGAGAGAGACAGAGCATGAACGGGGGAGGGGCAGAGAGAGAGAGGGAGACACAGAATCCGAAACAGGCTCCAGGCTCTGAGCCATCAGCCCAGAGCCTGATGCGGGGCTCGAACTCACGGACCGCGAGATCGTGACCTGGCTGAAGTCGGACGCTTAACCGACTGCGCCACCCAGGCGCCCCAATAATATCTACTTTTAATGGGCAGTTACCTTGCAGAGGGATGAAATTGACCCTTGTTTATTCAGAATGTTTGGCCTGGAGGCTGCCTTAAAATGCGGGCTGCCAGAAGCCGCATGGTGGCTGGTGCCTGGGGCTATCTAGGTAAGTGGCAGCTAGTAGAAGGGAAGGAAGGATGGCCTTGTAGGCCTCTGTAAGCACTTTGTGTAGGCTGGAAGCCATCTCCCTGTGAATAAATGAGAAAGCCTCTCTCTCAGCAAGAGGGAACAATGACTGTAGAGCCAGGTGGCTAAAGTTCAAGGGAAGAGTGCAGAGTATTCTTGACTTGGCTGCTGCAAAAGAGACCCTGTCTGCCTGATGTTGGGTTCCCTTGGGCTTTCTGTAAAGGGAGATTGATGTGTGATGATGAAGTAGTGCTTCCTCAGGATGAAGCTGAATCGAATTACTTCTAAATTTTTTTCCCCTTTCTCACTTCAGTCTTTTACCTTCTTCCTCACCTTTCTTTCACATTCTTTCTCTTCTTTGTGCAATCCCTTCAACACATGCTTTGTTTCCTTCCTACACTGAGAACATTTGACCCATCCCATTTCTTTTCACTACCGAGTTGCTTTGATGCAATTGATATAATGAATCTTGACTTCCATAGGACTGTTAGTCTGTCTTCATAAAATGCTACTCGATAAACCAATCTCTAGATTAGAGCTCTGGTAGGAGTGTTTGCCACTGTTGGGAAGAAGCCTCATTAAGAATTGTTCTCAGTGGGTTATTACCAATGTTCTAAGTCCTGGATCTCTATTAAAAAAAAAACATTGATTTTTATGATTATTAAAACAATATATATGTTCATGCTAGAAAATTTGGAATGTATGAAAATTTATTAATTCAAGTTTTATTTAGCCAATATTAATTGAGTACCTATTTTTATGGCAGATAATAATTAAAAATAATAATTAAAAATAAATTAAAAATCAAGCATAATTATACCGGAAATGGTCATTGTTAGCCTAGTCGTATGCTTTATTCCATTCCTCTAGGCAGTGTGTATATAAAATACATATATGTAAAAAAAAATTTTAATGTTTAGTTTTGGGACAGAGCTCAAGTGAGGGAGGGGTAGAGAGAGGGAGAGACAGAACCCAAAGCAGGCTCCAGGCTCTGAGCTGTCCGCATAGAGCCCGATGTAGGACTCAAACCCACAAACAGTGAGATCATGACCTGAGCCAAAGTTAGATACTTAACTGACTTTGGCCGGCTACCCTGGCACCCCTATAAAATATATTTTCATGTCATTTGAAAAGTAATTCTCTATCCTGAATTTTTCAGTTAGAATTATGTCATCATTTTGGTTATATAATTCTATAATTATGCCATAATTTCAATTTAGCTTTATATCAATATAGCTTTATCTCAAATTATAAAGAAAATCTTAAAAATATGATTTTTAATGACTTCACATTAGGCATACTTGTCAGTGCCTCAGTCACATTGTTAATAAGTCACTCGAAAACTTAGTAGCTTACAACAAGCAACATTTAAATATTATGCTTATAGGTTGGGGGGCTGTGCTCCAGGCTCTGAAATGACTGGATAGAGCTGCAGGTGTTGATAGTCTCTACATTCTCCTTTGACAATGCCCAGGAAGTACTCTTCTGGCAAATTGTTGCAGGATTTTTTTTTTTTTTACCTTAATACCCAGGATTCGTTGTCTCGCTATTTCAAAGAATGAAGAGCTGGGGGTGCCTGGGTGGCTCAGTCGGCTGAGCATCCGACTTCGGCTCAGGTCATGATCTCACGGTTCGTGAGTTCAAGCCCCATGTCGGGCTCTGGGCTGACAGCTCGGAGCCTGGAGCCTACTTCAGATTCTGTGTCTCCTTCTCTCTCTGCCCCTCCTCTGCTCACACTCTGTCTCTCTCTCTCTCTTAAAAATAAATAAACATATAAGAAAATTAAAAAAGAATGAAGAGCTGGACACAAAATGAGTAGCAAGCAAAAGTTTATTTAGAGAATAAGATTAGAAAGGAAGAATAGTAGGAAAGCTATTTTTACAGAGAAGGGACATTCAAAAGTGAATGCCTTTGACAATAGGCAAGGGTATTTGTTTTATAAAGTTTTGGTTAGCTCTCCCTTTCCCTTCTCCCTTGTTCCTTCACAGTTCCTGCCCTAATTGGCTTGATAGCTCTAGGTACTGGGCTGTCCATTCCTGATTGGCTCGTAGGAGGGGTGGCCTATGGCCTTAGGTCTTTTGTCAAATTCCCAAGGGAAACCTGAGGGGGAGTAGGTAGGGTCTGTTACATTCTTAAGAGGAACCTTAAGCCTGAGGGGTTTTGTTGTGGTCAGACACTCCCAGCATTGTTCAAAAATTGTGTTTTTCCCACCCAGGGACCTCAGGTCCTATCATTTCCCTTTCTGCCTATTTTATCCTATCTTTTCCTATCAAAATGACAGGGTGTGCAAGAGGGAGAATGGAAGCATCTAGTGCCTCCTGAAACCTCTGTCAGCATCTGGCACATTGTCACTTCTGTCCACATTCCCTTGGTCAAAGCAAGTCATGTGGCCAAGCCCATCATGGGGTGGGATAATACACCATACCCACTCTAGTGGAAGGTACTGCAGAGTGGGAGGCAAAGGGTGTGTGTGTATAATACAAAATACCAGGGAAGGTGTGAAGAATTATGAACAATGATTCTACCATAGTAGACTGAGTTTTAGTTATCACTAATAACCATAGAGTGCTCAAAGAAGATTAGTTATTAATGGGTGAAGGGAAGTGGGAGGTACAGCTTTATAATTATGGAATGAATAAGTCATGGGGATAAAAGATACAGCATAGGGAATATAGTCAATGGTATTTTAATAGCATTGTATGGTGACAGATGGTAGCTACACTTGTGACCATAGCGTAATGTATAGACTTACTGAATCACTGTGTTCTACACCTGAGACTATTTTAACATTGTGTCAACTATTCTTCAATAAAATAAAAAGGTGACCATTGATCTTTGCTCTTAACCTCTAATGTGCCCCATATTGGTGTGATACATATAATGAGATTCTTTTCCAACCACGTACTCTTCAGAGGACAGCAGAGCCTTCTTCACTAGCTCCATTATCACTTCTGTCTATCTACTTTGTTGTTACAATATATCTTCCTATTGACACTTCAACTGATTGCATCTCTAGGAATTTGATATCTTCACAGATTGTCTCCTAGACCAGACAAAAAAGAACCTAGCTCTTATTTATTTTTTTATTACTTTTTTTAATGCTTATTTGTTGTTGAGAGAGAAAGAGAGACAGAGCGTGAGCAGGGGAGAGGCAGAAAGAGGGAGATACAGAATCCAAAGCAGGCTCCAGGCTCCGAGCTAGTCAGCACCAAGCCTGATGCGGGGCTCAACTCATGGACTGTGGAGTGTGAGATCATGACCTGAGCCAAAGTCGGACGCTTAACTGACTGAGCCACCCAGGCTCCCCATCTAGCTCTTATTTTAATGCAGAGAATTCTATGACCCTTAACTATGGTATATCCCAGTGCCTGGCATAGAGAATGTACTCAACACGTATTTATTGTTGGTGATATGTTCAGGTCATAGGCACCCTCAATCTTTTCATCCTAAGACTTGACAGATCTTTTCTTCACCCATATATTCTCCCTCCCATGCAGATTGCTTTCTCGGCCTATATTTCATGCTTATGGCCATAATTTTCCTTCAGGAAGCCTAGCTTATGTATTTATTTGAAAAATAATTTTCTATGGAAGGAATGTGATTATCCAGGCAAACTTTGCCAATGTCAAGGCATCAGTACTAAAAAGGCCAGTTTCGAGTGCAGAAATAACAAAGAGGCTAATTAAGTTGATGAGGCTTAATAACTTGTATTCTCTCCCAGAGAAACTTTTCTTGGCCAGAATTTTGTAAAGGGCTTGTTATCCTAAGTAAACCATATTGAGTTAGAACGTTGTGAGTGTGAAGGAAAGGAGAAACTGATTTAGGGGGTGGCAGAAGGGATATTGTGTGGGAGTAAGGCTAATTTCTAAGAATGTTAGTAGAAAACCACCTTTTACCACAATGGTTTGCTACCATTCAGCAACTATTGATTGAAAGCCTGTCATGTGATAGCCACTATGATAAGAATGAAGGATACAAAAGGGGTAAAAAATGTCTGTAGTTGTCAAGGAGCTCAAGGTCACCCTAAGGAGAATAGGTGACTGCCTCCAGGAAGATATGGTTTGGATACGAACCCCATTCAACCAAGATCTCATTTTACTTAAATGACCTTAAGGTGCAAGCTTGGTTGGAAGTGGAAGACGAGAGGGGGAAGAGAATGGGCCTAGACTCCGTTAGAATAGAACTCCCATTTCTTTACTCCCAGTAGCAATGAGCATAGAAACTTCTACAAAGATTACATCAGGATATTAGTGTAAAAAAATCCAAGTTTATTTTATTTTTAAAAAATGTTTGTTTATTTTGAGGGGGGAGGGCAGAGAGAGAGAGGAGAGGAGAATCTAAGCAAACTTTATGCTAAGTGTGGAACCCAACTTGGAGCTTGATACCATGACCGCAAGATCACGACCAGAGACAAAATCAGGAGTTGGATGCTCAACCAACTGAGCCATCCAGACACCCCAAAAAATCCAAGTGTGAAAGAGAGCCAAAGAACACACATGTGTATCCACAAAGAGCAGTGAAAGCCCATGTGCATGCACACATACACATACAACTTTTCTAGTTTACTCGTCCCTGTATCTACCTTTCCTTGACTAATAATCACACTTTTACATATAAAATCAAATTAAAGTCATTTTATCCAAAGATTCAACATTTCAAAGATGTATCATGTCATATAGAAGAAAGTTCTTGCATATTATATTGTTGTCCACACTGCCATTTAAAATGATATTCATTCAAATGTTAGTAGTGCCCACAACATGCCAGACACCATGCCAGACCTTCAGGGGTACAACAGCGGGCACAAATTGACCCATCCCTGGCCTCCTAGAGCTTATAGTCTAGTGACAGGACAAAGATATGTGCAAATAGTCACCAACTAAACGTACAACTTCAAACTCTGGTAAACTTGAGAAGTACGGAGAGCTAGGCCTAGCCGGGGGATCATGGGAAGTTTTCCTGAAGGAATGATGCTTGAGCTGATATTTGAAAGATAAGCAAGAGGTAATGAGGCAAGGACGGATGTAGTCTTCCAGGCAGAAGGTTGTTGCAAAACCCAAGGGATGCAAAGGAGTGTGGCAAATTAGAGTCCAAGGGACAGAAGATAAGCCAGTGGTGTTGGGACAAAGTGGGCAGGTGGAAGGGAGGTAGAGGTGTGGTCATGCAGTCTCCTGCTAGTAGAGTGTGTTACTGATCCTACTGAATTTATCCTATAGTCCAGGGAAAATTGTTAAATAGCTATAAGCAGGGGAGTGCCATGGCTGTGATTTAATTTTTTTTTTTTTTAACGTTTATTTATTTTTGAGACAGAGAGAGAGACAGAGCATGAACGGGGGAGGAGCAGAGAGAGAGAGGGAGACACAGAATGGGAAGCAGGCTCCAGGCTCTGAGCCATCAGCCCAGAGCCTGACGCGGGGCTCGGACTCACAGACCGTGAGATCGTGACCTGGCTGAAGTCGGACGCTTAACCGACTGCGCCACCCAGGCGCCCCTGTGATTTAATTTTTAAACGTCACTTTGTCTATGAGATGAAGGGTAGGTTGAAACAGGGTAAGAGTTGACGCTAAAGTACCAGTTCTTCAGGAAAGTCGATGGTGGACTAAATTTGGATCGGGGCACTGACTGTGAATGTAAGGAAAAGTGGGTGAATTTGAGATATCTTTAGAAGGCCCTATATTCATAGCATTTGAGATGTCTAAGAAAAACAAATCAGGACTTAGTGTGGAGAAACTTTCATTCAAAAGCAAGGGAGGGAAGGGGACTTGGAAGAGAGAAATTGCTGTGACAGTAAGGTCTGAAAGCCTCACAAAAATCACAGAAAAAAGACTTTTCTATGGTAAAGGAAGGAAGAGGCAATCAGAGATAAGCAGAATCTTTGAAGGGGATGCTGGGCAAGCAGGGGGAAATTGCCACTGGGGTCTGATGGGGAAAAGATTCTCACCGTGGTCAGCAGATTTCCAGGAGAAACTGATAAGGAGGGCACGGTCTACTTTCTTGTGCATGCTCAGTCTTGGGGTCAAGCAGAATTCAAGTTCAGGGGCCAGTGATAGTGACTTAAGTTTGATCAAGAGAGTAAGAAATGGCAATGGTGAACCCTTGGTTGGAAAGTACAATCCACCATGACCTAAAAGATGATGTGATGGAGGGCAAAGATGAGAGGCAGCAGCTTTTCAGTGGATCACTGAATCCTTGCAGTGTCTCCCCAGGGGATAGATGCTATCTCCATTTTACACTTGGAGTTTATTTTAGGGGCTCACACCCTTGAGCTCATTTACCCACACAACACCCAGAGGAGTCTTGTTAGAGTTGGGAGGTTGGACTAGGAGTCAGTTTTCCTGTCCCCTTCTTTTACAAAAGAGGAAACTAGAGTCCAGAGAGGGAAATTGATTCCTCTAAGACATCCCAGTTTGATGGTAGGAAAACTGACCTGAACCCAGGATTCATACATCCAGTTTGGAAATAATTCCACTTTATATGGCTGCTTCCCAGGAGATAATTCTCATGACACTTGAGTGTAGCATTGCAGATTCCCTGCAGGGTGGCGAATCGAAGTGCTTTCCACTCTCCCTACCCCCTGTGCGGCTAAATGCACAGATACTGACTGCACACACACATCTTCCTCTGGAGGCTGCCAGCCATCTATTTGAAATTGCATCTGACTGCTGCTTTGGGTTTTCAGTTTTCATCATCCTGCTCCATCCTATGCTTAGCTGGGCTTCAGGATGCAATTGAAAGATGATATGGTATGGTGGATGGACTGTGGGCTTTGGGGGCAGGCAGAACTGCATTGGAAACTTATGCCTGCCAGTCACTGTCTGTGTCACGTAAGTCAATCATTTGTGTTCTCTGAGGCTTATTTTTCTCATTCATAGAGTCGGATAATTATAAATATAATATTATAAATATTACAATATAAAATATTATAATTATAATTGCCTCACTTGACTGTTGCAGGCTTTAGATGGTGGTATAGTAATATTAGCCACCATTTTATCGAGCATGCACTATGCGCCAGGCATTGTGGAAAGTGCTTTACTGACATTATTTCATTTAATCCTCATGTAAGAACCAGTGAGGTGGATAGTAATGTTAGTCCCACTTTAAAAAGTTTAAAAGTTCAAGGGGTACCTTGGTGGCTCAGTTGGTTAAGCATCAACTTTGGCTCAGGTCACAATCTCACGGTTGCTGAGTTTGAGCCCCACGTTGGGCTCTGTGCTGACAGCTCAGAGCCTGGAGCCTGATCCAGATTCTGTGTCTCATTCTCTCTCTGCCCCTCCCCCGCTTGTGCTCTGTCTCTCTCTGTCTCTCAAAAGTAAATAAATGTAAAAAATTTTTTTTAAAGTTTAAAAGTTCCCAACTGTAACAACAACAACAATAATAACAACCACCACCACCATTCATGCATTCACTTATTCACATACTTTTTTTCATTCACTTAATAAGCACCTCCTGGGTTCCAGACAAATGCTCCAATCTTTTAATTTCTCTGCTCAGGCTGCATGATCTGCTGGAGTGGTTTGGGGTCTGTAAGCTGAACTGTTCCATTGGTACTCAGGGGTCCATGATGGTTTCCAGGTGAACTGTAGGGAATTGTGATAGAATTGGCACTATGGTGCCTTTGCCTGTACCCGTGGGTGAGCCCTAAGAACCTGTTCAACCCATCTGGGGGCCTCCCATCAGGGCTGTACCAGCCTGTTCTTTGCAGTAGTGAGTGTTTCATTCAAGCTGTAGGTGGGCCCTTGAGACATAGAACTGTGGCTGCACCCAGAGAGAACTTTGCTCCCAACATGCACCCACCTTGCCCTTCAAGCAGGGAAGGGAACGAATTTGCCAGGAAACAGCAGAAAAAGAGCATAGGAATGGAAACGTTTTCAAATTAATTTCAGAAATACAGTCTTAGCTATAAATGACAGCTGTGGGTTTAATCACTGAAACTCTGTTTCCATTCAAGAGCAGTGTCCCCTGAGGAGGAGTGGCATTATCAAGCAGTTAAGTTGTTAGAGGCTGCTTAGGGGCTGGTAGGCAGTCTGCAGGGAAAGGGGAGAATGGATCATTTGTGGCTGTGACCTGAGTGTAGCAGGCACTCCCTAACCCCCTATTCCCTGAGGATCGCTCTGGTAGATCTGTCACGGACGGGGACGGGAAGTAACATCCCTTACAGGGAAGCTAGTGGGGCCAAGACAAGCTTGAAGAAGCTGATGGGCTTCTTGAATTTTAAGGTTTGGAGATTCAGGAAGGATTTGTCTTCCTTCCATGTCACCACTGCCACCGCCACCACCACAGTAACAGCAGTAAGAACAGCTGCATCCACAATGCACCTCAGCCAGGATGATGACAACAGCTAATGCTTACGCAACGCTGTCCAGCTCCCCCAGCAGGCAACTCCTTATTCATCCACTGAGCATCTGTTTGATGCCACATGTTGTGCTAAGCGCTGGGCATAAAGCAGGAGCTAAGGCAGCCAGAGTCCTTCCCCTTAGGAGCTAGCTGTCTAGGGAAAAAGATTAAGGGGAACATCGGATGAACCCAAGTCTAGTCCCCAAAGATGTCAACTCACCTGCCAGAGGAATGAGCCTCAGCGTGGTTCCCTCATCTAGGCCTAGATGATGAACCTCAGCGGATGTGAAAGCCCCACCCCCTCTCTTCCCATCACCCCTCAGCCAACCCTTTGGGAAGAGGTGTTACTCCTGGGCTTCCATCTGGGTGATGCTGCCCATCCTGTCAGAGGGCCGAGGAGCATCTGCTGCTGCGAAGCTTTAGGTCACCGGTCACACCTTCTTCTGTTTTCTTTTAGGAAACAGCTCTCAGTGTGGAGAGGGAGGCCAGAAAGTCACGGGCCCAAAGAAATGCTCCTTGCTTGGTTCTTTCTCCTGCCATATGGTTTTCTCCTTCTCTGTCTTTGGTCTTATCTATTTTATGATTTTATTTTTTCATTTTAACACCGTGGGTGGGCTTTTAAACCAGAGCCAGAAGGAAAACAGGCATCGTATGAGGAGAATAATGAGAAGGCAGACGGAGGACGGAGCTGTGAGTAAAGCGGAGCGCTGGGTGGAACCGGCATTGGCGGTGCAGTGCTCACAGGGCTAATGGGCCTGCAGAAGGAGCGAGAACATTGCAGCCATAAAGTGAGAGCCTTGTCGACTGTGAATACAGATTAGAGTTAAAAGACGCACTAGTGGCGGCCGTGCCATACGCGCTTGTCATGCTCTCCGGTTCCCCTTCCGGAGCCTGCTTGCACACATCAGCCTCTGCTCCCCTCTCCAGTTCCCGTTCTCAGACATTCCCCATCGCGTCTTCTCAACTTTCCATTCAGGGCCGGGGTAACACAATAGGTAATGCTCTCTCGCATCACCTTCCTTCTCTCGTGGTCTTTTTTTCTCTGCTTTCCTCCTGCATCAGTCAGGAAGGACTCTGGCTAAGAGTGTAGAAAAATCAAAGAATAGTAGTTTAGACAAATAGGGATGCTTTTTAAAAAAATATTTTTAACGTTTATTTATTACTGAGAGAGAGAGAGAGACAGAAAATGAGCATGGGAGGGGCAGAGAAAGGAGGAGGCACAGAATCCAAAGCAGGCTCCAGGCTCTGAGCTGTCAGCATGGAGGCCGACACGGGGCTCGAACTCAAAAACTGCAAGATCATGACCTGAGCTGAAGTTGGACGCTTAACCAGTTGAGCCACCTAGGGACCCTGCCTTGTCTTTCTTTTTTTTTTCTTACATATCAAGAAGTTCTGAACATGCTAGGCCACCAAGAGCTGCTATGACAGTCTGACAATGCCATTAGGGAATACTTTTTTTTTAATCCATCATCCAGAGCATGTTGGCTTCCATTCTTAGTTTCTTGCTTTAGGGTTGCAATATGGCCCCAGCACATCCAGGCATCACAGTGTCATTCCAGGCTGGAGGAATAGGACAAAGAACTTTCTCTAAATGAGGCTTTAATAGTCCTGCACAACAAACTTCATTGTCTCAGGAGCTCACCTGGTCATCCTAAGGCCAATAATTGGAGGAGACGATATAATTACTCTGCTTAATTTTGACCAATCATACTTCATCTTCTGGGGGTGGAGTAGGGGCTTCCTGAGATGAGGGCTCTCCACCCTTACCTTAACAAACCAGGTTCTGTTGTCAGAGAAGAAGGGAAGCAATGGCTGCTGCTAAGGAATGGATACTGTCACTCTTCTCTGATGTCTTCCTTTTGCCTTGCGTTGGTGCCCTGGAGTTTCTTAATTTGAGGGTAGATGTGGGAAGGAGCGTCTGTTTATGCAAATAGTTCTGATGTTCAAAAGAAGCCCATGTGCAGTTTCTGACATTCTGTTGCACTTTCAAATTCTCAGATCCTTGAGCTAGTCTCTAGATTAAAACTTCAGTTTTAGAAGGTTTTCTAGGCATGCTTTTCTTAAAGAAATTATTTGATTTTGTGGCTGTGTTTGAATGGGCCACTGATCACTGGTTGAGCTGACTCCATTTATCTGAATGAGCATCATTTGATGTCTTGGGGCTTAAGAGCCCAGACAGTTTGTTCTTTTTTGTAATGATGAAGCATTTGTTTCCTAGTCTTTTATTTTTTTTTTTTTACCCCCTGCAGCACTCCTCAACCCACTAGCTTTCCATTCTCTGTCAACTAAGTAAATTTTTCTAAAAGGTACCCAAATTCACCACCAAGGTGAATGCCCTCACTTTCAACATATAGCAGAGCTCTTTAATTTGCAAGGTAGTTTTACATATATTAATAGTTAATCCTACACTGCTGCCCTCCACATCTCTGCATCCTCCTTACGAAGCCCCTGTGAGAAATTTCTTTTAAGCACCTAATATTCTTTAACACTTTGGTCATTAGGATAATGACCAAAGAATAACCAGCTTATCTTTTGCACATTGGCTTCCAGGAAACCCAGAGATGTACACACCCTGATCTCATAAGCTCTTTTGCTCTAATTGCGAGTGATAATTTTTCTCTCTCAAGACTCAACCTTACCATCTAATCTATCCTTAGCTGGGTTATGACATGTTTTGGGGTTGGCTCTAGAATTTTATAGGTTGGACAAATCAAAGTATTTAAAGGAAAATTGCACAGTGGACTTTGTTTTCCTTATTGTATGTATGAAGATGCCCAGGGAACTCAGGGGTTAAGTCAGGTGGCAGAGAAATTTCCTGTCAGGCACCCACTCTGGCCAATTGGCACATTTCAGCCTGGAGTGTTGTGGAGTGAAGCATTGTGAATCTGTGTCCTACACCACGATAAAGGTTGCAGATGCCAGTGGCAGTTACCATTGGGGGTTTCATGGCAGGAAGAAGAGGAGAAAATGTTTTCCCTAAGAAACGCAGAAATCCTTATTTTCCAGTCATACTGAAGAGTTCTGGTGCAGACTTCCTCTCATCCCTCCCTGTTCCTCTGTCCCTAACAGTAAGTGGGGCTGACTTATTTAGTTTAGCAAAATACCCTTCAGTTCCATCCATGTTTTTGCAAATGACAAGATTTCATTCTTTTTCATCACAGAGTAGTATTCCGCTGTATATATGTGCCACACTCATCAGTTGATGGACATTTGGATTCTTTCCATAATTTGGCTATTGTTGATAGTGCTGCTATAAACAGTGGGGTGCATGTGCCTCTTGAAATAAGCACTCCCGTATCCTTTGGATAAATTCCTACTAGTGCAATTACTGGGTCTTAATGAAGTAAGTCAGAGAAAGACACGGATCATGATTTCCCTCATGTGTGGAATTTAGAAACTTGACAGACGATCATAGGGAAAGGGAAGGAAACATAAGATGAAAACATAGAGGGAGGCAAACCATGAGAGGCTCTTAAATACAGAGAATAAACTGAGGGTTGATGGGGAGGGAAATGGGTGATAGGCACTGAGGAGGGCACTTGTTGAGATGTGCACTGGGTGTTGTATGTAAGTGATGAATCACTGGATTCTACTCCTGAAGCAAAGACTATACTGTATGTTAAATAACTTGAGAATAAATACAAAAATATAACATTAAGAGGGAAAGGTATGGTGGAAGCAAAGAAGGGCATGAACCCTTCAGCTCAATGAAAATCCATCAACTTTTTATTCATTAGGGAAGCCAGAGAAGCAGAGACTAAAAAGCTGACCAGCATTTTAAGGGAGTAACATAAGCATCTTGGAAGCTTATCTTGAATTCTGCAGAAACACAGGTTTCCCCTGGTCATGGTGCAACCTCATTTCAGCAAATCAAGTTGTCAAAGGGGGTAATTGTTTGCTCATGTTACTCCCTGTGAGAATTATCTTTTTTAGCTGGCTTCTCATAGGAATTGATGGCATCTGGCAATTGTTTACTTTTTACTCTTCGTCTAGAACAGTGCAGGAGTGTCTGAAAGAACAACATTTTTGGACAGATCAAGCTGCCATGGGAGAGAACACACATGTTTTGTTGGGTGTCCATCCCAAGCCCACGAACTTTCTCCAGGACTTGGCTCTGAAGAAATCAGAAGGCAGTCATGCCACAGTCCAACAAATTGTTGTATGTTAGCTTTTGGCACTTTTCACTGTTTGCCCCTAAGAGCTTATATTAGGCACTGAATAATAATAATACTGAGAAAATTCAATTAAAAACTATTTCAGGGTTAGAGAAGGTAATGACTATAAATAAGAAAGGGAATAAGCCATATCACCTGCTGCAGGTACACTGTATAAATGGCTTATTTTGCTTAAACATTAGTTAAGCCACATTAAATTTAAAGAGTATTTCCATTAGCCAAAGGTGTATGCAGGGTGGAATATAGAGTGATTAGGGAAAATTTGACCACATTTTGTGCCTGAAGTAAGAGAAAATCTAGCCAAGGCATGGCTGACAGGTTGATCACAAATTCCCAATGTCCATCAAAAGTGGAATTATCACTTTATAATGAAGCCCTGTCTTGATGTAATACTATTCTTATTCCATTTTACAGGTAATGAAAGTTTACAGCCAAATTACATTTTAAGCTTCTATTTATAATAATTTACCACAGGAACTGCTTGCACATGGAGTGAGGATGTGCACTGAGGATAAAGATGCTCTTCATTTAGCTGTAGCTCCTTAATTCTCTACTTCTTGCAAATAAGCAGTTTAGTTAATAAACTTAAGGGAGCCACCATTAACCAATTCATTAATTAAAGTCTAATAGCCCTTTTGTTATCAATCATAGTCACTTCTTTATTTAAATTGAGGTTTACTTGAGTTTATTGCCTCCATTATTGCCTGAGACAAGAGGAGCAATCTTATCCCATGAGGCTTGTGCAGGAAATGGTCACTTGAAGATGATAGGCTTCAAAATCAAAAATGTTTGGATATACATTGTAGCTTCCTCATTAACCAGTCTGGCCACCATTCTCAAGTGATTATAGCCTGTTAAAGCCTCAGTTTCTTTACCTGAAAACTAGGTTATCTGTTCTGTCTACAGCTGTTAGTAACATGGGGGAGGATTATCTTCCCACAGCCTTACTGCCATGTCTAGTGTTCACATTTTAGAGTTTTTCGTGCATCAGGCTAAACAGGGGAAAGTCTTTAAATGCTGGTGTTTATTTAATCAGCATTCCCTCACCAGTCTGTTACTCTGCTCTTCACATATCCACTAATTTTAAGCGATTGCCTCCACTTGTATGGATCAACATTGGCTGACTTCAAATTTTATTTCTATAACCCGAATTTCCCATGAGCTGCAGACACACATATCCAACTGCTTACCTGACATTTTTAACTCTGTATTTCACAGTCAACACCAAAGGGAATCCGTATCACATCAAGGAAATCAATGCCGGATATTTGGTAACCATCCTTACTGAATACTGTTTAGTTAGACTTAAGCACAAAGTGTGCCTTTGGAGGAGAGAGGAACCAAAGAGAAAGAAGACAAGAGCAACACCGTGGAGGACCTTGTATGCCAAGCGGAAAATGTTCGTCTTTATTCTGGAGGCACCGGAGGGGTCTTTTGATGGAAGCCTTCTTAGCCAGGGTGTAACATGGTCAGATTTAAGCTTTGTTAAGATTGCTCTGAGAACCAGAGAGGGGATAGTTTGGAGAGACCTTTATTTAAGCAAAAAAAAAAAAAAAAAAAAGAAAGAAAGAAAGAATACTCTATTCTGGACAATGAAATCCTGGTGGCTTTAGATTCAAAACATCAGAGCTGAGAATGGCTTTCTACATAAGCTGGTAAAATTTTCTTTTATAGAAAAAGTAACAGATACCCCAGAAGTTTCTCAGCTTGCCCAAGGTCACTTAGCTGGCAGATGGCACACACCAGACTGGCATCTTATGGTCTTGAAATACGGTTTTGTGGGTTTTGGAGAAAAAGAATTTCAGTGGTCTGTTTCATACATTTTTGTATAGCGGCTTATTTAAAAGGGGAAAAATCTTGAAGGGCTTCATTTTGGTGACATTACTTTCCCCATTTTACAGATGTGGGTTTTTAGGCTTGGGGAGGTGTGGCTTTTCTACTGTCATACAATTGATTACTGGCACAGATGTTGCTTAATGAGCTCAAATCTGTTGATATTAATTCCCATACATCTTCCATGACACCATATGGAGGTAAGTCCCTTCTCTAAGGTAATTTCTGTTCTTGTAAGCGGCTATGAATATGCAGAGGCCTGCAGTTTGAATGGAAGATACACATGGAGATATTGAGGCATCATGTAGAAAAGGGCTACTTGGGGAATGCAGGCAGCCACAGGATGCCTTATCATGATGAGGTCGTTATGGCTTCAGCCCAGCCTGCAACCCTGAAGAGTCGGAACCCTGATTCTGATCAGCAGTGTTGGTCAGTGCATTAAGAGTGGCTTCGCCTCTCAGGTATGAACCCACATTAGTCATACTCCAAGAGATTGATGTAAACAACCATAGTGTCAGTTTACTAAAGTATAGTAAGAAATAAAATCTCACACCGAAGGTCTCTGTCAGCATGACTTGCATTTTTTAAAAAATTTCTTATGTTTATTTATTTTTGAGAGAGACAGAGTGCAAGTAGGGGAGGGGCAGAGAGAGGCAGACACAGAACCGGAAGCAGGCTCCAGACTCTGAGCTGTCAGCACAGAGCCTGATACGGGGCTTGAACCCACGAATCATGAGATCGTGACCTGAGCCGAGGTTGGACACCCAACCAACTGAGCCACCCAGGCTCCCCACATGACTTGCGTTTTATTTGTAGTTTCTTTCTATAGAGAAGTTAAATTCAAATCACAAAGTTGCTTGGTGACTTGGAATCAGGAAAAAGGAGGAGTGTAGGTCATCTTGAGCCATTTTCCTCAGCTGAGACAGCTTGTTGCTGCTGTCCCTGCTTTCTTCACTTTGTCAGTAGCACCACAATGCTCAGTCCCCTAATCAAGGTGCTGAGAGGGCCCATCAAAACCTGCTTTCCTCACTCTGCCTTCACCCCCTCAATCTACGATTGCTATCTTCCTTTATGATTGACACATCTTTTCTTTAGGTACATAAATACCCTCCATAATATTATCATGGAGTTCAGTAGACTGGGAAACATTCTGTTTCTTTGATCTCCTTGGTCTGTCTCTGCAGTAAGTCTTTGTGTATTAATTTATAATTGTTTTATCACAAGATAGCCTTATTTCCATTGTATCCATGCTTATCAGGAGCTCTCTGCCTTTGTGTCCTTATTGTAGAGACTATACAGGGCATGGTGCCACACACAGTTCTTTCTTTTATCCCGCATGCTGAGTGGATCAATTTTTCCATTTTTATTTTGGATGTTTAATCAAATCCAGAGTGATGGGCACTTGATAGCTCCTTGTTGCATATCAAAAATTGATTCTCTTTTGTTCAGATTAAGGCATATTTATTTTCCAGGAATGTGCGTGACAAAGTGAAAATAGCAAAAATTTTGAGTTAGTTCGAAGTGGGCTCAGATTATAGTTCCAAGACTCCCTTAACCTCTCTGAACCTCAGTTCCTTCATTGTAAGGTAAAGATTACTGCAAATACCTCATGGGGATTGCAAGGCTTAAACAAGATTAAATGCACTAATGTATTTAATATGCATAGTATCTCAATCAATGTTAGTTTATTCCCACTTAAACTAGGATACTGATTTATGAAAGGGGGATGAAGTGCATTTTGGAAAAGGAATGGTATTGATAGGCTCTGATTGTGACAGCTCAAACCACAGGTCCTGGCATATTAGAGAAAATGCAAGGATGTTTAGTGCTGATTAGGTTAAAAGGGTGCTGAGGTCCTTTAAGCTGTAAGCAGATTTTTGCCCATATTAATGAACATTGGTTTCTAATGGGGTGAGAAATAATGCAGGTTGGTGGTGGCATTGTCTCTGTGCCATAGGATTTCCAGGAGACTTGGTCATTTCATGTTGGATTGCTTTAAGTGAGAACATGCAGAGACCTTTATAAATTTCACAAAGGAGTGCCCTTTGCCTAGAGCATCTAAATCTGTGTGTTGACCTTTAGTAGGATGAGTTCTTACAATGGAGCTACTCTGGGGACAAAACCTCACGACTTTGTTAACCTTAGAAAGATAAAACTCTTTGTTGACTTTACAAGGCCTCTATGAGTGTGTTGATTTGTCAAAGTGGGAGTCCTGGAACACAGAGGAAATTCATAACACCCTGGGCAATTGTACTGGATGACCTTAGAAGGGGTGTGGGGGAGCACATTTCCCAAGAGTAATGCCTTTTCAACACATTTTCCAAGTAATGTGTTGACAGAGTTGTTAAGACTATGACAAAAATATGATTGAAGAAGCCAGACCTTGACTTACACACAAATAGGCAAATCTCATTGTCCCATGTCATGATCCCCAGATGTTAAACTCTGGTTATGTCTGTCTTGTATGGAATAGGTAGAAAACCAGAAAAGGTGTGGGCAGTCCCATTTCAGAGAAGAAGAAAGCTAAGTGCCAGAGATGTTGAGTTTCCAAGACCCAAAACTCATAAACAGCAGAGTCAGACCTAGGCATTGAGAGTCCCATGCCCCACACTCCACCATGTTGAATCTCTGGCTAGTGTTGTGTGTAAACGTCAGAGACCAACAGATTTGAACTCAAATCCTCATGTGAATGTCATTCATTTTCCTAACCTCCTTAAGCCCAACTTTCTGATTTATGATATGGGTATCGTCAATCTACTTTTTAGGTTGGTAAAATGAAATAACATACACAAGGGAGATATTCGGTACTGTTAGTTCCTTTGCCCTCCCCATTTTCTTACCAACAAACCAAGGCACAATGAGCTTTAGTGATCTGATGAGGCCATGTGGCTGCAAAGATACAACCAGATTTTCCTGGCCCTAATTTTATGTACTTTGGTGGTGTTTACAGAGCATCTCTTTCTTTATCCTTGGAGAAGTTGATCCCTGCCCTCCACCCCCCGCCAATTCCTATTTATTTGAACTCAGAACCCTCTGCTTCTTTCCTTTATAGTCTCTGAGCTTATAGTTTTTATTTTCCTGACAATTTCTGTAGGATACGGCATTGCATCCAGGCTTAATACTACTGCTGGGAACCCCTTTACTTTTTATGTGATAACCATCATTTTAGTTGCAACTTCTCAGAAATCTCCTGACACCATTCTCGTACCGTCAGTCTCTCTTAGTCCAGTCCTGCTTCTTTCCCCTATACCTTGCTTTAAAGCTTTTGTTCATTATGGGACTTTTTCCCAGTATGTTTGGGAATCAGTCACATTTCTATTATAAATGTACATATTTAAGCACTTTCATTTTCCGTGGCAAAGAGCTCCTGAGAACTGGTGAAATGATTAGATAAAGTGCCTACTCTGGGGGAGGTGTGGGTGAGGGCTATTATTCATTCTGTCTTCCCTCTCCCTTTTTCCAGTTTAATTCCATATCACAAATGTTTATTGAGTACCTACTCTGTGCTGCGTGCTAGGTCAGATTCAAGGTATATATAACTGAGTAAGACAGAGCTCTGTTCTTTACAGACCTTGCAAGTGTGACAGTGTTACCATAGGGGAATCCAGGTGTCAGGGCAGGGCTACCTGGATATAAAGTGAGGAATGAATGAAGTCTGGTAGGACTTAGCCATGGGTAGGGGCTAGAGTAGTAGGGAGCGTTCGGGACAAAGACAGTAATATGGTCACAAACCCAAAGTCAGGAATGAGCAAGTTAGGGGTCTCATCTTCAAGGAGGAACCATTGAAAGGTTTAAACAAAGGATTGATATGAAATGAGATTTCTTTTCAAGTGACCATCTTGATTACAGTGTCCATATAAGACAAGAGAGGGTCAGCAAGCAGAAAAACAGAAGGGATTCAGTAAAGAGTCTTAGACAGTGGTAGCAGGGAGAGAAATAAGTGAGCAGATTGGAAAGATTTGGGTTTAGAAATGACAGGACATGTTGATGATTCAGGTATGGGAGGTGAGGGAGAGAGCCAAGCAAGGACTTAGCTGTTCTTGGAGATAGTTAATCCAATCATTTGAATTCAGCTAAAATGTGAAAATACAAATTCTGTGGCTGGAGCAGCTGTAACTATAATTAACATTGGCCCTCAGCACTTTCCTCGAAAGTGGCTATGCTGGGTCTATCAGATACCACAGTAGAACCAAAGCTACTGAACAGGTGGGTAGAGCTTCCTCAAATCCCAGCTTTTAACTCTGCTCACGTGAAAGACAGTGTGTAAGGCATAGCCACCTAACTCAGAAATGCCTTCTGTTGGGTAGAGTTGGATGCTCCTTTCTCACAAAATCCTAAATAAGAGAGTCAGGCCACATTTTGCTGATTTCTCTTAGAAACTTAGAGATGAGGAGAAAAATAATTTCCTGAGGAAGTGAACCAATTAAATTGTCAAATGGGCTGAGTAGTGAATTCTTCCTGGCTCTACCGTGGGCCTCCTGATGGATGGACGTGGGACCTGTGGTAAAGAGATAGCTCTAGAAATGCACAGAAATTATTGATTCTAAGTTGACAAATGAGAAACAAATCCAGTCTAATCAGCCAATTAGAACTCCTCGCTTTGCCCCAAATGATACCTGTGGATTGCCTAGCACTATTATTAAGAAAAGCTTTTATGTTCATTTCACCTTCTGTGCCCTTCATCCAGGGTCTCAGATTTCTCATTTCATTTTTGTGAAGTTTTGATTTAAGAGTTTGCTGATTGTTTAGACAACTTGTTTGTTCCAGTTGCCTGTGGGTATAGTCCTTTGTAGTCCAAGAAATACAAAGAAGAGAGTGTACTTCTTTAAAAAAAAAAAATTCAAGTCTGAGGCTGATGATCTGGGAAAATCAGAGTTATTAATTTATTTTGTTAATTTCATTTGTTTCGTTCGTTTGTAATCCCAGTGTGCCATCCTCTTTATCGTAGTTGGGAATGTGGGGATAGTTTGGGAGAGGGTGCCTAAGAAGGAGGGAGGCAGAAGCATCCAAATCCCATCCCCCTAGGGTTCTGTCTTTCTGGGTTTCCCTTCTTCTCTCCCCCAACTATCTGTGCCTTCAGGCCCAGGAGCTGGTCAGGAACTACCAGTAACATACCTGCATAACACCAAAGTCCTGCATGTTCATTTTCCAGAAAGTGTTGTGTAGGTGCTGTTCCTGGGGTTTGCCTGTCCTGTCCAGAAAGTCTTCTGTAGGTATGAGCCCCTCACATAATCTTCTCTAGCCTAATATTAGACTGAATTATTGATCTCTAGGTATTTCAGCCTCTAAAACCCTGCCTGGTCCTTGGTCTTTGTTTGAGAATGACATCTTTGTAAGTGGATCAGAGGGATTCCTTGTCTGGAATGTCATCCCGGAAGGCATCCTGAATCCAGCTCTTGTTAATGCTACCTCTTCTACCTGGCCCTCACGCTTTGGTTGGCCTGGAGAACATTTATAGGTCAATGTTTCAGGTTGGGTCATTCTTCATGAAGGTCAGTTTTATTCCATATTGTTCTAAGCTTTCTTCTCTGCTTGTCTGTCTGTGTACCCTCGAGAGCAGATGGCATTCTGCCTGGAGGTTGTCTACATTTCTCATTATCTTCCAGTCAGCAGGGTCTCTTTATATGTTGTGATATGGCCTATCTTTTAGGTGGCTCACGAGGTTTCTACGCTGCAGAATGACACCTTTAGTCTTAAACATTTACATAGTAGATACTGCTGATGTATTCTGGGTCCATGAATGAGCACACATTCCCTTACGTCCAGAAGGACCAATCGCAGGAGCTTCAAGATTAGAGGAAGTCTCAGATGGTGATGGATAGGTGACCTTCCTATGCTTGATATCTCTTGTGATCCTGGATGAAAAGCAGCCAAATTGGGAGGTTGGGTGAGCTGGGGTGTCTTTTCCACGTCTTTAAAGGGTAATATGCTGATCTGATATTTTCAAAGCTACAATGATAAGGTTATAGAGGAAGCTGGATAAAAACAAGGCCTGAGATACCCAGAGAAGTTACACAAAGAAAAGCAAAATTTTCCCCTGCTCAATTCCCTTTGGCCACCCTCTACCAAGAAAGGGCAGGGGCCCCATCCTTAAGCTCACCATCCCTGCTGTTAGAACCTGGCTACTCATGCTAGCCTTCACCATCAGGGCACTTGTATAGGTAAAATCCGAAAGCACCTTTTGCAGTCACCTCATGGTATTTTCATATTTCTTCCTGTTAGCGAAGGCCAAAGACTTTAGAGTCTTGGGGTGTTTCCTCTCTCTCTGAGGGCCAGAGTTCTCAGAGCTCAAGTAACCAGTGCTCGCTGACCCTTCCTCCAGTTTCGCTTTGATAGCTCATTACTCAGGGACCCAGAGGAACAGTTTTCCAGAATCCCATCATGATTGTTTTACAAAATTGAAAATACATTAAGTCAACATTAAGAATGACAGGCATAATTTCCACTAAAGGGGGTGGGGGGTGGGGAGAGACTTTTGTCATGCAGCTTAGCATGAGAAGAGACAGTAAGAGCATTTAGGTTCTCTGAAGCCTCTTTAAAAAAGGGAAATACTCAGCTTTGGCTAGAATACTAGTTATACTCAAGCATCCCCACCTTTTTTTAAGTATACATTGTTTACAATTTCACAGGTAATGTCTCCACTGTGGTCTCTATGACTCAGAAGAAGCTGTAAACAGGGATTCCAGGTACACTTGGTGTAATCTCAAGAGTTCAAGGTAGTAAAGAAAGTCAGCTGCCCTCCAAGGCATCCCTGGTGTTTGGAGTGAAGGAAGCAGAGTGTATTTTTTCACATGGGGATAAATTCCCTTTACAGTTAATTAATTATAAGGTTGCCTCCACTGTGATGATGCGAATTTGGGGATGGGCTAGCTCAGGGGAGAGTCTGGCTGCTGTGTTTCTATTGTTTCTCCCCCTGTCCCTGCTGGTGCCTCCTTCTTCCTCACCCCTCTATTTCCTGTGGGTTGTGTCTCATGTCAGTCTGTTTTCGCAACCAGTGCTAATCTAAAATCACAATTATTAGACCACATTAAGCTCCCAAAAGTGGGTGAAGTGGCTCTGAGTGTCTCATTAAGTCCTGGGCACATGTGGTCCTGCCCCCCCCCCCCCCCCAATTAAGGGCTCTCCTTGCTCTTCCTCTAATGCTGGCTGCTTCCTGGGGAGTGTGTGCCTGCTGTGGAGGGGACGGGAGTGGGAAGTGAGTGAGGAGAGTGCCATGGAAGCTTCTTCATGGATAAGGACCTTGCCCAACAGTGTGACCTCCTGGAGCCACAGCAGCACCTTGTTAGAAATGTGTTAGAAATGCAAAATCTGGGCCCCACCCAAGACCTATTCAGTTGTGTTATATAGTTTAACAGCATAGTCAGGTGATTCATATACATCTTAAAGTTTGAGAAGCAATGGACAGGAAGTAGGTTGTGTTAGGTACTGACTGGGTCCTCCCCAAAGTCATGTGTTGAAATCCTAATCCTTAAACCCATGGGATAGGAGGTGGGGTCTTTGGGAGACAGTGAGGTCATGTAGATGGAACCCCCATGAATGGGATTGGTGGCCTTATGAAAGGGACCCCAGAAAGCTCCCTCACCTCTTCTGCCTTCTGAGGACACAGTGAGAAGATGACTGTCCACAAAGCACGAAGCAGGCTCTTTCCAGATACTGAATCTGTTGGTACCTTGATCTTGGACTTCCCAGTCTTGAAAACTATAAAATAAACTGTAAAAATAAGTGTTTGTTGTTTAAGCTACCAAATCTATGATATCTTTGTTATAGGAGCCCAAGTGGGCTAAAATATAGTTATTTCCCTTATCCATGGGAAATCTGTTCCAAGACCCGCCCTCCATCTCAGCAGATGCCTGAAATCCCAGGTAGTACTGAACCCTGTATATACTGTGATTTTCCCTATACATGTATACCTATGATAACAGAAACATAATTCTCTATCTTTGGAGCTTATGTTTGGGGTTGGAAAGGGGAGTTATATAGATTTCTGCCATCAAGTTCTTCATTTCATGGATGCTGAAACTGTTTGGGTTTTGGGCTAGAGAGTCCACTGTCTTCCTTTGTGGTGTAAGCCATTGTCACCATACAGTAAGATATGTTACCTGAAAGGGCTTTTAAGAAAGTTAAATGTATTTTCTCCTGCCCCTGTGGATACAGCATTTTTTAAAAATGTTCTCAGTGAATAATGATGATAATGGCAACTAAAAATTGAGTGTTTACTGTGCCAGGCATGGGTCTAAATACCTACATACTTGATAAATTTCGTCAGTCCTCCCCAAACTTACTAGAAAAGAATTATCATCAGCATTCTACAGATGACACTTAGAATTGTGTGTAACCCACGTAGGCTGTAACTGGCAGAGCCAGGGTCCACGTAAGAGATATTCAGCACTGATGGTGTGGTAGACTCTGGAAAGGGCTGGAAAGGGGCTGTATACACTGATCCATTCAACAGAGGAAGTCAGAATCAACTTTGCAGAGAATCATTCACCCTGTTGCTCACCAGCCTTCCTTGGCTGTCCAAGCCTCACAGAGGAAGTTGTAACTACTGCAAACCTACAAGGCCCTGTGTCTCTCTTCAGTCCCGGTCCTGGGCATTGCCCCCGTTTTCTGCACGCCAGGCCACATCGGTGTTCCTTCAGTCATTAATTCGTGCCCTGTTCCTTCTCCCCACAGGGGCTTTGCACATGCTGTTCCTAATACCTAGAATTTTCTTCTTCACCCTCTTATTTTTTCCCTACACAAACTCAGATTTAGGTTCATTGGCTTTGGGAAGCCATCTCCAACTCCCTTAATCAGATCAAATCCCCCTGTTAGAGTTCTGTAAGTTCCACATATTTCTCCATTGCAACACTTGTTAAAATCATAATTCTATGCCTGTTAATGCAGTGGTTCTATATAATCTTCACACTAGCATTAGCATCACCTGAGAATGTGTTAGAAGTGCAAATTCTTCCACTCCACTCCAGGCCTAATGAACCAGAGACTCGGGGGATGGAACCCAGAAATACGTGTTTTACTCAGTGTGCTTGTAATTCCAATGCACGCGAGTTCTTAGAACCCCTGTTTCAATGTCCTTCTTTAATTGATGCCTTTATGAGGAGCCTCACAGTCTGTGGATCCCGTCAGGGAAGAGATTGTTCCCTGTTCTTGCTTTCTATCTTTACTTCTTATCTGGAACATATTAGATAAATAATTAATAGTTGTTTAGTGGATGAATGAATGAGCTCGTTGATTTTTTTTTTAACCAACTTTTAAGAGAGGTATTATTTAAATTTTACAGATTAAAAGAAAAGGTTTTGGGATTCTGGTGGCTGCTAGACATGTCCAGTGAACTTGCAGGTTTTCCCTTTGGAGGAAATAACAACAGTGTGGCAGCTCTAGGTATAACACTCCTTCGTTGAGTAGATTTCATTGATATTTAAGGGAGAGAATAAGGCAAAGGTGACCATACCCTACCAACCTGAAATACACTGGCTTTACTTCCTTCCTTATTCAAGTATTTGAGTGTACTATACCAGATGCTCTTGGGTTACCAAATGAATAGTACTAGCCTCAAAAACTTTATCTTTGTCCACCCGTCTGTGTGCCACTCTATGTGTGTCTGTGTTTAATTGTCTACATATGCATGTGTTTATTATAGACTCCTAGGCAAACAGTGATCACTCAAGAGAATGATAATGAGAGGATAAAATACCTTCAACTGAAAAATATAGGTTGCTTTAGGCATTTGCATGATGTTTTTTGGACATGAAAATTATGAGAGCTATTTCTTACAAGACTGCTTAGAGCAACTAAAATAATATTAAGGGCATTCTCTTTCCCACTGAATTATTTACCCCAAACCATTTAGAGCTACTCAAGACAACATTTATGTATTTTGTGTGGGAAGCATAATATCCAAGGGAAACTATTGCCACATTTTTAGCACTTCAAAATGGTTTATCACAGAATGAAAGTTTGGTTGTATTTGCTTGTTTAAATCATTTATTCCATTTCTCCCTTGCTTCCACTTTAAAAAACTGCCTTTGTTTAGGGAAAAAAAAAAACCCAGCTGTACTTAACAGCTGGTTTGGAATCATGGCATTGAGGAACTGGGGAATTTGCACAATTAACTGCTATATATAGATACCAGCTCCAGGATGAGAATATTTAACGGTGTGCTACCAACTCTGGTCCATGCAATAGACTGATTAAAATTTTATTTACATTTCTTCCAAGTTCTTACAACTCCTATTCTTCTTCTTTAATTTCTCATTTGGTGGATCATTGGATATAGTGGAAGGCTTATCAGGGTTGGTAGAAGGGAAACCTGGTGCTGTTGGGAGTGTTTAACGGACTGTTTTCTCCTCCCAGCTGATGTGTTATATTTTGTTATTTACTCTGAATTTGAATAACAAGCTTTGTAGTGTTAGCAGAAATTGTTACTCCTTTTTGAACATGCTTCCCTCAATCTTTTTAAAAAATATGCCAGTATTTTAAGACTGAGTATCCAGATTTTCATAATGGTGATTAAAATGGGATTTTTGGGTGGCTAGATTAATCAATAAATGTTGTATACCTCCAATGTGCTGAGCAAAGGTGGGCATCAGGAAGGATATGGGGTCTGTTTTCAAAATACTGAAACTCTTAAGGTTAAGGAGGCACCAGGGATGATCGCCGGATAATGTGATAAATGTAGTGGAATTCTGAATGCAATGTGGTATCCTGGGTTGCTTCTTGGACCAGAAGGAGGACATTAGCAGAAATTGGCAAAATCTGGATAAGTCTGAAGTTTAGTTAATGGTAATGGGCCAGTGTTAATTTCTCAGTTTTGACAAATGCAGCATGATTATGTAAGATGTTCATGTTGAGTGAAACTGGGTGAAGGGCATATGAGAACTGTCTGTACTAGATTTGCCACTTTTCTGTAAATTTAATATTATTCCTAAGTAAAATGTTTATTTCAAAATAAAAGTACACTACTAGAATTTTAGTAGACACTAATTGAAACATCCTATGATAGTTTCTGATGATAATTGCTCTCAGGAAAGCACCGCATTCTTGCTCCCTCTCTGCCTAGTCTTTGATGTGTCAGGAATTGGTGTACCTTTGGGGAACAAAGTTGTCTCTTGTAGATCAGGGCTCTGCAGAAACAATAATGGCCTTGTGAAGCAGCAGCAGGCTTGAATTCAGTGATCTTACACCTGTTTGCCACTTCACACTTGTGTAATCTCAGGTCAATTAATGCATCTGAGCCTTGGATTTTTCATCTGGATAATGAACAGTGAGCTTGTGCAAATAAAGGGACTATTCTGAACAGCAAATCTGAAATAAAGTAGTGCTGCAGAAGTGCGGTAAGCATGCTTTAGAAATGTGAGAAGGGGACTCAGAAACCATCCATTCTTTCTGTCTCTCTCTGCCTCTTCCTCTGCTTGCACATGTGTGCAATCTCTCTCTCAAAATAAATAAAGATTAAAAAATTAAAAAAAAAGAAAAATGAGGCACCTGGGAGGCTCAGTCGGTTAAGCACCCAACTCTGGATTTTGGCTCAGGTCATGATCTCATGGTTCATGAGTTTGAACCCTGCATCAGGCTCCTCCCTGACAGTGTGGAGCCTGCCTGGAATTCTCTCTCTCCCTCTCTCTGCCCCTCCCCCGTTTGTGCATACGCTCTGTCTCTCTCTTAAATAAAGAGTGAAAAAAATTAAAGAAAAAAAAAAAGAAAACCAACCAGGGCACGCATAAACTAATCACTGCTGAGAGTGGTACTTCCCAGACTTGAGCCTCTAAAAACCCCAAATCTGCTGCTTTACTGAAGATACAGAGAGAAAAAAATGGCCTTTCTTGGGAAAAATGGCCAAATGTGTCCTTTATCCTCTTCTGGTGGATGGTGTATTGCGGCCTTTTCTTGGCCTCTGGTGTGGCTGCAAAAGGCAGTTCCATACTGTTCTCTCATGTAGTTCAGTAGCCGTGCTGTTGCATTTCGCCTTGGGGCAATGGCATCCTTTTTTCTTTCTTACGGTGTCTCAACCGGTCTCATAGCACAGTCCTGTTAAATGTGAGCATAAAATAAAATACGGAGAAAGCTCCACTACTTCCCCCCACTCCTTCTTCCACCTCCAGGGGTTACTTTGTCACTCTGTCCCTCTGCTTTCTTTCAGCATATTTAGCACAAAGCCTGCAGCGGTGAGATGCAAATCCTTAGCTTCGCTGAAGGGCGGCCTCCCTCGCAAAGAGGAATTGCCATGGATTTCCCCTTGAGGAAAAACCCATCTGATATTTTGTCTTCTTTCATTTTGCTCTCCATGTCTCAGCAAAGAAGCAGTGCTGGCTCAAGAAAGAGGCCTTTCAGCAATTCATTCACCTGCTAGCTTTGACTTTCCTCAGCTGGATGTGGGAGAAAAGACATTCTCACAACCAGCCTCACCTGCATTACAGGTGCACAATGAGGACCCATTCCACCAGAGCAGGTGTTGGGTGCTGGAGGGTCACTGCCTGGGAGATGGGGCAATGCATTAAAAATTCTCACACATGGGAGGGTGGGTGATGGGTATTGAGGAGGGCACCTGTTGGGATGAGCACTGGGTGTTGTATGGAAACCAATCTGACAGTAAATTTCATATTAAAAAAATTCTCACACATGTCAGGCATCACGTAAATAGTGCCCACTTGGTGGTGGTACTGGTTGGTGATAGTGGCTAATAATAACAACAAAAATAAGTTCTTACTCTGTGCCAGTTTCTAAGTAGGTGTTTCATATGCAACATCCCTAATGGTACTGAGAGATATTATTCTTTTTTTTTAATTTTTAAAAATTTTGAAAGTTTATTTATTGTGAGAGGTGGGGGGTGGGAGGCACTTGCAAGTGGGGCAGGGGCAGAGAGAGATGTAGAGAAAGAGAGAATGGCAGGCAGGTGCTGATGTGGGGCTCAAACTCATGAACTGTGAGATCATGACCTGAGCTGAAGGTCAGATGCTTAACTGACTGGGCCACCCAGGCGCCCCCTGAGATGTTATTCTTAAAAATATCTTTTACAAATGAGAAAACTGGGGCTCAGAAATTAAATAATTTATCCAAATATAACCATAACATTATGGGAAGAAGAAGGGAGCATAATTTTAGTTACTCAAATATATAGCTGAACACTGACATGTTACTTTTCCTAATTTATGTCACACATCACTCATTGTTCTTTACGTATAATTTTTCCCCCCTGGAGATTCTGGAATTGGCCTCATACTGCTTTTTAACCCTGACTTCTAGGCAGTCATTATTTATTGATAAGTGGTGACGTGGAAGTTAAATCCTATTTCCATCCAGTGAATAAGTGTTGAAAGAAAGGAAGCTAGCAATCTCTGGGCTGAAGCAGTCAAGGCAAAGCTTCACAGAGGAGTAGCAATTTGGGCCAGTCTTGAAAGAAAGGTGTAGGACCTAGATAAGTGGAGTTAACTATGATAATAGCTTAATTATTGAGTGTTTACTTACTGTCTTCTAACTCTTGCCCATGGCTGCTGTTAATTCATTTAAAGCCCACAGAATTTCTAGAAGATACATATCATTCATATCCCCATTTTACAGAGAAGAAACTAAAGCACAGAAAGTATAAGCAGCTTGTGCAAGATCACACAGGCCATTCAGAACAAGGCCAGGATTCTACCTCAGGCAGTGTGGATCTCTAGAGCTAGCACTCTTAATCAGTATACCGTCCAGTTTTTAGAGGGTAGAGATGTGTATTCACTGGTATATCCTAAGTATCCGGTGCAAAGTAGGTGCTTAATATATAGTGAAGGAATGGATGCTCTCTTCCTTCTGCCAAATCAAAGAGAAAAGATGTTCCAGATAGGGGAAATTGCAAAAACAATGACACAGAGGAGAAAATGCCAGTGATGTGTTGGTAATTAATGGATTTCTATGTAGGGCAGGAATTGAACATACATCTGGCAAGGTAGATTGGGACTAGCCTAAGGCATTTGGACTTTGATTTGCTGTTGTTTTCAGGGTCATCAGTCTGTCCCTTTCAGGCTTGTAGGAACCATCTCTGCTGTATTTTATGGTTCCATATGGTGAAGATTATGTGTAATTATTTAATGGTGAATTTCGGTCTAATAAAATAAACTGTTCCCATAAGCCCTTAGAGTAGTGGGTAAGATTAAAACAAGGGGCACCTGGGTGGCTCAGGCAGTTAAGTGTCCTACTTCAACTCAGGTCATGATTTCGCGGTTCATGAGTTCAAGCCCTATGTCAGGCTCTGTGCTGACAGCTGGAGCCTGCTTCAGATTCTGTGTCTCCCTCTCTCTCTGCCTCTCCCCCACCCCAGAATTAAACATTTAAAAAAGATTAAAACAAATGTTGGGGCACCTGGCTGGGTCAGTCGGAAGAGCATGCGACCCTTGATCTCCGGGTTGTGAGTTTGAGCCCCATGTTGGGTGTAGAGATTACTTACATACATACATACGTAGATACATAAAAGAAGAGTATTTGTGAAAGTGGAGAGGGTTAGAGTTTTCTGAGGGGGAAGTGAGTGAGCATGAGGAGGTAGGAGGTATCAGGCTTGGAAAGAGTAGGAAAAATACCTGGTTCTAAAAGATCTTGGCTATTCACATCTGTTTCCTTTGCTTTTCAAAGCACTAATAACCAAATAGTTTAGAATCACAGAAATAGCACATTTGGAACTTTGGCAGCTTGCGTTTCATATAAATTGAAGGTATTTCAGTGTATTTACTACCCTAGAATGAACTGGGGAAAGGGAATTAATATCCAAAAAAAAAATTCAGTGAGCTTTCAGCTGCACGAAAAGACAAAAATGGATCAAAACCCCACCATCGCCCATTGACCAATTTACAACGCATATTTCTCAAGACCTGGATGTCCTGAGAAAAATCCTGTGTCTCAGAAAATGGAATTAATCTAGGTAGTATTTGGACTCTTGATGATAATGAAGTCAAGAGAATGATTTCTGGCTTACCAATAGGCTGAGAGTATGAAAGTCAAAACCCACTAAAAAACCAGGGGGAATTGTCTGCACAATAAGGTGGCTTTGGGAATGCATGGGTAGCTCTCCTTTCCAGGGGGATTGTGCAGGAAATCCCTCTCTCCGAGGTACTTAGCTTGTTGAATTCAATGACATTTTCACTCGTAATGCTTTTATTTCTCAGCCAGAGGAGATAGTGTCAGTTCTGAATAAAACTGAGGTTGGACTTTACTGTGTTTTCCATCTATAAACTCTTATCAGGGTGATAACCCTGGGAATAAAACCCAGCAGTTTGAAGAAAAATAATCATTTTGTTAATGAGCTAGTCCGTGGCTGGTGGTAAATACGAATTGGGGTCTCATTTGAAGAATTAACCAGGATTAAGGAAAAGCTACTTTTCATGGGAACTTCTCTCAGGAATATGTGAGAAATGAGTGTTGGTGGCCACTTTTTTTTTTTTTGCCAGCACTTGGTGTAAACCCTGGGGGAGAGATCAAATAACAAGGACATGACGGCACGTAGAGTTCATTCATATATTTTTGTGTACATTATCTCTTTGGAAATCTCCTAACAGTTCACACTGATGTTACTATCCTTATTTTACACACAGGGAAGTTGACGTTCAGATAGATGGATTAGATGACTAGCTTCAGGTCCCGCAGAGAGAAAGCAGGCACAGTGATTTGAACTCATATCTGTCCTACCTGATGACCATTCTCTTAATCACTGAACTGTCAATGAATAAGTGATTCCCAGAGGTCTTTTTATTTCCTATAAATGTATCATTGTCCAAGAAAAAAAAAATGTATCATTGTCCATGATGGATGGCCTGAGCCTGTCTTCTCAGGAAGACATGGTGGCTTGATGGCTCCTGATCTCTCTTCTAGCATATAAAGCATCTCCCTGAGTTTGCCACCTGATGGAAAATGCACTAGCATTCGTCATATCCTTGCATTCTTTAAAGTTGAAAAGCATTTGTTTTTGTATGTAAGGTGAGTGACAGTCTTGGGGAAGGGAATGGACAAGCATGGATTTGAATAGCAGCTCTTCTAACCAGCTGTGATCTGTCTCTGGGAAAGCTACCTGGTCCCTCTGAGTCTCTGTTTCCTCACTAGTAAAATGCAACTTGTACTGACTACATGTTTTTTATATGGATAAGTGTGGTAATGCCTCTGAGCACCCAGCCAACAGATAGGTGCTGGGTGAAAAGAGAAGAGGAGGACACTGTCTCCACCCTGAAAAAGCTCATAGTCCAAGGGGAGCAAACAAGGAATCAATGTCAGTCCAGTCTCTGCAGGTGAAAAATGAGGGAAATGATGTTGTTGTCTCTTAGGATTGTTGTAAGGATAACATGGGATAATGCATGGAGAGAACTTAGAATAGTGCCTGACACATAGTAAGTGCTCAATAAACTTTAGCTGTAGTAATTATTAAGTTAAATGTAGGCTTGCACAGTGTTACGGTTGCTCAGAAGAAAGAGGGTCAGTCATCAGGCTAAGTCATCAAAAACAGCAGCATATGAGATGGGTCCTTGTGCATGTGGAAGAGGCTTCTGTGCTGTCCAAAATTCTCCCTGATGGCTAATTTTATAAATGAGCTTTAGTGCAATGAGTGAAAGTTGGTGATGGCAGGAGTGTTGGTATGTGTTGGCATAAGGGTAGAAGGGAATGCAGCATTACTGCTAGTGAATCTCAGAATTTATGAAAACAAAAATGCCAGGTCAAATGTAGATTAAAGGTAACTCTGTTCCCTTTGCTGCTGATCCTTTGCATTAAGAACATCCTTCAGTAGCCTCAGAACATATTTGGGAGCAAAATTCTTTGGGGTTTAATTGTAATGAAAGAAAGGTATAATAGAACAAAGGTAGAGCTGCATTCGGTGTTTATTTATTTTTGAGACAATGTGAGAGACAGAGTGCATGCAGCGGAGGGGCAGACAGAGGGAGACAGAATCTGAAGCGGGCTCCAGGCCCTGAGCTGTCAGCCCAGAGCCTGACACGGGGTTCGAACTCACGAACCGTGAGAACGTGACCTGAGCCGAAGTCGGATGCTTAATCGACTAAGCCACTCAGGCACCCCCATAGACCTGCATTCAAATCCTGCTTTACCATAACTAGGCGGTTGATCTTGGGACAATTACATTAGCTTTCTGAGTTTCATTTCCCCAAATCTTCAAAGGAAGTAATAATTACATACCTTGAAGTATCGTTGTAAACATTTGAGATGCTATACACAAAGTATTTGGTGTTTTGGTAGATTCTCAGAAAAAGAAAAATAGGTATATATTTTTAACTATAAATAGAATTTTAATTTATATTTATATATAAACATAGACTTTTAGACTCATATGTGATGTGTGTAGTATAATTCTGTTTATCATTATGGCTAAGTGCCAAGCACTGCTCTAAGGGCTCTATAGGAAATACCTCCTTTAATCTTTTCAATAAATACAGCGGAACATATAGATATTATCTTTATTTTGAAGAGAAGAAAATTCAAGTTTAGAAACTATATGGCTGTTACAGTTAGATGGGGACACGACTGATTGAAAGATGCCATCAGACCCTAGTTGGAGGATGTAAAGTTTCTTCAATGACAGAGGATATGGAAGCATAGAGATGCTATAGAGTAGCTTTTATTTCATTTATTTTTAAATATTTATTTTTGGAAGAACACAAGTGGGGGAGGGGCAGAGAAAGAGGGACAGAGGATGGGAAGCAGGCTCTATGCTGACAGGCTGACAGCAGCAAGCCCAGTGTGGGTCTCGAACTCACAAACTGGGAGATCATGCCCTGAGCCCAAGTCGGATGCTCAGCTGACTGAGCCATCCAGCTGTCCCATAGTGTAGCTTTTAAAGCAGCGGTTTCCCAGAGACAGGTGCAGCTTTTCAGGGCTCCCAGTGTCTCCCATGGGACATGCAATTGTGGATAACACCACCTAATTGGAGTAAGGATTCCATTGGGTGTAGGAAGCTTCCTTTGCTCTTCTCAAGGGGGGTTTATCTCCCAATTCTCCTCCCTCTGCATTTTACTGTTCTGGAAATTCTAGCTACCATGGGTGCGAAGGAACCCAAGTATTTTTCTGATAGTTGACTATGACATTGGGTATCAATCCCTTAGGAACATTCCCTATGGGAATTGGCTTTAGGCCTAAAGTTCCCTGCTGCAGAGTGCTTCATAACTTGTCGAAGATGGGATAGTAGAACTGACAGGTGATCTGTTTAACTCCTGAGAGCTCCTAAGGCTCATACCATATACAGTTAAGATTTGGGTTGTGCATTTAATTTGAAGAGTAGAGGGAGGGAAGCAAAACATCAAGTTTCAAAGCAACTGAAGTTTAGACATTCTATAAAAAAGTTACATATTGCACGATGCTGGTGGAAGTAGGGATTGAAGGAGTCAAAGAAGGTAGAAGACCAAGTGCTGGAATAACTGTGGAGTAGAAGGTGCATCCCAGGCATGCGAGTGACTCCTCCCAGAGGGCTTTGCTACATCTCACACTCATGAGGCTTCCCTGGGCTCCAGCTGAAGCACGACCAGCTCTCACTTTCCTCTCAATGTTAAGCTGCCCATTTCTTCACACTCCAAAACAATATGTGGGAGACATATTTTTAAACAACTTTTCACTTTCTTCATTTTTAAAAAAGTCTGTTTAGAGATTCATTAATTAATTTATTTTTTGGTTTAGCTATGTGTGATTGATTTTCTCTGGCTCCATAAAAAAAATAACAGTTGCTAAGCCTAGCATATGTTGAATGAATGCAAAGACTTTTTCTCTCACTCTGCCAAAGTGACTACTGGCTTGGGGGTATGTTTGCAATGAGTGGTGAGAAACAGCTTAGCAGAGAGGAAGTGGTCATTTCTTGAACACAGAAAATGAAGAGGAAATGCTCAGGTTGGGAATAATGCAAAATGGAGGCAGTGAATTAGATCAGGCTTCATGGTGTTTTCATGAGGAGTATAGTTCGACCTTGCTCAGCTGGCCATTTTCCAAGTTTCCCTGTCCTGGCTGTCTGGCATAAGATCACTGTATCCACCTGTGCCCAACTCCACCCAAGGGCTGAGAGGTCAGTGCTTGGGAGGCACATATGGAATCCATTCATGACAGCCAAAGTGGGAATTAGTTTATTTTGCTAGTTAAGGGAGTGGGTAGTAAAACTCTTTGACCTTCAGCTGGGCAGACAACTAGAGAGAGGGAGCTAAACTTATACTGTGGTCACCTGAGTTGGGGAATAATTGCTCTCCCCATTTTGTTTGCCTGGCATACTTTTTATTCGTGCTTGAAAACCCAACTAGCTGCCCCTCTTGGAAACTACTTTTCTCAGGCATACTTCATAGCTTACACGTTTGTCCTTGAATGGGCTGCATATGTTACAATGATTCCTTGACAAGTTTATTTCCCTTACTAGAGTCAATGTGAGATTGTGAACAATGGCTCACTCATCTGTACTGCTACTCTCCAGTAGAGTGAATTTATTGACCGAAGTGTTTGCAGTAAATGTTTATTGGATGAATAAATGTTGAAACCTGTATGCATTATAGCTGTTACCCCACCCATCGATTCTTTGGGCAAGGTCACCTGGCTTCTCTTTGTTTTAATCTGCATGTCCATAACTGGCAGAGACTTCTCACATAGCTGGTTGTATCTAGTTGGGGTATTCTCTGAGCTTCTCAGTGGTTATGACAAAAAGAACTTTAACAATCTGTGAGCCATTAGGGAGATTGAAATGTCTGCAGCTGAAGGAGAGAGTATTTATGTGGAAACTCAGAACCTAGCCTGTTGAGTAGTCCTTGTTTTGCATGAGTGCCAGAGGTAATTCCAAGGAGAAGTCACTCAACCTAGGTTTTGAGATGCTCTTTGCCAGCTGAACCTGGCATATTAGTATAAAAGTTTAGTAATCATGGGTGCTTCTTGGCAAGCTCCTATTGCCATAGGACCTTTCTCTTTACCCTGAACAGCTTCTTATAAGGCAAAATAAGGGGGAAAGTAAGCAATGGGAAGGGAAAAAGTGCATCCAAATGCATAAGCAAAGTAATTTCTCTGTAGTTTTTTTTTTATAACCATAAACTTATGTGTAATAAGTCATTTGCCAAAGGAACATATTTATAGTAGTATACTTAACCAATTACATTGCAAAAAGTATTAATTGCTCTTAGGGTGCTTTTATTTATTTATTTTTATTTATTTATTTATTTTTTAATTTTTTTTTTCAACTTTTATTTATTTTTGGGACAGAGAGAGACAGAGCATGAATGGGGGAGGGGCAGAGAGAGAGGGAGACACAGAATCAGAAACAGGCTCCAGGCTCTGAGCCATCAGCCCAGAGCCTGACGCGGGGCTCGAACTCCCGGACCGCGAGATCGTGACCTGGCTGAAGTTGGACGCTTAAGCTTAGGGTGCTTTTAAAAAACAATCTTTCAAATATCTTACCCCTCTTTACTACCATCATCAGTATCAACAATTTCCAGCTTGATACTTGTCTGAATGATAAGAATCCCCAGACCAGATTGCTGGTATCTGAAACATATTGAGTTGCATGTGATGAGCCAACTTCTTAAAACCACACATTCCTTTCTTCCTTGGACTCAGTGTCTTGTCTTTGTGGGTCCTGAAATGGAGAGAAGCAGTCACATGAAACAGAGCCAGTGCTGCAGTAAAAGAGGCCTGACCCAACATACCTTGGTGCATTCAGGCCAGCAGCATATAGTGTTTTGGGAGGAACCTGGGTTTTTCAGTCAGCCCCACCCCAGCTTGTCACTGGGGCAGAGTTCTTGAACCTTCTCTTCCCAACACTCCTCATCTTTAAAATGAGGTTTGTGTTTCCCAGAGAACTGTCGGGATGGTTAACTACAAAAAATCTGACTGCGTGTCAAGATCCTCAGCACTCAGGTTGCACCTACACTCCAGCAAAATTTCCCAGTAGCTCCTCGCATTAGCTTTTCTCTTGGTACAAACAAATCACCCCAGACTTAACTGCTTAAAACAACACATATATTACCTGGCAGTTTCTGTAAATCTTAAGTCCAGGCGTGGATTAGTTGGGTTCTCTAGGCTTTAAGGACTCACAAGGCAGTAGTGAAGGTGTCAGCCAGGGCTGTGTGCTCATCTGAGACTCATGATCTTCTTCCAAACTCACATGGTGGTTGTCAGGATTCAACATCTTGCAGTCGTAGGACTAAAGCCTTCAGCTTCTAGAAGCTTCCCACAGTTCCCCAACATGTGGCCTTTTCCACAGGCAGTTTACAATACAGCCACTTGCTCTTTTGAAGCCAACATTAAAGAAAGAAGTATTTTTATATATTTATATTCATTAATATAATCACAGGAGGAACATACATCTCTGATCTCAGCCTTATTCTCTTGGTTAGAAGCAAGCCCCAGGTCCCACCCACACTGAAGGGTAGGGAATTACACAAAGTGTGAACAGCTGGAGGGGAGGAGCATCACTGGGGGTCTCCATGGGATTTGCCCACCATACTCTCAAAGTTCAAGCCACAGTGTGCCTTCCTGTCTGTGTTGTTTGCAGATTGTTTCAGTGAAACCAGTTTCATCTTTACAAAAAAGTACCTGGGGAAGTGTGAGCTGTTTTCACATCCCTCACCAGTGCAGACAAAGATAACTGAGTCAGGGCTTTTGTTTCGTATGGGTCCAGACTCAGTCTCACAGTTATTTGAAGGACAGAAGCTTACCATTTGATCCAGGCTGGAAAGTGGCATAAAACCTATTTGCCATTCTGAACCCAGGAACATAGGTTTGCCCAGCATTGTAGAAAGGGAAGTGATCTCAGCTCTGAGCCCGAGGTCTTTACCACACTGGGCCTCTTTGTAAGGACTATGATGATTCATGTGGAACTAACAGGAATACTGGCATATAAAATGTGCCCTTTACCCTGTTCCCTAACAGGAAAAATCAGAGAAAAGCATTAAAGCCAGCTGGATGGCAATGCAATAAAACACAATTGTGTTTACAAAGAAAAAGAAGTATAGGCTATGAAAGTAGGGAAGTTGTTAACATAGCAGCTAAGACAGTATGTGCATTTGGGTTCCTTGAGAAGGAGAAATATGTCTGTAAATAAGTTTATTTCTCTGGAAATATTTGCTTTTCTCTGTATGCCTCTCCACATGCTAAGAGTTTCCTTGTCATGCCTTCATGTTTATATGAGTGAATTACTAGGAATGCTATTATTCTCATTATTTCCTGAGCTTTACAAGACATAAAAGAACACCCTGTGCCTATCCTTGGGCTCATTTTAAGTTAGAGAAAAACAAAATTCATATTTAAGAAAAAGTTCTTGTAAGATGTAGAGACATAGTATTGATCTAAGGCTCATTTGTTTTAATAGAAGTCCTTAGTCATGGATTATCAGTAGAAAGCATTATATAGTAAGTGCAATTTTAACAATACCTTGTTCTTCTAGTTGCAGAAAGGATCACTACAGAATAAGAAACAAGCAAAGATTATTTTACTGGTAGAAATGGAGAAAAGATATATGCATCTATTTTGCGTATTTGGGTATAGGTACAAATATATGTGAATAGGTCCTATGGAAAGAAACTGGTTCTGAATATCTTTTCTACCCTTAAACATCTGGCACAATGTTAGGTACGTAGTAAGCATGTAATTAATACTTAAATATTTTGGGAACAGGGTTTGGGTACTAACATGTCACTATTTGGCTCCCATCACTTACTCCAGGGAAATGGAAATTAATTGCCAAAAAGCCCCCAAACCAATCTTGGTAATCCATAACCTTATTTTAATCCTGGAGACTGTAGATGGTAACTCCTTTGTCTTTTCTGTGGAATAGAATGTATGAGTGATTTTTAAGTAAATATGTATGGGCCTATTTTACTTACTTTGAAGATAACTTAATATCCATGCACTTGGTCACTGGATGAAAATGTATCCTGGGGCAAAAATATGCATAAATGGCTCTTGCTTCTCCCTTCCTGTTTTTAAAAATTGTCAGGTTTGCTGACTGGGGAAATAGTGGCCAAATGACTGAATAGGTAAGAGCATTTGAAAATTAAAAAAAAAAAATGGGGCGCCTGGGTGGCTCAGTCAGGTAAGCGTCTGACTTCGGCTCAGGTCATGATCTCACGGTTCGTGGGTTCGAGCCCCGCGTTGGGCTCTATGCTGACAGCTCGGAGCCTGGAGCCTGCTTCGGATTCTGTGTCTCCCTCTCTCTGCCCCTCCCCTGCTCACACTCTGTGTCTCTTTCTCTCAAAAAAACAATAAATAATAAACATTAAAAAAAAACATTTTGGGAGAATTTTCAGAGACTCAAACTGACTGCCTTTTATAGTGTATTCCACTTCATGGTTGATCAGTAATTTTTAAATAAAGGAATAAATGTCCAATCAAATGGGAAATTAGTGGCCAGGGGAAGCCTAGCTAGAATTGAGGCTTTCTTATGCCAAGTTTAGTGTAATTTCTACTATACTAAAAAAATAAAGAAAGAAATTGCAAAGCAGATTTAGAGAGGAGGGACAAAGTGGGGAAATCAGCAGGAGAGATGGAGGGAAAGCCTGTTAAGAAAAGTGAAAATTTTAGGAGGTACTAAAGGGAGCTGTCCTGAATCCTGGCAAATAGCACTTCGTTCTCATAAAAAGCCTCGTAACTTTCTGTCTAGTCATTACAGGTAATGCATATAGGAGGGAAGTAGCAATCAGAACAGTGCAGTTTGGTGGAGGGCCCTTTGACAGAACCCGCCTGTGGTTCTGTGCTAGTGTTAATGCTTGCCTTATTCTAGTCTCCTGGGCTTCGTAAACGCTTTGCACCACTTAAGTCAGGCCATGGTTGTGAAGTGTGCTGAACACCTTCACAGGTAGTACCGCGGAGCTAGACTGGGCAACCCCAGCTCTAATGGGCTTGATTGTGGTCTCTGGAGAGAAAACCACCTCTTGACAGCTGCTGCAGGACAGCTGCTGGGAGGTTTGGGAGGAAGATGTAGTACTGCAATTTGAGGGATCGATGTCTAAGCTATTCAGTACTTCCTGACACCTCAGTTGGATTCTGGGTGGTTCCCCAGGGGGTACAATCTAACCATCATCCACATAAGTTTATCTGTTCCCTAATAGGGGCCCATCACTGTCTTATAAGAGCCGCAGAGTCTAGTTTTAGAGGTAGGACAGGTGTGCATGAAATGATGAATAAGCATTAATGGCAGAGTTGCATACTTCTCGCACCCTATTCACAATGTAGAGGAAGAAGAGATCCGAGGGGACTGCAGTGCTCAAAACTGAGAGGAGACGAGCAGAATTTGAAGGCACTGGGCATGTTTTGGAGAAAGAGACGGTGGCCTCAGGGTAGATCTAGGGAGTGAGACAGCCTGTTGATAGGGAAGACAAATGTACACAAAGTGGCTTGACTGGAATAAAATGTGTTTCTTTTGGTTGTATCAAGGAAAAAGTCAAGTTTGTTTGTCTTTAACACCCTCTACCTCTTGTTAATTTCCTTTACTTGCAAAGAGGTATTAGCCTCAGACTCAGTCTTTGAGGGGCAATGTTATCTTCTGAGACTTGATTAACATTATATTATTTCTATTTTATGTATTTTTGTGGCTAACTTCTATAGGTAGATACTAGTTACCTAAAGCTAGATACTAGTTTTCTTTCTATATTACTACTGTAAATTGATTTAAAAATGAAAACACGTTGGGGTGCCTGGTTGGCTCAGTCAGTTAAGCATCTGATTCAATTCTTGATTTCGGCTGTAGGTCATGATCTCATGGTTCATTAGATTGAGTCAGGCTCTGTGCTGACAGTGCAGAGCCTGCTTGGGATTCATTCTCTCTCTCTCTCTCTCTCTTTCTCTCTCTCTCTCTCTCTCTCTCTCTGTCTCACTCTCACTGCCCCTCCCCCTTAAATAAATAAACATTAAAAAAACCAAAATGAAAATATATGTAAGTAAAAAGAAGTGAAGGAATTAAAAAAGATGAAGTGAATAAGAATTGAGGCAGTACATGGGTGTAGTACATATATGATGTTGCTACATATCCCTGATCAAAGTCTGGGAAAACCACTGTTGGTAAATAGCGGTCACCGTGGGAAGTTGATCCTGGCTTTCAAGCAGCCAATTTCCTTCCATTACTCAGCATGGATATTCCAGCAAAATGGAATTGCTGCATTATTGCCCACGAATCATTCACGAATTTCTCCCTTATATATCTGCTGTCCATCTTTCTTCAAAGCAGAAATGTTTTCTTCAGAGCACTCAAACCTGGCCTTATACTTAAGGTCCTGGTACATATTTCCTGGCTATATGAGTGAAAGAATGAGTCAGTAAATAAATCAATTATGACTTGATGACAAAAAAATTCCATCTTATGATATTAGGTCTGAGCTAGAGTAATGTCAATGAAAAGTAGGAGTAGGGAACTAATCCACGTGATAGTTGTAAGTGAAAAATAAAAAAGCAGATCTAGGTCAGTACTTCTCAAACTTGAACCTGCACACAGATCATGTGGAGATCTTGTGGAGATGCATATTCTGATTCAGCAGGTCTGTGATGGGGCCTGGGAGCCTGCATTTCTAACAGGCTCCCAGGGGATGCTGATGCTGTTGATCAGTGCATATATGTTGAATTGTAAAGTTTTAGGTCTTATGGGAAAGGGGGAAAATCAGAGTAACCTCCAGTATTTTGTAGCACTTTAACTTTTTGTTCAAAGAGCGGGAGGCAAACCATAAGAGACTCTTAAATACAGAGAACAAACTGAGGGTTGCTGGAGGGGAGGTAAGTTGGGGGATGGGTTAAACAGATGATAGGCATTAAGGAGAGCACTTTTTGGGATGAGCCCTGAGTGTCATATATAAAAGATGAATCACTGGGTTGTATTCCTGAACCTGAGACTACACTGTATGTTAACTAACTTGAATTTAAATTAAAAAATGCTGTTTTAAAGAAGAAATCTGAAAAAAAAATCCTCTAAACAATCAAGGAAATCCTTTTCTCTGTAAACTTCAGCAATGTCCTTCAGTGCTACAAACTTTTTTTTCTTTCTATAACTCATTTTTTGTCATGTTTTCTTCTTGTTTCTTATAAATACAGAGGGCTGACTGGCCCTTAATAAACACTGAGCCGAGGAACCTTGTGAAATATTGCATAATTATGACCTCATTAAGGTGGGGTTGTTTGCACTTGAGGAATGAAGCTGCCCAAGATCCCACAGTAAGGGGTGAAGCTGTTCCAACAAACTCTACCTCTAAATGGGTGCTTTCTGCCTTGATGTTCATTGCCATCCAATAGCAAAATCTTTCAACCTAAATTATTCCCCCAGCTCCTGGGACTGCTGGAGGGTGATTTGTGGGTCAAGGCTATTGAGTGTTAGAGGGGTGAGACTCCTGCTCCCTTCCTTTCTTTGCCCTTCTTCCCCAGAAGCATGGGGAAGAAAGCATGGAGTATCAGCCAGGTCCTTCCCTGCTGCAGGGAGGTGCCTATTAGCCAGACCTGATAATTATCATTTTACAGAAGTACATTTTGGGCATGAGCAAATCTTTGATAGCAGGATAAAGAACCAACACAGAATTCAATACCCTCCTTCCTCTGTGGATTATAAACTTTACTTGTCTTTATTTTATTTTTTAAATTTTTATTTTAGGTTTAAAACTTCAGTAAAGAACTACAAATTAAGTGGTGTACTATATAGTCTTTCAGCTCACATGCTGTCGCTAGGCTGTAATTACTGCTTGACACTCTTCCTCAATTTTGACACCTTAACCAGCCTGAAAAACCAAAACACAATTATTTACTTGTTTTAGGTTGGTTTTCTTCAATTAATTTTAATAATCCATGTACTTTTCTTTCTTAATTTATTTGCATATGCTATGTTTCTGTGATGTTTCCCAGAAATATGGAATTAGCTATGCTAGATACTATATTCAGAAGACTCAACAGTCCCACAACATTGCAATGGTTAAATACCAGGACTGAAACCTAAATCCCAGTGGTTTAGAGAGAATTTGTGATTAAAAAAAAAATCAGGACCTGAGGTCCCTTGGAGGAGAGGAGGGATATCTGCAAATATCTATCATGTGTAAATATATGTATAAAAATATACACATATTTGTATGTGTTAATGTATGTATATATACATATTTATGTATATATAATTAATAAAATCAGTATATGCCTATTTTGAAAAAAACTGGGAAATATTTAAAAAGAAAAAGATAACTATTACTCAAAATTATCAGCCAGAAGTAACTGCAATGTACATTTTAGTATAGTAATCATTTTTTCATACATAGGAGAGAATGCATTTAATTTTTTGATATTTCTGATTTTTAACCTAACATTCTATTATAAGTAGTCTCCTATGTTCTAAGTCTTTGACATTTTTATTATTTTAAATTGCATATGTTTTTTCTGTATCATCAAATTAATGAATATTTACTGCAGGAAATTTGGCACATACTGAAACATATGAAGAAGAAAAATAAAATCCATGATTTCACTGCTCACAGTTAATAGCCATTATGATTTAGCGTGTTTTCTTCATATATAGATATGTAGATTTTAACGAACTAAATAAAATTTAATAATTTCTAACAAAACTGAGTCTTATTACAGTACTGTAATCTTTTTGCCACTTAAATTTTAGCATAAGCTTTTCCCATGTTAATAAACATTCTTTAAAATGATTTTTAAGTGACTATAATATTCCATTGTGTTATTAACAAATCTTATTAATAAATCATAAAAATCCAGTATATAACCTAAATGAGACCAAGAATTCATTCAGCCCTCATCTGTATCTAAACAAAGGGAATAATTTTCTAGTTTGTGAGTTAACATGTTATCATAGTTCCTTATATGATGTGTGGCTCAAATATCAAAATATATCTTAAAAGATGCTGTGCTATGAATATCCATTATTATTATCATTAACATTAATAGCTATCACCTATTGATCTCTATGTATTAGCCATCATGTACATTATCTAGTCAATATTTGTAAGTCTTTGAAATGGATACTATTATCCCCATTTTATTATAGTTGACGAACTTGAGAGTCAAAAATAGAGGCTAAATAACTCATGGCTAATGAGTGGCTTAGCTTAGATTCCAACTATCTAATTCCACCATCCGTGCTCTTAACCACTACACCTTATCCATTTAATATTATCAATAGATTCATCGGTACCTTTCCTGAGTGTATTTATTTTCAGCCTGTATACCTCCTGGATAAGATGATTCATAATCAATATTTTCATTCCACACCTAATGTGTATAGTCTGCTATGCTCAGTTCTGTTAAGAAACAGAAGTAAAAGCAATGGTATTTACTCAGAAGCTTCTTATAGTCTCATTAGGGGTGCAGTGTGTAAACATGTACAAAATTTAGATTAATGCAAGACTTTAGCATGTATACAGATATCCATCCCATGGTAATGTGGGAATAATTTCCAAATCAGCATTGGGGTCCAGAGGAATGACTTGTCATTGTGGCATAGAAGAGCTCGTAATATTTTATCAGGTCAATAACTGTCTCTGATGCAGAGAATAGATAACTGTTGGTAATCATAAAATATTCTCATTTTAATTTAAAGACATGCCCCTTCATTTTGGCATTCCTGAATTTGTTAAAGAAGCCATGTTTGATTTCTTTATTTTACAAGGATTTTATTTGGCCAGTTATGGATTGTGTTAACCATTGGGGACTTACCAAAAGCCATTATATATGATGTCAGAGTCCATTTCAGATAGGCATGTACCCACACCTAATGTAGCAGGCTTTAGTAGAATACAGTCTACAGAAATTGTTTTATGGAACATAGTCATGTGGCCATTTTTCATGAACAGATATTCAAGCACAAATAAATATAATGCTAGCTATATTTGGAGTTTATGAGTTATCTACCAGACCCACCCCTCATTTTAATTCTGACTCTTAGATCAGTAGTGTAACCAGAGTTCCAACATTGAGTTGTGGAATCTCAAAGGGCTTGCCCTTTTATCATTCTATCTTGTCTCTGATTAAATACCTTCTTTGCATAGATCCTTATATAACAGAGATAGATATAATCCTTCTAATAGTCTCATAATTTTGTATAAACCAAGGCAGATAATCATATAGGGGATATGGATTTAGGGAAATTCATTCTGTCAATAATTGTGAATAGAAGTTTATAGGTCATTGTGGTATTATATTTAATTCCTTTCATCTTATTATATATTTGGCTCAGGATATAAAATGTGTACTGACATGAGATCTGTGCATTAGATGCTTATTTATCTTTCTTTGAATAATTCCTCTCTGAAACAAATTGTTGCTGATAAAAATGCTAGATGGTTAGTCTCATTTGTGAGGATTCGTGACCTGCATTGTGAAGGACTTGATTAGAAATGTTGAACTTTGGAGCTGAAAGGAATATCTGAATTTACTGAATCTAGGGGTTCTCAAACTTCCATGTGCATCAGAGTCTATCTGGAGGGCTTAGTAAAACACAGCTTGCTGGCCCCACCTTTGAAGCTTCTAATTCAGTAGGTCTGTGGTAAGGCCTGGGAACATGCATTCTAACATGTTTCTAGGTGATGCTGACGTTGCTGATTTAGGAACTGTGCTTTGAAAACCACTGCTCTAGTTTGAGGCTTGCTTTTTTCAGATGAGAAAACTGAGAACACATAAGAGGTCATCCAGGTCCATGTATAAACCAAATCCTGCCCCTTCACTGCTAAAAACACTTCTGTGGTTTCTTGCTGCGCTTAGAATAAAATCCCAAATCCCAGATGTCTATGTTCTGTTTGGTGCCTCGCCATCCCTCCATACATGATCCTCATAGGGATTTATTGCACTTTATTCCAATTATTCATGGGCGATGTTCTTATTTTGGCATAAAAAGAAATTATTTGGGGGGGCAATGCACAGAACAGAGTGAAGGTTTGACTTCTAAGAGCTTTTTTTTTTAAAAAATTTTTTTTTTTCAACGTTTATTTATTTTTGGGACAGAGAGAGACAGAGCATGAACGGGGGAGGGGCAGAGAGAGAGGGAGACACAGAATCGGAAACAGGCTCCAGGCTCTGAGCCATCAGCCCAGAGCCCGACGCGGGGCTCGAACTCACGGACCGCAAGATCGTGACCTGGCTGAAGTCGGACACTTAACCGACTGCGCCACCCAGGCGCCCCTAAGAGCTTTTAATACCATTTTTCAATGCTTGCCATTTCCATGGGGCTCCAAATACAGCTGATATTAGCTTTATGCTTAGTGATTTATCAGTCTACACCTCCATGTAATGGGTCCATCTTGATTTCTCTGTATATTTTATCTGGCTGAGAATTTGATCCTCATTACAATAATAACTAATATTTATTAATTATTATAATGCAGCTTTTTGCTGCATACCATGCCAAGCATTTAACAAACGTTATCACATTGAATCTTCATAAAAGCCATATAAGTTAGGTATTATTTACATCTATTTTACCAAAGAGGGAACTGAGACTTAGAGGATTAAGCAGATTTTTGAATGTCACACTGCTGATAAGAGGCAGTATTAAGATTCAGACTCTGACTTCTGGGGCTAGAATCTCTATTCTTAAATAGTAAGTGATACTGAGTCACAGTTATAGCCTGGGGTAACTACTGTGTTTGTCTTAACAGCCCCAACTGGTCAAATAATGACAATCTCTCCTCCTGGCTGCTGTTATACTGATCATTTATCATAAAATCAGGTGGTGCCTTTGGAGGAAAAGAAAGGAGCTTTAGCTTGAAAGGATTCTTAAAGAACATATGAAGAGATTAAATTGGAGTTCAGCATGGTCACATTAAATCAAAGTTTGATACCTCAGGGTATTGTATCCTTTGGCTGGATAATTGAAGAATTTATGTAAGAGTCAATAGAAGATAGACAATTGGTCTACTTTATATGCTATGTTTCAACTGTTTTTGAGAATAGTTTATCCTTCCTGCATCTTCAATCATAGAAAAGTCTAACACACTGAGATTGTTTTTATTAAGGGTAAAGGAATTCCACATGTGGCAGCCCATGGGGTAAGAACAGTAGAATTTTCTTTAGTCCAAAGTTACAAAAGGACCTCAGGGGTGCCTGGGTGGCTCAGTCTGTTAGGCATCCCACTCTTGATTTCAGTTCAGTTTGTGAGATTGAGCCCCATGTCGGGCTCCATGCTGCCAGGTTAGAGTCTCTTTGGGGGGATTCTCTCTCCCTCTCTCTCTGCCCCTCCCCTGCACATACACTCTCTCAAAAAAAAAAAAAAAAAAAAAAAAAAAACCTTCATTATTAATATATTTTTTATTTGAGAGAGAGAGAAAGAGAATCTTAAACAGGCTTCACACTCAGTGCAGAGCCCGATGTGGGGCTCGATCCCACGACACTGGGATCATGACCTGAGCAAAAATCGAGAGTTGGACACTCAACTGACTGAGCTGCCCAAGCACCCCAAATAAATAAACTTAGGGAAAAAAAGGACCTCGGGGTGCCTGGGTCACTCAGTCAGTTAAGCATCTGACTTCAGCTCAGGTCATGATCTCAGGGTTCCTGGGTTCAAGCCGCACATCGGGCTCTCTACTATCATCAACCTTGAGCCTGCTTCCAATCCTCTGTCCCTGCTCTCTCTGCTCCTCTACCGCTTGTGTGTGTGCTCGCTGTCTGTCTGTCTGTCTCTCTCTCTCAAATTAAATAAATAAACTTAAAAAAAGAAGGATCTCAGACAAACACTGCTATCTTAGTGAAGTCAGTTTTGGTCAAGACTCAGCCATTGGTCAAATGAACAAATATTCTCTATTTCTTAAGGATCAGACAAAATTGCCACTATCTTATTTTCTTCCTGGTCAAGTCTGAAGTAAGATGAGTTTTACACAAGTAAATTCCTCCAGTGCTTTGTTTGTTCACTTGTTTCCTCTTAGCAAACTATTTTACCTGAAAGTATCAGTACTTCCTGAAATTTTGTGCTAGAAAAAATTCTTCCTTCTTTCCCTCCTATCTTTTTTCTTTCTCTCTTACTTTCTTTTATTCAAGCTTTAATTCCCTTATTCTTTCTGCACGTAATTATTTCACACCCGCAATGTGTCATCCATACCATATTTATATTAAATATGGAAACCCACTAGAAATGAAGTCTAAATATGGAACCTTTATAGTGCTGAGACTGCCTGTCATGAAGTCCCTTGTGTGATTCAGAAACTGAACCAACATGGATGGCAATACATGCCCAGTTTTATATCATTATACTACCTTTCATTCCAAAGCAACACTATATGTGCATTCAGTATGCATTTCTAATGAAATTTCTAAATAAAACACCAGGCAATATAATTTTCTATGTTTTTTTTTTTTGAATCATAAACGAGGAGGGTATTTTTTTAGGAATATAAGGATGATGCAGCATTAGGAAATAATTAAATGTAATATAAAATGATAATGATATTAAAGCCAAAGAAGGAGAACATGTTATTTAAATAACTACAAAAATATTTGATATAATCAGTATATATTGATTATTGAAAATCTGAACATGCTTAGATGGTAATAGAACTTTTTATTTTGATAATGGGAAGTTATCATGAACACAGAGCAAATATCATATTTATACAGATTAGGAACAAAATAAGGATACCCAGTATCACTTTTGCTTGTTGAAGTGGAGAGCCTAGCCAACAAAATAAGAAAATAATTCTTAAAAGTTAGGTGCATAAGGGTTGGAGAAATATACTGGACTTTCCTCATTTGTAGAAAGTCCTTGAGGGATCTCTTGGTTAGCTAGAAGTTATTTCATCAAGTTTGTTGGATAGAAGATAAGCACATAAGCTGAATTAGCTTTCTCTACAATTATAATTACCAGTTAAAAGGTAGAACAGAAAGAATTCCATATGTAATAGTAACAAAAATATAAAGTAGCTGAGAATAAATCTAAAATGGTTGAAGAACTTTATGAAAAATAATGACAACACTATTATTTTTTAAATATTTATTTATTTTTGAGAGAAGCACAAGCAGGGAAGGGGCAGAGAGAGAGGGGGACAGAAAATTCAAAGTGGGCTCTGAGCTGAAAACAGCCAGCCCAATGTGGGGCTTGAATTTACGAACCATGAGGTCATGTTCTGAGCCAAAGTCAGATGCTCAGCCGAAGTCTGAGCCACCTAGATGCCCCAACAAGAATATATGAAGACTATAAGGTCTTGAATAAATCACCAGTATCTATCGTGTTCATGCATGAGTAGTAGGCTCAATAAAGGTGCCAATTCTCCCAACAATATTTTGTAAACCCTGTACAGCTCCACTCAAAATTCTAACAGAGTATCTCTTGGAACCTGACACAGCTGACCCTATAAACTCACATGTAAGTTCAGGGGTCCAAAGCAGCCAAGACAATTCTGGGGGAAGGAGGAGAGAACGATAGCAAAAAGATTTGTCCTACTTGGGTATTGAGACATATTTTATACCCAAAGTAATTAGAATCACATGAAACAGGCACACAGACCTGTGAGACAGAATGGAGCTCAGGAGCTATCTCATGTAGTGTCAAAAGTGATGCATGGCCAGGTTGATGTTACAAATTGGTGGTTAATGAACAAACCAGTTAGTAAATGGTACAGGGATAATTGGTTATCCTTTTTTTTTTTTTTAAGTTTATTTATTTTGAGAGAGAGAAAGCACGAGTTGGGGAGGGGCAGAGAGAGAGGGGGAGAGAGAGAATCCCAGGCTCAAACCTATGAACTAGAAGATCATGACCTGAGTCAAAGCTGGAGGCTTAACCGACTGAGCCACCTAGGCACCACTAATTGGTTAACCTTAAGGAAAAGAAAACTAAACTTCATCTTATACTAAACATGAAAATAAATTAAGAGTATTTAAAAATGTAAGTATAAAATGCAAAACTTTAAAAATTTCAGAAGGAATTAAAGGTGAATAGCTCCATGACCCGTGGGTGGAGATTTATTTTTGAAACGCCTGAAAGAGGGGTGCCTGGGTGGCTCAGTTGTTTGAATGTCTGACTCTTGATCTTGGCTCAGGTCATGATCTCACAGTTTGTGAGTTTGAGCCTCGCATCGGTCTCTTTGCTGACAGTGTGGAGCCTGCTTGGAATTCTCTCTCCTTCTCTCTCTGCCCCTACCCCACTTATGCTATCTCTGTCTCAAAATAAATAAATAAACTTTAAAAATTTTTAAAAAGCCTGAACACACAGACCATAAAGAAAATATTGATAATCCTCGTTATAATTAAATTTAAATTTTATGTTTAAAGAAAAGTGTGATTAATAATAGATAAGCCACAGACTGGGAGAAGCTATTGGCAATGAATGTAATGTATAAAGGATTGGTATCATAAGTTGTATAAGGAATTCCTACAAGTCAACACCAACAACAACAAAGACAAAAAAACCCAACAGGAAAATGAACAAGGGATATGAATAAGCAGATCACTGATGCCAAAACCAAAATGGATAGTAAACATGTAAAAGAATGTCCAGCCATGCTAGTAATCTTTACAATGCAGATAGAAAAGATATTGTGCTATTAACTTCATCCACCCAGTTAGCAAAAATTAATGATTCTCATGATATTAAGTGTTGGCAAAGAGGAAGAACAAGGAATGCCCTCATATCCTAAATAGTGGGAGCGAAATTAGGGTATCCACTTTGGAATGCAGTTTAGCATTGACATTGAGCGTGACATTTGGCCTAGCAATTGCATGTCTATGTAAATGCTTTAGAGAAACTCTCAAGTTGACAGTTAATAGAATACACATTGGAACACGGCTTGCAATGTAAAAAAAAAATATATATATATATATATATATAAAAGCGGAAGATGAATGAATGGTTTGTGGTGTTTGTGTACAACAGAATCCCATCTAATAGTGGAGCAAAACATGCAACAATGTTGGTGAACCTCAAGACCATAATCTTGAATGAAAAAAGCAAATTATCGGGGCGCCTGGGTGGCGCAGTCGGTTAAGCGTCCGACTTCAGCCGGGTCACGATCTCGCGGTCCGTGAGTTCGAGCCCCGCGTCGGGCTCTGGGCTGATGGCTCAGAGCCTGGAGCCTGTTTCCGATTCTGTGTCTCCCTCTCTCTCTGCCCCTCCCCCGTTCATGCTCTGTCTCCCTCTGTCCCAAAAATAAATAAATGTTAAAAAAAAAAAAAACTAGAAAAAAGCAAATTATGGAATAACATGTGCAGAGTGATGCCATTTATGTGAAGTTTATCAACAAGTAAAATAATCCAAAAATACTTTGTCAAGATCCTCATTTACTGTATAAAAGATATAAAAGTTTTCATAAACAGGGCGACTGTCCCAGTAAAAGGTTACTTTTGGGAAGAGAAGGGAGCACGGCTGCTGTAGAGGGGGTTTACCTCAGCCTGTCTGTAATACTCCATTTCTTGAAAAAAATAATATGAAACAAATACATCAGAATGTTAAGCAATTAACAAAAGCCAGATTTAGGTACACAGGTATTAATTATTTACTTATTTCTACTTGTTTAAATGTAATATTTCAAAGTTGAATAAAGAACTGCCTAGCCTCTCTGAGATGTGGATGCCAAGTGCACAGCCAAGTTTACTCCCTGAGTTCTTGCACTTCCTGCTCTCAATGGGACTGATTAAAACTGTATATGACCACATAGCATAACTCTTCAGACTCTCTGGGGAAATGTCAAAATTGTGAATAGAAATTCTGAAATACCAAAATTCGACTGTAGGTATACAAAACCAACTAAAGACTTAAAGCATAAAAATGAAAACAAAACAAAATAAAAGCTGCTTGATAGGGATATCAGAAGAATATACAATTTTCTGTTTCCCCCTAAAATCGAAACCAGATACTGGCTTTAGCCTTTCTGAAGGATTATCTGTCGATATGAAAACTGCCAGCCTGAAAACCACACAATGTAATATAAAGCAAAACAAAACGAAACCTGCTCATGTGAAAGGAAAAGAATACTCCACAAAATGGCTGCACCTTCCCACATACATCCTTCAGCTCCCCAAACAGCTTTTCCATCCTTGACCTTCTTACTGGAAGCCTCTCCTAAGCACTTACACACAGCTCTGCAAATGTTAGGGTGACATTTGGAGTGGGCTTGCGTGATCAGCTCACCCGTCGTCTGGGCTCCCCCAGGGGCCTGCCAAGCTCCAGCACAGCGGTATTAGCCTTGCAGGCCTCACCTCCCAGAGCTAGCAATAACATTTACCAGCTACAGTTTTCTCCATCTTCAAATATTTCCTTTGGCCCACGTGACAGTGATCCAGCTCCTCCATAGACTGAGACCTGAAGAGAGTAGTTTAGAGAGAGGAGAGCCCTCCTTTACGAACTTTTAACATTTACCTTTCATCAGAGATTTTACTTGTGTTTTAATTGGGCTTCCCTCCTAGGATTCTGATATGTTTGGGAAAAATTAATTACTAAAATTGCACACCTGTATGTGTGGGGCACACCTTTGATTATTCTCATGTCAGTGGAAACTGAAAAAAAATGTTTCTGGTTGGTGAAGAATCAGATCTGAGTGCTCGCTGAAATCCTTAGGAATCCAGAGTTAGCTAGGAAATTGTACAATTATTAATCATAACCGTAGAAAATAATTTTGGAGCCTTGCCAAGCTTAATAGATGACCAGACCTAGGTTAGTCAAGAGTTAAGTCAAGATGGCCTCGTTTGTTTGTTGTATCTCCAGTGCCTGAATGAGTGAATGAATGAATGAATTGATGAGAAATGAATTGAACATCCTTTCAACAGCCTAATGAGTTATGTATTAATATTATCTTTTTTACTAATGAGGACGCTGAGTCTCAGAGAGATTAAGTAGCTTGTCCAGTTATAAACCTAGCTAGTGTCAGCCTGAGAACTTACTGCTCTGCAGCAATCTGTACTTACAGAGACACGTGTAAGTCAGAAATAAGATAACACTGGTGGGAAGAATCAAAGATGACTAAGGACACGGTAGAATTGCAATTAATAAATATAGAAGAAACGAGGATAAGAGAGAATCACCACTAGGCAAACAAACACCACTAATAAATGTTGCAAATAAAGTTTACTGATGGATACTAAAATTAGTGGGTGAAAAGTTTAGGGACTTAACCAAGTAATCAAGAAAACATCACCAGTAACAAGCCATGTCAATATCATGAACTTAATACCATGCATTGGGAAGGACACAAGGGATTCAAAGGAGATTCTTTCTCCAAATGCATAACCTCACTCTAATCATGAGAAAACATTGAACAAAACCAGATTGGGGATATTTGGTAAAATATCTGGCCAGTACCCTTCAAAAGGACATGAAAGACTAGAAAAAATTGAGAAACTGCTATAGACTGGAGAAAACTAAGGAAAAATAGAAACTAATGGGATCCTGGAACAGAAAAAAATGGGCATTATTGGAAAAAGTCATAAGATTTGACTAATACCTAAAGTTTATTTAAAATGATAACCCATGTTAATGTCTGCTATTCACAATCATACTATGGTTATGTAACGTGTTAGCATTAGGGGAAGTAGGGCGAGAAGCATAAGAGAATGCTCGGTTTAATTTTTGCAAGTGGGCAAGTAGATAAATCTGAAGCTAGGTAAGATTGAAATAAAACGTTTCAAACAACAAACCAAACAAAATGACACAAAAAATGAACAGGAGATATATTTGCCATTAGATTTTTTTTCAATGTCCAGAGAGAAGCAAACATAAACTAAAATGAAATGCACACAAAAACTGTCTTGTAGACACTGCGGTGTGTCTGTGTCACACATGTACTGTGATGTATGTACATAGCAGATAGAGTGGAACCACAGAGAAGGAGTGGTCACTTCGACTTGGAAAGGGGGTGTGGGTATCCAGGATAGGTTTCATAGAGAAGGTGATGCTCAAGGTATTTTGTTCATCCACCATCTTTTTAATTTTTTCCAAGCACCTACTATTTGCCAGGCACTCTTCTAGAAAAGAGCTACATAGTAGTAAACAAAAAGGAAAAAAGGTACCTGCTTTCATGGACTTATGTTCTAGAAGGAGGAATGAGATGAACATATGAATGAAAAAAATCAGATATTGTAAGTGCTGTGATGAAAAATAAATGAGCTAATGTGATAGAATAGGCTTGGGGAGAAGGGCAGTTAGGTAAGGTGATTGGGGAATACCTTTCTGATAAGATGATAGTTAAGCTATTTGGGCCTGGGCCTGGATGAGACGGAGCCAGCCATGCAAAAAGATCAGAGAGCAGGTAGTTCTGTGCTAAAGAACAGATTGGCTGAATCCCCCAATGTAAGAACAAATGGGTGTGTTTGTATTTAAGGAAATAAAGGGAGGCCAGTATGCTGGGCTATACTGGACAAGGGAAGAATAGTAGATGAGCTATAGACGTAGGGTGACCAGGTTGGCTTTAAGTCCAAACTGCATACTTTTGAGTAAAAGGTGATGCTATTAACAATCACATCAGGACAACAGAAGCAAAATGGAACTGTTTGGGCCAAACCTAGACCTATGATTACCGTATAGAGAAGAAACAAATCATGTAAGACTTAGAGTCAGGCAAGGAGGTATAAATGTATTCTGAATGCATTAAGGAGGCATGGGAGCATACAGCAGGGGAAGGGAGTGATCTCTATGGCTGCCATTTGGAGGATAGACTATTGAGAGCAACAAATGAAAGTATCAGGGATTGTTAGAAGTCTAGCTAGAACACAGAGGGTGGGGGCTTGAGCTAAAGGAGCAGACACGGAAAAAGAAAGAACTTCCACATTCACGAAGTTTTGAAGGAGAAGTCAAAGAGCCTTGCTTACTGTTAGTAAGCATGCCAGGTTTTGCCAGGTGGACAGGGAGTATAGAAGGTTCCCTACAAAGATAGCAGCAAGAGCAAAATCCCAGGGACAGGGTATATTCTAAGAGTGAAGGGCAAAAGTGAAGGGGGCACAGTGGGGTCTGGTAAGTAGGCTGGAGATGTGACCTGGGGCCAGATCATCTAAAAGTCGGAGTATCAGGGCTAAATCAGTGCTAGTATGTACTGTGGTACCATTGAAAGCATTCGCTTGAAGGTGACATGATTTGCTTTGTGTCTAGAAAAATGATACTAGCTCAAGTATAAGAGGAAATAAGATAAGGGGAAAATAAAACCTCCTGAAAACAGATACTCGCTGCTAGTTAGAAAAATAAACAAGAATCTAGAAACATTTCGAGAGTGGTACAGTAAAGTGAGGGGTCTTGAATTGTTTAGAAGCTGTCCACCCATTCATCAGACAAACCCTTGATTGTCTACCGGTTTACAGTATAATTAAGTGTTGACTCAGGGACTACTGAACAGCGTTGTTGAGTCATAAAGAAGCTCTAAGAGGAAAACTTTAGGGACAAATTAATGTTATGTACCATGTACCTTCCTTCTTCTGCTCCAGTGCTATTCTTGGCCCACTCATTTCTAAGTTTTAGCAATATCTCTCAGACTGGTATGCCTCACATGCAAGTTTGGCAAGCTAAGCATGGTGACAGAGCCAGATAACTTGTTCCCTGTAGACTTATAAACTCATCAGCTGTGGGCTGGTAATATAATTTACAGTATGCTTTGCCAGCCCTATAAAACAACTTTCTGTTTGCAGAGGAATGGGGCCCTGACAAGAAGAAGTGTTTATAGCTTAATTTTAGTCGTGTTCTCTATTGTTGCTGCAGTAGCAGCCTGTGTATGATGCATCCTAGTCATCTGCCAGACAGCTACAACATTTTTTTTCTTCTCTTTGGCCAGCTGAGTACAACATCGGGCTTTGCTTAATATCTACCCCTGTATCCTATTACCTTAGGTGGGGGTAGCCCTAGCATGCACCTCCATCCTTTGGGACAAAGGAAATGAGACATTCCTTCTGTACGATACCCCACAACCATGGGTTACACCTTGATGAAATTTTCTGATACCTTACTGTTCTAGGTAAAGTTCTTATAAAATGATACTGACAGAGGGCTTGAAGTAGGAAAATCTGAGATATGCAACTCCTGTATATGCAGCCAAATGATGATTATCTTCCTGCTCACTATTTGTTTCTCCTTGTGTATTACAATAGCTGTTTGCCATTTATATCATCAGAGGCTAACAAGGTTATTTGTATTCAGCCATTACCCCAGATGACTATAGCTAAAAGTAAAGTTCCACAAAGTAGGAACATCTGTTTTGTCCCTCTCTAGATCGCAAGTCTAGAAAAGTACATGAAAATGTAATAGGTACTCAAAAAATGTGTTGAATAAATAAGCCAGATATTGATATGGCAAATCTTCCCTAATGATTTATAAATGAATACTATAAATGATGTAGTCTCCCAAGAAGACTCTGTTTTACTGTGAGTTGGCCAGGGGGTTGATGAGCTAATAGCCTGAGACATTACATAGGATCTAACATTCATCTTAATAATATCTTTGAGCTGAAAAATTATATGGAATTCAATTGCAGGAGTAGTTTATTAACCTGGTCAACTCTAGATCCTGCTGTACACAATGTAGAGTTGTGAAATTTCCCACTATTCTCTTTTTGTTAATAGTCACTTTCACTAGAAGAGATATCTTTTCATTCACGTCTTATGTGCATTGAGTTCACTGTCTGGCGTTGTCATATTTCTTTTGTAGTCCCATTCTGTAGCTAACTCTGCTTGAGTAATGTTGGAAATAGCTTATATATCTCACACACACGTATATACGTATATATAACATTTACGTATATATCACATACACATATATAACATATATATCACATACGCATATATATATGTATATCATATACATACATATAACATGTATATGTATCAAGAACATTCTGAACTGGTGCCTCAATAGATCTTTATTATATATGTATGGATCTATTGATGTATCTGTTTCAGAACGTTGCTGATTTTGTACAGCCTGATTTTGGAAGCAGGATCCCAAGTAGAAAAAAAAGGAAGGTCTTTAATATCAATATAAGAAAAAAATATCAAGGCTTTAAATATTACCTCAGTTTCCTCGGTTATGAAATAAAAGGTTTGAATGCAGGTAATTTTTAAGTTTTTAACTAAATTTTTGTTCAATTCAGAGAGAGTAATGTCACAGCTTCTATGTTTTTTTTTTTTTTTTTTTTTTTTTTTTTCTGGTATACTAACAGACTGTACTTTAATCAGTCCATTGTACTTATGGAAATTTCTTCATTGGTTTGACTTTTCTAGAGAATTTAATTTATATTTCTAGACAATTTGATTTTGGTTCATGTTGAAATAACGTCTCAGTCTCTCTTTGGAAGAAAATATATATAAAACTGAGGTTTGTTGAACCAGTACATTGCAGAACAGTTAACAGGGTGAAAGTGTATTCTCCTTTGCTCTCCTAGAGAAATTGTTTCTCTGGTTTTGCCTTGGACAATACTGAAACAGTCATATTCCAGTGAGCACAACTGTGTGCAGAACAGTTCTCTAAGCCTTCAGCCCAGCCATTTGGGAATCAGACCACCAACAAGTACAAGCATGCAGTCGATCATTAATTATGTTACTCTATCAGCTCAGTGCTATTGTGTAACAATATTCTAGAATAAAACAAATCCATTATACAAATTCATTCACTCCAGATCCATATCTGCAGTTAATCATCCTTGTTTGATGGTTCAGAGATAAAACCTTATTTAAATTTTAGTAGGTAGATATCAATAACAGAGCAAATGTATTCTCTGGAGTACTGACAAGAATATATGACAGAGAGGCAGCAAGCTTTGGGCAAAAATGAAAGTCTCCAGAATAGTGTTGTCTGTCTTTCAGAATGAATAGTGTAGTTGGACCAGAATATCAGGGTCCATCACTGAACATAACCTGCCCCTGACTACTATGAGCCATGCTTACCATCAAAAATATTAACAGAAACTCTAACTCTGGGGTTCTGGAGTGTAATCTCTACCACGGGTAGAGAAAGTCTATGAAAGTAGAACCATTGTGTATGGAATTTGAGAACAGAAGAAAGCAGAATGTATACTTTATTTTTCTATTTAATCAAAGTAGACTTCATAATGAAGATGAATACTAACAAAATGGTGTAATTAACACTTCATAATTACATTCCATTTTACAGTTTCAGACCTCTTTCAAACATATTTTCTTATATCATTTAAAAATATTATTCAACATTTACATAAGGCAGGCCCAGCAAATGTGTGGCTTTCCCAAGATTGCACGCCCATAAGAGGTGGAACTGGAGAGAGACATGGGTCTCCTGACACCTAGGCTCTTTCTACTAACCAGTGCTACCTCTGGTATGGGAGTATGCTCTCATGAAAGCAGTGGGCCATCTCTAGACATCAGGGAAATTAACATGCACACGTGTGCACTACACGCTAACAGATAACATTCACTATGCACTGTTGAATATGAGATATTTGGGTATTTTCACATTCATGTTTCAGGTTTCACCATTGTGATGGATTCCTTTTCTTTGCAGCTTTTTCCCCACTCAGCTTGAATCATGGAAGGTTGTCCTATGGATTGCATTATAACAGGCCCCTTTGCCTTCTATACTCTGGTTGAGTTTGCCCAGTGGGAAGCACACAAGGAGGATGAGAAGGAAGGATGACAGTGAAGTCTGAATTTTTAATTTTCTGTCTCTCTCCCTGTGGAATGACTACCAATTGGCCCTTTGACCTAAGGTCACAGCTCTTGTGAGGCACTGCTAACTCTCTGTCTTCCTCACAGTTCTGATAACTGACCTTTCCCTTGCCCCATTAGGCCAAAGGTAGTGATAGAGGTCTTCTCTTAATAACACTGAATACTGCATTACCCCTTGGAAGGTTCATTATGCCCTACCTATGCCTAGTAACCTTTGTAAGTATTTACTTTTATTAAACCTTCATAATATGGCATGGTTGGAGTGGGCTGCGTCTTTCCTATTAGTATCCTGACTGACTCAGTGTTTTTAAGACACATTATGGATGGGGAAACTGAGGCCCAGAATGTTTCACAGTTAAATAACATACAGATCTAGGATTCCATCCCAGTCTTCTAAATCCAAGCTTACACACTCACAGCGACAGCCCGTGGACCAATGATTCCGAGTAGGGAGGCTGACCCATATGTGTAATTACAGCTTTACACAGTAGAGCTTTCTTGAATGGACTCAGAAAAGGAACAGTTCTCAGAAACATGCCACTGTCCTTTATAAATATGTTTTGAAATTTCATAACATGTTTTGCAAGATAGAGCAATGGTATAGTGCAATATTCCATAGTGGAATAGCATAGTGGTATAGCAATTCCATAGTGGAATACACCATACACTACTGGAATAGTGTCTGGAAGAAAATTGGATAAGATTGCATCTGGTCTCCCCCTACACCATTCTGTCTTCCTGCACTGTCAGAATTAGCCTACGGAGCAAATCTGACCATGTCACTTCATGTCTAAAACTCCTCTGTATTGACTAAGATCCAAAGTCCCTAACTGTAATTACTTGGTCTTTTATATTGGTACCTCTCTGTATTCCTTTAGTGTTAACTTTACCAATTCCAATCTTTATTCTTGAGCTCATATGGACCCACTAGACTGGTTCTCACCTGAGGTGGTTTATTTTTGTATTTTGTATTTTTTTTAACTTTTTTTTTTTTATCCTCCGACAGGCATTTCGCAATGTCTGGAGACATTTTTAGTTGTCATGACTAAAGGGAATGCTATTGGCACCTAGTGTGTGGACGGCAGGGCTACTGCTAAACATCTTACAATGCACAAGGCAGCTCCCACAACAAAGAGTTATCTGGTTCAAAGTGTCAGTATTGTCACAACTGAGAAATTCTGTTCTACTTTAGGACTTTGAACTCCCCCTGACTGTTTACAAGATGCTGTGATATGTGATTTTATTCCATGCCCTTGTCAACTTTGCCTCCTAGTACATATGCTGTTCTACCAACTGGAATGCCTTCCCACTTCTTTTTTATTGTTCACTCTCATTCTTTTTTTTTTTTAATTTTTTAGTTTATTAATTTTGAGAGAGAGGAAGGAGGGAGAGTGTGCATAGCAGGGAAGGGGCAGAGAGAAGGAGAGACAGAATCCCAAGCAGGCTCCATGCTGCCAGCACAGAGCCCGATGCGGGGCTTGAACTCATGAACCTTGAGATCATGACCTGGGCCGAGATCAAGAGTCAGAAGCTTAGGGGCACCTGGGTGGCTCATTCGGTTGAGCATCCGACTTGAGCTCAAGTCATGATCTAGCAGTCGTGAGTTCGAGCCCCATGTCCGGCCCTGTGCTGACAACTTGGAGCCTGGACCCTGCTTCAAATTCTGTGTCCTCCTCTGCCCCTCTCCCACTCATGCTCTGTCTCTCTCACTCTCAAAAATGAATAAATGTGAAAAAAAATTTAAACAAAAAAAAAGATGCTTAACCAACTGAGCCACCTAGGTGCCCCTGTTCACTCTAATTCTTGAAGCAAGTTATACCCCTCCTCCTTAACAACTCTAGGCAAACACGAAGACATCTGAGCTGAGTTCCTGCAGCACTTTGTTCATTTTTTAGTATAACAATTTACCTGTTTGTGTCTATAATTCCATTTTACTGTAATCTCATTAAAGACAGCAGCTCTGTTACTCCCATCCCCCAGTTCAGCACAGTGTCTGGCATATATTAGAGACTAATCATTGAATGAATGAGCAAATATTATTGCAAGCAGTGGCTATATTTCTCCTGGTTAATTGTGTTGTTTAATTTTTATAAATTAAGTTACATTTTTAATTCAGTATGAAAAACTATATAAGAGAAAGCTGCATGACTTCTTTGAATGAACATTTTCTTAAAAATTATGTATGTTATAAACCAGGATTTCTGTATCCCGTTACCCTTCCTTCCTATCTTCCCTCCTTATTAATACCAAAAAATATGCACATGTACATATATACCTGCTTTTCTTTTCTTTTCTTTCTTTTTTTTAACGCTTATTTTTTATTTTTGGGACAGAGAGAGACAGAGAATGAATGGGGGAGGGTCAGAGAGAGAGGGAGACACAGAATCGGAAGCAGGCTCCAGGCTCTGAGCCATCAGCCCAGAGCCTGACGCTGGGCTCGAACTCACGGACCGCGAGATCGTGACCTGAGCTGAAGTCGGACGCCCAACCGACTGAGCCACCCAGGCGCCCCCTGCTTTTCTTAAAGTGAGAAATGACCATCAAAATTTTTGTCACAGCTTTAGAGTGCTCTAGCTGTTTGGAGAAGAGAAGCCAGAATGACTGTATGTAATGTCAGCATTATGTTGAGAATGAAAAGTTAGTTCTTTTCAGCCTTGTCCACAAGAGGGAGGATATTGCCCTACATCAATTTTGTTGATTCCCCAGAACTGTTGGCTACTGTTGGGTCTGCTTGGAGCTAGAGATTTATGTTGTTCCTGCTGTTGCAAAATACAGAATTAGAACCTGGCAGGCATTCCTGTATAAATTTGCACACTGTTTAAGATCAGCCCAGTTTGGGTGGAGAGGAAGCAATCTGTGTATTTGGGAAGTTTTGTCAGAATAAAACACACTTAAGGAGTGTGTAAGGCCAATAGCTGCATGAATGAGCAGGAGGGTGTCTTGAAGGTACAAAAAGAGAAGAGGATGAGGGGGGTTATTATTTAATGGTACTTTGCTTACAAGGTTGGCCAGAAGAATATAAGTGGGAGAATGGTAGGGAAAAGTTGCCTGCCAGAAGCACCCTCTTTCAAGGTAAACAAAAAAGAGTATACCAGTTAAATAATCATTAGCCTCAAGTAAAATTCAGTTTCCTAAATCTCAAAAAGTAGGAGAAAGATAAATGATTTGGAAACAAAGCCAAGAGGAATGGCCAAACAGGATGAGCCTGCCAACCCTGCCTGTGCTCCTCAGGTATAGTATTACTTAATTGATAAAAATATTGAAAGTTATCCCTAATATTTTTATAGAGGGAAAAGAAAAAGATTGAGTAGATGTTCTTATCTGGTCCCACCTGAGTGAAGAGTAGTAGAAATGGCAGTGGGAGGGAAATATCTGTAACAGACCCAGACAGTGGGACTGAGAATAAAAAGATAAGTCACCAGGGCTAAACAGATAAGAAGTCCTAATGCTTCCCCTCTACTGCCTTGGGATACACTCTTTAACCAGATGGGGTGACTTCTGCTCCAGGAACTTAAGGTTCAGAAATGAGAACATAGTCTTGGCAGCTAAATGAAGATTATGTCCAGTCTTGATTGAGCTCTTTATCACTCCCCTCATTTTGTTCCCGTATTTTACCATCTCTCAAGCTACAGAAAATAACTCCATAGAACTAAAAATATGAAGCCATTCAACTGTAGTTGACTCTGGGAATCAAGTCCCTGAAACTATGTCTGAACAATTAGAAACTGGACAGAGCTCACCTGAGTATGAGCCGGAAAGTCAAAGACATGACAATGCAAGTATAAAACAGCAGAAGAAATAAAGTAAAATAAAACAAAGGAAGCTATATACATTAGAAAAGTCTAGGAATTTGGTCTAGAAGAAAATAAAGGACCAAAGAATTTCCCATGAGCTATATTCTGTAGCTCATTTGCACTGTAGAATAACTTTAGAAATTTTAGTGGCTCAAGAATTTAAGGAAAAGTTTTAAAACAAATTAACTGAGTGAAAGGAAGAGGGAGATTATAGATGGAAGGGAGGAAAATGTGAGAACCAAAACAGTGCAGTCACATGACTAATTTGACAGAAGGGACAACTTCCAAGTACTAGTCCCTGGCTGTACATGAGGCAAAATCTTACACTCTCTGAACTGTGAAAGAAGTCTCCAATTCACACACATCAACAGAGAAAGGATTAAAATTAACTGACTACAGAGACATAAGTATAGGATTTGACCAATAAGTGGCTTATCTTGGCCAGGGATAATACCTGCCAACAATAGGAAGGCACGCTAAGAGATAAAAATGGGGGAAAACATCTGAGCAGGGAAATCAGAGCTGTCACACCGCCATGAAAATATAAATCACGAAATTCACTCAGCCAGGTCATTAAACAAAGAAACAAATGGACAACAAGAGCTAGCCCTGGTGGTGGTGGTGGGTGGGAGAGTGGAGAGCAGGACCTAATCTTGCTATAATCCATCATCTAAAATGTCCAGTTTTCATCAAGAAGTTGTGAGACATGCGTAGCGGTGGGAAAATGTGACCGATACACAGGAATATATGTTGGCAATGGAAACTATCTTTGAGGGGCTCCAGATGTTGGACTTAGCAGACAGCCTCCATGGAAGTTATTATGTTAAATATGTTAAAAGGATTAAGAAAACTATGCTTAGAGGCTTAGAGGATTAAAGAAAAGTAAGATGCTAATGATTCATCAATTATAATGATGTAGTAGTATTATCATTACAATTATTGTTTGTGTGTGTGTGTGTGTGTGTATATATATATATATATATATATATATATAAATTTTCAACTTCTAAATTTCCATTTAGAGATTTTGCATACATACTATATAAATTTGGAGTTGAGAAGTGCAGTGACCCAAAGAAAATTCCCTAGAGAGGCTCAACAATAGATTTGAGTCAGCAGAAGAATCCGCAAAGTTCAAGATAGATTAATAGAAATTATAAGTCTGAGTAGAAGAAAAAAAATGAAGATCAATGAACAGAATGTCAGGAAAATGTGGGGGACTTTTAAATGTCTCAACATATGTAAGATGGGAGTACAGGGACGAAAGGAGGGAAAAAGGGACAGAAACAAAATATTCAAAGTATTAATGACTGAAAATTTCCCAAATTTGATGAAAAACATTAGTCTCCACAGCAGAGAAGCTGAATGTACTCTAAGTAGGATAAATTCAAAGAGTTTACATCCAGGCCCATTGTATAAAACCAATGAACACCAAAGACAAAGAAATCTTGGAAGCAGCAAGAGAAAAATAAATGACCCCTGTGTATAAGAGCACTGCAGTGAGATTAACAGCTGATGTGTCTTGAGAAACAGTGGAGGCAAAAGACATGACAGCATTCAATGTGCTGAAAGAAACAGAAGTGTCAGCCAGGATTTCCATATCCAACAGAGCGGTCATTCAAAAGTTAAGGCAAAATAAAGGCATTCCCAGGTAAACTCAGAGAGTTCACTGCTAGTATACCTGCCTTATGAGAACTACTAACTGCTTTAATTCTTCATGCTGGAAGGAAGTGACAGCAGACAGTAATTTGAATCTACATGAAAAAAAAAAAAGAGCTCCAGTAAAGGTAATTATGTAGGTAATGATAAAAGACAGCATAATTACCCATTTCTTTTTCTTTTTTCTCTTAACTGATTTAAAACACAATTGCAAAAAACAATATCTATAAAATTGTACTGTTGGGCCTATAATGTATGGAATTGTGATATATTTGACAATAAACCGCAAATGAATGAAGCTATATTGGAGAAAGGAAATGACAGCAGATGGTAACTTGAGTCTGCAAGAAGAAATGAAGAGGGATAGAAATGGTAAATAATAAGCTTAATTAAAAAAAAACTCTATAAATATAGTTGAGCTCTTCTTTCTTCTATTCGCTTTTTAAGAAGGCATGTTTTTAAAAAGCAATCATGATAATAGAATATTTTTGAGGTTCTAACACATATAGACATAATGTGAATAACAACAACACAATGAGGAAGGGAAGAGTGTTGTGGAAGAGTAGAGTTTCTATATCTCACTGGAATTAAGCTGAGTATAGATATGAAGCATATTTTGATAAGATGTATATTGTAAGACCTGGCGCAACCACTAAGAAAGTAGCTCAAAAATACAGTTAATCGTTAAAGGAATGAGTGTGCTAGGATATATTAATTTAAGATGAAAGGGGATAGTAAAGGAACAAAGAGGCACAAGATAGGGAAACTGTGTAAGTACCATTATGTAGGCATCCCATCATGTGACCTCTTAAAACTCATTAGACCAACTTGTTTCAGATTGAATAACTTCCTTATTCAGGCCTATTTTCTTGCCTCAAATAATTATTGTATTCATGGTGGGTGCTCCTTGTGTTTGAAATCTTTTAAGCAAATTAATAAGAATCCTGGAATGGATTTTTTTAGCTGATTCCTACACTAAATTTTCTGCTTCATCACCCTCCCCTTAAAAATATTGGGTCGATAATAGAACACACAAAGACACACACCAAGGTACACATTGAGATACATACTTTATTTGGTACCATTAGCTGTTTAACTGCATACTTACCTGATGCTCCCTGATACTACCAATACTGACATAAACATGCATTCATTTCGACCATGTTCTGGCACTACACATATCCAGAGGGGTAAGCGATCATTACTTTTGGATGGTATTTAAGTTGAATACATCAAAACAACCATTTTAGGGCTCACTGAATACTCTAATGTCTCTTAAAAAGGAGTGTACATATGTATGTAGGTGAGTATAGTAGAAGGTACATAGTAACAGTGATTAATAGTGTTCTTAATTACACAAACACACAAAGAATTGTGCATATTTATATGTAGCATATTTAGAAATGGATGTATTATCTATGTTTATATAATTTTATGTGTTCATAATTAATATACAGCTTTAAATAATGACGTGTGTATGACACAAACATATACACAAGGACACCACACTCTACCATGAGGCATTGTAGATGTGCTTTCAGTGCTTAGGAACATGGATGTGTTCATGGCAGAGCCCTCTGACAATTGGGCGGAATGGTTAAGGATATAGCTGTGAGAATCAAACTGCCGGTGTTCGACTCACAGCTCTACCATTTGTTATCTGTGTTACCTGGTATCTATAAAATCTAATAATGATATTTTCTTCTTTGTGGTGTTCTTATAAGCATTAATTGTCTTAGTGCATGTAAAATTCTAACAAGCACCAGGCAAATGATGAGTTCTCAATCAATTTTAGCTATCATTATTGATCTTTTGATTCTGCTCTTCCAGGAAATAAAATAGTTTCTTTCGCATCTGGACCATGTTATGTTTCCCATCTAAGAATGCATCTTCATCATATGTCTTTTATTGTGGCAGTGTCTGAAACTGTCAAACCTTTATTTGTAATCTTAGGGTTTTCAGATTGTTATGTACAGCCATTAGCATGTTGTGGGTATTACCCAGGTGGTGGTTGCTTCTCGGGAATAAGCAGGTGTATTTATATTGCTCGTGTAAATCGGGTGGTGGTATGATGGTGACATAGACTGTTTTGAGTACCTTCCATGTAGTTGGGCTGGTATCTTCCTGATCTGGTTTTTTTTTTATACATAAAGGCAGACAACTTTTGTCTCTTGTTAACTGTTAGGTCCACAACACTTAGAAGAGTGCCAGGTACACAGCATCAGAAATGAATGCATCATGGTACTTCTCAATCTAAAACCATTCACTTCCCATATCTTCCCAAGTCCATTGATTTTATTGTAATATCAAAGAACAGTTATATAACTACTTCTCAAAATATGCTTGATGCTTTTGTTAAATTTGATAGCTTGTTTTTATCTCAGAATTCCCCTTCTTTCTTTCCTTTATGTATACAGATGCTATTTTATCTGTGACAAATCTGATGCCATCACCTCTTTCATTACAAACCCCATTCATCTACCAAGAACATCTCAGACTCTACCTTATCTTCTCTACTCACCTGCATACCACAGTCTCTGTGTGGCATGAATGCCCTGAATGCCCCTGGATTTATAGATATTTCCTGGGTCGGTCATTTAACCGTTTGTATATTCTAGTACAGTTACTTCCACAGGCCATGTCTCCCTTCATAGCAGGGTCCTTATCTGTTTCACTTTTGAACCCTCCATAGTACATGTAGGTAGGTAGCAACTGTTTGGCAACAGTAAATATTTAATGAGGGCCCAGTGAGTGCTGGATACTGAGCCCAGTGACAGGTTGGCTTCATAGGAATGTGAGTGATTATTTCTGTGTTCTCTAAAAATATTTGCTAAATGAACGATTGAACAAATGCACATTTTGAGCAGCATGGTGTTGTAGAACAGGTCCTGGCTTTGGTATTGGACATACTGGCTTAAAATCCAGGCTGTCTGACTTTGAGATGTTAACATCTGCCTTCAAGACCCTTGGTTTTCTATTCAAAGTAGGAATGATAGATCCACGTTGTAGCATTAAGTGAGATGATAACATAATGGGGTGGAGTGGGAGGAAGGGGGCTCCTAATCAAAGTGCTTGGATCAGAGAAGCATCAGATTGGGTAGAGTTCCTTCCTCATAAGAGTGCTATTTGAATAAAATGACTGACTGTCAGGGTGTCATTATTTTTGTTGTTGTTGTTCTAGCTCTAGTTCTGTAGATCCTCTTTGATTGGGTGAAGCAAACTCGTATAGTGCCTGGCCACTAGGGCTGTTACAGGACCAGACCTGGGCTGCTGCTCTTTCCTCCTAGAAGCTCTGGCAAATGTCTGTTTGCTGTGCTGGTTAAAAGTTGCTGTTTTCCTCCTGTTCTTCATGAAATACTTCCAGGAGTCTAAGTTTTGTTTAATGCATTTTTGTTTTGTCTACAGCACGTAGAATTAAATTATTACTATTTGTGGGGGCATTTATACATTTACAAAACATCTTCATATCCATTATTTCATTTGGCACACTTGCTAAGTCTGTGAACATGGTAAGGCAGTGACCAGTGCCACTGTATGCCTTTTAAAGGCAAATAATGAAATAGAACCTCAGAGTTTAAGTGGTCTGCCCAAGGTCACATAGGTTAAAAGTGGCAGCACTGGAGGTCTATCCAACACGGGTCACCTGACTGCAAATTTGGTGTCCTCTCCTCCCTACTCTACTTACCCTGGAAGCAAAGAGAAACTCTGATATCCTTTATCCTGACATTCTCCTCCATTCTTCTTTGCAGAGGCGTCCATCTTGAGCTATGATGGCAGCATGTACATGAAGATCATCATGCCCATGGTCATGCACACTGAGGCAGAGGATGTGTCCTTCCGCTTCATGTCCCAGCGAGCTTATGGGCTGCTGGTGGCTACTACCTCCAGGGACTCTGCGGACACCCTGCGTTTGGAGCTGGATGGGGGGCGTGTCAAGCTCATGGTTAACTTAGGTATCGTATGAAGTACCCTCTGCCACTTCGTTTGGGCTTGTCTACCCTTTCTTTTCTGATTTTCATTGGTTTGATTGAATTCTTTGTTTGTTTCTTAAAAGTTAGCTGCTCACCTCTTGTTTAATAGATCAAGGATAAAACCTAACAGCAACAAACACCTTCTCCTTGTTTCTGCATGAGGTTTTGATGTCAATTTCTGGTTTCTGACAGTGGTGGTTTTTTTTTTTTTTTTTACTAGATTATTTATTTTTTAAGTTTCCTTTCTTGGTTTTTTGGAACCGTTTAGCTTTGTGTAAAACACGCTACTTTGGTCCATCTTTTGATCAATCACATTGCCATTAAGTCCAACTCCTTGGTCACCACTCAAAACAGTCAAAGCTGAAGGCAGAGATAGGATAGCAAATGGAGGCAAAATGGAGGTTGGGTTTGAGAGAACTAAGCTTTGTGAGTAGGATGAGAGCTGCATTGTTTCTTTATCTACGATGACTATTCAAATGGGGAATTCTGGTGGCACTGGTATCTCTTCATACTTTAGCCTAGTGGGGAGGACAAGTCAGATTTTTTTCTGATGTCCCATTAAAGAAATAATCCTATAAGTTTATAGAGTCTCTGACACGTAGAAGGAGAATGTGGCTCCTGATATGTATCCTCTTCCTCCTTCCTGACATTCTTACCCATTATCTAGCAGCCCCTTTTATAAAGATTGTCCTGTCACACTGTTATTCTCCAATTTATCTGCCCTCCTCATGTAATACATATCAATTTTTCCTTAGTATTTAAAAATTATGACAGTTTTAAATTTGCAGCTTTATTGTTCTTCCACTGCAATTACATGTAACATATACTTTGGAAATTCCCCTCCTGATGGCCTCACATTCTCTCCTGCTACTGACCTTCTTGACTGGATTCTAATTGATCTTCTATGGAGAATGGGGACCTCTTGATTTCTGGAAGGAAAGAAACCAACCTCATTTCTACTCAGTAGAAAGTCAGTGCCCTATGTCAGCAGGATGAGTAGTATGGTTGAGTTCAAGCTTCCTAAGCTATGGATTTATTTGAGTATATAGTATATGTTTGCATACAGAGCTCCTTCTTAAAGATTCCAGTGGAATGGGTTGTCAGAGGCACGGAGAAGAAATGATGAACAAATATACCAGACACAAGACCATATAAAACCTTAGATGGCCTAGTGGGAAGGTGGGATTTGGAATCCATACCAGTCTTACCTGCTGTCAGGTCAACTGGTTGTACTTGGAAAATGCCTACCCTACAATCCTAAATATCTCTAGGACACAGAGGACTGTTTTGAGCAGTGGCTTTAGTTATGTCTTTTTTTTTCCTTCCAATTTGCAGCTTTTACAACACTATGCCCTTTTTCTTGTCCAATCTCATTTGATTTCTGTTGTTAGTGTGTCTCTTGGGTTTTTTTTTTGTTGTTGTTGTTGTCGTTGTTGTTTGTTTGTGTATGTGTGTGTTTGGTTATTTTTTTTTAATTTTTTTTTTTGCTGAATCTATGTGTTCTTGAGTTTTTAATTCTCCCCACCATCAACCATGGTAAATCAAAAGATGGTATTCAACCCTTCAAAGGCCCAAAGCCTGCGGCCCGCATAGCAAACAGCCTTGAGAACAGAGTGTACTGAGCAGCCTGCAGGGGCTGGCAATACCCCTGTCCCTTTCACCTTCCCTTCCCTACACCATCCTCCCTACCCCCATCAAAGAAACAAAAGAGCGTGTATGACCTAAAACCAACAACCAGTAGCTGATTGTCTACTTCTCTGAAAAATAGCAGAAGACATTTTGAAAAAATAAAAAAAAAAACAAAAAAAATGAACATAATGACTTTTAAATAGCTTACAGAAAAATATGACAACAATTTTTAACTCTGCATGTTTCAGAGGAAGAGAGAACCATATATATAAGGATGATTAGCCCCATGGGGCCCTGTGGAAATGTATACTGTCTTTAAACAGAAAATATATTTTTCTTCTTAGATGTTGTTTTATAAAGATGAGAAAGCCAATGGTGGTAGGTCTCACATCTTAGGAGGAGACATGGGGTGGAGGAAGATAAAAAGGGATGAGGAAGGAGTGGACAGATTCTCTTACACACACACACACACACACACACACACACACACACACAATCAGAGGTCCCATGTGTATTCCTAGAAACCATTATTTTTCTATTTTAAACTCTGCCTCAACTATGAGAGAAGTGCTTCTCAAGGAGACTACTTGACTTCTAGCATACACTCAGTCTAGCTCCTCTGAGGTACAGATATCTTAGGCAAAACAGAGTAGGAGAACCTTGTGCTTTTCAGAAGCAATAGTGACTTCTTTTTCCCCTGAAGAGTAGGATTCACCACAATGACTGGTTTGAATTTCTTTAACTTTCTTTCAAACCTAACTTGAAAAACCTCACTGAAATTCCCTGTGCTTATGTATACAAAACTGTTCACATCCATGCTTCATTTAAAGGTTCTTCTTACCTTCCCTCCCCAAATATACTCCTTTATGAATGTTTTCTCTCCTTATTATGAATTTATTTTTCCCTTTTCATTGGAAGAGGGAAAAAAGCATCTCTAAGTAGGGTTTGCATTCACATTTATTCCACAAGAATTAAATTCAAGCTGATCAATTTGTTCACCATTTCAGTTGTGTCTCTTTTCTAGCATATGCTCAAGTGATATTACAGTTTATTTCAAATTGGTCACACTTATAAGCGCATAATATAAAGTCTAGTATGTATATATTTCTCTGATGTAGTGTATCCATCTCCTAAATGTCAAGGAGACTAGGCTTTCCTGAGGGTCTTGATCTCTGAAGACAGCCAGATGTGGTAATAGCTGGTGTTGAAAAAGGTCCTACAACACTGCACATTTTTAAAAGTTGAGAGATTGGCTACTGATCAATCATATTTTGATCTCTTACAATTAAAACATATAATAATTTCATTATCATAGTATATTTAAAGATTTAAAAACCTTGTTTCAGTAACTTTATGAGATAAATCATGCAAATGTTTTTATGCTTACTTTTACAGATGTGAAACAAAGAAATGTTTGACTTTTCAAAGCTAACATAAAAAGTTGGCATTGGAGTTGAGCCTAGAACCTGACTTTCTAAAATGCTGGATCAACATGGGTTATCTGTTATCCCCACAGCTCAATACTGTGGATCAATGACGTGGTGGTCTTGATGACTGCTTTTGTGATGGTTACCTTTTAAGCATGCACAGAGGGAATCTTTTTTCCTTAGTATCTGGTTTGAATTGAGCCATATGGCTGAAAAGTCAGTCAGTATTGACACCTCATTTGTGGCCCTTTAGAATCCTCAGCAGAATGCCAGCAACGCTTCTTCAGTGGTGGAGGCTCATAGGGAGGCTCATGCAGTTTGGTTAATTGCATTCCAATTCTCCAGATGTTCTCTCTGGCAACAAAGACTTATTGACTGCCATTTACTCTGTACATTGTTGAAGACACATTCACCTCTTCTGTGCTCTCAACCCAAAGCTCATCAATCTAGAAAATAATTTCTCTTCATTTACTAAAATAAAATAGAAAAACCTAAATTAAACATGAACAGCACAGACATACACAGACATGCATATACCCCTCAGATACCTTGCCAAGGCTAAGGCAGAGGTAGAACTTTGGCTGCTACTGAAGAGAGGTCTAAAGGATGTTGCTTTCCCAACCCAGTTCCCATGATTCACTTTTCATTAAAAAATACACCCTCACTATCAAGACCACCTTCTCAGAGCCTATGAGCAAGGCACTGGGGTACATATTTTTTTCCCCTTGAACTACTTATTCAAGTAAAGAATCAAAATAACCCATCCCTTCTTGACTTAACCAGTTGTCTACCATCTTGAAAGCTCCAGTTCCTCACATTGGTTTAGAGACACCATTCAGTTCATGGAACCATTTGAGTGTAGCCAGCACCTCTCCCTAAACCAGGTCCTTGTCTAAGAATACAATCTTCAACAGCATACGAATCCAAAGAAGAGAACCACTTCTTAATTATAGTTCTCAGGTTTGCTGCTTTAGGCCCACTCTTTCTTTCTCTTCCCTTCTCTCTTAAGCGTGTGCATACACCTGTTTCTCCTGTCTCCTTAGTACATCAGGAAGGGACATCCCTCCAGCTTTGTCTGATGGTAGGTGCAACGGGTAGCGGAAGCCCCACCCCTTCCTCCCTACTTGCCCTCCCCCTTCCTACTCCTCACCAGGGGCATGGCCTCCTCTGTTTGGTGATCGTACCGGTTGCTCCAGGGCTGTTTGCTCCCACTTTTCTGTTGCGGTTGACGACACATGACAAACCTAACCGCACGAAACCAAACCCAGATTTTTCTCAAGAGATGTTCTTCTGGGGAACAAATAAGCATCCTGCCTCCTTCCTCAGAATGAGTGGGTGTCATATATTTCTCCTCTCTGGATTGCACACAGTTTCATTCTGCCCTGTCCTTTGCCACTGGTTCCTTTTTTACTTGCTTTCTTAAAATCGTTTACTTTGGGAAATTCAAATGGTGGCATTATCCGTAAAGAGTCCTCCAAACTATTGGTTCAACTTTAGGCAGAGGAGCTTAGTTTCTAACTATTTTTCCCTGTAACTTTTTTTTTCCTTTTCTTGTTTTACTTCTACTTTTTAGTATCTAGCTTTAAACTAATTGATATTGGAATTCCCACATGATATATCAAATTTATCTTCAACTGGGCAACTTTGTAACAATTAATCTGAGACATTTTTTAACCATTCTACTTAATCCCCTACCAATAAACATTGACTCTACTCAAAACCTTTTGTGCTGGGTGTCCACGACTCTAAAGACATACTAATAAAAGGATAGATACTCTGATCTCTGGCATAGGATACCCTGTCTGGTTACCAGCACTGGAAAATTAGCCACCCTTTCTTCCCTTTCCTTCCCATTAAACAATAAAAAAAAAGAATTTTCTCCCCTCAAGATGCAGAATCATAGAATGAAATAGGTAGGATGTCAAAGGTGCCTGAGACCTCCTCCCCATATACCTGTCTCGCCTTCTCCTTGAATGCTATAGGCACGTGATTTAGTCTGAGCATTCAGGCAGGAAGACGGAGATGGGCTTCATGAGTGGGTTGGTCTGGGAGCCTTTGAAACAATAGCAGAGAAACCAGTCAATTGTATTACCATCATACAGCTCCTTTTACCCTACACCCAACCCCACCTCTCTAAAATCTGGGATGGGTGTTTGTGCGGTTAGCTGTTTGCAAGTGGCCATTTTATGACAGGAAATGACCAGGTGGTATTAACCCTTTCCTTATATCTAGGGATAATGGCAGCTCTGCCTACGCAAATTTTTAGAGCATCTGGGGCCCAAGCAAAGAAGAGGGTGGCGGGAGTTTGTTTTTAGAAAAAGAGAAAGGGTTAAATACTACACTGAGAAACTTCATGAACAAATCTTTTAAAAAATTAATGTGTCAGATTGGTAATATATCTTTGGAATACTAATACAAAAATTGTGTCGATGCTATTTTTAAAGACAAATTTTGAGAAAAATCATTATTGGGGCAATAGAATATAACCTGCATTTGGTGGGGAAATTTTTGCATCATTTTCCAAGTTGAACAAAATTAATATTTCAAAGTTCAGGTTTGAAATACTTTATATAAATGAATAGGTTTTTGAAAAAAAAAAGGAACAGCATATTCGGTGTCTATTGTGGATATATATGTATATCAGTATATATCTCTATACATATGTGTATATATATATGTGTGTGTGTGTATATATATATGTATCCAACTTTACTAAATAATATACTGTACATATACACCCACCCTTAAACTTGTACATACTGTATATATATAAAATGGCCACATTTCTTGCGTGTGTCTGTCCCCGGAAGGGTGGACTGATTGTTTTTGGATGTCTGCAGCTGTTACCTTGAAGGATGCGATTTCATCTTTCATTTATTTTTCCCCATCTAGACTGTATCAGGATAAACTGTAACTCCAGTAAGTTTTCCCTCAAGTTTCATTTTGTTCTTAAAAAAGAAAAAAAATTGGCTTTATTTTGTTTACTGTTTTATGAGCTGTTTTTTATTTGAATTATTTTATGTTCTGACTATGGAGTTGTGGGGGTGGGGGAGCTGGGGTTGACCAGATGAAGGGCTGGTGAGGGTAATGGGCTGAGTGTGGCTCAGGGCTTGGTTTCTGAACTGGGGCGGGTCCTCTCTTCTTTCCTTGCATTTGCTTTTTATGCAGAAAAGGAGGAAAGGGCACCTGTATAAGCAAACAACTTGAAAATGAAATAAATGGTAATTTGTTGTTTTTGGGAAATAATCCTCAAGGGTGGACCAAAAAAAAAAAAAAAAAAAAAAGTTAGAGCAACCAGAATGCACTTCTCCACTACCAAAAGCTTCAGAAAATAACGGCAAAGTTCATGACCCAGAAGGTGACTGCCAACTCTGACGTTTCTTTCCTGGCATTTATCACTGTAGGGATTTTTTTTTTCTCAGAGGGTAGGCAAAGCATTGTTCTTGGTGATAATGTAACATTTTAACCAAAGACTCGAGACACAGTCTGGCTCTTCTGAATGAAAAATTGCAGCCTATTATTTTTACTTTACCCCATTCAAATATTCTGGTTCTTGAAGAAGAGTGTTAATGAAGTGCAGGCTGAATATTACTTACGTGTTTCTTCTTCTGCCTCACAAAGGAACGTTAACTGGAGTCATGAGGTAGGAGAATAGGAAGAGAAAGAGGAAGGATGGGCAGAAAGAATGTTTAGTTGATAAAATAAATAAAGGAAGAAATATATTTTGAGTCTTATAGTATATCAGTTAAGACAAATAACTAAGGTAATTAGGGTACTTAGCTATAATAAACAATCCCAACATTCTAATGGCTTGACAAAAGAAAGATTTATTTTCTTGTTCAGGCAGAATTCAATGCCAGTGACAGCTCTCTTCAAAGACATAATTCAGGCATCTAGGATTCTTTTATGACCTGGGTCTACCACTTTGGAGTTCTTCACTTCCAGCCATATCCATAGGGTAGAGAAAAAGAGCTTGGATGGTTATGCATTGTGTTTTTATTGCCTTGCCTGTAAATGATGTACAGTATATCACTTCTGCCCATATGTTGTCAGATATGACTCCATCCAAAATGCAAAAGGAAGTTGGGGAATATGGTTGTCCTGTGGACCCAGGAAGACAAAATTAGATTAGTTCAGCATCTAACACACATAATTCTCAGTATTATCTCTTAATTTTTTGCTTCTTTCCTTACTAGGGTCTTTCTGTAGGAAAAAAATAAAAAGGAAATAATTCAACTTTTATATTTACTTATTTGTTCCATCACGTTAGATATTTTATAGGTGCTACTAGTTTAATCCTCTTTCTTGGGAGATTATTTCATCAGGATGACAAAGTAATAAAGTCCAAATCCACTTTCTTTTTGTCTTTTTTTTGGGGGGGGGAGGGGAGGGAAATGTTCCATGTAAATTAACAAAAGAAATATAAAAAAAATCGATATAAACAACCACTTCCTAAAGTAGAGTGCTTTATGCTTGTCTTGGCGTCACTTTCAGCTAATTTAAGCAGTGTCCTATTTGCTGTGTTTAAACATTTCTAATTAGCCAGAAATTTCTCATGATATTTAGATCATTAAAGGCCTAATTGAAACATCCTTTTTTTCTAAAGACTGGTGTTTTCTCTTTCTTTTAAGCAGCTTTATTGAGATATAATTTCCATACCACAAAAATCATCCACTGTAAGCTTACAATTCAGTGATTTTTATTAAATTTATAGAGTTGTCTAGATACCACCACAATCAAATTTTAGACCATTTCCATCACTTCCCCAAATTTCCCTCCTGTCCCTTTGCAGTTACTCCCTGGTCTTACCCTTAGCCCCAGACAACTACCAGTTTGCTTTTATCTCTATAAATTTGCCTTTTCTGGGCTTTTCATATAAATGGAATCATATAATATGCAGTCATTTGTGTCTGGCTTCTTAAAAAAACATATATATACATATATACATATAACAGAAAACAAAAAACATATATATATGTACATATATACATATAACAAAAAACCATATATGCATAAATGCATACATATACACATATATATGTATATATATGAAAAGTTTTTTTCATTTGCTTAATATTTAGAAGGAAATAAGATGGAGCTGAGCATGAAGTGGAAAAATCTCATTCAAGGTTGAATCTGGCACCTTCTGGCATAGATGCCTATTTGCAGAACAGAGAACTGAGGTAGTTATTTGATCAGAATATCAGGATTTGCTTTTTGTGCTCTATCCAGACTTTATCTTGTAAGTAATTCCACATATTCCATCTGATCAACCATGAAAAGTCATCGTAAGACAAGTTGCAGAATTCTTTCTTCTAGGAAGACAATACCTCTTCTCCAGGTCATATATGCTAGCAGGTTTTCTAAACCTGATAAAAGATTTTCTATTCAGAGCCACCAAAACTATCACTGAGGGGAAATATGTCAGCAAAGATGTGTTCCCTACTTTGATCACAGTATAGAAAGAGTATAACTAGTTTTAGTTCAATATTTAGGTAAAGAGCCAAGATTGGATTTTGGAAATCAACTTTGAATTCTTAAGATAAAGCTTTAACATACTAAGGAAGTTAATTTTGGCTTGAACATGAGAGAATATATAGTGCCCACTAACTGAACAGTGGTTGAATAGAAACAAAGGAAAATAAAGCGTGAGTCCTTTAATCTAAGCTCTTTAGTGCTGAGGCATGTAGATGTGTACTGAGCGTAGTGTAGAGTCACAAAGTAAGAGTGTTACATTTTCTTAAAGTTAATTTTAATTGTTGATTTGGAGTAAAACCTTGAATTGAAACTAAAGTGATATATTATGCAGAAGAATGCAAATAAATGTGAATCCTATTTAGTTCATGAATTTTATGTTATAAGAAAAACTAAGAGTCAAAGACATGTCATTTTTATTATGTATCTTCTCTTTTCCATTCCTGGCATTATTGGCACTTGGGTGGAAAAGTACGAGAAGGCTATGCAACTGAAACTGGTACAGGTAATCAGAACTCCTAAACTCCTCTCCCTGTGGACTAGATGTCAGAATTCATAGTTCACTCTATTATAGGATCTCAAGTTGTTTCCGTGATAGGCGTGCAGATCTTTCTTCTTAAGCAGTTTTTGGAATAAGATTGATTTGTATCCTGAGTTTGAGAGAGAGGAATTTTCCTCTTTTCTCTCAGTCTTGTCTCCAGGTGTCATTTCAGTAGAAGTCAGAGGGTGTTATTGCTTACAATTCAAAACAGAGTTTCCCCTTACCCCTTGAAGGGACATGCTGAATCAAACTTTGACCATGTTTGAATGTGAGGTCGTGAACTTTTGCAGTAATTCTTTTTTTTTAGAATGCCTGTCCCCTGGAAAGTCAGGTAGGATACAGAATGACATCATCTATGGGATTTTGTTTTTCTTCATCTGCTGCAAAACATTTGGGGAAATGGCTGTTTCCAGGGGTTGGTGTAACACCCTTTTTAATGGAGAAAAGAGCATGGAAAAGAAGGATGATCTAGTATAAGGAGAAACATTGGGCCAGGATAGAGGACAGTGATCTTGAGAGAAAAGCCTCTTCTTTTGGACTTTGTTGGCTGGTCCTTCTGTCAGTGACTTTGGCCCACCTCCATGCTGAGGGTTTCCAAGAAGAAGAAACATTGTTTTTAAAACAGCTTCTCTGCCTTCCTTCCTTCCTCTCTTTGTCTTTTCCAATTCCTTGTCTTTCCACCTGGTATCCGTGGATATACTTACCATTACTCATTCTAAATCCTGCTACCCCTGCTTTCCAAATCCTCCAAGAATACCACATCATAAATTCTTCTCTGGCTTCTATCACCAAACATATATTAGTGTACGAATCAAGGTCTTTGGCTGAAATTGGGACATTGTTGGATTTGGTTCAGTTGGCTGGATTACTCAAAAACATAGAAGGAAATTCCAGCTTAGAACATACTTTAAAATGCAAAAGATCAACAGAGTTGGCAGCCATCATGGTGATTGAACTGTTGGGTGGCCTGAAGCACTGCTAAAGAAAACAGGGATGCTTTCTGGGGAATTTCTGGAGGAAATCACCTGTTCCTATGGTTCCAGTTCTTTGAGGCTGGCAGCACCCTAAGAACCATGCAGTTTTGAAACAGGTATGGACTTCTTATTGGTCTCATGGATGTTTGCTCAAATCAAAGTATGGAAAAAGGTTTGTTGTTCTTTACCTTGTCTGATTCTGACTCTGTCATACTATTTCCTAGCCCCTAATTTATTCTCTCCCTTTCAAGCCATGCATAGCATAGCTTGAGTAAATATAGTGGACTTACCTTAATTATGTATGAATTTAGCATGAGTGTATTTCGTGAACACATATAAATGAATATCAATTTCATTCTTTTGTTTTTTTTGCCTTTCTGTTCTCTGAAAGGCTAATTCCTCTGTGTATGGTCATTTTCTCAATCTTTCTAAAAAGATTCACCTGGAAATCGTGAGTTTGTGTACATGCCTAGTTATTTAGGCAGACGTAGAACCCCCTCCTCCAACTACTTTGAACTTGAAGCCTCAATTTATCTCTAACAAGGTTCATTTTTTCTTCTCAGACATAAAGGAGAAAAAAAGTAGAGTGCCATGCAAAAAAGTATATTGACCTTAAAACACTCGAGTGTCACACTGTAATCATGTCAGAGAACAGCTTTGGTAATCCTATCCACTTCCATAGACTCTGTTATCTTTGGAACATCATAGAAATGCACAATTATATAAGAGCTGTATGAAGATAACATCACAAGGATATGATACCTCCAAGTCATACCTCTGAAGGCCACTAGTATTTACTAAATATTCCTTCTCTTGCACCTGCTTGCCTAGCGCCTGGTTTTTGCCTTTTGCGTTAGCTTCTGTGCCTTAGTCTGTTTTTAAGCAGACTCAATTTCCAGTGTTTTGGCCAAGTCAACAGCATGTGGGTGTTTCTTGCTTAATTTAGGCATAGCTTAGCTTAGTGAACTCAGTTTTTTAAGCTAGACTTTCATTTTTTTTTTCACTTCCTTTTTCTCTTTCTTCCCTCTGTATGTTATCAGTCTATGTGGCTTTATCGTTAGGTCTGGTATATCTAGAAATTCCAGAGCTGACTTGTTTAGTTCATCTCTTTAATTCAGAAATTCATACGTCGGGTCACCCAGGAAGGCTCACTTCTTCACTATTAAAAGTTTTCTGAGAAGGAAATTCTAGAACCCTCTTTGGTATTTGTTCCAATATTTGGATAACCTACCTGCCAGTCATTTGCCTGGCCATATCACTTCTCTTAGAGTTTTAGCGGAGATGGAAAATCACAGAGCAAGATCTTCTATATGAAAATGTATTGTGTATCAAACTATCAGCATCACACCTGAGATTCTATTTCCATACTAAATGATTACGCTTACTTTTCTACTTTTCTCAAAATCTTATTTATTTAAAAAAAATTTTTTTTTCAATGTTTATTTATTTTTGGGACAGAGAGAGACAGAGCATGAATGGGGGAGGGGCAGAGAGAGAGGGAGACACAGAATCGGAAACAGGCTCCAGGTTCTGAGCCATCAGCCCAGAGCCTGACGTGGGGCTCGAACTCATGGACCGCGAGATCGTGACCTGGCTGAAGTCGGACGCTTAACCGACTGCGCCACCCAGGCGCCCCACTCAAAATCTTATTTAAAAAAAGTATATATAATTTTGTTTCTCTTGGGGATGTTTTATATTTTTTATAATGTAAAAAATTGTACTGGAACAAATGTAAAGTAAAAATTCTCACTCTCATCCCTATTCCTAGAGTTCAAATTCTCTTTCTCAGAGGCAACCAGAATTACCAGTCTTTTGTATATTCTCTCAAAGATAATCTGTGAGTATACAACATAGAGCTGTAACCATATTGTACCCCTCCTCTTTTCCCTCCTTGTCCTTCTTGACACGGTATTTAACACATTCTTCTGAATCTTGTCCTTTTTCACTTAAAATGTTTTAGGGACTGTTTCATCTAAGAATATTAAGGTTTCCTTTGTCATTTTTTTTAAACATTTTTCATTTTTGAGAGACAGAAACAGAACATGAGCAGGGGAGGGGCAGAGAGAGAGGGAGACACAGAATCTGAAGCAGGTTGCAGGCTGTGAGTGGTCAGCACAGACCCCTATGTGGGGCTTGAACCCACCAACTATGAGATCATGACCTGAGCTGAAGTTGGATGCTTAACTGACTTAGCCACCCAGGTGGCCCTCCTTTATTCTTTTTAATAGTAACGTAATACTGCATTTTATGGAGATATTATAGTTGATTAAATCAGCACCCTGCTGATAAGCATTTATTTTTATTACTAAATTTTTTAGCTTTTCACTACTACAAAAAGTAAGAAAATGCGTGTTTTTGTTTGTTAGTCTTTGCGTGCATGTACATGATTATCTATTGGATAAATCCCTAAAAGTGGAATTAACTAGGTCAACAGATAAATGCATTACAAAAGGTGATAGATATTGCCCAGTTGTCCTCCAAAGAAGTTGTACAGATTTACATTTCCACCAGCTATATCAGCTATAAATGAATGTTCGTTTCCCCTTACCCTTGCCAAACACTGTATAATCAAGCTTTTTATTCATTTTCTCAAAACAGCTCTTTAAAATGTTGCTGTCACATATTCCATTGAGAGCCACTGTCACCCATACATCTTTTCCATCCATCCTCTCCTTCAAGTGTATGTAGGGACCCTTGTTATTAGAAACTTTGGTGAGGACTTAGCCCAGAAATCTTTCAACAGAAATACACTGCAGCAGTATTTCACATCTTGTTTTTGTTTTTAATCTTGTTTTTGTTTTCTAGGAAGCAGGGGTGTTGTAGAAAGATGGCAATGTGTTATGGTATTTTTGTGCGATTTCCCTCTTATACTCCTGTTTATCTACATTAGAATCCCAGCAATGAGGTGCTTTAGTGCAATTACCAAGAGCAAGGAGGAATCCGGAACCAAATAGCCTGGGTTTAACCCTTGTCTCTAACACTAATGATCTATGGGTCTTTGGACATTTTATTTCAGCTCTCAGTTTTCTTAGTTGTAAAATGGGCACGATTATAGGATCTGCTTCTCTGAATGAGAACAGAACCTAGAACATAATATGTGCTATATGTGTGGTGGTGGTGATGATGATTAATACTGTCATAGTATTACGGCTGAAAAGATGATCTTTTGAGAACTATCCTTGTCCAGGAATGGATAGCTACATATTCCTAAAACCGTACTTGGTAGCTTAATAGATGCCTGTAAATTAAGCATCCTACTGTCTCTAGTCAATTACTCAGGACAATAGTAAACACTTCAAGGCCATCAGAGTTGCATTGGAATTTTGCACCAGTAACATTACTAATAAGACTATTGATGAGACCATTGTGAGGTCATACTGGGATTTTTTTTTTCCATTCATTGCATTTTGATAAATAAAAACTTGATCTTAACCCAAAACTAATGAAAATACTTTGACTTCATGAGTTCTTCTGTGTTTGTTTCTGGGAGTTTGACATCATTAAAAAAAAAAAAACTTAATAGTGTTCTAAAGTGAAAATATTATGTGTAAAATGTACAGGTCTGATTAGATGATATCATCACATTTGTGACTTTAATAACATCTAATATCAATTTCATATACTCTAAATGGGAACCAAAATAAAATCTAATCAGAGAAGTAAGAGCTTTTGCAGCAAGGGTATAGATTTCTGGCTAAAACATTAGTGTCTGTTCAACTTCCATGGCACATTCCTGTTATGGCTTTAAAAGTCAAATTCATGCAGACCATAATTAGAAAGGAGAGCTAGTTCACCAAGAGGAGAAAAGAGTCACCCTCTTTTTAGGAGATCTGGTATTTTAGTTTCAACCAGTTTGTTGAAGCCTAGTGTGATGAATCAATATGTTAAAGATTCACACCTGTGCCTTTGGGTAACTAAAATCACACATATATGCCATACAAAGGCTGGTGGCTCAGTCGTTATCAGATCTGTATGTGATTCATATGTGATGCCCATTAATGGAAAAGTAATGACTATTTAGCAGTTAGAACTGCAGTACAATCCATCCCCAACTTCTAGGAATGTCCTTTGAGAGCCGATTAAAAGAGATACTAACAGAAGAAACTTCTCCTTCAGTGGCTTTAGCTAAGGCCACTTTTTCTCTGATTTAAAAATGGTCCCTGGGCTCTAGGATACAAATATATCACCTTTTGGTTTGCTTCTATTATGTAGTGAGCTCCTGGTTTAGAAAAGTCCACTAGGGACGGGGCTTTAACAGTTTTTGTTCATCTGGATTTTAGATGGGGTAAACAGATTGGGATCAAGTACCCAGTTAAAGAGTAGATAGGAAGTGAGAGTGACACAGTAAATTATAAATAAGTGGCTTCCAAAAGAGAGTGTGTTTTGTCTCATCAAAGGAAGAAGTAGACGAAATAGCAGAAAAGGAGAAAACAGATTTAAGTTAACTGTTAAGTTAACTCAAGTTAACTCAAGAGTTAACTCAAGACCTCACAAAGTATAAGCAAAGTTAATAGAGTTATTGGATTCCGGGAAAGATTGCTAAATGAAGGAGTAAAGTTTCTCTAAGCATCTTAAAAATAGGCAAACACCTTGCAAACCTAGGAATGATCTTATGTGAACTACCCAGACAAGAGAGGCTATATAGACACCTAGAAGTGTTTACAAATCACAGTTCAGGCCATTGTACTTAATTGTGTTAAATTGGTGTCTGTAATTTGGACATATGTGCATACATATAGTGGTATCTTATGTCAGCACAGTCTGAAATTTTATGCTGATATTTGCCACTGTTTGATTTTCATGACCTAAAGCTACTTGGATATAGGATATGCTCAATAAATACTTAGGTCAATGAGGTGATGAAATGTGCCCATCCCCCTACCTTAATTTATTATTTATATAAATACTCTTCGTAAAGGTACAAGCTGAAAAACTATGACTTTTTGTCTCATCATTGTAAAAGGAAGAAAATTAACCAAAGAATGAATTTGGTCTCTTACCCTTGAAACCTAAAAGAATACATATTACTTTGTCTGTAAAATCAGAGATTTCAGAGAAAATGAAGATTTTGGTGAAGTCTTATTTGGCCAAGTTTTGGTCGAGATCAAGAAAATTTCATAAAGCAAGATAAATGTGTATTAGTAAATATTGTATGTTGTCACTCTTCCTTGTTATTCCAAGAACATTCATTGAGAGTTAACTGGATTTTAGATGTTGATGCCAGTTTTAGGGGTTTATACTATGGATTTCCAAGGAAAATGCAAAAGGAATGCTTATATATATATTGGGCACCCTCCCCCTTGTTTTCATTTTCTTTTTCTCTAGAGAAATTGGAACTCAGGTGTATGTACAGATGGCTCCTGGCTTACAATAGTTTGGCTTATGATTTTTTTTTTACTTTATGATGGTGTGAAAACAATACGCATACAATAGAAACCATATTCTGCATTTTGATGTTTTCCTGGGATAGTGATAAGCAGTATGGTACTCTCTTGTGATGCTGGGCAGTGGCAGTGAGCCATAGCTCCCACTAAGCCATGCGGTCACGAGGGTAGATAAGCCATACACTTACAACCATTCTGTTTTTCACTTTCAGCGCAGCATTCAATAAATTTCATGAGATATCCAACACCTTAGTGTAAAGTAGGCTGTGTGTTAGATGATTTTGCCCAACTGTAAGCAAATATTCTGAGCATATTTAAGGTAGGCTAGGCTAACCTGTGATGTTTGGTAAGTTAGGTGTATTAACTGCACTTTCTATTTATAATATTTTCAACTTAATGATGGATTTATTGGGATGTTCACCCCATTCATTGTAAGTTAAAGAGGATCTACATCTCTACAATCCTGGGGCGTCTGGGTGGCTCAGTTGGTTAAGTGTCCAACTTTTGGTTTTGGGTCAGGTCATGATCTCAACAATTTCGTGAGTTTGAGCCCCACATGGGGCTCTGCACTGACTGTGTGGAGCTTGCTTTCGATTCTCTCTTTCTCCCTCTCTCTCTCTCTACCCCTCCCCTACTCATGCCGTCTCTGTCTCTCTCAAAATAAATAAATAAACTTAAAGAATTAAAAAAAAATCCAGATGAATTTCTCACAGATTTTGTTCAGGGATGGTTCATTTCAACATTTCAGTTCAACATAATAGTTTCTTTTCTTCACAATTCATTTGACCCTTGAACAGTGTGAGGGGTAGGGGTTCCAACCTCCTTGCAGTTGAAGATCAACATATAACCTTTGACTCCCCCAAAACGTTACTATTAATAGCCTACAGTTGATCGGGAAGCCTTATTAATGACATAAAGAGGAGATTAACACATTTTCTATGTTATATGTATTATATACTGTATTCTTACAATAAAGTAAGCTAGAGAAAATAAAATTACTAAGAAAATCATAAGAGGAAATATATTAACGGTAGTGTCCAAGAAAAAACCTGCAAATAAGTGGACCTGCACAGTTCAAACCCATTTGTTCAAGGGTCAGCTGTATATGTGTATTCCTTGTGTTGAGGTCCTGCACACTGGTATCTGACCACTTGCTGGGAGCCAAGTGAGGTGAGTTCCTGCTCTCCTTTCAACACCAAATATTTCAGACACTAATTTTGAGTAAGAATGGTGTTTGTTTTCCTTTCTACTTTTGTACAATTTGTTTTTGTACTCTAATCCATTTTATTTATCTAATACACAATAAGATTTACAAGGTGACAAGTTTAATAAGTATTAGTGTTAGGCACAGTTTATATTTTGAAAGTTAGGAAGGGCCACTTTATCAGTGATCTGTAAGATGTGCTAACATTATCAACCAAACTCTGCATTCCTGTTTGGTGAGAAGATAAATAAATCAATGGGTATACATCCCTTTCATTGTTCCTAAAAATGCATATGTATGTGTACATGTGTGTGCAGGTCTGTGTGTATTCTAGCAGGTGTCAGTTACATGTTACAGAGGAGAAGGTTTAATTTGAATTGTTTCCAGAACAATTAGCCACAAAGTGTAAGTCTACCTATTGATTCAGAGCATCTCAACAGTTTTTCTCAACTTCACCAATTTTGGGAAGAAAACTTAGAGACCAGGAGTTGTTGCTTTTTTTTTTTTTTTAATTTTTTTTAACGTTTATTTATTTTTGAGACAGAGAGAGACAGAGCATGAACAGGGAGGGGCAGAGAGACAGGGAGACACAGAATCTGAAACAGACTCCAGGCTCCGAGCTGTCAGCACAGAGCCCGACGCGGGGCCCAAACCCACGGACCGTGAGATCATGACCTGAGCCGAAGTCCGACGCTTAACCGACCAAGCTACCCAGGCGCCCCAGGAGTTGTTGCTTTTAAAAGAAATGGAGTAATTTGCTGGCTGTTCTGTTGACCAAGTGACTAAAATCACGGAGCTTTCTAACATAAAGATTATTGGAAGATAGGGAAATAAACCGTAAAGGGATATATAAATTTTCCTTCCAAAAATAAAGTTCAGAGTAAATCTGATTATATAATATTTGAACACTAAAAGACTACACCGTTATCACCAAAGCCTTGTGCTGGCACTTTGTCAGAAGCAGTGTTCAAGGTGGCCCCTGGAAGGGCCCTCATTAGGGAGTAGAAAGCAAGAGAAAATATCAAGGGGTAAAGGCAGGAGGTATGGAGTTTACTTATAATGATCTAATTGTTCATCTTCCTGAATAGCTGATGTTACATTGCAGTAGAAAGAGGTTAAACGGCATATGTGTTTGAGAAGAGAGACAAAATGTATCAGAGATCATGTCTCCTGAAACAAAGTCCTGAATACTTATGAGCTCAGGATCTTCCCAAGAGACCTGCTGGAGCACATTTTTTAATATCAGCATATTATAAGTGGGAAACCAAGGCTTATGGAATCCAAGTGCATTGCCTCAGGTCTCAGAGTGATTAGTAACAGGCATGAATCTTCATAAATTCCATTTTCTAATTCTTTCTTTAAAATTTTTTAATGTTTATTTTTGAGAGAGAGAGAGAGAGAGACAGGTGCGAGCAGGGGAGGGACAGAGAGAAAGAGAGACACAGAATCTGAAGCAGGCTCCAGGCTCTGAGCTTTCAGCACAGAGCCCGATGTGGGGCTTGAACTTACGAACCACGAGATCATGACCTGAACCGAAGTCAGATGCTTAAACCGACTCAGCCACCCAGGTGCCCCTCCGTTTTCTGATGCATAATCAAATGAACATTCTATGTCACCTAAGTCACACTATCTTATAATGATACCACAGGACATTTTTTTTCTTCAGAATTAGTAAAAAGAAAAAAGAAGGAGTTAGGGACCACTGCAGAGGTACAAATTAGAGAGGATATTATGACCTAAACTCTTGGATGTGGTAGGAACAGCCACATAAATAGAAGGAAATTTAGTTCTGAACCTTGGAGATGACAGAAATAATATTGGTATTATCCACAAGTGTGGGCAGGTTCAAATCTGTAGCATAAACAGAGGGCTTACTCCTCTGTTGCAGGGGTAATAAAGAGGAAGCAAATTGGAAACACTGAAGGGAGAGGGAAGAAGGCCCCCTTATTTCCTGTGAGTCGGTTTCCTGTGATAGTCAGTCGGGGAGCCCTTTTCCTTCCTTCCACCCCCAGAACCTGAGGGAAAGGAACTACTCTCATGGCCGGAATGAGGATGCCCACAAGAGTGGGATGGCGAGAGCAGCAGGGACAAAAGGCTCGAAAGAAGCAAAAATGGCAGATGGCAGCAACAAATGTGTGCAGGACAGGCAAAGAGAAAGAGAAAGGGCACACAATATCCCTTATGGAGCAGCAGAAGAGCAACGTGTCTTATCACTGTAGAAAAAATCAGTATTTTTCTGATCTCCCAGAGAAAAAGAAAATGCAGAGGAAGATGAAGACAGTATGATGAAGCCACTGGGCTAGGGAATGGTTAGAGAATGCTTACAACTGTCTTGTGAGGAGGAATTAATATTTGAAATTAAACTCACATGACGTACCTGTCAATAGTTGGAACGTTTAACTTAACTGTTTTACTCACGGATTGTTATTTACAGGCAAACCCTTTTGATGAAGGAACCCATTAAAAAAAAAAGGCTTACCAATTGTCAGGAATAGAAATGCTAGATATTGTACTTATCCTTAGCTGAGTTTATCCACACCTTTACACACCTGGTGGAAAACAGAAGTGTGAGGATCTCACGATTAACATCTCAAAGGCATGAAAATTAAATACCAAGTGAAGACACTACTCCATTCTTTCCCCTCCACATTTTCCCTGAACCATTTCCTCTGTCACAGCAAAAATGGATGCTAAGTCCATTCACAAGGACATATGCAATAAAATTTTGAAAAGCTTTGCTCTTATATAAAGTGCATCAACTTCACAGATGGCTACTAGTTTTAGTAAAATAATAGCAAAGAAGGAGTGTTTTTTTGCATGCCAGGCATTGGGATGAGCAGTTTGCTTGCATAATCTTATTTAATCTATATTCCAATCTTATAAAGTCGATGTTATCTTCATTTTAGAAATGAGAATTAATTATGCAAAATGCTTGCCCAGCTTAAGATTCAGTCTTTTTGATCCCAAAGCCACAGCTGCTGGCCGTGGCACATAGTGTCTCTTCTGCTTAGAGGCTGCAATGTGCATGCTCAAATATAAGCAGTCCACCACCCAGGACAAATGCTGATGGTCCCCATGCAAGATGCCACTTCTAGTCACCAGTAGTTCCTGTTTGATTTTTAGGTTAATCTTTCTGTAACCTTGACCTTTTCCACACTCAGGCTTCCTTTCCTCAGCTTTATGGGCACATTAGTGGCCCATTTTTGTTCATAACTAGTGTCTAAGGCACTGTTTAATTCTATGACTGAAAGTTCCTTAGCATTTAGGGATGCCTAGGGGATGCATTAGGAAGTATCATACAGGCATGGAGATGACTAAGAAGGGAGCAGTGCTAGAATGCTGTAAGTGATCATAGCTTAGTCATCTGTGTGCCCAGTGCTTTGTTGGCCAAAGTACTCAGAGTACACATCTTTCAGAACTTACCACATTGCTTTATTTGCCTCTCAGTGTGTCTCTGGAACCAATGACTGGACTCCTCACAGTTCAGGAAAATGTTCCATTTATCATTGTGTCTTCACTGGCTAGCACAGTGGCTGGCACACATATGGTTGGAATTAATGCACATTTATTGAGTTAATTAATAATGATACACCTGATGGCTTGACACTTTGGGCCACAGGAGAAATCCACGTGGATGAATACAGATTTCTTAGAGGAAAATTGTTCGATGTTTACAAAGAGGGAAACCTCAGCAGATCATAGCTTTTACCATGATAAGGACATTTGTTCAACTCCTACAGAGAAAATATACTTTTAGAAATCCTTACTAAATACTGATTAGAAGGCTAACATTTAATGTGAGGAAATGTGATTTCAAAGCAATATGATTCTTCTTTTGCCTAAATGGTACTTGTTCAAAGAGATATTTAAGGGGGTTCCTGGGTGGCTCTGTCGCTTGAGTGTCAAACTTTGGCTCAGGTCATGATCTCACAATTTGTGGGCTTGAGCCCTGCATTGGGATCTCTGCTGTCAGCCCGGAGCTTGAACCTGCTTTGGATTCTCTCTCTCTCTCTCTCTCTCTCTCTCTCTCTGTCTCTCTCTCTCTCTCTCTCTCTCTCTGTCTCTCTTTCTCTCTCTCTCTGTCTCTCTCTCTCTCTCTCTCTGTCTCTGCCCTTCCCCTGCTCATGCTCTCCCTCTCTCAAAAATAAACAAATATTAAAAGAAAGAAAGAGAGACATTTAAGGCACAGCCTACCTTTGTGGAGTATTGCTTTGTACATGTCAGAGTGTGTTCCTTTTATGTCTCATCTATCCTGGATGAAAACCTTTCCTCTTTCCTCTACTGGTTTTTATAAGCCTCTGTAAGCTTCAAACTGATCCTAAAGAGAATAAGGAAGATAACTCAGCAGAAAAATGGAACAAACACAAACAACAGCAGCAGGAGGAGTGACAGCATTCCATAGCGCAGAGAACAGAACTTTTAGGCTCAGTTACACCTGCTCATTAGCTATTAGTCCCAAGGCGATTCCTCTGTGCCATCATTATTATTAGTAATAGCTGTAACATCATTTGATGAAGAAGAAAAATATTTGAACAGAAGCCTAGCTCCCAACCATGTGCTTTCCATCCCAGCATTTAAACCAGCACCAAAAAAACAGCATCGTCCTATGGCCTGGTATCTTATGGCTTGAATTGCTCGTTGATCATTTGAACTTGGAACAATAGAAACATCGGTTTTCCAGGCCTCCTAGCTACTTGTCTAATGTTTCTGATTTGTCAAAGGGAATTGCTTCCTTTGTAAAATATTTTATAGAAGGCAGGACAGGAATTGGCATTTGAAGAAGTGGAGTGTACCCAAGATAGCTTCCAGGGTTTTTGTGACGGGGTTTTGTGGCAGCCAGTTTAGGATCTTGTGTGAAATTAATTCAGGACTACCTGCCCTGCTCCAATTAGGGTCACATTATTAACAGGGAGGGTCCTCATCTACCAAAGTCACAGGGACCAAGGGTTAGTTTAATCCTAGAGGGGTTAAGCTGTCTCTGGTAAAGTTTAGTGGTACAAGTGATATCCAATTATGTATTTGCCCATGATGAAATATATCCAGAAGAAATAAAAACAGCAACAAACTCATATGGGCTGGCATTTAATGAGCATCTATTTTGGGCCAGGTAATATTTTTAGTTGTTACGTATATTATATCCTTTAAGCCCTACAAGAATCATATGAGGTAAGCAGGGCCATTTATATAATTTGTGGGGCCTAGTGCAAATGTGAGCCTCTTGTTCAAAAAGTAGGGGAAAATATTTCCTTTTTTTTTCTTCTCTCAACCTATTAAGGTGATGTTTTTTTTTTTTTTTTTTTAATTTGCTTCTAATATGTTCCCTCCAGCATGAAGATATGCATGGAGTGAGTAGGAGTAGGAGTAGGGAGTCAGAGGCCCCCAAGACTTTACCCCATGACTCTGCAAGTTGGGGCAGAAAGTAGCAGCAGTTACTGGGTGGAGCTGGAAAAGCAGGTGGCCAAGAACTTGTTCTGGGGAGATAAGACCACTTGTGAACCAAGTTTCCCATTGAACTTCACTTATAAAATGCAAATTCAATTCCTTAGAATTCCCTAAAATTCCTAAGAATTTTAAGACAGTGATTGCAGAACCTTGAACCCTAAACCTAAAGGGTTCTGTGTGACTGTACTGGTTACATACTGTACAAATAGATATTATTATTTGAATTTTACAGACAAGGTAACTCCAGTCATCAGAAAGTAGGTTTTTTGTGGCATATTTGTCCATCCTATAATTACTAAAACATACTGTGCCTATCGCATACATCTTGGCTTGTTGTAAATTTTGGTAGACTTTTAATCCTGCATTTTGTAAATTCCTAATTGCTCCTGAATGTCTTTCCTCAAGGCCAAGGATAAATTATGAATCCTATGAGTTATCCTTTCCATAAAGGTTTACATAATGGCATATAATAAAGCATCACATTTTCCTGGCCAATGGAAACTTGCTTTATTTTTGAATAAACTCCTAGTCCGTTTTTACTGTACCTCCACCTTCAGAAGTCGAATTATCACTTATAGATCATCAGAAACTAGAAACAGAATTTGGAAATCATCACACTAATGTGCCATTGCTGCAGAAATCCCTTGGACTAACTGAGGAAGGGGGTGGAAAGAGCATTCTGGGAATAATTGACCATTCACCATCTTTAGAACAATGCTGTCTGACACCTTAGTTTCTAATTTGTTATTCCAGATTCACCCTTACCTAATCTAAAGATAATCAAATGAATGTCCTTCAAAGGGAATGAATGCAAAAACCAGTAGGCCCCATCCGAATATTTTAAAGAAAAAGCTCTGTTCTTTCCAACAAATTCCACAGAATCTTTGGAACAGAACGGGAGTAAATTGGTTTCAAGTTAATAAGTGAAAGTAAAACACTTGCTGTGGCTGTAATGAGTGCCATTCCTAAGGGCTGCCAGACCATGACATTTTTCAGTGTCTTTCTGGAAAGAATAATTTATGTAAGCTTCCACTGAGCAGCCGTTAGTAGCTTGCCTTGCCCCTGCCTTCTTTGTGATTTGGGGCACTGCAGTGCAAGCTGACATGCTGAGCTATTTGGCTGTCTCAGCCTCATGGCCAGCTCTTACTCAAAACAACGTCAGGGGAATATGACAACATCCCTCCAGGGATGTAAGCTAGATTTCTTAGAATAATTGTATTCATGGAAGAGAATTTCCTTGTACTTACAGTATACTTTGTTCTGTGTAACAACATAGTTAGGTCTGATTTTATTGCCATCACCTTTGAAGGCATATATCCACTCTCTTATGGAGTAGTTATGTCTTTCCACTCAAATTGTCTTACACCAAGGAACTGGTTTATTGGGACTCTCTATCCAGACTGATGGTTTAACCATCACGACTACCTGCAGGCAGCACGTGTTTATTAATGAGGGCTTGATCACCTTTTCATGTGATTACATGTTAGTTTAGTATTCCCTTCTAAATCGCCACTTAGTTTATAATTCAATTGTTATTGATCCAAGAGCTATCAGAGAGTAATTGATTGCAAGTTACATGTTTGGGAGGTAGGTTAACTCTCAGACTCACTCTGTTTGGAGAGAATGTTGCTTTGACTAAAAATAAATGAAGCTCATACTTAAATATTTATCTCAGAAATGAGAGCCTCTGGTATTAAATAAACTTTATCACTGAATATTTTCATCAAGACTTGGAGACTTGGTGGTCCACTCTAAAAAGTCTAGACAGAGGTTGGCTAACTTTTTTTCTATAAATGGCCAGATAGTAAATATTTTAGGCTCATGAGCCATACAGTCTCTTTCACAACTGAATTCTCTGCCATAACTGATTTATGCTATTGTAGTACGAAAGCTGCCATAGACAGTACGTAAACTAATGGGCAGTGGGCAAGGCTGAGTTCCAATGAAAGTTTATTAACTAAAATAGGAAGCAGGCCAGATTTGGCTCAAGGGCCATAGTTTGCTAATCCCTGGACTAGGACCAGAAGAGAGGTATGTTTGTAGAAACTATGTTGGAGAAGTAGACTAAACTACCTAGGATTCCAAACTATAAAGTCAATGAAAGTTTGAAGAACTACTTAAAGCAATTTTTATTCTAGATGCTGGTAATGCAGTGCTGAGCAAGATCAACATTGGCCCTATCCTTAAGAAGTTTGCATTTTATTTGAATTGTTCAGGAATGTAGAAATACATACATGAGTTCAGATAATGCCAAATTCAGTAATTAAAATTATACAAGATAAAGTGCCTGGAGGTGGGAGGGAGTACAGCAGTAGAAAGGATCATCCTGGATTCCTTTCTTAGAAAATGATATTTGAACGTTGGACATTTGGAACTTGAATGATGAGAAGGATCAAGTCTTGGGAAGGCTTAGGGAAAGAGTATTCTGTGTAGAGGCATTAAAAAAAGTCAAGGCCTTATGAAAGGAATGTACATGGTGTGTTTGAGGAACAGGAAAACATGAGTGTGGTTAAACCAGGGCAGGTGGGGCAGAAGGAAAAGGACTCTCCATCTCTATCTTGAACTGTCCCCTTTAGACTGACCTATAATCACAATTTTAAGTGAGTTAAGGAACTCACCTTGGGATTTAGAACCATACTCCGTTTTATCATCTATTCTCTTAGGGAGGCAAATTCACAGGTATCTGTCATAAATGCTTGATGTCTAAGTATAGTTTCCACCATTTCCAATCCACAATTATTAAAGTAGAAGCAAGCCAGTGCTTCAGTTCAGAAATGGCTAAATCACTGTTTGAACCATGTTAAAGAAATGATGAGACCAGGACATCAGAAGTAAGAGCCGGGGCGGGGGGATAAGAAGGCCATGTATCAGATCAATAGGTCTAGACATTGGAGCCATGTAGAGGATTTCACAGCAGTGATCTTGGATTGCTAAAGTGGGTGAAAAAGGTCAACCATTAGTAGTTTCAGTATGGATGCCTAGATGTCCCAAACTCACCAGTCGATGGGATATTGTAGATGGAAGCAATCCAAATCCTACCTTAAAAGAATCAACTCAGTTTGTTTTACGGAATTTACTGCATCTGGTCCTATATTGTAATTTTATGAAGCGTTGGAAATAAGATTATTTTAAATTCCTTGTTGTTTGGGGTTGTGAAACCACCCAAGGAGAATTGCTTGAATCTAAACAAAACACCTTGAATTAATTTGATCAAGTCCTTTGTCTCAGTTGAGTAGAATTTGAGGAAATGGTTCTACCAGAATTAAGGCCAGCTCAGGGAAATTAATTTAGAGTGTCTTGCCTTGAAAGACAAGTTAGTTTTCTAGGTGGTGGTGTTTGATAACAGTGCTTCAGATGAAAGCAAAAGAATTTTGTGTTCTGTTAGGAATTACTGGAAGAGACCAAGAACAGTAACCTCTTGCAATTTCATATAGCCAGAGGGAGAAGTCAGTCTGCATTAATGAACGAACGTTATGTTTTTTTTTAATAAAATTGCTTTCAAAATACATGCAATAAGTAGACCAAGATGTGATGTGATGTGATGTGAGTGTGTGTGTGTGTGTGTGTGTGTGTTGTGTATCTCTATCCCAGTAAATGGTCTTAGAGGTTATGTAAGCCTGACTTATTACTACCATTTTAGTTGATTAAAATATAGTATTTCTTCCAAGGTACTTGGATCATACTTAAAATTATTTTTACAAGCAATGCAACTAGGTTCAGCAAAACTGGTTTGATATCTTAATTTGCTTCACATACCCATTGTTTACAGATGCTATAAAGATATATGTTAATGTAGATTCTATTACAAATTCTAAGTTTGTCTCTGATTCTGAATTAATAAGTTTTATTGAAGGTAGAAGTCTGAATGTAGCATCTCTGCTAATATAATATAGGATTTTCACAAGTTAATTGGTCAGGAGAATGAAAGTAAGAGATTATATTTTGTAACGTGGGGTATTTTTTTTCCTACCTTGTCTTACTATAAGATATTACAGGAATTTTTAAAATTTAAAAAAAATATTTAAATCAGGATTTTTGTATCACTTTTTACTGGTGTTTCATATATTGAGTTAACATAATACCACGTGCTGGGGGCATTAAAGAAAATTATTTAACAATAAAATAGTATTTGGTGGTTCCATTTATTTTTTTTTTTTTCCTTTTTCTAAGAGGATATAATGTATTCCTTCAAGCATCTTGAATCTCTTCCTTGGGAGTTGGCAGCAGCAACTGTTATAAAGGGAACATTTTTGAAATATGGGTCTTAATCACATTGAGGGCCATATCCATCAGAGTTTCCATTTTATACGGCACATTCAACTTCATTCATCTGACAGCAATGAAATAATACTACTTTAGACTTCTATGGAAGTTTTATTGAATATCATCAAATGCTTAGCAAATATTTAAAACATTTCACATATTCTTACAACTGGGAATCACACATTGAAGATTATTTCCTGGTTTGGGAACATTAATGTAATGAAAAAGTGATAAATATATCTTGACCTGACATGAAAGTAGAATAAGATGCTAACTTTACTGAATGGCTCGATACTTCTTATAGAACAGAATAGCAGAAATACTACTTTTTCCTTAAACTGTTTGCTAGGCCAAGGTCATATGCCTTATTCTCATGGCTAAAGCTGGTGATAAAGCTTGGACTTTTGATTTCCAAACTGTAGCATGCTGGTATCCGAGCTGATGAAGCAAGCCACTGTTCTCACTGCAAATGGATAGGACAATAACATGTTCACTTATTTGCAGTTTTAGCAGAGGTTTCATGGGTGAGTATCAACCTCTTTTCCTCCATTTCCTGAAACATCCTGTGGTTTGGAATGTCACCATCCTTACAATCCACTTTCTCTTAGGGTGCCTGGGTGGTTCAGTTGGTTAAGCGTCCGACTTTGGCTCAGGCCATGATCTCATGGTTTGTGGACTTGAGCCCCGTGTTGGGCTCTGTGCTGACAGTTTGGAGCCTGCTTTGGATTGTGTGTCTCCCTCTCTCTCTATCCTTCCCTCACTCATGCTCTGTCTCTCTGTCTCTCTGTTTCTCAACAATGAATAAACATTAAAAAAAATCCACTTTCTCTTATGCTTTAGTAATACTGAGCAAAAAATAATGTAATTATCATTCACATTTATATTTGATTGTTTCATAAATAGTAGAACCATAACTTAAGTAGGTAAAATTGTTCTCTCATTCTTTGCCTTTGTTCAGGTTCCCATATGAAATTGCTGTTTTTGGAAAATAGGTTTCTAATTCCCTTGCCCTTGCAGTAGATATATATTTTAGAAAATTGTTTCTAATTCAAAAGAGGTTTCGCTTTGTCTCCTGGATGAAAAATGGTTACCAAGTTTTCCAGTTGCATATAATTATACCTGTCAAACAGCTGGTGATGGCTACCTCAAGAAGTCCACACAAGATGTTGACACAGTCAGCTTCTCTCTTTAGGTGTCTTGCCATGAAGTGGGTGATCCTTCCAGATTCCAGGTGCTACTCCTTAGCTGGATGTTTTACTTTATAAGGCAGTAGCCCTTCATGAAAAAGCTGTAATTACACAGCATTCAGGTATTTCATCATTAAGCTAACAGCCAAATACAAGAAAGCACATGGCATGAGAATTTGAATCTAAGCTCAGTAGGAAGGAGGCTATAGCTTAGTCTTTGTTCCCCACTTTCTATTTGTTTTGGACGAGTCCTGTCTATGACTTGATGTGTGACAGTGGCAATACCAGCCTACTACTCAGAGGAGAAAAGAGGACGATGAGAGCGGTAATGAAAGCCCTTCAAGCAAAGGCAAGCACTACTGTAAGCAAAAGCCATCTCTTTTGACTTCCCCACACCCCCCATTTTTGAAATCTAATTGATCTCAGATGTGGTTTAAATAATATGATGTCAATTGCTAGGATCAGAGGAAACTGAATATTCTTATCAGTATCCTCGTGACTCGGTGATTGTAGCTTTTTAGAGGACTAAATTTGTTACGTGGAACTCTGAAAAGGAGCCCACGTGTTATTTGGAAACTGTTGATTCTGTTGAGCACTACTAGGCGCTGTGTAAGATATAAGAGTTGTTGAGTCCTGGCCAATGGAGTGTATAATCTCCTTTCACTTATCAAATAGGTCCCTGGGAAAGAGATGAAAATTTTACCTGTGGAAGTTGTAACCAAGGGGTTTGAGATGAATCTCTGTGAGACTGATGCCCATGGCACCCTCACCCAAACCCTGTGAAAGCTGATACATCCCTTCTTGTTTCTGCAAAGTTCTCCTAGTTCTGTTGCTTTGTAAACAAAATGGTTTATTTTCATGCTCTTGGACAAATTCTGTAATTAGGACACTACACATTGTTCAGTGCTCTATTTTATTTTATTTTTCATTTTTGTCTAAGACCTCATGTCTTTTGAGTGGCTTCTTCCTTTGGAAGTTCCTGGAGCTCATCTTGGTAACCCATAAATATCAGGAAGCCTCCAAGATTTCTAGTCTTGTGAAGTTTACAGAACATTCATTTCCACGGCCTGTTACTCTATCTAGGGGGATCATCGTGTGTCCATCTACTCTTTAGGCATGGCAAGATGGACCGTCCTTGGACTAAACATTTGGCTCTGCTTCGTGTATAATTCTTTTCACTCGCTGCTTTTCTTAGAGTGTTTCAGTAAGAAAAGCATCAAAGCAACCTGGCCAAGAGGAGAAATCTTGGGTCAGGAAAACTTAGAGACATATTTGAAGAGAACATTTGATAACAATTAGAAGATTTTAATTTATCAGGGTAGAAGAAAGCTATTTTTCTGTAGTTAGAGTTGTAAGAAGTGACCTTCAGAATCTGAAAAAAAATCTCAACCGTTGAAGCCCTACTGTGTTCCAGGCACTATGGTCAACAGTTTATGTTCATTTTCTCATTCAGTCCTCTCAGTAGCCCTACCAAGGAGGTATTATTATTATTATTATTATTAGTCTTTCAGGTGAGGACATAAATGTATTCAATAATACTCATCCAGTGTTTATTGAGTACCCATGTGTCTAACTGCTGAAAATATAGCTGCAGACAAGACAGCTTATGTTTTAGAGATAGAGACAGACAAGTCGCAAATTAACAAATAAATAGCATAATCTTCCTGGGGCAGTGTGTCATGAAGAAAGGAAGGCTAGGTAAGCAGGGAATCAGGGTAAGAGGATGGTCAGGAAGGCCTCCCTAGCAGGGGCCATGGAGCTGAGAGCTGAGAAATGTAGGAGGCCACCCTGCAGGGGTCTCAGGAGAAGCAGTTCAGGCAGAGGGTCTTGTCAGTGCAAAGGTGCGTTTGCAGGACAGAAAGAAAACATATGTGGCCTGGAGAGGGGACAATGGGTGGGGAGTGGTAAGAAGAGAGACAGGGGCCAGGAGGTGTCTTGCCAGTTAAGGCAAGGAGTTTGGATCTTATTTAAAGAGCAGCAGGGAGCTTTGGGGATGTTTCAGATAGATAAGTGATGTGGTTCAAGTTATATATCCCAACATTCCCTGAAGAGGATGAGTAGTTTGTTCAAGGTGAGACAGGTAAAATGAGGAAAGAGGGAGGGAGTTAAATTGCTCACCTGGGACTCAAACCTGGTCCTTCTGCCTTCAGACCTCTTCCCAGCATGCTGTACAGTTTAACCTGATCACCAGTATCAAGAGATTGGAAAGGAAGAATGTAGACAGTGGTAAGAGAGGAAAACCACAGTGTACACATTCGAGCCAAAGGTTCAATTATTTTAGGAAAATTAAACAGGGAAGTTAGTGCCAACTTCTGGGAATCTGGGATACAGCTTGCCTTTGAGTGGCCGGCTTGTGTGTCTTATAATGTCGATCTTCAACCCCCTGTAAACCGGGTCACAGTGAGTAGGTTCCTGTTTAGACGCTGAGAAGAGCAAAGCTTACTGAGTCCTTGTGCTCAAGGAGGGCTAGTTGGTTTGGGTTTGCTGAAACTCTGTTGCTGAATTTTCTCTTCCTTCTTGCTCATAACCTGACTGTCTAGCCATTCCTGCGCCCCTCCCCCCGCCCAACACATGCTAAATGCAGAAAGCAGCAAGTTTTGGAAGGTTAAGGAGCAAGTTGTACTAGTCACACTTTTCCCTGCCCTGCTAAATCAAGAACTGCATACGGCATGTGGTGGGGAAAAAAAGAGAATGCTCCTTAAGAATTTTTTTTGTGTTGCAGCCTCCAGTCCTCCTCCCCCCTCTCTCCCCCCCCACCCCCAGTCCATCTGTGAAGCCTGAATTCGTATACAGGCTATCTGTCTACAGACGCCCCAGCCTTAATCACGTTCCCGTATTGTGTATCGCTCCCAAATCTATCTACTTATGTCAGTTGTTTACCAGTTCCCTTTGGCTGTCTGCTCTTTATCATATTATTGATCAGTCAACCCTGGGAGGTTCAGGTTGGGGAAGAGAGAGAGTGGGCCTGGAGAAGGAAAGCAGGAGTGGAGACTAGCGGGGGGCGGGGTGGGGGGGGAACTATCAGTAAAGATGTTTCCAAAAATAGCTCAGCCAGGCTGATGATAGCTCTGCTTGCGGCCGCCCTTATGGAATTTACGCACTTCACTAAGATTCTCTGCTAAAATGTATTCCGCCAGCTGCTCCTGCAGTTGGTGGTAGCTAGCGGTGTTGGTGGTGGCAGTGGGCCGGCCACACCTTCAGAGAAGAAATTGGAACCAATAGGGTTGGGGCAGGATGGGCTGCCACACAGAGAGAGGAGATTTGTCAGGGCCTATTAGAACTCTTCCAGGTGTGAGGCATCTGTGTTCTTTTTAAGGTATAATCTGGGCACTTGGCATCCAGCGTTTTGTTGTTGTTGTTGTTTCCTCCTAATCCTTTTTAATGATGTGAAGGGATGAGTGATGAGAAATGGTGGTGTTTCGCACCCACTGGCTGCCTGTTATTTTGTGGTTGTTGCTACAGTGTATTGTATACATAGAGTTTTTTTCTCTTTTGCCTCTCCTGTTGGGGATTCAGTTACACAAACCTCTCAGCCTTATAATAACACTTTGGTCTCAGCCAGGACCTTCATTTATGGAAGTACCTCTACAAAGTTGCCGGATCTAATAATGTAGCAAACCTAAGTGCAACTTTTATAAAGGGCACTGCCACTCAAATATGCTAAGCCTGTGCCATGTAGAAAATGCAGTGTTTCTCACTTTGATCTGATCTAGTCATATGACCCCTTCTCAGAATGAAATGATCTTGCACAGGCTGTCAGAATTTTGTAATCAAGTCTCCTCCAGCCACTCTACTTTTTATTCCTTTTTTTTTTTTGCATCTAGTTTTCTCCTGAAACAATGTGGGGGTGTCCTTGTAATTTGGCACATTTGTGGTCTTGCTCTGACAGGCAGCTCACACTGAACCAGTTTTTAAGATCTCTTGAAAAATTTGTCTACTTCATCCCAAATCCCTAAGTATTAAACTTGTATACTCTGGAGAAAGTTAAGATGTTTAAATTTTCCAGACCAGGGAATCTTAGGAAACCAGCCAGAAACAATATAAAAGGGAAAAAGGAAAGAGGATGTGTTACGTATTCTCTTCTCTGTCATGATGTGTGTGTGTGTGGCGGCTGGGGGGGGGGGGGGGTACTGGGGAGAATAACAACTGTCTCCTTACAGATTTCAGCTTCTGTTGCTGCCCTGAGTATAAATATTGTTATTCAGACAGGCTTTTGCCTACTTCGTGGTAGGCTATTCAGTGAGCTATGAGATATGGAGAACCTAAGTGAGGGACTGGCCAAAATGCGTTTTCCAGGTTCAGAACATGTATTTCACTAGGTCAAGTTTCCACTGAGCATCTGCATTTTTTATCAGTATGCTCAGTAATTCTGATGTAGGTTATATGGGGATCTCAACTCCAGAAATCTTGGTCTAAAGTTTGGTAGAATTTTTTTTTACAAGTGAGTGCTATAATTTGGAACTCTTAAGAGGAAACTGAAGGAAAATAAAGCTGGCGTTGTCTTTGTCTTCTGTGATAGCTTAGCACTCTCCAGTTATAGCGTATTTCATGACATGTATTTTGTTTCCTTTTGTTTTAATTTGTTGCACACTTACTGCCTTTTTATGTATAATCCATGTTGAAGCGTGAATGGGACAATTTACATTAGTGGAAAGACAGCATTGGTGAAAAGTGGGGGAAAATAGACTAGGACAGAGGAACACTTGGGCTGAAGTCCTACAGTGTATCAGGGACCGCTATTTCCTTACTGCAATCCAGATTAGATCTACATTTCTTCTCTTAATGCAGCAGAAAGGTGTATTGAACCTTAGAGTGTCCATGGGGTGTATTTAGCTACTCCCTCCCTACCATCTGTCTGGCTTCCTGATATCTGTGTTCAAGTTCACTTAACCTACATCGCCACCTACTGTCCACCCCCACCTCTAACTAAGGAACTTTTGCTTGGGGGTGGGTGGAGATGAGGTAAGAGAGGCCACATCATGAATGCAAAGGGAGATTGGACTCCTGTTTTGGATGCTTTATTTGCATTGGTTTTTGCAGAGTTACAGCATTTCTATCGTTATTTCTAAGGTCTCCCTTTATTTCAATCCAGAAGCAAATTACCTTGGGTTAGAAATAGCAGCCAAGTTCTGATTAAAATGAAAACAAACCTCTCTCCCCTTCATATCTAATGCCCTCTTTGTTGGCTTTAAAATTTTTGTCGATTTGGGGATTTAACGTTAGCTCCAACTGTGAATAGTGGCCACTGTGGGCCCTTTGAGTGCTCCTGGCAGTTGTCTAGCTAATGTATAGAAGGAAACCTGAAAATGCTTTCCTTCAGTCCTTTGTTTATTTATTTTGGTATTTTTTTTTTTCTCTCCTTGAGGATATTTTCTACTCGAACTGAATGAGAAATACTCTCATGGAGCACCCTTCTCTTATTTTGTTAGAAAGACCAAGTGTCCTTTGGGAAATACCTTCTGGTATTTGTTGGTGCCTTGCTCCTGTCCTTGGCTTCTCTAGAACTGGAGGTAGAAGTCACCCTGTGGGTTTCTCTGGTCTCATTCTTTGTTCCCTTCCATGAATTTGTTCTTCATGTTATTTCATATTGAAATACATCAGTTATCCAAACTTCCATTTTTAACGAAGACAACAAACAATGTTGTGATATCACAGGATAGTGTTGCTTTTATGATTCTAGAGTTAGGTCAGGCAGCATATTTTCAAGTTGATTTCTTGGAACTTAAGACTGAATATCTGTATCAGAAGCCTAGGGAAGGCTAGGGGTGCCTAGGTGGCTCAGTCGGTTAAGCGTCTCTCAGTTTCAGCTTAGGTCATGATCTCACAGTTTCGTGAGTTCGAGCCCTGCGTTGGGCTCTGTGCTGACAGCACGGAGCCTACTTAGGATGCTCTCTCTTCTACTGTCTCTGCCATTCTCCTGCTCATCCTATGTTTGTCTCTCTCAAAATAAATAAACTTAAAAAATATTAAAAAAAAAAAAAAAGGAGCCCAGGAAAGGTTAAATAGAGTTTTCATGGATTGATATTAGGTATAGAATGATTTTTAGGTATTGGTTGGATGATTGAGTATGTGATGTTTGGTATCCGATAGTCATTCTGTTCATTTTTGAGCATGTTGTTGTTGTTAATTCTTTCTTTCTTAGATGTTTCTGTAGCTAAAGAGCTCTGTTCCAGTATTTCAGTCTTGATTTATAGCCTGTTATTCTTTGTTGAGAAAGATAGAAGGACTATAACTGCCAGAGTGAGAATGATGGGTAAGTCATTGTTGAAGGGAAAAGACCACTTCTGTGCTCCCAACCCCCCTTCATGTTTCCATCTGTGGGACACTGGTTGCTCTGGTCAGCGTAAGGCATTCGCTTGCTTGTCCATACAGGAAGGGGAATGTCTGCTTCTTATGTGTATTTCTCTCCAGCCCCTCCTGTGCAGGTAAAGCTTAATTCAGTAAAACCTATTTCTCTGAGGCTAGACGTATCCCAAATTAAAGGAAGTCTCCATCCCACACTTCCCTACCACAGCCCTGTGGTAGTGCTCTTATAGTGAAGGGTCTGGAAACCCACAGCTTGTTACCTCTAGAAATGGAATTGACCTGTGAATTGCTCTTTTTTTTTTTTTCCTGGAAAGAGTTATCACAGTTCCCAAACCTGTAGCCTGACACTTGGAATAGAAGGGTTGTGTTTTTTAGAAATACTCACTTAACCCAATTATTCCCAGACCTGACTCATCATGAAAAACACCTGAAGCATTTGGGGAGGCAAGAAAAGATTCTTGGGATCCAGACATGTTACTTTTCATAAATGCCTCCAGGAGAGCTTGGCAGTCAGTCTGCATTAGGACTACAGTCTCATCAAATCCCAATCGTTTTTACAGGAGGAGAATAAAGGAAAGTTTTTCTGTCTTGGCTGGAGGGTTGAAGTCTAAACCCTGTCTCTGCTTTTGGGACCCCTTAACCACATGCCAGTTTTGAGGATACCTTCTTTTAAGTGGGTGCTTTCATCTAATGTGCTGTTCATCTGGCATTCTGGCCAAAAGTTGACCATGCACAGACAGCCAGATCTACATGGGAAAAAGCCTTGGAGAAACAGCTACTAGAGGGGAGGAGGATGAGGGGGAGAAGGAAGAGGAAGAGGGTGGAGGGGAGAAGGGAGGAGGAAGAGGATGGGGAGGGAGGAGGTGGAGGAGGAAGAGGAGTAGGGGCGAGGGGGGACATGGAGGAGGAGGGGGAGAAGGAGGAGGAAGAGGATGGGGGAGGGAGGAGGTGGAAGAGGAAGAGTCGTGGGCACTAGACATTTGATGGTGAGTAGATACCATCTCTTCCTTCATGTAGCTTACTAGTTAAGGTAGAGGCAGATACTAGACAAGTAAATGTACTAGTGCAAATTTAAAAACTTAACTAGGTAAGTGCCATGAAGGGAGATATCAGTGTGCAAAGGTGTAGGACTAGAAGACCTGTTCTGTTCTGGATGGCTGTGGAGTGTCAAGGAAGGTTTTCCTTAGTAAGTGGCATTTGAGCTGATCCTAGAATTATGGGTAGGAGTTAAGTAGGCTGAATAAGGAGAGATGTGCAGGGCACCTTTAAAGAACTTAAAGTGAATGTGTCCTAAGCAAAATGAGGGATGAATTGAGTGGCAGCAGAGGAAGGCGGGAAGGGGAGGAAGTTCAGATAATGCAGCCTATAGTCAGGGTTTTTTTTTTTTTTTTTTTTAAGTTAATGTATTTAATTTGAGAGAGAGAGAGAGAGAGAGAGAGAGAGAATATGAGTGGGGAAGGGGTAGAGAGAGGGAGAGAATCCCAAGCAGGCTCTGCACTGTCAGCACAGGACCTGACTGGGGGCTCAAACTCACGAAACTCAAGATCATGACCCTAGCCGAAGCTGGATGCTCAACTGCCTGAGCCACCCAGGCGCCCCTATAGTCAGTTATGATAAGGATTTCTTTATCTGAAAGGCCCTGAGCTCCTGTCCTTTCACCTTGATTGAACCAGGTCCTCAGCCTCTTCACCTTTTCTCCTTGTCATCTGTCTATATTGGTCACCTGAGCCTTCCCAGTGATCATATTAACATCTGGAGTGAAGGAGATACAGACAAGCAGTGGGCACGAACTCCATGGAGGGCTATGCGCCTACTCAGGGCTGGCTGTGCAGACTACTCTTTGACTCAGCAAAGCGAAGCAAGTGACAAGTGTCTTCTCTGCAAGCCAGCCACATGGCTTTACTCACTCTCATGCTCACTGCTCTCCCTGTCCACCTTTTTCTCCCCCGCCCCGCCTTTACCCTATCCAAGGTAGGCTGACCAGCCTGTCACTTGGCCACTAATTTGCCTAGCTTGCATATCTTAGGATGTTGGAGGGTCCACAAGAATGAAAAGAGACTGCTACATCTGCAGGTATAGCCACTAACCAGCCAGCTCCCACTTCTCTCTAAGATGTGCAAATAGTCTGAGTGTTTTTCTGCACCAGTACTCCAATAAGGAAAATTTGTATAAAGACTAATTGTTTTTATGCTTCCTTTATAGAACATGAACACATTTGAGTTTTTGTTACTTATTCTGGAACATTATTGCAAGGCTCAGGAATATCAGCTTTATAGGTTTGTTTCTCTTTTCTCAGAATAGGCTTGAAACCATTAGAGAGCAGAGTGCCTACCTATATGCTTTCTCCAGTGACACTTTTCAAAATATCTGTCTTTTTTCTAACAGAGCTATTGAGTAGAGAGAAGTAAGTGTGGATGGACATTAAAGGATTATCAGGCAGATGGTTTTATGATCCTCACTGTCATTGCCATTGTCAAAGAGACATTTATTAAATGCCAAATGCTGTTTAGTATTGCTCTAAGTTCTGTCATATAAAGAGTATTACAAAGTCATAGTCTTTGTCCTGGGGAAATTTCAGTCTGGGAGACAGCCTTAATTTATAAACATTGGAAAGGGCATAAAGGTAACCATTTTCAAAACAAGAGATTGCAAGAGAATGGATTAATATACAAGTGTATTTAAGGTATTTATAATTTAAAGGTCAGAACAAATCTGGGAAGGTGTTGTATTAGTCAGAATAGGTCTGGTTGGGCTATGGTAACAAACTCCATACTTCCTTCCGCTTACGTCTCATTAGCCTATAGGCAAGCCATGTGATGGTGCATAACTCCAAGGGAGAAGGAAGTGCCATCCTACCATGTGCCCCGCAGGAGGAGAGCCAGAACATTGCTATAACGGCAACTTTTTTTAAAAATCAAATGTAATAATTATTCTAGCCACAGCAATTGATCAGTCTACCAATTGATGATAGTAACACTATTATACTTACTAATGGAACACTTACTATGTAACAAATGCTTTGTTAAATAGTTCACATTATACATTTAATTCTTTATCAACCTATGAAGTAGATTCTATTATTATCTCTATTTTCCACTTGATAAAATGAAAACCAGGAGCTTTTAAGTAACCTGTCTGAGGTCACACAGCTTATATTTAGCAAAACTGGTATTTCTCCTAACTTAAGAGTCTGAGCAGTTCCCCAGGATTCCTGTCATACAATTGAAGTCTTGACTTTTTTTTGCATAGAGCTGGAAAGAATAGAATGATTTCTGACTTGATCATTTAGAATGGCTAAAAAGTGTCTCTACTTTGCTAAAAACCATCTCTGGCTTTGTTGATCTTCAGAGCCAAATGGGTTCTCTTTCCTTTTGTAAAATATTCTCCAGCTGTTTTCTGCTTAGCTTTTTGTGTTTGTTATTGTTATTAACTAACAATAAGATCATTCTTTTCTTTCGCATGAGTTGCTGGCAGTCCTTGAGAATTGACCTCACAGGCTTTCATGTCTTTGTGGCACCATCTTGGATTACAAGGACTTAGAACATTTTATGAACATGTCCACGGAAGTACTGTTAGGAAAGGCTTATAGTTCAAGGATTTTTAAAGAAAACTTGGACACTTTTAAAAAATGCATTTGTAACTGTTTCTCCAAATCACTTTTTTCAGTTGTTTTGGTTTTCTTCCATTTGTGAATTAAATCTCTCCCCCCTTTTTTCAGAACATTTTATTAGTTCACTATTTTTGTTTTCCATTGTATCTCCAGTGCCTAGCAAAATGCCTGGCGTGTATTATTTGCACAGATATTTCTTTGAAGTGAATGAATAAGTCATTGAACTGGTGGATTTCATGTTCAGACTCCAGGTTCTTCTTCAACTGTTCAACTCTACTTATCTCTGTCACCAACGCTTTGACAAATAATGCTGCACTAGCCACTCTATGACTCTTAATTACTCGGTTTCTTGCTAGCTGTGTGATTGCAGTGAGTTTTGTAACCTATTTTCTCACCTGTAAAATGGGGATAATGATAAACTCTATCTCTTAGGTCTGTATTTAGCATTAAGTAATTTCATGCTGCAAAGTACTTAGAATATTGCCTGACATAAAGAAAGTACAACCATGATTTCTTTATCCTTTGTGTTGGGAATTAAAGTTTTCCTTCAAATTTCATTTATTTTTTTTTCCTCAATTATACCTAAAATTTCATGAGCTTCCTATAAGAATTCATCCCAGGGAGTTGAGCTGTATTATTACCATAGAGGTAGTTGTTTACTCCCTTTAATCTGATCATTTATAGTCTGTTCTGGTCATTGTCCTGGAGAGCGATATTTTGGTAAGATGTTCATTCTTTTTGGTTTAAATATTTGATATTGAGATACAATGGGGCTTGATTATCTTGGCTCCATGCATAGCAACATATTCATGCATTGATTTGTTCTTTTATTCATTCAACAAATATTTATTGAGAAACAGAAACATAATTATAGAGACTCTTAGAGCTAGAAAGAATCTTAAAATCTTTTTAAGCCAAATCTACCCACACTCCTACACATTTAATGCTAAGAATATAAAAAGATCAGTGTCAAAATTAACTCAGTGGGAGCAGCCAGTGAAGGGACATTTCATTTATCTTCTGTCTGTTCTTAAGTAATCCCATTCACCTCTGTAAAGAAGGGAGACACTGCTATGAAATCAGGATCTTCTGCTCTTACTGATTTTCTTTAGAATTAATAGAAACATTTTGGATCAAATATCAAGAATAATAATTCATATATAGTCTAAAAATCTAGATTTTAAGTCTGTTAGGGCTGATCCTATGTTTTTCTTGACCTAAGAAAAGTATAGAGTAGTATCATGTTCTGCGTCCTGCAACCTGACAATCTCAGGTCAGGAAACATGAATGGTTTTGCAGCAAGGATGCCAGGAGACCTGTGGCTGCCATGCAAATTACTATGAACTGGGTGGCTTATAAGAACACATATTTATTCTTTCACATTTCTGGGGGCCATAAGTCTGAAGTCAGGTACTGACAAGGTCATGCTCCCCACAAAGCAGTGGAGTTTCCATTCCTTGCTTCTTCCGGCTTCTGGTGGCTGGCAGCATCCTTTGGCTTATGGCTGCATCAACTCCTGTCTCTGCCTCCACCTTCACACAGCCTTCGGCACTGTGTGTGTCTGTTCCTGTTTGTGTCTCATGTAAACGGATACATATAACTGCATTTGGAACTCGGCCAATCCAGGATAAATTCCTCCTCTCAAGATGCTTAACCTAATTACATTAAAAATATATAAAGTGATACTCTTTTGTCATATAAGTTGATATTTACAGGCTGTGGGGATTAGAATGTGGATATCTTTTTGCAGGTGGCCATTCTATTCACTATACTTGGGTTCCAGTCCTTGTTTTATTTTTTAAAGTGTGTGTGTGTGTGTGTGTGTGTGTGTGTGTGTGTGTGAGAGAGAGAGAGAGAGAGAGAGAGAGAGAGCGCGCGCACACACATGAGCAGGGGAGGGGCAGAGAGAGGGAGACAGAGAATCCCGAGCAAGCTTCAAGCTATTAGCACAGAGCACGGAGACTCAAGTGTTGGACTCACAAACTGTGAGACCATGACCTGATGACCTGACCCAAAGTCAAGAGCTGGAAGCTTAACTGATGGAGTCACCCAAGAGCCCCAGTCCTTGATTTTTGACTCACTGTTGGGCAAGTTATCCTATCTAAAATTCAGGTTTTTCATCTGTAAAATGAGAATAACAATGCCCAATTTACATTGTTATAATGAGAAATAAAAGAAGTAAAATATATATGATGCTACCCAAGTCATTTCTTATCAGAAGTAGTTGCCATGATTCCAGGCACTCAGAGGCTAGAGCAGATTTTAAACTACTTAACTTAAAAGAAAAGGGTAAGCCTGTCTATATTTGGTCAAGAATTTGTTAAAGATTTATGATTTGGTTGAAGAAATATTATTGAGCAACCACAAGATGGTTTTATATTCAGATAACCATTATATGTTGGCCATGCCTCATTTACTAATAATTTCTTTCTCTCTGCTTTCTGCTGCTTCCTACCTACTAGCATCTTTTGTTAACATATTACTATGTAATGCCAGATTCTTTAAATAATAACGAGTGATAGTTGGAGTAATGAACCATTGATGTCTTGTTGCCACAAGGCTGCAAAAAAATCAGTTGCAACTATCTTTGCTGAGTGAAAGTAAAGGTAGTATAGAATTTATCACCTACGTTTTATAGAATTCTTCTTTGAGTTATGTACTTCAAGATTCATATTCCAGATTCTTTCTTAACTAAACTATAATTTTTATCTCTGGAAGTAAAAACACTCATCAAAAAAAATATTACTACAAATGTAATATCCAAGTTTTGTCCTAATACATGGTATAGATTTGAGTTGTTTGTGATTTGGAATAGCTCTGTCTCTCTGAATTAGGAGTAACTCAAGAAGTGTCGCCAACATTCACAGATATGAATAGCATAATTAAAGTCAAGGTGCTTTTAAAAATTTAACCTTTTTCTTATTGGCATTACTTTTTTAATTTTTAAATTTTAATTCCAGGATAGTTAATGTAGCAGTATTATATTAGTTTCAGGTGTACAATATAGTGATTTAGCAGTTCTGTACATTACTCAGTGCTCATCATGATAAGTGTACTCTTAATCCCCTTCAATTATGTCACCTGTCCTTCCCATACACTCCCCTTTGGTAACTATCAACTTGTCCTTTATAGTAAAGAGTCTGTTTCATTGGTTTGTCTCTCTCTTTTTTTCTAAATTCATTCATTTTGTTTCTTAAATTCCACCTATGAATGAAATCATATGGTATTTGTCTTTCTCTGACTATTTCTCTTATTATACTCTCTAGACCCATCCATGTTGTGTGTGTATATATGTGTGTGTGTATGTTGATATGTATACATATATGTTGATATTGTATATGAGATCTTCTCTATCCATTCATCTATCGATGGACACTTTGCTTCCAAAATTTGGCTATTGTAAATAATGTTGCAATAAACATAAGGATGCATTTACCTTTTTGAATTAGTGTTTTTATCTTCTTTGGGTGAATACCCAGTAGTGGAATGACTGGGTCATATGGTAATTTTGTTTGTAATTTTTTTGTGGAATCTCCATACTGTTTTCCACAGTGGCTGTACCAGTTTGCATTCCAACCAACAGTGCAAGAGGGTTCCACATCCATTTTCACTACGTCCTCGCCAACATTTATTGTTTCTTGAGGTGTTGATTTTAGCCATTCGGATAGGTGTGAGGTGATACGTTTTGTGGTTTTGATTTGCATTTCTCTGATGTTGAGTGATGTGCAGTGTTTCATGTGTCTGTTGGCCATCAGAATGTTTTCTTTGGAGAAATGTCTGTTCATGTCTTCTGCCCATTTTCAAATTGGATTATTTAGGGTTTTTTTTTTTTTTTTTTTTTTTTTTTTTGGTGTTGAGTTTTATCAGTTCTTTATATATTTTGGATACTAACCTGTTATATGTTGTTTGCAAATATCTTCTCCCATTTAGTAGGTTGTCTTTTGGTTTGCTGGTTGCTTCCTTTGCTATGAAGAAGCTTTGTATTTGATGCAGTCCCAGTAGTTCATTTTTGCTTTTGTTTCACTTGCCTCAGGAGGCATATCTAGAAAAATGTTGCTGTGGCTAATGTCAGAGAAATTACTGCCTGTGTTCTCTTCTAGGATTTTTTAAAATTAACATTTTAATGTTTTCCCCTGTAAATTAATATAGTTGATAATTTTAACTTTTGCAGAGTCACACTTTTTCTGTATCTTCTTGTTTCATTTTCTCTTTTTCCAACTCATATACTTTCCCCCCCACCCCCGTCTTTTGCTCCTTCTTCTTGCTTATGGGAAGATTGTTGACCCTGAATGTGTAGTAGATTTCATTCAGTGAACTATAAAGTTGATGTGTATGTGACAATTAGAATGGGCAGGAGGCAGAGTAATGGGATGTGTTGCTGTCTAGGTGTCTCCCAGCTCTAACATTCTATGAACTTACACACTTCCAAATATTAACTCCTAAATTTAAAAACTCACACTCTATACCTTACTTCTATCACTCTCCTGTCTCCTTTCTTCCATCTAAAAACCATTATTATTTTATGTCTTCTTTTCTGGCTTACTTTAGGTTGTTAAAAGGAAAATAATAAAGATATTAAAGCTAGATTTTCCAGGAGAGTATGAGCATGTTGGGTGTGTGTGTGTGTGCACACGCGTGTGTGCTTGTGTGTGCACACACACACATAAATAACTGAGATTTTTGTTTTCACTCAACCAACCCTTCAGAGGCCTTCAGAGTTTCCAGGTAAGTTTATTTCTTTAAAACATGACTGCTTTCTTTCATACAGTCATTTTACATCTACCAAGAAATGACTACAAGAACATCTGCTTTAGTACTCATAAACATCTTATCTGCTCGTCGTTTCCATTCTTTTATAACCCCTCTTCCAAATCACATCCAAAATGGTGAAAAACAAAAACAAAAACAAAACACATACACACAAAAAACAAAGCTAGTATGATTTTAGATGCCAGTTGTGTCCTCTCTATGAATGTTTTCCATATTTTAAATGGCTGGGGAATTATCTTGCCCCTACCCACAGTAATTTAGAATGAGAAGAATCAGATAAGGGTCGTTTCCTCCATCTCCTGGGATTTCACAAGCTCTGTTTTCTTTTATACCTGATCAGGTCTGCCAGTAACGAAGCTGTACAATGTAGTGGAGAAGTGCATACGGTTAATTATGACAATTACAATCAGTTCTTTACAATCTCTGCTGCTGTTACGGGATTTAAATACCATAATGTATGTCAAAAGGACAAAATAATGTTGCTGTGTTTTCTGCTTACAGCTGCTTTTATGACTGGGTTTTGCTCATAAACAGGTGGTTATAAGCTGCAATCCTTCCATGAATTCATTTATCTTACCTATCTCCTAATCTGGGTTCTCTGATGTGTCATTAAACCCAAGTGTTGAGATTCCCAATGACTCTGAGGGGATCCCAGGCCCTGGTTAGCATCCTCTGAGCATGTTACAGTGAAGATGAAACCTCGTATGGTCAGTGGAAGTAGATACCATGAATTTAGTAGTTTCTAAGGGTCCCTTGCTACTCTCAGACTTTTGTCACCAGCCTCCCCACTCTCTCCTTCACGTTCCCTGTACTGTTTTCTGTCCTTGCTTAATCCCTACTTTTCCAGGTTTGCCTCCCTGAACTACTGTTCCTGGTTACTTCTCCCCTTTTTGGTCTCAAGTTTATGGCATGTTGTGAAGCCTACTGCATGTAGAAATGAGTTTGTGTGCTGTTGTTACACAGTTATTTCATGTCTGATGTATTTCATGCCACAGTGCACAGGTGGCCACCTCATCGTTGTTGAGGGCAGCTGAAAAATAGGTAAGGTAATCAGTTTCTTTCAGCACACCTTTCCTTCTCTGCATCTCTCACCTCTGCTTTAAAGGTAGGTATGGAGAAGTTCATGGCAAATGAAACTGTATGAGAGCCTTTTCCCCTTGAGTGTATCTTGTTTAAACAACACATTTCCAGTTAATGACCATCTGGTAAAGCTGACAGCGTTTAGTCCTCCTAATTCTTAACTGTCTGAAAAAAAATGGGCCCAACCTGCCATGGCTTATGACTGAATTATAAACCATGAAGCATAATAAAGTCATTAACTTTCAACATGTCAAATTTTACTTGAATTGCATCTTGCCTAGAATTTGATAGCCTTTCCCCAGCACTTAAGAGAGAAGGCCTGTGTGCTGTTCAAAAAGCACTTTGTCTTTTCTCAGAGAACCATTAGCTTTGTGTGGCTGTCTGGACATGAGCATCAGAAGGTCTGGGGGGGGGGGGAGGAGGAAAGTCTAGTGAACTAGTGTGGAGGAATAGAAATGAGGTTCACTAGGGAAAGGCAAAGTTATTTCTTCCCAGGAAGAGAAAGGAACGAAGCTGTGCATTTGAGTAGAAAGTTCATCCTGAAAATAGTGATTGACTTCATAGTGCAGGAAATTTTGGATATAAAGTGTGCTTTACAATTCTGATTACTCTTTCCCCTTTGTTCCCCACTATCAAAAATAATCATATTCTATAAATGTCAGTGGAATATGCTTAGAGTGAAGCTACATTTTTGGAGAACCAGGTGTCAGCTCTGTCAGATTTCTATGAATAGGCACATTTATATACATTTTTTCAAAGAAAGAAAGGTCACTCACCACCCTACTTGTAAAGCTGTCAGAGGATTTAGGAAAGAACTATGGTCAGCTGTCTTTTTACATGGGAAAGGAAATCTGGTTCTCAAGATATTTGGGGCATTGCAGTGAATAAGAGATATTAATATCCCCAGCCTCTCTGGCTAAAAGAATTTGAGACATTACCCACTGCTTAGCCCTACTGCAATATGAAGTTACCATGCTGAATGTGGAGGGGAAATGTGGGTTTTGGTTTGAATTACTGGTTTACTGTCCCCACACACACCTTTCCTTCTTGCTCCTGGATTCTTGCTGATTTGGCGAATAGGTATAAGATGGAGCGTGTTCAGGTATTTTCTCCTGTCTGGAGACTAGGATGTTGGGTGCTTCATATTGTGGCATAGTTGGATGGATGGATGGATGGATGGATGGTTGGATGTATGGATGAAGGAATGTCACAAGGAAGCTTTTGGGCAAAGTAGATTTTCCAGGTTTCTGAGGGCTTCTTGTTCAGGTGCTAAATAGCCTTGGAAAGAAAGGAAAGCCTGCCCTCTGGTGGTCACCTTGCAGAAGTGCATCCACTAAGTCAGAAGCACATCCAGTAAGTAGAGAAGGAAATGTCAACATTAGTTGGGTGGGTTTCAGAATAATTTGTGTATTCCAGATTACAAGTAGGTTATGGGCGCATCTTTCACCATAAAACATTTTAAAAATAAAGGGAAGAGTCTGTAAGGTATTAGAGTCATCTTTTGAAGCTGTGCAGCTGTTGAACTCTTGCTATAGGCCTACAGGGGCACTATCAGTTACTTTGTAGGTGAGATTGCAGTCAAACTGAGAATCCAGATATTAAAGGTAATTATTTGGCAAGAGTGAGTAAGGTATTTGTTTCCATTGCCAAAAGGAAGTTGGAGAAGAGAGACTTCTTTGCTGACAAGTAGCCGGGAGGAGTCCCTGCAGGTGGTGACATTAAGCCAGCGCTTGAAGGGTGGGTAGGATTAGAATAAGTGAGGGAAATGGAGATGAATGTTCTTATTTTACAGGCCAAGGGAGTAGGGATGGCTTTGTTCTTGAAGTCAGTAGCAAGACAGAGTAGAGAGTTAGTGATAAATAATAACATGCAGGGAAAACTTGGAAAATGAATAAGAAATGAATTACATAAATAAGTGGTTTAATATAAATTGAATCAATGGGACATTTTCAGTATTCATCATGAAGCTAGAAAGTGTAGCCTCTGGACTTTAGGGGTGAGTCTAGGTTCAAATTCAGGTCTGACACTTGTGTGAGTCCTTAGGCAAATTATATAGTCTCTCTGTGCCCATTTTCCCCCATCTGTTAAACTCGGATAAGAATAGAATGTATCTTTAGACTGAGAGATATGCAAACATTGTCTAGATCCAACATGTAGAAATTGAGTACAGGGAAAGTCTCAGTTGTCCTGAAGCTGCCTCTCATGCTGATGGTGAGTTTCCAGCTGCTTGTCGTGCATAATCGAAAGCTGAAGGACCTGTTGGCAGAGAAATTATAGAGATTTATAAATCAGATGGGTGATTAGATGAGGCAGTACCCAGAGGCCCTCCAACCTAGAGATTTTTGTCATTAAAAAGAAAAAAAAAATCCATGATGACCCTCAGAAACCTAACTGAGATGTGCAGATAGTAATGACACAAGTTTACATTTTATGTTAAAAAACCATGCTTAAATTTGGTTCAAAATGTTCTGTTCTATGTAAAAAAAATACCGTCACTTTAATTAATGCAGCCTATAATTGAAACAACTATCTCAAGCTGTTCCTCTCCAGTGCGTCAAGGGAAAGAGTGGAATTGGGGGATAGGGGGTGGAGAGAGGCAGAGGGTCTTCAGCCAATATGTCAGCTCTTCGAAGTTGCTCTGAGAAAACTGAACAAAGATCTCATCCTGAGTGTGAAAGGGGGCGAAGGCTTCAGGGAACACAGACTTTAAGTGCATTTCGCCCTATTCTAATTATTTGAGAAGCCAAGGGTGGGGAAGAAATGTTGACAGCAGAGGTTTAGGGGAGAACAGGCACAATGATGCCCTGTAGCATAGCACTATATTTTTTATGTGCCACATGTGGAGAAGGGAGGTAAGAACTTGGAGCTCAGAAAGGTTTAAAAGGCAAAATGTAATGACTTCCCTTTAATTAACTCAAACAATGTGTGGCAGGTTACATTAACGTGCCTGTAGCTAAGACAGAGGTGGTAGGCCACCGCTGAGACCTTAGAGAGAGAGGGACTCCTGTTTTTCCAGAACAGAAAGGGCCTAGAAACACTGTAGACTAATTTTAAAAGTGAGAGGACAAGTCTAGTACAGTTATAAAACCCAGCCAAGGCTATGTAGTCTCTCAGTGACAAAGCTAGGCTAATACCTTGGGTGTTTACCCGTTTAGTATTCTCTCCAAGACACTGTGTATGATGAAGTCTCTAGTGATTTCAAGTTACCCAAGAGGGTCAAACTAACCATGGTACATTTGCATATAGATTAAGATTTGGTGTATTCTCTTAACAAAAGTTAAAAAAGAAAGGTAAACATTAGGTATCTACCTGTATCCATTTCAGTCAAGCTTTTCTTTTAAAGTTGCTTCAGAATTGGGACGCCTAGGTGGCTCAGTCAGTTGGGAGTCCCACTTTGGCTCAGGTTACGATCTCATAGTTTGTGGGTTTGAGCCCTATGTTGGGCTCTGTGCTGGCAGCTCAGAGCCTGGAGCCTGATTTGGATTCTTTGTCTCCCTCTCTCTGCCCCTCCCCTGCTCACTATCTGTCTCTCTCTCTTTCCCTCTCCCTCCTTCCCTCTCTCTCTCTCTCTCTCTCTCTCTCTCTCTCTCTCTCTCTCTCTCAGAAATAAACATTAGAAAAAAATTTAAAAAATTAAGGTTGCTTCAGGATTTTATTAATACCAGTGGCTCTTTCCATGTAGCTGTTTTAATTAAAGTGTTATATGTTCTTTTATAAATAAAGTGATGAAAATTTCTGATTATAGCCCTGTGGGAGACTGAGCAGGGAAGCCATCAGAATTGCAGGTGGAGGAGGTCACATTTAGATCGTGTGACCAGTGCTGTCACTGCCATGTAGAATGTGCTACAATTGCAGCTTCTGATATTTCAGGGGTGAACAAACCTTTTATAAAAAGGCAGCTACACATTAAAGTTAAAAAATCACATAAAATATTTCAGGAGAGAGTGAGAGGAAGTGAAGAAAACTAAAATTCTTCTCCTATTTTACTTATTCAAGGAAATGAGTTTTGTGAACAATTTCCAGAAGAGTTAGGAACAGTAGATTTTGCTTTACAAGTTGACCATTCTTCAAGGTTTTGTATTTAATCTCTTTTTGAGCTGAGACATAAAAAGCTAGACAGAGACCCTTTTAAAAAAAAACCTTTGTTAACCTGATGAGTGGGAGAAATAGGAAGTAGAAAATCTTTTAGAAATTATTGGGGATTGGGGCAGTGTAATAAATGGTGTTCCCTACTCAGTTCATTATCAGTTGAGAAAAACACATGAGTTAAATGGATGGCGATCAGGATTTGTCTTCCATTTGGTGATGTACTGGTAAATTGTTTAACATTTTTTGAGAAGAAGGAAGATGATTTTTAGTGTTTATGGATTTCTGTGAGGTAAATACTCCCACCTTGGTCAAATTCTCGCTGCCAACGTGATGCCATTGAATTTGGAGCTGGGCAGAGATCCACGCATTTGCCTCTTGCAAGGCAGTACAGTCTTCAGACACCAGTGCTTGAGTCCATCACTTATAAAAGCCTGTGTTATAGAGCCTAAGCAGCCTTAGACCCAAGCATTCTTGTTAATGGTACACTTTAGAATTAGACAAAGTTAAAACACAGTTCCTTCTGTGGGGACCTGCCCTTATAAAACTTCCAAGAAGGATCAAAGCAGAGAGTGTGCTTTCTGTAGGTGTGTTGGCGTCACTGAGAGTTTGTCTCCCAGATTCTACCAGTCGTCTCAGTCAACAATCTGAATCAAGTTGGGGAGAGAGGCCAGGAGTGTTACTCGGATGGGAGGTCTCTCTAAATGGAAGGAAACAAGGAAAATGGGGAACAAATGTTAGCCGTTAGCAAAATCGCAACTCAGAATGTTCCTTCGAAAACTGTACAGGATTAGTATCAACAAGAAGATTGGAGGCAGATTTTACTTTAAATCTCTTACCATTTTGGTGTACAGATATCAATTGTAAAATCATCTTTGAGGCTGGGAAGTGGCCAGAAATTTGGTTATCAGGAAAAAAATAGAAGTTTTTGGGTGGTATTTAAACATGGGTAGAGTAATAAACCCCAATTCCTTATTTTGTAGGAAGATACTGAAGGACAGATTCCTGTTTAACATGTTGAAATTAAATTATTTTCCAGCTGGGTGCAACTGAAAGAAACAGGGCAGGCACAGGAACTCGAACAACTTCATTGCCTCAGAGAAGATGATGGACTATTATAGTGAATATATGAAATGGTATCTGGCAAAAAACAGAGTATTTGATCATCTTACCTCTTTGTAGTTGATGTTCAAAGTCTCTGCGCTCAGATTTATACCTCTTTGCTTACACATTCATCATTGTTAATATGCCAATACTCTGAGAAAGGAAGCCTGGAATTGAATGCATGAGTCCGTTTCTTCCTAGTGGAGGAGAGTTTATTATCCTTGTTGCTGTTGTATCATTATTTAACATGTGACGTTTCTATAATTAACAATGGTTATAAATTAGCTTGCTCTTCTAACAGTGTGGGCCTAAATGCCCATACTGATAGTTTGTCTTTGAGTGCAGAAATTCTGATTATAAGTCAAGTGTCTGAAAGCACTTTTGTTGTTATCATCATACTGGAAGAGAAATCTTTGGTTCCATAAGAACCCACCTTCTCATTCTGTTGCCTGTGACATTGTAGAGACCTGAATCTTGGGATCATGTGTGTCTGCTTTCCTTTGTTATAACATCTGGCCTGTTGTGGTGATTAAAATCTGAGATTCTGAAGTCAAATGGAGGTGAAGTTTATAGTTCTGGCTCTGCCATTTTACAGAGAAGTGACCTAATCCGTTCAGACCTGAGCGTTTTTCAGATTTAAATGGGCATGAAGGGGTGTCTGGGTGGCTCAGTTGGTTGAGCATCTGGCTCTTGATTTCAACTCAGGTCATGATCCCAGGGTCATGGGATTGAACCCCATGTCAGGCCCTGCACTGATCATGGAGCTTGCTTAAGATTTTGTCTCTCCCTCTGCCACCTCCCTCTCTAAAATAAAAGTAAAATAAAATGGAAATGAAAACACATCTATTTCATAGGACACTAGTGAAGAATAAATGGTATAGTGTATATAATGCAGTTTGTAAAGGGCCAAGTGTATGGTGACTGATCAACATTTGTTGGCAATTATAACAGTCGTCATTTTTTAAAGTGTTATGTTATAAAACACGTGTAACTTTAACACACACCTTCTATGAGTCCATGTCTGAGGACTGACTCATTCTCTGGAATTTTGGCAATATGTATTTCCCAGAGTAACTCCTACTAATGAGACAGGCAGTTTGTCTTTCCAGCCTACAGCTTCTCAGGTTCACATCTGTTTCTTTGCTTTGTCGCTACCCTGACTTCTACCCTTCCCTCTTGTCTCCCTAGAACCCAAGGTCCTCATTTATTACCTGTTGTTCCCCATATAAAAGTCTGATGTAGGAAAATAGTATAATAAGCTGTTTCATAATAAGCAATTCATTATTAGTATTCTTAAGGCATTGCAGCAGTGATAACAGTCTAAGAGTATAATTTCAGCATTTAGGCTGCAGGTGAGAAAGGTATTTGTTTGGCAGAAGATTCCTTTTGATGCTTCTGAAATCATAGTCCGATTTGTAGCTGTCTACAGTCTACAGTCCATATGGCGGCCTTTAATTATACCTGTTGCAATAATCCACTTAGCCAAGGTCAAACATCCTCTGATTACATGTTCTGTTGTTATTTCCTAGTTGTCATATATCCTTGGCAGCTGTCATCAGCCAAATTTGGCCTTTCTAATTTTTAGTGGCACTCATCCTGTCCTGAGTTTCCATAACACATGCTTTAGCCTTGTCAAACATGCTTCGCTTCCACTGGGTTAGTCATCATTTCTTGGACCTTATTCTACTGTAGGTAGTTTCTGCAAGTGATTTTAGCTCTCTTTCCTAGCTTTACTTTTCATCATTTCACGAAACTCTCTGCAACATGTCAATTAATCAACAAAAACATCTGCTAGCTTCTTCCCCAGGATGGGCTGCATTTCAATGGGAGGTGGATTTAGTCCAATTCAATCTAACAGTTATGTTTGGAATGCCAACAATGAATAAATTAAATTAACCTTTTTTGAGCACCTACAGTGTTAGAGTCCTTTGCTTGCTTATTTGATTATATACATTAGCTCATTTAATCCTCTCAACAACACTGTGAGATATGCAGTCCTCCTCTTGTTCTTTTCAGATGAAGTCATTGAGACTCACAGGTTAGATATTCTGTTCAGCACTTACAACTAGTAAGTGGTAGAGCTAAGAATTAAACTAAAAGCTCCCTGGCTCGGAAGTCCCTCAAGAAGAGTAGATGGAGCAATGCAAGGGGGAAAGTATAGTGGAGGTTCTTGAGACTGGACAAACAGAATCAAACTCGTAGGCAGTACGCTTTCCGAAGATTCTGAGTTAGTTTCTCCTACTCAGACTTTTGATTTTGGATGGCTTGGGATTTTGTGGATAGGAGGTAGAATGCTATGAAAAGAACGTAAACTTGTGAAGAGAGGTTTCTGTAAGTACACCAGAAAACTAGCTTGCAGGTAGACTCCCTTGGTGGTAAAGAGTATATACCCTGGATCCATTTCCTTCTCCTTGAAGTGGATGGGACATCCGTCTACAGAAGGCTTGTGACAGGCCAGTGGTGCTGATAAAGTCTGAGCTGAGGAAGTGGGAGAGCAGATGTCAATGACAGGGCAGCCTTTGACCATGGCCCTAATGCCTGTCTAGAGGATTAAAACTTTAGTGACCATTTTCAACATTCCATGTGTACCTGGAGCTCTGACAATGAGGTATTTCCCTGGGTTGGGAATACAGATAGTGAGTAAGGGGGCAGGGGCAGTAGGTGGTAAGGAATATGTGTGGGGGTGGTGTTTCAGCCTGGTTGGCTAGATGTTGGAATCACATTCTACCTTCACCAGAGCAACTGAGGCCCTTCTGAAGAGAAAGGCAGAGATAGAAGTTGTCTGGGGGGTGGGAATCTCGAAGTTTCCCTTTATTAGGTCATTTACAATCTTGAGACCAGTAGGACTTCAGTGAAACTAATGGAGTACATGGTCATCTTCATCTGGGATATATAAATGCTTCCATTCCTTGAGAATTCTACTCTCTATCATTATGACATTTGATCTTTGAATTTCATATCTGGTTTTGCATACATTTAAATTCTTGATTGACTCAGGTCTCTGGAGGACTTCTTTTGTTGTTGTTAGCTTCTGATTGAGCCTTTATTCTCCTCCACATGACTCCTTAGCCAGTGCATTTGAAATGTTTGTTCTGAGGGGAAAGTTAAAGTCAAATATGTGAGCTTATTTTCTCCCTATTAAGTAAGGTCTTCAAAGTTTGTAGTTCCAAGTATTCAGTGTTTCATGTCTTTGGTGCTCTTTTAGAAATGTGTATATTTTTCTACATTTTTCAAAAGCATGAATGATCCAGAAAATCAAATCTGGCTTATATAAGTCTGTAAAGTGTAAAGGAAACCCAAAAGCTGATAATAATGTGCTGCCATCTCTTCCATTCATAATGTGGCTCTGTAGACTTTCCATTTTGATGAAGCATAGGGAGCCCACCGTTTACCTACATCGACCTGATAGAAGCCCTGTGTGGTTGAGCTCCTCTAGCTAGGTTGAGGTTGTTGACAGAAAGAAGACAATGGAATACTTCTCACTTGATCTCCCCACACACACTTTATAGCACTTCTCTGCCTACCACTTTATTTGTTGATATTAGTACTTACCCCAAAACAAAATCATAAGCTTATTTGGGGACTGTGGTCTTATCTATGTTATCTCCCAAAGTATATGGATATAGCCTCAGCACCCAATCATTATTCAGTAAATACTTGTTTACCACTGCTTTCCTTTTCCGCATACTTTGGTCGGTAAACTGTGGACAGAGTGAAGAAGATACAGGGTCACTTCGGACATGTTTCCTTTTCTCACTCTGGCCCCCTACCATCATCAGTTAAGTAACCCATTTGTCCTGAAAGAGACAGGAAAGATTCTCTGAGAAGCAGGTGCCATTGAAAATCATACACGAATATTAAGATCCTAAAATTCAGGGGGGAAAATATCTTAAAATTCAGACTTTCTGATAGGAAAGAATGTGTGTACTTAATATCTTTCTCTTTGAAAGTACGATCCAGTTGGATGCTCAGGAGTAATATGCTCTTCTTAGTTCTGAGATTAAAATCTCAGGGCCAAGCGATATGATTAGTAAAGCATTTAACATTTATTAACTGTTTTATGTATAAAGTATTTTATGTGTAAATGTTTTATGTGCAAAATACTGCACTGTTTTACATGCATTGTCACATTTAATTCTCATTAAAACTATTCATTAGCTATTTTGTGGATATTGCTATTATCCCCATTATACACATGAGGAATGAAAGAGGTCAGGTAACTTGCCAGTGCCCCCTAGCTGTTAAATAGTGGAGTCAAGATTCAAATTCACACTTAACTTCTACTCTATACATCTGCTACCTTCCATAACCCTTAACTTGAGGAAAAACTAATCTCCCATGTACTAACTGCCATATATTTGGTAGTTGAGGCAAGTATATATTTTTCCTAACCACATTCTTCTAGTATTTTGTTGGGATAAATTTTAGAGTTTGGAGCTTCTGTCCACTACCTACACACTAATCTCTTAGAATTGTCACTTTGGGTTATGACAATTATGACACCTGTCTTTTCATGAGAGAAGTGGAATTGGGTCATAACATCATCACTGTTAGCATTTTCTGAATTGTTATGTGGATGACTTTGTTCTAGGTGATCATGATGTATGTGTGTTGTGTATATTTTCAGGTATTATCTTGTCACTAGTTCCTACTCATTTGCATAAGTTCCTACAAAGCTAATGCAGAATTGAGAGTTATATTAACTGTAATTATAAATGGGAATTATAACTCAGATAGAAAATGTGAGTTATATTATATGGAATATAACTTTCACCAGTTACTTTATAGGTTATATGGAATCACAGAAGCACAGGCTTCATTATTGTGACTTGATTTTCATAAACCAAACAGATTTATGCCAGGAATTCTGAAACCTTATACTCTTTATATTTGTTGCCTTATGTATCACTAAATAGTGATGAATATTTAAGCATTAGAATTTTTGGTGTTAACTGAATGAAGCTTTCAAAGATTCTGTTTTTTCTTTCTTGGAATCATGCTGAATCTTCTTGAAGAACAAACAGATTTCATGCCTTCTTAAAGTTTGCTGTGAGTTGTTTTGATAACATTAACATAAGCATCAAAATAACACAAACTTAGAAAACAGATGCAGTGACTTATCATTTCTCAGAAGCCTTTCTTATGTCATGCTTATGTTGTAAGTAGAAGAGTATGATCTTGTGTTGTCATAAAGAAACAATCTGAGTGTTATTTGTGTGTGTGCATGTATGTGTCTAGCCTTAAGGAAGCAGTCTTTGAATTTAATTCTGTTTCAAACATGCACTTTTTAAAAAAAATTTAATTTATTTTTTAAATTTACATCCAAGTTAGCATATAGTGCAACAATGATTTCAGGAGTAGATTCCTTAATGCCCCTTACCCTTTTAGCCCATCCGCTCTCCCACAACCTCTCCAGCAACCCTCTGTTTGTTCTCCATATTTAAGAGTTTCTAAAGTTTTGTCCCCCTCCCTGTTTTTATAATATTTTTGCTTCCCTTCCCTTATGTCCATCTGTTTTGTATCTTAAAGTCCTCATATGAGTGAAGTCATATGACATTTATCTTTCTCTGACTAATTTCACCCAGCATAATGCCCTCTAGTTCCATCCACGTAGTTGTAAATGGCAAGATTTCATCCTTTTTGATTACCGAGTAATACTCCATTGTACGTATATACCACATCTTCTTCTTTTTTTTTTTTTTTTTTTTTAAGTTTTTATTTATTTTTGAGATAGAGAGAGACAGAGCATGAGCAGGGGAGAGGCAGAGAGAGAGGGAGACACAGAATCTGAAGCAAGCTCCAGGCTCTGAGCTGTCAGCACAGAGCCTGACGCAGGGCTTGAACTCACAGACTGTGAGATCATGACCTGAGCTGAAGTCGGATGCTTAACTGACTGAGCCACCCAGGCGCCCCACATCTTCTTTATCCATTCATCCATCGATGGACATTTGGGCTCTTTCCATACTTTGGCTATTGTTAATAGTGCTGCTATAAACATTGGGGTGCATGTGTCCCCTCAAAACAGCATACCTATATCCCTTGGATAAATACCTCATAGTGCAGTTGCTGGGTTGTAGGATAGTTCTATTTCAAACGTGCACTTTCAAACACGTACTTACAGCCTGTCATCCGTAAAACCTAGTATTATGTTTTTCCCATGAATAACAAGTGTCTCACTCAGACTTCCTCTTAATTCAACCAGCTTTCCATCTCCTCATTTCTTCTAGGTGCTAGACTTGTTTTTCAATCTGTAAAGCCAATATAGGGTAGGTTTATTTAACAAATATTTTTTGAGAGACACTCTTATAGGCACTGAAGATACTTAAGTGAAGAAAACAGGTAAGTCCTTTTTTCCAGGCAAACTAAAGTTTGCACTCTAGCTGAAACAATAAACAAGTTAAAGCCATTAAATGGGTAGTTTAAGTTAGTGATGAACACCATGAGGAAAATAAAGCAGAGCAATGTGATAGCGGGATGGGGTGGGAATAACATTTTATTTTATCTACTTAAGGAGACACTCTAGTTGGTGACATTTAACTTAGATCTGAATGAGAAGTAGACAGACATGAGAATATATATAAGAGGATTGATTAAAGCTGAGGGTATACACACCAAAAGCACACTTAGTGAGGTATGAACAAGTTTGGCAAATGTGAAGAATAGATTGGCCAGAGAAGTTTAGAGAATGGGTATTTGCAGATGAAGATTTATTAGTGATAAAAGCCACATAGTTTTAAGGGACCAGTTAATTTAGCTTCCGGTCAGTAAAATGCTCTATACCAACAGTACATCCCTAGGGGATTCTTCAGAATTGTAGAACTTGGATAAATGATAGATGGATTATCAAGCATGACAATTAACTTCTCTTGTATGTTTGACTTGATTTGTTCTTTAATTTGTACTTATATAATCTTATTGATTTTAGAGAATGGTTACCTGTTTAATACTTCATCTGTTCATCAACCATTTACCAATGTCCTACCATATGCCAAATAGAGTCTTAGGTTTTGCATATACAAAGATGAATAAGACTTTCCCTGTTATGAAAGCCTATACAAAAATGGATGTAACATAGGATTCTGAGCATATATTTACTGAGAAATACATTTTTTCAACAAATACAAATAATAAGACAAGCAGCTGGAGAAAATAATGGAATTGGTCAGTATAGATGGCCCCTGCTGATATGTAGGTAGTTAAAATATAATTTTGCAGGCCTAAAACACCTTTGGCATCTGCTTATAAAACTGGATTAAGGTGTATATGATCTCTGTTATGGTGGAGAAGTTTATAAATTTGAATTCACGAACATCACTGTTAACGCACCTCTCTGGATAATAATACACTTGTGATTTGTATAAAGGGTCCCAAACCTAAGTTGAACTCCTGACCAAAATGCAAGATGATGAAGCATTTTACTTGGCTCATCAGATCTGTTCAAACCATGGGCATCCCCATGGGTCTCCAAGTCAGTCTAGAAGACAGTGTCTTCCAGTCTGACAAGGAAAGTAACTGATTACCTGAATTTATATGAACTAATTCTGGTTTAAAACAGGTTATGTCTTCATAATAGTCAAAGAAGGTTTCAGAAAGAAAACAAAGTCTGGGTTAGTCTGAGATTTTGAAGTTAGAAGTCTGTACTTAAAATGTTATCAGCTTAGCCCCCAAATAACTATCCAAGGGGCTGAACATCTTCTAGTGATTCAACACCGTTAGTCTCTTTGTTTGACCTGCTACTATCTACTAGCTTTGTTTACCCATACTATTTGCTCTGATTAATTTAATGATCTCAGCAACCATATATGGCAGATTATTATCCTGACTCCTGCTCGTCCTACCTTTTAAACTAGTATATTCAAGTCATGTTTAACCACATATCAATTAAACTTCATACCCAGAGCCTCCTGCAAAAGTACCTTGGCTCATAAGTCTCCTGAAACAACGTGATAATTGATTTTACCTTCAATTATGATGTAATTAAAAAAAATTAAGTCCATAAAAATATAGGTTTAAACAATTACCTTTAAATCATTAATTCATTTAATCATCTATAAAAATTGAAAAAATAAGCATGGTCTTTCTCCTTTTCCTCTTTTCCCATATCCTTCTCCTTGTACCACTACTGTTCCTCTCCTCCTCTGTTTCCCCTTTGTTTTTTCTTCTCCTTTTTCTGTTTTATTCTCACCATCATCATCATCATCATAAATGCAATGTGTAAGAATATTTTAACTGATGGAATATTTATATAAAATGTGAATCTTGGTAAAGTGTAGGTTGTCAAATAATTTTAAGATAGTTCGGATTTAGTTGAAAATAGAAAAAAACATAAACATAAGTGGTTTCCTGTGGGTATCCTTGAATTTGGTAAATTAACTTAATTATTATCATAATAAGATGGACACCTTCCATTACTAAATACCTCTAGCCTCTTTTAGGAAGCTCTCTTCCTTGCTAATAGGAAGACTCATCATACATTTAGAGTTCGGTTGATGTTGTCAGTCAATGATAAGAACAGTATCCCACCTATACATCATTCTGTAATTTCATCCATTGTAATTTAAGAAGAATGACATAACCAGAGTGATTAAGAATCTGAGCTTTTGCATCAAACAGTCTAATTACTGTTTTAGATCTAACAACCCCTAGCCTTGGATGAATAAATAAAATAAACCTTGAGTAAATCTTCAGTTTATGAATCTATGTTTTTTTTTTTTTCACTTATAAACTTGAACTAATAGAACATACTCAAACTGAAGATTGCTATCAGGGTTATATGAGGTAGTATATACTTTAAGTTTAGTAAGAAACTTACATCTAGAAGGTATTAAATGAAAGTGAATTATCACCATCATCATCATCAATCATTAACTTAACCGTTTCTGTGCTTTATTTGATCTTAAACTTTATGGAAAATTTAAAGTCCTCTGTTCCTTAAGAGTATTTGACATTTGGTGAGAGCAAGTTGGTAGCAGTTCCATACAGGGCAGCGGTTTAATGTTGCAACTTAAAATGTTGTGAGCTCTGGGGAGAGACAGGAAGGTAGTGGTTACTGATTCATGAAAAACCATTTTTAACTCTCAATCAGCCAGTTGATTACAATTGATCTGTTGTCCGTGCCATCATTGTGACATTTGGAATATATTAGACTACTATTTCTCTTAATATGGCGGTTAAAATTCAGTAGGCAGATAATGTGATATTGACATAATGAGTAAAATAATGATTGATAGTGAAGTTGTAAAAGTAAGAAGGTTCAATGTGTTTGAAAGTCACAGAACTTTGAAAAGCGTAAGAGATAAGGAATACTGATGAATAAGAGGTGACAGCCTGACACAGGCTATGCATAGAGAAATGAACCACTTTAGTAAGTCATTTTTAAAGAATACAGCCTCTAGAAATGTAAATATGGCTCATAAAAGTAACTTTTTAATTTAAATATCTATCAAAGTATCTATTGGAAGCAAACTAGATTTATACTTTATGATTTTCTCAAAATCATTCTTTCTTAACAAAAACTCCAGTAAATTAGTTTCAGTTTAAAGTATATTAAAGTGGATACTTCTAAAATTGGGTTCTTTGAAATTAAACAAAAGGGATTTAAGTCTTTCCCAGGAACTGCTATAGATGTCACTTTATAATAAGGCAGGTAAGACAGTCAATACACAGAGGTTTTATTTTATGGACAGAACTAACATTGATTCATTCAGTGAGAGATGTCAATTAGAACAGTACTTCTTAGGCTATGGGGAAATTTCAGAGCCCTTAAACTAGAACATTATAGTATTATATTATCAAATATGTTACCATTGTGACCTCCATAATGACCCTTGCTCTTTAATGAGAGTGCATAATGTCAGAATCAGGGAGGCGAAAAAGCCAAATGGCAACTAATTTATCACCAGATTTATAGTCAAATTACCAAAAGATTGGAACTAATCGGGGCTGTTTTTCAAAATGAGTAATGGCATTTCAGAGCCTCTCTGGTTATACAGATGTTTAGATTGTGGATGTCCTAAGAATTCTAAGTCTGTGCTGGCTTTAAAGTTGAGATTCAATTGTTCTTGTGTGTCCAGGGTAGTGTAACTCCAAGGGGAAGGTGTTCTGGGGAAAGAAAAGGGAGAAAAAAATCATTTTTCATCATCACAGTGAAAAAGTCATCTCACTGAAAAAGTGCCAACAAACCCTAAATAATTTTGTGTTGATTATGCTAAATTAGAATCATGATAGCTATAATCATTTGATCCCTGAGGCATTAATGAAAATTCAGCATTATTTTGTGTAGAATATGTATCATTACCCTTGAGCTTAGAAATGATTATTAGTAAGTCTGATTAAATCTGGAAGCAGTGACACAAGCTATCTTTAACCCGCTAATGACAGGGCCATATTGTAATTTTATGATGAATGAACACAGTTTAGCATTTTTAGCACTTGGCGGGGAACATAAGAAGTCTACATTCGTTTTCTTGATTAGACTGCAAAATAGTACAGAGCTCATAAGGAATGCTGCTTAATGAAATAGTGTTCTTGCTGATTGATTAACCTATCATATCTTCTAGAACCCACAGGACTGGTTATCCTTATATGATTAAAGATATTAAGCGATGTTCTAGACATCACAGATTCCTAGATGCAGGAGTATAAAAACAAATAATACAGTCATACCACTTCACAAGCATACATGGCCTTTATGTTTTCAAGTGCTTTCACATGTACTAAGGTTTTATTATTACCACAGTAACTGTTGGAGTGACTTAGACTTTTCACCACTTGTTTTACAAGTAATAAAACCAAAGCCCAATATGGTTTAGGTAAATACCTAAAGGTCCCGAAAATTGTCAGAAAGTCCTGGAACACAAATGTCTTTGCTCCAAATGTAGTATATTTTTGGCCTCTGTAGAAAATGGATTTTTTTTTCCTTATTTGTGATTTTGGACAAATTGTTATCACTATCTTGAATTATCTCTTTTTTAAAAAAAAAAAAATTGTGTATTCATAGACAGTGTTAGAGATTCTTATTGATCAAAGGGCCACAGTCCTGATTTTATTTTTAGTGCTAGGCAAAACTGTTTTTAAATTTCCCCAGGCAATTTAGGACAAGTTCTGATCCCAGCCCAGCATCTGAGGCTTAGTAGTAGCTTGACCAATTGTACTTTCTTTTCTTCTCATTCTCAGCCCAATGCTGAGACCGCTGCCGGTGGTCTAAAGGAGGAAGTTTTCAGAATCTTAGTTGACCTGAAAACTATGTTGATGGCCTACATGATTTTATCATTAAAACTCTGTACACAGCCAAGTCCTTAACAGAACATAAAAATTAGTGCAAGTAGGGGCGCCTGGGTGGCGCAGTCGGTTGAGCGTCCGACTTCAGCCAGGTCACGGTCTCGCGGTCCGTGAGTTCGAGCCCCGCGTCAGGCTCTGGGCTGACGGCTCAGAGCCTGGAGCCTGTTTCCGATTCTGTGTCTCCCTCTCTCTCTGCCCCTCCCCCGTTCATGCTCTGTCTCTCTCTGTCCCAAAAATAAATAAACGTTGGAAAAAAAAATTAAAAAAAAAATTAGTGCAAGTACAGCCAAGCCCTGTTGTAAAATGCGTGGCTAGAGGAAGTTAGCACTTGTACGAGCACTTGTACTTGAAACACAGCTTTGCAAGGAAGGGCATCCCCATACTCCATTAGCATCACAATGGCATTTTGTTGAATAGCTTGATTGAGGGCAATCAGAGCCAAAGATCTAGTTACAGGAGTCCCACAGGTCCTGCTTTGGCACATAACAGATGAGATTCTTTGGGGAAGATGAAGGGAGAAAGGAATCATTGTAACACACTGAAATGGTAAAATGAATGTGGAGGAGGGGGCAATGGTAGTGCCTAAGGTTCTGGAACTGGGTGGGAGGCAGGGGAAGCACTGTGAAAACATTTGAACACTAAACTAAATAAAGCCAGAAACCTGGCACTTCTCTCTTCCTCTCAGGTATCCAGTCGGTTACCAGGTGATTTGCCAGTTTACTTCTTTTTTTTTTTTTTTTTTTAATTTTTTTTAACGTTTATTTATTTATTTTTGAGACAGAGAGAGACAGAGCATGAATGGGGGAGGGTCAGAGATCTGAATCTGAAACAGGCTCCAGGCTCTGAGCTGTCAGCACAGAGCCCGACGCGGGGCTCGAACTCACGGATCGTGACCTGAGCCGAAGTCGGTCGCTTAACCGACTGAGCCACCCAGGCGCGCCTGCCAGTTTACTTCTAATCATTTCCCTGCTCTATGTACTTCTTACTCATCACTGACCTACATGGAGTTCTCATCATCTCTGTTTAAAATAGGCTGGCTTGTTGGTGCTCACATTTGCAGGCATATCACCCTCAAAACCATCAACCAGACTATTTAGAACCTTACATTTTCGCACATGTCCCCTAAGCTTTGAGGTCTTTTGTTCACAGGGTAACATCTAAACCATGATTCTCTGGAGTGTGGACTCTCCCCACCTCTAAGTGTCCTCTCCTGATAGTGTTTATGCTGTGGAATTGTCACTTCAAGAACTTTACTCTCCGTTTGGTGCCTTCATGCCTTTTCCTCTTTTTTGTACCATCTCTGATAGGATAAATTCTGTATACATCATTTGATTTCCCTGTCTCCTGTGTTGTTGACGTATTTTCCCATCTCAGATCTCCACTGGGTCAGGTGCACTTCCCTGATTTTAGAACACCATTGCATACTGTATCTTATTTATCCTGTGTTCCCACTAAGCACAATGGTTGGCATGTGATAGTTGCTCAACAAATGTTGGTTGATCTGAACACAGGAATAACATGAATAAGTAGATAGTTGCTAGGGCAACGAGTGTAGAAGTGACAAGGAAGTATAAAAGCAAATGGCATAGTATATTAGTTTTCTGTTGCTGAGCAACAAATTGTCACAAATTTAGTGGCTTAAAACAATATTCATTCATTATCTCAGGTTTCTGAGATAGGTCACAAGTCCAAGTAAGCTTGCTTAGGTTTTCTGCTCATGGTCTCACCTTGATTTTAAGGCTGAAATCAAGGTTTTCATTGGACTTAATTTACATCTGGAGGTTAATGATGTAATTTACATCTGGAGGTTAATCTGCTTTAAAGCTTTCTCAAGCTGTTAGCATAATTTATTCCTTGTTGCTGTAGTATTCATGGTGGCTTGCTTCTTCAAGGCCTTCAGTGAAGAGAGGGTGTGTCTATTGCTTCAAGTCTGCCTACAAGGAAGGCTTAAGCCCTCTTAAAAAGGGCTAGCTTGCTTAGGTCAGGTCCAAGCAGGATATTTTTTCTTTCCATTAGCTCACAGTCTTTAGTTAGGGATTTTAATTATATCTGCAAAATCCTTTTGCCTTTACCAAATACCATAACATAATAATGGTAATGGTATTCTATCACTTTGCCACAAAGTGGGTACTGCCTAAGAGCAAGTGCAGTTCTGGCTTCACTCAATGGGGTAGGAGGGGATTACTCCAGGGCATACATATCAGGGCCAAGATCTGAGGCCCTATCTCAGTATTCTGCCTGTTGCGTAAACAGTTTAGAACGGATTGAAAAATAGATTTGCATGGGTAGGTGGAGGAGCATGAGGCTGGAAGGAAGGGTAAAGACGATGTGAGGAAGTGTCTCATGTGGTTTTCTAAGAAATGTATACCTTGTCATGTAGGGAGGAATAACGGGGATTAAGAAAGATTAAAGTTTCTAGCATAACTTTTTCAGTACTGGAAATAAGAAAAGACTTGGAAGATAGGAGGAGGAAGAAGCTGGAAACAGGGACAGTAAGTTAGGAGTATTTAGATGTCACTGAAACATGGAGAAGGTTTAAGAATTGACAGGACTTAATTGCTGACTGATTCCACCGAGGGTAAAGAGGTATTCAGAGTTTCTAACTAGAACCACTGGAGTGAACCAAAAAATGCAGTAGGTTTTGAGTGTTCTTGAGTAACGCTGAAGTGGTAACTGCTTTTGATGTAGATGGTGAATCTCTTCTGTTCTTATTCTTGCCTTCTCTCTTACTTGTCTTACCTTATTCCAGAAAGGATCTTGGCTTAGCATTAGAATACTGCTGTAGACATACCAGTTTGCAATGACTTGGCAAAATGCCTTTAGGGAGAAATGTTTTATTTTCAAATAGCTGGTGAAGTAGACAGAGTCATGTTTTTTGAAGTTATCTGAATCCACGAGGTTGGCAACAGTTGAGAAGGACAGTGATCTAGCTTTCAGTTCAGAATTCTGATTTCGATCCATTATCTGCCGGCTCAGGCTGTTTTAAATCTAGGCCATTTGTGTGTGAGACACAATTAAATAAAGAAACAAACGCACAATGTTGGAACACAGGCAGACAAAAGTATCTTTTGTTTCTCTCTCCACATCTGTAAGTAAATTCTGGACATCCTTTGCAATCTATCAACTAATGCCACTATAAGTTAATGTCTCCTTTACCTTATGTTTCTACCCTTAGATGGGGGGGGGGGGAGATGATCATCTTTTCTTAAATAATCATGTGATGTAAAATTCACAGTCTTCTGTTCATGTGTTTTATCTTCAAAATATTTGTCTTTCTTATGTCTAATGAAAATCTCCTTTGGTAAATATAAGCCTTTAGTTTAGAGATTAAAATTTTTGTCTGAGGTTTTAAAATGTTTTGCTTTGTCCATTTTAAAATTTGTGATATTATTTCATTCAATAAGAATCGTGTGGATTGATTTATGCCCTTTGAATATTTAGTATTATGGAAGTGTCTCAGTCAACAAGACTCCCCTAAATGGAATTGAGGAATTTTGGAAATTGAAAGTCCAATCTTCCTCTCCATTAGAAATTTTGGTGTGGATTTATGGACATCTAGTCTCTATTTAATCCAGTGATATGTTCCTCTACTTATCTTATCAGGCTTTTTCATTGTTAAGTTTGGTCTTAAAAGGAAAAACTGGGGGCACCTGGGTGGCTCAGTCAGTTGAGCATCCGACTTTGGCTCAGGTCATGATCCTATAGTTTCTGAGTTCAAGCCCCGTGTTGGGCTCTGTGCTGACAGCTTAGAGACTGGAGCCTGCTTCGGATTCTGTCTCCCTTTCTCTCTGTCCCTCCCCACTTTCCCTCTGTCTCTTTCTCTCTCTCGAATATAAATAAACATTAATTTTTTTTTAATTTAAAAAAGGAAAAACTGTATTCTCTACAATATTTCTGATACTAGATGTGTGGGGTTTTCCACACCAAGCAATTCTCCAATTCTTGATGGGCCCTGACTGGATGTCATATAATTTAACTCAATTCTGACACTAACTGCCTAGAGTTCATGCAGACCCTACAGGTTAAGGACTCAGTCCCACAAGATCAGTCCCCTCTTCAGATGCTAGTTGCAAGTCCAAATTTGTCATCTGCACTTCTGACCAACTGACTATAAATCAGGGGTTTCCACAACCCTCTCTTCATCTATAATGGCTTATGGAACTCAGGGAAACACATTTACTGATTTATTATAAAGGATATAATAAAGGATACGGATGAACAGCTAGATGAAAGGTACATGGGGCAAGGTAATAGAACAATTCCATACCCTATCCAAATGAACCAGCATCCCAGCATGCTGGTTTGTTCACCAGCCTGGAAGCTTTCCAGAGTCCTTGCTTAGAGTTTTTAGGGAGGTTCTGTTACTTAGGCACAATTGGTTAAATCATTTGCCATTGATGATAGGCTCAGAGGTCTGGAGGGGAGGGGCTGAAAGTTCCAACCTACAATCACCTGGTTGGTTCCCCTGACAACCAACCCACTTCCTTAGGGAGTCAACTTGTTAGCATAAAGTCAGGTTGAAAGGGGTTTGTTATAAACAACAAAAGGTGTTCTCTCACCCCTTCCCTCAGGGAATTATAAGAGATCAAAGATCAAATATATACTTTTGGTATATAGTTCAAAGATCTATATACTTTGGTTCAAAGATCAAATATATACTTTTTATTATATTATACTATCACAGGTCTGTTCTCTATGTTAAGCTGAAGGCTGTCTCTACAAAAGCTACTTCTGTTTACTTATAATCTGTTGACTATCTCACCCAAGGTACAGAGTAGTGGGTGGGTTCCACTAAATCTCCACTGTCTTTTTTTCAATTAAATTTTTGTATTTCTTTTAACAAGTTATCACACAAATATATGAAAATATCCCTGCAAAGTTTATAATGAAAATAATAAGGTGAAGAAATATCGATCTGATCCTTCTCCACCTCAATCCAGAAATACCACCTTCAACTCTTAATTGTTTTCATTTTACTGTCATGTTTCTAAATTATGCACTTACAGTACAATTTTTTTGTATAAGTTTCATGACATTTTATATATTAGTGCCCATTTTAGACATTTTGTTATTTTCTAAATATCCTCAATTTTATCTTGTAGTCCTTCTATTGAATGAATCTCTGCTAACAAATATACATAAATAAATGTATATTTTTATTTCCTAAGAGCTTTGTGTTTTATTTTTTCCTTTTAATAGCATTTAGTTTGTGGTTCTTAATAGAAGTTATCTCTGTTAGCATCTTAAGAATGAGATTTTTTAAATTGTTTTTCTGTTCCTTGCACTGTGTCTTTTTTTAATTATTCCTTTTTTTTTTCTTTTCTGTTTATCTTAGTCCCTGGCTCTCATGGTTCTCTTAGAGGTTATCTTACAATTTCTGGCAAATTGTGGCCATTTGTTTTCACCCAATGATAAAAAGTCTAACGCATTAGTTAGAAGCTGTATAATTATGGGTTTTTTTTTTTTAAATCAGTTAATGAAATTTACTAGAGCATAAATAGGTAGGGAACTAGCCACTTTATCAAGGGATTACCCTTCCAAAATGTCATTGCCTGTGGATCTTTTCTCTCAAGTCATTTGGCTTGTCCAATAATTCAGTTTCTTAGATATAACTCAGTTTCTCTGTGTTTGAATGTTTTGTTTCTATAGGTGGGTGGGCAGTGCTTGAGATCAGAGGAGGAAAGGGGCTTAGGATAGGTGGATTGTTCTCAGGGGTCAGTGTACAAGTTTACATGTAATCCTCCTATTTTCGTTATGACTCCACACCCCTGCCAAGGCCTGAGCCTGGGTCCTAAAATCCAAAGCTCTCCTCAGTTGTATTCTCCGAGTGCATGCATTTCCTTGCTATAATAGAGAGGGTATCTGTAGGGCTATTTGATCCTTGTATAGGCTTCCAACCAGTACTCTTGTTTTCAGTCGTACCTCTCATCTCTGCTTTCAGCAATATGTGATGCCTCCAATTCTGTATCTTTTTTAGGGTTCTGTTGCAAAATAACCTTGTTTACTGTTGGCTTCTTCCTCTGCAGCTACTTGAGTTTCAAGTTTTTATGTTATTCCTCTTCATCATATCTTCCATTTTCCACCACTCTCCTATCCCACACCCCTACCCCCAAACTCCATACCAACCCTCACTGTAGATATACCACATCTGGTCCCATTTTCCCATCTTTACCTTCCCCTAGAATCACATCCAGTTTTGAGCCTGATCTGTTCAGTTGGCAGAATACCTGCCTTGACTCTGGACCACATCCTTATTTCCATTTTTCCTGTTTGCTCCATGCTGCTGCTCACTCTCCAGCTATCCATTTACTGTCAGGGGCATGTTCCAAAACTGATTTGGCATGGGTCAAGTATGGGGCTCTAAATCAGGAGCCTGGGCTTGATGGAAGAAAATGCCAGAAGTCATTGATGAGTGGCTTGATTCAAGGGAATGATATAAGAAAAGTCACCTTGTAGAAAAACTAGCTGCCTGATAGTCTGTCACAGTAGAGTACCAGGGCCAAGAGTGAGAATCCACAAATGACACCGTGAGACATAGTTTAGAGAGCAGAGACTTGAGCATTGGAGCAGGGAGATGGGTCATGGAGGAAATTCCTGAGCTGCATGAACATCCTTAAGGAGTTTTGAAGACGGTAGGGAGTTCCCTGGGCATCTGTTGAGAACAGGAAGCAAGAGTTGAGAATGCTACACCAGCTTGGCTAAGTTGTTTTGCTGAAGAGTTTAAGTCAGAAGCCAATTGAGATATCTGTCATTACTGACAAACTTTAAAAGGTTCTAGAACTGGCAAAACAAGTAGGCCTGAACTAAGTTAAAAGACAGAGCGTGACCAGCTGGGACAGGAACACAGCAAACTTGCTAATTAGTCTGGAGGAAGCCAATTGCCCACATTTTTATGGACTGCTAATTGCTAAAGTAGCAGCTTGCTCTAAAGACAAAAATAACAGCATGATAGTTTCTTGAATATAGTATAAAATGGCCTTTAGGATATAGGCTACATCAACTTTAAATATACTCCATAGTTCTTAAACTTAAAACATACACTGCTATTAATAAAGATACATTTTGGAAGTCAGTTATTCATTTTTTCTTAGACTATAAAACGAGAAATTATAGAATATATATGACTCCAGTTTGGGAAGTTGTGGTAAGGATTTTATTTTAAAGATACATTTCTCCACTTGAGTACCATTTCTCAGCCCATTTTAAAACATTTCCCAATAAAAGAACAAAATAAATAATTTTAAATGTGCTTTATTCTAAATACTGTGAGATTTTTCCTAAAACACTGTCTTTCAACCCAGTTATATTTGTGAAAAGAATGTGCTTAAAAAAAATTTACCTCTACTTTTTGCAACATTGAGGGCGTTCAGTAAGTATCTTTAGAAAGAAAGAATGAGTAAGTGAGCAGGTGCATAAGGGTTTGTGTGCATTAGAATGGTAGAATTTCATATTTTATAGAGCAGTAGAGAACAACTAGTCCCCTTCCATTATTTTATGGATGAGGCAACTGAGGTAGAGAGGAGAAGTAGGATACTTCTCCAGCGTCTCACAGTTGGCTAGTGGCAGCACTAGGCTTGGACCCCGTTTCTTAAGCCAATCAGTCCAGCACTCTTTGCATTCTAAGCTAATATTCATTCCTTTTGCTTAAGAGAAGAATGAATTACTTTTGCAGGGTTGATTCTGACCCAAATCACATTAAATCAGCAAAGCCTGGCTTTGTTAAAGGCTCAGATGTCAAATGACAAAAGCAAAACATCTTTTAAAACAAAAACAAAGCCAAAGTAATTGGTGTGTTTGGTTTTATCATGGAGTGGAGTCTTCAAAGGCAAAGAGGGGGAAAATTTAAAACCTCGGTGCCATGGACTTAATTTGAAAGTGTGAATGTCAGGGTGGATATAAAGGAGGTAAGCTAGCCCTGAGGAACTATAACTACATAAAGGGAGAAAACAGATTTCCTTTTCCAGTGAATCAATACAAGTTAATGTATCTACAGACTTATTAATCTCTTGCATTGGTAGCTGAAATCCCCTAATTAGATTGACAACATATTTGGATATTGCATAGTGATTACATATGGCAGAACAAATTTGTTAAAGATGGAAATAAGTAGATGACTATTTAGACACAGCAATACCCCTAATGGCTTAGATGCCAGGTAACATTTCTTCACGTGTAGAATTTATTAAGAAGTGGCTGTGAATTGCTCGTCTTCTTAATTAAAGGTTTGGTTGCATTACCAAAAGGTTGTTAATAATGGCAGTCACTTATCAAATGTGTGACTCTGCCCGAGTTATTAATTATTCTGAGCCAAGTGTTTCTCATTTGTACAGATAGGTTTATAATGGCACCTACCTCATGGGGTTGTTTGTGGATTAAAAGAGAGTATGCACATAAGGATTTGCATAGTGCATTCCACATAAAAAGCACTCAATAAATGTTAGCTATTATTATTGTTGTCAGCCACTCCAGGGGAGCTATATTGTAAGAAACCACACTTTCATTGCTGCTGCACTGAACTTCAGTAAATCATTGTTTTCTCACTGGCCTACTATACAATTTGTGGATATTTCTACCTCAAGATCCTCCCCAAGAGGACAATGCGATGTAGCTGAAAGATCTCTCTTCACTTGGAATTCAGAACATTTGGTTCAAATCCAAAGTTTGCAAGTACAGTTTGTGTTGTCTATCCTAGAACTCCTGGAAGGAGAGATTCATTCATTTGATAACTTTCTGGATTGAACAAACGTATATCTTAAATTTTAAGTTATTTAATGGTCTCTAAAATTGAGGCAATCGGGGCACCTGGGTGGCTCAGTCTGTTAAGCATCCAACTTCAGCTCAGGTCATGATCTCATAGTTCTTAGGTTTGAGCCCCATGTAGGGCTCTGTGCTGACAGCTCAGAATCTGGAGCCTGCTTCAGATTCTGAGTTTCCCTCGCTCTCTGCCCCTCCCCCACTCAATGCTGTCTGTCTGTCTCCCACAAAAAATGAATAAACATTAAAAAATTTTTTAAATTGAGGCAATCATACCTATCCCTGTGGAATGCTTTGAGGATCAGATGAAGGTAAATAGTGAAAGTGCTCATTTGCAAACTCCATGGTGTTGAATGAGTATTGGTAATTGATATTCTTTGAAGGCTCAAGTTTAGTTACTCCTTCAAGGTCCAGGTGTAAAAGCCACTTCTTCTCTGAAGTCTTTCCTGAGTTCCCCAAACTCCAGACACATGTCAGCTGTCCTTCATGGTCACTTCCATTACATTTCAGCTGGTCTTCTTTAGTACTCAAAGAATGTGCTTCCTTGTAGGGCAGTACTTTATATTTCATTCCTGCTACTGCACCTTCAGAAGAAAGCATCCATGCCTAATTGCCTTCATTGTCACCTATAATGCATAATACAGTATCTTGTTTATAGTAAGTGCCCAACAAATGTTTGACTAACCAATGAATAAGCTTTTATTATCCCTTATGTAATGCTAAGTCCTATGAGTTATAGGGAAATAATAGAAGCAAGTGAAGACTTAATTACAATTTTCTCTCTTCAACAGGAAGATCAAATCCTTTAGGATTTGAAATTAACTCATCCTTCCTTCATTATGTTATTCAATAAATAAATGTAAGTTCAGCATGTTCCAGGTGCCAGGTACTGTGGTGGGCACTAGGAATTCAGTCTAATAACAAAACAGTTCCATTCCTCAGAGCTTGCAGCTTATAAATAATAAGTAATAGTAAGGAAATAATACCAAAACTTGCCTTGTCAGAATAAACATTTAGACCTTTCTTTGTTAAGAAAGGTCAGTAAAGAATTCTTAACCGCTTCTCCTATCCATTATTAATTACTAAATTTGGTCATTGCTCACCAGTGAGATTAAATTGAGCTACTGAGAATAGGTCCAGCAAATCATTTTTCTGGTTAGAAAGAAAAAGAAAAAAAATCTTCCATAGCTGCTGGGTGGGATTTGCTTTGAATTATTTTTCATAATCACAAGTAATTGGGCATGTCTCATTCAGTTAAAAATAAACATATAAAAATACATTGATCTCCTTTCCCTGATAATGGGTTTTGAAAACCATAGCTATGTCACTTAAACTTACTTTTCTTCACTTATTAAAAAGTCCAGAGGGCACAAGTAACCTTCAGAGAATATTTCCACATAACAAGACAAAATGATTTAATAAAATTCCTGGATGTACGTTTTAATTGAAGAATCATAAGCAATTCCACACCGACATGGAGCCAGCCAATATGATACGAAAGGAATTTCTCAGTTATTGTACTGTCTGGTGGGTAATTTGAGTGAAAGGAAAACTTTCTTTAGTCATACAAGCCAAGACTAGTTTGTTGTTGCCTCTGAAGCAGCAGAAGCCACTAGAATGTTACATTTTAAAGATGAGGGATGGATCTTCTTAAAGTAGCTCAGTTTTCCACATTGCTTACTCACCCCTCAACCCACACCCCTACTACCTACACCACCTCTAGACTTCTGTTTTCTTATGGCTGTGGGGGCTTACAGTCAAAGAAAATGAGGCTTAGAGTATCTGTGTGCCAATTTTTTCCACGCTGAGTCAAAGAATTCATAGATGGAAAACACCCAAACTGATTTCCCTTTTGCATTTATTGGTCAGAGTCCTGGTAGGGAAACTGGTGACACACTCAAACAGGGTAATATGATGAGAGTTGACCTATTTACAATGATGTGGGCAGGGCAGGTCTGTGGGCAGGGCAGCCAATAAGGTATGACAAAGCACCCTTTCAGCTGTTACCTCCCTTAGGCCTGAAAGGGGCAGGAGGGGGGAACAGTTACTAGAACCAAGAGAGAGCGAGCTAGGGCTGTACATAGGGGAGGACTTCCTAGCAGAATCTGCAAACTTCATAAGAGAAATGCTAGGTGCCACCGACCTGGATACTGGATGAGAGGAAAACAGGGGTATTAATACCTCCATCTCACGTTTTTCACTCCCGGCTTCTTGTCAGTGCCTCATATTTGATGCAACCCAGAATGATGAGCATCTCAGAGAGCAGGGTAGGGTGCAGAGTGAATCTAGAGGGTCAAACAGAATATCAATTCTACTTTTCATGTAATAGGGATGTGCATTTATCACGTGTATGGTGCATGTTGTCACAAGCAGAAAACTCTCCTTCCAAGAAAGTTTACAGACATTCCTTTAACATTCGTAAAACCTTTTTGAGGCAAGCATTATTATTCTCATGTGATGTATCCAAAAGATACTAATGCGAATGTGTTCACGGATGCCTCTCTAATTCCAGCTCACCAGCCCGATTCCCCCTGTTTTCATCTTTTTTATTTTATTTTATTTTTTAATTTTTTTAAAATGTTTATTTATTTTTGAGAGAGACAGGGACGCGAGTGGGTTAGGAGCAGAGAGAGAGGGAGACACAGAATCCGAAGCAGGCTCCAGGCTCCGAGCTGTCAGCACAGAGCCTGATGTGGGGCTCGAACTCACGAGCTGTGAGATCATGACCTGAGCCGAAGTCGGACGCTCAACCTACTGAGCCACCCAGGCACCCCACTTTTCATCTTTTTTAAAGAGAAAGGATTCCTTCTGGCTGGAAGAGAGACTAAGTTAAGCCAAACAATGATTGAGTGAGGAGCAGATGAGTGCAGTGGGAAGGAAGAAAAAGCACACAGGCTAGAAGTAGGAGTTTCTCATCAGTTTTAAGAGTTAAGGCACCATAGCAGTTTAAGAGTATGAGGGAAGTAAAGAAAAGGTGTGAAAACAGAAGGCAAAAAATAGTGTTTGTCTAGACTGTGCATTGGGTGACTTTTAATACCCTTTAAGGAACTTGAATGAGGAATGTAATTAGTTTTAATATTTCTACTGGTTATTGGACTGGACTTTTGAATGCGGCCCAGCTCAGAGACTGAACCACATGGTTTCTGCATTTCTTAGGGTTACAGCCACCCACTTCCTACATATTTCAACTGAGAATTAAAAAGGTTAAGTGTCTTCCTGAGATCACGCACTCAGAAAATGCAGAGATTTTACTCCTGCCCAGAGCTATTGATACCAGATCCATTAGTCTCAATTCAGCTTTGGCTGAACTTACCTTTGCTGGATTTGTTGAGTGATTTGGAGGAATTCTTTTCATACCTAATAAGTATATGGTGCACCCCTTAAGAGTAGGAGAGATTAGTCCTTTATACTCCCTGTGTAAAGAGGCTGGATTAGTAATGGTCAAGTGCCATTAAGTCACTCCGATGAATAGTTCCATGATTAAATCTTGTTTGCTTTCATTATTTTTTTTTTCATGTCATGTCAATGAATCTTTTACAATAAGAACTGGAATTATATTTTCTCCAGTCCATTTAGTCATGACATTGTTATTTTAAGAATGTTGTTCTAATGATTTCTAATTGCTCTTAAAGCCCTGTTTGAATCCCAGTACAAACCTTTCTGTTGCATATCACCCGTGACCCACCTCTACTTTCTTTTATTCACTGCCTTTCACAATCAGAAAGCATTTATTAATCAGGTACTTCTGCACATTTAAAAAAATAAATTGGGCTCGGTTTTGTTCCTGGGATATGAAAGATAAAACATCAGTGTAGATAAGTAGAAACTACCAGCAGCAGAATATCTTGTAGGTATATGGCTTGCCAAGTTTTTTGACACTCCTGATGCCATTAGCTCGTAGCAACCCTCCCACCAAATGCCTGCCTGAGGCCCAAGTCACAGATGTTTCTACCCCTGCTCACTTTTCTAATTTTGGTGGGATTGCTATATATTCTGTTCAGATTTCTTATTAAGACTATTGACCTATTCATGTTGAATTTGTGGCAGTTTATTTTCCCATTAATTTTAGATTCAGGGAAGCTTTTTTTTTGTTGTTACATGGTGACAGAAATGATTCTGTTCATATGCTGTGTCATTCTAAAACAAAAACAAGTTTATGTATTTTTTTTTAACTCAGAGACATTAACATGCTCTTTGACTTTTAGTTTTTTTGTTACTATTTTTTAAGTTTGTTTACTTATTTTAAGAGAGAGAAAACACGAGCAGGGAAGTGACAGAGAGACAGGGAGAGAATTCCCCAGCAGGCTCCGCACTATCAGCATGGAGCCAGATGCAGTGCTTGAACTCACCAACCATGAAATCATGACCTGAGTCAGATGCTTAACTGACTGAGCTACCCAGGAGCCCCAGGGGAACAGACTTTTTTTTTTTTTTAATTTTTTTTTTCAACGTTTATTTATTTTTGGGACAGAGAGAGACAGAGCATGAACGGGGAAGGGGCAGAGAGAGGGAGACACAGAATCGGAAACAGGCTCCAGGCTCTGAGCCATCAGCCCAGAGCCTGACGCGGGGCTCGAACTCATGGACCGCGAGATCGTGATCTGGCTGAAGTCGGACGCTTAACCGACTGCGCCACCCAGGCGCCCCTTTTTTTTTTTTTTTTTTTTTAATTTTTTTTTTTTTTTTTGGGGGGGAACAGACTTTTAAGACAAACTGCCTGTATGTGAATTCTAGCTTAACCACTAACTAGCTCTGTGACCTTGGACAAATCACTGAAACTCTCTGGGCCTCAATTTTCTTATCTATAGAAAGGGGACGATGATAGTATCTATTTCTAAAGTTGTTATGGGGATTTATAAATTAGTAAGTAATAGGAGAATAACTGAAACATCAAAAATTCATTAAATGTTGGCTGCTATTATTATTTACCAGTGATCAAACATGATGATATATGCTTAATATTACTTTAAGTTAGGATTTACTTTCAGCTAGGATTTCAGTTAGGATTCACCTGGCACAGTAAAACTGCCTTGGGCTTTTAGTGCCAGGTAGATTGAGTTCAAATTCTAGCTTCTCCACTTACTAGGTGTGTGTGTATTAGGTCAAACTATTAACACATTTCTTAATACCACTTTTCATATTTATAGGATGGCAATATGTATATCTTAGAGGGTCAACATGTGGCCCAATGGGAAGTTTGGCAAATGTAAATCATATAAATATAAAATATGTGAAAAGTACGTAGCCAGGTTTTGACTCATAGAAGGCATTTCACTAAGCGTGGCTATTATTTTTAGAAGAAATGATTAATACTATTATCAGTAATAAGGCAACAAAAGCAAAAAATGGTAAGGGAGAGAGTTTCATGTTCTCGAGAAGTGGTGTTGATTAAAAAGTCTTAGATTAAATTATACAAATGAAGTTAAAGTCAAGGTGTTTTGAAATGATTGTACCCAACCAAACTGCACTTAATGCGTAACAACTGCTTTACTCTCCCAATAAAGTAATTACTGTGAAATCACACACCTATTTGGACCACTTGCAGTGATTGCTGTAACAGTCCGCTACTCAGGTATCCACATTTCTATGATGTCACTGGCAGTTTAATAGAGCATCATGTCAGCATGCGCTACAGAGCATCACTGTGCTGACTTGACATAATTCAATGTTCAGGAGCAAAGAAACTTGACAGCTGAGACGGTTTGATCTTATTGGGAATGCACATACAATGGGTCTCAAGCTACATGAAATCCGTATTTAGATTTCTAACTTATATTAGCTACAGTAAACATTAACTGTATGAAAAAAAAACCCCAAATCTCAGCATACTAACTAAAAATAAGTTTTGTTTTAATATTAGTTTTACGCACATGTTGTCCAAGTAGGTTAGGGTCAGGGGAATGGAGGTGAGGTTCTGTTCCACAGTTACCCAAGACCGAGCTGACAGATGCTCTTTTGTTGTCAACGTGGGGCTTCCAGGGTAGTTCTAAGCATCAAAATTCAGCGGGCAGACATTTCTGGAATTGGCAAATACCACTTTTGGTCACATATCTTTGGCCAGAAATTAGTCACAACGTCCTACCCTGTTGCAAAGGCAACTGGGAAATCTAGTCTCTGGCTGACATGATCACAACTACAGTACAGCTGTTGCTTGGTTGAACAACTGAACCCCATGCAAGGGGAGCACAAATATTTGGTGAGCAGTGCATGATCCCTGCCACATTCTTATTGCAACAGAGTTGTAATAGAATTATTCCCATTATTCTCTCTTCATTAATTCCTGTTAAAGGAACAATGAAGTATAAAAAGAAAGATGTGCTCAACTTAAGTGCTTATTTAGAACAAGAACTTTCTTTTATGTATCATTGTGTCTCTCATGCCTGACTCAGAGCTTAGCATATGTTAGATATTCACTAAGTATTCCTTGAGTTGTCAATTGAACGTAACACTCCCTACCATTTTACCTAATCCTCTCTTTCTTTCTCCTTTCCTTGCTTCCCTTGTATCTTTTTTGTGATCCCAATCACTTTCAGAGGCTTTATTTTCTGCCAGACACTGTGATAAATGATGAGGAATCAAAGACAAATTTGATCTTGGGGAAAAGCCATATGAAAACAAGAATAAAGAAAAGGACATAGCTGTAAAGTATTAAACATTTCAGAATGGTTGGTTTCATTAAAATGTTTAGCGGTTTTGGGGCGCCTGGGTGGCACAGTCAGTTAAGCGTCCGACTTCAGCCAGGTCACGATCTCGCGGTCCGTGAGTTCGAGCCCCGCGTCGGGCTCTGGGCTGATGGCTCAGAGCCTGGAGCCTGTTTCTGATTCTGTGTCTCCCTCTCTCTCTGCCACTCCCCCGTTCATGCTCTGTCTCTCTCTGTCCCAAAAATAAATAAACGTTGAAAAAAAAATGTTTAGCGGTTTTAAGAAGGGCTAAAGAATCATCTGTCAAACACAAATATGCCACTCTAAGAAGACTACATGTAATCCCATCTTTAACCTCTGCTTCTGTGAAGATCCTGCTTCTTGAAGATCTGATCCAGAATGCTGCCCTCGGGGCCCAAACTATGGGGTCCTGCATGCATGAAACTGCTGTCACTTAGTGAGGAAAGCCCTTTCATACTGTGACTCATAATGTAACGTAAGGTCTGGGTTGTAGCAAACTGAGCACTTTAGTGGTGGGAATTGTCTGGTTTTGTTTTGTTCTTCAGAGAGTTTCAAGAAGTTTTCCTATAAGGCTCTTGATATCTTTATGGAATTTATATAGCCCTACCTGTGTCCCAACTGTGTTCTTTTTGATAGTGATGATGATGATGATGGTGCTGGCCATTTAATCAGTACTAGTGACTATGAGCTTGACATTACACCAATCACATTGTAGATATTCTTTCTTTTACCCTCACATCAGCCCTATTAGATATGTCTCACCATACATATTTAGAGACCTGGGAAATTACATTCAGGTGGATTCAGTACTTGTCTAAAGGCCTCCATTTTAGAAGGGAGCAAAGCCTGACCCCAATACCTATGCACTCAACCACTCCAGTTGATGATCATTTGCTTAGGTTATTGAAGGTGAAGGACTTTTATTTTATTTTACTTTTTCTAGGAAGAGAGAATTACATAGAACTTGCAGCTTTTCCCAATATAGGATGAGTGTATGGGTGCCTGCTTTTGTGCCCAAGTTTCAAGAACCTCAAGGAGTTTCTGAATATGTTATAGGAATTCCAAGGATCTCTTAAATACTGCATATTGTGTTATTATTGTGTCCATATATTTAATAAGATTTTCGAGGCCTGTGACCTCAAGAAGGTTAAGTACCATTGCATTCTGTTATATGCTCTCTTTTCCCAAACATGCAAAATAACATGTGTTATTTGTTTAAAGGATAATTTTCTAATTCCAAAGCTATAATAAGGAACAAATCCCACCCCACCCCCACCCCCATGAGTGATATTCACAGGAATTACACAGACTCATAGAATATGAGTTAAAAAAAATAAAGCGAAGTTTATAGCCAACCCTTGGCTTATATGGGGCCCGGAAAGAAGGAAGGGATGGCTTGCACAAAGAGGAAAGAAGGATTTATAACTTCTTGCTAATTGAAGCTCATTGGAGAAAGAAGAGTGGGTGACAATAGTAACTTGTTTTGTGTCTACATGTCTTGAGGGAATTGGGGCTGGTTTCTCACTGGGGTGGCTGAGAGCTCTGCCTACGGTCTCATCTGGGAGCTATTTGCCTACAGCACCTGGAATTGGGTGAACGTCTTTTTGCCCATGGCTTCCTGGGCACTTATTCATGAGGTCAGCTGGGTATGGTTCTGGCTGTCATATGTTTTCCCTCAGGAGTATACACACCAGGGCCAAGTAGCCTAGAGTCCTTTAAAAAGATGCTTTTAAGCTAGTTAGGCACTGACATTTCAGAAACACCATTTATGCCTGAATTCCAACTGCTTACATTATAGCCATCATTCAGTTTTCTATTTAGGGACTTTGGGCTTTAATTTAGGCGAAAGAAGGGTTCATGGCTCCACCACAAAGTGGCAGAGGCAGGGGAGTTCATGTTCCCAAGAGGGGATTTTTCTGGGGAAAATCTAACAACCAAGAGAATTGGTCCTGTTTCTAAGTTGATAGTGATTTCTTGAATTCTGAGTGTCCAGCATTAATTTTGAGAGTACATGAGTGAAATGTGGACATTAACTGTTTCCTAAAATAAATGACCCCTGTCCTTTAGAAAGTTATTGTTGGTCTGTATAGTTGGTACCAACTTGAGAATCAATATAAGACAGTTTGTTAATAAATGCTAAACAGTATTTTCATTTAGTACAATTCAAAGTAAATTTTTGGAACATTATTTTTCCTATTTCCAAGAAAAATGGCTTTTTCTTGTCTTTAAAGCCATAGAGAATTTATAAGCAATACGTTACTTTTTCTCTTTTCCTTACGTCCTCCCCAACCCACATGTTTTTTACATATTGCCATTTATTGGAACCCATGAAGTTTTTCCAAGTTTATTCTCAGGCATTCTTTCATGAAGAACATTAAATATATAAAATATTTTTATGGCTGCCTGGGTGGCTCAGTTATTCAAACGTCCAACTTCAGCTCAGGTCATGATCTCACGGTTTGTGGGTTCGAGCCCCACGTTGGGCTCTGTGCTCTCAGCTCGGAGCCTAGAGCCTGGTTCAGATTCTGTGTCTCCCTTTCTTTCTGCCCCTCCCCTGCTATCTCTCTTTCTCTCTCTCTCTCAAAAATAAATAAAACATTAAAAAAAATAAAATATTTTATAATGTAACTATACAACCAGGCCTAATAAAATACCTAGTGGAATCACTGATGTATAAGACAGATCCCTGTGGGAGCCTGCAAATTAGTGGAGAGAGGAATCGCAAACACATATGCATGCACATGCATGTGTATGCATGCACGCCAGATTTGGAACCAGCAAAAAAACATCCAAGTGAATGCCTGTTTTCACTTGTGTGACTTTAAACAACTCAGTTTCTCAACATGTATCTTTCCATGTGTAAGGGAAGATGGCTGATTTCATAAAGTTATTGGTTATGTCAGATGGAATCATGCCTATAAAAATACCTTAAAAACTGTGAAGGAGGATGAAAATATTAGTTTTCATTATCTAACTCATATATAGAGACACAGGAAGACTTACTCATTTTTTCATTTTTAAAATCTTATTTTTGCATAACTGATTTCATTTTTTATGATATTTAATCTGACAAGCAAAAGATTTTGTTCAGAGGGGAAGGATAAATAAGATTAACTCTCTGTAAATCCTTGTAGAGTTACATTGTTCATCTCTTCATTGGGAGTGTCAGAATGCTTTTTCTTCTGTGAGCCTGCTTTCTGCAAATGTCCATTGAGCTGCTGAGAGCATTTTGCTTTCAGAGAGGCATTGTGCTTAATGTGTGGTTTGAATCCAGGATCATGGTCTTACTTCCTTCCTCCTCCATTGCTTTACTTCACCAGTGTATCCTGGCTTCTGACACACTCTGTGGGTAGCACTTTTGAAAGTTTGGGGGATGGCTATCCCTCCAGTTCTGAATATACTCACAGTATTTTGCCGTTACATTGTAGGAGTTGTGATGGCATTCTAAAATTATATGTTCATTCAGTCAACACATATTTAGTGAGCACCTGATATGAGCTGGTACTCTGAGTACTGAGCATGGAATCACTTACACAGAAAACAAATCCCTGATCGGACTTCGAGGAGCCTACAGTAGAGTAGGGAGATGAAACACAAACACACAGATACACATGCGTGCACGCGCGCGCGCACACACACACACACACACCCACCCCCCTATACACCAAGTGTAGGGGGTTGATTGGTGCCCTCCCAAAAGATATGTTTGCCAGAACCCATAAATGTGACTTTATTTGGAATAAAGATTCTTGCAGGTGTAATTAATTACGGATTTTGAAATGAGATCATCCTGAATTATCTAGGTGGGCCCTGAATCCAGTGAAAAGTGTCCTCATATAATAAGGCAGGAAGAGGAAAGACACGGACACACACGAGCAGAGGTTGAATGTGGACATTAATCCACATGGAATGTGGCCTCAGAAGTTGGAAGAGGCAAGGATTGGAGTGTCCCCTAGAGCCTTCAGAGTGAAGGTGGCTCTGCTGGCATCTTGATATCAGACTTCTGGGCTTCAGAACTGAGAGAGAATAAATTTCTGTTGTTTTACCAAATTTGTGGTAATGGATTATGGCAGGCTAGGAATCAAATCGATAAGGAACAGGGTAAGCTACACAATACATAAAATTACTCAAGAGGACCAAAGTTCAGTGGAGGCTTAGTTTAAAATTCACTTCTTATCAGAAGTATGGTCTTTATAACCAGTCCGGCAGCATTGAATTATGAAAAATATCATTGCCTGGTATGTATCAGTTCTGTTTACGATAAGAAACTGCAAATAACCAACTCAGTACAAATTATTTCCTACAATTTTAGCTTTATGTGCACATCCTATGTTAGGGTTTAATTTTAAATTGCCTTTTCATGGAACAAGTGCTTGTTTCTCATGGAGCGAAGTTCTTTAAACAGGAGAAATGCAGCGATGCCTGTTTCTTGATGTAGCTCTGCTCACGTCCAGCTGTAATGTAGCTGAAATCACAAATGAGCTCTGCATTTTCATAGGCTTTTAGCTTCTTAGGCAATACATGCTTGTAAACTTGATGCCGTTCATGTGGACACAGGCCTAACACTACTGAAACCTTACAGATGATAATAGAGTGGGTCAGGAAACGTGGATGAAGTGGTATGTAGTCTCCTAGGCGGGAAAGCCAAAATTATCTTTAGGCACCCACAGTCTTAGGGGTTAGGGAGTTTTGGGGGCGAAATGAGTGTTGTCTGTTTGTGCTGGCTATGGGATTTGAATGGAAATATCAGTAAAGTAGTAATTGAAGCCACTCAGGCAGCACTGTGCTCCCTAATCAAATGTTGTCACTATCCCTTTCAGTTCTCAAAATAGCTGAAAGTAAGGTACCAGTACTAATGAGTAGTATAGGTCATTTTTTAAAATTTAAAAAATTTTGTTTTTATTTTATTTATTAGAGAAAGACAGAGTATGACCATCGAGGGGCAGAGAGAGAGGGCGACACAGAGTCTGAAGCAATCTCCAGGCTCTGAGCCATCAGCACAGAGCCCAACATGGGGCTTGATCTCTCATCAGCTGTGAGATCATGACCTGAGCTGAAGTTGGACTCTTAACTGACTGAGCCACGCAGGCACCCCGAATAGTATAGGTCATTTTTATGTACCATAAACATTTAAATATTAACATTGACATTTATTAGTTTTGTCTGGCTTAGGTGATGGTGACTCCAGATGGCAACTGGGTGAAATAAGATTTTTGGCCCTAGAAGATACAGACCGGTAGGAACTTCTGGGAGGTTTTCCTGTGTGTATTAATGTTTAATGCAACAGCACTAATGGTGACTTCTGGGTTGTGCCATGTAAAACACTTTCCATGTACAGTCGACCCTTGAACAGCAAGGGGGTTGGGGCACTGACAGTCAAAAATCTATATGCCACTTTTGACTCTCCCAAAACGTTACTACTAAGACCCTACTGTTGACTGATAACCTAGTCGATTGACACATATTTTGTATGTTGTATGTAATATTTATCCCTTACAATGGTAGCAAACTTTTTCTTTTCTTCGCCTTTCTTCTTCTTCTTCTTCTTCTTCTTCTTCTTCTTCTTCTTCTTCTTGGTGTTTCTAGGCTATGCAGCTTGTCTGCAGGTTTTTTCAAATTATCGCCAGTCCTCACCCCCAAGTTTTCCAATATACTTGTTGAAAAGAATCCATGTAGAAGTTGATCCATGCAGTTCAAAACCATGTTGTTCAAGGGCCAACTACACTTACTTTTTCATAACAATATGTGTCTTCATAATAATCAGGAAGCAAGTATCTCATTATTGTTCCTATTTCCTTCAGTAATGAGGTAACTCAAGCTTAGAGCAGTTAAACAGTTTATCCAAGGTCATCCTCTAGAAATGGACAGAGGCAGGATTTGAAGCCTGGCAGGATGACTCTAGCATCTATACTCGTAAGCAGTACTGGTGGGTACTGGTGGTCTGCTGAGGAATTTTTGAGTATCTGGAATGTGAGTAATGTCGGGGAGCCGACTGTGAACCCATAGAATGAGAAATTAAAATCTCATGCTTCCTTGCCACAAAGCAGAGGCTCTGTATAGCATGGGTTAACTGAATATTCAGGCAGAATGAGAGAGTCATTACATTTACCGCAAATGAACACAGATGGACACTCTTCAAACAGAGATTCGTATTGAATTTTAATGGTGCTCTTCTGCAGAACACATTTGCAAAATGGATTGCAGCATATTCATACTTCCCTTTCACTTGCCAAATGTGACATGGTTAAGAGACCTGCTCATACTTTAAATATTGTACCCTATATATGCCTATTTCAAATGTATGTGTCAGCAATAAATATTTGTTGAATGAATATGAATGTGTATACACAAACATGTATGAAGCAACATGAAAACATACATTTAATTTGACATATTCGTTGCATATCTATTGAATATAAACTTGTACTGGAGAGTATTGGAAATACATAGAACTCTGTAGATAGGGGTCCAGCAATTTATGTTTCTAAAAGTCCTCTGGGGAGTCTCCTGCACGTGGAAGTGTCAGAACCACTGGGGTTTGGGAAAACTTTAATGTACTAATGATAGCTAGAGATTACTTTCAGCCGGGGACATTTACGAAGACAAAGTGGAATTTGAGCAGAATCTTTGGAGGGTAAGTCAATTTTGGCTGATATAAATGAGTAAGAAGGGGAATAAGATCACAGAGAAGGTCATGAGTCAGAATCAACTTGTACAGGTCTAAGTGCAAGCTGCTTATGGCTAAAAACCTAGATTGAGGTCAGTCAGTGGAAGGTCCTGAATGACGTGCGTGTGAATTTAGGCACTATGCCGAAAGCAGTGGGGTTTCAGTGAAAATTTCTGAGTGGGGGCAGAAGTGTGATCAAAGCTGCTTTGTATTTTTTATTTTTGTACCCAGTGAACATAATTCAGCTGATGTACTAGGCTGATAGAACTTCCTGGTCTTAAATCAATCTTTTTGCCCCATTAAGAAGACTTAGACATTAATAATTGTTTATACTTTGTGGCTGGAGCTGTGAGAATCTCTGTACTTTCTTGACTACTCTGACACATGCAGCTTCATTTCAGCAACTCAGCAATGCCAGAGTCTCCTGCGTGAGTGAGTGTGCTCCCACGTGCTCCCACATGCACTGTGTGCTTACAGGGAGTCACACAGCTGCTTATGAATTCAGCTGGGCTTTAGGAAGCTGCATAAAGACAAAGAAAAATGTCGCCTCCTGCTTGTGCTTTCTTTGTCATTTGGCAATCAGAAGGATGACTGTGCTCTGAAGTGGTGCAGGTGGCCTCTTCCGATACTAATTCCAGTGTCTCAACCAGTCCAGCATCATAAGAGAGTTCTCTGGAAGGGAAATAATTCTGCCCCTATCCCTGATTACTTCTATTTGTCCAGTATTGTGGGCACCTGCTTAGCCACCCACCTTCCTTTTCTTCCTTATCCACTTGCGTCATCTTTCTCCTTCCCTGGGTCAGCCTGTATATTTCAGTCCTTCCACACCCTGGATGAGCTCATTCATTCACTGGCTTTCTCCTTGCAATCCTCATTGTGTCTTCTTTTGTTGGAATAATTGATCCTCTGCTTTGCAAGAGCAGGTGGATGAATTGGTTTATTGCTTTAAAAAAATCATTCCCCTTCTCTCTTTTATTGCACCAATCTTTAGTCAGTCCTTGGTTCATCCAGCTCTTTCTCCCTCTATTGACTAATCTCTTTGTGTATCTCTCATGCTGATGGTGGGGAGTCCAAGCTGGGTCTGCATTGAGTGAGGAAGGTGAAAGCCCAATGAAAAAATAGCTGTGATTCATAATGTTCAAGTGGGGGAGGAATTGAGTCACGAAGGCCAGAAGTACTGATTATCATTTACATCTTGTGCTGGAGGCCCTTTTTAGACCCTCATGGGAGGGTTCCATCGCTCCTCCCTGCATGTGTAATGGGATTGCAGGATTTAAAGGCAAATTTGTTAAGTCGTCTCGTACACATTTCATCGAACACTTCAGGATCTTTGCCACACACATTTGCTTTCCTTAATTTTTGACTTTTCGGGGAGTGTAAATTTACTTAGCCCAGGATTTTAAAAGCCCTTTATCCAATCTAGTTTTAAGTGACCCACGATACCATATTTCTTTTCTATCCTTTGAAGATCCTTTTAGAATATAGATAATTGCATAGCACTGCATGGTAATCTCATTGGTAATTAATATGAAATTATGTAAGATCTCCAGGGGACATTTGGTGTCCACTAGAGATGTACAGATGTCTTTGTTTCAGCACGATGAGCTTCTCTCTTCCATTTGTTAAGATGATGATGATGATGATATAATCAGCTAAATATGGTTATTTCAACATTTTATTTTCTACTTAAGCACAGCCATTACCTTGTATGCTCTCTAATATATTCAGCTTAACATTTGTACCCAAGGTTCTGTGTTGGATGCTATGAATACACACACATGTACACATAGACACACACACACACACACACGCACACACACACACACACACAAAATGTACAGAAGCTACCTGGAAGAAATATGAGGAAGCAGAGAGGAGGAGAAAAGGCATTCTAGGCTGAGTTCAAGGTATAGTAATGGAAGAATGTAACACGTTTAAATATTGTGTTAGTTCAGAGGGAGACTATGAGAAGTGATAGAATGAAGTTTGGATAGATAGACTGGGAAAGGAAAGGTGACCTAGGATTTGATTTGGTAAGTGCTGAGGAACTGTTAATGGTTTTGAGCTGATGTTGGCAAACTATGGTCCGTGGACCAAATCTAAACTAGTGTCTGTTTTTGTAAATAAAATTTTATTTGAATAAGGCCACTGTCATTCGCTTACATGCTTATTGTCTGTGGCTGCTTTCGTGCTACAATGGCAGAGCTGAATAGTTGTGACAGAGATCTCCTGGCTACAAAGCTGAAAATATTTGCCATCTGGCCCTTTACAGAAGTTTTGCCAATCCCTGATGTACTTCCATAGAGTACAACACTCTTTTGTGCCAGGATGGGAAATCCATAATCATAATGAACAGCCATCAAAACAGACATGTTTCGAGAGCTGCATTTTGCATTTAGAGGCTCAAATATTCGAATGAAAGAATGAATGAATGAGCGAGTGAACAAGTGTATTTCTGTTAAGATGTTATGGTAGCAGTGGGAGGTATTATTTGTTCGTTGTTGTACAAAACACCAATGTGAGAGTAGTCAGAGAACAGTGTCCCTTTAGGACCATATTCTGTTTTTCTGGGGGAGAGGCATCTGGGCAAGTTTGTGACCAGAAGTTACTCAAAGAGCATGAAGCTAGAGTTGATGAGAAAGGCCACTTTGGAGAAATGTTGCATAAAATACCCACTGAGACACAGCACAGAATGACCCTGGAAGTGAGGGAATCTTGATGGATCTTGTCCATGACACTTCTGGAACCTTCAAGGCAGTCCTACCTCCATCTGTATTAGTAATATTCCCACTTTCTCTCTGTCCTAGCCAGCACCCAGTTCTCAAACATTGTACTTTCCTCACAGATAATGCACTCAGAACTTCTTTCCCTGCACCTGTCAATTATTTTCCCACTGCAGATGGAGGCGGAGGGAGGAGGACTTAATTAACCCCAGGTTATTTCACATATACAAATTCCTTGGCTCTCAGTGGATGGCATATAGTTTATTAGTTTCTACTTCATGATCCTTTATAAATAATTTCTGCATGGTTAACTCAAAGTTCATAACATTTATCTCACATCATACAGCTTTGTCAATTTGCAGTGGCAGAGAATATATTCTTTCTTTTATGCAGCTGTGGGACCCAGAGGTCCCATGGAAAGCCTGTGCCTTCCTAATGTGTGAAAAGGCTGAAAATGAGCACCTGCCCTCCCCCCTTCTTTCCTTCTTTTAAATAAATGTGGTGTTTATGGGTGGAATTAGCATGGCATTTCTTATTGGGGCCAGCATGGCAAAAAGGTGGTAACATATTTTTCACTACTTAGAAGTTAAACTTCAAGCTAATTGGTACCCCTCTTCAGAAGTGGGGACTCTCAGTAGAGAGAATTCAGTGGATGTTTTGGTATCTACATAAGTGCATTTAAAAATATAGCCTTTATTTTAAGGTCCTTGAAGAATGATTCAGACATGGCTAAACTTCCCCAGGGAACCTGCGTCTACAGCAAGGAGAGTTCCCCAGCGGCAGTGGTGATACGAATGGTGCAGGATCTTTTATTAGATTTTATCTTCAAGGAGCAAACACAAGAAAGGAGAGACGACAGGAACTGTTCATATTAAGCAGAGATGCATAAACATTTTCCTGGAATGCTGTGTGCTCGTGTGTGTGTGTGTGTGTGTGTGTGTGTGTGTGTGTAAGAAGACGTGGCTGATTATATAATGCTGTAGGTTCTATTCTGTGAATTTATAGTTTCTTCCTCTTTAGCTCTCTCCATATCTTTCTAACAAATTGCTTATTAGTAATTTTTAAAATTAGTATCTTTTTAATAAATTACTTTTCCCACCTATTTTTGTAAGTGTATTATCCTAATTGGAAATAATTGGAGTGATTGATAACTGTGTACAAACTTCAGTGCCTTGGCTTGTTCATTTGTCGTAGAGTTTCTGGGGAGCATCTTGGTCTAGTGTAGATGTATTTGTAAAATTGTATTAATGTTTCTTTATTTTTTAGAGAGACAGAGAGAGAAAGAGAGAACACGTGAGCAGAGGAGGGGCAGAGAGAGAGAGGGGGACAGAGGATCCAAAGCAGCCTCTGTGCTGACAGCAAAGAGCCTGATGTAAGGCTCCAACTTGGGAACCATGAGATCATGACCTGAGCCGAAGTCTGATGCTTAACCAACTGAGCCACCCAGGCAACCTTAGTGTAGGTGTTTTCAACCTTGATATTGAGAAGAGTTGTTGGGTATTGTAGCAATGTTTGGAAATGAATTTTTTTCACATTAGGGTAGCTTCACGAAACTCTCATGCTCTAGTATCCCAGCATGCTTCCTGCAGTGTGAGAGGGGAAGGAACAGCTGGCCAGCCAGAACCCTGACTTTGTCTAAGAGAGCACATTCTGTCTGAGGGAACATCATCTGTCTATTGCAAACCGGGGAAAGGCAGTGAGACCTTTTTCTCCAGGAAATACAGTTCCTAAAGGAAGTTCAGATAAAGCCTATATGGAAATGTAGGGAAATACTCTTTTGCAGCAATTTCTATGGCCCTTTGTTTTGAGAAACCAGGGAAGAGAGACAAAAACCAAAGAGAGGAGAGTAAGAAACCTAGCAGAGTAGCAGGAGGGGAAAACAAAGGAAAACTTCACTAGGGTTTGTACTCCCTGAGAAATCAGGAAATAGAATAGAACCTGTCATCTGTGGGGAGCCTGGTCCCTGGTGGTCCTCCACATCAAGTTTAAGAATTGATTCCAAGGTGCCTGGGTGGCTCAGTCAGTTAAGTGTTCGACTTCACCTCAGGTCATGATCTCATGGTTCGCGGGTTTGAGCCCCGCCTCAGCCTCTGTGCTGACAGCTTGGAGCCTGAAGCCTGCTTCAGATTCTGTCTCTCTCTCCCCCCGCCCCCCCCCCCCCCCCCCCTCTCTCTGAAAAATAAACATAAAAAAAAAAAAGAATTTATTCCTTCTGATGCTCCGGACTATTTCACTGTGGGAAGATTTTATTTACCTCTGTGTCACGTTTATCAGATGGGAAATATGACCTCTGCCACATGGTCATGGAGTAGACCATGTTGGTTTGCTTATGTGGGTGCCGGGGGGCAGTCAGTGTCCTGCGAACCCAAGTCACTATTCTTATTGGACTCCGCAGTCTTTTTAGCATTTGATGGGCTAGAGTAGGGAGAGTGAAGGGTTATTATATTTTATGGATACCCATCATTTTAAGGTAATATACAGTCTTTACAGAATTGATGCAGCATGCTCACATTTATGAGAGAAAAAGAGGAAATTTTAGCTGAGGCAGTACAATTTTGCATGTCATATAAATGCATACTGCTCAGAGTAATCACTTTGTGAACCTAAAGTAAAATACCCTGAAATGTTCCTATAAAATCACCAATTTTCTAAGTTTTATTTTATTTTGAAAAGAAAATACTTCAAGTTCTATTCTGTCTGTATTTGGAACTATAGACCTTTCATTTTCTTTTTCATTTTTGAAGAGGTAATATCAGTCCTTTGAGTAAGACAAGGTAGAACTTCTACCTATAATTCTCTTGTGTTTAGACCTCTCTTTTCTTCTCCCTCTTGGTCTTCAAAGAGCTATGGGAAACCAACCTAGAAACGTTGTTTCTTCAATAATTTTCATGATCTGTTTTCATTTGGATTCCCTCCAACTTGATTGGTGCAAACTCTACGTCGAAAAACAACAACCATAACTGATAAGAACGTTTCTGAACAGGTAGTCTGTGCCAGCTTCTAAGTTTTTACATTTCTTTGTTATCATCATAGCAGCCCCTGGAGTGAGTCTTCTTATCATTCCCATTTTGAAGATGAGGGAACTGAGACTTAAAGCAGGTGCTCAACTTGTGGCTCAGTGAGACCCCCAGGAGCCAGGATACTGGAAGTGCAGCCTGTAGGGATGTGGCCTCCTGGCCTGCTTCCTGGCTTCAGCCCTACCTGCTACTCTGTGTTTCTGTCCTCTTTCTCATTTATGAAGATGTTTATCTTCCTTTGAAGGTAGCATCTACTTTAACTTTTTTCTATTTCTTTTTTGTTCAATAACTGTCATTACTATAGGTTTGGTGCAGTGTTAGGGACCTACACATAAAGTTAAAAGGCTACTTGGCCTGGAAATCCTTTCTTCCTTCTGGAATCCTCTCCTTATTCTGCTAGGGTATCCACAAGAAGCCTGGGACACAGATGAAAACATTAATATTACTAAGAACTTCATATATCTGTAGAAAGTAAACTAATATTATCTATGTTTCTATTCTTTACAGATGCTGAGACTTTTTTCATTTAATTTTTAAATTTTTATTTAATTTTTTAATGTTTAATTTTTATGAATATAATTTATTGTCCAATTGGCTTACATACAACACCCAGTGATCATCCCAACAAGTGCCCTCCTCAATGCCCATCGCCCACTTTGCCCTCTCTCCCACTCCCCCCATCCACCCTCAGTTTGTTCTCTGTATTTAAGTCTCTTATGGTTTGCTTCTCTCCCTCTCTGTTTGTAACTATTTTTTCCCCTTTCCCTTGGTCTTCTGTAAAGTTTCTCAAGACCCACCTATGAGTGAAAACATATAATATCTGTCCTTCTCTGACTGACTGATTTCATTCAGTATAATACCTTCCAGTTCCATCCACGTTACTGAAAATGGCAAGATATCATTCTTTCTCATTGCCAAATAGTATTCCATTGTATATATAAACCACATCTTCTTTATCCATTCATCACTTGATGGGCATTCAGTCTCTTTCCATAATTGGGCTGTTGTTGAAAGTGCTGCTATAAACATCGGGGTATATGTGCCCCTATGCATCAGTACTCCTGTATCCCCTGGATAAATTCCTAGTAGTGTTATTGCTGGGTTGTAGGGTAGTTCTATTTTAATTTTTTGAGGAACCTCCACACTGTTTTCCAGAGTGGCTGCACCAATTTGCATTCCCACCAGCAGTGCAAGAGGGTTCCCATTTCTCCACATCCTCGCCAGTACAGGTGCTGAGACTTAAGAATAAAAATTCCATGTCCCCAAGTTTGAGTTGGCCCATCTACTATTGACATCATTGTGACAAGTTAGTTAAACTGTACTATGTATTCAGTGCCTGCTCTTGCTGGGTACCCTTCACACATTATCTCATTATCTCTAAACAACTCTGCACAATAGATTTGAGAAGCCCCCTTTCACAGATGCACAAGCCCAAGGAGATCAGGTGATGCGCTCAAGGTCACTGAGGCGCTGTGGGCTGGGTGGGAACTTTCAGTCAGGTCAAGTCTAAATCCCAAGTTCTCAAACCCATATATAGTCATGTTGCCTCCTCCCATTAATATTCCTTCTGTTGTCTCATCCATCTCCAAGATAAATCCCAAAAAGAATGATTTAAAATAAACTTTTCCATCTGCTAATAATACCTTTTAAAATAATTTCTCCCTCAATTTATGCCTCATCTCAAGTCCTGGTAACCCTTCCAGAGGAGGACTTGTGTCTAATTTTCCCTGTATTTCCTGAGCCATCTTTTCCTATAGGTGTCTGTCTCTGTGCACTGAACCTGGAGGTTTCCTCGTCCATTTCAATTCTCTTTTATTCTTCTTTCTTTTCTATGCCATGTATGTTGGCCCTAAATCACCTGCTTTCCCTTTGTGTTTAAATGTTTTATGTATCTGTATTTTATCATCTCAGCTGAAATGGAAGTCTAACTGTGGGATCTGGGTAAAATGTAATCATTTTGAGAATCAGTGAAATGCTCTCCACCAAAGTTATTGTTAAATGTAGTTCACTCAACTGTTATTTTTATATTTAATGCTAAACAGTTCATAGTCCTATATCCTCTTCAGCCTCACACTCCTAACCAGAGAGAACTGTGGGCCTTGGGGAGTTCCTGGTCACCATCCCCTCTTTATTTCAGCCCCTGGTTCCATCTGAGGTGGGCAAGATGGGTCGGGGTGGTTTCCTCTCTCTAGGTTCCAGTTGCTTTTAGCCATCCTCCAGTTAAATCTCTGGCTCCTCATCAGCTATTGAAAGTCTAGCATAAGAATATCCTTTCCATAGTTTGTTATTTCATTGTTTTCCTTTCCTCTCCTGGTACTCCCCTCCTCACACATGCAGGATGGAGGTGAACAAGGAGACTGAGCCAGCAATCTATCTTACTTGAAGCTTATTTGAATATTGTCTCCTGTATGAAGGAGCTAGAAATAGGGACTGAGAGTTTGATTCCAGGATCAAGGCCAGACGTCAGTAATGATCCACCTTGTTGTGTGTTAAATAGACTCTGGCATCAGCTAAATTATTTCTGCAAGACTGAAGTATTTTGATCAAAATAGACAAGCCAGGCAAAGGGATTTGCAAAAGAATTCTGTTTCCTGGCCCACAGGCACGCTAGCTAGGAGGAGGCTGTGTGCAGAATCCCACACTAGAGCTCCCTCTGGTGGCATCATGCAGAAATACCTCACTTTGTGTGGCCCACTTACTCCCTGAAAGGAGTAGGTTCATATTTGACATTAAAATTTTACTTCCAGTGTATGTTTTAACCTGTAATATGTTTAGTCACCTCTTAGTATTCATTCATTTTCTGTACTTGTTTAATTTTGAATTATCTTTAATTTATGGCATGCATTTTATAAAGTTATGTAAACATACAATACTTTAAAATGCCTTTTAATGTTTTCTTGGAGAGATTTATTTATTTATTTATTTTTTCAATATATGAAATTTATTGTCAAATTGGTTTCCATACAACATCCAGTGCTCATCCCAAAAGGTGCCCTCCTCACTACCCATCACCCACCCACCCCTCCCTCCCTCCCTCCCCCCGTCAACCCTCAGTTTGTTCTCAGTTTTTAAGAGTCTCTTATGCTTTGGCTCTCTACTTGGAGAGATTTAAAGTAGTAGGAGTAAAGAAGGAGGAGAAGGGAGAGGAGGGAGAGAAAGAGGAAGAGGAAGAGGAGAAGTTCTAATGCTAAACCAAACCAAAATTAGCGCTTTTAAAACATTAGTGATTTAATTATCGATTTTAAAACATTCTTTCTTAGACTATGTGTTAGTGATTTCCAATTTTTCTTTAAGTGTTGATTTATTTAGAGAGAGAGAGCGCGTGTGTGGGTGCGTGTACATATGGGGGAGGGGCAGAAAGAGGGGGGAGAGAGAATCCCAAGGAGGCTCTGTGCTTTCAGCTGCAGGACATGATGTGGGGCTAGATCCCACAGCCCTGAGATCATGACCTGAGCCAAAGTCTAGATTCAGACACTTAACCGACTGAGCCACCCAGGCACGCCTCCAAAATTTTTAATGCCTCCCCATTGACTGAAGGATAAAGTTTGGTGTTTTTGCCTGATGTCCAAGGCCCTTTACAATCTAACCCTTGCCTACCTGAGTCCATTGTCAATCCTGCAACTGCCCACCTTGAATTTTATGCTTCAGCAACACAAATGATTACAGTTCTCTGCATACGTCCAGGTTTCTTATGGCTGTGACTATGTATTCTGCGTGTTCCCTCTGTCTGAAAAGTGTGCCCTGTTACTTATCATCCCTGCCAACTCCTGTTATGCTTCATCTCTGCTCACTTTACCCTCCTGTGAAGATGAGCCTTGATTTCACTGCGGAGGCCGAAACCCTGCCCTCCCCTCCATTCCCATGCACTTTGTACCGAGGTCTTATAAGGTATCAGGCTTTCTCTCCTTCCAAGACCTGTGTTCTGAGAGCGGAAGCCATGACATGATCTTTAGAGTCTGGCTTAGCACAGTCCCTGGCCCAGAGCCTAGCACATATCTATCAAGTGGTATTGTTCCCATTTTCTGAAATGCTGAGCTGACATGTAGCAAACACAAGTTAAAATCTTTTTCAGGTGATGCTGAAATTTTTAACTCATCTAAAAAGTGAACATTTATGACTTTTGCCTTTTAAATCACACACACACTTTAGTCTTTGTTCTTTTTTTCAGTGTTTGTTTATTTTGGGAGAGAGACAGAGAACAGGAGTGGCGGAGTGGTGGAGATAGAAAGAGAGAGAATCCCAAGCAGGATGAGGGGCTTGATCCCAGGAACCATGAAATCATGACTCAAGTAGAAATCAAGTGTCTGACGCTTAACCGACTGAGCCACCCAGGGGCTCCTAAAAAGTGACTGTTTATCATGACTTTGCCTTTTAAATCACACGCACTTTAGTCTTTGTTCTTAAAAATTCACTATTATTAATGTCACAGAAGACAGTATTTGTGAGGTCCTGTGACCTTTTGAACTCTAGGAACATCTGACGAGTGTGTAAAACGACATATAATAACAGAAGCCATTTATCAAGTGGCCCAACTTTAATTTTTTTTAATGTTTATTTTTGAGAGAGAGAAAAAAAAAAAAGAGAGAGAGAGAACGAACACCAGCAGGGGAGGGGTGGAGAGAGGGAGATAGAAGATCCAAAGCAGGCCCTGTGCTGTCAACGCAGAGCCCAACGCAGGGCTCGAACTGATGAACTGTTGAGATCATGACCCAGGTGGAAATCAAGAGTCCAGTCCAACACTTAACCGACTGAGTCATCCAGGCGCCCTCTAGTGGCCCAACTTATGCATTGAATGAAGTACCATTTAAAGAAAAATCTGCATTTGTTGCCTTGTTGGTAGTCATCTGGCCTCTCTGCATGCCTAAATAAATGGGGACTGACCTCAGAGAGACACAGGGTGGGTGATGTCTCCCATTTGTAGCAGCACGGTGCCCCCACTCCTGCACACTCATGCAATGCAGGCACTTCATGTGCATCGTTAAAATCTAGCCTCACCACCAACAATGTGATGTGGGGACAATTATTATATGTGCCTATTTGCTGATGAAACCGGCTCAGAGAGTTGAAGTGACACATCAAGTTTGCTCACATAGAAGAAGGTTGAGTGGGACCTCTCAGAGGTCCCTACAGAGACTGGCCACTCTTTAGGACAGTGGTTCTCATCCCGGGTGGTTTTGCCTCCCAGGGGATTTTGGGTGATGTCTGAAGATATGTTTAGTTGTCATGGCTGAGGTGGGGGGTATTAACTGGTATCTAGTGGTGGAAGCCAGGGGTGCTGCTGAACATCTCGGAATACACAGTGTAGACACCACAGCAGAGAGCTATCCAGCCTCACATATCAACAGTGCTCGGGCTGAGAAAGCCTGTTTTATAGGAATAAACCAGGTAGAGGTAGAAATTCATGGCAACTGAATTTATAGGGTAACCAGCCTTGACCTTGGATGTTTCTGTCCTGTTGCCTTTCTTTAAGGGTCATGTATTCTCTTGACTTTGGCTACTACCTCTACAGAGCTGATTTTCAAAAATCAAATTTAGGTAATTTCTACATAGAATCCTGACCTCTCCCTCAAATGCTAGCTTCTTATTTTCAACTCTCAGAAGGCCATTTTTATTTGATTTTCTCACAGTTCCAACCTAGAATCTCCAAATTTCAAAGTACCTGTCATTCCTTATTTCTCCCTTTGTAGCTTCATCCTTTAACTCACAGGGACTGTTTTCCTCTCCTTAGCCAGGCTTGCAGCTTAGATTCCTTTCCACTTCTCTGTTGCACTGTTCTTTCCACTTTGCCCACTGCTGCATCCTCTCCAGTCGGTAACTGAATACCGATGACCTTCTCCTAAGCTGGTTTTCACAAGTTATTCCTGTTTCTCCTTCCGTAACCCTGACCTAGGTCTTCTTCGTGTCTGTCTACATTACCATAAGAGACTTCCAGTTGATCTCCCTGGCTCCATTATTCTCTTGTTTCAGTATTACCTTGCACAACCACCAGTTAATTTCCCTCAACTAACACGTGTCCTTTCGTAGTGCCCTTCTGCCATTGGTATAGAGCAGATTGTGTCTAGCACTCATGATCCCTCAGGATCTGACCCATGTGTGTCTTTACAGCCATCACCTTCATCTCAAGTAACTCCTCACCTTCTCCCCAAAAATGCCACACTCACTCCTGCCTCCTTACCTTTGCCCAGTCTATGGTCTCCAGATGGATCATCCTACTTCCCCTCACCTATATGAAGGCTTCATATTCTTTTTTTTTTTTTTAAGTTTTCTTAATGTTTATTTATTTTTGAGAGACAGAGAGAGAGAGACAGAGTAGAGCAGGGGAGGGGCAGAGAGAGAGGGAGACACAGAATCTGAAGCAGGCTCCAGGCTCTGAGCCATCAGCACAGAGCCCAACACGGGGCTTGAACTCACAAGCTGCAAGATCATGAACTGAGCCGAAGTCGGAGGCTTAACTGACAGAGCCACCCAAGTGCCCTGAAGATTTCGTATTCTTAAGACCTGGTCATCATCATTGACATTCTCTTCTATTCCTCCTCTTTTCTATACCGTTTGTGTTGGCCCTGACTCCAGTTAGATAGTTTTTTTTTTCCAGAGGAGGAACCTATAAATTTTCTGTTTTCATTCTCACCACCTGATAATAGCTTACTGAATAAAAGGCTAACTGCGTGATCTGGGTTAAATGTAATTGTTGTGAGAGTTAATTATCTATAAAATGGTAAAAATGGTATAATATGTTACTCTTCTACAAAGCATATTAATATTCTTCAATTTGAAAAATAACTATAATCTATAAATAAAGTTTACAGAAGGTACATGAACGTAATGAAACTGAAGTGGAGTTTATGTATGATATTCATAATCAATGTGTTAAGGATTTCCATAATAGTTATTTAAGCCAACATAAACAAATTAAAAAAAAAAAAAGCAAGTTGGAGTGGAAAATTGTAAGTTTTAAGGGCAATGGGAAAAATGGGATAATTGATGTTTTGTAAGGGGATGGTTAGATAAAATTTTGAACAGTTGTATTTCTTATGTCATTGATAGAGAATTAAGCCATAAAAATCAGTGCATTGATCACTAATCCGACTAATTTGTTAAACTTGATCATGGCGCATTCCAGTTGCCATCAGAAGATAAAGTGTCTGTGACAGTAACAATGCAACAGGGGTCTCTCTGTTACATCGTATAATTATAACTTTCTTGAATCAAATTCAAAATCATTGAAGGATGTCTACGTTCTGGCCCAAGCCACTATTTCCGTTTTTATTTCTCAGCATTTTCCCTCACACTGTGTCCTGCACACCAGCAAGACTGGATGCCAGCTAATTCTCCCTGTTTTCCTATCTGCACTGCCTCTCTGATTTCTTCTATCTGGAATGCTCTTCCCGGTAGATTTACCCACATCTTCATTCCTTTCTGTCACCACTCAGATATCACACCACCAACTAACGTTCCTTGATCGCTGGAAATAATAAGAACCTTCTTTGAACTCCCTTGTTCATTTATTGTTGTTGTTGTGGTAGTGGTGCTTATTTTTCTCTTATGTCCCATCAGTGTGAATAGGCATGATAGAATTCTTCTACCAAACAATATTTCTGGAGGGAAAGCATTTTCTCCAGTACACCTTTATTTGCCTGACCACATGCAAACCTATTGCATTAACCACAGAAAGGGTATGAGTTGAACTGGCCTCAATGACTAGACTCAGAAACTTGAATGTAACTTCAGGACCTATTCATTCATATTCTTTGCCCCCTCTCCTCTTGTTCTCTTTGAATTTTGAGTTATCTTTCAGACCTACTGATCCACAAGGCTGGATCCATGGCCTTGGCAGATGTAGGTTTACATACTTACAGCCATATGGCCAGAGAGGAAAGGAAAAATTTCCTTGTCAATCCACTTAGAAAAATAGGGAAGGGTTTTAATAACCATGGCTTGGTGCACATGTTCATCCCTGGAATGATGGCTATGGCCAACATGATATGGTACAGTGATTGGCCTCGCCTGGTCATGAGCCCTCCTCCATAGGAAGTCACATCTGTTAGACGTAGGGAAAGTAGTGCTGGGTAGACAAAGCCAGTATCCCCTAAAAGTAGAAAGAAGAAACCATGAATAGTATTAACACATAAAGACAGGCAATAACAGTTTTGCATTTTAAGTCTTGTTCCCATTCATTGTTGAAATTGGACAACATAGATAATTTTGGATCTTGTTTTATTATTTATCGTTGTAAAGTCAACATTTTCCACAGTCTTGTAAACTCTTCATAAATGTATGGGGTGCTTTTGGAGGACATTTCCTGAATGTACCAGAGAATGTCACCAAGGACCATGTTTGATTTTAGGTCACATGACCACCTTTTGCCTCCATCACACTATAATTCTTATTTTTTAAAAATTTTTTTAAACATTTATTCACTTTCTGAGAGACAGAGACAGGGTGAGCAGGGGAATGGCAGAGACTGAGTGACAGAATCTGAAGCAGCCTCCAGGCTCTGAGCCATCAGCACAGAGCCTGATGTGGGGTCCAAACCCACAAATGATGGATCATGACCTGAACCGAAGTTGGATGCCCAACCGACTGAGCCACCCAGGTGCTCCATCACACTACAATTCTTGATCTGGTCACATAGAGATTTAAGGAAAAACTAAGTAGTGTGTGAACTTTGACTTATGTGCTCTTTTTTTTTTAAGTTTCACTTTATTATTTATTTTGTTAATTAAAAAAATATTTTAATATTTACTTTTTGAGAGAGACAGCACGTACGTGCAAGCAGGGGAGGGGTAGGTAGAGAGAGAGGGAGACACTGAATTTGAAGCTGGCTCCAGACTCTGATCTGTCAGCACAGAACCCCATGAAGGGCTAGAACTCACGAACCACGAGACCATGACCTGAGCCGAAGTTGGCTGCTTAACTGACTGAGCCCCACAGGCACCCCTTATTTTATTATTTTTGAGAGAGAGAGCACACGCTCACGTGGCTGTGCACAAGCAGGAGAAGGGCAGAGGAAGAGGGAATGAGAGAGAATCCCAAGCAGGGTCTGCACTGTCAACGTGGAGCCTGTCCCTCAGCTCCATCTCATGAACCATGAAATTGTGACCTGAGCCAAAATCAAGTTGGACACTTAACACACTGAGCCACCCAGGTGCCCTTGAGCCATGTGCTCTTTTTTTTTTTTTTTTAAGTTTATTTATTTATTTTGAGAGAGAGTGAGAGCGAGAGAAGGACAGAGAGGGAGAGGGAGAGAGAGAATCCCAAGGGGGCTCCGTGCTGTCATTACAGAGCCCGACACGGGGCTCGATCCCATGAATCATGAGATGATGACCTGAGCCGAAATCAAGAGTCAGATGCTTAACTGAATGAGCCACCCAGATGCCTCTGAACTGTGTGCTCTTATCCAACATTTTCTTAGGCTGTACTTTCTCTAGTAGGCTTCGTACATATACTTTTCAACTTGTGTGTGCATGTCCCCTACATATAGCCTTATGGATTGCATTCTAGTTAGTATAGTCAAGATGAAAAGCATCAACATGTGTCTTAAGAACTCCATTCTGTCTATTTACATATAGACATATAGAAAATACATATTTTGATAAGAAATAACCTAATACAAACAGCTGTGAATATTTGTTAGCACCCTCTGTGGTTTAACACTCTCACAAATATTTCTGGCTAAATCCAGTGCTTTCTGTTGCTTCCATGATAGAACCAAAGAGTGTAGTCTTGTAAGACGCATGTGAATTTACTAGTCCAATATTTTGCCTTTGCAGAAGTCCCTTTTACAAATCTATAGCAGGTAGTGATGTCTCCTCATTTTAAATACATCTAGTTGTAGGCTATGGGGAACTCGCTGCCTCACCAGTTAGCTAGCTTCTTCCATAGTCAGGCAGCCCTGATTTTTGGATTGCTAGGACTGCTTCCTCCACCAACCTTTGCCAGCATCTACTGTCACCCATTGTTCTTATATTTTCTTTGGAATTATATAAAAATCTTTGCATATTTTTATCTTTCTGTCTGTTCACCTATCTGCTCATCATTTCTTTATGAGAAAATTTCTTCAAACACCTAAGGAAAACTATCATATCTTGCCCTTCCCCTTTTCTCTCTCTCTCTCCTTAAGTGCTTATTTATTTATTTTTGAGAGAGAGAGAGAGAGAGAATATGATCAGGGGAGGGGCAGAGAGAGAGGGAGAGAGAATTCCAAGCAGACTCTGTGCTGTCAGTGTAGAGCCCAAAACAGAACCATGAGGCCAAGAACCATGAGGCCAAAATCAAGAATCAGATGCTCAGCCAACTGTGCTACCAAGGAGCCCTTCCCCTTCTCTCTTCATGTTGCTAACCACACTCATATCTTTTAGTCATTCCTGGTGAAATAGTTTTTGTTTTTGTGTTTTGTTTTGTTTTTTACTACTGGCCATTCCTTTTCCATTTCCTATATGTTTAGTGTTTTTAAAAATTATTATATTATCTAAATACTATCTCAAGTAACTGTTCCTGCCATAGGAGAGAGTCTGCTCGGGCTTTCCTTGGCATGATGTGGACTTTTATTTCCATTATGAATAGGGCAGAAAATGCCCAGTGACCAGAGCCTAACTGCTTGTACTCACTGCTTGAACAAAGTTCCATGCCTTTCTGGCAGTTGGACATTGGGCAAGTCACATACTCTGCACATCAGCTTTGTTATCTGGGGAGCTCAGGTATTAGTGGGAGCTACCATGTAGGGCTCCGGAGAGGATTACCTCCTTGAACAACAGGGAGTTCTCCATTGTGACTATTTCCTACTATTATTATCCCTATGATTGCACTATTGTAACAACCAAATCATGACGATTTCTTGCTACTTCTGAGCCCTTGGACCTGCAGCTTTCCCAGCCTAGATCATTCTTTCTCAGAATAGTCATAGGGCTGGCTCCATCTCACCTTCTAGCAGCTCGAATACCATTCTTCAGGGAAGCCCCTCTGACTGCTATTTCAGTAGTCTTCTGCCCTGTTAACTCTCTGTCCCTGTGCTCTAGTTCATCTTCTTCACTGATCCTGTCTCTGTGACATTGTCTTCTCCATTAATTTGCTTGAATATTAGTTCTTTTTCTCTCCACTGGAAGAGACAGGAGGCCAGGGATCTCCTTTGTCTCATTTACTGATGTTAACAGCTCTTAGAATCATGCTGGGCACATACTTGGCACATAACAAACTTTGTTGAATGAAAGCTCTGCGTCCATGAAAACTTCTAGACAATTTTCAAATGATTTTTTTTTAATCAAGATAGACCTCCTCTATCCTGTATCAATATAATCGGTATTGAAAACCTAAATCTCAAACCTGTATTGATCTCTAATAAATTTGACTCATCATTTTCTATCCACAATTTCCAATGTTTCCTATATTGTGTTGAGTTTGATGCTGGATTTTATTGTAACTATGATCATTTTATGGTAACAATAACATCATACATATATTGAGTGCTTACTGTATAGGAGGCACTCATGAATATTTACATATTCTCTCATTTAATACGTAAAAACAACTCTATGGGGTACCTGGGTAGCTCATTTGGTTAAACATCCATCCTATTTCGGCTCAGATCATCATCTCACCCTTTGTGGGATTGAGCCCCATGTCAAGTTCCACGCTGATAGCACAGAGCCTGCTTGGGATTCTCTCACACTCTCTCTCTTTCTCTCTCTCTGTCTCTCTCTTTTTCTCTCTCATGTGTCTCTCTTTTTCCTCCTCCTCCTCCCCCATTCTCTCTCTCTCTCTCTCTCTCTCAAAATAAAAAAAAAAAAAAAGTTAAAAACCCCCTATGATGTAAATACCACTTTATTTAAAAAATGAGAAAGCTAAGGCACAATGAGGGTTGGTAATTTGTTAAAGTCACACAGCTAGTAAGTCATAGAGTTGGGATTTGAACTCAGGCAGTCTGACTTCATAGCCTGCATAATTCACCAGTGTCATAAACAATCTTCTTCTGAGCTTTGTATCATTTTCAAATTTGATATGTATTTCATTTACATCTATATTCAGGTTATGATCAGATTCCCAAGCCTGTATAAGCCTCTGTGACACTCCCAGAACCTTTTATCCTACTTAATACTGAGCCAACAATCAATACATTTTGGTCATGTTGTCAACCAGCTCAAAATCCATAAGGCTGAGCAACTTGATAAAGTTGCTGTGGGGAAGTAGGAAAATGCTTAATGAAATTCAGGACACACTACATGGCACTTCCATGAAATATTAACTAGCATTCCTAGAAGAAATACAGTTTTTTCAAGCCTGTCTTGTTTTTGGAAGAGCACATTCTTTTCTGTATGTTCACATTTCATCTTCCTTCCCAGAGGATTGGAAGTAACTCCCCACAGTAACATATACTAAAAAATGTTATGATGTCAGTAAGAATAAAACGTCAGTGTAGAGAAAATAAACAAGAATAAAACAAATATCTCTAGGGTAGGGGTGGTATGAGGGAGATATAAATATTAAGACCTTATGGAACCACATACAATTACCTTGGTTGGACCTCAAATTTATATATATATTCAAAGTGTTGTGGTAGTCAATTTTTAAAACAGAGAAGTGATTAGTTCTTGTTGTCAGGGAGGAAAATCCATACGAGTTATTCAAGGGAAACACAGTTTTCCTATTACATAACCTGATCATGTATTTCTACAGGGATGCTTTTGTAAGATGCATTTAGTGATAGGATGGCAGGGTCTTCCACGGCACACCTGCTGTGAACTGCGTAGTTTCACGTGACTACTTCTTGTATTGTTCCTTGGTAAAAGCTGAGGGCATGCCACTAAAGCATGATTCAAGGAAGATAAATCTGGAAGGGATCAAATGGTCAAAGGGAAGATACAAGTTAAAGCACTATCTATTCTTCTAACAATCCTCCATATATATATATATCTATCTATCTTTTCTGAGGTTTTTTAATAAGTTTGGGCAGCAGAAACCTCAAAGCATAGTTCTCTGGGGGTGTATTTGATTGGTCTAAGTGGTTTACTCTTGGGTCTGTGTATTTTAGGAAGCGGATGAGAAGATGTAAGGTATAACAGCTTTTTTTGGAAATTAAGAACCTAACCAAGTTTCTTTTTTCTTTATTTCTTTCTCTTTCTTTCTTTCTTTCTTTCTTTCTTTCTTTCTTTCTTTCTTTCTTTCTTTCTTTCTTTCTTTCTTTCTTTCTTTCTTTCTTTTTGTTAATTAAGGGCTCTTTCCACACCTTCACATAAGAAATAAATTTTACTATCCCTTTTTCTTTCATTCATTCTTTAAACAAGTATTTATTGATACCTACTATGCCTTAGACACCTGTGTTGTATCGGTGAACAAGATAAATGTGGTCTCTCCCCAATAGAGTATAATTCTAATGATGAAGGCAAATGTTACCCAAGATACTACTTAATTATTTAGTTGCAATTTTGATATCTGCTGAAGACAGAGTGGAAAGTAAGCATATAAATGGGAGGTTGACTCACTGTATAACCTTTCTGGTTTGAATTTAGCATCCCTACATTATGGAAGATATTGCCTTGAAGATGTTAATAGCCTTCTAATTGAAAGTAGCCTTTTCTCTTCTTATAAAAAATTATGTTTTATTTATTATTTTTGAGAGAGAGAGACAGACGACAGAGTGTGAGCAGGGGAGGGACAGAGAGAGACACACACAGAATCTGAAGCAGGCTCCAGGCTCTGAGCTGTCTGCACAGAGACCCACATGGAGCTTGAACTCACAAACTGCAAGATTGTGACCTGAGCTGAAGTCGCATGCTTAACCAACTGAGCCACCCAGGTGCCCTGCAGATAGCCTTTCCTAATCTTTGTAAGCTTCCATGTTCAGTAGCATGGTGTTACTGTGATGGTTTTCAGAGTTTTCATTATGGTTTGTTTTTGTGTGTGGGTGTTTTTTTTTTAAACAGTATTTCTTTTTTTTTTTTTTTTAATTTTTTTTAATGTTTATTTTTGAGACCGAGAGAGAGCATGAATGGGGGAGGGTCAGAGAGAGAGGGAGACACAGAATCTGAAGCAGCCTCCAGGCTCTGAGTTGTCAGCACAGAGCCCGACGCGGGGCTGGAACTCACGGACCATGAGATCATGACCTGAGCCGAAGTCGGACGCTCAACCAATTGAGCCACCCAGGCGCCCCAATTTTTTAAATTGTTTTTACCAGTGGGAATCTTTTGTTTAAAAAATTAAACTTAGCTCCAGTCCATAAATAGAGAAGATCTGAGCTGCTCTTGTTTAGGGTTGGGTTATGGGGAGGTGGGAGCTTTGACTCCTTGGGGTTTTCCTGCACTTGGCCATCCCAGCATCATTTCTTTGTGACCCCACATGGCACTAATTTGAAAACCACTGTTCTGAAAGTCTCAACACTGTCTACTATTGCTTATTTATTGGCTCTCAGCTAGCCCCACAGACAGTGCCTACACTGTCCAATTTGTTCCCAGTTCTGTGCTGGACTCTCTGAACACTTCTTGCACTGACCCAGTGTAAGGAACAAACTGGTGTCTTCTTTGGATTTGTGCAATCAAAACTGGGTCTCCTTCAGTTGTGGTTTCCCACCAAGGGTTCCTGTTCACAGTCTACTTCCTACTTAGGTTTCTTACCATCACCCCATTGGTTAGCCCAGATGCTGTCTGCACATGGGTTGGTGAAGATTATTAAGGAAGTAATTATATCCATCAACTCAACTAATATGTGTTGAGCTCTAAATATATGCTCAGCATTATTCAAGGAACTTAGGGATACAACCACAAACAACAACAATAATGCCAAAAATCCCAAATCCCTGCCCTCTTGGAACTTACATTCTAGTGGAGGGCAGACAATAAACAAATGTATAAGAAACAATTGTGTGACAGACGGTGATCAGTTCTTTGGAAAAAAAAAATAAGCAAAGAAGGAGGATATGGGTGTGTTGGGTTGAGGAGGGAAAAGTTTACTTACTATTTTAAAGAAAGATATCAAAGGATACCTCATTGAGAAGGTGACATCTGAGGATATCTAGGAAGAACATCCCAAACAGGAAATGGCAGTTGTGATAGTGCTTAGCTAGGGGCCTTGAATGTTTGGAAACACCAAAGGGGCCAGTGTGGCTAAAGCCAAGGGAATAAGAGATGAGATCAGAAATGTAGCCAAGAACCAGATCCTGGACAACCTTGTCAGCCATTGTTGGGACTTTGGTTTCCACTCTGAGAGAGGGGTGTGTAGAAGTGACATAATCTGACACCTGTTGTAAAAGGATCACTCATGCTGCTGTGTAAAAAATGGAATAGAGGGGGTAAAATCAGGTGCAGGGACATCATTTGGAAGTGGTAGCCACAAAATGAGTGGAGGGAGGATAATTTGCTCAGGTAGTTTCGTTCATCTGTTCCATTTGATAATGCAGTGGTAGAACTTAGCAGGTAGGGTGCTAATAGAGAAGTAAAAAGTCAGAATTATCTGAGATAGTAAATGGGTGTGATTTAATTTATGGAAAGGGAAATACTGGAAAGAGATGTTAGAGATCAGGCTATGAAAGATGACCCTATGGCTCAACAAAATCTCTTTCTGTTGTCAGTGGACGTGAAAGTGTAAGTTAAAAATTTCAGAATAAAAATAGAGGGAAAAGTCAAGCATAGAGTTTTCAATTTGAGAGTTTCAGATATATAGAGTTCTGTATGCTTTATAAAATACTTATTTAATATGTGTATAACCATGCAAATTGCTAAGCCACCTTTTTCCCCATCTTTCCCATAATCTTACTGTAGGTGCGATAGAAAAAGAACATGAGTTCAAAAGAGATAATATTCATTTTTCTGTTTAATACTAGTTATGGAATGCCCATCATGTTATGAGAAATATTCTAGAAACTTGAGATATAAATACAGATGAATCATTTTTTTCCCTCTTAAGAAGCCCACAGTCTAATGGAAAATAGAGAAATAAATAAAGAAACTAGACTGTAGTGTGGTACACAGAAGTGGTTACCTGTCACTGAAGGAACAATTGAATCAAAGCATTTCCCTCTGTGCATTGTCTTGAAGGATGAATAGGGGAGCCAGCACTTGGGGTGGGGAGGGAGGGAGGGGATTGCAGGCAGAAGAAACTTCATGTGCCAAGATACTGAGGGGTGACATACATGGCCTATTTACTATTTGAAAGCAGAGACACACAGAGCTCAGAGTGTCTTGTCTTAGGAGCCAAAGTATATCATCTAGTGTAGAAAACTCCCAAACCTTTTAATGACCTTCAGGATGTATTTTGTATCATTTGTTATCTAAGCCATAACAGTTTGACAGTTTTAAAAAGGGGTGCTGTTAGTAGTTACACTGAAACAGGTATAATTTAGGACTAGGCTGGCAAACCCAGGCATTTGTTCGTCGTAATGATAGCTGTTTTCCTGAACAAAGTTGCCATAAATATACTTATTGGTGGTGCAAACTGGGTTCCTCTATAAAATTATATATATTATAAAGAAAATAAACCAAGATAGTAGATACAGAGCCTTAGGAGAAGGGATAACTACTTTTAGATGGAAGATCAAAGGAAGTTTTTCTGAAAGAAAGACTTTTGAGCTGAGACCGGAATGACAAGGAACCAGTCAAGGGAAGGTCCATGGTGGGAGAGCGACGCATCAAGAGTCCTGTTATGGGAGTTCCTCTGGCCTATTAGAGAAAACCTGTCTCTTTGGAATATGAGAAACCAGGAGAGTGTGGGAGGAATTAGGTCTGAGGCATAGGCAGAGGCTAGTTCGTATTGAGCCACGCAGGTATGGTGAGGAATTTGGGTTTTACTCTGAGTCTTGTATATTAGTTTGCTGGAGCTGCCATAACAAAGCACCACAGACTGGGTGGCTTAAGCAACAGGAATTTATTTTCTCATGGTTCCAGAGGCTGAATGTCTGAGATCAGTGTCAGCAGGTTTGGTTTCTTCTGAGGGCTGTGAGGGAAGAGGCTGTTACAGGCTTCTCTCCTTGGCTTGCCCATGATTGTCTTCTCCCTGTTTCTTCACAGTGTCTTCCCCCTCTATGTATCTGTGTTCAGATTTCCTCTTATAATAAGGACATCTGTCATATTGGATTAAGGCCCACTCTAATGACCTAGTTTTAACTTAATTACCTCTTTGAAGACTCTGTCTCTAAATATGGTCACATTCTGAGGTATTGAGGGTTAGCACTTCAGAATATGAATTTTTGGAGGGACATAAGTTAGCCCTTAACACCTCACTAAGTTTTGAAAGAACTGTGGGGATGTTTGATTAACTGAACAAGAGGTATTTAAACTCAATTTTAAATTTTTTTTTTCAACGTTTATTCATTTTTGGGACAGAGAGAGACAGAGCATGAACGGGGGAGGGGCAGAGAGAGAGGGAGACACAGAATCAGAAACAGGCTCCAGGCTCTGAGCCATCAGCCCAGAGCCTGACGCGGGGCTCGAACTCACGGACCGTGAGATCGTGACCTGGCTAAAGTCGGACGCTTAACCGACTGCGCCACCCAGGCGCCCCTAAACTCAACTTTAAAGTGAAGTGGAATAAAAATAATTATATCCAGTTAGTATGGATGTCATGGTGTGAAATAGAAGCTTGAAATGGAGGACATTAAGTCTTATATAGAGAGCTTTGTTAACAGTTCCTTTCTCTCTCTCTCTCTCTCTCTCTCTCTCTCACACACACACACACACACACACACACACACACACACACACACAATTCTTAAGGAAAGCCACTATTCAGGTCTTGAGTGTCTAGACATCAGAATAGTCTGTGTGTAACAATCATGCAATCTTGAATTGTTGCCAGAAAAAGTTATTTAAGAACTTCTGGGGGTACCAGTATCTGAAGTAGTAGGATCTAGGAATGACCAACAATGACTGTTCTTTGTTCATGAGAGATAGATAAAACCTAAGGAATTATGCCAACTATACTTTAATTAAAAACAACAACAACACCAAAAAGCAAGATATGAGGAGTTATACACAAAGGGGCATGAGAAGTTTACTTGCTTGTCCAAAATCCGGGTGTATGAGAATGTCAAGGCACAGGTTTTAGAGCATCAACCCCATATGTGGGATAATCTAAATGAGATATTTCCTTTTTGTCCATTACAATAGTATAAAGTTGGTCCAGGGTGAAGGTTTAAAAGTAACGACTGCCTCAAACTATCTGAATATTTTCTGAATATATGATTCTTTTTAAAAATTTAGTTTTTAGAGACAGAGTGAGCATGAGCAGGGGAGAGGGGCAGAGGGAGAGAGAGAGACTTTTAAGCAGGCTCCATGCTCAGCACAGAGCCTAATGTGGGGCTCAATGCCATGATCCTGGGATCATGACCTGAGCCGAAATCAAGAGTCAGACACTCAACTGACCGAGCCACCCAGCTGCTACAGGATATATGATTCTAACAAAACAAATACACATATAACTTAGAACAAAAGCAGCACATTTGCTAGCTTTAATTTCTCGAAAGAATCTTGAAAACTAAATTCTAGTTATCCCATGATACAGCAAGTAATGAGGCAAACAAATGGCTATCCTGGAAAAAAAATCTGGTAAATGTGAGTATGGGCTGGTAGATGGAGAACAGAGATCTTGGACAAAAACAACCCTAACATCTTGAGGTTTAATAAAGGAAACACTGACACATATGCGTTGAACTTCAAAGTGTCTGAGGTAAGTTTAGGGAAAAGAAAGAATACAACATACATACAAGTACCATAAAATAGTCCCCTCAGAGTTGAGCTGATTCATATTCCTTCTCTTGATTCAGGTTTCTACTCAGGAGCTCAATTTGTTTTACTTCATTTCTATTTACCCTTTGAACTTAATGTTTTGGATTGCCCCTTCAGTACCCAAGACCCCTTCACCAAGAACACCTCTTCAGTGTGTTCCTTTGCTCAGGATTCTGTGCCTTCCATGCTATCCCTAGACCATTCTATGCTTGGTATTTGTTTCCTGGAGTTTCAGGTCACATAGAGTTATAGACTTCCCACTTACCCTCAAGTGGAATCTAGATAAAACAGGAAGAACCATTTTCGAGTGTGACCTCCAGCAACATGGTGGTGGGTAACCTCACTGAGAAAGATGATATCATTGGAAAACTCATAGTGCAGAAGGACTCTAGGAGGAGGAAGGAAGGATGGCATATTGTTAGTGGACAAAACAAAAGAGAATACCATGACTGTTCATCTCAGACAAGAAATGCTAAAACTCTAAATGAGTGGAGTTTTGAGAAAAGGCAAAAGGGAATTAAAAAGCTACTTAAGCATAGATTTTGAGCAATAACGAAAAATGAAGTTTAACTAGTTTGGAAAAAGGTGGCATGATGTTAATAGATGATATAAAAAAGGGTGTTTTGTCTAATTATAATTTTATTTAAACTGTCTAGTTTAAAAAAAAAAAAAGAGTGGTTTCAGGGCACCTGGGTAGCCCAGTCAGTTAAGTGTCCGACTCTTGATTTTGGCTCAGGTCATGATCTCATGATTCATGGGATCAATCCCTGCATCAGGCTCTGTGCTGACAGCAGAGAGTCTTCTTGGGATTCTCTCTCTCTCTCTCTCTCTCTCTCTGACCTTCTCCCACTCACGTGTGTATGCACACACGCTCTCAAAATAAATAAATAAACTTAAAAAAAAAGAATGGTCTGACCAACAAACACCAAAAATTTGCAAACAATATTTCACGGAGTAGGAGGTTTGGGATAGAACCTATTTGAGGGGAGGGAGGAGGATAGAGGTATACAGGGAATAGTGTGAATTAATGCCATGAAGGCAAAATAAAGAGGTGATTTTTGAAAGGTAATTAGAGGTATGTGAAGGAATCGTGAGAATCAATGTGGAAGGTAGGTTGGGAGTATGCCCTCTTTTTGTCTTTAAGAGCAATCCTCAACTAATATTCTCACTTGGTGTAAGAGGTAGTTCTCAATGGCACCTCCACCTATGTTCTTATTTCTAGTCTCAAGGACATACTCAGTTCATAGACCATTTGCAAAGGCTAAGTGTTTAGCTTGCCTAGCCCTAGTCTAGTGATTGAACTGAGTCTTCCAGAATCACCAGCACCCACTACTTCATAGTGTCCAGGGCTGTCTCACAGATGGTGATCAGAAGAGATTTGGGGCAATTTTAGTTTTACTGAAAGAAAAAAAAAAGATTAGTAAGTATATAAACATTGGGAACATAAATACACATAATTTCCATCAAGGGAAAGCACATAATTCCAAAGATCATTTGACAGACTTTTATACATTAAAAAAAGAATAGTGTTTTCTCAGCATCTGTGTTCTGAGAGATGCTTGTTACATCACATAGAGGAGACCAACTACTAGTTTTCCACTATGGGAACATTTCTCCACTTAAAGTTTTTGACCTATGTGGGATGAAATATATGGTTTCTAAATTTCCATCCAGTGCTAATATCCATGATTTGGTGTATTCCTGATAGTTGGGCAACTTCCTGGAATCAGTGTTACTTTATTAAATTTATAACAACATAGATTTTGGAATAAGACACCAACACACTAAGCTTTCTTATAGATCTTATATCAATTTACCTAAATATTGGCAATCATTTTCAATATTTGTTTCCAAAAGAAGGAGATGAGTTTGTATTATCAGATTAGACAAGTGGAGAAAAATGGGATTGTAAGTAAACACACACACACACAATTGTTTTAGTATATCAAATGGGAATTTAAACTGAGGTAGAACAAAACAATCCCTGTGGATTTTGCTGGATGGAAATCGTAAATGACAAAAACCCTTTTCTTCTGCTCTCATCAAAATAATCTAATGCTGTAGAACTTACTGCATCTACATTTCATTTGGTTTTCACACAGGGTTTTTCTAGTGTTTTATAGATAGGCAAACAAATGTTAGTGGAGTGACTTGTTCAAGGTCACCTAGGTGGACACATTTGGCATCTGTGTGGAAAAGAAAATATAACTTACCTTGTTAGTACACTGGTCATTAGAGTTGCCTTAAAAATCTACCTTTGTTATCAACTGATACATATTGCAAAAATTCAATTTAGAGCTTTTGAAATTAACTCTTTAAAAAAATTTTTTTAATGTTTATTTATTTTTGACAGAGAGAGAGCAAGCATGAGCGGGGGAGGGACAGAGACAGAGGGAGACATAGAATCTGAAGCAAGCTCCAGGCTCCGAGCTGTCAGCACAGAGCCCGACGCGGGGCTCGAACTCACAGAGTGTGAGATCGTGACCTGAGCCAAAGTCGGTCGCTCAACCGACTGAGCCACCCAGGTGCTCCTGAAATTAACTCTTTTAATAATAATGATAATGACAGTTAATTTTGTTAAGCACTTATTATGTATTAGTCACAATATACTAAGCATTCCATATTTATCATCTGATTTACTTAATTTGAGTACATGCCTTTCTCTGAAAATAGCAATGTACAGTTATAATTATTTGCAGTGTATCTTTCTACAATGAAATGATGAAATATGGAAGTAGAGATTTTTTTTTTGTATCAGGATAGGCTAGGATTTTCTATGATAATAAACACCCAGTAAGTCTTATGGCTTAAAATAGCAAATTGATTTCTTACTTATCCTACATGTCCATCACTAGTGTGCTGGGAATTCTGTCCCACCTTGTCCTTACTTAGTGTCCAGGCCAGTAGGGCAGTCACCATTTAGTACACGACTGACCACCATGGTAGAGGGAAAAGGAAGGTGGTGGATCATACATATGTCTCGAATGTTTCTGCATAGAAATGATGGTAGCTACTTTGACCAAAGCAAGTCACATCTGCACTAAGCATCAAAGAAGTGGGGAGTGCAGTCTAACCCCTGTCCATAATTGTGGTTTCAGGTACTGATGGCTGCCACAGTAAAGCAGCATGAAAACAAGACAGCACTTGTCATTTCTAGAATTACCTTCTTTGCAAGAAACAGGCATCTACCTATCCCTTCTTCATTTTTTAATGTTTATTTATTTTTGAGAGAGAAAGAGAGAGAGAGAGACAGAGCATGAGCGGGGAAGAGGCAGAGAAAGGGAGACACAGAACTCAAAACAGGCTCCAGGCTCTGAGCTGTCAGCACAGAGCCTGATGCAGGGTTTGAACCCACGAACTGTGAGATCATGACCTGAGCCAAAGTCAGATGCTTATCTGACTGAGCCACCCAGGCACCCCTACCTATCCTTTCTTCAAAATTTCTTTTCTTCATTCAGCAACTCTGCATTGAGTGTCCACTGTACAAAGAAAAAAAAAAATTAGGATCTTGCTCAATTATTGTGAACTTGAAATTTCAATCTCACTTCTAAAAGGGCATAGATTTGATTTTACTTATTCAATCAGCTATTTGTTCATCAAGTAAATATTGGACATTGTTAGATTTTTCTGTGACAACAACTAGTTCTCCAACTCTCCACCACCAACTGGGGTTAAATTCTGTTCTGTTCTGACACTGCCTGGAGTTAGCCACCCCCCCACCAGGTCAAGGGCTCAGCCCCACATGACAGCCCCCTACTTCAGACACCAGCTACAGGTGTGGTGCCCAGGCTGCCTGCATTTCTGCCTGGTCATCTTCACATAGGAGATTATCAGAATTTCCTCGTTGGTTACATAACTTGCTAGAATGACTCAAAGATCTCAAACACTTTACTTCAGATTTGTGGTTTACTTTATAGGATTCAACTCAGGAATAGCCAAATGGAAGAGAGGGATAGGGCTGGGCATGGGCAGAAGGAGGGCACAGAGCTTCCATGCCCTCTCTTGGTATGTCCTCTTCCTGGCACAGTGATGTGTTCACCTACCTGGGACACCTCCTCACTCTCCATCTAGAATTCAGGGGTATTATCGAGGCCTCATTGGCAAAATTGATTAAATTATTGGCCTCTGGTGATTGAACTTTATCTCTAGCCCCTGTCCTCAACCTGGAGGTTGGGCATGGGACTGAATGTTCTAACCCTTTCTGGCCACCAGCTCCCATCAGAAGTTCTCTAGGCTGTCCTCCTCTATGGGCCAGCTCATCAGCACACAGAACATGAGGATTTTAGGTGTTCTATGCCAGGAAGCTGGAGGAAAGCCACATATATATTTTTTTTATCATACCATAAACATACATGCCAAGCTCAGTGCAAGGCACTGAGGACACAGTGATGAATGCAGTAGACAGTCCCTGTCCTTAATGAAACTTCACATTAGATAAACTCACTGAAGGGGAGATCAACCTAGAGAAGTTAGTGCAAGGTGAGACATAAGTAAAACTGATCTTCTATCCTCATAAGCATTTATCTCCATATACACAAATAACATCGAGGAGTAGTAAACTGGGAGCAGGAAGGAGGTGCTGGGTGTGGGATGGAGATGGAAATCAGAGAAGCTGCCAGTGCATTTTCAATGACCTGAATCACTTTAATCTTATGTCTTTGATGGGGTCTCAAGTTGGCATATTTTTCAGGGTGCTACATGCAGGAGCCAAGAGAGTTTAGCCAAGTAAAGAAGATGCTTTTCAATCCTATCCCAGGGTGCAATCTAGATTATACAGTTCATGGAAAATAATACGTGAGGGATAATACATACAATTTTCCACCTGGATTAATGAATGCATGAATTGATAAATTGCTAAACAAATGTATAAATGGATGAATTATTAAGTATAAACTAGTTATACATGGAAACATTTTATTGTTTACTTTCTTCCTTTGAATTTTGAATTTGGAAGCGTTGCACTATGAATTCTTAAGAAATCTGAAAACCTCCTTTAAGAAATGATAAAAAAAAATCCTTGAATGGACGTATTTGTCAGCAGTACTCACACCTCTTCTTACTTTTGTTCTGGTTCCTCTCATCTCCTTGACTTTCCTCCATCTCTAAATAGGAAGTTGGTTAGTTCTACTGAACTTGTAACCCTGATGGTTTTTATTGAATTGATCTACTCAAAAACATTTCTTTGTGACCATAGCGTATAAGAACGTGAAGGTTTTCTTTTCACCCAATAAGGGAGAGTGCATCTCGAATATTTTATAGCACTCTATGGATATTTTACACCTTTTGAGGGAACGCTTCCCTCTTATAAAACCATTAACAGTCATGATAAGGTTGAGTTCCTTTGGATCAACATTGTGAATAAAACATCGCGCTCTGATCGGTGGCTCAACCATGTTCAATTTCCCAGAATGTGATTGGGTACAGAATCTACTTACTCAAAAACTTACTTTATCCACTTTTAGCATTACTGTTAATGTTTTTAAGATGTCATCTCTATTTTTGAGGCTAAGGTCACAAAACAAAACCGTGTGTCGGAGTAAGGTACATTTGCCTATGTTTGTCAGATTAGTTCATGCCATTTATGGGCCTTCACTCAATTTAGACACAGCTGGTATATGAGGCTTTGAATAGACTATATGAATATTCAGCTGGTTTAAAATAATGTAAATAATAATTTTCATTCCCGTTTTTACATAAATGGGAGTTTTGCAGACATTGTCACAGCAGCCCTTTTTCCTGTGGGTCTAAGTTGAACTGTCATCTGGTAGACAGTGGAAGGGAAGAAGCTCTTTGCATTCATTGCTCATCGTTACAGAATAGTGAGGTCATTGTTGAATTTGAGATTGGACAAGTGATGCTGTCTCTTGAGGGAGTGATTGCATAATTTTTTAAAGTTTCATAAACTGAATGTTTAGGCTTCTAACTAATATTAGAATAGATGTTACATCCAGCCACTTGACTCCATGGAGACCTGAATTCAATGAAAATCATGCAAAGAAATAGATTATTGTCTTGTAATGAATTTGTTAAAAATTCACAGTTCTTTGAAGAATAAATATGTCGTGGTTTTCTTTTTCCCAGTAATCTCTTTTAACCATACTATGTCAGATATCTGCTTCTACTGCCATAGATGATCTTGAAAAAATTCTATAATTTCTCATCTATTTCATTTATTAAAACTTAGTCCAGTGCATTTTAAAACTTTCATCTCTTATCTACTTTAACCCCTGTCCCATCCCGATCCCCACAGACTAGACTTTTGACTTAGACTTCTGAGTTTGCGGCCAAGCTCCTTGGAGTTTGGCATGCTTGGAAGCAGGGAAGAGGTCTTGGTGGGGATGGGGAACATGGGATGTTTTTAGGTTTCGTACTGCTCGTGGAAGTCACCTCAGTCTTACTCTGCTTGAGTCTGTTCCATTCACTGTTGATGCACTTGTTTCTGCTCAAGTGCACTGTGCTTTCCCACAGCATAGGGATCACATTTGTCTTGGCCCCACTTCCTCTGTGAAAACCCCTCAGAAGGTGCAGCCTAGTTGATCCTAAGCCTGGCTGCTAGCCCATCAATACCTTCTCATGGTCAGACATACCTGCTTGCTTGACCTAATGATTGTGAATGGCATCTTCCTTTTCCCCTCTCCTCCACACTTGTTGTGGTAGAATCCTAGGAACTAGTGAGGTTCTCTGGGACTCCAGAGTCTGTGCGGAATTGAGAAGGGGTTGCCTCATCCTTCAGTCCTCAGGCGTGGTCTTTCTTAGCTCTATTGTTATAGCTGTGATGTCTGGCCTGAACCTTCCAAAATTTCTAGGACAAAAACAAGTACCGGTATTTATGGTTACATATCCCTCCATATTTCAGGGACACATGTCAGACTCTTTTAAGAAGCCTCTTATTATGACTGCTTTGAGAGTAGCAGTGGGCTAGGCCTGCAGGGTCACTAGCCCAGTAAGCATTTAGCTAGTGATTGTAAGTGACTGTAAGCAAAGATTACCAATGCTTCTTACTGAAGCCAGGTATTAATTGGTGAAGGCAAAAAGAAAAATCTCTCCACCAAATCTGCATTTCCCATAAAAAATCCAGTTCCCTTCTACCTGTCCCCAGAATGGTGGTTGGTGGTTGTTGGCCAATTATATCACCACCTAGTAAGCCCTGGCTGGGGGAGGTGTCTGTCTCCAATTTATGGCAATTTGTTGGTGGCTCTGTGTGGCTCTTGGGCAAAATTCTCAGATATTAGAAAAGTTCTCACTTTTTCTGCTGCTTTTTTGTCATAAGTCTTTCACTGTTCCATGACTAGCTATAGAGAGAATGCAAGAGATGTAATACATTTTTGTATTTCTTGTCCTTGATGTTGAATATGGCAGTCTATTTTCTGAAGAGCTGTTTTTAAAGTTTGAGTACGTTAGATACACTAAAGCTCTCAGCATAGACATGAAAAGGATGCTGGCAAATTGCGTTTTGATCTCCTTTCAAGTCCTGTGAATGATTTCACTTGGTTCACCCCTTTAGTGGCATCCCATGAAGCTAGCATTTCACCTAGAGAGGGAGGCTTTGATGTGCTGTTCTTGTACAGTGAACAGTTTCTTAAAGATGGCATTCTGCAGTCAGTATTCCTGCCCCCAAAAGAGAAAAGGGAATTGAGGAATTAGAGAAATGCCAATAGATTGGGAGAACATCCAAGATCTTTGGTGGGGATCTTGCTTTGTCACGTCTCCCAACACCACGTTATTTGATTTGTGAATGCAGCTGATAGTAGCTTATGTTTATTGAGCATTTATTGTACACCACATGCTGTACTAAGAGTTTTATAAGCGTTGTGCTGCCTCATGCTCATGGCAGCCTCATGTAGGACATACTGTTAGAGTAGAAACACCTCTATAACCTTCCCACCAGGTTGCTGGCAATTTGTTAATCATCTCCTTTTTGCTTTTTTTCTTTAACTCATTGTTAATCTGTCTAATTGCCCCATATTTCTGCAAGGTTACTCCAACATATATTTTCAGGCACTTTATTAAAACCTTTATTGCATGTTGGTGCGATCCTAACAATTATTATGGGTTTAATATGTGTCAGTTTTTATGCTAAGTAATTTATATATGCGTCTTATATAACCCCCAAACAATTGTCTGAGTTAAATATTATCTGCCTTATTTCAAAACAATGAAGCAGAGACAATGAAGGACATCCCCAAGCTCCCCAGATAGAGGATGCAGACACCAGGGTGCCAGCCAGGTCCATCTGTCTCCAGAGCCCAAGGATTTAACCCCTGCTTTGCCAGCTGCCTTTGTGGCCTGTTGTCAGTAGAGAAAGAGTATTTCCAGTGACCCACGCTGTGCTCAGGTGCTTACTGCTTCATTTACTTGATGATCATAACCCATTCCCTTAGCAGTCTGTTCTAAAATTTTAGCCTACTAATTTTGTTAACTTTCCAAGAAAAAGTAAAGCAGTGACTTATGCCATTCTATGAAATCTAAAGATTTGAACTTAAAAAACTTTCAGATAGGAGAACAGAACTTAATTGAATGCCTGTAAGTAAGATAACACTTGTTCAAATTAGATGCTGGTGTAATGTAATCAAAGGTAATTGCCTTGGTCCTAGAAGCTTCAACCAAAGGGAGTCTCAGAAATAAGGGGGTTTCTTAGGAGCTGGGGAGTTGATAAAAATTTTCCAGAAAGGAGATTGTTGGCAGGAAGATGTTGCTCTCTTTGAGGGAGCAGAACAGCACTGACAGGACATGGCACCCAACACACTAATGACCAGTTTGCTTCCCCGAGTTCTATTGCCATGATTTTTAATGGAGACTATTAGATATTTTAAAGTATCTTTAATTTTATTTTTTAGTTTTTTAAAATTAATTTCTGAGAGAGAGAGCATGAGCAGGAGAGGGGCAGAGAGAGAGGAAGACGGAGGATCGGAAATGAGCTCTGCGCTGACAGAAGCAAGCCTGATGTGGGGCTTGAACCCATGAACTGAGCCGTGAAATCATGACCTGAGCCAAAGTCGGACACTGAACCGACTGAGCCAACCGGGCACCCCTAAAGTATCTGTAATTTTAAAGCAGGTGCTGGTGGGTAAAATAAATCTCTTACAAAGTTAGTTTTTCAGTTTGTTCTGTGTATTTTTTAGTTACACGAATCTATAATAATTTTATTGCAAATTATTTGCAGTCTAATATTTAAGGCTGGATTGTGTGTGTGTGTGTGTGTGTGTGTGTGTGTGTGTGTGTGTGTGTGTGTGTGTAACTTTTGGTGTACATAGTGACTTCTGGAAAAGTCTAGTATTTATTCTCAATCTCTGGCAAACTGAAACTACATCCTTTATAGGTTTTTCAACTCATACTACCCCCAAGGTTCTGTAATGCTCCTGGTACCCAGTTTTCAAGGTAGATTTCATTCACTGTGGAAAGCCAGCCTCTTTCTTATCAGGTGAATGTAAGCAGTCCCGCTGACTTGGCAACTTGAGGATTGAGGCACATGTCTCTGATTTCTTTTGTCATTGCAGAGGAGCCAGAGTGCCCTGTTTACAAAGCTGCAGAGCTGAGCCGGGCATTCACGAAGATACTTAGCGAAGCTTCAGCTTTTTAATTCAAATAGCAACTGTCAGCAGACTAGGAATTTTTAAGTTCAGATTTTGGTAGAGAGGTTAAGTGTATTTACAATCAGCTAGCTCATTTGTGCATAGTGGCAAGCACTGGGTTATTTCTGGATCTCTTAGATGGTCTTTTATTTTTTATTTATTTTTTAAATTAAAAACAAGTTTTGGGGTTTTTATTTAAATTCCAATTAACATACAGTGTAATATTAGTTTCAGGTGTATAATATAATGATTCGACATTTACATATGACACCTGGTGCTCATCACAAGTGCCCTCCTTACTCCCACCCACCTCCCCTCTGGTAATGATCAGTTTGTTCTCTGTAGTTGGGAGTCTGTTTCTTTGTTTGCCTCTCTCTTTTTTTCCCTTTTGCTTGTCTGCTTTGTTTCTTAAATTCTACATATGAGTGAAATCATATGGTATTTGTCTTTCTCCAACTGACCTGTTTTGCTTAGCATAATATTCTTTAGGTCCATCTATGCCGTTGAAAATGGCAAGATTTAATTCTTTGAATGGCTGGATAAAGTCCAGTGTGTGTGTATGTATATAAATAATATAAACATAAACATTAACATTAACATATATAAATATAAATATAAATGTAAATATAAATATAAATATAAGTATATCACATCTTCTGTATCCATTCTTCTATCAATGCACACTTGGGCTGCTTCCACAGCATTATCTTAGATTGTCTTTTATTTTTTTTATTTTATTTTTTTTTAAATTTTTTTTTTTTTCAACGTTTATTTTTGGGACAGAGAGAGACAAAGCATGAACGGGGGAGGGGCAGAGAGAGAGGGAGACACAGAATCGGAAACAGGCTCCAGGCTCTGAGCCATCAGCCCATAGCCTGACGCGGGGCTCGAACTCACGGACCGCGAGATCGTGACCTGGCTGAAGTCGGACGCTTAACCGACTGCGCCACCCAGGCGCCCCTTAGATTGTCTTTTAAATGAGGAAAGATTCCAATAAGCTTATCCCTACAAGTTGCAAAAGTCTGTCTAGAGGTCAATTGCTAAGATACAGATAGAGTTTATAAAAGCAGGAAATCTATAAAATGAAGTCACTTTCTATAGTGGTTTCTAGTGAGAGAGGTGCATTGAGCTCTTGAGAATATTTACTATAGACTTTTTATATGCATACTATTATATGAAGGAAATATAACTCAGCTTTAGCTCTGTAGGGACTTACTTACCAGAGAGCAATGCAAACCCCCCACACTCACAGAAAGTGATTTTCACATGTGCCAAACTAGAAAAAAAATAAAACCAGGTGAAAACTGAGTAGTTTAAATATGATGGCTCATTTCTTTTACTTCTATTCTGGACCATTGCTTTTGTCAAGCCCTCCCCATGCGCACATGGGTCACCCCTTGTGAAAGGGGCATGCTGGCTATAGTTGAAGAAGCAGGTTGGTGGAATCCTGAGAAGTGATCTTAAATGAAATTCAGTATTCACATATCCTCACTGAAAGGGTCTGGACCAGTTAGATGGCTCACGACTTCCATTTTGAGCTTTCTGTCTCTGTTAAGTATAAGGCCAATCCACAGAAGAGGAGGGCAGTATAGTACCACCCCCAGCACAGACTTCTTCATCTACTAACTGTGTAGCCATGAAGGTGTGATAATGCAGTCTATAATTCTCAGTTTCCTCATTGCTGTAAAGGCATAATAGTCACAAGTTGTTGGGAGGATGCATGGCGTAATTGTATTGTGTAAAACTCATTGGGGTGTTTTGTTTATATGGGGAGTGCTTGATAAATGTTAAAAGTATAATTATTACAATTGTTTCAATTTTCCTTTATAGCTGCGGAAACTCAAGTTCAGAAAGGTTAAGTGGTTTTCCCAGGATCCCACTTAGTAAGTGGAAAAGCAGGGATGTGAACACAGCCTTTTCTGCCTCCAGATCGAGTGCTCTTTCTAACGCGTTGTCATTTGTAGCCACTGACAGCACATTTTCTAAGTTCTGACCTGCATAAGGACTCTGTTGGGTACTGACCAACAAGAAAGACTGAGTCCCTTTCCTCATGGTGCTTACATTCCAGGTGCCTCCAACACTGCTTCCCATGCTGTGCCATCCCTGACATTCAGGATCAGGATTACTGACTCCCCACCATGCTCCAGGCCATTCTGTAACACAGAAAGAGAGGCTGTCTCAGGCCACATTATGGGAAGGAGGGCTTCGTACGAGCAGAAATGGCCAGATGTCTCCTGCAGCTTGAGAGAGCAGTGACAAGCGGCAGCTGCAGCAGTGAGTCGGACACTGGGGAGGACACGCTGATCATGGCTCAAATAGTATTGGCAGCATCAGCAGATATTACCCTGCACAGCCCCCGCCATTACTTTGCATGGTGGTCAGAGATTCTCATGCGGAATCTCTGGGTTTGTATCTTACTCTGCAGCTGATATATTATTATATGATCGTGCATAGGTTACTTAAGCTCTCTGTGTTTCATCTTTGTCATCTGCAATATCAGGCTCACAATAGTATTGGTTTCATGGGAACTTCACAGACAGGACAGTTTAGTGGACAGAAAGTATTCAGTTAGTACTCTTTAACATTAATTCATGTCTAGTGCAATGTTGTTTTACTTAATTTTCACATCATGCCTGAGAAATAGACATTTTTTTTAACGTTTATTTTTGAGACAGAGAGAGACAGGGCATGAACGGGGGAGGGGCAGAGAGAGAGGGAGACACAGAATCGGAAGCAGGCTCCAAGCTCTGAGCCATCAGCCCAGAGCCCGACGCGGGGCTCGAACTCACGGTCTGTGAGATAGTGACCTGAGCTGAAGTCGGACGCTTAACCGACTGAGCCACTCAGGTGCCCCGAAATAGACATTTTTAATGTCTCCACTGACCAGATGAAAACCAAGTTTGCATGGCTAATAAGTGCCAAAAATAAGAGTTGAGGGTTAGCCACATAAGATTCCAGCCTATTCTTTAGGCCCTATGCTGAACCACCTTCCAAGGAGCTCGAAGGGCATGGGCTCAGTGTTTAGAAGACAAAAATATGAATTCAGGTGATCTTTAAGGTTCAATAGATTTTGTTCAGGGTTTTAACTGCTCTAAGAGAGATGTAAAAATCAAGTGCCCCGGGGCATGGGTGGATGGGGAACACTGGAGAGAGACCGTGGAACAAGATGAAAGAAATTGGCATCTGAGGTGTAGGGTAGATGGTAGGAAGCTCATGGTTATTAGATTCAGATAGACACACGACAGAATTCCAGCTCAGCTCACATCCCAGGCTTACCATCTGTGTGATCTGGGGCGCAGTTGATAAGTACATTGCTTAACCCCTTTGAGCCTCAGAATCCTAAACCCTAAATCCAAAGGAAGAAGGAAGAAAAAAGAGAGAGGGAGGGAGGGAGAAAGCAAGAAATAGTGATTATAATGTTTGACTTCTGTCAAAATTAGGCACTGAGTGACACTTGATAGGTGGTGCATCATGCCCGATGCCACTGCCAGTGTCCATTTGCTGTCCCATGGATGGTTGAGGCAAGTGAGCCTTCATTTGATGGGGGAAATGCTGTCTAGATTGTGGGAACATCAGCAGCAGAAGTGCAAAAGGAGAAATCGTAGGAGTGTAGAAAATTGAAAATAGCATAAACCTATTCCAGCATTAATCACACAGATCACATGGCTTGTGCTTAAAGAGGTGTGAGGTGAGGATGGAAAGGAAGCTGGTTTTCATATATGGATTGTTCTTTTAGAACAATTATTATCTATAGGGGACCCACTGACAGTGTTTGGGTGAGGAAATAACAAGACAGACACTGGGCTTAAGAGCAAGTTATGTATCTCCTGCATCTGGGGCACAGTGATTTGGGGACAAGGGGCATCAGTAGGAAGGGAGAAAGAGATGAAAACAAAGAGATCTTTTGGAATAGTGTGGTCAAGGTTAAATTAAAGCAGTGACCCTGATAATACAAAGAAAAAACAAAACAATTAATAGAGTAAAACGGTCATATCACTTAGCGATGCTGGAAGCAAAGAACCCTTAAGACAACATAGCTTTGTGACTTAGAAGTTTGAAAATTCTCTTCTAAAGCTTTCCTGTGAACAGTAACGTCTTTAGGAATTTGTCTAAGGAAAGCATGTTTGTTTGCTTGGAGAAGTGGCGCAAGATACTTACAGGGTGGTGAATAGTTTGAAAATTAACAAGTGACAAAATGGAAAAGAAAGATGCAGAAATGGGTGGGGAGAGGGAGATGAAAGCAGTGGGCATATCAGGAGAGGAGACGGGTTCCTTTCAGTGACTGGGCTGCTTTTTGTGCCCTTGACCCTCTGTGGAGGAACAGCCAAGAGGGGAGCTGACTCAGGAGCCTCTTACTTCTCTTTCAATGGTCAAGTGAAGTGTCTGGAAATATTTTCCAATTAACACACCTGACCGGATTTCTACATACAGGGGTTCTTCAAGGTATAATTTGTTTTCTAAAATGGAAACTGTTGCTCCTGATGTTAGGAACTTAGATATTAGATTTTATATAAATGGTTGTGAATTTTGAATACCCCTTTCTCTGGATTCCAGGAGGACAGCTTTCTGTCTATTTCTGAGGCATGACTTTGCCATTTGCTGAAAGGTCAGTATCTGTGGAAAGGAATACATATTGTAGGGAGACTATTGTCTCAAACATTTGTTTGGTGGACCTTCTCTCCTCTTTGCATCTCTTCCATGTATAATGAGAAATAAACAGACTTATCTTCCATGTGATTCCCTGGTGTTAGCTAAACATGGCACAGCATGAAGGTACTGGAGAGGTTGTCTCCAAATGCATTTGCTCCAGTGAGATGATTTATTTAGCAGCACCCCAGATTCTTCTGTGGACTCATTTATTCTAGCAGTGGGATTGATTTGAGATCCCAGCAGAGGCCGTAAGCATGGGGGTATTTATTGTACCTCATGCAATGTTTCATTATCACCACCGTTTAAGCAAAAGCCTGGGTGAATCCATAAGCATTTCTCTTTGGCTTTGGATGCATTTTTGTATTTACAAGTCAATATTTGTGACTAAATGAAATAATATATTGACAGTAGGTATTCTGTAAAGTTCAGGAGAGTGAATATGAATATGAATATTGAATATGGTGTGGATGTGTCTGGCACTGAGTAACCACATCATTCTGTAAACAGAAGCCTTCCTTAACGTTATCTGTCTTCAGGGAGAGCCACGGTAGCAGAGCTTGAAGGATGCCTGAATCCTCTATGCCAGTTTTCTGGTTCTGTCCTCCATCCTGACTATTCTGTAGAGAAAATACTGACTTGTATGCAAACTTAAGCATGGGTAAAGTTGGCCTCGCTCATCTTTGTGTGTTTTCCCCTCCATAGGGCAGTGTAGTGGTGAAGCTGCAGCTAATGCTATTGGTACCTTGCCCACCTGTGTTCTCTTAACCTTTCTTGAGTCACTTTTGGACAGTTTGTAGGCTGATGACTGCCGGTACCTGAAGTGTTCTCTCTCTATGGGAGTCTGTATAGCCATGCTCCAGACAGACCAAATGTCAGAAAGTTGGACCAAATCGGTTGGTAAATAAGGGCTGGGTTTTGTAGAAAAATACCCTGACCTCCTTGTCCTTCAGAACTGATTCTAAGGTGCATTCCACATACTCTGTCTCAAAAGGCTTTCTGGTGAGATCACATCCCATTATTATTGGAACAGTAGCCTGGCCATTGGCTGGATATTCTCCCTTCCCTGTCTCACTGCACTCCTTCCTCACCTTGCTTCCTGGGGACCCCCTCCCGAAGAAACTACATGCACCCAGATCCTCATCTCAGGGTCTGCTTATAGGAGGGATCCCCGGCAGAGACAGGCACAGATTCTGGAATCGAACTGCCTTGTGGCAAATTTTAGCTCTATTACTAATGGTTTTTAAAATAAGGAAATGATTAGACATCTTGTCATTTCCATCTCCTCAACTGGAGAAAAGGTGTAATGATAAGAGTTGTATGATGTTTTGTGAAGCTTAAGTGAAATAATATGGTTCAAATACTTAGCATAATGTCTGCCACACTGTAACTTTGCAATAAACATTAATTTTTGTTGTTGTTAGTAGGAAGGTTGGTCTACTTCAAATCATCTCTAAGTAGAGGGCATGGATAGCCATGGACAAATACAGGCTTTAAAAATTCTGACAGCTTTCTCACACCTGTGTAAACTCTTGGAGCTTAAAGCTCTTTAAGTTTCTGCTGACCTAAAAGTTACAGACCTGTGTCAGTGGAGGACACACGTAGACTTTGAGAAAGGGCTAAGCTAGTGGTATGAAAGCGAGACTTCCCTTGCTTTACTGAGTTGTATGATGTGGGCACTGAGTGAGAACATCGTGAGATATAAGTGCAGTGGATTGACATTGAAATTGATGTTCCTGGCACATTAAGATGATAAACAAATGGTTTTCTAGAGCTCTGCTAAAATTTGAAAAATTCAGTCTTCAGTGCCCTCTGCTAAAGTGTAATATGGTATGTTAAGAAGGAGTATTCTAACAAGCATTTGTTGAATGCCTGTTGTATGCTAGGCATTCTGTTTGATGCTCAGTAATTAAGGCAGTATTACTTGGTCCCTGGCTTCAAGTCTGGTTGGGGAGACAGACCTGTAAACAGATAAATTATAGCACAAAGTACTATGGCAATACCAAGACGGGCCATGAGTTCTTTTAGGGTAAGTCAGGGAAGAAGGAAGGGATGTTTCATATGCTTTAGTCTTCCCTGGAGGTAGCTTTGAAAATGAGGACACTGAAGCTCACAAAAGCACATGAAAGTTAACTAAGGCATACCTGTGCCAGGTGAGGAGCCAGCATTTGAACCGGTTTTATTTCTTCAGGACCCTTTTCATCCTGTAGTGGTGAGAGGTACAAAGGTACCATGTACTCTAGGTGTAGCCCACCCTGACCACAAGAAAGCCTAGCGTTTCTCTCAGTATATGGTCTTAGAATTTCTGGGTGTGTGGCACTTAGCATTTCCTTTGGTTCATTGCACAGGAAATAATATGAAACTGGGGTAATTCATACATCTATGGTTTGAATGGAAAGAGAAAAAGAGATGAGGCATGTGGGTGATATGCTATTTAAAATAATAATAAGAGTAACATTTTGTTTTTCTAAGCACAATCAAGAGCATAAATTGAAGGAATTGTGATCTGGAATAATGTACACAGAATTATACCTTTTGCTCTCTCATTGATTCACAACTTTAACGTGTCTTTTTTTTTTTTTTCCTTTAGTTGATCTCCACTGTAAGGCAGAATTAATCAACCCTTGTGATTTATCAGATAACTTGGATATAGAAATGAGAGTTAAGGGAAGCCTGGGTGGCTCAGTCGGTTGAGTGTCCGACTTCCGCTCGGGTCCTGATCTCACAGTCTGTGATTTCAAGCCCCTGTCAGGCTCTGTGCTGACAGCTCAGAGCCTGGAGCCTGCTTCAGATTCTGTGTCTCCCTGTCTCTTTGTCACTCTCCCCATTCACACTCTCTCTCTCAAAATAAGTTAAAGACATAAAACCATTTTAGGAAAAAAAAGAAATAATGAGAGTTTCTAATAGAGAGAGTGAGTGAGCAGGGGAGAGGGGTAGAGGGAGAGGAAAAGAGTTTCATGCAATCTCCATGCTTAGTGTGAAGCTTGAAATGGGGCTTAATCCCATGACCCTGGGATCATGATCTGAGCCAAAATCAAGAGCCAGAAGCTCAACCAACTGAGCCCCCCAGGTGCCCCAAAGGTTTATATTTTAAAAAGTCAAGAGATTGGGGTTGTGCAGCAGGATTTGGGAGTCGGCTGGTCAGTGGGAGTAGCATTGTAAAGAATCAGTAGCATCTGCTAATTTAAAATATTAATTAGCATCATAGCTGAAAGAAGTAATGGCCTCTGCCCTTAGAAGATCAAATAAGAGATAAGAAAAATTTTAAAAAATAATATAATTAATTTACATGCAATAATCATAGAACTGTGTGACATTAGTTAAGAAAATAGGTGGGGTTAATGAGGTAGACAAGAAGTCAGCACTTATTGGACACTTACTGAGGGCTTCTGTGCTGTCGATATTAATGCTCCCATTTCACAGATGAGGACACTGAGAATCAGATGTTTAGGATTAAGTACCTTACCTAAAGGGGCACAAGTGGCATTATACCTCATGTTCAGGGCTCAACTGAGAAAACTGTTCTCTCCACTGTAGACCAGCTTGTCTGGTGGAAATGTGCCAAAGGGGCTGGTTGAGATCTAGTTCCATGGAGTAGAGGAATATAATGTGGCAGTTAGGTGATGGGAGATTGTCTCAAGAACACTGAAGTTCACAAGTTCTTAGAAGCAGAAGAACTTTGGGATCCAAGGAAGCCATTGGGCTACAAGGAAGAGTGTGAGCTTGGAAATGAGGGAGAAATTGGGGAAGTCAGGCTCTGTGGCGCCCGTTCGTGGAGGAGTTTGCAATCAGCATATGGTTCAGGTGGAATTCAGCGATGTCTTGGAACTATTTTTCCGAGTCAGGTGCTAGAGAACAAAAATGAGGAAAAGCAAGCCTTCAGCCTAACAAAGTTGGCAGTTGAGTGCCTTAAATTTTAGCCTTAAGCCTTGTTGAAAAGTGGTCTGATTTTTGTGTTTGATCTGTAAGAGTCTCACAGGATAAGGCAGAGTAATGGCATTACTGAAGTAGTAGGTACGGAATCAGAGTCTGATTACAAGGGATAAAAGATTCTGAGATCACTTCATAACAAACTTCTGCAAAAACAAATGCTCTGGTAATACAGATGTAAGGCAGCTGGGAGGCGGACAGGAGTCTTAAATTAGGAAAAAGGAGGTAACATGCTTGTGAAATGTGGCTGGGAAGTGGTGTTTGGTCTTAGGAACTGAGGCATGACTGAGATAGGCGTTGAACATATCTATTAATTCTTAACCTTGAGCTATATCTTTCCAGTAATTAGGAGAATGGAAGAATGTTTCTTTACGTATTCCTTCCAGCCCTATATTTTCTTATTGTTAAATGAGATAGAAACCAATATCTGGAGGAGTTCACTGTATCGGTTAGAAATCCCGGGTTCTTACATGCGCTAGTCAAAATCCTTGGAGTTGCTGAAGTGTAAAATATGAGATACCAACTTAAGATCTGTGACTCAAAACCTAAGTGTGGGGCAGGAAAGTTAGCCTACAAGCAGTGCCAACATGTGATGTAAAATATTTACAATTTGAATTGTTGGCTTTTCCCATGTGATTCATCGATGCTTAAGGCACATCTCTATTACAGCAGGGTTATCTCTGTTCTCAAGTGGTGGGCTTACCTCTCTGTCTCCACCAACTGTGTCTTCCTTTTTGATTTCTTGGCACTTAAAACAACATGTGGCTTATGGTTTAAGGTCTATACATACTTGAATGAAGGAATGCCCAAAAGAATAAATAGTCGACTCTTCCTTTACAGTTATAGTTTATAAAGAAGGTATAAATATAATCCTTGACAATAAAGCACTTTGGCAATTCCCTATAAATTTTCTGTAATACAATATGCCAAAAAGGCTCAACAGACTTCCTTGTTTAACTCTGGCTAATGGACCTTTAGTCCTGTGATAAATATGTTTCAAGCATCTACTTTATGGCAGACAGTAGCTAAACATAGGGGTTGTCCTCAGCTGTCCTAAAACACTGTTGATATGGAAGCATATTTGTTGAAACATACTGAAGCCTGTGCTATAAGGCAGTATGGTCGTTCTGTGATCTCAAAGGAAGACTCACTGTTAGTTGAGCTTATTTCAGTTGGGTCTTGTAAATCAAGTGTTATCTAAGAAGAGAACACAGGAGGGCACCAGAGAACAAGAAACAAAACAAAACAAAACAAAACACTGAAGCACTAGTTCTGGAATAGAGAGACCTTTGCTAAAGTTATCATGACTCTGCAGTCTGTTTCTAGCTCAGGTAGATGCCTAGACATGACCAGGAAGGGGACATGTATGAGGAGAACCTAGACAGTGGCCTTACACACAGGATGCGGAGAACCTAGAAAGTGGGCTTGTATACATGATGCTCTGAAGCATTTTAAAGTTTCCCATTGACCCATCCACAGTGCTTTTTCTAGAGATGAAACCTATTGCCTGATTCATAAACCAAAGTACCTCCAACTTTTCTTCAGATGTCTTTCTTCTGGGCCCATCGACACATAGCTGGTCTTTCTGATAGTGGAGATCCAAGGGTGCTGCTTAAGAAGACAGAGCCAATAGGTTTAAATACTGACCCACTTCCATGAACTTCTGTGCCTAAGCAGACAACTCCCATGAACATGGGAAAGTTAAGTCATTCACTATGGTTGAGATAACAGTGATTTACCAATTTCTGGCACTGAGCTGTGCTTAGAATTTGAAAATCACTAACCATGGTTCCTATGACATCATTAGATACAACCCATGATGTCTCTGGGAAGTTGTGGCACTTCATAGGTGACAACAGTCAATGAAAACCCAGGTTTTTGGCTCAAAGTTCTGTGGGTATACATGTATGAATATATACAGCCCTAATCTGCTCTATCTGGCTCTGGAATACTCAGCCCACATTCCCGGTTGCCTACTAGTCATTCTGACGTGTATATCCCCTGAACCTCTCAAACTCATGATGTTCAAAATACAGCTTATCAGTCTTTCATTCAATCCCATCTCTCCTTTTTTGTTTTGTTTTGTTTTGTTTCGTTTCATCTAAAATAAGTGGCAAGACCAAGTCAAAGGGGCTGGAAATCTTGAATTAATCTTCAGTTTTGCCCCCCTCTACTCCCTAACTCTGTCATCCAGCTGGTCACCTATCTCTTCATACCTTTCATTTGCTTCTCTCTGCTTTAGGGTATTTTAAATGCAATACTGTTTATTTGCTTCTTTCATAAATTCTGTAGTCTGTCTGTTGTGGTCTTAATCTAATCCACCCCAAACTGTTCTTCTTTTTAAGCACATAGGCTCTAGAACTCGACCAGTGGTCTCTAAACTACAGTCTGCATGCCAGATATTCCCCACCATCTCTTCTTATAAATAAACTCTTATTGGAACACAGGAATGAACTATGCTCACAGTAAAAAAGGCAGGAAAAAAAAAAAGAGTATGTGTTATATGTTTCCATTTATATAAATCTAGAAAATGCAAACTAATATATAGTAACAATGCAGATCATGGATCAAGGGCATGAGGAAGGAGTGACAAAGTGGTATGAGGAAGCTTTTGGGGGTGATAGATATGGTCCTTATCTTTATGATGTTGATGATATCATGGGCCTATTCATATGTCAAAACATCAAATCATTAACCTTAAAATTTTTATTGTATGTCAGTTATGCCTCAATTTAAAAGAAAATATTGTGTTTAACATTCAGCATCAGGTGTTTCATATTCTCATCCTTAGCCTTAAGAGTTACTTGTGTCTTGATAGGTCACTGGAGTGGTTTCTCAGAGTCCTACACTCCCACTATTACTAGTTCTAAGCATTGGGCCACATCACTTAACTTTTTTGTGTTTTTGAAAACTCACTGAAGACAAAGGCATACTGGACTTGATTATCTTCAAGTCACCTTCTAAATTTCTGGAGCTCTCATCTCTATTTGATTGATTGATTGATTTCTTTGTTTTTGAGAGGACAGAGCGTGAGTGGGGGAGGGGCAGGGAGAGAGAGGGAGACACAGAATCCAAAGCAGGATCCAGGCTGTGAGCTGTCAGCACAGAGCCTGATGCGGGGCTTGAACCCATGAACCACAAGATAATGACATGAGCCAAAGTTGGACACTTAACCGACTGAGCAACCCAGGTGCCCCATCTCATCTTTAAAGATTCATCTCACAAATAGTTTGGGAGTACCTGTACTCACTTAGGTAGTATGTTAATGGTATTTGTCTACCCTTTCCTTGCTATAGGTGATGCCTTGGCTATAAGATAAGCTTTTTTCCTAAGTATCGTATCCCTCTTTGACATTGCAGGGACTTCTGTCATAAAATATTTCTTTATAATAATAGAGAAATATTAGTTTCCTTGTTTCATTAAATTACCCTTGTGGATTGCACGCATACAATTTAGCCTCCCAAATTCATCTCCTTTTGAAAATTTAACAATAATAGGATGTTTTTAGTTAGGTTGAAAAACCATAATTTACAAAAAAATAATTAGAGAATGAATGTTTTATGAGAATATGACAGACTTTAGAATAGAAGATATCAGTGAGAAATTCTCCATCTCTTAGGGCCTTGTAAATGACACCGGCTTCACACAGTGGCCTTAAAGTTGAGTTCACTGTTACAGGAATCTGTAAGCTTCTTAAGACATCCTAAAGCCTGTGGTCGAACAGTGAGAGGAGAATTTGCTGGAACTTCTCCAAAGCCCAAGTGCTTAAAGCCCAAATGACCCAATGCTAGCCTTGCTTATCTCTAGGGAAGTTTCCTTAGCAACATACGAGCAGTGTTAGAATGCTTAAAGGAATACGTTTTTAACATTTGTGTAAATTGGACACTGAAGAAATAAGAATATTACAGTTATATTTAGTTAAGCAATTATTGTTGACATCAAGATAGGCTGTTGGAGTAGCTATTTCATGAATGGTTAATTATTCATTTATCAGTCTACATAGAATTAAATGTGGAAAGGGAGCTGGTACCAGACACATTCCCCATGTTATATTGTGTATCTCTCACCATAGCCCCTTGATAAAAGCAATTGTTCTTATTAGGTTACAATTAGGAGAGACTGAGGCTAGGAGATGTTTAGGTGTTTGTCCAAGGTCACACAGCTAGTATGTACTGGAACAGGAATTTGAAGGCAAGTCTGGCTAACTTGAAATCTAGAGTTCCTTCTCGTGCCCCACTGACTTACTACTTATTGTGAGGCATTTGCATTATCATTCAGCTGTTTCCTTCACTTGGTGTTTTAGTGTGCTGGTTTTAGTTTCTTTGGGGCATCCTGCTGGCCTGCATGAGAGATTATGAAACTGTGCTCTAACTGTGGTAGAATGTTATCTCCACAAGCTCCCATGACACCACTGGTATACCAGGAAAGATGGATAATCCTAGGTGGGGGTGGGGGTGGGGGTGGAGAATTCTCAGCCTTTATCTCAGTGACATCAGGATTTTATTTATTTTTTTCTCTATGCAATTTTTGCATGGGCCTTGTGGAGTTTTAGGGGTTGAGTTTATTTTGGTTTAACAACAAAGAATTCAGTTCTTTAGGGCATTTTTTCTTCCTGTGTGTTCCTGGAACTTCTATTTCCCATCTGACCCTTTATGAAATATGAGTTGCATTTCTTTGTCTGCAAAAGACATCCAGGAGTTTGTCTCTTTGTCTCCAGCCTCACTCCCTAGCCTTGTAGGCTTTGTATTTGAAGGGCCAGAATGATTTTTCTAAAACAATAATCTGATCATATCACTCCCTGTGGCATGTGGGAAATCACTTTGACATTCCAAGTACACTCACAGGCTGCTATAGAGGTCAGGGAACAGAAAGGGACATAGACCAAATTGAGATATGTAATTATATGGGCCATTAAATTAATGCACACAACAAGAAGCAAGGGGAAAGAGATCAGGCAGATGACTGCACTTAAGTTAGTGTGCAAGTAGGATGGAAAAACTACTCTGATTGAATCCTTGTTACATGATGTGCATATGTCTTGTTCTCTCTCTGCCATATCAGTCTTCTCTGCTGATGGGGTGGCTACGAGGGTAAGAGTTGAGAGGTCCTAAGCAGCTGAGAGGTCTCTGGGGCCATCACACACTTGACCTACTGGAGAAACACAAGAGCAGGTAGATCTGGCCACAGGTATAAATCACCAGTTAGTTTGACAGCCAGATGTAAGTTTTATGTGTGTGTCTCAAGCAGAGAAAAAATGGGGCGAGAATGGATCCATAGTGAGTGTCATTAATGCGTTGACCAAGTTAGGGTTGACAGCTGTCAATGAGATATGGTCTCAGATTCATAAATATTTAAAGTTTATTAGGTACATCTATTCCTTTTCTCTGGGCAAGTACTTCTCTGTTTGTTCCATTCCTTTTATCTTTGTTTAAAATATATATGCTCTGATTATTTTCTGTGTTTAACAGGACTCAGAGGTTACCTATTTGCTCTCTATACTTAACATTTCCTGTGAGTTTTATTCAAACCGCTTGTTTTTATTGTTACCTATAGCAAAATTGAATAATGTAAATAATATAGCAAACACACATGGCAACCTATTTAAGATATTCCAAGAGCTCTTTTTGGTCTAGAAGATAAAAAAAAATACAAATAAGATACAAAATCTTATTTTGTATGTTATTGCAACAAAAGGCCTCAAAATCTGCTCCTGGCTACCTCTTTGGTCTCACCTCCTCCCTCTTATAAAAATGCTCTAAACCTGCCTACCATATGAAACTACTCACCATTCCCTGAACTTGCTAGCCTCTCTCAACTCTGCACATGGTACAGAGTCTTCTTCCATCTGGTCTACCTGGAGCAGTAGTTCCTGTTCATACTTTAAGGAGCATAAGCCCCTCTTTCTCTAAGAAGTCTTACTTGAATGCCACTATCTTTCTGGACTCCAAACCTAGACCAAAAGACACACACACATACACACACACACATGTATGTACACAAATACCTTCTCCCTCTCACTGTGTCCCAAAGGTATAGTAAGAAGGGTTCACCCAAGTGTTCAAGCACTTAAAGCACCATATTTCATTTTCTACATGACTGTCTCCTCCAGTAGACTCTAACTTGATCCAGGGGTCTTAATATATTTCTCCTTTTATCCCTAGCCACTAGCCAAAGCATAGCATGTTACAAAGGAACAGTATCTGATGGGTTAGTGAGATAAAGAATATTTAATAACAAACAAATGTTATTGTGCAACCATTGGATGCATATTTGTTCTTAGAGTAAGAAGAATTTTTATCCTTGTCATTTTAAAATTTAGTCCTTGTGGGACTTTCTTTCCCCTCTGTTTTTCCTTTGAACTGTTTTAAAGCACCATTTATTCCTATTACTTAATTTAAAAATCACTTAAATGTGTTTTTGTAAATAAGCAATAACAACAGGTATTGCTAATCTGTTGGCACCTACCATGTGCCAAGCTGTATATTGGAACTTTTCTTTCTGTTGATCCAAGGGAGCTGAATCAAATCGCAACACTGATGAATGGCAGCTAGGATTATGAATCAGTAGAAGCATATCTAGCTTCAAACAGTATAATTAGATGTAATAAGCACATAACCACGTTTTCTCCTCATTTCCACGTAGAGCATGTTAGAGCCATTTGAATTTCAATGTCCATAAGCTGAATTTATTATATACATTAATATAAACACATGTTGAGTATCACATCTAGGCCTTGGACTAGAACCTGAAAAAGATAGGTACAGTCTCTGGCCACATGGAGTTTCCAGCCAGCATCATCTCAAAGTCAGTGGGAAATAGGTTATTGAGATGAGAGTGACCCACCTGAAATCCAGTGGGAGAACTTGAGTTCCTACATATGCAGGCAGGTCCCAGTCAGTGTAAACTCATTGTATCATCAAACACCCCAATATACAAGTGTCCCCTCCCCTAGCAGCATGATCTAAGGCCCACATAGATTTACCTTCTCTTATTCTTTTCCATGACACTCCTTAGGATTTCCTTGCTGCCTTACGTACTCACCCCCATTCTTACCCAGACTGAATATCAGTTCAAAGAAGCATCTCTATTCCTCCACCTCATTGCTATTCCCACATCTCCACTTCTGCTCCTGCAGAAGCAACAGTGTCTGGATTTATTCACAACTAACATTCCTCATCCATCCAAAAGGCAGGTTAGTATAAGAATGAGCACTTTGCCCTCTAATAGTCCTGGCTTTGGATCTACTTACTAGTTACTTGCTCTTGGCCAGGGTAGTTTCAAATCTGTTTCTTACTCTTATGATCTATAAAATGGGATCACAATACTAACTTCACAGGATTGTGAGAATCGAATATTAAGCCCTGACATGAAGCATAGCAGTTATTTCATGCCCCATCATCCCTAATAGTCTCCTCCATCCTTTTACCCTAGCACACCTATGCCAGCTCTGGAACTGTCTAATCACCCTCTGAAATGGACAAGGACCCTAAATGTGCTTTGCATTCTAAAGGATCCACACAATTAGAAAAAAGGGTATGAAAGGGAAGCATCATTTACAGTCTTAGACTATCTGAAAGAACTTGCTTCTGGGTCAGAGAATAGAAAGAATTGTGAGCATGTCTTTTAGCCACAGTGGACTGATGTTGGGTTGGAGGTAAAAGGTCATCTGAGTAGACAGTACAGTGAGGAGCCAATGTAGTGCACACAGCTCTGGAGGCAGTGCATGTGTTTGTCTTCTTGACTCATCCCACATAACATAGGTCACAAAGCTCCATGCTTCAAGCATGGAACCATCACATAAGCTCTCCCAAGTCCTTCTTAATCCCCCTCCTCAGAACACCATTTCCTCTTCCCTCCCCAGCTAGCTTATCACCAGCCTCCAATAGAATTGTTGCTGATTCTTCCAGTCTTCTTGTGATCTGCAGCAGCCTTGTCTCTGACTCTGAACTCTTCCTGTTTTCACAATGGGCCTCTGTCCCCATCCATGGGGGCTATGATGAGTGATTCAGAGCTTCCCATATACCAGACATGAAAGGTTTGGCAAAAAGAAATAATAAGTTTGCTGAATTATACATTTGACATAATTTTTTCCAAGTGTGGTTTGTACCTAAAAATCTGCCAAATATATCAGAATGGGAAAGAATTCCTAGTAATATACAAAATGAAACAAAAATTAATATCTTGAGAGGATGTATTTAAAACCATTTCTTTACCAAATAATTGTTGATAAGGGCATATTATTTAAAAATCATAAATAGCTCTAAATGATCTATAAGTGATATTTTGTTACCCACTGGTATTGATCTCAAATGCTGATTTACTGAGTAATAAAAATATTTGGCTCACAACAAAGTTGAAGTGTATGGATAAAACACTGCTTTGGAGTCAAAGAGATACGGGCTTGAATCTTGTTTCTGTCACTTTCACCTTAAATACCCTCATTTGTGTTGCTTAAACCCTCTGAGTCTCATGGTTTTTTCTTGTAAAATAGGATGAGGAACCCACACTTCAGACAGTATTAAATAACTATACTTAGGAGAGTTAAGTGGGAAGTAGGAAATGGTCCACAATAGGTGGCCTTTCTCTCTCCATTTCTTCCTCAACCCATAACAGGGAGAGAGAGAGGGAGGGAAAAAGAAGAAAGGGAAGAGGGGGAGAGAGTGAGAGTAGGAGGTGGGGGAGAGAGGAAGAAACTTTTTTGAAAACCATCACTTTACTTGGAGGTATCATGTTCTAAGTTGGCTCCATCATGTGATGGAGTTATTTTAAGGATATCTCCCATAATAGGATACTGTTCCAATTTATTTTGCTATGGGCTTCTACTTCAGGCCTTGAATGTGTGTTTCACAGTTATATCGGTGGTAGGGTGAAAGATATTTAAACCATCACTGTGATTGGTAATGTCCCCTTAGTATGTACTGTTCCCTTAGCATGCACTGGGCACTAGTTACTACTAAATGTTTTACATGTATTGCCTTGACTAATCCTCACAAAGCCTTGTGAAGTAGTTACTATTCTTTTTTATTCTTTTTTAAAATTTTATTTTTAGAGAAGGAGAGAGTGTGTATGTGTAGATGAGAGGGGCAGAAGGAGAGAGAGAGAGAATCTTAAGCAGGCTCCATGCTAAGCATGGAGCCTGATGTTGGGCTCGACTCTGGAATCATGACCTGAGCTGAAATCAAGAGTTAGATGCTTCACCAGCTGAGCCACCCACATGCCCCTAGGAGTTACTGTTCTTGTTCTCTGCTATGCATATGGGGAAGAAGAGTTGTAATGAGTTTAAGAAATTGGTAGGAAGGGCTTCTATGTGGTACTATTTGACTTAGGTTCAGAGAGGCATACAGGTAAACTGATGAAATAACAAGATGCAATCCTGGGGCAGTTGGAGTACTACCTGTGTTATGAGAGGTGAGGTTATAAAGATTTATGCTGCAGCCAGATCCCCAAGGTCTTTATGTGCCTTCGTTGTACCTACACTTAGTGGCCTTGGGGGATTTTAAGTAGGAACGGGCATGAAGAAATTTCTGTTGTAGAACACAGAAATTTTGACCACATTGTGAAAGGTTGATTGATGGTGAGAGTGAGAACACACCTTTAGCAATACCTGAAGTGGGAGTGGAAGAAGGCCAGAACCAGTACAGTAGAGGTGGGATCTCATGGAGTGAGCAGATTCAGGCCTCCCCTGGGACATGGAAGTGCCTACCTTGGCTGTGGTTTGGGTGCAGAAGGTGAAAGAAAAGAGAGAGTCCAGGAGGGACTTCATGGCTTGAGGAACTGGATGGGGATGACCTTAAGATAGATGTTGGAGGCGAGAGGGTTGGGGAGGTAAGAGAAGCATAGGACATAACCTGGAAAAAAATCAAAATACAGAACAGAGTTGAGGAAAGAAGTAAAGGTTGGCAAAAGACATAAAAAGTCCGGAGTTCTGGAATCTGAATTCTTTGCATTATCCACAGATGCTTCTTATCAAGTTTATTTTTTGTAATGTTTATTTATTTTTGAGAGAGAGAGAGAACATAAGTGGGGAGGGACAGAGAGAGAGAGACACAGAATCCGCAGCAGGCTCCAGGCTCCAGGCTCTGAGCGCTCAGCACAGAGCCCAACGTGGGACTCGAACTCATGAACCGTAAGACCATGACCTGAGCAGAAGTCAGATGTTTAACCGACTGAGCCACCCAGGTGCCCCATCTTCTTATCAAGTTTAAAATATTAGAACCATGGGCCTAGACTGCTCCTTAGCTGCTATGAAAAGCAGCTGTCTGAAAGTTAAAATGACAGGATTGTTGCATGCATGTAAGTGGCATCCCCCTGGGTGAGATGTGCTGCTTGTCATCCTATATAGTTCACAAACAGAGGAGTTCATTTTATTAAAGTGGAAAAACCCAATACTGTTCAAAATACATGCTTCCAAATACTTTTATTTGTTCTGTGTTCTGGCAGCATTTTAAAGATAAAGATCTTGAGTTTTATTTTTCTAGGAGAGAGATTTGCCTCTGAGCGATTTGACAAATATTGAGAATTTTCTTAATCTATTTTGTTCCCCTGTCATTTTCTCTATATGTTTCTCTCTTCTCCCATTTTATTTTGCCACCTTTTTCTTTTTTGCCTTTGTCTTCTTTCCACCTGGAAATTAAAGCCATGTTCATTGCATTGAGCTAGTTAATTGGTTTAATAGATGTATATATTTTTGTGTGTGTAGGGCATGTGTAGAATATTTCACTGTGAGGATTTATCTTTGTATCTCTTAGCCATCCTTGGTTCATCCCTTGGCCAATAGAAGTTGTGTAGTGTAATAGTTAAGGCCAAAGTGGAACCAGACTGCCCAGATTGAAATCCCAGATTGAAATCCTAGTACATATGTGACCTTGAAAATTGGCGGAACTTTCTCCTGCCTTGGTTTTCTTAAGGGTAAAGTGTGGATATTAATTGGACCTAGGTATCAGTCAGCTCAGTTCAGTTATGCTCCATTAAGAAATGTGTCTCTGCAATGTTAGTTACTTTAAAGAACAGAGTTTTGTTTCCCACTCACATTAATGGTCATTGTGGTTCTGCTGTGGCTCTGCTTCACGTCCTCTTCTGGACCCTGGCCAAGGAACAGCCCTAATCTGCCACCTCTTGGACTTGTGGCAAAGGGGAAAAGAGAGGTGGCAGAGCCATGTAATCACTCTTAAACCTTCTAAGTGGCCCAGGCCACTTCTGCTTACATGTCTTTGTCAATGGAGGAAGTCACACATAGTGCCTGGCATGATGGGACAGGAAATACAATTCTCCAGAAAGGATGGACCTATTAGGAATGGACTGATAGGAAGGGAGAGCATATTTTGTCAACAAATAATATAAACATGACAACCTTATGGGATTGATGTGAGTATTAAATTAATTAATGTAGGAAAAGCACTCAGAATGGTGTCCAGTGACTGCCTTTTGGTAAATAAAATATACATACTTGCTGTTATTAGCAGAGTCTAATGCAAGTATGAGAAGAATAAGAAATATATTCATTTACTCTTTACCATTGAGAATTCACTTTGCATGCCAAGGACAGTGCTATGTAAAGTTGTGAAGGACACAGACATGAAGATGTTGGTCCCTGACTTACAGAACCTTCGTAGTCCTGCATGAAAATATGAAGCAGAAGGATAGTTAATGACTCAGACCTCCTGATAGACCAGATAACCCACTGGTAGGGTACCCAGTGCACACTTGTGGACCCCTTTCTCCCACACAATTTGTTTTTACTTGTGTAACACTTTCAGAAGACTATGAGCTCCTTGGTTATAGTTAGTGTGTCTTTTTCATCTTTGCACCCTCAGAAACTTCCACAATGCCTTTATAGTAGGTACTGGCCATTTCAATTAGAAACTCCTCTTCCTTTATACAGCTTAGAAGTGGGGTGGTGATTTCACCCTGATCAGTAGGAACAATTACCTTCTGCTTGATGCCCCAGCTTTATCAGGAATTCAAGGTGCATGGATAAAGCAGTCAGCAGTCTGAAGTTCACTTCCATGCTGTATGCAAATCGCTGCACAAAGTTATAAAGACAGCCTATAGAGATTAGCCACATTTGCCAAGCTAGCCACTTTGCATGCTTGCCCAAGGCCACACTTGCTGCATGAAGAACCATTTGTATTTAAGTCTTACTTAGAGGGAGACAAATAATTTGAATCAAAATACCCTTGATCTATTTTTATTAATGCTCTGGTTTTAATTTTTTCCTCTATGTGCTTGTCTTGCAAGTTTTATTTTAGTGGGTGTCATAAAGAGATGATATTTCTAGTGAGATGGAGAGCTATAATTTCTCATATTTTGAAACCTACATACATATTATTTTAAGAGGGGGGGGGGAAGGATCATCATCTTAGTGAACTAGGGCCAGAATAGAGTGGTAGTTCTGCTAATCTAGCCTCCTGGATCCTCCAGTTGCACAAAGCAGATGTTAAGAGGGTGCACTCAGGTGATAGGACCATCCTGCATTTCAACTGGCTCTGTTCACAGTGGGAGATCAGCTAATGCCATCAATCTCATAAGCCAGTAGACCCTGTAATTATCATCGGAAGGAGACAGGCTGGAAATATCACTCCTTTTACATTCTTATCTCAGAGTTAGTACTTTCTGGTGTGGGAAGGAGGTCCTGCACACATAGGGGTTGATATGGAAATGCCGTTTCACAAAGCTCTTTGTCTCGGGATACTTATAAAACCTAGTGACTGTATCTTTATATCTAAAATAAAGTCCCTCTTCTGAGATATGGTAATTATTTGGAAACATAGAGCCTGAAGGGACTTTGGGTATGGAGACCATATCTCTTAGCTTCTGTCTTGAATAAAGCTAAACTAATTAAGAGTAATGGTGTTCTTACCTTCTCACAAGCCCTCCATGGTCCTTATGGGACCATAGGTCCTCATTGTGGAGAGCCTGGTGATTGCCCTCAGAGATCTATGCATTTCCTCACAACCTCAAGAGTTTGGTCACTATATGGTAATTTGAAACCACAGTCCCTACATCTGCCTTTAATGGTGATAGCAGACCACAGTCTTCTGTTCTCTTTGTACTTCTAGACTGTAGGCAACTAGAGGTTAATGGGGAGAACTCTGTCTGTGGAGTTCCATCTGTGAAGCCTAGATTCTTGATTTAATTTCATGATTTCATACCCTGTGACCTTGGGAAAGTCACTTAACGTTTTTGCATCTCATCATAAGCATTGATATTTCCTACTCCACAGGGTTGTTGTAACATTTGAGTTACTAGGGAGGAAATGATCAAGCACTGTGTGTCGTCTTAGTCTGAGTTCCTTGAAAGTAGAGCCTGAGATAAGGACTTGGGTCAGGTGGTTTATTTGGGAGAGATCCCCAAAACTGGGAGTGAAGGGGTAGAGAGGATGAGCAGTAAAAAAGGAAACACCAGTGTGGGTATCCATAGTCAAGTTTTCTGCTGTGGGTCAAGTGGATATGGGGGAGATGGAGAGTGTTGTAATGAATGCCTCCAAGAATTATCCACTTAAACGACAGGAGATTCGGGTGAACTAATCCATTAGCTTTTCCCCTCCCATTGTTTGACAGCATCCATCTCCTTTCCCCCACTTCTTAGTGTCTCTTGCATGCAGGCAATGAAGACACCTCTGACTTTAGAGAAGGCCCAAGAGTTGGCTCTGCTTGAGGTCGGGACTGTCAGGCTGTGTGTGAGCTTACAGCTGTCCTGCTGTCATGGCTAAAGTCTGAGCTTGGCCCAGGAGGCATGATGCAGGGTACCACAAGTGCCTGCTGCAGGGGCACACAACATGACCTATTTATCCTCTACTTGTATCTCTAATATAAACTTTTAACTTCTTTTGGCTTTACTAGTAGGTTAGGGCTTGACCCTAGTCTTGCAAGGAAAAAAATAAAAAAATAAAAAGTGAAATCAGGTCCCACTTTTCATTCATCCCCAAGATTAGATTTTCTGTTTCTATTTCACTGTGTTCTGCCACTTCTTGCATGTCCTTTACCTGGCCTCACCTTGTTCATCCTCAGATCTCTAGACTGGGCCAGCCCAGGGGCATAACTTACATGATGAAGCTGTGAGAACAAATGCAGCTACAGCAGAGAGACTTTGCAGGGAAACTGGGGGCTGTGTCACCTTGGCAGGTTGTAGCCCTTTGTGCTACCTCTTTACTTGCAAAGCTGGGGGAAACCATATCAGCTTCATACTGGGAAACTAAATGAGATTGTAAATGCAGAGCAACTAGCATCTTTTTATCAATGTTGCTTTCATTCTCATATCAGTTTCTCAGAAAGCTGTAGTTTTTTTTCTGGCTGGGAAAAATATATTTAAAATGAAAAGTAGTGTCTTTATTTGTATCTGCTGCCTGGTATCTTTTAGCTCCAAGATGAATTAGGAATTAGCGCCTAATTCACTCAGCTGCCACAAAGCAGCATGCGAATGTCTTCTACTCCCCTTCTTTTTCTTCCAGCACCTTCAATAATTTTACTGTCCTTTATTTTTTCATCCAATTTTATTAATTCACTTATATATATTATTATTGTATTGAATACCTTCTCATTTTGGTCAGGTTTATTCTATTGCTGAAATATAGTCTACAACTCTCTTCTCCTTTTCCATTTCTTCTCCCTTTCTCATCCTGCTTACTAGTTTGATGTGGAATCTATTCAATTACATTTATTCTTCCACTAGCTTTTTTCCCCCTAATATGTTGAGTATCTTCTTGGTGTAAGGTACTCTGCTTAGGTGTTGGAGACTTTAGAGGTAGCATGTTCTCCTTCAAAGGGCACAGAAGTGGAGGCAATGAAAACACACACACACACACACATACATATATATGTATGTGTATATGTATATATACATATATGTAATACCAGGGACATAGTGATGATTTACAGGGTACAAGTGTAGCTGAGTTCCTGGAAAGGTGCACATTTCTAGCTGGAAAGGGGTGGGTGGAGGTAGATAAGTGGAGAAAGTCTATGGAAGAGGAGCAGTGGAAGATGTATTATGCCTTCTTTAATTTCTATTGACAGCAAAACATTAATTATTGGGATTAATTAACTATGCCTTTCAATTCATAATCAGACATTTTTTATTCTACTTTTTATTTTTATTTTTTTTTAAATTTTTTTCAATGTTTATTTATTTTTGGGACAGAGAGAGACAGAGCATGAACGGGGGAGGGGCAGAGAGAGAGGGAGACACAGAATCGGAAACAGGCTCCAGGCTCTGAGCCATCAGCCCAGAGCCTGACGCGGGGCTCGAACTCACGGACTGCGAGATCGTGACCTGGCTGAAGTCGGACGCTTAACCGACTGCGCCACCCAGGCGCCCCTATTCTACTTTTTATTACAAAGGGTCAATTCACAAGGAAAAGGCTTAAATTGGCATTTATTAGGAGGATATTAGGGGGATAGGCTGCAATGCATATCTTGGTACGGATCTCTTTCACTCAGTCCACATCATTTTCAAAATCTGTGTCTTTAGTGCTAAATAATAAGATCATATAGAAAAGGCCCTAAGGTACAACAATGTTTTAAATCATGAAAACAAGCCTAATTTGTATTAATTATATCATGACAGTGGTGGGGAAAATACTAGTATGGTTTAGAAAGTTTTTTTTTTTTTAAACAAGAATAGAATCAATACCTACAAAAGCATCTTTCTGCCTATCCCTGAGCAAATTGCCCTCATCTCTTGAAAAGTGGCTTCATGGGGAGAGATTATCACAAGAAATCTTGAGACTGTGCTCACCTCACCTCTCCTAAGCAATGCTGTAAATTTATGACTTAAGGTAGAGATTTGGCAGTAAATTGGGGGCAGGATTCTTTCTCGTCTTTTGTGGAGTCATTTGTTCCTTTAGAGAGATATCAGCCCTGGATTCACTGCATTTCAAAATTGAGATGCCATTCTCCGAGCCGAGATGAGTGGGTTCATTTTACACTGTGATCACAATTTAGAGATCCTACTGAATAGGCTGCCAGGGTTTGCTTTGTAATGTTAGGCACACTCCTTGTTGCAGTCCTTAGGCATGGGCCAGAGCACATAACTGAAACTATGCAAGAAAAAAGAAAGAAGGGGAGAGAGGCAAGGAAGGAAGGAAGGAGGGAGGAAGGGAAAGAAAGACAGCAGGAATCCTGTAACCCTGAGTCATCAGTAGGCAGTGGTGGCCCAAGGTGCAGATTAACACCATACTAAGAAAATCATGCAGGCAGTGAACTTGGAGCCACACTTTTGAGCAGTAGGAAATGTCCAGGGGATGGTGCTGAGTATGACTGATGCTTCGTAGGAAAAGTGCAAGTAACGGAAACAAGCTGTCTTGACTAGTAAGATCAGTCATGTCTTACATTTTCTGGAATCTTTGCCTTCTCATCTGAGGGTGTGTCTACCACCCAGGTTCTCAGACTGATTCCTCTCTTTTCCTCTCGCGCTCCCAGTCCACCTTCAAAAGTGATCTCAAATCCTGTTGACTCCACCTCCAGAATGCACCCCAAACTTCACCACCTCCATTTCTACTCCTACCTCCTTAGTCCAAGTCACCTTCATTTCCTGCCTTTAACAGCCTCCCTGAGATCCCTTGTTTCTGCTATCGGCCTTTTTGGGTCCAGTGCACCCATAGCAACCAGAAAGATTTTTAAATCATAGGATCCCCTTACCCCTCACCTCCCAGTGACTCCCAGATTCATGTAGAACAGAATTCATGCTCTGTACCATGTCCTTGTGTCCTCTTGTGATCTGGCCTCTGCTTACTTCTTCACCTTCTTTCCCACCACACGCTCTCCTTTGGGCACAAGCTCCAGCCACCGTGGGGTTTGTTGTTGTTGTTCCTCTAATATGCCAAGGTTATTCTGGGCTTCTGCTCTTGCTGTTCCCATTGCCTCGGATATTTGCCTCAGACGCACCTCCGGAGAGAAGCTTGCTTTGACCTCCTCAGTTAAGAGCTCTCCATCTGACCGGGTACTCAGGGCAAGAGTGGAGAAGTCACCTCAGAGAGGCCTTTCTGAGACTTGCTATAAAGTAGCCCACCCTCTATTCCCACTCTCCACCCAAATTACTTTTCGTCATATCCTCCTGTTTCATTTTCATCATAGAACTCAACCGCATCTGATGATTACCGTATGTTTGGGTATTGTCCTTTATCCTCCCTCACTTCAGACTAGGCTGTAAGCTGTGTAAAGGCAGAGACCTTATCTGTCTTATTTTCTCTGAAACCTCGGCACTGGGCTGGTGCCTGATCCCATGTTGATGCTCAGGTACCATTAGTTGAATGTATGAATTGGTACACTGTGATACACTGTCAGAGGTTAGCAACAGTACTCTATTAGCAGAGTAGAGGATGAGCCAAGGGAAAGGGGATGTCAGCCCATAGTTGAATATGTTGTATGTGGCAGGCTCGATGGTCCATTTACTTTCAGGTTCAGTAATTACTGGTGGTGTTTCAAGTGGATTTTAACTAGAAACAGGGTCTCCAGGAGGGTACATGTGCTCGGGGTGAATAAGTGGTCACTTGTCTTTCTCACATACCTCACTGTTAGTTGTCTTAACAGAAGGTTTTCCAGAAAGCCTCCCATGTTCATATCCATTATTGGAAGCCCTTTCTGAGACTCCAGGACTCCAGTGAGAATGGAGGAATCTGTTTGAGGTTTTTCACCCAATTGCCTCTATAAGTAAATGATTTAAAATTTCTTTCAAAGGTAATGAATGCTTTCAGGGAAAAAAAATGAGTTTATAGAAACAAAACACCTCTTATTCTCTGTTGGGTTGTCAACCTGAAGAAAACAACCAGAACCTGAAATTGCTTTGGACAGAAAATAAGATGCTTCCTTCCTATGTCTCTGCCACCCTCCCCTCCTTGCCTTTGCCTTTACTCGCCTGACCTCTCTCTCTCTCTTTTTCGGGGGAGGAAGACTGATAAAATATATGGTGCTGTAGGCTTAGTAAACTGTTTGCCATAGCTCAGCTGGCCCAACCTAGGGTGCTGGTGGAAATGAAGGTAAGTTTTCTCTTTTAAAATATATTTGGTGTTCTTAAACCTAACACAGTCAGTCATTTCGAGTGTTTATCATACCATTGAAATGTATAATCCCGTGCCTTTTGCTACACCTTTCTGAGGGACTGAATTTCGTATTTTGTTATGCACTGTAGCAGTTTTGACTCATGTGAAACATGGTTCCAAGAGAAATCAAGTTGTTGTTTCTTTCTCTTTCTTGGACAAGTAGAAAGATATTCAGGTAATGCAAAGTGATTATCGTACAGATATTGCCCTCTTCATCCCTGCCCCTTTACCCCAAGCAAAGTAAGTTTCCACTCTTACCTACCCACTTTTGGAGATAGTCCTTTGTGGCAGATGGAAGGAATTTCTCCTCCCTGTGTATGAGCAAAACCACCTGGTTTGGGCAGGTTTTAGAAATTTATTGACAAACTAATGTATATCGGGGTGTCTTGTAGTTGTACTGGTTATGTTGCTCCTGGGGGGAATAATAAATTCATGTAATATGAACAGTCTACTAAAAGGCAACAACAAGAAATAAAAAGAAAACAACCAAATAGGCTCAAAATAGTTAAAATCCAGAGTCCACCTTGTGAAGGTGTGTGCCTGTAGTAATACCCAAATACAGATTTTTCCCGCACACTCCCTTTCCCTGTTCCCCTCCCCAGAGGGAACAATCTACTAATATCTATCTAAGTCATCTTCCTCCAAGCAATCAGCAATGATTTGTCTCTCAAAGAATGCTTTTCTCCTCATTTTTCACTTTTATTTTAGTATTCTGGTTTCTTAAAGAAATAGGTCTTCCACAGGGTTACTGTAGCTAGGTTAAGAAAATTCTCTATTTGTGTTTTTCATCTGTGACACCTCATTCTCTATCCCCGTCCATTAGAGAATTATACCATCTTTGGTGAAACATATCTTAATTAAAAGAGATGATGCTAAGTGAGTTTGCAATGAGACTAGGTCAAGAGTGAGAATTTGGGTGGTATTGCCCAAGGATTCATTAAGGCTCTTTTTCCTATGATAATAAACAGTTGAACACTTCTATAGACCTCTGTATCTCAGAAATCTTCAACTGTAATTTTGCTTCTTTACTCCAGTCACAGGGGTCATTACTTGAGAAATTCAACTATAAGGTGTCAGATAAATTATTAGTTTTCTGTATTTAGAGCAAACAGGGATGAACTAAGCAGCCTAAAGGGAATCAAATTTTTTTTCCCTTTGTGATCAATATTTACTATTTAAACTATAAAAGAAGGAAACATGCATCTAATACTCACATCCAATATGTGTCTAATCACAGATCACCTTTCTCCTGGCTACAAAAAAAGAAAAAGGACAATGCAGGAAAAGTAATGGCTTTGAGTATTTTTTTTAATGTTTAAAAAACTAAATTCCCATCAGTTCCTTTTAAAAATCCAATTTAAAAAAGAAAGTTTCTTCTCCTTATCTGGACCATCCTTTTTGTAAAGGGAAGAACTTTATACACCGTTTTCCTGATGCTTCTTCACCGGCTTTGTGCTTGAATCTTCCAGAGAAGTCTTCCCTAGACAAAAGCCTCCTTCTTTGAAAACCTAACAGTTTGTATGCTTCAACTTTCGACTTGTGTCTGCATCTTCTATCACTTACCAGGCCCGTTTTATGCTTAGGCTACAGATTGGATTTTCTCTTCCCCTCTATTTGCCTACATTTCCAGCTGAGTTTAAACATCACTTTCTCTCTGGTAGGGTGCATTGACCTTTTGACTTGATTAAAGATAAATGCCATTGACTCTCCACTTTTGGAAGATGAGATTTTTTTTCAGAAGCTCACTACGATTTCTATATTTATTGCTTGAAAATGAATATTGAATAATACTCATTTCCCTACCATTTTAACGAGATGGGTATGGATTTTTTTCCTACTGTCAGAGTAACAAGAATTATTGGGGTGAGAGACAGTATGAGAGGTTTTAGGTTTTTTTTTTTTTTTTTTACATGTTTGGTTATAGACCATCACATCCTAAAGTTTTAGAGTCAAATGGACAGTTAAATATTTTTGTTTGAACTTGACTAGAATGGATATTTCAAGGACAAAAGAAAATTCAAAGTACCTGCAAAATGTCAGCAGCATTTTAAACACACTGGGCTAATTGCAAAGCTTGTTTTACATCTCTGGGGCTAATATGACACTAATGTGGCAATTTTGCTAAACTGTGACTGTGTTTGTGTTAGTATTTCTCCCTCTTATTTTGTTCCCAATCATAAAAATGAAGTGATGTGCAAGAATTGCTTAAAGAACGGATGCCACCTATAGATGTTTAAATAGTCTGCCTTTGTAACAGTTCTGCCTCCATAGCCAGTATTTTCTACGTCTTTCTTTACTTTCTTCTTTCTTATTGAAGCATTTGCATGTAGAATAAAGAGGATAAAGACACACACACAAAAAAACAAAGGCAGATTTGTTTCTTCTGAGAACATCTGTTCTTGCTTCAAAGCACCCACATGATGTAGCCCATTTTCTCTCAGTGCCTGCACAGTTTGCTATTGTAAAAGTGACTGTTACATCAATCTTAGATCTGAGTTTAATGAAATAATAAACAGTGGTACCTAATGAAGTGACATATAGGAAAAATCCCATTATAATGCATGTGCTTTATATAAAGACAGGAATACTCACAAAGAAAAGCTAAGATTGAACATAAAATGATTTATTATAGAATTCCAACCCCCCCCCCCAAATTCATTGATCTCCTGGCATCATACCCAATTTTGGGTACATACATTTGGTCCACTTTACAGTTCATTGAATCCTTAGAATTCTTGTGAATTTGCATTGTACTTGGGGTATAGGTACATTTTGAAAAAAAATTAATGCAAATTATTTATTGTATACATTGTAATCAAAAGAGACCTTTTAACTTTGAAAATCTTTATTTTTAAGAAGAAAATCCCCCCAAACTTCAACTGCTGTCATTACTCATATAACCAGCATTCAATAGCAACACTAATAACTCAAAGGGTACAGTTTAAAAGTACCTAGTTTAAAGGATATTTACCCAAGTGATACTACTTTTTAAATTTCCTTCCCTAAGGAGTATATAATAACTCAGTCTTGGAGTAGAGAAAGGGGTGAAAGTGAAAGCTATATAATAAGCTTTCAAAATTTCTTAGATAAAAATGTATTGACCTTAGTTGATGGTTTCCAAAGAAATAAATACCTATGTAGACATCAGTTGCTCAATAAGTGCTCATTAAAGCACCTACTGTGCACCTAGGCCTGTGCTCCTCCTATATGTTGGATCCAAGTGTATTCTGACATATTTCAAATGCATAATATCCATAAAGACATATTGGCCAGTTACGTATTGCGTCTTTTTTCCCCCCAGCTATTTCCAAAGATAGGGCTTTCTACATAGTGATTACTAATCCAGGAAGACTTACATGGCATCTTTCTGCATGGGCTCAGCTACCCACAAAGAAAGATCAAACTTGGTCTAAGTTCTCTGGTTCTATGCACTCTTCTTTGTCTTTTTTTTTTTTTTTTAATTTTTTTTTCAACGTTTATTTATTTTTGGGACAGAGAGAGACAGAGCATGAACGGGGGAGGGGCAGAGAGAGAGGGAGACACAGAATCGGAAACAGGCTCCAGGCTCTGAGCCATCAGCCCAGAGCCTGACGCGGGGCTCGAACTCACGGGCCGCGAGATCGTGACCTGGCTGAAGTCGGACGCTTAACCGACTGCGCCACCCAGGCGCCCCTCTTCTTTGTCTTTTAAATTTACATCTCAGTTCAATGGTGAGCAAAACATGACATATCTACCACCCTGCCATTACTAACCAAATTCTTTTCATGCTTCAGTGTTCATCTTGACAGCTTTTGTCCCTAAATATTGTAATTCCTTGTTGAGCCGGATTCTCCTTAGGGTGCACTTGAACATCCTCTTGAACATCTTGATCATGGATCTTTAGAGACAACTTGGTTTATTCCTTTATTTGGTGGCACTTTCTACTGAATATTTTTTTGACCTAGAAGGGTTCTATTTTGGAATTTTACATTATTTCATTTCTTAGATTTTTATATCTTTTTGGAGGATGATGAGCAATGAGATAAATCTGGAATACTTCACATTCCCTTCAGGAGCATTATTTGTCATGGGGTTTAGACCTCAACATTATTATTGTGGTGATTACTGTAGTGATTTCTATGGTTGCTGAATTCTGGTAGGACCGTGGGTTAATGGCAAAATCAAGTTAAGAGTATATATATTACAGAACTCTTTTCTCATCCAATTGATGAATACTCTCCAAAAGCCAGACTGGTGTATTATGCCTAAGTGACCAAATAGTTCTAAAAAAAAAAAAATACATGATGGGTTTCCTGTGTCTTTAAGAAATTCATCTGAAATCTAAGACTTTGAGAAACAAAATGACAGCTGACTACATTTCTTATAAATGTTTGCTTACCATTGGCATTTTAGAACTTTATATCTGTAGACAAAGGAGGGCACTTATATCTTTCATTGTTTTGTCAATGTCCATATGAATTGAGACTTTTGCATTTGGGGCAATAGTGGAGCATTCTCTTGGATCAGTGAAACTAAGATGGGCTATGGGTGGGCATGATTCCTTGAATGCTACTGGGTCATGTGCACCAGTGTGGCTTTGACAGTTCTGATGCCATAATTACTACTTTCAGAATTGATTCTAACTTTAACACTTACCATCGTCCTTAGGCAAAGGACCTGAGACCCTGTATGCGGGGCAGAAGCTCAATGACAATGAATGGCACACCGTTCGGGTGGTGCGGAGAGGAAAAAGCCTTAAATTAACTGTGGATGATGATGTGGCTGAGGGTGAGTACAGCTATATGTAGTGAAATTTGTCTGTCTTTGCTCTCATAGTCCTCTTGGTCATTCAGTGAGCAAAGGGTTTTTAAAAAAAAATGTTTTATTTTGCTTAACAGAAGTCATGTGACATGTTCTCTGTTGACAAGCTCAGGTAAGGCTAAGGAGGTCTTCCTCTATATTTGCATAATCCCTTTTCATTGATCTGTATTATAGAATTTACCCATTACTGTCACTGTATGTTGAGATATCCTTAGGCATAGAATATGTATCTGGAGAGTAGATGTACAGTTCTGTAGATCCTTTATTATTCATTTATTCAAAAATCACTTATCAATCACCTTCCCAGGTGCCAGTTTCTTCTCTCAATAACTGACTTTCTAGTAGAGGGAGATGAATAAACCAGAAATTCAGAACATTATAGGTAAAAGTATGTACTTAGATCACTACAGGATACTTAGAAGGAGCTAAATACATATGTTATTTAATTGTTATTGAGTATCTACCATGTTTTGAGTTCTACTTTAGAAGGCAATAAGAATATGGAGGTGAAGAAATACGCAAGTGCTTGACTTGGTTGGAATTTACATTCTAGGAGGACAAATATAAATGAATGAATGTATACATAAGTAAAGGAACATTTGAAGCTTCACATAAGCAATAAGTATTTCTTGAGAGCCTGTTACATATCAGTAGTGTGCTAAGGATGTAGAAAAAAAGAAGAAAGCACAAGAGATTATCTGTTTCCTCAAATAATGAACCAATTAGTAGAGTAGATAGTAGAGTAGATAGAAAATAAGACAAAGAATATGTAATGAGATTCCAAAATGGGTGGGTTGTCGTCATTCAGAAGAGAAAATTATCATTTTGGGCTGGGGAAAGCAGGAGTGGCTAATTAAGTTAGCTAGTTAGCCATAATTTGATGGGTAAAATTTAATGAGGTCTAGGTTGGAAGAGAGAGGGCATCCTCCGTGTTGTATCCAAATAAATCTCTACTTTCTAACATTCCAGAGCTGTGCACTAGGATATGAAAAGAAAACTTGGGGGGTAGCATGGGGTATTATAGAACACTGTTCATGTCAGGAGATCTGGGCCCTGGCTTTAATTCTCTGCCAGATGTTGGAAAAGTCACTTACTGTTTCTGAATCTTGTCAAATGAAGTCAGTGGTGTAAATTATCACTAGATTCTTCTGTGATTAAGATAGTCAAGATAGAGTCAGGATCCCTGGGGTTTCATACAGTCATTTTAACTAAAATACTTTTTGCTGTTGGGACAGATATGATAAATCTCTTTTTCCTCATTTCCTCATTTTTAACCTTGAAATTCTATTACTGCTAAGGACCTCTCCTGTTTAAAGGTCCTACAATTTGGGGTCCTATAATTTAATTTTATATTCATGAGCTTCAGTACTTCTGGAGTCTGGAATTATAGTGAGCCATGTGTGGAGGTAAAGCGTGTGTGTGTGCGTGTGCGTGTGTGTGCGTGCGTGCGTGCGTGTGTGTGTGTGTGTGTGTGTGTGTGTAGGTAGGTAGGTAGGTAGGTAAGGAGAGTCAATGAACAGAGGAAGAGTAGGAGGCATATATTCAGTGCCCAGTAGGCATTAGATACTGAGATAGCTGTCTTACATATATCGGCTTCTTAAATCTTCTGTAATTCCCCATTACCTTGCAAAATAAGAGTTCTTATTGTCTTTTTACATTCAAGAAGACATGAAATATAGAAGGAGCTGTGTAATTCAAGCTCCAAATTCATGTTTTTGTGATATCACCAAATCAAGCTGCTTGCTGGACTTCACAAACCATCATAAGAAAAATGATTTGTATTATGCTATGGGAAAAATACAATGGAATTGATTAGGGGTGATGTGAGGAATACATTTTAGTGTAGACTAAAACACCGCTCTCCCCTCAAAAATGAAGCTACATAGAACCATAATAAGTACCCAAAACCCCCCAATTGTATGTACATAGACACCTTAGTGTGTGTGGGGGGTAAGGTTACTATTCTAAATGCCTGAAGGGTAACTTAGCTTTATGTAATGAATGTAAGCAAAGAGATGTAAAAATGGATATATGGTTTAGAACCCACAGCCATCCTGAATTAATTATTCAAGAAGTCCTCGTGAGCCGTTAGTTCAAACAGGATTCTGCAAAGCAGCAGTGACAGTCCCGTATCCCTTGCTAGCTCCTCTAGGCTGAGCCCAGTAGCTCAGCGGTGCTATTCCCAGCGTATTTTGAATGGCAGCCACTAGATGGCGACCTCACCCCAATCTCTCTGGACAGTGAGTCCCTTTTATTTCTACAGGAAATAACATGCCCTGAAAGCTGTAGTCATAAAGAACTGCAGAACTGAGGATACAGTAATGTGTATTACTTCGTTTGGTCATTATTCTTTTATAGAAACTTTAGAATAAAGGTAATTATAAAGTGTTTTTTCTCTTACCACTAATAATTAAAAAGCAGGACTAAACCATTGAAGACCCAAGTCATCCAGTAATTTGATATTTGAAATTAATGAAGCTCTTTCATTTTCAACCTTATCCCCTTCTTTACTGCTGATGGAAAAGAGCAGCCATAAGGATAAAGAAATCTTGGAGAAGAAAAGAGCTATTTTGCTTATGAGCTACAACCTTGGATTGCTTCTTACAGTGATAATGGGTTTGGGAATTTTAATTTTAGCTCACAGAAGTCATAAAATCAGGCAATGAAACTAAAATACCACACAGTCCTCAGGTTATTAAGTAGTGTCTTATTGGCTTATTTAGCAATCCCTTTCATGCTGTTTAAGGTCCCCTAGGGTGTCAAATTTTCAGCTAGTTTGTAGAAATGATGCAAAGAATAGGTCAGACTCATAAGGAATCAAAAGCAAGGAAAGAAATATTCCTTAGCCTGGTGGTTTTCATGTATTGTGGTACAGTGTGTTCCTGGGAAAGTGTTAGGTTCAGTTGACAGTTAATAAAGATTGATTGACTGACTGACTGAGCTGGATTTCTATTTTCAGGAATAAATGAAGGGAACACTTCACTAGGGTTATGCTCCTCAGAATTGGGGTCTGATGCTGTGTGAATCACCCACTCCACCCAGAGCTTCTTGCTAGTACAGAAATTCATCTCTCTTTTGACTCCTCTGGTTCATGTTGATTTCTCTGTCCCTCGCCCTAAACAGCACATCCGGCACCTAGCTGTAGAAAGTCATTTTCCAAGGACGGTTTGTTCCTTATATTAATAAACAACATGATAGGATGGATTTTGGAAATACTAGGTTAAACAAAATGAAGCAGACTTTTTATTGCAAGATTTGCTGGGATCCTTTAGTATGCTAATATACATTGCTAATCATCAATGATCACATGTGAAGTATTTACCAAGCTTATTTGGCTCCAGAACTTGTTGTTGTTGTTGTTAAAGGATATACTTTTGAAAAAATTTGTTATCGTGGAGGAAAGGGTATGTGACCAATGGAGCTGGAAGATTGTGGGCAAAATGTGCATCCTTCACTGAGACTTTACAAGCCTTCATTTTCTTGACTTCTCTCCCCATGTCTGGGAGCCAAGGGAGGTCAAGTTGCCTCCTCTCAGTCTTTCCTATTATTTCTTTGCTAAGCTTTTAGTGTGGCTAGGAACTTCATGTGTAGAGATGGCAATGATCCAAACCCTGACTCCAGAGCAAATGTCTCAAATACAACCTCGTTCCTCAGATGTGAGGGATGCTTGCTGTGCTCAGTCCCCTCTGCTAAACACTGCAGGACATACAGAAGAGGTGAGAAGTGGTTTCTACTTAAAAAGAGATTGTGTTCTAGTAAAAGGGAACAAATAATCAAACTAATTAGGAAATTCTTAACACATTTCAGAGAAAGGAAAAAATGAATTATGCATAATTATTAATAGCTATCAACTTAAGCACTAGGCACCGTTCTAAGTACTTTCTCTTAAGTGACACATCTAATCCTGAAAACTTCATACCTACTTCACAGATGGGAAACTGAGGCACATAAAAGTTATATAACCCAGGCAGTGTGGCTTCAGCGTCTACGTGCTCGACCAGTATTTGCCTCATGGGAAGTTACAGCTTGACCCTGGACAAATTTTCTATAGGTTTATGTTCTCCACAGACTTTATCACTCTGAGGACTAGTGTGTAAACTGCTGTTGGCCATCAGTGAAATATGGAAGCGAATGTGTGAATAGGAGCCAAGGCAGTACAGTTATTCTCAGGAAGGTGCTGAATATGTGTACATTAGAAGGAATGACGTGATGATGGTTGGCCACTGGGAAGGAGTGTGAACCCATTGTGGAAACTTCAGTGTGGAAATTTCACCAGTTAAATTCCACCCACAATGATGTAAGGAATAAGTCAAGTTTTTTCTCCACTGTGTAGTGTTACAAGATGAGATGTGGGTTTTGGAATTAGACACACTTGGGTTCAATTTGAGGTTCTACCATTTACAACCTGTATGAACTCTGATCCCATTGCTTAACCTAAGCTAAGTGTCCCCTCTCTAAAGCAAGATAATACCTAGTTATTGTGATAATGACATTTGTAGGTGGTTCTGAAGTGTCTTAGCACAGTGCCTGACACATAAATAATGTTTAGTAGTCTTGTGGGTTTTTTTTTTGTTATCTTTCTCCAAAATCACTCTTCTTTCCTGTGAAATTTGAAAGCAGCTGCTGTGAAGTATGCATATATTCGCCCCTTGAACAGAAAGGTGTTTTAGTCTACAAGACAGCATTAAGAGGAGATGAATGAAAAGGTTCCCAATCAATTAATATTGATTAGATGATACACAGATTAAAAAAACCTGTATAGGGGTACACGGGTGCCCCAGTCAGTTGAGCATCTGACTTTCAATTTCAGCTCAGGTCATGATCTCACAGTTCGTGAGATTGAGCCCCGCATCAGGCTCTGTGCTGGCAGCGTGGAGCCTGCTTGGGATTCTCTCTCTCACTCTCTCTCTCTCTCTGCCCCTATCCTGCTTGCACTCTCGCCCCCCCCCCAACAAAAAATAAATTTTAAAATCTTAAAAAAAGTCTATCTATCTATCTATCTATCTATCTATCTATATTTATTTGCTTAGTTTGGCACAGGGCTCAAACTTCAAGCAGTCTCTTTAATGCTTTCTCTAGAAGTAATAGCTTACTTTTTTGGGAACCTCCATCCACAGCCAAGTGAGCTTCTTTAGCAGTTCCTCTTCTAATTTGGCTCCATGTTACACCCCCGCCCCCTACAACTTCTAGTTGAGCCTCTGTGACTCATCCATTTAAGGTTTTCTTAAATCAGTCTGTGTCCATGAGCTATGCTCTCAAATTCCATTGTTAGTTTCCTTTCTCTTACCCTTCTTCAACCTCTCTTCTCTCTGTCAACACTGTACATAATTCATTTTCTAGTGAGCAGAATTTCCTAACACCTCAGTTCTGGAGGCCAGTTTATCTATAATTTCTATAAAAGCTCCCTGTTGACTTTAAAATTTGTCTCTTTGGGTTTCTTTTGGAATCCCAGTCTTCACCAAGGATCATCCCATTATCACTTCTTAATTATCAGAGCTGATCTTCTTCCCCTTCCCCTTCCATCCTCCTACTCCTCCCCTTCACATCCTCCTCCTCCTTTCCTTATCCTTATTTTCCTTCTCCTCCTCCTTCTCCTCTTTCTCCTCCTTCTCCTTCGTCTCCTCCTCCTTCTCCTCCTTCTCCTTCTTCACCTCCTTCTCCTTCTTCACCTCCTTCTCCTCCTTCTCCTTCTTCACCTCCTTCTCTTTCTTCACCTCCTTCTCCTCCTCCTTCTCCTCCTCCTCCTTCTCCTCCTCCTCCTCTTCCTCCTCCTCCTCCTCCTCTTCCTCCTCCTCCTCCTCCTTCTCCTCCTCCTCCTTCTCCTCCTCCTCCTCCTCCTCCTCCTCCTCCTCCTTCTCCTCCTCCTCCTCCTCCTCCTCCTCCTCCTCCTCCTCCTCCTTCTCCTCCTCCTCCTCCTCCTCCTTCTCCTCCTCCTCCTTCTCCTCCTCCTCCTTCTCCTCCTCCTCCTCCTCCTCCTCCTTCTTCTTCTTCTTCTTCTTCTTCTTCTCCTTCTCCTTCTCCTTCTCCTTCTCCTCCTTCTCTTTCTCCTCCTCCTCCTCCTCCTCCTCCTCCTTCTTCTCCTTCTTCTCCTTCTCCTCCTTCTCTTCCTCCTTCAAATAAGAATTAGCATGGCTTGAAGTATTCTTTAGTTCCTGTGTTCCCATGAAGATTGGCTATGAATGATCCCTCCCATCATTCTCCAGCCCTATATTAACAGCTATAGCTAATTGACTATGGGTATTCATTTCAGTCACTTCATTGTTCTACAGCACGTGAATTTAGGCTATGCTAGTTTTCATTTTCATGATTAGTCCAACTTTCAATACCAAGTAATTTTATACACTAATTCTCCTACTTTTTCAATTATTAGCAGATTTATGTTACATTTTTATTTTTGTCCTATTATAATTTTATATTTAGGTTAACCAACACCCACTATTTTATTTTTGCTTCTATTAAGAGAATGAATTGTCACTAGTTGTCAAAACACCACATAGAAGCTCATAAAATGTAAATCTGACTTTTGTGCTTATAAACAACTCTTTGCATCAGATCCAAGTATGCTCCCAAAGGGATGACATTAATACTGAATATCTGAAGGTGAGATCTAGTCGAATTTCCCAGGTACTGAAGTTGAAGGGACCTAAGAAAATATAATCCCCTCCTATCCTTTTTTTTTTCCTCTGCTGTCTGAGTTCTACATGAATAGCAAAAAAACAAAAAAACAAAAAAACAAAAACAAAAAGAACAAATGCAACGCTGGTTAAAGCCAAGTATCATTTTTATCAGTGGTAACACTAGTACTGAAGAATGTGGTTAACCTCTACTGAATTTCAGAATTATTTTTTTGATAACTTGTTTTTAATGTTTATTTTTGAGAGAGAGAGAGAGAGATAGAGGACAGAGAGAGACAGAGCGTGACTGGGGGAGGGGCAGAGATTGAGGGAGACACAGAATCAGAATCAGGCTCCAGGCTCTGAGCTGTCAGTACAGAGCCAGATGCAGGTATTGGGTTTCTGAACTATGAGATCATGACCCGAGATGAAGTCAGATGCTTAACTGACTGAGCCACACAGGCTTCCCTGAATTTCAGAATTAGAATTGCCCACTTGAATGCTAACTAATTCAGGGCTTGGGTAGGCATCTCCATGGAAGAAAGGCTTGCTTCCCTAAAGTCCATGGTGGGTAAATGGGGTAAACTGGGTATTTCTTTTTTTTTTTTTAATGTTTATTTATTTTTGAGGGACAGAGACAGAGTGTGAGTGGGAGAGGGGCAGAGAGAGAGAGAAAGACACAGAATATGAAGAGGCTCCAGGCTCTGAGCCATCAGCACAGAGCCTAATGTGGGGCTTGAACTCACAAGCTGCGAGATTATGACCTGAGCTGAAGTCAGACGCTCAACCGACTGAGCCACCCAAGCGCCCCTACACTGGGTATTTCTCGAAAGCAGCTTGTTCCCCTAGGGAGAAACAGGAAGTGCCAGGGGGTGAACTATGGAAATACAGTTTCTCGGTAGATTTTCTTTAATCTTCCTGATTATGTCACTCCTTTTCCTCTGGAAAGCTGTAACAGAGTTAGTAAAGAGATGCTAGGAGTGTCTTTGTAGTGAAGTTTCTTCAGTGTGGGAGGTAACAAGATAGGGCAGGAGGAGGGATTTTCCCTGCCCTTCCTTCACCACTGGGGCATTAGGGCATGGTTTGTTAAATTTTAATGATTTGTCTATATAAATGTTGAGGGAGCCACCATCTACTCTAGCCATACTAATGCTGTTTTTCTTGACTTTGTTATTAAGATTTCCATTCTCTTTTGTATTTATTTCAAACCCCTTTCATTACTCCTGCCCTATTCACTTACTACTTTTAGATAAGCCATGTAATGAAAGGTCTACTAGTTTATTTGTATCAGCTGGAGATCTTTTAATTGTAAGTGTCAGACACCCAACTCAAATGCTTGAAGCACAAAAGGGAATCTATTGCCATATAGTTAAAAGTCTGGCTGTGACTACTGAATCCAGACCTTCACGTGGCATCACCCTAGAGAAACTTTCTGTCCATGTTGTGCTTATCTTCCAGGTTGGCTGTCTACTCAGGCAGGCCCCATCTCTCTCCTTATCACGAGGCCTCCAGCAGCTCTAGGTTTTCTTCTTATTCCTTCAACAAACCTTATTTACCAAGAATGACTCTTTCAAAGGTGTTGTAGCAAAAGCTCTGGAGGTGAATATTACTTGAGTTAATTACTGAATAATTACTGAATACTCCAGTTTATGTTGCTGCTCATCCCTTGGTTCTAAGGGTGGTTCCTAGACCAGCTATATAAGCATCACCTTGGAACTTGTTAGAAATGCATATTCTCAGGCTACACCCCAGACTTTTGAATGATAAACTTTGAGGGCAGGGCCTAGGGAACTGTGAGTTAAGAAGCCCTTAATGTGAGCCAGAGGTATGATAAAGTTTAAAGACCACCTTGTTAGTCCATATAGACAATGCTCTTTGGTTAGGGGCATAAAATATATGGGGTTGTCCAGTCTGGGTAGCCTGATTATTTCAAGAGCTGGGTTAGGGCCAGCTTTATCCAGTCCAGATGGTTTTAAGGTAGAATAAGATGGAAGCTGTTTTATTAGAAATAGCAACAGTTGCTGGTCAGAAAAAAAAAAACTAATGTTCTACAATAGAATCTTTCTACAAGTACTAGGTGGTAAATTATTACATCAATAAATATTTGGTACTGAATGCCTAATGCTTTTTTTGTTGTATCTTTAAAAGGTTTAGGGCAAGAGACTTTTCTGCTTATAGTATGCTTCATACCCAATTGTTTTTTTTGAATGGAGATGGATGGTTTTACCCTTTCAGTGGAATTATGCACAATTGCGTATTTTCTGTTATGTGATGGAATATTCTGAGCTGCGGCATGAGAGCATGGTATGCAGGGCATATAGCTCAGACTGGGTCAAGAGTCACCCTTCTGGCTGAGGCCACATTGGCTCCATACTACATTGAGTATTTTGTTTTCTGGAAGTGAATATTTTGCATGGACACCTAAAAGATGCAGTAAGGATGCCGTGACAAAACATGGTGACTTGTTGGTATCTCCTTTGTGATGTTCATAGGTACAATGGTGGGGGACCATACCCGCTTGGAATTCCACAATATCGAAACTGGAATCATGACTGAGAAACGCTACATCTCCGTTGTCCCCTCCAGTTTCATTGGGCACTTGCAGAGCCTCATGTTCAATGGCCTGCTCTACATTGACTTGTGCAAAAATGGTGACATTGATTACTGTGAGCTGAAGGCACGGTTTGGACTGAGGAACATCATTGCTGACCCTGTCACCTTCAAGACCAAGAGCAGCTACCTGAGCCTGGCCACCCTCCAGGCATACACCTCCATGCACCTCTTCTTCCAGTTCAAGACCACCTCAGCTGATGGCTTCATCCTCTTCAACAGTGGTGATGGCAATGACTTCATTGCAGTTGAGCTAGTCAAGGGGTGAGTAGAACACTTCACATAGTTTATACCAGGTATCTCAGCTCAAGCCCTGCATGAAATATGGATATGAAAAAAAGTACCTATTCTGTTTCCTACTCTCTATTCCCAGTACATGCTCTCATCCTCATTGATTAAAAATACCTATGTAACGGTTAGGGCTGGAAGGAAGAGAAATTCATTAGTTTATTTAAAGATGCTCCACTAACTCAATATTCTCAGACTTTTTTTTTTTTTTTACTGTAAAATGTAGTCCTTTAAACCTATAGGAGAGAAGCTTATTTTTGCAAAAGAAGGATATATAGGGTGCATTGCATCTGTCTCTGGGTCAGTGCTATCTTCAGCTACCAAGTCTATAGGAAGAAATGAAATATAGATATTTTCAGCATTACCATTAGCTCATTTATGCAACGTTTTAAAAGCTGTTCTTTCTGCAAGATATTTTACTACCGTGTGTTGGAAAATGGTTAAAATAAAAACAAAAACTAGAACAGAACCAGATAATAGATCCATGATCCATTGAATTTAAATGCTACCCCTTAGTGTTTTGGAATGTACTGTCTACACTACTTTGTGACTCTGGATTTTTAGATAGTGTTAGAGAAGTGAATTACGTAAGTATGGAATTAAGGTCTGATAGGATAGGCTAGGATTATTTTTACAATCCTAAATCAAGCTTTAATTATTCCTGCATAATGCCAGGGTAACATGGGGGATGTGAAGCCGTTAGTGTCAGTTATGTATATAGGTTGCCATTAATCCACTTTAGGGAGTCTCAACTCACTGGGGGGTTATTGTTTCTCACAGGTACATACACTATGTGTTTGACCTCGGGAATGGTCCCAATGTGATCAAGGGCAACAGTGACCGCCCCCTGAATGACAACCAGTGGCACAACGTCGTCATCACCCGAGACAACAGTAACACCCACAGTTTGAAAGTGGACACTAAAGTGGTCACTCAGGTTATCAATGGTGCCAAAAATCTGGATTTGAAAGGTAAACCTGTAAAGAAGGATTTCCTTTTTAGAACATTTTTTACAATAGAAAGGCTGTTTGCAGAAGTATACTGCAAGTTAGAAATGCTATGTGGGGGCGCCTGGGTGGCGCAGTCGGTTAAGCGTCCGACTTCAGCCAGGTCACGATCTCGCGGTCCGTGAGTTCGAGCCCCGCGTCGGGCTCTGGGCGGATGGCTCGGAGCCTGGAGCCTGTTTCCGATTCTGTGTCTCCCTCTCTCTCTGCCCCTCCCCCGTTCATGCTCTGTCTCTCTCTGTCCCAAAAATAAATAAACGTGAAAAAAAAAAAATTAAAAAAAAAAAAAAAAAAAAAAAAAAAGAAATGCTATGTGTTTTCGATACATAATGCAGATCCTATTTTTAACAACATTAAATTATATCCAAATGCAATTTTTACTTAAACCACTCTTCCAGGGATGGTTCGTTTTCTCTGTAAACCTGGGGTATGTGGGGGCTGAGTGTGAGGTGATAAATGTCAAAATGTGGGGGCTCATAATATAGAGGAAAGGATATGTATATATATGTTTTGGAATCTCAGCTGAATCGCTTACTGCCTGGGTGAGTTTGATGAAATCTCTTAGCCTTGTTCAGCTTCTGTATACTTTTTTTTTTTTTTTTGCAAAATGAGGATAATAATTGTTACTACCTTTATGGGCTGTTTCGATTTTTGATGGGATAATGTCTATAAAATCCTAAGCATATTATTGGTAACAAGCACATAAAAAGCAGTGAGTAAGTGGTGGTTTTGTTGAAAATCCTGTTAATCTTTACTTCATCATAAAATGGGAACAATACCTACCTCATAGACTGAATATAGTGATTAAAATTTGTGAGATGGCATGCAGAAAATGAATGACATAAGCAATGTTAGTTTCCTCTGTCTACAATGTAGAAACTCTGGTAATTAGTTGTTTATGCTAGTTCCCCCTCCCAGCTTTATTATCATTATCCAAGAAGTATACTAGTCTAAGGTGCATTAGCTTCAGTTGACATGGTTTCTAACCCTTTACTCATTTGCTCTTGCTACTTACTTTCTTTTGCAGGTGACCTCTACATGGCGGGTCTGGCCCAAGGCATGTACAGCAACCTTCCCAAATTGGTGGCTTCCCGGGATGGCTTTCAGGGATGTCTGGCCTCGGTGGATTTGAATGGGCGTCTGCCAGACCTCATCAACGATGCCCTCCATCGGAGTGGACAGATAGAACGTGGCTGTGAAGGTACGACCTCTTTTCTCTTCAAGCTACAGCCTTGTCGCAAGCACCACGCCTCTTTGCTGCCTCTGCCAGTGCCTTCTTACTTGATTTACCAGTCATCTCTCATTCCCATTGGTTATCTGACGTTGCGTCATCATTGGTGTCCTCCTGTCACTGGCTCAGTATGTCAAGACATGGGCCTCAGGCTCTGGGAATGTATGTTGGCAGATGTCTTCCCAGTGTCACATACTTGCCAGTAGAGGACTTTCCCTGGCATTGACATCAGACTCCTCCGGACTTGTACCTTTGCTTCCAGCATGGCTGAAAGGGCAGTAGGGGTTTTTATTTATGTTTTTATACATGGCAGACTTTTATGTGGGTGTCACCATTAATGAAATGTTTCTAATAGCTATTGCATTGTCTAATGCAAACTCAGCAGGAGGTTGGAAAATGATGTCAGAATGCCATGATAAGGGAAAGGAACTAACATTTATTGAATACTTACTAGATGTCAGGCATTGTTAGGTAGTTCCTTAGTGCGATGTCATGCAACAGCATGGGTGTCGATGTTAGAAAAGATGTGGATTTAGGTCCAGATAGCGACTCTTGTTCATTGTGTGACATTTGGCAAGTTACTTAACTTCTCTGATATCTATCCTCCTCACCTGCAAATTGGGGCAATAAAACTTGCTTTGGAAAATAAGATCTGTAAATCAGAGCTATATATAAAATGCCTGGTACATACATAGTAGGTACTCAATAAACAGTAAGATTATTATTTGCACATATTATCTCATTACAGACATCTGATAACATTGCATGTCCATCAGTGCAGCACAAAAAAAACTATGCTCAGCCTGTTTCTGATAATATATATAATATAAGATAAAGATATCTTAATATCTTTAAGATACTAACTGAATTTTACAGGTCTTCTGGAGTTCAACAGTTCTTTATAACAAAACAGTCTAGTTTAACCAGCAGAGGGAAGCAGTGAACACTTTTCAGCCTCCCTCCTCCCCCCCCACCCCCTTTCAGCCTCCCTCCTCCACCGCCCCCCCCCCCCCCCCGGGTTCTTGGGTAGGTTGGAAAGGGGACCCTTACCTAACTTGAAAGGCAAAGATGTCTGTCTGACCAGTTAGCTAACTGGTCTGTCTGACCAGTTAGCATTCTTTTGTCCGGTTGAGCCTCGTGGTCCTATGTGCAATAGCATATTGTGTTGTTGTTGTTTTTTTTCTATCTCATTGACTTACTGTGTCAAACCCATTCACTCATCTCCTAAGTTCAACCTCATTTATTGCTTCTGTTCTTTAACCAGCTTTCATTCTGCGTTCACTGCTACCTTTATAAAAGCTTCCCATCAGCTTCACAAGCTGACTTGCAGTATGGAAGTCACTCCCCTTTGCCCACGAGTCAACTTCCCACGTGATCTAGTAATAAGATGGAATAGTCCACTCCAGTTTTCCTTTGGCCAGGAATTTCTTATATCCAGTGGACCACATATGGTCTGTGTACCTGAGAAGACAGCAAGTTGGGAATCACCATGCACTTAAAATAGCCACTCTGTTTTCTTCTCCTGAAAATGCACAATGTCATTTAAATCAAGAATTTTTGTCTCCTTGGCTTGCTCTTACTTCTTTCAGCATTAAAGGCAATGCTGGGATAAATGTAACATTTGGGAATTAAATCAAATATCTTAGTTTCAAAGACTGTGGGATGACAGAAATTCCAGTTATCCTGCAATAATTAATCATACCCAATTAAAACATAAATACACACATTAAAAAGCATAAGGTACTCTTCAGATGTTAAATATTATCATGCCATCCGCTTTTCAGATTTGTAAGTTAATAGGAATCATCCATTTAACTCTGTAGCAGCGTGGCTTGATAGGAACATAATGTGAGTCACATATGTAATTTTAAATTTCCTAGTATTCTAGCTACTTGTAAAAAAGACATAAAGTAACAGGTAGGGTTAATTTTAATTTTATGTTATTTAACTTAACCCAGCATATCTGAAGTATTATCACTTCAGCATGTAATGGTATAAAATTATTAATAATACATTTTACATTCCTTTTTCACGTTAAACCTTCAAAACCGAGTGTGTATTTTACATTTGGAGCACACCTCAATTCAGACTACATACCTTTCAAGTGCTCTGTGGCTACATGTGTCTGTGGCTACTGCATTGGAAGCATAGTTCTATAGAGTATAAAAAAATTGGGGTATAAGGAACTAAAACTGTTGTACTGGATTAAAAGGACGTCTAAACTAACTTTTATAAGGGTGGCTTAAAAGGTATAGCATAAAGGGGGGAATGGAGTCCACTTAAGAGAACTTCAGGAGAAGCAGTGAGAGCATTAGCAAAAGGAAATTACCCATCAAATTGGGGAAAATGTTCCCATCCCTACCTGTATCTCTGTGTGCAGTTTGGCATGACTCATCACATGCATTATGGTGGGGCCCGACCTTCCCCTGAGTATGGGTGATTGTCCAGCACCGGATATTGTGACTTGATGATTCTGCCATCCGAATTTGTGGCAAGTCCCTTGGGCCTAATAACCCTGCACTCTATTGCCATGGAGATAATTGCAGTGATTACCTATGGAGCATTATGACCGCCCCACTGGGTGGGATGAAGTGGGGGGATGAGTGCTCGGGAGGCACGTCCTTGTTTATTGTACACCGATGACTTGGATAATTAGCCTAAGTGGCCAGGAAAAATGACCAAAAAGTGGGTTAAGGCATAAATTACTGCCATTGGAAGTTTACACCATGTGCATAAGCCCTTATAAGAGGTCCCAGGAGCCTTTTAGGGCACTGTGGAAATGAAGCTAAAGAAGATGGGGAGGGGGGAACGAGGAACACAGAACCTTAGAGAGACTGCAGACAGATGTCATTCTCATTCTGAATCTCTGTTCATACTATGGACCCCTTGAGAAGGCCTTTCAGTATCGTGCAGCATGGCAATCATAGGAAATAGAATACATTTCCTGATGTATCATTTCTGTATGTAGAACAATAAATAGGTAGGGGATGAGGATCTGTTACTAAAACCAAAGAGCTGCATCTCTTCAAGATGGTAAATGTGTTTTATCCTCACTGTCTGGGGTACATAGGCCAGAATATATCATATGTTTTGTCAAAGTCATTGATAATGATCTTTCAAGATCCCTAAGTAGTAATTGTATTACTTTCCCTTATATATCTAAGTGCAAAGAGTCCAAAATTATTTTAAAAAACATATTAATCCCCTACTCTGCCTCTCAACTGTTTATAGTAAGAAAGAAAAAATCTTGAACTATGTTTTGATTTTATGTCTCTAATATATGCAGAATATATACTTCAGAAGTTAAGCTCAATTTCCAGACAACCTAGCCAACATCTGGCTATGACTTGCAGCCTCTTAATTTGGGCTAGGAATTTTGAAATAATGTCTGGTTCTAGTCTCAGCTGGTAAATCTCTCTTTCTATCTTGAGGCCAGCTTTGCAGTGAGACCAAGGCATGTATTGGCTGGAAATGCGATTCCACGATTGCAGATGGTAAACATCTGAGAGAAACACACGTGCTTCATTTCAAGACTGGCATGAATAAATAAAAAGGACATTGGTTTGGTGCTTTTTTGCTCACAGCCATTTGGGTTTCGCTATATTCCTACAAATCAAACAAATGGAGCTCTTTGGAGTTCCCAAGTCACCTTCATGCACATGCCCAGTTCTAGTGCCACATTCCCTGGTGGCATTTTCTGCAGGTTACAAGGAGTGCTCCCAAGTGACTCTTCCATACTTAACTCCTAGATGTTCAGAATTACTTTTGTGGGCTTGGTCTGGTTGTGCACACGTGTCTTTCAGTCTGGCCACACACTACCTTTATTCCTTGATGTTTATCCTGACTCATGGAGAATCATTTTTCTGGACCATATGCCTTGGGGTTGGCTGTGTGGATGTGGGAAGGCTCTTGTTACCACTGCTTCTGCTTTGTCAAGCCCAGTGTTCTCCCTCCCCTGCTCTGCTGACGTGGCTCTGATGAGGCCTGCTCTGCCCTGGTCCATGCATCACCCGTCTGTGCTGTCTCTGGAGAACCTGTAGAGCATTTTGATTGTCTTTTTGAGTGATGTTGGTTATGCCAATTGTATTTTCATTTCTGTAATGTTGCCCTGGTTTACCTGTTACTAACCTCTGGTTATTGTTTTCGCCTTTTCTGTTCTTTTGCTAACAAAGTTGCGTTGACCAAAGCTGACCTGCAAGGTAGAGAAGGTTCTTGTTCCCATTACCACTTTGGACTGAGAGATGCCCTGTGTAACCCTCGGTATCTTTTCTTTAAGGGCCTCCAAGCTGTCACACCTCTTGGACAGCATCAGTTTTGGGGAGGGGGCTGAACCCCATGTTCTTCAGAAACAGTGGCAGAAAACCCAGATCAATGAGTGCAAAACAACAAAAGCAAGACTTTTTAGGGATGAGAACATGATTCCATTTTCAAGGGACTAAAGAGGTTTAACAGCATCCTGTATTGTGACAACTCATGAACACATTAATCCACTTCTGGAAATGGTTAATACCTCTCCAAGTAGTTGCCGCGGATGGGTTGGCTCTTCTTGATGTAGTCACTAGAGGAAGGCAACACTTGGAAAGAGAAAAAGAAAAAAAAAAAAAAGACCACTCCAGTTCTTAATTTATAATTTTTTGGGTCGGGGAGGTCATTTCTCAGAACTTTTGAGGGCTTGGGCCTTATGAAAGAGAATGCCATTTTCTCTTAACTCATTTTAAAGAAATATTTCTAGGCATTTGGGAGATATCAATGTCATTAAAACGTTCTAGAGATTTATGTTTCCTATCAGGGATTTTGGTTGAGCACTTTAATTTCCTGTTTTGTGAGCTAAAGGAAAAAGTACTCCTGGGGAAGAAGACGATGTGTCCGTTTTATCCTGAATACCCCTTAAAAAGCCTGCTTGTTAGACGTCAGTGAGTATCTCCCACAGACACTGCTTCTTCTACCATTTGGAGAGGCACCATCCAAAGTCTGTAACGGACCACTGGTCAAGTTGTGTCAGGCTACGTGACTCAGAATAGCAAACCAGGAAGGCATTTCAGGCATCTTTTGGCTGGTAGTTCAGCAGGGGATTGAGCGTCGAATGGCTTCTGCGAGTTTGCAACCAGCAAAAATTGTTAAAAGTAGTTAACAGGGTAGCTTTAAAAAATACTGCTCTTCACCTAAAGGATCATTTACTTTGCTGTGACTTGCTGTCTGTTATGTGGGTAACCAATACAAGTGTCCACCTCTTGGGTGGACATCAACTAAATGAGGTCTCTCTCTAACCATTTTTCTATAACTTTTTTCCATCACTTCTTAGCAGATTTGCATATATGCTGATATATAATAAAATTAATGAAAACAACATACACTGGGTTAGTATTTTGAAGTCCAAGGTAGCTGTAAAATAGCTTTCCATTTTGTTTCTTTTTATTGCTTGCTTTTTTTTTTTTAATTTTTTTGCTTTCAATTTCAAAGAATGTTAAGAGGCCTTTCAGTATTACTAAAGGCTATTGTTTTCAGAAATTCTGCTCCTTGTCAAAATAGGTCTACCGACTGACACTCTGTAATGGAGGAGGAGGGAAGGGGATAGGATTTAATCTACAATAAGAGATAATCCAAGATTGTCAAAGCTCGTTATGATCAGATTTATTAGATACAACTAGAGAACTGTATCTCCTCCCAGACTTTATTCTTCACGATAAGAACTATGTGTATTTTGAACCCCCAGAATCTAGCACAGGCCTTTTTACATAGCGGCTCCCGATGTTGCAAAATGATCTTAAATTTGCCATTCAAAGGAAGAAGGGTTTGTAGGAATCCTACAAAGAAATGGTTGATCTCTATGCCTATTATAAATTATTAGCCAAAGTATAGTACAGGTTTAGGGACATAATAGTTTGGAATATCTTAACTTGCCCATTTGTAGAATCAGTGAAATCATCAGTTTTTTCATGTTATTACTGTATTGACCCAAATGCTCTTCCATTCTTGATGACTGGACAGTCACTTTGTGGCAGGAGCTGTTATCCTTTATAATTATTTTGGGTCATTGTACTCTTTCCCCATATTGTGGCAAAAGACCTTTAGGATGTAAATGCCTTTTACTTTTTATTCTCCTGACATTGGGGTTTGGATCATTACTCATGCTGGCTCTTTTAGCTACAACCTGTGGGCACAGATAGTACTCATTACCATGAAGTGTGAAGGGCAGTAAAAACATATGACAAAGAGATGAGAGAGAGGTTGAAATGTAAAGGCAAATGGTATTCAGAAAACACTATAATAGTGGGGTCTAGGAAGTGGCATGATGAGTCCAGACAGATCGACTGCCTGAGTCCTCTTACCACTGTGTTTGGGGTGGTGTCATTTGTGTGATTGTGTTAAGTTTAATGGGAACATACCTACTCCTATGTATCAGGCACTCAGCTGGGCACTGGGATTACCAGTGCGATACAGCTTGACTTCAGATGCATTCGAATGGGATCCTCCAGGAAGGACAATGCAGAACGAACATTGATTTTCTAGAAGGGAAGGAGCAGGCTGTGTGAACAGAGAGGAGGGCTGCTGAACTATGGGGGTTGGATGGTCATGGTAGGTGCTCAGGTGTATTTCTCAGGCAGAGTTTGAGCCAAGTTGGAAGGATAACATGTTTGAGGTACGTGACAGGTAGAAATACATTCAAGAGTTTGGCCAGTCTGAGGACCAATGTGAAGCTCAGTTTGGCTGAAATAATTTGCATATGGAGATGTGATCAAAGGTGAAGCTAGGACATAGGATGGAGGCAGGTGATGACTGCCTTTTTGTGTGAGGAGTTGGGCATTACCCTGAGGGCACTATGAGGAGGACAGAGACTTGGTCAGCTTTCATTTTATCAAGATCACTCTGACACCAGGTGGAGAATGGATGAGAAGGACAGGAACTGAAAAACAGAGAGCAGAGTTAGGAGGGAAGTAGCGTGTTCCAAGGTTGAGGGAATAGGCTTGAACCTGATACTTGTTACTTTAGGTGGCTAAGGAGGTAAACATGTTTCTCTCCCAGAGGAGACCTCTGAGGAATGAGGAAGAAAATAATCTTTTTCTCCTGGTTGTTTCCCTTCTACCCTGACTATGTTACGTGTTTCATATCAGGAGGTACCCTGAGATTCAAGGGTCCCTTGAATACAGTGACAATATCTATGGACCTTTCAGAAGTAATTTTCTAATTCCTTTTTATTATAAGAGGGGTATTCCTAGAGATATCCCTTAAAAGCTGTCAAATAAGAAAGGGGTCATACAACTATGAGAGAAACATTAAATTTGACCTGTTGGTAGTGAAACAGATGAGTTATAAACTATAAAAAATAAAAGAATAGCTTTTTATTGGGGTGGATGATTAATAAGAATACGTTTCCCCACTTTCCACTATAATTCCCCTTAAAAGGCTCTATTTCTTGTTAAATATGTAATAGCTTCTTTTCTAGAAATGTGATTTGTTCTTCTGCCCAAATGGTGGGCAGGTAGATTGGGTGTACCAAGAATTGATTAGATGTGGTTTTGAATGTTTTGTATCTTGCATAAGTCAATGAATGGATGGGGCTTTGATGCCTTAAAAATGTGAGGATTGTTTTAAGTAATTTTAGATAAGAGTTGGCATCAAACGCTTCAACAGGTAAAGGGAATTTAAATTCTCCAACTTTTTTTTTTTTAATGTGAGAAGTATAGTTCCCCACTTAATTTTCCCCAAAGCTAAGGGCTTTCTCATATTCTCCATCATATTTTACATAATAAAATGTAGCATTGGACCTAATAGAAATCAGGCTCTTAGAAGTGATTTGCCGGTCACCTGGGTGGCTCATTTGGTTGAGCGACCGACTTTGGCTCGGGGCATCATCTCACTGTGTGTGAGTTCGAGTCCTGCGTTGGGCTCTGTGCTGACAGGAGCCTGCTTTGGATTCTAGGTCTCCCTCTCTCTCTGCCCCTCCCCCATTTGTGCTCCATCTCTGTCTCAGAAATAAATAAACATTAAAAAATATTAAAGGAAGTGATTTGAATTATAGGAAATAATGAAACACAGGAATTAAATTTGCCTTTTGTCTCTCAGCACTGCATGTCAGAGGCTTCTCAAAAGAGAGCTGGGCAGTTAGGACTTACTATCTTAATGTGTCTTGATTCTGGACTCCTGACCAACTATACACCCAACTAAAATGGATAGAACTTGATTTTCCTTTCCAACAGAGTTGATAATACCCTTCATTGAAAGTTTACCTAGTGTATACATATGCTAAAGACTTGGTATATTGTGTCTCCATTGTGACCATGACCTTGTGACCTAAAGATGACTTTATAGGGTTTGCATATGTTATCTCATTTAATCCTCACATCATATGAGGTAGTGATGATTTCTATCTCTATTCTACAGATGGGTTCAGACAATTTAAGTGGCTAGCCCAGGGTCACATTGCTAGTAAGTGATAAAGCTAAGTTTTAAAGCCTATGACCTCTTTCCTACTGTGCCAAAGGGTGTGAGTCCAGACTTTCCTATTTCTGTAGCAGAGGCACCACATAGGTGACCAAATCGTGCCTGAGAACGTCCTCTAGCTGATTTTATGTTAGGTGGTGTCTATGTCAATACTATTTCACTAAGTTATAGATGATATTTGCACAATGTTATTTAAAACAAAGTATTTTAAAATCAGCTATCTTTTCATTGAGCTTGCCCTTTGAAACCTCTTTTCTCTCTTTTTAGAAATGCCCTCTACTACCCCAACACATCACTACACCAGTGCTGAGAAAAGAAGGGAAATCAGAAAATGAGGCCTCAGTTTACGTTTTTCGGGGCAACATTGACTTTTTGACAAGCTTTTCATTATTTTAAAAAGAAAAAATGATCTAATCATTTGACCTTTATGGCCCAGGCACCCTCTGAAAATAGGGTGGATTGAGCAAGAATATTTTATGATTGTAGACCTTGACAAATACTCCATCAGAAGCAGTCATCCACTGCTACCCCTCCATTGTCATGGAAGTGTCACATGAATAAATTGCTTTACTCAGAAAGTATACATACTTTGCAGTTCAGTGACCACCAAAGGAAGTGCTGTACTAGAGCTGGTACCAGTGTAGGAATTTTCAGGAATTTTGCACACTGGTTGACATCATGTAACATGTATTAGCTTGAAATTGGCCGTGGTGGGAGAATTTTACATTATGGAAATCAGGTTATAGAAATGTTACAGATCAGGATTTTGTTGTGGTGGTGGTTGTGGTTGTTAAGTATTTACCTACACAGAGCTGATCAAAGGCCCTTGGAGGTAAAGATCGCATGAGGGCATCTTGGTTTCAACCAATGTCCATGCCCATCTTGACTTGTTTTATACTCAGTATACGATGAGAGGGCTGGAGTGATTGGAGCAGTTTTAGTAATACCTCTGTTTTCCTCAGTGTCCCCAAAATGTTAGATTTTATTATTAGTTTTTTTCACTCCTCATCCTAACCAAGTGACATTTTTGAACCCTCATTTGAGAAGAAGAAACCATAAACACCTGAGCATGCTTGCTAGGTGCAGTTGTGATGCCTTTCTGAGCACGGGAATTGCCTTCAAGACAAAAAAGTAACATCGTGGAAACATGGCTGCTCTTGGGTCTTTCTGCCAATGAAATTTTATAATAATATTTAGGACCCTGTTCTCTGACTTTACTTAATCTTCTGTAAAATGGGAACTAGAGCGTTCACTTCTCAGGTGGCTCTCTATGAAGGACACTTGACACATTTAAGGATCATTGCTTTCTTATTTTGAAATTAAATAGAAGTGAATTGGGTTTCTGCCCATTAAAGGGGATGAATCTTATGTTGTCTGTAAATGACTATCTTCAGAAAAGCCAAGAGAACCCAACACTATAAATATAGGATCACTCTGGGAGCACAGAGGGACCTTTGCTTCAAGGACCAAGATTTATGTGCAGCTAACTAAGTAGACTATCCCTAATGTCACAAACACCGTCCCTGAAGCGTCAGCATTTAAATCCTTATATTTTAGCAGTTGAGACTATAGATTGCTCAGAAAACTGGTAAGGGTCTTGTGCATATATGCACATACACATGTACAAATACATATATCTATGTGTATTCATCTTGCTTTTTCCATTCTTTCTTCTTCTTCTTTCCCACTTGATTACTGCTCACTCCTTCTTCCTCTGTGAAACAATGTAAATTTGAAAATGTAAAAGTACAAAAGTTATCAAGAGTAGAAAATAAAGTTGCAGGTGACAGATGGGATCTCTCTGGACAGTCATGGCAACTCTCATAAGTCTCCTCCCACAGTAGCTCTACTGGGTAAGGGACAGACAAACCCTTTGGCTGGCACAGAGGTCTACTGTGATGATGCTTCCACATTCAGATTTCACTCATAGATTCTGAATCCTTTGACAAACACCTCATGTTTTGTGATTAAAGACAATGGATATTATTAAACCAGCCTTGCCTCATGCCTACCACTGGGCCACCACTCTTGGCCCTTTAGCATAAATGGATGTAGGGAATCAGAACAGATGTATCATTCCCGGACTCCCCTCATCACCAATCTTACCACCCCAATATGGCCAAGACAGCTGGTGCTAGTTTAGCAATATCTAAGTTAAATTGGAATGTTTGAGTCATAGGTTTGGTTAAGTGCTACTTGGGCAATAATAGAGGGAAAATACACTCTAGTATAAGTGTCCTTTGCTTCAGGCAGCACTTTATCTCAAGGACTTGCAAGTCATAAAAGACAAGTCTGTCAACTTTTGGTTTTCTAGACCATGAAGAGGAGTTGACTGAATCAGTTTGCATGTACTGATTTTAGCAGTAACAGGCATGAAATGACTGTCTGAGACAGTTCTTAAAGAGAAAAAAACAATCCCAAGTTCAAGCAGAGTGATGGGAAATTTGTGGCAGCCGGAGGTATCATCTGGAAAAAAAAAAAGACTCAATGTGATGCTTTTTCTGTGAACTAAAAACAGAACTGGGAGTTAGAAACCGAAGTATTAGCATCATTGAGGGCTTGCTTAGTTTTTTCATGGTTGCTTCTGTTGCCTTGTCCCTTCCTTACTATAAAGATGTTGCTGCCTTTTCTCCAAAGAATATGTGGCAATTTTAGTGAGAATTGGTTACATATCAAATGCAAAAGTAGTATTCATCATCTCTATACAAGGGTTTCCTAAAGGTTTAGTACAGTTTTAAACTATTAATAATAATTTTGAGAACTTCTAAATACATAATTCTGAAAGTTTATGTTATCTTAGAGTATTTGAAATTTTAGGCTGATTTAGAAAAATGCTTTGGACAAAATTATTATTGAGTTCTTAGGAATATGTTTTATTTATAAGTATGCATTTGATACAGATTTTTGTTCTGGTATTATATATATTTGGACAAACTAGATCTTCCTGTTAATTGAATTTTGAATTGAAATGGCCTTTGGGAATTTTTCTCAAAAAAAACATACATTTTTACATTAAAATGTCATCTTTGTCTGGTTGTAGATTAGAGATACCTTATTTAAGTTTCTCTTGTTAATCCAATGGGAATATGCACATGCATGCATGCACACACACACGCACAAACAGACACACCCTCTGGCTTACACATATCCATAGAGGGTAGGTGGCTAAACTATGGAGTTGGAAAACTTGGGTTTGAGACCTTACCCTGCTACTTGTTAGGTGTGGGGCCTTGCCAAAAAAAAAAAAAAAAAAAAAAAAAAAAAAAAAAAAAAGGCACCTAAGCTCCTATTCTATGTCTTAATTTACTTTTCTAAAGTCCTTTCCTTTCAACTTGGTCATCAGTGAAAAAATTCTTTTATTTTTGTAATTTTTTAAGTTTATTTACTTATTTTGAAAGAGAGAGAGCAAGCAGGGGAGTAGCAGAGAGAGTAGGAGGAGAGAGAGAGAATCCCAACCAGGCTCTGTACCATTAGCACAGAGCTCCATGTGGGGCTCAAACTCACAAACCATGCAATCATGACCTGAGCCAAAACCAACTGAGCCACCCAGGTGCCTCCAAAAATTCCTTTATTTTTGAAGTTCTGGATATCTTCCATGAGAAAAGCATTCCTCTGTTCTAATTCTTTAATACTTTTAATTATAATTGCTTCATCATGTGTTTATGAAGATTAATTGAATTAATATCTGAAAAGCACTTAGTACAATGTCTGGCACATAAGAAGTGCTATGTAAATCTCTTGTTATTGTTATATCCTCTCTCTGATTTGTATAAGATCATTTTATATCAGTGGTGTGCGTTTAAAAGCATCATTGAAGATTTTCTTGTTTTTTTCAGAGCATTTTGGTATGTTTAATCTCTCTCTCTCTCTCTCTCTCTCTCTCTCTCTAATTTTGGAGACCCTGCTATCTATGAAAAATAGATAAAGATATAAAATATAATCTGTTCAGGGAAGGATGTACTTTAAGGAGTTTGAAATAAGAATAGGAGCTTATATTTTCATCTAGGAAGTGTTTTAAGAGTCTAGTGCAAACTCATTCAGCAGTTCGTACTGTCCTTGGACACTGGGGACATAAGAGTTCTTGTCTCAATATCTGGTGAGATCGAGTGAGTTTAGTAGTTAAATCAAGGGAGGAAATGTGGTCAATTAAATACCACCATCACCACCACTACCTCCCCCCAAAAGTGGTTCCAAGTAGAAAATTGCTTGTATGAAATGATATTGGTAAATTTTACGGATAAATTGTTAGTTAGGAAAACCTCTTGGCTTTGAGTCATAAAAGAATGACTTTTTTTCTTGGTTCTTTTGTTCTTTTTTTATTTAACATTATTTTCTGAGCTGTTGCTTTATACCAAAAATCTGCAGGAAGGACATTTCAGGCTGTAGATAGAGCAGACCTTGAAGGTCTGTAGGTAGACCTTGAAGGTAGGGATGGTCTTGAAGTGTTACAGCAGAGGTCCTAGGATATAAGCAGGTCTCAGAAACACCCAGAGGGCTTGTTACAGCTCAGATTCCTGAGCCCTGCCCCTAGCCAGTAACTCTGGGTGGAGCCTGAAAAGGTACATGTCTCACAAGCTCCTAGGTGATACAGGTGCTGCTGACTTGGGGCCCACACTGTGAGCACCGCTGTGGTAGAGAGGAACTGGAAGGAGAAAGGGATGGCGGGAGCACTAAGAGCTGGGGGCCAATAGTAGGAAATGAGGCTGGAGAACGGGGCAGGGGCCCTAGGGTCTCAGCCTTGATAGGAAGTTCAAGTTTAGTCTCTCAGATAAATGAAAAGTCAGTGAAGGTTCTTCTGGTCCTCCCTCACTGAAGTGGCTCTTGCTTCTGAGGTGATTACAGTGGAGTCAGTCTTCGAGGGTTATCTGATTCTACATGGCAGTAACCCCTTCGTGCATGTGAAACAAATCCTTTGGTATTTGAAAATAACCTGTAGGGGCGCCTGGGTGGCGCAGTCGGTTAAGCGTCCAACTTCAGCCAGGTCACAATCTCGCGGTCCGTGAGTTCGAGCCCTGCGTCGGGCTCTGGGCTGATGGCTCAGAGCCTGGAGCCTGTTTCCGATTCTGTGTCTCCCTCTCTCTCTACCCCTCCCCCATTCATGCTCTGTCTCTCTCTGTCCCAAAAATAAATAAACGTTGAAAATAACCTGTAATTCCCTCTGTTTTGGGTTTCTGACCAACCTTCAACAAATAGGACAGGTTGCTCACTTTGCGGAGCACAGACATTCATTCACCCATGCTCAGGTTTTGACTGTATGAGACATAGGCAAATCGGAGTGCTGTAATTCAGACCAGCCCCACATTTACTGAAAATGCTTTCTCTGTATCTGGCACAGTAAACTAATGCAGCAAGGATATAATCAAAGCACATTATGATTTCTAACAGCAGGCAGCGTTCAATCTTTTGGGGACAAATACTAAAAAAAAAAAAAAAAAAGAAAGAAAGAAACAATTAGAGGATTATATAGGCAGAGGACAGCACAATGTGTGATAAAGTGTTAAATTGAGTATTATCAGATGTAAATGTTAATGATGCAGATAGTAAGTGCTGTGGCCCTAAGAAGCAGGAGAATTGTTTGAAATTAGTAGGGGATATTTTATACGGGGGAGGCATTTGAGCTGGTCCTTGGAAAATGGTGAAAATTTAGTTAGAGGGAAAGGCAAAAGCATGGAAGAGCCTTTGTCTTCAGAATCAGTCAACATGCAAGGAATTATTGTGTTTTCCCAAAGTTTTTGCTGTTCTGCCTTTCAAGGGAAAGCCTGCCATGTGTTTCTGATTCTTGAGTACAATTGAATTACTAATCCATTGTCTGCTAAGAGCTGTTTGGTCAGGGAGCCCCGTGGACTTCTCAGAAACTTTTATCCTTTGAAAGAAGCTGTCCTGATTTGCCATTGTTAATGAAACTTGTACTACACAATGCTCAAGTTTAAGACCCACTGAGAACATGACCATGAACCTCCTTTCATCTCCACATGGGGGAACCACATGGCATATAGGAGCTGCAGAGACCCAGCAGCAGTGCTGCTCCCCTAGTGTTAGTAATTGTCTTGAACTTTCTCATGTCATATCCTAATAGCTTTGTATTAGGAGTGACAGTCTGTACCGCTTCCACCCCTCATGAATAAATACAAAATGTCTTGCCACCCAGAAGACAAACCCTTTGTAGTCACGAGTCTCTTTTGAACATGCATCCTTAGGACTCTGCATGCATACATTTCAACATTCTCTGCCTGTGTGAGGCTTTGCTTGGAAATTGTGAAATGTGCACTTATTGCATGGATATATTTTTACTCTGGCAACTGCTTTTTTTTGCATCAGATCCTGAGTAATACATTAGATGAGTCAAAGGGCTCACCTCCTTTGCTGAGGCTCTCTAGGAGTTTTTCCTGTTAGCTCAGATAATTCCAAAGGTGCAGGTTTATATATATAATCCCAAGGTTAGGCAGAAGATAGAAATGAAAAGGAGAAGATGGTTAAAGAGAGGCCCCAGGCTGACCTAAAGAGAAATTGTAATGGTAATTTGTATGATAAAGATCACCAAACTTTTTCAGTTGCTCACTCCTATCCAGAAAATATTTTTGAGAATGGAGTACTTATATATTGCTTGCTTATGGAAGATACACAAAAATAGAAATAGTAAAAAATTTTTAAATAAAGTTAATTTCTAATATTCTCTTCCTATCCTTCAAATAATTTTCTTTTGCATCATTTGGCATATGAACGCTGCTTTTGAATACACTTTCTTATAAACCTGTAGCAGTGGCATGATGCAGTATACTGGTTTTCAAATTTTAGGCTGTTTCACAATTTCCTGAAAGCTTGTGCAAACACAAATTTATACCTGTTTCCTAGGTTTCTAATTCAGTAGGTCTGGGGCCCAATAATATGTATTTCTAACAACTTCCCAGGTGATGGTCTGAGAAGTAACCCTTTAAAAACAATTAATGTAGTTAAGAGCTTGGGTCTGAGAGATAGTTAACCTAAGTTGGACATCAGGGTCTTTTCATTACCTAATATGTGACCTTGGGTAAATTATTTCACTTGTATGAGCTTAGTTTTTTTTTCTTTTAATCTGTGAAATGGATGATCATAATTACTTACCTCTTCGTGTCACTGGAGAGCATAATAAGATACTGTAGACAAAGTGCTTAGTACCCAGTACTTACCACCTACGAAGCACCAATACATGTTGGCTGCACTTTTCTCCTCTTCTTCATATCATCAAACATTCTTTAATGTCATAAATTAAACTTTAGGGACTCTTATTCCTTAATTCATAAGAGTGATGGGAATAAATGTTTCTGCTTTATCATTATACAGTTAGACCATGCTTCAAATGAAGTATCTTTCTAGTTGGATGGTAGAGATGAAGCTCTTTTGCAAAGTCTGCCTAAGAGAGAACAGTGTGTTCAGCCCTCTCCCTTATGTGTGTAACTGTTGATAGTTTGTGGCTAAGTGTGTATTTCTGTAGTCTTTTGTACATACTGACTCTTGTTGCATGATATAGAGTTGAAATTTTTGGCGGTTGTGTTTTTGAGTGTTTGGGGGCATGAGAGTAGCAAATTCAAGTGATTCCTTTGAATTTGGTTTATTATTAACACTTCTCTCTCCTTTTTTCTTCTCTTCCCCTCTTCTTATGAATTACTAGGACCAAGTACCACCTGCCAGGAAGATTCATGTGCCAACCAGGGGGTCTGCATGCAGCAGTGGGAAGGCTTCACCTGCGACTGTTCCATGACATCATATTCTGGAAACCAGTGCAATGATCGTGAGTCCAACCTTTTTATACTTGGGATTTCTTTTGCCGAATTTAGAGGTTTGGAGAAACCTTAAGGGGCAATATGTAAAAGGATGGCTCTTCTGAAATATTTGTAAGCAACTTCCTCCTCCAGAAACTTGGAAAATAAAGGACTGGTGCTCTTAATGGAAGAGCAAAGAAACATTTCTTGCTCAACATTACTGGATGTTTTCCCATTTGCCTACTCCCTATGTTACTTCTTTAGATTAGATTGTGTGTGGCTGAGCAGCAAAAAACAATTCAGCCAATATTTTTGCTCTAAGCAGTTTAATTTCCATTAATTAAGTCATCTGGATAACAATTTTGAGACTTTCCCATTTGCATTGTCTAGAATTCAGAGGATGTTTAAGGAGTGTAGCTATTTTATTCAAAATTCTGAGTTTAGAGAATTTCTTAGATTTTCCAAATGATGAAAATGTTCAGAGTTTATTATTTTTTTCTAACTAGAGTTGTTTAAAGCATTCTCAGGGGTTTTGCAAATGTCAGAAATTTCCTCTGGCTAAGTTTATTAATATCTATTTGGTTTATATATACGTAGTAATTCTGTTTATGTATGATTTCTATTTTGTGAGTATACTTATATGTATGTAGCTGTGAATGTGGTTCATATTGGAGGAGGGCTAGTTGTTATCTTGAGCACTAGCAATGCCTCAGGCGCATGAGCTGATTTAATTCTAGAAGACTGATTTCATGAAGTTGATTCTCGAATTGATGGTGGAGATACTTCAATACTGTGGGAATCTATAGTCTGTGTTTTCACTTCCTTTTTGTGTTATTTTCCTGACATGGCTATTTTTAAAGATGAGCAAACAGCTGAATTTTCTGAATACCTATTGCAAAGAGATGTGTTGAAAGCCCTGACCTAGTGGGTCCTGCTAATCTTCAGATTTTCTAAACGTAGTCTTCAGGGTAGGAGTTTATTTTACAATCTGAACTTGTAGTCAGTGGCCTCTTGGTTTTATTTAAAAAAAAAAAAGACGCATGGTGTTATCTGAGCAAATACTAAAGTCATATTATGGTTGCCTAAGTGGGAGCAGGCACTGATTATACTGATTACATATTTATTTGGTTTTCCTTGAATACTTATTTCTCAACTTTTATTTTTTCATGTGTGTGGTTGCCTCTTGTTCTGTTTCCCATATTTCTCATAGCTTTTTATCTTCATGTGCTTCATCAGTCTCTTAAGATATACCTGGAGAAACAAGTGGGGACTCTATCGATGTAGAGAGAAAAATATTTGATTCTCATTCCTCTAACTGTAAGCATATGGCTCTCTATCTGTAAAGCAAAAGGGACAGTATTTACAGAAAGTTTGACATCAGATTGTTCTTTTCCAAGTACTTGGTATTATTGAAAGTCCTGTGTCCACATTGATAATTTGGAAATACTGTTTAACTCAGAAATAGGCAGTTATGGACCCATCCAGAATATCTGGGGAATGGTGCTGTTGTATGCTCTTTATTTTTCCTCCAATTTGCCTGCATAGGACTCATTAGGAAAGCTCTTTATCCTAAATGGTGGTATAATGCTTTTTTATCCTCCCAAGTTTATTCCGTATCATAAATACAAAGCACTCCTGGTAGAAAAAAGTCAGGACGAGACTACAAATAGAAAAGACAGAAAGGTAAGTTACTCTAACTGCAATGAAAACGCACACTCTTCAGAAGGTATGTATACATGTTTTTCTCATTGACAAACTTCTTTCTGCCGCCCAGTCCCAGGCATGGTTTTCTGCTAAAAATCAACTAGGATTCTTTCTAGCTTTCTGTGATGTTTTTTCTGACTTTATAAAGAGCCCATTGTGTCTCAGTCCAGAATGAAGACTGGTTGCACTATCTGACTCAGTTTGTCAGTGTATAATGAAGTACTAGAACGGGGGAAATAGTCAGCTTTTTTTTTTTTTTTTTTTTTTTTTTTTGTGGCAGCAGCACCTTATCCTTCAAAACCGTATGTGAGATGCCCAGGCCTAGGGTAATGTATTCTGGATTGTATTCTGCAAACAAGTGAGTTGAATTTTTTTTATCGTAGAAGACCTCTGAGCCCAAGTCATTAAAAGAAACTGCTCACCTGGTCTGCTCTTAAGAGCAGACCAGGGCTTCTGTGATTAGATGACTATATAGAAATGTGAACAAGTACATTTTGATGGCAGAATGTAAGGGATATACAGAATTTAGATATACTGGATATTACTATAAAGCACAGAAATAAATTTTTAATAAAACCAACCACATGCATCATAGTGTTGGGTTGTACAATGGATGTCTCCGTATCCAATGATTGACATTTAAGGTTGCTTAAAATTGTACATTGGGTGTCTCTATATCCAGTGATCGACATTTAAAGTATTGGGGGGAATTTCTTTTTTTGGAACTAGCATCAGAGCCAATTTGTTTCACCTAAAAAGTCAACCTTACCTCTTTACGTCATAGATCCTTACTTTCTATCTCAACCTTGACCTTTAGAGTTATGCTATGCTGCTTTATCTCACAAACATCTTCAAAATTAAGTTACCTGTTTGATATTCTCTGGGCTTGTGTTAGCAAATTCTTGGTAGCTTAGCTTGTATCAGGACATAAGCCTTCATTCAGTATCATCGGCAGATTTGAACAGAACTCATGCTTATCATTGGTGAAGGCCATGGGGAAAATTGCAAAGAAAGGGGAAAAGATAAAATAAGTGAATGGAAGAAGAGGGATGATGAAGAAGAAGGAATGTAGAGAAAAGCAGGATTGAGTCTGGTGTGGAAGAACACAGAGGCCATCAGTGATTGCTTTGGTAACATGTATTTCAAGGTGGCCTGCATTTGACCTCACAAACAGAAATAGAGCATGATATTACAGTTGGAATGTCGTGAAGGAAATCTGACCTTTACCCACTTTTTAGGAGTAGTGTATTCTATAGAATGTTGCATATATCTAAAATACCTTGAATTTCCTACAATGCTGTCATAGGCCCCTGTGGTTGGTTAAGGATTCTGTCTAATGGCAAAAGATAATTTGGGGGGATGGGGAGAAGGTTTGGATCTCTCATTTTCCATGAGATATTTTTCAGGATAGCAGATTGATATCAGTTAATGGAAGTGAAAACATCTCAATTTCTTACTGCACATCCAAGAATAGAAGCTTGTTTAATAGGAAAATGCTAGGTTTTGATATTTTTCAAAATAAAGGGTTCAGTTCAATTCATCATGGATAGAAAAAATTACTTATATCTGAGCATGATTTGTGAGTTCCTAAAGAAATGTTTGCCTTTTAGGGTTTTCCACATTTTTTCTAGCATTGATTCCTTCATTTATAACTTTTGGTTTTTCTTGCGTGTTTGCCAAATTGAGTGTTTGCTTGACAGCTTTGAGGTGCTATCACATAGATATCACCCCCATGAGTAGAGTTTACATTTAGAAACTGTATCTCATTTAGTATGAGTAGACCTAGCATGGATGGGTTTTTTATTCCATCATGTTCTATGAGAGCATGGTGGGTTGATGGAGGCAGTGGGGTGAATTTCAGGTTTAGTCTTACAGTGTTCAAAGCTGATACAGTGATTCTGGAGGTGTGGTGTGTATTCTCCATGGCTGATTACCTTGTGGAAGAGTGACACTGTTGTATTAGATAGAAAACAAAAATCATCTGATTGGAAACCCAGGCATAATTGATTTACTAATTGTCTTATATAGTTTTAAGATAGGATCTTCTACCATTTTATGTAATAGCAAAATCACAGGGAGTTTCCTTTAGGTGACTTTTAGGGCTGATTTAAAACTATAATGGGCAAAATCATCCCAAAAGTAATTTTGAGTTCTTGTAGGATCCACTAAGATCTACAGAAGGACAAGAAATGGCATTATCCAAAGATAATCTTCATTCTAAAAAATTCAAAACAGAGAGGGCTGACTTCTCACAGGGTGCATACCACCTGAATGCCCACTTAATGACACAATGTTGGGGCTACATTTTAAGAAAAACAAAAGAAATGGAACCTTACAAAGGTTCTTATAGGGATATTCATTTTGGATATTGGGTTCTTACTGGTATTTAAAATCGGGACTAAGAGCCTGGGAGGTTTCAGTATGTTGTAACCATCACCCCATTGGACAAATCCAGAATCCCTCTCCTGTAATGTGGGCAGTGCAACCTATTGTTGAGTTCCTCTCTACACAACACCACAAAATGTTGCACAAAATCCAGCTCACTGGCACGTACCCACACATATACAAAAGGATTGGCATTCTGGGGACCTTATGAAAACAGCGGTTTTAAATACTTGACATCAGTCCTTACCACCAAAGTTACCTTGAGGCATGTTTATGCTAACTAGTTTCAGTTGTATAAAATTCTAGGGTCTCATTATTGCTTCAGTGCCCTGGAAAAGTGAATGTGGAACAGTCTGTGGCATGTGAGTGCTTAAAACACAGCGAGGTACTGGATTTAGAAATCAGATGTTCATAATGGCTTTGGGGGATAAAGAAATATGGGTCCTCAGCCTACCCCCAGCAGCCAGCTACCTGTGCTACATTGCTAGTCTTACATTGTGGGCTACTTGTTGGAGAAATTGCTAGGTTCACACTGGCATGTTATAATAGATGTTCTTTGCTTGCAACAAATCAATAGCAAGCAGCTGTGGATCGTGCAGACAGTGGAGTGTGAAGCGCCTTTTCAGATAGTTTTCTGCTGGAGTGGCTGTTAAGCTGCACTGTTGGCTATTGATTGGCCTTTTGCTTTTTATTTATTGTGTGGGTTTATTTTTTTTTTTTTTAATGTAGGTTGGTGTATTGATTAAATCTGTTAAAAACACATTTCCCTTTCAGGCTTTAGAAAAAAATGAGCAATATATGCATTACTTAGTGTACAAACAAGACGACAGACATGTGCATGTTAATTCTGTCTCTTGGGTCCATATAGATACACTGGCCTTAGTTATGGGTCTGGGTTGTTATTTGTACAGTGATAATTCTCAAAGTACAAGACTACAGTGTGTCTGTGTTTTCAGTTATGTGTTTAATGCCTACCTGTGTTTTCAGCCTCTGCCTGTCCAGTAAATAGGCCATGTCTGAGAAGTTCATTATTAAGATTGTTATTTGATGCTTAGGACACTTTATCATTTATTCATTCGTTCACTCACCAGACATGTCTTATTTGCAGATAATGATCATGAATAAGATACATTCCTGTTCTCAAAGACATTACATTCTAATGGGGGATGATGCACATGGAGGTGCTTCAGTAGAAATATAAATCATATGTAGTGAGGGCTCATAAAGTGGAGAGGCATCAACTGTCCCTGGGTTTGAGACTCCAAGAAGAGCTGCTGTTATTAAGAAATTTTTAATCAACAGATGAGTTTTGAAAAATCCGTAAGTCCTTCATAAGCATATATGGTAAGAAAGAAGGTCAGAAAGGAAAAACATCATTCCAGCAAGCAGAGAGACAGAGAGAGAGACAGAGAGATAGAGAGAAAAAGAGAGAGAGAGGGTGGGAGGGAGGGGCCAGGGGCAGGCTATAGCCAGTGCTAACATTCTGGCTGTTTCCTTCCATTCTTTTTTCTAAGCATTTGGATGGTTAAGATCACATTCTGTATAAAGTTTGTGCTCTGCCTTATTGCGTTTAACATTGCATGATATACATTTTTCAAAGTATAAAAATTATTAGATTTTCTCATTTCCTTTAGTACATTATGGTGCTCATTTCTTTGGGACAGAACTCTCTTGAGTTGGACTCTCTTGAGTCCTGGATGAGAACTAATTGGCCCAAATCTTTTCTTCATGGAACCATTGTTGGACATTTATGTTAGAAATGTAATTAAAATGAACTAAAAATTTTAAAAGTTGACTTGTAATGTATATAACTTATTAAATTATAAAAGGGAGCATAGCCATTAACTTAATTAGCTTTACAGTCAAAGTCCTTTAAATGCCAATGCTCACTCTTAACACTGACATTGAGTTTGTCACTTAACCTCTTGAAGCTTTGATACAGCACAGGGAATATGATAGCACTTAATAAATAGAAGTAGTGATAGTTTTTATTGTAACTAATAATATTTGACATTTGTCAAGTCCTTATATGTTCCTGACACTCTATGAGGACCTTTATAAAGATGTCATCCTTTAATCATCAAAGACCCGAAGAAATGCTACTGTGCTGATTTTAACAATGGGAATACTGAGGTCACACAAGAAATAGCTGAGTGAGGACTTGAATCCAGGTTTATATGACATTAAAGCTCACATTCTTATTAGATTTGCTACCACCTTGTCGTTATTAGAAATAATAATGGCTTAACATCACTAATTACTAGAATGCTTAAAATACCAGGTGTTCAAGTCTTTACAGACACCCCAATAAGAATGTAGGGTGGGAAAAAGAGAAGTTCTGTATTCCTGGTTGTTAATTTGATTATATTATGGAATTTTGAACACTTTAGATATTTCTGCGTTAACACTACGATAAGGCTTTTTAGTTATAATATTGTTAGATCTTACAGAATTAGAATTAGAATATCTCCCCATATCCCCAAATATTTATATTTTTATTCTCTGTTGATCTAGATCTTCTTATTTCCATTGTTTTACTTTATTGCAATCTCCATATATGTCATATGGCATAGTGAATGAGACGTCTGATGTGGATTGGATGGCCTGTGTTAAAATCATGACTCCGGGGGCATTGGGGTGGCTCAGTCAGTTAAGCATCCGGCTCTTGATTGTAGGTTAGGTCTTGATCTTAGGGTTGTTAGTTCAAGTTCTGTGTTGGATTCTGCACTGGGCCTGGGGTCTGCACTGGGCATGGAGCCTACTTAAAAAAAAATCATGATCCTGTCACTTAACAGCTCTATTACTTTGGAATGAATTAATTAATTCCTTAGTATCCCCCCAATATGGATATTTATAGGTCCTATCTCACAGAAATGTTGTGAAGATGAAGTGAATTTATAATTATGAAGGTCATAGCCTATCTAGAACTCTTGCCTATTCTTTGATATAATTTTCAAAAGTTAAAAACTTGACTCATACAAATATGATTTTCATGAAGTTAAAAACATAACTCTCCTAAAAATACAGAATGAATATGTGCCAAATTTATTTAACTCCTTTGTGGGAAAAACAACAAGATGGTAAAAATGTAAACACTGTGGCAAGAGAATATTTGAAGAACAGGATATTGATAGGCATTAAAAAATATGAAATATTTAGATTAAGTATAAAACTGGTGAATGTCTCCTAGGGAAAAAACCCTTAGCCTTTGGTGTTATCTTCTCTACCTACCATTATATCTTTATTGAACAAAAACTGACAGCCTAATAATCTCACAGAGTTTGGGGCCCAATTAATCATGAATATCAGTGTCAAACACAGGTACATTTTCCCATAGAAGTATGTATTTCACAGGTGGTCTTATTAAACAAGGTCCTTCTATAACATTGAAGGGATGTGTAACTCTCGTCTTTTTTTCTAAATTTTGGATGATTTTTAATAACACTAGTATGATCTATTCAATTTCAAATCCTTTTGTTTACCTTGAATACCTCTCACATACACAATTACCTTTTATTTTTTAACCATTTAACTGGGTAGCAAACACTGTGCTGAATTTGTTGTGTCATCTTGTCATCTTAACAACCGTAGAAAGTAGATACTATTATGATCCCGGTTTTACAGATGAAGGAGCTGAGACACGAAGAAGTCAAGTGATCTGCTCAAGGTCATAAAACCATTAGGTAGGGGGACAAGGACTCCGTTTTATTTGTCTGACTGCGAAATCTGAGCTCTGGACAGCTGACGTCTCTGAATTCCTCAAGGAAAGCTTCTTAAGGAGAATACATCTGAACCCATAGGGATTTAGATTTACCTTAGCCATGGAGCTTGACTACTTCTGTTGCACCCATTACACTGTAATTTTTAGTATTTACATTGTTATTTGGTAAGAGGGACGTATCTTAAAACTTTTTTACTTCATTTTAAATAAAGGCTTCACTAGGATTGATCTGCTGGTGTAATAAGATCAGAAGTTCCATCAAAGTGCCATTTTGCAAGTTTGGTAGGTCTGGGCAGGCAGGGGCTGAGTCCAGAGAAGTCACTAAGGCTGGAGGAGCAGCCTGGTGCCATAGGAGGCAAGATCCAGAAGGTAAGACGGATAAAGAGAAGCATTCATGAGCCAGCAGGACCTAAGGTAATGCCTTTAAGTTACTTCTTTGCATCTGTTTTTGATTCCTGGACCCACAGATATTTAATGTAGCTAAAAGGATGTCAGGAGATGGCATTTACTCCCAGGGTCTTCTAAGAGAAAGGATCATGGTGCTGGTATTCTTGAAAGCAGTTTGATAGATGTGGGTTTTAGCTTGTTGTCCTTGGGAATCACTCATTTATGATTTCCCTTGATATCAGGAAGGGACAATTTTGTAACACAAAATCTCTTGTATTGCTGATATTAATACAGAAACTACTCAGTGAGAGCCAGGACTAATGGCAGCTTTTGTGTTGTATAACTCTCCATGAAAGTGAGCTGAGACTCACAGGTAAAACATTAATTTCTGCAAATCTCAGCTGATACTTGGACCTATGGTTCAAGGAGAAATAGTGTCCACGACTCAGGGTCCTATCAGTTACCAGACATTATTGTGAGTTGTTGGAATCTGTAACATCACTAATTTCATTTCAGCCATCTTCAGGATGCTGTATTTGTAGGCCAATTTTATTACTTATGTTTAATTACAGCCCATTTATTTCTGGTGTGCCTGGCTAGTTACTTATTGATGGTGATGGCAATAATCCACTGAGAGCCTATTGGTTCACAGAAGATAATTTTATATTACCTTGTTAGTCACATACAGGTACAATTTTCATGTATTTTTCAATATAGACTTACAATTTCCTACATTTATTTCGATATATATTTTTATTTACATGCAAAGGCAAAAAATATGTAAACTATTTTCTCTTGTAAAATAAAGGTAATAAGTATAATTTGGTTTCCTTCCCTGTTTTTTTCAGGGTGGAGTGCATTTTGTGATTGAGGGTAAAATTTGCATTCAGCAAAACACATGGATCTTAAGTGCATGATGACAAATATTTACAACCATGTAACTAGCGCCCTAGTTGAGATAAAGGACAGTTCCATCTTCCTACAGAGTTCCCTTGTGCCCCTCTTATCATTCCCGTTCTCAAAAGGGACTGCTCTTTTAATTTGCGTCAGCATCTATGAGCTTTGTCTCTTCCTGAGTGTGTATCAATAGACTCATATACGATGCGATCTTTTGTTTCTGTTTTCTCTACCTCCATGGAATGTTCCTTCCTTCCTTCCTTCCTATGTATTTACTTTGAGAAAGAGAGAGAGGGGCAAGCTTGGGAGGGGCAGAGAGAGAGAGAGAGAGAGAGAGAGAGAGAGAGAATGAGAATCCCAAGCAGGTTTAGTACTACCAGTGTGGAGCCCAATGCAGGGCTCAAACTCATGAACCATGAGATCATGACCTGAGCTGAAATCTAGAGTAGGACGTTTAATCTACTGAGCCACCCAGGTGCCCCCCTCTATAGAACGTGTTTAAGATTCACCCATGTCACTGTGCATTGTAGCTGCCTTGCCCTCTCCTGACCCTTAGCTCTTCTCATCTGAAGGAATCTGCAGGTCTCTGTCTGGGGACCCCTCCCTGCCATGCCCTTGCCATTCTCTCAAGGCGGTGAGCTGGGGGCAGTCTTAACCCTCACTTTGTCTTCTTCCTGTCAGGAATCCCTGTCCTTTGTGTGATGTATTGCAAACCATCATCTCACAACCATTGTCTTTTTCTCCATTGTTTCAAGCTGATTATAGATCCAATCTCAGTTATTCTAAGTGGACATCACCTGTTTCTTTTTACCTGTCTTCACCTTTACACTTTGAGATTGGGGGTGGGAAGGAGGAAGGGTGATCTCTTAATACACCATGTGCCATGCTTTAGCTTACAACCTCCAGGGATGAATTGAGGCTTTGCATGAGTCCCAGAATGGCCCTGGCAGTGTAGAATATTTCAGGACCTATGTTTTTGTTTTCTGGGTTTTTCTTTGGTGGGGGGCAGAGAGAAGATCCTTCAACTCTAGCTATAGATGTTCTGCAGTCAAAGAGCCTTCTGCAGCCATAGAAGCTGCACAAAGCTAGTTACATACCTGCTAATGTGTCTCCGTCAAGCCTTTCCTCATCTGAGTTTCTTTTATGAGGTCCCCATTGCTTTTTCCCTCCGTCCCTCTGATAACACTTGATTAAGCTCAGTGGGTGCAGGGATTGATTTGGCTTTTGAAGCTAGTTGTTCCTATTTTCTTTACCTAGAATTATAGTTTGTTTTCTCACCTAGCTTTATCCTGTGGATCTTTGCTGCCTGATCCATGTCTCTTTGCCAAATGAAATTAAGAGGTGTTTTCAAACAAACAAAAAAACAATTGAAGACTTAAGGAAGGGGGAGGCTTCTATGCCAGGGAGTGCTCTGGCCATTGGCTGTTCTTATTTTGATTTTGATTTTGATTTTGATTTTTTTAATTTATTTTATTTATTTATTTTTTTCAACGTTTATTTATTTATTTTTGGGACAGAGAGAGACAGAGCATGAACGGGGGAGGGGCAGAGAGAGAGGGAGACACAGAATCGGAAACAGGCTCCAGGCTCCGAGCCATCAGCCCAGAGCCTGACGCGGGGCTCGAATCCACGGACCGTGAGATCGTGACCTGGCTGAAGTCGGACGCTTAACCGACTGCGCCACCCAGGCACCCCTATTTTGATTTTTAGATGCTGGTGTGCACTTATTATTTTGATGCATGTCTACAAAAAATGACGGGGCTTTACATTGTTGATGCTTTTTAGTTTTAACTGGTTTTTTTGACAATTAAGGTTACACAAGATCACTGTTGAAAATCTGTAAAATGCATGAAAGTGCAAGGTAATAGAAAAACTTGCATAATTTTACCAATTATTTATATGACCTTGTTTCAGAATATTCATGGTGTCAAGTACGGAATAGATGTTCAAAATATATTTGTTGGATGAATGACTGACCCTTGCATATTTGCAAAGTCTGAGTTGTGCAGTGGTCCTAGTGTTCTTTTCATGAAATGAATAGCATTTCTACCAGGACTAGGTGTTGCCTTGCCAGAAGGGATGCTTTTAGGCATGCAGGGATTATAATGAGCATCCCAATATACAGTTTTCTTGTTCAGATATAAAATGAAATTGTCAAGATGTTTTCAGTTCTTTTCTCTCTTGTCCCCGTCCCTTCTGCAGAAAGCCTTGCCAGTTCTGAACAGTTATACATAGATGTATCTACCTATAAGTAAAATGGGCTTTGTAGTGGATTTTAGTTGGACAGCAAAGACCCTTATAATGTATATGGGTAAGGAGCCTCTTGGTTTCCCAGTTTTTTTTTTCTTTCTGTGGCATCTACTTCCAAAGAGACATTGTAGTTTATTTCACATGATGAGATTTCTTATAATGGTGTACTCTAGAGCGCTAGTGTGAAATAATAGAATTTTTCTACTTGGACATCATCTGTCAATTTCTGCTGAGTTTCATGTTGCCCAAAACTAGTAACATATGACTGAAGCATTTAGATGTACTGTATACTGAGAAATATAAAACAAAAATTTCTTGATTTTTGTACACTGTGGGTTGAAAATATTTTAAGTCTCTTTTCATGATAATTCAGCCAAACCTAGTAAACTCTTTGCAAGAACACTCAGGAGCATTGATAGGAAATGGTAGTATCTGATTCTGGGTATTATTTCACTGGATACCTTTTGTAATTTGGTCCCCAACTAAATATAAATTGCAGGTTTACCCATATATATGAATAAAACTAAACATATGTTCGTGTAAATAAAAAGAAGATGTGCATGTATATATGTTATAAATAAATACAAATTTCCTTTAGGTTTTTTTCCCCAGTTCTTAAAGAATTTTTCTATCCAGATGTCTTCGTTTTTGTGACTTACAGTTTTTTGTGAACTTTTGGTTACATCTCATCAGCTGACAAGTTGTGTGTATCTGTAATTATAAAGGTAATATGTCTTCCTGGGCCACAGATGAGGTATCTCTGTCCCTTTGAAGATATTTGGCCAAAAGCCCCTTTATCCCATGTGTATACTCAATATTTGGGGTACAATTTTATCTCTGAAAAAGGATTTGGGCAGGGATCTGGGTTTTACTTATCCTTCAGAATAATCTTTCTCCTCTTGCTACCTAAAATTCCCATATGGCTTCCTCATGCCTGCACTCAAGTGTATCATCTAGTTAAAACTCACATCAGTGCCCTGGCACTGGGGGGCCTTTGGAAAAGGGCCTGCAGCTCAGCAGACATATCATTACACATGCCTGTTGTCTCTGACTCGTGAAAAATCCTGAGAACAGGGAAAATGGAAAAGAATGTATTAAAACAAGTGAGTTTAGCCAAACAAACTCTCATTGTTGGTAGAGGCTTTATTCCAATCCCCACAACACACCGCATGGATTTCCAACATCTAACTTATTTAATTTGCATTTGGATTAATTTAGCATATTTTCCTATTACATAAAGTTTAATGAACAATAAACACAGCTATAACCAAATCTCACAGCTATTTCCCAGTGTGGGGTAGCATTTTGCATTCAGTTATGTTTGGTTTCCTAGGAAATATTTGACTGTGGCTGTATCTCCTAAAGCTGCATCTCTTGTCACATGGAATGTTTTGGTGGCAGATCCTTCAGACAGAGCAAATCAGGAAGGAGCCTCACGTGCAAATCTGCTGAAGCCATGGATGTGAAAATGCACTGGGCAGCATTGGGTGTGTTATAAATGCTGCTCCCTGCTGCCTCCCTTGGCAGTCTTTGAGCCCCCTGTTGCTGGCCTCCTTGATTTTATTTCTGAAATCTATCCTGTGTGCCAGTTGCAGATGGATTTTCCCAGAGTACTTTTTTTGTCTTATCACTCCTCCACCCACGAACCTCCAGTGGCCCCTCTTGTAGCCTAAATCCTATTTTTGGCTTTCAAGGTGTTCAATAAACTGTGTCTTACAATTTGTCTTTTCGACCACCTTTCCTTTCATATTCATGACTGCGTGCCCTCTAATAAGGCCAGTGTTCTCATCATCGTATGTCACTGTCTCAGCATATTCTGTGATCATCATTCCCCCATGCCCTTACTGATCTAGTTCCTCCCCCTGAAAGGTTTCCCTCTTCTTGACCTGGCTTTAGGGTGCAGCCCAAGTCTCACCTATTGCCCTGAGCTTTTTCTGACCACTTTAGTCCATACAGATCTCTTTTCTAAAATCCCATGGCATTTGTATTTAGAACTGAGAGACAGCATGGTTCAGCCTCTATAGGGGGATTAGTGTGGACTTCAGAGTGAAAAAGGTGGTTTCAAATCTTGCCTCCTATCCTTCTAACTAGGTGGCCCTTGGAAAGTAATGCAGCACAACCTCACAATGTGTACCTTGAAAAAGTCTCAGTTTGGGGGCGCCTGGGTGGCGCAGTCGGTTAAGCGTCCGACTTCAGCCAGGTCACGATCTCGCGGTCCGTGAGTTCGAGCCCCGCGTCAGGCTCTGGGCTGATGGCTCAGAGCCTGGAGCCTGTTTCCGATTCTGTGTCTCCCTCTCTCTCTGCCCCTCCCCCATTCATGCTCTGTCTCTCTCTGTCCCAAAAATAAATAAACGTTGAAAAAAAAAAAATTAAAAAAAAAAAAAAAAAAAAAGAAAAAGTCTCAGTTTGGTTAACAGGATTAGAAGTAATAGATGTAAAGCAGTATTGACTCAGGAGAGCATTTTTGTAAGGTTCCAGGTAGCAGCTTCAATTTAAAATGTAACCTTCCCAGCGCCTGGGTGGCTCAGTTCATTAAGGGGCTGACTTTGGCTCAGGTCACAATCTCATGGTTTGTGAGTTCCAGCCCTCGATGGGCTCTGTACTGACAGCTCAGAGCCTGGAACCTGCTTCAGATTCTGTGTCTCCCTCTCTCTTGCCCCTCCCCTGCTCACACTCAGTATCGCTCTCAAAAAAAAAAAAAAAAAAAAAAATCAAAGTAACCCTGCCATTACAGAAAAATGTCACCCATAAATAAAATAAGTAGACTTTTGACTAGATTAATGATCCCATTTGTTGTATATTTACCCTATTTCCTTGAGAACCAATTTGCATATATTGTGGTGGCTCTTTTACTCTAGAAACTATAGGCTTGAGCTGTGTTGGGTGGATGTGAGTGGTAAGGTTTCTGGGAATTGGTTTTCAAGTGGCACTCATATGTTTTGTATGTTCTAAATTTAAATGTAAACGTATTTCTGATTATGGGTCTATATAATTCAACTAAAACCTAGGTAAGTTTCAGAGGACTCTGGTACCTTTCCTGTACATACCTTGATTTTTTAAGGTAGTACTTGCACAGGCTCCCAAGAGTGTACCAAGGGATTCTGGTGCTTTCCATAATCTATTATCATATTTTTGGTTCTGTCACAGAGTAGAAGAGAATCACTGTCCAGGAATCTTTGGTTCTTGTCACTTATAAGACCAGGGGAACAGGGGCGCCTGGGCGGCTCAGTCGGTTAAGCGTCCAACTTCAGCTCAGGTCATGATCTCGTGGTCCGTGAGTTTGAGCCCCACGTCGGGCTCTGTGCTGACAGCTCAGAGCCTGGAGCCTGTTTCAGATTCTGTGTCTCCCTCTCTCTGACCCTCCCCAGTTCATGCTGTGTCTCTCCCTGTCTCAAAAATAAATAAACGTTAAAAAAAAAAAAAAAAAAGACCAGGGGAACAAAACTGTAATCTCTGTCGGCTCCATTATAACCATAAATATTAATACATAATCTTTTTTAAAAAATATTTATTTATTTTGCGATAGAGAGTGAGCATGCAAACTCAGGAGAGGGGCAGAGAGAATCCCAAGCAGGCTCCATGCTGCCAGCACAGAGGCCAATGCAAGAGCTCAATCCCATGAACCGTGAGATCATGACCTGAGCCCAAATCAACAGTTGGATGTTTAATCAACTGAGCCACCCAGGTGCCCCTTAATACATAATCTTAACTTTGTAGATAGTAACTCATTTTTAAATCAGCTCATTTACAGCAGTAACACATAACCTAATTTACCTTTCCTAATGGACTGTTTACAAGAGATGATTTCAGTCACCTCTCCTCAGTTAAGTTTCGGAACTCCTTGCGTTTAAGCCCCTAGGGATAGGCCAGGCCAAGTTTGATACTTGATACAACTTTAACTTTGGACATGAGGTCAAATAGTGGAAGACCCATGGCCAGCTTTTAGTTCCTCCTTCACTCTTGACAGAAAACAAAAACCAAGCAAACAAAACCAGGGAACTATGGAATCCCTGTTTATTGTCTGAGCAGCTTAATGTGGTAATTATTTCCAGCCATGGGAAGATGGCTACCTATTGATCTCCAGTGGAGTTTAGCTGAGTAAGACACCGTGCCTCAATAACATCACATACCTGTTACCCAGGAGTCCTCCAGAATGGGCTTAGCTGCTGAACAGTAGGGGGTTAGACCAAAATCTCAATCATAATGATTTTTATAATCAGTTTCAATGAGCAGAATGCTGTTAGCTTTTTGGAACCTGTGAAGCTAATAGTATTTGAGGAAAGGAAATATGGTGAGGAAAGAAAGCATAGTGTGTGGAAGGGGGATTGGTGTAGAGGGAATCCACAAGAGAAATTTCAGCCATCTTAAGAACAGACACTTCTGAGAATAATTATGGAGGGAATTTGCACTTCCATACTCTGTCTGTTCCTGAGAACAAAGGTTTAAGAATTGGAGATGATTGAAATTTAAATTCATTTTAAAGTATTCTCACATGGGAATGCTTTTTCTCTTTATAGTCAGTTTATTAATTAGAGGGAAGTGTGATTTATTTACCTCTGAGCCTTTGTATAGTAGAAATGTGTTTATACAAATTGTGTTTATTTTTGATGACAAATATTTGATGCCAAGTAAGTAGCAGAGCACAAATGATTAAGTAATTGCCATCATATGGGCACACTGTTGTTTGGTGTGTATTTTCCTAATGAGAACAAACTCTCTCATTGCTTCAACATCTATGCCTTAACTAAAATCTGGATATGCCACAGTAATGTAACATCTGCTGAAGTCTGTTTCCGTGAAGGATACTTTCTTCCCAATGGTTTTGTTCCTGGAATCAGAGCACAATTCACACTCCTTGTTTTGTGACATCTTCTTTTAAGGGGCATATGTCCTATGCTATGTTCTCCCATCACGACCATCAACACCTGCTGGCCTTTGGAATGTGAAGAACATTCTAAACTGAGTTCCTTGCTCATAGCCTTTATCTCACTCTATCCTTTGCATTATCCTTGGTGACTTCAATTTTCATGTTATGGTTTTTCATTAGAAAAAACCATTATTAAACCTGACTTCTTCAAAAGCATCTAGCAAAGAGAATTTCCATCTAGCTTCCTAAGTTTTTGCCTCTCTCCTCCCTTATGCCTCCTGATTCAGCCTTCTATACGTAGTCTCGAAGGTTCCACTTGCCCCCATGATCCATCTGGTCCTGTCCAAGGACGCACAGACTTCCTTCCAGCATGCCTCTTCTTTGCACCATCAGAAACCTGTTACCTCTGTGTGTCCTTGGAGAGGCAAAAGCATAAACCTATTGTGCTGTGTCCAAAAGAGTGCCCTTAATATTTAATATTTGCCCTTAGTTACTCCTTGTCTCTTGCAAAGAAATAATTTTATTCTTATGGATGACTTTTATTTATTCTCTCTCTCTCTCTCTCTCTCTCTCTCTCTCTCTCTCTCTTTGAAACTTCACTAAAAACTAAACCCATTTCTAGGTAGCCTATATAACTAGTCTTTTTCTATAGAGCCAAGCATATTCATTTCCCTTTAATTAGAATATAGTCTCAGTTCTTCTAAAGCTCAATGTTATGTGGAAAGAGCAGTAAGATTGAGAACAGGGGGATAGGAAAAGTCAGGTTTTCTGGGAATAGAGAGTCTGACTGGAGTAGAGGCAGTGTGAAGGTGTTCAGAGGTGGCCTAGATGAGGTCCTAATCCTGGGGGTCTGGAAGCAGAAGATTTTGGAGGAAGGGGATCAGTGGAAATTTTTGAGCAAGTATGTGATATGGGCAAAGCTGCGTCTCAGAAAGAGCCTGCTGGCAAAGTGTAAGTGGTGATTTGAAAGAAGATAGTAAACCCCATGCCAGTAGACCCCACATTCATCTGGTCACCACTAAAACTCATGTGGTGTCTGATACACAGTAGAGATTCAATGAGTTTCTTTTTGGAAGCTCAGTGAAAGCAAAGAAGTCATTTGGAGGCCCTTGCGATAGCCAGGATAAATGATGAAAAGAGATGAAACTGGAGTATTGGCCGTGAGAATGTTAGGGATCAGCCTCAACTTGACTGCAGGCTACATGGAGGCTGCATGGAGGCAGGCACATCCAATTGTCACATTTATAGAATTCGTGAAGTGGCAAACATTTAAGAAACTTACTCCATTTGTTAATTTCTAAGCTTTGTTATTATTCCTTTTAGCTTTAACTTTGCTTTTGGTTTTTACAGTTAGAGATTTTTTTTAAAGCCATACTTTAAAAAAATTCTCATATTAAGAAGCCTTTCACTATTGCTCTAACAGCACTTAGTATTTCAGACCTACATTAATTTAAAAAAGTGTTAGATCGTATTTATAGTATGATTTCCAATGGAATGAACTGTTATGGCCTCTCTGATTAAATTATAATTTTAATGCCCTTGGTTGTGTATGGCTAGGGACAAGTTCATTCCAAGTTCACTGTTTTCCCTAATGTAGGCAAAACTGCGGTCAGCTAAGTTTGGCTACTGTGCCCAGGGTCCATCCAGGCTTCTAGCTGATAGAAATAGCAGAGGGCTCTGAATCTTCCTTAGAATCCTCTCCCCCAAGCTCCCTGCTGCTAAGCTGAAATGCATGAAGTATTCAAAACTGTTATTTCCTGCCTCAGTTTGAAATGTGTGTCATTTTTCCTTTTTGAAAAGGATACGTTCTGAACATTTAGAGTGTGTAGATAACCTCCCCTGCAACAGAAGAATCTTTTGAGATCTGTTTTGACAGAATTCTGGTCAAAAACATTCACATAGCAAAGGTACAAGATGTATCAAATATTTTAGGTCCCCCCCTCCTTCTTTTGTACAGTATGGTGTGAAAATTAGCAAGGCATGTTTTTTTTCTTTTGAAATGTTTATTTATTTATTTTGAGAGAGAGAGAGAGAGAGCACGAGCAAGCACTCAGGGGAAGGGCAGAGAGAGAGAGGGAAACAGAGAATCCCAAGCAGGCTCTGCACTGTTTGCACAGAGTCCAATGTGGGGTTCCACCTCATGAACAGTGAGATCATTACCCGAGCCGAAATCAAGGGTGGAACACTTAACCAACCAGCTGAGACACTCAGGTGCTCCTCAAGGCATGTTTAATACACACACACACACACACACACACACACACACACACACATACTGTTTTCTAATTTTTTTCAGGCGGTGCACAGTGAAACAATGAACTCCATTTTTTCCACTACATAGTTGCTTCATTTATTGTTCCCAGTTGATTGTCTTTTCTGTCAACTGTTAGTACTGAAAAGAATCCTCAAAGTGTGGCATTGGGTAAAATTCACCCATCTTATATGTCTGGGATTGTTTTTCAAAAAGAAGCGTTGGAATGTTTTTTAAAGGACAACAGAAAACAAAACAAATGCGTTGATGATAGGATTACGTCTGAAGAACTGATAAATCATGGTCCTACACCACCCCCTGGAAGATGGGTACAAGGTCGTCTACTATTTGCTTCTATCTTAATCCTATGATTTTCTGGTTCCCTGGCTTAGAAAGTTTAGGCTCTATAAAGTAGCCGAAGCAGGACAACTCAAGGTTACTCAGATCCTCTGTGATTTTATTTTACTGTTTGGGAGATAAACGTTACCACTGGTTTGTAAATTGTTTAGATATCCACAGAAGAAAGGGTTATTTAGTATTTGGGGGGGCTCAAGACAGAAACTGTCTTTAAGAAATTAGAAAGTCATTCCTGAGAATCAACGCCCTTAAACCTTGTCACCTAAAACCAATTCAGAGTGAAAAACAGCAGCATGTGATTTTTTAAGCCCAATTTAATGTTAAAATTCTGGAAAATTGCAGGCATACAGAAAATAGAGAAAATGTTCAACACCCTTGTACCCATCATTTTTATTAACAAGTGTTAGCTTTTTATCACAATTGCTGAAGACTGTAATTTTTTGTTTAATTTTAAAGACTTTCATATTTTTATTAACTGCCGAACACCACGGAAATAATATTTGTAATATGTTAATATGTGTAAAGTATAAAAATAACAAAACAAACACTCATGCATCTGTTACCCAAATTAGGAATTACAGTTTCCTTTTCTTAAAAAAATACATATAATTCCTATGAGCTTACCAGTTCAAGCCTCCTTGCCCTCCCTCTAAAAATTATGCACAATAGGAAAGTCTTGGGGTTTACATTCTGGTGACTGCCTTGAATCTCAGAATTTTTCTGTTGCTCTTCAAATTAGGTGATGCAAATAATGATATTTAGAAAGAGATTTGAGACCCTAAACATTAGACTATCCTACCCTGTTTCAGTCTCCTGTGTTCTCTCATTAGTTCTTCCAGCTTATTCTTGGTAAAGCACTCTTCTCTATACATGTTAAAATACTTATCACATATGAATATTTTAAGTGCTTGTCAAGTATTGGTTCATACTCTTCATAAGGCCCAGGGAAAAGTCAGCACTATCCATAATGGCACCATTCTTACTGATAGTGATTTTGAGAGCCATGTGGACAGAAAAATAGATCTGAGAAAAATGAAATAGTAATCTCACTTCCAGATCTGGATTGAAAATGTAGCCAAAAGAATATCCAGAAATAAGAGATTCTCTTTCTTGGTTGTTTTTACTGAAAGTCCGGGGACCAAGCTGAATCCACTTACCTCTGGTGCTGGTGGTACAGAGTCAGCCTGATGGTAAACCTCAGGGACTCCTAACTTCCACGCACAATTAAATCTAGTTGTCAAGTTTGGACAGGAGAGAGCCCTCCTTTTCCTCCAGAAGCCAATAGAGAGGTGCTTTGTGGGGGCGGTTACTCATTTTCCAGAGTACAGAGCAAGGACCATCCATCATGATCAAATGGGAGTATTTTATATCATTCATCTCTAGTGAGGATAGTGATAAAAATCCTGTACTTTATCCCCCTTTTTTTTTTTTTTACCTCCTGTGATTGAGGTTCAGGTTATAAGCTGAATGGATACTTTGAGGTTATTAAAAGACATACATACACACTTAAGAATTATTCAGTCTCTGTTGCTCATTTTCCCCTCCGTGAATAATTTCTGCAGACAGGTGACCAGTTCAACCATCTGTCTCTTTGTTATAAATGCCTGTGGTTGGTCCACTCCCTTCTGCCTTGAAGTTAAATGAAGGCTTCTTTTGCAAGAGAGTGAAAAAGCCAGCAAAGAAGATGAAATTTCCAGACATTCCTGTGTTGTCATTTTTTCTCTTGAGAAATATGAAGAATGACTCTTTCTTTCTCCAGTTCAAATATATAGATTCCTCAGAGGCTCTGATGCATATATATCATTGGAACAAATTTTTTTTAGTATTGGTCATTTTGGAAAACCAAAAGAAGTCCTTTGGAATTTATAGTATCAGCTCCTTCTATTTAAATGTTTTGTTTTTAGCTTGACTGCTGGTTCAAAGTACTACTAAATCTAGTTAGGGAAAATGAAATTTGGGAAGCATATTGGCTATGGATTTGTGTGATGACTTGGGAATACTCTCGACCTTTCTTTCTGTCTTGGTTCAAAGGTAAGTTTTGTGTCATAAAACCAGTCAACCAACCAACCACTGTTTGGGTCATGTCTTCACATCACACATGATATCTGCAAATTTTTATGTAGGACCAATAGGAATATAACTTATCCCTTGACTGAAAACAAAAGCCCACAGGCTATTTGTTGAAATATATTAGGTGACTACTTTGAAGAATAACATAACCCAAAATGGAAGAGTGTATCTACTTCAGTGAGATTCCATTTCATGGATGTTGTTTTGCATCATTGAAACAATTAGATAGAAATTAGACTAAGTTAATAAAATAATAAAACTTTTAAGAAATTCTTGTGATATGCTTCCTAATTTTAGATACAATGCTGGATTTATATGCTCATTTCATTTTTACAACAATCTTTCAAGTAGATGTCATTGCCTCAGCAAGTAGATATTATTATTATTGCTTCCATTTAGTGAAGGAGATGATATAAGAATTGAGATGTCTGGCCCACAAGACACAAAACTAGGAGGTAGCTGGGATTCAAATCCGGGTTTGTCTGTTAGGAGTTCATGCTCTGTTAACCTCTCTGCCATATTGTCTTTCCATATGCTGTGGTACAAAATAGAATTTTGACCTTACCACCTTCCCAGGTTGGGATTAGACGAAGTCCAGAGACAGTAGATGACCAGGATCTCTGGTCGTGGCAACGCCGGTTGCTATAAGAGGATACTTGGCAAACAGCATTGCACACAGATGGTGTGCAACCCACACATCTCTATTTACGTAGAGTCCCTGAGTGTTTGTGTTAACAGGTTTGAGAGATAATAAAAGAAGTTGTTGTTTGTTCTTTCTTTGTAAGTCTGCAATTAATTTTTAGCATAAATTTAAAAGAGGAATTTGTAAATTCAGTAGACACTGAAAGACTGGCGATCCAAGAAAACATTTGTCTGTTGAGTTTAAAAAGGAGATTCTGTGCAAAAGCAGTTGTTTTCCAATATTACCAGTAGGTGGCGCTTTGGTCTTGTAGGTCAAATTTAATGAGCCTGGATTTCCCTCCCCACCCTCCCCCTCATGTTGGTCCAGGAAAAAACCCAATTCAAGGCTGATTAACAGGACTGTGCCAGTTAGGTTTGTTCAATTTGGGTTTTCTCCATCATTATCACTGTTTAGAACCAAGATAATTAAACCCATTTGAAAATTTTGGACGCTCCTTTTTCAACTTTTTTGCAATAAGTTATATTCACTCATTTTGGAAAAGAACATCAGTAGTTGGAACTAGCTCAGTTACCCCATCAGTACATTATCTTGATAGGCTGTGCGTGTAGGAGTCTCTTCTCATACAGAGTGGAGCAAACCATTGTAAGTGCCGGAACCTGTGCTCAACCGAGTTTGTGATTTGGGTGTCCGGCTTCAGAGATGGGACAGGCACACAGCCCAACACATAATTTTCTTCTTTACATTTTAAAATCAGTGGAGACAAAAAGGGAAGGGAACAGTGATTTGAACAAGTTGACTTACATGTACTGAATTCACTCATTTCCGTTGTCATACAGAGACTTTGTTAACTAATGTCAACAAATGAAGTGTTCTTGCCATCAAGGAGTAATTTTCTGAGATAAGACTACTATGAGATAACAGTGGATGATAGCAAACAAAGCGGTTCCCCCAATGACTTGGATTGAAGTGATGTTATTCATCTACTCACTTATGAATATCTGCTAAGTACCAAGGTGCTGGGGATACTGAGATGAAGTACACACTCAGTTCCCCCAAGAAACCTAAAGTCTAGTGGGAAAGGTCAAGAGGTGGCTGAAAGGCAGTGTGTTCAGTGACTGGTTATCTTATGCACACCTTACCAGTAAGAAGTGGGGAGCCTGGGTGAACACTGATGGAGCATCTAATCAAGATGAAATGGCTGATAAGGTACAGGCAAGCTGAGTCTGGAAGGATGACTAGATGAACAGGAGAAGAAAGGAGAGAAGTAGGCATAGGGAGGAGACCATAGGAAAAAAAACCTCACAATCTTCTGTGTGTGTGGGGAATTGAAAGAGTTTGGTAGCTGAGGGCATAATCATGTTCACTGGGGACATGAGTGGGGTCATAGGGAGATTTTGAGTACTACACTGGGTGTGAGGTATTTTTCTAAAAGCTATAGGAGAGCTTTTGAAGATTATGCACCTCTGGATAATCTTACAGAAAGGTAGGTCATTTATCCTGATTTTACAGAAGGCGCAAGAAGATACCAGAGAGCAGTTGAGTTGCTGAAGATGACTGCCTAGATCCAGAGTCTGTGCAAACTATCTGTCACAGTCTTCCCCTCATGGGAATTTTAGGTTTTGACTCACCTTGAGCTTTTCAGGCTACTGAAGAATTGATTATGCAAGAGCAGATGAGCTCATTGGCTTAATTATTTAAAGATTGCTTGCTATTTTCATCATTTTATTTTTCCTCAAACTGTAGTCAGAGAGGCTTTGGAAGGGTTTAGTGATGATCGTAATCATTTAACCTTTGGTAAGCATATTTCCTTCATCTTGAAGCAGAAGTTCATAGTGTTGTTTTTGACCCTGATTCTGAGTCCTGCATTCTTTGCCTGTCTTACTATATTTGAAGGTGGTGAAGAAACACACAGTGTGTGTGTGTGTGTGTGTGTGTGTGTGTGTGTGTGTGGTGCTGGTGGTAGGGCTGTGGCGGTAAAGGTTAGCTCAGGGACTTTATAGCTTCGCCTATATTAAATTCACCTAATAAGAATATGTATAGTCAAATTTCCAGCAAGCCAAAAAGAGTCCCTAAATTGTTTTAAAGCCCACCACTGCTTCTTCCCAAATTAAATGTTATTTTAAGGGAAGTAAAATGTCTTTATAGCATGAATATAATAAAGGCTTACCAGAAACTTCTTGGATCATAACCATTATGAGTTTATTCTGTTCTTGGTATATCTGTTCTCTGGTTTTCTTTGCATTGTTGGAGTGGCAGATTTAAAGCAGACCAGTTTTTGCCTAATTCTATATGTACCAAAGCTACTTATAAAATGGTGGTATTTAATAACTGCTAAAACAAAAACAAAACCCCAGTAACAGCCCACTTAACTTTCTGTGGGTAGGCAATGCTCTCAAAGGGATTATTAACTTCTTCCAAAGAAGCTTTTGTTCTTGAAATGCTGAATGCATTTCTATTCATGTTAGACTTTGCCAAACACCTTGTTGACTATGAAATGCTAAGTCAGGGTCTTCATTAAACTGGCTCTGCTTTTTCCTTGATAATTTAATAGTTATAGGGTTTATCTATTTTACCAAATTAGTACTTTGTTAATTATTCAGCCCATGAGAATTTTTTTAATGTTTATTTATTTTTTGAGATAGAGACTGAGTGTGAGCAGAGGAGGAACAGAGAGAGAGGGAGACACAGAATCCGAAGCAGGCTCCAGGCTCTGAGCTGTCAGCACAGAGCCCGATGCGGGACTCGAACTCACAAACCGAGAGATCATGACCTGAGCTGAAGTCGGGCATTCAACCGACTGAGCCACCCAGGTGCCCCTCAACCTGTGAGAATTTATAAGTAATTACCTTACACGACGTGTATGTCTCTAAAGTGAATGTTCATTTTAATACATTCTTTCACTCATAATATTGGTCTTGTTTTTTACTGATATACAAAGTAAGTATAAGATTCATTTAATAGTTTATTCAACTAGTTATAAAATTCCTACTGTGTATTAGATACTGTATTTGGCACTAGAGATGAAACAGAAAACAAGATAAAAACCTCTGCCCTTATGGGATTTAGGATACCTGCAATACTTCTAGGTCATTGAACCACAAGTCCCTAAGACCTGGTATGAAAATCCATCCATTTGGTCAGAATCAGTGATGATTGTCACTGTCATTCTCAAAATTGAGCTGAAAAGTGAAAATCTTCTTATGGCAAAGGGCTGCTGGACCTCTCATTATCCCTGGGAATCCCCTTCTCTGTTGCCACCACCATACCAGCTATGAGAATCACTGCTCCCCCCTCCCTTTCTGCTTTGACTCAGGTATCGTCTTTGCTCAATTCTGCAAACCACAGCTGAGACAGGGTGCTGTGTTTAAGACTTGTCTGATGGATTTTTATGGAAGGGGAAGCATGTTGGCTACAAGCCATGGCTCCTTAGAAAAAGCCCACAGGCCTTGGTCCTCCCTCATGGGATCCCTGCAGGGTCTTCTCCCAGTCAGAGGCTACCTTTGTCTTAATATCCTTAAGCATGACTAGAATACTGACCTCAAGGATGGATTTTACCCATTCCATTCCAAGGCTCACCTTACTATTCTAGCATCCAATCTTTCTCTTTCAAGGTCTAACTCATCCCAAGAAGATTGACACTTGGAATTATGACCTAGAGGAGAGGCTCTGTGTCCTATCCAGAGGGATGTGGCCTTGCCATGTGATGCCAGCTGCTGATGCACATTTAAGCACAGTAGTGCAATACCAGTAAACAGTGTTCTATGGCAGAGAGCCATTTCCTTATGAGTCTCCTGGGTTCTCAGGACAGGACATAAATTCTCTTCAACTCTAGGATTTGTGGCTTCTCTAGTGAGGATAGCTACTCTGTCCTCAAAATCTCATTGACCTTCTACTCCTTCCTCTTAAAGGGTACTCTCAAGTGGCTCCTCAATGTCTAGGGCCAGGTCTGAGAGGTCAGTCTTCTTTGGCTGCTGGTAATTTTCCAAAGCAAATGTCTTTCCCCTTCTCACCTCACCCATGTCCCCTTGTGTTCATTCTTTGATTTTTCTGGACACATAAGCCTACCTAATGCAGCAGCCACAAGCCAAGAAAGCTTGCTGTGAAGTGGCAGAGGCTGAGCACAAGCATCTTTGTACAACGAATAGGAAATCTATGCATTATTGCACATCCAGGATCTCCGAGTCCACACTGCTTCACAGCTGTATTACACATCTGGAATATCTTTTATCCTCACTTCTGGCTCATATCTGGGGTTTTGTCTGTTTGGTGTAAAGATTCCTGCCTCTCTAAAATATGCCTCGGGTTCCAGGGCCTTCTTGTAGCAACAGATGATCTACAGGCTCAAAAAAATATTGTGCATGAGAATAGTCTTAGATTTGGGAAATCATCTATAATAGCTAGTGAGAGTTCCTGCAAATTAAAAAAAAAATTAGCAAATATTTGCTTCCATCTACTTTACACCAAGAATATTATAGATTCAGGAGCTAGCCAAGGGAAAATGATAGACAGTGTCAGCTCTAATAGAGCCTGAAATCGAGTGGAGAACACAGGCATTTAGTAAATAGCTATAGGAATGATGAACGCTACAAAAGGAGAGAGTCGAGGTGCTACAGGTACATGCTGAGGAAGAGTTGAACCTAATCTGAGGGATTTGGGGAAGTTGGGCTTCGCTCTGCCATTGTCTGATTAAATGACTTGGTGCAACCCCAATGGGTGATTAACGGCAGTTCTTCTTACCTGCTGGCACCCTTCCTGTTCCAGCCGGGGTTCCCAAGTGTATGAACTGTAGCGACAGGGGAGGATGCTGCCACCAGTGGTAAGCCGGGCTCCAGAGAGCAAACACTGGAGCAGATGACAGAGGAGGCTAAGAACTGACTCCAGCGCATTGAGTCCATTTGGAGTAAAGAATGGAGGAAAGGCTTGTAGGCAGACAGTAAATTCCATGATAGATATGCCATCTGTCTTGTTTATTACTGTAAGCTTGACACTTAGTATAGCGATTCTCAAATGTTGGAATGAATGGATAGCTGACCGCTCACTTTCTATGCCTGTCTGTTATGGTCAGGTTTGGGCTGTCTTGGGAATAGAGATAGGATCAGATGACCTTCTGGTGCAGGTCACCCCATGGGTCACCAGGTGTGTGTGCATCTTCCCTTTCTATGAGAACTTCTTTAGTTCTCCATCCCTACCAAGCATCTGGTCCTATTCATGATGCTGTGAGGCTGCAGCAAAAATGAGCTAGCTCCATCCATGTAGACTCACCTTAGGTGGTGGTCCTTCTAATGTATCCCCCCTCCCTCATGGTTTTCCATCTAATTACACTACCCCTCCTCAAGTTAGCTATTTTTCATGTTAAATTCACCATGGGGCTCATACTGTGTTAGCCCTTCCTGCAGTCATTCAGGTGATTTGGAGGGGAGATGGGAAAGTCACTCTGACAGATGACAAGTGACAAGTCCATCTAGGACTAGGGTCGGCCACCATACTCTAGGGGTAGCTGAAGCAAATTACCACAGTAAATTTGAGTAGCTTAGACATTTTATAGCATATGCATGATGAAGACACAGTCTGGCTGGAAATCTCTCTTTTAACAACGGGCTGAAGCTTTGGAGATTAAATGATGGGCTGCAGGAAAAGGATAGAAGGAATAGAAACTCCTCTCCGTAGAAGCACTTGAAAAACAGTCTGTGGACATTTTCTGTCACTATCAGATGAAGCTAGTTTGGCACCCACACAGCAAATCAAATTCTATGACAAAGAATTGGAAAAAAAAATCAGTAGTCTTTGCCATAAAGAGAACCTTTTGATGACCTTACAGTAGGCACGTGGTATAATAAAAGGGTTTGGTAATAGAGAAAGAAAATTAAAAATATATGAAAAACAAAACACAAGAAAGCTTTTATGGGAGAAACAGATTTTTCTCTGACATCTACCACTTCCCCATCCCCCTCCATAGAACTGCCCCCTCTCTGTGCATAGGAATAAGCGATTTCTCCATTTTCTGAGGTCTTAAAGGGCTTCATTGGGATCTCTCTGATAACAATTTACTATTATCATTTTATACTCGTTTGTTTTATTGCTATAGGATTGTGGGCTCCTGTGGACAGCGTTTTATTATCTTCTTATCTCTCACTGTCTTTTACAGAGAGTAGGCCCCTAATAAATATATGTAGAATGAACAAACGAATCAATAAATGCATATGTAGTAAGTATATTCATCCTGACTTCTCTGATGCTTTCTTTCTTCCATGACTTAAGTTTTTAAAAGTAGTCCAATAAACCTGTTACTAGTGTCTCAATATTTGCTTCCAAGAGAATAAATTGTCTGTTTAAGGATAAAAATCATCCTTCTCTAAATCAAGGGTGATTAAAATATCCAGGTGCTTCCAGGATATCGAGCCCTCATGCCCTGGGTCTCAGGAATTATGGCTGCTGATCAAACATCTGTCTCCCCATCTTTTCTCCACTTATCAAAATCTTATCCATCTTTCAAGACCAGCTTAATTCTTAACTCCATTGCTCAGTAAAGGCTTTCTCTGCTTTCCAGAGGTGGAAAAAATATTTCTCTTTTCTGATATGTATTCCAACTAATTGTTTCCCTCATTCATTCACCATGGATGATAGAGGGAAAGGCACTTTGAAGACAGTGGCCCTGGTTCAAGTCCAACCTTTGCTGCTCAGCAATGGCAAGTTTCCTCCCTTCACCCTGGGTTCCCTCACGGTGTTAATGAACCTTTGCAGTGTGATATCTGGTCTAGAGGGTTAGATGAGAGCCTGTTAGAAATGCCTGTTACAACACTTAGAACCCATCGAGGCCTCAGATAAAGGGAGCTGCTCATATTATTTGCACATATTTCAAAATATAGATTGTAAATGGAAAGACTGTGTATCTTTCCCAATAACCTAATGTCTAACTTGCTTTTAGTGGAAGATAAATAAATAAGCATATATAACAAAGACTGCAATAATTGCTATGAAGACAAAACAGGGTAAAAAGAAAAGGAGGTGGCCCAGAGATAATGCTGCTGAGGAAGATTTCTGTGAGGAAGGGATGTTTAATAGAAGTGGAACAAAGTGGGAGGAGAGCATCATGCCTGTGCTTGGGAGGAGACAGTGTGCCCTTGATGGAGAGAGGGAAGGAAGGTCAGAAGGATATAGAACTATTGCCTCCCAGTGACAAGGAAGCCAAAGGAGTACAGTTTTACAAAGAAAGGAGTAATCCTCGATGTCAGAATCCTGTCTTCCTGGGAGAGGGCACCTGCTGGGCTTGGCAAGTGAGAGATGGCTTTAGTAAGAGGGCAAGAGCCACGCCAGTGCAATGGTGAGAACAGGGAAGACGCTGGGCTGTTGCTGGGCTGCTGAAGATGATAGTTTAATCTGAAAGACCTGATTATAAATCTAGGCAGAGAGAAAGGAAAGAAGAATTAGATATTTAGGAGGGAGATGCATGGGGTTTCTGGGTGGCTCAGTCGGTTAAGTGTCCGACTTCAACTCAGGTCACGATCTCGTGGCCTTTGAGTTTGAGCCCCGCGTCGGGCTCTAGGCTGATGGCTCAGAGCCTGGAGCCTGCTTTGGATTCTGTGTCTCCCTCTCTCTCTGCCCCTCCCCCCGTTCATGCTGTGTCTCTCTCTGTCTCAAAAATAAATAAACGTTAAAAAAAAAAAAAGGTGGGAGATGCTGTTAGCACAGGTCCTTGAAGGAGGTAAGATCTGGTGGAAGACAATGCAGGGTAGATGGTTTGGTCAGAGGAATGATGCCACATGCAGAGCAGAGAGAGAAAGCTTGCAAGGAGGTAAGGCTAGAGACGGCTTCACACTTCCTAGTGAAATATATTGCAGCCACTGGTGGTGAGCATGAGTAGAAGGGCAGAGATTTGAGTGAGGTCAAGCAGGAAAGGAAACCGAATATTTAAAAATGGTTTGTTCTTTTGATCTTGGGTGCAGGAAGCCATTTAATCCCTCTTGTGTACAAGGGCATCACCATGGAAATAACCTCTAACCACATTTGCTATGTTGTAGGCTTTTCTGCATAAACACGTCAGTATAAGAAACTCTTTTGAAAACACATTCTGAAAAAAACTGCATTCTTCCTCCACACACAAACACACACACACCCTCTTTATATTTGTGTCAACTCATAACCAATTAAATATAATGTTGGATACCTTTTAAGCTCAATTCTGGAGTCAGCCTTTTTTTTCTTTTAAATGTTTAGTTTCCTATTTGTGTATGTGATCTTTACATTGTGCTCCTTAATAGTGTAAAGTTTAGATTCAGGTGATACCATAATGGCACTTACTTCTGGCCACAAAATGCGGTTGGTAGCTTATAGACATATACTCATTGTGATCCAGAGATGATGCTGGACCCTTGATTTATATTTTATCCCATTTGAAATCCTTATAACCACACTGTAAGCTGACAGATGGGGAAACTGAGATAATGATAATAAGGTAGTTGGCTCAGTGTCACCCAGCTTATTAAGGGGTATTTTTAGGTTGCAAGTGCAGGTCTTCCTGACCTTAACTTCCACCATGTCATCTAGTTACAGCAAAAGGCTAAAGAACAATAGTCTTTAGTTTTGACACTCAAGATGCTCTACGGCTCATGCTGGCGTGAATTTCCTGTGCAGGGGAGGGAGAGCAGAAAGTGCATTTTAATAACCTTCAATTAAATTAATTTCATTTTGCTTCTTTTGATGTATGGTCTCTTCAAAAAAATCCAATTCTACTGATGTTTATTAAGTACCTCTATTCACTTGGAAAGTGCCAGACACTTCAGAGGATCTGTGGATGAGTGTGATTCGGCCCATGCTTCAAGAGCTTACAATCTATTGGAGAGGATGGGAGTCCACAATTTGCTCTAATACTAGATTGGCTGTGAGAAGCACCATAAGAGGTGGGGCAAACAAAGAGTTCTTAATGCGCATATGCAAGGTTATGTGAATAATTAGAAAAGTGGCCCAATAGTACCTAAACACTGGCAGCATCATACAATAGAACCCTTTTGATGATTCTTTATTTTAAACACGATCATCCATTTTTTGAACCCATGCCATGTAGCAAGTAAAGGATGTATGGGTGGCAGTGACCTCATCTTAGATGTTGTTAAGGTCAGCAGTGTGAGCCCACTTTGTGTTATAGGGGCAGGTGATTCAAGACTCGGGTGTGGCGGTAGGGACACAACAGTCCCGGTAGTGGTTCATGACCTGCTGCTGCTCTTGGCCTTTCGTGTGTGTTCTTGGGCACCGGCTGTTCCTAACATTCAGCTGTAACTGTGCAAAGGTGTATGTTATATAAAATTGTTGGTTTTCATTTTTTTTTTCTTTTAGCATGACTTTTTGCTATTAAAGGATGTGAACTCCAGAAATACTGTGAATCCCAGAATAGGTCAAGTCCTCCACATTCTGGGTAAACATTATTTTGATACATTTTCTTAGGGATTTAAAAGTAGGGCACCAGAGTTCTGGACTTCCAGCCCATGTCAGGCTCTGTGCTGACTGCTCAGAGCCTGGAGCCTGCTTCAGATTCTGTGTGTGTGTGTGTGTGTGTGTGTGTGTGTGTGTGTGTCTTTCTCTCTGGCCCTCCCCAACTCTCTCTGTCTCTCTCTCAAAAATTAATAAACATTAAAAAAAAAGGGCACCTTTTTTCCCTAGTGTAGGGCACTAGAAATTTCCATACGGTTATTTTTCAGATTGCCTGCAGGCATGTAGAAGAGAAGAGGCAAACCTAAAGACCATGAGCTCATTCCATGCACCTTACACAAATAGAAATTAAATAAACGCTTCACAATTCTCAAGTTCCCAGTCACTTATATGTTAGGTGCTGTCAGAGTCACTTTGAAATGCACAGGTAAAACAAACATTGCTTCTGTTTCTAAGAGTTCATGTCTAAATAGAAGGATCAGGGGATGGTCTCGAAAGGTCAGAAGTTGGATTTCTGTTGCCATGTTGTTGGGAATGTACATCTAACTGCAGGAACTGTCTCCCCGTAACTTCCTCAGCTCTCTGTGCTACTCTCTAGCTCCATGGGGTTGTTTGTCTCCATATTTATTTGAACTCTTACAGTTTGTTTGCTACAGTTTCCTGTTGCAGTGAGTTAGTGTCCCCCACCCCACCCCCTCATGGATTGGCTGCAGCAGCGATTGGTGTTGCTTGGATGAAGTGATGGATGCTTTTCTCTCCTCTCTGGCTGCTTGGAGCCGGAATACAGAAGTGCTGGTTAAAAGGTGATTAGTCTTCCCTGATGGTACTGTGTGCTGCAAACAGAATTTCGGCCACCACGTCTTCATTAGCCTTGGTCAGAGTCCACATTACCTCAGATTAGGTAATCGGTTATTTGTTACAAAGCAGAGAGTACAGGCCTTTTGACCAAGTGTCAGCTGCATGAAGCCCATTTGGGAAAGAAAAATTGCGGGGCCCCAGTTGCCAAGAATCCATAGGGAAGGAATTAAAGCTGGTTTGTGGTGCCAGCACCACTTGTGCTGAGCACTCCAGTTGGTGGAGAGCAGCAGGCCTCTGACACAATCAGGGTGGACACTCAGTGGCACCCTCTTGCCATTTCTTTGCTTCCTGGGTGATGTCATCTTGGGTTGCAACTGTTGGGAAATGTTGTTTTCTAAAAGTTGAGGACAGATGATTAGTATCTTTGGGAGTTAGGTCTATTTCTTCAAATAGGAGTTTAGAACTTCTATGTGCCCAGTAATGTTCAGGATGCTGGGGTGTGGGGTCGGGAGAGGACAGCAGACCAAGCCCTGAATTTCTGAAGCTTTTATAGAACGGAAGAGACAGATAATAAACAAATACACGTATATCATATAATGAAAAAAAAGTGCTCTGAAGAAACATAAATTGAGTAAGGAGAGAAAGAATGGGACAGGTGGTGATCAGGGAGGACTTCTTGGAGGGAAAGGTATCGCAGTAGAGAGGAAGTGAAGTGGGGGATGCCTGTGGTTGCGAGAATGGTCTTCTGCACAGAGAGGATAGTGCAAAGTTCATACTTCCAAGTGGTCTACATTCAACTTATTTTGTTATTTAGCACCTAACAGGAATCATTCAGTATGTTAGGTAAGGGGGAGTAGGCAAATCTATATCTCAGTGACTGGCACATTACTGGTGTTCAAAAAAAAGTGAGCTTCTTTCTCTTTCTTTGAAACTCAAGGATATGACTTAAGATGAATTCTCACCCACGGAAGTTTGCTCCCATCTACTATCTAAACGTCACATTGTATAATGTAAGGCAAGCCACTGGGATGCATCTGCCCTTCACCTTGCCTCCCTTTACCCCGCTTTTCCCTCCCTCTCCTCCTCTTCTCCCCTCCTTTCCAGCTTCCTTTCTTCCTTTCTCCCTTTCTCTCCTTCCCTCCCCTTCTGTTCTCCCGTGTCTCCTGAGACACAAGTGAATGAATGGAATGTAACCCCAGAGATCACCTAATGAATGATTGCTCTCTGTGGTGAGTTAATACAACGATGACTTACTTCGTGCCATAATCCACATACACACAGCAGTGAGCGCCATCCGGTTAGGCTTTAGAGTGGGACAAAAATGGAAAGGGATGTGTTTTGTGGGCAACTGAGACTTTTGTAGCACCTGGAAATTTAGCGTGTCATTTTGCCATGAGAGTGTTGATCATTCTCACTAATGATCTGTAGAGACAGACATAGTAATGATGCCTTTTGGGAGTAGGTATAACACTGTAATCTGTGCCATGCTATCCCCCAAACTGTCCGTATAATATTTGAAGTCCTCATATCAATATTCTGTCAGTTTCTCAAAGACCCTAGAAATCCTAGTTATCAGCAAAATTCTTCTTCTACAGAGAGGTAGCGTACCTACCTTCTCTACTTGCAAATGTGAATAAAAACAATAGAAAGTTCTTTTTTATTTTAATTTTAGAGAAAGAGAGAGAGCAAGCAATAGAGAGGGACAGAGGGAGAGAGAGAGAAAATCCTAAGCGGACTCCACACTCAGTGTTGAGTCCCATATGGGGCTCGATCCCACAACCCTGGGATCACGACCTGAGCTGAAATCGAGAGTCAGGTGCTCAATGGACTGAGCCGCCCAGGTGCCCCCTAGAAAGCTTTTATTAAGCAACTATTAAATATGTCATTTCTAACACAGCTGTTCATGGAGACAAGCCTAGTTGTAACTGTGTTACAGATAAAGACATAGGGATCATGAGAGGCATAGCCTTCCCTGGCATAAATGGAAAGCTCAGACCTGCATCTGATTGCCTGCAAGATCATTTCTCCTCTCCCTCCCTTGTTCTTTCTCAAAACATCCCACCATCCAGCTCGATCTGCATCTGATTGCCTGCAAGAGCTTTTCTCCTCTCTCCCTCGTTTTTTCTCAAAACATCCCACCATCCTTAGCCCCTTGAATAAAGCCACAATTCTCTACTGTTTTTATGCCTTCTTCCTTAAACCCTGTGGAATCCCTCTTAGAAAGTCTTTGCAATCTATCTCTTCTTTTCCATTCCTATTCCTTCTCAGAGTCATTTTATCCTTTTTCATCTAGATTGTTACACCTTTCTACCTGTTTTTCAGCCTCCAGTTGTTTGCCACACCAACCAGTCTTAGGCACTGTTGTCAAATTTACTACCTTGAGCACCCTGTTGCTACATTGCTACCCATCTTATAATTGTTCAGAGCTCATTGCTGTTCTTTCTGCCTGCTGGCTTCACAGCCCTGCCTACCCTACCCTACCTTATTTCTCTAACCTTCTCTAAGTCACGTGGCTGAGTTCCCTATCCCTGGAACATGCCAGGCGTGTTCTTCTCTTTTTAACTTTCCTCACACTGTATGCCCCACTTAAAGAACTGCCTCCTTCCCTATGCTTTCTAAAAGATCCAGATCAATTTCTCCCTCCTCTGTGAAATTTATCTTCCCTTCTCCTGCCCATATTGATCTCTCCCTTCTTAAACACTTTCTGTAAACTCAAAAGGTCTATAAAATTGTCTTTTTTTATATATGAATCTTCAATAGAAACTGCCTTACAGAAGATGCCCCTTACTGAAGTTGGATTATTTTCTTCAGTGATTGGTAACTGTTCAGCTGCAACTAGCAGAAAGCACAACAGACATTGGCTTAACCAATTAGAGGTTGATGGTTTCAAGTAGCGGCAAGTCCAAAAGTATGCAATCCAGGGTGGTGCAGCTGCTATTATGCCTCTGGGACCCACAGAGGTCTTTCTGCTTCAGTATCCTCCCTGTATTGTCTTTCGGCCTCCTGCTTATTGCCTCTTAGTCATAGTATAGTTGCTATACCTCCAGGAAGGAGTAATGCAACAGCAGAAATGCAGGTGTATCTTATTGGTCAGTGAGGTCAGAATTATGTAACATGCCACTTCTAGCTGCAAGAAATGCTTGGAAGTTGAGTTTTGGACTTTTAAGCTTCTATAGGAGAGGCACGATTGGAAAAATGTGGCCAAGAATGGGTACTAAAGAAACCAATCTAGAGTATCAGCCATAGCACAGATTAAGCAATAAATACATTGAAGTAATGCTTCATCCTTTTTTTTAAGTTTATTTATTTATTTTGAGAGACTGTGTATGTGAGCATAGGAGGGGCAGAGAGAGAGAGAAAGAGAGAGAGTGACAGGAGAGAGAGAGAGAGAGAGAGAGAGAGAGAGAGAGAGAGAATGAATCTCAAATAGACTCTGCCCTGTCAGGGCAGAGCCTCATGTGGGGCTTGAACTCACAAAACTGTGATCATGACCTCAGTTGAAATCAAGAGTTGGACATTAACTTACTGAGCCACCCAGGCGCCCCTGCTTCATTGTTTTAAAAAAATGTTTATTTTATTTTTGAGACAGAGAGAGTACCAAGAGCAGGGCAGGAGCAGAGAGAGAAGAATCCTAGGAGAGAGAGAATCCTCAGCAGGCTCCACACTGTTAGCACAGAGCCCGATATGGAGCTCAAACTCATGTGATGGCAGAGACAGTGGAGTACAAACAACAACAACAAAAATGAACACTGGCATCAGATTTGCTTGTTACCAAATGCATAACCTCACGGTCATGTGGCCTTAAGTAACTCACTTATCTTTCTGAGAGGTTTTTTCTTTTAAACAGTTGCATTAATAAAACACTTGCCTCTCTGAGTTATTGTGATGATTGAAAGAGGTAAAGCCCATAACCTATTAGATGGCACATAGAAAGTACTCAGTAAGTGCCCATCCCTTTTCTCTCTTCCCATTTGAGGACCTGGTTGATATAGAGAAAAAATCCCAGAGACAATAAAAAGCAAGCAAAAATTGAATCAAGGGAGACAAGATGTCCTACCACCTAGTTCCCATAAACTCTTTTCCATGGGGAAAAATATTGCCCTAGTAACAGAATTACAGAAGTGTTTGAGATTTATTTATCTTCTAATTAAGAGAGGAAAGGAAATCATCTCTGAATGCTTGTGAAGGTGTTGACCTTTGGATACTGAAATATGTGAAAGTAACTCACATGTCTCAGATGTTTAACTAAGATCAATAATGATTTGTGGGCCTGTCAGCTATACAGTCCTATCACCTCAAATCACATACAGGAACCCTGCTTCTGAAAAGTAGCACAGTGGGAGGGAATGGCAGAGCTATACCTAATTAGTAAGGTTTGCAAAAGAGACACATGTGCAAGAATCATTCATGATCCCAGAAGAAAAATATACATACATACATACATACATACATATATTGCAGAGTGCATTCTTAACCCATCTCCCTCCCATTCCCCACAAACAAAACAGAATTTTCCATGTACTTTATTGAAGTTCTTAGGAAAAATATTTTTGGTATAACAACTTATATGCATGCATGTATTTTTTGAGAGAGAGAGCAAGTTGGGGAGGGGGGTAGAGGGAGGGAGGGAGGGGGGAGAGAGAGAGGGAGAGAGAGAGAGAGAGAAGGTTCTATGCTCAGTGTGGAGCTTGACATGGGGGTCGATCTCTCAACCCTGGGATCATGACCTGAGCTGAAATCGAAGTCAGATACTCAACTGACTGAGCCACCCAGGTACCCCTATGCATTTTTTAATTAAAAACTATCTATCATCTATCTATCTATCCATCCATCTATCCCCAGTGTGTGGAAAAGCCATGGATTTTTTTTTCTTTTAATAAAAGGAAAAGCAAAACCCTGCCAGATGTTAGGAGGAATAGTCACCAAGTGATTCAATCAGAATTCTCCTATGGGGACATGGACTCTCTCGGTCAATGTCACAGAATGAAATAGTCTCATATTCTGCCAGCAGTGAGTTATTCCATCTGGTTGTGGCAATTAGAAGCTGAAGATGACGGGAAGTTAAATGACTATCTTTATGAAACATAGCAAAACAGAAAAGGGAACAGCTGGGGGACTGGATGGCTTGGGGACGTAGAATTGGATCTAGAATAAAGAATCTGTTACCTTTGGTTGCTGGCTATAATGCCAGTGCAGGTTAATATGAATTGAAAGTTGCTTCTGTGTAATAGCAGTTAGCTGTCACTTGCCTGAAATATGTCCATGGCATATATAGTACAGTATGGATCTAGGTGTTTAGAATGTAATGTCCTCTTTAGCTTAGGGTCAAGTCACCAGCTTAATTATGCAGCCAAAGGGTCAGTTATAAGAATCATAGGGTGATAGAACTTCAGCTCTGGAAAGGGAATTGCTGTCACGTCTGGACTCTGTGAACTCTTTGAGGTTGCATATGTCATTTCTTTGCATGTGCTATATTCTAAAGAAAGGAATGCATAGGTTTTATCAAATATAAAGGAAGGTATGAATCTAACAGCCTAATACCACCAGATGTTAAGAACTTGATTCAGACCTTGTCTTGGAATTGGGCAGACTTGAATATGAGATTTTGCTTGAGGGCGCCTGGGTGGCTCAGTTGGTTAAGCATCCAATTTTGGCTTGGGTCATGATCTTGTGGTTCGTGGGTTTGAGCCCTGCATCAAGCTCTATGCTGACAGCTCAGATAGAGCCTGGAGTCTGCTTCAGATTCTGTGTCTCCCTCTCTTTCTTCCCCTTCACCACTCATATTCTCTCTCTCTCTCACTCTCTCTCTCTCTCTCTCTCAAAAATAAAATAAACATTAAAAATTAAAAAAAAAAAAGATCTTGCTTGATCACTTACTAGCTATGTCATCTTGGGCAAGTCACTTAACTTCTAGAAGATGTGTTATTCTAAGTTGTACAATGGGGCCAACAATAGTATGTATCTCACAGAGCTGTGATGAAGAAAATTTGAGATAATGTGTGTAAAACTTTGACCATACCATGTATTAAGTATCCAATAAATGTTAGCGCTTGTTATTATTGATGAAAATACTGAGTCCCAGGAATGCTGAGTGATACACAAAGTTAACAGCAGAAACACGACCAGAATTTTTGATATCCAGTTCACTACTTCAGCCATTGGAAAACATGATGACTTCATGTCTCTTCTTCATTATTCCCTTCAGGTTTTGGCATGGCTAGGCAGGTAACCCGAGAAAGTGAAATCAAATGATGAGTTCTACCATTACATAGCTAAATGGTCTACTTCCTCATTTTGGAGCTTTCTTTCAATATTCTTTAAATGTCTTATCTAAACCTGCATCTGAAAGGGGCAGTCACAGAGAGCAAGGGGGTCACACTTTGGCTTTGCAGCATCCTCTGCCCGCCTTGTCCAAGAACAAACTGTGAGCAAGGTTAGAAGTCTGACTCCTCATTAGTGAGGGGAAATGATTCCAAGCATCCCCTCTGTTGGATAGACAGAGTGGATCTAACAAAAGGGATGACAGATTAGGGACTGTCTGGTGGCTAATGTACTGTTTACTACAATATAAATGACTGGTGTTTGGGAAATGACAGATGAAGAGCACAAGTACACTTAAATGATTTCCAGATTTCTACAGTGGAGGAAGGTCATGGTTGGCTGAGATGCTGATTGGCAGAGGGGAGTCATTGGTGGGAGTTTCGGGGGATACAAAGTGCAGGGAGAAGACTTCAGTTAGTCCATTGATCCATAAGCTGCCAAAGCTTTTGTGCCATGTACAGAAGGTGCCATGAAGGGGTCCAGATTTCTTGCTCTTTTTTCATTGTCTTATCCACTCCAAATGTAATTCTGGTTCCAGTCCAAGTGCCACAATTACTCCAGAGAGAAAACATAAGGGGTAGGCATGGAGCTATGCTCAGCCAAGCTGGGAGATCCCTAGAGGAAGATGACATAGGAAAAAAAGAATAATAAATGTCTTTAAAAGAAGGCAAGAAAGCAAACAAGCAAGGAAACAAGCAAGAAAGTGGAAAGGCGGGGAGAAGGAGGAAGGAGGGGGGAGGAAGGAGAGAAGGACAGAAGGAAGGGGAAAGAAAGAAGGACAGAAGTAAGGGAGGGAGGGAACGAGGGAGGAAGGGAAAAGAAGGGAAGGGGAGAGAGAGGGATGGAGGGAATCCAGCATGTCAATTAATCCATATTTGATATGTTCTAATTGAGTGAGTTTGTGATGGTCTATCTTGCCCCAGGGGATCATAAGAAGCTTCCAATTAATTTGTAGCTATTGTAACCATCTAGCATCCATTTGCTTGGTTTCAATAATAATAATAATAATAATAATAATAATAATAATAATAATGAATATGATATTATAAGGCAAGCTGTTAGATAATGTTTGCAAACATATCACCGTTGTAACTTCTATTTGCCTTCTGCTTTGTCAGAGGTTTTATGTTCATGCATTCATTCATTTTTCCAGTAAATATTAGTGAAGTATCTATTTTGGGCCAGTTCTAGGTGCTTGAGGTACATCAGTGAACAGACAATTACCAACTCTTGTGCAACTTGCATATAAATTGGAGAGAACAAACAATATACACAATATTCTATCAGATAATCCAAAGTGATAATAGACAATGTGAAGGCAACTAAATCCATGTACAGGGCTCGAGAATGATAGGACAGGAGGAAGCAGATCTGCTCTTTTAGATAAGATCTTTAGGTAGGCATCTCTGAGGAGGTGACTTTTTGAGCAGAGATTAAAATAAAAGGAATAGCTAACTTGTGTAGCTATCCAGGGAGGAGCATTCCATCTGAAAGGAACACAAGCGCAAAGCCCCTGAGGTGACAGTGGTATGTTAGAGGAATGTCAAAGGGACCAATGTGTTTGGAGAGAAGGAAGCAAATGGGAGAATAGGCGATGAGGACAGAGAGGTGGACAGGAGCCAGGCAACGTAGGACCTTTGAGCAGAATAAGTCATTGGAGTGTTTTTGAAAAGGCAGTGAAATAATGTGATCTTTGTTTTTAAAGTATGTTTCTGGATGCTTTGCAAACAGATGGTTGTGCTGGTGGTGAAAGGTGGGAGACCCATTTGAAGGGTGACAGGGTAGCCAGGCTGGGGATGCTGGCAACTTGGATAAAACGGCATTCTTTGATTGGGGGTGTATTTTGAAGGTACATCTGATAGAATTTGATTTTGGATTCCATGTAAGGAGTGAGAGAAATAGAGTTTCTATGTTCTTATGTTGTGGTTGTTGTTTTATATGTCATTATGTTTTAAAAATATTTGTCCTTGAAGTTCATTGCTTGGTCTTCATTATTTCATGGGATTTTATCATCAGAGTTTGAGGTAATTCTATTAAATTATAACGTTTTAATTATTGAGAATTCACATAATGGCCGTTTTATGGACGAAATTCAATCTACAAACATGCTATTTTTGGCTCACAGTATTTTAAGTCTTTGAGGCTAGGATTAAAAAAATTCCAGATAACTGAATTCTTTTGAGAAACAGTAAGATTTAGAATGAAAAACAGGTATTCCCGTATATTGCTGTCTCTTAAGTTCTTCCTGTTCTCTTGGTTCTTTACTTTTGACCTCTTGAGTTTATTTCCTCACCTCTGCACCTGAGTTACCTGAGTGCCTTCCCTGTTGCCCCCACCATTCTATTGTAGAAAGAGACCTTAGAGACAATCATGAAAGTAATTCCGTTTAAATCAGGGTGGGGCAGGGACCCCAAAATTACAGTATGCAGTCTGTAAACCCATATGCAATCCAAGTATTGTCTGTAAATCCAATTAATAATACATAATCTGTTTTGCATTAGAAAATATATAATTTTTTGGAGGGCTATAATAATTCCAAATTATAATGAATAAAAGTGCATATTTGAATCTTCCTAAACTTTAGTTGTCTGTATTGTCTCAATTAACAGATACTAAGTACTGAAAATATGAAAATATGGTTGCTTTCAAATGGCTGTGTTTTTTTTTTTTAATCCCTTAAAGAGGAACCCTTAGACTCAGAAAACTTGGGAACAGCTGTTCTCTGGCCTTCCACTTCACTGAGGACAAAAGGAACTCCAAACAGGGACCCAGCCTTCCTAGCAGGCTGCCCCAGGTCACTTTCAGTGCTTGCTCCCATGCCCAAAACTCAAGAGGATGGAGAGGGTCGATTTATGAGATTTTGACATGCGAATTCTTGATTCTATTTCAGGGCTGACAAATTCCTGTTTAGAGATGGATGGAAAAGATTCTCCCTTTGTGAGAATACGTTGTAGGTCAAGGCTTCTCAACAGGCACGCTATTGACATTTTCAGCTAAATAATTCTTTGGGTGACTTTGTTACACATTATAGGATAGTTAGTCATTCCCTGGCCTCTATTTGCTTTGTAGTACCCCCCCCCACACACACACATATACACACCCACACATAAACTGGTCACCACAATAAAAAAAATATCTCCAGACATTGCCAGATGTCTCCTGGAGAGGGGAAAAGTTATATCTGCTCAAAAATCACTGCTTTGGACAGACTACTGCTGCTTTATCATTGATTCAGAGTCCCAGGGAAAGACTTGAACACACAGCAGCTGGCATTCTGCTGACCCATGGACACCTGCTCATGAACTTCTCCTACCCATCTGCGAGGGGTTAGATATTAACGTACAGCCTCTTCCCAGAGACCTGTAACTTACACAATCCTGTAACTTTATAGGCATCTCTGCACTTTGTCACTTTCTAAAGACACTGATTCCCAGTACCTGAAACTGCACAGGTATGTGGCTTTTTGTCTATTTCTCTCTTAGTTTTTTTTTTAACTTTCCATTGTAGAGTACCTCACTGTTTCTTTTTTCTTTCCATTTTTATTGCTTTTTGCGGCTCTTTTTGTGTCTTCTTGATCCTTTTTTGGTGTGGCACCTTTCTCTGCTTGTATCAATATCTGTCTCTATTCCTGAGACTGTTTCATTTTATGGCTTAACTTTCTGGTGTCGATCTCTCCAGTCTCTGTCATTCTTTTAATGACTGTTTTTGGATTCTTCCTTGAGATTTTTTGTGTGGCAGTTTGTCTTTTAGTCTGCCTCTCTCTGGATCAATGCAGGTCATTTTTCATGACCCTCCTCCCAACTTTTACAGGATGGTGGTGTGTTTACATAAAGTTTTTACTTGTGATCATATTTTATTCTATTTATTGACTTCTTTTCCCATTTCTGCCTTTCTTTTGGAAATGGTCCATCTGTACCAAGTTTCTATCAGGATTTCTTCCTCTGGATAGGAAGTTCCTCAGGCATGTAATGGAAACCTTTTACTTCTGTTGAAGGATAAGCCCAAGGGGAAGATAGGGAATGGACTTTTCAGTTAACAGCTCAGAGTCAATTCTTGGTTTTATTTAATAGGATTGAATTTTTATAAAATGTAAATTTAGAATATTGAATCCAACAAAGATGAAATGTTTAACCTTTTTATAAAATTGGTATCATAAAAATAAGTTTTAAATGATTCCACATCATAAGCAATTATCTTACAGATCTAGTAGGTAATTCATTTTTTGAATTAACTCTTTTTTCTGATGCTAGGTGAAATAAAATCAATGATTTGTTGAGATGGAGGAGGTGTTGTAGGTGAAGTTTGGGAATAAGAAAGATGAGGGATAGGATTTGGCTATTTGCAAAGTACCTACCTTTTCCCTCAAGAATCTCCAAACCAACAATGGAGATGGGGGCCCTCTGAGGTTCACAAGGACAGTGAAGACTATCCAGTCTTCTCATTTCTGTAAGAAAGCGAGAAGTATAATAATCTTGCAAAACAGATTGGAATCCATCTGGTATAGCCAAATTAATCCTTCTTTAATGATCGTTTATACTGTGTGTCCAAAAGCAAACCAGTATCAAGAGTTAATCAATCAAAATGTATTCACTTTGGTTAGCCAAAACAAGAGGGAATTGTAAACTGAGTAAAACTGATTTTATAACATACACATTAAAAACATGCATCTTCATCAGACCTTACATAAATTATTCAAGTTGTATCTCTAAGGTTTTTGTTGTTGTTGTTGTTATTGTTTGTTTAAGTGTGGTAGAGGGGAAGGTATCTGTTTCTGACACAGCACGGCTGTGTGAAGAGAGGTTTAAGTCTTCTGAAACCAACAACAAAACAAAACAAGAAAACCAGATGGAAATTTGGATTTGACAGGGAAAGCAAAAGCAACTAAGCAAGGGAATCAGATGTTTCTCTTCCCTCTAGCTTAGAATAAAGTAACTTATGTTACTTCCATACCCTGTGTGAACTTCATTAACCTTAATAATACATTAATATATCATGAAAAAAATCAACTTTAGGCAACCGATACTTGGAGGGTACTTGATATTTTAGATGGGGCATACCTCCCACATTACCTCCACAACCTTGAAGCTTCCTAAAATTTTTGGTAATTAACTTGAATTCAGTTCAATTTGGTGAAATTCTGGGCCTCAAATAGTCCCCAACTATGTACTTCCATGATCATTGCACCAGTGGTAGGGAAGAGGACATTACTAAGATCTTTGCTCTTACGGAGCTCTTAGATAATTATTGTCAAATGTTACTGCTTCAGCTAATAATTTGTCTGCCATAAACAGAACTGACAAAGTGGCAAAAATATGTGGGTATATGCTTTGAGACCATGCTCTCATCTTAGGAAGCCTTAGGGAGGATGGTGACATCTGCCAATCTCCTTGTTTTGTTAATCCCACCTGATACTTTTAAAAACAGTTTTTTTAATGTTTGTTTATTTTTGAGAGACAGAGAAACAGAGCCTGAGCGGGGAAGGGGCGGAGACAGAGGGAGACAGACTCCGAAGCAGGCTCCTGGCTCTGAGCTGTCAGCACACAGCCCGACTCAGAACTCGAACCCATGAGCCGTGAGATCATGATCTGAGTCAAAGTCGGACGCCCAACAGACTAAGCCACCTAGGTGCCCCGGACCACCTGATATTTTTCTAAATCTACCCACTCAGGATTGAGCAACACCATGACTGGTTTCTTGGCCTTCACTCTTCCTTATGTGCATTCTTTACACTGCAGCCAACTCTGATATTTAGTGAGTTTTAGTAGGAACACTTTGGTTAAAACTAGTCAGTGACCCCTCATTTTTTTCAGGATAAAATCTGTGTTCTGATTGATGATATTTGGGATTTTTTCTGCCTGATACTTCTTTTGAGGGGATGGTATGCAATAGTAAGAAATCAAACACTAGAGTTGGGTTCAAATGCTGTCTTCCCTTCTTGTCTGTCCATGTGCCCTTGAACACATATTACCTCTCTATGGCTCAGTTTCTTCATCTGTGAAATGGGAATGATAATTTCACCTGCTTCACAGAGCTGCTGTTAGTGGAAACTAGTTAGTGTCAGTAAGGTGATTTGCAGAGAAAGAGTCCCCTTCAAGAAATGCTAACTATTATTATGACCCCACCTTTAGACACTCCACTTTCATGCTAACCTTCTCCCATTCTTCACTGGGTTGCTCTGAGTTCCCAGAACCTGTGTATGCTGTTGCCTGCATCCTGGTCACTCGGCTAACTCCTACTCGACCTTCAGGACTCTGACTTCTGACTCCGCCGGGAATCAATTTTACCACTTTCCTGCACTGCAGAATAGGTGTTAACACCTAAGAGTTAACCTCTGTCGTAACATTTTGCACCTTATATTTACCTGTTTAGTTCTCTGTCCTTCCTCTCACAGTACATACACCTTGAGGACAGAAACTCTGCCTTATTCCATTTTGCAGGTGTAGCCCCTAGCACAGTGCTTGGCTCACAGGACATGCTTATTAGAAAACTGCCTCCACGAACAAACAAACCTAGAGTGAGAATCCACTAAAAGGAGTAACTTAATATAGGTTATATGACTGAATATCTGAATGCTAAAAGCATATGTGTTTATGAGTCGGCAGGTGTTTGTGTGGAATACCGGTGTCCTCCAGATGTTCACAGGTATGTCTGGAATGATGAGTAGGTGGTCAAGCAAGGTAGGGAATCGGGGATATGTCTCTCCTAAAGAGTTGCACTTTTGATCAGCACAGTTCTAACTGCAGTGAAGAAGCATGCACAACCTAGAGTTTCCCAAGTACTCACGAGTATGGAACCTACCTTTATTAGTGTATTGGGAAAGCCTAAGTATAGTGCCCTAGAGAACACAGTTTGGGAAATACAACTCAGGACTAATATGAGCTGCTATAACCAAAACTACTGTAATTCCTTCTTGGTCCTAGTACTGTTTTAGGAGCTTGTGAGACCCAGTGAAGCCTCTCTCTGGGTAGAGACTAGTTTCAGGTGGAAGCTGAATGGGCCCTATATATAGCAAGTTGAAGCCATTCAGAGAGAACAAGAGAATTGCTTTAGCTCTTACAACCTGGCCTCATATAATATTTCTACTCCCTCCAGAGGTATTTTCTGAGCAAAGGAGATTGGGAACAGTGCCTTTAAAAAGAAAGGTAAGACACAGAATTTCAGAAGGTTTATGGACATGATATGAGTTTTATAGATTTCTCATCAACTACTTCAAAATCCTGTGGGTCACTTATGAAAAATACTGATTCCAGAGGCCTCAGCTTGGACCTAATGATGAAACAGTCCATGAGGCAAAGACTAATGGCCTGTGTTTGTATGGAGGTCCACAGTGGCTCTTATGCTTCCTGATGTTTAGGAACTGTGGTTCTGCTTTGACCCTGAGTAGAGGCCACTTTGAAAATGGACATTTTTTTTTTCTTAACGCTTATTTATTTTTGAGAGCGAGAGAGAGCACGTGTGAGTGAGTGGGGGAGGGGCAGAGAGACAGGGAGACAGAGGATCTAAAGCAAGTTCTGCACTGACAGCAGAGAGCCCGATGCGGGGCTTGAACCCACAAACTGATTGGCAAATCATGACCTGAGTTGAAATTAGATGCTCAACCAACTGAGTCACTCAGGGCCCCGATAATGGAAATTTTATAATAGGCCCTCGGTTTGCCATGTTACTTCTGTAAGTCATAAACTATTACAAGTGGCATCATCTTTATGGTTCTTATTTCCTATATGTATGTATATATATATATATATATATATATATATATATATATATATGTGTGTGTGTGTGTGTGTGTGTATATATATATGTATATGTATATACATACATGTATATGTATACATATATATGTATATGTATATACATATACATATATATGTATATGTATATATATGTATATACATATATATATAATGTATATGTATATATACATATACATATACATTATGTGTGTATATATATACACATATGTACATATACATATACAATACATACATATTTTTAAATATGTATGTTCAAATTTTTAAGGATTTAGATGTTTCATTTTGTGAGAAGAAAAATTAATAGAGTAGTCACTTAGGTCTCTGAGCACCCCCGTACCATCTGTGGAACAGGAGTGGTGCCAGCTGACCTTCCTCTGCAGGTGGGGTTGAGAGAATCAAGTAAGAAAGACAGAAAAGCAAGTGTGAAGTGCAAAGTGCTATGATAAATAAAGTATTATGATGCCTGTATGCAAATTTAGTGGAATGGTAGTCGTTACACATAATAATATTTTTCTTTTTCTTTTTTAAATTTTTTAATGTTTATTTATTTTTGAGAGAGAGAGAGAGAGAAAGAGAGAGAGAGGCAGGCAGGGAGGGGTCAGACAGAGAGGGAGAATCCAAGCAGGCTCCAGGCTCTGAGCTGTCAGCACAGAGCCCGATGCAGGGCTCGAACTCATGAACCATGAGATCATGACCAAAGTTGGATGGTGAAGTTGGATGCTTAACCGACTGAGCCACCCAGGTGCCCTAATATTTCTCTAACTAACGTAGTTTAGTTTATTGTTCCATAGGGTTTAAGAACACATTTTGATAACTGAGAGTTTAGAACAAACAATAATTTCAGATTTATTAAAATATGAACATGATTATTCAAAGGAAGGGAAACCTCTAGGATTGTATAGAATAGGATTTTTATAAAGCATTCTCTTTGAATGTAACAGGAGTTGAACATTAGGATCCCTATTCTAAATACTTCTAAATGACTCCACATTATAAGCACATACTCTGAAATGAATAGGAAATTCATCTATGAAATGAACCCTTTTTCTGATGGCATGGGGGTAGGATTATCAATCACGGCATGTCTAAGGACTCTACATCACTTTTACATAGCGCATTAAAATAAACAGGGGAAATTCACAAACCCTAACATCAAGTTTAACTTTACCTGTCTTATACTTTTGAGAAAAGTCCCCTTTTTCCTATAAATATAAACTTTTATTTTTAATGGAAGAAATTTATTAAGTTCACTCTATTAAAGGTGCATTGAAAAAGGTCAGGAGACAAAATAAATTTGACAGAAAATAGTAAAGTCAAAGTTTTATTCATGTACAATGGTTAAAAATGGAGATATTGAGATAAATTATTTTAAGTGAGAACTGTCCTTTTAATAGGTCTCACTCTTCAACCTTGTCTCATTTTTCATTTTCACGAGAATTTTAATGTATTCTTTTCATTATATAAAACATGCCATATTTGGCCTTTTCATGAAAATGGATCTGATTTTTCCTTTGACAGCCATTCATGTGAAAAGAACAGGTCCCGTTTCTGTCCATTGCCTACATGTACATGTTCATAGAAATCATAGATTTTTTTGTAAAATATACTTTATGCTATAGAGTGTCTAATCCTAGAAATTCAAAGCATTTTGGTCAATGATTGTATCATATTACCTTTCTCTGTGTCAAGGGACACCTGTGGTCAGGGGTTCCAAATCCCAACCTAACTCTTTCTAAATTATGTGATTACCATTTTCAACACAGAGGAACAGAAATACAGGCAATAAAATCACCAGCCCCAAGGGGAATTAACCCCAAATTAATCTCAAAGACTTTCCGTATCTCTCATTATATGTATAATGATTGCTACTTTTAATTCAAGGTGCAGTTTGTTCTACATTTTTGGGGCATGGATAAATAGACCTAATCACTCTTCTGCTATTTTATATATAAGTATAAAGAGTGTGTGTGTCTGTGTGTGTGTATGTGTGTGTGTAGTTTTACTCTGATCGTGGTATTTTAATAGTTGGTTGATAACTTTATTGGCTTAAATTTAAACCTTTCTAAGAGGAAACATTAATAATCATCAGTGTTGTTTATCTTATCATTTTTTTCTTCTTGAAAAGTATTGCCAAGTTTTTGCATAGTAGTCTTTCCATGCTGGAGCACAGTTGTACTCAGCACCAGTACTGCTAACTGCTTTAGGACCGGTAAGAAAAATATAAAAATATAATTATATGGTTACTGAATTCAGAAATCAATAGATAGTTTATACAATATTCAACAAGATACTCTCACATCTCCAGTAAAATTCCAAAGCACCAAATTGTCTTCCTGGTTTAAAGTAACACCATAATTAATTGATTGTTTTAAATTTAATATGATCTTGCTCTGGTGTCTTTTCTGAAACAAGAAAAATTCCAAAAGCAAAGTGTAGTTATGCCAGACATTTCACAATGGCACAGGCAGGCAGGAGTTGTCCGTGGGTGGGGAGAGAGCGTGGTAAGGTGCCTCTCTCTTTATCCCTGGCTCTGTGACCTGGATGAAAAATAGGTAAATACAATGACAAAACCAAAACAGTAACAAAGGGGGAAAAGGCACAGGACTGCATGGAAATTAGGACTTAAACTATTTTGTCATTATTTTGTTGTCATTGTTTGGATTTGTTTTTGGTTTTTAAAGGAAGTTACAACAAGGAGCAGATAAGGACATATAAATTGGCAGCAGCTTGCAGTTTATGATAATGACAGTCCCGAAGGGACTTGGCTTTCTTGGTGACATTGAAGTAAATTGCACTACTCAAGATGTATACTAAGAAGGATAGATAATGAGATGTACGGAGAAGGCATGATTGCTGTTTTTATGGTATTGTTGACGATCAAAATGAATGGAAGGGAAGGGGGGACCAGGTGGAGTTTCTTGGGTTAACTTTAATGTATATGATGAATGGCAAAATTTCTACTTCCTTTAGAGGGATCAACAACATATAAAAGTGTCTTAAACAATCACTGGCTACTATTTCAATGCTTTTTTTTAACATCTAGTACCTTTGATTTACTCTAAATTCCTAATTTCTTGTTGAGTAAGATCACTTTTGTTTACTTGCGTTACCAATAACATTTGTTTTTCTTTTTTACATGAGGGAAGAGAAAGAGTGCTAGAGCTTCTCCATCCAGAAACAGACACAGCTCTCACGTAAAATTCTGTCCTCAGAAGATGCCAGACAATACAGGGGATGTTTTACCTAAAGAATAGAACCTTTTGGCCTTGACAAATCTCCCACTCTGAATGCTCTGCTTTTAACCAAAACTGTGATAAAAAGCACGTGTATGTGTGTGTGTGTGTGTGTGTGTGTGTGTGTGCGCGTGTGCATGCACAGAGGCATGGCCAACAGAAAGCTCTCACATCTGCAGGACGTATTTCTATTTTTTACAGTGGCCTGAAGATACCGCGTGCTCCTGAATTCCTTAGGCCAGTCTTTGTTGTTGCGGTATATGGTAGCCACACAGTATCTGACTACTACTTGCTACCTTCTTAATTCTGTACTGTTCACCGATTAGAAGGTAGAATAAAATGGATGATTTCTGGTCATTTTAGAATAGGGATGAAGTAGGGATGGGTATCATTCTATTAAAGTAACTTTATTTCTCAAGGGAAAAGGGGTTGGTGGCCTCTGCCTTCCTTACAAAGAAAAGTGACCTGACATCTCCCCTTTCCCTCTTCTCTTCTGTGCTTTCTCTCTCCCTGGTCCTATTGAGAGGAGATTCACTCCTAACAGAGTGTGTCATTTTAAGTTGACTTTCTCAGAGCTGAGCTAAGAGCCATTGCCAAGGCCAGTGGGCGTAAATTCAGTCCGCCTGACGGGAGATGACAGGCTGCGGGATTTATGACTTATTTGAGTTCTCATACATCACCCTCTGTGTCGCTCGCTTATGATGGTCCTGCCAAAAGATAAAGAAGTGTAGGACGCTTGGTACGGGCTGTGGTGACAGGCCAGGGACAAATGTCTCTGTTGGGTAAATTGATTTGAATGGCTGTAGTGAAATATCAGGTTAGGTTGAAAATATGATTGGGTTTAATGATCCACTGACTTCATAGACTGTTGGGATTCCAAATCCCGGACAAGTTAATTAAGGTACCCTATGAAGGGGGTGTGTGTGGTTATTTGTAAATCCATATAATTATTAATGTCAGTAAATACCACTATGTAAAAATCTAGACCAGTTTTAATATATTGAATCTTCAGGGAGTACAAGAAATATTACTTACAATTTATAGAGTATTTATCTGGGAAAAACTGTTGAGAATATTATTTCTTTCCCCACACCCCACACTCACCGGAGACCTAAAGGCATAAAAATATGTAATGAAAAGAGAGAGAACAGATAAACAGTTTATTCTCTGCTGGTAAAATTTAGTAGACTTAAGCTTTATAAGAGTAGTGGAGGGAGGATTTTTGCTGTGCGTGAAAGCGTTAGCCCACTAAACCGAAGACGAAATGGATTCCTTTTTCAGTTATGAAGAAAAATATCGTTACCTAATTTTTGAGTGTGGCTGTTCCATTAAAAATAATAGATTCTCTTTGTAGGGCCAACATTTCTGGCAGATTTCTGTTTCTCCATTTAAAGTTGCCTCTAAATTTCTGAGTTTTACTTTCCACAATGGGTATGCTTTCTTTACTGTTCTTTATCCCCAGGTAATTGGTGTTGACTGTGTATAGTTTCATTTTATTTTGGGGCAAGCGTGACTGATTTCATCTTCCAGAAGTGTTTACAAAACGCACTTTACACGTTTCCTTTGCTTCAAGGAGCCCTACGGACATCAAAGTGAATGTCAAGGAGAAGTTCCCCTGGTCCTTCTTGACCCACGGAGCCACAGGCAGGTGGGATCCCTGGCTTCCTGCTCCCCTGTTCTGTCTTGATCTCTGGACAAATCCTCCTCCTTTATTTGGCATCAGGTGTGATTTCTTTGTTGCAGTGACTGACAGGGAGCCCCAGAAGGCCACCTCTGATGCATGTGAGGAGGATGGTAAATCCGGCTCAGGGAGGAAGGAAACCTATTGCTGCACATGTTCCACTTTTAGAACTCCAAAACACAGAGTCAGCATTCGGGAGCGTTGTGTTCATTTGTCGACGTGGCACAAAACCCACCTCCGCATTCTGAGGAGAGGCCCCAGCTTAACTGCAAAACTTGACACCCTCTCCATAGAATATGGAGGTGCCTCTGTCTTAGAGGCAGCCCTTAGGCAAGGCAGGTCTTGTATTCTCCTGCCCTTTCATCAGCTTCAAGGCATTGCAAGGAATGCCTACTGAGAACAGTGTGTTTGCCCAAGTTGGGACCCATAGCTATTTGGGGGCCTCATTGTTCCATGGGTTTCCAACTCAGCGCTGTACAACACCATTTCCGTTCAAAACTTTTGTTGTTTTCTTTCTTTATCTCCTGTTCTTCTTTATAAAGGTTATCAAGAATCAGAAAGACTGAGAAATTTGTCCAAGGTCGCACAGCTTGTAAGGGGCAAGGCAATGTTGAACCCGGTTGTGCCTGTCTCTAAACACACATTCTGCACCACACCATTTGCCCGCTGCTGTGTAGGCAATAAACATCTGTCAGTCCAGTTCCCGCTCCAGGCTCTAGTCTTGGCATTCCTGCTCTTAGTTCTCTCTGACCTCCTTCACCAGTCATGCACTCATCCAGGCCCCCTTCTGTGATGCCTTTCCTATGATCTTTTCATAGCCCATTGATTCTTCTTCTTCAGACCTTGGAACACATGTCACTCCCAAGAGGTGTTCTGTTAATCTCAAGGGCCTTCCCCAGTTACACTCTGTCTCGTGACCCCAAGGCTTTCCTTTACAGCAATGATCTCATTTTGTAATTATTTGGCTTACCTCGTCTACCCCTGCCGCCGGTGTAAACTCCATGAAAATAAGAATACCACCTAAGTTGTTCACCCCCAGATGCGTCAGTGTCCTGCAAATAGTAAACCCCAGTAATTGTTTCATAAACGAGTACATAGCTGGAAGAATAAATGTTCCCAGAGAGATGCAAGTATAAAATAAATCCAATCTTAGGAGAAGTGTGGTCAATATTCTGACAAGGATTTGAGCGAACTACTGTAGCTATACAGATAAAGATGGGTGAAGAAGGATGAATGAACATTAGGGAAATCTCAGACTGTCCTAGAGGAGGGAATGTGTGAACTGAGTCTGGTGGAAAGGTAGGATTTCAATATACAAAGGTCATGGGAAAAACATTTCCGTAAGAGTAAACATAAGCACACATAAGTAGAAATGTGTGGGGTATGTATTGACATAACAGTAGGAGGACCGGAGTTCAAATTCTGACTTTTTCTTTCAATAGCTATTGATTTTGAACCATATGTTTAATAAACATTTTTGAGAGCCTTCTAAATCCAGGCACTTTCCCGTCAGCTTTCCCCCCTTGATCTCAGTTTCTTTGGCTATTAAGTGAGGATGATAATTTGTGGTTTAGAGTTTTTTATGAAATAATGTAGGTCAAAGAAGCTCGTGTTTAGCAGGTATTTCCATCCGTGGAGATCGTAACTGAGTTTAGGTGACCTCCTAACTCCGGGAAAGTTTATTTTAAGTCAAGGAGCAGATTCATTGTAATGCCATAATTAGAATGGATACTCACATTTGCAGAAAACAGACTATATACTATGAATAAATGGAGTTTGTTTCTGAAGTGCTAGGCTTAGAGTTAGAGGAGGTAAGTTCTGGTCTCAGTACAACCTTGCATTCTGGGAAACTCCAAAACATCATTCAATTCATTAGTGTCTCAGTATCCTTGTTCTTGAAATTGCTGTTAACATAAAAAAGACCTGGATGTGAACTTAACCTCTTTCCTGAGGAAAGTTAAGATCACGTCTCTCTAGAACATTAAGCTTACACAGAAAGGGCCACCTGAAGTGCATAATGGAAGTAATGTGAAAAGAGGAGAGAGCCCTTCAATCATTTTCACAGCACAAAGGTGCTCCTGCCACTCATAATTTTAATACAGAGACTTATATAAATTAAGTAATGATTCGGGGTTAGCCAGATCCCCTAATGTTCTGAGGTTTGTCATGGTGAATTGTGTTGCCACTTAGCAAGTGCATACTTAAAGAGAAGAATGGGAAGGGAAAGAAGGTTAGCAGAATAGTAAGTGACTAGAAAATGTTAAATGCAGCCCTGAAGGGAAAGCAAAAGGAAAGGAAGAGTGTAGGAGAAAAAGAAAGTGGAGAAACCAATCAGCATAGCAAGAGGAAACCAAGTAGAGGGGAATCCTAGCACAAGGGAAGAGGGCCTTTTCATTTATCTACTTAAACATTCCCCTCTTCTTTTTTTTTTCTTTTAATTTTAAATGTTTATTTATTTTTGAGAGAGAGAGAGAGAGAGAGAGAGAGAGAGAGAGAGCGCAAGCAGGGGAGGGGCAGAGAGAGAGGGAGACTTAGAATCTGAAGCTGGCTCCAAGCTGTCAGCACAGAGCCCAGTGTGGGGCTCGAACTCTTGAACTGTGAGATCATGACCTGAGCCGAAGTCAAAGGCTTAACTGACTGAGCCACACTGGTGCCCCCACATTCCACTCTTCTTAGTGGTGTGGCTGCCTTTTTGAAAGGAAGGAGATTGTGCCGGGTCCTGTCAATCTTCCTTAGAAACAGACAATTCCCTGAATTTTATTCCATGGGATCCCTAATTGATGGCTCCTTTTCCATTAAGCAGTAAACAAGTAAGTCAGCTTTAGCCAGGTTCTTGAGGAGATCATTTTGCAAGGAGAAAAAACACTGAAATTCCAGAGTCTGATCCCATCTGCAATAGTGCTTATTGGGTGGATACTTAACACATGGTTTTCCTATTATCCCCATTTTAGAGATGAGAAAACTGAGGCTAAGACTAGTTAAGTAATTTACCCAAGTTCAAAGGACTCATGAGCAGTGGAACCAGATTTGAATTTCATTCTCTCTGACTCCAAAGCTCATGCTGTATTTTTTATTTTGTTAATACAAAATAGTATGTATATATACTCAGTAAGATGAGGTTATGGGTTAATTTTAAAATATAAGATCATCTTTGGAGAAAGTATTCTTTTTTTTCGCTCCCTTCTTAATGTTGGCTAGAAAATTAGAATAGGAAAGATATGGCAAGTGTGCCTTTTGTTGGAAATAGCTAAAATTGCTCACTTTAACAATAAAGTTCTGCCATCTGGGATATTGCAAATTCTCCTAAATTGGTATGGTTTGTCCTGCTGTCTTGGAAAGGGAGCAACTAGTTCAGGGGAAAGGATTCAAAATGCAGCAAAGGGATTTTTTTTTTAAGATTTTGCTTAATTATCACTGCAGTGGAATGGCTGGCCAAAGTCAGAAATCTTTTATTTCCGCTCAGTGAGCAGCCCAATAAAGCTTCAGAAGGTACAGTACAAACAAATGCTGTTTCATTTTTTTCCACCTCTCAAAAAAAGTTAATCAGGAATTCATTTTTTTAGAATAATCCTGTGTTAAATCAAGCGGCCAGACAATGAAATAGGAATTAAAGAAAATGAAATGGTGGGAATTATCATAAAAATATGAAATTTTGTCAAAAAGCCTACCAAGTGAATTGGCTAATAAGCACCTACAATTTATTGCCTTTTTGCTTCTCTCTTCACTGGCATCTTTGTGGTTCTTCATTTTGTGCCAACACAAGTTACCTATAATCCTTAACAAATATCCATTATAGATACTGGGAGTGGCCAGTAGATTTGAAAGCAAAACAAGATGGTGGCATGAGCCAGGAAGTGGGCAATGGGGTGGGTTAATATGGATTAGGATGAAGGATTTTTTTTTTAGTTACTTTTTTAAAAAAGCTTATTTATTTGTTTTGAGAGAGAGTGAGAGAAAGAGCAGGGGTGGGGCAGAGAGAGAGAGGGAGAGAGAGAATCCCAAGCAGGCTCTGTGCTGTCAGCACAGATCCCCATGAGGGGCTCAATCTCATGAAGCGTGAGATCATGACCTGAGCTGAAATCTAGAGTCAGATGCTTAACCAACTCAGCCACCAGGCACCTAAGGATCAAGGATTTTAATAGGTGACTCTTGACTTGAGTAAAGCCAGTTTGTGCCGTGACCCTCCATCCTGTTAAGCCTGGCAAGGAAATTTGCTGGAAGAATTATTGAACAGATTTGAAATTACACACTTAGGCAATTTTCCCAGATCTTTTATTTCTGAGGACTACAAGGTCATAGAGATAGGGCCATAGGCTCAGTGAGGTTCATTTGGCTTGTAGCGTCTTGGGACCTGTGGTCTGGGACCGGCCCTGCTGTGTTGGTCTCGGGTAGGCTGATGTCATTTGGGCTCCAGCAGGTTGTGGGTGGCTGCGTTCCTACAGAGGCGGCCATGCATGCTGTGCTTCTTTGTGGATGTGAACTGCCTGCCTCACTTGTCGGACTCTGGTTCCATAATGTGGCAGTGGGAAAAAGGGTTTTCTTTGTCTCTGCACAGCACAACAGTCTATGGTTGGGAGACCTTCGTTCACACTGAAATAAATTGAATGCTACCAGGTAAAGGCTCTTTTGTGAATATAGCACGGCTACAAGATTTCTCACCCTCAGCCCTATTGATATTTTGGATTGGATAATTCTTTGTTGTGGGGTTGTTCTGTGCATTGTGGGATGCTTAGCGGCACCCCTGGATGGTACCCACTTGATGCACCTTCCTCCAGTCATGACAATGAAAACTGTCTGTAGACATTAACAAATGTCCCCTGTGGGAGGTGGGCAAAATTGTTCCTTGGCTGAAGGATTAGATTTTGTGCCTTTTGAAATAAGACCACTGTTTTTGGTTTGTTTTGTTTTTTCTTCCTTCTAGTTTTACTCAGCAGAGCTAGGCTTTCTTTTAAGATAGACTTCCAACATACATCCCTGATTCTTCTTGAGAAAACATATTGCATTTTAACCTTTCAGTGGCTTACTGTCCTCAAATAGGAAGTTGATGAAAATAGTAGTCCATGCGCATATTTTTGAGCCAAACTCAGTTTGAATTAAGGATTTGCTACCATCTATCTATGTGACCTTGGCCAAGTGATGTTACAGGATCTAAGTCTCCCTTTACGTGCGAGATGAGGGGAATAACACTTGTACCCTTTCACCCTGTTGTGGTGGAGCTGACATGAGATAAATTAGTGACAGCAGATAGCACAAAGCCTGGCCCATGCTGAGAGCTCAATAAAAGTTTTCTGTCCTTATCACTATTGCTGACAATATTTTTGAAAAAATTAGTTGTCTTGTTATTATTAAGCTATTGTTTATTTTTTCTTTACCAAATACTTCCTATGTGTTTATCTCGGAAACTAGACTCCCAAGAGCATACACACATGCACGCAGGGGCACAGACACACACAAGGTGATAAGATGCCTGGTTTCATGTACCATCTTGGGACAAATCCACGACATTTTGATTAGCCCTTCTAGCTTTTTCTGCTTCTCCTCTCACTGTTCCTCTTTCCTCCCATTCTTTCCTTCTGGAGCCACCATCAGATGAAGCACAAATCATCTCCTTGATTTGCAGCCCATGCTCCAATGAGAAAAATCCTATAGTGGCTTTTGATTTTATGCTTCATTGCTTAGGCTTCCTCATAAACACCATGGCATCTTAAAAAACAAAAACAGCAGCTTTCTTTTGGCCAGAACTTTATCAAATCTTGTGTCTATAATGGCTCAGACTACCAGAAAATGAGAAAATCCATTTTTGTGAGGTTGTTTGCTGCAGAAGCAAAGTGACCTTGAGGGAACACCGGCTCCATGTTTGCTTTTCATGGCATTGCCCACATCCCTCCTCCTTCATCTCCTCCTGCTTCCCATTCAGTTCCTCAACAACCGGCAATCACTCTACCCTCCCGCTCCAAATTTATGACCGAGAACAGGTCATAAACAGAGAAGGCCAACCCTAATCCCAGGTACTGCACCTTCCTGTTTGCAGGAGGTACGACAGCTTGATGGGACCGTAAAGAATAAGCCTGCATTCCTACTTGCCCCATGAATCATGCCCTACAAAAATGACTAGCAAGGGGGTACTTCAGGGACTTCAGGTGACTCAGAGCCCTGAGGCAGGGCTTCCCCTAAACCACCTAGAGCAAAGGGTCCCTGTGGACGTCCTCTCTGTGGTGGCCTGACAAATCAAAGTGATCTCACAAGTAGGAAGACCTCACAAACTCACAGATCATAGGGAGCTGGCTTTTTAAGTGATCCACATGAAATGGTAGAGGCAACCCCAGCTTACTAATGCTCAGAAAATTACAAAAGTACCACCTGGAATGGCACACCTACTGGAAACACTTGGAAAGTAGGAACACACCTTTTATAAATGTCCTCTTCCTCCTCTAGTTGCCTCTTAGTATATATCATTGGCTGGTGCATCTCAAACTTGAGAGTGCATGGGGATCACCAGGATGCTCTTGCTTACTTTCTGATTCTGTTAGTCTGGGTGGGGCCTGAGAGTCTGCATTCTTTGGTGTACTTCCAGGTGATACTGATGCTGCTAGTCCTTCAACCACATTTTAAGCAGTGAGATACTAGAATGTTTCAGAGCTTTCTTTCCCTCCCCCTTCCATTCCCCACCCCAGAATTGTTTCTTTTGGAATGGCACTTGCCAGCTTTTGCAGGACAGTAATAATCATCCCAGTTGGTTTTGAGCAAAACTAACTTTTCTATGTCCCGGAAATATCAGAACTCTTGAGAGCTTGAGCTGTATTGTTATTATTGAGTTTTTCCCCCTAATATGATTGATTTTTTTAAAGTTTATTTATTTCTTTTGAGAGAGAGAGAGAGAGAGAGATAGAGAGAGTGAGTGAGTGAGTGGGGGAGAGGCGGAGAGAGAAGGAGAGAGAGAATATCAAGCAGGCTCTGCACTGTCAGCACAGAGCCTGATGTGGGGCTTGATCTTACGACCATGAGATCAGGACCTGAGCTTGAATCAAGAGTCAGACGCTTAACTGACTGAGCCACCCAGACACACCCCCTAAGATGATTTAAAAAATAAATTCTTCTGACACATGGCCTTCCAGGTTATTCTGTGATCACTGGTGTAATGGCGGAGTCTCAGCCCAACACTGCAGAGAACAGCTAGTTCTTTCACCATTTAGCTCCAGGTAGAACGGGGCACTTGTGGCATCGGTCAAAATTTGCTTCTACCTGTTCATCTAGGTTGAAGCAACCAAGTGACACACAACCTATGTAGCACCTTTCTGCATTTTTGGATACTTCCCTTTCTAGGTCTGACAACAATAGCTGTAGTCTTGAGTTTGAGATACACAACTGGGGTCCATTATCACGGTCCTTATGAAAGAACACTGAGTGGAAGAAGCAATTCTGGGAGAGCCCAGCGATTTGCACATGTGTATGAAGATTGAAAGGGATACTTTTCTTCCATGAGAGAAACCCATAAGCTGACATTTAGCAAAGAGTGGCTCAAGGATTGGACCGTAGGACATGCTCCTAGACAGCTAATGTTCCCTTCACCTGTTTGCCCAGGTGACATGTGCTATAGACCTCACATGACTTCAGTTCTGCTGCCAAACTCCTCCCTACATGCTTCTTTCAGTGATTCATGACTTAAATCTTTTGGGACACAGGGCTTTATGGCAGAACAAACACAGGATTTGAATTAGACAACCTGGGCTCAACTGTCAACAGTTCATTATATGACCTGGCTCTAGCTCTTAATTCTCTAGACCTAAATGTCCTCCTCCCCCAAAACCTGAAAATAGGTACTTACCCAGGTATTTTTGAGGATTCTGTGATATAAAATAAAATAGAAAGGCCTAGCATAATATCTGACACAAGAGCCATGTGATAAACTTTAATGCCATAGTGTCTTGAAGCAGTTTGTATATACTAAATTGGACAGAAATAAGCAAGCTATCATGGTGACTACTTATATGGACCATGGAGTCAGCCTGACTGGGTCTGAACCCTAGCCTAGCTCTGTCTTTATGGTGTGACCATTGATAGGTTTACTTCAATCTTGAGGCCTCAGTTTTCTGGATTTTGAGGATTGCATGAGTTACTACAACTACAGAAGGGTTCCTGACACATAACGAGTGTTCCTAATATTATGACATGAATTTTGTTTCAATGAGATCTCAGTACTTAGAGAGTAGCCAGGAAAAAAGAAAAAGAAAAAGAAAGAAAGAAAGAAAGAAAGAAAGAAAGAAAGAAAGAAAGAAAGAAAGAAAGAAAGAAAGAAAAGCAACCCCCACTCTCTTCCCTCCCTTCTCCCCACAAAACCAAACCAAAGCAAACAAACCAAACAAAACACTGCTATCACAGCATTCTTTTAGTTTTGATATAGTATCTAAGAAGCTGTTCTCCTCGACTACTTTGAACTAGTTCAGACTTGGCAGGAGTTAAAAGTTTTGAGTTATAGTCTTGACAAAAATTAATTTGGGATGGATCATAAACCTAAATGCAATAGCTAAACTTATAAAGCCTCTAGAAAAAATATAGGAAAGTATTTTTGCAGTCTTGAGGTAGGCAATGAGTTTTTGGAGAAAGTACAAACAGAGTAAGCATAAAAGAAAATATCAGTAGATGGGATTTGATCAAAATTAAGATTTTCTGCTCTTCAAAAGATTTCCTTAGGAAAGTTAAAGGGTCATTCACAGATGGAGAGAAAATATTTTCAAGACAAATATCTAAAAAGGACCTACGTTCAGAATATATAGACATCTCCTACAAATCAATAATGAAAAGATAATAAAAAATGGGTGGCTCAGTTGGTTAAGCGTCCAACTCGGCTTAGGTGATGATCTCACAGTCTGTGATTTAGAGCCCTGCATCAGGCTCTTTGCTGACAGCTCAGAGCCTGGAGCCTGCTTTGAATTCTGTGTCTCCCTCTCTCTCTGCCCCTTCCCTGCTCACACTCTTTCTCTCTCTTAAAAATAAATAAAATGCATTTAAAAAATTAAAAATGGGCAAAAATATTGAATAGACATTCCATAAATGTATGCAAATGGACAACAGGCCCTGTGAAAAGATGATCCACATCTTTAGTAATCAGGAAAATATATGTTATTATCACAATGAGATATAATTTTATACTCACAAAAAATGCTTAAAATTAAAAAGGCAGCACTAATGTTGGTGAACATTGGACCTACTGGAATTTTCATGCATCACAGATGGGAATGTAGAATGGTACGACTACACTGGAAAATTGTTTGGCAGTTTCTTAGACAGCTAAACATAAATCTAGAGAGGGATACAGTAAGTTCACTTTTAGGCATCTATCCAAGAACAATAAGGGCATATATCCACAACAAATATTTATGTAAAACATTTATAGTAACTTTGCAATAGCCTCATACTGGAAACAGGGCAAATGCCCATCAACAAGAAAGTAGATGAATAAAACATGGTATATTCATATGATGGCATACTACTACTAATAAAAATGCACTGTGGAGCACCTGGGTGGCTTAGTCGGTTGAGCATCTGACTTTGGCTTAAGTCATGATCTCAAGGTTTGTGGGTTCGAGCCCAGCATTGGGCTCTGTGCTGACAACTCAGAACCTGGAGCCTACTTCAGATTCTGTGTCTCCCTCTCTCTCTGCCCCTTCCCCATACACACTCTGTCTCTCTCTCAAAAGTAAATAAGCACTAAAAAATTTTTTTTAAATGCACTATGGATAAATGCAGCATCATGTATATATCTCAAAAACAGTATAGTGTATGGGAGAAAAAAGACACCACAGAGTACATATTACATAATTTATATAAAGTTCAGTAACAGGCAAAACTAGTCTATATTATGAATCAGAACATTGATTACCTATGAGGGGTGAATGGTGACAAGAAAGGACAGAAAAGAGCTTTCTGGGTGGCTGAAATGTTCTATATCCTGATGGGAGTATTGGTTTCATGGACATATTGATTTGCTTGAACACATCCAGTTGTATACTTAAAATAATTTATTTCACTTTATGTGACTGTACCACAACTATATCTAGATAGATAGATAGATAGATAGATAGATAGATAGATAGGTAGATATGAATTATTCTTCAAGTAGGACTTCTCTGAACCCAAATTATTTGTTATACTCTTTTCCTCCATCAGAATTTCTGCTCTGCAGTTGGCCATCATCTGGAGAATAGAGAAACAGGAAATATCATAACAGAAGGAAAAAAAAAGCTCCTTAATTAATTATGCATATCTCTCTAATGCCTGCACCTTGCCCTCCAGATAAATTATTCCATTGTGAAGCCTCTCCTGGGGGTATCTCTTACAAGTGCCCTTTATTTCTGGGCTTCTGCACTTTAGCTTTCCTGTCCCCATCTTTTCCCTGGGTTATCTCCTGTGGAATAGAATTGATAGCCCTTTCCATTTGAGTTGGACTCTTCATTCAGATTTTCCTAAGCACATTATAAACTCTAATTCATTTATATTATCATAAATGGTAATGTCCTGTGAAAAAGAGAGGTTATGGCACCAATTAAACTAATCTTCTTGTAGTCACTCGTCAAATCAATGTCAGTTCAAACACTTGAACCAAGAATTGATGCATCCCCATTTGTCTGCCAGATTGATGACAGCACAGCGACTGAAATGAAGGCGAAACCCCAGTCCATATGTGGAGATCATCCCATCGTGTTCTTGGCACATGGATCTACTAGTAGGTACAGTGAGAAGAGAAGAAAAGGAACAGTCCTGGACTGGACAAGGGTCCAATAGGCAATATGTATCACTTGTCTTGAAACACCCAGGTGGATACCTATAGAAGAATATCCGTGCATCCATTCACAGAGTTTCAAGGCTGGTTTGTGGCAGAATCACTTCACTTAAGTCACTGCTGACTTAAATGAAACCCAGATCATTGAAGTCACATACCCAAGGTCACACAGCTTGTTGTTTCCAAGATCTGCTGACTGCCAACCCTGACACATTGCCACTTTAGACTTCATGTATTCCAGACCACATGAGAGATTTCCCTATTCTGTGAACGCTCTTGTGTTTACAAAACAGAAGCATTTAAATACTTTGTTTCATTTGGGCATGGGGTAGTAAATAAATAATACAAATATTGCCTCCCACTGCAGGCAGTCTAACAGCAACTGACAGTTGGACAGTAAATGCCCTATGACAGACACTCTTCTGAATGTTTGACATGGCTAATTCATTTAATTCTCAATATCCTGTTGGTGGTACTATCGATAAGCCCCATTCTACAGTTGTGGAGACAGAAGTATAAAGTTGAACAGCCTGTCACAAATGCAGTGTTTAAATGGCGGAGCCAGAATGGGAATGCAGATTGTTGGTTCCAGCAGCCACACCTCTGACCTGTTTCCTCTCCGCACGACAGGAGGTAGAGAGGATTTGTTTCTTTTAGAAAAAGAACTAATATCTCAATGAAGCAAACCTATGAGTGACTAATGAACGTACGTAATAACAGCTGATGTTAAATGAGCAGTTGTTGCAGTGCCAAGTGCCTTATTTCATTTGAATTTTCACAACTCATCGAAAAAGTGTTATCATCCCCTTGTTACACACAAAGAAACTGAGATGTACAATGTTAAAGGAGCACGTGCCCACGGCCACAGCGTTGGGAAGGCGTGACCTGAACAGTCTGGCTCCAGGGGCTGCTTCCCTTGAAGGCCTGCAGGATCGTTGTAATAAAATGGCATTTGTTCAATCAGCTTTAATTGATGAGCTACTAAACAGAGCCTGCACTAAACAAGATTTCATCAGAGAAACATTTATGCTTAGCTGTTTCTGAGCTGGAAGGTCTCTCTGATTTGATGTAGACTGCCTTCATTTTTATGGAGCTGGCATCAAACTGATTTTAGAAAGAACTGGCTCTTCTCCAGGGTCTTCCTGGTCAGTGTGACCTGGCATATTTTTTGGTTGAAACCACTAAATCTCAAAGAAGGGGCAGGGTTGGGAGAGATGTCAGTGTCCTCCCCAGGGAGGTGTCAGTTTCTGGAAGAGGGGAGGGGGACGCTTGTTCCAAAACCAAAGCAGTACGAGAGGGTTGATTTTGAACTTGACGTAGGACTTGCTCTTCCGTATCCCTTAGCTAAGATAAAAAAGTTTGCACCAAGCCAGCAGTGTCAGCATTCACATTGGTATCTTGTGATTGGAGTAAAAAAATATATACATATGTTTCTTTTTCTAAAATTATTTTGCTTTTCGGTTTGTGTTTAGTCACAATTTTTAAATTGTTTAATGTTTAATGCCCCAAGAGAGAGGATGGGGATTTTGTTTTTGAGAACCATACTTTTTAAGTTTGAAGAAAGCTGGCTGAAACAGATATAGGAGTAGCTACCATGTATCCATCCCTGCTGTGGAGTTATTGCAAATAAGACCTAGTGGCAGCTCTGAGGCATTTTGAAGAATTTAGATTCTCGTCATCCAAAGGAAAATCTGTACATTTATTTGAACTTGAAAACCATGGCAGGTGTTTCTAGGGAATCCCAGGCCCTGAGTAGAGGGAAGGAATTATTTCTGGGATAAAGCTCACATCAGTGTTGGGTCAGGAAACTCAGTTCACGTTGCTACGAAGAATGAAGGCTGATTTTTCACAGTATCAGCTTTCCAGGAGACCTAAGACTTGTGGATTCTCATTTACAAACCCCGTACCCTGCCGTAATTACCCTGGATTGATTTTTGGCATGTGAAGAGCGATGGGCCACACTCCTCACAAATCCTCATCCTCTGGGCTGGGACAGAAAACTTGGCCTGAACCTCTGAATCCACAGTGTTAGAGATGAACTCTGTTTCTCCCTGGGGAGCTTTCTCACTGCCAGATGGCAGAGGGCTTTCCTGGATTTGAGATGGAAAAAAGGACTGCTCTCCCACAGTCTTGTCTCATGTACTATCATCTTGTGAGTAATTACCCCAAGTAAGCGCCACTCCTCTAGTCAAGATCCAAAACTTCACCTTGCCTGCCTCTTAGGGATCAGAGGCTGCCTGTTTAGAGCCCACATCTGCAGTGTTTTCTGGACTTCCTTGCCTGCATGGGCTCCCACACTTCAGTCACATTTTTTGAGTGCGTATGAATGTGCTTACCTAACAAGGATGTGCAGAAGCAGTTGGCCTTCGAGTACAAAGTAATGCAAGAGACAAGTAGGGGTTTAATTAGTCTTATTTAAAAAAAACCCCACAAAGGTTCTATTTCTTTTCCTTCATGTTTCACTCATCAATTATTTAATTAAATGCATCCATCCTTTCAAGACTAGTTGTGTTATTACTACGTGCCTCTTCTTGTACTGGCTTTTGAGATCTCTGGATGAAGAAAACAAACAAACAAACAAACAAAATAGGGATGCTCCTCTTATGAGGATCACATCTAGTTGTAGATATGAAAGAAACTGAAGCAGCTAAGCTTAACAGTAAGAACTAACATCTATCCAGTATTTAGTATATGCCAGCTGCAGGTTCTTTTTTTAATTCAATGTAGTTAACATATAAAGTTATATTGGTTTTAGACCTATAACATAGTGACTTGAGTCTTCTGTACATTATAAAATGTTCATCTTGATAAGTAGAGTCACCATCTGTCACCAGGGAAAGCTAACATAATACCTGACAGTGTTCCTAGCAGAGGATATAGCATGCATGATAGTCCCAAGGAGAAGAAAGTGGGAGAGAGACATGGAGGCTTGGACAGTTCAAACAACACAAAAGCCACTGGGCTGAAGGCTTATGGTAGAAGTGGAGATATTTATGAGATTGGAATAGTATGGTAGCAAGGACAGAGCTGCACGGTCCTATTTGCCAAACTTGGAATGTAAAGACATTGAAATATTTTGAACAAAAAAGTTACCTTACTCACTTGAGATTTTAATTTTTTTTTAATTTTTATTTATTATTGAGCGACAGAGAGAGTTAATGAGTTGGGGAGAGGTAGAGAGAGAGGGAGACGCAGAATCTGAAGCAGGCTCCAGGCTCCTAGCTGTCGGGCCAGAACCCGATGTGGGGCCCAAACCCACAAACCGTAAGATCATCACCTGACCTGAAGAATGATGCTTAACCCACTGAGCCACCCAGGTGCCCCTGCACTTGAGATTTTAAAATAAGATCCCTCTTGTTGTCAGGGCATAAGACCTAGTGTCTCTTGCAGTGTCCAGGCAAGAGGTGAAGGAGGCTTGGCTGTGGATGGACTAGAAGGCTCCGTGTATGGTGAGGTTATGGGGCTTCCTTGATGGCCATCTCTCACTTCTTTGCACTTGCTGCTTCCATCCCCTTCAAGAGGATTTTTGACTTAAGCAAAAACTTTTCACATAAATTTGTCCCATTTGGGGATTCATCCTCCATTCAGGGGGGCCAACTCCAGCAGGCTTCCTGTTCAGAATATGCCATTGGAAATGCTGACAGTGGAGGGACCTCACTTAGTAAACCATAATAGGAGAGACAAACTGAGGATTCCCTGCGTAACATAGAAAATTTACTCTGAGCGCTTGGAAGTAGGGCTAATGCCACTTAAAAATTTTCTTTGGGGCACCCCGTGATTGTTTTTTTTTTTTTTATTAATAGTCCTTTATCTCCTTAATTGCCTTATCCACAGATGTCTGACAGCAACAATTTGGGCTGGGACAAAAAACAGTAATAATATTCTCTTTCTGAAGGAGTCTTCTAACCGCTGATGGCTATTATACTAGAGGACAAAATATAGTTTTTGCTCGAAATGTAAGCAGATGTTATTTTGATTACCTTTTACAAGCTACAGGGTTCAGTTGAAGTGAATGTTGAATGTAAATACAGCACTGGCTTGTGAGTTACAGATGTCTCTAACGACCATCCCAAATGCACAGTTAGTATGTTGGATTCCACTACCCTCTGCTTACTGCTGTGACTTCTCTGGGTCCCTTCTGTTTCCAGTCCTTCAGGACACACATCTGTCCTTTCCAGTCCTTTCATGTCTCCACTATTTATAAGACTAATTTTTATAGGTTTCTAAGATAGATATATCATGGTAATGCTATACTCCATTATCATAATAGTTGCTATTCATTGAGCACCTACTGTTTGCCAGGACTTGGCCAGTTGCGGCATATATCATCTTAGTTCTCAGAGCAGCTTTAAAGGAAGGCAGTATTGCCCCTGCTGTACAGAGGAAGAAATTGAAGCTAAAGCAATCTTGGCTTGGCGGTGATTGGAACAAGTAATATAATTTCCTCATTGTACCCCGCAGAGGTCTAACCATGTAGGGGCTAGTTCAGATCTGAATAACATATTTTAAGAGAAACATTGGCAAATGAAGAAAGGTCAGAGGAAAACATCCAGGGTGATTTAATTAATTCTGTATACGTTTCTCTCACACTCTATGACAGACTTGAACAATTGTACCATTCACTGGGGGAGGTAGAGCAGTACATATGCATTAACATTCTTACCTCAAGAGGAGAATATAAGGGATGCTGTGGGAATAGGATGAACAGACATAGCCAGCCTGAGATATGGTAACTATGTCTTGAATAGATTTTAGGTAGGGAAAGGTCAGCTGGCATTGGGTACATTCTAAGCTAAGTGAACATGAATAAGAACTCAGAGGCAGAGTAGGCAAATTTAGGGACTTTCAGTCCACTTAAAAGTATAGTGCACAAGTTAGGGAGTACTAAGACAACTAGGCTGGAAAGATGAGCAGGGAATAGATCATGACAGGCCTCAAAATGTGAAGGAGTTTGTACTTTATCTTAAAGGCTCTAGACAAAGCATGTAAAGCAGGGTATGGTATGTTTTCATTGGGCTTCAGTGTGGAGAATAAGCATGGATTGGGGACGGGGAGAGTTGGGGGGAGTTTCTGCAGTAATCCAGGTGAGAAATGATGGTGGTCTTAAGTATCACGATGGTAGGAATACATACAAGGGCACAGATATGAAATATTTTAATCATATAGACACCTGGAAACAAAGGTTACATAGGGTTAGAGTTAAAACATGTTTGGAGGGCTGTTGTGTGGAAAAGAAAGATGGTTTATTCTGTTTATATACAGAGGGCATAGAAAGACTAATGGTAACAAGTCATTGGGAAACACATTTTAACTTCATTACAATGGAGTAGTCCAAAAATTGGAAGTCTAACTTTGCCATCCACCACTGAATGTATCTAGGCATTTTATTTTAATTCAGTATACATTTTTAAATGCTTTGTATATACTACAGACTGGGTAACAATGTACAAAACACTGGAGATTGAGATCCTGGAGATAATTAACAGCTAATTAAATAATGAAATATATATCATTGATATAAACAGAGGACTATGGTAATTAATTCTGCCTGGGGTCAAGGGGAGTTATTAGTTGAGATTGTAGAAAGCAGCTGAGGAGTCATTTGGAAGGAAAATTTGTTTGGTATCTAGAGGACATCCATGTGGAGTTGTTCAGGGAACATTTGGAAATATGAATCTAGAGCTTAGAAAATAGGGCTGGAAAATCTATTGGGGAATTTTCTTTGTTTATGTTTATTTATTTTTGAGAGTGAGAGAGAGAGAGCATGAGCAGGGGAGGGGCAGAGAGAGAGGGAGACACAGAATCCAAAGCAGTCTCCAGTCTCTGAGCTGTCAGCACAGAGCCCAACGTGGGGCTTAAACTCATGGACTGCAAGATCATGACCTGAGCTGGAATCGGATGCTTAAATGACTGAGCCATTCAGGCACCCCTGGGGATTTTTCAATATAAGCAAGGATTATTAAAGCAAATTTCCATAGAAGATAGGCAGGTAATATAAATAAGTGAAGTAGGCAAGGTACAAGACACTAAGGAATAGTGGGGACTATGGAAAATTGGAAATCAAATGACATTTTCCAGAAGGTACTGCTTAGCTTTAATAGATTGTTATCATGTTGGACTGTTAGCCCTGTTTCCAGAGCTCCATACTTTCTAAATGAAAATGAAAACTTTGACATTTATGTTATGTTTCCAGTTAATGTGTCCCTTTTTCCCCCCATACAATATATCTTTGGTCTAACTATGATCCAAAGATTGTCAGATTGACTTTTATGTTATAAGGTAATTATTGAAGCTTATACATATAAGTGAAATTTTCCTAAGTGAGTAGAACACTGGTCTGTGTTCTCAAGGAGGTAACCAAAGGTTGGTATACAACCTTTCTTTTTTCTGTATCTGAGGGAGGATTCATTCTGCCCATAGTGGTGTCTGAGGAGATCATGCAGAATATTATCAAGAAAGGCACAGGAGACAGGGATAAAAACATGATGCTGACTTGGAGTCTAGTGAAGTTTGGTTGTTTACAAAGAGTAATCAAGTGCATAAAATATAACTATGGCTATGTTTTCAGACATTAGAACCCATTGCTTTCCTGTCATAGTGCTTGTGTTGTAACCAATGGGATTAAACCCCTATAAATGTGCCACTTCATATCCTAACATCCAATATGATATGGAAAATAAAACAGTTTAAGAACCATTGTAGAGAACAAGGACCAGCCAAGAGTAGTATCATCAAAAGCAAGAGGGAGAGAGCTTCAAGAAAAAAGATCAGTTTGAAATATTATGCAGATTAAAAATGGTGAAGCCATTGGACTTAAAATGTAGAGGTTTAATATGACCTTTGGGAGGGTAGTCTAAGGAGAAGAGCTGTCAGGATCCCAAGTTTCTGTGCCCTGGGCAGTGATCAGAGGTCAGTGGATGGAGTGATTGTTGGCCACTCTTTTGGCGAGTTGGGTAGCAAAGAAAAGGAGGAAGGCAGTTATGTTCCAAGGATGAAGCAATGTTAAAGATTTTCCTTTTTTTATTTTTTAATGGAATAGAATGGACAATATATTGAGATGAGGAGACTGATAATTGATGATGCAAGGTATGGAATGAGGCATAAAATGGAGAGCTCAGAATGAGAACAATTGAGAATTTTCCTCCTTTCAGACAGGTAAAAATATGACTCTTTGGAGGTAGTAGAGAGGAAAATTGAGGGAACATATGTCTGATGACTCCACATTTTCCTTGAAGTAGATGAAGGAAGAGGTTAGTGGAGAGATGTGGGGTGAAAAAAAAACCTAGAAGCAAATTGGAACAGCCACTGTAAGGAATTTAACAGGCAAAAATAAAAGGATTGCTGAGGTTCAAAAACATTAAGTAGTAACGGTCATCACAGCTGTGAGCGTTTCTACAACAGTATTATGGAGCCCAGACACACGAAGGAAAGAAAAGAGTGTTTGGGTTGCTCCAGCATTAGAGAATGACCAGCCAGACTCAGCAAAAGGTCAAAAGGAAAAACACCTTAAGCACCAGAGAAGTGGGCAGGTGATGGAGCTGAGGCTTGGGAGGGAAGTGAAAGGAATCAGGAGAGGATTTGCTGAGAGAGAGAGAGAGAGAGAGAGAGAGAGAGAGAGAGAGAAACTCTGCGATAACTGTTTTTCTTGGATACTAGAATGACGGATTCTTGCCCTAGGTGGGACTTTGATCTGAGTGATTTCTGAGGTTCCTTGAAATTCCAAGATTTCTTTAATTCTAGACATGTAAAACCACAGCCAGTTCCTATGCTCCTGTCATACTTGTCATGCTTGAGACACACACACACACACACACACACACACACACACACACACGCACGCACCAAGATGTCTCTCTCAGGACTGGCCTCAAGGAAAGCTATAAAGTAGGTGATATTTCTCGTTTGAACTTCTCTCCACCTGTTGTAGTATAATCTTCAATTTCTTCACCTTATCCGTAGTGCATCAAACCCATGAGGGCATTGCTTTGCATAAGAAAGCTGTCTTAAGGCCCTACTCAAATCAAAACCTCTAGGTAGATACTTGTTCTGCTTCCCTGTGGGTCTCTAAGTAAGATCTCTGGTTATTTGTTTTTCTTTTATGCTTTGTCTTTTTTTTTTTTTTTAGATAGAATGTGTGAGCAGGCGAGGGGCAGAGGGAGAGGGAGAGAGAGAATCCCAAGCAGGCTTCATGCCTAGCATGAAATCACGAACCTGAGCTGAAATCAAGAGGCAGACTCTCGACTGACTGAGCCACCCAGGCACCCCTCTAGTTATTTGCTTTCATTTCATTGCAGCTACAAGGAGCTAGTCACCTTTTTGGTCTTTCTGATTCATGTCACAAGGTAGCTATCCTATTGTTTCATTCTTACCAGTTCTTGTGACTTCTACTGGATAGGAGGTAATATAAGGCCGGGAGGGGAGAGGTGGTGGCAGGAATCAAAAGAATGGAACAGTTAGCCTAGTGTTTTTGAGATAAACAGAGGGAAAGAATCAATGCCAGGTACTTTCTCATTCTGAGTCTCATCTCTTGAGTTGGACAGCACTTTTGTGAGCTTCCTAATTTCTTAAAAGTACCAGGAAACCTACTTTACTTGCCTCTGGCCTTGGCTTGCAAGTTTTGGGAAAAGCAGAGGTCAGGCAGGGGTTATTTCTTCAGTGAATCCACAGATTGGACCCTGGGAACCAGCCACCTTGCTGTTGAGACAGCTAAATACACTAAGCAATGCATTTGAAATATGCTCCAGACTCTGTGGAACTGGGGGATTTGGATGCTTGCCAGGGCATCCGTGCTTCTTGGTGTCCTTCTGAGGTACATCAAAATCCCATACAAGTTCTCTTGGAGGAGAAAATCTTCAGTCGGTTCTCAAAAAGGAAAGCCAAGTAGCCTTCAACTGGAATTAAGAGGAGAGTTAACAGCAGGACTGTCTGTAGGAACTTTGATTTCATTGCATTTAAGTTTCCTTCTCTAATGGACAATTTTTACCTGAGCAATTTTTGAGGATAGGTATTGTGTGTGTGTGTGTGTGTGTGTGTGTGTGTGTGTGTGTGTGTTTATGTTGAGAGAGAGAGAGAATAAGTGGGGGAGGGGCAGAGAGAGGGAGACATAAGAGCCCACTGAGGGGCTTGAACTCACAAACTGTGAGATCATGACCTGAACTGAAGTTGGATGCTTAACTGACTGAGTCACCCAGGCACCCCAGGTACTGTGTTTTCTGCTGACATCTCCAGTTCAGTACAGTCCCTGTCCCATGGTACATGCTCATTGATTGTATGTGGAAATCAGCCACATGTCAGGATGCTGATTTTCTATTCCAGTGATTTGTGAATGGTAAAGTGGCTTCTCTGACTTTGCACAAAAGTTTAGGTTCTTCACAGAGTCAAGTACTAGTGAAATCTTGCCACCAAAAGAAGCCTAAGACATATGATGGAAAGAATTTGGTTTGGGGAATTTGAAAAGCCTATTCTTGAAATCTAGCTCAATATCATATTAATTTTATGAGGCTAAGTTGCTTACTTCTTTATACTTCAGGCTTCTGTAATAGGATTATGAAATCTCTCTCTTAGGTTTATAATAGAATGAAATTTCCTCCCCCCCCATCACCCCTAATACCTTTCCCATATCTCTATAATTGCTTTTTTTTAAGTTTGTTTATTTTTTTTAAATGTTTTTTAACTTTTTTTTAATTTAGTTTTGAGACAGAGAGAGACAGAGCATGAATGGGGGAGGGGCAGAGAGAGAGGGAGTCACAGCATCTGAAGCAGGCTCCAGGCTCTGAGCCATCAACCCAGAGCCCGACGCGGGGCTCGAACTCACGGACCGCGAGATCATGACCTGAGCCGAAGTCGGACGCCCAACCGACTGAGCCACCCAGGCGCCCCTTAAGTTTGTTTATTTTTAAGAGAGAGAGAGACAGAGACAGAGACAGAGAGGCAGAGGCAGAGAATCCAAAGCAGGCTCTGCACTGACAGCAGAGAGCTCAATGAGGGGCTTGAACTCACAGACCGTGAAATCATGACCTGAGTTGAAGTTAGATGCTTAACCTGCTGAGCCACCCAGGTTCCCCTAATTGTATTTTATTATAGCTCATGCGGTAACTTCTCAGTCAGAGTATGGGCAGAGGCCATAGCTGTCCCCTCTCAGAGGAACAGGGACAATTTTGTACTCCTTGTGCATCAATGATTACATGAGATGCTGTGTGAACTTGCTTGGGTCTTGGGGGTTTGAATGTACCCATGTCTACTATAGGGTCATCTTCATGATAGAAAATAAAAACATCTACTCAGTGGCCTACATGTACAGCTGACTCTCTTTCAGAAACCAAAACATTAGGAATGGTCTGCAACCTGGAGGAGCTCTCTAATTTATTTATTTACTCATAAGAACTTATTAACCTCTTCCTATGTGCCACAGATTTGAGACACAGCTGTGTGTAAAGACAGATGCCGTTTTTGTTCACAGAGACCATATATTTCAGAGGGACTGACACACACTAGTCAAACACTCTCACAAGTGAAAGTACATTTACAACAGTGATGAGGGCCACAGAGTGGTTAAACTTGGTGCTACTGGATTGGATTGAGAAATTTGGTGGAATCAGGAAGGTCTGGAAGAGCTTGTCTGGGGAAGTTACTGTGAGCAGAGACCTGAAAGCTGCATGGGGTTAGATAGGAAAGAGCCTCAGTCACGTGGGGAGGGTATGCTGGGGGTACAGGGTGAATGAAGCCAGTGTGGCTGGAGCTCAGGGAGCCGGGCTCAAGGTGAGACTTGCAAGGTGGACCATGCTCAGGAGTTCGGTTTGATTTAAGCTGTGCACTGATGGAAGCTTCTGAGGAATGATCTGGCATTGCAGACGCTGGCCCAGCCTGCTTTCTGGAGGTCATCTGCCTGTGACGAGCGAGATCTGTGTCATCAAGAATCCCCCCTGTTTCTCTTTGCTAACCAAACTGGGTTATACATGAGTTGTTGGTGTCCTTGTCCCAACTCACCCTGTCACCTTTCAGAGAAGCATGAGGAGAGCCCCTCCCCATGCCAGCCCTGTCCTCCTTGTCCAAGTAGCAGCACAGCATGCCTGGTGCCAGAGTGGGCAGAAAGAGTAATAGCTGTTGTTTCAGCTCATTCAGGCTAATCTATCACACCTTACCCAGACACCCCAGCTCCACTCACTGAGCATTCTCTGTCCTGAGGTTAGGCACACAAGTAAATAAATAAGTGGAGAGCTGTTTGGAAATCCTGTTTGTCACTGCTGAAGCATGCTCATTTATTTAGCAAAACGCCCATAATTTTTAAATTGCTTGATGCAGCCACTGGCTACTCGGTATCTTCAAGGGATCCTGTGGTCAGGAGCAGTGCTTCCCCATTACCAGGAGAAACAAGGCAGGCTTTTGATCGCTGGAATTAATTACATGGAAAGATTTTCATTGCTTGGAGCAGCAAGCAGCTGGTTCCTGCAGGGGCCAGGCTGAACTCTCCTGCCAATTCCTTTTCCATACTTGTTCCTCCCTCCACACCTACATCCTTTCTTTCTTTCATTATGCTCAATGGGTTCAATTCAACGAGGGGAATTGTAATTAAAACATTTACAAAATGCCAGTTTTTCCTGTGACTACCCTTAAGACTATGAACATTCACAATTCACTTTTTCCAAATACAGCACAATAGAGTTTCCAGGAATTTCTTCCTTACTGACTCAGTCCCCCCACCCGCCCCCAACACACACACTGATTATTGGTACATTTGAAAACAACTCCACAGTGAATTAGAAGACCAGGGGCAAAAGAGAGGGGAGGAGGTTTGCTCTTCAGGAGTAGGGGAGAAATTGCAATAAGGAGTAACTTTTTTCAGGGCACAACACACTTCTCTGGTGGCCCTGCAGATCAGCTGACAATGGTTTATAGCTTTTCAGTCTTCCTTCCTTTCCTGTTAATTATTCATACCTCTGGTACGAAGAAAGGGGTCTTATTTTCCTTTTAGGTGTAATTAGAGTAATCAAAGGGTTTGTAATACTCTTGTGTTTTATTCCTCTGTCTCTATTCAAGATTTTTTCCTGTGCAAGAGAAAAATATAAAACACAAAACAAAAGCCCTGAGTCTCTGGGTTTTGTGAATTCTTGTAGGGAAAATTGGTTTTACCATAACAGCAATTGGCAGCAATAATTCTGAGGTGAACAACCTGAAATTACTCCCTTAAAGGCAAAAATTTGTAGGGTATGCATTTTGAGCAAAGGGAGAGGACTACGTATTAATTTAGGTAAATTTTAAGAGTTTATCTATGTTTTGTGATAAATGAGGAAGCACACTGCTGGTGTATTCAACTAAGGATGTGCATTTGCATTTGGTTTTGTTTCTTTTGAATAGATTCTGGTTTGAATGACAAATTAAACTCCCAGCTTCCAAACACTGAATTCTTTTGTTGAGAATTTACACATTTTAGAAAGGAAGGGTACCCAAATGCAGTTACCTTTTAAAGGTAAGAAGGTTAGGCAAACAATGAATTGACAATTATTCTACCTTTTATATTAACAAAACCTTCTATTTGCAGTTCAGAACCCATAGGTAATATTATTTGAATGATATTTTGCTACATCATTACAAGCATTTCCACGGTGACAGAGTGATGTGTCACAAACAAGATTGTCCCATCTTTGAATACAAGCTGATGGGATGTGGAAAAAATCAAGAACAAGATCCTGCTTTAGGTTTTCACAATCTGTTTGTGTTTGCTCAAGATGGAGGGATTCCTCAAATCTTACCATTAAAGAGAAAAATAAAGCAGTTTAACATCTTAGAATAGTAGGTCCTTTTTGTATATTGACATTAAACATGAGGGTATGGGTATAGGAATTATATATTATTTTTTTCACTTAATCCCACTTCTTAGAATGTATATGTTCTTATTATTTATCTTGGCCAATATGCAGGTTTCCTTGTTTTTGTGTATCCACACTGTCATAAAAACCTGTGTGTGAAGAAATCTACATCATTCTATAAATATTCTTCTGCTCATTAGTGTAAAACTAAACAACAGGTGGATTCCTGATGAATAGAAGGCAAGTTGCTTGTGTTTATATAAACTTATGAGACATCCTAAGCTGCTTAGTTTCCCATGATCATTGGTGGCTTTCACCTGAGAGAGAATTACAGGGTTACCCTTGGAGATGGTGGCACAGCCATGAGTGGAAGCCGGATCTCCTCTTTTCCAGTTGATGGCTTCCTCCATAGCAGGACCACAATGCTGGTGCAAAGTAATAGTAAAGCCTTCATAAAAGTCAGGGTTAAGAGGGCATGGAGTGTCTTTTTAATGTTGTTCACGAACTGTAAGAGGTACAGGAATTCAGGCAGTCTCTAGAGTCTTTCTAGGGATAAAATAGGTTCCATCGATCCTGACAAGAGGAGTCTCAAGGGAATACTCAGAAAGGAGATCAGTGGGAGTACAGGGGAGAGGTAGTCTTCAGCTGATCAAATCCCTAAAGTTATTTGTTGGTCTCCAGCTGGCTTCTTAATGTGAAAAGATAAACTGAGGCATATTAAACATTTTAAGAGTTTATTTGAGCAAAAATCGATTTGAATCGGGCAGCATCCAATCTCAGAGATAGAAATAAGCTCAGAGGAGCTGTATGAAATGAAAGAGTCATAGCTAGGAGGGAGTGGGAACAAGGAAGTTATACTGGTCCAAAAAGCAGATTTGTTATTGCAAGGTTACTTCCCTTTAGGGAGTGGCAGGGGTCTATCAGGCAGATTACCTAAGTAGTGCTGATCAGGCGATTCCTGATTGAGTGATACAGGATTCCATTTCTAGGAGAAATGTAGCTATAATTAAGTCTCAGTTTGATGATGTGGGTTTAGCAGAAGTGACTTCATTTGGGTACTGTTGTCTTGATTTTTTTTTTAACACTAAACATCTTTTTTCCTTTTCTTCTGGCTTCAGAGACTGGACTTAGTACTCTACCTATTTCTTTTTTTAAAAAATTAAACAGAAAATTCACAGAAGTTTGAAGAAGGTAGTGGTTTTTATATATATTTCCATTGTGCAGTCAACCACTTTTAAGTTTGTCTTCTTTTCCTTTAGTATAAATTATAAAAGTACTGTACAAATATATCTTTCTTCTCTAAAAATATATGAAGGTTCCCTCATGTGTGTCCCCTTTAACCAGATCCCATCCTGCCAAACCCCCAAGGAAATCACTGTTTTGGGTTTGGGGTTCTCCAGAGGAACAGAACAGATAGGAGATACATCTTTATATCGATATATCTATCTCTGGGAATTTTAAGGGATTGCCTCACATGATTATGGAGGTTGAGACATCCCACAGTGTGTAGTCTAAAGGCCTGAGAACCAGGAGAGACAATTGTGTAAATTCCCATCTGGGTCCAAAGTAGGAGTTGACTCAGCTCAAGACTATCAGGGTGAAGCAGCGAACTCCTTCTTCTTACACTTTTTTTCCATCCAGGTCCTCTCTAAGCTGATCAGATGAAGCCCTCAAGCCGAAGAGGGCATTCTGCTTTCCTGGGTCTACCACTTCAGGTGTTAATATGTGGAAACACCCCTACAGAGACACACCCAGAATCTGGGCACCCTTAGCCCAGTTAAGTTGACAGTGAAATTAGCTATCACAGTGTGGATACTTATAATTTTAAAAATGCATCATATATATATACATATATATATGTATGTACATATACACGTGTATATGTATATATATGTGTGTGTGTATATGTATTTAGAGAGAGAGAGCGGGCGCGAGAGCGCATGCACACGTGCACGGGGCGGGGGAGATGGAGGGAGGGAAAGGGAGAGAAAACTCAGCATATACTATTTTATATAATTTTTTAAAACTTACCTACATAATACAATGCTGTTTTCATTGTTCCACATCTTCTTTCTTTCATCATTGTGTTTTTGATGTCTAAGTTGCTGATAGACTGGATATTCCTCAGAGGAATGACATGTGATTTGAATCCTGAAAGATGGGTAAGACTGTGCCAGGTCAAAACAGGAAAGGGACAGGTAGAGCAATGACATATACAATGGCACTGAGTTTCATAAGGACATGGAATAAACTGGAAAGTCAAGGTTGCTAGGATTTATAGAGGTATTAATGAGAATTGTCTAATATAGGGAATTAAATAAATATAGATATGGAGACCATGTAATCTAGGCCAGAGAGTTGGAATTTTTACCAACAGTCAAGGGATGCTATCAATGAAGGTGAAGTTTATTAGTTTGCCAGGGTTGCTGTGATTCAGTACCATGAACTGGGTGGCTTAGGCAACAGAAATTTATTGTTCTAGAGGCTGGAGGTCAGAGATCAAGGTATCAGCAGAGTTGTATCTTTCTGAGTGAGGACTCTTAAGAAGAATTTATTCCAGATTCTGTCCTCTTCTGATGGCTTGATAATCCTTGGAATTCTTTGGTTTTTATACCCATCATCCTGACCTCTACCTAAATATTCTTATAGTGTTCTCCCTGTGTGCATGCTATTTCCCAATTTCTCCTTCTTGTAAGGACACCAATCATACTGGATTAGGGCCCAGACTAATGATCTCATTTTAACTTGAGTACCTCCATAAAGACTATAACTCCATACTATGTCACATTCTGAAATACTAGGGCTTAGAACTTCAACAAAGGAATTTGGGGGGTGAGGCATGTGTGCACAATTCAACCTATAATATGGAGTGACAAAAATATTTCTTTTTTTAAAAAATTTTTTATGTTTACTTATTTTTGAGTAATTTTTGAGAGAGAGAGAGAGAGAGGGGCAGAGCATGAGTGGGGGAGGGGCAGAGAGAGGGAGACACAGAATCCAAAGCAGGCTCTAGGCTCTGAGCTGTCAGCACAGAGCCCAGCGCAGGGCTTGAACTCTCAAACCATGAGATCATGACCTGAACCAAAGTCGGACACTCAACCAACAGAGCCACCCAGGCGCCCCCAAAAATATTTCCTAGAGGTGATAATTCTCTTTCTTGTTCAGGGTAGGCTGAAATACAGAAAAATGATGACAGGGGAGCAGACATGAGGCTGTGAACATATTGAAGGATTAGAAGCCATTCAAATATGATCCACACCCTCTGGAAGTCCTAACCCTCTCTAGACATCGTATTTTTCCTTAAAGAACTCAAGAAGAACTGAGACTTGGAAAAATAATCCCTGGATTTCTGGCAGTAAAGTATAAGAGATTATTTCTTCTACATCCTTATCATCCTTAGTTCTTTTTTTTTTGTTTCTAGAAACAGGTTTTTCACTTTATACCTATTTTTAAAATGTAAATTTCATTTAATCACATGGGAAATTATTTTATCATAAAATTAAATAATTTAACTGTAAACCCTTGGGACAAAAAGGTTTATGGATATCCACTATTACTTAGGTAAATGTCTTCCTTGAAAAAAAATATGGGGGCGCCTGGGTGGTTCATTCAGTTAAGCATCCTACTCCTGACTCTTGATTTTGGCTCAGATCATGGTCTCATGGTTCATGGGTTCAAGCCCTCTGTCGGGCTCTGTGCTCACAGCTTAGAGCCCGGAGCCTGCTTTGGATTCTGTGTCCCCTCTTTCTCTACCCCTCCCCCCATTCATGCTTTCTCTCTCTCTCTCTCTCTCTCTCTCTCTCTGTCTCTCTCTCAAAAATGAATAAACATCAAAAAAAATATTTTCTAATGTGGAGGAGAGGGAAGGATTGAGACCCTCAGTGTTGATAACATTTGATTGTGGTTGCATGCTGAGTCAAAGACAGCACTGACTTCCAAGTTGCCTATTTAATTCTCTAGACTATGCCTGCTGCCTTATATTTATGTCTTAATAACATGTACATATGCAGCCTAGCTGTTATGAGGACAGTGGGAAGCATAAATTTGATTTTTCTCAACTTCTCCATGTTTAAAGTCCCCACTTGTTGGTTGAATTAACATAGTATTTTAACATTTAATTTCCTGGGGGTACCAGATGTTTTATTTTGTGTATTTGTTTTATTTGTGTTATTGTTGTTGGGCCATTTAAAATGAAACTCAGGCAAAAATGACACGACCCAATAAATATGTAGTTTAATAATGTTCAGTGAATATATGTGCGCAGTGAATGTAAGTCTAAATAAACACATGCCAGTGAAAAATTATTAGATGTTGCCTATTTTCATCTGGATTCTCAGTTATATTATTTGTGTTGGTGGGAGGTTTCAGGGAAAGGGCAGGGGGAGAAGACAGGAGGAACAGCCTGAGGCAGTATGGATTCTCAATATCTTTAAATTGATTGATTAACATGTTCCTACTAGCAGGAGAGTTACTGTGTTGTATTCTAGAGACTCTAAAATGGCATAATTTTATGTGATGCGGTTCCCACTGATAAGGGGAGGATGAATAGAAGCATACACTGAATTTCCCTCCAGGGTACAGGGCTCCTTTTGCTACGACTCTTGGCTAAAAATGAAAGTGTTAAGGTTGTGAGAAGAAAGGCATCAAGGAAACAGTAGAGGAAAATGTAGGACAAGCATTGGAAATCATAAGCAGTTTGTATGCCTGGTCCATTCTTTTCTATCAGTGACTTACTTGCCTCTCCTTCCTCTCTCTCCACTCTCTCTCTGCCTTCTCGCTTTGTCCAAATGAATTTAACACTGTAACTTCAGTCCTAAGCCGACCCTCGGTTGTGTGGGGAAGACAACCATTAATTAATTAATTAACCATCTGCTAAGCTGAACAAAACAGAATTCCCTATCTTTGTGGAATTTTCTTTCTGGGGGCAGGTAGGGAATGGTTAACAAAATAAGTAAGTTAATTATATAATTTATTAGTGCTAAGTTCTACAAAGAGAACTAAGACAGGGAAAAGGGATAGGGATTTGGGAGGTTCAAATTTTATATAGGATGGTCAGAAAAAATGTTGCTTTTCTGATGAATTATAAAGTGGTGACCTTGTTACTTTTTAGATGTTTACTCCGTGGCCATTAAAACATCTAGGAACTTTCCCTGAAAGTGACATTTGGGTCCGAGTATCTGGGCCCTGGAAATTAAATTATGACACATTATGATCATTTAAAAATCTTTTATCATAGTGTGCAAATAGGAGGGCATTTTACTTCTAGCCTGGAGAATGTGATTTATAATAGTCTTATAATATCAGATGATGATCCCAGGGCATGTATCCTCAGGATCTTTTCTAGACCTGTGTTTGAGATTGTCATAGATGAAAGCAATATGAAAGAGAATAGCAATATGGTTTTTAAGAGAGCTGTTCAGGACAAGCAGGATTATGACAGTCAGTTTCTTTCTTCTGTACGTTTCTTTCCATCTCTACCTCTTTTTCTTTGCTCTAGACTTAGTGTTTGGTGTGTGCTGGATTTCATTCATTTGGCAAATCACTGTCACACCAAATTAGGGAGAATGTGATGAGCCTCTAATTGGGCATTGCATTGTACACAAACCTCCTGTGTTTGTTCTGGGTAACATCAGGCGTCCCATAAATCGGTAATTTGTCCGTTTCTATAAATACCCTTGACAAGATGACGAACACAACTTTGTGTGATCCTATTCTGAAACACTGATCTTCAGATTGTATCTTAAAAGGATTCAGGGGTGGGGTTTCTCTTCACGCCTCAGAAAGGAAGGGGGAGCGAACAGGAAATGAACAATTTAGGAACATTCTCAACGATGTGTCCCTGAGTCACACTCTTCACTGCAGCCACCCCCTTCTTAGCTGTGTGCGTGTGAACTGAAACCAATCAGGCTCTGTGATGTTTGGTAGTTTTGCATAATGAAAGATCCTTTAATGCCTTTTGGGAAACTTTGGGCAATACTCCAGCCACAGGCACGGTTTCCTTTACCACCTGCATCTACATTTCTCTCCTCTTGTGTGTTTGTTTATTGTTTTCCCTTTGAGAGATAATTGTGGATAATTAAACTAGTTGAAATTTTTTTTTCAATGTTTATTTATTTTTGGGACAGAGAGAGACAGAGCATGAACGGGGTAGGGGCAGAGAGAGAGGGAGACACAGAATCGGAAACAGGCTCCAGGCTCTGAGCCATCAGCCCAGAGCCTGACGCGGGGCTCGAACTCCCGGACCGCGAGATCGTGACCTGGCTGAAGTCGGACGCTTAACCGACTGCGCCACCCAGGCGCTCCTAAACTAGTTGAAATTTTAAATTTTGTTTTCCCTTGCTATTACTATTATTCCACATCTGAATACCCTTCCCCCTCTATTTTTTTCTTGCTGTTGTCTGACAGTGGAAATAAAGTAACTAAACCTTGAAGGAGGAGAAAAAAAGAAAACAACAACAAAACAAAACCAGTTTTAAATAAATCTTCCTAATAAAAGAAATCATTGTGGCTATTCCCACAAATATGTTTATTGTGGAAGAATTTAGGACTTGTCCTGAAAAAATGAATCATGGTTATTTAAAAAGGTTTATTTTCAGTATCCTTCCTGAAGGTGTGGACACACATACTGGGGAGGTGGGAGGCTCTGGGACAGAGCAAAAACATAGGATGGACTCAGTTTAATGATATAACAATAGTGTATTAGGGCTGTGTGTAGGCAGTTGTCTTGCCCTAGAACAATTAGTGTCAAATTCTTCCTACCCATTAACATGTGAAGCTGATTTATTAGCCCTTTGGCTTCTTTGAAAGGACTTGAGACTCTTTGGAAAGTGGACTTCTGAAAAATCCAATCAAATATCTCTGTGTTTCTAGTGGCTTCTCGGTTATGTTATTCAATACTGAAGTTCAACACTGTTCCTATTCAGTGGAGAAAAGCATTTGAAAAATCAGAAAGAGAAAAAGAAGAAAATCAGAAGGAAGTCTTTTTTTTTCCTTTTTTTTTTCTTGTCCTAACGTATATCTTCCTTAGCAGTTGGCTCAGTTGTTGAAATAGCAGGGGAAGCAACTCTGGATAGATGGGTGAAGGGATGGATAGATAGATGGATAAGTGTATTAATGGATAGATAGATAGTAGATATATAATAGATTTCATTTATAGTTTCAGAAGATCTTGACAGGGCCCTTGATTATCATTCGTTCAAGATGTACTGTAATAAAATGTTGGGAAGTGAGTTGGTCCCATTCTTGAGTGACTGGTGGTTTCTGATTTTTTTTTAGTAACTACTTAGGCCCAATACAGGATAGTAGGGGGCAAATATTTCTCCTATTATATTTTATGAATGTCTGTAAAGGTTGGAAACATCTATTAACATAGCTACCAATATATACTCTACAGCCAGTCTGGAGAGATTGCCAGTCCTGAAGATTGTATTGAGCAATAACTTAGCTTGCATTTACATTCTTGTTAACATAGTTATCAGTGGTGTACTGATCTTCTCCAAGTCTTTCCAGATTTTGACTGCTGAATAGATAGCGTTGACTATAGATACAGGTCTCCCTCCCTCCCTCCCTTCCTTCCTTTCTTCCTTCCTTCCTTCCTTGAACAGATCTCAAATCTCTGACTTGACTAAAAACTGAGTGGTTTGTGCTATAATAAAAAAATAATAATAATACTATAGTGTCGTATAATGGAAAGAATGCAAATGATATTATTTGAAAATATAGAGATAAATCCCTTTTTAGCACAAAATCACTTATAATTTTAAATATGTCAATCAGTCTGACCTAGTTGATTATTAGACTTTTTTCACAGGGCAGTTGTGAGAGAACCAAGTGAGGTAATGTATGTGTAAATACTTAGTCTAAAGTACTGTAAAATATTCATGCTGTTGTTGCTGGATTGAAGAATCCTTTCTGGTGATATTAGATCACGGTATGGCATGATGACCATCACTTGCTCCCAGCTTCCCCTTCTCTTCTCTCCCTCGTTTTTCCAGTGCGGTCAATGTGTATTGACATCCCACTATGAGTCTGTGTGCTGTTTTCTAAGTTGGAAGTCATCTATGATCAAAAGATTCTGCCTCTTCTTCTGGAGATAGTATGTACAGCAGAAACAGTTTTAGGGATCTCAAATATTTATTCTACAGATAGATTTTAGAATGCAAAGAGAATATTGACCTGCCTTTAAGTATATCCCATAGGAACCTGCTCCAGATGTATATCTTGGAGACAAATTAGAATCTATTCTTACAGACAGTGCATTGGACACTGTAAGAAAATTACAGATTAAATCAGTGTTTTCCTGATGCTGGGTGCAAATTAAATCTGTGCTGAAATGGAGGTCCTACTTCATCTGTGTGATAGAGGTTACCAGAACCAATGTTTGGTGGCTCAGGTCCTTAAACAAACTGGAAAATGCTTTGCAATACGAAGAGTGTTAACTGAAGCCTTTTCTTCTTAGTCCCTTCCCCTTACAGCTACTACCAACCTGTCTTTAAAAGCTAAGCCAAGGATGTATTGAAGGATTCTATCTCCATCTCACTCCTTCCTTTCTGTACAATTGCTATTGATACTCATTCAGTCTCTTGGTTCCATCAGATACCACTCTTTTTAGGATCGCACACTTAAATGTTAAAAGAACATTCCATCTGTGCCGCTTACTTGCTGTGTGACTTTGAGCAAGTTATTTAACCTCTCTGTGCCTCAGTATCCACTTCATACGAGGGTTATTATAAGAATTAAATGAGTTAATTTCTGTAAAGTGCTTAGTAAAGTACCTGGCACAAAGTGAACACTGTGTGAGTTTTTGTTATAGAAAATAAAGCTTAGTGGATTATCTGTATTACCTTTATATTGCCTTTCATACATTAGGTATGCAATAAATACTTTATTAGCAAGTTGGAGTAGGACAGAGGACACATGGGTTCCTTTTTTTTATCTGGATTTTATTTTATTTTATTTTATTTTATTTTATTTTATTTTACTAAATATGCAATCTTATACCCCCAATTTAAACTTTTTTGGAGCTGTCTTATTATCTGTAAAATAGAAATAATAATATTTACCTAACATATTTCAAAGGGTAATTATAATTATCCAAGGGATAATGTACTTTCAATGAGTTCAATATATACATGTGAGGTGTTATAACGTTTATATTAATCAAATTACTAAATGGATTTTGGTGGGAAATATGTGGAGTTATATAATTAAGACTTGATAGACATACCTTGTCTAGAGGTTGGCAGTCATCCTTTGTGCCAAGAACTAGAAACTGATGGCTTGTATCAATTCTTGCCAATACAGAAAAGTGTTTCAAGGTCCCCCAGTTCAGTCATGAAGGATACTTCTTATTTGCTTACCATGCCTGCTCGGCTATATTTGGCTACTTCTTGTTATGAAAGAGAATCTGAGCAAACCTTGGGAATTTTAATCTTCCTTTGTCACAGCCCTGCAGAGCATTAGGCCAGGTTCCAAGGACAGTGGTTTGGAGCTGTTTGTTTTTATGCTGATGGATGTTGCAGTCTGTAATCCATGAACCAAAGCAGCTCCTCTCCCATTGCTGCTGGCATATCTTGTTGTGTTTATGAGTCTGACAGGCAGACATATCTGAAGCATATCTCATATGCTGATCTGTGAAGGAGATAAGCCCCTTGTTTTACTCAATTGGAAACAAAATGAGCAGGTGGCAGAAAACCCTGCATTGATTTCTACTTGGGCTGACACAGCCAGGATGAGATCGGGTCCTCCTTGGGCACACTCCAGCATCTGTCATTTGATAATTTGACTCAAGTTTACAGAACCATTGAAAGGATGGCAAGTCTCTTCCTGCCTCAATAAACCTACTTTTATTATTATTTTTTGTTGCATAAGCTACTGCAAATATATTGTGATGAATTTTGTGATAAAGGAAATTGAAAGTCCAATAGTGTCACAGCTTCAAATCTCTTAACTTGTCGTGTGATCTTTATGCATTTGATTTTTTTACCCTTTGATTTAGGTTCCCCACCTATAAAGGGTATGCATTTCGGCTGACCACCAGATTTTTACAGAATGAAATTATTTACTTGTTGAAGAGAGACTATGGAAAGTACATGTGGGCTGGTAATAGGGCGTTGAGGAACTCCAGAGCAGTCAAACCATGGATAGAATTTTTCCTTCTTCTGTGTATTAGAAAAGGCTGTCATGTTTAGAGCTTGCATTTTGATACACACATTATTGTTGCATTTTTTGTGTGTGTGTGTATATCTATGGTTTGCATGTCATGATTTCCCAGTGAGACCATGAACTTCTTCATGGCAGTAAGCCTCTGATAATGAGTAAGTATTAGTTGGAAAGATATACAGTAAGTGCTTTTTACTAATTTACTGGTTCAAAAGAATGTGGATGGGATTCCTTCTCCATTACCTAAAATTGTGACTTTGCACACTATTTTTAGTACTGTCCTCCCTGTTTTGATTCCTTGATGATTATTAATTTGTTCCAATGGTGTATGTTTCAGATCTTTAATTAAGTCCTCCTTTCTGTCTAACTCTCTGCCAAAACATACTTTTCATTTTTCTTCCTGCAATGCTCAAACAGAAGTTGATGCCAAATGCATGCTGTTTGATTACATTCCATCCAGATTTGCTTGCAAAGAGAACTGGAGCAGTAGCGTTTATTTCAAGTAGTTTTTTTAACAGTCTCTTCTCAGCTTTTTGGCTAAGATCTAGAATGCTTCAGGTAGTTTTACAAAGAGCCCTTCTTGGGCCTCAATGTGTATGGTAGAGGGGGAGACAGGAGAGGGAAATGAAGTAGACATCCTTCCCTGGCAGTAACTGATTTGTGATAGAAATGGAAAGGGGCAGATCAGATGCCTCTGGCCCCTTGCCAAACTGAGCTGATATATGATCCATATGTCAGACTTGGTCTGCTGGGCCCAGCTACCTATGCTTCTGTACCCCCTGTAGCTTTTTGGTGAGAGTCACCCTCATGGGTTAGAGTCTTATTTTATGGGAAGGGCAGCTTCTGGAGGAGTGAACTGCTGGTGGGTGAGCACTTGCCTAATCCATCACTAAGCTCTCCATTTCTCTTGGTTCCTCCTCCTCCATGGGATTGCTTCTTAGATCTGGTGACTGCAGAGGAAGAAGTGGTGTTGTATTATCGATTGCTGCAAAACCATTTACTCTAAAAAATAGTAGCTTCCAACAATAAGAATGCATTTGCACAGTTTCTGTGGATCGGGAATAGGTCTGGCATAGATGGGTACCTCTGGCTTAGGGTCCCTCCTAGGGCTACCGTCAAAGTGATGACCAGGGCTTTCAATCTTCTCAAGGCTCAACTTGGGAGGGATCTGCTTCCATGTTCATTCTTGTGATTATTGGTAGGCTTTAGGTCCTTGAAGAGTGTTGGCCAGAGACATCAGCTCCTCGACTCATGGATCTCTCTATAGGGCAGCTTACAACATGGTAACTATCTTCTCTTAACAATAAATGAGAGGAGCTAGGGAGGATGGAAAGATTGGGTAAACAAGATAGAAGCCACTATCATTTTCAGTTGGATCTTCAAAGTGGCATTCTGTCACTCGTGCTATATTCTATCCATCCCTTAGAAGTGCGTCAGTGAGTCCAGTGCACATTGAAGGGGAAGAATGACAGAAGGGTGTGGATGACAGGGGGTGAGGGTAATTGGGAACCATCCTGCAGACTGCCTTCTACAAGTGTAGATAGCAGGAAATGGACATTAGAATGCCTACATGCAAGTTTTCTGAGGTTACATATATGAACTACTATCATGGTGCCTGCCACAGAGTAGAGAGGCATTCCATGCTATTTCCCATCATCCCTGACACATTGTCTGGTGCATAGTGGGCACTGAAGTATCTACATGCTTATGAAATTCTGTTTTATTAAAAAGATGAGTGTCTCCCTACTACAAAGAGATTAATGTTTGATGTTATCCTTTCTGGAAAATTTCCTTTCCATGTTGCATTTTTCCAGCTACCATCAAGGGAATGAATTTAAATCTGAAATTAATCATTATTAATCATTCAAAAATAAGGAATAAATGAAGCCAGTGTAGAGTGACCTTGCTTGAATTAACTTTTCAACCATAATTAAGAGTTTCTTCTTTAGGTCAGGATGCTGTTGTCAATCTTCCACAGCAGATGATAAGAATTAAGTTCCCTCATGACCTAGAAAACATTCTCTCTGCTAATCTGGTCTCACTTGGAAATTCAATAAATAGAAGACAAAGCACACAGTGTGTGTAATCTTAACCACCTACCCTGAGGCACTGGGTAGATGACTATGCTGTGTCCTTTGTGAACCTGGAAACAATGTCTTTTTAGCTATTTCTTCTGAATTCTTCTGTACTTAAACCCTTGATATCCCTTGTGGCAGATGGTGAATTATCCTTGTTAATCCCATCATCAAAGATATTTATTAAGTTTCTACTTCCACACGGATAAATACAAAAAGCACCTGCTTTTGGTCCTCGGAAATTTGGGTGATAATAAGGAGAGATAACAATGACCCAGGTGTAAACTGGAAATGGGATTTCCTGCAGAATTAGACCTACCAGTTGTAATACAGATCAGCCTTTAAAACTGGTGATAAGTTGTGAGACAAATTGCATACAATTACTACTAGTAGGGCACTATATAAGATATGACAGTTATATGGTCCATTCTGTGCTATAGTGCCATATTATATGGTCAGGTTTTGTTTCATTTACATTTTATTCAGGAGATTAAAAATATCTGTCAGGGAGCTTTGTAGCCTATTGGTTAGGGGTAGCTAGGTATTTGAGTTGTTTTAAAGACAAGAATGCTAACTTGAGGGAGATATTTAGAAATGTATGTAGACTTATGTAGACATTCTAATAAAGCTTTTAGATAATGAAGCTGGATTTTATATTGGTTTAAATGACAAGATAATGAGTCTAAATTTTTCTCTTTTAATATGCTTTGTTCGGAATGACAATCAAAGATGCTGTCTATTGCTGCCAATAGAATCAGAGGATCTCAGGGTTGAATTAAACTATAGAGGTCACTGAGATCAATCAGCCATAAAGGTCTTTTTGTTAAACTTATGAACACTTAATCTACTTTAGTGTTGAAAGTAGCTTCCAAGGGAGAAGACAAGTGTGCTTACCAATGGGAAGTTAGACTTTTAGCAGCCGATCCATGGTGGGTAGATACCATGTTTTTCGCTGCTCCATTGGAAATGAATGCCAGAGGTCCATTTCCACTATAAATAATGCCTGGTGACATTATATTATAAAAACCTACCCAAGTTCACTCTGCATATCTTCCAGAATCTGAATGCAAAATGATGCCTAAACCATTGTCTTTTTTAAAAAAATTTTTTTAACATTTATTTTTGAGACAGAGAGAGACAGAGGATGAACGGGGGAGGGTCAGAGAGAGGGAGATACAGAATCTGAAACAGGCTCCAGGCTCTGAGCTGTCAGCACAGAGCCCGACGCAGGGCTTGAACTCACAGACCGCGAGATCAACCAACTGAGCCACCCAGGCGCCCCTAAACCATTTTCTTTTAATGTTTGGCACATACATGAGGAGACTAAATAAGATGACACTTGTTTCAACATACACTTTATCTAAACACGTAGGAGAGCAAGAAGTGGTAAAACAAGGTATTATTCAATTCACTGCATGTATTAACAACTTGGCTGTGTTGATGTTTGTTCCTGCTATATAATGTGTAGTTTTTTTCAGATTAAAAAAAAACCTTGGATGTAATTTTATTTACACCTACACATACATTTCTAAGGGATGAACGACCATTTGTGGGACTACTTACAAGTAAAGAATCTGAGTTGTTTCTGTGGCATTACTACAAGAAAATGACTTCTTTTCTTTGCGCCTCATTTCCGGTACCTATAAAGGCGGGAGGTTTCATTGAATGATCTGTAAGGCCCCTTCCAGCTCTAATGTCCTATTAATCCATGATTCTTGGGTAGGGATACTGAGAGATGATGACTTCTTTTCTGTCACTGGTCTTTGTGATTCATGGCAGTAGGTATTTTCCTTGAGTCAACACTGCCTTTTTTAATGACAAAAGCAATCCTGTATTCCTCTACTTCTTATGAAGGCAACTGTGCACAGATCAGTTCTCTTCCTTACACTCCGACTCCTGGTAGCTGTAGTCAGTTCCATGACCCCTTTCTTGTGGAGGACATCTTCAGCTATAGAAGGACCCTTTGGAGATGGGGATTAAAGAGGACACTTGTTGTGATGAGCGTTGGGTATTGTTTGTAAGTGTAAATCACTAAATTCTACACTTGAAACTACAAAGAAAGAGAGAAAGAAAGAAAGAAAGAGAGAAAGAAAGAAAGAAAGAAAGAAAGAAAGAAAGAAAGAAAGAAAGAAAGAAAGAAAGAAAGAAAAAGAAAAGAAAAGAAAGAAGAAAGATAAAAAAAGAAGGCACTTTGGTTGAATTATCAGGCGAATGTTACTATGACAAAACAAACCAATAAGGAGATATAACTGATTTGTGGGATTTGAGGAAACAAATCAATTTGTTTATGAAACTGCAAACTGATTAGTAACCCATTCATAGTAAAATATCTACTTTTAAAACATATCCTTTCTCCATTGTGAAGTAACAACTGGAAAGGGAATATAAATATGCTACTGAAGTAACGTTTCCTTCATGAAGAAAAGGATGTTTAGAGAAACCAAAAGAATATATTCTTTGACACCATAAGTCATTAAAGTTAAAACTTGAATCAGTCTCATAATGTGGATAATTTAAGTTTCAAATATTTATGTTTTTAATAGCTCTTTAATACCCTCTAGCCTAAAGTTTTGCTCAAAGATTTTCTAAAAACAATAATAGATGGATATAAATGTTTCTGCCTCTTACTCTTTGGAAGAAGTCCAATAGACAGTCAAAGAGATCAAAAGGCATGTATAAGAGAGAAGGTCAAACTGGATCATCATTCATTACACACATTGTTCGTATGTTAGGGTCACTATGCCATTCAATCTGATAAATCTACCTGAAGGAAAAGTGAAAACTCTTCCTAATTAGATGAGATTTCCCAAGAATGACAGCCTGGGGAATCCAGAAGTAGTGGGGGCTTATGGTTTAGTTTGTAAGGAAATCTGATACTGATCATGGTGAAATATCTGGGTTCTACTGAGGTTTAATGAAGTCTCTAAATGTCCTTGACTCACTCACATTAAAAGCCACGTCAGTTATGCCCTCTTGCCTTAGGATAAACGAGAGGAAGAAACAGATGCATAATGGATTTGAAAGGTGGTTTTAAGAAATACAAGAGATGCAGATAATCTATTTTGTTTGAACTACAGTTAGCAAGTGGAATAAATGGTTTTAAGATAGATGGTTTCATAGGTGTATCCTTATCGTCAAACTCATCAAGTTGTATACATTAATTATATGTAGCTTTTTGTATGTCAAAAAAAAAAAAAAGATAGATGGAAGCTCTCTGAGGAATTTTAATTTGGGAGAAAACCCTCAAATAATACCAGTTTGGTCAGCGAGGCTCAAGTCTAATTAGATAGGATCAGTGGCTACAGGGAATTTGTTTGTGCTCACATTCTAGCTCCTTCTGGTTCCCACACAACAGCTTTTCCCCAGGGCATATACAGGGGGAGGGAGTATATGCCCCTTTCTTGTCCCTTTTTCCAGCTCCCATTCTTTGGACCCTTAGTTACTTCATGTGGATACTTTCTTGTCTTGTTGACTTTCAGATACATTGCCAGCTTTCTCTGTTCTCTTTGATCATATGGTGGTGATTTTCTCAAGTCCCACAACCAACAAGAGCTTTAAGAATGAAAAAAAAAAAAGAAAGCCTATGGCAGTCTTTGCATTTCAGACTCCCCATAACAGAGCCTTGACGAACACTTTTCCTGCTCACACTCTAGGTGCTTGTCATGGTCTTTGTCTTACCTCTCCTCCAGTACTCCCCCCCCAGCTATAGCTGGGACTTCCCATTAGTTCAGATTTAGTGACCCAAACACTATTTCCTTTTAGCCAAAAGGAAATACTTATCCTACAATACCCCGATTTATCTTCTACCTGCCCCCCACTGCCACCACCAGCAGTTTTTGTTCTGTTTTATTTTTGTCTGTTTTTTCACTTATTTTTAGAAATTTTTTTAATGTTTATTTGTTTTTAAGAGAGACAGAATATAAGCAGGGGAGGGAGGGAGGGAGAGAGAGAGAGAGAGAAACAGACACACACACACACACACACACACACACAAAGCACGAGCAGGGGAGGTGCAGAGAGAGAGGAAGACACAGAATCCTAAGCAGGTTCCAGGCTCTGAGCTGTCAGCACAGAGCCAGATATGGGGCTCGAACTCACCAACCATGAGATCATAACCTGAGCTGAAGTTGGAGGCTTAACCGCCTGAGCCACCCAGGTGTCCCAAGGCTGTGTTTTTTTTGTTTTTTTGTTTTTTTTTTTAAATCTCTAGTTCCTTTCTCCATCTCCTAGAGATGAGTCAACCATTCTTTCAGCATTTCATGGGTACAAGCCTAGTGCTGTACTAAGAACCTTATATTTATTATCATATTAGCTCTTCAGAACCATCAGTGAAGTCAGTTCCATCTTAACTCCCATTTAGTAGATGGTAACACTGAGGCTCAGAAGTCCTACAGTTAGCATAAGTATGTATATTAAGACCAAATCTGTTGACTTGTGATCCTCAATAGGTTAACATTTAAAATACTTCCCTATTCTATGCTAGGCCCTCGGGTAGTTAATGAAAACTGAGAAATAGGAGATATGATCTTTCCGAGCTTTCCACCTAATGGAAAAGACAGATGTGCAAAACACCAATTACTGCATGGTATAAAAGTATTTTTACAGACGTAAGGTAGCATTCTATGGCAGACTTCTAAATTCTAAATTCAATGGCAGAAAAAATAAGAAGATATGCATTTTCCTCATTGCAAACTGAGGGTGTCCTAAAATAGTCCTAGTTGTCATAAAAGCTGGCTTTTCATGGTTTCTGTCAGGCACCATAGTTTGTCTCCATGGGTCGTTGATATGAATGCTATACAGAGAGGAACAACAGTTTGAAAAGACATGAGGGCAAACCAGTCTTCCACCTCTGCTGATGGATTATAAAAAAGATCCCCGGATTTGGATTTAATGCTCAAGAAGAAAAATATAAATAATTTAATACATATGTATTCATAGATATTTATACATACACATATACATAAATATACATGAACATATACATATATACATAAACATTCACACATGCACATAAAAATATCTATACATATATGTATGTGTAAACACATATACATAAAAGTGTGAGCGTGTGTGTGTGTGTTTGTACACACATATAGTATACACACATCCATCATACATTTCAAGAAGCTGTTTTCTGCTAGCTTCTTAAGGTCCATTACTATTTAGAGGTTCAATAAAATGGATTTGACAGGGCATTTCAGATTCTTTGTATATATACCTCATCACATAAAACTAATATATTGTGTGGCATCTTCATTCGTCTAGCCTAGAAGAACACTTAAGATGGTTTCAGAGATCAGAGTCATGGTGAAGGCATCATCCAAATTAGAACTAGATGTGCTTGGCAGATTTCCTCTGGTAGGAGACTCTGCTTCTACACATAGGAAACTGAGGCCAAGAGAAATTAAACGGCTTGACAGAAGAACAGTAGGTAGAACTGTACTTCAAATTCAGAGCTTCTGTCTTCCAAGTGACTTCTCTTTCTACCTCATCATACCTTTTCTTTATCAGGGATAAATACTGGCTATTTTTCTAATGTATACTAGTTGGAGAGGGGTCTAAGCTGAACAAGTAGAATATGTAGGCCATTCAAAACTTAAACAAAATTCATATGTGCTTCTTGCAAACCCATTTAGGAATTCAAATTCAGCTAAATAAAATGATTTCCTAATTTTATGGAAGGGCCAAATAAAAGCCAGATACATTTTAGCATGGATTCTGTTGCATATTCGCACTTGCATGTAAATAAGATTTTCCTTTGCCTGGTGGGGCGGGGTGGGGGGAGGGTGGGGCAGGAGGGTGGGGTGGGACCAAAAATTCTACTACTCGGTTACCATTTGCATTCATAACATGGGAGGACAGGAAGACATTGATGGAAAATTTTTTCTGCCTTCTTCATTTTTAAAATGGACAGTGACATGCTTCACAGCAGCATCTGCAAACAAAAGATGACAAATTCCCATTTATTTTCTGTCAATGGCACTGTGCGAGATGTTGTACTAAGTCTAAGCTTGGTGCTCCTCAGGCACAGAAGTTTTATTCCTACAGCAACGTGGAAGTCCCATAAGAATAACTATTCCATTGCCAGTCACTGTGTCAGGAGTATCGGCAGGTTGAAGAAGACTTACTTCTTCACTAAAGCTATTAGTCTGAAACTCTGATCTGGAAATCTGGATGGGAACCACACGAGGGGAAGGAAAGTCTACCAGAAACGATGATTTTTATACATTCTCAAAAAAAAAGTCCTATAACAACACTAGGTTGAAAACAGAGCCTTATATATGAAGCAAAGGATGAAGGGAACTTTTATTGAGCTCTTGCAATGTTTCAGGCATCATTCTGCCAGGCCGTTTACATCATATACTTGAAACAGTGAACTGCCCCCCCCCCATTTTTATTCCTTTTTCCATCAATGTGTGTGTATATGTCTACAACATAAAAAATTGTTTTGTTGGTACTGTTGTTTTTTTTCCCTATATATAAAATAGGATAATACGCTGTATGGTAAGGATGTCTCTTCTAGATCCCAGTAAAATATCTTGTGACTGGAATATTTCTAGAATCTTGAAGGCAAAAATAAATAAAAGGATAGGAAAGTATAGGAAAAGTCATTAAGGGTTTTATATAAAACAGTTTTAAAAATTTTCCTTAGAATGGGGAATGGTAACTATCACAGTTAAGTATAGTCACTCTTAAAGGATAGCATAGGGGAGTTTGGAAGCATGATGGAAATATTCCATATCCTGATTGTGGTGGTGGTTTACATGAACCAATACATGTTTTAAAATTTGTAGGAAAAGCCCTCAATTTTAATATATGATTATTTTAAAAATAAAATTTAAAACATTCCAATAAAAGTTGTAACTCTAAGTCAATGATACGTTAAAGGATATCTAACAAAAATGATATCATTTGACAATATTGTCAGCTGACTATTAAAGCCTAGTCAGTAACAAAAAAGAAGTATCATTATTCCTTACAGAAGATAGAGTCTTTACATCTATTTCCTAAAACGTTTTCTTCTGACATCTATAATAACACATGGGTCTTTCACTGCTTATGCCTCCATGCTGGTTTGGAAAATTGGAAAACAAAAGCCTTTAAGGATTCAGGCTGATGGGTAAATGTCCCTGTTGCACCTTCCAGTGGGCCAAATGTGGTGACTTTACTTGGTTCTTATCCTTGTCTTTCTTCATTCATCAGTCATCAATTCTCTTATTGATTTTTTTTTTTTACGAAGGTCAAGAATATGTTTGTAGGTGACACCAATTGCTTCACAGAATTTGTCCCATCTCTTTACTGTTCTGATTTAAACCCCTTGTGGCATTTTCTGCTGCATGGATAGTGATAAATGGGGTTGAGAGTGACACAGAAATGAACTCAGAAGTAAGTTTATAGTACTGCTGGGGATCATCTGTTAATGTAAATGTTTAAGGTAAAATGCATTAATGCTTAAGAGCTGACGAGGCATTTTATTTGCATCCTGCCTTTGGGATTATGCTTGGGTTCCTGCCCATTTTTACCCTTTTACTTGCTGCTGTTCATTTGTTGGAATACAATCCTAAAAACATTTTAATTGAATTTGTTGAAATAAATTGATTAAACAATAAAAATTAGGAGTATGTTGGTTTTTGTTGGGAGTCTCAGTGTTTAAATTGAAGACATTTGTGGGATACCCGTGTGGCTCAGTCAGTAGAGTATGTGCCTCTGGATCTCAGGGTTGTGAATTCAAGCCCCATACTGGGTGTAGAGATTATTTAAAAATAAAATCTTTTAAAAAATAAAAAAAAATAAAGACATTTGCATGGCTACTTATTATTTATGATTACCTACTATTAAGTAGTTTGATGAAATTTGTTGTCTTCAGTAATGGACTATTAAGTGCTACATTTTAGGGCTATCGATATCAATCAAGATAAAAATAATTTATGAAATGAACGAGTTGGTGTTAAAATCACCATTAAAGCTTTTTGAAGTACACTGTAGTTTTCTGGTGATCTCATAATAAAATCAGAGAAGTTTGAAATTTATCCATTTTAGTTTAACCCCTTAAAGTATATTGTTGGAGAAGAAATTCCAGTAACATATCTTTACTGTTCATAGGAACATAGTCTTCTTTGAAAGGGAAAATGAAACTCAGTTACTAGATGTAAACAACAACAACAACTAAAATATTCAGCTTCTACCTAGTAATGCAACGGCTCGGGCTTATAGAATAAGTTTTACTTACCTTAGCAGTTCTAGCCAGGGCAAGAAAGAATCGGAAAAGAGGGAACGGTGATAATCAGAGGGAGGGAAGTAGTGAGAGAGAGGAAGAAAAATAATCTGAATACAAGATTATTTAAGTAAATGAGTAAGACACTTTTCTGGATGGAAATCATTTTGGAGTTTTTTATTGTAGAAACTTCTGCATATGATGTGTAAAAATGATTAGAAACTTTGAATGGTTTCCCTCTAGGTGGATAGAACTACCTGTTCAACTGTAATGATTCTGATGATCTTGCCTCTTAAGCTTGTCCTTTGAGATCAGCAAAAAAGTCCCATTTTCTCATCTCCCATTTGAGCTGGGGTTGATTGATGTGTAATTAAGATCACTAAGGAGTGATGATAAGAGCTGCAGAGTCTCTAAATTTTTCTATGATGATTTTTTTCTCTCTTTTTTCTTTAAAGACCTTTCTTGTGGTACTTACACTGGCAGCTTGGTATTGGGGGAAGGGAGTTTGTGTTAGGGTGACAGAAGATAGAATATGGGGTGTGCACAATTTTGAGCTGCAAGGAAAAGATCCAGAGAAAATCCAACTGAAGTTATAACCTTTTAGACTGGGTGAAACCCTACCGGTCGCTTAATCATCTCCTTTATTACCACAAGATAGGAAACAGCGTTCCGAGGCAAAGTTATTTTCTCGTTTCCACATCTGGTCAGGAGTAGAGACAGGAAAGAAACCGAAACTTTCCCATTCCAGGTCCTTTGTCCTCTCTACTAGGAAACATTCCATTCTGCAACTTGGTATCTTATACTCTTCTTTGTCAGTACTAAGGAAGTGGATTTTAACCTTTCCCTCATCCATGCTTGGAACTATATGTCTGGCAAAGTTAAAAGAGTAACACAGAGTAACAGCTGCCCTTGAATTAGTTATCTTATTTTAAATTGAGGTTACATGCTGCTGAGATGCAAGTTTGCATAGGAAACATGGATGTTCTGTTACCCAGTGGACTGCTTTGCATCCCATCTAATGGGCATTGCAGACTCATTACATGTTCTTGAGTTATGAACGCTTTTAGTGAAAAGTGCTTTAGATGAAGGCTTTTCCTCAACTTTCAAGGATTGTGGAGGTCATTTATATTCATTACTTCCTTTTATTTCCTTCCTGATAAAATTAGTTAAATTTTAACTGTAAAATGAAAAAAAATACTGAAACAAGTTTGGATTTCAGTGTGAAAAGTCTAATACTGTATCTGTAACTCTATAAAATATTAGGTGTTCTCCATAGAGATGAACAGTTATTGAATGAGCCATAGGCAGAAGGTCTTTCTTATAGTTTCATGAGTGTAAAGCCTCATGAAAATTTGAATGTGAACTGGGGAAACAAATAGATCTTAATTTATAAATTATAGATGAGAGTTCAGATGAGGAAGTGTTGACACACCTTTTCTGAAAAATAATAATACTCTGGAGGGAGAAGTGCACATTTATTACCAAAGCTTGGCAAGTCTCATCTCTGTATGAATGGGCTGGGAACACAGAACCAGTTGTACTAGTTACAGGTAGAGAAGGCTTCACAGTGGTGTTGACATTTAAGTAGACTTGGAGGAGGTCCCCTGGGTGGCTCAGTCAGTTAAGCATCTGACTTCGGCCTGGGTCATGATCTTGTGGTCTGTGAGTTCAAGCCCTGTATCGGCCTCTGTGCTGACAGCTCAGAGCCTGGAGCCTGATTCAAATTCTGTGTTTCCCTCTCTTTCTGCCCCTCCCTTGCTCGTGCTCTCTCTCTCTTTCAAAAATAACTATACATTAAAAAAAAATTTAAGAGAGTTGAAGAATGAAGGTTTCCTGGTAGACAGACAATAAGGAGAGCAGTCTAGGTAGAAGAGTTAAGGAGAAAACTCATAACTACACGTTTTCATGGGAGCCTAACCCAATACAGTCCCATTTAGCCCAGTTAAAACCGATGTTCATATCTTTATCACATTCTTTTAAAAGGACATGTGAACACCTCCTTGAACAAGAAATATTGGGTGATGATTGCCATCTTAACTTAAAAAAAATATATTGTTGAGACCTTTCTTGGAAAAGTCTTGTAGAGAAAAGGTGATACTTTCAGCTACACTTGGAAAGAGTGTGAGGTGCTAGGTAGCCTGTGCGTTTGAGAAATAATAGCTAACCATTCTCTGATTAAAGCAACTCTAGTATTCATGTGAGTTGAAGCAATCTCAGAATAATTCGAAATTGCCCTAGGCTAACTACACTTGAAATGAGATGGTGAATTCCTTTGGAAACAAAGCAAAGTTTTCCTATGTTACAAGAGGGCAATGATATCTGATAGGTCAGAGAGGGAAAAGGACTGGCTAGATCCATATAAAACCTGTCCATGTCTGTTGCAGTATTTCAGATAAATCACTCTCACCATCTGAACTTTGAAGTGTCTCAGCTTCCACTTAATAAGAAAAATTGCTTGAGCTTCTCTCATTTTGCTCACCATCTAAACTCTTTTCCCTGAATATTAGCATAAAGTAAGGTGACCTGAAGAACCATGTGAAATGGGAACCCTTTCCTGCTCCTGCTAAAGGTGATACTTTGCCCTGCCTCAACCTCCCCCAGTTAGTAACATCATTCCAATCCCATTAAGATGACGAATGATGAGAGCAAAGGTTTGAACACTTAAGATCCTTTCCCTCTTTCCCTGAAGTTTCAATGTGTACATATGCATGTGTTTAATATAGTCTTGCATATTTTATTATACTGTAAATAAAGATATTCTTTGAAGAGAGCAGATTTCTTAGATTTTCCTCATGAGTTGGGCTGAAGTCCAGAATTCTCTTCATAGTTCTGCAGATGTAGTACCTCTGGAAGAAAAGGATTAACTTAGAATATACTTGAAGTTTATATTATAAAGAGGATAAGTTAGCCATTTGAATGAAGAAAATTTTTGTTATGATATTGACTTTAATATTTCTTGATTCATTTTTGTCATATTAGCCCTTTCTTATACGTCATGTTGAAAATTTGTCTTCTCAGTAAAGGCTGGATATAAGACCAGTAGAATCATGATGCAGCTGTTTAATTTTAAGAGATATCTTTTCTAATCTATGTAATTATTAACTGTCCCAGGCATGTAGGCTATTTCAGCGAAACTTAGAAAGTAAGGACATTTTGCATAACTAAATCTTTTAATTGGTTTTCATATGACAACAACCAAAAAACACAATGAAAGAGGAAAACAACAAGAAACATGGTTTCATGGTTTGGGTATTTCTGTCAGGATTTTTTGGGATGTGGTGTTGATGACAGGAAAGGTCAGAGGCATTCAGCTATCTTTTATCATCCTCCTTGTCTTCTACCTACCTGTTCTGCCTCATGAGGATTAGCCAATGCAGTCTTATTGAGTAGCTGCCATATGCAAAACTGTGGTGGGGTACAGTGGGGGTAGGTACTGCTGACTGCAGGGTATTAATAAACTTCCAGGAAAAATATGATCTTAGTTCTTAACAATATATTAACAACCTAAATACCAAGTGAATAAAACAAATCAAAACAAAAACCTACTTTTAGTTTCCAAGAAAGCTAGTTGACAGGAAACAAGGAAGTTGCCTCAGTAAGAAGGTTGTTTGCTTTGAGCTTCCATAAATGAGAAGAAATTAAATTATCAGAGAGATTATTATTATCAACCCTGTAGATGAGAACAGCATCATAAACAAAAGTGTGTGAGCACAATCCCTATGGATAAGGGATTTTCTCTCTTCCTTATTTGACAGTTATTTCATACACTAATAAAAAAGGCCAAACGTAGTCATAAGGGTTTGCCTTTTTCTTTCTCTCTCCAGTTTTTCAAGAAACCATGAACTCATATCTAGGAATATTTTGACAAGCTTAGAAATCTTTTCAAAAAATAACTTGTGTGCATGGCAAGGCATTACTAAAATCAGAGGGGTTTCCCCCCCCATAGAGTTGATGACTACAGAGCTTTTCATTCACACCCTCAAACTCGTGTAGAGAGCAGCTGATATCTTTCTGCACATTTCAGTTCCATTCAGGGGAATTAAAAGGAATACAGAAGATTTTTTTGGAAGGATCTCTCACACTCATTGCACCTGTTCACCTATTTGAAGAACATTTGCTTGACCTGAATTAAGACAGTGACTTTTCATCTCAGTTTGAGGCGTAAGTGGGAAGTTTGCCTTATGTTTGTGTTTTTGATATAATTACAAAAATCATATCTGAGTACTTCCTTTAGTCACGCCTGTAAACTAACACATTTTGGATTGCTATAATGATAAAGCTGCCTTCCATTAGATATTTCAAAAAGTAGCCAAATTATCAATTTTATGGAGGATTGATTACACTATAACTTCAAAAACACCTCTTAAAAGAGTGAGAAATTTTAGCTAAGGGCTGAGTTCTCCTCTGGTTCTAGATTGGATGGAATAATACTCATCCCCTTATGCAGAAATTCTACTTTTCAACTTCTACCTAATTGTTTCCCAGTTACCTTAGGATAGTGATTATTAAGGTCTCTGAATATGCATCTCTGGATGTGGAGCATCACATGAAGGTGCCCAAGCATTTAGAAACTCTTGCCTTCCCTTTAGAGAAGAAGATAGACCTGGTTAACATGTGCAGAGACTTTTAGGGTAGATGTGCTCCTTTCCCCTGGGGAAGCACAGTCTTTTTTTTTTTTTTTTTTTTCAACGTTTATTTATTTTTGGGACAGAGAGAGACAGAGCATGAACGGGGGAGGGGCAGAGAGAGAGGGAGACACAGAATCGGAAACAGGCTCCAGGCTCTGAGCCATCAGCCCAGAGCCCTACGCGGGGCTCGAACTCACGGACCGCGAGATCGTGACCTGGCTGAAGTCGGACGCTTAACCGACTGCGCCACCCAGGCGCCCCGGAAGCACAGTCTTCTAATTACATTTGATTTCTGGGTTTTGTCTTTGTCTTCTCCCTTACGTTTCTCCTTTGCTTTTCACTCCCCTTGGTTGACTCTCAAGTTGCATCTTCTGTCACCCCATCCTACCTGCCTTTCCTAATTGTTTCCTTCTCCCTGCCAACTTCTGATACTAACATGACCTCCTATCTGACACTTCCCTCATCCTCAATGTCCCTTTGCTCCCCATTGCCTCTTGTCATTCCATCCACTATTCAGAAATCTTCATTCACAACCCTCCGCCACTTGTCAACAGAGGAAAGGCCACCTCATTAGGAAGTAGACTTTATCTTGCACACTGAGTAACACATATTAGGGATTCACAGAATATGCAGGTTACAGACTCAAGCTCGGGGCGCTACCCAAACATACATGGTATTAGAGAGAAACAAAGTCTTTAGTAGGAATTGACTAACAATTTCCCAGTATCTAAATCCTCAATTTTTTAGTGGAGACATAAAACCCAAGATTTACGGGGCGCCTGGGTGGCGCAGTCGGTTAAGCGTCCGACTTCAGCCAGGTCACGATCTCGCGGTCCGTGAGTTCGAGCCCCGCATCAGGCTCTGGGCTGATGGCTCAGAGCCTGGAGCCTGTTTCCGATTCTGTGTCTCCCTCTCTCTCTGCCCCTCCCCCCGTTCATGCTCTGTCTCTCTCTGTCCCAAAAATAAATAAACGTTGAAAAAAAAAATTTTTTTTTTAAATAAAAAAAAATAAAATAAAACCCAAGATTTAGAGATAAAGAGCCTGGAAGAAAAACAAATCCCAGAGCACACAAGCCATATTGCCAAGAATAACATGAGGCCCAAAAGGAGGTCCCTGTGTTACTGATGTTTGTCTCCAGATTCCTTTCCAGTAGGAAAAGTACCATCTCAGCTAGCCATCTCAGTAAATAAAGTGACCCAAAATGGACAGAATGAAATAAGCATTATCCATCTTTTGCCTCCATCAAAAATGTGTCTTGATCAGTGTCATTTTGTGTTTGGGTATACTGCATGTTATAAAAGCACCTAGCTTATTGCCTTCTACATAGTTGTTATTTGAAAAAAAAAATGATCGTGAATAAGGTTGAAAGAAGCTAAGCACATATTGCATAAGGCCTTGGATGTGGAGAGAAGTCTGCATCAATATAATAGGTAGTGGGAAGCTCCATCCATATTCCTTTATATACCATATTCTTGTTCACAAGCATGTAAAAAAGCAAATGGGTTAATAAGAGTAGCATTTTATAACAGAAATGTAAGTTGCATCTGGTTCATGTTCAGTCCCTAATTCCTCAGGTTTTCCACACCCCTCTCCTATTCCTGCTTTCCAGCTGATTTGACAGAAGGACAGAAGGATTAAGAAATCAAGTAGCTTATCTGAGAGGTTCCCCACTGGCACTTGGTCCCAGGTGTTCCTGCTTGTGGCTTATATAATCATGAGAATTCTGTGTGCTGAGGGTATTACTCTAAAGGTGATTGTTTGAGTCAGTGGGTGATGGTGTCAAGGCAATTATACCCGGGTGACGTGTGATCTTAAAGACCTAGTTAGTGCCCCAGGAGACCCGGAGACAGGGTTTCCTTCGTACCTTTGCAATCGGACATTCTGATGTGAGGTGGCACCACTTACCAAACAGGAACAAAAGTGAATGATTAAGGGGTCAGCCTGTTCCACTATTGCTACGGGGGAAACAGTGCTCCATGTTAACCTTTTCTACTGTGTCCCTTTTTGTTATGTTTATATTTTTGTTAGGTTTATTTGTTCACTTAAAATGAAACTAAACCCAAATGATGAGAATTGAACTTGATTTGTCCTTAGAATCTAAAAACAAAATAAAACAAAAAACAAAAAAACCCACAACAATTACAGTTATTTGTAAAAAGGAAATGGAAAGGACAAAAATTAGCTGCATTTCTTTCCATTTAATTTGTTTCTAAAGATTATTTATAATAGGTAAAGCTGTGGAAGGCTCATTGTTTGTGTCCCATTTGTGGGCACTAATCCTAACATGCAGAGAATCCATTTGAAACTGTCTCAGTTAAATATCAGGACAAAGGTGTGTCCCTAGAGAGATCAGAGACCCTATTTTGTTTCTCTCCTTCACTTTTCTTTTTTTTAATTATACAACTAATACATGCTATTGAAAAGATTTCAAGATACAGTTGACCCTTGAACAACACAAATTTGAACTGCATGGGTCCACTTATATAAGGATTTTTTTTTCAGTAAATATGGTACAGTACACTAAATGTATTTTCTTTTCCTTATGATTTTCTTAATATCTTTTTAAGGCCACTTTACTGTAAGAATACAGTATATAATGCATATAACATAAAAACATGCTAATCGACTATGTTTTTGGTAAGCTTTCTGGTCAAGCCTACTAGTATTAAGTTTTGGGGGAGTCAGAAGTTATATTCAGAGTTTTGGCTGTGTGGGGGGTTGGTGCCCCTAATGCCCACATTGTTCAAAGGCCATGTATATACTGAAGAATATAAAAAAAAATGAAAGTCCCCTCTGACCGTCTCCAACCCTGTTCTTGTCTCAAGTGGGGATCACTGTTAACATTTCAGTGTATGGACGTCCAAACCTTGTGCTCTACCTTTACAAATAGGAATGTGCACACATGTGCACATACATATCACATGCACACCTACTCAAAAAGGATTACTTAGTTTCATACAGTCATATAATACCTATATGTCTTGGACATCTTCCCCTGTTAGTACATATAGAAATCTGTAGGCTCTACTTACATTCAAAGTGAAATAAACCATGAAAGTTTGCTGGAGCTGCCTCCTGTATATATGCTTCCATGTTGGAATGGACAAAAAGTGAGTGAAATTAGCTAGCCCGTTTCTACCACAGCATGATGGCTTGGTTCTCTGCTTAAATGAGCCCCATGAAAGTGTGAGTGAAGCAAAGTCCCACCGTGCCCCATTGTTCTTGAAGAACTTGCATAGTGACAGGCCTATGGGGCTTCCTTATCCCCATTTTTAAAAGGATAACAGAAAGAGTTTCACCAAAGGCCCGTTCCAGTTGGCCTTGTTTCTTCTGAGGTGTCTAATTTTGCTTGCACTGGGCTTTGCAGGACCTGGGGTTGAGTGCCGGAGAAGTGGAGGGTGTCATCTGGATTCACTCACTCACTCACACATCTATTTATTCATACTCACGTTTATCATATGGCAGACCCTGAGCATAGTGCTAGAGATAGCTACATAAAACAAACATGGCCTGTTCATTGCCTAAGGACATGATACATCAGTGAGGGATACAAACAAGGAAATAGGCAATTACAAGAAAGCATGAGCCATGTGCTGGCCAGAGTGGTATAGAGGGTTCTGGACAAACTTGGAGCCAGGAGGAGATGTATCTTGGACAAGACATCTGATGATGAATACTGAAGGCTGATTAGAACTGAGCTGGGTGAACGGAGGTATGGAGACAAGAAGTGTTGGAGAAGGACGGGCCATATGACAAAAGTGCAAGGTGCCTGTTAGGGGCTGGCAGGTTAGGGCAAGTGATGGCCTTAATGGCCTGTTACAGGAGTTTGAACTTTATTCTGAGAATCATGGAGAACAACTGAAGACTTTTAAGAAGCATGAGGGTGTGATTTGTAAGGTTTACAAGGTAGAGAATGGATGGAAAGGGCAGGGAGATCATTAGGATGCTGTTGAGGATGCTGGGATAAGAGGTGAAGGTGTTTTTAATGAGGGCAGTGGGGGAGGGGCAGGAGAAATGGGCAGAGCTTGAGGAAGCATTTCTTGCATCCCATGAGCAAGTCTGTGCTGTCGCATAAGCACCGATTGATTTGGGCAACTTTGAGAAGCTGCATAAACCGCAGGCAAAGCAGTTAACTCTGACATTGCAAAGCTAAATGCGTGTGGTGCAGAGGCTAGATAAATATCTGTCGCTGGGGGTATATATATACAGGAGCATTTTTTATTTTGTTTTGTTTTCAAGAGATAATTGCACCTGAGGCTGGAGCTTGCTCACCCTATCTTTTGGACTCAGAGTACAGTGCCTGGTCTATTTTCTACATGACTGGGCTTTACTTCAGAACTGACGAGTCATATATCATTCTGATTGATTTTTTCTTTTTTCTTTTTTTTTTCTCCTCTCAAATAGAGGGGGAGGGGTGGAACAGAAATTGTGATGAGAGAGTATCAGGGCAACTCAACCCAAATATGCAATTATCAGGAGCCCCCCGGTCTAGCTCTGTTGTCTTCTTGTTTTGTTACTCAGAGCTCAGATAGATAAGTAGGAGGTGAGGTCAGGCAGTGGGTAGGGAAAATAGACAAGTAGCCCAGGCTTAGAGTTCCCTGGTGTCTGCCAGAGGGGAATGGTAAGAAGGGGGCATAGCAGAGATATGAAATGACCAACCAGTGTCCTAAGTGGTGGGGTTACAGCTAAGCTCTAAATCTCCTACCAGAGCTTCCATTGCTCCTGGATTCTTGGGTTTGCTTTCACCCTTATCTTCTGTTTTGGCTTCCCCTTTCCTTAGTGCCTGTCATTCCAAGGCACAGGCTCCAAGGCTTAAGAATCCATTTGTGTTAAAGCAGAAAGATGCACACTGAAGGGGGGTGTGTGTGTGTGCATGTGTATGTGCACGTGTGTGCACATTTTAGAAGAAATCATTTGTAAAGATAAACAGATTTCAAAAAGTGGATGGGACTGTATCACCATGAAAATATAAACCACTTCTTCAGAAGACAGCCCCCCCCCCATTTTGCAAAATTTTTATTCTCTTTTCAAGTTTATACAATTCTGACTTTGATTCACAGATATAGTTCTAAAGGACTAGGATCTTTAGACAAAATAATCCTTCCAATATATATATATATATATGCTCTTAACCTGAGTTCCTTTACCCACTGCCTACCCTCTACTTCTCTATCTGAGCTCTGAGTAAGGAGACAGGAAGACAAGAGGGATAGACTTGCATGTACCTGTTAAGGTTTTAAGATAATTCTGAGATTTTTTTAATGACAATTATTACTCATTAGTGAGTTGTAGACATGTATGCTTTGATGATCACCTTTTTCTTGAACTCCAGCAAACCTCACTGAATTCCCTTGGCCATCAGATATTGAAGGGAAAAGTACTGGGCTAGAGCTGAGGGTGAGGAAGGGGAATACAGGCAGAGGGACAGTTAAAAATGAGGCTTATTTGTTTTAAATCTCCGACCCATACATATTGGCTTTAAAAAGGTGGTGGTGGTGGTGGTGGTGTGTGTATGTGTGTGTGTGTGTGTGTGAGAGAGAGAGAGAGAGAGAGAGAGAGACTTAGAGAGAGAGAGAGAACATTTACATGTGAAATGGAAAGAAAATACCAATGAATCAAAATGGACAGGTCATTTTGCTGAATGTAACCAAACTCCTGAGCATTCTGAGATTAGGAGCAGTCATAATTTCTGACTGCCATGCCTTATGCTAATATGGCTGTCTTCTGTTGTAGGCTTCTGCTGAGATGGCCACTTTACTCCTGCTTATTTTCCCCCCTAATGGTAGTGGTGGAGGCCTGGGGATCTACAGTCAGCTTTTACCAAATTAACTGGCTGCCACCATAGGCCTTTATAAATTTTTATTTTTATTTAGCACTAGAATCTACAATTTATTTCCTTCATATTCTGTAAAATATAGGTATAGACTTTAGTCTGAGTTAGCTATGCTTCATTGTTCTTATAAATCCATATCTGTCATTAAAACTTTTTTTGATGCTAAACATTTGTACCCCCTGCAAGACAGACTGGTAATTTATCAAAGAGTTTCATTCATTTATCCATGTGAAATTTACGAAGTACCTACTTTATACTTGGCAATGTTTTAGGCATTGGAGGTAAAACAATGGATAATATGCATTAGTAGGAAAAAATATTACCAAAAATGTCTAGAAAATACTAGTCAGATTTGAGGAAAAATAGTTCTCTGTACTGATACTCTCAATATAGTTTTTCTCCCCAATTATCTGCACAGCTCCATGGGAAACTCCTGCAAAGATTTTTTTTCCCATTATTTTTAGGTCTGCCTTCTGTATTTCAAGAAGTTGTCTTTGCCTTTAGTGGAGTGATATTTTAGTACTTTTTATCTAATGTCTTAGGAAAAATATTTTCTTATTTGTTACTGATGATTGTTTTGGAATGTGGGAATAATCACTGGAAACCAATATATGAAAATTGTGTTTTAAGAATTCATATGCATCTGAACAAGCAAAGGTTACTTTCTGTTTTGGATTCTAGATTCTAGACATTTTTCGAAATATTTTACCAATTCTTCTAGTTTCAGTATTCCCAGATGATTGGTTGATTCTCTTTCTTTTTCTCTCTTTCTTAAGTTCTGTCTCTCCCTCCCATCTTTCCTCCCTCCCATCCACCATTCCTTTCTCTGGAAAATCTATGCTTCCATGTGCTGGCAGGAAAGAGCAATCATAAGTTAGTGTAATTAGCATACAAGGAATGATTTTCCTTTTATCCTTTTACTGTGTTTTAACACCAGTAACTATTGACTGAAAATACTTAACTTCTTTGAGCCATGCTTTCCTACCTACAGAACTATGCAATACTTTCTGTAAAGATAAAAGTTATATGTGGGGGAAAAATACTAGTGCTACATTATCTATATTGCCCATATTTGGTTCTCACTAGTCCTCTCTGTTAGTCAGTGCTTGATTCACAGACTCCTGATGCCATGATTCCATTGCTTTGCCCCATATTCTCCTCCTCTAATAGATCTTGATGCTCTGTTCATACTTGTACCTATTACTCAAGCATTCTGTTTGGCTTTCCGTACCTCACTTGTCTAAATCCTCCCCAGGTTAGTATTGTTCTCTTATGCTGACCCTGTTCTGCCATAGACAAATCCAGTTCTGACTATTAAGTCAGTGTGCTTTTGAGAAATTTAGATTTTCAGGTAGTTTTGATATATACTGATGAGAAAGGATCTCAAGCTGAGGGCAACCTTTAAGTGTTCACCCAAGACAGTTCCTTCATCAAAATGACCTTTTCCCCCTTTTGTCATGGTGCCTGGAAGTTTCTTCAATATAGACTCATTCCTTCACTCTTTAAAGGGTTTTAGGTGTCTAGACTTTTCTTCTAAACCTAAAGTTCAGGTTAGCACCTGAAACCATCATCAGTTGGCACCTAAGATGGACTAAACTGAGAGCAAGGTCTTGCCAAAATGGAGCATAGCTTGAGGTTGGAGAGCAAAGGAGGCAGGAGGAGAGAAAGTACCAGAAGCAAACTTATTGTTGCATTGCAGTTCTGCCAATGGCTAGTCTGCTGTAATCTCAGGAGTTTTGGTTTTACCAGTATCTAAGAAAGCCCTGGCTTTGTGTATCTTGATAAGAGGAATTAGAATAGTCATTTTTCCCTGCTTCCCAAGGGTAAGTGTGCCAACCTTGTGGCTTGGTGTGCATCATGAATTATCAGCAGATGAAAATTAGGGAATGGATTTACTTAGACCTTTATGAGAGGATTTTTTTTATTATGAAATTTATTGTCAAATTGGCTTCCATACAACACCCAGTGCTCATCCCAACAGGTGCCCTCCTCAATACCCATCACCCACCCACCCCTCCCTCCCACCCCCCATAAACCCTTAGTTTGTTCTTAGTTTTTAGGAGTTTCTTATGTTTTGGCTCCCTCCCTATGAGAGGATTTTTGATTCTCTAGGCTGGATTGATGGGTCCAAAAGGAAAAGGGAATAAATAATTTGTGGCCACATCGAGTGAACTGATATTTATTCTTTGCCTAGAGTTTGTGGCTCTGTTCTTTCTCTTATGTTCTACATTGCATTTAATGGATGTGCCAGGAATAAATAATCCCCTTATCAGTTATTTCAGTATATCCCTTATCACTTTTGAAGGGGAGGCTTTTGTGTGTTTTTCATGTAAATGTAATGTCCCCCCATTGTAAGTAAATACAGTAAGTACCTTTGTGCTAACACGTGGGATCCTCACAGTCTGTGCTTCATGTCAGAAATGCTGTGCAAAATCCCGATAGTTTGGCTGTAAAGTCTGCCCTGAAGATCAAATAAAGGGGATGCATACATTTCTTAACAAGTGCTGAGCAGGTTATTTGGGGTTACATTCCTCTCCTGCAGCTGCTTCTCAGAAAGAGATCCCTCTACAAAGTGCTTGTTAATCCTCCTACCTTTGGAGAACTCTTCTGGCATGCTATCTAAATCCACATCGCAGAGCAAACTGGAGTAATGAGCCCTTGGCAAAGTTTCTGAGAAGAGGACAGCCCATAATGTTCACTTTATCTGAGACTTAAAATGCTTTCTTATTGTTGAATTAAAGCATCCCAGCCATCCTGCTCTGGATGCACTCTGTCTTAGCTAATCTCAGATTCACAACACAAGAACAATCTCAAGTAAGCAGATTTGTTTAATGAAAATGTATTTCCCTATTTTAAAATTTTACCCCAACCCCCTAAAAAGTACGTGCGTTATTGCATATGCTTTAAAAAACGTGTTTACTTTGTAGTTCCTTTTTGTTTGCACCCTCATTGCATTTTCTTCTCTAATTAGTGGATGTATGCATCATCTCTTGGCAATAAGGGGAGTATTTTTTTTCCCTTCATTGGGTGGTTTCCTAGGGAAGGAGCTCATGGCATCACTCTGACTCTGAGTGTGCTGCCTGCTTTCCCACACATTCTCCCACCACCCCACTTTTCTTGTAATGTTGCTGAGTCTAGCTAATTAGATCCTTTATCTAATTTAAGTTGCTTTCATTTAATTCACATTGAGGATGACTGCTACTTATGCTCACAGAGCTGTTGAGTTTAAGAGCTCAGAGAAATGCTCCCCACTGAGATTTCTAAATATCACAGTGGTGCCTGGAAAAGGAAGCACATCAGAATGCTTTTGGCAGCAAGTAACTGGGATTCCTGACCACTTGTAATACAAGATGACTGTTGTGGTTTCAGATATCTTCACAATTTGACATTGAAATGTTAAAAGGAAAAATAGATTTTCTTATATATCTCACTTTTTATCAGGGAAGAAAACTTTCCCCAAAAGTCTTCCAATCCCCCCCTCTTCCAACTCCCAGCAAAGCTCCTTTTGTGTCTGATTGGTCAGACTGAACATTTGGTCACTTGTAAATCAGCCACTGACGAAGGAGAGTGGAATTTCCATGGTTAGTATAGCCCGGTCATGATGCATCTCCTGGGGCTGGGTGCATGTTCCTGAGCACAGTGTTACCCAATTCCTGAGCAAAATCAAAACTCAGTTAACAGAGAATAATAATTATGGAGTAGGCAACCACACAATTGTGTTTGTTGCTGTAACAATCATAAATGGGTTTCTAGGTATTTTGTATGCCATTTGCAAGGGTTTGCTAAACAGTTTTCTATTTGGTTTGAGATATTTTCAAGTTACTATATTATTTCTTAGTCAGAGTCCATCTTGGACCTGAATTATCTCACTCATGCAGAGAGGAAGGCATAAAAGAATATAGGGGCGTCCTGGGGAAAAATAAGCAGAAGGTGTCCAAGAAAAGTCTCCTATAAACAGAGTGACCATATAATTTATGGTTTAAATCAGGACACTTTGAGAATCAAAGGGAGTGCTGTGAATAATTCTATGAAATCGACAGGTAGAATTCATGCTAATAAAACTAAAATATATGTTAAATTCAAGTTCATAGGAGGGAGTCTATTTTTGAAATGTTATAGAAAAGCTAAAATTATTTTTTAAGTTTTCTTGAGAAGAGAAAATGCCAAAATGCCATATTTATTTCAAATCATAGAAAATTTTCAATTTATATGGAAACTTTTTTGTGTTTAATTTTGTTTAAATCTTAATCTCATATAAGACATTAGAAAATAAGACTATTATACAATTACTTTTTCTGTACTTCTCACACGTTGAAAATCTTCAAATGAAGCTGGGAAAAAATATTAGCGTATATAAAATCAAAATATTGCTTATTGGTTTCTGTTTGCTGGAAAACTATAAATGTTTATCTTTTATTTTATCCTATGCCTGTGCCAAGGCTTTCTCTAATTTCTTCTAACCTGCCAAAGCTTAGCTGTCACTGATATTTTTGTACTTAGGATCATTTTGGTCTTGGCTGCTGATGGAAGCCAGAAAATCAGCTTTGTGTGAGGGAATAACCAAAACAGAAGAAGAATTTTCTATAGGCAAAATGTGTCCAAGAATGAATTAAATGTATGAATGGTCATGTGAGGGGAAAGGGAAAACCAGTGATTTTGCCCTCAAAGAAAATAACCCCAAGTACTTTCTTCCCTTTAGGTAGTTTAGTTTTGCATTTTGCTCCTATGCTCACAGAATGTTCTCTGTCAGTCCCAATAAAGGAATGCCTTTTCATTGAAACAGACCAGTGACTCTGTTTCAGTGACTGTATGTATCTGAGAGAATGAGAGGCACAAGAAGAAACCTAAACATAATCACATCTAGGGTAGGTATTTTCAAAATTGAATGTGGATATTGAGACAGTAAGAGGAGTTATTTTGAAAGCCCCAAATCATCCCTCTCTTCCACTCAATTTCAGCTAAAAAGTAATGTAGAACTTTCATGAATAGTAAAGAGACTTGTGCTTTCCTGTGTTTGTAATGTTTGGTCTCTCTTTCAGTCTTCTTAAGAATAGGATCCAGTGTCTTGCTTTTTCTTACCAGTCCAGTGTGTCCTTTATCAAATGATCTAAGGTGGTGTGATTGGTACTAGGATGTTGCTTTGATTTCTGGTTTATGTGATTAGATCTTGGATCTGAGTTCATTAAAGATCAACTTTCTATCAAAAATTGGACGGAAATATCAGGTTTCTGAACAAGCTTCTATTTTTCTTATAAAAGGGCTGTTTCTTGGTCTGCAAAGCTGCTAATCTGTGGGTTACATTCACTCTAGGCTACCAGAAAGATTAGGTTACCCCCTAGGTTTTGATGACAGTATTGCCATTTAGATGGAAAATAAGGCATAAAATACACTGTCACAGAAGTCAACACCCCCAAATGGGGACAAGAAACCCCTCACCTTTAGGGATAGTCAAATCAAAGGTCACTATCGTATCATGTTCCGGTATCTGGGCTCATAATCTGCAGGTTGTTGTTCCCAGGAAGCATTCTATTTGGTCTCAATCTGCAGAGAAATAGGTGGATCTGGTGGATTCTTGGGGGTGTGGAAACAGCAGCCCTACTGATGAAACATCCCCAGCAGCTCATAATTATCTTTCTGATCTTTACATTGGTTTCCTAAGGGGCAAATAAGAAAGTGGCACAGAGCAAACTTAATACTCAGGTAGAAGAAAACATCCAGTTCTCTAAAATCTATATGCTGGAAAAATTGGCTGTTTCCTCTACCTTATTCTTGGCATATGGCTAACAGCCCGGCCAGTAGCCTTCTAAAAAAAAAGTGGGGGAGGAGTCCAGAATGGTGTTTTTAGCATCCTCCAGATAATGAGTCCTGCACTGTCACACTAGTGAAATGTGTCTGAGGTTTAGCCACACCATTTATATATATTTATATTAATGCTTATCTTTATTTTTCTAATCGAACCTTAAGTCATTCCAGAGTCTCCACTTTCTGGACTGGCAGGAAATTAAAGGATTTTCTTTTTCTTTTTCTTTTTCTTTTTTCTTTTCTTTTCTTTTCTTTTCTTTTCTTTTCTTTTCTTTTCTTTTCTTTCCTTTCCTTTCCTTTCCTTTCCTTTCCTTTCCTTTTCTTTCCTTCCTTCCTTCCTTCCTTCCTTCCTTCCTTCCTTCCTTCCTTCCTTCTTATTTTAAAAATTTTTTAGTGTTTATTTCTGAGAGAGAGAGAGAGAGACAGAGAGAGAGAGAGAGAGAGAGAGAGAGGAAGGGGGAGGGGTAGAGAGGGAGACACAGAATCCAAAGCAGGCTCCAGACTCTGAGCTGTCAGCACAGAGCCCAACACAGAGCTCCAACTCACAAGCTGTGAGATCATGACCTGAGCCAAAGTCAGATGTTTAACCAAATGAGCCATCCAGGCGCCCCAGGATTTGCTTTTCTTATAATGGGGTCATACATGATTCTATGTGTAGTGATGACGGAAAAGTTTGAGTAAGAAAGTATATATACAGTTCTTAGTTCATAGTGGGGTCATCTTTATTGCCCTTTTTTGGCTCTAGATGCTAGTGATGTGCTCCCACTGACCACCAGGCAAGCCTCTGGCAAACATCTCTATCTTGGGTGCTACATGGAAGCAGAGCACTGGTCTCTGCACCTAGATCCTTGGGCTGAAGGATCCATTGGCTGAAATGAGTCCACATAAAAGATCGGTTGAAGTCCTAGCCTCTGATGACTGTAAACATCACCTGGTTTAGAAATCAGGCTTTTGTAGATGTGATTAAGACTTAATTAATTTGGGGTCATTCTGAAGTAGGTGGGTCTCTAATCCAATATGGCTGGTGTCCTTATAAAAAGAGGAGAAGAAACACAGAGACAGACACATACAGAGAAGAGAGTGCCATGAGAAGCCACAGCACATGTCATGTGACAACTGAGGCAGAGATTGGAGTGATGTGTCTATAAACCAAGGAACACCAAAGATCGCCAGCAATACCAGGAGCTAGGGGAGAAGCAGGGAACTGATTCTGCCCTAGAGCTTTAAGAGACAACATGGCCCTACTGATATCTTGATTGGACTGATACTGATGTCCTGAATGGTCAAAGAATAAACTTCTGTTGTTTTATGCCCCCCAGTTTATTATGGCAACCTTAAGAAAATGACAGAGTCCTCTTTGCATTCCCTGCTCTAGATCCTTAGGTCAGAGAAGGTGTGAGTTGTTTTTGTAAGGAATGGATGGTAGTCATCAAACTCTTTACTTAAAGGTAATTTTTGAGCTGCATCTTCAAGGATGAGCAGATTAGGAAAGGACATTTGAGGACATGGAGATATTATGGGACATTACCTAGTATATTGGAAAAAGAGGGAGTATATGCATCATTGGATTGCATGGTAGGTGAAAAGAATAGTAGCAGATGAAGAAAAAGTAGATTAAAATAAGATTATAAAAACTTGGGGAGTGCTTACTATGATCTAGGTCCTGTGCTAATTGTTTTCAATACGTTATCTTATCATATTGGATGGATAATTACCTGCATTACATATATCATTCATTATAGTGGATGAACCAAAAAATTAACAGACACAGATAACTTATTCAACAAATCCAGATGGTAGTTTGTTGAAGACAGAGTTTAACCCAGGCCTATATTCCAAGCCCCTGTCTCACTACACTGTACTGCAAAGAGAAATGGGGAATGCTTGGGAGCTCTTGAGAAAGAGAGGAACAGGTATATTGCCTGGGTAAAGGGTTCATTGGACTCCAGAGACTAGATACAATGTGGCTATGGCAGTAGATGAAGGAGTTGATGTAAGACTGAAAAAGAGGAATCCTAGTGGAGAGAAGGGGGCATACTTGCTCCAGTTTAATGATCAATGGTATCAGTAGATGGTTGAAGGGGATGAAAAGGAAGAGTATTGACTCTAAGGTTCCTGATTTGAGTTATGGTTTGAGGAGTGTGCCATTCTCCAGTGTGGATTAGAAAGAACAACAACATATTGTGTAAAGAATATAATGAGCTTGTTTTTAGCCACTTTGAGTTTTAAGTAGAAGATATCCAGCCGACAATGATAAAGGTTGACCTGGAGTCCGGGAGGAAAGGTAGAAACAGAGATCCATTTGTTGTTTGTCAGCATGGTAGTACAAACAAAGTGACCTTTCATGAAACATAAATGGCATTTCTGTCATTCCACTGTGTAAGTCACTTAAACAATTATATAGAGCTCTTAGGAAAAGAGACCTATATCCCTTAACATGATGGCAAAGCACTGTGAACTGCCTCTGCCTGTGTCTCTAGCCTCATCCTTCTCCCTCAGGCTCAGTCTCTGTATTTCAGTTCTCAGAGACATATGTGAGGTTTTTCCAGCTCTGTTACCTCAGTTCAGAATGCAACCCCCCACCCCAACATACATACATATCTTTACACAAATATATTCAAGCACTGGACACACATGGAAATATGCATGCACAAACATGTGAACACATGCATGCACACCCTCATTGTACACATACACAAGTGCACATATATGCACATAGATTCATGTGTACATGCTACAGATACACATAGGTATCCCCTACATGCACATGCACGCATGTGCACATCTGCATGTGTACACTCTTTTATGCATGCATAACTTTCCCATAGTCAATTCCAAACTATTCTACAAGTGCTCCGCTAAATCTTTTTTTCAAATATTTATTTATTTTGAGAGAGAGAAAGAGCATGTGCACATGTGCACGCACAAACAGGGGAAGGGCAGAGAGAGGGAAAGAGAGAATCCCAAGCAGGCTCTGCACTGTCAGGACAGAGCCCGATGCAAGGCTCAATCTGAAGAACGGTGAGATCACAACCTGAGCCTGAGCTGAAATCAAGAGTCATACACTTAACTGACTAAACCACCCAGGTGCTCCATCATTTACTCTATTTTCTAATAACGATTACAGCTTTGGTAAGTCTTTTCTTTCAAACTTCTTGACTTCTAAGTAGATGCAGTTTTCCATTTATGCCCTGGGTCACATTGAATGGAAAATACAAATGGAAAACTAGGCAGTTCTTTCTGTTAGTATCTGAACTATCTCATTAGTTGACACCAGTGTTGAAGTAATTGACTTCTCATTATGAGTTCTCATTAGATGTTTTTTTTTCCCTTTTACCTGCTGGCATGGAGTTCAGAACATTTAATTTATCATCACTTTCCTACTTATTACTTAAAGGAAATTCATCTTCCCCCTGGTTATCACATCCTAATTTTTCTGGGTTTTGTAAAATCTTTAATCTTATGATAAGGTTTTATTTTTTTCTTGGGTAAGCCTTTAGAAATTGTTTCATCCAACATTTCAAAGCCATATTTTAGTGAAATGAGATGTCCTTTCATTAAGATTTTATTTTGCCAGCACTCACTCATTGCATGGAATACTTCAACAGTTTTCATGGGATTTCATGGCTAGACACAGTTACTCATTTGGTCAGAATACACTGAGACCAAAATAATGGTTTAATTCTTGCTTAAGTGATATGGTTTTGTTTATGACCACAGGATCCTTTTATTTAATCCCAGACAACCGTATATTAGGTATGTCTTTTAATTATGAGGAAAATTGAATGAAAAGAGGGACTTGATCATGGCACAGATATGCCACTGGCAGAAAAAGTAATCCACAGTCATATCAGTATCATCATTTTCATTTATGAACACCATTTTAATGTCTTATGCACACATATTATCTGTATAAACCATCTTCAGCTAAAGAAATAACTTGTTTAGTCACAGATGGGCTATCTTATCTTTCCATGAAGAATATCCTGTAAAAGCTTTCTAAACTAGAGAATAGGATTTTTCAAAAGATTTGTATTTTTTATTTTACATATAATATTTGTGTTAAAGAAAGTACATTAAAGCAATGTGCATTACTGAAATGAGAATGCCCATCATTCATACACCCTGTATGCATTAATCCATTTCTCCTGGAGATAGATAGATAGATAGATTTATTTTATTTTATTTTATTTTATTTATTTATTTATTTATTTATTTATTTATTTATTTATTTATTTATTTTAATGTTTATTTTTGAAAGAGACAGACACAGAATATGAACTAGGGAGGGGCAAAGAGAGAGGGAGGCACAGAACCTGAAGTGGGCTTCCAGATCTGAGCTGTCAGCACAGAGCCTCACACAAGGCTAAAACTCTTGAACCTTGAGATCATGACCTGAGCTGAAGTGGGATGCTTAACCAACTGGGCCACGCAGGTGCCCCCATTTCTCTTGGAGTTTTAGAGCAATCATTCTTTCCATTCTCCTCTGAATTCTACACAATTGTAGAATCTTAAGCAAGATGGGCTTGTTCTTCTTAAGATGGGCTTGTTCTTCTTTTTAAATGTTTATTTTTGAGAGAGAGAGGCAGAGAGAGAGAGGGACAGAGAATCCAAAGCAGGCTCCATGCTGACTACAGAGAACCTGATGTGGGGCTCGAACTCACAAACCATGAAATAAATCATGACCTGAGCCAAAGTTGTATGCCTAACCAACTGAGCCACCGAATTGCCCCAAGATGGTCTTCTCTAATATCCCGTCTCCTTTACAAATATTTCCCCCATGATTCTCCCTAATCCAAAATTCTTGCCCACTCTCAGGCACAGCTTGGCAAACATTAGCCTTCTCTCAAGTATGAAGGGAACAAGAAGATTGCAAAAGGCCTTAAACGACTTAAGGAGGTAAGAGAAGAGGCTAGATCAGAGAAACACTGGAGGAACTTAAGTTTCCTATTAACATGGGCACCAGAGAATACACCAAATGTCAGGGGAGGATGTAGGACTTAAAATAAATCCTTTCCTCCTAATGATAACATGTGTGTTCTATTCTTTACTTTAGTTTTTCTGTTTTTTTTCCCCTTCCTCCTCCTCCTCCTCCTATTATTATTATTTTTTTTTTCTTTCCCACCTTTTTTTCTTCCTAGCATATTGGATTATAAGCCCCCTGAAGATAGGGGTCATTTCTGTCTTTATTATCACTATATACCCCAAAATTAGCACATAGTAGATGCTAGATAAATATTTGGACATAGACTTCTCTCTGTGTAGTTTTAATCACTTTAAATTAGCCCTTCCATTTTCTGAATTCTAACCTCCTTTCTTTCCCTTTAATATGGCACCATAGACCTTCTTTTCCTGTGTCCTTGAGAGTAGCAAATTTCAGATCTCTCATCTCTAGATAGGCACCAGCAAACAACATGATGTCATAGTTCATAATCTTCCAGAATAATGGCCCTGGAGGAGAAACATATTGGAATTGGAAACTGGGGGTTGTAGATATTATCTTGGGAATATCTCTTCCTTTTATTGGAATAGAAGAGAATAAGACAAAAGAACTGCTTATACTCAAGCCCAGATTCTTCAAATATATTTTCTTTGGTTCTTGTAGGAAGATACTAGATAGAAATTCTGAATTTATAAGAAAGAAGAAAGTTGGGGCTCCTGGGTGGCTCAGTCAGTTGAGCATCCGACTCTTGATTTTGGCTCAGGTCATGATCCCAGTGTTGTGAGATAGAGCCCTGTATTGGTCTCTTTGCTAAGTGTGGGGTCTGCTTGAGAGTTTCTCTTTCTCTCTGCCCCTCTCCTGCACTAATGCTCATGCTTTCTCTCCCTAAGAAAAAAAAAGAAAAAAAAAGTTAACTTCACAAAATACAAAATATAACCAAAACATGAGTAACAACAACAACAACAACAAAACTATAAGAACTACTTTTTTATTTGATCTTGCTACATAATTGCTTTATCTTCCATGTCTTTGGTCTTGGATTTATCAACATCCAGTAATAAAATGAATAAACAAAGTTTAAAATGTTTAATATCTTTATAAAGTTGCTATTAAATTTGGAAGTAACATAGAGAATTTACCATAATTGAGCATGTGTAGTATTACCTTAAAGAGCATTATTTTAGTAAAGACAATTGAAAGGTTTAGAATTGAACCAAATAGAATTTCTTTATGCATAATAACCAGGGGTTCAAAAGAAAGTATATAGGGATGAGCTTGTATCACTGAATAGAATTTGTTAATGTAGTGTATTTTTGTATCTGTTCCCAAATAAAAATTCATCTTGATGTCTAAGACTAAACTATCCAACTTGTAATTAAAAAGTGTAGATGTATAGGTAGATAGGTATAGATAGAAATAGTTCAGATAGGTAGGTAAGTAAACAGACCTAAATACATTGCTTTCTTATGCAGATATAGGAAGTGAAATAAAAGTATACTAAGTAGTGAATACAAAAGGAGAGAGATGAGGGGTATATACCATGACCAACTGCTACTAATAGCTTATATTTTCCTCCTGATTTGAGTTAACAGGTCTCCTTGGCTCAAAGACTATAAAGATCATTTAATACAACATTCTTATTTTACTGATGAGGACACTGAGGACCCTAGTAAGCAGAGAACAGAGTATACCCACCTTTATAAGGTCAGTGTGAGGGTGATTTCCATGCAAAGGAGCCAAGAGATAGAACTAATTCATCCTTTCAACTCATATTTGCTCATGTACCAGAAGCTCATTGAGCAGTTTATTTGGGGGATTGTAGTGTGCTAGACATTCGAATACAGAGAATGACAGCTAATCAAGTCCTGACAACAAGGAACTTACATTATTATGGTAGAGTCTGACAATATGTAAGTATGCATATACACAATAAAATAACTATGGATTGTCACCAGCACTACAATGGGGATCAACAGGATGATGATTGATTGATAGATGGATAGATGGATGGATAGATAGATAGATAGATAGATAGATAACTAGCTTGGGCAAAGATTCTTTATATAGTGTGGTCTCCTCTGGGAACATTGAACTTGAGTCATGAAGGCTGCGAAGTGGCCAGCCATGTGATGAATATATGAGCTTTGTGGGGCATTAGTGCTTGGTAAAGACTTTAAGGGGCCAGCGGCTGAAGCACAGTGAGCAAAGAGTAGCAAATGGGTGAAGCAACTCTCCAGACTCTGCAGAGCACAGACAACCATGATCAGCAATTACTATGTAATTCTGAAAACAGTAGAAAACATTGGTGTGTTTTAATTGAGAGAATGACATAATCTGATTTATAAAGATCACTCTAACTACTTAATGGGAAATGGATTAAAGGGGAGGGGGCAGAGAGGAAGAGGGAAAAGTGGAAAAGTACTTAGGCTTTTAGTAAGGAGGTTGGAGTAGAGTGGGGTGTGTTGGAAGTATACTTTGGGGATAGGGTTAGCAGGATTTGCAGATGGTTCATGGATAGGAAATTGGGGTAGGATTCATGGAACAGGAGAAATTGTGAATGTCTACAATTTTGACTTGAGATGCTAAGTGGATAGTGGTATTCTTTCCTGAGATAGGGAGGACTAGAGTAGAAACAGAAATGTGTTTTATTATACTATCATTTATATTTTATTTGGATTGTCTAATCCAAATCACAAAATATTAAGTCTCACCTGGAGCCAAATATATTTTATTTTGGTCAGAACCAATATGAACATGCCAAAGAAAATCATGAAATATGGATGATACCTTCTTCCTGTATTGCAAACAAAACAATAATTTAATTTTCATGGTAGTTGAAGGCCATCTTGGGAACTGTATGCAGGGTGTTAGAATATGTGAATATGGAAATGATAGTGGATATAGGTCACTGTATTGTGAGAGGTGAGTGTGTGTGCACGTGTATGGTGATACATATATTTTTTTCCAAACCATTTTTAAGAACACTAATTTAGGGGCGCCTGGGTGGCGCAGTCGGTTAAGCGTCCGACTTCAGCCAGGTCACGATCTCGTGGTCCGTGAGTTCGAGCCCCGCGTCGGGCTCTGGGCTGATGGCTCAGAGCCTGGAGCCTGTTTCCGATTCTGTGTCTCCCTCTCTCTCTGCCCCTCCCCCGTTCATGCTCTGTCTCTCTCTGTCCCAAAAATAAATAAACGTTGAAAAAAAAAAAAAAATTAAAAAAAAAAAAAAAAAAAAGAACACTAATTTATATGCATATTCATGGAATTATAGACAAATTAAGTCTCTTTTGCCTAGATTGAAAATTGTCTTGTTATGCATTTATCATCAGTAAATATTTTAGGGACTTTAAAAATATATTTATCCATGGTGGTATCAGACTTTGGTATCTGATAGATACAGTAAAGAACCATATATTAGCCACATATGTAGGACAGCAAACTGAGATGTTATATAATAGATACAAAGGGAACAGTTGCTCTTATAGTTCTAAACATTAAGGAGGTATGCCTGAAACTTGAAATCAAAACTAATAAATGGTAATCTTAAACTTCCACATTCATGATAGTCACATTGCAATACAGTGTGTTTTTGAATGGCACCAAATGAGAGAAAAATTTCCCTAGAATGAATCCATTCACAATAATTATATATAATACTACATAAAATAACAGAATATTATAATATATATAATTATATAAATATAAATTATGATTATATAAATATAAATATATAATTATATAAAATGTATATAATCACTTAAAGTGGGGGAAAAGCCAACTTTTATATCCTACTTTGGGGAAAGGGAGGTAATTTGTGATTGAGGACATGGGAATGAGAAATGGTAGAATTCTTTACCCTGAAATGACAGAACTAATGTGGAGACTTTATTATTAGGATAAATAAAAACACAGACTAGATCTCTGAGTTTTTGAGATTAACACTATTGAGGCACCCTTGTTTCTCTTGTAATCACTGTCAAAAATGAGCTACTGGCTAGGATGGGCAACATGACAATTTGTCTTCAGGTAGAGTATACTATTCCAATGTGTAAGGTCATTATTCTTTTACATATTAGATATTCAGTGAATGTTATGTTGATTTTAATGGGCACTTCTCTGTTGGTTGCTTATTTCCCAGTCTTTCTGTTGTGTATTAACAACAGTGTAGACTGGATGGTGGCTTCATCTGAGCCTAATAGAATCTGTTCAGTGGTACATTTTTTTTTTAATTTTTAAATGTTTATTTATTTTTGAGAGAGAGAGAGAGAGAGAGAGAGAGAGAGTGAGTGGGGGAGGAGCAGAGAGAGAGACACAGAGTCTGAAGCAGGCTCCAGGCTCTGAGCTGTCGGCACAGAGCCCAATGCGGGGCTCGAACCCACAAACAGTGAGATCATGACCAGAGCTGAAATCAGGTGCTTAACCGACTGAACCACCCAGGCGCCCCTGTTAAGTGGCACATTTAAACTGGATTTGGGGTTGCCATGAGGTTTGTAGATTCAGAAAATTAACCTTTTCAGTTTACCTGGAGAAGATGACTTATTAGCCAAACTTATAATAAATTGGTAACTGTGTCTCTTTCTGATGTATTTCTTTCTTTACATATGTTCTGTAGGCAAAGGTTTGGGAATAATTTTCCCCAAAAGCCTGGGGAAATAAAGGAAATGTCTTCAGCAGAAGCAGAAAGGTTTAGAAACTTGGCAAGGAATAACTCAGGATCAGAATATTGGCAGAGCTTCCTTTTAATGTCATGCATGAAAGAAATGACAATTTAAATAGATTTTCCTCAAGCTTGTGGGGATTTGGCAACTCCTTGTTCAATCTGTGTTGAGATCTTGCTAGCTTTAGAGCCCTGCCTAGATTTGTTGAGAATTTCTTTCTCTGTCTTTCTCTCTTTCATATGTTACGTATTTTTCAGTTTTAGCAATTGTATCTGATATATTTTTTGGGGGGAGGTGGGAGGGGATTAGGATGTACCTGATATTTTTAATATTAAACCATGTAGCCTTAGTTTTTTCTGAGGAGGGTTTAAAGAACTTATTAGATGTGTTCACAAGTTGGACATGTATGTGTTAACTTGATCTTGAAAATAAACATTGGCTCACATTCTCAGTGCCTACCAAAAAAGCATTCTAAGCCAAATTTCTATGAGTGTATAGTTTTCTATAGAAAATAAGGTATAAAAGGCTGTTGAAAGTCAGGCAGCGTGGCTAATAAGATGCATAAAATAAAATGTTCCTACCATTCTTTCATTTGGCATTATGTTTGTGGGTTGATTTAAAGAATATTGTGCTTGTAGTAGACAAATACTGTATAATGTTACATTTTCTAATTTACACAGCTTTTGTTATAATTGGAAAAGAAATTCAGAAAAAATAATAAATATTATGAAAGCGTCTCTTTTCTTGAACAAACACAGACAGGAGGATAAATACTTTGAAAGTTTCAAGAGAGTTAAAGGAACACAAATACAGAACTGCAAAGAATGTGTGGGGGATAACTCATGTGAAGGTATGAGCCAACTTTAAACTAGGAGTGTCCTGTGCACCCTCTAAATCCATTCTTGCATTATCTATAATGATGTTTAGTAACAATGTTGCCTTCAGGATGACTGAACCACCATCTACCAGCTAGAATATAAGTTCTATGAGGTCACCAATGCGTTTACCTTCTTTACTGATTCATTTCAAATACTTAGAATGGTGAATAATAGTAGGAACTTCATACATATTTGCTAAATGTATGAATGAATTGGAAATATGTTGTTTTCACGACAAATGGTATGGTCTGTAGTTTAGTTAATAGCATTGCTAAGGTCAACTTCCTGTTTTTGATCACTGTTCTCTGATTTTGCAAAATGCTAACATATGGGGAAGATGAATGAAGGATATCTGGGAACTCTGTACTATTTTTACAACTTTTCTTTAAATTGGAAATTATCTTTAAAAAAAGGCAATGTGGGAAATTGAGAATGGAAGAATAAAGGAGTAAAGATATGAAAGGATGAGAACCATTAACTCTGGAACAGTGCAGGAATGCAAGTATGGGTAAAAGAGCAAGAAAGAACTGATAGAACTGCAAGTAATTTGTTTCTACAGGGATAAATAGAATTTGGCTGTTAATCTAAGTATTTTTGAATCCATCAGCAAAATCTTGACTTAAACTCTCAAATACTGTCCACCATGAAATTTCATCATTTGCTATCTTTCACCTGGGCCACTTTTCTTAGCTCCTGATTGTTGATGGTTCTAACTGCACACAGTCCTGAATTCTAGAGCTACACTCTCTGCTTAAAGTTGAATCCACAAGTGTTGAGATATGAGAACCTAATTGAATAATTTCTTGTATAATCACACTGCTCAAAAGAACATTAGAAAAAAAGGAGATCCCAAGAGGCATCTGGGTGACTCAGTTGATTAAGCATCCGACTTTGACTCAGGTCATAATCTTATGGTTAGTGAGTTTGAGCCCCATGTCAGGCTCTGCGCTGACAGCTTGGAGCCTGGAGCCTGCTTTGGATTCTGTGTCTCCCTCTCTTTCTGCCTCTCTCTCTCTCTCTCAAAAACAAATAAACATTAGAAAAAAAAGAAAGGAAACAAGGAAGTCCCTGGAGAGAGAAAATGGTTAGCCATGAGAATCATTTTGTGAAGGGAATAAATGCTTATAAGTTCATCTGTCTTCAGCATGTTCTCAAGAACTTGTTCTTCAGAAGTGGTGGAGTCCAGTGTGCGCATGACTAAGTTATCTACTTAAAACTTTCCAAACCAGAATCTCAAAGAAGTTATAGTCCATTTTAAGCAATATCAACAAAACCCAATATAGTCCACTTCTGAGTAATCATTTAATTATGGTATTTTATCATTTTAATTTAAAAAAATACGCTGAGTACATAAAAATGACTAAAATATCAACGGATTCTTTCTTCCTACGCATAGCCATTAATCTTCAATGTTCCAAGAGGAGATGCTTAAAAAGCAGCCCTTTGCAGAACTAGTACCTCTTTCTGAAGCTTGCAGGCCTCTCTTCTTCCTTTTATTTTATCTTACTTGTCACCTTGCAGTTATGAGTATCGCAGCATGTAGGAGTGGACTGGAGGGAGGAGGAAGGATGCATTTTTCATTCAGTTGTACATCAGTCTTGAAGCCTTGTTGGCAGCAATATGTAGAAAATGGATCTTTCAAACAAATAGACTGTTGTCTGTTCCTTCCTTCTGTAATTTTTGGCAGAGTTCTCTGTAATGTGTCTGGGTTCTTGAAACATTGAATGAATAAACTAGGGCATGGTATTAACGTAGAGAACTGGCACCTTTGTTGACTTGCTCAATAGACTATGTATACATAGAAAAGCAAAACAAGCACTTTCAGAAGTATTGTCTGCAGGTATCTGGGTTTTTAGAATTTAACCAATGTAAATATAGTGCCTTAGAAAAGTTAAACTAGTCTCTGGACTCTGTAAAATTTACTTTTTAGGTTAAAGATATCCTATTGACCCAAAGTGAATAAAATATGAGCAATTGCATGTAGTGTTGCATATCTGTTATATGGACCAAATATAGGGTGAAGAATAGAGTTAAAAGTAAATTTCTTGAGCTGAAATATTATGGGACTTACCACCAAACAAGGTGAACCTCTCTTTGTAGTAGAATGTCAGTGATGAGAAAGATTAGGCAAAAGTTAGAGCCAAGATACAAATTTCCCACCTGGAGAGGTTAGGCATAGTTGCATAGGATTTACATAGTATAACAAAGTGATAAAATGAGTTGTTCATAGTAGACCAGGGTTTCTCAACCTTGGTACTACCAACACTTTGAGTCCAGTAATTCTTTGCTGTGAGAGGCTGTCCTGTGCATTGTAGGATCTTCAGTGAAATCCTTGACCTGTGTCCATGAGATGCTAATAGTATCTCTGTCCATTTGTGAAAAAAAAAAAGTCACCAGACATTGCTTGATGTCTTGGGGGAGGGAGGGAGGAAAAAATCATCCCTGAATGAGAATCATTAGTAGGTTAAGACATGGCCTGTATGAGTAGAAGTAAGTCCTATACTTTTATAGTAAAAATATTTGTTCTTTGTATCAAATCCATATTAGTATGATGGGGCAGCCTAGCATGGCTGAGGAAGGCCTCATTGTTCACTGGAACTTTTGAATGTCCCAACCACGTGAGCAAAGAATAAGGAAACAGAGTATTCAGTTGCCCAGCACAACAGTGGTCCTCCAACAATTATCCCCTCTAGCCTTTATATCTTCTGCCTTTAACTTTTCACCGTTTTCTTTCCCCTGACCATGGGGTTGATCATATCCTTTAGCATAGAGCAAATCAGAATGTCTCTTGACAATTCAAAGGTTTAAAATTGCTATATTTTCTCTCTTCACATCACGACTAACTTCTTAGAAAAGTAGTCTTTGGTGCCTGCCTCCACCTTCTCACTGCCCACTTTCTGGAGGTGTAGGCTTGGCCACAGTTCCAGAAAGAATGGATACTTCATTTTAAAAATGAGAAAACCTGCCTCCTTTCTGGAGTGGATATCGTTTTGGTCACTGATGCTGATGGAGTAATCCCTAGTTATTCCCCCCTGAATGATGTTTCCCTGGTGTGTGAAGGGTCTCTAGAGGAATGTTAGGTTAGAGATATCAGGAAATTATCAATTGACAAACAATAGTCATAGAAGAAGTTTGGGGAGACTTCATTTTCACTCTGACATCCCTTTGTCTTCATAATACTTTATAAAGATACTGCAAAAGATGTACCAGGTTGGAAACATAATGGTTACTAGGAAGATAAGAGTTGTGGGCAGTAGTGATTCTCACATTTTGTTATCCTCAGTTTCCCTTCCTTTCTCCTCCATGCCTTTTCATAGCCTCTGCAAATCCCCACTCCACCAGACCTCATAGTAATCCCTATTGGAGAACATGAACAAATTGGCTTTGGGTAATCATTTTTACATCTTTACTGGAAGATTCTGATATCCACTCAATCAAAAATACATTCTGGTACTATTTGTCAGAAACTAGCCATGTGTGTTTATAAAAGTTTGCTCTTTAATACACACACATACACACACACACACATAATATCTCATATATACCATATTTTTTAAAAGTTTATTTACTTATTTAGAGAGAGAACACGAGTGAGGGAGGGGCAGAGAGAGAGAGAGAGACAGAGAGACAGAATCCCAAGCAGACTCTACCCTGTCAGCACAGAGCCTGATGCAGTGCTTGAACTCACCAGCCTGTGAGATATGATCTGAGCCTAAATCAAGAGTTGGATGCTAAACCCACTGAGCCACCCAGGCACCCCTATACCATATTTCATATATCATTTATAGATTTGTCATATATTTTCTATTTTACCATACATTTATCACCACTGTTTCACACATTTCATTAAAAATTTCGATATATAAATACACTTTTTGTCTATGACAGTCTACATGGAGGGAAGGCCTTAGGTGGTAAGAAGGTAACCACTAAAATTTACATGCAGAATGTCTTTCCTTTTAATGTAATTGCAAAAATAGGAATGATATTGCCAATCAGAACATATTTATATTTCACAACAAAGCTGGTAAAAAGAACTATGGACACATGGACATGGCTGGGTTCTAGATACTTCAAACAAAGTGATCATTAGCTGTCCCTAAAGGATTTTATTGTATTTCCTGAAATGGTAGACTTTTTCAAGAAGTGTCCTCTGAAAGCGTGTGTAGCAGTAAATTTTTAAGACTATTTTTTTTTTTTTCAACGTTTATTTATTTTTGGGACAGAGAGAGACAGAGCATGAACGGGGGAGGGGCAGAGAGAGAGGGAGACACAGAATCGGAAACAGGCTCCAGGCTCTGAGCCTTCAGCCCAGAGCCCGACGCGGGGCTCGAACTCACGGACCGCGAGATCGTGACCTGGCTGAAGTCGGACGCTTAACCGACTGCGCCACCCAGGCGCCCCCCCTTTTTTTTTTTTTTTTAAGACTATTTTTAACAAAATGCACAGATGTGAAGGGTGGAGGTAGCTGTGGGTGGGGGTAGGGAAGGGCTAGTGGCAAGAAAAAGAAAGTGTTTCAGGCCTTGGGCAACACTTCTGTCTGTTCCAGCATTTGTCAGATTCCAGCTATTAACCTGTCAGCATTAGACAGATTGAAGGAGACATTTACTCTCAAGGTGAGCCCTTAAGAAAAGGAAAAAAAAAATGTGAAAAAAAAATCATTGTTAGGGCTGACAGAGAAATGATTCCACCGGGGTCTGGGCTGAGCCTGGTGATACTAACACCTGAGTGTGTGCTTGGAGGGCAGGAGATTCTAGGTGTTGGAGCAGGGATGTGGACAAAGTGATGGCAGTCAATAAAGAAACCTCTCTTTGAGTTTGCTTGAGTAAAGAAGCAAAACCATTTCAAAGATGCAGGGAACACATTTTACTGAGAGGAAGTAGGGCTGGCTGGTGCTGAGACCTTGGCAGTTCAGTAAAGAAGTATTGAATCCCACCTCAGCAGGAAACACGAGTTATCCTCAGACACCAGTGTGGAAAAAAAAATCTATATATATAAAATGACTTTTTCTTAACGAAACCATGTCCTTATCTTTGAACTTAGTGTCATTTTTTTTTTTTCAGAGACATAGGTGGTTTTATAGTCTTATTTTATTCATGAAAGTTCCAGCAAAAAATAAAGTTCATCAAATATTTCTGGTCTTCCATGCTCTGGACACATAGTACGCCTGCACTTCCTAGAACTTCCTGCCTTGACATGGGTCATGTAATCATTTCTGGCCAATGATCTTTGAAGGGGAGTAATGTGTGTCGCTTCAAGGCCAAGCATTGAAATGTTGATAGGAGATTCTCTAGAGTTCTCTCTTTCCTATTCTTTATAATATGTGTTCATGGACACATTTTGTTCGGTATAAATATAAGGCATTTTATTTTCCTTAATGAATAGAGTCAAAGCATTTATACAATGTTATAAACCCCTGCTCACAACCCAAACTACCACCAGTGGTACTTACGTCCCTATCTGCAGGGTTCATTTTCCTCAAAGACATACTTTAAATACCTTAAAACATACATTTTTTACACTTAAATTTCTACTCTTAAACTTAAATCTTAATAAAGCATGAATTTGATTTATTTGTCATTAATACCCAGCTCATGTATTAAGTAGTTCTTGTGTCTCAAGATGAATCAAATCTGAACTGATGATCAGCAAGCTGAGATTATTATGTTTTTAATCATTAATTTAATTGTGTTGTTTCAAGACATAACTGCCTTCACAAAAGTATGAATTTTTTTGTTCAATTGTTATCTCTAAAAATTATATATTTTTAAAGGTTCCACTTGGTGACATCTGAACCATGTTAGTTATTGAATACTGTCCTTTATTTAGTACTATTGAAAACATACATTCTTACAAACAACTTACTAAAAGTGGAGGACCATTTGGAGGTTTCGTCTCCCAATAGATGAGGGTGAATCTGAGTATTTCTCCTTAGCGGGTTAGATTAATATGTCACCCTAGAATGAGTGACTTGCTGAATCCTTTTCTACTGTCTTATGAGGTGTGAAGTTCAAAGTTTGCCTGCTGTTAGTAAACCTCCTTGTTTTGTTAGGTTTTGTTTTTCCCCAAGTGTGTTTGATGTATTTCCTGTTACTTTTATTCCCCATTCTCTACATATCCAGTAGTAGCATGACCTCACCAATACTTTATGAACAGGCACCTAAGTAAAAGCTAGAGTAAAACATATGTGCACTTAAAACGTATTTAAGCACTTCCCTACTTATTCAAGTCAATTACAGTTAAATGTACTTTATTATGTTCATACTTCCTTTATATTACAACTACTCGTAATATAATTTATATTAACCTTTTTTTAACATCACTGTGAACTTTCATAGATTTAGCTTGTTTTAATCAACAGTGAAAATCATGAGTAATTTTGTTGTTGTCAATTTATTTACTCTTTAAATTATCACCATTGGCCAGTAGGATCTCCTTTAAAAGGGTTCTTTGTCATTTTAACACTTGTGAGATTTTTTTTGTGCACATACTTGTGTTGTGGCAGTTGTGAAGTTCTAGACTCATGGAAATTATTTCCTGTCCCAAGACATGAAATCAACAGAACTGCAGAGACTCTTGTACACATGAGTTGATAATGGGCATGAGTGCCCCTATTCTCGGTACTTTAATAACAAAGCTGAAAAAATATATTTCTTCCTAAGGTCACGAGTTCATACTGAATTTTTTTTTTTTGTAAGTGCATAACTTTAGGTAATTTCTCTCTAACTGTTTGCTGTTTCCCACTTAAAATTTTCATCCCGATGATCAGTACACTGTAAATATCGGGAAATTTTCATAAGAGAGGAATATAGAAAAATCAGACTAGAGCAAAGCAGATAGAGCATGAGACTATATTCACTAAATGCCCTGAAGAAAAGCCTGAAAGGATCTACTCTAAAATTGATGTATCCTCCTCACTGTGCTTTTTCAAAATTTTTATATAATCCAGCTCTTCTTTTTTGAGCGTATCTTATTTTCACAATGAGAATGCAAATATGTTAAGTTTTCTTTAAATAATGAAAGAAAAATTTCCAGCAAGAAATAGCTCTACATATTGTCCAGCAAACACACTGAATCTTACATACACAGCATATTCAGGAAACTCAAAAGTTGCATACATTTCATAACGAGGTGATATTTTGCTTTTTGTGTCCATGCTTTCCCTTTAGAGTGAGGAGGATTCTAGATAATCTTATTGTATCATATTTCTACTTCATTGCATTGCTCTCTTGGGGGGAAGTTAACAGCAAAAGACTTGTCACTTGACTTCTATTCATGGCTTCTCTACTGTGAGCATTATAGGTACAATGCAGCAAAGAGGAGATACAATTCCAGGGGAATATGGGCTCATAGATCTTTCAGAACAGTGTTAGAAGAAAAGCTTTCTCATGATTGCTATAGCAAGTGATGCTTTTAACTGCTTTAGAGTCCTCATTGTAAGAACATTGAATTCAGGAGTGAGGAGCAGGACTATATTCCAAGTGGATTTTTAAGACAACTGAGAGTCTGCTCCTAGCCCTCCTTCAGCCACGTTGACGTTTGTGTCATAAATCATGGGATCATGAGCCTATTGATGAGATATACATGAAGAAAGAAACATGCCTCTTCGCTGGTCTAAAGGATAGAGGCGTGAGTACTTACTTATAAATGAAGAATCAGATTGGGATTTTAGGAAATGCTTCCTAGCCACATGCAGAACTTGCAACCTTTCTTCAGTGGTGACTGTTTCAACATGTTTATGGTCCACTATTTCTTCTATAATTCCATTTCTGCCCAACTTAAATCTTATTTTTAGCATTCGCACTTCTGGTTTCTTTCTTGGCCAATTCTCTGGTGTGATTATTCCATTTTATAAAGTGTCACATGGGTGTTACCACTGAGAGACAAGGAGGCATCACCCTACATGTTTTGCTATCTGTGGGTGAGCCTAATAGCAGGGTGCTTAGTGACCATTCACTGAAAGACTTTGAAAGAACTGATGTGTCTGGCTATGGATCATGGGCTATATCTGTAACTTATGCAGTGATTGAAGACTGAAGAACGAGCAGCAAAGGTTACCTCTCATGCAAATACTCCTAGTTAATTATCGTAGGAACTAGAGTTTAGACCCTGTTATTAGGATACTGGACTTGGTGATTAAATCATGGTAAGTGAAATTCAAGCATATAAAAACCAGGCAAAATGAGGACCTGTGTGTATGTGTGTATTTAGTATTTTTTACTTTGTAGTTTCAGCACATCATGCCACAACCCTAATGCCTTATAATGCTAGGTTAGTGTGTTCTAAGAGAAGTATCGTTTATTTTTATCTCTGTTGGCCAGTGTATTCTATTGTGACTCTTTGTCCTGCAGTGTGTTCTGTGTGCTGGGGAGAAGTTTTGACCCCAAATGGCTGACAAATGCATGCAAGTGACCATACACAGAAGCAAAAAGAAAATTTCACTCTGGTTGTTGGCATGAAGGCCAATGGCTTGGGGTGCTGGCAGAGGAAACAGAATAATGAGTAGCAGACAGGGATTGACGGGAGTTTTCTGACATTTTTAGGAATACCTGTACACATCTCTGCATCCTGAGGGATGCTTGGCTGGAAGAAAGTGGCCAGAGGCATATTCTGACTTTGGATGACTTGGAGAAAATGACCAGCATTAACAATGTGCAAATATTGAAAGATGTTCCTCCCATGGGAACTATGCTATGATGAGATGGTTCCATATAATGCTGATTCAGTTAGCATTCCCATTTCCAGTTATTAAATGAGATATGTACGTAGAAGGATTGAGAGTGACTTTTTGAAGAGAGATTTTAATATTCTTTGAAAATTTAAGAAGATGAATATCTTTTTTTAACATGGTTAGACTTAGTATTAGTATAAGTATGGAATATAAGAGTGGAAATAATCTGTTACTTGGAATATGCAGCACTTAGTTTAACTCACAGCCCTGGTAGTTATGAGCTGTGTTCCATCATTCATTTTTTCATGCCTGTATTTTATTTTTTATTTGAGAAAGAGAAAGAGAGAAGGAGAGACAACATGAGCGGGGGAAAGAGGCCGAGGGAGGGAGGGAGGGAGGGAGGGAGGGAGAGAGAGAGAGAGAGAGATTATTAAGCATGTTCCATGCTCAGCACGGAACATCATGCGGGTCTCTATCCCAGGACCCTGAGATCATGACCTGTGCTGAAATCAAGAGTTGGACGCTCAATCAATGAGCCACCCAGGCAGTGCATTCATTTATTTTCTTACAGGTATTTACCAAGTACCAAGACAAGTGGTCATGTACCAGACTTTATACAGTCAGGCTTTATGCAGTCAGGGTCAAATCATGTTACCTCTTTAAGTTTCTCACCTGTGAGATTCTTAGGCTTCTAAAATTTATTCAAAAACACACATACACCTGGTTCAAAAGGCTATCTACAGGTATAAAAACACACATTTCTCCTGTTTTTGTTTGAAATCCAGAAGAGAGTATAATATAATTTCATGGAAGTAATAGAAATATAATTTTTAGTGATAAACTTTACAACTACCAAGAGAGTACTTTTCATTTATCTTCAAGTTTTGCCATCAGCCCACCAAGTACAGAAACAATGAGCGCAATAATTTACCTTTATTTAGGATGCCAGTTAGAGGGTAGAGTCCTCATGGAAAAAGCACTCTGGTCTACTCCTCTCTTTTCATATGGGGCTGTAACTAAATTAGCTTTATGGTTGTACGCATGCACACACACACCTAGGAATGAAAAGCCCACACACTTTGTCCATTATTCACCTCAGTGTTTACTGTCAAGATGAGTTTTCCAATTTTCCATTGTTTCCCCTAAATTGCATCTCTCATATAGAGTTTAGAGTTGGTCTGTCTGCTAGGAAATAGCAGTATAATAAAACAGCCATATAATAGTGCTATAATTCACCCAGTTACTTACTCCTTTTCTCAACAGTAGGACCTAAAATGCATCAGTATGTGTGGATTTCAATTAAATTCAGAAGACAATTATTGAGTGACTGCTGCATGCAAGCTGCTAGAGTGAGACCATTGAGATGAATAAGGAAGTGTCTCCTCTCAGGGAGCTTGATATCTAGAAAGAGACAGATGTGTAAATACACAATTGGCCATGTTTGCTCTAACTTATAATAGAATGTCCTTGGGGCTGTGGAAATCACCTCAGAGACTGGGATGTGAGTCAGGAAAGGTGTTTCAGTGGAAATTTTGCTTCAAGTGGGTGTATAGAAAATGAAGAAGCAGAACAGGCCAGGTAAGCAAAGTTGTTGATGGAGAAAGGTGGATTCTAGCCAGCAATGTTTTTTGTTTGTTGTTGTTGTTTTGGGGAGTTTTTTGCTCCTTTGAAAGATTTTTTCCCCTCATCCTTAGCACCCTATGCTAATTTCTCTTTTGATTTTTAACTATTTCTAATGTGTGCCCTAAGGATCTAATCAGTATGTGATGGGATGGCTTTATACCCATCCAGCCCTACCCCCATATCACATTACTGTCTAAGCAACACATCTTGGCTTCTGAAAAAGACAGTGTCTAGTTCCAGTCAAAGTCCTGCTTACAGCTCTGATGTAGGTCTGGGGGCTTTTCCACGTTACTTGAATCTAGTATTGATTGCTTCAGCTCTAAACAGAATTCCTGATGGGTCCTGCTGGTTGCTTTAGGTGGGGAACAAAAAGTAAAACCAAACTAAATGAAATGAAGGGAAAAATGTAGAATAAAAAAAGCCAGGAGTCTTCAGGGCTTGCTGTCAGGCATCATTAAATCAAGAAGTTCTCTTTGCTGGTAAGGTCAGTGAGGGAGGCGAGGCAGAATGAGCATGCTCAGAGACAATATGGTGCTCTGTGTGAGAGCAAGTTATGGTACTTAGTATATAGATCACACTTTCTGCTTATAGTCTTCATTATTTACCTGTAATCTCTGGCAGATGAGAACTGGCTAGGAGCACACAAGGATACAGAATTCTCCTGTTTGTAATTGCTCACCAGAGATCCACTAGGAGAATTAACCTTTATCCCCCAGTATAATTAGAGGTGCATGTGGTGGCGGTTGGGGGGAGGGGCATTTCCAGTGACCATACAGTTTATCTCCAAACCAGGACATTTTGGACGGAGTAAGAGGACATTGCAAATAATCATGCCTGCATAACAGGCACACAGTGAGACACCCCCAGTAGTGACTCCTAGAGCATATATGATCATCTTAACATGTGATTTGTCTGAAGGAAAATTTCCAAGGAGAAATACAAATAATACAATGGAGAATGACCCAGGAAGTAAGCTAAGACTCCAGGGAACTAGTCACTTTGTCAGCCCATAAGTTTGTAAGTTTGGTGAAACTTTAAATTTGAGCAATGGTCCCCTAAAATTTTTGTGGAGACACACAAGAATAGTACACTCCTGTGGAGATATCAGAAATCACATGCAGTTCCTAGAAAGCCAACTAGCTAGCTATAATGACCTTATTCAAGAAAATATTGCAATCCAGGCTAAAACACAGATGTACAAGGACAGCTTTACATTTGATTAATCAGTACTTAAATTTTTAGTTAAGTACTTAAATTATTGCAAATAAAGCACTACTTGGTGCACTGTCCCCCTAGATCCTCATCTGCCAGCCTCTTTTCATCTTGTAGATCTCAGTGCAATGTACCCTTGTCAGAGGAGCCTTTCCTAGCCACCATAGCTAAGTGACTCACTGATTCCTGTCACATTCAGTCATTGGAAAACACTTATGTGTGGAACAAGTTGGGCATGTGAATCTACTTTTCTAATTATAAATTTCATGAAATTTCTATACATATCACACATTTCTAAAAAACAAAAAAACCCAACAACAACAAAAACACAAAAAACAAAAACAACAACAACAAAACGTTAGCCTCTGAATTGTGATATACTGTAAGTATAAAATATAGACAAGGTTTTGAAGACAATATGGAGAATAGAATGTAAAATATCTCATTAATAGTTTGAAATTTTGAGTACATTTTGAAATTTATACTTTTAATATATTAGGTTAAATAATATATGCTATTAAATTATTTTTTCCCTATTCTTGTTTTTGTTAATGCAGCTACTAGAAAATTTACAAATTATATATTCTCTTTGCATTATATTCCCATCAGCTAGCTCTAGTTTAGACTGTTAGTTTAGGCCAGGTAATTTAAATTAACAATGGTTAATCATAATAAAAAAATAAAAACAAGAAACCATCAGTTGCCAATAGTCACAGGTTGGCCTACCCAGGGGTCGACTCTGAGATGGAGGTTAGTGTGTCATGTGATTTTTTGGAGATCCCAGGGGGTAACCCCCTGCAAAAAAAGAGGGGAAGGGAGGTGAATCGTGCAGAAAGAGAAGTTGAGCTCTTATGCAGGCCCCACTGTAGCCTCCTCCAACCCCACAAGGAGCTCTAGAGCTAAAATGGCCTTCCATACTTTCCTGAATGGGGCCAAGATGGCCCAGCCTCATCTTCCTGCATCTGTAAGTCATCAAATGCAGCTTCCCCTGGGGAAAGCATGATCACAGAGGTTAGGTGTTTCTCTGTAGCTGAGGCTAACCCTGGAGGGGCAACATGTGGTCAGTTGCAAGGAGAACTGAGCAGCTCATCAGAGTGTCTTTTTTTTTTTTTTTTTCTACTTTCTTTGTTTTAAACCAGATGCATTGGCTAACACCCATTTATAGCTGAAACTAAGTCTGTCTTCTTAGGCCATAGTTTGATTTGTGTGTTTCTCATTGATCCTCTCTTCTCTTGACTCATCTCTGGCTTCACTCTTGCTTCATTGCCTGCCTGGCCCCTCTGGACATTTATGTTTAGTTTATAAGCCCAGACTAAATGGACTTGAACCCAGTCATGATTGGTGATCACACTTAATATCCTATATTTGTGGCAGACAACATAGGTCAAACTTTATTCTCATCCATGAGAGTTTATAAGAAGAGGAACTTTTGTATTTGTCTAATTCTTATTGCCACTTGTTAGTTATCTCCTTAAAGATGGGTTGTATATGTGTGTATTTTATTTATTTGTTTGTTTATGATCTCCTTAAAGCCTTGTTCAAAGAGCGGCTTAACAAATACATTATTTACTGAGAGAATAAATGTGTGATAATCAACAGTGTCCTTATTCTATATCAACATCCTCAGTGAAAGCTTGTGTGCCACCATATCCCTGATATTTCCTTCTCATCATTTGACAGTGAAGAAATGAAAAGTGGAAGACTCCATTAACACTTTGTTGGAATCTTGGGTATAAAATTTGAAGTTATGTTGCATGTTTTTGAGATTAAAAAAGATTACTTGTAGTTGATTTGAAAGACACTAGCTGAATGGAATGAAGGACACATACTGTCAGTAAGTAGAAAAGGTCATCTCTATATTTGTTGTGGAGAGAAAATATGGAAAAGGTCAGAAAGATTAAGACATCCCCCCATATAGTCTTCCTATTTCTCAAATTCTTTACACTGCTGTGTAATTTTACAGAATATGATTCTCAATTAGGAAGCTTTAAAGAAGACCAAAAAAAAAAGAGAGACTGTCTTCTAAATATATTTTTAGTTCTTCAGACAGCAGTTTAATTTCAGTTAAAAGGAAGAACAAAGACTTGCCAATGTTTTGGAACAAGGCTAGCTGGGTACTTCAGTGGGGCTCTTTTTAGAAATGGACCATCAGGACAGTTGCGGTGTTATATAATGAATGCTGTTCTCCTAATTCCCAGGGAAAATGCAGCTGCTGTGAGGCCTTAGCGAAGCAGCAGTGACTTGGATTCTCTGTTTTGGCACCCAGAAAATTCCAGGCACTTTATCAATTTCTTTCCCCATTTTCAAATTATCCTTTTGAGGGAGACATAAGAGAATACTCTCATCATCTCCATTTCAGAGATAATTAAACTGAGTTTCAGTGAGGTTTGTTGTTTTGCTTCATGGTATCCTTAGCAGAAATGAGAACAAAATCTTGCTGTCTGTCTTTTTGAGACCTGTTCTCTCTTGTAGCTTCTCTTTGGCTGCTAATAAAATATCACATATTTGTGTATATTTGAGAAATTTGAAAGTTCATTTATTTCCCTAGCATTTATTGAATCCCTGCATTGTACTACTGATCAAGGTTAGAACTGATATAAAAATGTTTTATTCAGAATGCCTACAGGATATTTTTGGCTACTTAGGCTAAAACACCACTGCTAATTTTCAGTCCATCTTGGATATGTGTGAGTAATTGAGACAAAGTAGAAAGGAATGTGGGAGGTACATGATATGTAATAAGACTCATCTTGAGGAAAATGTTTTAGCACTGACGGAGTTTAGAACAAATTTGCCCTTTATCATGGTTATCCAAAGATTTATCGATTTGTGTGGTATGATGTATATGCAGCCTATGAAAACACTCACAACCTGGAAAAAAGAGATCTGACTTTTCCTCTAATCTCCAGTATTTTTTTACTTCAGCAAAGTCATAAAATCTCTCCTATAGTTCTCTCTCTCTCTCCCCACCCCCCCACCCTCCCTTTCTATATATATATATATATATATATATATATATGCACACACACACACACACATATATATATATATATATATGTATACACACACACACACACACACATATATATGATGAAGATAATAATTACTTACTATCCTCTTGATCTCCCCAGGGAGATTTGGGAGATAAAATAAAGTCATAGGTATTAAGAAAGATAACACGATATAAATGAAAAGTGGTATGATTATCCCTGTCCTCTAGGGGCTTGCCAAAACAATTTCCTAAGGTAACTTTGAGGCTGACTTTGATGTCAGTATCCAGATTGCTGACATACAGGAGTAACAAAGAGAATTAAGAAGGGTTTTCTGATAGTCTATAGTATTTCCCTCCCTCTATAAAAAAGAAAACATTTTTTAATATCAAGAAGACAGTTGGTGACCTGCATTTGAATTATTAAACCAAATAAACAGTTGTTAAATTCAGGGAGCAATGATCTAAATACACATTAGATATCATTTGCAGAGACATTTCAATTATATGGGTGCCCTATATAAATTATTTAATTCCTGTGAAGTAGGTATGTTATGGATACTGAAACAGGGTTTCAGAGAAGTTGAGTCAAACCCCAGGATCACACAGCTCATTGTTGACTGAACCTTGATATGAAACCAGAGCTGTATTATGTTCAAAGTTAGAGTCATTTCCAAGATACTGTACTACTCTGCCTCCTCGTAATTACCCTGCACCACTCCCCTCTCTCCCTCTTCACCCTTCTCCTCCTCCTCTTCCTTTTTCTTGTTTGCTCTTTTTATCAGTTAGTATCTGATTGTCTTTGTCTCTCTTTTCCCCCAAGGGTACATTCACCAACTCCTGTCCAGAGTTGAATTATAGCTGTGAAGCAGGATAAAAGTCTCTGTTTCCAAGCCAATGGGCTGGGTTTCCAGAAGCATAAATTTGAGGAATTAGTAATATCCCATATAAAATCACTGAAGGATGGTGTCTGTGGCTATTTCAATGGTCTCTGTGTTACTCCCTAAATGTGTAATTTATTCTTTAATCCTTAGACACATGAGTTCATGCTCTCTAGAACAGGCTGCACTTTCCCAGAAACCTACCAAACAGGACCAGGCCATAGATCAAGGACTGTCAGCCCATACCTAAAGCATTTTCTACAGACCATGTTGCTTCTAAACTAGAAATAATCTGCAGTGTCTCCTGTTTCCCTTTTTCTTTTTTTTTTTTTTCCTCTTTAACAACCAACTTTATAAGCACTTAAAATGAGTAAGTGATAGATTTCACTCTTCTCCCAGACTCCTCAGCTTCCTGTGGTAATTTGCAAAAAAGAAGGGGAAATCCATTAAGAGAAGCTGAATGGATTAAAAGATAATAGGATTTGGAGAACAGGACTGAGTGACTCACAAGTAAATTCATTACATTCCCTGTTGTTATGATTGCTGAGTCCAGGCCTGCTCCTTTCCTGTCAGGGCCAAAGTATGGGAGGCATTGCAGAGCATTCGGTAGAAGCAGAGAAAATGAGAAAATGAGCTTCATAAATACAGACTTTGGAGTCAATAGTGTATTTCCTAGGGACTGCCCGTGCTTCATTTAGCAAGATTAGAAAACGGATTTTTTCCCAGCTTTATTGAAGTATAAGGGACAGATCAAATTGTAAGATATTAAAGTATACAATGTGATGGTTGGATAAGGGAATTCTTAAGGATATGAAGAATATAAGGATATAAAAGCAAAAATGAACACTGTAAAACACAAACCAAAACAATTAAACTAGCTTTAGAGTCTTACTTCCCAAGCTTGGTCACTAATACTGTTGTGAAATGCCAAGAATCGGGATGTGGAAAAGTTCTCAGAGATCACAGGAGTGATCCAAGGACCAAAGACCATGTTAGAAAATCATTGGCAGGGCTGTGTTCTCACAGCCTTAAGATCAAGACTCCTTAATCTGCATTTACCTCTTAGGGGCATTTGGGGACATGAAATCACAGGAGTGGATGGAAAATATTCCCCTACTCAAGTAAGAACTCCTGTTTCCATACATCATGGGTTCTGCACTCTGCCTAGTTGGAGAGGAAGGTCTAACTGAAGTTTTGAGCATTTGCTACTGTCTCAATAGGTGGATCTTCTGTTAGGTCCTGGCTTCTCTTCATCTGTTATTTCTGGAGTATCTCGGCCTTCGTCTGGAGGAAGGTGACAGAAAGCATTCTGTTCCTGTAAAACGTTTGCTTGTCATCAGAGTGTGTACTGTTGAAACAGCTACTGCCTACATTGCTCTGCCTCCTGAAAGTTAGCATTTTGGTGTGACTCAGTTATGAATAATGATGCAAACCACCCCTGCACATACACTCTCCCCACTGGAAAACCTGAGACATAACACAAATGTCTAGAGTTGTGAACACTCATACAGAGTACTTCAAATAATGTTAAAATTCAGTCACTTGTGAAGAGTGAGTAATAACAGAAATTTAGGGTTATATAAACTGGCTCTAATAAGATAATTCAGATTTCTATGCTACTTTACAGATTCACAATACAGCTTTCATATTTCTTTTCTCCTGGCCTTCTACAAATACCTTATAGAATATTTACTTATTACACATTTCTTAGAAAAAGAAAGTCAAGCTCAGCTGTTTTGTCCAGGATTTCAAAGCCTAAGAAAAGGCAGAAATACTAAATTCATGTTTCAAATTACAGGATTTTTCCCTGCTATCCCTGTTTTAAGTATATTCTTTCCTGTGATACTGAGGTATAGAATAAGAAAAGAGATACCTAAAGTCTTTCAAAAGTTTAAGTCAAGAGGGACCACGAAAATGTTTCCCTTAGGAGACATTCACTTTTGTATTTCATTGTCATTGGGGAAGGCCATTCTATCCCCATGGCATGTCTTGTGCAAGGAAAATGTCCCCTTGACCATTCTGCAGAAAGCAGTTGAGCTAGCAGTTCTCAGAACCAAAATGCTTTCGTAAGTTAGGATACCTTGAAAATTTAAGAAAATCCTTGTAAATGATTCTTTTGATGATATTCTTTAAAATATATTCTCTGAATAAAATGAAAATAGAGGGGGGCCACCTGGGTGGCTCAGTCATTTAAGTGTCTGACACTTGATATGAGCTCAGGTGGTGGTAGTGAGATCAAGCCCTGCATCAGGCTCTGCACTGAGCATGGAAACTGCTTGGGATTGTCTGTCTCGCCCTCTCTCTCTCTGCCCTTCTCCTGCTCACTCTCTCTCTCTTTCTTAAAACACAAAAAACAAAAAACAATGAGAAAGGGAATAGAGCTTGGACACATGGCACTGTTTTGTTTTCTAAGTATCATGATCCTATATTCCAGAAGGTACTAGGCTCATTGCAAGGTGCTGTGGAAAAAAAAAAAAAAAGTTGCTGTGAAATAGAGTGATTCTTGAACGATCAGGTATGGCAGATGTATGAGACTTTGTAGGCTAAATTATAAGGTCATTGCCTAATTGGGATTTATAGGACCAACACCCAACCAAAGTCTTAAAGTACTGTTTTGTTGGACAGAAGGTGAATGACTGTGTATCCAGTTAAGACCATCAGGGAATTTAAAGAGGCAGAAGGTAATGACTGTCATTAGAACCTGTTTGAAATATCAGTACAAAAATGGTTCTAGATGTATGAAAATGGGCTGAAAAATGAAGCAAGGTTGGCATTCCAAAAGGGCAATCTAAACTCACTGATTTTTTATTTCCTTTGCAAAACAATATACAAATGGTGAGAATGAGCAAAGTCACTGAATTGCCCCCATGTCAGAAGAAATTAGACAAAGCCATCAAAGGAGTGAATGTCTATAGGAGAGAACATCGGGTTGTGAGAAATTAATTAATGGAATATTTGTAGGCAAAAACACTTTTATTCTCAAAGTTCTTTCTAACTCTTCAATTTCAGAATTCTTTCTCACTTTCATGGCCAATGACTTTGCCAGTGCTGCCTGAATTGTGCCTTTGAGTAAGAAATGACAGAATTCAAATGAGAACATTAAAGCCTTTAAAATAAAACTGTCTAATAACCTTTGCTTGTGGATCTAGTTTGAGTGGTAGGTGTGTGACCACTATTCTGCATGCATGGGGTCATCCAATGACTTCCAAAAATCTGAAGACATAGTTTCATTTGGCTTTTTAAGAATGAACACTGTCTTGTCACAGAACACTTGGGGAGTTCCCTTGCTCAGCAAGGCAACGAGATCTATGCATCTAGCTCTGCCTGTATGCATCTTTCTGGTCATTTGTCATCATTTATGTATTTCATATTAAGTAAAGAAAGAGAGTCATAGTAAATAATACCATCCATATTCCACATGTGGGTTTTATAGATTTCACTTGTATCAATTAAATTAATGTAATAATACATGTAATATTTTATTCTCATGTCATGCTGAGTATAAAAAAAGGTTATAGTGTTATGCTTGTTCCATAACCTCACAAATATCAAATTAATATTTTAAAAAATCTCTAGTGTGCTATCAATGGGTCATTTAAACCCCTCGCTAGCTGTATGCATCTTTATGTCTAGATTATAGCAAATTTCACATTATTTTGAAAGTTTTTAATTGGTAATTAAATTTATAAGAATTACCAGTAATAAATGACAAATGCCCTGAGATTTTTTTGATAAAATCTGTGTAGCCTCCAAAATCAAAATAAAAAAATCAATATTATTTTGATTTCAAGTCATAATCTGAATCTAAATCCACCTGTAAAATTAATCTTCCCAGGTTGCATACTCAGAGGCTTTCTTGGAAATATGGCTATGCAAATGCCATATGAATATAGATATAATTGACAACAGAAACACAGGAAATAATGTGAAAAAAACCTCCTTTTGTTCATAGTTAGAAGCTATATTCATTGTCATCTTTAAAAAGACAGTAAAATTGTTTGTCATTCAAACCAAATCCATTTGTTCCATTATCTATTAGTTTCTTTCTTTTCACACTGCTTGGACTGGAGACAGAGGAAACCAATGGGCTATAAAAAATGCCATGGGAAAATAATTCTTGTGTGGTCTCTAGCAGAATTGAGAAATTAATGATAGATGCATGGGTTGCACATATAGTGCTTATGTGTACGAGAAAAGCTTTGAGCTAGCTTAAGTTTTAACACACTGTCCTTACCCATGTATGTTTGAGGGATGGGTATATGGGGTTTGAAAGATTTAGAAAGTATGGCATTTTTCTTGTTTTTTGTGGACAAATGGAGATAAATGTTATTTGCCCCTATAATCCCAAAAGAATGTATTCAAATGATGTAGGAATAGTCATTGCCACTAAGGACGTTCTTAATGTTGGATCACGCCCCCTATAAGTCCTGAATATAATAAGTGGTTAATAATTGTCTTTTTCCATAAGGTGCCATGCTTCTACTATTACTATCACACCTGTGTGTGTGTATCTGTGTGTGTCTGTGTCTGTATGTGTGTGTGTTTGAAGGTAAGTGACCCTGAGTTCTGATTTGTTGCCAAAGAAAGCAATGTGAACAGAAGTCACCTAAACAAAGAAAACTGCTACACAAGAAGGAGCCACATCTATAGAAAATATACAGGAAAACAGAAAAGTTGATATATGGCTCTTTCTCTTCTGTAACTCTACCTTGGACAGCTAATTTCAGTAAATGAAACTGTTGTTGTGACTACCATTTTTAGAGTGTCTTAAGTTGTCCTTGTTGTTGCATTTCAACAGCTGTGTTTTTGTATGTCCAGAATAAAAAGGCAAACCCACAGACACATAAACAAAACACACACACAGAGATTTATATATTTCATATGTTTATACACACATACATTTATGCGCATATTAAAAAATAGATTAAAATAAAGGAAGCCTTGAATGGTAAAAGAAAAATAAATGAACTTGTGTAAAATGTAGCAAACTTACCTTTTCAAAATGTAATAGGCATATTTTTCAACTTCAGCTGAACAGTCTTTCTGCAGTGTGGTGGGCTGCATAGTAAATGATATGGCAGCAGAACTCAACGCCAGTGATGGAATTTTGCAACCAGTGGATGCCCAAGAGGAGTGAGGCTCTCTCTATTGATTTGGAAGTAGATAACACCTGCTTTCCCCAACAGCCTTTGTTTTCCTCTCCTCCTCTCGTATCAATAATTGTCCCCGTAGTCCCATCTTGCTGTTGCCTACCTTCCTGAGTGTCACTAATAAATGAGATTATTTATGGAATGCACTTAGCACTGCTTCTGGCTCCTTGTGAGCACTCAGTAAATATAAGCTACTATCATTATTACACTTTGATCCTTTCCACATCCCCTTAATGTTTTTTAAAAAGGGCAAATAATTTAATCCTCATTTTATTAACAGAAAGATGAGACTAATGGAGGTGAGGAGGTTAGCTGACTGGTCTTAGGTCTTGGGATTAGTGAACAGCATTATAGGAACTTGAACTAAGAATAGCAGCCGTTTAGGCCAGAGCTTGTTCTTCTGTATCACACTTTTAAAATACTGAGATTCTTTTTCTTTCTGAACTACTCTCAAGAAAATAAAGAATATGTCTGTTCTGTCTTGTATCTTCTCCCTGATTTCAAACTCATGCCTTCTCTTAAAGGCCTTGCACTTACTTAATAATATTAAATGCTTTTTACCTGAACTGACAGCCAATGTGCAGGTCTAAATAATTTCTATTGGTAGCCTCAAACTGCTGTATATATTCAGTATATTCCATCAAGTACAACTATATAAAGTGTCATAAAAAAAATCAGTAACTCTGACTTAATTTTTAGCTGATATCTATTGAGAATTTCAGCAATTAAAATACTTATAACATCATATGATAAAGTACATATAAAGAACTATGTGAGCATGTATGAAGAAGCAAAGAAATCTCCTGCCCCCCCTCCACCCCGGAAACTCAGGGAATGCCCCATTTGAATTAGGTATTAAATGATGGCTATACATTTGTCCAGTGGAGAAGGGCAGACAGAAACAATGGGTATACAGAAGCAATAGGCCTTTCAGACTAAGAGAAGCCATTTGAGGAAAGATATTATAGAGCAAGAGATGATGAGGATTGAGACTAAGGAAATGGCCCTGGAGGTGAGGAAGGGGAGACTAATGTCAGAAAAAATGTTGCGGATATACTCAGCTGGGTTTAACACCTGATGGGATATACAGAGTAAGTGGCATGGAGGAAACAGAAAACTAGCTTAGATAGATGAGTAGGTAAGTGTTACCATAACCAAGTTAAAGAAGTATTATCAGGTACCTTTTTTGCCAAGAAAGATTACATTTAGTTATAAGAATATAATCTCTTCATCTGTCATATTTGGTATAGTAATAGTTCTGGTATTTTCCTATAAAGGTAGTTACAGTGATCCTACCACCATATTTTAGTAGTTTATCTTACTAGATTGTGAGCTCCTTGAGGGCAAAGGCAGTCAAATTTATGTCATTAAATGCCCAGCACCTTAGTACCTGACACAGAGTAGAACTCAACACATGTTTGATAAATTGGATCAAATTTAAATGTACTTTTGGCAATAGGGAAAAATGCTTAGAGAATTTTCTTGTCTCTGTTCTAATTCTTTGGTTAATCTCAGCCTTTCCATTTTGGCTCCTATGAGTTTTTTCCATTGCTGCAAACACTTCTAGTTTAAAAGAAAGATAAAAAAGAGAGTGAGTGAGAAAGAGGACGGGGCATTGCAGCATCTAGATTGAACTTCGTGGGTTTGCTTCTCATAATTTTCACCTTTGATGGGGAACTGTCCCAGATTTCATCCACCAGGCTAAGGTTCTGACATGGTACCTTCTTAAATCAAGCTTGAAGGGAAATTGATTGAAAAGAAAACACCATTATGGGAAAACAATTCATTCTCTTCCCCTTGACAGAAGGTAGACTTTTGTCTATATTGTAGAATAAATATTAGCTGGCTGATTGCTTTAAGATCTAGAAGTCTAGAGGAGTCATGATAGTTTTGCTCACTTTTTCAGGGAGATATCCTTCAATTTTAGAGACTTTTGATACAAACGTTATTAATTACATTTCAAAGAGTCATATTTTTTCTCCCTATGTAGTTATTTGCATTAACTAAACGTAAGTGTAGGAAAACTCATGCAAATGTTTCTGTATGTAGTTGTGTGTTTCTACTGAAGTGTAATATCCTCCAGACAGGGAATAAGCAGGTATTTTTAAATTTTTCTACTAAGGCCTTAAATATCACTTTTTTTTTTTGGTGTTTTCTGTGTTGAAATAAAATGATTTTGAACTCCCAAAAGTAGTTGGAAGGAAAAAAGGTAGAATAATGGCTACTTGATGCTTCTGGTGGTAGAAATCATTTCCTGATCATTTAGAAGAAGCCCATAAGATCTCTGCATTGTAAGACATTCATTCTATCAGTTGACAAAGGTTAGATTCATTTTCTCTTGCAGAAATTTCAAACCAGTATCTCCTAGGGCAAAATCTAGCCCTGAAATTGCATGTTTTACCAACACTTAAATGACATTAGGTTGGGGCATGCCCTATCTAGTTCAACACAAGTCCCATCACCCCTATTGTATAATGCTTGGCCTGCTTCATGCATTTGTCCACCTAGCTCCCAGAAGCATTGAATCTGACTGTCTTGCTAAAGGTTTTCAAAGCAACTCTGTGCTTTGATGGAAGGTGGGTTCCTACTTGGCAATGGAGTCAGAAATGTGGCTCCTGAGAGTGAACAAGTAGGAAGCATTCTCGAGTAAGTTAAGGCACTCCTACATTGTCTCCCCAAGTCAGTTTAGAAGTTGCTGAAGTCTTGTCAAAAATAAGATGCTTGCCAATATATTCTCCATCCCCATGCCACTCTGAACCATCATTGCTGCCATACAGGTAGCTCTTGCTCTACAAGAAGACTTATGGTACAAAGGCATTTGATTCAGGCCTAGTCAGTAAAGATGGTGATATGGTACAAAGCCAATATGGTTTTTCTGGAAAAAAAGAAAAACAGGCAAACAAACAAAAAGAGCCAGTCTTGGAAGCACAGCTCTTTCTTGACCCCTTTAGTGCAAATGACTTGGCTTTTTCTCCTGAGGTAGGGATATCTTATCGCCTTATTTTGTTTTTTCTTCCCCCTTTCTCTCTATTCTTTCCTCATCTTCTCTTTCTTTCTCCCTACCCACCTCACCCCATCTCTTCTTTTCCTTTGAAAGTCTTATCAAGAGTTAATGGACTCATGATCTAAAAATTAGGTTATTAGAAATTTCTGTCATACAGCCTAGAGAATTGATGTTTGAATTCTCCTTGGCTTGAGTCAATCCTTTATCCTTTTTAGGTAAATGAATTAAGTCTCCTGCAATTTCCTGTGTGGGAGACTCTTTTTAGATGAATCATTTAAATTGAAAGCCCTGTCTGCTCATCAAGGGGCACGATTTTAGAGTTCTCCTGAGTATTTCATGCACACTTAATACAGTCATTGAGATACATAAGGCAACCATGTGCCTTAATCTATCTGAAGTCTTGATTCATATGTGGTTATTTGGGTAAAGGGTATAACTGCAGTTTTGTATCTTCCGATCTCTTTCCAAAATTTCCCTTGGGCCATTTAAAAATAACCTCTCCTATTCCTTTTTATCTTGAAACTTTTTAGTGGAAGACCTCAGACCTAACTTCAGTATCAGAGACCAAAATCCCTACCCCCTTTGGTTCTACAATCCCTAGTCACTGTTGATACACAGCATAGTGAAATAGGGATTGTACTATATTTCACCCCCAAAGTGATGGAATATTATTAATGCTGTAATTCCTACATGGTACTGTGGAGTTTTTAATGGGCCACTGTAAGGCCTGTAGGAACACATTTACATGCTAAATTGTTTTTATAACCAGCCTCCAATGACTTTAGAAAAAGCCAGACGTGTCTTCCTCACAAGGAAGATCTAGCATCTTTACCTTTGCTGAGTGTCCTATGGTACTTGTTAAATCTGCTCACAATTCTCTTACCTTGTAAAGGGCAACTCTCAATTAATTCTTTGGCATTCCTTGCAGTAAGAAGAAATTAAAAGGGAGCTCTTTGGTATTAGACAGGATTACCTATGTACTTACATATTCATTGCATTGTAATTAAGCATTAATGAGTGTCATTCTCTTTATAGTCCCAAATTTCCTCTTGAAATTATGTAGCAGGAGGGAAAGGGGAAGTCAGCCAAGGTTTATTTATACCTACATGATGTTAGTTATCTCAATAAACTAGTGAGGTCTTCTCCAAATGTCACAGATTAAGAAACTGAGGTACAGAACAGTTACTTAGCTGGTGCAAGGGCACAACTAATAAATGATGAAATAGTGATTCCGGTCCAGCTCTTCATGAAAAAGCTGTGTTTTTTTCACAGCAACTGCCTCATTATCTCATGTAAACCTTGCAGCTCCCCTCCCAAGTGGGGCATACTTACCAGGTGCAGCAGATGGGTTGTTCTCACATATACATGTCTCATGTTTCTAGAGTATTATGCTCTTTTGACAAGATTTTCATTTATGTTACCTGTTCAGATCTGAGCAGCAACTGTTTGTGTTACACTCCCATTTTACAGAGGCATTCTTTTGGATTAAAGAGAGTTAGGAATTTATCTGGTCATTTCTGGGAGCATGTGTCTGTCTATCATTCAGCTAGGCACTGTGAATGATGCAAAGTAACAACTAAGACATTTAATACTGAGTTTTATCGTTTTAATTATCTTACATGCATTATTTTGTTTATTACATTGCAAGACTCTATTCTTCATAGCCTTGTAATGTAATTAACTGTCCTGATTTTTGCTGATGAAGAAACTGTGACTCAGAGAGATCAAGTAACTCACCTGTTGTCTCAGTGTTGGTAAGTGGTAGATTCAAGATTTGAACTCAGGCAACCAAACTGAAGACCCATGCTGTTAACCACTACAGAAAATTATGGAATTACAAAGCATGGCTCTGCCTTGTGGCACTAGAGTCTAGATGGCCAGACAACACCAACACAGGAGAAAAGATTGACATAGCTCTTGAAGAATGATCTGGACTTTGATCTGTGTAGGGGTGAAAGAGAGTATATTCTAGCTGTGGGGGACAAAATGACAAATCCAGAGACATAGGAATGGCGTGGGCATTCCATTTTATTTTATTTTCATTCTTTGTAGAGTTATAATACCTAATATAATAATACTGAGAAGGAAAGGACCTTAGTTTCCTGGAGTCTGCAGTTGGTAGGAGTAGATTGTGGGGAGGGCTACAACCATGGGGTCTGAAAGGCTTTGGAGGACAAGCTTTGAAGACCCAGAGAAGAGAGTGTGCATTGCAAACCCTCAACAGATAGAACCATCCGCCCAGGTAAGGTGAAGCTGCTGTCTAACCATGGAAGGAGAGAGAAATTCAGAACAGCAAAGTAGGAACCATCTCTTTGGCCAAAGCCTCAAGAAAGAAAGGTCTGTCTGAACTCAGAGAGCTCATCTAAATGCCAGGGAAGAGAGCAGAAGGACATTTGTAGTGGAAGGAGGAGGAGTACCTCCAGCCCTTAGGAACTCTGGGGGAGGTTTCCTCCCAACACATTTAAGTGAATGCCAGTGAGCATCAGCAACCAGCAATGGCCTGGACCAAGGGGAGCAGACAAGTGAGCAATTAACCTTTGGTGAGGGGTGTGAAACTCTAATTAAGAGCAAAGTGTCTTCCATTATGTGGGAGGGGGAACTGCAGAAAAACGTATGAGGCAGCTGAGGGAGTGAAAGCTAGGCAAAGAAGGATCAGTGTGTTAGCAAGCTAGATTTAAAATCTGTCCAAATGAGTGTAAGAGGGTGGGAGCAGCGAATGGGTGCACGGACTAATTTTCCTGATTGCCAGTTACAGTTTCTTCTCCCTTCCCAGTTATCCCTCACAGACTGTGGTGCTCAGAAACCAACAGCTCAGGGGTGGGGGAGCCGAAGTTAGATGTTTATGCTCCTCTCTGTTGTAATTCCCTTCCTGTTTGCTGAGTATCTTTAGTAATTTCTATGTAAATTTGCTCAGAGTGGCAATTTAGCTGCTTTTCTATTGACAAATGAGGAACATCTTAATAGTCAAGTGACTGCATTCCATCACTTTGCAAGAGAGGAAGTAGCATCTTGCAGGTTGTGGAGATTGACACTGGGAAGTGGGAGCTCTTGGGAAAGCCTCATTTCCACATCACCCTATTTAATTTTGCCTCATTTTATACAGGAGGAAATAAGCTTCTATGCCTTATGAACCTGGTTTCTGGTGAAGAGTTATTCTGAATCTTCTTTATCACTTGGTTAATGAATGCTTTTCCAACAGAATCAAGAGAAAAGCTCCTTGAAGTTGCTTGGAAGTCTTCAGATGCAGAGGCATATACTGTTTTGTGTCAGATGTTTTCCACTGTCCATCTTCAGGAGATAGGAAGCAGTGACATTCTTTTTGATATGACCTGGGATGGGTGCAGAGAGGAAGGCACCTTTGCTGTCCAGGTGTCACCTCCTCTTTATTAGAAGATGTACAGAAGTTAACTACCTTAAAAGTATAACATGAGAATCCTAAAATTCTTCTTTTTCAGCTCCCACATCCTGCTCGGTATTTTCCCTGCCCTCACTGCATTAGCACATGAAAACCCTACATGTATATTTTATGAAAATGCACTACAAATTTTACAAGTGTTTCTGTAAATATCATTTCATGTGATTCTCATAAAAACCTTGGGAGATCAGCAGGTCATAAATTGGCAAGACACTGTATAAACAGACAAGCTGGAGCTCAGAGAGGTCAGGGGACTTCCAGAGTCCCAAAGCTCAAGTCCAGTCTGCACCCACCTACAGTCTGCTATCACTGTGCCGTAGCTATTCGTTGGTGTCAATATCTTGGGTAGGGAAAAAAGGATCTTTTAAAAAGTCTTAGTACTATGGCTAGTGGAAAGGTAAGAAAACGTGAGTCTTAGCACCAGCTTTCTTAGAATTTTGATTTGTTTGGAGGGAGGAGAATGACCTCAGGCAGAGGTGATCAGTTATTTCTGGAATCCCTTTTCCAGAAGAAATAGGGTGCCCTACAATGATATATCACTATTTTGTTGTTGTTGTTGTTAATAATGTTGTACTCACATGAGGAAAAGACGAGCAGGCTGAGCATGAATATTCTAAATCTTGCCCTTGCAAATGGTTGAAATGACTGTGGAGTAATCCACATCACAAACCATGGGTTCTAGTGTGTTCATGTAGACTGCTGATGATCACTCCTTAATTTTCTTGCTGGGTCCTACTGCCTGGTTATGGAGATCAGTTTCAATACTGATCAGCTTCAATAATGAAGCTCTGTCCAATTCTTAAAATGGAATGAAGAATGAAAAATATGTATTTTTCACTCTGGTGCTTGCCAGTAGTAGCCTCATGTACCCCACCCTCTTTCCCAACCACCTCAATCAGCAGTATTACAGTGTGTTGTGTTGGGAGGTGAGGTGCAGAAAGAGAGGTTTGTGTTGGGAGGTGCAGAAGCATTCAGCATTTTTCTTAAGCCTGCTTTGGCACTGGGCAAATAAGGGTGAGAGAAGATCTGTCACCCTCAACTAATTCTTAGACGTGTTCCCACACAGAGTGACATCCAGAGAAAGGGGCAGGAGTTCCTTGCATCTAACCAAAGTTACCACTTCACACCCCAGCTTTTGTCCAATTCTCCACCTTCCATGCACGCTGCTATCTGACCTGGCTACCAAGAAGATGCAGCCATCTCCCAAGAGACCCACCACATGAGCTAAAAATAAAGGCTGCTGTTTTGTCTGCAGATGCCATTAACTGAACTAGAGCAAAAAAGACATAAAGGAAATTATAGCCTCGTTAAATACAAGTGGCACAAACTTCAATAAGGCAAACTAAATTTGTTATACAAATTTACAATTTTACTCAAAAATCAAAATCATTTGAAACAACCGGGCACTTAAATGAAGGCATTTGCCACATGATGGTCACTGTGTGAGCCAGTAAATCAACAGAAGTTCAAGGTTCCAGTGCAGTGACAAGGTTGACAAGTGACGTTTCATGCAAATACAGAATGAAATGCAACTTGTTTTGAAGGGATCACCTGCCTCCATGAAAAGGGAAAAATATTCTTCTGAAAGTTCTTTGGTTGAAAAATATGGTCATGCTTCGACATGTCTTCTGTTAACAGAAGATATGTATTTGTTAAAATATTTTATCAAATAGTCCTAACCAATGGCTAGTTCAGATTAGGAGCTCCAGTATGCAGGGCCTCATAGAAGCCAGTCTCTGAGAGATGGGTAACTCACCTGTATGTGAGGTCCTTCAAGGGCAGATCCAGCCACCACCCATGTGTCCGAAAGCCTTCTGGTGGCCGAGACGACTGGCCCAGAGTGCATAGACTCAACTTAGGTTGTTTTATTATTTTGTCAATGAATTTATGCCACATTACTTTTCTAACTCACAACTTTTGGAAGCCAATATACTTTATTTTCATTTCAAAAATATTGTTTTATGTTTTCATACAATGAAAGTAACATGTTCTCATTATATTTTTAAAGTTGGAAATAAAGAAAAGTAAAAAAAAAAAAAAAAGTAATTGCTTCCATCCTCCTAAAACAACTGTGCTTGTAATTAGGCATATTTCATTCCCAATTTTTTCTTTTCTCTAGCTACTTTTATTTTCCCATATTATGTATTTGGGTCTATTTTCAACTGTGAGCCACTTGCTATTTTGAACAGGGATTTCGGCAGACACTTTTGTTCTTCCTCTTTCTTTCACTTAATAATCAGTTCTTGTGCTAACACTAGGAGCACAGAGAAAATGCTTTTAAACTTTATTTGTAGTCAACTAGTTGGAGACCAGTAACAACCATCTGGGATCCCAAGAAACCGATTATCTTGCTGACATTCCGCCTGACAACTGGCTCATCACACCCTAACTTCAGTATATCTATCTAATGCCATTTAAATGCAACCATTTTCAAAACATTTCTCTATCTTCATAAAATGACTTTTGAAATCTAAACGAGATTTTCTTCCTTTGTTTGGAAAAAGTGGCAAATTTAGAAACACGATCATGCATGCATTTAAAGAAGAGAGCGACTTCCAAGCAAGCTTCGGAGATAAACTATTATTTTGTTGTGGTGGTTGTTGTTGTTGCTGTTGTTGTTGTTACTATTGCCACTGTTATTGCAGAGAGACAGAGAGAGATCGAGTTTCCAGCCAGTCAGAGCAGAAAATCCCTAACTTTGCATTTATTCTACACATTGAGCTATTGTGTAAATGCTTAATAGTATGTCAGTGAGATCCCTGTCTTGGGAACTTTCAACTGAAGTACCTCAATGACTTTTACTGAAATGTTACCATGAGGAAAATCTAAACCCAGGTTAGCTCACTGATTCCTGGGCTGCAAGGGCATGCAGCTAAAAGATCGCTAACATTTCTCCTCAGAAGACCTATCCATCACTTTTTCTTCTTAAGGATATTGTAATAAACTACGCACTGGTAATTTATTAGAGATTTGCCCCCATGACCAATTTGATCTTCTCGGTGCATATTTTAGTTTATTTTGTGTTTGAAGTGCAGAAGCCCAAGCCTAGCAGAAACCCTGAAGGGAAGATATAAGACCTAATCACTGTGAAGCTGAAAATCTAGACCTGGAAGAAACAGCAGCCTCACAGATGAAGTCTGAATGACACTGCCTGCATTGTCTGGGGCTCTCTGAACAGGACTGTGGGCAGGCAGAGTTAGTTATTATGCAGAGAGCATGGCACTCACGAATAACCTGCAAAGTCTTTCCCATGTGGATCCTCTAGCCCTTAGTATTTGCCTGTGCCTCTCACCTCACTTGATTTTTATATATTTTCTTATTTACCTATGAACTAGGATAGTTTAGAGATAATTGTGTAGTTGTGTATTTCATAATTGAATTTAGTTAATGTGAAAATGAATGGCTCTTCTAGTGGTATGCAAGCACAAACTATGTAGCCCCAGCTCTACTGACAACCAGAAGGAGTGAACTGGTTTCCCAGGAGTAAAATCTTCCCCACAAACATGTACTGTTTGGCAACATGTTTTTTTTTTTAAACATTTGAAATTATTAATGTTTTCTGGTGGGTCATATGGACTCAGCTTTTGTCTCAAGCCCCATCACTCCATGTTTTATTATGGCAAGCTTATTCACACATTTATGATAACCTGTCAGGCTGCCATAGGAAGTTTGATATGTGGCTTGGCCTTTCTGGACCTCATTTAACCTCTCTAGACTGCAGTTTTCTCATCTGTAAAATTGCCATCATACCTGCCCTGCCTACATCATGAAACCTTCTGATGATCCAAAGAGGTAATGCAGGCAAGAAGACTGTTAGACTGCAGAGATTATAAAGTACAACATAATAGAGTATACTACCATTAAATTAATAGTGTTATGATTATTATTTTGATGGTATGGAAATGTGATCAAATTCAACTTAGTAAATGCAAATAAAATCTCTTGACTTGCATCTTATAAAACTGAATTTTCATTCTTTGACTGATAGGCAGACCAGCCTAAAACCTAAAACCTGCAGAATGTCAAATTGCTGCACACGTTTCCATTCTCTCTTTATATTCCCCTGTGGATTTCTTGTGAGTGTACAAAGATCGTGGGGCCACCTGAGAGGTTACCTTTCATTCAAGAGGTGGTGGCATCCTATTCATTGTGAAGTTCTGGACTTTTTCCTCCTCATCACAGAAAATTGGTGTCACATGGAGCATCCTTTCTTCACCCTTGACCCACGCTTCCTCTGTGGTGAGCATCTCCCTAAAACTGGAGAATAGAAATCTAAAACTGTATTTTAAAATGGATCGATCCAAAACAAGACACTTCCACACCTAAAAAATATATTTAGCTTTTGAAGACTATGAATATTTCCTATATTCTTCGGTAAAATATTATGCAAAATTATAGACAAAATATAAACAACACAAAAACCCCTGGAATTGATGTGATTTAATACTCATTCAAAGATGAACAAAAAAGTTGTGCAGTATTTTTAATTCCTGTGCCATTTGAATACCACCTTCACCATTTTTGTTAATACCCACTTGTCAGCTGTATTATTTTTTACTTAATTGTCTTCTTTAAGCTGATTTATTTTACTTAAATATATTCATTTTAAAAGCAAAATTATAACTATAAGGCAAATAGAAAATCAATAACACTTCTCCTAAGTAAAAGACAATAGTAAAAATAAAAGCAATAAGAAAACGTATTATTATATATTAGCTATGTTTTGTAGTCTACCAAAAACTGTTACCTTCTCTTTATTGGGAGGGAAAGAAGGAAGGAAGGAAGAAAGGGAGGGAGGGGAGGAGAGAGGGAAGGGTGGGGAAGCAGGGAGGGAGGGAAGAAAGAAAGAGAATAAAGGAAATTGACAAGTCTTTAAAAACTCTTAAAGACCTGTAAGCACCATTTTCTCTATGAGGAAATGAAAATTGAAAGAAAAATTAAAAGTTAATGATTTTGCATATGTGTGATTGGTATGATTTGGTATTCAGTATTTTCTTCATTATAACATGATTTAACATCAAACACAGTCACAAACATTGGGGTATTCATCTATTCTGATGGAATGTGGAGATTTTACTTTCATCCATGGATGTTTTCAGCGATGTGCCCTACATTTCTGGGAAGTCGTATTTTTTTTTAATTTTTTTTTTTTTAATGTTTATTCACTTTTTGAGAGACAGAGACAGAGTGTAAGCAGGGCAGGAGCAGAGAGAGAGGGAGACACAGAATCCAAAGCAGGCTCCAGGCTCTGAGCTCTCAGCACAGAGCCTGATGCAGGGCTCGAACTCACAAACCACGAGAGCATGACCTGAGCCGAAGCTGGATGCTTAACCGACTGAGCCACCCAGGTGCCCCAGGGAAGTTGTATTTTTAAAGTTTGTGTATATATATATATATATATATATATATATATATATATAAAAAGTTGATAAGAAAAAAACTCCTCCTTGCTTTATTTTTTCATTACAGGAGTAAGGGACTTTATTTCTTTAAGACAAAGTCTTCACTACAGATATTAATATGGATGCCAAGACAAGAAAGTACTAAATGATTACTTATTCAGGTACCAGCAGAAGTACTTTACATGGATATTTTAATTCAATCATTGCAACAGCTCTAAAAAATAAATGCTATTAAACTACCCATTTTACATATGTGGAAAATAAAGCTTACATGGAATTTATTAGTTTGCCATGATCACATAGCTAGTTAGATCAAACAGTCTGATTCCAGAGCCTGTAATCTTAACCCTTCCTAAAATAATCTTACTGCTTGAAAACAAACAAAAAATTAGTAAGTGTGTTAAGAGACCGTATTTCATTTTTTTTGGAAAGTATGTTAATAGTCTACAATACTGAAATTAAGATTGACATTCTGAAATTGTTGTACCTTTAGAAGTTCAATTTTATAATTTGAAGTTATATTTGAAGTTATCAACCATTCAGTTTTGTTTTGCTTTTTTTTCAAATGAGTGTGATAACTCTTTTCTCCCTTCCTCCTTTCCCTTCTTTCTCTCCCTCCTTCCTTCCTTCTTTCCCTTCCTCCTTCCTTCCTTTTGGAGTGCTTTATTTAAATTCCTTAACATGATGTTATTTTATTAACAAGATTGTGAAGACAAATTTGGGAGCAAGATTCTCAGGGAATTCACAGAGCTAGGGAAAAGTAAAAATTTCAGAAGTCAACAGAATCTAGGTAAAGAAAACTTTATTTAAAATTGGCAGCAATGACTCCCACTGGTATTTCATTCCATGCCCTTCTATCATTACCTCATTCCTATTTCCACTTTTCTTATGGCAGAGTGTTAACCTCATACTATTAACCTTGTGGGCCAGATAATCCTTGATTGTAAATGACTGTCTTGTGCTTTGTTGAATACATAGGCGCATTCCTGGGTTTTCCCCCACTAGAGACCAGCAGCATCTCCCCAGTTGTGACAATCAAAAATCTTACCAGACATTGCAAAAGGAATGTCCTTACCAGACAAAGGAACCATGGCTAGGGATTATCTAAGTTTGTGATACTTTTCTGTTTATTTTGCTATTAATTGATACCTGCTATTCTTGCTGGTGTTATTGTCATTGATGCTTTTTCCTTTAGTAAAGGTTCTTTCTCTGCTTAGAGAGAGGACATACTTAGAACGTTTTAGGTCTTAATGAAATCTCTTGCTTTTCAAGGTGTACAGCAAGGTGGAACAATGATGGCATTATTAGCATATATATCTGAATGTTTTTACTTTGATTCCAGAACTGAATCTAAATGTCTGTCAGGTTGTCTTCTTAAAGAGGGTATTTTCTGAAGGTTCTAATCAAGCACAGTGACTTCTAGCAGTAGATGGGAGCCTTACTAGTCTGAGTTGTCCTGGGATCACTGTGGAAACCAGAAAAGAAATGGATAACACTGGGATTGCTTTTTGGTTAATCTAGGTTTCCAGAGTTCCAGGATTCCAGGTTGTTGTATTTTTGTTGTTCTTGTTGTTTTGTTTTGTTTTGTTTTGTTTCTCTACCAGCATAAGCTGGTCTGGCATCTTAATTTTGTGTTTGCACAGTTAAAGAAAGCAGCAAATCCTTATCTTGGTGCGTGATGTAGTGACATGAGCCAGAAGAGTTCATACTTACAGATTTTCTATCTAGATTGGAATAGTTGCCCTATCATTACTTAGGGAAACACTTCTGAAACCTTTTGGAGTCCCCAGAGATAAGTGTCATTGTTTGACAAGCAAGTGACTGAAAATTCACATCAATAACTATTTCAAATTCTTTCCTATGAGACTGGTAAAGGAACTCAGGGTACTTTGTTGTGAAGGATAATGGAGGACAGGGGAGTGAAAATAAAGGAGGACTTGGAATAAAAGTCTTGAGAAATACTTTGGGCTCGAGAAAGACTTTATAAAAGAATGGTGTTTGTGATGGACCTTAGCAAGCACAACGTTTCACCTATTGCCACATGGAAATTGGGAAATTACCTATTAGAATAGTGTTTTTTGGTTTTTGTTCTGAAATGCCACTGCACTAAGGTTAGGATGAGATGGGGGTTGCAATTGAGTAAAGATGCACTCTTGAAAGCAGGTCCTCTTTTGTAAGTTGTACTGTGGGTTACAAAGAAAGATGCTAATTTTTGTCTCTGTTTCCATCATATCCTCCCATTTTCAGCTCTTTACTTCACTCTTACTCAGATGCAAGGTTAGTTTATTCCTCTCCTTTATGCCTGGAAACTTCCCTCTATATTTACTGCCTCTAGGAAGTATTTTTTTCTGCTTGTCTACAATCAAAGCCAATGTTCAATTCAAGTTGTGTAGGACAGGGTCTGATAAGGTACCTTGCACCTTTCCAAAACAAAGAAGTAATTACTAATTGATATATTGATGCTTTAAGGCACTACTCTTGCATATTTAATAGTGACATTAATGAATTGACTAGTGTGGAATAACTTTAGGGCAGAAATTTTTTGAGAATCTCACAAGTAACCTATTTTTATGATGAATGAAGCTTATCTAAGTTTTTACTGGTGCAGCCCGAATAAAGAAATATTTGTTGGGATACATTGTTTAATGCTATTATTTATTAAAACTTACTTGTTTCACCTACATACTTCTTTACTACCATTAATTGTTTCTGTGTCTTAGATATGTTGATTCATCGTTCATCAGTGTCCACCTTTGAAGGTAGCAGCATAATTAAATAGGTTTATTTGTCTACATTTATGTCTTACACTGTGTTCTAAAAGTTACAGCAGGAATTGAGGACACAGGTTGACTCCAGTGAGGAATCATCATTCATGGGTAATTTAAAGTGAGTCAGAGAGTTCAAAGCTGGAGAAACCTTCAAATGTCATCTACTGAGAGCTTCAAATTAAAATCCCTTAAAAAGAGATGGGTTATAGGATATAATGCTATCAGGAATCAAGTGTTATCAACCCAGACCTCTTTAGATCCTGTTGAGACTCATTGAAGTGAACTGACTTGGAGGGAATTCTCACAGCTGGTTAGAAGTTGGGACAACCTCTTCCTTCTGGGCTCCAGTGTCACCTACAACTTCTCCTTGTCAGTCTTAACCTTTGCTACAACACTACTCCTTCAAGGTTGCTTACAAATAGCGTTATTTCAAACAATGAAAGTTATTTCAGGGGCTTCTTAAATGTCAATAGTTAAGTTGAAGCTGGAGTGTTTAAGCTTAGAAATTTGAAATAAACTTATAAAAGGGGAAAATAAAACCTCTTTGCACAAACTCTTAATCTTAGTTTAGTCTGTAAGTGAAATTGTCATGCCATAATTTTAGCTTTATCTCTGACCCTCTAAAAGTGGGTCTCACTTTTCTCAGCTTTTTAAATGAATCCATTCTATGTTGTGCCTGGCACAATTCAGCACATTGTAGGTGCTCCATCAGTTGCTTTTTTTCACGTGCATCCTTGCATGGTTTCTGATTGTGCTTACAGGGCACACTGAACTACACACATCTTCTCACTCCAAAATCTATCTCCTAAGGCAGAGCAAAATCCCTCCTTCCTTTGCTTAATGGATGGTTGGGTGGATGGCTGTTCTTTGCACATATTCATGTTGAGTAGGTGCTGTATAACATCACTTGTTCTTTTTTTAATGTGACTCACGACAAAATTACCCCAGCTTTCAGTAATGTCAAGGAAAGACAGAAAGAGGTGGGGGGAGAACAAATAAAAAAAATAAATAATGAAAAAAGTAAAAAAAAAAAAAAAAAAACAGTTGCCATCTGCAATTTACTGCTTTTAACCTGAAAAGTAGGATCCAAAATGATACTCAGATACTTAAGAGGCTTCACGTGTTATAGGAAAAAGCTGACAGATGGTACATGGTGGTAGGCTGGTGCAGCACAAGAAGGGAAGGCAGAGCCAAGTAGACAGTGGTGTAGAAGAGCTTTGTAAAATGTCATGACCATTCTGTAACCAGACATAGTTATTTCCTATATTCTCCAAATGGTCAGTTTATGGATGTACTCAGTAACACTGTACAGTAGGTCTTTAGGGAGAGGACCTATAAATAATGATGCAAGGGGCCTTCTCTTTTGCCTGTTGGTAAGGAAGGGGACTAGCCTAATGTTTAATTTTAAGGCTTATAACTTGCAGTGCTTACTCACTGCAACATTCTTATTCCTTCTCTTTGTATAATGCGTACAATTGGATATCTATATCTGGAAATTAACTATCCTCTTTTAAATGGCACCATAATTTATCCTGGGGATGGGGAGCAAAGAGGTCTAATTGGAGCATTTCTTAAAACTTTATTTTCCTTGAGACATATTCCTGTTCAGCTGTGACAGGAAACATAATGGGTTTTTAGGAAATATTTGTAAAGTTGATATTGACAAGAGTTTGTGTATCGTTCTTAATCCCAGAGTCTAGAAAATTCTGCATTCTAGAATTTCAGAGAATTTGCTTCTGTCAACTTCATGCTAAAGGTAGGAGACATTTGGCATCTGGTTGCTTCAATCAGCATTTTCCAATGTAGATTACTAGACAGAAATATCCCTACAGGGCATATCTTTGACACATAGTGATTATTCGAATTGATTTTTAACAATGTTCTTCTTAGAATGGTTTTAGAATGATGGAAAGGACAAATATGGCTGGGCGGTTTTGGGTAAGGTATGTGTTTTGAAATATCTTTTAAATTCCAAGGATGTGGGTGATACCATTCACTCACTGCTGAAAACCTCTCAGTTGAATGAAGGTGATTATTTGCTTTGCTCCCGGGTGGACTCCATGTGTGATTAGAATGGCAGAGCTGAACCTTCGGGTCCAGAGACCTTCTTTGCTTTGGAGACAGGGAGCTGTCTGTGGTACTGAATTGGTTAAGCTTTAGTAAGTATTGACACAGGGTGCCAAGGAAAGTGTCTGGAATCCCTTGACCTGCACTGACTTTAGTAATCAAGGCACTGGAATAATGGGATCCCATGAAATTTAGCAAAATAAGAGTAGAGATAGGTGGCAAAGGGTAGCCCAAACTACAATTCAAAACCCAACAGCATCTAAACTGTATGTTCAAATATAAAATTAGAGCCCTGTGGTTTATCCCAAAGCAGTAATTTTTATGAGGGGCTTTGAATAGTTTTTCTAACTGCAGCTAGATTACCTGAGGCAATGAGTTTGCCCATTTTTTTAAGGCAAACAGGTTTGGGCCTCATCATTACTTGAGTTACCAAATACAATGACAGAACCAGGTGCTGTGGTACTGAAGCTGTGGATTCTTTCCTCTCCTCTTTTCTCTTCTCTCTCTTTCCTCTTCCATCATCACCTCACCTTGCCTCACCACCCTTCTCTTTTCCTCTTCTCTCCCCTGCCTTTCTTTTCCCTTTCCCCTTCCTACCCATTTTTACCCCCTCTCTTCCTTTCTCTTTCCTTCCCTTCCCTGACTCTCTCCATGTCTGTCTCTTAATTACATTCAAATTTGGTTAATTCAGGGATGTAAGTCTTTATGGGTTTTCTCTTGCAGAGGACATTTCAAATAGAGATCCTGATCAGTGGTGGAACTTATAGTTACTTTGACATCTTTTACAAAAATAGACTTATCAGGACTTTTGGAGACTTCCATTTGAGCAGTTATAGTCTACAGAGGCTTGATAGGTTTTCAACTATTTCCTCAACTACCATCCTCATTCCTCCCTCATTATGTGTTCTCCATGAAGCAGGTACTATGCTCTTCTTTAAGTGTAAGTGAATAGAGATTTCAAAGGAATCCCTTGGTATAAAGAAAGCGATTCCTTTTATGAGAATGGAAAAATCTGGTCTCTTAATTTTCAAAAAGGTTATTTACCTGCTCTCTAAAGAGAGATGAGCCAGAGTTCATGGAAATCCCCATCTAATGAAGTCACTAGGCACTGTGTTTTTTCTCCAAGGGTAGATACAAATAGCTAACTTCCTGCCCTGGAGCCAGTATAAGAAATACAATGATGACCTGTTCTGTCTGAATTCCTTCTTGTCCTTGGTATATTCTCTTCACCTCCATTTTAACTGGTCTCTTCCTCATTCCCCATATTATTTAATTTAGTAAGCAGACATCCCCTGGTATGAGCTATGTAAATATTATAACTGAATTCCTGTGTGTTTACTTAACTCATTACAGAAAGCCATGATAAGCTTTTTAATTACAAAATTAGCTCTGCCAAATCAATTTCTTTTATTTAATGAACTGAACAAAATGGCACAACAAGGATAAAATCATGCCCCTTTCCCATTCTTTTAAAGAGTACTCTGGGTCTAAAAATAATTGTTGTAATATAAAATAATAATAGCAACAAGAGCAGCAATACCAATACTGTTATCCTTGTCTGGTCCTCTATGGCTCCTTTAAACTGTTAAGACATTCTGGTCCTGTCCAGCCAGAACTACATAAAATACTTCTCTTAAACCTACAGACTGTTCTCAGCCTAGTCCTGAACAATTTACTGACTTGACTAGCTCTCTCCTTACTTCAGTTTACTTCTGATTTTTCTGATTAGTAGTTTATGGCTAAATTTTCTGTATAATGCCTTGCCTCGCTTTTTAGATTTGTCACTTATCACTTTTTCTTTTTTAAGCTACACCTTTCAACCGTAATTTATATGTCTGCTCTGTGAACCCTTGGGACCTTTAATGTAGCTATATACCTCTGATAAAGCAAAACCAGGCTCAAGGATGCTATACCTAGCCTGTAGCCAACAAGCTGAGATCATCCTGGACTCTCAAGCAGGATGTGGACAATTCCCAACAATAAAAATGTGACCTCTGTGCTCATATATATCCTTTTATGTTTCCTCTATTTTCATTGTAAAGGCAAATATTTCATTATTTTGGTTTATGTGTCTGGTTAAATGATTTAAATTGTACTTTATTTAATTGAATCACTTTTGGAAAAGTTATAGAATATGGCCGCTTGTGGAATCTTCATAATTTCCATGGAGAAACATCTGGGACATTTTACCAAAATGTTTCTGAAATGCTATACCCATGGTCAAACCTAGAGAGGAGTGTTTGGGGAAAAGAGGTTATCCCTTATGGAAATGAGAAAGAATTCTTATATGAAAAATTCTTCTCACCCTTCCCTCTTTATCCATGCTTATTTCCCACAAATGAGATTATTTACATTACGTGTTTTTGATTAAATTTATATCAGAATCTGAAGCTAAAAGACATTAATGGGTCATTGCTCAGAAAAACACATGGTAATCATGACTTTTCTAAGACTGTTGCGACATTTAGCCAACACTGTCCTTACAAAAATATTTATGGTTTATTTCTCTGGATAAGGCCAAATACATATGAAAAAAGATTTAAAATGTTTTTGACCATAGCTAGGAAATCAAGAGAAAAAAATCAAAACTATATATTATTTATGTTTTAGCACATAATTTGGGAACTATAAATCGAGGAGAGCAGACATTTTCCCCACTAATGTTGTATTAGAACATAATTCTCTTAAAGTGCTTACAAGTGCCTTGTCATTAATTACATAAATTCCTTCTTTGAAAATTCCTCAATTTTGGCCAGTCTCTTCGTGGTTGAGTTGAAAATGGTTATTATATAGTGAAAAGTGGTTTATGAAGAATAACATATTTCATTGGATCCCTCAAAAACTTTGCATGTGCTTGCCAGACTCTCTTCAGATGACCACAGACTGTTGGCTCTTCCTACTACCTGAAGTGGCATAATAATTAATTCAGAAGTTTGCTGCTTTTTCATGGGACGCTTTAGGTCAATGTAAGACAATTAAGTCTATAGAGGAATGAGAAATAATCCTTGATCTATTTTGAGTCTACAGATGTCATAACTGTGAATCACAAAGTTGTGACATGATACACTCACCTCAGAAAATTGTCTTCAGAGAATTGCAATTGCATCTTGTCTCAAGGAAAGCTTTGACTCTTATGCACTTTTGTATGTACTCATTAAAGCAAGAATCCAACTTCCTGAGCTAGTTTCAGGGAATTTACATACACAGACATACACTCTCTCTTCCTCTCTCCCTTCCATTCCCTTCCTCCCCTCCTCCCCCAACCTTTGGGGCCTGTTCTACAAATAGCCTTTATGTCATGATTCACCACACTGCATGAGAAATTTCTCCTTGAAAAGAGATCACTGTTTTTGACATTTGGCTTTTCCCAATGCAGTCATCAGACTACACACGGCTGATGTGTGTGCATGTGTGGGGAGGGGTCTCCATCCCCTGGAACCATAATGTCAGGTTTCATATTGTCTGAGATCAGCATCTCTTCAGAACCAACCATGTACCACTTTCTCTCCAAATCACCTTCCCCGCTGACCATAACTGGTTATATAATCCTGCATCTTCTATTATCCTGACTGCTGATCCGTGCCTGATGGCTGTGCCAGGTCTCACATCGCCACAAGCTTTTGATTGCTGCACTCTAAGCTGCTTAATAAGACAATTAAAAATGATTTACAAATGGCCGTTGCAATGCAACTGGGGATCAGGGAGAGAATGTTCTATTATTGCAATATTAAAAACGCATGCCCTTCTACAGTTTCTTTTGTAGTTGTCTTTAAGTCCAAATACCGGTTTACTTTTTGTTGTTTTGTGTTTTGTTTTGGTCACATATGAGTTTACAATAGTTCCTTCTAAATTATGTGTATCTGGGTAGAATTGAAGGGATGTGTTACTGCTTTGGGTGTTGTGAAAACTTCTTCCTTGTAGTGGGAAGGAAAAACTACCTAGAAATGTGGAACAGCTAAGAGCTAGTACAAATGGTCTTTCATCAAGATGGCTCATTCTCAGTTTGAGGGTCAAACATGATTTAATCACTGACATGTCCACCCTGATCCTTCTTTTCCTCTTCATTATTATTGCTGCATTCATTAAAATGGGCAAATTAGGGGAACCTGGGTAGCTCAGTTGGTTAAGCATCTGACTTCAGCTCAGGTCATGATCTCATGGTTCGTGAGTTTGAGCCCCACATTAGGCTCTGTGCTGACAGCTCAGAGCCTGAAGCCTGCTTCCTGTGTCCCTATCTCTTCCCCTCCCCTGCTCATGCTCTGTCTGTCTCTCTCTCTCTCTTAAAAATAAACATTAAATTTTTTTAAATAAAAAATAAAATGGGCAAATTTCCCAAAGTTTATTGTGACTCACACAAAAGTTTATCTGTAGAAAATGGAAATTTATTAGAATTAATGGCCGTGATATTTTGAACATGATAACTGAGAAATTAAGGTAGAATCTCACCTTTTGTGTGTTGAAAATGCTCATTTTTTGTTTGTTTCATTTAGTCTTTTTGTTTTAGTCTAAAGGAGTGAAAATTGCTATTGACCCTTTGACCATGTGTGTTCTTTGTCTAAACTAAATTTGGAGGAATACATATCTCTTCTCCACAGTGACATCAGTACTTTGGCTCCTTGACTTTGACATTCCACCCTTGGCATTCATGCAGAAGGCACTTTTAAAGCATCATGGTTCCTCTGTGTCCTCCATGCCAGTGGCCTCCCTTCAGGCACTCCCTAGTCCATACCTCATCACTTCCTTTCCCTTTTGTCTGTTCACTCTCTGTCTCTCAAAGCCTTCATCCTACTCATTGGGATCATAAGTTCTCATTGGAACCCTACATTCCATCTCAGTTTTTCAACTCTTGTCACTCTGCTTTGGCCACAGAATATACAACTTCATGAATTGAGAAAGTCACACAAGAACTTACGTACGGTCTCAGTGCACTTCAACAATTCTTTTATTAGTGTTTTTATAAGCTTAATAGTTTAATATCTAATTTCCATAGTAACTTGTGTAAAAATTTTCCATTCCCTTTAGTGTCCATATACTTAACCAATGCCCATCACTTACAGCCTCTTTTACTTAAATTATGAAAATATTTCAATCTGATATTTTTTTTCTCCTTTCCTTGTCTCAGAATTGATTACCCTCACCCTTTGTCACTTCCATCTCACGTGGGTCTGGAAAAAGTGTTGCCCTGGCCCTTAGCAAGTTAACCTATCTGTATGACCTTCAGATTTCCTCTCATCTGGAATTTAGCTACTGAAATTTTATTCTGAATGCTCATTCCCATTGTTTGCAAGAATATGTAAAACGTAGAGATTGAAAAGAATTTTTCAAGGCTTCATCTAATCATTGTGGGTTTCATGGAAGGCTCCAGTCCCAGAAGTAAAGTTAAGGTCCAGGTAAGGAAACAGTGATAGGGAAAACACACTGGGGGTGGGGGTGGGGTTGCCAGAGTGTCCCAAAATACAGTCATTGTTGGTCTACCAATTGGTGAGACTGCGATTTAAGGGTCCACCCTCCCTTGGTTAGAATTGGCTTGATAACCAGTAGAAACTAGTCCTAAATGTATATAAGTCATCTGTGACTTTAGCTGGGGTAGGTGTAAGCTGGTATGTCATATCAGTTATGCAAGATTGCAAGCTCTCTGAGAACAGTTTTTTTTTTTTCACATTGCACAGCACTTTTATACTACATATTTAGTAGATATTTTTTTCTGTTGCACTGGATTAAATTAAATTTACTACAAGCTTTATGTTAATCCCTCGATAAAATTATATATATTGAGCATCTATTATGTGAAAGTTACTGGCTGGGAAAGTTATTGGGCTGGGCTGGGAAGTATAAGACCTTTATTCTGCATTCTAGGAGACTGCAGTATAGCTGGGGGGAAGAGATACCCAGTTAAGAGTTGTCAGTGTGAATTAAACAAATTATTTAATATCTCCAAGAAGTAGAGATTTTTCATATGCAAAATGTGGGATTAAAATTGGTCCTCTAGTTTTCTTGTGATTCCAGAACTCCAAGTAAAGTGACCATTCATGTTGGCATATTTATGTCACATGGGTGCTATCCATAATATATCATGCATATATGCAGAAAAGAGAAACTGGGGTGGATAAGTATTCATGGAGATGTTGAAATTTGAGCTGAACCTGAAAGGGATAGAAAAATCATTCTCCGTCACTGAAAGCATGGGCAAAGGTACAAAGAGAATGCACCACCTAGGTGTGTTGTTTTGTTTTGTTTTGTTTTGTTTTGTTTTGTTTTTCTGGGGAAAGGTTCACCAAGAAGCCTTGCCTTTTTCCCAATCCAGATTTTCCCTGTCTCTGTACATTTGTTTCTCCATTTTCAGAATCTAGCTGTTTTAGTCATCCCAGGTATTTCAAAAGAATTAATGTTCTGTGCGATACAATCCCTATAGGAAGTTGAGGTAGTTACAATTTCAAGAGATGATTATGCTTTCTTGATGCCTCATTGTACAGAAGATCTTGAGTTCGGGACATCAATCAGCGCTCCCTGGATCACTAGTCTGGCCCTGTCACAAATCAAGGACTGTCAAATCTCAAAATAATACTTTTTCAAGAAGAGGATTATTTCTTCTTTCAAGTATGTTTCTGAGGAGGAGGGGAATGCAAATAACCCTTTCAGGAGAAGTTTAAACACATAGGCTCCTCACTTAGGGCCCAATTAGTAGGAAAAACCCAGTCTACAAGGTTCTACTCTGCCCTTGAAATTAGACTTCAAAAAACAGGCACTTACTTCCCCCAGGCACAGAAGCAGGATCCGTGTTTTAATTCTGACCTTAATTAAACCTTTACACAAGCTTTTTATTTTGCTCTCCACTGAACACAGGGTGGGTAGAGGGAAGGACATGATGTACATTTACTCTTCTTTCTTCCTTGAGAGTAGTATGCCCCAAATTTTCTCCCTTCCTTTTTGGAACAGGGGGGAATTGGAGCAAAGTCAGAGGGAGTTATTAGAGCAGTAGTTGTATACAGTAGTTTGAGAAATCATTTTAGTTTCTTTTCTGCCTCTCACCAGAGTCTCATAGCATTGTCTTGCACTGAACACACCCAAAGTCCTTGAAAGTCCCGTGTACAAACATGGGCAACAATTACTCCTGTAACTATTTCAGTATTGTGCCTAGTGATGTGATGTGGACATCATCCCCTCTGTAGAATACGATGTGTGTGTGGGGGGGGGGGGGTACCAAATGATAACTGATCTTACATTTAAAGGTAGATGAAGCTTTTAAATATATACCTGTGCAGATGTGTCAGACTTTTTGGTTCTTCCAAGTCCCTTCCTTTGGCAGTTGTTGAAAATGTATATAAACAATTACAGCCAGGGGAGCTAGCCCTGCATCTGAATTTTGAGTTTCTGTTCTTCAGAGGAAGTTCTTTGTGTCTTTGCTTTATTTATTTTCATTGATTCATTGAGAAAATAATTCCCAATTGGGGTAAAATTCAACAGGCTTTGCTGTGGGCAACTGTAACTTTTAAGAATAAAAGGAAGATAAATGGCATATCTCAATATATCTAAAACTAGGAAGAAATGTTTAACTTCATGTCACAACAATCCTAAAAATCAGAGGACATGTTCTAAATATGACATGGTGAACACAGGAAAGACCTCTCTTATTGATGTGCATATTTCAAAATATCTTTCTACTTTTAATATTTGAGTTATTATTTTAAAAAATTTTTAATGTTTTTTTTTTTTTTTTTTATTTTTGAGAGAGATAGAGAGTGGGGTGGGGGGTTGCACACAGAAAGAGATGGAGACTCAGAATCTGAAACAGGTTCCAGGCTCTGAGCTGTCAGCACAGAGCCTGATGTGGGGCTTGAACTTACAAGCCGTGAGATCATGACCTGAGTTGAAGTTGGATGCTTAACTGACTGAGCCACTAGGTGCCTCTGAGTTAATTGTTCTTAGTACCTCTAGGTAGGAAAAAAGTATTAAATGAATAAATATTTGGGGAAAATTGCCATAGAAAAGCAATAACATGAGAGGAAAAAGGTAAAAGCTCCAGAAGCATGCAGCCCTGTATTTGAATCTTGGCTGTGATACTGACCAGACCTCTGACTTTGAGCTTCAGTTGCCTTTATCTCTAAAGCAAAGAGAAAAATAAATGCCCTCAAGGTGTCATAAAAAGAGATAAATTTATCTTTTTCCCCTCATATTTATTCTGGTCTATGTATCTTTTCTTCATCGCATTGCATTTACTTTTAACAATGTTGAATATCTACAAAAGAGAAGATAAGAGAAAAAGGAAGGAAGAAAGGGAGACAAGGAGAAAAAAAAGAAAAGGTAGGTATTTGTTATTCTTGTCTGGGACACTAGCTATAGACAATTCACAATAGGAAAACAAATGTCTTAAATACCTAGAGCTATTCAACAAGATATAAGAACTCATATATATTTTTTAAATCATAAAAATAAATAAACAATATCTGACCAAATGACAAAGGGACTAAGGCCTTGGATGAATGATTTCTTACTCAGTGATTCTCCACTGTAATTCTAAGTAAAATCTCTTAACTTTTTGTCCACGACCCAGAGTAATCTTAAAGTTCGTATGAAAGAATTAATGTCTGAGACTAGCCACAAGAAATACAAGAAAGGAGATTTTGAAGAAGGACTATATTTGAAAATTCTAATATAAAACCATCATAATAAAAAAAATGCATGTTCTGGCGTAGAAATGGGAAAACAGATTAAAGGAAAAGAAGAAACAGTCCCGAGCATAAATGGGAATTTAATTGTTTACAATACTGTTATCATAATTTAGTAGAGAGATGGAAAGCATTTATTTGACAAACTATAGGACAGCCTACCATCCATATGGAAGAAGATAATGTTAGGTATCTATATTTATAAGCAAAACAAGTTCTAAATGAATTAAAGATGTAAAAATTAAAAAAAAAAAAAGTACCAAAAATATTGGAAGAAAATTTGGGCTCTATGTACAACCTAGTAATTGGTTAAAACATTTCTAATCAAAACAGGAATCCCATGGGGCGCCTGGGTGGCTCAGTTGGTTAAGTGTCCGGCTTCAGCCCAGGTCATGATCTCACAGTTTGTGAGTTTAAGCCCTGCATCTGGCTCTGTGCTGACAGCTCGGAGCTCCGAGCCTGGAGCCTGGTTTGGATTCTGTGTCTCCCTTTCTCTCTGCCTCTCCCCCACTCATGCTTTGTCTCTATCTCTGAAAAATGAATAAACCTTAAAAAAACCCAAAAAACAGGAATCCCAGATGCTATAATATAAGAAGAAAATAGTCAGCATATAAATTTTTTAAGAAAAAAAATACATAGTAAAAGATACCATTAGCATTTTCAATATATAAATAATATATTTGGGAATGTTATCATTAAATATGTTCATCAGGATTGCAAGGAGTTGTAACTGAGAACCCAAGTAACTGGGTGTTGATTTAGGGGTGTTAATTTCCATCACATAACAAGAAGTCAGAAGGTAAGCAAGCCAGAGCTCATACAGCAACCCCATTCAGTAATCCCAGTATCCTTTTCCACAAGGGTCTTGCTTCCACATGTTTTTCACTTCGTGTTCACTAAAAGACTACTCCATGTTCAGTATTAGATCCAAATTACTGGAAGGAACAGTAGGAAGAGTAAAAGCCAAAAGTACTCGCCAGCTACATTTGCACCTTTTAAAAGAAATTACCTGAAAGTCTCATCCCGTGGTGTCTGTTTATATTCCTTTGCCATTACTGTGTCTATCCCAGCTGAAAAGGAGGCTGGTTAATGCAATTTCTTTCTTTTTTTCCCTGTCTTTAATCTGGGCATATTTTAACCTTAGCATTAGAGTTCTTTTATGGAGAGAAGGGTGATATTAATTCTTGATAGGTTACTGGCAATGCCTCCCACAAACAAATGAAGGTGGACTATACATAGAATTTTGGCAAATTGATTAAAGAAAACAGCCCAATAGAAGAATGGGTGATTGACATGAATAAACAGTTTACAGAAGAAGACATTCTGATAGCCTTTAAACTGATGAAAATATGTCTAATCTGCTTAGTGATCAACTAATTGTAAATTTAAGTAACAGTGAGGTATCACTTCATATTCAACCAATGGGCACAAATTTAAAAGTGTGGTGACTCCTACTGCTGTTTAAGATACAGAAAAAGTTTGACTTGTTTTAATTCTTTTTAAGCTTATTTACTTGTGTTTGAGAGAAAGGGATAGAGAGTGAGCAAGGGAAGGGCAGAGAGGGAGGGAGACAGAATCCCAGGAAGGCTCTGTGCTGTCAGTGGAGAGTTCAACATGAGGCTTTAATTCAGGAACCATAAGATCATGGCCTGAGTCTGAGCCAAAACCAAGAATCTGATGCTCAACCACTTGAGCCCCACTTGTTAAAGATTTTTTAAAACTAAAGATCAACTTTTGCATAGCAATGTCTGTTGAAATGAATATACTCTACTTTTTGACTCAGGAACCCCAATTATGACAATCTACTTCATAGAAATAAAAATCCCAGTGTCAAAGTATATACATTCAAGGATTTCATTGCTATGTTTTTTTATAATAGTTAAAAAAAAGGAAATGTTAAGTAAATGTTCACAAATAGGGAAATGGAACTGTTGAGTAAATTATAATAAATCCCTACCAGGGACTGTTAAGCAGTCATTTAGGAGGATGAACTTAATCTGTCTTGATCTAAACCTTATGATTTAGAGTAATTTTCACAATGCATTTTAAGTGAGGAAACAAGATACTAATAGAAAGATAAGAATGATACACATTGTTAATCTGGGTTGCCAAGGTTTGGAGGGAGGAGGGGAAGCAGTAAGGCATTTTGCGCTGGAGAAGCGGAGAAGAAACAAAATTTTAGATACATGCATAACTGAAATAACTTAGAATTCAACTTTTTAAAAAAGAGCCAGACTAAAGAAGAGAAATCACACCACACAAACTGAGTCCAACAAGGCCAGCGTGGGATAAAAAACAGAAGATCAAGAATTCACTTGGAGCTATGCTTGATTAGATATTATTACCAATTCTTTTTTCCCCAAATAAATTATTTATTTATTTATTTATTTATTTATTTATTTATTTATTTATTTATAATATGAAATTTTTTGTCAAATTGGTTTCCATACAACACCCAGTGCTCATTGCAATAGGTTCCCTGCTCAAAGCCCACCACCCACTTTTCCCTCCCTCCCACCCCCCATCAACCCTCAGTTTATTCTCAGTTTTTAAGAGTCTCTTATGGTTTGGCTCCCTGCCTAACTTTTTTTTTTCTTTCCTTCCCCTCAGGGTAAGTTACAGGGGCACCTGAGTGGCTCAGTTGGTTAAGCATCTGACTTTGACTCAGGTCATGATCTCATGGTTTGTGAATTCAAGCCCCATGTCAGGCTCTAGACAGACAGCTGAGAGTCTTGAGCCTGCTTTGGATTCTGTGTCTTCCTCTCTCTCTGCTCCTCCCCCATTCATGCTCGCTCTCTCTTTTTCTCTCTCTCTCAAAAATAAAAATTAAAAAAAAATAAGAGGATAATTTATAAACTAGTAGAGAAGTCACTGTATGTCTTTTATATTCTGTTGAATGTAAATCTGAATAGTAAACTGTATAGAGTTCTCCTTTAAGAAGTGGTAATTTTGTGAATTTTCTCACTTAAAATAAATCCTATCGCCAACAGAGGGATACGAGAGGACTGTGTGATATTGCATCACTCCGATGCACGACTTGCATACTTGAAAAGTGTAGGCTACTTTAGAGTAGGAGACAGCTCTGCTTTTAACTGAGTCCCAGAATTTTCCCAGCCATCTGATTCCCAAGCCCAGAGTTTTGGCTTCTGGGCTGTGTTGTTGGCAGTGAGGAAGTGGGATGGCGTGTTTAAATCACAGCACTTCTCTGTTTCCTGGCTAAGTTACAAAACAATGTTGTAGTCGTGAAACTGAATGTCATCAGCACACATTTGTGGCATGCACAGAGCATGCACAACACTGTAGTAGCACTCTAGGCAAGCATATGATTACATTTAAAAGAGGTGTTGCTGCCTTTAAGAAGTTTACTAACTAGAGAAAGACAAAAACAAAACAACCAAGTACAAAGTAACCCAGTAGACTTTCCATTAAGACAGTTACATGATTTGATTCTGAGCTTAGCTCAGGGCTTTGCACATTTTAAGTATTCAGTAATATCAGTTGAATGAATGAATAAACATATTAACAGAAACTGCACTGGTAGAGCAGTTCTTAATTGATACTTTTGCCTTCTGCTTCACTTCACTAGAATCTGTCTTCCATCCAGCCAAATGCAAATATGATAATATGACTCCCTTAATTTTTTCCCTCTGGTTTCCAAATAGCTTTAGGAATCAGAAAGAAGCACTGAATCTGAACCTGGAAGTATGCTTTCCTGAGCCTGCATGATGCTTTAAATATACTGTGAATTAGAATGCCTTTTCATGAGACATACTCTCTAGTTTTCCCACAGGAATACCTTTGCCCATGGAGTTGGGTGGGCAGTTCCTCAACCATACCCTCATTCAGACTCCTTGATATGGTGTAGCAGAGCCTTTCCACTTTGCCCTTTGCTTGTTATTTCAATCTTGAGCACCACCATTTTGCCATGTGCCACCAGTACTCCAGTCATACTGGTTATTTGCTTTCCTGAACAGACTGTGCTCCTCCAGTCTTCTGAAGCTTTGCTCATGCTGCCTCTTTGTACTGAATTGCTTACTCTGCCCCAGGAACCTAGTGAACTCCACCTTAGCCTTTCACGTTCAGTTAGACTGCCTTTATGTCCACTGCCTTTATGATGCCTTTTTTTTAAAAAACAAGTCTAGAAAAAGTTAAAGTTAAGTATTTGCTTCTTTAATATTTGATCTATTTATAAATTGTGGCACTTTTCATATGGATATAATAACGTGTTCACATATGTGACTCTTGATTGAGAAAGATGGGGTACTCTCCTTGTATCCCATTGGCCCATCCTTGGCTTTCTCAGAGGATCTCTGTAATGGTGTTTGTTGACTAACAGATGGATGCATTGTTAGATGGGTAGGTAGATAGATGGTCTGGCTGATGAATGAATGAATGAATGAATGAATGAATGAATGAATCACTAAGTGAAATTGGGAATATTATAGACCTGACAAAAGGAAGGTTACTGTTGGTATAGCTCTAGAGAAAAATATTTTTTGTTAAGACTTTTGTAGGATAAAATGAAGATAAGGAAGACTTCTCTATTTTTTTTATCTTTGGAAATTGTGAGTTAAAATTTGTAAACAGGGTGGATATTTTGGACAGAAAGTGCTACATAACTACCGTGCATTTATTTATTATCCTCTAAAATAGTCCCTTTCTTTGGCATGTTTAAAACCTGAAGTCTGGTTGGCATTATAAATATTCATGAGCTGTTGGGGAAGAGAGCATAAAGTGTGAATCACACTTCAAACAGACCCACCAGCTCACTCCTGACTTCAAGTTTTTCAGAAGTGTGAAATGAAAATGGTTTTAAAATTAGAAAATGTGCCATCAGAACTTTTATCAACCCTCAGAGAAAATAAATAATCTCTTTAAATGTGGGGAATGCTGGGATATTTATTTAGTTAGTTTCACAGTTAAGATGCTTTGATAAGTTTTTGTGTCATAAAATGCACAAATTATTTTTAATGGGGGGGGGATATCTTTTAAACAGCTTAAGTACCCAATGCCACAATCTAAGGTTTCTGAGGGATTATTTAAACCTAATAGGTGAGCAAATTGTTTCACTGGGGAAAAGAAGCTCTCACAGGTGTTTTTTCCTTCTGTTACATTTACATTTGAAAAGTGATCTTGTAGCACTTGAGGAGTGGGTGAATTCTGGGAAAAGATACTTGGATCTTAAATTGCTAAATTTTAACAACAAAAATGAGAGGAAAAGAGTATAGTTAGCTGTTTGCTTTCAAGTTTGTGGTAAATGGGCTTTTTATCATTGTTATTCTGTGTTCTTTATGCATATCAAGATTGAATTGAGTATGAACAGAGAAGAAGATCATAATAAAAGATAAAGGATGACAGGGATCTTCGTTATTGTGTATCACTAATAAGTTTAAAGAATACCCATCATTTCCAGAAACTGTGCAAACACACAAGCAAACAAACAAACAAACCATGGCTGTTTGGTTGTGCAGGGAAAAATGTGTCATACAAAGCCAGCAATTGAAAATAGAGACAAAGAGAGAGGGCCCTGTATAAAAGTGGTTCTGAGCTCTCTCGGTCTATCGGCATCACATTGTGGGCTTGGTACAGCCCGCATTCCTGGGCCCCACTCCCAGAGTTCCCGATGAGGTAAATGTCAACAGGGCAGGAGAGTTTGTGTTTCTAGCAAGTTCCCAGGTGAAATGGATGCTTCTGGCCCAGGACCACATTTTGGGAACCACTGTTCTGTTTCAATACTTAGATAAGGCTAAAGAAAAAAAATGCTGTAATGGCCAGCTGTGGTTAAATGCTGGGCTCATTTTATAAACCTTAAGAGTCTTTAGTGAGTTTTTCTTTCTTTTCTTTTTTTAATTGATATTTTAAAATAACATTTTGTTAACTTACTACTGTGAAGGTTGAAATTCTAATGTTGTTACTGTTAACTGCCATACATTTTCTGAGACATCATGGGACAGACATTTTATTTTTTGTTTTTTTTTGTTTTTTTTTGTATTTTTTTTTTTTTTTGAGGTAGAGAGAGAGACAGAGGCAGAGGGAGAAAGAGAGAGAGAATCTTATGCAGGTTCCATGCCCAGCATGGAGCTCAACATGGAGTCCAGTGTGGAGGAGATCATGACCTGAGCCAAAATCAAGAGTCAGACACTTAACTGACTGAGCTACCCAGACAACCTGGGACAGATGTTTCAAAGGAATGGAAAAACAACATTAACTTTCATAAAATTGTTGTCTAGTATCTTGACTGAGTTGTAGTTTTTGTAACAAATTTATCGCTATTATTTGAAATACACTCCTGCGATTTTTCTCCATGTATCAGACTGAGAGTAAATCTGAATAGATGAAACCTGATTTAAATAGATGCTGTCATATTCTGTCCTTCGGGATCCAGTAAAGATACCAGAAAAGCCATAAAACAGCACAATCTCCTATGGCCATGCACACATTCAAGGTCACATCTTTAATCAATATCTCTCCAAAACACATGCTTTGGGGCGTCCGGCTGGCTCAGTCAGTAGCACGTGTGACTCTTGGTCTTGGGGTTGTGAGTTCAAGCCTCATTTCGGATATAGAGATTACTTAAAAATAAAATCTTAAAAAAAAAAAACTCAAAAAAAAACATTTTTGACCATACCACACTTTGGATACCAAGAGATAAAATGACTTCATTCTGTGCTGTGAATGTCATAAGTCAGCAGCTTTCTGCCAAATCATTAATCGCTGTTCAGGCCCAAACTACTTCAGAGATTTCTTACTGCTCAGCATTTTTCCTCAGTGAAGGAGCCTTCCAACAGAGTCTTCCGGCTTCTTCTGCTTACTCTCTCTAGAAAGGAAGGCTTTCTCTTAGCAGCGACTTTCAAAATGAGGACAGTGGTAAGAGTTACCAGGTAAAGAGCCCTACCTGTAGGGTTTCTTTCCTTCTTTCACCTGCCGATTCTGCTTATTTCTCATGCCTGTCTTCATACCTAAAGGACATATTTCTCAATGATTTCAGTAAGTTTTATTCTGGCATACCTGATGCTATTCATTCTTTACTCACCTTGAAAGATATTCATTGCATCTCAAGCTCCTCCATGAGACATAGACAAAAGGCAAGCAGGGGTGGGGGGGATATCCTCCGTGGTCTTTCTTGGGAGTAAGGAATAATACTTGACCAGGATTATAGTGTTAATGCAACTGTTTCACTGCCTTTCTTGTTCCCTTCTGAAGTATATAGATTTGAGTTATATTGTTACCTTATTTGAGGAGAGATTACTATTATGTTTTTAAGTGAAATATCTTCTGAGGGACAGCTGAGTGGCTCAGTTGGTTAAGCATTCAACTATTGATTTCAGCTCAGGTCATGATCTCACTGTTCATGAGGTCGAGCCCTGCATCGTGCTCTACGCTGCCAGAGCACAGCAATCCAATGCTTGGGATTCTCTCTTTCCCTCTCTCTCTCTTTCTGCCCCTCCCCTGCTTGTGCACATGTGTGCAGCCATGCTCTCTCCCTTTGTCTCTCTCTAAATAAATAAATAAATAAATAAACATTAAAAAAAATGAAGTATCTGCTGAGATTAGTAGCAAGCTATGGTTCTGAAAGTATGGTCCCAGAACCAAGAGCATTAGCAAATTCTCAGGACCCTCTCAGGCCTGTGGAGTCAGAAACTCTGAGGGAGGGGCCTAGCAATTTGCATTTTAACAAGTCCCCAGGTGGTTCTCATGTACAGCTTGTTTCAGAACCATCAGTTTAAGGATTTGGAAAGAATGACAGGACTGGGTGGAAAACAGAAGTCTAGTCCTCTTTATGTTTGCTATTCATGTATCCATGACTGAAATTGATGTCTGCATGGGATTCTTTTATTTGGTGGCTGCAAATACCTAGAAGCTTGGCAGTGGTGAAGAGGAGACCCAGAGGGTATTGTGCACACATACTGTATTTGCTGAACCCCCAAAGACCAGGAGACTTTATTCTGCACTCCTGCATGGGTAATTCCCTTCAGGAAGAGAGCCAGTGTTTCTCCCAAGCCCCCGGTCAGAACTGCCACTGCATTCTATTTTGCTTCATGTTCAATCAGTGCCCCTGACCATTTAAGGCTTTTCCTCCCTAATAGTATAAAATATTTCATCCAGATAGTGCAGTACAAGTTTGTTTCCCTTCCATTCTAGCAAAACTTATAGATTGCTACAATAGCCTATGTCTGTCTCAGACCACAATTATAAAAATAATAATAAATTACCTCTCTTTCTCTAGATTTTCTTTCAGGCTCAAAATGTGGTTTGCAGCTTATGGGGTATTGATTGTGCATTATCAGTTTAGCTCACACACTGACAATTACATGTAGCGCCAAGGTAGCCGTGACAATGCTGTCCAGTTGCCATAGCAATGAAAGGAGGTCTAGTGCTGCTACCCACAGCCTGCTCTATAGCGATAATAGCTCTGCTCATTCCATTTTAATTGAAATTTGAAATCATAGTCTCTAGGAAGAAATAAAGGCACTCTCTCCCCATCTCTCCCCTCCCCCACACAGAAAAAATAAGTACAAATGAGAAATATTTGAGTATTCTCTTAAAAGTAAATATCAAGGTTTTTGCGAGTATGTTTGCCAGCATTTTATGAATACCAGACACATTTGAAAAGTGACATAATACTGAATAAAAATGGAATCAGCTCTTATATTTTTGCATTCTTAATTAACTGCTATTTATTTATTTTTCCAAGTCCCTCATCTTAACAGACTATCCCTCATGGTATATACTACTTAACAATCTCTAATGGATGTATTGTTGAGTTTAGTTTATCTCTAAAATCTCACAGCAAATGTCCTATTTTAAAAGTAGCAACGTAGAGCACCATGGAAACTTTTACATAATTGAAAAAATTGACAATAGTAATAAACATTTAGCCACATGGGGCCCCAGTTCTATGCCAGTACCTCTTCTGCTGTGCCTTTGATCTAATAATATTTATGTGGTAGTGCGATTACATACCACACTCATGCATAGTCCATAATGCTCCATTTAGTAGAGGCGGGGAGGACATGGAGAAGTGTTGTCAGGAATGAATGGCTTCTGTGTCAGCAGACATTCCAAATGGGATAGAAATCTAAAATGGAAAACAAAGCAAACAACTCTCCAGGTGAAGGAGAACAAGGTAGTAATTAAAAAAAGTTACAGTCATGAAGTCCCAAACTATATATACACATATATAGTACATACGTAAGTATGTACATACATTCATATATAAATTTGCTCTAAAACTAATGAACATGTCTGTAGAAAAATGGGTCAATTCTGGATTCAACTTTGATCTTTTCACCTTTAACTAGTATTTCATTTTCCTAATCTGGTATCTTTTTATTCATTTTTTAAAGATGTTTTAAATGTTTATTTATTTGAGAAAGGGGGGGGAGGGGCAAAGGGGGGGCCCAGGGGTTCTGAAGCGGGGCTCCAACCCCCAAACATGAGATCATGACCTGAGCTGAAGTCTGACGCTTAACCAACTGAGCCACCCAGGTGCCCCCGATATCTTTTTAAAAAAGTAATCCTCTTCTTATTTTATTTCCCCCTGGTTTCTTCTTGAAAACTTGAAATCATAGGTAGATGACTCCAACCTCCTTTTCCCTTACTGTCAATTGGTGGTGTACATAGTGCTGGGGTATCTTATGTGAAAAGCATTTCAATCGTGAATTCCGAAGTTCAGCTTTCAGTAAGGGTAACGTGACTTAAAAAGAAATTTGATGGCTCTTTTGCAAAGAATATGGAGACATTTCTTGGTTGGTATGACTGTGATATAAAAGAAAAGATCCATTATTTGGTATTTTCAATCTTTGCTGTTACCCCTACATAATCACGGTTTTCCCTGTAAGTATGATATTGACAAAATGGTTGATGTAATGTTTTTTATTCACTTATTAATAATTATTGAGTATCTACAATTTGTAAAGGCAAAAATATGCTAAGTGTTAAGACAAAGTTTAAAGGAGATGGACATCATCACTACCACCACAGAACTTAGAGTCTAGTAGGCTTGAGGCACATTAGACAAGTAATCACACAACAAATTATTTAAGTTCGGTTATGATGAGGAGAAATAATAGATTCTACAAGAGGTCCCCCCAAAATTTACTGCAAAATTCTTTAGTGTTATTAAATAATTTACTCATCATTGAAATCCAGCATCATTGATTAAATGAATTGTTATGCAGGAAGTGACTTTGAAAAACATATTCACCACAAATAAAAAGCATAAAGAAAAATCTGAGATATATTAAACAAAGAGAAATATTGCTAGGCACCAAGACTATATACTATAAAAAAAAGTCTACATTTGAATTCTGCTATGGATTGGGTTTTTTAAGGATATATATAGTTCTAAGATCTGATCATTATTTGTTTTAAACACACTTTTTTAATGCTCTTAATTCTGATCCTTTTGGATTTTATTATACTTTAAAATCCATATATTCATTTGGGTTTAAGTCCTTGAAATTATTAGCAAAAACTCATTAGTAAACACAAAACAGTAGTTCCCCTATACTTCAGTTTTCCCCATGTGTTATTGCAAGATTTATAGTAGAATTTGCTAGGTCAGCCCAACCATATTTTCTCTCTTCCATTCTTGCCTCGATCGTTACATACTTCAGTGGTTCTCTATATGGTATATGGACTTACTTTCCATATGTATGGAAATATGGAATATGTCTTCATTCAAGTTGCAAGATAATTGAAAAGAAGGTCCAAATACTCTCTGAAGCCCATAGCAACAGGTCAAATGCCACGCATCCCATGGATGCTCAGTAAACATTGCAATGGGGAATCTGATTATATCCTTTTAAACAATATCTACTTATTTAAATTAGTAAACCTGACATCCAGAAAGGTGAAACTTTTAAAAATTCCATCAGAGTTCTCACTCGGGACAATTCTAGTCTATAATCACAATGTTTTGTTTTGTTTTGTTTTTTTCTTGCTCTAATCTCACATAATGACTATGCCTTTCACCACTCAAGTTCAAACCACTGCCTGCAGCATCACCCTGTTTCTTAACCTATTTTTCTTTTCCTGTCTCACAGACCCTCTCCATTCAACTTCATTCAGAGATTCCAACTCAGTTTCTAAGCCTCCAAGTTGACTTCCATAATGTAGCCTAGCACATTTGTCCATGAAAAATCGGGAACCTTCAAGTGGTTTTGAAACCATTATCACCAGTAGGTCTTAGATGATAGTAACCAAGAAGAAAATTGAGGCTTGAGGATTAAAGAGGGTGTGTCCATAACTTCAAAGTAATATCAAAGCAACAGGAATACCAGAGGTGGTAAGAGATGTGAGCTTAGGTTTGCCAGGAGCTCTGACAACCCACCTTCCCCACACAGAAGTCCCTACTTGTTTCAGGCTCCAGATCCCTCACAGACAGACAGAATTCTTAATTAAGTGTCAAAGAATTGATTAGAAGAGCTCCTGCAATGCAAGCTCATTGATGAAACCATTTTGGCCAGCTAGATGATATAATTAGCCAAAACAAGATATGAAATCTGTAGTGTTTTAGGATCCTGTCCAATACTTTTTAACTTTGTAATAAAAAAGGGACGAGGAAAGGAAATAGCATGAGGAGATGATTTATGCTTATCTACTTAAAAAAAGATAGGAGGAGAAAAGATTCCATGATAACATCTGCCAGATATAGATAGTAGCTTTTGGTTTCCATTATCCTTTTCAGGAAGTATTTCAGGAAACCTGTGTCATTTCTACCTTTATAAAATTTGGCACTGTACTAATACAGTATTTACCAATTCAATACAGGTATTCCTCAAACCAGTGTATTTGTATATATCTCATCATGGATATTCACTTAAGGAACATTCCCTTACACATGCTAGCCTGAGTTCTCCAGAGGACAATAAAAGAGAAGATCTGAATAATGCAGGACCTATCTCACTAATGGCCAGGAGCCATATTCTATGAAAAGAAAATGTACTTGAGACTTCACTGTTGATGCTATAACATGGTGTTTTTGTCTGTTTTGTTTTTCTATCAGAGACAACCCTTCATTGACCATTCTTAATGGATATCACTCCCCAGTTCCTCTAGCCTTTTATTTGTAATATTTCTGTATGAAAAGATAATATGGATAGTTAAGGATGCTGAACAAATATTTTGGCCTAACTCTACATACTCTCAAGTTTTTGTCGTATCAGTGGTAATTTAATGGTCCTGTATTTTTGCCACAAATCTTGCCATTTCAGGATACTTTACAGAGGTTCAGCTCACACAGTCAACTTGTGCTTATAAAGGATGTCGTCATCTTAAGATGTGATTAAATTATTATTTGTGCCTTTTAAGCATCAATTTTATCGTGGTTCTAACAGGCTCATTTCTCAGGTGGAAATATTAACACATAGGAGATTTGCTGTGGACTGGCTCACTTATCATCCAGGAAAGTCACCTCACACTCACTAGGGGTCTTCTACCAAAGTAAAATTCTGGATATTTGCAGTTTCACAAGTACTTAGGGATTATCAATCAAATTCATTTTAATAAAGACTGTTCCAAGAGGTGTTCATGGCAAACATTTTTATTTTAAGAGATTCATAGAGAAAGCAATTCTGCAACCTGTACTTTCTCTATTATTTCAGCAGTTTTATTTTGGGGATTTTTCCTACAGCTAATTTATTTTTTTTTGAATCCTATTATATATATGATGATATTATTCCTTCCTTCTTGTTAGCATTCTGGGTTTTTTGTTTTGTTTTGTTTTGTTTATTTACTTTGAGAGAATGTTACAGCAAATGCTTGGCACTCAGGAAGAGACAAACAACACACACTCAGGGAATCAGAAAAGCCTGTTTATTCTGCAGTGATGCTGGCCCAGTGAAGTCATCTCCAAAAGCTGAGCCCCAAACCTTGGCGTTGGCTTTCTTTTGTGGCTGGGATTGTAGGGGCTTGAGAGGTAAAAAAGAAAAAGGGGGCATTTTCTATATAGACTGAGGATCTGAGGAGGAGGAGGTGGAGGTGTAAGACTTCCCTTCCTCCTTCTCTGGGTCTGCTTTAGATATTGGTAAGGAGCCCTTAATTGTCTGCCCTCCTGATTGCTGGACTTCAGAAAGGATAGCCATTAAATCAGGATCCACCTTACCTTGCTTACATATATCTTGATTTTTTAAAAATCTTAAACCAGTGTACTTTTAAAATCCATTTATTTTAACCTTAGTCCATTCTGACTGTTTATAAAATTTCTTTTTAAAGATTTTCCTTCACAAACCTTCTACAACTTTCCTTTGCATTCAAATTTTGTCCCAAGTCATTTATCTCCAAATAACCAATCTCATCTAGGACAAAATTACTTTCTTTTACTTTTAACAAAAATGTATTTCCATTCCTTATATCTTTTTCACATCTCTACTTTTCTATACTTAGAGTTTCTTTATTTCCATCAGTCTTAACTACATTTAGCAGAATTTTAACTCTTAGAAACCTTGGTCTCTAGTGAAAACTAAGTAGTAACCAATTGTGAACTCTCTGTTAACACCAGAATTTCTTAGATGGCAAACTTGTGAATCAGTTAAGCACAAATCATGTTTTTCAACAGATCTAAATATCCTTAGTTTCTCTCCAACAAGTTAAAAACACAAACCTACATCTAGTAATTAATACTTTTGTCTCTTATCTCCTTAGATATCCAATGAATTCAATCCCAATTTATCATGCAAGCAAAACTTTAACATTTTAGGCTACCAAAGATTTTGAAAGCTATCTTAACAATTACCCATGAAAACTATGAGACACACAAAGTTAACCATTATTTAAGTCAGTCTTTTGCTAATAAATTGGAACAGCAATAACATGAGCTTATTTAACCTTTAGCAAATCTAGGTACAATAAAATTTTGTTTGTTTTACCTAATGTTGATAAACAGGTCTATCTTTTTTTTTAAAGATTTTTTTTAATGTTTATTTATTTTTTGAGACAGAGAGAGACAGAGCATGAACGGGGGAGGGTCAGAGAGAGGGGAAGACACAGAGTCCAAGGCAGGCTCCAGGCTCCTCCGAGCTGTCAGCACAGAGCCTGACGCGGGGCTCGAACTCACGGACCGTGAGATCATGACCTGAGCCGAAGTCGGACGCTCAACAGACTGAGCCACCCAGGCGCCCCGATAAACAGGTCTATCTTAAACCAACAAACTTTTAGTTTAAACATTGAATATGTTTTACTTGGGTCCACTGACGACAGTTTGTTCTCCTTGGTTAATTTTTACCTGGAACATTGATGAGGAAATCTGAAGTGGGTGGTGTTTGCTCCCAGACCTCTAGGCAGGGAGGAGGAGCTGATGGTGCCTGAGGCATTGAGCAGCCAGTTAGGCAGGCAACATCTCAGCTGGCGCAGAAACCACAGGATGGGGAAGAGAAGGCAGAAGAGGGGAGGTGCCAGCAGAAGACAGAGAAAGAGAATTCCCAGTTTTAAATCTTGTCAGTTCAGACCGAGGAGCAGACTCCAGGCTTTTGTTTTTGTTTTCCACTAGTGGAATTATGCAGTCCATGTGAGTCCAGAGAAGAAAGGGAATTTCCCCCAAAGGGAGTTTCATCAGTTTCTTGGAAATATTTCTTAAAGTCCCCATTCTGAGGTAGACTAACCAGAGACAGTTGGCTCTAACAGTTGGTTTTGAGGAATTCCCCCCAACCTGGTATCCTAGATGGGCCCCTCCCAGTGCACGGTGTTGCAGGACAAACATGCGGGAAGAGGTTGTTTCCTCCGCCTGGCTGCTCCCCTCGTGGGTGTTCAGATGCCTTTTAGCACTGGCAGGTCAGTATAAACCCCTGACTCCATCAGGTCTCAACAGACCTGATTCTGCCTTCAGTCATATGAGATCATCACAGAATCACAGTGTAGGACCCACTCAGGGTCCTTAACCAAAACCACAGAGCATAAGCACTCACACACACATTCAGACAGATTGCAGACTTCCACCCAGGACTTTCCTGTTCTATGTGGCAACTATGTTGTCTGGGAGGTGATCAAGCTACCCTTCTGCCTCTAGGGTGGTCCTGAATTGGTACTGGGTCCCCAGGACCATGTCACCTGGGAGGTGATCAGGTTACCCTTCTGCCTCTAGGGTAGGCCTGAATTGGGACTGGGTCCCCAGGACCATTTACCTGATCTGAGGTCGTGTCCTGGCAGAATTTTCTGATTCCCCCGGAAGTCCGTTCAAGCCCAGCGGTGGCCAACTATTGTCAGGCCCAGCAAAAGCCAGGGTCCAGTGAAATCACCAGTGACGCACCTTCCTTTCCATCCCAGGGACCCAATATGAATAGCCTCTCCACTGGCCTCCAACGACAGTGACTCAAGGGGCCAGCATGGCTTGTTGGCTTACTGGCCCCTGCACCAAAAATGTTACAGCAAATATTTGACGCCCAGGAAGAGACAAGCAACACGCACTCAGGGAATTAGAAAAGAATGTTTATTCTGCACCAGGATGGCCCGGTGGAGTCATCTCCAAAGGCTGAGCCCCAACCTTGGCGTTGGCCTTCTTTTATGGCTGGCATTGTAGGAGCTCTAGAGGAAAAAAGAAAAACGGGAGGAGGGGACGTTTATCAATGGTGCTATGCTGGCAGTTGGTGGATGCAGGAGGCGAGCAAGATTCCATAAGCCAAAAACATGCAAGGGGAGTATTCGGTCTCATACATCTGGCTGGCCCCCTCTTTTTTATTTGCCCTTGCCAGATTTTCTTCTCACTTTTGCTGGCTTCCCTTCTCAAGAGAGGGGGAGTGCATGGGGCGGGAAGGGCAGAGAGAGGGAGACAGAGAATCCCAAGCTTGCTCTGTGCTGACAGATGCTGGACTTGACATCATGAACTGTGGAATCACGACCTGAGCTGAAATCAAGAGTTGGATGCTTAACCGACTGAGCCACCCACGCACCCCATTGGGATTCTGTTTTCTAGATGAAAAACAAGCAAACAAACAAACAAACCAAACACTTTTTATTTTTTCCCGAGATATTATAAAATGGTCTCTAGCAGTTTTCTACCTGTGTGCTAGTTTGGGATATCCTGGAGCCAGATGAATGGGTCAAAAACTGGCATCCATCTGACCTGGAGAAGGTATTTAGCCTCTTGGTGCCTCTGTAGAGTGAGATAGTAATAGGACATACCTCAAGAGTTTCTGGGAGGATAAAATGTGCTACTACATGCAAAGTACTTAGAATAATATTTGGCTGGTATGTATTAAGCACTTAGTAAATGTTAGCTATTCTGTTTTATCCTATTCCATTTCAGTGGTTTAACATGAAATCAATAGACTTGCCAGTAATCACTTCTATCAGGATGTACCTGAAAAGAAAAAGAAAAAAAGTGTTTTTTACTTAAATACACTTGGTAAATACATGGTGGCATACAAATCTCAAAATTCTGCTTCACTGTGGGACTTTGACCTTTTAATATACAAATATACATTGTGCATATGCATTATAGCTAATATTACATGTTTCTCTATATTATTTTATCACATCTCCAGTGAATTCAGTTGGGAAAGCAATGGTCCAGTCATGATAAGATCTATTACTGAAGACCTCAGAGTTGTTGGCAGATCTTTCCATGCTTCCCACGTTATTTTATTGAAATTGTCTTAAGGCAGATAACAGGAAAGGGAATCCAGTCTCTAAAACTTTTTCATTCTTTAAAAGGAACCTCCCCTTCAATTATTGGTGAGCAGTGAAGGCTCCCACTTTGATAGTAGTTGTGTTTTGTGATGTATGGGCCTCGGGTTTCTCTGTAATAATTACCTCCTAAGAAGGGAAGGGTCATTCAAATCTAGCACAGCTCCTGACTGTCTCTGTTGGCATTGCAGATTACTTTCCTTGTGACCCTATGAGGAATCCATGATATAGATTTTTCTGTATTGGAGCTGGCAAAAATATATAGATCAAACGTTTAAGACCATTAACAAGAACTTAGATCGGGAACACTTGTATAGAGGCATTAATTCAGGGTAAGCACAAAATGTGTTGCAGCATCGATTCTGGCATTTTCCTCTGCTCCTAATAGCTTTGAACATTTGATCTATATGTCTTACAGACCTAAATGAAGGGAAATAAACATCTGGACAGATTACTTCCTGTCGAGTTTCCTTCTCACTATTTGTTCTGCTTTGGTAGTAAACTAAGGCCATGAGTTTCATTCACCTAGAAACATTCTAAAATTGAGGATGCCATCCAGAGCACCAGTGTGGTGTTTGTACTTTTCAAGCATGTAAATAATTTATTTTTGAACAATTCCAGACCAGTGAGCAGAATTGGAATGCCTCTTTAAAGCAGGTAAATAAATTTCTAGAACCGCTTAGCAGTTTTCATAGGTGGCAGGACACTATATTGTCATTTTTATTGTTGTTAAGGGCTAACTTTTATTTTCAAGAATGGGGCTAAGTGGTTCAAATTCATTATCCTATTTAATCTTCACAGTGTACCAGTGAAGTAAGAAGTATTAGTATCTTCATTTTATTGAAGCAGCATTGGAATGAAAACAGATTAAACGATCCTTTCCCTTAGGTTCTGACTAAATGTCATATTGCCCTCTAGAATAATTCAGTGCCCAGCATAAGAATTTACCCTATTGACTGATAATTCTGTTTCCAACAATTATTTATTCTAAAGGGTATGTAAACATGGGGGAAAGTAGCATATGCTGTTCTTCAGGATCACAATAGATTTTAATGGCTAATATATTGTTATAGCAAGATCCTTCTTAGATTTTCAACACTGAACCCTAACTGACTGGGATTGAAAATCATCTCAACTGGGTTACTAGATGGTTTCTGCTTGAGAGCATGGGTCCATGCCCTGTGTATGTACCATCGCCCATACTTCTTAGTAGGGTGCTTTCCATAAGCAGGAACTCAGGAAGTATTTATTGAGCATATGGATAAATACCAGACTTTATAATCCAGCAGGTTTTATCTTTTTTTTAAATATTTATTTATTTTTGAGAGAAAAAGCGAGAAAGCACGCACACGTGCACGTGCACAAGTGGGGGAGGGGCAGAGAGAGAGGGAGACACAGAATCTGAAGCAGGCTCCAGGCTCTGAGCTGTTGGCACAGAGCCTGACATGGGGCTCGAACTCACAAATGGTGAGATCATGACCTGAGCCTAAGTCGGACACTTAACCGAATGAGCCATCCAGGTGTCCTCAGCAGGTTTTATCTTGGTGAAACATTGGTAGGTTTTGTTTGCCTTTGGTAGACATAAGATTTTACCATAATAAGTCAGCTAGAATTTCTGTCATGTTAACACAGAGGGAATTATACATGTTTTCCTGGCTCCTTCATTCAACAGTGAGAAGAAAATGCCTATAAAAAGCTTTGAGTCACTTTTACAAGACATTGCATTAAGTGAAAAAGTAGCATGGATTTATTGAATTCAGTACTTTGGGTAACAAATTCAAGGTGAATCTTTATTGTAAAATTGGTGATGAAGGTGGTGGTTGTGAACCTCTTTCCAAACACTATGGCCAAACGTTAGGATTTCCAAGTCCCCTATTTCAGACACCTCAAAATATGTGAAAGAAGATATGGTTGTTTGAAGCAAATGTATGTTGCCACTAGACCTTTAGCCTATACAGCACATGATGTTTCTTTTCCTCATCTGAGGAAATCTCAGATGAAATCTCAGTGATGAAATCCGTAGTAGAGATCTTTCTGGGAAATAGCCTTCAGAGACATATTTATGGACATAGGGTCTCCGTTAAATGATAATTTCTTGGCCTAAACAAAGGTATTAAGGCAATGGAGTCAGATAACTTCAGACTTCCTAGGGGGAGCACCAGCCACCCTTAAATCTACCACACTTTTGAATGGCTACAGTTGGTTATTATGTTCCAGTTGGCTGAGGTAAATAAATATTTAGGTCTTGTCTCTTGGTCTTTGCTGAGGGGTCATGTGATTTTTCTTGAGTTGCATAGTGAAAAGAGGGATAGAACAAGGGGAAAGAAAGACATAAAAGGGAGGTACTAAGCAGCAGTTTCAAGAACCTAAAAAATGGAATGGAGGCTTTCCACAGCAAAATTCAAGTCATCTAGAGAGGAGTATGGCTGTTGCTTTTGTAGTAAAGACTTTTTCTCTGGAGTTCCTTCCTAATAAGATATATACAATGTAGGCCTATGAATATAACTTTCTGTAGTGACACACAACAGTGAAAACTGTAAGTCAATCCATGGTGAATGCAATCCCATAGTATGTCATGCATAAAAAAAGTCATATAACTATATACATATATAACCTATTTCATAGTAATAATAAAAACATATTTATCAATTCATCAAAAAGGAGACAGGTTTGTTGTGTCTATCCAAATATATTATACTGTGATTTTTCTCTTCCTTGAGAAAGATTTCCCTGAAGATGATATTTATAACAGGGGCTGGGGTTTATATTATACTTGAATATATGTTCTGACTAGGAGGCACATTACATTTTGGAGTTGGGCTGTATTGGATGTTTCTTCAAAGATCCTCTAAAGGGAAATAATGTTTCATCTACTTATTTGCTCAGATTTCCTTATAATTTTCAGTGATGGTTATTGCCAGCAGTCTGTAAAGATTAGATATTGCATCAAAAGGGAGAGGAAAGTATTCTTACCATGGAGACATTTTCAGATTAAGTTTGAAAAGGTCCACAATTCTTATTGAAAATTTTCTTTATTGTCATCATACTATTCTTGACAGTCAGTAAAGTATCAGCTTTTCCCAATTTAACTGACATATTCCTCTCCTTTTTCTTTCTTTCCCTTCTATATCCATTATCTCCCCAGTGCTCACGATGCATAGTAAGTATTCAATAACTCATTGAAAAAGTGAATTGAAGTCAAGTTTAACTTATACATACTTGTAAAAAAAACATAACCTTTTTCTTTATTTTTTTTTAGTCTTTTTTTTAATATAAGGTTAACAATTTGTCATTCTTTAATGGGCACTTAGTTGTTATTTTCTGGAACACAGGATTCGTTAAAGTCATTGTTGGCATTTGGATATCTTCAATTTTCACGGCATTGTTTTGCTGTGAAGCTAAATATATAAACTCTAAGAGTGTTTGATTTCTCTCAATTCTCCAAGGTTACAGATCCAAAGAGGCCATAGCCATTCTAGTTCTAATGCAGAGAATCCTTGAAAAAGCAAATTATTCTAGAGGTTCTCTGGAATTCTGAATATGTTGGTGGAGATACGTGGAGGGAGAAAGAGAAACTTGACCTGGTTTATTCAAAACCTCTTCATTTTCATCTTAACCTTCTATTGAGTCATTTAAGAATTGTTGAGAATAAGTACACACAGGCATTATGAAGGAATTATGCCATAGCAGGAGTCTTTAAAGTCTTCAGAGTTTTCCCTTATCAAATTCGCATCTAACTAAAACAGGATAACAGCAAGGGTCATCCTGGATCAAACTTGCACATGCATGATACCCCATAGATCCTCCCATCTCTAGTGAGGCAGGGTTACTTTTTGCCTTGGGTATAGAAAAGAAAAAAAAAAGCCAAAAGGGATCAGCTGAGAATTTCCCAGCATAAATGACTCTCTTCTGAACTGAGTGAGGGCCTGAATGTCAGCATCAGCTGGAATGGTATTCTAAAGTTAGTGCTGTATCCATCACATAAGATACATGAACTATGGAGAAGTTAGCACTTAGGGTTTCACAAGAGAAACTGACATGAAAAACAGGTCAGACACCAGATCAAATAAATCATGCAAGTAGAGAGAGCAAGCTGAAATACAAAGGCATAGCCAATAGCCTGATCAGGGGCAAGTCAGACATTCATGATAGGTAAAGACAACTGGTGTAACCAGTTTGGTCTAATGGCTGCTCTGTAGGGAGGCAGCTTTTTGATGGTGATGGTCCAAGGTGTCCTGGGGTCTCCTGATGAATTTTAAAGACGCCATAAACCATTATGCCTGTGGATCTATCCAGGTTCTGACTTCCAGAATCACCATGTATCCACTTACATTGCTGTCTTGACATAATTTGTCCTCTAATGGAAAGAAAATAGAAAATGCCCCAAATTTGCATCTTCATGGCAGAGATAGGGAAAGAAAATAGAAAATGCCCCAAATTTGCATCTTGATGGCAGAGATAGGCAAATATAAGAACTCTTCATTGAGCGACAATAATAATAAAGACTGTTTATTGACAGTGTCCTATTTGCAATGCATTTGACATAAGAATTTGAAACCTTGTTGCAACTCACTCTTGGAACATCCTACTGACACTCAAAAAATCTAGTTTGTGTAAAACCACACAGCAGAGAATTGGTAGAACATGGATTTGACTGCTAATTTGTCCCAATTCAAAGTCTCTGAATTTTCTACTGTGTTAGATATAAATAAGTTACATATAAATAGTCCACTGTCAGTGGGTAAGCCTGTCTTCACACTTGACAGAAAAGTCAGCTCTGAGAACAATGTCAAATAGAAGTGTTCAAGCAGCAGTAGAAACCAAAGAGATCCCAGAAAGAACAGTGCTCACTAGATCCTGGACGCTTTTTGCCTTATAGATACAGTGAGTAGGAACATGGGCATTAGAGTCAGAACTGGATTGGGATCTTGTTTCTTCTATTTACTAGCTGTGCAACTTGCACAATACTGAGCCTCTCTGGTATATGATTCTCATTCTATCAACTGTGATAATCCAGAGATAATAACGGTACCCCTGTTACAGTTGTCAAGATTAAGACACTGTGCTTGATACGTGGTAAACATTCAATATATGCTCTTAATCATTTTCACCATTATTGCTTCACCAAAGAATTAAGCAGTGGGTATTGGCCATATGTAGCTTTGAAGCAGAACGTTTTTTGTGGTCAATGGGACCCAGCAGGAAGTATTCAGGGATGGTTTAAGCAACTTTTCAAATACACATATACAGTATTTACCAAACCAGTGTTATTCAACATCTAATCCAGCATAGTGAAAACACATTAATAGGTAAATGATTTGTCTCCTTTATTCTCAGACCACTACTTAAATGTTCCTGAAGGTCCCTTCCAGCTCTGAGATTGGTGACTAACTTTGTTAAGCACCTACTATGCTCAGAGTTTATCACTGGGAAGAACAGGTTGATAAACTCAGAGAAGCAGTATGTAAAAAGACCTATCATTCAGCTATAGAATTAGCCAAAATTATAATCCTATCCTTTGGCTTTGTCAGAGAAGGGTTTTGAAGATAATAAAAAGATATTCGAAAAGAGTTGAACTTCTGGGAAGAATGGTGGTAATAGAGATATGCCATAGCCTCTAAATAAGAATGGTTTGTTTAAAGAAACATAAATTAAAGAAAGCACTAAAGGGAAAAGAGAGATGGATTTCACCCTCTGGGTCTGACTTTTTTTAAAATTGCACCAGCAAGGGATTGGTCAGAGAGATTTATTTCAACCTTTACTAGTGTGTTAGCAGCGTTAGAGCAAGAGATGTGGTGAAAAGAAAGAGGGAGAGAAATGTGAACAAGCAAGAGAGTGTCTTGGAATTTAATTTATTTAAATTTAGATTATATTGCTATCACATTAATGTTTCAATAAATCGTAGTTCCAAGTACTTTAAGTACATGTTACAGTCTATTTTTGATTTTGCCAATTTTTAGCAGTGTTTTTCAAAAACATTTTATAAGCTCTGAGCATTTTTTTAACCATTGGGTAGACCCTTCTCAAATGAAATTGAGCTTCCAAGTGGCCAAGGTAATTAGTAGGTGGGGAAAAATCTGTTTAGACACTCATTTTAATCACAGTTATATGGAAACATCTTGTGGAGATCGGTATAGAAAATAAATAAATAAATAAATAAGAGAGATGGAGAGCATACGTTGGAGGAGAGCCCTGAATGAGTAAATAGTTTTCGAACATGTGTTCCTTGTATGAGAATATTGTACAATTACTACCAAAAAAAAAAAAAAATGCAACCTATTGTTATCCCTGAGTAACAGTGCCTCATAGCATGTTTGTTATCTGGAGATGTGGATTAGTTCTATGAGGACTAGATCTTTCAGAATGCAAATTTAATTAATGTAATCCAAAACAAGGTAATCTCATAATATATTAACAGAAATAACTATTTACAAATTTTATTTTTTTAATTTATTTTACTTTTTTAATGTTTATTTTTGAGAGAGAGAGAGAGAGACAGAGCATGAGTGGGGGAGGGGCAGACACACACACACACACACACACACACACACACACACACACACAGAACCTGAAGCAAGCTCCAGGCTCCAAGCTGTCAGCACAGAGCCTGTTGTGGTGCTTGAACTCATGAACTGTGAGATCATGACCTGAGCTGAAGTCGGATGCCCAATCAACTGAGCCACCCAGGGGTACCCAGGTACCCCTACAAAATTTTAATTAGAAGTGTTTTAAACTTTAAATTTCTTCAAATACTTAAACAATGATACAATTTAGTTTAAGGTGATTAGTGCAATTTTAAGAAGATATGTTTACATCAACAATATTTCCATTGGAGAAAAAGGAACTTTGTAGGAGAGGTTTCTAGGCTCCTTGAATAAGGATAATTTTCATTTGACTGAGACCCCCCCCCATTTTCCCAGAATTCCTCTTACCTTAACCTTGGGCTGTTTCCATCAATTGCTCAGATTATTGCAACTGATGGCACACATTTACTTCCTTTGACATGCAAGTGCCAGACCATCTTTGTCTTCCCTCAGTTCCTGAGAGAACTAGGAACTTCCTAGCCTTGGGCTAAATTGTGAAGCTGACAGTTTGTTTTGGGAACTTCCAAGTGAACGTATTTGGTGGTTCACTGAGGCCTCCCAGGAATGAGATTCTTTCACCTAAAGAAACAGTGCTACTTCTGGGAATTTCTAGCACACCAGAAGGTAGCTGGAGGGCATTTTTGTCTGGGTAGTTTGGAGGCCAGCCAATGCTGTGGAAGAAAGTAAGGCAAAGACAAAGATATACTTTGGAGGACTCCTACAAAAGAAAGCAGGAGTTATGGAGTCTCATTCCTGTGATAAATAAGCCTACTGACTCAATCAAAGGTGGAACACGAAGACTAGGAACACAGGTGAAGCGAGGCTTTAATCAACATTCTTGCAAGAGCAGGTGTCTGATGGACAAGCGCACTTTGGCAGGTACATTAGACAATTTATATCTTAGCATGCAAGTCCCTCCCCTGATTCCTCATTGGCTGAGTACTAAGGAGTTTGCAGCCTTACCCGGAATTCACCTATGCCCATGTAAGGCAAAAAGTAGTTGGACTGGAACAAACTTACCTTCCTTGAAGTGAGGCAGAGACTTCAGTTCTTTGGCACATGCTCATCACAAAGCCCATGAAAATAAACCTGCCAAAAGAGAGGGGAAGAACTAGGAAGTGAAATGTCTAAGGCTTTGGGACACCATTATGGGGGGGGGCGGGGTTCATACATATTTCCAGTAGGTTGTAAATCTATTGTTAGCTAGACAGCACAGCTTTTATTTGGTATTTCTGAAAACGAATCATCTCCCTTCTGTCTCACATTCCGAGAAGGGACAGACAGTAAGACCCCCACAGGCCTCCCTGTCTCTGTGTGTTGGCTAGAGTTGCTTTTTGTCATTAGTACAGAAACAAGGCACACTAGATAATAATGAAACATATGTGCAGAAACCTGAGTTTGGTTTTCAGAGATTGTCTCCTATATCTTTAGTTCTCCTGGATGTGCTGGGACCTCCAGAAAATGCAGGTCTTGAGCTCTGTTTGTTTATTTAATGTTTCCAAATTTTCAGATTCTGCCTCTAAGACATATGATGTGATTAACTGATTCTTTCTAATTTAAGATACAATTATTTTCTGTGTAGGAGGTTATAAAGTCACTTTAATTTTAATATATATATTTTTTTACCTTACTGCTCTGTTTTTCACATTGCTGTCATTGTCAAGACTGGTAATTAATCAAGACTCAGTCTAGGATGGCCCCTTTTCCCTCCTCTTCTTATCCTTCCCTCGCCTGCCTGAACAATGAAGAATGATGTCTCTCCTCCCCTGCCCTGGCTCCTTGTCCTTGGAGAACTCAAGCCAGGCCCCATGACAAGTAGTTCCCACTGAGGGGAAAGCACTAGGAATGAAAAATAAGATTCCTGTAGCCTAGGCAACAAGGGGTGGACTTCCTGATCCTTGTCATTGGCCACCATCCATCTCTCTATGTCGGGAGGCCTTTGGGAAAAGCAGAAACAAAAAGGAAAAAAAAAATAAGTTTTCATCCCTGCATTGCACTTCTTACATTGACCTAGGTTTTAGCACTATGAGAAATCTGGGGATGCCTTTGCAATAGTGCTGTAAAGTGATGAGTATTGAGTTTTTCCCAAGGTTTTCATACACAGGTTTCCTTTCACCTACCAACCCATAAGCACACATGCAGGCATACTCATACTCTCTGTTCTTTCTGCAGTTTTGTTTTTTCTAAGTGTTTCCAGGGAACAAAAGCAAACATGCTCTGTAAAAAAGTTTTACAGATCACCCTTTCAATATATGGTTGGTTTACATCTTTGGACACTGTAGAGCCCAGTCTGTTTTCTTATTTAATTGAGATGAGGGAGAAAACTTCCCCATTCATTGCATGCCTGAAACTCTATAAGAGATCATGCCTTTGGATTAAGATGTTGCATCTTCAAGAAGCCACATGAAATAGCAGTGATTCTAGGCAGAAAGGATGATATAGTATGACTTAATCAATCATACCCTCCTACAGTTTTAGCAAATCCATTTACAATTGGAGGTCATTAGTGGGCAGCATGACCCCAGGAGTGAGGAATAGAATAGATAAGTTGAGATGGGTTGGAAGAGAAATTTATTTCTAAAAAAAGATCACCACACTGTCTAGGGGCAGGATGGGGGCAGGAGAGTGGAGGAATGATGGAGAACTGAAGTGAGGTGTTAGGCTAACTGAATGGAGTAGATGACTTGGTGACTTAGATCATATCAATCTGTCATTTGCACAGGAAATCCCACATTATAGTTAAATAAAATATTTGTCTTAGTATATAGTTAAATATAGTTAAATAAAATACTTAAAATATAGTTAAAATAAATGTGGTGATTTTCTTTTTTCTTTTAGTGTGTTTTAGTGTATTGGTCAGGTGTCGTTTGGTTGCTTGAACTGATTTATGCAAAAAGGAAATATACAGATCGTGAGAAACTCAAATTAGGTCAGAGATGTTATTAATTGAATTCAATTAGCTAATTCCACAACATGCTATATAACCTGCAACCACAATATCTCAGCGGCATAGGACAACAAATATTTATTTCTTGTGGAGCTGTGGGTTGGTTGAGGGTCAGCTGTTGAAGGTAGGGGTTAGCTGAGTGACTCTGCTGATCTCAGCTGGGCTCACTCATGGTCTTGGGGGTCAGGTGGCATTCAATGATGTGGGCGTTGCTCAGCTGGGGCAGGTCACCGGTAACTACACATCTTGCATCCTCTTCATGTGTCCAGCTGACTAACTTGGGCATTTTCCTCTCTATTTTTGCAGATTAGTTTTTGCTGCTTCCTGGTACAAATAGCTATCTATATATGGCAATTCTTTTTCGCAGGTTTGTCCCTCATACCCATTTAAGAAAACACCCAGACTGTCTTCCCCAAATATCTCCTGGGGAAAGAACTTCCTAGCCAGGAGCTGTGGTCATATTAGGCAAAGTCAACTGCCTAGGCTTACTGTAACCATATGAAAAATGAAAGAATGGGCAAAAGACAAAAATAGTCATATACCACATTAATGACATATTCATTATTTGAGTTAGTTAATTTTGTTGTAAGTGGAGATAATGAGGGGATTATCCTCAGTTATTGCTTACACAGAACAAGATTCTTAGTAAACTGATGAATTTAGTCATTTGAACATGATTTTTTTTTATGTTTATTTTTGAGAGAGAGACAGAGTGCGAGTGGGAGAGGGGCAGAGAGAGAAGACACATCTGAAGCAGCCTCCAGGCTCTGAGCTTTCAGCACAGAGCACAAGACAGGGCTCCAACTCAGAAACCACGAGATCATGACCTGAGTCAGAGTTGGATGCTCAACCAAATGAGCCACCCAGGCACCCCTGAACATGATTCTTAAAAGGAAGACCTTTGGTTGATTTGTTCAGAGCTTTCCTTCTTTCCTTCCTCCCTTCCTCCATCCCACTGCCTCCCTCCCTCCCTTCCTTCCTTTCTTTCTTTCTTTCTTTCTTTCTTTCTTTCTTTCTTTCTTTCTTTCTTTTTCTTTCTTTCTTTTTCTTTCTTTCTTTCTTTCTTTCTTTCTTTCTTTCTTTCTTATTTTTCTATTTTCTTGTTACATTTGTACTTTCTGGGTTTCTTTCCCCTCATTTCATCATTTAGTGGAAATCTCAAAGAATGCTTGAATGAACTCCGATTTTTCATCCCTTTGTTGTTGCTGGCTCCACAAAGATCCAAGCCAGACATCCCATTAGTAGCCTTTCAACATGCAATGCTCTTTCAGGTTTCTATCTTCAAGATCATCCAAAGTTGGATTATCAACACTGATTTTTCTCTACTGTACAATACCCAAGCCACTTCTCCAATCAGGGTGGCTCTCTCTACTGCCCCCCGCCCCATCAGTCCTGTCTCCATGACTTTTCTTGAAGTTTCTCATTGAAAATGTTCTCTTGCCTATTCTGATCACTCAGGCAAAGTGCACTGATTCCTGAAGGCCCCATCTTCAGCCCCATATTCTCCATGACTCCTTTATGAAGCCACATGAGCTATTCCATTATCAGCTATTTTGAAGATACCTAATCTTGTGCCTTGTTTATATTTCCCAAGAACCAGGACAATGCCAATCACATAGTAGATGCTTAACACAAATTTGTTATCTGATTCTAGAGTCCTTATTAGAGTATCAAAAGGATGATTATAATATCAGAAAATTATCTGTCACCATTCTCTGAATTATCACATCTCCTAATCAATATTTCGTACTTAGTCCTTATCTCTCTAGAGACCATTACTTTCCATTATAAGGGCAATGTTTGGGAGAGAGATACTGTTCTACCCTGCCATCCATTTCTCCATGAGTCTGGTAGAAAATGGATGATTCAAATAACTTCTTCCTAATATAATTTATATGAAAGGGAAGTATTTTCTATTTCTCCCTTATGTGCTCTTGTTTTGAATTGCAAATATTCACTTTCACATATATTTAAAAGTTATTTTGACAGTATGTAATTGAGATTTAAAACATTCTGAACTTGGCTGTTTTCCCTTGATCAAATCTTTTTTTAGTAGAAACACTGTAAATACACCAACAAGTGTCAGAACATACAGTATAGTGAACAGCCAAGGACAATCTGTTATGATATTCTGCATATTAAAGACCAGTTTGTTTATGCCACCAGGAGGAATTCATTTTTGGTATTTCAATTTGATGGATTTAGTGAGAATGATATAATTTGCTTCACTTAACAACAGTGCCACAGCAAAAGGGTATCCATTACTCTTTACTCAGTGCTAAAAAGAAGAAAGTGTAATGATGGAAAAAGTTAAGTATCCAAAGAGGTAGTATTCCTAGAATCAACAGAGGGAAATTCAGCTTAGAAACTGAATGGCAGTAATTCCATTCAAACAGGTTAGTGGATTGGATCAGGAACTTGCTTCATGTTAAGAGACCTGGAGCTGCTAGCTCTTTTATGTAGAAGCCTTGGGACTGAGGAAAGGACTCCAGAGAATAACTGATATGAGCTATAATCTTCCTGACTGACTTTCCAGAATGGGGACTGAACTGTGAGAAGGATCACGAGTGATTTCTGAGTTGTCAAACTTAGAGGAAACAGAACCATAGGGCTTTCTTTCCTTATATTCCTCTTTTCCACTTCCTTTTTCTCTAACTTTAGCTTATCCTTCCCCCCTTGCTCCTTCCAATTTTCCTATCAGGGATTAGATAGGCCCTTTGAGAGGAATGATTGATTAAAAGCTACCAGTCTTATGAGAAGGACAAAATCAAATGTGTTGGGCATTGTTTTTGATTATTCTGATGGCACAGAAAAAGAAGCAACACTCAGAATTAAAGATGAGCAAGATTAATTAAATCAATATTCATTAACATGCATTTCTTAAGGGAGAAGATATAAAGATATATAAAAGTTCATGCTGTTAAATAGTTTGCAATCAATTTAAAGTTGAAAAAGTTATGTACTGAAACAGATGCATGAGGGAAAAAAGCAACAAAAGTTCAAGAGAATATGTGTTAAGAGCAAATTATCTGTTACAGTTAGAAGTGGAAGAGGAGATCATCATTGTTGACTGGGGATGATCCACGAAAGGTGGGCCTTGAGCTGGATTTGGGGCAACACTGTATGTAAGACTCAAACAGATAAACCACAACTGGGACTAAGTGTAAGCAAAGGATCAGAGGCAGCTCTTGATAGGTTTGGTTCAAGTAGACAGATTTTACATGATGGAAAAATTGTGGGAAAGTAACTTGGGGTCAGCTTCTATAAGTCCCTGAATGCCAGGGTGGAGAGTTTGGAGCCTATTCAGGATGTGCTTGAAAACCATTGCTAGTAACCATGGGAAAGAAAGATGTGAGCAATATAATAGAACAGGAATTGAGAGGCCAGTTCATTGATCAGGCCCTGGGAGAGTTAGATAGGGAGGTACCTAGACTAGAGAAGGGTCAAAAGGGATACATTTTGAAGGCTAGCCCAATAAAGTAAATGGAGGCATCCATGAAAAATACTAAAAAGTCCAGAGAAGGAGTGGAGGTGATAGTTTTGAGGTTTTGATGACTTAAGAAATAGCCAAGTGAGAACATCCATTTACCAGTAAGGAGATCCTGGACTAGAATTTGGGAGAGAGTATCAAGCTAAGGCTGTGGATTTGTGTTAGCCACCCAAAGATGGTTGAATCCATGAAAATGGATGATATTTTCCATGAAAGAAGTGTTGTCAGAAGGTTTGGTATATTCATGATGAGTGTGTAGTAGGAGAGTGAGGAACAGTGAGGGAATAAGTGGCCATTAGAAGAACAGGAGAACCTGACTGGTGCTTGGAATAATGAGAGTCTCAGAACCAAGGGGGATGTGGAACTCTAGGGCCAACTGGGTTACCATGAGACCAAGAGGGTAAAAATGAGGATTACCTGGGATGAAGAACCTAAGGAGTCTCAGAGGTCTTTTGTAGTGATCATTTGCGTGTCTGCAGAGTTACATCCCTGGGAAGGAATGGGTTAGCTTTTTCTTATTCATTCTTCATTAATACAAATAGAAAAAAAACCCATAAAAAACAGGTGGTAAAACAAATTAGAAAACAATGTACACACAACTAACATTCCTGGAGAAAAGATTTCACACTGTCTTTTGCTAACCTGTTCTGATACTCAATGGCACTTGTTATCCCAGAGTTCTTTTTAAAATCATTATCCAAAATTCCCATTGCTCTCATTTGAAGTGAATTTTTTTTTCTGGCTTGCTTTTGTTTATCCTCAGGGGACATGAAGAACATATGGCAACTATCTCTCAAGTAATAATATTCATATTTTTGAAATAGGTAATACACAAGATTTTTTTTTCTTTCTAGCCTGCCATTCTTCAGGCTAAATAACACTAACTAGTTTATCTTTCTTATGGGCATTTCTTCCCAGGACAGTGGCTTAGACTGAGTCAAACTTAGCTCCTCAGGTTTGGTGGAAATTTATATGGAAGTCACTGGTTTGTATCAGTGAGCAACAGTGGAGTCAAACTTGCCTAGTAGGTAAAAATTCAAGAGTGAAATGATGATGGCACCTTTTGGGAACAATTCTCTGTGCATCTTTTGTATCCTGAGAGCACTCATCAAAATTAATTGGTACACAGTAAATCTTTCAAAAAATAAAACTTGGGGGAAAAGGGTAAGAAACATAGCTTTTATCTTGCATTTCCAATGACTACCATATATCAACTCATTACATATTTGAATGAAAGCAAAGATTAAAAATATGCACTAAGATGTAAAATTATGAATGTGATTTTATTTATTAAAAATTATTTTTAATGTTTACTTGTTTTTGAGAGACAGAGCATGAGTTGGGAGGGGCAGAGAAAGAGGGAGACACAGAATTTGAAGCAGGCTCCAGGCTCTAGCTGTCAGCACAGAGCCCGAAGCAGTGCTCAAACCCATGATCCGTGAAATCATGACCTGAGCTGAAGCTGACTTAACTGACTGAGCCACCCAGGCGCCCCAAGAATATGATTTTTTTTTTAAGTTGCTAAAAGTCAAGGCTAGTCTGTTGGGCTGTTTCTTAGGAATATGATACTTTATTTATTTTAATATATTCAGAAACAAGCGTTATAAGCTCTGAGATTGGTAAGAATGAATGTTAATGAATGTTGCCTCTACTTCCTCTCTAGAATTTATGTACCGTAATATTTTTGATGGAAGTCTCATTAAAAATCATTGAAGGACTATGGGTCTCAATTCATCAAAAAGTACTTGTTATAGGCCAACCAAGATTTTGTCACTGTGTTCCAGGGGAAAGTTAAATAAACAAAAAATCTCAGACTATTAAAGTTGATAACGTTTCTGATTTATCTCAAAGCAGGTATTTTCTTGACATCATAACAAGGGTGAATGTTTACATAGGTCAGACCTTGTGCTAGTCACTCTTCTAGCACTTTCTATATAATGATATACATTATTTCTTTTTATATTTAAACAGCCCATTGAAGTCTGTGCTATTACTGACTTCATTTTACAGATGAAAAAATTGGTAAGGCTTGCCTAAGATCATATGGCTGGTAAACAACAGAGCTAGGATTTTAACCGGGGTCATCTGGCTCCATATCCTGTACACTTAATCATTACTCCATGAGAGGTACCTTCAGTGCTCTGCTTGAGTAAATTGAGAAGTGAACAGTGCACCACCTTGTACTTAAAAATTCTAACTCCTTGCATAGGGCCACTTGTACCCCAATGTTTATAGCAGCACTCTCAACAATAGCCAAATTGTGGAAAAAGCCTAAATGTCCATCAGCTGATGAATGGATAAAGAAATTGTGGTTTATATATACAATGGAGTACTATGTGGCAATGAGAAAGAATGAAATATGGCCCTTTGTAGCAACGTGGATGGAACTGGAGAGTGTGATGCTAAGTGAAATAAGCCATACAGAGAAAGACAGATACCATATGTGTTCACTCTTATGTGGATCCTGAGAAACTTAACAGAAACCCATTGGGGAGAGGAAGGAAAAAAAAAAGAGGTTAGAGTGGGAGAGAGCCAAAGCATAAGAGACTCTTAAAAACTGAGAACAACTGAGGGTTGATGGGGGGTGGGAGGGAGGAGAGGGTAGGTGATAGGCATTGAAGAGGGCATCTTTTGGGATGAGCACTGGGTGTTGTATGGAAACCAATTTGACAATAAATTTCATATATTAAAAAAAAAATAAAATAAAAATACTAACTCCTGTTGAAATGGAATCTTCCTTGTCATACCTCTGTTTTATTGGTTGAATTTCACTCCTTGGAGAAAGATGGAAGAGTATCTTTCTTCAGAAGCTGAAGACAGCTTTCAAACTCCTCCAGAAATCTTCTCAAGATTCATGTCATCCTCTTTTTTAACTGCTTATCTATGACATTTGTTTTATTTATAAAATTTGCCTTATTCCAAAAAGATATTAGATGGGTCATACAAACATACATAGTAGACACTGAGATAATATATCCTTCCAAGTTTTGTGGCATAAACAGATTTGATAAGCAAGGCTTTTGTGTCTGTATTTGAGGTCTAGATAAGCAGATTAGGAGAGTAGAGAGTATAGATTCCTGCAGCATGTGTCTCTAGATACTCCCCGCACCCACCCAGGCCTTCTCAAACTCTAGGCTGCATCCTCCATACAATGTTGTTGACTGGTGTGTTTATATCAAGAGTTCCTTGGACAGTATTTTTTCTCCAGTATCTACTCACCCATTAACCTTGGAAGACAGCATTGTATAGTGATACAGAAGTGGATTTTGCACTCAAAATATATCTTAGTGAAAGCTTGAGAAAATTGGGAGATTTACTTAATCTTTGAGCTTTTAGTCTCACTGTCTAGCAGGGATAACCATGGGTATTTTGCCCCTCCTTAAGGATAGTTTTGAGAATTAAATACAATAACAGGTACCAGCGTTCGCACATAGTAGATGCTTAATTAGGATTCCAGATACATGTCAAGAAGGCTTTGGGTGGCCAGTGGAGTCTGGTAAAAAAAAAAAAAAAATATATATATATATATATATATATATATATATATACGCATATGATTAGCTTTATGTGGAAAAGTAAAAAAAAAAAAAAGCTCTAGTTAGTGATATTTGCTGAGTTCTGAGGTGAGAGTACCCCCCAGCAAACCTGCATCACTGAACACAGAGCTGGGAAGCAATATGGACAATCCAGCGGCTCTTGGGAGCCAGTGCAAGCCTGATCCAGCATGTCCCTATGTGTGCCTATACACCACTCCCACGCCCAGCCACAGTGTATATTTGTAGCATTCATAAATGAGTAAAAAGGTATGCAGGAAAAAAAAAATTCCATTGCAAGGAATTCCCATCAGATACTGATGCTGCCTGAAAAAGAGAGGTGATGATTTTAGTTGCATTTATAATGGTGAATCTTTTGCTTCTTCTGGAGGGTCCAGTTACTTTTTCTAAATTAGCTTGCTTTTTTTCCCCCTTTCTTTATCTCTGTCTCACCCTCCCTCTCTACCTCCTTCTTCCAACACAATGCTTTATATGGCAACAGTTACCAAGGAAAGTGAAGGATCTTATGAAAAATTCCAAGGTTCAGTTAGAAAAATGAATGCAAGCCCATGTTTTATCAATACATACTGTTCAGCTAAGAGCTGGTTGTAAAAAGAAACATTTGCCTGCCCAAAGAAACCACCATCAACATCTTGGCATAAGAGAAATGGATTTGTTTAATATTGGCTATTTGTTCTTTCTTTCTGAGGAGAAATGTCTGAATATGTTCATTTTCGTACTTTAAGTCATCATCGATTACAGAGTTGCAGGCACATTTCATGCGGGCTGCCTCCAGTGGCTGTCAGCAAAAACCAAAACCAAGCAGCTGTTGGGTAGATATTGGAGAAAAGCGCTCTGAATGCTACCCTCCCATTTTCTTCTCCTGGCACAGGTGGAGATATTTATGCACAGGGAAGGAAATGAAGGGCATGCATCCAGGTTCTTCCCTAGCTGTCTCCTTAGAAAGCACTGCTTTTTGGACAGTCCTCAAAGCATGACACAGCTGAGACTTGGTATAGATACACACACAGTGTCGTATTTATTTGTGGCCACTTCCTTCTGGCAGTCCTTTGGCAGGTAGAATCAAATTCTTCTCTTTGAACAGCACGACCAACTGAGATTTTCCTTTGTGTTTAGTAAATATTGGGGCATTGTAGATTGTTATCAGCAGTGATTCCTTTTATACTTCAGAGATGGAAAACTTTTCCTCCTTGACACTTGGCTGTTCATTTGGGGAAGTGGGAATAGCCAGGTGGAAACTGGACAGGGAATTAGGATACATAAGTCTCATTAATAGTAACTTTTCCTTAGCCATTTTATCATACTTGAAAATAGAATGTGCTCTAGGTTAGAAACCTAATTTTACAAGTGACTCTACTTTTGGGGTGTTTTATTGTCCATTTATCAGTTTTTATTTTTTTAGTGTATATTAATGTTGAGATATTTTAACATACACCTTAGCGGTGTAATTTTTAAGGTAAAGAGTCCCACCATATAAATAAAGCAAAGGTGAGTAGAGATATACAGGAATACTTCACAGGTGAAACAGATCAAATGGACTTCCTCCTGAATTGCTGTTTAAAAAGTTGGTTAGTCACTATTGTTACCACAGTTCAGCACAAAGTTAATGAGAATAAGACTGTATAATTTTGATGTAAAACATCAAACACCTCATAATTATCATCATCATCCATCTTTATACACCATTATCCATCAGCATTATTACTGTATTTTTATTGCTTGGATTAACGCAGTCCTAACAGAGCATAATGGTATGGAAATTATTTAATTACAAGCGCAAACTTTATCAAGTCAAAAATCATTTAATCCTGTGACAGAAATCCAGAAATACCACCTCCTGAAAGGACTCGCTATATAAGCCTTAAAGGTATTTTAACTACTATTTCTTCTGATTTTTCTTCGATTTACTCTTGTTTTAATTTTGCCTCTGTATCAAGGAATCTTGAACTTTCATGGTCAGAAGAAGACCTTTGCTAAATATGCATATTTGGGGATCTCATCATAGCAGGTTTCTGGTGGGGCTTTTGGAATCTCTATGTTTTGTTTGTTTGTTTTTTGTTTCGTTTGTTTTTGACAAGCAGGTGTTTCTGATAAAGGTGGTCTAGAAGAATACATTTTAAGGAATATCCCACTCTTTGCTCATAAAAAGAATTCATTATTTTGCCTCTGTTTTTGTTATATTACTATCTAAGAGAATGCGATTATAAATAGAAATCATCACAATTACTATTATATAAATTATTCTAGTTACATTGGTCCAAATTACATTGGTCATTAATAATTAATAATAATGATATCAGTAGCATATATATGGTACTTATTATGCCAGACACTCTTTTAAGGAATTTGCATGTATTAATATCGCGGTGGTTTTTTGAGGCAAATAATGTCATATGCCCATGTTCTAGAAGAGAAGGTTCATCTGAAGGAAGCTGCTCACTGATTTGTAAAGAAGTAGGTCTAGAACCATACCACATGGGTTCAAAGTCTGTCCTTGCCACTTATGAGCTGTATAAGTGACAAATGTCTTTCTCTCTCTGACTGTGAATGATAACTGTGGATCTGACCAATGCTAACCTCCCAGGGTAGTGGGAGTAATCCTTTGAGGTAGTAATCCTTTGAGGATTACATGAGCTAAAGTCTACCAGTGTGTAAAGGCTAGCCTGGAAAGTCATCCATGCTCTAGCAATGTTAACTGTTTTCACCCTCTGTTGTGACCTCACCTTTCATCCCCTTTTCTAAGTTGTTGTCATTAACATCCAGTGTAGTTTTCTGAGTTGTTAGCCAACTAGTTAACTACTAGGAGTGCTTCTTTTTTTGTTTTTTTATGTTTATTTTTGAAGGAGAAAGAGAGAAAGAGAGAGAGATAGAGAGAGACAGTGGGAGTGGGGGAGGCGGGAAGAGAGAGGGAGACACAGGATCCAAACCAGGCTCCAGGCTCTGAGCTGTCAGCACAGAGCCTGACATGAGGCTCGAACCCACAAACTGTGAGATCATGACCTGAGCTAAAGTTGGACGCTTAAGTGACCGAGCCACCCAGGCGCCCCCTCCCCTGTTGTTTTCTTTTGTTTTTGATTTGTTTTGTTTTGTTTTTGATCATTGGGTGGTCACTGTCTCAGGTGTTTTACGCATATTCCATTATATGAAATAGTATAGTTTACTTTGATTAATCCAGTGTTATTGGTCATTACGGTCATTTTCCAGTTTTTGCTATTATAAACCATGTTGCAGAAATCATATCTGTAGCTAGGTTATGTAAAATGTTTGTAATCATATCCTTAGGATGCATTTTAAGAAGTAGAATTGCCAGTGTCAAATTGTGTATTTTCAAGTTTTTAGCATATTTTTTTTAAGATTTCCTGCCAGAAATGTTGCAACAGTGCAACAGTTTGTTTCTACCTACCAACAAAATATGAAGATTTTTATAAAAGGTTTGAAGGAGGGGCACCTGGGTGGCACATTCAGTTGGGCTTCTGACTCCTGATTTCAGCTCAGGTCATGATCTTAGTCAGGGTCCTGAGATTGAGCCTCAGGTTGGCTGTGTACTGAGTGTGGAGCCTGCTTAAAATTTTCTCTCTCTCCCTCTCCCTCTCCCCTCTCCGTACCCCCCACCCTCCCCTTGGCCTATACCCTGTCCCCCCTGCCCCGGCTCTGGGGTACACACACTCTCTCTAAAATTACAAAAAATAGTAAGAAGAAAAAGTTTAAAGGAAATGAATTGCAAATCGACAACCTGTGAGTTCTTTTTTAGCCATCTAGCAGTCTTTATCCACAACCAGATGTCAAATTACCTGTTTCCTTGGAAAAGAGAATCAAAGCTATGTTTCAGTCTGTCTAATAAACTGTGTAAGTTCTAAGGAAATGTCTCTAAAAGTCACAGAGGGGTACAGTGTTATAAATTCTAAAGAAATAAGGAAAACTCTTGGTACCTGAGAGACTTTTATTCCCTGTTGTCAATTAGGTCATTCAGGTCTCGGTTCAAATGTCACCTTTACAGAGAATCTTTTCCCACCATCCTTTCTAAAATAGTCTCCCTAACCTACCATCACTCTACCCCATTAATCTGTCTTTTTTTTTTTTATAGTAGTTCGTACTATTTGTTTATTACTTTATTGCCTCTCTCCTCATTACAATACTGCTTGTGAGCTTCTGGGAGTCAAGAGACCCTTCCTGTACCGGTCATCTTATTGCTGGAACCTAAAATAGTGCTTGACACATAGAAGGTATTCATATATGATGTGAATGAATTAATGAGTGAATGGATGGATGCAGTCTTTTAAATCCTTACTAAGTTCACCATTCGCTATTCATGCACAGCTGTGAAGTCTGCAGTGCAACACTGTTAAGGGACAAAATATGCATACAGGGCAAAGTATCCTTTGTGACTCATCTGAGATATTCAGCCTTGTAGATGAAGATAAGCAGGAGAGGACTAATTATTAAAGCATCAATAGCATTGGCCCTTTGGTTACAAATGTGAGTTAATTTCCCTTTGGATTTATCCTATGAGTTGCTTTTTAATGGTCTAGGGCTTTTGTTATAGATAAGTTCGGCTGTACTTTTCTCTTTGCTTCCTTAACGGCTGTGCCCTTTGGGTAGCTGTTTTAATCAATTTTCTCAGTCCCTGTCTGCCATGGGGATAAAGCTTTTGCAGAACTGTTAAAGATCCTAATGTCAACTTCTCTTAAGATTTTTTTGTCCAATAAAGGGTGTCCTGAGAGTTACTGTTTTGAGAGTATCTTAACAACTTGCCATGCACCTTAACTAGGAGAATATGTTTGTTTCACTTGGACAGGTACAGAATCTATGAGGTTCCCCGTGGTATACCCAGCTCTTGCACAATGACTGGGGCATAGGAAGCATTCCAAAAACTGTTGAATAAGTGAACAAGATAATCAGTATCTTTCCTACCTATCAAGAAATCCAATTGGGATCTATTATGTGTTCTAGGTAATTCCTTTGAGCATTGAGAATCTGTGTGACTGGCTCTGACTTGCTTATCATCTAAGTTGAACTGCTGAGTGTGGGCAGTAGAAATTATTTCAGTGGAGATTTAACTGGCTTGAATTTATGAGAATATTATTTGTCATATTGGGAAGAATGCCTACGGACTTCCCTGATTCTCTAAGGAGGCTCAGGTCTCCCCCAAATGACTGGCATATTACAAGTTTTCAATGTTATATTGTTTTTATTGGAAAGGGATATACACACTTACTTGTCTGGAGTTAAGGAAAGAACCACTAGCATATTCCAACTCTAAGATAATGACGATGATAATTGCAGTAGCATTTATAACACATCCACTATGTGCCAGATACTGAACTGGATGCTTTGTATTCCTTATGTGGTTTAAATCTAATAACACATTGAAACAGTTATTTTTATTCCATACTACCAATGAGAAAACTGGAAATTTTGAAGATTGAGTACTTTGCCTAAGGTTAAATAACTTGTAAATGGTGAAGTTTAGATTTGAATTCAGTTCCATCAGACTTCAAAACCTATCCTTATGAGTATTATGCCTTGTCACATCTCCAATCTTCTTTCATTGAATCTTAGTCTTTTATTATAGCTAAATTTGAATGGCTATTCCAGAGGAATCTTTCACAATTTTTTCATTGATCACTTTCAAGCCAGTCTGAATCCCCAAAATTTAAGATTTTTATAAACTCCATCAGTGTAATCCCAAACTAGATAAATAACTTTTAACGATCTTCAGCTAAAATGCCTCTCCCTCTGTTATTACATTAATGATGTAACTTTCTGTGATGTTGCTCTGAGCATTAAAAGAATTAATACACTTGAGGCTAGATTTGTCGAGAGATAATTTTTTGTTTTGTTTTATTGCAGTTACTGTTGTTTCTGGCATTTTTCTCTTCCCTCCATTCTACTTTTTCTTTCTCCAATATTGGCTTGAAGGACAACTTTCTGTGCATGTTCAGGAATCTGGAGCAAAGGAAACAAGCACAGTAATTTGTCTGCCACTATTTGGATGTTAATATAGCACCTCAGCAGCCAGCAAAGCAGACAGCCCCTGTGAACATCATTGTGTTTGGGCTGCAGCTTTGGTTGCCAAGGTGCAGTTTTTACTGTTGGCATTTCTGCCACCTGCTATGGGTAATAACCATCTAAAGGACAAATCCCCCTGTCTGTGATTTTTCTTTCTGGGCTTCATTGGAGAGAGACTGTGAAATGATTTATTCCTCTGTACATGTGAAGCTACAATGTATTCTCAGGTGCAGAGTTTTGGCCTCTGATACTTTATGTTCTTAGGTTAATCCATTAACTTGCCTGGGGGGAAAAGGACAGGCAAGATGGATGAAGGTGTTACAAAAACCTAGATGAAAAGGATCTCAGAAAATCTCAACCACTGCCTCTTCCTCTCTGTTCCCATCTGCTCCTAGGAAGTCCTTTATAGGAAACGGGGTCTGTTAATAACAATGCTTTGTACCTGTTGTTATAAATGAGACCAGTTATTTTTCACTATGTGGGTATAATGAATAGTTTACTTGTCTTCCCATATCCCCCTCAAAAGAACACACATGCACACACACACACAAATGGTTTTGTGCCCAAATAAGTGTGAGGAATACCGGGGGGAAGAAAATTACAAGTCTGTTTGCTGCAGACCTTGTCAGAGCCTTAAAAAACATCACACAAATTATGAATCTCTCTAGAAGGGATATATAGTATGCAACATTTTTCAACTTTATTTGATCTCAAAATGCGTTTTTATAGGAGCAGCTTAGAGACTAATGTTCTATTGAACACACTTAGGAGAGCATTGGACTTGATCATTTTCATTACAATTTTGTAATTAGTTTGCAAACTTATCTTGTTGCTCTTAATTGGGTTGTTAGTTCAAGTGAAAATGTTTTATGTATAATTTTTCATGTTGCAAGTGTGTTTTTATACTAACTACTGGAAATTGTAGTTCTAAAAAGATTGTACAAGAGCATTATCTCAGTGACTACTCAGTTTTCCTCTCCCCACCTCCATTTTCCTCCTGTTCTTACAATGCCATTAAGTATACCTAAATGGAAGAAAGCTAAATTGGTAATAGAGGTACATGCCACTGTAGGTGGATTGGTGTGTTAATTATACAGTATGCAAGTAATCTGTGGATGGGCTTTATTAATTAGATCTCAAGAAATTGTATAAAAAATAAACATATCCTGGAATTTCTCTTGGTGTACATTTTTCAAGTGGCTTTGCTTTTCTGTTGGCAGAAATGGGTCAGGCTCATGGAGTCAACATAAATGTTAGAGTCAAATATAACGTAGTAAATTTACAATGTAATTTTTAAATATAATATTCTTAACACACCACATTATCAATGAAAAGCAAAGAAAAATTCTTCAAAGGAGATTCTAATCATGATAGAGGTCAGTACCTTCCCTGAAGATGTCAATATTCCTGTCCCAGCTCATTCCCTCACTGTAGCAGAACTGAAAGACTGGCCAGGAGAGATTGGTCATTGTGACTGCCATAATATACTCACAGGACCACATAGCATTTATATTCTTGGAACATTATGCTATTTGGTTTTAAGATCAAGCATAAAGAAATGTTTTTATTCCTTTCTAAGTCAATTAATTTCTTAAAAAATAACAAGCTGAAATGAAAAAGCTTTATTGTTAGACTCAGTATAGCCATAACTACATATCTCCTATGTTGGGCTCAGTCATAATATCAATTTTTCATGAGGTTCTCAGTTTAAAAAAAAACACACACAACTTGTTGAATATCCAAGAAAGAAATACATGCATTACACTGTTGTTTTCTGAGTGTCACTGTTCTCAAAGCACATGTAGAGAAAAGGTGGTTATGAGGACAGTTCTCTGGTCACCTGGAAGGGCTTCCACTGTCACATGAAGGAAGGCTATCCCATTTTCTGGGTGATAAAGAACCTGAGCTTTCCTAGAGATATTTATCTCCAGTGTTGTTGGTCCATTTAAGCACTCTTTATGTATCCTTACTCAAATAATATTTGTTAAATGATTAAATAAATGCAACAACTATTAGAAATAATAGAGATGGAGAATGGAGATGTGGGTTTTATGTGTGTATACCTAAAGGAATCCGAGTGGTGCCAGTCGTAGAAGTAAATGTTAGAAAAACATTTTGTGAAGTTGAAAGACCAAAATAGTGAAAGAATGAAACAGACGTTTTCTATGATGCCTTTTCTAATGTGACTCTCTTGAGGTCGTTCTGTTTATTTTTTGCTGCATAACAAGCAATCCCAAATGCAGTAGGTTATAAGTAACAATTCTTTTATGATATCACAGATTCTGTGGGGCAGGAATTTGGACAGGGTGCTATGGCGATGGTTTATCTCTGCTTCTGGGTATATGGGGTCTGACTAGTGTCAGGTGGTATCTCATTGTGGTTTTGGTTTGTATTTACATGATAATGAGTGATGTTGAGCATTTTTTCATGTGTCTGTCAGCCATCTAGATGTCTTTTTTGGAAAACTGTCTATTCATGTCTCTTGCCCATTTCTTCACTGGATTGTTTGCTTTTTGAGTGTTGAGTTTGATAAGTTCTTTATAGATTTTGGATATTAACCCTTCATCTGATTTGTCATTTACAAATATCTTCTCCTATTCCATTGGTTGCCTTTTAGTTTTGCTGATTGTTTCCTTCACCATGCAGAAGCTTTTATTTTGATGAGGTCCTATTAGTTCATTTTTGCTTTTGTTTACCTTGCTTCTGGAAACATGTGAAGTAAGAAATTGCTGTGACTGAGGTTAAAGAGGTTTTTGCCTGCTCTCTACATTAGGATTTTGATGGCTTCCTATCTTACGTTTAGGTCTTTTTTGAGTATATTTTTATGTATGGTGTAAGAAAGTGGTCCAGGTTCATTCTTCTGCATGTTGCTGTCCAGTTTTCCCAGCACCACTTGCTGAAGAGACTATCTTTATTCCATTGGATATTCTTTCCTACTTTTTCAAAGATTAGTTAGCTATACGTTTGTGGGTCCATTTCTGGGTTCTCTATTCTGTTCCGTTGATCTGTCTGTTTTTGCGCCAGTACGATACTGTCTTAATGATTACAGCTTTGTAATACATCTTGAAGCCCGGAATTGTGATGTCTCAGCTTTGGTTTTCTTTTTCAGGATTGCTTTGGCCGTTTGGGGTATTTTCTGGTTCCACAGAAATTTTAGGATCATTTGTTCTAGCTCTGTGAAAAATGCTGGTGTTGTTTTGATAGGGATTGCATTGAATGTCTAGATTGCTTTGGGTAGTATTGACATTTTACCAATATTTGTTCTTCCAATCTATGTGTATGGAATACTTTTCCATTTTTTTGTGTCTTCTTCAATTTCTTTCATAAGATTTCTATAGTTTTCATTGTATAGATTTTTCACCTCTTTGGTTAGGTTTATTCCTAGGTATTTTATGGTTTTTGGTGCAACTGTAAATGAGATCAATTTCTCGATTTATCTTTCTGCTGCTTCATTATTTGTGTATAGAAATGCAACCGGTTTCTGTGCACTAATTTTATATTCTCTGACTTTGCTGAATTCATGGATCAGTTCTAGCAGTTTTTTGGTGGAATCTTTTGGGTTTTCCATATAGAGTATCATGTCATCTGCAAAGAGTGGAACTTGGCTTCCTCCTTGCTCATTTGGATGCCTTTTATTTCTTTGTGTTGTCTGATTGCTGAGGCTAGGACTTCCAATACTGTGTGAATAACACTGGCGAGAGTGGACATCCCTGTCTTGTCCCTGGCCTTTGGGGGAAAGCTCTAAGTTTTTCTCCATTGAGGATGTTATTAGTGGTGGGTCTTCCATATATGACTTTTATGGTCTTCAGGTATTATCCTTTTATCCCTATTCTGTTGAGGGTTTTTATCAAGAAAGGATGCTATATTTTGTCAAATGCTTTCTCTGCATCTATTGAGAGGATCATGTGGTTCTTGTCTTTTCTTTTATTAATTTGGTGTATCACATTGGTTGTTTTGCAGATATTGAACCAGCCCTGCATCCCAGGTGTAAATCCCACTTGATGGTGGTGAATAATTCTTTTAATATATTGTTGGATCCAATTGGCTAGTATATTGTTGAGAGTTTTTGCTTCCATGTTCATCTGGGAAATTGGTGTATAGTTCTCCTTTTTTAGTGGGGTCTTTGTCTGGTTTTGGAATCAAGGTAATGCTGGTCTCATAGAATGAGTTTGGAATTTTTCCTTCTACTTCTGTTTTTTTTTAGAACAGCTTCAAGAGAATAGGTGTTAACTCTTCTTTAAATGTTTGATAGAATTCCCCTGGAAAGCCATCTGGCCCTGGAGTCTTGTTTTCTGGGGAGATTTTTGATTACTAATTCAGTTTCTTTACTGGTTCTGTGTCTGCTCATTCTCTATTTCTTCTTGTTTCAGTTTTGGTAGTTTATATGTTTCTAGGAATTTGTCCATTTTTTTCCAGATTGCCCAATTTGTTGGCATATGATTGCTCATAATATTCTCTTACTATTGTTTGCATTTGTGCAGTGTTGATTGTGATCTCTCCTCTTTAATTTTTGATTTTATTTATTTGGATCCTTTACTTTTTCTATTTGCTCAAACTGACTAGGGGTTTATCAATTTTGTTAATTCTTTCAAAGAACAACCTCCTGCTTTCATTGATCAGTTCTATTTGTTTGTTTTGTTTTGTTTTGATAGCATTTATTTCTGCTCTAATCTTTATTATTTCCCATACTCAGCTGGTTTTGGGTTTTATTTGCTGTTGTTTTTCCAGCTTTTTAAAATGTAAGGTTAGGGGCGCCTGGGTGGCGCAGTCGGTTAAGCGTCCGACTTCAGCCAGGTCACGATCTCGCGGTCCGTGAGTTCAAGCCCCGCGTCAGGCTCTGGGCTGATGGCTCAGAGCCTGGAGCCTGTTTCCGATTCTGTGTCTCCCTCTCTCTCTCTGCCCCTCCCCCGTTCATGCTCTGTCTCTCTCTGTCCCAAAAATAAATAAACGTTGAAAAAAAAAAATTAAAATGTAAGGTTAGATTGTGTATCTAAGACCTTTCTTCCTTTTTTAGGAAGGCCTGGATTGCTGTATACTTCCCTCTTATGACTGCCTTTGGTGCATCCAAGAGGTTTGGGGCCGTAGTGTTATCATTTTCATTGCCTTCCTTGTACTATTTAATTTCGTCTTTAACTTCTTGGTTAGCCCATTCATTCTTTAGTAGGATGTTCTTTAATCTCTAAGTATTTGTTATCTTTCCAAATGTTTTCTTGTGGTTGATTTCAAGTTTCATAGCATTGTGGTCTGAAAATATGCACAGCATGATCTCAAACTTTTTGTACTTCTTGAGGGCTGATGTGTGTCACAGTATGTGATCTTTTCTGGAGAATGTTCCATGTGCACTCAAGAAGAAGGTATATTCTGCTGCTTTAGGATGAAATGTTCAGAATAATATATCTGTTAAGTCCACCCGGTCCAGTATGTCATTCAAAGACATTGTCTCCTTGTTGATTTTCTGTTTGGATGATCTTCCCATTGTTGTAAGTGGGGTTTTGAAGTCTCCTACTTTATGGTGTTATTGTCGATGAGTTTCTTTATGTTTGTGATTGTTTTATATATTTGGGTGCTTCATGTTGGGGGCATACATGTTTATAATTTTTAGATCTTCTTGGTGGATAGACCCTTTAATTATGATATAATGCCCTTCTTCATCTCTTGTTATAGTCTTTATTTTAAAATTCAGATTTTCGGATGTAAGTATGGCTACTCTGGCTTTCTTTTGGCAGCCATTAACATGATAGATAGATAGTTCTTCATTCCATTACTTTCATTCTGAAGGTGTCTTTAGGTCTAAAATGTGTTTTTTTTGTGAACAGCATATAGATGTATCTTGTTTTCTTATCCATTCTATTACCCTTTGTCTTTTGATTGGAGCATTTAATCCATTGACATTTAAAGTAAGTACTGAAAGAGATGAATTTATTGCATTCATGTTGCTTGTAGAGTTCGAGTTTCTTGTGGTGTTCTCTGGTCCTTTCTACCCTTTGTTGCTTTTGGTATTTTTTGTTTTGTTTCATCTTTTCTTCCCTCAGAGAGTCCTTCTTAAAATTTCTTGCGGGGCTGGTTTAGTGGTCATGAACTCCTTTAGTCTTTGTTTGGGAAACTTTTTATCTCTCCTTCCATTTTGAATGTTAGCCTTGCTGGAAAAAGAATTCTTGGCTGCATATTTTTCTGATTCAGCACATTGAATATATCCTGCCACTCCTTTTTGGCCTGCCAAGTTTCTGTGGATAGGTCTGCTGCAAACCTGATCTGTCTTCCCTTATAGGTTAAGAACTTTTTTCCCTTGCTGCTGTTATAATTCTTTCCTTGTGTGTGTATTTTGTGAATTTGACTGTGATATGCCTTGTTGATGGCCAGTTTTTGTTGAATCTAATGGGAGTTCTTCATGCTTCCTGGATTTAGATGTCTGTGTCTTTCCCCAGGTTAGGGAAGTTTTCTGCTATGATTTGCTCACATAATGTTCTACCCCTTTTTCTCTCTCTTCATCTTTTGGAACTGCTATTATTTGGATGCTATTGCTTTTTAATGAGTCACTGAGTTCTCTAATTCTTATATCATGATCTTTTTCCTTAGTTTCCCTCTTTTTTCTGCTTCATTATGCTCATAATTTTGTCTTCTTTATCACTTATTCACTGCTCTCCTTCATCCATCCTTGTTGTCATGGCATCTGTTTGAGCTTGCATCTCAGTTATAGCATTTTTAATTTTGTACTGGCTAGATTTTACTTCTTTTATCTCTGCAGAAAGGGATTCTGTGCTTTTTTCAACTCCAGCTACTGTTTTTATTATCGTGATTCTAAACATACATCTTGCTTATATTTATGTTGATTAAGTCCCTGGTTGTCATTTCTTCTTGTTCTTGCTTTTGGGGTGAATTCCTTCTTTTTGTCATTTTGGAGGAAGAAAAAGAATTAATAAAATAAAAAATTAAAATTAAAAGATTAAAAACAACACAAAAATCAAAGAAATGAAGCTATTTCCTAGGTTTGTTTTGATCTGTTTTTTGAAAGAAGCCTGACAGAATAGAGAAAAAAGGGAAAGAAAAGAAAAAAAAAAAAAAAAAAAGAAAACAAAATAAGAAAATGTTTTAAAAAATGCATATAATAAAATAGAATAAAATGAACAAAGTAAATTAGATTTTTAAAAAATTATAAAAAATAAAAAATACAGTAAAAATAAATTTTAAAAACATTTATAAAAACGGAAAATGAAAGTAATTGTTTTCTCTTTCTATATCTAAGAAGAAGAAAAGAAAAAGAAAAAAATGAATAGATGGACCAGTGAACAGAATGAAATCCAAATGAAATTACATCCAATTTCCCCTTTAAGTCAAACTATGAAGCATTTTATAGTCCATACACTAAACAGAGAGACTTGTGGACATCGTTTATCGCTTGGTCGGCGCAATTGGACGGGGCTTGGTGTAATGGCTCCATTCTCCACTAGGTGGTGTTGATTAGCTTATTGGGGTGAATTGGTTTAGTGCACGTGAGCATACACGTGCAGGTGTGGAGTGGTAAAAATGGTGTCATCCAGCTTCCCTGTTTCTAGCCTCAGAACTCTGCTCTCACCCACTGGCCATCAGGCCACCCTCCTTTGTTTCCATCTTCCATCCACTGCCTGTTTCTACACTGTCCACAACCAAGTTGTCAGCCTGTCAGGTGGCACCTCTCTCCTGAGTTTTCCCTCAGATGGGACTTTGTTTCCAATCCCCTCACTTCTGAGGACTCTGCATCCTGGCCTGCTATGACCCTCTGGGGAAGGGTCTCACTGAGCAGTGGCCAAGTGCCAGCTTGCCCCTGTGATTGCTCTCATGGCTGTGCTGCTACAGAGGCCCAGAGACTCAGTTCGAGGGCCAGACTGGCCTAGAAAAAGTTTGTGCGATTTGTAGCAGCAGTGGTTTAAGGACTATGGCAAATCACAACACATAAATAGTGCCAGGCTTCACCCTGGCCTGTTTGTTCCAACACCAGCAAATGTGGCTGTTCTCCAGGGTCCGCTGGTATATTTTCCCCATGGGGAGGCCCTACGACCTCTACCAAATGTCCTCCCAACAGGTGAAAGACTTTATTTTTTAAAGAACTTTTAGCTTCCTAGCAAACTTGAGCAGAAAATACAGATTTTTTATATACCCCCTCTTCTCAGATGCATAACAACCTCCTCTACTGTCAACATCCCTCACCAGAGTGGTACATTTTTCAAAATTGACGAACCTGTACTGACACATCATTATCACCCAAAGTCTATGCTTTACATTAGTTAGGGTTCATTCTTGGTGTTTTGCATTCTATGGATTTTAACAAATGTATAATGACACATATCCACCATTGTAGTATCATATAAAGTAGTTTCACTGCCCCCCAAATTCTTAGTGTTCCTCCTTTTTATCCTCTCACACCTTCGTCTGGTAACCACTTATCCTTTTACTGTCTTCGTAGTTAGGGCTATGAGACTTGCATTCCAATTCTCTACCTAAAGGGAAGGAAAGGCAGAAACTAAGTATGTAAACAGTTTATTTTAGCTATACTGTGGAGCTGGGAACATCCTTCATTACTCTGCTGGATCTATATTATGGATTTTTCCCCCATCCACACAAATGTTTCCATGATCTAGGTTAGATTGTTGAAATAGGGCTCCTGCTGGACATTTCTTGGTTCTTGTGTTTATTTTTTTTAATTTTTTGATTTAGTTTTGAGAGACAGAGAGAGAGTATGAGTGGGGTAGGGGCAGAGAGAGGAAGACACAGAATCTGAAGTACGCTCCAGGCTCTGAACTGTCAGCACAGAGCTCAACACGGGGCTCCAACTCACAAACCATATCATGACCTGAACTGAAGTCAGACGTGTAACCAACTGAGCCACCCAGGAGTCCCCTAAGTTTTTGTTTTAATACTCTCTTATCATGTTCCTGTTACTCTTTTCTTACCTTTTAGAGATTTGCCATTGTCCTCCCTTTAGAAATTGTTTTGACAGTTTAATGAGAATGCAGTGATTTATCTTCATGGGCAATTAAATACTTTTAATAGGAATGCCATGTTATAGACTAACATTTCTTATTAAAAATAAAAATTTAAAAAAAGGTGTTTCCCCAAATATATATGAAATAATGGTGATGCTGACCCACTAGCAGTTGTTGAGATCATGGAGATGAATAAAGAGCTTCCTACCCCCTTTCAAGAATGAAATCCATGGGTTACACTTTTTTTTTAGCACTTCGCTGCAGGAGTCACAGATTATCAACATTATGCATGATGATAGTAACATGCTATTTTAGGACACAAAGGGATGTTTCTCTCAGAGTCATATGCAACATATATGTTTGAACTTTTCATATGACTGTTTTTGTTTTGTTTTGTTTTTAAAAACTGTGTTTTTAGTAACAGATTACCTCATGTGATTAGATTATGCTCATGCATGTTCTATATGTGACAGAACACAGAGAATGGTGTTACTGTACATTAGTACTGAATTTCTATTTCATTTTATTCTGGAGGGGAAAAAAGAAGAAAGGACTCATAGGCAATAGGGCAACATAGAGAAGACATGTAGATACCATATAGCAGTGATCAGAGATTCTATATATCATCACTATGCCCTTTTTAACTCTTAGGAACAGTCTTTTTTAAACAGTGGGGGACAGAAACAAGGGTTATTATTTTTTTTCTGTTATGATTGTAAAAAGGATACCCAGAAATTTGAACCTAAAGGAGGAACTCTCCTCTTTAGCCTGTTAGTTTAGGTTCTTAACTAACTGTACAAAATGGAGATAATGTGATTTGTACTATAATTGTCAATATGAAGCACAGATGAAATAATACATATGAATTACTTGGGGATATATAAATAATTTATAAGTTTAATAATATGCTTTAATGCAAAAAAATAAATGTAGGTTCAGTTCAGTTTCTCACACATGATACTCAACACATTCTTACTATTTTAGAGGCAGTGCACTATTGAGTGATCAACCTGATAGCGGGTGGAAGAAGTCACTCACCTGAGCTTAAGGAAATGACAAAAATCTAGGACTTATTCAGAGTAGTTACGCTGGGTTGAACATTGCCCCCTCAAAATTTATGTCTTTTCTACGACCTCAGAATTTGACCTTGTTTGTAAATAATCATCATGCAGATGCGGTTGATTCAGATGAGGTCATATTGGAGTAGGGGAAATTCTTAACCCAGTATAATTGGTGTCCTTATAATAAGAGAAGAGACAAAGAATCACCCACAGAGAGGAGAACATGGTATGAAGACACAGACACACAGAGAGAAGTCACCTATGAAGGCAGAGATTGGAAAGGGGCAGGGGCAAGCCAAAGAATACCAAGATTCGCTGGCAAACATCAGACACTGGAGGGAGAACATAGCTCTGCTGACATCTTGATTTCAGAATGCTGGCTTCCAGAACCATGAGAATTTTTATCTCGATTGTTTTAAACCACCAGTTTGTGATACTTTGTTGTGGCAGTCCTAGTAAACTAACTCAGCAGTCAAGGAGGCTGCTGAGCCAAGTTGACCACTGAGGGACTTCCACAGAGGCCACTGAAGTGGAGTGTCCATAACTAGATCTTGGAAGCCAGGTATGCAGGCATGGATCCAAGAGCCAGGGAGTCTAATGAGGAATAGTCATCAAAAGAATTCTTGGCCATCACCCGTTCCAGATGTCAGTGTCACTGCCAATTTCTATCTGCTCACTACTCAAGTCACTTTAATGGACTGAGATAGATTAGACAAGTTTTGGCTTGAATAAACCCTTAAACATGAAGTAAGTTATAACCAGAAACCTAATTATCTTGCTTTACAATGGAAAAGGAAGAAATTGTCCCTGATCACATAGCTTCCTTCCTTGTTTATAGATAATCTCCTGTACTTTTAACACAGTTTTATTAGAGGCTTTTCTTCCTACACTTTCACAGTAGAATCCAGGGTCATGTTTTAAGTTTCTGTTGCTGGTGTAACAAATCACCACAATTTTGATGGCTTAAAACAACATAGTCCTATTATCTTACTTTTTTTTCTGGTGAGTCCAGTATGCGTTACACTGGACTGAAATCTAGGGTTACACTGGACTGAAATCAAGGTGTCAACACACCTTGATTCCTTTCAGGAGGTTTCTAGGGGAAAATCCATTTCCTGTTCATTTGGGTTGTTGAAAGGATTCAGTTTCTTGTGATTATAGGATTGAAATCCCTGCTTTTTTGCTGCCTATAATGTGAAGACCATTACCAGCTCCTAGAAGTTAATACATTCATTGGCTCATGGCCCCTTTCCTCCATCTTCAAAGCCAACAACAGCTGGTCAAGTCTCTCTCCTATCAAATATTTCTAACCCATTAGTTTGCTTCTGTATGCAGTTTTAAAGACTTGTGTAATTACATTGAGCCTACCTGATAATTCAGGATAATCTTCCTTTCTCCAGCTCAGGTGATCAGCAAACTCAATCCCATCTGCAGCTTTAATTCCCATTTGCTATGTAACCTAACATGTTCACAGGTTCTGGGGATTAGAAAATGGACATCTTTAGGGTGCCATTATTTTGCCTACCACAGATTATCTGCAGCTGAGCATCCTGTCTTCCTCAGGGGAGTGGTAAGGGGGATACAGAGCTTTATCAAAACATAACAAATCTGAATTATAAGCATGGTATTTAAAAAAATCTATCTTTACCAATTTGCTGAATTGAAAATTAAAAATTAAATACACTTAATGGAGAATATTTGACTTTTAAAACATCAGACATATCTTTGATAGGACTGGCTTCTTATCAGGGAAGAGGTTACTTTATACATAATCCAATATGTATAAATAGGAAATTTTTAGAAATTATTGGTGGCCTATGTTGAGAGCTCCTTTTTGGCCTTAACTTTGAGCACATTAAGTGTGGGCTCCACTTGTTTCTCATCTGATTGTTCCTCCAAACTCAGTATATCCCAATAAAGGGTAACTTATTTTTTACCTTAAATTTTCTTTGCTTAATTCCATCTGATTACCATTAGAATGAATTCAAATCATCAATGTTTTATACCATGAATATATCATCTTCTAGTTTCCTGACCCTTTTAAAACATCCTAAGAGGTACATTATGGATAAACAATGACTGCCATTTGGGTTTCAAAATCATTTAGGGGCGCCTGGGTGGCTCAGTCAGCTGAGTGGGTGACTTCAGCTCAAGTCATGATCTCACAGTTCACGAGTTTGAGCCCTGTGTCAGGCTCTGTGCTGACAGTTCAGAGCCTGGAGCCTGCTTCAGATTCTGTGTCTCCCTCTCTCTCTCTCTCTGTCCCTCCCCTGCTTAAGCTCTGTCTCTCTCTGTCTCAAAAATAAATAAACATTAAAATTTTTTTTTTAATCATTTAGTGACTTTACCACTAAATGTGGGCAAATACTCCTTTCTAGTTTTCCAGTACAGGTTTTAGGCATATTTTGGCATCCCTCCTCTTCTCACATCCATCTAAAATTAAATAATACAAAAATATACCTTAACAACTTATTTGAAAAGAGTTTATTCATATAATAATTATTAAACACCTGTTATGTATTAGGCATTGTTCTAGGCACTGGAAATATCCAGTGATTCATATGTTTAAGGCCTCTGTTGAGGGAATTGCCTTCATACACACCTGTTTTGATTAAGTCTTCTCTTCCCCTAGAATCTTAATGGTAACCCTTGCTTACTTAGATTTTTGTTTCCTTATGTTGGCATCTGTACATCTTTTTTACCCTTTCTTTTATCCAAATTCCATATCCGGGTCTTGATTACTCATGGCTTAGCTTTTGAGTAACTCTACTTGGAAAGGACCTGATTAAGAAAATGCCAGCAAAAGGTTAATTGTGATAGGTCTGTATGCATTTGCTATTTGTCAAGGGGTTGCATTGTAGCACAAATGAATAAACTCTCCGTTGCTGAAATTACAGCCATTCTACTCTGGCCACTAAAAACAATATATGTTTTGTTATTTACCCTTCCTGGTGCCCCCCACCCTGGTTTTTTGTTTGCTTGTTTCCTTTTTGGAAACCATTCACTTAATATCCCAAGTGGTGAGACAGCCCTGACCTCCATTGTGACAGTTAAGCACATGCCAATGACACCTTACCCTAAAGCAGCAGAAAGGCCATTTTTCAAATAATGATTTAAGTAGGTCAGAGCAAACAGGATACTCACATTAAAGGAAAAAGAAAGTATATATTTCAGGAAGACCTGTGAATTTGAATTCCTTTGCCTACCCTAATGTTTCATTTTTCAAATTAGTTTGCCTGTTAGATGAGAGACTCCTCCCTGGAGGTGATAATGGGACCCCCTGGCCTTGAGTGGCTCTCGAGAGACAGCAGATGCCTTCCCTTAAGTGTTAACCGTGTAGTAAATCCCTTTTGGGGCTGTTCAAATCTCCCTGATAAGCCTTCCTGCACTTGAATTATTGGATGTGAGGAGTGGAAAAATGAACAGTTGGAAGACCTTTTTAGAATATTAAATAATTGGTTGTTTAAAATCTAAAAAAAAAAAAATAATTTACTAGCAACCATTTTGAGGAACTCAGTTAAATATAAAAAATGTATTAAATTTGTATATGACTAAGCAACAAAATGTTTGATGTTCCAGTGTCAGGTACTTGACTAAAACAAATGGTTAATGCCTAACTGCTTCACCAGAAATAGCTTCTCACCCCACTGTCAGAGCATATTGAATTGTGCCTCTTGAAAGAAGTCTTAGAAGAGTCAGTTGGTAGGCAGAGAGAATTAAAATGAAGAGACATCCAACATATCTTGAGTCCTTTCTACATATATATGGAGAGAAAGGGTACATTTGTGCCTTGGGCTCATTAGCAAAATACATTAGCTCTAGCTGACTGATTTGCACCTGGTGCCTGCCTGAGGTCTCCAAAGAGAGGAGATTTACAATTAGGTTTGAGCCTAAGAAGCTTTGAAAGCTTTCCCATCAAAAGTAGGTAGACATTTGGAAACGTAAATATACCATAGTTCTTTCTGGATTACACATTTGCTAAAATTCACCTTTTAATATTTTTAGAAGTCAGCAGTCATGGTGCGTGTATCACACTCTTCATGCACATCACCTTTGAAATGAGATCCCGGATGGAGTGATACTCCTTGAATGGAGCAAAGAGATTATCTATTACAACCGCCTTCTTAGAGATTAGCAAACTGAGCTCCAGAGAGGTTAAAAAAAGAGATTTAAAATCTTAAATATTTAGCAGCCTGGAGCCTGGCCAGGACTGGGAGCCAGGTTAATCTAATTGCCAGCATAGTGTTTATTTTTTCCCTTTGCCTCATTGACATGATAGTTGCTTGAATAAACATTTAAATTTTTTTAATGTTTATTTATTTTTGAGTGAGAGGAAGAGAGAGTGAGCGAGCAGGTGGGGGAGGTGCAGTGAGAGGAGACACAGAACTCGAAGCAGGCTCCAGGCTCCAAGCTGTCAGCCTAGAGCCTGATGCAGGGCTCGAACTCATGGACTCATGGACCATGAGATCATGACCTGAGCCGAAATTAGCTGCCCAACTGTCTGAACCACCAAGGTACCCCATTTTGAATAAACTTTTTAACTATACAGTATTTCTTTTTGTTTTTTTTTTCCTTTTTCTTTTTTTTTTTTGGCTTAAGAGGTCACCTAAGATAGTATATTTTCTCATTTCCATTAAGGATAGTTTGTAAAATTTCTGCGCCTTTAAAATAGTTTAATGAGAATAAAATTTAACAAGCAGTGATGCTTCTCCAGGTTGAAAAGTCCATTCTGTGTTGGTGCTTAGCTTAGTCATTCCCCATTTGTTTGATTTAAAGTGAGGTTGAAAGGGCAGACAGCCAACTCTGGCTAGATGCGTTTATCCAATCACCACACTCCTTGAGGTTTCTGATAATTATCAATAAGTTAGGTGGTAGATAAATAGCAGTGTCACAAGAGAAGGGAAGTGCTGAAGGCAGGCTAGGGGTGACTTCTTAAGCTTGTCAGTAGGAGGGAGGAGTAAAGACAGATCCATCCTCTTGTCAGGAGCAGAAAGTATGTTGGAGAAAACTAACTCCCAGGAAGAGGATGTGTCAGGAAGATGGATTACCCCAGGAAGTCAGGACGGCTCTCCCAGTGGGCAGCAGCCTGCTTGGATATAATTTGCCAGCTGTCCGTCTTGTCCTAGTGTGTCTCTGTATTTTCCCTCCTTTGTGCTGCCAGCGACAAGCCTGTGGTGATCTAATGCAGCCAAAGGGCCTTCAGAATAGCTAAAGACCTGGACAGAGGGGAACATGTATGCAATGAGTGAATATTTAGCTTGCAAGGTCTTCCTATCTGCACTCCCAGGAACTTTCAGAGAGGTGTACCCTGTGGGGAAAACTCTTTAAATGAGCACCTTATTAGAGAATGATCCTGTTAGGTGAATAAAAGCCTGATTACATACCCAGAGGTGAGCCGTAATGAGGCTCAGAGTAACTAAATGAAGCAATCTGCTGCACTTTGTATCTGGACTTGAGCCTGAGCATTTCAAACTGGCATCTGGAAAAGGAAAAAGGCTCTGGGGAAAACCACACAATAGACTAGAAATATTTCATTTTTTTTTTCCAAAGGGAATTTAGGACAGATTTCTTGGGTAACAATTCTGAAGAAAGAAGCCTGGCATAAGAGAGAAGCTTGGTGTGGGCATTGCTGTCTTGCATAAGCAAGCCACAGACACATACCTACCTTTTTTGGAGGCTGAGCGAACCCAATGGACCCTGCCTGTCTTTTTAAAGCTATAGGGTGTTCTGGCCAAGGATTCTAACACAGCATCTCCACTCCATTGACTGAAGATTGGTGAGGAAGTTTGAAGCAATGGTCACTATATTCCTATAGGTGTAAATGAGACATGAATCTGCCTTCTACCAGTGTGAATTAGCTGCATAAAGCAATGGCTACAGGTTGAAACTAAACCTTGGTTATTGCTCTCTGGTCTTGTTTATATTTCAGATCCTCTGTGGAAGCAGCAGCAGCCCCAAAGCCATTCCATTGAAATGGCCTCTGTGATCTTTGAGAAGGGATTTCTTATTTGGTGAATTATTACCCTAATTAATTTAGTTCGTGGGATAAGTGTCTTTGTGATTCATTCCTCTGCTGCCTACTTTCTCCCTGAGAGATGAAGGCAAGGTACTGAAGTCTGGAGTACACTCAACTCTGAACCAGAAGATTGGGTTCTCAGAGTAATGTGACCTCCTGCTCTTGTTCAATATTTTGGGGTCTCATTTTACTCCTCTATAAAATCGGGAGACCAATAGTTGCCCTGCACTTTATCCCTTCCTTAGCATACAACAAATATTAAGAGTGCTTGATAAACTACCATGAGTCATTGTATGGTAAGCTATGTTTATTCAAGCCATCTTATTTTTATTTTAAAATATTCTTGAATATCTGATGATTCCTGGTTAATCATACCCAAGACCTTTCTTGTTCCTTAGTCCCCCTTCTTTTATAGGAGGGTGTTCAAAAGAAAGAGGACACAATTTGATTCCTGGATCATGCTGTCATGCTCTCTTGAGACTCTGTGACTTTGCTTTCCCCATCATTATTTCCCTGGGAGAAACTGGGAGCTAGGTAAACATTTACCCTGAGGCTAAAGAGAGCTCTTTAAAATGACTTCAGGGGTATGAATAGACACCAGTTGCCGTTTATCCCCTTAATATGTTTCGAAAATGTACAAGATTGAGATAGCATTTGTTTGTCATGGGTTTCAGTCAAAGCCAACATGAGAAGTTTGATTGGTGGGAAAAATAGTTAAGCTGATAATTGAAGAAACCAAATATCCTCTGTATGCCCTACCTCACCATCCATGTAACAGTCCATTTTGGTATAGAACTGTCCCACTGTTTCAAAAAGATAGTCTGGTGCTCAGCTGTCAGCTAGTTGAAAGATGGCAGTGCTAATTTGTATCTTTTGACACGCTTCCCTCATACTAAAAACTAAGGCTGCCACGAAGCTTTCAGTGATTAAATAGTCAATGTGTTCTGACTTCTCTGTGAATTTACCAAAGAGAAGAATATTTGCTCAGTTTTGTTACTTACTAGCAGCAGCCAGCCTTCATTTGAACAGATAAACACACTTACAGCACAAGTTCGTAGGCTTTTAGTGGATGAAATGGTAGTGCTTTAATCAGGACAACTAAAATTACTGTTCCATTGAAAAGAAAGTGCTGAACTGGTTGTGGTAGGGTGGAGGCTGAGGAGTGGTAGGAGAGGGAAGTTGAAATTTCAGTAGCCACATGAAGAAGAGAACAACAAATATTTAGCATTAAAAAAAAAAAAAAAACAAAACCAGCTACTTCCATACTGGTCACAGAGAACATGAACACCTAGGGAAGTGAGTAGAAAGGGAAGATGCATTGAAAGTATTTTATATCCTGTGAGGTGAAAACTAAGGCTGAAAAAGCTTCAGTAAATTGTCTCAGGCCACATGGCATGAGAATGTGGTAGGAGAGCATGGGTTCACTTGACTATTAGCTCTGAAGGGTGAACTGGTCAGCTTTGTGTCCTATAGAATCTGGGATTGCTACCTCTCGCCACTTGTTTTCATCCTCTCCGTTCATCTTCACCTCTCATCTGGTCTTTCTTTTTAAAAACACGTGAAAATCATCATTAAAAAACAAAATGTTGGATGAGTGAGTTGATATTTAGGTTATCTGCTATCTTGAAATTGTATTAAAGAGAAGACTTTATTCTTAAAAGTCTGAAAATCCGTATCAGTTGCACAGCCCCCCATTGATTTTTTTTGTCTCTTTTGAATGCTGTGGGAAAGTGCTTCATATTTCTTGGCTGTTGAACTACTCAACGTTAACTTAGAGTGCATCTCTCCTGCAGTTCTCTCACAGGTTGCTCATTTTCAGTGACACCTGCTTTCTAGTTGGAGAAATTCTTGAAATCATGGGTACCACATCAGAATTTCTTTCAGTTAGGATGACAAATCCAATAAACTGCATGTGTGTGAAGTACAGATAAAGGTAATCAGATCTCATGCTTCAGGGAATAAACTGATTACCTATGATGGCCAGGAAGGAATTTTCCCCATTAGCGTCCTGCAGATACACAAGCCTTGCGCAGGATCCCACTTTCTGCTATCCTAGAGCTTCCTTATAGAATTTCATTATGTACATGGTATAAAATCTGAACCAGTGACATAATGTGCTGTGTAGAATGGTTGTCATACATGGATAAGTATTTAATATGCAGCAAAATAAATACTGTTAGCATTTGAAACAGAGTTCTATTTAGATAACTGAGATAGTGGTTCATTAAAGATAAACTACTTAAAATCTTTTCATGTTTCCTCCGGGGATCTCAAAGTACATTCCCCAAACGAGACCATTAATCCTCATAAATATTCTGTCACATAAATTCTGTTAAATTTCTCTAGGAAAAAAAAACAAAAACAAAACAGGTCAGTCAGTTTTACTAACCAGTAAGTCTGTATAGCATCAAGTTTGTATAGCACCCTAGCAATCTTTATTACCTTGAAATCTCATTAGAGATTTGAGTTTTAAAGCCAGCATTCTAGGGAGCTCCTGGGGGGCTCAGTTGGTTAAGTGTCTGACATCGGCTCATGTCATGATCTCACGGTTTGTGGGTTCGAGCCCCACATCGGACTCTGTGCTGACAGCTCAGAGCCTGGAAACTGCTTCATATTCTGTGTTTCCCTCTCTCTCTCTGTCCCTCCCCCACTCACATTCTGTATCTCTCTCTCCAAAAATAAATAAACATAAAAAAAAAAGACCATCATTCTAGTGGAAAAAAAATTTTTTTTCAGCCCTAAGTCATTATCTATGTTTATCCCTCCAACAAACATCCGATGAGAGTCAACAATGTGCAAAGTTCTGGATAGAAAAAGATAGATAGGGCTCAGGGTCCAAAGGGAGAGGGCTGGGAAGTTCTTCTAAATACACTAACAGATTCATCTTCATCCGCTGTCCTCTTCCTACTGGGTAGGTGTTGATGTACATAAACCTTGTCTGACTCAGGATTTGGTCCTAATAACCTATAGTGGATTCCAGTTTGGCTCACATTTAAAGAGACTTGGTTATGTTCTTAGAAAACCCTTGGAATAACTTTCTTTCTTTTTTCTTTTCTTTCTTTACTTTTACCCCTTAAAACTAGAGTGGTCTAGAGCTCTAGTCTAGCAGAACTGCAGAGATAAAGAGTGAAAGAGAGAGAGGGAGAGAATGTGTGTGTGTCAGAAACTCTTTGTGAAAGATAGATTTAAATTTGACAAGATTTTCCAGATAAAGTCTAAAGTCTAGTGACACATTGGTTGCATGTTGATCTGTGAATCATGTTGATCTTTGAATCATGTTGATCCTTCAATCATGTTGTTCCGTGAATATGATAGGGAGTAACATTTCAGAGACCCTTTTTAAACTGCATATTCTACATATTCATGATTAAGTTTTGTTTCTTTGATGTCATTGTTTTTCTTAATATTCTTTTGAATCAAACCATGGCATTATCTAAACTTGTTGCTATTTTACCTAATGAAAGGCCAGAAATGAAGGAAGGATCTAAATAATTTTGAAAGAAAAGATTTGTAGAATGTTTTAACATTTCTCTTGAGCAATGTTGCTTTGGTTACAAAAGGGACTTGCACTTACACGTCTGAGAGTGAATGGGGCCTTTTCAATTTGGTATCTAAAGGATGTGTGCTATGATAAGAAACAAACAAAAAATCATGTTCACCGGGGCCCCACCTTCAGCCAAGCATTCGATACACTAATAGCAACTGATATATTGGTGGTCTCACTTAAAGAAAAAAAATAAATATAAAATACATTCCCTTAAAAATCAGACTTACGGTTTGGTCCTTGGGAATATAAAGCAGGAAGATATTTAATGGTTAAAATATACAGATGATCCCCAACTTACAATGGTTTTTTGACATTATAGTGATGTGAAAGTGATAGGTTTTTAGTAGACACTGTACTTTGTTTTTTGAATTTTGATCTTTTCCTGGACTAGCGGTATGATAACTCGATGTTGAGTGGGGTCTGTAAGGCACATCCCTAGTTAACCGTGAAGTCACCAGAGTAGACAACCAGTAAACTTGCGACCAATAATTCTGCTCCCATACAACCATGCTGTTTTCACTTTCAGTACAGTAGTCAATAAATTACACAAGCTGTTGAACACTTTATTATAGACCAGGTTTTAGCTGTCTAGGTGTATTTGATGATTCTGCCCAATTGTAGGCTAACGTAAGTGTTGTGAGCATGTTTAAGGTAGGTAAGGCTAAGCTATGTGTCTTGTTGATTTGAGTACTAAATGCATTTTGACTTTCCATATTTAAACTTACCGGGGTTTATTGGGACATAATGCCATGATAAGTTGAGGAAGATCTGTATTGGGAAGCTTTTTAATTCTGTTCCTGCCCTTAGATATCCGAAGTGTATGTTAGCAAATTAAAGTTTCTGCTAAGTCTTTATAGTACATATGTATTTTCAACTTTGTTTAACTCAAGAACTCAAGGTTTCTTGAATTCATTTGAAAATTCACTTGTGGAACAGTCATTGATATAATACTTGATAATATCTGGCTCCTGGGAACACAATTTGGGAAATACTATATTGAAAAAAATATACACACACACACACACACACACACACATAAACTAAGATGAGGGGATCCAGCTAAGTGATCAAGTGCTTAATTACATTAGTAAGTTGTCTTATACTTTATTTATGCAGAGTTTCTTTTAATGTGAGTTTTTCAAGTGCATTAAAATAGCATTTAAGTGATTTAAAAAGATACTCAGTTTTGAAAAGATAATAAACACATTGTAAAAAAAAATTCAGCCTGTACCAGTCCCCACTTCTACCCTATCTTCCTTTCCAGTATTTCTTCTCTTCAGAATTTGATTTATGAAAGCTCAGTTTGTAGTCAACTTTTCAGGGCATTTTTCACACTACAAGAAAGATAACATACCTATATTTGTGTAAAAAGAGGAGGGGGGGGAAGCTACTTCTGAGTAGCCATTAAAAACTATGTGACAGTAAGGATAGGAATAAGAGGAAAATAATTGGATAAAAGGGTCCAGAAACCTTTATTTCCCTTTGTCTTGCTGTGAGATTTGGACCAACAAGTAACCTCCCTGATCCCTATTGTATAATTAAAATGACTATTACTTCCTACCACCTGAGAGTGAATGATGTGGGGATTAAGCAAGAACATTTTGCACATTTTCATTTACTGGGCCTCATGAATTATATAGCAAGTCTCAGTTGTAGACAGATTGAGTATATAAATGCTTAGATTAGTTACGTTGCAAATACATCAATCACTAAGTTATTTATTTATATATCTGACAGTTCTCCATCTATTTGTTCATATTGACATATTATGAAACTAGGCTATGAAGCACTTGAAGGGTGCAAGTTTGCTGTTCGGGTCTGTGGCCCAAGAAAGAAGGTGAACCTGAAAAAAGACATTGTTAACTCTAACAAATATCAGTAAATGAAAGCCTGTTGCATTCCACGGCAAGAACTATATATATGTATGTATGTATGTATGTGTGTGTGTGTGTGTGTGTGTGTGTGTATATATACATATATATATATATATATGTATGTGTGTGTAAAATGAAATAAATGGTAGCTATTAGTAATATATCTTATTTTCTTCCTTTCCAAAATTTTGCAATGCAAGTAATCAGTAGGTCTGGAATATGGTAGGAATCTGCATTTTTGAAAAATTACCCCAAGGGCTTCTGATGAAGGTGGTTTCCAGAATGGTTTCCAATCACTGAGTGAAAGGATTACTCATGCTGTGTTTCTAATATTTATGTATAATTGGGAGAATTAGGTGATTTTTTTTTCAAGTATTCTTTAGCAGCAGTTCCAGAGAAATCATGTTGTAACTAGCATTTCTCTGAGTTATTTGATTCCTGCTTCAAAATCACTGTAAGATATTGGCTTCACCAAGCAATATATTGTATCCAGTCCAGTCCCTCTTGGATGTGTAAGATTGTTCACAATGCAGCTAACCAAATTAGAGGCAAGTACATTTTGGAAACAGCTATTCATGCTGTGTCAGAGGTCTTGACCCACATTTTCTGAAAATTAAAGCTTTAACTTAGATTATTTTAATATACCCATTGGAAATTCTATTCTTTTTTTAATCTCCCCCCCAAAATCTTCTTTTCCCCTTCTCCTCTTCGTTCCTTCCCTCCTCCTTTTCCTCCTTTCTCCTCTTCTTTTTCATCCTTCTTTCATACATAAAACTTTCATACATAAAGCTATTCTTAACATTTTAGAAACTTCCCTAACTTGATGTATCTATTTTAGTAATAATTATTTTTGAGCACCTCCTATATGCACTGTACAAGACACTACTATAGTAGATAAAAATGTGTGCTAGAATTCACTCAGCAAGTATTTACCAAGAACCATTTTGTGCCAGCTCACTTTGTGACCTCAGGATTTAGACCCTACCCTCAAGGACCTTGTATTCCAATACCTACATGTAATGACTCTAATAAAAAATTAAAAAGGAATCTGTGAGATATAGATCAAATGTTACGGAATTTCATAGGCAAGGAATTTTTCAATCTAAAGTAATCAGAGAAGGCTTCATGGATGAATTCTATTTGATCTGTTCTTTGAAGAGTATATTCATATAGGTAAAGACATACAAAGACAGTATTTGAAATAATGGGAATAACATGGCAAATACTCATGGTGAGAAGATGTGGGATTACCACCAGGAATGTAAACTAGTTAATCTGATTCCATGTATACAGTATATAAAAAGGCATACTAAATAATAACAATGAGAACATAGTTTGGGGCCTTGAATGTTGGTGATAGAAGCTAAGGCTTTTATAGAAGGCAATTGGGAACCATTGGTTATACAGAATGAAATAAAAGAGGAAGAGATAAAAGGTAAGGTGATGATTTAGAGCCTATTAGGAAAATGAAGAGATAACAAAGGCTAAAAACGGCACTCAGGGTAAGAATTAAGAAAATTAGAATGCTATCCATCTAGATTGAAAATCACCTTTTTTCAGAAAGTCCTTCTCTCTAGAAAAACCCACCCTCCTCCCTCTAATCATGCCTCAGGTCCACAAGAAATTTCCTTCCATGGTACTTTGTAAAACCAGGCTCTTGGGAATTTCTCACTTGTTCACCCTGAAACACTCTGATACTTGTTTCCCGTAGGCTTCCTGATAGCCTTCACCTGTTCACCAACCATGCACCAAGTAGTTGCTGAAAGTCCTTTTTTTTAAAAAAAAAGTTTTAATGTTTATTTACTTGTTTTGAGAGAGAGAGAAAGTGAGGGGAGGGGCAGAGAGAGAGGAAGAGAGAATCCCAGGCAGGTGCTGCACAATCAGCACAGAGCCCCATGTGGGGCTCAATCTCATGAACTATGAGATAATGACTTGAGCCGAAATTAAGAGTCAGAGGCTTAACTGACTGAGCCACTCAGGCACCCCTGAAAGACCTTTTTTTAAATCCACGTGGTTTTATATTTTTTAAAATCAGTGGTCAAGGCCACAGGAAGTCTTGACAGTCTCTGGACCCTTAGTGAGAAAAGAATAAACTCAGGGCATACCAGTGAGTGATCCTGGCCTTTCCCTCTGACAACTTTGTGCCATCTTTGGCTGCCCTTTTTATGTACTTGTCGTTGTGTTTCCCTACATCAATCTCATAAAACATCCTTTCCTCCTGCTTGACATATTGATATCATCCTACCACAGATAAAACATAGAGCGATGTAATATGGGCAGGTGATGGAATTATTTGCGATACACAGAAATCCCTGCTGATGTTTAAGGCTGGTGTGATATTAAACACATTACTTTCCCTGACAGGCATTTTCATTATACCTATGCCATACAGGTGAAGAATATAAAAGTGAAATCTTGTTTCTTCCAACTGGGTTCATGCAATAAAATTTAAAAAGTGTGTGTGTGTGTGTGTGTGTGCGCGCGCACGTGTGCATGTGTGTCCTTCTTTCTATAAATATTTATCTCGGAGAAATGGCACAAATCCCAGAGAACCTATAGTAAAAACAATTGTCTTTTATCAGACCAGTATTTTTGTAGTTGGTGGTATCACTTGGGAAGATTTGGAGGACCATTCTTACATGGGTCAAGACAATGGTTGATAATACAAAAGTCTATAGTGATGAAAACAGCAAGAACAACAACAACAAAAAGTGACACTTCTTGAGGATTTATTTAAGAAACGTTTTAATATGTTTCGCATTCATGTTTAAAATTAAATCCTCAAAACAACCCGATGCAGTAGATAACTGGTTACTACCTATTTACCAGATGAGAATAACAAGGCTCATAAAAGGCATGCAATTTATCCAAAGTGACATCCAGTGATTCAAGCCAAGTCTGTCTGACCACAAAGCTTAGGCTCTTAACTGATCAGAATTCTGTATGCTTATGGGAAGATAGGGCCCAGATCCTAGAAGATCCACTGGAGAAATGTGTAAGGCCTATCAGCACGGGTGCTGATTCACTGAGGCATGTTTCTAAGCCTAGAAGGGTACCTATCTACTGTGCACCACTTCTGCTAAATGTTCAGAATCTTTTAGATAAACATTTGCAGCTCTATGAGATGTTTTAATTGTATATATGTTTAGATTCTATTGCTGGAGTTTATTTACTCTACTTTGGACCTAAACTTGAATAAGGGTTGTTACCTCCAGGTAAGGAACAGTTACAATTTTGACTAACGTTCTAATGGGATTTCCTTTTAGTTCTGTGTTTTTCCTTGTCCAGTCTTTGGATGAGGTTATTAGGAAGCGTGAGACAGGAAATCTGAGGGTGAAATCCCTTTCAGTTTCATCAGGTAGATCCAGTATGGCAGAGGAGGGGGGCCGGTATATCTCTCCCAAATGACCTCTTACAGCATCTGCCTAGGAGGAAGAACTTTCTAAGAAGGAACTTGTGGTTCATTCATTATGAACTTATTCTACAATAACACTGGAGGTTATTTTGCAATGGATTGTAATATCTTTACATCCACTATTAACATATAGGAACTTAAGAGCTCCTTCTTCCCATAATTTTACTGAGAAAAAAAAAAACAGAAGAATCTTATTTGAGATTAATATAACACAATTAATAATTTATTCAGTTGCTCTTTCAACCTAGAAGTTGAGACAGTAGTCTTTTCTGTGTTTTAGATGACCAAAATAAGACATTGTATGCACACATTTTTTATAACCACCCATATAATAGATACTGTATGAAACTGGGAGATAAATACAATGGAATACAATATAAAAATTCAGATTTGTTATTCTTAAGGATTTTTATAATCTCCTGGAGGAAGCAAACACAATGGCATGGTTTATAATATAATTTGCTAAGTGCGGTGATTGAGGCATCCACACAGTATCATGAGAATAGAGCAGATTGACAACTGGCTCAGCTGGCCTGAGAAGGTGGGGGATTCTTGTGGGGTGTTACTCTCAGAGTATTAACAAAGAGTATGGTTTACATAAAAGTAACTAATCTTATTTCTGAGAGTTTGCTATGTATTTGAGTGCTAAATGCTTTATTGTTCTGTGTGTTTGATTGAGTCCTAAGTGCTAAGGGCATGCATTGTCAAGTGAATCCTATTCTTAAAAAACCCCAGTGGAAAGTATGCTATTACTATTACCACTCTATAAACTTTGCAAGAAATAGAGCAGAGCTTTGAACTCATATTCTCTGGCCTCAGAGCTCAGGTCTTAGCAAAGATGCTACACTATCATTACCCATAGTGTATCACATAGGAACATCACCAAGAAGGCTGTTTGTTCTTCTTGGACCCAATAATCACTCTTGCCCTTGGGCAAAAAGCTCAGTTTTAGCTTTGATGAATTTCCTTTTGAAACTGGAAGTTAATAAGTTGGGTAGAAAATAAACCTGCAGATATGAGCTTTGATAATGGCAGATGGGTCGCAAGATCTAGGCATTGGAGTGTTTTTTTTTTAAGTGTATCTATCCAGTGTTCTACATTATTCACTTCACATTTCTCCAACATGGCACTGTATTATACAGGTAACACATGACCATGGCAGGATCTCGCTCAATCCCATGCTCCTTGGCATCTCAAATGGGCACATCAGCAAAAGAATTTGTCTGCCACTTTGGTGCTTTTCTGAAGACAAGCATTTTCTTTATATTCTGGAGACAAAAAAAAAAAAAAAAAAAAGAAAGAAAAGAAAAGAAAAAGAAAGAGAAAAGAAAGGAAAAGAAAGGAAATAAAAGGAAAAATCTCTCATTAACCTGCCAGAGCCTTATGAAAATTTTGAGAAGTCAAGTTCAGTCTTACAATGCGTGAATGTTATTTATCTTAAATACTCCAAATTTGGCATGCTGGTAGGGTGGTTGGGGGTTGGGTGGGGGGGAAGGTAGGTGACAAGGTTAGGTAGATTTATTAGCATCCTGTCAGGAAATTTCCCATGAGCAGAGAGAGGTTTGCCAGAAAATTCAGTGTAATTGATGGGAGCAAGTTGGACTAATTCTTAGCAGATCTGCACTGGCTCTCTGTTCACACCTTTCCTTTACAGACAACAAAATGTACTGAGCAGAGAGCTCATTAAGAAGACTTTCCTGCAAACACACACTTCGCACCAGGTTTCTTTCCCCTTCCTTTCTTTCATATAATTATTTCAGTTACTTGAGAAGATACAAGCATATATTGGAAACATTACTGAATAGGCAATGATTTTTACTCATTTGTATGTATCTTTTATCTCTCTAAGGGAAAGACTATACTTCAGGGAATAAGGATTAACAAGAAGCTGGTATCTGTTCTGTGTTTCACTCTGCTTTTACTAAAGGATTAGGGGTTTCAACTCTTGGGTCTAAAAGCTAACAGGGCAGAGATATGATAGTGGGAAGTTAGCCTTTGAATTAGGATAGTTGGGTCCCAGTCACAAGCTTGCCAGCTCTCTGGCCCTGAGCCAGCTACTTAAACTTGCTGAGCTTTGGTTTCCTCGTTTGAAAGGTGAGGTTAATGATACCCATCTCACAGGGTTCCTAATAAATATTAAATGAAATGAAAAATGTCATAGTTACTTGACCTGAGCATCTTTCAATTTCTAGTTCAAGCACTGCCTCCCCTGAAAAGCCTTCCCTGATGCACCCAAGCAATGATAGTCCCCATTATCGAGAAGTTATGATGTTGCCACACACCATGTAGCACGCTGTATATGCTGTAAGTCATTGACTCTTGAGAATCCAAAGACAGAGAAAGAGACTGTGGAAAAGGGAAAGAGAAGCGGGGAGGAAGAGAGAGAGAGAAAAGAGAATGAGTTCTCACATAATTTTCGTCAAGATATCCATCCTTTCTAAACTTCAGCTTCCTTATCAGTAAAACATTAAAATTATAAAGCCCAGATCTTAACTATTTTCATGACTAAATGAGATGATTTATATTATATGCTTTCCACAATGCATGCATAGCAAACTAGTAATACATGGAATCTAATATCCTTGTTTCTGATGATGAGTTTTATTTTCTTTTGCAAGGATTTCTAGCATGTGTTGTATTCTGGATTCCATTCTCTGATTTCCCTTGTTCATTTCAGTTTCTACCTGTTTTACAAGTCAGTGAGGAGGTTGGAGTCCATAGTTTTTTGTTTTTTTTTTTTTTTTTTTTATCATCTCTGGATAGCATCAATCACACAGAAATGCTCAAAAACTTCTTTGAAGAAAAAGTAAAGAAAGTGAGGGAGAGGAGGAAGGAGTGAGGGATGATACTGTAACATACTTTGTAAAGTGTAAGTAGCTGCATAATGTGAAAAACTAGCACAGGAAACACCACAGGGGTAACAGGTCAACCTAAGTTCTGGTCAGACTTTTTTTTCATAAAGTTGTCGTTTCTATTGAAAACTATAGCTCTGCTCTGAAAATGCTCAGAAATGCTCTGAAAGCATTTCACAAAGACCAGAGGAGCAAGAAAAGAAAAAAAAATATGTTCAAACATTGCCGTGTGTGAATTTTAATGTATTTTTTCCCATTCCTTTCTTCTATAGGAGGAATTGATTCTCTAAGGGAGACTTTTCACAAGGTAGCATATTCCCATGGCTGGATCAAATAGCTAACATTGCAAAGGGAGTTGAAGGACTTCTGATTCTTGATAAGCTGAAATGATGTGTCCCAGCCAAGGGTGATTTTGGCCAAGGAAGCTCAGATTTCTAATCCAGCCTGATTAGCCTATTCCCCGTTCTAGAATTTTACACACACCTTCTTCTCTCTTGACAGAGTAGTTTCAAGAAACCAAATGAAATGCCCTTAGTGAGAGTATTTGGTGTCAATGGTGGTGCTATCAACTCTGTTCAGAGCTCAGCTTTCATGTTGTGTGGCTGAGGTACCCACCCCTCCTCTCCACCTGGTCAAATACAGCTATGTTGTTACCTAACACAAACCTCTCTTCCCTTGTTAGTCATCAAATATACAAACAGCCATTCTTTTTTTAAAAAATTTTTTTTAAATGTTTATTTATTTTTTAGACAGAGAGAGACACAGCATGAACGGGGGAGGGGCAGAGAGAGAGGGAGGCACAGAATCAGAAGCAGGCTCCAGGCTCTGAGCCATCAGCCCAGAGCCCGACGCGGGGCTCGAACTCGCGGACCGCGAGATCGTGACCTGAGCTGAAGTCGGACACTTAACCAACTGAGCCACCCAGGTGCCCCCAAACAGCCATTCTTGACACACACATTTCTGTCTCTTACCACATTATGGCCTTTAGAGGTTAGGAATTTTGAAAGGAAATAGAAATCTCAGAAAGTGAAAGGTAAGGTTTCCTCTGCTCTGCTCTGCAGTTTAGTGGCACCAATTAGTATAAAGCAGAGCTGGGCGAGGCTTACAGATGACTTTTGTTTGTTGCAACAAGGTTGAAAAATAACTTTAGATAGCATTTTAAAAATGGGATATTTCAAATAAAAATGAAAGTCATTAGCTACTCTTGGCGAATCAGAAGACATTGCAATATTGGTCCTGCTGCATTTCCAGGACACAAATTTCCAAGAGATCAGTGGCAATGGGTTTAGACATTCTTCAGGTGGCTGCAGCCCCAGTGTTTCCTATCACCTCACCAACACCACAGTTGGTGGCCAGTTCTAATAACTAAATGTGAAAATGCTTAAACTCTAGAATTCTTTTTTTAAGTTCATTTATTTATTTATTTTGAGAGAGAGTGTGAGCAAGTGGGAGAGGGGCAGAGAGAGAATCTCAAGCAGGCTCTGCACTGTCAGCTCAGACCCCAATGTGGGACTGGATCCCAAGAACCAAGAGATCATGACCTGAACCAAAATCACAGGTTGGACACTTAACCAACTGAGTCACCCAAGTGCCTCTACATTAGAGTTCTTAAGTCAAATGTACTTTATGCATTTGCTTTGCCTGCTTCACCTCTGGAGTCATTTGATGGTGTAGCCCATGGTATAAAGGAGAGGAAAAGGACATTCCAAACTAGACGTGTTACATAATATTATTTCATTAGAGTATCTCTTTTTCTTCTCTTCCTCACTCTCTTCTTACATTTCCCATCCCCCCCCCCCCAGGGATAAATAAATATCTTTATTCCCAATGAAAGATGAATAATCAAAGACTTTCAGCTTGTGGACCCAGAGAAAAATTCTGCTTCTAAGTCCTGCAGTTTCACTTCTTGTTTAGGGCGTTAAATGTCACTAAAATCAATAAGAGGTTAAGGAAAAAAATAGCAAAATGTCTGTTGTCATACTAACAGGCAATAGTAGAGCAATAGTAGAAAATCGTAAAACAATCATGTTTCCACTTTACAGGCCCACTTTCCCCAAACTAATCAAACCCTTCAATCCACAGAACCTTCCACAGTAGGTCTTTTTTTTTGCAAAGAAAGACCAAGGTTCCCCACATATACTCTTCCTGGCAGAAAATCCTCATCTTATTTTTTTCTTCTAATTCAAAAATAAATATTTTTCCCTTCTAATATCTTCCAGTCTCATTTTAAAATGAAAATGGTCAAACGCTAGATGGTTGCCTTATCCTTTGTCGTTTTTTTCATTTTTATTCGATCCATTCTCTACTTTTTTTCATGTTTTGTTTTTCTCCAAAATTTTGCTTACATCACTAAGCTTTTCATTTTTTAACTTGAATTTATATTGCTCTTTAGCCTTATGTCCATAACAGTTGAAATACATGGGAATTCTTCTACCTTTATTTTTCTGTATTACAATGCCTTAAGTTGTGTGTGTGTGTGTGTGTGTGTGTGTGTGTGTGTGTGTGTGTTGGCCTTTACGAAATACACTCTACATTGACGTTTCACCATTTGTTACCCACCCCACTCTGTCATAGCTTTTGATGTTTTTAAATGCTTACAAAGTAGCCCAGCCCCAGAGTGAACTTTCTAAAGACCACACATGATCAATTTCTGTACCCACTTAACAACCTCCAGGTGACTCTTCAGTGACCTCAGATTGAAATACAAATGCTTTATCACTCACAAGGCTCATCATGGTCTGCTGTCTCTCTTGCTTCCCAACAACATCTGTTTCATTCCCCCATCCAGATACCAGCCATAATGCACAATCCAGAGGGTTTTGAATACCATACTGCAGATTTGGAACTTTCTGCATATGTGCATTGAGCATCTCTGAAGGATTTTAAGCAAAGGAGTGCAATTATGTGAACTGTGCATTAGAAAGATTTCTCTGGGGAAAACTGTACAGCAGGCCCTATTCAAAAAAAAAAAAATGATGACTAAGAACTGCATCAGTGTGTTTTTATTTGTTCAGACAAAGAGGTATAGAGGGACTGAATCAGGCTCTGGGAATGGGAAAGAGGGGCTAGAGCTGAATGTGGAGATAGCCAATTCTGCAGTTTACAGAAGTTTAGATAAGAGGGAAGGGAGCCTACCAAAGAATGACTTTAAAATTTTGAGCCTGAGTAAATGGAAAAATCATGATGTCATTAAGGTGTGAAACATACATTAAGTTTGGGGTAAGATTGTGGGGAGGTAGAAAGTAGTAATGAAAATGGTGAATTGGGGTCATCTATAGAGAGAAATCTAGCAGGTGGTTATAGCTCAGATTATCGGATGAGATTAGAGATATAGATCTAGGGTCCTCTACTTAAAGGCAGTTGCTGAATCCATGGGATGATTCACATGAGGTCATCAAGGGAGAGAATATGGAATGATATTATTAAGGAGAGAAATTTGATGGGAACACATTTTTTAAATTATAGGTAATGGAGGACAAACCAGACAAAAATTTGAACATGAGAAATTGGCATGTTCATTGCACCATTACTTTCATTTTCCCCCCTATTGGACAATACTCATATCCAGAACTTATAATACTGGCTAACCAATTCCTTCCACCAGACAAGAACTGTTTCTTGAGTCTGTACTTGCATATCCCATTGTGTTAACCAACGGTATTGCCCATTAAAGTAGGTAAATCTGATGCCTCCAATTCCATTTTTTCCAATGAAGTACATCTGGATGTCAAAGTGATTGGCATAACACTAATGCATAATAACCAGAAGTTGAATTTATCTTCCAAGATCTTAATAGAGGATCCTTCTCAGGAGGAAACCTTTCAGACTTATCTGTTTTAGAAAAGAAATCTGTTTGCTTTTCATTTGTTTTTCACTCTATTTCTGTCATTTTTTTCTTTTTAATTACCAGAGATATTTATATGGAAACCTTCGTGTTTTTTGTAAGATTTCATGGTTGATACCTTATCTCTTCCCATCATGCTAATTATTTAAGCTGCAGCAGAATTTCCTTTTAGTATATACGGTTTCCTTAATGTGAAGGGCATTAGATGTTAAGAGTCGAATAGATGAATAGAAACAGGATATTTAATGTGTGATAGGGTGGGAGGGAGGGGGTTGGAGGTGACTGGGAATATACCTCAGGAACTCTCAGATCTAAGAGAGTTGACTGGATTTCAGAGGGAATTGGAAAGTAGGATAATGCAAGAATTGCACTGAAAGAGGTAAGTGAGAGCTCCAAACCAAAACACATTAGAGGAATAGGGGCTGATGAGTTCAGAAACAAGACTATTCTGGAAGCTTGTGGAGCTGGAACATACCTTCCCACTGTGTTCTGCAAAGATGCACCTCCTCCTTGTCATACAACATTTGGAGAATTTTTGAATTGCCAAAGAAGTGGTTCAGAATGCACTGCAAGAGTTGTCCAGCCACGTGCATTGATTTACATGGAACCCATGGAGTTCAGTCACATAGAGATCTGTGTAAAGACCTGAAGGCCTCCAAGAAGCTTAGACCAAAAGGAGATAAGGTGAGGTCCCTAGGGAGATTTACCACCAACAAATTACAACCTGACCTTAGGCAAAACTAAGTGGTATGACTAGGATGTTGAAGAAAGAAAGTATTTCCAGGTCAAGTTTGAAGCTGGTTCTAAACATCCTTAGATCTTCTTTCCCTGCATGTCTGTTTTGGAGAAAAGATTATTTACAAGGGAAAGAACTGTGCCACTAGGAGCTTTACTGTTTTTCTGTGGGAGAGACCTCTGAAAGCACTGCATTCCGACAGGAGGAAGATGTTTTACTTCTGCTATGAGAGACAAGGGCCCTAGAAGGCAGTGGTCTAGATGGTTGCCACTCCATGGTTAGGGGGAGGGCACAGAATAAAATCTTTCAAGTACATGTACATCCTCCAGAGCATGGGATTGGGACCTGATACTTGTACGAAGCTCTTCTCCCACTATGGAATCTCTACAGAAAATAAGTAGAGAAGGAGATCCTAGGGCAAGTCTAGATGTCTTGCTAATCAAACAGATGAGCGCTGGAAGCATTGCAGCAAATTACAGAGTTCTTCTAAGTAGGATATATTGATATCTTCATGATTTTAGTGCATGGGCTTGCTCATATTTGGTCAGCATGATGGCATCTAAAACAAAATAAGAAAACTGTAAAATGAATGGATCCATTCCTCACCATTTGTATCCAGTGGTATACATTATGTTTTTCTTGGCCACCTCTCTTCCTATAAGCAAGATGGGGTGGTTCTAAGAGCCATATGTGTCTCTCAGGACACCCAGGACACCCAACCTGAAGATTCTCTTCCAAAAGTGCCCTCAGCCCTACTCATTGAAGAGATTAGCAGAATGGCCCATGTTACTATAACAGCAGCAAGAATGCATGTATGCAGTGATGCCCTAAGAATGTTTTATTTAGCCTCACTGATCCTGAGGATTGTGTGTCACCAAGTCACTTTCAGAAATCTGTTGTCTTTTAAAGAAAAAGGAAAATATAAAATCAGTTGGTCTCAAGCAATGGGGAAAATCATCTCATTTGCAGACTGTTACTTAATGAGGCTTCTTGGTAACTTTTCAGAGACAGTTTTATACATTGAAAAGGAATATTTCATCTCCTCACTGTGCTTTACAGGCTCAAGAAAGAGGAACTATTAAGTGTGTTTCCTGAAGTGATGCTAAATAGGTGAGTAGCACATATTCAGACCAGGAGGAAGCTGTCTTACCATTGGACCAGGGACTCCTGTTTCCCAGACAAAGTTCATTATCATGCTGGCTTCAGACCTTTAGCTGCAATCATTTGAAAGGAGAAGAAAGAAGTATATGAGGAAAAAATTATGTTACACTACAGTCTTCAGTAATTCCAGTTAAGAAAACAAACAAAACAATACAAAACAAAAAAACCTGCTAGTGCTTTGGGAGGCATAGTTCTTGTTTTGTTTGTTTGTTTAAAGTGATGTCTCTTTGGTTCCACCTCTTCTTTCACTTCACCTGCGTTTGCTTGACAATTGTGCCTGTACTCCCAAATATCCCCAAAGGACCCTGTTGATGTAAGGCCGATTTCATTGAAAGGGAATGGCGTCCTTCACTCAAACCTACAACTCAGTTATTTTTTCTTTCTAGAAGCTTTCCTAGATTTTCTGACCCTATTTTGAAATGGAACTTGTCTTCTTTTAATCCCCCTAAACTTCTTGCACAGAAAGGAACCCTGTTGGGAAGTCACACAAAGTCACACTGTTGGGAAGTGGCCCAGGCCATCTGGTTCAACCATATTTTCAGCTTCTGTAATACAGCAAAGGATATTTTCCCAACATTCAAGAAGTACGCTGGGCCTTCTCCACAATAAGCCAGATCATCCTAGCATGAGGGAATAATCCTAGCTAATGACACCTAATCCATACAGATTGCTTACTATGACTAGAAGTTTCACAAGTATTATTACAAGGCTGTATAGGGTACAGATTAATCGTGTGACTTTCAGAGCCAGAGACATGGGGTTCAAATCCTGCTATTTAATCTCAATGTGACCTTAGCTGAGTTGCTTAACTTTTCTAAGTCACAAATTCTTCCTTAATAAAATGGGGATAATTATAGCTTTTGTATGTTGTTGTCAGGGTTAAATGAGATAATGAAAAATAGAATAATTATCATAATATTTGACATGTTAAAAAATGTTAATTATTTTTTACTATCCTTTGCTTATGTCCAAATGCTCCAATGTAATTTTCAACACCCTATTATATGCAAGGATCATAGACCTTGAAATTGATACCCAGTAGAACTAATAGTTGAAGCCCAATGAGATGATAATTATAATTGCTTGGCACATATTTTTCTTCTCCACACAATGGATTTTAAGTCAGCTCAAGAAGCTTATTGGCAGTGCTGCTCTAGATTGGTGTTCTCTGTTTTTGAAGCAGAGGATGATTCAACCAGATTTCCCTAATTTTGAGCTTTGGAATCTAGGATTGAATATTTGTTATAGGGAATCTAGGGCACATAACCAGAGAGACCAGAATAATAAATATCATACTCACTTTTGGAAAAGGAAAAGATAAAACTTTGTCTCAGGACTGCTTGAGGGTGAATACTTTGTCTTCCCATATTAAACACATTTTTTTTCTTTTTTGGTCTCTCTCTCTGTCTCTCTCTCTCTCTCTCTCTCTCTCTCTCTCTTTCACACACACACACACACACACACACACACACACACACACTTCCCAGAAGAACAGTTCAGGTACCTAAAGGAAAGTTATGAAGAATTATAATATTTGATCTCATAAAATATTTTGAATTGTTCCAAGGAAGGGTGAAATTCTCAAACTCTTGGAGTTGTGTTCTATTAGCACTATTCCTAACAATAATTACTGTGGTCATTAGTCTACATTGGTATCACCACTTTCTGTGATAACCCTTATTGAATTGCTAGCAAGTACACAGAACTCCCCAGTTCTGCAGGCTCTGTGCTAAATCACCAATGCCATTTCCTGTAGTAGAGCGCCCCCTAGCACCTCTGCACACCTCTGAGTTAAATTTGTTCTCTGAGACCCCCAAGAATAGCTACTAAATATCAGGGTCAGTTTTCACCATTTAAGGATCTAGGTTCTAGAAGAGCTTAAGTGCTCAGCATTAACCTGCTTATATTTGTTCATCTGACCTCATAGCAGCTGGAATAGGCAAAGAGAGTTTTTGTACAGCCTAATCTGCCAGAAGCAAAGCAGATTGGCTTTTTCTCAGGTTACACTTGAGTATAAAAATCCCATTAATTTTGTCAACTCAACTTAATTCTTTTTATCTACTAATGATTGTCCTTTGGAATGATTGCAGTAAAGGAGTGGGCAGACTTTTATTAGGCAATGTTTAAAGCTTGTGTGTGTGTGAGAGAGAGACAGAGACAGAGATAGAACAAGCAGTAGAGACTGACTTTATAGGCTTATGAAGTTCACTTCTTAGTTTATCCCTGAAATGAAGAGATTTTGGCTCCTGTGTTATTTGTATTTAATTTGTGTGGCCCACCTTGGCATTAGATCAAAGCTTTGGGTCCTGTTTTAAAGCATTTGCATGTCTGGGAAGAAGGTGGTAGGCTCACGCAGGAGAACATAAGAACGTATTGCTTAAACCTCTCTCCGAAGGCAGGGAGGGCGAGGGGGAGGTGTGAGAGATTTTAAAAATAAGACATGCTGCTAAATTCCCTGCCAACCTCCGTTCATGCTGAGTGGAGTGTAAGTAACAAGTATCAGATAGTTCCTCCAGATGTCAGCTATTTAAAGAGGCACGTGCTGGAAGTGCTGTGGACTTATCCCTGGGAGCAGTAAGGTGGTGGTGGGGATGCTGGTGGTGGCAAGTATTGGAAGGGGATGTCTATTGTGAAGACATTTTATCAACAGCAAATGCATGTTGGAATATATTTGTGCCTTTGGGAAGTAAGAAAAATTAGAAGAAGAAATGACCTAATAACTTGGGAAGGCCATCATATCAAACTTAATGCAAGTAACATCTGAGTTTTAAATGTATGAAGCAAGAGGGACATCAGGAACCCTCACTCCCTGTAGAATTATCATATTATCTTTGAGAAATTGACTAAGAAGCCAAGAAATGGTATAATGAGACTAATGATTATTCCAATTCAATTTTAAACTGTTCTCTATTATTTACCCTAAACCAGACTGAAAAAAATAAATACAAAAGGATAATCTTTTGTAATGTTTTGAATCTCAGCAGCTAAGGATTTCTTGTAAGACCTGTTGAAGATAGTAACGATTGGGACCAAAATGTAGGGTCACTTCGGCTTCTAGTTTTCAGAATTTGTAGCATCAGTTTCTTAATCTTTAGCATAGTAAATTCTCACTCTCCTCCACCAGCTCATTTGGTGTTTTCTTACCACATTCATGCTTAAAACTCTCTGCAGAGGACCATACAAAATTTTAAAACAATCTGTTCTTCAGTTTCTACAAATTCAGACTCAGTTCCTTTCCTTAATTCAAATCTCAGTGCTGTTTCTTAATAACTAGAGGAGTTCCAAAAGCTGTTGTTTTGTAATTTCTCTGAGGCTTAGTTCTTCAGGTTTTGTGTGGTAATGAAACCAGCAAGCTTTCTGCTCCTGGCTTATTGTCAGTAACAAACTTACTTAACTAGTCCTTCCTTTCTGTTTGGAGATGACATTGGGCTCAACTCATCCCTTTTGCTTTGTGTGAATCAGATACCCAAATAAAAACACTCACCTCAGGGTGGAGGGAGGAGGGGGTGGGTAAAAAAAAAAAGTGGGTAGCCAAAAAAAAAAAAAAGGAGTGTATGATTAGGTGAAGGTAGCCTTGCTAGAATAGAAAATCTGGTCTGTTTCTTAAACCCCACATCTGTCCCTTTGAGAAATTGAACAAAATGGAGGTATCATTTGGTTATGTCAAACACAGTGGGATCAGATGCCCTTCAAACAAACCGAATTTGAGAGACACCGTGGTCATGATTTGTGGTTGTTTTTGTTTGTTTGTTTTTGCATGTTTGTTTCTTTGTTTTTTTCCTTGCCTTTCCTTTTCTGGGTTCTTCTGGAGGCATCCCAGGTTGACACATTTGCAGAAAGAGATAAGAGGCAACCAAACAGAGAAGAATCACAACCTGTGTAGTCACTGTGTGGTTACTTGTAAAACGGTCCCGGTATCCTATCTTTAGTTAGTCCCTTGATAGGGCAGGAGAGACTGTGAGCTTTTGTTTATGATGTTAAATGAAGAACGCTGTGTGTCAGAAGGACTCCACTTCCTTATCTGCTGTTCACAGCTACAGGAGGGGAGCTGTTGGTTTTTTCTTCTGAGCTCTTCTTCCAGTTTTTTTTTTCCTACCTTCTGATTCACATTGTCTCATAAAGAAAACTTCTGTCTTTTGAATGAAGAACTTGTTCTGTTGTCAAAAGTTACAGCTTCTCTAGTGTTTTTCTAGGACCCTTCTATGCAAGGAACATCATCGTGATTCTTGTATCATTAGAGTAATGCTTTAGTTTTTCCCATATTTATACCAAGTTTTTCTTCTTCAACTTGGAGTCATAGCTTTGAATGAATACTGAGTCCAAGATTAATAATTTGGAATATTCTGGAAGGAGCAGTGAGCTATATTCAGTATATTACATGGGGAGAACTTGGGGTAGAACTTGGTAAGAACCTTAAGCCCATTTTATTTCTGTGATTCCTTCTCCCCCACCCTTCTCCTTTCCTATTCAGTCTGTGCAGAGTGCCATTCAGTCAACTGTACCAGAGGGCAGTTGCTGATGAATTTGTACAGTGGAATGAATGACACTACTTGTGGATTGCCCTGAAATTCCTTCAAGCCTTATAAATATATTTACTATTTCATATTTTTCTAATATCTGTGATCTGCAAAGGTGTATGTCTACCTTATTATTGCCTTAAAGAGTTGCCAGTCATGTTTGTCATAAATAAATACACATAACATACTATGTATTTAAAGAAGATTCATATCTCTACACATTCTCTTTTATAAGGGTCTAGCCAAAATTGAGTAATGTTGTAAGAATGAAACATAAAAGACAAATCCTGGGGTCCTGACAGGTAGGAAGGGTGGCATATCTTAATAAAGCAGTGAAAATCAAGTGATTGATAACAAATTAAAATGGAAAAGAAAACTCTCCTTCATTTAAGGCCCATGGAACTAGGCTAAACCAGAAAACAGACCCACGTTCCAGAGTACTTCTGACAAGTCCCCCACCCCACCCCCACCCCCACAGCCACCTACAACATAGGTGTATATTGTCTCTGCACGATTTAGTATCTTGTGCTCTTCTGCATTTCTCAGTTTGAGGGCTGAATTCCTCAGTATCCTTGCCACATTACAAAAATAGAAAGCTCCGTATCATAGTCATACCATCACCTCTCTTGCCGCCCACAGCGTAACAGAAAAGCAGGCAGGCCTCAGTTTTCAAAAGAGTTGTATTCCAAAAGTTATTTGATGAATTATGAGAGCTCAGATTATGTTTTTTCAGAGATACAACATGTTCTATTTCCAGAATTCAGATACCTGCTAACTTAGAACATTGCCAAGTATCCCAGTCTAGAGCTACTATAGTCAAGTACCTGGCCATATAGGAAGTGTTTTCTAAAGGGATAGTGTATTTGGAATTCTAGTTTAGAATGCATTCCTTGCCACTAGAGATTTGATAACAAGATCTGGTCTACCCAGCCATGAACTTGTGTCTCCAAAGATTCCAGTCCAGGTAGTTTTTGTATCTGGGTCAAGGTCAGAGTGAAGAGGAGACTCAAGAACAAGAAAAGGGCTCCAGCTGGAGAAGATACAAGATGTTCTAGGACAGAGTGAAAAAGAGAGTTGGGTGTATTTGAGGGGAATAATAGGCATAGGAGAGATGGGGAGATGAAGGGAGAAGAGATAGTAGTTGAAGGAGAAGGGCTTTGGTGGTTAATAAAGAATAAAAAGCAGAACAGAATTCAGTTAAATTCAACAGTTTTTTTTTTGAGCACCCAATTCTGTATATACCGGAAAGTGAGCAAAGTTGAGTGAGATGCTAGCTCCATACCCAAGACCTCCCGTAAAAAGAGGAGAGAGGAGTATATTCAGATTAGCATCACAGAGAGAATCTGTTCGGTCCCAGTTAGAAATTCAGTAAGAGTGCAAGATGGAGAGATTTGTTCCTTTTTTTTTTTTTAAGTTTATTTATTTTCAAAGAGAGCACAAGTGGGGGAGGGGCTGAGAGAGAGGGAGAGAGAGAATCCGAAGCAGACTCTGCACTATCACCATGGAGCCCAACACAGGGCTTGGACTCAGGAAACTGTGAGACCATGGCCTGAGCTGAAACCAAGAGTCACACGCTTAACCAACAGAGCCACCCAGGTTCCCCAGTAGAGATTTGTTCTGACTTACGGATTGGGAAACATTTTGTGGAAGAGGAAATGTGGGGGGTGGGGCTGAGGACTTCAATTCCCTGGAATAATTAAAGATAGAAGGATAAGCACAGTCCAGGAAGAAAGTGGGTAAGATCAAAGTCCAAAGGTGAGGAGTTGCAGGGGAGGTGGGGGTGAGAATGAGGATGTGCCTAGAGAGGAGAGGATTCCAAGTAGTGATTTTACCTTCTGGAGTGGATTTTCTCCTTCAGCACCATGTATTCTCTTTGGCCTCCAAAGAGACCCTGGCCCCATGGGTACGTTGTAGCCATAGTGGTGTAGAAGGAGTAAAGGTGAGAAAGGGTAGTGAGGAGAGGATTGGGGGCTTTGAGAATCTGGCAGCTGGGGGCTAGAGGTCAGGAGATTTTTTGTTTGTTTGTTTTTCCTACAAGTTGACTCTCCTCTCTCCCAAATGTCCTTTGTGTGGCTCTCAGATGCCAATTAAGTGAGAATGAGGAGAGAAGCATGGTTTTGGATCTCAAATTACGTCTCAAAGTATTTCAAACAGCAGCAGGGAAACACAGGGGAAGAGAATTTTTAGAGAAAATAGTTAGGGCCCAGAATGCTGGTTCACACATTGCATAAAGTTGGTTGTAAGAAAGACTGGATCAGTCTGTCTTTCATGAACTAATAATCTGCTTCCGTTCTCTTGGGCTCTCTTGCCTACAATTTTTATGAAAAGGTTAAGTGAAGTGCCCAATTTTTAGATTTCTCTTCATGTACATAAACCCCTGCAGTATGCCAACCAGGGTCGGGGGTGCTCTCTGATCACTGAATTTAGAGACATGGCAAGAAGGGAGTAGAAGAAGAAGAATCTTTGCAAATATTTGTCAAAGGTATAAGGTTTTTGTTAAAAAGTTGAAATGGCCATTTCTATTTCAGGAGTTAGGAAAGAGGACACATGCAGACAAAGAGGCAGCCACACTGACTACAAGGGCTGCACACATGAAGAAGCTCCCTAGCAGAGAGAGAGAGAGAGAGCTCTGCATTACACAGAAGGCAAATGGCTACTGACATTCACAGGGGAAAGTGGATGTTTCCTGGGTCCATATCAGCACAGATAGGTACAAGGTGTGGGTGGAGGCTTGTAGCCCTCAGCCTCCACTTCTTCTATTGGCTTTTAGGGCCTGTGTATAAGATTGCTGCTGGGATTCAATCTGCAAGACCTCTGCAGCTGGAGGTTAAGAGTCTAACACACTTAAAATGGGTGTATGTGTAAGTGTGTGCACACACATACCTTAACCTTGAGTTAAGGTGAAATGTTCAACTCTTGTGAAATCATGTTTTGATATCTTTATAAAGAGTGTATATGTGTATCTTATTCAGTAATAACTAGGAATAAGCTGGAACACGTTAACAATCAAATTAGGAGGCAGGAGATTTGGATCTTATTTTTACTGGTGTTTTTAGTGTGTCTTTGAGCACAGTATCTTCCTAGGATTCAGTGTTTTCACCTGTAAAATGAGGGATTTCATAATCAGTGGTTCTCAAATATCTGAAGGTTATAAACTTATTTTGAAAATACGAAGAAATCTTTGGACCTTCTTTACAGAAAAGAGGAAGGAAGGAAGGGAGGGAGGGAGGGAGGGAGGGAGGAAGAGAGGGAGAGAAAAGGTACTCCCAGAGGAAATTGAATGCAGTTTCAGGAAGGAGCTTTATACACCATTTTCAGGGCTGTTATATACATCCATAGAGATTATTCATTAAATAATTATGTAAGGTAGACTTACAGAACTCCAAAGGGCACAATTTACATAGAGTAAGGTATAAAAGGCACCCCTTTGGAGGTGTACAAAGAGATGTCCTTCTTTATAGCAGTTTCCTGAGCTCTGGCTTAAGAACTCTTGAGCCAAACAAGATGTAAAGTTCTTTATGGATTTAAATGTCTCTTATTCCACAAATGTCATTGTAATAACAATAACAATCTTTAATATTAGTCTAGGCTGCATAACACAATACAATAGACTGAGTGGTTTACACAATAAAAATTTATTTTCTCATGGTTCTAGAACTGGAAGTCCAAGATCCAGGTTCCAGTAGGTTAGGTTTCTCCTGAGGCCTCTCTCCTTGACTTGCAGATGGCCACCTTCCCTCTTATCCTCACATGGCCTTTTTCTCCATGCTCCCATACTCCTGGTGTTTTTTTCTTCTCTTCATAAGGACACCAGTCTGATTGGATTAGGGCCCTATCCTTTTGACATCATTTAACTTTAAGTATATCTTTAAGAGTTCTTTCTCCAAATATAGTCACATTAGGGGTGAGGGCTTCAACCTATGAATTTGGGGTAACATAGTTCAGTCCATAACAAAGCCCAGACTGATAAACACATTGCAGATAGTAATAATTAACAACCAAGATGAAAGAACATCTTCTAAATCCCCTGCATGTCAGAAAAACACACAAATAAACCTATCAAAAATTAGAATGAAATATGCTGTTTTTTAAAATGGGGATTTATAATTGATAATAAAATCTATTGGCAACTGTCCTTATTAAAGGGAACACTCTCAAAGAGGCTTATTTAATACAGTATTCCCCCCACCCCCATCTGTGGGGGATATATTCCAAGTCCTCCAGTGGATGCCTGAAAAACCATGGATGATACCAAACCATATGTATACTATGTTTTTTCCTGCACACACATACACACATATAATTAGGTAACCGTAACTAGTAATTAGACAGAATAATTATAACAATATACTAATATAAAAGTTATGTGAATGTGATCTCTGTCTCTTTTGTACTATACTCACTCTTCTTCTGTGATGATATGAGATGTCCACATGATGAGATGAAGTGAGGTGAGTGACATAAGCATCACGACCTGGCATTACACTGCTACTGATCTTTTGAGATACATCAGAACGAGGGTCATTTGTTCCTGGACTTTGATAATGGGCAACTGAATCTGCAAAAAGCAAAACCATGGATAAGGGAGGACTCCTGTATTATTATTTTTTCAACTTGATGCTATAAAACAGAAAATAAACTTCGTTTGGAATTGGTCTTCAAGAGACCTGGTCAAAATGTATATACGGGGGATAGGAATGAATTAGGGGAGAAAAAATTGTAATAACTTATAAATATTTTTAGTTTCTGTTTCCTTTTGGGCCAGCATGTAATCATCTTCATATGATACAAATCAAGCAACCAAAAGTCTCTTCCACATCTGGTAAGTGGGGGTGGGGGCAGTTGGAAGTTACTATTTATGCTAATCTTGATTTTCCTTTAATCAGTGGTGGGAGAGTGGGGGCTGAAGAGAAAAGGCCAAGAGTTTCTTGTAATTTTTTAAATTTATTATTGCTCCCCCAGGATCACATTTAGTAACCACCATCCTCTGAGTAACTCCCCAAAGCAACAACCATTCTACACCCACCCCTAACTCCCCTGGTCCCAGCAGGAGCCAAATAAGAGAGACATTCAAGGAGAAGAGGCTTTGGAAATTTGCTAGATGTTGTTATTCCTAAAGCTTCACCATAACTGTGTGACGGTTTAACTTAGTGATGAATCAAACCTGTCCCTTAGTGGAGTTACAGACCCTCCAGAAATATTCAGCATCACCCAATAGCTCACCATCCTTTTGTCCTTCTTTCTTTAGACGCACCGACCTTACTCTGTTCATCTTCTGCACACCAACAAAATATACATTTTAGAAAATTACATCTCTGAAGCACAATGACTCCCTCAGGGATGCTTTACTTCCACACAGATACACTCTCTTGGTTGATATGGCTCACTCTCTGCCTGAACTGGGCTAAGATATATGCTTCTGAAGACTCTACCTTCCCATCCCTCTTCTATCACCACTCCCTTGTGAATTGTTTTCTTGATTCCTAGGGAATTCACAGTAAATACTTTGCTATCTACATTCATTTACTTGAATTTAACAAAATAGGTGCTTGGCCAAGCCAAGCAGGGGTGAGAGACAGCTGGGAAAATAAATAGTAGGTACAAGCATGCTATCAGGTATTATCATTCCAAAGTTGTACATCTCATTCACCTCATTTTCTATTATAAAAATTTAAATTAAAAAAAAAAAACTGAGAATCTACATGAGACAGTATATGGTTAAGTGAGTTGCCTAGTATCTGGCAATTAATGTTAGAGCCAAGAATCAAAATCCAGATACTTTCATTTCTAAAGCACTGTGACAATATCTGTCTCAACCATACCACATTAAATCATTGGAAATGATACATAATGGGGTCCCTTCTTTATTGGTTTAAAACTTTGTTTAAAAGCACAAAGATAGACCTTTCTCTGGTATAACTGTTTAAAAGCTTTCTGATATTCTCTGGCTCCAAGTTATATATACATGCTTTTTGTCTTCTATTTTTTCTTTCTTTTGTAGCTTAAAAATAAGCTCTGTACTCATTGTTGTCACTGATAATATTGCTCATAACAAAGTTCTCTTTTGGAATGTTATTTACAGGATTTTTACTCATATAGTACCAAAAGGAGCATCAGATGCATTTTCTTGGCATTTAGTTTCCAGATTGAGCAGTACTTTTAAAAAACTTCTAATTGATTTTGTTAGGATCTTGAGTTTTGGACTAGAGACTGGCATTCACAGGAAATGAACATCTTCCTTCTTCATAAAATAATTACAATAATGGTATAAATGTTCTTGAGAGTCACTCTGACCTAGAAAGGGAAGGAAGAAACTTCTGAGATAAAGAGCTTGGCTTTTGTTTGTGACAGGAACACAGGCAGTAAACCCGTTTATTAATATTTAATAATAATATTATGAATAGGTATAAGTTATCTAAGTATGGAATGTATTGTGGATTGTTCACTAATTTAATGTAACTGTGGGTGGCCTTTCCCATTTTCAGATAGTGAACATAACTATTTTTAATCTCTAAAGTGTAAATTGCCCAAGCACCATGTAATAAGTATCAATATCTAATGCAGAGTTTTAAGTATCATTCATTTCTAATGTATATAATTGCAAGTTGTTTATGTAAAAACATAGATTTTTTTTGCTTTAAGTATTGTACAGGAGAGCACAAGGGATGTATACATTATCAAATAGCACAACATTCCAAGATAATCATTTATATGCCATTTGCTTTATTTCATTGTAGAGTATACATTTTGACATATGTTGGATAACTTCTGATGAACATTTTTATAGTAAGAAAGAAGAAAATTAAAGAATTTGATCACAGGTCTCTTTCTAAAAGCACCCCTGTAATATTTTATTGTATACATAGATAATTAAGGACATAAATGTAGATTGACAGGCATATTTTTTTCAACAAAAAGCTATTATATTCATTCTCTTGGAGGCTCTACATAAAAGTAATATGTTGATTTTAAGATTTTTATCTTAGTTGTGTGTTCTTTGATTTCACTATAATGAACCAACGTGTGGCTACTTTTCTTTTTTCTTTCTTTTATATTTTCTAAAACTCTTAATCTCTGTGCTGTATTTTAGGAAGTTTCCTCAGTCTTGTCTTCCAGTTCATTAGTTCTCTCTTCAGCTGTATTTACATAATAAAGCCACTGACTAAAAAAAAATATTGTGTTGCATTTTCACAAGATTTTAGTTCTTATGTTTGTCATTTACCACAGTACCTTTTTTGCCTCTGTGATTTCTATAATTTCTTTATTAATCATTTCAATTATATTTATTTTACATAATTTTAATTGCCCTGTTATCGCACATTATTAGATTCCGATTCTCTCATTGTTATCTATTAACTCTCTCATAGTGGGTTATCTTCTTAGTAGATTATTTTATTTTTACAATCTTAGTTTATATTGATGTTGGTAGAAGAGCCAAGCATTCCTGACTCTAGAGTTTTATTCTAGAGGAATTTGCCAGTTTATGCTGACTTTGAAATGCTGTGTTATATTGTACAAGTCATTCTATGTCTCTGTATCTTAGTTTCTATAATTTTCTTAGGTTTCTTCTGAGTACCTAACTCTCTTTTTCTTGTCCATACCAACTACTGAAGAGAAATGGCCCTGTCTTGGCTGAGTACTTCTACTTTTTGTCCCAGGATTTTTAAGATTCATGTCTTTATTAAAGGGGGTTTGGTTTTACTTGTGTTCAGTCTACCAGGATTCCCTGCTGGGTGGTAAAAGGACAAAAGGGCAAGAAAGTCAGTGTACTCTCCCCATAGCAATGATTTCTTCACCAATGAAAAATGACCCCTCATATCACAGAAACAGCAGCTATGTAGGTGTTGCTACTGGAGAAAAACAACAACAATGATCTTTGGTATTTAAAATAGAAACGTAAAATTGTTAATGTGTCCATAGACAACTTGTACTGCATACAAAAATGAAAATGAAGTTCTAATGAAATAATTCTGGCTTCATTTTACAGAAGTTTAAGATTTCTCACCACCATGTATGAGGTTTAATAAACAGGTGTGTGTTATGATTTTTGCAGTACTCAGGAATTATGTCAGAGCCTCAAAATAAGGCCAAGAGATCACATTCAAGTAAATACTGAAGTAAAGGGCAAAGAAAAATTTATAAAGAAAATCTAATCAGTGTCAGATATAAATTTGAATAGAAACTTAGAGGTTATGACTCTATCCTCTCTCTTACTGAAAAACAGCAACCTCAGTGTCCCTAGAAGACTTCTGCTGTTTGAACATTTCCTGTGATGGAGAGCCCACTGCCTCATGAGGCATCTCTTCTGATTTTGTAATGGCTCCACATGTTGAAAGTCTTTTCCTTATTATGACATGCTTGTATATTTCAGAGTGTTTTGTTTCGTTTTATATACAGCAGAAATGTTCTCACCTACAGTAATTAAAGGTGTCTCAATACAGTTTCACACACATTCATTGAAGGTCTCTTATTGGCCTGGTATTGTGCCAGGTTTGAGATAGGAAGTGTTGTGATCTCCCTTTTACTGATGAGAAAATAGGTTTTCAAAGGTTAGGTAACTTGCCGAAGGTCACACATCTAGTAAAGAATGGATCAGAGATTTGAATATAAGATGTCTTCCTCTATAAATTAAGTTGTCTGAGCCTAGGACCAGGACCCTGCTCCCTGCATGATTCCTCTCTAAATCATGTAAGGCACCCAAATATAAACCTAACTGATTATAAAAGAATGTGACAAATGTTAACAGAAGACAGGAAAGAACAACTAATACTGCCTATCCAGATTTGGAAATGGTAGAACTTGAAGACCTAGGTATCATCAGTGCCGATATATTGTTATCTTAATATTGTTTTATCTATTTCAAGAATAGTCTGTTCCTCCTACTATAGCATAAACTTGCATCACAGTATCCTCCTGACCTCAACATAAGTTTTGGAAAGTGCTAAATTCTCAATACCACTAAGAAATGCCCTTATTACCCACCTGGTAAACATTGTTGGAGCTGCTTAGATAATAATCTGTACCTTCTGTTCAGAGAACATGCATCTTATTCCCCTCCAAGATTTCTCTAATTTAAGACTACATAGTGTCAAGGGGAAAGTGGTCAATTATTTTAGATCTCTGTCCCCCCATCTTAGAAGATGTGCCCTTCTTCAAATTGTGAGTGAGATAGACACTTGAATGCGATGAATGCTTGAACTATGATGTTCCCAGAATGAACTGCCATCTTACGAATCAGATCCAATGGGTATTTTAGCATCTGAAAAATGATTTCATGGAAGAAACTGAACAAAGGAAAACTGGCTATGCTACAATTTAACTTTTTATTTATATGGTGTTTATTCAACGCCTCTGAATATGGCCAGCCTGTCATTAGAGATAAAGCATGTAGCTTCCAACATGTGAGTTTCCCCTCCCGTTCCCTTCTTTTGCTTTTTCCTTGTTTTCCTTCCCTCACTTTCCATTTATCTTCCTTTCTTCCCCTTTACTTTAGTTGCCTTTCCTTATCCCATGAAGCACCTGTTTTGTTTTGTTTTGTTTGTTTTTTGAGTCAAAAGAAAAGTTGACACCTTTCTGAGATTCTCAGGCTTTACCAACGTAAGTGACAACTGAAAGCTAAGCTTAGGGTTTGACTCCTATAAGAAGCCCTCCGTGGATGATTCCACCGCATATTGATAATCTCCTTAATTTGCATTCCTGTTTCTCTACCTATATGAAATTATTGAGGGCCGGGTTCATAATAATAATGAACCTGAATATTTGCAATATTCTTTTCAAATATATCTACTTGTTTAACCCTCAAAACAATCCTGTGAGGTAGAGATTCATAATTATACTATTAAGAGAAGATACTTACTGAATATAAAGGAACTTGCCCAAGGTCGCACATCCAGTAAGTAGTAGATCAGGATTTGAACTCTAGTCCTTTGACACTCAGTTCACATGTCATCTTGTATATGAATCCCTCCTGATCGTTCTGATAGTACCTCCTCTCCCTACATTGGATTAATTCAATTCTCCATTCTTTTGTATACTTCATTTGCACCTTTATTCTAGCATAAATCACATTGTATTTGGGAGGCTGTATATATGAATAGAGTTTATTATTTTATATAAATATATATATAAAATATTTCCGCTAAGTTATACACTTCTTAGGGCCTTAAATCTTCTCTGAGTCCCCAGGACTTTACCTGATGCCTAACCCACACTTAGCATAAATTTAATGTTTGTGAAATAGATGAATTGATGCACCATATAATTGTTTCCTTCTATAGTGAGTAGAACCTAGTTCAGAGATACATTCACAGTAATTTGAAAGAAAACATTTACTGAATAAGAATACCAAATAAGTCCAATGGAAATTATTATAAGATTTAGAGGGGATGTCTTTTTGGGGGGGAGGGAGGCTAAATAATTAAAATGTACTATTTATTAGAGAGGAAAAAAGTAGGAAAAGAAATGGGAGAGAGAAGTAACCAGAGAGACCTTCAAGACCCCCAAGCAGACTGAGATTGTATGCGTTCCACCCTATTCTAGAAAATTATTCCTTTTACAACAATGCTGGGTGTCCGTAGCTCATACTGTCTGGCTCTGAGACCCTGGTGAGCTTTATTATTTCGGAGTTGGCTCGAAGGATATTTGTGAGAAAAGACATGATTAAGCTACTCTTCATTCTGTGAAATGTAGGCGAAGAGAATCCAATGAGTCAGGCAACACACAGGAGGGACTTTCGACATTTTGGAATTATACGGGAGCCTTTTTGTTTATCCAGTCTTCCTGAGATTTGCATCGGGAAGAAAACTATCTGCAGGGATGATTTTCAAGGAGTCATTTGGAGAAAGAGATAATTTTGTTCACATTTATTGATTATTGGTTTATGTGCCAGGCACTGTTTATACACATTTTACATATATTTCTGAATTCTCACAGCAATCATTTTAAATAGATAGTATGATTATTCCTATTGTACAGATGGAAAAGCTGAGATACAAAGAGGGTAAAGATCCTGTCAACATTTTCATGGCAGCTAAAAAGCAGAATCAGGATTTGAACCTAGGAAGTCTTGAGCACCAGGGGCCCAAATCTAAAGCTGTGTGCACTCTCAGCGTGCCCTGTAAATCTTTAACTTGGCAGTTATTGTATAAACATAAAAATTATCTTACTAATTCTGTTATTGTATAACAATAATTCATTTTGTTTGAGTCCTTAACACTGGATAAAGATTTACATGATGCTGAGGATATGAAATTTATATCTCTGATATCCACTGTAAGCTTAGTGAAGACTAATAAGGTTTTAAATGCCCAAATCTCTATGAGCAACTAATTGAATTCTGTCCTGGAGTAAAAGGAAAATTTGCTTCTATGATGAAATAATTTCACTTGGACTTTGAAGGGAGATGCTACACAGGAGCATTTCCTATTTTTCTTCTTCTTGAAGAAATGTGTGAAATTCTAATGAAGTAGATATCCCAGCAGTATTAACCAAACTCAAGAAATTTGGAAAATTTCCTAGAGAAAAAAATTTTAATGTCTAAACTCCTGATATCCCCATTTCAGCCACAAGGAGGACAAGAGAATAAGTGTGGATGTTTACAAGAAGGCTAAGTTAAAAGGAAGAGAAGTGATAAATACATTCTCTAAACTATAAAATTATGCAAGGATGCATAATTTTAAAATGTATTTTTAAATCAAATACATATACAAGTGATGCTTAGAAGAATAAAGCTGCTATTTTATACCCGTAAATGGGAAATATAATCAAAATCTGCATTTTTGCAGGATCACTTTCTCAAATAAATGAGCAGAGGGATGAATTATATGGCTATAAATAAATCTACTGACATAATAAAGCAGACTTATACTGTTTTACGGTTGTCACTGGAACCCTTGGATATATTTATAGGCATGTTAACAGCCACCTGTATTTTTTCAGGACTTTTATTTCATTTCACATTATGAGAGTTTAGTTGTTTTTGTTTTTGTTTTTTTCCCCTCCTCCTAAACTCACCTTTTGTGTAGAGAGAGAACTTAAGGAATTCTATTCTTCATATTTGGGAAAAGAGGGCCCTCCCTAAGAGTTTCAGGCTCATGCACAAATAGACTGCTCTGGTAATTCTCTGTGTCTGTAGAGTCATATAAGGTATGCCCACGACAAACAACTTGACAGGTGTCTCCTGCTGGCAGTGAAGTGGAAAGTCAGAGTCTATACAAGTGAGAAGAGACATGTGCAGAGACAAAACGTATTGTGAGACCAGCAGGGCAACTTCACATTAGGTTCTTGGCACCTGGCATGATGAAGTACTATCACGAGGCTTATTTTAGAAGCCAAAGATTCCCCAGACTATTTTATAGCTGAGGTACAGGCCAAAGCAAGATGAAGAGCTGGGTAAGAGTTGGCACACCTTGTTCTGGGAGTGTCCTGGAAGTGAAAAGGAGCAGGGAGATTGGAACAAGGAGAGGAAGTCTATAGTTGCAAATTCTGAAGTCTGGAGTAATAGAGAAACCCAGCTATTAATCAAGCAGATCCAGCTAAGGCTGTTTTGTTGTTGTTGTTTGTTTGTTTTGTTTTGTTTAGTTTTGTTAATTTTTGAAAAAGCTGCACTCCACTCAGAAATGTAAGGTTCCCCAAAGTCTGTTTAGGATTCTGTGGGGGGTTGTCCAAAGTATGGTTGTTCCTGTGAAATCATTTGTACTTTTCAACTTTAAATCAATGGTGAGCATAACATTTATAAATCCCTTTCTTTTCTTTTGTGTAAGTGTACTGATCTTCATTGTATATCTGCATGTCCTCATGTAAGGAGCCTGCTAGAGACGACAATTCAGGAGAGAGGGGAGCTTTCGATGGTAGTACAGGTGGTGATAAATCCTTCAGCTGGAACTCTAGCTGTCGGCAGTGTTTAGAATGTATCACTGGAGCTAAAAATCTAAAAAAGAAAACTACATATTTAATAGATCAAGCTAATGTAAACTCTAGCAAGCCTTGAGAAGCATGAGCATTAGAAGGGAAGTCTCAGTAGAAATGTGTAGACTAGACAAAGAGAGGGATAGAAAACATGAAAAAAAATCAACAGTGTGTTAAATTGGAGAAGGACATGAATTTTATCAGGATAATTGGGTTATCTCTTTGGAGTAGAAGAAGGAAAATAAACCAGTCTTGATTTTATCCTCAGTTAAGTCTTCTCAGTATTCAACTGGGTCTCCAAATGGAATCGGCATTACCAGAATCCACAGCTACTTCTTTTGACATTTTGCAAAAAGTAAATAAATAAATTATAAGTATGACAAGTAAAATGAATAGTTCCAGCTGTGACATACCAGCAGCATTTCCAGATTTTGTACTGCATTAAGGATTTATTTTCACTTTGTTTCCTAGCAGAGAGCTAATTGAAAGGTCCATCTAAGATTCCCATGCTTCCTCGGAAGAAAGTCAGACACAGAATCTCCAACACTCGGTGCCAATTTAGAAAAGTCGAAAAACATTAAGTGGATAGGTGGTCAGCTCGTCAACTCTGAAAATACATGTCTCTGGGGATCAATGGCACCCAAGTCAGATACTGCATCAGTGAAACAGAACGTGTTAATAGGAGAGTGGCAGTTGATTTATGGGATTCATTCACCCAGCAAATATTTACTGAGTTCCTACTATGAGCTAACCTACTCTTCCACACCCTGAGGACATAGAGAAAACAAGACAAAGGCTCACCTTTTAATGAAGTTAATCTTTCTTAAGGAGCTAGAATACACACACACACACACACACACACACACACACACACACACACAAAATACAGATAAAATTATTTCAGAAAGTGGATAGTACTGTGAAGGAAACAGAACAAGGTCAGGGGATAAAGTGCCTCTCAGGGGTGGCGGTGGCTAACTTTAGATGAGGGCCAGAGAGGTTCTCTGGGAGGTGACATGAAATGAGCCAATCACGGAAAAATCTTGGGAAAAAGGCTTCCTTACAAGAGGGGCAAGAAATATGAAGGTTTCAGGTTGGGAAAGAATTTGGCACAAAGAACAGAAGGAGGGTCTGGGAGACTGGAGAGCTGCGAGTGAGGGGTCACCTGGCAGAAGGTGGAGCTGGAGAACTAGGCCAGGTCATCTGGGTCCACTGAAGGCCATGGCAGAGGTGAATAAATCCAGAGTAGAGTGAGAATCCATCTGGGGGACCAAATTAATGACCAGTTGGATTGAAAGGGAATTATCATCTACTTTAAGGAAGGTGCTTAGGGTAGGAAGGTATTTTTGTTAGTTTTCTTTTTTTTTTCTAACTTTCCTAGTAATAGCATAAGGCCCTAACCACATCATGCTTAACTGTCTCGGAATCTCAGCTACTTTTTCTACTGAACAGAGCGCTGCGACTCTTGTCAAATGCTATTGCCGGATGTTGTGTATGCATTATCCCATTTAAAATTCCCAAGAACCTCTTGAGAGAAGGCATTATCTACATTTTACAGAGGAGGAAACTGAGGTTTAAATTGAGTCTCCATAAACTACCCCTCTTACTTGCTGTGGTGTTCCTAGCTACATGTTGCTAGTTAGGACATGTTTGTGGGCCATCATCACCCAAGGGCATGAAAAACCTTGAAAGATGGCCACCTCCTTTGACAAGGTTTGTGGGTCCCAGATCAGCCTTACAGCTAAGAGCCCAAGCAGCTGGGATGACTGTGCACCATTTACCAGGGGGCAACATGGACCTTTAGAACACTGATTTCAGAACCAGAATACCAATCACCAACATACATTCTAAAATGGACTTGATATTTGACCTGGAAGCTGAAGCATCCGTGAATTTGTTATGTTTATCTGTTAGAAATGCATATAATGCTAACTTCTCAACATCTCCTTGGGGTGTCTGAAGGATGAATAGGACTGCCTTAATCCCTATTCTTTTTCCTCAGGGAGTTTGAAATGCTCATTGAGATCAGGAGTATAATAGGTGCTATAAGATCCTTTTAAAAAAGCAGATGCCACCTAAATACTGTATCTATCTATCAATCTATCATCTAACTATCAAGAGACATATAGATATATCCATATATATAGACATCTGAAATATATACAGATACACACACACATATATATATACTTTAACATATATATGATTATCTGTGATATATACATGATTTAATCAGCAGGTGTATAGTATACATATGATTTAACCATCAAGTATTATTCCCTCTGCTTCCTCTCGAAGCCTTTTAACCAAGGTGAGTAGGAAGGAAGAAATAAAAGCTAGCAAGACACCTCCCTCCTCCCTCCCCCTCCCCCAGGCTTAGGAGTGCTGCCCTTTGGGTTTATGCCTCCAGCACTCATCATGCTGGGCGCGGGGGAATGGAGAGGCGGGGGTGGAGGCTGCATCCTTCAGAATGTCACTGTTTTCTGGCAGAGCCCTGGGTCAGCTCCCTCCTAGAGGCACAGATGGCCAGGACAGGCGCGCCAAGCCTCTTCCTGTCACTCCCGCTCTCCCCTGCAGGTTCAGCCTGGATGTAAAAGCCACGCTCTCTGGTGCCCGGCGCCCCGGAGGCCCGGAGGCTTCACCCACCTGGGGCAGTGGCACTGAGGCCAGTCAGGAACAGGTCAGCCACTGCCTTCCTCCGGCAGAAGCAGCCCTCACCCCTTCTGAAGTTCTTTGCCCAGGACAGCGGGCGTGGGCACTAACCTCTGGGTCCTGAATTTCCAAGAGTGTCCTGTCCACTAGGGGGGTCGAAGCTACCTTCTCGAAGGGCCTCCAGCGGCCAAGCCCCTCACCCTCCGGGGTCCCCAGGCCACCTCTTCCGTTCACCGTATAGAGTCAGGACGCGGGTTCCCGCCTTTCCCCCTCTGGGTGGGGTCCTAGGAGAGTGGCCGCGCTGTGCTGATCGTCAGGCCAGGGGGATCGTGCGGGCGGCACGACAGTGTGCAGGCGCTCCAGCGCTCCTGCTGACTCAAGGGGTTTATTTTTATTCCTATCTGGGGCTACTTCAGCCTTAGCCACCGCCTGCATTTTTCTTCCCAAATTGTAAAAGGTGCCTTAATCATCCGAATTTGGCTTAATGCGCCTAGGAGAGAAAAAGGAAAGGGTGGTAAAAAAAGGAGCAGCGTCCATCTGTCGGTCTGTCTGTCTCACTTATCCACGCGCTCACACACGCTCACTCTTAAGGGAGGAAGCGGAGCTCGGGGAGGGCGCCGGTGTGCGCGGGAGGCTCGAGCGGGTGTAGACGAAGGAGCGTGTAGTTGAATGGGGAGGGCCGGGATTCCGGGTCGCTCGGGCCCCTCCTCCCTCCCGAGCCAGCCAGTCCCTCGGCAGAGCGCTCGGGCTGCACTGATTTGCTCTCGGGAGTGCGCTATTTGCATATGACTTGCCCATTTGTGAATTTGGCTCCCCAACTCCTCGCTTCACTTCACCTGTGCCTCCCAGTTCCGCGCACTTTGCAGGCGCCTGCCCGCCTCCCGGCCACCTCTGCCGCCTGCCGGGCACCTCCTCCTACGTTCTCCGCGCTCGCCCACCCACCTCTCTCCGCCCAGGGCCACGTTGGTTTGGGTGGCTTCTCCGCGCTGGCTTCCCCCTCCTTGCCTCTTTCCCTCCGGTCCTTCTTGTTCTCTTCCTCCGGCTGCTGCTGCTTCTGCTGCCACTGCTTTACATCCAGTTGGGAAACCCAGGACGCAGGCGGTTGCTCCGTGGCGCTCTTCCAGAACGCGCAGGGTTAACAGCCTCCGCGCCCTTCCATCGAGACTTCGGGAACACGCGAAAAACTCTCCCACCTGCAGCCCCCTTTTGCCTGGCAGTTCTGCATTGCATCGCATGGAAGTGGAAAAAGAAAAAAAAAATGTTCAAACTGCCTGGATGTTGGGATAAACTAACCTGAACCTTCTTGGGTCTTTTGCTGCCTCCCTTTCTTGCTTCGTTTCCACCTTTCCTCTGTGTGGCTTCCTGGAGTGTGCAGTTGAGTCGCCTGGAGATAAGGAGGAAGCCGCGCCGGGCCTCCCCTGACATGTGTGGCATTCCGGGGCTCCCTAGGAGGGTTGCTATACCTGGGTGGACTTCGGCTTTCTAAATTTCAGCCTTGGGAAAGAGAAGCTTTTTTGCCGTCTATCTCCCCCCACCCCCCAACCTTAACTGATTCATCATCTGTCTTGAAAGCGCTTATTCCCTCCCTCTTTCCAAAATACTGGCAAGTATTCCTGCTGCTATGATGGGCCCCTGGGCATCATGAACTTCATTATTCCTCACTGGCCGGAATTCAAACTGCCCATCTGTAGTGGTCCAGTGCGTTGACCATGCACCTGAGAATCCACGCGAGACGCAGCCCTCCTCGCCGGCCGGCTTGGACGCTTGGAATCTGGTCCCTCTTCTGGGGATGTATCGTCAGCTCTGTGTGGAGTTCCTCTAATGTAGCTTCTTCCTCCTCCTCCTCCTCCTCCTCTTCTTCCTCGCCGGGGTCTCACTCTCAGCACGAGCACCATTTCCATGGCAGCAAGCATCACTCAGTGCCTATTTCTATCTATCGCTCCCCTGTTTCCCTTCGAGGAGGGCACGGTGGGTCTCTCTCCTCTTTATCCTTTTAATGGGGCATAGCGATTCCTTAACCCACTCGCCTTTCAGGTAATGTCAAGGGTGGGAAGATAATAAAAATTTGAATTTAAAATGATAAAAGCATTGCATGTGCATGAGAGAAGAAAATGTTCAATTTCCCTTTAAAGGCTAGTATTTTCTGCCCTAGCGCCCCCCCCCCCCCCCCAGTTTCTCTGATGGGTTCTCCTCTCCTTAGCTTGCTTATTCATAGCTTCACAAACACTACATTTTCCCCTTTGGAACCTTCTACTTCCTTCATCCCCCTTCCCCGTGATGGCAAGCAACTTATCAAATAAGTCTCAGGTTTTGTACTTTGAGAATATCCATACATTCACCTTGCTTTCACCCTTCTTCTCTCTGATCTTGTGTTGGAGCTAGTCATGGGAAGTAGACAGCAGGGATCCTTTGGTCCTCAGCCTGAAGTTGATGGAACTGTTGTAAAGTGGCCTCAGGGAGGACAGTAGCTGAGTGTAAGAAGGCAGAAAATGTAATTAATAACCAGTAGCCATTATTGTTCATTTGGGCAGCTTTATGTTTGTCCACATATCTGATGGGAAGAGCAGCTATCTCAAAAACTACACATCTAATATTGCTACCTACTGGATAGGAAGTGATAAGATGGGTAAGACAAAGTCCATTTATAATTTACCCAAGTGTAAATCTTAGTAACTTTGATTCCACCATTTATACAAATGTTATTTCAATGAAAGGCAGCACTGGTGGGCTTGTTCACACGGCACAGGTATGAGATGTTTTATAGCCCTCCTTGCCTAGCTATTGAAGGAAGAGATCTATGGCTCTTAAAAATATATTCAGCTCTGAGCAGGCAGCCTGTAAAGGGCAGTGTCTGCCACCAAGGTGGGAGCTTGCCATAGTAAACTGTTCTGAAGAAGGGATCTTCAATATTTGTTTACTATGCAGTCTACTCCAGTGGTGAGGAGAGTAGGAATCACAGAGCCCAGCAGCAGGAGCAGCCCTCCAGGGAGCTGCACGAATGAAGCACACTAGAGGTCCCCTGCCCTAGCTTGTATTTTGAAGACCTACAGCACGCAGACCCCATTCGGAATGTCAGTTCTTCCCACTGCCACCTAGCCGTGGGCTGCTCCTCTATACTGTCTATACTGTTAAGTGGAAGCACATTGAGAAAATGCCAGCACGTACTCTGGCTCTTTCTGGCTCTCTCTTTAAATTTTATTTGATGGAGTTGTCAAGCAGCTCAGAGCTTGTAAGGTTGGTGGAGATGGGTGGTGGGAAGGAATGAATGCTTGATTCTGATCTGGTTGCTGTTTTGTCTGTGACTCCTGCTAGGTCTGGGGTAGGTTTTCTTTAAAAAAAAAAAAAAAAAAAAAAAAAAAAAAAAAAAAAAAAAAAAGGAGAGGGAAGGACTACAACCACCAGAAAAGCAAAAGCAGTTTCATTGAAATGGAAACTGTTAGCTCCTAAGGGGGGGGGGGGGGAAGGACTGTGAGTGGGGTGGGCTTGTAAAGAGTAGGAAAGAAAAGCAGGGGAGTGGGAGATGGAGGAAGCCAGACAGACGATTACTAATAGCCATAATTAAACATGGAAAGGCTCACAATAATTAGCTAAATTTTGCTAATTAGTGTAAATGATCAGCAGGGAGATGGATATTATGCATTAGTTAGAGGTTAGAAGCTGGCAGAGTCTTGGTGTTTTCTGTTCAGGATGTAAACAGTTAAAAGCAGCTGCTAGTTAAGTGATGGTACTTGCAGAGCCATACTTCTGGAGGTTTCTAAGCCTGTCAGTCTCTCTGTTTCTCTTTCTCTCTCTCTTTCAGCTAAAAGGGCTACAGGGGTTGAGCCTGGCACAGATTAAACACAGTTCTTTTCTGTTTACTTTGTTCAAGGATCAGTTGTTTAGTAAGTTCTGAATCTTTTTGACTCCTTCCAAGTCTGGTTTCTCATTAACCGGTATCTGATAAGAGTCAGTGTGATGGAAATGGAGCGTGAAGTAGGTAAATGACCAGAGACCCCAGAAAAGGCCCTCACCCACCAGAGCTGTAGAATGCAGTGAACCCCAAGGTCTGGCATGGCTAAGATAAGAAAGCTCATGAATTCAACTCTTGAGTATCCTCTTTCAGTTCTGAAGTCCCATCTCATTGATTTGGGGCTTGGAGAGTGAATGCATCTATATTAAGTAGACTCCTTGCATATTTAATTAATGTTTTTGAGCTTGAAAACCTGAGAAGTGGCAATCAACAAGATGACCCATCCTCTGACTCCAATCCCACATCCAAGCTGCGACCTTCTGTGCCCTGAGAAGACCAGGAGACCCCAAGGTGCTTTGCTAATGCACCTCCCATTTTTACTTGGAGTACACTTGCTTCCTCTTAGTCCAAGACAAAGGCTTCACTAAGAGCAATTGTTTTAAAAAATCTTTTGGACGGAGGCTGTAGGAGGCACAGCACCATGAGACTAATGTTGTTACTAAAAGTTTTCTGCCAACCTCATTCCAGAGCTAAAAGCAGCAGTCTGTATTGTTTTGAAGGAATAAATGCCCTTCATTCTGGTATAAAATGAAAACTAGAGCCTTGAGTCCAAGAACTTTCTTGAACTTGGAGATTTTTGTTTGTTTTACTTTTTTCCCCCTTTCCCATTTCCTAAGAAGCCGGAAGCCTTCAGAGTTGTCCTGTTAATCAGTTATGGTCACCATTCTGTCCAAACTACCTTGCCCTGTAGTGATGTTTACACTAAAACAAATGAAGAAACAGAAACCTTCCCAACAACTGTCCTTTTATCCATACTTGGTTCTTGTCTTTAGAGAATCAATTATGTATAGATTTGCCTGAAGTGTTTATCCCAGGGCAGCCTACAGAAGCCTGAGCTCCTTTATCAGTTCAGGAAACTAAGACCACACCTACTTTAGGCACCCAAAATACTCTCAGGTTAGGACTGTGTCTCGGGAGAAAATTAACTCTCTTAAGTGGCCTCTAGTACATTTTTTCCCATTGTTTGGTCCCTTCTCTCATTCAGGCTTCCCACTTTCTTTCATGCTTTTACCTACTAGTAGTCATTCAGTTAATTTATTGAGCATTTACTATATGTCAGGTTGTGTGTGCCTTGCTAAGGCTGGAAATGTAAATAAAACATTGTGTTCAGCTAGGGATAATTTTAGGAGTATTTTGACCATCTATGAGAGATAAGTGCTTCTATAATGGAAAAAAATATGAGGGTTGGGGTGAGGATCCAGGTACCAAACCAAATTAATTAATATGAAATTTAAGTATTCTTTATTCTTTATAAAATATAGAAGTAAATTCTTCTATTCTTTATAAAATATAGAAGTACATTCTTCTATCATTCAGAATATTCCTACAAGTATTTTTCATCCTTAACTTTATTCACATACTTAAGTATCATGCTTATCAAAGATCTTGGATAGTTTAGTGGCATGGAAATATAAATACTAAAATATATTTGTTACCAGCCTTCAGTCTTATAAAGGAGGTTTGTACATTTTTTCCCCTCTTCCACCTTTAAGAATTCCAGTGAGCATCTGCCTAAAAAATGCCTTAATACCTAATAGTTAGGAAAACCAACTTCTGGGGCGGCTGGGTGGCTCAGTCAGTTAGGTGCCTGGCTCTTGGTTTCAGCTCAGATCATGATCTCATGGTTTGTGAGTTCGAGCCCTGCTTTGGGCTCCATGCTGACAGCATGGAACCTGCTTGGGATTCTTTCTCTCTCCCTCTCTCTTTGCCCCTGCCCCACTCGTGCTCTCTCCCTCTCTCGCAAAATAAATAGATAAACTTTAAAAAAAAAAAAGAAAAGAAAATTGACTTTTCTGTGAATCTAGATTTAGAATATGACTTACATTTTACCCTCTGTAAAATAGCAGATCTTCCTGACTCTGGGCATTTGGAGGAACAAGTTGAAAACATAGAACTCAATTTAGAGGAAAGTGTCTTGCTCAGAAATCAGGGGTGTGTGTGTGTGTGTGTGTGTGTGTGTGTGTGTGTGTGTGTGTAGGGAAGGCAATAAAATCCTATTTGAATCATCTTGGCGGAAGTGGTGGTGGTCTCACTAGTGGTACGTGTGCCGGGAGTTCTTCTTGTAAGAAACTATGCTCCTCACTCGTTGTCACAAAGAACTATCTCTTAAGTTTTTCCAGCCGTGAGGCTTGTATTACTCTGATCTGTTGAGCACTTTCTTCTCCTCAGCCAGCTGCTTCCTAACCACATTCTCTCTCCCTTCTTTCTTGGGATTCAGTTTACTGAATAATTCATAGTGTTGGTTGACAGATAAAATTGTAAGATTTATATGTCTTTGGCCTTGGTGATGAATTAATTAAATTGGCTTCTCCTCTCTCTCCTCTAGATGCATTATCTTTCTTCTCTAAAATTTGCTGGCAAGTGGTAGGTCTGGAGATTCACTTGTTCTTGAAAGATCACCAAAGGAAGATTATAATACCCTACTGTAAATTTCTTCAGGACTTTCAATGCAGATCATTGAGTGGGGTAGAGATGAGGGCTGCATCTCAAAGGAAAGGGGCTGAGATCATTGGAACAGTTGCCTTCAGGAAACAAAGAAAGGAACAAAAACCTTCACCAGACAGGGTGATGGCTGGAATTCCACAGTAAGAACTTGATTCTTTTGTTATCTGATTTTGAATCTAGAAGAGGTAACATACTCCATTTTACATTTTAGTGAATAAATTTCGCAGATCTCTGAAGGCTTGCTTGCTAGGACCCTGAGTGATCTGAAAGGGAGGCAGATCTCTGAAGGTAAACCTTGCACTTATCCATACTTCCCTCCCTGTATTAGTTTGTTAGGGCTGCCATTAAAGAAGAAATCACAGACTAAGTAGCTTAAACAACAGAAATGTATTTTCACACAGCTCTGGAGGCTAGAAGTCCAAGGTCATGGTGTTGGCAGATTTTGTTTCTTCTGAGGCCTCGCTTCTTAGCTAGTAAATGGCTACCTTCTCATTGTGTCATCACATGGTCTTTCTTCTGTGTTCATGCACCCCCAGTGTTTCCTTGTGTGTCCTAATATCCTCTTCTTGTAAGGACACTGGCCTGACTGGATTAAGTCTCTCCCACATGTCTCATTTTAACTTAATTACCTTTTTAAAGGTACTATCTGTAAATGCAGTCACATTCTAAAGTACTGGTGTATAGGGTTTCAACATACGAATTTGGCGAGGACACAATTCATCCCCTAACACTCCTCGTCTTTTAGGACCCAGTCATTGGGAAAGAAGTAAAAATGTACTATTCAGTCAATATCTGCTGAACTCAAACTTTGACGGTGGAAAAATACAACCTTCCATGACATTGGCAACAGTTTACAAACTGATAAGGTGGTGCCTCAAGAGGAAAAATTCTGTTTTATTTGGAGAAAACAATACCAGTAGGTTTGGTTAAAACTTGTGTTTACTTTCCTCTCAGTTTATTTTATGTGACCCAGTCTATGCCTTGATGTGCATGTAGACTAGTGTTGTTTGACTACAGCCACGTGCTCTGCAGACAGACTCCAGTGTCCACACTCCAGGACTCTCTCGATTTAGACCTGCTGCCTTTCCAGGCCAGACCTCCCTGCCTGCCTAGCGACTTCCTTTATGAACTGCCGTTGCTCACTCTTTTCCTTTCCTGAGATACACACCACCAACTCCCTTCACATCTCATCCTCCATTGGAAAAAAAAAAAGAAAAAAGAAAAAACAGGTGAAATCAGTGCAAATTATATGCCCACTTTTTTTGCTGCTGAAAAATATGTACTTTATGAATAAATTATACACACACACACACACACACACACATATGAAGTAATCTGTCCACTGTCCACATCATGACATATCATGAGTCTTGGGTGAGAGAATGTCTTATAACTATAAAGCACCTTGCTGGTATAAATCCCAAGCAAGATATTCAACTTTTTGCGGGGAAAGAAAGGAGTTTATTGAGTGTTTTGTTGTTTTGTTGTTGTTTGGTTTTGTTTTTGTATTCTGTATTCTGATACTTTGAAAAATGACTTTGAGAATATATGCTCATGTGGAGGACAGGTGAATGATAAAGGAGTTCTGGTAGGCAGTGTGTTGGTAGGTGGGCTTGGCAAGATTTAGGATTGGAAGAAGTGGTTCTCTGTCTTTTTTCTGTCACTTAGGAACTTTTTGATCTTGGATAAGTCATGAGACATGACTCTGAGTCAGTTTCTTCATCTCCAAACTGAGAATAGCAATAATAATAGGACACAGATGTCACAGAATTGTGTGGGACATTAAATAACTTGTACCTTACAACTACCGTATACAGGTTAAATAGTCTATGAGAAATACTTTAATGGTAATGTTCTTTCAATTTTGGTACAAAGTGAAGCTTCAGTGTTGAATGTCTACTGGTTGGTAGTTGGAGGTTAAAGAACATGCATCTACTGGTCCCCTTATTTTCTTATCTGCAGCAACACTTTTTGCCTCCAAGGGAAGAAAACCTTAATATGTATTTCCTTGTTTACGGCACTAAAAGAAAATAGCATGCGTGGTTAGCTTGTGCTTTTTTGATAACATGTAAAAAAACCATGCTAGGCAAAATTTAGCCCAAAATAACAAATAGCCAACTGTTTAGAAGCTAAGAGATCTGGTGAAATAAAAGGGAAGAGGCTCCTAAGAAATATTCTTGGATCATTTTGGAAATACAGAATTGGATCATGTTTCTAAAAAACTGCTGAATTTAAACATTCCTATATGATGCTCAGCATCCATTGAAACCTTGAATTTTTAATCTAGCTTATACTAGGAAAAAGACAGGTCTTCTTAGGACTACTATTTTCAGATCTGGAAATGGAGAACTTCTTTTAATGTCACTTCTAGTGCTTTAACCCACCAGGACTCAAAGGTATAGAGGAGGTGGGAGCATGGGAGGTGCTGGAACACTTAGAGTTGACTTTGTGGAGCCTAAATTTAAACCAGGATTCTTAATGGAGAGAACCTTACTCCGGGCCATAGACATCACTCCTAGTTTTCTTCCTGACAAACTCTGTGTCTTTGGATATGACATTATGTTTTTAAATTATATTAATCATTTAAAATTTAGGTACTATACAGAATATCTTGATCTTCTGTCCTATTTCTTTTACCTGTAGTTTTCTGTATGCCACATAGTGTGTGTGTGCCTTAACACTGCTGTTGGGTAAAATTGTTTTTTTCATTTCTTCCTCATTTGTACAATGAGGGGGTTGAATGAGATAATCTCTCCACATGGTTCTTGACACAAGGACTGCTTCTACAGTTCATACGTCTTTAAACATACCACTGTAAATCCTACACTAGCCTGGGTTCCATAGGTCTGTAGTATTTTATAGGTCTGTTTTCTGGACTAATAACACATGCCAAAGTCACCACCAGTTTTTCTCTTTTCTCCTTTGAAAGAAGCAGCATCACATACAAGAGTGGCACACCATGATGTTATAAAGCCCGCTGTCCAACTTCGCCACAGAGGGACGATGACACAGGAAGAACACAGCTTTCATTTACACACATCTTATCAATACTAGAAAGTAGTTCTGTGTTATGTTTAAAATTCTCTGCTGTGTCTAGTCATATCAGAGCAGAGGGCAGAATAGTAACTGAGTTTATAAAGAGCAAGTGGTATTTATTTCTACTCCTGTTAGAGTTTTAAGATACTTGCTTGGATCATATACCTTCACATTACATTCACCTACTGTGTATCAGGTACTCTTCAGTGCTTTGCATATATGATTCCATTTACTCTCCACAATCCTTTGATATTAATGAGGTTACCACCACTTCATGCATAGAAATAACACTCAGCTTATGCACCTCGACTAAAGTAATGTGGCAGTAGAGCCAGGATTCAAACTCAGTTCTGTGCACGAAGCCCTTGGCCTTTCTGCATTACCGCATAGTCCATTATCTTCAAGAAACAGGAAACAAACACAGCAGCCTCTTTTGTCAGGAATAGGTTGCACGGGTTAATGAGGCATTCTGATTAATGTAGGAACACCTTTCCAAAGCATATACAAGAATGTCCAGTTCATAAGTACTTGAATGTTTATCAGTCGGCCTGAACCCATTCTGACCCAAAGAGATACTAGTTAGAAGGAGCAGACGGATGAAACATTCCCACAGATACACGCTTTTTGAGGGAATGAGTAAATGAGTGAGTGAGGTGCCACATGATTGGTTTTTGTTTACTAGGGTAGTAGTGGTAGTTGCTTATAGAAGAGGCAAAGGGCAGGGAAAGTCATGTATTTCTCAAAAGCGCACCAACAGGTTTGTAGAGTCTCAGGGCTAAAAGAGATCTTAAGGATTATCTGACCCTCTCATATTCTAGATGGGCAAAGTGAGGACTTGGCCAAAGACATCCAGTCAGTGTCAGAGACTGTTGTGATTGGGCAGTATGACTCCAAGCCCACCATCTTTCTTTCACTGTTCTGCAGAAGGGCCAACTTCTCACTGCTTCAAGACCCTTATCAAACTGCAACCTTGTGGGCCATCTCTTTTTCTGCAGACTGATCTCTCTTTAATCAGATTAAGTCCTATAAGAATACATTCTGCCAGCATAGGACATTCTTGAGCTTCTGTAATAATTAATTTTTCATGTGAATTTTTCTAATAGGTGCCAGCTTTGTGCTAAGAGGCAGGCTTTCTTGGAGTGTTCCTAAGACTCTCTCTGTATAGGAGACTGCAGTGTGGGAAAGTACTCAGATTCAGGTCCCTGTGCAGGGAGACACTGCCTGTCCTGGTAAGGTCTCACTCACCAGAAAGCAGGGGGTGATAGCCTGTGTACTCACCTGTCTGTTTTCCATCTGGAAGGCACAACTGAGTTGTTCAAAGACATGTCCCCCAACCCAGTCCCCACCTCTTGCTTACTAGCTATTAAGTGGCTATATGACCATAAAACTCCTAGAAACCAGCAAACTGCATTTTCTGAGCTACTGTTCTCATTCTCCCTTTTTTTTCAATGTTTCTTGAAATATTTCTGTCACCCCCCCCATATTAAAATATAACTATGTATACTCCTGAACGACTTTACCCCAAAATATGAATTTCAACTCTTTCTGAGACAGTCTTTCAGCATTTGAATATAATTACATGCTTTGGGTACAAATTGTGGTTTTTGCTACATAAGAAACGAATGGAAATGATCCGCCTGTTCCTGTAGTTTACAGATTATATGATTCAGAACTGGGTATATATTTAGGCTGCTTTTCTGTATGGCACATAAAATGAGAATGAACTTGGGGTGAGCCACCTCAGTTGCTAGGCGGTAGAGCAGGTTGAGAGAACACAGCATTCAACTGTGTTGAATTCACCCTGTGTTGGGTGTTTCACTTCACATTTGTGTGCACCTTTGTCACCTGATGCTGTCATGGAAGGGGAAGGGGAGGACATAGGCAGGGCCAGGCTGTCTTCAGAGATTCAAGCAAGGAAGAAGAAATAACTACCTCACACATCCAAGTGGAATGAGTACATTTTAGAATTTGAAATTTGCCACACAGAGATGTCTTTATGAAAGCAGATAAGAGTCGTAGAAGTACACAGGTGTGGCTGACAGCTTCAGGGACATGGACTTGGGCAGACACTTATCTTCAGATTAGGGCCAATGACTAGCAAAGAAGAACTATTTCCCCCAGATTTGGCCTTGCTTCAGTGGTTCTAGGCAAAAGGCCATCACTCAGGTTAAAGCTTTTTAATTTTTTTAATGATTCATTCATTCATTCATTCATTCATTCATTCATTCATTCATTGAGAGAGAGAGAAAGAGAGAGAGAGAGAGAGAGAGAGCAGGAAAAGGGCAGAGAGAGGGAGGGAGAGAAAGAATCCCAGGCAGGCTCTGCACTGCCAGTACAGAGCCCCATGCGGGGCTCAAACTCATGAACCATGAGATCATGACCTGAGTCAGAATCAAGAGTCAGATACTTAACCAACTGAGCTTCTCAGCACCCCTGGTTAAAACTTTTTAATGTGCTTCCACAGTCCATTTAATGTCTTGTCTCAAATCCCAGACATATGAGCAAGTAGTAATAGGCAGGAAAGGCTTTGGGACTTCTTTATAGATGACACCTAATAAAGTAACTCCAGTTTATTTGGACCCTCAGTTTTAATGAAAGCTTAAAGGCTGTCATGAAAAACTAGATCACAGATAAAACAAAGCAAGACCTACTTGGATTCTTAGGGTCAATGTTAGCAGCATTCTGATAATTTACAAGTTTGAAAGGATGGTTAAAGCCTTAAATCTCAGATAAAAATTTGGCCTCCAGAATAATTTGAGTGAAAGGAGGGTCCTGTGATTTGGGCAGTTAAGGTTTTGTTGTATATTTTTTTTCCTTATACCAATTATCATATATCTCTTTCCATGAGCCACTATCTCTGCATAATTGGATGGGGAATTATGTGTTCACTTATATCCCATTCAATCTTCTTGGATAAAATAAACCCATGAGAGGACACTTCTATGCTTTCAAAAGAATGATAATAATACCTATCTTACTCTTAATAATAACAATATATCACTTTTGTGTGTGTTCTTTCAATGTGCCTGACACTCTTCTAAAACTCTTAGCTTATTTAGTTCTCCTATGAGGTAGATATAGTTCTTTTCTCATTTTAAAGATGCAAACACTGAGGCATGGAATGTTTGAGTCATAAAGTCAAGTCAGAAAATAATACATGGCAGAGCCAGGTAGGATAGCTAAGCAGTCTGAATCTAGACTTGTGTTCTTAATATTTAAATATTTATGCAGTGTTACCTGAGATGGTGTGAAAAACAAATCTCAAAGTAGTATTTTCAAATGCAGTGTCTGTCTCTTTTTAGAAGGTCTTTTTATGTTCTGCCTAGAGCCAAGATTAATTATGAGGACTGTGAATATTTACTAAACCTAACAGCAAACAGTAGGCACTTACTTCGTTTTTGTCTTCTGGTTCCTGCGCCTAATTCCAGCCTGTGTGTTTGTGCAGTGGGCTTCCCACACAACACCAAGCAATTCTCTCAAATACCAATCCAATTCCATTCTGATGCCTGTCTACCTGGAGATAGAATCAGATTTCATAGGTTAAGGGTTCAGTCCTACAGGACTGCCACCCCTACTCCCAACCCCTGCTTCAGATGCCAGTCACTGGGCTAGGTTGTTACCTGTACTTCTGACCAATGAGCTCTAAATCAGAGGTTCCCATAACCCTCTCTTTGCATTCAATTAATTTTCTAGCATCTCTCAGAGACCTCAGGAAAGCCATTTACTTATAGATTATCGATTCATCATAAAAGGATACAACTCAGGAAAAGGCAGCTGGAAGAAATGTGAGGCTAAATTGTGTGGGAAGGGGTGCACACCTTCCATGCCCTCCCAGGTGCTCCGTTCTCCCCAGTCTCCATGTGTTCAACCTGGACTCTCTCTGAACCCTATCCTTCTTTTGAGTTTTTGTGGAGGTTTTTGGTCATCTGAATTACCTAATAAATATTTCTCTAAGTCGTAATACTACAGTTAGGTGTTAAACCAAATGCTTTATCTTACCTCATTTAATCTTTATCAACCGTCCTTCAACATAGGTGCTATTATTATTAGGAATTTAACAAGAAAGGAAATGGAGACTCAGAGTTAGGCAGTTCATTCAAGTTCGTCCACATACTAAGCACTTAGCCCCTTGCATCTATTGAACTTGCAGGTCAGGCAATCTGTACAAACCTAAACCTATTTCCTGGTATTGAGAGCAACTGATCCAAACACTTCCCTATAGTCACAAATCCTATTATATTATAGGAAATTATCTGTGCTTTCTGAAACAGCCTTTGGAAACTCTCAGAAGCTTCAGAGTCAGCTGGCAAAGAATGGCAAAGAGTGAGGGGCCCCTTCATTGATAAGGGAGCCCATTGATGACTCATCCACCTCATTTTTGATTCACTGTAAGAAACTCATTTATCAGGAAATTTAGTCTCCAACAGTTACTGTGGGCTTTCTCTTCACATTAGAATTTTACTCAAACCTCCAAAACTTCTGGTTTTAGTTCTCTTACCTACAAAATGAAGGAATTACAATTGATGATCTTGAAATGTCCTTTGTCTTTGCAAGTTTGGTATTCATCTTTCTATCAGTACTGACGGGCAAAACGCTAATGATTTCTAAAACATCTCTTCACTCTTATTAGGTCGTCTTTGAATCTATTTTTATTTTTGGCCCTTTATACATATGGCAGAAGTCCATTAATTTAGAGGGTAAAACTAATGAAACAAATATCCAAAAGTGGCAGTGGTTTTCAGTTTGGGTATGTGTGTGTATATGTATAAATGGATGAATGTGTGAGCCAGAAAAAAAAAAATAATGTAGCATAAAAACCTTTATAACAACCTAATTCACTCCTGACCTGGAATGCAAAGTCAGACATGAGTTAAACCTATGCATTACAGATGTAGGGATGTTTCAGTACCTGCTCCTCACTGCTCTGATGTCATTTATCAGCGCGTTGTGTCACGGGTGTTAGTACGTCCATTATCATTTAAGAGGGGGGCATATTTAATGTGAGATAAGAATGTAAACCTGGAACCCTGGCCCTCTATGGCCAGTCCCTCTCTTTCAGATGATTCATATTTTGAGGATTTACCATGTCAGGGGGCTGTTTGGTAAGTATGCACCTGCTACCTCCATCACCTGTCAGTTACTAAGGACCTATTAGACTAGCTATCATATAAGAACACTCTTTCAGATGATGCTGAAATAGTGAATTTTTATTTTTTTGTACAAGGTATCTCAATAATAGTAACTGAAATAGACTCACCACCTGAGCAGGAAGTTTCTCAGGCCCTGGGTTGATGCCCCTGAAAGAATACTCTGATGGAAGACCCTCATGTACTCAAAAGCTGCTATGAATTTGTGGAATTGTCTTTGAATTTGTGGAATTTTCAGATACTCAACTTGGAAGGAATCTTTAGAGAAATTTTTCACTCAAATTATTTTTCATATGAAGAAACATACAGCCTAGGAGTTTGTGAATTGTTCTCAAATCATACTTTTCAAGGTAAGGGCAAATTGGGGCTAAAACACACATTTTTAGATTTGACTTAGTACTCTTTTTGCTGCACACAATGTTAGCACTCAAGCTTTCCAGGCCACCTATTCCACTGTGGACAAAGGGATTATGATAGTCTCTGGTACAAGCGGAGTAATAAATCAGAGATATCAGAGAGCATGATAGCCAAGTTATTTCAAACCTTCACTCCATTTCCCTTAATTGCCATCACAGAATGTGGTTCCCACTCCATCCCTGGAATGTCATGCCCTCACAGGGTCCCACTTTCTGTCTGCCCCAGCAGCTTCGAAGAGAAATTCAGTGTGCTGCAGTTCAATCAAACCATTTGATGAGAGCTTTCGAGCCTAATTACATGGAAGGTTTCATCCCGCGAAAGGAAGGAGGAAAGAGAAAGGGAGAAATTAAATTGAAGTGTAAATCAGTCAAGGACTTAGATCCCGCACTTTCTTTCTTTTTAATCAAGAGTAAAATGAGAGAAGAGTTTTAAGGATCATCACAAGACACCATTAACTACCCAAGGAGCTCTTGACTGAAGTTGGTTTGTCATGAAAAGAAAAGTGTACCATCTGTCCAAAAAAGGAAGTATCCAGAGGTTGTGCTTTCGTTTAGGAGAATGACGCTGAGGGGCAGGAAAATGTGTTTTTCTGTGACTGTTTTATTTTTTTATTTATATATTTTTTAATGTTTATTTATTTCCAAAGGAGAGAGAGACAGAGCGTGAGTGGAGGAGGGGCAGAGAGAGAGAGAGAGAGAGAGAGAGACAGACAGACAGACAGACAGAATCTGAAGCAGGCTCCAGACTCTGTGCTGTTAGCACAGAGCCTGACGCGCGGCTGGAACTCACAAACTGTGAGATCATGACCTGAGCAGAAGTCGGATGCTCAACCAACTGAGCCACCCAGGTGCTCTATGTTTTATCTTTAATTCCTCTAAGTGGCTAGTGCATTTTCTTGCTAATGATGTAATAAATATGTAGTGTATAACTGTGGTAATTATATATTGTGTAGTAAAAGAATAATGTTTTCAGTTCATTCCATATTGGACACTACACCTGAAATCACTATTCAGAATTTTGGCCCATTTCTCCTGTGGTTGGCATAGGTCTTGTATATCCCCTAAAATTACTTGGTATTTGTAGAATGCTTTATCGTTTCGCAGAGAAAATTCATGATCTTTTTTTGAGCCTTGCTACAGCTGTCTGCGGCAGAATGACAAGTGATATGGTTGTTCTCCATCCCGTTTTTTTAAGCTGATGTAATCAAAACTAAAGAAGCAGAAATGACTTAACTAAAGTCATTCAAGTGTTAAGTGACAGAGCACAAACTGATACCAAGTTTCTTTCCACTACATTGCTTTGTATGACTTAGTATCTTGTATAGAATTCCTGGGATTTCCAGTATGGGAAGGGGAGGAGAATAGCAGAGAAGATAGTGTTTATCAAAGAATGGTTAGGACAGAGAAAGTGATGTGCCTTAATTATTGAATACTTATGGTGAATAGTGCAAGATCCTGGCTTATGTTCTACGTGAACATTGAAACATGGACCCTATATTCAGAGGCTTGCAGTATGGTTATAGATGTCTTAAACTGATGCTTAGATCTATCGTTTCCATCCCTACATCATCCCCAATCGTGTCACATGGACAGTTGCAACAACCTCCTCAACAGACCTTCCTAAGCTTCCAATTGCCCTTCCTGTCCACCACTCACCACTGGAGCCATCCATCTGAAGTACTAGTCTGATAATGTCACTCTTTCAAAGGCTCCTTGTGGTCTATAGGACAAAGTCTTATCAGATCATGTACCTAGAATGAAAGCTAACCTTGTACCTTTATGATCTGGGCCCCACTTATCTCCAGCTTCATTTCCTAACATGATCTTTGACCACCTTGGTTGCCTTCTTTTTGTTGCTATTCTTCTTGAACATGCCAATTGTATTCTCACCATAGGGTCTTCATATTATCAGTGCCTTTTCTCTGGAATGTTTTCATTTTCACCCAGGTTGCCGTATGCCCATTTCCTCTTATCATAACATCAGGCTTCAACTTCTGTGTCATCTCCTCAAGAGCCCTTTCTTGATGACTCAGTCTTAAAAATATTCTTTCAAATCCCTGTCCAGCATGGCATTGTTTATGGACAATGCACAAAAGAAAAATTGTTTTCTTTTCCTTATAGCACAAATACTTCCATGAAAGTTCTTTTTGTGCACATTGCTTCCATCAGCTTGCTAGAATGTAAGCTCTGAGACCAGAGACCTTATCTATTTGTTCATGGTTCTATATCCACAGTCTATAACAGTGACTAGCAAGGAGCAAGTTACCATAAACATTTGCTGAATTTATGGATATATGAATAATTGATATACATACCCCTTCAAATACAACTGCCACCCAGCCTTTAGCCTTGCTTCTCATGAGGGTCTAATGAAACTCCATGACTTTAGAATATATTGCTCCACTGATTGTGAATCTCCTACTCATTTTCACCTTATAGCTCACTCCATAGTGTCTGATCTTCAAAGATTTCCCTACCTCCTATTGACACAGTGAATTTCTCAGATTCCTGTGTTGTTCTCCTTAGTGCTTTCTCGTTGAATAGTTAAAATTATTAAACACATATTAAGGCTTCTAGTACATTCTAGGCACTGTCCTACGTGCCAGATAGTTAACGTAAGTACAATTTAGCCCTACAAGATGCTCATGATTTGGTAAAAGATCTCACTCATTTTATTAAACATACAGTACTGAATTGCTATTATTTGTTAATAGTGATTCTTTTTCTCACTTGACTCTGATTTCTTCAAGGGTAATGAATGAATTCTTTAGCATGAGCAACATCATTCTTGTTTTATAAAAGGTGCTTGATTGTATTCATCAACAGAAGAATCTAGGGAGTAGATTGAGAGAAACATAAAGTTTTTTAACACACAGAATAGTATGGCAAATATCATGAGATGGGTAGAAACTATTGTGGGAATATAGAGGGGGAAATGTTATAACCCATTAGGCATTAAAAAGTGCTCTGTGGGACACGGAAACTTTCTATTGTGTTTTGAAAAATGATTTCTATAGGCATGCAGGAAAGAGGGTAGAGAGTATATTTTGGAAAAAAAACAAATAAGTTATTCAGGGATCAGTGGCCCACTTTGCTGAGTGATGGGCATGTAGAGGACCATTGAGAGAAGAGTTGGCAGAGGAGACTGGCTATTTGATGGAGGATATTGAGAAATATTCATGATAACTGTCAACACCTTTGGCATCTTATAGTGTGCAAACTCATACTATGAGCATTATCTGATTCATTCCTTTCAATGACCTTGTGTTTTTAAATCATGTACAAGAGAGGAAAAGGGTCAAGACTGAGAAGTTGATGTTTAATTCTGGTTTTGTAACTCCCTTACTTAAGAAACAGAAGAAGCACACAAACAAAAACCTCTTTCTTCACAGGCTTCCACAGTCGTTCAAACAAAGACAAAATTATTTGATGTGATTTGGGAGTCCCTGCCTGGTCCCGCCATTGCTGGCATTTTTAGCCTCATCACCCACCAAAGCTTTCCTCCATTTCTGTTCCCACTCACTGGCCTCCTGTTGGTTATTGCTACTCTTCTTCTAGCAATTTGCCTTTGCTCATTCCACTTAAGCTCTTTCTCTGTTGACACCACTTTGACCTGAGGTTTCTGCTTTAGTATAACAACTCCTCTAGGAAGCCCTCCTCCACTTCTTTTAGAAATTCAAATTCCCCCAATACAGGTTCTCATAACCTCCGGGAACTCTCCCCTTTGTACACAGTTGCTACTTTATATTTAGTTGTGAGATTATTTGATCAATATCTGTTTCCCTGAGTAGATTGTAAAGTTATTTTGGAGTCAGATAGGGTTGCAAGATTTAATAAGCAAAAGCATAAGACACCCAAGTTTGATATTCAGATAACCAACATTTTGTCTTTAAGTATTAGGATGTCCCATGCAATATTTGAGGCATACTTATACTAAGAAATGTGGTTTTTTTTGGTTGTTTTCTGAAGTCCACATTTAACTGGGTATCATGTATTTTATCTGCCAAACTTAGCAACCACATCTGCTTTTGCTCCTAGCACAATCACTGGGGGGTACAACGAACAGGTGCAATTCACATCCAATGTTTGATGAATAAATGAAATTGGTTAAAAAAATATTTTGGAAGGGGCATGTAGGATGAAATAATATGACAAGAGACTAAGTTTGGGAGGACTAATTAGCATATTGTCACAATCTTGAAAGGTAAAGGTAATAAAGGCTCAAATTGGATGGTGGCATTGAGGCCAGAGAGATGGAAATGTGTAGGAGGAACATTTCCAAGTGGGGATCAGAATTTGCACAAGTGTGACTATGTAGCAAACTAACACCTTAGGGAGTAAGGGAAAGGGCCATTTAAAATTACCATGATCAGGATCAAAACAACGATAAAGATAGGCATAAATATAACCCCTCTCATTTATATAGTGCTTCACAACTTTCAAAGTACTGTTCCATGCTCTGCCTTGTGCCCCTTTGTAGGAGAGGCTTGTTTCTGAAAAGATGGCCATTTAATTATCTCTTTCCCTTGCAAATTGAGTTACATATCCCAATCAATACAGTTTATTAGTTCAGAGATGTTTGTCTCCATTTCTGTGCATTCTTAACGAATTCCTTTTCCTTAATCTCCATATTTCTCAATGTTGAATCCTTTATTTCTGAAGCACTGGGTAATTTTATATTATGCGTAACAAACCTCAGATGCATTTATATTAACAGGTGGATTTTTTATCCATCAACTTTTCTAAAAATGGCTATAACTGGCCTATAATGAGATGACCAGCTAGAGGCTAATTTCTGTGGTATTTCTTCCTGATGCCAGAACAGGTGGAGGTTGACAAGTCACAAGCTCCCACTTCAGATAATAAAGATGTAATTCTAGTCATTCAAGTTTGTGTTGAAAGCAAATCTTTTCATTTCTTATTTTTCAATTAGTGCCGAGTGTAGCTCCATGGCCTCTAGCTACAGGAGGCCAGATGAGTGTGCATTAACTAGATGCATTCACAGAAACCATGGTTGACATTTCCTTAGCTGCTTTTGCAGAGGTCTTGAACATTTTTCCTCAGCACATCCTTGCCTTGGAGCTACTATTTTAAAGATCAGGTGTGATGAGTGAATGATTAAGTGTTGGAAACAATAGAAAGCCAGCATAGCTTAGTGGAAAGAACTCATGCACTCCAGCTGCACACATCTGAGTATGACTGGTCACTCTCTCAGCAGATGACTCTAGACTAGGGGTCAGCAAACTCCTCTAAGGGACCAGATAGTAAACGTTTTCAGCTTTGGGGCCCATATATTCTCCATCTACCATAACTACTCAGGTCTTCCATTGTAGTATGAAAGCAGCCACAGACAGTATACACACAGATGAGTATGGCTGTGTCATAGTAAAACCTTATTTACAAAAGCAGGCCAAGTTTGCTGACTCCTGCCCTAGACTTCAGCTTCCTGATCTGAAAATGGCAATAATAAAACTTGTATTACAAGACTATTATGATTAAAATTTTCTATGTACACAAAGAAACTAGCACACAATCTGACACGTAAATAAGTGTTCAGTAAATGTTAACCACTGTTGTAATTATAATAAATGAATTTTAGGACTTGCAAGGATTCTTAGAGAACATAGGTATTTTTTTTTCCTTTTAAAGAATGGCCTCGGGCGCCTGGGTGGCGCAGTCGGTTAAGCCTCCGACTTCAGCCAGGTCACGATCTCGCGGTCCGTGAGTTCGAGCCCCGCGTCGGGCTCTGGGCTGATGGCTCAGAGCCTGGAGCCTGTTTCCGATTCTGTGTCTCCCTCTCTCTCTGCCCCTCCCCCGTTCATGCTCTGTCTCTCTCTGTCTCAAAAATAAATAAACGTTAAAAAAATTTTAAAAAAAATAAAAAAATAAAAAAAATAAAGGATGGCCTCAAATGAAGGACACAGGAAATATAGGGATTTAACCAAGGTTACTGCAGTCTGTTTCCCCACAATTCTGTTCATATCACTACTTTGAGAATTGCCAGTAATATGGCGGCATGAATCCAAACTCTATCTTAGGGGATATTTGAGCATTGATTCAACTGAATGCATTGAATATCAACCATATACCAGATGCTGTATTATATATTACAAGTGATTCAAAAATCAATGAAGCTCTTGCCCTTGAATATCTAGCAGCTTTTGTTTACCCAAATAGCTTTATTGAGGTGAGAAGTGACAAATAGTGTAAGTGTCTCATGTGTACCAAGCCCTATGTTTGGGTGCCTGTATATGTTATCTTATATGATTCCCTCAACAATTCAACTTACTGTCTTTTATTCTTGCAGACACTAAGGCTCAAAAGTGAAGTAATCTGCTCAAGGTCAGAATTTGCAAGTATGGGAGCAAGGATTTGAACTTGTTTCTCTAATTGCACAATATGCTTTCTACCAGCCATTAAAGAAGACTGTCTTCTTGAAGTATGGTTCAGTTAGCTATTGCTACATAACAAACTACTCTTAAACGTTGTGTTTAAAACAGCCACACTATCTGCTCAAGATTCTGTGGGTCAGCCATTTTGGCTGGATCCAGCTGCATAGTTTTGAAGGTGTCACGTGGGGTCCCTCATGTGATTGTACTCATCTGGCTGATTGACTGGAGATGATGGTCTAATATTCCAGCTGTTGGTTCTGGTCTTTAGTCTTAGGAGATCTTAGGTGGTGTGACTATCTCTGTTCCACATTATCTCTTCCCCCCATCTTGGCTAACTTGGGCTTCTTCACATGGTGGTCTCAGGGCTGCATTCTAAGAGAGCAGTAACAAGGACAGCAAGAACTTTCCAGAGCTTGGAAGTCACACAACAGAACTTCCATTGCGTTCTCTTGGTTAAAGCGATTCTTAGGGCCAGGCCAGGTTCAGTGGGTAGGGAAATCAATCCCACCTGCTAGTGGGAGGAGTGGCAAAGTCCTACTGCAAAAGGATGGGGATGCAAAAGTTTTCAGGAATGGGAGGAACTCTCATCACATTTGCAAACAATCTGCCACCATTAATAATAGAGTTCCGAGTTGGCTCTTAACAGAAATATAAAAATTTGGAAAATGTCAACTTTCCCAGAACAGAGATTATAAAGAACAGCATTAGTTTGTAGATGAGAATGAGGCCACTCACTTGGGCTATTCTATCTAGGAAATTTCCTCTTACTTTTGCTCTAACAAAGGAATTGCTATTATTATTTGTAGGGACATAATTACAAGAGTAGTTTCCATATATATGATTTTTCTAAAATTTCAGAGGATTTTAATTTCTATTATATCACATTAAATATGCCACATAGTTTCGTTTCATTTTATTATTCAGAGAAAGAGGGCAGAGCTACTCCCTCCTTCCCTCTATGCCATTTGGTGTCATCTTTGCAGGAAAGCAGATTCCCAGCTCACTTCCCCAAGACAATCATCTGGACCATCCGTGGTGATTGACTGGCTGACTGTTTGCCCCAGCAGCTGTTCTGTTGTGAGGATGAAAGTTTGATGGACTTTAAGATGGAAAGGAAGGAAAAGGAGAAATTTGATTTCATCGGCAGCTGTCTTACCCATCTTCATTAAGCTGGGCTGTGGACACTGCAAGGCCATTCTGAACCAGTGGTCATAAAACTAATAGGCACCACTCAACCCAGGCAGCTCATGTTGCCGCCTGAGATCTGTCATCTTGGTGGTTATTGCACAGGAGAAGGAATCTCCTGTAGGGAACACAACGGTCATTGTGTGACAGAAGTGAAACTGAAAGAAATAGATTTTTCTATTAGCTGCAAATCAAACCCTTACACATCATCCCTTGAAGGTGACAGCACCTGATTCTCTAAGGCAGGGTTCAAGCAAATCTCCCAGGCTTCCGAAAGACAATATGGAATTAATATCCACATGCAAGCACATGCACAAGTGTGTGTATTTGCGGTGTGTGTGTGTGTGTGTGTGTGTGTGTGTGTTCACACGTGTAGGTGTGATGAGAAACTGTGATTCCTCACTTGAAGTCTTGGACTTGGCTATCTTTGTAAGGGGTGGACTGGGGGAACTGAAATGTACTGTGAAGAGGATCCCGTCCTGATTAGGGGAATCTTGAAATGAGTGGGCTAATAATATTTGTTCCCCTAGATTCTGGCTCTGAGCTCTTTCCCTCCGGAAATGTTTGCTGAAGGGCGGCAAGTAAAATATTCTTTTCTTCTGACAATCAAGCATTTCAAATGGCAGCCTGCCATGAGTATTTCTCTCCATTCCTGAGGTTCCTTTGTATTTCAGTCCAACACCTCACATCCTGTGGGTTGTAATAATAATGGTAGCAGTTACCATTTATTGAGCCCTTGTCATGTGCCACGTGCTCTGCATTATTATAGTGGCTGTGATCCATGAAAGAATTCTTTTAAGATAACAATATCCCTAAGAAACTAAGACACAGAATGGTTAAGTTCCTTACCCAGGAACACACAGCTTGGAAAGTAAAGTGTAGGGATCTGAGCTTCCCAAAGCCCATACATACCCTTCCATTGTATTACCCTGCCTCTTTAAGGGGTGGGAGGAGATGCCCTATTTGAGTGGTATTAACATTTATAAGGTTTTTTTTTTTTTAATTTTTTTTAACATGTATTTATTTTTGAGAGATAGAGAGAGACAGAACATGAGCAGGGGAGGGGCAGAGAGAGATGGAGACCCAGAATGTGAAGCAGGCTCCGGGCTCTGAGCCGTCAGCACAGAGCTGACACAGGGCTTGAACTAATGAACTGAGAGATCATGACCTGAGCTGAAGTCACACACTTAACTGAGCCACCCAGGCACCCCATTTATAAGGGATTTTAAATTCAATTCTTGTATAGATCTTTGGAAAGTCTTCTCAGCTAACACCAGGTCAAAAAGCCAGCTATCTGGGGGTGTCTGGGTGGCTTGGTCTGTTGAGCATCTGACATTGGCTCAGGTCATGATCTCACGGTTTTTGAGTTCAAGCCCCACATCTGGGCTCTGTGCTGTCAGTGCAGAACCCACTTCGGATCCTCTGTCCCTTTGTCTGTCTGCTCCTTCCCCACTTGCACTCTGTCTCTCTCGAAAACAAATAAACATTAAAAAAAGAAACAGCTATCTATTCTAATAGTGTTATTGGAAAGAAAATAAAGATCATGAGCAGTGAAGACTTTTGGAATCAGAAGGGACTTGTTAGGTTGCCTAGTGATTCTGCAGTCTAACAGCTTCTCTGGCCACTGTTGCTCCATTGCACAGAAAATGAGGTCTGGACAGGTCAACCATGGTGTTGTAGTTAATAGCAGAACAGAAGGCCTTTTCTCTGCTCCTTGCCCTTTCTCCTCTGCAGCATTGTACATCTCTTGTGGGATTTACTTTTTCAGGTGTCATATCAAGAAATAAGGTAAAAACCACTCACTTGTGATCAACTTAGGCCAGAGGTTGGCAGACCTTTTCTGTAAAAGTTCAGTTAGTAAATATTTTTTGGTTTTTCTGTTACAGCTACTCAATTTTGTCATTATAGCTGCAAAATGACCAGAGACCATATGGAAATGCATGGGCATGACTGCATTCAATACAAATTTATTTACAAAAGACAAGGAGGAGTGGGTTTGGCTTGCTAGCCCCCTGCCTTATGCCATTAAAGGTGTGGCTGACCTGGGGTAATGTCACTCTCAATCCTTTGGGATTTATGCTCCCGTAGTAATAATATAGACGTCATAATAGAGGGGGTGGTGGTACTGATAACAGCAGTAGAGGCATCAGGAGCGACAGTACAACCTCTCTTACTTTCGCTTCATGCTTTAGGATATACAAAGTCCTTTCACTATTATCTTGTCACGTAACCCTTGTTAACCCCTGCTCAAGAACTACATAAACAAGGGAGACTCAGCAGATGAGGAGTGTGGGACAATGAGCAGAGAATGAGATACACTGCATTTGGTGATAGAAATTGGGGAAGTGGGGGCCTCTGGGTGACTCAGTCGGTTAGATGTCCAACTTCAGGTCATGATCTTGCAGTCCCTGAGTTCGAGCCCTGCATTGGGCTCTGTGCTGAGAGCCCAGAGCCTGGAGCCTACTTCGGGTTCTGTGTGTGTGCCTCTCTCTTTGCTCCTCCCCCACTCATGCTCTGTCTCTCAAAAGAGAATAAACATTTTATAAAGAAAAAAAAAAAGAAATTGGGGATGTAGGATGCAAATGCCCAGAGAAAAGAGGTGCATGCCTCCTGGCCCTGTTAGGGGATAGTTCATTCAGCAGCCTGATGGATGTCAGAGTTCCCCAAACACATGTTTGCCAGCTAATCCCATAATTCATAGGAGCTTTACATTTAAACCTGTCCAAAAAAGAGAGACTTGATCTAGGACATTGTGGTCTGAGGGGAGCTCTTCATCTCTGTGCATCACCTTTTTGGGTCTCAGTAAGTGAGTAGTTATGAAAACTGACCTGTTGACACCATCCATTCAACAAACATTTGTTTAACACTTGGAGGCCTTTGCCTGGTGCTAAAGGCAAACAGGGGCATGAGCCCCCTGCCCTAAAGCATCCTCATTTCCACAAACACCTGTAGGAACACATTGCAGGCCCTGCTCACCTCCCCTGCAGCCTGCCAGGAGCACAGCAGTGCTTGTTGGGCTCGGGAGGCAGACCTCTGGCTCAGCCACTTGCTAGCTGTGGAACCTTGGGCAAGTTCCTTATTCCAGTCCTTTTCTCACCTGTAAAATGGGGATAATTTTCTTTTTAACTGTTTCTGGTGAGGATCTAAAAGCTAAGGCATACCCATGCAAACCTGACTTTTTCACTATGGACTTCACACATTTTCAGAATCCTAGTTACTTACTTCTTAGGTGTTTCTTTTCTTTCTTTTTTCTTTTTTTTTTTTTTTTTTTTTTATTTTCCCAGCACTCAGGGGTTCCATAGCCAATTCGTCTTTTAAACCTTGTTGACAAACACAGAGTTAAATGAGGTAAGCAGAATTTGTCTCCTGATATTTTACAGATGGAAGGAATCTTAGAGGTTATCGAGGCCAGAGACACATTTTGGAGATAAGGGACGGAGCCTTATAGAAAGTAAATGACTTTGTCAAAGCAGTACACTTGGGAACAGAAGGAGCGCTAGGACTCCAGTGATTAGACTTTTCTTTGGGCTTAAAAATCCTCCCACAGTCATTTCTAAGTTACTCCTCTTCACCCAGCACCATCCTCATGTTTATGTGATTATTTTAAGGATTCCACTGACTATAAAAGATAAAGAACTTAGCCACGTAGCCCTAAGAAACCCAGTATCTTTGCCTCCCCTGTCCTTAGTTTCCTCATCTGTCTCTAATGAGGCAAGCTCACATACATGGACCTGTAGGTGACTCTCAGTGCTGATGAGATACCATCTTAATGAATAAGATGGGATCAGAGTGGAATGTTATTGTCAGTGGGACTGGAATATTGCTCTAAATCTATGCAAAGTTCAAAAACAGTCTCCTTTCTTCCTCCCTCCCTCCCTCCCTCCCTTCTTTCCTTCCTCCCTCCCTCCCTCCCTTCCTTCCTTCCTTCCTTCCTTCCTTCCTTCCTTCCTTCCTTCCTTCCTTCCTTCCTTCCTGAAATGATAATTGTGTTCTACTATGAAATAGGCACCAGGAGGCTGGGCAAAGATGTGAAATGTGAGTCCGTCATTGAAATGATCTGTATGTGTTGACCCTAAGTTGTTCGCTGTTTCTCTGGAGATTTTTGTACCGGTGCAGAGCTTCTCTAGGACTGGAGTGTTTTGTCAGCTGAAATTCTGTCCAGAATGATTAGTGTACATCAGTGCTGTTGTATTTGGGGGATCCAAAACAAGACATCATAGCCACACCAGACTGTATACTCCCTCTGGGGACAGTGCAGGCATTCTGGTTAACACCTCCTCATTTTGACAACTATTCCTTTCTATTATCCATTATGACTCCTCTTCCATGCCCTTTGCTCTTGACATTGGGCACTTGCTTCACAGTAGCCAACAGGACTTTGTGTTTTCATATTTAAAGGCAAATGCCATTTTAACATAGTTCCTTCTCCCATTAACATATTCAGTTATAAAGAGACTCTGACTTAAAAGGTAATTCTAGATGGCTTTGGCAGAGATTCAGGTATAGATAGATAGGTAGATAAGTAGATGTAAATACATAGTTATTTAATACAAGGTTGTTTGTCTGCTTGGCTGTTTTTAATGGCTATTCATTAACACCATGATCTTATCCGGAAAGCTCATTTAGTCTGCACAGAAATTGGAAGGTGTTGTTCACATCCCCTGCTGCCAGCTTTCCAAGGTCTCCAGGCAGCTGGTTTCTCGCCTTTCTCTCAGCCCTGACACCTAGTTCATCATCAGAGATAAGCCTCAGTTGTCTGCAAATTGCAATCTCATCAGGTCTGCAAGATAGCATCTTGTTTGACTCTGCTCTGCACCTTCCATTAACACTTTGGGACTAAGACTTTGGGAAGAGCCAGACCTCACCACACTGGTGATTGTAGTTGATGAACAGATTCTGTTTTTCCCCATTATTGGCTTCATTAAACTTGACAGTCTTTTTGTCTCTAGATAGGGTGAGCCATTTTCACTGACCCTTATTAAGAGCTGTCTCCTTAAGAAGGGTCACTTGGGAAGGGGTAGTTGGGGACTACTACTTTTATTTCCAGAAAGTAGTTGATTCTCGTGAACAACCTTCATTCAGCTTTTAGAGTTCTTTTACCTCCTTAATTATAATAGTCACCATTTATCACAATGCATCAGGCCCTAGGAATGCTTTAATTTATTTCTCCTTATACATTTTCTCATAAGGAAACTGAGTCTCAAAAAGATTGAATAAGTTGTTCCAGATCTTACATTAATAAAGGGACAGAGCTGGAAATGCCATCTAATAAGTCTGACTTCAGAGATGTATTTTAACCACCATACCCTACCACCTTCATACTGCTTTTAACTAACATGACATTTCAGGATTACCCTTCGATTAATGGTGTTTAAATTCCCTCAGTGCCTCCTTAATTTGATCAGGTATATTAGTTATCTATTGCTTCCTAGTAACTGACACCAACACGTAACAGCTTAAAACAATAAACATTTATTACATCATCTTGTTTCTGTGGGTCAGGAATGTAGGAGTGCCTGAGCTCAGGTCAGGGCCTCTCATGAGGTTGTAGTCAAGGTATTTGCCACGACTGTAGTCATCTGAGGATTGATAGGGCTGGAAGATCCGCTTTCAAGGCTCAGTCACATTTCTAGAAGATTACTTCTGGTTATTGATAAGGAGACTTTATTAGATCCTCAACAACTTCTAGTGATGTCTGGTCCTAATTTTATTGTACTCATAGATCAGTTGAATCTTCAACTGAGGTTTCATATGAGCTCTTTTTTGTTGTTTTTTCTAGCAATCTTTCTCAAGTCAGGCCATCTGTATTACTTTTCTCAGGCTGCTATACCAAAGTACAACAAACTGAGTAGCTTAACCAATAGAAATTTACTTTCTCACATTATGGAGGCTAAAAAGTCTGAGATCAAGGTGTCACGAGGGTTGCTTTCATTGGACGCCTCTTTCCTTGTTTTGTAGATGGCTGTTGTTTCCTTGATTCTTTACCACATTTTCTCTCTGTGTGTGCCCCTGCCCTGATTTCCTCTTCTTATAGGGACACCAGTCATATTGGATTAAGACCCACCCTAATGATCTCATTTTAACTGAATTACCTCTTTTAAAACCCTGTCTCTACATATAGTCATATTCTGAGGAATTAGGGTGTTAGGACTTCAACGTATGAATTTTGAGGTTTCATGATTAAGCCTGTAATACCATCTTCAGACTTTGCCTGCCTTGGGATTTTCTTTTACATTTTCTTGCCTATAACTCAAGTTTCATTTCTCTGTCCTTAACCTCTCTTTACTTCATATCCTCAAGGCTATTCAGTAGCCAACCCTAACAGTTATTTGCTTGTCTTTCTGGCTGCCCATTATACCTAAAGTACTTGGGATCCTATGCCTTAAAGTCTTAGCAGGATAGATTGGTCCTTGAGGTCTCTAATGAATTCTCTAGAAACTTTTAAAACTTAAGTGTGGTGTTCTCCTAAAGGAGCAATAGCTGTTATTACATACGTTTGTGTAAACTAATTTTGAGCACATACTGAGTGCTAAGAACAGGATTTTTTTTTTTTTAATTTGGAGATCTGGGTCTATGCACCCTATCATCATCTTTGCTGCCCTATAGATGTTCCAGAAAGATTTGATGCCTTGTGGGATGACCTGAGGACCAGGTGGAAGCTAGCTGGAAAACAAAATCAGAAGCATCTGTCTTACATTAAAGAAGCTATTATCATTAAGCAGGTGGTAGAGAACAAATTATTAAGATTATGCACTCAATGTGTGCAGTTGCCAGTGTTTGGTGCTCATCAGCACAAGGCAAGTGTTGCAGTCTTTTGCCAGGATACCTGCTTATTACATGTCTGTGTCCGTCCAGATCCTCTGTGGCTGCACCATAGTTCAGTTTTCCTTTACAACTTGGCAGCCCATGAGTTATGTTGGAATTCCCAGGTGATCTCAATTTACCTAATTTTCCTTATTGTACTCCTCTTATCCTGTAATGTGCTGTTGTTTCCAGTTATTTTACCATGATGGGAAATAGTCAGGAATATTGCAATGGCACCATTCAGTCCATTAAGGATTAAAATATGCTTGGTAAGAGTAGAGAAAGTTATAACACCTCATTGCAACATGGTTATTAGTCTTTTCCTCAAGTAAACTTTGATAGGTATTTGGGAATAATTCGTTTCAAGGACTGAAGTGTGTGGAGTAAACTATATATTATTCTAAATGCAGGAACAAACACTCCATTCTATTAGAAAAAGAAAAGGGGTCTCTGTGGAGAAACTATTTAAAAGATTAAAAGAGCCTTTTCTGAATGTGGCTTGGTGGCAAAGAAAGGGGAAACCACTACCCCATTCAAAAGTCACCAGAAGTGAAGTGGGAAATAAATCAAATAAAATTGGCTATAAACAAAAATATTCTGATCATTGAACAAAATTGAAGTACCAAAGTATAAAGTGGAGAGAGTAGTGTTACCAGAATAACACCAGATTTTTTTCCAAACCAACTAAAAGTTATGTAGTTTTCATTACCAGGTTAATCATATTCCTCATCTCATTATCCTTTAATATAAAAAAGAATATATGAAATCAAACCTGAATGAATTCTTGTTAGCTCTATCCATTGTGTCAGGCCATCCAGAAAAAGCTACAACATAAGGCAGTTATGCCTTAGAAAACTATTTAGTACATTTCAATGCTACACAAAGCTTTATTTTCTAATATGAGCTGTTATTTGTTACTAGAAAGAAAGCAGAACAAGATATAGCCCTTTGGGGAGATAGTTAAATAAGAAATACATTTCCAGATGATATCACATGCAAATAGCACTGTGAAATCACTAGACATCAAAATTAATTAGGCTGAATCCATTGCTTTGTTAGGTATAAATCTCTAACCTTACCTTGGTGCTGGGAGGAGTGACTTTTGCAGCAAGTGTGTCTTAGTCTGTTCAGGCTTCTGTAAGAAAATACCATGGACTGGTAGCTTATAAACAACAGAAATTTATTTCTCATGGTTCTCGAGGCTGGAAAATCCAAGATCATGGTGCCAGCGGATTCTGTGTTTGCTAAGGGTCTATTTTCTGGTTCATAGATGGCAGCTTTTGCTGTGTCCTCACATGATGGAAGAGGCAAGGGAGCTGTTTTAATAGGAGTGCTAATCCAATTCATGACAGCTTCACTCTCATGACTATAGCAACTTTTAAAGGCCCTCCCTCCTAATACCATCACACTGGGCATTAGGATTTTGTCTCTTCTGTTCTTATAAAGACATCAATCATGCTGGATTAAGGGCCAACCCTACTCCTGTATGACCTCATCTTTTTTTTTTTTTTAATTTCTTTTTTTTTTTTTTTCAACGTTTATTTATTTTTGGGACAGAGAGAGACAGAGCATGAACGGGGGAGGGGCAGAGAGAGAGGGAGACACAGAATCGGAAACAGGCTCCAGGCTCTGAGCCATCAGCCCAGAGCCCGACGCGGGGCTCGAACTCACGGACCGCGAGATCGTGACCTGGCTGAAGTCGGACGCTCAACCGACTGCGCCACCCAGGCGCCCCTGTATGACCTCATCTTAACTAATCACATCAGTAATGGCCTCATTTCCAAACAAGGTCACATTCTGAGATACTAGAACTTAGGACTTTAACATATCTTTTTGGGGAGACACAATTCAACTTTTAATAGGAAGGAAATGCAGTGGCAACAGAATTGTGTGTTTTCATTAGGATCCTCAAAATTCAGTGTATAGGGTAATTGCTCCACATGGGGTACATATATTGGGAAGGGGTTGTATAATGAAAGTTTCAAAACTTCTGTTTATGTTTACTTTTGCCCTATTATTTTACATTTCTGTAATGCTGTGTAGTATAATATACTTAATGGATTAGTTTAATAGTGCATGTCTACGTGTTATAAATAAATGACTTACATGGGGGATGCGCGCTCAGAAATTCTCACTAATGGTGGTTGGAGGAACATGATCAAAGTTTTTCAAGCCAATGTCATATTATGAGATATAATGACATCATAATTTCAGGGAAAATCTCTGTGGAGAATTTTAACGGACCCAGAATTAAATTGGACAAGCAATGAGATTATCAATGCAAAAAAAAAAAAAAAAAAAAAGGTACTAAATTCACTAGCAGTTTGAAAAATGTCTTTTTTCAAGTCAGAAATGAAATACCAGATTATAAGTGTAGGAGTCCTCAAAGCAAGGGAAGGTGAAGACGGTCTCTGGAGATGAACAGATGCGAAGAAACAGAAAAGGAAGGGGCAATTGGGATGCTTGTCCTACAAGTAATAACACAGAGTGGGTCCATGACTTGCTTTTTCTTATATCCAATGCCAAGATAATGACTTTGTCGATCAGGAGAGGGAAGTTGTAATGTGTTTTCATTGGAATGTCACTGAAATATTTCTTTCTCATTTAACATTGTCACCAAGTTTCTAGAACTAAGCGGTAATGATTGTCACCTTGAGCCATTCTTGAGCTGCTGTCATGTTTCAATGTTGCTAAGTAATACTGTATATTTATTAGGAACATCTTATTAGATAAGTCTAGGAAATTGGAACTAAAGATGAGCTTGGGTGCTTCTGCTTCATTTGTTTCTATGGCACATTCTTTGGGGTCAATTTTGAATAATCATTTTGCATTATTGGATTTCTTTTGCTATTTTTGCATATCCCTCTAATTGTCCACCAGGGAACTATTTCTAATATTCATATTAAGTTTTTCTTTCCTAATTTCTTGCTTCATTACTCCCATTTATGTTAGCATCATCGTCCAAGCATTATTCACTTCCTTGTGGTTTGTATCCTTACCATTGAATATTGGTGTTTTCTTTTTTTCCTCTCTCTCACTTTATTTTTTATGGTTTATTTATTTATTTTGAGAGAGAGAGAGAGAGAGAGAGAGAGAGAGAGATGGAGGGAGAGAGAGTAAGTGGGGAGGGGCAGAAAGAGAGGGAGAGAGAGAGAATCCCAAGCAGGCTCCCCACTGTCAGCACAGAGCCTGACATGGGGCTCAATCTCACAACCGTGAGATCATGACTTGAGCTGAAATCAAGAGTCAGAGGCTTAACTAACTGAGCCACCCAGGTGCCGCCTTCTCACTTTTTTTGGCCAAGTTACATAGTTATTTGGGTTCCAGGTAATATTTTCTTACAGTTACTTAGGAATGTATGGTAAAACAAGATTGCCCACAACTGCTAAGAGACTGAAGAGTACATTTTCTTGTTTCCCATCCATGTTGCAGTTCTGTTTCTGAAAGATCATCTATTATAATAGAATAAACTTTGTTGGACTTGCAATTCTCATCCTTTTGTCTAATTAAAAGTATCACTATGCTTTCAAGTTTTACATTCCTTAGCATGATCCTTTATGTCTGTGAGGACAGAAGAGGGTCAGAGAATTCTGATTCGTCACTTCTCATGCTAGTGGGAGCTATAATACTCCCTTTCTCCATCCTTTCTAATTACTTTCTCATAGATACTAAACTACACACCCCTGAGCATCTAGAAGGATTAAACACTGATCAAAGGCAGGTTTAGCTGTATCCCCAGGACAAACTGATTCAATGAAGAAAAGCTTGGGCTCTGGGAGAGCTTTGGAAAGAGAAATAAATTAACAATTAGCATTTTAACAGCAGTAAAAACTGCTGAGTGGAAACAGACCTGATGCTTTATGGTATTTGAGATATACGGAGTAGTGGGACAGTAGGAAAAATTGTGTTTCAGTGAGCAAGACACAGTGCAAAGGTGTGAGATGTGATCTTCTAGTGCATTCCATTTGTGATATACAGCCATTCCTATGACAGACTTTGAGCAGTCATCAATGTTATAATCTCTTTTGAGCAGTCATCAATGTTATAATTCTATGCGTGTTGCTTTTAGGTAGGTTTAGGGTTACAGTTGTGGCTCAAATCAATTATGAAGTTGGGTGGAACTCATTGCAATTGAGCATTAGCATTACCATTACCCTTGCATGAATGACATTCTCTTCTGACCAAGTCTGTTAATGAATGTCTTTATTTACAAAACTGATTTTCTTACTGATCTGGCAAAATTCTGTTTGGTTAGAATATGCCTGAAACATTCAAGTGTGAAGTATTCTTCCTTTAGATTACATAGGGTATACTTTTAAAAATCTTAGCTTAAAGGCATGCCTGGCCTTTTTTTTTTAATTTCAGGATAATATATGCCTTCTGGTGTTAGGTGAAAATGTAAAGCCATAGCCATACTGAAAAAATTAAAGATGACATTAACAAACAATTGAGATTAAAATTTGAAAATTCAGGTCTTTGGCAAATACATACAAAATTATGGTTTTGTTTAAGGTGTCTAAATAATTACCACAGTTTTACAATTTCCAGTGTTCAATATGTCCATGAAATACTATTTATGAAAGCATAAGTCATTAGCCATTAAACATGCAAATACTTCCATGATTAAATATACAACACATTCTTGCTTATAAGGAATGCTGTCAGTAGACTAAATAAACATTGACCATTCTACATTGAATATCCACTTTATTGTGCAGTTTGATCTTAAAATGTTAGTGTTGGCAAGGGCCTTGTGAGTTATTGGTGCAGTCTCTGCATTGTTAATCAATAAGACAAGTTCAGGAGAGGTAAAATGATATCCATAAGATGAAGCAACCAATACAAACTTTCCAATTCTTCCTGTATAGCCAAAAGAATAATAAACACATGAAGAGTGCCTATTTTGTACAGTTTTAAGTCTGTATCTGGAATATCAATGTAATATGTTATATGTAAACCACCAGCAGGGATTTTTTTTTTCTTTCTTTTAACAGCAGTCACTATTCTGGCTGCTTAATATCAGGAATGATTCCTTAATTGACTTTTAAACTCTAATACCTATATCACAGTGCTTGTTGCTTAGTTGGCACTCAATAAATGTTTATTGAATGAATACATGCTGTATACTTTTGTTTTAAAAAATATGTGAGTAATTTTGTAATTTCATCCAGGTTGATGATGTTCCTTATGCCAGTGAAATTTTTCATATGCTCATGTGTGTTTATTTCTCATATCAAAAAAAAGTTTCCCTTTCTTTGTGCTTTGTAGTTCCCCACATTGCTGTGCTTAGCATTGTTGATATATGGCTATGGCCCATTCAGTACCATTTTATATATTTTTTTCAGGAAGATGAAAAAATGAATTGTTAGATTTTAAAACTAGTCCTAACTAAAAATCACTTTCCTTGCCAGATGTTGTTACTCAGATGGTGTGATGCAGTTATAGCTTAATGAAACTTTTTTTTTTCTCTGAACAACTTAGAATTCAGTGAGCAGATTTATTAAAGTAAGGACACTCTATTCTTCATTATGATATTAAGAACCCTGGGACAAAAGTTTTCTTTCTATTGATGTACTTGAGTTCAGTTGCATTACTTTGTTGGGTATTAGGAGGTAGCTGGGAATGTTTCAAAGGCTTTATAATATACATTACATTATACCAGAATAAGTTTAATATGTATTATAATATAAACATGTGTGTGGTAAATATATATGTGGTAAAAATATGGAAGGCAATTTGTGGGAATAATGATTGAATGATTCTTCTTTAGTTAATCAAGTAATATTCATGTATGAGACATGATTTTAAGCAATATTATGTACCATTACCTTTTTCATCTTCTAGGTAGCTGTTTATCCGTACAGTTCAATGATGATAAACTCAGAAAGAAGTAAACAAATCAATGTTTCGCTCATGGAACTTTTTAAATCCCTTCACAAGCTTGGGCAGTATTTTGATGAGAAGCCCTTGAATGCTGTCCTTGGTGCTGACCCATCTTTTATTGATGTACACAGCTCACAGAAGGCACTAAACACATGTGTAACCAAATTTACAGATGGCACAAATACCAGATCAAAAAGTTATTTGATAATCTCTACCAATCAGCAGGTAAATGATCAGGGAACCAAAATTTCAAACATCTCTCTCTGCCAGGTATTGTATATTTCTTACTTCCTTGACAGAACCTATGATATGGAATTATTATTATTTCTTCCAGTTGAGAAAACTGTAAATGAACTATGTTGAATTAATTTCTCAAAGTCATATGGCTTGAAGATTTTGTGTCTGGAGTAGAATTTAATTCTTTCTGATTCTAGTTTTCATCTTCTTACATTAAAATAAATAAATGAATATACACAGTTAGTTCAAGGGAGACTGGTTTTGACAGAAATTCATGCCAAGCAGGTATGGGGATTTTTTGCTGACCACACACTCAATGTGGACCATCAGCTGCTAAAATAAACCTGCACAGTAAGTAATTATATTGTACATAGTGCTGGTCAGACCACATAAAGTGTATTATATTTACACACCTCACTGCACTCATACTAGAAATTATTCTGAAGAAGAAAACCTCATGAGATGGGTCTTGAACTCTATGGGTAGATGATAGTTAAAGGACCACACATGGCTCAGGTGTGTAGTGACTGGAAGGATGACAGGGGATGGATGGCAGATAAAACACCTGTTACTGTGCATATGCTAAATGGTCATTTTGAAGGAGAAATTAACTGTGGTCTGTAGGGTTTTAATGGGTAGTAATGGAATCCATGCATAGAAGTAGAAAGGCTAACTATTATTCAGTGTAAAGAAGTTCTTTCTGACAATTTGAACTAAGGCAGAGGTAATGGGGCATGGGATATTAGCCTGCACCTAGGTGGCACTATTCTTAGAAGGTTACATTGTTATTAGTATTTTATATATAGTACTTCTAATAGTTGGGTGCTCCACTCTCTTCAGAAGTGTTTGCATATAGAGGTCTTTATTTCACTAGTATGGGAATAAATTAATAGTGAAACATCTACATTATATTGCTGGCTATGCAGGAAACATTTGCTGAGTACCAAGAATGTGGAGATGTTTGATGCCTGTGGAACTAAGGATTTTTCAAAACAAACCAAAAGACAAATCTAAGTTTGAGTGTGTAGGCTCTTGCCTTATTTACCCTTTACTTCCCTCTCACCCCAGAAAGAACTTGACCAGAGATTGTGTCACTGTTAAGGAATTAAGGCAGCCAGAATCAGGCTTATAAGAAGAGCAAGCTAGAAAAGGAAATTATACTGCCAAAATTTTAGATTTGGTAACTGACAAATCAGATAAAAAGTATTGGAATAAATACAAACATATATGCACACACAGAGTTTACACTCAGTTTCAGAGAAGCAATAATTTCTCCCTAAAGAACTCCAAATATCAATCAATAGGTTTGAAAGAACAGGAAGAGGTTTGCAAAAAGAGAAGAAACAGGTTTGCAGGAAGAGAAAATAATATGTCCAGTTAGATAGATAATATTGGCATAGAGGTTCTAGCTAATATACCTTAATATATAATATATCATAAATGTGTGGATCAGTTAAAGAGCTTTGTGAATTTTTTTTGATGCTATTTGGCTTCTCAACAGAAGCAAGGAAAATTCTAGAATATACACTAGATCTGAATACTAGCAATGAGGGTATGTCAGAATATTGGGTGGAGAAAACAATCCAGAATGTATGAAAAGGTAGATTTAGTCAGGCATATTTGAAATGGTGAGCCATTGGGTCAGGATAGGATAAAGGGAATAAAGTCAGAAAGCTGTCAAGTAATTTTCTCTGAAAAAGAGAACATCTATGGATTTCTAAGTTAATTTCCTAACATTTAATCTAATATCCTTACTCAATGCTTAGAACACAAGCTTTGTTATGTCAGTATGTATATGTATGTCATATGAATGTATGTATTGAATGTATATGTGTATTTGTGTGTATATGTGCACTTGCGTGTGTATGTATGTATATAATGAAGAAAGAAAATAGCTCTGAAGAATTTCTGAGGAGTTGTCAGAGGTCCTTATCGTTTCAAACCCCCAGATGCCTTCCTTGTCTAAATGATTCAATGCTGAGTCCTGAATTATTCATGGAAACATAAGGCCTGTATTTGTCTGTAGATGTTCACATCTGACTTTTTATTTCTATCATCTCCATCCCATTCCCTGGCCCTGCTTTACTTACTTCTTTTTCTACTTTTCTTTTTCTTTCTTTTTTTTTTCCCTGCAGCTTTAGAAAGGAAATATTAGAATAAGCTATTTTATTGCTGTATTCTCTCCTTTAGCATATGGCATTTGTTTAACCTCTTGGAGAGTTATGATTTCCTGGCCCTGGAGTTCTGATGCCAAAGATAATGAGAAGTGTTCATCTAGGGCTCAGAGGCCAGGAAGCTAAGAACAAACACGATGCCATGCTGGCCTTGACAACGTGACAGAGGGTTCACACTTGCCTCACATGCTGGCACTTCCCAATTCTATATTACAGTTTGCTTTTGCTCTAGGAGTGACTTTGTTGCTTACTGTTGGGGGTCTGGGAATAATGGTGGTAGATTCTAAAAATCATACAAACAGTGGTGGACAAATTATAATTGTGTTTAAACTGGAAAGTAAAGAGTCAGGTATTTAAATTATTTACTGATTCCCACTGTGATGTAGTGCCCTAATGACAATTTTCAATCTGTCTTGCTTTGTGCAGCGATCTGTCAGTAAAAAGTCTGAGAATTTTTGCCCCAGGTCAATGTGTGTGTGTTTGTGTGTGTGTGTGTGTGTGTGTGTGTGTGTGTGTGTGTGTTCAAGAAAGCTTCCTTTTCTTCTTGTCAAGACTGCAGCTGTCAACCATTCCCCAAAGGTGTTGCCAAGAATCAGCATGCAGGGCTGTAAGCTGCCTGCCACTTAGATGTGGCACCTTGCATATGTGCTACGTTCACGCTCTGACTTGCCTGTGTGCACAATTCTAGCTTGTCTATGAGAGGACAGGGTTATTGTGAAATATAACTTCTCTTTGAGATGCATAACAAGGGAGAAGATCCAAAAGGGAGGAGAGCTACCCTTGCTGGAATGGCAAGAGAGAAGGGTCTCTGTGTGTCTGCTACCATTGTGGTTTTGATGTCTAAATCTTCTGGAGGGGATTGCTGCAGTGATGAGATAAAAGTGGCTGCCTTCCCAAGTACTGTCCATTTGCATTGATATTTAAATTCTTTGCCAAAGTGACATCATTACTATTTGCTTAGTATTTGCACCACAGGGATGTGTTTTACATAATTTAAGACTTGGAAGTGATGATAATGATGATAATGTATTTCAGATGGAGAGTAGAGGCCACAGGGTGCTGAATCTCATCCCTCCTTCTCAAAGACCCTAGTGCATAAAGGAGTCCCCAGTCCATATCCTTAAATCACATTAACAGCACTGCTTATTGGGTGCCAAAATGTGTCTGGCACTGGGCTGGATTATGACTTTATATATTATTGTTTAACCCCCATGACAACATAATGAGGGTAGGTATTATTATCCCCATTATACAGTAAGGAGACCTGGGGCTAGAAAAATTAGTAGCTTGCACAAGTTTTAATTGAGACACATCTAACTCTAAGGCCTTTTCCCTTTATTCTGTGCCACAGTCTCTCCCATCCTACAGCCTATTTGTTCTTTCAGATTTAAGAAACAGAAAACCTTTGTACTTTCTCAGGAAATAACAATTGGGATAAAGAGAAAGAATGCTAAAGAACTCTGACCCTGGTCCATTTCTGTCTTACTCCAGGTGCCCAGAAACTCCTCTTTGAAATGAGTATAAAAGAGCCATGTTTGCCTTGAGACAAAGCTATATGGCGATGTTCGAAGCCAGATTATAGAATGCTGCCAGATGGCACTTATTTACCTGATTGTGTGTCTTCTTGGATTTATCCATGGGCAGAGACGTTTAAAAGGAAGACAAGAAACATAATTGTTTTTTAACATCTTGGATAGGTATATACTTTTTGCATGATTTCTAAGGAGGTTCTCTTGCTGACGGTAACTTTTTCTGAGCCCTGTTTCCCCCAGCCCCACCATCCACCATCATCATGAAAATGTGGGACCCCTTTTTCAAAAAGCAGCAAAAAAGTGTATAGGCTTAAACTTGAGATGGAAAATTAGAAGAAACTTTTCCCTTGCTTTTCTTCCCTCCCTCTCTCCCCTTTTCTTTCTATCTTTCCTTCCTTCTTCTTCCCACACCATGTGTCCCACAATGATAGGTTAAGTGCATTATAAGCTAAACAGTCTTTTCTTTGATGTCCCTCAAAAGGTTCCTTATACTCAGAGGATATAATTGCATTTGCAACTCCCTCAGCAGTGCCGTAGTTTGGAAAAACTTATTACTTTGCTTGAAGCTCCTTGGTGTAGCTTCATAAATATGTTGTCACCATTTCCCTGTAACACCTTATAGATTCTTGATTCAAGGATAAGAAGTAGAGAGATGAGAGTTCAAACTTCCTTAGAGCCTGTCTCCCTTACTGAAACCACAGAAGATTCATCTGGATCTTCCCATCTCAGAAGGGAAGACCTGGTGATAGCAGGGGAAGACCCACAGGAATGAGTACATTTCCACATGAGCACATGTACTGAGATTCCTGAGCCTTTGCTTGTCCAGTTTCCTCCACTTCCACTGCTCCTCCCATGCCCAAGATCCAAACCCCGCTCTCTGTCTCAGCCCAGTTCAGACACCATCTTTGCCCCATGAAGTCTGCTGTACTCTGTCGCCACTGAAATGCTTTGATTCCCATAGAACTGTGTCCTGTACATCTTATTATATTAATCCCGTAGACCTTATATTATTATGTGAACATGTTTGTGGTCCTTATTGCATAAAAATGCCCGGAGGGCAGAGGCTTTCTCTGGACACCACAGACTCTGGGACAGCATCACAGCTGCCCAAATGACAAGTTCATGAATGTACAAATGAGAAGAGTCTTTACTGACAATAGCTTTAACTTTTTTCTAAGAACACCGACACAGTTTGTTTTCTCTTCTTATCTTTCCCTTATTTATGGTTGCTTTTCTTGAATGGCTTACAAATTAGTGGCAGAAATAATCAGGAAAGGTAAATAGTTAATGGTGCTTTATTATATTTAGCAGCAAGAGCAGGCATCACAAAGATGAACATGCTTATTTCTCAAATGAAATGCACAGATAAAATTTATAAGAGGAGTTACTTTAATACCAGTGGTGAGTGTAAAAAGATTTTAAGAGGGAGCTGAAGTCTTGATTGGGACTTGAAGAAAAGTTGTGTTCTTATGGGCAGAAAGGAAGTTGGAAGGGATACCATTCAAAGAATCACATTAAGACCAATGGCAAAGCATTTTCAGTAAAAAGAGTAAATATTATAGGCTTTTTCAGAGCTACTTACTTAATTTGCAAGCACAGTACAAAATGAAAATGTGGGCTCTTTGTGAAAAAAGCAAAAACAAAGCACCATTCAAGGTACTAATATGTAAAGCTTTATCCTTCTGTCCATGGTTTCACTCCTTCAACTTGTTATGGTATTTTATATTTGCTATTTAATGTCATTCTAAGTAAAGACAATTTTAAACTTCAAATTATTAGCAAGAATTTTGCCATCCATCTTTATACTGTGCAATGTCAGTTTTAAATGCAAATGTAAGAGCTTTCAACTCATATAGAGAATTACTAAAATAAGAAACATTTCCTATTTCATAGGTTATACAGTGCATATTTATTTTGTTCTTATCAGAAAAGTAGTAACATTCCACGGACTAACTCAACTTTTTATTTCATTTCTTGATATACATTCTATGAACTCTCTCTACCTTTTGCTTACCAATGAGGAAGAAAGATTAAGAAGCAAAGAAACTATGGGTGACTTATCTTTTACTTTCTTTCTCAGTTTTCAACTTAGGTAGTTGGTTGATTCATGGAAATAATGCAGGTTAGAAGGGAAATGATAGGATTCATTGGTCATCTGTCTTTCTTAAAGTGCCACTGTTGTCTTTCCATGTTTCAATCGAGTTGGGGTTCCAACTAAAAACATGGCCTCTGAGAACTTTCAGTGTCCTGGCTTCCTCAGTATTAAATATTAACACTTGCTTTATACTCACTTTTGAGATTATACATCTGCCTGCCAGAATCCTGCACTCATGGGGCATCCTGAATGCTATATGGGAATGGGGTGGTCAGAAATGGTGGACATGCACATCGTATGTATCTCCTTTGTGCTTGTACATGCTGAACTGTCTCTTTATTTTTTTTTTAAATTTTTTTTTTCAACGTTTATTCATTTTTGGGACAGAGAGAGACAGAGCATGAATGGGGGAGGTGCAGAGAGAGAGGGAGACACAGAATCGGAAACAGGCTCCAGGCTCTGAGCCATCAGCCCAGAGCCCGACGCGGGGCTCGAACTCACGGACCGCGAGATCGTGACCTGGCTGAAGTCGGACGCTTAACCGACTGCGCCACCCAGGCGCCCCTGAACTGTCTCTTTAGATTTCACATTTTTTTAACATTTGTTCATTTTTGAGAGACAGAGAGAGACAGAGTGTGAATGGAGGAGGGGAAGAGAGAGAGGGAGACACAGAATCTGAGGTAGGCTCCAGGTTCCTCACTGTCAGCACAGAGCCCAACTTCGGGGGTTGGGGAACCCACAAACCATGATATCATGACCTGAGCCAAAGTCGGTTGCTCAACTGACTGAGCCACCCAGGTGCCCCACATTTCGCTTTAAAAACACAAGTTCAAAAATAAAATTATTAATAGGAACAGGAAAGCCAAGTACAGGTTGTATGAGGCCCTGTGTGACTATGTATGTTGCAAACCCATGAAACTGATCCTGGGCTTTGCAAGCCATATGACCTCTGTCTTAACTGTTGATTTGTTGTTATATGAAACAGCCATAAATAATATGTTAACAAATGGGCATGGATGTGTTCTAATAAAACTTTATTTACCAAAATAGGCGGTGGGCACAATCTGGCTGTGGGCCATGGTTTACCATTCCCTAGTTAGGTCAAAACATGGAAGTGAGAAAGTATGAGATATGTCTGAGAACTGCTTATAGTGGGAGATAAGTTTGGGAAGGTCGTATGAATCCCATTTAAGAGGGCCAGGCTAGATCATTTGAATGTTTTCCTCTAGGTAATAGAGAGTGATTGATGGTTTTAAACGTTGAGTTAACATTATCAAAGGAGATTTTTAATAAATTAATATGGAGGTGTTGTGTCAGAAATATAGACAGGCATGAATCTGGCAGCATTGTGAACTACACATGAGCTGATAGGAAGCTGGAGAAGTGCGTAAGGAGCTACAATGGTAGAAGAATGTGATTTGAGAGAAACTTTAGATGAAGGGCCATCAGGGTATGGTGGGGGGGGGGTGCTGAGAGAAGAAAAGAAAGAAAGACAAGACTAAAATTTTGTACTCAGAAGGCTACAAAATAGATGCTTCGTTCATTCCACAGACCTGTGTTGTGTGTACCTCATGTTTGCCAAAATGCCCATAAACAGATTGTTAGTAAGCTGCCTAGTTTAGATGACTACCAGATTTTTGAGCTATTGGCATTGGTCTCAGGTTGTTGAGTTTACATGATGCCCTGCAGGACATTAGATGTGTGATGGTGGCATTGATGAAGCAAGTAAGGGGGCAGCAATAAAGAGGCATGGTACATTCTCACAGAAAGGAAAATTGAACCAGTGACAGTGAATAGGATCTGCAGGGGAGAAAGCAGGGAGGAGAGAAAGGAAAGGTACCCTAACAATGTACATACTTTGATGTAGCCCTTTCTGTTTTTCCAAATAAGGTGATATTTTACCTTCCTATTTAACCTTTTTTTAGAAAAATTAAGAAACTCATGTTTGATCACTACGAATGAAATGAGACAAATATGATGTGAAATAAGTCACATAAATCCCCCTTCATCTTCAGATGAATCAGATGCCAAAGCAATTTGGTGGCTCATGTAATGATTCACTTAGAGAATTAAATCTCACTTTTGGCCAAACAAGTATGGTGTCCTAGTGTTTTCCCAAAAACACACACTCAGTTTTGTCCCACCTGATATGGCCGGCTGATTGGCTGTTCTCTTTAATGATGCCTTTTAGGGATGACAAGGACAGTGCCACAGATAACAAAATATCACAGATATTGTAAATGTCACAGATACTGAAAGCCTTATAATGTGTTTGCTGTAGGAGCTTAGAATGCTGTATATTAAGCTTATATATTAGCAAATATTTTGTGTACTCAGGGAAATGTAAATGAGATTTCTTTGTATCATTCTTATCCACAGATGTGCATTAAGAATGCACTGAACCATGGCCCTATGCTTATGCACAGAATATATAGGTTGTTTGTATTCCTAACCTCTCCATAGACTTGCCTAGACAGAGAACCATCTGGCTCGTGCTCCACAATTTAGTTTCCTTGCTTGGCTGGAATTTGCCTATTGAACAGGCATGCTGAAATACAGAGGCCCTAGTTTGGCTACCATTAGACTCAGAAAACCTGTATCAAACTAGACCAGACAAATTAGAAAGATGCACCTCAGACTTTCTATGGTTACTGTTAGAACCAGTATTCTAAAATTTCAACTTCAAAAATGGTAGAGAAATTTTCTTTATGGGCAACTCTGAATTGGAAAATGCGTGACAGTTTTTAGGACAATTGCCTTTAATTCCCCACCATTCTTAAGATTTAGGAGGTACTGAAATGGCGATTTTAGTGTATTTTTCAAGAATGATTTTCACACTATCAAAGTATTGGTCTTTATCTCTCATCCTGTCTGGTTCTCCATCAAGGCATATCAAAAACATGTGTCTCCTTGCCCAAAGTGTAAAAACATCACCAAGAATGTTTTCTTCTATTGTGTGTGTGTGTGTGTGTGTGTGTGTGTGTGTGTGTGTGTGTGTGTAAGTACTACACAGTTTAGTTGCTTTGTTTTTGTCATTATTGAGATATTTTGACTGTATTTAATTCAATCAGATATTGGCTCTCCTTTATATTCACAGATAAGCAGATCTGTTGGTTAGATGGGAGAGCATGTGTATATTTTATGGTGACGCATGCTTTCAGTTCTGTTACCTATCTGCATATCTGCCTTACTACATTTACTCCTCTTGGGCATGTGTTGATGTAAGAATCATCAAATCTTTGAATTGCATTGCTGAAGGAGACCTTAATTCCAGGGCTCATCAGTTCGTTCTTTCTTTCTTTCTTTCTTTCTTTCTTTCTTTCTTTCTTTCTTACGTTCATTTATTTATTTTGAGAGAGAAAGAGCTGGAGAGAGGCAGAGAGAGAGGGAGAGAGATAATCCCAAACAGGCTCGGTGCTGTCAGCACAGAGCCCAACATGGGACTTGATCCCAGGAACCGTGAGATCATGACCTGAGCTGAAATTAGGAGTCAGATACTTAACCAACTGAGCCACCCAGCCACCCCAGGGCTCATCGTTTCTTATCTCTTCTATAATGAAAGGGTTCTAACTGGCTTTGTTTTTAGTTTTCTGCGTAAGCTTGGTCATACCAAATTTCTACTTTGCACTTTTAACTTACCAGCTTCATTTCCTGCTACTCACCAGTTCACACCAGTGGCTTCAGCCCTCACCCAGATCCTGGCTCTCAGCATGCCCTGCACTGTTGGGCTTACATACCTTTGTATGTGCTCTTTCCTTTGTGTGTAGTGAATTTCTACTCCTCCTCCAAGACCAGACTCTAAGGATACCTCCCTTATAAATGGGTTGATTGATCTATTGTTTTATTGATTCTCTTCTCCAGTGGCCCCTTCCTTATAAATGAGTTGATTATCTATTGTTTTATTGATTGTCTCATTTGAGAAACATTACTTGAATGCTTGCTGTGTTCTGGGAAACTTTCTCTGAACAGTCTCAAGTATTCCTTCCTCTGGGTTTTCTCTAACTTGGTGCTCATAGTCATTACTAATCTATTCTGGGTTCTAATAATTTGGGTTGCCTCCCTTAATAGAGTCTGAGATCCTTGTGAGTGCAGACTTTATTTATTATTTAACTCCATCTTCACAGCATCCAGCCTAGTGTTGGCATATAGTTGGGGACTACTAAATGTTTGCTGTTGACCAATAGGATTTGTTTTGGCAGGAAACCTTCCCAGGAGGTACTAAGTGGGGTGCCTTAACATTGCCTAACTAACATTGACTCCTGAAGTAGATAAACTAGAGTTTTCTCCTTACTAGCCATCCTTTTCTCATCCCCATCCTGCTTTCCCAGCACTCCCCTGCACCCTCCTGCTGTGTGCAAAGCTCCAATCCTGGGAAAATACCATGCAATGCTTTCATTCTAAAAGGGAGCAATTGAAAGCATTTCTCTGGTAATTTAAGCACACAGCAGCCACCTTTGCAAAAGCATGGCTGCTAAATAACCCCCTTGTCCCCTCGTTTTCCAGGAGGGGAAAGAAAAAAACTTGGGGTTGGGGAGAGACTCCAGCAAGACAAGAGCCTGTTTTCTTTGGGGTTAGCCCTACTGGTCTCCACCTCCTCTCCATTTAGCAACTGTAGGGCTCCTGGTGTGGCACGTTCTGCTACTTTTCCTTTTAATGTTTTGAATGCCACAAATGCCTGTCATAAACCACCTTCTTAATTATGCAGAAGTGGAGCTGAATGGTTAGTTAGCAGCGCTATTGCAATTACTGCACTTTTTCAGATCTGCTGCTGTTTTATGTGACACTGTTTTCTAAGTTGCTGATTAAGATGATGTAGTGGGTGGAGTCCTTCTTCCCACCAGTGGAGAGAGGCCTCGGAAGGCTGGGATAATGAGTCCTCAGGCAGTAGTTTATGGCCTAATAGGAATTACGGAGGGGAGCTAAGGAGGGAGTGTGGGAGATATGCCCATTTGTTTTCTTACAAAAGAGGCTCTCTGGTCTTTTTCAGCTTTCTCCTCTGTCCATTCCTGATGCTGAAATTGTTAGAGAAACATCCAAGATGGCACTTAGGGACAAGTCCCAATCTTAGTTGGAATGTCTTGATGCTTTCAGACATCTTCAGATTTCCTTGTACAATAAAAGAGGCTTTATGCTGGAGTTAAATGCTGGCTGAGAAATTTAAGAGAAGTGAGGATTTGAATTAATCTCTTTAACTCACTGTATCTCTCTCTCTCTCTCACTCTCTCTCTCTTCTTCCAGCCAAATATGGATAATGCTCTGTACCCATATTGGACCCTAAGAGGTTATACTTCTAGGATTGTTTTAGTTACCAATTGGAAAAGAAAAAGAAAATATGTGAACTTGATATCAACCTGTGATTGCAAAAGACTGCAGTCATTCATTCATTTATATTTATTGAGTGCCTACTATGTCCTGGGCCCTATGTGTGAGGACCCAACAGATGGGGCAGAAGCAATGCAAAGTCTTTGCTTTTGCAGAAATGGCCTTCTAGTTAGGGATACTGACATTAAACCCATCAAGAAATAAGAATATACTTTCAAGTGGTGATGAGTGCTATGAAGAAAAATAAAGCAGGATGAAGAAATGGAGTATACTGGCGATGCTATTTTGGATGGAATGGTCTTAGAGGGCTTCTCCTTGGAAGTGACATTGAAGCAGGTGCCTGAATGACGAGAGGCAATAAGCCATAAGAATATCCAGGAGGAACATTCCAGGCTGAAGGGATAGCTCATATAATCACTGAAACAGGAATGCACTTGGCTTATTGGAGCAAGGAGGCTCATGGCTAGAACCAGGGAGCCAGCAGTAAGGGGAAAAATGAGATCTAAGAGATACCCAGGGCCCTGCCACATATGGCCTTATAGGAGAACAAAAGGTCTCTGGATTTAAATAATCTTATTTACATTTTTTTAAATGTATATTTATTTATTTTGAAAAAGAGAGAGAGAGAAGGGAAGGAGCAGAGAGAGAGAGAGAGGGAGAGAATCCCAAGCAGTCCCTGCATCATGAGCACAGAGCCTGATGTGAGGCTCGATCTCACCAACCGTGAGATCATGACCTGAGCTGAAATCAAGAATTGGATGCTTAACCAACTGAGCTGTCCAGGTGCCCTAAGAACTGTCCTGGTAGCTGGGTGCCAGTTATGCTCAAAAGGGGCAAAGTGGAAGAAAGGACATGCTGAGGAAGCTAGCACAGGAATCCAGGCAAAAGCTGTTTTAGTGTGATAGTGAATGCATTAGGACATTATTTTGATATTCTTTGTTTTCACAAGTGTTTTCTTCATAAATTAGCAGAGTTTTAAACTGTGACTTGGACCAACTAATGAATCATTGTTTCTTTTAAAATTGATACATGAAATAATATTCTTTTTTGTAAACTGATATAAAATGTTGAAGGAGGATTAGTCTTAACTTTCTATTTACTTACTAGCCATTTGGAGAGAAGGCTGTGTGGCCCTGGATCCAGTAAATACTACTGGCTTTTCCTACCAGACTGCGATTGAGAGTCAAGGTTATTCAACCTCTTTGTTGCCCCAGGGTCACCCTTCCCTGTCCTTCCCTAGCTAGTAGGCAAAAAGCTAAGCAGTGGAACCTGAGTGATCTTCTAATTGATAAAAAGAACTATATTGTTTCTCCATCAAAATGTTTATTGCAACTAAAGGGGATGTACTCTTATGTTACTGTCTGAAGGGTTTTTATTTTACCAAAAAGGGATTTGTTGGCACTGTGGGATGTGTATATTTGTGTGTATAAGCATGTGGATAGGCTTGTACTGGTTAACTGTTTTACTTTGCTTTTTTGTTTGTTTGTTTGTTTGTTTTTCTCTCCAATTAAAGGAAGTAATTTTGGAGGAAAATAGGATGACAGCCCTGGAACTGGTTGATTTTTTTGTTATTCACAGTGGGTTCAGTAGAAAATGCTGTGTTTTCTCCCTATTTCATTTCTATATGATCACATCATTCTTTTAATAGACATCTTGAGAGAAAATGTATGTCATATTTTATATTCCTTTTACCCCTTTTATTAAGAGGGAAGTGTCTTGGAAGAGAATATATATATATATATATATATATATATATATATATTCATATATATATATTCATTTGAATATATATATATATTCATTTGATTCTCCATCTGAAGCTTAAAGGAAATATGAATTATCAAACTCATGAGGGTAGATAGTGTTAATGATATATATGTATCTAATATATTCATATATGTGTATTTTCTTGTATAATTATTTGCTTATATTACTCTCCCAGATGTTCTTCTGCTTTTAGTTGAGATAGATCCTATGTTTCTACCATGTTTAGGAGCATTTCTATGTTGCCTACAGTCATTATCTTCCATCCCCAAACTGGTGGCATTTATGTGTCACTTAGCCTACCTCATAATGCTGTTCATTCTTTTTTGTGCATTTGTTATATTGAGCCAGCTGGGTCATAAACTTATTTAGGGAAGAGATCATAATATGTGCCATGCCTTCTTATATGCTCCAGAACTGTATCAATTGAGATTCTTTGGTTCCAAGCAACAGAACCTGGCTTAGACTACCTTCAGTAGGTGAGGAATTAATCAGGCGGCTTTTGGGTAGCTCACAGAATCAAAGCAAAGACTGGGGAAAAGGCTTCTGAAAAGAATTAGGGAATCTTGGGAGGTATAGGTAACAGGAAATAATAAGTTTTTCAGGCGACTGCTGTTAGAATGCATAGACTCCAGCTATCCCCCCACCATCCTCATTCTTGAAATAGTATGCTGAATCCTCAAAGGTGTTGGGTCATGTGTTCACCCTTAGGGAAGTAGAAAATCACTTTTTCAACAGTTCTGTGAGTTTATGAACAATGAGTAGGAGATGTAATTGCCCCCAACCCAAGAAACCAAACAAAAAACCCAGTGGCCCTAAACAACTGTTCACTACAATATCAAACATAGTTTGATGTTCATAGTTGTAATTCTCTACAGGTATGGTGACAGTGATGGTGATGATGATGGTAAAGATAAAGAGGAGGACAAATAATAAATGGTTCTGCTCTTTTGAGGAAATAATCACAAAATGTCCTTGCATTCAGAATGGCAAACAATTGGTATGGCCTGTTGACATTTTAAGTTAATATAGGCTAGCCATCTTTTCTTTTTGATTTGGGTTTAAACAGTGCTTTCCCAAAGGCCACAATGATAAACAGAATTATGCTATATAAAGCAGGTGCTGTATTCATCGAATAAGATTGCATGCACTGGAAACAAGGATGCCTAATTGAATCACCTGCATTATGTCCCTTTCAGCCCTGGAGGCATAATTGAAGCATTATCTGAGTTGTCACTTTTGTGATTTCCATCCCCATATCCTCACATTATGGTAGCTGGATTATGAACAATCCCAAGGTCAGACTGGTGTGCAGACCAATATCTTACATATTTTACTATTGATATGATACATCCTGATCACAATATTCATATAGCACTTTCTCCCATCACTGATTTTTTTTTACTTGTGACCTTGGCCACACACTTTAAATTCCTCAGGAAAATATACTGCCGTTAAAAATGCCTCACCCATAAAAAAAATGACAGGCCAAAAAAGACGCTTTTTTTTTTTTCCTTCCAATTCTATCATATCATTTCTGTTCCTTAGATTTGAATTTCCTGGACTTAAGCTGCCCTTATAGTTAGCAGAAACATTATTTTAAGAACAATTTAAATTGGACCTTGTTGTGAAACTGGCTACTGAATCTGAGTCGGGACCTTCTTCTAGAGGGAGGTAATTAAATATTCTTCATTGATGCTATTTTAAATGTGTTGAATGAAAGGAGTTAATTATACAGCAGGGAACATGGCAGACTTCTGACTAATAATGAGCTCTATGTTTAATATCTTCATCTTTGTTAAAGTTGTTGAAACCAATCAGATTGGCTTGAAATGAATGCAGAGTTATAACTAACCAAGTACAAGTGGAAGTTCGTCACAGATGCAAGGACTTGCATTTCTAATGATGACTTCAGGGAAGGGATGCAGATAAGTTGCTTTGTTCTATGCAGTATAATCTGTTTCCGTTAGCCTTCTATTGTGATTGTAGAAAGAGTAAGCCTCATTGTTTCTAGAGATTGCATCTGTTATAAGGGACTGATATGTGTGTCTGAAAATTATAAAAGAGGAGATGATTTCTTTTCTTCAAAGCTCTACATGGCCAGTCCCTCCAGAATCTGGTGCTGCTGTGTCCCCGCAAGATGTGTATTAACCCTGCATCTTGGGATGTCCAGGACTCACTAGAGGACACGGTGTGGCCCTAAAAACCAAATCTATTGTGATGTTGAATTGGAGAAATGTGGGCCCTGAGGTCAAGTTTTACATAGTCTATTACTGATTGGTTCTGTTTGTTCATTAAACGAGTCCTGTAAACTCCCAGGCATTTCTTTTCAATTTCTCCTCCCTTCCAATTGCCTCACAGAATCCCATGTGGCTTTGTTCTTATTTATAGAACTCCCAGAGTTCCGTTCTGCCCTTTCTATGTTGTAGTTGGTAGCTTTGCTCTTCTAAGCCAGATCAAAGAAACTTTCTTCTTGCGTCCTTTTCTTGATTTTCCAAGGGAGTGCTGTTACCTGGCTGAGGGGAGCTGTAGCCGTGACCGACTGTGGGATCGGCCTGTAACTGATGTTCACCTGAAGGAGTTGGGAGATATTGAGGAAGAAGTAGGGTGGGATTATCTGGTTCTCAGATGGTCCCTGGCCCCTGATGGTATGTGTGAAACGGGAGGAAATGTTAAGACAGAACAACCACCATCATAGGGAAGGAAAACAAAAAAAAGACCTGGATTAAAGTTCCAGCTCTGACTGTCGCTTAGTGAATGGCCTTGGGCAGTTTTGTTTTGCTTGTTTATCCTCTCTAAACCCATTATATAATCCTTAAAATGGGGATAAAGTTGTACCTGCTGTGTGGTATCACTGCTGGGACTCAGTGAGATAATTCATGTAAAACGCATTGCCTGGTGCTCCATTTATTTTTTTATAATTTATTAAAAATGTGGTTATAGATTGTTTTTGTTTGTTTATTTTTAAAAATTTTTTAATGTTTATTTATTTTTGAGAGAGAGAGAGAGAGAGAGAGAGAGTGTGTGAGTGCCATTGGGGGAGGGGCAGAGGTGGGGGGGAGACACAGAATCCAAAGCAGGCTCCAGACGTTGAGCTGTCAGCACAGAGCCCAACGTGGGGCTCAAACCCATGAGCTGTGAGATCATGACCTGAGCCGAAGTCGGACGCTCAACCGACTAAGCCACCCCTTATTTGTTTGTTTAAATAAATCCAATTAAAATCTTTCATTTTTGTTTATCTGAGTCTTCCGATCACTATAATTTTCCTCTGAGTGTTACTGCTCATCCCAACTGGAGATCCAAGATAACTATCTTTTTTGTGTTTGATAATTATTTGACATATTTCCTCTCAAATTAAGAAAAAAGGCACTTATTTCTTAGTCACTGTTCAGAATGACAATGTGAGACTAAGCATTTGTTTTGCAAACCCAGTAGACTAGGGAAGATAAATGGTTTAGGTGCACTGTGGGGAGATCCTTTGAGAAAGAAAAATACCTACCTGCACTACACCTGTGGCGCAGTGGTCCAAGGTTACCTTTATGGTCACAGTTTTGCTTTAACCAGGGCACCTTTTAACCAAAGACGTGGTAAATCAGAAAGCATGACCTAGTATAACAAGAGGAAATCCCATCTGCTCAGCTAAGACTCTTCCCAGATTGTATAGAGTTTGGTTGTTCACATCTTTGGAAAGGTTGGATACTAACCATTGGTTCTCAAACTTGAATGGATATGAGAATCCCCAGGAGCGTTTATTAATTCATGGACTGCTGGGAGCCCATTCCAAAGTAGGTTTCAGGTGGGGCCAGAGCATTTGCATTTCTAACAAGACCCCAGATGATGCTGATTCTGTGTGACCCAGGGACCATACTTTGAGAAACACTGTCAAAGTGCCTTGCTATTAAAAATATGGTGTCTGGACCTCTAGCATCAACATCTCCTGAAAGCTTGTTAGAAATGCAAAATCTCAGGCTCCACATCAGATCCACTGAATCATGGTTTGCATTCTAACAAGCTTCCTAGGTGACTTGTTTGCACAATAAAGTTTGAGAGACACTGATCTAGTGGTTATAGGTAAGGGCTTTGGAGAATTCAGAATTTGAATCCTTCAGAACTGGGTTCAAGTCTCAGGACTGCAAACCTCAAGCCCTGTGACTTAGGGAGATGTTGTTTTGTTCTTAAATCCCCAGTTTCATCTGAAAAATTAGGATGATTATGCTTATAAAGTTTCTGTGATGCTCAAACGTGATAACATATGTAAAGTGCATACAATTAGTAGCGTTGTTAAGTGATGTCCTCATTCCTTTTCATGTGTAATCTGTCCTGTGAAACCGTTTAAAACAGCTGTTTGAAGGATGTGTTTGAAATTCTCTCTGAAGTGTTTTCGTATGTCCTGTTTTGAGAAAAGCTATTTTCACAGTATAGAATTAGGTTGTCCTCCCTGTGTTATTTTGTCTGTGAATCACAGCTGTAGAAATATGGAATGGATAAAGTTTGCCGTATCCCAGCCTCCTGGTTTGACCTCTGAATTTGAGGGTGTGTGTGTGTGAGAGAGAGAGAAAGAGACAGGCAGGCAATTTTTTGGAGGTGGGTGTGAGAAAAAGCCCAGAGTGTCTTCTTTTCTCTCTAATAATAGAGTATGATGTGCATTTTTAAAGATAAAATTAGATTTGTAATATTTGACAACATCTCTTAGTAGGTTCTAATCTCTCTGAGATGTTATGAAAATGAAGGTTACACCAGCTAATAAAGGGTGTTGAGAGCCCGGAAAGGTGCTATATAAAATAGGGTGTTGGACACTATTTAACTTTCTAAAGTATAGTCCTTAGTGATTTTTTTATTCTCTAATCAACTGCAATTCTAGTATTTTGGCAGCTGGAAGGTACCTTAGCCCTCTCAATGCCCTCATCATTTGAGAAATAAACCTGTTACCCTTAGTATTTTATGTTCTGAAGGCTGAGAAATTTCAAAGTCGTGTTAAGAAAAAGTGAAATATAATGGCTATAGAAAAATAGATTAAAATGAGAATTGTGTCGGTGTAATTTAAGAGGGTTAATGAGAACATTGTTTTTCTGGGTTACAGTGTAGATCTCCATGCAGGTGACTAAGGGGTCTTTGGACCCTAGGTACTGTTTCACATGGAGGGGTTCTTTTGTGAAATTGTTGTCTCCTATACAAATAGGCCACTTAGGACTGGTCATTATTGATGCACACCTTACTCTGTAATTACATTTTTAGCATTCACAGGTAGGGCAGTGGAGCTCTCCACTGCTTAGTTATTAGCATCCAGGGTAATCTCCATCAACTGTAACAGCAAGTCACCAAGTTCTTAACGAGCATCTCCTGCTGGTGCCTTGCAACAAGGGTAGGTGTGTGGGGAAGAAAAGCTGTAAGACCTCACTTACACTGCAAATCCATCAAGTCCTGCTACTTAAAGTGTGATCTTTAGGACCAGTGGCAGCAGCATTGTTAGAAATGCAGCATCGCAGGATCTACTTCAGACCCACTGAGTCAGGGTTTGCAGTTTAATAAGATCCCCAGGGGATCTGTATGCATGTTAAAGTTTGAAGAATACTGCTTTCAGCAATAATTTTTAAATAGAGGGAAGTTGAAACTATTTGAAGTTCAAATTCAGAGAATGAGGTTAGCTGTTACCAAGATAGAAGGTTTCGTAATTGGTTATAATCACTCTAATAGTTGCAGGTCTAAAGGAACTTGGGTGTTTGAGGTCAATTATCTACTCTATCCCTGGAAAGGATATGCTTTACAGTTAGCCTCATAAAAGGAAGTCTGATTAAGCTCTGTCAACCTGTGTGGCAGTTCCAAGTAGACCCCGAAGGCTAAAACAAAACAATACAAAAAAGGGCAATGCCACAACAAAACGTAAGGCAGAGATAAGCTCAAAAAAGATGTGAGGTTTTTTAATATAATGATAATGGAAATCTGATTTCAATATTAATGAGGCTCCCCACTATTTGCAGCCTAGGCTTAGGAGACAGAATCCAGGATTTTGTCTAGAACTAGGGTATATTTTTACCTAAGCTAAAAGGAAAACTTTGCCCCTGTCCCATGAACCAAATCAATAGCATACCTGGGACTGGGGGCACTGGTAGAGGTGTGGATGGGAAGCAGTTTCATCCCCTGAGCACATTTTCCAGCAGCTTTTGAAACTGGAGTGTAAATAACAGCAAATCTGACTTAAATTGCCCTAATCAATAAAACCAAGTCACTGACTCATGTAACTGAAAAGAACATCAGACTCACTTCAGGTCAGACTTGAGCCAGGATACAAAGAAGTCACCCAAGACATCATTTGTTTCTCTTTTCCTCCTCTGCCTTTTTTTTTTTAAGTTTATTTATTTTTAGAGAGAGAGAGGGAGGGAGGGAGGATGAGCATGGGGAAGGGGAAACAGGGGTGTGGAAGGGAGAGAACCTCAAGCAGTTTTCATGCTGTCAGTGCAGACCCAGATTCAGGAAGCTATCTCAAGAACCATGAGATCATGACCTGAAATCAAGAGTCAGACACTCAACAGACTAAGCCACCTAGGCATCCCTGCATCCCTCCTCTGCTTCTTCTGATACTGACTTTATACCAAGGCTGGACACTCATGGTTTTCAGAAGGTGGCCAGCAACTCTTGCACTGCCTGCTTTCTCATTTGTTCAGAGAAAAAGACAATCTTTGCCCCATCAATTTCAGCAAGGTATTTTGAGGTTCATTGAGATTGGACTGGCATAGGTCATATGCACAGTCCTGAAAACACTACTTCTTTGGTTGTTTTGTGTGTGTGTGTGTGTGTGTGTGTGTGTGTGTGTGTGTGTGTGTGTATTTTAATGTTTATTTATTTGTTTTGAGAGAGAGGAAAGAGCGTGGGTGCCTAAGCATGGAAGGGGCAGAGAGAGAGAGGGAGAGAGAGAATCCTAAGCAGGCTCCACACTCAGTGCAGAGCCCAACGCGGGGCTCAGTCTCATGAACTGTGAGATCATGACCTGAGCCAAAATCAACAGTTGGTCGCTGAACTGACTGAGCCACCCAGACACCCCCTGAAAACACCACATCTGCCAGCAGAATACAGTTATGTTAGAGTTTAGTTAGAGTGTGTGCTCGATCCTTAGAGATGGGCAACTTCCCTCTCACTTCATGGATTCTCGAATGGAATTTGATTCTGAGGCAGGAAGTAAAAAATGACTAGCAACCTAACTTTCCCTGCATGCCTGCTCCGGTGCCTTTTCACACTACTTTCAAGATCTCATGTCTACACCATGTGGTAGGTATTGCTATTATTCAGATGAAGGCTCTGAAGTCGAAAGCCCATAAATGAAATATGTGGGGTTGTGGCACAGGTCAGCTTATCATGAAAGAGTCCCGGTTTATGGAGGAGGGGTACCCAGCTGGGGGATGAGGAAGGGATAAGTAGGAAAAGAGCCAGACTCAGCCTTTCTTCAGTGAGACTTAGCCCTTCCGTGTGGTCTGTATGAGCCATACATTTATGTGTTCAGTGCCTGTTTTTATCAAACACTGTCTGTAGTTACATAGGAAAAGTAGAACTTTTTCCAACACCATTCAATTCCATTAATTTAAAAAAAAATGCCATGAGTTGTTTATATGAAATAACTAAAACAATAGATTAAAACATTTTTCTCTTACAGTTATTTGATTCTTAGACTATGCCATGAGCACAGACTTGAAACCAATTAAAATGATCATGCATTGACTTTCACGATGCTAAATTAATCAAGGTCTTTACATGTGGTGAAAATAATAAATGGATTCAGATCAGAAAAATAAGCTATGATTAAAAATTGTTATTTTTTTTAATTTAAAGTACCTCTGAAAAATTTATCCTTTGTAACTGAAATATTCCTCTTAATAAAAGGTTGACAAAAGAACTTTTTGTAACACCGTCTGTATCAGGAAAATCTTTGACGGAGCAGATGAAAGAAATTCTTTCAAAATACATAAGTCACTTTAGTTCCAGAATTCAACCTGGGCTAAGATTTTTATAACTCAGAGGTAAATATTGTTGAGACTTATGTATTATAGAGGGAGTAAACCATTTGATTATATCTTATTCTGAGTATAAGCTCTATGCAATAGATTCTCATGGGCTTTATTCAATATGCTTTCAATTTTTTTTTAATGTTTATTCATTTTTGAGAGAGAGACAGAGCTTGAGTGGGGGAGGGGCAGAGCGAGGGGGAGACACAGAATCGGAAGCAGGCTCCAGGCTCTGAGCTGTCAGCATAGAGCCGGACGCAGGGATCGAACTCGAACCATGAGGTCAAGACCAGAGCTGAACTCGGACGCTTAACCGACTGAGCCACCCAGGGGCCCTCAATTTTTTTTTTAAATATGTCCTCAACTCACCAGGAAGAAAAGAAAACATTTCCAATTTAACTGCAGTTTTTGCTGTGTCTATTAAATTACTCTTTTGGATGGGTATTTGCAGGTTCTGACTACCCACAGTAGCCTCGTAGCCTCTGTGGCACTTAGTAGAAAGGAAAAGACTGAACATTAAAAACAAATTTGTGTGGTTTGTTTGATAGAAATTGAACACCCTTTCATGTTCCAAATATTTCTAGAAAATATCTAGATTCAAAATGTAGATAAGAAGATCAATCCCCACTTTAAAAGTAAGAGAGTAGACACTGCTTAAATTACTTGCCTTAGAAGAGTAAGGGAAAATGGATTGATATTTGTTCCATATTGACTGTCCTCAGCATTAGGCTGTGTAATATGGAGTCACCAGAAATCTGTGACATAGCTCCTGTTTTCAGGGTGATTATGGTAAGGTTTTGGTAAAAGAGAATTAGACTCTTTATGTTAACCATGAGCAAGATTTGTCTCTTCTACCTTCAAAGTAAATCTCAAATTTGACAACTATTCACTGATTCTGCCTCAAACAACCTACTTGTAGGCCAACATCATTTCTTACCTAAACTTCAATTCTTCCCCCGACACATGTCCCTGCTTCCTTGCTTTGCACCAATCCCTCATATAGTAGCACAGCCAGAGTTATCATTTAAAACACAGAGTACATTGTAAAACCCTTTCTTGCCAAAAAATGGTCCAGTGATGTCCAAATACACATAAAGTAAAAAAATAAACCCCGTCTTACTGCCTGGGGTACTCCCTTTACATAATCTGCCCAAATCTCAAATTTCATATGCTACCACTCTGCCCCTTGGGGTCACTAGCCTCTGGTCACATGATCTTACTGTTATTTGATGGTCATGGAACTTGTTTCTGTGTGAAATGTGCTTTTCCTATATGTTTAGGTGGATGGTTCTTCTCATTATTCAGGTTTCATTTATGTATCATTTCTGTGAAGAGATTTTGCTTGACCACCCTGTCTACAAATATCCTATTTGTTAACTTATTTATGTGGGTATCATCTGTCTTCCCTAACTTCGATGGGAAGTCCTGTCTGTGAGCTTTTGTGTTTCTGTCCTATTACCCTTTCCCCAACATCTTAAAATAACACCTCGTATACAGGAGTCTTTCAATAATGTAAGAAGACACTAAATTGGTGTGCTGAAAATGCTACAGGATTTTAGACAAATGTAAAAACACTCAGGCCTGGATTATTGCATGAGTATTTTGAGGAGTTCCATCTATTGGAGTAAGAATCTTCAGGTTAAATAATATTTTAATGGATTCTGAGGGAAAGAGAGGGTATTGATGATTTTTTTCTATTATCTTTACCTCTATTCTAATAAAAAAATACAGGATGAATTACTTTAGGATTAAAAAAAGTAATCCAAACTGCTGCAGTTATTTTCAAAATTTCTAAGAGAACTCTTTTTTTTTCTTTCAATTTGGTGATGTTTAAAAATTACATAAAAAGTAAAAAGAAATGGTACTTAATGTCTTAATAAACTATTAATTTGATCGAGTTTCAGAAAAAAACCTCATTAAGCTCTGTGATTATTCAGTGTCACTTTCATTGGGTTTTCAGCAATTATCTGGAACAAGTTTTAGAATGAGGGAGCATTTCCCTTTTCAGTAGCACTTGAAACCTCCATGATGTTGACACAGAAATGTTGATAGGAAAAGGTGGTGAAGCAAGGGCTACAGGTCTTGATTCACCCATGTTCAAAATATCACACACACCTCAAGAAGGTTTGTCAAAGGCATTCTTGAGCAGTTTTCTCCCATTAAGACCATTAGCAAAAAACTTTTGAGAGTGAAGTGAAATTTTCCTCACTCAAGTCCTAGCCCATCTCTGAGCATATAATTGGAATTAAACCTTTATATATAATTTTCTAATTATATTTTCTCCCTCCTTTCATGGCCTTTCAGCTTTACATAACCTTTGTGCTGCCTTGTTCCATTAATCCTTTAAATGCCAGCATCCTGTTGAGAGGGGATTCATTGCAGTATTTCCATCATTGTCAACAGAGTCACAAGATCGTTCTAATATATTGGAATTACCCATGCGTGAAAAAATGCTGTCTGGGATTTGTAGTTATTAGTTGACTCTTATTCAACTCTGTGATGAAAGTAGAATTTCTCCTCTTAATGTTTTATTACCAGTTAAAGCACAGACAGGTATTTTATTTTAATTTGGGTAAAGAGTACATAATAGAGAGCTGGAATTTCCTAAATTATGTACATTTTTGGTAGTTAGTTATATAGTTAATCTTCTTAATTTATCACTTAGAGTAGGGCAATTACCACAATATGGAAATAAGCCAGGATTATGGTATCACTGGAAAGTGATTGTAACTTGTAGGTTTGTGCCAAGGAAGTATATTGAATTGCTTAAACTCCTGCATTATCAATTACTGTAGTTGTGTGTGTGTGTGTGTGTGTGTGTGTGTGTGTGTGTCCGTCCCAGTCCCCTATGTATTGCGTTACATTTCAAAAGATTATTTTTTCTACCTCCTTATCAAACAACCTCAGGAGAAAATATTCTTCTATCACTACCCTGTTGAAGTTGATTAATGCTGCCTTTAATTTAACTGAAAATGGTTAATCAATAAGGTCAATTTTTATGGATTTATTTTCATCAGTTGATGTGGCAAATCATTAGTTATCATTATCTCAATTAGCACAGATTGCCATGAAAAGTGAAGGGAGGAAATTGCTTTATGGATTTCTGAGAGCATAGATACACATAACTTTTCTGAACAGACATACTTTTCAGCAGTTACCTTATGCCACATTTCAATTCCTATGCTGCAGTTTCTCTAGCGATCTAGAGATATCTTTGGCAGATAGGACATGGTGATCAGACCAAGTTTGAAAAAGTACAAAAAAGTGAGGTCTTTGGGGTCATAAAAAACTTCATGTTATTATAGGCAGAATTTCAGTGAACACTATGTAGGGAACACCGGTGGGGACGCATTAGGATGAAATGGACCTGTTTCAAGAGAACAAACTAGACTGGACTTTATGAAAAAAGATAAATTAAGGTAAAAAGAAAGGAATGTAAATACTTCTCATCTCTTATTCTGAAGACCCATTGTGCCCCCTCTCCCTGAAAATTCATGTGTTGAAGTTGCAACCTCTAGTATTCAGAATGTTACCTTATTTGGAGATAGGGTCTTTACAGAGGTCATCAAGGTAAAATGAGGTTGTTAGGGTGGGAATGAATCCAGATGGACTGGTGTCCTTATAAAAAGAAATTTGGATACAGACACGTATAGAAATAAGAGTAGTGGGGCGCCTGGGTGGCTCAGTCGGTTGAGCGTCCGACTTCGGCTCAGGTCATGATCTCACGGTCCGTGAGTTTGAGCCCCGTGTCGGGCTCTGTGCTGACAGCTCAGAGCCTGGAGCCCGTTTTGGATTCTGTGTCTCCCTCTCTCTCTGCCCCTCCCCTGTTCATGCTCTGTCTCTCTCTGTCTCAAAAATAAATAAACGTTAAAAAAAAAAAAAAAGAAGAGTAGTGTAGAAACATGGGAAGAGGACAGCTATCTCTAAACTAAGGAGAGATATCTGGAACAGATCTGTCCCTCATAGCCCTCAGAAGGAACTAGTGCTGTCAACACCTCGATTCTAGACTTCTGGCTTCTAGAACTATGAGGCAATAAATTTTTGTTGTGTAAGCCACTGAATTTGTGTCACTATGTTGTCGCAACCCTAGCACACATATACAGCCCCTACATTATGGCTAACATTTCATATTAAACAAACTATACAGAAGCTTCCCCAAACACCAGGTACTAAAATCTATAAGATTTTTTTATAAACATTAACTGTTTTCCCTGAACTTTGAAATATAGAATCCAAAGAAATTTAGAATCTAAGCAGAGTTGTATCAAAGCATTTTGCAATCAAAGCACTGATTGGAGGAATTGATCTCCATGTATATCTTTAAGAAAAGGAACGCTTTTTTTCCCATTGTAGTGATGAGAACAAGGCACAACTTTTGAAAAGCCTGATTCTGAATGTTAAGTAACCCAAGGGTGAAGAACTACAATTTATGGGGAATTCAGTCAAATAGCGTCTGTTGTACTGGGACTCTGGTGTTTGAGTTATAAAATGGCAAAGTGAATCCATCATAGAGATTTATCCTGGACTAGCTTGCATCTGGACCAAAGGTGATCCATCAGATTTGTCATTTTATATTGAAATCCATAAACTCCCTGGTCTAGATATCCCGGTTTTTGTGCAGGTGTGGCATAGCATAGATCAGTCTCTGGGGCATGCTGGTGGAAAGGGTGTGTATTTTGTTTTTATAGTTGAAAGTTTTTTTGTTTAGTGTATTTTTAGTAGTGACAATCAAAAATATGATGATGATGATGATGATGATGATTATTATTATTATTATTATTTGGTTCCTCTAGATATGAAGCTGATCAGTTATTGATAAAGAGTAGAATGGTAGAGTTTAGAATCAGGACAACCCAGAGTCACAAGGTGAGGGGTCAGAAGTACCTCTCTCTGGCCCCATCCATCTCTCTTCAATCTCAGATCCTTCGTGAAGTCCTCCAGCTACCCAGAACTCCCTCTATGTCTTCCTCCCCAGGAGCAGTAATAAGGGTTAGTGTTAATTGAGCACTTAAAAGGTACCACGTGCTGCACATGACTCATGCAACTCTTTTACATTAACACTTTTATTATTTTCAATTTACAGAAGAAGAAGCTGAGGCTTAAAAGGTTGAATTACTTGCTCAGTGCCACCTAGCAATAAAAGCTAGAGTCAGGATTCCAACCCAGGGCTAAAAACTGATATTCTTAAGCAGTGGTCCCTGATACCTCCCCTGACAACCTCCTAGGCATCTCATTTCTCCATCTAACCCAGTCTGTTCTAACCACTGATAATGTAACAATGGGTTATAATGGATCTCTTCACTTCTAGAAAGGGCCTTTGTAATTAACTGGACATTTATAAAATAATGTGTTGGCAGAATGAAATGATACTCATGGTGAGAATTTCTCATTCTCATTCTGGCAAAATGTGTAATCTTCGACAAACCATGATCTCCTGAGCCTTGGTTTTATCATCTATAAATGTCAGAGTTGGATTAACTACTCTCTAAAGATCTCTTCCAGGCTTAAAATTCTAAGATTCTTTCACATTAAATGTAACTCCTTTTCAACCCATATGTACACTTGGCCCTTCATTGAATCTTTTCATAAGTTGGCAATTGAAAATACAAAGTCATGATAAATATGAGAAAATAGGAGTTACTTGATAGCTCTTAGCCTCAGCTTCCTCATCTATAAAAGGAACATACTTAATGTCCCTACCTCATAGGGTTACTATTAAACATGCCAAGTAACATGCCTGTATCAGAGCAAGTATCACTAGCTATAGCTATAATAACATGATAATCACTGGTTTGATCAGTTCTATTATTATCTCTCCAGGGAAATCACAGAATGTCCAGGGTTATAGAAAAAGCACCCATCATGACTACTTTTTTTTCATAAGGCATTTTGTTCAGAGTGCATGTTTTAACTTTGTATTCTATAGCCATTTGTATCTCACTAAAAGCTGGGCAATATTTATATCAAGCAGTATATCATCCATGTGTTCATTTATGCCTGCAGACTTTCAGCCCCCTCCAAGCTGTGAGAACAATAGGCACTTTAATAGTCTGAAGCAAGAAGGATATTAGCTCCATGAATCTTTATTTTAAATTACATTTCTGAGTTAGAGGTGTCAAAATGGTAGAGCAAGTTAAGCGAGATTGTACTCCCCAGTAGGGCTGTTGATGTTGGTTACAAATAAATTGCTGGTGCAGGTGATGATAGCAAAGTCCATGCCATCTTTTATTTAGCCAAGTATTTCTCTTGTTAACAGCTCCTTCTGTATGCTTTCCTTTCTTCTGTTTCACATCAATCATATTTGACACGTTGCCCAATGTCAGGGTAAAGAAAAAAAGTAGTATCCAGTTAATAAGCCAGATGTTTATCCCCACACTGGCTGAAACATCTGGATGTGTAACTAAATGTTACATTCTTTCATCCGGTTATTTTATGTTGTGTTACTAGAAAGAGCCAAAGAATAAAACCCGGAATTCTTTCTTCTATTAGGAGAAAGATCATAGCATCTTGATGTCCTGGGGCCACAGCGTAGTTGTTCTTCTTAATAGTTTGACAATTGTGGGCATAATTAGAATCATCTGAGATAAAGTGTGGAAGTGTTATGTAGATTCTAGAAGCCATGTCGTTAAAAGAATCCTAGTCCCTTTATTTATTTATTTATTTATTTATTTATTTATTTATTTATTTATTAAATATATGAAATTTATTGTCAAATTGGTTTCCATACAACACCCAGTGCTCATCCCAACAGGTGCCCTCCTCAATGCCCATCACCCACTTTCCCCTCTCCCCCACCCCCCATCAACCATCAGTTCTCAGTTTTTTGTTTTTTGTTTTTAATTTTTTTTTTCAACGTTTTTTTTATTTTGTTTTTGGGACAGAGAGAGACAGAGCATGAATGGGGGAGGGGCAGAGAGAGAGGGAGACACAGAATCGGAAACAGGCTCCAGGCTCTGAGCCATCAGCCCAGAGCCCGACGCGGGGCTCGAACTCACGGACTGCGAGATCGTGACCTGGCTGAAGTCGGACGCTTAACCGACTGCGCCACCCAGGCGCCCCTGTTCTCAGTTTTTAAGAGTCTCTTATGCTTTGGCTCTCTCCCACTCTAACCTCTTTTTTTTTTTTTTCCTTCCCCTCCCCCATGGGTTCCTGTTAAGTTTCTCAGGATCCACATAAGAGTGAAAACATATGGTATCTGTCTTTCTCTGTATGGTTTATTTCACTTAGCATAACACTCTCCAGTTCCATCCACATTGCTACAAAAGGCCATATTTCATTAAAAGAATCCTAGTCCCTTTAGTTAGCCATATAATGGCCACACAGTTTATACGTTTTGGAAAGAAAGTTAAAAAAAGAATAAAGATAAATAGCCATTAACCCCCCAAATTTCAGAGCTAGACTGATAACAACACCTAAGATGTATCAGGTGCTGACTAGGGGTCATTAACTCTTTGAAATGCTTTGCATGGATTTAAACCTGAAAACAGTCCTGTGAAATAGGCACTATTATTTTTCCCATTTTAGAGATAACATAACTGAAGACCAGGTGGGAGAGTAAATAGCTCACCGAAGATTTGAACTCAGACAAACTGATACAAAGTCTGTATCCTTAACATATGTAATAGGTTCTATACCTCCTCTCATGCTAAAGTATGTATTCCGTTTCCAGCACTATCACTTACTAGCCTGGGTTTATCATCTGTGCGGTGGAAATAGCATTACCTACCTTAAAAGTATTATTACGAAGATTGAGAGAATGCATGTAAACAATGCACGAGGATTGAGAGAATGCATGTTTAACAATGTTGATTTATGATAAGTACCAATTAAAGGGTAGCTATGTTTACTGACTAGGCCATACAATACTTGTGATCAAATACCCCAAAACTGATTTAATATGAATAACAAATTCTAAAAATGTCACCTCTTGAGAACTCATCCAAGAAAATTTTTTTTGAAGAGAGTTTCTATAAGGTTAAGCATCTTTGGTCAATTCTTGATACAGGCTATTATCAGAATAATTGAAAGCCTTCAAGTTATTGTATTTTTCTGCTTCATTCCAATAGAGAAAAACAAAACAAAACAAAACAAAAACACGTTCTAAATATTCTGCTCATGTTTTCCTTCAGCGTCAGGTTCAATGAACATTTATTGAGTGCCTGTTAAAGGAAGGAATATTCTGGGTTTTCTCTTTCTCCTTTTCTTCCACCTTCCCTTTTTTTTCCTATTTCACTTAATTTCATATTCATAACAATCCTATAAAATACAATTTTTTTTTGCCTTTTTTTAAGCTTAGGAATCAAGACTTTAAATAAATTACATCATGTTTCGTAAGTAAAAATGAGAGGGGCGCCTGGGTGGCTCAGTCGGTAAAGTGTCCAACTTCAGCTCGGGTCATGATGTCACATTTTGAATTCAAGTCCTGCATTGGGCTCTGTGCTGACAGTTCGGAGCCTGGAGCCTATTTTGGATTCTGTGCCTCCCCCTTTCTCTGCCCCTCCGCTGCTTGCACTTTCTTTCAAAAATAAGTAAACATTAAAACAAATTTTAAGTAAAAAATAAAATAAAATGAGAATATCTTAACCCATCGTAAGAATGAGGCCCTGTGTTTTATCCGACAAAACAAGAAATACTGCCATATGAGTAAGTGCAGTGATGAAGGCCACCACTTACTGGATATCTGCAATAGGCCAGATTTATTGCTCTGTGCTTTAAATACACTTTCTAATTTAATTACTACAAGTTCCTGTGGTTGACACTTGGGTATCTTCAGGGAACTTTCTGCTCACCAATTTATCTTCTGATCTGGGGTCCTTAGTCATTTTCATTACTTTTGTTCAGAGTGACCTTTTCTTGATTGATTTGCTTCTCGAATCCTCCAATCCTCATGTTGTGAGGAACAAGTTTATAATTGGGAAGTAAATTTGGTCATCAGCTTTGATAGGACAGTGGGCAAAGCTGACATGTTTTAAGAGACTTCTCAGAGTGTGCTGACTTTCTCTTGGCCTGGTTTCTATAAACAGCTAAAACAGCTTTTGTCAACACTCAGCCTGATTAAATTGCAAGATTATGATGTTTTCAGACCCAAAATGAAAGTGACGCATTCTTGTTCTTTTAGTGGCCTCATAAAAGTCAAATGTTTAATCTCGGGAGAATATTTAGAAGATGGAAGTAAAACCTTAATGAGATGCAACATAAATAATAGAATAAATCCCTTTCCATGAAATGACTTGTGATGAGGTTTCTTCAAGGAAATAAACTATAAAAGAGAACATTTTAGAAATTTTAAATCTACTGGTAAACATTGCACTTTAAAAATACAGTGTCGGGGTGCCTGGGTGGCTCACTCGGTTGAGCGTCCAACTTCGGCTCAGGTCATGATCTCATGGTCCATGGGTTCAAGCCCTGCATCAGGCTCTGGGCTGACAGCTCAGAGCCTGGAGCCTGCTTCAGATTCTGTGTCTCCCTTTCTCTCTGCCCCTCCCTCGCTCATGCTCTGTCTCTCTCACTCTCAAAAATGAATAAATGTTAAAAAAAATTAAAAAAAAAATATATAGTGTCAATAAGCCTAAACACTTAATAGATAGAAAGGATTAGACAATTAGTATCCATATAAATGTTATTTTTCCAAACACTAGGAATGCATCACCAAATAAACCATATTTCAAAAAATGAATTTTTTTTTAATTTCAGTCCATAAAACCTGAGAAGTTACTGGCACACAGCAAAAAAAGAGGATTCTTTCTCATCCTTTTTTTTTTTTTTTTTTTTTTCAACGTTTATTTATTTTTTGGGACAGAGAGAGAGACAGAGCATGAACGGGGGAGGGGCAGAGAGAGAGGGAGACACAGAATCAGAAACAGGCTCCAGGCTCTGAGCCATCAGCCCAGAGCCCGACGCGGGGCTCGAACTCACGGACCGCGAGATCGTGACCTGGCTGAAGTCGGACGCTTAACCGACTGCGCCACCCAGGCGCCCCTCATCCTTTTTTTTTTAATGTTTTTATTTATTTTTGAGAAAGAGAGAGACAGAGTGTGAGCAGGGGAGGGGCAGAGAGAGACACACACAGAATTCGAAGCAGGTTCTGAGCTGTCAGCTGATGAAGCTGAACCCACAAACCACGAGATGTAACTTGAGCTGAAGTCACGCTTAACTGACTGAACCACCCAGGCTCCCCCTTTCTCATCTTTTGTGTAGACTTTTGTATACTAGAATTTTTCTTTCACGTGCATGCACATGTATATATATGTGCACATGTATCCATGCACACAGATATTCCAGCCATCTTTTCTCCCAGTGCTTGGTAAATGAAAGGTGCTGGAGAAATGTAACTATCCCCATTAATTACATTATTTGTCTTCTTGTTCAAATGAAGTTGATATAAGGAAAGAGTAAACCTGGGTTGTTAAAATACTACAGGGGATCTCTATAATTTTTATACCCTCTCATTTTATTTTTTTAATCACCCCAAAGTGCCCTCCTTTGTTGGTTTAGAAATAACATAACAACACAAAATTCTGTTATGTCTCCAAAGAACATGTTTGTTTATGAGTGTCTAACTTGTATATGACATCGTAGAAAGTGCTAACACACAGGGTACGTATAAGAAGAATGATGATACTTGGCTTCTGCTCCCCAAGTACAGATCTCACTCAAGATACAGATGATTATTGTTGGGTTATAATGATCACACTTGCAGTGTCAGATCCATCAGTATAGGCATGTATTTTTATGGAAATTTTGTTAATGAATATTGCCTTAAAAATTTAAATCAGATTATTTGCCCAAAGAGAGTGACAAGGTTTGGTTCCTGGCTGAAAGAACACTATTAATCTAGATTTCTAGGCTGGATTTCAGTACTGATTTTGAATAAGTCATCAATAACTAATTATAAGGGATCAGTCTGCTATACCATAATTGTAGTCAAAATAAGATTCCTCCTCCCCATTCTTAGGCTTGCTGCCTCCCTTCCTTTCCTTTCCTTTCCTTTCCTTTCCTTTCCTTTCCTTTCCTTTCCTTTCCTTTCCTTTCCTTTCCTTTCCTTCCTTCCTTCCTTCTTTCCTCCCTCCCTCCCTCTTTTCCTCCCTTTTTCCTTCCTTCCTTCCTTCCTTCCTCTGCCTCTACCTCCCTCCCTTCCTTTGCATTGCCCAATTCCACAATTAGCTTATTTTCCACTGCAACCCACATGTAACTCTAGACAGAGTAGATAGAAGGTAAACTCAGAAGAAGTGGAGATGAAAGCCCACAATTGTTCCTGGTCTTCTGGTGGCATCGATGTCCTCAAAAAGCTAAGACACCTTTGGGTTCCACAACTGAGATCCTTAGAACTCACTGATATCCATGAATGTTAGTCCACCATCCATTGGTAACAAAGACAACTGTATGCTAGCTGGGGATATGTGGCCCCCTTCTCCCTCTGCTTCTCCCTCTCCTGTCACTAACAAGTGCCCCCAGACTTAACCAGGAGGCAATATAGTACCCTGGGAAAGTCCATAGGCATGGTGGGAGTTAGGCTTATCAACTCCAGTCCCTGTTTGGGCACATGCTGATGTGTGCAACCATAAGCAATTACTTAAAATATCTAAGCCTCTTTTGTTCCATTTGTAATAATGGAGTAATACTAGTACAATGTTTTTTTCCTCCTGGGGCTGCTGTGAATGTTAGAATGTTAGATGCAACTTACTTAAAGTTGCTGTTCAGGGGTTAGCACTGAGAGTTGCACATCCTGAAAAACCCTCAGTCCTGGGCAAAGTACAATAGTTGATCACCCTAGCACTAACTTATCAAGTATTATTCTTGTTATTTTTATGGTTATTAGGAAAACCCTTCTCATAGTTCTAAAGAAAAAGGAAGCACTCACTAAATATTGGTTATTTTCTGACTTCTGTGCTTACAATATTTTACCTGTAAATTCTGGCTTTTCATCTCTCTTCCTATCCTCCTTTCCATTCTGTTCATTTGAGACTCAGATGACCCTATTCATGCCTTTTCTATTTTTTCTCTTAACTGTAGTTAGAAATTTGCACAGTGGCTAAAATCTCTCCTGTAAACCTTGTGTAAAAGAGCCAAGGTCAAAGACTGTAATATAAGTAAAAGTCTTTTCCTTTATACATGATGTAGTTTATTTGTGTTACATAATATGAAGTCTCAGTGAGAGCAGAGGAAATAAAGCTCTCAGGTATGATTAGATTCTCATTTGTTATGTGTTCTGGTAATATTTTCTTTCTTATTAGTCATAAACAGCCCTACTTTTTCCCCCCCAGCATAGCCTAACAATGAAGAAGTGTCTTTCAAAAAAACTAAATTAAGTGAAATCTATCTTTTTTATTAAATTATCCTAATCTAAAACCAGGTGACCTGATTAAAACCAGCCTTCTTTACTCTCTCCTTCCATTTCAAGGAAAGGTCACGCGGACACTTCGTTTCTCTTGCCATCTTTTGTTTGGAGTAGGTTTGGTGGTATATTACTCAGGTAGGCGTAGTTCTTTATTATGGGAGCCATGAGAGCCCAACTGTTGTTTTTTAACACTCCCAGCTGTGTTGTCCTAAAGCTCTTGCTTTCCCTGGAATGCAGAACTTTCCTCCAGCTCCCTGGTTCAGCCTTCAGTGCCACACCTTCATGCTGCATCTTTTTGCCTTTGAAATCATGTACAAAAGAGCATTTGCGTTTAAAATCCATTTACAATCTCACTGCATTGAAAAATATTGCAGGAGGTAAAGCAACATTGATAGGGAAAACATCCATTAATCTCTGTTATTGTTTATTTTATGCATACAGCAGCTTTTGTTGTTGAATGATAATCCTTGCCTATTGTGGTGGTCTTTATCCTGCCCTCCACCCCCATTTAACTCCAGTTTCTGCTGATGTGTTCAATTTTATAAATGAATGTGTTGAAAAATATCATAAAAAGGTGTTAATCTCTAATTGCATGTGGCTGTGATGTTTAATGTGGCTGATTCTGAAATAGTTGTGGGCCTGAGCTTTTATACAAAGTCTGAAAGCTAAAGAGTGAATGTTAATATTGTTGACTTTTGTGGAACATCATGAATGAAATATTATGAATATTTCTAGTAAATAATATGAAAGACCTTTCAACAAAAAATCTTGCAATATATATTTCCTATTAGCATTGTCCCTTCTGTATAACAAATGACTGGGTGAAAACAGTAACTAAAAATACGTGTCCCTTTCTACTTCAAGGATTTGTGACTTGTTATAAAGTTTCTTTTAAAAATCTTTAAGGAAAATGTTAACTTTCACTCCCTTAACAAAGGAGAGCAGAGGAGCGCAAACATCAACTAATGCCATTTGAACTAGTTTTGGTGTGGTCAGTCTTAGGGTGTCTGTCCCAATTTTAGCACTGAAAACTCCATGTCCTGGGATGACTCTTGCTTCTGGGAAAAATGGGATCATTAGTTACCCTAGTTTTGATAGTACCGATTAGCATATAATGTGTAAGCAATGATGAAAGAGATATGCATATTATATTTTAACCTGATTCTAACTTTTAGACATACATCTACTGTTCAACTGGTTCTTGAGAAATAGGTTGGTGGATGGGTGATGGACTGGCTCTTGAGGGGAGGAGGGTAAGGTATTTGTTAGAATAATATTCTCTCTGTGTTTCTGTATAGTGGTTCTAATACCTGTTCAATCTACTGGTCCTTTCTTTTGAGTGCTTACTGTTGACTGCTAGGTGGCCAAACCTTAGAACTTGTTCAAGAAGGCCATGTAATAAGATGATTGAGATCTTCTAGGCTTCCCAAGGGTCCCCCGCGCAAGAACTTCACTCCTTAAGGTGGTTAGATTAGGTCTAATTTTCTCAGTTTCATTTTCATGAGAACTATACTTCCTTTATTTTTAGGATTGAAGATGAAGAAAATACTGACAGTTTATTTCCCTAAAAATGAGTCTTGAGAAGGATTCTGGAGGAGTAACCCAACATGTCCCATAGATGTGTATGTCACCCCTATAATTGGTGTGTCATGTGTTTAACCTTGCATCCTCTGTGTTAGGATCTTCTTGTTTTGTTATATTAGTAGAATGTTCTCTCTTTTTCTCTGTTTCTTGATTCCCTTCCCTTGCTCAGTTTCCATGGGAACATTTCTGTCACACTAAGAGGGGCTGGAGGTTAGTGACATGGAGCAGTGAGTTTTGAAGTCAGTGTGTGCCTTGGTTTTGAAGTGTTTGCTCGGGTCTCTGATATACAGGGCACTGTGTGATAGTAACTCTGGCATTGACTACACACAGCACATCAGTTACTCTTAAAATGTGTAAAAGGACACAGTACATCAGTTATTCTTAAAATGAGCAAAGGCCCCTTAGAGGTGAGCCCCAGTACTTTCATCTCCCGCAAGCCAAGCCTCTGCATTTGCTTCAAATTAAACAAAAACAATGGGAAATGTTGCCACTGAATGCTCAGATTGGGCTGGGAGCAAAGAGCCAAAGGCTGTTAGAAGAAACAATACTGAAAGAAGTGGCTATATCTTTTGAGCATTTTTGGTGTCAAATAAATGATGATTATTCTGTTGTTGGCTAGGATTTATTAATGAGCCCCCTTTCCCAAACCCTCCACCATTCTCCTTTCTGAACTCGGGCTGATTATTGTCTTCTGCCCATGAGTCTGTGGGAAGGCCAACCCCTACAATCCCCTCTTCCTTGTCCTCACATCCTTAAGGATGTGAGTTAAAAGAGAAAAAAATGATATTGTTATTTTCCTCAGGGCAAAAGGAAAAAAAGTCATTTTGATACACAAGTTAATAGGAGATGAGAGGAGGCTACGGTTACAATTCCTGTAACACACTAATGTATATTTAATATACCACCTTGATTTGTGGCCTCAAGTTAAATTTTAACAACATATGTTTAGAGCATAATTATTTTCATAATCGTGTTAGCCTCAATGGGAGAACATTTGTATTAGTTTCCATAATTGAAATGCCAAATGCCTACTTTCATTTACCCACCTAGTGTCTTGGTGTGGGTAGCAAAAGACACAACTCTTCTAATACATATCAATTCTCTTTATTTCTAGTGGCTTTATAAAGATATTAAGTTTTTTGTTTTGTTTTTCCTTTTTCTGCTATGTGAAAGTCACCTTCAGAGTAAGGATGGAGTGACTCTTCTTGCCAATTTTTAAGTAACTTGCTTGCAAGAGTGGTGATTCCCTACTGAGCTATTTTGTGTGTGGTTTCCCTCTGGGTGGAGACTGTGAGAAGGTAAATACAATGCATTTTAGAGTAGTCCTTTGCTCGATTAATTAGCATCTTAGTGCATTGTGTGGTCAGCTTCCTGTTGAGGCATAGATATCTGCATAAAAGGTGTATTTCCCTGTTTCCCTACTAGACTGATTACACGTCTAATTCTTGGATTTGAGCAAGAGATTTACTCTTTTATCAGAGTGAAAGTCGGAATGTTTATAGAGCCCTGTGCTTTTTCTTGTCACTAGCAGTTGTTCCAGGAGCATCTGGGTGGCTCAGACTGTGAAGGGTCCACTTCAGGTCAGGTCACCATCTCACAGTTCAAGAGTTGGAGCCCCTCATTGGGCTCTCTGCTGTCAGTGCAGAGCCTATTTCGGATTCTGTCTCCCTCTCACTCTGCCCCTCCCCCACTCATGCTTTCCCACACATTCTCTCTCTCTCTCAAAAATAAACATCAAAAAAAAAAAAAAAAAAAAGAAAGAAATACAGCTTGTTTCAAAAAAAAGTTGTTCCAGTATCTATGTACTCATTCATTCTACACATATTTATTAACCATTTGCTATGTGCCATTGTTGCTGATTTATATGTTAGCCATGACCTTCAAACAAACTTCTGGAATTTATGCTGAATAATAGATCCCCAATAAGTGATGCATGTACCTTAAGAAACGGTTGACCAAACTGTAGAGATAAAATGTCTCATGGAGTTTTTAATTATTCATTTCTTCTTTAAAAATAATCACATGCATTTTAGATAAACAATTCCTGAGGGCGCCTGCCTGGCTCAGTTGGTTAAGCATCCAACTTTGGCTCAGGTCATGATCTTAAGGCTTGTGAGTTCTAGCGCCACTTCGGGCTCTGTGCTGACAGCTCAGAGCCTGGAGCCTGCTTCAGATTTTGTCTCCTTCTCTCTGCCCCTCCCCTGCTCTCACTCTGTCTGTCTCTATCTCTCTCAAATATAAAATGAAACATAAAAAACAAACAAACAATTGAAGACAAAAATTTCTGTGTGGCTAAATTTATTTTTTCTAGATAAACATAGGAGCCAAGGGACTAAATGGGTGGGAGAAAGATTCTTTAGGCTGTACTTTTTTCAAGTTGTGTGACCTTGGCAAATTTGTCTAATCTCTTATGTGACTGTTGTGAACATTGAGATGATTTGTGAAAATTTTCAGACGTAGTAGTTGTTCAATAAATGGTAGTGATTTTTATAGATATTTAAGGTATGATAGGATGTAGAAAAGAATGTTGTGCAAACTCTAGTCATTCCAATGGAAATGAGGAAGAAGAATCCCCTATATATGTGTGTAATTAAAGTTGATGGTTGTGATCATACTGTGAGGAGTACACAGTTTTTCTCTGGAGGGTAATTTGATTACAGAGATATTACTTTGAAGAGGTAATATGCAAAATTAAATCCTCAGTGGCCTGAAAGTGTTAACAGGGTTCTATGAAAGGAGCCGTTTACCCTCTTTTCACCTCTACAATAAAAAGCATACTGCACACGTATATTTAATAAACTGTGAGAGCTTGTGCTGGCTGACTGGGGTAAGCTATCATCAACCCATTTTTCTTTTCTCCCAGCTTTCCATTTCTAATTCCCCCCAAATTTTGTAAGAATCCATTAATGAGTCCAGCTGACTGCCTTGCTTGCTGCATACATAGAATGCTTCCTCTTTTCCTCTATCCCCTACCATTAAAATTGATTTAAAAAGACAAAACCGGGGCGCCTGGGTGGTGCAGTCGGTTAACCGTCCGACTTCAGCCAGGTCATGGTCTCGCGGTCCATGAGTTCGAGCCCCGCGTCAGGCTCTGGGCTGATGGCTCGGAGCCTGGAGCCTGTTTCCGATTCTGTGTCTCCCTCTCTCTCTGCCCCTCCCCCGTTCATGCTCTGTCTCTCTCTATCCCAAAAATAAATAAAAACGTTGAAAAAAAATTAAAAAAAGTAAAAAAATAAAAAGACAAAACCCCCAAAATAAAGAAACTTATTCAGTAATGTTCCAAACAGGCTAATTGGAGGACAAAGGAATGAAACCAAACATGAAATGTTTAACACAGCAAGATGTTAGATGTTGATTGATGACTTTGAGAGCAATGAGCAAATACAAGGGAACAACAAAAATGTTTTTACCTGGATTATATATATCAAGATTCCAGGAATCCATGAAGTGGAATAATAAGGCTGAAGACGCTAGGCAGTATGACTGAAATCTAAGTACATTCTTGTACTGATTTAATTTTTTAAACTTTTAGTTATTTCACAACCGCTAAGACCCTCAAGGCCAAGAGTATACCTTTTATACTATTAATTCTACTTTAAAAGAAATTCAGTACAATGAAAAGAAAATCCATTGTTTTGTATATATATTCTTTTTTGGGGTAATTCATCTGTTCTCCAACTTGGCCTATTTGGAATAGTAGTAGTTGATCTCAATAACCTCATAAAATTGTCAATTTGATTTGACTACCAACTATTCTAATGATTTATAAAAAATTGTTCAAGGGGCCCCTGGGTGGCTCAGTCAGCTAAGTGTCTGACTTCAGCTCAGTTCATGTTCTCACAGTTCATGGTTCGAGCCCCGTGTTGGGCTCTGTGCTGACAGTTCAGAGCCTGGAGCCTGCTTTCGATTCTGTGTCTCCCTCTCTCTCCGGCCCTCCCCTGCTCACACTCTGTCTCACTCTCTCTCTCAAAAATAAATAAGCATTAAAAAAAGAGAAATAAATTGTTCAAGTGTTGTGGGGAAATAAATGTATCTAACCTAAATACTAAACTCTAGGTGGAGGGGGAGTTGATTAGATGTAGACAATTTGATGCTTAGATGTAGAACAAAGGTTTGGTTAAATAACTTGCCCCCAAATAGAAAACGGAACCTATACTCCATAGTGAAACATACTTTAGAAATGTTGAGAGAAGCCTGAGATTATTTTTACATAATTATAAAAAAAAAGAGAAAGTTATGCAACTAGCTGCTATGAAATCAGACCCAGGCACCACACGCAAAGGTACCAGGAAGGTGAAGTTCATCAGTCCTATTGAGTCTGAAACTGGGCTTTATTCAATGGCAACTTAACACAGTTCCAGCAGCCATGTTAACTCTGTCATAACCAAATCACTGAGTCAAAAGGCATCTATCCGCCTTTATTTCAGAAAGATGCATAGTGACATTCCCATTTAAATAATTTTGGCAGAACAAGATTTGGATTAGGGCAAAAATCAAAACAGAGAGGGGATATTTTCAGATATATCTGATAGATGGAAATGGTGAGGAAGCATTTAGAATAGTCTTTTTTAGTATTTCCTAGAGCTGTCTGACTCATTTAGATTGAAATATCTGTCAGAAGCTACATCCCCGTTCAATTGATCCCAACATTAAAATGTCTCTACATATTCTCCCTCATCTTTCCCCTTCCAGCTTGATAGCTATAATTAGTACTATGCTCCCTTGTGGGGGTGGAAGACCAACCGAAATACCAGCCATGCACTCAGCAACAGCTTAAAACAGTTAAGAGAGCTGGCTTCTCATTTGCCACTGTCTTAAGTGGTATCTGCATTTCATCCTCCTACTTTACTTAAAAAAAAAAAAAAAAAAAAAAAAAGGAAAGAAAGAAAGAAAGAGAGGAGAGAAAACGCTAAAGACAAATTACTCCTTTAAAATTTTATCATTTTACCTTATTTCAAAGGAATATTTGTTATAGCACCAATCCAAACAGATTGAAAGAATAAGATTTTGATTCCAGCTCCTGCATAGAATATCTTTGTGATTTTCAATGGCTTTAGGGAGTCTGTGACAAAAAAAAAAAAATTCTGTTAAATCTAATACCATTTTGAACTATTCCTTGCCCATATTCTGATAAGAAATTTATTCTGGCACAGGTTTATCTCTTGATAATGGGCTTCATGGCTATAGGGAAATGTTGATACAGTGAGCTAGCATCTATCATTTTGACACCTACTCTTTAGCAGATGAAGAGAATAATGGGTGCTTTGGGTGCCACGCTGTAGAACAGTATCAGTGATCAGCATGCACAGACCCAGCGATATCTCTGTATTTGTGCTGTGGCTACATATCTACGGCTATCATTCCTTCTTCCTCTTTTATTTATTTTTTATTTCATTTTCCTTCCATACTCTGACATTTGTTGCTTCAATTCACTTCATTTCTCTCCATTTCTTGCTCTTTTTGCTGTCTACCATAATTCTGCATAAAATTAAGCAGTGCCTGAAAACATCCTCCTTTCTATCCTTGATTGCTTTCAATGATTCTAGTGACCTCATTGGAAATTTGGTGATAACTGATTAGGCTCTGAGAGAGGACAGAAATAGAAATCTATGTCTACCCTTCATGAGAGTTACGGAAAAATGTGCTTACTTAATAAATATTTCTAAAGCTTTGTTTTTCTAAAACTTTATTGTTTTTCTCAAAAATTTTTTTTTAATGTTTATTTTTGAGAGAGAGAGAGAGACAGAGAGACAGAGTGTGAGCGGGGGAGGGGCAGAGAGAGAGGGAGACACAGAATCCAAAGCAGGCTCCAGGCTCTGAGCTGTCAGCAGAGCCTGACGCGGGGCTTGAACTCATGAACTGTGAGACCATCAGACATGGGAGATCATGACCTGAGCTAAAGTCAGATTCTTAACCTACTGAACCACCTAGGCACCCCTTTTAAAAAAATTTTTTTAATGTTTGTTTGTTTTTGAGAGAGAGTGTGTTTTTTTTCCTTAATTCAATTTCAGCTAGTGCCTGAAAATTTGTTACCTCGTTCATAACCTAAAGGCAAACAGTTTCATGCTTTTATTTTTATGAAGGAGGGTTATATAATGCAAAGGTGCAGGAGTATAAAATCAATCACAAATTTAGGAAATTAAATGCAGTAAGTTTAGATTAAACCAAACAGAGGGGAGAAATAATAGTCTTTTTGCAAATACATAACAATATTCTATTTTCAATGGCTCACTTAGGTAAAAATGAAATACTCAGAGAAAATAAGTATAAAGAGAGTTCTCAAAAAATATATCTCTTTTGTATATAGGTTGAACATTTTGTATGTATCTCTTTTGTATACAGGTTTTGTATTACAGGTTGAACATTTTATTAGAATGATAGTAATTTAAACTTATTTTTCCTTCCAAGGCTATATAGATCTAGAGATGCTAAATGGGGGTTCTTTAGATATTGAAAATTTAACTTGCTTAGATAAGTTAGGGGGGGACCCTTTTCTTCACAGCTGAATATGAGTGCCCTACCTGCATTTCAGAGTCCCAAACCTGAGCACTCTAATAATCATGGTACCTGGGAAGAGGTTACATTTTTCATTGACACTCAATATTAGACATTTTATTTAAATAAAGTCTAAAACAAGTTATATTCTGCCTTTCAGATATTCTTGGTTTCTCGTTCTAAAGAATTAGCTAAATAGTTAGAATATGAAAGGAAAAGACTGGAGTATTGTATTTTAGTTGATGAACTTTAGTTCTTTCCCATGACTGTGGTTCATCTGAGTAGTAGGGAATCATGGGTTCCATAGAATAGGATGATTGATTTCATAGTGCTTTCTTTGGCATCTTCATTGCTAGCAGTGACACCATTGCAGACTAAGAGCAATGAACAAGAAGTAAGGAAAAGTACAGCATTTCTACTTGGTCCAGCTAATGCAAAAGTACACGGAAAAGGGTTTGCCTTTAATTTAAAAGATGCTGATGTTACATTTTTTTAATCCTTTATCTCAGACATATTTAAATGCTGAGTCATTACAGAGAACAAGTTTTGTTTATCTTCTTTATATTTGCTATCTTGCAATAGGAGAATTTTATCCACTAAAACATCTTGAATAGATATTCTGTTTTGGACACAAATAGATTTCAACTTATATTCAAGTGGGTTTTTTAAGGTGCCTTCAAAATTTCATATATATATATATAAAATATATATATAAAATTATTTCATATACATATGAAATATATATAAATTCATAAGACATTTCTATGAAAGAAGCTAAGACCAGACCACTTTCTGTTTATGTAGACAAAATTGAACTTAGTTCAACAAATATTTATTAGACATCTATTATGTGGCAGGTGCTGCATTAAATATTATAAAAATGATTGAAAATACTCTGACTATGTCCCTTCTCAGACTCTTCAGATTAAGTGTAGAAAGGCACAGAGTATCATGATTAACACCAATGGAGTTTAGTTCTGGGGTTCTTGGCATGAGAATCAGATAACTTGTGCATTTACCAACAAGTGATTTAGACCTCTTCACTCTTTCTCTGTCTTCTTTCCTTCCTATATCACTTTCTTTTCTATATCCTAGATCCTTTTAGCATCTCATTTATATTATTGTTCTGCCCTTTAGTCATCATTTATTACAAGATATAATTCCACCCAGAAGCCCAAAGAACTATAGGTTTTTTTGTTTTGTTTTGTTTTGTTTTTTACAGCAATATTCTTGGTTTAGAGAGAAGTCATGTGCACAGTACAAGGAAAACATCAGGAATGAGTATGTGCATCTGCTGGCATACACTCTCCAATAGCGGTTTGATGAGAGCCACATATGTGATTTTTAAAAAAATTAATGTTTATTTATTTTTGAGAGAGAGAGCATTAGTGGGGGAGGAGGGCAGAGAGAGAGGAAGACACAGAATCTGAAACAGGCTCCAGGCTCTGAGCTGTCAGCATAGAGCCCAACGCGGGGCTCAAACTCACAAACTGGGAGATCATGACCTAAGCTGAAGTCTGGCACTTAACCAAATGAGCCACCCAGGCACCCCTATGATTTTTAATTGTCAAGTAGCGACATTAAAAATGTTAGAAAGAGAGCTTTTTGAAAACTGAATCTATGATCAGTTGTGTAAATCTAAAGTCCAATTAATTGAAATGAAATAAACTAGAAACTCGGTGCCTCAGTCTTATTTGCTACTTTCATCTACTCAGTAGTTGTATGTGGCTAGTGAATGACCACTCTATTGGGTGGGTGGGGGCTAGAATGCTCTGCAGGCTTAACCATAGATATAAAATTTTTGATACATATATTAAGGCTTAAGTTCTTAAAGTTGTGTCTCTTTCTTTGTCTGTCTGCTTACACACAGAAGGGAAGGAATATGATGGAAAGCTTACTCAGGACCCAGATCAGAAACTCAGGTTTCCCAACTTGGGGTACAGTAGCATATTATGTAATATCACAGTGGGGACAGGAAAATGTAGGGAAAGAGGGAAAAAGATAGCATTGATTGTGCACTTAATTCATGTAGGCACAATGCCAAGATCTTTATTTGTATTGCTTTTGTTTGTTCCTTATAAATAACTTAGCATATATTATACATTCCTCATTTTACAGATGAGGAAACTGGGAATTAGCTAAATGTAATAACCTTACCAAGGTCATTGAACTAGCAAATGGTAAGTCTAGGATTTGAGAAAGTTGGGACTGATACCAGATTTAATGGCTTAACCCTCCCTGTGGGAACAGAATCTAAAGGGGACTCCCATATTTCTGCTTCTTCTAATGCTTCAAATCTATATTCTAGAGCGAGTTTGCAGGTTGACTTTCCAGCTCCTGATACATCTGTTGGATATACTGTACAAAAAAAGCAGGGTTTTCTAAAATTTCCATCATCACTTACAATATTATTACTTCAACTCTTATGGAGCTTGATAAGATACAGACATTAGCAATAAAGGAAAATGTCAGGATCGGGGCTCCTGTTGGGATCAGAATGAGGAGACATATTCTATTTTCCTTTTAAATATCCTAGCTTAGAAATTTATTTTCTGCATAATAAAGCTGGTTATAAGAAATTAAGAGAATTGGAGCAGACTATTTTATGGGTCCATTTCTCCTTAGTCCCTGAAATGAACTTACATCCATTCCACAACTATTTATTAAGTACCTACTCTTTGCCAGATTTGTTGGTAGGTGTTGAGGCTATAAATGCAAATGAATTATATTTTAATAAGCAAATTATATTCAAAGGAAAACTTGTCTTCCTCATTTTTGCTTTAAGAGACTTAACTCTCTTCCCATAAGTGCCATTACTTTGACCAAGCATGCTGCTCTAAATTCAGTGGTTCTTGGCTCATACTGGCTCAGTACTCTGCTTAGCATTATTGTGGTTTTTGATTGATCAGCGAGTAATGAGTTAATTTGTGGACTCTTCACCTGTGCTGTCTTCCAAGCTATGTTTTTTACCATTCCCTGCATATTTCTACCTCTGTCAGAAGATACGTGGCAAAATAAAAGCAGCCAGAAAACACAATTTTCCTCTTAGTCATCAGTCCCCCTGAGAGTTTGGACTGCAAAGAGATAATCTTAATTTAAAACAAAAATGATATTATATGAATATTCCAACTATTCATTCCATATAATCCTCATCTCCCATCAGTGAATTTGCTCAGATTAATTTTATTAATTGCATTTCCTAGAATGAAAGAAAAATAATTATACCAAAAGTCCACCCAAAGAAGACAAATTTTCTTCTAGGAAATTTACTTTGTACTAGCATTCTGAGACCAAAATACATGAAAAATACCTTATGGTGTTGGATAATACAGATGTGGATTTGGAATAACAGATAATAGGTAAAGAAGCAAAAGGTATGCAAGCAAAGGAAGGAAGAATGGTATCTCAAAAAAGATACAGTGATGATGACCTACTGTGATGCTGTAGATAATTTCAGAAATAGGTACAGGATATAAGCAAGGTTGGATACTATAGAACAAACCTGGAGGAAAAGACAGACCATTGAAAAGAGATTGGTTTTTACAGGGAAAATTAGTAGAGACTTTAGTAGAGTATTTGATAGATCCTTCAACCCATTACGTTTTGGATTTTATGTCAAGGAGGATGACAGTTACTCATTGCACAGTTTTATAGGAAAGATGACTGGAAGTGACTTCAATATTAAGAACTTGGAAAAGTCCATAAAATCTCCATACTACATGACAAATATTTTATTATGAGTGGTACTCGATATGTATTTGAAATAGAAGAATCTCTTAAAACACATTCATGAAAGGCAGAGGTTTCATAACCCAGTGGATGGAATGAGTCTGAAACCCAGAAATAGTATCAGTGAGAAGGAGAATAGAAATCTTATAAGAACATTTTATTGGAGTGGGGCTCGGATTCTTCTTGCAGAACATCAAGGAACATGGAGGAAGAGATTTTTCAGCTGAACGTATAAAAGTTCCATTTCTGGCTTGGCCACTGAATGAATGACTCACTATTTGCCTTTATCAACTCACTTAGCTTATGGATGCCTTTAGATTTTTCACTTGAATGATCAAGATTAATGTGATACATTCTAGCATAAAAATTCACAAAGTTGGATTAAAGGAATTTCATATAGAATAATAGAGCTGGAAGGGGTCATCTCCCCTGACCTTCTATCTCTATTTTAAGTTGACACAGTATTCAAATTTTGACTGTGTAAGTATTTTGGGTTTGTTTGTTTGTTTGTTTGTTTGTTTTCTGAACAACCCATTTAAATTCTGTAGCAGTTTTGGCCTATGTATTCTTTTGATACTCATGGTTACATCAGCAGTGGAGTCAGTTTGCCTTTAATAAAAGCTCATTGCAAAATCATAGACACATGTCACTTCACAATTTTCTCTTTTCCAATTAGATATGATCCTTTCACTTTAACAAGTTTGCTTGGTAGTTCTGTGTCCGGTTTAATTGCTCCAGTCTTTTGAAAAATGTGAAGGCTTGAGCCAGACAAAAGCACTTCAGCAAGTATATTAACTAATCTCTAAGACACAGAGCATGGCTGATAATGTATGCCAGTGACTGTCAGTTAAGAAGTAATGATTCTGAATTGCTGACTCATGGTCAGCTAATGGTCACCCTCAGCCCCCATTTAGATTTCAATACACTTTCCATATATTGAGTTTATATGCTGATTTTGGTCCTCTAGACCTTCACACGCTTGTTAATTTACAGAATTCAGTATTAATCAGACAGACAAGCCAAAGTTGTGGAGTAAGAAAAGTCTGTCTTTGCTGGCCTCCCTTCAATTTGGCCTCACTTCTATCCCTACTACTTTGTTGAGGAAGAATAGCCCCAATGTACTGAGTTACTCTGGGCCAGACCCTGTGGATGTGTTTTGTAACCATCGTTGCATTTAATCCTTACTAGATGAGTTGACTATTATAATATCTGTTTTATAGAAGAAACTGAGACTTAGGTAAAATGATTATTGCAGGACTATTTGCTGGGATATTGGATTGTAAAATCCATAGATTTCACTTCCATGGCTGATTGTCAGCTTGGGACTACCCCTTAACTTACAGGAGAATCTCAAGCGAATCCTTTCCTCACAAATTAAAAATATGTTCCCAGAAAATGACTTACTTCATTCACAGTTAGGTATAAGTTACTTAATAAAAATAGCTTTTATTAAGAGCCTAAGTTCTCAGCCCTAAATCAGATAATTTACATGTGTTGTTTCATCCCGTAACAGTCCTACAAAGTAGGTGTTACTGTTTTACAGACCAAACCCCAAGATTCTAAGAGCTTAAATAACTTTCCCAAAGATATAGTTTCAGCTGAGGCTTAGTATTATTTTTCTCAAGTAATTTGAGAAAAGTATGCCAACATCAAATAAATGTTTTTCTAATTGTTCTAGATTATCACTAAGCAGTAGGGGAAGAATAAGGCAAATCAGGTGGGCTTTACTATCAGTTCTGGAAGCCCACAGCTGGTAGCTGCATAATCCATCGCCTCGCGGAGCTTTCTTTGGCCACATTGTTTTCTATTCTTCAGTCATATTTGAATTTATAAGGAATAAATTACTTAATACAACATGCCATTTAAAAAGATAGGGTTCAAGTATTTAACTGTATGTGATCTGGAGGGAAACCCATTCACACAGGTTCTATGAGGTTTGACATTTAATAGATCAAAGTAATGAAACAGACCTTCTCACTTCACAAGCATCACGGATTCTCTCTGGGTAGTATAAAATCTATCAATGTTCAGCATGGGCCATTGGATAGCAGTGAAAGTATTCGTTTTATGGGCAAAAGTGTTATGTGCCATCATTGTAATGATATTGCCCATTCATTTTGGGAAAAGCACATATATACACAGATACACATACACACACATGCATACACATTCTTACCTTTATCATAGATATGTGTTTGATTTCACTTAAAATAGACAAGACACAACATTATTGAACTTCTAGTGGAATATTTATAAATGAAGCTTTTTAGAATAAAATATATAAATATAGGTCAATTAAAGTAACCAAGCCTTTAGAATCAGTCTGCTAAATATCCTTGAAAATTTTATTTTACTCTTTTGCAGAACAATTATTATGCTAATATACATGACCATTCTAGCAGTGCTTCCAATGCATTTATAATCCGCACATCTACATTTAATTAAACTACAGATATGTATAACTAAGACCCCTACAGAGAGAGACTATAAGCATCATAATTCTAAATATAAAAATTTGAACCATTGGAGATTAAAGAATACTTTATTGAAGTGGGAATTTTTAAATTTAGAAAACAGATTCTCACTGTTCTTTCAAGGCTTCTCAAAGATTGATTAGAATTAAAGATTTTGGTGTGCAATGTCTCTATTCTTATAGTTTTCCCCTCAGCAGCTTATCTTTCTCTCTAATACATGTCCCTGCCATTCCTTCTTTTCTCTCTGATAGAATAAAACTGATTTCCAAGGTCAGATTCTATATTGCAAGAGCATTTCCCAAAGGAGATGCATGCATTTTCTTAATTTATTATATCTCATAATAATCTCTCATAGGAAAACTGAAAGCAAATTAAAACCACACAGAGATGTGCTTAAATAGGCTTTAGACCATTTTCTACCTCTGGCTGTTTGTAAAAAGAGTGAATACCCATCTTCTGATTGTCCATTTTATGGATCCTACAATGTGATATTTCTAATTCTGTGTTATCTTCTGTGCTTTTTATTAGTCAAGGGTGCACTTGGATGTGTGGATGATTTTAGTATTAGCTTAAGTAAAACATTATTAGGAGGATTCATGTGCTGAAATCTCCATTTTCCTTTTCCACTTTCCTTCAAAGAACGTACACATACCATTCATTTCAAACAAAACATGGACTGATATTTATTATTTATTATTATTTTGTATCATGAATATTACTCCTCCTTAATGGCCAGTAAAATTGAGCATTAACTATGACCTAATTCTGAGAACAATTTTGTTTTCATGGCATCTATTAAGACACTGCCCCTGAGAAATATAAGAACAAACTTTGAGTTTCCTCTGGTTTCAATGAGTAAACTGATTTCCTTTCCTAATTCTATGAATCTGACACTTCTTATCAATACCCCAAGTTGCTCTCAGCAAATCACAAGCCATGTACTGATGAATGAGATGCTCTCATTGAATTCTGACTAGGCATGCTCATTCTCGTACAGGGAAATACCTAGACTCTCCTAAACGTAGTTATTGCTGGGACTTGTGGCTTCTAAAAAGCAAAGATACAAATTCACATAATTCAAGAAATACCAGTGAAGTGCATATTATTGCCCTCATTACATAGAATGCTCATAGGAAACACTCTATCAATTCCAATTATGTTCCAGAAAAAAAAAGGAAACCAAATAAAAAGTAATCCTATAATATTTGACTGAGCTGGTTATAGCTACTGAACAATATGTAATTGTAAAAAGTGTGGCAAAATGTTAAAAAATAAGCTGAGTATTTGTGAAAGAAGTGAAAACATGGCAATAAAAGATGCCAGAAAGCAATTTGGCTTCCTACATTACTTCTTCATCACTTGATTATTTTAGTGTTTCATTTCTATTTACATACCAAGTTGATTCTTTTGCATCTGGATTTTGCACAATTCTTTCAATAATGTACGGTTCAGTGGCTATAATTACAGGATTGTTAAAGTTCACATTTTACTATTCATCTTGTTATCTCTAGTAATGGAAGGTTGGAATAAATGCACATAATTACACGGTTGGTCCTAAATTATTTTTATATTGCTCTTGCTAGGATACACTCGAAACGCAGCATTTATTCTCTAAGATTTATTTTTGGTGGTAGTGGGTTCTAACAAAATGGAAGTAATAAATACATAAATGGACTGGTCCCATGAGCTTACTATCTATAGGGTTTTTTTTCAAATTAATTTATCTCTTTGAGCCTGCGGGGATCAGGAGGTGCTTGGAAGCTATGGAAGTAAACACATCATGTATCAGAACTCTGATAACAGGAAAACTTCCCTCATGGTGTGTTCATTGTTTGCTGTATCATTTACCCTATCCATAGCAGACTAACTCAGCAACCTACAGATCTATGGGCCAGCTTACTCTAAGAGGCATTTAAATAAGTTTGATTTTGGGGCGCCTGGGTGGCACAGTCGGTTAAGCGTCCGACTTCAGCCAGGTCACGATCTCGCGGTTCGTGAGTTCGAGCCCCGCGTCGGGCTCTGGGCTGATGGCTCAGAGCCTGGAGCCTGTTTCTGATTCTGTGTCTCCCTCTCTCTCTGCCCCTCCCCCGTTCATGCTCTGTCTCTCTCTGTCCCAAAAATAAATGAATAAACGTTGAAAAAAAAATTTAAATAAGTTTGATTTCAATCTAAAACAATGCATGCTGTGAAAGTATGGTGAATTTTCTTTTTTGAATCATGCTGGAAATAGTTTAGTAACACCACATTTATAGCACTCAAAGCATTTTGCAGAAATCCTAACAGCATCCAAAAGATCCAAATTATTCATTTTTCAATCAACTTATTAAGTGTCTATTATGTGCCAGGCATTGGGCCACATACCAAAAGTAGTGTTATCAGACACTTATGTAGTCCTCACAAGTTAAAGATTCTACCTTTAAGGAGATAGAGGTCCAGATATTTAATGCATTTTCCTGCACTCACTCAGCTAGTCAAGACAAAAGGGAATTAAAACATACATCTTCCAATTATATTATCATTCAGTGTTCTTACTACTAACGAGTCACTTTCAAGTTTGGTCTTTTGCTTCCCTTAACGCAGAAATCCTTCCCCCTCCCTTTCCGTTCCATAGGAAAAAAAAAATGGTGGGTGGGTAAATGGTCTTTAAATGAACTCACTGGTTTGGCTCTCCAGTGAAATGCCATAGAAAAAAAGAATAGGGAAGTTTTTTAGACACTCTGTTACTCATGTGGAGCTGTCTTCATAATGTCTCCTGAGTGCCCCCAGTTTGTAGTTTGAGACCTAAGAGTTAAAAAGAAGAGTGCCTTTGGAGGAATATGTGTCTGTTTCCACAGTGGGATGTGTACTTGTTACCCATCAGTGGGCATGGAATCAGTGCCTCCCAGCTCATCTTTCTCTTTAGGGTGGCTGTGTTGTTCTTCAGATGAATAGTTTGCCCTGGAGAGAAATACTGCCTAAATATTAAGATTAGATTAGTTTTCACACTGGCCCGTTTTACCACTAAATTCAAATCCCTCAGCAATCTGCTTTCCAATCTTCTCCAGGCATAAAATTCAGTTTAATAAATGGTTTGTATGCCATTATTTTTCATCAATATGTAGAAACCAGAAGGAATTTTAAAAGTCTATACATATTGGTTAAGATATGAAATGTAACTGATGAGAAAAGGACATTCTTAGAAGTGCTTCTAATTCCTAAGCAAGTCATTGATTTTATATATATATATATATATATATATATATATATATATATACACACACACACACACACACATATATATGTATATATATACATGTATATATATGCATTCAAAATGTAGAAGCACAGTTGAAAGAAGTAATTTTAAAAATAAATATTTATGTATATGTGTATATAAACACATCATATATGTGACTCCTAAAACAGTTCCTCCACAAATTGCTTGACCCATTACCTCCCCAGCTTATATCATGTGGATGTCAAACAAAGATTGTTTTGTTGGTACCATTGAATTCCTTCACATGGAAACATGGGATCGATTCCTCCCTTTAAATCCTCAACTTCCAATTAATTGGCTGTAAAACTGACTGCATCTACGATTCTCTAAGAAGCACAGGAAAGAAAGAAATGAGAAATAAGCTGTCGGTTCATTACATGAATTCAGAGAGCTCCCTTTGAAGAGAAACTTGTTACTGAGGGAGTTGACGTCACCGATGAGGTTGCACATTTAGGAATATCGGTACAGGGGTGGGCTCCTTTCTAATTTTGTTTTCAAAACTATCAGGCTAAAATTTTAAGAATCCAGTTAATATGGCACATGCATTAGATAAAATGCATCTTTTTTTAAAGGGCTAGGAACTCTCAAAGGTGTGGTGTATTTCATATTTGCTATGCTATGAATATTATGACTGTGGGTAGATGGATCTGAAGTGTTTCATTCTGAGTGTACTGTTGCCAGGACACATTTACAGCCAAGAAGCAAAGATGTTGATGCCGTGCAATTCTATTAATCTAGGATATTACTTTTGTAGATTAGAGCTACTCAGACTCTACCTTTTAGTTCTAGTTACTTTAAATCTCCATACTAAGCTATCAAGTTTCCTTTTATGACATAAAACTGCTAAGTGGAAGATACTTGAACGTTTCATCGGCTGACTGACAAGAGTTTATTAGCCACTTACTCTGTGCCCAACACAATGGTAAACATTGTCGGAAGCTTCATACAGCATCCTTGGCTTCCAGAAACATGCTGTGTTTTGTTTTTTTTTTTTTGAGAATACATAAGAACACACATGAAAAAATTAAGCTTCATGTAATACCTTAAGATCCCCAGGTCGGTACTCTGGTGTTGAAGTGTCCCATCCACAAGTTTTTCATAGACGACATTCAGTTTGGCTTTTCATTTTGCAAGCAAATTCATGACAAAGAAATTTGAGAAAATACAATCCTGGTAATGATTGGAGCCTCTGAAACTTTTTAAATGCTTACATACATGCCATGACATATTTTTTTCCTTTCCAGTTTGAGGGTCTGATGTGGCAGCAGGTGTGAAGTGGCTTTGTTTTTGACATGTCCATTGTTCGGGGTGATATGTAAGAGAAATATCTCAGTGGTACAAGCATCTCTCTGTGGTCTGGTATTGGAATAGTATAGGAATGGTATTCTGCATTCCCAGAATCAGCAAAATTAACGAACAGATGAGGGAATAGATTCTGTGAAACAAAGATGAGTCACATGGAAGTGAGGAGTTTTAAAAGAGCTGGCTTGTCTGGGATATCAGTTACACAGTTTGAAAGTTAACATTGGTACAATGACCTGTTAGTTATGTTCTCGAAAGTTGTCATTGACTGGGTGTGTAGTAGATGTTATTTTGGGCACTTTTATTTATAAAGCCCAGTGTCAATCAGAAGAGATTAAATACTTGGCATGGATTCAGGCTAATGACCGCTTCTAATATGCAATTCTGCTTGCCTTGTTCTTAAACCAAACCAGATGCCCCGATGATTTGCCCAATGCCCTTTTGCTAATGTTCATCCTCAGTGTCTTCACTATCAATTTCTTTCATTTGACATGCAAAGATCTTTTTGTTTTTTTCCCCCTTGGCTCACTCCAAAGAGTGAGTAGCCAGACGGAGGTTCTTCTGAGAAAATGTTGATGGCTCTGGCACACAGGACACATGTAATTTGCTGTTCCTCATATTCTCCCTGATGCTGGCTAAGGTGCAGGAGAGAGAAACCCTGAGGTCTGACCACATCCAAAGCCAGTCATCAGGGAGGACTGCCATCTGATCCCTCCTGCTGTGTGCCTGATTAGAACTGAATATCAGCAAAGAGACTGGTGCATCTGTCATTTGCTTTCTTGTTCAGATGTCAGAGCATCATCACTGGATACACATGGAGGAACACGGGAATTGTGAAAATAGATAGTGCAGACAGAAGGACTGAAAGTACAGAGGAGTGTTCCGATAGCACTTTATGCGAAGCTCTTTTATTATGGTGCATTATCATTATATGTTTACGTGTCTGTTTTCCCTTCAGACCGTGGAATTCAGCAAAGCAGGGGCTATGTCTGATTCATCTTCATTCCCAGTACCTAGCACCAGTCAATGTTTTTAGTAAGCATGTAACAATTTTGTTGAATGAATGGATAATTTGTTTTCTTGAATGAATGGATGATGATTAAAATTAAAGTTTGCACCTCTTTATAATTGGAGCCTAACTCATTGTGAGCACACTGACACCATGAAATACTAGCTGAATGAAAGAATAGGCACATGGATGAAGAAATAACCCTGAAAGGCCAAGCTTAAATCACTTTTTAGGCTTCAGTGTTGCTCCGTGTGGTCTTTTGTTTTGAATTTGATTGCAAGGACAAATGAAGTACTTTGCAAAGTGTATTACTTTTTCTGCCTAGTTCTTTGGAGGCTCTAGGTGTCTTCCCCCACCCCCCTCTCCACTGTGTCTATTTTCAGCCACTGGCTATTCAACTGCAGGCCTCCTTAAGAAAATGTACCTACTTTTTTCAAATTTTTCCTAAAAGCTAGAAGGTTTTTCAAGACAAAAATCTTAACCTATTTGAGAGCAATTTCTTTTCTTAAAATCATTTCTGAGCTGAGTATGCTCTAGAATCTAGAATGATTTTGGTGAATCCTTAGGCATAAAGTGATCACTGTGTCAATGGTGTTTTCCATTGAGTGCAAAGTGGTAGAAAGAGGGGTCCTGCTAGGATGTGCAGAAGTGAGCCTCAGGCCTAAGGTACATTCAGTAACATGTTTGTGGCAGGTGGGTATCGAGGTTGAATGCTCCTGTGAGGTCTGGGCTCCTGGGGTTCTGCCCGTGTTTGTAGGACAGCTGCTTCCTCAATAATGTGCCAGGTGCATGGCACACATTCTGACTACTCTCTGTGATTGGACAACCTTGCATGTATCTAAAAGGCCTCTTCCATAGTGCTAGAATGCCTCTGATAGCATTCCAGAGTTGTGATGGCAGGACTAGAGCTTCATGGTGGAAGGCTGTCATTCTTTAAAATGCCACTGATGTCAGCTGACCATAACCATTTTTGTCCCATTGTCAAGTGGAATAGATTCAGAACTCGTGGAAATGAGAGTTTAATTGGCTGCCTGGTCATTACCCCTCCCCCCTCTACCACCTTCATTTTGTTTCTTCTTTTCATGAAATATGCTTTCCAGTTTCCGCCAATGAAAGCCTTCAGTTTTTTAAACTCGTCTTCTCTTTGTTTCTACATCCAACTATTATTCCTACTAAACTGGTAGAAACACAGTATCTGTAAAGTGCATTCTCTGGCTATAAGGCCGATATATAGGTAGGAATCCTGCAGAGCTAAAAAGAATAACAAGATTCTCATCAGGATTTCTGATTATACTCTCCAGTTGTACCTTTTAAGCATTTTAGAATTTGTGCAACCATGTTTTTCCAACAAAGAGAAGGCTGTACTCATTTGGGGGACATTGCAGGGAAACATATTGTATTGGATGTAGGAGTCAGGGGACCTGGATATTAGTTCCAGCATAATATGTGATAATGTGATATTAGTCATGCCAACTTCTTCAGACTGTTACTTGCTCTTTGAAGTCAAGGGCAGATATATCACGTTGGGGGCAGTCAGGGTGAGGGGAGATATGTGTGTTTGGGTTGTGCCAGTACTGGATTCTCAACTACATCAGTGTTTCCAAAGAGGACTCCTAGGCTATATTAGGCTGTATTTCCAGGAGAGAATGTTTCCTATGAGAATCAGTTGGGAAAAGTTCTAGGTAAATGAAGTTAAATGATTTTTGTCTATTTTTTTTTTCAGCGTTTATTTATTTTTGGGACAGAGAGAGACAGAGCATGAACGGGGGAGGGGCAGAGAGAGAGGGAGACACAGAATCGGAAACAGGCTCCAGGCTCTGAGCCATCAGCCCAGAGCCCAACGCAGGGCTCGAACTCACGGACCGCGAGATCGTGACCTGGCTGAAGTCGGACGCCCAACCGACTGCGCCACCCAGGCGCCCCGATTTTTGTCTATTTTTTATAAGACCCTCGTGAGTTCTTAACATGATAATATGTTCTGTGTATTTCCAAAGAGGTATACACAGTATTGCACAAACTTTTGAAAATGAAATGCCTTGGAACATATCTCTCAAGGCCAGTGCTCCTTGATAGTCTGAAACATTGAATTGTATGATCTCTGAAGGTTCTCCAATTCTATTGTCCTATCAAAATAGCTGGCACTTCCAAGTCTTTCCCCTTCTGTAGAGTATTGGTTTTGCTGCCTTCTAGAATTTGTCTTTTATGCTTCTTTTTCTCTGAAGAAAATAGACCCTGCTTGCCCTGTCAGTACCCGTAAAAAATGGGAAATTGTTTTTTCCCTTTTTTTTATGCTAGACTCTATGTATAATTCATCATCCTCATTCAAAAGGAAATTCTTTACTTAAATGCCCCCAATTTTTGCCCTGTCAGTTTTTGTAAGGTAATTCACAACATCCAGATCAACAATTACAAAATAACAGTTGTAAAGCAATCTTTCATGAGTTTTATGGGATTTAATACAATCAATGATATATCATCACATGAAATATCAGGAAAATTACAAAGCCATCAGATAGAAAAACAGCAACCAATCAGTACAACCAATTTGCACAGGATGAATTTGAGTTTGCATTTTACTTCCACATTGAATACAATTTATAGTCTCTCATTTTATCCTCCAGAAACACTCTGAATTATCATCTGAATAGGAATTAATAAGCCTTTGTACCTGAAGTCACAGTTACTAGAACTCTAGTATTTATTCAACAGTATTTGAGCAAGATTGGTGGGTTATCATCTTGCCTTCACTACATTCTAACCTGTGTGACTTCTCTGAGCCTCACTTTCCTCCTCTGCACAATAGTATAACAGATTCCTTCCCATTAAGTTATTTTGAGAATAAATGAGAGAATACAGGTAAAACACATAGGGCATCCCTGGTGCATAGTAAGTCCTTATGAAATGTTAGCTATTGTTATTATCATATTTACACTGTCTCTGAAAGGATATGTAAGATAAAGGTAACTGCCGTTGCTTCTGTAAAAAGGTATAACAGAACTGGGGAACTGGAAGACAGAGATAGAAGTAGACTTATTTTTCCCTGCATATGGTTTTATGCTGCTGAATATTTAAAAATTATATATATGTTTCCCCTAATCGAAGAAAAAATAAAAATAAGTGTCAGTAGTTCCATTTTACAAGTGAGGAATTGAGGTCCTAACTTTATCATTGGCTCTTCCTTTTCCATATATGTAAGAAGAGAGTAAAGTCAGAATTTGAACCAGGGGTTCAAACTTCAAAAACAGGTATCTTTCTAGTCTGTCATCTTTAAAGAGCTAGGGAAGAGGTGAGAAGTTGGGGTTGGGGGAGTGTAGTGAGGATGAGAGAGTGATGATGGTATTGGGTACATCTGGAATTTTTTTATGTAACATTAAATTCTCTTTTAAAAGTATTTATTTTTGAGAGAGAGAGAGAGCACAGGGGAGGGGTGGGGGTGGGGGTGGACAGAAGATCCAAAGCAGGCTCTGTGCTGACAGCAGAGAACCCAAATAGGGGCTCAAACTCAAGAACTATGAGATCATGACCTGAACTGAAGTCTGACGCTTAACTGACTTAGCCACCCAGGCACCCCTTTATAATATTGAATTCTTAACTGAATTTCTAGAGTTTGGCCCTGATCTATTATTTTTTTTTTTTTTTTTTGTCATCTCTACTGTAAGTAAGCACGCATTCCCAATGCTTCCCTTCTAACTTGGACCTAGGAGACTGGGCACTGTGGACATGCTAAGGCGAACCTGCATAGAGACATAGAGAAATATAATTAGGTTGGCACCATGGAAGTTAGCATATGTTTGCTTGGCATCCAACCCTCTTATGCCTTTCACTTGCTTTAAACATTAAGCTTCCCATTTTTATCTGTCCTCTTTTTGATGAAATGGACATGCAAATTTTCAAAACCCACTCAGCCCCTTCTCTCTCTTGGACAAAAGAGGTAATTGTACCATGAATCCATCATGTGTCCCAAGGAGGCAAGCTCAATATTTGTCTCTAAAAAGCCTTTCATTCATTTCTTTTCATGTTAGAAACAAAATTGGCAACTTGTTTTTTCACAGCTTGTAAATTCTAAGAAACTCCATATCTTTTCTTTTCATTTGCTCTGTAGCCAAAAACAGAAGGGTCTGTATTGTTCAGCAGTGCAAATCCACAATGCTTACAGCAACTCCGTCCTGGCTTCAGCATGATTTCAAAAAGTTTATGCAGAGACCATCTGAGTAATAAATCACAGAGGAGAAGGAGTGCTTCAACCAGTCACCCCTTAGCTACTGCCTGAATGAGCTCCATGCTTTATCATCCCAGAATGGAGCTGCTTCAAATGCATGCTTCATTTTACTACCCAATGTAACCCATCTAGATAAATTTAACTTCTTATAGATTTGCTTTCTCTTAGTATTCATGTCTTCCCCAGACTTTTCATTAATATTATGATACTTGAATAGGAGTGTTCCCCTCCCTTCCCTTTATAATGTAACAGCTCTAAATTGGCATTTGGTGAATTCATCATCATTGCTGCTCAAATTAGGTCAGTGTTTTTATTTCATTATGCTGGAAGTCCTCTTAGCTGCAAAATCAAGCTCCCTGTCTTTTACCTGAAGCTATGCTTCCGGCAAATGTTTCTTAGAGGTTTTTGCAAACCAAGAATTGGCAGACACTTCCCCTCCCCCACCCATTTTTTAATCTTTTTGGTTTGGTTCGTGTAACCATTTAACATTTTTGTTAAGTGGTGGTTGAAAGGGCTTTGAAATAGGAGAATATTAATAAATTGCCCTCAAGGGGTTTTCAGTTCAGGCTGTGGGTGTTGCAATGGGGAAAGGCAAGGAGGCAGAGGGTGGCAGACAAGCCAACAAAAACCACACTATGCCATGGTTTTTGCTATACTGAGTTATGTCTACGGTGTTGTGGGATCATGGAAGAAGGAGCTCCTCCAAATTTTCTGAGACTTGACAATGAGTTTTATTCTTAATTTCTATAAACTGAAGTCCCACTTATTCTAAATTTGCCTTTGGATCACAGATTTAGCACTGTCCTTTTGAATGAGAATATGCAAAAGAAAAATAAGCTAAATTTGGGCTAAGATTGAGGAACTAGCCATGCCAAATCAGCTATCTTTTACAGGCAGAGACAAAAAGGCATTTGCAAGTTATTAACCTGGAATTTTGGCCTTGCTTCTCAATTAGGGGCTATACCTTTTAGACTACAGGTATTTTTTGAGGGGGTTGGGATGGGGAGGAGACTGGCTTTATAATTGTGAAGATATTTGGGATCTGAGAGCTTTTCAATAACGAGTTTGAGAGCCTGATACACCCTTGGATTTAAATTATCTCCTAATGTAATCTTGAGCAAATGATTTAATTTTATTGAGTCCATTTCCCCATCTATAAAATGAGGCTAATTGGGATGCCTGGGTGGCTCAGTCAGTTAAGCGTCTGACTTCGGCTCAGGTCATGATCTCGCAGTTTGTGAGTTCGAGCCCCACGTAGGGCTCTGTGCTGACAGCTCGGAGCCTGGAGCCTGCTTCAGATTCTGTGTCTCCTTCTTTCTCTGCCCCTCCCCCACTTGTGCTCTGTCTCTCTCTGTCTATCAAAAGTAAATAAAATACAAAAAAAATTTTTTAATTGAGGCTAATAGTGTAACCTCATAGAATTGATTGGATGATTAAATAAAATAACACATGTAAAGCTCTTGGCACAATATCTAGTAAATGATAAACCCTCAGTAGATCTTAGCCTCTGCTATCATTCTTGTGGTTCTCACTTTTTTTAGGAAATTCTCTATCTCCATTTCTCAATTCAAGTACCTTAAGACTGGTTATTTTACCCACTGATAATTTAAGTAGTTTCTCAGTCTCTGCTTTGATTGTTTTGTTTGTTTGTTTTTAAAAAGTGGCTTTTTAAAAGTGTGTTTCATGTTTTGCTGCAGCTGTTTGCAGATGATTTGTGACTGTGTCTTACCCTGTTCGGCCTTGGGGACCTCCAGCCTTTGTGAGACCTCCTCTGTTTTCCCTAGGAAACCAAGACAGTTCTCTTAGATGATTCCATCAGCCCAATAGTCCATGGTATTTTGTGATGCAGAATGACAGAGATGGCAGGGAAGATCCCAGCTCTGAGCTCTGTGCTGTACCGGGCTTCATTCTCCATTCAGGCCATCAATTTATCATTGCCATCTGCACGCAGTAGTGTGATTTGTGATTATCAGGGTCACTGAGTAAAAGATTGAGTTACTTCTGATTACTTCCTCCATTGTGAGGCACTGATGGAAATAAGTCCATGAAAGCCAGCCCCAAAGACAGTCACAGTGGGCTGTGTGAAGGAGGGTAAGGCCATGAAGTGAGACCTGGGTGTGGTCTTGTCTTGGCTGACTACCCCTCAGCTGTGTCCTCCTTGGCAAGCTGTGTCCCCCCTCATCTCTTAACTGGGAAAATAATAGTAATGACTTTGTGGAAGTGTTGTGAGAATCCAATGGTAAGGACTCAATAATTGTGAGTTATTAAAGTTATCATCATATATGCTTTTTTTTAGTTGTACAAACCTGTTGCTTTTATCCGAGACTCAATGAGAGGGTTCAAGGACTAAGGCTTTATCCTTGAAGGGCCTTTGAAGGATATGGGATTAATGAAAGGTCTTTGTCAGAATAACCAAAAACTAAAAGGAACCAGTGAAAAGTCAGGTTTGAACAATTCTGTGAGGAGTAGCCTTGGAAATAAAATGCAATATAGGCATAAAGAAAGAAAAGTTGTTTCTAGGTCAAATTTGATCTGTATTTGCTAACTGGAAAAGGGTAACCAGTCCCTGCTGTTGAAAGAAGTTTGGAAATACTAGTGCCAAAAACCTGCCTGAAACATTCTACTTGTGACCTGTTTCTCATTCTTCATCTTTTCTTTACCACTCCCATATTTCACCCCCAGGCCATCTTCAGTTACAGCACAATGTATGGCAGATTGTATTTCCAAAGCATATAAATGAAAGTCGGAAATAAGGCCACTCAAAGTGTGTCAGTAACATTGGTTTAAATCTTTCTAAAGGCTGGGAGGAGGAGTCTCCCAAATTCTCCCAAATTGTGCCTCCTCCCTAGACTCATAAGTGGTTGTCCCTTCTTCATATGCTAGAATGTCACTAAGTGAAGCTTTGGACCAGGGTGGTGACTGCATTTGAGACAATGACAGCTCCTTGGGATGTCATATAACATTTATTAAGTCAATATGTATACAGATATTTATTTTTAGTTACCCTGTATTTACCTAAATAATATAATGAACCAGAGTGGCTTACACTTAAAAATGTGATGAGAAGATTTTAATATTTCATTCCATAGCAAACTCTAGAGCTATTCAGATATTGGAGATTTTCCATCAGGTACATTCTGCCGATTCAATAGGATTCATTTGGAGAGGTGGCTTTTTGAAGTGGACAGAATTTTGTACTCCAGGCACATTAATTGGGTTCCAGTCCCAGCTCTGCCATTTACTAGGGGGAGATTCTGGGCAAGTCATTTAGAATTCTTGGGCCTGAATTTTCCTTACCTTTAAAATAAATTTAATGATTTTTATCCTGCTTCAAATTGGCATAGATGTGAGGCTCAAACAAAATAGTGTTTTTGAAAGCACCCAAACACTATAAAGCATTCTGCAAATATTATTATCTAACAAAATATAGAAATGTATGTATAGTTAGTGTCTTCAAGGGATGTTATAAATGTCATAAAACCAAAATGCATTCTATTTCACAACTTGGAAGAGATCAGGATGAAATCAAACTATCTGTAATAGAATGTCCAAATACCAAAATGTAGGTCGTCTCTGATGTTATTTTATTTTATTTTATTTTATTTTATTTTATTTTATTTCATTTCATTTCATTTCATTTTATTTTATTTTATTTATAGGAGTACATTAGGACTTGGTTCCAGAAAGAATTAATGAGAATTACACAGATTCAAATCTTCTCCATTACCCCATCAGTCATGTCTAATAACTTGCCATGAAATTGCATTGGTTTCTACAAAGTGATTGCATATGCCAGTTCCCCTTTCTCAGCTGAACATGTCATAATACAACCGTCTACCTCAGCATTCCAGTTTTAGGAAAAGGTACATGTAGGCTTTTTTTTCAGAGGGAAGGGTTTAAAAACCTATGTCCTATATCATCTCCTAAAGAAGGAGGAATTCTTCAGTACTCAGCAAGTAATCTCTTTTGGTGTAGGTAATAAGGAACCTGACTGATAATTGTTATTCTAGGTAGTGTTAAGAATAGAGGCTTGCTCACTTGGTGCTGGTGTATGCAGATGGATGTAATTACAGCAAAGCAAATTACCATACTCTGAAACAGAACAACACAGAGAGGAAGAAATACAGATAAAGAAGGCTTTGGCCCAGAAATGAAGAGGAGAGCAAGGAATTAGAGCAGAATATTCCAGTTACCTTTTATGGAAAGAAACAAGAGTGGCAAAATGGAAAGACTTTCATAGAAGTGTGGGGTAAAAGGATGGGAGACATGAAATATACTCCCCTCTGTATAAAGGTTATTATATGTGTAATGGATTCAATGAGATTGACTGTTTTTTAAAAAGTCTGTTACCAAGAAGAACAAATTTAATAGACTATTAAGAAGAAAAGGACATTAAAAAGCACATATTGATTAAAGCAAAAGTTAAAATTTGGAATATTTACTGTATACAAGTCAGCAAACAAAGTTGACCTAGATACAAGGGTATTACTGGAATTTGTTAGAGTATGCATTGACTGAATTTTGCTATTTTTGTGCAATAATTACAACTAGAATAGAATCAGAAATGTTGACTTAAATCAGTTGATTGAATTAGTTACTTCAGATTATCCTGATATAGCTTGAATACAAATATTTTGTAAAAACTAATAGCATTATTAGGCAAAATTTACATTTTGAGGCACATAGAAAAATCTAAAAAGTAATGCATTTTCAAATTGTGTTGAAATGCATCATCATTTACATTAATACATTATTCAACTAAAATGTATAAAGAACACACATCACTGAGACTAGTTCTGGGGTCAGAGGGAAGTGGAGATAATAATAATTGTAATGACAACAACAGTTGATAATCCAATTTCTTATATTTCATCTGCCACCATGGTGAATGCTTTACATGGAATATCTTTGATTTCTCACAACATATTAGGTAGGGACACTTATTACCTTGGTTTTCAGATATGAATACTGAAGTCCTGATAACTGAAAGAACTTGCTCAAAATTACAATTTATTTAACAGTAGTGTGGGGTTTTTACCCAGGCATTCTCAAGATCATATTTGTTGAAGGTCTGTTAGTAACCAAGTATTCAGATAGTATTTACAGTAGTTATCTCAGTGTTCTTAACCTGGGGTGCATATCACACTCACTGGGGAAGCATTTTAAAACCCTAATACTCAAGACCCACAGCAGGCCAATTAAATCAAAACCTCTGGGTACAGGAGGCAGGACTTGGCATCAGTGTTTCTTAAGTATAAGCATCAGTATATATAAATATAATGTAAATATCAGTATTTTAAAAGCTTCCCAGGAGATTTTAACAATCAGTCAGGTTTTTGAATCACTTTGCATTTAATATTCACTGTAAAATCTATACATTTATATCATTCCTATTTTATTTATGAGGACTCTGAGAATCAATGATGATGACTGACTTGCTCCATCAAGGTCACTTACCTGGTAAATGGCAGAGCTGAGCTGCAAATGCAGTGTTGTCTGGCTCAGGAGCCCACATTCTTCCCGATGCCTTGATGTCTAGCCATTTTAACCAGGGCAATAAATTTACTTGTTCTTATTATTTAGTGTTTATTTTAGAATTTAGCTCTAGCCTCAGGTCTCATCTTATTGTATCCACTGTTGAATACACAGAAAGGGAGCCAGTTAACGGCATCTTTTGAACAATCCCTCTGAGTGGATCATTGTACTCATTGCTGTGGGAAAGCACAGGAATAGATATGTAAATATTCCCTCTTCAGAGATTTCCACCTTTCTGTAAGGGTTCAAAACCTGAGCTCCATGGCCTGACTTCTGGGTGGCCCATCCAGTCCCATAAATTGTTTGCAAAATATGCATAATTTTCATCAGACTATCTCAGAGGGTCTTGAGCAAAAAAACTTAAGAGCCACTACCCTTCTTGGTGTACAAGGGGTATGGTACCAGAAGCACTGGCCCTTTCTCTGGAGGCGCTTCCTTTGCTTCAAGAAGGCAAACCGGTACCCTTCCATGGTGTTTTTAAACTTGGTAAACTGTTTCAAATCATTTGCAGTTAAGTCTAGGGAAAGCTGTTGCATATGTATGTGGGGTGTGTGTGTGTGTGCGCACATTTAATAAAATGCAGGATGTGAATATAAAACAATAAAGCAGATTTCATTAGTGTCTCAGAAACTAGATCTGAACAAGGATTTTCTTGTTTCTAACAATAAAACATTATTAAGAAAAGTGGCTGACAGCACAGTTTTGAAGAATCGTATTCATTTGCACATATCAATGTGTAAAGAAGTTCACACATACATACGTGCATCCTACATGCATATATACCATATATAAATATATGTATGTATACACACACACACACACACACACACACTATATGCATGCGCATATACACACTGGCATATTTTAGAGAAAATTGATTTCATTATTCCATTTCAATTCCTCCTATATAATCCATTATTTTAAAATATATTAATAATTGTATATTTCTATAAACTTAAATGAGAACAAGTTTTATATATGCAACATGATATGGATGATGTACATCTATAAATATGTTCCATTTTCTGATATGTTTGCCTATGCAATTGCATGCACATATTTACTGATATGAGATATATTGATATTTACAAACATGTGCCTTGTGGACTCTCAATTTGGGGTAGGAAAAATGTTCTCATCTCTGGTGAATTATCATTTCACTTACAGAGCTTGTTAAAAACCTGTCTCATCCACTCTGATTCTGATTCAGTAGGCCCAGGGTGGCCCTGGCATCTGTGTGTTTAGAAAGCCCCTTGAATGATTATACTTTGCTTGAGAACCACTGCTGTGTCCTGTGCACAGGTAGAATGAGGAAGGAAGGATGCCAGACAACAGTTATATGACTAAGTAAAGGAGAAGAGTCCAGGAGAGCTCCTCCCAGGAAGTGGCAATCTGAGTGCTCATTTATGTTCAATCTGTTGAGCCTGTACAGTTTTTATTCTTGTACCTGATTTTACACAAACATAATGCCAATAGTAACAATGTCAGAAGAAGGGAAATTTTTTCTAAACTGCTTGTTTTCTTGCTACAACATATCTGACCTACTAGAGGAAATCTTGGTGACAAAATAGCCACTTTTATGCTACCATTCATTGACCAATGCACTATTTATTAAACTTTATTTTCCCAGTGAAGAAAGGAAATCTTACCTTCAGGGAATAAAATAGAATTCCATTTTCTGACCTCCTAGCATAATGCAAAGGGAAAAGACAGCTGATCTCTTTGGGGGAGGGACGTGTTAGGAAGGCCAGAGACAGCTGTCTCAGAAATATAATAGAAAGGTGTCATAGGGACAGAACATAATTTAAAATAGGTGAGTTTAAAGGGAGGCGTTTTTTCCTTCCCTTTTATTTTTTTCTTCTCTCAAACATACATAGTTCTTCAGGTAGTAGTATCTTGTGATTAATTATAAAGCTGGTGAAGCTCCTCCCCAAATTCATCTCAGCACCTAAATGGATCATTATCTTCTTTATACCCTATGCTGACTTCTGTCTGTACCTATCTTGCATATAATCACTTTCCAGTATATCTGCCTTTAAATCGTAAGAGCATTGATAACAGGACCCATATCTTTTTTTAAAATATTTATTTATTTTTGGGAGAGTGCAAGCTGGGAAGGGGAAGAGAGAGGGAAACAGGATCCAAAGCAGGCTCCGTGCTGACAGGCTGACATCAGGAAGCCTGATCCGGGGCTTGAACCCGTGAACTGTGAGATCATGACCTGAGCCAGGGTCTGATGCTCAACCTACTGAGCCATTCAGGTACCCCTAAAAAGTCCCATATTTTGATCTTCTTTTTTTGTTCTCAATAAATGTTTTTTGAATGAATTAATTAATTAATTAACATTTAAATGAACTATAATGCTTAGTAGTAACTTCTTGAGACTTATACATTTCTTTGAAAATGGGACTTTACCACCTCTCCTTCTGCTGAGTTTTATGATTCGGTATCTACATCACAGATGATCTAGTGTAAGGTTAACTAACAACCCCTAAGACAAAAAGCAAAGATCTTAATGTGTGTGTACTACCTGGATATAATCATAAAATAATGGCCATCTGTAATTTAGGGAGAGATTAAGTTGTGAAACCCTGGGATCCATGAATTCATAGATTTGTCCTGGGTATTAGAGTCTCTTCCCAGCATGGAAGGTGGAGGTGCACAGAGAGAAAGTGGAAAGAGACTATATGGAAAATTTCACAACCCATGAGTGATTAGGGCTTGGACTTTTCTGTCTTCTAGGAAGGCACATTGACGATAGGCAGAAAATCCTTAGCTAGAATTCATCATCTGACAGCTTGGCCAGAGAAATTGTGAATTTATATTGAATCCAAATGAAGTATTAAGACAACATCTCCAGCATCTCTTGTTTAATGAGATTCTGTACCTGGCTATCAGGTCATCAGTCTGATGTACCAGTCAGATTCGCATTTACAGATGCGGTCTTGAGTAAGGACCTTGAGCTCACATATGACACTTTCCTTTCTTCTTTTGCTCTGATGGCATCCATCAGCTTCCATGGATGTAAGCAGGGAAGTTAGATTGACAAGAAGTTCCATCTTCAGAGCACTCATGCTGTCACCTCCCCCCTCCCAATTTTACATAAATGGACACAAGTATAGTTTCTCAAGAACAAAATATTCCTCAAACAGGTATGTGTGTCTTCTGCACAATTGCCTTAGTGCCTTGTGAAATTTCCAAGGCTGAGTTACAAACTAGGCAGCTCCCTCATCTTCTTAAATATCAGCTATGTAGGCCTAGGATCCTCTTAGCAGCCCCTGTCAGGAAGTTGTTTTAAGATGTTTAAACTGAGCAATGAACCTATAGGGAAGGATCTGAATGAACAGCTCCAAAAATGAACCAAAATTGAACTCGAATCATGTCATTGATCTAACAATCACTGAGCCCCACACAAACAAACTCATCTATTCTCTGCACATATGCTTACACACTGAGGTAAGCATATGGAAGATATCCACTTGCTTCTACCAATGGAAAAGGAGAAACAAAGAGAATGTGTAAAAATTTTTCAAGATCTGTAGAGGCTTGACAATAATGTGTCTACCAAAAGTCTTGGCTTTCTTCCTTGTTCTCAGTCTCTGTCCATTTGAATAAAATGAAATTATGGTATTAATGTAAAAGAGAAGCATGTTTTGGAAGACTTCAAACTGTTCCAGTCTTTAGGCATCAAAGCCGGGGTTTCAGTAACATTCCAAAAGGCAGCCCCAACAGTGTTCCATAGGCCATGCCCCTAAAGGGCCTGTCATTCTCAGAATTCCAGAATGCATATGACTCTTCCAATTCAATAGAGGCAGTTATGCATTCACCTGTCTCATACACTGGTATTTTCTCCACATTCAAGTGTGCTGACAATATACAGCATCTTTGTGGCTCCCAGAGTTGATCTCATTAACTGGTCTCTCTTAAGCCCACTCAAAACCCTTGACTCTTAGTTTAGATGCCAGTATGTCACCCTCATAATATTCATTCTCACAGAATTCTGAATTCCTCAGTCTCCTACACAGCTCCCAAAGCCAGCTTATTTCACTGCTGAAAAATACCTCAGTACTCTGTCATTGCTGGTACTGGTTTCTCTACACTCCCCCAGAGATAGTTCACAGTATACATGAATGTTATCTCAAGGTAGGCACCCTTTTCCTAACTGGAATTAAAAAAAAAAGTTCAGAGTGTTGTAACATTTTTAATGAAGTGCACATAATGAAGTCAGTAATCATTTATTGAGTACTGACTACATATCCACTGCTGAGCTACACTTTGAGAACAGAAGAATAATAAAGTGTGGTCGCTGCCTCCAGGAGTCTACAGAGGGCATGCTAGGGAGCAAGGGGCCAGCCTAGTAGATGCTGGGAAAATAATGTAAGTCAGCATAAACTCCAGAGCTAAAGTAATGCAATGATTCATAAGACAATATTAATTGAGGGGCACCTGGGTGGGTTAAACAGCTGACTCTTGATTTCAGCTCAAGTCATGTTCTCATGGTTTGTGAGTTCAAGCCCCACATCGGGCTCTGAACTCACAGCACAGAGCCTGCTTGAGATGCATTCTCTCTCTCTCTCTCTCTCTCTCTCTCCCCCCCCCCATGCTCTCTTTCTGTGTGTCTCTCTCAAACATTTTTTTAAAAGAAAGATATTTGTTGAGCATCATATTCTTTGAAAAGTGTTATACTTAGTGCTAGAGATAATGAAAGTAGGTTTGTAGCATGACGACTTGTATGAGTTTGCAGAACTAGTGTAACAAATTAAGACAAGTGGTCGCTTAAAACAGCAGGTATTTACTTTCTCACAGTTCTGGAGATTAGGTGTTCAAAATCAAAATCAAAGTGTTGTCAAGGCCATGATCTCTCTGAAACCTGTAGGGGAGAATCCTTTCTTGCCTCTTCTAGCTTCTGGTTGCCAGAATTTTTTGGCATTCCTTGGTTTGCGGCTACATTACTCCAGTCTCTGTCTCTGCCATCACATGTCCTTTCTCTCTCTCTCTCTCTCTCTCTCTCTCTCTCTCTGTGTGTGTGTGTGTGTGTGTGTGTGTGTGTGTGTCTTTATATGGCCTTCTTGTAGGGATACTAGTCATTGTATTTAGGGCCCACCTTAATCCAGTATGACCTCATTTTAACTATTCTATTCACATCTGCCAAGATCTATCTGCAAGTAAGGTCACATTCTGAAGTTCCTGGTGGACATGAATTTTAGGGGGATACTATTTAAGCCAGTACATTCCTTAAAGATCTTGTCTTTTTGAAGGTTACCTTATGAGGTTCATACATGGTGTGCCCTGGCTGTTCAGAGAAGGAGGGCCAGTGTTCATGTACAGACTCTAGAAGGGCTACATGGGTGTAGGTCTGACCGTTGCCTCATTTTTTCAACCTATGGTATCCAAAATAACATTTTAGACTGCAATCTATTGTGTGCCAGGTGCTGTGCTGTGCTAGCTCTTACTTGCTTGATTTAATCTTATCTTCACAACTGCATTTTCAGTGAATATTATTCTTTCCATTTTGTAGGTGGAAACTATCTCAGAAATTTTAAGTCACTTCCATGAGTTAAAGTAGGAGCTGGGACTCAAACCAGACCAGCTGCAAAGTCTGTTCCTCAGGCTGAACGTACACCTTTCTCGTGGAGAAAACACACCTCACATCAGTCACCTTCTGATTTAGACCATAGTTGAAATATTTGTCATTATCATATTTGAAGCTAGCTAGTATGGACCTGTCATTCTGGGCATACACACTGCATTGCAATTTGCCAGATCAATTAATTATTTCTTGGCATCTGAGAGAGAGGAGAAAATCAGAGGCATATGAGAATTTATCATCTTTATTGAACCTCCAAACCCTTTAAAGATCGTAGTAGTTATTTTGAACTTGTTCATATTTATGTGGTCACCCTCCTACATCCTCCTTGTCTTCCTTTGTGTTTCTAGTGTATGAACAGGACAGAGATGGTTACTGCATACATTGCAGGGTCCATGTGAAATGCTGCAGTCACCCATTGGATTTTATAGACTGAAACATTTGCAGTATTGTACTGGTAATTCTCAAGTGTCAGGTGCAGGAATCCACAGTAGAGTAAGTAGGTATCCAGGGAACCAGTGTCCAGTCTGATCTCTTCACCAACTTACTGAGTCAGGAAAGGTCTCTTCATGGCCAGATCCTACCCATGGACCTGTTTCATTTGGTAAATAGTTTTTCAATAAGTTTTGGTTTTGAATGCCTTAAAGGAAGACAGGCTTCCTCCAGGTTCTCACAAACCTCACCCCTCCTCATTTACCCCTGGCCTGAACTATGTGTTTATGTGAGCACTGGAGCCCCTGCAAGTATTTCTGTTTGCCACCCTTAGCTTAGAACAGTGGTTCTCAAAGTACAGACCCCAGGAACCTGTTAGAAGAGCAAGCTCTCTCCTCCTCTAGGCGTGCTGACTCAGAAATTCTGGTGGGGGGACAGCAATCTGTTTTAACAAATTTTCCACATTATTCTACTGTACTCTGTACTTCGAGAACCACTTAGAGATAAGTTTGAGTTTTTCACAGAAACTGTTGCTTTCTCGGAAGACTACCTGCTGATGAACTTCTCTTACAGCCTCACGGCCTACAAAGGCACCTTACCATACTGTTTTCTCACATGACTGCGTCAGCATTGATCGGGGCGAGGGGATGCTCTCTCAGCTCTACTCAGAGATGCACAGCACAGTGGCTTGTTCAAAGGGGTACCTGCCGGTGCACGGCATCTCCAACCCAGGCCCTTTTTTCCTCCACACGTCCCTGCTTAACGACAGATTGTTTTGTATATTGGTGAATAAATACAAACAAGTGCTTTCAGTTTGTCTGGTGGGGTTGAAGAAGAAATTATAAAAATTGTTACTCTTGCACTAATGCACCATTTTTTGTTGTTTTTCATTCATTAATTGTTCTCACTCATTCAGCAGTTAAAAATGCCAGTGCTACAGCAAGCACTATGCTATGTGATTTTAAACTTAAAAATGTGCAAAGCACATGCATATTCATGAAAAAAAAACCCATCTTTTCAACTCCTAAGAGATAAGCAACAACTTATTTTACAGCTGTAAAAATCACATAATTGGGGCCAAAAATCGCATATTGTCTACCAGGCTATACGGACTCTGAGAGGGGTTATATTTAATGGTGTGAATTAGCATAAGTAAAGTAGGTCTTAAATGTAAATGCAAATGTATAGCATGCCCAGAAAGGAATTCCCTCCACCTTCCTTAATTGGGCAGGTGAAAACATGTGGCAGGGATACTTCAAGTCAGCTTTTCGAAGATGTGTTTATTGGCTCTTTGTCACTGTTTAAAACTCAGAAAAAGTTAAAGGGATCGTCAGGAGGGGCTTAAATAGCCATTACATTCATCTGTCTGGCCGTCTATCTGTCTGTCCATCCAGTTATTCACTCACGCCCACAACGGTTATCTATTAAATGCCACTATATATCATGCACTGTGCTGGGCGCCTATGAACAAGACAGATTCAGAACCTCCTAAAACTCTCTGTACAGAAAAACAAAACAGCCAGCTAATTAATTTACTAATGTAACAATTGATAATTAATAATATAAATAGTAAGTAAATATTTAACTACACTGTGAAAGAAAAAAAATATAGTGTGTACTAGGAGCCACACATTTGGGTACCTCATCTACTGTGGGGATTGTGGGAGGACTATAGTATTGAAAAAGAGAAAATAATCTGTTTGATGCTTTGATTTGTTTGGGGAATCAAGGCCACATTCCATGGTGGGCATTAGTTGGAAAACCATAAACAGTGAGAGTCAGAAGAAACATTAGATGCTATAGTATCTGTCCCACTTTAAAAAATGAGGAGACCAGAACCCAGAAAAGGTGAAAGGAGGTTACTCAAAGTTACAGTCAGTGACTGGAAGATGTGTAAGTAGACAATGGCTCAGGCCTCCTTACTTATAGGTTAAGGATGAGGATGTGCCTCTCTCAAAGACAGGGGAAATGGCAATATGATAAAAGATATCTCCCATGATTAAGGGTGGGGTGGAGTGCCAGGCTTGGGAATAGTAGAATGAGTCAGCTCAGTGGGTGGAAGGAAAAAAAAGGAGGGAAAGAGAGCAACAGACCCCATGGAGCAAGAGTCTGTGAACCGTGTTACCCCTGTCACTCCCTCTTAGTCACTCAAATGCTTTGCTCTTTCTGCCTCTCTTTCAAAAGCAGCTGCTATAACTGGGATGCAGTGCAGTAAAAGCACATCATGATCCACTTTTTCATTTTTGGATGGAAAGAATGACTAAGAGCCTCCTAGTTGGGCAATCATCTTGCTGTCCATGTGTGACAATCTAAGTCTGTGGGATCGAAACTTGTTGCTTTACGCCAGTCTCTGTTCTGGTATAACTTTGACCCCTGAATGTGTGGGATGGTGAGGGGAAGCTCTGAGAATCATCCAGATATAACATATGTGAAATTCCATGTGGGTACCACATGCTGGAGACATCTTGCTGTGCCCCAAAGGTGAGACCAGATGCAAAACAGACATGTTATGGCTGGAGGAAAGAAAAGGTGGACAGGTAGAAAGTAGAATGAAAGGTCTTCCTTTGGCTGTTAGATCCTCAATTTTTTTTTCAGATCTTAACTCAGAGAACTAGATTGTATTACTGGGCTCCTAAATTTTTTTTGTTGAAAAGGTGGCAGCTGAAGAATAGCCTTCATAGGTGTATTTAAAATATAATTTAAATGTTTCAGAGGATCTGCTTGTCAATATTTTTTCTTAACTTTTGTTTTTTTTTTTTTTAAATTGATTTCAGCTATACAAAGACTCTTTGGAATTGATATTACATCTACTTCATGACTGGGAAAATGAGTCACAGAAAGGCCACATGACTTTCCCAGAGCTGCTGGTTACTAGTTGTATGTCTTTTCCCCACTACTTCACACTAAAGGAAAGCTGTATTAATAGGAGGTGATTAAAGGTAGAGAGAAATCCAGAAGACTCATGGAAATGAAAGACAGATAGGTCTTTGGGTTTCTCTAATGAAAGATAGGGGGCAATGGATTTAAACCAGGAGCACACACTATGATTAAATTTTGAAAGAAACACTGAGATTTTAAAATGTATGAAGGGCTTATGGGAGCAAAGAACTAGAAAGAAGATAGGAGCAAGAACAAACGGTGGAGATAGAACAAAGCTGTGAGATGTGTGCCCGGTTTGTTTAGGCTTTAAAACTGTCTAAGTTTACCGACTTTTTAAGCTCACCCTTTCAAGAGGGATGAAAGAAAGGATGCTGCTTCCGTGAAGTTTGTTTGTTTTCTTCTCGTGTCTTTCCTGACAAATGTATGTGCATGTGTGTGAATGCACACACACACACACACACACACACACACACACAAATAAAGTGGAAACTGAGAGAAGTCGGTGGGTGGTGGAGAAAGATGGGGCAGAATCGGTGCATCAGGGGGCCTGAATCCATGTGAGATCAAGTTCATAGCAATTTCCCCAGGAGACTGTATCATATTCCAGTGAACAGAGTACAGCAGCAGGTTGCCATGGCAACAAAAGGCTTGAAATATTGACTCTGACTAGCAACAGGCCAGTGAAACAGCCTAACTAGGATTTATGGCACATTATAGTGTGAAAAGCAGGAGAAAATTACTGTAAAGGCAGGAATTATAGCACAACAGAACATATAAACTCCCAAATCCATCTTCCTAATTAAAACTGAATACTCGGGGGTAGAGCGCATAGTAAGACTGTTAGCTTAAATGGGGATGTGTTATCAGTGCCTCCTTATAAAGTTTATTGTCCTTAAGACTAACTGTGTATGTATTTGGAGAGCAAGAGGGAGGGTGATATAGAGGAGGGATCGAAGCAAGAATCCTGGTCAGTTAAATCTCTTCACCTTTATTCTTGGTGACATAAAATTTCCTTACATTCTAGTCTCGGATCTCACAGGCTTTTCTGAGCCAGAAAAGGCTCAGATTCCTCTATATGTAAATAACTCCTCACTTTCAGGCCCAAAAGTCCAGAAGAGGGTATCATACTCAGGTTCATTAGAACTCACCATGGGGTGGGGGAGAGAAAAGGAGGATTATAGATGAGGTTTTTTATTGCAAAAAAAAGATCTTGGGTTTCCTGACCCCATACAACAAAAAAATACCTTACTGTCTATAACAGATTTCATCAAAATAATTTAAGAGATATTAGATTAACTTCCTAAAGATATTTCATATTCTAAACTCCTGATTGAAAGAAAATAGAATAATCTTCTGTGTATTCTATGTGTATACAAGGTATGTCCAGTTGGGCAAATGTATGTTTACTGTAGAGAGATAGAAATCTAGGCAGATTCCACTTTGGTAAGTGACAGATGTACAAATGTAGAGGAACAAGACCAAAACTCAAAATCATTATTCAATAGACAAATGGCTATTAACACACCATGCCATTTAGAAGTAGTCAAGGAAAATCCAAAAACACAAGTTCAGCATAATTCTGATGCATTGTTGTGTAAACTATGATGCAGAACAGAAACCAGAGGCAAGGGGGATTCCTCTTCTAGGGTGCATATGGCTATTCAATAGATGAGTTTCAAAAACATGGTCCCTAATGTTCTAAGGGGATCCAGATAGGAATTGAGGACAACAGTTAAGGAAAAGTAAGCAAAAATAAGTGAGATGTTGCTCAGACCTAAAGAGCACCAAGAAGGTGAATCCCAAGAAGCTGAAAACAGGTGTTCCTTGGTCAAGTTCAACCTACAGATGTGTTTTGCTTAATCAACTTTTTTTTAAAATATTTAATGTTTTATTATTTAGAGAAAGACAGAATGTGAGCAGGGGAGGGCCAGAGAGAGAGAGACAGAATCTGAAGCAGGCTCCAGGCTCTGAGCTGTCAGCACAGAGCCTTACCTGGGGCTTGAAACCACGAACCATGAGATCATGACCTGAGCTGAAGTCTAACACTCAACTGACTGAGCCACCCACATGCCCCAGTGAGTCTCTTAAGATCCCAGAGAGTTTTTTTTAAGTTTATTTACTTATTTTGAGAGAGAGAGACAGAGACAGAGAGAGCACATGCGGGAGCAGGGGAGAGGTAGAGAGAGAGGGAGAGAGAGAATATCAAGCAAGCTCTGTGCTGTCAGTGTGGAACCTGATGTGAGGCTCAATCCCACAAGTCATGACATCGCAACCTGAGCTGAAATCAAGAGTTGAATGCTTAACCAACTGAGCCATCCAGGCATCCCTCAACCTTTTTATTCAGGTCTTATCAACCTGCCCCTAAGCATTTGGGTTTGTGATGCCTCCATGTCTTCCCCACAAGTCTTACTTTATGTGAAAACCTTTGCCTTTTTATAATTCTTTTAAGTGCTCCTAATCTCTCAGATTCTTCTTCAGAGCCTTAGTTCTCAGTCTGGAGATCAGTCAGGGAAAATGGGAGAACCATTATTCTACAGTGGTTAAGTATTCATCATTTATTCAATCAGCCATTTAACAAATGTTTATTGAATACCTACTAAGTTTTGGTAAATGCTAAGAATACACCCATGAACATGATCAATGCAATCCTTGCTCATCAGGGGAGGGCAGACATTACACAGATAATTACATAATAAATATGTTAAATATGCCAAAGAAAGTGCAGAATGTTCTGAAAATTATGATTGTTTAACCTCATTTGTATTTCCCTATAACTGTAGTTGCCAAAGGAGCCCTACCTGATATTGTCTAGGTTTATGAGATTATTGAGCCCTACATTCCCATAGCTTATGTCAGTGTTATACTCAAGATCATAAGAGTCAGCTATTATTGTTTTTTTTTTTCTATTTTAAATACAGGGCCTGGAGGACATTTAGAAGATTTCTAAATAAATGTCTATATCTGTGCATTTTCATGTTTTTCACTTCTTTGTCCTAAAGTTGCAGTTTAGGAAAGAATTATTATTGAGGCTTCTTAGCAATTGTAATGAGTTAATGCAAGGTTTTTCTGCAGCAAAGCAAACATATGTAGTGAATATGGTTAAGCCATATATGATTAAAGCATTATTTATGCTTTATTTATAAGTATTTGCTATTGATAATAGCTCCCCAAAGCAAGATTCACCAGTATTGCTACAGCATATGGGACTTCTGCTATAGATTAATAATGCCATGATATTTTCTTTAATGAAGGTGGAAATGATTGCTTTATTTTAACAAAGGGACCTCTATGTTCCCCCTGAGTTTGAGCCTTGAATGTAGACGATCGGGGATGCTATATCACAGCTGTCACCATGCTGATAATGACTCTCACTGGGATTTCATAATTTCTGCCCACAATCCATTGTTTCCTCTCAGGAGATATGGAGCAAATTTATAGGGAGATTCTTCAATCCAAGCACAAAAGAGGATTTTTAATTTTTTTTTTTTTTTTTGTCCTCACACATTTGGTTATTTGACTGTCTCTCATTCTTCACATTTCCTTTACTTTTGTGTTTGTGCCTTTTTCCTACAGTGCCAGACACATAATGAATGCTCAGTATTAGGTATTAACAGATAGTATTATTACATGTTATTTACTTTATTCCCTCCTTTGTTTTAAATAACCTTTCATTGTGCTTCTAATGCCCTCTTGTTCTTATTAGTTGGCAGAACAGGCATAGAAATGCTAAAAGCAATTAAGACAAATGATAAAAAAATAAAATAAAAGCACAGAACTAACTGTGGGAGCTCCTGGTGCTGCCACTTTCTAGCTGTGCTTTGGGCAAGTTATTCAAGTGTTCTGTGCCCTAGAGAGTAGCTGGGAATGTATGTGCTTTACTTAGAACAGTACCCCACTCTTAAGGAATGGAATGCATGTATTAATTATTATTATATTGTTGCAGGTGTACAGAATTTCATCCACACATTGATATCATGTATTGGAGGAAAATTATATTTAGAGAGTTTAGATCTTGTTTTATTTGAAATAGAAATGGAATTCTGAGTTTGCAGCTGGTAAACTGAAATTAAGCCAGGCCTCAGGCCCTTTGGTTAATCAAGCACATATTACAGTGTTGAATCATCTATCAATATCCTTCCAGAAACCCAATGGGGGAGCTCCTGGATCCAGGACTATAATATTTTGTGCCCAGCAAGGAACACGTGCCCAACACATAAGGAGTACCCTGCAAGCGTTTGTTGAACTGCACTAAACATGGTTTCTCTTTGAATATGATGCAATTTAATATACTCAAAGGAGGAAGACTCATGTCTCCCTTCTTCCTCACTGCTATACTCGACCAGTGTCAGAGTAATACTCTTATTCAGTCATGTTGGATGCTTCAGAGTCCAACCTGAGTCTTTTAGGAATAGTAAATGAACTGAATTTTTACATACTTGAAGGGTAACATCACTGTGGTTAGTGTTGATTATAACATGGCATGAATAATTTTTCACTGCTTGCATTTTTTCTGTGAATTTATAGAATTGTGAAAACATTTTTTAAAAGTAATGTGTAATATTTCCAATTTTATCTTACATTCATCCTGTGAATCTAGCCTAAAGTGCTTACAGACACCCTGTTACATATTTTTAAAAAGAATTTTTACTAGGAAGTTCACCTGGGCCAGGTGAAAATGTTTACATAAAAGTCACCCTAAATGCAAACATAGAAACCCATTTTACTTCTCACACCACCCCTCCTGACTGCCCCTGATTTCCTCCTCCATGTCCCTAGACTTCAGCTTTTCACCTTCTTTCCTCCCAAGAGCTGGTTTTCTTCCTCTTAGGAGTCCTTCCTGATATCTCCCCCTCCCCCACTCCCTTTTCTCATCATCTGTTCTGTCCCTGGGACTTCTTGTCTTTTCTGTTAGCTACACTTATGATAAAGACTTCTTTGATGCTCAATGCCTCCGAACATCATTAAATTAAAGTAAATTCACCTTTTTTTGCCCTTTTATTAAAACACACTTCTACCTGTTAAATTAGTTACCAGAAATCTGTCTCTGGATAACAAATTCTGCAGAATTTTCCATCCAAGTGATTAGATTAGATTATGTCTAAATGGGTGCCTCCTTCTTATCTGAATCTGAGTAGGAGTATCAGAGACTGTTAACACCTTCTACTGGGTAAACTGTTTGCAGCCTTCTCAAAGTTAATTAATATGTAAATACTTGCTCAGGGAAGGTAACACATTTTTCAATTAACATACCAATAGGAGCTCAGGGCAGCAGATTATAGGTGTGTGTGCCTATATGTGTATGCCTGTGTGCCTATAAGTTCCTCAGTGTTTCGCCTGGAGTAAATTTGAAGTTAAAAAATACAGTGTCTAAATTTTGTAAAGACTCCTATGCCAAAAGTAATTCCATGAGCTGGGGCATATTCATCTCAATCCTCCACCCCACCCCTCTACCCCATTTCCTATTCTCCAGCGCTCTGTGGTTAGTTCACCAGCCCCAGCTCCTCTCACTGACTTAGAGTAGACTATTTGTTTGCTGCTCTGGGAGCTTTTGATTGGAATCAGAAGGGTCTCATATTAATGTCATGAACATTTTCATCCTCTCTTAAGGGTTCCAACCACAGGGTTCTCTCCTCCCACCACTTTTTTGTTTTGTCTTTGGGTGAAGAGGAATAGGTTACGTATATATTTGTCATAAATTTTAAGTCTACAAAATGGCCATCTTCACACTTTCTTTAGATTTCTCCCACTTCTTTTTTTTTTTATGTTTATTGTTGAGAGAGAGACAGAATGTGAGCAGGGGAAGAGCAGAAAGAGAGAGGGAAACGCAGAATTTAAAGGAGGCTCCAGGCTCTGAGCTGTCAGCACAGAGCCTGATGTGCGGCTCAAACCCACAAACTGCAAGATCATGACCTGAGCTGAGGTTGGACATCTAACTGACTGAGCCACCAAGAGCCCCAACATTTCTCCAGCTTCTATTTAAGGTTCCTCTTGCTACCTTGAGCTCCATATTTGGTTGTTACAATCAGAGTGATGTAAATAAAGAGCACCTTCAATATTGAATGTCTAACATAAGTTTCATAAATCTTCCTCTTTGCCATAAAATGTAATGTTTACTTGAGCTTCTCTCTCTTCTGTCTCCCCCTTTCCCTCTTTCAGCTTAAATCAACCATATATATTCACTTATTTCATCTTCCCATTAATTAAACCCTCCAGGGTCCTAATGTTGCTTTCCTTTCAACACTAATTTGTTAAGTTATTTCTAACACCACAGTTTTCCAAACTGCGTCAAAAACTCAATCACGTATGTATTATTTGTAGGGGCTTCTTTAGTGTGTGTGTGTTTAAAATGTAGTCAATTGATAAACCTATTTAGTAAACTATTCCCAAATGGTCTGGGCGGATTTGTCTTGTTTTTGTTTTGTTTTGTTTTTGTTTTTGTTTTTGTTTTTCCAGAACTCGCTGCCTGAGATCCTAAAACTTGATCTTTTCTAGGAATGGCAAAAATACTCAGAGGGATAATATCAGGACTCACTTAAAGTCACAGGCTCCTGATTTGGATTCTGGCACCACTTGTTATATGACTATAGCAGAGGAAAAATAATTTTCCCTCTATCCTTCTAGGTTCTTGGCTGAGACTACCATATAATAAAAGACAGGAGAAAACAAATAGAAGTTTAATAGCATGTATGTCTCCTGTATACATGGGAGATACCAGGAAAACTGAGTAACTCTTAGAAATGGCTCAAGCCATCATCTTAAATACTGTCTATGTCTAAAGACAGAAGGAAGATGGGGGAGATGGCAGGGGGTGAGGGGAGGGTTGGGCAGAAGGAGCTACTTATGGGAGATGAGCAGGGAAGGCATAGTAAATAAGGATAAGGACATTATGCAGTCTTAAATCTTTGACTTCTCCATTGATAAGAATTTCTAGAGATTCAGTCATATTCTGGTACAGGTAGGGAGACACCCTTATAAATGGAGATTTCCCTTGTAAATACAAAAGGCTAACTTCTACTCAGTTTTCAGAGCTTCTCTTGATGTCTGCTTGTTTAAAAATAACAGTTTAACATAATCCCATGCCAAAAAGCCTATTTTGGGGTGGCAAATTTTGCTCCCTTTTATGAGCTTGAGCAAAAGTCTTGAATTCTCTGATCTTCACCTTTATCATTTGTAAAATGGAGGTTAAATAGCTTTTATGTCCCAGTTAAGGTCCAAAAGCTGGATTCTTTGACCATTAGAATGATATATTATTCAAATTGTCATTCATTTATTCATTCATTTACTGTACTCACCCATTTATCACTTCTTTGTTGAGTCCAAGCCACTAGTCCTAGGTAATGGTGATACTGTTTTATGTTTTAAAGCATGCCACAAGTTTAACACATTCTTTCATGTATTATCTTTTTGGAGCCTTCAGGAAATATTTTACAGGGCTGTGGAGATATGTCATCAAATATAATAAGTGAATTTACCCACAGCCACCTAGCTAGTAAAAGGTATGGTCCACTGACCTCACAGTCCTTGCTTTTTCCACTCCATCTTTTAGGTTTTGCACAGGATGATTTTCTCCAAGCAGTTGCTGTAGGGGTCCTGCTTATAATCTTTATGAATGATTATGTTGCCAACACACATGTCAGATGTTGCAAACACATGGCTCACTCCAAGGACAGCCTGTGCAATATTGTACACTATTTAATAATTGGGATATTTCATACCACAATCTCGTTTTCTAGCTTCTTTTGAAAAACTAGAGTATTTGACATTACTGGGTTTCTAATCAGACCAGGTAATGACCAGCTGAAGCTGCCCTGTTTTATTGAAGCATAGGCTAACTCTTCTTAATTACTCCCTGATACTATAGCATACAAAGAACTTTTAAAACAACCCTGTGCTATACTGCTATCTTGATTTTATAGGAAGTTGCCTGAAACCATATATAAGCACAAATGTGAAGGAGATGTGGCTCCAGGCCTATTTAGGGCCAATAGATAAACAGATTGATCTGAGTGCATTATGATGTATGTATAAAAGCTATACACTATGTGCCATGTTAATATCAAAGAGCATGTGATTAATTTTGTCTGTGGCTTAGACATACCTCTGTCATTATAAGGAATAGTGTGATTAACATGGAGCCCTACTCAGCTTCTCTGTGGTGAGGTGATTAATCTATAAGCCCTTGAGGAGCCTGGTCTTCCCAGAAGCAGGAAAGACTGAAATGCAAAGAGTACTGGATTAGAAATCGGGACACCAAGTGTCTGCTCCTGGCTCTGAAAATTTCTAGCTACCTAACCTTATAAAAGTCATCAAGTTTATATGTGCTTCAATTTCTTCATCAAAAAATAAACAGGCATGAAAGGGGAGATACCAGATCCCAGAAAATAAGCAGGTTTCACTCACAAATACTTAAGGTGGGGACCCTTTGCTAAGCTGTGAAGGATTTGAAACCATGCCTGTGCTTTGTAGTAAAGAGTGCTGCAAACAAAGAAGCTGTGTCTATTACAGGCAACAGGAGGAGTCTCTGACATCTAAGGGAAAATGTGATTTTTGAGAGTGAAAGTGAATAGCAGAGCTAGGATCAAATTTCTACTGCAACGGAGATCGCCATTGGTGAAAGTAAAAAGAGGTAAATACAAATAGAATGCATAGCAAGCTGAGGACTCAAACCAAAAGACTTCTAGTTGAAAGTGTGTCTTTAATTGAAATGATAGTAGGGCTCTGAAAATAACATGGTGGGAGATTCTAAAAAAGTCTAGTCACTTTGTGAGTTACCAGACTGATTTGATTATCCCTGCCCCTCTTATAATGTTCCAGTGGACTCTTGACTTAACTCCAATTCCTTGAATTTGGCAAAGTAATAATTATATTGCATGTGGCTACTCTTGGCTCGGCTTATTTATCACATTACTTTCACCATGATTACTTGCCACAAGTCTTTCTTTGGTTTCTTTTCCAGTGTAGTCCTCACAATAAAATCTTAGCATCTCTTCAGATATTGCTTGGAAATCACATCCCTGGAAATCTGGGAGGTGATTTGCCCTGTTGGATGATGGATACATAACTCAGCAGTTGGGGGCTGTATAAGGAAATCATGTCTCTTAGAAGTGCTCCTCCTCCCTCCCATCTGGACCATTTAGTTGTACTTGTTATTGGATATGGGAAAACATGATTTTTCTCCCAGTCACAATTGCTGCCATTACACAGTTTTAGGTTCTTTGCTGTGTGACACCTGTGTTGGTGGCTATAAATAAATGTACGTGGTAAGAGTACCATGGTGAAACTCCAAGACAACTGGGCACAGAGACCCCACCAACAAGATCCCTGGCCAGTCTACACACTACTGCTGAAGTTGCCGGCTATGTTACAGTCTACTCCTCCTTCCCCAAGGTAGAGATGTGTCTCTCTAGGAGATACAGCAGATCCTGGTCCAGTTGCATTAAAAAAAAATATGCTCACAACTTCCTTTCTTCTTATATCTTACCAGTAGTGTTATGTTAGTGAGTTATAATGATAACGTATATATGCCTTTTGGGATTTATGGGGGTGATCGCTTGGGGGTTCTCAACTAGAATTAACATTATAAGAGTAGACCCTGTCATGAGATGTACAAGCTGACCCAGCAGCTGTGTGGGTCTCAAGTAGATGCATCATATTAACTGATAGTGCCTAGTCTTTCTGTCACTGTTTACTTCTTCCATCTTTGGAAAATTCTGAAATATTTGAGGGATGTGAGGACAATGGTGAAATAATGTTGTTCTCCAGAGTGGTCTTTTACCTCTTTTGCTAGAAGGCCTGTCCTATTTCTATCTCAACCACTGGCTATACTTTTAAGGATGCCATTCATATTTTCTAAACCAAAAATTCAAATTCATAGTCTAACAAGAGATTTTTGTGCCTCTTCAAGGACGGGGTTGGGTGGGGGTTGGTATGTGAGACATCCTTGAGCAAGGACTGACAAACTCACTGTTTTAGAAATAAAACTGTCTTGGAATACAGCTATGTGCATTCATTTACATGTTATCCATGGCCTATTTTGTGCTATAATGGCAGAGGTGTGTAGGTGCCACAGATACCTTATGGCCTTCAAAGCCTAAGCTATTACTATTTGGTCTTTTACAGAAAAAGTTTGCTGCTCCCACCCTTGAAGATGGAGTGTATATACTATAATGATATATGTGGAACACACCAGAAGTTTATCTCAGGGAAAAAGATAACATATTTGAAATAGCCAGTGCTTTAATTCAGATTTTATGTCCATGAGATTATGGGGATGGGAAGCATTGGTCCATGCTGTCCTTGGAGGTTAGAGGATTGATGTTTGGGTAAGAAATGTGGAATAGGACCATATGCTAGGCAGTGTAGTAGAGGGTAGGGCAGGTCAGCTGCTTCCAGCTTGATGACTTAATCATCACAGTGTTATGCCATCTGGGCTCCAATGCTGTTCACCTCAAATTTTTCCTTTAGGAAACATCTTTTTCTTACAATTCTTAAAGTTTGACTCAGGTCAAAGGGGATGCTCTTTTTTTACTTTCTTTATATTTCTTTTTTCTGGTTTCTTAAGATATTTTAGGTCTTGTGGCCCCAAGTTTAAAATACATTTTACACCTTCACATTGTAAATCTAGATATGAAAGTTCAACTTTTCTTTCTCTCCCAGTACAGAAACTAGAGCAAATCTGTAGCAAACAAAGACTTGGATATTATTTTTTAATATTTATTTAGTTAGTTTGAAAAAGAGAGAACATGACCAGGGGATGGGAAGAGAGAGGGGGAGAGCAAGAGAGCGAGAGCCGGAGTGAGAGAGAGAGAGAGAGAGAGAGAGAGAGAGAGAGAGGGAGGGAATCCCAAGCAGGCTCCACACTGTCAGCACAGAGCCCAGTGCAGGGCTGGATGCCATGAACTGTGAGATCATGACCTGAGCCGACATCAAGAGTCAGTTGCTTAACCACCTGAGCCACCAGGTACCCCAGAGATTATTTTCTTAATGCACTCATATGTGTTCTAGTGTGTGTGTATGTGTATGTGCGTGTATATATACAACTGTGAGTTTCATTCTGTGACATGTTGTCACACGTGTACATTCATGTAACCATCATCACACTCAAGATACATAACTTTGGGCTAATGTTTTAATTGGCATTTACAATTTCTATCTGCTTTGGAGTGGTCACCATCTCATCTCCGAAGGACCACCTGAGAGCATGTTAGAAATGCAGAACCAGAATCTGCATTTGACATATCTGGTCATTCACGTGCATGTTAAAGTTTGAGGATGTTGTTCTAGAAAATGTTTTAATTTCTTAGTTCATTAGCTTGATAGAATTAATTGGGTAATGGAGGGAGCATATCAAAATCACTGTGAAGCTTTGGATAAAAGTATTCCTGCACCTTCGACCTCAAGACTAAATCTGAAATGATTTTTTAAGGATTCTAGAGGCAATTTTGATGTATACAATGTGTAAGAAGGGTGTATGTTGCAAGAGTTCTCAGAATTATTGTTTACACTTTTCTTTAAACCCCCTGGCAGCTACCTCTTGCCAGGCCAACAAAGATTATCTAATGTGTTTGATCAGCCTTTCACTATCCTGTCCATTGTTGTGGCAGTTTGTCTCAAACATAACAAATATTAAAAAGGTCCCTTTTTAAAGATAAACATTCTCATACAATACATCCTTACCATTGACTCAAAATATTTATTATAATTTTTCCTAAAAATGCACAAAGAAAATAAGTACAAAAGCTAAAAGCTAACAGTTCTTTTTTTTTTTTTTTTCACGCTTATTTATTTTGAGAGAGAGACAGCACACACGTTGGGGAGGGACAGAGAGAAGTTGAGACAGAATCCCAAGCAGACTCCGTGCTATTAGCACAGAGCCCTATACAGGGCTCAAACTCACAAACCTTGAGATCATGACCTGGCCCAAGATCAAGAGTTAGATGCTTAACCAACTGTCTGTAGGCTCATAGTTCTTATATGGCCAGAAAAATCATTGCAAATTTACAAATGAAATGCAAATAATTCCATTGAAATTAGGATCATTCATTTAATGTGACAGAAGACATCTTTCTGAGAATAAATTACTGCTTGCAGTGTGAATACCTGATTACTGTGGTGTAGATTCTTTGGAGTTTGGCACATCTCTATGGCCGTAAGCCTTGTGGCATCTCAGTCCCCTTACTATTTTCCTCTGTTTGAACCTGCAAAACTTTCTGTGTGGTTCAAAATCCCATTTGGTCTTCTCTTTCCACAAACATCTAATGTATGTCTATATTATGTTCACCTCTCTTCCATTTAGATTTCATCAACTAAAGTAGTAGTTCTTACTGTCAGTGTGCTTACAGACCTAAACCCAAGGGATAACATTATATGACAATCCTCAGTTGGCAACTGTGTGACAGTACTCAGTTGGAAGATGATCACCCAGAGTATGCTTAATAGTTTTTTTTTTTGAAAGAAAACATCGAATTAGAAAAATGGTGAAGGTAACTCTGCATACCTAAGTGTATTTCACTGATATTTTCAGCTCAGTGTGCAGTGGGGGACAGAATAGAGTGGAGTTTATAAACATGGCCTTGGAGTGAGCAAGGTACAGAATCAATTTAAACAATTCCACTTACTAGGTGCATCTCCATGGTAGAGTTTCATTTCTTAGCATCTCTGTATCTTGGTTTCCTTATGTGTCTAATGGAGATGGTTATTACCTACTTTATAAGCCAATGCTTATATGCAGGTGCAATATGCAAGGAAAGTCCTTAGCCTAGTCTTAGCACATCATTAGCACGCAATTATGAGTAGCTATTTTAACCATAATAATAATAATAATAATAATAATAATAATAATTACTATTATTATTATGATTGCTGTGTTTTTTTAAAGTTTATTTATTTATTTTGAGAGAGAGAGAGAGAGAGAGCACGTGTGCAGGGAGAGACAGAGAGAGAGGATAAGAGAGAATTCCAAAAGAGAGACTCTCCATGCTGTCAGTGCAGAGCCCTGAGCCTGAAGTGGGGCTCAAACCTCATGAACCCTGAGGTCATGACCTCAGCCAAAATCAAGAGTGTGATGCTTAACTGAGCCACCCACACACCACTATTGCTGTTTTTATTATAGATCTGGATATTATATTTTTTATTAATTAAACCTGACACATTTCTTTCTTTTGTTTGCTTCATCATATTCTTAAATTATTTATTTTTTCTCCATTGACCTCTTGTTTTAACCTGATTGTAGCAGAAGTAAAAAGTCCCATCAAAATCCTAGGGTATTTTCCACCTGACTCAAAGCACCATTGTTCTTGCTGTAGCTCCCTCCTGAACTGCTTCTGTTACCACAACTTCTACATGCTGCTTAGACAACTTCACCTTTTTCCAGTGTAGCCAATCTGGTGAAGGAGCACCTCTGATGGTGGTGTCCTGGGGCAGACATTACTAAGGTAATGCTGATTTCATTCATTGCCCCTTGTGCTTTTAATTTTTGCTAATGAAGCCTGTAATAAACTGATTGAAGGTGAAAAAGATAACTCAAAACATAGAGAAGTACAGTATTTTATTTTGCCATCAGCATATCCCTATGTTTATGCAGTAGGGATTTAAAAAAATGAATCCCTACACTTGACAAGGCATACTTCCAGTTCTCTGAGCTATGCCAGGGCTTTTGATTAGAAGCCCTGTTTTTGCTTATTTCTAGCTCCTGTATAAGTAGAGACTTCATTAACAGAAGTAGGTTCAGGGTATCCATTGGAGCCATAGAGAATAAATTCAAAAGGAAGGGAGGGAAGGAGGGAGAGAGGAAAGAAGGAAGGAAGGATGGAAGGAAAATAATTTTACAACTATTTCCCTAAGAAGAGAAAAAGGCAGCTTATGAATTAAATCAAGACTTTAAAAAAATCCTAAAACCTTCATCTGCTTTGCAATTGCACATCTTTGACATATGCATGAGGCATGAAGGAAATGTAATACTTTGGGATGCATGGCCAACATCCTGATTGTTCATAGTCATTAGACAATCTGGTAGTGTCTGGCAGTTTAGGGGTGCTCACCTTACTGTTTTCACCTAATCATAGTGTTGTGATGACCTTTTGCATTTTTTAAGTGTTCTTTGCAATTTCAGGTTAGATATGCAACAGCAGAAACTATTTGACCTGACAAATGGCTCATTTTCTGAGGCAGCTGTTAAACACCTGTCAGAGGTGGTCTCATTTTAGTGACAAGTTAGGTAATTCTAGGGGGTTAAAACCATGGGCAATAAATAACCATCCACACTTATTGAAGGAAGTGTCTTCTTAGAGAAGAGAACAGAGATGAAACTGATAGGGACATTAGTCCGGTAACGAAGTCACATCAGCGAAGATTTACCTCTGAATGATTTGGATAGTGGAGAAGTGTCTGCACCAACACCTGCCCTTGAGCATAGAAAATAAGAAAACACAAACCAGCTCTCCTGAAAATAGTAATCACTAGCCTGTGCTCTTAACATCGTAGGTCAGTAGGGAATAGCCATCACAAAAGTGCCATGGCGCCAGTAGCCAAGGCTAAGTGTGCTTAACACTGAACTGCAAGTCACTGTCAATGCAGAAAGTATAAAGTATGAGAGTAAACAGTTCGTGGCAAGAAACTCAGGCACACAGACAGGCAACACTGAGGCTGTGGCCATGGTGAGATCACTTACTCAAGACTCCTCGCTGGCCAGTTTCACAGGCATGGGGGATTCCCTCTCCATATGTATTAACTATGGACAAAAACAAGTTAGAACCATAAAATAATTTCAAAGATGGTCACCAGCAGAGTGAGTGCAGTAGGGACCTTATTTCTCTCTATATAATGGAAGATAGAGTAGCATTGTGCAAAGCTTGGCTTTGAAGCCAAGTGGACCTAGATTTAAATTCATATGTGCTTTGTGTGTAAATTATTAACAATCCACAGCTACTCTGTAATATCTGTAAAGTGGATGTAAGAATAGACAAGGTTAATTTGTGAGGATTAAACGAATGAGGTATTGCACAGTGCCAGGTGTTTAGAAATCTGTGTTAATATCTTGAAAAAAAGGTCTCTAGATATGTGCCTTGGGTCTTTGTACTTCTCCATTTCTATTTGCTTGAAAATACACGGTCAAACTAAAGAGCTGGTACAATAGCTCAAATGTTAAATGACAGACTTAAGATTCAACAGGAAGGATAAATGATACTAAAATGAAATAAATTGTAATAGGGCTGTATAAAACTCTGCCCTTTAAAAAATAGTTATTACTCTAATTCTGGGTAGAAGAGACCTCATTTAAATAGGTGTTTAGATAGTAAAAAATGTTAAATCCCAGAAAAAGCGTTTTTGAATTTAATTTTAAGTTGCTTATCTATGAGTTCTGTGCCCTTTCTGCTGCTACATTTTAAGGAAACATTGACAAACCAGGCACATCCAACGCCAGTGCAATCCAGCATTATGTGCTGGTTATCAAATCTTGGCTCTGCCACCATGGGTCCATGAACAAGTCAGTTACCTCACTGATAAATGTGCATGGAAGTCCTCACCCTGGTTCAAGCTAAGGGTTGCATTACATAATGCAAGTAAAGGGTTCATGCAGCCTAGTGCTTGCCTCCTACTAGGAGCTATTCTTATTCACCGAAGAGAATGATGAGAATGGTGGCAGCTCCAAGATAAGGAGCTGAAGAAACTTGAAATATTCAGCCTGTAAAAGAGAAGCTTAAGGAGGGATATGGCAGCTGTTATCAACTATTTGAATGACTGTTAGGTAGAAAAGAGATTCTCATTAATCAACCTAACTCTAGGAGACAGAACCAGGACCAATGGGTAGAGGTTGTGGGATCTATTTGGGCTCCATAACAGGAATAATTTTCCATTTCATGGTGTCCTAATCATTAGAATAAACTTCTTTAGGAGGTAAACTTCTTTAGGAGAATAAACTTCTTTAGAAGTTAGGAATAAATTTCATTGGAGGAAGGAAGAGGAAGAGATGGAGGAGGAGGAGATAGAGACAGAGGAGGAGGAAGAGAGGGAGGAGGAGGAGGAAAGCAATAGTTTGTAGAAGCAGCAGCAGCAGCGGTGGTGGTGGTGGTGGTAATGGAGAATAAAAATAGCAATTGGGGTATTGTAGTTACTGTTCTAAGGAATCTGCATTCATACTTAATCCTCATAATATCCAGCCAGGTTCGGCAGGTACAATTATCATTCCCATTTTACAGATGAGGAAACTGAAGCACAGAGGTGCAGTAAATTTTTGAGAATACACAATTTAGATATGGCAGAGGTGGCATTAGAGCCCAGACTTCCTGACTCTTGGATCCACTCTCTCCACCACTATAGGAAGTATCTCTCAAATACACAGGGAAAGCTTGAGTGACCACACATCATGGAGGTTAGAAAAGGAATTCCTGCACTGAACTTGGGATTTGGCTGGATGACCTCCACAGTCCTTCTTATTAAATGTCTAATTTTCTAAGACCAAAAAAGCAAGGAAAACACACACACACAGACACATAGACACACGCACACACACAGACACATGCACGCACACACAATGGCAAAAGATGATACAAAATGTAGACACAAATTGTCACAGATTTTTGTCAACATAAAAAGCTCAAGGTGTTCACCTAGAACCTATCTTCTACTTTATACTCAGTAATAAAAGAATGGACATCCATTGTCTTGTTCCAGGCAGAATAGAAGGACATACACTTAAATAAGGTATTGGTAGTAGAACTAACAGCAGCAAAAAGAGATCACTGAACCTCTGTGGGAGAGAAAGGGGATACTAACTTATTGAATAAATATTAACTAAGCACCTACGCTGTGTTAGGGTCAAAAAATTTATGTAAAAGAAAATAGCACAACAATCATTGCAGTCTTCATACATTTAGATTCTAGTCACCTTTAGGCTTTTTCTGAACTTTGATATGCAGTGATACTTTTTTTCAAGTCTTTAAGGAAATAATAAATTATATTCAGTTTTTGGAAAGGAGGCACACATGATATTTTCACAACCTGGGTAATTTCACCTTCAGTTTGGGTGCTAAAAGTGTACACTCAATTCGTCTCAGGCCAGCTTACTATCCAGTAAAGACAGATATAGGTCTTATTGTAATAAACTATTTTAATATCCTGCAGTGGGAAAAGCTCAGGAGTGGACATTTAAAGTTTTGCTACTGCTGTCATTTATGACAAACTTTTGTCTTTGGATCTCAGTTTTCACATCTGTAAGTGAGGAACTTTGACTAAACTCTCTTCGTTTCTCTAAGGCTCTAATGTTTCCTATTTGTTTTATTTTTATAATTATGCTTATTTCATCATGTAGATGCCAGATGGCAAAACTCCTTGGCAGTGTGTGCAGGACCCAAATTGATTCTGGGAAATGGGGCACCAGTGATTCCTATGATATGAGGAGCTGAGGTAAACAAAAGCCTCGAAGTTCTAATTCTATTTCTGTTGGCTATAAAATGTAAGTATGGCTCAATGTTAGGAGACATCTCGTAGCTTTTAATATTAGATTTTTCAGTTGCCTAACAAAGCCATTGAGGCCGTTTTGTGCTTAGAGTACTTTAATGCTATGAGGACGAAGTAGGTGTAGTGTCACATACAAGGCTTAATTGTTTCCTCTCATCTTTAATTTCTGTCAACTTTTCAAAGCATTAAAGAAAAAAACGTTATCTCTTGGTCTGTTGCTATGATTACTGTTTACTGTCTTTATATGTTTACATGGTTTACGTGAGTGGGAAGATAGTCATTGTATTCAGTAAAATTTCTAGAACAGACCTGCACTGGTATCGTTTCCTGGGCGTTACTGCTTTGTCATCCGACTTTATCATGTAGACCTCACAACCTTCTCTATGTTGGTCTTGCTGTGATTACTTCCAAGTAACATGTTCAGTAAGGCCACAGGTTTCATGGTGTTTTAACAAAGTCATCCTGTCTGCTTTTCGTTAGTCAATTAGTCAATGGCATTTTGAGGCTCACTACCTTAACTTGTTTTAGTTTCATCTGCCTTCTTTAAGAAACTTCCTTTGGTAATTCTAAGACTAAGGCTGATTTAAAGGGGACCAAGGGAGAGTTTCCCCTCATACGAGTACTGTATGTACTCGTAAGGAGCTGATCTGTGTTAATGAAGCCTCATTAATTAATTAATGAAGCCTCAGAGTCAATTTTAGTTGTAAAGATCAAACTCAAAAAAATGAAAATGATATCCAGATCTGAGTAAGAAAGCCAGAGAAATGATTTTATAAACTGAGTATTAACTTTGTTATGGACTCAATGTTTGTATCCCCCCAACACTTATATATTAAAACCTGACTCCCAAGGTGATGGCATTAGGAGGTGGGGCCTTTGAGAAGTAATTAGGTCAGGAAGGTGGGGCCCTCATGGATGAGATTAATGCTCTTATAAAAGAGGCCCTGGAGAGCTCCTTTCTGCCGTTTGCCTTGTGAGGACATAGCTAGAGAACAGCCATCTGGGAACCAGAAAGCCAGCTCTCACCAGACACCAAATCTGCTGGCACCATAGGCTTAGACTTCCTAGCCCCCAGAACTGTGAGAAATAAATGTTTGCTATTTAAACCTCCAGTGGTATTATAGCAGCCCAAATGGACTAAAACAAAATTATAACCCTCCAGCTACACATTCTTATTCTTAAAGATTATTTTAGTTTTTCTTTTTTTTGAGCAGAATGGCATGGAGAAGGACTTTCTCATGAATTCCTTCTATCAGTTTCTTGTAACTCTGAATGAATACTAAGGATGTCTTGGCTCTTCTAAAGACCTGTTGTTGCAGATTCTTCATCATGGCCAGGGATAAAATGTCTTTCATCCAGTTTAATGCTCTGCCACGTGTAGCAAACATGGCAACTCTCCTGGGCTGGTACACGGAATTTGTCAGTGCAGCGGTGTGTAAGGAATTTGCCATTTGTTATAGAAACAGAACCAGTCCTCCATTTTCCTTTTTTGACATCTGGCTCTTCTCTGATTATTTACCTCTTTTTAATTTTTCTTTCTGATCTCCATCCTCATCCCAATCTATTGGTAGTAACTGTGAGAGGTGCTTTGCTAACATCATGATACTTGGGACTAATTAACAATTTCATAATGAGATTGTACCCTCAAAAAGGAAAATTTCAAATGACCGGAAGACTAGTGATGTCTATGGCCAGCTCTACCTAGAATGGTTAAGTTATTGGTTGTGAATCTTAACTGGGCTTCTATTCTTTATGTGGGTTGCATTAGAAAACTCCGTTCACTTTTCCTTCTTGAGTGCTTCTCTACTCAATAGCAGAGCAAAAATGTCTGTTGTTTTTATTGCCTCACAGTCATGCCAATGAAGCATAACTGCTTTCCTGGTAAATCTGTCTCATAGTGAATTGCATTCATGGGAGGTGGCTAGCATGGGGTAAACGTGGTATAGACAGACCAATACTAGAGAGAGATAGAACATTTGCTCAGAGGAGATGCAAACAAATTGCCTTTCTGCTGGCTCTGAAATATTTTCTTTCAGCATACTTCAATACGAAATGGGAATGAAGTTAACTAAAACTTGACTCAAACAACCTCTTCATTGCCTGGCTTCTGATGGGAAGGCTTCTGTGTAGCAGTTTGCTTTAATGATTGATTTCGCTGGTACTGACTCACAATGGACTCCTCTTGAAGTTGATATATGATCTTCATGGAATTCACTGGAATTAAAGTGATTGTATAAGAAACTCGATTGGAATTATCTGGATGCTAATATACAAATGTATTTCTTTTCAGAAAATGGAATCATATTTCAAACATGCACGTATTTAAAACACCTGTGCATATGCACGCACATACAGAGACTGTCATATAGGTTTATGGAAGGTCAATAATTAAGCCAAATTGATTTATACTCAAAATAAATACTCATTGACATAAACATTAACCCCTCAAAGTTGTGACTAGAAAGCTATGTGTAGGTGGATACAGATTTAAGAATCTTCCTAATCCGTATAATAATAGGCTATAAGAATTAAAAAAAGAAGTAGAATTTATGAGGACAATTATAATAATAGATAACATTTACTAAGCATCTGCTCTGTGCCAGGCACACGTAGTGTTTCACATATATTAAATAGTTTAAGACTCATATTAACTGCCTGACTTACATTCTATTATTTTATGCCTCGGAAAAATTTATATAACTTGCATAAAAGACCCAACACCATTAAAAGGAAAATTGGAAATCGAACCCAGGTTTCTCTAATTTCTGAGCCAAGATCTTAATTGCTAGGTTGTTGCCACATTCTTGGGGCCTTTTACTTGAGATAACACCACTTTATTCAGGGTTTGTATTATTCCAGTAGTTTCTTTCTCTGAAAATGAGTATATCAAAATACAAGCCCTTCTGCCTTCAATATTTTTGGATTACTCAAGTGATAGTTTTCTTTGGAAAGAGAGAAATATAGGCAATTGACACAAGCAGAGTGCCTGGCTTTAGATTATTTTTCTTTTTCCATTTTTTCCTTGATGAGAATAATCATTTGAATAATTAAGCCTCAAGAGCTGAATGACTGATTGGCAGCAAGTGACTAACTGTTGTTTATTTATAAGGATATAGCTTTCATGGAAAATACAAGATGTTTTTCATAACATTAGAAGTCTTGTATGAGACTATAAATAACAGAGGTGGCATAACTTAGGGGTTAAGCTCACAGGCATTTAAGTTATACTGGCTTGAGTTCAAGTCTAAGTTGCTGGCCCTTTGAGACATTTTTTAACCTTTCTGTGATTGATTTCTGTAAAGTGGAACCAAAAGTCGTACCTACTTCTTAGGGTATCTGATAGCGTTAAAACAGCTTAAGTTATACAGAGTGCTAGCTCAGTGCCTGGTATGTGGTAAACATTCAATAGATCTTTGTACTATTTTATTTTATACAAGTGACAAAAAATATTTATGTACCTTTTAGCTCTTAGGAGAGACAGGTAGTCTTGGAAAACCTATAGTTCCTGTGTCAGAGGCTTACAAAGACTGTTCAGGATGTGTATATGTTGATAATTTCTCCCACATTTATTTCTCCATCAATCTTAGATTCATTATAAGAATCAGTTATTCTTTCTAAAAAGCCCTAGTACTTTTACATTACCTCCTTTAATTGCCTTAATAATCCTATTAACTAGAGATTATCATGCCCATTTTTACAAATGAGGGAACCAGATATGAGAAAAATAAATAGAAAGCCACCCAGTTTGTAAACTAAGCTACAACCCTAATCTACGTCTTTGATACTAACGCTCCAGTTTCACTTTAAAGCAGGGAAGACTAATTTGGATGTAAATTAAAAACAAATAAATAAAATAAAACAGGAAGATGTTGAGACCATGTGAATCACTCCTCAGTCCATCTTACAGAGCAGAATATTGAGGCTTTACGATAGAAAACGGTTTGTCTAGAATCACACAGCAAGTTAGAAACAAAACTGATGCTAGACACTAGGCCTTTTTTCCAAGCCCACAGCTCTGTCATCCTCCCTAGGCTACTTCTTGTGTCTTTGCAGTAATGTGTATGCTCTGTAGAGGAAGAATGAAAAGATAAGGCAGACATGAGAGAATGATGGGGAGGGGGAGAAGGAGAGAGAGAAAAAAAAGAATAGACTCGCATAGAAAGGTTAGATCCAGTGCAGGCATCAAGGGGTGATCTGCATCGAATACCAGGACTTTCTACTCTCAAAACCAGTCTCTACCTGGCAGGAGAGGCAGAAATAGCCAGAAAGAGACCAACTCTGTAATTTATTTATCCCTGCTTTCCTTCCATCACTAATATGACCACAGTGATTATAGGAGACATAGGTGACAGTAGTGAGCATGACACCCCATTGTCATATGGCACCCCTATCACCATCTACAACAGCCCCTTTGCTCAAGATTTGGCTTTCCCTGCACTGGTCCACATTACGGGATGTCAGAACCTGGCTGATGTGGTTTCTCAGGAGACTGTGGTGGAATTCACTCCCACAGATGCATTTTCTTGACATTTTGACATTCGCTCAGAGAAAGGCAAAAGGCTGGCCAAGGGCCCAATCATCAGGCCCATCAGAATCAAACTATATTTTCTGAGCAGCTGTCGATAGAGTGTGCATGAGATTATTATTGTTTGCCAACGCTCTATTGATCTTGGCTTTGTGAAGCTCAAAGTCTGTTTACAGCCACCTATAAAAATGAACGGCCACTTCTTTTACTGAAGGTTAACATGGTGTGTTTATTTAATTGAATGGAAATGACTTTGTGTTTTTCAAATGTCATTGTTAATAAATTTTCAGAGGAATCTGAGTGACTAGTGTGTAGGGGTTGGGGATAGGAGAATGGCTGGTGGGGGTGGGAGTCGGGGTGGGCTGTCCGCTGGGTTTGGGAGTTGCTGGAGGCAAGGAATATATGACAGAAGCACAGGAAAGATATTGGAATAGCTTCCTGACTCTGAGAAGTGCTACAAAAAAATCCTTACACTATATTAGCGTTGTTTTTTACAGTTGTCAGCTGATAGTAAGAATTCTCCCCTGGGTGTTTAATTCTTTTGCCTACATCTATTTTTGTTTGTTCTTTTGGATTTCCCCCAAAATGCTTAAAGGTGACACTGAATATTTTAGTTTATTGAGAATTTTGGAGTTGGAAGTTTTCTGTCATCTGATTTTTTTTCCTTTTCATAAGAGATTTGACAGAAATGGCTAGAATTAGGAGTTCTGTCAGATAGAAGCAGATACTGGCAATCCTAGTGACCTCCTTTTTGAGAGGCGTGTTTCAGCTGGCTGGAGGGAAATGCACACAGCTCCTACCAAAGCAACCAGAAGAGCTGTAAACAGTCTCAGCGACTGTGAAAGTCTGTCGGAGCCTCCAGGATGCTAGATGAAAAGCAGAAAACAGTCAGTCAGTGAAATGTTTCAAATGGAAATATCAGAATAATTCACCGGGATTTTTTTGTAAACTATCCTCAAAAGGTTTGTCCTTTTATGAGGTCAACATTAGCAATTTCCATTTTAAGTTTTACTTAACCCATTCGGTCTTAGTCTCCTCAGCAGGAAGACAAACAAACAAAACCTGTTATTATTACATACATGTGTATCATTGGTGATTAAAAACGAAACAAAACAAAATAAAACAAAAAACAGTTGCAATCTCAAAGCAGCCAGTCTCTATTCCTCTCTTCAAGGAATTGCTGAGCCCCTCCAGGGGATTGACCACTGCACTGGGTGCTAGGGCTAGACAGAAAGTGAGATTAGACTTTGTACTCAAGGATCCCATGATTGTGTGTGTGTGTGTGTGTGTGTGTGTGTGTGTGTGTGTGCGCGCGCGCGCGCACACACGCGCATATGTGTTGTAGGGTGGGTGTCTATGAAAATACTAAACAACTTAAGAAGTTTTAGGATAAGTGTGCTCGAGGATTGGGAATGCCTGAGTCTGACTGAGGGTATTACTTTAATCTGGTAATGGAGATATAGCCTTGTCTGCCCTGTCTCCTTCACCTCTACATTTAATCCTATGATTAAAGTCTGATTCAAATAATCAGCCCATTTTTTGAATATTTGATTCTATTCCTTCAGGAGCCCAACAGAGAATATAAAGCTGTCAAGCATTTTGGGGAACACAACTTCTAAAATTTATTTGGGGTCTCAGGTTTTTCTTTCTTTTAAATACACAAAGTCAACTTGGGCACAAGGGTTAAAAATGTGCCCTTTTCTCTAAGTGGTGCAAAATATGGGGAATGAGAAGTAAGCAGGAAATTAGAATCTCAAGATTTGCTTCCTTATCTTACAAGATGTGAATTCAATACCTGCAGATCTCCTTCATTCTGAATTTGAAACATATCTTTAAAATCCTGTGTTAAAAAGAATACAGTAGGGATTAACAAGGATGGGGGACCGGGAGTAGGCAGGTGTGTTCTTGAAGAGAACACTCTAAGTGCAGAACATTCCCTTTTGTCAATTAATTTTACTTTTTATAGATGGTTAGACTATTAAACAAAGTCTTAGGAGAAAAGAGGGTTTGAGTGATCTCTAGGAAGACATTCCTGATATTAAATTAAATTGGACTGTGCATTGCGGAGCCCCCACCGGTCATACTTCCTGTGGTGAACATCGTTAATACCTGATGCAGCCTAGTTAGAGGTGACATGGAATCACAGAATTTGATTTTTTTTTCCTTCAAAGTTAGGCAAATAGAAATGAACTCTTTTGGTGTATCTAAGATGCCAGATGCTGTTTTTTAAGAATTTGATTTGGGAAAGATGCATGCCCAGGGAAATAGGTCTGATCCCTCTTTAGATAAGGGACTTCCTTTTTGTATTTAACAATAGGGCTCCTTAGTCTTTTTCCATTATGTCTGACAAGGCAAAATATGGAGTCATGATTTTGAGTTTTGCCTCTAGAGTGAGGTTTTCTGGGTTTTAATCCTTTGATTTTGGAAAAATTATTTAACTTGTTTAAGGATTAGTTTTCTCATCTATAAAATATGAGTAACAAGAGTTACTTGTAAGAACCACATAAATATAAAATAGAAATCACCCAGCATGGTGCCTGGCACATAATGCAGTTTTGTAAATATTAACTACTTTTATTAAACTGAATATTTTAATAGATATTATCCCAGAAATTCCCAAGCCTGAGGTTGTTGTTATGGTGGCTAAGTTATAAGGGCCACAAACTAATATGCTAAGCTGTTTGCAGATGCATGAACCTCTTCACAGGGGCTTCTGGTCATTAACTTAAAGATTGATGAGTGCACATCCATCATCTCCTCTTGAAGAAATAACCAGAAAACACTCACCGTATTTATAGTGCAAGAATTGAGTGTTTTTCTTTAGAAAGACTATTACTTCTTCATCCAAGGGTTCACTGCCACATCAGAAAAATTGTCTTGTGCACAATATCCTTGGAGAGAAATATTTTTTAAGAATCTTGATATTAGAAGTAAGGCTATAATGAATTTAGGTTGTCTATGCATTCTTCATATCTGTATTGTCAGAAATAAGAGTAATTACTTCAGTATTAAATTTGTCCCACTCAAGGGGCTGGGTGGCTCAGCCAGTTAAGCGTCTGACTCTTGATTTTGGCTCAGGTCATGATCTCACCATCTGTGACTTCGAGTTCCGCTTCAGGCTCTGTGATGACATTCCAGAGCCTGCTCAGGATTCTTTCTCTCTTCCTCTCTCTCTGTTCCTCCCCCACTTGTGCACATGCTGTCTCTGTCTGTCTCAAAATAAATAACAAAATAAACTTAAAAAAATTTTTCCCTACTCAGGATGTAGATTTTGTCGCTGTTGTTGTTGTTGCATAACTTCCATTGTTTAACTGGATTTAAAAGATCCATCAGTATGCACCAGAAATTTATTTTCAAAATTCTTCACCTAATACCTAAAAAGTAAGCTAACCCTAATCTGTTTTTCTGTGAAATTGACCTCAGCAGTATAAATAGTACAGAAGAAGAATAATTCCACATTTCTTTATCTGTGCTGACACTTAAGACTGCATTTATAAAGCCTCCATACATGGTAAAGGCAGGTGAGAATTTCGCTGTTCTGAAGTCTGTGTTGAGGTTCCTGTGATATGTTGCGTGGTAGAGGTGATGCTTTCATTGTATCACAGTTGACTTCCCACTCCTTGAGGATAGATTCACTTGCCTGAAAAAGTAGCAGGTTTATTTGCACAAACTCTAGTTGCACACTGGATAATTGCTTCTGGGTTTCCCATGTGACCAACCTAGACTCAAGGTGAAAGGTTGGCCTGCAGCTGCGGCGAGCGAGGCAGAAGTTAATGAATCATAAAAGTCAAACATCTTCTTGGATTTCCTTCTCTTTCTTCACTTGTTCTGGTTGCTTAAAAAAATACATCCCTACTGCCTGTATGTTCTTATCATAGACAACTCCATAGCAGTATTTGGTTCTGTTAATTAGATAGGGAATTCTCCACTCATTGGGAAGGCAAAGTTCTCTAGGTACCACACAACTGTCTCCATTGAGAAGAGTCTATGATGTTTGAAATGTATTGTGGGTCTTTTAAATTATTGTTCAGAAAAGGTAATATAAAGAGATTATTTTTATTATCGATTAGCCTGCCTCTCCCCTGCTGTTCTTTTTATTCTTGATAATTTACATGTAAGCAATACTTGATCTTTCCAGAAATCCATAGGATTACGACTATTAATTTTGAGAATAGTGTTAATCTACCAACACAAATTATTTTCTCCACAGGGTGACCAAATTGCTCTATAACTCCTCCTCCATAAGTTTGGGGCAGCTCAGGAGTCTCTGACTTCACTGTGGGATTTAGAGTTATTATAGATCTTCTGGCTTTCACCCACTTTATTAGAACCAGGGCTGAGTACATAGCAGTGAAGATTACTTTGATTTTCATTTGCATTTGTAAGCTAAAAAAGAGTGCATTAAAAAAAAATATTTCTTTCTTGCAAATGAAGGAACTGAGGTGCTACGTGGTAAATATCTACTTAAGAGTAGTACATTTGTGAAGAGAATGCCTGGTTCTAGCTTTTTGCCATTAATTTCCCAATTGGTGTAAACTTTTGTCTGAGAATCGGTTACGTATAAAGCTATTCTTCAGTAGAATATTAGACCTAGACTTAATATTCAGTAGAATAGTAGACCTAAATGATGTTCCATAGTTCTTTCTTATGATTCTGTAGTTGATGTTGTTAAAATAAACATTTTAGAGCATAGTATAGAGAGAATGTTGATTGTTGGTTCTATGTTGACCCAAAATGAAGCTTTCTAAAAGATTATCTCTGTGTTAATATAATTGTTTTACATATAACCAAAGTCACATAAAAATTAATCAGAGTTTTCACATGGAGAGTTTACAAATAACAATAGATGATAGAGTCTAAAACTGATATTAACGACCTTGCTGAAAACATAAAAATGAAAAAAAAAACTTCATATAAGCTTTAAAAGAAATGTAAAATCCTATATTTGAGCTAAATAAATCAACTTTGCAAGTACTGGATGTAGGAGGTCTGGCTTGACAGAACTTTATGCAAAATAAGATCTGAAAGTTTTAATTGGTCATAAACCTAATATGAACAAATACAGTAAAGGGAGGAAAAAACTATGAAGCCTTGGGTTCTATTAATAGATTTCTAATCTGTTAGTAAATTATGTTGACTCTTCATCTGAAATGTCTTTCTTATTCCTCCACTTAGTTGCTCAACTAAGACTGTGTCAACCTTTAGCTGACAGTGGCTTCTTAATCATATCTTTGCTTCTTTTCTCCCCACTCTGATCTGTCTTTGCAGGAAACCAGTATTATCACTGATGAAAGATCTGATGATAAATTTCCCAAGTAAATAAGCCACCAGTGGTTCATAATAATTACAAGAGTGATTATTTCCTGAGGAATAAGAGCCTTTAGTATAATTTCCAATCTCTATCAACTTTTCCTTATTTTTTCAAATAGCACCTGCCATTTCTAAAGATGTGTCGTTAACTTGTCTTAAGCATTTTGGACCATGGTACCCTGAAATTGCATTTTTATTAATTGTATTTTTATATTTCCAGACTTTTGTTTGGTATTTTAATTTCCTCCTTCTTCTCCCCTCCCCCTCCCCCTCCTCTTTCTCCCTCCCCCTCCTCCTCTCCTCCTTCCCCCACTCCTCCTCCTCACATTTCCCATTTCACCTTTGACCAGCCATTGTCACTGATCCATGAGGTTCAAATGTCTGCTCCTGTATGAAGACTTTCTGAGAGCCCTCCACTCGAATTCCAGTATAAACCAATCTCTCAATCTGTGCTGCTTACATACTCCTATACCTTTAACGCAGAATATAAGATGCTGTTATTCTCCTCAGTTGATTAGAATTGTGTATTTATTCTCATCTTCAGTTATCATTTAGATTTCCTAAATTGTGCTAGAGTACTAACTCTAAGGATATTTCCTAAATTGTGTTAGAGTACTAATTCTAAGAAGATCCTCAATCTGAAAGGAGAATAATATAGAGGATATTTCTCCTTTTCTTTCCCACTTTCCGACCATACATATTATTTAATAGGTTGTGTTAATATCTTTGATATTACAAAGTGTGTTGAAATATTTGATTTTCTATTCTCAGAAGCAAGGTTTTCCTGATAAGATTGAAAGTTCTATATATACTATGAGCCTTTGACCCAAGGATACAAATTTAAAGATCACGAGGTCTTTATGTCATGATTTTGAATGTCAGTCTGCTTTGTCCACTGCATTTCTGATTCCTTTGTGTTTGGCACATTTTACTGAGATGCAGAGACAACACATGCAGTCCTGGTGACTGGTTTCCAAACTACAGTGTATCCAAAAGAAAAAAAAATGTGTGAATGGAAGTTGAGAGGACTGTCAAAATATCTGTTTCATAGATGCCTGAATAATTCTCCTTTAGCCATTCACTTTCATCTTAATTTAGAGTCTTATATTTCTTGTTACCTTTTTGTTTTCTCCTGACACCTAATAATGCAATCTCCACAATGTTGTGCTACATTCCAAATGTATAGTGCAGTAAATGAAAGAGGTTGGATCTATTGTCCTTCATAATTCAAAGCAAAGAAAGTCAAAGGGAAGGTATGTCCTTTAGAATGCCAGCTGTTCCGTAATTGAAATATTTTGAAGAATTTCCAGTTTTCCTTCTAAGGAAAATTCAGCTTTTTGTTCTTTCTGCAATGGAATTGACCATTACAAAGTTAGGAAATCCTAGAAGAAAAGCAGGAAGATGGTTGAGGCCGTCTGTTTGTTTGGAAACTGGGCTCAAACCATAGGACACAATTCTCCTTTTCTCAGATCACAGCACTGAAGTTGCTGAAGGTATATGTAGCCCTTTAGAGAATTTACTGTGAAAGATTGTGTCCCTTTCATCCCTCTATCTACTGTCAGTCTTTCCACCAAAGTGTATGGATACATCTTTATAATCACTCCAAGATCACGTCAATTTAAAAAACTAATACAGGGGCACCTGGGTGGCTCAGTTGGTTAAGTATCCAACTCTTGATTTCGGCTCAGGTCATGATCTTGCTGTTCTTGAGTTCGAGCCCTGTGTCAAACCCTGCATCAGGCTCCGTGCCACTTACAATGCAGAGCCTGCTTGGTATCCTCTCTCTTCCCTTTCTCTCTGCCCTTCCATACCTCTCAAAATAAATAAATAAACTTTAAAAAAATCTAATACAGACATAAGTAGCAATGGACACAAAATCTCTATTTGTTGCCCTCCAGATTTAAAACAATAACAACAACAACAACAACAACAACAACAACAACAACAACAACAACAAAACACCTCTTTGAAATGCCCATTTTCTCATTTTACAGTATCTAATATGTATTACATTTTGATACCATGAACTGAGGGAGGGGTATGAATAACTGGTGTGATGACTCTTTTAATACATGGCAACATTTCATACAGATGACTCTGGTCCTTTTGGATGCTTACTATTTTTTATTCATTATGTCTGGTCTACATGGATTTTGCTGAAACTTTATTCAATGCAGCATAGACCCTGCTTATTTGGCAGCCTTCAAACTAACTGCAAGTATAATTATCACATTTGAGATGGTTCTTTTGTCGAGAAAGCAAAGAACATAGAGTCCAGTTTTTCGGAATGCAGGGGTTGAGGTCACCAGGAGCTTCTGGATACTTGGAGGAAATTTCAGATGCCTTTTCTTCACCCCAGACCTATTGAAATAGGATCACTGAGGAATGGCACCCAGGAATCTGCATTTTACAACTTCCCTACTCAATCTGTATGCATACTGGTGGTTAACTATCACTGTTGGCTCACTTGTAACATGTGGTACTAATCAAACGTGACTCAAGTCCTGGCCAGACTTGTAGACAGCAGTACCTATGAGCAATAACATTTTCTGAAACAAAACAAGTGGCATATGAGATACCATGAAATCTTTGGCACTGGCTATCTAGTAGCCACGTGTGCCCCACTTAGCTCTAGATTAGAAAATAAAGAATGGGATTCAGCCCAGTGGCAGCCATGAGCACAGGTGCACAATTTGGAAAAATGAGATCAATTTTATAAAAAAAAATCAAGGTAAAGTCAAAAAAGTTTAATAAAAATGTAAATCCCCTTACAACAGGCCCCATGTTTTCTACCCCTTAATGAGCACCTGTCATCTGGTGAATAATGACCAGGCCTCTGAGAGTGAGTCAGGCAAGCAAAAAGGCCTGTGGCCGGAGACCCTGTTAGGCATTTTAAAATGAACAATCCATCTAACAAATAAAAACTTGTGTCAGTGATGCAGGTATAATTGCATGATCTCTTCAAGAGAAATAATATGCAAATGAATCATAAAGCAAGAAGAGGCAGAACTTCTCACTGTTGCCTTGGGCAGTGTTTCCTGGAAACACACTCTTGAGCTGGAGATTCTGTGCAGGAGGCTTCTTGGGGAGTGGGCTATGAGGCAATCCCTGAATGGGAGTGAGGGAAGCAACCTTGAGGAGAGGAAAAATCGAGACAGATGCCAGTGCGACAAAAGCCTCAGTGATTCTCAGAGCTAAAGCTGGAGTTAGGTTAGTCCTTCTGAGATGTCCCAACTTGAGCAAAGGGAGCTGATTCTCCGTTAACTACCTCCCCATCCTCACTTCGCCATCCAGTCACTGCAAGAGGCAACCCCTTTGCCTGAGGACATTGCCAGAGAGGGACTGAACTGTGAGCTGTCAGTGGCTGGCACTGCCAGCAACTGGGGGAATGAGCACTCCAGTCTTGAAGGAAGAATCCAGAAGCATTATCCACTACAACTCTGTCTGGCTCAAGGCCAGAAATTATGGAGCTGAGAGCCACAGCAGGCTTCTGGTCTTCCACAGTCTGCTGAATGTCCCTGACAGTCCACTGAAGTGATGATGTTAAGGAAGGAAATGATTAGAAGTAATTTGCTGAGGGACCAGGTTTGCATTTTGAGTCGTCAGCAAGTAATGAAGCAAGAATGTCAATCGACAGGTGAATCAAAGTCGGAGCAGAAGGAGGGGAGTAGGAAATTTGCTCCAAAAAGAGCAATTGCTTTAATTGAAGCTTGTGATGAGGTAAGTAGACAAAGTGTGCAGCAGCCAGAGATTGCTAAGAAGGAAGAAACTTTGTGGCTGGTGGATTGGGACGTGAGAGATTTTGTGGGACAGAATCTCACTTGAAAAGTCAAGTCAGGATCAAAGCTACTTTCAAATAAACTCTTAAATCCTTTAAATAAAGGTTTCCCTGTTTTTATATTAGCGCTAGCAATGAATACTTCTTTCTTCTCCTTTAAGTATTGATTGTCAAATGTGTAGGCTGCTAAGAGATAAATATATTTAATTGTCTCATTAAAGAGGAAGAGTGGTTATCCTTGATAGAAGCAATAGGGCCATGGATTTTTCTGCCCAGTGCACTGTTCTCTGCTCAGAATGACCTCCAACCACTGCCTCTTTGTGTATAAAGTAACCTATGACATCGCTCATAGAGGGGCTGCTTTTCTGTTGGGGGGGCCACTGCTCCAAAAGATGTCTCTAACCAGGTCAAATAATTGAGATTATAGGTACATAGGGAGTGAAAGTCCTTTTATAATAAAAGGCCATTTCTGTGACTATGTTCAAAACTGATAAAAAATACTTCTGTCTTTGATGTCTTTGATAGTTGTGTGTGTGTGTGTGTGTGTGTGTGTGTGTGTGTAAAAGACTCTATTCCTCTTTTCCTTTCTGGTTTTGAATGCAGACCAATCTCACTTTATCAGTCCACACTGACATGCTGACAGGTGTCACAGAACTATGGGATTACTCTGTGGAGCTCCAAGGATATATTTTCTAATTATAATCACTCCTGAGCTGTTTGTAAATATGTCAGGCCGTCCACCTAGCTGCACACCACTGGCTTGTTTCTATTTCAGGAATGATCATCTCTCTTCTTTCTCCTCTCCTTCCCCTCCCCCACCCCGTATGGAAAACCTCCACATCCTGAGTGGCCAACAATGTTTCTAACACAGTGCATGTGTCAAAGTGACGTTGATCTCCTGGGAAAAGGCACACATACTGTTTGTTTTATTGGACAAAGCAGAATCTTAGAGAAAAGGAAAATTGAAAGACAGTTTGGTTAGAAAGCACACTTTTTCACGACAGTTAGGATGGCAGTTGCCACTGCGATCGTTGCCGCTAATCACTAATCTGACTAAATTTCCTCCATTCTGCCCCCTAAATACTTGAAATTTTATTCTCTGCTTTCTGTGCAGAGACTGCCTTCCCTGATCTATATCTACTTTCCAGCCTCTATAGAAATACCTTTTAACTACTCCTGTGGCTTCTTCCTGGGACCCCTTTTGTCCATTCTACACACAGTTGCCAAATCAAACTTCCTAAAGTATCACCCTGACTGCATCTTTTCCTGTGAAAATCCTTCAGTATTTCTCATCTTAATTAAAAAATAAGCTGTTATTTAGTAGAATATAAAAATCCCTTCAGAAATCTATCTCTAGCCCACCCATGTTGGTCTCATCACTCGCCTGCCCATCCCACCTCTCTTGCCTATCTTTCTTGCTCCAAGAATTTTGGGTAGCGTATGTGTTCTTCCCATTTACCACAACGTGTTGCACCTCAGTGATTTTGTGCATGTGGTTCCCACTGCCTGGAACAATCTGTGGATGAATAGTAACGCTTCAAGAAATGTCTTTGTCCCAATTTCAGAAACTAAATTTTCATTCTGATGAATAACATAAATAGCTCCCACAGTATTTCCCCAGGCTGTTTTACAAGTATAGAGGATTCACTTGTTAATCCTGAATTGTGCTTTCTAAAACAAAGCTTCATCTGAAAACCCATTAAAACTCTAGTTTAAATACCCAGACATTTTCAAAAATTGAATTTGTGTTGTCTTTGCAGTAGTGTCTTCTCAGGTAACCAATGTGGTCATGTCAGATTAATGCAACTTCATGTTGTTATGACCCCAACAATCTCTTGGATGATAGGAAAGGAACAATTACTGAAGGAAGCGTAGCCAGAGACTCACTTCAGAAATTGAGCTATGCTTGGGGCGCCTGGGTGGCGCAGTCGGTTAAGCGTCCGACTTCAGCCAGGTCACGATCTCGCGGTCCGTGAGTTTGAGCCCCGCGTAAGGCTCTGGGCTGATGGCTCAGAGCCTGGAGCCTGTTTCCGATTCTGTGTCTCCCTCTCTCTCTGCCCCTCCCCCGTTCATACTCTGTCTCTCTCTGTCCCAAAAATAAATAAACGTTGAAAAAAAAAATTTTAAAAATAAAAAAAAAAAAAAAAGAAATTGAGCTATGCTCCTGAACTTGGAGTGGCTGCCAGACCACACAAATAATCCTGAAGTGTGGAATACGTAGACTTCAGCATTGATTTGACCATGTGAGGCTGAAGCTAAGAGAAATGGGAAGTCTGAAGCTAAGTCTCTTAGCCTGGAAGTCTCTTAGCCTGAAGAGACTAAGGAAGTCTCTTAGCCTGAAGCCAAGAGAAATGGGAAGTCCCCTGAAATGGAAGTTTGGAGAACTGTGTCCTCACCTGGGTCTCATGCATGCAATCTATGGGGATGCTTGGGGAAGTCATTTGACCTTGTTGGATCATGTTGTCCTCAGATGTAAAATAAAGTTTTAGATTTCAGTGTTCTCAAATTTCTTTCTAATGTTTTTGATTAAGTAGCTACCTATCTGAAAAACAGGCGGAGTTGGGGGGGGGGTGGGGTTGCACCTGGGTGACTCTGTCAGTTAAGCATCCAACTTTGGCTCAGGTCATGATCTCACGGTTCGGGAGGTCAAGCCCCTCATCAGGCTCTGTGCTGATAGCTCAGAACCTGAAGCCTGCTTTGGATTCTGTGTCTCCCTCTCTCTCTCCCCCTCCCCCACTTGAGCACATGCGCTCTCGTTTCTCTCTCTCAAAAATAAATAAAAAACATTAAAAAATGTCTACCTATCTGTATCAGGTAGTGTTGGTTCCCTGCTCCCATCCCTTTGGATCTCTTCTATCATTTTTATCGATCCCCCAGCTTCCACTTACTTTGTCTTGCAATAACCAGCATATTTTTCAATGTTAGGAATATTGTCCTTAGTCTGTTACATTTTTACCTCTGGTTGGAAAAACTCTCAGGTGTTTGCCAGATTTCTTGCAGATTCAAGCTGCAGCTATCTCTGTGGAATCTCACCTGAGGCTGTTCTCTTGTTTGACTTGCAATTTCCCTGAGTTACCTGCTGTCCTGCCTTATTGGTTCCCCTGGGAATGCTTCCTTATTAAAATGTTTGCACATGGATCATTGTCTCATAGTGTCCTTATTCTTTGGACTCAATCTAAGGTATGATCTATCTATCTGTCTTTTTGAGGCCATTAATGAGCATTTGATTGGAGTTTATGAGAGCCATTCTGGCTAATGTAAAAAGAGGAAGAATGTGCTTTGCCTACTGAATTGTGTATGCTAAGGTATTTGATGAAGATGGCTTCTGAAATGGTTCAAGTTAAAGAAATAACTACTAAAAAGGTTCTCTTTATTAATGTATGGATTTTCTATCACTGATTGTCTCCCTATGAATAGTTTAGACTAGATTTTTCAAGTAAGCAGTTTATAACATCTGTTACTGTTTCTATGAGTTTCATAAACAACTGGCTGTGTAGAGAAATAACAAGGGAGAACTAGGAGTTTTCTGCCAGTATCTTCTAGTTTTTACCTCAAAAGCTACTTTTAAAAAATCATTTCTAATTAAATCTCAATGGAATGTGAACTGAGAACTGGAACTTGAGCCAAAAATACCTGAAAGAGCATTTCTGGGAAAGACTTTGCTGGTGCTATCTGTGTATGTGTAGAGTGAAGCAAAATGTATAAGATAATGAAGATGAGTGTAATTGAGCCTCAAAGTGGAAGCCTGATGCTTTACTTCACTAGTGCCCACCGAGCTGATCACCAAGGAGTGCAGTTTGTTGCAGTTTGATACCTGTTGTAGATTAAGCCAGGGCACACAGTTTCTACCCTGATGTTTGGCATAAGTCATGTACAATACATTGAAACAAGGCATTGAAATAAATAGAATGGCATTTCCCACTCACTTTCATGCTGTTATTTTCACTGCAAGATACATTCTGGTTCCTTTTGTGAATCCTCAGATTTGAGTCTCCAAGATGTGGAGAAATGCAACACCTTTATGCCACCCACAAAAGAGTTTGTATACAGTCTGTTGTATGTAGAAAGTATGTGGGTGTGCGTGTGTACGTATGTGTGATGGAATAGTTCATTTGACATTCATTGTACTTGCAATACAAACCATGCTTGTCACCGATTATGTGACCACTCTATTCACAGATAATTACATTATGAGTTTTAAGTGGAAGCTAAATATCAGCAATTTAATATAGAGTTAATAAAATAAATATATATATATATATATAAACTTAGTTGTCCTGGGCATTAAAAATGGAAAATAGCATTATTCCCTTCCAAATGCCAACTGCAGTGTCATGCAGTTACAGATCTGATGAATTGCATCCCAATGACATTGCCCCAGGACCAGAGATGAAACCTTTTTTGTTGTTGTTGTTTCCATTGAGCTAAGTATTATTTTCATAAAACCAAACCAAAACCTATGTTTAGCTCTCTAGCTTATAGTCTCTAGAGACCCTGCCAGCCAGGTATCATTTGTATGTTTTATTTAAAGAAAAAGTTCTCAGAGAATTATTTTCTCATTCTGTCCACTCATGTGAAAATTTTAAAGTTATGTTCATTTCTATGTGTTTTTTCTAGTTTGTTTTACTTCTCTTGAAATGGGTTTCAATTTTGTTATCCACATAACGTATATGCAAATAGATATAACTCAGTAATCAACATATCATAATAATAATCAGTAATCAATACAAAAAACACCAAAGAGTTAGCTTTCCAAGTCCATGTAGTTCTTTGTAAGCCCTCGCGCTGGTTTGGCAATGTGACATGCCTTTTTTGTAAAGTAAGGAAGTAGAGAGGCGTAAATTGTACAAAGCAAGTATCGAGTACTGGAAAAGTTCCCCATTCCTTAGAGAAATGGACTGTGCATTTACTGTTTAAACCAAAACTTTCAGAAAATATTGTTTGGGCACCAGCCTAGCAAAGGAGTAAGGGGCCATTGGGAAAAGAGTGGATGGTTTTAGCTTTGTCCTTTTTGAAGCTTACAGTCTGAATGGTGAAATAAAATTAACATAAGGAAGCCATTTGGTATGAGTAAGACCCTGAGGTTTAGAATTAGGCAGAAATTAATTTGAATTCTTCTTTGGCCCCTTTATAGCTGTACAATTTTGTGAAAGCCCCTTACCTTTTATGGCTCATTTTCCTCATCTTTATTTTTTTATTTTTTTTAAATGTTTATTTACTTTTGACAGAGAGAGAGAGAGAGAGAGAGAGAGAGAGAGAGAGAGAGAGCCTGATCAGGGGAGGGGCAGAGAGAGAGGGAGACAGAATTGGAAGCAGGCTCCAGGCTCCGAGCTGTCAGCCCAGAGCCCGACGCAGGGCTCGAACTCACAGACCATGATATCATGACTTGAGCCGAAGTCATTCGCTCAACTGACTGAGCCACCCAGGCGCCCCTCCTCATCTTTAAAATAGAGATGCTGGGGTACCTGGGTGGCTCTGTTGGTTAAGTATCCAACTTTGGCTCAGGTCATGATCTCACAGTTCTTGAGTTTGAGCCCTGCATCAAGCTGTGTGCTGACAGCATGGAGCCCGCTTCTGATCCTCTGTCTACCTCTCTCTCTGCCCCTCCCCAGCTTCCACTGTCTCTATCAAAAATGAATAAACATAAAAAAATAATAAAAAAATAAATAAGTAAAATAGAGATGCTAGTATCTACCTCATGTTGAGTTGAGTAGCTCCCAGATGTTTTTACAGAAGTGGCATCCAAACTTTATAAATCTCTATAACCTCAGAATTTAACCCAATGGCCAGTGTGTAGAGTCTTAATAAATATTTGTTGTAATTTTAATTGTAGCAAAATAAAAAATATGCTCCAAAACAAAAATCCAGATTTTATAAATGGCTGCTTTCAAAGATTTTTTTTTTTCCCTAGAAACCAGTGTGATTGCTAGGAGTATTAATCATGAGTATTTACAGTAATACATTTATTAGGTAAATTTGGCACCATATGGTGTGCTGGTTTAGATGGTTCTAATTCTTTATTAATAGGTATATGGGGCTCTGGGGTAATGGGTTGCTGGAGCCATATGCTATTCAGGAGACAAATTTAGTATATGGTGACCTTGCTACAGGATCGAGTAGTATAAAAAAAGTGAATTGAAGTGAAAGAAATGCTTAGGTTAACACAACAAATCTGATAATTAACCAATGTGGCGAGGACCATTCTGCTCCAAAAATAATCAACAATATGATCAGCATGAATTAATGTTGTTATGGGCTAAAGGTTTCAACATTTTCCTTGTTAGGAAAATCACCTTTTAAATGATCTCATGGGGTTTTGAACAAACAGCAAAGCTCTTTTATAGAAACCCCACACTTTAGAAGCCAGCAAAGAGAAATGGATCTCTCTGTAATAGTTTCTGGGTGTGGGCTTCCATATTCAGTTCCAAAAATCCTGAGGGAAATAAACAGCTGTCCAAATGAAATGCTGAAAGGATATCCCTGGACTAATAGGTAATCTTAGAAGGGCATCACAGCAAAGCATATGGATGGTGGCTGTGAATATTGAAGAAAGGGATATGGACATCTTTAGCCAAGACAATGCTTAGAATAACCTATTAAGTAGTACTTGAACGGTGCTGTGTTGAAGGCAAACTGACTTCCTCCTCATCTAAATCCAGTATACATGTTTTACCAGCCCCTGAGCTCTTAGTTTATTTATTACTCTTCTATCTAATTTTCCCTCCCATCCTTTCCTCATCCCCTCTTCTCATTCTGGGTGAGTAGAGTCACTATCAGGGCTGGGGTCATAGATGGCATGTAATCAAGAGCATGGCAATGAGGAAGACAGGAAATTGTAGGTTCCCCATTAATTATGTTTTCCACCAATTTAAGGATTCACTGTATAACAGCTAAGAAAAAGGAAAAGACAGCAACAGTAACGTTAATGATAATACAATAACCAACAGTTACAGAGCACTCATGAGGATCTAATCATTGTGCTGCTTGCTTAGATTATCCCCTCCAGTCTTCTTAACAGGCTTGCTTTAATTTGGAGACGCAAAACTAAGCTAAGATCCCTTAAGTAATGTGCATGAGGAGTTTGTGGATATGATTTATCAGAAAGAAATTCTTTCACCAGGGCTCGTAATAATAATGAACGCACTGAACTAGGTGCTGAATCTATCAAGTGGCTGTCTTGGACTCCTCTAGGAGCCACAAAGCCAATGGGAGGGAGTCGGGGTTTTGCTACAACCTTGATTATTCAGAGAAAATAGTGTTGCTGCTACACATTAAGAAGAGGACATGTGTGGCAACTGGGGAGGATCCTCACCAAATATTATAGGTACTGGAAGAAATATGGGTAAATTATTATTTTTTTTCATTTTTATTCACAAAAACCAGACACTTGACATTTTATACCCAACTTTAGCTAAAAGAAAAGACACAAATGTTAAAGTCTATACACAAGGCCTAATTTGCTAATTTTTTTGTCTAGTTATTTTGTTTTTTTAATTTTTGTTTATTTTTGAGGAAGAGTGCAGGTAGGGGAGGGGCAGAGGGAAAGGGAGACAGAAGATCAGAAGCAGGTTCTGTGCTAATAGCAGTGAGCCCAATGTGAGGCTCGAACTTGAGAACCAGCAGATCATGACATGAGCCAAAGTCAGATGCTCAACTAACTGAGCCACCCAGGTGCCCTGTCTAGTTATTTTCGTGTCTCATAAATACAGACTTGCCTTTTACTTCATCATTTTATCTTCTGGAAGATCATTGTAAGTGAGCAGGGATGCCCGAGACTTCAGCTGGTTCATTTATTGGGTGTCTGCAAGCTTGCTCTGAAAAGTCTAAATCCCTGCACTGCACTTCCCAGTAAAGTTTAGTGCTTATGGCAATTCTTCCATTGGGGAGAGAAATGAGCAGGTGAGGCCAAAAGCAGCATCTGTGACTTGCTGGGATCTTCTGGCATTGTGTGCATAATTTCCACTTCAAAGAGCTCAGAGACAGCTTGGCGATAGTTCACTGCAGCCCTGGCTTGTCAACTAGTCAGAGTTATCTTTGGTACAATTACAGTTGGTAAAAAATTATTTACAGTCTTCTGATGTCAGAGAAATGAAGACCCTCAGAGTCCATGTGGTTTCATTTCCTCAAAATGCAAATGAAGAAATTATGAAATTCATGTGTTCAGCTTCTTCATTCTACAGTATTCATTGAACCCCTCTAATATGCCAGAAGAAGGATAAAAAGATACAAAATCATTCCAGGTTGGTGGTTGGAAAGGCTAACTTTTTTTTTTCTGTTTTTTTTTTCCCTGTGTTCCCAGCACCTATTTTAAGTCTGATCTATAGTAGGTGTTAAGTATTTGTAAGAAACACAAGGTTTTTTACCTATGTGTAATTACAGTTAATAAATGTCAGTTAAGTGCGATGAGTGGGAGCTGGCAAATGAGCAGCCTCAAAAAAAGATTAAGGAAATCAACCAATGTTATAGTCCAGCCAAAAGCAAACACAGAACTAAAATAATTATCTAGACCAGAAGTCTTTCTGTTTGAACCAATAGGCTTGCTTTCCAAATGAAAATGTTCTAAAGCATTTAAAATTGCTTAATAAAGAATTATTTCTTCATGGTGTACTGAACGAGAAATCTATCAGAACAAGAAAGATCTCAAACTATTATTCTTTAAAAAATACCTGTTGTTTTCAGTTCTAACATTACTTCTCATTATGAGGTAAATAATTGGATTAACTACCCTCCACTCACCCTAGTTCATCCTATCAGCTGCCAGCACATTTATTCCTTAGAATTTTCCCCCATTGGCCTTGGACAAGTGGAAAAGATTAGCATAAATAGAAATGGAGTGTTTTATGTAATAGTCATCTTATTAATCCCAGTATCCAGCCATCAGGGTCCTGGGTGTAGAAGGAAAGAGGAGGAGAAGAATAGGAGTTGTTCACCTAGGGGGTTAAGAGCTGCGTCAGCTCCTTGAGATGAAGAGATGAAAATAAATCCTCTGTATCACCGAAGCATGCGAATGCCATGAAATAGTTGGACCTGAATCAATATGTTGCATTTCTAACAGAAAAAATAAAAGTATTTTCATAGTTTATATATCTAGCTCCTCTGAAAAACATATGGATGAACCACTGGGCTGAGAATGTCGATCCCATTGTATTTGACTCTTTCAAGACCACACCTTTGGAGAGAGCGTTACCCCAAATAGTCATATCCAAAAAGCAATGTGTCTTCCATGCTTTCTGAGTGGCCCACTTTTGGCACTCCATTGGTGGGTCAAATACTAATAAAATTTTGTGTTATAGAAGCTACAAAGTAACGACAGTCCTACTACTGCTTTGGATTTGTGGTGTCCCTCCCCTTGGATAAGTTCAGTCTGATTTTGTGTATGTTAATGAATTCCTGCAATAACATTCAGAGTACAAAGTCTGCATTATTCTTTCCATTTTAGGAATGAATTAAATAAAGATTTATATATGATAGAGGATGATAGAGGTTGTGAAAGTAAGCATTGTGTTATGTGTTCTAGGTTTAACGGCAATCTAAGGAGCAGGAGTACATGGCAGTGATTGCTATAAGTGATAGCTTAAAAGGACTTTTGGAGTATTGCCATCTTATTTTTCAGAACGGGTTTTCTTAAAGATGTATTCATTTGTCCTCAAAAATATTTCTGAGTCAAAATATTGTTTGAGTCATTGAGGCTTTGGTGGTAAGCAAGACACATGGACATCTATTTCTCCTGTACTTGCATTCTCATCAGAGGAGAAAGGATGTTATAAGTGACATGGAGAGAATAACACTGGTTATGGTTTAGATAGAGGATAACCACCAAGGATGGTGGGGAAGGAATTATTACCTTTGGTTGTGTAACCAAGAGAGACCTCTCAAGAAATTACCTTTAACTTGAGACTTGATTGATGAGATGGTGTCACCCATGTAAAGATTTGGAGGAAGAGGAGAGAACAAATACAAAGGTTCAGAAAGCTATTATGGCATTTACTTGTTGGAAGAGTGAAGAAACCCCAGTGTCTGGAGTATAGTGAGCAAAGGGAAGTATGATGCCAGCTGAAGTAGGAGAGGATGGCAAAAGCCAGATCATGGAGGGCCTGTGGGCCAATTTTAAGGAGTTTAGTTTATTCTAAGGCAATTGGAATCCATTTGAGAATTGTATGCAGTAGACTAATAGGGGTTGCTGGCCAATGTGTGATGATAGATAATCTGACCTATGCCTTATTTTTTCAAACAGTCCTCTTTAAAAAATCATTTATTGATTTGACACTATTAAAGGAAGTTTACTATACACTTTGCAATGTTCTAGGGTTTTAGCAATGAGTAAGACATTCAACTGAGGATGGGGGAGAGACAGACAAAAACCAATAAAGACCATGAATAAAATACAAAGGATTCAAATGATGAAGAGTGGTGGAGTGAGATGGTTGAAATTTTTCTGGGTTTGAGACTTCTAGGTCTAATTTTAGTTTTTTTTTTTTTTAATTAAAGTTTTTTTAATTTAAATTATTTTTAAAATGTCTATTTATTTTGAGGTGGGGGAGAGGGGCAGAAAGAGGGAGAGAGAGAATCCCAAGCAGGCTTCGCACTGTCAGCACGGAGCCTGATGCGGGGCTCAATCTTGCAAACCTTGAGATCATGACCTGAGCCGAAATCAAGAGTCAGAATCTTAATGGACTGAGCCAAGTTTTGTTTTTTTTTATTTTTGAGCTGATTTTTTAAAACCCTGATGGCTAAGAGAGTCTTTTTTGTTTTGCCTGCTTTTATTTCCATTTGTTGCTTTTTTCCTGTTGTCCCCAGCTTTTTTTGCTGAAAGTCTTGTTTCAGGAAAACACTTTCTCTTCCCAAATAGAAATTAATTTATTATTTTGCTTTCTTTTCTAGGGACTCCTTTCCCTAAACTTTTACACATTAATTCTATTTATTCATCCCTTTTATAATTTTTTTTGTTCTTCCTTAGCCGTGTAAAAGTCCAGAAACTTATCTTGGGAAAAAAGTATTAATTCATTTATATTTTAGGCAGAGTATACCAGAGGAGTTACTTTGTGATTATTATAAGAGACCCACTAATCCTCCCTTTTTCCTCCTTCTCTCTCTTTTCCTTCCTTCCTTCCTTCCTTCCTTCCTTCCTTCCTTCCTTCCTTCCTTCTTTCCTTCCCTTCCTTCCTTCCCTCCCTTCTTCCCTCCCATCTTTCTTCCTTCCTTTCTTCTTTCCTTATCCTAAAATACTTTCTCATCTTTAAATATTTTAAAGGCAGCTTCTTCATAATTAATTCTGGTGTATAAGTTTTTTTTCCTGTAAAGAAGCAGTGGGGCAATAAATATAAGACCTTTTGAAGATCCTTTTAAAGAAAGGTTTCTTAGCCACAGCAATCTCTTACTTGTGAACTCTAACTTTTGATATTATTGGTGCTTTAGGATTAAGTTCCATTAAGAAAGAAAATGTTAGACGTGGTGCAAATTAATAGGAAATGTTTTTGCTTGTCCACTAAGACTTGGAAAGACCATTTTTAGCCTGATGCCTCCCCACCACTTTTTTTTTCTGGTGTTTTCATGATAAGAAGAAAAGGACTGCATTTGGCTGCTATTTTCAGTGATCAAAAACATATATTTAAGTAGTTGATTTTATTAGTAGGATTTTCCTAGAAGCTGACTCTACACCAAAAATATCCTTGAGGATATAGCCCTCAAGGATGTTTCTGCCAAATGTGTTAAAGTATTTGTAGGGAAAATATGGCTTTATAGAATTTTCATGTTTTTCAAAATGGCTACTGATTTTCTCAATGAAGATATAGCACTAATTTTCTGAAAAGAAAATGACTTTATTAACTGAAGAAAACTAAGATAATTAATTTATATAAATGTGTTTGCTCTACCAGAGTCCAACATTTCTATTTCATATATTCTTCCTTTTTTAGAAAGGTTACTTGGGAACCATCTAGATATGACCTACAGACATCCCTGAAAAGTGACTATTCAGTCTCTGCTAAACACATCTGGGGATGATTTTTTTTTTATCATATTTGGGGGAAGGGGCCTCATTCTTTCTCTGGATAGCCCTAGAAAATATCTCCACACATTATGACCTGTGACCTTGAGTCCTGTTATTTTTACTCATCATTCTCCATTCTACCTTCCTGAGCAGCATAGCCCTTCCATATGACATCCTATGTATTTGAAGATGGCTGCCAGGGCTTCAAGAGCTACTTGTTAAATATCCTGAGCTCATCCAATTGTTCCTCATGTGACAGCACTTTGAGGTCTCTTTGCATAATGGTGACCTTCCTCTTGAGTCTGACTTTTAGGATCCTATTAAAATAGTATGAACAGAGCTACTTAAAATAGTATGAACAGTGCAATCATCTCAGAGTAGAATCAGACCAGGACCTCCCTCATGAAGTACCTCCTAGGAGACCCTCTGTAATCTGGTTTCTTTTTTTACTTCTCGAGTACTTTTTCTCTCACACTTTCCTCTGTGCCTCCAATCCAACCATACTGGTTTCCTGTGCTGCATCTCCAGCAAGCCAAGCACATTTCTGGCTTTAGTCCTTGTCCTCGCCCCCCTTGCCTTCAACCTTATGTCCTCAGAAGGCACCTGATGTCCTTTCTGCTCTCATCTCAGTCGATCACCTCAAAGGGCCCTGCCCTGCCTATCTCATTAAAATAGCCTACCTTTCCCCAACATGACTATCCCCTTATCATGCTTTATTAGCACTTAAAACTCCCAGACATTCTGTTAAACACCACTTTGCTAGGGTTTTGCCTGCCATCATTATAATAATAGCATCGTTATTAAAGCAGGGACTTCATTATGTTCACTGATGTCTTTCCAGAACCCAGAAGAGTACCTAGCATATAGGAGCTTAATAAATATTTGTGAGTATATCAATTAATTTACTTACCCACACAGAGATTATCTTTGGGCAGAGGACACAGAATAATGTTTTCATTACATACTTAACAGTACATATAGCCATACACTAAAGAATTATCTGACTTACAGTAAACCCTAACAGCATTTGGGCTTTCGGATATTAAAGAGTAACGTGTGTGTGTGTGTGTGTGTGTGTGTGTGTGTGTGTGTGTGAGAGAGACAGCACGTGATTTGAAGACCTGTGTCGAAGCCCTCTCGATTGCAGAACCTGGAGAATGACAAAAGTGCATGAAGTGAAGGAAAGTAAGCCAGCAAGACTGCTCACTGCACATGAATTTCCAAGGATATAGTTGCTCTTGAACAATCACACTCAGTATATCAAAATAAGCGCTTTATTGAGTTGGGTAAAAGGAGTTACTAGCGAGACTGTAAATTCTCTTTCAGAACAAATGATAACTGAGCCCAGGAGCCCTTTTGTCCTGGGGGGAGGGGGCATAAATTCCCTGAAAGTATCTGTCGCAGGGAATTGCTCTGCATTCATCATGTCCGCCTCCTGCATCATTCATGAATGTCATAAGAGTCTAAAGAATTGGCACTTCATAGCGAAGATGATTAAATAGCCATTATCCTTGTCTCTCCTGCTGCACATTGCTTTTAAAGAGATCCCATTCAGGTTGTGGCATTCCCTGTCCAACCCCCTCTTGTTTCTCACCTCCTGAGGTCTCAGTGTTGGATCGAGAAAGCATTGTGCATACTCAGCCTTGCTTATGTTGAGACTTCTGAACAGATTTGTGGACTAGCACTGTTCCTCTATAAAAAAAAGCTTAGGACTTGGAAAAAATGTCATAAAGCTCAAAGTATATCCTCTTCCAGGGAGTACAGAAATTCCAGCTTTAACTTAGATGTTGTAGTGATTAGGCTGTAACTTTTTCAGATATTTTCACTCCTCTTTGCTTTTACTTCCTTGTGGACTAAGAATAATGAGTCAGAACAGGACTCCTTTATATATGATTTTTTATTTTATGCACTCAAATGTAAGGCTTCAGATCATTATGTACCCAATAAAGCATATACATGAAGAGTAAATACTGATGTAACAGAGTATAAGATATGAGATCTTAGTTCTGTCTCCTCTTCTGACCCATTTCTTGTCACATATACACATATTTCTATATTCTCTCCCTCTGTCTCTTTCTCTGTCTGTCTCCCTCTCTCTCACACACATATACACATACACATACAGTTAAACCTGCTCCGTAGTGATTCTCACTACACATCCTTAAGTGATAGAGTCTAAATGGATGAATTAAAATTGATCAATAAACAATTTTTAAAGCACTTACTTTAGAGGCAGCATGAAGAATATAGGAAGGGTACTGGACTGGAGTCAGGAGAGAGTTCTAATGTGGCTCTGCCACTCATCAGCTGTCACCTTGGACAAATTCTGTAACCTCTTTGAGCCTCAGTATTTGCATCTATAAATGAGGACACCAAATATTGGCCCTTAAATTCTCCCTTCAGCTCTTACACTACATGATTTTACGTGTCCATCAAGGGACTCAGCCATCATGGGGACACAAAGAAGAGCATGACACCTCCATCACCTGAAAGGAATTTTTAATATGATGATTTCCATGTCCATGTAACCCCTAACCCCTTCTGGGCAACTGGGCAACGAGCTTCAGCATTATGCAGGTGCTGGACCCATATTGTCATCTTTTTTTTTTTTTTTAATTTTCTTTGTTTTACATCTATTTATTTTTGAGAGACAGAGAAAGACAGAGCACAAGTGGGAGAGGTGCAGAGAGAGAAGGAGACACAGAATCCAAGGCAAGCTGCAGGCTCCAAGCTGTCAGTACAGAGCCCAATGTGGGGCTTGAACTCACAAACTGTGAGATCATGACCTGAGCCGAAGTAGGACACTTAACCGACTGAGCCACCCAGGCGCCCCTCCCATATTGTCATCTTTGTGAAATATAGATTATTTTAAAAAATAGTAGTGTGATTTATGACTGTAGTTTTCACATAGTTAACACAAGATATCTTTATACCCCTGTTGTTTGTGGGCTCCTCCCCAGAGATTATGACTTTAGGAAGAATATTCACTCTAAAGTAAAACTTTGGACACATGTTAAGAGGTCAAGTCAGATGGGTAAATTGGGGAAATGGAATCACCCCTGGTTGGAATCAGTAAGAGGAGCCCCTTCAGAGAACACGTGCTCCCCTTTTGCTGAAGAAGTCTTACCAGCAGTGCCTCTAGTTCACCAGTTGCTTCAATGCAGGTAGACACTTGGAGCTTTACTTTGTCCCCTGGAAGGAACTCTTCACTCCGTGTTAGCCTGGCTTTCTCAGAAACGGGGAGGACCAGATTGAAATGCCAGCCTTGGCACTTTACATTCTGCTGTTCCAGCCATGTGAGTCTGATTCGTTCTTGTGGCTGGTTTAAGAGAGATTAAAAGGAGCAAAGGTGTTCTCTGAGTGTCTTGATCTGCACCATGGCAGCTAGAGTCAGAAGCAATGATGACAATGGGAAAGGGAATAAATCCTTGAGAGTGATGTGTATGTGATCTCTGGGAAGCAGATCCTGTGTTCACATGGAGGCTTCAAATACTAGGTCATTGCTTTGGAGAATCTTGCATCACCCAATAAAACCTACCACCTATGTGACACAATGTGAGGCAAAAGCTGAGCCTGAGAGATAAGGACAGACAGGATATATGGCTGAATAAAGAACTTTCAATTTCCTTTACTTAGTAGATGGACAAGTATCACATCATTAAAAAAAATAGCCACATCAAAAAACAGCTTTCAATCTGAGCACACATGAGCAATGCCTGAATCTTTTCACATGATTGAATTAATCAGAAGCCCTCATCTAACAGGGAGAAGCACTGTATTAATTTAAATATGGCAGGTGCTATCTAAGTTTATTGCAAGAGCTAAAGACCAATTATCTTGTATTTTTCCATAAAATTGCATTTTCTAAAAAGAGACTGGTGTGTCTGAATATATCCATCATAACAAGTCTTTAAGCTTTGATGGAAGTGACTGCTGTTTATTTGCAGAATGTCATATCTGTACTGTTGAATCAATGCTAAAGATCCATGTTAGAACTAAGAAGAGGACCTGGGAAATTAGTTTTTATGGACTTGCAGAATGGCTTTGTGAATAGACGCATACGGCCAGGACCAGGTGTACAGAAAGTGCCTTGCTCCAGGGCTTGGGGACTAGAGAGCAGTTTTTAAAATAGGGATAATGCAGTCACCTCCCACAAGGCACACGGTGAGGAACAAGTAAGAAAATTGTTTTCATTATCTGGTCCTAGAGCATAGGCACACTTTCAGGGGATGTGGGGAGGTGCTGTGGGGAGACAGAGAGACTGAGGTGGAGGATGTGTTTGAAATATATTTAATTAGGCAGGAGAGATGAAAATCACCAAGTATTAGCAAAGGGCAATTGTCTTCCTAAAAGTAATAAAGGAAGAAAAATAGAAGCTATAAGCTGAAGCTTTGAAGGGGATAAAATATTGAGAAAATGAGTAGCTAATGTATTCAGAGGAAATCGGTTTAAAAAATAAACTGTAAACTAATTACACAAATATTATGTAATAATGCAATGGTGTGTTTGTCCATTGGTAAAAGGATAGAGGTTAAATTTTGTTGAGTGAATAATGAAAAATGGCTTTGGACTAGGAATTGACTTTGACCCATTTTGTTCTCTTATGTGACTCTTGGCTGCAGACTATCTTTGTTTTAAGAAAAGCAAAACCATCTAGACTAATATTCCCAGAGATTTATTTCATTTTCTTCAGAAGAAGAGAAATTTTATGTATATTAAGCAGAGTTACTATTATATCAAATTGCCTTTGCTGCCCCATGTTATACCCACAGACAAAACAAGCAACATAGGGCTCAGCCAGAAAGTAGTGCTAAGTTACAGCCTGTCACATCGTGGAATATTATGCAACCATTTAAAATGGCAACTATGATAATACAGAGAGGTTCAAAAACCGTATTAGACAAGCAATGCAAAATTACGTAAGCACTATGATTACAACCGCATGCAAGCTATGCATTTCTGTCACTGAAGACTGGAGAAAAAGGCAAATATCTATATGTTCAATGAGTACTATTTGGGCACATCAATTTTACATTATCATTCAGGTTTTCCAAATGCCCAATAATACATGCTTGGGAAATTGGTGTGCAGGATCTGGGTACATTCTATAATGACACAATAGCACAGTCTCCCTTGGGACTTAAAACCATGGTACTGGTCCTTTATAATCCTGGAGCTCTAACCAAACCCTTGACTGTTACCGTACAGCACACGAAACTCAGTAACCCCAAAATTACTTTGTCATTTTTATGCCCTAAACGTGCTTCCTTTTATATCTACAATTTTAGTTAGTTACCCAAACTTGAACATTCTGAGTCAACCTCAATGCCTCTCTTTTCTCTTCCCCAAATATCAAATGGATCACCAAACCCATTCACTCTTCACATCTTTATTACCCACTTCTTCCTCTCATTTCTCTCTTTCACTGACCAGTTTCAGCTGACAACTCTCATGTCCTGGCTTTGGCACTGGCCTCCATCTAGAGCGACATGGACACAGTTCTCTCCTTCTGTTGTCTGCACCAAAGACAAAATTCTTTTCCTGAAACACAGATAAGGTCATGCCTTCCCGTTGACTAAGGCCATTTTCAAACGGTTTAAACATTAAAATCATTCTGAAAAAATTTTTACATTGGGGTGACTTTAATATATTTGCTAAACAAAAGTTATGTGTTTCAGAAAGCTAAACATGATTTGGTGGAAGATGCTGTATTGTAGGGATAATCCTTGAAATAGCTCTGTTAATAAAATACAAAACCAAAATTACTATGAGGAAAACACTGGCTTGCCTATTAAGATACTGGCTCATCTGGTAAGGGACAGATAACTTCATGTGGCCTTTTGTGCTCTGCAAAGCTCTTAGCAGCCTATTTTCCAGACCTGTCTTTGCTATTCTCAGCCCTACACACCACCCAAAAGTTATGATGTTGTTTGTGTTCCCAAAAAATATATTGTGTCTTTTACACCTTTACTCATGGCCTCCCAGTGGAATGTCCTTCCTCTCCTATCCCAACACTTAGCTACAAGTCTTTTTTTTTTTATTTGATATATTTCTTTGACATATTTTCATTTTATTTTTATTCTTCCCAGTTTTATTGCGACATAATCAACATGACATATAACATTATATTGGTTTAAGGTATATAACATAATGATCTCACTAATATGTGTAATCTAAATAAAATGAATTCAGGATTGATGGTTGTCCAAAGCAGGGTGAGGGGGATGGGGAAAATGGGTGAAGGTAGTCAAAAGGTTCAAACTTCCAGTTGTAGGGGACATCTGGGTGGCTCAGGTGGTTAAGTGTCCAAATCTTGATTTTTGTCTCAGGCCATGATCTCATAGTTCATGGGTTCAAGCCCCATGTATTGGATCCTCTTTCTGCCCCTCCCCTGTCCATGCATTTTCTCTTTCTCTCTCTCTCTCAAAATAAATAAACTTAAAAATAAGGCATCTCAAACTTTCAGTTATAAGATAAGTAAGTTCTGGGGATGTCATGGACAGCATGGTTACTATAGTTAACAATATTGTATTACATACTTGAAAGTTGCTAAGACAGTGAATCTTGAAAGTTCTCATGACAAGAAAACATCTCTAACTATGTAAGATAATCAATGTTAACTTATTATGGTAATTATTTCTCTCTCTCTCTCTCTCTCTATATATATATATATGTATATATGTATGATAATTTCTATATCATGTATATGTATGGTAATCATTTCTGTATATATGTATATATATGTGTATATATGTATCTCTCTATATAGATATATATCTCTTTGTATAGAGATCTCTCTATAGATCTCTCTGTATATATCTCTCTATAGATATGTATATATATATATATGTATATATATATATATATATATATCTCCATATATCTATGTAGATATAGATATATCTATATATATACAGATCTCTCTATATATATCTCTCTATAAAGATGTATATATAATATACTGCATATTATATTTAATATATATAATTATGTAGTACAAGTCTTTATTTAAAGCTGCTGACTTTTCTCTGTGGGTTCCTATCTCATTTTGAACATATCTCTACTATAGAACTTGTATTGTATATACAATGTTCTTAGTACATAGAAAGGACTCAACAGACTTTTTTTTTTGTCATATCATTGTGTTTAATTTTAACTGATTGAGTGCTCTGTTTTTCTTCTAAGAATAGATTACTTTGACTATACTCACTTTTAGTTAGTTTTAAAGTCTACTAAAGATAGTCTCCATTCTTTATTCTTCCTTTTAAAATTTTCTTGGAAAATTTTACACACTTATTTTTCTTTATGAACTTGAGATTCTGTTTAGAGGTAATTTAAACATTAACATGCTTATTGATGTATTCACATTTTCCTTCAGTAACATCATATGTATCTTCATATATATGGACATGTTTTGTGTGCTCCAAAAATTATAGTTTCCTTTCTATAGCTTTTCTTTATATAGCTTTCTTGTTATATTATTTTACAATATTTTATAGATTTTTGTTACTGTGGTTGGGATTTCTCTTTCTCACTTCAACCTGGTAGTTACTATTATTTTTTTAAATGTTTATTTATTTATCTTGAGAGAGAGAGAGAAAATGCATGCATGTGAGCAGGATAGAGGCAGAGAGGGAGAGAGAGAATCCCAAGTAGTCTCCACACTGTCTGTGTACAGCCTGACATGGGGCTTGATCCTGCAAATCATGAGATTATAACCTGAGCCAAAATCAAGAGTTGGACGCTTAACTGACTGAGCCACCCAGGCAGCCCCATAGTTACTGTTATTAAAACAAGCTCTTGATTTTTTTTAGCGTGGTAAAATATACAGAACGAAAAAAATTACAGTTTTAACCATTTTTACATGTACAGTTCAGTAGCATTAAGTACATTCCCATTGTGATACAACCATCACCACCATCACCAAAACTTTTTCATCACCCCAAGCTCAAACAGTTGTCTCTGATAGAAAGGACTCTCTCCTATGATAGTAGTTGCCTAGCAAACAGTTGCTTCCCACCCCCTCTCTGTTCTAATAACCACTATTCTACTTATGTCTCTGTGAACTTGATTACTCTAGGTATCTCATATAGGTGGAATCATATATTTGTCCTTTTGTATCTGGCTTATTTCACCTAGCATAATGTCTTCAAGTTTCATCATATAGTAGATTTCAGGATTTCATTTGTTTTTAAAGCTAATATTCCATTGTGTATACAGACCCATAGTTTTTTTAATCTATTTATCTAGTTACCACTTTGGGACTACTGTGAATACTGCTGTTTTGAAGATTGGTGTACAATTGTACAATGTCCGGTTGAGTCCTTGCTTTCTTTCTTTCTTTCTTTTTTTATTTTTGTCATGCACTTAGAAGTAGAATTGCTGGACCACTGGACCATATGGTAATTCTATCCTTAAGTGTTTGAGGAACTGCCATACTCTTTTTCACACTAGCTGTACCATTTTATATTCCTACCAGTGGCACAAAAGGGTTTCAATTTCTCCACATCCTTGTCAGCATTTATTTTGTGTCAGCTTGACACAGAATTAGAATTACAATCTAATAGCCATGGAATATGAAGTGCTAACTCATTATGATTTTGATTTGTAGTCCCCTCATGATTATTGATGTTGAATATCTTTTCATGAGCTTAGTGGCCATTTATATACCTTTGGGGAAATATATATTCAAGTCTTTTCCCCATTCTGTAACTGAGTTTTTTGTTTTGTTGTTTGAATTGTAGGAGTGCTTTATATAGTCGGGATATTAATCCCATGTCACACATACGATCTGCAAGTATTTTCTCCCATTTTGTGGGTTATGTATTCTGTTGATAGTGTCCTTTAATGCACAAGTTTTAATTTTCAAAGTTTAATGTATCTATTTTATTCTTTTGTTGCCTGTTCCTTTGGTGTCATATTCAAAAAAACAAACAAAAGACAGAACAAAAATCATTTCCAAATTCAGTGGTTTGAAGCTTTTCTCCTATGTACTCTTCTAAGAGTTTTATAGTCTTAGCTCTGTTAGGTCTTTGATGCATTTTGAATTAATGTTTGTATATGCTATAAGCATCCAACTTCACTTTTATGCATATGGATATGTAGTTTTCTTAGTGTCATTTATTCAAAAGATTATCATTTCTCCATTGAATGGTCTTGGCTCCCTTGTCAAAAATCATTTAACCATCTATACAATAGTGAAAAGCTATTGATTTTTTATGTATTTACTTTGTATGGGACCAACTTATCAATTGATCTCATTAATTTTAAGTTTTTAGATGAGTTATTAGAGAGATGTATGTATCCAATCATATCTTTAAAAATTATTATATTATTTCCCAATATTTTACAGCTTATTTCATTTTATTGCTTATTTTAATAAGAACTTATAAAACAATGTTGAATAATGTTGCAGTAATGAACATCTCTATGTTCTTGATTTTAATGGCAAAGAATATATAATTTTACTATTTAATATGATGTTCAGTGTGCTTTTAATAGTCTCTATCATATTTATAATGCTCTTTTCAATTCCTATTATAAGTAGAGTTTTTGAAAGAATGACTGCTGAATTTTTTCAAATACTTTTTAAAATCCTAAATAGAATTACAATCTAATTCTACCTTAATTAGGTGATATAATGATCTTTGCAAGTAGATACCTTTATGTTGAGATACACTATTTCTCATATTCCTGAAATGATATATTATTCTTTTAATGTATCATTGAGGTTTATTCAGAAGAAATCTTTAGTCAGTATTCATAAGTGAAATTAGTCTAGTGTTTTGTTCTGTTTTTATGCAATATATTTATTAGGTATCATTATTACAAATATGTTGAATTTGTAAATGAATTGGGGGAGATTTCTGACCTTGCCTGTGGTCTAGTATGATTTCAATAACTTAGGAATTACCTTTTCTTCGAAAGTTAGATAAAACTTATTTGTAAAATCATCTAGTATCTTTTGCATCACCTGTATCTTTTTAAATAGGAGAATTTGAATCACCTTTCCAGTAGTTTCTGAGGTCATTTGTCTATTAAATGTATCTACTTTTTCTTAGAAACCTTTGGCAAATCATATTTTCCTAGAAGTGATGAGTTTCTTCTGGTTTTAAATATATTTATCTAAAGATGTATAAAATATTCTTTTTTATTTTATATATCTGTTGTTATATCCCCTTTATAATTTCTACCATTATACTTTTCCTCTTTTAATTTTTCTTATTTATGGTTTTTCAGGGATTTATATACTTTCTGTGACATTTTAAAGTATAGGCTTTGTTTTTTTTTAACTCTTCTATTAGTTTTTAAATATGTTGGATAAATTTCAGTTTTTATTAATCATCACATACTAGCTTATTAATTTTACTTATGTTCATAATAGTGCCTTAAGTTGAAAGCTCAGTACATTTATATTCATTTTCTTTATTATTATTTGGGGTATTTTCTTCTGAGTAAAGCTTCATCTGTAGTTTATAGGACTTGATATAAAGCAGTCTCTTTTCATTAATATTCTAATTATTGGGGATATATATATCCGTGTGTGCATGTGTTGTTCTATAGCAATCATTAAGGATTTCTATATCAACAAGAGTATGATCAGTTTTACAAGTGCTCCAATCTGAAATGTATATGAATCACTGAATGTGCTCCTTTTCTTAGGTCAGATTTCTATGTAACTTATTACGTAATTATCTTGGTCATCCTTTGCCAATTTATTTAACAAGCACTTCTTGTGCCCTTTTGTGATCTAGACACTATGATAGTTGCCAGGTTTTCTTTACTATTATGTACTCTTCTAGGTGTGAAAGAAGAAAATTAGAATTCACTTAGACTAAACAAGTTAGCTATTGAGAATTTTATATGAGATGGACAAAGTTGCAACTTTATAACACAGACCATTAAAACCATGTATTCAAAAGGTGAATACCTTCTTTTCCTGCTTTGCCCTGACTTTACTCTTGGGTCAGGGTTTATTTTCATCCAAGTTCTTTCTCACGTAGGAACCATGGCCACAGCAACTGTGTAACTCTTATGGCAAAATTCTATCATAAGGAATTTTTATCATTATCCATAAGGATGGAGTGTTCCTGTTGTTCTAGGTTACAAAAAAAAAAAATTCAGTAAAGTTCTCTGACTGGTCCAACTTGGGTTTATTTATCACATGTTAGCTAATAAGCTGTATGTAAGGGGCAAAATCTTTTAAGGGTTTGACAATTTCCATTCAAATCACATGATATGGAAGAAAATAGTCATTTCCATATGAAGGGGCTTAATGTTGCAACACAAAGAGGGAAGATGTACTGGGTATATGGAATAAATAAATTCCCCTACAGATACAAAAAACTTTAGGCAGGCTCTTCACATTGAGGTGATCACCATAAATAATTGAAAACTAAATTATTTCTAGGGTTCTGTATAGTGTGCATGGTAGCTATTTTGATCCTTACTGCAACTTTTTGAGATGAGTAGGTAGAAGTATCATCATCTGCTGAATAATGGGGAAACTGAGGCACAATGAAGATAAATGATTGTTATAGAAGAGACCATAATATTTGAAGTTTCTTTCATTTTCTTAATACTGGCATGGGTTTTATGATTAAGAAATATGTATTTCATAGAAGCAGGAGTCAATGCCCTTAAAAATATTAGCTGACTTTCCCAGGAAAATCTTGTCTTATGAATTAGAGCCTCAATACACTGAAGTCATCTGTTTATAGTCCTTGGTTCTTTGAAAGTGTGAAGTCCATATAAATCCAGCATTTAAGTCAAACACTATAAATAAAGAGTCAACCACTCTTCATCTGTATTTCTTTTTGAGAGAATATTCAGTACTTAGAAATCCCTTGATTGCTTTTATTAGAGAAGGTATTTCAAAGCTATGGAATAAAAAGAGGAAAAGGAGGCAGATACATGCCCTCTGAATCTCCCTTTTATTTTGTGTCCATAAGATGTCATCAGAAGGAATGAGTTTCTTTCTTTCTTTTTTTTTTTTTTTTTTTTTTTAGTATAATTCATTGTCAAATCGGCTAACATATAGTGTGTACAGCATGCTCTTGGTTTTGGGGGTAGAGTCCCGTGATTCATCACTTACATCCAATACCTAGTGCTCATCCCAACAAGTGCCCTCCTCAATGCCCATCACCCATTTCCCCCTCCCCCACACCCTTCATCAACCATCAGTTTGTTCTCTGTATTTAAGTCTCTTATGGTTTGCCTTCACACCTGTCTGTAACTATTTTTTGTCCCTTCCCTTCCCTCATGGTCTTCTGTTAAGTTTCTCAATTTCCACATGTGAGTGAAAACATAGGATATCTGTCTTTCTCTGACTGACTTATTTCACTTACCATAATACCCTCCAGTTCCATCCATGTTGCTGCAAATGGCAGGATTTCATTCTTTCTCATTGCCAAATAGTATTCCATTGTGTGTATGAAGCACATCTTCCTTATCCATTCATCAGTTGATGGACATTTAGGGTCTTTCTATAATCTGTCTGTTGTTGAAAGAGCTGCTATAAACATTGGGGTACATGTGCCCCTATACATCAACACTCCTGTATCCTTTGGATAAATTCCTAGTAGTGCTGTTGCTGGGTCATAGGATAGTTCTATTTTTAATTTTTTGAGGAGCCTCCACACTGTTTTCCAGAAGCTGCACCAGTTTGCATTCCCACTAACAGTGCAAGAAGGTTGAAGGAATGAGTTTCTTAAAAAATGCTACAGAAAAGTCTGATGAATAATTATAAAATGATCATTTTTATTTTTATTTTCATTCATTTATATTTTGTCTAAGGACAAATGTATACATGATCTTTGCACAATGTAATATAAAATAGAATAATGGCATTGCTATTCTTAAATATGTTGCATTTCTTTTCTATTGTGTATTCTTGTTAGGTTAACTCTAAGATGTATTCATATATATGTATATTTTACTAAAAACAGTTTGCAGCGTGATTTAGGAACTGAGGGGTATCATAAAACAATTTGACTAAAGATGGGTGTGAGTTTATTCTCTGAGCCTGCCAAAAATTCACCAAAGAAAAATTATTCAAATGTTTTTGTAGTTAGCTTTCTTTTATAATTTGGAAGCTCTGTTCCCCTCCACCTAGGAGATATTATGAACCCTAACTGATGAGTATTTATAAAATATTTCCTCATGGTGATGAAATGACAAAAAGCTGAGAAGGATTAATGGGCAGATACCTGAATGACAGTGTGAAGATATGAAAGTATAGGTGAGCCAAGTTTTATTGATTAATTCAACAGCATTTATTTCCTGAGCATTCAGTGTTGATAGAGAGATAAATTAAACAGCCCTGTCCTCCAGGAGCTCATGGTACAGAAGGGTTCTGGATTTTCATTTTGTTTGACAATCAAACTTAATATTTATTCTCTTAAACCTGAATACTGTGCAATTTCCTAGGACTTACTTTGTGTTTCTATATAAGAAACAAGCTTGGTTATGAAAGTTAAATTAAATTGGCCGGGAGATAATCTCCGAAATAAACCTTATGTAGAATCCACCCCTTCAGAATTTAGATTTTTATGAGTGTCGTGTAATTAATGAAGAGCAGCCTATTGTCTGACCTTGCTTTATGTACTTTGCAGAGAACAAGCTCATATTAAACCAATGTCATTTAAATAAAATAAAACGATCACCCCTATACTGCCATTTCCATTGTGAGGGAATTGAGTTTCCATCTTGTTTGTGGTTTTGTTTGGATTGATTTTGCTTGGGTTTTTTTTGCCAAATGTTAGAAAGCCATTGTTCTTTTTCTCTTCATCATCATTGCCATCTCTACACTCAATATACAGGTAAAAGGTAAACATATTAGGGATACATGTTGGCATAATGAAAAGAATGTAGATCATTGAGTTATATAGATCTGGATTAAATACCTGATTTCATTAGATCGTAAACAAGTTATTTTACCTCCTTCTATCGCTTCCCTCACCTTTAAAACTGGGATGGTAACTGTTATGGGCTGAATTGTGCATCCCCAAAATTCATACGTTGAACTCGTGACCCCCAGTATCTTCAAATGTCACTGTACTTGGAGACAGGGTACCTGAAGAGGTAACTGAGTTAAAATGAGGTCATTAGGGTACGCCCTAATCCAGTATGACTGGTGTCCTTTTAAGAAGTAGAAATTAGAACACTGAGGGGTAAAGAGACTAGGCCATGTGATGACACAGGGAGAAAACAGCCATTTTAGAAGAATCCGACCTCCCTCAATATCAGAATTCTAGCCTCCAGAATTGTAGGAAATAATTTTCTGTTGTTTAACCCACCCAGTCTGTGTTACCTTGTTATTGTAGCCCTAACAAACTAATTAATACAGAAAAAGATATCTAAAGTAGGGGCACCTGGGTGGCTTGGTAGATTAAGCATCTGACTTCAGCCTTGGTCATGATCTTGCAGTTCATGAGTTCAAGCTCTGCATTGGGCTCTGTGCCCACCGTTCAGAGCCTGGAGCCTGCTTCAGATTCTGTGTGTGTCTCTCTCTGCCCCCCGCTTCTCCCCGGCTGCTTGTGCTCTGTCTCTTAAAAAAAGAATAAACTTTAAAATTAAAAAAAAAAATCTAGGGGCATATGGGTGGCTCAGTCGGTTAACTGTCCAACTTTAGCTCAGGTCATGATCTCATGGTTCATGAGTTTAAGCCACTCATTGGGCACTGTGCTGACAGCTCAGAGCCTGGAGCCTATTTTGGATTCTGTGTCTCCCTCTCTCTCTGCCCCTTGCCCACTCACACACTCTCTCTCAAAAATAAATAAACATTAAAAAAATAAATAAATAAAAATAAATATCTAAAGTAAAAGTTATAGGAATTTGAAATATTGTATTATAGTGTATTATAACATATAATAAATGATTCATAAATATAGTTGGCATAGTGTTAATGTTAGTGGTAACATTAGTATTATAATTAGTATTGTTAAACACTACCAAAGGTTTGTGAAGGTAATAATCGTCCCAAACAAAAAAATCAATGAGTTTATAAAAATTATTATTATTTTTTTTTTTTAATTTTTTTTTTCAACGTTTATTTATTTTTGGGACAGAGAGAGACAGAGCATGAACGGGGGAGGGGCAGAGAGAGAAGGAGACACAGAATTGGAAACAGGCTCCAGGCTCTGAGCCATCAGCCCAGAGCCCGACGCGGGGCTCGAACTCACGGACCGCGAGATCGTGACCTGGCTGAAGTCGGACGCTTAACCGACTGCGCCACCCAGGCGCCCCTAAAAATTATTTTAAGTAAGGGGAATTTAAACATATCCCTGGAAGCTTTATTTTTAGATTATTTCTTTTTTTTTTTTAAGTATATTTGTTTATTTTGAGAGAGAGAGACAGAGAGACCACAAGCGGGGAAGGGGCAGAGAGAGAGGGAGAGAATCCCAAGCAGGCCCCACGCTGTCAGCACAGAGCCCATTTTTGGGTCAATTTCAATGTGGAAAGCATTTGAATACTCTATCACTAATCCATTTTTTCCTAGTGCAAGAGTTCTGAAATTTGATGAGTGAAAATAACTTTGTAAAAAATGTTTTGATGCAATGTGTTTCTAAAAATTTCATTATCTCTCAGACTCAGAAAGGGTCATAATTTACTTGTCAATACTCATGAATGTATCCAGAAACTATGTGTGATTTTCTTTTACTCAGAATTTGAGGGAGCACAGGTGTGTATAAGAAATCGTAGCAGGAGGTCATCTCAATTGTTGGCATAAGTTTTAGAAATAATATAACTATTTGGTTCCTCTTAGGATTCCCTGGAAAATTCATAATAATGTTCCCATAAAAAGATCCGACCAAGTATTTTGCCAAAATAGGGTTTGTACACATGTAATCATCCATGAAGAATCGTTCTTTTGGATAATATGACCAGAATTAAATAGTAGTGGACGTTTTTATTTGTAAAAAAAATAGGTTAATAGGTTGAATTTTAATTGGTTTCATATTTTTCTCCCACCAGCTTCTATGGAAGCTTTGGCCTTGGACACAATATATATAATTCACCATATGCACAGGTTTGAGTTCCAGTATTACCAAGCACATTTTATAACACACTGAACCAGTATTGGTTCTGCTGGGAAGTCTTTGAGTTGCAGTTTTCATTCCAGAATACTGGAACATGGTCTGAAATGTTGCTTCTGTGTTTCCGGGCTTAATGCCCTTTGTTTTTTGTTTTTGTTTTTGTTTTTTTGTTCCCTTTGGTTTTCATCGTGCTTCCTTCAAGAAAGAGGAAGAAATTGCCTCATACAGAGGGAGCCCTCACCTTGCCTGAGCTTTGTTTAAGAAATGGGGCTTGGCTCTCCCTGATTATATATTTGACTCCAGGCACCTTCTCAGCTGAGCAGTAAATCTGATCATTTCTTTGCCAAAGATAAAGGATGTTCTTTAAAATAGATGAAATTTCTCTCTTAACATTCAGTCGCTTCACTTTTGCTTTATTTAAGGCTTCTTTATCATCAGTTTTAGTGTTTATTTCAAAAAATTCAGAGTCGACAAGATAGATCATAATAAACCGCCCATTCAATAAATACATTGCAGGACTGTTTGTAAAATCTTTATCACTTACTTTGTACTCCCTAGGGGCTGCCTCTGTAGTGAAGAGGTTTTGATCATAGTTTTTCCATCTGCTATTCCTTCCTGTGGAGCTCTGGGTCCCCAGGGATTCCTTTAGGGAAACTTCATTCTATTGGCCAGCAGGCCAGCTGGATGAGGGGAGTTGAGGGCAGAGTCAAGGAAAGGAAGATCTGGTTCTGCTCTCATCTCCACCACTTAACATCAGGTCAAGTCATTTAATCTCCTTGAGTCTCCACTTTCTTTTTTATACAAACAGCAATGAAAATATTTGCCGTTAACACTTCAGTGGGTATTGGGGTAAGAGGCATCAAATGAGATGCTCCCAAAGAAAACAATTTGAAAACCATTCAGTGCTATGAACATATAAGGTCCTGCTGTGATGAACATTCCCAAAACATCCAGGGGGTGTGTGTAAGGGGAACCATAGAACAAACTGAGTAAAAGAAATTGAGAAACTGCTTTTTCAGGCCATCAGTCATTATGAGATCTTTGAGCTTTATGTCTCGGTTTGCTAGGAAAGATATTTGTCACTTCCAAGTCTTTCCATTTTGGTTTTATTAGCTATATAGTTAATTGATATGAATAAAATGTAGTTTTAAGTTAATAGCAATAACTCCATCTACAGACATAATATATTTTATATCATTGATGGTCCATTTATTTCCCAAAAGGATTTACCAATTTACAATAAAGAACACAAATGTGGATAAAGTTGATGAAAGAGTAGTAACAATAGAAATTAGGAATAGGGAGCCTGAAGTAATAGAGGAAGACAGATATATACCTTGGTATCATGAGATTTTATACTAAGTTCTCAGGCAATGTTCAAAGAGCACTGGAGTAGGAGTTTGACCTCATGTTTATTACCCTAGTTTACCTACCAGATGGTTTCTACCGCAAGAATTATACATATTTTATTACTTAATTTGTTATTCTATATGTTATACTTGTCCATGAGTAAATTACCTAGTTCTCTTTAAATTTAATTTTCTCAGGTTTCCCCTGAGAGATGCTTGCAAACTTGTTCCATTTTAGCGCCAACCAGAAATTATTTCAGGGAAAGCTAATTTTCTTTGTTTTCTTTCTTTTTTTAATATATAAAAAACACACATAAATATACAACCAACATTATATTTAGATGCATTTCTAAAGCCTTATATCTGTGATTTTTTGATGGAGAACGTAATAAATTAATTCCAAGTATTCTATTATATTTCTGACTAAACTTTCTTACACACACATACACATATGCATAAGCATGCACATATGTATGTATATATTATTTTTATATTGAATATAAATCCTAAGAGGTCCATGATTCAATTTCTGTTAGTACTCCTACCAAAAAGTAATATGCTATTTGGATATGGGAATAGAAATAAAAGTTATGTCATAATGGCAGGACCATGAGGTTAAGAAGTCAAAGCAACAATTGTAATAATTATCCAAATAGTCTAAATAAAGAAAAGTTAAGTTGTCATCAATAATTAAATTCAATTCTATTAATAAGCAGTAATATGCACCAAGATTTAAGAACTATTTCTTGGAGAAATGTATGACCTAGAAAAAACTGTACCCTGTAATCTTCTTGAGAACTCATAGATCATCTACTTGATCAGATTATTGTATGAGTATATAAAGCTGCTCCCCAGATCTCAGTGGAGACTGTTCTACCCTTTTCTTCCTCCCACCAATCCCACACACAGAATACACACCCAAACACACATATTTATACCTTCACATATCTGGCTCTTCCAAAACCACCATCAGCCCCATCCCAGTAAATAGCTTGCCAGGTAGGAAAACAATAAGCCAAACCTACTTTTTGGGATCTTTGAGATGAAAGAAGTTGTGTGTTAAGTAACATGTCAGGCTGGTTGACTGTTTAAAAATAGCGTGTATCCGCTTAATCTTTGTTAATGGTGACCGTATGGAAATTTCATTCCTGAAATACTCTATTGGTGGGACTCAGCAACCTCAGCTGCTTACAAACTTGCAAGTCCTGCAATGTGAAATAGCCAGAATGCCACCGTAGCAGTTTTTCTTCAGTTGAATTGATCACTCTTTGCTAGCAAGCAGGAAATTTGCATGGTTTCAATTGTTAATAAATGGAGGATGATCTTAGCACCAGCATACTTTGCACAGTGTGAAACCAACAGGGCTGCTAGGCTCAGGGGAGAAAGCATGTGATGTCGTATTGCATGGCTTGGAAATGAAAATCTTTAATGGATTAAGGAGGGTTCTCATAGTTATTATGATGTTCCCAAAATGTTGATTTGTAATCCATATTTTAAAATAACAAAATTAACTTTTTAATTTGAAAATGTAAAGCAAAATAAGACCATGTTCCCCCTAGGACTCTAGGCATTTTATATTAAAATTAACAGAAAGTGAATATTTATCTTTAAAAACCGTGCAAGATAGCAAAGCTAACTAAAGAAGGGGAAAAAATAACAGGTTTTCAGAGTAGAAAGTTGTAAGTATTAATTCACTTTCTTTAAAGCCAACATTAAACTATGGGAGCATTCAGGGTCTTTATTTACCCTTAGTAAGAAATTTAGTACCAAGAATACATATTTTAAGATTTATTTCCATATAGCAGAATAAGCCATATGCTAAAGACTTTGTACTTTTTTGCCTTTTTCACCTACAAAGTTAGAATTATCTATCATAGTGACATTCCAAATTCAGAACAATAAAAGCAGTAAAAATAATTTTTAAGACAGATTTTGTACCTACCCTGATATTGTCATAATGAGGTTTCGTTCTTTGTTTAAAAATTAAAGCCATGGTAGCCTCCAAACCACTATATAGAAGTCATATATTTATCATTTAAATTTTTTTTAACGTTTTATTTATTTTTGAGACAGAGAGAGACAGAGCATGAATGGGGGAGGGTCAGAGAGAGGGAGACACAGAATCTGAAACAGGCTCCAGGCTCTGAGCTGTCAGCACAGAGCCCGACACAGGGCTCGAACTCACAGACCGTGAGATCATGACCTGAGCTGAAGCCGGCCGCCCAACCGACTGAGCCACCCAGGCGCCCCCATATATTTATCATTTAAAATGCACTTTCTCTTTACATTGAGAATTACTGAACAGTCAATGGATAAAAAAGTATAAGCAGAAAGTTTGTAAACGTATTTATATGGTTAGAAGGCCAACTAACTTCTGAAAATACGCCAAGTTTCGGGGGATATGGCTTTGTTTTCATTCTACTTTAGTCTTATGTGAAAAGGATAAAGCACAGTCAATTTTGCATCACTGATATAATTTGTTGGATAGTTTTATTAAGCTAGGATTGGTATTTAGTGAAGACAGGCTTTTGGAGGCAGGAGGGTGAAGCTGGAGACCTAAAGAAGTACCACTTTTTTAAGTCAGATGCTTGGGTCTCTTGTTTCTAAACATTGTTAACAAATGAGATATCCCAGAGAATTATTGCAAAGATTTGGCTAATGAATTTGAAAAGTTTTTCTCAAAGCACCAGGCATATGTGTTGCTATTATCAACTTTGGACTTGTTCTTTTTATACTGGTAAGATTATTTTCTGATAGAGTATGGGAGTATAGATTTATCTCTGAGGCAGAATCCACTACGTATTTAGGGTAGAATAGGGTAAGATTTTATAAGTTGCCACAAAATGTCACAGGCTGATTTGCATTCTTGGTGATTCTATACATTGATCACTGAGTAACCTTCACTTTTCCAAATAAAGAATAGAGAGAGTGGCGATGACATTTGTAAGCATCTACAGAAAAGGGAATTATTTGAATTCTTCACAGATGGATAGATATTAAGGGTAAATTATTATATCCACATTTCTAATTTTAAGAAGCGTTGAGGGTACCTGTGGATAGTGAAGAGCAAACAGTTTTGCATACAGAATTAATTGTAAACTTTACATACCACAATCCCAAATTCTCCAGATTGACTGTGGAGGTCTTTTCAGACACCATCCCCTAAGGATTGGGAAATTCATAAAAGGAAGATAATGTCATGTTACATGTAATACACAAACTGAGCATGCTGGTCACTAGAATAGTGACCTTTCAAAAATGACAAATTAGATTCTATATGCCTCAGAATATAATATGGCTTAGTGCTTAAAATAAGCATGAGATGTGACATATACTCTTTAATTCTAGCCTCATAGCAGTTGACTTTATTATTTATAAATAAGCTGCATAACTCATTTTTTTTTCTTCAGAGAACATAATTCAATCCAGTATTCCCTGTAAACTAAATGTGGACTAGTGCTTGAGACTTTTAGTAAAGCTGAATAAATCTGCGTGCTTTTCTAATGCTGCTTTAAAATAGTTTCAGGGGCACCTGGGTGGCTGAGTCAGTTGAGCGTCCAACTTTGGCTTAGGTCATGATCTCACAGTCCATGAGTTTGAGTCCCATGTCAGGCTCTTTGCTGACAGCTCAGATCCTGGAGCCTGGCTCGGATTCTGTGTCTCCCTTTCTCTACCCCTCCGCCACCCACACTCTGTCTCTCTCTGTCTTTCAAAAATGAATAAACGTTAAAAACATTTTTTAAATAGTTTTGGAGATTGAACCATGTTCAGTGGGAACACACAAGAAAATCTGCTGCCAAATGTTCTTTGAACTTTGAGATGAGTAACATATGGAAGTACTCACTATGGGTAAAGTACATATAGCCATAGAAGCTACGATGATGTAGTCTGTTCTGGCTACCAAATCTACATGCTTTTCCCCAAATTTGTATTTAAAAACTTGTTTTTAGAAATAGACTTTAAAAATTTATAAGATGCAAATATTTTATTTTTCTTCCTGTCTGTATTCTATGTTGTTTTTTTTTTTTTTTTAGTTTTGTATTTTGTTTTCTTTGTGTTTTTTGTTTGTTTGTTTTGAGAGAGTGTGCGCGCAAGTGGGGCAGGGGCAGAGGGAGAGAAACAGAGAATGTTAAGCAGGCACCATGCTCAGCGCAGAGCCTGATGCATGATGTGAGGCCCTGGGATCATGACCTGAGCTGAAATAAAGAGTCAGACACTCAACCAACTGAGCCACCCCAGCACCCCTCTGTGTACTTTTAAATTAATATATTCTTTCTAATCCCTGACTTTGTAAATAATAAGAGTGACAGCACAGTAAGTACTAAGAACACTGATAAAACCACCATTCGTAAGTGACAATACCACTTATGTTCCAAATTAATCACCCTGAGATTTTTTTTTCCATGTCTTCTATATTTCTTTTTTGAAATTTAGTTTGCAAAAGAGACCGAAGCTGTTATATAGTACCAGATAAACACCACCACTAGGGGAAAAATTAAGTTAATTTGTAAAACGCTTCTGGAATTTTTATCACGTTTTTTATAACCACATAACAGTGAAATAGGCAAATGGTTTTAGTCACAGAACTTGGTTTCCTCAGACTACAGCTCTTTTCTGTGAGGGTGGTAGACGATCCAGGTATGAAAGGGATGGCGGCTTTAGGCTTGCACACTCCCTTCAGTCTTGTGAAACATTTCTGGGACCGCCCCTGGCTCCACTGACCAGCACGTTCCAGTAGCTGAAAGAAGGGGAACTAGTTTCCTCTCCCATGCTTTTCCTAGCCGAGATGGAAAATAAATTCTGCTGTTGAGGAGAATGGGAAGGTTGTTCGTCCCAACATACCAAAGCTCTCAGACACAGCGTGTTATTTGCCTTCTGCCATGATACAGCAGGAACTGAAGATGTTAGGGATGCCTCTCGCTAACATCTGCTTTGTTATTAATTCATTTTGCCTACATCTTTAATTTAGGGTGACAGCCGCCTTCGCAGACTTTGGATTCCATCCCTCTCCGTAACCAAACAAGGACATGCGGGGGCCCATTTCCTCTCCGCAGCTGTCTGTGCAGGGTCTCAACAGTGTGCCTAGAGCTGAAAATGCACAGTACAGTGCACTGATGGCTCCCTCTCTCCTTGCTTTCACAGCTGGCGCTACGTACATCTTTGGGAAAAGCGGAGGCCTCATCCTCTACACCTGGCCGGCCAATGATAGGCCCAGCACCCGCTCTGACCGCCTTGCCGTGGGCTTCAGCACCACTGTGAAGGATGGCATCTTGGTGCGCATCGACAGCGCTCCGGGTCTCGGTGACTTCCTCCAGCTTCACATAGTGAGTACTGGGCCTTGGCCTGGATTTCCTTGTCTTCCTGGTGTTGTGAGTTGGTGCACCAAAATGCAGCAGAACATCCGAGATAGACTTGGAAGAGAGGCACATTTATAAAAATTGCCTACATGTGTTGGAGCCCTATCCAAGCATTAGTCCACATGTCAAGCCTCATTCTTCGCTTTAGACGTGAACCTTGATGCTCGTAGGGTACTTCAGGGATAAAAAATGAAAAACTCTTTCAGTCTAGACTCGCTTGCCAGCTGTGTGGTTTGGTCTGTCATGAAACATTTAGCAGACTGCTTCGGAGTACATAAGAGATTTACCTGGTACTTTGCCTTAACCCGATGCAACTAGCAAAGCCTGCCCCAATGTTTGCTGGGGGGTCAGCAAAATTTTTCTGTAAAAGGCTAGATAGCAAGTATTTTGGGGTTTGCAGGTGATAGGGTCTCTGTCAGAGCTCCTTGGAAGTGCCACAGTAATGTGAAAGCAGTCATAAATACCATGCTTTTTTTTTTTTTTAAATGCAGGTGACCACATTCCAATAAAAATTTATTTTGTATTAGCGGGCTACAGGCTTTATACTTTGGTGACCGCTGCCCAAGGCATGTTGGAAGGGCAGGTGTTGGAGATGGGCAGTGCTTGCAGGAAAACTTCCTTGGGGAGATACAAAGAGCAAAGGGTGATAAAACTGAGGGCAGAGTGGAAGGGGCAAAATGAAACAGCGCAATAACCAAGAATTGTTATATTCATGCATACTGTATATCCAACATTTTGCTTGTATATATAGGCCCAATAGGACCGCAGCCTCAGTCACTGCACATCGTTAAGAACACAGTGCAATTCTAAGAAATTAAAATGATTTGGAGGAAAAAATTACTTCGTTATGAGGATAGAAAATATTTTTATAGCAACAATTAACCCATTTTATCACCTGTGCAGTCTGCAGTTAAGAAAGTAGGCTAAAGAAGGATATGATTCTCATCCATAAGTACCCAAAGTGCAGCTACCAGGAGCAAAGAGAGGAATTGTTCTCATTAGTTAGCAATGACAAGACCAGAAAGAATGGATTTAATTTGGAGCAATAAGAATTCAGTTTAAATAGCAGGGGGGAAAAAGCAGTTAAGAGGAAAGATCAACTGGGGATTACCACCAACCTCCAAAAAGGAGGAAAAGGAACATTTACTGGGAATCTTTGAATCTGCGTTTTGCTAATGTGCCGGTCTACTGAGGAAGGCACAGAGTGGGATTTTATTGCCCGTCTCTGGAGTGGAGGTGGCTGGCTGGAAGCACCAGCAGCCAGTTCAGCCCTGCAAGCACTGCCCATCTCCAACACCTGCCCTTCCAACATGCCTTGGAAACAGGAGCAGCTTGAAGTCTAAGGCTTGAGCTGGAAACTTGTCTGGCCTCAGTGTGAGCCAGAGCCAGACAAGACTCCGTGTAGGAGTACAGGGAAGGACTGGTGAGGAATGATCACCTTCAAAATGTGGAAGAGGGGTCTTAACAGAGTTGTGAACCTTTATGCCTTCTCAGATGCTTTGAGAACCATATGGTACTGTGAGCATAAGCTTAAGCATTTTAAAAAGCCATGCCAAGGAGCACAGAGAAAAGCAGCCATAGTTTGTACGGTTTATCTCTATTTGGCCTCTAAAAACCACCATAATTTACAAAATTCTGTGAGATTTATGCTGCATATAACTTAATGATTATTTCATGGCAGCTATAACTAGGCTATTATTACCAGCTCACTTGCATTTTCATGGTGATTTATCTTCTTTTTTTGTTCAGTGTGACTTACTAAGAAAAATATGATTTGGCACAGCCATGAGCATCTTTTTGAGTCAGATAATGTGCTACCAGTTTATCCATTTCTCCCATTTGTGTTTTGTAGAGCATCTCTATGTTTAAGAGAAATGTTTGTTATATTCTGAGAGTTTACTTAAAAGTTTTGTTTTTACAAAAGGGTATGAGGATCCTAGGAATTTCTAGGAGGAACCATAGCATTCTGTTTTAACATTTTTAACAGCAAAAATACAAGAAATTTTACTTTAAAATGCATAAGCCCCCTTGGGTACTGTGGACCTTTTCCAGTGATGCTATCATTGCTTAAACATTCTGGAAAATCCCAAAAGATTGCCCTTCATCAGATTGACATCATCTGACCTTCTTAGAGAAAAGAAAGACAGACCATACAAAGTAGAAAAACCACATCGTTCTGGAATGGACCTGACATGGTCATGGCCCTCTTGAAAATGACATCACTTAATTGGTCTGATAATTGGAAACTTTTTTTAATTCTCTGGTGTTTACCAGAGATAAAAACTGTGTGTATTCCAATAAAAATTCATTTTAAAGGCAGGCTGCAGGCTGTACTTTGGTGACCCCTGCTCTAGGCTGCAAACTTCTTCATAGAGATGTCCAGAACCTCTTACAAAACCTGAGGTCAGAGTGGGGACAGCAAAGGGACGGTTCCTCACCATACTCAGCAATAAAGGAATACAAATGGAAGACCAAAAGACTTGATTACAAACCCTGCTTCTTGTTTTGGACATTTACATAGATGCATCAGGAATACAATTCCATAAATACTTACTGAGATACTTTTATTGGACTTTTACAGTCTGTAAAATGTGGATTTAATGGATATAGGTTGTTTCCTTGTACTAAAGAAAATAATTTAAGGACCATTAAGGAAAGTGGGAAGAGTTGGGGAGGAGGCCAAAGAGTCCATTCCCACTTGCAGTTTGCCTGGGAGAAGAGAAACCCACCAGAGGAAAAAAAAACAGAAAAAGTGATGGCAGACACAAAGAAGAGAGGCAAGCAGGGCATATCCCAGGGGCAGGGGGAGTAAGGAGGCACTGGGCCTGGAGAAGTGGACCCATCCGCCTAGAGATATGTTCCTAGCAGGGGGTTACATGTGTGTAAAGCCTCATTCTTCCACTGTGGGCGGTGTGGAGTCCCCAGAGCAGGAATGGGCAAGCAGATTTCATGTTGTCTGCCAGCTCTGAGGGCCTCTCACTTCCTCACTTCAGGCTTTCCAGTGGAAGGATTTGTGAGAGCAGCAGGTAAATCCAGCAGGTAGGAGTTCCAGCTTCCACTAGGCGCATCTATCACCTGCATTGAAATGAGACTTGTGGACAGATGCATGCTGCCTGTATTACATTTGCTCTAGGCTACATGCTATCCTGTTCCCAAACTTTCCCATTTCTCTTCCTCTGTCGTCCTGAAAGGCTCACACATTAAAAAATCTTTAGGAAAATTGGAATCTTCTTAAACTCCTTTTCCACGGGAGGCTCTTGAATCATTTCCTGATTCGTTTAAGTCATTAGTCTTATTATGATCCTTCTCACACTGGGCCATGGTCAGCCCCTCTAACAGAAGTTGAGTTTTTTTCGAGGGCTAGGGAGAAAGGAGGAGAAAGTAACATGACTAATTTGGGGACATACAACATTGGAGCAGATGGTGAGAGAAATCCTGGGCAGAATGAAAGCAGTGGTGCCCTAGGGTAAAGAACTGATGTAAAGAAAGGGACACCAAGACAGAGGTGGGGAGGTGCTGTATGTGCAATTTTTCCTATTTCACAGTTCGCTCAGATTATCTGTTCTTCTGGCCAAAGGAGCAGAGGCTCTTCTTTCTTTTGCCGGTTTCTTTTAAACCTGAAGTCCTCGCACTCACCCCGGGTGCTCATGATGGTTAAATAGGCCTTGATGATAAGTGTTGAATAAGACAAGAATTAGATCATTAAAAAAAAAAATCAGAGAAGTCCAAGAGATCAAAATAATTTAGAGATGGTTTGCTTCAAACTAGCTTCCATTTCTTCATTTTTGGTTCACACTCCTAGGATGCACTATTTTCTGAATCAATTATTAATCATAATATTAATGAAATCACAGATGAAGTGTGTTTGACAAAGGCAAAAAGATCTTTGCTGAAGTGTGTATGCATGAAATGAAATTTTGTGGAGGGAGGGTGTCTTAGGGCAGAGGGGTTTGTAAAGAAATATTACTTTGGATATGTTTCCTGCATTGAAGTCTATTGTTGAGGAATTAATCCGCTTGATACTTGGAAAGAAGCTGCTGTCACTTGGAGGTGACATCTGCCTATAAAATTGAATAGGACCAGGGAAAGGATTACCATGAAGTGCTTGTTAGTCTCTTATGAAATTCTTGACAAACTCCTTTCACCACCTACAAAACAGAAGGTCGGGCAAAACTGGGCAACAATTAGCTTCTCTTTATGTAGTTAATACAGGGTGTAAAAAAGATATGCTATTAACTTCTTTCTCCCTGCATGTAATTTACAGTAAATCCTTTGGATTCATTTTTTAATTATGAACCTTTCAGTAAGAGTGAAAATTTATGTGTCAGGACATCTGTTTTGTTTGACAAGAATCTATAACCTTCTCCAACTGTTTCTCTCCTGACTTATAATGTAGATACCTAGATAAAATGGGCTAGGAAAAGACAAAGGGCTGCTGTCCTGACTTACCCCCTTTGCATGATGGCAAAATGTTCCCCTTAGAAAAACTGCTTTCCTCACTCCACAAATGAAAGGCTCATAGTATTCTCTCAGTGTCATGTTTGGGGAAATAGAATATTAAGTTCGATATGTATAGTATTGTTTTTCTATAATTTATAGCATTTGGAAAGACTCCTGGAGAATAAATGGGAGCCAAGCTGAATTATGATAAACGGCCTGTTCCTCACATCTATTGCATCTATAAATTGCTGGCCTGGATGCTTCATTTGGCTGTCTCTGTGTGCGATATTTACAGTGAACCATCAACATCTGCTGAGTTAGTCTTCAGAGAGGCTAGGTGGCTGTTACCTTAGACTCGTGTCTGGATTTGGCTAGTAGCAGAACTGGATTTGACTTAGGAATTGTGTTTGGGGGGATCTGCAGAGGAGCACAGAGGAGCGTTGGCATTTTTGAGACTGGTAAGGCAAGTAGAGAGGGAAAGAACAAGAAAACAACAAAGGTGTCCAACAGATGCAATTTTGTTTCCCACAGAGTGCTATGCACTGCAGGTTGGCTCTGTATTCCCTTTCATTGCTATTTGTTCTTAGTGAAAAAAGCCTCTTTGGGTTTTCCGGGCTTAGGAGCTTTTCCAGATCATTAGCCACTTCTGTGGAGAGGGCCTGCTGGGGATCCTCTCTGCAGCTTCCAGCTTAGCCGTTCCATCCCGGCTGAGTTGGAGAAGAAGGTGGGAGAAGGCAGTGGAAGTAGGGATTTGATGAAGTGAGCACTTACGCAAGCTGGACCAGATGCAGCGCCCTGCATGGGAGCTGGGGTGTGTTTTCTCCAATCTCTCTTATTTCCGAGGTATTTCTATCTAAATCTGTTTACTTTGACTGCACACTTAGTTTTGAAGGGCAGCATGCCATAGTGGAAAAATGTATTTAATCTGAAATCAAAAGACACGGATTTGAGTCTCATTTCTGTCAGCATCCAAGGAGCTCTTTGGCTTTGAACAACTCATCATTGCCCTGGGCTCCACCTTCCTCTTCCTTTAAATGGGCACAAAAACATACCATACTACCGGGTTTTTCCGAGATTCAAGTGGAATCCAGTATTTAGAAGTTGTTTGTTACCGGCCAAAAACTGCACAAATGTAGGATGATGGTTTTCTTCATGAAATATCCAGAAGGTAATAACTTCAACAGAGGAAAAAAAATAGTGAAAGGAAGAATTTTTTTAAGTTTATTTATTTATTCTGAGAGAGACAGAGACAGCATCAGTGGGGTGGGGCAGAGAGAGAGGGGGAGAAAGAGAATCCCGAGCAGGCTTCATGCTGCCAGCACAGAGCCTGACATGGGGCTCGAACTCACTAATCATGAGATCATGATCTGAGCTGAAACCAAGAGTCAGACACTCAACTGACCGACTTACCCAGGAGCCCCAAGGAAGAATGTTTTAAAAATAGAGTGTCATTTTAAGTATTTTTAAAAGTCTGCCAAGACTGTTTCTGCAAACAAATTCCTATTTTATCTGATCAAAAGTGATTTTTTTTTAATTAATCAGATTCCTGATTGAGACTTTTGGAGTGTCCTGTTAAGACAGGGTGAAGAACCCAGTTCCCTCTGAGAGAGACCTGGTTAGATCAATAGGATATGACCTGGGGATTCTTTGGCATGTCCTTGTAAGCTGTTATGTCTCTATACAGTGACACAAGGTGATGCATTATGCTTCTGCTGCCCTTCAGTATAATGTTCCAAAGAGCTCTCCCCTCACCAGTAAACCCGTAATTCACCTTGCCCTGAAGGTCCTTCTTCAGTTGTATGAGCCAAAGGGAGAAGGAGCATCAGGAGAGCAAAATCTTTCCAGGCAGGGATAGCGTGAAAGAGGTTTGAGACCCGCCATGGGCTCCAGATGACCACATAAACAGACAGCCCAACCTGACAGTTGGGAATTCACAGAGGCCAGAGAGAGTCACTGCTGGAACCAGCGTCCTAATGTGGGTACAGCCAGATTGAGTGGGGATGAGTAGCAGCTGCCGCCAAGTCAAGTAGGAATGTAAAAGCACAGGTACAAGTAAAAGCATTTCATAGACTTTGATTCCTCAAAATAGTGAGAAAAGTGCATGATAAATTTAGTGTACAGATAAGATGTATAATAACGCAGTCATAAAAATCGAGTTGACAAATGTGTAGAAAATATGTTATGACTGGTAAACAATTATGAGTAAGCAGAGACCAAATGGCCCCGTCTTTCCCATTTATCACTTACATCAGTGACTCTTTTGCTAACTGGTAACAGTCGTGTTTCAGAATCTTCAGTACTTGTATAATGGAAGTTAGAAAAATTAGGATTCGGAGAAATTGGCTCATAAACTTCAACTAGTATATTTAAATTGTTTTTTTTTTTTTTTTAATGTGCCAGGCATAGTGCTACGTTTTAGGGATACTGTAATCAACATGGGGTCACATAGAACTAATAGACTTGAAACACCCCAGTAATTAAAATATGAGAAATTAGACTTCCTACACCTTATGGGGTGATGTATATAACACTCCTCCAAAGCTCTTGGTATATAGGGAACTTTCAGTTATGGATAGCCTTTAATATCGTTGGTACTTTTTCAGCAGTTAAGTTTTTCTTAAGTCAGGGAAAACAATATATATATGTATATGTATGTATATATATGTATATATATGTATATATGTATATATGTATTTCCGTAAATAACAAACAGACTTTAATCAGGTTTCTGAGATTGCAACTTAAATAATATGAAATTCTAAGGAGAAGTCAGGATGCTACTGATTTAAAGCCAGCCCTTGTGGCATATATCCTAGATTACTGCAGGTATCAAATAGCCGAGCAGGTTCTGAATAGCAGAGTCTTTTTAGACATGTGGATTTGGAGTGCAGCAAGCAAGGCAAATGGTGGGTACTGTAAAGTGAGCGCTGGGGCTCATATGACTTAATAGCAGGCCTACCTTAACACTGTGGGCTGGATGAGTTATCTCATTGCCCCACCACTTACACTGTTACTAGTCATTACTCCTGGGGTATCGTTCACTGCAACAGGGCAAGAAATAACTCGTGGATTCCCTGAAGCTATAGATGATACGTTTTAGCTCCCTGGCTGCATTCAGGAGGCATGGAAGCTCAGCGTATTAATGGGGGAATTCATTAGCCACCCACTCCATAGCATCATGTGCTTAGATCCTGACGCTGTCACTGCTACTGTTTCAACTTGTTAGTGTGCCCCTGATAGATGGCAGAGGGAACTGTATAACTGTATTATCCTCAAAGATAGTTCTGACAGCCAGACCTGTCGTTTCCCAGCGTGAGATGACACCTTCGGAGCCTAGAATCACTTAAAGACATTTAGATAAGCCCTGTAGATCGATCAAGCTAACCTTCATCCTGAAGTCATTTCATACTCAGAATGACAGGAGATGATTGGCAATTAAGTCTCTTTTTCTATTCTTGACCCCTTAGTTAACCTCTTTTAATTTGGTTTATTTTTCTACTCCGTTTTCTACAAAATGACAGGTAATTTAATGACATAGATGATTGTTTCTGACACAGACTTAGGACCATCCGTAAATCATCTTATGTTACTACCATTTATTATCACTTACACCACTAATATCGATTGACAAAATACTAGTTACCAGACACTGCGTAAGAATTCTGTTTACGTGTTCTTATTATGAACTCACAACAACTCAGTGAGGTAGTCACTATTAATATCTTCACTTTAAGAATGAAGCAACTGATGCTTAATGAAGCTAAGGAAATTTCCCAAGATAGCACTGAGCAGTCATTCAAATCCAGTTCTGATTCTTAATTACTATGCCACTCCTAATGAAAGTTTCAGAGTAGAAAGTATAGTGATGATAATTGTAATGCAACACGTATTTGTGGAACAGCAATTTATGTGGGATTGTTGGAGATGTAAAGAAATTTAATATCAAGGAGGGAAGTAAAAATTATACATGTGATGGTTTTTAGATGGCATCAGGTACATTCCAAGGAAGGCAAGACTCTTACAGTTTGTAGAGATTAAGAAATGAACACAGACAAGGTGGGTCAGATTTTGACTAATGGAATCTAAAAAAGGAACATGCGGGGCGCCTGGGTGGCGCAGTCGGTTAAGCGTCCGACTTCAGCCAGGTCACGATCTCGCGGTCTGTGAGTTCGAGCCCCACGTCGGGCTCTGGGCTGATGGCTCAGAGCCTGGAGCCTGTTTCCGATTCTGTGTCTCCCTCTCTCTCTGCCCCTCCCCCGTTCATGCTCTGTCTCTCTCTGTCCCAAAAATAAATAAACGTTGAAAAAAAAATTAAAAATAAAAAAGGAACATGCTAGATGAAGATGCCAGCATGAGTATTACCTCAAAGGAAGGAAACACAGACTTTGTTCCCAAATTTAGGATGTGTTCAGTTTGACCAGAATAAACGTCTTGATGGAAAAGGCAGATGGTATGAGATAGCAGAAAGAGCACATGTCTTAGAGGCCAGTAGTGTGTAATTCAAGATCTGGCTCTGCCTCCAGCCAGCTCTGGCTTTGGAGGAATTATTTGTCTGCTCTCTAAAATGGAGTTAGCAGTGATGCCATCTTGCAGTTCTGTGTGAAAATTTATAATAACATATATGAAAATGCTTAATGAGTAACTGGTTCACAGTAGATGCCAAAATAATGACAATTATATTTTTAGGGTTTTTTTTTTTCTTTCTAGGTACTTTAGGTCCGTAGTGAGGAGGACTTGAATGCCATACTGATAGGTTGCTTCTTAAAGCAATGAGAGCACATTGAAAGTCTTTGAGCAGTAGATGAAATGCCTAAAGCTTAATTTTCAGAAAGATTATTTTGGCTTTGTTGAAAGATGGTTTTCAGTGGGTTCAAGGAAAGTAGGTAGGAGGTTATTGTTTAAGTGGTCAAGGACTTATTCTATGATGTGGTCATAGGAAGGTATGGAGATGAAACGGAAGGACATTCCTTCCAGAGATAGAATCCACAGGTGTTGCCACCTGGTTGGATGGAAACGGAGAGAGGTAAGGAATGTCTAGAATGGAAAGGTCAAATTTCATTAACAGAAACAGGAAAACAGGGCACATACTTTAGGTTAAGGTGGCCAGAATTTGACGTTAGTGATGCAACACATAAGGCATCCAAGAGTCACTCTAGAGATTTCCAATTGGAAATATGTGATGAATTCTGGTAAGAGAATAGGCAGAGGTAGGGACTTGAAAATTTTCAGCCTGAAATGGCAATGGAAACCGAGGATTGCTAAGATCTACAGGGACATAAATGGGTATTAACTTGGGAAATATGTACATAATTTTACAAAATGGAGGAGGAAAAAAAAAGGAGGCTAAAAAGAAAAGGCTAGAGAGTCACACAAAACCTGAATAGTGAAGTGTTACAGAGGATTAACAGAGGTTTTTCAAACACAAATAGGTGTAGAGCTATTTTTTCCATAACTTTTGGTCAAACCTCTTTTGTTTGCAGTCAGTTTATAGGGATGTCTTCCTTGTCTTTATTGGCATTTATTATGACATGTAATTTGTGTCATTCCAGTCTCCTCATTAGTCATTCTGCACTTCTTTTAGTAGTTGTTGTGGGCATGGCTTACACAGAATCAGAAGACTCCGGTCTAAACCTATATCTGCCACTGGCCAGCATTTGTCATATGGAAATGGTGGAGATATACTGTTCTGCCAAATGAGAGAATGCTTGTGAATGTGCCCTGTTACCACTGAAAGGTCTACAAAGGAAATAAGATCGTTTTCATAATAATATGTGTCTGCCTACCATCCTGCAAAGCTGTTGGTGCCTAAGAGACTGTGGTTGGAGACCCGGAAATGAGGACCTAAGAGATATTAAGGTGGTTGTAGTTTTCAACAGTGGAGTTAGCAATGAAGCAAATAGCAGATCACAGCCAAAATGTGAATGGCCCAACAGTGGGATCTCATGAACTGCTATGGTCTTCAAATGATGTTTTTATCTGGTACACATCTTCAGACCTTGTACTTCACGCCTTGGAGCATCACTTTAGGGGAGGCTGTCTGGATTTAAGGTCATGCTACAGTTCCCCAAAAAGCAAACTTCCTGTTCCCATTGATCCCTTGTGCGGTGAGGCAGAGAATCTCAGTTACCCTTATCATTATCTTGGCTTGGATAGCTACAAATGTTACTAATGGTCCTAAAATTATCCAGCCCTTTCTTAAATGCAAACTGCAGTACTCAGGTTCCTAAACCCTTTTGGAAATAAACTCTACCAGTTGACTTCTCATCACTACAAACTCACATTCTTGCCTGGGGGCATGCATATTTTTGGAATCACTCCAGTATTTGCTGTTTTACTCATTGTCCAGTCACTGTGCTAGCCACTTTGTATATGTCAGCTCATTCAGTTCTCACACCACTGTCCAACTGGGGAGATAACCTCTATTTTAGAGATTAAGAAGCTAAGGCTCAGAGGATTAAGCAACCATTTGTTCCTCGTGTTAAGGGAAGGAAAAAAATGAAATTAGTGGTATGCTTGATTCTAATGTCATACATACTGCTTTTGATGGATACCTATTCAATATTGAAGTAAGATGTGGCGAATTTAACAGGACCTGTGGTTTTTTTTTTTTTTTTAACCCACACAGTTAAGAATGGCAAACCAAAATAAAGGGACAGAGCACAGCATTTTGGCTAAAGCAGAATACATAATTGGAATTAGGTCACTTTCTTTTTGGATTCCAAGAAACTCTCCATTTTACATTACATTTCATTGTTTCTCAGTATTTTGTTTTTGTCTAAACAGCTTTAAGGCACCCAATTACTCCCAAACCACTTTCTTAAACATCTCTGTGCAAAATGGGCTTGGAAATGAATCTAAGGTTTTAAATACAATGTGGTACAAGAAGAGGCTTGCAGTAGCTTTTCCCCCCAAATTTTAACACAAATCCTTTCAACTGTAGTAGATCTGAGCAGAAATTCCTAGATAAATGCATGCTCGTATTTTAGTGTGATAAATGCCATATCAGAAGTTTTCAAATATCCTTGCTTGAAAACCCTAAATGATCTCAAACTATATGGAAACACTTTTAGTGTCCCTGTAGTCAGTATTTAATTTCTATATTTATAATTTAAAACTAGGTATGAGTATCTTCACAGCAGCACCAGGCTGTCATCCACCGGTCTGTCAGCTTCTAACGTCGAGTGGCAGAATCGAGTAAAAACTTGAAAGGGAGACCTTTACACTGGAAATCACATTTTTTTTTTTTTTTGGAGCGGGAGCAGATTCCATTCATCTTGCCCCTGTCGTGATGCCTAATTCCTAAGGTTCAGAGGCTTTCATGTTGGCTACTTAGATCAGCAATGCCGCAGCTGGTCTTACTGCATGTCTAAACAGCAAAGCTTAAACACAGTACTAAAGTGTGAAAGAGGAAAATGAGTTTGGTGCGACATGTTGCCCCGAACGCTGAATGTGCAACGGTTGAGGGTCTTTGACTACCCACAAGGGACAGCCACCTTTAAGAATAAGGCGAAAGTCTCCCTGAGGTTTAGCTGAGAATAGATACAGGGGTATATAGAAGTACAATATGACAAACCTGGTCTTAGAAAAGAGGCAGGAGGGAGGAATATAATTGCCAAGTTAAAATTAGCCAAGCAGGCAAAGATTAGCAGCCTACTTTAGTGAAAAACAATTCATTCATGTATTTATTCAACCAGCTGCTACTAGATGTCCGGTAAGTTCTAGGATCTGGGGATATGAGAGTAAAGAAGATATAAACTCCTATTTTCATGGAGCTTACATTCTAATGGGTATAGGCAGTCAGAACGTGGGTGCTGCAGAATTTTTTGAAAATGCACTGTCAATATATTTAGTTAATTGACATATGAACAGACTGGTGAATCCCCACCAAACTTTTGTTTACATCTTTGTACTCTTCTCTGTTTCCCAAAGCTGCATATGAACCTCTTTTACTCTTATAATAGAAAAAGAGCAAAGGGCCCTGTCATTAGCTGGTTCTGCTGTGATCCCCATTAGTGACTACTCTAGTCTGTTTTCAGCAGCAAAATGAAACAAAAAGGAACATCTTTACCCTCAATTTCTGTTCCTTTCTCTTTGAAATGACTGTGGCCATCCCTGTTGTTTTGTTTTGTAATTGTACTGGATTCCTTCAGCATATCCATCTCTATTTCACAGGCAGAAAATTGCTAGAGGCATCCAAACAGTACTAACGGGGGGGGGGGGGGGGGGTCGGGGGTCCGGAGGGGTGGGGGACAAAAGCCAATTTCAAATAAAAACTCACCCTCCCTGGGAGTGAGACTACAGTTTCCAGTATACTCTCCAAGCCTGCTTATATTGTCATGTCTACATATTGACCTAGAGCTTCCAGCCTCCCAAAGCCAGTCAATTACAAGATCACCCCCCATGGTGAGAGTATCAGTACAAATTAGGTTTTTCCCTTCACTTAACTGAATGCCACAGGAAACAGAATGGAGCCACATGTTTCCCTTTGATTCACACCCAAACACTGCAAAACACAGAGTGTGCGCTTCCTCCTTCAAGCTGTGTGTGTGCGTTAAACACAGGCAAACATTGGACTGAAATGCAGACACAGTAAGTCAGCTCTAGGGAAAGCCATTCATGTCTTTTTCTTTCCTACATCTTGATCTTTTATTCGAACTAAGTCTCTGCAGAGATGCTAAGAATGATGTTTACCAACGATTCTCCAAACAACAGTTAAATGTGTTTTATCCAAAATTGGGTATTCACCAAAATCATAACAGACTGCCTTCTGGAACTGGGAACTTACCATCAGCTCTCTCCTTATAAATAACTCTCAATTTTTAATAAAGAAAACCCAAAACACCCACCTTATACGATGGATGTGAAAGAACATAGAAGGCACTATGGGAAAGTTTTCTGTATATTTCCACAAAGACCTTCTTTGTTAAAACTGAGTATTTGATATAAGAAATATATTAACAAATAAGTATCCTGGGTATGAACCTCAGCCCTGGCAGGAAAACCAGACTTCTCAACGAGGCCTGCAGCTTGAGCTCTCATCTCTCTCTCTCCAAGAAAACAACCAATATTGCAAACTAGTGAGACTTGAGGCCAAATTCTGTGTACATGGTTTTACAGATAGGAGCTGGTCAGATGGCTTTGTGAGCACAGTGACATCTCTATGCTGCACAGACCAAGATCACCGGATTGACAAAAACAGTTCATTTCACACAGTAGTAAAAATGTATATGTGTGTGTACTAAATAGGGGTACTATAATAAATAGTAAATAGTACTATTTATTATAACTATATAGTACTATATAGTACTATTTATTATTACTATTTAATAGTAAATAAATAAATAGTACTAAATAGACTAAATAGGGGGCGCCTGGGTGGCTCAGTGGGTTAAGCCACCGACTTCTGCTCAGGTCATGATCTCGCGATCCGTGGGTTCGAGCCCTGCGTCGAGCTCTGTGCTGACAGCTCAGAGCCTAGAGCCTGTTTCAGATTCTGTGTCTCCCTCTCTCTGACCCTCCCCTGTTCATGCTCTGTCTCTCTCTGTCTCAAAAATAAATAAATGTAAAAACAAAAAAGTGCGTAAAAGATAAAAAAATAAATAAAAGACTAAATAGAACCACACTGTTCTGTGAACTCATACTCTACTGCTAACCACCAAGGGCTACTTTATAAACTCAGACCTTGACTAGCTAGGTTTTAGAAGCCTAACCACCGCATTTCATACACCACCTTCTGGAGATTCCCGCTAAGTTGCTGTGTGTGCCCATAAAAAGTCACAGTTCTGTTCTCTTTGTCTTTAGAGTAGTTGCAGATTTGATTCTTTCTCAGGGGGCCTTACTGCTGTTCCTGATGACTGACAGTGAGGCCAGAGCCAGCTCTGACCTCCTTATTGGTCACGAACCAGGTCAGCACACTTAGATTCCCGAGCATATGCAGGGCAGCTGCTTGGGGGCATCTAAAATGGAGCTATCGCATTTTCTCCAGCACCTCCTCCCTTCCTGGCTCCATGAATGGCAGGAATGAAGTATTTTCTTCCTTCTCTCTTCCCAGTATTCAGTGGTATAGCACAAACGAGCTCACTTCTTCCACTTAGCTCCAACGTGCTATTCCTGCCTGGTTCCTCATCTCAGAGAACAAGGTGTCCTTTTTCTTCAGTTTGAGGAGTTTAGAGAATGTGCCCAGCTAGTGTCCCATGGACACTATATATTTACTATACTATACACTATACACAAATACATTTAAAAATTCAGGTATTTCATATACAACTTGAGATTTCCAGTTTCTCTTAAAAAAAAAAAAATCAGAAGGTTTAGCTACATTGGGCCAATGTTCCTATGTGGTATCAGCCAACTGGAGACAAGGAACAGTTGCCATTTCCAGCCACTGCTGTCTCTACCCTCTCTCTGCCATACAAATCATTCAGTGTCTCCATTCCTCTCCTTCCATCCCCATGCCTGCCTGTAGACCTTCAACTTCATGACTCCTCTCACACAGAAGCGTTGTTAACCATTTAGAGTCGTCCTTTTGCATTTTATACATAAAATGAGCTCTCAAACATTTTCATAGACACGGCTTTTATAATACTTAGTTTAGAATAGGGGCGCCTGGGTGGCGCAGTCGGTTAAGCGTCCGATTTCAGCCAGGTCACGATCTCGCGGTCCGTGAGTTCGAGCCCCGCGTCGGGCTCTGGGCTGATGGCTCAGAGCCTGGAGCCTGTTTCCGATTCTGTGTCTCCCTCTCTCTCTGCCCCTCCCCCGTTCATGCTCTGTCTCTCTCTGTCCCAAAAATAAATAAACGTTGAAAAAAAAAAAAAATTTTAAGAAGAGCCTAGAAGTTGACTTTTACATGGCTGTCCTTAGGGCACATATTTGTGTAGTCAGAAATATTTGGGACTCACATATGTATTTCATATATATAATGTGTTATTGAGCGTAGCACATTCGATGATTTTAATTCAGTGGTTCAATTTATTTGTGGTCTTTGAGGACCTTCATATTGAACACAGAATGGTAAATGAAGATTTTATTTGTTTTCTCTGAGAAAGAATTTTATTTGATTTCTCTGAGAAAAGGTGGGTGTCATTCTTAAAATATGTCATTACACATACTTTGCATACCGTAACACATTTTCTATATCTTAAGCATAATCTTATAATATTGGTGTTTCAGAATGCTCCTAATTATTCTTAAGAGTCTTCACACAAAGCTCTGACTACTTAGCCTTCTCTGAAGGGGACCACCTTTCAGGGGCGCGTCTGAGAGCTCTTAATTACTACAAGAATGAAAGGTGGCACATGATTGAGGAACACATCCTTCATTCCTGTTTCTTACTCAAGGGCTTTAGGCTGTGTGTATCAAAATGCTTCAAATGCTTCCTTCCGCATTGCTTTTCTTGTTTCATTCCTCAGATAGTCAAGAATCGTCCACCCCCTCAACCCTGCCCTACTCCTGACAGTATTACCTAAACCTTTTCTTCCATTGCTTCAGGCCATTTTGCTTCCAGTCATATCATCTTCTGAGACTATGAATAACTCTTTCCCTTCAATTATATTGTTACCTTGAAAGTATTTATAGGCTGTGATCTAGTCCCCTGGAGTCATTGCCTTGCCAGACTTTATAAATTTAGCTCTTCCCACCTTTCCTCATATGTTTTATCTTCCAGCCTTTGTAACACTGCCTTTTTTTTTTTTTTTTTTTTTGAGCCTACCTTTGTAGCTTCTCTGATATTTCAGTATTCTTCCCAAACTAAAGAGGTCAGAATAACACATCATATCCCAGGTATTACTGTGAGTATCTGAATGTAGAGAGGGAAATCAATTGAGAGGATTACTTCAAAACTGAACTTAATCTATTTGTGACTCGAAAAACAGAATGGTAGAGAAAGCTAACAGGGCACTGTCAACATGTTTCCATATATTTTAACATAATGTAAGGATAATCATGGAAGCTTAAGGGTAAGTGATGATTTTTTTTTTTTTTTTTTTTTTTTTTTTCTGAGAGAGAATATCTTGATTCTGTTGGGGACTTGTTCCTGTCCTTTAGAATAATATCTTCTTTAAAATTCCAGGCTTCACATATAGTTGTGTAATAAGATGGATTTTCTCCCCCACTACATGTGCTTTTAAACCAATATCGTCGTTAATATTGTTGTTATTATTGATATTGTTCCTGCCCTGTGGTTTAAAATTAAGAAACAGCATTAAACATTGAATTTTAGGAAGGAAAAATAAACTTCAGTGTGAATCACCTAGGCTCTAGTGTTAAGTTCTGGTCCATGTCGACAGTCATTGGTAGCACTCCATCAGTATAACAAATTGGGTATAGCCTTGGTGGGTCCTGTAAAGAGCCAGGCCTAGCTTAGCTCTCTAGTGCATGGTTTCCAAACATTTTTGATTGTTCACACGTAGGAGAAAAAAATTAATCATGTACCACTGATAAAGATGCATCAGTACTAATACGTTGTTTATATTATGAAATATACAAAAACATCAGACTTTCTTAAAGTAAAGATTTCGTAAATAGACATTTCAGTATTGCTCCCCATAACCCCAGTGAACCGATCTTGACACCTTTGGGGGATTCGTAGCCCACTTTGGAGACCGCTGCTCTGGTGGAATCTCTGAACTGACAGAGTAAGTGGCCAATCTCCGCACTTCTCAGTAGGAAGCCCAGAGTGAAAAGTTAAAGGCTGGAGGGCACCTGAGAGCTTTGTCATGCAAACATTCATTTTAGAGACGAGGGTACAGAGGCCCAGAGAGTTACCTACCTAAGGTCACAGTCCTTTGACAAGAAAGCTGGGGGTAAAACAAAAGTTTCATGATTGTCAGATTGCAAGGAAAACACTGGTTGATCGGCTTCAGCTAGAGTTTGAGGAAGGTGGAGGCTGAGCTCCTGAGGGAGACAGGAGAGGGTGCGTTAAAGGGTTGTTTTGATGGTGAAGTATTGTTTGCCTGTGTGGTTTCTGCTCTCTCATGCCCTCTCCTATTAAGCCTTCTTTACAAGTTTTCTTTCTGTCTCAGTGTATCTTTCCATTTCTCTCTCCAACTTAAAATTCGAAGTTTCTATTTACAACAGACCTCTTTAAAAAATTTTTTAATGTTTATTTGAGAGAGAGAGAGAGAGAGAGAGAGAGATGACCACAAGTGGGGGAGGGGCAGAAAGCGAGGGAGACACAGAATCTGAAGCAGAGAGAGAGAGAGAGAGAGAGAGAGAGAGAGATGACCACAAGTGGGGGAGGGGCAGAAAGCGAGGGAGACACAGAATCTGAAGCAGGCTCCAGGCTCTGAGGTGTCAGCATAGAGCCCAACACGGGGCTCAAACTCACAGACTGCAAGATCAGAACCTGAGCCAAAGTCAGATGCTTAACTGACTGGGCCACCCAGCACCCCAATAACAGACCTCTTTAATAAGAACATGCTCTGGAGCCAGACTTTCCACATTTGAATCCTGACTTTGTTACTTAACAGTGTTATTTAATAGCTCTATGACTTTAGGAAAGTTACATATCTTCTCCATGCCTCAATTTCCTCATCTGTTGAAAGCGAGGATAATAAAGCTCCATGTGGGTTGATGTGAGTATTAAATGAGATGATATATTGAGGGCCCTCATACACTGCCTGGCCCCATCCTAAGGGTTCTTTAAATGTCAGCTGTCATTATTGTCATCATTTTATTAGTAATTTCTCCTAAAAGCTTAGAGCACTTTGCCTTAAACCATTGCATTTCATTTTGTAGCATGCCCCCATGCTAAACAGAGAAAAGCATTTCCCTTCCCACTGTATGAACATGTACACTGAGGCCTATGTGTATGCTGATGACCCAAATCAGCTCTGAATCCCAGGACAGATTTTCAACTGGTGTTCCATGTCAAACTGTATTTCCTTTCACGGTGAAAAAAATGACACAAAACCCTGTTCAGCAGAGCACAAACACAGATCCATATTTTTGTTTTTCTTCTCATTTCCCTGAAGCATATCCTCTCTGTGCATGCGGGCCCCATTCTGCCAGAAGTCTGTCCAGCCTGAGGATGATGGCAGCAGTAGGGTTAAAGTAGGATCTGTTCATCTGTCTGAACTCTCTACTGCGTGAGAGCCTGTGTTACAACCTTAATAACTTCCTCACATAACTAGCTTTCTCCACTCCCTTGGAGTATTTCCATTTTCTCCAGTGTTCAGTATCAGGGAGTGTTATTAAATGATAAGGGGGTTTGCTTCCTGGTGTATATTGTGAGAGGCTGAGAGACAATGAGTGTTGTGACACTTTGGAGGGCATGTTAGCACTGATTACGGGAACTCTGTATCAGAGAACAGATCATGTGATAGGACTGCATCTGGTACGCTGCCTCCCTTCCCCAGAGAGTTATTAATGGGCCTTCATACCTGGTAGGATGGATTACGATGTCGGGGAAATGCGATAATTAGAGATGTGTCACTTATCATAAGCAGGGCCCCAGCACCTAAGGCTGGCAGCTCTGTTCCATGTGTGAGGCGGTCTCCAGAGACAGAAGTAGAACTAGTTGTGGTGACCCGAAAGAGGCTATCTTAAATCGTCATGATGGGTATTAAGTAGTCATTGGCATTAAATATAGAAAACGAATGGAAGAACTGAGTTTTATCCCTAATTCTGCCACCATAGAAGTCTTGACCATGGGGTTCAAGACCATGGGGTCCTGAGTAAGAGTTACTTAACTTGCGGCAATCACTCTTTTAATATGAGAAGTTGGGAACTATATATGCCCTACTTATCTCATGGAGTTGCAACTCAAAGGTCATTTCCATCAAAGTAGTGGGATAGAGACAAGAGTGTGCCTGAGTGCAAAAAAGGAGACATGAGGACATTTTCAGGCAGAAGAGAGGACATCAGTACAAAGTCAGAGATTGACAATGCATGGTGAAGAGGTGGACCAAATTGGCCAATTTAGAGCAGGAGAAGGCAGGGAAAGGGAAGGAAAACCAAGGTAGAAGGTTTAATTTTGGTCACCTCTCCTGTGGAACAAAGAAGAGAGCAGGGATTAGGGAACTGAACCAAAATTATGAGTAGGAGGAGTCAAGGAAGTTCACATCTGATATCTTAAACTTACCAGTGAGAAAACTTTTAAGGTCATCTGTTGCAAGCAACAGGAGCAAGAAGATTTGGAGACTGGGAGAAAGTTGGAATCCTTGCAATGACCACTTCAGGGGATCTCAGAGGAAGAAGCCAGCAAGGCATCTTTTCAACAATGTCTTGACCTCTGTCAAAACAACTTGGGTTTTGAGCCTAGTTCTGTCTTTTCCTCCTAGGATGGCTGTAAGCAGTTCCTGGTCACTTCCCCCATCTGTACTACAGGGTTGTAATTTATACCCTCCACACCTGTTAAGAAAATGAAATATGAACACATATGTAATGTGCACAGCACTATAGTTGACACCCAAAATTTCTTCATCATTTTATTTTAATTTTTAATTGTTTAATATTTATTTTTGAGAGAGAGAGAGAGAGAGACAGACAGACAGAGTATGAGTGGGGGAGGGGCAGAGAGAGAAGAAGACCCAGAATCCGAAGCAGCTCCAGGCTCTAAACTGTCAGCACAGAGCCTGACGCAGGGCTTGAACTCGGTAATGGCGAGATCATGACCTAAGCCAAAGTCGGACGCTTAACCAATTGAGCCACCCAGGCACCGCAGCTCCTCATTATTTTAGAAACATAGGCGCAATGGCAGAGAATGCATAAAATATCCAGGGTTGATAAATAGGAGTGTCCAATTTAGCAGTTGGGTTGCATTGGCCTATCTTCTTGTGCCAGTAGTATGTAATATTCTTCATAGGTACGAAGCCTCTCAGAGGCTGGACTTCAGCCCCAGTGCTGTTCATGCCTAACATTTCTCTTCTATGCATTTTTCCTTGCATGTGGCCTTATGTAATGGACTACATAGAGGAAGGGAGTCTCTACACTATAACGTGTTTCCTGTGCTCCTGAATTGGTGCCAGTGGCACTTAAGCCAATCAGGTAAACCCCAAGCCACACCTGGCTCCCACTTGAGAAGGAAAAATTATTGGAGTTTGCACAGGTAGGTCAGGTAGTTTAGCATCTGCATTAGTATTACATGGTTCATTTTACTCAAAGGATAGCCCAAGTTCATTAGTATTAGATACATGGTTCATTTTACTCAAAGGATAGCCCAAGAATAAATGTGAACGACTTCCTTTTGGAGTTCCCTCTTTCTAGAGCCCTTTCCGGAATTCCTCTTTATTATATTTTACATGATTAATACAGATAATCACAAATGTGAACATTCACTGCAGTTGGAGTAGAGGTGGGAGTTCACCTGGGAGGAAAGAAGACCCTTCTTAAGAAGCAATTCAACACCTCTCCATATATCTAATAATTTACCTTTCATGAGAAAGCCCCAATTCAAACACAGTAAAACCTTGGATTGTGAGTAACTTGTTCTGTGAGCATTCCACAAGATGAACGAACATTTCTAATAAATTTTAAGTTCATAATTGAATGATGTCTTGGCAATAGGGGTAGTACGTGACGTCAAATGGCACATGATCACAACTGAGCCAATGGTTCTTGAAATTCACTTTGATATACCAGTGCTTTGGATTACAAGCATGTTTCTGGAGTGAATTACGCTTGCAAAACAAGGTTTTACTGTACTTCTGTAGACCAAAAACTCCTTTTAAATGGAGTGACTATTGTCTTATAAAAATGCCCGCTATTCAGAAAGCATTGACTGAGTGCAGGAATGTGTTTGTGTAGGGTGGGTGTGTCTGCTTTTGTTTTGTTTTGTTTTGTTTTTCTCTGTAATCCCCTGAATGATCTCAAAGATAGAAGCTATTATCCTCATTCAACAATTGGGGACCCAAAATCCAGAGGTTAAATGACTTGCCAAGTTCCCTGCCACTTGCAAAGAGCTGAGACGAGATTTAAGTCCAGGTGTGCCTACAGCCAAAATCCAGGTTCTTTCTTCTTCCTGGGATTTCCTAATGCCTACACAATCTGTCCCTTGAATCACTCAGCCTCCACACTGTTCTATTCTATGGCACACTCTTGTCATGTTGGCCCCTAGAGTGAAAGGTGATAAGATGAAACCAAGAGATTGTTTTATCAGCTTTTCCACTCATGTGCCTGCATGGTTCCTACCTTTAGTAACAAGAGAGAAAGCCAGTCACAAGGCTTTGGGGAAACCAATACCGCTTACCTGGGAAAATCTTGAGAATTATTTACTGCTAGCAGAACCCTCAAAATCTTGCCAGGGAGGCTTTATATACTCTGATAAGATTTTGACGTTACATATCTTTGGGGAAGAGTGTGAGTCTATCTACGAATGCCGGTTAGCATGACAGACAAGTGGCAAAAATTTCCACAGAGTAATTGATTCAGGAAGGGTAATCTATTTTCTCCAAAGTAAGGAGTAAGTTCAGGTAGAGAATATATTTGAACACTAAGAAGCATCATGCTCAGTTTAAATGTTTTTTTTGTCAAAATCTTCACTATTTTTATATCATCTTAAGATTATGAATGTCTCTATTTAGGAGACAGTGATTTGTCTGATAGACATAATCAACTGGCAATTATAGACCGTAACAACTGTGACCCAGACCAGTAATAATTGAGCATCTCTCTGTCTTCTCATAGATGGACTCCTGGAACTTATTAGTATACCTACTGAACTAGAGAGCCCACATCAGGAAGATGCCACTTTTTTGCTGAACTGGCTTGGCCAGCTCAGAAAGAATATCCAAAAGTCTTGGCTCTTGGGTCCTAGTGTATTATATCCAAGCTTCAAAAGAATCAATTAAAATGCAGTTGTATGTTAATATTTAGTAAATGTTAATATTGAGAAAACTAGTTCATGAGCTAGAAAAATCACTCTAAACCAGATTTTATGCATCAGTAAGTCAAGAGAAAAAAAACAACATTTGAATTTGTCAGTAGGTCCCTATTCTCCAATGCCGTCTCTCTTTTCAAAACGATTTTGCAACATGCTTAGTGTTAGTGCTAATGTATCATTTTCTAGAATATATTTACCAATGAAACCTTCAGAGAATTTAGTGGTATCATGAATTACATGAAGTCTCAGAAGATTATGTCTGTATTTCCATGGCCAGATACTCCTGCACACAATTTTATCAATCATGTATGGAAAGTACTATGACATAGTAAATTCTACCAGGCTTCAATGAAGCCTATGTTTCCTCCCAAAAAGCATGCTTTCAATTTTGGAGATTTGTTGGTAATCCAAGTTTAGAATCTTACATGTTTACTTATTTTGAGACAGAGGGAGAGCACAAGCAGGGGAGGGGCAGAGAGAGGGAGAGAGAGAGAATCCCAAGCAGGCTCCACACTATCAGTACAGAGCTGGATGGGGGGCTTGATCTCACAAACTGTGAGATCATGACCTGAGCCAAAATCAAGAGTTGGATGCTTAACCAACTGAGCCACTCAGGTACCACCAAGGTTTAGAGTCTTAAATGGTGCTAAGTGAAGAAATGCCAAACAAAAGCACAATATGAACACCAAAGTATTTTCCATCTGAGTGAAATTCCAGTGTGAAACAGCTTAATATAGTGAACTTGACCATCGGTGGGTGCCTACAGGTGAATAATGGACATTAATTCAGGCGGCAACACAGGGGTTAGCATTGTGAGGCTCTTTAAATTCCAGAACTAAATGGATGATCCACTGAGAGGCAATGTCCAGACAGATCAATACCGTACAAAAAGATAATTGCTTTTCTTGGTGAATCATAAGAAAGGTCTGGGGCTTTAGGGAAATTGAGAGAGATTTCTTTTTTTTTTTCTTTTTCCTTTCACAAAAAGGTAATTAATGAGTACAACAGACAATTCAAGGCAAGAGAATAGAACCTGAAAGCTTGAAAGCTGTACATTCAGAATGGATTTAGAGATTTATAGAAGGGCTTTAGCCCAGAGCAGTGCCTACAGAAGTGGACAGAGCTATGTTAGTGACAATGTCTTCTTGAGAGATGTATGCTAAAATCTTTGTTTGGGCAAGTATCCAAAAACATTTGAGCCAATGAGGTATTCCTTCCAGCATAGCTACGTAAATGGAAAAGAGGCAAATATTTAGGGGGAAAAAAAGGAAAAGAAAAGAAAAAAAAGTTTGAAGTTATCCTAAAGGTAGTTTATAGATGAGGTCTGAAATACAATCTACCATGGGATGAATGTGTTTGGATTTTACTCCAGCTCTGATCTGTCATGCTTTCTTAGACTGAAAAGTAGCTATTTCATCCATCAATAATAATATATTAAAAGATGGTTTAAAATGTAAACTCAGAGCCTCTTCATTTCTTAAAATCTCCAAAGGAGTTTGGTTCAACAGAATATATTATTATCAAGTTTTAAATATAAGGTAAGCAGTAGCATTGTGTTTCAACAAAAATTTCCACAAGGTCTATATTAGTTAATGAAAATGTCTCTATTGAATTGAATGACAAAAAGCTGGTCATACTAGGGACAGTGTCTAAGCCTCATAATTTGCTTTTTTACTCATTTCCTTCTGCCAGATTACATGTTCCTTAGAGACAGGGTCCTAGTCCTGTCCATCCTTAACATATATAGTATGTGCTCAATAAATGTTTCTTCAATGAATGTACCAAAAGTGTAATCTAATTGCAAAGTTAATAAGTATGTATTAAATGTATACTTGATGTCTGGGACGAATTATCTTACTTTTTTTTTTTTTTTTTTGAAATTTGACTATATTTGAGCCCGAAGTGGTTTACTTAAAAATATAGATCATTAAAGGGGCATGCCTGGGTGGCTCAGTCCGTTAAGCAGCTGACTTTAGCTCAGGTCATGATCTCACAGTTTGTGGGTTCAAGCCCTGTTTCAGGCTGTGTGCTCACAGTGCAGAGCCTGGAGCCTGCTTCAGATTCTGTGTCTCCCTCTCTCTCTCTGCCCGCCTCCCTCAACCCTGCTCTTGCTCTGTTTCTCTCTCTCAAAATAATAAAACATTAAAAAATTTAAAATATATAGAGAGATCATTAAAACAAACAGAATCCTTTCTTTATATCAAAAGGTTGTTTCCTGACACAAAAAAATTAATAATGGGTTCTGCCACCTTCATTAACTTCCTGTTTCATCTGAGAAATGGCTGCATTGAGGCAGACTGGGGAGACTATTTCTGTTCTGTAAAAATTTCAACTAATCTCCCAGAAACTTGAAAACTGGTTACATACAGAGAGCAACAGAAAGGAGACGTGAGTTTCCGTTTCATTAAGCATGATCATCCTCCAAACCCATCTTTCGTGGAGGCCTCTCATGAAGGAGGCAAAGAGAACATCATTAAGATCGATCTTTTCTGCAAGGGACCAAGGAGGAAAATCTTTAAAAGACATAGGAAAGAGTCAATTATTTAGAAAAAATAGGGATTGAAGTTGTCACTTTGGGGAAAGGCAGTTGACAAATGTAGTCTGAAATATACTCCACCTACCAAAAATTTCTTAAAACTTTTTATTTTGAAACACTCTTGGATTTATAGAAAATTTGCAAAGATGATATAGAGTTTCTTTACACCTTTCACCCAGCTTCCTCCAATGGCAACATATTCTATAATCATGGTACATTTATTGAAACTAACAAATTCATTTTTATACAATACTATTAACTGTAGACTCTTTTCCTGGTTTTTCAGCTGATAATCTTGTTATGCTCTAGAGTTTAGTCCAAAATACCATATTTTACTTACTCTGTTTGTCTCCTTGGTTTCCTCCAATCTGCGGTAGTCCACAAATACTTCTTAATTGAAAGACTAATCTAAAAGTATATTTGTTAAATCAGTACCATTCTTCTTACCTTTCCTTTCTCCACTGAATTTGAGCATCAGTCACTTCCTTAGCTGTTGATGCTAATTCACACATTGAATGTTTTTCTATAGCACATTATAAGTGTATTGATGTGGTCACACGTTAGGAATGCATATCACACTTAAATCTAGAGAGTATACAAAAATACTCTTCTAGCTTCACCAAACTATCTTCTCATTACTCATTATGACAAAGTATAGAGTGCGGGCTTGGAAACACAGACTCTGTGGCCTAACTGACTGCATTTGAATCCTCACTCTAGTTGTATGACATTAGGCAAGTCACTTAATCTCTCTGTACCTCAGTTTCTGCATTTGCAAAATGCACAGAAAGTTAAAATGAATCAATGTGCAAAACACATAGAAGAGTTGATTACCACATTGTAAGTGCTTTATAGTAGCTCTTACTATAGTTATTATTGTCCACAAAAAAAATGAAGGAAGGAAATCAGTGTAGGGCAGCAGAACAATTCCTGCACTCTGCATCAGAATGCCTGAGTTAACATCTTGGTTTATTTTGTGACAGAGATAATAACACCTGCTCTGTTTTTCAAGGAGTTACTTTCAGGATCACATTAGGCATGAAAAGGAGATTGCAAAATGTAAAATGCAAACCTGAGCAATAGTATGGAGGAGGGGTGGCTAGAACAGGAAGAGCTTGGGACCTCACCATGTAGCCTGGTCCTGACAGTTGTAGAAGATGTGTGGGTTTATGGGAGTAGTTTGTGTTGGCCACAGGTATTGGTTTGATGGTCCATGTATATATGTCCCTTTTCTTGGCCAAATATGATGGATACAGGAGGTCAAGGTACCTGGAAAAGAGAGTAACACAGGTGTTACCCCTCATAGCCTCACTGGAGAATGTTCCAGACATTTCTGTTGATGCTCACAAGGGACAGGAATAAGGGGACTAGGTGGGGTTGGGGACTTGGTGAGTTAGCTGTTAATCTGAATTCTTCATTTCACATTGGTGTTGTTAATGTCAGTCATTACTGCAAAGAACTTTTAGAGGAAGTTATACCTTGCTTTCTTTCTAAGTGGCATCCGGCCACCTGGGGTCTAGTGCTTTGAGAATCTGCAAGCTGACACAGTGGCCAAGGAGTGTTCTTCAGGACAGAAGGCCAGGGTATGGAGTGTACTGGGGCTGCTGAAGCCATGCTCACCATTGATTTTCTGCTTTGTTACCAAGCAACTGAGATTTCTTCAGAATGAAAAAGAAAAAGACATACCACCTCCACTTCATAGGGAAATACGTTGAGAAAGAATAAATGGGCACTTTAGTTGTCCCTCAGGGACAAGGATAGCATGCTGCGTCAGAGTTCTGAATTCAGGATCTCAATACAGCAGCAGGCAGATGTGGTAGCTGCAGCTGGAAGCACTACTTCTCCTCCTTCTCCTCCTCTTCCTTCTCTTCCTTGTCCTTGTCCTCCTCCTTCTCCTCCTCCTCCTCTTCACCTTTCCCTCTTCTCCCACCTCCTCTCCTCGTCCTCTAACAATCTGAAATGATAACTCTATAATAAATACAAAGGATCCTCAAAAGACCCAACACTCTTATAAGGTACATAAATTGAGGGACAAATTATATGATTAATAGCTAACACTTATTGACTGCTTACTATATACCAGGCACTGTTCTAAGCATTTTACAAATAATCCTTACAATTCTGTGAAATAGGACTGATTACTAATGCCATTTTACATTTGAGAAAACTGAAGCACCTAGTCAATAAGAAAATTTCTAAAGTTGCACAGATTGTAATTTAGAGTACTTTTCCAAAAGATTTCCCATTCTGATAACTATTTTCAATAATTAAGATAATCCATAAAGATCTTTACAATGATAGTGTTATTCTACCCCTACTCACATTAAACTCATATGTGCAAAAAAATTAAAAAGCTATAAACATAGTGACTATGGTTGAAAGTAGTCATTTTATGTTTAAAAGGTATCATCTCCATCAATTAGTCAAATACTAAAATGAAAAGGATTAACTATAAACTGAAATTTAAAATGCTGGAGGGAAAGCATTGAGTAGCAAGTATTAGGATTTTTTTTTCCCCTTGAAACAGTAGCCATGACCCAGTGATCTGGGAGAAGGAGTGCTTTTTTGACAGACTAACTTACAGAGTTTTCTACTAAAAAAAGAAGAAAAAAAAAAGAAGAAGAAAAGGAAAGGAAAAGACCAGGTTATGACCTAATTATGTATCACACACACATATGATCATGGGCCAGCTAGGTCATCGGTTTTCAGTACAGTAAACAGTTACCTGAGCTGATCAAAGGGTGGTGTTCTGTAAGAAATCTGATCTCTGGTAAAAAGAGATTCCCCATGGATAACAACCAGGGATTACATATTTTCAAAGACGAAGAAAACAGTGAAATGCCCTCAGCTAGACAGAACATGGTGTAATCGTTCATTCTTGGTTATCCGAAAGGATTCTGCTCTGCCTCGGGGCTGTCATTATGAACATCAGTGATTATTGTGGGAATTTGGGAAGTGCTAGTGAATAGGAAGCTCCAATTACAGAACACTGGATAAAACAGCCTTTGCTATAATTACACTGTGTTTAGATGGATGGGCCTAATGAGCAGGGTTCCTTAACCCAAATGTTGATTTTGGAATGAGTTAAAATTAGGGCTAAAACTGTTAGTAAATGTGTTTACTGGATTGACTATGGGACTCCAAATAAAATTCAAATTATTCAACTAACATCCCTTAAGTACCAAACCATTGTCAGGCCCTGGGCTAGGTCCTAGAGATCCAAGAGTAGATGAAACCCCCAAGGAGTTACAACCCAGTGAGGGAGGGGGAATTTTAATGATAATAATAGCAGCTGATATTAACTGAGCCCTTGCCAGGTGCCAGACACTGTTCTAAGCACTCTGCCTGTACTAATTCATTTACATGCTCACCATTATAACCCCATGAAGGAGGAACTATATTACAGGTGGGAAAGAAAGCATAGGAGGGCTAAGTAATGGATCCACGGTCATGCATGTGGTAAGTGGCAGAGCAGGGCTTAAACTCAAGTGGTCTGATTTCACTAAATCACTGCTCTGATGTTGACACCTAAAATAGTGCCTGGCTCACAGTAGATGCTTAATAAATAGAGTCACTAAATGAAGGGATATAGAATTGAAAGGGTGAATGCTTTTGTGATATGTGTATAGAGCCTGGAGATGGTGACCAGTGGGATTCTGACACCCTATCTTCCATTTTGTCTGCATCCCTCACCTAGGGCACAAATGCCAAAAGGAAACTTTACTTCTAGGAACAGAGTCATGGCATTGATTTGTTGGTTCATTCATTCACTCATTCTTTCATTCTTTCTTCACTCATTGGTCATTTATTGAGGCCTCCTGCGTTTGGTTTTCTGGCAGTTATCTTAGTCCACTGCATGTGTAAGTACACGTGTGTGTATTGGAGGGAGAATCAAGTACATAAACAACTAGTATAATGCAAAAGTGTTCTTGTTTTTAGTAGCAGTTATGTATCTAGACTTACGTGAATACTATTTGGGGGGGATGCAAAGAAAGGTGCTCCTGTTTCTGCTCACTAGAAAGTTAGTTTATAAGCATTTATCTTCACATTATCAGAGATAGATTTTTCTTACAATTGGTTTTCCAAAATTCCAAGGTTTAGCAGATATCGGATCTGGAGGAAAAGGAGAGAAACAAAACAAAACAAAACACAAGAATCAGTACAAAGACTAATGGCCATTCATCCAAATAAAACAGATATCATTCAAAACTAGACATGAGCCCCTGGTTATCACTGGCCTTCTTCATCTTGAGTGAGGGATATTGAAGCAGACTGGTTTGGCTGCTGTTTAATGGGGGAGTGATTAATACTTTTCACTAGCCCAAGGGATGAAAAGCAAAATTAGTTTTCATTCTAGAAAAAAAAAATTAAAGGCCAGTTAAAATTATTGACTTCATGCATCACTCAGCAATTATAGGAAGCATTACTGTACCCTCTCCGTAGATGATTAGAATAATTGCTGACCTTTCATCTCTCTCATCTAATGACACTCTCCCAGTGCCTTCCACTTCCCTTTGTGTCTTAGCATGCTGTCTATATCTGATTTGCTAAGAGAACATCAAGTCTCAGCATAATTGGGCCATTTCCCTGTCATACTGGTACGCTTCTAAATCTCCCTCCTCTGTAGGTTGCAGTGAGGTCAATTATATGCAGTCAAATGGCAGAGAAAATATTAACAATACATATATCCTAGAACTGAATATATACCACATGTGTGCTTCCTTTACAGAGGGACTTCTCTTAAGATGTCTTAGATGAAGTCATTGGCAGTTTTCTTGCACATTTTGCCAGTGATTGCTGGCAATCACTAATGCTTTGATTAGCAGCATAACTGATACATGATTTATATTGGTCTTTTTTTTTTTCCCTGAGTGGTAAAAGATAGGGTTTGTACTAACACGGTGTTTCCCATACTTGCCTGACAATCAGAATCAACTGTGGCAGATAAAAATATGCCCCAGACCTATGAATCAAAGGTTTTCACAGGCCTAGGGATCCATATACATAACAAGCTCTCTAGGTGATCTGATCATCAGGCAAAGGCTGGGAAGCCTTGTGCTAATAATATTCAGTAAGTTTTATATGCCTCATACTTTCCTGATTGGGGTAATGCCTAAGTGTCTTTCTTTGATTAAACTTAGATTAAAATATTCAGAGTATCTCCCACATTGAATTTTTCCATTGCCCATTGCCTGGACTTTGAGAGAGTGAAGTCCATGTAGGGATATTCTATGATGAAGATGTCTTTCTGTTTTTATTCTTAAGCTGAATGAATAGTCCATTACCCCCCACCTTTGTCAATGCTATGACAACATACATTGACCTTGTGACATTTGTCAGCAAAGCTTTCTCACCAACTAAGCTCAACTAACCTTACTTCTAAAACATTTGAGTGTTTCACAATGTGAAGTCCACTTTGACAGACGCTAGGGATAGAAAAAGCAACAGATTTCTAAAATATTACAGATAGAAGTGCCATTGGAGAACACCCATTACAAACTGAGAGATATAAAAATAACGAAACAGAGGCCATTAAAGGACTTAGCAAAGTCAAATGGTTAATTAGAGGGACAGTTTGGACTAAATATCCTGATTCCAAGCCTGATGATATTCTCTCTTGTTCACCATTGCCTGATTCGTACAACCAATTGGCCTCCCCTCCAAGGGGGAAAAATTATACTAAATAAGTGACTTAAAACTGTGTTATCTGAGTCTCTACTGAAACTCTGGGTTCAGTATAAGAGCCACAGAGGCATTGGAGATGGGAATTGAGGTGGGAGAGTGTAGGCAGGTCAGAAGGTGGGGCTTAGACTTCCCTTCATTCTGTTTTTATCTGGTTGGTATTTTAAAATTACATTAAGAGTTTGGGGGAAAAAAAAACCCTGATACTTTGTTTTTTAAGTTGTAAAGGCAGAGGACTATAGGTATCTTCAAAAATATATCTGATCTAATATTTGGGTATTCTGAGAAAAGAGGTCTGTGAAAGCAAGGACACTGTCTTTCTTTGCCTATCCCTGTAGGATTTGATTCTTGTGTATTTAATGAATGGTACCTATTGGCCATTTCTAAGTGTGGCTTGGTCAACTCAAGGAATTGCTACTTATAAAGTAAGAACAGAGTGAAGAGAAGCTATTTGGAGGGAAGCTATCTTTTAAAATCCTCTTCGAAAAGCCAAGTTTAAATGTCCACTATTTTCCCCTAAAATGGAAAGGTGACTTCACTCTATAGGCAGTAGTATCATGCATGCTGGCCTCTACTCCCCAACAGGTAGAGAGAGAGGGCATTTACTCAGAGTATGAAGTGCCCTTTCTCTTATCTGAGCCTATTCTGCATTTAGGGAGACTTTGACACTCCTCTTTAGAGTCCTAAGAGTAGTTAAAAGTCTAAGAAAGATATTCTTTGTCCTGATGTAAGAAAACACAAGAGAAACTAGAAGCGGTTCTCCATCTCCCTGTCTCTCTTTTGCAACCATCAATTTTCAACATTGACCTAGGCTGTTTCCATGTTCTGTGCAGTTGGCCTACATTCTCTCCTATTTTTGTCAAGACTCAAGAAAGCTGACTGTGTGTCTACCTCCTTTTACTTAATTTTGGTCTCCATTGTCTTATCCAAAAGGGGACTAGCTCTTTGTTTCCCTAACCCAGTAAGATAACCATATTGGTTTTCAAAACTTCTCTGTACCCTGCCACTGCTGTTCTTACCTTTTCTCACTCAACTCCCTTCACTGCGAACTCTCACATCCTCATGCCTCATTTATCACCAGACTTCGATTCACTGGCTTGTAGTATAGAAGAATGAATCAAGCAAGCTGAATGGAATTACTTCCTTCTTCTTTGCTTCTTTTAAATGATCAAAGAGTATGCCCAGACAAATGACACGACATTTGGGCCTTCTGGTAGCTGGACCATTTGTGTAAGTTTCCTAACTCTTTAGAGTTTAAGTGATTGGATTATCACTTGACAGTGCATAAATTTCTTCTGCAATATTTGATGATTAGTTATATCTTTATGATTTTTTCCTGTGTTTTATTACATCCAGTTTAATTTTTTTTCCCTTAACTGACTTCTGTTTTGCATACCTTGCTTCTGGATGTACATGGTAGGTATATAGTTTTCCAAAGGTGATAAATCTCAGTTTGCCCATGAAATAACTGATAACACCATTTGGAAACAAATCCCAAAACCTCACTGACATAGCATAAATATGATTTATGGGGCTTCTTGAATAAGTATGGGGCTTCTTGAAGCAAATCCAACTCTCCCACTTCTTTGACCCATCCTAACTTCCATGTACAGTGACCTTATTACCAGGAGAACCAACTAACAGAAGTTATATATATATATTTTTTTTGCTCTGTATTTGCTGTTCCTTAGCCAGAAATGCCTTTCCCTTTATACTTCATCTGGAAAATTTAGACTAGTCCTTTATAGCCTAATAGAAATGTCATCTTCTCTGATATGCCTTCCCAGATGCCCATGAGCAAAATCAGATGTTCTGCCTTATGTTTTCCCATGATACTTTCCTGGTATCCCTGTGACAGCTTCCTGCCACTCTAGCCCACTCAACTGGGAGATCTTCAGGGGATAAACAAAGTCTTATTCTTCTTTGAATTCCCCATGCCTCACAGACTGCCTGGAATATAGGACATACTGAGTCATTATGGTTGAGAGACGTGATGAATTAATCAATCTACCTGTTCCCCAGCACCTGAAACTTCTCAAGAGGCCTCTATTCTCCTTTGCTCTCCTTTTCTCCATTCAATCTACTAATTAAAAATAATATATATATATATATATATTTTTTTTTTTAACTCCTGGGAAATCTTTTCTACAAGTCTGTTTTTCTCTAACTTCATCCCTTTTGTAAATATGAAACTACTATTTCCATAGATACCAGTCTAATCTTGAATCTCTTAATCTCAGTTTTGGAATTCTATAACAGCCTCCTGGTGGATCTATCTTCTGTATGTTTCTACTATAATGCACTCTTCTACAATGTACCCAGTCAATTGTTTCAAGACACATTTCTACTCCATTACCTCTCTGGAGAAATTCTGACTTAGCTTACCTATTAGATGAAGACCAAAGCCCACACTGTAAGTACTTAAGGCAACTGGTCCCTTTTATCTCTACACTCCTTACTTCTCAATGTGATCTAATGCATCCATCCAAGCCAGACTGTTTGTTGTTCTCTCAATGATCTGTGCTCATTCATTCACAGTCCAAAAGAAGTCCTTGGTTTGCTTATACTGGATCAAGTAAGTTTATCTATTCCAAACCAAGTTATGAACTTATCTCTCCTAAAAAGTCCACTAGGATTAATCCAACTTATGAATCATAACTTTATTCCTCCTACTATAGGTAGTATTTGGGACACTAGAGCTTTTTAACCTTAATTTTGCCCTTTTCTTGGTGTCCACAGATAATTTAACCTTTGTGTGTCTAAAAATGGAGGTTTTTTAAAAAGACTATTACACATTTGGGATGTTTCATGATGAAATATAAAGTGTTTCAAATTGAAAATGATGGTTTATTTGGTTTACAAATCAAGAATTCACAAGAGGGTATATAACCTGTTTTTCTCCCTCTTTCCCTATAGGGTATATCTGTATCTTTGGAGTTCGAAAAGCAAAAAGTAAAATTATCATCTCTTTGATTTGTTTGTGTTCATAATATTTAATTCACTTTAAAATATCAAATTACATTAAAAGGAAGGTGTGAAAAATAGGGAAGAGTATTGCTGCTATAACAAATAGGCCCCCTCAAAATATTGCTCAAACATAAAAGAGCTTTATCTCATTCATATATATAGTCCAGTGTGGTTCCATTAGTCAGTGAGTGGGGGGCTCTCCTCTACACTGTCATATGAATATGAATTCTGAGACCTGGCCAACAAAGATGGTGTTATCTTCAGCATGACTTCCAGGGGCTTTTGGAGTTAAAATCCAATTTTTAGAAGGAAAGAGAATATGAATACTTTCATATGGGAGGATTTTATGAGCTACACCTAAAAGTAGTCCACATTAATTCCATTCACATTCTACTAGATAAACTCAGCCACATGGCCACCCACAATTTCACTGGATGCTAGGAAATGTTGTCTAGGATGTGCCTAGGAAGAAGAGAAATTGGTTATAATGAAGAACTAACCTTTTTTATATGTTTTTATATATTACCTGATATAGTTTTCAGTGTCTTTCTGGTTTGTACTTTGTCTTTCCTAGTAAGTTGTAAATACTCTCTGAGCAGATGTTTCATATTACTTTCTTATGCCCCACAGCATGTAGTATAGAAGTCTCGGCAGATTGGGCACTTCATATGTGTATTAACTTTCTATTACTGTGTAACAAATTACCACAAATTTAGTGACTTCATTCATGTTTGTTACCTCACAGTTTCTTTAAGTCAGGAGGGTGGGCACAGTTTAACTTTGTGCTCTACAAGGCTGCACTAAAGATATCAGGGATGACTCATCTGGAGGCTCAACTGGGGAGGGGTCTGTTTCCAACCTCATCCAGGTTATTTTATTTCCTTGTGGCAGCTTGGTTCTTCAAAGAACCAAGCATTCATGGAAATTGCTTCTTCAAAGCCAGCAAGAGACTCTTAGCAGCACAGAGTCTTATATAATGTAAAATAATAATAATAGTGACGTCTCAACACCTTTGTAGTATTGATTATAAGCAAATTGCAGGTTCTGTCCATACTCAAGGGAAAATATACAAGGAAGTGAATACCAGAAAGCCTGTCTATCATGGTAATCATCAGGGCCTGTCCACCATAGTAAGTGATTGAAAAAATAGGGGTCTTTCTTCCCTAGCCAGGGAATCACCACTTTATCTGTACATACTTCTTCACACAACACTGTGAAGAGTTATCAAAGATCTCAAGAGAAAAGTGTTCCTTGTTGGCCAAAAGCTAGTAACAATGCTGTCAAAACAAGCACTCAGGAACTGTGTTTGCTAGGCTTCACAAATATCAACCTTAATTCATATGATCATCTTTAGAACTGGATCAAGATGAGACCATCTTGAATCTGTTACAAACAAATCTCATTCCTGTAATACCCTATGGCCCTCATTATATGACATTTTGAAACCTTGCTGTCGTTTTGAATTGTTGTCTTTTTTGGCCCCCTTTTCTCTACTTCTCTGTCAAACTCAGGCGGTGTTGAGTTTTTTTCTTCTTAGTCTTCTTGTTTGACATTTTCCTTTCTGGCTCCAGTTATCCTTTAAGATACCCCTTAGCGTATCTTCTGGGGGAAAGTCTGAGGTAAGGCTCTAGTATAAAACTTTAGTCTATGTGTTTTATTTGCTTTGGAGAGTTCATCATTCACTCTTCCATTTCCAGACTTCTACCAGCAAGATATACTGAGAGGAGAAAGTCTGAGAGGATCTGGAATGCTTATTTATATGCCAGCAATGGAAAAAGATACTTTCCAACTACTTCCACCCAGTCTTTGGAACTCCAATAGTGACTTTCTGTGGTTAATTCATCCAGGATGTCTATGATATAGTCCCATGGATATAAAGGTTCAGGGCATCAAACTGAAAGATATAAAGGGTCTAATAGAGTGACATTTCTAAAAAGGAAAACCAAATTCTGAAGATATCTTCTGGCTCTGTGAACAGCTAAAAATATAAGGATAATCATTCCTACAGTCCTGGACTTTTAAAACCAAAGCTAACCTGGAAGTGAAAATGACACTGAGCTATAGGGAGAGAAGAATAGAACAGACTTCAGAAAAACCAGCCTCTTTTCTTTTCAAGGCATTCATTCCTAGATTAGCCCATCTATCTTTAAGTTTCATACGATTCTTATCTATTTGGTGTGACTTGCAACTGGCAAATTGGTGAAAGGGACACAGAGGCTCTCTGTACTATTTTGCAACATCCATGTGTCTAAAATTATTTTAAAATAAAAGGTAAAACAAACAATCAAAGGAAATTAGTGAGTTAGGAAATAGCTCCCCTTGCAAAAGTCTTGCAAATGAAAGCAAACCGTTTCTCTGAACACAAATACCTGTTCTGTATTTAATAATATACCAGGAAGAGGAGAAGAAAAGGAGGGGAGGAAATAGAGAAATCAGGATTTCCACCTGCTTATAGGTGTCTAACCATGTGGTATCTAATTGCATGTTTTACTTAACTGACCTTGCCTCAGTCAGAACCCAAAAACACAACCCAAGAGTACTTTGCATCACTGGTATTTGTAAATTAAGTCTTTGTTTGGGGGTAAAGAGCTGCTCCTAGTGTGGCTATTACACCCTAGTCTCCATTCTCTGAAGAACAAGGCAGGCCCACTTGCCTACAGAACTACAGAATAAAGGCCCACTCCTTTGTCTTTTGCAAGATTTGTGATGTTTTGTTGACATGCCTTGGCCCATGCATTTTCACTTTGTAACCCAGAGACTTCTCTTTTTGTATTTTTTATCACAGTATTAGAGTAAGCAAATACTTTGTCATTAGCATGTCTTAGGGAGTAATTAAGAGCCCTGGCTTTGAATTCAGCCAGCTTTGGACTCTGTTTTATGCTCTGCCACTTATGAACTGCATGATCTTGAACAAATTCCTGAACCTCTTCCTTGACAGTCCAGTTTATTCATCTGTTAAACGGGACTAATAATACCTAATTCAAATGGTTTTATATTTTCCAGCATCCTGTAACTTCCAGTGACTACAGTCCTGTGACCATTTGGGAATCTTTTTAGAGCTAAATCCTATCAGATTCTTTATGAAATAATAACTTATTTAATGAAATACATTATTTGTCATTCTTGTCAAAACAGATTTTTTTAAGGGTGCAGATTTATTATCAGCTCAGTCTGACCATTAGATCCATCGTTGGCCTGATTAGATTTTCAGACAACTGAATTTCTTCTCTGAAGAGATGGTTGAAAATCAAAATTAGAGCAAAAGTCGGTGTCTGTGCAACTCAGTCAATGAACTGAAGGTTTTAGAAAACAAAATAGATAACCCTCCACAAAGGTAAAAGAAGGCATCTATGGTAAGTAAGCCCAGAGCTTGCTGTAGCTCTCCACCAGCCTTCACCTGTTGTTGAAAATGCAGTGCTCAGACATATTGGGTGCACGTACATACAACATAGTCCTCAGGGAGCTGAAAATCCAGTTGCGATGACCAAATGAAAATACGTGCCAATAGAAAACATGTGAGGGTAAACCAGAGCTTCTTTTCCATTTGTCAAAGATGTTTTTAGGGGCTTAACCCTAAGGGAATCAAAGTTAAATGATACTACTGTCAAAATGGTCTTGAGAAAAAGGATCTAGTTCAGGATAGCCAGGATTAGTTGTATTTGAGGCAAGGGCTGAAAGATCAAGTGGTGCAGATATACTGCCTGCTGTTGGAATGGGTATTTAAGCAAGATATCAGGAAGGCATATAAACATACACGTTTAGGAATCCAGTATAGCTGAAAGTAGGGATGTTGACAGGATCATGAGAAGCATAGCTAGAGGACATCCTAAATAATCAGCACAGCCAGGTAAGGTTTATTACAAGAAGGGAACAACTGTCCCTTTCCCAATACACCACAGCTTTCCTGTGTGATAGTTATAAACATGTGTGCCCTTCACACTAATTGAGAAACTGAAGGCCAGAAAGGAACGCAGACCTGGCCAGAGTTGCCAGCATTATGACTGAGAAATAAACCAAACCAATTTTTTGACCAGTGGTGACTGTCTAGAACTAACCAAGAGGATGGAACTGAGAGACACTTATATTTCTGAAATACCCAAAATTCTGACAGTCGCATTGACTCTGCATTCTACCATTGGTCTCTGAAGGACACCTCTGAACAGTTTCCTGCCAATATATCCCTGAGGTCTTTTGGGAAATAAGACTTGTTTCAGCTTAGCTATGTCTCAGGGCTGCCTGGAATGGGAGAGGAGGCTGAGAGCTGAGAGTAATTAAAAATAACTCTCAGCTCAAGCAGGGAGAGCCCTCTTTCTGCCTCATCAGTGTTCCTGTCACATGCTCTGCTCCATAGCGAAACCCCAGCTGTTGAGCAAGAGACTCATTGTAGTATCCTATCTGCCCAATCTTGAGTTGATCACAGAAGAATATTAACAAACAAGGAGTATTTGGTTCCAGATTCTGGAAGGATTCTTAATTACTTTTTTAAAAAGAAAGAAGTAAGAAAAGAACAAAAAGACAGAGGCAAAGAGAAAAGTCCAACCTAGTTCTATTGCAGAAAGGGTGGTCCCATAGCTTTACCTTTCTTGGCAGGCTGATCCATTCCATTTGAAACACAGCAAGTGAAAAAAAGCCTGCAGACAGTGATGTGAAATTTGTATTGAAGCTTTAGCTCCCCAACACGTCTCCAAGGGAAATATTACTGAAACAGCTGCTGGGGATGTAAACAGAGACCCAAGAACATTCCTTCCACAAAGGTCAGGATCTGACACTCATACCAGTGCACACAGGAGACTGAGAAAAGTACACAAAAGGGACATTTGTTTACAGGCCCTCTTGAGTCTCTGGATTGTTTCTCCTCCTATTCTGTGTGCTTGAAAAGTGCCAGAGCCTGGGAACTCCTAGTGATTCCCTTACCACCAACCATCTCAGGTTACCAAAGCAGGTGATTTGCTGTTAAGTGTAGTGCTGATTTGAAACTGATCAGCCTCAGTTTCTTTCCCATTAGGTAACTGTTTTACTAATTAATTCCAAACTGTACCTCCCATCTCTCTCAGTCTGAACATTGAGCTCCCTTAGTCCTTGCAAACTTGCCCACATTGAGTAGTTCAAGTGACTACATCAATGCAATAATGAAGCAATAATGAATTGATCTATACTTAAGGTATGTGGCTTACATCTTGCCCCAAATGCTACTTTCCCTCTGATTTCAGAATTCTTGCCTCAACTGGATGACCTTTCCAAGCTTAGAGTAAATAACTTAAAAGAAAATTATTACTCCAATGTTTTTACCTTATGAAAGTTTTTTTAAATGGCACCCAAAGAAGTGCTCTGTAATAGTTTTATCAATTGTAACTTATAAGCACTCAAACCAATAGTTGCTAAGAGTATGGGTTTTAGAGTGTGCTTGGAGAAATTAGATCCTACCTTGGGACAATCTTCCCAGTATGTCCATTCTTGTTTCCTTACAAAAGAGAGATAATTGTAGGCTGCACCCCAGCTGACTGTTGTGAGATGATACATATAAAACTTAGCACTATGTCTGGCATAGAATAAGCCCTCTATAAAATGTTATCTACCATTATTGTTATAAAGTATGGAAATAGAATATAGTGGTTTAAGTGACAGATGTATGTTTAAGCTTCAGTTCAAAAACAATAAAATGTCGCTTCACAATTCTTACAATGGACACTTATTCCAGATATAAACAGTGCTGTTTATGGGCAAATTGGCCAAACTAGTCTAGTTCACAATAGTGGGATTGTAGCAGAGCATATAATACGCACACTATATTGAATGGTATGTTTAACGTTTATTGTGGTGTTCATATATGTTGTCCCAAATTCTTCTGTTCTTTGTCACCACTGCTACACCTCCATTTGATCCACATCTGTCTCCTTTAGAATGGAAGCTCCCACTGGTTAGAAATTACATGTGTATAATCTGTTCTGTATGACATGGCACTTATGTACTTTTCCAAAATTGATGGGGGGATATATTTTGACATATCAGTCTGTGATGATCTAATGAAACATCATGGAACACTTAAAGTATTTGCAAAAGGAAAAGAATTGATAATATATAAGAATTTGCAGATAAATTATTAACATGGAATGAAGCCAAAATAACACAGGAAAAAAAGTAAAATGATTTAAATAGGCCTGGACTTGTTAGGTAATGTTCCCCTAAGAATGGAGTATGAAGAAGAAAAGTCAATGAATCATTAGTAATTCATATACTACATTTTTTTCTAAGGTGTTCAAAACAAGTTATTTATTGTAATGAGACTTTCCTTGGAATCTGATGTGTTTCTCAATTCTTGCAGTGATGGATGTTTCATGTATCTAGGTGTGAGAAGTCCTATCTTGTATTACCAAAAGAGTTTGTGATGCTTTGAGGGCAGGACAGCAGAGTTTCTGACTCCAAGGACATTTCACTACCCACTAAACCACCCTATGCCATGAGCTCCAAGAGAGAGCAATTGTTCAGTCTGGTACATTGAGGGAATAATCTGTCCTTAGCACTGGAGGCTGATCGCAGCAATGAATAAAAGACAAAACCAGTTCTGCAATATAAATGACACTTTCCATTAATGCAAGTGGATCCAAATGAACTAATTTCATTCAATAGTACTTTTATATTCTGTAGCTATATGGGCTTGGATACAAATTGTAATGTCAGTCTGTCAGGAGAGTGGACTGCGGTGCATAATTACAAGTTCTTGTTCAGCACTTCAGGAGCTAATCAGAGCAAGGATGTGAATCTGTAATTTGCAAATGTGCAAAGACAGAGGTTACTGGGCACTAATGGCTCTGTGGATAACATTCTTGCCACCAAATCGTAGGACTATGGGTGCAAGTTCTACAAGATAATTTGACCGCCTGTTTAGCCGTTTTATTATGAGAAACCTATCCTGCAGGCAGCACCTAGGGGTATTTTTAATTTAATGTTGCTTAATAATACAAAATGTCATTCAGTCAATAAATTAATATTTACATTCCAAGGTACTATATATAATCATAAAGTGATAAATAGAGCAAATTAAATATAAAAATACAATACATACAGTTTATTTCCTCACGAAAACTGGTTCTAAACAACCATTTACTTCATAGGACTAAATCAGGAGAGATTAAACAAGGGATTGATAAAAAGAAAATATATATATGTAATTATGTATAGGATGTGTGTGTTTTATTTTTTCTCCTTTATTTTTCATTCTTCTTTTTTTTTAATTTTTTTTTTCAACGTTTATTTATTTTTGGGACAGAGAGAGACAGAGCATGAACGGGGGAGGGGCAGAGAGAGAGAGGGAGACACAGAATCGGAAACAGGCTCCAGGCTCTGAGTCATCAGCCCAGAGCCTGACGCGGGGCTCAAACTCACGGACCGCGAGATCGTGACCTGGCTGAAGTCGGACGCTTAACCGACTGCGCCACCCAGGCGCCCTTTATTTTTCATTCTTCTAACATTCCTCCCTCAAATCTTCAAATAACTTGTTTTCTTTCTCCAACAATTCCATCCAGTCCCATTCTTGCATAAGTGGAGAAACCAAGCAGCATGTTGGAGTACAGTGGTGGCTAAGCCTTTCTCTAAAAGATTCTAGAACTTCACTGTCCTATCAGTTAATTCCATGGAAAGTCAAATTATTTCTGCTCATTGCTTTGCTCAGTTTAGGACTGCAAAAATAACATAATTGCCTCTGCCTCCCTCCTCCCATTATTATCTGATTGTGAGCTAAGGTAGTTGTAAATAAATACCTAGAACATCTCCATCAGTTTCTTTGGCATTAATAATCCTTGAAACCTAAACTTATTTCTTATGTAGAGAGAGATGCTCTATGTGGGACACTCTGTTGATGCTACATTTTGGTCATTCCCAACTGTAAAAAAAATAGGAATCGCCACCTGTTTCACTGCTTTCAAGTTGAATGGTTTTACCTTGGGTGCTGAAGCAAGAAAGACCCATAGCTTACAATTACCTTTCCAAGTAATTGCAAGAGCTCAGCCTAACAGAATTTTCAGATAATGTGGGTTCTGCTTTCTGCTGAAGAATGGAAAACCTGTCTTGTTTTGCAGTGAAAGGACTCTCTTCAGAAAGTTTGGAATGATGCCTTTTATGTCACTGGTTCTCTGTAGGGGGCGGTGTGTTGGAGTGCAAAGAATAGGTGCTTTCCATATTTGCATATTTGCAGGTTTAGATCTTAGTTCTGCAGTGGACTCATTGTGGACCCGAGAAAAAATTATTTAACCCCCTCAGCCTTTGTTTCCTCATTTACAAAGAAAGAGAGATGAAAATGCCTGGGGCAGAGCACTCTAGGACTGAGGGAGATAGATGAAAACACCCAGCACATGTTGTCCTGCCTACAGCGTGGGTTCCCAGAGCAACAGGCTCTTAGAATGAGCTTAGCATGCAGGGAGTGTTCAGAGATGAATGCATGTGGAAGGGAGAGGAAGGCAGCGAGGTCGGGCAGAGGGGGAAAGTGAACTGCCCCAGGCACAAGGGCAGCCTTAGCCAACCTCAGAAGGAGCTCTGGAGCTAGAATAGCCCTTGGGAGTTCTCCTCTATTGGGCTCAGAAGGCCAGGCTCTGTGACTCCTGCAATGATCAGTCCCCGTATATGGACTGTTCCAGGAAAGGGGGCAGTGAACTTGGGCAAGAAGGGCCACCCAAACTGAGGCTGACCTGGAAGAGGCATACAGCTGCAGGCCATCAGCTGACAGCATTCCCAGGAGGTGGGGCAACCAGGCTTTCACTTAAGGAAGATGGTACATCACAGTACCTACATAGCCCCCAATAATAAGGGCTAGTTTCTTATATGCGCTTACTATCCATACTCTGTTTCTCCTCTTCCTATCCATTTTCTTCTTCATCCCCTTCTTCTCCTCCTCCTACGTCTTCCTTCTTCTCTTTCTCTTCTTTGGGTTTGTTTGTTGTACTTTACAGAATTAAACCTCTATATAAAAAGAATCTTTTTGGGGCGCCTGGGTGGCGCAGTCGGTTAAGCGTCCGACTTCAGCCAGGTCACGATCTCGCGGTCCGTGAGTTCGAGCCCCGCGTCGGGCTCTGGGCTGATGGCTCAGAGCCTGGAGCCTGTTTCCGATTCTGTGTCTCCCTCTCTCTCTGCCCCTCCCCCGTTCATGCTCTGTCTCTCTCTGTCCCAAAAATAAATAAACGTTGAAAAAAAAAATTTAAAAAGAATCTTTTTCTCTTTCAGAGTACCTTGAGGTGTTCCAAGTATGAAAAACAAGGGCTCTTCTCCCATTAATGAATAATGACACTTTGACAGATACGTGAGCAATTCTGCATTGATTCACCGGGAAAACTACGGCAGAGTGCAGTTCGCATTGTTTAACCTGGCATAAAATACCTATATTGTCTAGAGTCTTCTTCCTTCCCTTCTGAGGGATTCGTGTGTTTAAATCAAGGGAGACTAACTCAAAACACATTTATGCAAAGGGAAGTCTGGCTAAGAGTAAAAGGTGGACTCACAGGGAAAGTGCCTTGTAGACTATGACCTTTCAAGCTAAACTGTCCCTAGAGAAAGAGAGACCTATTTGAATTTACAGAACATTTTAGAACTCGACTGAGCCCAGCCTCTGGCTCTTTTCCTCCAAGGCACTACAAAAACTTAGGTCTTTGCACATCAATTAAGTCCTAGCACTCCCTCTATTGAAGGTTGGTTTTGGTGAGGAGGCTGAACTAGCTGGCCTGCCCCAAATGGCCTAAGAACAGCCAGAGTACTTACTACAGGAAGCAAATGGCAATAATCCTTTGGGGTCAGAGGGCCTACAGTTAGTAGAGTTAATGCTGCCTGTTCTCCAGGTGACCTCAATCACTGCCCTGGGCGGATTGAAAGGAGATAGTGGACAGGTGCCCTCTAGTCACACAAGAGTTTGTAAATGTGTTTTAAAAATCTGATTGGCACTGTCTGCTCGGCTAACAAGAGTATTGGGAGAGCAAAAAGGTGTGAGAGACTGGATGGACAGATGTGTTTGCATCTTGGGGGATGTTGCATTCATATAATTCTGTCTAGTTTGTTTCTTAAATTTGTTTCTAAAATTTTTGAATACATAATAACATGGTTGCCGGAGGCAAAAAAAACAACAGTGCTTCTTCCCATTTCTGTCTTCTGCTCAAGAAACCAACCAGTTATTGGTTTTGCATGCTTCCAGAGTTTTCTTGTATATCTGCAAACAAGTACAAGCCTCTATTCTCATCAGGCCCTCTTAAACAAATAGCATACTGTATATATAACTCTGTGTATTGTTTTTCTCAATTAATACATCTTAGGTGTCTTTTTATATCAGTACATTGAGAACTTCCTCATCCTTTCTTTTTTTATAGCTTTGTTATATTCCATTGTATAAACATGCCAAATTTATTTAACCATGCCTCTGTTGTTGGCTATTACAGACAATACTGCCCTTGATCTTCTTTGTGCCTGTTGTTATGCATGTTTAGGTATATCTACCCGTATGATACATTCTCAAAAGTGGAACTATTAGGTTAGGGAGCATATGCATTTGTAACTTCAATAGATATTGCCAAAATGCCCTTGATAAGCAATGTACAAACCCACAGCTTGTCCTCAATGAATAGAAGTGTTTTCTCATACTTACTGACAGAGTGTGTTGTCAAACTTAGGAATTTTCCAAAATGGTATGTGAAAAATTGCATTTCTCTGCAGTGTAATTTTCTTTCTCTTATTCTTGGTGAGGTTGTGTGTTTTTTTAATATGGTTGAGTCATTTTCAGATCTTTTCCATGAATTGTGCATTGATATATGTTTGTCCACTTTTGTATTTGGTTTTCTGGTTTTGTTTTTTAATTGATTGTTTTTTAATTGTTTTTAATTGATTTCTACTTTCTACTAGAATAACTCTCTGTGATGGGCTCTCTCCCCCAGTTTTTTGTTTGCCTTTTGATTTTGTCTTTTGTCTTTTGTCTTGTGATTTTGCTTATAGCCTTGAGTTTTTGGTTTTCATCAAGTGGGATTATCAAATTTGTTGTTTATATTGTCTATATTTTGAAACTTAGAAAAGAGGCTTCTCATATTCTAGGATTTTAAAGTAATTCTCATATTTTCTTTAGACACTACTATGTGTTTGGTATTTTTATATTATTTTTTTTTAACACATGTGGTCTTTATCCCTGTGTAGGGTATGAAATGTTAATCCAAATTTGTGTATTTTTTCCACATGGTTTCCAGTTATCCCAATAACAATGTTTATATAGGCCATTGTTTCCCATTTAAGCCACTCTTATGACATTCTAAGTTCTCAAATGTTGGGGGTCTGTTTCCAGACTTTTATTCTATGTTGGTCTGTCTGTCCATGTGCATTTTTAAATTGCTGAGTCTATGTAATAAATTTCAAAATCAAGGAGGGCTAGTTCTTCCTTACTACTCTACCTTTCAGAGTGTTTTTACTTTTCCCATTTTTTTTAAATATATATATACACTTTAGAATCAGCTTCTTCATTTAACCAAGGGTATGTGTGTATATGTATACATATACATATATGCCATATAACACAAATAAAAACATTATGTTTTTACATTGTGATAAGGTTAATTTATAAATTAAAGAGAATTTTAATTTTTATCACCTTTATGAGTCTTTCTGTTCAAGGACACGGTATGTCCATTTCTTTTGCTTAAATTTCAGTTTATGCCCTTTATATAAATCTCACATTTTGTTGTTAGCTTTATTCCTAAAAGTTTTTTTTCTTCTTTATGCATAATTATAAATGAGTCTTTTCTTTCATTACCTCTACTAATGAGCTGTTTGTATATATGAAGGCCATGGATTAAAGCATCCTAATTTTGTTCTCTGCCGCCTTACAGAATTTTGGTGATAATAATTGTTTTTTCCATTTGTTCCTTTTGAGAACTCCATGTATTCAGTCTCATCATCTGCAAATAATTTAATTGCTCTCTTTCTGGTTTTTATATATCCAGTATCTCTTATTTAATTGCATTGGCTGATAATCCAATACAATTAATAATGGTATTGTAATTTCCTTAACTTTGTTCCTGACCTTAGTAAGAGTAATTCTGATGTTTCTCTAACAATCATGAGGCCAACTTTTGGAAATATATACCCATAGTTTCCTAACATTGAATTTTCTAGTCCTTGAATTCTCAAATGAAATCCCATTAGTCTTGAGTTTTATTTATAATAAATTTATAATGTGGGGCTGGATTCTTCTTGCTAACTATTATTATTTGTTCTTCTTATACTCTTTTTTACAATTTATTTAACATTGGAATTCTCTATCCTATAAAGTCATGGAATGATTTTTCTGTGAAATTTTTGGGCCTAATGCTTTCTTTTTCTGAATGGGACTCAAGTCAGACTTTTCTGTCTAATCTATGAAAATGGATGTTTTTATTTTGTCTCTTTTTGAAACTTGTTTTAGTCATTTACCTCTTCCTAGAATATTTTCTCTTCTTCCCTTTTCAAATGTATTTGTACAATGTTAAGACTATATTCTTCTCCTTCTCAGTGTTTACTTCCAATTATCATTTTTAACTGTAGTTATCTATAATTTTCTTTTTATAATAATATGATAATATAATGTTTCACCCCTAATTTTTTTTCAAAACAAACTTAAAATATTGATTCTACCACTTAACGTATATCCTAACTTACTCAATACACCCTTTACAATTATATTCCTTTATGGTTTTCTTAAATATAGTTTGTTGTTTAAAAAATAGTGTCAAATATTTAATTGTTTTAATTTTATTATTTCCTCCTATTGATAGAAATATTTAAGGCTATAGATTTTTCTCTAAGCACTGCTTTTACTATTTCCCATAGGTTATGATATGCAGTGCTTTTATAGTATTGTTTTTCTAGGCAACCTGTAAATTTGGTTTGTATTTCATTTAACACAGGAGCTGAGAGAGTATCAAGACTCCCTATTGGAATTGGCTTATTTTTCTGATTTTGCTGTTAATACCTAGTTATTACAGTGTGATCAGAAAATGTGGACTATGCTATTTCTCCTTTTTTGGAGAATTAGTTTCCATTTTGGACAATATATGGTTACATTTTTGATTGCCATGTGGATTCTTGAAAAGAAAGTATAGTCTTTATTTTCAATGCATAAAGCTTGAAATGCATTATTTGATATACCTTATTAACTGTGTGAATTATATCATTTTTTAGTACTTCATCTGTCATTGAATACACAGTTGGCTAAAAGTGCCCTTCTGCTGGTTGTTTGCAGGGTATTTCTCCTGCTAACTTCTGAATTTTCAGAATGTTATATAATTATGTTGTTTGGTTCACAAATGGTTGTGATTCTGATGTCTTTATTTTGAACTTCAACTTTTAGCATTTCAAAACATACTGTCTTTTCTCAATTAATGGGTGTTTTAAATCTGAATACCACTGTTTCTGATTTTAAGATCCCTAACCAATGAATTTTGTTTTCCTTCTCCTGACATAACTTGCTCCATCCTTTTATCTTCATTCTTTCTAAATCAGTTATTTTTAAAAGATCTCTTGTTCCCAGAATAGAGTTGGACCTGTTTCGTGATCTAATGTGAAAGTCTTCATCTTTTAATAGGTAAATTAAGTCATATATCTAATGATGTGACAAGAAATATTTGACCCAGCTCCTCTCATATTATTTTCTCATGTATTTTCTCTTTTTCTTGGAGTTTTGTCTGCTTGTTTGTTTTAATTATGTGCTCTGGTGTGTGTGTGTGTGTGTGTGTGTGTGTGTGTGTGTGTGTGTGTGTTTGCTATTTAAAGGAGTTTGGGGACACCTAACTGGCTCAGTTGGAAGCACATCTGACTTTTGATCTAAAGGTCATGAGTTCAAGCCCCACGTTGGGCACAGAGCCTACTTAATAATAAATAAGTAAAGATATAAAGAAATAAGGAGTTTGTATTTTCTCCCAGCTGACCAGTTTTGCAACTAAAGCATTATATAATATTTTTAGTGTTGTATATGTTTAAACTAGAGCTTCTCATCCAATGTATGACAAGTCTTAGTGCAGTTGGACAAGCCTCTGGCCATGAATAGTCTTGTCTGCTTCCCTCAGTCCCTGTGAGTATATAATTTTCTTTTAGAGCTATCATTTGAAAAGTATCAGGAAACATTGCTTTAATGAATATGCATTAGCTCCCTACTATGAGCAGTGAATCATACTCTTTCTTAGTGTTAATATAGAAAAAATATGCATTTATTTCCATTAATTGAGATGAAGCCTTTTTATGTTCTCCTTTGACTCCTGTCAATCTGAGAATTTGCTCCACTTCCTACCTTTTATCCTTTCTCAAACATTTTTAGTAATATTTTTTCTGTATTGTCAGGGCATATGTGACTCTCATTCTGGTCTGTCACATGTCCCCATTATATTAGATAGAGTTCTTCAGGGACTCTAGTCTGTGCTTACCTCATCTATTTGTCATGCTTTCCCTAGTCATGTTTTATTGACTAAATTTGTTCCCTTGTAGTTTCCTCAATATCCCCAGTGTTCTTGTATGTTAAGTACATTTGTCTGTAGACTTTATACTTAAGCATAGTTTGGCTGGGTATAAAATGTGGAAGACATATTGGAGATATTTCTGAAAATTGATTAATACAGTCCTAGTAATCCAGAGAAGCCTTTTTTGAAGAGTCAATATCTGTGTTTATTTTTTACTAGATGGTTTTCAGGAAAATACAGACAGAGAACATGGTTCCAGGCAGAAGCAATGGAGGTGAAAAAGAATATAATGCTTTTATGGAAGATTGTAGATAACCACAACATAGCAGAAAAACAGATCTGTCCAAGTTGACCCTGGATAGGTAAGAGAAGATAGATACTGAAGGATTTACTACACCAAGGGTCTAGACTTCTTCTAGGAGGACACAGGAAAGCCACTGAATGGTATGAGGCAAGAGAAGCACATATGGTTAGGATTGCTCAGTTTAAGGGAGGATTATAGAGGAGTCTATGAGTTTTGCCTTCCTTGAAGCCTGTGGGTTCTAACCTGTGCTCTTGCAGTATAGACTCAGAAATCCCATCCTTCACAAACCAGTCTACTGGTAGCTTCCTTCCCTCATCACTCCTGCCAACCTCACTAGCGGTCTGGTGACTTTTGTACAGGGAAGTGAATAAATCTATACAGTAATAATGTAGTTCTTTCATGCTACAGCTGTATTTCTAACTACTTTCCTATGTAGCAGTAAATAGCAAGAATTAAGGATATCTTAATCATGAGTTTTAACAATAAAAAGATACTGGCTCTTCTGAAAAAGGGAAAAAGGCATTATAGTTCTTAGGTACATATTCCTACACCACTGTAATCTGTGAACTCTTTTTCTTCCAAGAATGTCACATGAAAACCTTCACAAATGTAGTTGATATTCACTATAGTTCTAAAACATTTTCTTTCCCAGATGCTATATTGGGAGCTCTGTGCTATCTCACTGGTTTCCAGCTAGTTTTGGAGATCTACCATACTTCACCCATGCTAAAGCTGCCAGAGTTAGCTAGCTTCAGCTAGAGCATGCTTTTTTAGTAAACATTATTTTAAAACTATCTTGCCAAATTCCACGTATTGCTCTTTTATCTTCAGTCAGCTGTATGCAAAACATGTTGTCTTTATAGACAAATTTACATTGTGTCATAGAAACGGTGACCATCAGACAACGAACTGGAGTCTCAGTTCTTTCTTGTTGCTTGCTTGCTTTCCTTTCTAGCTGAATAGCATTATTGGCCACTTCTAAAGGAAACTGGATTGTGGGATTTCCATTGGAGACTGGGGATGGAAACAAAATCATGTTCACCGTGTGAGAACTTGTTAGACCCACATTAGTTAAACTCTGCAGTTAATATTTTTTTCTGATGTCTTCCATTTCCTTAATGCAATTTTCAGGTATGCACATGGTTTTTAATCCCCTCAATATACCTCTTCTCAGTGAGTACAAAATAAAAATATACTGCAGACTAATAGTCAAGAATTTCTTCATTCTCATGTTGAGAGCTGTTACCTAAAGGAGCAAGGCTTTAATAGAGTCTCAGCTTGACTCTTGCCATGTTTGCATACAAAATAGATAAGGCAGGTTTTGTTTTGGAAGATGTTAATTGATTTTGTCCACCATGCTGTCTAACGAGCCAATTCCCTGAAAATGTACTGATGGGAAAAAAAAATCTGTTCCAATTACTGTTTAACTAAAATGCCTCCCTTCCACCTCTATTAAAGAAAAAATGACATTCACTTCTCAGGACTTTTGTGATTGACAGCTGATGCTACACACGGACAGCCCTGCTATCAGTTGGCATTTGAAGAATTGCTTTATTGTTGCCAAAATGGAAAAGAGAGAGAGAGAGAGAGAGAGAGAGAGAGAGAGAGAGAGAAAGAGAAAGAGAAAGAGAAAGAGAGAGAGAGAGATTAAAGAACCATCAGAATTCAAAGCCCTAGCATTTGGTAAATCCTTTTAACATGACTTAGGTAATGAAGGGTAGAGGAAGAGTTGGGATTTCAGGGCCTTAGGGGGCTGGGTAAATTTTCAAATCACAGGAATATATTTTAGACTGGAATAAGTAATAAGTTAATAGCCAAACTATGTTCCTTCAGATTTTAAGGGAGCTGGTTGCTATGGGAGCTTCTTCTGTTTCTACCGCCATTGCTAATACTAAGACTGGGTGGAAGCCTTCACTGACTAGCTGCACATCTAAATTATTGGTAAGGAGAATGTCTTGGACACAACTGTCCTGCAGATGAGAGTTTGAGTCTTACTTGTGTTGCCTAAGGCCCTCCACAAACAAAGGCAAAGATCTAAGAAGGATAACAGGGCATGATATTTCCAGTAGAACTTGGCAGTGGACACCCTTTTGAGTTTACAGTTGAAGAAGGAAATGGCAGGTGGGAGCATGGACAAGGAGTCAACCTCATTTTGGTTGTCTTTTCCTTTAAATTTCTAAGAGAAGTAGTAAAGCACAAGGCCCCCTCTCCTGCACCCATAATTGACCCCCAGTGAATGTGTCTTATACTGATAACCAGAAGTCAAAGTAGAAAACTTTCTGAGTGAGCCTTATTTCTCTAGGCAGGGGGTAAATATGTTGAGGCATGAAAGTTCCATTTTACATTTTCATGATTTATTTCCCTGGTACCTAAAATAGTTCTGGACCAAAATTTTGATTGATGATAAAGGAATGAAAGCTTATACTTATGATTAAACCAATAAAAAATTATTCTGATGAGAATATTATAAAAATAGATCCCAACATAAATAGGCCTCTAGGATATCATTTTGAGTGTTTTCAGGCAATATTTTAAGGGCCATATAACAAGTATTCTCTTTCTTTAGATGTGAATTCAGTTGGTGTTGGGTCTAGTGTAAGACTTATAAAATGCCACTTCTCATTCCCTACTTGCATGGGGTGGTCCACATCTCCAGCCCATGAACAGAGATTCCTAGGATTGGCATGTTGTTTAATGAGTCCTACTTCATCCTACGTGAAACTAAACACTCAAGAAACTTATTTTTCTCCTTAGCTGCAAATCTATTAATGTTGGCAGCCATAAAATAAACGCAGCCACAGGCAACCCCCATGAATGAATCCGTCAGCTCAGTCTAAAATATGCCCTTTCCATATTCCTACAGGCTCTTCCAGGTAAACTTTTAAGTGTTCTGGTTAGAGGGTGTGATGCTCAGTTTCCTTTGAGCATTGCGCTTGATTTGTGAAGTGGGGAGAAGGGGTAGTGTTGACTGCTAGGTTACCATCATTAACATTAAGTTTTATTGCCTTAAATCTCCCTCTTATGCACATTATAAATGTTTTAAGTCCACTTAATGCTAGGAAAAGGTGCTTGGTTGACAGACGTATATTATTATCATCTTGGGCAGGGAAGAGTACAAGCTTATTAGGAGCTTTCTACCTTTCTAATAGAGCAGATTTTTCAAAAGGAAGTTCTGGATTATGCAAAATCAGAAAATGAGTTGAACATATTATGAGTGGGTTGGAAAGAGGCAAAGAGTCTGGATATTGTGAGAAAGAAAATGATAACAAAGGAAGTAAGCTTGCAGAAGCTTCTCTGACCTAAGCTTAGGTCATACCCCTGAAGTAGCAAGTTATTTTGGCTCCATATAAAGAAGACAACGGGTCTTTGCTGAAAAAACACATATTAGCCCTGTTAGTCCATGAGATCTATTAATCCAGTTCATGATTAAAAAAAGAATTCAGGGGCGCCTGGGTGGCGCAGTCGGTTAAGCGTCCGACTTCAGCCAGGTCACGATCTCGCGGTCCGGGAGTTCGAGCCCCGCGTCAGGCTCTGGGCTGATGGCTCAGAGCCTGGAGCCTGTTTCCGATTCTGTGTCTCCCTCTCTCTCTGCCCCTACCCCGTTCATGCTCTGTCTCTCTCTGTCCCAAAAATAAATAAACATTGAAAAAAAAATTAAAAAAAAAAAAAAAGAATTCAGATTCTTCAAACTGTTCATTTTTTGTTCTATTATCACAAATCTCCTCTAGCCCTAAGAAATTTTCTCCTGATCACATACTCGTTAGAATTGAAGAAGGAGTTATCATCCCCATGGTAAATTTACTTATTCCTCCAATTCAATCAGCATCAAATATTTATTAGGGACCTGCAATGTGCCAGATACTGAGCTAGGCACTTGATTTGCACAGATATAAATCCTGCTGTCCTAGAGTTTAGACACTAATGAAGAAAAGAGGTAACAAGGCAATAAATGCATGTAACAATGTACAGCTAAGAATGCTAGGGAAGAAACAAATATGGTAGATATTTATCGAATTCTGAATGCAAGCATTCTACTACAGCTACTAGTGTGTGGGGCACAAAATGCAAAAGAAAAGCCTATGTGAGGGAAAGTAAAACCATTCAAAATTAAGCAACAGTTTAAAACAATGAAACAAAAACTAGGGATGCCACAAGGAAGTACCCAGTTAATTATCCAGTAAGTACTAATAAGATAACTACTTTGGAATTTGAGGAATGTAAAGTGCTTCTGGTTAGGGATGGTGGTTAGAGAAGGATGGGAAGCTGATCTCAAAAAATGAAGAGATTATGAATGGAAAGTGGTCTTTCAAGCAGAAGGAATGGCATGGGGAAACCACTGGGAGGAGGAAAGCTTAAAAATACTAGGCTGTTGTGAACAGTTATGTAATTAGGGAAAGTAAAAGATACTATCATAAAAGGCTGGGTTTCAATTCCTTTTAGTTTACCAGATTAGAAGGAATTAAAAGTAGTAGCCATGGTGGTGGTGGTAGTTACACCAGTAGTTCTAATAGTAAAAGATAAAACCTATCATTAGCAACAGTAGATTCCATATGTTGCTGCTGGGCTTAGAAATTACTAAATTCCCTGATAGGAAATTGGGGAAAACATATCAAAAGCTTTTAAACTATTTGTGAATTTAAAGAAACAATTCCACTTTAAGGTATTTATCCAATGGAAATAATCATGAACGTAAACAAAGACTTAGCTACTGGGATTCTGATTGTTGTTTTTCATGACGCATACGTTTTTAAGAAGAATTGACTAGCGAAGATATTCCTCATAGTTGGACTGGATAATGGTTGTGTGAGAGCTATAGAGTGGTAAAATTAAAAGTTCTGGTATTATAAATATACATCATGTACTTCATATAATTTACAAAAACATATTTACTACTTTAAGCTAACATTTTATTACATTGGCAGATGTTTATAAAATATGGAGCAAAAAGTAGAACAATTTATAAAAGGTTCTATTTAGCCACATCTGTGAATATAACTGCATCAGAAAAACACTGGAAGGATGTATATTCACATTAAGAATGATGATGGGATCACAGGTGATTTTGATTCCTTAGTATTTCCTAAAATTTGTACAGCAAAAATATAGTGCTTACAACTTTTAATAAATTTAGAAAGACAAAAACAAAAGGCAAACAAAAGGACTAAAAGACATTACAGATAGACCTTGTTAAACATGATGTGCCTTTGTGTGTTGGGAAAACATAGATGATTGTTTTTTCCTTTTTCAGCTAAACGTGACATAATAAACCCTTTCAGCAAAAACTGAGCATGACGTAATGAAAACAGTATGAGTTGGTATTACACAGACGTTGGTTTTGTTCCCAGCTTCACTCTCCTTAGCTGTCACATTCTGAACAAGCTGTTTAATGTATGTGAGCCTCAGTCTTCTCTTCAGAAAGCTGAGAATGGGGATTTGTGTATTAAGTGGCTAGTCTAGCACCGACATCAGAGGATTATCCTCAATGTTCGTAGGAAAGGAGAAAATATGGCTAGGTCATGTAGTTAATGCAGTATTAAAATACCTGGCCCTACCACAAAACTGCAATTTTCCAATTATCCAAGTACAAATAAACTTTAAATCTCAAAAAAGAAGATGTAGTGTAAATATATATAATGGAATACTACTTATCAATGAAAAAAGAATGAAATCTTGCCATTTGCATCAACCTGGATGGAACTAGAGCCTTTTATGCTAAGCGAAATAAATCAGTCAGACAAAGACAGATAGAGGATTTTACTCATATGTGGAATCTCTAAAACACAACAGATAAACATAGGGGAAAGGAAGGAAAAAACAGAGAGGGAGGCAAACCATAAGAGACTCTTAAATACAGAGAAAAAACTGAGGGTTGCTGGAGGGGTGGTAGGTGGGGGAAGAGGTTAAGTGGATGATGGGCATTAAGGAGGACATGTTTTGGCAGGAGCACTGGGCGCCATATGTAAAAGATGAATCACTGGATTCTACCTCTGAAGCCAAGACTACAATGTATGTTAACTAACTTGATTAAAATAAAATAAAATAAAATAAAATAAAATAAAATAATATAAAATAAAATAATATAAAATAAAATAAAATATATCAAATATATAAAATATAAATTCAATTAGATTTTACTAAAAAAAAAATTAAGTTCTCCCTCAAAAATGTTTTTGGTGAGAGATCATGACCTGAGCCCAAGTCAGCCACCCACCCGACTGAGCCAACCACGTGCCCCTTAAAGCCCATAAACATTTGCCCCGATTTGCACCTCCCCCGTAATCCTTCGCTCATAGAACTTAGGTTACTAGGAGACTGGTATGGGAGAAGCTGAAGAATTCATATCAAATTAAAAATGAGGGTTAAGGGTGTCTGCATGGCTCCATTGGTTGAGCATCCAGCTCTTGATTTTGGCTCAGGTCATGACACTGGGATTGAGCCCTGTGCTGGACTCCATGCTGAGCATGGAGCCTACTTAAGAGTCCCTCTCCCCAGCCCCTCTCTCTCAAATTAAAAAAAAAAAAAGAAAATGAGGGTTTAGATCTAAAACCAAAACCAGCCCTCTATGAAATTTTACAAAGGATTATTTTATTTAAGTTTCCATTAAAAAATTTTTTTTATATATATTCTTGGAGTGTGTACATGTGCGGGGTGGGGGAAGCTGGTGTACAGGCATGGATAACATAAAGGAACTGGTAAAATGAGGCTTCAGCATTCCCTTCAGGTGGCTCTTGGACAAAGAATGGGAAGGAAATGTTTTTTCCATACTTTGTTCATATGGATAATGTAGCTTCCTCTCTCTGCTTGTTTTCTTGGCTCTCCATATTTGGATTTAAAGAAAAAGAAGTATGTGCTTGCCTTTCTTCCCTCTCTCCCTCTCCTTGAACGTACTGTCCAAATTTTAGCTGTGATTAAAGGAAAGAAATGAGGGAGGCAAAACTAGTATGAAACCAAGGAAGGGGAAGAAATAGGATTGTCAATTCTTCTCGTACAGTTAGCTGTTTTCTACCAGTGAACAAAGTAATTTTTTGTTAGGATTCTCTTCAGAAGGGAAACTGGGACTTCTAGATATAAATCACCAAACTATCTACCCTGCTCTTTTTTTTTCTCAAAATTAATGTAAAATATGGAAACAACATAAAGATGGCCCTCTAAAATGAGTGGTCCTTAAATTTGCTCTGTTTATCTCACAGAAACTTGAAGAAATAGTTTCATTAAAGTTTTCTATCTCTGGGCCCCATTTCTTCTTATCTTCTATAGAAATGTCGCACTGTCCTAACATATGCATTGAGAACATAGATAAGAATTCAACCCTCCAGTTCCATTTATTGCAATTGTATTTAAATACACAGCTTAATGAGCTGTACTCAGCCTCCCTCCCAATCCTCTTTGAAGTGGCAAAGTCCCATTGCATCAATTCAGCTAATTTTATGCTCATAGCCTGCTTTTTGAGCTTTGTAGAAACCAAGGGTATGACTGTTCCATATTATCTCTAAGTCCAAATACTTGGTCCAAAGGAGCATTTTGTTCAATGGAATACATAGAATTAGTTGCCTTGGATTTAAGCTTCAATTAAAACATTCAATCATCTTTCACCAAATTTACCTTGCAAAATTAATTCAAGTCAGCTCAAGGAAGGATAGGACATTGAGATATACCTCTAAATAACAGAACAACATTGTATGTCATAATGTCTAGGTAGGAAAAGGGTAAGTAGGCATAGTGTTGTGAGAATTTTAGAGTATGCTAATTTTATAAAAATGCTTCTGGGAAAAGTAAAATATTGATGACATTTTGCAGAAAATGCTACATTGAGGTTTAATACATACCAATAAGGTCAAAGAAAAAGCAATATGAATGCAGGATTATGAAAATGATAGGGTTGTGTTTATCTGGGGCATGACCTTTATAGATCAGTAAAATTACCAAGGATGTCTCACTCTAACTTAGAGATGGTTTCAGACTATGATATGTAGTCTGATACCTTTCCTCAGCCTCAGTAACTACATTTATTTATCCTATGATATTTTGTACTTAGTGTGCCCCTGTCGAGTCTCTGTTGGCTTGAGATACGATTTGCTAAGAACAAAGCATCAGAAGTTACTAAGATATCAGATGGTAATATATCTTCTAAAACTTGAGAGTACTCTGATCAAATGGGGCAGAAATTGTGCACATCAGGTTTCCATGTGTTTTCTGAGTTCTTTGGCCTGTACAGTTGTAGCAAATTTTGATCAATGAACTGTGATCAGGGGTGAAATGTGTCCCTTCTAGGCTGAGGTTTAGAGTCCTTTACATCGATCCTCCGCCTCTCTCTTTCTTGTCATCTCTTTAGGCTTTAGAGATCGTGTGTCCTAGAGGGTCCTACATAAGGTACAGGCATGGCACCAATCCATATTAGCATTTACATGAGCAAGAAATAAATGTGTGTGGGGAGGGGGCTAAACTACAGATTCGTTTGTTACTATGGCACAGCATCACTTATCCTAAACCTTCCAAGAAGGTGTCTACTGATACTGAAATTTGATCATATAAATAGACCATTAATTGTAATATTTAAGTTATAAAACAACTACTCTACTCTGAAAGGAAAACGGGAACTATTGCACTTCTCTTTCTTGGAGTCCTAGGCTTCATGACTTGGACTTTCATGAAAGCCTCTAAAGCCAGAACTTCCTAAACAGGATACATCAGCATGAGATACCATGTGTTATGGTTTCAGTCCCCTCAGCCTATGATGGTCCTGCCAAATTCTTTAAACAGGTAATCATCATTTTTGAGCAGCCTTGTCTGTTTACCAGTGTGTTGTGTGAGTATTATCATTTTTTCTATATGCTGTTTTGTGAAAAAAATACAGAAACACCATGAATCTAGGGTCAGATTTAACAATACGACTATCTCTACATTTCAGGTCTTATTTTCTTTCTTTTTCATTTTTTTTCTTTTTTTTTTTATTTAAAAATTTATTTATTTTTGAGAGAGAGAGCAGGTACGTGAGTTCGGAAGAGCAGAGAGGGGAGAGCATTCCAAGCAGGCTCAGTGCTGTCAGCATGGGCCCAACACTGAGCTAGAACTCATGAACCCTGAATTCATGACCTGAATCAAAATCAAGAGTCGAATGCTTAACCGACTAAGGCACCCAGGACCCCCCCCCCATCTTATTTTCTTATACCTATTGTACCCATTTCTTTACCCTCCCCCATGTCCTCTCCCAAGTGTGCTATTAATTTCACAGAAATTTGAGAAGGAACTGTGAAATGTTTGGCACTCTTAACAAATAAATATTTGTTGAATTAATAAATGAGTATTCAAGTCACTTTTGTATACCTCAAAATTTCTTGCTTTGGGAGACTGCATCTATTAATAGGGGGAGAGTTTCCTAGCAACCCTCAAAATCTTACCAGTTAGGAACCACCATTCTAGTCCTGAATTTTTATCATAAAAAAGAGAAAACATACAACTGAATTCTACTGAAGTATGCAGTGTCCCAATTTGGTTTGCCCAATGTTTTTCTCTGTATCACAAGAAACTAGATGATAATATTGCTTATATTTATCAAGTGCTCACTATATGCTATGCATGATGTTGTATATTCTACATACATTAGCATATTTTCTTCTCAAACCCTTATGAGATAGATATTGTTATTATCCCCATTAATTTTTCTCTGGTCTTATTGAGAAATATCGGTATACATCACTGTATAAGTTTAAAGTATACAGCATGATGGTTTGATTTACATAACTGTGAGGTGATTACTACAATAGGTTTAGTTAACATCCATCATCTCATATATTTAGAACAGAAAGGAAAAAAAATTCTCCTTGTGATGAAAACTCTCAGGATCTACTCTCAAAAACTTTCATATATATCATATAGCAGAGTTAATGACAGTCATCATATTTTATGTTACACCCCTAGTACTTAACTTGTAATTTAGATTTTATATCTTTTCACCATCTTCCTCCAATTTTCCCTCCCTACCTCCCACCTCTGGTAACCACAGATCTATGAGTTTGTTGGTTTGTTTTGTTTTCTTTTGTTTTAATTAGATTCCACACAAAAATGAGATCATATATTATTATCCTTGTCTAACTTATCTCACTTAACATCATGCCTTCAAGGTCCATCCATGTTGATGCAAATTGTAGGATTTTCTCATTATTTATGGCTGAATAATATTCTATTATCTATCTGTATATATACACACACACACACACACAAATATATATTTAAATACACACACACACTCTCTATAACTTCTTTATCCATCAATGCACATATAGGTTGTTTCCATGTCTTGGCTATTATAACTAATGCTGTTATGAACATAGGAGTACAGATACCTTTTTAAATAAGTGTTGTTGTTGTTGTTTTTTCCTTTGGAATTATTTCCACAAGTGGAATTGGTGAATCATACAGTAACTCTATTTTTAATTTTTTCAGAAACTGCCATACTGTTCCCCACAGTGGCTGTACCAATTTACATTCCCGCCGACAGTGCACAGGGGTCCCCTCTTCTCTACATCTGTGCCAGTATTTGCTAACTCTTTGCTTTTTAATGATGGCTGTTCTAACCCATGAGGTGATATCACATCCTGGTTTTCATTTGCATTTCTCTCATGACTAGTGATGGTTATTATCTCCATTTTACAGAGGAGAAAACTGAGAGAAATAAACTTAAGGAGTTTGCTCATGATTGCATACCTAGGAAGGAGTAGAGCTCATATTAAAAGCAAGAAGTCCAACCTCTAGACTCTTAGCCAGTATGCTGTGCGGCCTCCTCGTAATGGTAAAGTTCCCAGCCTGATGTCTTTGTTTCATTCAGTGTAAACTGTCATGGTGTACCCTCGTGCTGAAAGTCACTTCAAAGGGAAGCAGCTTTATGACTACCAACAATTATGAGGAAGAGGTGTGATTTTGAGTTTTAAGAGCTCATCTTAGTTCAGCTTAAATCTCCTGTTTGATAGTGAAAATTATGCTGTTATCCACTAAAAGAACATCTATTGTGTCACCACCTCTTTAATTTGAGAAGTGATTTCACATTCATGTAAGAGTATTTTGGCATCTGGAAAACAGTAAAAATCCTCCCAGCACATCTAGTGTTCTGTCCAAAAAAAAAAAAAAAAAGTCATATTTGTTATCTTTGGTGAGGTTCAAAATATGTAAACTTCTTCATTTTGTTGTATCCCAGTAATAATTGCAATTAGTAATAGTTAAACAATGTGTCCATTCTATGAAAAACTGATAATGACCACACATGTTAAAAGTGGCAAAAGAGTGGATAATCAGTCTGTTCTAATTAGTCAGAGCTGGAGAAACAACTAAAGTAAAAATCCTCAGCTTACTTAATGCTTTGTAGTAATTAATAGTAATTGATAACAACTTATAGCAATTAAGATCTAATACATGCATGTAATTTGCAAATGTGCCCCTTACTTTGTACATATGTTTTTTTTTCTCTCAGGGAAAAGTCCAGAATTGGGGACTCTTGGGTTCTTCTTCTTTTCATCCTTTTCTATCTTCTACTGAGAAAATTGTAAAGGGTCTCACAGTGTTATGTTGTTCCTGGAAGAGAGGTTAGAGATCATTGTAGTACCCTGGCATCATATTGTAGATGAAAACTTTGAAGCTTAGAGAAGTCCACTGACTTTTTCAAGTCCCCTTTCAGGCCATGGCATGAATTTCTATTGGCATAGTTGGGTCAGCTGCGCAATTTGTGGCCAGGACTGAGACATAATGTTGTACAGAATATGGAACTTTTGTATAAATAACTACTTTTGGCTGCTTCATTATAAGGGAGCCTGGGGTTAAAGGGCTCTAAGATTTATAATCACATAAAATTACTGAATTAAAAGAAGTTTTATGTTTAAAATGCCCAACACTTCATTTGTTATTCGTTCTATGGATACTGTGTCTGCTCTATGCTAGACACTATATCTATAGAATAAATAAATGAATGTTCAAGCTCAGCCCCTCTAAACTCTGTTTGAACTCTTTGAATGACACAGAGCTCAGAACTTTGCATGGCTTTTTATGTTCGCTCTGTAAAATGAAACTCTCCTAGGGGAACCTGTGTGAATTCAATCCAGAGTTTAAAAACACAGATTTATGGGAGAGCCCCAAATCAATCAAAAGCATGGCTATGCTTAAAAAAAAAACCCAGCAGCAACAAGAAAAGAAAACCATGAAAAGACCCTGCCTGCCAAGAATAGCTTGTTAGCATTTGAAAACACTGAGATATAAGTGTATAATGGAAATGTGGCAATGATCATTTGGGCAAAAAACACAATTTGCATAAGAATGAATCAGGAAATGTCCCGGAACACCAGAAGGATGAAAAATCTGGGTCCTGTCTGGCATGTTCACATTGCCGAACATACACCACACCATGAATCTTCCTGTGGTCAGACACCCTAGAAGAAACATTGATCCCTTTCTAGACATTGATAATAGAGATGCACCATGACAGGTAATCTTACATTTAAAGGAAGAATATAATATATAGCTATGAAAACTGTCAAAAATATTTCCTAGAGCTATTTTGGAGATCTGTTTTATTCTTTCATCCCCCAATCTGAAATTCATTAAAGTGAAGAATGCCCCTTAAATTATACTCTGCTATACCCTGGAGGAACACCTGAAAAGTTAATAATAAACCCTTGAGATTAGGCAAGTGAAGAGGAAAGAATTATGAAATAAAACAAAGCAAAGAAATCGTGTAAACAAATTAATTAATTGTCTGGAAGTGAAAAGCACGTTTGTAATTTTGCCCTTGTCAAAGGAAAATTGGAGTTCATTATGCTCACTGACTGATTTAAAAGCTCCTTTTTGCACAGCATCACTGAGAGAGTGAGTGTGCTGGTGTGCGAAGCATGGCTCGTTTGCAGCGTCAATTAAAATAGAAATTCATTATTGAAATCTCCAGAGTAAAGGTGAAGGCTTTATGCTTTGGGGATGGGAAGAAATATTTTTTTGCCTATTTTTAGTTTTCCCCCTCCTCTTCTGAATTGATTTTGGAGACATTTATTTTGGCTTTCTAGTATTAGGTATTACACCATTTTTGTAATAAATCATGTTATTACCTGTCATACATTGAGCACATTCTATATGCCAATGACTTTATATATCTTATCATCTTTAATCCTCAGAGCAATCAGGTGGTAAAAGGTCTCAGTATCACTTGAGATAATTGAAGTTCAAGGAGGTAGATTTGAATAGCTGGCAAGCAGTGACACCAAGGGTTTAAGAGTAGCTCTGCTGACTCAGAAGCTCCTAGTCTCTCCAGAACATCATAAAAAGTTCTTCTAAGGCAGCTCTACTGTGCTGAGTTAGGGGTGTCAGTATAACAAGGTCATTAAAAGTATGTCATATGCATCCAGAATGGGTATTACATATTCAGTTTTATGTTGGTGTGTTATCAACAGCCCCGTGGGATTACATGTGGAGTAGGATATATGCAACACAGTTGTCCACTGCATATGGTGACCCTTGAACTCCCTCATTGAGCAGGAGCTCAACTACCCTGTGCTTAAATATGCTTTATGAGAGGATTACGTGTTTTGGTGTTGTGACAATTACTCTTGTAACAAATTCAAACAGTCTCTCCAGTCTTGTGGTAATTTTTTATGTTCTCCTATTTTAGTTCACATACCCTGACATGGGTATAACATGCTTAAAAAAAGGATCACTTTCAAGGGTGAAGAAACCAGCAACAGTATTCTGAACAACAGAAATTGTGATCCATTCATTCATACAGCCCACATTATAAGCTGAGCACTATATATATAAATCTTAAAGAGATAAATGGCATGGTCTCCACCCTAAAGATGTTACAGTCTAGGTAGGTTGACAAACAGATAAATCAGGGCTACAATACAGTATAAAAACAGCCAGGATAAAAGAAAGTACAGGTTCTTATGGAAATATAAGGGAGGTCATGTAAATTAAATTGGGGGAAGTCCAAGAAGTCTTTTCAGAAGAGATGACATTTGGAGTGAGTTATAAAGACAAATAGGAGTTAAAAAGACAAACAAGGCTTGTCCAGGCTGAGTGATAAGCATGGGCAAAGAGAGTGGTTCTGCAAGCTGGGGAAGGGATATGTTGGTTTTCTATGGCTCTTGTAACAAATGACCACAAACTTGTAGCTTAAAACAAAGAAACTTATTTTCTCTTTGGAAACTTAGGTTCCAGAGGTTGTACGTATGAAATCAAACTGTCAGCAAGTTGGTTCCTGCTAGAGATTCTGAGCGAGAATCCTTTCCATGTCTCTCTTACAGTTTCTGGTGGTTGGTAGACACATCATTCCCATCTCTGCATCCATCTTTCTCCTCTGTGTTTCTCCTCTTCTGTGTCTTCTGTTCTTCTTATAAGGACACTGTTTCTTGGAATTAGGGCCCAACTACATAATCCATATGATGTCATCTGAAGATCCTTAATTATATCCTCAAAGACCCTTTCCACATAAGGTCACATTCCTGTGTTCCAGGTGGGCATATCTTTTGGGGGGCCACCCTTCAACCCACTATAAGTGATAAACATAAATTAGTAATCTGATGAAGAAAGAGGCATGGCCAAGTACTGCAGACTTTCGTGTATGTGGAAAGGAATGGGGCTTTATCATGAAAGACATAGGAAGCCATTGGAATTTCAATGATGGAATTGGCATATCTCTGGAAAATAATTGTACACTTAATGCCTCCAACCAAAGACCATCAGGAACCCACCTGTAGTTGATTAAGTTGTGTTTAATACTGGTTACAGAGAGGGAGAACACATACCATGAGGGACTATAGCATCTCATCTATAGTGTATTAGAAAAAAACTAATATAGGATTTGAACTTCAATTGGATGATTTGGGGAAGGAAGCCTGGTTTGCTCTAGATTGGATGCTGTCAGAAAGCAATGGCAATTCCAAAAGTGGGTATCTTGATAAATCTTACCTGTAGGGAGAGCAGACAGGAGTAGGGATAAAGTTGTAATTGGCAAAAAGGTAGAAGTCACTAGCCAAGAGCGAAATGTTTGGTATTTTGTGAGTGAAGCAGTAACTTTGTTTTCATCTGTGAGTAGACAAAATTAAGATGTAGCCTTGTTTTGCCTCACTTTATCATGGTCTCAGAGTGACCCTGTCTGTGACTGGTGTTCTGTGGCATTGTTCATGTCTAATAGGAGAATAACACCGTCTAGCTGTGGGTGCCAGGTCAAGTTCCAGACATCAGGAGCTGCTCTTTGTTTTTTTTGTTCTCTCAATTCCAAACTATAAAAACAACCTTGCCTAAAATTCCGCCAGTGGTAATGAAGTACGTCAACCCAAGCATTCATACTGTCCCTTAAAAGCTATAATAAAGGTCACAAAATTTTCTGGAAAGAACACTCTGCCTTTGCTTATGTGAGTGTCCTTCAGACTTAATTTACTTCCGATCCACCAGTTGGACAGCATATATTTTAAAGACAGGAGGAACTAACTTAAAGGCTCCTTGACTGGTGTACTCTTTTATCTAACAGCTGTGATAGCATTTCCTTCAATGTCTCTTTGTGGACTAACCCAACCATGTCCCTGTGAGAAGGACCCTGAAGTCCTCTTTATAAGCCCTCTCTTTTCCTTTCCCTGGGGTGCTCCATCTATTTGAGTGGAAGAAGTAAGTCAAATGTAGTTTTATTTAATGAAAAATAAACAAGGGAAAGGACCCCAAACACTCTCTCGGCAAAGGTCCCTTCAGAACATACAGCCTTCACTGTTAGAGATGTATCTTTTTAAAAGAAGACAGAAATAGGAAAGGGCCACAGAAGGGCAGGGATAGCCAACAAAACTATACAGCAGGTTTCTCTATGAGGGAAGATGAAAAAGGCAAGTATCTTTTTTAGTCCAGCAAGAAAAACTCTATGATATGATGTGTATAGCTGGTGCTCCTAGAAATGATAAAGAAGAGGCTTGCCATTTTCTCCTTGAGAGTATGTGGGGGAGGGGGCTCTCTAAAATTAGGACAGAGACAATCAGGGCCACCTGGGTGGCTCGGCCGGTTAAGTGTCTGACTTTAGCTCAGGTCATGATCTCACGATCTGTGAGTTCAAGCCCCGTGTCAGGCTCTGTGCCAACAGCTCAGAGCCTGGAGCCTGCTTCAGAGCCTGTGTCTCCCTCTCTCTATGCCATTCCCCTACGTGCACTCTCTCTCAAAACTAAAGTAAAAAAAAAAAAGCATTAAAAAAAGACATTCAGTTGAAAGGACATATTTTTCCCCTCTAACACATAATTAGCCTGTGATACTGGCTTCTGTAGATTCTTATCAAGACAAATTGTTCAGCATGGTGAGTTTGGCAGATATCATTCACACATGTAAACAATGGGATATCCTCCATAAACACAAGCCAGTTAGCATCTTTTCAGGCATCACCTGATTGCCAAATCAGGCCAAGAAGAAATTATTCCTTTATCGTCATTTGTAATATTACTCATCAGATGCAACATGGGGATTTGACACCTTCAGTGACATATTCCACCATCCTGTTAAATTGATCAGAAGTCCAATTACATGCAATACATTTTCACATTGAGATCCAATGCCTATTTCCCAAGGGAAGAGATGGTTAGTGAGGCTTCGCAATGTCCCCCAAGCTCCAGGTAGGCTTGTTAATCCTTGGCACTCCCTGACAGAGAGATGGATGTGTTAACAGTTTCTGGGTCCTGTAGCTTCCCCTTGTGGAGATTCCAGTGGGCCATATGTGCTCCTTGGGTATCAGGGTGATGGGGCTTGCACTGGCTGTGACTGATGGCACAAGCTAGAGAGTTGCCTGCATTTGGCAGGACATAGTTGGCACAGGCCACCTTAGACCTTGAAAACTTGGAGCTGATGCAGAGGTGGATAAACACATTGAAAACAGATGTTGTAAACTCAGTTTTTTATCCGGGCCAGACAGGTAATATGCCTGAGTGAAACTGACAAGGTGGAAAATTGAACACAATAGGCCCCAAATTAAAGGGGACAGTGGCAACTCAGCTTCCACTGATTATGGTCATTCAAAGATGTGACTCTAGAGTTACCATCTTTTCAAGAGAAGCTAACTATGTGGTATGTATGTTAAATCCCTTGTAAATCAATTTGCCTTGTAAGCTACGTTTTTGCAACCTCTAAGGCCACTGAGGCCTGGTTTCTTTGCTTCTTAATACCTATACAGAAGCTCTGTGGACTCAAGCTTGAAGACTTCATTAATTTCATCCCTGTAAATGAAAACGAATGAAAAAGACAGTCAAGAAAAATGAAAATACCTCTCAAAAGTCACTGTGTCCCCATGGGGTTATGGTGGTTGAATTAAGGGGCTAGCGTACTTTCAGTTCTGTTTCTATCCCTAAATACTTAGTAACCGTACCCTGGGCCAGGGTTGAATCACTAAAGAAGTACTACATGAAAAGCACAATCATCCGTACACAAAGAAGGCAGAGCCCAAGCTGCTTGCCTTTGAAAAACTTGTGAATTCATTGAGAATATTACATTAATATGCATGGAGTAATTACAAAAAAAAAATGCCAAGATAACATAAGCAAGTATGGGGTAGGCCCTCAAAAACTATGATGATTCAGTTTCCTTCTTTAAAAGTGTCTCTTCCTAATGATGTCCAAAAGTAGAGAAACTAGAAAAGATGCCTGATGGTCATGAATTACTAGATGATTACCATTTCTGTTGGATGAGATTGGATGTCAACAGGCAAAACCAATAAAGAGTTGGCTCTTCCAGGGGCGCCTCAGTGTCTCAGTTGGTTAAGCGTCCGACTCTTGATTTTGGCTCAGATCATGATCTCGCGGTTTCTGAGTACAAGCCCTGCATCAGGCTCTGTGCTTATGGTGTGGAGGCTGTTTAGGATTCCGTCTCCCTCTGTCCCTGCCCCTCCCCTACTTGCTCTCTCTCTCTTTCTCAAAAATAAATAAAAATAAACTTAAAAAAAAAAGTTGGCCCTCTCAGACCTTGAAATTCCAAAAGTTATAGTATTTTGGACAAATGGTTCTTCTAAGTCACTGGTTTTAAGGATGGCTGTGAATTTTAACAGATCTATGAATTGAAGTCAACAGTATTAAGAGGAAAATAGCCTAGATCACCCTTCCAAGAATCACTGCTTAGAACGTTTATTCTCAAAATACAGTCTCTGGAGTGTAGCCCTCCAGATGATCTCATAAATAATAAGTTTGAGAATCTCTCTTGTTCCCTGGGAGAGGGTTAAACCTCAAATAACCCATGTTTGAGGTCTGGAGATGATCATAGTCCCCTCTGTCCCAGGAAGCCTCACCAGTGAGCTATGCAGTAGACCACCAAGTTAGCATATACTTGGAAAGCAACACTTCCTTTGTTGGTTGGGTTTCGGTCGTTTTTTTCTTGTTTGTGTGTCTGTCTCTGTTTATATTTTGTTTTTAAGCCCCATTGATTCCTGTGTTAGTTTTCTATTGCTGCTGTAATAGATTAGCACAAATTTTATGGCTTAAAACAACATAAATGTATTACTTTACAGTTCAGTTAGTTAGAAGTCCAGCATAGGCTTCTCTGGGTAAAATCAAGGTGTCAGTAGGATAATTCCTTTATGGAGGCTCCAGGAGAGAATCTATTTTCTTATTTTTTTTTTCAGCTTTAGAGGCTACCTCTTTCCTTCGCCTGTATACTTCACTCCCTATGTTCAAAAGCAGCAACATCAGGGGCACCTGGGTGGCTTGGTCCGTTAAGCATCCGATTCTTGATTGCAGCTCAGGTCATGATCTCACAGTGCTGGTATCAGCCCTGAGTAGACTCTGTGCTAACAGCAAAGAGCACAGGGATTCTCTCTCTCCTTCTCTCTCTGCCCCTCCCCCACTGGTGCACACACACTCTCCCTCCTGTTCTCTCAAAATACATAAACTTAAAAAAAAAAAAAAGTAACATCAGGCTGAGAGCTTCTTGTACTGTTACCTATCTGGTTCTCTCTCTCTGTTCTGGCTCCCTTTCCCATTTTAAAAGACCCTGTAATGACATGGCCCACCTGGATAAACCAGGCTACTTGTTTTAGTTTCAAGTCAGCAGATTTGCAGTCTTACTTTCCCTGTGTCATGGGAGGTAGCACAGTCACGGGTTTCAGGGATCAGAACTTGGACATCTTTGGAGCTGCTCTTACTCTAACACAATTCCCAATATGTCTGGAGAGACTGTGTAATTTTTTTTTTTACATTAAGAAATAGAGTGGTAATTTGATAAATATATGTTCAGATGTAATATATGACCTCTTCATCCACACTCTAAACTACGTTTCTATGTCCTGGATAGGCAGTGTAATATTAAAGGGAAAAGACATGGGCTTTATAACCATACAAACCTGAGTTCAGGTTCCTACTCTGGCATTTACTACCTGTATAACTTCTGTCAAGCTATAAACATATTTGAGACACAGATTTCTTTCTTCTGAAATGGGGAAAATACTTCCCTCATATGATTGTTTTACTGAAATAGAAAATAATGTGCCAGAATCATATTAGAAATATAATCAATGGTATTATTTCCTGATATCCTAGTTCCATTTTTGTACTGCTGGGTAAAACCAATTAACTCTGTGTTTCAGTTTAATGAATTACATTTAATGGAAAACATTTCCCTGGGGTATTTTTCTGATTTGCATGTTAGCATATGTAAGATATTTGAGTTTCAAAGATGAAAAAGTGATTTTTAAGTGCAAAACGGTGTAAATGTCTTTATCAGCCAACAGGTAATACCACCTTGGGGGGAGAGGGTATCTGGAAAAGAAAAAGATGGATACAAAGAAAGAAGACTCAGACTTACTCAGAATTAAGAAAATGAACCTTTACTATCAATATAAGCCTCCCAACTGCTAGTGGAAGTGGTGGATAGATTTTCTTTTCCACTAGATTTACTTCCTGATATACAAGTTTATCACTCAGGCAAGGACTATTCGTCAAGCCATTTTCCATCGATAACCCCAGCTGAAGCCCAACAGGCTGAGTGTTTATTATTCACTCTTAAAAGGCTGGAGCTCATTTGCTTCTGCCGTGGGGAGAGGAGCTGACTCAGACGGGGAGAGGAATGAGGGCATTCAACAAAATGGCCATTCACTGCAATCAAGCTTGAATAAATACAGAGGTGTAAAACAACCAGGAAAAGCTCCAGTTATGTCTGGAAATCAAATATTGATCAAGTAATCCTCTAATTTACTGACTTCTCATTTAATGATCGGATTCCCATTTATTCATTCAACAAACACGTGTTGAGCCTTTCCTGGAGTCCAGGCCCTATACAAGGTTATAGAAAACATTGTGCCAGTGCCCACCTCCACCCCCAATATGCACACACATTCAATCTAGAGCCATAAGAAATTAAATAACCTTTTGTTTCTAAAGATTGGGTGCTTTGTAAAATGTCAGTGCTTAAAGTTACATCCTATAGTATAAATTCTTGCAATAATCTTTTTCTGAAGGCATCACCTGAACAGTAATGAGTTTTACATCAATCTTCCTTTAACACTATGGAAAATGGAGGGACATTGTGCATAGAGTCCAGAAACGTACCTTCAAATAGCAGCAATGCTACTAATGCCCCATACACTGAACACACTGAAAACTGAATATTGAAGAATCTAAATTCAGTTAATTAGCAAGACAAATCTTGCTTTAAATTATATTAACATTATTTCTTCCCTTGTTGGTTCTATGATGTGCCTCTGAAGCTGAAAGAGAGGACTTCAGGTCTCCTCAAGAGGTCCTTTCTCTCCAGGGAATTTGGGAACCAGCAAGCAGTAGCTGGGGCCATTTCTCCAGTACACTTGTGTTCTAAAGTGAAAATGTTCATGGAGTGGAAGACAGGATAGAACCAGTAAGGAGATGGGGGACCTGGATGGCATTTTGACAATCACAGCATGGGTTCATTGATTTATTGCAAGGTTTATTTATTCCCCAAACACTTGAAGCACCTATGTTCAAACAGAGATAATGTATGCAACACATGCAATCCAGAGCTAATTGGAAAGAGTTTTTGATGACCTGTATTTTGGATTTGTATTGCCTGTGACTCTTCTCTTCATGTGCACACAGTGGAATTGTCACCCGTGTTTTTGACTTATGCAACCTTAATGATGCAGGGAATAAGGGGTGAGAAGAGTCTGGGAGACGATGTGCCAGTGAGAGAAAAACCAAGAATAATTGAAATAATGTGGTATTTCTAACCACACTTCCCTTTAGGGAGTGTATGCCTCGGAGTCAGCGTGAATGGGAGACTTGAATCTGTCAAGCCTCCAATTTCTACATTCTTGCTGGCTTCTCAAGGCTGCACATCTCCCTTCCTTGAGTGGAATATAATTCTAGTCCTTAAAGGTACAATACATATTTTTCATGCAACATGATCCCTAAACACAAGCAAATAACTTCAGCTGGTGTCCAGCCAAAGAAACAGAATATGTCTGCTAAAGGCAAAATGCCAAAATTATGTTTCCTGAGCAATGGCACTGCATTGCATTTAGTGGACCAGATAGATTTTTAAAGACAGTTTGGACTCAGTGATCTTCTGTGCTGACTTTATCACCTAACCCTGACCTACGATTAGACACCACTGAGACACAGAATATCTAGCATGTATAAAGTGACTTTTTGTCAGGGGAGAGATGGGGAGATCTCTCTGGAGTCAATGCTTTTCATCCCCTAATCACAGATCATACAGCTGTGGGCTAGCACATTGTTTCCACTACCGCTGCTCACCAACAAGGAGTTGGTATATCTTAGAAATAAGAGGAGGAACCTCTTAACTTAAAACTAAGTTAGGAGCACCTGGGTAGCTCAGTTGGTTAAGCGTCTGACGTTGGCTCAGGTCATGATCTCATGGCTCCTGAATTGGAGCCCCAGGTGGGGCTCTGTGCTGACAGCTCAGAGCCCAGAGCCTGCTTCAAATTCTGTATGTCTGTCTCTGCTCACACTCTTTCTCTGTCTCTCAAATATAAATAAACATTAAAAAAATAGTAAGTTAGATATGAGTTAGAACCCCAGCTCAGGCATTTACTAGCTCGGTGAATTTGAAAAAGTTTCTTGCGTTCTGAGTCTTGCTTTCTGCAACTGTAAAATAGGTTAAATAATAGCTACCTCCTAGAAATGTTAAGACATCTCTTTTAAACCTCTCAGTGCATGGCACCTCTTAGGTGCTTAATAAATATTAGTTCATCTGCTGCCTACATACACATACTTCCTGGCTCCTAACCTTCTGCTCAGAATTTGGAACATCTTAGAGAGGGAAGGAGTGGGCCAGGAGATTGTATAGAAACTTTCATTATTATTATTATTATTATTATTATTATTATTATTATTAATTTAAAAAGAGCATGGACATAGTAAAAAAAAATGCAAATCCAAACAGTCCGATCTGGGAGGAGTTAGTCTCTCACTGAGCCCAAGAGACACAGCAGTGTTTTAAGTTAATGGGGTTTGGTGGAAAACACAGCTTTAATGAAACATTGGCTATGATTACTCTATCACCATTTCTCCAAATGCTTCTTCCCACTTGCCTCCTTTTTTAAAAGAGAAAAAATCTGGATGGTTATTTCTTAACACATCAGAATTAGGTTTCTTTCCCTAAGAGTACTAGAAAAACCCACAGTGCAGCTTGAGCTAGTGAGAGCTGCCTGTCCTCATTCAGACAGGCATGAAGGCCAGCATTTAGCTCAGGCCCCAGGGACTTGGGGAGGGACTAGTTTTGGAACAGAAGCTGTTCTTAGGGAAACTGAAGCTCCAAAAGGAGGAAGGGCTACTAAACCCTTGGAGGCTCAGGGAGGGGTAAGTTGTTTGCTAATATAACCCTGGGGAAACTTCTAGCGTTTCTGGGCATGGCTCAGTGCACAGCTCATGAAAAATGCACCAGCGCATTGTTGACATTTTATTTCAAAAGAGCTACAGTACCAGGAGACAAGGAGTGTCTGTCCTCCTGCACCACCCAGGTGATACACCTGGTTTCCCCTGCTCTCTGTTCATCTGTCCAGATGTTCTCAGTTACTTGCACAGAGAGCCTAATGGGTCTTTGTGTACAAAGTGTTACATGTCTTTCTTCCAGTCACACATTAGAAATGACAAAGCCCAACTATCAATATTATTTCTACCTTGTGCCTAAGAATGTCTCAGTGTCTTTATTTCCAAATATATATTGTTGTTTCAAATTTGCTTCTCCAGGGGCGCCTGAGTGGCTCAGTCGGTTGAGTGTCCGACTTCAGCTCAGGTCACGATCTCACGGTTTGTGAGTTCGAGCCCCGCGTGCTCTGAGCCATCAAAGATCCTGCTTTGGATTCTGTGTCTCCCTGTCTTTCTGCCCCTCCCACGCTCATTCTCTGTCTCTCTCCGTCTCTCAACAATAAACATTAAAAAAAAAAATTCAAATTTGTTTCTCCAGTGAATCAAAATAGCAAAGTGTACTGACTATAAGGTGAAAGGAAGTGAAAGCAGTTAACATCTATTGGGTGCCTGTTATATACCAGGTACTGATACAGCCACTTTGCATATAATATTTAATGTCCTTCTGTTTGAATGCCCATATGGCGTGCAGGTTTGATTACGGCATGTTACAATGGAAAGCAGCCCAGTATTCTGGAAAGAGTGTAAGGTTGCTACTTACCAGCTGTGTGAATTTAAGTAATTACTTAACACCTCTGAGCCTCATTTTTCTCTGTATAATGCAGTTAACAATAGTGGTTAATAGGGTTGTCATGAAGGTTGAATATGATTGTAATATAAAGGGCTAAAACCTTTCCTTGACCTTGAGTTGGTCAGTATTTAGAGCTCCTCTTACAGGGACAAAACAAAACAAAAAACTGAGACCCAGGGAGGAGACTGGATCATTTAATTTTCCTAAAGACTCGCAGCTGGTAGGGTGTTCAGTCAAAACTCACATCCAGGTCTGTCTGATTTCACACTCTAAAGTGCTATTTACTAGTGAATTTAGTGTACCCATCCCACTTCACTGTACCCCACCCCACTGGTACTTCCACTGTGTGATAACCACATACACATATCTGTCCTGTAAGCAGGATCCTAGCAAATCTGTTTAAGTGACACCTGAGTTGGAGAGGTCACAAAGAAAGTTGGAGAAAAGTGCTAACTACTCTGAATCTTCTGCTTTAGTTTCGAAGACATCCTGTCACTAAAGGCACAGGGCAGTGGCAGAACATTTGGATATACCTTTAAAAGCTCAATGAGCATCCTTTCATTAACTCCCACCTTGCACCGTGGCCAACCACCTGGACAGAACTGTCAAAGATGCTTTCAGTCTCACCGTGTCCTCTTTATTATTGTTTTTATTAACCCTCAGTACACTACATGGAAGGTACCTGTTAAGGAATGAGCAGGAACCTCTCCATTGAGATATAAACAAATTATTGTGGGAGTTATGACTGGGTTAGCCTGGGTTAATATGATCATGTGTATCACAGCTGAACTCAAGCTTTGAGGAAAGGAAACGCAGGAAAGTTCCTTTTAATGCAAATTACCTATATTTTGATGTCAGTTACACTGGTTTGTTTTTTGTTTATTTGTTTGCTTGTTTGGGGTATTTGTTTTGTTTTCATAGAAGGTTTGGTCCCAAAGGGGGGAATTGGGCGAATAAGAAAGGAAACTCCAAATAAACAACAGAGGGCTGCTCAGTGAGCCAAAGCCCACCTGAGGGGACTTAATGAGATGCAGGTGATATAGGAAAACTTGGCGAGGGGAGGGCGGAAAGCAGGCTGGAGAGAAGGTACTGGGACTGGCACGGAAGGCTCATAAAATGGAAACCAGGGGTGCTGAAGCACTACCTGCCATATTAATTCTCTACCAAAGGATTCATGGTGCTTTTAGTTTTGTACTTAACGTGTCATAACCCAACCACTGAGCTCTCTTTCCTGCTCATCAGAACAGAGAGGCATTTTTGTTAGCAAATCAAGGTAAGACTGAGAAAAAGCATAGTCTTTTTTCTCTTTTACTTGTTTTACTTGCTTTTACTTGTTTACTTTGGTCGTCTCTATAAAGATGGGTTAAAATTCATTTGGGAGAATTATCCAGCAGTGAATGTTTATTAGTATACCCATTGGTTTGAGAGAGATATGGGAATTGTCAAATGGTAGGCATCCTAAATGAGAAAGTAGAGGAAATCATTAATACCAGTCTTATGTGTGGAAGGTACACAGAGGAGAATTCTGGATTTTAGGCTAGGCTTGAGGTATTGCAGAGAAAAAGCCTTACAACATTCCTTATTCAGACTTTACTGGTAACAGCACAAATAGAGCGGATTCCTAGCCTCCTAGCCTTTGTAGTCAGACCGACACTTTAAGTGGTTGATTTTTTTTTTTTTAATTTTTTTTTCAACGTTTATTTATTTTTGGGACAGAGAGAGACAGAGCATGAACGGGGGAGGGGCAGAGAGAGAGGGAGACACAGAATCGGAAACAGGCTCCAGGCTCTGAGCCATCAGCCCAGAGCCTGACGCGGGGCTCGAACTCCCAGACCGTGAGATCGTGACCTGGCTGAAGTCAGACGCTTAACCGACTGCGCCACCCAGGCGCCCCTAAGTGGTTGATTTTTATGAGCAATACAGTAATGGGCCTACCACTCTCTCCTTCAAGCAGTTTATTCTGTGTGGTTTGGGTGGTCTTCCTGGTTCACATGGAAGAATTATAACATCATCTAATTAAATATAAAACTATATACTATAAAAAACTGAGGGGCGCCTGTGTGGCTCAGTCGGTTAAGCATCAGACTCTTGATTTTGGCTCAGGTCATGATCTCGGCTCAGGTCATGATATCACAGTTCATGGGATCAAGCCCTATGTCAGACTTTGTGCTGGAAGCATGGAACCTGCTTGGGATTCTCTCTTTTTTTTTCCTCTCTCTCACTCTCCTCTCTCTCTCATACCTCTTCTCCCTCTCCCTCTCTCTGCCCCTCCCCTATTCATGCTCTCTCTCTCTCTCTAAAAATAAAGAAACATAAAATAAAATAAAATAAAATAAAATAAAATAAAATAAAATACTGAGGTGACAGGACTGTAAAATCCAGGTCCCATAACAGTTATAATAGGTAAATTTCATCACGGTGTTTTGTGAGTTCAGTGGGGGAAAAAAACCCTCAGTAAAAAACCCTGGAGTAGCCAGGGAAGTCATCACAGAAATGATGTTTTCTTTCCCCACCCAACTTGACTAAGATATAATTGTCATACAACACTGTGTAAGTTTATAGTGTGTAGTGTGTTGATTTGATATATATTGCAAAATGATGACTGTTGCAGCTAACATCCCATCGAGTCCCATATTTACCATTTCTTTTTTTGTGGCCAGAACATTTAAGAACTATTTTCTTAATTTTTAATAACTTTTAAGTACATGATACATTTAATCACAATGTTGTGAATTAGATCCCCAGGACTTCTAATTGGAAGTTTGTACCTTTTCACTTATATCGCCCCTTTCCCTGCCCTCCCAGTCCCTGGTACCCATCATTCTATTTCTGTTTCTATGAGTTTGACTTTTTAAGATTCTATGTATGTGTAAGATCATATAGTATTTGTCTTCCTCTGTTTGACTTACTTCACTTAGCCTAATGCCCTCAAGGTCCATCCATGCTATTGAAAATGGCAAGATATCCTTCTCCTCATAGCTGAATAATATTCCATTGTATGTATATATACCACATCTTTTTCATCCGTTCATCCTTTATTGAGCACTTAGGTTGTTTCCATATCTGGAGTATTCTGAATAATGTTTCAATAAACATGAGTGTACAGATCTCTCTTCAATATTCTGTTTTCATTTCCTTTGAACGTATATCCCTAAGTGGAATTGCTGGAACATGGGATAGTTCTGTTTTTAATTTCTTGAGGGACCTCCATACTGTGTCCCATAGTGGCTGTACCAATTTATGTTCCCACCAAGAGTGCACAAGGGTTTCCTTTTCTCAAGTGTTTTTGTCAACACTTTTTATTGCTTGTCTCCTTAATGATAGTCATTCTAACAGGTGTGGGGTGATCTCTTACGGTGGCTTTGATTTACATTTCCCTGATGATTAGTGATGATGAACATCTTTTAATGTACCTGTTGGCTAATTGTATATCTTCTTTGGAAAAATGTCTATTTGGTTCCTCTGTCCACATTTTTTTTATTTTTTTTTTTAATTTTTTTTTTCAACGTTTATTTATTTTTTGGGGACAGAGAGAGACAGAGCATGAACGGGGGAGGGGCAGAGAGAGAGGGAGACACAGAATCTGAAACAGGCTCCAGGCTCCGAGCCATCAGCCCAGAGCCTGACGCGGGGCTCGAACTCACGGACCGCGAGATCGTGACCTGGCTGAAGTCGGACGCTTAACCGACTGCGCCACCCAGGCGCCCCACCTCTGTCCACATTTTAATTGAACTCTTTGGGTCTTTTTCTATTGAGTTGTAGGAGTTCTCTATATATTTTGTATATTTTATATATTATTTATATATTTGGATATAGTTTGCAAATATTCCCTTCCATTCCATAGGTTGCCTCAAAGGTGGTGATTTCTGAGCTGGACCTTGACCATTGCTGAGATTTGAGTGGGTGGAAAAGAGAAGAGATGGCATTTTATTGAAAAGCATGATGTGTTTATTGTTTTTAGTGTTTGATTTATTTTTAAAAGAGTGGGGGGGAAATGTGAGCAGGGGAGGGGCAGAGAGAGGACAGAGGATTGAAACCAGGCTCTGTGCTGACAGGAGACAATCTGACATGGGGCTCAAACTTGAGAACTGCGAGGTCATGACCTGAGCTGAAGTCGGATGCTTAATGGACTGAGCCACCCAGGCACCCCAAAAGCATGATGTGTTTAAAACAAAAACAAAACATCAAGGAGAATTAAGTTATCTAAAGGAGATGGAATTTGGGGATAGGGTAAGACCATGGTAAGATTGGATTTGTTGAATAGACACTATGTCAGGAACTCAGCTAGTTCCTTTATATATCTTATGTGTACCTTGTAAAGTAATAATAATAATGGGTACCATTTACTGAGTTTATATCAGTGGGAGGCAATGTACCAGGTGTGCAGGATCTTGAGAAGGATGAAGTCTGGCATTTGACCTTAAGTCCTCAAAATCTTCATTTTTGATAAAGTCACAGTGCAAGTTTGTTCTATAATAAGAGGGATATATACACCTTATTAAGAGAGCCTGCAGGAAGTACCACTTTCTCTGCCTGTGAGATGCTTTGCACAGATAAGTGAGGTCTGAACCCTGTGATGAAAGATGTCTAGGAATTTGCCAGATTGAGAAAATGAAGGAGTCATTTCAGGCAGGAAGAACAGCATGTTCAAAGGCATAGTATAGTTCTAAATTATGTTTTTCTTTATTTCAGCTTAAAAAAAAAAGCCTATTTCACTGATACTAGGGACAATACACTTTTGCATTATACCATACATATTTTCACCTTGCCAACTTGCTTTGTTCGTAGACCATAATTTCTCAGCTTATTCCTTCAGTGGTTTTCCAGCCAAATTACCCCACTAAAATAATTCTAGAAATGTATCACCTCTCTCTTCTGCTGCTGCTGTCACTAGCTGTGGCCTTACCTTTCAGCCAACCTCCATAGAGACTGGAAAGAGAAATACAGATTGCTCCAGAACTGAACACAGGCCCCTCTCTTCAGCAGTGTGTGGGTAGACTGAAACATTATCACATTATCTCCCACAAACACTGTTTTTATCCACGGTGGTGAGTAAGAGAGAAAAATGTTTGGCCTTTACAGAGAACATCATTGGGAGAGTGGGCTATGGTGTAGCACCAGTTGTTAAAGTCAGTATCTATGAGCATGACCAGAATCTTCCATTCCTTTAGTACGTTTATTTTTAAAGTGGCTTTTATATGTATCATTCTCTGTGAGGCAAGCATGGGCAAATATATTCACCATTTTGTGAAGGGGGAAACTGAGTAAAGGGAATGCTTACTGAATGGAGGAATAGAAAATTAAAATGACTTCATTTCAGCAAACATTTTGAGTATCTATTATGTTTCAGTCATTATGTGAAGGACATGGTATATGGATATAAATAAGACCTATAATCCTATGCTTCTGTTCACATTCTTCTCTGTCCCTGAGATCCTTTTACCCCCAACTCACCCTTAACTCCCCTTACTTTATTTTTGAGGTCTAACCCAAATGTTGCCCACTCTCTGTGGCTTGACTTGACTCTTCCTTACCTCTCTCTCCACACACAGTGATTATTTTACGTACTGATTTTCAAAGAATTCTATCCCACATTTTAGATTCTACTTAATACCTTTTTCACTTGACTGTAATAGATTGGGCCATCACTAACAGCTGGTATAACAAAACAGCAGATATATACTTAGTGAATTGAAGCCCCCTTGTCTGTGATGGGCTCATGATCCAAAGGAGCTAAATCCATGTAATTTTATTATAGTGTGTTAAATGCTACACTAATGTATCTGAGGTCTTGAGATTGGAAGTAAAACTAATATCAATTTGCTATAAACTTGAAAAACTGATTTCCAGGTTTCTGTTCTCTTTCCAGTTTACCAAAAATAAATAATTAAAAAAATAATAAAAATCACGGTCAAAAAAATGGGAGAATACTGAGTACTATATCCTTTCTCTTAGATATCAGCAAGACCAATTAACATATTAAAGTCTGGATATTCTTATAGTTAAGAACCCCTTCTTCATTTCACCCTCAAAAACCTAGTGATTCTCAAACCCATTGTGTCATAAAACTCATAATATGTGAAAACTCATCAGAGTCCCACATTATTAGCAAGCTTGAACACACGTAGGTAAATGCTACCTTTCAAATCAAGTATTCATATTTTGAAAAGTTTGTAAAGCTTAATATGAAACATTACCTATACAGATTTTTACTTAAAACCTGTTTTGTCCTTGGTGGGCCATTGTGTAAACTAGGTAAAAAAATGTTCATGCTGATGGCACCTGGATGGCTCAGTTGATTAAGTGTCTGACTTTGGCTCGGGTCATGATTTCACAGTTCATGGGTTCGAGCCCCACGTCGGGCTCTGTGCTAACAGCTCAGAGCCTGGAGCCTGTTTCAGATGCTGTGTCTCCCTCTCTCTCTGCCCTCCCTGACTCATGTTCTGTGTCCCTCTGTCTCTTAAAAATGAATAAAAGTTAAACAAAACTTTTTTAATGTTCATGCTGGAGACCAGTTGGCATTCCTGAAGGGGAAAGAGAAAAATAATGCCTAAGGGATAGCAAAGATTTCCCTGAGGGTGGTACTAAAGATCAGATCAAGGATGTCTTGGGAAAGGTCCCCACTTTGTGAGACCTGAAACTTATTTGTGTATGTGTGTTGTAACTTCTTTAAGAAAAAGGATTCAAAATTAAATATAAAAATAACTATCAAGTTAGCATGAGAAAAGAAACTGAAAAATTACAAATCTTAAAGAGCTTATATGTATCATAAACATCACGTGCATAAAATAAGATACTTTTTAAAAATTAACTGTTTGACTTACTCCTATAACAGTTTCCCCCTGCAATATTCTTTATATTCTCTTTGAATATCTTTTCATATGAGCAGTTTTATAATATTTTTTTTCTTTTACAGATAGGATAGAAAGGTAATTCTTTATCCTACTTGATCAGACTTTGTATTTTTTATTGTCAATAGTTTAAACAAGTTTATATTGGTGAATTTAAGTGAATTTTAAGGATTATGTAAACACTGGGTAAGCCTCTGTCAAGATAAGAGTTGTGATTCTGGATGACCAGAGCAAACTGTTGGATAAGACAGCACTGGAGGTGTTGGAACATTCCTGAAAGCCATTACTACACCTGCACTGGCAATAAGTTAATTCTACAAGAACGTGGTTATGAACTAGATAAAGCCATCCCACCAAACCACTAATGTGTCCCAGTTTAATTGCCCATTAGTTAGATCCCAGGTATGTTGACAGCACTTCCTTACCATGCTACATGAGGGCACATGTGATGGAGGGGAGGTTGAGAGGGAAAGGTACTAGAGTCTTCACCTACTGCAGTTAAAGCAGCTTTCTGAACATTTTTTACAAAAAAAAAAATGTATGTGGATATATAGCCTAGTGAACACATTGCTAAGGCCACTCTCAGGGCTTTGGAAGCCTGGAATCAACACTGTAATGATTCAGCTTCATTGGTGTCTCTTCATGGGAGTGGATGGAAGGGATAGGCTCGAATTGCAGAGTAATGAGAAAGTTATTGTGCAGCAGGAGAACTTGTATGGAAAGCAACATAAAAATCTATTCAGAGGTCACAGGTCCAGTAAAGAATAATTTAGAGATTATCACCTTGGAACAGCCAGCCTCTCCATGAGCCACTGGGTTCTTCAAGGTACCATCTCCTCCTGGGCCCCTTGCTATCCAGCTGCTCACCTGCTCCATCACACTAGGCGCCACATGGTATCTCTTTATGACCAGAGGCTGCTTGTGCAACAGAGGCCAGTCCCACTGCAAAAACTGTATTTATCTTTCCTTTATTTTACTGGAAGTCTTTGCTGCCATCCGGGCTGGTAATTGCACCACACCGTTTCAGAATCGATTGCTTTTAGAGCTGTTGAGCTTTTATTACTGCTACTCATTGGAGAGAGAGGAGGGAAAGAAGCAGGCCAGCCTGGGCGCTGCAATAGATGAGTGTCATCAAATTGTCTTTCTCCAGCTGTTAAATAAAATTAGCAATGCTGTTCCATAAAACCAAAAAGAAAAATAAAATAAGAGTGTGAGAGAAGGAAAAGATGTCACCAAGTAAAAGAGAACAAGAGAACATATGGATCTGACTTCTCTTGGAATAGACAGCAAAGCCATATTGCGATGTTTAGTACATAGTGCAATAATGTTGTAGGAATGTAACAAGAAGTAAAAGACAAATTTAGAAATATCTGTTGGCAGTTGCACAAATCAGCCATCTTGGCAGGTTTACTGATGTTTCCTCATTCTTAGAGCTGTGGAGAAAGGTATATGTTTTGTTTTATTTTTTCTCAGACTGATGGACTCTGTAATTTGATTCAGATATGATGGAATCCCTCCTTAGTTGTACATATTACTGTTATTTCACTGGCAGATGCCTCTGTCCCCACAATCAGGCCAGTTTTTATCAACTGTTGGCATCTATTATTGATTTATCCAGGAGCATTTTTTCATGGCTTTATTCTAAGATAGCAAGTAGGAGGGCCACTCACAGGAGAATGAAGAATTCACATAATTAGATTTAGTGAGGAGGATTCTCATTCTGACTGGAATCCATCTTCAAGAAAAAGCTAGCTAACCGAGCTTCTGGTTAAGGAGCATTGGAAAACAGAACTAAATACTCTGCAACTTTTATTCATGCTATTATTGTTCACTAACCCCAACAATACCTCATTTAACAATTTTGTCCCATATGATATCCCCAATGCATGAATTGATTTCTTTCGTATCATCACCTTTTCATCTTACCAGTTTTTCAGAAAATGCTTAATGACAATTCATGTTAACCTATTTTCTAAAAATACTCTAAGCCAGTCATTACAAATTGGACTTTTAAGTTAAAATGTGCTGAAATGTATTTTAGCATCGTATAAATGTCAGATCTTTCATAAGATTCTTCTCTGCTGAGCAGGTGGCAATACGCCCATTTCAGAATGCCAGTTGAAAGTGCAGGGAACTGAAATGACTTGCCAGGAGTCATATACCATATCAGAGCTGGATGTAAAACCGAGGTGTCCTTATTCCCATTCTCCTACTCTAATAACCAGAATCAGTGCTACAATATTGCAAATTATAGGCTCTACCTTTGCAGTGGGATGCATGTGAATGTCAGTTGTCACCTAAATGTATGAATAATGTCTTTCCTTGTGGTTGCTCTACTGCTTTCAGCCTGTCCTATCAAGTGGCATGGACTTTATTTTTGAAATGAAGGGGATACTCAGACCATTGATCTCAATGGCAGTTGGCACTGTGAGAACTACCAGTCTGTTGTGTCGTGTAGAAAGATACTGCCTGGTATACAGATCAGCCAGTAATATCAACACAAATGATGGTATCAGATAGCCCTGCCAAATTGTCATCTCCTTGCCAGCTCCCTGCCTACACCCACACTGGTTCCTGCCCAATAGCCAGTGATAATGGTACTTTGAAGTCCCACTGATTTCCATGTAAATGTCATACAATTTTCAATTGGGTTTAACATCTCAATCTCTTCAGCTTAGAAGTTAGAGTTTAGGAGAGCCTTAGTTTGTGTTAAAGTTAGTTAAAAACTTACCATGCTTGTCCCTCAGATAGAAACCCTACCCTGTATTTATAAGACTATACATATCTAAAAAAGAAAAAAAATGCAACATTTATTGATGGGCAGTTTTTTTTTTCCTGCTCAGTATTTTGACAGAATCTGTTCTCAGTTCCAGCATGGAAGAAACTTTGATCCATAGTAATTCGCAATATGTAAGGCCCTGAATATAAGGAAAATGTTTAGCTTGCTAGAATTTCTACTCACTGTAAACTAAAGGGGTTAAGAATTTCTACTCACTGTAAACTCAAGGGGTCATTAGGGACTTCAGCAGAATCAGTTTGAAAGGCTAGCTCATTGCAGAGTCCTTTGGTTCTTATAGGAATATAACTTTTTGGGTAGTACACAACAGGCTTTCTTTAATGCTAAGTTCCTATCTATAGCAGATAATGTTATGATGTGGGTCTAGGGTCTATGGTGTAGGAATGTTATCATTCCCTTTTTATGAGTAGGATACTGAGGACTAGAGAAACTTTAGTGAATATAAAAGTTACCCAAGTGCCATGTGACAGGACTAAGACTTGACTCAGGCCCATCCCAGTGGGTTCTCAGCTTTCACTTTGTGCCCCAATGTCTGTTCACCACTTATTTCACAAAAGACACCCCTTGATGAAGTAGGGAATGATATCTTCTGTAGGTATTACTTTCAAAGGGCTTATGGGAGTAATAAAGATGCTAGGTAAGTAATGGACGTGCTTAACTTCCTGAAAATCCCATCTAAAATTTGAGGATGTGGCCATAAAATTGACAGGGATTAACCTTATTATTTGACTAGTTAACTATAAGACTTTTTTTTTTTTTCCATTACAGTGCACTCTGTCAAAATTGGGTCTCATTAAATAAATCTCCATCTTATCAGAGAAGAGCTTCCCACAAGTAATGTGAAGGCTAACAAGTTCAATTAATGACACTTTTTCTTAAATAAAAGTAAAGGAGAAGGCAAGATAAACCTTTTATGTCATTTCCCTTTTCCTAACCTCAGGGTGCACTTTGGCCAGTTGCAGACCTGGGTAATTGAATTCAGTGGTGCAAGCTGACTGCATTTTGACTGTAAGTGGATCTTTCTCTCTTCTATCAGTGAAAGAAAATGGCCTCAAATGATTCCTACTGGGACACAGCAGCCATCCCTCTTGTAAATAGCTGGGCCTTATTGACTTTTCTGGGTAGGGAGCCCAAATTGCTGCCCAGATGAGTCCAAGCAGCAGCAAGGATAGACCAGCTACTTAGTGGATCTCTATCCTTATGGAATAAGTGATCAAGAGGGTCCATCAGAGAGGAGAGTAGAAGTGCCTGGTCAGGGGGGTCGGGCAGCAGTGGTAGATGTGGCAGAGGAACTATGTCTGAGGAATATAGTTTTCAATAATATGTCAGGTTAATACAGTAGTGTATTTATAAGTTTCATAGTGTAACAAATGTCAAGAATCAAAAAAAAGGTGTTCCTGGGTTCTTGGGTTTTTTTTTTTTTTAATGTTTATTTATTTTTGAGACCGAGAGAGACAGAGCACAAGTGGAGGAGGGGCAGAGAGAGAGGGAGACACAGAATCCGAAGCCTGAAGCAGGGCTCCAACCCACAAACCACAAGATTATGACCTGAGCAGAAGTCAGAGGCTTAACCGACTGAGCCACCTGGGCACCCCCTAGTTCCTGGGTTCTAAGTATTTTTCTGTGCATAGTGGCTTGAAGTGTGCCAGCTTTATGGGTGTGTTAATGAAGGTGAGAATAAAAGAGGGCATTGAGAAGAAGCAAAGATGGTTTGGGTCTCAGTAACCATCCCATCAAATAGCTAACGTAAGGTTTGTAATATAATTGACATTATCTGAATTTACCATGCATCTTTAGTAGAACTTGCTTTATCTAATGCCCAAGGTAGAGTTTTATAAATATTGTGAATCCACTTATAAAAAGACCAAAATGTGAATTCTAGCTGTAATCTTATCTAAGTGCTAAATATAGTAAGTAGTATCATGACCACCATCCTTGCCAACTTTCATTGTTCCCCCACACTTCAGCTGGACTTCAGGATGGTTAAACATTTTGGGACATGGCTCACAGAGACAAATTGCTTATCTAGGAAAGGAGTTCTCATGGGGTCTGAGATCCTGGCAAGGGGCAGATGAACATGACAGTCCAAACAATCGTAATGCAAGCATATTTTGAATGATCTAGCCATGACTACTTAATAACATTGCACTGTCACAGAATTTTAATGCCTGTGTTGATTTGTGTTCATGACCACGTGGGAACCCAGCCTTTCTTTCTTTAGTTGTCAAGGACTAATGAGAAAAGAACAGAAGCAGGTTGAGAATGTGAGAGATGCATTTGTGCCATGCAAAATGTTAAACAGTGTCAGAGTGCACTTTAAAAATCAAAGTCTTCACAATATTTCAAATGGAGAAAATTGGGGGCAGAATTGCTTGACATGAGCAAGAATATGTCAGAAGAACCTGGGCATTAGAGGTCAGGAGTATGGTGTTTACTATACAACTGATAATCTCATTTAAACTAAGCAACATCAGCTGTCATGGTAACTTTGTATTCTTCATTGAAATTTTATAACTTGTCTAGATTTTTTGATATTCAGTTTATAAATCTGTTCTGGTAATATAAGAACTTTGAGTGTAAGTGAATTGTAGCTACTCTTATGCTTGTATATATTTATATAATGCTAAAATAATTGGTATAGTCAGTGGGGGTCCCCAAGAGTGGCTTTTTCTTTTAAAAGGGGCCTCCAGTTCCATCCACGTTGCTACAAAAGGCCATATTTCATTCTTCCTCATTGCCATGTAGTATTCCATTGTGTATATAAACCACAATTTCTTTATCCATTCATCAGTTGATGGACATTTAGGCTCTTTCCATAATTTGGCTATTGTTGAAAGTGCTGCTATAAACATTGGGGTACAAGTGCCCCTCTGCATCAGCACTCCTGTATCCCTCGGGTAAATTCCTAGCAGTGCTATTGCTGGGTCATAGGGCAGATCTATTTTTAATTTTTTGAGGAAGCTCCACACTGTTTTCCAGAGTGGCTGCACCAGTTTGCATTCCCACCAACAGTCCAAGAGGGTTCCCGTTTCTCCACATCCTCTCCAGCATCTATAGTCTCCTGATTTGTTCATTTTAGCCACTCTGACTGACATGAGGTGGTATCTGAGTGTGGTTTTGATTATGCTAAGTGAAATAAGTCATACAGAGAAAGACAGATACCATATGTTTTCACTCTTATGTGGATCCTGAAAAACTTAACAGAAGACCATGGGGGAGGGGAGGAAAAAAAAAAAAAGAGAGAGAGGGAGGGAGGGAACCAAACCATAAAAGACTCTTAAAAACTGAGAACAAACTGAGGGCTGATGGGGGGTGGGAGGGAGGGGAAAGTGGGTGATGGGCATTGAGGAGGGCACCTGTTGGGATGAGCACTGGGTGTTGTATGGAAACCAACTTGACAATAAATGTCATATAAAAAAATTAAAAATAAATAAAAGGGGCCTCTATGTTATTCAAGTTTGAGAAGTCCTGCCACTAGTAGAAGAAATGTTCAGAGCCTATTGACTCAGAATTGAGTATTAACAGCAGCAGGCAGGGTCTTCTTACCGTGTTCAGTTCAAGTTCCAATTACACTTACTTGCTGACTTCCATTGGGCCATAGGAATTACCAGTAGCCAGAAAAGACTACTTTGCTATCACATATTAGTTTGGTTTCACAAAGTGAAGGCTGAGCACTACCTCAAAGGTAATTCTGTATACTCCAAGAGAAAAAGAGGTGTCCTTGTGCAGAGAATAAAGCTAAGCCCCTATACTGTTCTTAGAGATAGTAATGGGGGGGGGGAGGATAATTCAGAAGCTGGCCAATTATGCTTCCTCCAAGGAGTCTTATTAAAATTCAGTATGAACTACTTGGTAAATACAAATATGATCTTTTTTTTTTAAACTTTTCAACGTTTATTTATTTTTTGGGGGACAGAGAGAGACAGAGCATGAACGGGGGAGGGGCAGAGAGAGAGGGAGACACAGAATCGGAAACAGGCTCCAGGCTCTGAGCCATCAGCCCAGAGCCTGACGCGGAGCTCGAACTCACGGACCGCGAGATCGTGACCTGGCTGAAGTCGGACGCTCAACCAACTGCGCCACCCAGGCGCCCCTCAAATATGATCTTTAATATTTGTTAAGAAAAATAATTTAGTGCAAGAATGGAAGGAATCCAGGTACCAAAGTACAGGCATGTAACTTAATCACTTAAACCAAAGCATGGCATGAATTCTTTCCCCCTACTTTAGTTTCAAATTTATTCTAAAAATTAATAGTTGGGAGCTATTTAGGAGGAATCTGTATGTTCTAGCCATGTGGCCTCTGGCCCTGACATTTTTCTGCTCTAATAAGACCCAGAAAACAAGTCTTTAGCAGACTCTTAGTCTTATCAGAACAAAGGAGTCAAGTTACCACCGTAACTCTAGCAGTTAACTCCATTGGACAAAAATTCACTTTATTTCACTTGAGATATGAGCAGAAAGCCTGTCCTTGCTTCATTTTTACATTGGAACTAAAGCTGAGCAAGGAGGAATCTCAAAGATTAGCAGTTTCATTGCTTTTAGTTCCCCTTTAAGGAGTCTCCCTTCCCCCTTCCTTTCTTTCTTCCCCTGATCCATCATAGCTTCTCAGTTAACACCAAATTCTTTTATTTTCCAAACCCTGCATCTTCCTCCAGAATTTTTCTGACATAAACTGTTAAAGCCAAATCTTGCTGTGAGTTTTGCCCCCATGGAGAAATATGTATTACAGAAACAACTAACCCTTATATAACTTGGGAAACCCTGGGGGGTTGATTGCATTATGGAATCATACAACCATAAATGCACAGACATATATCACCAGGGTTAAATTATTTTCAGTATAAAATGATGTAATCCACTTTAGACATAGCCTCAAGTCCAGTGCCCTTCAGGTGGTGAGTGTTCAATAAATACTTGATTTCAAAGTATTTAAAGAAATATAAAGAAAAATGTTATATAGATTACCCTTAGTTATCCATAAAAATCACTTATTTTTTTTTTAATTTTTTTTCAACGTTTATTTATTTTTGGGACAGAGAGAGACAGAGCATGAACGGGGGAGGGGCAGAGAGAGAGGGAGACACAGAATCGGAAACAGGCTCCAGGGTCTGAGCCATCAGCCCAGAGCCCGACGCGGGGCTCGAACTCACGGACCGCGAGCTCGTGACCTGGCTGAAGTCGGACGCTTAACCGACTGCGCCACCCAGGCACCCCTAAAAATCACTTATTTGCAACACTTCATTAAATCTCTACCAATGTGCAGTGAGATAGATATTGTACCATAATGATATTCTTAATATTGTACATGGGCAGTAAAGATAGTAACTTAGTGTAATTGAGGAGAAATGCATGTTTCCATCGATAATAATTGTATGTCATCTTTAAAGAAATAAAGGGCTATTTTCAAATAATGTAAACTCATAAAAAAATGTTGCTTGTAGAGGTCCTCCTTTAAGGATCTCACAATATTTTGCACATAATGAGCACGCCAGAATACCCACCCCTGAACTTGGCTGATTCCTACTCCCTTTGTGAGTATGAGGTTGCATCAAAGTATTGCAGTAAGTTGTTCTCTGGTAGTTTTGTTTAAGCTCTTAATTCAACAGTGATTTTTTTGACCCTTGAATGGTATAATTTACTTAACTATAGTTCAGGCTAGCCTGTGTTCAAATTGACATGAATTTTTAAATTAGTGACTTTGGAGTGAGTTTTAAGTTATGTCATGCACTAACATATTTTGTATATGTGCAAAAAGTTCTCTGTACTGATCATAACTGATCCCTGGTTGTAAGACAGGAATGGACTTCCATATGTTAATGGGAAATAAAGCAGGGAGGGGGCTCTTACTTACTTCAGTTTATTAAGAATTAATAAGAATCCCAGGGTACCTCTTAGAATGGTAGAGGTGATGTTAGCCCTTATGTCCTGGACATGATCCAGTTTAGGTAATTGCTAATTACAATCTGTCTACCTAATTCCCTTGGCTCTTGCTTCTGAATGTTATTTTTCTTCACTTAGCGATATTTAACTATTATTTGTTCTTGGTATATGGCTTTTAGAACATCTGCTGGTTTCTACTTCAATGTTTAGTGTGGTTTGCTTTTTCTTTGTTTTTGATAATTATTATTATCAGATTATTCTATTTCTGTAGACAGAAAACAAAAACCTTGTAAAAATTTTAGCGACTTTTAACTATTTAGGCTGGAAGATGCTTTGTTAATCTAATATGTGGATTTTCCAGTTCCATGTTTGAGAATTTGGAACCACTGGCACACAAGAGGCCCATGGCCTACTCATTATAAGGTTGAGACAACTCAGAAATGGATTCCAGATAGATCAGGATTTTCAGTGTCCTAATTTTAGGCTTGAAAATCAGGACGTGGAGCACAGATAGGTGAATGTTAGCTCACGACTGGACCCATTTAAGGATCCATCATGTTTGGGAGCCTTCCCCAAATAAGATTATCTCTACTGTGGAGACTGGATCATATTTTAATTTTTTTTATCACGATTAATGGAATAGAACACAGACAGAAAGGGATGAGTCAAAAAGATTTTATCCTTCTCAAAATACAGGGCCAAATAATATCTAGGTGTTCCACACACGTCCATCCCTCTGAAGGAAACAAGATTATTCCTGAGTCTGTTAAGATCTGAGCACTTGATTTGGGACATATTACTTGGAATTCAGGTGGTAAGACATCAGGTTTTATCTGTAATCTACCCTCAGTGTATAAAAATCACCTAGTGAGATAAGTTAGATGGAACTTCATTCATTCCCTGGCAATTTCAGATGAATCAAGCATCTTTCTCACTAGTCAGTATGTATTGAGCCTTCTCAATGAGCAAAATGCTTAGATCTTTAAAGAATTCTGAAATCATAGATAGTAAATTCCAAATCTAACATACAGATTTTGACCTCAATTTTACCTGCTCTGAACAGGTTCACCAAAATACTGCCTCAAAAAGATGCCTGACTGAACCAACTCACCAGGGCTAACCAGAATGTCTAAATGACTCAAATACAGTGTTCCCCTTATTTTCTATTTGCCTGTGTTCTAGCTAGATATGGGAGGACTCTTCCTGTGGATTTTATTAAGGAAGCAAATAGTGTTTGCTGTGATATTACAACCCTGTGACTCAAATGTCCTGTCCATGACTCAGCTAGTGAGGGCAGTAACCCATTCTATTGGGTGTGCTGTCTTCCACTGTTGTTCTTCATATTTCAATTCCATCAGAAGGAACACATCACTCCTATTGTGTCTAAGAACACCATTTATTTACCCCCAGCAGCTTTTGAAATGGTGGTGAGGAGTAGTAGTAACAGAAGAACATTGGCTAATAATTATACTCAAAATGGCCATTTGGCTAGGTGGGCAGGGTAAGGTAATTGTGTCATAGGTTACTACATCTCTTGAGGATTTCTTGAACCTAACATAGCTATTTTAATGAATACATTTTAAAACCTGTTATTATGGCTCTTAGACTTTTTTAAAAGGGGGGGAATTTTTAGAATGTTCTGACTTTGAGATAGCAGGCAAGATTTTAACCTCAGAATGACCAAAACAAACAAAACAAACAAAAATATCCACTAAAATTAACTACCAGAGGTCTGAAAAACTGCTGGTTTCTGTGTGACTATTTGTCTAACTTAATATTAAATCCCTTTTTTTCCCATTCTGGAGACACACTGATACATACCTCCGGCCTATTACACTATTACTAGAGAAAACCTATTGCCAGTATACTAGAAATATATTCTTATCTTCTATAAGCAGAAGGCTAGGTAGCTTTATGGTTTAGGAGAGAAAAAAATCCATTTGTTCACTGCCTTTTTACTTGCACTAATGGAGAAAATCATTTAAAAAAAGACTTCCTTTTTTTGAAGTGAAAGAAAGAATAGGTATTGCATCCCAAGATTTTCTGTGTTCATTCTAGTCAGGATAGGTGATACTGATTTTGCATGAAAATTTACTATGCAAGGTCTGGGGGTTTTTGGCTTCCATTTAGAAGTGTACAGCTTCTCCACAATACCCTCTGGTATGTTTATTTCCAAAAATGTTAGAAGAGGATTAAGGAAGAAAAAACTGAAGGGCTTTAGGATGGGCCAAGTGTGGGTATGTGGTGGGGTGGTGGTGGTGGGTTTGTGTGTGTGTGTGACAGGAGAGACAAAATACAGAATCCTGAGGGCATATTTTAATATACTAAAAGAAGAACAATCTTCTGTAAGCATCACCAAAGCGGATGTATTCCTCAGTGCCCCAAAGCCCTTAAAGAAATAAAGCATTAATCCTTAACGTTTTCTGGCTGAGTACTCCTACATCAAAACTCCTAAATTCTTGCCCTCTAACTCAAGCTCCCTTGAAACTTTCTCCCTACCCAATGACAGTGACTTTCAGGTGGCCTCTGAGTTTTACACATTAGTTCACATTTGGTCCTCCCATAGGTTGTGTTTTTTTGTTTTTGTTTTTGTTTGTTTTGTTTTCCCTTCTTGGGTTCTTTCTTGATATCTGCTTCCTGTCAATCCATTTTAATTTAAAATTGTCACTGAAATAATCCCTGACCTGAGAATGCTGCTTTCTGTGACCCCCAAACTGAAAGACCTTCAGGGATTAAAGTGAAACTTAATCTCCCAGAGCCAAACACAGTTCTCCACAGAAATGAGATAGAAGTCTTTCTTCTTAGGACTCTAGCTTAGCATGTGGTTTTGGCTGAGGAAGACACAGCCCCCTGTCTCTTTCCCCTCTTCATTTCTATCATCCACTCCAGAGTTCTCTGACGGGCTTTTCTCCTCACAGGTCCCTCATCTCCTCTTGCCATACAGCCTATTCAGAGTAGACCCTCTGATGCTGGCTGGGTAGGTCTTAAGACCCAGTCAGGCCCTGAATCTTTGTCTTAGTTGCCTTGGGTTGCCATGACACAACACCACAGATTGTGTGGCTTAAACAGTAGCTTTTTATTTCTCATAGTTCTATAGCTGGCCAATTCGCTTTCTGGCAAGAGCTCTCCTAGTGTACAGAAGGCTTCTTTATTTCTGTGTCCTTACTTACATAGCCTTCCCTTGGTGTGTGCATGGAGAGAGCTGGAGGGAGAGTGGAAGAGTGGGCTTTTTGGTATTTCTTCTTACAAGGATATTAATCTTTCATCCTGTCAGATCAGGGTCTCACCCTCATGACTTCGTTTAACCTTAATGACCTCCTTAGAGGCCCATCTCCAAATACAGCCACACTAGGGGTTAGGGCTTCTACAGATAAATTTTACAGAACAGGTACAGAAACATCTAGTACACCACAGTCTACATTTAAACTCAGGTGCCATTGATGCAATTCTGTCCATTCTTCCCTAAATGAGTATTCAAATGCTGCCATGGAAAGTTAACTATCCAATGGATGACTGCAATATGTCATCCATTAAATTAATGGCATAGTTTAGTGACAGTATGAAGACCAATATAGGCTAGTTTTTAATAACCAAATGGACTATTTTACAACCTAAGAAAATGAACAAAATTCCATTTTCACTTATGGAAGGTAAAACATATTGATATGACAAGATATACCCTTATATTTTTCTAATGTTTATTTATTTTTGAGAGAGAGAGAAAGATAGGCAGAGAGAGAGGGAGACCGAAAATCCCAAGCAGGCTCCTCACTGTCAGCACAGAGGCCAATGTGGGGTTTGAACTCATAAACCGTGAGATCATGACCTGAGCCAAAATCAAGAGTCAGATGCTTAACCAACTGAGCTACCCAGGCACCCCAAGATATACCCTTACTTGTAGATAGGGTCATTTAAAATATTCCATTTAACACACAAAAGACACTAGAAAATATAGTAAGACAAGTTAAAATGATAACTTTGCTCACATATGGCTAAAATATGAAACAACATCCAACACACAAAAGACACTAGAAAATATAGTAAGACAAGTTAAAATGATAACTTTGCTCACATATGGCTAAAATATGAAACAACATCCAGAATTGATGAAAGACACAAAGACAGGCATAAGTGGACTCCTGCAAGGCTTCCTCTGGGCCTTGGCTTTCTTTCCAGTCTCTTGAGTTAGTGGTCCATATGATCATTTTCTCAATAGGGAGGAACTCTGGAGAAGCAATTGATATTATTAATTTATACTGTCAATCCTGAAAATTTAGTTCAAAAAATAATTTTAGTGAGTATATCCACAGGTGTGTGTGTGTGTGTGTGTGTGTGTGTGTGTGCGTGTGTGTGTATGTGTCTGTGGGGGAGGGGTATGGCTAGATGAACAAAATACAGTAGCAACTTCCTAATTATGGAGTTGAGAGCCTAAAGGGTATTAGCGGGATGTGTTTATCCTTACACAAGATTTTAGAAAACTGCTGTGGCTCTTCAGTTTAACTTATCAACTTTATAGGGTGCCATTTAGCTGGTCACCAATGAAAGTAAGTCAATGGGCTATTTCCCAATAGATCTGCCTCCACAGAATAAATGAGGAATCTTTTGTGTGTGTGCATAAGGCTTGAATTGGTGACCATTAAAGCAATGAGGGTAGTTATATTATCATGACAACTCTTGCGTATTGTTTTTAATCACATGAATCTCTCAAATTAGAACTGTAGATCATTACATGTCCCTGTAATAGTGTGTTCTGTGGATCCTGTTTTTCATTACTTATATCAACTACAGATACAGTACTCCATGTAAATCCCTTGAAACTATTCTGTTTAACATTGACAGGGTGAAAAGGACAGTCAGTAAAACCTAAGATACAACTGTAGTATCCCCAAAGAATCAATAAAGTAAATGGGAAATATTTGAAATATTGTTTTATTTTTCTTATTTGCTTCAGAATATTAATTACAGTATAGTCAGTTATCTTGGATTTATCTGTAATTGTCCTAAGTGATCCTGGTAACCTGCTGATTCTCCCCATTTGCACATTTGTGTCCATGTGACAAGTTCACAGTACTGCGTTCTCTTGTGTTGCAGGTGAGAAGCAAGGCAACCCAGGACAACTAGACTCTGAAAATAGACTTTCCTTGACTCATCTTTTGAGTCTTCAGAGACGAATAGAGATTAATTTCATTGCATATTTCACTTGTATCAAGCTCTGTGCTGAGAGTTGGGTGGGGATAATGATAAATAAGAGTCAAAACATGTCTTTAATAAACATTCTAGAAAGAAGACATGTACATTAATGGTACTATATGACAGGTGCCATAAGTATGTACAAAAACAAGAAGTAGCACAGAAGGCAAATGATTGAAGTATGCTTTCCAATAAGGCACGACACTGATGAGGTATTGGCTTTTATGCATGAAAAATGAATGAGAGTTAATCAGACCAGAAAGGAACCATTCAGAAGAAGCAACATGTACTAAGGCCCAGAGGTGTGAACCAGGATCATGTATTTGGATAAATAATCCAAAGTGGCTGGAATATAAATTATAAAGAGGCCCCATATTTGCCAGCCTATGAGCGAGGCTTTATAGAGCTAGGTGAGTTTTGTTTTGCTGTGTTTTTCCAGTTTGGTATTTTTCAACTATCTTTTCTGCAATGGCAAGGTCTCACAGATTTGTTGATCCAGTCAGACATCTTGTTTTTCTTTTTCATCACTTTGACACATTTTATTTATTTTTTTTAAAGTTTATTTATTTTGAGAAAGAGAGCACACAAGTGGGGTAGGGACAGAGAGAAAGGGAGAGAGAATTCCACTCAGGCTCCACACTGTCAGTGCAGGGCCTGACATGGAGCTTGAACTCACAAACCATGGGATCATGATCTGACCAAAATCAAAAGTCAGATGCTTAACCGACTGAGCCACCCAGGTGCCCGTAACACGTTTTGAAAACCATGAGTCTTTAGCTCAAATGTGTAGGGGCAGAATAAGAGAAAGGAGAGAGAGATTTTGTCATTTAGCAATTATTTAAGCACCTGCATCTGCTAGGCCCTATGCTGAACAGGTATAGTCTTTGTCATCGTAACATTTTCAGTCCTGTTTGGAAATTGCAGCTCCAAATGCCTAAGGGATGAAACAGATGATGTAAAGGAGGGTACCTGGGCAGGTGTGACACAGCAGGGAGTGATACAGATAGAGAAGATACAGAGATCAGGTAACTCTTCTAAAGCGGGCAGTTACTTTCAGCTTCAACAACAAAAACAAAACTAGAAATATCAACTTTTATGTGGAATTCTCCATTTCTAAAAGTTATAAATTAATTCAATCCTTTAAAAACTACTTATGGACCAGCATTGGGAAGGTTATATTTAGCCTTAGAGGCTCCAACTTATATTCTGTGCACCTCCATTGGTTGCTTGGAAGGGCCTAGGAAGGATGTCATCCCTTTTGTATGTGTGTGGGTTTTGTGTATTGCTTTCTTAAGATGACCATAAGGAAACTCTAGTGTTCTCAACTGATTCTGTGGTTACTTGGCCATTCATAAGGCTTATAGATGATAATGAAGTTGTCTTGGAGGGCTGCCATGTCCATGATGTAGTTGCTTATCCGATTTTGTAATCCTTTATCAATTCCCTCAACAGCTTGGAGGCCAGGCTGAGGGTATGGAACAGAATATTAAGTGGTATCAAATCAAGTCCAATCTGTGTTAGAATCTTCTTTGTGATAATAAGAGATATTGTTAATAACAATAACAGACAACAGTAATAGTGCGTCGTTATATTGTAAGTTCGCTGTGAAGTTTATAGCCAACACAGGACCTTATCTTATCGGAGCCACACATTTTACATGGTATAAAAGAAAAAAAAAATTAAAAGCAAACCATGTCAACAATTAGGGAAGGATTTGAAAGGAAGCAAAAAGTAGAAAAAGTAGTCCAGAATATGAGCATATTCTAACAATGGGATATTTACTCAGAAATCACTTACACTTATCCTCCAAAGTGGATATTTGTTTTGCTGACATTTCCTAGGGAGGATGGTGTACCATAAAGGTTCAGAGTACAGATATGGGTTTATCACATCTAAGTTTCACCACTTACTATCTATGTAGCCTTACAAAAATACTCTGTCTCTCTGAACTTCAGTTTTCCCCTCTGTAAATCGGGCGTAAGAATAGTACTTAACAGGGGCACCTGGGTGGCTCAGTCGGTTAAGCGGCCGACTTCGGCTCAGGTCACGATCTCGCAGTCTGTGAGTTCGAGCCCCGCGTCGGGCTCTGTGCTGACAGCTCAGAGCCTGGCGCCTGTTTCAGATTCTGTGTCTCCCTCTCTCTCTGCCCCTCCCCTGTTCATGCTCTGTCTCTCTCTGTCTCAAAAATAAATAAACGTTAGGAGCGCCTGGGTGGCGCAGTCGGTTAAGCGTCCGACTTCAGCCAGGTCACGATCTCGCGGTCCATGAGTTCGAGCCCCGCGTCGGGCTCTGGGCTGATGGCTCAGAGCCTGGCGCCTGTTTCCGATTCTGTGTCTCCCTCTCTCTCTGCCCCTCCCCCGTTCATGCTCTGCCTCTCTCTGTCCCAAAAATAAATAAACGTTGAAAAAAAAAATTAAAAAAAAAAAAATAAATAAACGTTAAAAAAAATTAAAAAAAAAAAGAATAGTACTTAACTTATGTACTATTAGTATGATTAAATAAGATACTCCATGTAAATCATCTGCATATCTAGATACACTTTATAGTTATTGCTGATAAATTTTAACATTGTTAGTATAATTATTATTGAAGATTTAACTCTTTGGCTTGTTTTCCTTCTCTGGTTTAATTTTTTTTATTGACAGACATGAAACAGTTAAACCCCATCCCTAGCTTTTCAATGTTATTTTCTTCTACATGTTGCTTTTCTTTTTTTAACCAGGTGCCATCTTCTTTCTACCTCCACTTAAAAAATTTTTTTAATGTTTATTTATTTTTGAGAGAGACAGAGAGCGCTAGTGGGGGAGTGGCAGAGAGAGAGGGAGACACAGAATCCGAAGGAGACTCCAGGCTCTGAGCAATCAGCACAGAGCCCCACGTGGGGTTTGAACTCAGGAGCTCTGAGATCATGATGTGAGCTAAAGTCAGATGCTCAACCATTTGAGCCACCCAGGCGCCCCTACCTACAATTTTAAAAGCCATTAGGATGAACTTCACAACTTAGTGAAGTATCTAGAGGGAATGAAGAGAGAGGCTTTTGGGTAAACTGACATAGGCTTGTTCCTCCTCTACCTTTGGCAGGATTTTACTTATACTTTAAGAACTTTCTGGATTAAGGGGTGCCTGGATGGCTAAGTGTCCAACTTTGGCTTAGGTCATGATCTCACGGTCTGTGCATTCGAGCCTGCATCAGGCTCTGTGCTGATAGCTCAGAGCCTGAAGCCTGCATCGGATTCTGTGTCTCTCTCTCTCTTTGCCCCTCCCCAGCTCACACTCTCTCTGTCTCTCTCAAAAATAAACATTAATTTTTTTAAATAAAAACTTTCTGTATTAAGAAATACCTATAAAATTAGTGTAGTCATAATCACATTTGATTACTGCCAAATAGGAATACAAAACTAGAATTTATTGATTACCATCAAATTCTAACTGCTTTACATGTCATCTCATTTGTTCCCCAGAATGACACTATGAGAAAAGGATTGTATTATCTAGTTTTATTTGAAAAACAACCGAGAAATATAGTGGCTTACAACAATAATTAAATTTGATCTCTTGCTGTATGTATGGGTCAGGAATTCAGTAGTGACTAAGCTGAGTTGTTCTAGTTCAGACTCTCTCACAAGGTTGCAGTGAGTGTCCAAGGGGCTGCAATTGTCTGAAGGCTTGACCAGAACTGGAGGTTTTAAGATGGAACACTCACCTGGCTGCAGGTTAGGCCTGGCTGTTGGCAAGAGGCCTCCATTACTCTACTCCTGGGCCTCTCCACAGGCTGCTTGAGTATCTTCAGACATGGTGACTGTCTTCCCTCAGGATGAGTGAACTGAGAGAGAGACAGAGAAAGAGAAGAGAGAACAAGAAAGAGAGAAAGAGAGAGGTAAAAGGAGAGAAAGAGAACCAGGCAAAAGTATTCATTTCTACCATAGCTGCTTATTAGAAGTAAGTCACTACATCTGGCCCATAATAAAGAAGAGTGAAAATAGATTCTGTATTTTGAAGGGAGGAACGTTAAAGAATTTTCAGACCTATTTTAAAATCACTGCAAAGCAAAGGGTTAATATCTTCAATTTGCAGATGAAGTAATTGAGACAATATGTCCAAGAAAACAAAATAAGTTGTATAATTTATTCACTGATGTTCTTCCCCAACCCCCAATCTATGTGACATTCTTGCTTTAAGAAAGTAGATTATAAAAGCAGTGTCACCATTGATTTCTCTGTGTGTGTGTGTGTGGGTGTGTGTGTGCGCGCGCGCGCGCGCGTGTGTGTGTGTGTGTATAAGTGAAATGGGCCTTCTAGTAAAAATTTGAAGACTTTATTTTCTAGAATTATTTGTTGTAGTCATGTTTTTGGAGTAGTCATTTGTATGCAATGCATCAGATAGGGAAAGTGAATTTCTCTCTGGAATTTGTATATGTGGAAAACATCATCAATCATAGTCATCACAAAGCAATTAAGTACCTAATTGTGCATAGCGCTGAGTTTGCTACTGAAACAGAAAACTTGGTAGGCCTGCTGCCTACCCTCTTGGGGCTTGGAATCCAAGAACTCAGTATATGAATGAAGAATGATAAAGAGAGCAAGAACCCAAAGCATAAGCAAATTCTTTTGAAATATGCTTGCAATAGTTGGGGGAGGGTAGATTCAGAGGAAAGAAAATGAAATAAGCTGAGATGGTTAAGAAAGGACAAAAGGTGTAAAATGTTGAATTAAAAAAATGACCTGCATTTTTAAAGTTTTTTTTTTTATTTTTTAAATTACTTTTTTAGAGAGAGAGTGTGTGCCTGCGTGTGTGAGTAGGGGCGGGGCAGAGAGAGAGGAGAGAGAATCTTAAGCAGACTCCACACTTACTTATGGAGCCAGATACGGCGCTCAATCCCATGACCAGAGCTGAAATTAAGAGTCGGACAGTCAACAAACTGAGCCACCCAGGCACCCCTTATTTTTGTTGTGTGTGTATGTTTTTTTTTTTTTAAATATAAAAATAATTGGAAAAAGGCACATGTTATTCTTGGGACTCAACTCTCACTGAGTTTGTACCTTTATTTTTAGGTATTTTTTTCCTCTGAAGCAGAATTTCCTGTCATTTTAGTCCCCTTTCCATGTCAATGCTGGCTTATAATCCCTGGTTCCATCCCTACCCCTCAGTGAGATTATTACCTAAGCATATGGATAGATGTAGCTGAGGTTTATGTCTGTTATTTCCATGCAGAAAGGGAGGAGGATGCTGCTTCTGCTTTTCATATTCAGTTGTAAGTATTTTCAGTCAATCATGCATTTATAATCCAACTGGGAAGATATGATTCAGACACAATAGCCGGTCTGCTGCAAGAGTCTGCTGAAAAATTGATCAGCTGGCCAAGTTGTGCTTTTTTTTTTTTAATTTAGATTTTGCTTTCTTTCTGGAAAGAAGACAAAAAAGTCCCCAAACCAGCAGCAGCAGGTGCTGCCAAAATGGTATTTTTCTTATCTGTGCTGATTTCAAGGGGAGAGCAAAAGAATGTGTAATTGCTTCTCTCTCAGGCTGCTGGGATGGCGCCCGTCTCTCTGGCATTATCCACTTATTTGATCTAGGTAAGGAAAGAAGCAGAAATAAATTAAAAATGCATTTTCCCAAGGGCTCAAAGGACGTTATTCACACATGCTTCCTTCCACCAATCTCTGCCAACTGTGTGTAAATATATATTTAGGGGAAAGCAGCGAAGGTCAAAAGCTCTCCTGGATATTCTCCCTCTTCCATTTATTTACCTTCTTAAGCACACATAGAAAGATAGCAGAATAGCAAAGAAATTAAGTAAAAACCATGATCACACAACAGTGTCTTTTGAATGTGGTAATTTGAGGAGATTCATCTATTTAGACTACAGATGTCAATATCCAAGTTTCTGAAAACCAAAAAAAAAAAAAGGCAAATAGTAAGTGATTTGTTTATTTCAAGGGTTGTGTTATAGAACAATTGGATGGGAGAAAAGAATTCTTAACCCAGGAGAGAGACAAATGGGAGGATGGTTCTGTTCTCATTTTGGCATTGGACAGAAGGCAGCCTTATGGCCCTGCTGTCACCTCCTATCTATTCAGGCTTCGTTTTGCTGGCCTCCCATGGATTAGGTTCTGACTCATATCACAGACTCCCTCTCTTGATCCTCCTTTTATCTCAAGCCTTTATCTTTTATTCTCACTTTCCATAGAGTCCCAAAATTCAGAGGAAGCTCAATGTCATCTCTCCTATTGTCCCAAACTTTTGCAGATGTGACCCCTACCCATATTTTAAGATTCTCAGTAGTCATCGATGTCTCTTAACTCTAGCAGTAAGAATGTTCCAAATATTACATCTAAATTCTTCCTAGTATAATAAAATCCATTGCTTTTTGTTGTATTCTCAATACCATGGAGCAATTGTTTCCCATCGCTGTTAGCATTCTCCAGTATAACTAATAAAAGTCTACTTGGAGTTTTTGTCATAGCCTCTATTTTTCAATTTTTTGAAGGCATCCTTACTGCTTAATTTAGACTACTATTAGTTTCGATACATTGTTGGTGAATTTACCTTTTTCTCTCCTTTTGCCTGTTAATTATTCAAAACCTGGCTCATATATGCCTTCTTCTGTGAAGTCAGTGACTCACTCCTAGAGAAACTTAGAGCCTTTAAACTCGGCGTATGCCATCACATTTTGTACCTACTTTTTTAGCATTTGTGTGTGTGTGTATGTGTACACCTTTACATGATTTTCTGAGTCTTCCACAATTCCTCAAGTGCAGAGATCCTGTGTTATTATCTTTGTCTTCAGATGCAAGATATGGCACACAGTAGATGTTCCATACGTGCATCTCAAATGGACACGTTGCCGGTACCAGATAAATGCCTGATGTGTACTTAGAGATCATGATAAATGCAGAACCAGGATAATACTCTCCTTCACAGGCCAGAGTTGTGTAATATCCTGCACTAATGTCCAATATAAGGACTGTCATCTTGCCTGGAAGTGTGTTTCCCTATGTGGAGTCTTTTAGCTTCAAAAAGCCAAACACATTCAGAATATGCTCTTTATTATCATATCAATTCTGGGTGAAGGATAAATGATCCACATGTAAAAAGTTTGAGGGAGCAATCTATAAGACTGCCCTTACTTCTGACACCAGTTCCAAGTTCAGGAGTTTTGCAAAGCCACTCTCAGATTTGATAATTTGGTAGAACTCAGAGAACTCACTGAAAGCTCTTATACCCATTACAAGGGACAGGATACAGATTATAATCCGGTAAGAGACACATGGGACAAACTCTAGGTATCCAAATGTGGAGTTCCCAGTTGTCTTCTCCCCATGCAGTCATAGCCAGCATTTACACCTTCTGGCAAGGATGTGTGACAGTATGCACAGAATATTGCCAATCAGAGAAGCACACACAAGCCTTGGTGTCCAGAGTTGTTGTTGTTGTTGTTGTTGTTGTTTGTTCTTGTTTTGGGGGGAAGGCTTCATCACTTAAACATGATTCATTGCCCATATGGCTGACATCAGTCTTAAGCTCCTCAGGAGGTAGAGCTGATAGTGTGTCACCCAAGTCCCCACCTTGAATCATAGTATTGGTGTGGCTCATAGCCCCACAGCAAATCACAGCGTTGAACTTTCTGGCATGCCGGCCCCGCCCTTACCCAAGACAGTCCTACCAGGTATGACATTCCAGGGGTTTACAGATTAGTTCCCAGAACCTGAGGGCAAAGGCCAGGCTTCTCCTTGGGCAAAGTTACATTCTTCACTGTGCAATATGCCTCACATTTTAGGCTGTTCTCCAAAGGTCTCACCAAACCCATCATTTCCAAACGAGAGAAACGGGAAATCTAGTGCTGTTTCCACAGCTTAAGACCCGGCAAAAGGAAAGGATTTTTGGATGGTTTAGTCAGGACAAGTATGTTTGCAAGGAGCAAAATCCCCTTAAGTCAATTTCAAGCTGATGTGTGTGTGTGCATGTTTGTGTGTGTATTCAGTGGAACTGAATCCCTAGAGTATGGAAATCTCTTATTAACATCCTCACTCTACTTTCCTCCTATGACAAAATTGTTTTCAGTAATAATCTTTTAATAATTTAGTAACTGTTATGTTTCATTTGTTCTTTTGTTTTAAAACAGTTTACAATTAAAGTAGAATAATACATTTCATTTTTGAGGCTATTATTCAAATTCAGTAGAAATATTTCAGACCTAAAATTGGAACTTACCAAACAAGAACATCAGAGGGGTGCCTGAGTGGCTGTCAGTTGAACAGCCAACTCTTGATTTCAGTTCAGCGTCCTGGAATAGAGCACCGCCTCAGGCCCTGTGTTGAGGGTGGAGGCTGCTTAAGATACTCTCCCCTCTCTCCCCCTCCCTCTCTCCCTTCCTCTCCCCTGTCCCCTGCTTACATGCGAACACACACTCTCTATCTCTAAAAATATTAAAATTAAAAAAAAAAAAACAGGAACATTACACAACGCAGCTCTCTCCCATTCACTGAATGGACACAAATAAAACAGTTGAAAATTCTAAGTGGTCACAGAAAATGACAGAATTAAATAACTCTGTCCTCTTTATTTTGTTACAATCACTACGCTATTACTCTTTATTTTAGATATATTGTTTAAATAGAGACATAGACTATCACAAGGTTGAAGTTGCACATTACACCTTCTTTAAGTGCTAATGAATCTGAAATATGACAAACGAGCTCTCCAAGTAAGTGCATGTAGATAAGTCCATGGGTTTTGGGGATTGACTCTATAATTGGGAATTCTCCGAATTCTCTTCTGTGTAGACTACAATGGTTATTAAATAAGAAGTACTAAGAATGTGTTAATTTGAAGCTTACATATCTAATATTAAACTCAACAGTGTCTGAAGCAATTGTTTAGAATATTGACCAACACAAGATTTTATACGTGTTCGTGTGTGTGTGGAATTTAGAATTGTGGAGGGGAAGCAGAATTTTCTATCTCTTTAAACTTTCAGTCATTTCTTTTATGTAGCACAAAAAAAAAAGATGTTTTTTTTTTTTTTTTTTCCCCCTCAGTGTCATTGAGCTGTGGAATCCACTCTGATATTCTTTCCTCGCCTGGGGTGGGATAGCTTCTGAGGAGGGGCTAGGATTGCTTATGTGTTGCTGCAGAATATTCACTGATGCTATTTACAGTCCTAATTAAATGGAAGATTATTAGAAACGGGAAGGGGACTATAAATAGTTTGGTCCATTTTATCTGTTTCTTCAGTATGTGGGAAGAACATCGCTGAGCTCCTCCCTTGAAGTTCAGTTAACTCAGGATGTGTTCTGCCTTTGTTATTTTGCTTTGGCTTTTTAAAAAATCTCCTGATGCTGATCAAAGTGGGGGAAAAAAAACCAAAGAGGAATCACTCTTCAACATTGTAGAATATGGACAGAAGGAAAGTGAAATGAAATGGGGTGGGGAGGGGTGTGAGTGGCATAAGAAAAAAAAAAAAAAAAACAAGGGCCTAATCCTTTCTGACAAGGTTTTTTTTTTCCCCCTCAAAACATCTAAAAATAAATCTTATTTTCAGGTCTGTGAAAAATTGGTTCACTTCACCCAGCCATAATGGGATCAACCAATCTGTTCAGAGAGCAGGGCACTCAGGTTGGAAGCTTTCTCCCTCTGCTGTCAGGTTAGGACACCTTTTCCAGGGACTGGGAATCTCTCTTGGCTTCTTTTCATCCACTGTGTAGAGAATAGGAATCAACTCTGCTCTAGGGGCAGGGATGGGACCAGAACTGAACTTGACCTTGATCCAATCACCTGGCCTGTGCAAATCCCTGATTACCCAAGTTAGGAAACACCTTTAGACATAGTGCCCCCAACCTTGGTTCTTATAAGAGCTGAGCTTCCCCACTGATTCTCTGCTCTCCTCTCCCCTTCTGCTCCAGCCTCCTTTGGACAAGGTGCCAGACTCATCTGCTAAAGTTCAGCTTTGATGTCATCTCTTCAAAAGCTTTCAGCATGTCTTGGTTACGTGGTTAAAATTTCAGTTTCCTTAACATGCGTTTAAGGCAACCATGATTGTCTTCTAACCCATATATTAACCCTAAGTCCTCCACTTCTCCTTGACTCAGTGGGTTCTAGTCCCAGAGGTTTACAAACATTGCCCAGACTCTGGATGTTTAGTTATTGCCTCATTGTTTTTGCTCATATCTTTGTTTCTTTGGTATATCATCTTTGTTCTTCTTATCTTAATTGTATCTCAATGCCAAAGTCGTATCATATTTCTCCCACTGCAAATTACTTTTTCCCTTTCTCTAAATTCCTTAAATCTTAATGCTTCACCTTTTCATTTAGCATGTACCAACTGGCTGGTTAGTTATCTTTATTTGTATAGGTGTTTTTCCTCACCAACTAAGTTTAAGGTCCTTTAGAATTGTCATGTCATGGTAATAACTAAGCTACACATTATTCTACGTGGTAACCCATGTAAGATTTTCCTTAAATAGTTTCATTTGATCTCTAAAGCACCCTTTTAAGGAGGTTTAATTTCACCCATAGTTTCACAAGTAAAATAATAGAAGCTCAAGAACAGTGAAATAATTTCCTCCAAGTCACTAGGCTGATAATTGTTAGACCCAAAGTTGAAAATGCTGGAATTCTAGGGGCACCTGGGGCTCATTTGGCTGAACATCTTACTGTTGATTTTGGCTCAGGCCATGATCCCAGGATCATGGGATTGAGTCCTGCATCTCAGCGCAGAACCTACTTGAGATTCTCTCTCTCTGTCTCTCTCTTTCTGTCTCTCTCTCTTTCTGCCCTTCTCCCCTGCTTGACTTTCCCTCTTTCTAAAAATTAAAATTAAAATAAAATGAAACAAAATAAAGTAAATGCTGGAGTTCTGACTATATCCTATGTTCTTTTCATAGCTCATGTCTGCTTTATAATTTTTGTGCCCGCCATAATGCCTGGCACTGGCTATAAATTAATGATACTGGCTTACTGAATGAGGGAATGAATGAATGGCAAGAGCACTGTGCATAACATTGATGAATTTAATAATTCAGCAGAGCTGCACTATGACATTTTCAGATCACCTGCCAGGGACCTAACAAATGAAACCACTTTGTTAGTGGTACTTGTCTTTCTCAAAAACTGATAATAAAAGTCAGGACAAGATAGCCTTAAGTATGTTTCCTTCAATAACAAATATCACTTAAAAGCAAATTCCACGGTATTCCAAAAGTGTTTTTCTTTTTCATTGCACTTCAAGTTACTACATAAAAAAGAAAAAAAATCAAGCAAAACAGCAAGACATATGGTCTAATTCAAAGAATGATCTCAACACCACAAACCCAAAGGAGATAATTTCCCTTTAAATTCCCAAGTGGCTAACATAAATATATGTTGAAAGGATAAGACGGATACTTCTCTGAGCCTCAGTCTTCTCATCTGAAAATAGAGAAAATAAGAGTACCTGCCTCCCAAAGTATGGAGGATTATTTGAGAGAAGATAAGTAGAGTCATTAGAACAGTGCCTAGACATAGACATGCTAAGTAGCTACTATTATCCTAACATTACCAAGGAAGGAAAGGCACTTTGCTCCCTTCTTGCAGGGGGGCAGTCAGAAGTAAGCTTCTATAGTGAATGTTACCTAACTTTCTCCTGTATTCTGAGCACAGTCATCTATTCTAATAAATTTATATTTGCCCATGTTTTTTATTATTAAGGTCCAGAAAGGTATGTTTTGGTTGATGGAGGAAGAAGGCAGCCCTAGAGAAGCAGCATCGTCTGCTAGAATAAATCTCTGCTTTCTGGGTCCACTCTTTGTCTTCCTGCCTCCTTTTCTGTGAACTTAAGGTTATACTTAAGTCACTCCAGAAAATGACTGTGCAGTCACTGTAGACAATTCCTCCCAAATCATTACAGACTGTTCGTGTCTGGAGAGAGGCAGCCTCTCTTTCAGTGATAATGACTGTTAGATGAAAGAATTAAGCTGATTACATCTTTGGAGTACTGTGTACTGTAAGCAATGTCTGCCCCAACTCCATGAAGCCATCATGGATTTGCAGTGCTTTACGTGAGAAAATAGATCTTGAAGTAGTATAGTTTCTGGCCATGACTATGTTATTTATTTTTTTCCTGGACATTTTAATTATTTTTTTGGCCAGAGTGACAGTAGTAAATTCTATACAGAGCTTAACTGAGCCATTTTCCAGGTATAAACTGTTTTGTCATCCATTAGTGGGTTCAGCCAAGTGGAAATGTATGATGAATAAAAACTGTGGTCGGGGGTGACTGGGAAAAAAGCATTTGAAGAGAGGGGATATTGGGTCAAAACAAAAGTCAGGTAAAATGTTCTAAGAGTATATCAGAAATTGGGTTAAAGCTTCTAGTAAAACAAGCAAACAAAACCCTACTTTCCACTACTTGCATGAGTCCAGCTGTATGTGAACCTCTTATCTGGAGGACGAGAGGGAGGTAAACACACATAGGTGATTAGAGGTGTGAGAGACTATGGAGATTAAGGAATAGAGGGTGCAAGCAGGAGACGCTGTCTACAGTTTGACTCAAACCCTTGTGGGACTTGGGGCATAAACACTGTAACTCTGAGGCCTAGGGGACAGTCTTTTATACAGATTTGGAGAAGGGACTATTTCCTCCCACCCCAGGAATGACAGTAACTTCAGCATCCTAGGTGTTCTGCTGATCACCTGAGGATACCTGCCTTGCTTGAGTGACAGTAGAACCCACAGCAGCTGTAAGGTCTGGATCCTTGAGGTTGTGCACAGCAAGAGTAGGGAACTCCATGCATGAGCAAAGGGTTGAGTGAACAGGAGAGATAGACCAGGAACCTCTGTGCTGCAAGTGAACACGTAAAACTATCTTCTGCAGCATTTCAGACCAAAGTGGAGATTTTGAGTAATAGCTGAAGTTAGATTGCTGGGGATTCTCTGCTTATCTTTGAGAATAAATGAGGCAAAGCAACTAAAAGTCTGTTCTTTTCTAAATTAAGAGTAACTTCTGGGATGCCTGGGTGGCCCAGTCACTTGAGCATCCAGCTCTTGATTTAGGCTGAGGTCCTGGTCTCACGGTTTGTGAACTCGAGGCCTGCGTCAGGCTCTGCGCTGACAGTGTAGAGCCTGCTTGGAATTCTCTTTCTCCCTCTCTCTGCCCCTCCCCCACTCACATGTGTGCACTCTTGGTCTCTCTTTCTCCCTCAAAATAAATAACTTAAAAAAAAAAAAGAGTAACTCCTTTTTTCTTTTAATTTTTTTAATGTTTATGTTTGAGAGAGCACTCACGTGAGTGGGGGAAGGGCAAAAAGAGGGAGTAAGAGGATCCAAAGCATGCTCCATGCTGACAGCAGAGAGCTCGAAGGGCTCAAACTCATGAACCATGACATCATGACCTGAGCCAAAGTTGGGCACTTAACCAACTGAGCCACCCAGGTGCCCTCAGAAAGAGTGACTTTCAATGGTTAAATTCTAGAGGACAGACCTAGCCCTCTAAGAGAATGGGCTGTTCATGTCTTAATAAATTTGTTGCATTTCTTCTATCAGTGTAGTATGACAAGTGACCTCTTTGTGTTAGAAACTGCCTGAAAAAAATGAGTTAATTTAATCAAGTAATTTCATGTCCACATTGCTGGGATGAGTTTGGTCAAAGGAAGGAAATTGGTAGACCTGTGACCAGAAAGACTCTCATCTTCACCTTGTCTACCAGATCTCTGGAGGAATCATGGCCAAGACAATAAGTGGAAGGGTGTGCCACTTTTTGGAAGGATATGGCGCAGGTTAAAAAGATCAGGGTGAAATCTATATGTGAACTTTGATAAAGACTGAATAACTCACCAGTCAAGTTAATAGGGACTGAAAGAGAGTATAATATTCTTTTTTAGTTTGAGTAAGACACTTGGTAACACAATCTGGATACCATGACAGAAGAACCTTGACATTCTTTTTCAGAAGTAGTCTCTTATAGACGAGTAATGAGTGGACAGCAAACTGCTACTGACTTATTAATTAGTGTACACACACCACTGATTTTCCTATGTCTTAGCTGTGCATGCACATTGGTTTTACAAGCTATGAAGGCCAAGCTTGTGGCTTAGCATATGGTACTCCTTCAAATAAGCACAACTGCCTGCCTCTCTGCTTATCTAATCATAGCAACAGAGAAATTGACTTTTCATTATTCTTTTCCCCAGGCCCTGGGAGATGTATGTGCCAAACACTTGGCATTCTTAGTAGCAGAGTCAATCATAATTAGGATTTCAAATTAAAAGTGCTTTGCCAGCGAGGACATGTAGTGTTTTATATTATTTGTTTGAACAAATGTAATATAACTTGAAAACAGCAAAGAATAGAAATAAGTAAAGCTCACATTTTTTTTATGTGTAATCTTGTGGAGTTTTATTTTATCAGAATGTTGGATAAACCGAGTAAGCAAAAAGTATGAAATATAAAGATTTATTGAAACTATTCTTCTAAGTAATAGTTTTCTTTTGAAATGTCTGTTGTTTAATGTTGGATGTGGTCAGATAGCGGGTGGGAGGTTTGTTGGAAATCGGCTGTGGAAAAAGAATATGATAGAGCCAATCATTCTATTGACTTTGCCCTTGGAGTCTGATATGACTTGGTTTTCAGTGGTAGTTGTTTCACAAATGAATGTAAAAAATAATTTCTACTTGACTTCACTCAAATCTCCATTGATATACTTTAAAGAGAGGAGAAGTATTCTTGATAAAGAAACCACACTTTCATTTTTTATATTGTCACCCCATTGCCCTTATAAGCCACAATGAATAAAAGCCATATTAGACCTTAGGCTAAAATAATTTTCTGGGGCATATTTCCTCATTTTTAAAGTGAGAGGACTTATTTGGATGATCTCCATGAGGTTAAGTGTTTTGTTGAAGATCGTAGTAGTTGGTGGTAGATGCTGAATTAGAACTCAGCTCACTTATTTGAAAGCAAGCAAACAAAAAAACCAAACTGACCCACTTCACAGTACACAATATTTGAGAGAGGAGTGGAATAGAAAAGGGTCCATAGACAAATCATTTACCTACATGGGATTCTCTTTTTATTCGTAAGTCTCCACATCTTAGCCTTCCCCCACTTCCTTTTCATACTGCTCTTTCTCATGTTTTCTTGGCCTGTGGTTATGGTAGAGAGATATCTCTAGAACATATCTTGATTATAGGTTGAGAGCAGAATGCCAACAAATTCTATTTCATGGCACTTGAAATTCTGTGGATATTAAAATAAGCTCTAACATTTAGCCTTTTTGTTGTTGTTTTTTGAGAGAAGGTATAGTTAGAATCCTTTTTCATGCAAGATTTTCTGACAATTTTATTCATCTCTACTTTCTTTTTATAGCAACACTAGCTATTCATATGCATTTTCATATTTTAGTTTGTCACCAATTAATTGGCATAAACAAATTATTAGCCTGACAATAGTAGTTGTAGGCTGCATTAACCCACTGCTTCATTATCACCACTACACCCAAGTTACCTGCCAGTAAGTAAATACTGATAACTCCTACTCTTGTCAATAGTTGTCACACTGATTCTCACCCTGGTTGTGTTTTCTGCATTTTCCTCTCAAACTGGTTTTCCTTGACTTATTCATGGGGAGTCATTTATAAGGCCTTTACTATTCCCATGACAGAATACCGCAGCATTTCACTGGCAGTTGTCAGTTTCATATCTTAAAATCAGCTTAACTACTTGTAGAATGCATTCTTCTGAATGAAAGGTGTTATGCAAACTTAAGTCATTGCTCTTTTTTTAAAAAAAAAAAAAAAGCAGGATAAATTGCTCTGTAAGATAATTTTGCCACTCTAAGTGTCTCTTCCCTTGACTTCTTCTTGGAAAGCTCTTATTTCAGCTTTCACTGTGAGATCTTTGTCGTTTTCACCACACGCTTCTGTCAAAGAAGCCCTTGGATCACCGCCATGATACATCTTTGCTGGACACTTCTTTCAAGTGCTGTCAACACCTCTCTTAATTGCATGGTTTTAAAATCAGTCTAGCGATGTGTTAAAGTTAGATGGCAAATTTATTTAAGACAAATGTGTAAATTTGTATTCTCCCAAATATGCATTCAACCATGCATGTATAGAGTTCAAAAAGAGAGCTAAAGAAAGCTAAAGGGGTGGGGGGGCGGTGTGGTGAGAGAAGTCTGTGTATGTAAATGAAAGAGCTAAATTGTAGATACCCTATGAGTATCAAATTTCTAGACAAATATGCATCACACATATATATGTGCAGTACTTACTTACATAGATGCATACATATCGTCTTTCCAAACACCAGCCAGTCTTGGTGAGCAGAATTTGGTAGGCTGTTAATGGTAACACCTAGAACTTGAAGTAGGAAAAAGTCTTTAATTTTAAACGATTATCTGTTTTCGTTTGTGGCACTTTAAAAGTTAATCTGAGTTTGAATTCCTGAAATAGTATTTGTGTTTGACTTTTCTTGTGTAGTGTTGATTTGCCTTTGGATTCCAGTTTCTCTTTGAGCAATACACTTTTTAGATGATATATCTGTCTGGGTGACTTACCTCATAGTCATGCTCAAATATGTTATAGGCCATTTCAGATTCATGGCAGGAAAATGCTACCCATCAAGATGTCAATTCTGAGCAATTTCTACATTTTGTCCATTCTATTATAGAAGTGTCTTTCATTTACAAGTAACTGGTTTCTGAGTTTGGTCTATATGACTACTGTAACATTGTAAATCAAATGTTCTTATGACCATGTAAATAGCTACAATATGGATGTTTTAGAATTACATATTTGGTTTGCTGGATTGATCCCAACTCAAATCTACTTGTTTTTTTAATCAAAGGATAGTTTTACATGTCACTTTCACCTTAGACTCTGCCTGTGAACTTTAAACCCAGCTCTACCCTATTGGTTTCTTACTGGAAGGGGAATGTCTTCTATTTAAATTAAACTGACAGTTTTTGTTGATGAGCCCTAAGAAAGATTAAATACTGTGTTGCTCTTCTGTTGTTCCTGAGACTCTGTGGCTCTATTATAGTAGTAGAATTTTGTTTGTGTCAGTAATGTTAGTTACTGTCTTGATTGAGACCACAGAGACCTGAGATGTTGATTAAGAAGCATGATATTAATCATGGTTTAAGTGCATAACAAATTAAGCAAGAGGCTCCATATTTGTCTACCCATGAACCCATTGTTAGCAAATGTGCTTTGGATTTCAGTTTCTTTACTTACTTAGTAATATATTTTAAATATGTGGAGTTATCACAGGGAAATTTTCATTTTTGTCCAAGACTTATTCAGTGTTGTATTCCAGTTGTGTAGACCTCAACATATTATTCCCTTTAGAAATAGAATTGGAAATATTCATAGTAATGAATATTTAAGAAAGAATAGGCAACAAGATAACTAAGAAAAAGAAATAAGCGATGGATAGTGAGTGAGAAGTAAGTATAAGTAATTCAGAATATATTTTATCAAAAATTGCTTTTTAAGTGGCACTTTCTCTTGCTGCAGAAGACATTATTGAACAAAAAAACAAGCCTCATGCAATTCAATTTAAATTTATCACTCTATTATTTTAATATATTTACTCAGGGTTAACAACTCATTAAGCACCAAATTGCTCACTCTTAATGAGTCTCTGATGCTAAAATCAAGCTGACTTAAACTTTACTGTAAAATAACAACAGTACTATTGCATAAGGACGTAATAAAAATTTGGTAAATGCTACTGAGTGCCTGTGGAGTGGAAACCAGATTTGTGACATGAAATAGAAAATAGATCATATACATGTGGCTTGCAGAAACATGAGTAATAGATTTTATCCACAAAGACATAAGCCTAATTTTGTTTCACTGTAATACATTCTATAAAACATGAAGTCATATGTATTTTATTTGCACATTTACCTTGTTTCTACAATAAAATAGTTATAGAATCTGGTAAAAAAGAATATCAACATTTAAGCCAAAAGCTCTAGACCCTACCAGGCTGTAACTACTGTCAGGATTATGATGATACTAATCAATACTGGGTTCATTGTTAGAAATTAGCACTCTTGGGGCGCCTGGGTGGCGCAGTTGGTTAAGCGTCCGACTTCAGCCAGGTCACGATCTCGCGGTCCGGGAGTTCGAGCCCCGCGTCGGGCTCTGGGCTGATGGCTCGGACGGAGCCTGGAGCCTGTTTCCGATTCTGTGTCTCCCTCTCTCTCTGCCCCTCCCCCGTTCTTGCTCTGTCTCTGTCCCAAAAATAAATAAACGTTGAAAAAAAAAAAAAAAAAAGAAATTAGCACTCTTAAATTGTTAGCTGGTTATTTTTCCAACTCCTTCAGGTGTGTTCACATGTACCCTGCAATGAGACAATCATCTTAAGAATCATGTTATCTAAATTAGCCTTTGTTTGTCTCTCCATCATCCCATTGTCTGTGAAGCATCAGCCTCAGATCTCATTGCATATGCCCCACTATGAAAACCATCCATCATGAGAACCACCTATGCCCCTGGTACAGGAGCTTCTCTCTCCCCAAACTTGCAATCCCTGACTGTCAGAGTGATGATGAGTTTTCCATAGAAATGTGATTGATGGCCTTTTCCCCAGTTCTATGCCAAGGAGGCTTGTGCCTCAAATTTTTAAAGTTTCTCTTTAACTTTATAATTGTTCTCTCAGCTTTTGCCTACAACCCATCTCTCAAGCCCTACTATCTTCTTCATCTTCCTAAAGGCTAAGGGCTTTAGCTCCAACAAAAACTCCTTCTTTCTCTCCCATTATAAAACAAATACCCAGTGAAGATCAGTTGAACAACATAGTGATACCTTGTGGATGACAAAGAACATTAAGATATTATTTTTTACAAATAGTATTGGGGCCTTGCACTGCCAACCAAGAACCTTGCTATAATTTTATTCAGTGTTTATGTCTTTGAGCAATATTTAGATGAAAAATATTTATGAAAATATATGCTACTTATGTTTCTGAATGTAAAACATACTTTTAATGTAACAAGGTATGAAATTTAAAGGAATTTACTTTCTCTTGGTGTTTCTTTTTTTTTTCTATGAAGGTTCACTTTTCTATCACCATGTCTTCAAGAAAATCTTTATTTAGAAATCATCATTTTCACTAATTGACTCTGATTTCAGCCATGATCCTGTATTTTATCCTTGTCACTAAGCAACCTTGTGTTAGGATTTTAAAAATTATTTAAAATAGGGATAAAAATGGCGTGCCTGGGTGGCTCAGTCAGTTAAGTGTCTGACTTCAGCTCAGGTCTTGATCTCGCAGGCTGTGAGTTTGAACCCCACATTGAGGTCTGTGCTGACAGCTCAGAGTGCTTCGGATTCTGTGTCTCCCCCTCTCTCTCTCTCTCTCTCTCTCTGCCCCTCCCCCCCCCCCGCTCTCTCTCTCCCTCTCAAAAATAAACATTATTTTTTTTAAATAGGGATAAAAATAGTTCTTGTTCTACATTGGTCCACACCTTAATATTTTTACAAACTCACAATTGACAACACACACACACACACACACACACACACACACACACACACATAGAGTGAAGCTTTAATAATAATAAAATTTATAGAAAAGCTATAAATAGAAACCTCTTTAATATATTTTAAATTAGAGGATTTCTAATCCAAATTTGAGTATTAAAACTAGCTATATACTATATTTGAAGAAACTATAATTTGCATGTTTCTTTCAATGTAATGTGATTTATGTATTTAACATGAATGACTTTTTTTTTATTTCTTATTGTCATGGCTTCCTAAATTTCTAACTTAGTATTTTAAGGATTCAGTGATAATATAGTTTCCATGTATGTGTGATGGGCATTCTCTAATTTACTTTGCCCTTACTACCATGTAAGTAAAAATTATTTTCATGATAGACCCAATTTCTTACATTGGGTTTATTTTGATGTTTGGATAAAGCAATGGTTTGCTTTGGTCGGTCTTAGTTTTTATTTCTTGAGGTATAACTTACATATAGTGAAAGGTTTACATCTTAAGCGTACTATTCAAGGAGGGAGTTTTGCCAAGAGCATACAGTTGTATACCCCACACCCCTAACAAGACACAGAACTTTTCAATACCCCTGACAGTTTCCTCATACCCATTCCTAATCCTCCCCACCCCATAAGCAAGCACTGATCTATCACCATAGTTTTGGGGTTTTTTTTTCTTATTCCAGAATTTTATGAAAATGAAATTATATATTCTATTATTTTTTGTCTGGCTCTCTTTACTCAGCATACAGCTTTTGAGACTTGGTAGATTGCCTTTTAATAATATACATACAATTGAGTTTCCTAGACCTGAGCAAGTCACAGTTTCTTGCAAAATTAGACATTGTGATTTGCTACCTACTGAATGATGAAGATGAAACTATGTATTTCAGTGATTTAAGACCCCGAGAAGGGTTTTCGGCACTGAAATGAAATGTTTTTAATCTTCTCCACTATTGCTTTGAAATTTCAGTATTCTCTTATAAATTAAATAACTTATTTAACCTAATTGTGACCTCAATCCAAAGACTAAATCACAAAGACTTTTTCTTTGTAATATGCATTCATGCTCAGCTTCCTGAATACTGATTAGTCCCATCACTTTCTACTAACTCTAAGACCAAAAAACAAATTTGTTACCTATTTTCATCTTCCTTTTATGTCTTTTGTAAATAATTTGCTAACATAATTTTAAAGACCTTCATTTTCGTAAATAAAGAAAAACAATGTGATTAAGATTAGATCACTTGGCTAAAATTTTAGAGCTATTTAAGTATGCAAGTCAAACAGAAATTCTATCATCTGTCAACAAAAAATAGTAAGTTTTTCTCTAAATGGAAAATAGAAGGCAAGGCAAGGTGTAGAAGAATGCCATGAAAAACAGCAGAGGAACCTGGAAGGTCCAGAGGTTTCCAACTGTGGGTTTGATGAAAAATAATGAACCATATCTGGTTCTAAATGAACCATTTAGAATCCTATTTGAAAAATAAGTTATCACGTATTTTAAATTTCTGGTATTTTAAAGGTGACACTATATAGCAATTACTTGTTTTCATTTCCTTATTTGATACTACACATCTTATTTGTGTAGTTAGATTTATTAGGCTGACAGTCCATATATTAGCCCCTTTTCATATAGAATCCTTGAAAAGAACTCTTGATTTCATTTTGAGATGAAGTCTTCCCTCAGCTTAATTGCTTTTAGTATCAATTCAGTAAATGAGAAGAAACTATTATTATAATCATTTGCCTTCTTAAGAAAATAAAACTCCAGAGTTTATAAAATGGGAAGATAAATATATTTCAGAAAGTAATTGTATGTGTATTTATTTATGTGTGTGTGTTACACAAAAATAGTTTAAAAATCAACTTTGGAGAAAACAAACCAAAAAAAGCACCAACAGATATATTGTTTTTCATTGATCCAGTGCCACTTCAGACTAACACACAAATTTAATTGTGTTAGCAGAGATAATAACTTTCAACACGATGGTTCCTTTTTTAACAAAGAGACATTATAGTTTTTAGAAAATATGTTAACAGCAGATATGCTTTCCTGAGTCTCTCCAGCACCACAGGCAATTGGGACAGCTCCACTGGCCTGAATAATAAAATGGTAATAACCTCAGTTAGAACAAATAATTATTTTACTGGTACAGATGCACTTAACTTTACAATAGATGCCCTCCTAAGGTGCTGTGTGTAAATCATTTTTTAGAAGTTAAATAATCATTTAAATGTTTTAGGGCAACTCATTGCTTAGAAAAACCCTTTGAAGTTTTCTTTTATAATGCAAAAACCAATACTGACTTATCTGTTTTGTAAATTAGGGTATTTCTATTCTAGTTTTATTGAAAAGTGATATATTTATTTAAGTGTAAAAGTTTCTTTGAAAATAATGTGTAAGTATATATAATTCAGCTGTTAAAGGACAAAAATGCATTATACTTTAGTTGTCCTCAGAAGTCTATCAGAATCATTGGGTGTTGGGGAGGGGGGTGTTTGAATTATACATCTTTCCCCTGCTCTGATGAAAATCAATACCGTGAAGAGTTACTGATACTAATCAGAGTGTGTTGGATCTCTGAGATATCTGAGGACTGAGAAAAAGATGAAGGAATATAACCTAGAGATACTAAAAGTACCACATCTTTTTGGTTCTCCATTCTTTTAAATGAAGATGGTTCCTAGAGTCAGTTATGTTCAAAAGTAGGGCAAGTGCCATCTCAAGCCTAAGAGGAAACTCCAACTCCTAGGGGTACAGGTCTGAGTGAAGTTGGCCCAAACAAAAGCTTGTGGGAGATAAACTTAGGAAAGGTGGAAAAAAATTCTGAGTCTGTGACAGTTTACATAAAAAGTTGATAACAAGAGTAGCCTTGGAACTCATCTGAGTGCCATGGGTTTCCATTAAATTTTTGTTTACTAAACAGGTATGAGTTTCTTCTAGACATGTCTTTCCAAGACATCATGGATTTTTCTTTTTTTCTATACATTAGACAATTCCAAGATTATTTGTGTATAGTTTATTCAACACTAAGCAATTACTGATTCCACACAATTGACATCACTTATGCATATTTTAATTGAAAATGAGTACGTGTTCTTTGGTGTTTTATTCTTTTTAAAAATTTTTTAATGTTTTAAGAGAGAGAGACAGTGGAGGAGGGGCAGAGAGAGAAGGATATACAGAATATGAAGCAGGCTCCAAGCTATTAGCCCAGAGCCTGAGCTCTTTGCGGGGCTGGAACTCACAAACCTCGAGATCATGACCTAAGCCAAAGTTGGATGTTTAACCTACTGAGCCACCCAGGTGCCCCTAGTGTTTCATTCTATAACACTAACAAAAATGTTTTTTGAAAATTAGTTTCAGAAGTCATCATCCATAGTATATAAGTCCTATATTGGCCAGCTTGCATTTGCCATTGCCTCCCCACCTCTATTCAACCAGCTCTACTTCTCTAAAAGAATGGAATTGGAAGAACAGACCATCTCCCTGCAGTTTTACCATGTCTTGTTCATATTGTAGACAATAATCAAGAGACTAAAAATGCATATGGAATAATTATTTACAGTAAATACCTTCCATTTTGTCTGTTTTGGACACAAGGGATATTGCTTTCATTTTCATAGTTACTCACTGTGAAAGTCTTAGATATCTTATGGGAAAAACTTATACTATCTGCTCATCTAGAAATGTGCTGTTCGATATAATGGCCACTAGACCTGTGACTATTAATTAAAATGGTTAGTATGAATGAGAAAATGAGTTTTAAATTGTATTTAAGTATGATCAACTTGAATTTAAATTTAAAAACTGAAGCAGTGTAAGCTATCTTCCATTAAACACAACTTTATTTTTAAAAACTACACCTTTATTGTTCTGATAGGACTATGTTTCACCTAAAGCTTTTAAAATTTAGCATCTGAATTGCAATGTGCAGTATAAGTATAAAATATATACTAGGTTTCAACGACTTAATATTAAAAACATATATAAACTATCTCAACAACTTTTATATTAATTAGATGTTGGAATTATAATATTTTTAATATATTGGGTTACATACAATATATTAATGTAACATATTTCTTTGTACTGGTTTTTAATGTGGCTTCTAGGAAACCTGTAATTACATAGGAGATTTATGTTATATTTCTACTGTGCAGAGCTGATGTAGGTCATTCAGAAATGTGTGGCAATTATTCTTCTATGATTTCATAAGGAGAATATTAGTCCGAGGCTGATGATTAGTTGTGCAGATCTGAAAAGAACAGGTTTCCTTCATGGTCTGTGCTGTAAGGGAAAGGGCCTCTTTCCCAGTGTATAAGAGGACCAAACTTGGCCCTGTAATTTTTTCTTTTTTTGGCCCATCTTTAAAATTTTCTCCTGTGTTTGCCATTCTGCTTTGTATGTAGTACATACAGAAAGAGTACATTCTTTCTCCCAATAGGTTTAAGGGTTTTTTCCCACCTTTACTTTTTAATCCATGAAGTATGCATTATGAGAAGAAGTGAGCTGATAGTTCAGAAAGACAGCAAAGATTCAGCATGGTATAGTGGGAGAGATGTGAGTTTGAATACTTGTGCTTCCAATTATCTGCTGCATGGCTTGGGAAAATTGTTTTTTCTAAATTTCAGTTTACTTTACCTAAAAACTGATACATAATAGAAAAATTTGGGGTACCAAAATTCATAAGACTTAAAAGATACAAGAAATATTAAAATGCCTCCTGTATAGCAGGTTCACAAAAGTGTTCTGAACAAATACAACCGAAGTTTCCAAATTTCTATCTTATTGACCACACGGGCATATACAATGTTGAGTCTGACACGTATTCCAGGTTCCCAGATTGACCCCCTGCCTAGTGAAGGGAAGATCCTGTTTCTCAACTATCTCATCCCTCTTTTTATACTCTGTGCAACCTTTCAGTTCTTCCACTTGCATTAAAATTAAATTACCACTTAGATTAGATCAAAAGACTGTCCCTGGTTATGAAGAGGAGAAAAAATACTTTAAGCTAGCACTAATCCCTTAATACACCATGATATTTGGGTACATTTTTTTCCTCTCTTGGAAATTATTTTTCAGCCTTCTCTGAAGTACTAAAAGTCCTTTACCAACACAAGCCCAGTGCAAGTTAACCTGATAGGAGATTTGTTTTGTGCTTTGGAAATACTTGTCAGACAAGCTTTCAACACAGAGATGTGTGATTTACATTAGTTTGCATAAGAAAATGTCACTCCAGGGACAAATTTCTCTCTTTATTCTTTCTTATACTACAGAACAGACAAAGAGGGTGAAGTGGTTGTTTTTTACTGAGTAGAAAATCATTTGACATTCACACACAAAAAAATAAAGTGCTGTGTTATTAGTCAAACCTTAGTTCTCTCCAGCAATATTCCCTAATGTCCCATTTGTCTTACTTTTGCTATTGCTGTTGTTAATTTATTTTTCAGTTTGGGTAACTGGTCCCAACTAAACCCATTATCTCTTTTATCTTCTTATCTCTTAGTATCACTTCATGTTTACAGAGAACTTACTGAAAGTAGTGGTCATTGTGACCCTTTTTCTTAGAAGACCTCGTTCTTCCTGAGAATTCAGATAAATGATTCATAGATTGTGTCAGGTTATTGGACCGGTAGAAAACAAAATGACTCAGACACAGCTTTTGGAGTTAGTCTTCTGTGAATGTAAAATATATAGGCAGAGTTGGAGACTGCACCAAACTGATCAATCTCAAGGCATAAAGACTAAAGTGAAGATGCATTCTAACCTCAAGGGTGGACATTCTAAGATACCCATTAGGAGATTCTTTATACAATGCCTTCCCATCACCATCTTCAGTGATAATACTAGTTATTTTAAATTTTGTATACTTGAACAAGAAAACAAAATGTAGAAGATAATTTATTGATAGATTTTTGAGAGAGATAAAGAGTAGGGGAGGAGCAGAGAGAGAGGGAGAGAGAGAATCCCAAGCAGGCTCAGCACAGAGCCTGACACAGGGCTTGATCTCACAATTTGTGAAATCATGACCTAAGCTGAAATTAAGAATTGGACGCTTAACTGACTGAGCCACCGAGGTACCCCTGTAGAAGATAATTTTCAAACCCATATGTAGCAGTTGTTGGAGGATAGAGGTGAAAGTTGATAGATTTAAGACAGATGTGGTCTGCAAAGATATTGCAAAGATAGATAAACTCAGTCTTCTTTGCAGTGTAGTATCGTTGGTGCAGAAGAGTTGGGAGAGAATTTCAGTTGTGGCAGAGATGTGATCAGGGATTTTGCATGCAACATCATCTTCTGAAAGTCAGGTTGTGGTAATCAGACAGCTTACCATCAAATTTTAACCCTTTAGTCCCATTTCCTGTCCAAGGCAGAAATTTTCTCCTGGATATTCCTGGCAAAAGATCATCTATCTTGTGCACCATCTAGCTTGTGGGTCTCCTACTAAAGGTTAAGGTGGGGTTGATGTTCTATTTGATAGTATTTTATAGAGGAACCTGAGAATGCCAGCATATACTTGCTTTTTAGGGTTCCTGAGGGAGCTGCTAATATGGGAGAAAGAGTGTCCAAGGCTCATGTTACTAATAGCTGTGGAAACTCTGTTATCCACATAGCAGAGCTTTTGAAAGTCTATATTTGGGCTTAAAGCCTAAGCAGAGTCTTCTCTGCTTCCCTCAGAGCCTATTTCTAAGCAGCAGCAAGAACAAATGTGTCCAGCAGGATGTGGGTTTGGGGAAGCAGAGGAGAGATCAATACCATGTAGAATCTGAAAGAGAAAGAGCACATATATTTGTGCTTTTTGAGGTATAGTGACTCTATCCAATAGTAAAGTGTGGTCAAATGAATGGCTTCAAATTTGACCAGGTTATCAAATCTTCTTTTCATGATGAAGAGCTAAGAAGTGGATGAGAAGAGGTGGACTTGGGATGGGAAGTACAGCCCAACAATCACCTCCTTTAACCTATTTTTCAATGCAGTCTGTTCTGTGTTTGGACAGCTCAAATTCTCAAATGTTTTTTCTTAAATTAACTTGCCTTTTGTTTCCTATGTTGCACTCATAGAGCCCAACTCTTCAGTCTTGAACTAAGTAGATAATGTAGAAGAAGATTAGAATTTAACTTGGGGTGCTTGGGTGGCTCAGTTAAGTGTTTGATTCTTGATTTTGGCTTGGGTCACAATCTCACGGTTTATGAGTTTGAGGCCTATGTTGGGCTCAGTGCTGACAAAGGAGCCTGCTTGCCATTCTCTCTCTCCCTCTGTGTCCCTCCCCACTGTTATCTCTTTCTCTCCCTCTCCCTCTCTCTCTCTTTCTCAAAATAAATAAGCTTTTAAAAAAAAGAGTTTTTACAATATTTAAGACAACTACTTACTATCTAGCACCCACTTTGAAAATTGGGCCATGATTTCCCATCCTCTAACTTGTGAATCTCTTTTAATAATTATTTAAAGACTCCTAACATTGGTGCCACAATCATATATACAAGAAGAATGGCATTCATTTGTGCCTTATCCTTAAACTCATTGGAGTACTTAATCGCTCCCCTATTCTCTCCTCTCCTACCTTGAGCTTATCTTCCTGGATAACCATGTGTATTCTTTTAAAGTAAAGATCATTCTTTGGAGAGGAAAAATTTAAAGTACCTCGTCCTACTTGCACTGTCTTCACACTTCTTTTTTAAACAGTATCCCTAAGAATTCTTTGTTATTGCACCAGACAAATGATAAATGTCACAATTTTAACATACATCAAGGCAAAACAAAACTTTGTAACTTATCATTGGCCTTTTGTGCAAAATTTGGTTGATCCTAATCTTCAATTTGAATATTATTCATTATAATAACAGTAATATTTATATAGAGCTTACTGTGTTCTAAGCACTGCTCTCAGCATTTTATATATATTTACTCAGTTGACATTAACAATTGCTTTAGGTTTATATTACTGTTATCTCCATTCTATTGATGAGGAAACTAAAACTCAGAGAAGGTAAGTGGCATGTGCATAGACACAATGCCAAAAGGTGGTGGAGCTGAGGTTAGATGTTTGAATTTAGGCAGTCTGGATTCAGGGTCCACGGGTTTTTTTGGGTTTTTGTTGTTGTTTGTTTGTTTGTTTGTTTGTTTTGCTCTATTTTGTTTTTTACCATTACACCATGCTGTAGTTGCAATGTTTACTCACAGGTATACGCATCCTTTTATGTTCTTTCCTGTTTTTGTGAATCTTACTTTATCTTTTATACCTTTTAAAATCTGAGCTCCTTAGAGATTTTCCCATGTGGTCAAATTTCTTTAGGTCCTCTGAATAGTCTTTGAATGGAAGAGAGTGTTTTCCACACACATAGAACCCACATGAGTACTTCAGATGCACAAAGCTCAGGGTCAGAGCCTGAAGGAGAACGTATCACAGCATAAGTAATGATAATAAAATCCAAAGGAAGATAAAACCCCAAATGTTTTAAGGTCAAATTCTGGAATCTACAAAAACACTGTCCTGGTTAAGCAGCAAGGGAAAGGAAATAGCATAAGGCAATTCAGCAGGGGAGCAATGAGAAGCCAACAGAGTTAAATCAGTGAAGCTGGAAGGTAGGCTTTACAAATCCAGTTATGGAGGACGATACCAGCCGAAGGAAACAGAGTGGGCTAGAGATTCTCAATTCTCCTGGAAACTTTAAAAACCAGGAGACCTAGCATTCAGATCTAGTTGGTTTTCTAGTACCATCTCCAATAAAAGGAACCAGGGGTCATTGGGAAAGTGGATGATTCTGGGACTATGCAGGGAATGTACAAGGTAAGCTTGTAGCAACATGTGGTGATAGTAAGAAAGTACCGGGGGGAGGGGGGAACCAGTGAGGGAGAAGGGGAAAAGAAGGAAGAAAGAAAGAACACCCAAACAAAATATAGGGATATGTCACAGGGACATAGGAGCCAATAGAAAGCTCCCAATGGCCAAAGCCAATTTCGGCAACAAACTAAAGTAATATTGGATTATAACCTTAAATACAAAGTAAGTCTATACTGATATGAATACGTTATTGAATAAAAAATGAGAGAACAGACACATCGCCCATGTGGAATTACAATGTAACTCCCCATTCCTTAAGTGTGAATGCATGTAGTGACATTTTCCCAAAGAGTACAAGGTAGAAAAGAGGAAAAAAGTGATTTTCACTGAAGAAACTTACAAACACTACCTCAGCCAGGTAGTCAATGTCAAAATCAGTAGTTGCCATCATATTCATATGATATGATAAAAATGGGCATGTTAGCATTAAGGTCTTCCTTTCCCAAATCCATAACCACAGTCTAATCATAAGAAAAATGTCAGGAAAATCCTGATTGAGGAACAGTCTGCAAAATATTTAGCTAGTATTCCTTAAAACTGTCAAGGTCTTTAAAAACAAGGAAAGTGTGAGAAACTGTCGCAGCCAAGAGGATGCTAAGGAGACATGACTAAATTTACTGTGAAATACTAGATCAGACCCTAAAAGAAGGAAAAACACATTAGGTAAAAGCTAAGAAAATCAGAATAAAGTATGAGTTTTGATTAATAATAATGTATCAATATTGGTTCATTAATAGTTCAAATGTCCCACATTAATGTAATATGTTAATAACAGGAGAAACAGGATGTGGGGTAAATATGAATTCTTTGTACTTTCCTTGAAATTTTTCTGTAAATCAAACTATTCAAAACTGAAAATTTTATTCAAATACATCAATTGCCCAGCCAATCCTGGAAAGCTCTGGGGGAAGTGGCTATGATACTTTATAACATCATCATTAAAGGGGGTCATCTGAAGGTAAGATAATGGAGGTCCCCTGACATAATAATGTAGCAAAATCAATATGAAGCCGGCCTTTGACTATACAATTGCCCATTCCTTCACTATGGTTCATTCATTATCCTCAAGTTTCTGATTTCAGGGAATAATCTGTAGTCTCAGAATTTTAAGGTAATAACTTTTCTATGTCATCTTTTATTTTATAGCAGGTGCATGTGAGTTATCTATGTACATGAGTGTATACGTTGATAAAGGGGTGATATTAATTAGGATATAATAATTACTAAGAGGTCTAAAAAGACCTAAGTTAATATTCAGGTTCTGCTGTACACGCTCACATCTTGGCATTCCAGAGACATTATCACTGCTACTTCTTTATTAAAAGATGAAGTACTAAAATGCTTTAGAAACATGAAAGAGAGAGAGAAAGCCCCTTGAATATCTCTGTGGCGTGGCCAGACTGTCTACCTGGCCCTTCTAGCTTAGTCTCTGGGGCACACTGCATTTCTCAGATACCTATCCTCTCTGAAAGGTATTGACTCCAAATTTTGCAGGAGTTTTTCTCAATTTCAACAAATGGGATTGTAGTCTGTTTTCCTCCATGTACTTTCCAGCCCTTTCTGTGAGGAATTAGATTCTGTATCTGTTCTTTGTTGGGTTGTTTCTGATGGGGGTCGAAGGATTCCCAAGCTTTTCATGTGATAGGGACCTACCTGTGCTTTCTACTCTGTACTCTGATCCCACCTGATGAATAGATCCTTCATACTCTTTCTCATTTTGAGTAAATAGCCTGAGTTTACCACATTTTCATTTGAACTTTAACCTTCTTCATTTCCAAAGTATAACACTCACCTATCTTAATCCTAATCAAGCCCTCATTTTAAATTTTATTTTGGCCCTTCATTCACCAGAGTGTATACCGAGTACATAAAGATGTTTGCCCCATCATATTATACAACCTGTGCCCTGGGTTCTGAGGTAGAAACAGATCTAGACACCATGTTGTGATAGTTTTCATTCTAAAGTAATCTTAGAGGTCACTTTCAGTTCATTACATTGAAATAGAGGTTACAAATTCATATGTTTACAGGGAGGATATATAACAAATAGGCCATTGACTCTATTCCCTATGCTATATCTCTCATACCTATGATTTACACATTCTGTCACTGGAAGCCTGTATTTGATGGCATTGGAATAGCATTGTGTGCTGGCAGTACCTACCTTTGTTAATATAGTATAAGCTATAGAGTTGTTGAAAAAATAAAAAAAAAATTAACGTTCATTTTTGAGAGAGAAAGGCAGAGCACAAGCAGAGGCGGGGCAGAGAGGGGGACAGGATCTGAAGCAGGCTCCAGGCTCTGAGCTGTTAGCACAGAGCCCAACGTGGGGCTCAAGCCCAACCAACAGTGAGATCCAAACTTGGAGGCTTAACAGACTGAGCCACCCAGGTGCCCCAAGGTATAGGGTTTTTGAATTATTGGGTCATATACCTGAAACTAATGTAGCATTGTGTGGCAACTGTACTTCAATAAATAAATCAATAAGAGCCAGCAGGGGCCGAGGTCAAGAAAACAATAGTTCAGGTACTGACTCTTGGTCTCCCTGCCAAATACACAACAGAGAATAGTGAGGACTGTGGCATACTGGAGAACCTAGTCTCAGGAAGGCAGCCACTGCTCAGCTGTTGCCTATCATTACTGCTGGGCCAGTTCTCTAAAGTTTTATTTTTCAATATAAGCCACAAGTCAAGACTTTGGATTCATTACCTGCATTTAAAATTTCTTTTATTTAAAATACCAATTAGGGGTGCCTGGGTGGCTCAGTCGGTTGGGCGTCTGACTTCAGCTCAGGTCATGATCTCACACTCCGTGAGTTCGAGCCCCACATCAGGCTCTTGCTGACAGCTCAGAGCCTGGAGCCTGCTTCAGATTCTGTGTCTCCCCCCTCTCTCTGCCCCTCCCCTGCTCATGCTCTGTCTCTCTCTGTCTCAAAAATAAACAAAACATTAATAAAATAAAATAAAATACCAATTAAACTAAATAAAACAAATCTGGGGGAACTGGGTGGCTCAATTGGTGGGGCATCTGACTGTTGATTTCAGCTCAGGCCATGGTCCCAGGATCATGGGATCAAGCCCCACATTTGGCTTCACGCTAAGCATGAAGCCTGCTTGAGATTCTCAATCTCTCTCTCTCTCTCTCTCTCTCTGTCTCTCTCTCTCTCTCTCTCTCTCTCTCTCTGTCTTTCCCCCCTCCCCCCCTCCCCCTCCCTCCCCTCCATTCCCTTCCCCTCCCTCACTCTCCCTCCCTCTTCCTCCTTCTCTCTCCCTCTCTCTGTCTTCCTCTGACTCTCTCTCCTGTGCTCACTCTCTCTCACGCTTTCTCTCTCAAATAAATTTTAAAAATTAAAAAGAAAAAAATTTGGAAGCAAGATCCTACTCACCTGCTGCAAGAGTGCTGCCTCCACGTTTAAAGAAGAGAGAAGTGCAGGAGACTGTCTTCATAATCCTCATACTGTGTGGACAGGATTAATATCCCAGCTATAGGCTAACAATTTCATAGCAGCCATGTAGTTATTATGTGTTTGTATATGTGAAATTATGTCATAATGAGCTATTTCATAACAAGATTGTGCAGGCTGTAAAATCATTTTATGGTTCTGAGAGAGCATCTCCTGAGTTAGTTGATAGTGCTTATTGTTTCTTAACATCTCACTTATTTCTGAAAGTAAGAAAATAAATGCTCACCCAACTTTCTTCTCACTTCCAAGTTTTACAGGGGTGTGCAGTGTTTTCTCCTCTTATTTTCTTAAAATAATCTTCCCCTATCTTCTCTTCTGTTATTTCTGTCTATTTAACCTCCCTCCTGATAGTGTTCCCACTAGTGTCATTAATGGGCTGGAGGTGTGAGGTCAGTTCATTGTGGTGTTTGTAGTTAGTTGCTTGTCTACTCTCTTTTTGTGATGGGAATTTAATATGCTAAAGGTTACCCAAAGACAAAACTTGTATTGTGTATACACATATTTAAAAGATTTAGCCAATTCCTCCAGGAACTAGAAGATATTTGAAAATTAGAGATAAGCTCATTTTCTGTAATTTTTTAAAATACACATTTGCATAGATGATCTCATCCATTTGGCATCCACATTATGTGTAATACTTGAATGATTCCTACATGTAACTTGTAACCATATTTTCAGCTACCTGTCAGGTATCTCTGGTGGGAATACGTTTTGGCATTTTATGGTGGCTCAAGTTCACTCACTATCCTATGTTCTATATGCTGCTCACTTCCACCTTTATTGAGGCTATGAGCTTCAGGGATCAATCCAATTCATCCTTGCCTTCAAACCAACTAGTAGCCAAGCCCTACTTCATCAACATCTGAAATACATCTGAGATGCAGCCTTTTCTTTGGTCCTTCCATTTCTTACAAGGACTTTTACATGAGCTTCTGAGCTGGTATTCTTGCATCTGTACTGTCTCCTTTCCAATCGATTATTCACAAATTCCCAGTGTCATTTCCTTTAAAATAGAATGATAATTTGTTTCATTAAAAGATTGTCAAAACACTCAATTGGCGGCGTGGGAGGTGGGGGGGGGGGGGAGTGAGAGAGAGCAAGCACAAGCATGTTCAATCTCTTTATTGTGGTATTCAACACCTAATACATCTTTTGTGCCTCATCTCCTACTTCTTTCCCTCCTGAGCCCCAGGCTGAAACCACACCTGTCTTATTGTTCCCTCTTATCTTTCTGCTCTTTTAGACCTCTGTGTCTTTTCTCCTTGTTCTTTCTTCATTTCTGCCTGAATGGGTTCTCTGGCTTACTTTGGATTAGCTAAAGCCTTATTCACATTTCCCTTTTTTGTGAAGCAGCATATTTGTTCCCTTCTCGAATTCTTTAATACCTAATTGATACATATCTTATATCACTTTTTACAGTTAGCCCTTGTTTTATTCTTTTTTTTTTTTTCACATTTTTTCCTTTTTGAGGGGAGGTTATTGTCCAAGTGTTCCTCATCTTTTGGCTTAACTAGTACTTTGCACAGAGAAGATAGTCAATAAATATCTGGGAAAAAATAAATTCAGTACTTAGTTGAAAATTTCTCCTGTTAATGAAAATTTGTTGAAACCAATAAAAAATGGTCAGTATTTACTATGGTCTGTGAGGTATTTTCTCACAGGTGTTGGAATGGTCTGCTATAGAAGAATGGGAGAGAGGAAATATAAATAAAATGGAAAATTCCTAGAACAATTTTCTGATTTTTTTCAACTTTTCTTACACCCTCCATAGTTTATTCAAAGAAAACTTTTCTATTCTACTAAAATGAAAGTTAGATTTAAAATCCCATCCTAATCTAACTATGTAAGTACATACAATTTAGAACATGGGGGGGGAAACAAACACTACTATTGCTTTTGTATGTCAGAGCAGAGGTTCTTTGTTCATTTTATTTCTAAAAAACATTATTCCATTTATAGTCATTGTGAAGCTACAGGAATGATCTTTCCTCACGGTCTGAAGAGGACTCAGCCTTTCTTCTGAAGTATCTCAATTAACAAGCCATATGGGTGAGAATGGCCCCTGTGTTTGGGGGGGGGGAGGACCTCAGGCCGTTGTTCTCTTTTTTGGTCACCTCGACTCCAGCCTTGATAAACATCCAGGAGTTCTGTTTGCAAGATGGTACCTGGGCCTATGTCAGGATAAACTCTTAAAACATTATCTCAGATAGTATTTTCATCAGAGATATTGATAAGATTATCATTTTCGGGGATCATCCTACATATTACTAAAGGGTCTGAGAAAAGGAGTCTCGAGAGTAGATAAGATCCTGCCTTGGGCTTTTTTGGCTCTACTTGGTCCTGCAATTCTTGCATGTGCCATCAAGATATTGTACAGTTTTGATGGGCAACATCACTGATTGGTACCACTCTTCTGTGTGCCCAGGCTTCTGTCCTCTGTTGGCCAGAAGAAGGAGCAAGAGACAAATGGCCATTTGTTACTGAAAGTAATGGATCAAAAGGTATATGAGGGGATGCATGCTGTGAAGTACTTCTTGGTTAATGATGCCAGAATGACGGAGGGACTCCATGATTTCCATAGCATAAGGGGTCTGAACTTGAGGCTGCAGCTTTGTAGCAGTTGTCTGTTCTGGAATTAGCTAATGAGGCACTCTTTGTTTGAGCACTGGAAAGACTCCAAAACCCACTCAGGAGGGAAATTAACAAATGTCTTTTTTGTTACCTCTGGATAAATCTTCATGATGAAATGTGCGGCTGTTCCACCTCTTCAATCTTCTCCCTTCTTCTTCCCCAGTGGACACTCAATTACTGTGGAGGCCTAAGTAAATAAATAGTGCGGAGATTCATTTATTCTTTTTTTAAACTTTATTGTTTTGTTGTTGTTGTTAAGTGTGAGGGCTAGTTACAAGTGGTTGTGAGGTTCACAGTCTTCAGGTGGTACTTAAAGTAGACCACATTCATGCAAACATTTATGAGTATTTCAACACAAGTTATTTATATATGATCACCAGCAGCTGTTGGCATTGTCTCAACATGCAAATGTGGCAACAGTGGCAGTCACCAACTCATTTCTATTAGCATGGGCCATCTCAAAGGGTCACAGTTAATGTTTTTCTCTAATAAGTGCCTGCATGAATGTGATTTTACAAAGTAAGATGATTCTCTCCTAGGCTTTTTTCATTGATTTTACTGATTTGTGTTAACGTTGGAATTTCCAATATATGAATTGTCAACAGGTATTTCTTAAGCATCTATCAAGTGCCATATAATATTCAGTTTACAGGGAATGCCAAGGTGTTTACTCCAGAGTCATGGTTTTCAATGAACTCAGTAGTAGGCAAAATAAACATATAAACAAATACTTATGATCTAATATATATATGTGCCAAATTTCTAGGCACACTGTGGCACAAAGGAAGTGGTCAGCTTGGACACACTTTTATGGAATTTTACTAGTAGAAAACCATGAGGAAGGGAATTTTAACAGAGGCAGTAATGTTACAGATGTATATGACAACATATGCTGTTGTAAGTAATCCAGTCTGGTGAATTTACTTTCACAAGAGGGTAAATATTGTTCATGAAACTGTTCAGTTATGTATATGGTTGTGTTTATGTGTATGTGTGCACATGCTCATTTGCATGAGTGTACATGTATGTATTTGTATGTTGATATTCTGTCACTATAAAATATATTTATTTTTGGATTTAGCAGTCAAACACATTTGAAATCTATTCATGTAAGTGATGGAGATGACAGAATTCAGAAAGCAAGATTTATGGATATTTTGTATATGCAATTTTATTTTCTAAAATCTAGTATAAAGTGTATTATGCTAGTTAACCCAGAGTAGGCTTTTCAGGTGAAAACCACTGGGGTTGTGACAAAGACAGCCTTCTTCCTGGCCTACAGTTTGCTCTTCTGACTCTTGGGAAAAGAAGTGTTCAGCAGTGTGTGAAACTTCAGTTCCAGAGAGATAGGAGAGACTGTGTAGATCCAGATGCAATATTCAACTATGTTGGCAAAGTGTGACTTCAGAAGCTACCATCTCTCACAGTGGAATGGAAAGAAATTCAGGATTTGCCTGTAACTTAGTTTTTAGTTTTGTTTTAATTTTCTCAGGAGCACAAATTTCCTGGGTGGGAAAATAGATAGAATTTAGGTAATTCAAGCAGAGGGAATAAACTTTATTAAGGCCACGGGAAAATAGCAGTTTGAGCCACATATTTAGATGTTAATCCACAAAGTCTTTTTTTTATAGTAGGCTAGGCTCTATAATCCTGTAAATACTACCTCCCACCCCCCGCCATGGGATCACTCTGGTTATATTATAAGGTTCCTGATAATATGATCTCATTGGTAAATATCCCTGGATGCTTTTTTAGTTTTTTTCTTCCAATTCTGGGCTTATATTTTTTCATTATATTTGCTATAAATTTACTGCTAAACATAATAAAGAGGTCTAGATAAAGCAAAGTTTAAAAATTTTTGTACAACTAATGTACTTATTCTAGAGGAAATAGTGGTGAGGAGAGTTTGAGAATTTGGTGATCTTTGGGTAACATTACAGACTGTCTTATCTTTCCTCCTATTAACATGATGCTGTGAAATTTTAGGATTAGGTTTGTACTGGTGACAAAGGAGCGATAGAGCTGGTAGAGGGAGAAAGGATTAGAGAGGTTACAGGAACTGGCATGAATACTGGAGATGATGAATTGATTTATCTACCATTGATAGATATCGATATTCCTGGTATCTCTTCCTACTTTGTTTAAACAAAAAGAAAACTGAAGGATAGCCTGACTCTTCATACTAGAGCTCTCTATAGCAGCTACACTGTATCCCCATTTTGTAGTGGAGATTAGCAGGGGCTTTCTGTAGATAAGGATTGGAATCTGATGCCCATGGATTTTTGCTAGTACTCGTTCAGCTGCCACCCTGCCTAGGGCACCTCTAGTTTCCTATATCATGGGGCAATATGTTAATGAATAAAAAGTGCCACATAGAAACGGGAAACAATTCAAAATACTTGAAAATGGAAAACATCTCTTTTTATTTGTTGATGGTGTTCTTTTTTTCTTCGTATACTTTTAAAAAGTATTTTATGTAAGAGTATCAGGGAGTACACTGATTAAAAGTATTTGTTAATTGGCCATTTCCAATTTAGGCCTCATATTTCAAGACCCAGTTCTGGGATCCATACGCTTCAAAATGTTCTCCTATATAATTCGGTTTACAATGATCATCCCCTCCTCTAGAGCTATGATTTCATTGACTCAGTTCCTCAAAGAGAGGAACCTTATAGTAAAGAGAAAATTTACTATACTTTACTATAGTAAAGAGAAAATAAGGCAGTACCTTATAGTAAAGAGAACTGCAGATCAGAAGATCCAGGTTCTAGTTCCAATATTTCCTATTTGTATTTTAGTCACACAATTTGACCCCTAGGTCTCTTTCATTATGAGTCAGAGTGGTGAGTTGCGCAGGAAAGTGTCCACTTTCCAGTGATACTGGACCGAATAGATTTAACCAAAAGAGTAATGATGGATGTCCCAAGGATGTGCAAATGGGAAAAACATTATCAGCTCACATTACAAACTGGAAATGACTCATCCCACCAAAAGAGGTTGAGGTCTTCTTGCCACAATCACAAGACCAGAATGAAGATACTTTCAGTGAAAATCCAGATGGGGGGACAGGGGAAGGAACAGGAGATTAAAGCCTTCAAATGAGTCTATTGATTAGAAGTTTTGGGAAGAAATCAATTTATAGAGTGATTAGTGTCTACTTACAGACATTATTTTGATCATGTATAGAGGAGAAGGCTAATTTATAATAAGGTTTTGAAGCAAGAAGAAGGATTCTACCTCATGCAACTAAGAAAACAAAACAATCACGTCTGGCAATGCTACTTAGAGATTGTCACTGGATCTTTAATGGGGAGGAAATAAAGACTGATAATTTACTGGGCATCACTTACTGATCGCTTTATATTACTATGTAGAGTAAATGCTGTATGTTTTCCTTCATAGTGTGGATTCATTTGGTTTTCATTGATTCATTTGTTCATCAAATATTGATTGCACATATACTGTGTATGGGCTACTTTGCTAGCAATAGAAATACCAAAGTGAATAACCCAGACATGCTATCTAACTTTATGGAGTTTACTTCGTAGAGAGATTTTGAAATTAAACTTAGGACGCACAAATAGTGTCACATACGATACACTGATGATGTGGACATGACCTAGCTGTTAGAATCAAGATTCTGATACCCATAGAATGGAAAAAATCCAAACAAAAAACAAGGTATGCAGCATCCTTTAACAACATCTTCTTAAAGAAAACATATTGTTATCTGGGTAAATTGCATGTTAGAAAGTACAATGAAGCCCTTAGCAAACTTGAGGTGGTGGTATTAGGTAATTAATATGTGAAATGATTTGCATGGCTATTTAAATTTTATGTTGCTATTTAACATTTCACATACTTAACACTTTTTTCTGCAATTAAATGTAAAATCCTTAAGGGGAAGGGTGAGAAGAGAAAATGAGGGGGAAAGTTAACATTTCTTGATCTCCTGTGCTCTAGTCAGGGCACTAAGCACTTAACCTGTGTTACTTCATTCAAATAGGAAAGTCAGGAAGCACTTCTGATGCTCTAGTCATTCCCTACACCATCTAGTATAATATTTTCCATTTGTAGGTGCTTCAAAATATTTGTGTCAATTGACTTATAATTCAAACTGCTTCTAAAAGAGTAAATGTGATCTTCCCCAACAGACTCATGCCCTTCCTGATTAGGCATGATAATTCTTGCCACTTCGTCTTCCCAAAGAAGCAGGACAAAGGTGTGGTCATTTTTATACTAAAATATTTTGTGTTGTTGCTCACTCATTTCTCAGAGCCTTTGTGGAGGTAAAGACAAGAAAGTCCCCATTTATTCTTTATCCTTTGAGTTCTGGGCTGAAAGCTGTCAATGTCTGTAACTTCTCCCTTTGGAGAGAGCAACTTGCCAATGGGATATGATACAGCCCCTTCTAGAGTGAGGTTTCCTAAAAGGGGCACATTCAGCTTTTGGTTTGTTGGATTGCTACCTGCAGAAAGATCAGGCCACTTCACAAGGGAATGTCTCAACTTTTGGAAAATCAAATTTAGGATTTCACTTTCAGTGAAAATAACTATACTTTTTCTTTATTTAAAAAGTGTAGGAAGAGCAAGACCAATTCAAACACATATACAGGTTCTTTAGAATGGAAATAAAATATTATAGAAAATACATATGAGACATGTTAAGTGAGAAAGGCAAAGCAAAATTATTTATGAGCAACATGCTCCAAGTCAGTAAAGACCTACTCCAGGGTTATCTCCTTTCTGTACCATACAGTGATTTTTTTTTTTTTTTTGAGGACTGAAAACTCCTGGGGAAAGGAGAGCCACCCAAAATGTGGCAAAGTGATTGAAAAGGTAGGCATACTTTATGTAGCCATGTGAAGAAATGGCCAATTCCTCCCCACCATATTCATTTTCTCTTTTACTTTTAACAAATCCTCAATGTTATTTATAGTCACAGCACACCCAGCTTTAAAACCAAACAATAAAAGATATCCCAACCTCCCTAGCAGCTAAGTGGGCAAGTAACTTAAAGTTTGACACATGACATGCAAGTGTTCACTGGTATATACAGTTCAGCTGCTTAAAGGAATCTGACTTTGGTGCAAGGGACACTCCTTGCCTTTCTTGCTGCCTGGATATGATGCCTGGAACTTCAGCATCCATATTGGATCATAAAGGAAATTTCAGGGTGGAAGTCATGTATTGGGTAGAAGTGTCTGGGTCTCACATGACTTTGTGGAAAACCCTAAACTATCTAATCCTGGATTTCTTAATGTAAGAGAATAAATCTTTGTAGTGTTTATACTGACATTTTTTGTGTCACTGTTATTCATACTGAACACCATTCCTAATTACTATGTATGTAAGCTTTGCTCAGGTTTTAATCAATTGTTTTCCCTCCAACAGGAAAGAGCTTAAGTCTGAGCTGCCTCTGGACTCTAAGAATGTTCCAAGCTTCCAAAAATATGTTTCCAGTTGCTCAGACTGTCTTTGTTTAGCCTTGTTTAGCCAAACCACTTCTTAGCTCCAAGTAGCAAAGAAATAACTTACATTTACCTTAGCCTTGGGTTCTCCTTTTACAAGTAATTGACACAGGTTGTACCAGTTGAATAGGCATTGCTGAAAGATCTTTTAAGGCTTTTTTTAACATTTATTTATTTTTGACAAGGAGAAAGGGGTGGGGGGAGAGGAGAGAAGAAGGGAGGGGAGGGAGAGAGGGAGGAGGAGGGGAAGGGGGAGACAGAAAGAGGGAGACGCAGAATCTGAAGCAGGCTCCAGGCTCTGAGCTGTCAGCACAGAGCCTGATGTGGGGCTCAAACTCATGAAATGGTGAAATCATGACCTGAACCAAAGTCAGATTCTTAACCAACCCAGGCACCTCACTCAAAGATCTGTTAAAACCTCATGTTCCCAAATCCTAAAAGAGACTAACCAACTGACTGATGGCTGATTCACCAACCAATGCTCACACATACTCACTTATTTCAACCAATATGTTGGTCACCTTTTGCCCACCCAGAGCTAGTAGGTTCACAGCATTTAAAGATGACTCAGAAACAGTTCCAAGTCAAACTTTCATTGCAGTCTAGCATAAAGTACACTAAACCAGAGTTGAAATATATGCGGGGGCGGGGGGAGGGAGGGCAGTAGCTGGTGGTGCCTCTACCACAGTACAGTATAGTTCACCTAGCATTAGACTTAGTTGAATTAATTCTTTTCTGCTAATGCTGGCCTTTTAAGACAGATAGATAGATAGATAGATAGATAGATAGATAGATAGATAGATAAAGATAGATAGATAGATAGATAGATAGATAGATATGCTGAAAGACCCACGCTCTATTTTCTGTTAGCAATTTGTGCCCAATTATCTATTATCAAAGATATCGACTGCTGTCATTAAAAACTTAAGAAGACAGTAAGTCCTCCAAAAATGCCAGACTTGAAATCTGATAGAGAACAGAGTAAGCAGATAAGAGATGCCTTAAGTCAGTTCACCTCTGTGACAGTTCTACTGAGACAGAACACACATGTACACATATACACTCACACACAAAGTGTTTGAAATAAGAATTTCCTTCAAGGAGAAACACAAGGGGAACAGAAGCCCCAAGGTTTGTTATGGCTTTAGAAGAGCTTACTATTCACATATTTATAAATGTAAACAAAGCCCAATTAGTCTTTAGTTCAAGGAAGAGAGACACAAGAGAGGAAATGGTCATGGATGGCCTTCATGATTTTTTTTTCTTCTTCATCTGAAACATAGAAACTCATTTTCAGTATTGGATTTTGGTTGAATTGTTCTTGTACTCAGAGTCTGACTCTGCAGAAGTCATTATCAAACCTTTGGAAGTAACATTTTTTCTACCTCTGAATATAGATCCCTTTTTCCCCTCCTTGTTTTTCCCTCCCCTCTTATTACACTGATTGCATGCAAAATTAATTATCAGTCCTGTCACATCTTGCACTGCTAACAGTGGTCAGTATTGAATTATGGGGAAAGCGAACACAATTTTCAGCAGCCTAATTGCTTCTCCTGTACCCAGCGAAACGTTACATTAAATACCCACAGCAAGCAGATTGTATTCGATTTCCATAACAAACTGGTGGGATTTCATTACCGGAATCCCTAGCATCTACTCACATGACTCTTTCCTAACTGCTCTCTCAGCCTCGTCTTGCATGAAGCAAATTCCTTTCCACAGCTGCAGCTGCCCAGTGAGGTATTGATATATCATGTATCAAGCAGTCCATAAGGGTGAAGTGGATGTATTAAAATGAGACTAGTTCTCTTTTGGAAGATGACTGACTGAATCCCACAGTGCCTCACTCTATTCTAAACAATTAAGAGTACAGTGACAAAGGATCCCCGGGGCTGTCACTGTGTTGTACCTAAAGATTACTAGAGATTTGCCCATAGTGACAGATGACTAATGCTTTCCATAGACATTGATAGAAAGCTTCTACCATCCCATTTTATAATAACGCAGAGATCAAGTAGAAGGGAAGATGAAATGTAAACAAATAATCATAATGCACTGTTTAATGTATACTGATAGATGTATCTTCAGGGTACCTTGGTAACTGAGAAGATACTCGAGTTGCATAAAAATACTGAGATATTTACCGAAATCTTAAAAGAAAAATTAAATTAACACTTGAGTTGGCTGAGGAAGGTTGAGTAGGAGCTCATTAAGCAGACATAGTGAAGTAGGGCATTTTAGAAAAAAATACTACTAATAACCAGTATTTACTGAGAGGTTTGTTTCATCCTGGCTTGAAGCAAATTATATATATATTAAGCATTTGATCCCCGTAACAACCCTATGAGATATTATCCACATCTTTTAAATGAGGAAAATGAGGCATTGGGAGATTAGGAAACTACCTCAACTGTGATGACTAATTTCATATGTCAGCTGGTCACAGGGTACCCAAATTAAACCTTGTGTCTGGGTGTGTTTTTAAGGGTGTTTCTGGATGAGATTAGTATTTAAATCAGTGGAAAAATAAAGGAGGTTGCCCTTCCTGATGTGGATGGGCATCATCGAGTCCATTGAGGGCTTGAATAGAACAAAAGCAGAGGAAGTGAGAATTTTCCCCTTTCTGGTTCTCAGGATTTTGGACTTCGACTGAATCACACTACTGGTTGTCCTGGATCTCCAGGCAACAAATGGCAGATCATTAGAGTTCTCAGTCTCCATGATCATGTGATCCAATTTCTTATAATATGTATTTGATTCTGTGGAGAACATTCACTAATACAGATTTTGGAACCAAGAATGGTTCTAGAGGAACCGACTTTTAAGGATGAGTTTTTTTAATTGGTTCTGAGGTTTCTGGAATTGGCTCTCTCATCTGATTAAAGATGATAATGACTCTATTTCTAGTAGTAAAGAGATCACTAATTGTGGTGTGAAATGTTTACAGAGATACCCAAAATGTATGCCTTGGACACTCCTAACCAACCAGTTATAAGGTCCTAGCAAAGAGCTAGGTAACTCTCTATGATGCTTTCAAACATCTTTTTTTTCAGAAAACTAAAGAATATAATGGCATTGATTGATTTTTACACAGCTAATAAGTAACAGAGCAAGAATCCAGACCCAGCACTGTGAAGAAGTCACAGATCATCACAGAAGACAAGTCTAAATAATTAAGGGTCCTATTTGTCATGTTGGAGTTAATGTATAGGCAGTGGAGAGCCAGAGAAAAGAAGCAACAAGGTCAGATTTGCATTTTAGAAATATTATTGTGTATGCCTACATACGCAATAATATTGGTTAGAAAGAAGAAAGAATTGGTTAGAAAGAAGCCAGAACTAGAAGTTGGGAGATCCAGACTTTACATTAGTCGAGGCCAGGGCTGATGGTCGAGGGGCTGAGCCATGTGAGCAGCATCTGGGGTGTGAAGAGAGGATAAAAACATGAGAGATATTTAAGGGATGCATTTGACACAACTTGGCAACAGGTCAAAGTGATAGTTGTGGGATTAGAATCAGTTAATCTACTGTTTTGACCTCCTTTCCCTATCCCCAAACCCACTAGGTATCTTGAAATAAGAAGCAAGGGGAAAAGGTTGAAAAAAGGGAGAAAGGTTGAAAGAGAACAGGCTTGAGAGGGAGAATTAAGAAATTGGAGTGTCCTGAGGAACTTAGTAAACCTGAGAAATGGCTGCAAATTGTTCATATATTCCATGGCATCTGCATAGATCAGCCATTGAAATTCATAAACCAGTTTAGAGAACACAGTTTAGAGCATTTACTTTTTGAATAGTCTAACTCCCTTGTTTTGTGGATGAGGAATGTGGTCTCTAGATAGATTGAAGTCACTTGTCTCAGATCACTTAGCTAGGTTGTTACAGAACCAAATGTATGCCTCCCATTTCCATTTGTTTTGGATCATGACAACCTCAAGTAGTAGCCTATTCCCTCCTCCCTGGGAGATAATCCTTAACACTAAGTCTTGGCCTAATATGCCAAGACACATCTTGTAGGGAACACTATAGTGTTCAGATACCTCTTCATCTCAGCCCAAGGATCTACATACTCAGCTGCTGGGAGTGTTGATTGCTGACTGCTCTCACCTCAGTACCTCTCTGCTGAAGGACATTACCTGCCTTACAGTAGGTTATACTAAAATGAAACACACACACACACACACACACACACAAATACTGTAGAGGATATTTGTTGCCAAGAGGGAGTTGGGAGAGAGCTGTGCTTGTAAGATAAATTCATAAAGGTAGAATTACTGGTTCAATGATCATGAATTTTTACATGTTTTGTACATATTCCCAGAAGGCTTTTCAAAAGTGGACATCAATACACACATAGTAATATTCAGTAGTATTAATTTCACCACTCCCCATTTTTTTAGTAGCTAATTCATTTTGCATCTCCAGATTCCACTAAGATTCAGGAGAGGATTTAAACAAATATACCAAGCTTTGAAGCATATGAGGTACTTTTTAAAGAGATTATATCTTTCGCAGTCAATGACATACATTAAGAATAGAGAAGATGCTCAAAACTGACCAGTATCAGAAACCCATATTCAAGTCTCATATTTTTTCACTTGAAATGTGCCTCATTAAAGGCAATAATTTTCCTCTTCACTCACTGATGAGTCTTGTTCTAATTAGACTGTGACTAAAACCAAGTGTGATTGAGGACAGGATGCCCGAAGAAGCTCATTAAGTAAACCATGGGATGGTCAGAGGCACTTTAGTCAGCCTACCCTTCACTAAGTGCAGAATCCAAAAGTAACATCAACAAGGTTGTCTGGAACCTGAGGGCTGAGTATTATAAAAACACTAAGACTTGATCATGTCATTTAAAATTTTGAATTCAGAGAATGTGGCTGAATAGCAGCAACACAAGAGAGATTTAAGATGTGCCTGGTGAAATTACACTCTCTTGGTTCAGGAAGAGAAAGAAAAAGACATCCTTATTGGTTTATTTTGCTAATCAAAGCTGTCAATTTCTACTGTTTACTTCAGGTTTTAACATTGGAGATTGTTTTGTAGTCTCTGGTAAAGTTTTTGAAGATTAATTTTGTGGATAATAAGATAATGTTTCTATTTACCTGTAATACTTCTTACCATAAGATTCTTTGTGATGTTGAAGTCCAAAACTGCCCAAAGAAATTAACTATGAATTATTAACTGTACCTGTATTGAACACTTTCCTTGCTGCACATCCCCTTTTTGGGGACCATCTTGAAGTAGTAACAGAATTTGTGCCTTACTATGTGATGTTTTCCTCAGTATTACACACAATACAGGAATCATAAAAATTAATCAAATCAAGAAATATTTATTCTTCTATTGTTTTTCAGTTGCTTTTACAGGTTTTTGATACCAAACACAGCCATAATTGTTGCTCTCAGAGAGCTCCCCATCTACTGAGGAAGCAAGTACCATATATGTGAAAAGATAAATGTCTTTAAAAAGTGTGTTTTAATCATGAGTATCTATTTTAATAATCTGTGAGGCTTTTAAAATTTATCCACAGAAATTCTAAATATTAGTTCTTACATAGAACCTACTCATTTGTATTTTCAAAAAGCTCTACAGGCGATTTACATGTGAACCTCCAAAAAAGGAATTACTGTCTTACCAATTCATGGGAGGCAAGGCCTACTTCTACCTGGAGTTGACCCTGGAGGTATTTACAAAGTTAGCATTGTGTGATCTGGGTTTTGAAGAGTGGATAGAATTTGGGTAAGCCAAGTGAAAATGGGGATTTTATGGTTCAAAATTAAATGATTTCAAGAAATAGAGAAACAAGCATAGAGAGTGACCAGAGAATGATGTATTTGGCTGGCAATTGCTATTGTTTATAAGCTACCCAGTTATGATATTTCTGTTATAGAAGCCCTAATAGACTAGGACACTGACCCATTCATATTGGGGGTAGAACTGATTATTTTGCCACTGGAAAGTGCTTCTAGACTCATAAGCATAAGGGTTATAGGATGGTGGTTAAGAATAAAGCTTTAATATAGCAAGAACTGGGAATTTCTAAAGAACTTTGAGTTTGAAAAGTTGAATGCAATACAGTGACTTGGGTTAGAGAATTTTGAATGTTAAGGATTAATCTTTTTGGCAATGCGATACCATAAAGGTATTTTGAGCAGAGAAGTGACCTCATGGGAAAATCGTTAAGGACATGAGCAAGGAGAGATGAGGACAGAAGCTAATTAGGATACTACTGCTGTGGTGTTGTGAAGACTTGTACTAAGGTGGTGGCGTTGGAATGCATAAAAGATTACAGCATTTTAAATGTGTATTTATTTTGAGAGAGAGAGAGAGAATCCCAAGCAGGCTGTGTGGAGCCCAATGCAGGGCTCAATCCTACAAACCATGAGATCATGACCTGAGCTGAAATCAAGAGTCAGACACTTAAGTAACTAAGCCACCCAGGCACCCCCCAAGATCACAACATTTTAAAGGAATGATCTCCCCAATAGGGAAGCTGACTGGACTTTGGAAGAAAGAGAGAATTCATTCCTGAATGAATAGAACACTGGCAGTGCCATTTCCCAAGCTAGATCATCGATTTAGTGGGAACGAGGTTGGGGTGGGGAAGAGAAAATCAGGGCTTTTTCTGATACTTAGATGATAGAGAAGCAGTCAAGCAGACATACCTGGAAGGCAGTTGGACATGTAGGACTGGAGTCCAAGACCATGAAAAGAGGAAAAGGAAGAGATTTTTAAGGGTTTTCCCACGGAGGAAATAGTTGAAGTCTTGAAAATGTATGGAATTTGAAGGGAATGGGATATAGGTAGAGACGAGAATCAATTTAGGAGGTGGTAGGAGGAAGGAAGATAAAAAAGTGACTGAAGAAAGGAGCAGAAAAACAGAACCTGCAGGAAAGAGAGCATTTCAGGAGCCAAAGAGTGATTGGTTCTATCAAATACTACAGAGAAATCAATAAAACAAGGAATGTCAGAACTAGGTTCCTTCACTGTGTAACAAGAATGGTATTATTATGAGGTAGTTCTGAGGATTAAAAGAGATTGTGTATATTAAGCATTTAGCATGAGAAAAGAATTCAGCCAACAATATCTGCTATTGTAAATATTATCATTACTCATCATCTCCCAACCATGAGTGCTTTTCTAGTTACTCATTTGAATAAGATGTAACTCTCACTTTCAAAAAGATCAATATGAAGAGAAAGATGTAAGCAGGTAAATACTGTTTTATGGTATTGGTTCTATGCCAAAAATGCATATACAGTAGAAAGAGGCTCTAAAAGGGAAAAGTGAACACCTTTAAGAGTCCTTTGTCAGATACAAATGATAAGAATAGCTTTATATATTAAATTTCACTCTTGGACTTGTAAAATTTGCTGAGCCAGTTCATGGAGCCTTAAATCTGTGTAATTAGTATGTTCTTTCATTCAAACCTGGAGGGACAAACTCTTGAGAGAGAACAGCCAACATTCAGCATCTTCTATCTCTCCTCTGTGTACAGACTTCTTGTGTACTTTCTCTACCATAAATAAATCAGAATGGCTTTGGACAATGGATGTTTTTGGTAGCCTGAACAGTGGTCGATCTTTAGATCCAATTTACAAATTAGGAAAAGAGATGAATGATTTATAGTATGTCAAAAATAGGATTTTGCTGAATCCAACAGCTTTCTTAGTGCTACTCTTTGCTCTTCAAGGAATGGATCATTTTACCCTTGGCTGAATCAGGTTTTTTCAAACCTTTCTACTCAAAAAATGGTACTCTGATCAGTAGCATGGACATCACTTGGATACTTGTTTCAAATGCAGAGTCTCAACCCTACTCCAGATCTACTGGATCAGAATATGCATTTTGGCAAGAGCTTTAGGGGAACTGTGTGTAGGTTTAGAGGAACTTGGCTAGAATACTATCTGAGGGGATGAGGAATTTGACCACATTCTTCATATTGCTCCAATGGGTGACGTCAGAGCATCATGAAGGAATCTTGGGTTATGGTTTAGCGCATAGTCCATGCAGTGGAGACCACAATTAAAACAAGGTAACACTGTTCTTCTTATCTGAGTTGTGTTACACTGGTTAACACAAGTGAATATTTCTGATTGCAGTAGACTAGATGTTTATGTACCCCCCCAAAAAAATTTCACATGTTGAGCTCTTAACCCCAACATAACAGTATTAGAAGGTGGGGCTTTGGGGATATAATTAGGTCATGAGAGCAGAACCCTTGAGAATGTGTTTAGTGCTTTATAAAAGTCACCTAAGAGAGCTCTCTTGCCCTTTCTTCCATGTGAGATTACAGCAAAAAGATGATGATAACATGGATTCTGCCTCTGCCTTGATCTTGGACTTCCCAGCCTTCAGACTGTGAAAGATTAATTGTTACAGTTTATAAGCCACCCAGTCTATGGTATTTCTGTTATAGAAGCCCTAACAGACTAAGACACTGACCCATTCATATTGTATATTATATATTATATATATCATATTATTATATTATTAACAGACTAAGATTAGTAGATATATATCGTACATAACAGACTAAGATTAATATATATATCATATTACATATTATATATTATATATATCATATTATATATTATTAACAGAATAAGACACTGACCCATTCATACTGATTATTTTGCCACTGGAAGGTACTTCTAGACTCATAAGCAAGTAAAACCTGGGAGAGTCTTTCCAAAATCAGAAGTTTTGGCAAAGGGCTTCATAGCTGGTTTACGTAAAATTTGCTCTCACCTGAAACTGCATGACTTTAGGCATTTTTTTAACCTCTTGAACCTTTAAGTTTTATCATCCACAGAATGTAGATAATTGTAATACCTGTATCTTAGGTTTGAAAGAAAATTAAATGAGCGAGGATATATATGTCTGAGACCTATTTAGGGCTCAATAAATCCCTATTATTTAGTTTATTATTATTTCATTGTAATTAAGTATCTATTATCAAATCTCTGATACAAGAATACTGAAATAATAAATTTCTAAATACTTTGGATGAAATTCAATAAATTTATGTTAAGTGATATCCACAAATACCATGATATTAGAAAACTTAGTGGCACTTAGGTATCTGTTTCCTTAGTTTCTATTCTGTGGCCAGTAGAACTATTCATTCTTTTTGTGCCTGCTAAAATTGAGGCAAAATTCTCCCCTCTTTCTCAGGGAAATGCTATCCGTTCACTATTCCCACTCTGTGCTGGTGCCTTTTCCAGCTGTAGGAGCAGGTTGGAGCAGATGAACACAGCAGTATATGAACACGTGTTTACCCTCCTTTGCCACAATTCATCTTACTTTACATTTCCTGGGAACACAGTTTAGGATGGAAATGCCTTTATTCCATTTATATTTACTCAATTATTCGGCTTATTTTCTGTTTTTACAATCTAATTAGACCCAGCACATCAACTTAGTGGAAGGCGTGACAGCCGTAGAAACTTATGTTCATTGGCTTTCAGAGAAAAAGGACAAGCTGGCAGAGTGTCTTCCCATTTTGTGACTACATGCAATTGAGTATAAGCATGAATCGTATTCTGGCCCTAATATTAAATTCTGCTGCTGAGCTACCATCATCAAAATGATATAAATGACTGTAACCTTACATATTTTCCAGGAAGACACAAGTGATTGCTTCTAACAGAATGCCAATTCACTTTCTCATTCAGAATATTTAATTCTGAACTATTGGCCTATTACCTAGTAGCTATCATTCCTGACATTTCTTGACTCCCTCAATGAGATTGGAAGAAACTCTTAATTTGTTTAATTTAAAATGTTATTTTTTTTGTATTCTAGAAACCATGAAAGAAATCCTTAAGCCCTTAGCACAAATACTCTTCTTACATTGTAGAATATGAGAGTATTGCTTATTTCATTGACTATATTTATTTTTATATTTCATTGGCTGTATTTTATTTATTTTATTGGAAGGCTCTGACAGGAGACTCTCTGCCTCATCAGCAGACGCTCGCACATACATGCCTCACTCCCATCATGACCTCTGTTCATTTATTAAAGATAAGGATCGCTTTTGGTTCACTTGCTCCCCCACCAGCAGTGATTTCATTCCTACCAGGTGCAAAGCTGGGGATATTGCAGATGTTGCATTCCCCACATGGGTGAGCCACTGGTAATGATTGAAAATTCAAAAGGCTACCAAAGAACCACATTATTGTTCCCTTACAGGGAACCTTAAAAATATATTGTCTAAATTATTTCTTCTAGGGCTTATATAAGTTCCATTTTTAAGTTATCAATGTGGTATCTTTTCATAGGTTCATAGAAAAAAGTGAAAGGAGAAAATGCTTTACTACTGACTCAATAAATACCAGTTTGGAATTTCACTGTATATTCCTTTTCCAAAATTGGACAAAAATACACGGGATAATAGGGCATCTGGGTGGCTCAGTCAGTTAGGCATCCGACTTTGGATCAAGTCACGATCTCACGGTTCATGAGCTCAAGCCCTGCATTGGGCTCTCTGCTATCAGCCAGACTTCTGATCCTGTTTCCCTTTCTCTGCCCTCCCCCCCCCCCCACATGTGCTCATGTGCTCTCGCTCTCTCAGAAATAAACGTTAAAAAAAATTGTTTAAATACATGGGATGAACTACTAAGTCAGGTAAACCTTCACATCCTAAATTGCTCCTCTCTGAACCCTCTACAGATTCCGTCTGCTTTCTAGGTGGATGTGAACACGCTTCTTTTTTCTCAACTGTGTTCTATATCCATCCAGTTTTACAGGCACAGCATCCATAAACAACACAGCTGTTATACACTAAAGTACTGCTTAACGGCTCAGGCCTCCAAGTGACTGTCCTGAATTGAAATTCCAACTCTGCCATTTTTCCAACTCTGTAGACTTGCACTGGTAACTGAGCCTCTTTGACCCAGAGTTTCTTTATCTATATAGAACAGGGAGAATAATAATTCATTGTCTCATTGGCTCTTTGTGAAGATTAAATGAAACATAGTTATCAAGTTGGTGTGAAGCACCTAGTATAAGACTAACCCTACAGAGTTATGAAGTAGTTATTTTCATTACTTATTAGCTTACGTATCTGACTACTGAGGGTACATTATAGATTTTTAGAGGACAAGACTTAGATTGTATTTCATTTTCATGTCTCTGAAACATAATACAGTGCTCCGCATTTAGTAGTTTAAATTTTTTAACATTTATTCATTTTTTTGATAGAGACAGCGTGAGTGGGGGAGGGGAGAGAGAGAGGGAGACACAGAATCCGAAGCAGGCTCCAGGCTCTGAGCTGTCAGCACAGAGCCCGATGCAGGGCTCAAACCCACAAACTGCGAGATCATGACCTGAGCCTAAGTGGGACGCTTAACTGGCTGAGCCACCCAGGCGCCCCTGCATTTAGTAGCTTAATGAATAGGGAGTGAATAAATGTATGAATGAGTAAATAATAATTTCCAGTCTATAATTTGTCAAACAATTTCCAGATAGATTTTTTTTTCCACCTTAGAGAGTTTTCTTTAAAATGGTTTTAGTCAGGGGCGCCTGGGTGGCGCAGTCGGTTAAGCGTCCGACTTCAGCCAGGTCACGATCTCGCGGTCCGTGAGTTCGAGCCCCGCGTCGGGCTCTGGGCTGATGGCTCAGAGCCTGAAGCCTGTTTCCCATTCTGTGTTTCCCTCTCTCTCTGCCCCTCCCCCATTCATGCTCTGTCTCTCTCTGTCCCAAAAATAAAATAAAATAAATAAATAAATAAATAAAAATAAAATGGTTTTAGTCAGTGCTGGGGCACCTGGGTGGCTCAGTCGGTTAAGCGTCCCACTCTTAATTTAGACGCAGGTTGTGATCTCATGGTTCATGAGTTTGAGGCCTGAGTCGGGCTCCACACTGATGGTGCAGAACCTGCTTGGGACTCTCTCTCCCTTTCTCTCTGCCTGTTTCTCAAAATCAATAAATATACATAAAATAGTCTTAGTGCTAATGCTATAGGAGCCAAAACTAGATCCATAAGGCAGCTGGGGCCTGAACTCTCCTTGCAGTATCTCTGGAGGGTGGCATGGATCTCAGTCGTATTCTTTCATTCATTGGTTTATTCCTTACTTGTCATTTTTTTCACCATGAAGTAGCCCACATGCTCAATTTTCTAATGCTCATTACGGTTTAAGTTTCTTCCTTTTCATAAGAAAAGGAAAAAAAAAATATGGCAAACCTCTATGCAAACTCACATTCTCTCACATCTTTAGCTCAGAAGAGTCATTATTCTGCATATAAATAGGCTGCGAATGTTGCAGTGTTCAACAGAACTAAAATATGACGTTGACTCTCATATCCATTACTTATTTGTGGCAGAAGTTATCATTCACCCAGTTTTATTTCTTTATGCCTCACTGTTTGTTTGTGCACTGGCCCCTGGGCTTGAGAGTTTGCACCTCCAAGCTTGCTTAGCACCATTAGACCTGATAATACCTCTTCCTTCCATGGTTTCCAGATTACTCAGATAGAGTGATATTTCTGTACCAATCATGTTTAATAAATAATGAAAGGAAATTTATGCAAAGTGATAGTAAGATTAATAGGTTGGCCTGGCCAATTATCAGACCATCAAATCCTTACAGGTAGCTTGCCGATTGGCGAGGCTAGAGGAGAAATAGGAAGAATGACAGCTTTGGCTGAATTCTATACACACATGAAAGATGAAATTATGACACATGGGTTAGTTATCAAGCACCTATTCTTTGGTAGCCATAACCATGTAGCTGTAAGAAGATAAGTGTTTTACTTTTCAATTTTTTTTTTTTCAACGTTTATTTTTGGGACAGAGAGAGACACAGCATGAACGGGGGAGGGGCAGAGAGAGAGGGAGACACAGAATCGGAAACAGGCTCCAGGCTCTGAGCCATCAGCCCAGAGCCCGACGCGGGGCTCGAACTCACGGACCGCGAGATCGTGACCTGGCTGAAGTCGGATGCTTAACCGACTGCGCCACCCAGGCGCCCCAAGTGTTTTACTTTTCAAAATGGCAGTTTATGACTTTTCATACCCTCTTCCTGAGGTAGGTTTCTGGCCAGTTGCATAGTGATGGAAAGGTCTCACTAAGAGTTACAAAATGCCTGTGGCAGTTCTGGGAAGAGATTCTTTAGACCACCAGACTGTGCCACTTCAGGAATATTATCAGTTACCAACTGCCTGGAGCAGGGGGTGAAGCAGACATTTTTATTATCCTGGACCATTGATTTGCTTCCTGGTGCACCACAACTCATTTTCCCTTTGGTTTAATTGGGATCCTTAGCTGTCGAGTTCTACCCTGGTTCGTTCCAGCCCCACTGCAACAACACAAAACAAAACAAAACAAAACAAAACAAAACAGGAATCAACGTCTAAGGCATCTGTCTTAGAATAGGTTGAAAAATGATAACTTAGTTGCTTACTACATTTATAGATTTGATAATCTGTCATTAAATAGCACAACCTTTATTCAGCCTTGTGTCAATTCAGTCAGAGATAATAAACAAATATCAGATAGAACTGGGTCACATGCTGATCTTACTAACTATTGGCTTTGTGACCGTGGGTATGGTTATTAACCTCACTGAACATCAGTTCCTTCATTACTTAAAGTTTGAGCAATAGTAACTAACATCAGGTTGTTAGAGAATTAAATGAGGTACCATATATAAAGCTTCCAGAAAGGAGGCTGACAGGTAGGAGATGGTGGCTGAAAAGAATATTTCTTATGTTTTTTTGATAGTATACGGGGACAGTTTTCAATACAGGAAGTGTCTGTACTTAAAGAATCTTAATAGTAGCATTTTGAAATTCTATTGTAGAATTTTAAAAATTTGAGGAGTTGGATTTTGTTCTTCTTATAATATTGGGGAAAAAAAGACTAAAAAGCAAAAAAAAAAAAAAAAAGTAGGTTGGTTTCCTTTTAATAGACCTATTAACAGAGAAGAAAGCAGGACTAAGCTTTCTTGGGAATGCAAAATAATAGGAAGTTCATAAGCAAATGCTTCAAATAGGATGGCATGTTTTCCCCCCATAAGACGACAGTTTAGAGGTTTTAAAAAGTAGTTGAGTCTCAACTTTGGGGAGAATTGGAAATAGTATCTTATTCTTATAAAATCAATGAAGAATGGTGGGCTGAATTTACATGATTCTCTTTTTAAATGCTACACTTGTGTGACAGAGAGAATTTTGACCCTCAGAGTCTGACTCTGAGGATTTGGGCTAGGTACAAGTGAAAAGCTGTGTTTTTTTCTTACACAGCTGCTATGATATTTTTTGGATGTATCCACTTCCTTTCTAATAGGTCAATTCTGTGAGTCTTAGGAGTATCTATATCTTTAGATGATATCTGTATTCAATCAATTTCAAGATTGTTCTGATTGGGTTTTGCTGGAGGTTCAGAGAGTGAGGGCTTTGACTTGGTTCAGGTCCTTTGCAGGCCAGACTTAATTTGTCCAGGAGAAGACAGGTACTAGAAGTGAGGAGGAGAACTATGTTCTGCAGCCTTTGAGACAGGCTGCAATAACACCGTGGGAGGGTCAAGCCGTCTGCTTAGAGAATGCCAGTAGGAACAAGGCAGGTTCCTGAGATTCAGGGCACACAGGGAAGAGTAATTCAAAAATCTGGAGTATTCACCTGAAGAAGGGAGACTTTCCAGGAAAAAAGCTATTAATCATGTCTTATGAGACCTCAAGAAAACTAACTGGTGGAAGTTGTAGCATTTCCAAGAATCAATTAGATACTGAATGATCTCTTCTAGGAGAGTGAGTCCCCCACAAATGGAGGTATTGAAGAAAAAGGAAAGGCAAACACTTTTCATAGTTACTAAAGGAATTCATCCATCAGATTCATTTTGATCTTGATAACTACTAAGTTCTCTTCTGTCTTAGAGATTTAATGACTGTTCAAATTAGATCCATTTTTTTAAAAACATATTTCTATTGGATAGTTCTCTAATTTACCAATACAGTCTTTCTTCTTTGGATTTTATGAGAAATGATAGAAATCCAGAGCATTCAGACAGAGGTGATGGCTAAGTAACATATTACTGTCAGAGAAATATCCCCTGATTACTTTTTTAAATGATCAAAACTGTATTGGGGGTTTTATTTATTTTAGCATCACTCTGATCTCTTCTACTTTGTTAGAGAAGGACAAAGAGGGAGAAAGCAGGAGAGAAAGGGAGATCATATTCAATTTCCCTAAGAAAGGAAGAAAAAACAATAAATTGAATTTTTAAAATATAAATGGAACACTATATGTTGGTTGTTATGGTCACGTATAATTCTCTTCTTCCCTTACCTGACTTCCTGCGACTCTGAAACATCTGCCGCAAGAGTATCATCACACAACTGCTAGAAATCCTAGTATGTTGCAAATTTACCACCCTTCCTTCCTAGTATTCCAGCTTGGAGAATTTGCAGAGCTCTGGTTAATTAATGTTGAACCTTTTAGGGTATCTATGAATCTTGGCAGGGGCAGTAGGGGACTAGAATTTAATTAAAGGCACAAGCTATGTGGGGGATTGTGGAGTCTCAGATTCCAGGAGGGAGACTGGCATCGTATGGAGGCTGCTGGTGGGAGGTAAGCAGGGTGGCAGTGTGCAAGGACTGAAGGAAGATGATATCAAAAAACCTAAACAAGGAAGAAGAAACACAGAGATTGGCACGATCCAGCTGAGTTTTGTCAAAAACACTGTCTAGAGAAGGGGTGTGTGTGTGTGTGTGTGTGTGTGTAGCCCATGCACACTGGCATGAAGGTAGCAACCCTTTCCCCTGATAGAAATTTGATGATGGCAGCAACAAAACCTAAACAGAGAATAATTAAAGAGCAAGGGAGTAGCTAATGAAATGAAAATAACTTTAAAAGGATGAAAAGAAATTGTTGTTAACACACCATGTGGTTAACCTATGAACCTAGCTGCTGTGGAAACATAATAACACAGAGCCAGCTCCTGCAATGCAAATAAGCCCCTTCCTGGGCAGAAAGCGGGCTCTTTGGAAAAAGATTAACTTTTCTGTCCATGGGGGCATGATTTAACTCACTGGAAGGATAATTTGACAAATGGCGCTATTGTGGTGCAAGTGAACGCTGCTGGTTTCTATTAGAAGGGCATGTGCTACAAAACCGTGAAGAAAAACATTCTTGCAGTTTTTAACCCCCTCAGCATAAGGACAGCTTTGAGCCTGCTCATTTTCGAGAGTTCCATAAGTGAAAAGAAAACTCTAAGGTTTGGTAACCTGTGACTCACTCACACAGCCAAGTGAGCGTGTTTCAGAAAACATTTCTCCAAGGGGGACTGCCTTTTGGCTTAGCCCACACTGGGTTTTGGGATCTTGACTGTTCCTGTCATTTTGGTCCACCTGGTTCAAGTTAAAAATAAAGAGTTTCTTCTACTTGGAAATGGGGCTAGTTGGGAGTATGATATTGAGGTTTGATGGGCATTTCCATACCAAATTACACTTAACATAGTGTGTTGCTGATACAAATTCATTTCTCTTCACCAAGGAACCTGTAAGCATGTCAGCCCAGGTTGGGCTGAGGGAATGTTTCAAAGTTCTGACTGTGTTGGGATTCCTGTTCCCTTATCTCCTTATTTTTGGTGTCATCCACCTTAGCCCCAGGCCATTTTGCAGGAAAGTATTCCTCCCATAAATAAAATTAAACCAGAATCTCCATCTCTCTGCTTGCTTTTACTGCTCAGTATTCAAGCCTTATGTTCAAAGTTCTTAATACTTGTATCTGTTGCTATTGTGATTCTTAATATAACCTTGCATAGATGTGTTTAGATCTCGAGATGCTTCAGTTTAAAGAGGGTAACTCTTTTTTTGGTACATGCTCTGCATAGTAACGCTGCTTGAGATGCCTGCCTCCTCTAGATAGCAGAGATAGGAGAGGGTTTTTATACCATCCCGGCTTTTGCCAATGAAAGGAGAACCTTTTTATAATGTTCTCACTCTAAGGTACCCTGTAGTGTGTTGAAGTCATCCATTCACTCAGGCATTTATTTACTGAGTGCCTCCTATGTTTCAGGAAGTGCTCTGTGGGGAACAAGGGAGACAAGGTTCTTGTGTCCATGTATACCATATGCTAATGAGAAGAGACAAGTAACACTCATATAGATAAATCATAAATCAGTTTCCAATAGCATTGAGTGCCAGAGTGCAAAGGAACTGAACAAGGGCAGTAGGTACTTTGAGGATAGTATAGTTGGAGACATCCATTCCATCCGACATCTGAGGATGAGAAGGAGCCAGTGATAACAGACCTGGAAGAAGAAAATTCTGGACAGAGGGAGCAGAAGACTCCAAAGATGGGAACAAGGCCAGAGTGGCCCAAGCAGAGTGAGAAGGGGAACACTAGGAGCGAAGCAGAGGGTGACTCCTGAAGTAGGTACCTGTTCACTGACAATAATTGTTGGCAGTTCCATACGCCTTTTACAAAATTCCACTTCATAATAAAAAAATAATATCTCTATTTTTCCTATTTTTGTTTAAGACCATTATTCACTAATAATAACAAAAATAAATCTATTGAGTCCATTGCATGTTCTAGTCACAGTATTTTACATATATTATCTCATTTAACCCTCACCAGAGTGCTAAGTGATGGAACCAAGATGTAGAGAAATTAACCAAATTCCCAAAATTTAGCTAGTAGGTTGCAAAACCTGGATCAATCCCCCCATTGGATTGTTTCCAAAGGGAGAAATTTACTTCTAAACTTTATAGCTTTCCTAGCATTACCATTGTGCTCTTTCTACGCACAGGCACTGTATTTCATACATACTACCTCGATATAGAAACTGATCCTGTGGAGTAGATGTTATTCCTTTTTGAAGTAGGAAAACTGAGAAATGGAACATCCAAAGGATTTGCTTGCAGCCAAACCCCAGTAATTGGCAGTGTTGGGATTCAGAGTTAGGTCCTTCTCAGTCTGATGACTGTTCTGTTAAACACTCTATTGAACACTGCAGCCTGCCTCCTGATGACATCAGTGTGTCTAATCCGGAAATGTAGGTCCAGGTTAAGGGGAGCTAACCTGATAAGGATCGGTTGTTGGGGCAAAATTTTACACATGCCTTGGAGCTATTTCTTGATCAGTCCAAATCCAATACAATTTCACCATCAGGTGAGCCCCATGGCACTTGTAACTACATCTTGGTTCTGGTTATTTTTCTAAGTTCTTCATGCTTTCTATTCAGGTCCTGTATGCGTATTTACTCCCTGAGAAATAGGGCTGTATCTCCCTTGTTTGTGCATCCTATATAACATCTCGCTTCCTGAGGTGTCACATAGAATAGGTGCTCAGTAAATATTTATTCAAGTAGCTGATATTTTGGGAAGTGTGGGAAACACCCTATTGCTGTTATTCTGTTTCTTGGACTCAAGCATTTGAGAAGATTTGTTTGGAAAGCCACAAAGGAATATTTTTAATGAGACAGATAATGAGAGTGTCTTCTGAGATGGGAGAAAACAACATCAGTACAAGATGGATGGCCACAGAACTGTACTGTTTTCTGCCAACTGATGTCTGTTCCTCTTGTCCCTGTGGAAAGATAGAACCAAAAGTTTTCTCCTACTCTTGGGTGAACTAACTGGCTGTGTTTTTAACCTCTGTTAATTGAGTTTTGGCCATTAAGCTCTAGGGTTTACCAGGGCCAGACTGAGCCACTCCATGATGGGCTATGCCTCAGGAAGCTCTGCCATCTGAACTTCTCAGCACCTTGTACTCTATCCAGTATCACCTGACGTGTCACTTGGCCACACACACAAAACCAAACCACATAAAAGAAGAAGAAGAAAAAGAAGAAGAAAAGGTGATCAAGAAGAAGATGATGATCTTAGGCTGTCCCTGCCACTTGTTGTTATGACCAAAAAACATTATTCCATGGGGGTATGTGCCCCTTATTTGTTTCTCTACAGAAACAGCTCTGGTTGGGGGAAGACACAAGGTAAAACATGTTCTACTTCAATCTAGGGAATAAACAGAAAACAGAGTGGTTAACCGTAGCAATCTTAATGGCTGACTCACTTTTACGTATTGTATCATTTTATCTATTGCACGTTGTCTATGACTGAAAGGGAAAGACAGATGTTAGGATTGATTAGACAGAGTTCATACCAGTAAAGTCTCCTGGTTTGCATTTGACAGGTTACATGTTGAAAAAGCTTCATACAGATTCTAGGATTGGCTTAGACTAAAGGGCATTACTGTTTTTGATACTATGTTGCGGAAACACATGCCTGATAGGAAAGTAGGCCAGTTTCTGGAAAGCAAGTAATTTGAAACTGACAGAAATGTTGTGGAGCTGATTTGATTATGTCCATTTTACAAATAAAGGAATGGAGGCTCAAGGTAGTAAAGGAAAATGTCCATGGTCATTCTACTAGTGCGCTGGGGTCTATCAGCCTCCAATACCCAGGCTCGCTCCTGTTTCCTTTATTGTTTATACGTATCTCAAACCCAGCCAACTTCAACAAACTCTGGTCTCATATTAAACAAAAGAAAACAAGTTTATGAAGAAAACAAGCTGAGTCGGAAGATCCTTTTGTGCTTCTTGATTGAGATTTGACGATAGAAGTATCAAAGTTCAACTCTTGCATGAATCCTCAGACAGGGAAGGTGAGGGAAATTGATCTAAGATTAAGTAATCATCCAGGAACCAAGAGTGGGAACAGGTTCATCAAATGTATCAGTTTCCTTGGAATGACATAACAAAGTATCACAAACCAGATGGCTTAAAACAACACAAATTTATTGTCTCATTGTTCTAGGGGTTAGAAATCCATAATCAAGGCAGGACTGGGTTTCTTCTGAAGGTTCCAGGTAGAATCCTTCCTTTCCTCTTCCTAACTTCTGATGATAGTTGTCAGCCATTGGTGTTCTTTCGCTTGCAGGGACATCAGTCCAATCTCTGCATATCATCACACGGTGCTTTCCTTGTGTGTCTCTCTTTCCACAGCATTTCCCTCTTCCTATAGGGACACCAGTCATATTGGATTAGGGTGTACCCTAATGACCTCATCTTAATTTGATTACATCTCAAAGATCCTATTTCCAAATATGGTCATATTCACAGGTACCTGGGATGAAGGCTTCAACATATCTTTTGAGGGGATAGAATTCATCTTATAACACCAATTTGTAAATGTGCTTCTTATAGAATTTCTGTGCACTGCTGCCCATGGTCACCAAATGTATCATTGCTAATATGCTGAGGTGTAGGAGGAAATACAGTGATTTAATCTCTTTGACAGGCAGCCCTAGGATTCTCTTTTCCTGTCACATCACTCTCTGCTGTCATTGTCAGTTCCCTATCAGTTGCAATAATTTTTGTGTCATGCAGAGTGTGTGGGTTGGCCTCTGATGAAGTGAATCCTAAATCCTTGGGCCCCTAACCCAGGGAAGAAAGGTAAAGACCCAAATGCCTTCTCTGTGATTGTCTTTCAGTTATATATCCAGAGAGCAGGCACATCATGGGTATGGTACTTGATCTAGAAATCAAAGTGAGTATTCCCTAAGGGAAACATTAATTCCATTCAGTTATCACTAAGTGTAAAACACCAGGGAGCATTGCATCCACAGTGTCCTCTGACCATCAAAGCAGAAGTTGCTCATGGAGCAGATTCAGCAGCACCCCAGGGACCTGGACTCCTCTACCAAAGGGGCATAGACGGCCGATTTAGCAAAGGCATTTAAGGACCTCTCATTTGTCCTCTTCATTTCACTGCTCTGAAAGGATAAATGACTCGACTAAACTACTTACTGTCAGGTGGATGACCAGGAAACAATGCGTAAGTAAGACCATCTAGTCAGCTGATGCCCCTTTAAGTGATAAAGCAATGAATTTTTTCTTTAAAGACAGGCAGTGGATGGTGTACGTGTCACAAGAGCGAGACATTAAGAGTGTAGCCAGACAGCCTGGATTTTGATCCTGGTTCCTTTACTTAGAAGCTGTGTGATTTGGGACAAGTTCCATCATGTGTAAAATGGCAATAATAATAATACCATCCACCTCACAGAGTCGAGCAGGAGTCAAATTCAGATGCATTGAAAGCACTTAGAACAACATTGCCTCATACACATCAAGTGTTAAGGAAGGGTTAATATTGTGATTATTATTGTTGTTATTCTTTACTTCATAATCAAAGTGTCCTAAACATTGTACCTTCAGAGATGGGAGCCCCACTGCTTTATGAAGACACTCTCATGTCCTCTAAGCCTGGGTATAATCAGGGTTGTGGGAATGATTATGGAGGCAAAGCATCAAGGATGGACATATGTCAGATATATAGTCACCAAACATTGGATGAGAAAGGGAATCTTACTAAAGATACACCCCACCACTGTGGGATTATCAATAACTCCAGAGAAGAGGAGAAAAGTCCTGGGGCTGGCAGCAAACACATGGGAGATCAAAAAAGACTCTAGTCTGGTTGGAACCTCAGACCTCAGAGCCAAATTATGAGACTTTTATTTTGTTGTAATTATAATGCTCTGAGGGCTGATGGAAAATATAGGAAACTTACTTCTACATCCTACGCACCATACCTCCGCATGTGTTTTCCATTCTTATATCTGTGTCAAGTGCCTTCTCTTGTACCGAGAATGCATTTGCCTCTGGACAGCTGTCTCTCTTTTCTAGGCAGTGACTTCTCACATGCCATCAGCCTGAAAAACAGATTGCTTATTAGATTTTGTGTAAATCATGCCCCATGCTACATCACTCTCCTTTTTGTTTACCTCAATAAGGAAGTCTGTAAGTAGAGGAAAAATTTGAACAGGATTTATAAAATTCAAATTCAATTTCTGGTTCTTTACCTCATTGTTTCACGGTCTCATTCAAGTCTCTTAATATCTTCAGATAGGACAAAAACCCACTTTACAGATGTAGAAACTGATACTGGGAAAGATATCGAGCTAGCAAAGAGAATAGGGGTTCAAAATCCAAGTCTCTCCAACTCAGCACTTAGGTTCTCTCTGCTTAATGGCAATCTTTTCAAGTATTGAAAATAATTTAAGATACAAATGTGCAATATAGGGACACTTGTATTTTTTTTTATTAATCTTGGAATAAAAACTTATTTGTACACCTAACTATATTTGTCATGCATCAGTCACCACCACCATCTAGGTTTCCCCAAGACCACATAATAATGACTCTTAAATTACTATTGTGCAAGGTGAGTGGGAAAATGGACAAGAAGGGAGAGTTTGGGTTGTGGAACAGATTTTGAGCACTGAACAGCAGGCAGCATTGCTGTTGGCAGAGTAACAGAGAAGGCGCTGTGGCTTACCCATGCCATCGTGGCAAAAAATAGCATGGAACAGCTGGTGAGCTGTCAGAATGATCTTAAGGAGGAAATGTGAAATGTCTCTGCTTGGTGCATTAATCGAGAGTTACTTGGACAGAACTGAATTGCCAGGGGAGGAACAAGCAAGGTGGCAACTCACCCTTCCCTGGCCTTTCATCTCTCTAATGTGCTTCTGTGTCACTGGCCTCCTTCCCTTATACACTCCCTCATTTGCATACTCTCTCTCCTCCCTCACCTGACCCACACCCAGAGCTGTCTGTGCATACACGCAAAGAGATAACAGAAGAGAAAACACACTTAAGTACTTACAGATATTTCAACAAGATAAAATTTAGAGAGGCTTTGAACGTGTTAGCGATCATGATTTTTTTGGAAGTGAGACCTTTTAGAATAGTTGTGGTTGAGTCCTAATGTGACTTTGGCTATCCCGTGGAGCAGTTTAAATATGTATCTAAATTAAAAATGCTTAACTCTCCTTAAGACTTTGTAATAATTGGCAAATTCTGAGAAGGGATAAAAGGAAATTCAGACAAGGATAGGACACGTGGATGGGAATGACAGTCATGACCGGGGTATGAACTTATTTGTGCTGTGGGAGAAGAAACAAATTCAGGACCAACCTCTTGCATCAGATTGCAGAGTGGCTTTCTACTGGGAACAGTTTGGGTAACCTGAAGTAGCTGAAGTCATGAATTTTTTTTTTTTTACAGGTAGCTCGGAAAGAGGAATTGTAGCAGAGAATCAGGTGTTGTGCTTTTGGCTATGACCTTGAATAGAGGCTGCTACCTTTTGGTTTCTATTTCAGATAATAAATCCTTCTCGGTCCCACTTCCTCTCAGGGAAAGATGAATGAATCAGGTACTTGAGAGACTTCCGAAGGAATGGTTTCAGTGTATGCAGCAATTGGACATTGACAGTGGCACAGTTATCTGTGTAGGGATATCATTGACATTATTCATCTTGCTCTCCCTACGGTGCAATTCTTTGGAGTAGAAAGCAAAGAACAATAATTTGTCCAATAGAAAGAACAGGAAGAGATGGGAGAATTTACATAAGCCAGTGAGTCCAAATTAAATTTATAAAGGAGTGAATTGATTTTTTTCTTGGGTTTTAAAGTAAGTGACATATTTCCAGTTTGGAATGGAATTCTTTGCCTTTAATGATATCATAGGAACATTTTTCAGGCTTTTGTGGAGGACTGCTTGTATGTGGTTTTAAGTCAATGAGGATGCTTCTATATGACTATTTTTAGCAATTCTATGATAATGAATTTTTGATGGTTTCTTTTGGATCTGGACAAAGAACATGCATATCTGTATTGGGAGCTAACGGTTTTTCCAAAACCAGCAGTCTTCCCATTCCTGATGTCCACACTAACTTGACTGTTACTAAGAGATATGCATGGAGCCCCTGGAAAGGGCAAAGCACGTGTTGTTCATCGTCTTGGCACTACTCCTTTTGCTTAAGTTTTAAAAATGGGGCCTTTCTCTTTTTATACTAATTGCAAGTAGGGTCTTTGAAAAGTCGTAAATGTAGTACCCAAAGTATCTCCATGTATTTTAATTTCTTTAAGGAAAACAAGGTTTGGACGTGGCTGGGAAGTTGAATTTCCTGAAAACATATACACTCCTCAAAAGCTCAATCTTAGATTCAGTTCCAACATGGGAAGCTTCTTGGTGGTATATATATTCTACCTGATATGGCCCATCCATTTTTAAGAGAGGCAGAGTACAAATTACATTATCATAATGTGGAGGAAACAGTAACAATTCTGACCACTGATTTACTAACAGCAAAATAGACTAAAGGTCTCAAATAGAAAGAACTCTTCCAAGCTAATCACAATAGCCATAAGTCACTACCATTGGCTTTAAGGTAAGAGAAGTGGTTCTACTAGTGGCTAAGGGAAGCTGATTTTCTGTTTTATCAGTGGCTGTTTAGAATGGATTGTAATACCAAAATTTTGCAAGCTTAATTTAGGTAGCAAAGAAGGAATATAACTTGGCATTTCTTCTTCAATATATATGGAGCAAAAAGTTGTATAGTATATGGTGAGGCACTTGTATTTGTGTCTCAACTTTAGAATCTTCATACCAGGGGTGCCTGGGTGGTTCAGTCGGTTGAGCGTCTGAGTTCAGCTCAGCTCATGATCTCACGGTTTGTGGGTTCAAGCCCCACGTGGGGCTCTGTGCTGACAGCTCAGAGCCTGGAGCCTGATTCAGATTCTTTGTCTCCCTCTCTCTCTGCCCCTCCCCCACTCGTGCTCTGTCTCTCTCTGTCTCAGAAATAGAAACATTAAAAAAATTAAAAGAATCTTCACACCAATTAGAAAGAGTATTTGAGTCCTTTGTTTCTTGAAGTTCAGTGTATTAGTCAGGCATTGCTTAATAATGCTGCATAACAAACCACACTAAAATTTAACGGCTAACGATATTAAGTATTCACATGTTCACAAGCCAGGAGGTTGACTGAAGTTTGGTTTATCTCCACCAGGCTCAGCATGGTGGCTCTGCTCTGGGCTGCAGGTGACCTAGGATTGGTTCCATGCTGGAATTAGTTTCAGCTCTGCTCATTGTGCATTTATTATAGGACTCAGGTTGAGAAGTCAGTGGCTTCCAGAGGCAAATTTTTTTCATGGTATATTCTAGAGCACAAAAGGGCAACCCAAACTATAGAAAGTCCTGTGACTGTTCTTAGTGAAGCTGTGCTAGATTATTGCAACTCCTCTTCATCTCTATAGCGTATAGAGATGAAGTCAAATGCTCCTAAAGGCCCAGAAGGTAGTAAATGTTTAAATCAGAAGCTGGGTGTAATTTGGTGGTGGTGGTGGTCATGATGGTGATAATGAACAGAAATATGCATACTTTGCTTAGAAGACTCTTTGCCAACTGCACAAAATCATTCTCTGAGCTAGTTTCACCTACCATTTTCCTATTCCTCTTCTAAATAAGTGTGCCTGTCCCATATTTGTGAGGACTCCTTTTTCTCCATTTTGAAAATGAGGACCTTGTTGGTACATCTGCCTTAGCTTTGAAAAGGACCTTAAAGGTCTTCGTTTAGTACCCCTCAATTTAAAAATTCCTTCTACAATGTCTCTAACAAATGAATGTATAGATTTTTTTTCTGCATCTATCAAATTATGGTGATCTCAGTACACCACAGTACAGCTGCAACGATTTCTCCTTCCTTTCTGTCTCAGTGGAAAAATTGGCTTGCACCTTCCCCACAGTTGAGTCTACCTGTGCCCTTGGCCTCCTGCCCTTTTGCCTCTTCTGGGATCTCATGCCATCTGTTACCTCATCTCCATTTTATCTGTTATATTTCCCCTCCTCTACCTCTTCCCCATCTGCTCACAACATGTTCAAATATTCTAACATATAATTTTTTTGTGTGATTTCACTCAATGGTGTCCTAGTATTGACATATTCCTTAATACACCACTCAAAGCCTAAAATGATTTAGCATCAACCTATCTTTTTATTCCAGCAAAATCCATTTCTCTCTAGTGTATATTATGCTCTCACCAAACTCATCTGCTGATCAGACTTTGTTTCTCTGAATCTTTCCTCTGATTATGTTAGTCTCATTGCATAGAATACTATTTCATCAATCTTGTTTTCACTCCTTCCATTTGTTGAAATCTTAGGTGTCTTTCATGACCTAGCCTATGAGTCACATCTGTGATGAAGTTTCCCCTGGTCTCCCTTGGGGAATAACCATTTCCACTGAAATCCTGTTGAATTTTGTTTGCGTATGTTACTGCCTTTACCACTTTCTATTCTTGAACAGTTTTTATTTTTAACCTATGTCTTATCTCATCTACTCAATTGTAACCTTGTCAAAAACCTACACTGTGTTCTATCCATCTTTATATCTTTAGTATCTAGAACAATTGTTAGAATATAATGTGGGCTCAACAAATGTTTGTTGATTAATGGAATAATTAATTATGGGATTTATTAATAATGATTGTTTTTCAGAATCATACTCAATTCACTATATTTCAGGACAACTACCCTTGAGATTTATAAAAACCAAATGCGTCCCCTATAAAACAAACAAACAAACAAAAAAGATAGCCTTACTCTTCATTTGATGGGTTGTAGATACTGAATTAGGTTTCTTTCATAAATATTATAAATGTCTTATTCTTTTTTATCTCCACAAAACTCCTGTTTGCCAGCTTTTCTTATTGTTGCTTAAATGAAGAAACAGAGGCTTTAAAAGTTAAATAAAGTATTACTTGTTTTGGAGCTGGAAAGCCAGATCTTTACTTGGAAGTCTACTGGGAGAACAATGTTTTTGGATGCATATAATGAGGAGAGTAGATAATTAGATAAAGAGATGCCTGAGTCATTTTTGGATTGCTCTACTCACTATGTGACTTAGGAAAGTTTATGTTAGGCTTTTCTATTAGTAAAATTGATATTCATATATACAACTGTGCAAAATATGTGTCTGCTTACTTACCTCCCTCCAAGAGATTAATGAGATGATTGCCAAGGAGCACTTTGATTTTCTGTGATAAAAGAAATAAGTTAGTATGAAGCAAAGGGTTTCCTGCTTCTACTGAAGATTTTAAAGAGGCTGAAAACAGCCTTTTAAAAATTATCAAAGTAAAAACTAGAAAAAGAAACAGCCATGTATATTCAAAGTCAAATCAACAATTAATGTACAGCACCTAATGATCTTCTGGTATGTGTATCGTGCATTACAATTTACAAGGCACTTTTACATATATTATCTCGGTTCTCAGCACTATCCTATGCAGTGTATAGACTAAGTATTTTTAATATTAATAAAGCTAATACTCAGAGAGGCTAATCGGCTTCTTCAGTGTTACCTGACTCATATGAAACAGTCCAGGGTTAAACCCTGGTTTCCTGGATTCCAAAGCCAAGTTCAGGGATCTTGCATTCCTATAGTTCTGTTAACACAATAGCATCCAAATTGGGCCATCCACATTCTGCCCATATTCAAAGTTGAATATAAATTCTACTTCCATTATAAAGCTTTCCCATATCACTGTAACCTAAAGCTAGTTTTTGTTTTCCCATATTTTTGGTTGTTCTCAAATAGATCATAAATGATCTCTTAAAGTTGTTGCAAAAATCCACAGATCCATCCTATCAGGTGGTTCCCTGGAAGCCTTTAAACTGAGGTCAGGGGCGCCTGGGTGGCGCAGTCGGTTAAGCGTCCGACTTCAGCCAGGTTACGATCTCGCGGTCCGTGAGTTCGAGCCCCGCGTCAGGCTCTGGGCTGATGGCTCAGAGCCTGGAGCCTGTTTCCGATTCTGTGTCTCCCTCTCTCTCTGCCCCTCCCCCGTTCATGCTCTGTCTCTCTCTGTCCCAAAAATAAATAAACGTTGAAAAAAAATTTTTTTAAACTGAGGTCAGTTCCTTATATTCTCGTCTTCCTTAAAGTAGGCCCTTGAAATTCAGTCCATTTTCCATCCTACTGATATTTACCCCCATCCATTCCATCCCTGAGACTGAGCATCAGCACAAGGAATATTTGAAAGGTAGAAATGGTTCTGTTGATTTTGGAACCAATGCCTAGCACAGTGTCTTGTACAGAGTAGATAATACATACTTGCTGAATGAATGGTTGGATTAGTCAGTGATTAAAGATGGGGAAGAAGATTCAGGAAGTTTGGTAAGAATACTGGAGGTAAAGGTTGGAACCTGATAATGGAAGATCTGGCATACCAGTTTGGAATTTGTCCAGGTGGCAACAATTGAATCACTGGAGCCAAGAAATGCTTTTTTTCTGAATTTTCTGCTTCTGGGGAAGATTCCATTTTAGAATTTTAGCAAACTGCTTGCTTTTTATTTATTTATTTTTTGTTCCTTTTTTTTTTTCTTTTTGCCCTTGTCTTTTCAACTCCACTGGGACCTCCTCCCACCAGTGCCACTTTGCTAGAGACTTGCAATATGTAAGACAGGTGGAAAACCCCAAGTGAATCAAGGAAGCCTGTTATAAGCACTGATTTCTATGATGTCTCAGTTTGTTAACTAAATTGCAGGTTGTATCGCTTGGCCAGAGACAGCTGACAAGCAACTCTGCCTGAACAAATAGCATCTCCAAAATGACACGTGCACTTTAGTTTCATTAGAATCGGTGGGTATCATTATTGCCTGGGCCATCACAGTAAATATGGTGATTATATGCATCCCTTGAGATTTGGGGTTGACAGCATAGTTGGGCTGCACTAAAGAGTCTTGGCTGGTGCATTGACATAAATGACAGCAAAGCAGATCTCTGGGCCCTTAGGAAGGAGGCAGAAGTTCATGATATAAAGAAAGTTCCATGAGCCTGCTGAAATCTTACCAATTAGGACTGTAATTTCTTGGCTTAAAAGTCCTATTTAACATTCCTCTCTCTAATATTTTTTTCTGACACCACGATTTCTAAAAATCCAAGACATCGGCTGTATGTTGCTAAGATTTTCAGCAATCAGCAGAAACAGTGGTTGTTATTAACTGGTTAGTGAGAGGAAGTGTCACTATGACCATGAAGTAATATTTCTTTTTTAATTTTTTTTAATGTTTATTTATTTTTGAGCCAGAGAGAGACAGAGCATGAACAGGGGAGGGGCAGAGAGAGAGGGAGACACAGAATCTGAAACAGGCTCCAGGCTCTGAGTGGTCAGCACAGAGCCCGACGCGGGGCTCGAACTCACGGACCGTGAAATCATGACCTGAGCCGAAGTCGGACACTTAACCGACCAAGCCACCCAGGCGCCCCAATATTTCAAGATTCCCATACATATTATCAACCTTATATTAACAAGTCCTCTATAGATGCCTGAGGATTAGTTCTCTAGCTCCTCTTAAAAGTCAGTCTGCTTCAGTAGGGTTGCCTGGAAAGGCTTTATTTGGCTTCTGGTGTTAAAAAAGAGATGGTTTCCCCATCCATGCTATACTATTAAGCAACCACTGTTCCCTGGAAGGAAAATATTGGGGTGACACTTCTTATCCTTTCTCTCCAATCCCTTATCTAGTTGGTAGGATTGGATAAAGGATCTGCATGTCTGATGGGACCCCTTTCATTTCTTCTTCTTGTTCTGAGGGCTCTTCTCCCTACACTGGGAGTACCCAGCCCCAGGCCAATTTCCTCTTTGCAGGGGGCAGTGGGGAAGGGGACAGGCCTTGAACTATGAGCAGGAAGCCTAATGTGTGGCTGGATCAGAGTGTTGTCCCAGACCTCTTCCCGCATTCAGCTCCACAAGCAATAAAGTTCGCTGATCCTTTTGCTTGTGTCTATTTCTCAATTGGCTTGGAATTCAGAATGGAGAGGGCTATGATTTATTGCCCACTTAAATCTCAACATGGTAGAGTAGCGATTCTGTTTTTTTTTTTTTAGCTGTTATATTGCAATGAATATTTTTGATTTATTTGGCAAGTGTGTTATATAACTAAAATAATTTTTTTTCAAAATCACGGTCTGTTCAAAATTAAATGGTAGTTCCAGAGCAGTGGCCTACATTAAATTTTTCTTGATGGTTATAGCCATGCAGATATATGAACTCATAGAACTAAAAGTGTGTTTGCATAAAATTTATATGTACCTTTCTATACTGAATGGTCTTCTCTTATGTAACTTTCAATAATGCATTCTATTATCATTATCTTTGCTGTCATTTATTAATCCTATTGTTCATTGGCTAAGTGTATGTACATTTCCTATTGGTGTGTTTCTGAGTCAAGGTGAAGGTAGCTACCACACGTTGGACTTCAGAAAGAAGTCTATTTTTTTTTTTAAATCAGACCTTCTTATGAGGTTGCCTAACAGTGATAGATTTTGTTGTTGAGCTTCAGTCCATGAAAAGTACATTAAAACATTGAGCTGAGCCATCTCTCTGTAGCAGCAGTTGGGTCATTACAGTTTGGCAGGCACTTTAGATGTGTATGTGTGATTTTATGATAGTGACTGCTTGATTCATCCCAACCCTTCAAAGGGGAAGGGAAGTACAATTCCTTGAGCATCTTCTATCATGTGCTAGTTGCCTCCATATATTGTTTTATCCTCATAACAAGCTTGTGTGGTGGGTAATATTTTTCCAACATTACGGGTGACAAAATTGAGGCTCAGGGAGTCTATACAACTTGGTCAAGAAAACACAGTAAGTGGTGGAATTAAAATTCAAAGCCAGATCTATCTTACTCAAAAGCCTCTGATTATTATATTACATTAGGAGTTAAAAACCAGAAAAGTCTGCAAGGGACAGACTAATAATATAAATGATTAAAATGGAATGGAATCTTTTTATTTTATTTATTTATTTATTTATTTATTTATTTATTTATTTATTTGTTTTTTCAATATATGAAGTTTATTGTCAAATTGGTTTCCATACAACAGCCAGTGCTCATCCCAAAAGGTGCCCTCCTCAATACCCATCACCCACCCTCCCCTCCCTCCCACCCCCCATCAACCCTCAGTTTGTTCTCAGTTTTTAAGAGTCTCTTATGCTTTGGCTCTCTCCCACTCTAACCTTTTTTTTTTTTCCTTCCCCTCCCCCATGGGTTTCTGTTAAGTTTCTCAGGACCCACATAAGAGTGAAACCATATGGTATCTGTCTTTCTCTGTATGGCTTATTTCACTTACCATAACACTCTCCAATGGAATGGAATCTTTTTAAAAAGGATTTTCTTTTATTTTTTTTCTTGAATCCTATGGCCCTCAATCTATTGTCTGTTGAGAGTCAGAGAAGTTTCCCTTTCTTCTTTACCCTGTTATACCAGAGAGAGAGAGAGAGAGAGAGAGAGAGAGAGCACACTCAAGGAAGACTTGATGATAGATGGCCACCAGCACTCAAAACTTTGCAGGTGATAGGCAATAGAGAATGGTGGAGACTATGGTGAATTAAGGAACTTGTACCTTTCTTCCCCCCAATCAACTCTGCCCTTTAATTCTGTTTTAGAAATATTATCCCAGTGTGGCTAAATCTTACTATTTTCAAAAAAAAATTTTAAATGTAAACTATTCATGAGAGACTGATTTTTAAATGTTGGAAACTAATTCCTATTTTAAAAGATATTATGAGTACCCCTTCGTTAAAAAAAAATAAAATAATATACATCTGAGGGCCTGATCCCACCTGTAGGTTCTAAATTGGTAACTTCTATATTACATAATGCAGTTAATAAGCATCTACTTGGGAAAAATAATCAATAGACAAAAACCAAAAAAAATTTTCAGTACCTTTTTGAAAAGTATGCCCCCTAGATTCAGTATAGTTTTTTTACTGTGCTCCTCTGGGGTAGATTCATGATTCCTGGTCCTCTTTCTGTGCTTCACCAGAGTGGAGATGAGACCTGTATGTCGTGGACATTTGGGTTTTAGGTCCCCTGAGTGCTTATTTCTGTGCGTTCGTTAGGTCGACCTTGTTGTCTGGTATGGCTCGTGAGCAGGCATCCTTTGGCAGTTGAATCAGAAGTGCATCCTGCTGTCTACTAAAGAAGGTGTCTCTGCTTGTAGCTGGCTTTCTAAGGTGTTTGCCTCTAGATATTTGCCTGCAGAAAGTTTCTTGAAGTCAGCACAAAGTAGAGTGGCAAGAAATACATCTATGTTTGAGAGTTTGGGGAGCTGTTTTTCTGTATTCTTTCAGATGAGGCTTGGTGGATAGAGTTACTTCCACTCATCTAATTCCTTGTCTGTTTCCCCATAACTTCCTTCCCTCTTTTTTAAATTTTTACCTTCTTCTGACCTTACTCACTACCTTAAATAACTCAAAGGTATCACTGATACTGTGGATGTGACTAGTTAGCTACACTAAAATTACTACTAACTGCTGAAAGGGGAATGTTCTAGCATCGCTTGGGTGATGTCTTCCCTGATGGCCTTGAGCCTCTGGGCCAGCATCAGGTGTGAGCACAGCATAAACCATTGCCCTTCCAAATTCTTAAAGCTCTTCCTTTGCTAGAAGTAGATGCCTATAGCAAAAAGCAAGGGAATTAAGAGCAGGGCATACTTGGGGGGAAAAGGGATTTCATTTATCTTTATTTTGAGCCAAGTTTTCTTAACCCCATAACTACTCGTGCCATCATCAGAGAAACATTTGCCAGGGATGTGGGGAGGGACCTTTGGGCAAGAGAGAAGATATTCTCTAAGATGTAGCATGTTTATGAACCTTAAAAAATGCTTTTACTTTGTTAGTATAAGTATTAAGCCCTGAGAGTCTACCTTAACATTCAAAGGTTTCTGTCTCGGCAACGTTACTGAAATTTTACAAAGCAGACCAGCTGGTTGATATTCTAAAATGTTTATATGTCAAGTATTTATTTTTCCCTTTCACGGACTAAATCTCATTTTTATTACAATAACTTCAACCTCCTAACCTTCCCCTATTCCTCCTTACCTCCTCATCAGCAGCTACCTAAATATGTCTTCTCTAACCCCACTTTTTCCCAGCCTTGGCCTGACCCCTCCCAAATAAGGAAGCATTTTCTGTCTTGAAGGGCACATAATGAATCCTGTGCCTCTGGTCACTTGGGAAATTTGTCAAGGACTAACTGTGGATGTTTACTTAGAAATATTATATGGTAATGTCCTTCAATCCTTCTGTCTTAATTAGGGAACTGTGTGCTTGTTTCTGTTTGTCTTTTGTCTTCATCTATTCTGTAATGATGTATTTTTTCCAGTGCCCCATTTTTTCACATCACTGCCACAAACATCTTTTGTTCACCTACATATCATCCAACAAGCACAGGGATGCCGTCTGTATCTTCCCCATGAGGAGACTATGCCCAGAGTACTTGTGAATTGTTCCAGGACCTGCATTAAGTGAACAATTAGAATTTAGATCCGTGTATTCTGACTCCAAAGCTATTGCCCTTTTCCACAATACTGGAATGGAGTTTATACTCTTGAGGGCTAAATAATTCCAACTACATTTGTGTAGCTTCTGATAGGCCTACAAAAGTGCCCTATGCAGAGTGTATAACTGGTAGGTAGTTGACTGGAAAACTTCTATTACTTGTCTTTGATGTCTGCAACATTGATTTGGAAAAATAAAGGTATTGTTTAAAAAATACAACTATTGGGGCGCCTGGGTGGCGCAGTCGGTTGAGCGTCCGACTTCAGCCAGGTCACGATCTCGCGGTCCGTGAGTTCGAGCCCCGCGTCGGGCTCTGGGCTGATGGCTCAGAGCCTGGAGCCTGTTTCCGATTCTGTGTCTCCCTCTCTCTCTGCCCCTCCCCCGTTCATGCTGTGTCTCTCTCTGTCCCAAAAATAAGTAAACGTTGAAAAAAAAAATTAAAAAAAAATAAAAAATACAACTATGTGTAAACATCCTCAATTAAACAAGTCTAGTGCAAACTGAAAATGGATGTAGTTGTAGTAAAGCCAACTCAGAGGTAGCCCTAAAAGACTATGATGAGGAGACGGGCTCCCAATGGGCAGAGCTTGAACATTACACTGACCAGCAATCAGACACTGAAGAGTGTAGAAGAAGGCCAGAAAATGAAAATAAGTTTCTCTAGAAGTCTTAGGTAGGTAGGTAGGTAGGTAGGTAGGTAGGTAGGTAGGTAGATAGATATCTTAGATAGTTCAAGCGTTAAAATGATTTTGAATGGGAACTAAGTGGCTAAAGAAACTGATAATGGGATCGTAGTGTTCACTTTTAGGACTTTAGTTTGAATCTCTCCCAATAAAGAAGCTGGGTAGATTGAAGGCCTTGGAAATGGATCACTGAACAGAGCCACATAGGTGTGTTGGCAATTATCCTGAAGACTATTCAGTAGTCTGTGTGAAGTAAATTAATGACCATGGTCTTCTGAGACATGATCATGGTCCACATTTTCAAAAGCACTCTCCCAAAGCAAAATCATAGCAAATTTAAAAGTAGTAAATAAACCACAGATGGAGATATTGTGCTCTGTCCTAAAGTGTTGCCTACTGAAAAATGCAAAGATGCTTTTGCCATTGTGTCAGGCACTCAGCTAAACATTTATTGAGTCCCCCATATTGAGGAAGACATAGAAAATAAAAATGAATTTTCTGCCTTGACAGTGCACATTATCTGTTTGGGGAAAGAATAATTCTATTAAATGTTGAAAAGAATCAATGCAAACAATTTATCTTAATGTTGAATAGATACTGGAGAAGTTGTGGGATAATTGGAAGATAGACCTAGTTAATCAAAGGTAGCTCTGGGAGGGCATACATGTAGAATTTCATTCAACTCTATACATCTATGCACACTAGTTATGGAAGCTGGACTCTTGGGCAGAGGGAAGTCCCTTCTCTGTATGGGAAAGGGTACCCCATACAATTTTGGGCTAAACCAGGCCTAGAGGAGCTGTCCTGTCTTTGAATAATTACTGGATTAATGATACCTAATGACCAACCAGTTCCATTGCCTATAGGTCATGTTGACTCTAAAATCTTCCTCATGTTTAATGTATTCTGAAATACACAGTTTGCTCTGAGTCTGGTCTATGATAGGCTGTATTATAACTTGGCTATAGATGCTGTTTGATGGATACAAAGGGACCTGGATTCTTCTGAGCCATCACCACTTAATAAGCAAAAGAGAGGGTCAGAGAAACCAGCTTTTACTCTTTTTTTTTTTTTAATGTGTATTTATTTTTGAGAGAAAGCGTGAGCAAGGGAAGGCTGGAGAGAGGGGTGGGGTGGCAGATGGAGGATCCAAAGCAGGTTCTGCACTGACTGCAGCGAGGCCAATGCGGGGCTCAAACTCACAAACTGTGAGATCATGACCTGAGCTGAAGCAGGGAGCCCAATGCAGGGCTCGAACTCCCGAACTCTGAGATATGACCTAAGCCAAAGTTGGATGCTCAATTGACTGAGCCACCCAGGTGCCCCAAGAAACCAGCTTTTGGATATGTTAAGTTTTAATGTCTCATTCAAACACATGCACACACTTACATGGGCATAAGTAGACACACAACTCTATTTCTCTAGCACTGTGTTCCTTAACCATTTGGATAAAATCATGTAACATCTTTATGTAAATGAATGAATTTGTAGTGCATCCATAAAGAAGAGAGAGAAAGAATGCTTGTGCCCTTTAAATGCGATAATATAAACACTTCTTTATATTGTGTATTGATTTATTGTGAACTCAGTGGGCAATTTGTGTATCTAAAGCTGTGGCTGCTGGCTCCCAGATGGCTCCCGATGCCTGCCATACGATAGGGGAGTGATGACTCCCTAGTTTCTTAGGGGTATGTTCCCTATTTCGCTGTAACGTAACTCAATTTACAGTTTGGTAGGAATACTAAATTCAAGTAAATTAAAATAAAGAGTTGTGTTTCCTAATTATTCTATCAAAAGAGCATGCAGCTTTGAAAGAACTTTCAGTTGTTGATATGTTGGACTCTTTTCCAAAGCCATGAGTCAGCTCCCTGTGGCATGCTTTCAAGCCTCCTGTTTGGGGTCACCTTTACCAGTCTCACCCAGGGCCCAGGAAAAGTGTCATCTTTATATACTTCTGCTCCTTTGTCCGGATTACTTCCCCTGCAGTGGCTTTGACGCTGGCATGGAAGCCAGCAGGCCCGCTTTCTCCTGATGTGTTGTAGCTGTTTAAATCTCATTTTTTTTCTTCCCTCTGTTGCTTTCATTAAGGTGGTTGGGGATAGGTCAGAATCAACGTTTTGAATTAGAAATGCTGATATGATCCCAGAAGGAATGTTACAGTGGTGATAGTTGACAAAGAGGAGGACCGTAAAGTATCACCTGGATGAAATACCTAGCTGCAACACTATCTCCAGGACACACACACACCATCGTCCCTGTGTGCAGACAGGCGCTGCTGATATATTAGAGTGTGCTGGCCATTTTGTTTACGATAACCAGGAAAGGAAAAATGAGCCCCTATTTCAGTGTGTTCATCCATAGATGATGACACGGTAGATTCTCCTTGCAGGTAGACCAAGAGAGTTCAGTTAATCACCATTTATCATTCAAGGGACTCAAGTCTCTTGCAGATGCATTGGAGCCCTGGAGACGGAGACATACTCATTGGGTAGCAATGCTTTTCTCTTCTCCCATTCCAACTAATGAAATAAACTGAAGTCCCGGCATCAGAGTGATGTGTGCTGGCTTTTAGAATCCCAATACTTTAGCATGTACATGATCACTCCACAGAACTAGATAAATTTTCAAAAAGAAATGTCATATCATTATAATTTTAATAACTTTACAACTTCGCTCCATCTCTTCCATTACCAGACTATTTCTAGCTACCATCATCTTTTGCCAGAAGCCTCTAATTTATTTCTCTGTATCCTTGGCTGCCTACAGAGTGCTGCCTTCAAACAGTGCTCTGTTGAATTGATTTTAGTATCTAAACCACCCTTAATGGATCCGAGATAGATTAGTTCATACATACATCGGGTGAATTTTTTATGTATGTTGTCTTATTAGAAATCTGTTCTATATTCCAGGTAATAGTTGAATGAACAGGTACAGGCTCCCCATTTGACGCTCCCACTGATATTTATGTTACTCTGACCATGTAAATATAAACTATAGATCAAAAACTGAAAACAAAACAAAACAAAAAACATGGCTACCCTTAAATTGTGCAAGCTTTGATAATAGGGGTCAACAAACTTTTCCTGTAAAGGCCAGGGACTAAATATTTTAGGCTTCTGGACCACAAGATCTCTGTTGCAACTATTCAACCCTGCCGTTGTAGTGCAAAAACAGCCACAGACATTTTGTAAGTGAATGAACACAGCTATCTGCCAATACAACTTTGTTTACATAAACAGGCAACAGCCAGATCTGGCCCACTATTTGTTGATCTCTCTTTCAGCCCAGTCTGTCTCCTGTAACTTTTGCATGCCCATTCTCCAAAGGCATCATTAAAACATGCAATAATCTGTACTGTATTTTCTGATAATCCAGAATATGAAATCTCTCAGTTCTGAAACATGCATACATTTTCCCCTCATCTAGAAAATGGGGTAGGATTTAGAGTAGGAACTCATCAACGCAAGTGACTGAGGATGCCTTACTTATTGAACCAGAAATTTTTGTTGATGTTTATTATTCACATAGGTCCATTCGCCTTGAAGCTATAATGTTAACTCAGTCTGTCACTTAAAAGACAAATAAATAATAAAACACTTTGGAGAATCCCAAAAGGTTTCCTTACAGCCACAGAGTAGGTCTTGAAAGGTTACTACTGGCTGCTTATTTGTCTCTTTTCTGTAGAGGAGCTGCTGCTCATCGTTGGGCTGGAATATCTAGTTTGGGGAGAGGAGTTTCTCCTTGGCAGTCCACTCAAAAGTGATCATCCATCTTTGTGGAAACTGACTAAAATTACCTAGTCTGGAATGAAGAGTCAAGGGACGAAATTGGAATTGGAACTTTCAGCTAATGTTGTTGTGCTGGGAGATATACTGGGACACTTTGTTAGGGGCTAGTTAAAAGAGAAGGTGGTTACCAAGACCAGACAGGGAAAATAACACAGGGCATGTATTCCAGACCTGCCACTCTGTGGTCATGTGAGCTTGCAGTTCCAATCTTACACTTGTAAAATGGACATTTGAGTACAACAAAGAGTAGGGAGAGAGTCCAAGTATTCAAAGATGCTCAAAGTTCACCCTGTGCTTTGAGGGCTAAATCACAATTTTGGACCAAATATGTGAGAATTCTCATGTGTGTACACACAAGCATGCACTTATATACACGTGCATTGTGTGTGTGTGTGTGTGTGTGTGTGTGTGTGTGTGTGTGTGTGAGAGAGAGAGAGAGAGAGAGAGAGAGAGAGAAAGAAAGCATTGTGTGTATGTATATATGCATATATACCTCAAAGAAGGAGCATTGTGAAGAATAAAGTAGACCCATATATAAAAATGTTTGTGGAATAGTTTCTGTGATGCCGCACATGCTTTATAGATAGATGTTTCTTGTGTGAAGTTTTGTCCTCCCTAGTGCAGTTTCTCAATGGTGACACTCTGATATTAGAGGCCAGATAATTCTTTCTTGGGTATTGTTGGATATTTATCAGCATTCCTGGCCTATATCCACTAGATGCCAGTCGCACCTCCCATTCCCAGATGTGACCACCAAAAATGTCTTCAGACATTGCCCAATGTCCCTGGGCACAAAATCCGTTGAATCCACTGGCCTAGTGGAACCAAGACATAAGGAAGTGGTTCCCAGACTTCAGCAAGTATCTGAATTAGAGCTTGTGATAATACACATTGCTGGGCCCCACTTCAGGGTTTCTGATTCAGAGGGTCTGGCATTAGATCCAAGAATTTGTATTTCTTTTTTTTTTTTTTAACTTTTTTTTTTAACGTTCATTTATTTTTGAGACAGAGAGAGACAGAGCATGAACGGGGGAGGGTCAGAGAGAGGGAGACACAGAATCTGAAACAGGCTCCAGGCTCTGAGCTGTCAGCACAGAGCCTGACGTGGGGCTCGAACTCACGGGCCATGAGATCATGACCTGAGCCGAAGTCGGCCGCTCAACCGACTGAGCCACCCAGGCGCCCCAAGAATTTGTATTTCTAACAAGTTCCCAGGTGATGCTGATGCTTGCTGGTCCCAGGATCACACTTTGTAAGTATATAAGTAAGATGTAACATGTTCTAGGTGATTTGAAATGTGGTTTTTTTCTTTATTTTGAGGATTATAGGTTGTTACTGTGAGCACAAAACCTAGGATCTCTTTATTAAAGCCATTGGGGGGCACCTGGGTGACTCAGTCGGTTGAGCGTCCGATTTCAGCCTATTAGGTCATGATCTCTCAGTTCATGAGTTCGAGCCCCTCGTCAGGCTCTGTGCTGAGAGCTCAGAGCCTGGAGCCTGCTTCGGATTCTGTGTCTACCTCTGTCTCTGCCCCTTCCCTGCTCATGCTCTCTCTCTCTCTCTCTCAAAAATGAATAAACTTAAAAAAAAAAATTTAAAGCCTTTGGGTAGTTCTTCACAGCTGCGGTAGAGATTTGGGGGGTAAGGCAAGGCACTTATAGGAGATATTCAGCCTGTACTGGGTTGTAGTCATCACTGCCCTGCCAGCTGTTGCCTGAATCCTGTCAGAAGACTGTTTCTGGTCCAGGTGCAGCACTGGGGCTTCTACTGAAATGAACTTTAATTTTTTGCTTTGTGGTCAGACTTAACTACCAAACAAGGTAGGATGACATTAGGTCTGTGGATTAGAAGTGAGCATTCAGAGTAGATTTGAAGGACATGGTGACTCAGGATGCCATTTGCGACCAGTGACGTTAGAGCTGTGGCTCTGACTTGCATCTTATTTACTTGCACTGGCTGTCTTGTCCTTCCTTGACTGCCCCCATTCAGGTCAGAGTTCCTGTTGTCCTGAGCTGTCATCCGTGCTTGCTCTTAAATATTTTTTTTTTTTTCTCTCTTTGCTTGGAGTTAGAGATGGAGCTGTCTTGAGCTATTTATCAGTCTTATCTCTCTTGGCCCTCTGTTAGTAATTCAGTCTGTGGATCTAATCCACTTTAATTGATTGACCTGGCACAACCAGACATCAGTTGCAACAACAGTAGAAGCACAGCTGCAGGTGGAAAGGTGGATGCAGTTTTGCTGGGTGGGTGCAAAGGTCATTGAGACCTGTGCAGATTTAGGAAAATAGGATTTGTTTCCAAGCCATGTAACATAAGTTTTCTAGGAACAGTCAGTACAGATTGTGGAGTTGATGATCTTGAGTGGGCAACAGGCATTTTAAATAGAGTGGTATCCTGTAGGGTGTGTGCAAAAGCCTCTAACTCATTCGTGTTCTGTCATACTATTTCTCTGTCACCCAGTTATCCCCACCATCTTCACTCCCCACCATTAACATCATTTTTATACCATCCTCTGAAGAACACTGGAGAATTTGACAATATTTTATTCATTTCTCTTAAATTCCATTTAACACAGGTGTTATTGTTGTGTCTTGTATTGTTGTTCTCATTTCTTTTGTACAGAGAGTTGAATGACCCGCTCAAGGTGACCTGGACAACAAGATGTGGAGCCTGACTGGGCTCAGGTCTTCTGATTCTAAATACAAAGTATTCTGAAAACCAGAGCAGATGTTTTTCTTCTCCCTTCCCCTTACTGTCACAGCCACCTCACCCAAGTTCCTCAAGGCAAGGGGACTGGGATGATAGTGAAAGTCCAAACCATCGCCAAGCTCCACAGCTGGAGTCTTGTCAGCTTGGGTAATTCCTGATGGGCTTAGACTTCTTGAGGGAGAGACCTGGTCTCTTACTTCTCTTGAATCCTTCAATAGTACATGGCTCTGCACACAGGAAGTACACACTCCCTACTTATTAGCTGACAATTATCTTGGGTCTAGAACCTGGACACTGTAACATTGAAAGAATGGCCTGATGATCTTCACTGGAAGATAGTGATTAGCTATGAAAAGAGTCCATACTGTGTTCTCCTAAACACAAGGGTGTTTTATCCTAGAGAACTTAAGTAAAATTCTCCCTCAGCCAAAATTATCTGATGAGTCAAACCATACCTTATCTTTTTTGTTTTTTATTGATCGCTTATATAAGGCACAGTGAGACTATATGTTTTGATTAAGATTTATTGCAAAAAAATGTGAATATGGATGACCAACTCTTTTCATTACCATATACTATTCAAACCTGTTTAGCCTCCCAAGTTATAAAAACTTATCAGCACAATTTTTTTTTCTACCAAAGCCACACATTCTACTTCATTATTCATTCATTCACTTATCCATTAACTTAACATTTACCGAGCACCTGTTAGTGTCCCTATATTTGCAATACCCATAGTTAGGTTAGGTATACCTAGGTTAGATAGGTTAAGCAAACATAAAGTTATGATATGTAATGTATACACTGTCTTATTATATAAATAAGTCAATTGCAACATGTAATACATGTGCCTGAAACATAACATGGTAGAAAATACATGGGTTTTAAAGTCAGACCTGAATTCAAATCTTAAATATATCTCCTACTGGTTGTGTGAATCCCCTATTCTCTGAATTGTCATCTTTTTCACCTAAAAAATCTGGAGGGTAATTGTGAGAATTCAAAAATTATTCTATTAAAAACTACTTGCCAAGCACCTACTCTGTTCTTTGAAGTAGTTTGGATGATCCTACAGTAACAAGCAGATTCAATATTTGGTGGCATAAAGCAGTCAAGCTTTGTTTCTCGTTTTCCATGTCCATTGCAAGTTGGCTTGTTGCCATCCTCACTCAATGGCCCAGGCTGAAAAAGAGGCCACGGCCAGGAATTTGCTGGATGCAGTGGTTGAGAACCATGGGAGAGAACTCTGGTGGGTCTCACACCAGCAGTTTAATGGGTGGCTTGGAAGTGACACCTAATTTATTGGTCAACACTGGTCTCTTGGCCCTCCATATCCCAAGGGGAACTAGAAATTCTCTCTTACTATGAGCCCATAATGGGAGAAACTAGAAGAATGTAATAAACACTGCCACTGATTTATTTACAGTGACCCAGACTTTGGAATGGGTGTGCCAGACCTGACCTGGCAGTGTCTGGCCCCAAGAAGGATCACATACCTGTTGTTCTTCCTGTATTATTGCCTAGCCCTGAACTCACAGATTCTGTAGGAAGCCTAGAAGTCAAGATATTCAGAACTTCCTTTGCACATCTGCTGGGCATACATTTGAGAGTTCCAGTTCTGTTTCTGTCAGCTGCAATTTTCTAAAATAGTGATTGTGCATTCTGCCTTCCCTGGGGGCACTCTGGAATGAATGAAGAGACTGCCTTCAGGGAGGTCTTTATTCCTGAGGATTTGTCTTGCCCCTGTGCATCTCGGCTTCTAAAATATGACCTTGGTGTTGGTAGTATCTTATGGGTCACCTTCACAGCAATAACTATAATGTGGCTGATGGAAGATTAGAAAGCTGGAGCCAGACTAATTTGAGGAACCAGGTGGGCTCGTAAACAGTCATTATTGATGAAGAATGACTTACTGGCTATTTAAAGACAGCTGTTTTCTTGTGCTGTTCAGTCTTGGTTTTGTGTTTTTTTTTCCTTTAATAGACTTTTTTTTATTGCACTTGAGGATTCTTTGGTAATGTCTTTTGATTTACCACTTGTCTGTGTTTTTAATATCAAGGAAAAACATACATTGAACTGATTGCCTTTGGTAGCAACTTTAGTGGTGATGGGCATGGAGTTATTAAAATTTATAGTCATGCTGTTTTGTAGCTACACTTTGCTTGTCTTGAAAGGGTTCATAAAAGGCACCAAGGAATGTGAAGAGAGAGCAACTACCAAATTGTGACAGGAAAACAGTGGTGCAAATTTTATTTTTTGATGTTCTGTTTGCTAAAATTTACATTTATTTTGATAATATTTCTGATGACACTCTTGCCAAACTAGCCAGTCCTTAGCTCGTGCCACCACTTTCAACTATACTAATGAGGGGAAAGAAAGGGACAAGATGACTGACATTTATTGAAGTCTCAGAGTATGCACAGCCATGTGCTAGCATTTCCCACATGTGTGTTCTCCTAAAATCCTCACAAAAAGCTTCAAAGGTAGCAATTCGCTGTTCCCTTCCTCCACAGATCCCTTTATAGCAGGGAAATTAGAAGTTAAATAACCTGCCCAAGGTCATATAGCTTTCAGAACCAGAGAGAGGTATTATTTGAACCATGCTATGCTAAAACCATGTTTATCCTATTGAACCAGTTAATTTCTCTGGTGCTCACAGGATGTTGCATGTGGTCAAATGTTTAGATTTTTTTCCTTCTCATGATCTCATTTATCCCTTATATTTGAATGATATTTTCCTTCTTATAAAGTGGTATATTAATGATTATAATCATATCATTTTAGCCTTATAACGGTCCTAGGAAGCCTGGAAAACTCGTTTCCTGTCCCCGTAATACATTATTAAGAAATGGGTTCAGAAAAATTAAGTAACTTGCCCAAAGGTCAGTCAGGGCTGTTTCCAAAGCCAATGATTTTATCCCTCAAATGTTCTCTGGACACATGAGCCAGCAGAGTTTATCTTCATGGCAGCTGAGCGTGATGGATTCAACCATCGGCAACTGTATGGGCACTTGCCACAAGACTTATAATGAACTGAGACAAAGCAGTTAGCCACAGATTATAAAGCCACTGTGGTCCCATGACAAATGACAAGGAGGTTGCAGTAATGAAATCTTATTACTGCAAGTAAAGAGACCACATCTGAGGTCTAGCACAGCCACATTTACCACCGTGGGGAAACACAATGAAACATCTGGGTATAAGGGTCTCCATTGACATTGGCGGTAGAGCTAGCAGGATTAAGACGATCTCTCCGAAGCAGTGATTGCAGTGGCAAATGTGTGGCGCCTCAGATAAGGACCAAATATTTATTCTGGCAGAGATTAAATCTTTTCTTCCCCTGAATCTATTATGGATCTTGCAGAAAATCTGCCCAAGAATATATCTCGCTGATCAGCCAACTCACTCAGCCAGAACTGTACTTTGCCACTGTTGTTGCTGAAAAGCAGCAGAATGCTGGTTTAAAGGTCTCCTCTCTCTGCCTAAAACTGTTCTCCATCCATGATTAATTAGTGACTCAGAGGTGAATTGAATCACCAGCAGTCCTTTCCATGTATCCAGGATTTATATAGTGGTTTCTCATTGAAGAACCGTGGGGCAATAAACAGCCCACATTTGCGGGGTGGGCAGAGGAGTAATGGCGTCTGCAGTCATGGTTTCTTAACTCCTCCAGTTCTCTCATTCTGCTAAACAGGTTATGACTGAGGTTACTATAGCCCTGCTTATTTAGGTAGAAGGATGAGTAGGTTCTAACACACACAAACCCCCTTAGAAATGAAGGCCAACGCTTTAGGGGAATGCAGAAAAATCATATTATCTTTTCAGAATTCCTAGAGAATTAAGGAGAAAGAATAAAGTGGATCATAACATTATTAATTATGGGCATGGAAGATGCAAAAAGAAAACCTTATCATCAGTTTCATTTATCCATTGTAATGCTAGGTACTTTATTTAGTACTGGAGATGTAGAAATAGAAAAAAAAAACTCAGAGAACATAGTATCACAATAAACAGGGATTTGCGAACTCATAAGTGCATTTAGTCCCCATTTGAGGAGGCACCTTTTCTCAGAGTGCAGAACATGGGAATTGCAGACATCATTTTACATTGCAACCTGTGCTATCAGGGCACAAAAGAAATAATGATGTCCGCCCTGTATTACAGCATCCCTGCATGCTGAAAGCAGCCTTTCTTAGCTTATGCTCCTACTTTCTAAAATCAAGACTCCTGGAGGGCACCTGGGTGGCTCAGTCGGTTAAGTGTCTGACTTCAACTCAGGTCATCATCTCACAGTTGGTGATTTTGAGCCCCGCATCAGGCTCTGTACTGACACCACAGAGCATGGAGCCTGCCTCAGATTCTGTGTCTCCCTCTCTTTCTGCCCCTCCCTTCCTCTCAAAAATAAATAAGCATTAAAAAATTTTTATTTTAAAAAAGACTGCTGGGTACCTGTCGATTCTTTTATCAGGAATAAGATGTGTTCACATACTAAAGGAAAACTGGCAAGATGAAGAAAGCCTGTCTTTTGAAAAAATAAGTGAAGTGTACCAAACTATATGGAAACCAGTGCCTAAAATCTCAGCAGAAATCTTAATTTATTGACTTTAAGCATACCAAGTGCTTAATAAATACTGTATTTATGTAATGAATTAATGAATGAACCCAATTACTAAATGTGAGATTCTGTGAAATCTTTCCTACATCTTGTTTATGTGGATTCTGGACTTCAACCACCCCCATATCTTTTTCTCATCCTTTGTCCCCTCCTTCTCTTCTTCCTGATCCTCCTCCTCCCCCCCCCCCCCGCCACCTCCTCCTTTTTATTCTCCTTTTAATTCTTGAATAAGGAAATAGAGAATAATGAAGACTATGTGAACAAATACAATGGCAGGGTTACCACCAAATTTTATTGTCCTTGAATGTCCAACCTATTGCGTAGTTAGTAGGTCAGACAACTAGAGAAATGGAAAAAGGTGTCTCCCTCTCTCCTTGCCCGTCCGTCCTGACATCCCACATGCTACGATACCCTTCTACAAGGTTGAAATATGTGATCAGTAGGGTTACTTCCATTTTATGCCTCATTGTGAATCCCAATCCCAACGCTTAGTCATAATAAATTACTGGAGGAGAAGAAAGAGCAGGAGTTTTATTCACATTGTTTATGTTCGCCTCCTCCACCTTCACCATAATCCTCACGTTCATTGCCATAGTGTCACTCTTCTGGAATTCATTGTGTTCCCCCCCACCAGAAGTCTTTTTGGGGGGCCATTGAGGTTCTCTTCTGCTATGTAGCATAAAATTATAGCACTGAAGATGACACCCTTCTTTGGATGAACCTTAGGAATAGGGTTGCAAGTGTGGAAAGAGTGGCAGTCACCTGACCCTGAAAAGTCAAGCTCAGTTTCACTGGCCTCTACTGAGGGTACATGTTCTATGTGTTTTAGACCTGAAAAAAAGTATCATCAGGTGCTGACCTATAATGCTAACCCTTCTGCCATTGCTTTCTAACCATTCAGTGTACACTTTCCCTTGGGCTTGATCCCCTCCCACGATGCACAAGCATGCTTATATTTCCTCCCTAATCCTTAATCTAAACTGAGGTGATCTAGAGTCCAGTGTCTAATTACCTCTCTTAGAAAACAGGTTTCATTCATCTCACAGAAATCAACTTTGCAGTGTCACTACACAGTTGTTAGGTAGTTCTCTGGTTCCAGCTTTGATATCTGTTGAGAGCAATCAAATGATGTAACCTGTACAGTGCAGCCTGTGAGAGCAATTTGGGTGGCTTTATACCATCGGTTTTTATGTTCAGGATGAAAGCCCATGGAGAAATGTGGGATACTATTGTTAACTTCATGCTGACAGCTCCCTCTGGGTACCTACAGATTTATTGTTAGTTGGAGGATCAACTTTAAAGGGAGAAAACCTTATGGTTGGTGATAACTATGCCTTTTGTGTTTCTTTATCACAGGAACAGGGGAAAATTGGAGTTGTCTTCAATATTGGCACAGTTGACATCTCCATCAAAGAGGAGAGAACCCCTGTAAATGATGGTAAATACCACGTGGTGCGCTTCACCAGGAACGGCGGCAATGCCACACTTCAGGTGGACAACTGGCCAGTGAATGAGCATTATCCCACAGGTACATGCTTTACTGTCAATGACCACATACCATCTTTTGCTCTCCCATTCTTACTCTAAGTGTTGATTTCTCATAACTGTCACCAAATCATGAAACACTGGATATTAAGCACACATTCATGTATGAGAAGATAAGGTATTCCTGTAGGGCTTGGTTCAGTGTAGGGAGCTTCTGGAGACTTACTAACTGTGCACTGAACACTGTAGGTTAACCTGAGGAATACTGCCTGACTGGCTCATACTAAAGATGATTACTGTAGGTTTTCCGGGGCATTGCGAATGATGACCAATGGAGGGAAGGGGTGGCTTCTCTATCAGGAGCTATTGTTGATAATCACAGGATAATCAGTTTGAGATCTGGACTCTGTGGTGGCATTTAGTCAGATGAAGTTGAAGATACAGATGGTCAGAGATTTCATAAACACTGTAAAATGAAGTTTACTAAACTTAGAATGATGACCATCAAGTCAGGGTAATAATGAGAGAAAAACTGAGAGTGGAGTTTCATTCATCTGGTTGACTTGGCCAATTTTTTCTTTCATTTACACTAAACCTTCCTTGATAATTCAGAGAGTGGTCCTAGTAGGCATTTTAACAGCAAGCATACTGGTGTGGGAGGGAGAGGGGTTAATCATCTGTTTAAATTTTATGGTCAAGGAGCATTTGCCAACAAACTCCCAGAGCCAGATGGCCAAATCAAGGGCAAAGGGAGGAAAGGTCGCTTTCTTTTAAAGAGATCATTCAAATGATCCATTAGCTTTCCCTCTCATCTCTCACTTCTCCCAGGAAAAGGGCCCTCAATTCTGATCGTAAAAGTTCCAGGAGTAGAAGGGAAAATACTGTGGCGAAGGGCCTTTGTTCCACAATTGTATCATCACCTGGATGCAAGAGAATAGCTCAGAATACTGAATTTTTCACTAGTGTGGGCATGATGCTATGTTTTACTCTGTCTCCTACACTTCAAACTCTACCCCATAATTCTCTCACTGCCATCCTGTCAATTAGTGGAGTGAGCACAGAGGAAGGAAACCCAAAACACACTTCCAGAAGTTTAAGAGCTTCGTAGCTAATAATTATCACACTTTGGAGATATGCATCAAGTAAATTTACCTATTTGTGGCCCAAGAATTTTGAATGACTTGAGGGCTGTGATTGTTTTCATGCCCAATTCAGGATTCATTTTCTTTAAAAAACCAATCAGAAGTAATTGTGCTACTGTTTCCCATCCCATAGCCAGAGTCTTCCTATGTTTTAAGAATCATGAGAGCATCTACAAACAGCATACAAGACTCCCAAGTTATTGAAATAAAAAGCCTCACCGACCCATTTATCTTCCATGTCAGTCTCCGTACAATAGCCAGCTCAGCCTTTACTGGGAGTCTCTTGTCATACCCTTAGCACTTGTTAGATTAAGGCACAAAAATGACCTCATGCATTTATCTTTGAGCCTTTGAAGAGAGCCAGAAGTATTAGCAGCTACTATGAATTCTTATCATCATCCAAATTTGCTACACACTAAGAGACCTGATTTTTAAATGTTTTGTGGTTAAACTCTGGGGGATGGGTGGTCAGGGGAATCAAAATAGCCTGAGATCTTAAAAGCTGCTCATTTGCTCAATGGAAACATCGCTCTTTCTCCATGCATGTTATCATTGGCCCCACTGGTAGTGCTGTAGGATTTGTTGTGTTTCTATTAGGAATTTCAAAGATTTCTAAATTTATATTAACCACTTGCCCTGAGCCAGTGTAGAACCCAGAAGTTTGCTGAAGACTCTTTAATGGCCATTTCATAACCACAGATATGTAAGAAAACCAGTGACCCTTGCTGTGTGCCTATCTCTTTGTATCTTTAGTTCCAAATTATGGGTTGCTTACTATGTTTTCAAAACAGAATAAACCTTTCTTTAATGTCATTGCTTACCACTGAAAACAATTGTTACTGGTAATCCTTGGTAACTGTTATTTAGTAATAATAAGTATTATTATTACAGAGCATGATACAGTATGGCAGTTATAAGTATGGGCTTTGGAGTCAAGTGGCTGGAGTTGGTCATCTGTTAGTCTAAGGCAGGCTAGATTAAGATTTTGAAATGCCATAAGCAATGAAATATTTAGTGCCTCTCCCCACATGTAATTCAAAATACAATAACACTGTACCATAAAGTAAGTGTGTAAGAATTTCTAACACATATGATTTTTCTTCTCTGTCACGTTATGCTTTAAAAATACATTCTTTCTCCCCACATTCTCATTTTTTACTATTTTGTTTTGTTCTCTAAGTATGTATTTTTCCTATTTGTGGATCCAGCTTCCTACCAGTAACCTTGGGCAAGTTATTTAACCTCCCAACCTCTGTTAACTAGTCTGTAAAATGGGATTATGGTAATACTTTCCAGGGCTAACATGAAGATTGAGTTGAATACATGTAAACTGTTCAACCTAATACTCTGTTACTTAATTCAGTACTCAATGAATGTTAGCTATGAGAATGATCAACCATTTGGGTAGCATTTTTTTGACTGTTAGGTATTCACTCAAACAGATCACTTCACTGACTATTAAACAACCCACTGTGCCCATCTCAGGGAGATGCTGTGTCTTTCCTAAAGTCACACAGTAAATGTGAAAGACCATATTCTCCCATTCTTAACTGGGCACAATTTCCACTATTGCTCCCACAAAATATTTTGTGGGGGAATATTTTGAAAAATGCATGGATAGAAATGAGCATCTCTCTTCTTGTGTCATCTTAAATTTATTCTTTTTTTTTTTAAGTGTCCTATTACATAGGTCAGTACCAATCACCACGCAGAGGTGGTTATTGTAAGATGTGGAGTCAAAGATCCTTTTGAAAAGAAAAGGTTTCTTGAGCTGTGCTGAAAGACTCATTTGTAATGAGTCCAAGCTGTCCTCCTGACAACAGGGACAATATGCTTCCATGAAGCAGTTGAAGGAAGACTGAGTATTTGAAGGAGTGACCATCATACTTCATTGCCTAGATTGGAAAATGGCGTTAGAAAGTCCAAAACTATTTTTAATTTTTTTAAAGGGTAAATGTTTATTTTACCCTGGAAACATTTTACCTTTGAAACATTCTAGTCTTATGTTCCGCTCGATTCCATAGGAGTGGTCACCTTTTGATTTTTGGATATCTTCTTTCTCTCCCTCTGCTACTGAAAGGATCCTCTTAACTAAATTTAAAGCATCGTTAGAGCAATCTGGCAAGGTTTAATTTATATTAAACCATGAGATTAAAATACGCCCTGTATCTGGGCATCCAGGAACAAAAGACATCTGGTCAGGCAAGCTTGACACAATTTCTACAAAAGTGATGTATTCTTTTCCCAAGCTATCCTATTTCATTCACTGTGATAAGTATAGAAACCATCAAAAGGACTTTAGTTGTGCTACTTGTCTCTTGCTAATGTCTAAACAGTAAAGAAATATGGAAGAGCTCCTACAGCATATTCACATAAGTTATCTCATTTTGAGGGCATGCTCTCAGGAAGTGTTCCTGCCCAACAGGTCCCTGTGTATCACGATGAATGGGTCAACTCCAAAATCTTCTCATGGACATTCATAGGATTTTATGTGGCTCTACTGAAACATCCCACTGTGAAATATTTAGAAACCAGCTGGGTCCAGGGCATGCGGTATTGACTCTTTGTGAATCAGGAAGGATCCAAAATGAAAGTCGTTCTATAGCCATTGGGATCTGATATCACTTAATTCTCAGGATAGAACTCAAAAGCAACTTCTTTCTTTGAACCTGAAAATAGAAAAGGCTAAGGAACAGGAGAGGGAAATAAAAGAAGAATCAGCCCAGAGCTGGCATCCAGGTGCTGACAAATGTTCCTTATAAAGCCTCTGATTACTGTCTTGACACAATGCAGTAGTGGGGACAAGAGAGGGGAGGTGAAAGGTGAGTTAAGCGTGAGGGATTAATTTTAGCCCCAGCTCCAGGCAACCCGGGAGGCTGAGCTGACTGGGATTGTTAAAGATCCTCTCTGCCATGCCTGGGTGGCTGGTTATGTCACTGGGGCTACTAGAACCCTGAGCAGGGTGCATGCAGTAAGAGGCCTTTTAGGTCAGAGACAGGCTTCCTGGAAACTGAAGCCTGAGAAGCAGCTCTGATGTATAGGACTTTCTCTTTTCCCACTGCAGATGGTGCTGAGACCAGAGTATCCATTGCTTTTCTTTTTTTCTTGATATTACATGCCAACTCATTGGAAGGGCTCTTGATTGGATTCCCCTTTTCCAGTCAGTAAAATGCTCCCTGATGACCTGAGCTTAAATGTCTGACCACCCAGCTCAGAACATGAAAGATGTAGAAGAGGTTCAAAAGGATGTTGAAGTGGTTCTTCTTCTAGGACAGTAGATTAGAAAACTCTTCATATTTGAATATGTCAAATTCCACAGAATCTTGTCTTTATAAGTATTGAAAGCACAAACATTGTTATAGTGCTTAGTGATGCTCAAAGTGCCTTCATATGCATTATTACATTTGAGCATCACTCTGTCCTGTGAGAGGGACCAAGTTTGGTATTATTACCACCATAGCCATATTCAGATTACATTTGAGGCTGTGAGGGGCTAAATAACTTACCCAGTATTCACACAGCTGAAGGAGTAAAGCCAAGATTCCTATCCTGATCTTCAGATTGCACTAATTCAAATTTCCTACCCATTTTCCTATTTCTTAGAGTCATGATTTTATTGATACCAACATTAGGTTATTAGGGTTTTGTTTTGTTTTTTGTTTTTCATTTTTTCACCAGAAATATTCTCAAGTAGAAGTGCCTGCCTGGACCAGTTCAGTTAGTTAGGGTTTCTCAACTTTGGCACTCTTGACATTTGCGGCTAGATAATTCTTTGTTGCAGGGGGCTGTCCTTTGTATTGCAGAATGTTTAGCAGCCTCCCTAACTTGCCTACTAGAGGCCAATAGCATGTCTCCAATGCCAGGAGTCCTCTGGGGGACACAGTTACCCCTGGCTGAACAGCACTGAGCTATGGAAAGTCTCCAACATATTTTATTTCAAATGCTTATTGTCCTTTTATAGCTTACACAGTACACATGCAATAAGAGAGATCTCTTTGTCCACATCTCATCTTCAATTATTGAGATTTTGAAGAGTTAAAAACAAGTCTATGTTCTTGACATGATGCTGAAATTTCTCAGGTCTTGGGTTTTCATTAATTCCTACCCAGGAGGTTTTCATTCCTTTTCTTTCTCTTTGCCTGCAAACATTTGAGGCCTTGCCAGATTCGAAGCAAGCATTAAAACAAGCCCCATCTACTTGCTCATTCATCCATTCAGGACCAGTGTTGCTTTCAGTTCAGCTGGAGGAAAAATAAAAACCAATCGTGAAGTCTTGCAAGGGGAATAACAAGTGTAAATACAATCAAGAGGGAAAGCCCTATTGGAACATGTTTTCAAGACTGTACAGATATAATGGCAACTAGAGAGAGGCTCATTTAATGAATGTGTTTGAACACTGCTAGGTACATTTTAAAAACCATCTTATAAATAAGTTCTTCGAACATTTGGTCACAAAAAGTATCAATTAATCACTCAAACCAGTGCATCCTGAATACTTGGACTGCTAAATAGTTCAACTTGTTGTCAGGAATGAATTAGGAGTCACAAACAGGTGAGTTTCTACTTATGAGGGACTTGTAACTTGTTGGGGTTAGTCTTTGGTGAAAAAAAATGTTTAGGGGTGCCTGGATGGCTCAGTTGGTTAAGCATCAGACTTCCGCTCAGGTCATGATCTCCCAGTTCATGAGTTGGAGGCCCTCTTCAGGCTCTGTGCTGACAGCTCAGAGCCTGGAGCCTGCTTCTGATTCTGACTCTGTCTCTGTCTCTGTCTCTCTCTCTCTCTCTGTCCCTTCCCCACTCACATTCTGTCTCTCTCTCTAAAAAGAATAAACATAATTTTTTTAATGAAACTATTTTAAAAATGTTCAAAATCTTTTCAGTAGATTTCTTTTTTTATTTGTATCTTTTTATGAAGCACTGTTCTTTAACTGGGCTACAAATGAGATTCTCCTGGGAACTATTATAAACTACCAGTTCTCAGGCCCCAGTCTCAGGTAATCTAATTTAATTGGTCTGGGGTGTGGTCCTTAGATCAGCAGCATCAACATCACCTAGCAGCTTGTTAAAAATGGGGCATCTTGGGCCTCACCACAGACCCACTGAATTAGAATTTGCATTATAATAAGATACTCAGGTAATCCGCGTGGAGTGTTAATTTTGAAAAACACTGGTCCAGGCATCAGTAGTTTTAAAAAGCTCCCATGGTCATTCTGTATGCAGGTAGGTTTGAGAATCACTGTTATTGAGAAAGCTAAAAATGACTCTTTTTTCTCCTTTCAGACTGACTACAAGGTTGTTCAACATGGTAACCACTAATTAACCACATTAGCCACACTTGAAATGCAGCTGATATGACTGAGACCCTGACAATTTATTTTTATTGAGCAATTATTATGTCCTAAGCACTGAGGATTTAAATACATTTTTTACATTCAGTCCTCTGGCCAGCACTATGAGGCTAGTGGCTGATGGCTTATATTGGACAGTGCAGGACTAGAATATTTCTAGTCCTCTCTCTTATTTCCTTTTACTTATTATATAAATGTAAATATTTACATCATCAATAAACTCATGGGCATTTACCTTCATTTACCTTCTGAGCTCACCTAATGTATTTTGTTATTGTACAATCACTGGTTAATCACTCCACTTGAATCATGGGATTGTTATCCCAGAGATATAGAAATGGCAGATGCTACCATCAACCAAATTCATCCAGATGGTGATGGCTAACCTTTTTGAGCATTTCCTACCTACTTCCCACTTCAGGTATAACATATTATTTACCCTTGGTACAACCCTTGAGATCGCTGTTAATTTTATGCCCATTTCCTAGATTAGGAGCCGTTCAGAGACTTTAGGTACTTGACTAGCTCACAGAATTTTTCTCTCAGGTTAAATCTCTAGTTTCTGCCAAGTTACAAGTTAGCATTTCCCTGGGCATTTATGACATTTGCTTTGCTCCACAACATTGGTTAGTTCTTTGGGGACTTTGGCAGCCTCTTTCTTTTCACAATCCTCTTTTACCTTCTAGCACCATCTCTACATGGATGGGAAGGGCTTTATTAGATGAAAGTCTGTTTTACTGTTTAATGGTCTTGCTTGGGGGATAGGAGAGTTTTGAGAGGGTGCATAGTATTTTTTTTCTTTAATTTTTGTTTTATCAGGCAACCTTCCTTTCTCTTCTGTGAATTCCCAGCCACAAGATAAATAGCCTCGTCTCTTACAAGTTAAATACAATTACTGCTATCAAACCTAGAGTCTTCCTGTCCCTGTAAATGTCTCTTAGAAGCTGATAAGCGTTTCGAGGCAAACTGTGAGCTTTTGGCTAATGCTAAAATTAAACATAACCACCACAAAACGACAAGAATACACACACAAGCGCAAACATATTTATATACACATATATGTTTACATGCACACACACCCTATGGAAGGGAACATTTGGGATAGAGGGAAAAGGAACTCATAAACACATGACACATGGACACAAGACACATGTCCCTGAGACACTAAACCAACACATGACTCAAGGTTATTTATGATACAATTAAATAACACGCAAAGGAGTTTGTAACCATTATGAAGATTTACACCAGATAATATGACAGCAATTATAGTGACTAAAGACATTATTTATCCAGAATTCATTTGTAAATGGGGCAGTGCTTTTGATATAGAGAGTTGTTCATCAAAAGAATAGTGTTTCTGGAAACTTCTGTAGGACTTTATGAGGTACACATCTTGGGTCTTGGTTCATGCTTTTCTCATCTTTCATAGACTGCCTTGAGATTTAGAAGGGAAGATGGAATTTAACAAATTAAAAGCCATATGTTAATTATTTACTTAATCATACATTAAATGGTATATATGTTATAGTCTAGGAACTCAGTGAGAGAAGTAAACAGAAAATTGAGGGTCACTTTCAGACCATTAAGGTCATTTAACTAGATACGTAAAGAGAAGGATTTCTTAATTTCTGTGAATAATGAGTACATGTACATATGAAACCAAACACTTTCAAGATTAGAAATACAGTGTGGTCACCTTTTATGTGATTTTTAAATTATGCTCACTTGAGATTAATGTGACATAAAAGTACTAATGACACCTCACTCTATGCAAGGCATCTATAATTAACACAGATTCTTCCAAATTAAACCAATCATCAAATATTGCATAATGTCAAAACCAGGCTAAGTGAATTGTGTTTGATTTTTCCTATTGTCACCAAGAAGCTCCAGTTTAGATAGTAAATAGAAATTCTGGTCTACAAAATGGGTCTTAATTATTAAAATTCAGAATCATTATCCTAACCATAAAATGCAACTACCCTGTACTGTTTTCTCTCTGCCCCAGAGTTAGATGGACATCAAATGCCCTAAGACCTGTCCAAGAGTGTAGCTTTATTTATAGAAAAATTTCCCACTTCAGTCTTTTCAGTTTAAGTCTTACACAAGGTTGCAGGGTCCCTGTAGTTATTTAAAGTCTAAAAAGAACATTGAGCTTCATATAGAAAGGCGGTGCATAAATATCCAATAATAATAATATATATTCACACACAGTATGTCATTTATAATTCTATAAAGCACGGAGGGTAATGAAAGGCACTCTAAACTGTAAATCACTCAATCGATTGTAATCATATTGCAGCTCATCTCAAAGAGATAAAGACTTTCCACTCCTCTAAAATCCCTGTCAATACCCCAGCAGGCTGAAGAAGGAGCAAAGCAGGGTCAGAGGAGGAAAGAGAGAATGAGTCAAGGACAAAGGGACACTTTTAATCTTCAGTTCATGGAGTGAATGTGGACTGGATTTGATTCCCACTGATACTTACTTTGGTTTATGAGATGCTTTCTTTTTCACATGGTACTTTTATAGCCTTACAGTAAGTCCCTGATGCTCTGCGTGTGCCTCGATGGAGGGGTTTGCCACATACCAATGATTGATATACGGTGCTGCAGAAGAACAATTGGGAACTTAGGCATATAAGTGGAAAATGACAGTTCAAGCCAAAAGCTAAGGTTATATCAAACTGTATGTTGGAAATGAGTTGATAATGGGCCAGAAGAAAATTTATATTGTATTTTCAAGCAGCAGTGACACTTCAGAAGTCTCTTCACTAACTGATGTTGCCTTTTATTAAGAAGAGATGTTGCTAATCCCCCATCCTCATCAACAGGGTGAGTTTGAGTGGAGTGATCTTCTTATTATGCATTTATTCATTCCACCACTCAACAAATATTAATTCAAAACCTACTTTGCATATGAATCCATGCCAAATGATGGGTAGATGATGGGAAATAAAACAAAGCCTCTGCCCTCAAGGATCTTATAGCCTAGTGAAAGAGAAGGGCATATACACAAGCAAGATAATTTTCATACTTAAATTTTATTATGCAGTTATTAAGTGCCAGGCATCACGCTAAAACTTATATTAAATCTCTAAAGTAGCCCTAAGAGGAAGAGACTATTTTTATCAACATTTTATGAATGGTAACATGGAGGCCTGTTAGGTTAGCTCTCTCGGGGTTTTAAGCTAGTACACAAATACCTGGAATTCAAGCCTGTATCTCTTGGGAGGCAAATGTAATGCTTCTGTGCACTAGACCATATTGTACCTACAGTTCTAAGTAGCATAAGAAGGCACTGCAGGTGACATCTGTATTCAGTGGCACACATAAGTACCTGATGGAGCCTGAGGACCAGATAGGAGTAGCATGGGATCGAATTTGGGATGTGACCTAGGGTTCTCTAGGACAATGCTAACCAACTCTGCTCCCCTACCTACCTAGACATACAGAAGCATAAACTGTGACATGACAACCTGCAACATTCGCACTGAAGGAACGAACAGGCAGCCATTGTTCATACCTTATTTCACTTAGTGTGATCTGCCCAATGGTTACAGGAGACAAGTATTAATCTCTTTCTTTTATAGAAGAATAAGCCAAGGTTCTGGGAGCTGATCACATTTGTTGCAGTCACAGGTGCAGAAGGTGTCAACACTGGGATTCTATATAGATTTTTGTTTGTTCCTATACTCCTCTCTCTTTCTCTTACCCCATATTTCCATCTGTTTCCTAGGGGTACTTCAGTTTGTATTGTGTATAGAGCTCAAAATCATTTGGCTGACAGAGGTAAATTCACATGCAAATTTACTATTGTTTTCCACATCCCAGTGCATGCAGTACACTCTGTAATCACATTATTAAACATTTACTAGAAATGTGTTTCTGCCTGATGCACAATTGCCAGTCTCAATGTTTAATTAAACTAAATTTGTTTTCATTTTAATCACATTATTGAAATGTGGTTTTCTCGGAGTTCAATGGTGAAATCTTCATTCCAAATGCCTGCAAGTATGTGAGAGCTGTGTATCCTGGACAAGGGTATGAGGATATTATAACATATCCTTGAATAAGGGATTTTAGGGGAGTAATGTTAATTAATAATTCGTGACACTGATATAGTACTTATTTTGTGTCAGGCTCACGGATTATCACCTTGAATTCTCACAGCATCCTAGAAATTGATTCTATTATTATTCTCATTTTGGAGATGAGGAAACAGAGTCTCAAAGAGTTTGAGTAATATACTCTCCAGTATCCTACAACTAGTAGGTGATGAGGCCAACTTGGATTTGAACATAGGCATGGAAAACCTGATTGATTTATTTTATTTTATTTTATTTTATTTTATTTTATTTTATTTTATTTTATTTTTTAATTTAATTTAAGCGTTTTCTACACCCAACATGGGGCTCAAATTCACAACCCCAAGATCAAGAGTCACATACACTTCTGACTGAGCCAGCCATGCGCCCCCCTGATATCTTCATTTAGAGAAACTTCTTCTCTAAAAGGCCAAATAATAAAAATTATAGGCTCTGCAAATTATGAGGTCTTTGTTGCAATTATTTAACTCTGCTGTTGTGCAAAACAACCCTGGACAACACATAAATAAATGGGCAGTGCTGTGTTCTAATAAAACAATTTACAGAAAGAAACTATAAGCCAGATTTACCCATTGGTTGTAGTTAAGGAGTCCTCGATCTAGATCATGCATATTTTGAAGCCTATAGCTCTGTTGTTACTGATCCATTAGCTTTATTTTGTGGATTGTTTTATCTCTGTTAAGAATAAAGGGAACAAGATAATCGCTAAGTGGATGAGTTAAATCTGAGAGACATAAGGATAGTATTGTTAAGTAGAGTACTGTAGACCCACTGGTGAGTTTAATTCAGGATAAAGAAATACACAAGTGGGACACACAATCCATGTACCTGTACTTAAACAAAAATCCAACCATACACTGCTTTCTTAACTGAACACCAAAGACACAGATTCAGTTCTACCTTCATTTATGTTATGTCGTACATTGCTTAGAACAAGATCTGAAAATAACAAACTAAAAAAAGCCTTAATATTTCTCTAGTTCTGTTACTTCTACTTGTAACAGTAAGTGGTAGTGATCCAAATACACTCTTTCTCACACACTTCTTAAGGGAGTTGCATACTTTTCTTTTGAATTTATTTATTTATTTTTTTAGCCCGCTCAGCTTCCCTAACCTATTCTCCATAGCCCTTCTGCATAAAGGCTCCACCTGACCCCTTAGCATTTATCTGTTCTTTTACCCACTCACTGATATGTCCATCTTCTGAGTCCCAGAGAACCTTCTTTTCATTTTCTTGGCATTGGTTGTCCCTAACTGGTTGTTGGGAGCTTCCTACTTATGCTTTTATTCTGTTTTTGGCCATTGATCTGCCATTTCTAGGGTGGACTCTTCTTAGATGTGATCCAGCTTATTTCTTTTTGTTCACTTCTAGAGATTTTAGAATCTGTTTCTATTTATTAAAGGAACAAGTACCAGATTCTACTTTATAGATGTATGTATATGTGTATGTATATGTATATGCATAGCATGCACAAGTTTAAATTTTTAAAAATCAAACTAAGGAAGACCAGATTTTACTAATAGAAAATGGCAGCCCCTTCACATTTTTCTGACCTCAGTATTGACTATAATAAGAGTCAAAGTTTCCACTCTCAGAGTAGAAAGCATATACCACCAGATGTTGCTCTCTACCACCCAAGCAAAGTAGTCACAGTGGGGGAATCTATTAATTCCCCCCACCTCTTTTTTTTTTTTTTGACTCAAAGTGGCAATATAGCAGGTGTTCAATAAATGTGAAACTGCACATCTGTGCTGAAATTATTGGAGACTTTTGATTCCATTGTGTATATACAACAGTGTACACCAAGGTAAAGAGTATCCATTACAAGCATTACATATGCTTAATTTCGGGGCACCTGGGTGGCCCAGTCAGTTAAGCCACCTCTCTCTCTGCCCCTCCCCTACTCACACGGTCTCTGTCTCTCTCAAAATAAATAAATAAACTTAAAGAAATTTTAATATACTTAATTTCATTTTAAATAAAATCCAAATATAACAGATTTTTTTATTATGAAAAGCTTTTGAAATTTTACTGGGAAATTTTCTTTGTTGTCACAATTAAATCTTATTTGAGATGATTCACTATAGGTCTTGAAGAGTGAATTTCCCAGTGTACTTAGACAAAATGATAGAAGAGAAAAAGAACATTCAGGCATCCATGAAAGTTTAAAAAATAACTAAATATAGATCTGACATAGATATATATGTAGAGTAAAAATAAATCTAAAATCTTCTCAGACAGCCAAGGTTTAGAAATACTTAGTAGGTCATTTTCAAACCTATATAAAACTGTTGTGAGCTGTTGACTATTTCAAATAAAATAGGAATTTATATAAGTGAAGTACAAACTGAAATAGAACCAAAATGCTTTTAGACTTTCAAAATGAATAGCCGGAATTTTACTGAATTTTCTGTGTGGTGAGGGTGGAGCTGGACCTCCAGAGGAAAAAAAATGAAGCTAATACATGGAAAAGAAGATATTGCTCCCAGGGGGCAATTGAGATCTCCTAGAGGGGAGAAACCAAGTGAAATCTAACAGTCTTGCTTCATTTTGTGGCTTTCTTCTACTAAGACCTCAGAGAATTTTGAGTTCCAAGAAGGTCCATAAAGGGAATTTTGAAATACTCTTAACAGATCTGTTCTTGAAATAAGGCCACTGAACTGAGCAAGGTGCTTTGCCAACACATTGACTCAGAGTCCTGACCAACCCTGATCCCAGGCCTTTACGACAATTCTCTGGCCTTATTCCCATCCCCAGTAGCTGTACAAAATTCATCCACAACGCTTCTTCCAAGCCCTACCTTCTAGTGATCTGGTTGAAATGCACTAGTAGTTGTAGAGGTCACCAATAAACACTCAGGCCAAAACATTAATGAACTTTTCAGTCAGTAAATCCAGCTCATTCTGTGGCTGTATAATTACATAGCTGCATCATTCTGTCAGGTGGTAGTTGCTTTAATTTTTTCTGGTCAATGAGAATAATCAATATAAGTATACTTTGTTCCTCTTGCTTGTGGCTTTGATTTCTTGATTTGTGTCACTCCCCTCCACGGCAGCTACTTTGAACAAGTGAACTGTTAACTGCTCAAGAGTTTGAGCAGTAATTGTGTACCTTCAAACCTCACTGCCTTTTAAATGGGTACTAACACCTGAAATCCGAATTGTCACAGCCAACTTCTAGGGACAGAAGCAACCCTAGTATCTGCATTCCTTTGTTAACAGAAACCATGCAGATCCTTCTGTGTAAGTATTTATTAAGCATCCATCTCTATAAATCTTTGTACTAGGAAGTGAATAATAAATAGGAATTGGACCATTATTCAATCAGAATATATATATATATATTTTTTTATTTAAACTTATTTATTTATTTTGAGAGAGAGAGAGAGATTGCAAGCTTGAGCAGGGAGGCGCAGAGAGAGAAGGATAGAGAGAAAATATCCAGCAGACTCTGCACTGTCAGCTCAGAGCCCATCATGGGGCTTGAACTCACAGACCATGAGCCCAAGACCTGAGCTGAAACAGAATTGATCTCTTAACCAACTAAGCCACCCAAGTGCCCCTCAATCAGAACATATTTAAATCAAACAGCATAATTAAGGAAGAAATTTATTTATTTACTAATCACTGTGTCTAGGTTCCCTTTCAGAGTCACACCCAGATATAAATCTTGGAAAGAAAAAAAATAATAAGATACATCTTTGGACAGCATCCCTGAATTTGGTTAGATGGGAAATTGCAATCCCTGTTCAGAAATCTAAAAACCTGTAAGGATCCCAATGTGATTTAAAATAAGCCACCATCCCTGATAATCCAAAATGAAAACATCAAAACAAGAAAACTGCATGTGCTTCTCTCACCTGTTTCATCTCTGGTCCTAATTGTGCCTTATACTTAGTCATGTTCTCAGTGCTTTTTGACAAGACAGCAATGAGGCATCAGCAGACACTGCATGAACTTCAGTAGGCAAATCGAGTCACTCAAGGGCCTTCTTTTAATATCTTGGGTCATTATTGCAAAGATAAAAGTGGGGTTTCTGAACGAGTAAAATTCAAAGGAACTTAGCAATTAGATTGGTGATAATACTAGATCTTCTGGTACATTTTCTTGGTTGGTTCAGAAATTTCTACACAAACGGACTACTCTAATTTGACTAGTATAATTTGCAATGTTACAGATGATACAGTTTGCCTTTCTTCTACCAAGAAAATAGATCTGTCTTATTTCTCCTCTTTGGCTTGAAAAGCATTTTTGTTCAACTCCATTATCACTAGGAATGTCATTTGAAATTATTCTCAGTCATTTCTTTAAATCCTAGATATTTTTTTTCTTACAGATATCTAGGAGCTGTTTCTTATGGAAAGGTGCAAAGTTCTATGGAGAATATATGAAGACATTCTTTCCTTTGAGATATTTATAAATTCTCTCTACACAGGATACACACACACACATCAATGGGTAAATACTAAAAACCTTGCATTTGCGTCAGCACAAATAAATATGTTGAAGCATAAAATAGCCTAATGATCTTTAGATAGTCCTCAGATACCAAGATTTAATATCATGTTATTTAATATTTTATATTAAATAGTTAAAAGAAGGGAGAGTTATTAATATTTTATTAATATATTTCAAATTTGTAGGTTTTAAGAGGTTATAAGAACCTTGGTAATCATTTAAACTTTCAAAGATAATAACTGAATAATTTATTGGAGTCAGAGCACCTGCCTCTGTTTGAGGTAGCAGTAGTCTAGTCATCAATTTCATGAATATTCTTGAGCACTTAATATGTGTCAGTATTTCATGTCACTCTGTGTTAGAAAAGGGATTGTGGAAGTAGGATGGTGTGAAAAGATTTTTCTTTAAATCTTGTTTGTAAGGTGATTGTAGTTTCATACCAAACAATAGCAACAGCAACAAAACATGCCCTCAAGAACTGATATTCACTTGCAAGATAGAGGAGTCTGGGTTCTAGGTAAATATTTTAAATGTATGGATAATATTGCAGAATTGTTGACCACTTTCTTAAAAGTATTAAAAAAAACTAATTTTCTTTTAAGAAATTGCTATTCTGGCCAATACATTTACAATTTGAACTAATATTTGAGTTGTGACTTAAAACATGACATACTTGTAATTATTGACAACTATGTGTCATTGGAGTTGTCAGTCAAAACATCTAGATGTTAGTTGTTCTTACTCTTTATTTAATCCTTAGATTTTGATTGTTTTGATGCTTCTCTCTACAATCCAACTGCCATGCTAACGTAATACAATTCTGACACCAGCTATTAAGTCCTGGAAAAATAACTTCTAAACTCTCCTCAGTGAGTTTATGAAGGTCACTTTTCGCTGATCCATTAGCTTTAAAAGGAGTTGAAGAGGCAGGGCCTGCTTTTTAAAAGCCAAAATTGCAAGGTGGGAATGTTGTTTTGTCTGGTTTTGGTCTTCAATTCAGTGTTTTGCTTTGTTTTTATTGTCTTGTATTAGTAGGGAGTGTGGTGAAGCAGATCTTTCTATTCTAAGCCTCAGGAACGCTATTTGTAACCAGTGATTATTCATATCCTGCAGGAACATCAATGGTTTGCTTTGGTTCGAAGGTTGGAGTAAGGGATGGGAGTAAAGGCAATGTTAGCTCAGAAAAAAAGGCAGTCCTTTTCTATTCCCCATGGAATCCTTTACGGAGTAAAAGAAAAAAAAAAAATCCATTGGTAGGTAGGGGCTACAGTTCCAGAACATCTTGCCATTAAGTCCAGCCTGTTTTTTCTTACAAGCCTCTATCTACCCCTCATTTGAATAGTGATGACAGGAGGTTACGTAAGTTGCTGAATAGCCCCTTGTTACCTCTAGAGTCAGCCCCACCACCCTCCCACTCTTAATCTGGTCCAAGCTAGAAATGGGGACCAGAGAAGTATCAGTGCTTCTCTGGTTTTCCTGCCTTGTCCCGGCTTCCTCAGCTTCCTGACCTGTCCCTCTCCTCTGAGGAGCTGTGTTACTGCATCCCTTTCCTTCGAATAGATAATTATCTCTTAAGAATGAACAAGAGGGCTAAATATAGGTGGCAGGTCCTTCCTGATGCCTCCCTGTCTCCATTCCAGGACCCCTAAGGCTTGTACCACACAAGCTCCTCTGACTCCACAGATAGCAGCTGAGCACCTCCCCCTCTTTCTGTTGGTCCTTGATGGAAACCCTCACACAGGAAGCTGCTTCATTTACCCAATCTCTGCTTCCCAGTCCTTGCTGGATTTCCCATCTCCCTGGCTGTATCTGAATAACAGAATCGTTCCAAACCTTTGTTACTGATTGGCTCATGTGTCTTATAGGTGTGTTTTTCGGCTGGCTTGGATGGAGCTGGATGGTCTTGACGGCCTCCCTCACGTGTTTGGGGCCTCAGCTAAACTGGAGGAGTGGCTTGGATGGCTGGGGTCTTTCTTCTCATGATCTCTCATCCTCCAGGAGCTGAGACTGGTTTTGGCTTTCTTGATATGGCAGTCTCGGGCTTCAGCAGGGTGAGAGGGCAGCACTATCATGCCAAGGCTGTTCAAAACTCCGCTTACATCCTGTTTGCTAATGTGCCCTGTGCCAAACAAAGCAAGTGTCAGGGCCAACCCAGAATCAAGGGGTAGAAAAGTAGACTAAAGCTCTGATGGGCGGAGTGACAACGTCTCATTGCAACGGGGCGTGGATATCAGAATGGAACTGTAGCTATTTTTCAGAGAGCTTTAGTAGGAAGCTTGGGAAAGGTTGTCACAGCTGTAATTGTATTTCCTTACACATTCGTTCTCTCAACCCTAAATTCAGGACTCGATGTGAAGTTGTAAACTAGTGGCTTTCACTGAGGAATTGTCCCCTCCCTACTTTTTTTCTTTAAAGTATGACACTTTGGAATTAATCTTGGCTCTAACTGCCATATCATATGGCTGCCTTCTTCTTTTTTTATTTTCCTCAACATGTCTTATCACTGTGCCTAAATTGAGTTAATTGCTTTTTTAAAAATTAAATGTCCATTTTTTAAAATTTTAATCTTGTTTTTATATTCCCTTTGGATACTTTCAAATACTTTATCTGCTTTTGTTTTGAGTATTTGTGATATATTGGTGTTATTTATGAAAAGAGTTTTCTTGTATAGGCTGTGTTGTCCGGTTCATTTTTTTCCTTTGCTTTTCTTCTCCCCTCCCCACCGCCCCCCCCCCCCGCACCTTTTTTTTTCTTTTTAGCAAAGATAGTTATGCTATAAAAACAGTCCCCTTGCTGATCTATAATTTTCTCTAGACATTTTCTCTGAGCTCCATGCGTTGTTTATCATTACCCTTTGTTTATAGCCAGATTTGGGGCCATGCTGCAATTCTCATAAACAAATCAATTTGAATTAATTTGCCAAGTAGAGTTAACGAGGCATTGTATGAATTCAAGATATACTACAACTATTGCATTCCCTGAGGTCATTTCCTCCCGGGGAAAATTTTGATTCTTGTACCACATTGCAGTAGTGTATATCTGACCTTTGAATCTTGCACCAAATGATGCGTGGCTGCCAACTGGTTCATTTTTTTGAAAAGCCTCGGAAATGCCATCTAACCAAACAAATAGGAGTTCAGACAATTCTTTAATTAATACCTTTGATGGGGGGGAGGGTTATCTTTAAAATCTGTACTCTCTGATGCTTGCCTATGCTAGGAGTCCTATTTCCAGTGACATTTTAAGTGGGTAGGTTGAGAAACATTCAAATAGGGAAAATATATTTCTTAGATAATCTTTGAAATCCCTTCCACCTTAATATTGTACACCCCTTCTCCCAAAATATAAACTGTAAGTTCAAAGAACTCTACTCCCAGAAGCAGCATTTTAAACTATAAAACATAACAACATTTGCTTAACAGGATCTCTGTGGTTGTATATCCTTCCCTTCAAGCCCACCCCTTCACCCTTACACATCATCTGTCACCAACACGTCATCTAGAAAGGAAAATTTCCCTCAGAGTGTAAAAGCTGGGGGGGAAAAAAGGAATGTAAAGGCCAGTACACACAAATGAATAGGGAAATCCAGTTCTCCTTTACTCTGAGGAAATGGTAATAGAGTTTCTCACGGGAGTCCAAATCTCTGGGTCTTAGATGTATAATTTCCCTGATGCTTAAGGAATTGAACCCAAGCCCCCATTAATGTCTGCTCAGTCATGGGGCGCCTGGGTGGCGCAGTCGATTAAGCGTCCGACTTCAGCCAGGTCACGATCTCGCGGTCCGTGAGTTCGAGCCCCGCGTCGGGCTCTGGGCTGATGGCTCAGAGCCTGGAGCCTGTTTCCGATTCTGTGTCTCCCTCTCTCTCTGCCCCTCCCCCGTTCATGCTCTGTCTCTCTCTGTCCCAAAAATAAATAAACGTTGAAAAAAAAAAAATTAAAAAAAAAATGTCTGCTCAGTCAGACGAGAAACCTAGGTTGGGCAAAGTGTCCCAAATTTTACATTATAAAGAAGGATGAATCTCTTAAACTTGAGACTGATACACACAAATTCTCAAGTGTTTTGTGTAACAGAAAAATCATTATGCATTTAACTGTATTTAACAAAGAATCTGATCATGGCTAAGGACTAACATGGGCTCATCAAAACAAGTCTTACCAAACTAGTCTAATTCCCTTTGGATGACATTAGCAAACTGGGAGATGAGAGAATGTTATAGACACAGTGTATCTTCATTTCCCTGGAAGAGTATAATATCAAGAGAGCTATGACAGTATCTTAAGAAGATCTGCCTCTAGTTGAACTGAAACAGTCAGATGAAGCTTTTTAGTTCCCTGTGTCTATTGCTGTGTAACAAATCACCCCAAAACATAGTGGCTTAAAACAACAAAAACTTACCATCCCACAGTTTCTGTAGGTCAGGATTTGGTAGCAACTTATTTGAGTGGATCTGGATCAAGGTGGCTGATGAGTTGACATCAAGATCGCAACTGGGTCTGCAGTCATCTCAAGATTTACACAGGCATGGAGGGTCTGGTAGCCTCAGGTCCATGAACATGTAGGTCTCTCCAAAGGGCTTAAGTGTCCTTATGATATAATACTAGCTTCCCTAGAATGGGTATTGAGAGGGAGAGGGAGAATGAGGGAGGGAGAGAAAATGAGGGAGAGAAGTCACAGTGCCTTTTTTGACCTAGTCGCTCAAGTCACACACTGTCACTTCCAACATACGCTGTTCTTTAGAATTGAGTCAGTACTAAGTAGAGCCCACATGCAAGGTTGGAGAATCAAGCCCCGTGTCTTACAGAAAGGAGTTTTAAAGAATTAGTAGACATTTTAAAGCCATCACAAAATCCTATTCTGTAAATTTTTCAGGGTCTTGAATAAAAGCACAAAGTTATGCTTATCAAATTTGCAGATGGCATAAAGCTGAGAAATGTGTCTCCTACAAGAGACAAAAGGCCTAGAGTTAAGCATTTTCTTATCAGGTTGGAATGCTGCTATGAAAGAAAAATGAATAAATTTAATGGGGTGTAATTAAAGTCCTGCTTTGAAGTTCATAAAGTGTGTTGCGTGACCCTAAGATGGCCAAAACTTTGCAGAAAGCAATTCAGTTAGAAATCGTGCTGGGTTTTAGTGGGAAATAAGCCTCATGTGTGACAGTCCCATGATGTGGTTGTTTAGACAAGTGTTGCAAACCAGTATATTAACCAGATCAAGGGTGGGTAGTACACAATACAGTGATTGTGGTCTTTAGATCCCTTGGGAATAATATATTCATTTGTACGTATAAGGTTTGAGGTTGGTCTAGAAGACCTATAATTTATAAATACCAGCAGTTCCATCGGATCTAAACAGAAGAATTCCGACAGCATCGGTTTATCATGGCATCAGACATGTTGATATTGGTGTGACTTTCCTATTGATGAGGATGAAAATGTTTATATTTGTTACCCATTAAAGTTGTCCTTCCATACTTCCTACCTATCCTCTGAGCTGTATAGGAACACTGCACATGCATGATATTTTTTTTTTCTTTTTACCAAATATTCTAGCATTCTGCCTTTAAAAACATTGAGTTTGATTTCCTCTGCATGACAGGAACGAAAGGGAAAAGGGAGTGGAGAGAGGAAAGTTGCTAGAAAGAAATGAAAGAAGCAGATTAAAGAGACACAAGAAGACACAGGGATGCATGAATCACAGGGAAGAATGACCCCAAAATAACACTGTGGCTTTTGCCTCAAGGAGGAAATAAGTGATAAGAATAAAAGGCACCTGGGGGGATCTGGAAGGGGTCATATGTCAAATGGTTGAAGACTGGACATTAGCGCTTCATGTCAAAAGGAAATTTGAAAAGACTTGACACTAAAAATTGTGTAGTGAAGTAATTTTTGTGAGTTTACCGTCTTTTGAGTTTAACCCTTTTGAATTGGGCACTATTTTAATAATAGCAACAATAGTGACAAGTCCTGTATTGAGCACTTAAGTTGTGCCACACATTGTACTAAGGACTTTATATACCTTTAGTTCTCACTGCAACCCCATGTTGCAGTTATTATTATAATCCTCATTTTATATATGAAGAAAATACAACTTGAAGACACAAGACATAGATATTTTAAACATGTTTAGCAGAAAGGAACTAGACAAAATTCAGACATTGCTATTGACTAGTCTAGCTTTAGTTCATATTTTGGAATAATTATGGAAGGAAATAAAATTTTGTAGCCTATTTATATTTTGATTTGTAGCATGTCATTTTTGAAAGTGGCTCTTAAATAAAGAATAGATGCTACATAGATGTATTGTACTGAAGCAGATTCCATTAGAAATTGCTTGAAAATATTCCTTTAAATTACATAAACAAATAAAGATATTGCAGTCCTGTTTTAGTAATATTTCTGGGATTGAAAGTATCCTTTATGGGTGAGGAGAAATGAGAAATTTCAGGGGAAAAGGGCTTCAGAAAGAGAGTTGAGACTGGCATCAACATGCAGGGAAAGGGTAGGGACTGGTAATATATGTTCTCATTGTTGCATCAGGGTAAATGGTCTTTAATATAATTACATTTCAACAGAAATGGCACTTTCATTTAGATTTGGGATATGAAAGAGAAATTCAATGTTAATGTATTTGCACAAAAACTCACCTCAGCCAGGAACAAAGGTTAAGGAATTGAGACATGGTCACTTGGATACCTGGACATTGACCAGGGTTACATCTCTAACATGGTCCTCATCTCTCAACATGTGTTAGGGAAAGATCCTGAGAATTAAAATAAATCGTAAACTCTCCCCATTCTCAACCTCTTTGAACACCTCCTAAACTAAGCTCTTTCCTGGATTATTGCATTTAATTTGTATAAAACCTTGCAATAAAGGTTATTATTATCTTCTTTTTTTTAAGTGAAGAAACTCTAGTCATCTAAAGTAAGTGAATTGTTCAAGTTCACAGAAATGGTAAATGTCTGAGATAGGATTTCACCCAGAGTCTCTCAGACTCCACAGCCAATGCTCTTTTCGTTCATGTTTGAGCCATCTTTGCTTCAACAGCTTAACTCCAGTAGCCTAGAGATGGTGAATTGATACAAAATTACTTTGATACAGGAAGGGAATAATATGGTTTTCCACATATGTCTTCCATTCCTGAACATTTCCAAAACACATGAGATAGTAAGATTCCTTGGCCAAGTTAGGGTATGCCTGGGTGACCCATACTGCTTTCCAGAAGCAAACATCTCATCACTTGGGAAAGGTGGATCCCTTGGCTCACAGAACCACCCGACTAAGTCTGGAGAATCTTGCTTACTTAATAATGCCCTTGTGATCTTAGTCTGTTAATTCACTTCCCCCAGTTGATCAGTTTTCTCCTCCAAGAGATTAATTTCTTTCCTTGGCACATGGTAGGATCAAGCTCGTAGTATATCAATAGTTCTTTTTTCTTTAGCCTCAAAGGTGTGTTTTGAGGATTAATGAGATGATGCTTATAATTGCATTTTGAGCTTTTTGGTTGAAAGACGCTTGATAAATACTAGTTATTTGGTTTTTGTTGAGGTCTAATCCATCACTTACAAGTGGCCAAACATTCAGGATGCCCTCTGGGTAGCACAGTAGCCCACTTTTTGACTCCGAGGGGAGTTCATCTGAGTCAACATCAGGAGGGAGACCAGAGCCAAGCTTAGAGAATTTCCCCAGTTCCTTTTCTTTAGTGTCTTATATTTGCTTTGAAACTCACGAAGTGTTCTTTAGGGAGAGAGACTTTGTAAGAACCTCTGAAAGCCCTACTACTTGAGCCTACTCACATCGATTTTCTTTTGCCTCTGGCTCTAATACATAGTATTCATTCTTTGACTGTTCGTTAGACCCATGGTCTCATTTTTTAGTGTCAAGAAAACAATAAAAAAAAAAAACAACCTTTTTTTTCCCTTTTATTCTAGGACTCAAAACAAAATGCAAAAAAAAAAATACCTCTGGCATTAATTTTGCACAGATGAATGCTGTTACAGTATTCCTATTAGCATGTCCATGTGCTTGACAACATTTCAGATGGTATTTATAGGAATTTTCTGCCAGCCTGGTACAAATTGCCAGAACCTTTAGGACACTCTTCCCCAACACAGAAGCAGTATATCCTCATTACCTGTGGCTGGACCAAGAAATCACATTAGTCAATGCCTGAATTGTTCCTTTACTTTCAGTGGTTTAAGAAACCCACTTTGTTTTGGAAATGGGGTTAGTTGAGTATATTTTAAAAGACTCAGAAATCTAAAAAGAGCAACAGCTAGGAGATTTAGGGGATATTTAGGATGTTTTATTTTTCTATGTTTCATTGATCTTTGAAAGATAACCTTTGTCAGACCAAATGGAATATGCCCATGTTTTGAATGGAGGCCTGGTAAAGTCCTGAGGCCATGGAAGTACACCCTTTAGATCATTAGGGAACAACTGAATTGTATTAATAATGGTTTCTAAAACTTGAATGTTTTTCATACCCGTGTTCTGAATATGCCGTACCTCTTATTATCTTATACTAGGTCCAATGGTGAATTGGGAAATGGGGAAACTGAGGCCAAGTCACTTGCATGAGGTCACACAGCTATTAAATGTTAAAGTTAGAACCCAAAGCTAAATTGTTCTCCAAAGCCCATGCTTTTAACTCCTGTGCTGTATTAATTATGGCTTAAAGAAACTAAGTATAATAGCTAATGAATAGGATCTGCGTTTGGACCAATAGAGTATATAAAGGTGTTGTAAAATTTATTTTCCTTGCTATACAAAAGTTCTCTGTATCATTTCATTCTTCTATTTAAAGAATACTTATTCCTTTGGGACTGACAACAAATTTCAAATTTACTCCTCTGGGAGTGCTTGACAACAAAGAGGGTCTGATGTATTGGGGAACTGTTGAAGGGTCAACTTGCCTTCTCTGTCTTACTTACTCTGTTCTCTTTTTTTTATCCTAAATAGATTCACTCAAATGTAAGAAACATGAGGTATTTCTGAATAAAGTTTGAAGCTATGTATGAACCAGTTGGGCCTCAATAATTGTTCTTCACAATATTATAATTCAACAGTGCCTGTTGTATGCGTCTCCAGGAGTTGAAACACTTGAGAATTAGAAGCAATGATACAAATGCAAGTGAATTTAGGAGGCCAGTGGCATAAAAATATCAATTTCTGATAAAAAATGCATGGACACACACACAAATACACTCACCTACACACCTTTATTTTAAGTAGAATAAAATGTGACTAATTTCTTTTCTAAAGCTCAGTTCTTTGTAGGTGAGTGTCACATCTATATAGTAATTTAAGAACTGTCTATTTAAAGATCTCATGGTATAATTTATAGATTTCTCAGTGTGTTTGAGAAGTGTGGTCATTACATTTTGTTGGTCTAATTAGTAATGCACATATGTCTGTTTTTAGTGACATCATGACATTACTGTTCATAAGGCCATTCTTTCTTGAGGATATCATTACTTTCTATTGAAGAATTGATTTCACTCTTTGTTTAAATTTTCATACTGGTTGCTATATGAAATGTACAACTGAATGTCATTAAGGATTTAATACGAATGTACATTAATTTTTACAAGGTTTGCTCAGCTTTCAGGGTACTCGCTGTCTATGAATTCTTATGTTTAGAAGGTTGTTTAATCTTTAGTCAGTCTAGCAAATGGGGCTTGGGGTAAATGAACTCATTCTCATGCACATGTTTCTAAAACAGTTCTTACTAATGTTTCAGATAAATTAAAATAAAAACCAACAAGAACATGAAAAGAGACTAAGAACAATGTTAATGTGGCAATTTAAACCGGTTTGGTTTTCCAAATGACCTTCCATCTTTCACAACTTTTAACAGTATGCAAGATCACTATCATTAGTGCCAGACACTGTCAGTCTGGTGTGGAAAACTTAAAACTTTTTTCTAAATGTCTTTAAAGCTGAGATGGAGAAGAATGACTCTCTCTCTTTGACTTCCCCATGGGTCTAAGGTTGAATCATGGCTATGCTGTCCTCCCAACATATCGCTTATTGATTATCCAACATAGTTTTCTCTTTTACTAGCGTGTACCATGCCTCAAAATTATCTTCTGTAGAGCTTTAGGTTTGAGACAGAGTGTATGGGGAGGGCATGCTTAGAGGACCAAGAGCCCCTATGTATTTAGAGAAAATAAATCATTGTGCTTTCTAATTTACTTAATTTAGTGCATATAGAACTCTGGCAGTTTGGAATTTTGGATACTACTGATTTTACCCTGCATGTTTCTAAGAATATTTAGCTTTATATTTGCTATTGACTTCACTAATCCATTCCACAGTGAGTGGAGAGACGGTTATCACTATATTAATGTTGCAGCCAACAACAAGTTACAGAAAACCCAAAGTAATAGAATATATTTAAGGTGAATCTGGCACAACCCATTTGCTATCTTTCAGTATAATGCTTTGTTGTAACTAAAACTTGAGAGGGGTCAAAGCTTATGAAGATGGATGGTATCCCTCGTGTTGTCTGTCTTCTTTAGGGGTAAGATTAACAGTTAGAGATATAGGTTCTTTTCAGAAAAGTGCATGCTCCTTTTCTGTGAAGACATGTAAGAATTTACCCAGCTTCATTTTGGATTAATAGAATTCTGAATACCCAAATCTACCAAGGAAGATCATTATGATAATCTCTAATTGGTAACTACATTAGCAGATAAAACTAACTTCTTTTGCCCTGAAGTTTGAAACACCAAGTTGCCTTTTTTTTCTTTTTTAATTTTTTTTTTTAACATTTATTTATTATTGAGAGAGAGAGACAGAGCATGAGCATGGGAGGGGCAGAGAGAGAGGAGGAGACACAGAATCCGAAGCAGGCTCCAGGCTCTGAGCTGTCAGCACAGAGCCCAACGTGGGGCTCAAACCCACAAACTGGGAGATCATGACCTGAGTCCAAGTTGGACGCTTAACCAACTGAGCCATCCAGGCGCCCCAAGAAGTTGCCTTTCTGTTTTTTCTCCTTGCGTGCAGCCTCTCCCTTTCCTTTTTATTTGTGTAAGAAATAATACTCCATTCATTGTAGTTTATCCTTTGATATGTTAATATTATGTTTTATCCCAACCAGAGAAGATACCATGATGGAGGCTGGATACAGATCCGTAGTTGTCTCTTTCATGAGCTTTTTGTTTGTTGTTGTTGTTTTTGTTATTAGTTTTTATTCCTTGGGAAAGAGAATGAGTCACCTTCTTAAATCATTTGTTCGTAGCAGAAATGAATGGGAAATCTTGGAAACGTCTCCCACCATAGCCACCCCTTTCCCATCTTATACCTCATGGAAGGCAGGTATTAGTTTAGTCACATGTGGAATCTTCTCTGTCAATAATTCCTATAAGAAGGTGGCTCTGAGATTGAAATGCCATGGTGACCTTCTTTTAACTTGGCCTGTTGCTATATTTAATCCTAACATTCTTTCTGGCTTTTAGACTTTTTTGTAAATCGTTTCCAAGAGCAACTGTTTTGAGATTTTTATTTCATTTTTAATGTTGGTAATTTGGAATGGGATTCCCTAAGTTCCAGTATAGGGCTGTGAATGAAAATTCATGAATTAAAATTCTCTAGTTTCTGCTTGATCACTGTGAGGTTGGTTGATGAGACAGAACAGTTCCCCAAACATGGCTTCGTTATTTTGTGATTTGAAGCATATTCATTAGGGGTATATCTCTACAATACTACTCTCCAAGTCTGTCCTAATTAGACAAATCATCCAGGGGTGGTAACAACAGTTACAAAAAGAATAAGGGGGCATCGTAGCAGTTAAAAGCATTATGTTTGAGGCTTGAAATTAATTAGATATTTCATGCCTGAAGGAGGTATCCTGAACAGGCTTTATGAATAGATACTTGTTCAGAAAGGACCTCTCATAGAAAGGTAAGAGAGAGAGAGACTAGATAAACATATAAAGCTTGCATCTATTAGTAGTAATAAAATTTAGGTACTTAAAAGTCTGCTAATACTCTATCACTATATTTATAGCTGCTTTGATTTACAAATATTTACTTTGGGTTTTCTTCTTTTTTAAAATGTAGAACAAGTCCGGACAGACGAATAGAGATGTAAAGAATCATCTGTGATACTCTATTTAGCATAGTTGATGAGATACCAAGGCCTCAGAATAAGAAGTCACCCTTGGCCATCAAGACTTAAATTGTCTTCTTCCCTCCACCAGAAGTTAGAGCAGTTATAAACACTTGAGAATAAGGAAGGACATGACCCCATGTTCTGATAGGGTTCAGTACTGTGAAAGTAGATCATGCATGACTGAGACAATGCAAGTTTCCTACCATAGATAAAGCTGATCTGGTAGGCAAATTATTCACAAACCAGGAAAATCCTGTGCCTCCATTGGCCCAGTTGAGGTGTGGTTGGGGTGAGATGGATTCCCATCTCATGCTCCATTTCCAAAATATGATGATGGAGCACTGCATAGCTCAGACTAGCCTGACCTCAAACCTGTCAACCATGGGCAGAGTGACTTCGACTCCACCTCTACTAAAGATAAATTGATATCTATCTCTAAAAACTTCATAAACAAACCAACAACCTAGGATGTTTTTAATGACGTATTGACTTTTCAGATTGTTTTTTAAGCTGTTTTTTAAACTTTAAAGGCAACACTGATAATGAACGCTTCCAAATGGTAAAACAGAAAATCCCCTTCAAATATAACCGGCCCGTAGAGGAGTGGCTGCAGGAAAAAGGTAACCGTCGTTAAAACTTTCATTTTAAAATCATTTGATTCTAAACCCTCATTTTTAAAGCCTGCAAATAAATGTTCCTTAAATGATAATCGCCTGCTGCATAAATGACTGTTTTAATTTTCATTATAATTTGTGTCAGCTTCCACCTGCCATATGTTGATAAATCATGCTATAATACATTGCCATTAAAATACAGTTAAAGGGACTAACATCTAGCTTGCTATCAGCGTGATAACCACAAACAAGAAATTCCAGGATCCTCTAAAAAAGAAATGTATTATGGCAATTTAACCACTGCATGACATTATTTGTTAATTTGTTTTAAATTACCTCTTATACCAAAGCTTTCTAAAGAAATTTCAAAAGTACTCTTTAAACTTACATCTTGAGGCTGTTTTGGCTTTACTCTCTAGCATGGATAACAAAACAATCATCAGATCGACTCTTATAACATAAACTGCCTAAGACAAATGTTATTAAGGGGAGCAGTGTTTTTTTAACAATTTGTTTTTAAACAAAGAAAGAACGAGAAAGATGAATTTTGCCTTTAGATTCAAACTTACAGAGGCAAAAGTATTTCATAAGAGGTTAATTGTGTCCTAGTTGCTGGCTGAAACTAAAAAAAAAAAAAAAAAAAAAAGCTTATTTTACACTTTGGTTGTATAATACCCTTATGTGTTTAATATTTATGCAACAAAAGTGGAAGTGGTTAAGACAATGCGTTGGAAAAGAAAGGCTCATGAAAGGCAAAACAGCAGTTCTGATTTACTGAAGAAAACAACCACTTTGTTAATAAAAGAGGGCAGCGGTTATACCTGATGTTAGAATTTTCTGTGTGGCTTCTATTTGTTACGACGTAAACTATTATCTTCCAATGAAGAAAATTCTCTATTTTCAGAAGCTATTTATTCCCTTCTTTCCTGAGCCAGTGCAAGCTACTCTTGTCTCAAGACCTTCAGTGGGTTCTTAAAATTCGTAGAGATTTGATGTAGTTACACATAAAAAGTAATTGAATATATTAATATGTAACCTAAGCAAGCTTAATTACAGTCTTAAGTTGGGTGACAACATTCAGACCCTTAAACACGGAAAATCCTCACTGAGACTTAACTGTTTGCCCTGTTTTTAACGTATGTGGTCTAATTAAAAATAAATTAAGAATAACTCTAAAAAGCAAATAATTCGTTTAGTAATCACCAGCTCATAAAGTCCCTTTAACATTAAAGACTATGATTGCCTCACGTTTTAAAAAAGGAGAAGAAAACTAGATGCATGTCTGAGTCTCATGTGCCTGAGAGAACTTTTTTTTCTTTCAATTTTATGTTAATAATATTTTCTTTTACTCCATTGCCTTTTGAAGTCTAAGTTGAAGAGCATGCCAGGCGTTTTCATTTGTATAAACCATTATAAAGTTATGAGTAGGCTTTTAGTTTTCCTGCTGATAGCATTGTTATCAGTTGGCTTTCATATAGAAAGACACTTTGAAATATACAACAAATCGAGGGGGAAGGGTGGTTCAGGTGGGATGGAGGGCGGATTTCTAGTTTCTTAACCAAATATGTATATGTTCATATATGCATATAATATTGAAAATGGTATTTGCAATCTTGGAGTTTCTCTCTTCTGCATTATTTTAACGGAAATTACTTTTTTTTACACTTTGGGTGAGTAACATCTATTCATTCTATTGCTTTACCCCTTCCTCTGTCTAGCTAACCTTCCCTTCAAAAGGAGTAGAAAATATATACCAAAAGACCTTGTAAAGACAATGAGTGAAAAAGGGTAAAGATGGAAGGATGAATAGGCAGACGTATCAGGAAAGTACTTGGAATGCCTCTTTGAAGTTATTTCTGTCATTGGAGAAGAGATGTGGGTCACAACATCCCTGAGTCTGTTTTCTGGCTCTGTCTACTATTGACTGATACTTTCTGACCTTAGACAATCCACTTAACCTCTTTATATCTCAGATTTCCCATATGAGGAGAGGAGAAATAATACTGCCTATTCCCCAAGGGTGTTCTGAGGTTTAATTAATTAGTCTTTGTGTGACACTGTCTGGAGACGTGCAAAGATTTAATTTAAGCAGTATGTGAACTTGATATCCAAATGAGGTAGCAATAATGACTTCCAAGAACATGGGCACCTAAAACAAAACAGAAAGTAACCTGCTACAAACCCAGTACTAGTATAACCAAATTGAGTATTATGGATAATAGAACAATTCTTAGTTTGGGTTATAGATATAGATATAATGGCTGCTTATTATAAAAAAAAACACAATTGATCATAATGAATAACAATAATGAAATCTGGCATTGATTTTGAGAAATCTGGGGCAAATGATAAAACTTTCTCCAGTCAGTCCCTTATAATACCGCTTTTTAGGGAGAGGATAGTGATGACTGATTCCCAGTTTATTCCCTTACTCCTGCTTAGGTTGGAGAGGTAAAATGACGAGAGGAAGAGATGGTGGGAAACTGAGAGTTTCCCGCTATTACTTTAGTGATTGCCAACTTTACTCTTAACTTCCTAATCCAAGGTACAGAGGGCTAGGAAAGGGTCTATAACTAAAAGAAAAACAGATATAGCCAGAAACAGACCATGAAATAGACAAGCAAACAGAAATCCATACACTTCCCATAGCATGATGGAAAATTGAAGCATAGACAACCTCCTTCCCTATTTCACCCAACTAGTGTCTTCTTCTCAAGAAATAATTACTCAGATCTCTCTGAGATCACAACCATAGCCAGAAGTGGAGCAGTGGCTTAATCCTGTAGCCCAGAAAACATGTCTTGCCCTTCTCCATGCTTGGGTTAGTCTTGAACAAGCAAAGACCACTTTATGGAGTGTAATGTGGCAACTGGAATGAAAGAGATCCATCATTTCTAGCTAGTGTAATTCTACTTTGCATTTCAATTTTCTCTCTCTTTTTATTTGTAATAATTGTCAGAATGATATCACCAGGAAAATAAGGTGAGGACTGTTATTGATGTGAAGTGCTTTCAGAAATACTAGAAATATAAAATCTCTTACCTATAACTAGCTATATCTATTAACTGATCATCGATGCTAAAGCATATACGAAAAAGGAGATGAGTAAATATTGTTGGCCAACAGTTGTGTGAATGGAAGGGATAGCTTGACGTTGGGCTATCTGGTGTAAGCTACTGAATTGAGTCCTAGAGATCTCCTTTTAGGCAGCTTCTTCTTTATTATGTTAAGCTGCCCCCAATGCCTATGCCTATGCCTATATGGGTGTATTTATTCTCCCTTTCCATCATGACATTTCTTATGCAGTAAGTTTAGGGCTCCTAGATAAAGCTGTAGTCAAAAAAATAACAGTAAAGAGATTTGAGCTGCAGGTCATTATCCAGTGTTATTGTTCATTGAAGATTTTGCTGCATCTTGTGTGAGAAATGAGAGACCAAAGGGCAGGTGATGATGTATGTGCACAGAGCACTGAAGAAATTGGTGGGAAAATAATGGAAATCTACTAGATCTATTTTGATTGTTCCCTTAGCATCTGGACAATTCTGTTATCAAGTCCAACAGATTCCGTTTCCATGCTCCAAATATTTTTATAGAGTGTAGATCATTTTCACTATAACAAAATTCTTTGGTCAGTTCTCCATACTGCAGTGTTTGAAGCTTCCAAAAAGGTATTATTTATAAATTATTCTTGACTATGCTGTTAAGAGTTTCCCCATGAGCAGAATTGACTCTTGTATAAAGAGTTCTCTCTGAGCAGATGCATTTTCCCTTCTTTGCCTCTTTTGTTTCATCCATTATTATGCATTCAGAAGGCATTCCACATTATATACCAGAAATTCAAGGATAGGTAATTATTGTATAGAGTTAAAGAACATGTAATAGTGGTAGAGGATAAGAGCCCAAACATCAGAGTATGCCTCTATTCAAATTAGAGATTGTGGAGCAGAAACCCTAGTCTTTTAAAAATAAACTCCCTTTTAATAATCAGGCAATAATAACAGAACATTCCAGTCATTTATAGCTAAAAATAATCCAAGTGATTAGATTGAGAATTTGTGGAGCATTGTTTTATTACTGACTTAAGCGGAGAAAAATTCAAAAAGGATATATTTAATTCCATTAATAAGTTTCCCCCACTTCTCCATATGCAAAAGCAGAAGGAATTATCTGGAGAAATAATAGCATAGAATGCCTTGGCCTTAAAAAGCTGTTTGGGTTTTTCTGGGAAAGACCTGGCACTAGAGAGGCTTTTTTAAGTGGAGGTAGTTGGGAGGAAGATAAATTGAGTTGCACTATTCTAGACTCTGTTCTGTCATGATTTCATTCTGATAATTTTCTATTCAGAGAAGCACAAATGGTTCTCCAAATGGGAACTCCAAATAAGTTGAGCTACTGATAGTCTTCAACACATTAATATACCTTTATATCATTTTAAGGAGTTTTTGGTGTCTCTTTTTTTCGTTAATACCCATCCTTTCTTTTATAATGCATTGATTTGGAATGACATTTTCCCCCGCCCCAGAAACATTATCAATGCCTGTTTATTTCCCGTATTTTAGGGAGAGATATAGTTGTGTGACCATAATCCGCCCTCTCCAAAGATAAAAGAGATAGGAAATTATCTGTCATGATGTTTATTGTTTAATAAACGTCAAGTATAGATAGAATATTATGTATTATGTAGGAAATGAGGTATTTGGTGAGTAAACTGTTCATATCTATAATGAATCCAAGTCTTTAATTGAAATTTAATTTCAGTTAATTTAGTTATCAGACCTATTTTTTTAATCCAGTGTCATAAGTTACCTCACAGAGTTTTTGTTTGCCATATATAATTCTTTTTAGTTGTTATTCTGTGACACTGTAAGTTAAAAATGAATACAATAGGTATTTATTACTATTATCACCTGATTTGGGGGTTACTTTCTGTCATCCACAACTACATACCCACCAAGAATACTGCAATGCTTTGTATCATTGAACCAAGATTTCTCATTCATCACAATAATGAAATAGAGACTCAATTATTCAGTTTATCCAGGATATTCAGCTAGACAGTGGAAGAGATAAACATAGTGAAATGTTACTTGCTACTATCTATTGAGTTTTTGTTATCCAATTTTCTCCCCTTCAATTGCTCAAGGAAGGCTGTTTTGATACCTGGTCCATTCAGACCAGGTAAGACAAAGAAGATAACACATGGGAATAATAATGTTTCCTCCACCCAACCCACTAGGACGGCAGTTAACCATCTTCAACACCCAGGCGCAAATAGCCATTGGCGGAAAAGACAAAGGACGTCTCTTCCAAGGGCAGCTCTCTGGGCTCTATTATGATGGTTTGAAAGTACTGAACATGGCGGCTGAGAACAACCCCAATATTAAAATCAATGGAAGTGTCCGGCTGGTGGGAGAAGTCCCGTCAATCTTGGGAACAACACAGACGACCTCCATGCCACCAGAAATGTCTACCACTGTCATGGAAACCACCACTACAATGGCAACCACTACAACCCGCAAAAATCGTTCTACAGCAAGCATTCAGGTAAGCCTTTCTACAACTATTAATTGAGTCTTCTTGATTGTCTTTGAGACATTACTATAATGTCAGTGTTGCTATATTGCTAAAGTATCTGACTTACCATGTTTGTAAGAAGGATGCCTACAGACACTTATAGGAGTAGAGAAAGACAAAGTCCTTGCTAAAGAAGTTATAAAAGTTTTATGTGCACTCATGGGTTATTATCCCTATCATATTTATCGCTGAAATGGTAAGGCTGTTATTCAAAATGAGGAATGGCTAACACTTTCAGTATGAAATACTCCCTCCTTTCATTTCATTTCTTTTCTTTTCAATAGCCAAAAATGAAAAGGGGGAAGGAAAATTTGTTATCCTAGGAAAGACTATATCCTACTTCAGTTCTATTCACATCCTCTTCATGGCTTTGCTGAAACATGAACCATTCACTTGAGACCAATGAGTAGCATTAAATCAAGGACAATTGAAGCTAGAAGTTTAACTAATCCTTACAAAATGCAGTCTTTGTTTAAATTTTTAAGTGTTGATCAATCACTTGTTTTTTATCCATTTTGTTTCCTTTGTATTTGACCAAGATCCTAATTACATTAGAAATTGTGAAGGTCTGAGTTTAGCTATGTAGGAAGTCCTTAGTTTTGTGGAAACACTTTTTGTTTTTTCACTTAAAAGTAATTATACCCACGCTAAAGCTTAATGCTTTGCTGACTCCCTTGGCATTTCATAAATCTAGTTAGTAGGGAATAGGAGGTTAATCGAGTTATTAGCCTTAAATGCTGTGGCATAAAATAAGACATTCCAATTGCTTGTGGGGAAATTACCCCTAGCCTAGTTAGTGTTTATAGATGATTCAGTAGATCAGTACTTGTCCTTTCTGTTTCTTAGTTTTAAGACATTATCCAGGGGCTCAATTGAGTCTTTAACATCACCCTTCCATTGGTTTCAGTGGGCATTGTAAACATAAAGTCAATAATCAATTAAGCCCCCTATGTGTTCTCATTCTTCTGAATTAAGTTTATGTGAGTTAACTAGAGGTAAAACTGTTGTCTTCCTTTTCCCTTTTCTTTAAGCAGAAATATCCAGACAGCTCCTTACAGGATCCCACAGTAACAATTTGAAGCTGTATGCACTGATGATGTTACCAGGCCAATTTTATGTGTTTTAGAAAGGCTAAGAAGCTGGTTAACATAGCAGTCGTATAGTTGTGTGTGCCCTTGCATGTATACCTACATACATGGTGGAAAAAGAAATAGCTTCTTCCCTACTGATATTAAAGCAATAACTCCTGACACTTCACTCTACTCACTGAAAAGAAGATAAAAGGCAATATATATTTCTATTATGACTCTCTATAGCTCAAGAGCAGATCTGTTTATGGTTGGTGAAAGGATAGTTCTGTCTGCACAGGTCCTGGCAGACTTGTTCTGTTTCTGTCATAATACATTCTGCTAACTCTGTGGGAAGCAGGGGAACAAATGGCTTTTTCTTCATAGGAATGGCTGGTCCTACAGTCTTTTTCAAGACCAAATTTTTACTGACCTCAGGACGATTTAATGATACATAGGGATATAGGGACTAAGCTATGGTAATTATCAGTTTTTGGCTTTCCCTCTTACAGCAAATATTCACATAGGAGCAGACGGAGTGAGTCTTTCCAAAAACTAAGGAAGCCAGAGCTTCCAGAGAAGAGTAGGGTACAAAGTACAGAAGTCTTGCAAGTGATTATGACTCTGAACATCATAGAACCTGTTGTCATTGTGAAGGATGTGGACAGCTGGAGCATGCTCTCTCTAATAGCCTCCTGTCTGGTGTGTTTCTTTCCCTTTGAGTCCAGTGATAATTGGATTTCATCTACATGACTTTCCTTTTGCTTCTGCAATGGCTATAAAAATGACTTATAAATATGTTGACATTCTTTGCTTTTAAGGGTTTGTAAATACAAACTCTTAGAGGAAAGACAGTGGACTAGCAGAATTGGATGAAACTGGAATGAGGGATTAAAAAGCTCCATATTCTTTGTAAAGATTAGCTAGAGGAAATAATACCATGCCAAGGATTTCGGACTTTTTTGTTCTTGCCAACTAGCCAGAAGAACTTTGCCCTGACGCTTGTTGTAATGAGCACTGGGTGTTATGTGTAAGTGATGAATCATTAAATTACACTATTATTATTATTATACTGTATATTAGTTAACTTGAATTTAAATAAAAACTGGAAACTACAAAAAATTAAAACAAATAAGAACTTTGCCCTAGGTTACATAAAAATGCAATAGCCTGCCTTGTCTCCAACCCTTTTCTGATCTCAAGTACAGATTACATCAAGCCTGTGTTTGGACTGGGGACCCAAGATTTAGGACAATTCCCAGACTCTGAAGATTTTGGGTGAGGAAGGTCAGTCTCAGAAGCTCTAATATGCCCTATGTGATCTAGCTAATTTTCTTGGGTGAAATACACTCATAAAATTTTGACCTCTGGGAGAAAAAAAAAAGTGGGAAAGACTGGATTTCACGTTTACCAGAACGATCATGTATGAAATCTTATAGCCTTTTCTAGATGATACTCTATTCTGGCTTCCTTTGCTTTGATAGCCTTGCTGGACCAGGGTTGTCCTAAAATTAGACTCATCCAGGAAAAACAAAATAAGCATCAAAACCTGGTGTAAAACCATATGGTTATACAAAAATCCATTGGTTCCTTTTTTTTTTTTTTTTGAATTTATTTTGAGATAGAAAGAGAGCATACACATGTGCATGCACAAGTGGTAGAGGGGCAGAGAGAGAGAGGGAGAGAGAGACTCCCAAGGAGGCTTCATGTTGTCAGCACAGTGTCGGACACAGGGCTCAATCCCATGAACCGTAAAATCGTGACTTGAGCTGAAATCAAGAGTCAGACACTTAACCGACAGAGCCACCAAGATGCCCCTCCAGTGGTTCTTTCTTTAAACATAAGCTAAGAAAATATCATTCAGCAGTTTGTTTCCGACTGGCTTTGATTTGTGTTGATTTCAGATCAAAGGAAACCTGCAAAGTGCCTTCAGTGCTGTTCTTACCTGTGTGTGAACATAAACAAATAGCTTTTGAGTTGACATGGCCCTTCAATGCCCCAGCCTCCTGGAAGTAATCACTACTTTGATATTTCTGATGCTCTTCTTTGTTACAGAACTGCTTGTGGATCATATGCACTGTGTAAATTACTCACAGCTATGGTGCTTGAACATCAGGTCTTCACCCTATATTAAGGAGAGTATCTCCAGGTCCTCTCCTGAACATTAAAAAAAAAAAAATTAACATTGAGAAAGCAGGTGGGTGCATTGAGAAGCAGATGAGTACATTGAGAAAGTGAATGCGTGGGTAATAGTACTTAAATAGAGGTAGGTGCTCAATAAATATTTATTGAATAAATTGGAAAACAAAAAAGGCTTTATTACATACCTGTCACTTAGCGACTGAAGCATGGCTTACAGACAATTTTCCCTCCAGGATGATCAATGTGCTTTGGATAGATTTATTTTTTTTCTTCAGTGGTAAGGCTATAGCAGTGGTTAAATGCATGTACTTGGAGTCAGGCTGCCTGGGTTTAAAACCTAGATCTTCATATGAGTTAAGTGACTCTGAGCGAGTCACATTGTAGCAGGATTCTAGCACAGAGAGTCATGACACCCCAAGGCTTTTCTTTCCAAGCAGCAGCTTTATTCATGTTGGCACTGCTTGGTTGGGTTCATACCCAAAGAACTGAGCCCTGAACACCACCTAGCATAGTTTTTTATATATTTTCTACTTGTTTGTCTCCCATATATGGCAACACACACAAACATGCAGTCTGATTAAGTGGTCTCATGTTACAAGGTCATGAGGGATGTTGTCACGTACCTTGTTACCTTGAGTTTTTTGTCTTTTTGTGTTTTCTTTCCTTAGGGAGGGGACCCTAACACAACATATGTTCTAGTTAGCAATTGTTATGAAACAAATTTTCCCATAACTTAGTGTTTGGGCAGGGCTCAGCAAGGCAATTTTTCTGCTCTACATGGAACTGACTGAGTTTACTCAGTGACTACTCTGGTCTGGAGAGTCTGGCTCCACTCACACACCTTGTGACTTGGTGGGTTAACTAGAAACACTGGACTCAGCTGGATCCATGACCCCCTATATGTAGTTTCTAGGCTTTCTTTCATAGAGGTTTAGGGCTCCTAGAGAAAGTTGTTCCAAGTTTCAGGGAAGGGAGACATTAACCTCACTTATCGATGGGAGGAGAGCAAAAATTAGTAACTAATATAAGCCTACCAAGTTGTAAAATTAGAGGGAGGGAAGGGTATTCCAAGGTACTGCTGACACCATGGGATTGTTGTGAGGGTTAGCTGAGTTAATATAAGTAAAATTCTTAAAACAGGTACATCTTAAAGAATAAGATTAAATATGTTTTAACCTTATTATTATACTCTGCCCTCAACATTTGGTATGTAAGTCAATACCCTCTCAGGCAAGGATCTACCTCAGGAAATGGGTCTGCTTCCACTGTCAGTACCATCTGTAGTTCACAGTGGGGGCTAGGCGGTTTTGGGGGGATAGGGATTTGAAGGAGGGTCAAGGTAGAATTTGAAGGCTGGAATGTGTCCTGGCAAATGAAAAGGTTTTAAGATCTCAGGAATGGACTTCTCTGATAGCTCACTCCTCATCTTTAATTTTCTCTTCCATTTAAAATTTTTTTTTACATTTATTTATTTTTGAGAGACAGAGAGAGATAGAGCACAAGCGGGGGGAGGGGCAGAGAGAGAGGGAGACACAGAATCTGAAGCAGGCTTCAGGCTCTGAGCTGTCAGCACAGAGCCTGACGTGGGCCTCACACTCACGAACCATGAGATCATGAGCTGAGCCGAAGTCGGACACTCAACCCACTGAGCCACCCAGGCGCCCCTTTTCTCTTCCATTTTAAACCACCATGGGGTTCTATGGGCCTCAAAGAATATGTTCTGTTATGAAATGTATCCACACATATTTTTAAGGTTACAAAGAAGAATCAGAAACATTGCCATCATGGAGTTTGACATGAGCAATCAATATGAGGTAGTGACCCACAAATCGTAGTGGTATGGGGAGAGGAAGGGGTTAGTATGGGATGGCTTGACTGGATCCCACAAATTAGGTGGGAATGGAACTGGACCTTGTAGGATGAGTATAATTGGGTACATGGTGATGAGAAACAAATCTCAGTTGGCTACATATCAGAAGCTAAGTGTCAAAATCAGGGATGGTAATTCCTGAGAGAGAGAACCAAGTCCAACTGGAACAAAGAATGGATAGAGGAGGTTTGTGAGAGGCGAGAGATCCAGATTCTGAGAGTCATGGCCCCACACTCCCCTAAATGAGAGAGGACCAAGAGGAGAGAACTGCACTGGGTTTCCTGTTGGTTTTACTACCAGGGGTGCCCAAGCAATTATGCAGGCATTTGTATTACAACTGACCTCTGTGTCAGGGTTACTATCATGACACTGACAGGTCAGCTTCTTAAATGGAAAAGTTTAACTCAGTCTGTGTTCAAATTTCTTGATACCCATTCAGGAAAGAAGGCAAAAGTGAGAAATAAAAGTCTTTGGTAATTTGTGGTCACCAGGACCAAATTGTTCCTATGAGGCAGGAAATGGCTATGAGGAAAGTAGTTCCAAAAATAATGTGTATTCTCTTACCTTAAGCCTACAGACCGAGTCGTTATCAGTAGAGAAAGAATTCAGTGTGTTCTGTGCACATCACCATTTGGAATCCTTTATATGCTATTAGCAGGATACTGATCGTGACCCACTTTTTCTGTGCTGGGCATTGGTAAAGTCACCTTGACATTGCCCAGTGCTGCCTGGCACCAGAAAATTACCAGAAAATCACAATGTTCAGCCAGATTGGAGCTATCCTAATAAACAGAAATGAAAGACTTGAGAGTTTTGTGAGATTTCATTCTTACCTCGAACTCATAAATTTGGCAGTTGAAGATGAACCACTTTCAAAAATTCCAGAAGGAAGCCAGTTTTTTTAGGTTTTGTAACAGCACCTATATGGAAATTCCTCCTTGTGGTCTGCTTTCAGTTTTAGGTTGGGACTAGTAAAAAACACACTTCAGCTTTGATATTGACTATTACAAAACAAAACAAAGAAAAAACTTAGGATTAAAAACTTGCTCCTTCAGGGGTGACTGGGTGGCTTAACTGGTTAAGCGTCTGACTTCAGGTCATGATCTCATGGTTTGTGGGTTCAAGCCCTGCATCGGGCTCTGTGATGACAGCTTGAAGCCTGGAGCCTGCTTCAGATTCTGTGTCTCCTTCTCTCTGCCCCTCCCCTGCTCATGCTTTGTCTTCTTTGTCTCTCAAAAATAAATAAAGTGTTTAAAAACTTGATCCTTCATACTGCCTATTTCAGGTAGAGTTCCATGGGTGTACTCTAGAGTAAGAATTTCTGAGCTGGATTCCAAGTTCTTCTAGTTACTTAGCTGTGTATCTCTGTGCAGGTTGACTGGCCTCTTTAAGCCTTGGTTTCATTATCTGTAAAATGGGCATAACAATAACAGTACTTTTCCTATTGTGGTGAGTAATAAATATGACTATGCGTGAAAAGAACTTAGGCCATGACCTACCCATAAGTTTTCACTAAATCCTAAATCCTAGGATTTCACTAAATCCTAGACTTAAGGAAACCACTTCAAACCAAGAGGCTCTCCCAGAACTCACAGATCCCCATAAGGCTTAGATGTCCTGTATGATTGGTTATATAAGCATGTTAACTTTAAAAATAAAACTCAGTCATTTTACCAGCAAAAATGGGTTAATTTGGGAATAGCAGAGAATTACAATTTGGGACAAGTAAGCTATAGGAAAACCATAGGCACGTCTGGGAAACACAGGAGAGGACAGGTCTCATAGAGAAAAGAAGGGAGTTGGGAAGGGTGTCATAAACAGTAAGTGTGTTGGAGTGAACTGGGAGTTCAAAGTTTAGTGGCTGTTCATTGGCTGAATTGTGGAGGTGTCTCATTTGCTGGGCTGTTACCAGGGGAGGAGAAAAGCTTTCTTAACTCCTGCTGGGAGAGTACAGTAGTAGCTAATGTATTATCAACTTACCAGGTCCCTCTCTTCTTGTTGGACCTGAAATTGACCAAGAGTGGTAGAGCTTGGCCTCCTGGTTCCATTTTAAACAGTTCCCCTTTTTAATTTTCCCCAGTACAGGAGAACAATTTTGTCTAGACCTATACAACCCCATAATAACCCAGGATTTCCTTTGAATGTCCCAGATTGAACCAGAGCCCTCAACTCCTCAATTAGAAGAGATTTCTGTGGAAAAGTCTTTCATTTTCTGATGTAGGAATTGGCTTTGCCGAATGGTTATTACATCAAAGTGTTCTATTAGGGCAAAGTGTATGAAATTGCCATTTTTATAGATTGAAACGGTCAAGTATCAGGAATTTTATATGATTCAACAAAACACATGACCCACACATTTACAGAATACAGTTATCAATGGCATTTTGAGATTTTGGCTAGAACACCAAATTTTCTCAAGGTTCTTCGAGTAACCAAACTGTCTTAGATTGGGACACAAGATAAGTCTATTTACCTCATCCTAAATATCATGCTTTATAATAGGAGGTAGATCACGTGGTATCAGGAATGGTTGCACTTGCCTAAGGAATTATCCCCTCAGGGCCCCTCCACCTTTTTCTTGCTGCCACCGGCTTGACAGAAGTGAGACAGTAGTCTACACAGTTTCCAAGCCCTCAGTTTTACCACTAGACAACAAAGCCTCCAGGGGAAGTTTATTTTTAGGATTAGGGCTCAACTAATATTGATTAACAGCCTTACATAATGTGCGGCTCCAGGGCTCGTCCCTTTCCTGCCAAGCCTCATAACTGGGGAAGGCGCTGAAGATTTGTCAGTCTAATTAGACTTAAGCTGCCAGCCAAGAAATATCTTCTGTCTTCTCCTTACCCTCACGCAGGTACTTTCTTTTCCCCTCTCAAAGAATAGTTTGAGGAGGAGGGAATTGGACTCTAATTTTCTCATTAGCTGGTAAGACTCCAGTGATAATTTCTCTCAGGGATTACACCATTCTCATGGGAAAAAGAGAGAGAGAGAGAGAGAGCAAGCGAGAGAGAGCAAGCACGCTTGGTGGCTTTACCTACCTCTTAAAGACCTATATGTTGATAGTACAAGTAGGCCAGGGAAGAGAATACAGTGTCATTTCTTTTGGTCCCCTCTTTAATACTTTAGTTTTAGTGGATGGGATCAGTACTTCCCAAAGCTGAGGTTAGTCCCTTAAAGGGTCCTAGGAGAAGGTCCTTATCATAGACAGGCAGGAAACCTACAAATTGTGAGAAGTTGTAGAGATGCCCTTCTAATTAGGATGTAATATTTCTAGGATAGAAAGTTCAGCAGACCTGCTGATCAAGTGATGGTTCTTGTTTTGAACAACCGGGAGAAAAGTGGGGTCAGCTCTTGACTACTCACTGTAGAGGACCCTCAACGTTTCTAAAGCTCCAGGTGGTTTTGCCAATCACCCAACATACTACATGGCTAAGTCTGAAGCCAAAATCCTTACTGTGTGATGTATGGATTTCCTCCTTGCTCTCTGGCCTTCTTTTCTGCCACACTGCTTCAGGTACATAGGTCTTCTTGATCTTCCTTGAGCATAGGGCCCAGATAAAGGAGAGGCGAGAAGGGTTCTACAGTTGCAGAGTTGGATCTTGTCTGTATTTAAAATGTTGATATTTTGCTTATGGAAAATTGTTTGCATTGATATTGACTCCAAAATATTGCAATATAATACCATGTGTCTTGAATAAGTGATTTGGGGTGGCACCCCCTTAAATGTTATACCTTACATGAATATGTCATTAGTGCCAGCCCAGCTTGAATGTATCAAGCACCTCTGTATCTTTTCACTGGTCATTTTCTCTGCTTGAAGCAGCTCTTCCAAGGTATTTGCATGACTCACTCCCTTACTTCATCCAAGTTTCTGCCCATTTGGTACCTTAACAGAGAGGACCTCCTTGACCATCTTCTATAAAATAACACTCTCTACTACCTGGTACTTTGTTGTCTGCCATAGCAGTTATTTATACCTGACATTATGTCACATGTTTATTTGTTTATTGTCTCTACTTCATGGTATGTGAGTTCCTGGATGGCAGGATCTTTGTCTCAGACACTGTTAGAGCTCTGCAGCATAGGTAAACCCTCAGTCAGTATTAGTCAAAACATGCAAATCTACCAGCGCCTTCTCAGGGAATACACACACCTCTTAATACTTACAGGCTGGATCTCACTTCCAAGCACCTTACCCCTGACAGGTCCCCTCCCTGATGGGGCTCACCAGTGACAGTGGTCATTAGCAGTGGTTTTGCTGCTCTTAAATTTTTGCCTTAATAATAATGAGTCCCAGGAAGGTCCCCTTGTATCTGGTGCACATATTATTCACTTCTGGTCTTAAATTCTCTTTCCTTAGGGCTTATTTGTTGTCATAATAACAAGGGCTTCTTCTAATGCTCAGAGTTTTCAGAACACTTTTGGAAATATAATGTTATCCATTTTGCCTCTCCAATTTCTTCTCCTTCTTATTTTTCCAAATTACTTAATTCTTAATTCTCCTAAAACCTACCTTTAAATATAGGTATATAACAATTATTTCTAATGACCCACTGCTTCTGTTCATTGGTATGGAGAGAAAATTTACTTGAGGTTCATTTATCTGGTTGTATGTGTGTGTGTAGGTCGGTGGGAATCTTCGACCTGCTTTTGTTAGCTCTTTTGTTTTTGTCTTATGGCTGAGTATGTTATATGAACCCACTTATCCCTGGTCATGACCCTATGACACTGCTGGCTCCACAGTCACCTGTCTTCAGAATCTTTTGAAAGAACATTGATGGAAGATACTATGAGAAACCACTACACTGAGAGCAAGAGCATTATGCAGCTCATCACTCAGCATTGAGGTCCTGGCATGGCACCTGCCACAAAAAGGGGCTCAGTAATGTTTATCAAAGGAAAACACTTTCTTTCCTCATTTAACAAGCATTAAGAGTAGATTCACATTTTTTTCCAATATCTTCAACAGTATCTAATATGGTGCCTTGCACATACCGTAACAGCTGGTGGCTGGATAAATGAACTGGAGGAAAGACAAGGAAAGTTGAAGAAAGGAGAGGAGATAATAAGCGTAAATACTCTGTAATTATGTTGCTTAAGAACCACCTGCCCATTTCATGGATTGGATGGGTAAGGTTGAGAGAAATTAATAGAATATCTTTATATAGTTAAAATCACGATACAAATAATGATGCTTTTCCTTTCCCTCTTCTTTGCTGAAAACTTTCAGAAGGAATTCCACAATGACCACCTCTATGTAGAAGATAAACTACTTAATGTCTCTTGAGTCGTCAGAAAGAATCAATGATTCTTATTTAAACTGAGGTCCAAGAATTGATTCTATTTTTTTTCTTGAAATGCGTCCCTTTATTTCTGTTTATATATGGCAAGGAAATGACTTCAAATAGCAGTCATTGCTAGCCAGCTTTCAAGATGGATATTTCCATTCTGTCTTTGACAAGGCAGTAGGAGGGCTGGGATGTGCTTTCATACCTTTCTGGTGCATGTTTGAATGATTGTAAAAATTAGAAACACACTGAAGCTGTTATGACAGCCCTGCCTTTTGAAACCATCTAATTAATGCCTTGGGTTGTCTAGAGAGCTAGTTCTGTTAGCTAAATGGAGAATGCAAGGTTCTCCTTGGTTTTCTCATCATGCAGGGATGAGATGGCTGGGGAAATACATGCACACCTTATCTGTGGTGGCTAGCAGTCACTGAGAGAATTACTTGATGGAAATTTGATTGACTTGTGTACATAATGCAGCCTCTTCTATCTCTCATCCCAACTGTGTGTGTGTCTGTGTGTGTGTGTCTGTGTGGGTATGTGTCTGCTTAAGAAAGAAAGTAGGCAGCCCCTGGGTAGCTGGGTCAGTTAAGCATCTGAATCTTGCTTTTGGCTCAGGTCATCATCTCATGTTTTGTGAGTTTCAGCTGTGCATTGGGCTCTGCACTGACAACATAGAGCCTGCTTGGGATTCTCTCCCAATCTCTCTCTCTCTCTCTCTCTCTCTCTCTCTCTCTCTCTCTCTACCTCTGCATTATCTCTCTCTCAAAATAAATAAATAAATAAAAATTAAAAAAAAAAGGGAGGGAGAGGATGCTCATATGTTTGCATGTATTGGCTAGAAGAGTGCTTCATAAACTGTTTTGTGTACACAAGTCACCTGGTGACCTTTTTAAAGCACAAATCGTGACTCCATTCTGGGGTGGGGCCTGAGATGATGCATTTGTAGCTAGCTCCCAGATGCTGTCGTGTTGCAGTATGTGGACCTCACTTTGGGGAGCAGGGATCTAGTAGGTATTTACAGCTCCTTGCTGAGCAGTTGTAGCCTCTGTTTAGCCGTCTCTCCCAGACAGTCTCCCCACACTTCATTCAGGGATCTTCAAAACAGGAATTGCTAACCCAAAGCATTATGTAAGTGAGGGAACGGATACCCAATTGAGGATTAACAAGGAAAAACATATACCATCAGACAGTCCTGCTCCTGGTTCCACAGTCCCCTCCTCCTGTCCCTTACTCTGGTACATGCCCCCAAGGCAGATGGGTTAAAAAAAAAGTAGTTAGAATTTAACTTGTCATAATATTTATCCCACTTTCTGAGAGGTGACCTCTGATGAAAGCAGAAGGACGTGAATGATTTTAATCCGCAGTAACAATGGGGAACCAGTCCTGACCATCTTGAGCAGTATGAGTATATAAAATGACAGATTTTTCTCCTTTGCCTCTCCACTTTCTCCTTCCCGATACTGAGAGAGACACATATTCATGCACCCACAACTCACACTATAATGCACAATGAAATTTCACCCAGGCTTTATCTCGGAGCTGCTGTTCTGATGATTAATGCCCCACTGGCTGGGAAGCTATTCCTCTGAAGAAAGACAAGGAGAAAGAAAGAAACGTGAAATATATCTCTGAGGCCATTTCTCATTATTATTATTATCATTATTAGTTTCTTACTGCCCTATCTATTCTGTTTGGCAAGGGGGGGGGGGAATGACATTTCAAAGCAGATTTCATGTGGGAGAAATGAGCAAGGACAAGGTAGAAATAGACACTTTACACTAAAGGGAACTGACCTGGATGGGGTTTTGCTGTTGTTGCTGTTTACTTTTGGTTTTGTTTGCTTTATTATTTTTGTTGTTTTATTGTAAAGCCGAATATAATAGATGCCTCCATCTGTGTCTTCTGTATTTTCCCTCCTAGGCATTTATTTTTGCATGTGTTCTTTTGTCTTTATTGAGTCTCTGTCTACAAGAATCAATATGATATAACATATGCAAATGTTATTCCTGACCACTTATGCAAAAGACTGGACAGAATAATTTCATTGCTCTGTAACTCCCGTAATATAATTGCCTCCATATCCTAGCTGATTTCAAGTTTTGAAAGGATTACTTTTTTAAAAAAATAATTCTCTCTATGTAGGTATTGTGTTTCTGATTCTGCCCTGTTTCTCATTCAAAGAAAAGGTGATTGCCAAGTAATTTCCGGCTCTGCTATTTAAGAGGACTACAGAACGGTAGTCCTTGTTGAAAAGATGGGACCATAGTAAAAGCATTATCACCACACGTGTCTACTGATAAAGTGGCAAATTCATTAACACAAACCGAAAGTACTATAATCTGATTTAGAGAATGCTGTATTTCCAGAGTTGACTTTATGAGAATATGGAATGTGTAGCTGCAGTGCCAAACGCAACTTCAAAAGTTGGATTTTGTATTCAATTAACAAATGTTTGAGTAAATTAAGTACCTAGTATGGGCTAGCTACTATTCTAGGCACTTGGGCTGCAGAAATCCAAAACAGACAAAACGCCTCTTTTCTCGCGGGGCAAATAATCTATTACACAAACATTGGGCACCTGAAGAGTCCAGGCTTTGGAGAAACAAAGAATGAATATCTTTTGGCCTTCATGCACAATCTGGTAAGGCTCTTAAATATTTTCTAAATATGAGCTCATTTTGAGTTCAGGTTTTCTACAGAAAGTTAGCATACTGATCTGCTATTACAGGTATAGACGCAGGGGACGGCAGCCACCTATATTTAAACAGGTCAGTTCTAAGAATAAGGTCTTTAATGTCTACTCAAAACAGACAAGTTTCTTTTTTTTTTTTTTTAATTTTTTTTTCAACGTTTATTTATTTTTGGGGGGACAGAGAGAGACAGAGCATGAACGGGGGAGGGGCAGAGAGAGAGGGAGACACAGAATCGGAAACAGGCTCCAGGCTCTGAGCCATCAGCCCAGAGCCTGACGCGGGGCTCGAACTCACGGACCGCGAGATATTGACCTGGCTGAAGTCGGACGCTTAACCGACTGCGCCACCCAGGCGCCCCAAAACAGACAAGTTTCAAATTTAGACAGTGTCTTTGTTGGCTAGCAAAGATGGCAATAGTAAACCACGTTATAATAAAATGATTGCGTCTGAAACATATTTTCCTCTCAGGGACTAAGTTTACAATAGTTATTGCAAAGATTTTGCTTATTGCCTTGAGATTTTAGTTTCATGGAATGTTTATATGGGAAGAATCTCAGAGATGGTTCGGTTATTCAATCCCACACAACTAGTTGAGATTTAGAGATGGGCCAATCTGGTTTTAGGTTCTGATTTCATCATTAAAATCTGTATGTCCGGGGGCAGATTGTACACCCATCTTTTTAAATGTAAACAATAAGCATGTATTAATTTGAAGTTTTAATTTAACATTTGTCAAAATAATACCTCTGCATAGCTCAAAACCTTACCCAGCACCCAGATTTCCATTACTTTAGTGCAGAGACACCATTACTCTGGAGCAGAGGCATAGTTACTTCGACCACTATGAGTGCCAGCTGGTGGCTATCAGCTGATTCCTTCACTGGAGCTGTCCTTGACTAAAGAAGCCACTTTGCCCAAAGTCAAGCCCCTTCCAGTGGATGTGCCCATATCCAGTGAGTAGTGGATGGGGCTGAGAGGATATATAAAGGATCCAGCTGTTTGTTCAAGTCTGCACAACTGGGAAGGGCCTCCCAGCTAGAGAAGCCCCATGTGAGTGCTGAGGTCAGCTAAGGTCTTTGTTGTGACTGCTTTGAAGTTCACCTCCTCCCTGTCTCTAGACTTGGACAGCATTCCTCCCAGAACTTCCCCACACAGAACTAGCTCTCAGAGTCTGTTTCCTGAGAAACCCAAGTTAAGAAAGTATCTAGACCGATGGTAGCTCCATTTATAATGGTGATCACTTTGTAATGTATATAAATGTTGAAAATACTATGTTGTATACTTGAAACTAATATAATATTGTATGTCAACTATACTTCAATGGAGTGGAGGGGGAGGACAGTGTCTACAAACCTAAAAGAAAACAAGCAAGCAACAGCAGAAGCACAGCAGTCTCTTTCCACATCTCCCTGTGCCTCGTGGTCCTACTCCACACTGGAAACCCACTTAGTTGCTTTTTTGGATATTTTCCTCTGTATGTCTAATGATAAGCTTCTATTTCTTGACTTTTTCAGTTTTACATATTAGCTCATATCTTATGACTCTGGAATAAAAGAATTGCATTTTCTCACCCCCTCCGTCTTCCAACTCATACACATTTCCTCACCTTCAATTTGCCAATAAAATTCTGTCACATTTTGATTGAATCAGTGTTATGAGTTTACATTTTTATGACTTTCATTTATTGAGAAAAATGTAAAATCATACATGTACTCATTTATTCCACAAATGTTCACTGGGTGCTTAGAATATGCCAGGTGCTATTCTAGGAACTGAAGGTACAAGCAGTGAAAAAAAAATGGAATAAATGCCTGCTCCTGACATAACATTCTACTGTTATGATGATATTTCCTTTCTTCTGCAACTCTGTTAATAAATACCCTCATCATCTCATAACTTATTTTTCTAGCGACTTACCAGTGTTGTAGCCAACATAGCTATAAAACTTCTCTCAATATAAACATGCAGGTAGTGTTTTTGTTTTCTTCAGGTAAATACCTAGAAGTGGAATTTCTGGCTGGTATGATAATTCTATTTTTAATTTGTTGAGGAACCTCTATTCTGTTTCCCATAGGGACTGCACTGATTTACATCCCTACCAACAGCACACAAGGATTGCCTTGTCTCCACATCCTCTCCAACACTTATTATTTCTTTCTTGTTGATATTAGCCATTCTGACAGTGTGAATTGACACCTGATTGTGATTTTGTTTTACATTTCCCTGATCCTTAGTGCTTTTTTGTGTGCTTGTTGGCCATCTGTATATCTTCTTGTAAAAAATGTCTGCTTGGGTCCTCTGCCCATTTTTTAATGAGATTGTTTATGAGATTGTTTTATATTGAATTTTATGAGTTCTTTGTATATTGTAGATGGTAGTCCTTTATTGGAAATATCATCTGTAAATATCTTCTCCCATTCAGTAGGTTACCTTTTCATTGTGTCGATGTTCCTTCACTGTGCAAAAGCCTTTTAGTGTGATGTAGTCTACTTTGTTCATTTTTGCTTTTATTGTCCTTGCCTGACGAAGCAGATCCAGAAAAAAATCACTAAGACCCATGTCAAAGACTTACTGCCCATTTACATCTAGGAATTTTATGGTTTTCAGTCTTATATTTAAGTCTTTAATTCATTGAGTTTAGTTTTGGGTATAGTATAAAACAGTGGTCTAACAATTCCACGTCTAGGTATTTATCTCAAGAAAACAAAAATTTTCTTTATCTCAAGAAAAGACAAATGCACTCCTATCACAGTGTTATTTACAGTACCCAAGATATAGAAGCAAACCAAGTGTGCACATTTTCTTTATGTACATATATAAATAAGAATATTACTTAACCATAAAAAAGAATGAAATCTGACATTTGCAAGAACTTGGATAGTGCTAGAGGGTATTATGCAAAAGTGAAATAAGTCCAAGAAAGGCAAATGCTATATGCCTTTACTTATGTATAGAATCTAAAACAAGATTCATAGAATCATAGAAAAAACTAATGGTTGCCTGAGGGGAGGGATGGGAGGGTGGGCAAAATAGGTGAAGGGGGATTGAGGGGCACAGTCTCCCAGTCATAAAATAAATAAGTCACAGGGATGTAATGTAGCCTAGGGAATATAGTCAATAATATTGTAACAACTTTCTTTGGTGGCAAATGGTAACTACACTTACTGTGGTGATAATTTTGTGATGGACATAAATGTTAAATCACTATGTTGTACATTGGAAACTAATACAATATTGTATGTCAATTATTCTTCGATAAAAACAACAACAAACAAATACCACACAGGTAATCTATCATTAATACTTTTTTCTTGGCAAAATCCTTGACAGTCTTCTTTCTGTCTCCAGTCTGATATGTCTTGAGCCTTACAGCTGTCATCTTGGATCTTCCTTGCTTCTCATTCTGGGAAATCCCTGGGCTTCACTTTTATGTTAAACCTCAAGTTTTGTCTTAGTTTGCTCACTCATTCTAAAGATGTGCGTCTTCCAATAGCCTTCTGAGAAAGGACAGGCGGAAAGTACAACCATTGAGATTTTGTCTATCTGAAGAATGTCTTATCCATTCTTACCCCTACTTGATACTCTCTGTGGGAGAAACTTATAGGTTAGAAATCATCTTCACTAATAAATCTGAAAGCATTTGTCCAATGTCTTCAGGCATTCAATGTTACAGTTGTTGAAATAACAGTGTGATGTCTGATTCCTAGCATGCACCTGGTTTTCTTCTGTTGTTATTTGTTTGTGTTTTGTTTTTTTTTCTCTGAATCTCAACTTCTTATCAACAGACCTCAAGCTGGCACTTACAGCTGGGATCTCCAGAACTGCCTTCTGCCTCCCCCTGAGCTTTGTGCTCTTGTAGCACTGTTGTTACTCGCCCGTTAGCTGCCCTACATTGGCACCCTGATTTGGGTATAATTTGTTCAATTCAGCTATTACTAAGTATATATGAAATACACACAAGGAACAACGATACTGTCAGAAAAGTATGGAGTTTGGAAGGTAATAAATGGTGTAGTGGAGCCTTGAGTATTATAATATTTCATAAATGTATTTTATATATTTTGTATATTTATGAAATATTTATATATAATCAATACATATTACATATTTTATATATAACACTTTTATATTTCATATTTATTATTAGTGGTATTATATAGTAAAACTTACTATCAATGCAAAATTCTGGTAAGAATTATACCATCAACTCCTTCTGTATACTGAGGCAAAACTTTGAGTATTTTTGTGTTTCCTTAGGGCATCTATTTTTGTGTATTTTGTTTTTTTTACTTTCATTCTAATACTCATTACCTGGCCACCTCAGAGAGAATATGAATTAAATTATTATATATACGTGTGTGTGTGTGTGTGTGTGTGTGTGTGTATACACACACACTTGCACACTTGGAATATTTTGCACCCAGGAATGGGCATAGCTCAGTCTTCTACATGTCAGATGTGTATATTTTTCAGAGGGACAAGGATTGGAACCGTCACTTCAGAATTGTTATGCTATGAAACATAAGTCAGTGTGTTGGCATGCCATTGGGTTTCATCATACAGTGTTTGGCAATAAAGTCTGTTCTCTTGGCTCTCAGTTTCCATCAGTATTAGTTAGCACTGTAACATGTTGATTAGCTTCACTTCACATGTGCTAGTTAATAGGTGCTGCAGAATTACCCCCACATATTTTCTGCCCCTCATGAGGAGTAATTCATTCTAAGAACACAGATAGGGCTCCAAAAAAAAATCAGTGAATTAATGTCATGGCTATTATGGGGATGTATATATATACTAGAAATAGGTTTTGATTAAGTAATTACACTAAGTATGAGCCAAAGGTTTACATTCATTGGAGGAGAGATGATTGAAGGCCAGAATGAAAACAATCACAAATAGGAGGTTTCAGGGGAAATTTGAGTGTAGATGGTGAGGATACTCCCAAGGCCATTTCTACAGCGAATCATTTCTATCAACATTTCCAACCAGAAAACAAAGATTTCTGGAGGCTCTGAAGTAGATCAAAATATTTGAAGAAGGGGATAAATAACAAAATTCACTTCCAAAGCCATAAAGAAAGTACCATACAGCCATACAGAAAATTCCTATAAAATGTTCTTTTGACTCTAATAGCTACAGGGAGATTCGTGGTTTTTATTTTATTTTATTTTATTTTATTTTATTTTATTTTTTAATTTATTTTATTTTTTTTAGATAGGTGTTTTTTTTTTAATTGAGATTTGCAGTAAATGTCTTAGAAAACTAATCTTTGGTATGTTTTGATTATGTGCATAGTAATTACAGGGAAATATAAATCACATAAAACAGTGCCAGTCATGTCATTGATCAGAGGGGAATTAAGGTGTGTTTCTCTCTCTCCCCCACCCTCATTTTCAGTGAGCTACATTCTTCTGTTTTCCTCTTCACCATGTTTTTGTGTAAGAGAGCTTTCTCTTTCTTCTGTTGTGAACATTTTCCTATCTCAGCATTCTTTTTAAATTCAAGAGACATTTCCCTTTGCAATGTACAATGAAAGGCAATTATGTTAGAAAATATCAGAGATGGCTTTGTCATGTCTGGTGCTATTAAATCATGTTGTGTCCCAAAGAGCTCAATAAATGAGGCTGAGGGAATGATTTTACAATTGAACGAGGCTTCCGCCAGATCTCCCAGCCTTCTCCAAAACTCCTTGAGGAGAGAGAGACCCAGGTGGTAGGTGGAAGTGGTTTTTTTTCCCCCCTAAAGGACTGTGGAGATTCTGGCAAACCTCTTGTAAGGCAGAGGTGGCATTTGCAAAAGGGGTCTTTGTAGTCTTTTTTTTTTTCTTTTCTTTTTTCTAGTATTTAATTTGAATTCAAGATGGTGGTAGGAATTGAAAAAGGAAGATTAATTGCTTAATAAATATTTACTGGCTACTGCGTACTGTGTAGAAGAATCTAGATTGAGATGAAAGACTGAATAAGACAGATGTATGCTGCCTGTCTTCACAGAATTACGTCATGGGAAGAAGCCATGAAACAAACCAATTTCACAATTATTTCATCGCAGTCTTGACAGGTATGATGGAGGACAGGATGCTAAAAAGCATAAAGGGACCTGAGCTTATTTTCTGATCTGGAAAGATTTTCTTGAGGATGCAGTGCAGGAACTATGCCATTTAGGATGACAAGTTGGTGAGACCAAAGAGGAGGAGAAGGGAGAGTATTCCAAGCAAAAAGAAGAGCCTGTGTTAAAGCCCTGCAGTAGGGATCATACTGCATCGTGTTTCTCAGTCTTTGGTCTACAGTTTGGCTCTAAAGTCTGGAAATATACCAGATCCGACCATGTTAGGTGACCCAGTTAATGCCCATACTTGAATGGCTAATAGAAGCCCACTCAAAAGGTTTTCCACAGAAAGAAGCACCATCCCATTATTGTAACAAAGTGGTATAGGACTGACCGAATAGAATTTTCCAAAACTGGAGTGAATGGCATGACTGTGTGGAATAGGCTTCATGTCCCCCAGTTCTGAATACTCTTGATTACTGTCTCTGTAGCATGCCCAAAGCACATGTTTCTTAAATGAAAATCAGAGGCACAAGTAATTTAGGGCAGAGCCTCAAAGACACATATGTAAAGATTGTTGGAAAGACATCAACATACTGTGTTTATCATAATTTTGCACAGTATATTGAACTACGTTTGCTAACGGGTGACTATTCACATTGAACAGATCACAATACTCTAATTGTCATGGATGTCATGTCACCAATGTCATGAAAACTGTCACGTATTGTAATATCAGGAAAACATTTAGTATGTGTCTGCGTCTGGGTTTCCAGGCTTGACAGCTATCCCGTTTTTCAGTTACTTGTTTTCTCAGTGGAACACTGGTATTCAGAAATCAGTAATTTGAAAACTTCTGATTCTTCTTCCTATTTTCTCATTCCTTGTTTGGTATTTCTTCTTGCCTGATGGAAACTGTGGAGTTCAGTGGGAGTTTTCCTGCAGTATAATTAGCCTCTCTATTTAATTTTATAATACAAACTCTGAACCAGAAGCTGGAGATAATGTGCCTGATTCAATTCATATATGTCAATTTCTTTTTAATTGTAATTCCTTTCTCCAGTTCTTCCCACTCTCACTGCCCAGGCACAGCTGAGACTCGGGTAATTACAAGACTTGCATGCCTACACTGTCAATTATACCTCCTGCTTTAGGATTAAATTCATTTATTATCATTGTTCTGATTATTAGTAATAATAACAGTCACCTTTCCCCAAACCTTTTCCTCTGAGACTCAAATCTGTGAATACTGGTTTTCATAGTCTTTGCTTCCAAACTTAGCTTGCAGTAATTTTTCACCCAGATGATTCCTTCCTTCTTAAATGGCATGGAGAATTCAATTTCCTATCTTGCATTTAAGTGCTATCTTAGATCATTTAGAAGGCAAGGCTTTCTTAAAGATTCCTCTTGATATGGGGAAATGGTATATTTCCTTTGAGTAGGATTCACCATCTAATGTATATCAATGATATCTTCTGTTGGTAACAAGACTACTGCTTTGAAGAAGTGTTTGAACTAGCAAAGGGCACCTGTCAGCTATCCAATCTCTTCCTTAGAAAGGCCCCAGGTCCTAGTCCTTAAAAGCACACATGGCTTTGACTCCCATGCTGACTCTAAAAGGAACTCTTATTTTTCTGCCTTTTTTGTTGGAGATGTCCCCAACACCATCACTAACAGAACAGGCACATGGTTCAAATAACTTAAAAATTGTATTGGCCCCTCAGCAACATGTTGATTCTTTCAAATTTCCCTCTGAGACTCAAATCTCAATATGCCTTCTGTGTTTTATTTTTTTCTAATTTTTATATTTATTTTTGAGACAGAGAGAGACAGAGCATGAGTGGGGGAGGGGCACAGAGAGAGGGAGACACAGAACCCAAAACAGGCTCCAGGCTCTGAGCTGTTGGCACAGAGCCTGACACGGGGCTCGAACCCACGAGCCATGAGATCATGACCTGAGCTGAAGTCGGACATTTAACTGACTGAGCCACCCAGGTGCCTCTACCTTCTGTGTTTAAAACTACTTTTGTAGTAAGATCACCCAGAAACTTTAAGGAATAAAGATCAGAGAGAGACTTGGTGGGAAGTCAAAGCTTTTGTTTTATTACCTTACACTTTATCTTTTTAGAAAATCAGAAGAAAGCAATGCAATTTAATTCTGAGTGTGTAAAATGTTTGTATTTTACATTATAAGTGTCTCTCAATAATACAGCTTTTGCAAATAATGCTCCCTGGACTTTCTAGAAGATTATGATGGCTCATCAGTAGGTTTAAGGTGCCCACGCTACTGTAGTGCCTTTTCTTATGTTGGTTTCGTTTTCTCACCAGGGCTCACTGATACAATTTCTTAATTGTCCCTATCTTGAACCATAGCCTCTTAGACCATCAGACCTTTGCCTATAAGATTAAGGGTTTGGCTCAGAATCCAAAAAATTGGACTGTGTTTCACAGGCCCAGCCTCTCAGCTCACCCATCCAACCAACATGAGTGGAGAGGGTAAGGTGATTCCTGCCATGGATCAAACACTCTTATAGACTCTGAAGTTGCAACAATTGTAATTGTTATTCTAGTTCTTATGGAACATACATTTTAAGAGCAGGAATGGAGACTGCCAATAAATAAAACAAGAGACTATAGTATTCTCTGACAAATGCTGTCAAGAAAATAAAGCAGGGAGACATCACAGAGGGTTGGTGATGGATGGGTAGCTACTTTAAGGACAGTCTCTCTAAAGAGGAGACATAATCTGAAACATAAGTGACTAGAAGACTCAGACATGTAAAATCTGGAGGAAGAATGACATAGGGAATGTGAAGGCCCTTAGTTGAGTGAGTTTGTTGGGTGAGTTTGAAAGAAGATAAGTAACGAAGATCTTGTATGAGAGGTGGACGGGGCCTTAATGATAAAGGGCCCGTACACCATACAAAGGAGCTATTTTGTTAAAGTTCATTGGCAACTATTAAAATGTCTTAAATAGTGGAGTGGCATGAGGTGATTTATGCTTTTTAAAGATCACTCATGCCACCGTGTTGGAAAAGATGAACAAGAGACAAGGCATAAATACCTGTTATGTGACTATTGCAACAGTTCAGGTAAGAGAGATAGTGGCTTCAGCTAGGATGGCAATAAGACACCCTCCCCTCTGCAATAACCCAGCTTGATGGCCTTGCCCTGCATTGCCCTGAACTGCTAAAGTTTCAGAGATTTAGCAGTCATATTCAGCATATTCAGCAATCATGAGTTTCTTTGAATTCCTGTACCTCTAAGTCTGCCTAGGTCAGTGCTCACTTTAGGAGAACCCCTTCATCCCCTTATTCAGAATCTTGTGCCCATCATCCTTCCACCCTGGCTTCTTCCCAAGCTTTTTGACATCATTTTATTGCCTTCATTTTCCAATGGTGTCATTAATATCATTCCTTTGGTCTGTAAATATATCCAGGACTTTCCCATCTTAAAAGCAAAATCTAGATAGTGAAAGCGCCTTCTATGAATCTGCTTCCTACCCCTTTCATCAACTACCTACTGTCTTCATATGAGAACACTGTTTCTATCCCTCATGCTCAAATTCCCAAAGTTGTTTAGACTTACACTGATTTTCCTTTCTAAATAAGTAATACATATGTATTGCAGAGAAAATCACAGTTACATAAATTCCAGTGTCACCTTCCAAGTAGAATCATACTTACAAGGCTTTATATCCCACCCCTGCCTCTTTTTCCTTTCTTATCTACTAATATTTCTCATTTGTACCTAGCATTCTAGTCATACCCTGCTATTCTTTTACAAATGTTGTTCTTTCTACTCAGGAACATGTAACGTGCACAAAACCATGTTTATTCATCTGTAAAATGAAGATAATACAGATACCAACATTTCCATAAGGTTATTGAGGATAAAAATGAGTTTATATATTTCAAAACTTTGGCTAGTGCCTGGTACATAGTAAGCACTCAGTAAATGTTAGTTATTATTATCATTATTGTTCTCTTTTATCGACCCTCTTTGCCTGTAAAAGTAGTAATTCCTCAAGACTCAGTTCAAATACTGTGTCTTTGGTGAGTTACCCACCTTCTCTGCCACTTGGTCTCACTCAGCTAACCCAGAGTTGGTGCCTTTATCTCAGGGCCTCTATAAGTGGTTTACTTGTAATGATGAACATGTATGCATACTTTATATAGACACCTCTTCATATTTCTCAGACAGGTAGATTAGGTAAGGAGTTTAAGGACCTTCACCATGTTTTAAACAAGCAGTGGTTGGTCTTGCTGTTTAACCCCTGAGCCTCCAGAGAACCCATCTGTGCTGCTGTGAGAGTCCATATTGACTCATCAGTTAGATTCCTAGTCCATTTCTAAGTCTTCCTTCCCATTGAGATACTTCAAGCTGATATAAATGAACCATAAATAAGTTACCTAAAGTAAAGAGGATTAAACCCATTATATTCTTCTCAGTATCATTCGAGTATTTCAACCAGGTAGAGAGAAAGAATTCTTCAGAATTGTGTTCTGTGTGTGTGTGTGTGTGTGTGTGTGTGTGTGTGTGTGTGTGTACATACCATGGGACATTTCTTTCTTAAGAAAATCAAAATTATATTAAGATAGATAAATGGTAAAAGTAAGGAGCTTTTCAAGCATGTTTGAAACCCCATTTTGGAAAATATGTGTAGACACAGAAAACTCAAGAGTTAAAATATTGAGTGAGTTTCACTCTGTATGTTTCTATATCTATGATAGTGGAGGCCATAAAAAACAGTATTTATCTGTATATGTGTTCTATATCGATGTGATCTATCTCTCTAATTAGATAGTCAATTATTTTTAAAGAGCTGCAAATAAGCCCTATAAGAATGTCATAAATTCATTCCATTTAGAAACATCTTGCAGATAAATTTTATTTTTATTCTTCCTACATCCTCCAGAAGCCTTAAAAGAACAACAACAAAAAAAATCTCACTACCCAACTAATTCCAGAAACAGATCATTACTGCCTCGTAGTATGTTAATCATACTTACCATTCCTTCTCCTTCAACATCATTATGCTTTGGGATAGAAAAGGTGGGTGGTGTGTAAGTCTCCTTGGAGAAATGAACAGTTGGAGCAGACAAGTTTCTCAAGAAATACAATGTGATTTTCATGCAGAAATTCCCAAGTAATAAAAAGGGGCTTGAAAATGGTGAAAATACATGATATATAAGCAGAATTATTAATAAGAGCACTGTATCTTTGGCTTCCATAGGACTTTTCAAGATGTAGACAAATTGGAGGTAGGCCAGAAAGAAGCAACAGAATTCAGTAGGGAATTGAAGGAAAGACTTATGAAGAAAGATTAAAGGGGCCAAATATGTAAAGTGAGAAGGGAGAAGAAAATGGTCTTTGGAGGTAGACATCGAAGGTTTTATGACATCTCTGCTACTTTATTATCCTATGATCCTAAGCAAGTTACTTAACCTTGCTAAGACCTATCTGTTAAGTGGGTATTAATATCTACCTTATAGGATTGACGTGAAGTTTACGAGTCAACTTGACATCCCTTTTTACCTATTTAACAGCTACTAAGTCCACCCCTCCTCTCTATTGTCACTGCCATTGTGTCATTACCTTAGTAGATTCATAGATGTTATCCTAGACTCCTGCCCATCCTCAGTAGTCCCCATAGTGTGACCAGTGTAACTTTTTGCAGAGCTTGTCTGAGGAAGCTGTCTCCTAGCTGAAAACTTCCAAAGGATCCCACTGCCTTCAGGGTAAAAAAAAAGTGATCTCCTTTGAATGGCCTACTCATGCTAGCATCTGCCTTCTTTCCAGTTGGAATTCCTATTACCCCACCCCTCAACATAATGCTTTAGTCATGCTGACTCTCTTATCAGCATGAATCCCCAAATGAATTTCCTCTTTTATGCCATAGACACACTGGTCTCTCTGCTGACAACCCAGCTCTTTCTCCCCCCCGCCCCCCAAAAAAACAGCTCAGATTTGGATACAGGTGCCTCTTCATGTGTTTATATAGTAATGGAACTTACCATTGTCCTACTATTAATTCTGTATTATAATTGTCTCTTCACATCTGCCTCTCCTAACAGACTTTAGGCTTCTTTTGGTCAGATACTTAGATTACTGCCTTCCTTGGCACACATCCAATGTATTTTTTTTAAATAAAAGAATGATAGATCAATGGAAGGATGAGTGGAGAGTAACAGAATACCTGGAATATCAGTTGATGTCGATTCTCTTCCTTTCAAGTAAGGAATGCACTGGTTGTCTCTAATAGCCATGATCTTGAATGAATTTAATTCAAAGCTATTTGTATGTATCGATATCTATACCATCCACCCTTGTCTGCCACTTTGGGAAGATATTGGGATCTCAGGGAAACAGAAGGAGTCTAGGAGACCTGGGACATATGTCCACACATATCAGAGAGAAATATAGTATAGTCTATATATAGTAGCCATGTGGTAATAGTGGAAAATATCCTAGGTAAATAGGTAGATGCAGATAGATATTTCTGAATAATTACAGATGCTTATCTTTACAACTAAGTGCTTTGTGAATTCTGGGAGCCTGACTGGAGAGAGGTGGAAGTGGGGACAAAGGGGACTGAAATGCAGGTACAGGGAGGAATGGGGGAGAGAAACAAAAACCAGACCTTTCCTTGTACACTTTCCTTCCGCTCCTCTGGGTGCTTGCCCGTTGTCCAGCTGTTTGACCTTAAAACACATGGCCAGTCCCCCTTGTCTAGAGTTTGCCCTAATTGTTGGGTGCATTGTAGCATTTCAGATGATCGATTGCTCATGCCAAGAGCAGAATGTTAAGATTCATGAAATTCGAATCCGCACCATTAATAACCTGAGCAGGGTTCTCATGTATCCTTTCCTTTTGTTCTCCCTGTTGCCAAGTCTCCATCCTCACTCTTGTGTGTGTGTGTGTGTGTGTGTGTGTGTGTGTGTGTGTGCGCGCGCGCGCGCGCGCAAGGGAGACAAATGAACTTCAGACGCAGCAATGAATTGCCACCAAAAAGTACACCACAGGGTCTTCTGTGTCCCTATGCAGCCATGTGATAAATTGCCATCTTTAGAATTAATTGTTACCTTCTCAGGAAGTGTTTATACTCATTTTTGTCTTTTTACTGGTTCACCAAATGATCCTCTAAGAAGAGCCAGACTTTCTTCCCCCCAACCCCTCAGGAGTTGCTACGAGGCAATAACACTATTTAATGGAGCCAACAGGCAGGAATGGTGCTTCCGTACCAATTCCGTACCAATTCCGCTTCAGCACACGAATTTAGTGTAAACCTAGGCTATGTCATTTCAAATGCCTTTTTAATAGAATAACTTGTTTCTCTTTTCTTTTGGCTCTGAGTTCAAATTTCTATGCCATTTTACTCCAAGCTGGATCTCTCAGGCTCAGGGAAGGAGGAATATTCTTTCAGCAAAGCACTTTCTTTTGTCAGATTGCTGCTATGTTCAAGAGCTGAAAGAAAAAGAGCTGTCTCTCCAGCACCTCTTTACAAACATTGCTAAGACGTCAGGTTTACACAGAAAGCACTAACACGCAAAAGTGGCTCAGTCCGTATGTTGTCCTCGGAGATAAGTTGCCTAAAACAGTCTACATAAAAGATGGCCCTTGATGGGTCCATGGGTGAGAATGAGCTTGAGCTGTGTTTGAGCTATATTTTTATCCACATCCTATCTCTCTAAGCCACAAAGATCCAGAAAGGTTACAATATATTCTTTGTAACTGGTACCTCTATTATGGCTGTAAAGGTAATATATTCAGTAGTTCTGAGTCAGGGATGGTTTTCACTACCCCACCCCACAAGGGAACTTTTGGCAATGTCTGGAAACATTTTTGGTTGTCACAGTTGAGGTGGGAAGAGCATGTGGATGTGCTACTGGTATCTAGTTAGTAGCTACCACAGACACGGCTACACATCCTATACCGTACATTCATAGCAAGTAAATCTACATGTCCTGCTTAATATGTTATGGGAAATACTCAAAAAGTATACCTTATGACTTCTATTCCCCAAGCATTAGGGATAAAAGCAATCAGTGTTTACTTTTGAGTTCTGACTCTGTGCAAAGCTGTATGATAACTACAAAACAATGGCATGACCGTGCCCTTAAGGGACTTAGAGTCTACTGGAGAAACTTTAAATCTAGTAGGAAACTAAAGCACCTGTACCAACACTGAGTGACATCCAACAAGCTTAAATTCAGAGATGAATTTGATGATGTAGTGAAGGCTGAAAGTTTTAAGAAGACTTAATGGAGAAAGGAATTTGACCAGAGTCTCAAGGTAACTAAATAAGGAGGCAGAGAGGTGGGATTGACCATGATGATGTGTGCATGGAAGGGGTAAGAGGGCGGAGAGCCTGGGATAAGGAAGGGAAGCCCAGTTTCCTGCACTCATTGGCAACCCTTCAAGCATTGCCTGACAAGTGCCAGCTGGAGAATTGCAGAACCATTTGGGAGATCAAAGAGGAAATGTCTATATGTTTTTCAAATCTTTTCAGGACTATTTCTTAGAATAGCTGTCTCTGGTCTTGAAAAATGGGTAAAAATAAGATGTAGGCCAAAAAATTTAGAATTCCTGAGGGACTTTTACATAGACACATGTCTGAGAATTTCCCCCTCAGAAAACAAGACAAGGCAAAAATGACAAGCTTGGAAGATGGTCAATCTTTGGCACTCCTTTTGTTTCAGAGTAGCAGAAGTGAGGTTTTAGACAAACATACCTTAACATGAGTTTCTTAAGGAAACCTGCAATCAATTTGTGACTTCCTTCTTTCTTAGTCAGGCATATCCCTCACTATTCTTCTTTACCTCCAGCTCCTATTGGCTGTCAGATGGGAGTGTGGCTTTAGATAGGGACCGTAGGATTGGAAGTGGAGACTTGAATTCCATTTCTTATTCTCCACTATCTAGCTGAGTGACATTGGTCAAAACTGCCAGTGTAGGATTGGACTGGGCTAACTCACATTTAGCTCTAACTTTATGTATCTGTTCCCTCATTGACTTTCCTGTTCCATTCAAAGGGGTTAAAGAAAATGCGTATCCTAGGTACATTTTGTGATGTTTCAGTGAAAGGTTGAAATGAGCAGTGTCAGCAGCCTTATGTTCTCACTGGCGGTCCGGTATACCTTGTGAATAAGCACCAGTTTCTGTTACTGGATCTCATTCACAGCATATTTATAAAGTCATACCTCTACAGTGTTTCTTGACAGAGATTCTGGAAGGGGAAAAATGGCAGTGCAGTTGTTGGCTAACATCTGGTTGTACTTTTTGCACAAGGGGATAGCCCCAAGGAGAATTGTTCCAAGGCACGAAGCTAATCTGATTCATATCTCTACCTAGAGGCACTTAAAGAAACTGTCAGCTCCCAAAGTGACAAATTTGAGTCCCAGGGACCTTGCAGAAGTGGAGTGAGTTCAGACACATTTGGGGGGAAATTCCTACTATCTTTTCAAGGGAAAGACTTCTGAAAAATTTTTGCCAATCTCTTCTTTACATCCTCCACTCACAGATGGAGGCTGGACTTTTCTATTTCTCTTCTTCTCTAATTTGTCTATTTAAAAAAGAAAAATTTGGGGAACGTGGGTAGTCAGCTGAGCATCCAATTCTTGATTTTGTCTCAGGTCATGATCCCAGGGTCGAGGGATCGAGCCCTGCAGTGGGTTCCACACTGAGCATGGAGCTTGCTTAAGATTCTCTCTCTCTCTCTCTCTCTCTCTCTCTCTCTCTCTCTCTCTCCCTCCCTCCCTCCCTCTCTCCCTCTCTCCCTCTCTCCCTCTGCCCCTTTCCCCTGCTTTCTCTCTCTCTTTCTCTCCCTCTCTGTCAAAAAAAATTTTTTTAATGGAAAATCAGTCATGTGACTTAGAGACCTAGCTTTAAGGCCTTAGCAAGGGTTTGCTTTAAAACATCTCCTCTGACTGACTTTCAGAACTCAAGGGATAGCTGCCTTAGAAGTATTAGTGTAGTTTTCTCTATCAGAAAATCGGCATGCTCTGTCTGGATAAGAATATTTTGTTACAGAACTGCTTCCACATCACTTCCTTCCATCATGATAATTCAACTAGAAAAAATAATTGTAAATGCTCTACTTGCAATACTTGTACATTGACCACAACATGTTAATTAAACAAAAGGACTGAATGCTGAATCTGAAGTGCATAGAGTTGCTCTTTTAATTGACTTGTACAACTTGGTTGCTAAGTGCTAAGAGTGTTGTAATTACTTAATCTGAATTATCTACTGAGTATAACAATCATTTCCCTGAATGTGCCGTTCACTGGGTGCTGAGAGCTTTACCCATACCATACTATTACTTCCTCAGTTTACAAGTTGAGGGAAGCAAAGTGCAAGTCGAATGATGTGTTGAAAATCCAAGGGAATAAATGCCTTTTGTTTAATCCCTTGATGAAAATCTCTTTAGGCTTTGGATTACAAAAAAACAAATATAGTCATTGTTCTCTGACGATACAGGTTCATGCAGTAGGGCAGCTTCCTCATTGTGATTTTCAAGCAATTACACATGAGGTGGATGACAAGGGGCAAGAGATTGCCTTGAGGTCAAGAGGCCAATGTCCACTTCTCACATAAGTCATGCGACTGGCAAGTTTACCCTGTTTCTCCATTTGCTGTGTTGCTGGGGAGATGAAAAATAATTTACATAAAGTGCCTGGCATAGTGTCTAGCAAATTGTGAGGATTCAGTAAATGTTGCTGATACTATTTTTGGTACTGATACCTAGCCATATAAGCACATAGCGCTGAAGAAGATTACACTACACTGATACGGTAGCATTCCTAGATATTTGCTGTATGAAATAGATTTCTGATAAACTTAGCATTTGCTGCTTTCTACTTTCAGAATAATAAAAATAAATAAATATTTCATCTTTGTCCCTGTTCCTGGCACAGAGCTACTAAAATCCATTGGAATTTCCTGAGTGAAAGGAGTATCTTTGCTATTCATAGCAAGCCTCTTTCAGTAACACCTAAATTTAACCCCAAGCAAGAGTTTTGAAGTGTATCCTAGATAACCTCAGGGTGCGGCTGGTCTCCAAAAGACCAGGTGATTAGAGGGTGGGAATTTTGAGTTCCAACCAGGAACTTAAGGGAAGGAAGGAGATGGGGGGTGGGGGGGGTGCGGTGGGACTGGAGATGGAGCTTTATAAAAACCCGGAAACAATGAGATGCAGAGAGCTTCCAAATTGGTGAACATGCCCACGTGCCAGAAGGGTAATTTACCCCCAGTCCAGGGGGACACAGGTTCTGCACTTAGGACACTTCTGGACCTTGTCCTATGTACCTCTTAATCTAGCTGTTCAATTGTATTCTTTATAGTAATCTTTAAACATTGTATATATATATATATATATATATATATATATAGAGAGAGAGAGAGAGAGAGAGAGAGAGAGAGAGAAAACATTAAGTAACATAGAGAGAGAAAACATTAAGTTATATATATATATATATATATTAAACATTAAGTGTCTTTCTGAGTTCTATGAGCCATTTGAGAAAATTATCAAAACTTAAGGAGGGTGTGGAAAGTTTGTAGCCATGGGAAGCGTGGGAACTTAGTACCTGGGACTGGCAGCTAAAGTGGGGATAGTCTTGTGGGTCAGAGCCCTTAAGCCTGTGGGCTCCAATGCTAACTCTAAGTAGTTAGTGTCAGAACTCAATTTCATTGTAGGAAACTCAGGTGATGTCTGACGAACTGGAGAATTGGTTGTTGGTGTTGAAAATGCCCCAGACTACTAAAATCTGAGTGAATCCACAGTAACAATACAGTCTATTTATTTAAACCTTCAGCTGGTTGACTTCTGGTTAATTGTAGTTTTATGAAATTGATGGTTATGGGCAGCTAGTTTTAAAGGAACCATGAGCATTGTCCATATAGAAAATCCTTGCTAGCTACTCATGCTATAGACACAGGAGATGTTATTTTCTGAAATAAAGATGTGCTCTTCTGGAGACCTATCCAGTCGTGTGTTACCACTTGGGGTCACTTCAGCTTTTCAGTAAAGAGCAAGGGACAGTAACTGCAACCACAGGGTAGCAGAGAACTTGCCTGTTGTCAGTCCCAGAATGACATAAATGTAGAGGAGCACAGCCCCAACAACTTATTTGTTTCAGGTTGCAGACTCATGTACGCCCGCAGGTGACTAGATGTAAGGAAAACCTTGGGTGGCCTAACCTTTGAGGCTAAGAAATTGCATTGGCTGATGTCTCATTTCTCTTGCCTTTGGCTTTACTTCATCGGCTATGAATGACCCCTATTTTCTCATAGCTGCTTTATGGCAATAAAAATAACTCCCACTATGCAAATATTATACTCTTCTTTTTGGCCTAAAGGGAAACTGCTGCAAGAAAAATCCTGGATTTTTTTTTTCTTTTATCCAGATCTTAAAGGAAAGGCCAGGTTAGGAACCACCCTTGAGTCAGCCCCATATCGAAAGGTAGGATCCTTCCTGACAGAGCCCTGGGTGAGGAAGGCAAGGCAATTCTCATGTGGGCATATCAGATACTGACATTGCACGGGGCTCCCCTGTGCAGGAGAAATGGACCCCTGGTGTCAACTGAGAGGAATCTTCTCCCTGAAGCGCAGTGGGAGTGTTTCTTTGAAGCTTTACACAACTCAGCTTCTGCTTTAGGGCAAAACAGGTTACAGCTAGAATAGTCCTGCAGTATGTTAACTGAATAGGTGTTTCTACTGCACCTTTAATTTAGGAGAAAATTTAAAGCAAAAAATGACTGCATAGAACTGCATGTTTAAAATTTAGACCAACTAGCTGAAGGCCTATAAGCCTTCCTTCTTCAAACCTGGGGTGGGGGGAGCCTGCCATGAGCATGGTGTTAGGTGGCTCCAACATTTTCAGGGCAGAACCAGGCTGGAACTAGAGCCCATCCTGTTGACATCTGCCAAAATCTGTCCCCTGCCAGGAAGCAGCTTCCCTTCCTCCCCAATTGCTTTGTCTTAAGAGGAGAAGGTCATTGGTGCCCACCGTTTCCAGGGCAGCCCTTGGCACGAGCAGTGGGTGCCTTTGAAAGGCAGACTGCAACAGGAAGACTTTGAAAGCAAGAAGTAGCTTTTTCATCTTTGCAGGCCCAGCCGGAACACTGGTTCCTGTGCAGTACAAGCAGTTTCAAAGTTATCTCCCATGCTGATAGGAATGTGATAACATGGAGCAGAGAGGTGCCATAATGATTTCCTTTCAAATGGCTGCCTCCCCATTTATCTTTGCACACTGTCAAAGACTGATATGGTCGGGAGTTAGCAGTGGCATGGAATAATTAATCTCGCACTGGGGAAGTAAGTTCCTCATTTGTCTCCTGAGAAATTAGCACTGAGTTGACAGGAAAAGTAGATGATACAATGAGAAAGGAGAAGGGGTGTGGTATTTTTAACTCCCGGTGAAAAATTGTAAAGTTTTGGTTGAGCACCTACTATGTGCCAAGTGCCGGGGATACTGATGATTCCTACGCTAGAAAAACTCATAGCCTCTACGAGGTCATGTATTATTTTTAAATACCTGTGACTTTTACAAAATGCCCAAGGGATATTATGGTGATACTTGTACCATCACCTAAAGAAGAGCTGAATTTCACTGAGTTCACCAGTTATTGGAAAGGCTTAACCTCTATAACAAAGAACCACCACCACCACCAATATCAAGTGGCTTAATAAGGTAACGATCCACAGCTTAGGGGTCTGGGACTAGCAGACCATTCTGCCACTCCTAACATGTGGCTCCCATCCCTGGATGCAAGCTTTCCTATTTTCCAGCCAGTGGGGAGAGGAAGAGGGAAAGAACATGCCTTAACATGTTTAAGGGTAAGACCCTGAAGCAGCACTCATCACTCTGCTTCTATTGCATAAGGCTACACTTGTCTGCACAGCAAGAAAGGCAAGAAAATAGTCACTAGCTGGAGAGCCGTGTATCTTGCGTAAAACTTTTTAAGGTGTTCTCTTCCACGGCAGCCATGGGAAGCTAGGCATTTGGAACAATAAACAGTCTCTGCCACAGAGATATTAGATAAATTCATTTTTACTTCTCTAAATTTCTAGCAACTCACCTCGTAAATGAGGGTATTGAAGGAGGTGAGCTCTGCAATCCACTTCAGTTCCAGAGTCAAGATAACAGCAGAAGGTTTCTTCCCCAGGCTCTGCCATGCAGGAGGCACAGTGACGGACTTTGTGCTGGGAATTTTGTTTCGAGCTGGTTTCTTTTATTTGGAAATATCAGGTGCTGACCTTACTCTGGATTCAAATGAGAGCAGGTCATGGCTCTAAGAAGCAGCTTCTGGAAAGAATCAAGCCTGTAATCCTCTTTCTTTGAGGTTGTAAATGCACTAACTGAGCCAAGCAAAACAATGGTGTGATCCATGGGAAACAGAAGCAAGATATTTTCCTTAGACAGTGGTGGGTAGCCAGGGAAGCCTTCTGTTGTAGAGAGAGCAACAAAGACATGTTTCCTCAGAAGAAAGAGAGATGCTGATCTGAGGAATAAAGCATAGGACCAAAGGAAGCATATACATGGGTTCAATGGCCAAGACAAGCAGCCAGATTACACTACCATGGAATCTATTGCTGAGTGGCTTCTCCTACTTGAAGAGATAGTATTTTCTACAAGAGCCAGGAAATGTAGGCCACAGCTTCCTAGAGGGTGCCTTTGGAACTTTGGTGAGCCAAACCAGGTTGCAGACCCATCTCTTTAGCTTGAGGTGACTGAGCATGGCCTGAGGTCACCCAAGTCCCGGGAAAGTTCCCTCCAACCATGTAAGCCTCCTGAACTCCCTCATTTCCTATATGTACTGTGATGTGGAAAAGATTGCAAAGCATTTGATAGAGGCTACCACTGAGGGTGTTCCATGCTTGGGAGGTAGCTCAGCTGGTCACTCTGGTGATTTAAATAAATTGTCTCACGGAGATGCACTGGCAAATCAGGGCTGGCATTTCGATTTCCTCTGTAAGGTGAATTGTCGAAAGAGGTTCATTATAATGATTAAGATTTATGCAGTGAGTACATTTTCTTTTCCCTGTATCCTGTTACATTCCTTGTATTTTATGACCAAAACATGAGTTCTAGATATTAACTATTTGATTCCAAAAAATATGCTCCTAAATGAGTTATTTAGAAGTCAGAATTTAATAAGTGGAATCTTTTTTTTAATGTGCCGGATTTTAAAAACAAATTTAAAGGAAACTTACTGCAACTTCTTTAACAGAATGAATAACATACCCCAAAAACCTAAATATTGGCTTTGACACAGTCAGTAAATTAACTCTTTGGCTTTAGGCAGATGTCTTCCCTCTCTGTAAAGGAAAGTCGGTTTCCTCCACTGTAAAATGATTCTCAGTAGGGATGGGGCATTAGCAAAGTGATCTGACCGTCTACTCTATTCTTCTGATTTGATGTTCCACAACTCAGAATACATTGAATGAAAATCTCCCACTATAGGAAGCAATGTGTGGGTTGCTACAGAGTGTGGTTTCTGTGGTCAGAGTAGAGAAAAACGGTGTTGTTTTTGAGCTCTTGACTCAACTGCACAGGGTAGATCGAATGAACAGAGCAAACCTCAGCCACTTGTTCTGCTTCTGGCCAGTTTGCTCCTCCAGAAATTTCCCAAATTACAAGGCCAAAGTAGCTATTAGCTATGACAGAGACACCTCATAAATTGTTAAAAAGAGCTCAAGTTTAAAGAAATGCCTTTTTTTTCTGAGTGGTGATTTTACTTGGGTTTCAGTCATTTCTTCTGACTTTGTATTTTAAAAATATTTCACAAAAACATCCAGAGAAATGATAAATAATAAAGCATTCTTTAAGCCACGCCATCTTGCCTAGTACTGATCATTATTATTTTCTGATTTTTACATCCGTTTCTTTCAGATAATATGTTCTTACTCATTAAAAAAAAAAAACTATCATAAATTGGAAGCTACCGTTTAAATACAAAACTCTTAACTGAGAAAATGAACCTGAACTCATTAAATATTTCTACACAATGAGTTTCTTGGCTCTCCAAATGACCCATTTTTCCTTTCTTTTTTTTTATTATAATTTTCCTTTTTTTTAATCTCTGATTTTCCTTTTTGTTAAATTACAATTACCTAGATTATCCTCACTCTTCTTCTATTTATTGTAGCCCCAATTGTAATGTATCTGCTTTTGTGGCTTTTCTATAGTATTTGAAATGTAATTAATTAAATGACTCTAATTAATTGAATATAAGCTCTTTATCAATTAATATAATTTGAATATATACCTACCCTTTTATTCTTAATTGGATATAATCCCCTATTTTTTCCCCTCACGTCCCCTAATAAGCTCCACCTATAAGTATAAAAAGAGAAGTGAAATGAACTGGTCACATTTTTGTGCCTGTTCTTGCCCTTTTGTTTCCATTTCTGCCTCTAGCACATAGTCACATGGCAAACTGGATTTTTTCTGAGCCCATGGTATGTATTGTACATTACTTACTCTTAGATTCTCCATTTTTATCACTAGGGTTCTTTCCTGGGCACCACGTCCTTGAGATGCCCCTATGTCTGATAAGGTAACTCAGGCTGAGGTCATTATAATCAATAAGGTCTATATGTTTATCCTAAATTCAATCTAGTAACTTAGTTGTTTTAATTGAAAATTGTACGTCCTGTGTGTATGGGTAAGGGAGGGGTCTGAGCAAAGGGAAAACAGGGATATTTCTTGTGAGGTCCTACCTGGCGGGCTTAAATTGTGCCACGCAGGTTTGCATCTCACCTGCTTATATGTAAGGCCAGCCTTGTCTGTTAGGCAAGAGGAAATTTAATTTGCAGCCTGTTTTATTAAAGGATAAATTAAGGTACCAAGTGGGAATTGAAATCATCTAAGGTAATGCAACATTGGAACTTGCCTAGATTTAAAACTGGGTCTTTTGTGAGTTTCATTCATAATGACACCATAATAATAGCTACATGTGTTAAGCACTTATGATCCAGGGACTGTTTAACATACTTTTACATTTATTAACTCACTTAATTCCCATAACACCCTTATGAATAAGATTCTCTTGTCTCCATTTTATGTATGAGAAAACTGAGGGGGTAAAAAAGCATACGAAGCTTGTCTCGGTTCATATAGCTGATAGACTTTAGAGATGGGATTTGCACCCGTATACTGTTAATCACTATTTATACTGTATTAATGTGGTTTGGTGAAAAAGATACAGACAGCAGTGACTCGGGCTCAAAGGGAACTGCTCGAACCCATATTTTGGTATTAGTATTAACACCAACAGGATCAGCTGTTAAATAAATATTATATATAAGGGTCTTGCCCTTGGATAAAATTAAATATTTCTCATGAATCTACTACTGTGACCAAACTTCAAAATACGTGGTGGATGAATAATTAAATCTAGATGTCTCAACCAGCAACAGCAGCAGCAAAGACTGGAGGTGGGGGTGAAGGGAAGATAGGAGTAATAGACATTCACAGCATTCACAAAAAGCATGATAACTAATTTTAAAATAAAAGTGTGTTTTACTTTTATGCTAATTGCACTAATCCTAAGAATTGCAAATAAAAAAAAAAAGCCCACCTGCCATTTAACAGCCAGCAATATAAAAACCTTACCGTGTCAAGTGTCATATGCATAACTGAATTCACAATTTGGTTTTCTTAAGGAGAAATAATTTAGTTATCATTAAGCCTTTTAGGAAACTTGTTTTAATAATGTTCTTTGGTTATCAGGGGTATCATGTTTCCTTCAGGCAAAGAAGAGAAAATGTGCAGCTAAAACCTTTACTGTATGTGATAATGAAGTTGGTCCATTTTGGTACAGGATTGCCACAATTCTTTTTCACTCAACATGAACAGAGGTGTGAAAGCAGGCGGTTTCTCTAACTGTAGGAAATTGCTGAATTCACAGATTTCTATCTCAACACAATGAACTGGCTATATGTTATATGAGGCTCAAATTTGTTGTTGGTTGTTTATGACTATCATTTTTTTTTTTTAATTTTTTTTTTCAACGTTTATTTATTTTTGGGACAGAGAGAGACAGAGCATGAACGGGAGAGGGGCAGAGAGAGAGGGAGACACAGAATCGGAAACAGGCTCCAGGCTCCGAGCCATCAGCCCAGAGCCTGACGCGGGGCCCGAACCCACAGACCGCGAGATCGTGACCCGGCTGAAGTCGGACGCTTAACCGACTGCGCCACCCAGGCGCCCCATGACTATCATTTTTTGACGGAATAATAGTTGGGAGCATAAAAACTCGTAAGAGAAGATGTTTGTACCACATGTGTGTGTTTTTTTTTTCATTACAGTAGGTGAGAAGGGTTAAAAAAAAAAGTATCTAAGTTTATCTTCATACTTGTGCCCCTATTTCCCTGTGTGATTTATTCCTGCCACTAGAGAAACCAAAGTATTCCATTGCCTTGCTTGCTCTGAGAATATGCCAGGAGCTGGTCCCTATTGTGATACAATTAATTAAATCTATAAACATGATGCTAGGTAACTTTAATATAGTCCCATCACCACAACATTTTCTGGATCATTTATTTAATATTCATTGACTCACAGTCACTGAAGGCACCAAATCTTTTATCAAATATCTTTCATTGGGGATGGTAAAAATTTATTTGGAACAGCTCCTGATCTGTACATTCCCCTACCTTGTGCATTTCCAAGCAGACTTATTTCTCCTCTTCATTTCTTTGCCAACCCAGCCACCACTCCAATATTCCTTTATATTTTATAAACTCTTTTCTGCTGTTGGTAAAAAGGGAATCCAATTTCTACACTCTGGAATTCTGTTTCAAAGTGCTGATTTTTAATTGAGGGACCAAGGCAGGATGTAGGGTGTGTCAATTTGGGAATGCTGAATGACTGAAATGTCATGACATTTACAATCCAGATGTCATGGCAAGCTGGGAGACAAGGCAGCTTGGTAGATAATTAGATGGCAGATGTCCAAGTAGTTTCACACGATACACATTATTTTTTGTATATTTGAGACTCAGGACCCCAGCCCTGAACGATAAGTGAGAAATCACCTCACCCATACCATTTAAAAAAAACAAAAACAAACAAACAAACAAAAAAAACAAATTAGGTCTCATAGTTTTATTGCCTTTTAAAAGTGTATTTATTGGAAATAGCATACCTAAGAAAACATAAATCACTTAAAATTGTTATGGTTGGTTATATCTCTATGAAAGGAAATATATTGATAATCATCATTTTTTACTTTTTTCAAAAATTAAACTCTTACATTTCTACAAATGAGGAAACTGAGGCCCAGGGGAGTTAAGTGATTTCTAAGATCAATTTCTAATTGGTGGTGGAAATGAGACAAGAATCCCTGATTCTCATGCTAGCATTCTTACTAGAAATACCTTATTCTCTCTTTTTTTAAATAAAAAAATTTCCCTCAGCTTTATTGAGATATAACTGACATATAACATTGTATAAGTTTAAGGTATACAACGTGTTGATTTGATATATACTACCAAGTGATTAGTGCTAGAACTGGCTATAACACCTCCATCAGGCCACATAATTACCATTTCTTTTTTGTGGTGAGAACATTTAATATCTACTCTCTCAACAACTTTCAAGTATATAATACAGTATTATTAACTATAATCACCAGGCTGTACGTTAGATCCCCAGAACTTATTCATCTTATAACTGGAAATTTGCATTCTTTGATCATTCCCCTATTTCTCCTGCCCACCCCCCCTCCAAACTCTTGAATTCAGTTATAAGTACAAGGAATCCCACTCTTTGATTCCCTTCTGAGTAAATGCTTGAACCATATCCCCAGTGGCTCCTTGAGAGAGCTGGGTACAAAGCTTTAAAGCCTTGGTGGAAAGCCTGATTAAACCTACGTGGTACCAACGCAATAGCCTAAAGTGTGGAACAATACTAGTTGGTGGGATTCATTATTTAATTTAAAAAGTGCTTGGGAGAAAATGTAATAGATTCACTGCCTAGCTGTTCTTGAGTCCCATCTATTGAACCCCCTATTCCTGATATACATACAGTCTTATAATTCTAGAATAGTAAGGTTTGTTGGATGTCCCTAGCATTTTCCATATATTTAATGCTTCACATCCAAGACCCTGTGGTTTGAAGGCAAAAGCCAAATCTATAACCACGTTTATGGTTTTATATACAAATTTGGAAAAAGGAGTAATTATTTTATAAAGCAAATACATTACTTGCCAATTAATACACAAGAATAATTAGGGGTGCATGGGTGGTTCAGTGGTGGGCGTCCGACTTTAGCTCAGGTCATGATCTCGCGGTTCATGAGTTCAAGCCCCGCATTGGGCTCTGTGCTGACAGCTCAGAGCCTGGAGCCTGCTTTGGATTCTATGCCTCCCTCTCTCTCTGCTTTTCCCCCACTCACACTCTGTCTCTCTCTCTCAAAAATAAATAAACATTAAAAAAAAATTTTTAAAGAATAATTTTCTTTTTTCATAGCTACAGGAGAGCTAACTATATTTATAACATTTCAGAATGATGTTCCAGTTGAAGAGAAACATCTCTTGAAAAATCAGACTTTAAAGTCTCAGAATTCCTGGGCTTGACATTGACTTAAGCTCATTGTCGGTGGAAAGGAAAATTTTAGGAAAGTCTGTTCACCTGTCTTGTGAGTTATGGAACTGGGGGGAAAAATGGGTTTTCCATACTGCCCAGAGGTATTTTGTGTACATACACCTCAAAAGCAACTAAAATTTCAAACCTCAAACTTCGCACAGAGCTGTTGTCCTCTGAGGAATAGTTGGATATAAGTCAGAGAGGATTGACTGGAAAAGAACAAGGTTATAAAGTGTCTGAACACTTCATGTGAGGATTCTGAAGAACTTCTGTAGTGCTGAAGTTGCATTTTTTACTCTGATTTAAGAGGGTGTTTGAGGGGAAAGTCTTTCCATTACTCAAGTTATGGCTGGTTTCTGCTGCTGTGTCCTGCTCAGTTCCCTGTCCTATTACCCTGTAGTCTTTTATGAGGGCCTGATGACTCTCATCAATGAATTCCACCTTGCCCTTGGCTTGGGCCCATCTTGTTCTGGGGCAGGAAGGAGTTTGGCCCAGTCTTGCTGCTGGTTCCTCATGGACTTCTGGAAGTCAATACTTCAGTCACTTACTTTTCTTGAAGGGAACATCTCTGTTTTTCTTATCATACCAGGATGCCAGTTACTGGAGTCCTACCTTACTCCATTGATCTGGTACCTTCATGAATAGTCTTCTTCAACTAGCTGAGTCTAGCTTAGCATGATCTTGTATTTCCTAGTAGCCAATTTTAAAAATTAAAAAGAAACAAACTAAATTAATTTTAAGAATATAATAAGGTAGATTTTATTATATCTTCTGAACTAAAATACCACCAATACAATTTCCATGAATGCTGCGGAGGGTGAGTATGCCAACCTAACCTAGATGAGTTGTCAGAATGTATATTTTGAATTACTTATTTATGTATTTATTTATTTATAGAGAGAAAGAGCATGTGCATACACAGGTAAGTGGGGAAGGGGCAGAGAGAGAGGGAGAGAGAATCCCAAGCAGGCTTCACGCTGTCAGCACAGAGCCCAACACAGGCCTTGGTCTTATGAACCGCAAGACCATGAACTGAGCCGAAACCAAGAATCAGATGCTTGACCCACTGAGCCACTCAAATGCACCTTGAAATATTAGTTTAGAAGATTCCTTGATTTTCCTGGTTTGGTCAAATATGTTTAACAAATTTTGTATTTGACTTGCAGAAGTGTGCAAGGAGAGGTACAATGCTAGACAACAAAATAAATGAGAGCATCCTCTGCTGAATGCTTAGGTCTATCAATAACGTGTATGAAGATGTATGTGTAGATGTATTTGAATAGGGCTTATAAAATAACAGGGCTGACTCCACAGGTGAGAGAAGACATGTAGCTTCTTAATAAACTTGAAATGACTAACATATCCCTCCAAAACGAATCATTAGCTGTGTCCACATGGCTCGAAAACTAGTGGATTAAAAAGTAAAAAGCTTCACTTAATCCTCTCAGCTGTTTGATATACATCAAGCATCCAGATGTTGAAAACATCCAAGCTGCAATTTAGAAGTTTTACACTTGCATATATTATTACTTTTCTCAGAGACCATACTTTTCAATTTACTCCTTAAAAATGTAGTAACATCTTTCCAGATTCATGGAAGTCTCTCTCATTGGCCTGTGACCTCTTTATTTGGTGCGGGTGTTGAGAAACATAGTTTTTGTAATGTTATTTTAGTTACTTAGCAGTTACCCACCAATAACTTAGATTATGTTTAACAAGTGCAACCTAATATTAATGTTATTCTGAAGCTGCTTCAAATGGGGCGCCTGGGTGGCTCAGTCGGTTGAGCGTCTGTCTTCGGCTCGGGTCATGATCTCGCAGTTCGTGAGTTTGAGCCCCACGTCAGGTTCTGTGCTGACAGCTCAGAGCCTGGAGCCTGCTTCTGATTCTGTGCTTCCCTCTCTCTCTGCTCCTCCCCCACTCACGCTCTGTCTCTTTCTCTCTCCAAAATAAATAAACATTAAAATAAAAAAAAAGATTCTTAAGGTTGCTTCAACTAAATAATGGAAAATTTGACATACCTAATAAAATTAAAATTTGAGTTATCTACTGTCAGATCTTCTATGCCACTGACCTCCTTTTTACTAAAGTGATTAAAAACATTGACTGCAGTAGTATTTTATTGCTATCAGCAACTATTATGCCACGGTATATATCTTTATTTCTGCCACATATATTATGTCTCAGCATGGAGTTTATATCTTGCATTTCATTTTAACAATTTTCTAATTGCTGTCACGTTTTGTCAGGTTGCGTATTTTGTGGCCTACAACATTGATTTCATCTTAATGTCACCAGTGGGAATTGATGATCCTAGGCTTGGCATAATATTAATTAAATCCATATGTCACATCATTGTGCAGTGTTCTTATGAAAATATTCTAATACTTAAATGCAAGTTGAGGTTACTTATGAAAATGGTGGACTTCATATGGAGTCCATCATGCAGTAAAAGTGTTTTGAAACCTGGGATGAATGGGTTTAGACCAACATTGATATTAAAGGCCAGGTCTTTTTCATATGAAATTCGTATCTAAGGGCGCCAGCGTGGCTCAGTCTGTTAAGTGTCTGACTCTTGATTTTAGCTCAGATCATGATCTCATGGTCCGTGAGTTCGAGCCCCACATGGAGCTCTGTGCTGGAAATGCAGGGACTCTCTCTCTCTTTCTCTCTCTTTTTCTCCATCTCTCAATATAAATACATAAACATTAAAAAATTCATATCTACGCTAGCAACTTGACATTCAGAATCCCACAAGGAAGTATAGCTGGACATGTTACCCCAGGTGTCTTGAGAAAGTACATTAGCCCACCTGTGTGTAGTAGGCTGAAAAACGTCCCCCAAAGATACCAAGTCCGAATTCCTGGAACCTGTAAGTTTTGCCTCGTGTGGAAAATGGGCCTTTACAAGAGTGACTAAGTTGTGGATTGTGAGATGAGATAACCCTAGATTATGTGTGTAGGACCTAAATATCATTGTAAGTAAACCGAGGAGAGAGAAGCAGAGGAGACTCTCCGCATGCACAGAGGAGAAGGAGGTGTGAAGATGTCGCTGATAGTAGAGTGATGCAGCCACAAGTCATGGAATGCTGGCATCCAACAGCAGCCGGGACAGTCAAGAAACCAGCTCTCCCTCAGGGCCTCCAGAGAGAGTGCAGCTCTTCTGATGCCCTTACTTCAGCTAAATGATAGTGATTTGGGACTTCTGGTCTCCAGAACTATAAGGGAATAAATTTTAGTTTTAAGCCATCCAATTGGTGTTGTTACAGGAACCATAGGACACTAATACATCAGACACTTTAAGTGATAACAACAGCAGTAATTACCCAGAAAAGACAAAACATATAAAGTGGGAGCGTATGTATTTTTAGAAAGTTCTATTACTCTAACATACAGTGTAAATAGAAACAGGTCTTAGTATAAAAATTGCGGTTTCAAAGTAAGTCTCCTGATCTCCCATTCCAAGTGCCCTGATCATCTTAAGCTGTTCTTATTTAGAAATTCTGAAGCCGTCACTGCCTGCCTATGGGTTGGGTTGAAGTGAAGACACACTGGTCTTTCAAGGGTCTATGGTATGACAGTGAAACAGAATGGAAGAATTCAAAGTCATAGCCTGGAGCTAACCAATACCTGAGAAAGTTAACAATTGGATAAGGTCCATAGTGCAAGTGTGAGAGAGTCATTGAGAATTCTGCCCTCAGATGGAAAGACCGGCGCCAGGCTGTCTTACCTGTTGTGGTCAGCCTCTGCTACGAGGGCAGTGCTAGCTACTAGAAAGGGCATTCTGGTAGGGGCAACCCACACTTGCTATATCGTATGTTGTTTACCACCGTTCCCCATATAAAACTTGTTTCAAAGAATTCCAACTTTGATGCTCCTCGCACAAGCATGCTCTCAATTCTGCATCCTTTCTCATGCTGTCATATTACCCTCTTTTAAAACTCTGTCTTCTCTCAGGGTACCTAGGTGGCTCAGTTAGTTAAGCGTCTGACTCTTGATTTCGGCTCAGGTCATGATCTCTGGGTTTGTGGGTTCCAGCCCCATTGGGCTCTGCTCTGACAGCACGGAGCCTGCATAGGATGCTCTGTCTCCCTCCCTCCCACCCACCCACCCACCCTCTCTCTCTCTCCCTCTCTCTCTCTCTCTCTCTGTCCCTCCCTTGCTTGCTCTCTGTCTCTATCAAAATAAATAAATAAACATTTTTTTTTTAAATGTCTGTCTTCTCTCTTGAGTGCTAGTTCCCAACTGCCTCCTGAATATGTCCAGAGGATGTACTTCACACTCACTGGATAAAACGACCTCATCCCATTGTCTTCTACTACAGCCTTGCCTCTTGCTTTTCCTTGTCTGAGTTAGTGGATCACTCTCTTGTCTGCTACATTTCAGCCCCTCGGCTGAAACGGTGGAATCATCTTTGGCTCTGCTCTTACCCTTCATATTCAGCCAATGGATAATACCAATATTTCTCCTCTTTTCTCATTTATTTCTTTTGCCACTGGCCTACTTTGAGCCCTCGTCTCTTTTCTGAAAAATTATAATAGCCTACCAACTGACCTCTCTGCTTCTAGCTCCTGGATGGTCCAATCCCCCTTGTCACCTGAGTTATCTTCCAAAACGCCGTCACTACCTGTCAGTTCATCAGAAGCTTTTGGCGACTCCTGGGCTTACAGAAGCATCCATTTCTAAGTGTACATTCACGGCTCTCCACAACCCTGCCTCAGTCCATCGTTCCAACCATCTCTCCTGCCTCTAGCATCATTTGTTTCAACCAACATGCCTGCCACTTTTTACACCTCCTTGGGTTTACCCATTGTTGGCATATCTTCCTCTGCACACACCTTCTTTGACATACCTATTTGTCTCTCAAGGCCCAACTTAGGACTTCCCCATGAAACCTCTTTTGATTCCTGTCCTTCACTAACAATACTTATTAACTACCATATTGTGCATTTAGTTATATAATAAAACTTCTGCCTTTTACCATAGGTCATTTCCCCATATCTGTCTATTCCTTCCCTCTAACACTAGATTATAAATTCCTACAGGCTAAAATGTGTGTCTTCATCCCTTAAAACAAAGCTTAAATGTCACCTTGCCTATACTGATTAGTGCTTTTTTTCTTTATCTCGGCTCTAAAATATTATAAATGTATGTTACATAATTTGATGCCACTTTAAAAACTAGTTCTTGTTCCGCTATCTTATCTCCCAAATTAGATTGTAACCCTCTCAAGGTTAGGGAGCATGTACTATATTGAACTCTTATATAGTCCCCACTATATTATGCAACAAATGCTTGCTGGATGAGTCACTTGACATATCTTCTTAGCAAAATAAAAATACCAGGCTCTTCAGATAATTAGCTTTGTGACCTAAGGCAAACCATTTCCGCCAGGGGATTTAGTTTAATATACTGTGAAATAGATGACACCTTTATTTTTTTCAATATAAATAGTCACTGATGTGTTTCTTTAAATAACAGAATTTGGTTTCGTGCTAAATCTAAAAACAATAAAACAAACCAAAAATTCAGAATCAACTTCATGCTTTCTGAAAGCAATATGAAAGGCATTATTTAATCAAATTATGTATTATTCTAATTTCCTCTCAGAATTTTAGAAATATATCAGACATTTTCCATGTCATTGTAAGTTAAAATATGTATTAAATATGCATATATGCACATATATTCATATATTTTTTTCTAACCAATATAAGGTTATTATAGTAATGTTTATGTAAAACAGCAGTTCATAGGCTTATCCCTCATGTCAAGACCCTCATATACCTCTGTCAGCCACTATTTTTCTTAAAATCCACAAGAGGAGATTATTAATGTGTATTATTGTGGTCATTATACTTTATTCCATTTTGTTTATTACATTCCAATATATTGTGGCAGATTGAGCAATATATGAGATTAATTCTTTTGGTTTAGAATTATAGTCTGTCATCATTAGAGCAGGGATTACATTAACTCTGCCCACCAAAGTCAAATGTTCTGGACATATCAACCATTAGGTACCAATAACAGAAAGCATTCTAAATTTTTGGAGTTTTCCAAGATAGTGTACCTCTTGTTAATTGAATTGGGAGATAATTGCCCTATGATTACCTTGATTCATATGCTGTATAATTTACCACAATGATAATTAACGCCTTGTACTTGATTGGGGTAAAATGTATGCATAAGTTAGTCTCTCTCACCCTTCTTTCTCCCCTTTGTCTCTTTCTCAATCCTTCCCTCCTCCTATTTATATACAGCACTGTAAACAAGCATTTTACATGCCATCTGACAGGATTTGTTATGGCACCTTTCCCCATATTCCTATGTCACTCAAAATATCTCTAAAAAGTAAAAGCCAATTTTTTAAACATTCTTAGGTGAGTTGGCTGCCACTTACTGATTTGATCTAATCATGCTTTGGTTTGTGAAAGAAAAGCCATAACCTCACCCATTATATAATATATATATATTTTTTTTTAAGTTTGTTTCTTTATTTATTTTGAGAGAGAGAGAGAGAGAGAGAATGCACATGAGTGCATGTGCAAAGGCACATGAGTGGAGGGGGAGAGGGAAGGCAGAAAGAGAGAAGATCCCAAGCAGTCTCTGCACTGTCAGTGCGGAGCCTGACTCAGGGCTCAAACTCATGAACCATTAGATCATGAACTGAGCTGAAATCAAGAGTCGGACACTTAACCCACTGAGCCACCCAGATACCCCTATGATATTTTTTACTCTAAGTCCATTTGTACCTAAATTTCCCATAGTGCCTCTGTATTTCAGAGACTATATTACCAGTGTCTTCTATACTTAAACAATTTTGAAATCGGTCAGATGATCAAAGTAACATATGCTTTATTAATCCTTCTTAATTCTCAGATAAGGGAGAAAGAAATATATTATAACTCACAAACAGAAATGTCTTCACAAACTTGATATTTGATGGTTCCACTTTATTTAGATGAAAAATACAGAAGCACAAAGAAGATAAGCAATATTAATGGGTTCTTCCTTACAATGCTATAATCAGGCAAATATTTTAGATGAAATGATATGATCCTGGAGTTGTCTCAGAATAATCAGGGGTCGGGTGCCTGGGTGACTCAGTTGGTGTAGGTCCAACTCTTTCTAAGTTTGCATGCACGGGTAGGTGGCAGAGGGGCAGAGAGAGAGAGAGAGAGAGAGAGAGAATCCCAAGCAGGCACCACACTATCAGTGCAGAGCCCAACATGGGGCTTAAATTTACAAACCTGAGATCATGACCTGAGCTGGAGCTGTAATCAAGAGTTGGTAGCTTAACCAACTGAGCCAGGCACCCCATTTGTCCAACTCTTGATTTTGGCTTAGGTCATGATCCCAGGGTCTTAAAATCAAGTCCCGTGTCAGGTTCCATGCTGAGCACAGAGATTCTTGAGATTCTTTCTCTCTCTCTCTCTCTCTCTGCCCTTCCCCCACTCTAGCACACATGCTCTTTCTCTCTCTCAAAGAAGAAAAAATAATAATCAGGGACTAGTATAGAGAGGTGGTTTGGATGTAGATGAGAAAAAGTCAGCCATGAATTAATTATTGTTGACCTTGAATAATGAGTACATGAATGTTTGTCATATTATTTTGGTTACTTTTTTGTGTTTGACTTTTTTTTTTGTAATAAAAAGGTGTTTAAAAAGAATAAAGCCAGTGTGACACATGTCAAAAGGATCAAGTTAGAGTCCTAGCTGTGCCAGTAACATATGCTGCTTGACTTTAGGTGGATCACAACTTCCTATACTTTATTTTTCTGTCAGTAAAATGAAGGCATTAGATGAGATCAGCAGTTCCCAAGGTGGAATTGCCTTGAGAGTTTGTTTTTTTTTTTTTTAAATTTCACTGCCAAGTCAGAATTTTGTTTGGATTTAGGAGATAGAAGGGAATACGTATTTCAAAATAACTTCCTAAGTTACTATGATACCACCGTTTCTTAACATGCACAGAAATTTGAAGGCAACAAAGAGTGGCCTAAGGCCCTACCCCACAACACTGTACTAAGTCTCAGATGAGTTCTGGGAATATGCATTTTTTAAAAACTCTCCAGGTGATTCTAATAGGGGTCAATGTACCATACTTGTAGAAACATTTTTCTAAATTATCTCCATGGTTCCTTCTAACTCATCACCCCCTAATGTTACATGAGCATTATATTCTTTCTGCTTTATATTTTGTACTATTTCATGAACTACTGGCCATTTAATTATACATATATAATGGTCAGGAAAATGATGCTAAGTTTCTTGCTTTGAGTCATGAGGCAAGGTAAAAGCAGACTCCGATTTAATTAGGATTCATGCTTGACACCTCTGGGCTATTACTAAGAAAAATAATCAACATCTATTAAGCAAATATATATAAATATATCCAGACTTCTTCTTAGGGAAAAGATTTTCCAAATTAAAATCAGCCTATCAATTTTACGCTGTTTGAAACAGATAAATTATTTCGGTGCCTTTTTTTCCAGCCTTGCTTCCTAATGCTTACATTGCATGGAGTTATATTCTTTATGCTGCTCCTACTAGATAGATTAATAAATTGAGATTAATGAGATTCTTTCTTTTCTTCCACCTGTTTTTAACCAAACACCTATATGCTACATGAGCAGGGAATTGGGTGACTGCTTATTGTTGATCACCAAGCATTTTTGCACAGTGTGCAAGGGTTAGATGTGAATGACAGAAAGAACATTGTGATAAATCTCTGCCTCCAATTAGGAACCATAAACATTGGTCAAAAATGTTCTAATAGCCTCTATTACTTTAAACCACTAACTTTTCTTGTAATCTCTACCCCCAAATCTAGAAGTTATAGTTGTCAGTGGCACCAAACTACATTTTTGTAGAGATGACAATATAAATAAAACTGAAAAGCAGTCAAACCCTTGAGGTATTACCTACTTTACCTTTCATCCACTCACAAGTTTCCTCCCATCGAAGAAATGACTTTATGAAACATCATACTGTGCCTCCAGTTGATTCCATATGGTATTGATAAGGGGTAGAATAATGAAATGTCAATATGTCATTACAGTGAGGGCTGAATATATAGAAAAATTAACTCCTCTGTGGAGTGTAACATTTGCCAGTGATAATGAAGAAGTTTGCACCAGGTGACTTTACCCGCTGTGCTTTGTCTCGTCAAAGCTTTCCTGAGCTCAGAAATAGCTGTAATGTCCTATAAATGTATTTTATATTTTACGTATTTTGAAAACACGTTACTGAGTAAGGGACTTAAATAAAATTTTAACTAACTCTTAGCCTCAGCTCCAAATAGCATCACATCAGGGATTAGGATTTTAATATGATGTTGGGAGACACAAACATTTAGTCCATAACACTTGACCTACAGTTGTGTAACTCCAATATCTGACTTCCTTGTCACATGGCTCTCTCCCTGTGTGTCCTTGTCTTCACAAGGCTATCTTCTTATAAGGACACCAGTCATACTGGATTGGGACACCAGTCATATAAGTCCACCTTACTCCAGTATGGTTTCATCTAACTTAACTAATTACATCTGCAACCTACCTATTTCCAAACAAGTCCACAAGCTAAGGTACGGGCATGGGGCAGGGAGGGGGGTTAGGACTTCAACATATTATAGGGTAGAAGAAATTCAACCCATAACAGTAGGCTTTTCCAGATCTTTCCAGTTTGATTCGGTCTAGATCCAAATCCATGGGGTTTGGCCAATGAATAGAAGCACTGTTCCAAAAACTTGCTATACCACAATAATCACTTAAGACCTTTAGTGAACATATAGGTTCCCAGACCTCACTGCAGACTTACTGAATCAAGATCTCTTAGGAGGATGCCTAGAATTCTGTTTTTTGACAAGTACCCCCAGTTTGGTTTTATGATCAAGCAAATGTAGAAAACATGGAGTTAGGGAGTCTAGCACTTACTGAGCTTCTGCCATGTTGTTCCTGGCTGTGAAAGACATTTTGTAGATACCATCTAATTTGACCATCACATCAGTTTTAGGAGGCTTGTCTTATTCTCATTGCATACATGGAGAAACTGTGTTAGAGAAGAATGGAGCTAGAATTGGAGCTAGGTCTGATCTCAAGATACACTCTTCCCATCATGCTAGCAGTAAGGTGAAGAATCTGAGATCATCCAATGCACTGCAGTTTACTCTCCTCTTATTCCAGGGTTAAACCTGCTCTCTTTTGTTCTTGTGCGTGTAAGCAACAAGACAGCTGGTAGCTGTCCTCCTCCATTTGGTTTTACATGTACTGAAGAACATCCTCTTCCCCACTCCCTTAATCCTTTACTTTGGGATCATTTGTTTGTTTTAGTTCCTTAGGAACCTCTAAAACTACTCTATGTTCCTGTAGAGAAGATACGACCTTGTTGAAGCCGACTTCCCTGCTATCCTACCTTTAGCAGGGCCGAAACAAAAGCTACCTGCCACTATGTCAGGTACAAAATAGATCATGTGACTCAGCAATTTAGGTTAAGTTCTGCCAGGGAAGAAATGAGACTTCAAAACTTTCTACAAGTTGCACTTGAGTATACAGACACAAATATACATATATAGATATAAAATTATATATATAGGAGCTCCTGGGTGGCTCAGACATTTAAGCGTCCGACTCTGACTTTGGCTCAGGTCATGATCTCACAGTTCGTGGGTTCAGGCCTCACGTTGGGCTTTGCCGTGACAGTGTGGAGCCTGCTTGGGATTTCTCTCTCTCTCATTCTCTCTGCCCCTCCCCTGCTCTCTCTCTCTCTCTCTGAAAATAAATAAACTTGTAAAAGATATATATATATATATATATATATATATATATATATATATGTGTATATATATATATATATATATATATATATATATAATTTAAATAAATAAAAATATAAAATTGTTTAGGGGCACCTAGGTGGCTCAGGCAGTTAAGCGTCTGACTTGATTTCAGCTCAGGTCATGATCTCATGGTTCATGAGTTCGAGCCCTGGATCAGGGTCTGCACTGCACAACACAGAGCCTGCTTGGGATCCTCTGCCTCCCTTTCTCTCTGCCCCCTCCCCTACTTTCTTGCTCACTGGCTCTCAAAATAAATAAACTTTAAATTAATTAATTAATTAATGTAAAACTGATCAAAGGGCAGATAGTTTTTAGAAACTATAACATAGAGGAACCAAGCCATTGTTTTCCTAAGAACTTTGCCACTAGTATTTTATTTTCAGTACAATAAAAGCCTTTAAACCAAGTGGTGACTTGATAAAATTTGATTTCTAAAAATTATGATGGCTATTGGAAAAAGTGGATTGGAAGAGGCAAGAAAAAGCTAGTAGGTGTATTTCACAACTTCTCCAGGAAAATAATGCAGCAGGAGAGCCACAGACACTGAAAATGAGACCCATTTCCTGCAATATTTTCCCAATCCAAAATATTCTGTTGTGGAATTCTACATGATTGTATTAGTCAGCCCTTTAGTTCAGCAATGTACAAGGACTGATCTACTAAAGTCATGGAGTAAATAATGGAGTACCTTTAGAAATTTGTATAACTCGGCCAATGTAATGTATCAAGATCCAACCAACTACCAGATGTTGCTACTGACTTCCCGTTGTTAAGAACTGGTTTCTTCAAAACAAAAACAAAATTAAAGCTCTCTCACAGGAGTAACTGGGTGTTTAGTGTTGAATCACTGATGTTTATCATCAGTTTAGCACACAGTGGGGAAGAACTTGGGCCCTGGCGTCTGCCATGTTCTTGCTGTGTGGCTTTGCATGGGTTATTAAAACTCTGTCTCAGGTTCCTCATCTATAAAATGGGAATAATAGTATATACCTAGTAAGATTTTTGTGAACTCTAAGTGAGGTAATAAATGAAAAGGTAGATAGAGCACACAAGAGGTTCTTAGTAAGTATTATGGTAGCAGTCTTATTAATAAACCTTGATAATTTTATCCAAATTATTAAATAAAAAATTGGACTAGAAGAAGTGTGTGGCTTATAAATGTTGCCAACAGAAAAACAAAGAGTTAGATATGTTCCACAGAGGTCCTTGCCAAGCCACCCAAATGTTTACTCTCCGTCCTTTTGGTCATTTTCTCCCCGTAAAACAGTGTATTTATTATCCGCTTCTGACAACCCCATGAAGAACTGCTTGCCTTCTGTGCAGTGCTGAGTTATGGACAATGTATTAGGAGCTATATATTCACTCTGTCTTCCCCACACGTACCTGAGAACCACACCAGAGCTCGATCAAGAAGAGGGCACTGGCAGGTTTACTCATCTTTTTATTTCCTTGTTCTCTCTGCTGTGATCTCCATGCCTGGAAGTGGTGCTCCTGCCCTTTCACCCCCTTTCTTGCCTGAGAGCTGTTGTCAGATGTATAAATACACAGTGAATTGGAATGGCTTCAGGGCCGACTGAGCACACAGGAGTCTGTTCTCCCCATAAATATGCTGTTGACTGAGGAGTTTGCAGAGATTGTGATGCAGCTGATTAAAATAGAAAGCAGGCTAAACTGAAAGGGAGGCAAATTGCAGAAGGCTGAAGCAACCTTTCAACTCCAGGTCACAAAGAAGTCAAGGATTTTGTTTTGTTTTGTTTTGTTTTGTTTTGTTTTGTTTTGTTTTGTTTTGATTTGATTTGATTTTTTTTAAATTTTTTTTAATACTGTGCAGAGAGGGAAAATGTTGTACAATAAATCTATTGAGCAGCTTCAGGAAGCCTTTCTCTTGATCTAATTGCGCTATTTGAAGTGTGCTTGAAAGGTCTCATCCAGCCCGTGTCAGCATGCTGCCTGCTAGGAGTTGTGAGAAGTTAATCATCTCTGGCATCCTTAGGAGAGATGGTCAGGTGTCTGATGGCTGGCCATTCTCAACTATAGGTCGGGTATGGAAGGTGTGTCCACATTTGTCTTTGGGGCACGGGGCTGCTTGACCTTGCATGAGAACTGTAGGGGAGGAAAAAAAAAATCTTCCCTCTACCCATCTTAGGCTCTCTGGCTGGGTGCTGTTAATTAGACCAGCTAGAGATAGATTAACAAGAGAAAACCAGAAGTTTGTTATGCACATACACATGGGAACACCCAGGGATGGTGGTTAGAATTTGGGGTTGTATACTATCTTAGGCTAAACAAAGGAAAACTGGATTTGGGCTTCTGAGGGAGGGAGGCAAGGTATGGTAAACAAGAGTTGTTTAGTAGGTTTGTTAAGGGGATTTAAACTAGAGTCTTCTACTTCCAGGAATGCCTTTACAAATGTAAAATTCCTTTATAAATGTAAACTACCTTTATAGAAGAAAAACATAGCCCCATTTATCAGAGCTTTTCCTGTATCTGCTGGTTCTCAGTGGCCTTTAGCTCAAAATAATCCATAGGCTGAAGAGGCGTATTTGGGGATGGCATGTTCTGGTACCCTTCAGAACCAAGCACACCCACACCTTCATCTAAATGGTGCCTGCTAATAATGTCAATGCTACATAATTAATGTCCAGCAGGCTGATAAATCCAAGACAACTGTGATTATCTATTTACTGTACAAGCCTTTGAACATGTTATTCCTCTTCTGAAACTATCTCGCACCAATACCACTGGCTTCAGCTCCCATCCCCCTTTGCCTGTGGTCTCAAGTCAGCTGTCAGTCTGTTTGCCTGTGGTCTCAAGTCAGTCTGGAAAGCCTTTCTTTACCCCTCATGACAATGATATTAGGAGCATCCTCTATGCTCTCCTAGGACCTTGACTTGCCATCATTCAAAGCACTTGATGCACAAAACTGACATCTTACTTCTGTATCCGACTACATTCTTTTTAGTAATGCATACATTCTGTGAGGTTATATCATGTTTTTCCCAGAATTGAAACCATTCCCCCATATGTAGCAGGTTGACAATAAATTACTCAAATAATTGAATAACTGTGGTTTGGAGGGACAGAGGTTGTCTGAGGGGCCAGAATACTAGCTCATGATTTGTGGATTGTCAAGAGTCACTCACTCTCCAGTAATTTTGATGACTCTTACTTCATGCTTTTCACTTTATGCATAATCATGTCCTTAATAGACTGTGAAATTTCCAGCATTTGCAGTTGACCAGCACCTGGTAGTTGAGGGTGGGTGCACAGAGTACCTAGATTAGGACAAGTTCAAACTCCCCTTTTCTGATTAGTACTCAGGGTTGGGAGGGGCTGAGGACTCCACCCCAGGTGGAGAAGGACTGTATTAGGCTTGTGTAGGTTGAGTCTGGATGAGGAACCAGGGAGGAGAGCCATGGCAACTAATTTCAGATTTTTTTATCTTACACATTAAACTCTTAATGATTGTATTTTTTAATTGATAAACTTGACTGTGTCCATGTATTTGTACTTTCACTAATAGACTATGCTATGGATATAGCCCTTTCCATGCTGACTTCAGACTTGAAATTCTTTTTGTCCTTGTTCTTTTTGAGTTGAGACTTTCAGCAAATTGTCTATATGATTCTCTCTTCTACCTCTGGCATACCTTGCAAATTCACCTGTAACCAAATCTGTTTAATGAAGGTCACAGAAACTAAGTCTAAGTCAACATGAGACCTGGGAGTGGAATCCAGTGGTCTTGATTTTTCTGTTTGCTGTGGAGCAGCCGCCACCCCTTCTCCCCCTGCCTCCCCCACCTACTTCCACCCCTGTCGGGGCAGGTTATAGAATTTCCTGCCATTTTGTCTTATTGATTGAGTCATCCATCTCTCATTCTGCAAAGTCAGGGTCTTAAGTATTTCTGTGGAGCCACAAGGACTCTTCCTCAGCTATCTTTAACTTTGTCATTGATATAATTTACTACATCTGATAATTTTTTTTTTTCTTTTCAAAAAGTGAGATGTCAGGGAAGGATCATAGATGGAACACAAAATCTCTCTTGGAGAAAGGTATAAGAATGCTGTCCTCGTATGAGGCTGATGTTATTCCTCTGAACAGAACCTTAACTTCTTTCCTTGGAAATTCTTATTCAGCTTCCTAAGTCTGCCATTCTTATATACCTAAACTATATACTTTCTTTTGGTCTTCAGTGATTGATAAAAGGATTTTATTTCTGTCTTGGTCTAGAAATACCTTGTTAAAATATTTCATGAAAAAAAAAGGGATCCTATGTATGTATGTATATATATATATATATATATATATATATATATATAGGATATTATATATATATAATACCATCATATTAATCATGATATATACATGCATATATCATATATATGTGTACGTATATTTTTTGCCAGAATGAGTTTACTGTTTTTTTCTACCACTAATTTATAATTCTTTTTTCTTAAATCTCTCTACCATTCCTGATATATTCCAGCAATTTCTCTGTAATTGTGTAGAGAAACCTGCAAGCACATTTATCCACATCTTTTACATTTACCTGTGTTTATCTTAAACCATCAAACAAAAAAACTTGTCAATTATTTTGCTAGCAGAAATGTGTTTATTTGTAAATAGCAGAAAATTGCAATATAGGACATGAAAACTAAGGCAAAACCATAGGCAATTCCAGAGAACAAAGGAGAGGAATGTTCTTTTATAAGCAGAAAGGGGGAGTTGGGAGGGGCTCTTATAAATAAAAAGTGCCTTGGAATAAACTGGGAGTTCAAAGTGTAGTGACTTTTTATGGGCTGAATTGTGAGTATCTCATTGGCTGGACTGTTGTGTGTGAAGGAGAAAATCTTTCTTCTTCCTTCTGGGGTATCAAAGTATAGGCCTCTTCTGGTTGGGAATGCAAGGTATAGTCACTCTCTGTTGGGGTCTGCAATTAACAAGAGGGGTAGGGCCCAAGAGTGCCACCTTCTGGCCTCCCAACTCCATTTTAAATGAGGTTTCTTTCATTTAGTTTCATACCTCTGCTTTGGAGCAGCTTGCTTTATATGCTGAGCAGTTTTTAAAGAGGTAAGCAAGAATTGAATTCTTGGAAATCAAGTCCTTGTTTAAGGATATGGAATATCTGGCTATTTGAATGAACACTATAATGGATCTTTTTTTTTTTTTTTTTAAGCAAATAATCACTCTTTATCTTATCTTGTATGCAAATCCTGATTTCCACATTTAAGCTTTACTGAAAGCAGTGCCTATTTGTATAGTTATCTTTACATAATGGTCATTCTCCAATCCTGTAATTGAAAATTAGGTCATTTTCATTTACTCTTTGACTTTTATGCCTGAAAATCTCTTATCTCTATCTTTATTTTGGTAATTTTCTTGGAAGAACTATAACAGTTTCTGCAAAATGATCATACCTCTGTTTTAGTCTGAAAACAAAACAGGCAGAGCATACACTAGGGAATTCAGTAGCCAGGATCAAGTTGAAGAAACTGTTGATGACTTTTTAGAAAATAGCAGTAAATCATGATTTCCTTATGGAATATAGAAATGTCTGATTTTGGCATTTAATTCTCTAACATACGAAGATATGTTTTTCTTCTACCTCTTCCGCTCTGGGTTTATACCATCATATTAATCAGAAAAAGGTCATCTTGCCTTTGAGTCATTCGTGAAGAATGCTTTGCTTTTCTAGTTCTGACAAGAGTGACTCTTTTGCTTTTAGAGAGGATCTCTTCTTTGGGGCCAGAGGAAACATCTGAATGAATTAAGTATCAGAATAGAACGTGAAGATAAAGCTTAACTTCTATTGTCTTTTTACTGTTAAATACATACTTGAAAAATGTAATCTTCATTTACCGATGTCCTTTCTTTGTCACATCAGTACTTGATTCAAACCAGAGAACTAAATCTTAATATGGTACCCAATAATGTGCTGCTTTTCTGTCATGTGCAAAGCAGAAGATGCCACCGTGGAGCTTCCGACTCAACTTGGTTACACTTAATGGACTTGGCCATTTCCAAAAATGTCTGTGGTCAAGGTACTCCTAGTAAGTGCATATTTTGCCTGATGAAACTAGGCTGGAATCTTTCTTCCTTCTGCCCCCGTCCTCAAGTCTGTTCACACAGAAGGTCTGAAAATGAAGCCAGGTGTAGCAACTGGCTGTACTACTTAAAACCTATAAGTTTAGCTCGTGGGAGAAAAAGAAATAAGACGTGTTTCAATGATTCTGCTTTTGTGTGTACCATGCCCGTGTCCTATTCCTTGGCTAAGGGTTCACATGAAATATGCCCACTGAGGGTTGTGAACTAGTGGGGATACCTTACCAAATCATGATTCCCAGTGCTTCAGGAGCCAGCTTTATGTTCAAAACCAGTCAGGTGTAGTGCCCACCAAGCCCCACGGGTGCTCAAGCCTTCCATTTCAGGAGAGTGTTTAGGTTGGATGCACCTCTTCAAGCAGACTGATGAACTGCAGCTGTGTGCAAATTAGCTTTCCTCAGGAGTTATTTATTGCTCTCAAATTGGCAGCATATTCAGATGGAAGGAAAAACAAAGGCAGTTGTAAAATGAGGACACAAAAGAGATGCAATATGTCTGGCCTTTGTTGTGCATTGATGTCAGAGCAATGTGGGGGTGAAATAAGACCACCCCGGTACTTTTCATCACTGGTTTGTTGGTGGTCCCAATTGCTGAAAGACTTAAACCGAGGCCATGGCCATGTCTGATCATTGATGGATTTCCTGACATTATTGAGAAGGACAGGCCAAATTAATGGTGATATTGTCTGGATGATTTATCATAAATTCTCCCTGCAGTTTTAATTAGCTCTGCTCTTTTTCTCCTCCCATTTTAATCTCAAGCATATGTGTATTTTTGTACCATTCATTTAAAAAGTCTGTAATGTATTTGGTATCATCCATCTACTTTCAAAGTAGGTACAGCATGATTGGTAGGAAGAATATTGGACAAGTCAGAACTCCTAAGTTCCTGTCCAGGTCTGTCATTAACCTGTAGTGTGCCCTTGGACACAATCTTGCAGCCATGTTAATTTTTTGCTGTTGCCAGCTTACAAATCTACTTCAAGTCTTGGGCAATAAGAAATATACTTTTTGTCTCCATTACATATACAGTCTCCTTTTTTTTTTTTTAATATACATTCTCCTTTTTTTTTAAATATACATTATCCTTTAAAGAAGAATGTGTATGAACTGATGGGAATTTTCTAAGTACAGTATTATTTTTTTTTCCAGGAAGGTAATCCTTTATGGGGCAGAGTAAGATTACCTTCATAGCAAGCTCAAATTCCCTTCATTTGGGTGATTTCCAGATCACTCTTGTTCTCCTTTTTCCTCCATGACTTCCTAAAGGACAAAAAGTATGAGTTGCATACGGTTGCTACATCTCTAAACAAATGCCTGGGTACACTTAGGAAACATCAAGCACTGTGTCAGAAATCCAGAAAGGACCAGAGATAGAGTAGCCAAATAGAAAGTGACGTGAACTTTTTACACACCCGGTATTAGAAAAGACACCCGAAAGATACTTCATTCCAACCCCAAAATCATTGTTCAAAACACTTTATACCTCCCCAAATTTGTCTTTCCCTTTTTTTCTTTTAAAGTTTATCTACCTATTTTTGAAAGAGAGAGAGAGAAAGAGAGAGCAAGGGGAGGTACAGAGAGAAAGGAAGAGAGAGAGAATCCCAAGCATGTTCCATGCAGAGCACAATGTGGGGCTTGATCTCATGCACCTCGAGATCATGACCTGAGCTGAAATCAAGAGTAGGACGTTTAACTGACTGAGCCACCCAGGCACCCCAAAATTTGTCTATCACAGGTTTCCCAATTATAACTTCCCAAGGAAACCATTTAAGCTCCAAGAGACTCAGATTTCTCATCTATAGGAAAGAGACACTGGACCCAATTATCTTTAAATCTTTTTTGCCTTAATATTTTCTTATTCTACTAGGCATTGTAAGCATTTCAGAAACCTGCTGTTGGAGAAAAAGACATTGAGGAGAAAGCAAAATAGGTGTTAATGAGATTTTTAAAGTAGTAGTAAAATTAATGCTTGGAGGGTTGGTGTAATGATCCAACAGTTTAGTTACTCCCTGAGAGCCAGAAGTTAAGGAGTTCCATTTACCCTCTCAAGCCAGAACTTCCTGTTATAACTGGGTAATAAACATACTTCTTACTTAATAAGAAGTGGCTAAACTTAAAGACCAACTGCTAATACCCACAGGCAGACAAATAACACGTCTTTATTACTGACATTGCATACTTCCACAAACTCTATCTGTTACTACTGAGAGTATTACTTTTATGCTATTTTTTACAACAAAAAGCCCGATAGAATGTCAACCTCATTTTCCCAAATTATTGCTCCTGAGGTATTCAGATTAAATAGAAAAACATCCCACATATATTTTGGTAAAACCTCTTGTTCTGAGCAATTAAAAGGAGCTATTTTATTTCAGTCTTGTCAAGGAAAGCAAATTCCTCCTAGAAGTCATATTTCTACTTCTGATGTCACAGTTGCTTTATTATGTGACATTCAAAGGAAAGATTTGAAGTCATATTTCTAGTAAAGTATTTAATTTGATAAATAATTTAGACTATACTTCAAACTAAAAATTTGATATTCCTGAAATAAAGTTTTAACTCAAGCTTGGTAATAGTTATCACATAACTAATAAGGATTATTCTTAGGATGCAATATGGTGTCTTGATTAGAAAGAAGCACAAATACAAGGTTTATTTCATGGAAGAAAGGAAATGTGTGCTGTTTATTTGGCAATAGGAAACCAGACCAAAGTATATTTGTGTGACATTTGAATAGGGTCATGTGGGAGGAAAGGATCTGTCTTTACAAATATTTTCAGCCCCTGACGTGAGAATGGGGTTGGAAAATGAATCCTGTGTGTTATATCACTGAGATGCATGTTCGAACTTAGGCAGGATGATTTCTGAAGTTGGTCTACTGGGAAATTACCTTTCACACAGCTTTCAGATATGTTTCTATATCTATCTATACATATCTATATATCTATATATCTATATATCTATATATATATATATATTTTTTTTAATCTCCTGACCTACTGGGTACATCAACACATAAAATAGAATTGCCCGATACAAAAAGGGCCATTTTTAAAAGGGCAAAAGTCAAATGGGATTATACCCAACTGTGGGCTGGCAAGAATAATACCTCTCTTCAGAAAGAAGTAAAGTGAGGTAAGCCCTAGTTATAGTTATTCTGAAATAGTCTGAAGAGTATTTAAGTCTAGAGATAGGGCTAGTAACTGAATAAAAGAAGGACCCCAAACTGACTGGTGCAAATATCAGTTCTATTTCCAGAAATTAAAAAAAAAATCATTATTACTTTAAATTTTAAACCCTTGAGCTTAAATTTGAATAACTTAACCTTTTTTTTAAACCTCTCTGAGGTTTTTCAGGAAGTTTTTCTTTGGAGGGAAGAACTGAGGAGGACAGAAACAGTGTGGGAAGAAGTAAGGAGACACTTGAAGCAGAGGAAATAAATAAAAACATTCTTTCATAAAGAATTGGGGGTGGGGAGGAAACTTAAAGCAAACAATAAGCTCGCAAGGATAAATTTTTGCTTTGCAAAAATGCAAAGAAAGAGCACTACCCCAGGATAAATCTTTTAGTTCTTCCCTTTTGTTGGACTCTAGTCTGCTTCCTCCTACTTCTGCTGACTTTGATTGTTGCTGTCAACAAAAGAGCTTCAAAGACACCAATGGCACACATTCTTTTCGGGGTTAAGGGGACTGGTCTTTCCTCACATCAACAAGGGGTGCCTTCATAAATGAGAGCAGCACAGAGACACGTGGGCATGCCAGCAAAATCTCAACTGGCAGCCAGGCCCAACCTCAACCTCACTGGCCCCTGGCTTATCCATGCCCCACCATGGTCATTGAAGGTAGTCCCACAACGGACACGCTTCCAAATTATTTGCCATAATGATGTGAACAGCAAATGGGCTGTAGCCAATAAAAAAAAAAACACAATTATTACTTCCTGAGGGGATGAATGAAGAAGAGTGTGAGATGGCTGAAAGAGAGAGAGAGAGAGCAAGAGAGGAGGAAGGAGGAGAGATACAGCGAAAGAGAACCCTCTGGTGATTTAATGGAATAGTGAGAGAGAATGCAAATAAAGGAGACACATTAAATATATTTTAAATATTTAATATTTTATTGTTGTTGAACTCAGCTTTTGATACGCTAGTAACAAGCTAGGAAATATTTTGCCACCCAGTGGACCTTCCTTCACTGGCTTTCCCTGTTACAATATCTGATAAAGAGGCAGTGAACCTAGTGCTCAGTTCAACACAATTGACCTTCATCATAGCAGGGTGGGAAGAATGTACTTCTCTCAGATGTGACACAGATTGTGTGGCCTGTAGATAAGAGAAATGTATTCTGTTGTCTTCCAAATGCCTTTCTGGTTGCACCATGGAAATTTGAGCAATGACATGATGGATTTTATGTAAATGTTAAATCTCAAAATTTCTATACAAAAACATTCACTAGAATTCTTCCCAATTGAATAATAATATCTAGTCTTCTATCAAATAATTTGTATTTTGATGATATATATTATTTTAGTGACTGAATCAACTCATATACAAAAAGGAAATCTGTAAATTTTCTTGAGGGCTATAAAGCCAGAGTTTAAAAGGAAGAAGACCATTTTAAGGCTCTCCTTGTACCTTAAGAGGCTATTTGAAGCCATAAACTTGAGAGAAACTCCAGCTTATTCCTGACCCCAGTCCTGCATTTGGCATGAGCCATATGTCTGTGGCAGTCACTCTTGTGTGACTACATAAATTCACTGTGTCAATAGTTTGCATCCTGAATTAATTTGTATAAGGTTTCTGGGGGAATGCTGATTTCATATTGGAGCCAAGGTTATGTGGAAGCCTTGGGACTGCCTTTATGGAGTTCTGTAACTCAGCACGTAGTAATTCTCACTTCTACCGTGCTCTGGGGGAATCGGCCTGGTGACTTCAAGAGACTAAATTTGGGGGGAAAAATTGCTAGCACTATACAATCAACCAGGTGCTAGCAGTTTACTTCTTGCAGGAAAATTAGAGCATTAACTCTTTCCTATTACTGATTGAATTATAGCTGTGCCTAATCTGGTTTGTGAAATGCTACACTTGCATATGTGAGGAGTTAGAAAGAGAAAAGTGTGCTGAACCAAATGTTGTCCTAAAGAAAGAAGACTGCCTGCAGTGTAAAGGTGGCATAAAATGGCTTACCCATGGGGATGACTTAGAGCTTTCAGAATTCTCCTGGTCTCATACCATTCCCAATTTAATAATTTTCTTTTCTAAAGACAACATTTCCAATGAGCTAAGTGCTCATGCTCTGACATCCAGTACTGAGTTCCTATATGCATCAATTCTTAGCTTGATTATCACTTTCTTTAACTTCTCTTAGTCTCCGTTTCTTCATTTGCAAAAAGGAGGATTGTTGTGAGGTTCCATTGGGGGAATCCATGTTTTTTATTTACTGCAGCACCCGACATGAAGATAGACCCAATAAGCAATAGTGGCCATCTGACATCTTGCCATCATTACATTGCAGATGACACACTGTGATGGAGAAGTTAAGTGGGCATATGCTGTTTTTTCCCCCTCAAATGTTTTTAAAAACAACAGGGTTAAGCACCCAGGTTGCATTAAAGATATCATGCCATGCATGACAGTGGGTTTGAAGGGAAGATGGAACCTAGGAGGAAGTGAATTTGAATCCTTCATTTGCCCTGAACAACTTATCTAACCTTTATTCTGCCTTGTCTGTTTTCAAAATGAAGAAATAATATTGAGCTACACATAGCAGTGGTAAAATAAGTTATTTCTATAGTAAAAACAACTCTTGTAAATGGCATATTGTTAAATAATGGTTTTCCTTGTCCAATAATACTCAGCTTTTTTACTTCTGGGAAAAAAAGTTATTAGGTTGTCTTTTTTTTTTTTAATTTTTGGTAAGGAGTTTTATCCTTAGTCCTCAAAACACTTGAACATGAAATGTCTGCCTTCATTTTCAACCTTATTTCTTTAGCACCAATGGCAGCCATGTTTGTAATCTTTGTTTTCATCCTAGTCATGCTGAGGGAGGACAAGTGGAATCCACTGAGAAAAAGACTTTCCCTGGAGGCCAACTCAGCTTTCAAAAAGAAAATCAGCAATGTGAAAGGGGAAAAATGTTTAATCACTGAGAACAATAATTACATGCTAAATATTAGCACAGCTGATAAGGAGCAGAAACTAAAAGATGAAGGAGCTGCTTCCTTGTCTATCTTCCTTGACGCCTGCATTCCGTGCTCTAGCGTCAGTGCCCTGTCTGCAGAGGAAACCCATCACAGCTACTTTTAGAGTCACCTAAAAATGATGCTTCTTCTTTTCTTCCAGACCCCATTCCTTCCTCTTCTTCTGAGCTCTAAGCAAGGGAACTGCCAGTATACAGCATTTCCATATGCAATTCTATGTTACCATTGTAGAAAGGATTCTGAATGGCATGTTGATGGACAGTCTGCTCCGAAAGAGAACAGTTATCTGTGTGACTTGATTTAGGCCCCCAAGATATGCGATTAAAGCATTCATCTGTATAAAAAAATATTTTTTTCCAAGTTGGCTTGTTTATTTTGGGAGACAGAGTGCGAGTAGAGAGGGGCAGAGAAAGAGAGAGAGAGAATCCCAAGCAGGCTCAGCACTGTCAGCACAGAGCCCAAAGCAGTGCTCAGTCCCATGAACCTTGAGATCATAACCTGAGCCAAAACCAAGAGTCAGACTGAGCCACCGAGGTATCCCTAAAAAAAAAGTTTTAAAGCAACATTTATCCTAGTTTATCTGCTAATTCCTTTAATGACTGGAAAACTTTTTCTTGACACTTTGGGAATATCTTTATACTATTTTGTTTCCTAATATGTTACTAGTATTCTGATTTTTATTACATGTGTCTTTGTATGTCTTCTTTCAACATACACACACACACACACACACACACACACACAGTACACACATACCACACAACTGTAAGTCAGTTAAGACCAATGTTGTCTAATTCAAGGTAGCATTTCCAATCTACTATTTTTCAGGTTGAATGGAATGTCCATGCTTGAACCTGCTGACATTTAGGCAGACTTGCATAAAATACTAGATTATTTCTAACTGGATAGGAAGTTAAGCTCCAACCTATCAGATATGTTGCTGATTTATACAGTAGAAAGCAAGAGGAAAGAACTATGGGTGAGCATGATGAATAGAAGGTAAAAACAATCCTAATCATTTAACTTGCTGCCTATTCAACTCTTGCAGGCTCTACCTTTATACCAAAATTTGGTTCTCAATGCCTTCAGACATAATCCCAATTCCTTTTCAACAGAACAGCTTGTTTTCTTTTCATTTTCTACTCTTTAGTAAACATTTACTATATTCCAAGTGCTAGAGTGAGTACTTTGCATTTATTTGATTTATTTACTCTTGCAGTAACCCTTTGTGTAAAATCTCATTGATGGTGGCTTCTGTGATACCATATGGGGAGAGATACAATGGAAGTGTGCCTGGCAATGCCTTCATCATGTTCTGTTATAGTAGATTGCTCCATTTATTTGCTACTTCCCCCATCAAATTAAATCTCATTCATTATTGTATCTTTAGCAAATAGTAAAATGCCAAGTAATTCAGTATTTCCCACATGAGTGAAACCCTGCTTATAAAACGTGGGAAGCCTATGCATAGTCACTCTGATCCAGGATTCACCGCCTCTGGCAATATGAGACCACAGGTTCAACATGACCAGTTAGGAAGAAAGAAGGAAGCTTCTCTTACTTTTTACATTCCTCATTTTTATTTCAAAAAGTTTTTAAAAACTTCAAATATTGGAAAACATTAGTGTTTATATGATCTTAATCTTTGATTTCAGCAATAACTGCACACACATAGCTTGGCATGTAAAATGTTCCCAAGACGACTATAAGTAGGGTGGGGGGACCCAGGTTTCATAATAGTGTACATAGAAGAAACCGATTTTGAACATAAAGATGTATATTTGTATACCCATATCCAGGCACATTTTTATTCTTCATTCAACCTTATTTAATCAATCTGCTATTGTTGGATACTTGGACAATTTCTAATGTTCCGTTATTATTACAATTGGGAAAAAAAAGTCCTGCACCAAATATCCTAGCACAGTCTGTCTGTGTGCTTGTGTAATTGTTTTGTCAGGAAAACGAGACCCATATGTATCCACTTCAACACAGCATTTTGGTGTGAGTTGCTTCTGTGCCTCCAGGAATGGGCTTTTCCTCTGGGAGTAGTGGCTGCCACATTATCTAGTGACTAGAGTAATATGACTTCATGTGACATGATTAGCAAAGCATGACAAAGGTCGTCTGCATCTTATTTATCAATGAGTTATCTGACACTCCTGTGAGACACTTATCTTTTTGAAAAGCCTGTTCCTGAGCTGAATTCCTGAGCTCAGATGGCAGCAAAGGCCGCGTCTTCTCCTATAAAGAGTATCCACATCTAATCTAGTGCACACAACCATTGGGCTGAATGCCCTGTCAGCTTGTACATTCTGTAGGATTGGGTTGAATTAGAAAACAGAAGTGCCTTAGAGCACAGAGAACCGACTGTCATAACTAAATTTACAAGTATTTCCGAAATGAGGAACTTAAAAAAGTAGAAGCTTCTTCCTGGTTGTCTTGCTGGTTACATTGAGTGTGTGTCCTCACAAAGACCTTCTCAGCCCTGGGACAAGCCTCTCCTGGGTAGGGCCCTCCTGTTAAAAGGAGTGCAGATTCATTCGTGCAGACAGCACCCATTTCCCGAGTGTCTGCCGTAGCCAGTGCCATATTATTTGCAGCTATTGAAGTGTACCATGAAGGGCCAGTGGGAGTTACCAGACAGGTGAGAGGAAGAAGGGCATTGGTGGCAGTGGAAGCCACATGCACAGAGTGCAGAGGTGAACCTACCTGGCACAGTTGGAATTGTAAATAGTCTGTGCTGAAGGTAGTTGTGAGCTGAAGAGTAATGGGAAATGCAGCTGGAGACCATAGTAGGAATTGACAGATGATAGAAGCCCTTGTATCTCTGTGGCATTTATCACACTGCTTGCTCACTTGGTGTTTTGATGAACACTGAACCAGGACCTCAGTATGAATTCTTGTTCTCATCTGCAAAAGTCACATCAATGGTTTACCATTGCTCTTAGAGAAGACAAAGTCTTTAATACAGCCCATACAACCTGGTATAATCTGTCTCCTGTCTCCTTAGTCTCTTTCCTCACCAGGCCTGCCTTCTTCTTCCAGACCCGCTATCTGGGCTCAGACCATACTGACTTTCCTTGAGTTTTGCTAATAGGCCATGTTACCGCCCCCTAATAAAGGGCCTCTTTGCACATTCTCTTTACCCCACGTGGGATCCTCTTTCCCCCTGCCCCCCTCTTTACCCCTCTGGAATCCTCTTTCCTCTCTGCCATTCTTGCCTATTTATTTCCTCTTATTCTTCAAGTCTCAGTTCCTTTTTACTCAAGAAATGCTTCCCCAAGTCCCCTGACTGGATCTAATTTCCTGCTTATATTCTCTGTAACACCATGTACTTCTCTTTCACAGCAGTACAGGAGGAGTGCTATATTCATTGATATACTGTATAATTATTTGAATAATGTTGGTTTCCTTCTAGTAACATCATCACAAATGCCATAATCATTAAATCAGCCAGCATCATTTGGGGTGCTTACCATGTGCCTTACTGTATTCTAAGTATTTTATATGTATTAACTAATTTGATTCCCGTGACATTCCCCATTATACAGATGATGAAACTGAGGGATAGAAAAGTAATTCACCTGAGGTTACACAGCTTGTGTTTGATGAAGTTAGAATGTGAATGCAGGCAGGCTGGTGCAGAATCCATGCTCTTTAAACACTGTATTTCTGCTGACCCATAAGTTCAAGTCCTAACACACAGTTTTTGCTCAATAAATATTTGTTGAAAGTATGAATGGATATATTAATAAAATGGATAAGTAAAAAATGAAAACTCAATATATACTTAACTCTTAACTGGAAGCAACTGGGTATGGCACAAAAGGACCATGATAAACCAACCCTTCATAGACAGGAGTACATTCTAGAGAAGAATTGGGAAAAAAAAAAAAAAAACCCTGGAGCATTTTATGTGATTTGTCATTAAAATCTTGCAAGATGTTAACCAAAGAGATTAGTTTAGTGGTCTTTGTGTCCTTTATTGTGACCTTTGCTGATATGGACTTTTGAGTTTTCCAGGGTCTATAATCCCATAGGCTGATGTTTATAATCTTGGGTTCTTATGCGGTATTCGCTAAGGGTTTCCGATACATGAGACAGCCCTTAAAAACTTTGAAACAAAGAGAGCTAGTCAATGGTGGTATCATCCAGGGCTCTGCCAGACTGACTGTCTTACCCAAAAAGCAAATCACTCTCCTCTTTCTCATCTCTATACAATAAAGTACTTCCCATCTTTGTATTTTCATGCACTGACATTTCTCCACAAGTATGAGAAAGCATCCAGATAAAACGAGGTGGAAAATTGGTTGAAACTAGTTTTAGCACCTTAGACATTTCATTATCAGAAATCCGTATTGAACTCCCTTTGTATCACCAGACTGTGATAAAAACATAGTCTCTTCATGGACTTGCCTTCACATACCCTGTGCTGGGAGATCAGGTGGAAAAATATACCCAACTGTCATTATTTCTATGTGAATAAGAGGGCATATGTGGTTTCTCTATCAGTGTTATACTATTATCAATTGTATCTCAAGCATTGCTAACTGGATGACTGATTCTTCAATTTTACTACATAGCCTTTGCTCTCTGAGTTTGTTATAGGATAAATGAGGGAAATATGTGAAGGAAGCATTTGGCGATGGTGTGAGAAGGGTGGTTTGTGACTCATGATATTGGGATGATGAATTCAGTATGTAGTGTGTGTGTATGTGTATGTGAATTCAGTATGGTGTGTGTGTGTGTGTGTGTGTGTGTGTGTGTGTGTGTGTGTGTGTGTGTATGATGAGTTAGTTTGTTTTTCCCACTATTGAAATTGTTGAAAGGAGTAGTGACTTAGGTACTTGATTTCTCTGCTCCTGGATTTACTAATAAGGAGGAATGTAGAAAAGAGTAAGGAGACATTGGTCTTGGGTGGTAATAAGTGTATAATTCTGTGGTCTATTCGTGTCACAACAAGTGCAAATTTACATTTAGTTGGCATTTGTATAAGATCGTGCATAGTACTGTTTCATATCAAATATCACTAGAAGGTATTTAATACATAAAACAATGAAATTGATGTTTATGTATAGGTATTCATACTAGAGTTGAATGTTCTGACTCAACTTAGATGGAAAAAGAGAGATCCTGAATCTAGGACAACTCTAGGCATCCTGGGCAACCTCTACAAACATAGCAAACTCATGATCAGTTCATAATTGATCATAATTATTCTCGGTCATCAATTTCAAGTTAGGTGAGTAGGATATAGATTTGGGGATGATTTTTCATGCCAGATAAAGATTGGATTATTCAGAGGTGCCCGGGTGGCTCAGTCACCTAAGTGTCTGGCTCTTGATTTTGGCTCAGGTCATGATCACGTGGTTATGATATTGAGCCCTGTGTCAGACTCCACGCTCGGCATGGAGCCTGCTTAAGAGTCTCTGTCTCTCTGCCCCACCCCTGCTCATTCTTTCTATCTCGAAAGAAAGAAAGAAAGAAAGGAAGAAAGAAAGGAAGAAAGAGGGAGGGAAGGAAGGAAGGAAGGAAGGGAAGAAGGAAGGAAAGGAGGGGGAAGGAAGGAAGAAAAAGAAAGAAAGAAAGACAGAAAGATTGATTATTCATAGGGAAAGCTATTCAAAGTAAGAAGCATAAGACTAAATTCAAAGTTCTTCCCAGAAAATAAGGTTACTATGAATGAGACAAAAAGCTAGACAAGTGTCTGGACTAGAGCACTGGGATCTAAGTGAGATAAACCAGAAGAAAACCCAGTAGGAATTGAATGAGAAAGCCATGTTCACGTATCAGCTGGACTTCAGAGCAGGATTCAGGGGTTCACATACCACCCCAGGTGGGAAATAGAGGGGTGGGGGATGGGGTGAAAAAAAGAAGGGGCAGGTGGGCACCAACGGACCAATTACACATTCTGGTCAACTCTTTAAAGGGATCCCATGGTAAAAGAGTCAGTGAAAAGGCTAAGTTTGGAAGTTCTGTCTGATTCTAGGCACAATGATTCTGTGTATATGACAGCCACAAATTAGATTATTTCCAGATTCTAACTGCTCATCAGTAGACAGCAAACAATGCACACCTATCACTTGCTCCATAACTGGTGATGCTAAGTCATCATTGGAACCCCAGGTCCTAGTACAGAGCCTAGCAAAAAGCAGGTGCTTCATAAATGATTAAGGAGTGAATGGATGAGGGATGAAATAAATGTGAATGGATGAATAAATAGCAAAATGTTTGGGCAGATAGAGTGGGACTGTGGCAGGCAAGGGCTGACATCCTTCAAGGACCAACTCATAATGCCACATTTTCACTACAGCTTTCACTGAATTCGTTACTTCTCTCCTTTGTTCCTATGGTGATTTATTTGTTCTGCTTTAATAGCATTTATCAGTCATATTGTAATCACATTGCACAAATCTCCCTCTTTCCCAGACTATGAAATCCTTGACCATAAGGATTATTATTTTGTACCTACACTGCTGCACATAGTATCTGGCACAGATGAGGCACTCAGTAAATAATAACCAAATTGAGTCTGTACAGTTTGTAAGGTACCCATTTAATTTGCAAACTGTGCTTCACTCATCTAAATAAGGTCACACAGCTTTGTAATCATGTGACAGTCACATTGCAAAATCAGAGTGGTAACCTCTCCAGTATCAGGATTTCTTCTTCCAATCAATCTTCCAGGTTCTTTTTGAGCAAGGTTATCTTTTCCTTTACCTCTTGGGAATCATATATTGGAGGAAGTTGTCGATCTGTGCTATTCTAGATTGCCCCATGGTTCATGTACTTCTCTGATGAAGAGACATGAGATCTGTGTATAGAATTACACTGTGTTAAAGGACCCTCCGCACAGACACAGATGCTGGGACCACACTGAGAAAACAAAGAATGTGGTCCAAAGCTAAGAGAGACAGGGCAAGGAAAGCATAAAGGGTGTGAAGAAGGGAGCTCCGCTCTTCTTCCCAATGTACTAGGGATTCCAGAAGTGGCATCACTTTGTACTCCAGTAGTGACATTTTAATTTATAAGCTAAGAATGCACTGATCACCAACTGCAAAAATTGATTTGGTTGTTCATCTGATTCAACTCATGTCAGAGTTTGAAAGTAATTATGATAGTGGAGCTGATAGTCAGGCAATTACATTGTATTCTCTTGCTTCCCAGCTCCTTCTCCCTGTTGTTTCCTCCCCATCCCTCCACCTCCAAGGCATTCTTGTGGGAAAACAATGTAGGCACCAGACAAGAGAGTAATCTTTGGAGAAGTGGTATGTGGAGTCCTACAGCACAGTTATAATAAATAGTATGTTGTCTGGACTACTCCTTTATCTTAATCTACTTTTTGTGACTCTCCTATGAAATTTAACCAGATAAAAGATACAGACTATTTTGACCCCTTCTTGAAAATATGAATCGTGAACCACAAAATATGTACTACAAAATAGTTACTGTTCCTGACTTGAACTTGAGTTGTGTTCACCTTACCAACAGATACAGGTTGTCTTTCTAAAAAGATTTCCTCAAATCATAATGTCAACACGAACTTGGGGAAAAGAGAGATTTAGGCAAGGTTGAAATCCAGGGCTGTGTTGGGGAATAGATTTTCTGGGAGATTGAAAATAGGCCTTGAAATAGTGGTGCAAAAAAAAAACCAGAACAAAGTATAGAAAGAAAGAAGATTTTTTGCTGGAAACAATCTCTGGAATGTACCCCTGAAATAGTGTAGAAGATGGAGTTGAAGAGTATATCACAAGGCAAAAATTACTTTTTAGATGGATGAAGAGATTGATGGATGGACATGGATTCCTTGATCTATTTCTATTTTAAAGGATATTTTTTTATTTGCAAACAGTGAAAAATTCAATGTTTTTGACCTAGCGGAGTGGGATTTTTTTATCCAGAGCTAGTAAAATCAGAATTTGAGGATAGAGAGTCTACTCTTTCCAGAAAACATTGGGATATCTAAATTATTTGAAAATGTTTTTCTCTTGGCAATATAGAAAAATACTTTAAAAGATTTTATACAAAAGGCTTTAAAAGATTTTATACCAAGGTTGATGGTATTCAGAATCATATTTCTCTTCCAAGGGAAATTGTGGCTTAATAATTCACTATGACTACCTTAAGGTTTAAAAAAAAATGAGAACTTCCTCAAAAACTACCCTATCCCAGATCCAGGTTTTACTATATACACTCTCTTAGCTTATTTGTAAGCCTCGCTTCTACTGTCTGTTGCACTGCAATTTGGCACAAATAACCTTTTAATGAGTAAGCATTCTGTACATAGCAAATGTGTCAGCTAAGGTTGACAGAACTGATGTTAAGACTGGTGGTGTAGAACATGCCGTTGACCTGTGGCTCTACTAACCTGCAGGAAAATGTTAGGGAATAAACTAGATATATCCCCCAAATATTTCAACTGCAGTTTATGTTACATTAAATAACAGAGAGGCATTCTACATTGTTATTTGTAGACCATCTATTTAAAAAAAAAATAAAAAAAGGAGTGTGGGAAGAGACCCAAAATATAGATGTGTAGACTCTCAGGTCTGTATAGAGTTGATACCCATTCTCAGGTGTCTAGTTCAAACTACAAATTCAGTTGTTGATACATTTTTATCCAGTGATACTAACATTACTCCTGAGCCTCATAAGGTCCACATCAGTATCATAGATTTGCTGAGGGTTTAAAACCCTTTTATACTCTTCTTGAGCTTCCTCTCCTGTCTCTGACCACAGCTTACTGGTTAAGAGAAAGAGCTTGGAATCAGACAGAATTGGATCAGAATTATAGCTTTGCAACTTATTATCTACATTCTTCAGTCTCTCAGAACCTCAGTTTCCTCCTCTGCAAAATAGAAAGAGTAAAATGGGCTCCACAAGGGGAGGATTAAATGGAACAGAATGCTAACTTGGCACAGTGCTTAACACACAGTACTTAATAAATGGTGTGCAATTGTTACTGCTTCGTTACTGTGGTTGCTTTAAATTTACCTTTCTACCCTTTCTTCTGTAGTGAGACTATAGCTTGTCTTTAAGTCTTTGAAAATGTCAGATTCTCTTCTGTTTGGGCTTTGGGGCTTCTTTTTGTTTTAATCATATAACCTCTGGCTACATCCTCCACTATGGCAGCAGATGACTGAAAAGTCTCTCCCTATGGATTCTGAGTCCTTTTTTGGCCTATCTCACTAGCTTCCTGATTGATATTCACCCATCATTCCTGAAGCTGTCTATCCTGAGCTGTTGGTCTAGAGTAGACTAGAATATTTATTTTTCAACTCATTTCTCAGTGAGGCAACACTGTGGACAACACACATTCCTTGGGCCTCCATAATTTTAAATGTTATCTCTCCTTATACCATCCCCCTAAGGGAGTCTACAATTTTATACTCCTACTCTCTTCTAGAAAAGAATGCATGCTGAAGGCCAAATACATACCTCTGGCCTTTGGGGAAAAACCAAACAATTCATGAAAACTTTTTGAGGGTAATTATTTCTTTGTTGTTTCCTTGCTATTCATTTTAAGAAAGCAGCTCTTAGTTTGTATACCATCTTCAAATCTATATGGATTCATTGTTTAATAATCACAAAATCTCTACTATGTGTGTTGAACTGGGTCCAATACAAGCTCAATTTGGAACACTCAAGAGATATAAAGTTTCATCAAATTAATATCCTGACCAACAAAAAAGTCTTTATTTAAATGTAGGGGATGAAAATGTTTCAAGTGCACATGATTCATCTTTTCTATCTTAGAAAGCTATCATTAGGGTCCCTGGACTTCATTTCAAGTTCTTGCCTGACTAGGGGTCTTTTCAGTGCCCCAAAATGTGGAGATGTAGTAAATTGAGCTGCATCTGTATCATCTACCAACTCAAAAACCCTGTGGAGAGTATTTCTTTTAGACAGTCTCTCTAACAATACCTTGACTTTTGTGTAAAGTGCATCTCTCTCTCTCTTTAAATTCAAGCACATTTTTAGGGTTCCTGAGTGGCTCAGTCAGTTGAGTGTCCAACTCTTGATTTCGGCTCAGGTTGTGATCTCACGGTTCGTGGGTTTGAGCCCTGCGTCGGGCTCTGTGCTGACAAAGTGGAGCTTGCTTGGGATTCTCTCTCCGTCTTTCTCTGCCCCTCCCCCACTCGTGCTCTCTCTCAAAATAAATATAAATAAATAATAAATAAATAAAGCACATTGAAACTTCTGGTTCAAAAGATAAATTTCTTTTTTCAAAAAATAATTGATGAAACTCTTAAAACTGAATAAAGTTCTGATTCTGTTTTGCAAATTAACCCCATGGCTTTAGGGGTTAGTATAATTTTGTTAGATGCTAAAAAGTTCTTTCTCTTGATTCTCGATGTTCAGTTTTTCTACCTACCCATTTATTTATTTAATTGCTGAATGCTAGCCAAACTGTATACCGTAGGTTGGTTGATCTAATTCAAATGGCCAGCCTGTAACTAAGGAAAGAAAAATACATTTGGGGGGGGTGTTGTTGTTGTTGTTTAATTTTTTTTTAGGGTGGTGAGAGAGAATGAGTTGGGGAGGGGCAGGGAGAGAGGGAGACACAGAATCTGAAGCAGGCTTCAGGCTCTGAGCTATCAGCACAGAGCCCAACATGGGGCTCAAACTCGTGAACTGCAAGATCATGACCTGAGCCAAAGTCAGACCCTTAACCAACTAAGCTACCCAGGTACCCCAGGAAGACTACATTTTGTGAAGAATGGGTATGAAATAGAGAAGTTAGTGGCGATGTGATACAGGAGAAAGAGTGGGACCAAAATGCATGGTAATTCATAGGATATGTTAAAGGGCAGAAGGAGCCAGGAAAGGAAGAGAGTGGGCTGATAACCGTCACTATCCAACAGAATCTGATTCCAGCACCCACCCCTTTGTTCATGCTCCATGAAAATATAGCCCAGAACAATTCACGCTCTCAGTCTTCTCTGGATACCAGGGTTCCAGCTCCCTGATCCGTGGTTCCCTCACAATATTCTATGGATATTAGAAAAAGCTGCATTTCACTTGATCCAGTTCACTTTTTTAGTCTGGATCAAGGACACAGTAAAGTTCAGCAAGGACTGATATTTATTGGCCTTTCGTGTGACTCAAAATACAGATTGAATCCACTGCTATGGAAGCAGCTTTCCACACAAATCCAATCCCCATGCCCTTACCCCCACACGGGAGCTAATGTTCAAATGCTCATATTGCTGATAGCAAAAGTCCAAGATAATTCATGTTGTTTTGCTGGGGCTACTCATTAAAAGATATTACTTGTCTCTTCTGCGGGTGGGAAGGTGGTGACAAAAAGTCTCCATGAGTGTTCTACAAAGTTTTGTTCTATGCTGCTTCACATGCTTTGAAGTAATATCTCTATTTTGCCTGCCTTGTTGCAGGTGAAGGGTCTTGAAAACGTGTCCATTGCATAAAAACAAACCTGCCTCTTTGTACACCTGAAATTAATATAACATTATTTGTCAATTATGCCTCAAAAAAAAAAGGACAAACCTGCCTTATTCATCACCACTGGTAACATAACTTTTGGACTCCCTCCACAGCTTGCAAACTCTTCTGTCTCTTGAAAACATCATGCACTGTGCTATAAGTAATAAGTGTGTTTTTATTCCCTGAAGTATGTATTTTAAACAAGTTGCCCCTTAAAGAAAAAGCTCACAGAAGGTTTAATAACAAGTTGACTGAAATTTAGAAGATATGAAGTACCCCGCTCTCTTCTCTCTGGTAGCCATGAGCCAGATTCCTAAGCCATTAACCTAAGTTTGCTACTCTTTCTCATATCGTCATGGAGTAAAAATAGTTGATGGAGACCAGGAGACTTGTTTTGTCTCTCTGTGTCACAACTAAGCCTATGACCTCTGACTAGTCCTGATAGGACTCTGCATCATATGTAAAGAGTACTCTGAGTAAAGTCCCTATAGGAATGAAAAGCATGATCATCATAATGCTTTGAAGATTTTTAGAACAATTTTATCCATTTGATGGAGCTAGTGTATGGAATCCATGATGAATGAATGACAGATTTGGTAATATGGTAGTGATTTTCATCATCTCTTGCATTATAGCTCTAAAATATTAATCAACAAATGATTGTCCTGAAACTTTTAGCCAACAGCATTACAGCTTCCAAGATATTGCCTAGGAATGCTAAAGAGCTATTATGTAATCTCATAAATTACATGAGATTACAACATATGGAGAAGAAAAAACTGAATCCAATTAAACCTAGTAGAAAAGCCACAGGACATAATTATCTAAATTTGGATTTTTATCTAAGATTTATTCCCTTATGTGATAGGACACTCGCAGGAGGTCTACTATGACCCAAAGAGATAAGGACTTTGGCCACATGCATAGGACAGCATTTGGACCCAGAAGCTCCTCCTTGAAGTGTCCCCATTAAGTCTCCATGGGGTGTCCAATGTTCACTCTCTCACAGACCAGTGGAGATGAGGGGATTTGTCTTCTCCAGGCAAAGTCCCTCTGCTGAGAAGTGGAGCAAGGAGACACATTGCCATTTGCTTATCTTTCAGAAAAACCACTGCTGTGATAGCGTCAATGTCCCGAGAGCCTTGCCTTGATGGAAGTGTGTTTTTAATGATATGATTTTGGTATCCAGCCCTCTGTGGATAGCTTGGCATATGTCTTGTTATATTTAAACAGCACTGACTGAGAAAGTGGATGTTAATTGGCTGTTAGTGACTAGGTTGCAGGTCTTTGTTACCCAGCCTTTCAGCTAACTGATCATTAACTAGGAGGAAATGTTTGACCCAGAAGGTCATTACTGTTATTAAGTGGGAAAAGAAACTAAAATGCTCCAAATTACTTTTTTATGAATCAGATGAGGATTGAAAAAAAAAAAAAAGAATGGTAGAAAAAAGAAAAAGAAAAAGGCTTGTGTTACATAGAGTCAGTATTCATAGCCCTCTTTTCCTCTCCCTTGAAGATCAAATTGTAATGTTTATGGGGGGAAGGCTGTATTTGCAAATTCTCATTGCTTTATTCTCCAGAACTTCACTATTTTGACATTCACTAAAAAAGAGAAATTTCAAAGCATTCTTTAACTCCATCCAGAGAATGTAATTCCCAAAATTTTCAAAGCAAGTCATTTTGTCCAGATGCCACATAGCTTCTTTAACAGGCCTTGTGTAATTTTTTCAAAATAAATAAATAAAGATGTGATTAAAAGTAATGTTATTACATATATCTGTTTTCGAAGTTTATTTATTTGTTTTGAGGGCTTGAACTCGCGGGGCTCAAACACCTGGGCTCAAACTCGCGAATCATGAGATCATGACCTGGGCCGAAATCAAGAGTCAGACACTTAACCAACTAAACCATCCAGGCACTCCCTAACATACTTCTTTTTATGTAAAATCATAATGCTATTATATATGTCTTTAGAAGTTCCTTTATCATAAACTAGTTGTGTTTTACCGAATTTGCTGATTAGGCCTTAGAACTCACTGTGTACAGGAAGTATGAATCCTACGTGTCTTCTGGACTCAATCTATGACCTTTGTGATTTTGCCTCTTTGGTGATCTCATTACCCTTATAATGCAAAAAGAAAAGAAAAATGGTTTGACGGGGTACTGTGAGTCTTGGCAATTAAAACTTCACATCAAAATTGTCTCCCGAGAGAAAATATTACTCTCCCTTTTAATAAAAGGATACAATTAAACCCTCTCTCAAACCTCTCTCCTTCAGATGTGTTAATGTCTGATGTAAAAGATGGAGGTGGATTCTTGTTTAGTTGAAAAATGGAAGCAAAAGCCAAAAACATTTCTACCCATAAATTGGTTTATGAATATTAAATATCCCAACCTTGATGCTGACTAATTAAAATAAGAAACTGGAAGATATGGTGTTCTCTCTGCTTATTACTCTGTTGTTTTAGTCCTGGGTTTAGTTCAATGCCCTTAGCTTTATTGTCTTCCCTTTCTTTGGTTGCACGATGCCGTAAGGTTTGGAAATGCCTGTGTCTTACCTGTGGAGGTTCATGGGTTTACCTTTCACCTCTGAAAACTATAGAAAGTAATTGAGTTGTTTGGAAATCTCTCTAAATTGGGCCTAATAGTACTGGGTTTATTTTTCACATCTTTTCATTTTTCTTCCAAAGATTAGGACTAGACTTTAGAAGGCTCTTTTAGCTACTTTAAAAAGGAAAATGTATCCTTGAACCAAATAGGACTGAAGGCTGCCCATGTTTGAAGGCAAGAGCATCTGATCTCCAAAGAATCAGAAAATCTCTTCTCTAGTTGTATTTGTAGGTACTTTTTGTTGTGCTGCTTTTTTTTTTTAAATAGGTAAAGCTCAGATGAGCGCAGCATGGCCCAGATGGTGTTTAAAGCTACTCAAGTTTCTTTTATGTAACTTTCTCTTCCTAAAGTGTGTTCCAGCTGGGAATCTATGGGGCTGTTAAAACTTTGTCCCTTTTATGTTTTTGTTATTCTCACGCACATGCGCACACACACATGCGTACATGCACACATGCACACACACAGGCATAAACATGACCATTCCAAATGTATGGCATTTAACCGCCTCCAACAGGGTGGGAAGTAACTCTGCAGGGCTTTATTAACTGTCTCCCAGGCTAAACATTTTCTTCAGTTGGAAGACAGAAAAACCCAGCGGGATAAATTTCCAAACAGGAGTAAAATGCTTACCCACAGATAGGAATTATTTGTAAGGCTTTGTGGAGGCCTTACTTACGAAGAGGTACAGACAGGCGTTCCATTCATCTCTGGAGTGTCTATAGGAATGTCCTCATTCAGTGGAGTGTCCCCAGCAGTGAAAATTAGCTTGACCTAACAGTGCTTTTAAATGCTTGGAATGTGCATTCCTCCTGGGATTAAACAAATAGCGTGTACTGGCATTTGTGTAAAAAGATCGTCGTGCTGGTACAGGATTAATGCATATTTGATTTGGTTTGTGTGTCAGGTAACAAGGGTAAGTTTCCCTGGAGCCATCAACATCTCCTCTTTCTTCATGTCTGTCTGTTTCTCTCTCTCTGTAAATTTTTTTTCATGCCACAACGCAACTTCTCCATATTTACTCAATGCTCCAGACAAACCACATTAGTCTCTTACTCCCATTCCCTCCTTTTTACTTTCCTGCTTCTCTGCAGTAACTTGTGCCAATCCCTGGACTATCTGTCCCCACCTCTGCCTATTAATACCCTGTATCTTGTTCAAAGCCAAACCCAAAGACCATCACCTCCATGAATTCTTCCCTGCCATTCCAGTCACAAGTTACTGCTCTTCCCTCAGAGCCCTTTAAAAAATTTTTTTTTCTACGATTATTTAAAGACATTCATTGCAGGCACTTTCCTACCTAATTATAAGCTTGAAGACTGGGGCCATTTCAGATGCCTTTCTGTTTACCCCAAAGCAGAAAAGACTTGAATAAGCAAATGGTGAGGCATCCACCTAGGCACAGCTGGGAATATCCTTGGAGACTGTGGAGCAGAATTTTTCTCAGTGCAGAAGAATTTATTCCCAAATTTAATGTCTCACCTTGGCATCCTTAGTGTCCTCTCCTAACCAATCTGTTTAAATCTGTTAAAATTATGGGAACACTTTGATACTAGTTGATAAACAGCCGCTGCCTCAAGACCCCAAGCGTCTTCTACTTCCACCTGCATCCCTCCCGCTGAACATCTCCCTACGTCCGTACCTTAAGGCCTGGGCCAGCCAAAGCTGCCAGAACCCAGCTCCAGTACTATGGCCACTGTCCGTTCTGATTAATCCATTCTCCTGCTGCACTGGTTGTTGAATATTGACTTAAATTTTATCCTGCCCCTGATGATATTGTTATAGCCAGCATGACACCCACGGAAGGCAGTTAAAGCCATGCACTGTTTATGGGGTATGTCTGCCCTTGACTTGAACAGAGAGAAGAAACTAGTGGTTTGAATAGGTATTGGGGATCCTTAAGAGTTTTCCCAATTTGATTGTAAAAGTTAATGAAATTGAGGCCCAAGCTTAAAAATACAAATATAGCTATAGATATATCCTCTGACATAAATACGGAGATATATTTTTTCTAGACATGTAAGTAGGGAATTAGATTCCATTTGAACCTCTGTGTGCTGAGCGATTGGAAGCATATGAAAACAATCTTAAATATAAGCATGTGTTGCCTTTGCCTATAAGATGTTACTTATGTGAGAAAGTAAGAGTCCAGTCTGATGTGTTCTTGGGTATACAGCCTATGAAGGTATTTAAAACCTAAAGTATATTTATTCTGAACTTAAAGATGTTTAGAGACTGCCTTGCGTGTTAATGTGTGCTCTGTGACTAACACCATTCAAATGCTCTCCCCCTGCATGCATTAATGTGTGCATTGAAGAGAAGAGCAAGGGATGATAAACTGCACAGTGTTCAAATAAGATTTATCTAAGAAAGAACAGTCTAGTGCATTAATGTGAATATTCAAAGATAGATGTTTATCTTAATGGACTCAGAGGTACTTACAAACAGCATAATTGCTGAAGTCATTTTACAGGGCATTTATTCACAGCGATTACTTTCTTTTATATAAAGAATTCTACTTAAAGGTTTAATTGAGACAGGACTAGTGTGACCAAAAAACCATGGGTCGTTTCTCCCTAGTCTCTGCTCAGCCAAGGCTATTTGGAATAATGAGAAGCAGAACTCCAAATCTTGTTTTTGGTACTTGCTGGACTATTTGCAAAGATTGGTCTATTAAAATTTTAAATTGTCCTGGGGCTCCTGGGTAGCTCAGTCAGTTGGGTGTCAGACTTCGGCTCAGGTCATGATCTCACGGTCCGTGGGTTCGAGCCCCGCATCGGGCTCTGTGCTGACAGCTTGGAGCCTGGAGCCTGCTTCGGATTCTGTGTCTCCGTCTCTCTCTGTGCCCCTCCCCTGCTCAAGCTCTGTCTCTGTCTCTCTCTCAAAAAAAAAGAAAACATTAAAAAAAATTATAAAAAAAATAAAAATTTTAAATTGTCCCAATATCTATTAGAGGTTGACTTACCTTAAGCCTATAGTCCTGAAGGTAGGGAACTGACATGCTGGTACACAGTTGTGGAATTGCTGGGCAAATTGCCTATATGCTTGTCTGGACCAATGAGACATATTGTATCTTGAAAGCATATATGCTCTTCCAGAGCACCTCCCATTCTTGACAAATAGCTTATAAAATTATTCCTGTCCTGGACACCTTCTAAGGTAAGAATTCCTAATAATCTGACAAGAATGGGAAGTGCTTCTCTCTTCCATTCATATCATTTCCACCCTTTAAACATGACTCCTGGATTATCCAATTCTATTTAAATCCACAGACATTCCCTGAGCACCTGCTATACATTTAAATATATATCCTGCACCCAAGCTCTGGTCTAGCACTATAGCCCTGTGAATAATTTCAAACCAATTTTAAATAGTATTAAATATTAACAACACATCACAGAATAGTAACATGTCTGAGTTGTCGATATCCATTTCACTCCACACAACAAAGCATGAGGTAGATGTCATTGTCTCAAATTTACAGGAGAGCAAACTGTAGCTCAGAGTGCTTGTGATCACCCTGGGCTTCCTTCCAGGGGCAGAGCTCCTGTTTTCTGACCCCACACACGACACTTTTCCTTTGATGGTATAGTTGGCTCTATCTTTGCTTAAGTAGCAATCAAGTAGAAGGAAAACGTAAGTCAGATGTGTATTATAAGCCAGAATACAGTAACTACATTAAGTGAGATTAAGTTGGCCTGCTAGAATATTTTATTTTTCAGCCATAGGACCAGGAAAAAGCCTAATGAAAATGTATTTGGGTTGTGTTCTAAAGAAATATATAATCTTACCAGGTAGAAATGGAATAAAATTCAGATAGAGCTGGGTAAGGAGCAATATAAGTCAGGACATTGTCAGAAACTTAGCAGACTTGTTCAAAGCATGGAAAACATTTTTTAAAAGTTTATTTGTTTATTTTGAGAGGGAGAGAGACAGAGAGAGACGGAGAGAGAGAATGGGTGGGGTAGGAGCAGAGAGAGAGGGGGAGAGAATCCCAAGCAGACTCCATACTGTCAGCACAATGCCCAACATGGGACTCGATCTCAAGAGCTGTGAGATCACGAACTGAGCTGAAATCAAGAGTCTGATGCTTAACCGATTGAGCCACCCAAGTGCTCCGGCAAATTTTTATTCAGTAGTTGTAGTGAGGAGATGCTTACAGGGGCAGGTAGTAGTGAAAAACAGTGCTACAAAGTTACATTGGAACCCAGTGGTGGAAGATCTTGAATTAAAAGAAATAATAATAATAATAGTAAGTCTAAAATTCATTTGATGGGCAGTGGAATACATTTGGAAGAAGAGAGTGTCACCTATAAAGCCATGTTTTTGTTCTGGCAATGCTTTATTGTGTTCATTGAAAATAGACAGGTGAGTGGAGGCAGGGAGTCTGATTAAAGATTCTCAAGATTCATCCATATAAGTAGCCAGAGCCATATGAATGAAAGGCAGAAAGACATTTTAGAGATGGCCTTTGAGCGATTTGGTGCCTGGAGGGTGATGCTGAGCAGGGAGGATTCAGAGATGGCCCTGAGGGTTTGTGCTTGTTGCTGGTGGGTAATGGTGCCATAGACAGAGACAAGAATGGCAGCAGTGGGAGGGGATGATCACTTCAGCCTGGGATATGTGAATTGCACATACTTACAAGATACTCAATTCAAAATATATTCTCTCACTAAGGTGAAAATGTTTATCCCGTCTTATCCAACTCCAAAATGATCTCTCCTCTCAGACTCCTTTTGAACTCTCAATTGGGCCATAGAGTTGACATATAAGAGCATGGTAATCACTGTGAAGCTTTTCAAGTCCCACTCCTAGATACTATTAAAATGCTTCCTGGGGCCTAATGTCCGCCAAAGGCAGAGATCACTCACATGACACCTTGCATCATCTCTGTCTCTGGTTGCTTGCTACGCATTGCTTTTCCTGTTCTGATTGTGTTCACCTTCTAGTAAGAGAAAACTTGATCTGAAGTGATGGAAGAAGGGATACATTTTCTCACTTAACAAGAATCCTGGCATCTGGACAGTAGAAAACTGCTTGTTTGGGCTCAGATTGCACATTTGGCAATATCAGAGTTAGCTTCTCAGATCTTTTGCTCTTTCCCTCACACTTGCCAACTTCTGGTTGCTGCTGCTTCACATACCCCATCATAACCCAAGGAAGAAGGAAAAACAGTGGGACCGCCATTTCTTCCTCTTTTATTGGGAATAGGATAAGTATTTCCAGAACCTCTAGCAGATTTCTTTACTCACCACGTTGTCCAGACTGATGTCACATGGCTAGTTGCAAAGGAGACTTGGTTAGGCTGGTCATATCACCAGCCCTAGAAAGGAGGAAGAGTAGAGTGGATATTGACAGTGTCTCCAACACTTGTGTTTCCTGCTATAGTGTGAACACTTTGAAGGCAGGGACCATGTTCCGTCAGGCCCTATGCCCATATTATGCCGTGCCCTCTTCCTTCCCTGGAACTTTGCTGGACACAGGAACGTCTGGGAGGGAAAGAGCTTGAGAAACTAATCCTTGCCTTTTATGCTAAGCACCTTCTTTGTTAGTTCCTCTGAGCAGCCTTAGGAATGTGGGAGCTTCTGGATATATTTTAGAGAGACTTTTTTCAGCACCTCTTAAAAAAATAAAAATTAAAAAAAAAGAAAGAAAGAAGGAAAAGCAAAATTTAAAAGAAAAGACTACATGCTGGGGGGAAATCTATGCTGTTGTAAAAATAGAATAGGGCTCAAGTGCATTCTTCAGTAATGAATGCATGAAAAGAAGCTTCTTAAATTATGAATGTGGCTTCTCTTGTTTATTGCCCAGTAATCCTGTTTTATTGATTTCTGTTTATTTCCAATCACCTAGAATGAGAAACTATGTTGTTTAGAGATCTTGATCCCCAAAAGATTGTTTAAAGCTACTCGGCTCTATTTAGTTGTTTATTTTTTGCTCAAAGTGATCGAATCAATACAAATACAAACAAAACACCTTTTCCTTTGCTCTCTAGAAGACTAGGGGAAAAAAAATACAGGAAAGCTAAATAAAGATGCTTGGATAAAAAAAAGTCCCAGCAAATGACATATTGATTTCTTTCAAAGAGTCAGAGTGTAAATTAAAAATATTCTTCTGACACAGTTTTTAAAGATGCACCGACTCAGCAGTGGTGGCACTTACTGACTTTCTCTTCCTAGAGGGTCAGTTTGGAAGCACATCCCACTTTCCCAAGATCCCGAAATAACACGAGCCATATTTCATGGCTCATATATGCATACGTGTATTATTCTTACCAGAAGAGTAGAGACTCTCCATCTGTCCTTATTTCACTTAAAAAAATTCTTTTAAATGTTTGTTTATTTTTGAGAGAGAGAGAGAGAGAGAGAGAGAGAGCGCGCGCACACGTGTGGGAAGGGCAGAGAGAGAGGGAGACAGAGGATCCTAAGCAAGCTCTACACTTACAGCACACCATGAATCATAAGGTCATGACCTGAGCCAAAGTCAGATGCTTAACCAACTGAGCCACCCAGGTGCCCCTTTATTTCACTTTTTTGATGCATGTCTCTTCTACTGACATTCTACCTTCACCTTACTGATGAATAAGCTATAAAGAAAGGAAAAAATCTCTGGGTTGTGTTTTCCCTTTCTATTTGTTATTTTTAGTGTAAGTGGTTAGCTAATAGAAGTAAGAAAGGATGTGATAGATTTCCTCAGTTATTATGTTCTTAGAACACCATTGCCTTCTCTCTGCTTTCTAAGCAACTTCTGATTCAAAGGAAAAGCAATAGCCTGTTGGAGACCCACTTACTCAGCAGATATAACACACTCAACACTCATATCAGAGGACATGGTATGAAACCCTAAAAGACAGAAATGCAAAAGTGGTCACCTTTGGACAAGACTTTATCCATAGTCACTCTTGTTTCGAAGATAATACCAACCTCCCATGAAGAAAGACTGGGGGATTCATTCAGATAAATCTGTTTGATTCATCTTATTTCTTTACATTATGGGTCCACAGAATCCTATGCTCACAGGGCACCAAAAACTTTATATGTAGATGGGGTGGCAAGGAACAGGGCTGGACACACGCATTGCATGTATCTCCTTTCCTTATGCACATGCTCCATTGTCTCATTGAACTTCACTTATAAAAGGCAAGTTCAAAATTAAATGGTTAAGGACTTGAAGATGGTGAGAGCAGAGCATTAAACCAAGCCCAAGGCCCTTGTGAGCACAGAATCCCGTGTGAGTACATAGATCTCCAGCCTGGGATTACACCTGCAAGATATCACCCATTTTTACAGTGAATGAATTCTGTTGCCTATAAATTTGGGAAAATGACTAGCCTTGCTATCCATAAGAAATGAGAAATGAATAGTCTTCTTTTCCCACACAAAAGTTCTGTTGTGTTTGCTTTTGAATCTGTATCTAAGATGAGATAATCCACTATGGTATACTGTAGCCTGGGAATGAGAAAGTGACTTCTGTGGTGTGAGTCCATCTGGATTCCTGAATTTCTCATTCAGCAGGACCTAAAAGACTTTCTCTAACTTGGGATTTATCGTACAAATTGAAGAACTTTATTTGAATCCATCCCCCAATCTTCTTTGTGGGAGGTTGGAATTGTCTTTGAGACATGAGTAACTGGGGATAAATTCTCAATCCAAAGTCAAAACCCTTTGACTTTTCCCTCTCTTGGGGTTGGATATCATGTTATTCAGTTGGCTTTCACTTTTTCCTTATAGTTCTGACTCAAATTTACTGCAGATTACCTGTAACTCCATCAGTATTTTATTAAATCATATGTCAAATGCACAAAACTGGCTTTAACTGCTGCTGTTGCTCTGACATTTGTATCTGACTTTTCTAATATTATGTCCCTTGGCTGAGTGGGAGATATTCTCTTCAGTGTAATAAGGAAAAAACATCTTGTCTTTTTATCAGTTGTATTTTACATTCAATTCATTGCATTCAATTGCTCTTGGTAAATTTGCTGTGCCACATGCCAAGCTCCCGGTTGTGCTAATGTGCTCTTCCTTCTTGTGTTTATATTGTCTTGAGCTTGCTTTTTTTTCATAGTTTCTTATGTATTGGCATGAATCTGTCATACTTTTAGTTCTTCAAGATAGCCATTCTCAACTGTTTTCTACATTGACAGACACAACAGATGTTCACATGCATTGCACGCTCTTTTCAGTAAAAGTGGCTTTCCTTAGACAAAAAAAAAAAATATCTATATATCTATATATATCTATATATATATATCTATATATATCTATATATATATATATATATATATATATATTAGGTTATGTTTGACTCCTAACATCTTGCTGTTTTTTCTACTCCTTTCTCTCATGCTCATCTAGCATACCTTAATTCATCAGTGACCAAAGATTGAGAACCATGGCTGTTTGCTCTGTACCAAATGGCTACCTTACATCCTTTTTCAGAATTGCTGACCAATATCCAGGACTGGCTTTATCCTGTAACTCATTGCTCTCCACCAACATTTTGGTCTTTTATTAAGCCTTTTAAAGCTGTGATCTCAAGCTGCCAAGAAGAGTTGTTTCTCCTGTGTTGAGTGGTAAGGTTAGGCCACAAAATAGAGGGCCAAGAGAAAAACCATCCCACAAAGTAAATGATTCTATTTTTCCTATTTTCTTCCGAAAACCCATTTCTTCTCCCTGAACTACAGAGCAAGAGAGGACATGGAGAAATGAATAATGGTAAAATTTCAGTTTAAAAACACACATTGGTCTTCTCCATGACTTTTGAATTTTACCATCCATTAACGGAGACCTACATCACTTTTTATGGATTATATTAATATTTGATCTGGTCACTAGCCTGTTAAAAACAGAGGCTTGATTTTGGTGATAGTATTGGCATAAAAACCTCATTTAGCATGGAAATACCACAAAAAAAAAAAAAAAAAAGAAAAAGAAGAAGGCAGTGGCAGGGAGACAAAAATATAAACAACAAAACTAGATTAGGTCTTTGGAGCTTTGGTTATAATTTTGGCATTCTCTTGTAATGGGTAGACCCTAAATACTCAACAAAGTTTGTGGGAAAAACCAAAAGACTTAACAGTAGGAACACAGCCAAGCCTTCCTGATTAGCTGTCTTAGAGAGGACTGCACCAATTGGAAAAAGCTACCCAACCCAGACCTTAGGTGTATGTAATCAATAGGCTCCTGGTCTAGATTCCTAGAGATGGTATGTGGTTGAGTGGGTGGTTTGTATTTTCTTCTTCCTTGCCTCCTAAATAATATGTAATTTCTCCAGGCCAAGAAATAAATTGAAAGGATTTAGAGGGATTTGCTTATCAGTGGAACACCACGTAGCATTACATTCCTCCTGCTTTGGGGAAGGTACATTGAAGTTTGGTTAATCTTCTGTGGTTCAATACTCCTCTTCCCTCTGTCAGGCTGCCTTGAACAACAGATAGATTAATCCCCCTTCTACCCACTCTCTTCTTCCTCCTCCCTCCCTTTTCTCTTGATCCACCCTTCCTTTTTTGAGCAGATGGAAGAAATCTTAAAACTGGAAAGAAAAGAAAAAAAAAGATGCCACACCACATTTATTTATGTAATCCTAGAAGACCTCCAGGATAGAAAGAAAGACCCCCAATCCTTGGCACAAAATTTGGCTAAGCTTAGCTTGGTTCTTCCGCTGTTAATTAAATCTTGAGTCTGCAAAGGGATTTCCTTAAAGGTTAATTCATTAGTAAAAGTTACTCTACATCATGTTGTTTTTTATCCTCCTCCAGTATATGCAATGTGGAAAAGAAGAATAAGAATATGGAGGCTGTTGAGGATGAGCAGAGTTTAAAGGGAATCTGGTGGTACTATTTGGTTGGATTCCTATATGATCTGCTCTTGTGAATGACTGTGAATAATCAGTTTTTGTTACAGTGGGTACCACTTATGGACTCACGTTAACTTTACGTTTTTGCAGCTGATGGTGTAGCAACCTATCAGTTTTTCTAGTTTGGCCTGGCTCAAATCCAAGTAATCTGTAAGCTACATGAGGACAAGGACTTGGTCTGTCCAGCCCCCTTAGCACAGCGATTGGCACATCGTAGGCAGCTAATAAACATTTGTTGGGTGAAGACTGATTGAATAAGTAAATGTATGCATACTTAATGTCCTATATCAAGAACAATTTTCTGTTTTTGTTTTCATATTTATTTTCTTAGCTCCAGTCTAGTTAACTAAATTTGGTGATACCGAATGCCATATCTGTAGCCCAGGGCAATTCTCTTGAAAGCCGCCTCATTTCATGGAAATATGAGTCAAGTAAAATATGTACACATTCATATCTAACTTGGCAAGTGATTATCTCCAGGAGTGGGCAGGGAGAAAAGAGGAAAGGAGTATTTTGAAAAACCACAATAGCTTGAACTTCAGAAGACAGTTTTAAAATTCACAGGGTGTTCCAATAAAGTTATGTGGGCACATAGATGTAAGGCCTGAGGGGAACTCAAAAAGCATCTTAACTAGATGGAACTTGGTCTCTTTGTCTCCATTGTTCAGAGCCCGCCTCATGGGATTCCCTGAGCTTTCACACTCGAGCATGACAAGTTCAACTCATTTGTTTCATTTTCTCATAGTAGTGTCAGTTGTTTGTCTTAAAAATATCTTGAAAATGACCATGAAGAGGATGTTCAGAATAAAAGGAGGGTATTGATAGTCCCACTCCTAGGTCTTGTTTCTGTGTTGGGCCTGAGTTGGAAGAATTGATAGGGTGGTGGGAGAGAGGAGGAAGGGTGAGACTATTGCTTCTAACAAGCTTGCCCAAGCTCCAGGCCTTTTTCTATCTTTGGTTGAGTCTAAAAACCATCCAGTAGTGTGTGTGTGTATGTACTTCAGAGTAAACCCCTTCAGAGTGGAGGATCTATAAGCATCAATCCAAAAAGGGGCTATGCAATGGCAACAATTTGATAAAGCCCTAGTAGATAAATTTTAATTGTGATGGTCAAGGTTTCCAAATCTCATTAAAGTTTATAGATTTACCTAGAGTCTTTGGGTTCTTATTTAATTAAAAGTATCTCAGACATGATTTAAATAGAGAATAAATGTTCATAATGAAGCTGTATGATTCCCTCTCTCATATGAGATAGTTTAAACCTCAACTTTATCACAGAATAGAAGTATAGAGGGGAAAAACTAAAACACCAAGTATTTTAAGGAATTGAATTCTTTTCAGCATGAAGCAGCTGCAGAGATGTATGGCTGTTTTCTGTGGGACTTCAGAATATTTATGGGCCTTTCTCTTTTCCTTTTTCACTGGAAGAAAGGCGATCATCATTCTTGAGTGTGTTATTTATAATTTCATAAAGCTGTTCTGTGGCAAGACTTATTTTATCTTGCGCTTAATCTCGGTCAAATAACTGTGCTTCCAAGGAGCTGGGCGGAGAAAAATGATTATCCCCCCAAATGATTAGCCTCTTCTCAGTATAAGATAAAGGGCTAAAGGTTGGAATTTGAAGTCACAAATAGGCATCTGGGCAGGAAGGAGGGCACATGGCGAATCTACCTCGAGCTGTTCTGACCATGGTAGCGGACATTTTTCTCCATGCCAAATAACAGATACAATGAAGAATGAAGTAGAGCCACCCCTGTGCTGAGATGAGTAGACCCCTTCAGACTAAATAATTAGAAGCAGGTGATTACAGAAACAATAACTCACTGGAGGAAAATGAGAAGCCAGTTCTGTGAAGCTGAGGGAATTGGAAGGTAAATATACCTATAAATTTACCTGGTGGGTAGAGTTTTGAGCTTTCTTCTGTCCCAGTTTATTCTAAGGTAATTTCAATAAACATTGGTAGAAAAAAAAAGAATACAAATGCAATAAAAAAATCTTTCAAGAAAAGAATAAAGAAGACTCCTTCCAGACAGATATTTTATTGAAAGTTATTATAATACCTATCTTTAGTTTTATGAATCCTAATACAGAACCAAGTAATTTCAACATATGGATTAAAAATATGCAATATGTATTTTTAAATGGAGTAATATGAATTATTATTTTTAATATGGGACTTGGCTAATGCACAGGGACAGAAGAACATTTTCCTGCTCTTGAGAAGGCAAAGTAAGGTCTTTAATCCGCACTGTGGAGGGATGGCACAGCGAGACCCATGCATAATGTTCTGGAACCATGTATATGAGCTTCCAAAGGAAAGGTGATAGGTGATGCTGATGAGATGTGGGGAGGGGAAGGAGAGATGTCTGACCGGACAGGATATGAAATTCGTGCTCATTATCTGAGTTTTCAAAAACAACAGGATAACTCAGGTAGCTGTTGTTCTGTCATGCTGGTACATCCTTTCACCCCTGTACTACTCCTGGGTATACAAGTAGACTGTGCTTCTTCATGCCTCTGAGCCTTTGCAAAGACTGTTGATTTCATCTAGAATGCCCTTCTCCTCCACCAGCAGCTCTCCATTGTCCCTGCTTCAGGGCTTCCTGTCCCTCAGGGCTCATTACCACCTCCCCCTGCCATTTGCTCTCTTAGCACCTTATGCTTACTCTTGTCAAGGCATTCAGTTTACCCTGTCAAGTTTGCCTGTCTACTCAGTCCTCTCTTCAGAGACTGTGAATCCCCAGAGCAGAGGAACTATGGTTTATCTATCACTTTATCCCTCATAACAGTTACAGTGCTTAACACATAGGTTCAGTAAATATTTATTACAGTAATAAGTGAATGGATGAAAGATGAATAAAGCACTTCGATGATATAGTCATATAGCATAGATGGTGAATTTGGGAGTCCATCCACTATCAAACTATTTGGTTTGGAAGCGGTCACTGATCTTGTATTCTTTCTTGAGGGACTTAGTATAATGTGGATATTTGACATATGGGAACCATAATGTGTAAATATCTTAAGTTCAGCCATTGGGAATTATGAGAGCTTTAGGCAATAGTTGTGAGGGAAAGATATGAGGATGACATAGAAGGCCCTTGATAAGCATTCCCAGCATAACTATACAAATGGAAGAACTTCTAAAGCAGTACTCTTCCCTGAAGGAGCATGGATGGTGGGCAGTTAAAAATAGCAGATGTCACTACAAATGTCCACACCCTTGGTTATTATGAGTACTAAAAGTTTTAATATGTGTTAACTGCTTAGTTGACGTCTGAGTATAGCAAGTATTTAATAAGTGGTAAATGTTATTAGTAAGCATGATTCTAGAAAGTTCAAATATCTTCTCAAGAGTACTAACTTCTCCTTTTCTCTAAGGATTATGAGTAATTATGAAAAATGGTTATCATTGTAGGAAACACACACAAACTAGTACTACTACTGTATTTTATTTAAAGATAAAATTCCGTAGTTCCATTCTATTCATAATGATTACATCCTGATTCTGTATGTGTCTGCAATAGTGAAACATAATTCACCAGCCATGGGAACCAATAGTCAAAAAGTGTGCCTTTTTCCCCAAAGTTCAGAGTTAGACCCTGCATTTACTTCTATGTAGGGAAAGAGACAAGAAAATTAAAGAGCTACTAAAAGAAAGCCTTGGGTTTTCCAAGAGTAATTTTGGATCATATTGTCATTACTTTAGGAGGTGATTCTAAGTACATATGATCCCAAAACTCTGGTTTGTAATTTGGGGATTTTTTTTTTTAATGTCAGGGATAGGAGTAGTAAAAAAATTTTTTTAATCCCTAAATATAGTGTTCGAAATCCTGAGTCCTTTGCAAATCAAAGCTTACTGCCCCTGGCAGAGCCAGGATTTCTGAAACCACAGTGTTCTGTGGCAGGCGTGGTAGCATTGGATGCCAGGTTCTCCAGGCAAACATTGGTTACTGCATTGGGCAATGAGGGGATTGAGATGTTTGTAATGGCTTTGGGAATTTCATTGGCAGTGGCTGTAATTGGTGATGATGGGGTCTGAGGGACCGAAAGGAAGGGGCTGACTTCACATAAAACCCACACAAATTGTCTGGACCCAGAGTCATGGGAAACAGATTATCTTCCAGTGATTTTTAAGCTCTCTTGGCATCTCTATGAGTGTATTTTTCTTTATCACTCTTCATGACAGATGCAATCAGAGGTGAGGAATGAAAGTGGAGTTAATGAATTATCAGTAAGAAAGAATAGTTCTAAAGGGGATGAATATTTGGAGATAGAATGCATAGGTGGATGGAAACTTTATTTAAACTAGGAATGGCAACTAGGCTTGGCATTGCTGTTATTGATTGATTGATTGATTGATTGACTTAGTCTTAGCTAATATTTACTTATTTTATTTAAAATTTATTTATTTTGAGAGAGGGTGTGCACACACGTGCAGGGGAGGGGCAGAGAGAGAGGGAGAGAGAGAATCCCAAGCAGGCTCTGTGCTGTCAGTGCAGAGTCTGATGTGGGGCTCGTTCTCACTAATTGTGAGATCATAACCTGAGCCAAAATCAAGAATCAGACACTTAACCACCTGAGCCACCCAGGCACCCTGCTTCTACTTACTGAGTGTATACCATATGCCAGGAAGAGAGCTTCACTTTTAACTTTTCACTTAAATTGATGACAAGTCACTATGTTTATCCCAATTTATAGATGGAAACATTGAGGCTTGGAGAAGGGAAGTAACTCAACCCCTGGTCACTGACTATAAGTGTAGGAGTTGAGAGTCACAGCTATGCTCAGTGAAGAGTCAGTCCTGCTCACTCTGTGGTCTGCTAGACTGCCTGTCATGGACCCTCCTTGAAGTCTAGCCACTATTAATAGGAACTACTGGTAAAATGTACTTCTGTTTCTGGAGGAACATTGTATTCATCCATATTCATATAGAAGATCAGCAGAAATAAAATCTCTGGGAAGTAAGACACAGGGTCAGTTTACTGGGGATAAAGGGAGTAAAAATGTGGAAGAGTGTATGTGTGGGGTCTACAATGGTGGTACATTGGTCCCATCTGGGGGACACAAGTGGAGGTGAAGATAGGGAAAGAGAGTGCTGGGGACAGTGTCACCCAAAACACGGTAGCGGGGAGAACTTGTGCAGTACTAGAGGAGGCAGGGGAAAGCTGAGAGGAAAATAGTAAATATCTTTCAACCTCAGAGTCTGGTACTCTTCCTGAAAAGAAACTCTATGTCATATCTTTGGCTAATCAAAATGGCTACAACTTTCTTATAATTGTTAAAAGTTTCCATTAATGTTTCACTAATGCCTTTTTTGGTTTCTATTGGAGTTATGCATTGCTTTCTCACATTCTGAATGACCTTAAATTTTATTGCCTGGATTTCAGTTCTTGGGATGAGTTCACTAGATTTTCATTTAACCCACTAGCGTTCACTCAGTACTAGGAACCTATGATAGTTATGCCACATACAGGCCATTCTGCAAGGTCCTTATAATGAAGTCACCAACAAGTATAATTGATTATACTTTTGAAGTGTATTCTAGGCCTCTTTTTTATTACCATCCTCTGAGGAATTTTTTAAACAATCTTTTTTTTCCCTATTGCCCTCGTCCCATAAAATTTTAATACCACAGATATACTATTTGTTTAAGCACTGTGGGCTTTTTGGCAGGTCAGAAACCATTTTAATACCTAAGATCCATCCCCCCTACACACCCAAAACAAGTTTTGCTTCCTTGAGGGAGGTCTTCCCTCCATGCACAACTCATGCTTTAGAACTATCAAAGAATGATTGTGACCCTTCCAAAAATGCTGTTTGTCTCTTATGATTGCCTCTGCATTTGCACAGTTAACGTGTGTTCCCTTACCACTTCCCTTCCCTCAGTAACTGAAAGTGGGCCCTGTATAGGCCCACACACACCAGGAAACTCCCAAGGAGGTGTGCTCACCATCTCTGTCTCTACTGCAAAAACATGGTGGCTCTAGGACACAACTGCCAGTTTTGATTTGCTGGAAGTGAAATGCACACTTCAGTACTGTCTAATTGAAAAAAAAAAAAAAAAGTATGTTTGAAAATCCTTTTTTCTATTTACTTGGAGGAGGAGCAGGGGTTGAAGTATCTCCCTGTCCAATGTAGAATCAAGATCAATGACATGGTTTAAGGCACCTCTCTACCACTGTCAATTAAGCGAAATCAATTACCTAGTGTGGTTTTTCTACTAATCTTTGTTGTGCCCAGTAATTCTATGCTTAGCGTGTGTACTTCAAAAAGGATGTTGTCTGGAAATACTAAGCATATGGGTTGTCGTGTTCATTTCTTTGCTAGGACTGCCATAACAATGTAGCACAGACTGAGCAGCTTAAACAACAGAAATTTATTTTCTCACAGTTGTGGGAGCTGGAAGTTCAAGGTCAAGGTGTCAGCAGGGTTGTTGTTTTTTTCTGAGAACTCTTTTCTTGGCTTATAGATGGCTGTCTTCTCCCTGTGGCTTCACACAGTCGTCCCTCTGTGCATGTCTGTGTCCTAATTTCATCTTTTTATTAAGGACCCCAGTCATATTTGATTTGGCTTACCCTAATAATCTCATTTTAACACAGACCCTATCTCCAAATATTTGTCGTATTCTGAGGTACTGGGGGGCTTAAAACTGCAGTGTCTTAATTTTGGAAGACAGAGTTCAGTCCATAATTAACATCATGTAAGAAGAGGTGTAAAAGAAGTCTATGTGAGCCACAAGTACAGACTTTGATTAAGCTATATCTGTTCAAATCCTATTTCTTACTAGCCGTGTGTCCTTTCTGAACTTCAGTTCTCCTTAAAAGTATAATAATTATATCCATCCCAAAGGATTGTTGTGAGAATTATATCTAATCAATTAATAATAACTATAATAAATATATATACATGTCTAGCTCAGCATCTGGCTTGTAATTGCTTTTCCTCTTGGATATGGATTCAGACTTCAGTGCACTGAGAATAATAAAATCAGCAAGTCAGTTAACATTATTAATATCAAGGTGGGAAAGAAATGAGAATTTATTGAATAACTATATTGAGTACTCTCATGCACATAGTAGGACATAAGATCTGTAGATTAATTATTCAGTAGTATTTATTGTGCCTGCAATATGTATCAGGTACAGAAAATAGTCTTCTCATCTCCTGTATCGCAAAGGCCCTTCTTACTACCCATACATACAGTTTTCTGTATTTCTTGCAGCAGATTCCCTGGCACTGGGGAGTTTCTGCAGGATCCAATAGAAAAAAGAAAATGTTTCAAATTGAGTTACTATTGTTGCAACTACATTGTTTTCTGCTGTCCTCAGAAACAGTCCTACCTGTGTCCAGAGGCTGTCATGTGGTATTTCTCTGCTGGCCTACATTACTAATTCAGCTAATTGCAGCAATTACACGAAGAGATCGCTGCTAGCAAGAAAAGCCATTATACTGTTCCTGAACAGACTGCATTCCTCAGCATTCATTAATTATGCCAGCCTATAGATTCACAACCACCAAATCATACACTTGAGACCACACACCATATGCATTGAAACCCTCTCAAAGCTCGCAGTGCCTTTCCGTGCTGGCTTGCACTCGTGTATTGTCCAAAATTTGCATAGCCCTTCTCCTGCCCTTTGGATTCTCAAAATTGAAATTACAGTCAGAAATAGAGTTAGGCTGTACAATGTGACTTATGGGGATAGGATGATCTTGAGCCTCCTGGAACCACTCTGAGTCTTTCACCTTCTCATAAAACCCATACAGGTTGTCTGACCCCATAACCATTCACAGCCACACAAGAGTTTAAAATTCTTTATCCTACAGCATGCCCTCTTTAGAGAAGAGAAAGAGTAATAATGATGGAAGGCAAGACATAGTGATAAGTCTTTGATGCTTTTGTTCATGGGTTTCCTTATCTCTCTCTCTCCTCTCTCTTCCCCCACCCCATTATTTTTCCTTTGACACGCACAGCCAACATCAGATGACCTTGTTTCATCTGCTGAATGTTCAAGCGATGATGAGGACTTCGTTGAGTGTGAGCCGAGTACAGGTAGGTTAGGTCAGTCTTGTTTTGCTTGCTATCTTTTTACATTTGCAAAAAACAATACATACATATATGTGAATATACATGTGTTTTATATATATATTATAGTGTGTTAATGTGTGTATTTCCTATATCTATATATGTATAAGCATACATATATAAATATTAATATATAATCAAAAGCATCAAATCCCATGGAAGGAGCAGATAAGATCCCAGGGAAATTTAAAGTTATTTCCTGAAAACTAAAGAAAAAGCCACGGTGTGCCGCCTAACTTCGAGCAATCAGACACCCAGCTTAACTATGGGAACAAGAAAAGTACAGCAGCACTGGCAGTTATGAAATTGACAGGGTGTGCGATCATGAAGATGTCTATACAGAAATAACATCAAAACACCATGAACCCAAAGTGGAACTATAAAGGTAATTTAAGCCTCATGAATTGTTCTGAGTCTGCATGGCAAACAAAACCGGAAGCCAAAACCAAACAGAAATAAATAAATAAATAAATAAATAAATAAATAAATAAATAAATAAATAAATAAAAATAAATACATACATGCATACACACATACATACATACACACATTTTCCATGGGATTTCAACAGCAGTTAACATGGTATTATATTTATACTAATTTTGTTCATTGTGCGTTTAGAGAAATTGTGCAGTATTATAGCTTAGTAAAAACAAAATTAGTACTGAACCATGCCATGTCAATAGCTGAGATGCTTCAAAATGTATCTATTGTGCTGAAGTTGAGAGTTGGCAACTTGATGCTTCAGTGTGTTCCCCATTTGCACCCAGATACATTTTGATCTTTTTATGGTCTTTCTTTATAGTGAGCTATATATGATATAATGTCCAGCAGGCAACTGCAGTCCCTGATTATTTCCTATCAATTTTTCCAAGTCGTCTGTTTTGAGACTTGCTATAAGTTAAACATTTATATATATATAATAGAGAACAGATATCATCGAATTTCTGTGTATGTTTAATAGAATTAAAAGCTGGAGTTGGGTCAGATCTTATTTCTGCAAAGGCTAAGAGAAATAAATAGAATATTCTAGTTGATTCTTTGGTTTGCTTGATTTTTTTTTCTTTTCTTTAAAAAAAGAGGTGAGCCATTAAACATTTTCTTTTGCTAATTCTGGAGAAATTCAAGGTTTGTGAAAAAAATAATATAACCAAAGAAAAAACCTTCCAATTCTTACCCCAAGATGATTTACATTTTCTCAAATTTTGTTGAAGGACTGACTGGTGTCTTGCAAGTGGCTTTGAATCCAGGAAGTTCTGTGGGTTCCTATTTTTGGCATTACATAGGGATATAATAATAGGTAGGACCTTTCCATTTTGGAGTGTGACCTGTTTCTTTGGGAGCTCAGTTGTGTAGAAGGAAAGTAACGGTGGCCTGGTGGTCAGATTTTTTTTCCAGATTATTAGACAATAATGTACTACATGAGGCTTTAATAATACTGGAGGTTAGATATATCCAGTCTATACCAGAAATTGGACACCAAGTTTTTATTCACGCATTAATTCATGCATTCATTCATTCAATATTTCTGAGTGCTAGGGCAGGGTACAATGTATCTCTAGAATTGAGGCCCTCCTGTTCTAATAATTTTCATAAATGAGCTGTTGGAAAGTAGAATTAGGAGCTTTGCTACCTAAATTACCTCTCCAAAATAATTCAGTTCAGCAAGTATTTTTTGAGTTAACTGTGTGTTAGGCATGTGCCCCGTCTTAGGAATTCAGATATAAATATGACATGTTCCCCAATACATACGTTAAGTTAACTGATTTCATGGCCAATAGTTTCAGATATCTAGACTTTAATTTGGATTTTTCTATTTATCCTTTCTCTGGTTTTCTTGCTTTCATAGCAGAGATATCTGTATATATACAACAATGTTGATCAAACCTTTAGATTTTAAGTCTTCTCATAAAAATTAAGACTTGACCATTCCAAAATATTACCCCTGTCTTCCCCTACTACTTCCCTGCCTCTTACCCTAAGTCATTTCCATAGCAACCTCCATAACAAAACAGAGGGGGTTTCCAGATCTGATTCATGAGTACAGCTTCCCAGGTTGTGGGTGTATATTGCCATTTGGTATTGAACTTGAACAGGCCCACACTTGAATGGCCCCAAACTAAGTCCATTTGCTTTTTTAGTGGCTGCACAGGTGTTTCATCTGATTCAAAAGCAGAGGACAGAAATTCAATGCCAGCATTTCTTGAGTAATATAATTACATGGGGCAGGTGGGAGATAAAAGCTGTTTTTAAAACAATCTGTTGTGTTCTCTGAGGGGATGTAGGAGGGGACATATAAATAAAGTAGGTGACAGAGTGTTTACCCTGAAGGAGCTAACATGTAGCTCTAAGAGACTAATATTGATCCCTTCTGCCTGGGATTATTCAACTCATCACATTTGAAGAAGGAGCATTTCTTCTTTCTAAATTTATTTACTCCATAAAGTATTCCTGATAAGTGATTCAGATATACAGGGAAATATGTCAGAAGCATATTTAATACAGAAAGGAGGTAGATATTCCTACTGATGTAGAGGTTTTACCCTGGAGGCCTGATTAACACTGAGGAAGGTTACACACATAGAGATACAAAGCCCTCTTCTGCATCCCATGAGAAATATCTCCATAGCCTTCACATCTTCCCAAAACAGTGTGGGTTAAAAATCAGAAAAATGTAAGCCAGTTGTTTCTGGGGCTAGGTTTGCCCTGCCTAAAGAGAAATCTTTCATTGCCCATGCAACAACAGATAATAATGGCAATATTTGGATCTCTTCGGCATATATGATTACTCTGAGATTCTGTGTGAATATTGAGATTAAAATTTTGGGTTTGAACATTCTAATTCACTGCCTCAGTTTCTCAAATTTTACTCTTTCCAGGCCTGATGTTTGATGGAAATACACTCAGTTTGGTTAATTACCCAGGCCTCGTTTTATCTTATTTAACAATTACCTTGTCTTCTCTCATTTTGTTGGCAAGTTGAGGATTTTCTAGCTGTCTCAGTTATAAGGCATTTAACTTCTACTGATTCTTTCCTGATTATTTAGGTTCACTAGAAGCTCTTATTTTTCATAAATTTGCATAATTTAGAATTTGCTCTATTCAACAACTTTTGTTTTCATTTGGGCATCAAATTTTAAATGAAATTATTTTTATTTTTAATCTTCAAATCAAAATGGATTTTAAAGCTTCTGGTTTTGAGTCAGATGTAAGCAACTGCCTTTCGTGCCCACAACTCGCTTTGGCACTTAGAGATCACGCTCATTTGTGTAGCTTAGTTATATCATCTTGAGGGACCACTTAAATTTTTTTGGACTTTGGCTGATGATTGTCTAGAAACCTTTAGATATAATGGGTCTCAAATTTTCTCTGGATGGAATGAGTAAAAAACGAACAAACAAAAAACCCCTGCACCGTTAGAGCCACACAGAGAGTGAAAGCTCAGTTAGTATTTGACTGAATTTATATGACCCTCAAAATACCTCATAATGTTACATTAAAGTTGGAAATGTTTCTTACCTCTAACTTCATCTGCCTTTAAAGAGCCAAATAAAACCTGTTGAATTATTTAAAATATATGATTCCATGCAAATAAATATCACCCTAACAAAATCCACATCTCTTAAAAAAAATCTTCTACTTTTTATAATGAGTCACAGGTAAAATTACATTTTCTGAACATTTACTTTGAGAAACCAGCATTGAAACTGTGGTAGGTTCCCCTCTCTAAGGAATATGAGGAGGAAACACACACACACACACACACACACACACACACACACACACACACAAAACCTCAAAGCAACCAGGCTGTAAGAGTGAGCATGTGACCTCCCTCACGACCTTGTAACCTGAGACCACCTAATCAGACTGCATGTTTGTGTGTTCCCATATATGGGAGACAAAGAAATAGAAAATGTATAAAAAACTACAGCACTTGGTGATTGGGGCTCAGTTCTTCCATATGAACCCAACTGAGACCCGCTGGCATGAGTAAAGTTGCTTCCCAGAAAGAAAAGCCTCAGTGTCATGACCCTCTGTGGGAGAATCCTGGTACAAAAGTTTATAAAATCATAATGAAGGTATTTGCATCAAATGAAAATATGCAGAAGAATATTTGAATAGCTATTTCAGGACTTAAAATTGGGGGTCAGGGTTTTAACTTTCCTAATTTGTGCGCATGAATTGCATTCCCCACAAAGGAAGTCAGTATCTATTTAATATCTCAGACTTTGTCTTTGCATACAAACCCTTTTTTTCCCAAGCACACTTCTGTTGATATTAAATCATGCTGTAAATTCCTATTTCATTGTTCTCACCTCTTTGGATCCAACAACAACAACAAAGTAGAGAAGCTGGAGAGGATTTATATGACCACTAGAAAATGGGATTTTTGATAAATGAAATTATGGAAGTCAAATTACACTTAAGATCTTTAGTCAATTCACATCTGTGATTTAAAATGTGGGAATCAATTCTGAAACATAGAGAAATTGATGAAAGTCACTTCCTAAATGGAAAAAATATATTCTCTCCCTTCCTGCTCCTATCCCCACTCTCTCCATCTTTAGAAATAGAAAACACTGTATTCTTAGGTGAGCGTTTATATAATTAAAAATTACCAACTTTCTGAATTTTATATATTTATGATCTCAGTATTCTAAAGTCCTGGGGCAGGGGTCACAGAGCAGAGAGAAAAATACAAAGAAATGCCTTTTACACCTGAGAAGTGGGCATGGCAACAATTAGCCACAGTATTGATTTATCCGGCCATTACACAGGGATACATTTTTCTAGTTGTCAATTAGCCAGGGGTTTTGCCTCCACTTTTGTTAAATGTCCTTTGATCAAATCTCAAGGGACACTACGTCCACCAGAGGGCAGACAGTAAAAGGAAGTAAAGATGAAGCAGATCCATCTATCAATAGACTTGTGCTAAACAATTTTCTTAATGGTTGGATTGAGGGAGATGTTTAAACTATTGGCAGTAATTTGAGATCACAAAATAATTACTTTTCCCAGAGTGGTTCTCAGATGTGTTTTTACTCCTCAAATCTACAGCCCTCACATTTGCATTTGGTGTTATTGCTACTTTGTTCCTCTTTGTTAGTCGCACTATAATATTCAACCCAGTGTGGGTGAAATTTAAATTTGGCAAAACACCAAGAGCATAGCCTTATTTATGTTCTCCAGGTGGAACTGGGTTCTTAATCTTTATCCGTTTGAGACTCCTCAGCATTTATAATAGGAAAATCTGGCGCTGAATTGTTAAAAGTTCACCAAATCCTTAGGTTTTTATTTGCTGGAACACCATGGAAAATGCAGCTGAAGTGTTAAGACAATAATAATTTTAGATCAGAAGGATAAGAAGAAATAGAGTCTTATTTTTCAGAATCCATAGTTTAAAAAAAACTGAATGTGCTGGTCATTGACATTAAATATGATATTTTTAATCTTATGTGTGTATAGAAATACATTTTGCCATTAATGTTTTCAGCAAGCTTGAAGAATTAGCAACTTGTACATTTTATTTGGGTTTTTATTCAATTTTAGAAATATTGTTCCACATGGAAAAATTGGCTAATGACATGATAATTCTATTTACAAATCTTGAATCGCCACATGGAAAAATTTTTCTAAAATTAAATGAAAATCAAGTGTATAGTAATATAGTCAACGCATAAATAAAATGCCATAGGAATGTTTGAGCGTCACGTGTCCAGAATCCACCGTGGAGCCCAAGTCCACTTTAAAACACTTCGAATAAAAGGATAATGGGAAGTAATCTCAAAATGGTTTTACTTTTGTTAAGAATAATGTACACAGATGTAAGTTTCGTTAATTCAATTAATCATTGTTGGGTATAGACCTTAGTCCCTTTTACATTTGAGTTATAATACATGTCTGGTGTACACAAAGGGAAAGAGTTATTGACATCTTTAGATCCAGGCTAAAATTAGGGTAAGAATAGAAATATATAGGAAAGCCTACTAATTGGCTGGTGGGCAATTGATAGCTCAGGCATGATATACAGAAAATATGTGACTCATGGATTGACCATTATCATGGTTTTCATAACAAAAACAGTAAGTCTAATAACCAGAATGATAAAAATTAAAAAAAAATCCATTTATGTCCATTACTCAACATTTTGTGTATGTTGACAAGGGAGGGGAATCAATGAGATCAATGTGTAAGTGTACACATTTCCATTTGAAAGTTTTGGAAATCATTTGTACAATAACTTTTAGTGACTGCTATGTGTAGCCACTAGAATAGGTGATAGGAAAACAAAAATAAGGTGCACCTGGGTGGCTCAGTCGGTTAAGCGGCCGACTTCGGCTCAGGTCGTGATCTCGCGGTCCGTGAGTTCAAGCCCTGCATTGGGCTCTGTGCTGACAGCTCAGCTCAGGGCCTGGAGCCTGTTTCAGAATCTGTGTCTCCCTCTCTCTGACCCTCCCCCATTCATGCTCTGTCTCTCTCTGTCTCAAAAATAAATAAACGTTAAAAAAATTTTTTTTAAATAAAAAAAAAATAAGACATAACACCTCTAGGAGTTCATAGTCTTTTAGGGAAGACAGATACAAAAATAAAGGGAATAAAAAGGAAAGAAGGGAAAGAAAGGGAAGAAACAGTGTGGATGATGAATGGAAATTCCTAGAATGTTATCCGAACTCAGAGGAGATGTTGCTAATTCAGCGATAGCATACCCCATCTAAGGATGGGCAAGAAAAATCATAGAAGATGATACCAGTGACAGAATCATTTAACCCCAAAGATCATTCTTTTGTATCTTAGTTTGGGGGCACAAAATTTCAGATTCACTATGATTGAGAAATTAGTACAGTTTAGTAATAAACTTCTCTTTGAACACATGTACAGTATGGTGTAGGTCCAGGGCTTCTTAGGTAGTAGGGTAAGGATGGGCATGGCTAAGGGAGCATTCCAAGACAAACTCATGAGAACTTCCTGATTTCAAACGCCAATGCAAGTAATTGATAACATGTGAGCTTAATGAAATCATTAAGCAAGCGTTCCCCCTGCCCCCACCAACTATCCTCCAAATTAATAAAGAGGGATTGGGTTTCTAAAGAAAGTTTTTTATGAGTTTTTCTTTGTTTTTGTTCTGTATTTTTTCTCCCATAAGTCCTAGTATATATACTGTGTGTATATATATATATATTTGTATATAATATGTGTGCATACTAAATATATAGTACCTATCCCTCCATATATATGTAGACACAGTATAAGTGATATTAGACTAATGTAAACAGAGATTAACAACAGTCCCTGCCATCAGTCATGTGTTTACACAGAAATTCACACCATCATCTTTACATCAGCCAACATAGACATGCATGATACTGTTTTAACTTGGCAAACAAAGCATGTGAACTTTTCTTTTGGGTTTTATTTCCTTCTGTATCATAATTACAGTGATGACTACATAATTCAGTTATCCTTGGGAGGGGTGGAGAGAAAAAATTATACAGATATATCTATCCATATATGCACATTCCTGTGTATATATATAAATAGATATATACCTTGTATATATTTGAAAAGCATTTTCTGCTGTTTTCACCTCATCTTGTGCCGCATGAATTTTTGGTGTTCAATTTACTTTATTTTGTTTTGATTCATATTTAGTATTTTGGTCATTATGGCTATGTTAAACTCATTGCTATATTTATTAGTAATTATAATCATTTTTTTAAATACTGAGAGATATATACATATACAAAACAAACAAGGCAACAAAATCTTTTCTTGCCATCCTAATCTCTAATTTCTCCCCCTTCAGCATATCCCTCCAGTATTTATATTTATGTTCAAAACAAACCCCAGAAAATCCAAGAAAGTTGTGTACAAAAGAATGAAACATTGTGTTTTCTTCTTCTCCCTCCTATACATATTTTTTGCTTTAATTTCCTTCCTTTTCCCTTTTCATTTTTCCCCATATCTGCACAGGCCACTTGCCTTTACTCCCCACCCACCCCCCCTTAAGACCATGTAATTAATTGAAAGGAGGACAGATGAGCCAGAAAAAAACATAAAATAAAAAAAGAAAGAAAAGGAAAGACAGACAGACATCCAGATACAACAGAGAAACACATCCCTGTCCACAAATTTCAGATGGCATAAAAAGAATTTTATTGCAGATGTAGAATATTTGTTGTATCTTTTATTTCTGGACAAGCCCAGGATCATTGTGTGGCATGCAGTGACAGTTTTGTAGCTAATCAACTAACCATGGCCTTCATCACCAATGCATGGCTGTAACGATGCCATCTTGTGTTTCATCCAAGTGACACATCCAGGCTAACCCAGCAAGTCCAGTTGTATGAATTGTGGGGGTAACTTTTGTAGTTATAATTTCACGGGTTCTCGTTTTTATTATTTCCATTGGGTCATGGCGGCCCATGAGCTGCTCTCACGACACATCTGTATGCTTTTGTTCTTGTGTTTGCTTTCCTCAGCACAGCAGTCAGGCATGTGTCTCTTGTCTGGCACATCTGTCTTGCCATCTTGTCTTGGAGTCCACTGTTATGCTGTCGTTCTGTGATTCTGTTCTCTGTTTGTAACATGTGGTTTGAAATGCCCTCCCTTTATTTCTCACTCCTCTATTGTTTCTACTTTGAACCTTACCCCTAGGGAACTTCACAAAGGAGCAAAGCAAATTTTCAGTCGAAATGTAAGGCTGATAACTGTGGTTTGCATCTGGAAGTCATAAGTTGCACTTTTTACCTGGCGAAGGGGGCAAAACTTATAGTGGGAAACTGCTAATGAAAATAGTCAAACAACCATCCAATCAACAACAATAAGAAACCCTTGTTGATTTTTTTGACATAATTAAATGGGCTTACTGTTAAAGAGATTCCGTGTAAGAGCTGATTTCTAAAGAGTTTTTCTATTGATTATCAATCTGCTAGTTAAACCTTGTCTTCAGGAAGAGATCAACAGAAAAGTTTCTCAAAAAGTGCTAGTAAGGGAGCATCATCATCATTTCTTCTACATAGAGCAATGCTTGTTCCTGAATTGGTAAGGAAGTTTTGGAAATCTGAATGTGTTTTATAATGAAATTCATTTATTTTTATATATTTTAACCTAAAATGTAAATGTGTTTGGCAACTGATCGGAGGGCGAAAAAAAAAAAAAGCTTCTTAACTCACTGGTTCTACCTCATGCATATTTTGAAGTAAGATTACCTTTTGATCTTTCAGAGTCAGATATGGTATGTATTTTATATTATTTTTTAATTCATGGAAGCATTATAGAGCCAACACTTCAACTTAGACCCAAATCCTTTCTTTTCCCAAAGAACACAACATACATAATAGTTTTGTTTCTGAGAATAGAGTGTGAATTTCTTGAGACAGAAGTGGAAGAAAGTGCCCAGTGACTTATTCAGGTGCTGGATTATACTTCTGATGATCCAGGAAATTTGCAGGATGACTTGGAATGATTTGGTTTTCTTGACACTAGCATGAGGAAAATGAATCTTTGTAATAGGCTCACCTCCTTATTTATAAAGGTTGAGCAAGAGAATATAAAATAGGTATACCATAGATTCATAGATTAAAGACTTTAAAAATAGTTCTAAGATTTCTAAAAATCCCTATTTCTAATCTGGACAAGAGAAAGCATTTCAAGGCAGATGGTTTTATGAGATGTTTCAGTCATCTTAGGGTAGCTCTGTGCTGTTCTTTAGGGGAAGAGGACTGAGCACCATAAAGTAAGAGAAGGGAGAGAGGGAAGAAGGAAAAGAGAGAGAGAGAGAGAGAGAGAGAGAGAGAAGGAAGGGAGGGGCATTCATGATGAACGAGGTAAAGCACCTTGTACATGTTAAGAAACAGCACACACACAGACACACACAGCCCTAATTTGTTGTGTCTGTAGTGTACAATATTCCCACCATGGCTAACATCAAGCCAAAAATATGACACCTCTAAACAGAGAACTACTACATGAATATATAGTATTTTCACTAAATAGATACTACAGATATCAACCATCTCAGGGGCATAGATAACAGTAAAATGTGGTAACATACCTAGGAAGTAATGAGTTTAAAGTTTTTATTACCTTTGTTTTTAACATAATGTACTTGTCTGCAATTTTATATACTTTGATTTTTGATGATGGCTGTTAAACAACCAACTTGCAAAATAGCTGAAAATGTGCTAGTAATCAGCTGTCACGAGCTGGTTTGCATCCCACTGGCCCAGGTGCCATGCTGGGGGCATTCAAACACCATATTTATTTAAAATGTTTTTAAGTTATTATAAGTGGGAGACTATTAGGGCCATCTTACAATTGAGAAAATCAGCACTCAGAAACTTTGTTTTTCCAAGATTTCATTATCTGCACATAGTGGCAGAGGTAAGATTCAAATCCAAATGTGTTTGAAAATGGATGCATTTTATTTCCACCACAGTGTGCACAGAGCATCAGGATTAAACGCTTATTAAAACACTAAATTTTGGAACTATCATGTGCTCATTTGTGGAGCATTCACTAGTATTGTTTCCTGAAAATAGAGTTGCCAAATATCCTCCCTTAGTAACTGAAGATGAGCAAGATATTTCTTAGGTTTGCTAATCTTGCTTCCTGAGCTTTGAAAAAAATACAACAGGCGTGCCTGGCTCAGTCAGTTAAGCGTCTCACTCTTGGTTTCAGCTCAGGTCATGATCTTGTGGTTCCGTGAGCCCCCCATTTGGCTTGTGCTGACAGCACAGAGCCTGCTTGGAATTCTGTCTCCCTTTATCTCTGCCCCTCTCCTTCCTTCTCTCTCTCTCTCTCTCTCTCTCTCTCTCTCTCTCTCTCTTTCTCTTTCTTTCTGTCACACACACACACACACACACATAAATAAATAAACATTTTAAAAAGACTATAACAGATGCATTTCTTAGTGCATAATTATAATCTCCAGCATGATTCCATGAGTCAGTTGTTATGATTTTGTAACTTTTAGAACATAATGAACTTTATTTAGTTATAGTATTTGAGGCATGTTAATTAACCAAATGCACAGTAAAATCTATCATTGCCCTTTACTTCCACATTTTCTCCTAGAGTAAAGTAGTATGCTGACACTTAAAACAGCATGAGAACCATTGTATTGCAGAAAATATTGAAGCTTAAAAAAGTCATTTTCCTGTTACATACTTAATCATTGCTTTGTAAAAGAGTTTGAGAGACCTGGGAATTAAAAAGGAAAAGAGTTGGATCTTTTTTTTTTTTTTAATTTTTTTTTTCAACGTTTATTTATTTTTGGGACAGAGAGAGACAGAGCGTGAACGGGGGAGGGGCAGAGAGAGAGGGAGACACAGAATCGGAAACAGGCTCCAGGCTCTGAGCCATCAGCCCAGAGCCTGACGCGGGGCTCGAACTCACGGACCGCGAGATCCTGACCTGGCTGAAGTCGGACGCTTAACTGACTGCGCCACCCAGGCGCCCCTGGAAAAGAGTTGGATCTTATTAGCCCTTCTAATTTGATGAAAAAAATTCTCTGATTGGGTTTCTGATAGTGCAGTATTTTACTCTGATTTGATGTCAAGTTTAGTTGCCCTGTGGTCTGACTTTCAGTGACAGTATACACAATATTGAATGAAGTCCCCGTAAGTGATTTCTAGGCCTTTTCCTCTAGGTTTGCCACTGCTACATCTTTGTTCCTTCATTCAGTAAGTACTCCTTGAACACTTAAGTAATGGTCAGGCATAGTCCTAAGTATTTTATATTTTTAAATTCTTTAATCCTCATAATAAGCCTGTGTGGGGCTATTGTTGTTGTTGTTATTTTAAAGATGAATAGGGGCGCCTGGGTGGCGCAGTCGGTTAAGCGTCCGACTTCAGCCAGGTCACGATCTCGCGGTCTGTGAGTTCGAGCCCCGTGTCGGGCTCTGGGCTGATGGCTCAGAGCCTGGAGCCTGTTTCCGATTCTGTGTCTCCCTCTCTCTCTGCCCCTCCCCCGTTCATGCTCTGTCTCTCTCTGTCCCAAAAATAAATAAACGTTGAAAAAAAAAAAATTAAAAAAAAAAAAAAAAAAGATGAATAAACTGGGCACAGAGGAGCTAACCAAATTGTCTAAGGTCACCCAGCAAAGAAGTACAAGAAATGGGATTTGAACCCAAGCCAGCTGGCCTGCAAGTTCACACATTGCTCACTATGCTATACTCTTATTATGTAGCACTTACTCTACGTTAACCCGATATATGAAAGTGCTACCTGCTTCCTGCATAACAATGAAAGAAAGTTTGTGTAGTGAGTATATTAAGTGGTTGGGTAATACTGGTTAAACAGATTAGTTACTATGTATCTCAAAGTCTTCAAAAACATTGCTTGATTGGGGTCAGGAAATTGCTCAGTTATGATTTATCCACACAGCTGTGGTTGAAACAACTTACCTGGTTTCCTGTGAGGTGGAATGGTTCCAATATTCAGGATAAATACCATCACTTCTGTGAGGTTATTCCTCTTGATTTGCCTATGTAACAATTTGTGCAGTGCACTTCTCGCTCATTACTCATCAGCAGCCCTGCTTAGCACATGTGATCAGACAACAGCCCCTCCAAGAACACAGGCTCTCAGTGAGAGTTCTGGTAAGATGCTGTATTTTCTTTATTTCAGAAATAATTATGTTCCTTGGAGCACAGTGCTTTCGATGTTACAGCTAATAGAAAGCAACAAAATCCATGAACATGGACCTCAGAGGACATCCTTCTTACCTTAGCACCTTTTCTGTTTTAAATCCACCTGTTTATCATCTCTTTCAATTTTTTCTCATGTTCTCACAGTATGTATCTGAAACTATAAAAAACAATCAAAACCAATAACAACAACCAAAAAACCAGAACCAAACCTTTTTGGGGCCCTTACATTTTCTGAAGAAAAGAATCTTAAAAGGGGTTATTAAAAAGAAAGCATCTTTTTCAAGCTGTGCTTGCTTTTATTAGAGTCCTTTCAAGGAAACTAGAGCTTGCCCAAGCATCTGAGAGTCTCATTACAAGTGACATCCTTCCTGGCCAGTTCCGAAGCCAGATTCGAAACCAGAAAATGTGTGCAGTTAAGATTGCTTGAGTAATCCTCTATTGTCGAGTGCCATGGCCGTCTTAGCTTGGAAGCCAAGAGACACCCTTTATACAAAAAGATAATGAGAGTTGGCAACATTGTATTGCTGAGTGTTCCAACTGGTCTGATCAATCACCCAGGGCAAAGGTCAGGCGAACTTTTTTTTCTGTGAAGGGCCAGGGAGTAAATATCTTCGATTTTAAGAGTCTTCCCTTACCCATCATAACTATTCGTCCTTGTTGTAACATAGAGGCAGCCACTGACAATAATACATAAATGAACGAGTGTGGCTATGTTTCATTTAAACTTCATTTTAAAAAGCAGTCATCAGACCAGATATGGTAGTTTGCTAAACCCCTGATGTAAAGAAATCTGATAGGCTTCTCATAGTGTGTTTCACACTCTCTCTCTCTCTCTTTCTCTCTCTCTCTCTCTCTCTCTCTCTCTCTCACACACACACACACACACACACACACAATTTCCTAATGTCTATGCATACATGAATCCTTGCTCTTTTTACAGTCAATCCTAACAAATATTTGTTGAGCTCTCCACTAAGTCATGAGAACATGTAGAATACAATAGGACATTAAGACTCATTGTTTAAGCATGTAATTATCTCAGGGGCACCTGGGTGGCTCAGTCAGTTGAGCATCTGACTTCGGCTCAGGTCATGATCTCACAGTTTGTGGGTTCGAGCCCCGCATCAGGCTCTGTGCTGACTGCTTGCTCAGAGCCTGGAGCCTGCTTCAGATTCTGTGTCTCTTTCTCTCTCTGTCCCTCCCCTGCTCACGCTTTGTCTCGCTCTGTTTCTCAAAAATGAATAAATGAAAAAAAATTAAACATGTAATTAGATATGAAACAGGACAACAAACACACATACACTACCAGGGTCATCTTCCATCAGGTTCATGTGCACTGCATTTCTGGTAAGAGCTTTATGCTTTGCCCTCCCTTTTGCAAATCTATCTTTTGGGCTGGGCGTGGGCTGCCTTCTCCTCTGCTTCCAGCACTCTTTGGCAGAGATTCCTTGAACTCCAGCCCACATACTGTGTCACATCCCAGCAATTCTTCTCCAAACCTTGGCTGTGGGTTATTGAGCTGACAAATGTCTAAATGACTGAGATATGATATTTGCAACCTGCTGAGAACCTCTTCTTTCCCTGTACTTTTTGATTTGTAGCTTTATAAGTTTTACGGAGAAAAGTGAGAAAAATGTTTTTGGTGATACCAGCACTGAATGGGGCAGACAGAATTGAAGGGATGCAATATATAGGATTCCTTCCTGCATCGAGAAGAAAAGCATTTATTTATGTCTTAGCCCTCTGCGTGTCGGAGGTAACAGATTATACAGTGGGGTGCAGAAAGTAGCGTCCTATGTCCTGAGGAGAATAATGTGTTCTATCCACCTGGCAGCAGATTAGGTAGGAACACACTATGAAAATACAGGTTCAAAGCCATATTTAGTATGACTGTGAAAGTGACATTTGTGACTGAAGCATTTTATGCATCAGTGTTTTGGAATCTTTAACATTAGAAATCTGTGAAAAACAAATACGAAAAACTCCTGGATGAATATTAGGTAAATTGTGAAGCCAGAATCTACTGTATCCCAAACCCCAGGGGGAACGTAAGATTAACTTTTGGGAACCAGGATGCTTATTAACAACATTAAGAGCTTTCTCCATTATTAGCAAGGCCCCCTGATGTGATATTGTGCCTGGAGTTGTAAGGTCCCAAAATGGCTCAGAAAGAAAACAGAAAACTAAATGAAGAGACAATGCAAGGAGACAAGAAAGATCAAGCCATTAGGAGAGGCTTTGGGGACAGGAGGTGTAGGGATGAGCTTCTAAAGCAACATCATCTGGCATTAGTGTGTTAATAAGACTCTGAGATAAAAAGGATTGTAGAGAACAGAAGTAAAACAAGGGTAAATTAAGGGCATTGATGGATGACCTGATAAGAATGTAACAAAATGAAGTCAACTTCTTCCTCTCCCATTATGTTTGCAGTAGCCTGATACTTTACTATGTGGCTGATTGGTAGGTTTCGTTTTTTTGTTAGCTTGCTTGTTTCTTTTTTTACTTACGCTTACGCATTACAAGCTTGCCCCATAAAGCGAAGGGGCAAACAAAGTCGCCAGGAGCCATTTGGGTAATATGAATAGGTGAAGTCGACCAAGTTTCACAGAATCAGCAATAGCAAGAACTCTGATAAACTGCAGAGAGCATGGCCTCATTTAACAGCATTGAAATTGAATACATTAAAAATGTGAAAATAAAAACAGACCCTATGAAAGTCAAAGTACAACAATGACATACATAGTGTTTTTAATCCTATTTTTAAAAATTCCCTCATAAAGTTTGAGGAACATGCTCTCAGTAAGATTTCTGGTGAAGGTATCACTTGGTAACATTGAGTATCAAGTTAAACACAGCAATTCCTCTTCCAAACTCCCATAAGCTAAAGGTCTTTTCCTTATCTTTTTTCCTTTTATTATAATCTTAAAGTCTAGGGGGTGCCTTGGTGGCTCAGTCAGTTAAGCATCCAACTCTTCATCTCGGCTCAGGTCACGATTTCATAGTTCATGAATTTGAGCCGTGCATCAGGCTCTGTGTTGACCGTGCGGAGCCTGCTTGGGATTCTCTCCCTCTCCCTCTCCCTCTCCCTCTCTCTTTCTCCCCTCCTTGTGCTCCCTTTCTCTCAAAATAAATAAAGTTAAAAAATAAATAAAGTCTACATACCTCTAAGAGTATACACTTGAAGAATTAAGAGTTCATCATAATTATTTTGTTTTAGGTGACAAAACTAAAGCCTACATAGGTAAATTGATTTGCTCAAGGTTACTGAGCTGGTTTTTTGTTGGTTAGAATTAAATCCCGGGTGTCCAAAATCCATAATCCATTCTATTTTACTGATGCCGTGCCGTGTATTAAGGTTAAAAAAGCAAAAAGCTCAAAATTTTATTTTAAACTGAGATAGTATCCAACAGAAAATTCAGAGGATGTGTGAAAACTTGTTTTGGTTTTTTTTTCTTCTTACTGGCCATGCAGGTGTCAGCTCTACACCTCTGTATTCTGTTGGTCACTAGAGGAACCAGCTAAAAGATTTTAGACAAATGGTGAAGTAATTAGTGGGGACCAGAAGTGACTTGTGGTACAGACTAAACCAGTGCATGCACTAGTGAGAAGTTGTTCCTTCTGTCACCTTCCTCCACTGAGGACAGATGGTTAGGCAAATTGGAGCTATGTTTCCAAAGCTCAAACGTAAAAACCAGTGTCAAGCCATGCCAAAACTTTTGCTCATCCATGGTGAAATGAGAAAAGTAAGGACAGTATATACAGAATTCCCACAAAGTTAAACTTACAGAACTGCCCTATATTCTGAGATTATATCTTCTAGGCTTTGATGGCTAAATCAGTCTTTTACAAAAATAATGTTTTGTCCCTGTTTGTAACATCTTTAATTAGCAAATGAAAGTTGGCAACTGATGTTAGTCCTTCCCCACAGACTTTTCTTTGTCATTTTACTGGTCTCTTTAAAAACAAATAAACCAACATCTAGAAACCGAAAAATGAGGTTTAAAGTATCATCTATACTGGCACACTAGATTTAATAGATTTTGGAGACTAAAGACCCAAGTCTAAAATTTTATTATGAGCTAGATGATCTGAAGATCAAGCCATTTATTTCACTGAGGCCCCAGGAAGTTATTCTATGCATAGGTCACTTAGATGTGAAGTATTAAGAGAGTTTTGGTTCCCAACCAAAGAAATAAATGAAAGGCACAAGGTAGAATGGGAGATCCTAAAATATTCCAGAATACTTGTTATGAGACAACCAAAATCAGTTTATAAGCATAAACAGACTTAAAGAAAAATGGAAATTTTTAAGCACTGGAATCTAGATTGAGAAATTTTTTTTCATCCGAACCTTTCTAGCCGAGTAGAGAGAATGATTTTGCCGAGTTGAATTAGCCTACATTTGAGTTCACATGATCCATCTTTAATGTCAATAGAAGGTCAAAAACCTTAGTCTCCAGCCAAAATAAAAGATATGTTCTATACTGAATACAATTACTGGATTCGTATCTATAGTTCTCATCTCCTCCTACCTTTTCTGTCTCTTGGGTAATCTACACCAATATCCTCTTGCTTAACAAAATTTATTATCTAAATATTGAAAATATTATTTAATATTTAATATTAATTTAGCCTAATAAAAAGCCATGCCAAGTTTACTGAGTGTCTATTGGAAATCAGAGATTTGATGTCCTGAATCAGATATAAGGATTCTGTTATCAGTAATAGAATCAACAGTGCTTATGTTTAGGTGGTGGCCCATGGGTGAGTTTTATTTTGTTATTCATACTTCAAATTTGTACATAGAGTATGTATTACATTTGTTATCAGAAAGCAAGGAATATGTGTGTGTGTATATGTACATATATAAATACATATATTTTATACATATGTATGTATAAAAGAAGTCCGGCAGGGAAATCTTGGGTGGGAAGACTTAGATATAAGAACTCTGCCAGACCATTAATTTGAAAAAATAGTGAATCCTATTTTTCCAGTGAGTTTAAATTACATTCTTGGTGTAAAGCTCTGTAAAGAAAGTTGATGAAGGAATTCAAGACGATGATGATGGTGATGATGATAGGTAGGACTCTGTGTAGCTGAGCATACACCAGTCCTCTGGGATCCATCCTGTTCATCAGGTGACAAATGGTCCATGGATGCACCAGGTGGTCATATAGCAGCAGTAGGCATGAGATAGCCTGTAAATGACCCATTACCAGAAAGTTTAAAATCTGTGCTTGGAAACCAGAAACACAGATGGGACATGAAGTGGCCTTCAACAGACGCTCGGGAATATGATTGATTTTGTAACTCAGCCTTTAGGTGCTGTGTACATCCCCACCGCCTAACCACCCTCAGTGGTACACCTGCTTGTTAGATGTAATACATCGATGAAAGAATGCAGTTGCAAAGGAGTAATTAAAAACTTTGTATTCCTCTCTCTCTACCTCGCTCTTCTTCCCTCTCTCTCTTGATAGGATGTCCAGAAAATTAAACCAGCTGTAGATTAATTGAGACGCTCTTCCATGTAGGGAACATCTGTCACTGCTGCTACAAAGATTGTATTAACGAATTGAAACATTTGATTACCTTTAATCCAAAAGAATTCAGCAGCCTCTTCAGTCATTTCGTTTATTGGAGTTTTTTGGTGGCTCTTTTTTTTCACGTGAAGCTTATGACTGTAGTCCTTCCCTGAAGTCGTGAGATATTTCAGCAGATGTTGTTTTCCATATCTCTACCCTTTCTCTTGTGAGAAGGGGGGGAAAGTCTCAACAAAAGCAGTTTTGGAGATAGACAGAAAAGGTCTCCTTTATGAACATATTTTTAGAAACAGCTGGTAAAGCAAACGGTCCAAATGTGATGCCTGGAGCATATCTATTCAAACAACAGGGTTGTTTAAAGATAAAAGCAACCACTTTTAAATATCAACATTGTAGCAATTCCCACACTTATGTTTAAGAAATGGGAGAGCTTGCTAAGACTTTTTGATTTCTATTTTGCTTTCTGGGACAACTTTTTTCATTCTTTTGGTTTTGTTAGTATGTGAATTTATTAAAAGCTTCCTGTCAAATTGTTGAAATTTTGACTATCATCACAGATAAAATATTTTTAAACTTACATACGATACATTTTTGAAATTTGATTTTATGCTTCTGAGAATGTTCCTTTTTGATAGCATCTATGTGTGGTACAAAAGAATGAAATGGGAAATTGATAATGTACTGAGATTATCATTGATCTTATAACCCATGTTTTGGAAAAAGGCAGTGCTACTAAAGGACAAACATTTGTACTTGTAGCCATTAAAAAATCTAATTTCACTTTCATTGGCCACATTCAGAGTCGGCTTTATGACCTTCCCTTGTCATGACTTCATTTGTTTGCCGAATTGTTTTGTTCTGGAGCCACTGCCAAATACTATTACACAGCTTCCTTTATCACACTGATTGGTGAAATAATTCTTTATTATATTTTTTACAGTAGTTCCAGTTTTCAAATTACTTATGGATTCTCTCTGGGTCAGGCATTACATGAATGCTGATTTGTTATCATCGAACTTGATAAATGAATGTGCACCTTACCAGTTGCCATTCATGTTGACTTTTTCCTATACTTTGTTCATGATGGTTTTATTTTCATTTAAGAAAATTGCAGAAGTAGTGCCTCAAGGAGAGGTAGTTAGTCATCACATTTGATCTAGTGGCTCTTACCCATTGGAGAGAGGTTCCATTTTAAAATATTGCACAGGGCACCTGGGTGGCTCAGTTTAAGCACCTGACTCTTGGTTTCAGCTCAAGTCATGATATCATGGTTTGTGAGGTTGAGCCCTGCATTGGGCTCTGCACTGACAGCATGGAGCCTGATTGAAATTCTCTCTCCCTCTCTCTCTCTCCCTCCCCCATCCCTCTCTCTCTCTGTGTCTCAAAATAAATATATAAACATTTAAAAAAGTAAATAAAATCATGCACAGAGAGGTGCCTGGCTGGCTCAGTTGGTGAAACTGTTCAACTCTTGATTTGGGCTCAGGTCATGATCCCATGGTTCATGAGATTGAGCCCCACATTGGGCTCTGTGCTGACAATGTGGAGCCTAGTTGGGGTTCTCTCTCTCTCCCCCCCTCTTTCTTTCTCTTTTCCTCTCCTCTACGTGCTCGCTTGCTCTCTCTCTCTCTCTCTCTGCCTCAAAATAAACTTTTTAAAAATTTAAAAAATTAAAAATCATGCACAGAGAATAATCTTCAGTCCTCCCTCTCCTCACCCCCCACCTGTCCCATGGGGCATGATCCTTACTCCATAGATGGAACAGAGAAATTTGAAAAGTGCTTCACTTATTTTTTACACTAAATACTTACAACCAAACTATATTTCCTATAACTCAACACATCCACAAGCATGTCTCTTTGCTATTTAACCCCAAACTGACCTACCTGATGCATAGTTTTGATGTTATGTAAGATAGTTTGGGACTGATTTTTTTTATTTTTTTTCTGTGATGCTGGTCCTGGAAAACGTCATAAATACAACCCAGATTTTTAAAAATATATGTATCCTTATCTTTATATGCTTGCAGTAAAGTCTCAATCAGTAACTTTCATGGATGGTTCTTTTGATGTAAAAATAACTCCATACTGGAGTTATAGATCCTCTAGCACTTATCACATTGGAAATCTGACCATGATGTCTGTATATTTGTGTATTAATACCATTATGATCACACATCATACATACACAAAATTACATAGACATACTTTACTTCCTTCCTTGGAGATTTTTTTTCAACTTTTGATATTGAAATAATTTGAAAGCTGTGACAGAGGAGGATGGAGAGGACGGTTAGGATGCTGGTGAAGGTAGGGAAACCTTCACTGAAGAAATGACATTTGAGCTGAATTATGTGGGATAAGTGAAAGTTAACTGGAGAAAGAAGAAAGAAAAAGCATTGGAGGAGGATATTTTAGACAGTGGGAAAAATCAGTCATCTCTGAGAGGGGATCATTTGGGAACAGCAACTATCTCACAGGATTCTGTCTAAGGTATAAGAGAAAGAACCTTCACATAAATAGACTTTGGTGTCCTTTTGCATCTTTGGGTAAGTGGAGATGAGAGCAAATTTAGTGACCCTGCAGCATGCCTCTTGGTGGGGCATGAGCGGGCTCTGTGAAGAATGGGTATATGGTGAGTAAAATGATGTGGTCCCTGGAGGAATGTAGACTTAAAAAAAACAAACAAAAACAAAAACAAAAAACAGTCTGTAATGTCTGGAACACCAAATCCTACCAATAAAAGAGAAGGTGACAAGAATATATGCCTTAGATGGGAAATGTCACCAAAGCCATTCCCAGGGTCTTAAATGTGAAGCATCTTAGATGATGCTTTACATTTCAGTGTATAATTGTGCGTTATTTCTTCAAACAAATGCAACTTGGATGTGAGAGACTTAAGACAACATGCAAATTCTAGGTATTCTTACATCTTGCAGAGCCTGTGAGTGAATCAGCCACACAAGAGTTTTGTTCTGTTTTGTTTTTTTGTTTTTGTTTTTCCTTTTGTTTTTTTTTAAATTTTTTTTTTCAACGTTTTATTTATTTTTGGGACAGAGAGAGACACAGCATGAACGGGGGAGGGGCAGAGAGAGAGGGAGACACAGAATCGGAAACAGGCTCCAGGCTCCGAGCCATCAGCCCAGAGCCTGATGCGGGGCTCGAACTCTGGGACCGGGAGATCGTGACCTGGCTGAAGTCGGACGCTTAACCGACTGCGCCACCCAGGCGCCCCTTTCCTTTTGTTTTTAAGGCAAATAGACATTGCCTCCAAGTGTTGTGTTGGAGATGAGAACTGCATATTGGTGATGGTAGCGAGGAAGTAGGGCCAAGTATCCATGTCCTTATAATTTACAGAGTTCCGCATTTCCCCACTACCATCATCACCATGACAAGTCATTGTCAGTGAAGTCATTGAATATGTTACTTTAAAGTTACTGATCATTTCCCAGTGTGATTAATGATTTTGAAGGAAATGGTTTGTATATGCTTTGATTTTTTAATACTTGCCCACAATAAAAATTTGCCTGTGCTTCTACACTTGGAATAAAAGAAAAACTCTTTGTACTAGGACTTATAATAATATGTTCTATTTATCACACTTTTATTATAATTAATAATCGTTGGGGTGCCTGCGTGGCTCAGTCAGTTAAGCATCCAAACTCTTGGTTTCAGCTCAGGTCACGATCTTACGGTTCGTGGGTTCAAATGCCACATTGGGCCCTCTGAGGACTGCACAGAGCTTGCTTGGGATTCTCTCTCTCCCTCTCTCTCTTCCCCTTCCCCACTCTCACATGCAATGCACTCCCTCCTCCCCTCTCTCTCAAAATAAATAACCATGAAAATAAATTTTAAGTAATAATAATTATTATTACTATTATACAGAAATACTCATTTTCCAAAAGGGAGATAATAGGAAATCTATTCCAGAATGCCCACAGCAGGAGTTTTATAAGTTACATTTTGGATTGCTAACAGCATCTCAGTACTGGGTAGGAACCAAGTCTTCTTTCTGTTCATTGGGAAAATAGCAGTTTTTCTTTGTGTCTGTCATTGCCCATGTGTGGCTTATCTTCTGCTGATAAAAAGCCATTCCTTCCGCTGCCTATTGCACTTTAGAAGATTACTGCTGATTACCATTTAGATTTTTTAGATTTATTAAGTGTGACATAGTACATTTCATGGAATCAGAAACCAGTAGCCATCAAGATCAATAGTAGTGGCCTGAATCCGTTATAAATGAATTGTTTAATTGCCTCCACAATGAGCAGTATATGTGCTGCTACAAAAGCTTGGTTCTAGCCCCTGAAAGAAAAAATATACATATTTATTTATTTAAATGTGTGTGTGTGTGTGTGTGTGTGTGTGTGTGTGTGTGTATTTAGTTCTATGGGATAACAGAATTCTCTGAAGTTTTCTTCCCAGAGAGAGGTTGCTAGTAAGCATCTTTTTCAGTGGAATAGAGCTGAGTTATGGTAACAACATCATTTACCCATCCAGCCTACCGTGGCCACAGAACCCAATGATTCTTTTTTTTTAAATGAAGGTGTCTGCATATCCACAGCACTGCTCACTGTATTTCATTACAATGCACTGCTTCACTCAACACACTATGAAAGAAGAAAATATACCTGCAGCTTCAAATTCAGCCACTTCCTCCAAGCTGGGCTTGTTTATCTGTCTGCAACACACTTGGTGCATTTGAAAGACTAGTGATGATGTTCATTCATGCTGTAAAATGTGTTGAGCATCATGGCCGCTTCCTTCACAATGGCCTGGCATGGAAGGATGGAGAAGGCCATTGTTACTACACAAATGACTGTCAATTTGCCTCTTCTATGACTTGCCCAGGGAAGTGGCATCATTTTAAAGTTCTAGGGAACATTTATGACTATAGTATTTTAGTTGTAATTTTGTGAGACTCCTTAGTAAACTTGCAAAGGGTAAGTTTGGAATCTAGAAATACTTTGTTCTATTTCAACTAGGAAGGAAGTTGCTTTATACTTCTGTATGATCCTTTATCTAGCTATGGAGTTTGGATTCAGGCTTAAGAGTAGGCTTGAGAGTCATTTTCCTTTGGCTCTAGATAAGGAACAAAATGCTTTTCTCTTTCAATTTTAGAATGAGAGCACCTTTATTTTTTGAATTATACTCAGTAAACCTCAAAATGTATGATAGCAGAGAGCAAGAAAGAACAACTTGGCATGTGACTGTTTTCCTTCTGCAAGTACTCAACCAGAAAAGGAAGCCTGTGGCACTCAAAAGGAGGTGTTGCCTGTCACAAAGCCTGGAAGTTAGAGACAGCCCACAGGCCTGAGGGTCCTTCCAGACCCTTACCTGATGCCACTTGCCAGAACTAGGGAAAGGAATACTTAGTTTACTGTTCAGTGGCACAGATACACTCATCTTATAATGGAAGAGAGCTAGTCTACTTGTCCCCTTTCTATAAAAACTCTTATTTACCAGAGTTTGGGTAAATACAGACAGAAGCAAAGTAACCTCTCCATTTTGTCTTAATGGACTAAACCACACTGGTCCATTGCCTACCTCCTAACTTATTTGCTCTGTAAAAGGCAACTTGCTCAGTTAACTATTCAGGCAACTTTGTGAACCTTCTGTGTTGTTTGGCACAAGGCATTGTTGATAGCTGTAAGCCACCTATTTTTACCCCTCTCTTCATTTCCTTCACACTGATTGATGAAATGGGAAAGAGGTTGAATAAGCTCACTTTTTTCTTTAGATGACACAAATATTAAATTGACAGATACACCCCTAGGAAGTTCCAGTCCATTTCAAGAAAGTGTTGATATGAGGTCTTTAAGGGTCAACAGTCCTATTAGAGAGAGGGAGACCACCGGGGAATCATGAGGAAAAGAAAAATGAAGGAAACATCTAGATTCAATAGGAAATTAGAGGTGCTGAGAGCATTTTAAGAAAAACACTTGCTTTTTCACCAGCTCTGTTGTTTTGTTCAAAGGGACAAGAAACTTCATACATTCTCTGAAATGTAATAGAACTGCAGACCTAAATTCACAACTTTTTTCTCTTTTACATAATTGTTTCTTTCCTCAAGAGCGAGTGAGTGACTGTTTTCACATGAGAACTGGTCGTGTACAGGATGTTAATGCACAAGTGGGTCAGGTAATGGTGTTTCACACATGCAAAGTAGGGAAGTTCCTCCTTTGGTCACATTAAAGTGTGTGGATTGTGTCATGTGTTCCATCCATGCTTCTGGGAAGCTCATGTAATCCTGAGAACTGAGGGTATATCTACAGCTTCCTTAGATACCAGGCTGCTGGGGGCCTAGGCAATGTGTCTGGTTTTATTTTTATCTTAACGTGGGGTTTTTCCAGCTTCACTTAATATGTCCAGAGAATAAAGCTATTTTAGTTAGGCATAGCTCTGCCAGTCTTAGAAACATTGAGGATGGGTTTCCTTGTTGGTACCTTAAACTCACTAAAGACTAAAAGCTGAGAATTTGGCTGCTGGCAAAATTCCACCACAACAGCTAATAGTTTTGGAAAGATGCCAAGAGCAGCCAGCTTGCATTAAGTACTTAAACTACTATTTAAGATCAGTTCTGCAGTTGGGAACTTGAAATCAGCCACAGATCCACCTTCTAGCTTCTAGCCTACTTTGCTCTGGGTTTTTCATGTCTTCTGTTATTTCCTCCAAATGTTATCTCAAAGTAGATTCTCTGTGTGTGCCTGTCTCCCTTCATACTGATGTGCTTCTATGGAAATTCCACAGTACTTTAGAATTTAACAAGCACTTTCATATGTGTTACCTCTTGCCTTGTACAAAACATTAATGATATGATATTACCTATATTAATGATATTCATAGTTGAAGAGAAATCTAAAGGACTCATGGTATGGAGTATGTCCTAAGTCGCACTGTAGATCATGGCAGGAAGGGAGAACTAGGTATCATGGGCATGGGCTGTAGCCCTGGCTCTATTACTCAGTGTCTTTCTGACCGTGAGCCAATGCCTTAAATTTTCTGTAGTTTAGTTTCTTTACCTTTAAACCAGCGGGGTTTTTTTGTTTTTTTAATTTTTTAATGTTTATTTTTGAGAGAGGTACAGACAGAGCACGAGCAGGGGAGGGGCAGAGAGAGAGGGCGACACATAATCCAAAGCAGGCTCCAGGCTCTGAGCTATCAGTGCAGAGTCCAACATAGGGCTTGAACTCATGAAGTGTGAGATTACCACCTGAGCTGAAGTCAGACACTTAACTGACTAAGCCACCCAGGAGCCCCTAAATCAGAGGTTCTAAACTGAGGGTAATTTTGCCCCTAGGAGATATTTGCCAATGTCTGAAGACATTTTTGATTGTCACAACTGGAGAGATGCTATTGGCATCTAGTGGGTAGAGGCCAGGGATGTTGCTAAGCCTTCCACAGTACATAGGACAGTTCCCATAAGACAGAATTATCCAACCCAAAGTGTCAATAATAATGAGGCTGAGAAACCTTGCTTTATTATGTAAACAATATCTACAAGATTCATCACAAGAATATTAGGGGGCTCACATATATATATGAAAACATAAAGTGGCTCCCATGTCTGATATTAATATTATTTGGCATTACATATAGACACTGCAATCAAATCTAAAGAAGAAAATGGATTTGTTCTCCTAGATTAAAAGCCATAAATGAAACTATCAGATTAGAATATATTCAATACATCCCCTAAATCTTGATCCATAATTATGGCTTTAAACCAATTCTCTAAACATAGAAGAAACAATGAAAAAATATTAATCTTAGAAGAAACTTACCATCCAGTGACTAATACAGATAAAGGAAATTGGAATCCATGCAACTAATAGACTTTTCTATTAGCATACAGTTGTAACACATTTTTCCTAATAGAAGCAAACTTGAAATAATAAGTTGTTTGGATCACATTAATTAACATTCAGCTCTATTAGATTTGTACCTGAGGTTGGGTTCATTTTACCAGTACTGATGAATATCAAACTTAACAATATCTAGCCACATTATATTAGAATAAAATATGTTTTACTTCGAAAGCAAATTTTAGACTAGACTCTTAATAATGGTCTTTTATATTGACTCAGATAACTAGAGATAGTAAGAAATGAATTAAATTTCAGTGATCCAAACTACAACATCAGCTATAATAGTAATGAGAATTAATCCTTTTTGTAGCTTTTATCGTGCAGTGGCCTCATATGTATATATAACTCTAGAGTTTACAAGTCATTTCTACAGAAATGACTTATTTTTGTAATGTAGTCCTCTTAAAATTTTAGCTTAAGATCCATGGACAACATCTGAATTTCTTCACAAAATTTTATTTACACGAGCATTTTTATTGGAAAAGAGCATGAAATCCTTATCAAGTTTTCAATAAGGTTTGTTATCAAAAAAAAATCGGGAGATCACCCTTAAAATAAAGGCTAATCTTTTCCTAAATGCACATTTTCACCAAAGTCCTCCTTAAATGATATTGTATTTATTCAATATCTATATTAGCAGATCATCTCTAGAGTTACTAAGTGATCAATACTTTTAAAATTCTTAATTGACATAGACACAGATTTTTTTAAATTTAAAGATGCAGATCGGAAGCTCTGCCATATAGCTAAATTGAATAATTATGCAAATGTGTCACAATATTATTTAATTGGACCTTTTGGAATGAAAATAACCCAGGTGTGCAAAACTCTTTGCAATCTGGAACAACCATTCTAATATATATCTGCCAAGTAACAACATCTTGTATGTAAACAGGCAGAAGAAAACATCTCTGGCTGCCCCCCCCCCCCCACCAAGAAAATATATATGAGAGAGCATGCACATTATGGTACTGCAAATTCTCAGGTTGCTTGTTATGGAATTCACACTGTATAAGAACAACTATATAGACAGGAAATCCAGGGAGTTGGTAGTTAAATAAACAGGATTGTCCCACACCCACCAATAATAGTAACAAATGCTATTAAAAGCAAACTGTTACAAATGCTGACATTCTACCTAGAGCCCATTCTCTTCATTTTCTTATTTCTATCTCTCCCACCTTTCTCTCATCTAATAAGAGATTTCCAAGTACTGCTCTTATAACTGCTAAATGAGTTACTTGCAGTAAGATGCCTCTTCCGATTCTCCTGGAGGGTCCAGTTCTCTTAACCTTTCCATTTGTGGAACCAACAATTTAACTAGATATTATTTGCTGCTCAACTTCCCAGCTACAGACACAAAAATTTTCCATGGAAGGTCTATTGAAAATGTTATGTATGTTGCTCAAAATATAGCCACGTGTCTGTACTTGTTTATGTTCTGGTAGAGACTATAACATGCAACATGACATAAAAGAAGCTAAATACTTTGGGAAGAGAGTATGCTAATGAATACCAAATAATTCAAAATGACAAGGTCAAAATCAAAATCAGAAGACTTTGTATTCTTTCCCAACCATACTTTACCAGGACTTGGGTAGCCAGATTCAGATACCCTTTATCTTCCTTTGCCACATTTTCCTATTCATACCCTGTCTTCTTCAGGGGACTAGCAGAATCATGGTATCTTTCCCCAAACACTAAGAAAAACTTGTAAAGTAAAAGCAAGAATGTTCTTGGTTCCATGCCCACAGTGACAAAACAGAAAACCAGTTCCTTCTTCAAAACCTGCCATATACAATTACCACTCTAAGGACTTTGAAAGTGAGGCTGCAGGACTGTTTGGTTTTAAATTCTTTTCCTCTGTACCATAATACTTTTCATTTTAGTGATATCTAAGAATAAATATTAATATTACTCTCAGAATAGTTATTTTTTTTAACTTTGGAAAAAATCAACATCTGAATATTTGTATTTTGATTTTTTCCTTGTACAACCTTTAGGCCTCTATTTCAGGATTTATGGCTACCATTGTTCATGGGGAATCCCTTTTTGGAAAAGCCTTTGCTTCTAGGGGGTAAAATGTAGTGTGCAGAATGAATTGAAGCTACATACCAGATGACACAATTGAGGGATTGCATGGAAGAATTTGTGGCAACTAATTATTCAAATTGGAATGTGGCCACTGCCCTGGGGTTCATAGTTTGCTTTATACGCAAAGTGGATTGAGATTCAGTATAAGCATATGTAGTTAGAATTTCAGCACTAAATCACATCCCTGTATGGGGCATGTGGGTTTTGTTGTTGATGATCATAACAGTTACACAAGAAATTTGACAATGATGGCAGGGGAACATAACCCTATCAGACTTGGCCACTGTTAGGAGGATGCAATTTAAATTCTGCCATGCATGGAATAGCCTAGCTTATCTGTGGATGGTTATTAAAAACTACATAGTAAATTTCAATCAGAACTCAGTCCTCTGCAACTGACTTCTAAGTTTTCACAACTCTGCATTTTTTAGGGTAGAATGCTTTCTAGTGAGGATTCTTTCTAATGTTATAGAGAGAAGAGCAGAACAAATTCAGTTATTCTTGTCAACAAAGTTCAACTGGGTGCTACTAATGGTTCAGAGAATTTGGGCTGAAATGGTTCTGGACACTGAAAGAAACCCAGTGGTAAAAGGCAAAGAGGTTAAGTGTGATCCTTAAAGTGAAAGCATAGCTATCACTTTAATAGCCCATGCACTCTCCACTTTGCCTTCCCAGTTTGCTTTATTGGAGCAACCAGTTCCATGTTTAAGACCAGAAAGTCATACCTGAGTGTTTCTCATTGAAACTCTTGCCAATTGACATCAGATACACTTTTTCGTTATTAAAAAGAGCCCTGGGCATGTGAGTGGCTCAGTAAGATAAGCCTCCAACTTCAACTCAAGGCATGATCTCACAGTTCGTGGGTTCGAGCCCTGCATCAGGCTCACTGCTGTCAGCACACAGATCTCGCTTCTGATCCTCTGTCCCTTTCTCTCTCTGTCCCTTCCCTGCTCATGCTCAGTCTCTCAAAAATTAAAATAAAATAAAATAAAATAAAATAAAATAAAATAAAATAAAATAAAACCAAACCAAGAACCCTTCAGTGGAAGGGTTATACTTTTATCGTCAAGCCTGGCTCACTATTCTGGACAACAGATAAAACCAGTCCAAATGACAGAAAGCTACCTATGGTGCTTCCTAACTATGCTTTTCAAAATCTATGTAGCTTTTTTTATTTGGCCACCATTATAATGTGAGCTATCCAACAGAGAAAGAGCTGCTTTTAGCTCTAGAATACACATGGGTAATTATTGCCAGGCACTCTCAAAACACCTTGGGTTGAGGGCTCCAGAGAACCTCATGTATCTGAACATTAGCACAGTACAAACGAGAGACGTAGAGTTTTCCAAAGCAATAAAAATCAGTTGTGCCCAACACTTACTTCTAAAAGCTGGGGTTGCTAGATTGAAAATTTGTCAGTGTTTATGTAGCAGCTAAAAAAAAAAAAAAAAAAAAAAGAATCCCTGACCCATTAGCTCCTATGTTGTCTCTTTTGGTCTTTTGGTCTTTTGCTGTCTAATTTCCATGGTGGACTCTTTCATTCTGCACTGAGCATCAACTTTCAAACCTTAATCCTTAGATTACTGGATTCCCTTCTTTCTCTGCTCAATGTCCCATGTAGCCAAGATAATTTTCTTAGCATCCTATCCCAGGATGTCATGTCACTACAAGAAACACAGAAATTATTACCCCTTCCTAGGACCCACTAAGGAAGGAGTGTTGTGGACTGCTTACGTAATTGACTTTTGATTCTTAAGAGAGAAGGCAACATAAGATGTGTGCTTCCATTATGTAATGGCATAGCGTTAAGTGAATGGTAATTACACTCAATTAAAAATGTTTGTGAGGGGCGCCTGGGTGGCTCAGTCGGTTGAGCATCTGACTTCGGCTCAGGTCATGATCTTGTGGTTTGTGGGTTCAAGCCCAGTGACAGGCTCTGTGCTGACAGCTCGGAGCCTGCAGCCTGCTTTGGATTCTGTCTTCCTCTCTCTCTCTGCCCCTCCCCCACTTATGCTGTGTCTCTCTCTATCAAAAATAAATAAATGTAAAAAAATTAAAAAAAAATTTTAGTATTCACTTTGGAACAGTTTTGACCTCTATTAGTGATAGTGTTTACCTTTCTTAAGTCATTGCTTCTCTCAAAAGATCATCTTAACCAATCTTTACATTTTATAGGCAGTAAAACAGGACACAGAATTTAAGTCATTTACTTAAAGTTACATTATTAGTAAGTAAAATTGTCTCCCCATCCTGCCTAATTTGAATCTCTTCTAGGAAGGGCAAGAGAGCTTACTTTCTGAAGTTTTGCTTGTTAGTAGGACGTATAACCTGGGGAAAAAGACCCAGCAGCATCTGATTTTACCCATCTCCCTGGTTTCTCTGGAAGCAAATTCTCTGAATAGCTATTCCAATCTCCTTATCCCTCATGATTTTATTCTTTGGGCCACAAGTAGTGAACACCATTGCTTTACAAAGTTATTCTTTTTACCACTAATAGTTCTTTGATGTCACTTTCTGTAAAAGTATCACAAAGACTTATTCTCTAGAGACTTCCACACAGTTAGGTCCTTGCTTTTAAATTCTTCCCTTCTAAAGAAGTGTCTCAGGGACTGTAGGTTAATCAAAGAACTTCAAATATGAAGGCTGTTTAGAAGCTAAAATGCACAGACATTTTCCAACACTGTTAGCTATGCATATCTGTATATTTGTATGTATCTTTGTGTCTTGATTTATACTCTTTAGCCAGATCCACAGGGTACATTGGGAAATGCCTTTTTATTTGGGAATAATTATTTATTGGGTACTTATCAAGTGCTATGGCCATATTCCTCTTTCACTGTTTTTATCCCTCTGGTCAACACTACCACAAACGTATGTAGCAGTGACCAAGGATAATTATCCACTGTATGTTCCTGTCATGTCCAAATCTTGGCTGCCCTCAACAAAACTGAAAGGAAGAAAACCCAGAGTAAATAGGCCTTATTCAGAGTAGTTACAAATGCTATTCATAAGTAGACAGGTAACTTGACCAGGGTTGTTACATAAGGCTTTGCAGGCCTTGCATTGTTTAACTCTGGGGAACACTATTTACATAGACTGCAACAGGGACAGCATCCTCTAGAGTTGTACCATGAAGCAGCCCTAACTTTCAAGCAGATAGATGCACACATCAAAACAGAATGTTCCCCTGTTTTTTTGTTGAATAACATTCTCTTTTTTTAACTCATTTATTTATTTATTCTGAGAGAGTGAGCATGTGCAAACGAATTGGGGAAGGGCAGAGAGACAGGGAAAGAGAGAGAATTCCAAGCAGGCTCTGTGCTGTCAACGCAGAGCCTGATGCCGGGCTTGAACTCATGAACTGTGAGATTATGACCTGAGCAGAAATCAAGAATCAGGCACTCAACCAACTGAGTGACCCAGGCGCCCCATGTTGAATACTATTTGCCAGGAAACAAGACACACCCTCATCTGCAAAGAGAATTTGGGTTGAGCCAAAACAAAGATAAAAACAGAACTGGTATGATAAGGACGAAATGATTTCTCTAAGTTTTTATGATACGGCTCTGGCCCTAGGCCTTAATCCAATGTATATTTCAATTGCCTAGTGCCTTCCTTGCCTATTTGCCCTTTAAATTATTAGGAGACCTACCACTATCAAAAAACTGCCTAATGATCCAAGATAACAAGGATTTTCCTAGTGAGTTGTTTATAAGGGCTAATATAGTTTGTAGTGAATAATATAAAATAAAATTTTAAAAAACAGCTTTTTTTTTTTCCTTTTTTTCAACAAGAAGTACCCTTGCAAGCCTAGCCCTAGGCCATGTAATATTGCAAAGACGATACTTGGCTCTTACTGAGGTTTAAGTTTCAGCTTTCAGTACTATCCACCCATCTGAAACAATAAATATGACCTTTTAGCAAATAGCATTAAAGGAAACATTGCTATAGATTAATACTGTGAAATAATAAAATTAATGAGCTAACGTTGTAATGGAGTCACTGGATGTGAGCACATTAAACTTGTGCATAAAGACAGAGATTGTTAAGTGGGTTTCATGGTTTCATCATGCTGACTTTCTTAATTAAATGTGGTATAACTGCTAAAAGTAAAACCTTTAATGTTTCTCAGATCTTTTCTTTTAAGATACCTCATATGGTCATCATCTGTAGCGTGAAAACTAAAAAATCAGGTAACCTATCCATCTAAAACAGCACAAGCAAAATATATCATGATCTATTTATTAATACTGTGAAGAAATAGTATGGGAGCCCACAATGATAAAGTATGACATAGACTAGCCGAGGAGATATTAAAAGCGATCAGGTGGTCGCTGGGACTTCTGTTTTCAAAGCTGCATGTAACTCCTTCTCTTTGTAATGTTCATCTGTAGTCTGTTAGTGTGTTACCCTCATCCTAACACCATGTTGCTGTAAAGGACATGGTAGACTCCATGGTTCTGAAAGGACACAGGAGGAAGCTAATTCTTGTGTCTTCTGGCCTGAGACTGTGCTAGTAGCATCTGGGCCTATTCAGTGAGTACAGAGAAAGCCATTTTTTAGTCACACTTTAGAATGATTAGTGGAGCTTTCCAGTTTGGAAATGTAGAATATGTAGAATAAAATAATAGGGTATGAAAAAGGAACAATGTGATGATCTCCTCCAATGATTTATTGGGCTTTTAAAAAATTTTTTATATAGAGTCAATGATGGATTAGGATATTATATGAAAGAAAATGACATGGGACAGAGATAGAGAACGCTTGTAATTTAACAAATCAGGAAAATAGCAAAGGAATAGACTATTTTGATAGGTAATTATTAGATAACTGAAGTATCTACCATGTAACATTTACAGTAGGTAGAACATCCAAAGCTTTTATTGTATGGTCTTAAAATCCATGTATTAGAAACTGTTAGGTAGCTTTTTATGTGTAAGATAGTTATTACTCTTTTAACATATCTGAAAGTACACATATATGTTTGTATTTTTTAAGATGTTTCTATATCTAATGTCTCCTTTGATTGATTGAACATCCAGTGAAGTTTATCTCCATTTTGCAAATAAGAGTTTATGCTTACTCAAGGTCACAGAGGGTGGATCAGAGCTGGGATTTAGTCCAGATGTTTTGACTATAAATTCAACCTAGTTTTGCCTAAGAGCCCCTTGGGGGAACAAATGCAGATATCCAGACATGCCTGCTATTCTGACCCCACCACCCCTACTAGAGTGATTTAGTAGATTAGTGCACTGAAAGAAACCCAGTGGTAAATGGCAAAGAGGCTAAATGCAATCCATAGCTATCGCTTTAATAGTCCATTCATTCTTCACTTTACCTTCCCAGTTTGCTTTCGTGGAGCAACTAGTTCCATGTTTAAGACCAGAGAGTTTTAGGTGACCTAAAGTTGCACAAACAACAACAACAACAACAACAACAACAACAACAACAACAACAAACAAACTGAACAACAACAAAGAAAAAAAAAAGGACAACACCAACAAAAACCCCTCAGAGCCCCTCTGAATATCTCAGTGTGCAATAGTAGTTTCAAAGGCATAAGAATTTGAAATAAATCTGTAGAGTTCCTGGGATCTCTTGCAGAAGTTGTTTTTGTGTCTAAAGAGTAGCTTGTTTGTAATTTCCCATACTCACTGAGAACCAAATACTAAAAAACATTCTGTTTAAGGATTGCATTGTAGTTTAATGTAAAAACAGATAGGATTTGGTCCATTCATGCCTATTCACCTTTCTAGTTATATAATTTTAGGCAAATTAACTTCTTTCAGCCCAAATTTACTGATATGTAAGATATAATTATAAAGATTAACTGAAATAAAATATCTAAAGCATTCAAAATAATGTCTGGCAGAGAATAAGTTTTCAATACCTCTTAAGAACAACTCCTTCCAGAAGTAGGCTTCTGATTAGTGTTTAAACTATATAATTTCAATTCATATTTTCCTTCTCTTTCCTCATATTTGCAAGGAAATCACTATCTTCATCTTTTGATCATATGCATTTGTCCCTAAGCATCTATTTTACTAATCTACAGGCTCGTATGCATTGAATTTTTAGAATGACTACGGAATTTCGTATAGCTCCTTCCCTAATCTACAGGAATTTAGTTCACAAAAACTAAGAATAATCTCATGATATGTGTCTTGACCATGCAAGCATCTCTGCAGTCTTCCCTTGGAGGCTCAGGTCAGACACAGTCAAAGCCATGTAGTCATAGTACAGCATCTTGATGATGTGTATGAGTTTTGGTCAAGCTCTTCATCTTGTTTGCATAGTACTAGTTTCCACTGAATACAAAAATGCCTTGGTGGTGTTGATTTACGAACATTGTACATTCCTTACAATGAAGATACATTTTAAAGGAAAAAAGGGTGATTTCAGGATACAGTGAGTTTTAGCATAATGTGTTTTCAGGTTCAGCTATGTCTCATGGACAACTTAGAGAATGTAAGGGGTCCGTGGAGAGGAGGTAATAGGTTAGGATGCCCAGCTGCTACCACCCAAAGAAACTCTGGGACAAAGAAAGCAGTCAGATTTCTGGTCATAATGACAGAGTAAATGAGCTTTTGTGGACAACAGAAGCAAAATAAACCTTCTTGAATAATTTATTACTCTATAAACATAGTCATAAAGTGTCATGGTACCAGTTCAGGAGACAGCTCCTACAGCTGCCAGATTCTGCTGTCAGGGGCTGCAGGGCCACAGGAGGCAAAGATAACCGAGTACATTATTACTACCCTGGTCACCATTCCTCCCACTGATAATTTGTTTGGCCCATTCCTTCCTATTGCCTAAAGACAAGTATCAAAGTTTGGCAGCTCTAGGGATGAATATTCTGTTTATTTTATCTTTAGCTTTCACAACTGCAAAGGAAGGCCTGAGTTTTTAATAAACATCCCAGCACCAGTTTATGAAAGGGAGAATGAGTTAGTTAGTGCTGTATTTTTTTCAGAAGGCTTTTTAAGCCAGCTGTGGATGAGAAGATCCAATTTGCATTGGAATTGCTAACTAGAACTCAAGGAAATCCCATATGGTTTAGAGAGGAGTAGAAGAAAACAAAACAGAATAGGGAATGTAATGTCTCAATAGTTAGTTTACAAAACATTTACTCAGTGCCTGCACTCAGGAATGATGTCACTGAGTAAAATCATTCAGCAGTGATTTCCTAAGTTCTTACTATGTCCAGCTCTGCTCTAAGTATAGTGGAGAACAGGACAAAGTCTTTGTTCTCATGGAGCTTATCTTCCAACGAGGGAGGACTGAACAAAAATAAATGGGTAAGAGTCAGCTATGTAGAGAATCAAAATCAGTTAGTGAACATATTGCTACTTTACTGTGGAAGTCACAGAAGGCCTCTTGGAAGAATAAAATTAGAAGAGAGACCCAACCCCCTGGAAGAAGCTAGCCAGGGAGAGAGCAAGGAAAGGAGTGGTTCTGGAAGGGAAGTTAGATTGTATGGCCAGAGTCTGAGACATCCTGGGCCAGACATGCTATAAGGGATCTGTAGGAGATGACATGGGAGTAATAGTAGGCAGCTGGCAGATCACAGGGCACTTTCACAGAGGGTCAGCATACAGAGTTTTGGTTTGGGGAAACCTTTGAAGATCTTAAGCAAGAAACTGACTTGATCTGATTTATAGTATATACCTTTTAAAGAGCACTTTAGCTTGTTAGGGAGAATGGATTTTCGGAAGTGAATAGTGGAGGTGGAGAGATCATTTGGGAGGCTACAAGCAAGGAATTATGGTGGTTTATGGCATTGGAAAAAGTAGACATGTGAGGAATTGTTGCCAGAGTAGAGTCAATAGAATTTTCTGGTACATTGGATATGTGGAGGTGAGTTGGGGAAGGGGCTCAAGTAGATGACAAATTTAGGGTCTGTAATCTGAGTCAGACCAAAGAGATGGGAAATCCTAGGGGAGGTACAAGTTTAGTAGGCAAATAAAAGCTAAGGTTCTGTTTTAGCCTTTTTGAATTTGAGGAGCCTCTTAGATATCAAAGTAGAAATGTTGAGTAGGCAGTTGGAGATGGGAAACTGGAATTCTGACTGGAGGCGGGGGTAGGGGAGGTGAACAGGAAATCATAGTTATATGGATGGTAGGCATGTATAGCCAAGGGGCTAGATGGGATCACCCCCAAAATTAAAGCAGCCCAGGGCCAAGCCTGGGGCCAGCCAAAAGGCTGAGAAATAGAGGAGGACATGAGGAGGAATCTTGGGCTAGTCAAGCTATTAGAACAAAATATTTCAGACAGGGCTTTCATTTTTCTGACTGGCACACAGGTGACTCTTTATGTTGATAAAATAAGTATTTATATTACCAACTGTCTTGAACTTTAATAGTATTCCAAGGACATAATCATTTGCAAATAATGAGCTATATGCATATATTAGCCCTACAAATCTACATGGAGGCAAGGCTAAGAGCAGAAGAGCAGTTGCTGAGTTCATGGCTTTGAACCCTATTTATACGCTCTTTCTCATTGGTGCACTTCATAAATATATTGGCTCTTAATTAAAGAAACTAGTGCCAGCAAGGATAGCTTTTTTGAATTCCACCCACTTCACAAAGCAGAGATCCAAGTGTTGCAAGCTGTTCTATTTTTATAGTTTAATTCAACACATGTGCACTGAATACCTATGGTGTGTCCTGCTCGATGCTAGACAGATTAAGAAACACAAAATAAGCCTACAGATTCAGCTTGTGAATCAGGGAACTTTTAATATCCTGAGTGAAGAAAGGCTTACTTAGACTAATACCTGATTAACATTAAAACAAAATGAAAATAGTGATTCCTCAGTTTCTTAATTGAGTTTTCCTTTTGTGCGTCTTACTGTATTAACACTTTTGGGAGGAAGGAACTAAAATACTACCTTGACCCTCTGTTCCCTCACATCCTCATCTTACCCTCCAGTTCTGATGTCTATTAAGATATGTGTCTCCAAGGGATTTAAGGGAGTGAAGAGCAAGTGACTTGACTCAAGTCACCTGGTTTGCTAGGGGACAAGAGCTCGCTTCCAGGTCTGTGCTCCTGCCACTAAATAAATATGTTCTTATGAAAATGTATCTAAGAGCACTTCAGCAGGTAATTCTAACCCACACGAAGGGTAAAATAATTATAAAATTACATGCAGAAATAATAAAACTTCACCATTAAAGATGAACTAATCATGCTTTAGGAACTTAGCATTATCGGAGGGGTAGAGACATGGGTTCAACAGAAGTAGTAACAATGGCTGTTTGGGTTAAGGTTTTGGATTGAGGTTATTTGTTTGATGCTGAAGTAGATGTTCCAGCATCTGATTTCAACTTTCAGGGACTCAGCCTCCTCTGTTGAATATGAAACCCGAATTTTACAGCTGATGCTATGGTGCCAGCTTTGAAAACAACAGTAGCAAACATTTGAAAAGCCCTTTAGAATTTATAAGCACTTTCACATTCAAATTCTCATTAGTCATACAAACTTACCCTGTGAGGTGGGTTAATTGACCAGACATCACAATCTCCCTATTACATCTGAGGAAACTTACTCAGGGAAGTTAACTGATTTGTTCAATGTCTCAACAAACTAATACAGTGGTCAGTACATCCAAGACTGGGACTTAGGCCTCCTGACCCTAACATCTCTATCCCATATATTACATTCCAGGCACAAGGCAAGCCATGGTGGTGAAGCATGATTTTAATGCCTTTATAGAAGCTGTAGCCTAATGTCAGGATAAAAAAAATGAGCAATTGAATATATTAACTAATTTACTCCTTCATTAGTTCATTCAATAAATGATTGGTGATTAGTATCCTGGTTGGTAGGCAAATAAAGATTAAAAAAATCTACACTTGTGCTAAAGTTCTTATAGTCTTGTTGAGATTAAGAGGAAAACAAGTTGAATGCGATGGAGTGTTGGAGTCAGTAGAAATCTGTGCAGCACACAGTAGGTTCACAAAGAAGAATGGAGGTGATAGGACTGAATTAAGGTGCAAGTTAAGGGTTATGTGAATGTAGGGAAAGAAGTCATTAAGTTAATGTCCTTCCACATCTAAATGTTCTATCTTAGCAGTTTTTAAAACGTAATACTAGTCTTTGTGATGTTTTATCCATTCTCATCTACTAAGTATGAAAAATTACTCTAAATCAGGCAAGCAGATCATTAATATAGAAATACAGTTCTGAGTATTGAGCTTGATGGTGTCCTGGACTCCCTTTTCCATTATGGAGGCTTAATTTTTCTGTCTCTCCCTCTCTACTATAATAATGTGTGGAAACTGAGTTTGGGAACAGATAGTATGTACACTTTTTACTGGGGGCATTTTTGTTCACCATTAAAAAGAAAATACTAAACTTTTTTATCTAGAAATAAATACCATGTATGAAGCAGGCTTCTTCACCCCTTCCTTGAGCATCACTCATGTCTTGAGGAAGAGGTTGTGAGAAGTCCGAGTATATGCAGCACTCATTTTATGACACAGGTGACAGCCATCCCCACCTTCCTGGATTCCATATCCATTCTCAGAGTCTCCATTTTTATTCTAGTCCAAACCATGATTCAGAACTGAGCCATTGGTTCTCCCAGAAGAATCCCTCCCTTCTTCTTGTGGACATATAAAATAGCAATCAGTGAAATGTTTTTGTATCTTTCAAAGGAGGGACAGATGAGGATATTTACCTGATATACCTAATGCAAAAAAAAAAACCTTGAAATCCTCAGGAAGTATTTGTTCTCCAAACTTCTCTCTTAGCCCACCCTACTTGTAATGTTTCAAGTCTTTCCCTGGAATTGCACTCAGATTCCCAAGAAGGTTTCCTTTTCCTTCCTTTCTCCACTGTTTTCCCTCAGAAACTTAAAATATTTAGTTATACAAAGTAGTTCATTTGGGCCTCCTCTTGGACCTCACTTGTACACACTGAAGGCAATGTCCCTTAGACAGCAGGATCCACTCTCCCAAAAAGGTGGGTCTGTAGCTTGAGTTACCTGATCATGTCTTTTGAATGTGTCAAGCCCAACTCGAGGCAGTTTAGAAAACAATTTTTTTTAACAAGTGCATTCCCCAAGGTGAATCCTGATCAATGTAATTCTGTCTTATTGCATTTGATGTTTTTAAAAGTTTGACTTTACATTTAGACAGGTTATTTGGACATGGTGGGATACAAATGGTTGCATCAAAATATGCTATTTCAGGTCAAATTATTGTATTATTTGTTCTCAATGGCAAGCATCATTCTAAAGCATTCTTAACACTCACCATGTAGAGGCATAGGTGGAGAACCATGTAGTTATTGATAATAAAACCTAACACACATAGCTAATGAAAGATTAAAATAAACCTGGGACATAATTATGAGCTACTAGCAATATTACTTTGTATCTTACATTAAAAATCAAACAAGCTTTGTGTATGTAACTGATGGCTGACTTATAAGCATGTATGTGCCCTATATTCAGGCTGTGTTGGCTTCATTTGAAACTATGGCTTCCATGGGTTTAAAAAATACATATTTTATTTGCAAAGTGACAACCCCAAATTTTACTATGTTCAACTGTTTAAACCGGTGATTTCCAGAATGTTAATGGTGTCCTACTTGTATGAGTTTTTAAAAAAGCTATTTTGAAATAGGTAAATTACCAAAATTATGATAGATCTTCTCAAAACACCTCTTGACACCTCTTGTTATCCAGGAGTATGTATATACTGGAAGTATCTTATTCTTTAAGTCTCGTACTTAGTCCAGTATGTTTCACACTTTAAAAAGTTGCCTACGGGCACCTGGGTTCCTTAGTTGGTTGAACATCTGACTCTTGATCTCAGCTCAGGTCTTGTTCTCAGGGTTGTGAGTTCAAGCCCCACATTGGGCTCCACTCTGGGTGTGGAGCCTACTTTAAAAAAATTGCCTATGAAACAAAAAACAGCCTATCTGAATATCATCAAAACCAACTTTGTTGTAAAGAAGTCACTTGATACCTTGTGAGGCCATATGAGCATTTATAGAGTCTTCTCATACAATACAATTCATTGTTAAAAGTATAAGTATTCAAAAAAATCAGCGCACCAAGGGTTTTTCTCTTCCTATATTATTGGGATGTTTTTTCCCTCCTTCTGCAACCTCCCAGCCGTCCTTTGTGAAGTTCCTACTATAATGATTAACATTATTAAACCAGAGACTAAAAATCTTGGTACGGACTGACCCATGGGGACACGTTATTATACTTATTTTAATAAAATAATAAAAGGGGCGTCTCATAGGGGGCAAAAGTCTAACTCATCCTCACAATTTATTCCTTTTCGTGAAAGTCACCCAGCAAAGTTCTCAGGAGTGACTAAGATTGTGTCAGAACCAGGTGCTCTCAAGTGTCTCACCTTTGTGGTTTGCCGACCTGGGTTTCCCAGTCCTTGGTTGGACATTAATATTCTCATAGGGATATAGTATTGACTATAACTCTCGGGATCTCTTCCAGTAGAGGCCGAGGCCATTTCTAAAAACTCCTTCCACACACACACACACACACACACACACAACACCTACTCAAACACTCTCCCTTCTCCTTGCCCCTCACCTTCCTCCTCTCCCTCTCTCTTTTCCATCTTTCTCAATAGAGATTGAATGGAACATCTGTTTCCCACATGATCTCTAGAAGACTGGAGATAGTATAGTTTCCCCCAATGCAGTTTGAATATACCCTGCTCATTTCCTATCTATTCTGTACTCTACAGATACACTGTGCCGCTGTGTTCTTCGGAGTAGAGAGGGTGTGAGCCTGATAAACGGAATAGCGTGAGTGTAATACACACACACACGCACGCACGCTATCCCATTTATCAGGCTCATTTTATGAACACTCTATTGTCACCAATGGTACCCCGGCAATGTGGCAAAACCCAAGAAAATCATATGGAACACTGCAATTATATCCTCTCTATGACTTACAAAATATGCCTTGTAGGTCTGTGAATGAATATGGGATAAGCTTTCTAGAACAGAACCCATGAACCCATGTATATTTTTTATTTCACTTCCTATCACTACAGTCTCCACTTCAGCCCCCAACATGCATATACATAGGCACATGCTTTCCTTCTTATAATTGGCAGGAAGCCTTGGGATGCCCTTTGCCCCTACTGGAAAGGCATGAAACTAAGTCTAGTACTTTCGTCCCACCCCCAAATCAGTTTTGTCTTGCTGACCTCTCCCCAACCCCAGCTTGCTGTTCTGTTTTTCTATTTTCCCTAAATGCAACTTACTTTAAGCATGTATTAACTTGATTAACATTCCTACAGTTAAAGCCTAATAGAAGATTACCCATTTGTCAGTCTTAGCCACTTTCTTCTCTTTCAAATGTCTACTTATGACGTACATCCAGACTGCACGCCCTTTTTATTTTTTTTAAAGAAGCGAAACCAAAAAAAATTTTTTTTAAAAATGCAAAATTCATTTTTAAAGGAAATGCAAAATTTGTTTTTAATTTTGGCTATCACCAAAAGGGGAATCAACAAGCCAGAAAACAAAAAGCAAAAAGCAAAAAAAAAGTGTCCCCTGACTGCTCTGTCTGTGCCTCCTCAGCGTGTGCATCTGGTTGTTCATCTCTGAAAGTCTGTGAAATCCTTTTTCCTTTAAACTTTTTTGTTCTTTTCTCCCTTTTTGTTTGGGAATTAAGTGCTTTTTGTATTATATCTATCTATCTATATATATATATATCAATATGTTTCTTTTGATTGCTAGATCTTTAACTTTAGATTTGGTTTTATCCAAAATTATGAGAAAAAAGTTATGAATTGTTTTCTGCAATTTTCCCCCACTCCCTCTTTAAATGTGGAACAACTTCAGCCGCAGAATCCCCACATCCACATCTCTCAAATTAGCGCCTTCTCATTGGGAATCCCGTGCACCCATGGGTGGCAGGGAGAACGTGGATGATGTCATACAGACAGAACCATTTCTCTATAAGGAAGTGACTAGTAACCCAGCAAGTGGGCTCCCTGTACACTTTTGCCTCTCCATCACCTCTGCTAGTCTCCAACCCTCTCCCCTAACTCTAGATGGGGCTGTGTGGCTGCCGGTGAAGTTGTTCAACTTGAATGCATAAATCTAGTCTTCTTGTTTTTGCTTTTAATCTTTTGGTCATTATTATTAGTATTATTATTTTATGTATTTTGGCGACTTTTAGTAGGGAAAAAAGTAACTGTTTTTATTATTTGAAACTTTAATGAAACTGTAATGATTTTTGGAGTAATTGCATGTTGAAGAAGTTGCAGCTTAGGGTGTGTGAGATTGTGTTAGAGTTCTGTTCTTTATTTCTGTAGATGGGCATGTGTAGGCTCATTTGTTTTTGTATATTGCCCATCCCTTCCTTACAGCCAGAAGCTCTAATGCAGCTAGATCACTCCGTGCCGCCCTTACATGGACATGGCGACTCACTTACACTTTCACCCCCATCATCTTCATCTCTTGTGTCGTACACTCATAAATACGACCCTGCCCTCTCTGCATCCCTCCTCCCCACACTTCCCTTCCCTTAGCATTGTTCAAATTTATGTGCTGCCATCCATCCCCTTAAATCTAAAACTTGTCAAAAAGACAAAAATATTTAAAAGACAAATATATATCTGAGAACCTATAACAGTGCAGAAGTTCATTCAAAACCCTTCATTCAGAGAATTTTTTAAAGGCAAATTATAAAAGTAAACAGGTTTTTTTTTAATTTTTTAAATCACTGCAATCGGAATTATTTCAAATTCAAAATCGATGCCCTCCCAAGCCCCTCAGAGAAAAACTTTGTTAAAGTGCAGATTTTTTTTTCTTTTCATGTTATGTGGTGTGGATGTATGTGTTGTTGCCTCCCTGTATCATCCTCTGTTGTAAATTATTATATTTGAAAAATTAGACATTTTGCTCAAAAGTTTTTTAAGAAATGACAACAAAAAAGCAAGTTACAAGAATGTGGCAATCCTATTTGTCCAAGAGCATTCTTACACAACTTTCTTTTGTAAATTTTTCTTTCATGCCAAAAAACATGCGGGCAATTTGTTGATGTAAGTTGACTATAAATTAATATGGTATGCTTTTTTCATTTAAGTTATTTTATCTATATGGAAATGACTGTTTTCTTTGTTTTCCAAAAATAGCCTCCTTTTTTTTTTTAATTTGCTTTTACTTTTTTTTCCCCCTGCCCTTATACTGTGAATGCCTTGTGAATGTTATTTGCTCTCCTTTCCTTTAGTTTACTTTGGCCTTGATATTAGTTTTATTTTCTACTATATGCTTTTGAAGACAGTATTAAATATTTTATTTCATTTGTGCCTATCTGCTTAATTTTCACTGTTATGTTTTGTGCTGAATTGCTTCTAATGATCAATGTGAACTCTACTGTTCATAGAAGGGGTGGGTAAGTTGTTCTCATCATCCAAAGGAAGCCTAGCCTCTTTGCCTGAACCAACTTTAAAGCCTTGAGAATAATGATATGCTCTACAGTGGGATGTTAAATTGGTTACAGCCTATGGGAGGCCTGTACCCCCAGAAGAAAAGAAGTTAACGCCAAGTATTATCAGTGGTAATACATCCTAATTTAACTCCTTAGAAAGCATTCAGGGAAATCAGTCCTTTATTGTATTTTCCTTCAGCAAAGGGAAATTAAGGTGCTCTCAAGTGACAATAGTAGAGTTTGGTTATCCAGGATTCTGCCACCACCATCGCTGCAGACTCCAAAATTGATTTTATTGAGAATGAAGGCATCAAGAATCCCAGGTGTCTAGGGTATTATCCTGTGATAATGATGGCTTTCAATGTATAGAATTAACTACTGGTGAAAACAAACACTCATATACAGAGAGCACACAATTCTGTCTCTCCTTCTCCCTCCCTACATCCCTCCCAGCTTCTCCCTCCTCTCTCCCTCCCTCTCTTCCTGCCTCCCAGCCTGTTTCTCTCCCCCTCAGCCTTTCCCTCCCTGTGTCCCTCCCTGCCTCTTTCTTTCTCTTCTTACCTCCTTCCATGTCCCTCTCTCTCTCCTTCCCTTCCTCCTTTTCTCCCTCTCCCTCCCAGCATCTTTTCCTCTTCCCTCCCTCCCTTCCTGCTTCTTTCTCTCTCTCCCTCTGGCCCATTCTCTCCCTGCCTCTCTCCCACTCCCTCCGTTTCCCTCCCTTCCTCTTTCTCTATCTCCTTCCCTCCTTTCTTGCCCCCTCTCTCTCCCTCCCCTCCAACTTCTCTCTCTCTCTCTGTCTCTTTCTCTCTGCTCCCCCTCCTCTTTTCCCTTTCATTTAATAGTTGCTATTTCTCTCCTGGATTTAATCAAGTAAACTTTAAAAGGATCCTAAGATCCTACCGAGAAGAAACATGATAATTTTAACATCTAAAGTTTTATTTAGGAAATCTTTCAGGTAGGTAAGTACTGCCATTTTGTGTGACCTTAGAGGTGAAAATACCCCCTGAGGTTAAAGGTATTTGGATTAATGTTGCCTTACGCACTCTGGGAAAGATAAGATGGGTAGGTAAGGAGTGCTATACCAGGAGCACTTGGGTGGATCTGTTGGTTAACTGTACAACTCAATTTTGGCTCAAGTCATGATCCCAAGGTTCATTTGGTGGGACTGAACCCCTCATAGGGCTCTGTACTGCTCTGTCTGCTTGGGAGTCTCTCTCTCTCTCCCTCTCTCTCTACCCCTCCCCTACTCATGTTCTTACTCTCATTCTCTTTCAAACTAAACATTTTAAGAAAAAAGAAGGGCTGTATCATTTTTAAATAGATTACTTGTTTCACTTTAATTTCAGATATAGTGTTATCTGAAACTGTTACAGAAATATCCGACTGAATGGTGGGTAATAGATGTATTTCTAACACAGAAGCTTTAATGAATGGGCTTTCTCTGCCTCAGTTTATATGATTTTATATTGTTTCATGTGCTGGATGATATTTTGGGTTTAAAACTAAGAACTTCCTAAATGGGGTGTTATTTTATCTAATAGAATTTATTTTTGTTGAGGAAGCTATCCATTGGTGAATTTAATAAAGGGTTAATCATGTTTTTTAAATACAAGCTTTTTGAATTAGTAGTTCATTCTTCAAAGCTGCATTTAAAATAGCCCCAATAACCTAGATCCTATATTATTATATTTGTACCCTAGCATGAGGCTACTACATTAAAAAAATGATCAGAAGAAAGTGATCAATGATGTATAGGCCCAAAATGTTAATAGAAATAATACTATTAACTGGCATTTTGAAGTAACAATGGATTCTATGCTAAATACTTAGTATGCATATAATTAACATTAGCATGCATTATTATTCACACTGGTGTTTGAGATAGGCGTGTTATTATTTACATTTTACAGAGAGTTTAAGAAATTTCACTGAACTCACATGGCTAGTAAACCACAGAGCTCTGATGTTAACCTGAGTATGAGTGCCTCTAGAGACAAAGCCCTTAATCAATAAGGAAGTGAAAAATTCTACTTGGCATGCCTTATTTTACAATGTATAATGATATCCAGGGCCTTTGTCTCATCTTACCTGGGCATATGTTGAAAAATCGAATCTGTAGCCTTTCAGAATCAAATCCATTTCAGACAAACTAGAGGGAAAAATGCCCCACCTCAAGATTCTCGTCTTACTAAAATGTAAGTTAAGCCCCTTTGAGCCCCTTGAGTTTTTCTGGAGCCTTCTCCCCTGGTACTTGCCATGTTTGTCCATGGCAATTTTTCCTGAAAGTGGAGAAGAATTTCATGATTACAGACTTCAGGATCTTTATGTGCTACAAGTACACAATGCTTTGGCACCAAGTAATTAAGTGAATGTCATTCAACAACTAATTTATGGGGGAAAAGGATGATTTTTCCATATTACATGACTATATCTCAGTAGTGAATTAGAAACATGCAAATAAGAGATGAGGTAAAGAACCTAAATATAAATAAAATAAATTCAAGGAATTGGAGCCTGGTGTCCTCTCTCAGTCTGGCTCTTTAGTGTCATTGTTTTGGTATTTTTGTGACTTCTCAGACTTGAATGTCTCCAGAGAGGAAAAGGTTGGAGCCACATTGAAATTTCATGCTGCCCTTGTTTTTTCAGATGACCCACTACATTCACTATCACCTGCGAAATTCTCACAGTTCAGAAGAGTTCTATTAAATTTTTAATACACTGTCTTTTTCGATGGCAGAGAGCCCCTTTTGCTGGATATCAGCCCTAGACACATGAATTATATATCTATAAATACACTCATAAAGCAAAAAAGCAGGGCAGCCTTCAGGGCTAAAATAGACCTTTTATATCCCTAGTGATCTCTCTAGTTTAAAGAAAAGCACAACCCTGTCAAAAACGGGTATATATTCCTGATTTAAAATGCTAAGGTTAAGGAATAAAGATAGTTCTTATTCCAAGCCAAAGACAAATTCTGGGGAGGGAACAGGAAATTAGGGTGTTGATGGCCTACAGGGTTTCTGTCCCTCTGCCTGTAACCCCTTATGATTTTAGGCTTGCTGCTTCTATGAATATGAATCTTTATAAGCATAGACGTCTGGTAGATCACTGACTCCATAGTCTTTGGACATTGGGGAAAAAAAACATAGCTGCTCCAACATTTCTGAAGACAATCACTTTGGATTAAAACAAACATAACATCTTAAATAGCTTCCTACAGTCTAAGTTATTTCTGTTAAGGATCTAATCATGGAAAAATATATCCCTCATCTCATCTCAAAGGATGTGTGCCCTCATATTCCCTAGGACACTATATAATCATCCTAAATCTTAAAGATGGAATTTGATATTAAAGTAGCTTATACACCCTCACACACCTGTCCCAGGCACCTTGCACTATTCTCTAAAATTTTCCACCTATTTTTACTCCAATTTCCATTTGTAACAACAATTCCTGCATCCCAGTTGACTTTCTTTTAAGCTGAAGACACTCTTCCGATTTTCTTGAGAGGGCAGGAAAGGGGGTGGATTATGAAAGCTTCTACTATTCTCCCACTGGAATTGGGGCTCACATTTCCCTGACAGGGGGCATCATTTATCATTTTCTACCACTGCTGCCAGGATTAATAACAAAATGGCAAAGAAAACTGAAGATTAGTAATTTGGACACATTCTTTTGTTTAAACTCTAAAATAGCATACCTAACATTTTTGGTTTGGAAATAAGCTCTTATTTCACTTAGGGGCTCATCAACCTTTTAGAAGCTCTTTATAAATCAGCTAGCTTTAGGACTCTCTTTCCACTTCATTATGAAAGTGATGGTGTTCAGTTATTTTTTTAACACGAGAAAGATTAAAAGGTGTTGAATTGAGAAGTGAATAGCAAAAGAAAGTGGGGGCGATTCAACTGCAGAGTGAGCAATTTGTAGATTTTGTAGATTTTTTTACAACAAAGATACTGCAGAAGCTTTAGATTGAAAAAAAGGGGTGGGGGGGAAGGAGGCAAATTTAAGACTGCAGTTGGGTGTCACAGATGGTACACTAAAATTGCAAATGAATGCCACTCTGTAATCATGAAGACAGTAATCTTAATCTCACTTAAAGGGACACCAGCACACTACTTAACAATTTGCCTTTATATTTAAGTTATCCATACCAGGCTTTTGCCTTTCAACACATCGGCTATTCCTGATCCTTTATCCCAGTTTCCTCTCTGCTTAATATATGTGGAGTGGATTTTTTATCATTTCCCTAAGGAACAAATACTGTCAGTATTTGTGCCAGGAAAGAGCACATGTGCTAAACCTTTGTTCTAGGTGGGATGGGTAAAAAATCCTGTCTTGTTCTCTGAAGGAAAGTAAAATCATCCCTGAGTAATCTCTAGGGAACCTTCAAACAGATTGCATGGGCCATCTCATCTCTCTTCTCATTGCCTTCTCTTTTCTACTTACACACTGCCTTCTTCCATGGGTCACCTTAAATATAACACTTGCCACCCCCACCCTACTAGAAGAATAAGGAGAGAAACTCAGGGTTAGTTTTAGTACTGGCTTACCTTTCGGGAACTGTGCTCCAAATCCCATTTATAAAACCTAGAAAAAGTTGTAAATTATGCATTAAATCAGTTGCAAGATATATGAATTATATATATTCACAATGTAAAAAAAAAAAAAAAAAAAGGCATGTTGGTCCAGTAAAGCAAGTCTGATGACGAATCTGCAAAGATCATTTTACTCAATAGTTTGAAACACCAAGCACTGGAAGAGAAGTTTGGGGTTAGAGCATAACCCAAAACATCATCCTGAAATTCTCAGAAAGGTTGTTTTATTTCGCTACGTATGGTAACATCATCAGGTAGGACAGAGATGATTATCCCTTCCAAATAATACACATCATGTACATTATTGCCACCCTCCCCCACCTCAGTTTCTCTCTGTATAACACAATGTTATTGGCTAAATATGGAGGAAGTAAAGCTTCTGAAATGGGTACAAGTGGTTCTTCTTGGGTGCTCTGAAGGTATGCAATAGCTTTCCTCTCACAAGGCCCTTCTCTTTAGCACACCTGAAATCTGGACAGTTTACATGCAGCGGTTCTAACTGAGGCACAGGGAAATGTTTAAAGACACATGGTATGGAAAGCTAAGCAGGAGCGTTCTTATTTGTGAGTCCATCTTTATAGGAAGAACCTGGGAAGACCATGTAAACTAAAGACTTGTGCACTTAGAACTTGTGATATTATCACATGTCTGGCTTTGTCACCAATAAGGGGTACCTCAGCAAAAGTCACATCTGATAACAGGCGTTCACACCAACCATCCCATCAGGGTAGTTGCTATGGAGGGCAGAACAGACAAGAACATTGTACCTGGCTGAGAGCTTAATGACCCAGCTCAGAAAGAAGCCGTCAACAATAATATCATATTAGCAACTCAACTGTCTAACTGAAACAGGGAAACATCATGCCCTCCCGGCTAGTGTTTTTTTTAAAACAACAATACATTTTGCAAATAAATTCAATGAGGAGACATGAACTGTAACTTCTGGAGATTCTTTCTCTGTTTGAAAAATAACATTGTAAAGAGACACAGAAGACCTTGATTATCTGGCTTACATACATGAGTAATAAACTTGGCCTTACAATTAAGTAAGCACCACAGAATATTTGTGGTCCCCATGATTTGAAGGCACTCTGATTTAGTGAACTATTCTGCACTGTCTTTCCTGAACTAGTCCACATGTTTATAAATGCAATAACTAGGGTCTGTGGGTAAACCAATTTATTTTTCCCATTTTGGATAAGAATCGCTGATTTTAAAAACTCACTTTGCTATCTCTACATCTCTGAATCTAAATTTCCAGTAAATCATGGGTATCTAGTCGGGGTATTTAAAAAATCTAGTGTTGAGCTCAGCATATATTGCATATAGCATAAAAGCAATGCATAAACATAATGTGAGACCAAGGCAAGGTGAGTTGTCATTTAATAGGGCAATTTCTGGAAAACACAGAATGAGTTTGTTAGATGAACATTTTAACCTCTTATGAGTTCCCTTTACTTAGCATATAGTAAATGTACACTGAATTTGATAAATGTTAAATAAAAGGTAGTAGCTTAAAATACCAAAGACAAGGTCTTTTACATTCCTTGATCTTGGTCTCTGGGACCTGGAGAATATGTCATACTCATCCTCATGGGAGCAAATACATAGAAACCCAAAAAGAGAACAAAGAAATGCTAGGGTTCATAAATTAGTCACATGCATGTGCATGTACGCACGTATACACACGCGCGCGCGCGTGCACACACACACACACACACACACACACACACACACACACACAGTTTTGCTAGCCTGTCAGTTTTTGCAATAGAATGATTGAATGCCATTATCCTGTAAGCAGATCCTGGAATCAGCGTATTTGAATTCTATCTAAATAATTACTTGAGAGTATCTTAAAAACCTAAGAATTTCAGACTTCGGTGGCAAGAGGCATATAATGGGCTCTAAATCAGCTTAGAATGGTTAGTCTACAATAAGAAAGGATCCATGTGTGGACATAGGTCATTCTATGATAATCTGTGATACCTAATCAATCAAAAACAATCACTGAGAATGACTATGGATCGTATCTACAAATATACTAATTCTGTTTTTCTTTTTCTTTTCAATCCCAGGAGGTGAATTAGTTATCCCTCTTCTTGTAGAAGACCCTTTAGCTACCCCTCCTATTGCTACTCGTGCACCTTCCATTACACTCCCCCCTACCTTTCGCCCCCTCCTCACCATTATTGAGACCACCAAAGATTCCCTGTCCATGACCTCTGAGGCGGGGTTACCTTGCTTGTCGGACCAAGGCAGCGATGGTTGTGATGATGATGGCTTGGTGATATCTGGGTATGGCTCAGGGGAAACCTTTGACTCTAACCTGCCCCCTACTGATGATGAAGATTTTTACACCACCTTCTCCTTGGTAACAGATAAGAGTCTTTCCACTTCAATCTTCGAAGGTGGCTACAAAGCACATGCGCCCAAGTGGGAATCCAAGGACTTTAGACCTAACAAAGTCTCCGAAACTAGTAGGACTACTACCACATCTTTGTCCCCTGAGCTGATCCGCTTCACAGCTTCCTCCTCGTCTGGGATGGTGCCCAAATTGCCAGCTGGCAAAATGAATAACCGTGATCTCAAACCCCAGCCTGATATAGTCTTGCTTCCGTTGCCCACTGCCTATGAGCTAGACAGCACCAAACTGAAGAGCCCACTAATTACTTCCCCCATGTTCCGTAATGTGCCCACAGCAAACCCCACGGAGCCGGGAGTCAGACGGGTTCCGGGGGCCTCAGAGGTGATCCGGGAGTCGAGCAGTACAACAGGGATGGTCGTCGGCATTGTGGCTGCTGCCGCCCTCTGCATCTTGATCCTCCTGTACGCCATGTACAAGTACAGGAACAGGGACGAGGGGTCCTATCAAGTGGATGAGACGCGGAACTACATCAGCAACTCGGCCCAGAGCAACGGCACGCTCATCAAGGAGAAGCAGCAGAGCTCGAAGAGCGGCCACAAGAAACAGAAAAACAAGGACAAGGAGTATTATGTGTAAAAACGACACCGCCAATCATTACGTGAATTTATGACACAGAATTATTTCTATAGAAATCTATAAATACTTGGAAAACGAGGTTTCACAGATGTCAGAACTGTTACAACTATGAGATGGGGTGTACCATGACCATGGTGGGGAAAACCATTTTTAAAAGGATACACACAAAGATGTACCTAAAACGTTCAGCCATGGCTGCTTTGATTCAGTCATGGCTCGGAGACAGAACATTCTTTCTGCCCTGCTGTATCATAAAGCACACACTTTGCGCTCTGGAGCAACCAGATGGCTCCCCCACTTTCGCGGACTTGGAAGCTTCCTTCTCTTGAGGACTTTTCACCCAAGGTAGAAGACTTCATGGCTTACTTGTTCCATAACTCCAAGTGAGTCTGTAATGATGTTTGTGAAGCTTGACTGTAACAATCTGTAACAATGTTTTCTTTTTTCTTTTTTTTTTTTTTGGTTTAATTATGTAAAAAACAAAAACAAAAAAAAAATGGAAAAAAATGAAAAACAAAAGCAAACAAACAAAAAAACCCACCCTTATCTGGTTTTGGCCAGTGTACGTGTAACTTTTCAAGATCTGAGGGGAAAAAAATGGCTTTTGGGTTTTTGTTTATTTTTTGAGAATGACTGGACATAAGAAGAAAAAACAAAAAACTCAGAAAACAAAAATAAGAGAGACTATTGCCATATGAACTCAAAAGCTACCATGGTGTTCACTCTACATATCAGGTTGTGGTATTTCTAGAATCTGTTGTTTGTTTCCTATACGATGCTTTGCTGAAACACATAGCAAAATCACATGATGGATGATAGTATTGGTTTGAAAAGCTGGTCCCTCAGGATCTAATTGCAGAATTTGCCACCCAAACCCTGAATAGATGGGGTTAGGGCTGGTTTTATTAGAGCTATTGGCTTTACCTAACAATATTGTTCCTGTTCATTAGCCCAGCCAAATTGTGGTAAAGGAGAAAGCCCCACAAACTAACACAGAGCCTTTCCTAGGGAAGGTGAAGAGGGGGTGGGCTGGATCTGCGACTGATTGAAATGCATGCAAATATAAAAAGATGAGACAATACTAATCGTCTGTTAAAGAATCAAAACAGACAATAGGGGAGTTCAATGTGTGATGGAACAACAAAAGGTCACACAAGCCAAACATGGCATGACAGAGTGCAAAATACATAGTTCTTCCCCCACCCCCAACATGATGTTTTTCATAGTGGTTTAATTTTGTAGCCTGACACTTACAGATAACTCTGTCCTTCCATTTGCTCACATCTCCCTTCACCCATCTTTTCTAAAAACAAATAAATAAATAATAAATGAATAAAGCTGCTGTGACACACAAAAAAAGGAATTTAATAGTATAATATATATATAAATAAATATATATACAGATATATTTATCATGGTATGTTTGATGGGATGACTGAAACAGGAAAACTGTTAAAGTCTTGAAGTGGAATGAGAATGTTGTTTTAAAAGAAAATAACAAAACAACAAAAAGTAAACCTTAAAATGTGAAGAAAGTGTGAGTTTTAGTTTTGTCACAGTTAACTGTGTCAAAGAGAATAAACAATCTTCTCAGATTTTGTTTACATATTTTACTACATTTTTGCTGGTATAATTCCTTAGCCACCTATGTACATACTGCTTTAAGAACTGTTCTTTCCTTTCTATTTGTTTATTTCGTTTGGTTTATATTCCAGTTGTATGTCTTTCTTTTTGAAAAGAGGAAACAATGTACAGAAAAACAATAAACTGGTTGTGTGGCCATAGCTATCCAAAAAGCAAGAGACAAAGCAAGACAAATATTCACACAAAAATGAAGTATGTCTTCTGGAGGGTAGGATATATACAATTTCTTTTGTACAGATGAAAATCAATCAGCTGTTTAGATTTAGAAATCTACTCTTGCTGGTCTTTGTAAGTTGCATGAATATTTGACTTTGAAAAATACCTTAAAGACACGGGGCAAAAAGCGCAATCTAAACAATGGTAGCCTTTACTAATGTGTATGGAAAGAGGTGTTCCTCATTATCTGATATTTCAATGTGTTAAGAGTTTTGGATTTTTTTGTTGTCATTAAAAATGACAGGATTATAAAGAGATATCAAAGCACGATTTTAGATAACTTAAATGGCCCAACCTATATGAAGTTGATTATATCTCGATGTCTGTAAAAGATTGCTGTTTTTGGAGTCTTGAGGTCTTGTGAACTGATTTCCTGCTTTCTTTCTTTACATTTTTTTTTATTTGAGTAAAAATACATTTGTTATATTCCTTTTAGTGTAAGTTTCTATTTGGACAATTTTATGGGAACATGTGCATTCTGTATGTGAGCTTCTATCATATTCCTGTTGTTTTATGAGCAGACTCTTAAGGAATTTATTTTATGATGTTGTGAAGTTACTGCTTTTTCTTTTTCCTTTCTCTTTTAGTTCATATTTGCATTTTCGTTCAAGGATATGCTTAGCAATAAAATGTTCTTCCCAAAACCTTGTATGATGATGGCATTTTTATTTTCTAAACATTTTGTAAAAGATCTTGCACTGGGGCTAAATGTGTCAGATCTTATAAAAGCCGGGTAAGCTAGGACCATGTGAAATAAAATATTCTAACTAGTTACTAATTACTTATATAAGTTTATCAAAACTGGCATATTTATGGGCTAAACAACTATGTCTGTCAACTGAGACATTATTATTCAGATTGCTATGATACGGTAAGCAGGAGGGAAAACCCTTCTGAACAGGTAAGAAGATAGATAGAAGCATTGTATTCCGGGAAAGATGATTAGATACTATATATATTTTTTAAAATGTTTGGTAGCTTTAAAGTATTTTCTGCAAATCAACAAACTGAATAGTTTTCCAGAACCTTGTTTATATAATGCCTTAAGCCCTGGAAAGCTTTAGATGCCTTCTCTCCAAGTCTCCTGGCATATTGAAATGTTTTTTACAAAAACTAAATCCAAAAGCAAAATATAAATGAGTGCTTAAATTTTAACAGCTTCGTTTTAGATTTTCAGATTATAAAATTCTGCAAACATTCATCATAGCTGGAACTTTTCTCATATCTCAGGTGTCCTTGATTTGCTGGCTCCCTAAGCACACGCTTACTTTGCCAATTGGACAATCCATCATGATACTTCACATATTTCACCATGATCCTGAAATGTGGGTTAACTCAACTGGTATGCTCTATCCATATATCGGTTACCAGTTTTCAAAGAGAAAAGCAAATTTAGTTAACCTTGTTCCTTCACATTACATTGAATGGTTATGCTATTGATTCTCACAGGAATGGGAAAAAATGAGGTCAATGATGTCAAACTATGGAAAGTTCCTTTCTTCCTTTCTCTTTCAGATAATTTATATAAGTTAAATCAATCATTTATTTCCATAGTTTCCATAGTGTTCCAGGTACTGTGTCAAATGTTTCAGATCTGTGTAATATGTTTAATCCCCAAGTGGTAGACAGTATTTTCCTCATTTTAAGATGAAAAGAACAAGACACAAAGAACTTAATGACAACTTGGCAAATACACTTCTAGTCATGTTAAAAGTTAGGCCTTGTTGACATGGAGGTTAGGGGGAATGCCATGGAACAGGTACAGGCATTGAGACCAGAGAGGGTTGAATTGGAACCCCAGCTAGACTACTCACTATATATGGGAAAATTTCACAGTGTCTCTGAAATTTGGCTTCTTCACCTGAAAAATGTGACATCTCAATGACCTTGCCTTGCAATGTACTTTGTGGAAAAATGAAATAATAAGGTGTTTTAATTGTGACTGATACAGAATAGGGGCTCAACAAAGTTACACTCCTTCGAGTCCTGTGCTATTCTGATAATGGTAGCTGTCTTTCAGAATTAGAAATCCTGCCCTAAATTCTACACTAATAACAAGATTTATTTAGTTGTCGTCAAACAATGTTGCCACATCATGACTAGGGTTTGCTACTTACAATACACAAACCTAGTCTTTTTCTAGTCATATGCTCTTATTGCAAGCATGATTGCAATGAGTAAATATGTGACATTGATATATGGTAGCATTCATTTTTTCTGACAGCACATTTTAAGCAAGTGGTCAGAAGTTGGGTTGTGTATGTAAAGGGAGTCTAGATTTGAGAAAATTTGCCAGAGAAATTTCCAAATAATGGTTAATATGATATATTTATCAAGATCTAAGTGACATTGGTTAAAATTCACCGACAGAAGTACTTTTTCACTGTCTTTCCATGAGAAAGTGTTGAGATTAACACCATCTCTTTTAAATGTGCTTAACTTTGGCAGTAGGCTTTGGAATCAGAAAAGCTTAGTTCAGATCTTGGCTCTGAATCTTGGGTCTGTCCTTCACTAGCTGTGAAACTTTGAGTAAGGTGTGCAGTGACTCTAACTTCATCTGTGAAATTGGAATGATACTGTCCTCCTCTTAGTGCTGTTCTATACTTAAATGAGCTGATGTGAATGTAAGTGCCTGGTTATAAGCACAGTGCCAGGCCCATAGCCCTCAAACAATGATGGCTAATATTGCTGTTTTAATCATCTGGTATTATCCTAGGAAAAAATAAGGCAAAATTCCTTCTAAAAGTTTAGAAAGGATACATATTAGAGAGCCTCAGAGCAATCATACTCTTTCACTTAAAATCATAATTGTTTTCATTCCCCTAGAACTGAAATCACATTGATTCTTTGAGCTCTTCTTGAGTATTCCAACAGAAATGTTCATACCCCTACAAAACCCATTACTTCAGCTCCTTCCAGATAGGGAGCATAAGAAAGATTCAAATGGTAACCTGTTCTGTACCTCAAAGGACACTCTTCTATCCCTCCCAAATACAGAGTTGTCAATGCCTTAGACACCCTTTCAAAACTCTATATTGGCTTTCCCACCATAAACTTTCTAAATATCACTATTTAATATATAATGCAAGAAGTACTCTAAGCATTTATTCTTTTGATAATTGAACCAACACTTAACACTTCTGTGCCACCCAATCTACTATTGGCTGTTGCTACTTGTTTCAATGAAGACAGATAATGGATACAAGGCTTTTTGTATGGTGTAGACCCAGATAGGCCAAAGTTCTCTTTACTCTATTCAAGTTGAAGTTTGATCTTTCTTCAAAATATCCAAGCCCTGTACTTGTCTCAGTTCAGTTAACATCTTGATGATTCAGTTTGAAATCAGTTTGGTTATTAATGTATTTATTGGACATTGACTAAATGATGACTCTAAAGTTGAGAGCTTAGGGAGTTTACAACATACTAAAGGAACACAAATAATGATATCACGGTGAATACAAATTGGCTGTCAAAAAGTACAGAATACATTCTTTGGAGGTTCAGAAGAAATTACTTAAGGGAAGGTTTCACAGAGGAGGTGACATGTTAGGTAAAACTTGAAAAATTGATAAGCAGAGATCAGGGCTGCATGTCGTTCCAAGCAAAGCATTAAAATGGAAGCAAGCAGGATCAAAGCCATAATTTGGATGGATCACAGACTATGTATTAAGTGCATTATGGATGGTGTGGCTCAGAAGGTTTTTTGGAATTTTGTCAGTGCAAGGAAAGAATGGGAGAGTGTCTTGAGAAGTGCTCAAGGTCAAGGGCTACTTTGTTGTTGAGGGCAGAAGACACAAACATGTTTGAAGAGAAAGGTAATAACTGATAACATTCTCAGAGAATGTAAAGGATGATTGGAGAGATCAAGTTTCCATATAGAGATGTTAATCTGAACAAAGCAAAGGAAGATCATTCTTCTGATGTAACAACAAAGGAGAGAGTGGGATTTAAAAAAAACAACAACAAAAAACAGCTGATAATATTGTAGTGGAGGTGACAGAAGTTGAGACAGCTATAGTGAGAGTGCCTCAATGTTCAAGATAAGGGCAAAGTCACATAACTAACAGTGAGACTATGAGCACATGGCTGAAGTCTGTTGATAACCCTATTAGGAAGACAGCTAATAAAAGTATCAGTAAGAGGTCAATTGTCATTATCTAGCATTAAAACTAATACTTTATATTTTTGCTACATTTTTTAAAAATTTCTTCACTTGAAATCTGATCTTGTGGTTCTAAATTTAGAGTTCTTTCAATCATATAATGCTTTCTCTAGAGAAGCAAACCACTTTATCCTTTTTTTTTTTTCCAGAAGCATTTGGAGTGGAAATTCAGGAAGAGGATGATAGGATGCTGCTTGTAGCCTACTCAGGCTGCCACAACAAAATACTATAAGCTTATGCAACAGAAATTTATCTCTCACAGTTCTGGAGGCTGAGAGTCCCAGATCAAGATCTGGTAGGGTTTGTTTTTTTATGAGGGTTTTTTTTTTTTCTTGCCTTGTATAGAGCAGCCTTCTACCTCTGTCCTTTTGTCTATGCATGTTCTAAGAGGTGGTGAGTGTGAAAGAGAGATCTTCCTCTTTTTATAAGACACAGTTCAATTGGATCAGGGTCCTGCCCTTATGACCTCTTTTAACTTTACTTTCTAAAGATACTTTCTCCAAATACAGTCACATGGTGGATAGAGCTTGAACATATGAATTTGGGGTAGGGAGAAGACACATTTGGTCCATCGCAGATGTATATGGTATTGGGAATTGATAAGGTGAAAACTTCAAGAGCTCAAAGAAATAAAGGAATTCAGAATCAATTCTAGCCTTGTTGAAGTGGCTGCATGGGGGAGGTAAAACTACATATAAATCTGTGAGAGAATAAACCACAGAGCAGGATAGAATCATAGGAATAGGTGCCAGGATTTGGAAGCAATGTTAGAGTTATATGAGAGAGAGACCATAGGAGACAGGAATAGCTAAAGGGAACCCAGGGTTAGATTTGGAGGTATATTAAGTGAATAGTGTGAGCTTCAGGAGGCTGTGAACTTTTGCAGTAGTTAGGTACATGAGTTCTGGAGTCAGAATGCCATAGCTTGTATTCTAGTGCTATAACTTGAGATAAACTATTTGGTCCTTCCAAGACTCAGCTTTCATTCCTAGAGAAGGAAATTGTATTGTCCACCCTTGTTGCAGTCTGGAATTGTCTCCTGTCCAGCAAGAGAGCAGGCGCAGAATTGGATATGAGAATGCTAATGCCTGGGAGGAGACAAGAGTGCCAAACAGGGGTTTTGTTCCCATTATTTATTGAGCTCACAAGATATTATCCACGTGGTGAATGTGAGGAAAACAATATCTTACACACGTGAACATGGAGAAAACAATCAGATAGTAATCATTAACTTGTATGTGTAAGAAGCAAAGGGTCTGGGAGGCAAGTGGAGTTTGTGATCAAAGTGCAATAGTATATTGGCATCAGTTGGAAAGTAATTTCCTGCAGGTGATAAAACAAGTTACTCGTGATACCAATACAATATCTCGCTAGCTAACCTCAGGCACTTTTGCCCCATGGTGGCGGCTTTCCGCCCTAAGCTTTTTTTCTAACTCATTTATGTAAGTAGAACCTATTTCCCCACAGCCTAACTTGTAGGTATGTCAGGAAATATTGAAGAAAATAATTTATTTAAAATGCTTAGCTTGTCCCTGGCACATAATAAACCTTACTAAATGTTGGTCATTATTAAAATGTGGCCTTGTTATTTGACTCAGGCAGGATCAAAATTAGCTACTACTCACGTGGCTATCCAGCACCAAAAAGGGCATAAAAACATAGAAATTAGGCTATCACCCAGAGTATTTCCCTAAGTCTTTCATTTTCCAAGAAAATACAAAATTCATTTGCCTACTCATTGGCAGTTTTCCCTTCACTGCATGACAGTCCTCTGTTTCCAGGCTCCAGCTTGGATCATGCCCATACCTGCTCACATCTAAGATTTCCACTCCTCCCTCCATTTCCAGCTCTCAGCTTTCCTTCAGCAGCTAGTCAATCAGACAATGAGAAGCCAAGAGGCCTTCAGTAAATCTTGTACCCCATTATTGATATGCATTATTTTTTTTAATTTGGCTTTTTATTATAAACATTTTAAAGATTCTCAAAAGTACAGAGAATAGTATAACAACCCCCACAGCTCTCATCTGACTTTAAGCAGTATTAATACTTTGCTTGTCTCGTTTTATCTATGCCCATCTTCCCATGAAAGAATATCTTTTAATACCACACAGTGTTAAAAACAAAGAAAAAAGAACACTGAAAGAGTAGTTACTATTGGGTCCCTTGACCTGAGTCTTTTTCTTAATCAATGTGTTTCAGAGTAACTCTACCTAACATTCTTTCTGACAATTAATGGCATAATTCCAGTTCTTTATTCAATGACAACATAAAAGAGCAGATTAACTGCTAAGTACACTCTTCGTTGTTTAATGAGATTGCCTGAAAACCAAAAGGATTTTTCAGCTTGTACGTTATTTCAATTCAACTGTGCTCAATCACTTTTTGAAATGAATAAAAGTGTCTATAGATTATATACAGCTGCTCTATATTTTGTAAAACATGACATCTTGCAATAGAATCTATACTCTGCTTCAAGGGAGTGGGTGAGGGAGAATACTACTTTTGGCATCTGTGGAAGCCAAGAAATATTCACTTTTACCTCTAGAAATGTGATCGCAAATCTACTAGCATATTTCCCTGGGGCTGTATTCATGTATTTGCAATAAGTATAACTACACTGAATTTGCATGAGTCTACATAGAAGAGAGAGCTCATTAAGCACATTTCAAAGTTATGATTCTATTACTACTCCATTGTCTATTGATAATGGTGATTTTCTCTTCTTTGCCCTCACTCACCTGCAATTTTTGACCTACAAATTTAATAATAAAAGTATCATGAAAGATAGAAGGAGAGAGAGTTATAGACTATTTGATAGTATACTCGTCTTTATCACAAAATCATACTAAGTGTTAGGGAAAATGGCTAGAACCACCACAAAACCTTGCTTCTTGGTTTCATGGGACAGAATGAGAAGTAAAATAGTAGGTTTCATTAAGTAAACAATTTTCCCATTCCTACTGTGCTTAGCAATTTGCCTCATTTTATTTATTTATTTATTTATTTAGTTAGTTAGTTAGTTAGTTAGTTGGTTGTTAGTTATTTTGAGGAACCTAGCAGAGCACACATAAATATTCTTAAAACAGCAACATGAAGGTTGTCTAAGTTTGCATGAAAGGAAAATTAGGCAGGTGAGAAGTGGGGTGGAAGGTAACTTAAATTAAGGGTGCTATTAGAACTAAAAAGCTACATTTCTTTAGTATTATAGTGTTGTTTCCAATGTCCATACATCACCCAGGAATATGTGCTTATGTGCATGCATGCATATGAGAGACCAGATTTGTTCTGATGTCAAATTTGAAATGGGAAAACTAGGATATTCTTCATAATCCAAACAAAAAGGACAAGGGGCAAGGGGAAGAGAGCAGAAGCAGAAGAATTGCACTTAAGCTTCTGTTTGTAATTGCTCAGAAATTAGGTATAGAATTAGAGCATCTAAAATAATGATGTCTCTCTCTCTTCTCTCCCTCTCTCCTCCCCCATCCCTCACCTCCCTCTTCTTCTCCCTCTTCATTCCAAAAATAGTGTCTGATGTTAACAAATAAGCTGAGAGTTTACATACCCCCACCCCCCACACATCCTGCACTTCTTTTATAAAAAAAAAAAAAAGAAAAAAATTTGAAAAGAAAAAAAATTAGGTGTTTATACTTTTAGAGCAATAAATTGTAATATGCTTTAGCTATTATACTAGTATTTTGTGCTGGTCTTTATGCACCTTGTCTTTTTTTTCTTTAAAATTAAATTGAAATTGAAAACCTTGTTAAACACTGATATTATAAACATCACTTCTATGGGGCGCCTGGGTGGCTCAGTCGGTTAAGCGGCCGACTTCGGCTCAGGTCATGATCTCGCGGGTCCGTGAGTTCGAGTCCCGCGTTGGGCTCTGTGCTGACAGCTCAGAGCCTGGAGCCTGTTTCAGATTCTGTGTTGCCCTCTTTCTGACCCTCCCCTGTTCATGCTCTGTCTCTCTCTGTCTCAAAAATAAATAAAACGTTAAAAAAATAAACATCACTTCTCTAAAATATGTTGTAAAAACATAAGTCACATGTTTGTGTAGTTGGACAGAACTTTTTTGACTTCCTCACTTGGCAGGTGACAAGCTGCAATTTGATAACATACATGCACTAGAGCAATATGTGTTTTGTTTTGATGAATTCTAATTTTTCCAACTTTATTGAGACACAATTAACAGATAGCATTGTATAAGTTTAAGGTGTGCAAGGTACTGATTTTAATGCATATATATATATATATATATATATATATACAAAATGATTACTAGAATAAGGTTAGTTAACAGATCTATCACCCCATATATTCACTTTAATTTTTTTGTGTGGTGAGAACACTTAATATTTTCTTTCTTAGCAACTTTCAAGTTATGATACAGTATTATTAACTATAGTTGACATGCTGTACATTAGATCCCCAGAACACATCACATAAGTGTAAGTTTTTATTGTTAGACCAATATCTTCCCATCTCTGTCATCACCCCACCACTGGCAACCATCTATCTACTGTCTGTTTGAGTTGGAGTTTTTAGATTCCACATATGTGTGATCATACAATATTTGTCTTTTCTTGTCTGATTTATTTCACTTTATGTAATGCTCTCAAAGTTACTGAAATGTCTGATTGAGGTGATATCAGAAGACAGGTCCATGATTAAAGCATCTAGAATGATGAAGTCCTGAGGATTTATAAGATGGTGGCAGAGTAGGAGGACCCTAGGCTCCTCTCATCCCACTAGCACAGCTAGATAACTGTCAAATTATCCTAATACCCCCAAAATTGACCTGAAGACGTAAAACAAACTCCACAACTAAAGGGAGAGAAGAGGCCACATCAAAGAAGTCTGTATTCTAAATATAATCTACTAGTAGTTTTTATCCATTGTTAGCTCACAATAAAACCAGCTCTCCATCTTTCCTGCTTGCTAGAAAAAATGGATTAGAAAGTGATTCTCCTGTTAATTTTACCAGAAGCTAAACTGTGAACTGTGCAGTACGCTACACGGATTTCTGGACTTTTGATTGTGTCTATGTAACTGTACTAGGGATGATATTTTGCAAATATTAAATCAATGCATTTCATCATGTTCCTTTAAAAAAAAACGCACACGATAATAAAGTCCTAGTCCCTTTCCCTTGCCCCTCTTTCCTGATGTTTTGATTTTCTGATGATTACTGATATTGAGCATTTTGTCATGTACTTGTTGGCTACTTGTCTGTATTTGAAAAAATGTCTATTCAAGTCCTTTGACTATTTTTCACGTTAAATTCTTTACATTAACCATTTTTACATTCTGATTATTTATTTTCTTGCTATTAACTTAAAGGAGTTCCTTATTGATTTTTAGACATTAACCCCTTAATAGATATATAGTTTACAATTATTTTCTCCCAATCTGTAGGTTGACTTTTCATTTTTTTTAAATTGTTTCTTTTGTTGCTGTGCAGAGAGGTTTTTAGTTGGATGTAGTTCCACTTGTTGATTGTTGCTTTTGTTGTTTGTGCTTTTTGGTGTCATATTTAGAAAAGCATTGTCAAAACAACGGTCAAGGAGTCTTCCTCCTATGTTTTATTCTAGGAGGTTTATGGCTTCAGGTTTTACATTTAAATCTTTATTTCAAGTTAATTTTTGTAAGTGCTATAAGATAGGGGTCCAATTTCACTCTTCTGCATATGAATATCCATTATCCAAGCACCATTTACTGAAGAGACTATCTTTCCCCGTCAATTTTTTTTTGGTTCTTTTGTCAAATACTAACTGAACCTATCTGTGTGGGAGTATTTAAAGGGTCTCTATTTTATTCTGTTGGCCTGTGTGTCTGTTTTTCTGTCAGTACCATGTTGTTTTGATTACTATAACTTGGTAAATTAGTTTTAAATGAGGAAGTATAAAACTTTCACTTTGTTCTTTTTCAAGATCACTTGAAAGTCTTTTGTGATTCCATATGAAGTTTAAGATTGTTTTTGACGTTTCTGTGAAAAATGACTTTTAATTTTGATAGGGATTTAATTGAATCTATAAATGGCTTTAGCATATGGACATTTTAACAATATTAAGTTCTTCTGACACATGAACAAGGAATATCTTTCCATTTATCTGTATCTTCAATTTCTTTCATCAATATCTTATGGTTTTTGGTGTAAGAATCTTTCATCTCCTTGGTTACATTTATTCCTAAGTATTTTATTCTTTTCAAGGCTATTATAAATGGGATTGTTTTCTTTATTTCTTTTATGAATAGTTTATTTCTAATATATAGAAGTGGAACTGATTTTTGTATGTTGATTTTGTATCCTGAAGCATTATTCATTTATTATTTCTAACAATTTTTTGATGGAATCTTTAGAGTTTTCTATATGTAAGATCATGCCATCTGCAAACAGAGATAGTTTTACTGCAAATATCATATGACTTAACTCACATGAAGAATTAAAGATACTAAACAGATGAACATAAAGGAAGGGAAGCAAAAATAATATAAAAACAGAGGGGAAAAAACATGAGACTCTTAAATATACAGAACAAACCAGAGGGTTGCTGGAGGGGTTGTGGGAGAGGGGATGGGCTAAATGGGTAAGGGGGATTAAGGAATCTACTCCTGAAATCATTTTTGCACTATATACTAATGACTTGGATGTAAATTAAACAATTAATTAATTAATTAATTAATTAATTTAAAAAATCAGTAGTTTCTTAGCATGGCTAGTACTGTGGCTAGTACATACTAAGTACTCAATAAAATTTGTAGCATGCACAAATAAATGAATGAACATGCCATGTTCTCTTTCATCTCTGTACCTTTGACAGTGTGGTTTCCTCTGCCTAGAATGCTCCACCCATACTTGGACACCTCATTTGATTCTTCTTGGTGCCATCATCTCTCTTTGGCCTCTTCTGAAGACCTCAGGCAACCTAGATGCTCCTTTCGTTAAAGATCCTTATATATCTCATTCATACTTCATTTTTAGAAGTTAGGTACAAACACGAGTACCACAACATGTCTTCATATACAATAGTTAATTGCTTGAGGTCCAGAACCATGCCTCTTTCAGTTCTCTCCCTAGCACCCAGCATAGGGGCTAGTTCACAGTATTTGGTCAGTGAATATGAATTGGTAAATGAGAAAAAAAATGATTGAAATAAGTTACCCCTAAAAAATGAGTTTGCATCCAAAGCTTACCAGGATTTAGCCCAAAATTTCCTCTCCTGTATATCTCCCATTTCTCCATATGTCAGTTAAGATGCAGCCAACTCGTTATTCTTGGATTTGTCTTTTACTTTCTTATCATTATGCCTTTTACCTACTCTTGCCTATAAACAAATGTCCCTTCTACTTCTACTACTGCTAACCACTCAGACTTCAGAACCTCTGAAATGCAAACTCCCTTCCCTACTTTTACCACTCTCTTTACAGTCCTAACTCACCAAACATGCCCTCATTCGTAGTGTATTTCCCATCTCCTTATCTGAAATTATTTAATTTTCCCTTGAAGCTCTGTCACATTTTTCTAATAAGGTCATTATAAACCTTCTGTTTTATTACAGTTTAAGTTCTTTTTTTTTTTTAATTTTTTTTAAACATTTATTCATTTTTAAGACAGAGAGAGACAGAGCATGAACGGGGGAGGGGCAGAGAGAGAGGGAGACACAGAATCGGAAGCAGGCTCCAGGCTCTGAGCCATCAGCCCAGAGCCTGACGCGGGGCTCGAACTCACGGACTGCGACATCGTGACCTGAGCCAAAGTTGGACGCTCAACTGACTGAGCCACCCAGGCGCCCCCAGTTTAAGTTCTTATCACATCTTCCACAGTAGATTCCAAGCACCCTGAAAGGAGGAAGTGTGCCTTGCAAAAGGCATTGCAAAGAGAAAGTACATAATATTTATTCACATTGAATTTGTTCATTAGCTTCTCGTTAAATTCAGGTAGACCATTTGGACAAGTAGCAATTCTCGTTCTCTTTCTTCCTCTCTCTCTCTCACGCAGGCATGTGCGTTGTGGGAATGCAGGTCAAAAAAGGAGGGAAAATAATTATTTTTGATAGATTTTGGAGAATATAATTTCTATTTTCCTCTCTGACAAAATTGTCACGTTCATACTGTAGCTGACCCAGCAGCAGTCACCAAAGCATGTCATCCTGGCATTTCAAATACCAGAGATAAAGAGAAGATTCTGAAAAACCAGGTCACACACAGAGGACAGAGAACCAAAATGGCACTGATTTACTCAACAGCAACATAGGAAGCTAGAAGGCCGTGGAGGAGAATTCTTAAGGAAAAGGATTTTCTACCTAGGTTTCCATGCCCTAATAAAACCATCTATAATTTGGATACAAACTTTTCCAGGTATGCAAAATCTCAAAGATTACACACCATGCATCCTTTTGCAGGAAGCTACTGGTGAATGTGCTTTACTTGACAAAGGAATAAAATAAGTAGGAAAAAGATACGGAACCCAGAAAAATGGAAAATCTACCACAGAAAGGAATGAGAAAAATAGCAAGTTGATAACAAAGGATGATAGCTGTGAAGGTGGCTGAAAAGGCAGTTAGCTCAGGTTGGAGCAAGAAAACAGAGAACACTGGAAGGAATAGCCCCAAGATTTACAAAAGAAAATTACTAGATTATTGGACAGAATTGGCAATTGGACAGAGCTGGAAAATCATCTTTAAAGGCTATTAAAGGAACTGAGAAGATTTAGCTATGTCCAAATGAACCTAAGTAAATGGAAAAGATTAAAGGTTATTATTAATTCTAGAAAAAGCTAAACATTATACAAAAAGAATTTATATGGACAACTAAAAGTAATCATACACTACTCAACAGAGAATATTTATGTAGTCATAATCATGAAAATGCCAAATCATATTTAATAAAGTGTATAACTACATTGAAAGAGTGAAGAAGAGTAAGAGTGTGTATAAGAGAGAAAAAAAATCCTAAAGTTGCACATTAGGAAGTCAGTGAATAATGTTTTAAATCCATGAATCAAAAGATACCTGCATACTGTATGTAGAAATGCAGACGCAAATACCAGATAAAGTAGCTCAGAGTAGAAGTGGCTGCCTTTGGCAACCAGGATGAGCGTGGAAGGAAGGATAAGTGGGAGCAGGGGCTGTTGTTATTGGTTATGTAGCAATTATTTGTCCTATTGAGCTATACGTATATATTGCTTTGATACAAACAAAATCAGTTATAAAAATAACCATGCTCTTGGACCCAGTAAACCTATGGAAAACGCACATCAAATTTGACATTATATATAAGGTGGCTCATCACAGTATTTTTCTGCTATCAAAGGGGAACAAATGAATTTTCATTTTGTAGAAACTTACAGTTACGTTAATGTAATAGTATTAAATATTTGGATTGTTACTAAAAGGTCTACGAAGGGGATTGCTTAATATTAGGGTTTTCTAGTGATATATAAACAATGTGGGCTTTAGAATTTATAATCCTTAGTTCATATCTTGTTAACTATATAGCCTCAGGCAGAGTGCTTAACTTCTCTGGATTTTCTCAAACATAAAATGTGGATAGAAATACCTATATCATAGGACTTCTTAAGGCTAATACTTCAATTGCTATAATAACAGGTGGCACTGTTATTATTGCTGTTAATACTGGTTCCTCTACCTTGGCCTATTTGGAACTTGACTAACATATTTCAAATTCTTGGGTATCGGGAAGGATCAAGTTCTGGCTCCACAACTATAAACGTGACCATGGGCAAGTCAAACTCTTTATACCTGACTTTTCTCAGTAACATGGTAAGAGAAATAGTGCTGATCTCAAAGGATTGTTATGAAGAGTGAGATAATGTGTATAAAGCGATTAGCAGAGAGCTTGACAAACTGTTAAGTGCTCAGTTCACAGTACTCTTTTATTTTATCATTTGCTTATAGTAAATTAGCTCCCTTTCTATTCTATCAATAGGGATCAAAATAATCAATCAGACTCAAAGAATTTTTAAGTACAAAGGCATCTGAGCTATCAGGCAATAAAGGCTTCTAATCATGTGTTTTCCCCCCTTTTAATTAGTTGTAATCTTTAAGCTTTAGGAAGTGGAATAAATCAGAAGGCAAGTATGTAGGAGAATGATTTTCCAATGTTTCTCATGAGAATCTAAAATTTTAGATTCTTCTGAGTAAAATCAGTCTTTACTATTTACAGAGTTATTTCTGAGTTGCAAAAATTGTGTGTGTGTGTGTGTGTGTGTGTGTGTGTGTGTGTTTCCTGTATCACCATGTTTTTCTCTGAAATTTCCCTATTGAATCTTGGCTGCCACACTCAGACAGAAAGCATGAGGACACTTTCTTCTCGCGACTCTAGTAGAAACTTTAGCAAATAGTAACTGCACCAAATCTGTCAAATAGGTGGAAAAAGTCATGCTTTTTAAATGAGCAGAGTTGAGCACTTTTTGGTCCTCGAATGTACAATTTTTCTTTCATCTCATTATAAGCTACAGTACTTCTCAAAACATGTTCGTGCACCAGCATCATGGCATCATTTTTGCATGTTAGAAATGCAACTTCTCAGACCTTTCTGCAGACCTCTTGAATCAGAAACTCTACATGCAGGGCCCAGCAATCTGTATTGTAAAGAGCCTTCCAGCTGATTCTTGTGCATGCTAAAGTTGGACAATGGCTGGGCTAGATCATTCTAAGCAGAAAAAAAAAAAAAATGCTAGTAATGTATTGGTACACTTCATGAGTATCTGGTGAACTATATTTAATTCCACAGAAGCTTACTGGGCATCTCTTACGTGTCAGACATCACAATAGTCACTACGTATTTAAGATGAATTTATCATGGTATATCAAATATTTACCTGGCCCTCTATAATTTCCATAAAATCATTCTACATAACCTAGTGGACTCACTAATTGGCTTTCTTATACATATGGATGCATGACCAAGCCCTCCAGGATTATTTCCTGGGATGTAGCTTTCTTATTTAAATGATCATATTTTCTGGGGCACCCGGGTGGCTCAGTCGGTTAAGTGTCCAACTTCGGCTCAGGTCATGATCTCGCGGTCTGTGGGTTCGAGCCCTGCATCAGGCTCTGTGCTGACAGCTCAGAGCCAGGAGCCCGTTTCAGATTCTGTGTCTCCCTTTCTCTCTGACCCTCCCCTGTTCATGCTTTGTGTCTCTCTGTCTCAAAAATAAATAAACGTTAAAAAAATTTTAAATGATCATATTTTCTGATGTGTCATGTCTATTTTCTTGAAAGCTGATATATTGTGTGCAAACTCATCTGCCTTGTTGAATGTTTTACATAGCAGTTGGCTATAAAATAATCTCCCGTTTTACCCAAGTAAACATATACCTTGTGGCAAATTATCTTTGGTCCAACATGGCTCTAAATTATAGATAATTATAGCTAGGGTGTTTGTGATCCTTCACAAGAAATAATTCCAAATATGTACATTTTGCTCCAGTTATCAGAAAAAGTCCCTGAATATATTTCACCACCCCCCCACCCCCACCCCAATCCCTCTGGGTTGCTAACCAAGGACTCAGTGTTCCCAAGTCCTTAATGAGCTACATATATGCCATTGCTGCTCCCTGGCTCCTGTGAAGTCAGAGAGCTTCTAAGGATTCAATTTTAATAAAGAATAAAAATCTAAGTAGATTCATCTTTAAGCTGGAAAATAAAATAATAGAATATGGGTTTTGGAGGAGGGAAGAAAGGATGTGGAGGAGAGAGAGGCAAAGAAATAAGCATAATCGGCATTTTAATGGGAATGAGTAAACAGTCTGCACTATAATAAATCTCCCAGGCATTTGATCCCAATAAACCATCTTAATCCTTAGGGCTATTCTGGCAGCAAGAGATAACTGCTCTGAAACCAAAATGTATTTAGCATAAAACTCACATTCCGATGTTTACTGTGTATCTGCTTTTAAAAAATAAATTGAAAATCCAAACTTTGAGGTGGTGTAAGGGGAAACAGCCTCTCAGGGCTCCTTCTGTGTGTGATCCAGTACCTGCCTGCCAAAGCCAACACTTGAATGCCCACTGGCCGGGGAACTGGAGGCCTTGTTAGCTGAGGCCCTTAAAATCCCTCTTTCATCTGAGCATTGTTTGACTGGCTTGGGCTGTGGACATTTTCCCTAGCTTGTATATATGCAGAGGGCTTTTTGGTGAGGGTATAGCTTTCTAGAATCTCTTTCTTTGAGCTTCACAAAGTTGACTTAAATAACCCAACAATCCCATCTCAACAGATATATGTGATGGAAGTATCAAAGTCACATGTCAATGTAGGGCTGGGCTGTAAAATCTTTAAACTGAAAAATAAAATAATTACTGCTTTCAGTGTTAACTATGATCAAGGAATGGTCTAACTTACTTTTCTTTTGCTTAGACTATTAACTTATCTATACCTGGTGTTCTTAATAACACATGCTTGCCAGCTATTGCTACATATAACATCAGTCTGCCTAGTTATAAAAACTATTGCCTGAAGTGGTGTCAGGAAGATAGGGAAACAGGTTGCTCTTGACTTGAGTCCCCCTCACAGAAAGAGCAACTAGCAGCTATCCAGAGAAAAGACACATTTGTGAAGATCTCAGAACCCATGGGTGAGGCTGAAGTATACCTTTGGACCATAAAAACTGAAAAAAATCCACATTTGAAGGCTAAGAAAAGTGGTTTCGCTTTGACTGCATCACCCCTCCCCCAGGCCTGTGCAGCACCATGCTGAGGGCCTCACTCTGAGTCTACAGTGGGAAAAGGAGAATCCAGGGTGGACACTCAGCGTGTCCACTATTCTGGGACACTTTTAGGAAAGCTCACTTAGGTACTGCCTCGCCTGAATCGCTGCAGGAATCAGCTAGAGAAGGGGAAGGGGCTCTCACAACAATAAATTTGTGGATCTTGGCCAACCAAGTTCCTCCTGGCTTTGGTGCCTGAGTGGAGAGCCCATCCTGTGGTGCTCTGCTGGTGGCTCCATCTGACCAGAGAACTCAGTCACCAGATCTGCTCGCTTTGGGTCCCCAGCTGGCAGTTTGTCCCAACCTTAGAGTGCAATCCAGAGCCCTGTGCATACAGGGAAGCAAGTCATTAGCCCTGCCCAACTGCCAAGTATGGCCTCCAAGCCCCACCAAACCATGAAGTAAGGCCAGAGATGCCATGAAGCTGTGCAGCACATCTACAACTGATTTGCATCTAGATTACCATGTCACCTGTGAAGAGTGAAAGTTTGACTTCCTCCTGGTTGATTTGGATGCCTTTTACTCCTTTATGTTATCTCATTGCCGAGGCTAAGACTTCCAATACTGTGTTGCATTAACAGTGGTGAGAGTGGACATCCCTGTCGTGGGAACTAATGATTTTTAACATATAGCATGGTGTTCTTCCTAGGCTTTTACATTGATGAGAGTAAGAATTATGTGTGTCTTATTTGTTTTGGGGCCTAGTACTTAATATTTATACAATTAATATATGTGGAAGCATGGTAATGGACATCCACAGGGAAGAGGGTAACTACGAGATGATAAAGAAATTCATGAAAGACATGTTTTGAGAATTATGAGTAGATTATGTTAATTAAAACTAGGAGTATGGACAAATTGCTCAAAATTTATACATATATAAAGAGAGTGAAGGTAGAGAATGGAATAAATGGGAAGTCTAACATATCTGCACAAAAGAAGAAAGCACTGTCATTAAAAAGAGTGGGTTTCAGGGCACCTGGATGGCTGTCAGTTAAGCATCTAACTTTGGCTCAGGTCATGATCTCACAGTTTCATAAGTTTGAGCCTGGCATTGGGCTCTCTGCTGTTAGCACAGAGCCCACTTAGGATCCTCTGTCTTCCTCCCTCTCTGCCCCTACCCAACTTGAGTGCACACATGTGCTCTCTCTCTCCCTCTCTCTCTCTCTCCCTCCCTCTCTCTCTCAAAAATAAACATTAACAAAATTATAAAAGAGAGAGAGAGAGAGAGAGAGAGAGAGAGAGAGAGGATTTCTACCATGCCAGAGACAAGTTTTATTTATTTGTACTTGCCCTGACTGATAATATCCAACTACTTGTTTTTGGAGAATTTTGTTAAGTGTCTCCTTCTGAAAACCCCAATGCTTGAACATGTGGTTCTTCAAGTCAACATCAAAACAAAACAAAGCAACACAAAACAAAACAAAAGACAAAAACAAAAACAAACAAAACTGCTCCTGGAATTTGTATTTCCATTAAATCTTAGTTTTATTCAGATCTGAACTCATCTCATTCTTTGGGTTCCTAGGCCTATGTACCTCATAAAATAGAAAGTGATCTCTATGCTCCTTCTCCAAGGAATATAACCATAGTCTTAGCCACTCAACCAGTATCACAAATAAGACCTCATTCCCTCTCTTGAGCTTTTTGACTCTAGGACAGAGTGGTCACATAAGTAACAAGCAAACCACTTAAAACGTTATCACCAAAGCCCTAGGGACGGGAGAAGCTTTAAGGAGGGAGAAGTTTCTTCTATCACAAGTCTCAGAGCAATTCAGATAAGACCTGAAAAGTATATAAAATTCTAGGGATACAGGAAAGACAAAGTTCTCACACTCAAGAGACTTGCTGCCTTATAAGGGGCACCACTCTCTATAGAGAAACAGAGTTCTCTTGACATGCCTTAACATCACACTGTGATGATGTGTACCCAAAGTGTATTTATAGAATGAATAAGTGCTCATGACATACATTCTCCCACTGCTGTTTCTTTGAATTGGGTTTGACAGCTAGGAGGTCATTGATGACCCAAATAAGAAAAGTTCCCCGTAGTAATAGAAGCAGAAGTCCAACATCAGGAATTGAGGGCTGAACAAGAAGTGAGGAAGTAGAGAAAATGAGCAAAGGCAACTTATACTATTGTAGATAGATGATGTTTTTAAGAAATACATAATTGATTTTCTTTTTGTTTTAAATGTTTATTTTTGAAGGAGAGAGACAGAGTGTGAGTGGGGGAGGGACAGAGAGAGTGGGAAACACAGAATCTGAAACAGGCTCCAGGCTCTGAGCTGTCAGCACAGAGCCCCATGCCGGGCTGGAACTCACAAACCGAGAGATCATGACCTGAGCTGAAGTCGGACACTCAACCGACCAAGCCACCCAGGTGCCCCATAATTGATTTTCTTGATGGCACTTACTTGAAAATTAAAATCAGAATGCCCCTTGATTTATAATGAAGGAAGATTCTCCATATTTTCTCCCTCAAAAGACATAAAAGACAAGTAGTTATTCTGCTAGTACTCAGTAGCCTGAAAATTACTTAAGGACAAAGACCAGATTTTGTTTATCATTAGATTTCCTGCAGTTCTTAGCTCAGAGTTTGGTACATACTAGGTGCTCAGTTAATATTTGTTGAATAAATTAATGCATAAAGAACACATAAATGATGTGCTGGCCAATTCTGCTTACCCTAGAATATAACCAAGAGAAGAGGAGTAAAACAGTAATAGTAAAAGATGGAAATTGGATAAAATATATCACTTTGCCACATTTCATACATGACGGCACCAAAAATTGTTGGTAATAAGTAACTGAATGAATCAGCAAAGGGATGAAACATTAGACAGAAAATAATTCAATATATGTATAACATTCTGAATTATTGGGTTATTTTAATGGTCAAAGTTGCTGATGTGCTTGTTTTGTCTATTTATGTGTGTTTATTAGCATATTACTTACAACTATTCACCAAGAATTTTGGGGTGAATTTAGCAAAACTGACTATAAGCCACATTTTTTTTAAGCTTATTTATTTTGAGAGAAATTGAGAGAGAGAGAGAAGGGGAGGGGCAGAGAGAGACAGGGAGAGAGAGAATCCCAAGCAGGCTCTTCACTGTCAGTGCAGAGCCTCATGCGGGGCTCAAACTTATGAACCATGAGATCATGACCTGAACTGAAATCAAGAGTCAGTAGCTTAACCAACCGAACCTCTCAGGTGTTCCCTATAAGTCATCTTTGAAGAGAAAACACATAAATGTACCCAGAAAGAGAAGAAACATGCTACTCTTCCTACCTCACATTCTCTTACCCAAAGAAAGTAATTGATTGACAAAGAGCACCACCTCTCTACTTCTTATTTTTATTATTCAGAAGAAAGTGGGGAACATGGTCCCATCCTCTTGGCAGATACAATCAATACCTGCTGTAATTGCTGTATAAAGAAGGGAACAGATTTCCATAATTCCTTAACTTAGGTGGAAAGCAGTGCATGCATTATGTACTTTGCCTTGTAGGTTGTTAAAGTGATTGATGCTGTAGGCTACATCATATTTTCCCTTTTTTGTTTGTAAGAGTGCATAGTTCTAGATCTTATGTTTGCCAGCCTACAGCATGGGGCATTCTCACTCACCTTAAGTTCTCTTCGCTAAACTCCTCCTCCTAAAAATAAAAGTGGCAGTACAGTAAAACCTTGGTTTGTGAGCATAATTCATTCCAGAAACATGCTTGTAATCCAAAGCACTTGTATATCAAATGAATTTCAAGAACTATTGGCTCCATTGTGATCATGTGACATCTGGCATCACATACTACTCATATTGCAAGACATTGCTCATTTATCAAGTTAAAATTTATTAGAAATGTTTGCTGGTTTTGCAGAATGCTCACAGAACAAGTTACTCACAAGGTCTTACTGTACTTGTCCCCATATCTATGTCACCATTTTGCCTTCTTTGCGAAAGAGAATGCACTGAAATAAGCATTAAAAAAGGATTTATTCCATTAAAAAAAATTACAAAACCTGTCATATGGACTATATCAAGTGATAGAAACTTCTTCCACACTGTCCCTTATAATTCATTTACCAAAGCAGCCAACACTCTATCCTGGGACCAAAACACAAGCAACAGCTAGCCCTGTAAAGAATCAAAATCATCTGTAGAATAGAAAGGCATTTTTTCCCATACAAATATCTATTTTATGTTCTAAAATATCATTATAGTTTTAGGAAGATGTATTCACAAGACCAGGAAGTATATCCTCAAATTGAGTTAATTGTTATTAATTGGTAACTGGCCCAACTTTGCTCAGCTGAAGCATAAGTCTACAGTCACTGGTAACACATATCAAAATCTATGGACTTCCTCTACTGATGATCACTCTGGAACTTGTGGCACCTTGGTGGAAAACTTAGGCATTTATTTTACAATAGGCTTCCATTCCCAGAATATGCAGGACAGAATTACCTTTACCTGAAATGTTACCTAGCTGGCAAAATACCCGGTTATGGCTATACCAATAGAGACAGAAATTCTAAGAAATAACTATTTTCAGAACAGGGTTAGTTATTCCCTCAGTAACTTAACAAGGGTAGAATGACTGATTATTGAGAGTCTTCCCAAAAAATGGCCAAAGAATTCCAAGTTGGGACATTGAGTCACTTTTTAAATTTATGAGTGCTGAGTAAAAAGTAGTAGAACAAAAATGAGTGTATAGAAGAAGACTTTTACAGTAAGTATAAAAAAGAAAGGACACTTGTCTGTATCCAGAGTAGGTTCCATTTAACTCTTAGGAATGTCTAGGTCATTTTAAAAACAAAGCCTACTTGAAGAAAATTACAGCATGTAATTTTATTTTTCCTTTATTTGTATAAAAATCTGATTTATATTTCCCTTTTATTACTCAATATATAGTTTCATGAAAATAGGGTGTTATTTTCTTACAAATTATTATCTTTTCCCATTTTTAAACCTAATTTAAATTTTCTCTTCCAGTTGCTAAAGCTGGACATCATGTGGATTATGGCAAGGGAACGAGAAATAAGAAGATATATTAACAGGGAACTTTGATTTGGTGAGAGTAGAGAGTCATGAGACATGCCTGTCTTTCAAGGTGAGCAAAAGTTAAAGTACCTGACATGAGGCAGGATACACCCACTGTCCCATGTTATGAGAATATTTTTATAGGTAGCTTATTTTTATTTACATTATTTACATGATTATTTTTAAGGTATGATGTGTAGCATGCTCTAATAGGAATTCTAATAGTTTTCATTATTTTAGGTCAACCTGTTTTTTGGATTGAAAGTTGATGTCTCCAGACTTTTAAACCCCTGATGGCTAATGATCCATTTGTGTTTCTTTGATCCACATTGCTTTCAGCCTTTCTCCTCTCAAATAGCCTTGATGAGTTCCCATGTTTTGTCTTGGAGAATTTTCCTCCTTTTTCCTTCTATTTGCCCTCTTCAATCCAACTTCCTTTAAAAAAAATGTGCTGTCAGAAACAAAAGTTTTCCACCTCTGGGGCCTCACGAATTCAAGAAGTAATGACTGATTCTTACACTTGTTCACTGCATTCTAATCCAAATTTAGGGCAACTCATTCTACAATTTTATGACTCACTGATAGTACCTCATGAATAACAATGAAAGAATAACCTATCACTGCAGATTCCCTGACAAAGTGGTAAGATGTAAATGCAAGTATAATTGCCATTTGGAAATGAAGGTTCTCTTTTTCATGCTCTCTTTTTGTTTTTGTAAACATAATCCATTGAAAATAAAAACTAGTCAAGATATATGCATCATACTGCTGGCATTTTAAAAAGTTGGCTTCAATTTGATTAATGCAAATAGAATTTGACCCAAGAATACTCTTAGAGAGTTTCATTGATGTATAGAGAAAAGTAACAAGATTCCTACTTAAAAATTAGCAATATGCATTAGATGCAAGAAAATATCTAATAAAGGAGATGGGCATATATGCAGTTCGAGATTCAAGGATCAATTGCACTTTTAATTACTCAGCACATCAGGAACCTGATCTCAATTATCCAAGCCATGTAGGCAAGTCTTAATTCTTATGGTAAAAATGATCTGGGTAGTTGGAATAATTAAAAATCACAGATAATCCCAAACCCTTCTGGCAATGATTCATTAAAGTCTCCTCCCTTAGAGAAATGGTTTTATAAAAGCTACAAATCATTACAAAACTGTCTGGCTTATGTCTCCTCTCCTTTGATTATTCCACTGCAATCTCTGGGGAAGGCCATCCAAACAGTGAAAAAGCCCAGTCAGGAAAGAAGAGGAAAGGGGCAGAGCCTCGAGGAGAAGCCATATATCCCCCAACAGACTCAATATAAAGCAAAAGACTGTCAGTGGTAAACCTATCCTGGAGAATAATTGAGAGTAGGATTAGTATCATTCTGTTTAAAAGAACAGTGAGCTGGGGCGCCTCGGTGGCGCAGTCGGTTAAGCGTCCGACTTCAGCCAGGTCACGATCTCGCGGTCCGTGAGTTCCAGCCCCGCGTCAGGCTCTGGGCTGATGGCTCAGAGCCTGGAGCCTGTTTCCGATTCTGTGTCTCCCTCTCTCTCTGCCCCTCCCCCGTTCATGTTCTGTCTCTCTCTGTCCCAAAAATAAATAAACATTGAAAAAAAAATTAAAACAACAGTGAGTAGTCAACCCATTGGATAGGGTGTGTGCACAGCCAGGTGGCAATGTCCCGACTAGAACATAAATAACTTCTAGTTTGGTAACTATGTAGAGGGACTATGATTTAGATATTCTTTTTTTCCTTATTTTCTGCTCCCCTCTAATAGCTTCAGTAATACTAGCATATAAGATTCTTTGTTACACTCAATTAAAAAAAATCTTTTACTTTACCTTTTTTCTCATTGTTATTTTATTTAGTATAATTTATTGTCAAATTGCTTACATACAACACCCAGTGCTCATCCCAACAAGTGCTCTCCTCAATGCCCAACACCCACTTTCCCCTCTCCCCCACCCCCATCAACTCTCAGTTTGTTCTCTGTCTTTAAGAGTCTCTTATGGTTTTCCTCCCTCCCTCTCTGTTTATAACTATTTTTTCCCCTTCCCTTCCCCCATGGTCTTCTGTTAAGTTTCTCAAGATCCACATATGAGTGAAAACATCATGCCATTTGCAGCAACATGGATGGACCTGGAGGGTATTATGCTAAGTGAAATAAGTCAATCAGAGACAGACAGATCTCATTGTTATTTTTTACTGGCATACCTGCTACCTTATCAGTACCAACATGGCCTGAGCCATAATCCATTACAGACCAGTTTTCTGACTTCAGATTCATTTCTAACTTCAGATTCAGTAAGTTTCTTGATTAATCATTACTTTTATTTTTAAAACTTCATTTTACAAAATCTAGATAAATGTCTGCCAGTTCCTTCCTTCATGCTCTCCATTCAACAAGGATCTAGAATTCTCTAAGCAGGGTTCATAATTCTCTTTCTCTTTTTCAGCCCTAGGTCAAAATCAGTGTATGCACCTTGCAGTAATTTTCATCAGGATGTTACAAATACATTTCCCATAATGGTAGATGAAATCATACTTAGGGATGCCAAAGGAGCACAGTGACTCATACACAATTGACCCAGGAAGGGTTTTCTTCTCTCAGAGGCATTATCTTTGACCAAGCATGCAGTTTGGAGGAGAGGTAGGTGTAGACAATACACATGGAGTAATCAGGGAGGAAGGGGTTTAGACCTAACTATTGAGATAATCAGCTGAGCCAATCTGGATAATCAATATGGAACAAATACAACAATCTCATTGTTGATGCATTCTGAAATCTTGCAAAAAATATTTCCTCCCTCCCTCCCTTCCTATCTTCCTTCCCTCCTTCCTTTCAAAAGTATTTCTTAAACTCAGTTCCAAATACTATAAGAAGTACTTATAAAATAAGGTAAGATAAACTCAGGCCTTCACCTGTAGCTTACACTTCAGTAGGCAAGTCACCCAATGATAAGAATCAAAACAAGAAAAAACAAGGTAAAATTGGTATATGCAGAAGTCATTTGTAACTAATTTAGTCTAGGGTCTGGGTGGTAGTCAAGGAAGACTTTCTAAGGAAGTGACTTTCACAATGAGACTGGAAGGATGAATAAGAGTTAACTAGACAAATGGCACTGTGGGGAAGGTGGAAAGCTAAGCAGTAGGAGTCTCTCAGGTAGAGAAAAATGGATATAGAGAGGAATCCTCTAAGAACATGACTCCTTTAAGGAACAGAAATGAGTTTGGTCAAACTGGAAATGAGGAGTGATGAGAATATAGATGTAGGCAGGAACCAGGTCTTTTTTTTTAAGAGAAAGAGAGAGAGAGAGAGAGAGAGAGAGAGAGAGAGAGCCAGCAGGGGAGAGGGGCAGAGGGAGAGGAAGAGAAAGAATCCTAAGCAGATCCCATGCTCAGCGTGGAGCCCAATGTGGGGCTTGATGCAGGGATCAATGCAAGGCTTGATCTCACAACCCTAAGATCATGACCTGAACTGAACCAATAATTGGAAACTTAATCAACTGAGCCACCCAGGTGCCCCAATCTTGAATATTCTTATAAGGTATGTGTTGATAGTATAAATCCTCACACCATAAAATTCAGACATGAAATGTTTCTAACTTAATTTTATTTTATTTTGAGCACTATGATAAATATTGACTAGCTGTTTACCAAATATATTTCCCATTCCTCTTAGACATGTGGTTAGACAATGTTTTTCAGTTTCCCTTGCTGTGGCCATGTGTCTGAAGTCTGACCAATAGAATGAGAGAAGATTCTTCTAGGCTTTGCCAATAAAAACTTCCTGTGCAATGCTCCACTCACTCTCTTCCACTGTCAGAGAGCTGGATATCAATGCCCAAGGTGACCTTGAAAGCCTTGTACAAAAAGCATCACTTCTCCCTCCCCCATACATACATACACACATACTACCATGTTGAGTAGATATTCTAAGGAACATGTTTCCATTGTACTAAGCCTTTGAGATTATGATGTTTGTATATCACACCAGTGATGCTTAAAATGTGGTTCTGAGAGGAACAGCAGTAGCATCACCTGAGAACATGTACGAAATGCAAATTTTTAGGCCCTACCCCAGATCTACCTGCTGAATCAGAAACTCTGGAGGTGGGGCCAGCAATCTGTGGTTTATAAGAATTCCAGGTGATTCTGATATGAGTTAAAGTTGCAGAACTCTCTATCATTTTACATTACCTTAACCATTCCACCCTGTGACAGAGTCGAGTTCAGTTAATTCAGGAAAGTCAATTGATGCAGCGTTTCCTTTGTCAACTCAACTCACATCCGTTATCAAGGCATAAGATTGGGTCCATCTGACCCTTAGTTATTACCCTTTATTCACCTGTGGTCTCCTCTGTAATTTCTCTCTTGCTCTCTCTGTGTGTATTTATTTATTTTTGAACTGGTTCCTGTTTTTCCATGATGATTGCTACTTTGTCTTCCTTATGCTAACCTCTTCAGTTTGGGCCTCCTGCTACTTTGCATCATCCTTTACATGTAAGAAGACTTTCATACCCTCTTTAAGAAAATACAAATTTCCACATAGCTCTCTCTACCCTTCTCATGCTATGCCATGAGATTGGGGAACTGTTTAAGGTATTCAACCCCCTCAGGCTCTCTATGGGATATTAGGGACAGGTGTTGTGTACTCTACATTTGATTCTCCTTCTCTATCCAGACTTATCTAGTGGAAGGGCAGGAATGGGACTCTGTTTTAGGGACAAATAACATAATTTAAGTGTATGGCTTCATTTTTAACTATATCTGCAAATTTCCCTTCTCTGGCTTGTTATGGTGCTAAGAAAACTGGCTCTTAAATATGGTGACTGTGTCATGCATTTTGCTAAATCTATTCTTTATGGTATAAAATATGTCTTTTTTTCTTCAAGTTTCTTCTTGTTTTTGTCTGACACATCCATAATTCTCTCAACTTCCTTATAAGAAAATTATTCTCATGAATTTTCAGATTTCACAGTTTGAAAAGCTTAAAGGGGCATCTGTGTGGCTCAGTTGGTTGAGCATCTGACTCTTGATTTCGGCTTAGGTCATGATCTCATGGTTCATGAGTTTGAGCCCCAAGTTGGGCTTTGTGCTGACAGCACGGAGCCTATTTGGGATTCTCTCTCTCCCCCTCTCTCTCTCTTGCTCCTCCCCCATGCTTGCTTTCTCTCTCAATCAATAAATATTTTTAAGAAGCTCAGATACACTTCTGAATGTGCCTTATTCCAATAATCTTTCCAATTTCTCCATGATATATACTCAGTTTCCTACAAGTAAAATAAATTCTTTTCCTATGTGTATATAGTATGTATTAATGGATATTTATCTTGGGACTTTTCTAATTTTTTTTTATTTTTGTTAAGAACATTTAACATACTACACTCAACAAATTTATTTAAATATTTATTTTGAATGAGAAAGGGGGGTGGCGAGGGGCAGAGAGAGAGAGGGAGAGAAAGAATCTCAAGCAGGCTCTGCACTGTCAGCATGGGACCCAATGCAGGGCTCAAACCCACAGACCATGAGATCATGACCTGGGCCAAAACCAAGAGAACACTTAATGAACTGAGCCACCCAGGTGCCCCTCAACATACTTTTAAGTGTACAATACATTATTGGTGACTATAAGTACAACATTATACAGCAGAGTTCCAGAACTTATTCATCTTGCTTAACTCCAACTTTATGCTTATTAATTAGTAACTTCTCATTTTGCCCTCCCTTTAGCACCTGACAACCATCATTCCACTCTTTGATTCTATGGATTGAACTATTGTCAATACCTCATATAATTGGGATCATATAGTATGTGTCTTTCTATGGTTGGTTTATTCCACCTAACATAGTGTCTTCAAGGTCCCTCCATGTTGTCTCTTACTGTAAAATTTCCTTCCTTCTAAGGCTGAAAAACATTCCATAATGTGCATGTACTAGCTATTCTTTACTTTTGCATTCATTGATGGACATTTAGGTTGTTTCTACCTCTTAGCTATTTAGAATAGTCCTGCAATGAACATGGGGGTACAGATATCTCTTTGAAATATTGATTTCATTTCCTTGGATGTATATCCAGAGGTGGAATTTCAAGGTCATATGTACTTTTATTTTTTTTTTTTAATTTTTTTTTTTTTTTCAACGTTTATTTATTTTTGGGACAGAGAGAGACAGAGCATGAACGGGGGAGGGTCAGAGAGAGAGGGAGACACAGAATCGGAAACAGGCTCCAGGCCCTGAGCCATCAGCCCAGAGCCCGACGCGGGGCTCGAACTCACGGACCGCGAGATCGTGACCTGGCTGAAGTCGGACGCCCAACCGACTGCGCCACCCAGGCGCCCCTTTTTTTTTTTTTTTTTTTTAAATTTTTTTTTTTTTTCAACGTTTATTTATTTTTGGGACAGAGAGAGACAGAGCATGAACGGGGGAGGGTCAGAGAGAGAGGGAGACACAGAATCGGAAACAGGCTCCAGGCCCTGAGCCATCAGCCCAGAGCCCGACGCGGGGCTCGAACTCACGGACCGCGAGATCGTGACCTGGCTGAAGTCGGACGCCCAACCGACTTTTTATTTTTAATTTTTAAAAGAATCTCCATACTGTTTCCATAATGGCTGTACCAATTACATTCCCACCAGCATGTGGAAGGGTTTCAATTTCTCTACATCCTCACCAACACTTAATTTTTGCCCTTAGCCATTCTGAAGTATGTGAGTTGATATCTCACTATGGTATGGATTTGTATTTGCCTGATCATTAGTGATTTTGAGGACCTTTTCATAGACCTGATGAATGTCTTCTTCTGAGAAATGGCTCCTCCTTGGTCTCTTGGAGGATGGGGCTGGTTGTACGACCATGGTCAAGTTGGGCTGGAGCTGAGTCTAGAGGGGAATATGGATGCTTTGGGCCTGTAACTGGAATTACATGCAGCAAGCTTGCTACCAGGGTGTGGGCCTGCCCTCTCAAAGCAGTTCTCCTTAATCTTGGACTTTGTTGGGATTTCAAACCTCCCACCTATATCCCAATGTTCCCATAAAGGCACTTTTGTTTATGGATGACTATCAGATTGTTGTTTGAGTTGTGGATGTGAGCTTGGGACCTTTTATTTCATCACCTTTGCTGTTTTCACCCTCCCCCAGTGGCATTTTTTACAGAGATAGGAAAAATAATTCTGCAATTCATGTGGTAAACAAAAAAGACTACACATACCTAAGTCAACCCTGTGTCTTAGTTTTATAATGTCAACAAGATACCTAAAAGAAAAAAAGATGAAGAGAGCAATAAACTAGAAGAATACATCTGCAATATCTAGGTCCACAAAGGAGATATGTATACACACATATATCCTACTAATCAATATAAAAATACTTACATATTTATTTATATATGTATATCAGTATGTATCTTACTAGTCAATAGAAAAAATTAAACATATCAGGGGTGCCTGGGTGAGGTGGCTCAGTCAGCTAAGCATCTGATTTTGACTCAGGTCATGATCTCACAGCTTGTGAGTTTGAGCCGCACGTCGGGCTCTGTGCTGACAGCACAGAGGCTGGAGCCTGCTTCAGATTCTGTGTCTCCCTCTCTCTCTACCCCTCCCCTGCTCATGTTCTGTCTCTGTCTCTCTCCCTCAAAAAAAATTAAAAAAATTTTTTTTAAATTAACAAAAAAATTAAACATATCAATAGAAAAATGGAGGGAAAAGCAGAAACAGCCATGAATAGAGAAAAAAAAAAGACATATGGCTAATCAGTGTACTAAACCACATAAATGCTTTCAAGAAGAAAATCAAGCTGTAAAGATAAGCAGATCAAGACCACACAAGATACAATTTGATTCCATTTAATGGGTAAACATAAAAAAGCTAAGCAATTCCAGAATAGATTAACAGGCTTCCTTAAACAGAGCTCATGCTTCAAACACCTTAGCATTATCTATTAGGATTGCATAGCTAATAAAGTTGCTACCCAAGTGCAACTCTTGCTCATGTGTTTAAGAGTCAGATTTTAGGGGTACCTGGGTGGCTCAGTTGCTTAAGTGTCCAACTGTGGCTCAGGTCACGATCTCATGGCATGGCTCCTGGATTGGAGTCTAGCCTTGTGTTCGGAGCCTAGAGCCTGCTTAGGATTCTGTGTTACATTCTCTCTCTGCCCCTCCCTACTCATGCTCTGTCTCTCTGTGTCTCTGTCGCTCTCTGTCAAAAAATAAAGAAACATTAAAAAAAAGTTTTTAAAAAAAGCCAGATTTCAAGGGAGTTATAGACATGAAATTTGGGAGAGGATAACCTTTGGGGAAAAGGAAGGATGATGAGACAGAATAGGATCATATAAATAGATGCAAGTTATTGGTAAGGCTTTTGTTCTTGGAAAGTATACTAGGTTATAAGGTGCTCTTTACATTATTAAAAATAAAACAAAATAAATGAGGTCCTTGTACGAAAAAATGATACTGTGTTTCATAAACCAAGTATCATGACTCATTCAATTATAAGCATATAAGGTCAATAAAAAGAAAGAAAAATAATCTTCAGGCTTTTGCAAATCAAAAGCTCTGGTTTCTGAAACAGATAAGATTTATTTTTAATAATAATAATATTATTATTATTATTAATGTTGTTGTTATTATTTACCACTCTTACCAGCTTTACTCCCCTAAGGCATTAGATGGATTCCATGGAGTAAAGTCATTACAGGGAGCAAAACAAATATTTGGTTAGTATATGAAAACAGTATGTCATTATTAATGATAAGATGGTTAGATTTACACTGTCAAGGGCTTTTGATTTAGGCAGAATTACAGAGTTTTTGTGAACCATCTTAAATATTAATACATTAACATATTCTATGTTTTTCAGAAAGTCTGAAACAAATAAACTTTGATTAGCTACTTTCTAGTCATTTATCTTGAGACAAAGCAATTATTCCCATCCATTTGTGGGACACAAATATGTACCAACTACTTAAACTACCTAATGGACATCCAAAGAGTAAGGGAATTTTCATTCTTTCAAAGAAAGCTGATGCACTGTGAAAAGAATAGTGAAAGAAAAACCTGATATAGCTAAACAACCTAAAAAACATACTGTAGAATAAAGGCTCTCCATAACACAGTACCTGGGTTAAAAAAAGTTTCCCATACTGAAGCATCATTAGGGGGTCCCATTGCAGTTCTTGTCCAACAACATGAAACACATCTTTAAAATATAAGTTAGTACTGGGATGCCTGGGTGGCTCAGTTGGTTAAGCAGCCAACTTCAGCTCAGGTCATGATCTCGTGATCTGTGACTTAGAGCCCCACATAGGGTTCTGTGCTGACAGCTCAGAGCCTGGAGCCTGATTTGGATTCTGTGTTTCCCTAACTTTCTGCCCCTCCCTTGCTTTCTCTCTCTCTCTCTCTCTCTCTCTCTCTCTCTCTGTCTCTCTCAAGAATAATAAACATTAGAAAAAAATTTTTTAAATAAGTTAGTACTTATAAAAAAGAATATTTTCTCTTTACATGTTTTTGAAGCATGAAAGCAATTTAATATTAGTTCTTCAATGTGGAAAATATATGAATTATAGAAAAAGAAATAGAGGAAATAGAACTAAAGGGAAAATTCTGACATCATAGTCCATTATCAACCATTACATAATGAACATGGTTTTGAGATATACATATAAACAATCATCCTTGGGGAGGAGCCAAGATGGCAGAACAGCATGGAATTTTTTTTGTGTCACATCCATGAAATAAAGCCAGATAAATGCTAAACCATCCTGCACACCTAGAAATCTGATTTGAGGATTAACACAACAATCTCCACAACCTGAAACACAGAACTCAGCAGGTACTCAGCATGGAGAGGTGAACTGAGGGAGACAGAAGCCGTGTAGGGCAGGGGGCTATTTTTGTGTCCAGAGAAAGGACAGAGACTGAGGGGGTGATGGTGGGGAGAGTTTGGGAAAGCACCCCCCCCCAAAAAAAAGCAGCTGGAAAGAAAGTGGAAAAGTGGAAACAGCCACAGGTACTGAACTAAAAAGGGAGAAAGGAGAAAGGAGAGGGTTTAAATTACATTAAGACTCTATAAACAGGGGGAGCACAGAGTCTTAAACTCCACAGCTTGATACCTGGCAGTACTCTGATGAGAAGGGTGAATCCCCAGGAACGAAGTGAAATCCATGGGTCTTTGGGCCACATGGGAGAGGCGGTTCCCCTGCTGGGAGGACATCTGGTAGAGACTGTGTGGCTCCCCCACAGGCAAAGGCCCCAGTGGACCCGGGAGAACAACCACATTCACTGGTGCTGGAACAAGGTCATTGGGGTGAAGCCTGGTACCAGAGGCATGTTGCGATTTGCCATAATCCCTGAAACAGTGCTGCTACACAATTGTGTGAACATTTTCTGGGGCAGACTGACACCCAGCCACAGTCTCTGGGCATCAGCAGCAGCACAGTACCACAAACATTCCTGGATGCGGCCGGCACCTGGCCATTGCTTGGTGAGACACTCCCACGGGGGCAGAAGGAGTCAAAGCCACAGTCCCTCAGAAGTAAGGTGTTGGGAAACACAGCCACATCTTAGATAAAATTCAGCAGGACGGTGCTGCCTGGGGCTTGGTCACGGACAGTGTAAAAGCAGGGAGTGGACAGAAGGCAAAGACAAAGGATGGGTGCATGATTACTGATCAGGGAGAACAGAGTTCTGATACTAGAGACTGGGTAGCTGGGTGACACCATTTTCACCGCTCCCTTGCGTACCCATACACACCTACAAGCACCACAACAATCCACCCCAGTAAGCTAGGCAGCGCCATCTAATGGAGAAGGGAGCCATTACATAAAGTCCCACCCAACTTGACCAACTTTGATATTCAGGAACACAAGTCTCTCTGCCTGCTTAGTTTACGGACTCTAAAGTGCTTCATATTTTGACTTCAGGGGAAAACGAAGTAATTTGAATCATATTTCAGACTGTTCACTGGTCCATATATACAATTTTCTTTTTTTTCAGTTTCTCTCTTTTTCATTTCTTTTCTTTTTCTTGAATACAGAAAGAGAAAAAAAAAATTTTATTTTCGATTTTTATTACAAATATTTTATTCAATTTTTTCTACTATATGTTTTACTTTTTGTAAAATTTTCAAATTTTATTTTACTTTCATCATTTAATTTTATTCTACTTCAGTGTATTCATTGTTTCAATTTTCAAATGATTTCCTTTTTTTTTTTCTTTCTTTCCCTTTTGCTCTAATCTCTCAAGCCCATTTCAACACCTAGGATATGGAATCATTTATTTGATTTTTTTTGTGTGTGTTCATTGTTTTTAATTTTTTGTTTAATTTTTTAATTTTAATTGTTTTTTTTTTACCTCATTAATTCCCTTTATCCCTTCAAAATGACAAAACAAAGGAATTTACCCCAAAAGAAAGAGCAGGCAAAAATGACAGCCAGGGATTTAACCAACACAGATACAATCAAGATTTCTGAACCAGAATTTACAATCCGGATAATAAGAATACTAGCTGGAGTCAAAAACAGATTAGAATCCCTTTCTGTGGAGATAAAAGAAGTAACATCTAGTCAGAATGGAATAAAAATTCTATAACTGAGCTGCAATCTTAAATGGAAGCCATGGTGGCAAGGATGGACGAGGAAGAGCAGAGGTTCAGCAATATAGAGGACAAACTTATGGAGAATAATGAAGCAGAAAAAAAAAGAGGCAGACTAAGGCAAATGATCATGATTTAAGAATTAGAGAAATCAGTGACTCATTAAAAAGGAACAACATAAGAATCATAGGAGTCCCAGAAGATAAAGAGAGAGAAAAAGGGGTAGAGGGTTATGTGAGCAAATCATAGTGGAAAACTTTCCTAACCTGGGGAAAGACACAGACATCAAAATCCAGGAAGCACAAAGGACTCCCATTAGATTCAACAAAAACTTACAATCAACAAGGCATATCATAGTCAAATGCACAAAATACCCAGGCAAGGAGAGAATCATAAGAGCAGCAAGGGGAAAAAAAGTCCTTAAACTACAAGGGAAGACACATCAGGTTTGCAGCACACCTATCCACAGAAACTTGGCAGGCCAGAAAGGAGTGGCAGGATATATTCAATGTGCTGAATCAGAAAAATATGGATCCAACAATTCTTTATCCAGCAAGGCTGTCATTCGAAATAGAAGGAGAGATAAAAAGTTCCCCAGACACACAAAAATTAAAGAAGTCCGTGACCACTAAACCAGCCCTGCAAGAAATTTTAAGAGGGACTTTCTGAGGGGAGAAAAGAAAGACGAAATCATACATACATACATACCAAAAGCAACAAAGACTAGAAAGGACCAGAGAACACCACCAGAAACTCCAACTCTGCAAGCATCATAATGGCAATAAATTAATATCTTTTAGTACTCACTGTAAGTGTCAATGGACTAAATTCTCCAATCAAAGGACATAGGGTAACAGAATGGATAAGAAAACAAGATCCATCTAAATGCAGTTTACAAGAGACCCACTTTAGATTTAAAGACACCTTCATATGGAAAGTGAGATGATGGAGAACCATCTATCATGCTAATGGTCAACAAAAGAAAGCAAGAGTAGCCATACTTATATCAAACAATCTAGAGTTTAAAATAAAGACTGTAACAAGAGATAAAGAAGGGTATTATATCATAATTAAGGGGTCTATACACCAAGAAGACCTAATAATTGTAAAAATTTATGTGCCAAATGTATGAGCACCCAAATATATAAATCAATTAATCACAAACATAAAGAAACTCGTTGATAGCAATAGCAAAATAGTAGGAGACTTCAACACCCTGCTCACAGCAATGGACAGATCATCTAACCAAAAATCAACAAGGAAACAATGGCTTTGAATGACACACTAGACCAGATGGACTTAACAGATATATTCAGAACATTTCACCCTAACACAGTGAAATATACATTCTTCTCCAGTGGACATGGAATGATCTCCAGAATAGACCACACACTGGAACACAAATCAGCCTGCAACAAGTACAAAAAAAACAAGATCATACCATGCATATTTTCAGACCACAATGCTATGAAACTTGAAATCAACCACAGGAAAAATTTGGAAAGGTAACAAATACATGGAGACTAAAGAACATCCTATTAAAGGATGAATGGGCTAACTAAGAAGTTAAAAGAGGAAATTAAAAAGTTCATGGAAGCCAATGAAAATGATAACACCACAACACAAAACCTCTTGGACACAGAAAAGGTGGTCATAAGAGGAAAGTATATAGCAACCCAGGCCTTCCTAAAGAAGGAAGAAAGGTCTCAGATACACAATCTAAATTTATACCTTAAAGAGCTGGAAAAGGAACAGCAAATAAAACCCAAAACCAGCAAAAAACAAGAAATAATAAAGATTAGAGCAGAAATTAATGCTATCAAAACCAAAAAAAAAAAAAACACACAACAAAAAAACAACAACAACAAAAAAACAGCAGAACAGATCAATGAAACAAGAAGCTTGTTCTTTGAAGGAATTAGCAAAATTGATAAACCACTAGCCAGTTTGATCAAAAAAAAGGAAAGGACCCAAATAAAATCAAGAATGAAAGAGGAGAGATCACAACCAACACAACAGAAATAAAAACAATAATAAAGAATATTATGAGCAATTATATGCCAATAAAATGGGCAATCTAGAAGAAATGGACAAATTCCTAGACACATATACACTACCAAAACTGAAACAGGAAGAAACAGAAAATTTGAACAAACTCATAACTAGTAAGGAAATCGAATTAGTAATCAAAAATCTGCCAAAAAACAAGACTCCAGGGCCAGATGGCTTTCTAGGGGAATTCTACCAAACATTTAACGAAGAGTTAACATTCTCTTGAAACTGTTCCAAAAAATGTAAATGGAAGGAAAACGTCCAAACTCTTTCTATGAAGCCAACATTACCTTGATTCCAAAACCAGACAGAGACCCCACTAAAAAGGAGAACTATAGACCAATTTCCCTGATGAACATGGATGCAAAAATACTCAACAAGATATTAGTCAACCGGATCCAGCAACACGTTAAAAAAATTATTCACCACAACCAAGTGGGATTTAAACCTGGGATGCAGGGCTGGTTCAATAACCACAAACCAATCAATGTGATGTGATTGATCACATCAATAAAAGAAACAACAAAACCATATGATCCTCCCAATAGATGCAGAGAAAGCATTTGACAAAATATAACATCCTTTCTTGATAAAAACCCTCAAGAAATTAGGGATAGAAGGATAATCATAAAAGCCATATAGGAGCAACCCAATGCTAATATCATCCTCAATGGGGAAAAACTGACAGCGTTCCCCCTAAGGTCAGGAACAAGACAGGGATGTCCACTCTCGCCACTGTAATTCAACGTAGTATTGGATGTCAGCCTCTGTAATCAGACAACACAAAGAAATAAAAGGCATCCAAATCAGTCAGGAGGAGGTCAAAGTTTCACTCTTCGCAGAGGACATAATACTCTATATGGAAAACCCAAAAGATTCCACCAAAAAACTGCTAGAACTGATCCATGAATTCAGCAACGTGGCAGGATATAAAATCAATGCACAGAAATCAGTTGCATTCCTATATACCAACAATGAAGCAACAGAAAGAGAAATCAAGGTTTGATCCCATTTACGATTACACCAAAAACCATAAAATACCTAGGAATAAATCTAACCAAAGAGGTGAAAAATCTATACACTGAAAACTATAGAAAGCTTATGAAAGAAATTGAGGAAGACAAAAAAAAAAAAAAAAGAAGAAGGAAAAAGATTCCAGGCTCCTGGATAGGAAAAACAAATATTGTTAAAATGTTGATACTACCCAAAGCAATCTACATATTCAATGTAATCACTTTCCTAAAATTTGTATGGAACCAGAAAAGACCCTGAATAGCCAAAGCAATCTTGAAAAAGAAAACCAAAGCAGGAGGCATCACAATCCTGGACTTCAGGCTGTATTACAAAGCTGTAATCATCAAGCCAGTATGGTACTGGCACAAAAACAGACACTCAGATCAATGGAACAGAATAGAGAACCCAGAAATGGACCCACAAACGTACGGCCAACTAATCTTTGCAAAGCAGGAAAGAATATTCAGAGGAATAAAGACAGTCTCTTCAGTAAGTGGTGCTGGGAAAACTGGACAGCGACATGCAGAAAAATTAACCTGTATCACTTTCTTACACCATACATAAAAAGAAACTCGAAATGGATGAGAGACCTAAATGTAAGACAGGAAGCCATCATAATCCTCAAGGATAAAGCAGTCAAAAACCTCTTTGACTTTGGCCACAGCAACTTCTTACTCAACACATATCCAGAGGCAAGGGAAACCAAAGCAAAAATGAAATATTGGGACCTCATCAAAATAAAAGGCTTCTGCACTGAAGGAAACAATCAGTCAAACTAAAAGGCAACAGACAGAATGGGAGAAGACATTTACAAATGATGTATCAGATACAGGGTTAGTATCCAAAATCTGTAGAGAACTTATCAAACTCAACACCCAAAAAACAATGAATCCGGTGAAGAAATGGGCAAAAGACATGAATAGACACTTCTCCAAAGAAGACATCCAGAGGGCCAACCGACACATGAAAAAATGCTCAACATCACTCATCATCAGGGAAATACAAATCAAAACCACAATGAGATACCACCTTACACCCATCAGAATGGCTAACATTAACAACTCAGGCAACAACAGATGTTGGTGAGGATGCAAAGAAAGAGAATCTCTTTTGTACTGCTGGTGGGAATGCAAACTGGTGCAGCCACTCTGAAAACAGTATGGAGGTTCCTCAAAAAATTAAAAATAGAACTACCCTACAACCCAGCAATTGCACTATTAGGTATTTAACCAAGGGATACAGGTATGCTGTTTTGAAGAAGCACATGCACCCCAATGTTTATAGCAGTGCTATCAACAATAGCCAAAGTATGGAAAGAGACTAAATACCCATCGATGGCTGAATAAAGATGTATATATATATATATATATATATATATATATATATATATATACACATACATACATACAATGGAGTATTGCTTGGCAATCAAAAAGAATGAAACTTTGCCATTTGCAACTATATGCATGGAACTAGAGGGTATTATGCTAAGCGAAATTAGAGAAAGACAAATATGACTTCAGTCATATGAGGACTTTAAGCCACAGAACAGATGAACACAAGTGAAAGGAAGCAAAAATAATATAAAAACAAGGAGAGGGACAAAACATAAGAGACTCTTAAATATGGAGAACAAATGGGGGCCGGGTTCTGGGAGGGGGGATGGGCTAAATGGGAATGGGGCATTAAGGAATCTACCCCTGAAATCATTGTTGCACTATATGCTAACTAACTTGTATGTAAATTTAAAAAATAAATTAAAAAAAATCATCCTCAGTGATAAAGGCCTGATGATATTGATTTAAATTATAAAAGCTGATTATAGGTAACCTACCCTAATTAAAGTTAATAGACAAAAAGAAGCAATATAAATTCCTAAGTAAGTTAGGATTATTTTTAGATTTTATTTATTCATTTTAATGTTTACTTATTTATTTTGAGAGAGAGAGAGAGAGATTGAGAGAGAGAGAGCACAAGCAGGGGAGTGGCAGAGAAATGGAGAGACAGAGAGAATCCCAAGCAGGCTCCTCACTGTCAGCACAGAACCCTATGTGGGGTCTAACTCATGAACTGTGAGATACGACCTGAACTGAAATCAAGAGTCCGATGTGGGCACCTGAAATCAAGAGTCCGATGTGGGCCCAGTTGGTTGAGTATCTGACTCCAGCTCACGTCATGATCTTGGGATCTGTGAGTTTAATCCCCAGGTCAGGCGCTATGCTGACAGCTCAGAGCCTGGAGCCTGTTTCAGATTCTGTGTCTTCCTCTCTCTCTTCCCCTCCCCCACTCACACTCTGTCTCTCTCTCTCTCAAAAATGAATAAACATTAAAAGAAAAAAAAAAAGAGTCAGATGTGTAACTGACTGAGCCACCTGTGTACCCCAAGATTTTATTTTTAAGTAATCTCTACCCCCAGTGTGGGGCTCGAACTCACAACTCTGAGATCAAGAGTTGTGTGTTCCACTTACTGAGCAAGCCAGGTGCCCCCTAAGTAAGTTTTTAAAAGCAAATGGTTATTTGAGTAATAAAAACATATTATACTTAATATGCTTTAAATAAAGGCCCAATTTGTGCTTTGTGGGATTTGACTTTTTTTTTAAATACCTATATTTATAATTTTATAAATAAGTTCTTTATATGAAAAGAAATTGCCTGTAGTTATGAGTAGCTTGCTTAAAAAATTAAGCATCCAATTGTTTGTATCATTATTTATAATATTAAATAAAATGAAAAGCATATTCAACAACAGGGAATTATTTAACTTATGTTACACTGTTAAAACAATGCGATTAAAATAATGACTTGCCTTAGCAGTACTTGTTTAAATCATTTTAAAGACATTAAAATTCATGTGTATAACAATTTATCTATATGAGAAAAAGCTTTTGACATGATATTAAGTTTAAAAACATATAAAACAATAAACAATTGATGACAATCAGGTACAGCTATGATTAGTGAAACAAAGATTGGAAGGCAAGTGCATCATGTTTCATTATTGCCGTGTTTTCATGTTGAAATAGCATGTGGTACTACCAACATTTTTAATAAAAATTACAATGATTACCATAATAAACATCCTCGTGGGAAAATTTTTGTTCCTATCATTTGTAATTGCCTTACAACAAATCCTATAAATAGATATATTAGATCAAAGAATGTTTCCAAAACTTCTTATCTAGTGCCAATTGCTACTCAGAAATTTTTATACAAATGTACAGTCCATCAGGCAGTAAATAGGATGCCCCCTTGTAACTTTCATTTTTATTTTATTTATTTATTTATTTCTGATTTATTTTTATTTACTTATTTTTTTATTTTTAATGTTTACTTTTGGGAGAGAGAGAGAGGCAGAGGCAGAGAGAGAGAAAGAATCCCAAGCAAGCTCCGCACTGTCAGCTCAGAGCCTGACATGGGACTTGATCCTATGAACTGTGGGATCATGACCTGAGCTGAAATCAAGTGTCGGATGATTAACTGACTGAGCCACCCAGGTGACCCCCATTGTAATTTTTAAAAAGAAAAGAAAAATGAAGTAAACCATCAACATTTGAACCTTTTTTTCCCAAATGTGGTTCTAAGATCCATTGTGTTTTATGATTACTATAGAAAATATGCAAAGAAGTTGAGAAGACATCATTGTCATGTACTGCTGCTTTTCAGCATAGTAACAAGTGTGTTTGGAAATTGCCTGTTTTCTCTGATTAGGAAGCTTTGTAGCGATCCGCAGGAAATATATTTCCAGTAGTTTCTGTAGTCAAGGTGAAGGAAGCCATGACTGCTCTGAGTGAGACCATTCTGTAATTATCGCCCCTTGAAGACCACTTCCAATCTCTGTAAGCTAGGTAAAGTAATTTATGTCTGAATATTTCTCATTTTTAAGAACAGTTCTTACTTTCACTGAGTTCTGTTTGTCTGGTTTTCCCATGCTAATGTTTAAATACTTTATAGAATTTTGGCCAAGTCCTTATTTATATCTTTTAATATAACTAGGATTTTTAAAAATGTAATCACAATATAATCACTTTGCATTTAGTCCTTCAGTAAATCCTAGGAAAATGACAGAATGCCTGTTCAAAATGAGATGTACAGCTTTATTTAACTTTTTTGTTTGTTTGTTTCACCACAAATTGCCACACTTATCTTTGCTTTGGACACCGCTGCCTGAAATTTTCTGTAACTGAAACACACCGATAAAATGTAGAGTTTAAGGAGACATAATAACGTCTGGAACCAGGATACTTATATTTGACTTTTTCTCTTTATGAAGTTCCAGTTCCTTCATCTAACATGAGGATAATAATAGTAAGTGCCTCTAGCGATTTTATGACTTTCAACAAGATAATGTAAAACATACATTTCTACATATCACTAAGTGGGTGCCAGGTCTTGCTTCATTTATCATCATTATGATCACCACCATAACCAAATCTGTGGTGGATAAGCTTCTTAATCAGTAGGTCTCAGATACTGAAAAGTGGGTTTTGTTTTTGTTTTTGTTTTGTTTGTTTGTTTTTTGAGAGAGAGAGTGCAAGTGAGCAACAGACAGAATCCCATGAGGGGCAGATAAAGAGAGAGAGAGAGAGAGAGGGAAGGAGAGAGAGAGAAGTGAGGCTCACTCAATGCAGGGCTCAAGCTCACCTGATGTGGAACTTCAACTCATGAACCATGAAATCATGACCGGAGTCTAAGTCAGATGCTTAATGACTGAGCTGCCCAGGTGCCCTGGAGAGGGGTTTCAAATGAAGATTCTTGGACCTCATGTCCAAAGATTCTGATTCAGCTTGTGGGGCTGGGCCCAGATAATTCTGATGTAAAAAGGTTCCACTGACTACATTTTGAACTTCTGACTTACAGCTGGTCTAAGAATTAAAATGATATGAGACAGATTAACAGGAGGAAACAAAGTTTAATTTTGTAAATACGATGAATTCACACAGACATGAGGTTCCAAAGACAGGCAAAATGAAGGACATAAGCCATCCTCATCCAAGAAGTGGATGGGGTATGGGACTTCAAAGAAAAGGAAAGCAATTCATGGGAAGATGAAAAAAGAGTAAATGTTTGACAAACAAATATTCACTGACCCATATGGAAACAAGGGGATGAAGAAAGGAATTTTAACAAACAGACTTTGCTAAATTCCTCCCTGTCTACCTAATTCATATTTTACTGTAGTTATCTATGGTGATATCTCCCTTCCTGGAACAAGTCCTTTATCTAAATTCTTTCAGGCAGTTAGGGGAAGGTCACAATTTCTTCCTGGGTCATTTGGACCCTGATTGTTTTCTGTTTGAAATATAATCTGCATGCCAAAGTGGCACACTGTGGAGCAACTTGCCCTTGGTCCCTACAAGGGTTAAGGTAAGGAGCTTAGCTCTCCTTTTTTTTTTTTTTTTTTTTTTTTTTTTTTTTTTTTTAAGTTCAATCACATGGAATTAGAAAAAAACAGAAAAACTGTTTCAACAAGGCAACCTGTTTCCAAACTGATTATCCCACGTTAAATGTGAATAACTATTGATGATCTGCCAAATAGTACACATGTTGGGAATAGAGAGCCCTCTTGCTTTCCTCCTGTTGCTTTCCTTCTGGGGAATTTTATTGCTCTGTGGGTGATGGATCAGAACAGACAAAGGAGTGGACCCATAGCAGGATACCATCAGGAAGCACCCAAACAGTGGTCAAGATTGGAATACAGATGCTGCGTGGCCTAGGTACATTCTTAAATCCCCTGTGGCTTAATCACTTAAATCCACTGTGCCCACTTTCTCATCTGTAAAATAGGGAACTAATACTATCTACCTTATAGCATTGTTGTAACAATTAAATGATGGGATTTTGAAATAGGATGACTAAAGTTGAAGTGCATTTTAATTAATCATCTTTGTTCAGCTGTCTTCCTCCCTAAAGGTTGGCAGTCATTGATCAAATAATGTATCCTATCTCTTCCTCTCCCCAGCCAAAGATGGTGCCTATGATACTGAATACAAATTATAAAAGGAAACATGGAACACTGGTCAAGCAAAATGTATTGCTCTGCCTGCAATTTCCCCTTCTCTACTCCAGATATTAAAAACTAATTCTCTCAGTTATTCATTGCTGGCAGAGATGATTAATTTAATCTTTATAGATAAAGTAAAATGTTTGGACGAAAGGAGCAAATACTCTGCTAAGGCTAATTGTAAGCCACATTCGGGTGAATAATTCATTGTGTGCAGTATAATGATATCATAGATGGTTAGCCAAGAACAAACATCAATTCTATAAAGAGAATTAAACTAAAACCAAGTCCATTTGGCAGCAGAAAATGAATATAGTCCTTACAGCCAATATGGATCTTGTTTTGGTAGATCCTACCAGGGCCCAGAAGGATTCAACTATTAGCAATTTATGACAGTCTTCTTTCATGATTGCCTTTATTTCTCAGTGCTGACTTTTAATATTCAGCAAAATATTTTGAGTATCACCTGGTGTTTAGAATTGTGCTAGTGTAAGAGGGACATGGAAAAATCCCATACTGCTGCTATGCGTGGTGGCTGTGTATGTGACTTAATCTCGATTAGCTTTCAGTTTCTCACCAGAAAAACGGAGAAAACAAACATGGGATTGTTATGAGGATAATATGAGATTTATTTAAAACATCACTTAATATAGTGCTGAGACTGTAGCAAATACTTGGTCAGGGAGAAAGATGGAGACACGTAATATGTGTACATGGGTATATCTATAAAAATATACATGCATATTATAAATAACATTTCTGTCTATCCTACCATCCAGCTATCTTCCCTTTTACCACCCAGCCTTATTCATTTTTCAAGGTATTTTCCTTTCTTCCACACATTTTATAATCCTCATCAACAAATACATGAAGAAAACAGATGGAAAGATTCTTTTCCTCATTAGTAGTTAAAAATGCAAATTATAGCACCCTGGAAATGAGGATTTAAAAAAAAAGATAACATGAGCTGATGTGGCTAAGATAAACTAGTTCCTTACTAACAATACTTTACAATCTTTTTGTAAAGCAATATTTCAAAAGTAAGAGCCATAAATGTGCTCTTAGTCAGCATCCCTTCTCAAAAAGTATATCCAAATGTGCCAGAAGCAAAAATTTAGTGACACAATTAATATCTTCATGGGTAAACCTAAGATGGAAAAGTTTTAAAAAACAAACACCACAAATGGAAGACTATGTAATTTATGGCACAACCAAACAATGGAATGTAACAGAACAATTAAAAATGGTAATAACATATAAAACATGTAAAAACATGAAAAATATTTATGACAATGTAAATAAAAATGCTTAATAAGTTCTATATCAGGATTATGACTAGACTATGCATATGTGAAAGTTATAGCGAAAAAAATATATGAGCTTTTAATGAGGTAAAATTAGCAATTTTTGTGATGACAATTTTTTGGAATTTTTAAAAATCTTGGCATTTTTCTTTATTGAAAAGTGAAGATCAAAGTCTTACCTACTGTGCGACAGCTTCTCACTGAACTGAAATTATATGTACTTTCTTCCCTTTTTAAAAATAATACAATGCCATTTAGTTGTACTTCTTATTCTGGACTTTCCATATATTATTTTTTATTACTTCCACTGACTTCCTGCTTGTTTATTTCTTCCCAGAAAGCCTTTAAACACTTTAAGGACAGAGGTTGGGTAATTTCCATTTTACAAATAGCTCACAATATCTTGCCCTGACCCGAAATTCAGTAAAGATAAGATAAACTGAAGAGAATTGGCAACAAATATGAATGAATCACAAAAGTATTACCAATAAACTTAGATAAAACTGATTTATCAATTTGGGAGCTGGTTAACCAAACCAAAATGCTTATTAGGCACCTTCATGCAGGATAAGGATAAGGAAAGGCACTTGGGGCTTTGTTCTCTTGATCCCTTCAAGGTTCACCTTAAGTCTGGTGTCACTAATGTACTGCCTCCTGCTGCTGTTCTTTCCATCCTGGATTCTTACAGATGTGTTTATTTCCTTGATTTTCCCAAACACCATTCAGATAAGCCATTTGCATCTATGTCAGACTCACTAAAGATTTGGCAAAATAGATAACGCACACTCACACAATGGGAACTTTTGAAAATGGAAGGTTAGATACTCTGTATCAGTCACATTCTAGTCAGGAAAGCAGAAAGCACACTAGACATTTAAACAGAAAGGACTTAACAGGGAATTATCTGAACAGGCATCTGAGGTGAGCAACTGGGTATACAAATGAACAATGGCCTGGTATGTATTACAAAAGAACTCTGACCCTTGACCTCTGTAGAAGTCAGCCCAGCACGGCCAAGACTTGACCAATGAACACTAGTTTCCCTATTTTCTTTATCCACTATCCACCATTCCCCCAACTTTGGGGAGTATGTCCCAAACCAAATATGCTCTCCAAATCAATCCCATGATACCCTGCTTCTAACTAGCCTGCCTCCAAGATTCCTCATTCCAACAAGCCCCAGTCAGAGCACACCTGAAACCTTCCCCTTCTTTCACCATAAAGATTCTCCACTCTCAGTCTGCCTTGGAGTTGGTGCCAAGTGCACGTGATGGTGGTTGACTCCTTTGCTATGGAAAGCGTTGGCTAAATAGCCTTTTGTTCTCATTTTGGCGTTCTTTGTTTTTTGCCACAGTTTGGAATTTAAAAATGAGGTTACACTGAGGTAATACAAAGTTAATAAGCACTGCAAGTCACCACCACTCTTAGTGTTGAAGGAGAAAAAAGGAGATATTAGAGCCTGGAAGCTCAGACCCCACACAGTTGAGGAAGGGGTTACCATCTGGCTAATGATAGCAAATCAGGATCTTGGAGAGGGATCTTGGCTTATGGCTGGGGCTGAGCCCTCTGAGACAAGGATGCTGCCCCTCTTAGTCTGGTACATCTAAGAGGGTACAAAGAGGCTGGTCCTGGAAATGCCAGAAGATAGACACTGAAGCTGACTGATGCTATTTGAATGAAGTTCTTTGTCAGGTGGATGGTTATAGAAATAGCAAATGGCTCCAGTGACAAGAATAGCAAACAAAGAGGAAGGAGCAAGTTCCCAGCAAGTCCCCAGACTCATTGTGGTAAAAACTAACAAAGGCAGCTGACAAAAGAAAATGCTTAGATATATAGCATCTAAGCAACACCATAGCAAAGTAGAGTATAGAAAGGCAACAGAGGAGAAAGACAACCTCTTAACAGTTAACACCCTCTGTCCTTAAAAGAAGTTTAGCCACCCACACTGCCCAAAGCCATTATTAGTTAGCTTTTTCTTCCTTTGTTTTCTTCTCATTCCTTCCTGAATCATCTTTATTTTCTCCAAACTCCCAAGAAACATGACTCTTTCTTTTTTTACATTGCATTCTTCTAAACTATGCCCTGGGAGACTCACTGTTTGTACCCTAAATCTGCCAAATGGAGGCATTTTGCTTTACAAAAACCTGTTGCTCTAGAGGAAAAAAAAAAGAAAAATTATACTACTCCCTTGGGAGACAGAAGCAGCTGCCGCCAATTGGGACTTCTAAAAGCCTTTTTGTCCTTGTTTACTTTGTTATGCATGTTTCCATGATATCTGTGCATATGTGCTGGCAGATGCTAGGGTGACTGCAAACGTGAGGTTTCTAGGAAGTGGCATCTCACTGTGGGAAAATGCATGTTAACAAAGGTAGGGGCAAGAAGATTCAGTGGTAGGGGAGGGTAAAGGAATGCAGATGTGGGGAATGAGGTCAAAGTTGGGAAACTCTCAGAGTCCATACCTGCAGAAGAATGTTTTCTTCTGTTAACTTTTCAAAGTAATATAATTTGAAAAGATAATCCATGTTCATTGTAAACAACAAAACAGCTTTGTTGGTATGTAAAGATGTGAAAATCCTCCCTCATCCTCCATTATTTCCACTTCCCAGGTATATCCACATTTTATTGCTTGGTATGTATTCTTTTTTTCAATAGGTAGTCCCCTCACACTGTCTGGGGTTTAGCCACATGACTTGCTTTAGCCAATGAGATGATAGCAAATCTTATACAAGTAGGAGCTTGAAAAACGCTCCTGCATTAAGGTTTGCCCTCTCCTGCTGTTGGCAACCTTTCTACCTCATGTGAACAAGCCTAGGCTGGCTTCCTGAAGGGTGAGAGACCACATGGAGGAAGGCCTCAGTCACCCTAACCATCCCTGACTTTCCAGCAGAGGCCTGGGCATGTGAGTGAGGGCATTCTCGACCATCCATCCATCCTCAGCTAAGTGAGAACAACTTCCAAACCCATTCATTGACTCATGAGAATAGATGTTTTAAGTAACTGAGTTTTGAAATGGTTTGTTGCACATTGTAAGTTAGTTCATAAAGATGAAAAGATATAAATAGGTTTTTATTTCTGTGTATAAATATTACAGGTTTAAAAATATTTTTTATTTATAGCCACGTGAGTAACATATGGTTACATTCTTTAAAAATCCCAAGCATCCAGGGGTCCCTGGGTGGCTCAGTCAGCTAAGCATCTGACTCTTGATTTTGGCTCAGGTCATTATCTCACAGTTTGTGGGGCTCCTCTCTGACAATGCAGAGCCTGTTTGGGATTCTCTCTCTCTCTCTTTTTTCTCTCTCTCTCTACCACCCCCCCCCCTGCCCTTCCCCTACTCTCTCTCTCAAAATAAATAAACTTAAAAAAAGAAACAGAAAACATTCTCTCTCTCCCTTTGCCTCTCTCCCCTTCTCATGTGCATGCTCTCTCTCTTAAATAAAAAAAAAAATTTAATTTAAAAAATCACAAGCCTACACATAAGGTGAAAGAATCCCTTTAATCAGTAGCCACCATCCAAGTCATCAGTGGGTATGTGTTCTTCTGGATCTATACCTGCTTTGTGAATTAGAAAACAGAGATTTTACTTTCTTCACTTTTTACTTTATTCACTCAACAGTATGGCTTGGAAATATCTCCATCCCAATGAACTTAAGTCTATTCCTACACGCATGCACACACGTACCTTACTGCTTTACTACCTAAATCTTTATAATGTGAAATCTGTTAAATCAAGTTACTCTCAATTTATTCTTTTACAAAGCTGCCTTTACCTTCTCTCACATTTATTCTGTCACTTGAATTTAATATTCATCTAGTCAAGATAGATGAAATATCTTGTAGGGAATTCTGGGGGATTACACTGAATTTATTAAGTTTGAAAGACTTAAGTTTATCGTATTGCACCTCCCATTCACATATTATATTTCTCTTTTACTTAGGTCTTTTCATCACCTTCAGCAAAATTCTATAACTTTCTATATATTATTATACATTTATTTCTAGACTCCTTTATCGTTGGTTTCTATATTGTGTTTATCAGAAGAAGGATCTTTATTTTGTTTAATGCTTATTTATTATTATTTATTTTGACAGAGAGAGAGCAGGGGAGGGGGAGAGAGAGAGAGAGAGAGAGAGAGAGAGGGAGAGAGAGAGAGAGAGAGAGAATCCCAAGCAGGCTCCATGCTCAGCACAAAGCCTGATGTGGGGCTTGACCCTGTGAGATCATGACCTGAGCCAAATCAAGAGTCAGACGCTTAACCAACTGAGCCACCAGGCACCCCAGAAGGATCTTTAAGTCTATTATGTTCCACTGGTACATAGGAGAGCCCTAGATTTTTTTGTTTTTTGCGTTATCTTTTATCAGGCCACAATACTGAACTTTCTTATTCATTCTAATAGGAAAACTAAGACAATCAACTGACAAACTCTAGAGGTAATCTTATCACTTGTAAATAATGATTAATTCTTCCTTTCACTATGTATATCTCATATAATTTTTTTTTATTTTATTAGATTAGAACTCTGGTGTAGAGTATTAAAGGTGTTAGTAGGCATCTTTAGCTTCTGACTTTGATGGGAATATTTCTAGTGATTCACCATTGATCATGATATTTGCTATGGGTTGCTGGTAGAAATTTTATATCAAATTAGAGTTGTTTCTTAGTTCTCATTTTCTTGGAGTGTTTTTTTTTTTAAATAAAGAATGGGTGCTGAATATCATCAGATGCTTTTTCACTATCTATTGAGATAGTGCTTTCCTTCTTATTTATGAGCTGAATTATCATAATAAATTCTATTATTAAACTACTCTTGCATTTCTGAAATAAATACTAGTTATGTTGTATTATTTTCTAAAACACTACTATGCCTTTTTAGTAGTATTTTACTTTAGTAAAATACTGTTCACAAATGAACTTTTTCAATAGTTTTATTTTCTTATTGTCTCCTTATCTACATTTAATAATAGATTATAGTTGACAAGAGGAACAAGAGGATTCGAACTGGAAGAGTCCATTTATATGTGGATTTTTTTTGATACAGTGCTGTAAATGTATTTTCTCTTATCTTTTTTTAATGTTTCTTTTAGTTTTGAGAGAGAGAGAAAGAGAGAGTGTGTACTCACAAGCAAGCCAGGGGAGAGGCAGAGAGAGGGACAGAGGATCCGAAGCAGGCTCTGTGCTGACAGCAGAGAGTGTGATGTGGGCTCAAACCCATGAACCATGAGATCATGACCCAAGCCAAAGTTGGGTGCTTAACCGACTGAGCCACCCAGGTTCCCCTCTTTCTTATTATCTTCTTAATAACATTTTATTTTCTTTAGCTTACTTTATTGTAAGAATACAGTATATAGCATAACAAAATATGTGTTAATTGACTATTTATGTTATCTGTAAGGCTTCCTTCTGGTCAACAGTAGACTGTTCATGGTTAAAGTTTTGGACTTTCAGGGTGCCTGGGTGGCTCAGTCTGTTAAGTGCCCGACTTTGGCTCAGGTCATGATCTCGCCATTCATGAGTTTGAGCTCCCGGGTCGGGCTCTGTGCTGACAGCTTCAGATGCTGTCTCCCTCTCTCTCTGCCCATCCCCCGCTCATGCTCTGTCTATGTCTCTCAAAAATAAATTTTCAGCTGCATGTGGGGTCGGCACCTGTAACCCTCATGTTGTTCAAGGGTCAGATGTAATTCAACTCCTTTATCCTTGATGGTGTAAGAGTGGCTTATAGTTATCTCTAGGTATAAGGTACTGTGTTTGTATGTCTGTTTGTATGTGTGTGTTTTGTTCTGCCAGTGACATATCTACATTAAATTCATGCAAATTCTTCTCTCCTCATCTATCTCTCTATCCACCATCTTTCTCACTCTCCCTGTCTCTATAAATCTATCAAGTATTCATCTATATATATACTATTGCCTCCTCTGAGTAATTTTGATTTTCATCTTCTAAAATAGCTGCTGAAATTTTTATTTGTATCTTCAGTGCCTCCCTTTTTTCTTGTGTTTTTCTCGGATTTTTGAGATAGCATTTGAAAATGGTAGTGAATACTCACATAGCTCTTTATAGACAGGCACTGTTCTCAGTGTTTTTCATGTATTGACTCAATTCAATCTTCATAGCCACCTACTTCTGGTTGAACATGATAAACTATATTAGTTGGGATTGATTTGGGAAAACAAAACACCCCAGATATTTCAGCAAAGAGTACTTAGGGGATTGGTTAAACAAGTTTGGAACACTGAAAAATCAAAATGAGAACAGTGAAGTAACCTAGAGCCATATGGAAGTAATAGTGGCAAAAAGTGGCTGCCACCTATAAGTGTAGGGAAATTTATGAAAGAGTTTCAGAACCTAGAAACTCCATAGAATTGGAGGGCAGAATTCTGAGCAGGAGATGCCAGTGTAGGTCAGGTAGGCAGAGGAGGGGTCTCTTGGAGATGAGGCAGTGCCCACTGTATGGATATTGATGAGGGAGAGTGAAGAAGCTTGTTCTGGGATGCCAAAAGAAGGTAGAAGACTAGAACCAACTGCTATTTCCAGGATTACCTCCTATTGTTAGGACCCTGGTAACATTAACTACAAACAAACCAGGAAATTCCTACCCCTGCCTCTTAGTTGTGCTTTTTGTGCTCTCTGTGGGCATAACTTTATAGTTCATAAAATGACAAAGAGAAATAAGTTTACAAATTCATAGCTCCAGCTTCATAGAGAAAAATATTGTAGGATATATTTAGAGTTTAAAGAAAAAAGCTTAATAATGAGCACCAAAAATTTAAATAATTTTTCTAATGTCACACAGCCAGTAAGAATAGACCTAGTATTCAAACCTAGGCAGTCTGTTTCCAGTATCTGTGCTCTTAACCACCACACAATATTACCTCTCCAACTGTTTAAATTCCAGAAAATTACTTAATTCTATCTCACTAGTTTCTCTCGAACTATGGTCTTTCTTCTGTTCTGCCCAACTACTGGGTATTATCTCAATGATGAGAGTTTTGTTTATTTTTAAATTTTTAAAATTTTATTATGGTAAGAACACTTAACATGATGTTTATGCTCTTAAATTTCGAAGTGTACAATACAGTGTTGTTAACTATAGGCCTAATGTTTACAGTAGATCTCTAGAAGTTGTTCATTTTCTATTATTGAAACTTTATACTCACAGAATAGCAACTCCTCATTCCCCCCACCAGGCCCTGGCAACCACTATTCTACTCTCTTCTTCTCTGACTTAAACTATTCTAGGTAGCTTATATAAGTGGAATCATGAAGTGTTTGTCCTTCTGTGGCTGGATTATTCTACTCAGTATAATGTCCTCAAGGTCCATCCATGTAGTCACATATTCTTTTTTTAAGGCTAAATAATATTCCATTTTTTTCTGTATAACACCCTTTCTTTACCCATTCATCCATCAATGGGCATTTAAGTTGTTTCCACATCTGGGCTATGTGTGAATAGTGCTGCAGTAAATATGGAAGTACTAATATCTCTCGATTCTTTTTGGATAAATACACAGAAATGGGATTGCTGGATCATATGCTAATTTTATTTAATTAATTATTTGTTTATTTGTTTAGTTACTTATCCTCAAGCTAGCTAACATATAGTGTAGTCTTGGCTTCAGGAGTAGAACCCAGTGATTCATCTCTTACGTATGACACCCCATGCTCTTCCTGAAGAGTACCCTCCTTAATGCCCGTCACCCATTTAACCCATCCCCATCAACCCTCAGGTTTTATGGTTTGCCTTTCTCTCTGTTTTCATCTTATTTTTTCCTTCCCTTCCCCTATGTTCATCTATTAAGTTTCTCCACATGTGAATGAAATCAGATGATATCTGTCTTTCTCTGACTTACTTCGCTTAGCATAATAGCCTCCAGTTCCATCCACATTGTTGAAAAGGCCAAGATTTCGTTGTTTTTTGTAAGAACTTCCATAATATTTTTCATAACAGCTACACTCTTATATTCTTATCAACAGTATTCAGAGGTTCCATTTTTCCCCATATTCTTGCCAATAATGATGACAGCTTTTCTTTATATATTAGGTTAATTTTATTATGGGTCAAATATCTTCTTACATTTCTGAGGATATAAATTATACTTACCCTAAACTTCTTGTTATGATTATTCTTCTAAGTCTCTGTCCTCATGATTAAGTTACTCTTTTATTGAGGAACAACAAACTACTAGCTTTCCTCAAGTGGTCGATGACTTTTTTTAAGTAAGTCACTTTAATGGTTTTTGTTTTTTGTGTGTGTGGTTTTTTTCTACAGTAGAATAAATAGTTCTCTTGGTAATTGCAGACATATGAGGCTCTTGGGTAGTATTAAGAAACATCTCAGTAATGCTGGTTTTCCAGATTGGCGTGTAGTCTTCAATAATTGTCAGGAGTTACTTATATGAAATTGATGCCAAAATATAGGGCCACATTTATGCATCCGTTATTTTCAAGATTGCTGGTAACCTGTGGGTATAATTTCCCCCAATACTTTGCCTTCTTGTGTCCCAAGGTCCAACCTGCTCATGTTCACCTCAATGACACTCCTTTGGTAATGATACCCAAAGCTGCATATAGTGGGGATAGGACATTCTTATTTATACCAAGTATTGATAGGCAAAAGGTGCTGTTCAGTTCAGGATGAGTTACGTGCACTTTTGAAACATAAATCCATCGGCTTAATGAGTCTTTCATATTTAGGTGGTTTTTGAGTAAAGCCATTTCCAACAAAGCAGACTTTAGTAAATATCCTCTTCCACATCTTCTCCTTTCTCCTTTCTGTTCAAATAACTTAATACTTCTGTTTCTTTCCAGACAGGAATTTGGGCAGAACTTTCCTGCTCTCATTTTTTGTTTTTGTTTAATCATATTAGAAAGTATTTTAGCTCAGGACTGTTCCCCTCTGTCCAGTGGATTTGCAGGTACTGCTCCTTGTGGAGTCTTTTTTTAATCATTAGTTTGTTTTGTGCTTCTCTTTTCTTGCATCTTGGTAGTTTTCATTTGTATTTTGTCAGCATGGATTTGTTTATGGTAGAGCTTAGCATTCAAACCAATCATCATTTTTGCCTTTGAACATTTATGAGCCTCTTGACCTTCCTTCTTTCTCCTTTTCTCATGCTAATCCAAATTCAATATGTTCCTTTTGTGGCATGGTGATAACTGCCAAGCGATCAGGTGCAAAGAAGCTCTCAATTTTGGGGTCTCAGAGATGTATGAGCTGACTCCACACCAGCCACCACAGGAAGGGGACAGTTGTAAAATGACCAGTTCCAGAAAAAGTATGATGTAATTGGTAACTATTGGTGTGCTTTCATGTCTATAGCCGAAATACCTTGCTGGATTGACTGTCCACTTATGGGGAGAGGTGAGATGAATTGCTGTGGCCTGGATTGAGCAGGTTTCTTTCAGAGTAGAGAGGCTTGGGTGCAATATGGCAGCCTTCAGCATTATCCCATTTCCTTGACCCCAAATTCTTACAGCCTAATACCCTCCTACCTCCATCTCACCTGAGTCTGAAACCTCTGTGGCTGTTCTCTGGACTAAGAAGGTGGGTTATGCAGAATCTGTCCTGCTTGGTTCCCTCTTCCGATAACCGTTTGGTTACTCTTAGTACCTCTCTTGAACCCAGAGTCCACTACACTTGGTTATGAAGCTCCTTTGGGACTGCTCCTAACTTTTCTAGAAGCAAAATATGTTCTATGTCTTGGGAACTTAAATTTTTTCTCACTTCATTCTTCTCATTTCCCATTTTTCAAGAATTTTTCATGTGTTATGGTCCATTAAGAGTTTTCATTCTTGATTGACATACCAGATGTGAATTTTAAAAAGACAATACATAATCATTTGTAGAGATATTTTATGACATGGAGTAGCTAAAGTAGTGCTAAGTCTGCCATCCAGAATGAAATTTTACATCTTTTTTTTTAATGGGTTTTTTACTCTTCATAATATTTTGGAACATTTTTAATGAATCAATTAAACACACTTCCATGAAAGTAGGTACATGTTATTTTAAGGTTGCAATAGTGTTGTAGATATGAATATACCACATAGACATTCCCATTGATGACCATTTTCATTTCTTTCCAATTTTTACTGTTATAAACAATACTGAAATAGTGCATCACATACTTTTGAAATTGTCTCTATAGAATCGATTTTTCAGTGCAGATTTATAAAGTCAAAAAGATATATTCATGGGATATGGTTTTCAGAGAAAGAGATCATTCTTTCTTCTCCATGTTTTTGTTAACCCCATTTGCATTAGATCAAGGTGCTTATTGTTCTGGCTATTTCAGTCCAGGGAGTTGAGTGATGGCCCGTCATCTATAAGTATCCTCATTTAATCAGAGTAGTAGAACCAGGACAGAGATGGGTATTCAAACACACAGAGAAGCATGATGCAAAAAAGAAGCATCACCCATGGATTCCCAGAACATTAAAATGGGGCTACAATATCTGTTGATAAATAAATGACAGTGTTTTTCATTAATATGTTTACTTAGAAATATGCAGAAAAATAACATGTCCTGAAGTCAAACAACTAATTTCTAAAAATTATCAGAAGCTTTACACACACCAAGAAACATTTAATCCTTTTCAGCAAAGAGATCTTTTCTTCACATCCTAAATCCTTTTTCTCAACAGACTCAAATCCCAACATCTGTTTTCATTCCTCTTTTAAACATCTTCTTACCCATTCTGGACTTCTTTCCAACAATTAACACTTTCAAGTTCTGTTCCTTTCTCTTATCCTCATGTATAAGCTCCAAAATGTCTGTGTCAGAACAAACATCTGATAAACCTACCAGAATAACCCTGGGTACAAAAGTTATTAATCTGAGATGAACTAATTCATAACAGATGACCAAAATATCACTAGAATTTGCTAGAAATGTGCTGTGTGTGACTTGTTATTTTTTCTAGAAACTATGAGAAAGCACATGCAGGACATACAAACACACACACATACACACAGGAAAGAAGAGAAGGAAAAAAAAAAAGAAACAATTGCTTTGGCAGATGGTGTTTCAAAAGCCATGTTTCCAGTTCCACAATTGCAGAACCTTGCCATTTCTCCCATCAGAAGGTAGAGTCTAATGTTCACTCCTTGAATGTAGGTCAACATTTGTGACTGCCCAATAAACAGAATGCAAAGGAAGAAATATTGTGTGACTTTTGAGGCTAGGACACAAAAGATGATACAGCTTCCATCTGGCTCTTTCTCTGGGACACTCACTTTTGGACCTCAGCCACCAAATTTTAAGGAATCCAAGGCTCCATGAAGAAGCCACCTGTAGGTGATCTGGTTGACAGTCCTAAATCAAGTCCCAGATGAAAGCTATTATCAATTGCCAGGCATGCAAGTGAATAGCCTCCAGATGATTCCAGTCCCTAGTCTTCCTTGGTAGTATCTTCCAGATGAGGCTTCATCAATATGGATCAGAGACAAGCCATCTCTCCTGTGCCCTATTCAAGTTCCTGACACATAGAGAATCTGTAACAAATGGATGTTTTTGCCTTATTTGGGGAAATCATGGAAAAACAACCTTCACCCTTATAAAAATGGAATACTCACCTTGAGTTATTGAAATTAATAAATATTGAAGCATATATGTTTAAAACATCAGGTTTGAACAAGGCTGGACACATTCACACCCTTCCATCCACCAATGCTGGTTCTAGTGTAGAATTAATTATTTCACTAGAGATATGAATCAATATCAATGGATCTCAGATGTTTCAGGTGGGCACTTCTTCCTGTCCTTTGGTATTTTCTCTCCTGTGTAGCTGAAAATGTTTAAAATTGCAATAGATTCTCCTAATGTTTAATTGAAAATTTCCCTTCCTATGTTTTAAGGCATTGTCTCTAAGGTTCCTATCTAACATCAGCCTTGACCCTCCTATTGCATGCTGTATACTCTACTGAGATTCATTTCTCTTTCTTGGCACCTACATTCTCTGTTAGGTTGGTAGAGTTGAATGAGAATTAATAATTTATTCATTTGGAAGAAATTGATAAGTTTATTATTTAGCAAGTATATTTCAGAATGCCTTAGGCTTATCTATTAAGGATTCCTACTCCTTTAGATCATAAAAAAAGAAAAGCAGTAAGATTTTACCCAAGACACCTATTAGGTCAGCCCTGCAAAAAGAAATCAAATTGGGTAAGACCTTGTTTTGTTTTTAGTTTTAGTGAGCAAGACTCTTTGCTTGGACTCAGGCTTGATGCAACAGTTAATGGGAAATTTTATCTCTTTCTGATGATGTGCAAATAGTCACACAGTTGAGTGTGAGTCTTATATTCAATCAAAGATTAAAGCCTACATTCATTTATGGTGTCTCGGGTTCTGTTTTGGTAATGAAATTCAGTGTTTTAAAAAAAATTTACTCTGCAGCTTGTTCTAACACAATTGCTATCTGACTACATTTATAACCTACACCATACCATTTATGGATAAAATAATTAAATTTCACAGAGAATTAATTTAATATTCTCAGAGGAATTTTCCATATCTGTTTTTTTCTTTACTTACCAAATATGGCTGTGTGAATAAGGGAGAGGAAAGACATGGGAAACTAGATTCTATTCCATTGCTGTGGTTTGATCTAAAGCAACTAAGAGACATTGTTTTTTCAGGTTCCTCAGATGGAAAATGTTCTACTCATGTTGGTCCTTTATCTTTCTAGGTGTGGTATAGATAATGAATGGGACACTGCTGCTTATTTGAAGATGAATATGTTAGAGAGGTGTTAGGATTAAATAATAATTTGTAATTTGTGGTATTAAATAGTCTAGTGTTACTTTTAAATCACTACCTCATAAATTAGAGTTGCCAAAAGTGATCTAAAATTGGAAATATGTAGGGGCATCTAGGTGGCTCAGTCAGTTAAGTGTCAGACCCTTGATTTCAGCTCAGGTCATGATCTCACAGTTTGTGAGATGAAGCCCCATGTCAGGCTCCATGCTGACTGCACAGAGCCTGCTTAGGATTCTCTCCCTCTCTCTCTCTGAAAGTAAATAAATAAACTCTAAATAAAATGAGAATATGTAGCATTAATACTCTATTCCTTGTGTCTTGAAAACCAGACATGTTTGCTACTACAGCTACTTTATGATTCTTGGTGTGCATGTATATATACATGTGTATGTTTACAAAATGAAACAAAGACCGGAGAAGTATATCCTTTGAGAGAAAGTGCATACAAATAAGAAAAGCTTTTTACCCTGAGGTTATTGATAACTTTCTCTCCAGTTCCTTTCAGGATTTTTCCTTCAGATAATCATGGAGCTGAGAGAGTAGGACAGAACTCACCCATACTGGATGTTACACTTTCTGGATGTTTTCTACTCCTTTAGTGTAGCTTCTTATCTCAAGCAGGCTTCCTTTTTGGCAGTGTCCAATCATGACAGAACTATGTATGTAAGAGAACTCAGAACATAGACATAGCTAGAACATCTTCATTCGTTATGAACTAAAATATAAGTGTGCTTATATGAAATGTGTCCTTGTGTTTGTTTTGGTTTAAAATAGGTTTCTCTGATTCTCGGCTGAGCTTCATATTCTAGCCCATGAAAATAATTTTCCAGGTGGATTTATTAGGCAGTTAATTTAGTACTTTCTAGTCATGGCAATAGAATTTTGAAGTGGCCCTATTTTTTTCCCTCTTTTTGGACTACTGCAAAATATCCTCCACTCAGTCAACACTTAACTGTGAACTATGGTGTGTGACCAACTCTATTGGTGAAACTATCTATTCTTGCAAGAAATAAGGGCATGCGGATTTGGGAGATTAGTTTGTGCTCCACAGTCACAATTCTTTTTCTTTTAATGAACTTAGAACATTATTCTCAAAGCATTCAGGGGGCAGGTCTTTCTGGCATTTTTTCTTATAATAGCCATAATCACCATTAGTACTACTGTCACTGCATTCTGTTTTGTGGATACCTACCAGATGTCAGACATTGCTCTCCATGTTCAATATGTTATCTTCTTAAACTTTGTGAAATAGATATAACCCCTTGTTTTACAAATGAGTAAGTCATAGTCACCAAAGCATAGTAGATATAGTAAAATTATTGGTGTCACAGAGACTTGAACTCAGTTTCTGCCATTTCAGAGATGTAGTATTATTGCTTAAGTCATTGGATTTTTTTTTTTTTTAATCTCAACGTCATAAAAGATTTAAAAAAATGTTTGGTTTGAGGGAACCATGAAGCAAAAAACAAATGAAAGAAAAACAAAAAGCAAAAAACAAAACAAGCAAACAAAACAGATAACCAGACTTTAAAGATTCTTTCCCCACCCCACCCCCCTTCAGGTGTCTAAACTGTTGTAAAAAGGACCAACACCCATGTTGATCAGGTGAACTTGAACTTCTGATTAATTTCCCTTGAAGTTTAATATAATCAGTCATTCTTACTGATAAGCTGAAGTGTTTAAGTAACCAAGGAATTCATTTTATGTGTTTTTATATATGTATTTAATTTCTAAACTGCCTAAAAATATTATTTTTGTCCTAATTTTAAGCTACCATGAAGTTATGACTGAATCTCTGGTTAATCAAGAGTTTTTATCATTTCAGTTTAAATCATTCTCTTATAGAAGAAAACAAGTATTAATTGGAAAACCGAAGTATTAACCAAAGTTGATTTTAAGTTATCATGTCTCTTGGCACCCTTTCTTTTCAAATGAAGTTCCGTTAGCTTTTTCACTTACACTTTAAACCAAGACATTTAAAATTTTTTTTAACGTTTATTCATTTTTGAGACAGAGAGAGACAGAGCATGAATGGGGGAAGGTCATAGAGAGAGGGAGACACAGAATCTGAAACAGGCTGCAGGCTCTGAACTGTCAGCACAGAGCCCGATGCAGGGCTTGAACTCACGGACCGCGAGATCATGACCTGAGCCAAAGTCGGACGCCCAACCGACTGAGCCACCCAGGCGCCCCTAAACCAAGACATTTAAACTGACAATAGCCAGAAAAATAAAGAGAGAGACACTATGGGGATTTTTAAATCTCAGCTCTGGAAAACCAATATGCGTATTCAGTCTTCCAGGATTCATACTTAGTCTAGAAGACACAGTCCAGATGTGCAATGCTCTTTGGTGAGATTTAAAATCTTCATCTGGCCCAGGGTATGTGGAATCTTTGAAGCTTCCTCTGAACAGAGGTATATGCAGTAAAATATCACCTCTGGTTGCCCACAAGAGGAGCTTCCTCACCTTCTAATTTGGCCAGATTTCTGTGATAGCCTTTGTTCAGAAAGGATGAGTTGTGTATTAATGGGTACTAAATACCTTATACTACCAAAGAGTGTTCCTTTTCATCTTCTGGTATCACTGATCACAGTAATCTAGGGAGAACATTATTTTGTGCACAGTAATCTAGGGAGGTGACTTTTTCTTCTGAATACTTCAAAGTGAAACTATCATTAAACCTGAGTGGCAGTCATTATTTGCCTCTAAAACCCAAATGAGCAGATGAGTGGGGACTGTTTAAATGGCAAAGGGCGTGACAACTGACAGAATTCTAAACCTGATACTCAACCTATCCCTTGTCATGAGGACAATGATATGGAGATAGATTTTATACTATGGAGGGTCCACATAAGAGAGATATTCTCCAATTTTGGTCTGTCAATTAAAAAACACTCAACAAGAATTTGTTTAATGCCTACCATGTGCAGTGTTGTCCCTGAGCCACATCACTCTCTGGGAACTGTTCTTCAGAGCAAACAATAAGCCACACTCATGAGCAAGTTCTTAACAGCTATGACCTTAAAGGATAGAAGTGTGGTTTCACATTAAAGTTTTCTAACTGGAATTAAATGCTGGAAAAGGCATGGGAGGCAGAGACACAGCTAATCCCACATCCTATAGACAGATACAGAAGATTTACTTAGAAAAGACTTTGCTAGAAACATGATTCACCCCAGTTTGAAATGTCTTAAAGGGAAATGTTCACAATTTTCCATGGAAGCTCAAATTCATGGTCTGTTAGAAGCTGGTATCCCCCTATTTCCTTGAATTTAAAGGAGAATATTTTTCTTTCTCTTTTTGAATTTTTCGCCTCCTGTTATTTCCTTACAGTGTAATGCTTACCCTATTCCATTATCATTTCCGTGTAACTGTGGTTTGGAAGTTGATACCTAAGGATTTTTAAAGAGTTGGCGAAATATCCTTGGAAGGTACCTTGATGATTATCTCAGATCCACTAAGATATCTGCATTTTATATCGCATACAAATTAAAAATAAGTGCATTTTTGCTATAAAAAAGGCTGAAAATCCTATTTAAATAACCCTGTGTGGAACTCTTTTATAATCAATTCTTTAAATTATTTCCTTACTAAAATTTGAGGTAAATGAAGGTAGCAAGGTTCTTTGGCACTTGGATCATTAAGTATCTGCCTTCCTTTACCATATCATAAAAGATAGTCTTTTGCCTTGGTTTTCTTTCCTTTGTCTATTTAAAGATTGCTTTGCCTGCATGCCTTTGACACATTGCATTTCATACCCTGCTTAGCCTTTGCTGGTCAAGAGAGCTTGGGTTTTCTTTTTTAGAAGGTCCATTTGCTTAGAGACAAATTATATGAAATGATATCAGTAAAGGTGGCCTTGGGTGATGAACATGTGCTCATATCATTCATGTGCATGCCCTTCAACCCAGTACAAATTAACTTTTAATATGTTAATTAAATCATTGGCTCCTTAAGAACAGAGAGCACATCTCTATCCTCCCTTCTCTCTCAGTCTTTCTGTCTTCTATCGTGCCTAGTAGGGTGTTGTATACTTTGTGATTGCACTGAGGAAAGGGTGCTGGCACACTTTGAAGACATAGTAATATAATAATAATAAAACCTTCTATTTTCTTTTCTAGTTTCCTAATCTAAACTCTGTATCTTTCTATCAATCACTCTTATGGTTCCCCTCAGCTCCCTTCATTTCAATTGTATTCTTCCCGTAAGAAAATGAACAAACCAATGTCAATTTTCAGGTGGCAATCTCATGCATTTCCATGGCTTTATTTACTATGTATGCAGGTGACAGCCTGCTCATTCCATCAATCACAGAGGTAAATTCCCATGAGTCCCCGAGATGCCTCGATTTATTATCCCTGGACTATTCCCTTTGAGAGATTTATCAAAGAAAGGGTGTTTCAGAGAAACCTAACAATCTTTGCATTGAGGTTCACTCAATCATTCAGACAGTCTAAGGAATCACATTTGTGAAGCCTCTTGATGCATAAAATAATGCAAAGAGAGGAATAAAACTTACCCTGAACTTGCACGAGTGGGAAAGCCATGAATTGTAGTGATTAAAAACACAGACTTTGGATTCAGCCAGTCTGGATGCAAATCACAGCACACCAATTACTGGCTGTGTGATGAGGGCCAGTTCCTGAATCTCAGTTTCCTCATATGCGAAAAGAAGTAAGAATATCTACCTCATAGGACTGCTGAGAAAATTGAATGAGATAATGGTTGTAAATATGAAACCTAGTAAGATGTGCATTTTCCTAAAACTGTAACTATAGTTATTCTTAAAGGCTGCAAAATGGCCAATCTCATTGTGAGAAGGTTTCTTATTTCAGTTTCACAGATTCCTTTAGTTAAATCTCATTTTTCAAAATATCTCTATTGAACATGGTTGGGAGCACATATTATCAGACACCACCAGTCCTGTTTTGCCATCTGCAGCATTATCAAGGGGCAGGGGAGCCATCTCATCACATTACGAATTTGGCAGAAGGATTAAAGATGTATATAGTTTGAATCATAGGCTATGTGTTAATTAGTATAAAAGCCAAAGGAGTACTTGATTTTAAGTTCAACTTGAAATTTTTAATTTATTTCTCAGTTCAGTGGGACAGTAATATTAATAGCTAGCATTAATGGAGTGATTACTCTGTGCCAGGCACTAGATTCCCTAGCACAAATATTTCTCAATTTAGGGGAACATTCTGTAGGTCTCTGGGACAACAATCCTTGGGTAGGGAATAATTATTGTGCCTTCTCCTCAAGTGAATCAAAATTCAAATTAAGTTCTCCTTTGACTTTAGATATGCCAACATCTGGCATCTACTTTGATATCTATGTCTCACCAGGCCATTTATAACTCTCTGATTTTGTCTTCATTCTGAAGGCTGCTTTTTAATGAATTCCTCACCAATGTACAAAGGCCTTAAAGTTCAGTGCATTTTCACAGTCAGAGGCAGATTTTTAGGGATCAGCTGTGTTATCATGTTGGGTCATTTGCGACATCACTAGGATAGTCCTTATTGCCCAATTTTTATTTATTCAATGAAAAAGCAGAGGACAGTTAACACTAAATGACAAATCTGAAAAATTTATAAACGGGGTAACTAAGGGGCTACACTAGGCTGAAAGCAGTAATTTCATGGCAGGAAGAATGCCTAAAGGGCTTATTTCAAATTCTGATGATGCAGCAGATCTAGATGCTAGCATTTTATAGTAATGCCTGAACTGACAAACATTAACCAGAGATCATTGCCCATGATACAGGTGGCAATCTATCATGGTAAATGTCAGTCTGGGGAAGACTTTAAAAGCCAAAATACAAAAAAGATCAGACACAAAGCTCATCCAATTGGACTTTGCTCCCTAGAGGACTTGTAAATTCAGATTATAATTGGGTGACCTCTGCTCTTTATAAGTTCTCAAAAAGTCCTCTCGCTCTGGGTGGTATTGTTTATTGCCCTACATGATTACATATCAGTAGAAGAGAGGCAATCTTTGCATGACACAAAGATTTCCAGGTTCTACATAACGGCCCATGTATTCCAAGCTACATTCAAGTCAATAAAATTTCAAAGTAGCACGAGTGATGGAGTTGGATCCATCCATGTGAATCAGTATTAATAAAATTTAACTCTCAAATTTATTTTTTTTTTCAAATCAGAAAGCTAATCCAAAGATCCTAAGCAGAATATATCAGCTTCCCCTTTTAGATCTAATATCCTTATTTCAATCAATAGTATGGTAGAAATCTTCTATTAATATGTTTTTAAAACATAAAACTGAAATACAACACTCAACTGATTAAAAAATTCTAGGACTCTTGTTCCAGAAATAAAGCCTAAATCACTGGCAGAATACAAAATCTTTCAAAATGACCTCAACTTAACTTTACAATCTTTTTCCTACATTTCTACTCATCTCCAAAATTTATACCTAAACTATAGCTACATGGATCTGTTGCAGTTTCTCTAAAATGTCATGGACTTTTACCTGTTTCTTACACTTAAATGACCCACTTCCCTTCTCTGTATGAACGATTCCAAATCAGTCTTCAAACTCCAGCTCAACTACAACTCACAGAGCTGGTTGCCTCCTCCACTATCTGTGCAGAGTCAATCTATCAGAGCCTCTGCCACGTTGTGCTGGCCTCTGACCACATGACAGAGAGTGAAAAACTCTATTTTGCCTTTGTATTTGCAGTACTCAGAATTTCATTTAAGAGTCAGTGGACAATAAATAATATATATATATTTTTCTGAATGAATCATTCCCAGGAATGTTGTGTATATCTGTGCAGGTTATGCATAACATAACTCTGAGAGCCCCAATTCAGAGAGATTATGATGCGAACAGGAGGCCTGCAGTTGTGAGGTGCACATCAGGAGCAACAACATGTGGCAGACTCAGTCATTCAAGATGAAAGTTCTATATTCCCTCATGCTGAATGTTAGTATTTTACACTACTCATGCCCTCTTCCATTGGTTGCCAAATCCTGATAAATCAGGATTAGCTAGGTTTTGCTGTAGTAACAAACAGTTCCAAAATCTCATTATTTAACCCAAGAAAAGTGACTCACTCATCACACAAGTCCAATACAATTCTTCTCAAGATTGTCTTTCAGAGAACCAGACTGACATAGGTTACAGCTTGACATATGGTCATGATCCTTGAGATGTTAAAACGAGAATGTGGCAGATGATGTACTGGCTTTTTGAGCTTCTGTTTAGATGTGGCACATATCACTTCCAGTAACATCTCAGTGACCAAAGAAAAACATGTAGCCATGATACAAAGGTCAAAGAAAATGAAATTTTACCACATATTCTAAAGAAGGGGAAAATATTCATAAATAGGAGTATCTCCTATTTCTATTCCATTTATCTGGTTTAATTCCTTCTTACTTTATCCTTGGACTATTACAATCACCTACATAGCCTCCCTGCCTCCCTTTTCTTTCTTCTATCTTGCCCTCATACCTTCTTTCCATCAATGGCAGACTGATCTTCTTAAAACACAACTCTTTCTTCTTTCAAAGAAGACATTTTTAATTAAACACCTTTAGTGATTATTCCACTGATTACCAAATTAAGCCTCAATTTATTCATCAAATCCCTCCTTTCATTCATTCTACAATTTTTGTGTTCTTAATGGGAATCAGGCATTTAAGAAACAAAGAAAAGAGTTCCTGGATTTAACATAGCTTATAGCCAGGCATAAAGAGAAAATGAGGGCATTTCAGAGTGATGCTATAGTGACATAATTCAGTGGTAAGATCAAGAAGTGAATAACTTTGATTGGAAGTCAGTAAAGGCATCTCCAAGGAGGTGATGCTTAAGGTGGTTCTTGGATTTTTAATATATGCTTTCTAGGCAAATATTGTTGAAAATGGGCAAACTAGGGAGGAGTGAAGGAAGAGGGAAGAGAGTAGATAAAGATAGATGGAGGCATGAAAATTGGTGTGGTGTAAGAAATGTAAATGGTGAGGAGGAGCCAAGATAGTGGAACAGCATGGATGTTTTTTGTGTGTTTCATGTCCATGAAATACAGCAGACCAACACTAAACCATCCTACACATCTAGAAAACTGATTGGAGGATTAACACATCAATCTGCACAACCTGAACCACAGAATTCAGCACGTATGCAGTATGGAGAAGTGAATTTGGGGAGCAGGAAGCCGCAGAGGGTAGGGAGCCACTTTTGTGGGCAGAGAGAGGACAGAGACTGGGGAGGGGAGGAGCATATCGGAAAAGCACCCCTCCCCAAAAGCAGCTGAAGAGAAAGTGGAAAATTGGAAATAGCCACAGGGACTAAACTAAAAAGGGAGAAAGGAGAGAGGAGAGGGTTTAAATTCCATTAAGACTGTAAACAAGGGGAGCACAAAGGCTGCAACTCCGCAGCTCCATACCTGGCGGTGCTCTGGTGGGAAGGGCGAATCCCCAGGAACAGAGTGGGGTCCGGGAGGTTCTCAGGCCACACAGGGAAAAGCGGTCCCACTGCTGGAAGGACACTTGGTAGAGACTGTTGAAGCCACCTGGTCCCAGCAGACCCCAGAAAACGGCCACATTTGCTGGTGTTGAAACAGGTTCGTAAGGGTGAAGCCTGGTGCCAGATGTGTGTTGTGATTTTCCATAATCCCTGAAACGCCGCTGCTACACTATCTCATGAACTTTTTCTAGGGTGGGCTGGCACCTGGCCATAGTCTCAGGGACCAGCAGCAGCAGGGTCCAGCAAGTGTTCCTGGGTGCAGCCGATATTCGGCCATTGCTCAGTGAGACCCTCCCACAGAGGGGCGGAATGGGTCAAAGCTGCAGTCCTTCAGAAGGAAGGGGCCAGGGAAAACAGCCACATTTGAGACAAAACTCAGGAGAGAGTTACTGCCTGGGGCCTGGTCACGGAGAGTGAAGAAGCAGGGAGTGGATGAAAGCTGTAGACAGAGGACCGGTGCGCGATTGTTGATCCCATAGAACAGACTAGGTAACTGAGTGGCACCATCTTCACTGCTCCCGCGCATGTGCATACGCACCTACGAGCCTTGCAACAATTCACCCCAGTAGGTTAGCAGCACCATCTAGTGGAGAGCGGAGCTGTTACACTGAGCCCTGCCAAACTGGGCTGACTTCGCTCTTCAAGAACACAAGTCTTACCGCGTGCTTAGTTTATGGACTATAAAGCGCTACATAAACAGACTTCTAGGGGAAAAGGAAATAATTTCAGTCCTACTTCAATCTGTTAGCAGGTCCATCTATTCAATTTTCTTTCTTTTCTTTTTTTTTCAAGTTTAGACTTCTTTTCCTTTTCTTGAATACAGAAAGAGAAAAAATTCATTTCTATTTTCATTTTTTAAAAATATTTTTAATTTTTATTACTAAGTTTTTAACTTTTGTGTAATTTTTTCAAATTCTATTTTACTTCCATCATTTTATTTTAGTCTACTTCATTGTATTCAATTTTTCAAAATCTCAAATGATTTCTTTTTTTTTTTCTCTCCCTCCCATTTTTTTCTCTAATCTGTCAAACCATTTTCAATACCCAGACCATAAGACACCTAGGATCTAGCATCATTTATTTATTTGTGTGTGTGCGTGAGTGTTTAATTTTTTAAGTTTAATTTTTTTTAATTTATTTTTTTAATTTCAATTTTTCTACCTCATTAATTCCTTTTCTCCCTTCAAAATGACAAAACGAAGGAATTCATCCCAAAAGAAAGAGCACAAAGAAATGACAGCCAGGATTTAACCAACACAGGTATAAGAAAGATGTCTGAACCAGAATTTAGAACCACGATAATAAGAATAATAGCTGGAGTTAAAAATAGATTAGAATCCCTTTCTGCAGAGATAAAAGAAATAAAAAATAGCCAGAATGAAATTAAAAATTCTATAAATGAGCTGTAATCACAGATGGATGCAGCGATAGCCAGGAAGGGTGAGACAGAACAGAGAATCAGCGATGTAGAGGACACGTTTATAGAGACTAATGAAGCAAAAAAAAAAAGAGGGAGATTGAGGCAAAAGAGCACGATTTAAGAATTAGAGAAATCAGTGACTCTTTAAAAAGGAACATCAGAATCATAGGGGTCCCAGAAGAGGAAGAGAGAGAAAAGGGGATTATGTGAGCAAATCATAGTGGAAAACGTTCCTAACCTGGGAAAAGACACAGACATCAATATCCAGGAAGCACAGAGGACCCGCATTATATTCAACAAAAACCAACCATCAACAAGGCATAGCATAGTCAAATTCACAAAATACTCAGGCAAGGAGAGAATCATGAGAGCAGCAAAGGAAAAAAAAGTCCTTAACCTACAATGGAAGACAGATCAGGATTGCAGCAGACCTATCCACAGAAACTTGGCAGGCCAGAAAGGAGTGGCAGGATATACTCACTGTGCTGAATCAGAAAAATATGCATCCAAGAATTCTTTAACCAGCAAGGCTGTCATTCAAAATAGAAGGAGAGATAAAGAGTTTCCCAGACAAAGAAAAATTAAAGGAGTCTGTGACCACTAAACCAGCTCTGCAAGAAATTTTAAGGGGGACTCTCTGAGGGGAGAAAAGATGAAAAAAAATATATATATATACATATATGTGTAAATATATACATATATGTATAAATATATATATACATATATGTATATATATGTGCATAAATATATATATAAATATTTATACACATTATAAATATATATATTTATATAAATATAAATATACACAAATATTTATATTTATATATATATATAAATATAAATATTTATATATATATATAAATAAATGCCAAAAGCAACAAAAGATTAGAAGGACCAGAGAACACCACCAGAAACTCCAACTCTACAAACACCATAATGGCAATAAATTCATATCTTTCAGTACTCACTCTAAGCGTCAATGGACTCAATGCTCCAATCAAAAGACACAGGATAACAGAATGGATAAGAAAAAAAGATCCATCTATATGCTGTTTACAAGAGACCCACTTTAGACTTAAAGACACCTTCATATTGAAAATAAGGGGATGGAGAACCATCTATCTTGCTAATGGTCAACAATAAAAAGCCGGAGTAGCCATACTTATATCAGACAATCTAGACATTAAAATAAAGACTGTATTGGGGCACCTAGGTGGCTCAGTCAGTTGAGCGTCCGGCTTCGGCTCAGGTCATGATCTCATGGTTTGTGAGTTTAAGCCCTGCGTCAGGCTCTGTGCTGACAGCTCAGAGCTTGGAGCCTGTTTCTGATTCTGGGTCTCCCTCTCTCTCTGCTCCTCCCCTGCTCGTGCTCTGTCTCTTTCTCTCTCAAAAATAAATAAATAAACATTAAAAAAAATAAAAAAAATAAAATAAGGACTGTATCAAGAGATGAAGAAGGGCATTATATCATAATGAAGGGGTCTATCCACCAAGACCTAAAAATTGTAAACATTTATGTGCCAAATGTGTGAGAACCCAAATATATAAATCAATTAATCACAAACATGAAGAAACTCGATAGTAATACCATAACTGTAGGAGACTTCAACACCCCACTCACAGCACTGGACAGATCATCTAATCAAAAAATCAACAAGGAAACAATGGCTTTGAATGGCACGCTGTACCAGATGGACTTAACAGATATATTCACAACATTTCATCCTAAAGCAGCAGAATATACATTCTTCTCCAGTGGACATAGAATGTTCTCCAGAACAGACCATATACTGGGACACAAACCAGCCCTAAGTAAATACAAAAGATCGAGATCATACCGTGCGTATTTTCAGACCACAATGCTATGAAACTCGAAATCAACCACATGAAAAAATTTGGAAAGTTAACAAATACTTGGAGACTGAAGAACATCCTACTGAAGAATGAATGGGCTAACCAAGAAGTTAAAGAGGAAATTAAAAAGTATATGGAAGTCAATGAAAATGATAACACTACAACCCAAAACCTCTGGGACACAGCAAAGGCGGTCCTAAGAGGAAAGTATATAGCAATCCAGGCATTCCTAGAGAAGGAAGAAAGGTCTCAGATACACAACCTAACCTTACGCCTTAAGGAGCTGGAAAAAGAACAGCAAATAAAACCCCAAACCAGCAGAAGACAGGAAATAAAGATTAGAGCAGAAATTAATGCTATTGAAACCAAAAAAACCCCAAAAAACAAAACAAAACAAAACAGTAGAACAGATCAATGAAAGCAGAAGTTGGTTCTTTGAAAGAATTAACAAAATTGATAAACCACTAGCCAGTTTGCTCAAGAAGAAAAAGGAAAGGACCCAAATAAGTAATATCAAGAATGAAAGAGGAGAGATCACAACCAACACAACAGAAATAAAAACAATAATAAGAGAATATTATGAGCAATTATATGCCAATAAAATGGGCAATCTGGAAGAAATGGACAAATTCCTAGACACATATACACTACCAAAACTGAAACAGGAAGAAACAGAAAATTTGAACAGACCCATAACCAGTAAGGAAATCGAATTAGTAATCAAAAATCTGCCAAAAAACAAGACTCCAGGGCCAGATGGCTTTCCAGGGGAATTCTACCAAACATTTAAGGAAGAGTTAACACCTATTCTCTTGAAACTGTTCCAAAAAATGTAAATGGAAGGACAACTTCCAAAGTCTTTCTATGAGGCCAGCATTACTCTGATTCCAAAACCAGACAGAGACCCCACTAAAAAGGAGAACTATAGACCAATTTCCCTGATGAACATGGATGCAAAAATCCTCAACAAGATATTAGCCAACAGGCTCCAACAATACATTAAAAACACTATTCAACACGACCAAGTGGGATTTATACCTGGGATGCAGGGCTGTTTCAATATCCGCAAAACAATTAACATGATTCATCACATCAATAAAAGAAAGGACAAGAACCATATGATCCTCTCAATAGATGCAGAGAAAGCATTTGACAAAATACAGCCTCCTTTCTTGATAAAAACCCTCAAGAAAGTAGGGATAGAAGGACAATACCTTGAGATCATAAAAGCCATATATGAAAGACCCAACGCTAAATCATCCTCAATGTGGAAAAACTGACAGCTTTCCCCCTAAAGTCAGGAACAAGACAGGGATGTCCACTCTTGCCACTGTTATTCAACATAGTATCGGGAGTCTTAACCTCTGCAGTCAGACAACACAAAGAAATAAAAGTCATCCAAGTCACACAGAAGGAGGCCAAACTTTCACTCTTTGCAGATGACATGATACTCTATATGGAAAACCCGAAAGATTCCACTAAAAAACTTCTAGAACTGATCCATGAATTCAGTGAAGTAGCAGTATATAAAATCAACACACAGAAAACAGTTTCAATCCTATACACCAATAATGAAGCATCAGAATGAGAAATCAAGGAATCCATCCCATTTATAATTGCACCCAAACCAGTAAAATAACTAGGAAAAAAACCTAACTGAAGGGATGAAAAATCTATACGCTGAAAACTATAGAAAGCTTATGAAAGAAATTGAAGAAGACACAAAGAAATGGAAAAACATTCCATGCTCATGAGAGAAAATATTGTTAAAATGTCTATAACTACCCAAAGCAATCTACCTATTCAATGCAATCCATAGCATTCTTCACAGAGCTAGAACAAATTATCCTAAATTTTGTATGGAACCAGAAAAGACCCCGAAGAGCCAGAGCAATCTTGAAAAAGAAAACCAAAACAGGAAGAATCACAATCCTGGACTTCAAGCTATACTACAAAGCTGTGGTCATCAAGATAGTATGGTATTGGCATAAGAACAGACACTCAGATCGATGGAACAGAATAGAGAACCCAGAAATGGACCCACAAACGTATGGCCAACTAATCTTTCACAAAGCAGGAAAGAGTATTCAATGGAATAAAGACAATCTCTTCAGCAAATGGTGCTGGGAAAACTGGACAGCGACATGCAGAGGAATGAACCTGGACCACTTTCTGACACCATAGACAAAAATAAACTCAAAATGGATGAAAGACCTCAATGTAAGACAGGAAGCCATCAAAATCCTCAAGGAGAAAGCAGGCAAAAACCTCTCTGATCTTGGCCACAGCAACTTCTTACTCAAGACGTCTCTGGAGGCAAGGGAAACAAAAGCAAAAATGAACTACTGGGACCTCATCAAAATAAAAAGCTTCTGCACAGAGAAGGAAACAATCAGCAAAACTAAAAGGCAACAGACAGAATGGGAGAAGATATTTTCAAATGACATATCAGATAATATCAGACATATCCAAAATCTACAAAGAACTTATCAAACTCAACACCCAAAAAACAAAGAATCCAGTGAAGAAATGGGAAAAAGACATGAACAGACACTTCTCCAAAGAAGACATCCAGGGGGCCAACCGACACATGAAAAAATGCTCAACGTCACTCATCATCAGGGAAATACAAATCAAAACCACAATGAGATACCACCTTACACCTTCAGAATGGCTAACATTAACAACTCAGGCAACAACAGATGTTGGCGAGGATGCAGAGAAAGAGGATCCCTTTTGCATTGTTGGTGGGAATGCAAGCTGGTGCAGCCACTCTGGAAAACAGTATGGAGGTTTCTCAAAAAACTAAAAATAGAACTACCCTATGACCCAGCAATTGCACTACTAGGCATTTATCCCAGGGATACAGGTATGCTGTTTCGAAGGGACACATGCACCCCCATGTTTATAGTGGCACTATCAACAATAGCCAAAGTATGGAAAGAGCCCAAATGTCCACTGATGTATGAATGATAAAGAAATGTGGTATATATATACAATGGAGTATTACTTGGCAATCAAAAAGAATGAAATGTTGCCATTTGCAACTACGTGGATGGAACTGGAGGGTATTATGCTAAGTGAAATTAGTCAGAGAAAGACAAAATCATATGACTTCACTCATATGAGGACTTTAAGAGACAAAACAGATGAACATAAGGGAAGGGAAACAAAAATAATATAAAATGAGGGAGGGGGACAACACAGAAGAGACTCATAAATATGGAGAATAAACTGAGGGTTACTGGAGGAGTTGTGGGAGGGAGGATAGGCTAAATGGGTAAGGGGCACTAAGGAATCTACTCCTGAAATCATTGTTGCACTATATGCTAACTTGGATGTAAATTTTAAAAAATTTAAAAAAAATTAAAAAAAAGAAATGTAAATGGTTCTGTAGGCTGGAAGAGAAGGAGTTCATGTGGTAGATTGGATCAGTTCTGAGGAGTAGAAAGTACACTTGGAAATAGAGATTGAAGTCAGGTGAGAAATGGAGGAGGCTTACAGGTGGTTTTAAGGAGTTTGGCCTTTGTCCTTTGGGAAATGTAGAATAATTCAATAGTTTTAAGCAGGATATGATGTAATCTGATTTGCACTTAAGGTTTACCCTGGTGTTAGTATGAATGCTGAAGTGAAAGGCAGGGAAAATCTATTTTGGGGTGACTTTTACTGAGTGTGGTGGTGAATTTTATGTGTCAGGGCCATAGTGTGCCCATATATTTGGTCAAACATTGTTCTGGGTGTTTCTGTGAAGGTGTTTTGGATGAAATTAACATTTAAATGGGTAGACTTTGAGTAAAGCAGATTGCTGTACCTAATGTGGCTGAGCTTCATCCGGTCAGTTGAAGACCTAAGTAGAATAAAAAGACTGGTCTCCCCTGAGGAAGAGAGAATTCTTCAGCAAACTGCCTTCAGACTTTATCTGCAACATTACTTTTTCCTGGTTCTAGAGCAGAGTACTCCTAGACTCAACTGGAACATTGGCTTTTCTGTGTCTCTAGCCCATGAGCCCACTCTGCAGATTTTTGACTTGTCAGCCTCCATATCAGTGTAAACCAATACTTTATAATAAATCTCGCTCCCTCCCTTTCTCACCCCCTCCCTCCTTTCTCTCTCCCTTCTCTCTCTCTTTTCTCTCTATCTCTCTTTTCTATCTCTCTTTTCTCTCTCTCTGTTGATTCTGTTTCTCTGGAGTGTCCTGACTAGTATAAATTTTGGTACTGGGAGTGGTTCTAGAAGAACAGAATCTTAGGGATGAATTTTCTGAGTTCACAACAATGTGAATGTACTAACATTACTGAATTACACACTTATAAGTGGTGAAGATGATGAATTTTATTTTATGTGTTTTCATCACAGCTAAAAATAAAAAGTATTTTTTATTAGTAAAAAAAAGAGAAGAACGAATCTGGGTGGCCACATATATAATACTTTTGGATGTTTTTGTCAAAGTAACAATCTTAAATGGTTTAGCATTTGACAAGTCAGGAAATAGTCTAAGAAAACTTAATTGACTTGCCCAAGGCACCAAAGCTTAAAGTGGAGGAGGTATGTCTTGAACTTACATTTGCTGATGTAGTTTCCTATATTTTCACCCATTACTCCAAAACTGAAGGAAAACCTTGATTTCAGTCCAAGGACTTTACATTTGAATTACAATTTGCAGTTCTCTGGAAATAGCTCAGTACTTTCCAGGATGGCCACAATGTAGATGCTGACTAAGGATTTATTAACAATGGAGGTGGGCATGATCTGATGGGATTAATCAGGTATGGGTCACGCTGCCCCAGAAGTAATTTCCATAAACGACACAGAGAACCTAATTATGTAAATCACTTTAGAGATCCCCAACTGACCTTCTTGACAAGACCTAACCAGCAGTAATGAGTGGAAAAAGAAAATATTGAAAACTGGATCATTTCCTCAGACAAATCCAGAGTTGACTACAATGCTTCTTGAATTTGAGTGCTGTAGTTGCATACTGGGGACTACAATTGCTAATTCAAACTCCCTGAATGTGACATATAGATTCACTAGAAAGTAAACCAAAAAAAGAGCTGTTTTCTGTTTCTGAATGACCTAGCTTTATTAAAACTTGAAATGTTTCTCAAAGTGATGGTAAACAAACTTCTTGAACTGGCAAGGAAAAAAAAATCACTCTGTATTTTCTAATCAAGGAGGATTAAAAGGCTGTGAAACTATATCCAATGCACAAATGTTGTAATTACGATAAATATTTGTCCTTTCTGTTTTCACTACAAACTCAAAAATCCTAGAGTCTGTGTTTGGCACATGCAGGAGATTACAGCCATCTGCTGAGAGACAAAGCTGTCAATTATAAAACAATCTGGCTTTCCATTTCATTCCATTTCCAGGTTAAATCTGGCCCAGCTGAGGTAGAATCATACTATTACTACTATTAAAATTGAGAAATTTGTGGTGCCCTCTGCCCTGTAAACCTATTCTCAGGATCCCAAAGAAATTTGCAAATCTCTGAACTTGGACTTTCAAACTCAAGGTCAGCATGTCTTGTACAGGCCATTAAATAAGGGAAGACTATGAGCTTTATATCTAACTTGAATACAAAATGATGTTTTTATTCATTTAAAATGTACTTTAGGCTAAGGGGAGAAATTATGGCAAAAAGAAACAACTAAATGGAGATAGGGTTGTTCTCTCTCAGCAGGACTGGTGAACATTTAAAACAGAGGCTTTGAGGTTAAAAAAGAATAATAAAACAATGAAACACAGGGGGCTCCTGGTTGGCTCAGTTGGAAGAGATTGTGACTCTTGATCTTGGGATTGTGAATTCGAACCCCACATTGGGTGGTAGAGATTACTAAATATACAAACAAACAAACAAACAAACAAACAAATAAATAAATAAATAAATAATAAACTTAAAAAAACCAATGACACATGAAAAGCAGAATGGTCAATTTAGTAACTTAGGATTTGGCAACATTGAGGAGGGACAATTCAAAACCATAGCAGAGACATTTTAATGGAAGAGGCAGTAGTCCTAAAATTGTGGCCATTAAAGACGAAATGGAAGTGAGTTTGCCTTTGTTACAGCCAGATTCCATATTGGAAAATTCACTCTGCTTTCTGAATTTTTCCTGCAGTTTTACTGGAAACAGTTATCTTGTGTTTTGCCTTAGACAGTTAAATTACCTTTTAAAAGACTGCTCAGAAACTCTTCCATTCCTCAGCAGCAGTGGAGGAAGAATTGGCTTTTAAACAGACACCTCACAGTAGAGAATAAACATTTTCCCACCTACATCTGGGTGTGGGTCAGGCCTGAGGACACTTCCAAGTGGCCATTGAGAGCCTAGATTAAGACTCTCTTTACATAATGCTAATCATAGTGTTTTCTGGAAGAGTTCTTCCTCAAGGCCATTAGTGACCAGACAGAAATGAAAGAATTTGAATTTTCTCAAGTGCATGATTCCTCCGCTTAACTCAATTTAACAACCATACTTTGCATTTCATACCAATCTTGGGTCAATAATTTCACCTACTGACTCTTGAAATCAAAGCAAAAAAAACCCACTCTATTTTTTTATAATTGAAAGGCCCACTGAAACATAATTCATAAAGTTGCTAATGCTTCTCAGTTAACTATATAAATGCTTATCTAACAGGATTCAGTATAAAGCAAATTGGGTAACAATTAAGGCATCTGGCTCTAGCCTGCAGAAGCAAATTTGGCCTCCTGGTTCAGGGAGAAGGTTAAGTTGGATTTCAAAGTTACCTTCTACTTTCCAGCTGGCTCTGTCCCCCCATATGGTGACTGCTTATCCTAGCAGCATCCTCACTGTTACTATTTCATTTTCTCTTCTCTCTGTTTCGTACTCAACCATCAACACTGTGTGTACTGGATCTTATTCCATCCACCAGATTAAATGTTAACCCTATGATAAAAAACAGTTGACTAACCTTATTGTTTAGTGTAGCTGTTCTCAGCTTTCAGTGTCAATATATTCCTGGACCACAATCAACTGTGAAGTTTATTTATTTACTTTTTTAAAGTTTAATTATTTTTGACACAGAGCGCTAGTTGGAGAGGGGCAGAGAGAGAGAGAGAGAGACAGAGAGGATCCAAAGTAGACTCTGAACTGACAGCAGAGAGCCCAATACAGGGCTTGAACTCATGACTTGCAAGATCATGACCTGAGTCAAAGTAGGATGCTTAACCAACTGAGCCATCCAGGCACCCCAATAAACTGTGAAGTTTACTATAATTCATTTGACACCTATACAGAGACTCCTCTACTTAAAGACTTTCAACTTCAGACTCTTTTAGACAAAAAATTTTCACTACAGAATTGTCAACTTTTCTTTCCTCAACAAATGATAATATATGGGGGATCCTGCAGATAGGTATTGAAGGATCAGATATACCACCTAAAAATATACCATTTGACACAGGATTACTTTGAGTTGAAGGCAATTGAGAACTAACAGATGCAGAAAGTGTTCTCTGCCCTCCCCTTATCTGCCTAAAAGCAGAACATAAATTTCCCTTGGTGAAGGTGACCTCATTTTATCAGGAAGAGAAGAGTGACTGTCACCTGAGACAGAGAGCCAAGGTGAGTTTGCACAAACTTTACTAAAAAGCCCTTATCTCCCATCCATTGCCCCATATATTTCCTAGTCCCTTCCCCATAATTTATTGCCCTCTGAAGCTCAAACTTCCTTTCCTTTGTTAAAATGGTATACAAACCCCTGAGTCTAACCACTTTTTTGAGTGTCATTTTTCTATGAACTCTTATGTATGTAACTCTTAATAAAAATTCTGTGCCTTTTCCCCTCTTAATCTATCTTTTGTTAACTTCACAGACCACCCCTTCAAGACTGAATGTGAGAATTATGATATGGAAGAGTTTCAACACTGCGTGCCTAAGGTTGATACAGGAGAAGGACAGGAGTATGTTTGAGACTTAATTCCTACATGTAGTAAAGTTACTGCTGACGGAAATTTTTCTGGGGACCATGATGTTGGTTCACACTCAAGACAATTTGCATCTGCATATCATTAAGGTTAACGGTAAGACAGAAAATAAACTTGTGAAGTTTATTAATGACATGTGGCTTCCACTACTTATTAACCTACAATATATGTTTTCCTATTTTTAATTCATAACTTGAATTTCTTATTCATAATGAATTTTTTTATTTATAACCCTTACTTCCTTATCAGCTCTGATTTCATTCCAAGTAGCAGTGATTCACTGTTTAAGCCAAAGAAAAGAACTTACCACCTTAGGCCTCCTTGAAACTACAGGATTATATGGCCCAGTTGTGGCTAATGAGGGGAGGTCTCCAAGTGGAGATTTTGAGAATAATATTGTTTTCCTGTCAAAAGAGACAAACTCATTTGACATGAATCAATATGAACCGTTTGCTGTTTATTTTTCTCTTTTCCTCTTGCTGGAATACAGATGCAATGTCTGAAGCACGGCCATCTTGCAATCATGAAGTTAAAACAAACAAGCTAAGACCAAGAGGAAGAAGGAGCCTTGCTTTTGATGACTTCCTAAAACAACTGTCCCAGTTTTGGACTGCCTGTCTCTGGAATTCTGGTCGTGTGAGAAAAGTCTCTGTTTGAGCCACACTTGAGGTTTCTGTGATATGAAGCCATTTGTAGTTCTGAGTGATACAAACTGATAAAAAGTGGACTATTTGGGGGGAAAATGCTTGGAAGGTCTTTTTTTAAGACTCTGAGGACTAGCTCAGACTTCTATGCAGGAAAGGGTACTGGTTGAGCAAGTTCAGTTTCTCTCTGAAACTACAGACTTACATAAAGGGAAGAAGAAAAAGACAAGCAAATTTTGGCTATTCTCTTTCTTTGCCAAGGGACTGGCATTAGTAAGTTATTTCTCTTTATGCAAATTAAAATGCATTGAATATTTTTCCCACAATAATGCCTCTTTCCCTCACTTGTCCATTGAAGTTCCCTACTAGTGATAGAAGGGAGGAACTTTAAGTAGCACTCCTGGAATCAAACACACCCTGGGAGTTTGTCCTCCAAGGGAATCTCCTATGCTATATTTGTCACAGGGAACTATTTAAAAACTGCTGGAATAATACATGTAGCTATGATTAGTTTTCTAAATTCACATGCTGATTTTAATGATCCTTTCTTTAAATGCAAAGTCTTAACCCAACAGAATTCTGTAGAAGAATGAGAAGGTGGGTGTTTGGGGAACTGGTCCTTTCAGTATTCAAAATTGGTTCGCCTCCATGGGTAATCCTCTTTTAGAATATGAATGCTAGATGGAGGTAAGTTGGTGGAAAAGCAAAAGGGAGAGAGGAAAGAAGTGGATTCCATCATAATACTTTGCATATGGCTCCCAAGCTTTCTCAGTAGGTTTATTTGCACAGTGATCATTCCTTAGGGCTCCCTGCACCAGGTAAAGATTCCATCATTAGGTTTGTGATTTGTAAAACTCCCTTGCTGCCTCACTCTCACTGGAAGGGACCAAATGAATCAATCTGCATCACTTTCCCAAGGCTCTGTTTGCAACCAAAAGGGCCAAAGGTTTTCTTGTTTATGATTAGCAAAACATCCTGCTAGAACGAGCTCCACAAGAAGGTTTGCCAGCATCACACATCCTCATCCCTACATCCAACTCATAAAGAATATACACTCTTTGTGGTGTATAGAATGGTGCTTAGCAGCTGTTTAACAGCACAGCAACTGTACACAGGACTAAAAAGCAAAGGAAAATACCAGATTTGATTGAACCTGCAGGGAAAATTTCAGGTGGCATAATGTAATTACCTGAGTTAGGATATGGAGGTTAAATAACACCTATGCTCTCTTACCTAAAAGTATCTAGGATCTATACCAGCCATAAATGACTTGGATCTTAGTTTTATAACCTGGTAGTGGAAAGGGAGGCAGTTCTCCAGCAGCACAGCAGTCTCTTGTTGGAAACCCTGTTTCTCATCCGGCACCACCTGTGTGTCCCCTTGGCTGCCCCCCAGCACAAGGCACTGATGCAGCCAAACCCACTGAGCCTGTGAGAGTGGCCAGAAACACAGCAGAAGGTGTTGGCTTCCTGGTCTCTCGTTGAGGCCATCTGGACCCTCTAACACACCTGTTTGGGAGGGTTTCCGTAGCTTCGTTTACAAATGTAAGTGCAGCTCAAAATGTTCCAGTCCAGTGCTGATCATTCGCCCTTACTTTTTGGGATGTTAATTATGCAACAAGATCATTTCTGTGCCCATTTTTCTCCTCCGTTATAAACTTTAGATGACAAAAATGTGCTTCTCAGTATGGTTTTTTTTTTAGTAGAATGAACAGATGTAAAAGTGTTTTCAATTCCTTAATAAAGGTGACATTAGGCCAGATTTGATATTACACTAAGTCCCACATAACATTTAAAAATGGGTTTTTTCAACCATAAAATTACTAATTGATCTGTCTTGTAAAAAGATAAAGGAAATGAATGCCTATTTGAGTTTCATTTCTGTCAGGCTTCCGATTCCTTATTTTATGTAGTGCAAAATGAATTTTAATGAACCAGCCTCCAAATTTCAAAATACGCCATTACCCTTCCAAAGTAATTGGCATATTTGACTGCCTTTTCCTTTCTTAGAGTCTGTCTGACTTTCTAATCTTAAAGTCAATGTTCCATTCAACATGTTCTTCTGCATGCCATCTGAAAGAAGTAAATTAAAACAAGAGGAGAGACTATACCAGGAAGAATTCATTCATTGAGCCACTCAACAAATATTTATGGAATTCCTGCTGTAGGTCAGGCACTGTTCCAGGTACTGAATAAGGGGGACATAAGTGAAAAATCGCTGTTTTCATGGAGTTTCCATGTCAGTGCAGTAAGTCAATATAATAGACACACAAATATATAATATTCAGGTGATCAGAGCTACAGAGAAAAATAATGAATGTTGATGCATAGAAAGGCACAAGATGGAGAGTCTCAAGCAGAGACTCTCCAACTAAAGCAAAAGTGTGAGCTATTGGGGGGTTAGAATCAGCAGATAGAGTAGCCTTTCTTCTTCCTCCCATTTAAAAAACAATTGTTTAATATTTTGTTTTGTTTTTTTGAGAGAGACAGAGACAGAGGGTGAGTGGGGGAGGGGGAGAGAGAGAGACAGACAGACAGAATCCAAGGCAGGCTCCAGGCTCTGAGCTGTCAGCACAGAGCCCAATGCAGGGCTTGAACTCATGAACCGTGAGATCATGACCTGAGCTGAAGTTGGACACTTAACCAACTGAGCCACCCAGGTGCCCCTCTGATCTCAGCTTTTTGCCTACTTATATACATACAAAACATTTCTGGCTGCATTGTCTAATCTGGGAGGGAAACTACAGAGGGCGTGAAGAGAAAGGCAACTTTGATTGAGTACCTACTTGTGCCACAATATGTATATTTCCATTTTGTGAATCTGTGGGGCAACCCTCTGGTCTGTTGATCTGATCCTTATTTTACAGCTGGGGAAGCAAAAGCTCAGGGACATCAGGTAGTTCGGTGGACAAATGTTCTAGTTATTTATTGTTGCCTTACAAACTCCTGAATTTTGTGGCTTAAAATAACTATTATTTATGTTGCTCATAAATATGCAATTTGGGCAAGACTCAAAAGGGAAGGCTTATGTCTGTCCCCTGTGGCATCATTTGGGGAGCACAATTTAGGGCTAAGGATCCATATCCAAGATGACTCATTCCCATGGCTGGCAAGTTAGTGTTATTTATACAATTTATCCAATGACTGTCGGAGGGCCTGTGGGCCTTCTTTTCTCTCCATGCAGACTGGGCTTCCTCACAGCATAGTGACTGGGTTTCTAAAACAATGTTCTAAGAGAAGCATAAGATAGAAAAACATGGCATTATGATGGTGTAGTCTTGGAAGCCCATTATGCCCAGCTCTGCCTCTCACTAGTATTGGGTCCTTAGCAAACTGACATCACCCCAGAGGGAGGGCATTTTCCCAAATGACAGGTTTCTCTGCAACCATTTGTTTGGTCAACAAGCATTTCTGAGTGCCTCTAGCACAATAGAACTCTGCTCTGGAATCCAATTGCTTGACTTTGCATCCTAGCTCTCCCACTTGCTTGCTGACAAATTAGGAAGATTTACTCAATCTCTCTTTGCCTCAGTTTTATTAAATGTAAAGCATCAGGATTTAAGGAAAGTCCAGAGAACTTCTCATGTACCTAATAAGAGCACTAATTTCTATGCCTGCAATACCATCAGCTCAGCCCCAATTCCTTAAAAAATCAATCCCAAGAAGGAAGGTAAAATTAGAATTAATGGCCTACCTTCTCCAAAATTGCCATACATTTTATCTCCACAAGAGGTCCAAGACTTATATGATATCTTTTACAAGAATTCCTATTCCCTTATGTTTTTATATAACCCTGAATCTAATGCAAGCTCTCGTCTACCATTACCACCATCACCCTTGCCCCAGCAGAGCACCAAACTCTTCCACTCTTCCTTTTGGAATTCATGGGCATCATAAGGGCAAAAACAAAAACAAACAAACAAAAACTTCTTTTCTAAGCAATCTCCTCACCTTCTTTAAGGGGAAATGGTTTCCTAAAGCTCTTCTCTGCAGTAGCTGTTTCTTCGTTTCTCTTGTTTCTGTTTGTTTTGTTTTGTTTTGTTTTTTTACCACATCACCCCATGTGGTGAAGGGCTTTGTGGTAGGATAATCATCTTTCTTGATTTTTCTTACTGTGTCTAAATCATTTCTTTTCTCACCATCCCCAAATCCAATGTTCTTCAAAGCAAATGCCATAAGACTATATTGCCTGCCATCACTACACAACACAATCATCCATGGATACCATGCTTTTTCCTTACCATTCACTTGGGACTTTAGCACCTGCCTCAGTCAATAAGTTTTTCTCTGCTACTGTATCAGTCACTATGTTATCTGGTTTTACCACATGTACAGATAATCCACCCATTATCCTGGCCTCTAACAAAAAAATGTCCTTCCCTCTTCTAAAAGTCTTGTCTTTTATCCCATCTCTACCATGTACTTTTACAGCCATATTTTGGATCCTATCTTTTCAGCTTAGCACTGGTTCCAATAATTCTTTAGTTCATCAAGAATTTTAATCCACTTTTTTTCAACATTCCTCTCTTCCTTCTTCTTCCTCCTTACCTTGCTATGTAGGTAGGATTCTACAGTCTAATACTAATGACCAATCCTTTTCATAGTCCATCAATGACTTGACCTTTATTTCCTATGCAAACACAGTGGTTTGAAACAACACTCATTTGTTTATTTCACAGTTCTATAGGTCAGTGTTTTGTGGGTTCTTACTTGGAGACTCTGAGGAATTATCCACTTCTAAGCTCATTCAGATGTTGGCCAAACAATTCCATACAATTGTAGGACTGAGGTCCCATTTCTTTGCAGGCTGTTGGCTGGGAGCCACCCTTAGCCCCTAGAGGCCACTGTCTGGTCCTTGCATGTAGACCATCACATTTCAAAGCCAACAAGTTCCATTGAATCTTTCTCATACTTAGAATATCTCTAATCTCTTCTTCTATCTCTCTGCTTTTAATGTTTCATGTGTCTACATTGGGCCCACCTGGATTATGCAAGATAATCTTCTTATCTTAAATTCAGCTGATTAATAACCTTACATCTTCAAAGTTCCTTTATAGCAGGAGCTAGATTAATGCCTGATGGAATAACCAGGGGATAGGATCCTGGAGAGTCATCTTTAAAATTTTGCCTACCACCATCCATGTAACTTTTACATGACAAACTCTAACTCTGTTTAAACCTGGTTCTTGACCACTTTGCAGCTACTCCATAGCATCTCAGTATGGCTGAAGAAAAACATTCAATATTCTTACAGGGACATTCTGAATTTGTGATGGCAAACCTCAAGCAGGACTCAGCACAGTCCAACAATCATTCTGTGCTTCCCTAGGGACACCAGCATATAGAAGATGTTTAAGACATTGGGACTAATGAGCTCAACAATAGAGAGAATGTTGATAGAGAACAGAAGAGAGCTGATAATTGAGCTCCAAGGAAGTCCAATATTTAGAAGTCAGGAAGAAGGAGAATCAAACAAAAGGAACTGAAGAAAAAAAAGCAGCCACAAGTACAAGGAGAGTACAGTGATCTAGACAATAAATAAAGAAGGTGTCTTAGGAACTGGGGATTCATCAACTGTGTCAGATGTTGCCAAGAATTGGGAATTGTTCATTGGGTTTGGCATAATGTAGGTCCACAGTGACCCTGAGAAGTGGAATATTAGTAAATGGTAGGGGCAAAGTCTGACTGGAATGAGTTGAAGAGAAAATAGCTATTGGGGAAGTGAAGAGAGCAAGAGTGGACAACTTTCTAAGGAGTTTTGCTATAAAAATGAGCACAGAAATGGGGGCAGTGCTGTAGGGTTTTGTGGGATTTAAGAGCAAAGAAAGATTGGTGTGAAAGCAGAGGGGGGCGTTTGTATTGACTACTAGTTGGTGTGAAAACCCAAAAGAATCCACTTAGAAAATTTTAATTTCAGCTTTTCACTGTTAATATTTTCAAATTACTGAACATTGAATGTGTGGATACTTGCTTAGATCTTTATGCATTACTGGACAAGTTCTAGCACAGTGTAGAGTAAGAAGGCCATAACACATTACACTGTACCCAGGAGCCATATATCTTTTCCATGACAAAGTCCAGGGAGGATTTTTTTTTAATGGGAGAAATTCCTGTATTTTGTATTGTGAGGTTAGCAATGCAGCAAAGAGAGAAAAAGGATGCAGAACAGAAAGTACAATTGTAATTGGAAAGTCATAGAATAGGCAAGAGGGGATGAGATTGAGTGCATCCTGGGAGGTTGATATTAAATTAAAGCAAGGAGTTAAATAGGAGCAGGGAAGATGAATATTTGCATAAAAATGCAACAGATGACAAGATTTGATAATGGGGAAATACCATAGATTTCATCTGATTGCTTTGAATCTTCCTCCCAGTGAACTAGAAGTTGAAGCCATCATCTGGATATATAATATGAATAGAGTATTGAAGATTAGAAAAACATGTGAAATGCCATGTGGGGGCAGTGGAAGCATCCCATCTCAATCAGGCTTTGCCCCTACCATTTACTGATATTCCACTTCTCAGGGTCACTGTGGACCTCCACAATGCCAAACCCAATGAACAATTCCCAATTCTTGGCAGCATCTGACACAGTTGATGAATCGCCTGTTCTTAAGACACCTTCTTTATTTATCTTCCAGATCACTATAATCTCCTGGGTTTTCTTGTACTTGCACTTTTGGCTGTTCTTTTTTAGTTCCTTATGCTTGGTTCTCCTTCCTGACCTCTAAATATTGGACTTCCTCGGGGCTTAGTCGTCAGCTCTCTTCCATTCTCTATCAACATTCTCTCTATAGATGAGCTCATTAGTTCCAGTGTTTTAAACATCTTCTATATGCTGATGGCTCCCAGTTTTAGATTTCTAGTTCTGACATATCCCCTGAGCATTAAACTCATTTACCAATTGCTTACCCAACATCTCCACGTGGTTGTCTAATAAGTTTCTCAAAATTAGCATGTCTAATATAACACTCATGCTCCTCTCCATTTGCTCTCTCCTCTCCCCACCACAAGTCAGTTCTCTGCCTGTTTCATCTTCATCAATGTTACAATTCACCTATCTGCTCAGATCAAAACTGTGTTAGTCAGGGTTCTCCATAAGGCAGAACCAATTAGATGTGTAAACATGTAGAAAGAGAGATGTCTTTTAAAGAATTATTAGCTCAGGCAATTGTTGAGGGATAGCTAGCCTGAAATCTGTAGGGAAGGCCAATAGGCTAGAAACTTGGGGAGGAGTTGAGGTTGCAGCATAAGTCCAAACAGTCAGGAAGCAGAATTCCTTCTTCCTTGGGGAACCATAGTCTTTGCACTTAAGGCCTTCAACGATTAAAGGGTACTGCCTCACGTTATGAAGGGTAATCTACTTTACTCAGAGTCTATTGATTTAAATGTTAATCACATTAATCATGTTAATATTTATCTAAATGAAACTTAAATTTAAATGTTAATTTAAAAAGTATCTTCACATCAACATCTAGCCAAGCTGACATAAAATTAACCATCACCGTCCACCCCTTATCAACTTGACGTCCATATGCACCTTCTTAAATCATATTTAATCTCCAAACAAAGGCCATAAGCTCATACTTCTGCTTAACATGATAGAGATATCCTATGTACAACCAAAACACACTCATAGTTTTCCTAGAAAAGGATGCAAAGTCCTTAGGTGACATTCACTTTTCTTCTTTATATCTTGTACTTAAATACTGTAATGTAAAATCTGTACATCTTATCTTATGTGATATGATAAAGAGAGAAAAGGGAAAAAAACAAATATATTATATATATTATTTATGTTTATTATATATATTCATATATATTTATTAAATATTATGTATATGTAATATTTTTGGTGTCAATGCAGAGCTTGTGTCCAATAATCTTAAACGGTCGCTATTTTTAGTTCTCCCTTGTAGGAGGCCCATAGGCAGCAACCATGGCACCCATTCAGAATGACATGATCCTGAAGCGTGACTTCCACAAGGACAGGCCAGGGCACTTGGCCATGTGGTTCAACCAGCTGGTGCAGAAGATCCACAAATACAAGACCTGAGAAGCCAAGGCATGCCACAATGCCCAATGCCCTGCATGTGGGCCCATCCAGCCCACTGTGAGGTGCCCTATGGTGAGGTATCACACCAAAGTGCAAGCTGGCAGGGGCTTCAGCTTGGAAGAGTTAAAGGGTGGAAGGGTGGCTGGCATTCACAAGAAGGTGGCACAGGCCATTGGGATCAGTAGATCCAAGAAGGTGGAACAAGTCCACTAAATCTCTGCAGGCCAATGTGCAGCAGCTGAAGGAATACCACTCCAAGCTCATCCTCTCCCCCCAGGAAGCCCTCAGCCTCCAGGAAAGAAGACAACTCTTCTGAAGAACTCAGATTGGCTACCCAGCTGACAAGACTGGTCATGCCTATAGGGAATGCCTATAAGAAGGAGAAAGCCAGAGTCATTATAAAGGAGAAGAACTTCAAGACCTTTGCCAGTGTTAGCATGACTCATGCCAATGCCAGGCTCTTTGGCATCCAGGCAAAAAAGACCAAGGAAGCTACAGAACAGGATGTTGAAAAGAAAAAGTGCCACTGACAAGTTGTGGAAAAAAAGGGCATTATTTTATTTTCCTCAGTACATAGTCACCTTGATAAAAGGCCATATATCCCTTTGGAATACACTGAGAGAAATATTAACAGTATACATTTTTGACAGTGTGGTGAGGTCCTTCCACAAGGGGAACTGTCCTCTCTTTCCTTCAGTTCAAGGGGTTCTTAGTCTCTATAAACTGGCTCGAGTTTAGGAATTATGGGTCTGTGATTCTGCTTTTATAATTCAAATTTGTCTCTTGTTCCTGTGACCTAGATCTCTCTGCATATACAAATCAAGTAAGAATTTAGTAGACTTACCATGTGTTTTACTCCTAGAAATACCATGATCAACTAGCCAATACTGTAGGTCTCTGAAAGTCATAATATTCTGACTGCTGCTTTGATTCTGCTGTCCATTATAGTAACCATGCCCACCTTGCCTTTGGTGATTAAATAGCACCACTTGGCCTCTGACATCTTGGGATTCAATTACTTCCATTGCATTTAGGTTTTCCAATTCAGTGACAGATGTCCCCACTATAATTTCTGACTTAGAAGATCAGGGGCACCTGGGCGGCTCAGTAAGTTAGGCATCTGATTTCAGCTCAGGTCATGGTCTCACAGTTCTTAAGTTCGAGCCGCACGTCAGGCTCTGTGCTGACAGCTTGGAGCCTGCTTCAAATTCTGCCTCTCTCTCTCTTTCTCTCTCTCTCTGCCTCTACCACTCACACTCTGTCTCTCTCTCTCTCAAAAATAAATATTAGGAAAAAAAAAAAAAAGAAAATCACAGAGCTCCTCAAGAATGTTGGGGCTCCCCTCACAAACTTGTTGTTCATAGTCATAGTGAAAATTATGTCCTTTGTACCCTCCTAGGCTGGATGAGCATATCTTAAATGATAAATCCACTCTAACATTCCAGTCTCCCTAAGCTTTTGAATCTCCTTCTTTCTAGTTTATCAAGGCAGTTCTGGCATTTCAGTTCATTTAGTGTCAGTCACCTGTTGGTTTGTGTTTCGGGTAGCCAACCAACCAACCAGTTAGAGCTTTTTCCAACCCTCTAAGTTGCAGCATTAAATCCAGATCTCTGCTTAGTGGGCCTAAATAAATTCTGCCTGATCCAATTTTATGGTATTTCTACCACTATGCCACACCTTTAATATTTACTCCTACCCACATTTCTTGGATTTCTCTTTATATAAATTGGAAAAATCAAGTAGTTCTTGTGGAGTGTACTCCACCTATTTATGGGTTACACTTTGTACCTCACCACTAGGGGCCTACAGGAACTTGAGTCCAGTGATAAATCTAGAAGCAAAGAGGAGTGGTGGGGGTAGGTTCTGAGGAGAATCAGCAGTGTCTTGTAAGGCAACTACCTTAGGGGAGGCCATTACAATTTGTTCAGGCAGAGGAGGGTTAATCTCAGATAAGGATGGAGTGGTTGCTTCTACTGGCAAAGAAGACTCATGGGAGTTTACGGGTTCAATGTCCCCAGCTTTATCAGGATCTTCCCATATGTCCCCAATCAAATTTTCAGGATCTCATTCCTTCCCAATCTATGCCCTCACTTTAATAGCAGACACCCTGTGAGGTTGAAAATTCAATTTGCATTGTAATTCAACCACTTGCGGGATTGAGACTCTGAGTTTAGTTTTCAGCAATCTCAGCTCTTTGGCTACAGGTGATAAGGGTTTCTTTCAGGACAGACAGAGATACTTTTAGGTCATTTATGCAGCACATGATCTGGGAATTTTTTATCCTTTTATTTCCTTTTATTTCCTCATCCTTTTATTTCCTCACTTTGTCCAGTGCAATTAGGAGCAACTAGCCAATCTCATGCTCATTATTTTGATAAAAATGTTCTAAAATATTAAAAACATGGTCACTCAGAAACTTGCCTAAGAGTTTGATTAGGAGTATCCAATGGCGATACTTCATGAACCTCTACTATCACATCACACCACAGACTATCCATGCTCTGTTTACTAATGGAGTAGTCATCAGTGCCTTTGATTTAGTAAGATTAGAGAACCAATTCCAAAAGCTGGGCACCATGCTCCAGCTAACTTGACGCATAAAATTAAGCATTATAAAAACCTACAATCCTTAACGTTTTTCATTCTTACCACATTTGATCCATCAACTCCACTTTCAGAGTATACCCTGCGTCTCATCATTTATCACATTCAACATTGTTGCCATCCTCATCCAAACCATCATCATCTCTCACTCTTAAAATAGTCTTTTTGCTTTCTTCTTTCACTCTGCCTTCTATCCCACTGGTCCTATATATACTCTGAGTCTGTAATTTATGCAACAACCAAAATCGTTTATTTGAGATCTAAATTTAATCATTTCACTCATCAGCTCCAAAACTCCAGTGGCCCTATCAAACGCAAAAGTAAAACTCAAACTTCCTATTGTTTACAACTCTCTGCAGTCTGACCCTGCCTCTTTCTCTGATTTTACTTCCATATTCATCAGCATTTTTATTAACTTCCTAATTTCCAACTATAGGTGTGTGTGTGGTTTTTTTTAATGTTTCTTAATGTTTATTTATTTTTGAGAGAGGGAGACACAGAATCTGAACCAGTGAGCAGAGCCCGATGCGGGGCTAGGACTCACAGACCACGTGATTATGACCTAAGCTGAAGCCAGATGCTTAACTGACTGAGTCACTCAGGCACCCATCAACTGAAGGTGTTTTTGTTCCTTTTGCCTGGAAACCTCCTCTCCCAGATGTTTATATGGCTCCATTCAGATCCTTGCTCAGAAGTCACCTCTTCAAAGTCCTTTCAGGGTCACTCTATTAAAATTAAACATTATACACTATTCTCCTACCCTGATTAACATTTCTTCATCACCCTTATCACTGTTTAGCATATTATATGTGTATTTGTTTGATGTCTCCCTTACCAACTAGAATAAAACCTCCAAGGGGACAAGGGCTTGCATGCTTTGTGTCCTGCCAAATCCCAAAGCCCTAGAACTATATCTAATGTACAGTAATGCACAATCATATTCGTCAAATAAATGAATGGTAGTAATAACAGTACCCTAAGGTTAGTACTTATAAGGTTGTTTAGATGGTTAAATTTGATAATACACATATGCCAAAGACTGCTAATTATCTTCTAATGTCACTTCTTCTTTCCTTCTTGCCTAATAGAATCCCCAATTTTTATTTAGTCATATGGTTTCAGTCACTCTGAACTAGTCCCATGCCTGGAATCAGACTGCAACCACTGTTGCACCCACCACCTCATGTTGCCTCTGGACCATGGACCCCACAGTGAACAAGCTTCGGGCCTTGGTGAAAATGTGCAGGCAGGATCTGAGTATTCTGCACACTGAGGAAATGCACTTCCTGCATGAATGGGTGGAGAGCATGGGGGTAAAATACCACCTGCTATTTATAAAACTAAATCAGAAGACTATATCAAAGAAGAAAAAACAGTAAGAAGGAGGAGGAAAATGAAGACAGATGAATCATAAAGTGGGGAAAGTGGTCTAAAAGTTTACAGTGAAGTGTGATTGAACCAGATACTTATGCCCCTCAAGAAATGGGAGATGAAAATGTAGAGATGACTGAGGAAATGATGGATATGGCAAATGATAAAAATGTAGCTGCCAATGATGCCCTAAGTGATGGTGAACTACAGAAAGCCATTGACTTGTTCACAGATGCTATTAAGCTGAATGCTTGCTTGGGCACTCTGTATGCCAAGAGAGCCAGTGTCTTCATCAAATTACAGAAGCCAAATAAATACTGCCACCCAAGACTGTGACAGAGCTATAGAAATAAATCCTGATTCAGCTCAACCTTACAAGCAACAAGGGAAAACATACAGACTTCTAGGCCATTGGGAAGAAGCAGCACGTGATCTTGCCCTTCCTTGTAAACTGAATTATGATGAAGATGCTAGTGTAATGAGGAGAGAAATTCAACTGAGGACCCAGAAAACTGCTGGACATCAGAGAAAGTAGAAGAGAAAATGTGAAAAGTGAGAGATCAAAGAAAAAGTAGAAAGGGTTAAGAAGGCTTGGAAAGAACATGAGAGAGCCTAGAGGAAAGAAGAAGCCAGAGGACTATCAGGAGCTCAGGATGGCTCTTTCCCAGGTGGCTTTCCTAGGGGGATGCCTGGAATGACAGGGGGCAAGCCTGGAATGTCAGGAATGCCTGGGCTCAGTGAAATTCTTAGTGATCCAGAGGTTCTTGCAGGAATGCAGGATCCAGAAGTTATCATGGCCTTCCAGCATGTGGCCCAGAACCCAGCAAATATATAAAAATATCAGAGCAACCCAAAGGTTATGAATCTCATCAGTAAATTGTCAGCCAAATTTGGAGGTCAAGAATAATGCCCTTCTGACAAATAAAGCCCTTGCTGAAGGATAAGCAACTTAGATCACCTAATGGACGTCACAATAACACAAACCAGCGTACCTCTGGCATTCTCATGGAGAAAGCTGGGGTGCTGTGAAGATAATCCCTACCCCTCTGCCCAATATGCAACTGAGACATTTTACAGTGGTTTCCCATTGGGGTATTCATTCAGATAATATTTTCCTACTAGGAATGACAAACTTTAAACACTTCTTAAGTCTTAAAAATATTTGAAAACCATTTAAGAGGGTGTGTTAATCCCTACATTTTTCCTTACTAATCATTTCAGTTTTTTTTTTCCTCTTTGGCTTAATTGGGCAAGGAAGATATTTCAGTATGGAAGATGTATTGCTTAGTCTGAGTGAAATAAAGGTTTATTAGCAGGGGGCAAATCTCACATTTAAACACATAAAGTTTAAATTGGTTACTGAGGCATTTTGACTTCTTTTTAAATGCTTTATTTTTAAAACATGATTTATTTGATAAAATCACTGGGGCCACCAGTATTGCAGTAGGACCTGGGTAAGGACCAGAAGTACTTGACAAGGCAGCAGAAACCTTACTCCCTTTATAGAGCATGCATCCTTGTGCAGATGCATTGAAATATTGCACTGTGGTTAAGGGATGGTTTTTATAGTGCTGCAGTAGAGTTGGATTATTTAGCTGTGTTCTTGTCTGATACAGAAAATGAACATTTCACATCATTTGCACACAAAAAAGACTCCATTTCCCACCATGCCTTTCAGTTAAGAATGCTCATGTGACTAGTTTCAGCCAATATGGCATAAGCAAAGTTCCACATGAAACTTCTGAGAAGAGATCTTAAAAGAAGTAGGTGAAGAGGAGGAGTTAGTCCCCCTTCTCTTTCTTGGCTGACAGCAATTCAGGCATGATGGCTGGATCTCCAGAAGCTCTAACATCCATCTTGAAGCATGAGATGACCTTCAGAATAGAATTCTACCATGGAGGATCATAAGATACAAAGAGCCTGGGGTTTTGCTACCACAGAGTGACATATTATGTCTAGCCTCTGAACTTCTTGACTGTGAGGAAAAAAGTAGACTTCTTTCATTCTTAACTCATTATTTTGAGATTTTCTGTTTCTTTCAAACAAGAAACAATTTTAACATGTAAGTGAATAAGACAAACTTTGGACTATAAAACCTTAATAAGTATTGTCTTTTAGTTGGTACTACTGTCATTATTTAAAAAAAAATTTTTTTTTAATGTTTATTTACTTTTGAGAGAGAGACAGAGAGTGAGTGGGTAGGGGGAGAGAGAGAGGGAGACACAGGATCTGAAGCAGGCTCCAGGCTCCAAGCTGTCAGCACAGAGCCCGATGTGGGGCTCGAACTCACAAACCGTGAGATCATGACCTGAGCCAAAGTCAGATGCTTAACCGACTGAACCACCCAGGCACCCCTACTGTCATTATTTTTTTTTCTGTTTCTGTATCTCCTTCTTAGCATTGTTGTTATTTTTATATGCTGTATACTGTACCAAATTTTAGGAATATGGGCAAGAATAAAATAGAGCTTTGATTTAAAGGACATTGTGTTTTGGGAAGGGTGGAGATAAAATGACAGTACAATGTGAAATGTGCTTTAATGCTTTAATAAAAACATGCTATGGGAACACATAGGAAGGAAAGCATAAGTCTTCCAGGAGGAGTAGAGGCAGATTCATTGCAGAAGACATAAATCTTGAAACAAGATGTAAATATGTATAGCAAACTATCATGAGGACAGAACGTTGGGGAGGGCAGAAAGAAAAGCAAAAGAAATGACTGCATATGGGCTTCCCTATCTGGTGAGCAGGAGTAATTTGGACCTTACCAAAAAAAGTAAAGCTGAGACTCTAAGCTTTATTGACTCTAAGAAAGCTGAGACTCTTATCTTACCCAATATTTCATTGCAAATGTGAAGTCACTGTATTAAACAAACAAACAAACATTAGCATCAGTTTGATAGATTACAAGATGGGTTGGTATCTTAGAAAGCAAAGAGGTGATTTCCAGATGGAATGTATATAATCAGGTCTATTAAAAGAAATGGCATATCTTTGTTGGGCTTTTTGGGGGATAGAGGTGGAGGAAAGAGGTGGGGAGGTAGCAGGAGAGAATATATAAATGTATAAAATTAGAAAGTTCTTCCAAGGCAAGGATAGCCACTTAAGGTTCTTAAGGCAACAATTTTTAAAGTAGTTTCTAAAAATTAAACTGTAAGTACTCCCTAGTCTGTTCTTTATATTGACAAGCAATAAGGAGCTTAGGATAGTATTCATTTGACTTTATTTTTCAAGGCAATTTTTTTAATAAATTTAAAAATCCTCATCCTAACCTCCACTGTATGTTTTTGTAGTGCAAGTCAGAGGGTAAAGGAAGGAGAACTAAGACAGGAAAACAAGGATAAACAGTTGGGGATTTCCTGCTTAAGACATCTTTACTGCTGCAACCTCAGTGCTTCTGCTGATTCCTAATTTGGACCCTCAGGATTCTTGACATTGTCTGTTTAACCTCCCGAAACTAAGCTGACCTTAAATTTTCTCCTGGAATTTCCTTTTACCTCTAACACTAGATTTAGCATTTATTCACAGCTTCTCTAATACTCACTCTTGATTTTTTATCTTGATACCCTGTCCCACTAGCAAATTATTTTAAAAGTAATTTTTAATATGTCTCAGAGCCAAGTGTACTCTGAAAATGCAATGGAAATCTATTTAAAACTATTAGTTGATCTATAAAAGTCTGATTTACAGATACTAAATTTCAAGAATGACTGTATAATAAAAACAAAACAAAGTAAACAAAACAAACAAAAATACTCCATAAGGCAACTGTTAAAGGAATTGATTTCTGGGACTGAAGGGAAGGGAAAACAACATTTGCTTAATATTAACCTATTATAATGTATTCTTCACCTCAGCTTCTCTTTGCCACATTTTAAAGCCGCAACCCTTTTTACTGACCATATAATTCAAATCTTTCTTTGGAGAAATATGCAATAGTTGGTAATTGCATGCATTCTAAAGCATCTCATTTTATGCCCCCCAAATGTATGATTTACTTTGAATGATAAATATGGCTATGAAATGGAGTGTTTCCGGCATTCACAGATCAAATGTAACTAGGGAGAAATAACTCAGATGCATCCTGATGTTTTATATTTCCATGCACTAATATTTGCTTCACACCATATGTCACAGTAACACAAGAATGTGATAAAGTAGAACAGCCCAGTGGTTCTCTCTTCCAACATCTGGTCTTCTGAGGAAGTCTAGCACTTTAGAGATTCATGTTTAAATCCCCAGATAGGTGGGATAATCAAATGCCTTGGTGAGAGGAAGCAAGGGAGTACTGGAAAGTCTTCTTCCTATTATCAAATTAGCATCAGTGAATACTGTAATAATCTCAATTGAATTAAACAAACAGACCTAGTAGTCCAGTGGACGCTCCCTGAAAAGCCACACACAATGTCCATTCCCAGAGCAGTAAAGAAAACCAGATGTTAGCTTTTAAAATAGTGGCCATTCGTCAAGCCTTCTGACTCTTTGTTTTGTTCAAAGCAGCCGACCCTGGAGGGACCACAGCTACCTAAGGAACAATGGCAAAATCATCTTCCTAACGCTGGCATGGCCAGTCTCCACAGAAAAAGATCAAGACCACATCAGCTAAATTGATAGGATTCGCAACACATACTTATCTCTCCAATCCTTTATAAAAAAGGGGGGGGGGAATATGCTTTCATATTTCCTACTCCCTTTCAGGAGTAAATTAACTATATTTGTTCTCTTCATTTCCTCATATGCTCCTTGTTCTTCATGTGGGCACAATATGGCTACCATCCCTACCATTTCATAGAAGCTACCCACTGAGTTCCCAAATGGCGACCATATAAGTGAAATTTCACATACCCTTTCATTCTTTATTTTCTATCACCACAACATTTAATATTGTTGGCTGCTCTCTCTTCTTGGAATATTGTTTACTTCATGAAATGCCAACTCTCTGCTTTTGTAATCACTCTCTTTAAGTCTTTTTATTATTATTATTATTTACTTTTTCTAGACACACACATTTTGATGTTTGGCAAACCTTCATCTTAGGCCTGTTTGTCTGCATCTCGTCCTGGATGATCTATTTCTCTCCCAAAATTCCAGGCCCTAATCATTTGTGTGCTGCGTGTGCTGGTATCCTCATTTGCTCCTCCAGGTCTATTGTCCACTCTTCTCTACCCTGTTCTATGCTGTGGGAAACTGACCTCTTACGATGTGCATCATCAGTTCTTTGGTTGGTGGTTTACTTTTGTCAAGGAAAATACCAGTAGGAAAGTAGATAGTAGGAGGGGAGAGGTAAGATATTAACATTTTTCTGGATCCTTCCCTGCCAGGCTCTGGGTTACCAGTGGTTGCATTGCTGTACCAGAGACCATTCCTGTTAGGCAGCTTTCTCCTACAGCTATAGCTCTTGTAGTTTCCAGTAGCTTCTCCTTTCTCTTTCCCCTCAAGCCTAGAGGTGGTAGCAGCTTTCAGTTGTTGCTCATTCCAGAGTACCTCCTCACTCTTGCTGTGTTCCTGAACCCAGCCAATAACTCTGTAGAAAGTTCATTAAGGGCTTTTCTAGTGACCTCTTTCCAATACACCATCTATTTTGCTGTCAAAACTCTGACCCACCCTATGAAATTACCTTACTCTCTATCTCAAGTTCATCTTTCTTGCCTGAGATCAAGATCCATAACACTGACTACTGTGGCTACTAACAAGCCCATCTGAATTTTATGGAATATTTAAATACTAACATGAACAGCAATGAACACATCAGCTTCTCCTGCTCTTTGTATATTTCCCTACTCAGCAAATGACATTGCTATTTTCAAAGCTCAGTTTTTCAAGCCAGAACATGGAAGTCACCTTTACCCCTCTCTCTTTCCTTCACTTCTATTTTTCCAGTGAAATGCTAAGTTTTACTGAGTCTGCTCTAAATATTTCTTGAACCCAGTCATTTCCCTCATTCTCATTGCTTTTTTGCTAAACTGGACTACCTTCAACTTTTGTCTGCTTGTCCCTATGATACATTTTCCACAGGGAAGCAAGATTTTTCCAAAAGTCAACTTTCATTATGTCGAAATTCTATTTAAAAAGTCCTTAAAATGGACTTTTCCTTTGGATAAAATCTGGGCTCCTTACCATGGTTATGTGCTCACCCACTACCTGATCTATGCAGTGGTATACCATTTATTATACTTTATTGTAATTTATTTAAATGTCACCTGCCTCCATTTAGAGTGAAAGTCCATAGGTTAGGTATTAGGATTGAATTGTATTCCTCTAAAATTTGTATGTTGAAGTTCTAATTCCCAGTACCTCAGAATGTGACTTTATTTGGAAATAGGGTCATTGAATATATAATTAGTTAAAATGAGGTCATACTGGAGTAGGGTAGGTTTCTAATCCAATATGACTGGTTTCCTTAGAAAAAGAGGAATTTGGGGGATCCTGGGTGGCTCAGCTGGTTAATCTGACTCTTGATTTGGCTCAGGTCATGATCTCACAGTTAGTGAGTTCAAGCCCCACATCAGTCTCTGCCCTTACAGTGTGAAGCTTCCTTGGGATTCTCTCTCTCTCCCTCTCTCTCTCTCTGCCCCTCCCCATTCATGTACACACTCTCTCGCTCTCTCTCTCAAAATAAATAAATGAACTTTAAAAAACAAGAGGCAAATTTGGACACAAACATAGACACATGTACAGGGAAATTGATATAAAGAGACAGGGGGAGATGTCCATCTACAAGCCCAGAAAGGAAGCCTGGAACAGATCCTTCCCTCACAACCATTAGAAGGAATTAATGTGTCAACACCTTTATTTTAGACTTCTAGCCTCCAAAAGTATGAGTCTATAAATTTCTTTTGTTTAAGCCACCTAGTTGTGATACTTCTCTAGCAAACTGATATAGCCAGGAACATGTCTGTCTTGATTATTGTGGTACACTAAGTCTCTGACAGTGTCTCAAACATGCACAGTAGGTATTCTATAAATATTTATTGAATAATTTAATGAATTCCTGTAATTACTGTAAAGTAAAATTATATATTGGGCAGGTAGAACAGACCAATTTGATGGAGCTTAATTATTGAAGTATCAAGAATATCTCATTAAAACCTGAATCCAAATTAAAAATTTAAGGACAATGCTTTAGTCAAACCTCATCACATTCAATATTAATTAATCAAGCAAGAAAATACGGTAAATTTTCCATCAGAAAAAAAATGATAAGGGCCATTACTAAGCTAGAATAATAACTTATTTTTAAAATACTATATCAAAAAATAAAATAAAACAATAAAATACCATATCAGCTTTCCCTTATTCCATTCATAAGCTGTTTAGATTTTACTTAACTAAATAATAGAATCATTATTGTCATTTAGGGACTTACACATAGACGGTGGAAGACTTTGAATGGGTCCTTTGTCATTTTTACTTATATCTGAGGCACCAGGCTAGAAGGGTTATTTAGTTGCTACTTTTTGAGTTTATCTTTTCCTAAGTCAAAGCTGAGAGTTTCAACACCCCCAACAGAGTATTTATGGGCTGAAGTTCGGAAACTCTGTTAAAATTTCATGAATCTGAATCGAATATATTGGTTCATTCAGCTTTCCTTACTGCTCCTAAGGTTCAGATGGTTCAGCTGAGACATGGCCTGTGGATTTCTTAATGAATAGTGAATACTGTAAGTTTGTGTATACTCCCCCAAAATCACATCGCTTAACACAATATCACATGTTAAACTTAGCTAATATCTTGAAAATCAGAGCCTTCGTGTCCTTTGGAGTACCACAGGTCAACATGTCACAAATGAAATAATCCTCTTTACTTAAATAAAGACTAGTCATGGGGCGCCTGGGTGGCGCAGTCGGTTAAGCGTCCGACTTCAGCCAGGTCACGATCTCGCGGTCCGTGAGTTCGAGCCCCGCATCGGGCTCTGTGCTGACCGCTCAGAGCCTGGAGCCTTGTTTCCGATTCTGTGTCTCCCTCTCTCTCTGCCCCTCCCCTGTTCATGCTCTGTCTCTCTCTGTCCCAAAAATAAATAAACGTTGAAAGACTAGTCATGGTGATAAGTGGTCAATATAATTTGAATTGAATTATATCCTAAATAGTTAAGTCTAGAAAAATCAGCAGCCTAATAAAACTCATTAGTATTGACTTTGTACTTGATGACATCAATGATCTTTCAATTTTTATTCTTCAGGTGTAAAATCACATACATGACATTCATGTATGTCTTATGAAATGTCATCAAGCTTTTTCCTTCAAAGAATGGAAAGTACTTAAATTTAGCCTCTTAATTTTTTTATCTTTATTTTTGAGAGAGAGAGAGAGAGAGAGAGAGAGAGAGCACATGAGCAGGGACAAGGGAGAGAAAGAGAGAATCCCAAGCAGCATGGAGCCCAATTAGGGGCTCGATCCCACAACCGGATCATGACCTGAGCTAAAATCAAGAGTTGGAAGCTCAACTGACTAAGCCACTCAGACACCCTGAATTTAGACACTTTAAATAGCATTTCTTTCTTATTAACTACTATTTTATATATCCACAGCACAAGTCAAGCCGTTAAGTGCATTTGATATTTACCATGTCATACTAAGATAATTCTATAACCCTAGTCAAGTCTTCCATGAAGAGAAACTAAATGATCAGAATCTGGCACTTTCTTTAAATAATGAATCAGTTTGCACCATGTGGCTAGCTCTCAAGCAGAGAAGTCCTCACTTGCTGGCATATTCTTGGCCTATATCCAACTCTGTCTCATCTGAAATGGAATTCTTTTTCTTAAAATGTTATTTGAATCATCATTTTCTTGAGTACCCCAGGCCCTTTCTCTGATGAGTGACCATCAAATTTGGCTACTATACCCAGCTATGCACATGACCCCTCATATGGTATCACTCTTCCTCTAGCCATGCAGATTTCACTCTTAACTTGAGCAATTCAGATCCCTATACCTTATCACACCATCAGTATGTAGGCAGAGATTTATGTAGTCCAGGAAATGGGAAATAAGATAATAATGAAAGAAGTATAGTTTGCTTTTGTTACTAATCTTGGGCTCCCTTCTCTACATCCATGGACCCTTAGGATCCGGGTTCACAAATTCATGGATATATGTTGATGCCATAATGGTTTCTCCATGGACTCCTACCTGAGTCAGAGTATATAATTTTAAAAAGTTTGTAAGTGTTATAGAATGCTTCTTCCATCAAAAAATATTTTATAATCTTCTCCCTCTTTTAGCCTTCTATCATCATAGCAATTAGAAGACTGATTAGTACACTGCTGCCTGGGACACAAATTGGGAGATAATTGTCCTTGAAAATCTTCTAGCTTAATCCTTGTTGGAGCCATTAGAAATTTGGTTTTCTATTACTTGCAAATAAATGATTTCTAGAAAGTCATCTAATTCAGTCTTTCATATCAAAGAAACTCTAATCCTATTTTAAGATTTTAAGAGTTAGGGGAAGGAGACAAAGACAGGCAAAGGAGAAGAGCAGAAAAGGAATCTGAATGACTAATTGACAATTTCTTGTGTCTTTGAAACACCAGGGCCAGTTTAACATTTTGCAATATTGTCACATTAAGTATCTTGGTCTCCTCATGATTCAACTGGTGTTTTCAGGTAGCTTATCAAGGTATCCATGAAGTGATCACTAAATCATTGCATCTAATCAGCATGAAATAAAATTATTGTTTTTTTTTTTTTTAATTTATTTTTTTTCAACGTTTTTTTATTTATTTTTGGGACAGAGAGAGACAGAGCATGAACGGGGGAGGGGCAGAGAGAGAGGGAGACACAGAATCGGAAACAGGCTCCAGGCTCTGAGCCATCAGCCCAGAGCCTGACGCGGGGCTCGAACTCACGGACCGCGAGATCGTGACCTGGCTGAAGTCGGACGCTCAACCGACTGCGCCACCCAGGCGCCCCTAAAATTATTGTTTTTAAAGATCCTTAAATATTCTTAATTCTGAGCATTCGGAGCTTAAAAAAATACATCCAAAGAATACATTGTTTTTAAGTTTTGATATGAATTAGCAGAAAACAGATTCTGACACTGACCTAAGCTATTAACAAAAAAATTTAAGTATCAATGAATAAAAGTGGAGCATAGATAAGGATGTTTATTATATCTTTTAAAAGAAACACCTTCATCCAGTGAAGAAATGGGCAGAAAACATGAATAGACACTTCTCTAAAGAAGACATCCAGATGGCCAACAGGCACATGAAAAGATGCTCAACATCGCTCCTCATCAGGGAAATTCAAATCAAAACCACATTCAGATATCACCTCACGCCAGTCAGAGTGGCTAAAATGAACAAATCAGGAGACTATAGATGCTGGAGAGGATGTGGAGAAATGGGAACCCTCTTGCACTGTTGGTGGGAATGCAAACTGGTGCAGGCGCTCTGGAAACAGTGTGGAGGTTCCTCAAAAAATTAAAAATAGATCTACCCTATGACCCAGCAATAACACTGCTAGGAATTTACCCCAGGGATACAGGAGTGCTGATGCATAGGGGCACTTGTACCCCAATGTTTATAGCAGCACTCTCAACAATAGCCAAATCATGGAAAGAGCCTAAATGTCCATCAACTGACGAATGGATAAAGAAATTGTGCTTTATATATACAATGGAATACACGGGGCAATGAGAATGAATGAAATATGGCCTTTTGTAGCAACGTGGATGGAACTGGAGAGTGTTATGCTAAGTGAAATAAGTCATACAGAGAAAGACAGATACCATATGTTTTCACTATTATGTGGATCCTGAGAAACTTAACAGAAGCCCATGGGGGAGGGGAAGAAAAAAAAAAAAGAGAATAGAGAGGGAGAGAGCCAAAGCATAAGACACTCTTAAAAACTGGGAACAAACTGAGGGTTGATGGGGGGTGGGAGGGAGGGAAGGGTGGGTGATGGGTATTGAGGAGGGCACCTTTTGGGATGAGTACTGGGTGTTGTATGGAAACCAATTTGACAATAATTTTCATATTAAAAAAACACCCTCAGCTTATTAATCTTCTAATCAAAAATATTCACAATTGTATCTAAGAGAAACGATAAGTTATTAATAATCATACATTTAGAAGACTTTGAAAAAAAAGGGAAACATTTTCTAGTGGAGCAAATTCTTCAAAATGCAGGTAAATGTGATCTAGCAAAAACATCGCGAACTCAGGCCTTTTATAAATACATACATATAATTTCATATTTACCTTTTAATAAAACATTGGAAGGTCAGAATGACAAAATGTGCCAGAACTACAGTTCATATTTAGAGGAATAATGATCGTATCTTTCCATGCTTCTTTTAGATTGACATTGGAATAGTTATACAACAGTCCACAAATCGATAATACACTATATACATATGCCTTGTTAGAATATCAAACCCTAAAAGTCTGTTCATACTTTGGTTGGTCAACATTACCCTTAATTTTCTTGAAAAAGCCACACACACACACACACACACACACACACACACACACACACAAACCAAAAAAACAACAACAAAAAAACAAAAACAAGCAATTTTCTCCCTTCCATGTTGGCTTCCTAAATAATGTCTGCATGGAGCCTGCAGGGTAACTTAGGAATTGGAACTCTTTTTCAATTAGTAAAGGAAAATCAAAGAGAATTTCCAGTAGTGACTCAATTAATCCAAGCACAGCAGGGAGTAACATCCTAATAGTTGGAATAAGAAATGGTGGGAGGATGCCTAAAATACATTTCTAATTCCAAAGCTTGAAAACTGAGTGGCCTAAGGCAATTTTACCTGCCTACCAGTCCTTCATGTTTCCCCATTGTCAAAATAAAAAAACTGAAATTTAGTTTCATCATGTAGCAAGTGTTCAGAATATTTACATACTCTACTAACAGGGTTCATAGAGCACCACAAAGAAGGGGCCGAGAGACTGACAAGACTATTAATTGCTAGTTATGTCCTAAGTTAAGTTTGTACACCTCAGGTCTTCATTGATGTCAAGAATATTTTCACATCTGTCTTCAATTCTCAGATATTTCTACTTTTCAGGATGGGGAGATATTTATCAATGTACCTGAGACAGTTTTGATAGCCTAAGTTTCAGTTTTAAACCTCTCTTGAGAGGCTCTCACATCTTGCAGGTTCACCTAGGCTGATTCCAAGGAAGTCTCTTGAGTAACTATCCTCGGGCCATCTGCATGCATTTTAGCTTCTAGCTGAGATTCCACTGAGTTAACAGTTTGTTAAAATTGTTTTTAGAAATATGTTCCTGAGTGGCAAAGCTCCAAATAACATCTAAATTATCATTTGTGAGGCATGAAGGGGAGTGTGGCTGTCTCCACCACGTCCCCCACAGGCCAAGGTCCACCCTGACAAAACACAGGGTGAAGCTCTCATCACACAGGAAATACACAATACCTACAGCAGCTTCAACTCAGACGCAATGTGACAGCAGAGCTACAGGGTAAACACAGCTCATTAGGACAGTGGAGTTTTGCTTGCTTCCTCTTCCCATCTTTTCATTTTCCAATCAAAATGCAGATTAAATTTCATCATACACTACAGGTGCTTTGAAAGTTCAAACTGGTCCCAATAGAACCTACTGAGTAATATTATTTTACGTTTATTGCTATGTAGAAAGAGTCATGCTAATTTTCTGTTTTTGACTCTTCACACATATTCTTTCTTCTGTTTGGAATGTCTTTCCTCCTCTCAACTTGGGTAAAGTCCAATCCTAAAGGAAGAAAGTCTTCCTTGGGAACCTTGTGCCCTCCCCAGGTAATTTGAGTACCCATCTACGGACACCCAGGCCCTCCTGTGGCTCCTATTTCAAGGCACTTTTCCCACAATGTTTGGGTCACTCTCTGGATCACTAGATTGTAACCTCCCTGAAGTAGAGAACAGATGGCATTACCTTAGTGTCAACAGGGTCTTTAGCACAATTCCTAACACGGAGGTATATACTAAAATAAGCATGTTTATTGAATTAATATACCTAGCACTATCCAGCAATAAATGTTGTCAGTGACTAACAGGATTTAGATTCATATATTCTATGTAATTACTTCAGCATTTTCAACACACACACTAGCATGTAGATAATAGATTATCTTTAAACTCATCCTTTTCTTAGATTGTCCTCTGACTCAAATGTGCTTTCTTGTAGCCGTAATGTATTCTCATTTATCTTTTTTATTAGACTTTGAAAAAAGGGACTGTGCCCTGCTTCCTATGGCTATCAGGGTGCAAAAATAAATATTTTTGGAATGAATAACAAAACAAATCTGAAAAGATAATTGTTGATGCCCATGCCTAGGAAGAGGGCATGGCTATTGTGGATTGACTCAACAGATACACAGCTAATCAGAGGTGATAACTGGAGTTAAGAAGGGAGAGTAGGGTTGGAACCGGGATAAGGAGTTTAGGAAATTCATAATAAAAACCCTTCCACAGACTAAATAACACTAGCCACAGTCAAGATAAAAGAAATTATCTCCTATATAAAGATGTTGCCATAGTAATAGGGGGTGTGAGGAGGAGCCAAGATGGCAGAAAGGCATGGAAGCTTTTTGTGTGTCTTGCATCCATGAAATACAGCCAGACCAACACTAAACCATCCTACACACCTAGAAAAGCGACTGGAAGATTAACACAACAATCTGCACAACCTGAACCACAGAATTCAGCAGGTACACAACACAAAGAACTGAACTTGGGGAGCAAGAAGCCCCTAAAGTAGGGAACCCCTTTTGTGGGTGGAGAGAGGATGGAGACTGGGGAAGGGGGAGCATATGGGAAAAGCACCCCTCCCCGAAAGCAGCTGAAGAGAAAGTGGAAAATTGGAAACAGCCGCAGGGACTAAACTAAAAAGAGAGAAAGGAGAGAGGAGAGGGTTTAAATGCCATTAAGACTGTAAACAAGGGGAGCGCAAAGGCTGCAACTCCGCAGCTCCTTACCTGGCGGTGCTCTGGTGGGAAGGGCGAATCCTCAGGAACAGAGTGGGTTCCGGGAGGTTCTCAGGCCACACAGGGAAAAGCGGTCCCACTGCTTAAGGACACTTGGTAGAGACTGTTGAAGCCACCTGGTCCCAGCAGACCCCGGAAGGCAGCCACTTTCGCTGGTGCTGGGGCAAGGTTGTTGAGGGTGAAGCCTGGTGCCAGATGTGTGTTGCGATTTTCCATGGTCCCAGAAACGCTGAGGCTACACTGTCTCATGATTTTTTGGGGGGCTGGCTGGCACCTGGCTGTAGTCTCAGGGCACTGGCAGCAGCAGGGTCCAGCGGGTGTTCCTGGGTGCAGCTGACATTCGTCCATTGCTCAGTGAGACCCTCCCGCAGAGGAGTGGAGCGGGTCATAGCCACAGTCCTTCGGAAGTAAGGGGTCGGGGAAAACAGCTACATCTGAGACAAAACTTAGGAAAGAGGTACCCCCTGCGGCCTGATCACGGAGAGTGGAAAAGCGGGGAGTGGACGAGAACTGAAGACAAAGGACCGGTGCGCGATTGCTGATCCGGAAGAACAGACTGGGTGGATGGGGGGCGCCATTTTTCACCGCTCCCGTGCATGCGCATGCGCACTGAGGAGCACTGCAACAATCCACCCCAGTAGGCTAGCAGCGCCATCTAGGGGAGAGCGGAGATGTTACACCAAGCCCTGCCCAACTGGGCCAATTTCACTCTTCAAAAACACAAACCTCACCGCCGGCTTAATTTATGGACTACAAAGAGTTACATGAACTGACCTCTAGGGGAAAACGAAGTAATTTCAGTCCTACTTCAATCTGTTAGCAGATTCATCTATTCAATTTTTTTCCTCTTTTTCCTTTTTCTCTTTTACAATTATTTTCTTTTTCTTGAATACAGAAAGAGAAAACACTCATTTTCATTTACAATTTTCATTAAAAATATGTGTCTTTAATTTTTATTACTATATTTTTGACTTTTGTGGAAATTTTTTCAAATTATACTTTACTTCCATCATTTTATTTTAGTCTACTTCAGTGTACTCACCTTTTCAAATTTTCAATTTCCTTTTTTTCTTTCTTTTTCTTTTTTCTCTTTTTCATTTTTTTTCTTTTTCTTGAACACAGAAAGAGAAAAACTTTATTTTTACTTTCAATGTCTTTTAAAAATATTTTTATTTAATTTTTACTCTATATTGCTGCTTTTATGTAAATTTTTTCAAATTCTATCTTACTCCCATCATTTTATTTCAGTCTACTGCAGTGTATTCACTTTTTCAAAATTTCAAATGATTTCTTTTCTTGTATTTTCTTTTTCTTTTTTTAATCTTTTTTCTCTTTTTCATTTCTTTTCTTTTTTCTTAAATACAGAAAATGAAAAATTCACATTTTTTTTAATTTTTATTAAAAATATTTTTCTATAATTTTTTTTACTATATTCTCTACTTTTGTGTATTTTAGTCTACTTTAGTGTATTCATTTTCTCAAATTCTCAAATGATTTCCTTTTGTTTTTCCTCTCACCACCCCCCCCTTTTTTTTTTGTTTTTCTAACCCATCAAACCACTTTCTACACCCAGACCAAAACACACCTAGGATATAGCATCAACTATTCGATTTTTGTGTCTGTGTGTTTTTAATTTTTAGTTTTAATATTTTTAAAATTTTTTTAATTTCAATTTTTCTACCTCATTAATTCTTTTTCTCCCTTCAAAATGACAAAATGAAGGAATTCACCCCCAAAGAAAGAGCACAAAGAAACGACAGCCAGTATTTAACCAACACAGACACAAGCAAGATGTCTGAACCAGAATTTAGAATCACGATAATAAGAATACTAGCTGGAGTCGAAAATAGATTAGAATCCCTTTCTGCAGAGATAAAAGAAGTAAAAAATAGCCAGAATGAAATTAAAAATGTTATAACTGAGCTGCAATCATGGATGGACACAGCGGCGGCAAGGATGGACGAGGCAGAACAGAGAATCAGTGATACAGAACACAAAGTTATAGAGAATAATGAAGCAGAAAAAAAGAGGGAGATTAAGGCAAAAGAGCACGACTTAAGAATTAGAGAAATCAGTGACTCATTAAAAAGGAACGACATCAGAATCATAGAGGTCCCAGAGGAGGAAGAGAGAGAAATAGGGGCAGAAGGGTTATTTGAGCAAATCATAGTGGAAAATGTTCCAAACCCGGGGAAAGACACAGACATTAAATCCAGGAAGCACAGAGGACTCCCAGTAGATTCAATAAAAACCAACCATCAACAAGGCATATCATAGTCAAATTCACAAAATACCCAGGCAAGGAGAGAATCATGAAAGCAACAAGGGGAAAAAAAAGTCATTAACCTACAAGGGAAGACAGATCAAGTTTGCAGCAGACCTATGCACAGAAACTTGGCAGGCCAAAAAGGAGTGGCAGGATATATTCAGTGTGCTGTATCAGAAAAATATGCAGCCAAGAATTCTTTATCCAGCAAGGCTGTCATTCAAAATGGAAGGAGAGATAAAAATTTCCCTGACAAACAAAAATTAAAGGAGTCTGTGTCCACTAAACCAGCTCTGCAAGAAATTTTAAGGGGGACTCTCTGAGGGGAGAAAGGATTATATATATATATATATATATATATATATATATATATATATATATATATACCAAAAGCAACAAAAGATTAGAAAGGACCAGAGAACACCACCTAAAACTCCAACTCTACAAGCATCATAATGGCAATAAATTCATATCTTTCAGTACTCACTCTAAACGTCAATGGACTCAATGCTCCAATCAAAAGACATAAGGTAACAGAATGGAAAAGAAAACAAGATCCATCTATATGCTGTTTACAAGAGACCCTCTTTAGACCTAAAAACACCTTCATATTGAAAATAAGGGGATGGAGAACCATCTATTATGCTAATGGTCAACAAAAGAAAGCCAGGGTAGCCATACTTATATCAGACAATCTAGACTTTAAAATAAAGACTGTATCAAGAGATGCAGAAGGGCATTATATCATAATCAAGGGGTCTATAGACCAAGAAGACCTAACAATTGTAACCATTTATGCGCCAAATGTGTGAGAACCCAAATATATAAATCAATCACAAACATAAAGAAACTCATCAATAGTAATATCATAATAGTAGGAGACTTCAACACCCCACTCACAGCGTGGACAGATCATCTAATCAAAAACTCAACAGGAAACAATGGCTTTGAATGACACATTGGACCAGATGGACTTAACAGATGTATTCAGAACATTTCATCCTAAAGCAGCCTAATATACATTCTTCTCCAGTGCACATGGAATGTTCTCCAGAATAGACCATATACCGGGACACAAATCAGCCCCAAGTAAGTACAAAAATATCGAGATCATACCATGCATATTTCAGACCACAATGCTATGAAACTCGAAATCAACCACAAGAAAAAACTTGGAAAGGTAACAAATACTTGGAGATTGAAAAACATTCTACTAAAGAATGAATGGGCTAACCAAGCAGTTAAAGAAGAAATTAAAAAGTATGTGGAAGTCAATGAAAATGATAGCACCACAACTCAAAACCTCTGGGATGCAACAAAGACGGTCATAAGAGGAAAGTATATAGAAATCCAGGCCTTCCTAAAGAAGCAAGAAAGGTCTCAGATCCACAACCTAACCTTATGCCTTAAGGATCTGGAAAAATAACAGCAAATAAAACCCAAAACCAGCAGAAGACAGGAAATAATAAAGATTAGAGCAGAAATTAATGCTATCGAAACCAAAAACAGATCAATGAAAGCAGAAGCTGGTTCTTTGAAAGAATTAACAAAATTGATAAACTACTAGCCAGTTGGATCAAGAAGAAAAAGGAAAGGACCCAAATAAGTAAAATCAAGAATGAAAGAGGAGAGATCACAACCAACACAACAGAAATAAAAACAATAATAAGAGAATATTATGAGCAATTATATGCCAATAAAATGGGCAATCTGGAAGAAATGGACAAATTCCTAGACACATATACACTACCAAAACTGAAACAGGAAGAAACAGAAAATTTGAACAGACTCATAACCAGTAAGGAAATCGAATTAGTAATCAAAAATCTGCCAAAAAACAAGACTCCAGGGCCAGATGGCTTTCCAGGGGAATTCTACCAAACATTTAAGGAAGAGTTAACACCTATTCTCTTGAAACTGTTCCAAAAAATGTAAATGGAAGGACAACTTCCAAAGTCTTTCTATGAGGCCAGCATTACTCTGATTCCAAAACCAGACAGAGACCCCACTAAAAAGGAGAACTATAGACCAATTTCCCTGATGAACATGGATGCAAAAATCCTCAACAAGATATTAGCCAACAGGCTCCAACAATACATTAAAAACACTATTCAACACGACCAAGTGGGATTTATACCTGGGATGCAGGGCTGTTTCAATATCCGCAAAACAATTAACATGATTCATCACATCGATAAAAGAAAGGACAAGAACCATATGATCCTCTCAATAGATACAGAGAAAGCATTTGACAAAATACAGCCTCCTTTCTTGATAAAAACCCTCAAGAAAGTAGGGATAGAAGGAGCATACCTCCAGATGACAAAAGCCATATACAAGTACCCCAACGCTAATATTATCCTCAATGGGGAAAAACTGAGAGCTTTCCCCCTAAGGTCAGGAACAAGACAGGGATGTCCACTCTTGCCACTGTTATTCAACATAGTATTGGAAGTCTTAGCCTCTGCAATCAGACAACACAAAGAAATAAAAGGCATCCAAATTGTCCAGACGGAGGCCAAACTTTCACTCTTCGCAGATGACATGATACTCTATTTGGAAAACCCAAAAGATTCCACTAAAAAACTGCTAGAACTGATTCATGAATTCAGCAAAGTTCCAGGATATGAAATCAATGCACAGAAGTCAGTTGCATTCCTATACACCAACAATGAAGCGACAGGAAGAGAAATCAAGGAATCGATCCCATTTACAGTTGCACCAAAACCCATAAAATACCTAGGAATATATCTAACCAAAGAGGTGAAAAATCTATACACTGAAAACTATAGAAAGCTTATGAAAGAAATTGAAGAAGACACAAATAAATGGAAAAACATTCCATGCTCCTCGATAGGAAGAACAAATACTGTTAAAATGTTGATACTACCCAAAGCAATCTACATATTCAAAGTGATCCCTATCAAAGTAACACCAACATTCTTCACAGAGCTAGAACAAATAATCCTAAAATTTGTATGGAACCAGAAAAGACCCCGAAGAGCCAGAGCAATCTTGAAAAAGAAAACCAAAGCAGGAGGCATCACAATCCCAGACTTCAAGCTATACTACAAAGCTGTAATCATCAAGACAGTATGATACTGGCACAAGAACAGACACTCAGATCAATGGAATAGAACAGAGAACCCAGAAATGGACCCATAAAAGTATGGGCAACTAATCTTTGACAAAGCAGGAAAGAATATCCAATGGAATAAAGACAATCTCTTCAGCAAGTGGTGCTGGGAAAACTGGACAGCGACATGCAGAGGAATGAACCTGGACCACTTTCTGACACCATAGACAAAAATAAACTCAAAATGGATGAAAGACCTCAATGTAAGACAGGAAGCCATCAAAATCCTCAAGGAGAAAGCAGGCAAAAACCTCTCTGATCTTGGCCACAGCAACTTCTTACTCAACACGTCTCCGGAGGCAAGGGAAACAAAAGCAAAAATGAACTACTGGACCTCATCAAAATAAAAAGCTTCTGCACAGAGAAGGAAACAATCAGCAAAACTAAAAGGCAACAGACAGAATGGGAGAAGATATTTTCAAATGACATATCAGATAATATCAGACATATCCAAAATCTACAAAGAACTTATCAAACTCAACACCCAAAAAACAAAGAATCCAGTGAAGAAATGGGCAAAAGACATGAACAGACACTTCTCCAAAGAAGACATCCAGAGGGCCAACCGACACATGAAAAAATGCTCAACGTCACTCATCATCAGGGAAATACAAATCAAAACCACAATGAGATACCACCTTACACCTTCAGAATGGCTAACATTAACAACTCAGGCAACAACAGATGTTGGCGAGGATGCAGAGAAAGAGGATCTCTTTTGCATTGTTGGTGGGAATGCAAGCTGGTGCAGCCACTCTGGAAAACAGTATGGAGGTTTCTCAAAAAACTAAAAATAGAACTACCCTACAACCCAGCAATTGCACTACTAGGCATTTATCCCAGGGATACAGGTGTGCTGTTTCGAAGGGACACATGCACCCCCATGTTTATAGCAGCACTATCAACAATAGCCAAAGTATGGAAAGAGCCCAAATGTCCATTGATGGATGAATGGATAAAGAAAATGTGGTATATATGTATATATATATATATATGTATATATATATGTATATATATACATACACACACAATGGAGTATTACTCGGCAATCAAAAAGAATGAAATGTTGCCATTTGCAACTATGTGGATGGAACTGGAGGTATTATGCTAAGTGACATTATTCACTCAGAGAATGACAAAAATCATATGACTTCACTCACATGAGGACTTTAAGAGACAAAACAGATGAACATAAGGGAAGGGAAACAAAAATAATGTAAAAACAGGGAGGGGGACAAAACAAAAGAGACTCAAAAATATGGAGAACAACCTGAGGGTTGCAGAAGTAGAAAACATTTTTCAGAATTACTGCAATATACTTCCTGCTCTTTGGAGGTGCTTACAGTGAGGGTTGCTGTAGGGGTTGTGGGCGGGGGTGGGCTAAATGGTAAGGGGCATTAAGGAATCTACTCCTGAAATCATTGCTTCACTATATACTACTTTGGATGTAAATTTTCAGAAATAAAAAATAAAGTTAAATTAAAAAAAAAAAGAAATAGGGGTATGATCCTATAGTGCAGAAGGGTTAAAACTGTTTATTGATGAAAAAGATATTTATCAAGCTTAGTATTAGAAAAACAAACTTGAGTTGTCCCAATGGAGGGAATGGAAGAGAGCTAGTTTGTAGTACAGATCTGTAATAGGCAGTTTTCCAAGGGAAAGGACATGTTGCTTGGACATGGGGCTAAAGGGAAGACATGGATGGGGGCATGATCAATTCCATCCATAGACAGCTACTTGAGAATTACAGGGAAATAAGGCTGGAAAATCCCTTTTCCACTAATCAGGTATGTTCATTTCCAAGTGACTTGGCTTCTTTTTTCAATCCTGGCCCATTGCCTATTAGAATAAAGAATCATTTCAGAGGCCTGATGCACCCAGCCCAGATGCTTTGACAGTTCTGGCATGCTTCGTTATTGCATCAAAGCACCCAGACATCAGAGCATTGTATTGCACCAACTGGAGACCAGCCTTTTATCTTGATGCTTATGTGTTTTTAGGGTACACAACACTTGGAAATCACTTAGGGGAATTATCAGCCAAGGTACCACATCATGTAGCCAACCATGATTACTAACAGAGCCCTACTAACACCAGCGCCTGTTCTGTTAAGAAAAATTAATAAGTTACTCAGCTGTGGAAGTCAATTCCCATTCAATTGTTGCTAGCCCCAAAGTGCAGTTACGTAGATCCAAGCTAGCAGTAACACACACACACATACATCCTTCAGTAAAAACTCAGGAATCATAGGATTTGGCATTGAGCCTGGCAAATAACTAGAAATGTATTTTCTTTCTGCCCCTTCTTCCAGTTGGCCAACAGGTATAACAAGCTGACGAGTCTGCAATCAGCTCCATCAGAGTGTGGATAAAAGAGCAAAAGCAGAAAAATTTTCTGTGTCTAGTCTACCTAGCATCCCCTGGGAAATCTGCAGAAGTAGAAAACATTTTTCAGAATTACTGCAATATACTACCTGCTCATTGGAGGTGCTTACAGTGATTGAAATGTACTAATTAAGTCTCCTATCCACCTTGGGGATTTGGACTGTAAAGGTCATTAAAGCAGGTGTGTAAAAGATAAAGTGTCTGTTACCTATGCCAATAGTGACCCAAGACTCATGTATAGGGCCCTTGTATCACCATATTTTTTTTCTCTATAGTCTGTATAGCCAGAGAGAAGTCAAGCCAGGCCTATGTTCGAGGCACCTGACTCTGCTCATTAAAATTTCAGGGATATGGTAAAACCTATTGTGTGTGGAGGGGGAGGGTGTGTAAGAGGACATGAAATGGCAAAAAGAGAGCATGAAAACTGAGGAGGAATAGTATAGTGGAGAAAGCTCATGGCTTTTCTTACTGACTGGTTTTTAGTAATGATGGCAATAAATGAACTACCCTGGAGTAGTGTACTCCAGTATTGTTAATGAAGAGATTAATTAATATGGCTCATTCTTAATAGGTATTTAAGAAAACCACCAGATTTCAGGAAGTCAAAATGTTTGTTAGTCTTTTTGCTGTCTTAAGAATCATCTCTAAATGGATGATTTCCTTGTGTGTGTCTCAATTTAATCTCAATAATTTCATATGGGCCTTGCCTGTTGAAATACTTCCTTGCTCTCTGATGGATGCTGGAGATAGTTAATAGAAGAGATGGTCCTCCTCTCCATGAGTCCCTCTGGCCTGTTTTTGAGCGTCCCTGCCACATTATGTATACCCTTTTCATTCTTCCAGGACATTTCATTCTACAGGACTGTGCTCCTGCTTGAGATCCCACTGGGCAGTTGCTCTTGCTGGCCCTGACGTGACCTCACTCTGGGACAGACTCCTCATCTACAGGAAGGAAGGGAGAGTTTCCTGAGGGAGAAAAAGGGAAGAGCTCTGGCATTAAAGTTTTTTTTTTTTTTTTTAATTTCCTTGACTGTGGTCCAGATTGTTTAACCAATTTTGGTGATTATTTATTTCTGCAGTGTGCAGTCCTTGTAGGCCTCCTACCATTTGTATCACCAAACTACATTTCTGACTACCAGAGCATAGGTTCTGGTGCCAGACAGCCTGGATTGAATTTAGCTCTAATCCTTTAATGACCTTTAATGACCTTGGATAAATCATTTAATCTCTCTCTCTCTCTCTCTCTCTCTCTCTCTCTCTCCCTCTCTCTCAGTTTCCCACCTATAAAATGGAGTTAAGAAGCTATTTTTACTTCATGGAGCTGGTATGAGAGTTAGGCTTTCTGAGTTTTCCACAAGCCCCACGTCCCTTTTGCCATAGGCCCAAATGCTTCCTTTATTATATGCCTGGTCCCTAAAGGTATTTGAATTTACAGTTAAATATCTTTAGACTCCTCAATGCCTACTATAAACCTATGTCTAAGAAATAAGCACTGTCATAGGAAACATTAATATTAAATGGATAACTGGTAGAAATATTTTTTAAAACTAGAGACTCTTCTCTCTATTTTCATTATGAGACAGAGCCAGCCCCAGGGGAACTTATAAGTCAATTACTCCAATTAGTAATTGATGTATTTAATGGCCATAAAGACTAGTTGATTCAAAACAAATTTATATTCAACTGTATGAATATTGGGAGTTCAAACTGAGGAGGGCCAGTAGGAGCTGCAGCTGACAAGCAAGTCTCATGGCCTTACTCAAGTTCAACAGGAAAGAAGGCAGGAAGACAGAGTGCTTTCATCTGGACAAGTATGAGGAGGTCAAGGACAAGTATGAGGAGGTCAAGGGCAGCATAAAGAGCTGTGCAAATTTTTGGTCTAGTTAAATAAACTTTTGCTTTGTAAAAAATTTAAAAAAAATTTTTTTACAGTTTATTTATCCTGAGAGAGACAGAAAAAGCATGAGTGGGGAAGGGGCAGAGAGAGAGGGAGACAGAAAATCGCAAGAAGGCTTCAGTCTACCAGCTCAGAACCCGATGTGGGGCTCAAACTCGAAAAATTATAAGATATGACCTGAGCCGATACCAAAAGTTGGACGCTTAATTGGCTGAGCCACCCAGGTTCCCCTGCTTTGTAAAAACTTTTTAATGCCTGTCTGCTCTAAACTTAAATTTGGAGAACTGAAACACACACACACACACACACACACACACACACACACACACACACACCACATTTTAGTTCTTGCTGACATATCCATCAAATATTATTACAAAAAAAACAAACAATAAGAACCCCTAAAATCAAAAGGCTCCACTAACGACTGGAGGCAAATCTATCTTCAGGGCTATGATAGGCTGGAACTTTTTGGTTTTGTTAACTGGCTGATGCTTTACAGGGTTCATGTATAATTTGCTTCTGCCTGGTGTCTCTGGTGTTTCTGCTTTCAGAGTTTCTCTACCTCTTACAGGTTGAACACTATACCTCTCTTCCTTTAGTGTTTATTTTGCAAGCTAGGAAGACTTCATCTCAAACACCTGCCAATCTTCTTGCAATAAAACCATTTAATAATCTAGTAACTAATGGAGTTGATCTTGATTGCCCCCCCAATGAGTGTACCACTTTCCTTGGCCCGTTTGCCATCCCACACTCTGCCATAGGTTGCTATTACCAATGATTTTTTAACTCTATCAAAAATTTTTTGTTTGATCCATATGCTCATATATTTACAGAGTAGATATTATTTTGAAATTGCCTTGTAAAGACTGAAGAGAGGAAGAAAACCAGGGAAAGCTTTTTACTGTTAGATGAGAAGAAGTTGGAAGATTAATTCCTTAGGGTGTATACCAACATAGAAGACAATATAGTTTTGTGAATGCCCACTGGGCATCATTTTGTAAAACATGGCCCTGAAACATACAGGAAGTATATATTTTTGCTGAATTCCTTGCTACTTTCTCTCCTCCCTTTTTCCATATTCTCTTCCTTTTCATTCTTTAAAAATTTTTTTTAATGTTTATTTATTTTTGAAACAATGCAAGAATAGAGTGAAAGCAGGGGAGGGGCAGAGGGAGACACAGAATCTTAAGTGGGCTCCAGGCTCTGAGCTGTCAGCCCAGAGCCCAATGTGGGTCTCGAACTCATGAACCGTGAGATCATAACCTGAGCCGAAGTCAGATGCTTAACCAACTGAGCCACTCAAGTGCCCCTCTTCCTTCCCATTCTTTGTCTGACTAAAATTCTCGAAACCTGGAACTCCGCTTGGAAGAGACATTCATGATATATTTTGTGGATTTATAGAAGTGTCTATATCTTTTTTAATTTAAAAAATTTTTTAAAGTTTATTTATTTATTCTTGAGACAGCACAAGCAGGGGAGGGGCAGAGAGAGAGACGGAGACACAAAATCTGAAGCAGGCTCTAGGCTCTGCATTGTCCATGCAGAACCCATCCTGGGGTTTGAACCCACTAACTGAAAGATCATGACCTAATCCAAAGTCCAACACTTAACCAACTGAGCCATCCAGACACCCCAAAGTGTCTATTTTTTGTATCATCTACAGGTATATCCTATTTCTCAAAAGTTAGCATCACACCACTTTGTTCTCAAGTGGTTACATGTTTTCGTTAATACATGTTTTCACTAACCAAAAGAAATCCGAAGCTCACTTTTGCCTTTATGAAAAATCCTGTTACCATAGGAATGCAAAAAGTGGGGATACTCTGCTTTATGTCAACATTTCACAGAAAAGCTTACTTTTGAATAGCAGGGGAAACCTGGTATTCATTGAATTTTGAAATTTAACATAAATTATGTAACATCACATGGGTAGTATTACACTAAGTGGTTCTGCCACCACTGGGCAAACTGATCTGGCAAGCTACTGAAAAAATGGGGAAAAATACCAAGCAGCCAATAGCTAAACCAAATAAATGTGCTTTGCATTGGAACCCTGTAAAGGTGGGTTTCAGTGGAAACTGCGGAGGTAAAGCTTTTGTAAAATTTTGTTATAAGTACCACTGTTACGGGTAAGAGAGTCTGTGTTTTGTGAATGGAGGTCTTGGTTTTTATTTATTTATTTATTTATTTATTTATTTTAATATGAAATTTATTGTCAAATTGGCTTCCATAAACACCCAGTGCTCATCCCAAAAGTACCCTTCTCAATACCCAAGGTCTTGGTTTTTAGATTTCCCAGGAGAAGATGTACATGGGGATTCAGGCTAGAAAACAGACAGCAAGGAAGAAAGCAGCAAGCACAAAGAAGTTTATTAAAGTGAAGGTACACTCACAAGGTGGGAGAGTGGGCAGGTTGTGTGCAGTGAAAATGGACCCCAGGTTGTCTTGGGCGTGGATTTTATTGGGTCTGTCTGGGCTGGAAGAAGCCTAGACTCACAGTGGGGTGGTCTCTAAATGGAGACAGCTTTCAATCATTTGGGGGACTCCTCCCACAGGTTGGGAGGGAAGTTTTTGATGCTACAATGTTTGTACTGGAACTATCAACGGGGCCTTCCCTCCAAGGGGGTGGGGGAGACAACGTCTGCAACACGAATGAATTATAATGAGTCTAGGGGTTACCTTGGGGCAGAGGTGAAAGAGGACAGCACCTTTGTGCACCTGTGGCTCTTTGGTCTGTCAGCCCCAAGTGCTTGGAAGTCACAAGGTCAAGATATTGTGCTCCTGGGGCTTTTAATGTGTAGCTTACTTATCACTGTTCTTGCCTCCAACTCATATCTCTATCATTCTCCTTGAAAGACTTGGGACTCTGCCTTGGGAGTTCCTTCCACTGCGCACATCTAGCTTCTACTTAACACCACAACCCCTTTTAAATGGCAGTAGACATTTTAATTCCTAGTATAACTTAAGTAAGATAAATATCTGTGTCTCTCAGAAACATAAGGAATTGTAACAATCACATGTTTTACACCATATGGAGAGAAGAGCACTGTCTAGTTCATTGCAGGTACAAAAGGTAAACTTTACAGAAGAATATATGGAGACTTTGGCTTCCCAGCCAGGTAGGAGTGAGTGTGATAAGATTTGTTCTCTGATGTAAACAACTGGAAAATAAGTAAAATCTATAAAACAACTGCTCCAGACACTGGACCACAGGCAGCACAGGACTGTGATTCCTGAGGGAAGGAAAACAAATCAGGCTTTCTGCTTAGAATCACCTTCCAAATGTTGATGGAGAACCAAGGAACCCAAACAGACAGATCACAGTGTTTTTATTGCATTGCAGAGATGGAGGTCAGAGCACAGGGAAGCTGCATAGCTGGAATTGTGGATGGATACCAGAGAGAAGAGAACTGCATGGAGACAAATTTCAGAAATCTGCACCGGGAACCTTGGAAGCAGCTGCCATTGGATACTTCGCTACACATGCATAAAGTGAAAATCTATAAACCAGACAAAGAATTCTCAGGGAGAACAATATCTAGAGTTCAAACAAGGCTGCAGGACATTTGAATTTCAATCAGCCAGAGTGGGGCATTCAGCAGTAGGGTAATACTTGCCCAATAGTAAAAACCACAGTAGGCTATTAATAATAATGTTTCAATGGTAGAGTTAATCTTTAAGTAACTTTAAAGCCTTTCAGAACATTTTTCAACACTCCTTGTAGGAAGACGACAAAAAAGTAAAAAACCTAAATAACATAAACTTTATAGTGTCTAACATCCAAACAAAAAATTACTACCCATGAAAAATGAAGGACAATTTGACCAAGAATCAGGCGAAAAATAGGTCAATAGAAACAGACCAAAGATATGACAGAAATTTAAAAAAAAAAAACTGTGAGAAAAAGTCTTTAAAACTGCTGTTGTGAATATGTTCACCATGTTTTAGAGTTAAACAAAGAATATGAATATAATGTGAAGGGAAAGTAAAGATCAGAAGGTTCCAAGTGGAAATTTTAACAATGAAAAATACAATACCTGAAGTGAAAAATTCAGTGAATGGGAATAACAGCTGATTAGATTAATGCAGAAATAAAGACCAATGAACTTGAAGATGCTGTAATAGAAATAATCCAAACTGAAACATAGAGAAAAGATTTAACAATACAGCCTTAGTGATCAATAAGATAATGCCAAGTGATCTAGAATATGTATATATGAAGTCCCAGAAGGATAGGAAAAGTGTGGGGGGTAAAGAAATAATGCCCCCAAATTTTCTAAATGTGACCAAAACCAAATCTACAGATCCAGGGAGTTCACTGGATCCCAACCAGGATATACATACATAAACACACACACACACACACACACACACACACACACACACACAGAGGCATGACCAGACCAAGATGCATCATAAATAAATTCCTGAAAACCATGATAATGAAATTTTAAATCTGCCAGAAGAAGAAAGACATAGAACATACAGAGGAATGAAGAAAGTAATTACTACAGACATCTCAGAAGAAATAGGACAAACCAAAAGAAAATGAAAAAACACCTTCAAAGTGGTGGAAAAATATTTACCAAATTAGCATTCTAAATCTAGAAAAAAAATATTTAAACATGAAGGCATAATGAAGACGTATTCAGACCAATAAAAGCTGAGAGAAATTTGTTGCCAGTAGTCCTGGATGGTAAGAAATGATAAGAAAGTTTTTTGAGCTGAAGGAAAGGGATTCCAAACGGGAACCTGGATCTAAAAACAGGAACAAAACATACCAGAAATGACAAATATATGTCAAATATGTAAGACTTTTTACCTCATGTTCAACTTTATTTAAAAGTTATTGATTTTGGAGATTTTAAGGAAGATGGTAGCGTAGAACGCTGGGCTCACCACGTCCTGCTGACCACTTAGATTCTACCCACATCTGCCTAAATAACCCAGAAAACCATCAGAAGACTAGCAGAAAGGACTCTCCGGAGCCAAGCATAGACAAGAGGCCCACAGAAGAGGGTAGGAAAGGCGGAGAGGCAGTGTGCGCTACACGGACTGGCAGGAGGGAGCCAAGGAGGTGAAGGGGCAGCCAGCCCACCTGGCAAGGTAGAGCACCCAAGTCTGGCTTGCAAAAGCAGAGGGGCCGGATGGAGTGTGTACTGACAGCCAGCGGGACTTAACATCTGGAATGTTATAAGTCAACAGCTCTGCTCGGAGAGCGGGAGGGCTAGAGGACAACGGGAGGGAGAGGTGTTGAGCCCAGGAAGATAGAGCTCAGCTTGGCAGAGAACAAAGGTGTTGGGAAGCACCATCTCCCTCGCCCATCCCCCAGCCAAAATCCCAAAGGGAGCCAGTTCCCATCACGGAACTTGCTTGTACTGCGCAAACAATGCTGTGCTTCTGTGGATCCATCCCTCTGATGGGTCTGCCTCCCTCCCAGTGCCACAGGGCCCCTCCCAAAGTGGACCACTGAAGGTAAAGCGAGCTGAGTCTGCCCCTCCCGACCCTGTGCACCTTCTGGATCCACCCTGGCTAATACACCAGATTCCATCGAAGCAGCACCACAAGGCTGGCAGTGTGCAAGTAGCCCAGACAGGGGTCACACCAGTCCACAGTGAGTCCTGCCCCTGGGAGAGGGGAAGATAAGGTACACAAGTCTGACTGTGGCCCCAGTGGTGGGCTGGAGGCAGACATCAGGTCTGACTGCAGCCCCGCCCACAATGCAAGTTACTCCAGACAGCACATAGGAAGAGCCCTGCAGTTCTGCGCCAACCTAGGGACTATCCAAAATGATGAAACGGAAGAATTCTCCTCAAAAGAAACTCCAGGAAGTAGCGACAGCTAACGAACTAATCAAAAATGATTTAAGCAATGTAACAGAAAATGAATTTAAAATAATAGTCATAAAATTAACTATTGGGCTTGAAAACAGTATAGAGGACAGCAGAGAATCTATTACTACAGAGATCAAGGGACTAAGAAACAGCCAGGAGGAGCTAAAAAATGCTATAAATAAGCTGCAAAATAAAATGGAGGTGACTACAGCTCGGATTGAAGAGGCAGAGAAGAGAATAGGTGAATTAGAAGATAAAATTATGGAAAAAGAGGAAGCTGAGAAAAAGAGAGATAAAAAAATCCAGGAGTATGAGAGGAAAATTAGAGAACTAAGTGACACAATTAAATGTAATAATATACGCATAATTGGGATTCCAGAGGAAGAAGAGAGAGGGAAAGATGCTGAAGGTGTACTTGAAGAAATCATAGCTGAGAACTTCCCTGATCTGGGAACTTGAATTGATCTTCTGCACGACATATCATAGTGAAACTGGCAAAATACAAGGATAAAGAGAAAATTCTGAAAGCAGTTAGGGATAAACATGCTCTAACATAAAAAGGGAGACCGATAAGACTCGTGACGGATCTCTCTACTGAAAATTGGCAGGCCAGAAAGGAATGGCAGGAAATCTTCAATGTGATGAACAGAAAAAAATATGCAGCTGAGAATCCTTTATCCAGCAAGTCTGTCATTTAGAATAGAAGGAGAGATAAAGGTCTTCCCAAACAAACAAAAACTGAAGGAATTCATCACCACTAAACCAGCCCTACAAGAGACCCTAAGGGAGATCCTGTGAGACAAGGTACCAGAGACATCACTACAGGCATGAAACCTACAGACATCACAATGACTCTAAACCCATATCTTTCTTTTTTTTTTTTCAATGTTTATTTATTTTTGGGACAGAGAGAGACAGAGCATGAACAGGGGAGGGGCAGAGAGAGAGGGAGACACAGAATCGGAAACAGGCTCCAGGCTCTGAGCCATCAGCCCAGAGCCTGACGCGGGGCTCGAACTCACGGACCGCGAGATTGTGACCTGGCTGAAGTCAGACACTTAACCGACTGCGCCACCCAGGCGCCCCTAAACCCATATCTTTCTATAATAACACTGAATGTAAATGGACTAAATGCTCCAACCAAAAGACATAGGGTATCAGAATGGATAAAAAAACAAGACCCATCTATTTGCTGTCTACAAGAGACTAATTTTAGACCTGAGGACACCTTCAGATTGAAAGTGAGGGGATGGAGATCTATCTATCATGCTACTGGAAGTCAAAAGAAAGCTGGAGTAGCCATACTTACATCAGACAAACTAGACTTTAAATTAAAGGCTGTATCAAGAGATGAAGAAGGGCATTATATAATAATTACAGGGTCTACCCATCAGGAAGAGCTAACAATTATAAATGTCTATGCGCTGAATATGGGAGCCCCCAAATATATAAAACAATTAATCACAAACATAAGCAAACTTAATGATAAGAATGTGGTAATTGCAGGGGACTTTAATACTTCACTTACAACAATTGATAGATCATCTAGACATTGGATCAATAAAGAAACAAGGGCCCTGAATGATACATTGGATCAGATGAACTTGACAGATACACTTAGAACTCTGCATCCCAAAGCAACAGAATATACTTTCTTCTCGAGTGCACATGGAACATTCTCCAAGATAGATCACATACTGGGTCACAAAACAGCCCTTCATAAGTATATAAGAATTGAGATCATACCATGCATACTTTCAGACCACAATGCTATGTAGCTTGAAATCAGTCACAGGAAAAAGTCTGGAAAACCTCCAAAAGCATGGAGGTTAAAGAACACCCTACTAAAGAATGAATGGGTGAACCAGGCAATTAGAGAAGAAATTAAGAAATGTATGGAAACAAATGAAAATGAAAATACAACAATCCAAACGCTTTGGGATGCAGCAAAGGCCGTCCTGAGAGGAAAATACATTGCAATCCAGGCCTATCTCAAGAAACAAGAAAAATCCCAAATACAAAATCTAACAGCACACCTAAAGGAAATAGAAGCACAACAGCAAAAACACCCCAAAACCAGCAGAAGAAGAGAAATAATAAAGATCAGAGCAGAAATAAACAATATAGAATCTAAAAAAAACTGTAGAGCAGATCAATGAAACCAAGAGTTGGATTTTTGAAAAAATAAACAAAATTGATAAACCTGTAGCCAGGCTTCTCAAAAAGAAAAGGGAGATGACCCAAACAGATAAAACCATGCATGAAAATGGAATTATTACAACCAATCCCTCAGAAATACAAGCAATTATCAGGGAATACTACGAAAAATTATATGCCAACAAACTGGACAACCTGGAAGAAATGGACAAATTCCTAAACACCCACACACTTATAAACTCAAACAGGAAGAAATAGAAAGCTTGAACAGACCCATAACCAGCGAAGAAATTGAATCAGTCATCAAAAATCTCCCAACAAATAAGAGTCCAGGACCAGATGGCTTTCCAGGGGAATTCTACCAGACATTTAAAGCAGAGATAATACCTATCCTTCTCAAGCTATTCCAAAAAATAGAAAGGGAAGAAAAACTTCCAGACTCATTCTATGAAGCCAGCATTACTTTGATTCCTAACCCAGCCAGAGACCCAGTAAAAAAAGAGAACTACAGATCAATATCCCTGATGAATATGGATGCAAAAATTCTCAATAAGATACTAGCAAATCGAATTCAACAGCATATACAAAGAATTATTCACCATGATCAAGTGGGATTCATTCCTGGGATGCAGGGCTGGTTCAACATTTGCAAATCAATCAATGTGATGATTCACATTAATAAAAGAAAATATAAGAACTATATGATTCTGTCAATCGATGCAGAAAAAGCATTTGAAAAAATTCAGCATCCTTGCTTAATAAAAACCCTCGAGAAAGTCAGGATAGAAGAAACATATTTAAACATCATAAAAGCCATTTATGAAAATCCCCCAGCTAATATCATCCTCAATGGGGAAAAACTGAGAGCTTTCCCCCTGAGATCAGGAACACGACAGGGATGCCCACTCTCACCGCTGTTGTTTAACATAGTGTTGGAAGTTCTAGCATCAGCAATCAGACAACAAAAGGAAGTCAAAGGCATCAAAATTGGCAAAGATGAAGTCAAGCTTTTGCTTTTTGCAGATAACATGATATTATACATGGAAAATCTGATAGATTCCACCAAAAGTCTGCTAGGACTGATACATGAATTTAGCAAAGTTGCAGGATACAAAATCAATGTACAGAATCAGTTACATTCTTATACACTAATAATGAAGCAACAGAAAGACAAATAAAGAAACTGATCCCATTCACACTTGCACCAGGAAGCATAAAATACCTAGGAATAAACCTAACCAAAGATGTAAAAGATCTGTATGCTGAAAACTATAGAAAGCTTATGAAGGAAATTGAAGAAGATATAAAGAAATGGAAAAACATTCCGTGTTCATGGATTGGAAGAATACATATTGTTAAAATGTCAATACTACCCAAAGCTATCTACACATTCAATGCAATCCCAATCAAAAGTGCACCAACATTCTTCTCGAAACTAGAACAAGCAATCTTAAAATTTGTATGGAACCACAAAAGGCCCCGAATAGCCAAAGTAATTTTGAAGAAGAAGACCAAAGCAGGAGGCATCACAATCCCAGACTTTAGCCTCTAACACAAGGCTGTAATCATCAAGACAGCATGGTATTGGCACAAAAACAGACACATAGACCAATGGAATAGAATAGAAACCCCAGAACTAGACCCACAATAGTACGGCCAACTAATCTTTGACAAAGCAGGAAAGAATATCCAATGGAAAAAAGACAGTCTCTTTAACAAACGGTGCTGGGAGAACTGGACAGCAACATGCAGAAAGATGAAACTAGGCCACTTTCTTACACCATTCACAAAAACAAACTCAAAATGGATAAAGGACCTGAATGTGAGACAGGGAACCATCAAAACCCTACAGGAGAAAGCAGGAAAAAAACCTCTCTGACATCAGCTGCAGCAATTTCTTACTTGCCACATCTCCAAAGGCAAGTGAATTAAAAGCAAAAAATGAACTATTGGGACCTCATGAAGATAAAAAGCTTCTGCACAGCAAAGGAAACAATCAACAAAACTAAAAGGCAACCAACAGAATGGGAAAAGATATTTGCAAATGACATATTGGACAAAGGGCTAGTATCCAAAATCTATAAAGAGCTCACCAAACTCCACACCCAAAAAACAAATAACCCAGTGAAGAAATTGGCAGAAAACATGAATAGACACTTCTCTAAAGAAGACATCCAGATGGCCAACAGGCACATGAAAAGATGCTCAACATCGCTCCTCATCAGGGAAATTCAAATCAAAACCATACTCAGATATCACCTCACGCCAGTCAGAGTGGCTAAAATGAACAAATCAGGAGACTATAGATGCTGGAGAGGATGTGGAGAAATGGGAACCCTCTTGCACTGTTGGTGGGAATGCAAACTGGTGCAGGTGCTCTGGAAACAGTGTGGAGGTTCCTCAAAATATTAAAAATAGACTTACCCTATGACCCAGCAATAACACTGCTAGGAATTTACCCAAGGGATACAGGAGTGCTGATGCATAGGGGCACTTGTACCCCAATGTTTATAGCAGCACTCTCAACAATAGCCAAATCATGGAAAGAGCCTAAATGTCCATCAACTGATGAATGGATAAAGAAATTGTGGTTTATATACACAATGGAATACTACGTGGCAATGAGGAAGAATGAAATATGGCCTTTTGTAGCAACGTGGATGGAACTGGAGAGTGTTATGCTAAGTGAAATAAGCCATACAGTGAAAGACAGATACCATATGTTTTCACTCTTATGTGGATCCTGAGAAACTTAACAGAAGCCCATGGGGGAGGGGAAGAAAAAAAAAAAGAGAATAGAGAGGGAGAGAGCCAAAGCATAAGAGACTCTTAAAAACTGAGAACAGGGGCGCCTGGGTGGCGCAGTCGGTTAAGCATCCGACTTCAGCCAGGTGACGATCTCGCGGTCCATCAGTTCGAGCCCCGCGTCAGGCTCTGGGCTGATGGCTCAGAGCCTGGAGCCTGTTTCCGATTCTGCCCCTCCCCCGTTCATGCTCTGTCTCTCTCTGTCCCAAAAATAAATAAACGTTGAAAAAAAAAAAAAGAAAAGCCATGATGTTTGAGACACTAAATCATTTGGAAATAGAAATTTTCATTAAGTATCAGCCTAACAAAGTAAGTGAAATCTCTTTTTCTCTTTTGTTACTAATAATATATAGAAGCTATTGCAACAAAATAATTTAAACACACACACACACACACACACACACAATTCTCATTGCACTCCTACCTACCCTCCAGAGCCCTCACCCAACTTTTCTCATGGCCTTTTAGCCCCTTCATCCAGAAACTGGGTGCTTTATGCTGTCACTGATGTGGTGCATTAACTTCATTGAATGGAGTCTGTGAGCTTCCACTGTTTACCATACAGGGTTCTTACAGGGAAGTCCTTTTCTTTTTCTGTAATATATTCACTTTCCATTGATTCCTCAAGCTCAATTTCAAATGTGCTCTACCTTTTTCCTCGATCACAAGAATCCTCCCCTAAAAAAAATCTGCTTCTCCTCAAGTCCATAATCTGTTGTCTCTTTCTCACAGCACCTCACTATCCACTCTGTATTGTAGCAGTCTGTATCCACATCTCTGTCTTACTCATTGAGCGGCAACTTGTCCATATTTGTACTTGACAGAGCCCTGCACATAGAGGAGACTTCATAAATGTAGGAGAGGAAAGAAACAGGCTTTTGAGGTTATTTGAGCTATCATTTTGCCTTTTGGTTACTGGGAAGGCACAAATGTCTGAGGATCAAGAAAAAAGGATTTTACCAGTTCACTTGCCAATATAAAGACAAAGATCTATTTCCACATTTGATAATAAAACCTCATGTAAGAAACTCAAGCACAATACATACCCACTTATATAGAAAAACCAAAGGCCAAAATGAACCATGTTAGGGAAGTGAAGGGTTTGAACCCTCTCTTAGAGAGCTTTGATAGTCCAAAGTAAAATTGTTGGAGGAAGTCATGTAAAATCACGTGCAATGATCAGAGAGGTAGATCAGGAGATTTCAGTTCATCTTGGTCCAGTCTCATGAATGGAGAAGATTTAAAAACAGAAACTGCAACTTTCCCACTTTGAGTCACATGGATGAAGAAGTAAAAGAAAAGGAAAAGGGGGGGAGCCAATTTTGAAGAGATATAATCAAGCTGTCATGAACAAGAAGCAGCAATTAGAGAAAGAGTATTCTTTGAGATGGTTTCCCATTCGCTGGTCCCAGTACTCAAAAACAGTTGGCTGAATGTCTGCAGCATGACTCACAAATCACAAATGAATCTTTTTTTAATTTTTAAATTTTTTGTTTTGAAATATTTTAAGACTCATAAGAAGTTGCAAAAATAGTACAGGATTTCCCTTTTCACTGTGTCCACCCAAAGGTAACATCTTAAATAACTACAATACATTATTGAAATTAGAAAACTGACATTGGTATAATATTGTTAACTACAAACTTTGTTTATTTTTACCTACATTCATTTTGTGTTTGCTTATAGTACAATGACATTTTATCTCACATATAGATGCACAGTATCATGTAACCACCACCGCAATCAGGATACAAAACAGTTCCATCACCACAAAGGAACCTTCTCATGCTATCCCCTTAATGGTCAGACTTTCCCCCTAACCCTAACCTGGCAACCACTGACTTGTCTCTATCTCCATAGCTGTACCATTTAATACTGTTATATAAATAGAGTTATAAGGTATGAGATCTTTTGCAATTGGCTTTTTTTGCTCAGCATAATACTCCTGAGATCTGTCGAAGATTTTGCATGTGTCAATAGCCTGTTCCTTTTTGTTGCTATGTAGTACCCCATTATACGAATGCATCAGTTTGTGGATTCACACATTGAGGGACATCTGGTTTTGGCTATCATAAACAATGCTGCAATGACCATTAATGTGAATGTATGAACACAAGTTTAATTTCCCTGGGATAAATACCAAATAGTGCTGTTGTTGAGTTCTTCGGCATATATGAAATTTTAAAATGCATCTTTCCTTTAACTTTCCTGTTCTTCAGTTGTCTTCTTTCTTACAAACCAAGTTTCCTGAATAATACCATGTCTGTATTCCCCACCAGAAGAGGAGTCTTCCAAGACAGGGGTCCTTCCTTAATAATCATTTCATAGGCAGTGATCATGTCTACCACAGAGTACATATGAAGTGATGTTGCTTGGTTTTTCTCTCAAAATATTCAAGGCTGCTTGGAGTAATTTCTGATGGATCAATCACTCATATTTACACAGTAATCAATCACTCACGTTTTAAAGAAATTCTGAAGTGCAAGGAGGCTATATGGTATCATTCTGAGCAGCAATTATCTGAGACTAGAATTCCATGCTTCAAAAGAAGTCCCCTCTGCTCATCGTAATCACCATCCTGATTATCTCTTCAATCTTTTTATACCTATCAAGGGTAGCCGCAAGTACCCCAACTTGGGGGTGGTTAGTTGATTTTGAACTTTTTTATTGTAAAAAGCAAGTCTGTATGATAAAATCTCAAGGGAAGTTGAGGATATGGTGTATTAGAGAAGAATTGAAAGGACATTTAAGACATGAGGAACAGGGTAAGCACAATGGAAAACAATCTTAACAGGAATAAAAAGGTTTACAGAGAATGTGACTCCTTAAAACAGCACCAATTTAATGAATTATGTTAATAACAAAGCCAACTAATGATTTAATCTTTCTCTTGACTTTTCACTAGCTAAATAGATATGATTTTTCTTAAAATATCAAAGCATATCCATTGCTTTTGTTACCTATGATGTTCCCTTGATATCCTTCTGTCTTTGCCAAATTAGGAATTCTATAGATGGGCATCCCCATTCCCATTCCCTAATTTGAGCACAAGTATTCGGGTGTTTGCAAGAGTTTCTCATGATGCTTGATGTGATATGTATCAGAGGGCCATCAGCACATGTTACAGGCATCAAGAGTCCCTACAGTGGCTGCCTTCTGGCCAGGAAAAAGCTACATGTGTCAAATGAGTTAATCTTGGAAATACTGACAACTTAGTAGCCATTAAAATTCCAGTATCTTCCATGCATTTTCCCTGTGTAGGGACTTTGGAAATAAAGTAGGTGGAGGAATCTAGGGAAAGGACAGAATGGGTAGGGACAGTGCTTGGAATCAGCAGTTTGCTATCCTTTCATAGAAGAAAATGCTGCTCTTTCTTTCTCTCTTTTTCTCTGAAATTGCATGTCACATTTCAGTGATTTTCCACTTGAAATGGGTATTAGGGAAGTGATGCTATTGTCAAAAAGTCATAGAAAGGCAGTTTCAACTAGATTAAATGGAAAGCAAACAAAAAAACTGAAAGTGAACTCAAATCTTTTTATTTATGAAAGTGATAATTTTCTTTGGATGTGTGAGTTGTGTTGATCCAGAGTTAGAAAACCAAAGACTTAAATTTCAACTGAAATAAGAGTCTTGTTCCCTAATACTTGGAGGATTACTCATCCAATAGTCCTCCCAGTTTAGGCATGGTGTTATAAAAGACCAGTTTTGGCTACAAGTGAATAAGATGCTCAAATAACAGCAGCTTCCAATGTTATATAATAACAAATAATAGAGCTTCAAATTGCTCTCAGATACAAATGAATTCTGAAGATAAGCATTTCAGAGCTTGTATAGTAGCTCTGTGATTATTAGACACCCAGCCTCCTTATATTTTATTGTTCTATCATCTTCAACATGTGGCTTTCACCATGTGGTCCAAGATGACTTCCCAAGTGCCATGATGTCCACAGAGTCTAAAGCAGGATGGAGAAAAATCTGTGAAAGTTCTTAGCCCCACCTATAAGCTTTTCCTAGAAGCTGCACATGACACTTCTATTTATATCTCATTGAGGGAGATTAGTTACTTAGTCATATCTAGCCTCAAAGAAGGCTAGGAAATGTAGTTTCTATTTTGGTTGGTCATAAACACAGCTAACATTCAGAGGTTCTATTATTAAAGATGAGGGATAAATGAATCTTGAGAAATCAATAGCAGTTTCTGTCATAGGTTTTGCACAGTAGGATCTGTTATTTATGGCTTCCCCGAATCTTTTGACCATGTTGTCTGTTTTTTTGGGGGGAGGGCATGTTATTTGTTTGTTTTCATCATTTCAAGTCCCTAGTGAGAGCAGTTGAGAGGTCAGAAATGAGGCTGGAGAGAGTCCAGAGGATCAATCATGGAGGGACTCATTCATTCTGTCAAAGAGTTTAGATTTCATAGGGATTGGATATAGATTTATCTGGAAGTTAGATACAATAGATGATAGACAGAGAAACAGACATATATATAGAAATACAATGCTTTTGATTACCAACTGTGTTTAAAGCTATTTTAGCGTGGAGGTTGTAACAAAACTAAAATTGACGCTCCTTGCTCTTCAGGAGTTTATAATTCTGTAGAGAAAATATATCCATAACTAAAATCCAATTCAAAGTTATAAAAGGTTATAGCCCCTTTTAATTTACAGAGAACTTCTACATCAATGATTGAGTAAATGATTAAAGCAAAGAAATGGAGTCTGAAAAGGAAAGGATATTTTGGGGAAATGAGTAGTTTGTTTTGACTGAATGGGAATACATATAAGAAATAGTGGGAAGAGCCAAACAAAACAAATTAAGAATAGATTGAGAAATAAATTAAGTATATGTTCCATGTTTCTGAACATTTAAAAATAAGAATAGAAGACCTAAGGATTCCTGAATACATATATTCAGATTTGTTTAAACTTATTAAGTCTTTCCTAAACCAGATACTATATCAGACACCAAGAAGTCCAAGCCTCAAAAAACCCACTGAACCCCAGGCATGTAAGTATTATTGGTGATTCATCATCAACTCCATAAGGTCAACTATGTGAGGTCATAGAAAACTCTGACTTGACTGCTCTGACCAGTCCACTGGCTGGGACAGTGGCCTGGGGTATTTATACCCTGTCTCCAAAAATCCCTACTGTTTCTATTATGTATCACTGTGTAACAAACCACTCCTAGAGTTATTTATTTTTGCACAAGATTTCTTTCTTTTCTTCTCTTTTCTTTTTCCTTTCCTTTTCTTTCTTTCTTTCTTTCTTTCTCTCTTTCTTTCTTCCTTCCTTCCTTCCTTCCTTCCTTCCTTCCTTCCTTCCTTTCTTATTGCACAAGATTCTCTGGGTACTTCTGATTCACATAGTGTCAGCTGGGGTTCTAGGGAAGGTAGAAGGTCCAAAATTACTTCAGTTACGTTGTTGGGAGTTGGTATTGATTGCTGACTGGGAGCTCATCTGGTGCCGCCAGCTAGGAGGCTCAAGCATCTCTTTGGGGCTGCTTAGGCTTCCTCACAGAGTAGGAGTGAAGATCTAAGGAGTGTTCCAAGTGGCAAAGGTGGAAACTGTACATGTTTAAGGACCAGCCTCAGAAGTAACACAGCATAATATCTGTTTATTCTTTTGTTCAAAAAAGATCACAGGATCAAGCCAAATTTAAGGAGAGGGAAAATATACTCCATAGCTTGACAGGGGAGCAGAAAGGTTATATTGCAAAGATATGTGGAATGGGAGATATTGTTGCAATCATCTTTGCAAAAAACAATTTACCAATATCCTCTGTCCATAACAATTCATATGCCTCCCACATGAAAAATATTCTCACCCTATTACCCCAAATTTATCTCATTTTAACACCAGGTTCAGACTCAAGGTCAAAGATTTTTTTCATCTAAATTAGGTCCAGTTAAGAATGAGTCTTCTTGGATTCAGAAACCTCTGAAATATCTGCCCCATTCCTACACCCAACAAACAGTGGAAAAATGGATATAGGATAATCATAATACACATTCCAACTCAGAAATGGGAATAGGTAGTACCCAGCAGTCACTTGTTTATGGAAATTCTAATATCCATCCAGGCACATGTTGCTAATCCTTCCTACTCCAGTGCTGGGAAATGTACATTGATTAGGATCCAGTTCTGCTCCCTCTGAGCGATTCTCCTTGATTTTTGGCTCTACCTTCTGAATTATAGGCTTTTCCCATTGAATTATCCTTCCTTTTCCATAATAAATAGCCCACTTTTGTAGTTGAGAAGTTTTCTCATCCTGCTTCTTGACGATAGAATGTTAGGGGTCCAGAAACCATGATTAATTTTGAAGTATCTCAGTTCCTTTTAGTCTAAATAGGCAGTGCTTCCTTTTGATATTTCTCTTAGAAACTTTGAAGGTTTCCTATGACTCTTATTGGAGTAAGCATTCTTGGATGGGAGCCACACACATTTTTGGGGGATTAGCATCTGCAAACCAAAGCCGTATTCACTCTTAAAGATAGGGTCCTTCCAATTTGGGGGTGAGGTTTGGCTGTGGAACACTTCCCCTAAAATTTTTGCAAGTTCTTTTTCCACCTGCAGTGTCTATTAAGCATGCCCTTAAATTTTTTAGAAGATTTTTTCTTGTAAATCTATCTGACAGTGTAAGAGACATGGGTTTTAATTTTTATGAGGTCTTAATAATCTTACAGACACATCCTTGACTTGGCTTTGACCTGAGACCACATTATATTAGCTTCACCCTGGGCTTGATTTTTTTCCCAGAGTCATTTCTTACTTTGCCAACTTTTTGCCATCTGGAGAGGCTTGGAATGAGAAACAGTTTTATTTTCCAACCTTGAAACTTTTGGATTAGAAAATCTCCTGTAAATTTTGCTTGAAATCCAAATTGTTTCTTTGGATCTTCTTTCTCTTTCATCATTCCATTATCAGCAGTTAAAAGAAGACAACTGACACGTTCACCACTCTTCCTAGAAATCACTCTTGCCAAATCCACAAGTTCATTAGTTATAGTTTCTATCATCCATGTGACAGCAGGTGACAGTGATGTTAAATCTTCCATCACTACCTAAGATGAGTTGCCTTTCCTTCAGTCCCCACTATTATTCTCCTCATTGCCTTTTTAGCCTCTACTGAGTCTTCTGACCCCTCTTCATTCCTCCCCACAGTCCAAATCTCAAAATCAATACCATGTGCTTTAGGTTTTATATTACAGCTATACCCTACCTCTATACTTCTCGAAAACTTAGTTACTTAAAGCAATAACAGTTTATGATATATCAAGACTCTGTCAATTGACAAGGTGTTTTTTCTGTTTCCTGTGGTGTTGGCTGGAGTGTCAGGGTGAATGGGAAGTCCAAAATGACCTCACTTACATAGCTGGCAGCCGGTTCTGGCTGCTGATTGATAGATCATCTAGTGGTATTAACTGGGGGTCTTGGTTATCCTCAACGTGGGCCCCTCCACATATCTGTTTTGACTTCCTGGCATTTCATCACATTTATCACATTTAATTTATTTCTTATGTTAGCATTGTAATGTAGATATTACCATCCTCAATCATTCAGCAAATAGCACCAATGATTAGTAGCAATATGCCAGGAGCCATGGTTGATTTAGGAGAATAAAAAGTCAAGTAAGACACAATTCCTGTCCTAGAGGAGTTTATATCTAATGGAGGAGTTAATCAATGATTATGATGAAAATCATATATGGGGAAACAGAAGTTCAGAAAGGTTAAATATATTGCTTTTCATCTAAAAGCTGATGACTCAAGATATGAACCTAGATCTTCCTGATTTCAAAATTATGCTTTCTCTTCAGTAGCATTTAGAAAGTTAATATAAGTGTCCATACCAATGGTAATGAAGATTCAGAAGTTATAAATGAAAGCAGGGTAAAATGCAAAATATTTTTCAGGTAGAAGAGACAGGACTTAATGACTGCTTACATGAGGTAGATAAGGTCAACAGAAGAATCAAAGTAAGTCCCATGGGACAGAAACTGGGAAATCAAAAGGAAGGATGGTGGTTTAAAATGATTCTATTTTTTAACTTTGAAGGACTTTGAAGGACTAACCAAATATACGGATATAATCCAGCAAGCAGGATAAAGACAGAGAACTTGTACTCATTTATTCAAATTTTTTGAGCATCTACTGTGTGTCAGGTACAGGGCAGGTGAATAAGAAACCATACCCCTAACTTCAGTGATCCAATAGTCAAGGTCTTACAGTCTTATAGGCAGATGATTACACTTTGATATGATTAGAGCCACAGTAAAGGTAACTGCACTAGTAGGTACAAAGGAACAAAGAAGAAAGTAAAGATGATACTAGGGAAATTAACTGTACATGGATGGCCATTACACCAGGATATGGATGCAACTGCTAAGAGGGAAAAAAGGAAGAAAATGGCTAAGGACACTTATTCAGATGAGGATTCAAAGGAGGTAGGAGGAATGTCCAAGGAGTAGGAAAAGAACCAGCTACTGAAGTCCAGGGAAGAGAAAATTTCTACAAAGTCACCCTAATATTGCAAGAGTCAGGGGCAACCCAGTGGAATGAGATGTGGTCAGGAACTTTAATATGCAATTGATGTAGGGAAGTCAAAGAGGATTAAGACCAAGAAGAAAATTCTTTATTGGGATTGAATTCAGTTCTGTCTGTTTATATGGAAGTCAGATAAGCTATGATAATTCAATCTTTCAAAGACATTAAAATGACTTCCAGATAAACAAGTATATTGGTTATATAGCTCTATCATAATGACTCATATCCCAGGAAGGGATAAATGAACTATAAGCTGAATGAGAAAGAAACACTTAGCTGAGATAATTAAGTTAGCAAGGCTTAATTGAGGGTTCAGAAGCTCTAAGATTTGGAATGAAAATGGTAGAGGATAAGCTTATTTTCAAATATGGAAGAATAATTTCAGTTTAAAAACTGAAGAGGCCTAAGCATTTAGTATCTGAGCTGTCCCATTTCGGCTTCTTGCTCTCTCTGAAGAAAATTTCATTGTAAAAGCAGAAATAGCTATTTATTTGGGGAAAAAAAAGGACAACTATTCATTTAAAAATTTTTTTATTCCCTATAAGAAACTTTTAACTACAACATAAAAGTATTTATAACAGGATGTTAAAATGGGGTTTTCCTATCTCAGTTTCATCTAAGATCACAAAGAATGAGAACAAAACAATAGGTGCCAAATACCCCCACAATCTAAAATGAGAAGCTAGGCCATATATGCAAGACTTGCAAAAGAAGTATTCTGGAAATTTGTTTTGGCAACCCTTAGCATAATGACTGCCTCAAGGATATTTAAAATATTGGAGAGGCCAAGAAATAGGACTATTTTTAGAAAGAATTTTTTTAGAAAGAGTTGTTGGAATGCTATGGAATTCACTACTAATCCTGACTCAAAAACATATACCTCACCACCATGAGGGAAGAGAGAGGTGTCCTTACCCCTTACCTCAAGCCAAGTAAGTGGAGATGAAGGAAAGTACTCAGAGCTTCACCTTTGTCCCTAAAAGTCTGCAAAATACATAGACAGATCCTATGTCCATTTCAAAAAAAAGTCCAAATGTGGGAAACGGTGGAGGCTGCACTGGTAAATAGCAGCATGCAACCACACGTTTCCCAGTGATTAATTGTAGAGCTCAAATTGGGACCCAGCATGGATACCACCCGAGAGAGCTTCCTGGAGGGAAGATGGGACTCAATAGAATAGACCACTGGATGTCCATGATCCAAGGAGAAATTTTAAGCAGACACCTTGAAAAGAAGCATTGCCTTAACATCAGAAATGTATTCGGAGCTTCCCAGTGGGGAAATCATTAAGAAACACATGAAAGCTCCCCAAGAGATAATGAGTCAGCTTTGGATATCTGCCAAGCTGAGAAATCAACAAAGTGAGATCATGACTGTGTGACAGTACTAGCAATGTTAAACCTTTCCTGCCTCCTGTGCCTCATGGATCTTCTTTCTCTCACTCTTCCCCTCCTGTCACCCCTTCCCAAACTGCTCTCAAGTTGGGCAAGTCAGAGACAACTTATGGTAGTAAGGTGAGTTAAAAACTTTAACCTCAAATAAAGCTTTAAGTCTTGATTATTACCATGGACTAGCCATTTTAATTCTGAAGTGAGATTGCTATTGCACTTAGAAGTAAAAGATTTGTTTTACTTTGTTTTGTTTTGTTTTGTTTTGTTTTGTAGTAGCTTAGGGCCACAAGATCTGCCTAAGATTTTATTGAAGGCCAGGAAAGAAACAGTTTACACAGACATTTTAAGGGGCAATGTGTTTTTGCTTTCTTCCCATACTCTAATGAGTCTCAGTGGTTCATTGTAATGTTTACACCTAGGTAGTATTCTTTGTACTACAGTATAACATGATGACTAAAGGTGCCACTTGTGGAGTAAGACCAAATACAAATGTCAACTCCACCATCCATACACTGTGTGAACTTGGGCAACTAACCGAGTCATTGCAAGCTTTCTCTCCTGGAGGATGGGGATAATAATTATACCTACATGATAGGACTGATATGAGGGCTAAGTAAAATTATGTACATAAATCATTTAAGTACAGCACCTGCCATAGTTTGTACTCTATAGATAGTAGCTATTGTTATCATTTACCAAATAGTTGCAAGTAACCTCTTTTTCCTTGTTCTCAAGAGCTTATTGGTTGATGTTTGTCTAAACAGACTATTCCTAATTTCCCCACCATTCATTAAACTTAACCTTTTAGATACCAATTTCTAGCCCCTCTCTGAACCAAAAGTTTGCAGTCATTCCAAGCAGCCCAGCAACACTGTAGGATGGGGAATGGAAAGTATAACCAATTGAAAACTGCAGGCAGAACTTGAGCAAGCGGAAAGTGATTACTTTGTCTGGCATCTCCCCAGTTCCCTGCAGAGCAAAAAATCCTCTGTACCCTTGCTAGGAGTGGTGTAGGATTTTGGAAGACTTCTTAGCCATCACAGCGATTTTCTGCCACTTTTTAGAAAATCATTTCACTGAAATTCTAGTTGCATGGGACACATGGCATTTTGATACTTTCAAATATTTCAACTTATTTCATAAGGATGGTTGTCAGATTCCTTCCTTATGAGTGGGGAAAGAATCAGCATAATTTAAGATAAACATTCTTGAAAATTAGAGCATGCAACTCTCAATCTCAGAGTCATGAGTTCAAGCCCCATGTTTAGCATGGAGCCTACTTACCTAAATAAATAAACAAGAAAATAACTAACTAACTAACTAAATATTTAACAGTGTACATCGAAGCTAAAATATATGGTAGATAATACAGAGAATAACTTCGTGGCTTTAGGGTGGAAAATAATCTCCTAATCAAAAGTAAAAAGTATGAACCATGAAGAATACAATTAATAAACTTAAAGTAAAATTAAGAACTTAATTTCATTTAAAAAGTGGAAATAGCAAGACACAATTAGGAAGAGAAACTTGGAAGCATACGATTGACAAAGGATTAGAATCAATCTAGGCTATATAAAGAATTCCTACAAACTGAAAAACAAATGAGCCAAAAACCCAAAAAATTGCAAAGGCACTTTATAGAGGCAGTAACTGGGAGTGGCCAACAAACATATGAAGAGAGGAAAACTTTGCAGGTAATCATGAGAGTGAAATTTCCAACCACAGTGGTTTCCACTTGAACCAACTGCCAAAAGTTAAAAGGTCTAACGAATTTGATTAGGACATGAAGCAAATGAAACTGTATCTATACTAGAACACTACCTATATCGTAGAAACCAAGATGGTGCACAGTGTAGAGGTAAAACATTCTCTTTTTTTCTTAAGGTAAAAAAACAATAGACATAAAATTTAGGTGGTGGCTATCTCTCTTGGGTGAGGGGATAGGGGTGATGTCAGAGGGAGTTACCCAGGGAACTTTAAATATTATAGCAATGTTTTGTTTCTTTAACAGGATAGTGGGTACACAGGCATTTACTGCATTATTATTTTTTATAACCTGCCTGTATCAGCTTCCTCCAGCTGCTGTAACAAAGTACCGCAAAGTGGGTGGCTTAAAATAATAGAAATTTTTTTATGTCACAGTCCTATAGAAGCCTGAAACCAAATGCTGTTGGATATGGAGAGCACACAAATATAATACAACAGATGCTTCCTGATATTGTCCTTGTTCATTCTGGGGTGCCAAAGCAAGCAGGATGTATTCAGCTGCAGAGCATGCCATCTTCCCCTTTCCCCAGCTGACACTAGGAGAAAAACCTTCCTTTTGCCTCTTCTGAGCTTCTAGCGGCTTCTGGCCTCACAACTCCAATCTCTGCCTTTGTCTTCGCATGACTGTCTCCCTGTGTGTATCGTTCTGCCCTCTCCTCTTCTTGTAAAGACAACACCAGTCACTGATTTAAGACTCTTGCCCTATCAGGGCTGTTACTCTATTTAGGGCTCACCCTAATCCAGTGTGACTTCATCCTAACTAATTACACCTGTAATGACTCCATTTTCAAATAAAGTCACATTCTGAGCTTCTGAGTGGAAATGAATTTTGAAAGGACGCTATTCAGCTCACTATAACTGCATATATTTTATTATTATTCATTTGTATCTACTCATATTTAGCTTTACAAAAAGAATGCATTATGGATCTCGGTGACATGTCATTAGGGACCATGTCCAGCTTGATGCTTAAATGCTGTTGACTACAAAGAGGACACAAATATATCACAATGGATCCTTCCTGATTATTGACTTGGTTCATTCCGGTGTGCTACAGTAAGCAGGACATATTCAGCCCCCAAGGAGGCCATCCCTCATTTCCCTCCTCCTCCTGCTTGCTAAATGTAAATATGGATGATTTTAAATAATTATATATATATATGTATATATATATGTGTGTGTGTGTGTGTGTGTGTGTTTAGAAACTAAGAGCACACATGAGCAGGGAAGGGGCAAAGGGAGAAAGAGAATCCCAAGCAGGCTCCACACTGTCAGCACAGAGCCTGATGTGGGGCTCAATCTCATGAACCACGAGATCATGACCTGAGTCAAAATTAAGAGTCAGAGGCTTAACCAACTGAGCCACCAGGTGCCCCTGATTTTAAATTATTTTAAATGGGTGATTTCATCATACAGTCTCTAGTTCACCTTGTATAGCACAGTACAGTGGTTCTCAAAGTGTGGTCCCAGGACCAGCAGCACCAGCATCACCTGGAACTTGTTATAAATGCAAATTTTCAGGTTCCACCACAGACCTATTGAACCAGAAACTCCAGAAATGAAGACCAGAAGTCTGTTTCAACAGCCCTTTTGATGATGCTGATGCATGCTCCATTTGAGAAGCACTGGAATAGTGGAGAGGGCACAGACTCTGTAGTCAAAATGTTAAGGTTTGAGTCCTAACAAGTTTGTCACTTCTTAGCTATCCTACCTTGGACCAATCATTTACTTTTTTTGTTTTCTCTTCTGTAAGAGAAGAAATGTGGTTTCCTGTTGTGTGGATAATAGCACATTTCTAAAATGGTTCTTATGAGGATTAAAATAGTTAAATCCATGTAGAATGTTTAGAACAGAGCTTGGCACACAAGTACTATATAAATGTTACCTAATTAAATGTTTGCTACTGTGGAAAGGGAAGGGGAAGGGAAGGGAGTGGAGAGGACGAGAGGGGAAAGGTAGGGGGAAGGGATGGGGAAGGAAAAGATCTGCCTGCTTCATTGATGTGCATTAGCTTCCCAACTCCCAAAAACAAACAAATTAGCATTGCTGGTCTAAAATTCCTTGAAGAGGGGCGCCTGGGTGGCGCAGTCGGTTAAGCGTCCGACTTCAGCCAGGTCACGATCTCGCGGTCCGTGAGTTCGAGCCCCGCGTCAGGCTCTGGGCTGATGGCTCCGACGGAGCCTGGAGCCTGTTTCCGATTCTGTGTCTCCCTCTCGCGCTGCCCCTCCCCCATTCATGCTCTGTCTCTCTCTGTCCCAAAAATAAATAAACGTTGAAAAAAAAATTAAATAAATAAATAAATAAATAAAATTCCTTGAAGATACTTTGTCCTCTTTTGGAAATTATTTTTTTTTAATTTCTTAGTCTTCTACCTGCCATTCCTACCATTTCATCAAGTAAAGGTAAGCTGGTAGTTCTACAATTGCATCTGCAAGTTCTATATGCCGAAATGTAAATCAGTTGAGTAAAGGGTACTTCTCCTGGGCTTGGAAATTAAAATTAATTTAAACCATGAGGAATCCTCTTACCAAATACTCACCCATTACAGGTTTCACTTTTCTCCCAATGATATTTGTTTCTCTCCAATTTGAATATCCTCCTCTTTAATAGGGAATGCAAAAGAAAAAAGTTCTTTCTTTTTTATAATCCAGTCATTTGAATTTTCCCTAATGATAGGCCTCTTACTTCATCTATCTTATTATGAATGGTACTTAGTTAAATTGCATTTAGTCATTTATTCAACAAGTATTTTTTGTACACTTACTATATGCAAGCAGTGATTTGTATGTTAGGAATATAGCAGTGAACAGAATATACAAAAATCTTTGTCATGAATCTAATCTCTAGTTATAGTATATAGATAATATAAATAAATATATTAATAAATAAAGTATTTATTAGGTCAAAAATAAATGGCATAGGGAAAACACATTAAGGTAAGGGGGATTGATAATTTTGGGGGGTAGTATTTTAAATAAGGTGTTCAGGATTGACCATTTTTATGGACTTAACTATTTTATTTCATTATGGTTTCTCCTCTTAGAAACAGAAAGCTAGGAATAAGACTTGATTCCCTGGCTTTGAGCTTTCTAGGATATCTGTTCCATTTAGGATTCAGTGAAGGTGGTTTCCAGGATGTGGTCTTCATAGGATGGTATATTTTTTTCCTAGGGCTCCTAGAACAAATTACCAAAAACTGGGTATCTTAAAGCAATTGAAATTTATTCTCATACAGTTCTGGAGACTAGAGTCCCAAATCAAGTTGATAGGGTTGGTTCCTTCTGATAGGGTTGGTTGCTTCCTTCTAGGGAGGTTCTGAAGGAGAATCTGCTCCTTACCTCTCTGTTGGCATCAGGTAGATGTCAGTATTCATTAACTGTCATTCTTTAACTTGTGGGATCCTCACAAAAATCCCTGCCCCTATCTTCCCATCACCTCTTATCTGGGTCTGGGTATCTTCTCCTTTTCTTATAAGGTATTTGTCTTTGATTGAGGGTCCACCTAGATAATCCATGATGATCGTTTTTTTATATTTATTTTTTTTTTTTTTGAGAGAGAGAGACAGACACAGAGATAGAGATAGAGATAGAGACAGAGTACCAGCAGAGAAAGGGCAGAGAGAGAGAGAGGGAGGCACAGACTCTGAAACAGGCTTCAGACTGTACACTGTCAGCACAGAGCCCATCCCAAGGCTTGAACCCACGAACCACGAGATCATGACCTGAGTCGAAGTGGGATGCTTAACCAACTGAGCCACCCAGGCACCCCGTAGATGATCTTGTTTAGAGACCCTTAACTTATTCACATCTGCAAAGATCTTTTTTCCAAATAAGGTCCCATTCACATATTTCAGGTGGACATATCTTTTATCCCAGTAGGTAAGATCAGAGAGTTTAGTTATTGTGGTGAGTGTTTCCTGCCCGTAATAATAGATACTGTAGTCAATAGTTGTAGCTAATTTGAGGACAAAATTAGATTCAAGAGTAGGTTCTCTCCATTGTAAAATTTAGGCCAATTCAGCACCAACCTGTAACTCAAGTCATCTACTGTCCAAAAGCTATTATTTATCTGTGTCAGAAACTGAGAGTAGGCTTTTAGAAACTTCTATAACAATTTGACAATGTCTATTGAAGTTAATAATAAAATATTGAGGCTTATGTTTCATGTTTATTAAAACCTACTTTCTAGTAATTGTTACTGTATTTCTAAAAATATTAGCCAGTGATTAAATTAAAAACATGGATTATTTGAGGAGCACTTATAGGCTTTGTTGGTAACACAATTTAGACAATAATTTCTTTCCACAATTATGTCTGTCCACAGGACTAAAACATTTCAGTGTCAGGAATGGAGGGGATATGTGTCACAGACAATGTGCCTTATAACACGAATAACAATTTCTAATTATTCTCTTGAGGTATCTCAGCATCTAGCTTTAATTTTGTCACTATTATGGTACTGACTCATCCAAGGCTGGTGCAGTAAACTCTTAAAATATCTATGTGTCAGGAGAATTGAATAAAGTTCTGGCTCAGAAGTTGCCATCCACATGGCTACAGACCGCTTTCTTTGCCTCTCTGGTCAAGTTTTCTCACCTATAAAATATATTTCTTTTGGCTTTGAAGTCCTATCCAGGATTACCACCACCACTATCAAAAATAAAGTGTATGACAACACAGGGACTATCACCTAGGGATTAGCTGGAGAAATGGCATTTTTTTTTTCAAAAAAGTTTTCAAACATACGGCAAAGTTGAGCAAAGTTGAACAAAGTTTGCATTGGAAAAGTTCTAGAACCAATTCCAATGTGGGGAGTGGAGGAGAAGTTCCTCACACATCCAAACAAGCAATGCTCCAACACCAGCTGGGGGTCCTATGATTCAACCCAATTCTGATGCTATCTACCCAGAGCAAGCACCACAATGTGAAGGGCTCAGTTCTGCAGGACTGGCCTCTGCTTCACATACCAATCACAAGCCAAGGTTGTTGCCTGTGCTCCTGACTGACCAGGTGCAGATTGCAGGTCCCTATACCCCTTCCTTGGACTTCAGAAGCCAGCCACAAGTCTAGATTGTTACCTGTACTTCTGACTGACTGGCTATCAGAGGTTCCCACAACAGCATTCTTGAGTTGGATTAATTTGCTAGAGTAGCTCACAGAATTCAGGAAATCCATTTACTCCTAGATTATTGATTTATGACAAAGGATATTAAAAGATACGAATCAACAGCCAGATGAAGAGCTATATTGGGTGGGTTCCTGAACAAAGTTGCTTCTGTCCTCATGGAGTTTGGGGCTTGTCATTGCGACACATGGAAGGGTTCTGGTTCCCCAATCTGGAAGCTCTCCAAACCCCCTCCTTTTGAGTTTTTTATGGAGGTTTCGTTACATAGGCACGATTGATTAAATCATTGGCCATTGGTAATTGATTTGATCTCAAGGCCCTTTTCCCTCTCAGGAAAACAGGGGGTGGGACTGGAAGTTCCTACCCTATATTCAAGATTGGTTCTCCTATCAACCAGCCTCCATCCTTAGGTGCTTTCCAAAAGTCACCTCATTAACATAAACTCAGTTGTGGAGAAACAGGTCTGGTTATAAATAAGATGACACACCTTTCACATTTATGGTTCTGAAGTGATTTCAGGGACTGAGCATAAGAGACCAACTATAATAATAGGTGCTCCCATTGCTCTTATCACTCAGGAAATTCCAAAGGCTTGGGGAGTTGTAAGTCAGGAACCTTTGCCTAGACCAAATATATATGAGAAATATAATTTAGTGTTGTGAGTGGCCAAATACATATTTTTATAAATCACAATATTGCAGCAAGGAATACCCATATAACTACAACCTAGATTTTACCATTACTATTTTCTCATACATGTTTATCACCTATCTGATTCTCTCTGTAATCACTAATGCATACATTTTTCCATTCTGGGTTGTATTTTTTAATTTATTTCTAAGATAATAGCAGACATCATTGCACTTCTACTTAAATACTGTAACAAGATTGTCATTAACCAGAGCTCAATATTTGACTAGTTCTCTTTTGATATAAAATTTGTATATGAAGAAATGAGCAAATATTAAGAGTATATTCACTGAGATTTGACAAATGCATACATTTAAGTAATCCTACCCCCACCAAGATTTTCAATATTACCATCAATCCAGAGACAACCTAGTCCTGAGTATTTTACCCCAAATTAAAATTTTCTATTCTAGAACTTCATTCACATGAAATGTTCTTTTTTTATGTGATACATTTTTTACACAGCATGATGGTTCTAAGACTCATCTACAGTGTTGCACATATTATTTCCATTTTTTTAAATATGAAATTTATTGTCAAATTGGTTTCCATACAACACCCAATGCTCATCCCAATAGGTGCCCTCCTCAATGCCCATCACCCACTTTCCCTTCCCTCCCACCCCCCCATCAACCCTCAGTTTATTCTCAGTTTTTAAGAGTCTCTTATGGTTTGAATCCCTCCCTCTCTAACTTTTTCTTTTTTCTTCCTTCCCCTCCCCCATGGTCTTCTGTTAAGTTTTTCAGGATCCAGGTAAGAATGAAAATGTATGGTATCTGTGTTTCTCTGTATGACTTATTTCACTTACCATAATACTCTCCAGTTCCATCCATGTTGCTACAAAAGGCCATATTTCATTCTTTCTCATTGCCACGTAGTATTCCATTGTGTATATAAACCACAATTTCTTTATCCATTCATCAGTTGATGGACATTTAGGCTCTTTCCATAATTTGGCTATTGTTGAAAGTGCTTCTATAAACATTGGGGTACAAGTGCCCCTATGCATCAGCACCCCTGTATCCCTTAGGTAAATTCTTAGCAGTGTTATTGCTGGGTCATAGTGTAGGTCTATTTTTAATTTTTTGAGGAAGCTCCACACTGTTTTCCAGGGTAGCTGCACCAGTTTGCAATCCCACCAACAGTGCAAGAGGGTTCCCATTTCTCCACATCCTCTCCAGGATCTATAGTCTCCTGATTTGTTCATTTTGGCCACTCTGACTGGCGTGAGGTGATATCTGAGTGTGGTTTTGATTTGAATTTCCCTGATGAGGAGCGATGTTGAGCATCTTTTCATGTGCCTGTTGGCCATCCGGATGTCTTCTTTAGAGAAGTGTCTATTCATGTTTTCTGCCCATTTCTTCACTGGGTTATTTGTTTTTCGAGTGTGGAGTTTGGTGAGCTCTTTATAGATTTTGGATACTAGCCCTTTGTCTGATATGTCATTTGCAAATATCTTTTCCCATTCTGTTGGTTGCCTTTTAGTTCTGTTGATTGTTTCCTTTGGAGTGCAAAAGCTTTTTATCTTCATGAGGTGTCAATAGTTCATTTTTGCTTTTAATTCCCTTGCCTTTGGAGATGTGTCAAGTAAGAAATTGCTGCGGCTGAGGTCAAAGAGGTTTTTTCCTGCTTGTTCCTCTAGGGTTTTGATGGTTTCCTGTCTCATGTTATTTCCATTTTGCTGAGCAGTATTCCATTTTATGAACATGGATGAGTATACCACAATTTTGTATTCATTCTTCTATTGATGGACAACTCAATTCTTTCCATATTTGGGCTATTATGAATAAAATTCCTATGAACATTTTTATATAAATCTTTTTGTGAACATATATTCTCATTTTTCTTGATTAATTTGTGCTTCTATGCTTATACATGTGATTTATTTTGAATTAATTTTTTTGTATGGTACAAAGTAAGGGTAGAGACTCATTCTTTACACAGATATGTAGTTTCTCAGCACTAATTTTTGAAAAGACTACCCTTCCCCCTCCTTTCTCCATTGAATTATCCTAGTACCTTGTTGAAATTTAATTGACCATAAACATGTGTTTCTTTCCAGGTCTTCTATTCTGTTCCCTTGATTTATATGACTATTCTTACCACAATACCAATACCACACTGTCTTGATTACTCTAGCATTATGGTAAGTCCTACAGCTTTGTTCTTGTTTCAAAATGGCTTTTTTACTTTTCAAGATCCTGTACCTTTCTGAATAAATTTTATAATCAGATTATCAATTTCTGCCAATAAGAGCTTCTTCGTTTCAATCTATAGGTACATCTGGGGAGAAATGATGTCTTTACTAACAGTGAGTTTCCATTTTGCAATTAAGGTCATTCAGTGGTTATGAAATTTCCAATATTAGGTTTTCCAATTCTAGACTTTCCATTTGATTCTTTTCTTGAAATTTTATTTTCATTCACTTTTTCATTTCCTGTGAGCATATTGCCCTTTATTTTATAGAGCACAGCTTTAAGGGATATTTGAAAATACTTTTCAGCTACTTTTAATATCTGTGTCAATCATCTTGAGGTTATCCATACACATTTTCTGGTGTCTTCTGGTGCCAAGTAGTTTTGGATTTTATCCTGTACATTATGGAAGTAACATTGTAGATGCTCTGGATTTTATGTTCCTCTAAAATGAGTTGATAGTTTTCTTTGTTTTCTTTTTATAGGTGACAAACTTCGCTAAATTGTAAAGACTGTCCTTTGGATGCCAATTCAAATTCAGTTCAGTTCTTTTATTCTTAGTTGCTTCTCTTGGAGTCTGGCTCATCCATCCATCGTTCAGGTGTCAGTGAGATCTTCAAGCAATGTTTATACACAGAATGGGCAGCTTCTCTTCTCCCGTGCTCTTTCTGGGATTCCCCTGCCACCCCCCCCCCACCCCACATTTGCTTTTCAGAGGTTGTCATTCCCAAGCTCTGTCCTCTGTTTTTTAGGCCAGAAAGACTGGGTTTTCTGTTAGACTTTCACCTGCCCTAAGCTAAAAGCTGGTAAAAAGGAAGAAGGAGGTGGTGGTGGTGGTGGAGGAGAGGGAGGAGGAGAAAGAATACAGGGTTGAAATATGTTCAGTGTCTTTTACTTCTCCTAAGTGTTGGCTCCCCTTTAGAATCAATTTATGTTAATTCTCCAGTGCTTTCAGGTACTTTGTTGTATTTTTCCCAGAGTTTAGAGTTATTATCTGTGGAAAATCACATTGGGTGATCTTGGCCTTACTAGAAGCAGTGAAAAATAGAATATTTAAAAGATGCTTGTAATTAGAGCCTATTGATAAAAAGAGGACTGCATTTCTCTTAAAGAAAACACTCTCAGGAAACACTTTAATGGTTCTCTTGCTTATATAAATATTAAGCCCAGGGCTAGAGGGATAAGAGGTATTAAAAACAGATGGGATGCAAAAATTGATGTGCATAATAAAATATAGGAATATACAGGAATATGGCTCCCTGAGGATGGTTCTGAAATAAAGAGGAAAAGATAGAAAAGAAGGGTGACACAGAAGTATCAGCAGAACTTTGCTGGAGTCAGGGTACTAAGAGATGAAACAACTAAGAAAATAAAGGAACTTCCTTTATTTTAGAAATATTTTCTATATGTAGAAAAAATGTGGTCCAGACTGTCTGATATTCAACTTTAAGTTGTATCTCTGTTTTTATTTTAAGCCTTCTCCTTATCCCAAACTGATAGTATATCCTACTAATTGTAAAAGAAAAAAAAATGGGAGCATATTCTCCTTTTCACCTGATTACTTTCCTGTATTGATTACATACTACTTCCCTAGCAGGTATATTATTTGAAAAAAGTCATCACTAAATTAACTTGAAGACAACAGCCTCCTAGAAAGATTAATGATATATAATTTACCTTTATGAAAGAAGCAAGCATCCAATAAATTAGAAAATGCATACCATCACCCAAGTAAATTGTTAAATATCCCAAGTGCTTACCTTATGGAGTATTTGACAAATGGATTTCACATTCATTCAATTACATCAGTGCTATTTTCATGTCACTTGCTCTATTGTTCGCATAAATGTATGTCTTTTTACTAACGATGTTATGTGTATTTAATTCCATTCATTCTGTGTCAGGGAGGGATATTCAGCAAGGATAATCATGTGTCATAGGTACTACTACCCAGATTCCTAGGTTTCAATGATAGTCTTATTCTATCTATAGGGGATGCCAAAAGCTTAAGTTTTTATACGAGAGGTTCCTTTATTATTTTTTACACAACCCATGATTCCGTGTTTGGAAATATTCTTTTCCAAACAATAATTTTCTTTCTCATTTAAGTAGTGAAAAAAGGTGCAATTGTCCAGCAGAATTTACACTTGGGTAAGAACAATAACTGTGTTAAAACAATTTCTTCTAAACACAAAATCTCTGTGTTTTAGTTAGTCTAGTAGTGTTTTCATAACTAAGTATACAGCATTTGTTTTATTTTAAAAATAATAAACATGATTTGCAAAGTCTATACCAAGATATTTGTTTTAATGTCCCCCTCCCCCAACTTCCATTCTACTTTTGATAACCATACCTTTCTTTTCCTTTGATAAACAACCTCTCCACCTTTACTTGCTTCCAAGGGTGGCCACAATAAAGTACCACCAAATAGATGGCTTAAAACAACAAAAATGTACTATCTCACAGTTCTGGAGGCTAGGTGTCCAAAACCAAGGTGTCATCAGGGTCATGGTCCTTCTGAAACCTAAAGAGGAGAATCCTTTTTTTTCCCCTCTTCCTATCTTCTGGTGATTTACTGGCAATCTCTGGTGTTTTGTGGCTTGTGCTGCATAATTCCAATCTCTGCCTCCATCACATTGCTTCTTATAAGGACATCAGCCATGTTTGATTAAGGACTCACCCTATTTTGGTATGATCTCATCTTAATTACTTACATCTACAATCACCCTGTTTCCAGATAAGATCACATTTTGAGATATGGGGTTTAGGATTTCAATATATCTTTTTGAAGGGCACAATGAAACCATAAAACCACCATTCTCAGTCGTCTGAATGGATCTGACTCTACATTTGGCTCAAGAGATGGGCGTATGGCTCAGGTCTAGTCAATCAGAGCATATTCCCCTGCCCAAGCTGCTGTATTTCAGGTCTACGCACATGTATAAATCAGAGTAGACAAAATATAATGGGTATTTTGCTGTAATTTTAAAATATAAGATACTCTTATTTAGTTTTGTTTAATTTGGGGGGGCTGTATAAAGCCTGGAGTCACTACTAGCAGTTCTCTTGCCATGAATGGGTACTGCTGCATAGAGAATGTGGAAGAGAGAGAGGGAGAGGGAAAGGAATAAGAAGAGGAAGAGGGGGAGATTAAGCAGGATTTTCCTAAGAACCAAGAATTTGATTCATGCAATTATGAAGGTTGAGAAGTCCCAAGATGTGCAGTCAGCAAGCTGGAGACCCAAGATGCACCCAAGATGTGCAGTCAGAGAGCTGGTGGTATATTTCCAGTATGAATCTGAACACCTGAAAACTGGGAGAACTGATGGTATAAGTTCCCATCCAAATGCTGGCAGGCTTTAGACTCAAGAGATTCTATTTTTAAGTTCCTGTCAGAAGGCAAGAAAAGACTGATATCACAGCTCAAGTAGCCTTTATGTTCCATTCAGGCCTTCAACTGATTGCCTAAGTCCCACCCACACAGGAGAGAGCAATCTGCTTTACTCAAGCTACTCATTCAAATGTTAATCTCATTCAAAAACACCTTCCCAGAAATGCCTGAAATAATATTTGCCCATATATGTGGGCAGCCTGTGACCCAGTCAAATAGGTACATAAAATTAATCATTACAGAGACAGAGAGACCACTTTCTTTGCCATGGCTTGACCTCCTAAATTCATCCAGCCATTCATGAAGCTCTACCTTTTGAAATAATGATCAATATATTCAACTATTTCTTTTTTTTAATTTTTAATGTTTATTTTTGAGAGAGAGAAAGAGACAGAGCATGAGCGGGGGTGGGGGTGGGGGGGCAGAGAGAGGGAGATAGAATCTGAAGCAGGCTCCAGGCTCTGAGCTGTCAGCACAGAACCTGATGTGGGGCTTGAACCCACAAGCTGTGAGATCATGACCTGAGCTGAAGTCGGACACTTAACCGACTGAGCCACCCAGGTGCCCCTATATTCCCTTATTTCTTAAGTCACTTCAGTTGTCTTCTCTAATTTAAATATCCATTACGGGGTGTCTGGGTGGCTTAGTTGGTTGAGCATCTGACTCTTGATTTTAGCTCAGGTCATTGTCTCACAGTTTGTGGGACTGAGCCCCACATCAGGCTCTGCACTGAAGTGTGAAGTCTGATTGGAATTCTTTCTCTCTGTCTGTGTCTCTCCTCCGCTAGTGTACTGTCTCTCAAAAATAAATAAATAAACTTAAAAAAATAAATATCCATTATTATCTTCATAATATTCTAGGCCCCATTGGCTCCAAGAGGAAATCATTGGTAAATATCATAGCTGAGATTATATTCTTTATCTGTCATCATCCTCAGGCCTTTGGGAGCAAACTATAGCTCTATGCTCCACTTGGCTATAGGTCAATAACTTGAACCATGGTCACCTATTCTTTAAACAATGGAAATAACATACTGTAGTGTTACTTTTTGCCTCACTAAGGAAATAAACTCTTTGGGCTAGAATATGCTTGCTATTTATGCTTTTTTGGAACTTTTCTATCTATTATTCATAGTTGTGTCCCCAGACCAAAATATCTCATTGAAATATTAAAAACAGAATCAGCTAATAGTCCAGGAGAGCAGATAACTTTATGTCTTAGCATAGTGATTAGAGGATTTATACAACCCCAGCAGAGATTCAAAATTCTCCACAATTTCATACAGTCTATAAGTTGACATTTTCCTAGCCCTTGAGATGTCTGCATTTATGACTCTATAGAGAGAGAACTCAATCAACCAAGCAATACAATCAGTCTGCTTTCTTTAACACTTGCTTTCTGTAAAGTTTTTTGATTGCAATGACACACAAAACATAGGAAAAAAATTGCTCTCCACAAGACAGAAACTATACCAACTCAAGAATAAAATAAATCATCTAAAGGAAGTAAGAGTGCCAAGTGTTGCTAAAAAGATTTCACTTTACTCAGTGGTATCTAAAAGTTTGCCCCACCATGTTTGACTTCACCTGGGGTCCTGCTTCTGTACTTGCAAGTTAATTTCAGTAGTCAATAATGGGGTTGGATTCCTGTATCATATGATCATGGCCCAGCCAGCCATATGTAGATGTTTCTGGAAAGTTTCTTAGATGCTGAATCATGTCATAAATCTGCTAGAGGAAATTGCTATCTAAAAGAATTATATAAGAGAATTTTTTCTGAAAGAAAAGCATCTATTTGGTAAAATAAAATGTCCTCAGACTTTATGTTTATGTATAAGATTTGTTTTTTTCTTATTTTGGACTTGCTTTAAGCAAGTTTAGAGTTCTCTTTTATGAAACCAAAATGAAACAGTTCACACACCAAATGAAACAGTTTTCAGACTACTCTAAAGCAAGAAAGAGCAGAGGAGGTTGGACCTAATTAACTGAGGACTGTGCATAAGTGAAATTAGTGTCTTTCCCTATTCTTCCTTTGAGGCTGATTTTAAATATTTAGATTGAAATATACATATATTTCACACACATATTATATTTTTATTTGGTAATCAAGCTTATTTTATAAAGTTATAGAAAGGGAGAATATAAATCTTACCTAGAGAGTTTTGGACTCACTCTATTGCAAGTGACAGAAACCCAATTCAAACTAGCTTGAGGAAAAAAAAAAAAGCAATTTACCAACTCATTGGATTCTTAGTAGGATAGGAATATCTGGTTCCTCAAAGCCTTGCTGATAGTAAGAACTGCCAACTTTTTATCAAAATTTTTAATGTTTATTTATTTTTGAGAGAGAGAGAGAGAGAGAGTGCAATCAGTGGAGGGGAAGAGAGAGAAAGGGAGACAGAGGATCTGAAGTGGGCTCCACACTGGCAGCAGAGAGTCTGATGCTGGCTCTAACTCAGGAACCATGAGATCATTATCTGAGTCAAAAGAGAGAGTCAGATGCTTAACTGAGCCACCCAGGCACCCCCATCAATTTTTGAAACATAAAAAAGATATCACATGAAAGAATTTCTTCCCCTTGATTATTAGTGATACTGATATTTTTTCATGTTTTTTAGCTATTTGACTCATATTCTTTCATCAGTTGCCTGTAAGTTCATTTTAATTGAAATATTTCAAGAGTGGCAATATTGATCCTTTTGTTATCAAAGATTGTATACGTTTTCCTATTGTCTTTTGACGTTCAGTATGGATTTTATTTTGCTTGCCATTAAAATTTTTACACAGAAAACTCTGCCAATCTTTTCCTATGTAGAATTATGGGTTACTCAACACACTTAGAACAGCCTACTTTTGAAAAGCCTTCAAAATTATTTTCTTCTTTTTTAAGGTTTTTTTCTCCATTTAAATAATTTATCTGGAGTTTTGATGTAGGAGGTATCCATCTGGCAAAGTTTTCATATTTCACATCTTTGGTGCGGCAACTGATCCTACAAAGTGAAATGGGAACAGAGACAAAGAGATGGCAAATTTGACCTGGCACAAAAATGATGAATTTGCTTATTTTGTTTTAGTTTTATTATCTAGTAGGGTTCTTGTAAGGTAATTACCTGTTGCTATGTAAAAAAACAAAAACAAAACCAAAAAATTACTCCTTATAACACAATGACTTAAAATAAAAGTAAACTTTTTCTATTCTCCCAGTTTCTTTGGGTCATGAATTTTGACATATCTGAGTGGTTCTGCTTCAGAGTCTCTCACAAACTGTAGTCAAGATGTGTGCAGGAGTTGCAATCATCTAAAAGTTTTAGCTACAGATTCTGGTCCCAAGGTAAGTCACCCAAATGGCTGGCAAGGTGCTGCCAATGAAGTTTCAGTTCCACCCTAACTGGGGCTTCTCTGCAGGACTATTTGAGTGTCCTCATGAATGGTACTGGTTTTCCCCAGACCTAGTGATCCAAAAGAGAGCAAGCTAAGTGAAAGATATCCTTTCTATAACCTGACCAAAAATGTCAAATTGCATCACTTCTGCCATATTCAATCTATTAGATGAAAGTTACTAAGGAGTCAAGTAAAGTTGTCAGGATTGAGCATCATCTCCAAGCTCAGCTTTCTATGTTGATTTTAGTCCCAGACAGGCCTTTTCATGGGCTGTAAGATGATGCCAGCTTTGGTGACCACATTCTATCATCTTGATATGTTGATTTTCTTAGCTCTGGCTCACATATTCCACCACTAAAGCTGCTGGTGAAGTCAGATCCATGCCACATAAATTAAGAGTGAAGGAAAAATACACTCCTACACAGAAAACAGATAGTTACGGAAGAAGGTGGAATGATGCTAGTAAGCTAAAACAAACAAATAAACAGACAAAAAGCATGTATCTACTATCTATCCAGATATACACACACTTGAAAGTCATATTAGTATGTTTTAGATTATAATTCCTATAAGGCAGAAATTACACTTCTCAAATTTACTTTATAGAGTGCTAATTACCGTATCATACAAAAGATATACCTACCCAATGTTTTTGGATGATTATTGCTGAATGATTTCAGATTATTTGAGCATAGATGTTTCTAGCCAGGAGTCATATAGAAGTATAGAATATCAGCATGCAGGGCATGGATAAAGGCAGCCTGTGTTTAATGAGTATTGAAACAAGAACTGGACATTGCTGGGAGATCTTCATGGCAGCAGTTGAAACAGCACAATTCAATAGGTGACAAAGCCTAGTTCTTGTTGTCCCTATAACCACTGAAATGTCAGATCTCATCATGAACACATGCCTATTTTAAAAAATTGAAAATACATGATTAACTATGCCTTTTAAAAAATTTTTATTTATTTGAGAGAGCTCACACAAGTAGGGGAGGGGCAGAGAAATAGAGAATCCCAAGCACACTCCACACTCAGCGCGGAGCCCAACATGGGGTTCTATCCCATGACCCTGAAATCATGACCTGAGCTGAAATCACGAGTCAGATGCTGAGCCAACTGAGATACCCAGGTGCCCCAATTCATGAGCCACCTTATCATGTCACAAACTTACACTACAATTTCCACCAGAGTTGACAAATATTATAGAGATTTGCTAACATTATGCTAAAATTCCTCTCTGCTGTAGAAGACTCTTGACAAGCATACTCCAGAGATTTCTTACCTCACACTATGGTTCAAAGCATCTATTTAGCTGAATGGCTGGGAAGAAATAGAGGTGAAGGACCACATATAGAAAAGAGGAATTACTACTTTAGTTTCCCACAGACATTACTGTACAGGAAGTGCCTGTGTCAACAGCAGCTCCCGCAGAAAGGTAAAGTTACCCAAGGGTATCCAACAATTAGTAAAATTCATGTTAATTCACACTGTTTCTTTTTAAACAACTTTATTGTGATGTAGCTGCATATTCTCAGGCTTGACACAACTGATTTTGTGTTCAGCCACATTGTTGGCATAACTTGAGGGGTTCCAAAGCCAATTCTGTTCCCCAGATGCCCCCTTAACTCTACACAAAGGCTGAAATCCCATAAGGGTGATGCCTTCAGTTAAGTTTTCTTGTCACAATGCTTAGTAAAACAGAAAGTAAATAGTTCCAGAGTGGGTTCTTAAACACACATCAATGTCCAGGAAATGAGCTTACTGATTTCCTTCTAAGCTGCTTCCAAAGAAAAGAGGCAGCCTCGTGGCATTTTAAATTTCTGCATGGTGCCATGATGGACACATAAGGATACATGGCCCTTTGCATGGGAGAATAAAGATGATGGTATAGAAGAGGACATAAAAGGGAGAGATGGATGGGATTGAGGACAAACTTTATTTGCTTCAGTAATTTGGCCAGGGGGAGGGGGGCCCTACTCATTTGTTGGGAGGTAGGAATTGAAGCATTAGCCTGTAACATCAGATTGGTTAGTCAGCTGTGGCCTTTGATTCCATCTTCACTAAATTAGTTGTTTCTCTGGAGAAATAGAACCATATGGTGTATATGTGTGTGTAGATAGACGATAGAGATGGTAGATACACAATTTCTTTTAATTGCTCATACAGCTGTGGAAGCTGGCAAGTCTAAGATCTGAAGGATATGCTAGAGACCTAGGAAAGAATTGCATGTTTTAGTCTGCTGGCAAAATTCCTCTTCCTAGGGGGGAGGTCAGTCTTTTTTTTCTATTAAGGCCTTCAACTAATTGGATGAAGCCCACCTACATTACTGAGGGAAATCTACTTTATTAAAGTTATGATTTAAATGTTAATTTCATCTAAAAATAACTTCACAGAAACATCTAAATAATGTTGGACCAAATATCTGGGTGCTGTGGTTAGCCAGCTTGACACATAACATTAACTATCACATTCTTTGCAGCCACTTATGGAGAAAAAAAATGGTTTTAGGACCATATCTTCTAACTATGTCTTGCCTAACAAACAAAGGGCTTTTTGGATAAAGTTTTCAATCACAGTTCTCAAAAGCTATGGTCACAGAAATGTGTCATGCAATGAAGATTTGGCAAAATTAATGGCATTTGTCTTATTCAGAGCAGTTCACTGAGCCACATAATTCGAAGACATAAACTATATTGCCCCATGTCAAAGGTAATGCAGTTCCATAGATGCCAATTTTCAGCTACTGGGGCACAATAATTAATCTTCAATGATCTGTTGACAGGCCACACCTTATATATTATCTGGAGAAAATTATTACTTTATGTAGTCTTTTTTTGTTTGTTTGCTTACTCAATTTATAAAAATATTTAATGCCTATAATGTGCTAGTATGTGAGTTATATGCTAAATATATGGAATAACTTGAAAATCCATTTCTTCATAATTAAAATAAAGAGTCAGATTAATATGGGCCCATTCCTCCCCTCAAAAAGAAAATGATAAGTGTTTTGAAGGTCCTAATTTGCTCTAGAGGAGTTAGGTAAAGGAATGATTCTCTGAAGTGATTCTTGAAATGAGACTTAACTGCTAAGTAATAATAATAATAATAGAAAAATAGTAAAGATTCCTTGAGCACTTTTTTACATACCAGGCATAGTTATAAACACTTTACAGATATTCATTTATTTAATGAGTAATACTTTATCAGATGACTTGGGGTTGGGTAGCATTCTAGGTAAAAGACACAGCATGTACAAACATGGTGGGCTAAGAGAGGTGGACCCACTCAAAGAACTAAGTAACTTAGCAGTGGAATACAAGGCTACTATGCAGAGTATCAGCAAATAAGACTGAAGATCTTGCCTCCTGGATATCCTGTTAACAGCAGGCAATGTCCCGCTTAGCCTCCAGATCCAGCACCCACACTCAGTGCTTTAGAGTATGCAGTAGTTCACCCACCGATTCAGGTACTCTGAATATAGTTATCCATTTATTTATGGTGTCAATTGTCTCAGGGTCTTGACATGTTTCCTTTTTACCTGAGTCAACTAGGAGCACTCAGAATCATTGCCACCACTACAGCTGCCCTCACCTTTGGTGCATTTGGGTTATGGATTGTTACGACCTTTTCTCTTTGTCAAATAGATTTTATATAATCTATCATCTATCTATCTATCTATCTATCTATCTATCTATCTATCTATATCATCTATCTACATACATACACATAAAATCCGTATCAAAGTCTTTGGGATAACTGGAGACATCAATACATGCTCATTCTACCATTATGATAATTTTGTCTACTGGGTCAATGCCTCAATCATCCGCATTTTTTTTTTCAGGTTTTCTGATGATTTTGGTGGCACTGGACTCATGGTGAATATTGAAACCTTCCTGACCTTGGAACCAGTGACTCCATTTGTTTCCTCATCTAAAGACTCAAGAGGCTGTTTATTCTGTCTCTGTACTTTGAGAGCAGAGACAGACAGTATCTGAATCTGCTGACTGTCCCCCAAGGATCATAAATCTTCTTTCTTGATGGTCTTTGTCTAGTGTCCTTTCAAAGACTCTCCATTAGTCCCCTGCTGAGGATCAAAGGATATAACAGAATGGCTTAATATGCAAACATGGTAGCTTATAAACTGCCGACATCCCAGGCGAGAGGCCCTTTGGGTACTTTAGCTTTCCTTTTCATATTCTTACTGTGTTCTCTGTGCCTCATGTCTTTGTCAGGGTCTGGGTGGTGGCAGGGCCAAAGCTGTGCAAGAGCTCAGGGACTCAGATAGAGCTTAGAAAATAGAGGAAATTCTAAAGTCAGAGTGAGGTTCATAACAGAAGTCCCAAAAGTTGGGGAAAAAAACCCTAAGTACATTCATCTCTAAGGTCAATTATTAAAGGAAAAAAGGTCAAGATATTTGAAGTAGACAAATGCCTTGTAGGATATGGCGACAAAGCAGAGTATCAGCTCAAAGGGTCTCAGATTTTTTTCTTAGGTTATCTGGGTTTTCTATCAGAATTTCTACTATTTTGCCTGAAAGTAGTCCTTTGGGGTTACTGAGGGACCCAGGTTCATCTTGCCCCTATCCTCAGTTTAAATGTCTTGCTCTGCTTCCAGCTTATTGTTTAAAACGGAATTTTCTTTCCAAATTGTAGAAATGTTTCTCAGCATCATTTCCTCCATTTGCTCTGTCTTACTACTCTAGTAAAACTCTATGGTTCGAATCCTCCATGACTGATTTAAAAACAAAAATTGCACTCTGTTTCCAATAGCATTTTTTAAATAAAAATCAGATTGATACAGAATTTATTTACCATAAAAGTAAGGCTTTTAAAGCATACAATAATTATATTTTAAAGTATACAGTAATTATATTCATAGGGTTGTCCAACTATTACCACTGTCTAATCTCAGGACACTTTCATCACCCCCAAAACAAATCACAAACCCACTAGCAGTCACTCCCCATTTCCCTCATTCCCTCAGCCTCTAGCAACCCTGAGTCTATTTTCTATTTTTATGGATTTGCTCACTCTGGATATTTCATATAAATGAGATTATACATTATGTAGCTCATTTTGTGATGGGCTTGTTTCACTTACCATAATATTTTCATGGTTTATCCATGTTGTAGCAGGTGTCAGTACTTTGTTCCTTTTTCATTGCTGGGTAATATTCCATTGTAGAAATATACCACATTTTGTTTACTTGCTCTTCAGTTAATGTAGATATGAGTTCTTCCCATCTTTTGACTATAATGAGTAATGCTGCTATGACCATTTGTGTATAGATTTTATTGTAGACATAGATTTTTAGTTGTCTTGAGTATATACCTACTAGAGGAATTATTAGGTTATATAAGTCTGTTTAACCTTTTCAAGAACTGTCAGACCATTTTCCAAGGAAGCTGCTCTGTTTTCATGTCAACCAGCAATATATAGATTTCCAGTTTTCCACACTTTTGTCAAGAATTCTTATATGTCTTTCTGCTTATAGCTATCCTACTGGGTAGGAAGTGGTATCTCATTGCAGTTTTGATTTGCAATTCCTTTCTGGATAATGACATTGAGCATCTCTTCATGTGCTTATTGGCCATTTGTGTACCTTCTTTGGAGAAGTCTTACCCAAAGACTTTGATCATTTTTTATTGCTGAGTTGTAAGAATTCTTTATATATTCCAGATGTAAGTTCTTTGTCAGATACATGATTTGCAAATCTTTTCTTCCATTCTGTGAGGTTTTTTTTGTTTTTTTTTTTTTTTTTACTTTCTCCTTGGTGTCCTTTGAAGCACAAGTTTTTAGAGAAAACCACCAGAAGACTAGCAGAACGGATTCTGTAGCACAGACGAGAGGCCCACGGAAGAGGGACTCCTCCCAAAGCGGATCACTGAAGGATAAGCGAGCTGAGCCTACCCCTCCCACCCCTGTACACCTTGCCGATCCACCCCAGCTAATATGCCAGATCCCCATCACCACAAGCCTGGCAGTGTGCAAGTAGCCCAGACGGGCCAGGCCACCCCACAGTGACTCCCGCCCCTAGGAGAGGGGAAGAGAAGGCACACACCAGTCTGACTGTGGCTCCAGCAGTGGGCTGGGGACAGACATCAGGTCTGACTGCGGCCCCACCCACCAACGCAAGTTATTCAAGACAGCACAGGGGAAGTGCCCCGCAGTCCCGCACCACTCTAGGGACTATACAAAATGACAAAATGGAAGAATTCCCCTCAAAAGAATCTCCAGGAAATAACAACAGCTAACGAACTGATCAAAAAGGATTTAAACAATATAACAGAAAGTGAATTTAGAATAATAGTCATAAAATTAATCACTGGGCTTGAAGCACAAGTTTTTAATTTCTATGAAGTTCAGTTTATCCATTTTCTTTTGTCACTTGTGCTTCATATTTGGTTCTTGATATGCCTAAGGAATTGTTAGAATTTAGAAAAACTCTGCTCTCTATCCACAGTCTGTTTTTTTAATGTTTATTTATTTATTTTGAGATAAAGAGAGCACATGATCAGGGGAGGGACACACACACACAGAGAGAGAGAGAGAGAGAGAGAGAGAGAGAGAGAGACAGATATGGAGGGAGAGAATCCCAAGTAGCCTCCATGCTGTCAGTGCAGAGTCTGATGTGGGGCTCAGTCTCACCAATTGTGAGATCATGACCTGAATCAAAATCAAGAGTCAGACAATCAATGGACAGAGCCACCCAGGCACTCCCACACAGTCCAGTTTTAAAGATTGTTATCTCACTATGGACTTAAGAAAGTTCAAACTCAAGGCTAAAAAATGACCTCTTTGTACTAGACAAAGATGCAGTAATTCTTTATGGAAGGTTTCCTTTTGGGTTTAAGAGATTGCTTTTTGTTGAGGTAGACAAAAAGGCATATCAAAGACATTTTTTTCAACTTAGGGTTTAGATGGAGAAAGATGTATAATCACTAGGGTATCACAGACCTATAGAAAAGATGCAAAGTTGAAAGGGCTAGTTGAAATCTGAGTCATAGCAGGGAATGTGTGATGAAGCATTGAATGTCAAGGCAGGGATGAATGATATTCTCTCAGGAATGAACCATTAGATATTTTGAAGGGAAAGGTAGGAACATGATTCCTTTGGGGATTTATGAATATTAATGAGATTACAGTCTAAAGAAATGATTCCAAAAAGATGGCATAGAGGGAAGAAAGCCAACAGAGAACCTATCACAATAGATTAGGTGAGTTAGTGTAAACAGGAGGCTTTCTGGTAACAGTGGGGCAAGAGGAAGGATGACGCAGACACTGGGGTGGTGGCTCTGTCAAGTCCCTGGCAGCTGCTGGTGTGCAAAGTGGGCACTCATGACAGGAGCAAGAAAACAATCTGGTTTAAACAAGAAAAATCTTCTTGACTAAATAGATAAAGAGCCGTTTTGAAGTAATCGTGGTGCATTGTTCTGCTGTTCCAAAGGGTTTGGAGCTTCCTTAATCAAAAATAATCTGAATTATATTGTTTTTGAAAAATATTCCTGTAAAGATTTTTTCAGCCCCCAGGACAAAATACTTTTGAAAAGGGGAATTTATTTGTTTTGCATTTTGACTCTAGCTGTAAGTGGAGAAAGGAGCCTAAACTCTATTTTCAGCTCCTCATGGAAAGATCTTAAAATTCTCATTTCTCTATGCAAATTAAATGCAACTTAAATGGCAGTATGTGTTTCCCTCTTCAAGACAGAAAAAAAAAAGGTTGTATATATGTGACTGCAATAGGATATGAATAGTGTTCTTCAGTATATATTTTTGTACTTATACATTGCTCCACTGTAGGCCCCGGGGGTTTCTAACAGACATTAAATTTGTATGGCAGGTCTACAGGAGTGATCTGACTTTCTTTCTTTCTGGCTTTTCTTCCCATAAGCTCAAGAAAAGATAATCAATATTGTATCTATATCTGCACAGATATCGATCGATCAATCGATCTATCATCTACCTATCCACCCAGCTGACCATCTATCTATATCCATCCATCCATCTATCCATATTTATATCTAACCATCTATCCATATCTATATCCATATCTTTAAAAAAATCTTTTTAATGCTTATTTATTTTTGAGACAAAGAGAGACAGAGCATGGACGGGGGAGGGTCAGAGAAAGAGGGAGAGACAGAATCTGAAGCAGGCTCCAGGATCTGAGCTGTCAGCAGAGAGCCTGACATGGGGTTCGAACTCACTGATGGTGAGATCATGACCTGAGCCGAAGTCAGATGCTTAACCAACTGAGCCACCCAGGCGCCCCTCTATATCCATATCTATATCTATGTCTATATCTAATCATCTGTGTGTCTATCTATCTACCTACATACCTACCTATCTACTTATCTTGAATTAGACCTTATTTACCATATTTCCCACACAGCCGTATGATGGAATCACCTTTGGGACTAATTCTAATTGTGTTTCAGTGGTAGTTTTTTGTTTATATCCTTGTTTTGTGTTGATCGAGTTTTGTCAGAGAAACTTTCAGAAACATCATGAATGCTGTGGACCCTTTCCCAGGGAACACACTATATTTTGCATATACGTTTAGGGAGCATGCAGATTTCCTTAAAGCCCAGTCTCACTCTATGAAGAGGCCTCTCACAGCATCATGCTCAAATGTTGCGGACACTCTAAGATCAAGATGGTTACATTGGCACGACTGCCCAAAAACCATGAGTACAAATTACATTAAAAAATAAAAGAATTAGGGCACCTGTGTGGCTCAGTTAGTTAAATGTCTGCCTCTTGATTTCAGCTCATGTCCTGATCTCACATGGTTCATGAGATCAAGCCCTGCGTTGGATTCTGTGCTGGCAGTGTGGAGTCTGCTTGGAATTCTCTCTCTCCCTCTCCCTCTGCCCCTCCTGCACACACCCTCTTTCTCACTCTCTCAAAATAAACAAACAAACAAACATACATACATTTAAAAATAAAAAATAAAGGGGCACCTGGGTGTCTAAGTTGGTCAAGTGTCTGACTTCGACTCAGGTCATGATCTCCCAGTTTATGAGTTTGAGCCCCGCATTGGGCTCTGAGCTGACAGCTTGGAGCCTGGAGCCTGCTTCATATTCCGTGTCTCCATCTCTCTCTGCCCCTCCCCAACTTGTGCACTGGTCTCTCTCTCTCTCTCTCAAATACAAACATTTAAAAATTAAAAACAAATAAAAAATAAAAACTCATGGGGCGCCTGGGTGGCTCAGTCACTTAAGCGTCAACTCGATTTCAGCTCAGGTCATGATCTTAAGTTTCATGAGTTCAAGCCATGTGTCAGGCTCTGTGCTGACAGCTCAGAGCTTGTTTGGAATTCTCTCCCTCTCTCTCTCTGCAACCCCCCCCCCCCCGCTGGTGCACATGTTCTCTCTCTCTCATAAATAAACAAACATACCTTTTTACAAAATAAAAACTCGTATCTTGTATATCTTAACAAGGTGAGGTGTTAATAAGAGACTGGATAACTTGTGATATTTTAATGACTTAACAAAAACCATAGTGCAGTAAACTACTTATTATTCCCAAATAATATAATAAGTTATATAATAGGACATAAATCAAGAAGATGTGGAGATATGATGAGCTACCCTATTCCATTTGTCTACTCAAAACTAGGCTGGTACAAGTATATACCCAAATCAGTATCTACTGAGCATGAGTTATTTTCAAAATTTTACTTGTTCTTTACTTTGGTGGAATTAAGTGCTTTAATTTAAGAGCACTTTTACTAGACCGCAGATAGAAATAATGTAAAGGTGCTGGTCCTATAGGCCTATAATAAAATTGGAGTTTACTTGATTAGGCCTCAAACGTTCAGTCTGGCAACAAGGCAACCAGTGATGGTTGTTAGTGTCCATTGGGAGCAGTCTCTGTCCTGGATCTAGTCTGGATGGATGAGCCTAAAATTGGAGATCACAATACTGGCTTCACATGGCTTCTGATATGAAAGGGATCCAGAAGCACTCCATTCCCTTCCAAAGTGGAGAGGTCTAGGAAGATTCGGTGGGTCAGCAAACACCTGGCTTTGAGCTACAGAGAGAACAGAAGAGGGCAGCTTTGTAAGAGGCAATGCTGATGGCAGGACCTCCATGAACGATAATACAGATTGGCCCTGTGCCAAGGAGCTCACTGAAGGCGTGCACAGCTACAGTCTGGTCCATGTTCTGCCTGCAGAGTCATGCCCTCTGGTATGCCCTCTGTGTCTAGTGGCAGGAGGAATTTTTCTCTGATTCTGAAAAATGCCCTGTGTAGGCTAGTGATGGCCCTGATTCAAGGGCACTGGCAGGAACTGCGGTCCTCTCAAAGTCAGTGGAACAGGCTGCATCACCACCAAAATCAGCAATGAAAGAAACTGAGTCTCAGAGAGAAGAGGAAGACAACATGGAAATAGGCCAACCCCAACGCCTTGAGGTCAGCTCCTTTTTGCAACCAGATGCCACCTTAGGAGTAAAAAGTGGAGGGGAGGGTCAGTCCTGGCAGGAATCCAAGCTTGAACTGCCTGAAGATTTACCCAAATGAGATTTTTCAACCTGAAAGAAACGGAAGGAAATCAGAGTCTGCCATAACTCAAATGGTTTGTGTCCCTATTTCCTCCTCAGCAGACACACCCAGCCTTTGAAACTTGTAAGGATGGGTTTCACGTAGGAGGTGATGATACTTAAGAAAACAAAGAACTCTCATTTTGCATGACTAAATGTAGTGGTAACTTTTTGACGTGTTTGTTGTATCTGTTCTCCCCTGCAGTCTATAAGCCTCTCTCCACACATTTGTGGTATTTACTCATGTCTTCCTTGAAGCTCTCAAAATGCTTTGTACGTAGAAGATGCTCAATAGATTTGCATAGGGAGTGTTTCATTAATGGCTTAGAATGTGATGGGGCACATTTAGCTCTGCCACAAAAACTGGCTGCCTTTGCAGACTCCAAATAACTTATGTCTTTGTTTTCATCACATTTTATGTCTTTGTTGTCAGTGTCTTGGTTTTTGGCAGGAGAAGAGAGGAGGCAAACCTGTTAGTTATATATGTGCAATACATACACTCAAATGTTGTCATATCCACGAGCTAAGCCTGATAAAAATCTGTTCAACAATCTTACTAAATTAGTTCTTTAATCCTATGAAAGGAGAAAAATACTAGGAGATGAATAGAAGTCTTGGAAGATGCTGGCTTAGCAATTCTGAACGCTAATTCTGAAGATTTCTCTAATTAAGTTGGAAATAGTAAGGCACATTTCCCCCTAGCGTTCCTATTTCCAAAGCAATACTGCACTCCACATCCTTGGCAGAAGTATGTGATCTCTTAAGAGAGTGACATTACTACCTTCTATTTAGTTTGTGAATGGTACCTATGACACACTCAGACAGAAGAAGCTAGACTAGGCACCAACAGGAAAGGCTGCATCTACTGTCTGCCTAGAGTATACAACAGACCTTGACCATATAACAGTTTACTCTGTTACAATACCTTTGGATATTTATTGATTTTTTAAAAATATTAGTGATAATTTGAGATAACTTTTCTTTCTAAAATACAAATCTTGGGGTGCCAGGGTGACTCAGTCAGTTGAGCATCCAACTCTTGATTTCAGCTCAGGTCATGATCTCATGGTTCTTGGGTTTAAGCCCCACGTCTGTCTTTGAGCTGATAGCAGGAAACGTGCTTGGGGTTCTCTCTCTTTCCCTCTTTCTCTGTCCCTCCTCCACTTTCTCTCTCTCAAAATAAATAAATGTAAAAAAAAATGAAAATCTTTATCTTCACTAGCTTTCTTTGATGAATCCCCAATACTTGTATATTACTTTTTAATAATTCATTCTATAAATACTATACTGAATTTTTTTTTTTGCTAAATGCTTTTTTCACTGTGTATATAGCACACATAGATTGACTGAATGGTTTTTAAAGCATGTATACTATCACACTGTACAGTCCCGATATAAGTATTTATCAATAGAAAATGGGTTAATACAGTATTTATTTTTAATATTTTTACAGTTAATGCTGTCATAAGCATCTTAAACACATATTTTTGTGCATTTTCCAGTAAATTTCTCTGGGCTTCTAGAAATATAAGTGTCAAGTCTAATTGTATGTGCCTTTAAACTGTTGATTTGTATTGCCAAGCCAATCTGGTATAATTGTATTACTGTAGACACTAACCTGGTACTTTGTGTCCTTTGTTAAATCATGACACATAGAGGAAATGAGCGTACTGAGTTGTCTTAAAGTAAAGCAGAGGCATGTGTTCTCAGCCAGATCAACCAGCTCCAGCTACCTTTAAGGTTGAAGTATCAGGGGGCGCCTGGGTGGCTTAGTCAATTGGGCAACCAACTTCGCTCAGGTCATGATCTAACAGATCATGAGTTCGAGACCCAGGTCGGGCTCTGTGCTGACATCTCAGAGCTTGGAGCTTGCTTCAGATTCTGTGTCTCCCTCTCTCTCTGCCCCTCCCCCACTCACATTCTATCTCTCTCCTTCAAGAGTAAATAAACATTAAAAAATTTTTTTTAAACGTTTGAAGTATCAGTATACTCATAGCCCATTTTTGAACCACCATTCAGGAAGTGCTGTTCTAACAACAACAGTATGTCCATGTTTATTATATTTTTAAAAATCTCCAGTCTAATTCGCAAAAAAATCCTCATTTCTAATTTTGTATTTCCTTGATAATCAGTGATGTTGAGCAGCTTTTTTCCTGTACAGATTGCTATATTTTTCTGAGAATTAGCTCTACACAGGCTTTGCCACCAGGATATTGCTAACCTCCACACTTCTGAAACTCCTTCTGCTGGCCAATCTCTCTCCCCACAACCATTCATGAATCAGTTTCTGAGGATTCGGCACATGGTGGGGTTGATTATGTTCATTGGGTCAACCTCTGTGGCTGCTGTCCTGTTGAGCACCTGTGTCCCCACTCTGGAGACCTCTCTTTTACAGTTCCAAACACAGTGTTAACATAAGTCTGTTTTGAGTTTAGAAAACCTGGAGAGAATAGTGGCTTACCTCATGGAATAGCCAATAAACTAAAACTAAGTATCAGACTTCACTGTTCCGAAGGTTCTTGCCCTTGTCAACTGGGGGAGACCCTTAGCTGTCCCGCATCTGCTCTGCTCTTGCCCAAGCCTCTCCTCACATCACGGGCCCTTCTTTCTCCCTGTCTCTGCCCTTCTCACAGTTCCAGATCTTATAACCTCTCCACAAACCCTAAAGTTCTGGTCATTGAAATTCAAGGCAATCTCAATCTCATACCTAAACTTTTCAATTAGGCTAACCCCAAAGAGATTTTTTTCTTAGATGATGAAGTCCATCAAGGTGTTTCCTGAACAAAACCCCCACTCTCTTCTGTGATAATGATAAAAGCACTGCAAGTTTTTTGCTCATTTTCGTTGTCTTTTTGCAGGAGCTCTCCTCCCAATTTTCCTAGTGGGGCCTTTGTTTTTTCCTTTTAATTTGGACAATCAGTTTAATTTATTCTGTGAAAATTCTGGCGTGACTGTTTTCCTTTATGGTTTCTGGCTTTAACATCAGGCTAAGACTGTCTCCACTCCAAGTGAATCTTTAAAAATTCATTTGTACTTTTATATGGACTGTTAAATTATTATTCAACCTGTAAATATTTGTTAAAAGTGCCAGAGAGGGAATATAGCACCCCTACTCCCCCAAACACTATTTTTTATATCCTCAGATATTATAAAGAGGTTCTTTAAACTCCATGTTTAATAAAGACAACAAAATTTTCATCTTAGAATGACTGGAATTTTTTATCCCATAGCATGGGTTGAAATGACCCAAAATTATAAACCTCAGTCTGTGGGTTCTTACTTTAACTCCTAGACCTTCCTCATGAAGGTATTTGTGAAAATGAGCCCGGTTGGCTGGAAGAAATACCCTCACTTGGAGTTTCTCCTCTTCTTTCTTCCTGTTTAGCATGATCCTCACCTAACTTAGGGCTCCACAATCTTGGTGTGAATTTAGGGCAATTGTAGCAGCAAGACTTAAATTCCTTGATATTCATATAGAATCCTTGATACAAGGGGGTAACTATTCCACGCAGAGCAAATACGACGCTTCCTCAAACTGCTCATAAACATGTGTCTCTGATCCTGCTGGCTATCGTAGATCCTGTGGTAGTGAAACCTAAGGAGATCTATTTTGTGTTAAACTCAGCCACACTTCTACTGTGGCTGCCAGTAACTCGGTAGCAGCTTCTGTTTCTCTGTACTCGATGTCTCCCAATTGCGTGGAAAGAAGTAGTAGAAGGAAACAACTTCTAAGTGGGCTCCTGCTACTCTACCCAACCCTACAGGGGTCCATGACACTTTCTGGATCATATTATCACATACTCCCCTGCTAGACTTAAAGCTCAGGTTTTGCTCTGAAACTATTTTATGCCCACCAAGGCTAGATTACACTCTCCTGTGTGGGGTCATGTGGGGAAAACTGGCTGTACAAATTCATACTCCACTGAATCCAGCCCTAAGTGTAGGCAGTGTGAGCAAGTGTGGAACAGAGAGATGAAAAATCACTCTTGAACAGGTGGTTACAGAGCCTAGGACTTCATTAACATCCTTTATAAAGGTGGCCTTCATGAGAATACAAGTGTTTGTGTTTAAATTAAATCAGGTATAACCATTTTTTTAATTGTAAATCAGAAAACTTAGTTTATCTAGTAAATCAGGGCCCATGAAAACACTAAATCAGAAGAAAATAATCGGGAAGTGACCACAGGGAGGAGACCGGGTTTAAAGGTGAGGAAAGACAAGTTGTAAAGTGTCATTGAAAGACTCCTGGGTTGTAGTCAGAACTCTCATGTTCATTCATTCATACAACAAATATTTAATGACCACTTAGTATGTGCTGGACAATGAGCCTGCCACTAAATACACAAAACTGGCTGTCGGGGAGTTTATATATTGATGGGGAAGACTGATAAGATATATAATTACAGGGGCTCCTGAATGGCTCAGTCTGTTAGGCGTCTGACTCTTGATCTCAGGTCAGGTCATGATCTCGTGGTTTATGAGTTCGTGTCCCCCCATCAGGCTCCACCTGCTTGAGATTCCCTTTCTCTCTCTCTCTCTGTCCCTTCCTTGCTCATACATGCTCTCTCTTTCTCTCTCAAAATAAGTAAATAAACTTTAAAGAAAAAAGATATATAATTATAAATGGTGATACCTACCATGGGGTCAAATGAGCAAGGTACAGGGATGAGAGCACACTTCACAGGTTGGGGGTTTTTATTAGGTACATGGGTCAAGGAAGGTCTCTTTCAGGAGACTTAAAATTGAAAATCCAAAGGACGATCAGGCGCCATTATGCAGAAGACAGAGAGAAAGTCGTGTGCAAAGACTCAGAGAGGTGAAGAGTTTAGTGAGTTTGAGGAATTAATGGGACTGATTGGATGCAAAGCATTGGAAACAGCAGAGAGAGACATAAGGTGAGGCTGCACAGTGCACAGGGGTCACACCATGAAGGACCCTACTAGCCATCGTAAGGGCTTTGGGTCTATTTGAAGTGCAATGGGGTCACAGGTAGGCTTTAAGCAAGCAAGGATGGGATAGGATTCATGCTGTAGGATTATTCTCTAGCTGCCGTATGGAGAATAGACTTTTCTCTCCCTTAACTTGCTATTACAGCCACATTTGCAGATTGTAAATGTTCTCTAACTTCCCTTTGAGTTGTGAAACTGTAGACTTTTATTAATGCTAATAAAGAGCTACAATGGAAAAGGTGGAAGGAAGAGAATGTGTTGCTGGTGGTGGGGATTTGGAGAGGACAGTACATATAATTTAGTGAATAGTTATGCATAAATGTAAAAAATACATGTTAGTAGGGCTATAGTATTGTATCTTCATCCCAATTCTTGGGATTCTCACCAATTGCAATTTGATCTTTTTGTGCTAAAGATCTTCACCGGTCTTTTGTTAAAATGCAAATATTTTTGAGACTCTCAGCCAGCTATTAGCATTTATGTACTTCCTATAATTAGGTTTGCCTGAGTGGTACCTCAAAGGTAGTAGAGATCTGGGCAGGTATGGAATATAGCAGAGGTAAATTTTGATAAGCATATAGGAAATAGTGTGGGGAAAATAGTCTTAAAGCAAGGAGGGGGGGGATGCCTGGAAAAGGTTGGGGACAGCCTTTTGTGGAGCCCTCATAATTAGAAGAATAACATGAAGGCTTTGGGCATCTGATGTAGGGAGAAAAAAAGAAGTCTGGAGGAAGGAAGAAGTTCTACAAAGGTGGGTAGTAGTTTCCAGCTTTCATTTCACTTCTTCATGGTCTTAGATATGACATTTTCATTTCATCAGTGATTCTAGTTCAGTATGTATTCTAGAAAGGCTCTTAGCCTCTCTGGTCTCTATCTCTCGTCTTATGATGATTAGACCAGATGACATGACAAGTTGCTTTCTTCTCAAACATTCCATGAACTCCCTCACCATTGTGGAAGGTGAAGGCAAAGACAAAACTTCTTCATTCCATAAAAATACACAGGTACACAAAGGGCTGGGTCAACTGTCCACAGTAGAATTCATACAAACTGCACAGAATCTGGAGTATCACAGCTAAGGTTGGGACACTTATCATGGAATAATATTATTCTTTTCAAACATCATCTCAGGGTGCCTGGGTGGCTCAGTCAGTTAAGTATCTGACCCTTGATTTCAGCTCAGGTCATGATCTCATAGTTCGTGAGTTCAAGCCCTATATCAGGCTCTGTGCTGACAGAGTGGACCTCTTGGGATTCTCTCTCTCTCTCTCTCTCTCTCTCTCTCTCTCTCTCTCTCTGCCCCTCCCCTGCTTGAGCTCTCTCAAAATAAATAAACTTAAAAAAAAAGTTAAAAAAAATCACCTCAATTAAAATGGAAAGTTGCCAGGGGCATGGAAAGAGCTGCAGGTGAATATTTTTGTTTGTTTGGAGAATGTTTGCTAAATTCCTTAGCTGAATTCTTATCATGTATGGTACAGGATGTGGTGAAAACAAAGGCACTCTTGAGATACTCTGAATGAGAAAAACTTCCGGGGGAACATCACGGAGTCAGGGGTCACCCTTCATCCATCCCGTAAAACCAATCTATTATAATTGTTTCATGATATTTATATCACCAGGAAAATGTGCTTACTTTAGAAATGTGTTATACAGACATATTGGGAAGATAAGGGGAAAAAGGAATTGTATCTCTAATTAATACTGACATCCTCATTCTCAATTTTTTTTATGGAAATTTGACAACTACAGAAGACAACAATTCTTAAGGCTATGAAAACTTTGCTTAGAGGAGCCACCAACACTTACTTTTAATTCAGCTTCTTCATTTGCACTTGAAACTCACTTTAAACCTCGTTAGGCAACAGAAGGGCTTTTTTGTACCTTTGTCTCCATTTACAGAAGCACGTGTCACGCAGGAATGAATGCTGCAGCACCAGGACACTCTCCCTTTTGAGGACAGCGATGATGAGGGTCCCTCTATTGCAGAAACCACTGGTTCCACAGTTTTCTCAGGTCAGCTCCAGAAACACCTTTTATTTAAGGAACAGAGAATCAACTCTTCCAAGTGGCTTCTTGGCTAAATTACAGTCTTAAAAATAATAAGTGAAAAGACTTCCTACTTTGTTATTTGTTTTTAAATAAACTCAAAGTAAAAGGAAGTTGATAACCTATTTGTAGGAAAAAAAACAGTTTATCTGTACACGCTAGCCTTTTATTTTTGGGAAAGCCTTTGAGAAAAAGTTACTGGGTGCTTCGATGCCCCATTTTCTTATCACTTGCAATAGAAGCAGAATGTTCTCTTTCTCCTCCTCTACCTCTCTCAGGTCCAAAATTGCTAATGTGCCTAACATGTGAGGTTGTTGAGAAAGCACTGGAACGATGAGAGTGTAGGCTCTTGAATCAGAGATATCTTGATTAGAATGTTGGTGGTTCCACCACATAGTTGTGTCATGACCACTTGTAGACCCAGAGAAGAGGGCTCTGTCCTGTCCTGGGCTCTGTATTAAGAGACCTTGTATATCCAAAACATGCAACTACCTTTATTAAATAACCCCAGGTGGCTTCTGTCCCTGGGGATCCTGTGCTCATCACGGGCACATAACCCTCAAATCCGTTTTCATGGTTAACACAGTTCAGGACCCAAAGAAATGCTTTTCCACACTTCCTGCCCTAAGTCTTCAAAGGAATGTCGCTTCCTCTCAAACACCAGGAAGGCTTGCTGGTTGTGCCGCTGGGGACAACAAAGAAGAACACTGCTTTGGAGTGCAGGGAGGATTGGAGCTGAAGCAGAGGCGTTTAGATAAAAGACAAATTAATTAACTTGTCAAAACTTCCTCTCAGATAGCATAAATGCAATACATTCTTACATAATGAAGTGTCATTTCCAAGTTGTACTGAAACAAATGGCTGCAAAGGCATCCACTAATTAGCACAGTTTCTGCCACACTTGTACATGGTGTCTGAAGAACATTCTGTCCTGCTAAACATTCAACAACTCGTATACATTCCACTTGTACATATAGGTGTGTACGTGGAGATGTAACTTGTAAGAAGCACGAAGCCATCTCTTTACATCGGTATTTGGGTAGATAGGAACACTAGAAGTGAGAATGGTTTTATTTCTATAAAAACATTTTATTAAATTTCAAGAACTAAAATGTTCAGCTTTCTTTAAATTGTTTTGATATTCTTTAAATATACAACATACTTTGGGAGGGGGGTGCCTGGGTGGCTCAGTCGCTTAAGCATCCGACTTAGCCTCAGGTCATAATCTCATGTTCCGTGAGTTCAAGCCCTGAATTGGGCTGACAGCTCAGAGCCTGGAGCCTGCTCAGATTCTGTGTCTCCCTCTCTCTTTGCCCCTCATCCACTTGTGCTCTGTCTCTCTCTCTTTCTGTCTATCAAAAATAAATAAACATTAAAAGATTTAACCATATTTTGTATTTGGCTCTTTAAAATATTTTAGAAGAAAATAAATTTAAAATAACTGTGAAGCAATGTTTTGATCCTTTATATTTACTTTAATTTACAGTTTTGATAAAACATATTTGATGCTTGGTATGTGAGCTTTGATAAAACACGTTCATATGTTGCATACTCTCAATACAATGATACTTTCCTTTTTAATCTTTCAGATTACTATAACTGATTGAATCCAAATTATGTGAAAATCTTGTTTAGAACAGGGTATTATACAGAAATGAACAGAAAACTAAGGAAAATATATATAACAATGCTCATTTTCTCATGTTATTATTAAAATATTTTTAGTTCAGAGATAGAATACCCAAATGTATACAAAAATAATTAAATTTAATCATCTTTAACATTTTGTCAACTTCCAGCAATACAAAAAAGATAGCCTTCCACTTATTTTTTCAATTTGTTTTATGAAAGTATGTGTGTTGAGTCAGAAAAATGGGATATACTTATTTACGACTCTGATAGTTTAAATTATAACTATTAAGTATGCTGCCATGAAGCACAAAATACTATACCCTTGCCCAGATCCTACAATTTCTATGAATGGGGCTGAGTGAATGATCATCAGCATTAAACTTCTTGGCGCTTTAATTTCCTCATCTGTAAAATCAGAATGCTAACACTTCCCGAGATGATGATAAAGATGGTATGAAATAACACCATAAAGCCTTTAGCACAGTGAGAGATGGTAAGACTCCAGTCGTGGTGTTTATAATCTCCTTACATGAAGTAACATCTCACTCGCTTCTGACATAGCACCGTCTGATTAAATCGTTATTAAGTGGCACAACATCTCTTTATATAAGCATCGAAAGGTACTGAACCCTGGAAAGTATGAATTTATTTTTATAGAAATATTTAGTGAGATGTTATTAAATTTCAAAAACCAAAATGGAAATTCCAACTTGACTTAAATAAATCTGATAACACTTCCTAAAGTAATTAGAAAGATAAAATGAAGGGAGACTCATCAAGCCTGAACTCAGCAAGTATCTGAAAGATGGTGAGAACTTGCTTGCAGGCTTTCTCGTTTCCTTTCATGAACTGATCTATGACATAGCACTGTTCTGATTAAATAACAATCCCAACCAAAATTAACACCCCACCACCACTAAAAACATGAAAATATATTTTGAAAAGCTCCTACTGCTATGGAAAATGGCTATTTTATTTTGTTACCCTCCCTTTATTTACGCAGAGGGAGAACATGTGTGGTGTTCTTGGACTCAGGTATAATTTTTATTAAAGAGGTGTTTATCTGGCTCCTCTTGTTCTCTTTCTTTTCCTTTTCCATTTTACTGTTTTGTATGGAGTTCCACTTTTATAACACCCAGCATAACACTAAGTGTAGGTGTTTAAGAAATACAAATTTAATTTTTGGGTACTCCTTATTTTTATTTTGCTGAAAAGTCTTGAGTTAGTTAAAAAAGAAGAAAGAAAAAAAAAGACACCAGCAGGGACTCTTAAACTAAAGCCCCTACCTAGTCATCGCATGGATTTCTGTTCATGAAATTGATGGCTCTTGTACTAATCATGCTGCCTATTGACTGAAAAAAAATTTTTTATACTAGAAATCACAAGAGTAAAATACAACTCAGAGACTAAAATGACATAAAGGCAGACAGGTAGAAATGAAAGTTAGATGAAAACAAAGCTTAATTTGAATGGTATCTTTAGCTTATAAACAAAATAACTTTAACAACCATAAGGTTTTGAAAAAATGTTACCACTAAGTTCATCTTTTGCTCTCTACATGATATAATAAAAGCAATGGACATTTCTCCCTTATGAGAATTGTCAGGATAGATGTACTACTTTCTTAACAACAACAACAATGAAAGTCAAATCTAAAAATAGGCTTCATTATTCCAATTAATGTCAAAACTTGACCAGGAAGCTTTCCTAATACTCCCACTAAAAGTACCCAAATCTGGGCCCATATTTCTTATCATTTGAGAAACTCAAATCCATTTACTTCTAAGTTCTCTACGTTCAGTCACTGTCACTTTCAGAAGGTCTATAGAATGTCCCCACAACCTTCTATGATTCCCCATAGCCTTATTCTGACATTTAAGATCATCCAAAATATAGTCACAGTCATTCATACAATATTGTTTTTATCCAAAATGTAGTCACCAAATGATTCAAACAAACCGTACCTTTCTTTACTACCTGAATATTCTGGGTCATTTTGCTTTTGATCTCTATCTGGAATGATAGCCTGTCTCCTACTTCCTACCATAGAAACCCAATTTATCCCTTGAAGCTTAATGTTCTTAATCTATCCAACCACTAACTGAGTTTTTTCCTCTTTAAATTATTCTCCTTCTATCCCAAGGATTTTAGACTCTTTATGATATTTTTAATATTATACCTTAAAGTTTTGCTGTTTATTTTTTGGTTTTTGTTTCTCAAGGGTGAGTTACATTTGTAAATTTCCTTTCTGAATTATTTCTACTTTGAAACAAGAATTGGATTTTACTCATCTTTATAACAATGGCAGCTCTCCTAAAACTATTAAAGTAAATATTTGTGTTGACTCCTTTTCCAGATTTTTAAGCTATTCCTAGACATATCTGAATTTTCGAATAGTAGAAAGAACATTACAAAAGCTGAGGGATGCTGGCTTAGTTGAATAATCTCTTGTGTAGGATCATGACTGTGGTTACTGTTCAAATTGTGGCAATACAAGGACTTGCCCAGTAGGCTTCTGTCTGATTTCTGTAATCAGGAAATAAGTTACAGCAAATGTATCTGTTCATTCATTTCGGCACCCCCTCCCCCAACATCGTAAGCACCTATTATGTCCTACATTTAGCAAAAGAAAAATAAGACAATGTCACACATACTTTTGTACATTTATCTTTGGTTTAACAGACACAAAACAAAAACCAAAATCCTTTCCAAAATGGAGTAATCCACTTAACTCTGAAACCCAGAAGTTTCTATTCTTTCTCTTTTATCCTCAATGGTCTTATTTTGCACTGTTTGAATCTATAAGTTGCTACATGTCCCTTTGAACACAGGCAAAGGACAAATAGTGAACATTAATACTACATCTGCTAATACTCATCATCTAAATGTCTCAAAAGTCCTGCAGATCATATCAACACCTACAAAAAGCACTCTGAGCTATATCCTGCTCTATTTGGAAACAGAATGATGAATAAACTAATCTCAAGTTTTTTTGTTTGTTTGTTTGTTTGCTTACTTTTATGAAATATCAAGAATTTGGGCACTGAACACGTGTAGTCATTAATGGTCCCACAGCACAAATTGCCGAAAACGAGATGCTCATAACCCAGACAACTTGGCCTAACTCCAAAGAAAGTAATTACATTCAGTCTACCTGAAATTCCCAGTGCAGTGAGAACTGGAATCAGGTGTTGTATCCTGCTTAGCTGAACTATTATGCAGCATCATTGTACAGCAATAAAACAGCTGCTACATTTGACTCACTTCTACTTTCTCCCAGTTTGGGCAACTAAAATGGCTCTGTACAAAATTTTTTGAATGAGAAATTAGACAGATAAGACCTACGGATTCTTCCTTCTTTTTCCAAGAACTAGGAATTTTGATGCCAAGAGAATTTATTGATGGGGTTATATCATCTCAACATTAGAAAGAACCTGTTTGCAAAATAGCTTAGACATGTTCAAAATCACCATTAGGAAGTCATTTTTCATCATCTCTATCAGCAAAGAAAAAGATTAATAGCATGGTCTATAAAGATCCTCTAGTTTAGTTTCTTTAACAACAAAAATTTAGGGATGCCTGGGTGGCTCAGTCAATCGAGTGTCCGACTCTTGATTTCAGCTCAGGTTATGATCCCAGGGTCGTGGGATCAAGCCTTGTGTCAGGCCCCAATACTGCACATGGAGACTACTTGAGATTCTCTCTCTCACTCTCTCTCTCTCTCTCTCACCCTCCCTCCCTCCCTCTTGTTCCCTCTGCCCCTCTTTCCCTCTCACGCTCTCTCTCTCTCTCTCTAAAAACAAACAAACAAACCCAACAATAAAAATTTATACTCCTGTGTTGAAACACTTCTCATATTATTGTTTAACCAATGATCAGAAACCCAGTGAATGAGGCATCATGATGCCTGCTATAGATGGCTCTTAGTAGCATCACAGTTCCTTCATTTTTTATTTGTTTTCAGGCCAGGATAGGTTTATTAATTCCTAGAATTATAAAACTTTTATGTATTTTACTGAGTGTCATTTATTACTTAGATAATTTGGTAAACTACAACAGGAAGAACTTGTAACACTGTTCCTCATTCCTAGATATTTATTTTCTTTTTCACAAGTTGCAAATGAAATTGGCCAAGTCTTTGGGCTTATTGATGAAAGATCAAGAGAAAAGGAGACAACATCCATCAAAGGGAATAATTAATAATTGCTAGCACTTATTGGGGACCTTACCAGGATTTAAAGATAAATAACTTGCCTAATTTCATAGTTAAAAAGTGATAGAATCAAAATATAAGGCAGGCAGTTCCATAATATAGATGGTGGGGAAATATCCAACAGCACAGTAGCATAGGATAAAAACAAAATTTATGAAATACTGGGTCGGAAACAAAGCAAATTTCTCAAGTCCTTTGTAAACAAAACTAGCATTAAATTTTAATCTCAATTTTTAAAAGGCCAAAAGGGCTATTTAAGCATATAAAATAATAATCATTGATCTACCAAAGTTTCAAGTATAAGGCCACATGAACAACTATGATTCCAGATGGTTTGATCAAGCACAGACTATCTTAATCAACACATTCAAGTAACTTATATTGTTTTGATGCTTGGCTTTAAACAAAAAATAAAAAAAAAAAAAACAGAGGGGAAAACAAGAATTTATAAAAGCAATCTTTCTAGCGAGTGTTTCTTTATTACTGTGAACTAATCAGTAATACTTAGAATAATATGAGGAGACCAAGAGCACCTGTTTATCAAAAAAGGGTTCATTTAGGTTCACTTTTCTTCACTGAGACATTAAAGTGACTAAGCAAATATAATCAAACACTTTTGTTTGAATTTTGTAGAGAATCTAATATGTATTTCCTCTGGGGTTCTTTTTTATTCCTTTTGTTGTGGTTGTTTAACTCTTAGTTGTCTAGAAAATTCATTAGATAGGACAACTTACTTCTTGGGCATCACGATTAATTTAGGGTTTGCTGTGTTACTCAGTGAAAGAGAATCGGATAGTAAGCTACTAATCCCAGAAAGGAATTTTATTTTATTTTTAAAAATTTTTTATATATATTTGGGGGTGGGGAGAGACAGAGAGACAGAGGCAGAGAGAGAGGGGGGCAGAGGATCCAAAGCAGGCTCTGTGCTGATAGCAGAAAACCTGATGCAGGCTCAAACTCATGAACCCTGAGATTGTGACCTGAGCCAAATTTGTATGCTTAACCAACTGAGCCCCCAGAAAGGAATTTTAAAGTATACTCTCTTCTGACAAGGGGCTGGATGGGGGAGAGGTTTTGTTGAAGGAGTGATGCTTCTTTTATCTTCTATGTCAAGTATGACAAAACCTCTCATAAATGTTTGCAATTACTGAAATTGCTCTCCTAGTTTCTAAGGTAGTGGCTTATAAAATTTGGAGTGTGTCAGAATCATCAAAGAGTTTGTTAAAACAGATTGTTGGGCCCCACCTCCAGAATTTCTGATCCCTACTTATAAAGTGAGACCAAGGATTTATATGCCTGACACATTCCCCAGTGATGCTGATACCTCTGGTCTGCAGACAATACCTTTGTGAAACACTTTCCTAAGGTACATGGAGGCATCCTTTTGCCAGACTCACACCTTTGAAATCTGTAGTAGACACTTTTTTTCCCCTACTTAACACCCTCTCTGTCTCTCATTGTGCCACTTTCCAGAAACTCTAACCACACAGCTTCCACAGAACTGGTATGACTCCATAGACAGTCATCAGGGTGGCTCGTCCAAGACTATGCGATTGTTCTAAATTCTGCTGGTCAGGGCATTTCCCTGAGATTTTTTTTTTAAATTTTAGACTGGACATGTGAGAATCTTTCTCTCTGGTGCAATAAGCCCAAGGTTTGAAACATATCAGCTCTTGGTATCCATATTTCCTTCATGTGGTGAAATGTAGACTGTAGGACAGAGGATAAAGTAATGTGCAGTGAGAAGCAGACATGAGAGACCAAAGAAAAGCACTGGAGGGTTGAGTTCCAGCTGTTTGTGAAGTATCATTGCACTTCTATCTTTCCTGTTTGGATAAATGAAGTATCTTAGTGACCTGCCAGAGAAATTGTGTTTTCTCCTAGCCAGCCAGAACTGACTTTTTATTACTCACCACTAGAAAGGTAACAGCCCTTTTATCTGTACTTCTCAATGCATGCAAGTTTATTTCTCTTAAGGAGTTAAGATGATATAGAACCAGATAGCAAATCACCTGTATTTTGTATATAATTCAACTACTTGTAGAAACACATCACAGATCATTTGATGAAGAAACCATGTTTCTAATTACAAGATGTAAAAGGAACAAATGCTCTTGTCCATATATGGACTATCCAAGGTTTCCATGGCTATCTGGAAACTTGGACCTAATATAAGTCTCCAGCCGGCAGCCAGACCACCAGGAACTGGAACTACTTCAGAACAAGATGTCTGTGTGCTTCAGCAGCCAAGATCACATATATGGCTCCTAGAACTTGGCTTGGTCTTCACTTTGAGGTTCTCCAGTGACCAACTCCTCCCAGTTTAACCAAGACTATCCTGGTTTTAAAAATGAAAGCCCTATATCCCAGGAATCCTTTCACTCCTGAACAAACCAAGACAGTTGGGAAAAATACATTGAACACACTGTTTACTGAAGCAGTGATTCTTTGACCCTTTCTTTGGGGAAAACTGATCTTTCAAAATGGAAGCTGAATAAGAAAACCTGATGATCTCGGTTTCAAGAGAAAAGGAGATGTAATAATATATCCTCCCATTGAAGAACATCAGCAAATCCTCACATAAGTATCTACTCGGCACATTATTGATCTGCACCCATATTATTTTAAGTATTTTTTTCCATATTGAAGACCAGACTTCACAAACTTGGTCTTTTCTTTTTTAACATTTATCTATCACAGTTGAAAAAAGCATCTTAATCTAGACTGGTCAATGCTAAACTGTGTCAAAGCTGAAGATGTTGATGTATTTTCTAGACTCTTCCTAGTCTACTCCATTTTTATTAGCAAATTCACCTTAATATATAAATGGGTGATAATGTGTTACCCCTAAGGTCTTATTTGATTTTTAATACAAGACTCTTATGAATACCTTAATCTCAAGGAAATTTCTGTTACTGAATTTATGAGTCATTAATTGACCCAAACCACATTAGTGTTCATTTTGAACAATACTATATTAAATTTGTTACATTATATTGTAATCCAATTATCATTTAACCAGATGTATCAGGTCCTCTCAGAGATACCTATGTACAGAGTTAGAATTAAACATCTGCTGAAGAAATAAAAATATGCCAATATGACCATTTTGGACATAGAAGCTTTTGGCAAATAATTCAGGTTTGTATACCCCAAGTTACCCACAGCCTCTGGGTTAACAGAAAGCAATGACTTTATATTTCAACCAGAAACTCATCTTTTTCCTCCTCTTTCTCCAATTTTCAAGAATGTCACTATTATTCTTCTACCTTCCTAGGCTTGAAAACTTGGAGTCTTTCACTTTCCATGTCCACAAATCACTGGTCTTGTAAATGTCTTATGGTTATCTCTCTGGTGCTACTATCCTGGTTCAGGTGATATTAACTTCACACTAGAGTTTCATAATAACCTCCTCTCTTGAGATCCTCCCCTGTTTCTCTAGTCTTAAAAAAAATTTTTTTTAACGTTTATTTATTTTTGAGACAGAGAGAGACAGAGCATGAATGGGGGAGGGTCACACAGAGAGGGAGACACAGAATCTGAAACAGGCTCCAGGCTCTGAGCGGTCAGCACAGAGCTGGACGCGGGGCTCGAACCCATGGACCGTGAGATCATGACCTGAGCCGAAGTCGGACGCTTAACAGACCGAGCCAACCAGGCGCCCCTGTTTCTCTAGTCTGTAATCCATTTTGACATTATCACAATACTAATTTTCCTAACGTGTCATTTGACCATCCTATGTGTGGCAAAACATTAGTGATCTCTATCTCATGAATTTAAAAGATGCATATGAAACAGTTACTATTTATAAGATATTTTCAATAGTAATCAAAATGAAACTACATTGTTTGTGGCAGTTTTAATATAAATTTATCCCTGATATCTGAATCTGAAGTGTTCTAGCATCCAGCATAGGTTTCATATCTCTCATGTGACATACTTACTACTGAACTTTTGAGAATTTCTAGGAATCAGTACCATGTGCTATATTCTGATTCACAGAGAATAATAAACTTGTGGTAATAGACCCAGCCTCCCAAGATCTTGTTCCCGTTTTTCATAAATGCAAAACTCCACAGCTGCCAGTCTCATGAATTAGCCCAGTATGGAGTTCTAATTTTTCCATGTGTTTTTTCTCTTGAAAAATGCCACTTATATTCATTTAAGAAATCACAAAGTAAAAAGGCAACATCATATAAAATTAACTGCAACAAAACCTAACTAGGCAAACAAATATTTATAAAAATGAATAACACTTCTGGACAATTTTAAACAAATGTGAATCTCGAATCTCAATAACCAAGAAAACTTGAGCTGTAGAGCTTAGGACTCTGTCGGGCATTCCAAGGAGTAGTGAAGTGTCTCCATCAAAGGGAGGTTACAATAGCTTGATGAACAAAAATAAGAGGCAGAAAATAAAAGGCAATCCAAAGCCAAGCACCGAAGTATATGGTGCAAATATAATTGCCACAGGTCATCCATGAAGGTGAGGTAAGAGAGCCTTTACTAGCCTCAGAAGTGACTTTTTTGGAATAGCTATTCGTTGTTCTAAATCTTGATATATAGACAAAAGGAGGTTAGGTAGAGAATAGCAAAAGTAATTTGGTTGAAGGAAATAGAAGCAGGTAAGAAAGACGTGACTACTCGATGTTGCAGAAGGGGAAAGAAGCATGCCAAACTGAGGTTTCAAGGATGGGCACAATCCACCAGGAAAGAAGTGGGAAAAGGACATTCCACAGGAAGGGTATGAACATGGAGCGATGCAAAAGGGTTTTACTTAGAGTATTGCCAGGAGTATAGATGACTAAAGCCCATGATGATAAGAGAAGGCTTAGAAGTGAGATTTATTTGAAGTGCATAAAATGTAGGGTTGCCATCATTATCAGTAAAAATCATGACACTCAGTTTATACCTGCACCTTGCTCAGTTACCATGACTGTTGTGGGAAAGGCATGACCAGGGAGTGTTCCACACCTGGAAAGTACCAGACTGATAGATCAGTACCCTAAGAGAAAATCTAAAGCACTGGCTCAGAGGCAATATCCAGGAAGGATGGGGAGTCATTCTCTAGAAAAAAATATATGCACTATATCAAAGGTCTTTATATGGTACTATGTCCCTAGGAGGTAAACATAAATTGGTCCAGAAACCAAGGGGCAGTAGTAGGTATGTCCCACTCAGAGTTACTTCCAGTGACCCACTGAGGGACTTGATGCTTTTCATCCTCACAGCTTAAAGGCTCTTTTTCTCAAAAATAACATATTTTTGCTTAATCATCTATAGCAAATGTTTATATAATGATTGTCATTTTGTACCAACAAGAAGTAACAATGCATTCAGCAAAAGAAATGGAATGAGAAAGGAATTGAGTTTCTTTCCTTACCTCTTCCTTCTTCTAGAGGTCACCTGGATCATGGCCTTTTTCTGCATTTCTCCAACCTCTCCTTCCATAATAACCTCTTTGACTCTGTGCCTCTTGACTCCACTGCTTCCCTGTTATAAAGACCCTTGTGATTACATCAAACCCACCTGGATGAACCAGATACTCTCTCCATCTGAATATCCTTGACTCATTACATTTCCAAATTCCCTTTTGCTGTGTAAGGTAACATATTTACAGGTTTCAAGAATCAGAACACTGATATTTGGGGAGGCATTCTGTTCACTACACTAAACCTCAGTTTTCTCATCTGCAAAGTGGAGATAATAAAAGAAATTGCCTCTTAGGATCGTTATGGGGATAAGAAGTCTGTCTATAGCTCTTAGCAGAGTATCTGACATATAATAATTATGGCCAATGTTATTGTGTCCTTACAAACATTATTTAACTGAGGCTATGATATAAATAGTGTTCCCCCATTTATATCCTAGTTAGATAAACTATATCCATAGCATTTTTAGCCATGACTTCTGGAGCTTTATCAATGGTGACACAGAAAGTGCTTCCGTAGTTCCAAGGTACTTCTAGTATGCCTGTGGCTTTGGCAGAGTGAAAGATTTCAACTGGTACATCTTATTACATGGGTGGTCGAGTTATTGAACTCTATTGACAAAGGGCTGGATTTTCCAGCAAGATGGAGCTTCATTAAAATTCTGCAGAGACTGAAAATTCAATAATCTTTCTCACAAAGCACTGCATGAGCAGGGCTGATTAGGCAATTCCTTTCTCATCCCATTTCTTTTGCTAAAAGCATTGTTACTTCTTGTTTGGTACAAAAAGACAATCATTAAATGAGCATTCTCTATAGGTGATTAAGCGGAAAGTTTTAAAGGTGTGCTGACTCCTTTTTCAAGGCCTAATTGAGGGCTTGAAAGGGGAGGGGAGGAAAAACAAAACAAAACAAACACGATTACCGTATTCTGGACTGAAATATGGAAAGCATCATGACGCTAATAAATACTTGGCAGATTTTTCTTTTAGACTCTAGCTCTTCCTCTTATTTATCAAACTTGCTTTTCCCCCACCAACCCACTTCCTCACTTTTCCCCTGCCTGACCCTCTTTCACTCTTCTTTTTCCAGAAGAGTTAACTCATGGTGGACATAATACACAATTGTGCCCAATGAGCCTCACATTTTCCTGATTAAATCCACTGTAATTACTGGACTTGAGAGCAGATAACACACAAGTACCTATCTTTCTAGCCCCACTTAATATCTAATAATGATTGCATCAATAGAGTAATGCGAGAAACCTGGGTTGCCACATGTAAGTAGAATTTTAGGATAAAACTAAGGAACTCTTCCCTTTCATTCATACATAAACTCTCTCTCTCAGTCCTCTTTTCTCTATTTGGTTTTCCATCCTGACAGAAACAGGCTTTGTCACAGTAGTTTTCTCTGTAGAATATAACTAACCTGGCTTTGCCATAAGCGCATTTTTTAAAATACGTTTTGTTCATCGGTATATAGGAGAATGGCAAGCATGTAGTTGTTAAATATTTGATTAATACATTAATTAATTAATTAATCAATCTTGAGGGCAATAACAAATGAGATCTGCCCTGTTCATGTCCCCTCTACAACAATAACTTGATGGGGGGGATCCTGGGTGGCTCAGCCAATTAAGCGTCTGCTTTCGGCTTAGGTCATGATCTCAACAGTTCATGAGTTCAAGCTCAACATCGGGCTCTCTGCTGTCAGCACAGAGCCCATATCAGGTCCTCTGTCCCCTCTCTCTCTGCCCCTACCCCACTCACTCTCGCTCTCTCAAAAGTAAATGAACTTAAAAAAAAAATAACTTGATGGGATTCTTTAACTTGAGTCTTTCTAAAAATAGGAAAAGTATTCATTGAAAATATCAATCTATGCTATGAGAAAATAAAGCTAAATGTGTGCAACTATCTATTATTTTATGCTTAATTATATTTAAGAAAAATGTAAATAATATTGACTGAGGTTCTGATGGAAGATTTTCATTTCTCTTAGTTAAGGGAGCCCTTGAATGCTCCTGACTAGGTATTCCTAAGAATATTCTTTCTAATCCAGTCCAAATTTCTCATCTTGCACCATCAAAATCCTGCTGGTCTTCTTAAGTTTGAGCCACTCTGTCCTTGTCCCACAACAACTTGCTCTAGGATGTCACTTTTTCACATCAGCCCTTCATCCTTAATATTTCATGAACTAGGCTAAAGAGCAGATTTCAAGTAGCAGGACTTTACCCATTTTATAAAAAGAATGTTTTCATTCCAGCCAATTTCCTTTATAAAAATACCTGCTGCACAGTACTCATCTGATTAGTTTCCAGAAGGCTCTAGGCATTACTCACTGGCCTGAGCATCATCAATGTCCTGCCTGTGTCTTGCCTATGCCTCTGCAATGGAAAGGGTATTTTATTCTGCTCCCTTTGGCAGAAAGAGAAACAGGTATGCTCTATATAATTCCCTTTATATCAAACTCCATGGGCATCGCAAAGTATTTGGTTGTATGGGAATTATAAAAAGAACACAAGCCTTATCTGCAGGCTCCAGAGTTTGGTCTACCTTTGTCACGACTTTGCAAATGAAAGGAAGTGTCCCAAATGCAGCATGGGAGACAGAAGAGGGTAAGCACACCCATCCCACCCCTTTCCAGCTCCAGAGCTCCTGACTTATTTTTTATGTGTTGATACTGTGTTCTGTGTGTGGTCTGAGGAGTGTGATGGGATGGACAGTGTGAAATGACTAGTAGAAAGGGCAGTGTCTTCCTGCAGCAGGCTGGATGAGAGCTCATCGCAGGACAGATGGATGCACTGTGAGCCAAGATATGGAAGTTGCAGGCAGGGCAGATAGACACTGCACTTGGGGATTCACAGACACCATCTCCCCTGCTGAGATGTTGCCTGAAGCAACCAGGAAACTACCTCAGCTGGCAGAGTCCTAGAGGCCAGGCTGGTTTGCTGGGGGCTGGACTTGCTATCTCTGCCTAAAGGCTTCAGGCCAATGATAACCACAGATGGCAGTGAAGAAAACAGTAACATACACTGTAGGTATCAGCAGAGTCAAGCACAAAAGAGAACTAATATTCACATAATTTTCACTCAGCCAAGTAAAAAAGCAACAGGAATAGAAAGTCTTATGGCTCCGAAAAACCCAAGCCCCATGTTCCTTCTTCAAGCTCGCTCTTCCTTCCATGTAACTCTGATGCTCTCTGCAAAATCATAAAGTAGACAATCATTGCATTTAGCCCACAAGTTTAGCTCTTTCATTGTATTGGCCCATCTTCCTTTCCCACCTTGGAATCCCATACCCTCGTTAAAAGTCCTTTCTCACCTTCCTTGAAAGACCCTGCTCTCAGACTCATGATGGGAAAGAATCGGTGTTCTCGGTGAGCATTTGAAACAGTAGACTGAGTAAAGCAGATTGTCCTCCTCAATGCAGCTGGGCATCATCCAACCTACTGAAGGCCTGAATATAATACAACAGCAGAAGGACACATTTCCTCTCTGCTTAAACTGAACATCAGTTTTCTCTTACCTTTCAATTCAGACACCATCAGCTTTCCTGGTTCTTAGGCTTGGAGACTGAGCCAGACCCCCAGGTTTCCTGGGTCTCCAACTTTCAGGCACGAGTCATGGCACTTGGTAGCTTCCACAATCATGTGAGCCAGTTCCTCAAATTCCTCATATTCAATCTCTATTTCTACCTATTTCTATATCTATACATCTATATATGTATACATATATGTATATGTATCTTACTGTCTGTGTCTCTGGACAACCCTAACAAATACGAAATGTGCTCAAATATTTGTTTCTTTCTTAAATATAAAATACTTATCTTAACCCTATTCATTTATTACACAGAGGCAATATTATGAGCATTCATTTTCAACAGAATGTTCTGCAGCTATTTCTGAGATTTTCTGCCTTTCTTCTCAGGCTTACCATCATCATCTCTTACTGATATCAGGATGCTTATCTGCAGTGGAAATAGAACTAACAGGACTACAAAGACATAAAGTAAGGCTTACAACTGTACTTAACCTGAGACCCAATTTTCTCATCCATAAAATTAAAAAAAATCATTGTGGGAATTAGAAAAAAAATACATGCAATTGTAGCACATAGCAGGTGCTCAAATGGCAAATATTAGCATTATGATAAACAGTGAATTGAAATAATAGTGTGTCTAAAAGGAATTAGGAGCATGATGGATAGTTAAAGCAGTGGAGAGATAATACTGAAGCTCAAAATATAAGAATTTCCATATCTTTCCACTTCCCCATAGCCTTGACTTATCTGTTAAATCTCAGTCATCTCTAAGACATAGCTCAAAATCTCCACCACCAAGAATCCAGAATCAACTCCTGTTGGAATATTACATAGCTGTAAAAAGTATGAGATCATGCCATTTGAGACAACATGGATGGACCTAGAGGGTATTATGCTAAGTAAAATAAATCAGAGAAAGACAAATAGCATTTGATTATACTCATAAATAGAATCTAAAAAAATAAAGAAACAAAAAGCAGAATCAGAACTATAAATAGAACAAATTGATGGTTTCCAGAGGGGAGTGGTATTGGAGATAGGGAAAAATGGGTGAAGAGGAGAGGGAGATATAGGCTTTGAGTTATGGAAAGAATAAGTCATGGTAATAAAAGGTACAAGAAGGAATACAGTCAATGATATTGTAACAGCAATGTAATGGGACAGATGGAAGCTACACTTGTGAAGAACACAGCATAAGGTATAAACTAGTCAAATCACTAAGTTGTACACCTGAAACTAATGTTATACTGTGTGTCAGTTTTACCCAAATAAAACAAATTAAAAACTAAAAATTAAAAAATGAATAATTAGCACTGTTGTCTCCCAAAGCCTCGAAATTGAGACTCTACACATATTTGATTAAATTCCTCCACAATTTAATAAAGAATTCCATTGCCTGGGGCACCTGGGTGGCTCAGTCGGTTGAGCATCCAACTTCGGCTCAGGTCATGATCTCACAGTTTGCGAGTTCAAGCCCCCATCAGGCTCTGGGCTGACAGCTCAGAGCCTGGAACCTGCTTCAGATTCTGTGTCTCCCTCTGTATGCCTATTCCTCACTAGCACTCTGTCTGTCTGTCTGTCTGTCTCTCTCTCAAAAATAAATAAAAACATTAAAAAAAGAATTCCATTTCCTATACATAAATTATTTATTTATTTATTTATTTATTTATTTATTTATTTGAAATTAATGGTTGAAGGTAACACCAAAGAGTCACCATTCCTGGAACACCTTGAACTTGTCCTTCTATGTGGCTATTATCCCTGTACTCCCCAAAATAAATGAATAAAATAAAAATAACGTGGAAATAATTTTATCCTTTGGAAAATGCAGAAATAATCACACTGTTCCTTGGGATAGGTTTAAGGAGAAAGAGTGGTGGTGAGTGATATTCTAATAAAGAGACATAAATAATGGATAATTGGGAGATAAATAAATGAAATGGATGCCTGTTTAGAAAGACAAGCTAGTAGACTCTAGTGTTATCTATAGATGAGAATGTGTCATCTCAGAGAGGGGTGGAACACAAAAGCAGAACTACTTTTCTGCATTTAATTCTGAACAATGAGAGAAATCCTAAGATATCAAGGTGGCTGAGAAGCAGGCCTGCTGGCCATCAACTCAGTATCAAAGGATTGAAGGAATGTCACATAACCAAGCTTTAAGTTCCCTAATGGAATGACTCAAGAGAGGGTGCTTTGAAAAGTGCCCAGCTGCTTCTATGCCCACAGGTGGACACAGCAACTCACTTAAGAGCATATTGAGAGAGGAGGGAGGGAAGATGGCGGCGTAGGAGGACGCTAGGCTCACCGCGCGTCCTGCTGATCACTTAGATTCCACCTACACCTGCCTAAATAACCCAGAAAACCGCCAGAGGATTAGCAGAACGGAGTCGCTGGAGCCAAGCGCAGACGAGAGGCCCACGGAAGAGGGTAGGAAGGGCGGCAAGGCGGTGCGCGCTCCACGAACTGGCGGGAGGGAGCCGGGGCGGAGGGGCGGCTTGCCGGCCAAGCAGAGCTCCCGAGTCTGGCTGGCAAAAGCGGAGGGGCCTGACGGACTGTGTTCTGACAGCAAGCGCGATTTAGCCTCTGGGAGGTCATAAGTTAACAGCTCTGCTCGGAAAGCGGGAAGGCTGGAGGACAAAGGGAGGGAGAGCTGCTGAGCCCCCGGACGACAGAGCTTAGTTTGGTGGGGAACAAAGGCGCTCGCCAGCGCCATCTCCCCCGCCCATCCCCCAGCCAAAATCCCAAAGAGAACCAGCTCCTGCCAGGGAACTTCCTCGCTCCGCGCAAACACCCAACTCTGTGCTTCTGAGGAGGAGCCAAACCTCCGGCAGCGGATCTGACTCCCGCCCGCTGCCACAGGGCCCCTCCCGAAGTGGATCACCTAAGGAGAAGTGAGCTAAGCATGCCCCTCCTGCCCCTGTGCACCTTGCCTACCCACCCCAGCTAATACGCCAGATCCCCAGCATCACAAGCCTGGCATTGTGCAAGTAGCCCAGACGGGCCACGCCACCCCACAGTGAATCCCGCCCCTAGGAGAGGGGAAGAGAAGGCACACACCAGTCTGACTGTGGCCCCAGCGGTGGGCCGGGGGCAGACATCAGGTCTGACTGCGACTCCGCCCACCAACTCCAGTTATACACCACAGCACAGGGGAAGTGCCCTGCAGGTCCTCACCACGCCAGGGACTATCCAAAACGACCAAGCGGAAGAATTCCCCTCAGAAGAATCTCCAGGAAATAACAACAGCTAATGAGCTGATCAAAAAGGATTTAAATAATATAACAGAAAGTGAATTTAGAATAATAGTCATAAAATTAATCGCTGGGCTTGAAAACAGTATAGAGGACAGCAGAGAATCTCTTGCTACAGAGATCAAGGGACTAAGGAACAGTCACGAGGAGCTGAAAAACGCTTTAAATGAAATGCAAAACAAAATGGAAACCACCACAGCTCGGATTGAAGAGGCAGAGGAGAGAATAGGTGAACTAGAAGATAAAGTTATGGAAAAAGAGGAAGCGGAGAAAAAGAGAGATAAAAAAAATCCAGGAGTATGAGGGGAAAATTAGAGAACTAAGTGATACACTAAAAAGAAATAATATACGCATAATTGGTATCCCAGAGGAGGAAGAGAGAGGGAAAGGTGCTGAAGGGGTACTTGAAGAAATAATAACTGAGAACTTCCCTGAACTGGGGAAGGAAAAAGGCATTGAAATCCAAGAGGCACAGAGAACTCCCTTCAGACGTAACTTGAATCGATCTTCTGCATGACATATCATAGTGAAACTGGCAAAATACAAGGATAAAGAGAAAATTCTGAAAGCAGCAAGGGGTAAACGTGCCCTCACATATAAAGGGAGACCTATAAGACTCGTGACTGATCTCTCTTTTGAAACTTGGCAGGCCAGAATGAATTGGCACGAGATTTTCAGTGTGCTAGACAGAAAAAGTATGCAGCCGAGAATCCTTTATCCAGCAAGTCTGTCATTTAGAATAGAAGGAGAGATAAAGGTCTTCCCAAACAAACAAAAACTGAAGGAATTTGTCACCACTAAACCAGCCCTACAAGAGATCCTAAGGGGGACCCTGTGAGACAAAGTACCAGAGACAACACTACAAGCATAAAACATACAGACATCACAATGACTCTAAACCCGTATCTTTCTATAATAACACTGAATGTAAATGGATTAAATGCTCCAACCAAAAGACATAGGGTATCAGAATGGATAAAAAAACAAGACCCATCTATTTGCTGTCTACAAGAGACTCATTTTAGACCTGAGGACACCTTTAGATTGAGAGTGAGGGGATGGAGAACTATTTATCATGCTACTGGAAGCCAAAAGAAAGCTGGAGTAGCCATTCTTATATCAGACAAACTAGACTTTAAATTAAAGGCTGTAACAAGAGATGAAGAAGGACATTATATAATAGTTACAGGGTCTATTCATCAGGAAGAGCTAACAATTATAAATGTCTATGCGCCGAATACCGGAGCCCCCAAATATATAAAACAACTACTCATAAACATAAGCAACCTTATTGATAAGAATGTGGTAATTGCAGGGGACTTTAACACCCCACTTACAGAAATGGATAGATCATCTAGACACACGGTCAATAAAGAAACAAGGGCCCTGAGTGAGATATTGGATCAGATGGACTTGACAGATATATTTAGAACTCTGCATCCCAAAGCAACAGAATATACTTTCTTCTCGAGTGCACATGGAACATTCTCCAAGATAGATCATATACTGGGTCACAAAACAGCCCTTCATAAGTTTACCAGAATCGAAATTATACCATGCATACTGTCAGACCACAATGCTATGAAGCTTGAAATCAACCACAGGAAAAAGTCTGGAAAACCTCCAAAAGCATGGAGGTTAAAGAACACCCTACTAACGAATGAGTGGGTCAACCAGGCAATTAGAGAAGAAATTAAAAAAATATATGGAAACAAACGAAAATGAAAATACAACAATCCAAACGCTTTGGGACGCAGCAAAGGCAGTCCTGAGAGGAAAATACATTGCAATCCAGGCCTATCTCAAGAAACAAGAAAAATCCCAAACACAAAATCTAACAGCACACCTAAAGGAAATAGAAGAAGAACAGCAAAGACACCCCAAACCCAGCAGAAGAAGAGAAATAATAAAGATCAGAGCAGAAATAAACAATATAGAGTCTAAAAAAACTGTAGAGCAGATCAACGAAACCACGAGTTGGTTTTTTGAAAAAATAAACAAAATTGACAAACCTCTAGCCAGGCTTCTCAAAAAGAAAAGGGAGATGACCCAAATAGATAAAATCATGAATGAAAATGGAATTATTACAACCAATCCCTCAGAGATACAAACAATTATCAGGGAATACTATGAAAAATTATATGCCAACAAATTGGACAACCTGGAAGAAATGGACAAATTCCTGAACACCCACACTCTTCCAAAACTCAATCAGGAAGAAATAGAAAGCTTGAACAGACCCATAACCAGCGAAGAAATTGAATCGGGTTTTCAAAAATCTCCCAACAAATAAGAGTCCAGGACCAGATGGCTTCCCAGGGGAGTTCTACCAGACGTTTAAAGCAGAGATAATACCTATCCTTCTCAAGCTATTCCAAGAAATAGAAAGGGAAGGAAAACTTCCAGACTCATTCTATGAAGCCAGTATTACTTTGATTCCTAAACCAGACAGAGACCCAGTAAAAAAAGAGAACTACCGGCCAATATCCCTGATGAATATGGATGCAAAAATTCTCAATAAGATACTAGCAAATCGAATTCAACGGCATATAAAAAGAATTATTCACCATGATCAAGTGGGATTCATTCCTGGGATGCAGGGCTGGTTCAACATTCGCAAATCAATCAACGTGATACATCACATTAACAAAAAAAAAGAGAAGAACCATATGATCCTGTCAATCGATGCAGAAAAGGCCTTTGACAAAATCCAGCACCCTTTCTTAATAAAAACCCTTGAGAAAGTCGGGATAGAAGGAACATACTTAAAGATCATAAAAGCCATTTATGAAAAGCCCACAGCTAACATCATCCTCAATGGGGAAAAACTGAGAGCTTTTTCCCTGAGATCAGGAACACGACAGGGATGCCCACTCTCACCGCTGTTGTTTAACATAGTGCTGGAAGTTCTAGCATCAGCAGTCAGACAACAAAAGGAAATCAAAGGCATCAAAATTGGCAAAGATGAAGTCAAGCTTTCGCTTTTTGCAGATAACATGATATTATACATGGAAAATCCGATAGACTCCACCAAAAGTCTGCTAGAACTGATACATGAATTCAGCAAAGTTGCAGGATACAAAATCAATGTACAGAAATCAGTTGCATTCTTATACACTAACAATGAAGCAACAGAAAGACAAATAAAGAAACTGATCCCATTCACAATTGCACCAAGAAGCATAAAATACCTAGGAATAAATCTAACCAAAGATGTAAAGGATCTGTATGCTGAAAACTATAGAAAGCTTATGAAGGTAATTGAAGAAGATTTAAAGAAATGGAAAGACATTCCCTGCTCATGGATTGGAAAAATAAATATTGTCAAAATGTCAATACTACCCAAAGCTATCTACACATTCAATGCAATCCCAATCAAAATTGCACCAGCATTCTTCTCGAAACTAGAACAAGCAATCCTAAAATTCATATGGAACCACAAAAGGCCCCGAATAGCCAAAGGAATTTTGAAGAAGACCAAAGCAGGAGGCATCACAATCCCAGACTTTAGCCTCTACTACAAAGCTGTCATCATCAAGACAGCATGGTATTGGCACAAAAACAGACACATAGACCAATGGAATAGAATAGAAACCCCAGAACTAGACCCACAAACGTATGGCCAACTCATCTTTGACAAAGCAGGAAAGAACATCCAGTGGAAAAAAGACAGCCTCTTTAACAAATGGTGCTGGGAGAACTGGACAGCAACATGCAGAAGGTTGAAACTAGACCACTTTCTCACACCATTCACAAAAATAAACTCAAAATGGATAAAGGACCTGAATGTGAGACAGGAAACCATCAAAACCTTAGAGGAGAAAGCAGGAAAAGACCTCTCTGACCTCAGCCGTAGCAATCTCTTACTCGACACATCCCCAAAGGCAAGGGAATTAAAAGCAAACGTGAATTACTGGGACCTTATGAAGATAAAAAGCTTCTGCACAGCAAAGGAAACAACCAACAAAACTAAAAGGCAACCAACGGAATGGGAAAAGATATTTGCAAATGACATATCGGACAAAGGGCTAGTATCCAAAATCTATAAAGAGCTCACCAAACTCCACACCCGAAAAACAAATAACCCAGTGAAGAAATGGGCAGAAAACATGAATAGACACTTCTCTAAAGAAGACATCCGGTTGGGGCGCCTGGGTGGCGCAGTCGGTTAAGCATCCGACTTCAGCCAGGTCACGATCTCGCGGTCCGTGAGTTCGAGCCCCGCGTCGGGCTCTGGGCTGATGGCTCAGAGCCTGGAGCCTGTTTCCGATTCTGTGTCTCCCTCTCTCTCTGCCCCTCCCCCGTTCATGCTCTGTCTCACTCTGTCCCAAAAATAAATAAACGTTGAAAAAAAAAAAAAAAAAAAAAAAAAAAAAAAAAAAAAAAAAAAAAAAAAAAAAAGACATCCGGATGGCCAACAGGCACATGAAAAGATGTTCAGCGTCGCTCCTTATCAGGGAAATACAAATCAAAACCACACTCAGGTATCACCTCACGCCAGTCAGAGTGGCCAAAATGAACAAATCAGGAGACTACAGATGCTGGAGAGGATGTGGAGAAACGGGAACCCTCTTGCACTGTTGGTGGGAATGCAAATTGGTGCAGCCGCTCTGGAAAGCAGTGTGGAGGTTCCTCAGAAAATTAAAAATAGACCTACCCTATGACCCAGCAATAGCACTGCTAGGAATTTATCCAAGGGATACAGGAGTACTGATGCATAGGGGCACTTGTACCCCAATGTTCATAGCAGCACTCTCAACAATAGCCAAATTATGGAAAGAGCCTAAATGTCCATCAATTGATGAATGGATAAAGAAATTGTGGTTTATATACACAATGGAATACTACGTGGCAATGAGAAAAAATGAAATATGGCCTTTTGTAGCAACATGGATGGAACTGGAGAGTGTGATGCTAAGTGAAATAAGCCATACAGAGAAAGACAGATACCATATGGTTTCACTCTTATGTGGATCCTGAGAAACTTAACAGGAACCCATGGGGAAGGGGGAGGAAAAAAGAAAAAAAAAAAAAAAAGAGGTTAGAGTGGGAGAGAGCCAAAGCATAAGAGACTGTTAAAAACTGAGAACAAACTGAGGGTTGATGGGGGGTGGGAGGGAGGAGAGGGTGGGTGATGGGTATTGAGGAGGGCACCTTTTAGGATGAGCACTGGGTGTTGTATGGAAACAATTTGACAATAAATTTCATATAATAATAAAAAAAAAGCATATTGATGCTGATAATCATGATGACAGGAAATGCTGAAGACATTCACACTAGGATATGTAAATGCAAGGCCAAGAGGTACCCACTTTCCTGAAGGGAAGTATAACAAAGACTTCTGTAGCTCGATAAAGATGAACCCACTTGTTTCCCTCTGGTAGTCAGAGCTCAGGGACAGGGTGGATTAATATATATAAATACATCAGGGCTTTCTGGGAGGAAACGTAGAGCCAAAACCAGTATGTGCGTGTGTGTTTTTGTGTGTGTCTGTGTGTGTGTTTGTGTGTAGGGAAGGGGGACTGTAGACTAGCATGATCCTAAAGAATGACTGCAGGCAAGATAGGATACCAAGGGTGAATTCATCAAGGGAGAGAAATTCTGGACTAAGCAGAGCTAAACAGTGGCCAACAAGGTTATAAGGAAGGCTGCTTCCAGTACAATCAAAGCCCCTTCATTCACAGTTGTCCTGGGATGACAGCGACTTGGAGAATTGTGGCTGTGAAATGGTAGTTTCCCTTATACTCAATGTGATTTAGCCTAAGTCAGGACAGGAAATGTAAGAAATAACTAGTTTCACTCAATGAGTTTGAATCTCCTGGCCAAAATAAGTGGTTTTTCTGACAACTGAGAGTCCTAATTTACAAGAGTGCTAAACCATTCATACCAATTATTGAAGAACCTTGATTAAAAGGATAGTGTGAACACAGAGGATGTGGTTCTGTGAATAATTGTCTGGTGAGATTATTGTTAATTTGGAACGGTTTATTTACTTAAAAGGTGGTTTATGAGCACTTTGCTCACAGTTATCATTGCTCCATTTTTTTAACTTTATTTTTTTTTAATTTACATCCAAATTAGTTAGCATATAGTGAATCATTGCTCCATTTTTAAACATAAATTCACAGTGAAAAACTTATGCCATATCTACTTTATTTCATTTATGGATCATTTATATCCTGGTAAACTAGAGCAGAGCCTTTTTTAGAAGTTCTGTTTCTGAATTTTGGCACAGCATCGACAAGGCACCTCCCACGAAATGCTTGTGGACAAGATGGAGAGATAAGACTGGATAATACTTCAATCAGGTGGTGTGATAATCTGTTTTATCTTCATATTTGTTTTGTTCAATGTTTCATAATTAATGATCACACTAATAAGAATAGTAACACCTAACTTTTACTGAGTTTTTATACTGTTCCAGATGACACAAGGTTGTGTGTACTTTCTTCTTTGATCTCAAAACTTTGTAAGATACATGTTAACATTACTTCCTTTTTAAATGAGGCAATGGAGAATTAGAGATTTTCAGTTACAGTTAAGTAGCAAAACAGCAGTGATGGTTCACTCCAATGCTTTTTTTTTTAATGCTAGAGAAATCTTAGAAATAAAAGGAAGACACGGATTCCACCAACAGACAATGATAATAGACATATCAAAAACTTGTGGAAAACTTACAGGCTATTTTTGACTAGCAAATTTAGAAAAGTAAGAAAATAAAGACTGGGACAGAAGTAGGTATTTCAAGCCATTTGCTTGTGGTGCCTTATAAGATAATCAGTGGCTGCCAACGTAGTGGAAGAAACATACAGCAGTGAACCAGACCCTTGGGGCAGGTTTCTAAGGGCCAACAGTAGGGTAGTTCCAAAACCATGCAGGAATGAGGAGTTGATGAAAATAGGTACAGCTAACCAGTTCTTAAGAATTCACTTCTCCTTTCAGATCAAAGCCTTCAAGGCTAGTGTTATACTACAAGGAAGCTACCTCCTTTCACTGGCTTCCCAAGGTTAAGAAGATGAATCCATGACCAGAAGAATTACATGGCAGAGTGACAGCAAACGGGAGCAATAAACAAGGGATCTCTACTATCGGGAGTTTTCAGTCCTTATTCTTATTAGGTTCTAACACAGATGAAAGCTTTTTCCCTAAGTTCTTCTCCAAATCACACTAGCAATCAGAGTAGCCAATGCCCCCAGGGAACATAACTTCCCAGGGTATAATAACTCGACACCAGAGTAGTACAACTACCTCAAAAGGCACACAAGGATTTGGATTATGTATATTCCATCTCAAGTAAAATACTAGAGGTAAGGTGAACCAAAATTTTAAGACACTTCAGGAGATAAGAGAAAACATAATCATTATAAAACAAGAAAACAAAATCATTGCAGAAAAACCCACTAGAAATATTAGGCTTAAAAATTATAATAATTTGATGCCTCTATCTGGGCATGATGTAATAAATAGAATTAATTTTTCCCTTTAATGGTGAACAAGTAGAAAACTCAAATGAATGTCACACACACACTATTTTCAGACATTTGACAACGGGTCTATGAAAGACTATGGCAAATAAGAGAAGGGGAACAAGTGATATAAGCCTGATGATTTCCTTTGATTTCTACCATAAGGCATTGTTCAGACTGTGGCAGGGAGAGCAAAGCAAAATTGAGTTGAATAGCAGGGCTGGAAGCCGAGGCAGTTACAATTTGTGTGATAGATGGCTAGAAATGAGGAATAGCTCCAGAAAATGCAAAGGTGTCTACTTAAGTCTTTGTTGAATTTTGAGTTGAGGGTAAAACTCCATGAGTCCAGTCAAAGAACCACCATAAAGAAAACAATTCCCAGAGCTCACATAATATGTAGCAGTGTTCAAGTTTTGGCCCACTAAAATGGAGAAACCTCACTAAAGATTTCAAAATGGCATACTGTATTTGTAGGCTAACCTACACAGGAGCCATAATTCTCAAAGTGTGGTCTATGGAACCCTGGGGGAACCAGAGACACTTTTAAGGGGGCCATGATATCAAAACTATTTTTACAATAATCATAAGACATTATTTTCCTTTCTTACTATGTTGACATTTACACTAAAAGTGCAAAAGCAAATGTGGGAAAAGTTACTGATGATTTAGCATTAATCAAGGCTATATTAATTAGTAATTATATTCTTCACCTCAGTGCATGTGTAGTTAAAAAAAAAGCAAGTTTCAATTATGGATGTTCTTGATGGAGCTATAAAAGTAATTAAATTTGCTTAATATCCATTCTTGTTTACACATATTTCCTATGCTAGGTGACAAAATAAGATGTACTTCTTATAGCACTTCATGTAGCAGTTCTTCTGCATACTGAAGTGTGGTGATTGCCTCCAGGAAAGCCTTTTTGTAATTGTTTGAGTTACCAGATGAACAAGCCATTTTTTTCATGGGACACAATGTTAGTTGCAGTGTGGAATCTGAAGCCATATCAATGAACTTTTGTACTCTAGGAATAGTTGGGAAATTTTTCAAGCTATAAAAACTACAAAAACCGGGGCACCTGGGCAGTTCAGTTGGTTAAGCATCCGACTCTTGATTTCAACTCAAGTCACAATTTCACAGTTCATGAGTTTGAGCCTTGCATCTCCACACTGATGGCATGGATCCTGCTCAGGATTCCCCCTCTCTCTGCCCTTTCCTCACTCCCTCCCTTCCTCCCTCCCTCCCTTTCTCTCTCTCTCTCTCTCTTTCAAAAACAAATAAACTTAAAAAAAACCTACAAAAACCTACAGCCAATGTCAACATCACACTGAATGATAAAACACTGAATTTTTTCCCCTTGAGATCAGGAACAAGGCAAGAGTTCCCACTTTCATCAGTTCTGCTCAACATTTTGCTGGAGGGCTGAGCTACTGCAATAAGGTTAAGAAAAGAGGCATAAATATAAGAGGAAACCAATTTGTTCCTATTCACAAAAGAAATGCTTGTTCACATAGAAAATCACAGGAAATGTCTAAAACAACTGCTAGAATAAATCTAGCAATGTTATAGGATACAAGTTTAATATACAAAAAGCAATTATGCTTTTAAATATCACAAAAATTAAATTTAAAATATTAAAACTTGTTTTTTATATTGCCATAAAACATGATACTTACAAATAAATTGGAAAAGACACTTAAGACCTCTACACTGAAAGCTGTACAACATTACTGAGAAAAATTAAAGACGACCTAAATAAATACAGAGATATGTCATCTTCATGGATTGATTATAAGACTCAATATTAAGGTGGCAATTTGCCCCCAAATGACCTATTAATTTAATTCATTCTTAATACAAATTCCAACAGGCATTTTAGCAACTGCCAAACTGATTCTAAACCTTAGGTAGAAATTTAAAGGACATAGAATAACCAAAGCAGTTTTTTAAATGTTTATTTATTTTTGAGAGAGAGAACAGAAATGGAAGGGGCAGAGAGAGAGGGAGACCCAGAATCAGAAGCAGGTTCCAGTCTCTGAGCTGTCAGCACAGAGCCCACGTGGTGCTCAAACCTGTGGAGTGAGGGAGATCATGGCCTGAGTTGAAGGTGGTTCCTTAACCAACTGAGCCACCCAGGCACCACCTAAAACAGTTTTTAAGAAGAACAAAATTGGAGGACTCAAAGTATCTGATTCTAAGACTTAAATACATAGTTGCTAATCAACACAGTTAAGCATTGGTTAAAAAGAGAAACCCATAGATCTCTGAAACAGAGATAGAGTCAAAAATAGAGTCAAAAATAGAGATAGAGTCAAAAATAGAGATAGAGTCAAAATAGAATGCCCACAAATATAAACAATTGAGTTTCAACAGAAGCAACAATTTACAGGGAAAGGAACTTTCAACAAATGATGTTGGATAAACTAAATATTTAAATAATAAAAAATAAATATTAACTCTTATCTTACATGATGCACAAAAATTAATTTGAAATTGATTACAGATCTAAAACCAAAAATATAAAATTATGAAACTTCTAGAAGAAAACAAAAGAGTTTTACAATCTTGTGGTATGCAAAGAAAATATTTGTAATAAGAATATATGAAGAATTCTCATAACTCAATAATTAGTTAAAAAATGTAATAGAAATATAAACAAAAAAATTTAAAAAGGCACTTCACAGAGAAGATAGCCAAGTGATAAAAAACGTACAAGGAAGAGGCTCAAAATCATTAGTAATTAGAGAAACACAAATTAAAACCACAATATAATCTAGAACTAACACTGTTGGAGGAAATGTAAAATGGTATGACTTTAGAAAATGGTTTGACAGCTTCTTAAGAATTTAAACATAATTATCATATGACCAAAGCATTCTGCTGCTAAGAATTTACCCAACAGAAATAAAAAATATATTCACCCAAAAACTATTAGGCAAATGCTTATAGCAGCCTTATTTTTAATAGTCCCAAATTGGAACTACCCAAAATGTCCATCAATGGGTGAATGAATAACAGATGTGGTATAACCATGCAATGGAATACTACCCACCAATAGAAAGAAACTATTATATTACACAAGAACATGGATAAATCTCAAAATAATTACACCAAGTAAAATAAATTTGACAAAAGAATATGTAAGATATGATTTCATTCATATAAAATTCTAGAAAATGCAAACTAATTTCTGGTCAGTAAGCAGGTCAGTGGTTGCTTAGGGAGTGAAGTGGAAGGACGGATGGATTACAAATAGGCATGAGGAAATGTTTGGAGGGGTAATTAAAACTCAATTACAGTTTTGCAGGTGCTTCCATATGTCAAAACTGATCATGGTGTACTTTTTAAATACTTGGAATGTATTGTCCTTTACACATTAATAAAGTTATAACAAAAATTCAAAGCGTATTTTTATCTCTTTCCACTGTAGCGGACTAAAAACAATGACAAGTGCAGTGGTGCTGAGCACCCGTAGCAGCCACCAAAGGGAATAAATCTTCCCTGGAAGATAGTAGGTTCCAGATCTAGAGAGGAACTGTGAATGCCGAGCCTAGAACATGTCATCATATCAAAGAACAAGGACGTTATCAAAGTCTACTAGGCTTTCTATCAAGAGGAATTGTGAACTTTGAATTCATAACTCCTCAACAGAAAAACAAAAACCCACAGGCCTTTAGACCTACTACCAAACTTTAGAAAATGAAGCAGGCAGGCACCACAGGGATACAATTAGCCAAATGCAGCCTCTTGGAAACAACATGGTTTACTCCACACAGCATCAAAACTTAGTTATTCATCCATTCATTTAATCAAGAAGAGGTGAAACAGCAACTACATATTTATCCCTATTTTTTATGTCATGAATGTGATTCAAGCATTATTCTTGTTTTCACAAATGAAAGTGTAATATGTTAAAAATTTTTTTTATGTTTATTCATTTTTGAAAGACAGAGAGAGACAGAGCACAAGTGGGGGTGGAGTGGAGAGAGGGGGACACAGAATCTGAAGCAGGCTCCAAGTTCCGAGCTGTCAGCACAGAGCCCAATGTGGGGCTCAAACCCACAAGATGTGAAATCATGACCTGAGCCAAAGCTGGATGCTCAATTGACTGAGCCACCCAGGCGTGCCAAAAGTGTAATATATTTAAGATGTAGAGCATGGTTGTTTGATTTATGTATATTCTGTGAAAGGATCCCAACCACTGAGTTAATTATCATATCCATTACCTCACATATTTATCTTTTTATTAGTAGTATTATTATTTTGTTGAGAACACTTAAGTTCTATTCACCTAGTAATTAATTTCAATTATATAATACAGTACTATCAAATATATCATGTTATACATCAGATCCTCAGACCTTGCTTATCTTACAATGGAAAGTTTGTACCCTTTACCAAAATCTCCCTATTTTCCGAATATCTGAGCCCCGGCAACCATTTTTTTACTCCCTGTTTCTATGAATTTGACTTTTGTTTAAGATACCACATAGAAGGGGGGACTGAGGTGGAAGAGCAGCATGGAATTTTTTTTCCTCTCCCATCCCTGAAATGGAGTCAGAACACCACCAAACCATCTTGCACACTTAGAAAACTGATTTGAGAATTAACAAAACAATCTGCACAACCTGAACCACAGAACTCAGCAGGTATGTGGCGCAGAGGTGAACTGGGGGAGAGAGAAGCCACGGAGGGTAGGCAGCTGTTTTTGTTTGTGGAGAGAGGATGGATATGTGGGAGAGTACAGGAAAAGCATTCCCCCTGAAAGCAGCTGGAGAGAAAAAGAAAGAATGGACTGAACAAAAAAAGGAGAAAAGAGAAAGGAGAAAAGAGAGAGTTTAAATTCCTTTAAGACTTTATAAACAGGGAGAAGTCAGAGTCTGCAACTCTGCAGCTCAATACCTGGCAGTGCTCTGGTGGGATGGGCAAATCCCCAGGAGCAGACAGCGATGTCCTAAGGGTCCTCAGGCCACACGAGGAAAGGCAGTTCCTCTGCTGGAAGGACATTTAGTAGAGGCTCTGTGGCCACCCCAAGTCCTAGTGGACCCCAGAGAACAGCTACATTCACTGGTGTTGGAACAAGGACATTAAGGGTGAAGCCTGGTGCCAGGTGTATGGTGTGATTTACCATAATCCCTGAGATGCTGCCGTCACATGAATGTGTGAACTTTTTTCTGGGGTGGACTGGCATCCGGCCATAGTCTCTGATCATGTGCAGCAGCATGGTTGCATGAACGTTCCTGAGGGCAGGCCGGCACCTGGACATTGGTCAGCTCCGGGGGAGGGTCTGAGCATGTCCAAACTGCAGGGTCCTCAGAAGTGAGAGGTTTGGAAACACAGGCCCATCTGAGATAAAACTTGAGAGGGACTTCTGCCTGGCACACTGACAACTTGGTCATGGACAGTGTAGAAGCGGGTAGTGGAGAAAAGCCAGAGACAAAGGAGGGGTGCTTGATTGCTGGTCAGTGAGGGCAAAGAGTTCTGATGCTAGAGACTGGGAAACTGGGTGACGCCATTCTCATCCCTCACACGCATGTGCATACATGCCTACATGTGCCAAAGCATTCCACACCAGTAAACAAAGCAGCCCCATCTAGTGGAGAATGGAGCCATTACTCCAAGCCCCACCCAACTGGGCCAGCCGAGCTCTAGAGGAATACCACAGGTCTCTCTGCCTACTTAGTTTGTGGATTATAAAGTGCTTCATAGTTTGGCTTCTAGGGGAAAGTGGATATAATTTTAATCGTATTTCATTCTGTTCACTGGTCCATCTATTCAATTTTTTTTCTTTTCTTATTCTTGAATACAGAAAGAGAAAAAAATTTATTTTTATTTTCCACTTTTATAAAAAACATTTTTCTTTATTTTTTTCTAGTATATTTTTTTTGTAAATTTTTAAAATTCTATTTTACTTTCATCATTTCATTTAATTCTATATTATTGAGTTCATATTTTTAAATTTTCAAAAGTTTTCCTTTTTTTTCTTTTCTTTTCTTTTTCTTTTCTTTCTCATTTTTATCTATTCTATCAAGCTTTTTAAACAAACAGTAAAAAAACACACGTAGGATCTAGCGTCCTTTATTTGATTTTTTTGTGTGGTTTTAAATTTTTAAATTTTAATTATTTTATTTTATTAATTATTTTTCTTTCTTCAAAATAATGAAATGAAGGAATTCGCCCCAAAAGAATGAACAGGAAGAAATGACAGCCAGGGACTTAATCAACACAGATACAAGCAAGATGTTTGAACCAGAATTTAGAATCATTATAATAAGAATACTAACTGGGGTTGAAAACAGCATAGAATCCCTTTCTACAGAAATAAAAGAAGTAAAATCTAGTCAAAATGAGATAAAAAAAATGCTATAACTGAGATGCAATCTCAAATGGATGCCACAGTGGCAAGGATCGAAGAAGCAGAGCAGTGATTCAGCAATATAGAGGACAAATTTCTGGAGAATAATGAAGCAGAAAAAAAGAGGGAGACTAAGGCAAAAGAACATGATACAAGGATTAGAGAAATCAGTGACTCATGAAAAAGGAATAACATCCAGAAGGGGTGTTAGGGGTCCCAGAAGATGAAAAGAGAGAAAAAGGGGTAGAAGGCTTACGTGAGTAAATCATAGCAGAAAACTTATCTAATCTGGGAAAAGACACAGACATCAAAATCCAGGAAGCACAGAGGACTCCCATTAGCTTAAACAAAAACCGACCATCGACAAGGCATATCATAATCAAATTCACAAAACACTCAGGCAAGAAAAGAATCATGAAAGCAGCAAGGGGGAAAAAAGTCCTTAATCTACAAGGGAAGACACATCTGGTTGGCAGCAGACCTATCCACAGAAACTTGGCAGGCCAGAAAGGAGTGGTAGAATATATTCAATGTGCAGAAATGGAAAAATATGCAACCAAGAATTCTTTATCCAGCAAGGCTGTCATTCAAAATAGGAGAGATAAAGTTTCCCAGACAAACAAAAACTAAGGAGTTTGTGACCACTAAGCCAGTCGTGCAAAGAATTTTAAGGGGGACTCTCTGAGGGGGAGAAAAGACAAAAAAACCCCACAAAAACCAAAAAAAGACCAAAAGCAACAAAAACTAGAAAGGAGCAGAGAACACCACCAGGAACTTCAACTCTACAGGCAACATAATGGCAATAAATTCATATCTTTCAGTACTCACTCTAAATGTCAATGGACTAAACCCCCCAATCAAAAGAAGCAGAGTAACAGAAGGAATAAAAAAAAAACAGATCCATCTATATGCTGTTTACAAGAGAACCATTTTAGAACTAAAGACATCTTCCAATTGGAAGTAAGTGGATGGAGAATGATCTATCATGCTGATAGTAGCCAAAGGAATGCTAGAGTAGCCATACTTATATCAGAAAATCTAGATTTTAAAATAAAGACTGTAACATGAGATGAAGAAAGGCATTATATCATAATTAAGTGGTCTATCCACCAAAAAGATCTAACAATTATAAACATTTATGCTCTAAACATGGAAGGACCCAAATATATAAATCAATTAATCCCAAACATAAAGAAACTCATTGATAATAATACCATAATAGTAGGGGACTTCAACATCCCACCTACGGCAACGGACAGATCATCTAAACAGAAAATCAACAAAGAAACAATGACTTTGAATGACACACTGGACCGGATGGACTTAACAGATATATTCAGAACATGTCATCCTAAGTACCAGAATACACATTCTTCTTGAGTGCACATAGAACGTTCTCCAGAATAGATCACATACAAGGACACAAATTAGCCCTCAACAAGTACAAAAAGATCGAGATCATACTGTGCATATTTTCAGAGCACAACCTATGAAACTTGAAATCAACCACCAGAAAATATATGGAAAGATAACAAATACTTGGAGACTATAGAACATTCTACTAAAGAATGAATAGGCTAACCAAGAAGTTAAAGAGGAAATTAAAAAGTACATACAGACTAATGAAAATGATAACACCACAGCCCCAAACCTCTGCAATGCAGCAAAAGTGGTCATAAGAGGGAACTATATAGCAATCCAGGACTTCCTAAAGAAGGAACAAAGTTCTCAAAATACACAACCTAACCTTACTCCTTAAAGAGCTGGAAAAAGAACAGCAAATAAAACCCCAAACCAGCAGAAGATGGGAAATAACAAAAATTGGAGCAGAAATCAATGCTATCAAAACCAAAAAACAAAACAGTAGAACAGATCAATGAAACAAGAAGATTTTTCTTTGAAGGAATTAGCAAAATTGATAAAGCACTAGCCAGCTTTATCAAAAAGAAAAAGGAAAGGACCCAAATAAATAAAATCAAGAATAAAAGAGGAGACATCACAACCAACACAGCAGAAATAAAAACAATAATAAGAGAATATTATAAGCAATTATATGCCAATAAATTAGGCACTCTGGAAGAAATGGACAAATTCCTAGAAACATATAAACTACCAAAACTGAAACAGGAAGAAATAGAAAATTTGAACAGACCCATAACCAGTAAGGACCCATAAGTAGCAAAGAAATAGATTAAGCAATCAAAAATCTCCCCAAAAAAACAAGAGTCCAGGGCCGGATGGCTTTCCAGGGGAATTCTATGAAACATTTAAAGAAGAGCTAATACCTATTCTTTTGAAGCTGTTCCAAAAAATAGAAATGGAAGGAAAACTTCCAAACTCATTCTATGAAGCCAGCATTACCTTGATTCCAAAACCAGACAGAGATCCCACTAAAAAGGAGAACTACAGACCAATTTCCCTGATGAACATAGATGCAAAAATCCTCAAGATACTAGCCAACTGGATCCAACAATACATTAAAAGAAATATTCACCATGACCAAGTGGGATTCATACTTGGGATGCAGGGCTGGTTCGATATCTGATAAACAATCAATGCGATACATCACATCAATAAAAGTAAGGACAAGAACCACATGGTTCTCTAAATAGATGCAGAGAAGTCATTTGACAAAATACAGTATCGTTTCTTGATAAACCTTCAAGAGTGTAGGGACAGAAGGATCATATCTCAAGATCATAAAAGCCATAGATGAAAGGCCCGCTGCTAATATTATCTTCAATGGGGAAAGACTGAGAGCTTTCCCCCCAAGGTCAGGAACAAGACAGGGATGTTCACTCTTGCCACTGTTATTCAATGTAGTATTGGAAGCCCTACCCTCAGCAATCAGACAACACAAAGAAATAAAAGGCATCCAAATCAGACAGGAGGAAGTCAAACTTTCACTCTTCGCAGATGACATGACACTCTATATGGAAAACCCAGAAGATTCCACCAAAAAACTGCTAGAACTGATCCATGAATTCAGCAAAATCACAGGGTATAAAATCAGCGCACAGAAATCAGTTGCAATCCTGTACACCAATAATGAAGCACCAGAAAGAGAAATCAAGGAGTCCATACCATTTACAATTGCACACAAACCAATAAAATACCTAGGAAAAAAAACCTAACCAAAGGGATGAAAAATCTATACGCTGAAAACTATAGGAAGCTTATGAAAGAAATTGAAGAAGACACAAAGAAATGGAAAAACATTCCATGTTCATGGATTAGAAGAGAAAATATTAAAATGTCTATAACTACCCAAAGCAATCTACATATTCAATGCAATCCCTATCAAAATAACAATGGCATTCTTCACAGAACTAGAACAAACAATCCTAAATTTTGTATGGAACCAGAAAAGACCCTGAGTAGCCAAAGCAATCCTGAAAAAGAAAACCAAAGCTAGAGGCATCACAATCCTGGACTTCAAGGTATATTACAAAGTAATAATCAAGACAGTATGGCACTGGCACAAGAACAGACACTCAGATCAATGGAACAGAATAGAGAACCCAGAAATGGACCCACAAACGTATGGCCAACTAATCTTTGACAAAGCAGGAAAAAATATTCAATGGAATAAAGACAATCTCTTCAGCAAATGGTGCTGGGAAAACTGGACAGTGACATGCAGAAGAATGAACCTGGACCACTTTCTTACACCATAGACAAAAATAAACTCAAAATGGATGAAAGACGTCAATGCAAGACAGGAAGCCATCCAAAATCCTCAAGGAGAAAGCAGGCAAAAACCTCTCTGATCTTGGCCACAGCAACTTCTTACTCAACACGTCTCTGGAGGCAAGGGAAACAAAAGCAAAAATGAACTACTGGGACCTCATCAAAAAAAAAAAAAGCTTCTGCACAGAGAAGGAAACAATCAGCAAAACTAAGAGGCAACAGACAGAATAGGAGAAGATATTTTCAAATGACATATCAGATAATATCAGACATATCCAAAATCTACAAAGAACTTATCAAACTCAACACCCAAAAAACAATGAATCCAGTGAAGAAATGGACAAAAGACATGAACAGATACTTCTCCAAAGAAGACATCCAGATGGCCAACCGACACATGAAAAAATGCTCAATATCACTCATCATCAGGGAAATACAAATCAAAACCACAATGAGATACAACTTTACACCTTCAGAATGGCTAACATTAACAACTCAGGCAAGAACAGATGTTGGCGAGGATGCGGAGAAAGAGGATCTCTTTTGAATTGGTGGGAATGCAAGCTGGTGCAGCCACTCTGAAAAACAGTATGGAGGTTTCTCAAAACAACTAAAAATAGAACTACCCTATGACCCAGCAATTGCACCACTACGCATTTATCCCAGGTATACAGATGTGCTGTTTCGAAGGGACACATGCACCCCCATGTTTATAGCGGCACTACCAACAATAGCCAAAGTATGGAAAGAGCCCAAATGTCCATTGATGGATGAATGGATAAAGAAAATGTGGTATATATACAATGGAGTATTACTCAGCAATCAAAAAGAATGAAATCTTGTCATTTGCAACTATGTGGATGGAACTGGAGGGTATTATGCTAAGTGAAATTAGTGAGAGAAAGACAAAAATCATATGACTTCACTCATATGAGGACTTTAAGAGACAAAACAGATGAACATAAGGGAAGGGAAACAAAAATAATATAAAAACAGGGAGGGGGACATCACAGAAGAGACTCATAAATATGGAGAACAAACTGAGGGTTACTGGAGGAGTTGTGGGAGGGGGGATAGGCTAAATGGGTAAGGGGCACTAAGGGCACTAAGGAATCCAGAACCCAGAAATGGACCCACAAACGTATGGCCAACTAATCTTTGACAAAGCAGGAAAGAATATTCAATGGAATAAAGACAATCTCTTCAGCAAGTGGTGCTGGGAAAACTGGACTGTGACATGCAGAAGAATGAACCTGGACCACTTTCTTACACCATACACAAAAATAAACTCAAAATGGATGAAAGACCTCAATATAAGGCAGGAAGCCATCAAAATCCTCGAGGAGAAAGCAGGCAAAAACTTCTGTAACCTTGGCTGCAGCAACATCTTACTCAACACGTTTCCGAAGGCAAGGGAAACAAAAGCAAAAATGAAATATTGGGGCCTCGTCAAGATAAAAAGCTGCTGAACAGATGAAGGAAACAATCAGCAACACTAAAAGGCAGAGTACAGAATAGGAGAAGATATTTGCAAATGACATATCAGATAAAGGGTTAGTATACAAAATCCATAAAGAACTTATCAGACCCAACCCTCCCCCCAAAAAAACCAAACAATTCAGCGAAGAAATGGGCAAAGGTATAAATAGACACTTTTCCAAAGACGACATCCAGATGGACAATAGACTCATGTAAAGATGTTCAACATCACTCATCATCAGGGAAATACAAATTAAAACTAAAATGAGATACCACCTCACACCAGTCAGAATGTCTAAAATTAACAACTCAGCCAACAACAGATGTTGGCGAGGATACGGAAAAAGATAATCTCTTTTGCACTGCTGGTGGGAATGCAAACTGGCGCAACCACTCTGGAAAACAATATGGAGGTTCCTCAAAAAATTAAAAATAGAACTAACTTATGTCCCAGCAATTACACTACTAGGTATTTATCCAAGGGATACAGGTGTGCTGTTTCAAAGGGGCATACGCATCCCAATTTATAGCAGTGCTATCAACAATAGCCAAGTATGGAAAGAGCCCAAATGTCCATCAACAGATGAATGGATAAAGAAGAGGTGATATATATATATATATATATATATATATATATACACACACATACATGTATATATACATACATACATACGTACATACATACATACACACACAATGGAGTATTACCTGGCAATCAAAAAGAATGAAATCTTGTCATTTGCAACTATGTGGATAAAACTAGAGGGTATTATGCTAAGTGAAATTAGTCAATCAGAGAAAGACAAATATCATATGACTTCACTCATATGAGGACTTTAAGATACAAAACATACGAACATAAGGAAAGAAAGTGAAGCTAATGTAAAAACAAGGATGGGGACAAAACATGAGACTCTTACATACAGGGAACAAACTGAGGGTTGCTGGAGGGGTTTTGGGCAGGGGGATGGGCTACATGGGTAAGTGGCATTAAGGAAGACACCTGTTGTAATGAGCACTGGGTGTTATATATAGGGGATGAATCAGTGGAATCTACTCATGACATCATGATGGCACTATATACTAACTAACTTGGATGTAAATAAATAACTTAATAATTAAATATTCCACATATAAGTGATACCATGTAGCACCTATCATCTTCCTTCTCGTATATTTCACCTAGCATAATACCCCACAGATTCATCCATATTGTTGCAAATGGCAAATTTCCTTCTGTTTTGAGGCTAAATAACATTACGCACACACACACACACATTATATATATATATATATATATATATATATATATATATATATGCCACATTTTCTTTACTATATTCATCCGTCAATGGACATTTAGGTTGTTTCCATATCTTGGCTATTGTAAATAATGCTGCAATAAACATGGGGGCACAGATACCTCTTTATGATAATGATTTTGTTTCCATTGGATATACACCCTGAAGTAGGATTGCTGGATCAAAAGTAGAACTGGTAGTTCTATTTTTAATTTCTTAAGGAACCTTCATACTGTTTCCACAGTGGCTATGCCAGTTTACATTCCCACCAACAGTGCACGTGTTCCCTTTCCTTCACATCCATGCCAACATTTGTTACTTCTTGTCTTTCTCATAATAGATATCCTAACAGGTGTGAGGTGATATCTTATTGTTTTGATCTGCATTTCTCCCATGATTAGTCATGTTGAGCTTCTTTTGTCTGTTGGCCATTTGTAATTTGTATATCTTCTCTAGGAAAATTTTTATTCATGTTCTTTTCCCAAGTTAACTTGTTTTAATTGATTGACTGATTGAGTTTTTCTTATTGATTTAATGAGTTCCTTATATATTTCAGCTTTAACCCTTCTTTGGAGATGTGGTTTGCAGACAGTTTCTCCTATTCCATAGGTCCTTTCTCTATGGATTTTAATGTGGATATCTTGTCAGTCACTTCATGTGCAGCCAACTTGATTCTAGATTCCTCTCAGAATTTTCTCATATGTTGATTATATTCATTGTGTCCATGGGAGGAGGGAAGTTCAGGAGACTCCTATGTCACCATCTTGGTTTTATCTCTACATCACAGTCTGCAACTGTACATTTAAAGAAATTTATCGGGGCGCCTGGGTGGCGCAGTCGGTTAAGCGTCCGACTTCAGCCAGGTCACGATCTCGCGGTCCGTGAGTTCAAGCCCCGCGTCGGGCTCTGGGCTGATGGCTCAGAGCCTGGAGCCTGTTTCAGATTCTGTGTCTCCCTCTCTCTCTGCCCCTCCCCCGTTCATGCTCTGTCTCTCTCTGTCCCAAAAATAAATAAACGTTGAAAAAAAAAAAAAAAGAAATTTATCAACTAATCACAATGTATAGGCTGAACCTTATTGACATTCTGATTCAACAACAAATTGACAAAAAAATTATACTTAGAGAAATGTAAACACTGAACATTTGATGATATTGAGGAATTTCTGGCTTTTTATTACGATAACAGCAATTTAATTATGTGTAAAAACAGAGTACCAATAACTTACTAGATCAAGCTACTGAAATATTTAAAGATGAAATGCTATGTTTACTGGGAACTTGCTTTAGTAACCCAGGAGAAGGATAAGTGAATGGAGGTATATTTGAACAAAATTGGTCACAAACTGGTCAAAATTATATCTAAATTATGGATAGATAGAATTCATTATTTGATTATTGCTTCTTTTGCATAGGTTTGGAATTTTCCATGTTAAAAGTTAAAAAAGAAAAAAAAACTTTTCCAGTGTTATTGTACAAAAAAATAAACCAAAAAAAATTGTTACCAAATATGTTTAGGAAATACCATGCTAAACAAATTTAGATCTTTTTTTTTAAGTGTAGAATTTCCCAGTCTTTAAAATTCTCTTGTTCATGGGTAATCTCTAATAGGAGAAGGCATATGCAGTGTCTCCTAGGCCCATGTAAATACAATCCATTTCTCATTTCACAAGATGGGTGTTATATTGCAGTACCTCTGGAAAACTCATGGCATCTTGGGTCATATCAGCTCAAGCAGAATGCAATTGATGACCAGTGTGGATGTTCTAGTATGTTCACTGACTATATTATACCAGGAAGGCTATATTCAGTTTGGAGCTCTGTACTTCAAGAGAGCAACCAGAATAATGATAACTGAAACCAAATCATCTGAGGAATTAAGAATAATTAAGCTAGAGAAGTAACATTAGGGACAATATGATAAGTGTCTCCAAGGATTTGACAGGCAGTCGTATGGGAAAACTTTAGATTCGTTAGGTAACCACAGAGATTAAAATAAAACCAATGGTCAGAAGTTAAAGCATTTAGCAAAGCAGAAAGGTTTTTCTAGTCGAAAAGAAGAGATTTATATAAACAGAGTTGCCCAAAGATGGAATGGCTTGTCTTGAGAGGTAATAAGCTTTTCACCACAGGTGGGATAGTCAATTCCCTTTGCATGGATTATTAGTAAAGGCCTTCTGGAAATAACGGCAGTGTTAAATAATCTCTACATTTCTTCTCCACCCTCAAATTTTGTGATTCTGAATAAATTTTGTTGGTGTACCAATAATATTAAAACCAAAAATCATTCCTGGAGTTCCCAGGGCTCCAAATTACCTTTTCATCTTTGCCCTCTCTTATATGTTTCAGAGTACTCCATATTATGAAGAAGTTATTCTCTAAAAAGTTCTTTCTCCTTAGGATCTCCTCCCTCTCTGCAATGTCATTGTCACAGGACCATAACAAGAGAAAAAAAGTTTGAGAATGAGAATCTGGATCCTGTGTCCTGGCCCCAAATGAAACGAACTGTCAGCATGACTTTCAATAGGCCATCAAGTATCCCTTAGCCTCAATTTCTTCATCTACAAAATAAGATATTTGGCTAAAATTATTTCTAAAGTGCCTTTCTACAATTAACTGGAGACCCTACAGAAAATCTCTAAATTTCACCTACTAAAAACCAAGGCAGGTGATTTTTAATGGAAAGATAAGGGAAGTAATATTTACAAAGGGACATAACAATTTTAGATATTGTACTCATATTGCATGCTCCTTTGAACCACAGGAATATAGGGAATTTCATGACCTATCAAAAGGTACCACCACTAAGACACAGAGAGGTTAAGTAAATTGATTGGGGTCACACAGCTAATTTAAAAAAAATGCTCTTTCCATTACATTACATTGTGAAATTCTTCCAGTCTTTTGTCTGACAAGGCTTTGGCCTCCTAGATTCTAATGTTGATTGATTATAAGACATCCAGGTCACTCATGTTCTGTCTTAATTCGGTTTTCCTTATTTTTATTGTTATTATTTTACTTATTTCTATTATTATTATCATCATCATCGTTATTATTATTAACCCTTCACCTGGGTTAATCATAAGGGGAGTTATGGTTTAAATACAAATAAATGGTATTTTATCTATCTTGTGTTTACCACTCAGATTTGTAGGAATGCTCTTTCAGGAAATGATACAACTTTCAAGAAGAGAACTCTGTGGTATCCTTTTCAAGAACATTTACTATCCTCCCAGCTATATAATTGTTTTTTTTTTTCCTTTTTTAAAGTAAGTGTGAGCTATTTAGTGAGTACGTTGTATCAGCCAATTCCCTTAATAATCTCAGGTGCCTGTCTAGCTGATTTATAAATGTGCAAATTTTCTGAGTTCTGTATTCCCTCACCTGATTGTTGCCAATAGCTATTTGGCAAGGTTTTCATTATATCCTGATAGTCCAAATTTGTTTGCTTCATTTTTCCTGTTAAAACTAGATTCAAAGAATAAGTTCACTCTCTCGGCCATTTTAGAATCATCATCAATTTCATACCCATCCTCTCTGATTAGCAGCCTTAATTTCCCTCATCTCTCTATTTCCCCAGGCATATTTATAAAAGCCTTCTATTGTACTCCACAACCCATTTTAGCACTAGTCATTTCACTACCTTTATCTTTTCTACCAAATTTTAAGTGATGGGGAATATTTTTAATCCTTGCTCTCCTTTTTAGTCATGTCAAGTGAGGATTTTGTTCTCTCGTCTCTCCTCTGTGATACTACATTGAATGTGTCATGCAATTAGCATTGCTGTTTTTCAGAAGAATTAAAGCACTATCCTGATAATTTGGGCTCAAGCTCCACTTCTGCCTGAAACGTCTAGATAATTGCAGCATATGTAGGTGTTGTGGACTTTCTTTCTGCTTGAATTATCCAAATAATTGCTTTAATTCTCCACTTTGCTTTACATATAGAGACACAACACAAAGAAAACAGATCTAGAAAATTGAGGAACCAAGGGGGCTTTTGTATAGAATCTTCATTCTGATGAGGGTTATGATCTTATTGCTACCCTTCTGAAAAGACATGCCTTTTAGGTCACCACTATTTGCTTGCCTGGTTTCCTTCTGTGTTGAGTCTTCTTCTGTATGAATTACTGCTCAGCTGGCTGCAACTCCCATGGTTTTTCATATAACCCAGGATGCTTTCTTGGTTATTTTCAACATGTGTCTTTCAACATGATATCAGAGATCAGAGGAGCCTAGAATATCTACCAACATCCCTCCACTACCACTACCATTTCATAGATGTAGTAACTGAGATCTGAAGGGATAAAGTGCCCCCAGAAATGTTCATAGAAAATCAGTACAGAGGCAGGACCAAACACAAGTTGTAAGTTGACTGTGGACCAGAACAAAACAGAACAAAACAAAACACAAAACCTGGTTACTTAATGACCTTTTCTCCAAGTGCTTATGAAACAATACACCAGTTTAGTTCTCCATAAAATTGGATATAGAGGAAAATGAGTAAGTGACAGTGGATACCCACCACCTCCTGTCCTCTCCCCACTTTTGCTGGTTAATACAGAGTGGAACAAAGAACAGGAAGAGTCTATGCATGCCCTTCACAATGAGGGTAGAGCAGGTAGCAGGAGCTATGTTCCCATTCTCTCCTCCTTCTCTGGAAGGCAGTGCAAGAAGTCAGCTGTTAAGCACCAGCTAACACTCCGAAACAGCACAATGCCAATTTTGGAAGCTACTAGCATCTAAACTCAGATTGGACATCAGTAAGGAAGCAGGGTCCTCTTATGGCTACTTCCCATAGTTACACAAATAGGAAGGTGGACACAGTGGTCAGAAGTTCAAGGCTGTACACATGGCATTCCTTTCTCCTCCCCACCTTTCCCTAGCTTCTATAGAAGACTCCCTGTTTCTATCTCCTTTCTCACTTCCCACTTCTGCTCCAGGACTGCTAGAGGTTTGCATGCATGTAGGTGTGTGTGTGTGTGTGTGTGTGTGTGTGTGTGTGCGCGCGCACACTTCCTTCACAACCTAGCTCTAATAGTCCAAACAAATGCTTGGATCTTTCCATCTTGACCTTCAACTTGGAATCCCTGTAGAAAGAATTGCTGACAGTGACCACTGCCCACCACTAGAGAGCAGCCAAAGCCAACATTTTCCTGGGCAAAAACCTCTGTTTAAAGAGTTATTTTCAAAGGAGCCAGACTCTGTTGGTCCTCTCTTTCTCCCTTTCACCTTTTATCTCTCTTTGAGTAAAGCACTTCTCTTTCACAAGAGAGCATTCTATGTGTCTATTCAGATGTTGTGGAAACAGGAAAAACTCTAATTCGGCTAGAGGAGCCATTGTCAAAAACATTTCTTCTTGAAATCTCTATGCTTTTACTCCACTAAGCTAACCTTATGTGAATCATAAAATGTTGAAAGTGGAGATAATTTTACAGTAAATTAAGAGCTATCCTCATAAATCCATGAGGAAACAAAATCTGCTCTTCTTTGATTCTTCCCTAAACCTCTCTAGAAGGACCGACAGCACACCAACCTTAACAGGGCACTAAGCATACCTTTAGATGTGATTTATTCCTATGGAGAACATGATTTTTCCAACATTGATGAAGACAGCAATTGTGCCTCATAGAGTCTGTCTTTCAAATTCTAGTAGCTCCATGTCTACTTTATTTGGCTTATTTTAATAAACAGTAAAAGAAAATAATTATTGTTAGTTAGCCTGTCATTGTACAGGAAGGATCGTCCAGTCTTCTACGTTAGAAGAAAGAGAAAGTGAGAATGGACTTTGGGAGAAGAATGTGGCTGAAGATGCAGGATTGTGGACACTGGATTCAGTTTTATATTTACATTTGAAACCTGTCTCTGCCACTTGCCAGAGATTGATCTCAGGCAAGTTACTTAACCTCTCTCTAAACCTAAGTTTCTTCCTCTGTAAGGTAGGAGTCATAGCTGTTTTTATCAAATAGGACTGGATTAAAGGACACAATGTAAATAATACATTTAGTTAAAGATTAGCTATGATTGTTCAAAACACTTACCATGTGCCAGGCTCCCTGGTGATCTCTTTCTGTCTTATTCTGCTACCACTTTATTTCAATATATCCTCTTTCAATTTTAATTTTGTTAAATATTCATTAAACATGTGTTACATTCCAGGTATAATTCTGATCCTCAAGAGGTTACAATGTAGTTTTAAAAAGAGATAAAGAAATATGAAAGAAGGAAATACAAAGAAGACATGTCTTACAACATTTGGTTCTAAAGGGAATGCATAAGACAAAAGTTGTATACTGTCAAAATTACCCTCAGGACTTCCAAGTGCCCATAAAGTCTAGTTCTGCACATGTAAGATCTTTTTTTTTAATCTGTTTATTGTCCAGTGTTTCTTCAAAGTCCAAATTAATTCTCAATATTGTCCTTGATACTGGTATCACCAGCAACTTGCCTGACCACTTGAACAGGGGGAACACATCTTAGTCATGACAGAGAACTCTTAAATCTATTCATACATTCTTTCCAAGAGATTCACCAATAGACATTGACTCTTTTGGGTTTCATTGCATTCATTGCCTGTTAATATAGATGATGTAATAGCACCATTGCCAAGTGCCTTGAGTTGGATATTTTAACTGATGCCCTGAGCAATGTGACTTCACTCTAAGTGCTAAATGGAAGTTCAGACCACGTGTTGCTGGAGCACAAAGTAAAGTTTAAATAGTTATCACTGCAAGGCATTTAGGGAAGTACCCATAGAAGATAGAGTTGGTCTTGAATAATAAATTAGATTTTCACAAACAGAAAAGAGGTCAGGGAAGCAAAGGATGGCATACAAGGCTGAGGGAAGAGAGTGTGACAAAGGCAATGAGAAAGAAGGCACAGTGGCACATACGGGTGAAGTCCTGTGCAAGCTAGTTAAGATACCTTAACTCCTTTAACCTGTTTTATTATCTCCACAAGCCTGAACAGTTTACAGAAATAACTCCATTTTTGCAAACTGAGGAAACATAAGACTAAAGATATAGCCAGTACACAGCAAACCAGAATTTGTATCCAGATGAACAGAATTTCAGTGCATGTGTCCATTATGCCACATTGCCAGAACATACAGGAGTGTAATTACAGAGGAGGAGATGCTGAAATAAAAAACAAAACTATTGCATTGTCTCCTTGACAGGCAATAAACATTTTAAAAGGTTTTGTATTAGAAAGGGCTTGCTAAACATTAACGATGATCCCCCAAAATTATTCCTTTTTCCTCCTGTGACTGGGATTTGCTCATAGATCACTTACCCTTTAACAACCACAGCTATGCAAGGGGCTAGCAAAGGAAAATCTAAAGTTAAGTAGATTTTTAAAAAATCACAAGCTAGTTAGAAAATAATAGATGACTAAGGGAAAGGGTAGGTAAAAAAAAATAGCTAGCCATTATGGGGTGCCTGGGTGGCTTAGTTGGTTAAGCTTTCGACTTAGGTTCAGGTTATGATCTCACAGTACATGGGTTCAAGTCCCACATCAGGCTCTCTGCCATCAGCACAGAGTCCCCTGCAGATCTGGTCTCCCTGCCTTTCTGCCCTTCCCCCACTTGCACACAAGTTCTCTCTAAAGAAAGAAACAAACAAACACTAAAAACAAACAAAAAATCCTAGCCATCATGAACATTCAAAATGGTCAAACATCACTGTATCTCATTCATCTGTTTGAAATCAGAATACTTCCTTCCAAATGCTGCCCTACCATAACTAAGCCTGCCCTAAGTCTAAATTCCTACCTGTTCCATAAGTTACAAAGATCCCATTTTTTAAGACCTGGCCCCAAAACTATTTCTTCTTAGAAGGCTTATTTAATCCCTTAGAGCTGGAATTCATCTCTCATTTCTTTGAACTCTTAAGAGCATTTTTGTTTGTGTCTATCTTGGTTATTTATTGATGGCTTACTTTTCTATTAAAATGAAAGGTCCTGGGGGCTCTGGTAAGAATGATTTATTACTGTGTCCCCAAGGCCCACCTTACACATAGTAAGCACTCAAAATATTTGTTGGATGAATGCTGTGTGTGTTTCAAATGGGCTAGCATCAGATTTTAAAATCAAACATCATGCATACATGAATTATTTTCAGCTTATTTTTGTTTTCATTAGTTGTTCCATGGTCACTGAAGTAATTGTAGATACTGTAACATCCCAGGTGATGGATTATACTGCTGAACCAATAAATTTACTGAATCTGGATTTTCAAAAACAGAAATGACTTCAAAAGATCGGAATTCTGCATACACTTAGTTATACACAAAATATTTGTTGCTAATGGTCCAACATGATTGCAGCTTTTGTTAAAGCCACCTAATGAAGATTTTGGTCAAAATGGTTCCATAATTTCAGGCTTTAATACACTCTTAGCAATGACATTTAAAACATAAAAAGAGAAAAGCAAACTCATAAATGAGGGAAAGCTCAAGGCTCCTGGGATTTGTGGCTAAAAGCAGACAGAGCCAGTCAGAGATCTGGCTCCTACAGAGTACTAGTGACTGCAAGGGACCTAAAAGAGTCAGGGGAAGGGGCAAGATCAATGTTTTAAGTCAGGGAAGGGTGGCTCTCTTCACCTGGGAAAAGGATAGTTGTGCATGGGTAGGGTGGGGTGGGGGAGGCAATGGCTGCCCTGGTGCAATGGCTTTTTGTGGGGAAGGGAGATAACTATTTTGAGATAGTTTCAGTTTATAGGAAAATTGTAAAAGGAGTAAAAAGAACACTCATATACACCTTATTTAGATGCTAAATTGTTAACATTTTACAATATTTGATTCATATGTGTATATAATTGTATGTAAATATATGCAAATTTATATATGTAAATATAATTTCTATGTGTAGATATATCTGTAAATAAATGTATATCAATAAATACATATGGATGTATGTAAATATAATCACTATTTTTGAGCCATTTGAGAGAAGGTGCAGGATTTATGTCTTTTTACCCCTAAATCCTTACATTTCCATAACCACAGTACAATGATGAAAATCAGGAAAATAGCATTGATACAACACTATTCTATTATCTACAGAACTTATTCAAACTTTAATTATTGTCTCAATATTACCCTTTATAGCAAATAAAGAAGAAATAAGCTTCAGGATCAATATTATATTTAGTTTCCACATCATTTTCATCTCTTAAATTAGTCTTCCTTTAAAATTGGCATTAATGACATCAAGATTCCTGAAGAACAAAGACCAGGTATTTCACAGATATCTCTCAATTTATGGATTTAGGATGTTTCCTCAGAATTAGATTGGGTTATGGCCTTATGGCAGGAACACTATAGAAATGATACTCCATCATCTTCTGACTTTAGGTCTTTGGCATTTTAGATAGAGATTATTAAAGATTGCCAAATCTCTATACATGGAGGCATATAAGGAACTTGAAAACAAAAGAAAGACAGCTAACAAAATCAATAATTAAAACACAAATTCTCTTCCCCACACAAAAATAATTAATTTCTGGGATATATTTAGAAAGGCTGTATGTTTTAGGGTGCTTAAAGTAATAAACAGATAAAGAACTCACATTAAAAACTTGTAAGAAATATGAAACAGAAAAAAGGAAACATGTAATGAGACAAAAAAAAAAAAAAGAATTAGAAATTTTGGAGATAAAACATATCCAAAGAAATCTAGACTGGACACTTTGAAACCTACCAGCCAAAGACTATCAGCAAATCAGTAACATACCTGTAGTCAAATAATCAGAAACACACATATAGGCAAACAATGTTAGATTGATTTAGCTTGCTACAACAAAGGAGTATGGACCATGTAAGAATCTCAGTAAACGGAGTTGAAGGTACATTTGCACATTCCCTGCATTATTTCAAAGAGAGATAGGAAAGTGGGGAAGACTTGTGAGTTGAATACTGTGAAGAAAGAGGAAGGGCTAGCAATTCAGCATTTGAGTATGTCAGTAATTGATTCATTCACAAGGTGGGAGAAACTAAGTAGCACTGGGCTATCACTGGTAAGGAAATAATAATAACAGAAGAAACAATTGTCACCCGTTATTACAGGTATAGTATGACCTTGCATAGAAATGGTGCTTTCTTGCCCTTGCTTACTTGGTAATGAAAATATCAGTTTGTTAAACATTGCTGATTTTCACTGTCTGAGGAAAAGAAAATTAGAATGTATTGTTTAAAGAAATTCACTGAGAATTTAAGATGAATAGTCAAAGGCATATACATAAAAGTAAAAGAAAGAGGCAAGAAAACTTGATCAAGAATTTCCAAAGAAATAACTGAAAGTGCTATTTGAGAGATCAGAACTTTTTCCAGAAAAGTTTCTAGAATTGAGTAAAACATTATTCCTCAGATGAAAGTTTACTCCAGTACTTTGTAGTGAACAAAACAACAACAACACTCTAGACATTAACAACAAGATGACAAAGGATATTCCATATAATTTAAAGAGTTTTTAGTTCCTTGTCATGGAGTGGAATGGAAACATGGAGTATCTTTAGATTTGTTAAAACAAATTATATACATATGTATGTGAAAAATTAAGAGAACCATTCATATAGTGGAAACACTGTAACTCCTATGCAAAGAAAATATGCAGGGGCACCTGGTTGGCTCAGTCAGTTGAGCATCCAGCTTCAGCCCTAGGTCATGATCTTGTGGTTCATGAGTTCAAGCCCCACATCGGGCTCTGTGCTGACAGCTCAGAGCCTGGAGCCTACTTTGGATTCTATGTCTCCCTCTCTCTCTCTCTGCCCCTCCCCAGGACACACTCTGTCTCCCTCTCCCTGAAAAATAAATAAACATTTCGTTTTAAAAATATGCAGAGAAAAATTAAGAGAATTTTTGTAAATTATTATTCCAAGAGAAAACAAGGACAGAGAAAAATAAAGGCAAAGAAAAAGATGAATAAATAGTAAGCTTGAGTTAAAGTAGTAGATGAAATTGCTAATATATTAGTGATCATGATATGTTAATTTGCAGGTCAGGAAACAGAGTATCCAAATGAACTTTTAAAAAATAGAGCCCAACAATCTTTACTTTTTTTAAAAATCACACAGACAAGTTAGAAACACAGGGATATTAAAATTTATGTCAGTGCATGGGGCGCCTGGGTGGCGCAGTCGGTTAAGCGTCCGACTTCAGCCAGGTCACGATCTCGCGGTCCGGGAGTTCGAGCCCTGCGTCAGGCTCTGGGCTGATGGCTCAGAGCCTGGAGCCTGTTTCCGATTCTGTGTCTCCCTCTCTCTCTGCCCCTCCCCCGTTCATGCTCTGTCTCTCTCTGTCCCAAAAATAAATAAACGTTGGAAAAAAAAAATAAAATAAATAAATAAATTTATGTCAGTGCTTATCAAAACAAAGCTGAAGTAGCTATGATGATAGCAAAAAAAGATAGAATTTAAAGTAAAAATCAATAATAGTGATAGAGGAAAAGTCCAAGAAGGTTTATCACAAATTTATATGCACTTACCAATTTAAAATCAAAATATATAAAAAAAAATTGACATAATTACATAGAGAAATTGACAAATCTACAACTATGTGGGGTGTTATACCACTCCTCCCAGAAGCCAGTATATGATAAGTGACTGACTCTTGATTTCAGCTCAGGTCATGATCTCATGCTCATGAGATGGAGTCCCACATTGTGCTCTGCATTGGGCATGGAGCCTGCTTAAGATTCTCTCTCTCCATCTGCCCCTCCTCCGCTTGCCCACATGTGCTCTCTCTCTCTCTCTCTCCAAAAAAAGAAACCAGTATATGAAACCAACAAAAATTAGTAAGTATAGTAAATTAGAATAATAAAATTAACAAGACTGATCTAATAGATTTTTATTAGAACTTTATATCAATAAATAAAATATACATTATTTTCAGGTGTTTATAAAGTATTTACAAAAAATACAAACAAATGAGGTTTGATAAATTCCAAGGAAAAACATAAATCATGTTCTCTAAATTTGATTAAATTAAATCAACAATAAAAATAACACCTGCATTAAAATAAAGAAACAAACATGCAAACTGTTTGGAAATGTTAAAATCTACTCAGATCATTGACCTCGTTCAAAAACAACTGCAAACTAAATTCAAATCAGTCCCACCCACTTCGATTTTATCAATAGATGTAGTTAGTCACCACACCAGGAGATCTGCCATTTTATATTGCAATATGAGTTGCAGAAATCAAAGGGCTATTTTAAAATATGGAGAAATAATATACTTGCTAATTTATAGAATCAAACAATTTTTGAAAGAAGTAAGATTATTTTTGAGAGACATGGTAAAAAAAGGCTCTTTCAATTGCTGGGTCATAAGGTAGTTCTATTTTTAGTTTTTTGAGGAAACTCCATACTGTTTTCCAGAGTGGCTGCAGCAGCTTGCATTCCCACCAACAATGCAAAAGACAAAAATCATGTGACTTCACTTATATGAGGACTTTAAGAGACAAAACAGATGAACATAAGAGAAGGGAAACAAAAATAACATAAAAACAGGGAGGGGGGGCAAAACAGAAGAGACTCATAAATATGGAGAACAAACTGAGGGTTACGGGAGGGTTTGTGGGAGGGGGGGATAGGATAAATGGGTAAGGGACACTAAGGAATCCACTCCTGAAATCATTGTTCCACTATATGCTAACTAATTTGGATGTAAATTTAAAAAAATAAAAAATTAAATTAAAAAAAAAGAAAAGACTCTTTCAACGTTTCAGTAAATGAGTGCTTTAAAGTACATACTATGGCTTCTTTTAATATTAAGTACTGAAATAATAGTATATGATACTGAGGTTTCTAGATTATTTTCATCTCCTTCCACTTAAATAACTACATTTACCCAATTACAGCTTTAATCTACAGAATAGTGTAATTTTCCAAACTCCAAATCAATTAAATGCTGAGTGTTAATGTCAATGTTTGTTTGTAATAATTGTTGGCTTTTTTATTAATAAATTATTGCTTTTATTAATCATTCCCATGACTATTGTGTTTGTTAAAGTTATTGTGTTCCTAAAGTTTTTTAAGTAGCTCTTTCTTCATTTAATATTTTGGGATTTTAGAAGATTTTAGGGGGAGTTTTTTTCTGATTTTAGAAACAAATTATAAATAAGTGCATGAATCAACTGTATAGAGGTCAAGATATCCCCTCTGTTCTTCTAACTGATCAATCAGAGAAGAGACTCTTTGTCTATGAGCAGGAATTAAGAAAGTATGAGAAAGTTAAGAATGTTCTATAGAAGGTTTTCAGGTTAGACTCTAAATCAAAATATCAAAGATGGAGAAAGAGACATCCCAACTTTTTATTTCCTTTGGTAATCAATAAGTATGCATTTATGAGTAAAGTCCCCTCCCCCCCTTCAGGTGCTAAGGCAGTAGGGCTACTAGAGTTTCAGAAGGCAAAACTGGGCATGGTGTGGGGAGCAGCTAGATGGCATCAAGTGTAACATCCCAGTTGAGTGTGCACTCAGGAAGCAAAGCAGTTGAAAACCCAATAGATCAACAAGAGAGTCAGTGCAAAATAAAAGAGAAAATTTCACTGTACACCCAATAAAGAGTGCCTGAAGCATGATTACATGCAGAGAGTAGATCTTTTGTTCAGCTTCACCTTAAATTGGGAATGTTTAAGGCATGAAGTCAGTTGGAAAAATATGGAAGACAGATTACCTAAGGAGTTTAGAGTCTGGAATTCTAGTTACAGTTAGATGAGGAGCTTTGGGAAACTATTCCTTCTCAAGATTTCTCAGGGAAAGTATTTCCTTTTCAGTTTCTTTATTTATTCATTAAGAAATTCATTATAGGGGCACCTGGGTGGCTCAGTCAATTAAATGTCCAATTCTTGATCTATGCTCAGGTCATGATCTCATGGTTTGTGGGTTCGAGCCCCACATCTGGCTGTGGGTGATGGTGTGGAGCCTACTTGGGATTCTGTCTCTCCTTCTCTCTACCCCTTCCCCACTTGTTCTCTTTCTCTCAACATAAATAAATTAATTTTAAAAAGAAATTCATCGTAGATTGGCTTCCAGTTATCGAACTTCCATGGACTAGTCAACTATGGAAAGACCACAATGAAAACTAAAGACAGAATTTTGGACTTTTACCAGGAAGATTACTGAAACATGATTGCAGAAAAGATTCCATTGAAAGAAAGATTATTTCATTTAGTGCTTTCAATAGCTATGTATTCCTTAGGGTCAAAAATTTACCAGAAAACATGAAAGTATTTTTCTTGTGCTCTGGGATAATGTTTTCAGAAAGGTATGATCATATAGATAGTTAATCTTAACCAGAGGGAAGACACTTTCTTGAAGAGACTATCAGCATTCCCAAGGTGCTTTTATAACTTGAAAAATCATTTCAATATTATAATTTTCATATTATAATTTGATTTGAATTTTGAAAACAAAAATAAACTCTATAGTTTTCGTAACACAAAACATTGCCATTTGAGTTTTAACAAAATCTTGATAGGTAAAATAGACTGCATAAACTTTGGCTCTTAAATAAGAGTATTTATCTCAGGTGGGAACACAAGGCAGATTGTGGGGTCAAAAAAAAAGTTCAAAAATATGTGTGCCTTAGTTTGAATTTCCCTGAAAGTAGAACCTAAGAGAGTATGCAGTAAATTTACTTAGGAATAATCCCAGGAATTATGAAACAGAGTGGAAAGAGTGAGGAAAGGAAGAAGAAAAAGGTGATATGGAAATGTTTTTTCTACAACTGGGGATCAGTTCTGTTGGGACTTCCTGATTAGCTTATGAAATACCTTCTGAAGTAAGGGAGGCTGAAACATTTATCCATGAACTCTTATCCCCAGTGGTTGAAGATGGTCCCATGAGTGATAACTCCCTTTACTTCCAATGTATGCTTCCATGATGTTGTAAAAGGGACTCATACAGAAACACAAAAGGTACATAACATATACTTGTGGTAAGCCAAGTGAGCATGAGGCATTAAGTGAGCATGATTCTACCCAGAGGCAAACATCCAATATGTTTTCTTTCACCACAATTAAGCTCTAGATCACTCTCCCAGTTGACCTTTCCAATCCCAAGTCTAAATTTTGTACTATCCCAACCATTTAAAATATTAATTTGCATATTTCTAAGATTCTTTTCCATTTCATATATCTCTTCACTCATTCAACAAATATTTTCTTGCCTCCTATTATATGCCAGAAAGTGTGAGGCTTTATGCGAGGCACATAAATAATCTTATCTAATATTTTCAACAATCTTCTGAAAGAGATACATTATTATCCTTATTTTACAGATGAGAAAATTTAGATATAAAGCTAAAAACTAACTTGCCTAACAGTACATGATTATGTACCAGGCACAGAGCATGTTGTCTGTGCTCAGGCTGATTTGGGGAAAACAGTGAGGGAGTTTATGTTATTGTCCCTAGTACTTCACCACTTTTATATCTATACTCTCAGTCATGTGACGTTGCTGATCTTCAGACTAGGGCCATGTTATATTTCTCCATCATATAAGTTTTTGGTCTGGCTATGTCATTTGCTTTGCCCAGCAGAATGGTTGTAGACATGATACAAGCAAAAGCTTAAAATTGATTGGGCATTTGAGCTAATGCTCTTAACATTTTTTTCCAAAACCCTGAGAACATACCCGGGTAGCCCATTGACCCCAGATCTAAACATAACCTAGGGCCTGATGCCAGCCTAAATTAGCTGAACTCCAGTTAACCATCAGACACTTAGGTGAGAAATGAAGGCTTCATTTTGTAGGTATGGTTTTGTTTTGTGGTTGTTTGTCATGCAATAGCTTTTCAGCAAATAGCTGACTGAGACAACTGTAAAGTAAGCCTAAAACACTGATACAATGTGGTTGGTACACTTATAAAAGAATATTATGGGTTCTGGGTGACAAACTCTCCCAATATGTCTGTAAATGAGGGATTTCCCTAGAGGTAGAAATTTTAGTGCAATTTTATTTCTGTGCAAACCAGCACTAGACTGAAAAAAATATTTTAATGAACAAGTAGGCATGTTTTTTTCACTTCCTTACTTACTCAGTTTTTTTACCATTCCATAGAAATTTTAAAAAATAAATGAGAAGTTAGTGGAATCTATGTGGTAATGAAGGTATAGAGGAAATTACATTCATATGTGTACACTTGTGCTACCCAGATCCATGCAAGATTTTTCCCTCTTAAAAGTGTCTCTTCTAAAGCTATAACTCCACACATATAATCACATAGTTTGTTCTTTGGTACAAAAAATTTAAGGATAGAGAACATCTCAGTCAGTAAGAATTGCTTACACTAGCAATGGTTTAAAACAGGGAAGAGAGGCATATAAAAATCTAGATAGAGACTGGACTCTGGTATAGGAGAATGAAATGCTCAGTAAATTTTATCCCTACACACAAAAAAAGTTATAAAACTGGAAAAAATTCAGGGTTATGGATATTGACCAAAATAATACACCAAATTAAGAAGTGGATATTCTTTTTAAAAGATAAAAAGAAAAGTGAATTTTGTACAATAACAGTTGGGATCTGTGACATTCCTCCCTGAAACTATTCCCATCCCTCACCCCAGTGAAATCTGCAAAGTGATTCTACAAATGGAAAGCAATGGATAAAACAAGGAGTTTTGTTGCTGGAGGGGAATGCCTTGATTTGGATCAAAACTTAGAAAGATCTCACAATCAGTGGGTTTATAACAGTTGTGAATTAGGAAGCAAATAAATTTCAGTGGCAAATGAATTGGGAAGACCAGAGGCTCAGTTAGTTTGATGCTGCATCCCTAGCTGGGAGAAACAAGGGACCAGCAAACTAGCCAGAAATTTTACAGGAAGATACTGGAAATGAGGCATCCATAGTGGCTTGATAACTTCTCCACATATTTACACAGGAGAGACTAGAGGGAGCCTAAGTTATCCACATATCTTTGGCCAATCTTAATAGTGCATAAAACTGCACAGGATACACTAGAGAGCTCAGGGAAAAGTAAACTCTGGACAAATTTTAAAACTACCTGAACTTTGAATGTACTTACTAACACAAACATATCCACTGATGCAAGGTGGAAGCTTTATTGCCTTGAGATGTTTGAGCATAGCATTCTACTAATCACTGGCTTACTACTAAGATATGCAGAAATAGAGACATGACCCTGAAGAAGTCAGGCTTAAAATCAAAAACAAGAATTAAAAAAAAAAAACTGAATAGAGATACAAATAGCCATACAGCATGGAGAAACAAATTCCATAGGCATAGTCCAGGCAATTTACTAAACAAACAAGCAACAGAACCAACAAACCTTGGGTGAAATTATAATCTAGAGTTTCTATAATATGTTACCTAAAATGTTCAATTTTCAACAAAAAAATTATGAGACATGGAAAGAAGCAAAAAGTATATCTCATTTTCAGAAAAAAGATAAAGAAAAGAAACTCCTCCTTTCTGAGGAGGCACACATTTTGGACTTAGAAAAAGATTTCCAAGGAGTTGTTTTATATCTATGTCAAAGAACTAATGAAATTCTCCTTAAAGAATTGAAAGAAAGAATGATGACAATAAACCAACAATAGGAAATTATTACAACAAATGGAAATTTTTAAAAATGAAAATTTTGGAGTTAAAAAGTAAAACAACAGAAAATGAAAATTCAGTAAGGGTGCTAAATAGCAACTTTAAGGCAACAGAAGAATCAATAAACCTGAGGATATATTAATATAATTTATTCAGTTTGAAGAACAGGGAAAAAACTGAAGAAAAATGATGAGGGCCTAAGAGGCCTGTGAGACAATACCAAGTATATCAATATGTGTGTAATGGAAGTACTAAATAGAGAAGAGACACAGAAAAAGGCATAAAATATTTAAATTAAAAATGATTGAAAATGTCCCAAATCTAATGGAAAACACTCTAAAGATACAAGACTCAACAAACCCCAAGTAGACTACAAACCCTCAAATTTTGTACTTAAACACATCCTGATAAAACTATTGGAAGCTAAGGAAACACCTTAAATATATCAAGAATAAATACAACTCATCACATCCAGAGAACAAAAATATAATTAAATTTCATAAAAAATGATGGAGTTGAGAATAATGAAATGACATACTGAAAGTAAATGAAAAAGTAACTGTTAACTAAGAATTCTAGTTAAGGAATATATAGATATTCTAAGGCAAAACAAAGAATGAGGGAAATTTTTGTTAGGAGCTTTGCCTAACAAGAAATATCAAAAAAAAAAAAAAAATCTGGCTGAATAAAGGAAATGTTACCATGAAGTGTCTACTCAAAATATAAGCAAAGCAGCGGAAAAGATAGTATATACATATTATATACATATAAAAAAGACTATTTAAAGGAATGTATATTAACTATGTTAAAAACACTTAAAATTTCATAAAACAGTAATTTTAACATTCTAACTGTACTATTGCCTTTATAACATTTGTTTAATAGGAACAGCTAAAAGCAGCAGGAATGAAGTGGACTGTATCAGAACAAAATATCTGTATTTTACTAGAATAATATTCATATTAATCTGAAATGGATTTTGATAAATTAACACACATATTACAATCCTTAAAGATACAATAAAAATAATTTAAAAATTCAGGGATAAAATCAATGAAATAATTACAATATACACTGCAGAAAATGTCTACTTAAGAACAAAGAAAACATAAATGTGGAACAAGGAAAAAGGAAAACGATATAAGACATAAAGAAGACACGTGGCAAAATGCCAGATGTAAATATGGCTGCCAGTAATTGCAATAAATGTTAGTGGATTAAACGTGTCAACTATAAGGCAGAGATCATCAGAACAGATTAACCAAAACAACAACAACACAAAAAATAAAATCTACAACTATTTGCTGTCTATAAGAGATACACTTTAGGTTCAAAGATACAAATAGTTTGAAAGTAAAAAGACAAAGAAATATAAAACATGAAACAGAAATCATAAGAGAGCTGGAGTCCATACAATAATAGACATTTAATATTGATAGAAATGATCAAGCACCAGGAAAATAAACATAATAAATACAATGTTTAGTGTATCAACACCTAAAAACACAGCCCCCAAATTGGGCATGTCTTGAAGGTGTTGTGGGTTTGGTTTCAGACCACTGTAATAAAATATATATCACAATAAAGTAAGTCAAATGAATTTTTTGGTTTCCCAGTGCATATAAAAGTTATAATAATTACATCAAGGATCACTGATCACAGATCATTATAAATTAATGATATCATAATAACAGAAACATGCAGTGAGAAAATACTGTTGGAAAAATGGGATGATGGACTTGTTGATGCAGGATTGCCACAAACCTTCAATTTATTAAAAATGCAATATCTACAAAGCACATGTACATGAAGTAACAGTTGACAGAACTGAAAGGAGAACTGAAAGGAGACAAAGACAATTCCACAAAAACTTTGGGACCAAATAGACCATTTTCAATCATTGATGGAAAAATGAGATAGAAAATTAGCAAGTACAGAGAAGACTTGAGCAACACTATCAACCAAATTAACAAGTGAGATTCATATTTAAAGAAAAAACAAACAAACTCCACCAAAGAACAATAGAATAGCCAATCTTTTCAAGAATACATGGAACAGGGGCGCCTGGGTGGCTCAGTCGGTTAAGTGTCTGACTTCAGCTCAGGTCACGATCTCGCGGTCCGTGAGTTTGAGCCCCGCATTGGGCTCTGGGTTGATGGCTCAGAGCCTGGAGCCTGCTTCCGATTCTGTGTCTCCCTCTCTCTCTGCCCCTCCCCCGTTCATGCTCTGTCTCTCTCTGTCTCAAAAATAAATAAACGTTAAAAAAAAAAAGAATACATGGAACATTCTCTAAGATCTCTCAGATAAATCTTATGGTTAACAATACAACAAGTCGCAATAAATTTTAAATTTTTTAATATTTATTTATTTTTGTGAGAGACAGACAGACAGAGCATGAGTGGGGGAGGGAGAGAGAGAGAAAGAGAGAGAGAGAGAGAGAATCCAAAGCAAGCTCCAGGCTCTGGGCTGTCAGCACAGAGCCCGATGTGGGACTTAAACCCACAAACCATGAGATTATGAATTGATCCAAAGTCAGAAGCTTAACTAACTGAGCCACCCAGGTGCCCAAGTCTCAATAAATTTTAAAGAATTAAAATCACACAAAGTATTTTATCCAATGAAAATAGAAATTAAATTAGAAATAACTAATCCAAATGTTTGAAATCCCCAAACATATGGAAAGTAAGCAAAATATTTCTAAATGACACATAGATCAAAGAAAGAAATTATTAAGGGAAAACAGAATGATTTTAAATATTGAATAATTAAAAATGAAAACACAATGTAATAAGTTTATTGGATGAAGCTAAAGCGGTGCTCAAAGGGATATTTGTAGTTTTAAACACCTATATTGAAAATAATAAATGTCTTAAATCAATAACTTAAGATTGCTTCTTAGAAAACTAGAAATAGAAGAGTAAACCCTACCCAAAGCAAGAAGAAAGAAGGAAATAATAAGGATAAAAGCAGAAATCAAGACATAGAAACAGTACAGTTGTAGAGAAAATAAATGAAACCAAATGTGGTTGTTTGGAAAAAATCAACAAAATCAACAAACCTTCTTTTGACAATAAAAAAAAGAAAGAAAAATTACATTAACCAAATCAGGAAAGCCTTTTGGGGGAGACATCACTACCAATCCTACAGATACTAAGATTAAAAGGGACTACTATCAGCTTTATACTAATAATCCATCAACATAGATGAATAGGAAAATTTACTAAAAAGATACAAATAACTGCACTTACTCAATAAGAATTAGAAAATAAATGGGCAAGTAATAACAACAACAATAACAAAGAAGAAATGCAATTAACAATAATTCTCTCAGAACAGCTACCATCTGGAGTATTGCCAATTACTGAGACAGAGAGAGAGAATGCTGCATGAGAATGGCAAAGCCACTTAAAAACAAGCAGTGGCGCCTGGGTGCCTCAGTTGGTTAAGCATCCCACGTCAGATCAGGTCATGATCCCGTGGTTCCTGGGTTAGAGACCTGGGTTGGGCTCTGTGCTGACAGCTCAGAGCCTGGAGCCTGCTTCAGATTCTGTGTCTCCCTCTCTCTCTCTTCCCCTTCCCAGCTCACACTCTGTCTCTGTCTCTGTCCTTCAAAAATAAAAAAAAAAACTAAACAACAACAACAACAACTAGTATCTTTAAAAAAAAAAGTCATAGGGAAAAGAAAAAAGAGAGAAGCAAACCAAGAAAAAGACTTTTAACTATAAAGAACAAACTGATGGTTTACCAGAGGGGAGGTGGCTGGGGGGCAATGGGTTAAATAGGTTATGGGTATTAAGGAGTGAACTTGTTATGATGATCACAGGATGTAGTATGTAAGTATTGAATAACTAAATTGTATGCCTGAAAATAATATTATCCTGTATGTTAACTAACTGGAATTTAAATAAAAGCTTCAACAAACAAAACTTCCCAAAAAGAAAAGCCCAAGTCCAGATGGCTTTCACTGGTGATTTCCAGTAAATATTTTAAGAATAAATAATACTAAAAAAAAAAATAAAAAATACTAAACATTTACAAATTCTTTCTGAAAATAGAGGAGGAAGGTACAATTTCCATCTCATTTTGTGAGGCCAATATTCCTCTGAAACAGAGACGCAAAATCCTTAAAAAAAATTAGCAATATATTGAAAAGGATTATCCACTATTACTAAGTGGGATTTATCTCAGTACTGCAAATTTAGTTTACCTTACCAAAAAACAGTTATTGTAGTACATGATAATTAATAAAATCAAGGAAAAAAATGATCATCCCAATAGATGTATAAAAATGCATTTGACAAAATTCAACTGTCATCCATGATAAGACTTGGAACTAGTAATGGGAAGGAAGTTCTTCAACCTAATAAAGTGGCTGGGAGTGGCCACAGAAATTAGTTGCATTCAGACAAGGGAGAACATATTTGTGTGATTGAAATATTCTAAAACTATATTATGGTTATTGTTGAACAATTTTAAATATTTACAAAAACTCACTAAATTATACATTTAAAATGTATGCATTTATGTTATATAAAATTTACCTCGGTAAAGCTATAAAAATTAATAACCTGCAAAGAAAGATGGTAGGGAGGTATAGATGAATCAGGTTAGGTAACATACTGATAATTGATAAAGCTACATTATAGATAAGAGCAAGTTTTTACAGTATTCCTTCTACTTCTGTGTACATTTGAAAACTATCATAACAAAAATTAAAAAAAATCAGTTTCAGGGGAAAAAAAACAACTGGGGGCTTGGGGAGGGAGCTAGCATCATATGAAAACCCCCCTTGGGTGGTTAACATTCTTTCTGCCTCTCCTTTGGGAAGCACCTTCTTAAGTTTCTAGATGTTTTTCATAGTTTTTCTTTTGCTTAGTGCATTTGATCCTAACATTTGGAGACAGGAAGATAGACATCATTATCTCTGCTATGTAGATGAAGAAACCATAGTCCAAGGTGACAAAAATAGAAAGGGGTGAAGCTAAGGACAAAGTCTGAGTGTCCAGTGCTCTGTCCACTGCACTGTGAAGCTCCTTGCACTCCAGGCCTAGGACAAGGCTGGACCCAAACTAAATTGTGTAGTAAGAATTTTCTTCAATGTCACAATTGAATGTCACAATGTCACAATTTCCCACTCCTCAAAGAACTCTTCTCCTCATTTGTCCTCACTGACCTCTCTTAACCTAGATTTACACTCCCCTTTCCCATTTCCCCACAACACACACACACACACACACACACACACACACACACACACACCCTTTATTTTGATATTCTTTAAAAGCTGATCATTTTCAATTAGCATCCCATACTCTACCTCTCTTCCCTCTCACCTTCCTTACTCCACCAGTATCTTCTTTCAATTCTTGGTTGTAAAGACTTGAAATATTCACTCCAAAAAAATTACTAGATTAATACTACTCTTACTAGAGTATTTACGTTTAAACAGAGGCAAAAAAATCACAAATACTTGTTCTACTACTAAAATTGTAAGATTCTATATAATATGGATAGGGAGGATATTTGAGAGCAAGGAAGCAACTTAGTAGGCCCTGTGTATTATCTTCCATCCCATACATTAGGTCAACTCTAACCTGAATCATAACAAATAAACATTGACGATGATGAACAAATAATCATCAAACAAACTTCTGTTCATTCACAGTAGAAAATAAGCCTCCATTGTCTAGAGAAGATGAAACACTGTGGTGAGTCAGCTCTAAACAGAGTTGGTGTAGACATAGAAGGGCAGCAGATGGTGAGCAGTGTTTGAAATTTGTCTAGTATAAGGGGCTTTCTCCTCTTTTTAATGTGGGAATATTCAAAAACCTTAAAGATCACTCTTACCTTCAGATGTGTCTCAGTGAATCAGAGTATTGGATACTTGGTTTAAAGTGGGTATCTTTCTCAGGATTTTCTCCACAATTCTCTCCAGTTGAGTCTCTACTCTTTGATCTATTTTCTTGAACACTTTGTTCCTTGAGGTCACCAGGTTGCATTGAATATGTGCATATTTATTTATTCACCCAATCTGCTTGATGTCAACTATTCTGGATGCAAGAGAAATCAGCAGCAAACAAAACAGAGGAAGATTTTGACATTGTGGAGGGATGCAAAGGTGAGGAAGACAGACAATGTATTATAAAAAGTAAATAATGTAGGATGTTAGGAGTTGGTAGATGCTAGGGAAAATTAGCAGTGCAAATGCCCTAAGATGAGAGCATGAATGGGATTTTTGAGGGGCATTAAGAGGTCACTGTAGCTGAAGCAAAGTAAATGGGATAGGTGTGTGTGTGTGGGGGGGGTGGAACAGGAGGAGATAAGCTCCATGATTACATGGGGCCTGGTAGGCCTCTTTAAGGTCTGACTACTCCTCTGAATGTAATGGGGAGCCATTGCAGGTTTTGAGCAGAGGAATGGCATGATCTCACTTACATTTTATAAGAGTCACTTTGGTTGCTTTGTTGAGAATAGGGGTGAAATGTAAAAGCAGAGAAATTGACTATAAGGCTACTAGAAGAAACCAAGTGAGAAGAGATGGTCCAAGTAGTAATAAGTGGAGATAAGTTTCTTATTCTGAATACAGTGAATATAGATTCAAGAGAACTTCCTTCACCAATGAATAGGTCTATCTCCCTCACTACTCTGGAAGCTTAGCACTCCTGAGCACACACTATACTTAATAAGCATGTGATTAATGAGTTAAGAAATGAATGAATAAATGTTGGGCAGTTGTAATCAATCTGGAGCAGGGAATACAAAGCTCTTTCAAGACAGCAAGGATACAGTTAACACTATCTGTGGCCACAAGTTGATAATTGTTATAAAGAATAGCTATAATCATCTTTGGGTACAGAGGCTACTGGTAATTTTCATTTGAAAATATCTGAAATAGATGTTTCCAGAATAGAATTGGAGAGTTTTCTGCCTGAGAGTTGTCCTCAATAAATGCATAAAATGAACCTTCCTTCAACCAGCAGCTGTTATTAGGGAAATGTGTGCAAACAACATACAATTTTGAACTGCTATTAAGTTCCTAAAATATGGTGAGTGGTTGACAGGCCATAGCAATAGCCTTCTAACTCTTCTAGCCCCATTCTCCCTTGCTTCTGTTGACCTTCCCTACTACTCGTCAGGCATCTTTTCTAAGGACCACTTCTGTTTAAATCCTTCAGCAACTATTCATTGTCTTCTCACTGAAGAACAATTTTCTCAGACTTGGTGTCCAAGGCACTTCAAAAATTCCAGCTTTACATTATTTAACCATTACCTAAACTTGAGACAAATATGCTTATTATTTTTTCCTTATTACAGGAATTTAATGTTGTGTTCAGGAGACAAGTTCTGAAGATGAACTACCTGGGATCAAATCCCAGCTGAGCAAAAGAATTAATCTCTCTAGCCCCAGTGTCAGCTTTGGGGAAAATGGAATATAATAGTTCCTACATATGTCTTTTGAGGATTTATTTAGATAAATATAAATCTTACTAGACTATAAACTCTACGGGGGCAGAAACCAAATTTGTTTATTCCATGCTGAACTTCAATCCATGTATGTGGTTGACAGTGAATTTATATCCACTACATAATTATATAATTGAGTATCTACTATCTGCCTGGTACTTTTCTAAACTCTGAGGATAACAAGATTGTTATTCTCATCAAGTTCACCTCTGGTCAAGAAAGACAGACAACAAACAAATCTACAAATAAATATACATTTGAGGGGCGCCTGGGTGGCTCAGTAGGTTAAGCGGCCGACTTCGGCTCAGGTCATGATCTCACGGTCAGTGAGTTCAAGCCCCGCGTCAAGCTCTGTGCTGACAGCTCAGAGCCTGGAGCCTGTTTCAGATTCTGTGTCTCCCTCTTTCTGACCCTCCCCCGTTCACGCTGTCTCTGTCTCAAAAATAAATAAACGTTTAAAAAAAATTAAAAATAAATAAACAAATATACATTTGAATTACAAATATTGATAAATGCCATTTAAAAAATTAAAATGGGGTAACATACTGAAGTGTCTGATTTTGTGGCCATGGAAGAACTCTGAGGAGTTCACATATGAGCTGAGATATTAATATTGGAAAACAAAAGTCATTACAGAACTGTGTCTATTGGATAAATTTAACCTGGTTCCGTTTTTAACATAAAAGAATAGTACAGGAACTTAAAGTGAACAGCCCCTGAAGTAGATGTGTTCCATGAACAGAGAAGAGGTCAGCACAGCTAGGTCACCATGGTAGTGGTCATGGTGAGGATAATACAGACTGAGTTGAGACTGGTAACTAGGGCCCTTTAGCTAAGATAAGAAGGTGAAATGGTATTTTTAATGTAATAGGAATCCCTGGAACTTTTAAATCTCAAGAATGGCCAGTTTCCCAGGAAGCTGTTTAGAAAGTAGTTTTTACAAGATAAGAGTAAAAGCAAGGAACAGGTTCAGAGCTCGTATTGTAATCCATACAAGAGCTTTTGGTGGTTTGTCTTTCATACAATGGAAATGGAAAAAGAGAAAGATTTAGAGTATAGTTTGGAGGTAGAAACAAAGGAAAAAGAGGCATCAAAGATAGTTCCATTCAGGGGCGCCTGGGTGGCTCAGTTGGTTAAGCATCTGATCCTTGATTTCAGCTCAGATTATGATCTCAAGGTTTGTGGCATCGATGAAGCCCCACATCAGGCTCTGCACTGACAGCATGAAGCCTGCTTGGGATTCCCTCTCTTCCTCTCTCTTTCTGCCCCTCCCCTGCTCATTTTCTCTCCCTCTCCTTCTCTCAATCTCTCTCTCTCTCTCTCTCTCTCTCTCTGTCTCAATGCGTGTGCACCCCCCCACACACAATAAATAAATAAGTAAATAAATAAATACACACACACACACACACACACACACACTAAAAAAAAGGATAGTACCATTCAGTACCACATTATGTCTGTTGTAGGCTCTTCCACTGTGAAAATAATATTAAAAAATTATATTTTACAACTGCATTGGTATAAAAACAATGTAACCTAGGATGGGTTGTATTATTTTTCCTTCTGATTGTGAAAAAGAAATTAAAACATTTTCATTGGCTCCTAAAAGTATTGTGGCTCCTAAGCACTGTGCATATTGGATAAATGAACATGGTTTCATTTTTAACATAAAAGAATATAAAGTTTAGAAAATACATTTAAAAATAGTAAGACCTTAATGTATGTTAATGATCACATTATTACTGTTATTATATGTTATGTTCTATGCTTCCTAATCTTTATGAATTTTCTCATTTTACTCCTTGAATTTCTCTTAACCTATCGAAAACTCATCCATCCTTCAATGCCCAGATCAAATGTTAGTTTTCTTTGTGTTTCCTAATTCCTCAACTGGTCTTGGTCTTTCTCCTCTCTGTCCCCACAAGTCCATATTCATACCTCTAATTACAGTCAGCATCAGATTTGTGCTAATTTAGGTACTTCTCTCCCTTTCAAGCTTTTTAGCTCCTTTTAATGTTTGGCAATATATCTTACACCATGGCTCTATCTCTTACTGTGCCTAGCCAAGTGCCTTGCACAGAGTATAGCCTCAATAAATATTTGTTGACTTGACTATCAAAGAAAACAGACAGTCAGCCAAGTAGTCTCACCAAAGCCTGTTGGGGCAAGGCTGGTCTCCATTATTGCTGTCCAGACCCTGGCACATAATTAATTTGAGACCATCTATTAAGTAACAAAATGCTAAAAAGAGGAATGCCAACTGTGACTCCCCACTTTGCAAAGGATGCTGCCAGGCTTCTAAATAACAACCTCATGGAGTATCCATCCAAAACACCATCTGGAGTGCAGACAGAGACTTGTACCTTGTTGACTCCCAGAACCATAAATCTAGAGCCTTGGCTAATTTCCATCATGGTTAATGATGACTGTGATCTATGGCAGCTGAAAGATAAGGATTCTGATAGACATCAAACAGAAATTAGATCCTCAGTAAATGGAAACATTATTCATTCAAATCACATTTGTTCTACTACTTATTTCATACATTTTATACTTATTCCACAGTGCTTGGTGCTGTGGAAAATACAAGTAGATGTAAGATCCAGTCCCTGTTCTCAATGGGACTTTTCTGTAGCAGGAAATACAGATGCAGGGAAAAGATACTGCTGAAATGACAAACGTGAAGATGTCTCTATCTGTGTCTACAATGAGAAGAAGGTTTTATTTAGTTCCAGCATGGAAATTGTGTGACCTTGGATGAATCAGCCCATATTTCTGAACTTCACTTTCGATTTCTACTTATTTGTCTACCAGGAATGCTGGATGTTTTTACTACTTATTAGACATAATAATTTCTGTGCTTTTCAATAATTTGGGGAGGTTTTTTTGCTCAGTTTTCATCTAAAAGCATAAATTGCCTTTCAATTTATGAGCTACTATTTGGGGGAGGAAGGGAGGAACTAGTACCTCAATAAAATCATAACTGAAATAACTCATATATTTTCCAACAATTATTAATTAAGTGCCAACTAAGAACAAGGCATTTTTATCATTGTAAACCAGTAGTTCTCAACTGGTGGCTATTTATAGGCAACATTTGACAATGTCTGGAGATATGTTTAGTTGTTTATGTTATATCTTATACTTTCCAACAAAAAGGCACTTTTTTCATACAGGTCCCTTCTCTTGGAAGATCTTTCTTAGCATCTCTTCTCAACTGGCCTTTTCCTGTTGAAATAATCAAGACAATTATTACTGGGGGTATGAAGGAAGGAGTCATGACATTTTGGACCAAATAATTCTTTGTTGTGGAGGGCTGTCCTGTGCACTGTAGGATGATTAGCAGCAGTAGCATGGTGAAGCTTTGTAGAAACAAACCCTTGTGTATACCACTTTGGGGAGTGAAGCCACTTTGCACTCTTTATCAAAAGCCTTAACAAATGTTCATATCTTTGAGTTGTTAATCGCACTTCCAGGGGATCTATAATAGGGAAATAATCCAAAAAAGTATATTTTTTAAGTGCCTGACTGTCTACTTTTCCCTAAGGAAACAGGTAAGTAAATTTGAGAATAGCTACATTATAGAATATTAGGTAAACACTAAAAGATATTTTTAAGAAGGTATTTCTATGATATTGAGTAAAAAAACAAAAAGCTGGTTGTTAAACCACAACAATGTAAACAATACTCAGTAAAAAATGAAAAACAATAACAAAAACCCTAAAAGTAAATACATAAAAATTTTTTAATAGCATTGTTTTTAGATAGTTATTTTATCTTTTTATCATATATTTTAATCACTGTAATATAGAAATATTATGAATTGTTTATCCTTAATTTTATAAGTTTGAATCAGTAAGAAATATTAATAGGGGTATCATTGGCAGTGTCTCTCTGTAATGATGGATTGGGCATTACAATGCTTTCGTCAAGCCTCCCTATGACATTGTTTTGAAAAAAAGAATATTACTTCTATTGTTTGCATTCTGTTGATTGGTAGAAAAGAGCAAATGATCAGTAGTTAGTTCTCCTTTTGCCCCAAAATTTGGCATCCAAGGCAAACCACTGATGAAATACATTTGCATTTGAATTATGTCCACCCCAGAGCCAATCCCAGGTCTCGTCCAAAAGCTTTTTATGTGTGATGTGAGTTCTTGTTCAGTTTGTTCCAATAGTGGGACTCTCTTCAGAAAAATGACTTCCAGTTCAGCTGAGTGAGGAAAAGGCCTGCCAGGAGAAAACCAGCCCTTTATGAATATGAAATGTTCATGAAAGAGACAGCTTCAGTAAGTCATTCCTCAAAAGAGAAGCTGATAGTGTGAGGTTCCAGAAATTAGAGTACAAAGTTCTAGCTTCTAATGCCCATAGCAAACACTATTTTATAAATTACATGAATGTATATATTTATTACCATCAGATATTCTGTTTTTTAGATGCTCATTTGTGAACAACTTGGAATCAAGCAATAAGGTATTTAAAAACATAGTATTAATGTGTGGGAGTTGTTTTTATAATCCATCGAACTATTTCAATATTAAATTAAGTGGTAGGCAAAAATGCTTGAAAAGGACAGACACAAACACACACTCATGCATACACGTATATATACACACCAGATGTGACCTGCTGCACTTGAAAACATAATTTATTACTTTCTTTGTAGTCATACCTCATTTACTCAATATAGTAGTACTTTGAAATCTAATCTTCTCCTTAGCTATGCTGAGTTTGCATGTAACTAGACACATCAAAACATCCATGTTTTTCTTACATGCCATGGGAAAGTGACAACATCCTTTCTTTGTGGTTTTGGTTAACATCTACACATCCTTCCCAAAACACCACCAGAGAGTGTTATTTTGCTGATGGGAATGCAATGATATGCTTCACATATGACATGGTCTACTAAGGATGCTGCCCAAGAAAATCACAAAGCGCACTGTGAGACGAGAGTAAGTAATTTTCAATCTGAAATTTCAGCCACTGCATGGATTTACTCCCACTCTGACACAGTGTGCCATCATTCATCCTTTTCTCCTCCTAGTGTGGTTCTGTTAGATATGCAACTGGCTGAGCAGTAAAAGGAATGATATGAAGATGCATGATTATCCAATTTGTGTCTGTCTCAATCCTCCTTGTCCCCAAACATTTCAAATTCAAGTAACTGTTTTCTTTTTTCATATGTACTGTCTTTTGAGCCCCATCCTTCTATCTAGAGACATTTGGAAGGAAGTGTGTTTCAGGGACCTCAGCACAAGAATGAAGATCAGAGACTCATTATTTTGGACTATTCACCATGAGCATTATACACCCACCATTCATTGAGCTCTAGCAAATAAAGTGATAAGCACATTGCTAATCTGATGTCTTATGCTATTGAATTCTTGAAACAACCTTAGAAAATTGACTCTATTATCCTCATGTCACATGTTCAGAAACTATGGCACAGAGACACTCAAGTTCTCATAGCTATGATATAAATAGGATAAGTTGGGATTTTAAGAAGAGTTTGTTGGGTCTCTAGGGATATTATTCAATTTTTCTGTGTCTCAGTAAAACCATTCTGGAATAATCTAGAGTTTATAACTATTTTGTTTCTCCAAAGCTCCATTCTCAGGTCAATTAAGCAAGGTCATTACGTCACTTGGTTTCATATTCATATGCTCTATAGCTTTCTGAAAGAGTCCAACAATGAGCCTCTAAAGATGTGGCTATATACCAAGGTTGTAGTACATATACTACATACTATGGATGTGCCTTCAAGAGGGTGTTTCAGAAAAAAAGCAGCCAGAGATGTGGCTGAGGTTACAATGAAAAAATCCTCACATCAGAAGATATAAATATACAAATTTGAAATAGTGACTAAAATCTCAGGCATTATAGATTTATTTTTTTCCCACGTGTGTCATTGTTTAGTTCAAATAGTAGTTAAACTTCCTCATGACACAAACCATTTCCTTCTTTTGTGACACCTAATTATGTATTTTTTAAAAATTATTCCCCTAGTTTTGTTGAGAGATAATTGGCATACATCATTGTATAGGTTTAAGGCACACAGCATGATGGCATGATTTACATATCAGACATTGTAGATTTCCATGAAAGGATCTTTGACACTAAGTGTAGTGCCCAAGATTTTTTCAGAGTAAACCTTACCAAGATATGAAAGAGAGGTATAACTATAGCCATCCATTCTTGTCTCACTTTCTTTTTTAGTATTTTCCTTCTCCCAAAATTGTTTTTACCAAGACATGAAGGATTTCAATGAGATACAATTTATACAAATATTTGCATTAAAAAAAAAAAAAAAAAAGGACTGTGTGTCGGGCACCTGGGTGGCTCAGTCGGTTAAGCGTCTGACTCTTGATCTCGACTCAGGTCATGATCTCACAGTTCATGGGATCAAGCCCTGAATTGGGCTCTGTACTGACAGTGTGGATCCTGCTTGGGTTTCTCTCTCTCCCTCTCTCTCTGCCCCTCTCCCACTTACTGTCTCTTTATCTCTCAAAACAAATCAGGGGAAAAAAATGGACCCTGTGATAAGACAATTTTGTAACAAAGGAATATATTTCTAGCAGTGAGATTTTAGGCATCTGGATGATATATTGGTGGCAAGGAATTTCTGAGGGCCCATGTAAATTACTACCTGTTCACACAATGTAGGAAAACAGAGATGACTAAACTTTCTATGTTCCTTCCCCAAAAACTGTCCTTAAGGAAGTCCTTGGCACACAAAAATTAATCAGCCACCATACCTTCATCTCTAGCCTTCAAACTACCCTAAGCTCCTGACTTATATGTTAACTTGCCACTATAAATCTTCACCTCAGTAATACAAAAGCATCTCAAATCCATATATAAAACTGAATGCAATGTTTCTGCCCCTAAATCTGCCCTTTTTCTTGTTTTTCATCTTCTCACCATGCCACACAAGAGTCTAAACTGAAAAACATCTTCTACCCTCCAGTTTCATCCTCATTGTCAAGTCTCTGATTTAAACCTTCACCATCTCTTGTTTGGACTTCTAAAAAGCTTCCTACATGATGTGCTGTCAATGTCATTCTCCTTCAATTCATACCCCACATTGCTACTAGAGAACATTTATAAAATAGAGCTAATCATCTTCTCTCCTTAAAAATATTTATTCAATAGGTCATACCAAAGTCAAAACTTCTTTCTGTGAGTCAAAGTTGTTTAAAAAGCTGACTTCATTGACTTTTCTATCTCAAATGGGCACAGTAGTGATCGTCCCCATGGCCCACAAAACTCAAGTGTGAACAACTCTAGGTTTTCTTTCATTCCTATAACTGAATTGAACTCAGTTCTTGAGTGACCATTTTCATTCTATACTAAAATTTGCAATTTCAAAGTAAACTCAGTCACTTCTGGGCTTTTCTCTTTTCCAGTCTAGTTCTTAATCATTCTCAAGGGATTTTGATATAATTTGGGATTTTCTGCCTCCTGAATCCCTTCAAAGTATTTTCTCTTTTCCTGTCCTCTTGGTCCTGGTTCTAAATCACTTTTGGGTGATTCAACAAGTCCCTTTATGCTACTGCTGAGTAAGCAACACACTTTTTAGCCTCTGCAGTTATGCTGGCATCTGTAGCTAAAGTCCTCAACCTGTTTCCCAGCTTAGGTGATACCCAGTGCTTATTTGGAAGATGGCAACTGCTCTATCTAGAATTTTTCCATTGACTCCTATGCAGACTTTTTGTGTCTAAATTCCAGCAAAGATTCAGCTATATCTTTATCCACTCCATGCAGATAACACAGGCCCCCACTCTGCACTGCGGTCTTCTGATTGACATATTAGCTTCTCTCCACCCACCTAATATTCAGATTTTACTCATAGCCTCAGAAGACATAAACTATTCTCAAAGTCATTTGGGGACCATGGCAAATTGAGAAAGAGATCTCCCAGGTAGATACTCATGCCACCATGATTAGTGCTGCATTCAAAAACTTTCAGACAGGGAGTAGGTTGAAAATCTTCCCAAATATTGGATCTCAACCTTATAAGCAAATTCATTCCGTGAAAAGGCATAAAACACAAAGCTCCTCCACAGTTTTATCATCTCTGCAAACTCTCTCTCCTCTTCAAAATGGAGCCCTTTATCGAGGTGGATAAGAACATGAAAAAGGCAAAGAAGAAAACCACCCATTTTCATCTTCTTACCAATCTATTGGTTGTATGCCACACTGCAGAGATAGAAGTAATAAATCTAGCATCTTTTATTTAAGCATTCTACATTAAAACTAAAACTAAAAAAGAAACTGAAGCAAAAAACCTATTAAAAGAAGATTTAAATATGAAAGGAAATATCATGTTCTTGGTTGGAAAACATCTGGTAGTGTAGTTCTTTCAACTGTGTTCTACTTCAAGATTGTTTTTCTACTCTTAGCTGACTTTCACTCAAATATTGTAATAACTCATTAAATTCTAAAAAGGAATCCTATTATTTTTATTGGAATTGCATTAATTTTTGGGTCAGAATAGGGAAAACTGACATATTCACAATATTGAATCTTCCATAATGTTTGGTGTAAAAACCCAGATATAAGAGTACATAATGTATTGCCCATTAATATAAAGTAAAACAAACAAACAAAAAAAAAACATTCTTGTTTATGCATCACTTCTTAAGCTCATCAAGAGCTTCTAAGGCTATCTCACTCCTCCATCTCATGACACTCTACTCATTGTTCAAGGCTCATTAAAATGTGGAGTGAAGAACCAGAGAGCTATAAAAACCTTTGGATTGGTTGGTTGCATCAATGGCCCTAAAGCTTCATCCCTTCCTGGGTGCTCATCCTTTGCCATGTAAACTTATAGTGTGTTTCTGTTCTGTCTATAGATCTTACCATGATATTTACCTTAGTCAATGAAATGCTAGCAAATGTGAAGAGAAGCTTGAAAAGCACTTGCATAAATTGGCTTTCTCCCCCTCCATAACCTCTGCCATTGCTATAAGATTATGGCTGGCTAAAAGATATATGCTGAGAAATAAAGGACACGTGGATCAGAGTCAAATAGCCTAGTTGTCTCAGATGAAGCCTGTTTAAATTGGCCATCTGCCAGCAGACCTTCAGGCACATGAGTAAGCCCAGCCAAGACCAGCAGAGCCACCTAGAAGACTGCAGCTGACTACAGATACATGATGCAGCCTAGCCAAGATTATCAATTTATTCCAGATCACCAGAACCCCAGAGACTCATAAAATAAATGATTGTTTATTATTGCATACTAATAAACTTTTATGGCAGCAGATCATTGATATAACTTAGAGCTCCTTATATCTAGCCAATAGTGAAATTCCATAAATAAAGTTTGGTTTCTTAGGCTTTCATGTATTTTTCCTTTAAAGTGTGCATGACACCATTGGTTATATCATATGGGGTCACAAAAGAAAATATGACACAATAAAATTAGAATAATTCCATGAGGCTTTAGTAAAGGCATTGATTTATAAAGGTGGGAAGAGTATTAAAAACATACACACAGGGGCACCTGGATGACTGAGTCAATTAAGTGTCCAATTTCAGCTTACGTCATGATCTCACAATACCATGGTTCGAATCCTGTATTAGGTTCTATGCTGGCAGCTCAGAGCCTGGAGTCTGCTTCAGATTCTGTGTCTCCTCCTCTCTCTCTCTGGCCCTTCCCCAGCTTGTGCTCATTCTCCCTCTCAAAAATGAATAAAATAAACTTAAAAAAAAAAAAACTAAACACACACACACACGAGATAACACCATATCCTAAGATTACTACTATTCCAAGTCCCAAAGAACCTAGGAAAGAGAGCAGTTATCAGACCTTAGAAGGAAAAAGTGCTGTGAAAAGGACCACCTTGAGAGGAGAGGTGACTTTCACTCAAAGGAGAGAGCAAGCCTGAGGCACCCTGCAGGGAGGCATCATGGAATTAAATATCTTGGCTTCATTCTCTTCCCTTCTTCCAATCTTTTGCCAGAGGTCTCCATTGGCCAAACCAAACCAAAAGCCAGAGGGATAAAGAGTTCTTTGATATAGTCCACACACGTGATTGGGGCATAGAGAATGGTAAAAAAGAATGAATAGAGAATCTGAAGGAGTAAGCAGAAAATATCCAGCAAAAATGGCCATGGGTTTACATGGCTATATGTATGAACCTGTCAAATCCTTTCTTTTCATATTGGGGTGGGAGGAATATTGCCAGAATTAGGCACCTTAAAATTAGGAAAGTAGAGTGTACAGAAAGTGGAAGCAAAGGAGAAGATGTTTAAACTTTTCTTGTGTCACAATTTGCTTGATAAGGGCCCTTCCCAGAATATGTTAAGCATTCAGTGAGGATACAACAAGTAATTGCTAAGTTTAGTTATCTGAACTAAAAAGGAAAATCTAATATATGAATATACTATTGATCTCTTGGCACCAATTCTAGAGGTAGTCTTCACATAAGTCTATTTTGCTTTGCCAGAGAAAATGGTATTAATGATACAATGAAATATTATCCTGTGTTGTATTTTTAGCCTCTTTCCATAGTGTAATTTTCCTGTTTTCCTACCTACTTTGAGGCAAGAGTTATAAGAAGATTAATATTTCTTTTTTGATGCATGGTTCTGTTTATTAAATAGGGGTGCTTAGATGGCAGATCTGTGTTCTGCATGAAGCAATAAGCAAGCAAGGGAGGAAGAAGCTCTCATTCATAGACCTTATAGAGGGCAATTGATATTCTGAGATTGATCTCAACAAAGACTAACATGCAAATTGAGGTATTCTGGAATATATTCTTATTTTGCTTTTATTCCTCAACTAAATTGGAAATGACAATTGAGGCAAGTTAATGTGGCAGGAAAGAGTGTGAAAGTATAAAGGTTGATGATCTTAAAGAAGAAAACCTAGGTTCAAATCCTGGCTATACTGTGTTACTGGAGGCTGGTGCTGATAAACTGAAGGCAATCCTGCCTCCATCACAAAGGCTGTTGTCAGCATTAGGTAAATCATAGTCACATCCAAGGATCTGTCTTTTATATCTTTGTGGTCAAATAGCCAAAACAGGCTGCATGACAAGGCTCAAAAGCAGAAACTGAAAGAATATAATAGAGTCCAGGTACAAACCATCAGACTGGATACTTTTTATGAACAGGTTGCCCCTGACCTGTCTCAGATGCTAGCACAAGACTTTATTAATTGCCAGATAGCCTGTTATAGTCCATTTTGACTGCTACAAAAAAATACCATTGACTGAGTGGTTTCTAAACACCTTATTATAAACAATAAACATTTATTTCCCCCAGTTCTGGAGGCTGGGAAGCCCACAATGTATGTGACAACAGATTGGGTGTCTGGTGAGAATCCACTTCATAAATGTCTGTCTTTTCACTACAACCTCTCATGGCATTGGGAGGAAGAATCTCTCTGGGTTCTTTTTTATAAGGCTACTAACCCCATTTATAGGAGGTCCCACCTTCATCACCTAATTACATTCAAAATTTCCACCTCCAAATACCATTACAATGGGAATTGATTTCAACATATGAATTTGGGGGGACAAAAACATTCAGTTTATAGTAGTACCTTTTATCCAGGTTTTGACAGAAATCAGGACAATCACCCCAGGCAACCCTGAGAGAAGCAGAAGGTTGCAACAGAACAGCTGAGATTCATTCCATACCTATGTAATTTAATCTCTGAACCTTGGCTAAACTCTCTTAATTACAAATTTCTCATCCTCATTCTTCTTTATGCATCCTTTACAATGTTTATAAGCAAATATGGCAGACCTGTAATTGTTGAATAAATGTCATCTGAATGCTGTTGAATGACATGCTTAATGAGAAATTTGGCTAGTGGTTTGGTTCACTTCTTCCTACAACCTACTTTGAGTCTCCCTTAGTTTGCTGTCCCATTCTTTTTGAGTGATCATTTATTTGATGGTGATATAATGGCTAATGAAACAGGTGACAGTTAAGAAGCTTGTCCATAAATTCTTTTTTTTTTTTTAATTTGAAGACCTAATTGGCTTTATTCAACAATTCATGAGTCAGGCAGCAGCCCAACTAGCAGGTAGAAAGGCGCTCCCAAGAAGATTATTCACAAATTCCTTATCATCATTTGAGGTCAGGAAGAGCAATAAGTGGCAGCCAGCATGTTTCCTATCATGTACAAAGGCCTACAACTCTTGGCAGCAGACCTCTAGGGTGGACTTTTGAACACACCGAATAATTTGGGGAGGAGTCTAGTATAACTAAGAAGTTTTCCTCTGACATGATTCACCAAAATTAATGCAGTTCTGAAGAATGGTGTATGTAAGTGTACATGTGTGTGTTTGTGTGCATGTATGTGTTGTGTTTTGACTCCTTCTAATAGAAAACAGGTCCTCATCACACAGATCATGGCCTTTCCCACACACATCTATAGAATTTTTTCAATTAGAAATAATTCTAGAATATTTCAATAAGGAATAATTCCAGAAATTATTTTGAACAAATCCTTCACCCAAGGAAAGATGCCATACAAATCTGTAGCTCTTCAGTTATCCCACCATAGGAGATAATGCAGAAGACAGGAGATGACAGCCCATTTCAATATTTCATACTTACTGTCAAATCTCTCTTCATTGTAATTTGTCATCAGTTGTAAAGCATATGATTGATAAAGTTGAATGTTTGGGGAGGTGGGGTAGATAACTTAATATTAAAAATCTTAAAGTGAACCCTGTCTAGGAAATACAAATGTGGGGAAATGTGGGTTCTAAATTTGTGCTAATGTATGGTTCTTCAACAGTAGATTGCATTTCATTGAGAATTAGGTTAATGGGACTTTAGTGTCACGTAGTATTTTGTACCAACACACATGTTGTTCCAAGAGACGAGTCAGTAGTAAGAAATAAGTTTATGTTCATTGTAAAGTGCTACAACAGATTCAGAATTCAGTAACAGCCTTTCATTCCTGAGAATGCCCAAATAACTTTAAAGTCATGAGTCAATGCCATCAAATGTCTTTTTCTATTAGGTGATGAAGAGGCTTAGCAGTAGTACCTTTTGTGGAAGTACAGGATGGCAGAAATTGAGTTGCCCCAGGAAGGCTTCAAGCAACTGCTTTGTTTTTGGAATGGGTGCCTCATGGAATGGACATATTTTATCTTGAATGTGATAAATACCAGCAGCAGTCAGCAGTAACCTAAGAAAATGGCAGTGGAAATTTCTGAGTTCATCTGTTTTTTTTCTTTTTTTGCTTCACCTAGATACTTGAAGTATTGAAGCGATGTAGGGGTTCTTGAAAATTTTTGACAAATTTATAAGGTTGATCTTCAAGCAAAATTGAAATACAGTATCACACCTGGAAACCTAGGAATCAGAATTCTCATTAAGTCCTGGAGAACCTCAGTAGTGTCAGGAATGGTGAACAGAAAGTACTCAAATCAGTGTTTTCTTTAATGGATGACATTTGTTTATTTGTCTGTAGCAGTATCTACACTGCTGGTCAGGGATTGGTAGTTTGGGTAAAATAAAGTTCTGGTAAGATTTTCTATCCATTAGGGATAGTAATGAGTTAGAGGAGGTGAGTGTGGAACGCAAGCTTTAGCCACAGCACATCTTATTCAGCTCAGGCTGCCATAACAAAGTACCACAGATTAGGTGGCTTATGCAACAGACATTTATTTTCTCACAGTTCTGGAGGCAAGAAGTCCAAAATCAAGGTGCCAACATGGAAGGGTTCTGGTTCTTTCTAGCATGCAAGAAGCCACCTTCTAGTGTGTCCTTATATGGCAGAGAGGGAAAGAGAGAGAGAGAGAGGGAGAGAGAGAGAAAGTGAGGTAGACCAAGCAAGTATGAGAAAGCAGAGAGCACAAACTCTGATCTCTTCTTCTCCTTATAAGGACACTAATCTCATCCTTTGAGCCCTACCCTTTTGACTTCATTTAAACCTACTTACCTCCCAGAGGCCTCACTTCCAAATACCATCAGTTTGGCAGTTAGGGCTTCAACATAAAAATTTTGAGGGGACACATATATTCAGTCTGTAACAGCATTGTATCTGAGGTGTTACCTGAGTTAAAGTTTAAAGGATGAGAAAGTAAAGTACAGAGGATAAGAAGAAAAGAATGTTCTAGGCAAGTGAGTCAACTGAGAAATAGCATGATATGAGAGTGTGTATTGGTGGCCTGAAGAAAGGAGAAGAGAGGAGAGGCCCCTGTGGTGCTTGTTCATGCATATACATCCTTACCTGCTCCTCCAATTTTGCCTTTCTCAGGAAGGAGTTTGGACAAGATATATGGATTAGAAATAGCTTCTCTAGGGGTGCCTGGGTGGCTCAGTCGGTTGAGCATCCGACTTCGGTTCAGGTCATGATCTCGCGGTTCGTAGGTTTGAGCCCCGCATCGGGCTCTGTGCTGACACCTCGGAGCCTGGAGTCTGCTTCAGACTCTGTGTCCCCCTCTCTCCGCCCCACCCCTGTTTGTGCTCTGTCTCTCTCTGTCTTTCAAAAATGAATAAACATAATTTTTTTTTAAAAGAAATAGCTTCTCTAGGGGGGTATTTGTTATTGTTGTTGTCGTTCCTGCCAACCAACCTATTCTCTCTTCTGAAAATAGAACCCTCATTTCCCTTTGAGAAACCATGATTCCTCCATTCTGGATTTATATCAAAAGAGCTGCTCCATCCATATCTTGATGGAAAGCCCATGAATCAGGACTGTCCTAGCAGACATCACATTTCCTGGCACATGACCCAAACCAAACCAACGAGAATCGATCTTAGGATTTTGGCTGTAATCATTGAGAAAAGGGGGACCTGCTTTCACTGATATGGCTAGAAGATTATAAGGCTGAGAGCTGCTGTTGTCCACCTTTATACTACAGAGAGAGAGCTTGCCTAAGAATTAAACACACATAGAAGAAAAGAATGCCCAGAAATTTGACATAATATATTACAGACAAGATATTTGAAGATTTGGATCCAGCTATACCAATCCTCCCAGACTCCTCAGTTCCATGAACAAATGAATTTCCCCCCTTTTCCCTTAAGAATCTGAGTTTTCTGTTCCTTGGAACCTGGAGAAGCCTGTATAATACAGTTCCCTAGAGTATTTGGGTACTTCTTCTCCAACTTAAGCACTGTTGTTCCTAAGAATTTAGAGAAAGTCATTGGACTAGGGATCAAGAAACCTGCTTTCCGGGCTTGACTCTATTCTTCATCTGCAATATATTTAGCAAGTCAATTAACTTCAATCTCCTTCCCTAAAAAAAAATGAGACATCAAAATATTCAGTGTCTATTTCAAAAGATTCTTATGAGGCTCCAAATAAGGTGATGAATAAGAAAGCACTTTAACAAATTTAAAAATTTTACTCATGCAAATGATTAATTATCATTGCCATTGTAGCAGACACAGAGGTGCATGAATATTCTCCAAGTGGTCAAGAGATATTAATAGCCAGAACGTGACAGTGTGTATATCTGTGCCTGTACTGGATTAATGATTTACTTGTGAGCACCTTTTTTGGTCACAGCCAAAAAACAAGTTCCATATTTCCCATGAATTGTGGCCAAGTTTTTATTTTTGTTTTTAATCCAATTTTGGGGAGTAAAGAGCAGAGAAAAGCCAGGTGGTTGACAGCCCCTGGTGCACGAGATCTCTTATGACCATTTTTATTATCACCCTGTGATTCTGCTCTTGTTCAGGTCACAGATCTGTTTGCTCAAACATCCTAGGATGTTGAATCCTGCCAATTCCTCTTAGCATAAGATTGATCTCATTACTTAGAAGCTATTTGGGGAAGCTGAAGATTAAACAAGCTTTTCTGTGTATTTCTCCAGACATTTTTGGACTTATTATAAAGGTATTCATTTATTTCAATGTTATCTGTCATCTCCAGGGTCTAAAGTCATAAATCTATGGCCTTGACATAGATAGGGGAGAGAAGGAGGAGCTCTTTCCATTTTTAAAACCCTTCCCTTTATGAGGAATCCACTTGGACAGGGAAATACAGAAAGTATTAAATCGAGAATAGCCAAATTGTCCTACACAGTTTTCAGGAAGACACTATTATCTTTTATGTACATAATATTGAGTATTGGGAGGCTTGGGTTTCCTTATTAAGTCAGGAGTCTGTCAAATTTAGCTCCCAGGGGACTAGAATAAACGTATTTTCTTTCTTTCTCCTCAACCAAATTCCATAGTTCTTCCCCTCCCATATTTCTCTGTTTGCCTGAGGAAGTGACTTTTCGCCCACATTCCCCACTTCCAAAAGTGGTAACTATTTTTTTTATTAGCTGACACCCACTGGTGTAATGGAGACAGAAAGCGAGAACGTGGAAGGAACGGCCAGGCACTCCAAAGGCCACAATGAAGACAGTCAAAAATATGACCCTGGCTGGGACCGTGCAAATAGTGGGTCACCACTGCTCTCATGATGAGTAATATTAGAGTCCCAAGGGAGTATTTGGTGACTGCAAAAGTCAATCCTTGAGCTCATGATTCTTGGCCCAATTGTAGCATTCCCCTTCAGTCTTCTTATTTTTAGACTGCACCTCACCCCAGTGGCCTGAAAAGGTCCATCTTGTTCCTTATCCAGAGAGGGAGGAGTGGATTTTACTATTCAAAGTCTATATGTGCTCCAAGCACAGAAGCTGCCATCTTCTTACCTGGGGTTAAATTCTCCTCCTCCTGTATACACACCCCCCCCCCAACAGATAATCACTGAGCCATTCTCCTTGAAAACTAACTTTGTGTTTGTGGAAATAAGCAATGAATTAGCTTTCTAAACATGGCACAAATACTTTCTCCATTGATTTACTAATATGTACAAGCATGTGTGAACTGTGAGTGAACATCAACAACAGAGAGACCCGTTCCACCCTCTCTCAGCATGGCAAACTTATGTGATCTCTTTGAATTTCCAATTTGAATTTTTTTTTCAACGTTTATTTATTTTTGGGACAGAGAGAGACAGAGCATGAACGGGGGAGGGGCAGAGAGAGAGGGAGACACAGAATCGGAAACAGGCTCCAGGCTCTGAGCCATCAGCCCAGAGCCCGACGCGGGGCTCGAACTCACGGACCGCAAGATCGTGACCTGGCTGAAGTCGGACGCTTAACCGACTGCGCCACCCAGGCGCCCCTGAATTTCCAATTTGAAATTGTGTGGGTTTTTTTTCCCCTTAATTCCCCACTAAGGAAGAGCAAAGTTCTTAGGAAACAAGTCACCATGTCACTCACCCTTGATTTCAATGCCTATTCCTAAATCAGGAACATAAAATGTAAAGTTCAAACCAAAAAAAGGTCAAGTTCACTCAGCTGCCTGTTGGAAGAAAGAATAATTCCAAACCAATTGACCTGCCTGATGGAGCAGACATCAAAGTTAGTCGGGCTAAAAAGTTCAATCCACAGCAGGAAAGAAAACCACATGACTAAGTTATCCACCTGAAAAGTGTGATTCGGGGTGTTGAAATTACATATATAAACTACAGTGGCCTATGAACAACAGGCAAAATAAAAAACAGCAAGCAGTTGATGAATATAAACACTTTTGTTGTGAATTCAAAGCATTTTATATTATTTTTTTTTTACTTTTATAGCTTTTAAGAACTGATTCTCTAAGAGGGGTGATATATTGCTCTTCTAGGTAAAAGGTCATAACCCTAAATTTATTTTTTTATGGAGTTTTACAGTTTCCACGAGGAAAAGGGCCAGACTCCAGCATGTGAAAAGCTGGCTGGTGTGGATGTTCCCCTATGGGTAGCAGGAAGAGTCTTTTTGCCTCCACCTTGCTTATACCTGGGAACATACAAAGAATAGATATGGGGGCCATCCTTCCAGAAGGCCTTGGGAGATGTACTTTACATAGACAACTATTCAGGAGTCTAGGGAGGGGGGGATTTGGTCATATAATCCATACAACCAGTAATTGGAACAATTGTTTGAAATCCTCCCATTTGTTTCCCCCTCAGGTTCAGGGAATGGGGCTCAGTAATGAATAGTGCCCAGGCTCACACAGCCCTCATTCTGGTATTTTTAGGGATCACGTCTGCATTTTATGGCTATGTACACAGGACAAGACATGGGATGTAGGACACTCACAGGAAGGAAGCCTATCCCATTGCCATACTAACTATGCCACAGCTGCACAAAAGAGAAAAGGTGTGAGAAGTCTATTAAGGGAGTTTTGTCAACAGTTAATTAGACTAATGTATTCACATATACATTTTCCTCTCCCATTTGAGCCAAGATCCAGTGTAGGGACGTTGAAGATACTACCTGCAGAATACAGTAGATATTTTAAATTATGGAGAAATATGTTGGCCAACAATGAGAAATTCACGGGTTAGTGTGAGAGAACAGCTCCCTTGTCACAGATGGGGCAGGCAGCAGCTGCTAGCAATGGGACTTATGTAAGGCACTGCTCTCAGCTCTGGGCCCCCGGTGCCCAGTTTCCAGCCAGGATCCAAGGGGTCAGCATGCCAGGTGAATGAAATCCTGCCTTTGTTTGACTGGCCCAGAGTCTCTTGCTCTGGGACGTTCCGTGCAACAGAAACCCAGACACACTTATTATACAGAAACCCAGGAGGGGAAGAGGAAGGAGGCTTGTAGGTGCCAAAGGCAGTGGCAAAAACTGAATAGGCAAGAACTTTCTCCCAGCCAAGTCCACAGAGTGTCCCAAAGTCTCAGAGATTCCAGTCTATGAGGATGGGAGAGAGTGTTCTATAAAAGCAATCCAACTACTGTAATGCAGCACCCACATCAGAAATAACAGTTTTTAAACAGGAAGTTATGTACAGAGGATTTTTTTAAGTGTTTTAAAAACATAACTTATTATAGGTTTTTCATAATTTAGTATAGGTATTTCATTGCATGTATTAACTAGATTGAAGCTGTTAGGTCTCTGCTAAACAGACACAGACTATGTAGCACAGTAATGGCATTATTAATCCATCAAATTAATGAAGTCATAATTAAACTTTTAGGTGATGTCATGTAAATCACGTAATTATTTTTATTTCAAAAGTAGTAGAGAAATAGAAAATAAGGGAAAATTTTACTTATAGTATCCCTAATCTAGTCCAATCACCATTATATATAAAATAATTTTATGAGTTTTGATTGAGGTTAAGCTTCTCACATTTGAATTGTCCGTTCTCAGTCCTGATCCTCAAGAAGGCAATAACAGAGAATGGATGCTTTACTGGATATTTACAAACACTTGCACAAGTATAAATATGAGAGAAGCACAGTAACATTTTAAATCCAGCAAAATGCCAGATATTTATTGAAACCCTACTGCATACTTGACACTGCATTGCTATTATTATTGTTGCACATCAAATAATCTGTGGCTCCCAACTTCAAATATAAATGACATGATAAGTTCATGTTGGTAAGACTTCTCCATTTTAGTTGTTTCTTTGTTATATGGTGGCATGCCTGAAGATGTGCCTCCTTGTATCAAGGTTGTAGATGCTTAGGAGGTGGAAGAGCTTTAACGTGAGAAGTAAAAGGATAATTAGCCTCAAAATTCAGGCAGGCAGTCAATAATATTTACTGAGTACCTACCCCATCGCAGTAGGGGCCTGTACATAAGCTGGTTAACAAGCAGTTTCTGACCATCTACTCAGTATGCCGTAGATGAAGTGCTGTGGAAAATAAAAGAGGACATTGGAAGTCCATGCTCTGGAAGGATTTTCTTCTGAACACAAAACCCACACACGGGAATTAACTTGGGGGTACCGACAAAGAAACATGGGAAATTAGCATACTTCAAACTGAGTTTAGAAAATACATACAGAATATAGAATACAAGAGCCATGAAGGTTGGGCAGGGTCTGTCCCAAGTGTCTCAGAGAGAAAGGAGAGGTATAGGGGCTTACTCATTTCGCTGGGAAGTCACGTGCTTCATGATGCACTTCATTTCTGTGTTTCAAAGGTTTTATTTCTCTTTAATGGTGAAGTTAAAAGTGTAATCTGAAAGTACTGTTCTCTGACACACTGTGGGAAAGCAGGCTGTGCATAAAGACCTGGAGAGAAATCTTAAATGACTTAGCACTACCGGCAAGGGATTATCACTCCTCCTACGAAGTTCTAGAACGACTCTCTAGGGCGCCTGGCTAGCCATGATTGGTGGCACAGGAAAGGAATGATCGGATTTGAAAGCACTAAAAAGTCTTTTGTTTTCTTCTGGGATAGTACAGTTTTAAAGTAAATTACAAGTTTGTCAGTGGTTTTGGCTTTAATTTTGCAAATATATATGGAATGGGTAATGTGGACCCTGGGGGAGATGGTCTGTGGTCCATCCCAGCTCTACGAGATGGAAGAATCTATAGTAAGCAATACTGGTAGCATCACAGAGGTGGGTGGTACCTAAGGTCTTCCTGGTACAGTCTGCAGAGAAGCTATCCCTTCCTTTACAAAATAAGAGAGCAAGATGGAGCCATTTCCAGATAGCTGAGAGGAGAGATCAGAGAGATAGGCGGCAGGGATTGCTGGAGGCCAAGGGTGAAAAAGAGATCTCTGTGATGAGTGCCAGGGAGAGGCAGAGGAGACACACTACTCAATGAAAACTTTGTAGCTGGGTTAGTAAGGCAACACCACAAGTGATGTCTGGCCCTGGAGTTTTGCAACCAATTGTCAGAGTCCTTATAATAGAGATCTTCCGCAGGTTGTTCTTTCCTTTTCTTTTTTTTTTTTTATAAGACACTGACTAAAAGAATATACTGCTATAAGTATGTTCATGGTATGCACATTTCATCTGTAACTCCACTTCTTTCTCTGCTATTCAAAAGAACATTCCAGAAAATGAGTGAGAATAATTTTATATGGATATCCTTAAATCTACTCTAATTTAATATTTTCATTGAAATTAGTCTTCAGAGATATAAAATCAAGCTACATTATTACACATATGGTTATTCACAACACTTATGTTCAAAGAATGTAAAATACGATGCAGGTTTTAAATTATTTTATACTTTTTAAGTAGGTAGTAAATTATATAGAAAAAATCACTTTTACATAATGAAAATCAGTTATGCAAAAATAAACTTAGAATTTATGAATGTATTTATATTTATTACAATATCAAGAATATTATCTTTATCACTTCTGAAAAGTATAATTTTTTAAACAGTGAAGGCTAATAACTGTTGAAGTCAAAAGAGAAGAGAAAAACACTGAAAGACTATGTGCATTTTCTCTTTCCTAAATCTCTAAAACATCACATGCACCATTGTTTCCAGCTTAACTTGGATAATTTTAAAATTCTGATTTCTCTTCACTATTTTGAAATAATTCCATTAAAGGTAGAATTGGTGCACTACAAATTCTATTTGTTCCTTGATGAGAAATGCAATTCTCCTCTGTGTACATAATTCTACATTCTATTTTAGACTTCTCTCAGGATTTCTTAAAAAGAATTATTTTCAATTCTTGGTACTTTATCCATTAGCAAGTACAGTTGCTAATAGCTCATAAATAACAGCAGTACACTGAGAACCACTGTTTGAGAGGACTGGGCTCTTCAGTCCTGTCGTGAAGGGCAGAAAGCCAGAGAGAAAGCAGTCTTGAGAAGCAATGCTAGAGAGTTTGGGTGAGCCTGTCTCAAGAGCTAGGAAAATATAAATTAGCCCAATGCCCTGAAAGGGCAACAGGAGATATGTGCAAATGTCATAGGTTTTTACTATTAGAAAAAGAGATGTTGATACCCTTCTAGCAAATTCATGCAACACCTGGCATGTGTACATGTGCTGAGACAGAAACCAATGTAAGGCAACAGAGTAGTAACCATGATTAAGGCAGAAAGTTGTGTATATGAAACTGAACATGAATTAGTGTTATCTAGTGACTTGTAAACCAATATCTAGAGAAAAGAACCCAACAGAAGAAGACTATAGGACACTATCTATATCTATGGATAGAAAGACAGATAGATATAGAACTATAGATATATATAGAACTATAGAACTATAGATGGATGAAAGAAAGAAAGAAAGAAAGAAAGGAAGGAAGGAAGGGAGGAAGGAAGGACACTATAGAGTGTTAGTGGGAAACAAAGGTAGCCAGATAGATAGTGAAAATCTGTTCCTAAGGAGTTTGGTAATTCCCAAGTGAAGAAGGATATGTGATTAAGTTAAAATCACACTTCTATTATTCTAATTACAGTTAGTTACATAAGACTTTGCATCAAATGCCATATTTTTAAAACTCCAGTATATGACCTCCTTAACCCATCTGAATTAAGTATCTTACTTACAATGTTTGAAAATTTAAGGACTATGAAAACAAGAATTCTTGAATTTCAGTGAGCATTAACAAATAACTTGGTCACGATTTTGGTGCTCAAACAAAATCTCCATTGAGCTCTTCATAATGGGGCTTTATATTTATTTACTTATTCACTCATTTCACAAATATTTTGGGGCACTTATGTTCAGGACACTGTTCTAGACTTTAGGAATACGGCTGTGAACAAGGCAGGTAAGTTGTGCCCTTATCTGAGACTTAAATGGAAACATCCCTCTGTATGGTTTTGCCAAGTGGGATTGCACTTACTGCATCTTGCAACCTTCTGCAGTCTCCTTAAATTGCAACTATCTTAGAAACATATCCGCATATGTTCAATCAGATTGCCAACACAGACTTTGAGCCAAAGCTGTGATTTTCTTCTTATTTCGTGGTTTGAGAAGAGAGTTATATGGATGTGTGAACAAAGACACTCTACCCTTCATGAATAGGGAATTACCCAACACCCAAGAAATAGGCTGATTAGTTTCTTCTGCTCTGGCTAGATATTTGTGTGTGTGTGTGTGTGTGTGTGTGTGTGTGTGTGTGTGTGTAAACTCAGAGTGAAAACTAGGAAGCCAGAAGAAAAGGAAGGATGCTTATTAGACATTCCCAAGCCAATCTCCTGAATGTCCTTGTTTTGTTTTGTTTTGTTTTGTTTTGTTTTCTTCTGTTTCTACTGAGTTTTAAACTTGAATCAGCAAAGGCAAGCACGCAGGCAAGAAATGTGAAAAAGAAAAAAGAATTCTGGCTGAGAAAAGACACCAGATTTTTATAATAAAAGAGTTTTCCAGTTATTAACCCATCCACAATGTCCTCAAATGAAAAATTCCCATCATTGCATGATAGTCTAGATTCTGTTCTAAATTATGGACAAATGACCTTTTAAGGAATAAATCTTAGTGACACATAATTTGGGTGGCATTTACTTCAACACACAATTGGGTTGTGAATTGTCTTCATGTGTTTTGTTTTCTCTGGCAACTGGATTTCTTTGTTGTTGTTTTTTTTTTTTTTTAATAAGTCTCAAGCTTAGGGCCACATAAAAGGTAACTGCATATTTGCAATTTTTGTTCACATAATACGTGTGTTGAGTATGGCTTTGGAATGATAGGGGGGCAAATTTCTAGAAATTGAAGTATTAGGTACCACAATATGTATGTTAGAGTTGTTAATGAATCATAAGTAGTAATTCCTTACAGACATTGTATAAGAAACAAATTTTATGACACACATATAACCTAGAAATAAATAAGCAAATGAAAACTTAAATGTTTTTTCCTGGTATCATCTCAATATATAACTGACCATCAACAACTTCAGTTGCTCTAATCTTTGTACTATTTATCAGACATGTCCACGGTATATATTAAAGTGTCCTTAGACAGAAACCTAACACCCTTCCCTCTTACCAGATTATTTTCTCTCCCTATTACCAAACTACAGTCAGCAAATTCAGTATTGGCTTGCCCCCACATTCTCATAACACACCCCGAGAGCAAAAAAGAATTCTGTCATTGATTAGAGATGTGTAAGCCATAACACTTTGAAGACATAGCCCTCAAGGCAGCCATGACCAATCCATTGAAGTGGCCACAGAGATGAAATCCTTTTGCCATCAAACAAACAACAAACCAAATTGAGATGATGAGTTTAATGAATGAGGTTAGCAAATGCTTCTGCCAGGAACATCAGATAATTATAAAGTTCAGTTAGTTATTTGCTGAGCATTTAGAATATCCTTAGCACTTGCTAGGAAAGGCAAGAAGTTAAAAAAACAAAGTGCATGTCATAGTGTAAGTCAAGAGTATTGCAACCTGAGGCAAGATCAACACATATGTTTTTTTCTTTTTCTTTTGAGATAGACAGCACACAAGTATATGAGTGGGGGAGTGGCAGAGGGAGAGAGAGAGGATCTTAGGCAGGTTCCATGCCCAGCACAGAGCCTGATGCAAGGCTCAATCTCACGACCCCAAGAACATGACCTGAGCCGAAATAAAGAGTTGGACACTTAACTGACTAAGCTACCCAGGCATCCCAATTTCAACATACAAAAATGAAAAAATGTGTTATCCATTGCATAGGTACAAAGAAGAGCTAAAGAGATTTAAAACAGACTGAAATCAGCAAGGTCTGGAGTTATGAGTAAAATTTTCATGGATGAAACTTGAAATGGAATTTAAGCTGAATAATTTTTAACTAGAAAATGGGGAGTTAGAAGAGCATTCCATGCTAGAGGGGAAAAATCTAATAAAAAGCAAAGATGTGGGACTAGGTATGGAATAGTCATCAAAAAACAAAAAGACTAGAATCATCAGGAAGGAAGGAACAAGGCAGAAAACCAAACAGTAAGTGGGAAATAAGATAAAGTAGGTCTTATAATATAAGACCATACACCCAGACAGGCATATTTAGAGTTAATACTGGAGGTAAGGAGCCCCTCCAAATGTTTTAAAATTTCAAATTAATTCATTAAGTTTTTATAGGTAAGCCCTGGTATATGAATTAGAATCTGCCCTCCACCCCACCCATCATTAGCTTAAACATTAACCTCTGTGCCTCAATTTCTTTATTTGTAAAACAAGGATCACCAATTTCTTTATTTGTTAAAAAATAAAACAATATTACCACCAGAGGGTGGAGATGAGGACAAAATGATTTAATATTGGCAAACTTCTTAGAACAGTGCCAGAAACATTGTAGGCACTCTATGGATGTATTAAATAAATAGAAAGCACAGCATGGTTTACAGAAATAAGAATAGACCTGAGATGCACATGGCAGAACCTTACCTATGATCTATCATCTTTTCTTTGATTGTTTTTTCTTTACTCCACTTAAAAGTGTCAAGGAGTGTCCTCTGGTTAAGAGTGAGTGACTCTTGGGTGTGAGGACATAAATCAGGTTCTCATAGGCAATTGGGAGGGCTGAGGAAAAGAACATATCCTTATAATGTTTTCAAAGGACACTTTGTTTTATGTTCCTAGAGATGAAAAGGAGGCTTAAGCAAACAACCAAAATAACCTTGGTTTTCACTGAATGTAGAAATGAATTCTCAATGTGTTTTCTCAATTCCACACTATGAGATATACCATCACACCAACAACAGAGGCTCCAAAGGTCACAAGCTCCCTATTTTAATATGGAATGTTATAGTTTAGAAAGCATGTTTTCATAAATTGGCTTTCAGGACAATCCCCACATCCCTGGAGGGTGAATGGAAGGGATCCCCTTGCTTCATTTTACAGATAAAATACTGAAATTCCAGCCATAGGTGAGGGGTCAGATCTGCCATTTCATACTCTAAAGTTCTTATTCTTGGCCATTCTATCACTTAGACCTTGTTCTTCCCAGTGTCTTAAATATGTGTTCTATTCTCTGCCACTTCCAAAGAAATTATCTTGAGAACATCACTGATGTCCTCCTATTTTGTCATCTACCTGAAGGAAGCAACCTAACTTTGCAATAAGTATTTCCATTTTGGCAACCTCCAGTTGAAAACTGCTTTAGAACCCTTCATCAAACAATCTGAATCAAATGAATGTGCTTAGTCATTAGGTGAGCTTTGTGATTAGTTGTCATAAAACTAGTCTGGGCCAGGTGGGGGCCAGAGTGATACAGTGGCCAGAAGTTCCCTCTATCCTCCACTGCACATTATATATATGAGACCAGAAATGCAGAGTCTGAAACTCCTCTGAGACTTCTATGAAATCTTGGGGAATCCTTAAGTTCCTCCAAAGTTACGAAGCAAGCAAACAAGGCAGTGAGGCAGTGAGTAGGGAGTGGAGGAGAGGTGTAGGAGTGGCAGACAGTGTGTTAGTGCCCTCCTGGTCTGGTTCCAGGGTTCTATGGAGGGTGAAATGTGCTAATGTATGTGAAATTGCCACATTAACTTCAAGGGGCCTTGTGAATGCTAGGGACTATTACAGAGAGTATTGAATATGTCTTCCACTAGCTTCTTATTGCATCAACTTTTTACAAGGTTGTGTTTTCCCTCTAAAGTGAGTACCAAACATTTGATTAAATAAAACTTTACAAACACCTCTGCCAGTGACTTCCCTCCTTAGCACATGCTCATTTTCCTCCCCATCAGTGCTCACTTGCCTTTTGCGGAAGGGGTCGACTGACTTGCCTAAGAAACTGTTCCCTTTGCTCAACTCTCAAACTTACATAAAGGAAACTCTCACTACTCACTATTTTGCTCACCATTAAAGCAACACTGCAGATAACATCAAAGTGGTATCACCTCCATATTCATTTCAAACTGTAAGAGTCTGGGGCGAAGTACCCAGAAGTGGACGAAGAACTCCATTACCATCTAGAACTTTGACAATTTGCCTAATTATGGAAGATCTCATGCAGGGAAAATAGACTCATTCTGCCCAGACCTTGTGAGATCAATTAAATTCAGAAAACAATTTAAAATTTTACCAGAAATGGCTCTTTCTGGTGCAAAATCAACTTGAGAATCCCAAATTCAATAGATACTTACTGAGTACCTAGCATGTACAAAGCACTATGAATACTAGAAAAACAATATGTACAAAGCACTATGAATACTACAAAGACATCATCCCTACTTTTAAGAAAACTGCAACCACGGGTAGTATATAAAGACACATACATCATAGATTAAGTTTCACTGGAATGCAGGGTCCTGATGGAAAAGTAATGGGGAATAAGTTCAGAGTCATACTGTAGGAGGCTCAGCATAGAGAGTGCTAGTTTTTTGAGTACCTATTACCTAGTACTACTACTATCCATTATCTCATACAATCTTCCCAAAAGTCCTGAGAAGTAACTGCTATTACCTCTGTCTCATAGATGAACTATATTTCAAAGATATGAAATAACTTTCCCCAAATCATCCAACTAGAAATAGACTGAGCTGGGATTTGAACTCAAGCCCCTTTGATGCCAGTGCTCATGGAATTTCCATGTTTCCTCACTTTCTCCCGAAATGTCTGCATAAGAAATTTTCATAAAATCTTGGGCAATTAGGAGTCACTGAAAATTATTGAGCAGGGGAGTAAAAGAATAGATTTGGGTGTTTTGAAAGATCAGTTTGACATTAATTAGTAAAATGGATTAGAAACAGGGGAAGATAATAAGGGAGACATTTAAAAAGCTATTTTAATTGTCTGGCTAAAGGAAATCAAAGTCTGATCTAGATCAGTGGTAACAAGATGGAAAGGAAGGGAAGGAGACAAGAGATACTGCAAAGTTTAATTTATTAAATGTGGTAAATGTCTAGCTGTGGAGGAAACTAAACTGAAATGAGATGGGTCACAGCTGGATGTAGTGAATACCTCTATGACAGATGCCTTCTAAGGGCACACTGACCTTGTGTTGACCTGTCAATGAGACAAACTCCTTTTTAATTGCAAATTTCCATGATTTTAAGGAAGGTCTACATAGGGTCAATTTTATTGGAAAATTGTAGAGATGGACACCAGGGTAATCGCACCCTTGGCCAGATTTCATAGTCCAGCTCTTCAAAATTTATTCAAAGAATAATACTTAGTCCCAAATGTCCATTGACCCCAACTTAACATATGTAGTAAATGGTTGTCTTGTCACAAAAAAAGTCTACCCAGTTGGGTGACAGGCATTCTGGTCAATTAATCAACTGAAGTTCAGGCCCTAAACTCGTAAGACAACTTTCAAGCATTTTAAAATAACTAACTTTCATTAAAAAAATAATAATAAAAGGGGAGGAAAGGCAAGAAAAGGAGCTGAGTTTCAAAAGATGTTTTCCAAGATAATGTGCAAATTGAAAGCTTTATAGACAGTCATTTTAGGTGTTACTTATCTTAAATTAATGGAACCTGCTAGCTCTAAGAATCTTTCTGGTCACCTAGGATTTATTTCACATGTTGTTATCAAGTGGCAATATATAAAACACCAGATCTAATATTCAAAATGCTTGTAATAGCAAAGTCCTTCCTGCCAATTTTAATAGCATTAAAATGACTACACACGTCTAGCAAATCTGCTGGCTTCCAACAGCTGGAATCAGACCAGATTCACCTTCTGTCTGCTGCATGAAGCCAGAACTTGAAGACAGGAAAAAAAATTAGTACTGGTATTAATTCTGACCTCCTGATCTTCTCTTACCCCTGTTAGACTAAACTTATAAAGTCTTCATTTCCCATCATTCTAAGAAGGGACAGCTGGTCAGCAGAACACAAGGGTACCTAGGGCCTTGTAAAATCACTGACATGAAATTGCAAGAGGTATAAATGAGGGAGATGCCCCTTTTTTATGTACGTGGAAAAGAGATCAGACTTCATCTAAAGTAATACATACAAAACTGAGAAAAACATAAGAAAGCCCCTCTAGGGTATTGGGATGGGAGCCAAAATTATCTAGAATGGATTAGCAATGTGGTAGATACTGAAGAGAAAGGATTAGAATGAAACTGGGCAGTGAAGTAAGAACAAGGGAAATAGGTAAAGAAGAGAGAAGCATTTCTAAGGAAGAACCTGGTCATATCAAAGCAGGCTCTTTAGTCATATATTCATGCTAGGTATGCCCTGAGGAAATGAAGGAAAAGCAGAAATTTCAATGGAAATGCAGGGAACTGTATGATGAGGCATCTGGGTGCACATCCTGATCAAGTTAGTAATTAATTTGAACAAGTTACTAAAATTTTCTAGTCCTTAGTTCCTCAGCTGTAAAAATGGTCCCTTTCCACTCCATGGATCTGTATTTTTCAGATTTAACATCTATGATTTTCTTTCTTTTTTTCTTTTATTTATTTTGTTTACATTTATTCATTTTGGGGAGACAGAGAGCAAGTGAGTGAGGGGCAGAAAGAGGAGACACAGATTCCAAAGCAGGTCTCAGGCTCCAAGCTGCCAGCCCAGAGCCAAAGGCAGGGTTGGAATCCACAAACTGTGAGATCATGATCTGAGCTGAAGTCAGACGCTTAACTGACTGAGCCACTCAGGTGCTCCTAACATCTAGGATTTTCTAATATAACCTCTAGGAGTTGAAAAACTGGTAGAGCCTTTCAAAATTATTGAGTCCAACTCCTATTTCTGGGCCTTAAAAAGGACAATAAAGTGAGCATGGAATTTTGAGATTGTATGATTTTCATTACTTAATCCTATGCTTAGAGTATTTTGATAAATGTAAATTAACAAAAAGTTTATCAACATATATATGTAAGCTGCCTTTAAAGTTTCCTTGAACACACCTTAAGACCTGAATAAAAGTTAATACATGCAAGGGGTGCCTGGGTGGCTCAGTTGGTTGAGCAAGCATCCGGCTTTAGCTCAGGTCATGATCTTGAGGTCCATGAGTTCCAGCCCTGTGTTGGGCTCTGTGGTGACAGTTCAAAGTTTGGAGCCTGCTTCAGATTCTGTCTCCCTCTCTCATTGCCTCTCCCCTACACACTCTCTCTATTTCAAAAATAAAAATAAACATTAAAAAAATTTTTTTAAATTATACATGTAACTAACTTTGGGAAAAATTGATGTGGAAAATCCAAACTTATAAAACCAATGAGTTAAAGGGCAATTCCTTCATAGAGCAATTCACCCTAGCAATCTTCTATGTGGAAATTTTCTCTTCCTGGAGGATTTAAAATATTTTCAAACTGAATTTTGTAAAGCAAAAACAAATTCCAATAGGAAATTTTTGTATAAAGCTAAGTGTCTCCAGTAAAACATATTCAGAAAACTGTTCTAGAGTTTAAAATGTTTTGTATCAGGGTCAAGTTCTGAAATTACAAAAACATATCTGTATTTTGTTATAAATATTTTACTAAAGATCTAATCTCACTGAGAGTAAATGTCAAATTCCATAAATGACCTAAAGCCCTACAAGACCTCTTCCTCTCACCCTCCTGGATACCACGCATCTTCATCTCCTGCTAACTTCTCCCATCTCCTCCCCACTCCCATTTATTTCCCCACAACCAGGCTGGCCTTTTCACTGTTCTTGTAATGTGCTGTTATGTTCCCACTGCAGAACCTTTGTGCTTGCTCTTCCCTCTGATTAGAATGCTCATCCCCCTAGATATCCAAATGAATTGTTCTTTCCCTCTTAGTTGGAGTTGTCCCTGGAGAACCTATTGAAAATTGCAAAATGCTTTTCCAGTTTTATTTTCTTCCCTTAGAACACATTACTAATACATTAGAAATTTGACTTCTGTGTGATGTTTATTGTAAGTTCCATGAGGTCAGGTGTTTGATCTATTTTGCCTTATCTTTGGTGCCCTGAACAGTATTTAGCATAAAGAAGGATATTTATTTGCTGAGTTAATAAATAGTCAAAAATGATGGCATATGGGTCATGGGTCTTCTCCATTTCTAATTCCTAAAAAAGATAAAAAGATGGCTAAAATGTCATCTCCCCATTCATTTTACAAACTATCAACCTATGAGAGATAGACCAAGGGTATCCTTATTTTAGGGGACTGTTGTGAATTACATGATTAGAAATGCATATTTGTGGAGTCCCCTAATTTGTTATGAATCATGTATCTTTAGTCTTGATTCAAAATAGTTCAAAACAGATTTTATCAATTTTATCCAGATAAATGATATATTTATAGCTGAGTGGAAATAATAACATTTATTAGTCAGTATGAATATTAGTATTTAATAAATTGAATTGTTCTCAAGAATTCTGGGGGTTGTTTCAAATGGAGAAACATCTCAATTTGAGCCAAAAATTTTGAGAGTCCTGGGATCATATTTGATCCCATAAAATCCTAGAACATTGTGGCTTATTAAAGCATGGTTTGCTTTCTTCTCAACCATTCCCTTTTAAAACTTACCTACACAGATACTACATCTTGCTCAATAATTGATGTTGTTCATCTAGAGGTTTGCCCCCATTAATGGCAGCTGCAAAAAACTTAATGTTCAATTCAAATTCATCAAAGATTGTGAATCTTTTCTGAAAGTATGGCTTTGTTTCCACCGTATAGAAGTGATTCTACTGAAATAATCATACTTTAATAATGGAAAACAAGGGCAGTAGAAAGCCATCAATTTCCTTGACATGGTTTGAAAATAGGTGCAAGTACTTCCTTGAATAAATCCATAATGCTCTGATCTCTCTTTCCTCACTGTTTTAAGGTTTTTTGTGTGTGTTCAGTTGTCTTCAATGTCAATCACAATGTGTCCACTGAAGAACAACAATTCTAAAGGCCTTTCTAATGTAGGTTATAGGAAGAATCCTATTATAGGTTATAGAAGGAAGATATTTGTCAAGTTGTTTCTTCATATAGAGTAAAAGTTTTTATTTTATTTTAGCATTTTCCAAGTGTTTCACAAATTGGTGATTATTAATAAAGGACGTGCATATCAAGAAAATTCACCATTTTGATCTCTCCCTTCATTATACTTTATAATTAAACTAACTTGCAATATTTGGCACCCATTTTTATAGAGTGATAATTAGTAACCCAACTTTCTTTTTAACTTAAACATTTGTAACTTTCCTTTGTCCTCTTTCATTGATAAACAGAGTCAATTTTTCCATGCTTAGGCTAAACATCTCAAATTCCTTATAAGTAGGGGGTTAGACCACACTGATTCATGTATACCAGCCAGTCTGATAAAACCTACTTTGCTGAATTCTCAAGCATGAAGCCCCCTGGGGAAAGGTAAGTTGGATTGGGCCTGTGGAATGAGTTTTGGAGTAAGCCCTGGACTGTGAGTCAGATGACCTGAGTTTCTGTCTTATATTGCCAGTTACTAATTCTGGGAGTATGGACAAGTCATTTAACCTCTGTGAGCTTCGATTTCCTTATAGTAGAGGGGAAAATATTGTGGGGTTTTTTTATTTCACAATCAGAGGGATATATGGGGATTAAACAAAACAACACTGTTTTTAGTGCTTTTTGAGCTGAATAATATTACATTAAAAATGTGATAAATTATTAAAATTGTTCCAATTATGCCAGCTGAAGTTTGGTCCATGTCCCGTTTCTGGCTGAGCTACATTCTCTTCTTTATCCTTTGGCTATTACTTTACACAATCCAGAAGGTGCACAAACTATTTTGCTTCACTGGACATTAGTGATGTTTAATATTGTTGAAAATAAATACCTTTGAGAATGCTTTTTTCTCTGAAATTTCACTGTGATTTTTTTCCAGTTAGATCAATCCTGGGCAAAATATGCAACAGTACTTCCAGCACCCCCCAGTATCTTTCTGGCAACACTATCTCAGGCTTCTCAGTGCCCTTCTTTTCTCTAGGGAGTCTACTGCTTCATCTGGCTTTGATGCCAAAAGAAACCCTTAATCCAGTAACAGTGGCGCTCCGTCCTTGATTGCCTATGTAAGTACCACCCTCACTGGCCTCCCATTCTCTAATACCATACTTCCTAATGCATCTGGCTAGAGCTCCATTCTTGGCAAATAGAGCCAATCTGATTAACTAATTAGCCCTGAGTTAATAATGGAAATAATGGCTTAATATGTTTTCTTCACGCAGGTTTACAACCTACATTTTATTATGTGTTTGTCATGCCTTACCTCAAAAGCCATAGGGTTTTTCTAGGGTTCATTTCTCTAAGAGGAATCCCCCTCCCTTCTTCCTTTCCTTTATCTAGTTAATACTTATTCTGCTTTCACTAAAGAAGTTTTCTTTGATCTCCCTTATTAAATTTATTCCTTCCAATGTAATTTAATATAGCATCATGGGTTTACTTTTCTTCATATCATTTACTATAGCTTTAATTTTACATTTATTCACATATTTTTAAAATGACTTTCTCCCCAACCCATGCTAAGCTCCAAGAGAGTATAGACTATCTTAATTTTACTTTTCATCTTCATGCCCCAGGCCTAGAAAATTGGAGGTGCTCAATAAATATTAAATAAATTAACAGGCTCATATATGAAAAACTCATTTTTTTTTTTATCACAGAGATTTTACCTTTGAATCATCTCCTGAGGGTGGTCAAGGAGAGTCAGTGGGAGTTCTTATATGCAAGCAAAACTTGACCCTGTTTGGGTTTTTTTAAATAAGAGTAGATTTATTTGAAGGACTTTGAGGGTAGATGGCAGCCAGAACTTACAAACAATCAACTGTGTGCTGGGAGATCAGGTTTGAAAACAGTAGAAAATAAAATAACTCTAAATTCTTGAACCCAGAAAAGAGGACACACAACTATTTCATGGGCAAGAAAAGTGGCCTAAATGTTTCTTCTGTGCCACTGGCACTATTGCCTCTCCTTTCACTGTAACTAATGTCCTCATTCCTGTGTTAAGATGAAGCTGGCCTCTAAATACTAACACCTTCGTTTATCACTAAGAGTCATTGTGTGTCCAGTCACCCAGATTCATAAAAGCTTAGAGGTAACAGAAGAAAATACTTCTGCCATATCCTGTTTCACTAAGCTTAGGTTATGTGTCAAACACGTCTAGAAGTATCTTTAGTGGGAAGAGACCATATGTGGCAGATACCAGGAATTATAATCTAACCCAGATCGTTTCCACTTCAGAGAGAGAATTCCATGAGAACACTGAAGGGATGAGTGCTGAGCATCAGAAAATCTCATCAACATAAGTAAGCAGTCAGTTAGTATAATACCAGCTCTGTTTATTAAGAAGAAATCTGAAAATGGCAGAAAAAGTTAGAGGCAAACATTCAAAATCCCTCCCATATGTCCAAGAAAGAAGTATGAAAAGCAGAGATGGTTAAGTCCCCACAGATTGAGATGTTAAGGTTAATATGGACATGGCCAATATTTCCACAACAAAAGATTCAGTTAGGAATTAGAATTCCAAGGAGGCTCTCCATCTATTTGGTGACTAATCATCTGTGACCAGCCAAGATGGAATAATATCTTCCCCAAATAATCCTATGCCAAAAGTCAGAAGCAGTTAGAGCAGCAAACAAAATCCCTAGCTTTCCTCATTTTATTCTTCTTAATGCATTCAGATTCTAGTAAATTACTAGGGCAATAACAAGATGTTATATCTAATGCTCAATACATTGGCCAAAAGAAATAGATTGCTTTCTTTCAGATGCTGTTCTACAGAAACTTCCATAGTTCTTTGATCCTTCCATGTAACTGCTCTCCACATCTATATTCTGTGTTCTGTTTTTGTTTTTTATAAGTATATCTATTTTCTGTTCTTTTTTTTAGGTTTATTTTTATTTATTTTGAGAGAGACAGACAGAGCAAGTAGAGGAGGGGTAGAGAGTGTGGGGGGAGAGAATCGCAAGCAGCCTTCACACTGCCAGCACAGAACCTGACATGGAGCTCAAAGTCACTAACTGTGAGATCATGACCTGAGATGAAACCAGGAGTCCAACACTTAACTTACTGAGCCACCAAGGTGCCCCCTATTCTCTCCTTTTGTGATTTATCTCTTTTAATCTACAATGTCCTTCCTATTCATTGGTTTAGTTATTGAAAGTTAAAACTGTCAAACAGCTAACAGCAAATGTTAGGAAGGATTCCTTCTTCCTGGCCAGCATGACCCAGCCCTATACTTGTCTTCTTCTGATAAATGTGCTTCTACTTTCCATTCCCTGTCAGCATGTGCCTTTTGCTGTTCTTGTGGGGCAGGATCTTGTCCATATCTAGTGTTGTAAGAGACTCAGAGATAAAGTCTGCCCTAGGGTTCCAAGCTTTCATACTAGCCTCCATTATGAACATGGATTCATTTTATAAGGTGATGTGCTGTTGTTCATTTGCCATTTGTTTCATTTCTAATTGTTTAAAACTTCAGTGAGAAGAGTGGTGCTATTGGAGAAGCCTTCAGAAACCAAAACACCAAACCTTTTTCACCTAAATTTAACTCAGCAGTATCCTTATCTCCATATTTGCCTCTCTCTGTTAAGAGTGTAAAATCTAGGGGAAACTAAGGAAGAGAAATGAAGTACTTGGGGCTCTTGTCTAAGGCTGGTAGATTAGGTACATTCCTCTGGTCTAGAGGGTTTTTTGCATAGGATCAGTCCCGAAGAAATCATGTGAGTTTAAAGTGAGAACATCTGGCTGGTAAAATCCACAGAGGTTAAAGAACTGGTGCTCATCCCAAGTGTGCCATCACCGATGTTATGAGGAATGTTTATTATCTTGTATTCTCTAGTATGCATTGCAAATGGGCACCAGGTGCTCTAGTCCTCTTCGGTCACACAATTAGTAGCAAACCATGCATGGAGTACAATTGCTTGGCCCCTGAGTGATTTGGCTCTCCATACTGAAGAGGCCAAGAGCAAGCTGGCACTTCCTCCACCACTCAAATCACAGCTGGCTACCCTATTCACAGGACTCCATCCCAGCCTCATCAATGTGTGTCCAGCCTGTTGAAGCTTATAGGAGCTTGGAGGGAACAAAGAGGAACATTTTAGATTGATTGTTTTCAGGCACAATTCACCACACTGATTGTTTGGCTATAAAGGGAAGTGACAATGGGTCCTAGATTTTATTTGCAGAGGGTTTTTATACCCATAGAGTCAGTCGTTCAAGATAGTTCTGCAAAGGATGATTCATATATTTCAGATTTTTAATGGCAAAAAATAAACAGGAAAAAACACTTATGTTGAAAGCACAAATTGGGTCCTTGGGTTCAGAATGGCTTTGGCCATTCATCTGCATGATCTTCCAAAAAAACATAAATCACATTATGTCATTTACCTGCTTAAAATTCCCAGTAGCTTCCCTTGTACCTAGAATAATCCAAACCTTACATGTAATGTTCATTCCTGCCATAGGAACCATTGCACAGGCTCTTCCCTCTGCTTTAGATACTTGCTTTTCCCTCTCCCAACACTTTAGACCTGACTGGCTCATTCTTATCATTTGGTTCTCAACCCAAATGTGACCTCCTCAGAGAGATCTTTTCTAACTATTTTATTTAAAGAGGCACACTCTTGCAAATCAAAACCATAATAAGATATCATCTCATACTTGTCAGAATGATGAAATCAAAAACACAAGAAACAAGTGTTGGCAAGGATGTGGAGAAAAAGGAACCTTTGTACACTGTTGATGGGAATACAAACTAGCACAGCCATGGTGGAAAGTAGCACGGAATTTCCTCAAAAATTAAAAAAGAAATACCATATGGTCCAGTTATTCCACTACTGAGTATTTACCCAACAAATATGAAAACACTAATTCAAAAAGATAATATGCCCTATGTTTATTGTGACATTATTTACAATAGCCAAATTATGGAAGCAGGCCTAAGTGCCCATCAACAGATGAATGGATAAAGATACGGTGTATATATATACAATGGAATATTACTCAGCCATAAAAAAGAATGAAATCTTGCCATTTGTAACAACATGGATGGACTAGACAGTATAATCCTAAATGAAATAAGTCAGAAAAATACCATATGATATCACTCATATGTAAACAAAGAAACAAAGAAAAAATAAAGACAAACCAAAAAACAGACTCCTAACCACAGAGTACAAACTAATGTTTACCAGAGGGGAGGTGGGTAAGGATACGCATGAAATAGGTGAAGGAATTAAAAGTACACTTACCATGATGAGCACTGATTAATGCATAGAATTCTTTAATCACTACATTGTACACCTGAAAAACTAATATAACACAATATGTTAACTGTACTGAAATTAAATTTTTTAAATTATCAAAACATTAAAAAGAAAAGAAGTATACTCCAACTCTGGTCACTCTTAGGCTTCTTTTATTTTTGTTTTTGTTTCCATTTATTGGCTGTCTCCCTCACTGCATGTGGGCATGTAGCTTGATCGTCATATTCACTGTGATAGCCCCACACCCTGGAATAGTGCTGGCTGTTATATGATAGGCACTCAGATGGCATTGTAGAAACATAGCAACTCAAGCACTTTCGATGAAAATTTGAAATATATATACAATAACTATAACAATATGTAGTAAGTTAACCTCTCTATATCTGGTAATTGCATCAGTTAATACCATTTGGTGGAGTAGAACAGTAAGCTTAAGATTAATCACCAGTTGCTCTCCATAAATCTCTACATAGTACTATAGAACCAGTATCCCAAAGGAAGGAAATCTGGACAAAAATTATATATGTCCATTACATAGCCCTTTGAACAAAATATCCCCAGTGTGCCTACTACATTAGTCAATCACTCCTTATTTTAGCAACATGGTGAGAAATAGAGGAGTCTAGACAGAAGAAAAAAAAACTGATAAAATTTTTGGTCATATCTAAGTTTCTAGAAATAATAAGCAGTAGATTTGATCAATGCAGAACCTTAATTTGTGGGGGATATATGAATCAATACTAATTCATCAACTTTACTATTTTTTTGTTATTTCCAACATTCTGTGTTACATCATCTTAAAGTGATGCTATAACACACATAGGTAATGGATATGCATAAATAATGTTTTGATTTAGTTTCACATTGAACTTTTGAGTAATCAACCTTAAAAATAATAATCAGAAAAACAATTCTCATGATGCAGAATTTTAATTTTTAAACTTTCCATTTTTTAACCTAATGTTGATTTCTTCAAATTCAATCTTAAACTGTTATGCATCAGAATTGAGACAGGACACATATTCAACCTCAAATCTCTTTTAACAACTAGATTATATCTGTATGTTTATGTGTGTACATCAATATGAATGTAGACCATTCTCAAGGATCCTTGAAAGAGTTCCAGAAACCTATGAAAGTATTCTTATTTCTGAGGCTCCCAAATAGTATTAAAGCTCTTTTAGTTACAAGCAACAGAAACCCAAGTAAAACTAGATTAAGTTCATACTTAAGGAAATATATTGGTGCATGTTACCAGCAAGTAAATCAAAGTACTTCAAGAATCAGGGAAAGTGCTCCTGAAACAAGGGTCTTCAGTTCTGGAAATGGAACTGAGATCACAGTTGTCAGGTCTTTCTTACTTTTCATCCATCTCATCTCTGTCTCACTTTGTTTCTTTTTATATGTTGATTGAGTTATTTCCTACTATAGAGAAGATTTCCCCATGTGCCTCTGAATGTAGCACTCATCAGCTTAAACTTAGCACAGAAAATGAAATATTTTCTTTTTCCCAATGTCCTTGTATCCATCCCAGGGAAAGATTCCAATTGCTCCTGCTTTAATTAAATGCTGACTGTTGTGACCAAGGTTGGCAGAGTCCATTAGCAAGAAGCAAGAAAAAAATAATACTATGACAGGACATTTCAAAGGCTAAGAATCAAACTTTCTTTCCTGTTATCATTTATTGAGTATGTCCTTAGTATTAGGCATTAGACCATGTATTGTCAACATGATAAAATGCACAATTCCTAGCACATTAATTTACACACTTGCTTAATACTATTTTTGCATTGAGCTAGGAACTCCAAATAACAAAGATTTAACTAGCTATTTTTTTCCCTCAGTAGATTCATAATATAGTTTGAGAATCAGGCCATCGTTACTATGAAATTCAGGATTCAAGAAAAGTTATAAATTTATTCTTTCACAATTCTGAAAAACAGAATCCAAAATCAAGGTGTTGAGAGGACCATGCTTTCTTGGAGGTTTCTAGGTGAGAATCTGCACTTGCCTCTTTCAGCTTCTGGTGGCAGCAGGCATTCCATGGCTTATGGAAACATAACTCCAATTTCTGTTTCCATGTTTACATGGCCTTCTGATCTGTGTTTCTGTCTCAAATCTCCCTTTGCCTTATAAGGGCCCTGTCATTGGATTTAAGACCCATCCTAAATCCAGGATGACTCCATCTCAAAATCCTTGACTTAGTAAAAACTTCAAAGAGCCCTTTTCTAAAATAGAGTCCAATTTATATGTTCTTGAGATTGGGACTTGGATATATATTTTTTGGCCACTATTCAATCCACTACACCCTGTACTGTACTGAGAATAGTTGGCCCCATTCGACTTACCTACCCAGCTACATACAAGAAGCCAGAGAATGGCAGGTCCCACTTCAACCTGAGTGGGCTTAATTTCAGAAGAAAAGGAGAAAAACAGAGGACGGGGGGCCATGGGTCTGAGCACCTTTCCAGTCCAAGAGATCAAGACAGCAAGGCACTTCTATTCCTGAGTAGTACCCTCCCTTGAGAAATAAGTCTCTCTGGAAGTAGTTTTCACCCTTCAGATTCATGACTCCTTGTCTTTAAGGGACAGTCAGAAACATATAGAAAGTGAGACTGGATGTTCATTCCAAACCATTTCCTACCTTCTGAGGAGGAAAGAGTCAGTCCTCTACTCTATGGAAATTTATGAAAGGAGAATATGGGTTTTGAACTGACACCTCCTATTCTGGCCTTAAAAAGAAAAGCATTAACATGAAAAGCTAATATTACAAGTCACCTAGAATGTTTGGAAAACTAGACCCAGGCTGAAACATAGATATATTTATTTATTCATTTAGTCATTTATTCAGCAATGTGGGCTAATCACTATTTATGTTCTGCAAATACAGTGGCGGTAGTCCCTGTCCAAATGGAGGGTAGAGTATAACTAGTGGAACAACATATTATAATGGCATCTTTCATTGTCTAAGTGTTGATATATGGGAGCATAGACCTGGGAGCATATTACTTAGCTGTGAAGGGGTTAGAGGTAGTAGTGGCATTAAGGTTTATATTCAAAAAGAAAGTATCTGGGTAAAGGGAAGCAAGGTGGGGCAGGTGAGAGAGAACCTGGAACTGCAGCAGCTGGTGAGATAAACAGACATTAGAACAAAAGGACCTTGTAAACATGGTAAGGTGTTTGGACTTGTCCTGTAAGCTTTAAAGAGTCACTAAAGAGCCAGTGACCTAATTAGATTTGCATATTGAAATGCTCATTCTGACTGCAGCATGAAGAATTGATTAGGGAATACCAGAGGTTCAGGGGCCAATTAAGAGCTCTTGTGATAAAATGTAGGTGTTTATTGGCATGTTAGATGCCAAAATAAATCAAATCCTCTGTGACCCTCCTATCTATTTATCTCTATCTCAAACTCTCCAGTATGCGGGCCACAATGGCCAGTTCAACGTAGAAAGAAGTTAGAGTGCTGCTTGAACTCCATAGAGAGACATGTTGGGGCTTAAAATTGGAAACATTTTAAAGAAAGAAATCATTGGCCTTTGTAAAGCAAAAGTTAGCTTCAGGCAAAATTGGATCTGAGGATTCAAACACGGTCATCAAGAATAGGTCCTTCTCCTTTCATTTCTTAGTTCTTCTCTCCCTGGTGTTGACATGACCCTTGGTCAGGTCTTCTCCAAGGGGTAGTCCCTTACATTAATCCAAGGGATGCATATTCCTAGTTTTATGATCAGCAGAAAGAGCACATGTTTTCTTCAAAGAGCTGTGACAGAAATCATTAGTACAAATTAGGTCATATGCCCAACTCTGAACTAACTAGTATGACAAGAAAATAGAATATATTCATAAAGTTGGTTCTGGTTAAGGTGCTCATTCCTAGAGGGGGGCATGGATCCATCGTATATCATACAGACTAAGAGTGAGAAACAGGTAATTTTCAAAAGTAAATTCTAAGTGTTATCAGAAGTAAAAGATATGGATTCTGGACTAGCAAAATCAAAAGATGTCCAATGTATATTCTGATTCTCTCAACCCACCACACATGGATTTACATAATCAATATAAAAGAAATCAATGTTTTTCTTTTAATACTTTCAGATTGTGGAAAAGAATCCTGGACTTTGGGAAAGAAAGATCGCAAAGGCTTGGGCTCTTTTCTAAGAAAAATCCAACCTCTCAACTAAACCAGTTTATGGCATTATTTGTTGTATGGCAGCCAAGTGGCCTGCATTCTAGGGCAGAGAAGACTGCCAGCTGGATATTCCATGCCCCATCGTAAGTAATGTGTTAAAGAAAAGAGATAGTATCTTGAGTGAAGCCAGCTTGGAATCAGGAGGTGAGACCGAGTTGGAATAGTACAAACCCTAGGGCTGTTTTTTTCACTGGACAATTCTTGCACTCCACATAGCACAACATTCCATTCAAATCCCAGCTCCAGAAAGTGCAACTTACTCACTAAAGATACCCTATAGTATCTGTAGGGGACACATAAATTATCTTGGCCTAATCAATGTCTCAGAGACAAGGAGTCTGGAGCCTGGCCAAAGATGAAAAAAGGTCCTTTTGGCTGCAGACCTCACCTGGGAATCCAAAAGCAGCAGTGAGTACAGTAGACTCTTGGTGGCTAATGCCATTGAGTAGAATTACACAAGATTCCAATGTATCTTCCTTCTGGCTACTCCTCTCTGATCAAAGAATCATGAAGTTACATTGGAAAGGATGTTTTCTTTAGGATATTCTTTCACGGGAATTTTGGACAATGAACTAGAGCTTGTCATCTTGGGGTTTTTGTTGTTGTTTTATTATTGTCTTCTGTAATAGACACATATCTTTTCTGCCTGCTTGAAGTCCATTTCTCTTTTGTAATAATACTCCCATCTCAGTTGTTCAGGTGATGTTCCACGGGTGAATATGTGGCCTACCCCAGAAAAGCACTTGGGGCACGGTGATTGGTTCACTGATGAACATGTGACCTAATTAATGTCAATGAGAGTCTAACCTGGGAAGATCTGCTTGGGCACCCTTTAGAAATAAGCAATTTTATCTACATCTATATAGGCCTAGCATCATTTTAGAACTGAGTATAATGGTTTTATTTCAATTATTTACTCTCACTCAACAAATCACCCTCTAAAACTTAGTGGCTTAACAAAGGAATCCTTTTATTTTCTCATGATTCTCTGAGTCAGGAGTTCTGTCAGGCACAGTGGGGATGGCTTATCTCTGCTTACTAATGTCTGGAGCTCTCATCTGGAGGGCTTAACTATGAGAGATGGCTTAACAGGGGCCTTGTGTTTGGAACCATGCTTCCAGCTCCAGCCCAGTTTTCTCAGTTCACCTTCAAGTGATCTCTGTATGTGGCTACCTTGGGCTTCCTCAAAGCATGGTATGCTTGAGGTGGTAAAATTTCTTTCATGGCAAATGGGTCACCAAAGGAAATATTCCAATAGAACAAGACATGGTACATTCAACATTGATATAAGCATTTATTAATGCTCTGAATCATGTTTTCTGATATTCTTCTGACCAAAATAAGTCATACAGTGAAGCCCAGGGTCAATATGGAAGGGGATAAAGCAAGAGTTTGCACACTGGAAAATGAGATTCAATTGTGAAGAGGGGCACTAATATATCAAATCTACTATAGGGTTGGACGCTGAGTTTCTCACAAAGATGATAAGGCTTCTTCAAGCTCCTTCTTAGAGATTATAAGTAAGTGGTAATTACTAGATCAGGAAAGAAAAAGCATAGCAGCCACCAAAACTTTGCTACAGTTAAAAGATTGCTTGTAGATACAAAGAAAGCACTCCCTTGGACCCTTTGAGAAATAACTAGACGATATTATGAAGGGTACTAATTTCTTACTTGAGTCTGATGACATTGTAATTTGGGTGTAAATGGTAATATAACTTTCGTTTCTGGTTAAGTTCTGGCATGGTCTGGACTTAGGAATTACAGAGAATAATGAGAACAGAAATAATAATAAATACGTGGTATTTTAAAACCCACACTATTTCCTTAGCTTTCATCCAGTTTCTCCAAACAACGTTTGAATCATATACAAACAGTGTTTCTTATAATATTTTAGAGCAAACTAACCAAATAGAATATAGTCTCCTTCATAGGAGAGTATAAAATTTAACCTGTGATTTAAAAAATTCTAATAACCTCCACCATAGGGACTGAGTTATACTAAAGTTTATCAAAGAAAACATCTTCTATGTATTTTTCATAAGTCCAATGTTGGTTATCAGGATTCTCCAGAGACACAGAACCAATAAGAGATGTATACACATAAAAATATTTATTAAGAAGGATTGGCTTACACAGTTATAGAGTCTGAGAAGTCCTACACACTGCCATCTGCATGGTGGAGGTGTGGGAAAGCCGGTGTAGTTCCAGTCAAAACCTGAAGGCCTGAGAACCAGGGGAACCAATGGTGTAAAGTCCCAGTTCAAGTCTGGAGGCTCAGGAACCAAGAACATAATGCTTGAGGGCAGGAGAATATGAATGTCTGGGTTCAAGCAGAGAGAATAAATTCACTTTCCCCTGCCTTTTTGTTCTATGTTCTATAATGTTTTTGTTCTATGTTCTTTTTGTTCTATTAGACCTTCAATGGATTAGATAAAACCCACCTGCATTGGTGACAATGATCAGTTTACTCAGTCTACCTATTCAAATCCTAATCTCTTTCAGAAACACACCCAGACACAGACACACTCAGACACACCCAGAAACACTCACAGACACACCCAGAAATAATATTTTACCAGCTATTTTGGCATTCCTTAGCCCCATCAAGTTGACAAATAAAATTAACCGTCTCGTTAGTCAATGCTTCACAACCTAGTTTTCTAAGAAGAAATACTTCTTAAAAACTTTGATTTAGAAGTTTATCATCTGTCCTTTGCCCTTAACTACTCTCACCAATAAGAGAAAACTCAAAATTAATCTCTTCTACCAGTTGCAGGTGACAATGGCCTATCTCTTTAAAAAAACAAAACTCATTAATTTACAGCTCAGATGGGAAGGTAACCTGCACCTCACTTGATGATATTACCACACGTTTCAAAGACATCCCTCTGAGAAAAGTGGTCTGCTTGATACCAAAACCTCTCATCAGAGGGAAATGTCAAGAAGAAAGTGCCCATCTAAGCATGGGAGAAGAGAAGATTGGAATTTTCTGTAGAAGATAGGGTAACTCCTACTCTAGATTTGCTTTCTTATTCTTTGCACCTCGAAAACTCTCTTTTACAACTTAGTTGGGCCCAATATTAACCACTTGATTTGTTCTAACTCAAATTGAACCAAACAAAGAAGTACAAGATCACTCTAATAAAAGTGAATACAAAACTTTCTCCTATTATTATCAATCCTCTTTAGCAGAAAAAAAAGGACTTTGATTTTAGTCAAGCAACAAATTTTTGCTGTACATCTAGTATCTACTAGGTGCTAGGATTACCAGTGTGAGTAAGACAAAATTCTTACTTAAAGATTTACACTTATGGGCTCAGGAGGTGCAAGGAGTTAGGGGGGAAATGGTAAATACACATGCAAATAATCATATTTCATGTACTAATTGGTGCTGTAAAGAAGACAAGGTGATGATATTATAGCAAGCAACTAAGGAAAGGAAGATGAAATGAAACAAGATGAAAGCGAGTGCTTAGGTAAATGAAGGGGAAACTCCTTCAGCTAAAATGATGAGACTCCCCATTCTGAGATCAGAGAGTTGGTAAATAGCTAATCGGAGGTCACAGATAGGCAGACTGGGGCTACCATCTAAATCTTTTGGCTCTATGAGATTTATAGTGACTTTATAATTTATTATTGTTATCACTTTGTTAAATTAACATTTGTTAAGTGGAGCACAGGGTGCTAGGTGATGAGTCGTGGTTCAACAACATACCTGAAGAGAAGCTGAAATAGATGAAATTTCCAACTGACAGTGTAAATCACCTGAAAATTTTCCCTGAAGAAACCTTTATCTCTTGTGGGTCCAAGGCTGAGATTTCTGAAGGCCAAACCCAAAGTCTCATCCTGCATGTGGTTGAATTATAATACAAGTTGAATCCCCAATCTTGCAAAGTATGTACTGTTAAAGTGAAATTATTGATTGAGAAGGAATGACATCCTGAAAAGTGGAATGAGGATATATATGAAGATCCCAATGAAACTGAGGATGTAAAGCCCCTAAATTCCGATGAGTCTTATTTGCCTATAGAAGAAGACTCTCCAACTTTGTCTGATGAAGTCAACTCTTTTGTTTGAAGATCCATAATGGTCTCCCCTGGCCTTGCCAGACACTGTTGTTTCTAATTAGGATCCACTCCCACTATCCTGCATTGTTTCTAGATCTATATCTAAGGACCAGCAGGTCCCAAAGGTGAGGTAGGAAGTATCATCTATGAGAAAGGGTGCTTACACATCAAAATAACTACATGATGTTTCTAATTTATACAGACAGAAATCTGGGTAACGTGGGATAGATATTAAGAAGGTGGGATGACAGTGGAAGGAAAATAAAGTTAATTCAGGTCAAATGTATTGATATGGGCCAACTAGGCAGGAATTCTGGATTCAAAGTTTTAGATTGAGGAATTCTAGATTGAAAATTTTAAATTGGGGAATTAACTGCTTGGTTGGTTGAAAAATGGATCAAAAAGTTATCTTCTACTAAGTAAAAATGAAATCTGAGATCAGAGAGTTGGTAAATAGCTAATCTGAGGTCACAGATAGACAGACTGGGGCTACCATCTAAGACTTTTGGCTCTATGAGATTTATGGTAGACTTTATAATTTATTACTGTTGCCACTCAGTTAAATTAACATTTGTTAAGCAGAGCACAGGGTGCTGAGTGGTGAGTCATGGTTCAAAAGCATACCTCAAGATAAGCTGAAATAGAGAAGTTTATCACTCATGGATCTTAGAGAAAGTACCAAGGATGCCACAAGATACCACTTGGGGAGGTAAAGGGAGAGACAGGACATGGGGTACATGCCTTTAATAGGGTCTGTGTGTGGAGCACTTTGAGGTTCCCAGATTGGAACCAGACATCAATTCAAACCAAAAGAGCAGAGTTTGGGTCATCTCCAAGGGGGTCTTACCTAAAGGATGGAGAAAAATAGAGGTGCTAGAAGGCAGGGGAGACTGTTGATCACAAGGTCTGTCAGGGAAGTCTACCAGGAACTCATATTGGCTTGTGACTCCACAGTTGCTATGGAGAACATCTGCTCACGTGAGAGGCTGATGTCAGTTTAAGGTCCCTGAAGGTTGCCTGGCCAAACAAAATGGTTGCCAAGCCAACAATATCATGAAGTAGCTGAGCTAATTGTCAATTGCCAGTTGAGCTAATTGGAAAATTGTCCAAATGTGGATACTTCTGAGAGTAGAAAGGAGATCTATTAATATTTACTTCAGAACAATAGGCATAGATAGGACCATCTTTGTTGAACCAAGACATGTAGTCATACTATCTTTAGTGAAACAAAATACTATGTTATTCTTTTTTTTTTAATTAAAAAATATTTATTTATTTTTGAGATAAAGAGAGAGAGAGAGAGAGAGAGAACAAGTTGGGGAGGGGCAGAGAGAGAGAGAGAGAGAGGGAGACACATATTCTGAAGCAGGCTCCAGGTTCTGAGCTGTCAGCACAGTCTGATAAGGGGCTCAAATCCATAAACCATGAGATCATGACCTGAGCCAAAGTCAGACACTTAAACAACTGAGCCACACAGGTCCCCCAATACTATGTTATTCTTTATAAAATAATAAGGTGATAATAGCTTAAAGACAGTATTTATCTCTGGAGGTATTGAGATCTTTCACATATATTATTTAATTGATTTTCTTGAGGAGAAAAGAATTCCTCACAAATAAAAGACTTGTTCTAAAAAAAAAAGGCAAAATAATTCACAAAGATTTGAGGATACACCCTTATTTTACAAACCCAGTATGAAAACTTTAAAGACTCTTTAAATTAAATACGAAGAATTTAAAGAAAAAATATAAACAGAAAATCAGTAAATATTTACTAAGTACATAACAATTGCTGGGTTTTGGAAGACAAAGATGAATAGAAGGCCATTGCCCTGGAGAAGCCTTATTCAGCCAGCTAAAGAATACTGCCTAAAATCTTAAAACACTTGCTATGTGTCAAGAAGAAATAAAGACAATGGGTGGTTTCTGCCTTTTGTATCCTCTGTTGTATAACCCCAAAGTGGGAAGACTTTGGCTATCGATGGGTATGACTGCTGATTGGCTGCTTGTGCTACTGCTCCCATAATGTCCACGAGTTCCTGCAAAAGTAATATAATTATTCCCATGACCTTCGTCTTTACAGCAATGTTTTGAAGACAGAGGACATGCAGAGGTGAGCACTATTTTGAGAAAGCTCTCTATAGGCAAACCTTGAGGATAAATACTTATCTGGGTCCCTCCAGCCTCCAGCTTTATTCTTTTCTTCTCTGCTGGAGAGAATAACCAGTAGGTACTTCTAGATTCCTTGTCTATTGTGAAACCTTACCCTCAGGGACAAATTTGATATATATCCAATTGAATCAACTGGTTTCCTGTCCCTGGTTATTTTCATTAAAAAACATACTACTAATTGCTAAAGGAAGGCTTTTCCCTGGTTGGAGGAATTTCAGAAATCTTGGAGGGATAATGAATGAGCAGTTCTGAGAGGCAAGGTGACTAGTCTGACAAAATGCAAAGCCTACAGAAGGGAAGATTAAATTCAAGACATTCCAGGGAAAAGAGCAGTCTAAATACTGAGTCCTCAAGGGATGGCTGAGTCTGTTGGGAGATGGGCATTGGGATAGTAGTGGAGATAAAGTAAAAGGAAATCAAGGTTGGCATTGTGAGTAATTCCACTTTCTTCTCTTTATGACCACTGTTAATGCAGCAGTTGGTTCTGAAAGTTTTCTAAGTCAGTCAGCAAACTGGCTTGTCTAATAAATGAAGAGTTATAAAGAGCTGGTATTTATTTCTCAAGAAGGCAATGAGGACCCAAACTTCAGAGACATGTTACCCCATTCATTCCTTATTGACAAGAGATAATGAACTGAGACCTTTAAGGCAACTGGGGAAATAGCAGCCTGCCACAGCCTGTAAACCCAGAGGCTTCTAGTTCACAAATTATCTGTGTCACCAACCTGGCCTGACTTCCTGCACATTATATAACTCAATTATCTTCATGTGTAAGTGGGGGAAACAGTAGAAATCCAATCAGAGTGTGGTTGTAAAGATTTCTTTTTTTTTTCTTTTCTTTTTACCAAGTGCGGTAGTGAAAGTGCGCTGAGAAAAGTCAATATGCATTTGTCAATTGGCTTGAAATGAAAGAGAGTCACAGTGGGAAGACTGTGGTGAGTTGTAACCTGCCCGTTCTTCCACTTCTGTGAAGTAACAGCCCGAGCAGTGGGGGAGGATGGTCCAATAAACACCCTGATGATTGCACCTCTTCCTTGCAAATCACTCAAATGAAATCTCCCAGGTAGACGCAGTTAAGAGAAAATTGCCAAAAGAAAAGGGAAAATTTGGGGGATGGGAAAGGAGTTCAAAGCACAGCCAAAATAGTTGCATTCATGACATCCACCTTTTTTTCATTCACTCTTTCGGGCTTTATTCATTAAAACAGTGAATATTTATTGAGTTTCCACCCTGGATCAGGCATTGTGTTGGGCATGTGAACTCAAGAACTGTCCTCAAGCTTACAATGCATTACGGGAAGACAGGCAATTCAGTGATGTGTCTTGACAAGGAAGATCACAGGATGTTGTGGGAGCCCACTAAAGGAACACTCAGCCAAAACAGTGGGAGGGAGGATCAGGTGAAGCTTCCAGAGAAGGTAATGTCTATCTAACCTGAGACTGAAAGATGAGTATGGGTTATTCAGCAAAAGCTTCAGGAGTAAGGGAGCAGTGGTGCTAGAAGGAGTTTTCAGAAAAGGAAGAAGTATGCCCAGAGACCAGAGCCCTTTTTTCCAATATTTGTAGATGGTTTTCTTCTTCTAGTTCTTATGATATCATAAGGGGGACGAATGAAAGTCATTCTGCATTTGTATACTTACTTAAAAAATGATCAGTCCAATGGTTAAAAGAAAGCCCAATTGCATCTTAATGAGTGAATATTGATTTACTATAATCAGTCCAGTAAGCTGAGATCCTATAACTACTACAACCCTAGCCTCTTCTTTGGTACTTATTCTCAACTACCTTATGCCATAATGGTTAGGGGTGACATAGTGACTATACAAAGAAGAACACATTGAAAAGGCTTTTGTGGGGAGAGCTTCTGCCACTGAATTTCTATGTTCCCTGCTCAGTATCTAACACAGCAACATACGCTTCAGAAAACATTTGTTCACTTATTAGTGTCCTGACCCAGGTCATGAGAGTACCTGAAAATAAAGAAGAGTAAATATTTGAAAGTTGCAAACACCCAGGCGAAGCTGGTGGGAATGCACACTGGTGCAGCCACTCTGGAAAAAAGTATGGAGTTTTCTCAAAAAAATTAAAAATAGAGCTACCCTACGATCCCAGCAATTGCACTACTAAATATTTATACAAAGGATACAAAAATGCTGATTCAAAGCAGCCCTTGCATGCCAATATTTATAGCAGCATTATCAGCAATAGCCAAATTATGGAAAGAGCCCAAATATCCATCGACTGACATGGGTAAAGAAGATGTGGCACATATACATATGATATGATATACATATGATATATACATGATATATATGATATACGATATATATATGATGTGGCATATATATTTATTTATAGAATAGAATAATCAGGGATCAAAAAGAATGAAATCTTGCCATTTGCAACAATGTGGAAGGAACTAGAATGTATTAGGCTAAGCAAAATAAGTCAATCAGAGAAAGATAAATATGATTTCACTCATATGTGGAATGTAAGAAACAAAACAAGTGGAGCCAAGATGGCAGAACAGCATGGAAGTTTTTTTGCGTCTCACATCCATGAAATACAGGCAGACCAACACGAAACCATCCTACACACCTAGAAAACTGACTGGAGGATTAACACAACAATCTGCACAACCTGAACCACAGAACTCAGCAGGTATGCGGCAGTGAGAAGTGAACTGGGGAAGAGAGAAGGTGCAGAGGGCAGGGAGCTGTTTTTGCGTGTGGAGAGAGGACAGGGATGGGAGGAGAGTTCCGGAAAAGCACCCCGCACAAAAGCAGCTGGAGAGAAAGTGGAAAAGGGGAAACAGCTGCAGGGACAGAACTAAAAAGGGAGAAAGGAGAAAGGAGAGGGTTTAAATTCCATTAAGACTCTATAAGCAGGGGGAGCGCAGAGTCTGAAACTCCGCAGCTCAATACCTGGTGGTGCTCTGGTGAGAAGGGCGAATCCCCAGGAACAGAGTGGGATCTGGGAGGTTCTCGGGCCACATGGGGAGAAGTGGTTCCACTGCTGGAAGGACATTTGGCAGAGGCTCTGCGACCACCCAGTCCCCGCAGATCGCAGAGAACAACCACATTCCCTGGTGCTGGAAGAAGGTCATTAAAGGTGAAGACTGGTGCCAGATGGGTGTTGCGATTTTCCATAATCCCCGAAATGCTGCTGCTACACGTTCGCATGAACTTTTGCTGGGGTGGGCTGGCGCCCGGCTGCAGTCTCTGGTCATTGGCAGCAGCATGGACCCGTGAACATTCCTGGGTGGGGTCGGCATCTGGCCACTACTCGGTGAGAGCCTCCCGCAGAAGGTCTGAGTGGGTCAAACCTGCAGTCCTTCAGAAGTGAGGGGTCAGGAAAAACAGCCGCACCTGAGATATAACTCAAGAGGGAGGTGCCGCCTGGCAACCTGACAGCTTGGTCACAGACAGTGTAAAAGCGTGGAGTGAATGGAAGCCAGAGACAAAGAACAGGTGCGCCATTGCTTGTCAGGGAGAGCACAAGTTCCAACACTAGAGACTCTAACTGGTGACGCCATTTCACTGCTCCTGCGCACACGCATACACACCTATGAGCACCAAAACAATCCACCCTAGTAAGCTAAGCAGCGCCATCTAGTGGAGAACTGAGCTGTTACATTAAGCACCGCCCAACTGGGCCAACCAGGCTCTTCAGGAACACCATGAGTCTCTCCGCCTGCTTAGTTTACGGACTATAAAGTACTTCATAGTTTGACTTCTAGGGGAAAACAATGTAATTTCTATCATATTTCATTCTCTTCGCTGGTACATGTATTTAATTTTCTTTTTTTTTTAACGTTTATTCTTTTTTTTTTCCAATATATGAAATTTATTGTCAAATTGGTTTCCATACAACACCCAGTGCTCATCCCAAAAGGTGCTCTCCTGAATACCCATCACCCACCCTCCCCTCCCTCCCATCCCCCATCAACCCTCAGTTTATTCTCAGTTTTTAACAGTCTCTTATGCTTTGGCTTTCTCCCACTCTAACCGCTTTTTTTTTTTCTTTTCTTTTTTTTTCTTTTTCTTTTTGTTTCTTTCTTTTTCATTTCTATCTTTTTCTTGAATACAGAAAGAGAAAAATTTATTTTTATTTTCAATTTTTATTAAAAATATTTTTCTTTATTTTTTCCTACTATATTTTTTACTTTTTGGTAAAATTTTCAAATTCTACTTTACTTGCATCATTTCATTTTATTCTATTTCATTGTATTCATTTTCTCAAATTTTCAAATGTATTCCTTTTTTTTATCCCCTTTTTCTCTAATCTATAAAACGCCTTTCAATAACCAGACTAAAACACACCTAGAATCTAGCATCATTTATTTGATTTTGTGTGTATTGTTTTTAATTTTTTTTTACCTCATTAATTCCTTTTCTCCCTTCAAATCATGAAACAAAGGAATTCACCCCAAAAGAAAGAGCAGGAAGAAATGACAGCCAGGGACTTAACACAGATACAAGCAAGATGTCTGGACCAGAATTTAGAGTCATGATAAGAATACTAGTTGGAGTAGAAAATAGATTAGAATCCGTTTCTGCAGAGATAAAAGAAGTAAAAACTAGTCAGAATGAAATAAAAAATGCTATAACTGAGCTGCAATCTCGAATGGATGCCAGAGAGGCAAGGATGGATGAGGCAGCACCGAGAATGAGCAATATAGAGAACAAACTTACAGAGAATAATCAAGCAGAAAAAAAGATGGAGACCAAGACAAAAGAGCACTATACAAGAATTACAGAAATCAGTGACTCATTGAAAAGGAACAACATAAGAACCATAAGGGTCCCAGAAGAGGAAGAGAGAGAGAAAGGGATAGAAGAGTTATGTGAGCAAATAATAGCGGAAAACTTTCCTAACGTGGGGAAAGACACAGACATCAAAATCCAGGAAGCACAGAGGACTCCCATTAGATTCAACAAAAACCAACCATCAGCAAGACATATCATAGTCAAATTCACACAATACTCAGGGAAGGAAAGAATCATGAAAGCAGCAAGGGAAAAAAGTCCTTAACCTACAAGGGAAGACAGATCAGGTTTGCAGCACACCTATCCAGAAACTTGGCAAGCCAGAAAGGAGTGGCAGGATATATTCAATGTGCTGAATCAGAAAAATATGCAACCAAGAATTCTTTATCTAGCAAGGCTGTCATTAAAAATAGAAGGAGAGATTAAAAGTTCCCCAGACACACAAAAATTAAAGGAGTTCGTGACCACTAAACCAGCCCTGCAAGAAATTTTAAGGGGGACTCTCTGAGGGGAGAAAAGAGGAATAAATAAATAAATAAATAAATAAATAAATAAACCAAAAGCAACAAAGACTAGAAAGGGCCAGAGAACACCACCAGAAACTCCAACTCTACAAGCATCATAATGGCAATAAATTCATATCTTTCAGTACTCACTCTAAATGTCAATGGACTAAACGCTCCAATCAAATGACATAGGGTAACAGAATGGATAAGAAAAAAAGATCCATCTATATGCTGTTTACAAGAGACCCACTTTAGACCTAAAGACACCTACAGATTGAAAGTAAGAGGATGGAGAACCATCTATCATGTTAAGGGTCAACAAAAGAAAGCCAGAGTAGCCATACTTATATCAGACAATCTAGACTTTAAAATAAAGACTGTAACAAGAGATGCAGAAGGGCATTATATCATAATTAAGGGGTCTATCCACCAAGAAGACCTAACAATTGTAAACATTTATGCACCAAATATGGAGCACCCAAACATATAAATCAATCAACCAAAAAAATAAAGAAATTCATTGATAGTAATACCATAATAGTAGGGGACATCAACACCCCACTTACAGCAATAGACATATTATCTAGTCAAAAAATCAACAAGGAAACAATGGCTTTGAATGACACACTGGACCAGATGGACCTAACAGATATATTCAGAACATTTCATCCTAAAGCAGCAGAATATACATTCTTCTCCAGTGCACATGGAATGTTCTCCAGAAAAGACCACATACTGGGACACAAATCAGCCCTCAACAAGTACAAAAAGATTGAGATCATACCATGCATATTTTCAGACCACAACACTATGAAACTTGAAATCAACCACAAGAAAAAATTTGGAAAGGTAACAAATACTTGGAGACTGAAGAACATCCGACTAAAGAATGAATGGGATAACCAAGAAGTTAAAGAGGAAATTAAAAAATTCATGGAAGCCAATGAAAATGATAACACCACAACACAAAACCTGTGGGACACAACAAAGGCGGTCATAAGAGGAAAGTATATAGCAATCCAGGCCTTCCTAGAGAAGGAAGAAAGGCCTCAGATACACAACCTAACCTTACACCTTAAAGAGCTGGAAAAAGAACAGCAAACAAAACCCCAAACCAGCAGAAGACAGGAAATAATAAAGATTAGAGCAGAAATTAATACTATAGAAACCAAAAACAAAAAAACAAAAACCAAAAAAGCAGAACAGACCAATGAAAGAAGAAGGTGGTTTTTTGAAAGAATTAACAAAATTGATAAAACACTAGTCAGTTTGATCAAGAAGAAAAAGGAAAGGACCCAAATAAGTAAAATCAAGAATGAAAGAGGAGAGATCACAACCAACCCAGCAGAAATAAAAACAATAATAAGAGAATATTAAGAGCAATTATATCCCAATAAAATAGGCAATCTTGAAGAAATGGACAAATTCATAGACATATATACACTACCAAAACTGAAACAGGAGAAATAGAAAATTTGAACACACCCATAACCAGTAAAGAAGTCGAATTAGTAGTCAAAAATAAAAAAAATAAGAGTCCAGCACCAGATGGCTTTCCAGGGGAATTCTACCAAACATTTAAGGAAGAGTTAACACCTATTCTCTTGAAGCTGTTCCAAAAAATAGAAATGGAAGGAAAACTTCCAAACTCTTTCTATGAAGCCAACATTACCTTGACTCCAAAACCAGACAAAGAGCCCACTAAAAAGGAGAATTATAGACAAATTTACCTGATGAACATGGATGCACACATCCTCAACAAGACATTAGCCAACCAAATCCAACAATACATTAAAAAAATATATTCACCACGACCAAGTGGGATTTATACCTAGGATGCAGGGCTGGTTCAATATCTGCCAAAAAATCAATGTGATTCATCACATCAATAAAAGAAAGGACAAGAACCACATGATCCTCTCAATAGATGCAGAAAAAGCATTTGAAAAAATAGAACATCTTTTCTTGATAAAAACCCTCAAGAAAGTAGGGATAGAAGGAGCATACCTCGAGATCATGAAAGCCATATATGAACGACCCAATGCTAATATCATCCTCAATGGAGAAAAACTGAGAACTTTCCACCTAAGGTCAGGGACAAGACAGGGATGTCCACTCTCGCCACTGTTATTCAACATAGTATTGGGAGTCTTAGCCTCTGCAATCAGACAACACAAAGAAATAAAAAGCACCCAGATCAGCCAGGAGAAGGTCAAACTTTTGCTTTGTAGATGACATGATACTCTCTATGGAAAACCCAAAAGATTCCACCAAAAACCTGCTAGAACTGATCCATGAATTCAGTAAAGTAGCAGGATATAAAATCAATGCACAGAAATCGGTTGCATTCCTATACACCAACAATGAAGCGACAGAAAGAGAAATCAAGGAATTGATCTCATTTACAATTGCACCAAAACCCATAAAATACCTAGGAATAAATCTAACCAAAGAGGTGAAAAATCTATACACTGAAAACTATAGAAAGCTTATGAAAGAAATTGAAGACACAAAAAAATAGAAAAGTATTCCATGCACATAGATTGGAAGAACAAATATTGTTAAAATGTCAATACTAGCCAAAGCAATCTACATATTCAATGCAATCCCTATCAAAATAACACCAGCATTCTTCACAGAGCTAGAACAAATAATCCTAAAATTTGTATGGAACCAGAAAAGACCCCAAATACCCAAAGCAATCTTGAAAAAGAAAACCAAAGCAGGAGGCATCACAATCCCAGACTTCAAGCTATACTACACAGCTATAATCATCAGGACAGTATGGTACTGGCACAAAAAGAGACAGATCAATGGAGCAGAATAGAGAACCTAGAAATGGACCCACAAACATATGCCCACTAATCTTTGACAAAGCAGGAAAGAATATCCAATGGAATAAAGACAGTCTTTTCAGTAAGTGGTGCTGGGAAAACTGGACTGCAACATGCAGAATAATGAACCTGGACCACTTTCTTACACCATATACAAAAAGAAACTCAAAGTGGATGAAATACCTGAATGTAAGACAGGAAGCCATGAAAATCCTCGAGGAGAAAGCAAACAAAATCCTCTTTGACCTTGGCCACAGCAACAACTTACTCAACACATCTCTGAAGGCAAGGGAAACAAAAGCAAAAATGAAATATTGGGACCTCATCAAAATAAAAAGCTGCTGCACAGATGAAGAAAACAATCAGCAAAACTAAAAGGCAACGGACAGAATAGGAGAAGATATTTGCAAATGACATATCAGATAAAGGATTAGTATTCAAAATCCATAAAGAACTTATCAGACCCAACCCCCAAAAAACAAATAATCCAGCAAAGAAATGGGCAAAAGGCATAGACACTTCTCCAAAGAAAACATCCAGATACCAACCAACTCATGAAAAAATGCTTTACATCACTCATCATCAGGGAAATACAAATTAAAACCACAATGAGATACCACCACACACCTGTCAGAATGGCTAACATTAACAACTCAGGCAACAACCGATATTGTCAAAGATGCAGAGAAAGAGGATCTCTTTTGCATTGCTGGTGGGAATGCAAACTGGTACAGCCACTCTGGAAAACAGTATGGAAGTTCCTCAAAAAATTAAAAATAGAACTACCCCATGACCCAGCAATTGCACTACTAGGTGTTTATCCAAGGAATACAGGTATGCTGTTTCGAAGGGACACATGCACCCCAATGTTTATAGCAGCACTATCAACAATAGCCAAGTATGAAAGAGCCCAAATGTCCATCGATGGATAAATGGATAAAGAAGATGTGGTAAATATATACAATGGAGTATTACTCGGCAATCAAAAATAATGAAATCTTACCATTTGCAACTATGTGGATGGAACTAGAGGGTATTATGCTAAATGAAATTAATCAGAGAAAGACAAATACCATATGACTTGACTCACATGAGGACTTTAAGATACAAAACAGATGAACATAAGGGAAGGGAAACAAAAATAATGTAAAAACGGGGGGGGGGACAAAAACATAAGAGACTCTTAAATATGGAGAACAGAGGGTTACTGGAGGCGTTGTAGGAGGGGGGATGGGCTAAATGGGTAAGGGGCATTAAGGAATCTACTCCTGAAATCATTGTTGCAATATATGCTAACTAACTTAGATATAAATTAAAACAATAAATTAAACAGAAATTAAAAATAAAAGAATAAATAAAAAAAGAAAAAAGAAAACAGATGGACATAGGGAAAGGAAGGAAAAGTAAGATAAAAACCGAGAGGAGGCAAACCATAAGAGACTCTTAAATACAGAGAGAAAAACTGAGGTTTGCTGGAGGGAAGGTGGTTGGGGAATGGGCTAAATGGGTGATGGACAGTAAAGAAGGTACTTGTGATGAGCACTGGGTGTTCTATGTAAGTGATGAATCACTAAATTCTACTCCTGAAACCATTATTACACTATATGTTAATTAACTTGGATTTAACTAAAATTAAAAAAAAAAATCAGAGATACAACTGACCCAGGAAATTGGCTTCTCAGTGTCAAATAATGCTTTCAGTCTGGTGGGCTGGGACTATCCCTCCAAGGATTACTGAAACTCTTTTGGGGCCCTCTGGATGCTGTCTGGCCTAGCATAACACTGGAATGAAAATCTCAGGGAAAACTGTAGCCTTTCTCTGGCCCCTGATAAATGAGCAGCTGACCTGGTTTTGTCTTTTCCATCTCAGATTTCAGTATGATTCAATTGGCATGGAGTTCCAGTGAAACGCAGTCTGCCCTGAACTCTGGTATCCTGCCTCATGGCCTGAGGTCTAGCTGCCAAGTCACCATGGCATCTCAGATTCCTGGCCTTCTAACTTTTCCTTGTCAGGATCTGGTCATGTAATGAAGTACAGCCTCTGCTCTCCTGGCAGTTTCCAGTGTCTGCTCCACTTCACTTGCCTTTACTCCACTGGCTTTTGACAGGTCACTCTCTATGTGAGACCACAGTTGAAACTCAAATCTGAAGAGGTTCTAAAGGGCTCTCTCTGGGAATGAGAATCCAGCAACAAACAAACCATTGAGCATTTAGGGACACTGTTCCTGGTTGTGATGTCCTCTCTCTGCCATGTTATTTCCCTTGCTCCACTTCTCTGGTCTTCTTCCCAAGGAAATGTTAACCAAGCAGTGAAAAGCAACATAAGGAAGGGCATACTAGAAAGCTTGGGGAATATGCAACCTGACATGAGTTTTGAATATATGGGAGGTAGCTTTATAGTTACATGTAAAAATTGGTATTATCTTGTGGATCCAAATCTCCTTAAAAGTGTTATGGAAAGGCTATGGGCTTTTAGCTTCGCCAACTAGTTGCTGGAAAGTCATATTATATCTCTACTTACAATCAGAGTTTATAATGCTTACTTGAGAATCAAAATGCCAGCACTGCATTTCAGACCACTTCTCAACTGGGGAAAGCCACTCCCTTCTCTATGGCCCAGTCTCCCATCCTTATTATGATTCTTATCATTGCCTGCCTTCTCTTGCCACCCCAGAAGTTAAAAGAATGACTAAGTAAATGCCTATCTTAGGAGAACACAGAATATTTTAGGATAGTCTCAGTGTCAGTGTATATTGTTGAGATAAGGGATTCAACCATTGCAAGAGCAAGTTATAAAACAAAAACAAAAACAAACACAAAAAACTTGCCCTGTGATCATAGATTAGTTTTCCTAAGCCAAAATTGTATGTTGAAATACAAATATCCAAAGTATAAGCTATTCTCTTGTGACCAGGTTGGGGGAGAAGGTAGTTAAGTTCAACATTAGTACTCTCCTTGGGGTTTTTTGCTTTTTATCACTGGGGATGGCTGAGTTGCTAAGCTCACCCAAGATTAGAAGTGTTTTCAAACTGCCTCAGTGTGCACACAGGTCAGAATTTGTCCCTATGGGACAGCTGGCTCCTAACTGCAATTCTTAATCAGGCTCCTCTGGGGCACTGCCATGTCACAGTTTCATGTACATCATTATCAAACCTGATTTTTGTTCTGTAGCTGCAACAAGTGACTTTTGACCTACTACATTTTAACTTTCAGAACAAAGTCATGTTTTTTTTCAGGTGAGATTTTTGGGAACATGGCATAGGATTTTGGAAAAATATTACCTTGACCTTCACCATTCCTGAACCTTTAGAAAATATGCCCTTCTTCTCATGGGATGACCACCAGATTCCCTGGCAAAGAAGAACTTTCAAGGTAAAGTAGGGGCATAGGTGATGATGCTTATAAATTAGTGGGCTAAACAAATTCAAACCTTAGGAAGGAATGGGGCAGAGGAAAGAGAGTTCCCTTCTCTGCTTACCTGCTGTCTTTAACAAGTTCTCATTTCTCAGTAACACTACGCCTCACTGAAAGCGTGAACCCTATTTTTTCAAGGAGTATAGCCACAATGCCCAGGTCTTCCTCAATGTCTCCTACTAATAAATCTACCTCATATACTTTAGTCACATTTTAAAGTTCACCTTTTCAAAGAAAACAAGGAAGCTTGTGATCAGGGTGTCTGAGAGCAATAAGTGACAGGGCTGGTATTCAAATGCTGACACCTCCGTCATGAGGCATGAGAGTAAAGAGGTTAAAGCTGAGGACTAGGGGCTGGACTTTTCAGCACTCTGAAGCTTCTTCTCCAGCCAAGCCTCTGCCTTTACACTTACCTGGGGAAAATAATACCATTCTAGATTGGATAAAGCCTGGAGTGTTATATTCTTGGGATTCACCTCTGCAGGAGAGAGAGAGGGTAATGGGGATGGGCTGTGGTCTTGGACCACTCCCATTCTAAAAGTATTTAAGAACATTTGATGACTTGAATTACCCTCTCCATCCCACCTTGGCTGAATAATTGTTGACAAGACAGGGGAATGAAACCAAACTAATTTTAAGAAAATTTATCTTAGTTCATAAAAGAAAGTCCAGGACTTTTCAAGTAAAGTAATAAGGGAAAGTGTCTGCAAAGAAAGCCAACAGGTATGATATAGTCTATCAAACAGACGTGGACAGTTTGGTTGCTAAAAGAGCTCTCTCTCTTTCCCAGGAGAGGGTTTGCATAAGGTGAAATCAGAGAAGAGAAAAACTGATGGGACTGCTGAAAATTGTCTCTAATACATGGAGTCACCATGGGGCCAATTTAATTTTTTTTCACTGTATCACCAAATTCCTTCCTTTCTATTTCATCACCCCTACTAAGAAAATGTACAAACGTACCCTACTAGGAACTCCTTTCAAAATTAAAATTTTTATCTGGTTGTGTCTCTACTTTCTGCTCCCATCCATGAGAGAAAACTCCAGAAAACTGTGTGCTATTGCTATTTTCTGACTTACACTAACCCTTCAGCTTTTCCTATTAGCTCATCAGTGCAATTTGGCTTCAGCCCCATCATGCCACTGAAACTGCTCTTGTGAAAGTCAGGGGTGACCTCCACATTGCCAATTACAAGAGTATATGTCTTCTCTCTTTGATGAAACCATTTTCTTTCTTGACTTCTGTGACAATATCCTCTTCAGGGTATTTCTCCCCCTCTGTTACTGGTCATTCATTTGAACTCTCTTTTGCTTGCTTTTCCTCCATTACCTAAATTAACTACTGGTATTCCTTGGGGTTTTGCCTTGGACTCTCTTCATCTTTCTTCATATAGAAGCTTCTGAGTGAGTTCATCCATTCTCATTGCTTTAATTATTATCCCTGGGATAAACATTCCCTCTTTTATATTTTTGGCCCACACCTCTTCTCTGAGCCCTAGACCTCTTCACCCAACTTCCTATAGTTCCACAGCCTCGTGGTTATCTGAGAACATTCCCAAGGTACAACTCTTATTTCCTTCTGCATCTTACTTTTCCATGTCAGAAAATAACATCATTAGCTATCTAATTGTTAAAGCTAGAAATCTAAGTGCCATCCTTTATTCTGCCTTGTCCCTCTCACGCTCCACATCTAATCCATCTAAATCCTGATTATTTTATCTCTAATGTGAATCTCAGTTCTATCCATGATGCTATATCTCCACTGAACCACCCTGTTCCAACCATTATTCTCTTTTGCCTCTTGGCATGTTGCCCTGCTTCCATTGTCATCCATCTTCTACTAATTTTCTTTACAGCAGCTAAAATTATCTTCCTAAACATGTAAATCAAATCACATAGCCTTTCTAACTCAATTCCTTGGATGAATTCCCAATGCATTTAGAATAAAATCTGGACACTTACAGGGCCCTAAATGATCAGATCTCAGTCTGTCTCTTCAATGTACTTCATTCCAGTTTTCCTCATCCTTACCTTCTAGCCATAAAATAAATACTCATCATTATTCTCCTTAAGAGTCCCCTGTTTATTTCCTTCATAGGGTGTGTGTTAGGCTGAAAAATACCACCACCACCCCCCCCCCCCCGCCTCCAAGATATCCATGTTTTAACCACTGGAACCTGTGAACATTGCTTCATGTGCAAATTTGCACATAACAGGGGCTGTGTAAATGTGATTAAATTAAAGATCTTGAGATGGGGAGGTTATCCTGGTATCTCCAGTGAACCCTAGATGCTATCACAAATATTCTTATTAGAAGGAGACCGAGGAAGACTTCCACAGAAAAGAAGAAGACAGGGTGGCTATGGAGGCAGAAATTTGAGTGATGTGGCCACAAACCACATCAGTGAATGTCAGCAGCTTTAGAAGCTAGAAAAGTCAAGGAATGGATTCTCCCCTAGAGACTCCAAAGGTAGCACAACGCTGCTGACAGCTTAATTTCAGTGCAGGGAAACTAACTGACTTTCAGAAATTTATTCAGAGAATAAATTTTTGTTGTTTAAGCCACAAAGTTTGTGGTAATTTGTTATGGTACCCACAGGGAAATGATTCAGACATCATAATTTGTGATTATTTTATCTATTTATTTGTTCAGTTATGTCCTCCCTTACTAGTTTGCAAGCCGTACGAGAGCAGGGATTACATCTGTCTATATTGTTTAACACTATGTAAGCACTATTTGCCATTAGTAGGAATTCAATAAATGTATTTTGAATGAATGGCTTAATTTGTTTCAATGAGGCAATTTTTCTTCCTCACTTCTACCCAACCCAAATCCAATCAATCACCTATTCTTCAATTCTCAGTATATCCATCTTTCTCCAACATCACCCCACCTCCACCCCCATTCCAAACTATTAGAATCTCTTCTTGGACTAATGGAAGCCATTCTTAACTTCCTTTTTTTCCTCCTTTCTAATATGATCATTACATAGCCTTTAGAATGACCTTGTAAAACAGATTGGCCACATAAGCATCTGCTTAAAATCCTTTAGTGACTTCTTTGACCAAAATTCTGAACATGGTCTGCAAAGTCCTTTATTGTCTCTTCATTCCTATATCTTCAACATATCACAGCATCCACTTCCCACCTCCTTACAGTAACATGGAGGCTTCTTTATATCCTCATTTTTTACCTTACCCTTTCCTATTATATAGCTTTGGCACATATTTTTTTTCCCTCTCTCTCCATTTTCCTTGGTTTCATGCATTGAATATTTGTGTCTTCGAAAAATTCATATATTGAAGGCTTAATGCCCAGGCATTTGGAGGTGGGCCTTTCAGAGGTAATTAGGTTAAGATGAGGTCATGAGAGTGTGGCCCCCATGATAGGATTGGAGCTCTTGCATAAAAGGGGGAAGAAACCAGATCTCTCTTTCCACCATGTGAAGACACAGGAAAGCAATGATCTGCAAGCCTGGAGGAGGGCTCTCACTGAAAACTGAATATGCCAATTATTCAGCCTCCAGAATTGTGAGAAATAAATGTCTATTTTTTTTAACCACCTAGTGTATGGTATTTTGTTATAGTAACCCAAGCTTACTAAGATACCTGGCTATTACTGGTGTCTTTCACTAGACTGTGTCCCTAAGAGGGCATGAGCCTAGAAAACATATTTTTTACAATTTTTTAATGTTTATTTATTTTTGAGAGAGAGACAGAGACAGAGCCCAAGTTGGGGAGGGGCAGAGAGAGAAGGAGACTCAGAATCCAAGCAGGATCCAGGCTCTGAGCTGTCAGCACAGAGCCTGACGTGGGTTTGGAACCCATGAATGGTGAGATCATGACCTGAGCTGAAGTCAGATTCTTAACCAACTGAGCAACCCAGATGCCCCCAAAATATGTATTTGTAAAAATATATTATTCTATTCACAGAACTTAGCAAACTGTCTAGTATAGCAGTAGATTTTCAATATTCTCAATTGTTGAAAGAGTGAATAGTGACAAAAATATTTTAATTTTTCTAAAACACTAATTTTTTATGATGACTTTAAATATTTCAAAGTGTTTTTACACATTATTGAATTTAATATTCCTAGAGATTTTGTGATGAATATGATAGGTAATCTAATTTTTTGAATTTTACAATATGAGAATTAGATGTCAGAAGATTTAAGGTGACTTACCTATGATCATATGGCTAGTAAGTTTTAAAAGGCGTAATTACACTATATACAAGCACACAAAATGATCTGCACTTTGTGTGCAAGCATATACATAATATGGCTTGAGTGCAGCAGGCCAGGCAGTATGCTAAATATTGTCAATGCATTAATTAATTTCATCCAGAAAACAATCTTATAAGATGGGTACTATTTTATTCCCATCTCAAAGATGAGGAAATTAATTTTGGGTTGAGTAACTTTCCAAAACAAAACAAAGAACCAAGACTTAAACAAAAGCATGGGTGATTCCAAAGTCCCAAACTCTTAACTATTCATCTGGAAGATTCTTTTTTTAATGCTGAGATGTTTCAAATGTGCAACAGTATAAAAATAATAGAACCCATTAATTCATCACTTGGCATAAGAAATAAAACATCACAAATAAAAGTGATGTTTCCTAAGACTTTTATCATATTCCCTTCTCTCACTGGTAAAGCTAACTACTTACCTGAATTTATTTTATCATTTCCATATGTGTGTTTATACATTCACTACATATGTATGCATTCCTATATAATTTATGGCCTTGCTAGCATATTACTTTAACCTTATCTTACTCTCTCCTTCTGCAGCTTTCTTTAATTGTTCATGACATACATCTTTGCAGATATATGAGGCTCTCCTTCATTCATGTTAACTGTTAATTTCAGTATAAAGTTAGGTTTATACCAAGAAAACCAATTAACCTTTCGAGAGAGGAAGATTTCTCTGTTGTTCTAATCTCTGCATGGGGGGAAAATTGTGAAGGGAAGAGTAGTTTGTGTAGCTTCCATCCCTCCACTTATACTAATGTAGCATTTAGGTTGAAAAAAAATGGTAATTTCTCTGTTGATCTCAAGTCTGACCCAATGCTCTTGGTCAATGAGAAGATGCCTCTAAGCAGCCATTTGGAAATGCCCAGATATTTCACAAGCCTCCTCTGATGTAACACTAGATCCCTCCTAGGAATAGGGAAAATGTTTCTGGCACATCTTAATCCCACAGAGGGATAGCTCAAACTTTGATAAGATTTTGGAGGTAGTCTTTTTCAGAAATTGAACCTTTGAAGAAGTATAAGCTTCTTCATCAATTAACTGGTTGTTAGAGAATCAATCAGGTAAAAATATCACACAATTTATTTTATTTTATTTTATTTTATTTTATTTTATTTTATTTCATTTTATTTTATTTTATTTTATTTTATTTTATTTTATTTTATTTTTACCAACTAGTGGGATTTTTGATGCAAAGAAGACATGGTTGTAGAATCCATGGAACACTCCTTGGGCATTGCCCTATTTAACTTGGAGAGAATCTGCTTGCAGGAAAAAAAAAAGTACAGCTGATGGTTGTTTTCCATGACACAAATGTATAAAACATTTGGTCTTAAATTCTCTTTCAACAGCTGGTATTTTGAATCTGAGCTCTGGGTTGTATCATTAATTCAAAAAGCTTGTGATACTCTTCAATGCATATGTCCATTGGCTATAATATTTTCCCTAATTGTGCCTATTGGCTAATGCAAATTCTTCACAGATTTTTCCATACCCTGCAAGAAAATGTACTGGCCCTATTAAGTGAAGCAAAAGCCTATTTACCTGAATGATCATTACATGTCATCTTCTCAGTTAATTAGAATCTGGAGTCATTCTGTAATCAGGATGGGTCTCTATATAGTTGCATATTTATAGAAACATAAAGAAAATTGGAAGGTGAAAGAAATAATGAGTAGTTACTTTTAACTACAGGCTTGGACTGAACCTTGTTTGGTTATTCTTCAAGTAAAATTTTCCTTCCCTTTGCATAACAGCATTAAGTTTAAGTTGAGGACTGGCTCAAAAGAAAAACAAACAAAGAAAAAGGGGGAAATTTCCATCCTTCCTTTGTAAATTAATACCAGTAAGAGAAGAGTCCAGTATGGATATTCCTCTAAGGAAAACTGCAAAAATTGTTGTTTAGTCCATGTCTCTGGAAAGGCCTTTTAAGAAACCCAGAGACAAACTGACCAAGGGAATTAACACAAGACAAGCCATTCCATAAGTCAGGTGGCCCTTACTAACTATCCCCAGTCGAATGAGAGTGCTTTGTTCCAGGCACCTGCAGGTGGAAATGTGTCCTGACGTTGGCACCAGTGTTTGCTCTTGTCTGGGGTGTTTCCACACGTAATTCCCTACCTCCTTCCTCCCTACCTTCCCCTCTCCCACTTCTATTCCTTGCAGTTGAAAAAAGATTCATAATGGAATGTTGACTTGGTGATCTCATCCCAAGGCCCTGTCTATTTAGACACAATAATTTGAAGAGGAAATAAAACTGGTCACATTGGGAAAGGAAAACTAATAAAAAGGTTTCAGCCAGTCACTTAAAAGGAATAAACTAAATTCAATCTCTGTTTCGTTCCCAAGCTGGTTTGTGCATGTAGGCCAAGCCTGGGTAATAACACAAACCCAACAAATTAGGATTCTGATCCTGACTCAACATGTAGCTGAAAGGTCCTCTTACTGGGGTCCTTCACTGAAGTCATTTCTGGGGTGGAATGTGGCAGCTGTCTCACAGCTGGCTAACATCATGGATGGGTGGTGACATTAAGAAGTGACAAATAGCCTTTTGAATTTCAAGTGTCAGGTTGATGAAGGAAGAAGAATGCAGTCCAAAAAAACTTCAGGTTAGAATCTGGCTAAAATTTTATATTCAACATTCCCAATATTAATCAAAAGGGGTCAAAGACACTAATTAACCCCAGAAATTCAAAGTTACAGATTTACCCCTTCAGGAAACTGGAGTTGCTTCCCCAATACATGAGACAATAAACCAAAAACTCAGGAATGATAACTTCTGACAAAGAACTTATTTTTCAATGAAAGTTAGTTTCTATATTTATTTCCTGGTGGCTAATTAAAGGAGAGAAAAAGAGAAGTAACATTTATTTAACATCCATCCTGTATCAAGCATTGCACTGAGAGATTTACATACATAAATCCCATTAAAATGAGTGTTGCAAAGAGAAATAAAAGTCCTTAGCAGTGTTTCATTTTGGAGTCCAACAAAGAAAGACCTAGGTTACTTCCTAACACAAAATGAGATTAACCTTGCTGATAAAATGTAACAAAGAACAGGTATTTCTCCCATATAAGTACCATAGGCAGAAATGATCTTTGAACTGAAACAGAACTTGGCAACTCTCATAATTGCCAACTCTTCTAGTGAGAGAAATACCGGTACTCTTGGAGGGACAAAAAGATTTTCCATACAGAGTAGTAAGGAAGAGGCTATTTCAGTGGGAAAGCTGAGTGAATTAAGCAGTCAACTCCTTTAATAGGACCCAAAGAGACTTGATTTTGAATTAAACTACTAGATTATTCTAAGACTCCTAAAGATAATTTGCCCTTTGATCTTCAAATTTGGGTAAAAGATAGTTCCATTCAACTAGCATTTATTGAAAACTCTTTACTATATGATACAGTGAGATCTATAATAATCATCAAAGTGTGATCTTTTCTTTCAAATAGGTTGCTATGTAGCTATTATTTATGGTTTGTGTGGGGAGGGGGTAGAATGGGAGGAACTTGAGGGAAGAACTATGAGATCCTCCCGACCACCATACCTAGTGTTAAAAATGGTTTAAAACAGCTTCAAATAAGTAACTTTTAATCATCCCAGTAAGTTTTTTCCAGTGAATTTTTCTTTTTTTAATTAAAAAAAATGTTTATTATTTATTTTTGAGAGAAAGAGTGTGAGTGGGGGAGAAGTCAAGAGAGAGGAGGAGACACAGAATCCAAAGCAGGCTCCAGGCTCTGAGCTGTCAGCACAGAGCCCGACGCGGGGCTCGAACCCACGAACTGTGAGATCATGACCTGAGCTGAAGTCAGACGCTTAACCAACTGAGCCACCCAGGCGCCCCTCCGGTGAATTTTTCTAATCAAACAAATCATCCAGTAACAATTTCAATAGCTATTAGATTAAAAAAACCTGGAACTCAGAACACTGAAGTGACTTGCCCTTTCACATCTCTTGTCAGAACCATGCTCTTCTTTGTTACATCCAACATGATTTATGATTTCTCCTATACCACGTGGCCTCGCTGTGCCAAATTATTTCTCAATCCATTCCAAACTGTAATCATTAATTAAAACTATGGCTAATGTATTTATTTACTTATAATTGTAATGGGTTGGTCAATTGTTTCAGTGACTGTCCAATTCAGTCTAAATGGTCAATCCTACAGCCTTGGGTAGAGTCAGCTTCCAAAACTTATCTCCTCCTGGCATTAGGAATGATGTCAATGTGCAAAGTTGTTTGCCAAAGGACAACATGAACTCAAAATCAGCCTGTTTGGAAAGATCCTAGTGACTAAATCTGATGATGGTGTCAGTGCTTTGGCAGCATGGTCATGAAAAGTTATCCAATAATTTAAATCCATTGGCTTATTACCCCATCTGGAGTTCCCTGATGAGAGAGGGCATGTTGTGTTGCCATGCCTATATGAGATTAAGATAATCATTTTAACAGTAAAGACCAAAGGCATTGGGAAATATTTATTAGTAACTGTTAAGCAATCTCTACCTTGGATTTTGTCCTGAGTGTTATGTTGTCATTAAAGTATAGCTAAGATTATATGAATTGGATATTTCTAAATGATCAAGAGAATAATGTGCCCTGCATACTGTGTTAGAGCAACTACCCATGATCTATGTATATTCTGCTCTTTGAAAGTACAGAGTGATACACATTTGCAGATTGAGAATTCTGAAAAATTCAGAAGAAAAAATCATTTGGAACTCAACTGAGACTCTCTCTAATATCCTTGAAACTTTTCACTGACTCGTGGTTTTGGAATATAAACCAGGCAATCTTGTTTAAGAAGTTAATGACTTTTGATTGAATTGAACAGTAATTGTTTATCTTGGTAATTCTCCCAAATGAGTACCCTAGACAGAGAAGAGCAACATTTCAACAATCAGCTGCCTTTAATACCATTGGGGCCTCATGTCTAACTAAGATGACTATGATCTTTGAAGAAATTAATAGATTTCATTACAGTGGTTCCTTTCAAATTTCTTGGAGAAGATATAAAATGAAGTGCTGTAAGACTGGTTATCTAGTTAAAAGATTGGTTTATGCCTCTCCTAATCACCACAAGCACGAAGCTATTAGGAAAGAGAATGGATGTGTACATTGGATGGTAATCTCACCATTGTCTCAATGAGTAGCAGCCACAAAACTGATATTACCACATACGACTTCCTACCTTATATTTTACTCTTCAACCATACTGTTTTCCTCCAAGGCTACTGTGTTTACTTACCCTTCTCTGAACATACTAGAAACTTCATCTTTTCCATAGAGTCTAAGTGTGGTTTTCTGACTAGGTAAGCTCCTTGGCTAGAGCATAAGAGTGAGCAGTAAGAATCATTTTGATTCTCTTTGTAATAGACTTCTCAAAAAATATGCCTTAAAAATATATAATTAAATATATCTTAGCTATATTTTATTAAATATAGTTCATTAAAATATAAAAATGTATTAAAGTAATATATAAAAATAGTTCTTAAATATCTTTAAAAATAAAAATTCTTTTTTTAATGTTTATTTATATTTGAGAGAGAGAGACAGCGAGCAGGGGAGGGGCAGAGAGAGAGACAAAATCCCAAGCAGGCTCTGTGCTGTCAGCACAGAGCCCAATGCAGGGCTCCAAACCACAAACCATGAGATCATGACCTGAACCGAAACCGACTGGCTTAACCAACTGAGCCACCCAGGTGCCTCTCTTTAAAAATACTCTTAAGAAACAGGATAATGATTCCCTACTTTAAAATCCATGGTTTCCTAAATTTTCCTGCACCAAGGTAAATGGAGCTCTTAAAAGTGTCTATAAAACAAAATAAAATGGCATTGTGTTTGCAATCCATATTGGCATTTAGGGAAACAAGATGGCCTTCTGAGCTTCCTTTAAGACATTTGTATCTATGGGCCAGTTAATTAATCATGTTTGTCATGGATCAATCAACTAATCAAGTCACACTCTTCATACAACTGCAGTTTACTGATTTAGCACTTGGCTTCTGGAACCATTCTGTCTGGATTTGAAGTCCGTTTTCCTCACTTTATGGGTGGCAGTTCTTAGGCAAGGAAACTAACATTTCTGTCTAGCTTTCCTCATCTGCAAAATGAGAATAATAGCAATGTATACATCATTGGATTATTATAAAATTGATTAATATAAATTATTATATACTATAAAAATATTAATATATTGTTATAATGATACAAGTGCTTTCAATAGTGCCTGGCACAAAGTAAAAACTGAATAAAAAAGAGTTATTATTATTCTCTTGGGACTAGTTCACCGTCACTCACCTCAGATCAGCACTTTCCCTTCCTATCTACTTCACCTTGCTACTAGATTCCTCTTCTGATTTACCCAGGCCAACACCTCACCCTGACTCATAGTACCACAGAAACTTCTTAAAGACTACATATTTTACCTCTTTGTGTTTCCCACATGACCTAGCATTGTATTTTGCATAGGGTGAGTAAAACTTAGATTATTTGTCAAAACTTCCCTGGTTGTCCCTTGACAAGAAATTGCCAGTCAGGCACACACTTCCCTCTCTGGTGTCTTGGTGAGATGACCCAGTGCCACTCTTGAGAATTATTTTTTAAAAAAAATTTTTTTTTCAACGTTTATTTATTTTTGGGACAGAGAGAGACAGAGCATGAACGGGGGAGGGGCAGAGAGAGAGGGAGACACAGAATCGGAAACAGGCTCCAGGCTCTGAGCCATCAGCCCAGAGCCCGATGCGGGGCTCGAACTCACGGACGGCGAGATCGTGACCTGGCTGAAGTTGGACGCTTAACCGACTGCGCCACCCAGGCGCCCCTAGAATTATTAAAGAAAGTTATAAGTAACACAAGTATAATTGAGCCATTAACTCTTATAGGGTGTGATCTGCAATTTATTTACTACTCTGTAGTCAGTGAATTACTGGGCAAAAGGACAGAAGTCAAGAACACATGTGAGGCTAGATGCTAACTAATAGACTCTGATATTCAGATTATGAACTATGATGGTCAAATGATTCTTTCTGAAAGAATAACTTCATAATTAATAAAAGACAGGCTGAAGAGATATCATATTACAAATTTCACTTACATAAAGCCAAGAACCCAGTCTACCAAAATACTTTCTACCTTACCTACTTACCTGCATCATCTGAGACAATAGCCAAAACTAAACTGTATTAAAATATGTGGACAATTCAATCAATGCAGAAAAAAATGAATAAGTAAAAAATGTTGCTCAGCAAAAGTCATGCCACTTTGCCGCTCTCTAATTTTTTTCCCCTTCATCATATATAGAAGCAAAACAAAGGTAATTACTACATGATAGATACGGTCTTCCATCCAACATAAGCATTCTACGATTCTGACCTTCACTGGGGAACCAGAAGCACACTATGTATTATTCTTTGCAACTCTTGCGCTAACATAGTCCACGACTATAGGAAAATAAAGTGAAACCAAGTAAGTGAAAATGAGTATTGCAGGAGAACCCAAAGTGACTCATTTAATATAGATCTAGTAAGTGATTTTAATAACATCTCCAAAAACAAAAGAGGAAGATCCTCTTGCTGGTTAACCTTATTTCTCTAAGCTTCAGCCAGGCATCTTTAGGTTTAGTGGGGTCAACAGACAAATAAATGTGAGAAGCACATGGTGTATATTTTTAAATTTAGAAATGATATTTTTGTAAGTTTCTCCCTAAATCAATGTTCTATAAATCCAAACACAGCTAAAATGCATTAGAAAAGTTTGGCATTTAAAGTAACTCTATAATGATTCTATACAACAAATGATTGACAACTCATGTATATGATTGATATAGTCACTTTTTTCACTAAGCACAGTTCATCTTTACCAGAAAAAAAGTGCCATAATGCCAGGGATTCTTATCAGGTTTATTCTTGCCTTTGTTTTGTGAAGATTAAGCAAGTTAACATACACAAAGCCCTTCAAACAGTAATAGAGCATTCAAGAAATGTCAGCTATTGTTATTCTTGTTGCTTTTTCTTTCTATGATAGTATGTCTATACATTCCCAAATATTCCCTAGTGAGGTGGGCTAGAGAAATCTCTTTCTTATCTACTCCTTTTTTATGAACCTCCCCTCAGTACCAAATTCTCCCTGAAGCAAGTAAAAGCTCTAACTGGAAAAACAGGATTCAAGTAAATTCTTTAGAGGATTTCACAATCAGATTTAGCTCAAGTAATGCATAATTCATCATACTGAGTTCATATTTTGGCTAAGACAGAAAGTCAGCTATTAGCCTTAATGATATTAAAACTTAAGTAGTAAAAATCACACTTTTATTTCTATTTAGCCCTTTATTGTCATGTCTGATTGTTTATTTGTTTAAGCTCATCTGCCTTATCACCTACAAAAATTAAATGTTTTGTTTATGATTTTTACTTTGTTTTAAATTTCACAATTGTTTTCCAGTTTTTTGAACCTAAACCCATGGATACACTTTTACATGCTATCAATTGTGATAAAAGGTGTAAAAAGAGGCAGCATAGAATTAAAAGATGGGTTTTGGAATCGGACAAAATTTAGATTTTCCATTAATCATGAGGCTTTAAGCACATTACTTATTCTCTTCTAGCTTCATTTTTTTCATTTGTAATATAGAGCCAGTAGTTCAGGCTTCATAGAGTTATTGTAAGGAATTAAATAATTTAAAATAAATGTGAAGGACCTTGTATATAGTAAGTTCTCAATGCTTGTAATTGTATACAAACTGTATAAAAATTGTTGAGGTGGGCAAAACCTCAGAGGTCATAAGAGTTGCCTTTAAACAGGGAGTTATTAGCCTCAGCAACTATTCTTTTAATAAAAGAATAAATGAAAATATAATACATATAGTTTCTTTAAGTACAGTTGTTTACCTGGCTCTTGTCCACTGATAATTATATCTAAGGACACACACATGTGTAAGTGGCTATGTACTTATATGTACATTTATATGTGCATTTATATATTCAACAGGTATATTATTGGTCTGTAGCTTCCTTTGAACACATTTAACGATACATTAGCTGAGTCTCTCCTGAACTCAAGATTAGCCAAGTATGTTCTCATTAAAACTCAAATTTTCTATGATCTAATGTTTTCCTACAGTTCTTAAAATACATATGAATGTATATTCTTAATCCATTATCTATTTGAATTTCAAAGTACTTTATGTTTAATTCTATCAAAGATTTAGAAAGAGCATCATCTTCACGTGACCATCCCTAAGTCATCAATTTCCAAATGCATTAATCATGGTTCAAAACATCTCCAAGCCCTGCACTGTTTACTTGGACAGTACCCAAACCTTTCCTGGTAAAAGTATATGAAAATCACCCAAGAATAGGAAAGCATCCAATTACTTCCATTTTGGTAAACATTGGTGTTTGATTTTATAGGGAGTATAAGATTGAGTAACCTACTTACGTTTAGCAAATAATATCTTGTCCTTTATATTAAATGATGCTACTGACTTATCTTCACAACCTGGGTGTTTGAATTGTTTTTCTAGTGTGGTAATAGATTACATAAACCATGGATATTCTTCTTTTTAAGTAAATTCTGCCCTGTTGGCTCTCCAACCCCTGCCATCTCCATTCCATTCTGTTCATGACCAAATATGACAGGGGTATCTGGGGTTAAGAATACACCACATATTCTCTAATAGATAAAATTTAACTGACCTATATTGAGCTCCTGACCCTGACTTCGTTAGGAGTTTATACTCATTAATGGAACTAACTGGTCTACTCTTAATTGATATCAATTAGGTTATTGAATAAATTGAATTATCCCTGATATGGTTTCAGTGCCCTGATGATCTCCAGAAAAGCATTGGCTACCAAGTGAAGTTGTACTGCTCACATCCCATCCCTCTGTATTCCTAATAATTGAGTTTGGAGGCTGAACCAAGATAGTCTTTGAGTCTCCTCAGTTTTTGTCTCTAATCAGTGTGTTTTTACATTGCATGTGTGTTAGCTGTTATTGCAGTTTGAATTATTCTAAGCTAGTTTCTTCTTTCCTATTTTCCTCATCACTCATAACTATGCTAAATACGTTTTATATGGATCACACTTCTGGGTTTTCCATGAAGTTGGTTGTCTCTATATCAATTTTCGCCTCCTTCTCCTTTTATTTTTTTAAACTTATCATCTGTTTTCCCTTTAAACATACTTTCCACTTTTTTTCTAAACTTTCGCTTAAGACAAATGATATTAGAATGGAATAAAGACAAAGGACAGGGAGCTATGCACCTACCTAACTCATCAGGAAAAAAAAAATTAATGTAGCCCGAGATCTGCTTTAGGAGATTCTTATTTCAACTCAGAGATCCACAGATGAACTTAAGCTATTTCAGGTCAACATGTAGTTCACATATTAAATAATAACATAATAATAAAGAATTTATATTAATATAATAATAGAAAAATACTCTAATGTAAATATTATAAATATTACAGTAAAATATATTCAAGTATATAATTGTATACTTATATATTAAAATGAACACTATATTAATATTGATTTATATAATAGAATTGAAATCATTATGATAAATAGTATAATAATAGTTTTATATTATTTATGTTATTACATAGTTTATTTTAATATTATCAATTCCCTTGTGTGATTAACCAATTCCAGACTCAATCTATTATGTTATTTTCTGTTTCATTGTGATGCCTGGCAAATCTGATTCAGGCAGGAGCAGTTATCCCATTACTTGATTAATTGATTTATTTATTCACCCAATTAATAGGCATTGAATACTCTTCTGTGTGCCCTATACTTTGCTAAAAACTGAGGACACAATTTAGAATTAGGCAGAAATGCACCTGCCCTTATGTAACTTGCATTCTCATGTAAGAGCAGTGTTAGGACAAAATTCTTTCCTCCCCTGGGGAGATAAAGTGAGTTATCTGATTGGTGAATCTGGGAGAAGGTCATCAGTACTCATATCTCAACCCTTCCATTTTTTCTTCTTCCGAGGCAACAACTTCCCTCTGAAAGCCCCTTCTGAAAGGTGACAGCCCAAATGTGGCATTAGATATTAGGAAACTCTCTGTTGCCACACAACTAAGCTATTTCCTTCCATTCAGTAATAAAGCTAACTTTTTTATCTCCAGGATTATCTTTGAATTATTTGTCTTATCTCTTAAGTGGTTTCAAACTCAGCTAGTAAAGAGGATTTCTCTTCATTGGGTTTCCTCAAACCCAACACTGACCTAGAGAAGAGAGAAGGGATTGATTCTAGATAAGGTGAGTGGCAGACATGGGTACTGGTCACTAATGTTTCTTGTTCTAACTTTCCAAACGCTAGAGTCAATTGCATGTTTTAGCTCCTTAATATTAAATCTGGCCACGTGCCTTTGCATTCACCAAAGAACCGAGGACATGTATGTCACTCCCACATGGATTATTCAAGAGCTGGCGTGTCACACCATTCTCTACCTTCTCTGCTCTGTTCTACCACGAATAAATACTGTAAAGGCATGCAGTAAAATGTGGCATCCAAGAACTATGGAGCACCCATCACAGCCCTGAATGCTTGTAACAAGCAGAACTGTCCTGACCTGCTTTGGGTCTGAAGTGTGAATGAGAAATTGACCTTTGATGTTTTTGTTTTGTTTTGTTTTGTAACATTTTTATTCAATACAATGCTTTCCTTTCCTTTTCTTTTCTTTTTTCCAGTATCATTTTGTATTTATTATTGGACAAGGATATCCAGAAATTACACCAGAAATTTAACTTAGGATATATGAACTCTACATGTGGTATACAAGTTTAATTTTTTTTTTTTTAATTTGAGCATAGTTGACACACAATGTCACATTAGTTTTAGGTATACAATATAGTGACTTAACATCTCTATGCCTTATGCTCACCACAAGTGTCACCATAAAACACTATTACAATATCACTGACTACATTCCCTATACTTTACCTTTTATTCCTGTGACTTATTCGTTCCACAAATGGAAGCCTGTATCTCCCTCTCTCCCTCACCCATTTTACCCATCCCTTTTCTCCCTTACCTCTGGCAACCATCAGTTTGTTCTCTGTATTTGTGGGTCTGTTTCTGCTATTTGTTTATTCATTTGTTTTTGTTTTTGTTGTTGTTGTTTTGTTTTATTTTTTTAGATTCCACATAGTAAAATCATATGGTATTTGAGCTTTGTTGTTTTAAGCCATTGAGATTTGGGGGTTATAAGTCATGGGTGCAAATGGTCAGATTAAGATATGTCTTTCTGAGGAAGGATAGTGATATTGAAGCTGACTCCAAGGATAAGAAAGAGCAGACCCCATACAAAGTAAAGAAAAGGTTTTAAGCACAAATTATAATTTTAAACATAAACTGAAGAAACAGTTGGCACAAAGGAACTGAGGAGGAAAAGAGTCCAGAATATTCAAGGAAATTATGGAATTCCAGCATGAACAGGGGTCAGAAAGGAGAAGACAGTGGCCCAGGTATTGCCCATGTCACCCATTCTGTTGTCTGACTACTGCCAAAGGCAAGGAAGAGAATTTCAGCCCCAGAAAGTCACATCTGTGACCATCATTGACCTGGGATATTATTCCATGCTCCTGATTTTTCTGTTCACTAAGGTGGAGACGAAGTGTTTAGGAGAAAAGCAGAGAAAGATAACTTCCTCAATTAAGTATCATCATTCTTTGGATCTATTATAAGCAAGATACCCTACTGAGCATGGATATGGTCACTAGGGGTAGAGTCAAGCTTTGTGGGGTCTGGCATGTGTATAATTTTCCAGGAGGGACCTCTTTAGGGTACTAAAAGTGAAATTTCATTAGTTTCATAATCAACTCATCTTTATGTGTTTTTGTGGTTTAAACCTGTGGTGGCTTCTCAGTGCCTCCTGTAGTAGAATAGTAGAGTAGGATATAGAGAATACAGAATTTTTAGCATAGATTGTTTAAATGGAAAAAGTGACTGCAATCCCCCTAATATTGCCCACTACTAGCGTCATTTTCTTTTGTCTTTTATATTTTCTATATACTTTGAAAATTCCTTTCTGTGTCAGATGCAAAAAAAATTAATTTTTTGGAGAATCACGTTCTTTCAAAAAGCAAAACAAAATTGCAAAATATATCCTACATCCTTTCATGATTTGACTTTAAATTGTGACTTTTCTTTTTGGTGGAAAAATAAATAAATATGATGAAAATATGCTATATCCATGCCAAAATTCCATGAATTTAGTTAGCTTAGAGAATGAACTTATGATATATCATAGTGTTTTTAGTCATTGTTTTATAATTAATTATCTAATGATAGAATTATGTCTTATAAGTGACAAGGAAGACTCAGCAAAACAGGCTGGCAACATTTTTTTTTTGAAGGAAAAGGCAATTTTTATTTTTTAAGTTAATTTTTAAAGTAATATATGTTCATAATTAAAATTTAAACAGTCAGAAAGATATAAAGTGGATTCCATTATCTAAAACATAACTAATATAAAGTGTCTTGACATCCTTCCAGAATTTTGTATTCACATATAGTCTTCATAAATCAAAAAATTCCATGCTGTGATAAATTGTCTTCAACTTACTCTTTTCAGATAACAGAATATTTTAGTTATATGTACATATTAGTGTATATATCTGCATATCTATGACTGTATCTATCTAGATGGATGGATGGATGGATGGATGAATGGATAGATGACAGATAGATATGCCAGCCTTCCTTTTAATCTTTTAGTATGGCAAGGCTGAAATATGTCTAACTATCCTCTAAGTAATTGACAATATGGATTATTTGTTTGTTTTGGTTGTTTCTTTTAAAATATTTTTTAATGTTTACTTATTTGAGAGAGACAGAGAGAGAGAGACAGAGAGAGAGAGAGAAGCAGAGAGGGAGGGAAACACAGAATCTGAAGCAGGCTCCAGGCTCTGAGCGCTGTCAGCACAAACCCCGACGCAGGGCTTGAACTCACAAACCTGAGCCGAAGTTGGTCGCTCAAGACTGAGACATCCAGGCGCTCCTCAGAACTCTTTTGACAGCAATAGGGAACCTCGGCACCAGATCACACTTAAAGGTAAACTATTCTTCCTGAATAGTCTTCTTGTCTTTATTTGTGGAGATTTTTCTTCTATATAATCTTTGAATATATTTCCATTTCTACATGTTCTATACCTCATGTACACTAATTGTATAATTGTTTGATATCCTTATCTTCCATATCTGACAGCTGTTTTTTCCCTTGGTGACATCCTCAAGCCTGAATATCATGTCACTGACCTGATAGTTTTGAGGTCTGAAATGTTTTGAGTAATACCCATTCTATTTTTTTGACCTCCTCTATGTAGCTTCTATTTTTGCAAGTGTTAGCTTTTCTTAACCTCTTCCCTGAGTTTTGCCAGTGCACTTTGTGCCTTCTAATACTGTCTTACTGATTTTTAAATTAAAAATTAATTAATTAGAAATTAAATTAAAAAATTTAATGAGTTAAAAGTGATTAAGATTTTTATATTTCTAAACTCATTATTTTTTAAGTAGCTCCTTTTGTTTCTAATTCTCTGAGGTACAAAGAAGTGTTTAGCTGAAATTTTATTTCCTAGAAAGTTCATGTTTCTCTAAAAGGTACTTTCATCTGCCCTTTAATAAAACTGATGTATCTTTCATCCTTTAATAAAACTGATGTATCTTTCATCCTTTTGTTTTTGTAGCACCGGTGCCAAAGTTCTGCTTTGGGTCTCTTTGGCTTATCATTCATCTTTGAACCAGCAGTTTTAACATGGCCTACTATTTACTAAAAAACAATCCAGGAATGGGTAGGTGTATGACCTGAGTCACCTCGCTTGTCATCTCTGAGCTCCTTCTCACCAAATTTGCTCTGTCTGCTGTGCTGGGGATATCTTTCTGCAGCAGATCTATGTGACTGCTGTTTACGTGACTTTCAGTGAAACATCTTATCACAGATTTCTTTTATTTGGTGATTTAGTGTTTAGCTTTTGTCAGCAGTACATGCCCAACCATCATATTCTTCACTTTTCTCGTGGCTATCCATACTTTCACTCCTTACTATTCTAAGTTAAAAAATCACCAGATGGACCCATTAGGCCCATTAGGATCCTTGCTTCCTTTGAGAGAAATCTATACTCTGCTGAAGCTCAGAGGTATATATTGGCTTTCAATGTCTTCTTCCATTTGATTCAAGCCCCACAGTATTTGATGGATGGTTGCAATTCATAGACTGTGTTTGGGGATTTTAACCAAGTTTCAGTGCAGGTAAAAATTTACATTTCCAAGTTTAAATTGTGTTCATCAGGTTTCTGGCATGGAAAGAGTTAGGAATTGAAATAATTGAAATAAACATGCCTTTATTCCACCATGTTTTACAGGAAATCCCCTTTCCCTTTTTAACTGTGTGACAACACAGTCTTTCAGGGAATTTATGTCAATCATATACATGTCAATCATAGAGTGGTTGCTGAAATTACTTCAAAAAACAATAGTATAAGTTACTGATGTCTACTATCTAAATTCTATATTTTTATTCCTAGTTGTGGGGATGCTCTGAATTTTCCCAACACTTAGAAAATCAACTTTCTGAGAATCAAAGTAATATATATTAATTGCTGAAAAATTAGAAATATATGTATATTATAAGAAAGAGAATTATTTTTTTTCATTTTTTATTGTTGTTACTTTACTTTTGAGAGAGAGAAAGACAGAGAGCAAACAGGGTAGGGGCAGAAAGAGAGGGAAACAGAATCCCAAATAGGTTCTGTGCCATCAGCACAGAGCCCAATGTGGGGCTCAAAATCACAAACTGTGAGATCATGACCTGAGCTAAGTCAGATGCTTAACTGACTGAAGCACCCAGCTTGCCCTGTAAGAAAGAGAATTTAAACCATATATAATTCCACTACACTATAATCAGTATATTTCATTTATTATACGATAGATATTTTCTTACATTTTAACATCTCCAAAATGAGGTTATGCCTCACAATTGGTAGCACACCATAATTTAATCAACAGAATTTTTTATTTATTATTGTTAAAAGAAATAATAGTGCATCATACTGCTGATACTGTCCTAGACTTGATGAATTCTGATATATTTTCTTCCAGATATATGTACTATTTTAAGTCAAAATTGGGATCATATTTATATACTTTTGTGGCCAACTCTAAATGAAATGCAACAATTAAGCCTTTTGTAGAATAAAGTGGTATCACAATATCATCATTCTTTAAAAATGTTGTACAATTTTATAATGGGTGATCTAAATACCTACATAATCTAAAAGAAAGACAAGAGAAGTATTTGTCTGAAGATCTGTAGGCCACTTACCTTCTCTAAGCCTCAGTTTTACTTATCTATAAAGTGAACTTACTAATATGCTTACCACCTAGGAAGTCAAGATGATTCAATGGAGTGCTTAGTTTAATGTACTACATGTTAAATACTCAATAAATGTGAGTCACCAGCATTACTGTTACTAGCTGCAGTATCATGAGTAATGGTCCTTCGGGGAATGGCCTCTTTGTACTTATTTCAAAAGACAAATGGCCAATTGTATTCTATTAAATTGACCTGCTTACCTCATGCCAGATACGAGCTAGGCACTGGGAATATACGGACAACCACAAGACTTACACAGGAGGACCCTCAATCAAACTGTTGACTTTCAGGATCTTGTTTATTTATTTTGTGTAAACAGATTTATATTTTTCTGACACTCATTGCTCTCAACTGGCCACAGGCCATATTTCTTCCATGCACTCTTTACTCACATATAATACTTGCCCGTCTCCTCACACACCCTTTGTCACCCTATTCCTGCAACTATATTATAATTCCTTCTTCATCTGTGATGCTTTTCCTTTTTTCTATCTCTAGAGGTCCAAATCTCTCCTAACCCAAAGAATATTTTAAAGTTAAGAAACAGGTTCCTTATCATTTACATTCTGTCCAAACAAAAACCAGGAACAAAAACTGGAAGCAAACCAGTTCACACAGGGTATTGGGCAACTCTCCTTGCATCCTTCTCAAATCCAACTACTTTGACGCATTACCTCTTCCTCCATACTCCCCAGAGCATTATTTGCAATATTTATGATCACATTCTGCATCACAGTATTTGTGTGCATGTCTCATTTGGCCTAGATTGTGAGGTCCTTGAGGGCAGAAATATTATATTATTTGTCTTTGTCTCCATAGCATCTGTAACATAACACATGCCTAATAAGTTTTTGAATTGGATTAATTTAGACACTTGACTCTTACGACCATTATCAGGGTTACTTATCCCTTGAAGTAAATCACTCCATTCTCTTATTTGAAAATAAAAACAATGTCTGATATTTTCATATAATGTCAGACAGTTTTCCAAGTCTTTCAATAAAATCAACCATCTCTTTGTGTTCCTTTCCTGGTCTTGTCCTTAGAAGCAAGCACTTAGCTATTCCTTTCCACAATTTGCTTCTCCATGTTTAAACAGCATGTGTTGTGATCTTTCTTAATTTTTCCCATGTTAATGATGTGGAATATGAGCATTGGTCTTTTTTACATGCCTCCCTGTCCCCCACACATATTTCACCTCTCTCCAAACTCTCAATATAGTTCAACTTAATTCCTGCTTGTTCTCTTGTCCCAACCCTCTTGTTCCAATCTGGACTGTCATTCTTGAGGTTCTGGGATGTCCCTTTATCATCATGTTGGCTGTTCCCTTTGGTCCTCTCCTGTGTTAGTTTCCATGTTTCCTGGATCCCAGATATTTTTACCTTGGGTTTATTCCCTACTTTGGTGCATCCTAGCTTTAGCAGTTTTTCAAGAAATGCTCTATCAGAAATAATATTTACTTTTTTCAGGGAAAGTGATTGCAAGTTTCACTTAGAATAGAATTTCAGGTTAGATGTGATTATCCCTCAGAATTTGGAAGGCACCACCTGCCATAAGAGGTACAGGTAAAGGGTCTCTTGGCATGTGTGAAAGGCAAAATACTGTTTGCCTGTGGGTTGCAAGATACAAAATCAGGTGGGGTAACTGGAGAGGCAACGCCAGAGGTGAGAGGGGAAGGGACAGGGATGAAATGAAAGCTAGGCAGGTTTTCCAAATCATCATTGATTCAAACATGACAGAACATGGTAGGAAAGCCTACTGAGAGCAAAAGGATTGGAAATAAAGACTGTTATATGGAGCCAGAAAATGAAATGTCCTGAGACAAAAAATAAATAAACTAGATTATCTCCATCCACTTTCACTGTGGTGCCAGCAGCTGTCGGAGAGGGAGTCTTTTCAATGGTTGACCACAATCTTGACACCTGGACACTTTCCATCCCAATTTCATTTTCTTAGATGAGGTTAGCTCAGCTCTCATGAATTCCCATATGACCCCAAAATATAAAATGCAATTGCACCACAAAGAAAAGCCATTCACATTTTCTTAGAATTGAGAATCTTTTCAATCCAGAAAATAAGGCCAAGAGCACAATGGCTCAAATGCTCTCTAAAATCATCTTGCTGAAGAGAGACCTTTAGTTCTACATCATTAGGCGGCTGCTATCTCTGAAATAGGAAGGTTAGGCATGTTGGCCAGGCCAGCAGCAACCTAGCTGGCTACTAAGAAGCCTGAACAGCCATCAAATACAGTATTCTACAAGGATACAAAATTCCATTGGAATCAATACCAGCAAATGAGTGTGCAACCATGTTTTCTATTACACACTGCTCCATGCTGCTGGAAAGTTTCTCTTCAGCCTTGGTATTAATACACTCCTTGGACTTTTATGCAGTAACTGTGAACCTGCAGGATCATTCCCTAAATAGTGCTTTAATGTACTCTTCCCATACACAGTGTAACAAAGTTTCCTACTAATGGACACCTGATGATATTAGTAGGCCAAGACTATCAACTATTGCTACTCAGTATGCTTACTACCTCTCTTGCCTTTTCCAAAACAGATGGGCTACATACATATCTGCTCCAGGAAAGGAAAACTCTTGTCACATGCAGATTCTTCATGTAAAGCATTTTGCTTAGAAATAATACTTATTTGAGGTTTGGGTGTTTATGATGCTAAAAAGGTATTGAGGAAAAAAGTACATCCCTTTGTGTCTCAAGCAAGATAAAGAAAAGTCTGGAGGGGGGTTACAAAAGAATGAACATTCTCCTGCCACCCAACTCACCCTTTGCTGAAAAGGTTACAGGTTTTTCCTACAGACCTGGATTCACAAAGCATGGTCCACTCAGAAGCATCAGATCACCAGGGATCCTACTAGAAATTCAGAATCTCAGGCCCTGTCTCTCCTCAATCAGAATTTTCATGTTTAACAAGATCCCTAGGTGGTTTGTATAAATATTAAAACTTAAGAAGCACCTGCCTATAGGGATGTTACATAAATATTAGGAGGCACAGGATGTCAGTAAGTTTATTGACTAGTGTTACCTTTGATCATTTGGATCAAGTGGTATCTATCAGGTTTCTCCACTATAAAGTTACTTATTTTCCTGTTGTAATTAATAAGCATTTTGTGCTGAGATACTTTGAAACCACACAAATATCCTATTTCTCTTCACATTTTTGCCCACTATTTTTAACAACCATTGATGACACTTGACTGCAACAATTATTACTATAGTATTGACCAAGTGGTGATTTTTACAAATTTTAAGAGACTGTTTTTAAACATTTTTAGAATACACATTTCCCCCACACCTAGTTTCCCCTATTACTATCATCTTACATTAATATACTTGTTATAATTAATGAGCCAACACTGTTCCTTTATTATTAACTAAGGTCCACAGTTCATTTAGATTTCCTTTTAGATTTCCTTAGTTCTACCTTTTGTCCTTTTCTATTCCAGAATCCCACCTAGATTGCCGCATTACATTTAGTTAGGTCTCCTCAAGCCCCTCTTAGTTCGACGGTTTCTCAGACATCAGTTTTGGAGCACTTCCTTACTTTTTAGCATCAAAAAATATTTCAAGTCTTCTAATGTACTTTCCTGATCCCAGACGTTAATTAGGCATTTTTTTGAGAAGTCTGGGTCCTTTAATTGTTGAATGGAATTTAGAAATCGAGGTGTGGGGCATAGTGTTATTTTTGCTACTGGGATGTCATTATCTCTAGCCTCCCTCAGTGCCAGAGCCAGAAAATATGGATGTATTCTAACCCATACATGCATGCACACCTATATTTCCATGCATACTAAGAGCCATGAGTTTATACTGACATACCTGATTCCAATCCAATGACAGTGTTCTTTTTAGCCTTTCCCTTTTACTAATTTTTTCTCTGACAAAAACGTAGCTTTCATTATCATATTATTATATGTACTTATTTATTCATTCCTAGAATACACAAATAAGCTGCAGAAATGCTAATCCATATCTCTATGAACAACAAATTTACTAACTAGGGCACAATTTCTGTATAGTTCTTACTATTTAGCCTTATGGTATCTAGTTGAAATATGGTTTTCCAAGATTACTTAGAAATTTTCTTTCCCACCCTCTTTCTTGTAGTTATGTGGTTAATTTGTAATACAGTTAAGTTTATTTGTTAATGCCATATTCCATATTGGGTTCCAGGTAAGAGGAATGTTTTGACTATGGAAGGATTCCACTTTCAGAAGAGCTAAAATGTTGATTATCAATATTTAAAAATTTCCGTCTCAATACAATCCAAAGAAGCAAAGTAGGAGCTAGTCCAGAAAAGAAAGGCATTCCTAATTAAGGCTTCTTTCAAAACAATGGTGTGCCTTCTCTAGGTAACTGAATGGCATTTCTTAATGGCATTTCTTAATGGCAAATCTCTCTTCTATGAGTAAAAATTATGTACATAATTTAATCTCTCACCCTCCTTACCAAATGGGAGATGGCTTAATAGCTCTCTAGAAACAAGTAAACAGTTTTGTAGATACTTAAATGTTGGTTCTAGTTGCTTCTGAAGGAGCCAGTTATGTAATAGCCCTTCTCACAATTTGATAGTTTTTTTTTTCTCTATTATGTGGGATACCCCAGTGTTTTTAATAGTTAATGCCGTTCCAAAATTTGAATGGCTTAAACTGATACATTTTTTTACCTCAATTACATAGTCCATACTGGATGTGTAGCCCCATTAGGTGGCTTTTCTCTGAGCAGTGACTCAGGACTCAGGTGTGCCACTTCTCTTTGGTCCTTGGAGCCTTCTCTGCACAGGGACCAAATGAAAAAATGCAAGTAGAGTATGGCACAGGAGAGGGATTCATTGGTCAGGTCTGTAAGTGGAATCTATCACCTCTGCACACATGCCACTGGCAGAACCCAGTTATGTGAGCTTGCCCAACTGTAGGGAGGATGAGAGGTGAGTGATGCACAACTGTGAGGAGGATGGGAGGTGAAAGCTACTGAGTCGCCACAGGAGAGAAGCAACAGCTTGATGATCAGCCAACCTGCTCTGCCATAAGCAGTAAACGCCCATCTAATACATTCCTATCTTTGCTTAAACTCATTTGATTTGACATTTGTCACTTGCAACCAAATGCACAGACTAATACACATCTTCAGCATAGTAATAGTAACAAAGTTTGGACAAAGAGAAGTTCTAAATCTCTTAAGTAAGCATTCAGGTAATTGCAGTATAGATTTCATTGTTCATTGTTGTAAGAAAATAAGAACAAAGACCCAGAACACACAGTAAGAGATGAAAAAAATAGTAAACATACACCAAAAAAAATGTCACAATATCCAGCAAAATATTAAGGCACTGTCATTTTGTTAAGAGTTAAACTTTTTCTCTAGCCACTGACATGCAGTACTGTCTTACAGAGCAACTGATTTCCTTATCACTTTCTATCAAGGTCTAAATTTAAGCATTCAGAGGCTTTATAAACTCTTCTCAGTTATTCTTCATAAATCTTTTCGTAGACCAAAGGTTCTTAGATTTGGCCATGCATCAAAGTAACATGGATATCCAGGCCAAAACCCAGATACCATCAATCATTAATCTAGGTTAGGGCCTGTATATCTGTATTTATTTAACGTCACAGGTAATTCTGATGCACAACTAATCTGGAGAACCTCTGTCATAGGGTGTAGGAATAGATGTGAATCTTATCTCAGGAACAACCACATGTTTCCCATCATTACCCAAGTTAAACTTGGAATGCAAATAAATATAATATTGGGTTATAAAGATCACACGGAAGATGTCCAAAAATACTATTAATTTCCATAAGATAGATGGTAGACACTATGAATTTAGAGATGTCCCTGGCTGACCTGGGCTGTGCAGCCTGCATGGGGCAAAGTTATTTGACCTGGACTCTGGTAAAAAGGTGTAATCTGATAAGGAAAGGGCAGAAGAGGCCATTCTAGACAGATGGAAGCAGTAAGAACAAAGTTACAGTTGGGAAAACACCAGGGAGAATCAGGGATAAAGCACAAGCTCAGTGTGGCTGGAGCAGAAATGATGAAGGAAAAATATGAGGTAACATAACTAGATGCTAAACTGTGCACTGTGAGCTTAAAGCGCTATGGAAATTCCAAAAAGAAAGTCATTTGGTTAGAACAGCCAAGAAGACTTCGTGAAGAATGCAGAACTTGAGCTAGGTTGTGAAAGACAAGTAGTACTCCGTCAACCAGAGAGAAGAAGGGGGGAAATTATTTTTATTTTGATGTTTCTTAAAACCCAGCAGACAAAATGAAATACTATATGACTGACTATTCTATTTTTTATACATGTTCTAGGGTCTTATGTATATAGTTTAACACTATTGTAAATGTTTACTAATTGTTGTTTACTAAATGTTGGTGTACCACATAGGACTTGAATTGGCTTTTAAGAAACACATGTTATAAAAAAGTGCAGTATGGCAGGATTTTGGAAGCCATTCTGGAACTGAATAGGGCTATGTGGGATAGGAGACACCTGAGAATCCATTTTTTATAACTAAAATAAGGAAAATATACAAACAAAAAGAGGCATTAGAGAAAGGGAGAGATTGAACACAAATGGATAAGCATGTAAGCATACGTATATTTAACATAATTGATTTATGTCAGCCAAAATTATGTCTCAGAACTTCCTGGAAATTAAAGCAAAAAGAGAAACACGATCATGTACATGATTCTCAATATCCATGAAAACATCCAAGAAGTTACACTAATCTTTCATGGGAAGGAAAATTTAGCCTCCAACTAGCAGAAGAACTATGTCAACTGTGTTTTAAATATTGAACAATGTACACACCAGTGGATTTTTATGTGTGCTCTTTAGTGGAACCACAGAAGATAAGCAAATCTCAGAAGTTGCCCAGTGGGTAGAACCATTTCAGCCTCTTTAGTGAGCTTCATGACACATCAATTGCTGTCCATGGAGAGCCAAAGCAAACTTGATTTTCACAAGATTTTCCCTACCTAAAGGCCCTAAAACTCTGGAGGAACCATGATCATCAGAAAGGAATGTTTCTGATGTGTCTATACAAAGTTGGTTCAGCTGCTTTGATTTAATTAGCAACCAGTCAATTCAATCAATTAACAATGTGATTCTATGAAAAACATTCCATCAAAATTCAGTAATATGAAAGTGAAAGAGCCCACTAATATCCTAGATCCTTATCTATTCAGATGGCTGTGTAGACCATGCAAAGACACAGCTTTTTTCTTCTTCCTGTTTTTTCAGACACAGTTCTGAGTATCCCCGGGCAGTGGCTAATTATCTGAGGATAATGGTTTACATCTGCATATGTCTTCAGAACTTCACAAATATAACCATCTTGTGAGGTTGTGTTGGTACCTATGAAATAGGAGTTTCATGACTTGACCAAAGTCTAACATCTAGTTATTAATAGAAGAGGAAGAAGTATGGTGTTATATAAAGAACTTTGGAGTCGTGGTAAACAAGGGCATGTTGTCCAAATCCTGCATTTACTCGCTGAGTGGTTTGATGTAATCCACCTAGTTCCAAATTCTTGATTCTACACTTTCAACTTTGGTCTCTAACTTTGACCTCTCCCAGAGTTAGTGTTTATTTTCATTCTCACTTGAAATTCTGTCCTTGGCTCTATTCTTACTGTTTTCAACTGAGCCAATTCCTATAGTTTTAGCATCTTTCGTTGTCTTGGATCAGGACCCTTTTCTAGCTCCAGCAATACAGAACACAGCCCTTAGATTTGCCCTTGACTGGACCAGTCCAAACTATCCACAAGGCATCCACACACACAACTCAGGCAGCTCCACAGGTAATAAGGACTAGAGCAGGACTTAGATCAAATGGTGGGGTACAGGGGAAGGCCTGGACAGCAAAGAGAATTAAGCTGCATGTATATAATGTACATTGAAACATAACAAAGACAATATAGGTGTCTTACCCTGGGACAACAATGTGGTTAGATGGGTTTCAAGTGAGATTCTATGCTTAACATATCATAAGCAAATATAAATGCAAAACTCTCTCCATTTCTGTTTACCTCTTCAAATTATTAACAAACAAATCATTTTCCACCATAGGGAAGTACATATTTAAAACCAGGCTATCAATTTCCCTGTGTAAATAAAACCACGTGGAATTCAGCCTCTTATTACAGTATTGCAGTCCTACCCCCCCCCACCATTGACAAGATCAGATTTAGAGTATCTTTAATTAAAGTGCTATCAATAAATAAATAGACTGAGTGACACTGGATGGTAGCAGAGACAATTAAAACAAAGTTACTTGGTGTCCTATTTATCTGTCATACGGGCTGATTTATAAGCTTCCTACAAGAAGTAATTTAATGACTCTTTAATAGAAGGAGGCTTGACAAAATACCAGCAGATGGTATTGTGGGTAATGACCCAGGCTATAATGATTTTAGTAATGACTTGTCTTATCTATTTACCTGTACTCAAACAAAGGCTGAACTATGCACGAATACATGCATACACATTGCCTTCCGGTGGACTAGGCTGCCTAAAAGCCATTTAATAGAGAAAATGTAAATATAATTAAGCAATTAAAGTATATAAAACTCAAGAAAGGTGCCAAACTGGAGAATGTAGTACTAGTAGTAATTGATGATGATGGTGATGATGATGATGATACAATGCAAACAAAAACAACTTAGTACTTCCATTCTCACTTGCCTTGGCTTTCCATCAAAAGATATATGTCGCCTCCCTTGAGTATAAGCCTTTTAATCACTCCCAGCAAGTTTAAAAGAGATCCTGAGTTATCTACTGCCAAAAGGGATGAATAGAAATGGCTTATTTCCTTCAAGTAGCCCTTTGGCATGCATACACAACACAGGCAACTCTACAAGTGGTAAGGACTTGCACAGGATTCATACCAAATGAAATCTCTTCCACTGATTAATTTATCTTGTCTCAATTACAGATCCTGAGGCTACCGCCACATCCTGAATGGCTTCCCCTGATCTTGCAGGGATAAATGTATGACTGGGAACTTTCCTTAGAGGGAATTATGCAATGGCATGCTATCTACTGTTTCATTTTAAGTATTGGTGGTGTATGAGGACCAGAAGTCTAGATGCAAGCCAGAGGATCAGTCAGGAGCAGGAGGCCAGGGCATAAGAAAGAAAATCTACAATGATCTGATCCTGTGGCAGTCCTAGACAATAGGATCAAGGAGCTTCAAGACCTAGTCTCTCTTATGCCGTCAGCTTTGGGCACCACCTATGTCTAGTCTCTATGGGTGGAGATAGTGCATTGTTTCATGGGAGTTGAGCTCACCTCTGACCTCTACTCCTGGTGCCCCAGACAGTACTACTTGCCTCTGGCCATAATGAGAAGGTCCGTGAGATCATTTCTGGGCAAGTTTTCCATGGAACAGAGACCGGGTCCACTGGGGCTAATATGTGAGGGAAATTTTAGGGCCCTGTTTCCTAAGAGAGCTGGAAAAGACATTACCAGGTACTGAGAAGAATAGCCTGTGGGCTTTTTAAGTAAAATTAAAGAGGGAAGGCAAAATGAGAATTTTCCCAGGAAAACTTGACTTGGCATACTTTCTGTGGGTGGAGAGGCAGACACCAGCGCTGACCTTGCTGGCCGTCTTTGGATAAAGTCAGGAAATAAGCAGAGCTAGTCATCTGGGCTCTTGCTAAACACCCTCAGTCGGCACTCCCTTGGCTTCCACTGCGACCCATTCTAGGTTTGCCCTCCCTGGGGGTATCCCATCCTGCAAAATTTACAAGCTGGTTTTCTAAGCTGTCCAAACAGTAGCCACTAGCCACATGTGTCTAGTGAGCATTTGAAATGTAGTTTGTTGGAGTTGAAATATGCTATGAAATGTAAAATATATAACAGATTTCAAAGACTCGGTACAAAAAAGAATATAAAATACCATCTAGATGTTTTTATATTGATTACATGTTGAAATGAAACTACTTTGGATATATTAGGTTAAATAAAATATATTATTAAAATTAAACTGTTTCTGTTTGCCCTTCTTTAAAATGTGGTTACCATAAATTTTAAGATTACATTTGTGGCTTGCATTTGTGGCTCACATCATATTTCCTTGTGACCACACGGTTTTCTATCCTCAGGGCTTTTATGTCTAATATGGTCAATTTAGCCATGACAATGACAAGGGTGAGTTTTCTCAAATAGTATACTTGCGTTTAAAAGAGTTAATGTAGACAAGTATGTGAGTGAATAGGTAATTCCCTTGTCCTGGAATGTGCTTCCTTCTTCCTCATTCTGGAAACTCTTATTCATCTGTCATGACCCAGATCAAATGTCTCCTCCACCAGGAAGATTTCTTTAACTCTCCCAAGTAGAGGTAGTCCCTTCTGTGTTGTTTCAGCATTCCATGCAAATCTTTACCAGAGCACTCTAAATCATGCCATCATGTACCTTAATTTGCATGTCTTCCTTTCTAAGTTGTGAACTCCTTCAGAGTAAGGATTTGAAAATAATAATGCCATAGTAGTCATACTAAAAGTGTTTTCTGATACCTTAACTTATTCATTTATAAATTTATTCATTCATCCTAAAATCAAGGCTTCTGGGCCATTTAATCAGCAGCAGGGATCTGCCCAGACTCTTTGTTCTTCAAATAGCCCATAATTATAGACTTTGAAGTGAGTTTTCCCCCAATGAATTGCCATTCCAGCTCCTTCCAATAAATTTACCTAGAAATAACTATATTTATGATAACTGAATACAGAGTTATACCCATGTCCTTTGACTACCTATGTAAGTGTCCTGGGTTTATCTCTTTCTAGAAGTTACACATAATTCTACCTAGGCCAACTTTGTCCCCTGTTCCTGCACTGTTTCTTACTCTCTTTCTTTCTAGTGTGATTCTCAAAGTTCTATTGTAAACTATCTCCTTACCTCAGCCCTGTCAATACTCTCCTGCTTTGTATTATTTATTACATTGTTTGGGTGTTGACTCTCCCCAAAGCCAGTGAAATATGGGATTCATTAAGAAGATTATGAAACATGCTCCAAAGACTTAATGATTTGGCAAGGATTATATCTTCTCCTCTTTTCCCACTGCTGTCAATCAAAGGGCTGATAAGACAGCCTTCTAAAACATCCAAACCAGGTTGTCAATTTGGTCCTGCCTGTGACTTTTTTAGTCATTGTCACATGGAGTGCTGTCCTGTGTGTTGGAAAAGAAGTTATGACTTTGCTTAACTAATTGGAAGTATCTTCCTTCTGCATAAACATGCCATGGAATACCAAAGAACAGATCATGTTTCTGCAGCCAGCATCCCTTTTCTAAAGTTTGCTGCATAAGTAACCCATATCACTTGGCTTTTGAAAAAGTAGGTTCCAGTCTTTGTAAAGGGTTGCTACAAAATAGGAAGTAGCCTCAGAGTTCTTGTGAAAGGTACACAGTCAAAACTCTATTTCAATTATTACTGAGGTAGTAAAAAGAAGTAGGATTGCCAAACAATTATCATTAAGTTAGCAAAAAAACAAACTAAAGGCCATTTTGAAGTGTTAAACTTTCTTTGGTCTTGAGAAGGTAGTGACAAGACACTTAATTTGACTCTCAAAGGAGAAAGAAAAGCTAATTGATGCATGTCTTCATGTTTTAAAAATGAGATTGCACAACTGTGGAAACTTAGTTCCTAGCTTGCTTGCCTAATTTCTATTTCTCAGGTCCACTGGGATAGTTTAAAGATAAAAAATGTGGTCTGTCTGGAAGGCTCCCAGCCCTCCCACTTTGCCTGAAGAACATCTACCACTTCCTTTCTCAGCTTGGATGCCACTCCTACTGAAAAGTCTTCTCTGATGTCCCAAGATGGAGAAAGAAGTGTGTTTAGTTCTGAGCACAGTGCCACATGGGCATTCAAGAAATGTTTGTTGAGTGAAGGAATGAGTGGTAGCAGGTTGTACACAAAAAATACTTGACCTGGAGCTAAGTTTTAGCTCTGCCACTTATCAACACCATTAACTTTTCTGAGGCTTGTGTGCTCATCTGTAAAACAAGGGAGATAATGGCATCTATTTCATAGACCTTTCTGAGAGCAAGTAAGTTTATGTGTGCAAAAGCATTTTGTAAACAGAAATGTCTTAACAATTTCCTTTTACCTACATATTTGCAATGAGAACTTAAATATAATGCAACATCTTGGCATGTGAGCCAAAATTATCTGGGAAGAAGGTTGGAGAGCCTGCCAATCATATTCTCTGCTAAATGCAGTTCCACAGTGGACTTCATGCAATCCATGGCTAATATGGAGAGAATTCCTTCTGGGAAATCCAGGCAGCCCAGCCCAGGGGTCTTAGAAGTCATAGAAACAGAGCAGCAGGAGTTGGGAAAAAAGGATGGTTTCATGCCTCTCATCACCTGTGACTCTGTCCACAGTGAGTATTGACTAAGTTTTGAGACCTGTGTTCAGTAGGGGAGCCCTGAATACTGTTCAAATGTCCAATGTTTTGATAGTTTTGCCAAATGATTTGGTAGAGTATGAAGTTAAGTGTATCATCTGGCCTGCCCAGGGAGTAGTTTCTAGCAAAGTCAGAAGAATGAAAGAGATGCATACAGAAACTGTGTTCACTTGCTTCTTCATTAAGCATAGCATATAGAATAAGCTAAGAAAGAGAACTGACTGTGAAGAAAAGGAGAAGGAAAATCAATCAGGAAAAACTGGATTTGCATGTTGCACCAAGGGGCTTGTGGTTGGATACTTTTTAAAAGTTGTTGATCACATTTCAATTATCAGTAGTTATGAAGTAGAACTGACTTGTAGAGCAGATCTTAGTATGAAGACAGCCAAAGAAAGAAAACCAAGCCAACATTCCTCACCCAAATCTGCTTAGTTGTGTGCATGACCCTGGCAAGTTATTTAACCTCTCATGCCCCAGCATCCTTATATGAAAGATGAAAGGTCAACATAAGCAAATCCAGTAAAGTCAACCATTGAATCTTAAGGATAAGGGATTAAGTTCTCTCAAGTTAGTGTAGTTGCCATAAGAGTCTTTGTGATTATCTGTTACAAGGAATAGATTATACAAAAGATTTGTAAGGAGGAACAGTATATTTTACACGCAGCTGAGAAAAGAAAAGGAAGAGCAGAATTACATGAGGACAAGAACAGGGTGAAAAGTCCAAGAATGGGGCAACATTTTGTTTCTCTTGGACAGCAGGGATATCTGTATCTTTGCCTCTCTTTGTATCTATTTTGATCAGCCTCCTTTGCTTTCACCTGGTCCAACACGGCATCTTAGGTAATCCACCATCAGTACTTTCTAACACTCAGGAACATTGGCTCAGATGCCTCTTCTTTGATCTAATCAGTTATGGCCATTAAATACAGGATATCATGGTATTTTTTATTTAATTTAATTTTTCTTGTGAGAGAAAGTGCAAGTGGGGGAGGGGCCAAGGGAGAGGGAGAATCTTAATCAGGCTCTACACCCAGTGTGGGAGTCCAACGTGGGCTTGATCTCATGACTAGGAGATCATGACCCGAGCCAAAATCAAGAGTCAGACATTTAACCAACTGAGCCACCCAGACACCCCTGGTTGGTCCTGGGGCCATAAGATAGAGGGTAGTAGGGCTTGGAGTACAGGCAGAGTTTTTAAAAAGAGGATGGAAGCAGACATACAAGTCATTTTAGTTGCCAAATCTAGTCTTTAAGAGCAGTTTTGGGCTTATGAATGGTGCTGGTTTTTTGGAAGGAGGCATGGACTTAGGAGGAACATGAGGAATATGGTTTTCTTTATTTAGGAATAAGTCCAATAAAACAGAAAACCAGGATTGACCAAAATGTGATACATCTCCTCCGTTTTCTTGTGTCTCCCCTTAATAGGAAATGATGATCTCAGTCATCTATGAGTCACAAAGGGAAAGGAAACTCTTCAAGTGGTCCTTTAATTGTGGTTTAGGAAAAACGCCTTACAAAAAATCTGTACCTGATTTTCCCCTTACCTACTGGTGAACTCAGCTGTACTCAGTACTTAGCACCAGTAACCAAAATACTAATCTACTCTTATATTTTAAATGTCCTTTAATTGTCCTGTGCATTGCTTCTGCTTACCCACTGCCAAGTAGATTGCAAGATTCATGACAAAAGTACAATAAATGGCCCTGCCCCATACTGTGGTCCACTTACCTTCTTTTCTCACACCTGCCCCCATCTTTCGCCACAAAGAGCCTTAGCCACATGGAGAATACATTCACCTCAATCCATATTTCTCCCCAAAACAATCACCCTTTGGCTACCCTGTGGATCAAGAGAAACAGAGCCATAGGATAGCTCACTCTTTAGAGGACAGATTGGGGAAGAGGACTGAGCAAGCCTTGAGAACTGGCTTTAGCATCTCATGTTCCAGAGCAGTATAGAAATGGGGGAGGTTTGGTGGAGGGAGCACCCCCCTGGACCCCCTACGCTTTTCACAGGACTCTGACCCAGGCAGATCTTTGGCATTGGGACTTTTAAACTCAAGGCAGGGAAGGAATCTGGCACTTGTATAGAGGTCATTGGCCCTATGGGACTTGGAGTCTCTGGATTTTTGCTCATGTGCTGTCAAGCAAGAATGGAAAGGATCATTCAGCGATACCATTATAGCTTCAAAAGAGTATTTCCTGGATGGATTTCAGCCATTATTATATAGTACCCCAAAGATGTGATGTCTCTTCAATGCCAGAAGTTTAACATATTTGAAATCAAATTCATCATCTTGTTTCTTAAACTTTTTCCTCCTTCTGCTTCCCTTGACTATCTTATCCCTGCAAAGAGTATCACAGTTTTCCCAGTAACTTTGATTTCATATCTCTTTGGGTTCTCTCTTTCACCAACTCTCTAACATTGCATGCTGTCACCAAGTCCCCTTGATTATTCCCCTCTTTTACATCAAATACCTCTCCTCTTTCCTGTCCTTTGCTGCAGAGATGTAGTTCTGGCCCTTATTACTTCCTGTCTAGACCATTACAATAAATTCCAGTCAATTTTCCAGTTGTTTCCAACCTAAACAATAACAATACTTCTGTCTTTATCTCAGGATACAAATCTGTTCACATCACTTCCCTTCTTAAAAAGCTTCAGTGCCTTCCCATTGACCAAGAATGCATCCCAACCCCTTAATCTGTTATTAAAGTCCTCTATAATCCAGCCCCAGCCAAGCTCTAGATAGCATTTGCTTTAGTTTTTTTAGGGTGGTTTTTATTATTATAAAAATTACTCCGGGTAATTGTAAAAATTTATGTAAAAAACATGAAAAATGATATAAATCTTAATTTTACCATTCAAAGATATTTTGGTCTATATACATATGTCCTTTACAAAAGTGGAAATATCCTGTTTTTACTGCTAGTATATTGGTAGCATTTTTTCATATTTGAAAATAATTCTTAATTATTTTAATACCATTTGCAACACTGACTCAAATATACATGAATTGTTTTTATTATGTAATAAATCTGTGCTTATGTAAAAGTGTATAAAACTTACAAAGCACAAATAAGCAAACAAGTAAATTTATTCCATACTTAGATAACATAAAACTAATAATTATTGTCATCTTAAAATATATAGTTATTGCTTATTTTCTTTAATGATTACATAATGACATTTACCTGAAGTTATCTTTTCTTTCCTTTTCTCTAGTGATTTAGAAGGTTTACATCATTTTTCCTTCTAGCATTGACAAAAATGTTAACATGTATTTTAAAAATACAATAGAACTTAGTTTCCCTAGCTATTAGTGTGAAGAATGAAAAGCATTCATTTTCCAAGTATATGATAAGACATGATATTACTTTATCATTCTTTGATTTTCTTATCAGTTTCCAGTTATTGTTGATTTAATCTGAATTTTTAGACTGAATTATTATTAGGTTATTTTTTGCTTACTTTGAATCTTTTATTTTAAAGCTTAATTTTAATTTTCAAAATATTTCATCACTAAGAAATAATTATTGATATTCAAATGGTTTTATTGCTCAAAATTAATCTTTTTTTATGTTTATTTATTTATTTTGAGAGAGAGAGAGTGAGCATGAATGGGGAAGAGGCAGAGAAGGAGACAAAGAATCCCAAGCAGGTTCCACACTGTCAGCACAGAGCCTGATGCAAGGCTCGAACCCACCAACTGTGAGATTATGACCCGAGCTGAAACCAAGAGTCGGATGCTTAACTAGCTGAGCCACCCAGGCACCCCAAAATTAATCTTTTTAACTATGACTTTATTATTCTTGAGTTTATTATTTTGTTTTAACTGTCAATATCCATTGTCTCCCCAGGATGTTTGTTTGGGAAAGGTATACTGATGAGTCTCCTAGCCCCTGCAGATATGAAATATCTCTCACTTGACCAAACACATTCCATTTGCCAAACACATTGTGAGTATAGAATTCTTGTGTAGCAATGTTTCAGAATCCAAAACCCTTTTGCTCATTCTCCATTCTTAGTGTCTTTAGTATTTTGGAAAAGTATGATGCCAACCCTATCTTAGCTCTTTTTTAGCCAACTTGTTTCAATTAGCTTCTGTGTTTTAAATTTCTTTATCTTTGATTTTTAAAAATTTCAGCAAGATATTTCTAGGCGTTAGTATATTTCCATTAAATTTGCCTGATAATTGGTGAATCATCTCAGTCAAAAAACCTGGATCTTTCTTCAGTCAGAAAAAATTTCTTTCTTTACTTCTTATTCTTTCTGTTCTTTTATTCTGTGCCTTACTGATTTCCATTCTATCATATGTAGCTTTTTTCCTAAATATGTGTTCAATTTTTTTTTCTCTCTCAAGAATTCCATTTTTTTATCCTATAGGTTCTTAGAGAAATTTTCAAAGTTTAAAATATCATTATTCAGTTCTCAAACTATTCAATCAACTTTTCACTGCCTCCTTTTAATTAAGCATTTTTAAAAGTTCCCATGAAATCTTTCATGAGCTCAGAATATTTAGTTTTCACAACTGCCTGCTCACTTTTTATACCTGTGACAACTTCTTGAATCATCTTAGTAATAGGAATAAGAACATTGCTAAATTTTTCTTCATCCACTTAAAGAAAGGTGGTCTTATCCTTTTGAATACATTATCGTTTTGATGTGTTTGGTGACATTCCTTATTTATACCCTTTGATAGATGAAGAAAAGAAATCAATTTTACCTGCCCTTTGCTAGAACAGAAGAAGCCCAAGGAGGTAGAACTTACTCCAATTTTTCAGGATAAAACTTTTGATCTTCTGGATTTTGTTTCTTGTGGCTTCTTACCCCCAGCCTGCCATTCTTCCGAATTAGCAGCCCATCAATACCCTCTACTAGTCTCTGCTAATTTCTTCCTTTCCAAGTAGAGGACACTTGCTGTTTATAAGAAGGGAAGATTTAGGTCATTATTCTATACTTTAGTCTAGTCTATAATTTTTGGACTTTATGTAGTGGAAATTTTTTCACATTTTAAAAATGTGAATTTCATAGTTTCTAGTTTTCACACATTTATGCATGACCTTGGCCATTTTATTGGAATCTGGTGATAAGGGAGTTGGATATTTCTGCTAATGCCACCATCTTTCCAAAACATTCCTTTCTGTTATTTTTTCTTTTCTCTTCCCATTATATTTTCCACAAATGTCTTCACTATATACCCTATGGTTCCCGGAAACTGTGCATTTTCTCATGCTGTTACCTTCTCCTAGAAGTTCTTTCTTGGCATCTTTTCTCAATCCATTTCTTCCTACTGAAATAACCAAGACTCAAGAACTTTTCAATGAGGAGGAGTATAATAAAAGTTTTCATAAAGGAGATAATATAGAATTCTTTCTTCTATGTGCTCTTGTGCTATTTGTTAATATACATTAGAGTCTACCATAAACGATAGCTATTTGTGGTTATACCTTATTCCCCAATTAGAGCATTCAATCTTTGAGAGTAGGAATAATGTTTTGTTCATGTTATTTCCTCTATAAGAAACAAACAGAAACTGTCATATAGAAGAAGCTCAATAAAGAAGTATGTTAAATTTAGTTTAAGTTCAGCTTTTATCTATTATACACTCCATATCAGGACATGTGTTATTTCTGTTCCCCATAACAAGCATCAGAGGTAATTATTATCGTCCCTTTTTGTAGAGAATAGATAGCTGAAGCACAGACAAGATTAATAACTTCCATATTATATAGTTAGTGACTGAAATTAGATTCACACCCAAGTCTGACTCCAGTGGCCATATGATTTTCTGCCACACCATTCTGATTCAATTAAATTTTAATTAAGTTTAGATGACCTCATCAGGCATAAAACTTGCAGAAGGAATATAATTGGATTAGATATGTAACAACATTCCTCCCTCACTGAGCCTATTTTGATCAAAAATGAGAACTAGACACCAAGGTTTCTACTGAATTGCTGCCTATAGAACTTCTGAAACCCTTGTAAATCTCTCTTTTCTTCTCCCAAATAATTTGGCAATTCTCTGATTAAGATATATATAAAGTAACTACTAATAGTATACCTTGGAATCTTAGAAATCTGAAGTAAGACTTACAGAATATAGTTTTTCCTCATATCATGATTGCAGGGACATCCTGGAACACTAAACCTATTGGTATTATGATCCAGCTCTACTGGGCTTGATCCACCCTTTTGTGGAAGTAGCAGAAAAATAATATGCAGCAGCTGTTGTTCTCTGACCAGAAAAGTAGTAACTGAAAATGGTAAGGGCAGAAAAAAATCCTTTACAGCATAAACTGGCAGTCCATGGGCCAAATCCAACCCACTGTTGTGTTTTATTTGGATTAAACAGTATTTTAAGGCTACTTGACTTTGTGGTTAATATTTAAAAGTTTGAAATTTCACATAAAAATCCAGATTTCTGGTTTCTTTTTTTAAAATATGAAGATCTGATCACACCAAACTTGCATTCCTGCATGAAAACCGCATACTTAGTTGGGTAGCAGCAGAGATGGCTGGTGCCTCCAACTGTGGACCAGTGAGTTTGCAATATACAACACATATGGAGTAAATATAAAATATAGAAAGTTAGAGCTATAAGGAACCTTCACAAAACTAAGCCAGCCTCTTCATTTTAAATAAGGAAATTTGACCAGGAAGGTAATACCAACCAATGTCACATAGCTAGCTAACAACAGGCTACAATAAGAATCTAGGTATTCTGACCACTGAGGCCACCAATTTGTTTATTGAAAAACTTCATAATGCAATAAGGACCTCTCATTAAATTACATTATTTGATATTTAAAAGTGAGATGCATTTTAAAACACCTATCTGTTGTTCTCATGTTCCTTTGGCACCTCTCCCTTCTCTATTTGAATTAGTTAGCATGTGGCTTACTAAATGACAAATAAATCCTTTGAGATAGAGATGTCAAATTATTTGAGTGACCATGGGTCAACATAGTTCTGAAAATAGGATACTGTACAAGATTGAGATTATATAAACCGAAGTGTTGGTCCTGTATAAACCTTATTGTAAATATGCATTATTTTGCTCCTTTATTCAAAAAATATTTATCGAGTATCTACCATGTTCAAGGAACTGTACTGGGCACTCACTGGGGATAAAAGGAATGAACAATACAAATTAGATACCTGCCTTTATAGCCATAAATTAACAGCACCATCTGTAATAGAATCTCCAACAGTGAATTATTTAAATATATGTTTGTCTAGATCCAAATGTCTTTATAGATCACAGATATAGCAAATATAGCACACATAATCCATGATGAGTTTTTTAAAAGTTATTATTAATGTGGCAAAGTAAAATCAGAGTCTCAAACCAAGGCAGTAAGTTAATGAATCAAGTGATAGAACAAATCCCCTGGAACTAGGTAAAAATATTAACATATAATAATCTACTTTTCTAGTCAATAATTTGATTCTTTGTTTGAAGCTGAATTTTAAGCCATGCCATGATGCAAGAATATTTATATTGGAACAAAGAGTTCCCGACCACCCATCAAGCCACAGGGTAATTATTTTCTAAATATGCATGTTGAATCAGAGACTTCACTACAGTTGGTGGCAGATATAATAAAGGAATAAACTTTTTTTTTTCATTTCTCAGGAAACCGTTCTCTCTCCCCAAGAGAAAGTCTAATAAACACGTATTGAGCACTATGAATCAGACATTATGTTTATCACTAGGAAGATAAAAGATGACTAAAATAGTTACTTTCGTGTATTAAATGATCATTAGAGAAAGAGATTAAGGGAGATAGAAAATATTTAATGCTTAGCTACATGTTGTTTTATTATTTTTTTGAAAAAAATAGAAAATACAGGGGCGCATGGGTGGCTCAGTCTGGTTAAGCGTCCGACTTCAGCTCAGGTCACCATCTCACAGTCTGTGAGTTTGAGCCTCGCGTCAGGCTCTGTCCTGATGGCTCAGAGCCTGGAGCCTGCTTCTGATTCTGTGTCTCCCTCTCTCTCTGCCCCTGCCCCATTCATGCTCTGTCTCTCTCTGTCTCAAAAATAAATAAAACGTTAAAAAAATTAAAAAAAAATAGAAAATGCATGCAACAGGTATCCAAACAAAGAACAACACTGAGTTAGAGGGTCCAGGGCACACTTCAAGGGGACAATGAGTCTTGAGGAATAGGTAGTAACTATAATCAAGAAAAAAAGAGGGAATCTTAGTGTACTACAAGATCAAAACCTCACTGAGGATAGATAACTAGGATTCTTTTTACTATAGAAATTAAGCCCCAAAGTAAACCCCAAAAGGGGAATGAAGGATGGCTAGAAAAAAAAATAGATTTGTTTTTTAATGGTGAAAAAAAGTTTAACAAGAAGCGAAGGAAAAATAAAGAAAAGAAGGATGGGCATTTATTGACTTATTTATCCAGCTGATACTTAAGTATGACTAGGTGCAGGCACTGAAAGATGTCATCTGTCATCAGTAAAGGAGCTCCTTCAGCTTTGCTTTACTTTGTCTTCACTATCATTCCCTAACTCCAGCGAACATTGCAATCTCTTCTTTCTTGTCCCCACTCACACAGGTGTTACCTGATGCAGACAATTAGGCAATCAATTATATTTAGCCAACACTTAATCAAAGAATAATATGTATGAATTTAGTAAATAAACTTTTTTATTAGTCGTTTGAAACCAAGAATCTTGAGGAAACAGCCAAAGAACACATCTTTTATCTCAACTCTAGTAGCTTGCATATTACCTTCCACAAAGATGATCAATATATACTAGATATATTGAAATTCTATCAGATTATTCTTAAGTGAAGTGATTAGGATCTTGTATTCTGGGTAGGAATTAGGAATGATAATTTATAATACAGATATTTGGGCAAGGAGAGGAGACAGTGACAGATTGCATAAAGGATATGAGGGTGCTATAATCATTTCTAGTATTTTCAAGGTTTACAGGCTAAAATCTAGGAATAATGTTGACTTGTTAAAATGACAAAATAGCAATGTTTGATAGGAGAATCAATTTGTGGAAGAAGATAAATTCTACTTCAGACACCTTGAGCTTTAACAGCTAATGAAATATTCAAGTTGTTAATTCATATTAACAAATGCCTATGGGAAATAGAAAGTAGATGAGAGTTTAGGTTTGAAGATCTAGATTTGGGATTCACTGTCATTAGTATAGAATTGATGATAATAATCATTAGAGGAAGGATAACATTCCACAGGAATGAATAATACCAAGTTCTGCTTTCAACAATAGAAATTGGCTACATATTCCAGAAAGACTTTTTACTACAAACCCTGAGAAATTCTGGATAAAATTAACAAATAGACTTTAAAATCCATAGATGAGTAACAGGAAAGTAAGAGAAATTCATAGGTTAGAAGAAGAAGAAGAAGAAGAAGAAGAAGAAGCAGCAGCAGCAGCAGGAGGAGGAGGAGGAAGGGAAGAGGGAGGGGAAGGAGGGGGAGAGGGAGGAGGAGAAGCCACCTAAAAGAGCCTGAAACTGAGTGTAAGCAAGTGCTAAAGTCATAGACTGCCCAGGGGCATCTCCTGACAACAGAAATCTAGATGCTCAGGTTTTTAATAATCAAGAGCTGGAAGGGTGAGAAAGACCTCAGTCTGAATCACAGTAACAAGTCAAATCTGAGACTCCTACAGAAATCTGGGTTACTTGGAAGGATATTCCCTCAACAAAAAATGTAAGCCAGAAAAAATTTCATCCACTGGGAAAAAGAGCAACAGAGGGAACAGTTTGCTTTAGGTCTTGGTAGAAAGGAAAAATGAGTCTCCCCTGGAAATTCATAATGATTAGCCTGCCCTCACAAAGGTTAGGGTTTTGAACGCTTGGTATGTTTACATTTAATTTTTAAGGGCTTCCAGGTTATTAGTGGCCCAGGACACATAGCAGAAGGAAACGTGGATCTTGTCGAGAAACAATTCCCTTAACCAGGTTCCTCATAATCTGCATAAATTAATATCAGCCAAGAGGAAGAATATAATATAAAATGATCAAAAACACAAGTAAACAATGAACTAACAAGAATCAGAGTAAAACAGCCCAAGGTCTTCAGATGCTAGAATAATCAGATACAGATTACCTTAAAATATACTTTAAAAGTTTAGGCAAATAGAATTAAAAATAAGAACATAGAACATGGCACTTTCAAGAAATAACCAGGAACATTTGAAAAGAACTCAAAAGAATTTTCATAAATTAGTAATATAAACTTTGAACTTCAAAACTCAGTGGATTGGTTAAGCAACAGATTGCACACAGATGAGAAGAGAACAGGAGCACTCATAAGAGAGATTGAGAAAACCAAGTGCAATGCAACACTTTAGAAATTAAAAAAAAAGTAGGAGATTTGGAGGATAGAATAAGGACACACATACATCTGTTCGGAGTTAACAAAGGGAAAATGTAAAGAAATGGAGAATTGACATTCAAAGAATTAATGGCTTTGAATATTTCAGATTCCCTTAGAGTAATGTATCTTCAATTCAATACCAGTTAAAAGTAAATAGGAAGGTTATCCCCATTTAAGTACATGATGGTGAAATTTTAAAACACCACATGACAAAGGGAAAAGCTAAAATGCAGCCAGAGAGAGAGAGAAAAAAAAAATTAGAACAAATGGATAATAGACTGTCAGCAGATTCTCAACAGCAATATTGGAAACACCAACAGAATAACATCTCCAAAAGGTTATCTATAATTATATCCCTGCCTAAACTTTAATTCAAAAACAAGAGTGAAAAAAAATATCCATAGGAAAAAGATAAAAGAAAACATTTTATCATCAACACACCCTCACTAAAAGAAGATCTAAAAAATGTAGTTTAGGAAAAAAAGAAAGTTATCTCATGAGGTAGGCCTGATATTCAAGAAGGACTGGTAAGCAAATAAATTGGTAAAAATATAATTAAATATAAATGAACAAGCTCTTGTATGAAATGATAGTAATTTGGAGAATAACTAACTTATTGAACCAAAATAACATGTCAGAATATGTGTGAGAAATTTATTGAGAAAATTACATAACGTCATTGCAAAACATTAAAGAATATCTAAATAAATGGAAAGATATATCATGTTCATAGAAAGATGCAATGCCAGATAGATACCAATTATCCCATACAGTAATCTATAAATTCAACAAAATTCCAACTAAAGTGCTAACAATGTTCTTTCTTGGAACTTGGAAAACTGATTTGAAAATTTATGTGGTAGAGCAAAAGATGCTCCTTAGAAAGCAAAGTATGTTTGAAGAAAGTAGGGAGAGGCACTTGTAACAACAAAGCTTATTATTAAACTTAAGGGTTCGTTTTAATTCATATCAAACTGACATTTTTATAGGTCAAAACCAAATATTGGTAACTTCTCATGGATCAACCAAATAATAAAGATATAATGCATCATTGGCCTAAAGAAAGACAAATAGACAAGAAAATCCAGAACAGAGAGCATCGGGACAGCCCCATGCAGGCAAAGAGATTTGTCATTACATGGCATCATAGATCATTGGGAGAAAAGGAATAAAGGATGCTGCAATAATTAATTATCTGAAAGGAGAGTAAAGTCATATTATATTTCTTACCTTATGCCATAAACAAAATTAGCTCCAGGTGGATAAAACACATATGTATGTTGGCGAGGATGTGGAGAAATGGGAACCCTCTTGCACTGTTGGTAGGAATGCAAACTGGTGCAGCCACTCTGGAAAACAGTGTAGAGGTTCCTCAAAAAATTAAAAATAGAACTACACTACAACTCAGCAATAGCACTACTAGGAATTTACCCAAAGGATACAGGAGTGCTGATGCATAGGGGCACATGTACCCCAATGTTTATAACAGTGCTTTCAACAATAGCCAAAGTATGGAAAGGGCTTAATTTCTATCAACTGATGAATGGATAAAGAAGATGTTGTTTATATATACAATGGAATACTACTTGGCAATGAGAAAGAATGAAATCCTGCCATTTGCAACAACATGGATGGAACCGGAGGGTATTATAAGTCAGTCAGAGAAAGACGGATATCTTATGTTTTCACTCATATGTGGAATTTAAGAAACTTAACAGAAGACCATGGGGAAAGGGAAGGGGAAAAATAGTTTCAAACAGAGAGGGAGGCAAACAATAAGAGACTCTTAAATACAGAGAACAAACTGAAGGTTGATGGGGGTGGAGAGGGGAAAATGGGTGATGGGCATTGAGGAGGACACTTGTTGGGGATGGGCAATGGGTGTTGTATGTAAGCTATGAATCATGGGAATCTACCCCAGAAATCAAGAGCACAGTGTATACACTGTATGTTAGCTAACTTGACAATAAATTATATTTTAAAAAATAAAGGCAAGTAGTATTCCATGTGTATATAAACCACAGTTTCTTTATCCATTCAGCAGTTGATGGACATTTAGGATCTTTTCATAATTTGGCTATTGTTGAAAGTGCTGCTATAAACATTGGGGTACAAGTGCCCCTATGCATCAGCATTTCTATCCCTTGGGTAAATTCCTAGCAGTGCTATTGCTGGGTCCATCAACTGATGAATGGATAAAATAATTGTGGTTTATGTACACATGGAATACTACTTGTCAATGAGAAAGAACGAAATATGGCCTTTTGTAGAAACATGGATGGAACTGAAGAGTGTTATGCTAAGTGAAATAGGTAATACAGAGAAAGACAGATACCATTTGTATTCACTCTCACGTGGATCCTGAGAAACTTAACAGAAGACCATGGGGGAGGGGAAGGAAAAAAAATTTGGGGAGAGAGCCAAACTATGAGACTCTTAAAAACTGAGAATAAACTGAGGGTTGATGGGGGGTGGAAGGGAGGGGAAAGTGGGTGATGGGCATTAAGGAGGGCACCTGTTGGGATGAGCACTGGGTGTTGTATGGAAACCAATTTGACAATAAAATTCATGTTTAAAAAAAGAAAGGCAAATATTAAAACTTCTAGAAGAGAATATAGGAGAATGTCGTTACAAATATGTTTTCCCCTTCTACAATATAGAATTTTCAGATGGGCACATAGCTGCCTAGAATAAAGGCTATATTTTCCAATCTTCTTTACAGGTCAGATTGTCTTATGATAAAAGTTCTGGCCAAAGTTATATAAGTGGAAATGTCCATAAAGCAGTTTCTAAGAATCTCCTTGTACAAAGCTGGTAGACACATACTTTGCCCTTTTTTTTTCCTTTCCTTTTCCTATCCTTTTGCCTAGGAGAGGGGTATATAAGAACTATAAGGCATCATGAGGATGGAGCAGAAAGCTAGAAGGAGAGCCTGGATCTCTAAGGACTTTATGGAACAGAGCTTCCATACCAGCTGCAGATTGCCTGCCTCAGAACTTTTATGTAAGAGAGAAAAATAAGCTTTCTGTCTTAAGTAATTATTATTTTAGGTCTCTACTGCTCACAGCCAGACCTAAAGCTAACTTGCGCAATTTGTAATGATATATCCTCTCTCCTTGTTACAGAAAGACTACAAGAGATAAAAAAAAAAAAAAAGAATATATAGGAATAATCATGTGGGAGCATCCACTTGTAATGGACTAAATGTGAATAAGGAACAGTAAAAGAGAGAGAAGCTATAAAAGTTAGAAGTGCCCAATGCTGTGAAATACAAAAAGCGAGTACTGAACAAAAATTACCTCTGGACTTGTCTAGATTAGAAGGAGGTCACTGGTGGCTTTAGAAGACTGTTTCCAAACAGTGACTAAGAATCCAGTGAAGCAACACAGCACTCAAAGGATTATTGCCACTTGCACGTTATTTGGAGGCCTTCCAGTTCCACACAAAACCAACATACAAACACGTTTGGTGTTTCTGGGCTACGGGTGTAACTAGATGTACATGAATCATCAAGAAACAGAAATAGCCCTTGCCCTGGATAATTTCTTGATGTCTTTTCTACAATCATGACATACCCAGTAGGAATATAATTGGTCTACTCTCATCTGGTCACTAGAATGATGACTGACGATTTAATTGGGGTTCAACATATCTCTCTCCTTAAGTATACGAGAGGATTCTTTTTTCTCTAGGGTTTCGAAGGTAACTGTCTTTTTGCCATGGAATAAAATACATACATTACTATTAATAATATATTTATAAATGTGTGTATAAGTGTTTACCTGTAATAGAAAATGACAAATCATCTAAAGATATAACTAAAATATTGACCCAATTATCACCCACCAATCTCCTCATAGAAGCTCTGAGCACAAGAACAAGGGAAGGAGTGGATGCAGGCCAGAACTTTGAACTTTGCAAAATATAAGTAGGCATTCCTTGATGTACCCAAAGGAGGATACTTCTAAAAATTCTGCACAAACTAAGAAAACATATCCCCCCCCCCAAATTTTTCCATAAGAAATAGTGGTAAAGAATGAATTCAGGGGATTTCAGTCATTATAACACATAAAGAGCCTATAGTTACACATCCTTAAAATGTAATAGGAAACACACTTAAATGGTTACAGTCAGTAGTGGAGTCAGTTGAGTGTTGGGTTTGGCAAAGGAGACCATAGCTATTACAAAAGCAGGGGAGGTTTGTCTCCACCAGATAATGACGGTTGGAAATGGATTAGATTCCCCTAGTACCAACAAAGGGTAAGAATTCCTAAAATTTCCCTTAGGGTTTTTTTTTTTTTCACTTTAAAGTAACTTTACCCAGGCAGGGGTGCCTGGGTGGCTCAGATGGTTGAGTGTCCAAATCTTGATTTTGGCTCAGGTCATGATCCTGGGGTCATGGGATCAAGCCCCACATCAAGCCCTATGCTGAGCATGAAACCTGCTTAAGATTCTCTCCCTCTCTTCCCTCCTGCCCCTCCCCCACTCAAGCTCTTTCTTTTTAAAAATAAATATAATATAATATAATATAATATAATATAATATAATATAATACAATATAAATAAAGAGTCTTTACTAAATCAAACATTTACAATCTTTCTCCCATTAGAATTGGTAAAGCACCTAAACCTTAAACAGTTAAGGTAACATAGGTTAACAACATATAGATGAATAGTAACACAAAATGCAATGAAAATTTGGTGGCTGAGTAGGATCACCTGATGAATAACTGTCCTGCAGCATTAAGTGCATCTTCCACTTCTTATGGGAGTGGCCTATGAGGATACCTAGGCTTGTGGTGTGTGCACACATTAGTAGATTGTTTAAATTGCCTCATATGTGTTGTCTAAAATGTATAAATCAAGATTTTTGCCTGAATTACATAGACTGTATCAACTATACAATCCACTCCATCCTATCCCATCTCATACTCACTGCAGTCAGGCTAAAGTTCTTATCTGTTTTGGAGGGCAAGAGAAGACAAAGGGGGTGGCACAGCCAGGGAGGAAACAGAAGTTAACTTTTTCTCAAGAGGGAGTGGGAGTGGATGTGTTCCTGGATCCCTGCCATTCTCTCAGTCCACTCTCCCTGGTTTAGGCCAGTTGAAATAACCATAATTTATCAAGAGATACCGGGAATCTTTGCCACTATTCTAGTAGACATAAGTAACTGCAAGACCCAGAATTATTCCCCCACCCTGGATAGTTAAACCACAAATATCAGCAAGTGAAGAGCCAAACTGCAGCAGGGTTCCAGCCCGTCTTGACTCCTGAAGGTAGATCCCTTGAATTCTCAGTAGCTAGGTGTGCAAGCTCATCCAGACATTTCATGAATTTTGCAACAACAGACCTTGCACTTTCCTTATTAAAAGTTACCAAGTTTTGTCACTAGCATATGTTGAGGGTTTGTTCTATGCCTCTTACTCCTGTACAGACAAAACTAGCCCACAGCAGTGGACTAAAATGGCTAAGCCACAGCGAATCCTCACCCATGTGAAAATTGGAAAAGGATTGTGAATACCTTTGCAAAATGCCCCAATAAAAGGCATTATACTAAGGAATTTTATTACAAATTTTCCTGGAATGTCTTTAAGAGCTCAATGCTGGCTGAAAGACTTTCTTATTTTTTAACTGCTCTTTTCTGTTTTTTTCCCCCTCCGGTTTCTTCTGAAGGTCCTTCTGGATGGAGTTAAAGGGCAATACTCAAGGTTTTGACTCAGTACATTTGGAGTCTATATCTGGTACATTAGATATCATGTTTAGATTTTTCATTTACCAGCAAGACTGTAAACAGTGCAGGAAACCATATTTCATACCATTTGTATATATATCCACCAAGTGTAGTATTTTGATGGTAGTGTTTATCACTTAGTGGGTATTTAAAACATCCATTGGTGGTTGTATTTTAGATACTTAAATGCCTGCTTACCCAAGAGAGGGAGAAACACAAAGAAATAAAAAACATAGCTTCCTATCCTCAGTTCTCTCAACTTTCACTGAATTGGATTGAATTCTCCCTCCTAAGGATGATGGCCATTTTAGTGTCTTATTTTTTTACTGATTTGGCTTTCTTAGTCACATCTAATGGACACTTTGTAAATACAGATTGACTTGACTAAATGAAAGCCCGTCCATCTTCCTCTCTATCTAGATCTTACCCTTTCTCCTAGGTCAACTCATTTTAAACTCCACAGAGCCTCTTCTGAGAGCACTACTCAGAATTCTTTCCTTTCTTCCTCTGAACTTGTTCTTATTGATTATACACATCCAATCACTTATTTAACCCTCATTATAAGGGGAGTTAAAGAAATGGCCACAGAGTTAACTTCTGATACCCTTGGACATTCCCAGTATTTCTTGCTCTCCTTTTGGTAGCAGACCCTGTTACCATGGCAACATGTAACACAACCCACATGTAACACAAGCTGGCCCAATTCAAGTCCTTCTCTGGTGATAGGGTCAAACTCTATTTGAAGCATCTTATAGTTAGAATGCAAGTAATGTACAGCACAGTAACTATCATTAGTGATACTGTATTATATACTGAAAATTTGCTAAGATAGTAAATCCTAAAGTCCTAATTAAAAAAAAAAAAAAAACCTTTTTTTGCAACTATTGTCCACCTAAATAAAGAAGTAAACTGAAGCAAGCTCAAAATTGTCAAAAAGATGTATTTATTCAGGAATATAACAGAGGAATTGCAATTAAATGTAGCAAGCTACCGGTGAGCCCATTGAGGGTTTGGCATAGCTGTGTTTATGGGCAGGAAGTGCAAATTGGGAAGAACTCGATTAGGTCTGTTAAAATCAAAAACAAATGACCAATTTTCAAAATTCCCTAACCAGACAAAACCAGCCCAGTCACACAAACAAAGCTCAATTCAGCTTATCTTGTGAGACCAACCTGACCTGGGTCATTTCTTATTCTTGCTTCTGGAAACCATAATCAAAACTTCCCAACATTGCTTTGAGGCAACCCCTGACCAACTGCCTATCATTTAAGAAAATTCCAATATTATCAGTTTTCCATAAATTAGACATTTATGGGAAATCATCTCTCGTTCCTTAAGTTTTGTTTTTCTAAGGGTATATGCCTGAATTTTCCCATTTTCTGTCTTCCAATTCCATTTTAGGTTGAAGTTCTTTAACACTATGTATGGTAACGAATGTTAACTAACTCACTGTGGTAATCATTTCACAATATATAGAAATATCCAATTGTTACATTGTACATCTGAAACTAATATGTTGTATGTCAATTATATCTCAATGAAATTTAAAAAAGAATGTGAGGAGCTTCCCCCAACGAGATCACTCAAGAGAAGAAGCTGATCTGAAGAAAACCTGACACCCCAAAAGAACAGAGACAAAAGACTTAGTAAACAAGCACTGAAGGTTTCTAAGTCCTTGGACCCATCAAACTGTCCCTGAGGTAAGTTTCATCCCAATCATTTCTAGGGTTTCATTATATTGGGCAGTAAATTCTTTTTTTTTCTTTTTTTGAAGACTAATTTGCATTTGTCACTTGCAGAGCCTTGACAAATCCATGATAGGCTCCTAAGGTGAGTCACATCTTCGTGAATTTTGTTTCATGGCTTTTACACATCCTATTGTCCCCAGCACAGGGTATACCCCTAAATAGAATCTCAGTCAATAGTTGTCAGTCATGATTCTTCAAATTTCCATTAAAATTCTGGAATATTATGAGATACTACAAATATTAATGAAATTATTATGAGTAGGAAACCATGAGTAAGTTCAGAGTCTCAAGATACATTAATACATTGGTTGAGTCACCTGTTTCCAGGATTAAAGTGTACATATTTAACCATGTTGCAAATACATCTCTTGTCATTAACAGACCACTGCCTCCGTAAAACATTCATATCCTTTATACTTTCTCATAATGCAAAGTAGTTGATAGAAGTGTGTTCAAATTTTTTTCATCATACATTAATACACTGCCAAGCATATTATATATAATGTGTATATATATATATATATATATATATATATATATATATATATATATGGCTTTAACCAACTCATGGAAAGTTTATTTATAGCACTTAAAAAACCTGGGGTATAAATTTAACAAAGTAAAAGTTTGCTCCATGATCTCAATAAGGCCCTTCCATGAATTGTGTGTGACTTGTTCACAAATATGGAAAGTATCTGAAGATTTTCTTCTAACTTGTCTTAATTTCCTTGAAGACTCTGGCACACAGCATGAGATTAAAATAACCTGGCATTGTGGGAGTCTTTACCCACAAATACCAAGGAATAAATATTAGAATGATGGATTCTCTTTCCCTTGTCAACCATGAATGTGTTCCAGCCAGGAGCAAGGTCTAGAGAGTAATTTAAAAATAAACAAACAGAACCAAAGAGTAACTTTATTCTTTTATTCAAAATTTATTAAAATACAAGAACAAATTTTAAAAGCACACGTACCACTCAGCACCAATATAATAACACTCTTTCTACTGATAATCTCCAAAGCATTTCTGTTTCTGCAACTGAGAAGCAGAGAAATACACACATGCATTCTTACCACATTTACCCAGTGCCCATAGCATCATGCCCCAAATATTCTCCTTGCTAGGAAGACAAAGACGGGCAGAGGAAAACTAATGTGACTACATCCAACCACTAACTGAGTCAGTGACTCTTTCATCAGTAGTTATCATTTGCACACTGGTCACCTCTGCACATCCCAATCTCCCTCTCCAGGTGCCCGACTGCTTGGGCTAGTGATATAGTCTGGTGATAATGTGATGCAAAAGAAAATGAAACTGGCCAACATTCCCTACCCAATTTCTTTTAATTGCTTTGGTTATAAAGTACTGGATACTTATGTCTTCACACTCTCTCATCCTAACACACATAAAAAGTACATGGGCCAGTGACATAGTCTGGAGAAGGCTTGAGAGATTTTTTAATTTATTTCCCACCCCCTTCTGTGGGCTTCTTTCATTTATGTGTTTACCTGTTTGCTTTTGGGGGGGGGAGCCCAAATAGTGACTACATTTAACATCTCCTTGGTCCTTGAGATCTCCCCAGTAAATAGTAAATAAACTCCCTAGAGCTCTGGTACTGCTGCCTAAGATGGGCAGCAAACCCTGACTTGCATGGGCAGGTTTTTTTTGGATATCTGTACATGTTTGCTTTCTATTGTATCAGACTCACCTTAGAACAGAGCTGGGTCTCTTAAGTCAGAGACCTTGCTTCCAGTGCTAGCCAGAACATAAGGCATTAAGAAGTGGCCCAATGTTTGGCTCTTCCTAAAGTCATTCACTGACACCTAGCAGCCCTCTTCCAATGGTGAGAATTATCTTTTCAAACCTTCCCAAATCAATAGACCAAATTTACAGGACCTCGTTCTTCCAGGTTAGCAACTTCCTGGCTTTCCCAGGCCCTACTACCTTCTTTCACAGAGGACCTCAAGATACTACGAAGAGATTGCAAATCACCAAGGCAGAAATTGATACTTATACCCCATTCTGGATGTACATATGAAGACTAAGTTTGGATTCTATTTTTAAGATAAAGGAGAAAGTAGGGAGAAAGTTGGAATATAACTAAAATTTTTTTTTGATCTGATTTTTGGCAATATCGTTTTAAGTTCCTGGAATTAGAATTCTCCACTGCTGAGAGACATGACATTGGACATGTTCTGAAAAGCTCTAAATGCTAGAGAGGTTTTCATGAACCCTTCAATGGGACAGTAATTGGTATCTACATTTCCCCCTTTGCAGGAGCCATATGATTCTAATTAAGCTTATTTTTCAAACCATCAGTCAGATTTACAGAATGGGAAGTCCTGTACATCAGTGCATTCCTTTTGCTGTGGACATAACCCACAGGACATGCTAAGAACACCTGTGTCCAGCTGGAAGTTCTCCCAAAGGCATAGATATTGTCTTTAATATGCCCCTCTGGTAATTTATGCAGCAAGGCAGTACCCACACATGACCTCAACATATTAACATATTTCATATTTTTTTTTATTCAAGAGCCCAAATAGTGAAATACACTCCAGGCAAAATCAAAGACAGCAGGATTTTCTTCTTTCCTTGGTTATAGAATAGGCATTTTCTGCTTAACAGCAAGAAAATTTAAATAAATAGACCATTTAGAACTTGATATTACCAAAAATCAAGGGTAAATTCTATAAACAAGGTGAAGACATAGTACCAAAGATCCAAAACATGAATATAAAAAGTCATATAAGTTAAATGGCTTCACTTTAGCTATACAAAGAGCAGTTACTAGTCTGCCTCTGAGGAGGTCAGTTACATTTTAATATCTATATCAAACATTTGAACATCATTGTGCAGGCATCTCATTCATGCCCATTCAATAAAGTCATGTTGATTCCACTATTTTCTCTAAGCAATAAAATAAAGTAAGTTTGAATAGTTCCAAGACATAAGTCTTTCAAACACTAAATGTTTGAGTAAATCCAGATGCTATGATAATATCTAAAATTGCTTGGAAACTATTTCAATAATAGATATGCTAACTCAGTTTAAAAGGCTAAACTGATAGCTCCATGTAAACATAGCCTATGGGCGGGGGGGAATGTTTAGGTACTAAGAAGAACTCAAAGTTTGTATATATATATATGAATAACAATTGTTCAAAGGAACATACTTTATAAAAGAGAAGATAGGGTGGGGTGGGTATTGACAATCTAATACTTTCTCTGAGCATACCAGCTAAGCACTGATTCTCCTCTACCTCAAATAATGAGTTCTTGTTATGTTCCTAAAGATACATCATAGGAAATCATAAAAAATCATGTTGAGATAAATAGGTTACATAACTCTGGTAACACCAAGCCATTCTACATACTGTAGGATTCCTGAGCTTTGTCAATTCACTTTCTTCATTGGCCCCTAACTGCCTTTCTTCCAGAAAGTCTTCTATGTTCTATTGAACATATCTTTTTCCCTGATATTCAGCCTATGCCTTGTGTATTTACTTCCACTGCTTCATTTCTCCATTGGAGTATCCTCGTGGAGAGGAATTGTACACACACAACCTTCTCTTTCCTTAAAAATATATCACGACTGGGTGCTTTTTCCATCATCCTTTTACCCAGACAACTAGCACTGCCTTAGCCAAATCTCATCCCCCCACCAGCTTCTCTAACATCCTGTTCCATTATTGTACATGTAGAACAAAGGGGAAGTTTAAGGACAACAGAGTGAGTGTGCTGCAACCAAGTTTTCATTTTACTTTTCTAGGGGACCACATAATCTTAACACCATTTTAAAGATAAAATACAATGGGGCCCACTGATCATTCTGGAGTGTAGAGTTTAACAATTGAGAAGTCTGAAATAATCTATTCTCCATGTGATTTTCCAGAAATATATTAGATGATGCCACATTTTCAAAATTTGCTTTGTTTCTTTGTGGGTGTGTTTTATAGACTTTAAGACACTGGAAAGCTTAAATGTTGCTGTAAAACACAATCATCAGTTAAAATAATGTATTAGTATCTAAACAATAAACTAGTGATAGGACTGATATATCGCTCCAGCTTTTTTTGTTTTTAATGTACTTTTGGTTCTTACACACTCAGTTCCCACCTTTTTCTCATTTCAGAGGCAACTAGTTTCAGAAGATATTTTCAACTTGAGATTTTTTTCTATTACTTTTATTTTATGATTCAATTATTAATGGAATGGTCATAAGAACCTTTGATTGTACATTCAATACAACCATATACCGTGATTTGACAGCATCCTCAAATTTACAGTAAAAATTTATGATATAAAATTAGTTGGTCTATTCTTTGGGGGTTATGATATTTAGCTATTACTTACATTACAGGTAAAACTATAGTATCTTTAAAGAGAAATATGGTGTGTGTGTATATATATATATATACACACGTGTGTGTGTATATGTGTGTGTATATATATATATATATACATATATATATATACACACATATCATTATAATAATGTACAATTGAGGCCTTAGATTACCAGACCTCAGCTAATTGGAACAAAGGAAGACCCCAGTCCAAATTCAAATGGAAATGGAAATTCCATTTCACCAAATTCCATGCCACTGAGGGTAGCCTTATATCAAAGCCTCCAAAATTACTAATGAGAATTTTCTCAAACTAACTTTGCCTTCCTCTATTTTGCAGCTGAAGAAATCTTGTTTGTTCGCACCTATTATTCATTATAGTTCACCTACTTTGGGAGAACAGTGCCACAGCGGAATGGCCAGGGCACCTACCTCCCACAGCAGCTAAGAATATATTTTATTTATATATAAATAAAGAAAGAGCTGAGTCCAGCTCAGCATTCAGAGAACACCATTATGGAGGTTAAGACTAAGAACGAGTGGGGCCACATCATAATTGTAGGAATGGAGAGGGACAGACCAGTACCACTGGATCTATTGGTTTTACATTTAATCAGTATCACAGGGCATAATTAATCAACTGAAAATATACATACCACAAACATGTTTCAAAAAGTATTTCTACCAAAAAATTCTCATAATTACAAATAATGAAGTGTGTTTTTTTTTTTCCCTCTTTCAATCCCCCTTTCTCCCTTAGTTCAGGAGTATATGATAAATATATTGATTTCATATGTATATTCTCAATGCTAATTATAGTTGAGCTGCTTCTTTTTCTGGCCCATGTATGTTTTATGTTTCAATGTTTCGGTGGCTAACAAATTAGTCCCACTCTCCACAGCTTCAAAGTGAAACTCTGTGAAGCCTCCTCATCTTTCTGCATCCTTTCCTAGCTTGTCAATTTGATTTTCTTCTAGTACTTTCCCACCTGCCTAAAAAGTAACCCTCAGATTTCAGATAATCTAACCCTCCAGGGATCATTCTTGATATCTACCAATACATCTGTGAGTTCTGGGATATTTAGACTGGCAGAGAGCACCAGATGGCTAGAAACTAAAACAGCAAAAACTACTTGAACATTGTTAAACACAAAGTCCCAAGCACAAGGACTGGACTCAAGGATTCATCATAAGTAAATATTTGGGAATTTTCCAGTTGGGCTCTATCCATGCTGAATAAAGCCTAGGCAATACCCCTTATACTAACAAGGATAATAGTTCCCTAACGTAGTAGTTATTCAGGTAAGTCTGTTCTTCAGGTCCCAAAGCTTCCATCAGCTGTATTACTTCTTTCCCAAGGCAGATGAACACATGTTGAAACAGGGTTTCTTCCTCTACATCTTGGGATCTTTTTACTCAGGGCTTTTCACTAGGAAGAGATGTGATGGGGCTACTATTTAGCCAAATGCCATTTGAGTGGTAAAAGAAGTATGGAGATGTTAGAAGCTTATGTTCTTCTGACACGTAAATTCCTGTCTTTCAGGGAGACAATGAGACTCAGTTGAAATAGTGGATTCAGTTCTTAGTTTCCTTTCCTTTACATAATTAAAAAAAAAAAAAAAAGCTCTTTTACAATCATACCTTCAACCAGCTAATCTAGATTTCATCTTTTGCTGAAATTCTTCTCCAGCCAACGCCGGACTTCTTGAAGGTTGTAGTAGAAGGGCCCCTTTCCTCCTAGATAAGCAATTTTCTGTCTCTGCACAATACACACACGTTCAAAGGCTACACCATAAGCTACATTGGCATTATTGTCCATGCGGTCAGCCACAACTCGGCACTGGGGTGGCAAGGAGAAATGCTCCAGAAGCTGGTGGGCTGCTGCACATCGGTCTTCTTGGTTCCGGTGCTTCTTCACTTCAAAAGACAAAGAAGAATCACCAGGCACTGCCCAACCATCTGAAGGATGAGCCTCATCAATGTAGACCAACAGGAAGTCAGCCACTGATGAGAACTCTTCCACCAGTTTGCTGAAGGCTGGCAGCTGGCTAGTAAAAGGAGGTCAAGTGGCTGAGCCAAAATTGACCACCAGTGGACGCTCAGGGCTGGCAAAGTCAAGAAGGTGGCACTCGCCTCCATCAACTATCTTCACCTGGGCACCATTTCTACTGTTGTCACCTCCTTCAGAATTAGAGACATGTACCACACTGGAATTGGGGGCATCTTCACCCAATTTCACCTGATGGTGAAAAAAAGAAAAAGGGAGAGAATACCATATGAAACGCATTGTCACTCCAATTCACTCTATACAAAACCAACCAGCTCTAATACAATGTGGGATTTCCTTCATAGGATATGATAAATATATATTGATTTGAGTAAAGAAGCATCATGGCTGGTAATGTAAAGAATGGCCCTAAAGAGTAAGTCTTTTTCATTCTGTATAGTCATTGAAGGTAATTATTTTCATCATTGAAGTCACCACATTCAAAGAACCATTGAAGGCACCACTCTTTTCATAATTATGTTGAGGCTGGTATTCTTTACTAGCTTAGTCTGCTGTCAATGCTGAGCACACATTATACAACAAATGATTAATTGACTTAATTTTAAAAGTTAAAAGTGAATAGTCTACTTTAAATGAAATTGTCAGAGCTGTGGGGGTTAGGTACCTCTTTTTTGTATTCCCACTTCTGAATTCTAAAATACTCAGGAAAGACCTTTATATTCTTGCATGATGCTAATTTACTTAATCTCCACCAATGGACAATGATACCAATGGGCTCAATTCTTGGACAGAGCTAGAAATCTGAGGTCCACCATTTACTAGAAGGGCTACTCCCACTTCACCTCTTCAGTGCTTCAGTTTTTCCATCTGTAAAATGCTGATAATAATGCCTGTCTTCTTCAGACAGTTATAAGGGCTACAACATAAGAAAATGAGCTCTTGTAAACTATAAATCATTGTGTGAGTATAGGTTCCATTATTAAATGCCACCCAAATATATGAAACAGCATATCATCTTTCTGGGAAACTCTATGTTAAAAAAAAAAAAAAAGACTATCCTCAGAAGTAATTTGATCTCTTCTCAGGATGATGTCCTTCCTAGAGGTTTCTTGAGCTACCACTTACTTTTGGGTTCCCATAACCCAAAAGTAATGGAAATGAGTTCATTTCCATTAAACAAATGAAATAGAAACATAGAATTATTCCAGAATTATTTTAATTCCTCATTTTTCATGGGTTTTTGTTTTGTTTTCCTGTTTTTATCTAGGAAATCACAAACCATTTACTTTTCTATCATACATTCTATTAACAAGCTCCTCTGAATTTTAAAATACTCAGGCAGGTATAAAAGAAGGTATAGAAGAAAATTGTTCCGCATGCCCCTTTGCAAGTGGTTTAAATAGCTGAACACAGAATGAAGGAAAGTTTGCTGGCCTTTGGATCTGTAAATTGATAATAAAAAGCTTGCAACATAAAAGAACCAATTACTTCAGTTTGAATTAACACAATCGGATCTTCCCCTAGTATGGTTTAATCAAAGCCAATAACACTACGGACAACTTACGACAGCCCGGTTGATTTTTATACGCTATACTTAATATTACAAAACACTCCCAACTGGATCGACTTATTTCCCTCATATAAATACAGCCACATATAACACTGTTAGTAATTGAAGTCACTTAGAAGTAAATTGTTAAAGACTCAACAATCCAAACTGATGTAAAATACTCAAGGGCTTTCATTCAGAAGCTTCTATCTAATGTGAATGCATAACTCATTTTAACTGTAGAGAAAGAAGGAAAGAAGTTCTTTCTCTCCCTTCTGAAAAATCCTAGCAATGCAGATTTGAAACAATACTATTAGTTTTCTAAAAATCTTAAAATAACAATCTTCTTTCTTAGAAAAGGAAGTTGTTGGTATTATTTAAATAAGTACATTTGTTTTTAGTTACTATCAGGGAGAAAGTTACTTTGTTTATATTAATTTTCTTGGTTAATTTGCAAGTTACCCTAGATGGAGAAATCTTATAAACCACTTTCAGCTGGGTTATTTTATATGAGGTAAAATAACACCTCACACATCTCTGAGGTATGAAAATATGCTTAAAATTTAAAGATACACACTTTATAGGTATTATATATCTTTTAACCTACCTTCTCATTAGATTTTTCCCACTTAAACTATCAGTAACAGCTCTAGAAGGGCTGCTTTCAATGATACTGTGTTGTGTTCCTCAACATACTGTGATATAAAGATCTGAATGCATTCACTCTAAATCCATTAAATGCTGTAGTGACTTCTTGTGAAGTCAACAACCTATTCACAGAAGAAAAGTCATCTCTAGACTACAGACTTATAGGTTCTTGGTAGGTGGAAACAACCATCTGGTTTTTGGAGTCATGTTAAAGACCTCTGATGCCCCTGACTCTCACCCAAGCAGAACTGCTGATTTTGCATTATTCCTGATTATTCAACTGAATAATCTCATCTGATGCTTCTGTCACAGGTGGCTCTCATATTACCTGTAGTTAATTTTCTTAGAAAATTAAAGCACCTTCTCCTTCCTCTTAGTGACAATGTCTATAGTTCAGCCACATAATTCTTTTCAAAGTACAGACTTAGAAAATTTCAAACAAGTACAATACCTTCACTCTCAAATTAAAAATTAGAAAAGTTACCAAATACATAATGCTTTTGTGTGTGTGTGTGTGTGTGTGTGTGTGTGTGTGTAGTGCCAAGGGCAGCACTGGCATTTTATTAAGCTGGAAATTTTGTTGAATGAATTAGTAAATGAACGATAGCTATTATAATCCTAGGGGTCAGTGAAGAATTTTACACTTAATATTAACCTAGACCTGCAATGAACATAATTATGTTTGGGTGATGGATATGTTCACTGAGTCAGATAATTCAGAAATATGAATCCTGGAGCCCTATTGTAGAGTTCTGCCATAATCAACACCGAATACTGTTGATCTGCTCTTGATTATCTTGGCTCCCAATGTATGAAATCAAAGAAGCCAATTCTTTTTATTTTGCTCTGCAGCCATGGGACCCTACTGCAGATTGGAATGTCATAAACAGCATGTTCATGAAGATGACTAGGTTAGAGAAAATGCATAGGTAAGACTAAAGATATTAATAAAACTACATGGGGAGAAAAACCCCACACCCATTATTTGTAAGTCTCAGTGTGAGTAGACCAGTAGTCTACTTTTATAAACATCATATACTAATCATAAAATTTGTCCATCTTTGCTAAAACCTGCTGATGACACTTTAGCAACAATAAAGAAAAAAAACTTCAGAAATTAAAAAAAAAAATGGAAGTTCATTTTAAACAAACAAAAATAAATCTTTTAAAAGGACATTACTGTCCTTTCTCAATTGCCATTTGAGACCAATATCATTTCTCATCTTCCCATTTGATCTCCGTGAAAATTAAATTCCTATTATGAACAGAGTTTCAAGTGGAGAATTTCTTGGTTTGCTCAGTTATATGCCCTGCTGAGATGGAATGGGAGAATCACCATTGTCTTCAATGATGGAAGATTCTTTGCTTTCCCCAGGAGCAAAGCATTCCTTGACAAAGAGCCAAAATGATGAAGAAAATAAAGTTGGTCCCATAATAACATTTAGGCTGCAGGAAAGAAGCTCAACAAAAACAAGTTATCCCCTGGTACTCTCGAACTTTGTTTTAATTTCCCACAGTGGCACAGAAAGTCTCCTGGCCACAAGTTACCTATCATCTTAATTTCTCCTTCTTAGAGGGTTTGTGTTTGGTTTTTGTCCTTAATGAGACATATTTGCCAAAGAGGCATTCAAAAGGCATTTTTTACTCTTGCGGAAGAGTAATTAGGTCGGTACCTCTTTCCCTGCCAGCATTAGCTGCTCTAAAGAGAACCCTGCCCAGTATTTAATGCCCAAACACAAGAAGCATCATTTCCACTAATTGGTCTTGAAGTTCCGATGTTCCCAAAGGGTCCCTTTATTTTCCAAGGATCAGAAAGGACATACGTAAAATGTAATATCGTCATCACTGACTTTATCTCTCTCATCTGCGCTATTACAGTTGTCCTTCCCTATGTTTGTGTAATCAACATCAACACAACACCAACAAGGGAGTAAATAAAGGGCTTCATTTTTATAACACATGACCTCTCCAGGCAGAATGCAAATGTTGTGATAGCCATATTTATAAATATGAACAAGAGGGTAAATATATGGCCTATAAATTTGATTCCTTTGATGATAGGATTCCTTTTACTGACAATGTTCAGTGCATGGGGAAAAGGATAATACTGCTTTAGCATGTGGACTCTGAAATGCAGGGCAAGGGGAAAAAAGAACCATTCATCAGGCAGAAGCTGGAAATAGAGCATATACTACTAACCTTGTTTTTTTTTTTCCTCTTTTCCACAGACTTAGAAAGGCTTCTGGACAAAATATCACCTCATCTCATGATAGGAAATAAGGCAAATGATAAAAATGGGGGTTGGGTGTGTGGCAGAACAATATTTACACATCCTTCTTGCTACACAAAAGCCCTAGGATGGCTTTATTAACCATCAAGAAATTTCAAATTCTTTGACATAATGACCAGGCTACATCAGTGTCCTTACAAACATGGCCAAACAATGATTAAACAGTAATTTACCCAGGTACATTCCAACTGGCCAAATAAACCAGAGTTGAAGAATGAGCTACTGACTCTTTCCTCCAAGTTCAACTCCTCTCTGGTCCTTCTGTTTTCGGTGCATGCCTTGAAAATGCAGCTCTAAGCTGTATCATTTCCTAGTGTTTTATCCAAGTGATGGATAAACTCTGGATGGGGCCTCCTTTGTGTTCTTTTGAGAATGTTTCTCTCTTAAGAGAGCTATTTTCCATTGTAGAAACTAGTGTCAAAAGGCTGGAGGTGAATGAAGAGGAGGAGGATGTTAGAGACCCTTTCAAAACCAAAATTATATGTTCAAATGAATATGTTTTCTGTATTTCTACCGCAATACTAACTGCATAGAAATTAAACTGCTTGTCAACATCTATACTGTGTGTTTACTTTTACACTTCATTTAGGTAGGAGCCCAGTTCCCAGACAGGAGAGTTTGCTTATTGGTTGCATTTTCGAGTCTTGCAGTGCTAGTACAAGGATGCAGTGTTAGATGCAATGACACAGATTAGGAAAACTTAAATAACAAACATCTGTTATTCACCTCTGTCCGTCACAAGTTTCCGTAGACTTTTTTTCCATCAAAACCCATGCATGGAACTCCCTATAACCAAGAGCAAATTATCTTTAAAGGTTCCACTCTGGAATTAATTTTAAATTCCATTCAACATTTTAATGAAGAAGGGTTGTTTTTATTTTGTTCTATTTTAATTTGTTTGTCACCCCCTCCAGGAGCCAAATACAGGGATAACACTTTTACTGCACTTTCTTTAACTATCTCCCCAAATATCTGACCTTCAACGAGGGGAATTAGAAATGACATGCCTTGTGTATGGCAGGTGTGCAAACCCCTCCTCCCAGAAATCTCTGCTTCTGAGGGTGGCGGCCTTGAAATAACGTAAGTCGGCATTGTGAAATACCATGGTGCCACCTCACACAAAACTTCCTCCAGTGTGGCTCTGGAAATGGCCACACCCAAAGACAGCCTCACAGATGAAAACAGCAGTCAGGGAAGTCATTCAACTTGTTTTAGAGATTCTGAGTGACCCTCAAATGCCACGACAGCTACCACCACCCTTGTCATACTTGGGAGACAGAGGAGACCTAAATTCAGTGCAAGCTGTGTTCACAACGTTTCTATTCATTGTACACCCAGTCCAGTCTTGTCTCTGGATATATGGGTTCCTGGTTTGCTCCTTCTCATGGTATCTATTATATAAATCATAAAAAGCAAACATAATAACATCAGCTATGAACTTGGTCACTAATCAAATCAATAGAAACAATACAGGAGAAGAATACATAAACCATATGCAAAAAAAGAAAAAAAAAGAAAAATCACTTGTCCTTGTCAATTTCTTGGAATACAATTAACAAAATATTGCTACATAATGGAATGCTATATATCAGTGAAAAAATAAACAATCAAGTTTATTGAAGACATTTGTTTGCTTTTCCTTCTTTATTTCAATAAGCTGCTTGATAGGAAAAACAATGTCACTTAATATTTGTGGGTAACAGCACAGCCCCCATGTTTTATGTGAGATATCTATGTAAGCACATATTCATATATAAAATTCTCCTGAGAAGTGACTTTTCTTTTATAGGCAAATGTTAATTATCTTTCAAAAAAGTAAGAGTTTAATATGCTGAGTTCAAGCCATTGGCATCTCCATTTTGTCTTCCTAACACCTACAAAATACAGAGTAGATGAGGGAACTTCCTAATTCATAATGTGCCTGACATACTTGTGTGTTCTCCACCTTCTTCCAAATTCTTTACTCCCATGTCAAAACATAAAAAATTCACATTCAGTGATACTTTTGTGGGAGTGAAATGGTCATCTCAGTATCTCCCTCCATCATCTCCCCTTTGCCCAACATGCATGTTATAATGGAGATTATATGATTAGAACTTTAAGCATTGTTTCATATCATCAAAAAGGAATTTTCACTTACTAACAAGAGTTCTTACTATTCTCTGGCCTTTAGGACAGATGCAGGTTGCTTTCAACAAGAAAGATGTGTGTTGTAGTAAACCTTCCTGAATTCACAATGAATATTTCCTTCTTGAATATTTAATTTTCAGTGGAACAAACCTACTCTGGATTCTTTGTGACTAGAAGCTACTCCTTTTCCTTTCCTCATGCACAGATTTATTTTTCTAGGGTTGATTTATGGGGGAGTCTTCCCTTCCTCTTCTTTGATTCTGAGTTTTCATCCTGCTTCTGTGTTGCTGTTTGTCTACAATGTACCACTTCATTGCCTTCCATATGCCTCTCAAATTCCCTTCCCTGCCATCTTGGACGAGGTCCCCCAGTACAGTTGGGGAAAACCAAGACTGTCTACTTTGACAGCAACTTTTGCCAAGTGAGTCCATTCTTAAGCCCAGAGATCAGCAGGAGTCACGTGGGCATAGGCAGAGGTGCCAACTGACAAAGGACCAGTGCCAAAATGCCCCCCGTTGGCCCTTGAGATCGGAGTTGAGGATGTCCTACCAACATCTCCAAGCAGCCAAAAGGCAAGTCTTAGAAACAAACATCACCAGGTCTGGTTTTGAGAAGCAGCCCTGGGATGTGTGTTCTGCAGCTGAGTGAGGCCACTGCTCCGGTGCTCAAGGCATGTGTTGTAACAGTTTTGAGACTGTAATGAACCATAGACTTATCTGCTCTTTCTAGGATAACTTTTTTACTTTTGAGAAGGCAAATGTGGTTTCCCCATACAAAGTCTGGATTTCTGACAGCTAGTGCATAGCTCTTTCTATTGCAAATTGGTATCTAGTGACCCAGGACTCATTGCCTTATAACCACTTCAAAAGGGTTCAAATCAAATAAGCCATGGGGATGAAAAGTATAGCACAATATAGTCAATAAGTTTGTAATAACTTTGTATGGTGACAGATGGTAACCATATTTTTCATGGTGAACATTTCCTAATGTACATAATTGTCAAATCACCATGTTGTACACCTGTACATTGTATGTCAACTATCCTTCAATTAAAACAACGTCCACCTAGAGGAGGACGCTGCACACAGGGCTGCTTTCGTTAACTCTTACCTCTACCAGAAACAAGGGGGCTTTTATGCCAAATCTTACCCGCCGTGACCATTTTGTTAAGGCTTGCTAACTCTAAGGGTTCTGAGGAGCATTTTCTTTTTTCCCTCGCTTTTCAGTGCCCAGCACTGAACTGTCTTTCCTAGCGCACCCCAGCCTTTCATCAAGCAAAACATCAAAATCCAAGTTTGTTACAAGAGCAGGTTAAAGGCAGCGGTCTCCTCCCCTCCCCCAACATTTTCTGACTTTTCCCAAAGTTACTCCTCGGGCACAAATACCCTCTCTTCCAAAATTGCAGCAAGACATTAATGGCTCTTACTAGAAAGCGTCTTTACTAGGTGGCACAGAGTCATAACAGCTTAATACCTGTCATCCCCAAATCTAACCTGTGTGACAGGTGTGGAAGGCACAGGTAGGGGCTCCCTTGAGCGTAACACCAGGAGCCTAGATAGCGCGCCACGATCCCAGCCCGATGCTCCCCAGGGCCTGCGGTCCCTCGCTCGCCAGCCCCTGCCCCTGCTGACCGGGGGAGAAGCCCCTGTCGGGGCAGCTCACCTGCTTGTAGGCATCGAGGAGGAAGCTCTTCCAGATGCAGCGCATTCCCTCTGAGGTCAGCATGCGCCTCCACTCCCCGCGAGTGGACTTGGAGCGGCTCAGCAGCAGCACCACGTGCTTGAGGAGAATGACCGAGTCATAGAGTGCCAGGAAGAGGCAGTTGGAGAAAAAAACTGGCAGAATTTGCAGTGTGATCAGCAAGTCTACGCTGAGGATGCCCATCTTCTCTGCCTCCCAGTCAGTTCCCTTGTGCGCTCTGGTTCCCCTTCACCCTCTTATTTAAAAGGGGGGTGGTGATAGAGGGGGTGGGGGAGATAAAGGGGAAGGCCGGGGTGGGGGGAGAAGGAGAAAAACTAAATTAAAAGGAAGCCCAAGTTGTCTCCTCTTTCAAAGAAGCAGAAATGGCAAGACCAAGTCCAGTCTCTGCAGCCCAGCAGTTGGAGTGTGCCCATCAATTCATTCAATTCGGAGCTGCTGCTTTTTTTTTTTTTTTTTTTTTCAGGATTTAAGATGTTAAAAAAACAAAAACAAAAAAAAAAACCCACAAAAAACAAAAAACAACCCACACACAAACTGGCGTCCCCGTCCCTAATCCAGTCACCCCTCTCAGAGTCGGTGACAGACAGGCAGCTCTACTTTCATTTCTAAGCACCTATGAGACTGTGGCAGAGATTGCAAAATTTTCTTTAGCTTTTCATTGTCTCTAATGTTCAGAAACGTAGCCCGTTTCTTTCTGGAGTTGCCAGAGTTTTAAAAATGTGCTTGAAGGGTAGTTTTTCCCCTTCTTTACTCCGTTTGACACACACTTTCTGTTCTCCTTCTCCCAGCCTGTCTCTCTCTCCCTTCCCCAGGAGCGACTGACTCTTCTCTTCCTCACTCGCTCTGCCTTTTCCTTCGTGCTATCTGTCTGTGGTGCAAAGTGCCTCTCTCTCTCTCTCTCTGCAGCCCAGTGAGTCTCCCTGAAGCCTTTTATACATTCCCTGGCTAATTGCTGCAATAGAGAAATGAAAGCCTAATCTTGGTAAAGATCTTGACGTCATTGAGAAAGAGGGCTTTACTTTGGCCAGAACTGCAGTGAATAGAAAAGCAAAACTCGACAACTTTTTTTTTTTTTTTTAGGAGGGGGGGGGGGGGTAGAGGGACAGTGGAATTTTGCTTTGTGATTTAAAGAGAGGGAGAGAGGGAGAAAAAATTAATACCTTTGCCAGTTTTCAGGAAATACTTCCAGATTTTGGGAAAAGTAATTTAATGTAACGTGCAGATTGATAGGGAAACACTCTCTCCTCTGATTATTATTATTGTTATCGTTCATTTATGAGGGGTTTTGGAAGGAAAGGATTCTGGAAAGCAGGTAGATCAAGAGGAAAAGTCCTCATGGAAGGTCTTTGCTCTAGTTCTTGGAAGATGTATATGCTTACATTTGGTCTTTATACCTTTCTACTCTGACAGTCTCTCGTCAGGTTTGTGACCTAGGTTCTTTAAATATTTTTGAGTCATGATCTTATTTAAGAAAATTCAAAGTTCTGAGGTGGAAACTTTTAATCTCTTTGAGTACCATCACAGCATTTCTCTAAAGCTTCTTGCAGAAAATTAATACAAGTTTTCAATTTTACTGAAATTTCCAATGCAAAAAAAAAAAAAAAAAAAAGAAGAAGAAAAAAGAAAGAAAAATAAAAAAGAAAAAGAAAGAAAAATCTTCCACACAGACATAAAAGTAGTTAAGTGATCAGAACTCCTTTTTTTTTGTTCCATTTTGCCTATATGCAGATTAAATTAAAACATTTTGTCACATGGCATTAAGATGCCATAAGACTGAAAAATAAATTCTTTATGTGAGCTCTTTCATATCTACTCTTCCCTGCTTCTGTTAACATAATCCCCAAGAGACCTGAAGCTTTAGGAACTCTTCCTATTTCCTTGCAAAAAAAAAAAAAAAAATTAAATTTGTACGTGGTTAGGAGAAGACTTTGAATTGGTTCAAGAGCCACAGTGAACATTGCTCACCTCTGCCATTAGTCTCCAGGAGCGATGGGTAGTTAGGCAGACAGCGCTTTGGCAGAATGCCATGACCCTTGCCTCATTCTAGCTTTCCTTCCTCACTTACCTAACAGATCACCTTAGGAATTATGTTTTCATGGGAGAAGAAGTAGTAAGTACAGATCCTGGGATGGGGAAATCGAATTTAAATTGAAAATTAATTAGCTGACTTTTGTATATACATATTGCTCTCACTAAGCATGAGCTAAGCAGAAGATGCAAACCTGTGGGTCAGTACATTTCTATGTTTTGTCCCTGTGGCGAAAACCTGCAAGATCACAGAAATAATTTAAAAGCCTAAATCAGGGGTCATGAATTGGTGGGCCAATGGGCCAAATTCTATACATATATGCATTTTATTTGATTGGCCTGGTGCTTTTTGCCTTTAAAAAAATAATACAGTGAGAATGCTTTTAATTTTCATGAGACCAGGGATTCCTGTCTGCTTTCTCTACTGCTGTCTTCCACCAGTTAGAACCATTCCTGGAACAGAGTAAATTCAAGGTGGGTGAACTGAATGGACCAATGGGCAGGGTATGCACTACTCCACACTAGGGGGCACCATTCACATACAATATGATATGACAGTGGTGTCCCAGAATTGTACACCTGGCTGGCCTTGGATGTGACCCTCCCCATGGACACAACACTGGTCATTCCCTATTGTCTTAAAAAAAACCGGATACCTTCATCTTTCTCATTGGTTTAGCCCATTATGGAATCTTGGATTTACATTCCATGCACTGAATTCTGAGGCAAGATTTCAGAGCTTAGAGGAATGAATATGAGCCGCATAGAAAAAGTTTCCCTGTGACTAGTGTACATTGTTAGGAAAAGAATATTATTCATATACATGATATACATTTACTCCATTCATTCTCTCAATCTTCTCAATATCCTTATTGAAGGGGGAAAAAAAAGAGGAGGTGACAACACGGTATTTTAACTAGTGTAGATGGGAAAGCTAAAGTGCCAGATGAAGTCCCACTCCACCATGACAGAAGGTGTGGAATCAGTAAATGACACTTCCACTCACTGCTCAAGCCTTAAAATCTCACCCCTTCTCAGACATTCACTTTGACCCGTTTGAATGAAAGCAGTGCTCATTTAAGGCAGAGGCTTTAGCAGCCATACACCAATTTTTCCTCACTTGTCATTTGCTTTCAAGGAGAAAGGTATGATTAGAAATGGCAAGCCAAGGAGGGGGATTGGTAGAAAATCAGAAAAACACTTTCTTTTTAAATGCAAAGTTCAAGGCACATCCAAAGTACAAATGATTATAAATCAGAATGACTTTTTCTTTTTTACTTTCCTTTCTCTTTCTCTCTTCCTTCCTTCCTTCCCAAGTCAGATGTATGTGAGGATTGATTTTTTTTTCAATGGAAGAACAAATAGACACATAGCCAATCTGATTGTATCATTTTTAAGATTTCATCCATCATTTTTTAAATGAATGAATAAATGAATCACAAAACTGAGAGCCATTCATTTACCTGTTATACAATCTGTCCATTCTAGAAATTACATTTCTCCAAAGATATTTTTTACACATGGTTTGCTTGTTCTAATTATTAATAGTTATTCATCACTTTAATTTTCAAGTCATTTTATATCTATGAAGTAACAAAAATAATGCATATGGTGACAGAGTATCACATAGATGCCCCATCATATAGATGAGGGAAAGTGGATTCAGAAGGCCGTAGAATCAAAGCTGATGTTAGGATATTTTCCCCAACACTGAACCTCACTTTTTTTCTTACATAACTGTTTTGTGGGTCCTGGTCATACTCTGAAAATTGAAACCCTTGCCAAAAGTGGTTGTGCTAAATTATTTTACCTTCTAAATTGCAAAGGATATCTGGGATTTCACATCTGTTTAATATTGCCCCAATTCAAGCTCCTGGTTTGGATTTCATATGGTCATTTCAAAGGTTTGGATATCTTCTTGGCCATGTAAGCTTTCTTAGCAATCAACATTGTAATGAGCTAATTGCAAACCAATGTGTGGCATGTTGGTTCAATTTCTCCATACAATGTTGTACACAGGTTTTAAATTCTAAACAGAGGCAGCCTGGGGCAAAATGCTTTGGGTTTTTTAGTAAGTGTAGAACCACTGTAAAATTGTTCAATTGTTTTTTCTTTCCAGAGTAAGAGAGCATCATATCAACCATTGCTTCCTTCTGGTTGGAAAAAATAAGAATATGAGTGGTAAATGTTCCTTTGGTCTGCTTTTTGACTCAAATTGAGACTGAGAGCATGAAGTTGAATAACTTGAGAGCAGACTTGGAAATTTCAGGGATAGAAGCTATCACTGCTATCACTGCTATCACATTATTGTTCTATGAATGAGCCAGAGCATCCAAAGAATTCTGTCAAGTTAATAACTCATGCTGTGGATTTTTAAGAAGTCTTATTTAATAGAATTTTATTCCTTCTAAAATTCAAACAATTTGTTAAATATAGTTTAAAAATGGAGTTTGATTATTCCTTTATTAAAATCTTGTCAGATAAATAGATTATAAATCAAAAAATGCCTAGTCAGGACAGGTATGTTTATTTGAGGTTTGGGAATATGATTGCCATACACACCACCCCTTCTTATCAGAGAAGGAAACCAAAAACTGTGCAACCCTCTGTCTCTAGTAACTCCTGGTTGTGCCCAAGAGGGAGTTATAATGAAGGGTTTATACCACAACTACTGAGTCATTCAAAATTCCCTGTGGGCCCGTCCATTCTACAAACAGAGCTGTGTTCCCTGCCTTGTGATGAAAGCACCTCAATGGATAAAATACACAACCCCAGAGTAAACTCTGACACACCTTGAGCAAAGCAACTTAGGGCTGGGGCAGAGAAGGCAGACGCTGTGGGAGGTAGGAGCATTCTATCCCAACAGCTCCTCTTAGGTCCCTTCACAAGCCCTGGCAGAAAACACAGGCTGAGGTGTTAATGCATTCTTCCCTCAGAAAAGGCTGCTGCTCTTTTGTTTCCAGGCCACCTATGGTAAGACAGAGAAAGAAAGGAAAAGGGAAAAGACAAGAGGAAGGGGAAAGGAGAAATGAAGAGAAAGAAGATGAGGAGGGTGGAGAGGAGAAAGAAGCAGGGAGAAAAGAGGAGAAGATTCAATGAGCTGCCTGAGGAGGCTGTAAGCAAGAGAGCCAGTTAATGCCAATTGTGGCAGTGCTTTCTGTGAGGAATACAGCTGTCCGGAAACTGGAGGGAAGCCACCACCTCATTTCACAGAGGCCACTAAACAGCTGTTATGAGACAACAGCCTTCATTTGCTATTGACCTGGTCTAGATACGTATGGATGGCCAATCCCCACCCCAAGCAGCCCAATGTCTCTGGTGCTTTGAGGCTCTCTGAGTGTTATTTAGTTTTGAGAATAGTGTATTAACCTCTAGAGACACCCCAGGTTGGTGGGGGAGGGCAGGGGAATACAAAAGAACACTCTGTAAAGTTATACAAGATGAATTCTTTCAGGACAAGAAGCTGTCAGAATGAATACGTTGAAACTCACCCTCTTTTCCTAAAACTTGACTCAATGTCGTCATTCTCCCTAAATCTTTGACCCAATGCAATAGACCAAAAGAAACAAAGAAAAATGGTCAAAAAGTCAGCTTTTCCTCTACTCTTACTCTATAGCTCATAGGAAACCACAGGCGAACATTAAGTGTTAAAATACAATAGGCCATTCTTTATAAATGGTTTTACAGTTGCTTTTTAAAAAAAAAAAAATCACTTATACATTGCTTCACTCATATACTGAGTACATGAACAGAGCATGACAAAATATATTAAGATTCATGCTGGTTCATGCCATTCCAGAGGCAATAGTGCAGTTTGTTCCCACTGAGAGCAAAGGATGCCACACCTCCTCTCAAGAATTGGTAGACACTAATGCACAGAGAAAATAAGCTAGATGTCCCAATCTCAGTGGAGATGGTGAAACTAGTAGAATTACTATAGCATAAAAAAATCCACATTTGATATGGGGATAAAATACCTGCAATGAGGATGACCATACAATGAGCTATGTTACCCAGGGAGGTTATGAAAATGCTATCAGTGGACTTGTTTTCAAGGTAGGGAGGAAGGCTAATAAGGCAATCTCTCAAAACTTTTTTTTAAGCCTATGGTACTATTAAAATAATAGTTTAAAGTAAGTTAATATGTAACACATACCTAAAACCATCCGACAAGGCTCATGGCAGAATACCATAATCATAAATTATTGCTGTGTTTACATTTCAATTTTGAAGGCAATTTTTTTGTCCAATTAAGTAAATCCTTATGCTTTTATAAGAGGTAGACAGGAAAGCATCCGTTTGTCTTCCGAGGACAAAATATAAGGCACGCAATTCAAATCTATTTTTAAAATCTAGCTTCATTTAGTAGATCAATACTGGTAGTCTTTTATCAAGACATAACCACTTAGGTAAATGACTATTTTAAAAATAAATGTGTACAAATTCCTAAATACTTTTATTCTGTTTTCTCAGGAGAATTTTCTATCATGATTTAAAGATTCAAAATCTGCTTTCCCAAAATAAAAACAATACACTTTATGATTTTTGTATCAGCAATGAATTAAATGATACACAAATCTAAGACGCTAAACTCCTCAGCACAAATATTTCTATTTTTTCTTGATAAATGTTAAATAATACCAGCTCACTCAGCAAATTGGCATTCACCCCTTAATCAAGAGAAGTCTTGTTCTGACAGACTTCAATCATCAAGAACAGAATCTATTTCTGGGGTCACATAGGCCCATAGGATCAGAAGCAAACCTCTGAATTGATATTCTATCTCTAAAATGGAGCTAAAAATGTCTTCCCATACTTATCTCATGTTGTTAGCTAATGCATTCATGTTTTTAAGAAACTTAGTCTTATTCTAAAAATACTCAAAATAAAAAGCAATCTTGACTGATAAGTTTATTCAAACCTATCTGCATCAATAGATTCCCGATAATAAACACCTTTGGAAAAAAAAAAAATGTTCCTAGCAGGTCAGATCTGATTTTAGTATGAATTAACAACCTGTTCTAACTGACTTTAAGGAAACTTTACTTACTTAGTGAAAAACAGGAAAGATTACTATAACTGTGGATGGACAAACTTTGCCTAAAAAATAATAATCACCCTGAATCTTTACCCAAACTCAACCCTGGACTGAACCTGTGTGAGACTCCTCTAGGGAGGCATGTTCGCATGTTCCTTAACTCTAAATTATTCACCATGTAACACTCCTGCATCTTCCATGATTCTAAGGAGACAAGAAAGAAAATCTACCCAAGTATCCCTAATGCTAGAAAACACTTGTTCTCCTAAGTTTCCAGAAAGGGGTAGAACCAGAAGGGGGTAGAAAAACATTCAATAACAAAGGAGGAAAACCACTGACATTTTAATGACAGTGTGCTTGTCTCACAGAAGCCTCAAAAAATCCGAAGCCTGTCACTATGTGTGACACTACTTTGTACCTTCTTTAAGAGACTATTTTATTGTGGAACCTGGGTGGCTCTGTCTGTTAAGCATCGAGCTCTTGATTTTTGCTCAGGTCATGACTTTATGGTTCCTGGGATAGGATTCCCTGCTAAGAGAGCTGAGCCTGCTTGGGATTCTCTCTCTCCTTTCTCTCTACCCCTCTCCACCTCCCCACTTCTCACAAGGGCTCATATATGCATGCTCTCTCTCTCTCAAAAAATAAACTTCAAATAAATAATTAAATAAATAAATAAATAAATATTTTTTAAATAGACAGAGACTACATGGAAATATTTCTCTACTACCCTGGGACCTCAGAACTATGGGTCTTGAAAGAGCTGTCAAAGCTATTTGTTTTGTTTTGTTTTTTAAGTTTATTTATTTATTTGTGAGAGAGCATGTGAGTGTGTGCATGCACACACAAATAGGGGAGGGTCAGAGAGAGAGAGGGAGAGAGAATCCGAAGCAGGCTCCTCACTGTAACACAGAACTATATGCAGGGCTCAAACCCATGAACCATGAGATCATGACCAGAGCTGAGATCAAGAATTGGATGCTCAACCAGCTGAGCCATGAGGCACCCCTAAAAGTTATTTGATTTTTTGTGTACAAAATGACTCTTCTAGAAGGGGTTAGCAGGCAGTGGGGGGATGGAAGCAAAGGATAGGGCAGAAAAATAAGGCTGGATTTGGAAGAATGAATATAATAAGGGCCTGAGAGGGCAGTGCACATTTAATAACATTTGATTCCTTGATCATAATAGATTTTGGATCTATTAATATATTAAATATTGGAAAAATAGAGAAATGTAAAGAATTTGGAGGTTAGTTCAATGAAAGGATGTGACATTGGAAATCAGTGGGTAAAATATTTTCCTCTTCTATATGTAGCCCCAGGGAAAAAATATGGGAAATGGGAGAAAAAGGATAGGAAAAAGCCAAAGACATCTGATTATATAATAAAATAAGCTCAAATTCACTCAAAATGTCAGCCACCAGAAGACATTTACTCAGTTCACCAATCCATTTACAACAAACATTTATTGAAACCCACAAAGAGCTTGTCATTGTGCTAGGCACTGAAAAGGATTACTGGTCTCAAACAAATTTGGAGTCCAGTAGAGGGAGACAAACATGTAAACTAAAGAAGGCAACTCACGGTATAGGTGCTGTAATAAATAAAATTGCAGTATACAGTATGGTATAAAAGAAGAATTAGCCAATTTTATGTGGGACAAGAGTAAAGAAAGTGTTAATGAAGAAAATACACAAGCCCTACTAAGTATAGTACTGCAAAATTGAGAAATGTGATATTTGATAATAGAACAAGTTCAAAGAAATTTTTATATATACCTCCAATAGAGATTATTTTATCAACAAAATTTTATCAATAATCTCTATTAGAATAACTTATGTAGTATTTTTTGACCTTGGAACATAAGTTATTTAGGTATAGATAACCTTTTGATAAACAGTAACATTGTTACAGTTACACAAAAGGAAAAAAGTTTGATTAAAGCTTTGTTCTGATAGATTCTACCAGTAATAGCAAAGAACAGGGATCTAAATATATCTTTTTTCTCCTTTTATAACTGACAGAAAGTTAGTATATTCAATCTTAATATCTGAATATTATGGATATATCATGGAAGTTAGGACTTCTTGGTAATGCTATTCACGTCCAGTTGAAGAATAACCAGTAATGGGCATAACAGTGACCAGGTCAATTCTAGTCTTCCACTACCACACTTGTATGATTTTGAGCCATTCATTTCATTTTTAGGTTCTCTAGGTACATCACAAAGACAAGCTCATAAAACACATTGAGATTCCAAATTAGTGACTGTTGTAATATTGGAGTCTTTGGAAACTTTATGCTGCTACAGGATAAAAATGGGTTGAGTAACTCAGAATCCAAATTTTCATTTTTCTGGTTCTCTTCAGTCTATAGCTTAGGGTGTCTTTCTTGCTTCTTTGTCTATTATTTCGATTACTTTTGTCTTCTCATGACAAATCACCCTGATAGTGTATAGGACGCAGGGCCAGAAACATTGAAGATATTTACTTGGAGAATTTTATGAGCTAGTGCAAGAAAGATGTGGAAATCAAGATTTTACGGGAATAGGAAACATTTGTGAACTGTAGAGTCTGTAGTATACATGCACAATGAACATTTTTGTTTCCGTATTTAGAGTATAAACTCCTGCTGGGAAACAGTTAAATCCTAGGATTTCAAAAAAACACATTATGGAAAAATTCAAACAAAAACGTAAAAATGCAAAAGTAGGGTGATGAGAATGAGGAATCCCATGTATCCATCAACCAGCTTCAAAAGATATAAACTCATGTCCAATCTTGTTTCATCTCTACCATCCTCACCTACTACCCTGCTTTCCCTGTAATTTTGAAAGAAGTTCAGGTCAGGTTTTTCGATTCTCCCAAAACATCTGCGAGGTTTCTTTGTCTACAGAAAGCATCATATAAATTAGCTAGCTAATTGATTTATTCTTTTATATCTAGCTTTTTACTCACAGTGATATTTATTTGTCAAACGCTAGGAAAGAAATGGAAAACAGACATTCCTCCCCATCATTTTTGAGCTTGAATCCAATTTTTCATCTGAGTACCCTTGTGCTACAGTGATAGGTGTTGTAAAAAAAAATGCACAGACAAACAATAAAAGTGTAACATTTTTCATAAATTATTGAACCACAGTCATTTCCTTTTTTTCCCCCATTTTTAATGGTATGCAGTACACATGTTGACTCAGAGTGATATTGCTTTTTAAATTATGAGGTGGTCTCAGTTTACTCATTTACATGCATCCCCAAATGCAATGTACTACAAGGTACAGCATGAAATTGCCAACTGGGTCATAAGAATGTGACGATTGTGATAGAACAAAAGCTGATAAGAATTCATGAAAGTGAGCAATGAGAAGCTGATGTGTTTCTTAATGTAAAATTTCTCATAGGGAAACTTCATTGATAAAACAAAATTATGATATTTACCATAAAAAGCAAAAATAATATAAAACTTAACTTCTTAGTGAAACCCATAATAATAGGTCTGTGTGCCTATTCCCTAAAGTCATTCTCCTTCCCTGAGTCATCGAACATTCCCCAAAGGTAATAACCTCCTCCATTAGAGATTATTCCATCTTCCCAACCACTTACCATTCCAGAACAACTTCCAGCCTAAAAAGTGATAAATGGATGTTTGGAGGGTTTTATAGAAAATATAATACCTTTCCCCATATCACTGATCATGAAGGGAGTGTGTGGAGGGTGGGAGGGCAGACATGTGTGCATCTATTTGAGTCTGCATCTTCTTCAACGGAAAGTATAAAATTTTACCTGATGCTATGCCGGAATAGTGTACTTGCATATGCATGTACATTAAATTTTGTAGGTGTGCTTTGCTATATTGGAAAACATATTCAAATAATAAATCTCAATAAATGAAAATGACTTTCTTTTCCTACAGTATATAAAAATGCCAGGGCAATCTGCTTTCCATGTTCAGACACCAAAGAGCTAAGCATTGAGTGATATCCAACTTTATGACAGACATAAAAATGAAATAAAAATGGGTAAGAAGATAAACATTTAAAGAGATAAACACTGTCAAACAGAAATGATTACAAAGTTTGTAACAATCTGCAGTTTTCATTGTTTTCTGTTTACCTAGCTTTCTGTACTATGAATTTCGCTCACTCATTTCCCTTCTTTTAATAATACATGTTTCCATAATCATTGACATTAAAGTAAAGGATGTGAAACAGGACTCGGTTTATATTTATTGGGAGAAATATCAGTAACTTTAAGTGCAAAAATTTCCTTATACTTGAATGTTTCATCTAGTTACTTCCATTTAATAGCTCTGGAAAATTGAGCTCCTTCTTCACAGGGGTACTCTTTACTTTTTTACTATATGAAACACCGCATTCAACCTTTTTTGACCTACTAAAACAGCAATTTCATATTATTTAACCTAGTAACATTTCAAATGTCAAAAGGTCTGCAGATTTCCATTGCACTTGAGCATATATATGGTTATTTCTTGGCAAAATGCCCAGAGAAAAATGGAAGTATTTCCATTGGTGCACACATGACATTATTTGAAATTTTATATTTTTAAAAATCATCCTAATGAATGGAAAATAAATTTATATTATTTTTTAGTCTGGCAGGTCATTGTCTCTGTCAGTAGTCTAATGTAGCCCCTGGAAGAAATTACATTTCCTACCAAATAGTGGAATATGCCCAGTGGTTTCTTCTTCAAAATGATGGCACCCAATATGTGTGAGAACATATAATATCACTAGAAAATCCTATAAAACCATTGGCTAGAAAACATTTTGTAGACGATATGTTGCTTAGTTACTAACAAATTAGATGTGCTTATACTGCAATAATGATGGGAGGGAAAAAAGGACAATCTAAAGTGTTAGAGGTAGAAAGGCCAACGTGAATGGGAGACTAAGCCAAGTGATGTAAGGATGGTACTCAAGTTAGCAGGAAAGGATTTCTATCACAATCTAAAAATTTGAGATTTACTTATGTCCATAAAAAGCTTAAAAAGTGACTCAAACATTTTCAGAGTATAGAATAATTCCTTCTCTGAGCAAATACTACATCTTTGCTATTCCTAAAGCTAGTGCTCTTAATGGGAACTTGGCTTCTGAGTTGCCCTCTCAATTTGGGGGTTAACTTAGTCTGTTTCTATTGTAGAAAAAGTTAAATAAACTCCACAAGGCACATTAAACATATTCTTTAGACACTAAGTCACCACTTTACTTCTGTGACTCACCTTCATTAAATTTGTCAAAGCAAAATAAAGTTAACAGTAAAGAAATGTGGATTATATCATAGGCCACCAAGTAAGTCTACAATTCTCTTCTCACACAATCTTTTTTTTATAATATTGATAATATCAATACAAACAGTACCAACAAGTAATAATAGCTGACACTGAGAACTTCTTATATAACAGTAACACTTCTAAATGTTTTAATTGCATTAAGTCAGTTAATCTTCATACCCATCTTATTGGCCTAAATACAAGTATTAGGCTCATTTCATAAGTGAGAAAACCAAGGCTCAGGGAGGGGTAAAGCAGATTTCCAAAGGGTACAACCTTTGGATCACAAATTATGATGCTAGAAGGTGCCCATGAAGCAGTCAACCAGTTTATTCCTCAATTTGTGTGGTAGGCTAAAAAAAAAAAATTCCCTCCTCCTGAAAAAAGAATTTTAAATCCTAATTTCTGGAATTCATAAATGTTATTCTATTTGGAAAATGGGTTTTTGCAGGTGTGATCATGTGAAAGATCTTGAGATGGAGAAATTATCCTGGATTATTCAGGTGGGCCCTAAATGCCATCTCACACATTTTTGTGAAAGAAAAGCAGAGGGAGATTTCACATGAGTGTGTGTGTGCGCGTGCACACACACACGCACGTGCGCACGGGCGAAAATGAGAAGACAGCAAAAAGAGATTTGAAGATTCTGGCCCTGAAGACTAGAGTGATGTGGTCACAAACCAAGGAATGTTGGCTGAAAGAGGCAAAAAAGAATTCTTCCCTACCACTTCTGACCTGACCAACACCTTGATTTGTGGCCCAGTGATACTGATCCCAGGCTTCTGGACTCCAGAACTGTGAGAGAATAATTTCTATTAGCTAAAGCCAACCAGTTTGTGCTAATCTGTTACAGCAGCCATTGGAAACTAACACAGGCTACAATTAAAAGAATATCTACACTTTTGAAAATAAGTTAAATGTTCCTGTTTTCAAAAAGTCTATAATTCTTTACTTGGGGGCCAGTCCTGTGCACTATAGGATACTTAGCAGCATCCCTAGTCTCTACCTACTGCATGCTAGTTGCAACACCTCACCCAGTCCCCCATCCAAAAATGTTTCCAGATATTGTCAAATGTCCCCAGGGAACAAAATCATGCCCAGTTGCTGTTTCAGAGTAAGTATAAATGCTGGTAAATGTAACCAGTTTGACTGAAATAAGTTAGGAAACAAAAGTGGAACTAATATGCCTCTTTTACATTGGTCTTGTTTTAAAGGAAATCATAAAGCTGTAAGGCAGATCAACAAGGACCCCCTTTCACAGTAAAAGGTAGACTTATTTGAAAGAATAATTGAGAGTTTATTTTTAATCAGATAATTTTGTGACTGATCTCGAGGCCAAAGGACAGCTTGCTCATGTTCCATATCTCTTCAATACTTCTTAACTCAGGTTTCTGGGAATGAGGATTTTAAAACCAATCCTTGATTTACATGGATTACACTGACATTCAGGACAGGTGTTCATCTATTCATATATGTATCTAGAGCATATGGAGGTGATGTCCCTGCATTAGACATTAGCAGTTTCATTAATTTAAGTGGCCAGCAGGCATATTTTTAATTCTCTCGGTGATTTGGAAGTGGAGGTAAGGAGAAAAGGACTTAGGAGAAGGCCAACTGAGATGCTTTTCCCTTGTTTCACCCCAAAATGGGATCTTTGTTCTTTCTATAGCAGATAAAAATAAAACTAAGGGACATGGGTAATGGGGCTCCTACTAGTGACAAGCTATCATGACCCTTAAGAGAAATAGAAACTCGTGAGGCAGCTTTTCAGCCCTTTATTTTCAAAATAATAGAAAAAACTGCATAAGAACCAAAATGTCTTAAAGCCATAAATGGAATGATTTTTGTGAATGTTTATAGAAATAACACATTCTAAGCTACTAGAACTTTTAGAAATTTCAACTTGCACTATGATTTCCCTTAGAATCATGTAAGTACTTGATTTTTTAAATAACACCAGGGGTTATGGGATACTCTCCAGACATCTACTTTATTTGCGTTAGGGTCAAAAAAAATCACAACTCTGCTTTCAGATCTAAATAATCCTCACAACCCCAATAGATAGTCCATTACAGTTTCCTCCTATTACCAAGTGAGGGCAAAGCTTAATAGCTGGCTTTCATTTCGAATACCTTCAGCCAGCAATTCTTTTCTGCTCATCTTGCAAAGATAATGCAAGTATAAACAAATATGGGCAAATGTTTATTGTTATTTTTAATCAGACATCATTTGTGAGAGTATATGGGCAAAGTTGTTGTAACCCTCCTATTCCTGGCATCACAACCACTCCCTCCCAAGGCAGAGGATGCAAGCCCTGCCCCAGCTCTTGTATCAGCAAGTCAAAGCCTTCTGCTGAGGATCACTTTCACAGTCATGCAAAAATTAGTACAAGCAGCTCTGTAGGCTGAAAGTAGATGGGGCCAGTTCTGTTGCCAGAGATATGCATTTCTGCTCCTCCTTCTGATTAAGTGTTTTGCTCTTTTGACTGAGGACTCACTGAGTCCCAGTGGGTGAGGAAAGCTACCTTGAATTGTCATCTCTTAAGAGGAAGCTGACAGTGCTAATAGTTCAAACTTAGGTTGACTGATGAGACTGTCCCAGCCTGAGAGACTGGCAATCTTTGTCATTGTCAGGATCAGTTAAGCGATTTCACCTATCAAAATTCTGGTCTCCCTCTACCTTGTCCTACTGTATCCCAAAAGGGAGAGGAGCAGTACTGTTACTGAAAAAAGAAGTCTCCTGTGATTTGAGTTGTTGACTTTGCAAATCCAAGGACCCTGGCTTGCAAATTGGGAGAGTACTCTCCCATTTCTTTGTAGTGAATAAAGTGGCATAAGAAAGAACATGGAAATAAATGAAGGTTTTATGAGGCCTGAAGTTTCTATAGTTTGGGAGGGCCCTCTTTAAGAAAAAGGACGTGTAGTTATAAATACAAAAATTAGATACCAAAGTGAATAACTATTCAGAATGTTGAAAAGATATCACAACAAATTACAGATTTTAAAAGGCTGAGAGATACCACAAACACCATAAAATCCAGAAAAATAGCACAGCATTTTTTATTAATTAACTACAAGATACATTTCTTAAATTTTTGACTGTATATTCTTTGATCACCTCTTCATAATACAATAATTAATATTATCACATAATTTTTATAGAATAAAAATAGTCTTTTATACAAAATTGCAAATAGGGATAAAATTCCTTATTATTATTGATCATTTAGAAGACTTTCTTTCAACTTTACAACTCGTTAACGTCAATATAAAATTTTAGGAGGTATGTGAACTGTTCTTTCATGTAAGAGTTGTATGGCTGGATTTTCCAGCAATGAGTTTCTCATTTTATACATTTCCAACTTTATTTTTCCTCCACAATCACATCTTTAGTCCTTTGGTCCTGTACTTTGCTATCACAGTATCAGTTGATTTGTTATGGAGGGCAATATTCCTAGAAACAATTCCATACCAGGACAGCTAGCAGTAGCTAAACTATGCACAAGTGACTGAAAATAACATAAATACATCCCATTAAATTGGAACTAAATGCATTTCTACTAAAAATGACTGCTGCTCTCCAACATCACTGAACACAAAGGTATGAAAGAATAAAAGTCAGGATGTAAAAAGGTAGGTGATTTAACCAATTTTAGTTAAAATGCCTCACTTGTGTGAAGTTTGCAAAAATATACGACTATATGAACACATTTCAAGTGAAGTGCCTGAAGCTTAGCTTCATTCGCAAACCATAAACTGCCTTGGGGAGAACTGTGAAGGCTGCACCCTCTGGCCACACATTCCCATCCCTCCCTTATTTTTCCTCACATACTTCATAATTCTTTGTCCTATATTAACTGTAGAAAGAAGATGGTCATGAAGATTTATGCACACATTCATCAAACACACAGGATCTGAGGAACAGGGTAAAGCAAAGACATGGAGATGGCATAGTTGAAGAAATAAGTACATGAAGTCAACTTCATCCCATACACATTCACTACACTACAGGTATTATGTACCTGTACAGTATTAAGTACTATACTTAGTGTTAGAAATAAAAATATGACTGCAATCGGGACCTTGCCCCATGAGGGGTCCTCATTTTAAAGATAATGTGTGTAATCAAATTCACACGTGTGAAATACCTTCCTTTATAAAAACACATAAAATCATGAAAACTAACTATGAGAAAACATAGGTAAATATTTAACTCATCTCTTTTGGAGGATGGATAATTAAAGTATATAATGGAAGAAATCACAAAGGAAAATCTATAGATATTATATTAAAATACTACTCTATTTACAAACTATTATCAACCAAATTAAAGGACAAAGAATAAACTGGAAAAAAAGTCCAACATATTTATTGCAAATGGAAGGTAAATATAATTTTTCTGCAAAGTTATTTAAATTACTTGAAAAAAGATCTATCAACCCAATAGAAAAATAGGCAAGAGACATGATAGGCAATATAGAAAAAAATATAGCCAAAACCATATATGAATATATATTTAAAACAAAAAGTAATCAAAAACATATAAATTAAAGCAATTCATGATATGTTTGTCACTTATAAAATTATAAATATCGTTTGTTTTAAAGACAGAAATTAACCCTGATGAGCATATATCGATATCACAACTCTAACATATTATTAAAAGAGTGTCAATTAGTATAAATATTGTGGTAGATTGAATAATGGCCCCCAAAGAAAACTAGGCCAAAAATGAACAAATACTTCGACCTTTAAAACCATTCTAAGAAATAATTAAAAAATTTTTTTAATGGAGAAATGCTATGCATAGTAGCATTACTTCTAATGGCAAAATAGTAGATAAAAACCACCTGCCCACTAACAGGGAATAACAAGGTAAATTATAATGTACGTATATAAATAAGTATTTTACAATCATGGATTTGTTTAGGAATATTCAATATTAAAACTATGCCAGAGGTATAATATGAAGATATTTTAAAGTAGATCATAAGAATGTATATGTATGTTATGATTTCACTCATATGAGGACTTTAAGATATAAAACAGATGAACATAAGGGAGGAAGAAAAAATAATATAAAAACAGGAAGGGGGACAAAACATAAGAGACTCTTAAACATAGAGAACAAACAGAGGGTTACTGGAAGGGTTGTGGGAGGGGGGATGGTGTAAAAAGGTAAGGGGCATTAAGGAATCTACTCCTGAAATCATGGTTGCACTATATGCTAACTGGGATGTAAATTAAAAAAATAAATTAAATTTTTAAAAAAGGAAAAAATAAACATTAAAAAATTTAAAAAAAGAATGTATATGTATGAAAAGTTTTACAGATTGATCACAGTATGCTTGTAGTGATGGAAAATATGGGGAAAATATGAATGTGCAACAATAAATAAATTATAGTCCACCACATGATAGGATATTGTGGAGCTATACCAGGGACTACAAGTTGCTTGCCTAATACCCATTCTACCTTATTCTTATTTCTTAGTAACATAACCCCATTCTATTTGAGACTACCTACCAGATAAAATTCTGCATTTACCAACTTCCTTTACAGCCAGGTAAGCGTGACACTACATCCTAGCCAGTGAGATAAAAGCAAAATTTATTGGGTGGAACTTCTGAAAATACTCCCTTAAAGGTTAGATAACTGGTAGGTTTTCTTTTTCCCATTCTTGCATTTATGTTTCTAATGAGGACACGGTGGCTAGAGTACTGGCAGCCATCTCGGATTCTGTGACAATCTTGAAGATGGAAACCACATGCTAAGTCTAGTAGAACAGAAATATAAAAATGTCCTGGGTCCCTAATGACCATAGATATCCCAAACAAGCACAGGACGGCTTATTTCTGGTCTTTAATGTGAGAGAGATATAAACCCCTCTGGCATTTTGCTATTAGAAACATCCAAACTTAACTAACACAATATTTTAAAATTGTGTTTGACTGTACTGCCAAAATAGGTAATTCAAGCAAAAGCCCCCCACTGAAGACAAATAGAAAAGTTAGGCAAAAAAAATTTTTTTAAGATTTCTTGAAGCTATGAGACCTAAGGAGACAATAAAAAATTATAGGATTTCAAAAATTTAAAAGAAAAGGTCCCAGAGAGGTGCATCTGTTATTTGAGGCCACTTTAATTGTGAGAGTGTTTGTAGATTCTAGAAAAGCAGCCAAGAGGCTAAGAACCTAAGCAGAGCTTTTGAAAAACTTTAGGATAGAGAGACAAAAATTAAAATTCAAGACCCCAATGCTTTATATTAAGACCTCAAAAAGTTGTGCCATAACAGAAAGAATAAATCTGAACTATATCAACCCTCACAGGGAATAAAAACAATAATCCCAAACCCTGAAATTAGATTAAAGATGTTCCTTAGCCACTTGTCAAACAAATGTAAAGCCTTGCTGAGGAAAAGTTACATTATACTAGTTCACAAATTATTTATATATAATGCATTACACTCAATCAAAAATGCACACACACACACACACACACACACACACACACACACACCAAAAACTGTGATGGGGGGATAGTATGATAGTCAAAGAAACAAAGCAGTCAAATATCTAGATAGTGGAGTTATCAAAAAAAATGCTGAATCAAACATCAATAATAGACATTAAACATGTGTGAATATGTGTGAGGAAGCAGAATTCAAGCCTGGAAGGATTTTAAAAAAACTAGAAATTTTGAATCAAATCAAAATTTCAGAAAGCAAAAACACAACAACCAAAATTAAGAACTCAATAGATAAACTTAAGAAGAACTAAATTGCAGTTGAAGAGAGAGTTAGTGAATTCAAAGACAATTGGGTAGAAGAAAAGGGTTCAGAATAAAGCACATAGTTTTAAGAGCATGAAAAATACAAAAAACACCAAGAGAATAAGAGACTAAAGAGCTTTAGACCATTAAGAAGCTCTAAATGTACCTTCAGGACTACTAGAAGAAGAAGAGAAACAAAAAGCTGAGAACATTCCAAAAATGATGAAAAACGGCATAGTTTATTAAGTTCATAATTTTTCTCATATTATCTTGACTGGAGAGTGAACTTCTTAAATCTCTGGGGTGGTGCCTTTCATCTGTTTTAAAGTATTCTTGTCCATTATATCTTCAAACATTGCTTAAGCATCATTCTTCTGCTTTTTTTTTAGACCCTACTTATATATTGGACAATGTCCTGCAAGTCTCTTAAACTCTTATTCATTCATTTAAATTTATATCACCTGGCCTTTGAATTCACTAATCTTATCTAGCATGTGCAATCTAATACTAAGCCATTCCCATGAAATCCTAACTTCAGATATTGTTTTTATTTTCAGATCCATAGTATCCACCTAGAAAAAAAATTATATTTATCTATAGAAATTCTCCACCTTTTTATCAAATTTATCCATTTTTTTCTATTTTCCATAACAAATTTTAATAGTCATTTCAATGCCCTTGTCTACTAATTCCAACATCTGGATCATCTGAGGGTCTGGGATGTGTATTTCTCTTTGATTGTGGATCACATTTTTCTCCTTCTTCATGTTGCATAATTGTTTTATGTATGCCAAACAGACAATAGAGACTGAACTTGATGTTATTTTCCCTCAGAGGGCATACCTTTCCTCTGTCAGGCAGACAGGGTGACTGGGTCTTTTGAACTAATTAGAAATTGAGCTGGGTAAGTGTTGGGTTGCCACTTTAGTTAGACTAAGTCACAAAGGTGTGAGCTGTTCTGGTTATTATAAACTTTCCAGCACACAGAACTTTGGCTTCTAAGTATTAGGACCTAGAAATAGTTTTTATTGAGTGTTTCAGTCCAGTCTCCCTCCTGCAGAACCCTAGAAAAGAGTCTTGTGGAGAAATATGGTTGGGGAAACAGCTATACATTTAGGACTTATCCAGTTTCCAAGTGGCTATGCCATCCCTCCATTCAAAGCTCCTCTGATTTCTCTTTCCCTCAGCAATGTCTGTCTCAAAACCACAGCCTAAGAATGAACTTGGTAAAACCCCAGAGGGACATGGTTGCCAAACTCTGTCAATACAGTACATGTCTTCAGTTTCTGGAAATTAATTCCTCTAGACCTCTTGACTTTCACAGACATAGATATAGAGATATAAATAATATGTATATATAATTTCTAACTTCATCCAGGTTTTCTAGTTTTTACAGAAGAAGCAATGTTCTGCCACTATTTTATATATCCTAAAGGAATGTAGAAGTTCCTGTAACTATAAAATAATTTAATTCAATTAAAAATTTTCCATCCAGAAAACTCCATGCCTGCATGACTTCATAGGTAAATTATACCAAATTTTTAAAGAAGCAATAATACTAATCTCACATAAGCTCTTCAAGAGAACTGAAGAAGAAGAAACACACTCTTATATTTTTAGGTAGCATAACCTTGATATCAAACCTTATAAGAAAGGGAAATCACAGTCAAATCTCTCTCATGAGTATAATTGCAAAAACAAAGCAACAAAAATTGTGAGATTTAACTCTAATCTAAATTTATTTGCAAACAAACACCAAAAGAATAATACATTACAACCAGTTGAGTTTACTTCGGTAATGTGAGGTTTATTATTTGAAAACTTAACATAACTTCCCATATTAACAGAGAAAGAAGTAAAATCATATTTAATATCTCAATATATTCAGAGAAAATACTTAATAAAATTCAACAATAGTTCATAATAGAAGCTCATTGAAAACCAGGAGTAGAAGACGACCTTTTTAATCTGATGAAAATTATTTCAGTAAAATTGTAGCAATGCCCTACATAATAGTGATATTTTGAAAGCTCTCCCTCTACTATCAGCAACAAAAAAATATTTCCATTACCACAAATTTAATAAAGATATATGAGAAGTAGCAAAGAAGAGATAAAAAGGATAAGATTTAATACACAGAAAAGGGAAAAGAATTTAAAGATTGGGTACAAAGTCAGTAAATAAAAATTAATATTTTTTTAAGCATCAATAAATAGAAAATAAAAAAATTTAATTTTATCATCTATAACAGCATCCAAATACATTACATTTTTAGTAAATAATCTAAGGAAATATGTAAGAAGTCCCACACAGAAAAATATAAAATATTATGAGAAGAAATAAGCAATATTCAAGTGAGAAGTGAGGCAATATTTTCTGTAAAGAGTTAGATAAAAAACATGTTTAACTTTGCAGGCTAGATGGTCTCTGCCACCTCCACCACCCAACTCTGCACTGTAACGCCAATGTGTTCCAGCAAAACTATTTTCAGACAGACAGGAGACTGTGTTTAGACAATGGACTATAGTTTGCCTGTCCCTGATTTAAATAGTCGGAGGAATAAAATATATTAAGGTATAATGAAGGCATAATAAACATATCTATTCTCCCCAAATTGACCTTTCCATTCAAATCTCTTGCAGGCAAAATTCAGGAAGTGGGTTTTTGTCATTGCTGCTTTGTAGACATTGACAAACCAATTCTAAAATGAAGTAAATTTACCCATGGCAAAAGTTTGCCAATCCTGAAGAACAGAGCTAAAATACTTTAACAGATGTTGAGACTTATTTTAAAGCTTCAGTAATTAAGACAGCATCGTATTGCCAACAGAAAAGATGCCAAGATCAACAGAACATAACAGACAGTCCATCAATTACTTACATATACATACAGTAGATTCATGACAAAGGTGGTGACAAAGCATGGAGAAAGAACGGTCATTCTAATAAATTATTCTACGTCGTCTAGATAGGCATATTATAAAAGAAAATATTTCTGATATTATGTATAAAAATCAATCATAGGTATATCATAGATCTTAATAAGAAAGATAAAACAATGAAGCCTCCAGAAGAAACTACGAAAGAATACCCTCAGTACTTTGAAGTAAGCCAAAATGTCTTAATCCAGGACATATAAAGTACTAATGCTAAAGGAAAAGACACTAAAGGTTAGAACTTCCATTTATCAAAGGATATTTCAAGAGAGCAAAAAGGTAAGCTATTGATTGGGAGAAGGTATTTATAGAGACTCAGTACATAAAAGAAGATCTCAAATGAAAAGATGCTCAAAATTTTGACACTTTAGGAAAATGTAAATCAAAACCACAAGAAGAGGGGCATCTGGGTGTCTCAGTCGATCAAGGGACGGATTCTTGATTTCAGCTCAGGTCATGATCTCACGCTTTGTGGGATCAAGCCCCATGTCAGGCTCTGCACTGACAGCACGGAGTCTGCTTAGGATTCTCGGTCTCCCTCTCTGCCCCTCCCCTGCTCATGCTCTCTCAAAATAAATAAATAAACATTTTTTAAAAACCACAAAAAGACATCAACACATACCAGTTGGAACGGCTAAAATAAGACTAGTAATCCTAAATGTTGATGAGAATATGGGACATCTAAAATTCTCAGAGAGAGTGGATAGATTCTAATTAGTAGAACCACTCTGGAAATATAAATTCTATGCTAATATTAAATATATATATGTACTATTAACAATTCCATTTTTAAGCATATTTCAAAGAGAAATGTATGCACACATGCATGCATACACGAGAATGTTCATAGCAGCACTATTCATGATAATCTCACACTGGAAACAACCCAGATGTTAATCAATACTAGAGTGGATAAATATTTTGTGGCATAGTCCGTCAGTGGAATATTACACAATAATAAAAATGAATAACCTGTCCCAAACACGATGTGGATAGATCTCACCAACATAACATAGAAAATAATTTGCCAGACATATTATTTCATTTAAATAAATGTTTAAAAATAAGTAAAACGAGGGTTGCCTGGGTGACTCAGTTGGTTAAGTCCTACTTTGGCTCAGGTCATGATTTCATTGTTTGTGAGTTCAAGCCCCGTGTTGGGCTCTGTGCTGACAGTTCAGAGCCTGGAACCTGCTTCGGGTTCTGTGTCTCCCTCTCTCTCTGCTCCTCCCCTGCTAGTGCTCTGTCTCTCTCACAAAAAATAAATAAAGATTAATGAAGAAAAAGTTTAAAAAAATAAAAATAAAAATAAGCAAAATGAACTATAATATTCTAAGTCACAACAGAAATTTTGGGAAAGAAGGAAAAAGCAGTCACAGAAAGAGCATATAAGAGTTATCTGGGGGATTTGCTATACTTATTTCTTAGGTATAACATAAGTGATAGGTGATAATTACATACTTTTAAATTATTCTTTTAGTTATATGCATTCACATTATGTTACAACATTTGCTTAATCAGGTAAATGAATAAGGATTGTTTTTTTCTTATGCATGGAACAATGACCAGAAGGATAAACATCAATTTTAAATGCTCATTTCTAGATGGAGGTTTTGCATACTTATTTTAATTCTTATTTGGATCATTATACTACTAATTTTCCTCTTTTTAAAAAATAGGATCTTGGGGTGCCTGGTTGGCTCAGTCGGTTGAGCATCCGACTTCAGCTCACGTCATGATCTCGTGGTCTGTGAGTTCGAGCCCCTCGTCGGGCTCTGTGCTGACAGCTCAGAGCCTGGAGTCTGTTTCAGATTCTGTGCTCCCTCTCTGACCCTCCCCCATTCATGCTCTGTCTCTCTCTGTCTCAAAAATAAATAAACGTTAACATTTTTTTTTTAAATAAAAAAAAAAGATAGGATCAAGCGTGCCTGGGTGGCTCATTGTAACCAAAGTGTCCAACTCTTGGTTTTGGCTCAGGTCATGATCTCAGGGTTCATGAGATTCAGCCCCCTCCCTCTCTCTCTGCTCCTCTACCCCTCAAAATAAATAAATAAACTTAAAATAACAGGATCCTACATTCTTCTATATTAAGAAAAAAAAACAATATGATTTTTTAAATTAAAAAACAATTACTTCAAGTTTGTCAGGACTGAATGTCTGAGAGGATGTGAGAGTCATTCACCAATATGGATAACAATAAAGGGAAAGGGGCAAGTTTTGGTGAAAAGAAAATCCTGCAGAGAGCTTAGTTTCCTGGAGGTTGAAGTAGCAAAATAGAGGAGTCAATCACAGATAAAAATTGAGTCAAGGATGAAGGTATAGATTTAGGTCTTGTCAACAAAATGTGACATTTCACGGAGAGAATGGGCAAAATTTTAAAGGGAAATGTGGATCGTCAATCTGTGTGCCAATTTTTATCAAATATAAAAAGTTTTTGATTATGAGTGTGTTGGTTATCCACTTGGAGGGAAGTCCTTACTCTTGGATATCTCTATTTTATTATTTTTATTTACTACTGGGATGAATATTGCATTACCTAGCACATTACCTCATACATGGTAGTTTTAAAGTGAATGTTTGATTAATGAAATAAATGTTTACCAAATTTGCTGATAATTCAAATCTAGGAAGAAAAGTAAACACCCAGGTATCAGAATCAGGACTGAAAATATCTCAATAGGCTAGAACAATGTAACCAAATTTCAAGATTACACAATAAGAATAACTATTGTGTGAAGTCCCGAATATAGTTAAAAAAAAAAATCACTTCACAAGTATAGGATGAGAAAAAAAAAACGTATCACATAGACCTTAATGTGAAAAGACTTAAGGTTTTAAGTGACACAGAGCCCAAGATAAATTCATGAGGTGTACAAGGCTATGAAAACCTAGGTCAGTTTTAGGCTATATCAATAAATGTAGCGTCCCAAACAAGAAAGTTAATAGTCCCATCAGACATTTCGCTGGCCAGAACAAACTGGAATGTTGCACTCTGCTCTGGCTGCATGTCCAGAGGAAGGTAGCCAACATGGTGAGGTATCTGGAAACCTGATTTAAGGATGGTTGATTTTTGGAAAAGAAGAAACCTAAAAGGGACAAGGCAGCTGTCTCTGAGTACTTAAAAAGCTGTCATGGGTAAGAAGGATGTGATTTTCTATGAGACTTTATAGACCAAATAAAGAATTAGTGCTGAATACTTTGGCTTAATGTAAAGAAAGAGATTATATGGTAGACATGTCCAAAACCAGAAATGGTTATTCATGAGATCGCTGTGTCACTGAAACTTTTTTTTTACTATGTTGAAACATTTCATAAAGTGGTACATTAAACAAATTTCAACAGTTTAAACAATAATAATATAAAAAAAACATGTATTTTGCCCTAAGGTTAAGGAAAAATATAGTATTTTAGAAGATATTTCTATCTTGACTTCATATTTATCCTGTGTTTTCTTTAGAGTTTTACCACCTATGTAGGTTTCCCTAAATAATATATTGTTAGCATTAAAGTACATAGGAATTAATCATGCTGTATATATTACTCTGCTTCATGTTTTTTTCCCCCTTAACAACCAAAAAATAGTATCCAGGTATCAGAAAGAAAAAGAGAAGAACTCATCAGAGAAATAGGAAACAAAAAATAAGCAAGCAAAAAACCATAAAAAGGTTTATACAGAATATGAAACACAAATGGTTCATAAACATAAGAAAGCAATTCAACCTCATTTGCATTGAGGGAATAACAGATTAAAATCCCAATTAGATACATTTCACATAACAGCATCCATGCTGATAGTGATGCATAGTGATGGTTTGTTTTCACTACTGAATAGCACTCCATTTGTATGAATATCTCACAATGTATTCATCCACTGATGTGCATTTCAGATGTTCCCAGCCACTCTTAGGCAAGACCCTACTAAGAACATGGGTTTTTTTTGGTATATATTCTGTGGTGCACAGTAAGGAGTTTCTTGGGGTTCTAGAGCAAGAAAAATACACACAAGTTGACCTTCACTTGGTAACCCCAGACAGTTCCAATGCAGCTGTACCAATTTACCAGCCTGCAGCCTCGGATAAGAGTTTCTATGGCTTCAAGTTATCACCATCTCTTGGTATTTTCAGACTTTTAAAGTGGCCCATCTGGTGTGTGAAACATATCTAATTGGGATTTTAATCTGTTATTCCCTTAATGCAAATGAGGTTGAATTGCTTTCATACGTTTATGAACCATTTGTGCTTCATTTTCTGAATAAACCTCTTTATGGTTTTTTTGTTTGTTTGTTTGTTTGTTTCCTATTTCTCTGGGCTCTTCTCTTTTTCTTTCTGATACCTAGATACTAATCCTTTTTGGTTGTTTGTTTTGTAATAATCTTCTCCTGGAATGTGTCGTGCTGTTTTGCATTTGTTACGGAATTTTGAAATATTAATTTAATGATGTTAAATGTTAATTTAGCACCATTTATCTGGTTTTTCCTTTATGGTTTAACTTTATTTAACTTCTTAAAGAATTCCTTTCTGCCCTGAATTAATAATATAATCTTCTTTATTGAATCCTAAAGTTTTCTCTAATTTTTGCTTTGGCATTTAAGTCTTTATTTAGTCTAGAATTGATCATTATTAATGGCATATGGTAGGGATTCAACTTATTTTATCATTTTCATATGATAATCACTGATAGAAAAGGTCAACATTTAATAAATTTTTATATATGCATGAGTGTGAGAACCCTTTTTTCTGTTCCATTTGATATATATGAAAACATTCATATATATATTTTATTAATTATATAGCCTTTTTCAGTGTTGACATGTGGTAGGGAAAGATGTACACACACACACACACACATACACACACACACACACACATACATGTGCACTCATGCACGCACACACACTGGCTTTCTTCTTCAGGAGCATGGGGCCTTAATTTCTTGGACATTGCTCTACAATATCTATTTTAGAACCAGCTTATCTAACACCATAAAAACAAAACAATACGATATAAGAAATCTTACTGAGGCTTTGTAGAGAATGCCTTTTAACCTATAAATCAACTTGGAGAGAATTGACAACTTAGACCATTGAGTCTTCCTATCCAAGAACATTATTTAGGTTTATTTGTTTTACTGTTTTTCAATAACTTAAAAAAAATTGTTTCATAGAAATTTTAAATACCTCCTGTTAGGTTTATTCACTTTCACACCTTTTGTCGATCAAACACCTCTTGTGCATCATTTCATGACCTCTTGGCCATGCCTATTATTCCAGCCCTCATGACCATACAATTTCTAACCAAATTTGGCCAGCTTAATCATGTGCAAACTTATATATAGTACAGAGCCTTTGTTCACATTTCACATGGGCTAATACCTTCCCTGAGCCTCTCTGTTGCACAGTGGAAGATACTCGTGGAAACTCATCGCACTCATCTGTAGGCAATCTGGAAGTACAAGGGAGTTAGCACTCATGGGCCCATCGTTGAGTGCTGGTTGGACAGGAGCATATGGGTAAATGCGTCCCCCTTTCACACCCAAGTACGACATTTCTGAGATGTATTGCATAAGCTCTCAGAAGTTCCTGTGGCCAAGGGTGCCTGGGTGGCTCAGTCGGTTAAGCATTTGACTTTGGCTCAGGTCATGATCTCGAGGTTGGTGGGTTTGAGCCCCATGGCAGGCTCTGTGCCAGGCTCTGTTCTGACAGCTTGGAGCCTGGAGACTGCTTCAGATTCTGTGTCTCCCATCTCTCTCTGCTTCTCCCCCGCTCTCACTCTGTCTCTCTCTCTCTCTCAAAAAAAATGAATAAACATTAAAAAGTATTTAAAAAAAAAAAGAAGTTCTTGTGGCCAGATTACTAACACAGCCTTATCTTGGCTTTCTTTTCTTCTTTATTTATTCCCTAATCTCTCACAACTGCTACATGACATCACATTTGCTACCTACCTAATTACACAAAAACTTTTGTTTGGGGCTCTACTTTTTTTTTTTCAGTGTTTATTTACTTTTGAGAGCGAGTGTGTGTGCGTGTGTTTGAGCAGGGGAGGGGCAGATAGAGGGGGACAGAGGATCTGAAGTAGGCTGTGCTGAATGGGAAGAACCTGATGCTGGGCTCCACGTGGGGCTCAAATTCACAAACTGTGAGATCATAACCTGAGCCCAAGTGGGACGCTTAATCACCTGAGCTACCCAGGCATCAGACTCTGCTTCTAAGTAAATCTAAGCTAAGACAGTAATGTGAAATGGCTTTATCTAGTTGTTGCTGATGTACAGGGATGCAATTGACTTTTTTCAACATCAATAACAATTCTACCATTTGAGTTTCAAGTGATAACTGCTTTATATACATTACCCACTTTCATCCTCACAGACTCTATTATGCAGTTATGTTATTATACCCAACAATAAACTTTAGCATATGACTTTTGTATCTAATAATGTTGCTAAATTCATATTAATTATAATAAAACTCCTATAGAATCTTTATAATTTTCTATCTTAATGATTTTTAGTTCATTCTTTTTACTGCCTATCCTTCATTATGGATAAAAAGGAGTGCTTTCAACATTTTATGGTTAAATATGATGCTTATTATAGGATTTTTATAGATCCCTACATTAGATTAAGGAAAGTTTCTTTTATTACCAGTTTGCTAGGAGTTTTTATTTAAAATGGATATTCCGTTCCATCAAACGCTTTTTGGTTGTTTTAACCTATTTAGCAATTTGACATTTGGTTTCCTCTACTCTGTTAATGTGATAATTTGTTTAATTGATCTTAGACTATCATTGAGATAAGCCTACCTTAGTCATGATTATCTTTTTTATATATATCACTCGATTTTATTTGCTATTGTTATTGTAACCATGTTTAATACTAAAATTGAGCTAATACTTCTTAATGGTCTTGCCTGATATTCAGTATCAAGGCAATATTAACCTTATTAGATGATCTGGGGAATAATCTTTTTTGTCTTCTTCAGGAGTTTGTGTAAATCTAGAATTATCTTATCACTGACAATTTAGTATAACGGGCCCATAAAACTATCTGAGCATGGTGCTTTCTTTATGGAAACATTTTTAAACTCCAATTCAGCTTTCTGAATGATTATCTAGTTAGTTACATATTTTTTCCTGGATCAGTTTCAGAAACTATATAATCTATTGACTTCACCTAAGTTTTCAAACATTTTGGCATATGTTTTTTATAATATCCTAGTTTATATAACATATATCCTCCTTTTCACTTCTAATATTGTTTATTTTTAATTTCCACCAAATTTTTTTATTTATCTTGTCAGTGTTTCATCTAATCTTGTAGTATTTTTCAAAGAACCAAATTCTAGTTTGTGGATTTTTGTTGTTGTATTTTTCCTCATTTTCTATTTTATACTTTCTGTTCTTAATATGTTCTTCTAGTTTTTTTAGGATTATTTTGCTATTCTAATATTTTAAGTTCAATGCTTAAGATTCTTATTAATTTTGAGCCTTTCTTTCAGGCTAATAATTTCCTTCAAACATAACAAGGTTATGACAGTAGTTTCATTATTATTAAATTATAATTATATTCTAAATTTATGATTTATTTTTGGTCCATGAGTATATTTAATAACATATATTTTAAATTTCAATCATTTTTTTCCCCTATTTTTAGGGAATTTGTGATCTCTGACTTATGGCACTGCAATTAGATAATGTGGTATTTATGCTACCAACCTTTTGAAATTTGTTGTGGCTAACTTTATGGGATGGCACATGACCGGTTTTCATAAATGTTTTATATGTGCTTGAAAAGAATGATTGTCATCTAATTGTTGTTTGCAATGTTCCGTATAGGTGAATTATACCAATTTTGCTGATTATGCTGTTCAAATCCTCTCTACACATAGATATAAAATTATTTTAATTGTCTTGTGCTAAAGACTTAGAGATATAGTACCAATGCAGATGGTTTGGCATACATTTCCCTGCAGTTCTGTTAGTTTTTAAATCAAACTTCTGAGGTAATTGTGTACATAAAAATTGAGAATGTTTTAATTTTTCCCTAAACGTATCCTTTTCATCATTTTTAGTGTTTCTCAAAATCACAAGTAATTCTTTTTGCCTTCATGTTTACTTTGGATGATACTGATATTGATGTAGCCACTTCTCTTGGTTAGCATTTGACTTGAAATCCAGAAAAGTTGAATGACAGGCCCAAGTTCACACAAATAATCCACAGAAGGAGAACTAGGACCCAGACTCCCTGCCTGTCAGTACAGTACTCTTGCTAAGTGTCCCAACAGAATGAGTAAAGAGAGCAGAAGAGAGAATAGAATGAATGTATGTGACAAGGAACCATGGGGAATAGCAGTCACAGCTATAGAGGAATAATGGGGGACAACTAAAGTTAATGCAGAGTTTGAATTTTATGACAAGGTGTCATGACAAAATAGTATTTAAGGGAGCCTATAATTTTAACAATATCCAGGAGAGAAAGAAGGAAATGAGACTGTTTAGGAGGGTCCTTGCCCTCCAAATTTCATATAACGTAACGAGAGCTGGAATCAAGGCAGTGGGAATGAAAAGGAAAAGGTAGACTCAAGAGCCACCTTATGGAGAAAATGACATATCAAAATGACTTCGTGGATTTTAGAGATGAATAAAATTGTAGAGTCAAAGATACTACCTCATTTATGTCTGTCATACCCTGACAGCTTCATTATTTCTTAGGTTTGAAACCAGAGTTGGGAAACAGTAGTTGGCCTAGAGGAAGAGAGAAAATAATGAGTTTTCTCTCCATGTATTGAGTTTGGTATTTCTAGTAGACAAGTGGAAATATAGGATTAGGAACAAATCCAGATCCAGATATGAAAGGTTTTTTGTTTTGTTTTGTTTTGTTTGCTGATGATGAAGGGGGCTACTTGCATGGAGATGATAGTTTGGATTAGGCTCTGTGTTTCTTAAACATTTCTGTTTTTTAAACATCAAGTATCATTTTTTGCCAACATTTTTGGATTAAAAATTTCTGTAATTTTTTACTGTCATCTTTTAAAAGTTGATATCAGGGATAATGGCTTCATGAACAAACTTCTGGACAGCCCAGAGAGCTTTTTTGGACAACCACTGTACTCTAGGTTGCTCTTGAGAATCACTGTATCAAAAAGAAAGGTTTATAGCTGCAGACCTTTCAAATTCCTTGTAGACCTCCCCTTCAAGTATCGACAAGGCTCAACCCTGTTTAATTCACAACCATTAAGATCAAAGCATTAAGTGGTACATCTGCTTGTGTAATTATCACTAATGCCAGAACACAGCTTTGTGAATTTGGTCACAATGAACTCTGAGGGAATAAGCAGCTGGAAAGGCTCTAAGAGCTTTCTCCCCAGAATCTAAAAAAGTGTACTCAACCCAGTGAATTTTTTTTGCAGTGAGTTTGGTTTTGTTTTTTGTTTTTCCAACTGGATATAATAAAAATGTCTGAGATTTTGCTACATAATATGATCTTTTTGGAAGGGTCAACACTAATGTTTTAGGCCAGTGCAGCAGGCTTGAGTTCAACTCTGGAAGTGTATAAGTTTCAACAGGATTCTAACAAATCCACCCAAAAGAGCCGGCATTTGTCCATAGATTATGTATGTTGATCTCCTCCACTGGTAGTGTAGGGGAGTCCTAGGGGAATCATTTAGTTGTCTGAGTATCAACTGTAAAATACTTAGAGGTTCTGAAATCACTAACTCAAATCCCCACAAGGCCCACTCGGCCCTCACTACAAGGTACATTCATGGAGTATAATACTGTCTGCTAAGGAGGGCTCCAGGATGAGACTTTTATATTAATGCCAAGCACATGGGACCCTGGTTTTAAAGATTCTGAGCCATTTTTGATATCAGGAGAGGCTTGTCTTAGCGTTCTCAGCCAAAATTTCTGGGACTCAGCTGAAGATTTGGAGCCATTGAAAACTTGGCTATATATATGTAATCTCAGATTAATAATAAAAGACATATTTCTTTGTTTAAAATATCAAAATATATTAGAAATCTAGAGAAAATAAAGTGCTTCAAAAATGTCTACCTACACTAGAACTAGAAGAATCTATACTGGCCAAGTTTTTGCCTCTGAACTTTATATAGAACCATGAAGCATTTCCAAAAATTTCAGTAAATACAAAGTTCTTTACAGCTTCTTAGAAAAAGAGATTTTTTTCTTCGCTTTCACTGAGAAATCTGCTAGCTGTCTACTGTATCTTCAAGTACCATCTCTTGTTCCTCTCATCCCTTTTTCATGCAAAAATGACAGGGGCATGAATGAGACTAACTCTACTTCTCTAAAGTCTGTCTCAGGGCCCCTGGGTGGCTCAGTCAGTTGAGCGTCTGATTTCAGCTCAGGTCATGATCTCAGGGTTCATGGGTTGGGGGCCCATGTCGGCCTCTGTGCTGACAGCTCAGAGCCTGGAGCCTGCTTCAGATTCTGTGTCTCCCTCTCTCTCTGCCCCACCCCCACTTGCGCTCTGTCTCTCTCTGCCTCTCAAAAATGAATAAATGTTAAAAAAATTTTTTTAATTATCTCTCTCTGTGTCTCTGTCTCTCTCTGCCTTTTCATGTGTAGTTCCTCCTGCTGTCTAGGTTGACCTCTCCTACACTCTTTTAGTTAAATCCTAAGGATACTTTAGCATTCAAGCTGAACTGTCACTTCTTCCAGAAAGCTTTAGAAACTCTGTCTTTCCTCTCCTTTGGCCAGGTTAGGAATCTTCCCCTACTTCCACAGTCACTGTTGCTTCTTTCTGTCATAACACTACTCCGTGTGCCTCCCCCTCCATGGAGAGTTCCTTAAATCCAGACTTCCTTACTTGTACCTGTAGTCCCAGCACCTAGTTTAATAAATATTTGTTAATAGGTACCTAATGAATCTCTGATAAACTACTTTTTCTCTCACTTGAAAGAGGGACAAAACAAATGGTCATATTTTAAAGTTGTTAACAGATTGCATTCATTCATTAATCCCTTAAAGGTATTTACTGAGAAGCTGTTATAAGTCTGGCACTTTAAATACAGAAGCCAGAGGATGAACAAGTAAAAAATTGTCTCTCTTCCAATAAGTTTGTATTCTAGTTGGGGAGGCATACAATTAGGCAAACCAAAGCAAACAAACAAACAAACAAACAAGTAAATCTACAATATGATATCAATTAGTGTTAAGTGCTATGAAGAAAAAGCATTCAGAGCCAGGGATAGAAAGTGAATGTGTCGAATGGGGTAGGAGATCTTGCGGGTGGGGAGCTCAGGGAAGCCCTTTCAGACCTGAATAATGTGAGTGAATGAAAGCTAGCTGTAGAGAGATGAGGATTCCAGTTAGGGGAACAGCAGATACATGGATTCTGAAATGTAAGCACATTCGATGTGCATGGAGAACAAGACCCAGTGTGGTTAGAGCAGAGAGAGTGAGGGCAGAGTAGGAAGAGATGGATATAAAGGTGGTTATAAGGAGACAGATATAAAGAGCTCAGACCATGGAATCTCTTAGAGACTTTATATGAGATGTATACAATGCAGCTGTAAAGGGAGCCCATTTGAAGACTTTGATAAAGGACATGAGGTGATCTGATATATGTCTTAGAGGGAACATACTGGCGGCTAGGTAGGAATCAGAACATATGAGCACACAGAAAATCTTTAGGAAGTTCTTAGAGCCATCTGAGCAAGTGATGATGGTCATTTTAGCTAATGTGATCACAGTGGAGGTGGTGGAAAGTAGTCAGATTTCAGATCAATTTTGAAGGCAGAGAATAGGATTTGGCACTTAATATTGCGAAGTTATGTTATAAGTTTCTTACAGAGTAAGTTAGGATCAGGCTAATCATATGACTAGTTACAGTGTTAACACACACACATACACAGACACACATGTGCAAATATACGTACACCCAACAGATACAGCTAATGACACAGAATACAGGAAACCGTTGGTTTGGTCTTATCTGAGGTTGTAGGTACCATTTGCGGACGCTATGGGTGACTTAGGATTCATCTCATAAATGCTGAACAACTGCTCCAAATGAACCACTTCTGGATGCTCTACCCAGCTGGTTGGTCTACAACCATAATTCATCAGCATTCACTTCACACGTGCATTACCCATTACCACACGTGCATTCAGCATTACTGAATGTTAGTGTGCCCATGGGAGTTACTTCTACCCCTCTGCTATCACAAAACCCTGGTTCAGTGCCAGCCCAGGGAGGCTGAGCTACCCCAAGATGCACTCCAGAGATATGATAGAAAAAGGAGAGGTCTGGAGTTTGAATCTTTACTCTGCTACTTAGTTGGCTGAGTAAACTTGAATTACTTAACCTCTCTGAAACTTAGGTTACTCATTTGTGAAATTCAGATGTTTAACAAACTTGAAGAGATGAAAAGAATCTTCCCCATCCTGCGTCCTGTGCTTCTGGACCTCATTCAAAGTCTTTCCCAGAAAATTATGGCATCAAGGTAACACTGGTAAAACCACCAACAGGGACATCAGTGGCATATTCAACATTCACAGCCACGTCCAAGGTCAGAATCTGTCTCTGCTTTAAAGACCTTTAGTTTGGAACAACTCGCGTCTACAGTGACATCACTGGGACCGCTTGCTGTCTCTGTAACAGAGTCCAAAGACAGCTTCCAGTGTCGAGTTTCCATTAAAATCCTTGGCACTCTTGAGGGTAATAATACTGTCAGCATGGCAATCCACAAACACAGATGATAATGATGTCTCAGAAAGGAGCCATCAAACTGAGATGTTTTCAAGATTTGGCAAGTCAGTCTCTTTATCCTGCCCTTTCGGTCACTGAAGAGCTAAGGCCACTTTCTTTTCATTAATTTTAAAGTAGCGTTTTAAGATAAAGGCTAAAATAGCTCCCAGTGGGAGGGAGAGAAAGAGAGGGCAGATAAGAGCCAAGGGTTGAGTGTTGAGTAATGTGTCAATACAAACAATGGAAATCATCAGCAGACACTGAGGGCAAATTGCTTTCATATATAGAAATTATACCACAATAAAAGACTGATAGATGCTTACACAGCTGTGGTTATTAGGGTGACATAACAGCGTTTGTTCAAAGCAAATAATGGAGTAAGAAGCAGGCTCGATATGACAGGCTTTCAGACCTTACCAACAATAAAGAAGGGACAAGTACCAGATAAGGCAATAAAATAATCAGGGAAAAAAGAATAAAGTTGGAACCCTAGGTTGATGAAGTGGCTGAAATGTGAGAAGGGTTTTAACAAGGCTACTTTTCTAGTGTATGAGGTTAATTCTAAATATCTAACAGGTTAGCAATTTTCAGACAATTTGACAACCTGTGTGTAATTGAACTGGTGTTTATGAGTTACTTGTTTTGTTTCTAATTGAAATTTGATTTGGACCGTGTAATAATGGGTGCCAGAAGGGAGATGGCATTGGCAATTGGTCCTCTCTAGAAGGAGACACCTATGAGCCCAACAGATAATGTAACCTAAAACCTCTTTCCTGGAAGTACCTTAGAATGTACAATTTGGATAAAATGTATTATTGGATATGGTGGTAAAGAATGAACTAAAACAAGTTTGTGTCTCTTCTGTTGACATCATCTTTTGATACACTCCCTCAATTAAAACTAGGGTCTCTTTGCCCAAGTAATGATATGCCTTCTTCCTTTCCTTGGACAAATTTTACCTGAGCAATAGCATTTGGTTTTGATAAAGATACCCTTCAATGCCATAAGAAAGACAATCACTGTATTTACTACGTGTCTCAACCTGATATGTGGTTCTGGAATGCCACTCATTGAAGATGCCAAGGAGATGAACAACTTCACCTATTATATAAAGTTGAGTATTATCGTAATTATTACATAGTCATATTTCCAAATTTATAGCAAAAAGCAGAATCTATACGTATTGTTAAAAAGTGATTGGCATTATCAGCCAACAAACACTAATTCAAGGAATGCTATAACCCACTGACTATAAACCGCTGATTATACTTTCTGCCAGCTGTATCTCAGGCCCTGTGACACACTTAAACATGTCTTGTTTCTTCAGAGCATGAGTCCACTGTCAATGGAAGAGTTAATCATGAGTTTGTAAAGCTTAATGCCTTCACAGTCTCATTTGTTTCTTTTTGTTCAAAAGAAAGACGCCCGGAGAAAGTTTGACTGACATTTATGATAATTACATTTGAAGATTAAAATAATTTAGGGTTTCGAAAGGTTTAAAAATTATACACCATATTGGGCCTCACATGATTATGGCTTCCTCCATATCATTTTAGTCGGGTGTTGAAATCCATTTGATGTGAATGTAATAGTCATTTTAATGGATATTGTTAATTCCTTGTTTTCAGCATAATAGATAAAGGGGGTTTTAATTAAATTCATTGTGTGAGCACTTATCAGGGGTAAAAAGGTTCACAGAATTATTATTTTTCTGGCATGACATGTAAAGAACATTGTAAAAGGGAAGAGAGCAAAATCAAAGTGTGGCTGGCATGAGAAGTCAGGCTGGCTTCGTGTCCTGTGCAGATGATGTGATGGGCAGGCTTCAAACCCTGCAAAGTAAAGCCTTGAAACCAGAGTTTCCATAAGGCACCAGCAGGATGTAACAACATTGCTCTCTTTCTTCTTCACACCCGATGGAACTCTTAAGGTCAGAATTCAAGTTTCCCCAAAAGCCTCAACAGAGAGCCAAATCCTACATCCTATAGTGGTCAGCTAGAAAAATGGCAAGAAATGGCAAGAGCCTTTCCACTTTCTGCACCAGCTCGGAAAACCATAAGGCAGCCTCTCCCTTGGGGTTTCAGGGCACTTCTGGTTATGATCACTGGATAATCACCAAAAGCCATTGGCTTGGTCACAAAGGAGCTATGACATCATGGAGGGTAGCATTCAGGGAAAGAAAAGCCCAACAAAAACTGCTGAGATGGTAAGTTTATGTTGGTGGAAGAGGAAAACCTGAATTATTTATTCTGTAGAATTTTCACTACATATTATCGATTGACCATACCTCTTTGGGTCACTAAGCTCAGAAACTCTGCCCTTAGCTTGCTCCTCACAAACCTTTGTCATAAATTCCTCAGTGTTGTTAGACTACATTCAAACAGCATTATCATTAAATGTAAAATTATACTTGGAGCTTCCACTGGAAAAAAAATAGTTATAAGTAGTTCCAGCCAGTTTAATACCAAACGAATGCTACAATGAAGAACTCCCTACACTCCTATCTAATCTTTAAGATTAGGATGCTAGAATTAAGTTATGTAATAGGTATACATATGCACACATATAATATGGATATGCTCAGAGTTTTTTTCTGGGAAGAGGAGTTACACATGGTTTTATTTTCTTCTCATATGATTACATTAAATGATAATGAATATGCATTACTTTTAAAATCTGTACAAATGCCCTGACAAATTGAAAAAGTAACTAACTTATATACAAAGGTCTCTCTCTCCAACACTTGTGTGTATGTATGCGTGCTTATCACTTTTCCCAAACCAAATCCAATTCCTTACACACTCAACATTTATCCTGACAATCTCTTCAAGATTCAGAAGTAGTTGGTGCACAGAGGAAGTCATAAAATGTAACTACATCACATTTCTTAACTTTCTCAAATTAAATGGAAGGGTGGTTTTAACACATATTTAGGGAGACAATTTCTACTTCTAACATGAATTCCATGATATCACTCTTCCATTCTTGATTAAAATTCTCTGGGGCACTTCTTGCCTTGACCCCCTTGCCACACATATCTCAGTGTTTACCACATGGCTTCTACTTCCCACCCCCTATTCCCTTAAAATTCCTCTCCCAAACCTCACCAATGACTTCCAAATTACCCATTTATATTTTTGTTCGTTCTTTGTCTTCTTTGATCCTTCTGCTATCTTTGACACATTTATACTTTCTCCTCCTTCTTTAGAAATCACAGGTAAACTGATTTTTATTACTCAACATTCTTGTCATTCTTCTCTAATTCCCAATGGCTATTCTTGTCTTCTCTGATTTCAGGGGCTATTCTTTCCTTCTTTGTTTCACCCATTCTCATTCTTTTCCTGGCTTTGCTTTCTCCTTCCACTCCCCATGTGAAAGCCATTCTCCAAGTCTGTTTCCAGTCTTTGTGCCATTTATTTCAGCAAACATTAATGAAAAACTTGCTCTATATATAGCATTGTGTTAGACACTGGTTTTGGACTGAAAACAAAGTGATGTGCACACAAAGGAGAAAGTGGCAGATTCTGCTTGCAGAGGGGTCTGGAATGACCTCTACTGGGAAGGAACAAGTCTCCTAGGTCATAATATAGAGATTAAACTTCTTAGACTTCATCCCACGGACAAAAAGAAACTGAGAATTTTTAAGCCAGGAAGTAACATCAATTTGCATGTTAGAAAAATTGGTGAAAGCAGTGAAAGCAATGGAAGAAAATACTCAGCTAGAGTTGAGGGGACCTATCAGAACTGTTGGCCAGGTGAGAACTGGTGCAGGCATGGCCTCATGCAGCATCAGTGAGGATGGAAAAAGGGAGATGGAGGACAGGTGCAAAGGCAATGGAGAAGAGTCAGGATAGAAAAGGGAAAATCTACAAGATTTGATCCTGATTCCATATAAAAAGGAGGGAGAGAGAGAATGGAAACCAAGATGACTCCTGGGATTCTAAATGAATGCTGCTGCTGCTGTATCTTATAGATAGGCAATATAGGGAGAAGTGGATGTTGGTGGGAGAAACGGTGACTTGGGAGAAACAGGGAAATTGAGATACTCAGGAAAATCCAGGGAGTGGTGGCTAGATGGGTCCGGAGTTTATGCTTTAAATTGGAATATAATTTGATAATTTGATATTCATAAGTATAAGAGAGCTCAATCATACGATTATAATAGGAAAATAGATGAGGCAGTCAGGGTGACAGAACAGAATAAGGAGAAAATAATATCAAGCCAGAGTCTAGGAAGTTATCAGCACTTAACTGATAAGGAAACGAAAAGTCAGCAAAGGAAAAATAAATGCTTGCCAATTCTATAAACCTACCTGCACTGGCAGTCATATGCCCTGTTTTCTTTCTTGCTACAACAAGGTTGCAAACAACCTTGCAAGTAACTCCAAAATCTGTATCAATGACTCAGTCTCTCTTCTAAACTCTTTAAGAAGGCTCTCCAAATCTGAATCAGGTCTATTTTCTCCAGACTTTCCTACCATAACTCTTTTACACAGCCCCTGATTTTTAGCCAATCCAAATGACCCCTTTTCTTCAAATTTTGCATTCACTACTCTGCCTCTCTGCTTCTACTCATGCTGCTCTCTCTTCCTGGGATTACCACCTCCCCCACACCCAGCATCTCCATCAGCCTTAATTCATCATGTTTACCCATGGCTAAGAGAAGCTAAAAGAGAGCCCAAACTGAGATCACTAACATCAAAGGGTAAAGGAGGAAGAGCACTAATATTTATTCAGGATTTGTTAATATGCTAGGACTGTGCTAGTCTGTGAATGTGTGAGTGCTTGTGAATAAATCACAATCTTCACAGCAACGCTAGAAAGTCCCTTTTATATATGAAGATACTGAGACTCATTCATTACTTAATATTTATCAAATAAATACCTATTATTTTCTGGGCACTGTGCTAGGTGTTAATAAGTAATGGTGAATCAAACAGAGTCTCTAGGTTGCCCCTAAGAAGGGCTAACAATTGTGGGAGAGACAAATAGTAAAAATATAATTATGTAAATAATGTATAATAACAAGTTGGTGTAAGGGCCATAATGTAGAAGGCTGGGGAAGATAATTCAGGAAAGCAGGCTTCTTTTCTAAGGTAGGAACACTTAAGCTAAGACTTCAATGATGAGTAACAATGTGAAAGGAGGAACAATGATGTGCCAGGCAAAGGAAGGAGTCTGTTGAAAGTGTAAGGAAATCATGAAAGGCCAGTGAGGCTGGAGGGGTTGGAACAAACTGGAAAGAGGTGCTCTGTAAGACTGAAAAAGTAGGCAAGAACAAGATTTTGCATGTCCTTGTAGGCTGTGTTCAAGAGTTTAGATTTTACTCATCAAGCAATTAGAAGAGATTGAAGGATTTTTAAGCAGCACAGTTGCATAAGGCTAACATTTAAAACAAATCAGGAAAGCTAAATAAATAAAGTCATTCAGTTAATAAATGGTAGAGCCAAAGATTAAATGCTGGGTCTGGTGCCTACCATTCGCAGGAAATTTGTAATCTCAGTCCAAAGCTAATCTGAAATTAGGTACGGGTTTTGGACTGAAAACAGAGTGATGTGCACACAAAGAAGGATCAGGAGAACTTCTGGTTTGGTGTGGGTGGTCTCAATTCAGATTCTGATGCTTCTCATTCAAGCTCAAAGACTTAGCTGACAACCTGAATTATGTAAACTTTCTCTTTGCCACATGGAACCCTAGAGCTATCTTTCAAGGGATGGGTGACTTAAAAGGGCATCAACCTTTAGCAAAAGCAAACTTGGGTGCCTTTCCACTCAGTATAATCCCCTAGAATGACATTTGTGGTCCAATAAAGTGTTTGGGATGGTGCTGCTGTGGCTTACTAGAAATACAGCTAGCTAGCCAAAGGAAGCACAGGATGATGGAGCCTGATTGCCCAGGCTCCAAATCTGGCGTGACTGTTCATGAGCTGTATAACCCTGGGATAAGAACTCTGAGCCTACTTTCTCAACTGTGATGAAATGGTGGGGATGGAGATCATCATAACAATGATACTTCACTCATAGAGTTGTGATGATTAAATGAACTAATATATATAAAGAAAGCACTTCAATAATACCTAGCACAGAATAAGTGCTGCCTATGCGATACCTGTTATGTCACCAACTAGACCCCAAGACCTGATCTTCACTGCCCACCTGCTAGTACTCACTGACCTTTGGCCCCATATTTCCTGAAGCTCTTTTTCCAGCTTATCTCTTAACTCAGGCAAATAGAAACTGAAACCACCCCTTGAGAAATAGTGACTTCCCTGATAAGACCTCCAGCCAGCCCAGACCACCCAGACCAGTTTGAGTGTAACCCCCACCGCCCCCCACCCCCGCTCCGCCCCGCCCCTGACTCGCATCTGCCTAGATGGAACACAGTGTGACCTCTAAAATGACCAAAAACCAACTCTACCTCATTATAATACTAAAATCTCCACCAAGGAGGAGCACAAACCTAATTTACATAACATATAATATACGTAAAGGCATATTTCCTTAAGGTGTATGCGTGGACTTATGCCCACATTTACATACGATGACAAGGCTTCCCTATCTAAATATTCAGCCTAACCCTAAATAAAAGGAACCTATCCACCCTTGCTCAGAGAGCCATGGCTTTTCCCCATGATCTCCTTATTTGCTGCAAATAAAGTTTACTTTGTGCGACAATTCCACCTGATGTATCTGTGACTAACCAAGGAGTAAACTCATGTTGGTTGGGTATTAGGATTACTAATAATTATGAAGTCATTCTTAATTTAAGGTGTTCCTTAGGGGGAAAAATGTATATAACCATTTGTAACCATTGTTTATAAATAAAACTGGACTTTTAAGGTGTAGAATACAAAGCAAAAGAAAAAAAAAAAAAACATGTTCTTTCATATCCCCACTGCAATATGTAATACTTGGGCTTGCCAGATGTTTCATGACCACTTTGGTGCTTCTGTCCCTACATGAGAACTAGGAAAGCCCATGTAAGTGGGCTCTGTCCCATCTGGAGTCTAGTGGAAGGTGTATCCTCAAAGCATCACTTGTGAAAACACAGTGGCTGACAGGATCCAAAGCTATCCAGCAAACTTCTAAGATTGTTTCTTGTGCTTATCAAATCAACAACCACTAATAAGGAACAGAAACAAACCTTAGAAACCATATCAGATTGAACACTTCACTAAGGGGACAACTCCTCACAAGATTCTAACTAGATTCTAGACAAATTACTTGAATAATATTACAACTGGCCTCCACACATAATAATACCTGCAAGAGAGAATGCAGAGCTGAGGAGGGAGGAAGTGAGTCCTTCCCTGATCCCATTACTAACAGGGAAGAAATGCAAAGGCTTTGAATTCATTGGTTATTTAAATGGAATAAGTTACTCTGGTGTATTTCTGCCATGTTTTGCCCGTGCCTAAATTGATGTAAGGAGAGGAAAGAAAGGGAGATTTAAAAAATATTTACAAAACCAAGAGGAAAAAAAAGTGTAGATGGGGACAGTGGATAAAATCAGGGTAACCTTAATTGGGAATGTGAGGGGCTATGGCAAGGAAGGAAGAGCAAAATATGAGTAACTAAGCACAAACATACAACTTTCACATATTACAACTGAAAATTGATTTAAAGAATAATAAGGAGGGCTGGGGCGCCTGGGTGGCTCAGTGGGTTAAGCGTCTGACTTTGGTTCGGGTCATGATCTCACAGTTCGTGGGTTTGAGCCCCATGTCGGGCTCTGTGCTACCAGCTCAGAGCCTGAAGCCTGCTTCATATTCTGTGTCTCCTTCTCTCTCTGCTCCTCCCCCGCTCGCGCTCTGCCTCTCTCTCAAAAAATAAACATTAAAAAAAATTTGAAAAAAATGGAATAACAAAGAGGGAAGAATGCTGGGGAAGAAGAAAGAAGCAATTCTGCCTCCAGCCTGATGCCATTGTGTACATGACATGAGGGGGAGATCAGACTGACTTGAAGGAAAGTTACAAGACTCAACTGCATACTTTGGAAGTCTGACATCCAACTCTACAAATTTACCTTCCTATTTGGAATGTTGGCATTGAAGCCAGAATTGCACCTATCTTAGGATAAATGCAGTGTATTTCTCGTTGACAGTGTATGAGTAGAGTAGGTGAGGGGGTAGGTGCATAGTTTTGCATATTTAAAATATTTTCTAATGAAAAAGTATTTTAAAAGCATTAAATCCCTATGATATTAAATGCACCCATCAATTAGAAGATATTTCACAATTCCAAGAATAATAACACGTGGCGGTGGCTGGTGGGGGGGGGGCGGGTCCAATGTATAGTCAAGAAGCACAGTGTTTGCAGACTGCCTCAAACAGCATCAACAATGAATAGAGCAGTACCTATAATTATTCCTTTTTAAAAATCTTTTTGAAAATTGGAATTGGGGTTTTCTTAAGAGAAAAAAGGTATCCTTGGCTCATTCTCCTCTTGCCTTTATGTTAGGCAGCTTCCTTCAAACATTTCTAAGGAATGAATGAGTTTCTTGCATGGTTTATTTGGAAATCTGATACAAGTTATGGACAAAACAATTGAGCCAAAAAAAAAAAAATCATGAGAATGTATGTATTACAATATCTAGTCCAAACCAAAAACAGTTTGGAAAAGACAAGCTGAAAAATGCCCAAGGACTCAATTCCTTGTGTGACTCATTTGTTGACTTTAAATTACAAAACATTTCTTTAAAAATTTGCAAACTTACTATTTTATATCACTTATTTAGACCACAAAGCAACATGTGTTTATTATATAAGCTTTGGATCCAAAGATAAAATTAAGGAAAAATTTTAAGTCTTCCATACTATCTCTGCCTAGATAATTGTTAACCTTTTGACATGGATGCTCATATTTTACATAGATATATTTATATAAACTTAAATAAAATTGGAATTATCTTTACACATTGTTTTATAAGCTGGCCTTTCACTTAATTAACACCTAAATTTTTACTCTTCCAAATTATGATCTTTCATAATTACATATAATCTTCTTATATAGCTATACTCTAGATTATTCAATCAATAACTCATTGTCGGTTATTTCAATTGTTTGCAATTACAGTAGTATTGCAATAAGCATCCTTGACATAATTTTGGGAATGTAGCAGATTATTTATTTATACTAAGTACATGGAAGAAGAATTATTTGGTTAAAGAATATAAAGATTTTTAAGACATGTGATATATATTGTAACTTGTACCATTAAAGTGTACCAATTTGCCTTTCTGCTAACAGTATATACAATCATCTACATTGATTAAAAGACAAACTAGAAACCCTGAAGTTAAAGCTACATAACAACTTCTGCTTCTAGCTAGCACCAACCAAGAAGATGTCAAGAACAAAAACTTGTAAGTAAAGGCAGAGTAAACATAGTTTTTCTTAGTGAGCATATAAAATTGATGCATTTTTATGCATTCATTTCTATGTCTCTAAACTTTTTAAAAATCTCATCTAATCTTTTAAGACCATGGTAGAGAATAATTTGGATAGGCTTTGGAGTGAGAGAGAAGTGAGTTCAAGTCCTAGTTCTCCATTTGAATACTGTGGATTACTGGAACTCTATGAGGTGAAATTCTTTCATTTGTAAAGTGAGGGTAAGCAAAGGAGTCTGGTTGTTGGCAAGAGATGATGAATGGAAATTGCCTAGCACAGTGCTTGACTCTTAGTGCTTCTTCACTCCTAGAGAATCTTCCATCTCTTTTAAACGTGCTCCATTCATGGTATTTTTTAAATACCATGGGACTATGCTGGGAAGTTGTTGCAATGAATCTAAAAACTTTTGTGCCCATTCTTTTGTTAAGTATTTTTCTTTCAGCTGGCAATATTAAGAGATACAGTTAAACTTTGGATTGTGAGTTACTTGCTCTGCGAGTGTTCCGTAAGACGAGCAAACATTTCTAACCTAATAAATGAGCAATATCTTACAATACAAGTAGTATGTGACACCAAACATCACATGATCACAACTGAGCCAATGATTCTTGAAATTCACTTTGATATACAAGTGTTTGGATTATAAGCATGTTTCCAGGACGAATTATGCTCACAAACCAAGATTTTTAATGTAGGACACAAATCCTCACATAAATATTTAGGAGAAAGTTTTACTTGCACAAAGTTTTAAAAATTAGAAATACCAATTCAAACTGAAAAAAAGCAGGATCTGTCCAGAAAAGACCAACAGTAGTATCTAAACCCTTGAAACCCTTTCCTCAGGGAATCTGCCCATTAAAACAGCCATTTTGGTCTCTTTGTCCTCATAGTTTTCATGTATTTTTCACATCTTCTCTAATGATTAACCTTTCCCATAAAGCCCATGCATCCTGATTTCTTCCTTTCTGCTCCATTTTGTGATTTAAATTCTATCAGGCAGAAGGGGTGGGGGGCCAAAAAGCTTATAATGAGAGACACTGAAGGATAAAGTGGTAGAGACTTGTCTAACACACTGATGAATAGCTAACATAATTGACTCAAGCATATGAACAAAAGAAAATCATGAGAATTAAAAATGTGTGGGCATTGAAATATGTCATAAACAGGGGATTAGCCCAATGAGTCACAGAACCATGCTGTCTGAATATGAGAATATGGATTGAGAGAGGAAAATAGATGAAATTTCTACCTTTTGTTCCAGAAGGTTTTTTTTCATTGTGAATAAATTAAGTTTTAACATTTTAAAAATTCTAATACTGAATGTGAGTGTATGTGTTGACTCATGTCATCTTGTCAGCATTTAATGTTCACTGCAAAGTTACCCTTGCATTCCCTTACCCTGGGAATCAGCATTCCATTCACGAGAGCTACAACTGACCAAATGTTCATATTGGCCTCTATCATGGCACAAAGATGAATGCATTTCAAAGGAGGATGCTTGTCCATTAGGTTTATATAAAATAAGGGTTTTTTTAAAAGGAAATTATTAAGTTGTTGCTATAAACTGGATGTTTATGCCCCTTCCCTCAATTTATATGTTGAAGCCTAATTCCCAATATGATGGTATTGGGAAGTGGGGCCATTAAGAAATAATAAAGTGTGGGTAAGGTCATGGGGGGTGGAATTCTCATGGTTGGGTTTGTGTCCTGTGAGTACATAAAGAGTGCAGAGCAAGAAAACAGCCATCTATGAACCAGGAAGTGGGTCATCATCAGACATTGAGTTGATTGGTGTCTTGATCTTAGACTTTCCAGACTCCAGAACTATGAGAAACATCTCTTATTTAAGCCACCCAGTGTATATTTTTGTGGTAGCAGACTTAGCTGATTAAGACAGTTGTCAATACTGATGAAGTTTGTCACAGTACATCAATAAAGAAAAGAAAAAATAATAGGATAAAAGATTTATTCTATGTGATTATTAGAAAATAGAAGCAGGTAACATATTTTCCCAATGAAGTCTATTTTAGTTTACCATATAAACCAGATCATACACTTGTCAAATCTTACAGAGATTTTGAAGGTAAAAATAGAGTTCAAACTATAACCTTGGATCCAGTACTGTATCTCTATGTTATCAACACATCAAGATAGTCTACAAAAAAAAAATTGTCCCACATTTGAAACCATTTTTTTTTCAATTCTCAATTATAATCTCACGCTAGAAGTTACTCAAAGAGGCAATTTCTATAAATGATTAAAATCAAGATAATATATACTGAAATGGTCACCATTCCAAATGTTTAATCTTGAATAGAAAACACAAATCTTGTGTCTGTGCATAGTAGACACCACTGGTGTTATCCTTTTTTTTTTTTTTTTTTTTTTTTTTTTTTTTGCTAAGAAATCCCTGATTTTATTCTTGTCTTGGAAAAGAAATGTGTTGAGAGAAGGTAGGAACCTCCTCAGACATTATTGTTCTAAATGAATCACGGCAATTCCATTTCTTTATATCAGTGATGATTTAGCAGGAGACATCTAAACTAGTTCTAGCCAATGAGACATAAGAATTCAGGTCTGAAAGGGTCTTCTGAACACAAAGGGAGTGACCTGAAAACAAAACCATCACACCAAGGGTGGCAGGATGGAAAAGTAAAACCTGAGGTCAGTGCACACTGGCATCCTTCTAACAATGAATGAATCCTAAAATTCAACACATTATGGCTTCCTGTGTAATGATATAATGCATGTTTTCATTTTGTTCTTTAAACTACTTTTAATTAAATATTTTGTTACTTGCAGCTGAAGTTACCATAAGTTATCATGGGTTAGATTAAACATTACCTCCAGAAATGGTCACAAACTGCACACCTACTTAGCCTCTAGCCTAATCCTTTTCTATATCATTGTGTCTTTGTCCATTATGTTCTTTCCATCTGGAGTCCCCTTCCTCTCTTTCTTTCCTGAGCTAATCACCCAATAACTCTTCTGCAATGCTGTCCTACAACCCCCTGAAAGAATAAAATTACTCCATTACCTCTATTTCTGTGTAATTTAGCCACCATCATTATTATTGCTATTATTGCACAATTACCAAACATTATACTTATACTCTGTGCCAGACATGGTGCTAAACGCTACACATGTATTGCATCTTGCAGAAGATTGTTCTATTTTTTCACAAATATTTATCTGTTCTTGCTGTGCCATGCTCATAGAAGGCAGAATACTCTTATTTTCTATTGTCTTGGCCATGTGCCTTGATTTGTAGTTAGATATAGGTGGAGAAGGAAAACTTAAGGGAAACACATACAGGACATATTAGAGTTCTCCAGAAAAACAAAACAAATTGGATGGACGGATGATGAATGGATGGATGGAGAAATATTACGGGGAATTAGGTCATGCAATTATGGAGACTAAGTCCCAAGATTTGCAGTTGGCAGCTAGGGACCCTGGAGAGCCAATGCATGACCCCAGTCTGAGTCCAAAGTCCTGAGAATTAGGAGAGCTAATGGTATAAGTGCCATTCCAATATTGACAGACTGAAAACCCAAGAGTTAATGTTTCAGGTCAGAAAAGACCTATGTCCAGCCCAAGAAGTCAGCCAGGAGGAGTTCCCCCTTACTCAGCCCTTTTGTTCTATTCAAGTCTTCAACTGATTGGATCGGGTCTGTCCATATTAGGGAAAGCAATCTGCTTTACTCAGTCTACCAATACAAGTGTTAATCTCATCCAGAAACACCCTCACAGACACACTCAGAACAATATTTGGCCAAATGTCTGGGCACTCTTTGGTTCAGTCAAGTGGACACATAAAATTACCCATCACACAATATTTCCTTAGGTAACAAATATATACTCAATGTGTTAAATGCCTACTCTATGCTTGGAATAAATCCTCCTACCAACATCCCCATAGTAAATGAACTTTCATCTTTCATCAAAGAATTTTAAAGTGATCTTCTTAGAAACTGTGTTGTTCAACTGAATCATTTATACAGGTAAGAAAAATAAGGTTCAGAGATACTAGGTGACTTTCTCCAAGCAACATAATTTTATTGGTAAAGACAGAGGTAAGACTAGAGCCGAAGTCAAGAGCAAATGCTCTTTCCATTATACTGCATGGTTTCACTTCTCCTTCTCAGTATTTGATTGTGAATCCCAATCCCAGAAAGGAAAAGAAATTAATAGACATACATGCATAAGCCTCGTGAAGTGTTTATCTTGCTGCAGATTTATACACACCAAGCATTTATGAACACAGAGAGAGATAAAAGCTTTATTATAGCTTCCAAGCAATAGTAAAATACATTTAAGATATAAAAGACAAGATTCCCATAGATAAAAATGCATCCTTTGTAGTTTTTCATCCATTAGAAGGAAATATAATAACACCCAATTTCTATTCCTGAATGAAACATTTCAGAAGTTTAATTTTTCTTGCTAACATGCAAGTAACCCAATGATGTTCATCGAAAAATGAGGGCAAAAGGTATTAAATTCATCAGCATATAAATGACTTTTCTAGAATGTAAAGATGGATCACAGTGAAAGACATCCATGATTTCAAATATTATTACTTACCAAGGAAAAATAAAGTTTTCACACTATCATTTACAAACTATTTCACTGAACTGTTCTTGATATTATCATTTTCTGTTTTATGATTTTCCCTCAGAGAAACCAGCTAAAAAATAATGTGTATGACTCAATATTCTTCAAATATGAACACATTTCTTCTTTCATTGTTTCCCTAAACAATCCTGTTAGCACAAAATCATCGGTAATTGATCCACATCAACTGAATATAGGTGGCACCAGCTCAGAGTGAATTTCAAAATGGCTGTCATTTTGTTTCCATGCCAGAGAAAACATGATATAACTATGAAGACAGATAGGAATAAATGCTGGTAAATGCTTACATACTGTAGGTTTAGTACATAGATACATAGATAGTTGAGGACTATTATTTTATGATCTCTTATGAACTGTTAATAAAAGTATATGATCAATCAAAGACCTCTCATAAATTGACTAAAGTTTATTATTCATTCATCCACTTACTCAGCAAACATGTCTTCTTAGGCTAACAAAGGTCAGAAGCTAAGCCTGGTACTATCAAATATTTTAGAAGTTGATTCATAAAACTTAATAGCTAATTGGATATGATTAGAAAAAGAATTCATATTGTATGAATACAATATGGATTCTACCTTTAAGGAGGCACAGTGTTCAGGGTGGCCTAAGTAAATAATGGAGTCCAGGCATGTAACAATAATCTATGGAAACAAGGGAAGAGGACAACTACTTGTCTGACAAAGATTCAGATGGCTACTCAGAGGTGATGACATTTGAGACCAATATTTTTTTAATATTCTTATTTTAGAGAGAGAGTAAGAGAGCATGAGTGGGGCAGAGGGAGAGAGAAAGAATATCAAGCAGGCTGCATGCTCAGCATAGAGCCCATTGTGGTGCTCAATCCCATGACTCTGGGACCATGACCTCAGCTGAAGTCAAGAGTTGGACATTTAACTAACTGAGCCACTCAGGTGCCCCTTGAGGTCTATCTTTATCTGTCAATGGAGATGGATGAGGTTATTACTGAAGAGTGTGAAGAATATCGAAAGGTCTAGAGGCATAAAATCTCTAGTTTTTGTTGAACATTGAATAGTTCAAAAAGAAAGTAGTATGTGCAGGTATGAAAGATGGGACTGGAAAAGTAAGTTGGGGCTAATCTATATGGTGGGCTGATATATTTAAATATATCCCTTCACCAATGGAGTTAACACTGAAATGTGACAAGATTAGTGATGAGCTCTAAAAAACAATAGGAGGAGGAATTGAAGAGAGACTCGAGTCAATGATAATAGTTAAGCAAATATTACAACCCAGGAAAGAAATTTTGAGCACAATGAAGGAGGGGGATTCAAATGTACAGTTGATCCTAAGTACTTGAAATTACTCCTACTTACTAAATTTTTTGGTAACTCCCAAATCAATACTTGTGTTCTTTTCATAGTCATTTGCAGACAGTCATGGAGTGGTGAAAAATTTGAGTTGCCCAATGTGCATATTCCCAGCTGAGATAGAACAATGCAAAGCTCTGCTTTCCTATTTCAGTTTTCATATGGAAAACACATGTCCTTTTTTTAAAAAATGTTTCAAGTTTTTATTTAAATTCTAGCTAGTTAACATATAGTGTAAAAAACACATTTGAGTCTATTTAGTGCCATGTTTTTTATATCTTTGTGCTTTTTGTTGGTTATTTCACTGTTTAAAATGGTCCCAAGCATAGTGCTGTCTAGAGTTCCTAAGTGCCAGATGACTGTGATATGCCTTATGGAGAAAATACATGTGCTAGGTGACTTCATTTAGGCATGAGTTATAAGGCTGTTTGCTGGCCATGAATTCAATGTTAACAAATCAACAATATATCATAATCATGGTTTCTTTAAACAAAAATTCATAAACAAGGTTATCCATTATTTAGTTGACAAAGATGTGACCAGAGGCTCACAGGAACCTAACCTTGTATTTTCTCTAGTAGCAATGGTTCAGTATTCCTAATTTATTGTTCAAAGTGACTTTACAGAACATAATCACTGTGAAAAATAAAAATCAACTTTATTTTAGAATTTATAAGATTCAACTGTGGCCTGGATGTGGGGGACAAAGGAGAAGTCAAGAAAAAAATATTATCTTGCTTGAGTATCTGAGAAGATGATAATGCTTTAACTTGCAATAGGCAGACAGAAGATGGTACTAATTTTAAGAGTTGGCATTGACTTAAATTTTGAATAGGTTAGATTTGAATATGTTCAATCTAAGAGACATACAGGCAGAGAAATTTAGAAAGCTTTGGGACATAAAGGTGTGAGATTTTGGGGTAAGGCCAGAGCTGGTGATATAGACTAGAAAGTCAGCAGCATGGAGATCAGGGTTGTAGTCAAGGAAATGAATGGAGCCATGATAGGAAAGACACATAATAAGAGAAGTGGGGCTGAGGGAGACCAATTCTTCTTGCAACAGTAAACAGAAAGGAGTCAGAAAGGGGTTCATAAATAAGCAATAATTTAGGAAGAGAGCCAGGGGAAAGGGAAAAATAAAAACCAAGGAAAAGGAGCAGGGTAAGAAGATCAATCCTCCAAAAGAGTCAAGTGAGAAAGAGACTACAAAATATGATCCAATCTTATAAGTGGAAGACCTTTGTGACATCAGTAAAAGGAACTTCAGGAAAATAGTAGTAGAGAAGCCAGACTGTAATGGGAGGAGGAGGTAAGGAGGATGACCCATCAGCAAAGGAGTAACGACAGTTTGCTCTTGCAAAGGCTTTGGCAGTAGAGAAGATATGAAAGGTAGGCTCTCAGCTTGAGGACAAGGCAATTTACTGCAAGCAGGCAAGCAAGCAAGCAAATAAATAAATAAATAAATAAATAAATAAATAAATAAATAAAATAAGAGAGGAGTTCATGAGGTTTGCCTTCTGGGATCATCTGGAAATTTTAAGTAAGATAAGTGTATTCCTTCACTAATGGTATCTGAAAAACTTGATTTAAATTACTATTTCAATAAAAGGGAGCCTGGGTGGCTCCCTCATTAGGCATCTGGCTCTTGATTTTGGCTCAGATCATAATCTCACGGTTTGTGGGATCAATCCCCACATTAGGCTCTGTGCTGGCAGTGAGGAGCCTGCTTGGGATTTTCTCTCTCTCTCTCTCTCACTTTATTTAAAAATAAATAAATAAATGAATTAATTACTATTGCAATTCTATTTTTTTAATTGCTATAATTTACCTGAAGCTTAAATTGCCACTTATCATTCATGCACTCAATACATTTTATGGAAACCTACCATGTGCCCAGCATGATTCTAGACACTGGGGATATAGTAGTAAATAAAATAGACAAAAGTTCCTGTCCCTATGAAGATTATGTCCTAGCATATCATGTATTCTAGGAAGAAAAATGGCATTCTCCAAGTATAACATTAGCCAATAGATATACAGGAAAGTCAGAAAATTACAAAGAAAGAAATAAAAAAATAAAGATCATGTCTTTTAGAATTTTGTTAAGAATATAAAGGAGTTTCCAAAAACTCACAGTAAAGAATGACAAAAATGACCTTACTAACCAACGAAAATAGCAACTGAAGATCACTTCTGGCAGTTTTGTGGTAAATAGAATAGCACAGAACATTGGAACTCTACTTGCTTATTTTAAAACTATAAAGTATAATTTTTCAACTGGCACACAAGCCTTTTGAAGTACCAACTGAGTATTATATTCCTTTGGCAAATCCCCAATAACCCTCGCATAGGGATGAATCCATCTAATTCAATACCTCAAGGGCATCCTTATATGCCCCTCAAGGATAGTTAAATAAGACACATGATGCTTCTTGTTTCAAAATCTGAGATTCAACCATCCTAGAGTGGTATGGCCTTGGGGTTGAAATCCAGTGTAAACATGAAAATCCATCTTCAACCTTTAAACTGCTTATCTCTTAAGTGACAGCTAAAGATAGACCCAAGACTGACAGAACCATTAATGGATTTTGTAACATGGTTGAGTATCCAGAAACACATTATTAATAGTATAATGACTATTTTGCAGTTATAGCAATGAGTAATGATGATTTTTAGAAACTTATATGCACCAGTTATCAACCTATATAAACAATCTGATATACAATAATTGTTTTGGTTGGATGTAATTTTAATCCTGGGTATCCCTGAAGCTCAAACACTTTATTAGTTAATTCCTAATCTACTCATTTTGAATTTTTGATAGACCAGAAAAAGGCTAAAAGAAAAATGGTGTGTTATTGAAATCACAAATGAATATGGTACTGCAAAGTTTAACAGAATAGAAAAATTTTTGAGTACCTAAGTTTTTTATCAATCCTTAATTAATATATTATAAATTCTTCTTATCCATTCACTTTTTAGGAATTTAACAAATTCCTCAATGGCCTTTGACCAACACTTTAGTTACCAATTGGAGGGATTAAGTGGTACAAACTTGCAATTATAAAATAAGTAAGTCATGGAGATGAAAAGTACAGCATAGGGAATATAGCGAATAATACTATAATAACTTTGGTGACAGATTTTGACCACATTTATCATGGTGAGCATTTCATAATGTTTATAATTGTTAAATCACTATGTTGTACACCTGAAACTAATATTTTGTATCAATATACTTTAAAATATATAACTCAAATTTAATATTTCTATGACTATGTCTCAATTAATCTCAGTTGCTAAGATTTAATGCCATTCCTATTTGGTTTCTAGCTGAAAGGCCCAATTTTTGTACATATCCTGGATATTCCTAAATAATTAACTTCTACTAGTCAATATCAGTAACTGTACCTATTTGAGATCTCAAACTATTTTTATTTTTCTTCTCTATAAAGACAGGCTATCTAAATTACTTACATCAGTAAAACAGTTGTCAAAATATTTCAAAAGAATTAAGCTACATTTTTAACTCTGAAGAGACAACTGTTAATTTATTCATACCAGGACATTGGAATCTTGATGCTACCAGTTGCCTTTTGAAGTGTTTGCCAAGAAAACAAAAGTGAAACACAGACCAAAAATCCACTGTTTTATTTATGAAGAGATGATGTGAAATAAGAATTTAGATGTAAGATAAAAGAATAAAGGGAGTTGTTTTTGTTTTGTTTTGTTTTGTTTTTAACTGGAGCATCAACCTAACCTAAAATGGAGACATCTAGGCACATATGATAGAGGTAATTGAGAAGTCATTTTAAAAATGATATGAATTTGTATGGCTACCCACCAGAAGAGCTAAAATTAAAATGTGGGGGAAAAAAACCTCACAAAACTGGTGACACTAGTAAGGATGCAGAGCAAACCAGAATTCCATTCGCTGCTCTTGGTGTATAAGTGGACACAACCACTGTGGAAAATTGCTTGGCAATATCTACATACCCTATGTCTTAGCAATTCTACCTCCAGGTATAAACTCAACAGAAATGTACCATATGTTCACCAAAAAATGCACTACAATATTCATAGAAGTACACTTCATAATTGCCCAAAACAAAATATGCCTCAAATGCCCACCAATAGCGGAGAAGTTCAAAGAAATTATAGGATATTTGCACAATGAAACACTACGTGACAATGAAAATAAACAATCTACAAGTATGGGCAACAATATGGATGACACAAATAAAACAGGTTAGTGAAAGAAGCCAGATACAAAAGAGTATGTACTGTATTATTCCATTTGTACCCAGAAAAAAAAAAAAAAGTAAGGGGTGGCGGGGGTGGTGGAATCTATTGTTAGAAGTATTGTTAGAGCGCCTGGATGGCTCAGTTGGTTAAGTGTCTGACTCTTGATTTCAGCTCAGGTAAGGATTTCACACTTCATGGGTTCAAGTCCCACATCAGGCTCCACACTGATAGCATGGAACCTGCTTGATATTCTCTCTCCCTCCCTCTCTCTGCCCCTTCCATACTCTCTCTCTCAAAAAAACAAAAACAAAAAACAAAAAACAAAAAACGAAAAAAAACCCTTGAATTTAAAAAAAGAGAAAGAGAAGTTGAGATTGTTAACTCAACCACTATTAGAAGTTGAGAGAGTGGTTAGTCATGACAGGTGGGTAGTGACTGGAAAGAGTTACATGGGGGTTTCTGTTATGCAAGTATTGTTCTATTTCTTTTTTTTTAAATTTTTTTTTTCAACGTTTATTTTATTTTGGGGACAGAGAGAGACAGAGCATGAACGGGGGAGGGGCAGAGAGAGAGGGAGACACAGAATCGGAAACAGGCTCCAGGCTCCAGGCTCTGAGCCATCAGCCCAGAGTCCCACGCGGGGCTCGAACTCACGGACCGCGAGATTGTGACCTGGCTGAAGTCGGACGCTTAACCGACTGCGCCACCCAGGCGCCCCAGTATTGTTCTATTTCTTGAGTGTTGTTTATAAAAGTTAACTTCAAGTTTATTAAAATCCACCAACCTATATAATTATGCTCTGTGCACATTTTTTAAAATAGACATTTTTAGAGCAGTTTCATGCTGCTCCTCAGCAAAGTTGAGGGAAAAGTACAGAGGTTTACCATATAACCCCTGACCCCACATATCCTCCCTGCATAGCCTCTTCCATTGTCAACATCCCACACCAGAGTGGTAGATTTGTTATAATTGATGAACTTACATTGTTATCCCAAGTCCATGGTTTACATTAGGTTTCACTCTTGACATTCTGTGAAGTTTTAACAAATGTATGACAAGTCTCCACCATTACAACACCAAATAGTTTCACTACCCTAAAAATCCTCTATGCTCCACCTGTTCGTCTCTTTCTCTCCCCAGCCCTTTGCAACCATTCATCTTTTTACTACTTCCATAGTTTTGCCTTTTCTAAAACGTCATATAGTTAGAATCCTACAATGTGTAGCCATTTAAGATTGGCTTCTATCACTTATTAATATGTAGTTAAAGTTACTCTGTCTTTTCATGGCCTGGCAGCTCATTTCTTTTCAGCACTGAGTAATATTCCTTTGTCTGGGTGTGGTAGAGTTTATCCATTCGCCTACTGAAGGACATCTTGCTCGCTTCTAAGTTTGGCAATTATGAGCTGGCAATTATGAATACAGCTACTATACACATACCTGTGCTGGTTTTTGTGTGGATACAAGTTTTCAACTCATTTGAGTAAATACCAAAAAGACTGACAATTGCTGGTGTAATGTAAGAGTATGTTTAGTTTTGTAAGCAATGGTCAAATTGCCTTTCATAGTGGCTGTACCATTTTGCATACCCACCAGCAATGGATGAGAGCTCTTCTTGCTCCACATCCTTGCCAGCATTTGGTGTCAGAGTTCTGGATTTTGATCATTCGAGTAGGTGTGTAGTGCTATCTCATTTTTGTTTTAATTTGCATGTCCCTAATGACATATGATATGGAGCACATTTTCATCTGCTATTTGCAATCTGTATATCTACTTAATGTGCTATCTTTTAAAGCCTTTGGACCATTTTTTAATTGAGTTGTGCATTCTCTTATTGTTGAGTTTTAAGAGTTCTTTGTATATTATGGTAATAGTCCTTTTTAAATATGTCTTTTGCAAATATTTTTTCCCAGTTTACGACACTGTTTTTGAATATGTGTACTTTTTAGTATTGACATTATATCATTATTTTGTATTAAGCAGTTTACCTTTCTTATTGTGGTATGTATACATAATGCAAAATTAACTAAATTTAACCATGTTTAAGTAGACAGTTAAATGGTATTAAGTACCTTCACATTATTATGCAATCACCACTACCTATGTCCAGAACTTTTTCACCATCTCAAACTTAAACTCTCTGTCCATTAAGTAATAACTCTCCATTCTCCTTTTCCCCCAGCCCCTGGAAACTACTATTCTTTCCATCTCAATGAATTTAACTATTCTAGGTATCTCATATAAATGGAATCATTTTGCCCTTTTGTGTCTGACTTACCTCACTTAGCATAATGTTTTCAAGGTTCATCCATCTTGTAGCATGTGTCATAATTCCATTTCTTTTTAAGGACTGAATAATATTTCATAGTACATGATTATTTTAAAATGTCACATAAATGGTCATTACATCAAAGTCATGAAGCCAGACATCCTTGGCCAACTAGCTGATAACTTGTATAATACCATGAGCAAGTTGTCCAGAATCATGTGTAAATGATATACATAATCACTTCCATATATTATTTAAGGGAAGTGAGAGTGCCCTTGCATTCTCAAATGTCTCCCTTCTTCCACTCCGGTATGTTATTGCAAATTCTATACAGGCTATTTCTAAACTCAAATATTCCTGAAAATAGTAACTTACAAGACAATAACACCTTAGGATGGTTTAAATATACTGCTTTCTTTTGTGACAGGAAAGATCTTAAGAGGAAAAGAAAGAAAACATTTCTTCTGTTTCAAGTACATTGTGAAGTGTCATGTAATGCTCATATCCGCTCCATAAAGCAGGACTGATAATCCTCCTCTTGAAAATGAGGAAGCAGAGACTCAGGTTCAGCAGCTAAGACCAGATGAACAACTGGTTTATGGGAAACTGGATTTCATTTTAAGGTCTAATACTTTTCTACTAAACCATGCTGCCTACCAGGAAGAGAAAGTGTTCATGAAAGAAGAAGAAAAAGAAAGAGAATACCAAGAACAACTTTATCAACTTCCTAATTTTGTTTAAAGCTAGTATAGGTTGTCAATTCAACTGATCTATTTCAGCGGAAGTTGATCCTTATTATGAAATGACTATGAGAGAGAGAAATGAGAGAGAGAGAAATGATTATGAGAGAGAGAGAGAGAGAGAGAGAGAGAGAGAGAGAATATGAGAATCTTAAACAGGCTCCACATTGAGTGTAGAGGGACTCAATCCCATGAACCTGGGATCATGACCTGAATGGAAATCAAAAGTCACACTCAGCTGACTGAGTCATCCAGGAGGCCCTAACATAAAACACATTAAAGCTAATTTAAAATTTAGACCATACTGAACTTTCCTAATTAAAAAAAAAAACTTCCTGGGAGGAAAAAAGTGTCTGATTTGTTCATTGGACTCCAAGAAAGTCCTCTACTTCAAACCATTATGTCCACAGTGGATCCCATGGATTGTTTTTTTCCTATGGATGAGAGAGAGAAAAAAAAAAAGACAAGCTTATGTTGGGTAAGTCATGTCAGTATTTGAAATCTTTATTCTTAGGAATTTCTTCCTTAGACATTAACAAAATTCTTCTTGCTTTAAAACTATTTTTCAGAATTGATGGAGACCAGCTGGCCACTATTTTTCAAGATTCTATCCTAGAAGATTGTCAATGAGCTTTCTTTCTCCAGGTGAAATAATTTTAATCTCTTTCATTCTATCTCCTAAAATAATCAGAATTTTCTTAGACTTTAATAAGAAGTGTCAAGACTGAGAACGCAACAGTTCATCTGCAGCTATTCAGCATCAGCCATAATCCATAAATGCCAAGTGCATCTGCTAACATCAAGCATAAACATGAAAGTGGTTTTATTAGTTTAGGCACATTAAACTGACATAATCTAAACTGATATTTATTAAAACGTGGGAAGACATAACTCTATCACCCAAATTTTAAAATGTATTTTACTTTAGTGTTGTAATTTTATAGATTAAATTATAGAGAGAGATAGAGATAAGAAAAGGTAGGACTAAAAATGGAGATAGAAATGGAGATAAAGATCATGAAATTAGATTGCTTGAGATAAGACTTGAAAAAAAAAAAGTCACAAAATCTATTGTTATTAAAGTTCTTTAAAAAGCCCTAAAATCAACAGTAAAGGAATCACAAAAGTTCTCAACTTTGCAGAAGTAGTCTTTTGTGTGTTTCTTGAAATGTAAACAAAGCACATGATACCTTTGTGGTGGTCTGTTACCCTACAATATAGAAGTCAAGCAATATTAGATCATATAATAGTCCAAGAAAAACCACTTTTCCCTTCGACCTAGTTTCAAAAGCATTTTTCCTTGGCTTTGAAGATGAATAAATATGCTTGTTAAAGTATTGGATCAGGCTATCCACTCTTAGTAGTGGATTCTATTAATTATCAACTAGTCCCTGTTAAAATAATTTTAAAATTTACTTGGAAAAAACTATTGTATAAGCCATCTAATTTCTCTGTTATTTACTATATAGTTGCATATTGGTTGCTCAAGAGATTTCTAGTTGTATTTAGCCTTTGAATATCCCTTTTAATAGAAATAAACTTAAACAATATTCCCATTGCTACACAAGTATCATGATTAAAAAACTTAAAAATAACCTCTCATTTTAAACCCCTTAGTTATTCCATAAATGTTTAAATAATGGAATTACCATCTTCTTCAATGAAGACATTTCTACAAAACAGCCATTATTATCTGTTATATTTCTTAAGCACCACTATGCCTGTTATATAAGCAAGATTTATAGAAAGTAAATTTTTGCCCAGCAACAGCTAAAGGAAAAACATTAGCCATAATCCTTGGTTCTATTAAGACAGAAAATATTGGCAAAGAGATTGTGATCATTTCCTTTTCAAATTGGTTGGCATTTCCTAGCTCCAGATGCACTAGAAATTTGAAGCTGACTTGGGAGAATAAGTAATTTCATACTTTTTGTCTAGTAAATGGTTCAGTAGTCCTCCCTTTAGTACTCGGACAATACCTTAAGTTGAAGTGCTAATTGAACAATAAAAATTTTAAGATAAGAATACATTTGCAAATGTAGCATATTCCCATTGCTATTTTGTGATAGATATAATTGGTTTTGGATATGTTCAATTTACCAGTATCTAAAAGGTAGTACCTTAAGAAACTGTCTAGTTGTTTATCCTCTCAGTAGTTTAATAATGATAATTTTTTAAAAAATGGGTTTTATACATAGGCAGTCAATACTAATTACTAGTATGAATCTGAATGTTTGAAAAGTTATCAGAATATTTACAATTAAATAAAAACGAGACTTGGTTGACTATTACAATTGCTTTCTGATGAAAGACAGTAAACATTTATCAAAGTTCATCTTTCTTTTGGTATATTGTAGAACTAACCATGTTCTACAAAATATTTAGTGGAGAGGAATATTAAAACGAAGAAAAAAAGATGTTTAGCTTTAACAGGCAATGATGATATCTACTAGACTCTTTCAACCTTCTGCCCTTCCACTACTATTACCTGTCTTTGTGGGTAACAAACTCACAACTCTGTGAGGAAAGGGTTTATGGATAACAACACCTACATTTTAGAGAAGTTAAATAAATTGAGGTCACACTGTAAACAATGACAGAAACTTGATTCAAGTTCAAGTGAGTCTAACTCAAAAATTACATGGGCTTTTTTTCATTGAACCATTATATTATGCTTTTCTCTACAGCGAGGACAGGTACTGCTATCCTCACTACCACCATTACCATCATCTTGACTCCTAATCTCTTGAACTATATACATCTAAAACCTCACATCAGAGTAGTATGTATGTCCTAGAACAATTTACGATAGACTTGGGGATTCCAGGGAACAGAACCTAACTTGAAAGTGACCTCAAATCTGTATATTAAAAAAGTTATAAACAAGAAAGCTTGTTCTGCATAAAAGAAGCCTCTGAGAACAGTGGAGTCAGAGTAAAAGGAACAGAGAAAAGCAGAGTGTAGCCCACATGTTTTCAAATGCACCACTCTGTACTATCTCTGCGTTGGGGTACTTCTCTATCTCATAGTTCTTCTAAAGAACCCATCTACATCAAAATATTCATGAATAGTGGCAGATTTTACTGAAGATTTTGTAGGGAAGATGGAGGAAGAGATTTAAATTGCACATTATCTCCAAAACCTTTAAAGTCTTCCATTAGATATTTCTTTTCTTTTCCAAATCACTACCAGGACTTATTTTCCCTCTTCTCTTTTTCCACATGCTGCCCAATCTTATTGACTCTTCTCTCTCCCAAATTCTCAGGATCTTCAAACACCTGTCCCCTTCAAGATGCTGAAAATTTCATCTCTGCCCCAGGGACTAACTCCAAATTGCATCCAGTGCCCTTGACACTTAGAAAAATAAAGACTTTCTGATTTACATCATCCATCTACCCCAAAGGAGGCAATGAGAAGTTATATTTTCTGAAATAAACTTAGCTCTCCAGAATCACTGTCCATAAAAATTTATCCAGATCGCTGTCCATAAAAATGATGTGAACTGATACATTCTCCACAGAAACTCTGCCTGTCTCCATGTTAATTCTGAATGTCCTCACTTCAACCAGACTTTCACCCTTGGTTACTTCAAATCTTGAACCTTAAGTCTGACTTTGGTCAAAAATCAGAATGGACCCTGCTTCCAAAGATATCCATCAATAAAAATCAGCACCACCCCCATTTATTTAGCATTTCCTGTGCACTTGGCAATGTTCTGAATACTTTAAGTAATTTAAACCTCCCAATAAGTCTATGAAGTAAATATCACTTTTCACATCTGCCCCTTGACCTTTTCCTTGCATGAAACAAGACTTTCATCTTGGTGCTCACACTTTAGTGATAAAGAGACAGTGTTCTCAGTAACAGCCAGGTATAACAGAGATGGGTAGGTAACAATTATTCAATACTGACCTTGATCTCACATTTTAATAATTTAATGGGACAAAGTATACCATTATTTAAATTTAATTCACAGAAGTTATGTAGTGATTAATAACTTCTCTTTCCTCTCTCTCTCTTTTAAAGTAGTCTTCACACCCAGAACAGAGCCCAATGCAGAGACTGAACTCACAACTCCGAGATCAAGACCTGAGCTAAGATCGAGAGACAGATGTTTAACCAAATGAGCCATCCAGGCACCCCGAAGTAGTTAGTAACTTCTTAAATGGTGTTGCCTACATAATCTTCCCCAATTTTCACAGCAATCTGAGAAGCAAATATTGTTGTGACATCATTTTCACACACCAAAAAAGGACACTCATAAATGCTAAGAATCTACACAAAAACATACTAGCAAATGGCAGATATAACAAGTGTCTTATACTCTCCCTCCAGACTTAAGCACTTCAAATAATATTGTGACTCTATATAACTATATATATTATATATAGTTAACTATATAAATATCGCATTAACTATATAAAACTATATATATTATATACAGTTGAGTACAAAATACACTACACACACAGACAGTAGTATGTGTTATAAGGGCCAAGGACAAGATGAACCACTTTGGCATGAAGATTATTTTGAGCTGAAGGCAAGCAAGCCCTCACAGCCTCAAGAAAAACTTTTGTCCTTCCCTTAACTACATAGAAGAATCTAAATTGGGGGTCTTCCTCAGAATAAAGCTGATTATCAAAGATAATTTTTATGTGAGTAACCTATTTGTATGGCAAAGTAAATATCTAAATACTGAACATCTACTCTTCTTATTACTCTGTAAACTGCATTCCTTTCTTCTGAATTCCCAGATACCTTACCCCCTTCTCCTTAACTCAGGATGTCATACATACTTCATTTCACCTGTCTTTGAAATTTTCAGGTGTGTGTGGATTCCCCATGTGTATGCCATTAAATTTGATGTTCTCCTATTAATTGGTCTCATGTCAAACTGATTAGTCTGGCTAGAAGGACCTTTGAGGGGACAGGAATTCTTGCTCCCTAGTAGAGTGTATATGTGTGTGATTGTGTGTGCCAAAGGAATGGCAACTGGGTTAACAAGACTGACTTATTTAATACAGAGACTAATAACTCAACAGTTACCCCTCTAAAAAAAGTAAAAAGGTCAAGTGCTGTGAATGGACTCAGAAATTTATAACCATAACCTGAAAAATCTACTTTAATTTCATCATTTAAGTCTCATATTATTTATCTGTAGAGATTATTGTATTATAGAGATATTATTATAGGGTTTTGCATTATTTCAAAAAAATACAACTTTACTTTGATTTATATATGGATGGGTACTGGGGGGGTAAGGGTACCACAATGTGTTCACAGCTGAGGGTTTCTAAAATTCTAAACCCAGAGCTGATAATATAGAACATTCCTTCAAGCCATGTCTAATGAAAGGAGAAAAATAGGGTGGTAGCTAGAAGGAAAAATGTACGTAAGGAACCATTTGAATGCATAGGTAAACTGAAATCAAGACAACATACATTACATATATTACCAAGTGAATATGAATGGCAAAGCACAGATCAAGTTTCATATACAAAAGAGCTTCTGAGGTGTACCTGGGTGGCTCAGTCAGTTGAATATCTGACTCTTGACTTCAGCTCAGGTCATGATCCCAGGGTCATGAGATTGAGCCCTGCATCAGGCTCTGTACTGAGCCTGGAGCCTACTTGGAATTCTCTCTTTCTCTCTCTCTCTCTCTCTCTCTCTCCCTCCCTCCCTCCCTCCCTCTCTCTCTCTCTCTCTTCCCCCCCACTCATGTTCATTCTCTCTTGCTCTCAAAAATAGAAAAATAAAAATAACTTATGAGAAATGAGATGATGTCAATCACAACAATAATTAACATTTTGTTTACACAGGATAATTTGCCAATAACATTATATGTGTCCTTTGCTTAATCCTTGCATTGATTCCATGATGTATTATTATTATTATTTTATTATTATTATTATTATTTTGCCATTTGTAATTCGGTATGTGTATATATATATTTACTACTTAACCAAAAGCAGTTCTTTCCGTTATATGCCTTTAGTTTCCCAAACTAATAGTTTGTTGACCATTTGAAGTCCCAAGGTAAACACCCAAAAAAGCAATCAGACAATCTCCTCAGGCATTGTTAAGGAACAATATCTGAGCCAACTGTACCATGAGGTATTATTATTATCATCATTTTGTAGACAAGAGAGTAAGTCCTGAAGGAGTTGCAAGAGCTCTGAGTCACCCAGCTTGGGACTGGCTTTAGCCACCTTTTCCAAAGTGTGCCACCAGCAGTGGCATTCTCTCAGGCAAAAGAGCAAAATGTGGAGCTGCCAATCCACATTAATTTACAAAACAAAGAAATTAGAGTAATTACAAACTCAAAAGTTGAAAACAAATGGAGTAATTCATGGCAACTCAAACATTAGAAACTGAGGAAGTTCTGTGGCAACAGAAGCTTAATAAAAAGAATAAAATAGAGTATAGGTAGGTAAAATGTAAAATTTAACAAATGTGTTCAAGCTAGTTCTTCCTGTGGAGAATCTATGTGATGGGGGAGGGAAGGAGAGCAGAAGAGAAATAATGACTAAAAAAGAAACCAGGGACACATCCTAAGAGTAATGCAAGGAATTCCATTGAGGACAATGAAAAGAAAATAGGAAAAAGTTTTGATGTCATAAAATCTCAAACATTTGGGCAAGTAAGTATTTGAGTTAACTGTTTGAAGCAAGGCTTGGAAAATGATTCTTTAATGTCTTCTTAGAAAGAACAGAAGAACATTAAGTAATTTGATCACAATCATTAGAAGAGAGGTTTATATAAAATTCCCTGTTTCTCAGAGCCTCCCCTTAACTCTTGCTACCCATATCACCATTTTTGATCCCAGAATACTGGGAGCCAAGACTGTGCAATCATGAATAGAAAGCAAACATGCCATGGCGGGTTTGTTTGCCCTTACTCAGGATTTTTCTGTGGGGTGTATATGGTAGGAGTTACATCACACATGTCCAATTGTATTCAGTTCATCAGCTGATTACAGACATCCCTTCCAGGAAAGCTTCCATCCCTGATACGCTCAACTCTATTACCCAACTCTGAGCCACAATGAAAGATTCATGAGGACAATGACAGTGTAGAGGTGTGAAATGCGAGATATCCAGGAGAAGATGACATTCATTGCTCAATCACAATGTGTTTTATATAATACAGTGTGGCAAGCTGCAGACATGATCAAAAACATTTCTTTATAAACTATGGCACCTCATACTTTAGTTATCACCTTTGCAGATATGCAAAGTAATAGCTCACATAGGCAGAATGTTAATGATGAGCAGAAGACGGCCATACCTCTGAACAGCTAGTACACATTTACTTCCAAAGCTCATACCTGAAACTTCCATATTTCATTCAGTGAAAAGTTTATTGGACTCTCACTTAGAACCTTTTTAGCTTTATTTTATACACAAATCTAAGAAATTTAGTAAAACATAGATTAATCTAAATCAAAATCACAGGCTCTCCCATATATTAGTTCCCATGTATTAGTAGGAGATTTAACCTTTCAAAGCCTCTATTTACTCACCTGTAAAATGGATATTTCATAGGATAAGTATGAAGATGTAATAAGCACACTCATGTAAAGTATAAACACAAAGCAAGTGCCCTTGAGTTTAAATGCAGATATTGTTTCATGGAATCTGGTACCACATTGTGAACCAACTGTCTGATCCTCAGGGAAAGAACAATCCTTTCCAATGCCAAAGAAAAATGGGCTCTTCTGGAATTCTTGAGAGACTGATTATACATTGATCTCCACAGAGGAAACTCCCTAGGGGATTTTCAAAGGTAACTGTAATTTATGATTGTCTTTTATTGCTAGTTAATATCTCCTTAAGAATTCAAAGTGCAGAGCAATCTTAACCTAACTAGCCCAGAGGTAAACAGCTCTTCCTAACCTCATTGTACTGCATTACAGCACAATATAATAATCAATGTTCTTGATGATGAATAAAGTCATCAAGAAAGGGTTAGGTGTATGTTTCTTAACTCTGACAAAGACAATGGAATAAACAGAAATGTTTAGGAAAAATATCCATTTAAAAGCCTAGAATTTTTTAAACAATGTTTTTTCAGGAAACTTCTAGGTTTCAGTCAAGAAAACTCATTCATTCAAAACAAAGCTGATCACACTGCCAAAATAAAGGACCACTGTCTTCCCATTCATTTACAAAGATGGTTGAATACTGTGTTTTCAGTACTTGGACTCAAGACTACCAAGGTAACTTCTTCAGGTGGTAAGAAGTAGTTACCTAAATGTATGCCATTCACTTGCTTGCTCTACTAAGTTATTTATCTTTTCTTATTGACTTGTGGGAACTCTTCACAATATTTCCGAATTGTAAGAAAAATTTCCACAGTTTACCCTTTGTTTTATGGTTACTTTTTTTGACAGGGGTCTTAAATTTTAGTGCAATGAAATGTGACATATGTTTCTTTTATGATCCCTGAGTTGCTATCATGTAAAGGGAAACTTTTTCCAATCCAAGATGATTAAAATATCCTCCTATGATTAAAATATTTCTCCTATTTCCTCTGTGGCTTTAGCTTCACATTTAGGTCATTAACCCAATTGTAGCTTATGTTTGCATTATGCAAGGTAAACAAATTCCCAAGAAAACGTCTTGTTTGAAAATATAATTCTTTGCCTCTTAATCCACGCAAATAAAAGCATGGATTTTTATAGTATGTCTTGGAAACATAAATGAGATAAATTTTTCATGTTATTCTAAGTTATCAAACATTCATATCTGTTAAAATAAGTAAACATTTTGGTGTCATGATGAGAAGGAAAAGGGAACTAATACTTACAGAATGCCAAAAATGTGCCAAGCACTGTCCTAGGTATACTATATACACCATTTCATATAATCCTAATGTTAAAGCTGAGATTCAGAGGGGATGATAACTTACCCCCAAAATCACATCGCTGGTGAAGTGTAGCAAGTTCAAAAACAGTTTGTTCTGATTTCAAAATGTATATTCTTTCTGCACAAAGACACAGAAATGTTACAACATGTCTAGGGGATGCATGATTATAATTTTAAGTGGTTAATGCTATTGTTTCCCCAAATGCTAAGTAGCCCATTTAATGCTTGGGATAACAGTTATTATCATCATGTTGTGTCAAAGTATATAAAGAGACTAATGGTAATATAAATGGAACTCTATTCCTGGGTAAGATAAGGGCTGGAAAATGTATTATTATCCTTTTTTTTTTAATTCTGCTTTCTGAATTTTTAGACTGGCACATAGTAAAGAAGTGATATGATAATCCACAAAAATTATAGGAAGTTGGGGAATTTTGTACTGCCAGGTATAGCACTCAGCTTCTATCTACTCATCCATATGACTAAGGATGTAGGTATAAACCACTTTGAGAAATAAAATCAAAATAAAGTAAATTCTGGTGTTTTGCACATATAGCCCAAAAGAAATATTTATGTTAATGTTATACATACTAATTTTCCTATTAATACCATATCAACACAAAAAGTTTATAGCACATTAGTGAACAAAAAACATTACTACATACATTACCACAATTGAGCTGTACATTCACCACATAAGAGGAAAGCAAGACAGGCATTATTTCCTCAGCTTTTACAAGGTGACAGAAGTTGTGTTACTTACCTAGATCTCAAGGCAGGGAAATGAATGAATGAATGAGCAGGGGCTACAACTCAGCTCATGGGATTCCTAATTCAGTTCTTCCCACCCTGCTGTACTCCTTTAAAAAGAAAATAAAAACCCAGCTTTAATTTTAAAATTCAATGAAAGTCTAATAAAGTAGTTTTTAAGTGATTTATTTTATTAACATCTGCTCTATAGACCTATCCGCTTATAATCTCTGTCCCTAGAGCTATTTGAGAAGTTAGTAGGACAAGTATCTGTCCTTGAGGATTGAAAAAAATAGCAGGTAGACAAGAAAGTCTGCCGGATTTCACACTAAGCCAATAGTTAACGTTCATAAAGGATTTACAACCACTTTCATATATTTTCGGAAAAAGTTCAGTTCTGGAAGCACTGATAGACCTACTATGTACAGAGCATTTGGGGGAATACTAAGAAAGTACATGGTAAGGGCGATGCTTACAACCAATATTTACTGTGGCTATCTCTGAGAGTATGGGAGTTCTTTGGTATAACTCTATTTCCAAATTTTTATGTAACTAGCATGCATTTGTTTTGGAATAAGAAATCAATAAATAGAAAATGTATGGAAAAGGTATAGTGCTTTTTGTTTTCCAGTAGAATAGGCCTCTCATGTTAAGCCTCTTTGAAAAAGCCTGCTATGCTGAGAGATGAAAGCCACACTGATTGAGCAATGTCTATGTCCAGGAATTTTCTTAGATGGTTAGAAACATTAATCTTACTTACTTCTCACCACAACTTTTCAAGGAAAATATTATCATCCTCATTTCATATATCTAGAAACTGACTCTCAGTGAGATTATATGACTTGCCTTTGGTCACACAAGGTTTCAAGACCCCAAGTACAGTACTCTTTTCACATTCCCATGATCCCTTTTCTTTTTAATCCTAGAGACAATAGGCTTGCCTGGTGCTGAGAATGCCCATGTGATTTATGACTAAACCAGAAAATCATGGGAAGTCCCTAGGAGTGCCATATTTATTTTTATTTGTGGTTCCCTAACACACCAAATATTAATTCTTAACGAATTATTCCTAGCTCTAATAAATTATTGCACTGAATCTATTCTATCCAACCAATTGGTTTGTTTGTTGACCAAGGTTTCCCATTAGATAAATGGTAAAAAAAAAAAAAAGTCAACCACTTGTTTTAAGCTAATATAGTTCAAACAATTGTCTGAAGTATTCCATAATTGATATTAACTACATAGCTAAGGCCACCCTGAAATTTTAAGTTGTACATTCCAGGTTAGAAACAAAACATGGAGCAACCAGAAATGATTCAAGTTGAACATAGAGAATGCCACTCAATGAAATAAAAATTCTAGAATTATATAATTAGCAAAACAAAGGGGTTTTTGAAAAGTCAGCATGTAGTCAGGAAAGTTCAGATTGAATTCATATGGATCATTAAGACGCTAAAGATTCCAATACGTAAAGAAAGATTAATATTTACAGTAAAAAATAAGTAAAATGATTAGATGTATTTTAGAAATAAAGTTACTTCTGGCCATCAGGAAAATGACTTTTCTTGGAAAGTTTTGGTGACTGAAATAAGGGACAAAGGGATTTCTGGGTTATCAATGAGGTTCTGTTGCTTGATGTCAGTATTGGTTAAATGTGACGCTTAGTTTGTATATTTTCAGTTGTATATATCACAGTTCAATAAACATTTCTAAGAAATGACCTGTAGCAGTGAGGACTAAAAGCACCCTGACTGATTTTTAAATGATGGTTTTTGCATCTTTGCACTACAGATTTTTAAAGAAAAATAAACAAGAGCATGAAAAAAGCTAAGGTATAGTGGATATCTATTCATTTGCAAAAAGAAAATGACAAAAGAAAATCTCTTAAAACCATTTCACTAAAGGAAAAAAGATGAATTCCTCTTAGGATTCCATAAGTATTTAACCTGGGATAAAAAGGAGTGATCCAAAATCCTCAGAAACAACAGGCCCCCAATTAACTTTCTTCTTACACACATATGCAAACATGCACAAATAGACTCACACACAGATACACACACATGCATGCACTCCAAATCATGTATACCATCCCTGAAAATAAGTCTTTGTTTTATAAAGAGTCACTTTTGAGCAGGACTCAGACATTTACATTTCTATGGATTAACTTTAGGATAATTTTTATTAGTGTCATAGCTGACAAGCCAAGAATGCATTGTAGACCTATTGGTAATCCATGAAACCTTTATTTTTAAAGTTGATTATTTGAACCCCCAATTCTATTTAAAGCCTATTGGAAGATAATTTTAAAATAGCACACTTAATTTCAAGAGAAGCTAGTTCTCAGACTTCAGAATTCATAAGGGTTATCTGGAACATTTGTTGACAACACAGACTTCGAATCTTTATGTCAGGACCTCGATTCAGTAGATCTGTGGGGGCAGTGCCAAAAATCTAGGCTTTTCAGAAGGTAATTGCAAAACAGATAATCAGCACACCACACCTGGAGAAACACTATGACTATTAGAACTTCAAATATTAAGTTCCTGCCAAACTCCACACAGGATTCAGAAAGATCACAATACAAGCAGTGTGCATGGACCCAGATAACCAGAGGGTTTTCATCGTGGAAATCTAACAGTCAGTGATTTAACACCACGCTGGAGTAAAGCAAGGGAGAACAGCACAACAGGACAGGTGACTTCACGATGTTTCTTAATGAGTTTACCAAGATGTACCCTGGCTGAAGTATTGTACATTTATAAACTTTGTTCCAGTACTTTCACCAACCTTCATCTTTTGAGCCACAACAGCTTATGTGAGGGGAATGGGTACAACTCAGTAAACTTTTATGACACTGTGACCCATGGTTGGCTAAGACTGAACAAAGACTTTGGCTAGCTAGCAGGCAAACCCTCCATTTGGAAACAAGTTCCATCCATGGAAGCTGTGACTCAACTTGTCAGAGCAAGTATACAAGCATTACATCTGGACTGTCATGAGTTGTCAATCACAGGGTGGCTTACTAAGTTTTCTGCAATCCAGAACCTCATCATACCAGAAGCAACAACTACCTTGTTTACCGTCATTCTTAGGCAATCTTTCTCTACATTATCATTCTGATCATTAATGTGCTTGGGTTGACAAGAGCCAAATAAAATTCAAATGCAACCCAGAAACAACAGAAATGTGTCATCCTGGAAAGGACATATGGTCCGTCCAACCTAGGCACCTGCTTCTCATGATGAGTAATGCCAGATGTTCCAGGGGAAGATATAAGTCTCTATTACACATGTGCTTTATGCAATTGTGCAATGATACATCACAAGGGAGTTTTCTTTTTCCAACCCTGGGTTAACCATCAGTTGCAGCCTAATATTTCAAGACATCAGCCCTTGAACTCATTACCCCTACATCCTTTACAATACTCTTAAAAAAGAAAAGAAAGGAAAAAGCAATATTTGAATATTTGTTCAATATGTTTCCTGATCAACCCTGGTCCAAAGCAATTATACTTGTAGACAACATTTTCTGTTTTCCATTAAGGAAATGGCCAGATATTTGATATAAGGACAATATTTGTTGGATAAAGTAGATAAATAAGAACTAGCTCACATTTGCAAATAGCTTAAAAACAAAAATCACTATACCAATAATGTTTAAAGTTGGTATTAAGTATTAGATTCTGGTATTCCAGAATCTGTATAACTAACTAAGCATAATCCAGGTAAAAATGACAAAAAAAAAAAAAAAAACTAGTAACAATTGCAGGAATTATAAACACTAATGATTTCTCTTTGATTATATACTCCTGAAAAAACTTCAATGAGCAAGAAGCATAACTATACTATGGTTTATTCATTTGTTGAACAGATATTTATTCACTTCTCATTCACTGTGTTAAGGGCTAGGGAAGTAGTCATGGGTTTTACCATTATATGGTCCAAGAAGGGAAATGGACAGTTGTTAGGGAAATAAATAGATAATATAATGGCAAATTGAGATATATGTTCTAAAGGAAACCAACATGGTTATAATAAAGAAAAACTGGAGGAACCTCCTTATAGTATTCAGGTAAATTTTCTCTAAGAGGTGACTTTTAAGTGGAAATGAAAGGTTAAGAAAATTAAGATTATACCAAGAGCAGAAGGGGAGTATTCAAGTAGAGGAAATAATGAGGCAAGTCTTGTGGGTAAAACCAAGCTTGGTGTGTTTTAAAAGCTGAAAGGAAGGGGAAGTCAGTGTGCCTGGGAGTCGGTAAGAATCAGATCTTTGTAAGTTCTTGTAAAAACTTTGGGCTTTATAATAAGTGAGATGGGAAGCCACTAAAGAACTTTAAGTAGAGAAATGGCATGAACATTTTTATATTTTTAAAAGATCACACTGGATACAAGGGGGAGAATGTAATGGAAGAGGCAATAAAAGTATGGGGAGGTCTGTTAGAACACTGATTCTCTAACTTTAAAGTACACATGAACATCTGGTGATCTGGTTAAAAGCAGATTCTGAGTCTCCAAGTCCAGGGTGGGGCATGAGATTCTGCATTTCTAATAAGCTCCTAAGTAATGCAGATGCTACTGGTCCAAGGACCATGCTCTGAATCGCAAAGTATGAGAAAACTTTTACAGCAGTCCAGACTTTTGTCTCTTTCAGGATGATGGCTTGATCTAGGATCAAAAATGTGCTAATAGAGGAAATTTGACAGATTTGAGATATATCTGGGTGTTACAACTATAGCCTGCTTCTTTACATTGTAGCAGTGTATGTATTAAAAAGGCCTCTGAAACCAAAATTTCAGGGAACCAGAAGTTCTGGTCTCAATACTAGGTATGGATGGAAATAACAGGGGAAGAATTAAAAGCAGAGATGGAAACTTTCAATGTGTAGGACAGCTTAGCTTGAGGGGGATACAGCTGGTGTTGAAGGAGGTGGTGGGTGGGATAGAGCTATTGCTTGGAGCTCAGCCTGACAGCCAGGGAGTAATCAGCAGTGTGTCAGTGAGAGTAGAAGACCACAGATGCACAGGAAAGAAACCTGAATCTCAAACTCAGAAATTTTATTCTGCCTCATTTTAGTTCTATGTCTCTGAAAAAAAGTCACTATTTTTCTATTTCTTCATTTAATAAAATATGATGCAATGAGATCATGCACATGAACATTTAGCATGGCACCTATTAATAAATATGAGGCAAATTACACTTACAGGTTTCCATGGGCAATCATTTCTGTTTCTTCTGAAGATATGAAAAGAAAAATGCTTATATAGCTGTAGGAGGCGGTGCTTTCATATCATGGAGTGTCCCTATGCAACCCATGTTATTTCTGCTCTGGCAAAGGTACTTTCTGACAACGAAGTTAGAAAGCCTTTTCTTAGTTACAGGCAATAAATAAATATCACCTTTAAATTCAAAAATAGTCCACACTTCCACAAATGCTTCAAGGGTAATTTCCAATTAAATATATAATGTTGTTAATACAGAACTAAAAGAGCTTACCCAGTCCCTTCACCATATATGAAAGCATCCCTAAAAGGTAGCAGACTCTTAGGTTATTGAAACTCTTAGGAAGAGTTTGGCCAAACTGAGGCTGGCTCTTTCAGGTCACCTTGCAATGGCTAACAAGATTTTTTTCTTGATTCAATCTCAGTCTTCTACTGTTGTTTGTTATATTACTTGCATTAAGAACAGAGCTTGTTGACTTTATCTTTCCTGGCTATATTTAAAGTCATTCATCTTTTCCACACTTGGAGAGAGAACGGAAAATAGCTGGTCCCCATACTCTATTACTCAGGTCTGGTGCAAAGTTAGGCTGACTTCAATTAAGCCTCTTTTGTAATCAACAGCAAATATTTGCATACAAGCAAAGTTTCAAAAGTCCTCCCAGAGCTGTTTGATCTCTAAGTGGGTAAAACATGACCCTTGTAAACATACTCTGCAGCATTAATTCATAGGGATTAAAGTTTTCCCAGTGATATAAAGGCAAACTCCATCTTTTCAAATTATAAGTTCAAAACAATTAGCTTCTTTAAAATCTTAAAGGTCATGGGCTTTATAGCTCGTTCAGGATAGGGAAGAATTTATAGAGTACATCTTGTACAGCCTTATGAGTTTATTTACTTGCTGGACCCTCTGCCTGAAAGAAATGACCCAAGGTCTTCTCCCAAAACCCACTGTATCAACCCCAGGCAAGGCAGATGGAGTCTCAATGCCCATGGTCTTTTTCTTTCTCTCCACTAAAATAATTTTCAAATTCTGAAAGAGAGTCTCTAAAATCTCCATTAACAATCCAATCTGATAGAAAATAAGTAATTATTTTGGTCATTATCATTGTGCATGCTCTCTTAGGCAACATTTAGGACCACATCCAAAATGTGACATGAAACTCTAGCCCTCTATAAGAACTCACAAAATATTTCTAAGTCAATTTCTCAGTTGCATAGAACTTCTCCAACTCAGAGGAAACATCCAGGCATTTCCCACCCCTGTGAAACAATCACTCTTCACTTCCACTCACAGCCAGGGCAAAGAATTAAAGATACCAACCACACAAACTATGTGAATCCTACAAACCAGTCCTTCCCTTCATTTGGTCTCATAATAAATAATGTCAAATATTTGGGTTTCAGAGATGAAAAATCTTTCAAGAACTTAACAGTTATCTCTCACCTGTACTTCTGAAATGTCCTTGATCATGTTCTCCCTGCTTCCAGTTCACTTCACTTAAATCCATCCTACACACTGACCCCAAAGGGAGACATCCAAGATGTAGATTTGATCATGGTGCTCTGGCAATGGAAAAGCTTGTCTTTAACACATCAAACCCACTGATATTCTTGTCTGACTCTCTCACTAACCTGTAACACCTTTAAGGCAAGGATCAAATCATATTCATCCTATTAATCCTACAAGCTAACACCAGGCATGGCATTTAATAGATATTTCATAAATGCTTATTGAATGAGTAAATGTTAGTTTTTCAGAATCACAGATTCTCTTAAATGGAGATCAAGGAAGAAAGTGGGAAAACATAGTAAATGACAAAATGCCAAACTACAGACTTTCTGTCACGTCCTCCTTTTGTTCTGCAGAGCAGTTAGAGTAATATCTGAAATAAATACTTTATATCACAACCTTCTGCTACATCCAGAGCTTCTGAGATCACCATCACATTCCAAGTGATATGCAGGGAAATCACATTTCTACCAACACATTACTACTGAAACAAAGCAAAGCTGTGCTCTAGGTTTTAAGTAGAATGGAATAGAATGATGTTTTCTGAAAATTTTCACTAAAATGGATTTCAGTACATATCCTCCAGTAATGATATCTCAGTATCATCTGCCTCTCTGTGCCCACCACACACACACACATGCACACACATACATGTTTCTGATACTGCAAATCTTACTTAGATATATGGGGGGTAAAGCTTACTCACCCTTAACTACCATTCCTCCTCAGCTCCCCTAACTGCATTATAATCATAGTCATTACTGCCTTAATGATAGTAATAATGCTTTGTGCTTCTACAGCACTTCTCAGATGATCTCAAAGCATGACTGCATCGTGACTGTAAAAATTAAGAACCTTTGCCTCCTCTGGAGATGGTGTTTATAATAAGGGCGGGAGCTCACAGACTTGTCTGACACCCACAAGTCAAAATTATGAGGAGACTTGCACAGATTTGTTTCTTTTATTTAGCTAGGAAAGGGTGATTTTATGGACACAGGTCAAGACAAGTCTCCAGAGGGGCCCATCAAAGAAGAAAGACCTATTTCTTACCCAACACTCATGACCTTATCAAATACATTTCATACTGACAAGGAGGAAGAAAAAATTTAATGCTTACATAGTTTAAATCTGCAAAGTGACTTTCAAGAAATGACAACAAATTGACCAGCTAACTGATGTAGTCTTGGTCTCCAGTCTCAAGCCAAACTTTCTGTATGACTCAAATTTCTCATCTCCATTTCATGAGACGCTTTCAAAGTTCCCTCCACATATCGCTGCAAGTTCTATATGGTCACTATTATAACGATCTTCCCACAATCCCAGGAAATCACTTAGGAAACTCTAGAAAACATAAGATACCCAATTCATGCTTCTTGGGGACTGACCCATCTATGAGAGGGGTCCTAATTCATAATAGGCGAAGATATATCGGCCCCAGTCTAAGAAATTTCCCTCACCCACCCCTCCAGGATATATTCAGTAGTTGCCAAGTACCCATGTAGTGCCAAGATAAGGCAAAGCACTGGGAACAATAATAGTAGAGATGTAGGTAGTCTCCATCCATGAGGAGTGCATATTATTTCAGGCTAGAGATCATGAGAGGGGAGAGAGATAATTGGTTCTGCTTTCAAACCATGGCTGACCCAAGAAGTTTAGTCTCTGTTTGGGAGAAGAAAGATGAATTTAAAATACAAATGAGATCATATTGTTCACCAGCTCAAAATCCTTTGATAGTTTCTCAGCACACTTAGAATGATACCCAAATTTGAACCATGACCTACATGGAGGTCCCTGATTCTCTTGCCGCCTGCCTGTTTCTCTAGTCTCATTTTCTTCCTGTGACCCTTCCAACTTAAGGCACACTCACTTCCCTTCTCCTTCTCTAAAAATCTAAGCTCAATCACCTCCAGGCTTCTGCACTTGCTGCTCCATCCTCTTATAACATTATACAACTTGCTCCCTCATTTCATTCAGTTCTCTCCTCCAACCTCAACTTCTCAGAGAAGCCTTCCTTGACCACATCCTCTAACATGGCTATCCCAGGTCATCTCTATCTTGTTAGCCTACTTTGTATTTCTTCGTCATACTTATCCCTATTTGGCATTATAATGCATGTGTTCATGTGGTTGATTGGTCACTATTGGTCCTCCCCACCAGAATGTAAGCTGCATATGGGCAAGGATTTTGTTGTGTTCATTGCTGTAACCCAAGCACCTAGAAAGCTCTCTGCACATAGTATCTGATCAATAAATATTTATTGATAAATAAGTAAATAGTGGAAAGGGTCTCTATACCCACATTTCACCTAATAATACTGTAACTGGATCACCTATTTGCTCTTATACCCTAGGGATTCTTTAAGGTCTTCAAGATGAGAAAAGGAAGGGAATGGGTTTTTACCTGTTAAACCAAGACACGCGGATATAGGCTTCAAGTAATATCTATGTGCCCGGATTCATCCTTTACTGCCCATAATCCCAGGTCTCTCTCTCCTTTACACATTAGGTACTATAATTATGATTTTATTACTGGAGACTGACTGTCCAGTCATCAGGAAGCATCTTTCACTGACATGTGTTGCCCTATGGACATAGATAGACCTGATAACTAAACTTCTTTGTCTACATCTGCTCGTATTTCTTTTGAGCATGCTTAAACTTGATGCATTCACATATCCCAAGAAAGTATCCCCATGAGAGCAATAATAGGAGTTGGATTGCTTTCATAGAGTTTCATGTCTATCTTGTTAGCCTCCAGGGGTCAATTTTTTTATCTTGCTTTCTTGTGGGGTATTTCAAACTATCAAAACAAGTTTGTGCAATGAAAAAGCTACTTGGTTGGATTCACCAATAGTCTGGATGCCTATCTACAAACACACAATTATTCTTTGTGAAAAATGTTAATGGGCAAAATGCAAGGCCACAAAAACTCAAGCCTACCAAAATGAAAACACAAATCATGAGATACACCACATTGGTGCTTTTGAAATTCTGATAGGTTCAAATAAGTCTTGGAACTTAGTGTAAATGTCTCAATCATAAATGCCCCAATTCTGTATAAAGCTGCCTCCCCAACAAAGACTGCTACCTCATTTCTACCCTAATGCCCTATAAGTATATTGGTTCCCATTGCCAGGAGGCACCATTCTATGGTATGTGATAAAACTGGCTGATGGCATAGTCTTTATACCTCTTATGTGATTTAAAAATCACTTAACAGTCAGCTTGGTCTCATTGGCTGACTGCAATACTAATTCAGAAAATGTGGTTTACAATCACAAAGTATAAGCCTTGTTTTCTCAGCAGTATTTCATGTCATCACCTGTCTTTCTAGAAAATGAGGTAAACACCGCAGTCTTAAAAAAAAAATATTTAGTAAAAGTCATGATGTTGGTTTTCTTATAAAACCATATTGGGCTGAGCTAAAGAGAATATTAAAAACTGCTTCTCCACTTCTGAACCTAAAAATGAACTAGAGCTATGTAGTCACACATCCATCTGTTCATCAATTCACCTATCCCTTCTAACATGCACTAAACATCTACTCCAGGGAAGACCCTGCTGGAACCAGAACTGTAAGTATTAACATGACATGGTCCTTTCTCTAAATCAATTATCTACTTCAACCAAAGTTTTTGTCTTCAACAACAGCACTAACTTTTAGGTCCAAACATATGTAGTCTGTGTAGCTTTACTCCTATTAATTTCCCTTTCATGACTCTCTACCAAAGCTTTAATTGAATCCATACTACATATCTATGATTTGGGATTCTCATACTTCCCTGATTATTCATAGTCTATAATTTCTGAAGTTCTTTCACATGTATCATTTCAGTTGATCCTCATAACAATCTGTGAGGTAGGTATCATAGACGTCATTTTGTTTTATTATTTTAAGTTTTTATTTTAATCACCCAGTGCTCATCACAAGTGCACTCCTTAATCTCCACCATCTATTTAACCCATCCCCCCTCTTACCTCCCCTCTGGTAACTATCATTTTGTTGTCTGTAATTAAGAGTCTATTTCTTAGTTTGCCTCTCTCTCTTTTTCCCTTTTGCTCATCTGTTTTGTTTCTTAAATTCCACATATGTGAAATAACATGGTACTTGTCTTTCTCTTACTTATTTTACTTAGCATAATGCTCTGTAACTCCATCCATATCATTGCAAATGGCAAGATTGCATTCTTTTTTATGGATGAATAATATTCCATTGTATGTATCATAAATCTCATTTTACAAAAGAAGCAGCAGTTTCAGGAATGATGTGTCACTTGCCCAAGGTAGAAATGGACATTTCTGACTCCACATAACCACATTGTGGCTTTGAGTTATCAACTGTATTACCTCCTTTTAGTCTTCTTTGGTTGCATACTCTACTAGCCCATATTTATTAAGTATGAACTAATTGTGTGCAGAATATTCACTAGGCAGAGATATTGAATTCTTGCCAGCTTGGTCAATTTCTTCAGTTCTCAAACTGATCAAGTTGTTTACCTCCACATTCCCTGAATCTACAAATAGCTTCCTCTATAATTTCTAGATGAATACTATAAAATATCATGCAGAATCTTACTTAAGTAAATATCTACATCTCCACGTCAGAAAGGTTCAAAGCTTTTCTCCATAACTCATATTTGTTTTTAAGCTGTCTTATTTTGCATAGTTTTTAAAATTTTTTAATGTTTATTTTTGAGAGCAAGAGAGAGAGAGAGTGAGAGAGCACGTGCACGTGCTTGAGTGGGGGAGGGGCAGGGAGAGAGACACAGAATCCAAAGCAGGCTCCAGGATCCAAGCTGTTAACACAGAGCCTGATGGTAGGGCTCGAACTCATGAACTATGAGATCATGACCTGAGCTGAAGTCGGACCCTTAACTGACTGAGCCACCCAGGTGCCCCTTGCATAGTAGTTTTAAGCCATAGACCCCTTTCCCCATGCCCCACCTAGAGAGAAACATAAGTGGATTAGAGGAGAAAGGGTAAGTCATATTGCAATTCTTTGGCAGTACTTGAGAAACACAGGCAGATGAGCAGCTAGATGCACCAGGGCCCATGGCAAGTGTAAATGGGAGGCCATGAATGTAGATGACTACACCAAAGTTCAGGTTACATAGATAGTTCTGTTATTTATGCTTTTCAACCAGAACCACTTCCCTCATTGCCTTCATCTCACACTTGCTGCTTGTTGAGCTACTTTAAACCCTAGTTCAGAAAGATGGCCCTTAAGATAGAAAGATGTGAAATCAAAAGCAGATGCTTTAATGTACTGGGGTCATGTCTGGGTCGGGAAATGGAAACAGGGACAGCAGGTTTTTATATTCTCTTGAGCAAATCCCAGTACATTCTTTAAAATGAAGCAGTCAAAAAATATAAATATTTCCATTAGTCAAAGGATACCAGACCGAGGTTTGTCAAATCAGTGACTGTGAGAACTTCTCCAAGTGGAAATGTTTACAAGAATTACTGAGACAATCTCTGTTACCAAGAATTTTAGTGAGACATATGCACCCTTCTCTCTCATTTTCCAGATATTATAGCATGGAAAGGTAAAGAAAACAAGAATTAAAGGACATAGGAGCTGAAAGGAAAAGGGTGAGGAAGGTGAAAAGAAATGAGGAGAGAGAGTGGCTGGTAAAAAAAAAAAAAAAAAAAAAGAACAAGTTTTGAAATCAGATCATCATTAATTTAAATTCTGGCTTTTGCTATGTGTCTTTGCCCAAAGTGTCTTATCTCTATGGTGGACACAGTTACGTTTAGTCTAGGATAAATGTAAATATTGAATGAGACATTAAATGTAAAGAGCCAGCATGGTGCTTGACAGAGAAGATCCTCAATAAAGACAGATGGTAGTGAGTGGTTTTTGTTTGTTTGTTTGTGTTTTTAGTAAAAGGATTAAAGAAAGAGATGTTCTTACTATATAACATGTCATTCTCAAACTAGAGTTTTAAGAACTTTCTATTTCTAAAAAGCTATCTAGATAGTCCAGAATCTTTGAAATGGACTGTTATTTGAACTTTTCTGATAATTCTGTAGTGTATGGATAGAAAGGTAAAGCTTCCCAAGATAACAACTGAAAAAAAATTTTTTTGAGTGCACTGTTCTCAATCAGAAACACTTGTGGAACTTTTGAAAGAAATCAGATATCCAGGTCTGACCTCCACCTAATTTGTTTTCAGTAGGTCTTGGGCAGAGCTTAGATATTTGCACTTTTTTTTTTCCAGGTCCACACATGCATTCCAATATCCAAACAAGGTTGTACATTGCTGTTGTAAACACTACATAAAGTTGGGCATTTGGGTACTGTGAGGCTCCTCCTACCACTATCCTAAATCAATGCAAAACATCAGTAGGAAATAAATAGACATTCAACATTGCAACTTTATCAGATTAAAACCTACAATTTTAAGGGATTTTATTTTCTGCATCTATTTACCCAAACTTCCTCTGTGTTATACCCTTCTATAAAACCAAGATGTGCCCTATAAGGAAAACTGTGGAAACGCAGTAAACTCTTCCTCTAGAATGTACTCCAAGCTTTAACCAGTCATGGGTCTATATAATGATACTTATCATTTAATGACAACTACTTCAAATGTGTAGAGAAGCACACCCTTGAGATTGGGGCAACAACTGGATGCAGCATGTCATGTTCTCAGAAGTGATGGGGGTAACACTACATAACTTGACATTTTGCTTCAATTTGTTTGGTGGCTTCCATCTGCTCAAGAATAGATTGGTGCATGGAAAATGAATTACTTCACTTCCAAATGGGTCACCAGGGAATTAAAACAATCAAGGCTAAAAGGCTAATAAAGTACCAAGTTCCAGTAGAAGACCCCTCATCGTCCACTGATCCTTGTGGAGTACAATTTTCATTCAAGATTACAGATTTGATTGCTTACAAAACCACCATTTCCACCATTCTAAAAGAAAAAATAGTTTTAAGAACACAAAGTGATTTTTCTTATAAAGTTAACCATTTTGCAAAGTTTGTTTGCAAAACCCAAATGAACTTATAATGCATTTGTTTTTAAATATGCAACAGAAAAATTGTTCCAAATAAATTTTTAAATGAAATGCCAGAAACTTGGGAAAATGTACTCAGTGGGCCAAGAAAACAAAAGAATGGATGGTGATGAGAATTTCCCTTCTCTTTCATCAGGTTCCACTTAGCTAAGGTCAGTCATGAAATTGTAGATAAACAAACAAAGGAACTTACATTTAAACATGGTACATTCCTAACAGGACTTCTCAGCATAGAGGGAAGAGGCCATCTCAGTGCTTCCCTACCTCATGGAAGGACCAGCTGCTTCTCATCGCTTGGGGAGCAAGTTGTGAAGGACACTAGTGACTTATAATTAAAGTGAAGAAATTCCATTCAGATGGACTCATAAAGGGAAGTGACAGAGACACAAAAGAAATGCATAAATTTTAAAAAAAAACTAAACCCACTAAAACCTTAAAGGCCTGAAGTGACCCCAGATTGTAAAAAAACAAAACAAAAAAAAAACACAGATTAGCCTTAAAAGAATAATCCTTTTGATAGGAAACCACATCAATTGAGACGAATTTTGAGGAAAGAAGGCTGAGTTGGTCAGAAAAGAACAAATATCTTTCTTTAAATTTTAAAAAATGTTTATTTTTGAGAGAGATAGAGACAGCTCAAGTGGGAGTGGGGCAGAGAGAGAGAGAGAGAGAGAGAGAATGAGAATCCAAAGGAGTCTCCAGGCTCTGAAATGTCAGCACAGAGCCTGACATGGGGCTCAAACTCATGAACCAGGAAATCATGACCTGAGCCAAAGTTCGACATTTAACCGACTGAGCCACCCAGGCGCCCCAACAGATATCTTTTTAATAGATTAACAATACAGATCAGCTGGTGAAAAGGGAAGGGTGGCAGCTCATCAGTCCTCTAATTATTTATCTTCTTTAGGACATTGGAGGCTTTTACAGGAGTTTCCAACACTGAGTTTACTAGTAAGCTTAGTCTTATCCAATAAGTTTAAGGTAAAATAACTTTGAGATACCCTAAATATTTTCTGTTTCTCATAAACATTTAGATATAATGGAAGTTTCTATTCAATATGTCATTTTATTCCATGGCTTATTTGCTCTTTCTTTCTCCTACATCCTCTGTCTTCTTTCTCTCCTTCTCTCTTTGTATTTTTTTAATGTTTATTTATTTTTGAAACAGAGACAGAACGTGAATGGGGGAGAGGCAGAGAGAGAGGGAGACACAGAATCTGAAGCAGGCTCCAGGCTCTGAGCTGTCAGCACAGAGCCTGACATTGGGCTCGAACTCACTAAGAGATCATGACCTGAGCCAAGTCTGATGCTTAACCAACTGAGCCACCCATGTGCCCCTCTCTTCTTTGAATAGAAGAAAAAGATCCAATGTCTTTATCTCTGTGTTCTCAAGATGTCAAAGCAGAAACACACCTCTGTGATGATGAAAGAGATTAATTTTTCCATTGAAATAGTCCTTCATACATTTTTGAACCCAAAAGGAAATTACAGAAGCAACCTAGCCCCATAGGCATTGCCATACAGGCAAGGGCACCATCCAAAATATTTCTGTGTGACATTAGTTGAATTAGTACAGTGTGGGTATATGGCAAAAGAGTGGCCTGATATGGAAAAGGAAAGAAGAAAATGATGCATCAAAGATATTTGTACCATTTGCTTGCAGGTTACCAAAATACTGGCCTCCTCTTGGTAGCAGGGATAGCTAGGACCTCCCAGCTTTAATTTTTATATTCCCATACTGAAGTCACTGACCCTAAATTGACTTGTGTCACTGGGGGTAACTTTACATTATAAATGACTAGTTTTAGTGTTTGAATACTTGGGAACCTATCTTCAATGCACAGATGTTAATGAAAGTCTATTAAGACTTGCTTACCAGATTCCACCAGTTGTTTTGATAACAGCACATTCATAAGCCTCACTCTTCAGAAGTAGCATGAATTAGAGGAAATCACAAGAATTGAATGAGCAATAGAGACCCCATTTTATTTATTTAAAAAAAAATTTTTTAACGTTTATTTATTTTTGAGACAGAGAGACAGAGCATGAATGGGGGAGGGTCAAAGAGAGAAGGAGACACAGAATCCAAAACAGGCTCCAGGCTCTGAGCTGTCAGCACAGAGCCCGATGCGGGGCTCGAACTCACAGACCATGAGATCATGACCTGAGCCGAAGTCGGACGCTCAACCCACTGAGCCACCCACGCACCCCTAGAGGCCCCATTTTAGACCCAGCTCCACCACAGGCCATGTGACTTTGAAAATAATAACATTTACTGAGAAATTAGTATTTTCCAGGAACGGATATTAGCACCTGACATGTTAAGTATAGTCTATATAATAGCTGTATGAATTAGATGATATTATTTTATTGATGTTGAAACAGAAAGAGAGTTTCAAATGGCTAGTTAGTGAAAAGCTACTACTTGAACTCAGGGTGCTAGCTGTTCAGCCATGTTCTTAACCTCTATGCTATATCATTCTTCAGCATAATTTCACTTGTTTGACCCTCAGTCTTTTAATCTATGAGAATGTAAGGATTGTGATGATTACATAATACATGAAATGTCCTTAACTTTTAAATAGTTATCCTTCAGAGGACTTCTAATCCCAGCCAGTCATGTTGAAGTAACAGACCAGATTTATCCTCCTACCTCAAATAAGAAAACCAGGGAGGTCAGAGCGGGGGGTGGGGGGTGGGGTGGGGGGGTAATGAAACAACGCTATTCAAATTTTTGACAACTGGCAACTCAGGCCAGTGATCCTTGAGAAAAATGAGACAAATAAAATGATCTCTATGATTGCCCCTGCCTACTGTGTGCAGTGTTTCCAGGTTGCAATACAGAAAAGGGATCCCAAATAGAACCGGAAGTCTTTCTGAATTGAGAAGACAAGAGATTGGAACTCAAGGAGGCTAAAAAAGCTAGAATTAGTAGGGCAGAGTACTAGAGAGGGGGTTACCCAGAGAGCAGCACCCAGAAATCTGAAGAGGGGATGACCTCAGTTTTTGGCTAAATACTGACGATCATGTGTGTGAGAGGAAACTATCCAAGGGTAAGAGAAGAATAAGTGAACAATTCCTGAAACTCACACAGGACTGAGAATAGTTCTGTTCCAACCATACTGAGTAGGAAAATCTCCTTATACCCGGGGTATTGAGTAGAGTCCTCAGTATGGCATTTCCTTAGAAGTTGGGCTAAATTAGTCTTAGAATGAAGGCTGCCTTTGGATCTGTCCTAATGAAACTTAAAAACAAGGCTTAAAAGGATCAAACTGAAACAATAAATTTAATTGTAACCTAGAATAAAGCCAAATAGTACTTAACAAATAAAACAAAATTCATCATTCAAGTACATATGGTTCACAATGTTAGCATCCGATCAAAAATTACAGGCATGCAAATAAAGGGGAAACTCTGACACATTTTTAAGAGAAAAATCAATCTATAGAAATAGGTCCAGAAATTAAAATATGACAACACTTGTAGACAAGGATATTAAAACTAAAAAAGTTTTCAAGAAGGTAGAGGGAGAAAATAAGATCATGATGAAGAGAGAAATGGAGTATGCAAAAAACACAAATCAAACCATATCTGACATGAAAAAAATGCACTGAATGGGATTGAAAATAGATTAGACATTGAAGAAGAAAACATCAGTAAACTTAGAGATAGAGCAATAGAAAATATCCAAAATAAAACAAAGAGAAAAAAAAAGACTAAAATATGAACATACTGTAAATGTGGGACAATATCAAATGATCTAACATGCAAATGGAGAGGGGAAATATTTGAAAAAAATATTGGCAAAAATTTTCTGAATTTAATAAAAACTTAAACTCACAGATCCAATAAGTTCACCACACCCCAACATGAAGAAAACCAATCCAATGCAAATCACATTTAAATTGCTGAAACCAGTAATAAAGAGAAAATCTTAAAAACATTCACTGGAAAACACATTACATATAGAAAACTGAAGATAATAATTACAGCAGACTTCCTCTGAGAAACTATGGAAGCAAGAAGACAATGTAGTGACAGATTTAAAAGTACTGAAACAAATTAATAAATAAACAAACAAATAAAAACCAAACACTTTCAACCAAGAATTCTACATTTCTATACTCAGGAAAAATATATATCAAAAAAGAAAGTGAATTTAAAACTTTTTCAGACACACAAAAATTTTAAGAATCTATCACTAGTAATCTTTCAGACAGAGGGAAAATGATACCAGGCAGAAATATGAACCTACACAAAAACAAAGAGTACCAGAAATGGTAATATGTGACTAAATACAAAAATTATTTTTTGCATTTTTTAAATTCCTTTCTTTGGAAGATAATTGCTTAAAATAAAATTAATAATAATATAAAATGGACTTTACAATGTATGTAGAAGTAAAACATATGATACTGACAAAGGATTTGACTTGGCAGGAGTCACTTAATTTGAATTTAATGATGTACAAATGGGAGTATTTATACTAATTCAATCACTTCATTGAAAGCACTTAGCATAGGCCACCTGGGTGGCTCAGTCAGTTAAGCATCCAATTATTTTATTTTTTTAATTATTTATTTATTTAGAGAGAGAAAGAGACAGCAAGAGTGGGGGAGGTGCAGAGAAAAGGGGAGACAGAATCCTAAGCAGGCTCCATGTTGTCAGTGCAGAGCCAGATGTGGGGCTCGAGCTCAAGAAATTGTGAGATCATGACCCAAGTCTAAATCAAGAGTTGGAGGCTCAACTGACTGAGCCACCCAGGCACCCCAAGTGTCCAACTCTTAATTTTGGTTCAGGTCATGATCTCGAGGTTCATGAATTCGAGACCTGACAGCACAGAGCCTGCTTGGAATTCTCTTTCTCCTCTCTCTCTGCTCCTTCCCTTGCTCACCTTATTTCTCTCTCAGAATAAATAAAAATTTTGAAAAGAAAAAAAAAAACACAAATCACTTAGCATAATGTCTAGAACAGTCATTCATTAATGTTAACCATTGATCTTACATATATTCCTGAATAGTTTTATATGGAACATATGAGTACATTACTCAGTGCCATGACAAGCCATACTGAGGTTGAGGCAAAAGGGAAAATCAGAAATGCTGATCCTGTTATTTAAATTTTTATTTTGTGTTCATCATGGACTTCTTGCATTAATTTTTATTTTTCTTAAATATTGTGTTAACATATCACTAATTGGGAAGGGGTTGATGCCTAAATCTAGAGCCTCACCCTAGTCCCAGTCCTATATCACTTATGTAAATAAAAGAAGTAAGGAATATTCCTTGATTACATAACCCGCTGATCAAATATTGTGGAGATACAGGCCTGCTCTGAAAGAATGGGAGATGTTAGTGTCTTGAGAGTGAAGCGTTTTTTCACTATTCAAAGCATATCCTATACCTTCTTTCAAATACGCTGCTGTCCTAAAAATGTTTCTGGAAAAAATTCAGTTCCCTTAAAAGTTACTTGCACAACTCTTCATAAAAATGTTTTGCTGGCAAAATGACCTCAAACAAGAATAGCAATTTGGCAATACTCAGTGTTCAGTTTGTCAGGTATTGTTCTGAGCATTCTACATATGTAAAGTGACTTCTCTGAACAGTCTTATGAAATAGGTAGCATTTTTATCTCTGTATTTATAGATGAGGAAACTGAGGTCCTTTAAAATTACATGACTTTCCCAATATCACACAACTGAAAAGTGGCAGTCTGGATCTTCAACTAGGTTTCTTAACCTGGAACCTCACTCTTAACCACCACACTAGATGGCCTTTCACTCCCAAACTTAGGAGGCAGAAATCAGGATGTTGGTAGGCAACAAACACATCCAGGACCCCTTTGTTCCTGCTTTTTATGTTCCCGGATATTGACTAGTATCATGGATGGGTAATCATATCAACAGCTGGCTCCACTATCTAACGATTCAGGAACATAAAAGAACATTCTCAGTGATTTATAGTTAAACCAGCTGATCATTGGTAGAAAGAGACACACAACACACACACAGACACATCCTGGGAGTATACATGGGAATTCATTCCACTTGTCAAGAGAGATTTGTGTAGAAAGCAAGAACACTTGGATCACTTAGGCATGTGCCCCCTTTTTCTCATTATGATATCTTTGCAGTCATGAAGTCCTCTGACAGCATGTCAATTTGGAAAATGGTATCTGTGTTGAAAGCTTGATGAGTACATCTTATTTTTAATGCTAACTAATTCCTGCTTGCAGATAATCCTCTTCGAGTGATGTTTACATAAGATACACAGAAATGACAGGATAAAAATAGTTACTATGAAATTCTCCACAGGCTATAAACAGCTTTAACTTTTGGCAAAAGGACTTTATTATTTACATACTCAGACAAATATAGGTCACACTCTTCTCAGATTATTAATGTTCTTCTGCAAATAACTGACAGTGTATAAATATACCAACTGAACCCCTTACTGTGTCTTAATTAAATTCCAGCAATCTTGTTCAGAGTCTTATATATTTGGTTTATCTTAGGATCATCATTAATATATATCAATAATATTGCAGTCAGAGATCTTTTCTTGCCTTCTTTTTTAAAAAACAAATACAGCCAGAAGTAATTTATTTCCAATGATAGATAATGTCTAACTCCAGAATCTCAAGTTTCCAATCCCTGATGGTCCAAATGTCCATAACTTCAAATAACATCAACTCAAATACTATAACTCTAGTTGAGAATTAGGTACAGATTCTGCAACTGAAGTAAAGAGCACACTGGTTTACATTAAAACAGTTATTTCTCTGTCAACTCCTCACAGCAAGAACAGAATCTCAGTTCAACTTTTTTAGGCCAAATGAAGCATCATGTTTATAAATAAAGCCTTCAGTCCTTTTCCTCTCTATGCAGTAAATTCTTTGCAACCTCTGGCATTTGCAGTATGAACATTTGTCTGATTTAGTTGCAGGACAAAGGTACTCTGTTATGGAAAAAGAAGCATTTCTTCACTCACCCATATCCCCAAACATTCCTAAAACGTAGGTGTCTTACGGGGTCTGTGGTAGGTGGAATAATGAATCCGCAATATACGTCCACATATTCATCCCTAGAACCTGTGAATTTGTAAATTACATAGCAAAAGGGACCTTCAGATGTGATTAAGGTTAAGGACCTTCGGATGATAAAATTATCCTAGGTTATTCAGGTGGGCCCAATTAATCACCTGGGCATTTAAAACAGGAAAACCTTTGTCAATTGGCTTTAGAATCAGAAAGAGAGATATGAATACAGAAGAATGGCCAGAGAGATGCAGTTTGCTGGCTTTGAGACAGAGCAGGGACTGCACTTGGGTTCCCTCAACTGTGACCATGAAATCCAGCTTTACTTGTTGGCTGAAACCCTATGCCTGTTGAGTAGCATGTCTTACAGGATGCAGAAGCAGGATGTTTACCAAAGGAAGGATTCACTACAAAGACTGGTGAAGACCAAACCTAACCTGTCTACACCAAAGTAGACCCCAGTGCTGACCTTTCACCCACTTTTTCTCTCATTATAATACTAAAATTCATACCCCAGGGTGGAGATTTAACATGCTAAAGAGACATGCACATGTTCTATCCACTCTGACTGTGGGCCCAACTTCCTGTATCTCTCCCAACCCCTACATGTTTAGATGTCACTCCTTTCCTGCTTTAGCCTCTTTAAAAAAAATGTTTCCTGGCCTTTGTTCTGAGAATCAGCCTGAAGGACCCTTTCCTTGTGCTGTTTCCCTTGTGATGGAGCATAAGCCTTGCATGGAAACTCCCATTTAGCCCCATTTGGCTCCATTACTTAGAGAGCCCAGGGACTGGATGGAGTCAGTAACAGCTCTGAAGATAGAGGAAGGGACCACAAGCTAAGGAACATGAAACACTCTCTAGAAGCTGAAAAAGTCAAGAAACAGACTGCCCCTTAGAGCCCAAAAGAAATACAGTTATGGCAACATCTTGATTTTAGCCCAATCACACCCGTGTCATACTTCGAACCTGCAGAACTATAAGAAATATGTGTTTTAAGCCACTAAATTTGTAGTAATTTGTTACAGCAGCCGTAGGAAACTAAGACAAAATATATTCAAGTTAAGAGGCAACTCAGGCACTTCACAAGGAATATCACTGCACCTTTACAACAGGTATTTTTAGCATCTATTCCTACCAAAAGAAATGCATTGTAATGGTTAATTTTATGTGTCAGATCAACTAGTCATGAGGTTCCCAAAATAAACTTTATTTCTGGGTGTGTCTGTGAGGGTGTTTCCTGAGGAGATTAGCATTTGAATCATAGACTCAGTAAAGCAGATTACCCTCTCAAATAGGCATCATCCAAACCATCAAGGGCCTGGATTAAAAAAAAAAAAAAAAAAAAAAAAAAAAGGTGAAGGAAGAGGTAATATTCCCTTTTTGCTTTCTGCCAGCCTAAATTGGGACATCTCATCTCCTATTTTCTGCCACTCTGACTAGGATTTATACCCTTAGCTTCCCCAGTTCTCAGGCCTCAAATTAGATTATACTACGGGTTTTCTTGTGTCTCCAGCTTGTAGATGGTACATATGGTACATATGGAGATTTCACCTCCATAATCTGTGAGCCAAGCCATCTCCTCAAAATAAATATATTTATTTATCTATATACATACAGCTATACATGTATCTTACTGGTTCTGTTTCTCTGAAGAGTACTAATACAAGAACTTTCTTCTCTTTACACAGAACCATGTATGCTATTAGGACATAAAGAATTCATTAATCTCCTGTTTTCCAGGAAATAAAGAGTGTTCTTAGGTACTGAAACCAAAACCAGAGAACTGTAAACCTCAAACTTCAACAATTTCTCACATATCTCTAAGATATAAGAGCCCCAGAATTTCCTAACAATGAGCAACTTTGACTTCTCAAATCTTGGGTTTGCCATCAGGTTGTAAGGATAAGAGGTGGGTAGAGGAGGAGAAGTAAATGACATAGGCCTGAGTCCTGGGTGGTTTCCTTAGAGCACCAGGTTTCAAATACACCTGGCAGACCAATTTTCATTCCTTAAACAAAAGTAAAACCTTGGATTGTGAGTAACTTGTTCTGTGAGTGTTCTATAAGACAAGCAAACATTTCTAATACATTTTAACTTGATAAATGAGCAATGTCTTGCAATACAAGTAGTATGTGATGCTGAATGTCACATGATCACAACTGAGCCAATGGTTCTTGAAATTCACTTTGATGTACGAGCGTTTTGGATTACAAGCATGTTTCTGGAATGAATTATGCTTACAAACCAAGGTTTTACTGTATTGACTGTGCATCTATAATTTCCTGGCACCATGCTAGGCGCTGGGGATAGAGTGGTGAAGATGACAGGCTGTGCTTCCATCCCAGAAAGTGGAATTTACTGAGTTTAGAGAACAATGAGAGCTAATAAGACTGTAAGAATTTCTCTCCAGCTCATGAGCACCTGGGCGAGAATTTTGCCAAGTATGAAGAGAAATGACTTAGTAACTGGTGAGACTCACTTCACCCTCCAGGTGACTTCCAGCGTTGCATCTAAACTCATTCCAGACCGCAGAAGTCTTACAACTTTATTCTATCCTCTGCTCTACAAAATGTTTTCCCTCTGCATAAGCTGAGCAAGCCCTTTACCCTGGTTGTTCTCAAATTCTAGTGTGCAAAAGAACCACTTAGAGTGCTTGTTTACAATATAAGTTCCTGAGCTCTCACCAAGGTAGCCTAATTAGGTGGGTGTGACATGAGATCCAAGAGTCAGAATTTTTAAACAAATAGTCCAGGTGAAATCTGATGAGATGACTGCAGATTATACTTTGACAAACACTGATTTAACTCCTACATGTTTCATATCCATAATGCTATGATGTTATTACCTTTTAAAAGTATATAATTTTTTATTTATTCTGAATTTTAAAAATGTTTATTCATTTCTTCATGTTGAAGAAAAAAAATCACACAAACAATAAATCAGTCCACCTTCTATTATACAGAGATAGCCACTGTTAACATTTAGTAGGTCTACTTCAATTTATTTCCTAAGTGAATTAAAAAAAAAAAATTGAATTTATGCTGTATGTCAAGCTCTGGGTTGAGGCCCATGGGTGACTCAGTCAATTAAGCATCTGACTCAGCTCTAGTCATGATCTCATGGTTCATGAGTTTGAGCCCCATATTGGGCTCCTTGCTGTCAGCACAGGGTCCGCGTCAGATCCTCTGTCTCCCTTTCTCTCTGCCGGTTCTCTCTCTATATCTCAAAATAAATAAATAAACTTAAAAAAAAAATAAAGCTCTGGGTATTGCCAATTTCAAGGAAATATTATAAACAATTACTTATGTAATTAAATCCTTCAAAAAGGGATTCGATTTTTATTAGTCTTCTTTTAGGTTGCTTAGTAAAGCTTATGAATTTTCTGTCAACTATATATACTTCGTGATAACCTTATTCTTAGGTATTTTCAAATTTTGTGACTGTTGAGAAATCATTTCTATTGTTTTCACATTTTAAAATATAAACATGTAGGAAATCTACTAATTCTTATTGTTTAAGTTTTAGAAGGATACCTTATTTCATTGTCTTGCTAGTTCTAATTAGCACTTAAGTTGATTTAGCTTTCTATATGATCTTCAAATAGTAATTGTCTCCTCCTTTCTAATATTTATAACTCATTGACTTATCTTATTCCATCTGTTAAAAAGCAATAATAAGTGGTAATAACTGATATATTTACTTTATTCCTGATTTTGACATTATTCTAGTCTTTCACTTTTAAAAATTACATTTTCTATTTATTTCAGACTGATAATTTTAGTATTTTAAGCAAGTTTTCCCCTGCCATAGGTTACTAAAGCTCTTATTTTTCAGGTCAAGAGGTGCTGCATTTTACCAAATTTTTTGCATCTACCAAGAAAACAATATATATATATTTTCTTATCAGCTCAGTCTGGCTTTGTAAAACAAATTGAGAAGAGGTCCATCTTGTACTAAGCTTTGTTTCAGAGCATAGATTTATCTTTTCTTCAAAGATTTTAAAGAATTTACCTTTAAAAAACAAAATTAAATTTCTGAAAATTTATTTTTGATGCCATGATTGTGAAAAATACGTTGACTGAGTATAAAATTTTTAAGTCAAATTTTCCCCCTCAAAATGTGAAGACTGCCTCATAGCATTTAATATTTTAAAAGAAATTTAATTCATAAACAAGTTATTTCTTCTGCCTGAATGTTTGCAAGAATTTTTCCTTTTTTCCCCAAATTTAAAATATGTTGAGTTTAAGAATAGGTGCAGTTTCTTTTTATTTTGCCTGAATTTGATATGATGATTGCTTGCAAGGTAAAAACTCAAGTGTTCACCTGTGGGAAATTTCCTCCTTTTCATATGCTTTTTATTATTTATCTGTCCTTTTTTTTTTTTTTTCTCATATTACTAGATTGAACAGCCTGGGGCTACTCTTCATATTTCTTACATTTTCTCTTATAATTGTTAAACTTTTGCAAGAGTTTTGTGATAATTTCTCAAAGATAGTTGAAGATAGTCATAAGAAATTCATCCATGTGTTTTCCAGTCTGTCTTCTATGTTTATTATGGCAGCTTTGAGTTAACAAGGAATATCCCTATGAAGTACCAACTTCAGATGGATTTCTACTTCATTTAACAGGGTGTTTCAATCAAGCACGAACTATAAGCACCATAGCAGTAGCTCAAAATATATGTATCAGATTTTACTGAGATTGAGATTTGTGTGCCACTTCCTGTATCTGCTGATTACCCCATGATTAAATTGTCCCAAGACTATGTCACTCTGAAGAAAGAACCAAACAGCCTGTGAGTCCCCACAAGCAAAGAAAACCAGCCTGGTAAAATCCCTTTAATATACGCTAGTTCAGTCTCTCCTTTATTAGATTCTAAAAAAAATTTAATTTAATTGTATTATAAAATTTTTTGTGGCATGTAGACCTAGTGTTCAAGGTGATAAGGGGTTTCCCTTCTTATTATGGCCCCTTGCAGATGGGCATGTGGAACAAAGACTAAGGTGACAAACAGATTCAGACCATGTCATCATATGAAAAGAACACCATCCTTCTCATAAACACTTCAATATAAAGACAGAAAACAAGAGTGGAGGATTAAAACAAAGCATTCAAAAACTGTGGGATAATAGCAATGGTTTAACATAAAGATTACGGAAGTCCAAGAGAGAAAGAATAAAACATCAAAAACATTGAGACAATGGCTAACAGTTTTCTAAAACTAATGAAAAACAACATACCACAGATCTGATAAGCTCAGAGAATTCCACACTGGATAGACATGAAAAGACACACCTAGACACACCATAGTCAAACTGATGAAAAGCAAGGTAAAGAGAAAATCTTGAAGATAGACAAAAGGAATATGCATAAGGAGAAACAAAGATATGAATTACGCCAGATATTTTGTCAGAAATTATACAAGCCTAAAGGTATTAGACTTACATACTTAAAGGATGGAAGGGGAAAAAAAACAGTCAGAAAACAAACAAAAAAATGCACGCCCAGAATTGTGTATTTAGCAAAAATATCTTTCAATGATGAAAGGAATTTAAAGTCTTTTTCATTGTTTTTCATTGTTTCATCGTTAGATGTGTACTCAAAAAGTTTTAAAGAAAAATCTTTCATGAAAGAAGCATGATACCATTTAGAAATAAGGATCTTACAAAGACAAATTAAGAGCAAGAGAAATAGCTTTTTAAACGGAGGCTCTATAAGAAAGGTACATTGTTCTTATTTTAATTGCTTTAACAACAATTAACTGTCTAAACCAAAAATAATGTCTTGCTGGATTTATAACATGTAGAAGTAAACTGTATGAAACGATATCACAAAGTATGAGAGGAAATTAAAATATATGATTGAAAGTTTCTTATGCGATATGTGAAAATAGTTTAATATAATATCGACTATTTTAAACGAAAGTTATGTATTCCAACCCTGGAGCACTTTTGAAAAACTGTAAAAGAGGTATAGCTAATCAGCCCATCATGAAAATAAAATTGAATCAACAAACGTAGAAAAAGAGGAAAGGGGGAACTAAGAATACATGAGGCAAGTGGAGGAGAAGCAGCATGTCAAATCTAAGCATGTCAGTAGTTGCATTAATATATTGTCTAACACCCCAATTAAAAGGCAAAGATTGTTAGACTGTATTTTTTTAAAAAGCAAGACACAACTACATTTTATCTGTAAGAATCCACTTTACCTATAATGATATAGACAGGCGAATAGTAAAAGGTTGAGAAAAGATATGCCATGCAGACAGAAGTCAGAAGAAACTGAGAGTGGGGCGCCTGGGTGGCTCAGTCAGTTAAGTGTCCAACTCTTGGTTTTGGCTCAGGTCATGATATCACAGCTCATGGGTTCAAGCCCTACTTTGGGCTCCATACTAATAGCACAGAGCCTCCCTGGGATTCTCTTTCTCCCTCTCTCTCTCTCTGCCCCACCTCCTCTCTCATAATAAATAAGTAAATAAACTTAAAATAAAAACGAGAGTGGCTGTCATATCAGAAAGACCTCAGCACAGAGAATGCTCCTAGGTATATACAAGGACATTTCATAATGAAACAACAACTGTAAATATTATTGCACCCAAAAGCAGAACTTTAAAATACAGAAAACAAAACTAAAAGAAAATGTCAAATCTACAATTCTTGTTGGATATTTCCAAGCTCTTCTCTTAGTAATTCATAAAACAATAGAAAATCAGTGAGGATATAGAAGACCTGAACAACACTATCAACTAAATTCATCAAATTGATATTTATAGGATCTTTCATTCCACAACAGAATAGCACACATTATTTTCTAGTAATATGGAACATTCACCACGATAGGCTATATTCTGTATCTGAAAATGAATTTCAACAAATTTTTAAAATTTTATTTTATTTTATTTATTTTTGTTTAACGTTTATTCATTTTTGAGAGACAGAGAGAGAGCATGAGTAGGGAGGGGTAGAGAGAGAGAGAGAGAGAGGGCGACACAGAACCCAAAGCAGGGTCCAGGCTCTGAGCTGCCAGTGCAGAGCCTGACACGGGGCTGGAACTCACAGGCCATGAGATCATGATGTGAGCCAAAGTTGGATGCTTAACTGACTGAGCCACTCAAGCACCCCAAATTTTTAAAATTTTAAATCATACAAAATATAATTTCTGACCACAATGAAATTAAACTAGGTCAATAACAAAAAGATACCTAGAAAATACCCCAATATTTAGGAATTATAAAATTGTTTTCTCTTTAAGTCTCTCAAATGTATTTTTTTTCTCCTTAAACCTAAATCTATTTTGGGGGTTTTGCCTCAGAGGACATCAGCAGCTTCCCTTGCTCTAAGACATTAAACTTTTCAAGTTTTTTCTTTTAATAACCCCCCAAACCCCTCTATCAAACATAGAATAATCTGTTGACAGATTTGTGATACTGCCTCTGAAAAATTTCACAATCCCACTTAGCCCCAGTTCAGGTTCTTATTACCTCCCCTGTGGCTATTCTATCAGCTTTCCAAACAATCTTCCTTATGTCAGTTACTCCTTCAATCCAGTCTTACAACAAGTGTTATCTTCCTAAAACAGGGTTTCCAATGAAGTGTGCACAATGATCTGTTAATCCTTTTAGATATACTATCATAAAAGCATTTCTGTGACCAAAAATATTAGGAAAACATAGCTTATTACATCCATCTCTCTGAGCCTTAAAATGTCTCTTGGCATATTAAGATTATTTGAAGTATTGCAGAACAAAAAAGAACTCTTTAACTTTGCTTAATCTACCATGTCCCAAATTTGTTTGAAAATTACATTGTTGTTGGTTTTCTTCATATAATACCTACCAATAATCTAAGAATAAGTGTTTAAAGAATGTCCTTCAGCAAATACTTTCCTAAATCACAACATAACTTCATTTTTCTCCTCCCTTAAAAATCTGATGGTTAGAAGTGGTTATGAAATGACACCCAAGTTCTGTTGCCTAGCTACAAAGCCTTTCATGGTCAGGCTTCAACCTTCTTTTGAGCCAGTCTTCCTTATACACCCCATGCTCAGTTCCCCCAAACTGTTCATGCCTCAGCAATTCTGGACTAGTGTCCATGACTCAAAAATACCTTGTACTTTCTTTCTGCTCATCTTGTTCTTTCTCCCTGTGTTCCCTACTTAATTCCACCTATCCTTCCATATCCAGCCCAAATATAGCATCATCTATGATGAGATATCATTCATTTATTCAGAAAATGTTATCTACTACGTACTAGGTACTGGGGTCTATTCCAAGAAAGCTCTGGCAGACAATAATCTCTCTTTCCACAGTAATTCAACATCAAGCTCTGCCTATATTACATCTTTGCTTACATTTTACATATATTAAAACACTTATCAAAAGCTGATCCTCAAGCACACTAGGCACTCTCCTCCTAAGGTTTACAATTGCTATTCCCTCTCCCGGACTACTGTATGGCCACTTCCTTACTTCTTTAAGGTTTTGATACAAATGGGAGTTTCTCCATGAGGCATCTTTCATCATTCTTTAATACTGTAGCTTCCCCTCTCTCTTTTTTATTTTACCATATTTTTCACATAGTATTTACCATATATTGTAATACAAATTTTGCATATGGGTGTGTTGTAAAGTCCATAATCACAGGGATCTTTACCTATCTCATTCACTGCTGTATGCTTAGTAACAAGAACAGGGCTCACTACTTAGTAGGTATGATGGCTAATTTTATGTGTCAGCTTGGCTACACCATGGTAACCAGATATTTGGTCAAACGCCAGTCTAGATGTCACTGTGAAGGCATTTCTAGATGAGAATAACATTTAAATCAGTAGATTTTGAGTAAAGTAGATGAACCTTCATAATGTGGGTGGGCATCACTCAATCAGCTAAAGGCCATAAGAGAAAAAAACCTCAGCTCCCTCCAAGGAAGAGGGAATTCTGCCTTCAGACACCATTCAAGCTATGGTACAACTCTTTTCTGAATATCCAGCCTGCTCTCCTACTATGACAACTAAACTTGCCAGAACCCACAATCTTCTTAGCCAATTCCTTAAATCTCTCTCTCTCTCTCTCTCTCTCTCTCTCTCTCTCTCTCTCTATATATATATATATATATATATATATATATATATATATGGATATAGAAATTTATATCCATCTGTGTCTCTATCATCTATCTATCTATCTATCTATTTGCCTACTTATCTATCAAAAGAGAGATACTACTGATTCTCTCTTTCTGGGGAACTCTAATATAGTAGGCACTCAGTAAATATTTGTTGAATAAGTAAATGGTTTATCATTAGTTATTTACAGCGTAGACTCTGAGCTCTTTGAAAAGAGTATAACTTATCTATTTGTTTGGTGTCTAACACCATTATTCATTCATCCATCCACCCATTCAACATATACTTGTTGATTTCTGACTTCATACCAGACATTAAGCCCATTCCACATACATACCTTGTACTTCCCTACCTATGGCTTTAACCTTCCTTGTTCACTTATTTAATTCTATCTATCCTTCAAATTCCAGTTCAAATACAACATCTTCTATAAATAAGAAGCCATTCATCTATTCAGCAAACATTAATTAAATATCTACTATGTACCAAGTACTGGGTTATGTTTGTTGAATAAACATATGAGCTTCTAAAAAGTGTTACATAAAGAGAAGGGGGCATGATTAAGAAAAACATGTTCATTAAATTTGAACTTGTTAGAGAGTCTATATGTTAATATCATCACAAACAGCAAAACTGCATATATCAATTGTTTGGAATCATCTCTGAAATGGAGTCACCAGTCAGCTGAAGGACCATAACACTGGAGCATTTAGTACAAGAAAGAAGCACATTCGTATGAAATCAGAAGGTCAAGCAAATGCAGGAGGTAAGAAGTGAACAAGTTCAGATAGGAGTACAGCAGGTTGGGGTAAAAAAGAAGAAAAACAGAAAAGGGTTTTCAAAGGAACATCATTTTTGCACCTTGGCCATATTTTTACCATCCATCAAAGGTGATTAGTCCAGGTTAAGCATCAGCACTAGCAAGCTAAAGCTTTATGTATGAGGTGAGAAGCAGTCTTCTTGGCTCTTACCTTGCACTAAAATGATATATGAGAATAACAGAGATTGACAGCTTGAAAAGGTCACTTGTCCAGTCAGCCTGGCATACCTCATCTTGCTTCCATGTCATAATAAACTTCACTTGCAGACCCTGTCTGAAAGCACATCCATATGCTTTGGATGCTCTGGGAACGGAAAGGTCACGTTGGACCTGAGTGCCTCTCGGTCACGTGTGGGTGCTCCTGTTTGCCACTGACTTGCATATATTTGTATTTAAAGCCACAAGCAGGTAAGTTGCCATCTCTTGTTCAGCCTGTCAGCCTGGGTCTGACTCATAAATTATCTTTTTTTTTCATTTTACAGTCAGAAAAACCTCCTCTTCAATGATAATAAAATCAGTGGACCAGATTGTGCCCTTTGTTACTTATGTACAAATCCTGCTGAAGTCAGCAGGACTTAAGGGCATGCAACTTTGGGCAGAATGTATTCCAGCTTTTTTTCCTTGCTGGATTTTTATTACCTGACATCTTTCTGATTCCTCTAGATTGCACAATAAGGGAAGGGTGGCCCAGTTTGGGTAAAATAAAAAATGACCCAAACCACTGACCTAAATCCTGTCTTTGAAATTTAAAATTACATTTACTAGGAAGGAAAATAGTTTTTTTGAGTGTGGGTGGTTTTCTTTTTCAAAACCCATTTTCAAATGTTGACCTCCTGAATGTTATCATACCAGTTTGGATTGGAAAACAGAAGGGTAGGTAAACATTTTTTTAAGCTTGTTGGGGGGAGGTCATCCTTTCTGAATTCATTATCTGCAAAGAAGCAGGAAATACCAAGAACTTTTTTTTTTTTTTTCCAAAAGATTTCCTGGTCACATTGCCAAATTTGACTCCAAAAGTAAATCATCCAATTTTGTGAAATATTGAGACTTTTTGTCTTCCCTTCCTTCAAAGGTGAACTCAGGTAGTGAAGAAGCAAAGGCAAGAAAGCTTTGCTTGAGGAAATAGATGAGGGATGGAGGTGAGGAATTCTCCTTTGCACAAATAAAGGGGCCACAGGCATGGTTGTCACATAAATGACAGGCCCTCATGATCTGATGTAATGACAAAGACTAAACCTCACAGCTTTTCCCTTGAGATGCCTACTGATGTCAGCCTTTTACAACAAGATGCCTCCTGACTCCTCTAGAAGCACTCTGTAAAATATCCGACATAGAGGACTCTAACGCATTGTAACCATATACTCAATTATTTAGCAATTCCCTATCTGAGATTAGAGCCCTGACTTAATGGGACATGACGCAGGCACATTTCAATAAGAAAGAGGAAGGATAGATGTGATAATGGAGGAAGGAAAGATTTGGAGCAAAGCTCTTGGTGCATTACATAAACACTTATCCCACTGTGTTGTCATTCTTTGTATAGTAACTAGTCCCTGACCTAAACTGATCTTAAAAGTGGGATCCTTGGCTCGTTTATTTTTGTTTTACCAGCACCTGGCATAGTGCCTGATCACATGGAAGCAGTTTAACGTAGTGCTTTGATTTTACAGTCCTGGGCTTTAGTTCAAATTTTGCCAATTACAAGTTCTGTGACTTTGGATAAGATCCTGCACCTCATAAATCCTAATCTATAAAACGAGCATAGTAATTCCTTCCTTCAAATATTCTTCTGAGGATAAAGATATACTTTTAAGTACTTCTCACAATGCTTGACAGAGTTTGCACTTAATAGAAAACATAATTATTACTATGCATTCAAAAAATTTGTTGAATGAATGAATGAATGAATGAACGGTTCAATCAATGGATCAGCCCTAAGTTAAGAATTAACAAGGGGGCACCAGGAGTATATGAGTGCTCGGTCATAGGAAGACATTTAAGGGTTGGGGTGGGGGTTCCTAAAGAAAGCACGAGGCAATTAACATCCATCTTAGTTCTCAGCACAAAAACTCATCACATTTGGTGGGACACTTTAATAGGATAAAAGTCCCCAAATAGCACTAAAGTAGCAATAATTTAGAAATAACAATGTTTCACAATGTCAACACCATGCACTGGCAATCTTTCAGCCCTGTGTAGTTATTTAAGTAAAACTGTGTATGTGCTCTTTTAAATTCTTATAGAGCAAAGTCACCACATGTTCTAGTAAATATGTACTCTTTCCTGCTGACATGATGTTTATTGGGCTTTTGCTCTCATTCTAGTCATGCTCTGCCTCATACTACATCATAAAATGTAACATTATAGAGAGCTTATTAGGCACTCAGCACATTTCTCAGTACTTTACATGAATCAATGTACTTAATCCTCAACTCTATGGTGTTAGTACTACCTATGTGGAAATTACCATTATCAATTTTTACAGGTAAGGAAACTGAGGCACATGGAATCAATAACTTGGCAAAGGTCACAGAGGTAGCAGGAGTCGCAGTGTATATTTGAAGCCAGACAGGTAGACACTAGAGTTCTTAACCACTAGGGCATATGCTGCACAAGATACAGTAGCTCCAGCTGCCTAACACAGGCACTATCAGGACATTATTTGTAAATTACACTGTAGCTAAATAAATGTTTCATATTGGGGGAATTAAGGCTGTATACCTGAGGAAGCTCATTATATACAACATGAGGGCTTTTGGCAGACGCACAGCGTCATTGCAAATTCTGCTTAAGTCACAAATATGCCAAGGACCAATATGCCAAGCTGAGGAAGTGGGGCAAAACTTGAGCATATTTTCAAGCATGTAATTCCCAATGGAATCATGGCCTGTCATGAGATCGCAGCAATAATCCCTATTTCTACCAGGATGCTGTCAAAGTCCTCTTCAACCCACTTTCCAAATTTTCTACCAATGGAGTAGACCTGCAGAAAGCAGCTGGGCAATCAAGAGGCATAGGCAGAGCTCCCTAAAGCCTCCTAGCTAAACTTACAAATCATTAGCAATTCCTCTCTCGTGATAATCTTGCTTAAAAATAAATTTGAGCATGACCATCACCAAAAGAAAGGATAACAGTTACTGAATATAGTAACCAGCATGGGGAATACAGACTCTTCCTTTCAGTTTGTGCTCTGGGCCCATGCCTATGTGCCTGTGTACCTACAGGTCTTAGCAATGTTGCCATACACGAAGTTACTTGCCCTTAGAAACTTCGCTCACACATATTTTTATATCTGTGCATGAGGTGGTTAACAGACCTCCCCACTTTGATTTGTTGCCCTTGGATTGATTATATCTAGATACTAAGATTCAGCAATAGCATCCATTGTTAATTTTCTGTACAATAGCAGGATTCAGTAACTCTTGTCTAACTGAATGTGTCAAAACCATTGCAATTGTACGCTGTATTGCATCCAAATAAAATGTTAGTTCTGTCCTAGAACAGGCATATTGGATTGCATATTTATTAAAATTTGTAAAATAGGCCAAGGACTTTGGGGAACTCAACTTTGTTACCCCTGGGATCTTTACCACTGCAAGCTACCTCTCTCCTCAGCTGGAACAATCATGACCAATAATAAAGAGCTGGTAAACTCCTTTGAGAGTCTCAGTTGAAAAGTTCTTAAAGAGTCCTTAGAATACTTTTAATTTTGCATATCACCTTTCATCTCTAGAGCTGTCCCTGCTGACTTATTCATCTTCTCTATTGTCTCTACCTCAAGAGAGACATGCCCTTAAAAACAAGGAGCATTCCCACTTGGCAGATGGAAAAAATGGGCATCTGATTGGTTGTGCTCTGCTCACATAATCAATATTCCATAAAGTCATACAGCATAGATAGAATCCTTATCATGATAGGAGAGTGCCAATTCAAAAGTAATCCTCACCCTTAGATCCCACTGAGGTAACAAATAGGTTGAGAACAGTATTTCCAGTAAGATAAAGACTGTAGAACTCCATGTTTGTCATTAAGCTTTGAATATACTGCACCCAAGTAATGGTAACTGGTCAAGAGAAATGTCCACAGCCTGCTGCCCCTCTTATAGCTATATGCCGATAACAGGAACCAGCAAGGTAACTGGCATGGGGCAAATAAAGCTACGGGAAGATACCACTAAATCCAAATAACCGTTGTATCTTACTTAGCTGTAACATCTACTCTACCACCCTTCTTGCCCACCCCAATCCTTTCTCTTCATGTAGCCTACGATGATTTTTACAAATACTCTATCAGGTCATACGCTTCCCCCGCTTAAAACTTTCAACAGCTTCCCATTGCACAAAGAAAAAAAGTGCAAATTCTTTAGCATGGCCTTCAAAGTGCTTTATGAGCTGGCCCCTGCCTACCTCTGCAACCTCATCATAAACCCCTTCTCCCTTTCTCATTTGTTCCATGAATACTCCTCTCCTTTAACTTCCTAAACCATGCCAGACCCTTTCCCAACCCATAGCATATACTTTTCCCTCTTTGTGTAGCACATCTCTCCCCACCTGTTCTCCTCTCCCAAATGACTGCCCTGCCCTAGATTCTTCTCATGATGGCATCTTATTTTTCAGGTTTGTACTTTATTGCCCCTCAGACAGGCCTTTCTTGACCTAGACAGATATCCCCCACTCTTTCCTATCACAAAACACCCTGTTTATTTTTTCATTCACTTAACAAATGTATTTGTATACTTATTATGTGCCAGTACCTGTGTGAAGCGTTGTGGATACAACAGTTAACGAAACACACAAAAAGATGCGTGCATTGATGAACATTTTAGTCAGAAAAGCATATGGTGAGAAAAATAAGTAAATGAGTATCAAAAACATCTAGATACTTTATTTTAGATACTGGAGGCAGGGAATGTTTTACTGAGAGGCTAGCAGGTGAGAAGAGACTGCCAAAGGGGACCGGCAAGTTTCCTTGTGACTATCCAAGGAGAAAGTGTTCCAGGCAGAGGCAGTATCAAGCACAAAGGTCCTGAGGCAGGAAAGTACCTGGAATATTTGAGGGAGACAAGGGACTGTGCTGGCTGAAGTAGTGGACAAGCTGTAAGAGATGATGCTGGAGAAGTAATGGTAGGGTCATATGGAGCAGGACCTTGGACACCATAGCAGATTCCTTGGCTTTTACCCTCACTGAAATCGGAAGCCCTTGGAAGTTTTTGAGTGAAGGGTGATATGATCTGCTTTGCATTATATAATTCATCATCCTGTTTGCTCCTTGTGGGAATAATTTGAAGGACTTATGCAATGAATGTTTGTGTTCACCCCACCCCACCCCACCAAAACTCATATGTTGAAGCCCTAAGGCCCAATTGTGTCTACACTTGGAGATAGGGCCTGTGAGGAGGTAAAAAAAGTTGAATGAGGTCATAAGGGTAAATCCCTAATCTGACAAGGCTGATACGTTTATAAAAGGAAGATACACCAGAGCTTTCTCTATTTGCATGCAGGCAGCAAAGAAATGTCATATGAACACATTCTGAAAAGGAGGCCAGAACTGGACTATCCTGGAGCCCTGATTTCAGACATCCAGCCTCTAAACCTGTAGGCAAATAGATTATTATTTAAGCCACCTAGTGTATATTTTATTATTACAGCTAGATCTGTGTTATATTTTTATCTTTTTTTTTTTTTTTTTTTTTTTTTTGCCAAAGACAGGGAGTGAGAATGGAAGACTTTGTCTCCTTCATCACATTTAAGAGAACTTGTAATTTAAAAGATCTGCCAGTGGGTGTTTGTTTCAGATCTTCTCCACTCACTGTCATCTCCAAGAGGCTCGGCTCTGGGTGTCTACCCCCACGGCCCAGTACTGTACCTCACAGGTCATGTGTGCAGAATAAATATTTACTGAATGAGTGCTATGATGAACTTAGGATTTCTCCTAAGAAGGTCCCATACATTTAAGATCTTTGTTTTTGAATTAAAAATAGTTTGTTCTTGTTTATTTCTTTAGAGCCTTCTCTGAACTGATACTGGGGTATCAACTTTCCTCTTTTGCATTCTTTGATTCCACGACCATTTATTCAACACCTGCTATAAATAACCAGGGCTGGGATACAAAGACGAACCCTTGCTGCTTACTTCAAACTGTTGACAGGTTTTTAGGTTTTCCTTATTTAATATCATAGTTTTGGTAAGAGTTCAATAATCAAAACAAAAAGAAATATGTGTTTTCATGAGTCAGGTGTCTTTAATTTCTGTAATGTTTTTTACTGGACTGCTTAGTAGTCATCTATTAGAACTCAGACGGTACCTGTTCAAAATGTAACTTGTATATGATAGACTACAGTTTTAAAATTTGGATCACTATAAAAAACTTTATTAGTTTCTTAGGGCTGCCATAACCAAGTACCATAAACTGGGGAGCTTAAATAACAGAAATTTATTGTCCCATAGTTCTGGAGCTAGAAGTTCAAAATCAATGTGTCAGTAAAGCTGGTTCCCTCTGAGTTCTGTGGGGGGAGAATCTGCTCCATGCCTCTCCCGTAGTTCCTAGAGGTTTACTGTCAACCTTTGTCATTCCTTGGCTTGTGGAAGTGTCACCACAATCTCTTCCTTCATCTTCAAGTGGCATTCTTCTGTGTATGCCCGTGTTCTAATTTCCCCTTATTATTTATAGGAACATCAGTCATGTTGGATTAGGGGCCTATCTCACTTCTGTATGACCCCATTTTAACAAGTATATCTACAAAGGCACTCTTTCCAAATAAGGTCACATTCTGATGTATTGGGGATTAGGAATTTAGCGTATGAATTTTGGGAAAACACAATTCAACTCATAACAACTCTTAATGAAGGAATAAATAAAAGCTCTTCTCAAAGACTCCTCCACCTTTCAGCCCTTAATAACTACTTGTCTTTTGATAAGTGTTGGTATTCAAAGTTGGAGGGAAAAAGTGGAATTCACATTCTACAACTTTTATAAGAAAAGCACCAAGGTATAGCCAAGAAAACACTTTAGCAGGAGTCATAAAGCCCTTTTTTAGTCTCACATATCTGATAACCTCTGATTCAACTAACTTTATTGAGGATATCAGTGAGTTTCCTCATATATAAAAGGCAGGGTCAACTTTCATCATTACCAATGTCTCAACCTATCCCAGGAAGAAGAAATAAATGTTATTATTTGTGGTGGGCAAAATTCTAACATGACCCCCATGACCTGTACCTCCTAGCGTTAGCCCTAGTGATTGCTACCTCATGTGGCAAAAGAGATTTTTTGGTTGTAACCAAGATGACCAATCTGTTGACTTTATCACAGGGAGATTATCCACAGGGACCCACCCTAATCACTTGATCCCTCTAAAAGCAAAGTTTTCTCCAACTGGTAGCAGAAGAGAAAGTCAGAGAAATTCAAAGTACAAGAGAGATTATTATAAGTGAGGTTCTCCATTGCAAAGATGGGGGGGTGGTCCTTGCCCCTGAAGCAAGTAGCCTCAAAGAGCTGAGAAAGGTAGCAGCCAACCACTAGTGAGAAAGTAGGGGCCTCAGTCCTAAAACTTCAAAGCACTAAATTCTGCCAACACCTTGAATGAGCTTAGAAACGGGTTCTTCTCTGGAGACTCCAGATTAACTAAACTTTCAAGACCCTAAGCCAAGAATCCAATCAGGTCCACCTGGGCACTGACCTGTAGAACTGTGAGATACAAATGGGTATTGTTTTAAGCCAGTAGGTTTGCAGTAATACACAGCAACAGAAAACATATTATTACATTACAGTGAGAAAACAAAGAGAGAAACCTGGAAAAAAGAATGGAGTGAGAAAGAAACCAGGTGAAAACTGAGTAGGACGGAGCACCATCAAAGGAAAGAAATGAGGAAAGACATAAAGGTGGAAAGAGATAAGATATATGAAGTTTGCCCTAAATATTTCTTTTTTTTTTTTTCTCCAATGTTTATGTATTTTGAGAGAAAGAGTGAACAGGGAAGGGCAGAGGGAGAGAGAGAGAATCTCAAGCAGGCTCCACAGTGTCAGCATGGAGCCTAACACAGGGCTCGATTCCACCAAGCAAGAGATCCTGACCTGAGCCAAAATCAACAGTCCAACGCTTAACCAACTGAGCCACCCAGGCGCCCCTGCCCTAAAAGTTTCTTTTTCTTTTTTAAAAAAATTTTTAACATTTATTTACTAATGAGAGACAGAGCATGAGCATGGGAGGAGCAGAGAAAGGGGGAGACACAGAATCCAAAGCAGGTTCCAGGCTCTGAGCTGTCAGCCCGGGGCCTGAACTCACAAACCAAGAGCATGACCTGAGCTGAAGTTGGACACTTTACCGACTGAGCCACCCAGGTGCCCCTAAATATTTCTAGTTAGAGATAAAACATGCTTAGGTTTGTTTCTTTGACTGTTCCCCTGTTTGCATGGAGTGGTGATAGTACATCTGACACACATAATTAAATTGGACAATTAAACTGAAATCATGATCCGTATTATCTAAGAAATGAGAATCCAATAAAAAAATAGAAAGGAAACTCCTTTCCGCACATGAGGAAAAGAATAGAGGGGAAAAAAATGATGAGGAAAGAAAAGAAGATAAAGGAAAGAGAGAAAGGATAGGGGAGGGAAAAGAAAGAAGGGAAGAAGAAGGAAACTGCAAAAAAAGCTTTTTAGAGGAATATAAAATTTTGTATTGAAAATTGAATGAAAGTGTGTCAGAGACAAGCATGGTGGTATCAAACTTCTCTCAAAGTTCTCCAGAAGCAATAGAGAAATTGCCATTTCCATTCTGCCTTTTCAGCCTTTATGAGCTTCACTAGTTGCCTGGCTGCTTAAACAGCCTTCAATGCCATCAAAGGAAGAAAAAGCTCCACAGCCATGACATTAAGAAAGAAAGAAAGAAAGAAAGAAAGAAAGAAAGAAAGAAAGAAAGAAAGAAAGAAAGAAAGAAAGAAGGAAAGAAAGAGAAAAAGAAAAAAAAAAGTCTTTACCTCATGTAGGTATTGCTGAATCCAACAACTATGAAAACACAAAATCACATCTGTTTGAAAGAGACAGGTAAGCCAATAGCAATGTTAGACATTTCCAATAAAATTCAGTAATTGAAAAGAAGTTTTATTAGGAAAACATCATTTCTGGATTTTTCCTCAGCAAGGCAGAGAAACTACTCTGACATGGTCAAATACCAAAGAGAATTTTTCCTGTGTTCTTAAGGTTCTATGGCTCCTTTATAGTATGTGGGGACATTGTACCTCCACGTTCAATGCCCAGCGCATTGAAACAAAAACACAAAGACCAAGTTGGTGTAGAATTTACAGTAAAAGGGCATTAGAGAGCCAAAGGGGCCAGGCAGTTAAAACAACAAGCACCAAAAAATGAGCAAATTCTGTGCACAGACAGCTAGTTTCATGGAAGAATTCCTTTTTTTTTTTTTTTTTTTTTTTTTTAATTGAGCTATTAAACACTAAAAAACAAGAGCTGAATACACAGGACAAAGTTCGGCTATACAAGCTGGCTATTCCAAATAAGGAATAAGGAAGCAGATATTCATCTAGCAACTTCTGTTCAGGGTTCTAAGAAATAACAACTCTATTTTCTTTGTCTATGACTACCAATATTACTTGTAAAGCATTCTCAACAAGTTGGTTAAATAAGATCTTTTTTTTCCAGCAAGAACTGAAAGGCCTCTAACGGAAGTATGCTTTCAATAGCTCCTCTTGCAGTGCTCAGGAAATTCTACATGATTATTGCCATTATTTCCTACATGGATGACTGTTATATAATTGTCTATTCTCTGTCTTGTGGCCTTCAGAGGACGATTAATGTGATGGTTGATGACCGGCCAAACCCCAAGACTGTCAAGTGACCCAAAGAGTTGTTTATGCCAATCTCAGGAAGGAAAAGTACTACATAATTACAAAATAACATATTTAGACCAGGGGTCAGCAAACTTCTTCTGTAAAGGCCCATAGAGTAAATATTTTAGAATTTGTGGACCATGTGGTCTTTGTCACAACTACTCAACTCTGGCTGTAGTGTGAAAGCAGCCACAGATGATACAGAAATGAATGAGTGTGGCTATGTTCCAATCAAACTTTATTTATGAACAAAAATTTGAATTTATTACAATTTTCTTATGTAATAAAATGCTATTCTTATTTAGATCTCCTTCAACCACTTAAAAATGTAAAAACTATCCTTAGCACACATCCATACAAAAACAGGTGGTGGACTGGAATTGCCAGTAGGCCCATAGTTACCCTTTCCATATTTATACTATTTTATGTGTTTTCAGAATCCATCACATGATTATACTCTTAGATTTAACACCTGATAAAAACATAATAAAATTTGGTTAAAGTTATACACAATGGTTACCAGATGCCCACTGACTACTGTATTTTGTGAAATATTAATAGACGCTTACCTTTTCTAATTTACTGTAATTCTATTTAGTTGGTGCTTTTAGAGCTTCTAGTCATAAAGAAAATATAATGCAGAAAATCTGAAAGCCCCAACTAATTTGACTACCTATCAACTGCAATTTTTTGACACTGAAATTCTGTATAATGTCATAAAACCCTGAGATTTGTTTTCCAGAAGACAGAAAGTATCTCAGAATTATTTGGTGTTATTTATTTGGCCAAGCAATTATCTCAGAATTATTTGATGATTTATCATGTGCAATAGCACAATTACAAATGACCTATAGTCAACATCTGCCCTGTCCTTAGTCCTCTGACATCAGTGATAGTATTAAATGAATGAAACCAAAGAATCAAGTTAAGGTCGACTCTAATTGCAGATCTTGGGGACAGCACTAGTGAGAGGTTTAATGTAGCTGTTGCTATTATGCACACAGTGTGATTCATAGTTCAAAGCAACACTACCCATTGTTGGTACAGCACTGTTAGTATGTGAGTTGTCCAATGCATATGCCTGCATAGTCTTCATATTAATACAAAATAAGGTTACTGCTACAGAGTTTTCTAACCCAGTTCAATTCAGTCAGTAAATCAACCACCTTTTACCAACTCTCTGACTTATCCAAAGCTTCACAAAATTCCCTTTATGTCTGCTTCCCCTTAATATAGCAATGCAAGTTATCTCTTACAGTTCAGTAGATCTGGCAATTGCTTTTCCCAAATTATCATTTTCCCTCACAATATAATTGAATTTAAGTTTTGGGGACCTAGTTAGGCTCCACTACCAAGAGAACATGATTCAAGTGTTTGAAAAAGAAAATAAATCTTAGTGTTTTAAGCCCTTCCATTCTCAACAGGAAAATATCTTTCTTCTTGGTTACACAGAATAAATGCCACAGCTTTTGTCCTTTCTTTAATTTAGCTCTGATTTATTCTCTCCTTCAAGTCTTCTTTGATGTGCGAAGAGAAAGATGTGGCATGGATCTCAGAGTCCACTCCTCTCTAATCCTGAGACCCTGTGCATTTCATTTTTAAGAGGTCCATGCTTTATCCCCAGTCTCTTCAGAGTCTTAAAATTCTCCTTCTTTCTTAGCATCCTCTATCTTAAAATACAATTATGCATCCCCAAATTGAAAACCAATCTTTACTTTCATGTTTTAATAAAATATTTCAAACATATTTAGAGTAAAATAAGAAGTCATCTACCACTTAAATGAACCCATGTTAGAGTTTGGTCTTATTTAATTTGACTTAAAAAAAAATAAAAATAAATAAAGCATATCAAGTGCATTTGCAGTATCCTTGTAGCTCTGGTTGGCCCCATTCCCACCTAACACCTCTGTCAACTCCTTCCCCCACTAAGTAACCATTCTGAATCCTTCTCATTTAGTATTTTATTCTTTTGCTACATATTTATGGGTCTATGTAGTTTTTAAAATAGTGTTCCTTTGAGTGTTTAAGTACATGATATCATACTATATGTTCCATTCTGAAATTTGTTCATTAAATATATTTTATACTGTATATATTTGAGATTTATCAATATTGATACATGACTTCAATTTATTCATTTTAAACTGATGAGTAATACTCATCATATAAGTAAGACACAAGTCATTTATCTTTCCCTTATGATGGACATTTACATGGCTTCTAATTGTTCACTACCAAATATAATGTCAAAATGGACACTTTAGTTCATGTCTTTTTCTGGGGATGGGTAAAAGTTCCTTTAAAGTAATTAGCCAGATGTGCAATATCTGGGCCTCAGGCAGTGTGTGTTTTCACCAATTGCATCTCCAAAATAGTTGTTTCAATGTGTTCTTTCACTGTTAAGGTTTGAGGCTTCCCCACAGACTTGCAGCAATCCGTGTTGTCAGATTTTACATTTTATACTGTCTGATGGGTTTAAATGTATCTTACCATTGCTTTCCAATTTGGTTTCCATCATTGTTTAGCTATAAAACTGCTCTTCCCATGGACATCTAATAATCACCTTTTTGCCAAATCTCAAAGACTTCACTTGTACTCATCATTCTGCTTGACCTCAATCGCATTTGGCATACTGGTAAACACCAAGTCCAAACTCTCTTCTCCCTTTGCTTACATTTAACAGCATTCTGGGGGGAGAGGAAGCAGATAGCAAGATGTTCCCGTAGAAGTTCAGGTGTAAATCTGGTAGATAAATCAGGGAATGTACTCTTCAAAGAAATATAATTTAATAATAGAACTTGGGAAATTTGAAAAAATACATAGCTTTCATAATATGAAACACTTAAATTAGTTTCCAAACAAAAATACTCCTAAGTTTGGGGGTTGTACAAGAAACAGTATGAGAACACATTCATAATAAGCACTACATTTAATGCAACATTTAATAATTATTTCTAAATTATGTTTGATATAATGTATGTGTGTGATGTATTTTATATTGATAAACCAAATGCTTATTGAAATTTTATGTTTTATGTTTTAAAAATTAACATAATATATTACTATAATATCAAAAAGCGGTGGTGGGTGTCATGAAAGCTATTTATGATGATGCATTTTCCATTTCCTTTTCCGTGAGCTATGGTTCATTCTAAGGAAGTTAGAACACAGATTTAAAAATAAGATCATTTGAAATTGGCCCCAGGAACCTTTAAATGGGTCTAAATGAATAGCTATACATGGAAAATTACCAAAAATACTACTTATTGGAGCCTATATATATATATATATATATATATATATATATATATATATATGTAGCCAGCCCCACCATCCATTGCCCACCCTTGACATCCCTAATGATATTAAACAAATATTCATTTAAGAAGCTTACTCAACAGATATTTTCTGAGCAATGACTCATCAGCTCTTCTAGGTGAAGGGATTGAGTGATGAATAAGAAAGCCTCTTCCTTCACACAACTTAGATTTTAGACCTCTATAAAAGTTATACCAGGCTCTGATCAGCATCTCCTGTTTTTCTAAGTTCTTTGAGTGATGGGGGGTAAGTGTTTTTGTTGTGAGTAGGGTAACTGTCAATGTTAGCAAAAATAAAACTCCAAAATATTATAAGACTGATACCAAGACTCACAAATGTAAAAAGATGATGTCCAAAATTCTCAGTATGGTCTAGATCTAAATATACAGAGTAATGGTACCAAATGACATTCTTGAATGGTACTTGAATAAAAAAAAATTAAGTAAAATTCCTTCTAGTCCTAAAAAAAAAAATCCAAACTATTATTTGGCACACACTTGAGGTTGGCAGTTACTAAAACCTATAACCAAGAATCCTCAAAGACTATGAAAATTTTATGTGAAATAACCCCTTCAACTGCAAAGAGAAAACCTTGACTTCTTTGGTGACTTGTATTAAACCTTGTATTCCAAATGTTTCCAAGATACTATGGTGTTTCTTTATGGTAGAAGTAAAGTTCTTGATTAAAGAACATTATGGTGTTTCTTTTTGTAATTTCTGTAGTCAATCTTCAGACAGATAGCTCAGCAGAAAATACCATAACACAAGTTTGATGGAAAAAAATCAATCCTTACCTTTTATTTTCTTTGGTTCACTTGGGATGATTCTATCACTGGGAGAGTCTATTTAAGTATTCATTCTGAATGTTTAAAGATTCTGTGGAATAAAACTGTTCTTTTTTCAAACCTTGGCAACTATCATAAAGATGTATTATCTTCATGAAAGTTTTTCTAAACAAAGGAGCAGAATTAGGGAGGAGAAAGATTGTGGTATATGCTCTTCCTATTCTAGAAACATTGGGCTTGGTAATCTAGATTGCTAGCAAAAAAAAAAAAAAAAAAATTGAATAGGAAGAAAAATCATCAGTTTAGGTGTCTTGTGCCATTTGTCCACAAGCAATGAATTTCCAAATGCTGCCAAGTTCTTTTATAGAAGAACTCATCTCACTACTAAGATGATCAATATGAGAATAACATTACATGAAACACCAGTTTTTTTCCTTTGCTTTGTGAATATATGTTATGTGGATCAAAAAATACTTGTGTTCCATGTTGAGGTCCTTTGATTCTCAAAAGAAAATATTCTTGGCTAAATTTATGAGCTGAAAGACCAAGTGACCTATTTTTGGAACACCAGAGAAAAGACCAACTGTGTCAAACTTGAAAAAATTATAACTGTCAGTGGATCTTGGCTGTTTGGCAGATATACTTTAAGCATTGAGTATACTGAATGTGAAATTTCAAGAGAAAATTTCCAACCTTTCTCATTATAATAAATTTTACACATTTATAGCCCAAACCAGTTATGGATATAGTATATTAATGCTAAAAAATCTAAGTATTGTCTCAAGTTGGTGAAGATTTCAAGGACCATGTCTTGAAAATGATTTTAAGGAGGAAAAAAAATGAGTCTCATCTACTCCTACAAAAAGAAAAATGTGGATGGTATTTTCTTGATGATGTGGCTAAAAACCCCTTTTGGAAACTCACAAATATTTTCTAGGATTGGACTATCCACAACTCACTTGATGGAGAAGTTTTAAAATATGCTTAATTCAGCTTCCAAAGTTAATTTTTATATAATCATAAATGGAGTAAAATATCACCCCAGAGGAAATAAACAGGTTTTGCTTGTCACGTATCGATATTCATCAACATACACATGTGACACCTGTTTTCTTCACCTTCAGCAAACAAGAAAAATAACCGTACAACAGAAGGCACACTATTATGCCTATTTCCCACCTAACTTACCAGAGAACATTTTATAGCAACCAAGCATATTCACTTCTCACATAATGCATTTTTGGTGGCAGGTGGGGGAGAACGCATGCGAGCAGGGGAGGAATAGAGGGAGAAAGAGAATCCCAAGCAGGCTCTATGCTGAGCCCCTATGCGGGGCTCAATCCCATGACCCTGGGATCATGACCTGAGCCAAAACTAAGAGTTAGATGCTCAACTGACTGAGCCACCCAGGTCCCCCTCACATAATCAACTTTTTAAAAAATGAATGTAGGATAAAGGGTAGTTTTTTTTTTCTAAAACTACCACTGAAGTACTGTTTTTATCTACCAATTTTAAGTGTTTGTTTATTTTGAGAAAGAGAGAGAGAGTAAGCTCAAGTGAGGGAGAATCAGAGAGAGAGGGAGAGAGAATCTCAAGAAGGATCTCACTGTCAGCACAGAGCCCAGTGCAGGGCTCAATCCCATGACCATGAGATCATGACCTGAGCTGCAATCAAGCTTAACCAACTGAGCCACCCAGGTGCCTCCCAATTTTAAACTGTAAACATTTTTTACATTGAAGCTACTGTCTTTCTGATCTACACAGTTTCTTTGGTGGATTCCTTGTCTTGTTATACTTCCTCACTAGAAGACCTTCCCAAGACTTGGGTTCTGATCATTTTCTTTCTTCTCTCGCTGTCCTCCCTCCTACCCTTCCTGCCTTTTTCTTCCTTCCTTCCTTCCTTCCTTCCTTCCTTCCTTCCTTCCTTCCTGACACGCATTCAACCTGGTCATTTCTCACAATCTGAACTATGATCTCTGTGCAGAGGACTTCCAAATCTGTGTTCTTGACATTTAACCAAATCACCATCATCATAATATTTACTTCTTTCAAGTCATTCACCTAATATGCACAGGGCACTTACTCCATACAAATCCTGTCACAGGAACCTGGAGTACAACAGTATGATAGAACACAAAGCAGTCAATGTAGCTGACTTTGGAACTGCCTGCCAATGATCTCCTTAGATGTGTGCTCAAATGTTGCATTCAACACACATTGCTTAAGATTCATCATTTTCCTTTCCACTAGCTATCTTTCTTGATTAATATTTTTTGTCAAGGCTACAATCATTTTATTTTTAATCCAGATGTGTAATCGTGGGGTTAACTTGAATATTGGAAGGAAGGAGAAGAGAGGACATATTTTTGCTTCCACTCCACAACTATCTACTTTTATTTCACATCTGTTCTTTCCTATCATGTTCTAATGAACCCCTCAGAATTCAGTGTCTTTCTATTCCAATTCCTTCTCTAAAAAGGTGGCACATTATCTTTAGAATATCATCTGCATAATGTGACTTCTTCGTTCAAAACTACCTTTGGTTTACCACTATCTACATAATAATATCTAAACCTGTAATTCTAACATTCAAGACAATCCACAAAGTATACGACACTTTCCAGCTTTATCTTCCATAACTCCCCAATATATATTTTCTGCTAGAGCCAGACCATTCTCCTCACTGTTCACAAACCATACTTTAGCATTTTCACCTCCATATTCAATAAATCCTGGAATGCTTCCCTCAACTCCCATACCCACTTTCTTCCCTAGTGGCTAGGTTTTACCCAATAGAAGATAGACCTGTAAGTACCATCTCCTCCTGAAATATTTCCTTCTCTTCCAACCAACATTCAACTCTCTCAGAAAGCATGGACTATATTTGGTTTATCTTGTCACTCCTCATGTTTGGATGATTTAGCTTTAAAGAATAAGTACATTTTATCTCTCATACCAAATTCAATTTCCTTAAGGTTTGGACCTTCATTTTTTACTTTTACAACTCTTAATGTTGTGACTCTATTTGTCTAAAGGTTTACATTATGGAATGACTTGGACTTTTACAGATTTAGATGTTCCACAGTCTAATCATGTCCCATAAAAGCATGCACATGTGAAATATCATGTAAGATATCTAGCTTTTTATGAAGAGCACAGTTGCATCCCCTTTTAGCAATGTTTTAATGGGATCTCTGCATGACAATGTTCCTTCTGTTTATATAAGGTCTCAAACCAAAGAATAACTCAGCGCCTCCATGTGTACCATTCACGATGATCCAATCAGCTGGGCTTTTGTGTCATTGTAGAAAATTAAACATCATTTCCCATCTTTTACGTGACAGCAGAACAAGTGGCAAGAATTGCATTTTGATTTTATGTTCTGCGAACGAAACTTGGGCATCTGATTCTATTAACTGAATTAGTATGTAGAAAACCTTGTGAAAGACTGGCTATCCAGACAAGTTTATAACCATCATTTGCTCTCTGCACAAAGGAGTAATGGTGAGAGATGACGGGGAAAATATCAGATGCATTTACTGTGACTAACAGCACTAACACGGCCCCGTTCTTGCTCCATTACTGTTTATTATCTGCTTTTCAACAGTGCTCTGCATTTTCTCCAAAGATTCTGATGTAGAGATGAGCAGAGTGTTCCTCAAGCGAGCACATGCTCAATGTGCAGCACATTGATAGCAAAGTGCTGACGGACATTATTCAAGAATTTCGAGATGTTAGGAACTGCACCCCTGTGGCTCATAATGGGAATCAAGCGCAGCTATTAGATTTATTTGCCAAGGCCACACCACTTTGGCTGACAGTGCCAGAAAAGACAGAGGCCCTCACCCAGTGCCTCCCAATTAATGTGTTTACAATTCCTGTCATTCTACTAAGCGGCTTGTGCCTGAAAGTCATAGATAATTCTGTGGTCAGAGTAGCCCCATCTCCCTCCTCACCTCTTTCCAAGGAAAATAAGTGTCCACTTGGCTAGTAATGCTTCTGAACAGACTCCAAAGGATTTGTGAAAAGATCATGGTGTTAAGATCAGTGTAATCTAAAAGAAGAGAAATCTAGGCTGGACCAGAGCAAAGGCAATTCCCTAGGATATGAGTTTTCAACAGTTTTACCTAAAGGAAGATTAGCAAGCTTTATTAGAAGTTATTTTTTTAACAGCTTTCTTGAAGTATAATTGATATAGCATAAATTTACCCCTTGTAAGTATATAATTCCATGCTTTTTAGAATATCCATAGACTTGTTCACCCATCACGATACAGTTTTAGAACATTTCCATTACTTCCAAAAGTCCCCTTGTGTCCCTTACTTGCAGTTGATCTTTATTCCATCCCAACCCCCAGCAACCACTGAACTACTTAGTGTCTCTATAAATTTGTCTTTTCTCAGTATTTTATATACATGAAATTATGTAATACATAGTCTTATGCATTGGTATTTTTTCACTAAGCCAAATGTTTTTGAGGTTCAATTACATTTTAGCTTATAATTACATTTAGAAGATCCAACAAGGCCATTTCACTTATTTCTGACATCTTGTGGACAATTTTCTATTGCTGAGTAGTATTCTATTGTATGTTTGTCCATTCACCCACTGATGGTCGTTTGGATTATTTCCAGTTTGGGACTATGATGAATACTGTTGCTACAAATATTCATGTACATGTCTTGTCTCTGTGTGGATGTAAGCTTTCACTAAAAATTAAAGTAATCCTGTCTTCCTCAAAACTAGTTCTTTATCCTCAATGCCTTAATTTCCTCAAAAACTCTATTGAAATGGTCAAACTCTACAGAAAATACTAACACCAGCAATATTTTAAAAGAATGAAAAGCTAGACATGATCCACTTAAATCTACTGAATTCTTTATCTGACCCTTTCTAAATTTTATTCTGTGCCCAAGTAAGTATATACAGAGAAATGACATAAGGTCAACTCAAAATGCTAGATAAGGTAGACTTTATCAGGGGTTATAAACTTTTTTCTTCCAGGTGTACAATAGTCTAAAGAACACAATAAAACTTATTGGCACCAACTTATTCTATATCATAGATTTCTTGAGACAAAGAGAGTAATAATCTATTAAGACTTGGTAATCAGTTTAAATAATGTTTATTCTAAGATGTATTTAGCTATGTAGTCTTTATCTCAAAACAGAAAAAATTGCTACCAACTTATAAATATGCAGAGTATTTTCCTGGCAGAGAGACTATCTCTCTTACAGACTGAATTGTGTCCCTCTAAAATTCATATGTTGAGGTTCTAACCCCCAATGTGATGGTATTAGGAAGTGGAGCTTTGGGGAGGTAATTAGCTTTAGAGGAAGTCATGAGAGTGGGGTTCTCCTGATGGGGTTAGTACCCTTATAAGACCAGAGAGCTTCCTCTTGCTCTGTCTGCCATATGAGGATACAGCAAGAGGCAGACATCTACAAACTTGGAAGAAGACCCTCACCAGAATCTGACTACACCGATATCCTGATCTCAGACTTTTAGACGAGAACTGTGAGAAATAAGCCACCCAGTCTATAATATTTTGTTATTACAGTCTGAGCAGACTAAGACAATCCCTTGCTATCACCTTCATCCCACCCCAAGAAAACCTCTTCCTTTCTCAAAAAAAAAAAAAAAATACAAATGATACCATGGAAACTAAAATGAATACCACTTTGTTGTGTATTTCAAGGTTAACTTCTCATCTTAAAATTTTGTGAAATTTAGAAGATATAACAAGGCCATTTCACTTATTTCTGATATCTTGTGGATAATTTTTCAGAAACCATTCTTTCAAAATAAATATGTTATTGCAGAGTTTTTACACTAAAAAATGATTTTAATTTGTCTTAGTGCCAACATTTTTAATGAGGGCACACATCCCTGAAATTATAATGTAAATCACTACAAAATGTGCTTTTCTTTATAAAATGTGTCCAGAATAATTCTTTAGAAGCACGACCCTTGGTAAATTGATGTGTGCCCAAAATGTGCATAATTACTCCAGTGCACGTAGTTTTAGCTGAGCTCTCTAATAAATGTCCCTTGTTTAGTTGGCAGAAGGTGTATGAGGGAAGAATGTACCATCACCAAATGCCTCTTGGGACACTCTGCCTTGTGAACCCAAACTATGCTTAGCATTAATAACACAGTAACCACAGCAATGACTTTGTGCATGATAAAATAGATATGTACAAAATTCTGTACAACCAAAAAAAGCAAATAGAATATTATCAACAGGATATGTCTCTGGGACAATCAATAAACAGGTAGAGTCTATGGGAATACCTCTTGTAAAGGCACATGGCCAGACAAAACTTCAGCCATAATCAGCACATTTACCTATCAAAAAACAAGTCATTATAATTACAAAACGCTACTGTCAGCACTCAGAAAACATTTATCTGAGTAATAGGAGTTTAAACAGAAGTTAAATCTTGCTTCCTTTACCATCTTCTCGGTTGTCAGAAAAAGATAAATGGCGTTCTCTTTATACTCTGCTTGTATAGGAGCAACAGATGCTTAGGCCATACTAAAAGTGAGGTGGCCACAGGATATCAACTCTAGGTATCCTATAGTTGGAAATATCAGTATGGAGCTCAGAAGAGAAGTCTAGCCGGAGATTTTCAATGGTAGTTCATCAACATATGGATGCAAATTGAAGCCATGGCAATGCCTAAACCAGTAAAAGGACAATTTGCAGACTGAGTAGAGAGCCAGGAGAAAATCCTCTTAAATGTCCACATACAAGGAACATGCAAAGGAGGAGGAGTCTGCAAACGCTGGCAGGCAGTCTCAGAAGCCAGAGGAAATGAGCGTATGGAGTGCATGGGTGAGGCCGGGTATACTAGCCATGAGAAATGCTACAGAAAAGTCATGGATGAAAAATCCTGAAAAGCATCCATTTGATTTCATAGTTACGAGGTTGTTCAAAACCTTAACCAGACCACAGCAGACTGGGAAGTAGAGAGAACAAAGAGAACAAAGATACAACAAGCGGGGATTATTCTTTCAAGATGTTTGGCTGGAAAGAAGGAAAGAGATATGTCACCAGTGAGAGGAACAGAAGATATGAAATTGAAGACACTTATTTGGTGAAGACACTTATTTGGGTAACCCAATAGACTAAAAGAGGTTTGGGTACTAATGAGAAAGAAATAGATGGGGCGCCTTGGTGGCTCAGTCGGTTAAGCATCCAACTTTGGCTTAGGTCGTGATCTCGCGGTCCGTGAGTTCAAGCCCTATGTCGGGCTCTGTGCTGACAGCTCAGAGCTCAGAGCCTGGAGCCTGCTTCTGATTCTGTGTCTCCCTCTCTCTCTCTGACCCTCCCCCCATTCATGTTCTCTCTCAGTCTCAAAAATAAATAAAAATTTAAAAAAAAAAGTAGAGAGGGAAAGATGGAAGACACAAAAAGAGGGATTTTGATTAATTTTAGATACTCAGCCAATAACAAACTTAAGAATGAGTGATTCACTTCAAACCTCTCTGTTTCAGATACAAGGATCCAGGAGTTTACAGAGATTAGCTTCCTTGACTAGCTGTGCTACCAGTAGGTGGCAGAAACAAGGTTCCATCACAAGTATAGCATTTTACAACCCAGGGCTCTCTCCACCGTACCACAGAGCAGGCTTTTCAATCCTAAGGATCTGCCAGGGTGTGCTTCATGTGGTGAGGTGGTAAATTCAGTAATGTTATTAAGATCTGAGGAGGACACATTCTAGAAAGCCAAAATTCCTAGCTCCTGTTACAACCAGGAGATCTAACGGCTTCCCTATACTGAAACAGGTTTCTCCCGATTTTCAAGATCCCCTTACCCCAATTCATTGTGTGTGTTTCTGCTTTCCTCTCAATTTGCCTGACTTGGACCCATGGCTCTGCCTTGACATCTGTCTTTGTCAAACTCCCATGGTAGGGTTGCAAGATAAAATTCAGGATGCCCAGTTAAATGTGAATTTCCTATATTAAACCTACTAGAATTAAAAACAATAATAAATGTGAATTTCCAATAAACAATATTTTCACTTAGTGTAGATATGTCCCATTCAATATTTGTTAATACTTATGCTAAAAAGTCATTCATGTTTATCTGATAATTCAGTTTTAACTGGGCATCCTATATTTTTGTTTATTTGTTTTTTGCTAAATCTGAACCCTACCCCAGGGGCCAGAGAGCCTGATTGACTCTCTTCCTCAACACTCATACCTTGCATTGTGTAGCAGACAGATCATAACTCTGTTCTCCAGTCACCACCACTTGAGGTTCACATCGAGAAATATTTATATGCTCTGCTAGTATAAGAGTTGCCCAAATATCTGAAAAACCCTAAATCATATATATTTGTCTTAACAATGAAGTCTATGATTTTTTTTTCTTGATTTGCTTCCTTAATCATGTGTAGTTTGAATAAGGACCAAAAGGTCTTAGTATTCTAACTAAGACAGACACTAATTCATGGCATATAAAGTCAACAGAAATGGGACAGAAGAAAGGAAACTGCCAAGGGACACTTGGGTGGCTCAACTGGTTAAGCATCCGACTGTGGATTTCTATTCACATCATGATCTCATGGTTCATGTGACTGAGCCCCAGATCAGGCTCTGCGTTGACAGTGTAGAGCCTGCTTGGGATCCTCTCTCTCCCTCTCTCTCTACCCCTCCCCAGTTTGCACACTCATGCTGTCCCTCTCAGAATACATAAATAAACTTTAAAAAAAAAAAAAAAAAGAAAGGAAACTGCCTCCTTTTTTTTGTTTGTTTTTCCTCTAATAATCCACAAAGCAGATAAAGAGCAATAATCACATTTAATCCCTGCTGGTTGGTTGATACATAAGGGGCAATTTCGGTAAGAAAGTCAGAGCTGTATCCTCTTCATCTTATCTCAGAGGACTGCCTGGAGGTCAGCAACTCCTGGCACTCACAGAGGCTGACCCAACAAGATGGCTTAAATAATAAATGCAATGAAATAAAGGCTCAGCTCATTTATGCAATCCTGCCCTGATCTGTTAACCTAAGTATATACTTAGTGCATATGAGAAAGAATGGTAGAAGTTCATGGTGTGTAGTCTGTAAAAAAACCCAAAAACACATTTGGCCCCAAGCATTTTTCCCCTTCATTTAAAAGTTAAATCATGTATTTCAAAGGTAAATCTAAGCCATGTGTCTCACTCCTTCCTTTTAACAGCAAACTGCACTGAAGGAGCTCACTGTCATATCAAGGACTTCCAAAATGTCATTTTTATTCCAAATGAGAAAATCGCATTTTTCCTAAACACACAACAACATTCAATCTCAAAAATAGATATTGTGCTAACTCATGTCTCATGAAATACAATAATATTTTCAGTTGATCAACCTATATCATTTCTGAAAAAACTTGTCATTTGATCAATTCATCAACAGCTTAATATTTATTAAGAACCTGTTATGTGCCAGGTACCAGACTATATACTTTACAAATGTTAGTTCTAACCTTGATCACCCTGGAAGGGATGCATTATTAATTTACTTAATGGATTAAAATATTAAAGCTTAAAGAGGTTACATAACATGTGAAGCAAATAAAAGGCTCATACAACTTCTGCCTAACACATAAGCCCACAGTCTCCACTTTTCCAGAAGGTAGCATGTTCCCTTACAGATAAGAAAAGCTAAATCATCCCTATTTTCTATGAGTTGATAGTCTTAATACATGTAGACAGACAAAAAAGCATATTGACATGGAGTTGACTAACCCATATTTAACTCAGTGGAGAATAATGCACTAAAATGGTACATGCATGTATCTAAAAAATCCATCTTTACAAGAAATTAAATTGTAAAATTCACAAAAAATAAAATACTCAGACTGTCCTTGTTTTTTTTTTTTTTTTTTTTTTTTTTAATTTTTTTTTTCAATGTTTATTTATTTTTGGGACAGAGAGAGACAGAGCATGAATGGGGGGGGCAGAGAGAGAGGGAGACACAGAATCGGAAACAGGCTCCAGGCTCTGAGCCATCAGCCCAGAGCCCGACGCGGGGCTCGAACTCCCGGACCGCGAGATCGTGACCTGGCTGAAGTCGGACGCTTAACCGACTGCGCCACCCAGGCGCCCCCAGACTGTCCTTGTTAAGGTGATGTATAATATATTCAATCTCTAGTACTCACAACTTTTTTGAAGGGTTGTTAATTATATGGAGATCATATTTTTTGGTATTATGAGGGTATAAGAAAAGAGAAAGAACATTTTCAAAGTGTATGCATCAGAGAGCCACCAGGCAATAGTGAATAAAAATTCATATTCTGGATTCTGACACTTTTGAGTTTCAAACCAAGTTCTGCTGCTAACTTACCAATTACTCAATTATGGGCTCTTTGCTTAACTACTCTGTACCTCATTGTCCTCATCTATGAAATGGACATAATAATACCTATCTTACAAATATATTATAACAATTAAATGAGTTTATATTTAGAAAATAGTTGCCCTAGTTCCTGGGACAAAATAAGCATCCTGGGAATGGTGGTTGTGGTTGTAGCTAAACCATCAAGCAGAAAAGTTTGGCAGTCATAGTAAAGTCATGGAGGCCAGCGAGGCATTTTCAAACAATTATAGCCCTTGAATAGGAAAAGGAGAAATGTAGCTAAGTGCTGGACAGCACTGGAAAGAAGAGGGGGGAAAGGTGACCATCAGAACCAGCACATAAAAAACACAAAAGGGCTCAGTAACAAGCATGGCATGTATAACTAAGAAAGGCTACTTACATTTATAGCCATAAATGATCTCCTACTTGAATGTTTCCTACAGGAAAAGGTGGTATGAAATGTCTCCTTAAGACATTAAGGAGATTATTTTCATTGGATCAGGAGAAATAAAAAATTAGGAGATTCAGAATTTCTATGGTTTAGCCATAGAAGTAAGCATTAGCCCATGTGCCTCTGGTCTAAAAGTAACTCTATTATTACTAGTGAGAATCATACATTGGAACTTTTAAAAAGTGGAAGAGATGATTAATTGTCATTATTTTGTGTTTGTTTAGTAACGATGAAAATATGCCTTTGAGAAAAAAACTGAATATATCTACTTTGTTATTTTGGTGTTTTCTTAGAGTAAAGGCCAGCAAACTACAGCCTGTGACCAAATATGGCCCATTGTCTGTTTTTATAAATAGACTTTTATGAGACCACAGCCTCATTTGCTCTTTTACATACTGCTTATAGCTGCTTCTGTGCCACAATGGCAGAGCTGAATCGTTGCAAAAGACTCTATGACCTGTGAAACCTAAAATATTTACTATATGGCCCTTTACAGTCACAGTGCGCTAACCTCTTTGTTAGAGGGAAGAGGCAAGTATTTTGTCTTAGTCATCTTGGGCTCCCATAATAAAATACCCCACACTGGATAGCTAAAACAATAGACATTTATCTTCTCACAGTTCTGAGGGTTGTAAGGCAGGGTGCCAACAAAGCTGTGTTTTGGTGAGAGCTTCCTTCTTGGCTTATAAGTGGCCACCATCTCATTGTATGCTAACATGACTAGGGGGGTTAGAGGTGAGCATGAAGAAAGAACAGAAATTCTTTGATAGCTCTTCTTTTAAGGACACTAATCCTAACCTATCAGGGCCCCACCTTATCACCTTATTTAACTTTCATTACCTCCTTTCAACCCTATCTTCAAACACAGCCACCATGGGTGTTATGGTTTCAACACATGAATTTTTGTGAGACACAATTCAACCTATAGCATTCTTAAAACCTAAAAAATATGATTTGGTCTTAAATATCCATGATCATTCATTCTAAATGTACCTTCCAATGTGCCTTTCTAAACACATCTAGAAAACAGGTTGAAAAGAAAGTACAATAGGGGCGCCTGGGTGACTCAGTTGGTTAAGCACCTGACTCTTGATTTTGGCTCAGGTCATGATCTCACAGTTCATGAGATTGAGCCCTTTGTTGGGCTCCATGCTGAGTGTGGAGACTGCTTGAGATTCTCTATCTCCCTCCCTCTCTCTCTCTCTCTCTCTCTCCCCCTCTCTTGCATGCGTGTGCACACACACACCCTTTCTCTTTCTCAAAATAAATAAACATTAAAAAAAAAGAAAGAAAAGAAAGCAAAGTACAGTAGAAACCTCTCCTGCTGACTAAGAATAAAGAAACTATCCATAAACTTATCCCCAGTGTTACCCTTAGCAAAGCATTTGAGCTTAGAGAAAAATAGAGATGAAATGACTTCTGGAGGGCAGAACAAATTCCTCCACTGAGAAACTGAAAGGCACCTATTAATCCATTCACCAAATGGTAGTTTCCATCATGTGGATGCTCTTTTATCTTACTGAGGAAAAGAGCAGTGAAAGTACTTGAGGATAATCTGTGACCAAGTGGGGTTAAAAAATTCAAATAAGCATTGATGGGTCAAAGTCAGGTTGTAGGCTTCATCATTCTTGCACTGTTTGCAAAGAGGATATAACTATTTCTCTAACAACCACAGAGTATTTTAAGAGACACTACCTCATTCATCTCCTGAGTGCCCTTTGAAGTAAGTGTCCCATATTTTATTTCTATTTTATAAATGGAAAAACTAGGGCAGTGAGCAGTTATGTGCCTCTCCCCACAGTGAATCCATCACTAGAAGAACTAAAGATAGAAGAATTTTAAATCTTTTGTTTTCTATGCATTCAACCACAGTTTCGTGTCTTGAAGACCTCTCCATAAATAGTCTTCTGTGCTTATTAGATAAGGTATCACTCGTCAAGATCACGTGTGTATTTCCTGCTATGCCAATATGGTGGAAGACTCTCTCACTTTGGCACTTTTAAGGACTCCCTTATCAATTATAAGTAGAAAAACATGAACAACAATAGGAAAGAAATGTTAAAACAAAATAGGTTATGGCCGAAGCACCAAAAGTTGTACTAGATGAAGATCCCCAGACCATACTGCCTCATGACCTAGAAATAGGCTCTAGCACCATCTAGTGGGAGACCAAAGTAACTCACGGATTATTAAGAGGGTTGTTTGTCATTCTGGGGGCTCCTTTTATCAAGAGGTTTGGATATTTCCAGATTAAAGCTTCCTTGGGCTTACTCCTAAATAAGCAAGTATATCTTTTATTGAAATCATTGTAGAAGTACACCAAGGGTTGGGCTTGGGTTATATGTTGTAGTTTACCTCCAATGGCACAAAGTAAAAATGGCAAGGGCTGGGAGTAGAAGAGATAGCGGTTTAAATACATTCCACCACCAGCTCTTCGACTTTCCATAAATTACCCAGTCTCTCCCAGGGCCCATTTCTTCACCAGTACCGTGAGGTTAATGTTCATCTGAAGGGTAGTTCTGATGCTTAAGGGAGATCTTAGTTTATTCCTATCTGTTTATACAGTGACTGTCAAGAAATATTAGTTTTCTCTTTCCCCAAAAAGATTTCTGTGATATTTCCATAGAGCACAACATTGGCTTTTTAAGGATACTCTAACAAAGTATCAAAGACCGGCTTAAACAGAATTTGTCTTCTCATACTTCTGAAGGCTGGGAAATTTGAAATTAAGGTGTAGCAGGGTTGGTTCCTTCTGAGGACATAAGCAAAAGATCTGTCTCAGGCCTCCCTCTGCTTAACCTTGTGTATTTCCTATCTTTCCTCTGTACGTGACTGTGTCCAAATTTCCTCTTAGAAGGACAGCAGTCATATTGGATTAGGGACCATCCTAATGACTTCATTTTAATTCAACTAATTCTTTAAAGATCCTATCTCCCAACACAGTTGCATTCAGAAGCAGTAGGGGCTAGGACATCAACGTATCAGTTTGTGAAGGGAGCACAATTTAGCCCATAGCAAGTAAATAGTAGAGGCAGGACAAATCCCCAGCCCTAGACTAGTGTGACTTAGCCATGCTGCCTCCAGAGACAGGTAAGTAGGAAAATACAGTTTTGCAGATCAAATGAAACATACCATTTACTTTTGTTTAAGGCAAGCTGTAAGATCTTTTTCCTCCAGGATCATAGGTTTCTGAGATAAAAAGGACTCTACAAGTACAACAATGTATTGTTAATTATAACAGCCCCCTAGGGTGCCCTGGGCAAATAAGAAGGGGAAATCAAAACATTTGTTCTGTCCCCTAAATGGACTGAATCAGTGATTCCTGAGTTATTATGTTACCCACCAGTGCTAAACCAACTTTAGGAAACTTCATTTCACTATTTAGCTGACTCAGGAAGGGCTTATTGTAACTTCTAGCTAATCTATAGTACAATTCAAAATCTTCAGCTGCTAAAAAAAATTGCACTCTCCAGTTTCTATTCTTAAAAAAAAATGTGTCTGCCAGCATTTTCAAAATGTATTTTGTGAGGTGCACATATGTTAATATAAGTATAGCAAAGATTGTCCACCTCGTTGCTCTCCTATTAAGCAGATTTCCTCTTACAATCTCCCACATAGCCAGCCTCTGCACTTCAGGTTTAGAGAGAACAGAATTGCAATGCTTTCCCTGCCTGCTGTACCATGACTTTTACACCGTTTTTCCCTTCCAATCTCTCCACCACAGCTATTTGCGTGTCTGGTATCCAGTTTTTCTCTGCCTGGGACAAAATAAGAAGTCATAATAATAAAACACAAACAGGAGCTTCAGAATCCCAAACAACTGCACTCTCTAGTTATCATTATCATTATTATACCATTTATATTTTAAGTGGCTATTTGAGTCCACCTCATAAAAAGAGAGAAAGCACTGTGCAAAGAGAGCAATATCAAGCAGTACTCAGTTTTGAGAATACAAATGAAATTGGGTCTAAGAGGTCAGCTATGAATTTTTCTTCTAGAATTGCATATCCTACTCAATTTCGAAGGTGGCTTTTTATATATTTACCTCATGGTCTCATCATCAATGTTATTTTTTAAGCTTATTTATTTTGAGAGAGAGAGAGAGAGAGCAAGAGCGACTGAGCGAGCATAAGCAGGGGAGGGGCAGAGACAGAGGGAGAGAGACAAGCCCAAGCAGACTCCATGCTGTCAGAGCAGAGCCTGACATGGGGCTTGAACCCACAAACCACGAGATGATGACCTGAGCCGAAATCAATAGTCAGAGGCTTAACCAACTGAGCCACCCAGGTGCCCCTCATCATCAAATTTAAATGCCTGAGTAGGTCACCATGCCTATTAATGCATGGTGTTTCATGTGGGTGAGCCAGTGGATGCCATGATTTATCTCCAGCTTCAACACATCATTCAATCCTCAGCTATCATCTAACCTACTACCTTCATTCTTAGCTCTCTTTTCCATTTGACAGCTGCTCCCTTCCTTTCCCTTAAGCTGACATACGAACATTACTGTTTCTACACCCAGCACCTATATCTTGGTTTCTACTACCATTCTCCAATAAACTGGGACTGGCTCAAGGGGATATACAAGATGGGCCCAGAGCATCTGGTAGTGCCAGAAAGTAAGAAGGTGCTCAATGAAAACAATATTTTTTTTTAAATCTTTAAAAAGGATGGAGCATGTCAAAGAAAAAAAAAGACCTACCTGAAAGAGTTCCAATGGCCAAAGCTGGGACAATAGGAATAAAATAAATAACATGGAGCTGAATTATAACACAATATAAAATAAATATATGTTAGTCCATACTGATATAAATGATTGAATAAATATATGGAAGAGAAGAGACAAATCTTTCATACAGAAAAGTTACAAGTAGTTTATGTAGATACTCCCCCATGCTATGGACTGAATGTTTGTGACCCCTCCAAAAATCATATCTTGAAATCTTAGCTCCCAGTGTGATGGTATTAGGAGATGGGGTCAAGTCATTAGGGGGTGATCAAGTAGAGCCTTCATGAATGGGAGAGTGTCCTTATAAAAGAGATTGAGAGAACTCTCTTTTCTCCACCTTCTGAGGATACAATATGAAAGCAGCTGTGTATGAAATAGGAAGGGAAGTCTCACTAGACACCTAATCTGCCAGCATCTTGATCTTGGACTTCCAAGCCTCGAGAACTGTGAGAAATAAATTTCTGTTGTTTATAAGCCACCTGGTCTATGGTATTTTGTTATAGCTGCCTGAACAGACTAAAACACCTTTCCAGAAGATAGGGCTTAATCTCCCCACACCCTGTTCTTCATGTGAGCTGGATTTATGACTCACTTCCAAAGAACACAGTATGGAAAGGAAAAGTCATAAACTCATAGTGGAGAAACCTGGTAAACACTAATTTAAGGAGGTAATTAAGCTTAGTATCTCTAGTGCTAAGTCATGTTCACACCGTGTACTCCCTCATATGATGTAATGAGGGGCATATTTGCAACATTTGTCCCCAGAACCCATGGGATCCAATATAATCATGAGAAAAACATCAGACAAACCAAAACTGAGGAACATTTTATAAAATACCTCAACAATTCCCCTCAACACTGTCAAGGTCAAAAAATAAAACAAGACAAAGAATGAGATAGTCACAGATCAGAGGAGGCTAAAAAGATGCGACAACTAAATACAAATTGGTGTCCTGGATGGGATTCTGGCACAGAAAAAGGACGTTAGTGGAAAAACTGGTAAAATCTGAATAAAGCTGGAGTTTATATAATGGTAATGTAGCAATGTAACTGTCTTCGTTTTTGGTCTTGGTCCTACACTTGTATAAGATGTTGACCTTAGGGGAAACCGGGTGAAGGACATATAGGATTTCTCTATCATCTTTGCAACTTTTCTGTAAATCTAAAATCACTCTAAACTGAAAAGATTGTTTAAAAAATTAAAATGCAGGGCACCTGAGTGGCTCAGTCAAGTGTCTGACGCTTGATTGTAGCTCAGGTTATGATCTCACGGTTTGTGAGTTCAAGTCCCTCATGGGGCTCCATGCTGACAGTGCAGAGCCTGCTTGGGATTCCCCGCCACCCCCCCCCGCCCTTCCCCCACTCACATGCATGCTCTTTCCCTCTCCAAATAAATAAAAACTAAAAAAATAAATAAAAATTAAAATGCAAAAATAATTCTTGCTCTTTCACATGTTGTTCATGTACAACTTTAGTTTGCCACTACAGAATCTTCCTTTAGGAAAGGGCAGTAAAAAGATAAAGAAGATTACTCAAATGAAGATAGCAATAACCCTGGGGGATAGAAGCATGCTCACCTCCACCTATTTGAAACATGATTCACATACCATAAAGTTGACTCTTTTAACGTGTACTATACATTGGTTTTTAGTATATTCACAAAGTTGTGCAACTATCACTACCATCCAATTCCAGAACATTCTTTTATTACCTCAAAAAGAAACCCCATTCTCTTTTGGAAAACCAGTCATTCCCATTCCTCCCTCCCCATAGCCTCTGGCAACCACTAATCTATTTTGTGTATATATGGATTTGCCTATTTCTGGGCATTTCATATGACCGAAATTCTACAATATTTGGCCTTTTATGTCCATCGTCTCTCACTTAGCATCATGTTTTTAAGATTCATCCATGTTGTAGTATAGTATGTATCAGCACTTCATTCCTTTGTATGGCTTTATAATATTTCATTGTACTGATAGGTCACATTTTGTTTATTCACTCATCAGCTGATGAGCATTTTGCTTTTCATGTTTTGTTTAGAATGAGTAGTCCTTCTATGAATATTCTTGTACAAGTTTTGTGTGTGTGTGTGAACATATGCTTTCCTTTCTCTAAGGTATACACCAAGGAGTGGAAATGCTGTTTTATATGATAACTCTATATTTAACCTTATGCGGAAATGCCACTGTTTTTCAAAATGGCTTGGCTGTGCCTTTCATTCACATCAGCCATGCATGCGAATTCCTTTTTTTTTTTTTTTTTACAATTCTAACCAATACTTGTTATTGTCTTTTTTATTATAACCACCCTAATGATGGCTTTGATTTGATTTCACAATGTGGCTTTGATTTGCATCTCTTGATGGCTAATAATGTTGAACATCTTTTTTTTGTGTTTATTGGACATTCTTAGATCTTCTTTGGAGAAATGCCTTTTCAAATCCTTTCCCCATTTAAATCAAGTTATTTTTCTTTTTATTGCTGAGTTATAATAACTGTTTATTGCCTAGGATAACAGACCCTTATCAGATATATGATTTGCAAATACTTTCTCCCATTCTGTGGGCCAACTTTTCACTTACTTGATAGTGTCCTTTGATGTACAAAAGTTAATTTTGATGAAGTTTATTTCATTTATTTATTCTTTGATTGTTGGCACTTTTGGTGTCATCTCTAAGAAATTACTGCCTACCCCAATAGGCAAACATCTATATTTTCTAAGACTTCCATGGTTCAAGCACTAACATTTAGATCTCTGATCCATTTTGAATTTATTTTTCCATATGATAGTAAGTAGGGGTCCTCTACAATATATTTTTCTTTATGTATTATTATGAATAATTATTGGTCTTAGTATCAAAATTCCAAACCTGAAATATCAGCTCTACCAGCTACTAGTGTGAGGCATTTTCCTTTTCTGGGATCCAGTTCTCACCAGTATTGGAGGGAATTAAATATCTTCCCTGGAACTTGCTTCAATTTTCAAGATACATTTAAGGAATTCATCCTTATTTTGTGCAATTAAATGCTGAAATATTTATGGATGAAAATATAAGATGGATTTGCTAAAAAATGAGAAAGATATCCAGACACAAAGAAAGAAGAAAAGAGATGAGCAGTGATATAGTCAAAGTAGGATTGACCATGACTTGCTAATTGCAGAATACACCTGGATTTGTTATAACTACTTTAAAAAAAAAATATATATATATATGTATATACGTATGCATATATATTATATATTAATTAAAGAAATAACATAATCAGGATTGCCAATATTTTAGGTAGCCATGTAAAAACATTTTTAAAATCTATAATAATTATAAAATGATCTATTATTATAACTATAATGAAAGATCGCTATAAAAATAATAGGAACAATACCACCTTTATATAAAGGGGATTTCTTAATTTGGGGCAAAAATAGCTTCATAAAATTTCATTGACTTGTCCTTACATTTTTCATCTGGCCATGGATTTGGAATGGTCCCTGGTCTGATTCTTAGGAAACACTGAATCTGATTACAATTCTGAGGAATTATCCATAAAAGCTCAGGTTTATGATTCAGTCTACTTGTTTGACAAACACAAAGAATAACATGGTGGTAAGAACTAAATAGTCTCAGGTAGAATCCTGTTGAGACCAAGCTTCCAATGAATGAGAGAGTATTGCACTATAGGACACTAAGGGAAGCTCCAGCTTTATTCTCAATAAATTTTTCATGAAACACTCATGACTACAGACTAAATCAAAATAACTGTGAGACAAGAGGAAAGTGAGAAGGAAAACTGTTATAACCTTTTTTTAGGTTTCTTATTTATTTTTATTATTGAAATTATTCATGGGTTCAAATGCATTGTATAGTAAGTTTTAAGTCTGTGTCTTTAATTGAAAATTAATAGAATTCTAGTGACGTACAAAGTATAAAGTCTAGCAAGAGACATCATTCATTTATAAGATTCAATGTACTAGAACTCTTTTCATTAGAAACCATACAATTGATTTCATAAATATTTTGAGGAAAACAATTATAATTTCCAAATCAAAGATAGAAAAAAGAAATTGAACTTTTCTTTGGTTTCTAAATGATCTCTAGACAAATAGCAAATTGGTGTCTCCACTGACTCAATAAATTTTGGACCGTTTATCCAAGCAAGGTAATGGTAAGATCTATAAATTCTGTAAAAATAACATATTTTATATATATATATATATATATATTAATATATATATTATTATGTGTATATATACGTGTGTGTGTGTGTATAGTATCACTTGTATTCAAGAATGGAATAGGCATTAAACCATTACAACTTTGAACTTGTCTTAAGTTTATTTATATGTTTAACATTAGTATTAGTTATATATTTTTGGATGGTACTCTGAACTTTCAAATTATCCCCTTTATCACCTTTTTTGGATTATCAGGTCGTATAAATCTTTACAAAGGGATTTTGAATTTACAAAGTGCTTATTTTTGAAAAAGTGATTCCTCAGCATAATCCTGCAAAATGGATTCATTGTAACACATGTATTTTATAGCTGAGAATTCTGGATTATTGAAAATTTTAATGAGCTGCTTTCCTCAACTTCCTCTGTTTTCCTATCCCCATGCACCACTTCCAGACTATTCTCCTTTACTAGGGTTTGGATCACTTTCCTTCTTTCTTAAGTTTATTTATTTATTTGGGGGGGGGGGTGGGGGAGAGAGAGAGAACTTACATGTGCACAAAGAGATGCATGTGTGTTTGCATGCAAGTGGGGGAGGGAGCAGGAGGGGGTAGACAGAGAGAGAGAGAGAGAGAGAGAGAGAGAGAGAGAGAGAGAGAAGAGAAAGAGAAGAGAAAGCCCCAAGCAGGTTCCATGCCATCAGTATATAGCCGACTTGGAGTTCGATCTCCCAAACCACGAAATCATGACTGGAGCCAAGATCAAATTGGATATTTAACCAACTGATTCACCCAGGCACCCCTGGATCACTTTCAATTAATCATTTAGCAAATTTTTATTGGGTACCTACCAAGCACTAGACATCGTTTGTGTTATATGGATATAGCAGTGAACAGCAACAACAAAACAAAAAATTTAAAAGGCACCTGCACATATGGAACTTCCCGAATCTTTAGGGAAATATAAGGAATCTTACTTCAACAACTCATTTAATTCAGCACTAATTTAGCCTTCCAGTTAGCTCTATTGTGACCTTATATCCAATATTTGGTTCACAATCTTTTATCTTATACCCTAATAGAGGCTCATATTTTACAACCTGCCAGACTAGTTTGTCTTTGTGACTTGATATTCCAAAAACATGATGGAGGAGATAATATGAAAGTTCAAAGAATCACTCACAAAATATGTATGTGATATTAAATCTTAATAGTATAAAGAAATTTAGAGTAAGTTCAAAGTCATACTGATTTAATGCCCATTCCATTCTTGAGTGCAAAGTGGTATATATATATAACAGAAAATGTTTAACCTCACTTTTGTAGAATTTATGAATCTTACCATTACCTTGCTTGGAAAAAGAGTCTAAAATTTATTGAGTCAGTGGAGACACTAATCTGCTATTTGTCTAGAGATCATTAGGAGGCCAAAGAAAGAAAGATATGATTCTCAGATCCTGCAGGCAATGCTTTTAAATATGGCATCCTTCCTTAATTTTTCTAGCTCATTCAAGGCTGCAGTCATGCTAACTAAATCCTTATTATTCAGCTGGTGCCCCATACCTGTTGCCAAGATCACACCTCACTGGACCACTTTGACACTGACCAGCAGCTGAATTATTTAGTTCTATAAATAGCATGTTCCCTGCTTGTCTGGACATCTTTTCCAACGGTTTAGAATAGTTTTTAAAATACTACCTCCCTAATTCTCCATCCATCGATCTGAGTGGGCAGGTCAAGAGGTTGGGACTTTAGAGTTGAGTCCATTTACCTGGTGCTTAACCGTCCTGGTCTGGCTGTCAGGCTGTCTCCTGAGCCCAAAACTTCCTTCTCAAATACGATCTATAGCTACATTCACAGGCAGAAAATCTGATGGGATTACCATTCCAAACTCAAGAATTCCCTAGATAATCTCAGTTACTGATCCTTTTCCAAAGTTTATAACATTTTGCCCTGTAAGTTCAGCATTATCTAAGTAGATGGTTATTAGAACTTTCTACTGTCATGACACAGAACTAATGGCAATATTTGAATTACTCCATTGGATTAAATTTGAATATCCAAACATGGAAAAATAGCATTTTATTCAATAAACTTCATAGTACTCAAAGAGAAGTTGTTCCTAAATTCAGTTTTCTAACAAATGTCAGAGTAATAATTCAATAGCAGTAGCCTCATCAATCAAAATCAGGGTTCTATGAGGTCAAGACTGAGGTATTTTGGCAGCAAATGACATGCACATGGGTCCACAGATCATAACTTCCTGATCATGCTAGAGTCACTCTAGATAGATTATTAAAAGAATGGGGAAGGGGATGGGAATGGGGACAGGTGTCTAATCATGGCTCTAGAATGAGCTAATCAGCTTTGTCTTATCACCAGTGTGTCTTTTTAGTAAAAAGGAATGATTTAGTCATCTTCTGAAAGATGGTAAGATGGGAAACTTCTCCGGCATCCAAATGTTTATCAGATAATAAAAGCATTTGTTTTTCAGTTACTTTCCCATATGCACGCTCCCCTCCCCCTTCATAGATTTGCTGAAGCAGCAACAAGAAGTGTTCCTTAAGTCATACCAGGTAACAAATAAAGCATTGACACAGAGAAAGCAGACTGAAACCACAAAGTTAATTGAGACAATGTTTGTCAAAATGTGACCACTTCAGAATCATGTTTATGAAATGGTTTTCAAGTACCATCTGAAATCAACTAAGTCAATCAGAATTTCTGAGGAGGGATTCATGATAGCTATGTTTTTAGAAAATGGGCTTCAGGAAGTTAATCTTGCTGCGTCTAATGATACTAAAGTCTGAAAAGTATTAAGAGTAGACACTTTACCAAAAGGAGAAGGAAGCCCCTTTGGTGGAGCTGGTATTGAGAGTATTTAACTGGCCTTGGCAGGGAGAAGGGATTCAGGAAGAATTTGATGTTTGAACTGAGAAGAAACATTAATAGCGGATATCATTTTTAGCCAGGAAAAGGGGTCTTTCCTCACACATGCTTCAGAGCCTGAAAAGGCAATGTGTAAGTTATTAGAGATATCACCCTTGACTTTGTGCAAGTCTCCTTAAGGTCAAAGTAGTCAAAGGACACATGGGCTAGGAGAGGGCATAATGAGGTGTAAGGGAAGAAGGGGAAAAGGGTTAGGCTGATAGAAAATAAGATCCATTGCCTTTGTGGCCCATAAAGTGAATATCTAAGGAGTAGATGTGTACTGGGTTTATGTGACACTAATGCAAAAAGCCACAGAGAAAGAGTTCTGCAATAAATAGCAAGCATCAAAACAAAACAAAACAAAAACAAAGAAAAAAAGCAACTCTGCTCTTGCCAAGGCAAAAACCAGGTAAAATAATTTTGTTCAGAATAGTCATATATGGACTAAAATTAAAAATCTTCTCTTTGTTTTAAAAGCAGAAACTATAGCAGAGAAGCACATGTTTCTATATAACAATGTTATTGCCTATCATACAGACAAGGTGAATGTATATGAGGAGTTTAATTTTTCAGTGTGTATTAATAATTAACCTGCTCATTAGGTTTATTAGACAGGATTAGTCCCTAATTGGAGAAGAGCAACCGCGAGGCAAATTATTAAAATAATTGATGGAACTTTCTTTCTTGACTTTAAAAGATAAAGTTGGCAGCTCCAAATATTTATATGCCCAATATGAGAAAAGAATGGAGAGGTTTTGGTCTTAAAGAACTGTAAAGTGTGCCAGCTGTGATGCATTCAGGTCCAAAGTGGACTCTTTGAGTACTGAAGTATGGTTTTTTGTTTTTTTTTTAATTTTTTTTTTCAACGTTTTTTATTTATTTTTTTGGGACAGAGAGAGACAGAGCATGAACGGGGGAGGGGCAGAGAGAGAGGGAGACACAGAATCGGAAACAGGCTCCAGGCTCTGAGCCATCAGCCCAGAGCCTGACGTGGGGCTTGAACTCACGGACCGCGAGATCATGACCTGGCTGAAGTCGGACGCTTAACCGACTGCGCCACCCAGGCGCCCCTGAAGTATGGTTTAATACAGATATTGTGGAAAGAGAATTTTAAGCCTAGATATCTAGTGTTTCTCTGGTAGGAGGGGATGTTGACAATGAAGGAGCTATGCATGTGTGACAGTGGGAATATATGGGAAATCTTTGTACTTTCCTTCCAGTTTTTCTGTGAGCCTAAAACTGCTCTAAAAAACAAACAAACAAACTAATAAAGCCTTTAAAAAATAGGTATGTTTCTGTGTATTGACATAGCAAGTCTTCTCCAGCACATGAGGCCACCATATTGCTGGTCGTTACTGATGCCGTATTCGGTAAGAAGACCACAGCAGTGTGTCTATGTAGGAATACACATATGCAAATTGACTTTTTAAAACTACATCTGACATGGCTTTGATTTCTTAAGATTTTACAGATTTAATAAATAAATGAAGGCCTTTTAAAAAAATCCATACTTAAAATTTTATACTAGGAAGTTGAAGAATAAAGTTTGCCAAATATAAAAATAAGTGATATTAAAGACGATTGTATCTAATACTTTATCTTACTTTTTCAATCCCATTCCAAATATTACCAAATACTTTTAAAGACTTATGAACTATCTCTTTCTAGATTCTAGGATATCTTTGCTGATTTATGCCCTAGAATATTACAGATAAAAAAAATTAAAATAACTCTTTAAAAAAGGCCTGGCTCCATTGATTTTGTGGAGAGGCTCTTGCTTGGCTGAATTTAATTTAAATGTAGTCCTTTGTTATTGCTTCAAGAGGACGACAGTCATTTCTAACAAGCACAAATTATTCAGAGCATGACCCTAAATGCTGTATTTCAAATAGCAAAAGAAAACAAGCTACCCTCTAACCTACTTCACACTGCAGGAAGAGAAGCTGTGTGAAAGAGAGCTGCAAAAGGGCAACCTGACCCAGAGAGATTTACCCTCACCGGGGCCCTGCTCCCAGCTTTCGTGAGTCTCTGGATGGGCCAGTTGCACAAATACAAGAAGATCAGGCCAGCATCCTGGAAGGGGGGAGGGGGCCCGGTATCACCCTCCTTGGAGAGCTCTTTGCCAAGTTCTAGTTAACCCAGTTACAGTAAAGCCATTGTGGACTCTTTAGTGGAGCAAGTCTCAAATCTACATGGCATGCACGATTTTTTGATGGCCATGGCCACAGCCAGTAACTGCAATTTAGTGGCTTACACATTGTCATGAAAGGGGGCGGGCAAAGGCTCAAGAGCAGTGGATTTTACGGCAATAGGAAATAGGACACATTTTGTGCAGTCGCCAACTCCTTTGCATTTCTGAGGATGAAATGCCCCCTAGATCAAAGTGACAAAGTAGTTAGGATATTCACGGGACAGAAGACAAAAAGAGTTCATTCACTGCCAAAAAACAGCCTTCTGTTAAGTATTTAGAAGTTTAATAACAGTACTTACATGAGAAGCAGAATGCAGGAGGGTAACTTGAAAGTGTGCATAGCTTAACAGAAACTGGTCATTCTTCAGGAGAGCAGACAATCAGTGATTCACTAATTCACTCATCATACACATATGGGGCATGGAGCTAGGTATTATAAGGAGTATAAATATACTCCTATAAATAAAAGCTTCTACCTTTAAGGAGGCTGTAGACCTATGTAATAATTATAATATATTAATAGAATTATAATTAAATTACTCCTATTAATGAATTAAACCAGTATATATAATACATTGTATATAGTATCTATATTATTACATATAATACATATATTACATAGAACGCATTATCATATATAATATATATGCACAACCTGAGGTGTCAGGCCTATACAGCACTTGCAAAGTGGATGGACAAAAACTAATCTTCCAATTTTAGCTCAGCACCCTCCTTAAAGGGATAAAAGGAGTATGGTTAAAGAGGCAAGAAAAGAAACTTTTTTTTGGAGGGATTTGTTGGAATATTGTGCATTTGCCCCTCCACGTGCCCCCACTCTACTAATGAAGAAGTTGGGGAGTACTTCCTCCTTACTTGAGACCAAATGAAAGACATGTTAAGAGAAGCACCTGGGGAGATTGGTCTGTTTCCCTTTAGAGTTTTGGGGGAACAGGGTCTAAAGGAAGACATATTCTTGAAAAAAATCTCCAGACAAGAAGCTGCCAGAAGCTACCTATAGTATGTGATTTGTTCTCTGTATTGAGGGCAAATTGTGCTTCCCCTAATAGCAGGGACAAGGATGCATAAATATTTTCCAAGTACCACATGTGGTCCACAGCACGTGGGAAACAGCTGTTCTAGAGCAGTTAAGGTCTGTTACCTAAGAAGGCTGCCTAGAGGGACAATGAGTTTAAAGAAATGAAGGAGGATTAGGGAGTGGAAGATAAAGATGCCTTCTGCCTGCATCTGATGGAGATCAGCACACTTCATTCAGCAGTTATATTACATTAAGGTACAAAGTCTAAATCTCATTAAGATATTTGAAGATAAAGTGTTATGGGAGACAAAATTTTTGAGTCACCTAAGACTTGTTATTGTCTTGTGTCACCGCATAAAGGCTGGATCTAAAAAGGTTGTATCTATAAACCCAAGTGGTCAAAAGTGAAATTTTAAGTTATTATCCAGATATTTAGCTTGCAATACTCCAAGGTTTTAAAAACATAAAGAGTTTGGAAGTTTGGGAAACTATACTTTTTTATCTACATGCCTACCATATTAGATAGGACATGAATAAAAAATGCAGACTCAGACTCCGTCTAAATGTATTTGGTCCTTTAGCATATAAAGCCCTTAGAACAATGCCTTTTTAAAATGATTTTTTTAATGTTTATTTTTAAGAGAGAGAGAGAGACAGAGAGAGACAGAGCATGAGCAGGGGAGGGACAGAGAGAGGGGAGACACAGAGGCTGAAGCAAGCTCTAGGCTCTGAGCTGTCAGCACAGCCAACAGTTTGAAATCACAACCGCAAGATCATGACCTGAGCCAAAGTTGGACACTCAACTGACTGAGCCACCCAGGCGCCCCAAGCAATGCATTTTAAGAGAGAATCAAATAGGTAATTATGGAGTGTTTGCATCCTCTTTCGTGGAGGAGTTGAGATGGGGAGACATAGGAGAGACCAAGCCAATTTCTCCAGCCTTAGCCCTGCTACTTAGAAGGGGGAGGTTAGGACATTCAGAAAGCAAAGGACAAACCGTGCCTCCATACCCCAGCTTCCTTCCTCTTTTACCCCATTAAAATGTCCCCCTCCCCACTGCCTTCTTCTCAAACCCCTTGACTACTTAGCCAAACAGGCTATGGCCTTATGAGTCCTTTCAAGACTGAGGCCATGGTTCGCTGCAATTTACAGACAGCTAAAGTATAATCCAGAGATCCAGAGGTCATGTGCTCTATTACCCCTCTGTTCTAAGGTTTAGAGAAGTGGCCCACTTATCATAGTGTACAGGTTGGTGGCAGTCACAGAAGGAGAATCCTGATCTTCTGCTTCTCTAATAAGACTCTTTTGACTACAGTATCATAAATGGAAGATGCTCAGGAAGGAGTGTGGGGTCACATGCACAGACCCACACCACTGCCGTGCCCCATGCTACATGGTAGTTTGGGACCACAATTTCAAGCAATTTTATTTGGTGTTGGGCAGCAATCAAAGAAGAAGTAATTTGGAAACATCAAAGAAATTTACAAAACCACTTTATATACTATGAAGTTTTACCATGCGTTGTGAGGCACATGACCAATTAAATAAAATGGGAATGGCATGAAAATTCCATTAATGTTCATGTCATCTCTGCCTAGAAAAATCACAAGATTAAGGAAATTAAAAAAAAAAACCAACAAAACAACATTCCTCTAATCTCCAATCACCTGCAATTCTTAGTGTATGAACCTCTAAATCTTATGTTGTTATTGTCCAGTCTAGACAGATGTTTCAGGCAGAGGGCCATGGGGTTGTCCCTAGAGCCTGCACTAGAATTAATTTTGTTCTCTGCAGGGTTCCTGTTCCTATGTTGGTGCATAGGCCCATGTCTTTCTAGGAACCATTCTTAGATAACAATCAATTTCAGCCAAGTCTTCACTCTGCAATGTTCCAGTCTCACAGTGCCTGTAGACCTTCACAGAGGGTCCTTGCTATAAAAGCAAAAGGCTGAACAGAACTCACTGCTAAGAGTCTCCTACATTTGGAAGCACATTCTTTGATCTGATCACAGAGATAAAAACAAATATCTCAAACAAAACACCTAAGTCTCTCGTAAAAACTGTTCTTTCAATGGCAAACAAAAAGCAATTTTTTTCCATCATATAAATAAAAAAATATGTACTAATGAGACTTCCAGAATATTGGAAAGTAGGATTATGAATAGGTAATCACACTTTTGGGAGATTTACAGATTTCAACCAGTTCAGCCCCAGGGTATGATTATCTCATTAGTCCTGTACCCTCCAAACAAATATAGAATAGGTTGGGCGTAACCAATGAACAATGCTTTTTGCCAAAAACTTGTGAAGTACAAACTGTGGATTCAGTAGGGTATGTACCAGGCATTACCTAAGTGGATTTCATGCTTGTGAAAGGGGAGCAGCACCTGGCAGAGCAAGATCTCCAGGTTCAAAGCCGTTCACACATCTGCCACATGGCTAGCCTCCCAAACAAACTACATTGTCTTGCAACCATCCTGGGCCTCCCCCTCTCAGAGTACTCCATGTTCTTTCTATGCCACAATGAAACTACCTCTCCCTCGGGCTTGTTCCCTCAGCTGTCCCTGGAAATGAATTTATTTTCATCCACTGTTGCTCCTAGGAGGCACATGAGCAACGTGAGAGTCCCAGTGGCCCCTGGAAGTTTAAACCTACTGCGTTGGCTTCAATTAGATCCTACCCTAGAAGAGTTCTCGTGAAGACAGTGAGCTGGGAAGGGAACAGGCATTCTGCTTAAGAGGAATGCTCATTAAGCAAAAAGAGTGGAAAAAGAAGCAGCAACTGGTCAGAAGAACTGTTTCATCAATAATGGCTAACATCAGGGGCACCTGGGTGGCTCAGTCAGTGAAGTATCAGACTTAGTCTCAGGTCATGATCTCACAGTTGTTGAGTTCCAGCCCCACATGGGTCTCTCTGCTGTCAGCACAAAGCCTGCTTCAGATCCTCTGTCCCCCACCCCCTGCCCCTTCCCTGGTCATGCACATGTGCACAGTCTCTCTTTCTCTGCTAACATCGAATAAACCCCTACTATGTGCCAGGCACTATTCTAAGAGCCTTACCTGTATCAACTCCTCTAATTCTCTCAAAAATTTCATGGGATAGATGCTCCTAGAATCCCCATTTATAGAGTAGGAAACAGAAGTACAGAGAAATAAAGTCAATTGTTCAAGATTATAATGTTGGAACAGTCCTGCTCAATCATAGACAGTCCTGCTCAGTCATAATACAATTAACTGAACACTTGGTTGATTGTGTTAGTGTTAATTATGTGCCAGGAGCTATGCTTTATGAGTTCTATATGTTTTATCTCATTGAATCCCTACAACAACCTCATGAAGTAGGTACTAATATGATGCCCATTTATACATTGTCCTTATTTTACATCCAAAACTCAGGAATGTTAAGCAATGGATTGAAACCAAGGTTTGAATAAAGAGTTGGGTTTTTCCACTCACTATAGCCTCTACAAAGTTTTATCCAGCCAGTCCCTGGAGAAAGTGGATGGGATGCTTACAAGACATGGAGGGTCCTACTATTAGATGTGGTCAAGGAGGGGGCAGACATTTACTCAAATGAGGTAGCCTTTTAAGGTCATTTCTGTACTTCTATATACCTAGGGATACACATTTATATTCATTCACATTTGTTTTCATGTCTTTTTTGTATTCTTTTCCTATCTGGTTTCTATTGACTTACCCTGAGGTTGCAAACTACCCTTTCCTTTTCCTTTTTATTTTCTCACAATATCTGGGCCCCATCTTCAATAATTCTTGCTGCTGCTGCTGAAGTTTGGGATTATGAAGGCCCTGAAAAACAAGTCTGGATTGTCTTCTTATAAAACAGACATTTCCTTGCCTAGTGTTTGTGCCTAGAGCGAGGATCACATTGTTCAGACTTGTAACGGACTGGGTGCTCCTCAGACAGCAGCTCTACCACACCCAGGCATTACCTCAGGGGTATTTTCTTTCTTTTCAGCTCTGGGTCTATAGGGTGATGTTATGTTCTGGTACACTTGGAAATTTGTGACCAGTCACAGATTAATAATACAAAGTGATCCACATTGATGAAAAGTCCTTAAGTTATGAATCCATTATTGTACTGGAGTCAGTTTCTCCAAGAAAGAGGATATCATAACATGTATAATAATTATTACTTAGTATGTATTAAGCACTTACTATGTGCCACTCTACCAACCACCTTACACTTATCATCTTTTTTTTTTTTAATTTTTTTTTTCAACGTTTATTTATTTTTGGGACAGAGAGAGACAGAGCATGAACGGGGGAGGGGCAGAGAGAGAGGGAGACACAGAATCGGAAACAGGCTCCAGGCTCTGAGCCATCAGCCCAGAGCCTGACGCGGGGCTCGAACTCACGGGCCGCGAGATCGTGACCTGGCTGAAGTCGGATGCTTAACCGACTGCGCCACCCAGGCGCCCCTTATCATCTTGATTAATCCTCACACACAAAAGAAAATTAAAATACGTACTAAGATCCATCACCTAGTTACAGGTAAGGAAACTGAGGCTTTTAAAGATAAAATGGCTACCCAGGGTCATACAGTTGTGAGAAATGAAAATAGTATTTTAAAACAACCACTGGGCTTTGGGAAGCCTGTGTTCTTGACCACTACCTAACATGGCCTCCCACCTTCCCAATATAGTCTATCAACACAGCATCCCAAAGTTGTGCCAACACAAAAGCATTTATGGTGCCACCTACTAGAGCTTCTGTGAGGGACATCTGTGTGGATGTAAGTTATCGCTTGAGCTAAGTTGCTGCCACCTTGACTACAAGTTCAAAATGGCCTTCACTCAGCGAGACACTTACTGGGGATGTTCTTACTGTACTTCCAAATATCATCAAATCTGCACAGTGGATTTAAATTCAGAGTATAAGTCTTGAAGCCCATCTTCCTCTTCCCTTATATGCTTGCTTATTGGTGTGCAATCATACTCAGAAGTATAGTTTGAAGAACTGGAGGTAGGATCGTGTATGTACCATAAAGACCCTACTTTATGACACACAAATTTCTTTGTTGCAGTTACCGTTTGGGAGAGGGGATTTGATTTCACTTTTTGCCATTAAGGCTTATCTTTTTAAGGTACTTAACTTCAAAAATGGCAAAATAATTAATTTTGGCCACATGCTTCTTATAAAATAGTTTTACAGTATAGTTTGTAGCACAGCTACCCTAAAACCATGGATGTAAAGGAAAAAAAATCATATATAAAAGGACATCAATTAGAGGGAACTTTAAACGAAATAAATAAAACGTTAAGACTATATGGGGCAATGGGTAGCTCAGTTGGTTAAGTGTCTTACTCTTGGTTTCAACTCAGGTCCTGATCTCATGGTTCATGAGATCAAGTGCAGAGCCTGCTTGGGATTCTTTCTCTCCCTCTCTCCCCACTCCTCCCCAGCTTGCGTGCAAGGACTCTCTCTCTCACTGTCAAAATAAATAACTAAACATAAAAAAAAAAAAAAACTTTAAGACTATGGAGACAGATCTAGCTAACTAAAGATATAGGGAATCCAGATTCTAGATGGACTTGAAACAACAATATTGTGGAAGTTTTACTCTAAAACTTCCTTAGAAATGAGCTATCCCAGTGCCCTCTCTTCCAGGTGAGAAAAGATAAGGCCTGTAGTTTTGGGGTGCCTCATCTGGGATGACATAGGTAGTCAGGAGCTGAAGCAGAGCCACATTGTATAGTTCTTTCTCCGGTTTGTCACTTTTCCTTGCCATTTGCAGTTTTGTTTTCTATTTAGTATTATCCCTGACCTTCTTTCCTCACCTTCTTTACCCAATGATATTTTTTATAGAAGAGCTTTCTGCCCCATTCAGGAAGAGATCTACATTCAATTTCCACCTCTTACACTAACTCACTGTGGACAAATCATTTGCCGTGGTGCGGGCCCATTGCTGTAACTTCACACTCTATTTCTCCCTATCCTCTCTTTCCATCTCTCTCTCCTTCTCCTCCTCTTTCCCTCTTTCTCTATCATTGATCCCAAAACGAAAGCAATGACTGCACCTGAGAGCACAGGCAGCATTAACAGAGACAACGGACTCTGAATTTTACAATTTGGAAAGCCTTTATATCTCAACCAATTACTTTTTTAAGGACCTGGAAGCTACAAGCAAGTGATGTAACATGTTCTCTTGATGACAAGCCAAAGACAAGATTACATATTGGTCTTTCTCATGGACATTCAGCCAGAAGTCAAACATTACCTTCCCCTTTTACTATGGTGAAATAAAATATTTGTGTCAGATGGTTCCAATGTATTTCATCACCCTAGTTTTTCTTTGATAGGAACTATTATGTCAGAACAGATCAATGGTGTTCATCAACTGATGTCAGGGTTCTGAGTAGCCAACACCAGATACTGTTCTAGAAGCTTCTCTAGCCTTCTTCACATAGCAGAGGGAGCCGAGGGCACTGCTCTTCAAATGCCAGTGAGGAGAAATAAGTCTTTGCACCTTATGCAGGCATCAGGAATCTTCTCATACTGTCTCATGCAGTGTCCCTAACTGCCACTGGACATGGTACAGAGACAGGTGCCAGCTGGCACCTTACCTGCTGGCTGGCTCTCCAAAACAGGTTCAACTCATTAAATCAAAGTTAATTGCCAAGCCAAGATTGTCCTGACCCTGCATCAGAAAAGGTTGAAACCCTGCCACTGAAAGGTGGTGGCAGGGAACGTGGGGAGGAGGTTCTGGGTACAAAGATTCTGGCTGAGCAGCTGCATCTTCTTTTCAATAGCTACCTCTTACTAGATCATGTTATGGTTGAATTCTGTCCATCCAAAAATCATATGTTGAAATCTTAACTCCCAAATACCCCAGAGAGAGTACCCTTATTTGGAAATAGGGTTGTCGCAGATGTTATTAGTTCAGATGAGGTCATCCTGGAGTAGGGTGGGCCCCAATCCAGTGACTGGTGTCCTTATAAGAAGACACAGCTTCACAGAGATAATACCATTTGAACATGAAAGTGGAGCTCAGGGAGATGCTTATACAAGCCAAGGGATGCCAAAGATTGCCAAGGTCCACCAGAAGTGAGGAGAGAGTCATGGAATAAATTCCCTTCATAGTCCTCTGAAGTAACCAACCCTGCCAACACCTTGATCTTGGACTTCAAGGCTCCAGAACTGTGAGACAATAGATTTATCACACCCAGTCTGTGATAATTGTTAGGATAATGCTAGAAAAACGGCTACATACCATATTTCCAAAATTGTGAGAAACTTAATATAAAGCACTAACAATCTATATATTCCAGCAACAGGTTGCTAGACTAGAAGGTATAATTCACTATAGTTAATATTTTTCCATATTGCATGACACATGCTCTATTTCCACCCAACAAACACCGTCATCTAAATGTCTCAAAATAAACTGAAACAACAAACCAAAAAATGAACTCATTAATGAAACTTAGATCTTTCTGCATAATCCTTTCTAAAGCAGAGTAGCATTCCCAGCGTGTACTTAACATCAGCTAAGGACTGGTACACTTGAGATCTATATTCTTTTCTTCCCAACAACAAATATTATTGTGTGACTGCTCTGCCAGGCACACTGAGAGGCACCTGAAACCAAATGGTCTCAACAGTAAAATAGGTAGCTATTGTCTTCCCAGTGGCCCATGTTCAGTGAGGAAGATAGATATTGATCGAATAGTCATTCAAATATGTGAGAACTATTAACTGTGACAAGTACAATGAAGGGGAAGCATCACCACATTCTGTAGACAGGCACTTTGCCTGTGGACCTGTGGACAGGCAGAGCAAGACTTAATCTGTATTCTATGTGAAAGCTGCAATACTATGAGTTTTCTCCCATCAAAAGAGAATACTGAATATTACATTCAGGGGCCCAAACCACCTGCCAAAAATAATCATCTTAATAAGAAACATAGGCCCCAAAAGAAGGAGGGAATAGGTGTTGAAATTGGTAAAGAAAAGAATCAAAGAGGCAAATGAGAACTGGAGAAAAATAGGATAACTCAAGACAAGATGCTGACATTGATTACATACCCCCCACCACCACTATCACCACCCAGGATTCCAGAATAAGAGAGTGAAGACATATGCACGGAGCTATGAGCATGGCAGTGGTGAATGGCATGTAGTCGGGCATGAGATTTTGTGCAATTGAAAGGATATTACCCAAATAAAAGCCTACCTTTGTTTGTAGCTCTGTCCTTTTAAACTGGAACATCATGGTTCAGCATGCTTCTTGCTCCATGCAATTGTGAGCCCTTTAGCCCGCTGCCAAACGACGTAGCTGGTCACCAAAGAAGCTGCTGAATGCTACTGAAAAGGGGGAAGAAAATCCATTGAACTAGTCCTGAACATTGCAAAAGCAGCTGCCTCTCCCAATTACTTTGTCAAGTCCCATTTTAATTATAACTCTCATCACATGTAAGGTTGTCCCATGGGTGGGGATAGAGCCAGGATCCTTGAAGTACCAACATGCACAGCCATCCATCAGGCCACTATGGACAGGTCTGCAACTGCTGCATTGCTTGCCCTTGGTGGAATTTGACAAGACAGGCTGCTTCCTTGGCATTTATATTACACTTATCAAGTATTATATTTACGCCTCTTGACTGTTGGTGGTAACCGACTTGGATAATCAACTTTGAGATCTCCCAAGCAATGTATGCATAACTGATTTGAAAATACTTTGAAAATGATAAATACATCACTGTATGAAAACATAAATCTGTCTGTTTTCCAAAATAACTAGCTGGAGCCTGGGTTGATGAGCAAATAATATCACTGTGACAAAGAAGTCCATCATGAAACAGAAATAAGCTTGCTTGCCAGCATAAAACTCCTCTATGACCCTTGATTTGTCCTTATCTGCTTGAGTTACATAATTCAGAAGCTGGGCTGTGATAGTTGGAGATGTCAAATCATCTTTAGGTAACTAGTTGCAACACTAGAATGCCCAGGTGAACAATGTGAGATGAAAACTATGTAATTTGAATGCTACTGTATTAGACAGTAAGACTTCAGCATGTCTGGCACATTTAGCAACATATTTGAAAACAAGTGCAGAAAAATTGGCTCAAAAGAGGAAAAAGATAGAAATGGATGGAAAGTGGAAAGAAAAGTGGAATGTTCTCAGAATGGGAATTGGTGCCTAATTAGAGCAATGGTTCTCTAAGTATGGTCCTGGGACCAGCAGCATGTCACATCTGGGAACTATTTAGAAAGTCAAATTCTCCAGAGTCAGAAACTCTGGGGTGGGGGCATTTGCTCAGCAATCCACAGTTAAGCAAGCCTCCCAGGGATCCAGATGCATGTTCACATTTGAGAACCACTGAGTTAGGGCATGAAGACCAAAGCACAGGGATGAGAAAAGCAAGACAGAGCAAACCATCTTCCCCAAAGGAGGATTATCAGGGCTGAACTTCAAGGTCTTCAGGGGAAGAAACTCTAATTCTGGAGTCTGGAAATTATTAGAGGGTCTAAGAATCAAAACAATGATGATAAAGAGATGAAGAAAGTCATTAAAGAAGACTGTTAAATGCTTCTTCAACTGAATGGGTGACAGACCTGATCTGTGACATTCACAGAATTCCTACAAGTTCCCTACAAACAGTATTTTCATCCCCAGATTCTTAAGTGACTGAAATCAGCCTTAAGCCCAGGCAGCTGAAGTTTTTGTGGTCTGGCAAGTATCTGGTATGACTGCCTTCACCTGAATCTGAGCTTTTCCTTCTGAATCGTTCACTGAGTGAGAAGAATTTGAAAGGAATTAGTAAAAAACATTCTTTGAGGTTGGAAAAATACAATCTATCGTAATCATAAAATGGCTAGGTTGGTACAAGCAAATGACATACAGATAAGAAACACAGACTATTTTTTATTCTACACGGTAGAGTCTTAATTATTATATATACCTAGGGAAATTCTTAGCAGTGGTCACTGGTCAAAAGTAATGTGGAAAGGATCAAAAATCCAGGAAAGGAAAAATGTGCTACAATAAAAGTGTAGAATTAATGTGGTTTGTTCAACCTAAAGGTAAATGCCAGAGATATTTCTTTACTCTCCTCACCCTTCCAAATGTTGCAGGGAACTCAGCTCTGAGATATTAACCAGAGTTTTGTGAGAATGGAAGTTTCCTTTTCTTTTAAACTCTTTCATTTAGCATATACCAAAAAGATACTCATGTGCTTAAAGGCAGCATCCAGTTGCTAGTTTCATTCCCCCAAGCTAGCAAAGTAAATGTGTATTTTGGCAAAAGTCCTAACTAGTACTCAAAGCTGGACACATCAGCCATGTCTGAGAAACATTCTATTCAGTGTTTCCCTATAATAACAGGTGATGCAAGACTAATTTTGAAAACACTAGGAATATTCTAATAAAATAAATTTTTATTTAATAATACAATTTTATTTTTATTTAAAATTTTATTTAATAATAAAATAAAATTTTATTTAATAAAATACATTTACTTTATCTAAAATAAATTTTTTGCTATGCCCAACTTTTTTCAAATAGGACTGTGAGCTTCGTGTCTCTAACACAAATTGACATTTCAGAAGATCCTTTAAAAAGGATACCCAAAAGTGTTAGCTTCAGAGCCATCAAATCAATTTAATTTCGGTTTATAGAAATTACTTCACTGAAAAACTAGCATTTGCTCATTCATATCCAACTCTATGAGTACAGATCCTGAATTCAATTTTCTCTACTAAATTCTTCTCTTTTTTTTGCACAGCCAGAGGAGCAGCCTATAGGCATATCTCTGCCAAAACTTTTGAGGGCACTAGGAAGTACAAAAATAGTAATTTAATATTTTCCACCTGTAGCTATAACTCTTCTTTAGTACTTACTGGTCTCATGCTGGCAAGACTAATGTAATGCTTTTGACACACCTGAATCTTATAACTTTGCCTACTGTCTTTTACTAGCCACTAAGAATAGCCTTAATTGTTTGTCTTTTGCTTTAAGACAATGCAATTTTAGTCTGGGAGTCTTATCAATCCTACAGATCATCAACCCAAACTCAAGTTTGGTTTGTTCACCAGTCTTCAAAACTGAGTTGGAAAGGAAACTAGTTCAGACCTCATGATGGCTACTAATGGGAAGAACTACTCTTAGAAGCACCAGCCTAGAGGGTTGCTCAAAGGAATTCAAAAGTTTGGCTGAGGCTAAATTTCCTTTGGGACTTAAAGGGCTGACCGGTTATTTGAGCTGATACATAGCCAGCTTTACTGTGATCTGTTCCTTATTCTCCCTAGGCAAGTAGCTTTGTATGAGGTTAAGGAAGCCAAATACCTTAAAGGACTCAGGTATCCAATGTATCAAAACTTGCCCTCCCTCCCACACGTGCACTAGCTCTCGCTCTCTCTCTCTTCCCCTCCCCCACCCCCACAGGTTTAGGAACCCAGATTCCTGGAGTGGAGTGTTTTTAACCTCAGAAGCACAGTACTCTCTTGTTTCCCTTCTTTTCATGACCATCTAAATAGGGGTTAACACTGATTGGAGCCATGTGGATTGCTGTGCCTCAGGTTTCGTCTATGTATAAATCTTACTTCCTATTCTTCACATTCCCCTAAATTTTCACTTATACCATGTACATGATATATGTCAAACCTCACTACAATAGAAACCTTTGAAAGACAGACATTTCCAAACTCCTCAGCCATGATCATCTTTTTTTTTTTTTTTTTCTATGCAATGCTATAGTTTTCCCTTATAACAAAATTATCTAGACTGTCCTTGGGAGTTAGTCTTAAAAAAATTGATAACTATAAGTAAACATAAATAATAGAAGAAACCAAACCTTGCCATTGGCAGAGCACTGGTTTTCTTAACATCATTCCACAAAATCTGATGATTTACTGATTTACTTGGAAACACAGTGTACAAGAATGTTTTCACATACAACTCATTTGCCCTCCATAGTATCTCCTGGTTCTATCCCTAGTTTATATGTTATTCAGTCTCCCTGGTATAAAATGAGGCAGTTGGCCTGTATAGTCACTCAACTCCTTTTCAAGCCCTCAAAGTTTTTGACTATCTTCTAAGAGGCTCAAAGATTCATATTTTTTCAGTATATTTCATTTACTTTCCCTACCAAGTCCAAATTACCCCACTTAATTAAACTCCATACTATCTCCTGGTTCCATCTCTAGTTTATATAAAGTCTTTGGTCTCCCTGGTATAAAATGAATCGGTTGGCCTGTATGGTCACTAAATTCCTTTTTAAGCCCTCAAAGTCTCTGACTATCCTTCTAAGAGCCTCAAAGATTCAACTTTTTTCAGTATATTTCATGGGCTTTCCCTACCAAGTCCAAACTACGCAACTTAATTAAATTCAGGTCAATATATTCCTTTACTCATTTAACAAATATATAGTGAACATCTATGTTCCAGGCATACTGCTAGACACTGCCCTTAAGAACATCATAGTCTAAAATTTTTATTTATTTCATATTTGGTAGATATTTTTTGAAAGGCTACATATGCTCTTATATAGTACATCATCCATTTTTTGTGTGTCTGTATAGAATTGCTCAACTTGGTCTAGCACTGTTGAGACTACAGACATTTTCAAATTCAGGAAAATATTTTATCAATTTTGGCCCTATTAGACAAAGAACTTAAGAGATGATCTATACATTAAGTACGAAACAAAACAATAGTTTATCCAAACAAATTAACGAAATACTATAGATATTTTTTTCCTAAAATTTCCAAGCAAGGTAGAAATCAATCTTTCCAATCCCTGATTGTGAAGACACTTGGAATGACATTCAAATGAGATTTGAGGACTATATTTCCTAGTATGCTATTTCTAATTCTTAACCATTACCAATTATTACTTGAATCTGTACATAAATCCAGTATAAAGTTATATCAACTAGGCAAATAAATTCAAATTTTATTCTGATAACATTTTTATTAAATTCTAGTAGACTTCAAAGTCCACTAGTTAGTTTGAGACTTTAAGGGCTGTGAAGCCATGTAAAGTAAGCCTATGAGATAACTTATCAGCATTCCTAAGCATGCCAGAATATTATCTTCCCACTGTTCTTCATCCTGTATCTTAGGAAACATAGAGCTGTTCATAGATATAGGAATTTTAACTGAACCATATTTGAGAAACCCTAGATAAATCACCATGCTTCTGAATTATCTCCCTAACTGACAAAAAATTATCTGAATGGCTCCATTGAAGGTGCCTTCTTTTGGGTTCAGACACTGTGTCCTAAAGAGTGGTCTGGTTACATTAATTATTCCTATTCATTAATGCTTAGTCTATTCCAGACACTGTGATAAGTGCTTTACGCACTTATTCCCCAAAACAGCGCTCTAAAATAAGTAATATCTTTTTTCTCCCAGAAGTAAGTAAAGTTAGGATGGTCACCTAACAAATAGTGGAGCAAGCATTTGGTCCCTACACTCTTCCACTATGTCACCTTGGGACACTGTATTAAGCCATCATTTTTCTTGGTCCATCAAGAATTTTATTATATTATTCTTATATATGGCTGAAAATAGTGAGAGAAATATTTTCAAAAGCAGGGAAGAAAACCAAATGATTCATCTGGGCAATGGGGTGTTTCTCAGGGTGATAATAGAAATGGTCTCTCTAGTGAAGAGTGGTAGAAAAAGATACACAAGGATGCAAAATTTGGAGGAAATAAATACAGTAATAATTATTATAGCTAGTATTCACCAAGTACTTACCATGCATATCTCCTGTACTAAGTGCCACACATATCTTAACTGATTTAAACTCCCAAGATCAGATAAAGATCTCAAATTTGGAGAAATCTCAAAGAAACACGGAGACAGGAACAATAAAATATACCAAACTAATTGTGTCTGCTTCAAAGACATTCCTTTGCATAGATAGCTACTTTGAAAGCAACCACGTAGCTATCTGGACACATCACACTTTTCTAATCAAGGACCTACAATCTTCAAAAAAGTATATAACAAAGGAGACAGATCGAGGCCTAACACAGCCTAAACTTTATGACATTTGGGGGCCCTTCTTTAAGAAAAAGAATACAAAATTCATTGTGAAAGTACACAGTGGTTACAACTGATTGTTATTATATAATCTTCTGTTTTCAAATTTTACACAAACATGATTTCGTTGTTAGAGTTCTTTGCTAGAGACTTGGAAGGGGATCGTGCAGGGGTCTTAAAGCTTGAGCTTCACATGATTCACGGGACACCTGTCTATGACAATGAACAAGAGTGAAGTGAATACACTAAGCAGGATGTTAAATCATCAATGCAGTTGCAATTTGAAGGTATCTTTCAAATTAACCACCAACAGTCCAACTATTTAACTAAAAGAACTTTATAACTGCAAGATCTGAGGAACTGAAATAAATGTTGCAACTGATCATCCAACTGGAGACTGAGGCACATGCAATCAGGTTCAAAAGTGAGGCTAAAGGTACTTGCCTGGCAGGATGACAGAGTGGCATATTGTTACACTCCTTAAATCTCTTCTGGGAAGCAGCAACCACCTCTCCCTCTTGAATGTGTCAAAACACATCAGAGCATTAGAAAACAACTCAGACATTTACCACATTTCCATTCTTGTATATTGACCCAAGGGATAGGGAGCGGCAAGTCTTGGTGAGGCAGTGAGCATCCTGTTACACATAATCTGCCCAAGAGAACAGAATTCATTTCTTGAATTGCTATCACACCCTAGGCCCCTTTGTTTCTCAATAATAGATGGACTCATTTTTCTTTCCACCTTGTAAAATCCACTTAGAAGGAATTTAATGCAGCCAGAGAGCATTAAAAAATTCCTTAGTGGGACCACCCATTAATAAACTTACCCTAGAGAGATAAAGAATAATGAAGTATAGATACAAGAATCAAAGGGACCAGGTGAACAGGATCCTAATGGCTTTCATAGAGAATGATCTAATAAAATGAACTGGCATGGTTTTCCTTTCAAAAGCAATCTTGAAATGAAAGAAAAATATCTTATGCAGAGTGAAGCATACAATTTTAGATGATGGACAGAGACTGACTTCCTTATTTGCACCCTTAGATTTTTCTGAAGGCTGAAGAGATTGAACCCTTCCCTGCTGTTTGTTTGATTTGGTCTGAGTTGAAGCCAAGAGATGTGGTGATGGAAGTTTGGAAAAACAATTAAAAAGAAATGTATGCAGTGGTTTTTCTGGGATCCTAATTAACTGACCCATTTCTAGGTAACATTAGGGAAGTTGTGGGCAGTGATTATTATCTCTTTAAAGTCCTAATTAAAATGTCAAACTGTAAGGTAGAATGTCTTCAAAGCTGCATGTAATTTGATTGTGTTGGCTTATTGGAAAAATGGCCTTGGAAATACAAATAAACCAGCCACTAAAAAGATCCCAGAAGTCCAGGCTTTATTCCAGAAGTATAATCTGTTGAACCAATAGCATTTTATAACTAACCACTCACCAAGTGGTAGACATCCAAATGTCAAAGCCAGTTTCATAACATGGTAACACATAACATGCTGCAGAACGCCTTGCCATAGAATACTTGGTTTGAAAAAGGTTTTGGCATTAGTTTACCTATAAAGGCTTATCACCCAGCTTTAAATGTTCTCATTTGATGAGCTTCAGAAATGGCTGGCATCCTACCCACTCTCTAAATTAGTCTGCTAGAGCTTTGGATCTCTAAAAAAATTCCTGCATCCTATGACATACTTCTGCTACAGTCAAGTATCGAAATCTCAGGCAGAAAGAAATTCCTTTCACATTCATCCATGAGCATTAGTAAAGCTGTGCTTCCCTTAAGAAGGTGATATAGTTATGACACCTTGGGATGCAAGTAAAAAAAAAAAAGCCAATCAAAAAATGGCTCAAACAATAAAGACATCTGTTGTGTAACAAGTACAACATTTGATTCATACGGCATCACGATGAGATCAACAATGATGAACTTTCTTTCCATTTTTCCACACTGTCACTTTCAGTGTGCCAGCTACTCCCCTCATTGTCACACTTGGGTTGGATGAGCTCTAGGCATCACTTACTCATACAATAACTTCCAAGGGAGAGGAACAGGGGCGTTGCCTCCCATGCATCTCTTTTTGACTTTTCCTAGACACCCCTCACCAGTTTGCCATCTCATTTCATTGCCCATAATTGCATCACATGCCAATGTTGTCAAAGGGAGTCACATGACAGGATTAGCTTAAACAAGACTCATCTCCCACCCCCATCACTAATAGAGACCCAGTCTCCCCTGACATACATATCATACGATACTGTAAAAACAAATCATAATTCTATTTGCAAAGGAGAAAATGGAACAGTGGCTGCTGCTTAAGCAATCAACAGTGTCCACCCCAGTAAATGACATGTCTACTATACCACTGTCGGGAGGGTCTGAAAACGGAGTTCCTTTTCTAGTGGTGGGCAGATTTGAACTGATATGTCACTCACATTCTCTCTTCTATCTCCACTTGTGGCAGCATTTATATAAAATATCTAGCTGAGAGTGGTGCCTAGGTCACTCAGTTCATTAAGCATCCAACTCTTGATTTTGGCTCAGGTCATGATCTCATGGTTCCTGAGATCAAGCCCCGTATAGGGCTCTGCACTGACAGCATGGAGCCTGCTTGGGATTCTCTTTCTCTTTGCTTCTCCCCTGCTCACTCTCGTGCTCTCTCTCTCTCGCTCTCTCTCTCTCTCTCAAAATAAATAGACATTTAGCAAATATATCTAGGTGAGAACTTTGGCCACCAATAAGAGCAAAAACCACTTCTACCTTGGAATTCATCAATTCATTCACTTGTTTATTCACAAATATATACTGAGCATGACTGGGTGGGGGGCCCTATGTTAGAGATACAACAAGTCCAACATGGTCTCTAATAACAGAAAGTTTATAATCTAGTGGGGAAAATACATAAATATAAATAGGCAGTGTAGTATCATAGTTCTTTAATGGGGAATGTGCAGTACAGGAAATTACATAAGTAGTATATTTTTTATAGTAAAAGTCCAGGATACTATATAGGTGCACACAGAAGATGTACCTCATCGCATCTCCTAGAGAAGATATTCCTGGGGTAAAAAATGGAGAATGATACTAGGAGGAGTTGTAAGTAGAAAGAGTTAAAAGATGATTAAATGAGCCTTATAGCTTTGGCCCTCATCTAATTAATTTTGACTTATTCAGTTAACTTCTCAAGAATATGTATACGACTAAAACAGAGATTCTTAGTTTGGGATACATGGATGTCATTCAGAAGATTATTGAACTTAGAGAAGAAAATACATATCTTTATTTTTATTAACCTCTAACTGAAACTCAGCACTTCCTTCAATAATATATATGGGCAAAAAATCACAGTAGTGTTACCGTTATCATCAATTACTTTGTCAACAACAGAAATAACAGATATTTCATATTACATTACAGTTGATGCAGATATCTCAAGAAAGTGTTCAAAATTATGGCATTTATAAGCCCTACTGCCAGATTTTTTCTTTAAAGCATTCATTGTTTAAAAACATGTATAACATTTTGATTACTGTATTTCAATATTAGCTTCCTTTTGGTTCTCTATATTTTATTTTGTGCATCCAAAAGCAGTAGTCCAAGAGGGGTTCATAGATTTCACCAGACTAATAGGGGTGCATTTCTTCCCAAGTCAGACTCCGTGCTCATACATGAGAGACTTGAAAATATTAAGCATTTAACTTTTGTTTTAATTGTACACCCTGCCCAGCTGAACTTTTGTATTTGATGTTCAGCAATGTTAGCTCTGTGGCTACAAAAAATAAAATATTCTTTTAGAGCTGCAGAAGTCTTTGGGTGTCTGGATTTGTCATTTTCTTTCTGTATGAGCAATCCAAAATCCATTCCACACCTAAGTCCTTATTATCATCATTGCTGTTCTAATGGCGAAGTTCAGCAGCTTCTTAGGCACTTTCTTTAGTAGATCCTTTATCACAATCAATCACAGATGATTATTTAATTAAACAAGATGCTACTGCATGCTGTGGACTACTAGCATCTAACTTCGTCATTGTGCTCAAGCACAAGAATATGACCAAAGCAATCCCCAAATCCCCATTTTGGAGTGTCCACTTCCTTAGACCACTTGTGGAACCAGTTGTTTTTTTTTTTTTAATCATTCAAGGTCCAAGCAGAAAACAGAACCCTTTGTGTTATTTGTTTTTTTGGGTTTTTAAAAAAAGCTTATTGATTTTGAGAGAGAGAGAGAGAGAGAGAGAGAGAGAGAGAGAGAATGAGTGCATGTGTGGGGAAGGGAAAGACAGAGTGAGAGAGAGAATCTCAAGCAGGGGCTAGATCGCATGACCATGAGATCATGACCTGAGCCTAAATCAAGACTGGGACACTTAATCAACTTAGCCACCCAGGTGCCCCCATTTGTGTTATTTGAACAGAGAAAATTTAATATGAAGTTTTTAAATTTAGTGTAAATTTATTAACTAAAAAGGCAAGAATAGAAGATTGAGGCAGAGTTCAGTGAATTTTTTGTATAAAGGACCACATAATCAGCATTTTAATACAGCCAAGTAGTCTCCATCACAAGAATTCATCTCTTCTGTTGTAGAACTAAAGCAATGGGGCCCTTGGATGGCTCAGTTGGTTAAGGGTCAGACTCCTGATTTCAGCTCAGGTCATGATGTCACTGTCATGAGACCCAGTCCCACCTTAAGCCCCTCATTGGGCTCTGCTCTGGGCATGGAAAAGAGAAGAGAGAGAGAGAGAGAAAGAACACCGAAACAGCAGTAGATAATGTATGTGTATTTGCCTACCACTGCACTAAAATATCATGGAGGTATCAATTGCAGGAGGCACCCACACTCCTTGACCTGGGAAAACAAAGGGAAGAGGTTGGAACTTTTTAAACTTAGAGGAAAGACCTTGTGGAGCTGAAATGCAGACTCCTGGGAAGGGAGTGCTAGCTGGGGCTGAGGTCTCTGAGGTGGTGCTATAACCCAACTCTACAACTGTTAAAAGCTACAGAATGAATCCAGCTGTTGTTGTGCAAGTATACAGCTGATTCTAAGGGAATAAGTATTGCACAGTAATAGGAAGCAGGCAGGAAACAAACAGGAAGCCCATACAAAACCAACAAGAAGAAGAAAATCCTCCCTTCTCTGTCCCCCAGTCTTGTCCTCTATCTCTAGTGCCCCCATTGGCATAGCCTTGCAGGGATCCAGGTGGCCATTCTGAAATGTGGTTGGCAAAGTCTTTTCCACGGTATCACAAAGTGGAATTTAGAAGAGTGAGCTTGCAGCTAAGAAGCTGTTGCTTTATCACTGGCACAGACATGGTTCATAAGCTTCACCAAACTACTAAAGGATATACAGCACATGAAAATAAGTTAAGAATGAACGGGCTCAACTTTTTCATGGACTCTGATTACTGAATAAGCCCAATAAGTAGTCTGCATGAATTGTTTACTTCAGCAAACATTCATTTTTACCATGCCCTAGATGAGTATTGAAAAGTATCATCTCCCTTGTTACCAGTTTGAAAGAAGATAAAGAACTTTAACTGATCAGTAAAGGCAATGACCCCATTTAGGTCACTTTTAAAAAAGAAAGGGCCACTAATGCTGAAGCAGGTTCTCCTGCTATTATTATCACTGCTTCTGGGCATATGCAGATGGTTCCATAATCTCTTCAAAACCTACTGGGAAATTAAAAGGAATATTAAATCAATCTAACATTTTTAATAAAATAGTAATGTTTTTTAATGGAGTCCTTCATTGCTATGGGTGGCAGAAATGGACTGGAGACAGAGGAGATGATAATTAGTAGGCTATTTTATTTATGGAAACTAGTCCCTGGTCAAAAGGACCACACATTCTCCTTGGATAATTTCAACTGTTAAAAACCACAGGGATTCTGAGGAATAAAAAAATAAGAATAAAGCACATTCCAGGTTAATATATCATAGTTGGAGGGTTCATCAAATATTCCAGGTTCTATTTTTCCCTAGATGCTTATACCAAACAATACAAGGGACCATATAATATTTGGAATTTTTTCCCTTCTATCCCTCCCATTCTAAGTCTTTGAAAAGAAATAAAGCCCTTGCACAATTATATTGTCTTCTTTGGAAAGTCTGACTAGTACCCTTCAACTCTTGATCACTTCTCTATACTCTGTATCCTTATGACACTTTCAACACGGCTTCCTCAGTTAATAAGCACATGTTATGTATTAACTGCTTGAAGCCCAACATTGCCTGAGGTACCATAGGATTTTCAGAATGACTTCCATTGTCAAACTGTTTACTATATGGTACAGAAAGCAGAATGGAAACACATGAAACTATTGGACTCACCAGAAAGTGAAATGAGGTAATTTCTTTCCAGCATCCTAGTTCATAGACTCATCCCTGGCAAACAGAAAAGAAAACAAACATTCATGAACTGAAGTATGTAGCCTACAGTTTTAAGTTAAAATTAGGATTTAGACTGGACCTTGAAGGGTCAATAGAATATAAACCAAGGGGAGTGGGGCCAAGGAAATAGCTGAGCAAAAGCACAGAAGCAAAAATAAAAATTCTGACTTAGGTGAGGCAAGGGCTAAATATCTGGAGGAAAAAAAAAACCTGTGAAATAAGATTCATAACAGTTTATGGAAATACTTGAAAAATGATTAGTAAAGTATGAACTTGAAGCAGGAACGTCAAGTTTGCAGGATCAGACAAGCTGCAAGTGGGGTTTTGAAAAGATTGATCATTAGTATAAAGAACAGTTAGGCAAGAGGAGGGCAGGCCTTGAAAGGGTTGCCAAATAGGGGTCTAGTACAGTGGCCCAGGCAGAGGTAGGTAGTAGTCCTACTTGAGCAGCAGCAGGAGAGGAAAGAGAAAGACTCTCAGACTATGGGTATTGATGTCACCATGGAAGCTACACACCAATAGTTTATCACTTTGGCAAGGTCTTTCTCAGCACCCTGGATTCCTGTCTAACCCATCAGCCTGTCCCCTTCCAGCCTTCTGTGTGGATTGCTCAAGGATCTAAACAAAGACAGTGCCACGCCCCCAGAGGATGATGATGATCTGTTCTGGGTGCCATGCTGACCACACTGACTCATAGCTTGCAGTGCATTCCTCCAGTAGTGTTTACACTGACCTCTCATCTCCTGAAATCTTTCCTTCCATCCCCCCACACTGAAGGAATGCATGAGCTTCCTTCTTTATGATTTTATTGGGGAATTAAGGAGCATCTGAACTCCTATCTGACCACTTCACACTATGATCTCAAGCCCCAACTCATCTATGACACTTGGCTCTTTGCACAGCAGCATACATTCTTGCTTTACCTGATTTCTCCAGCTTCTACCCCCCATATCTCCTCTAAAGCAACTCCACATATTATACAGGGACTTACTGTTTGGGTTTGGGTTTGGTCTCAAGCAGTTCAGATATAGAAGTCTGAACAGTAGATTTTTATACTGTATCATTATCAGCTTGTTTTATTGTATTTTTATCTCACTGCTTGGGATCTACAATCTCCAAGCACAGGAACTTTGTTCTGCCCAGGTTTAGCACAGCATTGCCATTCTATAACTCAATAAATATTAGTAAATGAGCTAGTATTTTAAGCTAGTATTTTATATTCCTTGCTAAGGAGCTGGGGATACAGATGTATATATTGGAATTTGTAAACTTTAAAAGACATGTACTGTGCTAACAGTCGAATGAAATTTCACAAAAGCATCTTTCCTTTTAATAAATGCTAAGAGATAAATTGCAGATGGGCACAAAACCTCAGGCTTTGAAATGTCACACTTAGAAAAGGTTCTTAAGAGTTCCTTGAAAAACAACTTTAAAGTAAAACAGAGGCCCGTATGAGGACTACTTCTGTTGTTTTAAACAAAATGTCATTTTTTCTTTGGCACAGTGATCCCAAAATAGTAATTTATATTATAGTAAACTCTAATAGCATGAAAGCTCAGACTATTCACAGTTAATGACCATTACCTTTTCCTGTTTGATTCACCAGACACAGATTTTCATGAATTTTCTTTGCCATGACCCCCACCCCATCTTTTCAGAGGACACCTCCTCTCTCATTCTTTCCCCCCCCCATTCTTTTAACTCAACATGCTTCCCAGTCTCCTACCTCTGCAAACTATCTACTAAACACACCCAATTACTCAGTCAATGCCTGCATGTGTAGGTGCCAAGTGTTACCATTACTACCTGTGATGATTATTTTGACAACCTGAAGATATTCATTCAATCCAGCTATAAACTTAAAATAAACTAAACTTTATACTAACTATATTTACACATCAAACCCTGGATTACTTGAACAATGTATTATTAAGGGCAAAGTTCCCAATGCTCCCTTCTTTGCCTGGAATAGAAAGAAAAAGAAAGAAAAAAAAAGACTAGAAATATCTTTGATAAACACCCAATAAAGTTAAATGAAGAGAATATACAAAAAAATTCTAATGTTATCAAAGGGAGAAATGTCATTTTGTAAAACAAAAAGGATACAACTAAAACATCTCAAATATAATGGGGAAATCGAAGAATAATTTCTTGCAAAGAGATAGCTGTCACTTAAATAGTTCCTGAAGCACCTTCAGGCAAATGGTCCTGTTGTAAGTCTCATGGAGGATACACAGAAGCAAAAGTCCAACTCTGTTCTAAAAGAAGCTGACCATTCAGTTGGAAAGAAAACACAAGTAAAATTAATACTAAATTGAATTAGAAAAAATCCATCACAAGTATATGCCCTTTGAAACAGGTATGCTATTTCTCAGGTTTTAGCCTAAACAATTTACATGGATTTCTACTAATTTTTTTTAACGTTTATTTATTTTTGAGACAGAGAGAGACAGAGCATGAACAGGGGAGGGGCAGAGAGAGAGGGAGACACAGAATCTGAAACAGGCTCCAGGCTCTGAGCAGTCAGCACAGAGCCCGACGCGGGTCTCGAACTCACAGACCGTGAGATCATGACCTGAGCCAAAGTCGGACATTTAACCAACTGAGCCACCCAGGCGCCCCTCTACTAATTTTTAGAATAACCTTAGAGGAATTAAAAAGAATTGATTTTTTTAAGTTTATGTCAAGAAAGAGAGAGAGAGAGAGAATATGGGGGAAGGGCAGAGAGAGAGGAAGAGAGAGGATCCCAAACTGACTCCAGCTTGAACTCACCAACCATGAGATCCTGACCTGAGCTGAAACCAAGAGTCAGATGCTTAACCAACAGAGCCACCCAGACACCCCACACAAAACAACTGATTTCAAAAGGTGCAACATACAATAAAATATCATGCAGCCATTACAGTCATGTAGAAAAGACTATTTAATGATATGGAGAAATTTTTGTGGTATAGCAAGTAAAAAAATCAGGCTGACAAATACCAAATTTAGTATGAGTCCCTTGGTGTTAAAAATATATACAAAGTGTGCTTAGGTGTCTCAGTCAGTTAATCATCTGACTCTTGATTTTGGCTCAGGGTAGTGAGATCGGGTTCCGCACTGGGAAAGGAGCCTGCTTAAGATTCTCTCTCCTTCTCCCTCCCTCTCTCTTAAATAATAATAATAATAATAATAATAATAATAATAATAATAATACACACACACACACACGCCTGTCTGCAAAAAAATCTACAGCTAAAATTCTCTAGATTAGAAAGGAAAAAGTAAAATTGTCTCTATTTTCCAATGGATATAACCTTGTATGTAGAAAACCCTCTCAGAATTCACTAAAAAACTATTAGAGCTAATCAATGAGTTAAGCAAGGTTGCAAAATATATCAAAATATGAATATTAATTATATTTCTATATAGTAGCAATAACCAAATAAAAATGAAATCAAGAACATAATTCTATTTAATATAGTATCAAAAATACTTATGAATAAATTCACTAAAGAAATGTAAAACTTATACTCTGAAAAGTACAAAACATCACTGAAATAAATAAAAGGCCTAAGTCAATTGAAAAACACCCTTGTTCATGAATCAGAGTATTTGTTACTGTGGCAATATTCCCCAAATTGATCTACAAATTCAAAACAATCCCTACCAAAACACCAGCTGTCTTTTTTTGCAGAAAAAAACAAATGGATCCTAAAATTCACATGGAAATGCAAGGGATAAGAACAGCCAAAACAATTTTGAAAAAGAAAAACAAAATTGGAAGACTCACGTTTTCCAATTTCAAAAGCTACTACAAAGAACAGTAACCAGGACAATGTAGTATAATATAAGCACAGACATATAGACAAATGGAAGAGAATTAAGAATGCTTAAGTAAACCCCATTGATTTTCAGTAAGGATGCCAAAGATTAGACCCCTGCCTCACATCATATATGAAAATTAACTCAAAATGGATCAAAGATCAAAATGTTAAAAGCCTAAGTATAAAACTCTTAGAATATAGAAGTAAAAATCTTCATGAACTTAGATTAGGCAATGATTTCATTGATATGACCTCAAAAGCACAAGTAACAGTAACAAAAATAGATAAATCGGGCCCATGCCATTTTTTGTTCCGTTTCTATTTTCTTTTTCTTGTCTTCTTGTGAGGTTTTTCATATCAGAATTCCATTTTAATTTGTTTATAGCATTTTTTTAGTTTTTCTCTTTAGGCTTTTAAGCAGTTGCTGTAATTATTATATATGTAATGTAATTATTATATTTTATATACATAGCATATCAGAGTCTGATTCTATCAGTTCAAGTAATGTATAGAACCTTACCTGAATTTATGTCCCTTTACCCTCCCACACTTATAATGGTAATAAATATTTTGTCTACATAGATTAAAAGCCCTATTGGTGTAATAATTGTGTTTAAACCATCAAACATAACTTCTGTTTAAAGAATTTCTGATAGTCATTCATTTATAGATCTGCCGGCAACAAATTCTCTTAATTTCCATTCATTTTATTTTTTTAAGTTTATTTATTTAGATAGAGACAGAGAGAGAGAGTGAGTAGGGGAGGGGCAGAGAGAGAGAGAGAGAGAGAGAGAGAGAGAGAGAATCCCAAGCAGGCTCCGCACCGCCAGTGTGGAGCCACCTGTGGAGCCTGAACTCATGAACTGTGAGACCGTGACCTGAGCTGAAATCAAGAGTCGAATGCCTAACTGACTGAGCCACCCAGGTGCCCCTCCATTATTTTAAAATGTCTTGATTTCCCCCTTTCTTCTTGAAGTATATATTCTTGAGGTATGCAATTCTGGTGTTGACAATTCAGATTCCTGTGCCCAAAGAGTTGTGTGGGAAAGATCAACAGCATCTCTGGACCTCAAAGACCATGGACTTTTCAGAGGTAACCAGAATGAAACCCACATCTCTGGAAAGCATATGAAGCCAAAGATTTCTTTCTTACATTGCACTTATAATTAGGGAAGGGGTCCCAATAGTAACCCAGAGTGAATTTACCACTATCTCTGTAGTATAGAAGCTTAGGGCCAAATTTAATTTGATTAAAAAAAAAATAAAGTAATATAGGTCTTGCACACTTAGCTTTGTAAAATACAATTTAAACCTTTTATAATGATTTTCATTTTTACCTAATTCTGGCAGGGGAATGGGAACTCTTGATCCCAGAACAATCCTACTCACCTCTTTTTTATTTTTTCTAATTTGTTCATTTAATTTCTGGATCACTGTAGCCTTCTATGATGCTATGCTCTTGGTTTTTCAAAGAAAACATCTAAAACAAGTCACCTTTTCTTACAGGGCTACCGCTACAGACTGTGGAATGACTTTAGCTTGGGCCCCAGTGTTAAAAGAAAATCCATCAAAGGGAGCATGAGTTTCAAGTGTGAGGTCTCCCTCACCTTGCACTGGAATGTCACCTGTAACTTTAAAGGTAAAAATGCCTCCTTTTACACTATCTATTCGCTCTGTGGTCTGGGAATTGCAGACATTGCCTAGACAATGTGAGTCTGCTTTTGTAGTTTTACAGACATAGTGGACATTATTGGTTCTATTTAAGATACCTGGTGTACCATGTACTCTTCCTAAGGCTGCATTTTTTTTTTCTATTATTCTGTGTTGGGTCCTGAAACCTCCATCCTTATCTTCTGCTTAAAATATTTTTAAAGTATTTCATGCTCTCATTTTTTCTAATTTTCTTTTTACTAATTTAAAAACATTTGGGGCACTCCATAGATACTATAGTTGTAAATACACTCTTGACTATCAAATAGTTATCTCAAGGCTAAGTCTGTCCCTCTCCCTGATGCCATACCTGCATAACGTCTACAACTACGTATGGGAATTTTCCCAAGGATGTAGCAAATATATTTCAAACACAAAATATACAAAACTAAACTCCAACCTTCCCATTCAAATCAGCATTTTCTCCTGTGAGCCCCATCTCAGGAAATGGCACCACTGTGTATCCAACTAGGAGCGCAAGCTATATTTTCACCCACTTCCAGGTTCAAACTGTTACCAAGACTTAAAACCTAAATATCATACAAAATTCTTCCCCCTCCATCCCACTGCTACTTTCTTAGCTTAGCTTCCAATCCTTTCTCATCTAAACAAACTACTAATGTTACTACTGCTTCTTTTCTCCTTCCTTGTGCTAATTCTGTGACCACTACTAATAACAATAGAAATAATAAAACCATAATAACAGCCAACATTTATTAAGTACTTTCTAGGAGTCAGGAATTGTTCTATGTGCTTACCATAATTTGATTAATTACTTCTCTTTGCACAACTTTAAAGAGTAAGTTCTACCTTTAATCCCAACGTACAGATAAAGAAACTGAGGGCACTAAGAAAAATTACATATGTTAACCAATGAATTACAGCTTGTGAGAGGAAGAGCAAGGATTCAAATCCCAGACATGTGACTCCAGATCTAGGCCAGCTAACCACTACCCTGGTGCCTCCAAACTCACCTCCACCCTCCTCCAATCCCTTCTTCAAGCCACAGTGATGGTTTTTTAAATGAAAATCTGACTCACCCATTTAAAATCCTGAAGATTCATGAAATGGCTGCCTATGTCACTGAAAAACATTCATTGCCCACACCATCCAGGCTCATCAACCAGAGCACACATCCTCCTAGCATGTTCCCGTCACATTAGCCACTTATGAGGTCCTTTGCACAGTTCCTTCTGATTTTATAGCCCGCCCCCATCTTCTTCCCCCAGCTGAAGTCTATTCTTACTCCAAGTATGTAGGTGGGTGGTAACCTCTCAGCAATCTCCAGGGCAGGTAGTTTCCATTAGCCAGGGGCCATGCTCCAAAACAGGTGGCAGGTATAAGGCATTAGCTTGGCATTGGCAGCAGCTGAGGAAAAGGTGTTCCATCCAGGGAGTGGAGATTTGGTAATAGCATCTTCGACAGCCTCTTTCACATTTATTGCTGTGGCTTGTATTGGCTATTTCTGGTTTTCACTGCTACACAGGAAATTTCCTGAGGATAAGAACTATGATTTTTACTCTGGATCTCATTTGCAAGCTCAGTGCCTCATAAACTAATGAATGAATGAATGAATGACAATGCAGTCTCTTCCACCATAAGTGAGCAGATATACAGACAAATAGTTGCAAAGCAAAATGAGTAGTACATGAGAAATGCAAACGAGTGACTCACTCAGTGTTGGGTTCCAAGAGAATAGAACCCATTAAGAGCAGGGTTTCTGTCAACCTTTATTCCCTAGTGTATCCCCTGAACCTAATAGAGGACCTAGATGTTACTAGGTACTCAACAAATACTTGTTGACTAAATAAAAGAATTTGTAGGGTTCTTGGGTGGCTCAGTCAGTTAAGTATCTGACTCTTGGTTTCAGCTCAGGTCATGATCTCACAGTTTGTGACTTTGAGCCCCCACACTGGGTTCTGTGTTGACAGTGTAGAGCCTGCTTAGGATTCTCTCTCTCCCTCTCTACCCCTCCCCTGCTCATGCTGTCTGTCTCTCTCAAAAATAAATAAATAAACTTTAAAAAAAAAAGAAAAATATTAAAAAATTTGTATAAAGTGAATTCCTAAAATCAAGAATTTATTAAAAGTAGATACAACTAGTTTCTAATAGCTTATATACATCAGTAATCAGCAACTTCTAAAATACTTCTCATAGTAAGATTTCAACATAAGTATTACCTGGAGACATGCTAGAAGTGCAAACTCTGGAACCCCACCCTAAACCTAGAGAGTCAGAAACTGGGGGTGGTGCCCGTCAATCAACTTATTAACAAGTTCTCCAGGTGGTTTTAATGCATACGGAAGCTTGTTCTAAAGCAGGGGACTGTTCTAAAGCAGGGGACGCCTGAGTGAATCAGTCAAACATCCAAATTTTGATTTGGGCTCTGGTCATGATCTTGTGGTTGTGAGACTGAGTCCTGCATCAGAGAGATTCTCTCCCTCTCTCTTTCTGCCCCTCCCCCACCCATGCAATGCTGCTCATTCTCTCAAAATAAATAAACATTTAAAAAAAAAAATAAAGCAATGGTTCACAATCTTAGAATCACATGGGGTGTGTGTGTACACCACGGACTGAATGTTTGTGTTCCCCCACAATTCATATATTGAATGAATGGTATCAATGATGCCTCTCCTTACTTTCTGAGGAGGCAAAGTGAAAGAGAAGGAAACTCTCACATTTCCCCTTGGTTTAGGGGAATGTAACCATGAAAAGGTACCAATGTGATGATGTTTGGAAGTGGAATCCTTGGGAGATAATTTAGTCAGGATGAATTCACAAGGGTGGAGCCCATCCTATGATAAGATCAGCATCCTTAAAAGGAAAAAAGACCCAAGCTCACTCTCTCTGCACTACGTGAGGACACAAAAATAAGACAGGTGTCACAAGGCAGGAAGAGGGTTCTCCGCACACTGGCAATGCTGGGACCCTTATGTTTTTTGGTTTGTTTTTTTTTTAATGTTTATTTTGAGAGAGAGTGTGAGAGCAGGCGAGGGTCAGAGGGAGAGAGAGAATCCCAAGCAGGCTCTGTGCTGTCAGCACAGACCCCGACACGGGGCTCAATCTCATGAACTGTGAGATCACAGCCTTACCCAAAATCAAGAATTAGCCACTGAATTAATTGAATAAGCCACCCAGGTGCCCCTGCCACCTTTATCTTTGACATCTAGCCTCCAGAACTGTGAAAAAATAAACATCTGTTGCTTAAGCCACCGCATGTATGGTATTATAACAGTTTAAGTAGATTAACCCAGTGTTTATGTGCACATATATGCACAGTTACATACACTGATATACATATACATATATCTATCTATATCTATATCTATATCTATATCTATATCTATATCTATATCTATATCTATATCTGTATCAATCCTTGGTCTATCCTGAAGGAGCCTGATTTAACTGGCACTGCACAAACACTGGTGTTTCCTGGTACTCAGAATGTTTAAGGCCAGGTTTCAGAATCCCTAGGTTTTCTTTGTCTAAGGAGAACTGTGTTCTGAATCTCACAGATGTTTACTGTGACCCAGAAGAGTACATCATTCTTCTCCTCTCCCCCTCATCCCTCTCTTCCTTATTTTTGGAGGCAGTGTATCCTTGGATAAAAAGAATACGACCTTTGAAGTCCAAGACAGAGATCTTGCTTATTTCTCAACTCTGCCAGTTAATGGCTTTGTGAGCTTGAGCAGGTCAGCCTTTCTCAGCCTCAGTTTCATGTTTAAAAAAAAAAAAAAAAAAGTGGGATAGTACCTCCTCTCTGAATAGTGTCAAGATTAAGTTACATTAAAATAATGTATATAAAGTTCCAGCACAGCTCATAGACCTAGGCAAATGCCAGTCATATTTTTTTTAATGTTTATTCATTTTTGAGAGACAGAGAGATACAGCATGAGCCAGGGAGGGGCAGAGAGAGAGAGAGAGAGGGAGACACAGAATCTGAAGCAGCCTCCAGGCTCTGAGCTGTCAGCACAGAGCCCGACGTGGGGCTCGAACTCATGGACCGCGAGATCATGACCCGAGCCGAAGTCGGATGCTTAACCGACTGAGCCACCCAAGCACTTCAATAATATTTTTAGTAAGAGGTTTTAACAAAGAGTCTGAGATATGTTCTGAAAACAGACAAAAAATCATGCCTGCAGATAGCCTCACTTCCTTGGAGAATAAACACGAGAAATTACATTTCATGGTTACATTCCCGTAAACCAAGGGGAAATGTGAGAGTTTCCTTCTCTTTCACTTTGCCTCCTCAGAAATAAGGAGAGGCATGAGGCTACATTCCTCGTGAAAGTAAAAATTACTGTCACTTTCGTGGAAGATTTAGTTTTCTTTTGAGAATTTTTAAAAATCAGCTTTTTGAGGTACAATTTACACACAATAACACTCACCAATCTTAAGTGAGCAATCTGATGAGAAGGTATACATTCCACACATAATCGTGATACAGAATATTTCCATCACATCAAAAGAGTCCTCTGTGGTTTATCCTCTCTCCCAAACTGCAGACCCTGAAACCTACAGGTCTGCTTCCTATAGTTCTAACTTTTCTAGAATTTCATATAAATGCAATCATACATTTTGGCTTCTGCTTTTGACAGTATGTGATTTGTTTCTAGTTCTTGGCTATTATGGACAAAGTTTCTATGAATATTTCTGTACAATTGTGTAGACATATGTTTTCATTTCTTCGAATATCTAGGAATGGGATTGGTGGGTCTTATGGCACAAGTATGTTTAATTTTGTAGGAACCTACAAAATTGTTTGCCAAAGTGGCTGTACCACTTTTCATTCCCACAAGCAATGTGCGAGCATTTCAGTCATTCCACATCCTCGTGGATTGTGGCATTATCAGTTTTTATGTGAGCCATTATTTTGTACTTGTATAGTATCTACTTGTGGTTTTAGTTTACATTCCTCTGATAACAATTTTTTTTAACGTTTATTTATTTTTGAGACAGAGAGAGACAGAGCATGAACGGGGGAGGGGCAGAGAAAGAGGGAGACACAGAATCGGAAGAAGGCTCCAGGCTCTGAGCCATCAGCCCAGAGCCCGACGTGGGGCTCGAACTCACAGACTGCCAGATGGTGACCTGAGCTGAAGTCGGCCGCCCAACCGACTGAGCCACCCAGGCGCCCCAACAATTTTTATGAGATATAATATTTTCTATTAGAGAACATAATTTGCTATGTTAAATATTAATATTAATGTAATGTAAGTTTAATTTAATACTAATATCATATTTAATAGTCCTCAACAAATATTGTAGTTTAAATTCATTACAGTTTAAAGTGTGTGTCTTGCACGTTTTATAAATTTGTTCCTAAGTATTTCAGACTTTTATTGCTAGTAAAAATGACACTTTTTATTCATCAATTTCCAGTTTCTTGTTGCTTATATGTAGAAATGCGATTGATTTTTGTGCACTGGCCAATCATTCTATGACATTGCTAAATTCATAGTAGCAAACACTTATATGGGATTTTCCTTAAGATCTGCAAGATAAACCCATCTGTGTCCTGAGAATAAGGCATCTGTACTTCTTCCTTTCCAGGAGCCTCACTTAAATCTCAAGTGAAGACTTACCTTCTATAATACCTGTTCATTTGGCTACTCTTCACCCTGAAAGCTCTTGAAAAGTTAAACCACATTTTGGACAACTCCTTTTTTTTCAGAATAACATCTTTTTCATCCAAAAATATGCTAAATACATACACATAAAAGATGATATTTTGACATGACATACTCATTGTCTTGATGAACAGTTTCTTATTAGAAACGAAATTATGGAAACAAATTTAATTGTGTGACCATATTGATGAACCCCAAATGTTTTACTTGTATATACATGCAAACATGCAAATGTTTTGCTCTTACATATGCACACAAAGTGAGATGGATGGAAAGGTAACTTCTTTTATCTATATTAGATGTATGCTATTTGCACTTGTTTTTAAGAGTTTAGTCTTTATGAGGCCCTAACAGTGATTTTCTATGCTACAGCTTTTTTAGCTGTGGTTTGATTGCAAGGTAAGAATAAGCCTCAAATTACTGCAAATTGTTTGCTATAGGATTCGTGTTTGTTTCCTATTTGATTTTACTTCTGTGAGCATCTCCCCTAGCAATGCTCTCACCTTGGCAGCAGCATACCCTTTCAGTAACAGCAGCTGAATCCAATTTTAATTATTCCAGTATTGGTAAAAACATCCTTACCACCCATCTCCACATTAAAGACGTCAGCACCAGCTAATCAGAGCCACTTAGAAGTCTGACTTCTAGAACCACAGGCCCTTCCTCCTAGCTTCCAGGGTTTAAATTTTCCAACCGTCCCTCTTGCTGTCCCAGCCCTAAGGAAATGACTGCTTCTAGCAATTTCTACCTCTGAGACACCCTAGTGTTCTCTTTCTCTTTCTTTATTTCTCTTTATTTTTCTGGTACATAGACAATAATGTTAGACACGATTATCAATTCATTACATCAATTCATTTCTGTTCAAAACACTGTTTTGTTTTTGAAGGGCTCTAACATAAAGATATTGGCACCAGGAACAGTACTATGAAACAGACCATCGAACATAGTTTATTAGGGTTAATTTGGTCATTTTCTGGGCTTGCATGAGTGTTGAGCTCCTTGTTAATGGGAAATGGATTGTTGGTGATCCATGACATGCACTGGCATATGATTAATCAAAGCCTCACTGTGACTGATTGTGATGAAATGCCCACTGAAGTAGGTCCTTGGGAAACCAAACGGCTATTGCCCTTCAGCTAGTGTGGCATTAAAGGTAACAAGGACTGTTGTGTGAGATGGATTCTCTGAGTGCATCGGGACAATTACAGAGAGAAGATGGGGAATCCTCTGAGTGGATTCTAAGGGATGTGAGGCCAAGGGGGATGGAACAGAATTCTGGAAAGGACCGAATTTGTTGATTTTGATGTATCTATGAGTGTTTATGGATTCAATGTGTTAATTGGAAGTGGTTCTAATAGTTTATTCTGGCTGAGTGGCCCTTGACTTTTTGAATGCCTGCGTTTAAGGAGATTGAGATGCCAGAACATTCCTGGCAAAATGTAGAACAGATACAGAAGGCTTGCAGAGATAAGAATGTTAGAGCAGATTTATCATATGTGACCTACATTCCCACCTTACTGCTACCCTCAACCTGCACCACATTCCCTGAGAAAGCTGAAGGAACACTCATTTTACATTGGTGAGGGAAGAACCAGCATCTTGGGAAAGCTCTCTGATGGCTGTTCTTTGTAGGAAAGGTATGAAAATGGAAAATGCTGCCACTGAGATGCTCTCGATTTTCAGCGGGACCCTACAGTTGCACAGGCCAAGTGTCAGTACTTAACTGACAGAGACAATGTGGATATACATTTACCATAATGGGCAGAAGGAATAAATGGGTAGTCAGTAGGTTTTGTCTTGCAGACATCTTTGGCTGTGGCAAATTAATTACAGTGTTTCTAAGGAATGAAATACACAGATAGCTTGCTAAAATGTTACGTGATCTATAAAATAATAATTCTGAGTCTGTTAGAAACCAGACATGAGTTGGCACAATGCCTCTCTCCAAGTTTCCTTTCATAAGTCTAGAACCTCTTCATTAAAAGAAGCTAGTTTCATTTGAGGGTATAGCCTGCTACAGTGCCACACATACATACTATAAATCTTTCTTTGAGTCTTTGAACCTTTTCCACTGTGTGGCACTTACTAGTATGACTGTACTATAGGAAAAAGAAATACCCAGACATTTCAGGAATTATTAGGCACTGACTTTGAACTGGTTTTGACTTCTAAAAACCTAAATGCCACTTTTTTCACCAGCCATATTGAAGGTTTATGGTGGTCATGGAGAAAGTGGGGTAAAAAATGGTATGCTGAATAAAGATATAAAATGGATATATAATTTTGCAGTCATTAGGATATAGATGATATTTAGAGCCAGGGTACTAGGTGACATGGCCATAAAAGTGGCATAGACAAAGGAAAGTCCAAAGTCCAAAGATTAAGCCATTTTAACTGAGGGGTTAAAATTTTAGATAGTGATGATATGAGAAGGAACTAGCAAAAGAGGTTGAGGAGCAATGGCCAGAAACAGAGAAGGAGTACAAGCTTAATGTGGTATTCTGGAAGCCAAGGGAAGAAGTGTCTCAAAGGAGAGACAAGCCGTGTCAAATGCTACCGATCAGCCAAATAAGAAAAGGACCAAGAGATGGCAACATGATTTCAGCGACATGCTAACCAGAAGAAAGCAGTTTCAGAGCAGTGGTTGGTCCAGAAGCCTGATTTGACTGCATTCAAGAAAAAAAAAAAATGAGAAGACATATCGGAAATGGCAAATTCAGGCAGGTTTTTAAGAGTTTTGCTGCAGAACAGATATAGGGCAGCAGCTGGAAAAAACGAGGTCAAGAGGATGCTGTTTGTTGTTACTATTGTAAGATGAAGAAATAATGGCATATTTTATATTGATGGATAGGTTCCAATAACAAGGGGAGAATATGATGGTACAGAAAAAGAAAGGAGAATTGTAAGGCCATTGTCTTTGAGTAGGAGAAAGGAATAAAATTTAATGCACAAATGAAGGAGTTACACTTAGCTTTGAGAAGTTTATCCACAGTAATAGGAGAGAAGGCAAAAAAATATTAGTTCAGATTTAGAACATATATAAAAACAGAAATAATCTGCAAATGCAAAGTTACTTCTACAATTATAAAATTCTTATAAGCTTAATTTTATGAATTATTATAAACTTATAAGACATTAACATAAGTTAAAAGTCCTTATAAATTTATAAAATTGACAAAACAAAATTGTCAAATTTTGTCAAGAAAAGAGAATGCTCTCATAAGCAAAATTAAGAATAAAATAGGCACAATTTAAAATGCTGCATATATTTCAAAGATATTAGAAAACTTTTATGACCAACTTTATGCCAAAAAATTTGAAAACAAATTCTAGGAAAATGTAACAGTATAATTGACCAACGAGGAAACAGAAAATTAATAGTCCTAGAACGGCTTTTAAAAATTGAATCTGTGGGGCACCTGGGTGGCTCAGTCAGTTAAGCATCCAACTCTTGAGTTAGGTTAAGGTCATGATCTCACAGTTGTGGGATCGAATCCCATGTCAGGCTCTGCACTGTGAAGACTACTTAAGATTTGCTGTCAGGGTGCCTGGGTGGCTCACTAGGTTAAGTGTCTGACTTCCGCTCAGATCGTGATCTCCCGGTCCAGGAGTTCAAGCCCCACATCAGGCTCTGTGTTGACATCTCAGAACCTGGAGCCTGCTTCAGATTCTGTGTCTCCCTCTCTGTCTCTGCCCCTCACCCACTCACACTCTGTCTCTCTCTCTCTCTCTTCCTCAAAAATAAACATTAAAAAAAAATTTTTTTTTTAATTTTTTTTTCAACGTTTATTCATTTTTGGGACAGAGAGAGACAGAGCATGAATGGGGGAGGGGCAGAGAGAGAGGGAGACACAGAATCTGAAACAGGCTCCAGGCTCTGAGCCATCAGCCCAGAGCCTGATGCGGGGCTCGAACTCACGGACCGCGAGATCGTGACCTGGCTGAAGTCGGACGCCTAACCGACTGCGCCACCCAGGCGCCCCTAAAAAAAATTTTTAAAAAGATTTACTGTCATTCCCACTGCCCCTCTCATCTGCTTGCATGCTCTCTCTCTAAAATAAGTAAAAAATAAAAAATAAATAAGAAAGTCTTTAAAAAAACTTAATCTGTGATTTAAAATCTTCCTACAAAGTAAACTCATACTCAGTGCTAAAGTACTGGAATCATTTCCTTTAAGATTAGGAACAAGAGTAAGAAGTAAAGAAACCATCACTACTTACATCCATCATTGTATTAGAGAACCCAGACCAAACAGTAAGGCAAGAGAAAGAAATACAAGTTATGAGCATCAGAAAAAAATATATAAACACTTGGTATTCACAGATGCTCTCATTGGCCACATAGATAACCTGAAAGAATAATCTAAAAGAATTAATAAAATATTACTGGATTGAAAAATCAGTGTGCAAAAGTCAATTGTATTTTTATAAACTTTCAACAGAAAAATTATTAAAAATATTATTTCAATAGCAATACAATCATAAATATTTAGAAATATACAAGACCTATGGAGAAAATTGTAAAACTGTTGATAGACATTTCAAGGAGACCTAAATAAATGGAGATATACCTTATTTATGGTTCACGATATTCAATATCATAAAAATGTATTTTCTTCCAAAATTAATGTATATTTTCAGTGCAGTTCATCAAAGTGTTAACAGGTTTGTGTGTGTGTATGTGTGGGGATTGGAGGGTACAAACATATGTGTATGTGAATAAGTGAAATCTGATCACTAACTCTAACATCAACACAGAAGTTAGGTTGCAGGAAAACAACATTCTCTTAAATAAGAATAGACAATAGATTTAAAGGGAAAAATAATAAAAGTTACAATTTTAAAAACAGCTTTATTGAGGTATAATTGAAGTATAATAAACTATATTTAAAGTGTACAGTTTGATGAGTTTTGACTAGTTGGGTATATTTGTGAAACCATCACCCTCCAAAAGTTTCTTTATGCCTCTTTGTAATGCTTCCCTCCCCACCCCCACTCTGTTTCGAGGCAACTACTGATCTACTTTGTGTCGCTATAGATTAATTTTCATTTTTCTAGAACTGCATATAAATGGAATCATATAGAATGCCTTCTTTTTATCTGACTTCTTTCATTGGGCATAATTATTTTAAAAACTCACCCATATCATAGCAAGTATCAATAGTTCCTTTTTGTTGCTGAGTAGTATTCCCAAGTAAGATTTGAAATGGTAACTTCCTAAAAATATGGGAAAGCAAAGACAAGGCAGATGACCTCACATCCTGGAAATCCTCACAGGAATGCATATTCCCAGTGTTCTTATGTTAGTCCTGGTTTTGCTACCCTGCTTTAGAAAGCTGTGGTTTTAACCAACCAAATACTTCTCAAAGAGCCTGTTGCTGAACACCATCTTTCCTTTTTGCAGACTTTTTTTTTAGCTGAATACAGTATATTGTTACAAAACTGTAGCTATGAATGTAGTTCTCCTATGGGCCATTTAGGCTTTACCTTATTCTATTTCTAGAACTGAAGCCCCATTTACCAGCTAGTTCATGTGAGCTTTCGACCCCAAGAAGGAGTTTGTGGATGCGTCAGCCCTGTTATTGCAAGAAAAGCTACTGCAAGAAAAGCAGTTCAAAGTGCAAGTTGGCAGATTATCAGGACAGACAACACAAGCGGCAGAACTTCTAAGATACATTATTTACTCGAGTACAGTCCTGCAACTAACATTTACTTGAGTATTCTCTATGTACTTGGCATTGTTATCAGAATTTTACTTATATTGTCTCATTTAATCTTTAAATCCCAATAAGAGTAATGCTATTAATTATTCTTATTTTATACTGAGGAAGCTGAGCCTCTCTACTGAAGTAGAGGCAAATACACCCTGGTGTGAATTCTATCCTGACATTTAGTAGTGCCCAGTTTCCTTGTTGGTTACACAAGACTTCTGTAAAATAAATACTATAAAATAACAGTTCCAGCTTACAAGATTGTTGTGTGGCTTAGACAATACAGTGTATGCAAAATGCTTACCACAGTGCTTTACACAAAATAATAAATGGTAGCTATAATTACTATCATTATCATTATTATTACCATGACCAAGTAGTAATGCTTTCAACCATTATTACCTTGAGTCAATTACTCGAAAGTAAAATGTTTCCAAACCTCATAATCAAAAATGAGCTCATGTCACTTCTAAATATGGGACATTTAAGAAGCATAGGAGATTAATATTAATTAAAACGCATTCTGATTTTCCACCACGAGTGTCACTAAGCAGGTTTCTTTGCAGCATTTTAAGACAAGTAATTTTCTTTAAAACACACCTAATATTTTAATCCAGTGTCAAATGTGTTCGCCACACGGCTGTTATCTGAGAGCTAGCAATTCGACTCCTGCTTTACTTTGTTCATCTCAGCCACCTCCCATTTCTTTTACTTTTCTCAGCACAGAATGTGATCAATGTTCCCACTGTAACACGTCACAGGGTAACTGAGGTTACCAAGTTTCATCAGATGAGGAGGAGGAGGGTGATACAGCAAGTCTCCCATGGCATTCTGGAATTCTTTATGGCCAGGGAAATGTGAAGGCTTGCTCTTGACTACAGTTAACTTCACGGTGACTTCTAGTGTGAGTGCTTCCTTCCCCATACATCTGATCATAACCAAGGACTATAGGCTCTCAGCCAAGATAAGGTGGGGACCACTGGCTTGCCACATGCCCTCGCATGCCACATGACAAAATTAGCCTTTCCAGTTGCACCTCTCCCTATCCTCATTCCACTAGGATTAGTGCAATGACCTTTTCTAATTGGATGGCACAAATTCCTGTCTGGATTCTTACTCTGAATTGTAGTTACCAATCATATGACTGTAAGAAAATACTCCAGTCTGTTAGCACCAGGCAGCTGGAGGAGGAAACCAAGGTAGGAATCCTTGTTCTACAAAACTGTCCTTGGCTTTTTCTTTATGACAGAACGGAACTGGAAACACTGTCTAGTCTTGTGGGAAAATAAAGATGAAAATTTGGCAATTGTCATTCATAACCATCAAGTCCTTTTCAAATACTTTCATGAAAGATGATTTTATTAATTTAGGCTCTTCTTGGAAACAAGAAAGAGTTGGAGGGGACCTTAGTCTAAACTCACCACCTCTCCAGTTTAGGTTTATTGTCCCAGTCATCAGCCTTTAGGATCCATCACATCACTTTCTTATGTCTCCCTCAATAATCCCCTCCTGCACACACAAACACCAAGTTCTCAATACCATCCAGCAATACTGTGATACGTCCTTCGTTGGCTCACTCTTCCATTCATCGTAAGTGGTACGTCCAACCCTCTACTCTCCCTGAATCTCCAGCCCTCACCACTCCACCTACCCAATTCTTTCAGTCACTGACCTTATCCACCTACTTCACAGAGAAAACTCAAGTCTTTACAAACAACTAACCTAAAAGAGGGCATCAACACATGTTGCATCCTTCCACAGAAAAGAATGGATGACTTCTTTATTTAAGAAGATAACCTTTTGGGACACCTGGGTGGCTCAGTTGGTTAGGTGATCGACTTCGGCTCAGGCCATGATCTCACAGTTTGTGAGTTCGAGCCCCACGTCGGGCTCTGTGGTGACAGCTCAGAGCCTGGAGCCTACTTCAGATTCTGTGTCTCCCCCTCTCTCTACCCCTCCCCTGCTCATGCTCTGTGTCTCTCTGTCTCTCAATAATAAATAAATGTTAAAAAAATTTAAAAAAAAAGATAACCTTTTTACCTGTCCTATGGTTCTGCCTTTTGAAGAACCTAATCCTATGGACTGCCCCACATCATTAATTCATCATCATCCTTTTTCTCTCTGTGGCCTCTTTGCTATCAACATTTAAACATTCTCAACTTTCTCTTATTTTAAAAACATACAATCTCCTTTAACTGTATTCCCCCTGCCATCTACCTCTCTGTTTTTATTCACAGACATTACTTTTTAAAATATTTATTTATTTTGAGAGAGAGAGAGAGATATCACACAAGCAGGGTAGGGGCAGAGAGGGGGGGGGGGGGAGAGAGAATCCCAAGCAGGCTCCTCACTGTCAACACAGAGCCTGATGTCTTTTGTGAGATCATGACCTGAGCTGAAACCAAGAGTCAGACACTTAACTGACTGAGCTACCCAGGCTCCCCCACAGATACTACTTCTAATTTAGTCCCTTTCTCTGTGTTATTAGTTCCTCAGGATCTTGTACTCTATCCTACCGCAAATCCCTTGAAACTGTTCTTGCCAAGATCACCGAAGACCTCAATGTCATCAACATTAATTGGTCTTGCTGTATTCACCTGACTACTCTATGGTATCCAGCACACTCCTTCCTGCTGGAAACATTCTCTACTCTTGATTTCATGACACTATAGTCTCCTGTTTCCTCCTACCATAGACATCTCTATCTCTCCTCTCAGTTTCCCCAACTCATCCTGCTTTACCTCTCCAGGAAATGATGGAATTCCCCAAAAGTTAGATCTAGGCTCTCTTCTCATATAAAACTACAAAGTGTCTCTAGATGATTGCAACCACTCTGCACATTTTCATTTACCATTAGTAGATTAATTAAGCCAAAACAAATTTGCTACTAACCTTCTGTGAGGTCCATATCTACATACGTACCAACATATTCATCCTTGTGTACATATTTCAAAAGACCTTAAATCTAATTTGTCCAAAACGAATCTCAATCTATTTTCCCAAAAGTAGTTCTTCTGAATCTTCCCCATCTAATAGTACTATCATATATTCAAGCTCACACAGGAAACTGGGGAATTATTCTTGACACTTTCTTCTCTCTCTCTCCTTTTTAAAAATCTATTTATTTATTGTGAGAGACAGAGAGAGAGAGTGAGTGAGCACGTGAGTAGGGGAGGGCCAGAGAGGAGAGAGAGAATCCCAAGCAGGCTCCATGCTGTCTGCAAGAGCCCGACAGGGGCTTGATCTCACAAACCCATGAGATCATGACCTGAGCCGAAATCAAGGGTGAGATGCTTAACCGACTGAGCCACCCAGGTACCCCTGACACTTTCTTGTGTCTTAACTGTCACATCCAATCAATCATCAGGTTCTCTCTAATACAGAGAATTCCTATGTCTCTCTTGTCATGTTGCTTAAAAGGAATTTCTGGTCCTAAAGGAAAATTGTATTGAAATAACACTTCCAGTTCTCTTTCTAGCCCTCCTTTCCCCACCCTCCTTTTTCCTCCTCAGAGGAGAAGAAATGAATTGCCTTCTTGGTAAGTTTAGGAGAAGGAGCCAGGCCATTCTGTATTTCCTTCTTTTGGTTGTTCATGCTGTAACAGTGGGTGCATTCTAAAACATGTAAAAATAAACAACCAAAAAAGTACAAGACTTATATTTTATAAACTACAAAACATCATTGAAACAAATTAAAGAAGGTCTAAATAAACAAAATATGTCCCATGCTCATGGATTGGAAGATTTAATATTATTAATATTTGCCCCCAAATTATCTACAGATTCCCTGCAAACCCTGTCAGTGTCCTGACTGGCTTCTTTGCAGAAAATGACAATGTGATACTAAAATTCATATGAAAATGCAAAAGAGACAGCATAGACAAAACAATTCAAGAAGAATAAAGCTGAGGGGCTCAGTCAGTTAAGCGTCTGACTTGAATTTTGGCTTGGGTCATGAGCTTGCAATTCGTGGGTTTGAGCCTGCTTAGGATTAGCTCTCCCTCTCTCTCTGCCACTCCTCTGCTTGTGTGCTCTCTCTGAAAATAAATAAATAAACTTTAAAAGAAGAAGAAGAAAAAAAGAAGCAGAGGAGGTGAAGGAGGGAGGGGGAGGAGGAAGAAGAAGAAAGTTGGAAGACTCACAATTCTCAATTTCAAAACTTACTAAAAAGCTACCGTAATCATGACAGGGTAGTGCTGGCACAGGGTAGACCAATCAATGGAACCTATCAATTCTAGTTAATGATCCAGAAATATAATCTTACATTTATGGTCAGTTGATTTTCATCTTCCAAAGATGCCAAGCAATTCAATAGAGTAAAGAATGGTCTTCCTAACAAGGATTCTGGGACAATTGGATATCTGTATGCAAAAGAATGAAGTTGAATATCTACCTTGCATCATATACAAAAATTAGCTCAAAGTGGATCTGAGACCTAAATGTAACAGACAACATAAAAATAGGTTTTTAAAACTATAAAATTATTAGAAGGAAAAAAAAGAATAAATCTCTATGATCTTGGGTTTGCAATAATTTATTATTTAGATATTAGTGCACAAGCAGCAAAAGGAAAAATGAGAAAGTTGGACTTCATCATAATCAAAAACTTTTGCACTTCAAAGGACACCATCAAGGAAGTGAAAAAGACAACTCACAGAATGGGAGAAAATATTTGCAAAACATATATATTAAAAGGGACTTTTATCTAGATATACAAAAATGATCTCCCACAACTCAACAATAAAAAGATAAATAACCCAATTTAAAAAAGGGCTAAGAATCTGAAAAGTTCTTCAGATAAGTTACACAAACAGCCAATAAACACATGAAAAGGTGCCAAACATCATTTGTTATCAGGAAAATGCAAATCAAAATCCTAATGAGATACTACATCACATCCACTAGGATGGTTATAATAAAAGAAGACAGACAACAAGTGATGCTGAGAATTTGGAGAAACTGGAGCCCTTATAACATTGCTAGTAGAAATGTAAAATAGTGCAGCCACTTTGGAAAACCACTTTGGCAGCTCCTAAAATGTGAAACGCAGAGTTACCTTATGATCCAGAAATTCCACTCCTAGTTATATGTAAGTGAAACTAAAACTAATGTCCACACAAAAACTTGTACAGAAGTTTTATAGCAGCATTATTCATAATAGCCCCAAAGTGGAAACAATCCGAATGCTCATCAAGTGAGGAATGTATAAACAAAATGTGGTATATCCATCTAGTGAAATACTATTCAGCAATAAAAAGGAATGAAGTACCAATACATGCTATGACATGAATGACCGAAAACATTACATTAAGTGAAAGAAGCCAGCCAATTGCAAAAACCATGTATTTATCACTTTGTTTATATTAAATGTTCAGAACAGGCAGGTCTATAGGGACACAATTATAGCATGTGTAATTATGCTAAAAACTACTGAATATTTAACTTTAGACAGGTGAATTTTATGGTATGTGAATTACTTTCCTATCCACATTTTTTTAAAACATTTTATTGATTGACTGATTGATTGAGAGAGAGAGAGCAGGGGAGGGGCAGAGAGAGAGGGAGACACAGGATCCAAAGCAGGCTCCAGGCTCTGAGCTGTCAGCACAGAGCCTGACGCGGGGCTTGACTCAATAACGGCTAGATCATGGCCTGAGCCTAAGTCAGAAGCTTGACCTACTGAGCCACCCAGGTGCCCCTCCTATCCATCTTTAAAGTTAGCAACATCACATATCTCTGACCCTAATACACTGTTGAATAGTTATTTCTAACCCCACCAGAAAAGGTTTCCACTTGAAAATACTCATGCCATGGGAATGAGCCCACCTGGATAACCCAGGATACTATCCCCATCTCAAGGTTCCTAAACTTAGTCACATCTGCAAAATTCCTTTTATCATGAAAGGTAACATATTCATGGATTCCAGTGTTAAATTATGATATCTTTGGGAGTCCATTATTATACTGGTTACGGTAGGTAAATTATATCTCATTAAACATGTTTTTGTTTTTTAAAGAGTGGGTACATCCTACTCTTCTCCCTCCAGAAGAACATCTGCCAGGTCAGATGCCAAGTCTGGCTTGCAGGGGCAGTTTGAAAGCCCATGTCTCTCTGTCCCTGTGATGGGGCCTGCACAGATATGAGATAGCAATCCTGACAAAGTGGATCAATGAGCTAATACACTCCCTTAGTAAGCCATTTCATATTCTAGACTTGGACAGAGGCATTAGGAAAGAACTTGTCACACAACTAAGCTTCCCTCAAATGATGCGGTTGTCTCATGCATCAACTTTCTTCAACTTATTCCAAACTCAGAGGATATAGAAAAAGAATTACTGTCTCCATAAGCTCACGCATTGATTTTGCCTTCTAGATGATGCTCATAAACATCAACTTTATTCCATCTATACTCTCACCACTTTAAGTCCCCATCATGGCTCAATATGATTATCAAAATAACTGTTTTGCATATGTTCTTTTTGTCTTCTAATCCAGTCTCCTAGATGCAGTCCAAATGGCCTTATTAAAATGCAAATGTTATCATATGATTCTGCTGAATAAGCCTTCACTTTGCTTCCAGTGACTATTGGGATAAAGATTTTAAATGTCTCTCTCACATACTCTAGAATCCAACCACAGTGCCAGTCTCCACTTGAGCCATTCTTTCTCTGGTTCATGGCATCTTAGAACCCTCAAATGCTCCTTTTTTTCTAGGTGGTGCCCTTTCCCCCCAATCTTCACCTGGATGATTCCAGCATAGCCCACAATCTCAGATTAAACTTCTCTTCCCAGAACTCCACTCAAAGTTAGAAATCTTAACCTATACCACTTTCCTTTAGCACCTGTTCTTTTCCTTTGAGGCAACCACAACTATTTTTGAAGATCTTAATATCAATGAGTATTATGTATCATTTCTAATCCCAACTGTTACATTAATACACCATTACTAGTACACAAGAGGGTAACTATGGGGTTCCCACTGTCCCAGGCATCCCTATTCCCACCAGAATGACTACTGAAAAGCTGAAAGAGGGGTGGCTGGGTGGCTCAGTCAGTTGAGAATCTGACTTTTGATTTTAGCTCAGGTCATGATCTCCTGGTTGTGGGATCAAGCCCCATGTCTTGGGATTTCCTCTATTCTCTATTCGCACATGCTTTCTTTCTCTCTCAAATTAATAATAATAATAATAAACTGAAAGAGAAATCCACCTGGGAAAAATGATACAACTCAAATGACTTCTTCTTCTAACATAATTTTGTATCATTTGTTTGGTGGTAGAATTAATGTGCATAATAGGATTATGAAGACACCCATAAAAAGGTCATTAATAATCTCATGAAAAAATAACCATATCAGTGATACACAAATAAATGGAATGTTACTCAGCCATAAAAAAGAATGAAATCTTGCCATTTATGATAACATGGACAGATCTCGAGGGTATTAGGCTAAATGAAATAAGTCAAACAGAGAAAGACAAACACTATATGCCTTCACTTATATTTGGAATTCAAGGAGACAAAACAAACAAAACAAAAGAGATATAGAGAACAATGTGGTGTTTGCCTGAGGGAAGAGGGTGGGGAAGTGGGTGAAAGGAACTAAAAGGTACAAACTTCCAGTTATAAAATAAATAAGACACAGGGATACAATGTACAGCACAAGGAATATAGCTAATAATATAAAACAACTTTGTGTGGTGACAGATGGTGACTAGATCTATCATGGCAATCACTCTTTAATGTATAGAAATGTTGAATCACTATGTTGTACACCTAAAACTAACATATGTCAACTATACTTCAATAAAAATAATAGCCATATCATAGAAGGTAATATTTCAATGACAAATCATATTTGTTTCTTCTGTTATCTAGTAATAATATTTTTTTAAATGATTAGAATCATGGGAAGGGAATTCAAAATAGCACTAATTTTGTAAAAATAATTTATATGGCAATATATAAAGAAATAGGTAGGAAAAAATCTTTCAATTTTAAGACTTGACTATACCACCTACTAGCTGTGTGACTTCAGGTAAATTATTTAACCTCTCTCAGCCTCCATTTCTTTGTCTATAAAAAAGAAGAAATAACAATACCTAATTCAAGTGGCTGTGAAATGTAAGAGTAAATTATGATATCTATGAAGTAACTAGTACAGATTGGCAATATCAAACACAGTAATTTCTGGACCTGTAGATTTCATAAAAATCTTACATATTTTGTATATGCACAGCATATATATAAAGTATAAAAATAACATATATTTATATATACATATGTTTGATTTAGGTCAAGACCCACAGAATACAATGTTTCTTTTATTTTGTCAAATAGCATTATGAAAAAAATCTATAGAACACCCATTATTTTGCTGAATGAAAAAAGACATTTTAAAACAAAAAAGTAGATCTTCACATTCAAATTTGGGCTGTTCAGCTTTATGTTATGGATTTTTCTATAGAAGGATGAAAACTTGATCTCAGACTATTACTAGTTTGTGAGCTGGATTTGGAGACCCACAGTTACAGCAAATATTTCACAAATAGGACTTAAACCTAAAACTGGTCTTGGCTATCATTTCAGACAAGTCAGTATAGAAACCATTCCGGACCAATTCTCATCTGGGCTTTTAACTTGACTCATGGTATGCCCAAATATATATATGCCACACAAGACTAACCTTTAAAATAAGCTCATGCCTATTGTTTCTGATGGCAGGAAAGTATGATTCCTAGTAGGAGTTTTTTAATTTTAAAATGTTTACCCAGGGGCACCTGGGTGGCGCAGTCGGTTAAGCGTCCGACTTCAGCCAGGTCACAATCTCGCGGTCCGTGAGTTTGAGCCCCACGTCGGGCTCTGGGCTGATGGCTCAGAGCCTGGAGCCTGTTTCCGATTCTGAGTCTCCCTCTCTCTCTGCCCCTCCCCCGTTCATGCTCTGTCTCTCTCTGTTCCAAAAATAAATAAACGTTGAAAAAAAAAATTTTTTTAAATAAATAAATAAATAAAATGTTTACCCAGGGGGGCCTGGGTGGCTTATTTGGTTAAGGGTCCGATTCTTTATCTTGGCTCAGCTCATGATCTCACAGTTTGTGAGTTCAAGCCCTGAGTCGTGATTCTCTCTCTCTCTCCCTCTCTCTCTGCCCCTCACCTGCTCACTTGGTCTCTCTCTCTCCATATAAATAAATAAACTTAAAAAAATATTTACCCCATTGTAAGTTGTTTGGGAAAATTCCAGCTAGGATATTTCAGTCTACTTGTCTCTAAAATAGAGTTAAAGAATGCTTTAAAATATGGGATTAAGACTCTAAATAATGACCCTACAGAGCTACTTACAGAAGGGCTACATTTCAGGAAACTTGAAAAAGACGATTCAGGGCTCTTGTACAACTTGTACAACTTTTTGGAAAGCAATCTGGGAACACCGTAGCAAAAATCTTAAAATATTTACACCTTTCAGCTTGCATAATAATCCATACTAGAAATCTTTACGAAGAAAGATGTTCGTCTTAATTTTAATGACTAAAATTGAAAAATACTAAATACTAAAATACTAAAAATCCTGAATATACTAAAATACCAAATGGAAAAATACTAAAATCTCCAAATAAAGAAGACAACATGTATATGCTACACATATTACATAATAGAATGTAATATGATTGTTAAAATGTTCATAAAGAGTTTTTAGTTACATTGTGTCATAGGCATTTTCTCAATTATTAGTTCTAGGCCAGGGGTCAGCAGACTATGATAGACCATGAGCCAAATATATTATGCTGCTTGTCTTTGTATGGTCCATGAGCTAAAAAGTGATTTTTACATTTTTAATAATTCAATAAAAATCAAAGGAAAAATAATGTTTGGTGATACAAGAAAAATATATAAAATTCAAATTCCAATGCCCATAAAGTTTTATTGGAGTATAGCCAAGCTCATATGATTATGTATTGTCTATGGTTTATTTGGCAATACAACTACAGACTGAATAGTTGTAAAGGAAATTATATGGCTCATAAAGCATAAAATATTCATGATGTGGGGGCACCTGGGTGGCTCAGTCAGCTAAACGTCTGACTTTTGATTTCAGCTCAAGTCATGACCTCACAGTTGGTGAGTTCGAGCCCCAGGTTGGGCTCTGTGCTAACAGCACGGAGCCTGCTTGGGATTCTGTCTCTCTCCATCTCCACCCCTCCCGTGCTTGCTCTTTCTATCTCTCTCAAATAAATAAAAATAAACTTTAAAAAACTATGATGATTTTGGTGAACCCTGTTCTAAGTGACAGTGCTATTTCAGGTTGGTTTGATTCCAAAGCTCCTCTCTCATGCCATATTTCCCACCTGCTATTGCATAGGGGATGGGGTGAAAGGCAACACAACAAAATGTTAACAGTGGAAAATTATCTTTGACAGAACAGCATCTGCCCCATGATAGACACTCAATATTTTTTGAGTAAATAAATGTGTACAAGAATCCTAATACATAAAGAGGGATTCATATGGAATCAGTGTTCTTTAAAAGTCCTGTCAGTCTGTCCCTTGCCATTATCTACAAAGAAGGAGCCCTCGATGAAGAAGCCAACAATTGCCTAAAGGAGATTTTGGGTTTCTTATTATAAGAGAATGCCCTGGCTTAAGAACTAATAGACTCATGAAATAATGGGGAAAGAGTGTTCTCCCATTCAAGTCTCATTTCTGAGAAAGCTCTTTTGACCCTACTGAGTGTGACAAGCTAGCATGGTCATTGGAATTAGATGTGCTTACAACATAGGCCATGAAATAGGAGTGTCTGGTACATTAACGTGTCCTCAGACCTGTGCCACTAGCCACACGTAACTACCTTTATGTTCAAATTATTTAAAGTTAAGTAAGATTAATATTTCAGTTCCTTGGTCATACTCATTCATTTCAAGTGTTCAACAACCACACACAGCTAGCTAGCGGCTTCTGTTTTGGATGGCTTAGAATAGATCATGTCCATCATCATAGAAAGTACTGAACAACAAACAGAACAACGCTTTCCGGTAGTTGATGGTACGGTGTGGGTTTGAGCATTTTTGCCCTGAGTCATCTGTGGGATTTGTTAAGCTAAGCTTCTGGTCCCAGTAATTCCATGACAACATATCTCTATATTTAGAAATCATTGGGAAGGGGTTGTCTTCCAAACTTCTATTTTCTAAATTTTAAGAATTGATGTATACCTCTCTTCCTTTATGCTTGAGATCCAAAAATTAAGCATGGCTTCTTGTCTCCCATTAGAAATGCAAAGACTGTTTTTTCACAGCATATAATTCTTATTATGTAATTATGATAGATCAAGCTCCGTGGATGAACATTGCTAATCATTTCTTTCTCTTCTCTGCTTCTCTATGATGTGTTTAAAGCCTTGTGGGCTATAAATCAAGTAATTGTTGAATGTGTACTGGCTTGCAACCTTACTTATAACACTGTTCTCTACTCCCAGGGCCTTTTCTCCAAGCCTCTGAGAGTACTTTACATCTCTGTACTCATTAGAACATCTCATTCTCCTGGATGGGTGACAGGGATTAAATCTGCTCACAGATGAGAGACAAAGGGAAAGAGAATTACAAGGTCACTGTGTGACATTGACCATTTTAAGAACTGAATCCACTAAACCAACAATAACTGACCCAGTGCTAATAGTGATGATTTGACCTTTGCAGAACATTCCTCATCCAAAACTTCTTTATAGGCATTTTTAAAATTTCTGGAAACATTTTCTGCATGTGGAAAAGAGCAACTTTTTTTCTTCCCTTTTTTTCTTCTGAATGCTCATTTTTTTTTAATTTAGCAAGTATAAAGGACGAAAAAAAATCCAGAAGCCAATTGTTAATTAATTTATTTTCATTCAAGAAATATTTAGTGAATGCTTAGTACATGCCACATACAATTTTACTTGAAGACAACTTTCCACTTACTGCTTGGTGCTTTATATAAATATAAATCTGGGAAATAGCAGAGTACAGTAGAAACAACAAGATCTTCAGCATCAAACCAATCTGTGTACAAATCCTGGCTCTGACACTGTGTGAAGTTGGGCAAGTCACTTAAGCTCTCTGAGTCCCATTTCCTCATATGTAAAATCAGTATATTAATAGAGGCTCTGAAGTTTTTCTAAAGACTCAAATAATCTCTGCTGTCTTGGATAGTATCTAGGTTGTTTGGGATACAAGCCCATGAGTTTCATCCAGGTTTTTGCTTTGCACCACCCTGGAGCAACACAAACGAGCAGGACTTTTTTTTTTTTTTTTTTTTTTTGAATCATAAAAAGAATGCTGGAATAGGGAATCAGGGGATATGGGCCACTGGGATAGTGGCCAAGTTTTTCCAAGATTCAAGGAGGGAAGACAGATTTTTTTCCCTGGGCCAATCTTGCAAATCCCCAAGTGTGTCACCAACTACAAAGGACTCCATGTTAATACACCATTCAAAGTGAGAGTTGTTAGGTTCTCAAGCAAAGTTGTAGACTCAACACAGAAGGGGATGTATGCAGGGCAAGTAGGGCTGTGTAATCTTAAATTATAGTGAGTTAAATGGGAGCCTTTGAGAAATGATTAGGTTTATCCATAGTATTTGCAGGTCTCTCTTGCCAGCTCACATACTTCTGTCACAATGGGAATGAAGGAATCATGGAACCTTCCATACAGCCTTGCCAATTCCTTTTTTTTAGTAGGAAGCTGATTATTCAGTTTGGAAATTAACCCAGATTCCTTGTTTCTCTTTCTGCCTACTTTCCCCACTGTTTTCTGATCAGTTCACTTATTAGAAGCTCTGCCAGAGGGTAGAAAGGAACATGTTCAGGAAGCATTGAGTCAATGTTTCATTGTTTTCTGGTTACACAGATAAAAGTTATTTGGAAGACTATACTCTTAAGACTGTCCTTTACTCCTGATTATGCAAATGACAGATCAATCAAAGCCTTGGTAGAATTATCTTGTTTTCTATACCAATACTCCATTCTTTAGACATGGGCATTCAAGAGCTACCATCTCTCCTTTCCCCCTCATTACCATGGACAAATTAAAATCTGTGTGTACCAAAAATCTCCCAGAGGTTTTATATTTATTTTTAACTCCACACATTGATACCAAACTAGTTTAGAAAAAAAGAAAACAAAAAACAAAGTGAATTTCATCTTTGAATCATTGAGAGCAATTTACAACATATTAAATAAGTTAGAGTTTTCAGGATATAATTACGTCAACAATTGATATAGTTTAGTTTCCTGCCTTAACCTGATTTTATGAAAAGTGTAGGCGTTCAGAAGAATTTTAAGAACATAATTTTCTAACCATCTTGCCACCATGCAATATTTATTGTTACTGTAGAGATTTTCCCCCCTTCACCCCAGCTTGAGATCATTTTATGCCCTAAAGCACATCACAGTATGCCCTGGAGCATATCTTGGGAATCAGAAGTGAATCTTTAAATCACCTAATTTCACATCTCAGCAGCTATGGTTTGGTCAATATCTGAGCAAAGTACACACTGAGGCAGAGGTTAAAAACTCAAAGACAAAACCTCAAACTGAGTGGAAAAAAGAACTTGACTTCAGGTAGAAACAGTGTATTTTTGTTGATTTTGTCTTTCTTAATAACCCTTTCAGAAAAGATTATCACCTCAACAACCACAAAACAACATCCTCCTCACACCAAAGTATTTTTAAAATAATTAGGCACTGTCTTTATTACATGTGAGTTGTCAAATAGAAGAGATCCGCCTCTGGAGTCTGCTTCTAGGTGATATATCACTTCTGATCTTTATTTGTTCAATTTGAAGATTATTGCTTTTCATATTGCCTGTGAGCCCTTGGAAGCTAAAAATGAGATCCAGCTATCAAGACCTAGGCAAACTACCTATTCAGAATCCTTTAGAAAGACTCATGTATGCAGATTCAACAATGGCCATAAATTTTATTTTACTCTCAAAATTATAGAAGAATGTACACCAACTTTGGAGAAAGGCAAAAACTGCTGTGTGACCTTCATCAGTTTAATCAGGCCCAGATTTTGGTCTGCAAAATAGATTTAAGTATACCTACTTCCTAGGATGGTTGTAAAGTCCAACACAGTTCTCATCTATAAACTTCACAGAGTATAGGAAAGACATTCAAATAAAAGCAAACTTGGAGAGTTAGTTGAATATCTTCTTGCTATCATACAGACAGGAAGAACCTATTTGGAAACAGAAATGCCTCCAGGGGAATATCGGTTTTTCTGAAATGTCCAAAGAAGGGGAGGAGGGTTTGTTTGGTTGGTCTGGGTTTAGTTTTGTTTGAGGACTTGCTGTATACCACATATTAGGCTATGCATTTGGTATGTATTTCTCTCTGGACTGCAGCACTAGGGGCTGACTGACTCCCCATTATCCATACCATCCCCAAATCATTGGCCCAGGCAAATACTGATAATTTCACACTGAACCCAGTGATGGATTCAGGAGTACCCAATTCTGGCCAAAGAGGTATGGCACAAGTTAAGAAGACAGGACACTTGCTAAGAAATTGCCATATGATGTGCTCATTTCTCTCCTACCTCCAGACTTGATCATCTTGGGATGTAAAGCTCAGAGATACAGCAACTATCCTGACTAGCATGAGGATGACGTGAAATCCAGGGATGGTAGAGGGCATCTCTGACAATATCATGGAGGTGCTGAAATAACCAACCTTGGAGTCTACCTTGCTCATGGACTTCTTATTTATGAAACAGTTATGTTCTATAAACCAGTTTGGGTCCCTTGAATTCAACAAAACAAAACACCATCCTAACTAAAAACAGTAGCCACCAACTGGTCCTCTTGCTTCTACTCTTTCTCCTCACAGTCTATTCTTACATAGTTGTCAAAGTGACCTACCTTTTAACTCATATATTATTAATCCTTGGCTCAGAATTACCTGGTAGCCTCCTATAACCCTTAGAATATATCCGAAATCAGTACCAAGGCTTACAGCCTTCTATAGGCAAGTCTATAGGGGCATCCAGGACAAAGGACCACAGCATCCTGTATGATATGATTTCTTTCCACTTCTCCACTTTCCCTTTTTCTTTTTCCTGTCCTTCTTACCCTGCCCAACTCTGTTATAGCCACAGTAGCCTGCTTTCTGTTCTTTAAACAGCGCTTTCCCACCTTCAGGTCTACATTCTTGTTATCCGCTATGCCTAGAATGCTCTTCTCTCAATTCTTATTTCATCCTATTCTCAACTCAGTTACTTTCTCAGAGAGACCTTCATCATCCTATTAAAAAAAAATAACTTGCATGCTCACCTAAACCCAGCTCTCCTCTCCATTATTTTCTTCATAGCGTATGTCATTATCTGAAATTATATTATTCATTTATTTGTTTGTCTTCCAAACTAAAATGAAAACTCCATGGGAACAGAGAGCCCAGCTGCATTGTTTAATCTTGCATCCCTAAGGCTGTGTATACAGTAGCATACAGTAGGCATTCAATAAGTATCTGCGGAATGGATGAAAGGTGGAATTATTGTAGGGATAGGAGTAACTCAGCCTGGGATAGACAGGCAATGCAGAAAGAGGAATCAAAGCAGATGGGGAAAAATATTCAAAAGAAATCTTTATAGGGTCATTAAAGTCAAAAAAGTACAAAAAGCAACATGAAATACAAAGAAAAAAGTCTACAAATACCAACTGCTAGAGGTCTAGCTCTGAGAGAAGAAAAATAAGTGGATGTTCCTTTAGCACAACAACAAATCTGAATATGAAGAGGAAGGCATGGTGCCCAGGTCCCAAGAAGAGGTTAAGCTTCATTGTTCCAGGAAGTTAACAGGACCTGAGATCTAAATTGGAAAAACCCTCAGATATAAATTCAACTGTAGCTGGTCAAAACAAAAAGTTTGGAATTTCATATTCCCCTCCCTTCTTTCTGGGGAAAAATATGAAAATTGGAAAAAGATATGAGCTCTGTCTCTAGGAAACTGCTAAAAATTCAGAGAAGTATAAAAACATAGGAGGGGCACAAGCTTTTAAAAGTAGCTCTTTAAATAGTATTAAGATGACAATGTCTTTGGAATACACATTTTAAAAAGTTAATGAATCAGGAAAATGTTTGGAATACACATTAAAAAAAGGTAATGAATCAGGAAAATGAATGGATGTACAAAGAGAGAGGTGGAGCCATGTGAAATTTAAAAAGTTTCTCTTCTGTTCACACAAGCGTGAGGCTGAAATCATGTCTTCCAAAGCTTAGAAATTAGTTATACAACAGGAGGGGGGAAAAGTTACCTACCAGCAAGCAGCTAAAAGATATTTGAAGGCAGTTCAAGACATGAGAACTTTGTAACATATATTTAAAATATGTATGAAGAAGGTGTCAACTAAGAGGTAAATTAAAAGCTTGACAACATAGAGATGTCCATCCACATGAGTTGTTAGAAAAAGAGAAGGAAAAAAGGAAAATTCTCATGGACTTTAAGTAATATGGAAAAAGTAAAGGTGGCTTAAAGAAATTCATAATGAGAGATTGTAAAGGGGAGGAGCCAAGATGGTGGAACAGCATGGAAGTTTTCTGTGTGTCTTGCATCCATGAAGTATAGCCAGACCAACATGAAACCATCCTGCACACCTAAAAAACTGATCTGAGGATTAACACAACAATCTGCACAACCTGAACCACAGAATTCAGCAGGTATGCAGCACGGAGAAGTGAACTGGGGGAGAGACAAGCCGTGGAGGACAGGGAGCTGCTTTTGCGTATGGAGAGAGGATGGAGACAGGGGGTGGGAGGGAGAATACGGGGACCCCCCCCCAAAAGCAGCTGGAGAGAAAATGGAAAAGTGGAAACAGCCTCAGGGACTGAAATAAAAAGGGAGAAAGGAGAGAATTTAAATTCCATTAAGACTATAAACACGGGGAGTGCAGAGTCTGGAACTCAGCAGCTCAATACCTGGTGGTGCTCTGGTGAGAAGGGTGAATCCCCAGGAGCAGAGTGGAGTACGGGGTTCTTCAGCCCACATGGGGAGAAGTGGTTCCCCTGCTGGGAGGATACCTAGTAGAGGGTGTGTAGGTCCCCAAAGGCAAGGCCTCAGTGGACCCAAGAGAACAACCACATTCACTGGTCTGGAACAAGATCATTAAGCATGAAGCCTGGTGTCAGATGTGTGTTGTGATTTTCCATAATCCCTGAAATCCTGCTCCTACAATATCTCGTGAACATTTTCTGGGGCGGGCTGGCACCCGGCTGCAGTCTCTGGGCATCAGCAGCAGCACAGTCCCACAAACATTCCTGGTTGCAGCCAGCACTTGGCCATTACTAGGTGAGACCCTCCCGCAGAGGGGCAGAACAGGTCAGAGCCCCAGTCCCTCAGAAGTAAGGGGTTGGGAAAAACAGCCACATCTGAGACAAAACTCAGGAGGGAGGTGCCGCCTAGGGCTTGGTCAAGGACTGTGTAAAAGCATGGAGTGGATGGAAGCTGAAGACAAAGGACGGGTGCATGATTGCTGATCAGGGAGAACAGAGTTCTAATACTAGAGACTGAGTAGCTGGGTGACGCCATTTTCACTGCTCCAGCGCATTAGCATACGCACCAACAAGCCCCACAACAATCCACCCCAGTAAGCTAAACAGTGCCATCTAGTGAAGAACGGAGCCGTTACTCTAAGCCCCACCCAACTGGGCCAGCCTCGCTCTTCAAAAGCATAAGTCTCTCTGCCTGCTTAGTTTAAGGACTATAAAGTGCTTCATAGTTTGACTCCGAGGAGAAAACACAGTAATTTCAGTCGTATTTCAGTCTGTTCACTGGTCCGTCTATTCAATTTTACTTCTTTCATTCTTTTTTTTTCCTTTTTTTCATTTCTTTTTCTTGAATACAGAAAGAGAAAAAATTCACTTTTATTTTTAATTTTTATTAAAAATCTTTTTCTTTATCTTTTCTTACTATATTTTTTACTTTTGTGTAAATTTTTTCAAATTCTATTTTACTTCCATCATTTCATTTTAGTCTACTTCAGTGTATTCATTTTTTCAAATTTTCAAACGATTTTCTTTTTTTCTTTCCCCTTTTTTTCTCTAATCTATCAAACCCCTTTCAACACCCAGACCAAAACACACCTAGAATTTGGCATCACTTATTTGATTTTGTGTGTATGTGTTTGTTTTCAATTTTTTAATTTCAATATTTTTTATTTTAATATTTTTTAATTTTAATTTTTTTACCTCATTAATTCCTTTTCTTCCTTCAAAATTATGAAACAAAGGAATTCACCCCAAAAGAAAGAGCACGAAGAAACGACAGCCAGGGACTTAACTAACACAGATAAAAGCAAGATGTCTGACTTTGGCTCAGGTCATGATCTCGCGCTCTGTGAGTTCCAGCCCCGCGTCGGGCTCTGTGCTGACAGCTCAGAGCCTGGAGCCTGCTTCAGATTCTGTGTCTCCCTCTCTCTCTGGCCCTCCCCTGTTCATGCTCTGTCTCTCTCTGTCTCAAAAATAAATAAACGTTAAAAAAAAAAATTAAAAAAAGGAACATCAGAATCATAGGGGTTTCAGAAGAGGAAGAGAGAGAAATAGGGGTAGAAGGGTTATTTGAGCAAATCATAGCACACAACTTTCCTAACTTGGGGGAAGACACAGACATCAAAATCCAGGAAGCACAGAGGACTCCCAGGAGATTCAACAAAAACCAACCATCAACAAGGCATATCATAGTAAAATTCACAAAATACTCAGGCAAGGAAAGAATCATGAAAGCAGCAAGGGGAAAAAAGTCCTTAACCTACAAGGGAAGACAGATCAGGTTTGCAGCAGACCTATCCACAGAAACGTGGCAGGCCAGAAAGGGGTGGCAGGATATATTCAATGTGCTGAATCAAAAAAAATATGCAGCCAAGAATTCTTTATCCAGCAAGGCTGCCATTCAAAACAGAAGGATAGATAAATAGTTTCCCAGACAAACAAAAATTAAAGGAGTTTGTGACCATTAAAACAACCCTGCAAGAAATTTCAAGGGGGACTCTCTGAGGGGAGAACAGATTAAAAAAATCAATCAATAAATAAATAAGGACCAAAAGCAACTAGACTATAAAGGACCAGAGAACACCACCAGAAACTCTAACTCTACAAGCAACAAAATAGCAATAATTTCATATCTTTCAATACTCACTCTAAACGTCAATAGACTCAATGCTCCAATCAAAAGACACAGGGTAACAGAATGGGTAAGAAAACAGACCCATCTATATGACCCATCTATATGCTGTTTACAAGAGACCAACTTTAGACCTAAAGGTACCTTCATATTGAAAGTAAGGGGATGGAGAACCATCTATCATGCTGATGGTCAACAAAAGAAAGCCAGAGTAGCCATGCTTATATTAGACAAACTAGACTTTAAAATAAAGACTGTACCAAGAGATGAAGAAGGGCACTATATCATACTTAAGGGGTCTATCCACCAAGAAGACCTAATAATTGTAAACATGTATGTGCCAAACGTGAAGCATCCAAATATATAAATCAATTAATCACAAACATAAAGAAACACATTGACAGTAATACCATAATAGTATTCAACATCCCACTCACAGCAATGGACAGATTATCTAATCAAAAAATCAACAAGGAAACAATGGCTTTGAATGACACACTGGACCAGATGGACTTAACAGATATATTCAGAACATTTCATCCTAAAGTAACAGAATATACATTCTTCCCCAGTGCACATGGAACATTCTCCAGAATAGACCACATACTGGGACACAAATCAGCCCTCAGCAAGTACAAAAAGATTGAGATTATACTGTGCATATTTTCAAACACAATGAAACTTCAAATCAACCATAAGAAAAAATTTGGAAAGGTAACAAATACTTGGAGACTGAAGAACATCCTACTAGAGAATGAATGAACTAAACAAGCAGTTAAAGAAGAAATTAAAAAGTATATGGAAGTCAATCAAAGTGATAGCACCACAACCCAAAACCTCTGGGATGCAGCAAAGGCGGTCATAAGAGGAAAGTATATAGCAATCCAGGCCTTCCTAAAGAAGGAAGAAAGGTCTCAGATACACAATCTAACCTTACACATAAAAGAGCTGGAAAAAGAACAGCAAATAAAACCCCCAACCAGCAGAATGCAGGAAATAATAAAGATTAGAGCAGAAATTAATGCTATTGAAACAAAAAACAAAAAACAAAAAAGCAGTAGTACAGATCAATGAAAGCAGAAGCTGGTTCTTTGAGAGAATTAACAAAATTGATAAATCATTAGCCAGTTTGATCAAGAAGAAAAAGGAAAGGACCCAAATAAATAAAATCAAGAATAAAAGAGGAGAGATCACAACCAACACAACAGAAATAAAAACAATAATAAGATAATATTATGAGCAATGATATGCCAATAAAATAGGCAATCTGGAAGAAATGGACAAATTCCTAGACACATATACACTACCAAAACTGAAACAGGAAGAAATAGAAAATTGGAACAGAACTATAACCAGTAAGGAAATTGAATTAGTAATCAAAAATCTCCCAAAAAACAAGAGTCCAGGGCCAGATGGCTTTCCAGGGGAATTCTACCAAACATTAAAGGAAGAGTGAATACCTATTCTCTTGAAGCTGTTCCAAAAAATAGAAATGGAAGGAAAACTTCCAAACTCATTCTATGAAGCCAGCAATATCTTGATTCCAAAACCAGACAGAGACCCCACTAAAAAGGAGAACTATAGACCAATTTCCCTGATGAACATGGATGCAAAAATCCTCAACAAAATATTAGTCAACCAGTTCCAACAGTACATTAAAAAAATTATTCACCACGATCAAGTGGAGTTTATACCTGGGATGCAAGTCTTGTTCAATATCTGCAAAACAATCAATGTGATACATCACATCCATAAAAGAAAGGACAAGAACCATATGATCCTCTCAATAGACGCAGAGAAAGCATTTGACAAAATACAGCATCCTTTCTTGATACAAACACTCAAGAAAGTAGGGATAGAAGGATCATTCTCAATATCATAAAAGCCATATATCAAAGACCCAATGCTAACATCATCCTCAATGGGGAAAAACTGAGAGCTTTCCCCCTAAGGTCAGGGACAAGACAGCGATGTCCACTCTTGCCACTGTTATTCAACATAGTATTGGAAGTCTTAGTCTCAGCAATCAGACAACACAAAGAAATAAAATGCATCCAAATCAACCAGGATAAGGTCAAACTTTTGCTCTTTGCAGATGACATGATACTCTATATGGAAATCCCAAAAGATTCCACCAAAAAACTGCTAGAACTGATTCATGAATTCAGCAAACTTTCAGGATATAAAATCAATGTGCAGAAATTGGTTGCATTCCTATACACCAACAATGAAGTGGCAGAAAGAGAAATCAAGGAATTGATCCCATTTACAGTTGCACGAAAAACCATAAAATACCTAGGAATAAGTCTAACCAAAGAGGTGAAAAATCTATACACTGAAAACTATAGAAAGCTTATGAAAGAAATTGAAGAAGACACAAAGAATTGGAAAAAGATTCCATGCTCCTGGATAGGAAGAACAAATATTGTTAAAATGTTGATACTACCCAAAGCAATCTACATATTCAGTGCAATCCCTATCAAAAATAACACCAGCATTCTTCACAGAGCTAGAATAAATAATCCTAAAATTTGTATGGAACCAGAAAAGACCCTGAATAGCCAAAGCAATCTTGAAAAAGAAAACCAAAGCAGGAGGCATCACAATCCTAGACTTCAAGCTATACTACAAAGCTGTCATCATCGAGACAGTATGGTACTGGCACAAGAACAGACACTGAGATCAATGGAACAGAATAGAAAGCCCAGAAACGGATCCACAAACATACTGGCAACTAATCCTTGACAAAGCAGGAAAGAATATCCAATGGAATCAAGACAGTCTCTTCAGCAAGTGGTGCTGGGAAAACTGGACAGCGACATGCGGAAGAAGGAACCTGGACCACTTGCTGACACCAGACACAAACAGAAACTCAAAGTGGAAGAACGACCTCAATGTAAGACAGAAGCCATCAAAATCCTTGAGGAGAAAGCAGGCAAAAACCTCTTTGATCTTGGCCGCAGCAACTTCTTACTCAACAAGTCCCCGGAGGCAAGAGAAACAAAAGCAAATATGAAATATTGGGACCTCATCAAAATAAAAATCTTCTGCACAGCAAAGGAAACAATCAGCAAAACTAAAAGGCAACCGATGGAATGGGAGAACGTATTTGCAAACAATATATCAAATGAGGGGTTAGTATCCAAAATCTACAAAGAACTTATCAAACTCAACACCCAAAAAACAAGTAATCCAGTGAAGAAATGAGCAAAAGACATAAATAGACACTTCTCCAAAGAAGACATCCAGAGGCCAACCGACACATGAAAAAATGCTCAGCATCACTCATCATCAGAGAAATACAAATCAAAACCGCAATGAGATACCACCTTATACCTGTGAGAATAGCTAACATTAACAACTCAGGCAACAACAGATGTTGGCGAGGATGCAGAGAAAGAGGATCTCTTTTGCATTGCTGCGGGAAGGCAAGCTAGTGCAGCCACTCTGGAAAACTGTATGGAGGTTCCTCAAAAAAATTAAAAATAGAACTACCCTACAACCCAGAAATTGCACTACTAGGTGTTTATCCACAAGATACAGGTATGCTGTTTCAAAGGGACACATGCACCCCAATGATTATAGCAACACCAACAATAGCCAAGGTATGGAAAGAGCCCAAATGTCCATTGATGGATGAATGGATAAAGAAGAAGTGGTATGTATACATACAATGGAGTATTACTCAGCAATCAAAAAGAATGAAATCTTGCCATTTGCAACTACGTGGATGGAACTAGAGGGTATTACGCTAAGTGAAATTAGTCAGAGAAAGACAAAAATCATATGACTTCACTCATATGAGGACTTTAAGACACAGAACAGATGAACATAAGGGAAGGGAAGCAAAAATAATATAAAAACAGGGAGGGGGACAAAACATAAGAGACTCTTAAATATGGAGAACAAACAGAGGGTTACTAGAGGGGTTGTGGGAGGGGGGATGGGCAAAATGGGTAAGGGGCATTAAGGAATCTACTCCTGAAATCATTGTTGCACTATATGCTAACTGATTTCGATATAAATTTTAAAAATAACATTTTTAAAAATTAAAAAAAAGAAATTCATAATGGTATTTTTGAATAGTTGGGCCTCAACCATCGCTTATGAGCTGTGACTTTGTCGTTACATAAAAGTTTACCATGAAGTCAAGGACAACAGTGTGACTGTAAACAGATTAAGGCAAAAATGTATTAACAACAGTAGTCTTCAGAAACAAACAAACCACAACCTTACAGAAACCATGTTTACCTAGCAGACAAGAAGAAAGGAAAATAAGAAAGCCATCTGTGCTGACCAAAGAGCCCTTAATTCAATTGCTTGGAGCAAGGGTCCTGGTTATCCTGGTTTTCCACAGGACTGGGACTGAATTGGAAAAGAAGAATAAGGAAGGTACTGCCACAATTTAAGCAGTCTTGACAATTCTAATCTATACTACATAAGATGCCTGACGTTATTTTGACTAAAATAGTAGTAATAGCTAAGAGTACTTACTATCAGATACTTGTTCTAAGATTTTACATTGTTTTTAATCTTTATTTTAAGTAGGCTCCATGTCCAACATGGGGCTTGAACTCACCCTGAGATCCAGAGTGGCATGATCTGATTTTGCTCATATGTGGAATCTGAGAAACTTAACAGATGATCATAGGGGAAGGGTAGGAACAAGAAGATAAAAACAGAGAGGGGGGCAAACCATAAGGGACCATTAAATACAGAGAACAAACTGAGGGTTGATGGGGGTGGGGAAAACAGGTCATGGGCATTCAGGAGGGCACCTGTTGGGATGAACACTTGGTGTTGTATATAAGTGATGAATCACTGGATTCTACTCCTGAAGCCAAGACTACAGAGTTTGTTAACCAACTTAAGAATAAATTTAAAAAAATAAAAAAGAGTGGCATGCTCTGATGACTGATCCAGTCAGGTGCCCCTCTAAGCATTTTATACATAAGATCACATGTTTCATAGCAACCCTACAAACTAGGTTCTCCTCTTCTCCATTGTAGGAGAGGGAAAAGTACTCATCTTTGACTTCACAGTGTCTGGGAAATGATAGACCCCCAAATACCTAGTAAGTGACTACATTAGGGAATGAGTGAAAAGGATGAGAAGGATGAAAAGAAAGGAGGAAGGAGAGATAATGACAGAGTGAGAGAGGGAATGAAAAAAAGGGAGGGACAAAAAGAGAGATATGATTCTGGAACAAGTGGTAATAACAAAGATCAAACAACGTTAAGACAAACCAAAAGACCATAACCAGTAGAGGAAGATGAAGGTCTGAGATTACATTCAGAAAAACAACAAAATGACACCAGGAATAATTGCATAAAATGCACCAGCAATCTCAAGTGGCCAAAACACCTAACATGCCAGACAGGATGAAAAAACACACAAGTCTAACCATATGGAGCTATGCTGCACATACCTTTGGGCATAGTTCAGACAAATGAGAGAATTCAGCCTACCAGAGAAGATGAAAATTCTTTCTTTCTAGGTAAGTAAAATACAAAAAGAGAGAGAGGGAGAAAGAAAGGGAACACGGAAAGGAGAAAGGGAGAATGGGAAGAAGAGAAGAAGGAAAAGAGGAAGAATGACTGACATCCTCATTGTATTGACACTGACTACTATGACCTGAATATTCCACGGTATAAAATTCTGGCCTGAAGGAAGTGCCAAAAATAAAGGTAGAGTTCAACATATGGAAGCATGGTTTTCTCTACTATAGACATTTGTGTGAAAATTAACATGAGATATAATCTATTGCACGATGCTTATTCTGGAAGAAAAGACCACCATTTGTACTAGGATTTTAGTCTCACGAAGCACGTCTTTATTGCATGAGCAGGAAGCCCGAAATATGGGGATATCTTCCAGTGGTATGTAGAAAGACAACAAAGAGAGTTACACAAGCTTCCATTCTGTGCAGAAAGATACAGAATAGCCTGGGAGAGACTGAAGAATCACACCTCCGAGAACTTGGTAATGTGTTGAAAAAGACAGTTTTAAGACCATAATGAAAGAAAATATTTAGAGTAGTACAGCAACTATGAGATATATCCAGAAGGTTGTCAGAGAGGGGCACAGTGATGTCTACCACTCCATGCTTTGGCTTGATCTACTTGAAATTAGAATTGGCCTGAGTGTCATAGGGGACGGGAAAAAGACCATCTCACATTTGAAATGCCTATTTTCTGGTACCATTTTCTATTACCAACAAATTGGGCAACTTACATAACCTCTCTGTGATTCATTTTCTCACTTGTATGAGGCAAAAATTATATTGGTTGATCAGAGAGATTGCTTCCAACTCAGAAAGCAATCCTATGGAGGCCTCCAGCAAGAAGTGAAGCAGTAACCACTACAAGAAAGAACAGAAGCAGCAAATAGGGCAAGTATTCATGTAAAAAAAAAAAAAAAGTAAACAAACTGCTGTAAAGATGGATATCTTCAACACAAGAATCTCTGTGTTATATGCTAGGCCTTTGCAAAAGTCACTAGTAGTGAATTTCAGACATTTCTAAACTATTATAAGATTAAAATCATGGTCATTATCTTGAGTGTCTGTGAATTTTAAGTTTTTAGCAATTTTAAGAATTATCCCCCAAGTCCTGCAATAGATTTCCTTCAACTTTCCTATGTCTCAGATTGACCCAAATCTTTCATTGCCCTTATCTTCATCTTATCTTCAAATGTACCCATAGAAGGTATGCTATTGACATGGTACTTTAAATATTGTGGCTCTGTTTATTTTTGAAAACGAACTATTTATTCATCTTTCAACAAAGATTTTTGAACACCCACCATGTGAACAACAACAGAAACTAGGAATACTTAATGATGAAAACAGAAGTCATCTTCATGGACTTTACTGTCTAATAGAAACAATTAAGGAGGGACATGAACGCTCTAATTTCTAAAATGACAGTCTTAGACACTTAATTTTTTTAATGTTCATTTATTTATTTTGAGAGAGACAGAGCACGCAAGCAGAGGAGGATGAGAGAGAGAGAGGGAGACACAGAATTCGAAGCAGGCTGCAGGCTCCGAGCTGTCAGTGCCGAACTCAACATGGGGCTGGAACTCACTAACTGTGAGATCATGGCCTGAGCCAAAGTTGACCGCTTAACTGACTGAGCCACCCAGATGCCCAGATACTTATTTAAATTTTAAACTAGGTCAAAGAGTTAAGGGCAAGGATTATTTTATCCTTTCTTGATCCCATTAGAGTACCAAGCTACAGAGCTTTTCTAAAATAAGTGTTCAATAAACAGTTGATTGTTTTGTTGTTAAATGGCCACTGCGTCATAACTACCTTTGTGCTAAGCATAGCAGCTGAGTCTTTTACCCACTGTCCCCAATTAAACATTTGCTGAATGGCTATTATGTGCCAGGCATTGTGCAAGGCCCAGGTGGTCCTGGCTGTCAAGAAGAACATAGCCTGGATGAGACAGGCATGTGTACACATAATTATAATAGCACTTAAGATACACCAGATTACTATGGGAGCAAAGAAGTGTGACCAACTTCACTCGGGGAGTAACTATAATTTTATAATAAGCTCTTTAAAGTGTAAAAGTTTTGTAAGCAGAAAAAAGTGGGAAAGGCTACTCTAGGACACAAGAACATCATGTACAAAAAGTACAGAGGCATAAAAAAGCAGATGGGTTTGGAGATTAGCAAAGCATTAAGTATGGATAGAATTTAGGTTGGGTGGGAGCTGAGTGATGAGAGATGAGGCCACAGCTGAATTAAGAACTTTGTATGCCAAAGAAATGAACTGAGATATTATTCTATGGAGATCAAAGAACAAATGGAACATTTTAAGAACAGAATTGTGACTGGGTGCTTTTATTTACTTGGGAGTGACCACCCCGTGAAAATGTGGAGACTGGAATATGTAAGTATAACTTGATTGTGGAAAGGCTGCTTAGCTAACAGTTCCGGGCCCCAAATGATAAAGGCCCGATGAGGCTGGAGGGTGGATAGGAGATGTGTCTGCAATAAGGTTGCAGTGGCAACGCAGTGGATGGGAAATACAGAGAGGGAAGTAAATGGAGTCTGCATTGTGTCTAAGTTGGGAGCCCAGTGGAATCAGTGACTTCATAAAATAGGAGGAAAGGCAAATTCTGAGTAGAAAGGCCAGTACTATAGATTCAAATCCTGTCTGTTGTACTCAGAGCTCTGCAATTTGGGTAAGTTACTTCACTTTGCTGAACCACAGCTGTGTCATCTACAAAATGGAAAAATACTATCTACTTCATGGGATTGTCCTGAGGTTAAATGGGAGCAAAACTTATGAAATCATCTAGTTTACTGCCTGGACACAGAAGTTGCTTGATAAATATTTGTTGAAGAAAACTGACAGAAATAGAATAAATAGCAGAGACTAGGATTTAAAACTAGGCTTTGCTATGTGACCTTGAACATGTTACCTAACCTTGACATTTCATTTCCTCACATGTGATATAGGGAAAATCTATCCTATCTCATTGGTTTGTTGGGAAGATTGAATTGAAAGCCCTATGCAGGGTCTGACATAGTCATTGGCACATAATTGGGGGTGAATAAATGTGCATTGAATGAAAATATAGATTAGCTCAACCTGGTCAGTACATCTTATTTAAGGAGGTTTCATAAATATTGCATACACACTCAGACACATACTCACAAAAGAGAACACTGAGTCTGTTTCACATTATAATTTAAAATTGTTAAGATTCCATTATTTGAGAAGTTAACTTGCTTAGAAAAGTTTGCTTATTTTTCAATAATGTCCAAAAAAATGGCATGCCTCTCAATCTATTTGTGTTATATAAAAATTAGAAACTACCTTCATATCTTCTCATTAAAAACAAAGCCAGGTACATAGCTAAACCTTTGTGCAGAGGCTAGATGGCCTGCGTAACTTTTGCTCCATAGAAGTAGCGCTAAGAAAACTTGAAAACCATTATTTTTAAATAACCCAAGTACTACCAGCATTACTTCACTTTTGATTTGTTTGAACACCTTTAATGATTTGTTTTAATTCTATTCCTGCTTGGATAAATACATTTTACCTTGTATATTGTGGCTGTGACAGATAATGTTAGATGTTTCCCAGTATACCTTCTTTTCCACTTTCTTTTATATTTTTCACATTTTTTAAAATAAATTAAAAAAAATTAATGTTTATTTTTGAGAGAGTGAGAGTGTGCGCGAGCATGAGTGGGGGAGGGGAGAGAGAAAGGGAGACACAAAATCCAAAGCAGGCTCCAGGCTCCAAGCTGTCAGCACAGAGCCTGACACAGGGCTCAGACTCATGAGCCATGAGACCATGACCTGAGCCAAAGTCAGACAGCCAACAGACTGAGCCACCCAAGAGCCCTCCACTTTCTTTTAATAGACAAACCCACCTCTTCACACTCCAACCTTCTATCTCCAGCCCATTGTTTAGAAGCATGGCCTCCCAGTGCAGACTACATTTCCCAGCATCTCTAGAAGCTAAATAAGTTCCTGTGCTAAAATTCCGGGAGATGGAAGATGAGTGAAATTGATATCTTTCATTTCTGGGTCATCTCCTTAAATACTTGCTCTGTACTCTCCCCTGTCCCTTATTCTGTGGGCTATCGCACAGATGTGGTAGAGACCCAGGTTCGGTAACGCTGAAGAGCATGACATCAGTGAATGGTAATGCAGCAGAAAGGAAGGAACTTGCGTCCTTTAATGACCTAGAGGAGTCAATCTACTTCGCCACCTGGATCGGCGGGACTGTAATGTGAGAAACACATTTCTATCTATGTAAGCCATTACATTTGGGGTTTTTGTTGTTGTTATTATAGCATCTCAGTCTCTACCCCACCTAATGCAGGGTTTTACCTTTTTTTTCAAGAAAAAAAAAATGGCTTCACTTGTGAAAATTGCCTGCAGGACTTAGGGGACAAACAGATTTTTGAAGACAAAAGTCTGATGTGTCAAGCTGAACTCTCTGAATATTCATTATCATTCCAAGGGCTTTCCATTGCTCCTCACTTGATAACGGTATTTTGAGTTCTAATGGAGAATGCTTAATTGTCAACTTGGTTGGTTTTGATAATGATTACGCTGTAGTTTGCAATGAAGTAACACTTCTCCATTTATTTTACTAACTCTGCCAGCGAGTAGTGTTTGACTAAACTAAAGACCCTTCAATTTGCCTTATCTCTGTTATTAGACTTAGCCACAAATTAGATTTTAAAAAATGAAGGGTCTCAAAAGAGAATGTCTAAAAAAAAAATGGTTCACTAAGTTTTAACCTTGAAATAATAGTGTCAATTTTGTATACCATAACCTCCGATTTCCATTAAAACTTTTTTAATTTTTTTACTAAAGGGCAGTCAGTATTGGAAATAGAAGTCTATTATATTGTTTTGCCACTATTGTGGCAAATGAGGTAAAACATGATTCAAGATTCTAATTTTGCATACCTTCAGCATAGGGTATTTGCGTCAGTGATTTTATTACTAGTGTAATGAATAGCTATGAGATGGCTTAGTTGTCAAAAATAAAGTCAATAAAAAAGATAGGTGATAAAAGAATTAGAGCATCAGGTGATGGTGGAATATAGCATAACATAGAACATATCAAAGTTATCATATATGGCCACCTATACAACTTAACTCAATCACAAATAGGACTGTTTTGGATCAACTGACTTGAAAAATAACCGCACTATTGAAATTTCAGTCACTTTGAATAATTCCCAGCTTCAGTGAAGCCAAATCAGTTTCTTCCCCTCACCTTTCCGGTAACCAGTGACAGCTGATGTAGTGGAAAGAACTCTTGGCTAGGAGTCAGGAAACTTCACTGCTAGGCTTGGCTTTCCCACTTAGTAAGTGTGAATTTGGGCAGGTCATTTAACCTTTGTGCAGAGTGATTATGAAGTTCAGAATAGGATCAGCTCTAAGAAGTATTTTGAAAAATAAAAAGCTTATACAAATATACAATAGCATGTGTATGTGTGTGTGCATGTGTGCATATAAGAAAAACTAACATTATCAATAATAGCCACCTATAAATGTATTTGTTCATATACACATATGAACACATATCTACAGATATGTACATGTATATACGTAAAGGTACACACACATGGTAGCTAAATTAAAAACTTTTACTATTTAGGATTTGTGTCCTGGTTGCCGCAGAGTCAAGGCAGTTATAGATTAACACACAATGCCAACGTGCAATGAAGAACTCTGAAAAAAAGACAAAGTCTATGTAGATGACATTTAAGAAGTATCTTTTAGTGGAGTCCTCTCGCTCTTCATTGATGGTTGAAAGCAAAGCAGACGAGAAGACTTTTGCTGTAATCATAACAGGTTACCAATAATTTATTGAACACCTCTGAATTCCCCCACCCCAAATAAAAGAATCTTAACAATGACCTACATCTAATCTCAAGGTTTCATCCATATCCTATTCCTCTGTCTCCCCTCTCTGGGTGATAAAGTTCATAGGCCACCTCTGCCAGAGTTTTCAGGAAGTAACATCTGGAAGGTGTCAAGTTCTCATAATGGAACACAGGGTACACATTAGGTTTGTACCCTAAGGTCAGTAAGACTGTTACTGTAACATTCTTTTGAACTTTTAGTGATCATCCAAGATTAAGGAACAAACTAAGAATCATGAGAATAACTAATCTTCCCCCTACCTAGTTCTACATCACCTGATAATTGTTGAGGCCCAATAATCTCCTCTTCTAAAATAAATTCAAGTGAGCTACATTCCTGTTTATGTAAACATAAATAAATTAGGAACGAATTTCATTGTGAGGCAGAGGGTAATACAAGCATCTTGGATTCATGAGCTCAGACAATACCATTCTATTTTGAAACCATCCATCAATTCCCCTTGATCTTTAATTTAAAACAACCACAAACAGAGCATTGAATTTTATGGTCTCAGTCCTCAGTGTGAACAAAAAGATATATTAGACTGCACTTTTAGTGGACAGATTAGCATTGATGGTCATCTATCTCAAATTAACACTCACAGAATAATCACTAGTGTAACATTAGGACTAGCAAAAAAAAAAAATGGCATTTGAGATTTTCCCCCTCCTCCCCCACCTCCAGCCTTAAATAAAATGATAATGAATTTTACAATGGGTTAGAAATATCTGCACAGACGGTATGGAAACAAAGATCAAGAGCTGATCATTGACTCACATTCTGTACTTTGTTCTCCTGCTGTGGTTTGCCTCATCACTTGACCAGAGCAATCAGTCCAAGACCATTTCCAGGCATTAAAATAATGCTCACAACTAAGACAAAAGTCTTTCAGAAGTTGGAGTTTCTTCTCCAGACTAATACTCCTATTTTCTGATACTCACAAAAAAGAGTTCCTAAGGAAGAATTCTGCAGCAATGTATCCAAAGCTTGCCACCTTAGAACTGTAATGTGCCTTTCTTCTAAAGGAGACCTCCAAAAGCATTGTCCCACTTAGTATCACAGTATACTTGCCAAAGAGGCTGCAGAGAGCACCAGCCCATTTCACAAATGGAGGCCTAAGTATTGTCCCGGCCTCTCTCCAAGCAGAGAGAACGAGAGGAAACAGTGACAGCCACATATTCTATGCATTTCTTGAATGTGCATTTATGAGCTCACATGTCAATGGCAGACTCCTTAAGCGGGTACGGAATAAACAAGTAGAATACATTGGGAATGCTGGTCCTTGTGATTAGAATTTAACCCATTTCATGGAGCAACTGCAAAGGGACAAAATGTATGCAAGTAAACATAGTCTAATTGACCCAGGACTCACCCGACCCTTCTTGTCCTCTTGGAGTTGCAAATACCTACCCCGATGGGCAGAAGTCAGCTAGAAAAGAGACAGCGAGGAGAGACAGAAGCCCCAAACTCCTTAGTCTTTATATGCACCCACCTCTCTGTTCAAACATCCTCTTCACTCTGATTGGCTTCTGGTTTTCTCACTGCTCCTTGCCTTTGAAATGTTCTCCACTCAGCAGCATGCAGGGTTAATGTCTCCAACTTCCCTCAGAGCATCTACGCATGTCCTGGGCACGTATGTGTATTTCCAGTGACCCAAAGTGACAGTCAGTGGGAGGTAGCTTCTTGTAACTCCTTTTCCTGGAGACTTGTCTCTCTCCCTTGCATGGCTGGCCTTGGCTTTTCTAAAAGGCTAAGGGAGGTTATCTATTCTCTTCACTCACAGGTTACAAACCATAATGTGGCTCTGTTTTAGAAGGATGGTCTGCGTAAATAACATATCACTGCCAGAAAGAAAACTTAGGTTCTATATTTGAACCCCTACCTTGTCTTCCAAATCAAACACCTCCCAAAATTATGAACCCATTGTTGCCTTCCTATTGGACACCTTCCTACTTAGGTCAACAATATTTCCTTTCTTAATATGATGTTCTCCCTTTTTTCTTCTTTATAAAAGTTTATTTATAAAGTTTCTTCAGACACAGTGGAAGCTATGGGTTGTTTTCTGAAAAAGAAAAGAAAAGAAAAGAAAAGAAAAGAAAAGAAAAGAAAAGAAAAGAAAAGAAAAGAAAAGAAAAGAAAAGAAAAACAAAAATGCTGTTATTCCTAGCTTCCCATACCATATTACAGAATGAACATATGTGATTTTCAAGGAGTAATAACTGTAATAAGTTTTTCATTTCATCTTCATTTCTTGATTGCACAAATGAATATTCAGGTGAAATTCTGCCATAATAAGACAAGGGAGTTTCCAAGTTACTTTCTTGGGGTGAAATTTTATTATACCCATTATTGAATGAAAGCAAAAGAAAAGCTTAAGAATCATTCAGCTATGCATACACTTTGCTACTGTAATGATGTTTGCTGAAATGGTAGATATCCAATAGACCATTTTTTAATTCCATCATGACCATTTTTGATAACCAGAATGTGATAGCATGATTACCTACGTGTAAATTGAATTTTTCATCCCTGGTCTACACAGAGACTACAAAAACATCTTTTTAAAACCATGTTTCATTGAATTTAACTGATTCCTGCTGAATAGATAAATGTCAACTTTTCCTACAGTGTTTTTTCCAGTGAAATTCAATTAGTAATGAGATTTAACATTTTCAACAATAAATTTATAACACACTAAGTTTAATCTTTTGAAATCTTGCAACAGACTACTGCACCCCTTCTTCCCAATTTCTCAGGGATGGAGATGTACTGAATGTCCTCTCAGAATTCTCAAATGTTGAGTTATTTTTGATTCAGAACATTTCCACTGGTTGTCCTTGAGTAGACATGCCATATTATCACATTACCTTTGGAATCCCTTTAAACTGTGACCCACATTCTCAGTAAGGCAACTAGATATGAACACCTTCTTTTCCACTGACTTTTTTTTAAATGACATCTCCCTTGAGTAACTGGTCACCTTGCAAGGTCTCAATTCATTGAGCTGAGTACATGTGATACATATTCCTATGAACTGTAGGGACTTTTGTTTGTTTTGCCTAACTTGGAAGTAACAAGAACTTTAATATCGTCCACATATTTGAGTTGTAAAGTTCACAATATTGTCCCAATTTTATTCCTCAGTGTTTCTTGTACTTTCTTTACACCTTATACACCAATTACACATGCGTGTGTGTGCTCATATATCCACAGTTAAAGACTTAAGTTCTAGGTTAAGTCCCACTTAAATAATTCACAACTCAGCCTTGTGATAAAAGAAAGTTTTCATTAAGCTCTTAACATTTATTATTGTTCTCTGTAGATGCAGATCGGAGTATGCAATCTTTCACAATAATCTTTTACACATGGTCTGTTGGAAACAATCCTGTGAAGTCATTGTCTCCTTGTCTTCACCTTCCCTCTCCGAGTGCCCAGACCAGTCTTTAGAAGTGTGTTTAGCTAACACAAACTTCTGTCTACTCCCCAGATATCTTCATTTTAATCAAGAATGAATCTTAATGAATTTATAAATGGCAAGTTTCCAGATACCCATGAATGGGGTAGGGGAAATTGTGGTGGAAACATTGCCAGCGCTTTGAAAGGAAGATAGCAAAAAGAAAAGTGGCAAAATGCATAGTTTTCAATTTTAACAAGCAAAATTGTACCAAATAAAATTGTATTTCCATACATTATTTCTAATACTTACCCTGCCAAGTGGGTACTATTATTATTAACCCCAGGTTTACAAATAAGGAAGCTGAAGCTCCTAGTGTTTCATGATTTTCCCAGGGTTGGATAGCAGCGAAGTAGCCAAGCCAGAACTCAAACCAGGTCTATGGATGCCAAGCCCACCTACCTGTGCCTTCACATTTTATTAGACTTTGTTAGAGGCTTGAGTGGAAGGTGAGAGCTCAAAATCTCCAAGTATCAGCTTCAAGTAATTTAATTTGTACAGGAAATGATGTTCAGACCAGAAGATACCTATGGAGCATCTAAAAATGCTCCTCCTTCCATCTTTTTAAACCCAAGGAAGATACAAAACAGAGAAAACATGGGCTTAAAGTCAGAAAGCACTGACTCAAATTCTGTTTCAGGTAGTTATTATACTGGCTCTTACATTATAATGGCTTGGGTAAAATTAGTTGTTTGGAGCCAGGTTCTTCCATATAAGCAATGAATGTAATAATATCTACTCCATCAATCTACTGTGAGGATTAAGTGAAAATAAACCACATGCAAGTTTCAAGGTGAGTGCCTCACTCCTAGTATGAATTCAATAAATGGTCCTTCCGAAGAACCATTCTTTTACCCTTCCCTGCATGGAAGGAATGGTCCTGCTTTCATCCATTGTCATAGTTTATTTACAATCTCTAGCTCCAAAAGATGTTTTTCAAGTCTATAACAACATATTCTTTTTTTTTTATGCTTATTTATTTCTGAAAGAGAGAGAGACACACACACACAGAGTGTGAGCGGGGGAGGGGCAGAGAAAGAGGGAGACACAGAACCCGAAGCAGGCTCCAGGCTCTGGGCTGTCAGCACAGAACCCGAAATGGGGCTTGAACCCATGAACCATGAGATCATGATCTGAGCTGAAGTTGGATGCTTAACAGACTGAGCCATCCAGGTGCCCCACAATATTATCTTAATGATCACTGGACAGCAGCTGTACCACCATGGCTAAGAGCATAAATTCTAATTCTAAACCCTAACTGCTGGTTTAAATCCTGGTTCTACTCTTGAAAAGTTGTATAATGGTAGCACATTTGCTCAATGCTTCTGGGCCTCATTTTTCCTATCTGTAAAATAGGGATAATAATAGCACCTACCTGGTGAAGTTTTATAAGTTAAATTCATTAATACAAGTCAAGTGCTCAGTACAGTGACTGGTAATTAGCAAGTGCTTTATAAATGCTAGCTATTATTATTAACCAAGCAAATAATAGAGCTAGAACACTCATTCTCAACCAAGGGCGATTTGGCTCCCCAGGTGACATTTGACAATATCTGGAGATATTTTTGATAGGTACAACTCAGTGATGGGATGACATCTAGAGGGTAAAGGCCAGGGATGCTATTAAGCATTCTAAAATACATAAGACACCCCTGCAACAAAGAAATAACAGTCCAAAAGTCAATAGTACCAAAGTTTAGAAATACTGAGTTGAGAAAAACCATTCCTGGCCAACAGAGATCCTGAGATATTTTCCCAGGGGACATAAGAAGTCACTAATCAAATATTGCTGGAAAATCAAATAGGCATACAAAAACCACATCCTTTTCAATGTCAAGTAAGCTAATATTGGAAAAAGTCAAATGGTTATTGGCTCTATGGGACTATAACACTTCAGTATGTCTTAGAGTTATGTTAAAATACTCTTTCAAAAGAGTAATATTTATTTCTTATTAGAATCATTACTCTAAAATTCATTGAATGAAAATTCAGAAAGTGCATAACCAAGGATGCACAAGGGCTTTAGAGACTGCAGGTCCCATAAAAATTAATGCTCACAAACTTAGCGGGATTCCTTCCCCCACAGGACCCAGCAAGAGATCATGGTCTGTTTATAGTGGATACCGGGTAGCAAAGAAAGTGGGCATGAATTTTTAGGCTCCTTTGTATCTTCACCTTCCTCAACCTTAATTACTTTGTGGGCGATGGGGTTATTTAAAGAAAGATAAATATGAAATTCTCAAAGTATCTCTTTCCTCACAGTCCTAGTGTCTCAGTGAATTTAGTAGGATCTCCAGTTAGGGAGGACTCCTTATCAATCCTCTCCGTGACTTTCTCTGTATGTCTTCTAGCTTGAGTTGAAGAGGGCATGTTGCCAGAACATGCCAGAACTAAGTAGGCCCAGGGGATGGTTTTTCCTTACTAAAGAATAGCCTTCACAATCTGAAGAGGAAAATGGGAAGCTCTCCATAAGGAGAACTGTTGGTCCTGACTTTCATTATTTGGGACTTGATGGCTGGTACTCAGAGAACTAGAAAGTTACAATGAGGTCTCTTCTTCCTCAATTCTTGAGGGAGATGCTGCTCAAACACAAAAAGCTCTTCCAATGAACAGAAGATACATGAAGAGGTATGACTCCTTTTTAATGCTTGTAGGTGAGATCCAGCAGAGAGATTCATATGTGTTTACGATGGACTTGGTATTGACTGCCATATAAAGGGAGGACTCTGTATCATTCTGATTTTTTTAAGGACTTAAATACAATTTATTGTCAAGTTACTAACATATAGTACATACAGTGTGCTTTTGGCTTCGGGAGTAGATTCCCATGATTCATCACCTAAATACAACACCCAATGCTCATCCCAACAAGTGCCCTCCTCAATGCCCATCACCCATTTTCCCTTTCCTCCCAGCCCCCCACCACTAATATGTACATTAGTGCACAAATGTATCAGGTCTGAATCCCCAGAACCTGTAAATGTTACCTTATTTGTAAAAAAGCATTTTGCAGATGTGACTAAATTAAGAATCTTGAGATGGAGAAGATTATTTTGGATCATCTGGCTGGGCCTTAAATGTAATCATGAATATCCTTATAAGAGGGAGGCAGAGGAAGACTTGACACACATAGAAGAGAAGAAGGCCATGTGACCAGGGAGGCAGAGACTGGAAGGAAGCAGCCACCAGACACTGGAAGGGTCAAGGAAAGGATTCTCCCCTAGGGCCTCTGAAATAGGTGGAGCTCTGCCAACACCTTGATTTCTGTCCAGCGAAAATAATTTCGGACTTTTGGCCTCCAGAACTATGAGACAATACGTTTCCAGTGTTTTAAGGTTGTGGTAATTTGTTTCGGCAGCCACACAAAACTAATACAGTGGTCATGACTGTGGATTCTCATCTCACAGACCTCCATCACTCTAACCTAAGTGGGAAAAAGGAAGTGGGGAAGAGGAAGAAGAATGAGAAAACAGAAGGCAAACAAGAGATAAAATATCCCCAAATCCTAAACATCCTAAAATGTACAACTACTTGCAACAAAGAATTATATTTTTATACCCCCTCCAACACTTTGTACAGGGCTGATTTGTAAGAGTCCTGTGGTGACTGACTACCTACTATTCTGTTCAGTAATACAGATGGTCTCATCTCCTTTATCTCTACCTCTTATCATATTGTACAATGATGACTGATACTGAGAATTATGCCCCTGAGGCATGCTAGGTCTAAATCATAAAAAAAAAAAAAAAAAGACAAAATTCATTGTCTTGCTGGTTAAAAAAGTCTACTCATGCATTTTAGAAAGATTTCTAACTGGAAGAGTTGAGGCCAGAAAGCATTTCTCATTCAACCTAATTTAACTCCAAAATGCAATTAACAGCAACTCCTCAAGTCCCAAATACTCACAGCATCTGAAGATTTATGTATTACCAGAAGAGTCACAGGTTTATCCTAAAATATACCTGAGAGTACCAGCTTTCTCGCATTTATTTCCCAATGTATGCCAACTCTTAGTATAAAAGTAAGCTTTTTTTTATAATTGCTTATAGGTCCTGGCTTTAAATTTCCCAAAGGAAAGTCTGCATTTTGGGGACTGTTTATAATTTTCATATTGCTCATTTGCATCCAGCATAACTGAAATTTAAGTTCAGTTCAGCAAATCATCCCTCAGCAAGTGATAAGATAACTAGCCAAGTGCAAGCCATTATGTGCGCACATGGCTAAAGAATCTCATCAAGGACCTACGACTATTTGTGAGTGTCCCTCATGATTGCACATTTTAATGTGCATTATATTTTGTTTTTTAACCTTAAAAAGACGTAAGGCACATTGAGGCATTCCCATCATGTAAAAGTAGTTTATAAAAAACACATTCCACAAGTAAGACCCACACTCAGAAAATGGAAATAAATTAAGCAAGTGAACAAATTAACATACCTCCAAAACAGAAAACCAAGACTTAAAATATTGTACACCTTAGTGAAATAACAGCTGCTCTTATTAAAAACCATATATTCCAGGGAGAAGCCAAGGTGGCAGAACAGCATGGAAGCTGTTTGTGTGTCTTGCGTCCATGAAATACAGCCAGACCAACACTAAACCATCCTACGCACCTAGAAAACCGACTGGAAGATTAACACAACAATCTGCACAACCTGAACCACAGAATTCAGCAGGTACGCGACACGGAGAGCTGAACTTGGGGAGCAAGAAGCCCCGAAAGGTAGGGAGCCACTTTTGCGGGTGGAGAGAGGACGGAGACTGGGAAGGGGGGGGAGCATACAGGAAAATCACCCCTCCCCAAAAGCAGCTGGAGAGAAAGTGGAAAATTGGAAACAGCCGCAGGGACTAAACTAAAAAGGGAGAAAGGAGAGAGGAGAGGGTTTAAATTCCATTAAGACTGTAAACAAGGGGAGCACAAAGGCTGCAACTCCGCAGCTCCTTACCTGGCGGTGCTCTGGTGGGAAGGGTGAAGACCCAGGAACAGAGTGGGGTCCGGGAGGTTCTCGGACCACACGGGGAAAAGGGGTCCCACTGCTTAAGGACACTTGGTAGAGACTGTTGAAGCCACCTAGTCCCAGCAGACCTCGGAAGGCAGCCACTTTTGTTGGTGCTGGGGCAAGGTTGTTGAGGGTGAAGCCTGATGCCAGATGTGTGTTGCGATTTTCCATGGTCCCAGAAACGCTGAGGCTACACTGTCTCGTGATTTTTTTTTGGGGGGGGGGGGGCGGGCTGGCACCTGGCAGGTCTCGGCGCACTGGCAACAGCAGGGTCCAGCGGTTGTTCCTGGGTGCAGCCGACTTTCAGCCATTGCTCAGTGAGACCCTCCTGCACAGGGGTGGAGCGGGTCAAAGCCACAGTCCTTCGGAAGTAAGGGGCCAGGGAAAACAGCCGTATCTGAGACAAAACTTGGGAGAGAGGTACCGCCTGGGGCCTGGTCACTGAGAGTGGAAAAGCGGGGAGTGGACGACAGCTGAAGACGATGGGCCAGTGCGCGATTGCTGATCAGGGAGAACAGACTGGGTGGCTGGAGGGCGCCATTTTTCACCGCTCCCGCACATGCGCATGCGCACCAAGGAGCACTTGCAACCATCCACCTCAGTAGGCTAGCAGCTCCATCTAGTGGAGAGCGGAGCTGTTACACCGAGCCCCACCCAGCTGTGCCATATTCCCTCTTCAAGAACACAAGCCTCACTCGCTGCTTAATTTATGGACTACAAAGAGCTACATTGACTGACCTCTAGGAGAAAACGAAGCAATTTCAGTCCTACTTCAATCTGTTAGCAGGTTCATCTATTCAATTTTTTTTCCTCTCTCTTTTTCCTTTTTATCTTTTACAATTCTTTTCTTTTTCTTGAATACAGAAAGAGAAAAAACTCATTTTTATTTTCAACTTTTATTAAAAATATCTGTCTTTAATTTTTATTACTATATTTTTCACTTTTGTGGAAATTTTTTCAAATTCTACTTTACTTCCATCATTTTTAGTCTACTTCGGTGTACTCACCTTTTCAAATTTTCAAACAATTTCCTTTATTTTCTTTCTTTTTTTTCTCTTTTTCATTTTTTTCTTTTTCTTGAATGCAGAAAGAGAAAAACTTCATTTTTACTTTCAATTTCTTTTAAAAATATTTTATTTAATTTTTATTACTATATTTTTTGCTTTTATGTAAATTTTTTCAAATTCTATCTTACCCCCATCATTTTATTTCAGTCTACGACAGTGTATTCACTTTTTCAAATTTTCAAATGATTTCTTTTTTCGTCTTCTCTTTTTTATCTTTTTTTCTTTTTCATTTCTTTATTCTTAAACACAGATAATGAAAAAAATCATATTTTTTCTTTTTAATTTTTATTACAAATATTTTCGATAATTTTTTCTACTATATTCTCTACTTTTGTGTATTTTAGTCTACTTTAGTGTATTAATTTTTTCAAATTCTCAAACGATTTCCTTTTTTTTTTCCTCTCCCCCACCCTTTTGTTTTTGTTTTTATTTCTCTAATCTGTCAAACCACTTTCTACACCCAGACCAAAACACACCTAGGATCTAGCATCATCTATTCGATTTTGGTGTGTGTGTGTGTTTAATTTTTAATTTTAATATTTCTTTTAATTTTATTTTTTTTAATTTCAATTTTTGTACCTCATTAATTCTTTTTCTCCCTTCAAAATGACAAAACGAAGGAATTCACCCCAAAGGAAAGAGCACAAAGAAACGACAGCCAGGGATTTAACCAACACAGACACAAGCAAGATGTCAGAGCCAGAATTTAGAATCATGATAATAAGAATACTAGCTGGAGTCAAAAATAGATTAGAATCCCTTTCTGCAGAGATAAAAGAAGTAAAAAATAGCCAGAATGAAATTAAAAATGCTATAACTGAGCTGCAATCACGGACGGATGCAGCGGTGGCAAGGATGGACAAGGCAGAACAGAGAATCAGCGATATACAGGACAAACTTATAGACACTAACGAAGCAGAGAAAAAGAGGGAGATTAAGGCAAAAGAGCACGATTTAAGAATTAGAGAAATCAGTGACTCATTAAAAAGGAACAACATCAGAATCATAGGGGTCCCAGAGAAGGAAGACAGAGAAATAGGGGTAGAGGGTTATATGAGCTAATCATAGCAGAAAACTTTCCTAACCTGGGGAAAGACACAGACATCAAAATCCAGGAAGCACAGAGGACTCCCAGTAGATTCAACAAAAACCAACCATCAACAAGGCATATCATAGTGAAATTCACACAATACTCAGGCAAGGAGAGAATCATGAAAGCAGCAAGGGGAAAAAAAGTCCTTAACCTACAAGGGAAGACAGATCAGGTTTGCAGCAGACCTATCCACAGAAACTTGGCAGGCCAGAAAGGAGTGGCAGGATATATTCAGTGTGCTGAATTAGAAAAATATGCAGCCAAGAATTCTTTATCCAGCAAGGCTGTCATTCAAAATAGAAGGAGAGATAAAAAGTTTCCCAGACAAACAAAGGAGTTTGTTTAAAGGAGTTTGTGACCATTAAACCAGCCCTGCAAGAAATTTTAAGGGGGACTCTCTGAAGGGAGAAAAGATGAATATATATATATATATATATATATATATATATATATATATATGTAAATAAATAAATACCAAAAGCAACAAAAGATTAGACAGGACCAGAGAACACCACCAGAAACTCCAACTCTACAAGCATCATAATGGCAATAAATTCATATCTTTCAATACTCACTCTAAATGTCAATGGACTCAATGCTACAATCAAAGGACATAGGGTAACAGAATGGATAAGAAAACAAGACCCATCTATATGATGTTTACAAGAGACCCACTTTAGACCTAAGACACCTACAGATTGAAAATAAGGGGATGGAGAACCATCTATCATGCTAATGGTCAACAAAAGAAAGCCAAAGTAGCCATACTTATATGAGACAATCTAGACTTTAAAATAAAGACTGTGTCAAGAGATGCAGAAGGGCATTATATCTTAATCAAGGGGTCTATAGACCAAGAAGACCTAACAATTGTAAACATTTATAAGCCAAATGTGTGAGAACCCAAATATATAAATCAATTAATCACAAATATAAAGAAACTCATTGATAGTAATACCATAATAGTAGGAGACTTCAACATTCCACTCACAGCAATGGACAGATCACCGAATCAAAAAATCAACAAGGAAACAATGGCGTTGAATGACACATTGGACCAGATGTACTTAACAGATATATTCAGAACATTTCATCCTAAAGCAGCAGAATACACATTCGTCTCCAGTGCACATGGAACATTCTCCAGATAGACCATTACTGGGACACAAATCAGCCCCAAGTAAGTACAAAAAGATCGAGATCATACTGTGCATATTTTCAGACCACAATGCTATGAAACTCGAAATTAACCACAAGAAAAAATTTGGAAAGGTAACAAATACTTGGAGACTGGAGAACATCCTACTAGAGAATGAATGAGCTAATGAAGCAGTTAAAGAAGAAATTAAAAAGTATATGAAAGTCAATGAAAATGATAGCACCACAACCCAAAACCTGTGGGACACAGCAAAGGCGGTCATAAGAGGAAAGTATATAGCAATCCAGGCCTTCCTAAAGAAGGAAGAAAGATCTCAGATACCCAACCTAACCTTATGCCTCAAGGAGCTGGAAAAAGAACAGCAAATAAAACCCAAAACCAGCAGAAGACAGGAAATAATAAAGATTAGAGAAGAATTAATGCTATCAAAACCAAAAAAGCAGTAGAACAGATCCATGAAACCAGAATCTGGTTCTTTGAAAGAATTAACAAAATTGATAAATCATTAGCCAGTTTGATCAAGAAGAAAATGGAAAGGACCCAAATAAGCAAAAATCAAGAATGAAAGAGGAGAAATCACAACCAACACAACAGAAATAAAAACAATAATAAGAGAATATTATGAGCAATTATATGCCAATAAAATAGGCAATCTGGAAGAAATGGACAAATTCCTAGACATATATACACCACCAAAACTGAAACAGGAAGAAATAGAAAATTTGAGCAGACCCATAACCAGTAAGGAATCGAATTAGTAATCAAAAATCTTCCAAAAAACAAGAGTCCAGGGCCAGATGGCTTTCCAGGGGAATTCCACCAAACATTTAAGGAAGAGATAAAACATATTCTCTCTAAACTGTTCCAAAAAATAGAAATGGAAGGAAAACTTCCAAACTGTTTCTATGAAGCCAGTATTACCCAATTCCAAAACCAGACAGAGACCCCACTAAAAAGGAGAACTATAGACCAATTTCCCTGCTGAACATGGATGCAAAAACCCTCAACAAGATATTAGCCAACCGGCTCCGACAATACATTAAGAAATTATTCATCACGACCAAGTGGGATTTATACCTGGGATACAGGGCTGGTTCAATATCCGCAAAACAATCAGCGTGATTCATCACATCAATAAAAGAAAGGACAAGAACCATATGATCCTCTCAATAGATACAGAGAAAGCATTTGACAAAATACAGCATCCTTTCTTGATACAAACCCTCAAGAAAGTAGGGATAGAAGGAGCATACCTCAAAATGATAAAAGCCATATACAAGTGACCCAATGCTAATATCCTCAATGGGGAAAAACTGAGAGCTTTCCCCCTAAGGTCAGGAACAAGTCAGGGATGTCTAGTCTTGCCGCTGTTATTCAACATAGTATTAGAAATCTTAGCCTTTGCAATCAGACAACACAAATAAAAGGCATCCAAATCAGCCAGGATAAGGTCAAACTTTCACTCTTAGCAGATGACATGATACTCTATATGGAAAACCCAAAAGATTCCACCAAAAAACTGCTAGAACTGATTCATGAATTCAGGAAAGTAGCAGGATATAAAATCAATGCACAGAAATCTGTTGCATTCCTATACACCAACAATGAAGTGACAGAAAAAGAAATCAAGGAATCGATCCCATTTACAGTTGCACCAAAAACCATAAAATACCTAGGAATAAGTCTAACCAAAGAGGTGAAAAATCTATACACTGAAAACTATAGAAAGCCTATAAAGAAATTGAAGAAGGCACAAAGAAATGGAAAAAGATTCCATGCTCCTGGATAGGAAGAACAAATATTGTTAAAATGTCGATACTACCCAAAGCAATCTACATATTCAACACGATCCCTATCAAAGGAACATCAGCATTCTTCACAGAGCTAGAACAAATAATCCTAAAATCTGTATGGAACCAGAAAAGACCCTGAATAGCCAAAGCAATCTTGAAAAAGAAAACCAAAGCAGGAGGCATCACAATCCCAGACTTCAAGCTATACTACACAGCTGTCATCATCAAGACAGTATGGTACTGGCACAAGAACAGACCCTCAGATCGATGAAACAGAATAGAGAACCCAGAAATGGACACACAAAAGTATGGCCAACTAATCCTTGACAAAGCAGGAAAGAATATCCAATGGAATAAAGACAGTCCTTCAGCAAATGGTGCTGGGAAAACTGGACAGCAACATGCGGAAGAATGAACCTGGACCACTTTCTGACACTATACATAAACAGAAACTCAAAATTGGTGAAAGACCTCAATATAAGACAGGAAGCCATCAAAATCCTCGAGGAGAAAGCAGGCAAAAACCTCTTTGATCTTGGCCGCAGCAACTTCTTACTCAACACGTCTCTGGAGGCAAGAGAAACAAAAGCAAAAATGAACTACTGGGACCTCATCAAAATAAAAAGCTTCTGCACAGTGAAGGAAACAATCAGCAAAACTAAAAGGCAACTGATGGAATGGGAGAAGATACTTGCAAATGACTTATCAGATAAAGGGTTAGTATCCAAAATCTACAAAGAACTTATCACACTCAAGACCCAAAAAACAAATAATCCAGTGAAGAAATGAACAAAAAACATGAATAGACACTTCTCCAAAGAAGACATCCAGAGGGCCAATTGACACATGAAAAAATGCTCAACATCACTCATCATCAGAGAAATACAAATCAAAACCACAATGAGATATACCTTACACCTGTCAAAATGGCTAACATTAACAACTCAGGCAACAACAGATGTTGATGGGGATATGGAGAAAGAGGATCTCTTTTGCATTGTTGGTGGGAATGCAATTTGGTGCAGCCACTCTGGAAAACAGTATGGAGGTTCCTCAAAAAACTAAAAATAGAACTACCTACGACCCAGCAATTGCACTTCTAGGCATTTATCCAAGAGATACAGGTGTGCTGTTTCGAAGGGACACATGCACCCCCATGTTTATAACAGTATTATCAACAATAGCCAAAGTATGGAAACAGCCCAAATGTCCATCGATGGATGAATGGATAAAGAAGATGTGGCACAGACACACACAATGGACTATTACTCGGCAATCAAAAAGAATGAAAAAGAATGAAATCTTGCCATTTGCAACTACGTGGATAGAACTGGAGGGTATTATGCTAAGTGAAAATAGTCAGTCAGAGAAAGACAAAAATCATATGACTTCCCTCATATGAGGACTTTAAGAGACAAAACAGATGAACATAAGGGAAGGGAAACAAAAATAATATAAAAACAGGGAGAGGGACAAAACAAAAGAGACTCATAAATATGGAGAACAAACTGAGGATTGCTGGAGGAGTTGTGGGAGGGGGGATGGGCTAAATGGGTAAGGGGCATTAAGGAATCTACTTCTGAAATCATTGCTTCACTGTATACTAACTAATTTGGATGTAAATTTTAAAAAATAAAAAATAAAGTTAAATTACAAAGTTAAAAAAAAACTTAAAAAAAACCATATATTCCATCAGTATGGTATTTTGTAGTTTATTGCCTTTCCCACCTTGGAAAAATTATGTTACAGTTATATGGCCCCATATTAACATTTTTTTGGCCTTTTATAAGTAACAGCTTTGAAACTGGACATTCAGCTATCCATTAAGTCAGTTGCTTGAGAAAAGCTTTCATTTTTTTTTCTCGCTCTTTAGAATGCATCAAAAGAATGATTCAGGGAAACCATAAAAGGATTAATTCAAAATGATGAAATTATAAATTGTAAATGCACCCCTACACACACACACACACACACACACACACACACACACACACTTTGTTATCCACAATGTCGAAAGCATGGTGCAGTCACATCACCCATACGTACTGCAGATTTCTATTTTGATGTCATTAATTAGTCCAGAATAATGACTGAGATCGAAAGTCCCACACACCATGAAAAGTTTGAAGGTTTTTATGTAGAGAAAAGGGTATTTGAGGAGGCTGATATTACCAGGCTTCTTTTTTCCATTTTCCAAAGAGAATCCTACAGGTTGTAGTCCATTTTCCTGTTTGTTAATGATAAAATGCCTTGTATTCTACTAGCACTTTCTGAAACTCTTAAACTTCACTGTCTTCCTGAGAGAACTCTGCCCTGAGGGAAGAAATAGTTTTCTTCACCCAGGGCCTTTTTCCTTGTATTAATATTAATATCCCATGAGAATATTAGCTCTGGAGGAAAGAATTTGGTGGCAAAATTCCATATTTACTCATGAAATCCACCCCCAACTTGCACTCACACATTTTAATAGGACAGTCAAAGGAAAAGCTCCCATTCCTACCGCCCTTTCTTCACGCTTCCCGTCACCTCCTTCTGACACCCACTCTGGGTTTCTTTTCTGTTGGTTTTTGTTTGTTTGTTTTTCCTGCTGAACCAAAAGCCACTTTTACTAGCAGAGGCTCTTCTTCAGAGTATATTTTGTATTTATGAGGGCAGAAAAGTTTTAAGTTAAAAAAAAAAAAGACTTCCTTGGCCTTGGCCTTGGCTAGAGTGTGGAGACAGAAAATGGTGTGTGTCCAGCCCTCTAGGCTCTAACCCCACCTGGCTGCTTTCTCCCCTACCTGGCCCTGCATCATGGGTTGCAGGAAGTATATATCAAAGCCTCATGTACCATCCAATCTCAGCCAGATTTCAGCAATGTAGTGGAGTTGACAACAGTTGTCTCTCCTTCCTCTCCTAGAAATTCTGTTTAGACTTGCTGAAAGAAAAGAAACTCCTTGGTGCTACTGAATCTTTAAAATGACTTTTACAGGGCTATTTGCATATATGGCCGAGTGACAAGGAACATGAACTCAGGAGCTACTCTCTGCATTCAAATGTATGCTCCATACTTGATTTTGAATAAGTTACTCAATCTCTTTGTGCCTCAATTTCCTCATTCGAGATATAGTTTTGAATGAAAATGATAATATCAACCTCATAATGTGAGGATTAAAGAAGTTAAAATATGCAAAGTGCTTCAGAATGGTGTTGGCACTTGGTACACAGTATGCATTAGGGTTATAATATTTAAATCTTAGGGGCGCCTGGGTGGCTCAGTTCGTTAAGCGTCCAACTTCGGTGAAGGTCATTATCTTGAGGTTCATGGGTTTGAGCCCCGTGTCAGGCTCTGTGCTGACAGCTTGGAGCCTACAGCCTGCTTTGGATTCTGTCTCTCCCTCTCTTTCTGCCCCTCCCCTGTTCATTCTCTCTCTCTCTCTCTCAAGAATAAACATTAAAGAATTTTTTTAAAGTATCTAAATCTCTCAGACACACATGAAAATTTGAAGACATGTCTGTAGCAATCTAGTGTGTGTGTGTGTCTCTGTATATAGAGTTGACCTTTGAACAACATGGGGGTTAGGAACCCTGACTTCTCACTCAAAAATCTGCATATAACTATTGACTCCTCCAGAACTTTACTAATAGCCTACTATTGGCCATAACCTGATAACATGAGCAGTCAATTAATACATATATTGTATATGATTCACATACTGTATTCTTACAATAAGGTAAGCTAGAGAGAAGAAAATGTTATTAAGGAAATCATAAGAGAAAATATTTATAGTACTGTACTGTATTTATTTTAAAAATCCAAGTGTAAGTAGATCTGTGTTCAAAGCTGTGTTGTTCAAGAATCTACTGTGTCTATGTATATGTGTATATAATATGTATATAATATATACATAATATATGTAAATATATATTTATAAACTTATAATATAGATTTATATATAAATAAAACCAGCACTCAGTTAATATTTGGTGAATTAATACCATCTAACAGAGTAAGCATATTATCTAGAATGTAATTAGCTTTATCACTGATTGTTCTATATTTTGGGTGATACATTGCTGTTAATAAATGGAGACAAGAGTCTCAGGTTCAGTGTAGACTTGTATGGATGACATGGCTCAGACCTAGATAGTAAAGTAAGAAACATTTATGGAGAATCACTATGTGCCATGTTCTGAGCTTGGCATTTTTCATGTGCCATTACTTATAAGTCTCTTTACATCTCTTTTAAATACAGTAAGTTCTATTGTGCAGATGAGATAAATGAGCTCAGAAATGCTAAGTAAATTACCCAAATCACACAGATAGTAAGTTGGTGGTAAAGGTAGGATTCTAATCCTACACCACTTTTAAGCAAAAAATAAAAATAATAACATGAGGAAAAGAAAAAGATGGGATATGCAAGGAAAGTGATCTTATTTATTGAATAAATCATTGACAAAACAGGTTTATAATTCCAGCATGGTTTGGTATGTCTTAGAATCAGCTTTGAAGTAGATATTCAGACTACATACTGTCCACTTTTTAAAGTTTATAAGTTTTTTGAGAGAGGGTGCACAAGCAGGGAAGGGAAAGAGAGAGAGGGAGAGAGAAAATCCCAAAGAGGCTCCACACCATCAGCACAGAGCCTGATGTGGGGCTCAAACTCATAATCCACGAAATCATGACCTGAGTGGACATCAAGAGTCGGACACTTAACTGACTGAGTCACCCAGGTGCCCCTCAACTGTCCATTTTTAATCCTGTGAAGAAGGTCATTGTACATGTCAATAGTAGACTTAAGCATTAGCAGAGATGGAAAGCCACTTAGAAGACCATTTGGTTCAACTTCCTTGGTTAACAGCTAAGACACTTCGGGTGGAGTGACAGCCTCAGTGCCTTACGGGCAATTAGCAGCATAAGCAGCTGGGATTCCTGTGGACCCCACATTTCTCCCCTACAGCATGAAGAATAGCCAACTGGGACACCACAGTTTTAAATCTATCCATTTACATGCATGTGAATTCTAGTTCATTTTAAATATTCCAATTCCTACTTTAGCATCTGAACCTAAAAAGAATATTAAAATGATTCTTAAAATTCTTTGGGAAGATACAATAAATAATAATATTCTCTAGTGGAAAACAGAGGTTATCTCTAGGAACTTCTATTTTTAAAACAACCCAAATTCTGGTATTGTTGTATGCTGTCAAAATGAGTACAAAATTTAAATATTGTCTGGGTGGGAAAACAGACTTTTAAAGAGAAAGTGTTGTTTTTCTTCATGCAGAGAGGAATTAAAGGGACCTTTAAACTTTTTGTTGTTGTTAGATTGCATTCCTTCACCAAATACTTAGAGTATCAAATAACAATAATAGCAGGAATCCTTCTTTCCTTGCATATTTTGTGGTACTAATTACAGCGCCGAGTTCTTGATAGTCATGGATTAGTGGTGCCTCTTCCTACACTCAGTATATAATATGACTTTATGACAACAGTCACTGATGTTACGTCAGCTACTACTGATGACCAATTGAGGTAGGAGATGGCTCTTGACTATTCCAATGTTTATGTTGTTTCCAACCACAAAAAGCATGGTATGCACTTTTTTTTTCATCTTTTTTTTTTCTTTTTTTACCATTTATTTATTTTTTGACAGAGAGAGACAGAGCATGAGCAGGGGAGGGGCAGAGAGAGAGGGAGACACAGAATCCAAAGCAGACTCCAGGCTCCGAGCTGTCAGCACAGAGCCCGACTCGGGGCTCAAACTCACAAACCTTGAGATCATGACCTGAGCCGAAGTCGGATGCTTAACCGACTGAGCCACCCAGGTGCCCCGGTATGCACTTTCTTAGTTGTACCATCAGTAATGCGAAGTCCAAAGGCTTACAATTTCTTTCACAGTGAATACCAGAAGTTCATCGTTAATAGCACTCTCTCTTATCAGACTGCCAAGTGTGAGGCAGCATGATGGACCTATACTAAAAAAAAACTGGACCATCTAGCTATATCGTAGGACAAAACCATATCATGGACCCTGGGAAGTCTTGTTAATGTGAGTTATAGAAGACAGTTATAATGTGAAAAGCACATTATCCGCTGCCTCAGAAACATTGCGTTATTACAAACATCACAAAACAGCCGAGGATACCAGACCTGGGGAATCGCAAACTTTTCTACCTAAACTTCCAAATGTGCCAAACATCATTTTGGGAGCAAGGATGGCAATGGCAGTGTGCAAAGGAGGGAAGTACTAAAAGTAAAGACAAAGAAGGATGGAAATACACAATTCTAAGTGATTTTATAGCAGATACTTAGCCCAAGTCAGCAAATAAATTGCCAACTGACAAGAAATTGGCACACGAACTAAGCAAATTTCTCAAGCCAAATGTCCAGAAATAAAGGAATGCTTTTGGGACCGAATAGGCAACAAAACCACAAGAAGCCACAAGTTGGCTGGGTATTGTAAGGCCTAGAAGGCCCAGCAAAAATTTACTTGCTCTATCATATAGCGGGTGAAGCACAGCTTCCGGAAGATAATATTGAAGTCAACAATGATGGAGCAATTGATGTTAATAAAATACTACGTTGCAAAATCAATTTGGGATTTAAGGGACCAACACTGCAATCTCAGGGATTTTGTTCCATATAAACCATCTGGTGGAAAAGTCCTGGTGAAACACGTGGTGATGACAGGAATCTCTATAAAAATCCACAAATATGATGGCCAACACATACTCAGGCCTCAAAGCACACTTACACAAACACAAGGGAGATGGTGTATGCCATGATAACACAGATATTTTACTGATATCCGGTATGGGAAAATCAGCACATTTCATGTGTAGGAAATTAGTCACTAATATTGGTGACATAGGGATGTTATCTGATCAGTGTGATATCCTTGCCATTCAAAGTACTGAGGCATTGTTTAAACCCTTAGGCAGAAATTCCAAGAATAACACTGTGATTGAATTTTCATGAATACAATCAGGGAAATGGTCTGTTAAGTGCTGAAAGACATTGCAAATTTGGCTATCAAGATATTAATAAACACCTTTGCTTATTGTAGAGAAAAATGATTGAGAGTGTGGGGTGGTTAGTCAAGTTACTGAATGCATTTTAAACACTTAAAATATGTCAGCTCCCTTGCTAGGTAAAACACAGTGCCTTCTTCTCTAGTGAAGCATCTTACATTTAGAAATATAATTATTTTGATAGCATCTATACATACTACCTCAAATAAACATGCTTTCTAGGTACCAATGGTTGATATGACAAATTTTTATATAGCTTTCAAAGATATTGATTCTGGATTCACACTGATTTAAAGAATTGGGAAGATGTTCAATCTATGATGTTATCAAAATAACAATTAAAAACTGAATCTTGGTTCCAAATTACACACATTGTTTTGGATATTAGACCTTTGGCTGGTAATTTGAAAAATGCACTGCAAATATTAAAGTGGTGATAATTTACTTTGGTCTGACCTTCCCAGATCCTACCTGGATTCCAAACATTACCTAATGGCTCTTCACGCAAGTTATGGGTAATGTGGGAATTAGCTGTCATGATGCTACCAGCAAAAGGTAAGTAATTACTCTGTTTGGTAAAAGACAATGTTGCTTTTGTAAAATTGATCAAACATTTGTATAAAGTTGTGTTGAGATCAGTATCAAAATAAACATAGATTTCACTCAGGTAGTTGCTACTCTGATAAGCTTCAGTTACCACATTAGGAAAGCTGGTAAGTTTCAAATGTGTTGGTTGCACAGGTAGAAGGACCAAACAAGATTCCTTTCACATCCATGCTCTCAACATATAACCCTGGGGTTACAGACCCTGGAAGATAATTAAGTTACTCTCCTTTATATGCCTATGTTGTTTCCGGTTCACTTGTAATCACTCTCTGAGAAGAGAAATAGACACTAAATATTTAAAGGTAATGGAAATTTAGCCAGAACATCTACTTATATGAACACTGCATGGGAAAGTTTTTCTCTAGTTGCTCTGTGGTACCAGTGTCTGTGACTGTACATCCCACTGAGAAATATAGAGTCCCAAAGGGTAAAATTAAGGGTAGAGAACATCTGACCTCAATCATGGGCGTCAGGATAAGAAATGCATAACACATGGTCAGTGATCCCAAGGTTACTGCAGACAGAGGATGGCAGCTGTTCAGTTGGACATCTGGATCTCAGTGGCTCCAGAACTGGATTGTTCTCACATGAGATCTGTCTATGAGAAGCTCAGCCCATCTTCGGTAACGGTTCTGAGAATTTGAATCTAAGCTTTATGTAGTGCCCAACAAATGGTAAATTTTCACATATTCACAAGATCCTTGTTTGTGGAAAGTAAACGTGGCCCAAAAGCAAAATATGAAAACAAGGATCATTTTGATGTTGTATGGCTCTGTCCAAACTGATACTTCACCTTTAGTGTTTACACTCAAAAGAGATCAAGGATAATGTAAGGGTCTTGGCTGTCTTCCTATATTATTTGATGTGATCTAAATACATACAATTTTTCACCTGCTTTCTTAAAAAAGTTCAATTTCATTCCCTTTTCTGAGAAGGGAAACAAATAGCAAATTGTTGATGGGAAATGAAAGTTTAGCATATGCAAGTCTGGGTGAGTATGTAAATTTAGTTGTATCAATTTCAAATGGTGTATTATGTAACTATTATAATTGGTAACTAGGAATTATGAAATATTTGTATATTTAAACATATACACCCAGCTAATCAAATTTATCAGTGAACCAAATAAAGGAATTATATTTAAATTCTTAAAAATTACAAGGTTAAGATTGGCAATACATACAGAAGACTTTTCTGACCAATGAAACAAGATATAATAGGTTCACATTGCATGAATGAATTTAAAAAAATAGATACACATTTGAATTGATGGAAATAATTTCTTGGGTGGAAGGCCACCAATGCAGAGTAACTTATGAATGTTAAATATGTTGTAGGCACAGTCCCTGTTCAACAGTGGAAAGTTTTTCTAAACAGATCACAAAAGGTACAATAAACTGCATTTGTATATTTATGTAAGCTTCTTTTTTTTTAATTATCTATATGATTAGTTGGTAAAAAGTCTAAACCATAAAAGAATTGAAGATATTTTATTATCATTTTTATTGTTTTTGAAAAAGAAAGAGTGTATGTGCACAAGCAGGGGAGGGGCAGAGGGAGAAGGAGAGAGAGAATCTCAAGCAGTATCCACTCCCAGAGTAGAGCCTGACATGGGGCTTGATCCCATGACTGTGAGATCATGACCTGAGCAGAAATCAAGAGCTGGACACTCAACGGACTGAGCCACCCAGGTGCCCCTAATTGATATTTTAAACACAGTTTAAAGGGTTATGCTGTTTGCTTAATTTACTTGATATTGCTATTTATTGTAAGAATTGTACATTTCAGTTGCTGCAATTAGCTGGAGTGGGGGCTTTGCAAAGACTCTGATATGGGGCCTATCCACTGTAGTTGCTCAATAAATAATCACTCTTTCAGAAAAACTTTCCTTAATGTAAGATATACTGTAATATTTAAATCAATTGCTTAGAAATTGAGAAGTTCTTGAGAAGATTTAGTGAATATACTTTACAATTGGGAGAATTCTGTGTAGGTTTCAATTTAGTCTATTCCTAAGCAAATGAGAAGGGGAAGCAACTCAATTTCAAACAAATATTTCAAATTATCAGTCATATATAATAGGGGGAGAGGTACAACATGTAAGATAAAAGGCCAAGACAAATTACATATGGCCATTGTTAGTCTTCCAAGGACTGAGAGATGGAATGATACATTAAATCCCACATCTCAGTCGTAGACAGTGAGGGAAAGCTGGATGAGACTTAACAGTGGTCATTACACCAAAATCTTTTTAAAGATGACAATGTCAGAGTCTGGAAATGTTACTCTGAAACACAGTGTGGATGGCTGTGAGCTGCTGGTATAGACAAAACAAAACTGCATGTGAAATGGTAACATAGAACCAATGTCCCAAATCAGGTTGCTTCCAAGTAACCTGGGAGGATGGAAAGAAAACAGGATCAGAACTCAGCCCTAAAGAAGTTCGCACCCTTTTCATAATCTAATACTAGTTCTACTCTTGAAACCAGTGAGAGGAATACACCTATTCCCGACCTGAGAATTTGTAGTTAACCAGCTCTCAGGTGCTATTGCCACTGCTGGCTTGGGAACCACATTTTGAGAACCAGGGGTTGAAGGAATACTGGACAAAAGGATACGTATCTTACAGAAAACTATGATTTGTTCTCAATGGAATCTAATCAGTAGGTTTACATGCAGTTAAAATTAAAAAAATGAGCAATGACCACCACTGTTAATTTGCAACAGTCAAACTAACCTCACAAAAGCCTTCTCCAATGGAAAAAATGGGAAAGTCTTTCCACGGTACACATTGGCTTTATTGGCTGTGGTCTTAGTCAAAGCACAGAATGAACCTTGGCCAGCAGCATGAGGTCTCTCAAGCTTGCAGCTGTTGGGAGGAGACTGCTCTGCCAGTGACTCTGGGCAGGAAGTGCCTCGTTAGAACTGATGCATCTATTTTATTCTGCTCAGAAGAAAAAAAAAGGCCAAACTCCCTAGGTCTCTCCAAACATCTTTTAAACTGCCCAACCTCCCCAAAGCCACCATATTAGATGGCTTTACTGCCATGGCTGCCTGATTTCTGGTAACTGACAGCTGAGGTTCAGTATGATGGGAAGTTTTCAGAATGCTAAGCCATAAATCAAGCCTGTATCTTCACTCACGGTGGGCTTAACGACAGCATAAATAAAATGAAAATCCCAAATGACAGACAAGCACAGGGCACTCTGACTGAAAAATATCTGAAAGGAGGACACTTTCCATCCAGATCCAAACTGCCAGAAAGCAGTCCACAAAGAACATTAAAGATTAGTGCAACGTGCCTCAGAAAGGGGACTTAATAGGGCACAAGTTCACAGCACTTCTCCACTTTGCACAATGCCGCTTTCCAGGACCCTGCATCAGATAAAGGATGCAGTGCTACCGCAGTTCCTTTCTCTCAAGTAAACAGTTTAAAATGTGTGTTGTTGAAGGCAACCCAGCTTCCTCTGTGTTCATATCATTTTACAGAACTCCTGCCATCCTTCATTCCCTTATCCAGCTAAGTGCTCAGCAATAATGGACAAACAAAATCTAAACTAGCATTACCACTACCCTAGGGATAACACTGAATACAAGTTATGCAGTATGATCTGATAATAGCTGGCTTCAAGTGCTGGCAAAAAAAAAAAAAAAAAAAAAAAAAAAAACCACAACCAAAAACCAAAAAAACCAAACCAAAACAAAACACCAAACCCTTATAAAGGGGATATATTAGAAACTTAGATTTTAAATTCTATGTGCAATGTGACACATTTTGGGGATTGCCCTTTCGGCTTTCAGGTAAAAATTAGGTGACATAAATAGGTTCTTCTGATATATGAAGTACATATAAATACTGCTCTGAAAAAAAGCTGTGCACAATCACAAAAGGATGAAGAGGAACCATCTTGTTTTAACCAAAAGAAGCATTTTTACCCCTGGTTAACAGACCAGCCTACTTCATTAGGAAAAAAATGATCAGTTAATTACTAATCTCACTAACTCTTTATGGTTGCCATTATTCTGATGTCTTGAAATGCAGGCACAGGACCAGCATTACTCCAGTCCACAGGCTGGCCCAAGTAAAGGACATAAAGGTGCTTCCAAAGATTCTTGAGGAAATGACTATGGATTCCAGAGAAAGAAATCAGAGAGAGAGAGACAGAGAGACAGACAGCCAGCCAGACAGACATACAATTGGAGGAAATATTTCCAATTGAAATAGAGTATTTCAAGAACAAAGGGAGATGCACCGTCTCAAAGTAAAGATTTTCATCTTGTTGGCCAAGTGTTTTAAAAGCCATTTGAGCTCTTGGTGGCTTCAAATGATTCAAAAATACAACTGACTCTAAAATGGAAAATTTGTAAGAAAATAAAAACAAACAAAAGGAAACCGTAATTTGATGGAAAACCTGATACTATAAAATTTAGACTTGTCCTTTTTCTTTTTTTTTAAGTAGGCTTCACACCCAAGCACAAAGCCCAACATGGGACTTGAACTCACCACCCTGAGATCAAGACCTGAGCTGAGATCAAGGATCAGATACTTAACCGACTGAGCTACCCAGATGCCCCAGGACTTGTTAATTAAAAAAAAAAATCCCCAAAAAACAAAAAAAACAAAAAAAACATTTTAAGAAAATATTAAATCACTGTCAATTAGTGACTAATAAGCATATAATATTATCCTCCTTTCCCTCAGAATAAGATATTTTCTTACTTTTAAATTATAACATCTGAACTGTTGGTAGTTTAATATCCACTAATTTTGTTTAAAAAATATTGCTTCAAACCAGTATTCTGATCTTTTATACTGCTGACACAAAGCTCCAATATTTAAGGATAAATTGTTAACTTTTTAAAATTTAAATAATGCCAGTCAAAATGCTTTACTAAAGAATGAAAAATGAGGTTGTCAAATCATGGGGATCTATGCAAAAATGACAGAAGATAGTCTGGGCATGAACGTCCAGCATCTGCCAGTTTGAGGAAGAGCATTCATTCTGGAATGGCAATTGAGTGACTTCAATGCCTTAAAACATAGCAAGTTATCATTAGAATTGCAGGTGATTAATGTATGGCTCTTATTTTAGTATAGAATTCTTTTCATGTTCTCATCTATATGCTCAATGGCATAAGACTCTACATTTTGACAGGTGGAGGTCATCAGATTACATATTGTTTTGACTATCCTCCTGAAAGGCAACTAACATGCTGTTATGTTCAGAAATCCAGTATCCTCCTGCAGAGAACAAGGCAACAAGTTCTCATCCACAATTGTCACATGGCTTTGTACCATGTCAGAGTCAAGCTGTGTTACAGAAGATACCCAGCCACAGAAGTTTTCCTAGGCTTTCAACTCTGAGTAGTCAGCCACTTGCCATTTAAATCCTTTTGCAGTTGGTGGCCCTGGAAGACATGCAGGTGCTCCAAACCCCTGACAGTCTGCCCCTTCATTGTAGGTTGTAGTTGTTAGACTTCAAAGATCAACAGTTGAGGCTGACCTGGTGGAACACGAGGAATGACCTGAGTTGGGTTTGGATTTAGGTAGGATGTGGGCCATAGGTGTGGATAAAGCAGGAGAAGCTAAACTGGGGGCAGATGAGGTTAGAACTGGAAGGTTGGTCTGGTTTCACCAGAGCAGAAAAATTGGTTTACTTTGTTACTAATCAAAAGCAAGGGAGACTTCTCTGAAATTTGTTTGGGGGCTTGGAATCTAAAAGTTCTGTTTCTAGATGTAAGCATTTCTCCTAGCCTTAAATTAGATGTGTCGTGTTTTGTACGGAAAGGAAACTAAATGGAATCTTTCATGGTTTAAATTTCTTTCCTCAAATAGGGATAAGCTGATGTTTTTATTGCTAAACATTTGAGAACTTAAAAGTTGAAAGATGTAACTATTTTTATATCATACTTTGGTGCATGAAATGCCTTTATATACAAACTTTCCCAAATTTTCTTTCCAGCTTAAGGTTCATGGTAGTTTTGATCCAAGAAAACCAGATGCCTTCGTGAGGACAGCTTCCTCGTTTGAAGGCCATGAACATCACAAATTTCTTTCTTTTTTAAAAAAGTAAATTAAGAGGAAATACCGGGATAGTTTGTTTGAGGAGGGGGTGTAAGAATCTTGGAAAAGGAATAATTTACTCAATGATCATTCCTATTCTTGGCTATTAAATGATGTATAGTTGGGTTTATAGTACAAAACCTGAGTAAAACAATTTGAGATTCCTAACCCTTTCCTAAAAAGGGTCTGGCTAAGTAAATATACCCATCTAATTATGTGTAAGAATTTGGCTCCATTTAAAATAATATTTGCTATTTTAATACACATTAAAGAAAATGTAACAATTACTATGAGTGTAAATACACCTTACATATACCACTGACCAGAGCCTCAAAAACCTTAGCTGAAAAGATGAAAATGAAAAAAAAAAATAGGCTTGTTTTCTGAGCTAAGTAGGTAGGCACTTCTAATCTATGTAACCTTTAAATTCAAATGCCTTATGTGTACTTTTTTGTTAAGCTATAGAATTTATATCTTTTATTAGTAAAGATATGTAAACTGTAACAATAAGAAGAAAAGCCGGTGATTCTGGGAAACTGGATGCATAAGATGTTATGTAACCAACCGGTTTCCAACCTTTAAATCAGACACTAGTCAAGGAAATAATAATAACCTTAGCCAATGGGAAAAACATCCAGCCAGATTTCTCCCAGCTGTGTTTCTCCCTTCTGTGGCCTTCAGTAACTTCAATGGAAGTTTAGTGTGTTTAGGGAGAAAGATGGCCAGAAGAATCAAAATTATTAAACCAAAAAGGTCAATCTTCAAATTAAGTCTTGGACCAGGCTCACTGCAAGAATAAGGTTGATCCCTTCCAATGTCCCAGTACTATAAGCAATATGGCTGACCAACCACAACTCAAATGGGGCTGATATCACAGGTTATTCTGCCAAAGGGGTGAGTGAAGGAAAAACAGTTGCTGGCTTTGAAATGTACAAATCAAGCTATTAGTGTTTCCTTAGCATTCCTTTTGATTTCCAACTTGAGCTTACAGTGACTGACTGCAAGAGATAGGAAAAAATCCTCTGAGAAGACAGGTCCTTGGATTCAATTCCATATAAACAGAGGGCCAAGGAATTTTGACAAAATTTTTGCTCACAAAAAGTTGACTTTGCCTTTGAAGTTCTTGTGTGTTCCATATTTAAAGTCAGACACCTTCATTCATCCAACAGTAGCACAAGGCCTTCAATAATATGATATAATGGCTTTATTTTTTTCAGATTAAAAAAGGTCTTTCATAAGGTCCCTCTCCATTCTGTTATAAAATCATCAGCTAATATGTTTTCAAGGATTTTCCAGGTAAATAACCTGTGTTACCTTCAACTTTCAGGTCTAACTGGCCTGGTGTAATTTTTTTAATGGCCACAGAGGTACTAAGAGTGGTTTAAATCAATTCCTACTAAAAAAGAATGGAGTGCATGGCATTCCTACTAACACATTAAGGGAAAAGCTATTTAACTCACTTTTTATCCATAGGATTTAAATAAAATGTGTTAATATTGTCCCTTATTTTCTTCCCAGTTAGTCACTTAGATCCAAGGAGATAAAATATTACAGTATTGGTCAACACATCAATGAAAATATTGACAGAATTTCTCAATACCCCCAGTATTACTATAGTGTAATATAGGTTCTGAGAAACACCAGGATTGTGAGCTGCTCCTTCAAAAAGGGCTACTCCCACTAAACCCCACAGTGCTCATTAGCACAGTAACGGCTTGAAGTCCTGAGGTTAGACAAAACAAAACCAAACCTGTTTAATGTTGTCTAATGCAGAGTTTCTCAAGCTAGCCTGAACACATCACTCCTTTTTCATGCAATTCCTAATGCCAAATAAACTTCGGGTCATGCATAGCTGTTTGTGTCTCTTTTTTCCCTCTTAGCGCAATGACTGCCCCATAGTAGGAACTCAATAAAAGATTTTTGTCATGAATAAATGGTAAAACTCATGGTTGTACACTCAGAGCTTATGGAGATTGTATTATGTAATCTTTTGAGACAAAGATCTCTGTTCTCTGTAGTAGCCTTTCCAATCAAGTTCATAAACAAAGAGTGTCATTTGCTCTGGACATTCAAATATAGTAAGTTAGTAAGACATGGTGGTGGAAATAGAAGCATCTTCACAAATATGAGAGTAAGCAAGTACACTTTAAAGAGCACAAATGTAATTACGAAGGCATTGCTTTATTGCCCTTGTCCCTATGAAGAATTTTCCATCATGACCCAGTGGGATTTAGCTCCTGGATGTTTTACCTTTCATCAGCATCATTAGAAATCTTTCTCCACTGGTAGATTAGCATGTAAAGAGCAAAAGTTCTTAAAAACCGTTTGATGTCAAAGAAGGCTGAGATGCTGAAGTAGATAGTACCGAATTATGAGAGAACTCTTGCGGAGTAAATCTCATGACACAGGAGTCTGGGAACTTTGAGTCTGGTGAGAGTAAAACCAATGATGGTCCAGAATATGACAAAGTGATTGCAGTGAGATATTTGGCCACAAAAAGATAAATAAATAAGTTGTGCTATGAATTCTTTACAGTGTTCTACAATTCAGGTATCACTTGTAAATTCTTTATTGCTATTAAAAATGGATGATTGGGAATAAAATTTTAAGATACTGCATGTACTAACAGACTGTTTGGATGATGAATGTAACAATCCTGAGCGTTTATAAAGCAGACCGTCTGGTATTATATATGCATATCTCCATGACATGTTATAACACATGATAATTTATTAGGGAGCAAGCATTTTTAAAAATCGATTGTATATAAACACTCCCTGAGTCGAAAGTGCTGACAACTTCTGCCTCGAGGGGAACTCATTTCCCTCCTGTTTGGCCAGTAATTATTAAAACATCCCAATTATATATCCAAATTTTGGTTCAAAAACTGGCTGACCATGCCTGAAAAAGGAAAATGCAAAGTGAAAAATATCTCTCTTTCTCGGCTGGTATAAGTTGCCAATAAGTTAGTTGTATGCTATTCATGAGCTGATATTACTTGGATTAGTTTAACTTCTATAATTTCCAAAGACCAAGTATAGTGTTATTTTAGTCAGTGTTTGGCAATGCTAAAGAGCAGAAGCTGTAGATATGTCTGCTTGATAATCCAGGCCAGACTGCAACAAGGACAAATATGCTATTATTTGTGAAACACTCATGTAGAGCAACAAATTACATTTTGCTTTTTTTGCTTTCATATTCCTCCTTTTTAGACTGTGGACTTGTCCCATCCATTGGTAAACTGCTGGCATCTTCCTTGATTGAAGGTGAATCTGGAGTAACTGTTCTTTTGGTAAATGCTGGAAAGGCAAGAGAAAAGACAAAAATAAACCTAAATGAATAAAATCCTTGGGCTGACAAAATTGTAAGTAATCATTGTATCTGATCTAGTTTTTTGTAAACTTTACAAGGACTAACAGACCTTCAGTGTAGGAATAAACGTAATAAGTTCACTGTATTTTGGAAAACATTTATTCATATGATGTAATTTGGGAGGGATCTGAAGAGTATCTGAGAGTGGAAGATGTATGTTTGGTCAATATATAACAATACAAAGCACACACAGAATTTTGGAGGGAGAAATGTTAAGGGCCTTCTTTTTACAGAATCTTCTTTGTTACACAAACTGAGACTAGATCTGGAATCTAGGTTTACTGTTTTTCTACTACCTACTTACCTCCCTTCTGAGCTCCAGATAGGCATGTCCAACTACCTACGGGAAATCTGCCTGTCTGATTTCTAATCTCTGATACCTGCCCATTCCTTCTTGTCTCCTTCTTAGGAAGTGATATACTCCTCCCCTCCAACCCTGGTTTCTCAAACCTTAGTTCCCTCCTTCCTTTGTCCTGTCTGCTCTCCCCATCCAACTTAAGAGTAAATACTGAAGATTCTCCCTCCCAAATTCACCCTAGTTCTCAGGCTTCACACCATCTCCATTACTATCGCCTCAGCCCAAGCCACCATTTTCTCTCTTCCCATTTTCACTGTATCCCCTTCACCACACCACCACAACCAGAATTATCTTTCCAAAAGGTAAATCAGATTATGTCACTCTCCCACACAACCCATCACCTCCATCCTCCAACAGCCTCCCAGGAAACTTAGAATGAAATCCAAACATGGGACTGTGGCAAAAAGGCTCCCGTGGAACTTTACCTTTCCTTTCTCTCTCCCCCAGACCCCCTCACTCAATGCTCCAACTCTCTAGAAGACCATACCCCTTTTCTTCTCTGTGGCCTTCATATTTATTGCTCCCTCTCTCAGGAAAACTCTTCCCACCCAATTTCAGCTCAGCTGGTTCTTGCCACTCAGGCTCCAGCTCAGCTGTAACCTCCTCGGAAAGGACTCTCCTAATCACTGATCTAAAGCAGTCCTGTTTTCCAGGCGATTTCCTCTCATTTTACCTTCACAGCACCAATCACCATTTTAAATTGTTTACTTGCCACCACCTGTTTCTTCTATGAGAGAGGTGACCACTTCTGTCCTGCTCACTACTGTATACCCCCAAGCCAAACAGAGAGCCTCTTACATAACCTCTTAGTAAATATTGTTTGAAGAAGTGAATATACTTATGGGATCTTTAAGAGACAGTCAACTGGCAATTTTCTGGCTGCTTTCTAGACAGCATCTACAGAGTACCCCGTACATCATTATAATCAGAACTCAGTTATTTAAAAATATCTGACACCTGACTAGTTAGTGAAAAGATTGTCTCACCTACAAAAACACCATCACATAAAATGAACCTATAAAATGGAGAGACAAAAAAGTTGTGCTTCCATGAAATAAATCTTTTAATGGACAAGAAACTTTTTTTTACCTTTATCAGTACCCCCACATTTAAAAAAATGTTTATTTGTTTATTTTGAGAGAGCGAGAGCATTCAAGCAGGGGAGGGGTAGAGACAGTGGGAGAGGGAGAATGCCAGGCAGGCTCCACACTCTCAGCACAGAGCTCGACGTGATGTGGGACTCCATCTCACAAACTGTGAGATCAACCTGAGCTAAAGTCTGTAGCTTAACAGACTGAGCCACCCAGGCACCCAGTAACCCCACATTGTTAATACCACAGATCTTTGGTATTTTATTCTGCAAGGCTGAGGACAGACTACATACGAAGCAGTTCACAGTTAGCCAGTGGATCCTGAAGTACAACACAGAAGCGAAAAGAGTGTGCTTTTCTTGCTGTAGATAAATTGTTTTTCATTGGAGAGACTTAAACTCCCACTAAAGGCATCTCAAAATGCAAACTGAGAATAATAACTTTTCTTTTCATAGCAATGTAAACTCAAGTAAGAAAGCGAGAGATAGTTCCTTTTAGCAACTTTCATTGATTTGCTTTTTTAAGAATATCAAGTTAAATTAATATGTAAGATTCACAACAAAATCCTGTAACATTCCCCCCCTCCCCCATGAAAAATCATAGTCCTTTCTTTTGGGGTTTGTTTATTTTAATAAACATTATTTATAACAGTTTTAGAATTCCAGAAAATTTGAAATCTGCATTTATTTTTAAAATTTAGTACCAACTCCACACACATCGGGCATTTTAATCTCAAAGGACTCAAGATTTCGAGAAATCATCAGATTACTATAGTCCTCCCTCAAATCCATTCTAGTCCTGGCCCCAAGAGTAAGGGCCCTGTCTTGAGAGCTGTGTTCCTTTAGCCTAAAAGGAACTATACATGGAGACTAGTGGTCAGTCACTACTTATAAAAAGTAAAAATGACAGTTTCAAAAGCTGGCATTATTAAGTCTCTCTTTCTAAGCCCCCACTGTCCTAGAGGCTGAAGGTAATGGAATCCAAGCCTTCTAAAAGAGTGTCCTGAACCACGGCCATCACTTGTAGCCAGCCAGGATAAATTTGGTAGTAATCATGGCTCTAAATAATGGATTTCTGTGTTCCTATTTCCAATGGTAATATAAACTTACAATTTATACATTTCTTCCCTTCTTCCTGGCAGAAGGAATCTACCTTTTCTTGAATTGACCTGAACTACACAAAGCTGACATAAATTACTACTTAAAACAAACTTTCATTAATGCTGGATCGTTTCAGAGACCACAAATTATGCAGTATTTTCCCATTTCCTTTGTTTTTTCCATGGTCAGTGATTCTATGCTTTAGTTTGGTCACAGTTTGACAGGGCACCTAAGTCAGCAGAACGAATGCCTTAAAATCTACGGCATAGACAAAAGGGCCTCATCCAGTACAAATCCCAACTTGAGTAAGAAGGAGCCTGTTCTGTGGGCTCATAAACTCATGTCTGCCTCAGCACCTACAGTTATTTACTCCTTACATCTCTATACAGGTCTAAACTGCTCTAAACTCCAACCCCCAGCTTTCATGTTCCATTTAGAAGTTAACAAGAAAATCGAATACTTGCTAGTCAGATATAAAAGCTGGGGTGTTCTCAGTAGCATTTTATTTTTACAAGATGCCTTTTTAGCCAAAGTGTACATGCACCTATCAAACAGCACCAAAGGGCCACACAGGAAGACAGCAGCCTCTTACCTCCTCCCTCCCAATCCCACAATCCTGAACCCCAGAGTCAACCACAATCAACTCTTTTAGCTTTATTTTCTGTATTTACTTCAATTTTTGTAAGAAAAAGCAGCTTATATTGCTATTTTCTGATTTATCATTTTTAGACTTATTCACACCCATCCACTTCCCTTCACCCCATCCTCCTTATATAGTTACATTTGAACTTCTAGTTGTGTCAGTAGTATTTATAATATCATGACTACGTAAACATGGCTCACACAAACCTAATAAGTATACTATGACAATGTTTCTTTTCTTGCCCATTTTTCCCCCCTGGAGTTATTATTTGACCTATGTTTTTATTTTTGTTTTTTTTTATTTGCTCTTTCTCTGAGACTATCATTAATTATTTCTAATTGCTCAATGAGATCTGCCATGTCTTTCAGTAGTTTTTCTTCTAAGTGCTCAACTGAATCAAATAACCTAACAGTTTGTTTATTTCCTAAAGATTTTCCTGATGGAATCTTTCCTTTTTTCTATCAATCTGAGAGAACTGAACACGAGTGTCCAGATTAAAAGGGCCTACCCATCAAATAGCTAGAAAGGCAAATAAAGTAAGACCTGCAGGGAGGCAAATCATCACAAAACTCACTGGGGTTAAACAAGAGATCCTAAAAGGTCCCAGGGCTGGGGGTTGGGTGGTAGTGATGGTGGAGAAGATCGCTTCTGAGGAGTGGGGTCAAAAGAAAAAGACAATGTTTTTCAACAGCAATTTAGATTTTGGAAGAGAATACTACAATGACTTCAGAAGGAAAGTCATTTTCAACCCAGAATTTTATAGCTAGCCAAAGTCTCCTCAAGGGTGAATAGAAGAAATCTATTTTCCAAAGTACAAAGAATGAAAGCAGTTACCTCCCTTTTCTTTCTTTGATGTGCTAACCACAAAAGAAAGAACTGAGACAAACAGAGGAAGGCATGTGTTCTGAGAAACTTGGGCATCAGCACAAGAAGAGGGTGAAGAAAAATCTCAGGATGACAGTTGGGTGGGCCCCTCTAACCTTCCTCTCCAGGCTGTTGTTTTCTCCTCTCAAGACCCTCACTAACCAGGTACTATTCTTCTGGAATGGATTTTCTAAATATCTTTTCTTTCCTATGGTCCCATTCTTTTTCTTCTATTTTCTTTGTGGTTTCAACTTTGTCTTCCACTTTTCTGGTTTTTCATATTTTAAATTTCTTTTTGAGGGGGGGGAGAGGGGCAGAGGGAGACAGAGAGAATCTCAAGCAGGCTCCATGCTCAGTGCAAAGCCCAACGTGGGGCTCGATCCCACAACTCTGGCATTATGACCTAGCTGAAATCAAGAGTTAGATTCTCAACTGAGCCACCCAGGTGTCCCCATATTTTAAATTTCTGAGACCTCTTATATTGTGTTCCTTTTTCATAGCATCTTGTTCTTCTTTTTAATGGATGTAATATTTTCTATCTCTGAGGACATTAATGCTATTTTATTTTATTTTATTTTATTTTATTTATTTTTTTTTTCAACGTTTATTCATTTTTGGGACAGAGAGAGACAGAGCATGAACGGGGGAGGGGCAGAGACATTAATGCTATTTTAAAAGACACATTCTGTTCTCTGTGTGATCAATTTATTATAGGCTCATTTTTCTCTTTGTTGGTCTTGAGATCTCTCCTCTTCAATTTTGGAGGTTTAAAAGGAGGTTAAAGAAAAATTATAGGACAATTTCTATAACTAAGCTGAAACTGTGCTATAAAAATGGAGAAGTATTCAGGGTGATCTAAAATACCACATAGTGAAAAACACAGAAATTTCAAAGTTCATCAGAAAAATAAATAAGAAGAACTATGATTTCTAGAAATAAGTTCAATTCAACCACTGAAAGTTATTAACAATAAGGCACCTATGATTAAATTTTTAAAAGTATTCTTGAAAGCATGCAGGTAGGAAGAGAGGAAAATCATAAAACAGGCTTGTCAAAAAGAGGAATAGTAAAGCATAAAAGTATAAATTAATAAATTGGGGCGCCTGGGTGGCTTGGTCGGTTAAGCGTCCGACTTTGGCTCAGGTCATGATCTCATGGTCTGTGAGTTCGAGCCCCGCGTCGGGCTCTGTGCTGGCCGCTCAGAGCCTGGAGCCTGTTTCAGATTCTGTGTCTCCCTCTCTCTCTGCCCCTCCCCTGTTCATGCTCTGTCTCTCTCTGTCTCAAAAATAAATAAACGTTTAAAAAAAATAAATTAATAAATTAAATAAGTTAATAAGTTAATGAAGAGGTTTACTTTTTAAGCTAAATTTTTCAGTCAGATTTTACAATAGAGACTATAATATGTATTTTCATATCCAAGTTATGTATTCAATGATATTTTTTCCCATTCTTATTTAACTTTACTTCCTTTTGAGCCAGTATATTTATATAAAACCTATGGCTTCCTGTGAGGAATATCTTACAGAGAAATGACCACCACTGGTCTTGAAATGCTACTGAGTAAAAAGCTGGATGTAGTTTCTTTCACTGCCTGTCATAATATTTCATAAAATCTAAACATCTTGATGTTTTCCCACAAGGTCTCCCAACCACTACTTTCTAGGTGCCTTTCCATGGAGTCTTAGGAAAGTCATCATGGCGAAATTAAATAGCAGAATACTGACCTCTGTGCTCATATCATGGTGCTGATTTATCTCCAAGCTCCTGAATGTCTTAATGGGTGGGATACTATGATGTTTGCTGGTGCTTTGTCCCTACTCTCCTCTCCTCCATGTTTATGTACATGAAACAGACCTGAGGAAAATTTTCCATTTCTTTATATGAAACATAAAAAATTTGGCCTATGTGTATATCAGATTCTGAGGTACTATAATCAACTTGGGATACAATCCATATTTTTTTATTAAAAGTTTTTTAGTGTTTATTATTTTTTTTTGAGAGAGAGAGACAGAGAATGAGTAAGTGGGGGAGGGGCAGGGAGAGAGGGAGACACAAAATCTGAAGCAGGCTCCAGGCTCTGAGCTGTCAGCACAGAGCCCGATGCTGGTCTCAAAACCATGAACCGTGAGATCATGACCTGAGCTGAAGTTGGATGCTTAACCGACTGAGCCACCCAGGCACCCCGAGATACAATCCATATTGGAGGGCAGCTGCCAGATTAGAACAGCAGGGATTTTATGCAGCTATATAAAATCACTTGGTAAAATGGTTAGGACAGGAAAGAGAAGATGCTCAGCCTCTGGAATAAAATAATAATGATATAATAAAAACCAAACCATTTATCAGAAACTGATAAATATTTATTCAATGAATGCATGAATATAAATCAGCAAAAATGAGAGTGATCACTTTTGGATCTGACCTACTTTTTTGTGGCTTATTTTGGTATTGTATTTTATAGCACCTGCACTTTTTAAATGACAGAGTTGTCAGATTTAATATACAAACTCTATGCCTGTGGTAAATTGAGGAGCTAAATGATTATCTAAATAAGAATCCATGAAATAACATTTGAGATCCAATAGTTTAGATAAAAGTGGACTTAAATAAAAGAGTCATATACTCATTCATCTAATTAACTGAGCATTTACTACATTCCAAGTACTATGTAGGGCACTGAGGAAACAGTGGTGAACAAAACAGACATCGCTCCTATCATGGAATTCACACTTTGATGAAGAGATTAATCACTAAACACAAAGTCACTCAGATAAAAAAAATAAATCAGAAGGGTTTTAAAGGAAAACTTTAATACATTATGGGCACTTTTAACAGACACCATACTTAAACCTGTAGGTTCCAAAGGCTTCTTTAAGGACATGACATACAAGCTGGGACTTGAATAAGTATAGTAAGGAAGAAGAGGCGGAAATGGTGTGGATAGTATCCTGGGTTAACAGATTCACACCTTACTGACATTGATAACATTTTATACACATTTACAGGATATTCACAGAATGAAATCCAGCCAGTAACCAAATTAGTATCCTTATTCTTTGCACAAGATTATATATTTCTGATTAGTTCTACTTTTTGATGACTTGAATTTTATAATATTATCTAACTTCCTTTACCCACTCTTCCACAGTTACCAGAAACCTCCACGTACAAATATGTGTTTAAGTAAAATTATTACCTTTGGCAATTCATTGTAAGTTTTTCTGAAAAGTGTAAGGACTCAAAAGAAGGGATTCCATACACTTTTTAGTAAATTGGGTAATATAAATGTTACACGTATGATCCATAATAACAATTTCTTCAAACTCCTAACATGAATATTACTATCGTGTGCTTGCCTTACACTTTAATCTCTCCATGAGTTGCCTTTCCTTAAATCCAATTTAAAAACTGGTACAGGACTTCATTACTTACAATTCAAGTGTGAAAATCGTGGACTAGACAGGAAGTGACCGCGATCAGGCCAAGACGGGGAGTGGTCTAACCTACGAGCATGGGAACTCTCAGCAAAGGTTCCGTCATCCTAAAACAAAGTCAGTTCAATGATTACAAAATGTAAGGATTGGGATTCATTTAAATATACCGAAAATGAAACTGAACGTCAATATACAAGCTATGTTATACAACAATTTAATTGTAAAAAAAATATGTGCATGTTAAAGAAAATATGAAAGCATTAAAAAAGAGACAGAAGGAAATCACCCATGGCTGTACCAGCATGACATATTTCTTTCCAGTCTTTTTTTTTCTGTGGATAGGATTTATACATGTTCTAAAACTGTGTTCTTCATTTATTTACATTAATACTCTAAGCACTTTTGAAGTCTGTATATTATCCTAACCTTTAGCTTGTGTTACTCATTTACTATCGAGTGGATAAACTATGCTTTCCTCAGCTGTTACTTTATTCGGCATTTAGGTGGTTTCCAATGTTTTACTCCTATAAATAACACTGTGAGAATATCTTTAAATATATAACCTTTTCTATGTTTAGGACTATTCCTTATGACAAATTCTTAGGTGGAAATACTGGGTCAATAAAAACAATTTGATGTTTTTAAATACACTTAGCTACACTGCATTCCATAATGATTACACTAATCCCCTTACTCATTCAACAAATATTTAATACATAAACTACGTGAACAGAGAATAAGGCCCTCTCCTCATGGACTGTATGAATGTGTCCTTGTACCCAAATCTTAGCTGAAAATGGGAATGAATTTTAACTTCAAGTCATTTATTAATTAGATTAAAAACAGATACTTTAATGTATTTTTTATAATAGTGAAATTGCAATTGTTTTCTCTTGAATGTGTTCTAACCACTTACACGACACTTTGCTTTTTTCCTCCCCCCCCCCCCACTCATTCATTCATGCAACAATAATTTATTGGGTACTTAGTATGCACTGGTCAAAGAGCAACAAAATATTGAGATATGCAGTTATGAAACCTTCAGGCTTGCAGAAGAGAAAGGTGCCAAATACACTACACAGAATATAACATAATGAAGAATTATGATGAGTACTGTAAGAAGAACAGGAAATAATTAAATTTAGATTAGAGGTCCAGAGGAGGCCCCCTTGGGAGGTGAGATTTAAAGCAATATTTGAATGTTGAGTATGAGTCGGCCAGGCAGAAACTTATGAGTGGAGGATGAGGAAGTGGGAGGTAAGGGGGTGCAGGAGATGGTGGTCTGGGGCTGATGTACCACACTTGTGTGAAGGTGCAGAAGTGAGAAAGTTTAGTGTGTTTGAAGAATTGTATGAAGGCCCATGACTTCCACACAATGAACTGGGAGAGGGGGAAGTGAATACAGTGATATCCAGAGATGGGATCTGGATCTGGGATTTCTTCTTCTTAAGTACCATTACACGGCAATCAAAGGTTTAAAATCAAAGGTTTTAGATGTATATTTCTCAAAGATACTCTGGTCACCATGTGGAGAACAGATTGGAATGGCGTAAGTATTGAAGTGGGAAGACCAGTGAAAACACTCTAATTGAGGATAACTGTGGGATCAAGGGCGAAGAAGGGATCATGAATGCTGCCAGAGTCTAGGTGGTCCACATAGATCCCTCAAAACATGGACCCACAGAATAGGGCCTCATGCCACAGGACTATTTGATGAATTAGTTATAATTTTCTGTATCAGGTACCAAGTTAACATTTTATTTGTCACATACGTATGTATGCAAATCCAAAAGAAAAGCCCAAACAAACGATTTTATATAGAATCGTAAAAGGCCCATTTATTCTGAGCTAAAAGCATGGACATAATCCTTAGATGATTCAAGATAATTAGCCTCATGTACCAAAAGGAAGTTTAGGTCTATTTCAGATCAAGGCCCTGAGGTTTTTTAACCAAGTGACTTATGGTTTTTACTAATTATGGGGATTTCATAAAAAACTAAAAATCATTCACTATAGGATCTCTGGAAAGAAAAGGATATACATTGTGTCCCCAGTGTATTTCAATAGCTACTTATATGAACTGACATGGGACAACAGAGCTAGCTTATCACAGTTCAGACATGAAATACTTAAGGCCTGGGTGGAGCTGGAAGATGCACAAATGAAAAGGAGAGTTACGTTCTCAACCAGTGCTAGAAATCTCCATTTAATTATGGCTTCTATATGAAAAGCATGAAGGAGAAAAGCATAATAAATGGCTTCCCACTAACAGAGGCTTTGATCATTATGGGCCAATAAGAAAAAGAAAAAATAAGGGAAGCAAATGTACTTTTTGCCCATTGATACCTGGGCTGAAAAAGTGAGAGAAGAGGAGCGGAGTTGCAGGTTTGGGCGCCTTGCTGAATGAAACATAGTGCAAAGACAGCCTCAAGATGAGCCTACCAGAGGAAGGATAAAGCACCCAAAGACATTCAAATGCTTTTCGTTCTTCCCAAAAGGCACTGTTTTAAATTCCTAAAACAAGGGGCGCCTGGGTGGCGCAGTCGGTTAAGCGTCCGACTTCAGCCAGGTCACGATCTCGCGGTCTGTGAGTTCGAGCCCCGCGTCAGGCTCTGGGCTGATGGCTCAGAGCCTGGAGCCTGTTTCCGATTCTGTGTTTCCCTCTCTCTCTGCCCCTCCCCCGTTCATGCTCTGTCTCTCTCTGTCCCAAAAATAAATAAACGTTGAAAAAAAAAAAAAAATTAAAAAAAAAAAATAAATAAATTCCTAAAACAAAAGCAACTAGCATCAAAGTGTGAGTTATATTTTTTCTATTTACAGAAAAAGAATAATTTACATTTCAGTTATAAATAAACCAGCTTATTGACATATGACAATTAAAATATGTCACTGACATATTTCATTCTTAGCAAATTTGGAAAATACAGAAGAAATTGAGAAGAAAATAATGCAATAAATTTAAAAATAGCCTTTTAGCCTAATGTAAAGGTATGTTTTCTCGTTCTTCTTTATAAATACCTTTTTATATTGGGATTCTATATTTGTTGACAATTTTGTTTCCTAGTTTTTCATGTAACATTAGATACAGGAATTTCCTCTACCATTGTCATTATCATCATTATGGTTATAACATAGTCTATTTGAGTAATGTCCCATTGTTGGAAATGTAAGTCTGATTTCCGTTTTTTTTTTTTTTTTTTCCTATTATAATTTGATAAACATCTTGGTGAATAAAGCTTGGTCCACATTTTAAATTTATTAACATAGATTTCTAGAAGTAGAATTATGAGGTGACACATTTTAAGGGTGTTTTTTAATATCTATTTATTTATTTATTTATTTATTTATTAAAAAAAAATTTTTTTTAACCTTTATTTATTTTTGAGACAGAGGGAGAAAGAGCATGAATGAGGGAGGGTCAGAGAGAGGGAGACACAGAATCTGAAACAGGCTCCTGGCTCTGAGCTGTCAGCACAGAGCCCAACGCCGGGCTCGAACTCACGGACTGCGAGATCACGACCTGAGCCGAAGTCGGACGCTTAACCGACTGAGCCGCCCAGGCGCCCCTTTTAATATCCATTTAATCTAAGTCGTCAAATTTATTGTCAGTATGCTAATATTCCTAATATTTCCTAAATGCCCTCTTAGTGTCTATGGTAGTTCTAGTAATATCCCTCATTCAGTCTTAATATTGGCATTTGTGCCTTTTCTTTTTCCTAATTGAGCTGGGTAGAGGTTTTAAAAATTTTTTGATCTCAAAAAATCCTGTTTAATTTTCATGCCCCTCCCTCATTTTTCTGCTATTTCATTGATTTCTGCTCCTTATTATTCCCTTCCTTTTAATTTAAGTTTGTTATTTGTTTTCTAGTTTCATAAAGTGGAAACATGGACTATTGATTTGAGACTTTTCTTCTTTGTAGCATACACATTTAATGTCATAATCTTCTCTCCAAGCACTATTTTAACTGAGTCCCACAAATCTTGATAAATTGTACTTTTATTTTTATAGAGTTAAAATATTTCCTCATTTTCCTTTTGATCCCCCAATGGTTATTTAGAAATATGTTGTTTATTTGCCCTCTAGGAATTTTCCAGATATCTTCCTGTTATTGATTTCTAGCTTCATACCATTGTGGTTAGATGACCATACTTCACATAATTCCAATCATTTTAAATTTATTGAGAATTGTTTTATTGCTCAGAATAGTCGATTTTGGAGAATGCTAGATGTGCACTTGAAAATTACATGTAATTAGCTGTTGTTAGGTGGAGTATCCTATAAATGTTAGTTAAATCTAGTTGCCTGATAGTGTTGCTCAAGTTTTCAATATATTTACTGATTTTCTGCCTACTGGTTTATCAATTACTGAGAGGGATGTTGAAGTCTTCAACTACTATAATTGTGGATCTATTTTTTCCTTGTAATTCTATCAATTTTTACTTCATATATTTTGACACCCTGTTAATAGGTATGTACAATTTATGACTAATACCCCTTTCCATTTAAAATTGTTGACTTTTTCAACCACTCACATTCCTTTTCATATACAGAAAATGAGGAAGCTTAACTCTAATACATCTTTAAGTTGCAACATTTTATAGGTCTTCAAAAGACTGTCAGAATCCCTCATTAGCTTGAAATATAACTAATGAAATGAACCCTAAAAGAACACCCCCAAAGAAAAATATTTCATAATCCCTTTGAACAATCAACATGCTAGAATATGAAAAAAAAAAAAAACCTTCCATATTCTCCAATTTTATACTGATATTTAATTTGTGGAATTTCTATACAACTAAATTTTACAAGGTAACCTAAGATTTCTTTTTTAATTCTTACCTTTCAATCAAATACTTAAATATTTAAATGGAAATACTGGTTAAAAAGGAAGATTCTTTGCAATTTTAGGAATTCTAGCTCTGCTTTTTACCAATTCTTATATCCTTAGTACAAGGACCTATTTTTATTGCTGTCTTAAGTCTCAACAAGCTAGTTAGCCAGAATTCCCTGCAAAAATTCCACTGGGTGAAGGGACTTGCATTTTCTAATATTTTCCCTGGGTTTCTTCCACTTCTCTTTCATAACCCACATTGTAATTGGTTTCTTAAAAGCGGTTCCAACCTGACTAAATCTCTTTGCTAAACTGATCTCTAATGATTAATATTTAATGACGCCCACCAAGTATTTTTCTCCCAGGAATATTATAAGTTCAAAGTTTAGAAGACAGATGATACATTTAATTTTTTTTTAATTTTAATTTATCCAACCCTTCCCCTGGAGAGAAGGGGGAAAAAAAAAAAACACTTACGTGTTTCTGAATCTGTGGCAGCAATATTTTCCTGAATTTGTCTCTTGCCTAACAATGCACCGTACCTGCATCTCTTTGCCACTGCTAATTCCCAATTCTCTGTAAGTGGTCCAAAAAGCTTAACCTCTTCAGTAAATTTTATTCCTATATGGAAGTTTGGCTGGGCAGATAGTTTACTTAAAGCCTGCCTTCCATATCTCAACCTGCATGGCTACAACTCTAGCTTTTAATTTTAACCTCAATGAGAGTAAGGCTTTCATTGTCTCTATCCTTCCATCTACCCATCCCAATATTCCAAAATTTAGCACAGTACTGTTTGCATTAAGGAATTCAAAAATGGTCAGGTAGGCTCATTCCTTGGCCAAAGTACAGACATTAAAGTATGCCATGGTTGAAGCTGGGAAAGAAGAGATTGCCACTCTCATACTCTCAGTTTCTTCATGTTAAAAAATGAGAGCAAATGGAGCAGATCATGTCTAAGTCCTCTGGGCACTAACATTTTATGATTGTAATCCATCTGAACAGAACCACTGAACCACCAGTACTATATGCAAACTATCTTTGCCACAGGAAATTCAAATTTATATAACAGTACTATAAACCTAAAGCCACAGTCATGCACGGATGAAGAGACTCATGTAAGTACTGTGCCAAATCAGGCCATTTGTTTATCTTTGTTCAACTGACATTTTATTGTATACAATTTAATATTCCTAGAGAGTCACTAATGAAAAAGATTGTACTTATTTTTTTATGTACTTCATATTTGGATCCACATGATTTCAATCCATTTTCAGAAACTAAAAATTTGCCATAAATAAAAATTTGCCATAAATAAGGATACTCAAGAATATGTGCCACCAACTTATGAACCAAAGGGAGGAATCAAAGCTGTTTTAATAATGGTGCCTCACTGGAATCAGTGATTATTCTCTTAAAGTGACTGTTGTAAAGGAAACTGATTGTTTGGATAAGTATGTTGTGACATTTTTAATTAAAACTATTAAGACATTTAATTAGTATTCCTTATGTTTTTAGTATCTAGAATTCTGAATTAAAGATGATTAAAAGTGTTATCTTCATAGGTGAGTTTCTCCACAATCTTTCCTAATGCTCTTGTTGAGTAAATTATTGGGCAGAGTAAAGGTATGGTGCTTATTACAGAGAACTAGGTTTGGTAGAGTGGGGCTCAAGTAGGTTAAAAAAATTAATGTGCTCATCTAAGTATCTTGTTGATTCCTAAAGAAGCACCTTTGACCCATTGCTATGTTCAAATTTGATAACAAAGAAAAACCCCAACTCATTTGGCAACCTTTTGTTTAGCTTTTAAGAGCTAGATGAAATCAACTAGTTAAATATTATGGCTGGCAAGTTACTATTGATCACTTCAAAAGAATAGAAATCTCTTCAAATTTCAGCATGATTTGATTGCCTACAAAGTTTCAGATGAGTCATCTAAGCATTATCGGGAAAACAGCATTTAAATTTTTGTTAGAATTCCAGAAAGGCTGAAGCTAGGGAAAAAAATTAACCACCAATTTAACATGTATAATAGTATACACATTGTATATTGGAGTAAAAGATGAAGCAAATAGTGTCCTCAAAAGCATTTCCAAAATTTCAGTAATCTCCTACAGTTATACTTACTATTTTCTTTCATGTTAAAGATTAGTCTTGCACCCTAAGTCTCTATATAGGAGAGGCTTAAAGGATGGGAGATTGGTTGAGCATGGGGGAGGCCTGGAGCTATATTTGCATACAGTTTATATATTATTTCTTACCAAACCATGGAGAGAAGTGATTATAAATGAGATACCTGGATTATTACAGGGTTAAAGCTCCTCAAATTCTCCCACAGCTAATACTATTGTTTCTAAGCAACATCTGTAAAATTACTTGAATAATAATACACTAGTGATGTATTTTAATGGTTATTAAATAAAAATCACCTATAATCTTGAATTGTACCAGGATTGTGCATAGCACGTTTTAGCAGCTACTGTTGTAGAAGATTTAAGATATGTACAGAAATAGCTGACCTGAGAGACAAAGAGCTAACAGCCATTAATTGCTATGAGCAAAGTATAAACAAATCATAAGAGATTCAAGGAGGGAGAAACAGCTTCCAGGAGAAAAGCATATACTTATATCATATGCATGCTTACATTGAACAAATACAACAAAGGGCTTTGGCAAACTCTGCCTTCATAAACTGTGCTGAAAGCCATTGTCAACACTTCCTCACCTACCTCATCTTATCCTGTAAAACATCTGCTTCTTTTAAAAGACGTTATGTACTAAAGTCTTCAACTAGAAACTGAATATCATGATTTTTCTTTCAGGAGGAGGAAGGAAGGGAACAAAACATGCCTTCTGTGATTTTACTATAAAACCCACTGCTAATTAAAACTACGTATTTAGCATAAGTGAAGAGCAAAAAGGGCGGGCAGCAAATGGGGATTTCTTGGACAAAACCACGCTCCTCTGTGAATTCAGATTAGGAATGCTATGTTGACTTTTGAACATTCTGTTCTATTTGAAACAGCTGGGGCAGCAAGGAAGCCTGTATGTCCTACAGAAACCCAATCAGATGAAAGAGAGGCCATGAAATGCTTCTGGTGTCTACACATGGAGAGAAAATGTTGTGTCAGACTCAGCTTTGAATTCCAAACATAAACTTTTAGATCAGGCTTTGTCCAGTAAACCTGGTCAGCTTCATACAAAACTATGTTATGCTCTCAGAAACTGTGGATGTTGGTCCTGCTGGATCTCGAAAGGTTTGTAGAAATTGGATTTTTTTTCTTTTTCTTTAAATTCTAGTTAACACACAATGTAGGATTAGTTTCAGGTGTACAATACGGGGAATCAACACATCCATACATCACCAGGTGCTCATCCTGTCAAGGCCACTCCTTAATCCCCATCACCTATCTCACCCATCTGGTTGCCATGGAAGTAAACAGCAGGAGATCAAGGTAGCCCTGGCTGAAAGGGAACCCTTCTCCTATGCTTCCTGCTAACCCTACTCTCCACCAGCAGGGGGGTTGTGCTGGATGTCTCACCGCCTTCTTACAACAGCAATAAAATGAGAGAAGTCTGTTGCCAATATGGTTCTGTTATCCCAACAGATAACTTTCGGTCAATAGTAATGCAGTCAGGGTTCTACAACTGTAATGCTAATAGTGATCCTGTTCCAAACAAATGTGCACAATACTCTTCCCTGTGCCTTGTCATTACAAACCTCTTTTCAAAAGCCTTTGAAGCATCTTTCTTTTCTCTGAACACCAGCTGCAATGTATTGAGGCTTCCGTTACAGTAGTTATCCTTTTGTCTTTTGCACTACAGTTTGTGTGAAGGCTTTGAATTCCTGAAGGTTGGTAATGACTTTTCTTTATCATGTCATTGCCTCTAGCCCCTAGCAGAGTGCTTGTATATAGTAGAGACCCAAATGTTTGTTGAATGTTATAATTAAACAACAACAAACATGTATATCCTACAGTTAAGAAATGGAAGCTCCAAAAAGGCAGGGAGCTTCGTCTCTTTTGTTCACTGATGTGAGCCGATGCACCTAGTAAGTTTGTGGCACATAACTTACGCTCAGTACATATTTGTTGAATGCATGGATAAGTATTATGAATTTCCAAAGAGCCTGGGAAGTACTTATTTGACTGGTAAATAAAGAAGAGGAAATATTACACATATGCGTAAAGGAAGAAAGACTAGATTGGCCATGTCCCCTTTCTTTAGACCAGGGGTTGGCAAACTTTTTCTTTAGAGGGTCAGATAGCAAATATAGGCCTTTTGAGCCATTTAGTCTCTGTTGCACCTACTCAAATCTGCTGCTGAGTGTGAAAGCAGCCACAGACAATATGTGAATAAATGAGTGAGGCTGTATTTCAATAAAATTTTATTTGCAAAAGCAGCTGGCAGGCAAGATTTGCCCCACTGGAGGTAGTCTGCTGATTCCTGCTCTAACACAATTATGCAAGAATCATCTATTAGGATTAAGACAGAGAGGTAACTATTCCCTCTGTAAAGACCATGCCTTCTGCATCTTTTTACATCCCACATCCTCACCTCTAACAGGTACGTAGTACAGGGCTTTGCAGTGTGGTAGCTGCACAGTATGGTTGTAGAATTAAACTGAATCCTACAGCAAGTGATTTCCCAGAACCGCAGTTGTCAGTAGAACCAACAAATTCAAGTTGCTGCAATGTGCCTTTTCTTTGAACTCTCCTAGCAAAATACGTGGGAAGTTAATAGCTGCAGAAATAATGTCAAATAAAACTAGGACACCTTCTCTCTTGATAGAGTACCAATGCCTCTTACTTGAGGCGTATTCTTTAGGATGTCAATAATTAACCAGAGGTAGCTTTTTTGATTATCCCTGAAGCCAAGAAACGATTAACCACTGTCTCACTGCCCATCTGAGCTCATGCTTCTTTTGAAACTTTTTCAATGAATTATTTTCACAAAAAGCACATGAGCAAATCATTGTTGGTATCCACAACTGGCCAAAATGTGCTCCCACATTTTCTGCTCCAATGACTACAAAAATATATTCTCATGAGTGTTGAGTTAGATGACTGCATTATTTCAGGCCAGACATCTGTTACAAATGGTGATAGTCTACATATTCATTACTGAAAAGGATCAATGTTTTAAAATGTTTAAGTAACATGAATGTGGAACAATGTCATCATAAAATGTGCTTTGTGCCCTTTTCTTATACTTGAACTTTGCGACATTTTCATATTTGCGACATTTTCAACTTTTTCTCATTTTGCTAAGTGGTGGCCTCACTTACAAACCAGGCCTGATTTCCTCTTCCGCTGCAAATATAATTTTTAAAGAGAACTCCAACAAGATTACTTGCCGAACATGTTACCCATTCATAGCTTTGCCATATGCTGTTATGGAAATTACAATGATGTAAAGCAATCTGGGTGTCACGAGACGGTACTGATTCACCTGATACCAGATCTAACTGTAGTGGAAAATAATGCTTTAAATGTTTCATTTGCATCTAGACCTCTGTTGAACTAAGAGACATGTACTGTGTGTGTATTTTTGGAGACAACTGACTTTCACATATTAAAAATATAGTTCTACATTTGGTGCTAGAAACATGAAGGTATATGAGGTCCAAATATACACTATGATAGCTTAGTGTCAAGGACATAGATTACTGAAGTCAGGCAGATTTAGGTTTTAACTCTGGTGCAACCATTTAATCGCTCTATAATCTTCAATGGTGGAAGAGGAAAACTAATGGTGCCAACCTGTCGCTGGGAGGATTAAATGAGAGAATGCTTATATAAAGCCTGTGACACCTACAAAAAGAGCAACTTATGTGGTTGGCTCAACAATGAGTAGTTATTACTATTAGCTACTGCTGCCTAACTCTTGTGCTTCTGTTGAAGGTTAGGAGCAGACCCTATAGGTGGTGGAGAAATGCTTGAGTATATGGGACCTGTTGGGGATGCTGGGAGCTGATTTAGTGAAATGAGGATATGCTATAAGAGACAACAAGGTCACTGTTATCATCAATACCAAATGACAAAAAACAAAGGGAAAAGGGCACAGAGTTTCAGGATGCCCTTTTCACAATGAGAGCATCAATAATGTGGCATAAGTGTGTTGTTTTTATTTGGGATGGTGCAAGTGGAGAGCTCATTTTAAGCATGCTAGGGAAGGGCTTATGAAAATGAACACTGCCTTTATATCCACTGAGCATTCTATCCAATTACATTCAGAGGAGGGAAGAAGCTTCTTAGAAATAATTATGTTTGGCTGTAATAAGTGAATATATACAGTATAATGAATATTCATACATACTGAGGTCTGTGAGAATATAAAAAAGACAGAAGAACCTTTGCCTTTTTTTTTTTTCTAAACTGACTTGGGAGTATACATTTGAATATAGATGGATTCTCTCTAAGTCAGTGTTCTGAATGGGGGACAAACTAGGGGATGCTGGGCAGTGTCTGGAGACACATTTTGATGCCACAACTTGTGATGGAAGATGCTACTGGCATCTGGTGAGTGGAATCTAGGGATGCCGCTAGATGTCCTGTAACACGTAGGACAGGCTCCATAACAAAGACCTATCTGGCCCAAATGTTAATGCCAAGGTTGAGAAACCCTGCTCTAAGCTAAAAACTGTTCAGGGTCAAATGGGTTTAAAATCACCCACACCCCAGATGGATTTTGGGGAGACTCCAGGGAAGGGCAGACTTTTTGTCAATATGGTCAAATGTTCCCAGGCTCCTGTGTTGATTCCACACCAATGAACCATATGCTGAAGTAGATGAATGGAGTTCATATCCTCAGGGAAAAAAGGACTATAAATGCCAAGACTGTAGTTTACAAAGTACTATGTGTTACTGGACCTTCTGGAGACTTCAGCACTGACAGTGGCTGGATTTACACACAGAGGAGGGCAACTACCTATGTCAAGTTTCTGGCCAACCTAGAGACCAGGGGTTTCCTTCCACACAAATTTCCTAAACAACATCAAAGCCAAGAGACAACATAGTAAGCAACAATGGCATAAAATTAAAGATAGTTCCCATGTGCAAATTTACAGGCAAAATCTTTGGATTTTTATTCTCTATTCCCACAAAACTGAAGAGTAATATCTTTTCTTTTACAAGTACCCTTACATGAACCCTACAGGGGTAGCCTAGCAGGTTACAGCCATAAACATGGGTAACACTCAAAGACTGAAAATGGATACAAAGGACATTACTTTGGAGTTTTTGACTCCGTACTTGGTATCATCTCGGCGCTGCTGAAGAGATTCTTTGTGAACTCTGTATTTAGAATATCTCCCATCAATTCTCTCAGATAAACTGCAGGAATCCTGAAAAACAAAAAAATAAAAAACAGCAATGTCAAAACCAGGAGGTGAGAGGAAAATCAGTACTTGAATTGCGCATAAGAAAGTATTGATAATTATAGGTGGTTAGGGAAATATAGGGAAATTACAGGTTGCCAAGGAGGAAGAAGAAAACAGTCTCTGGATGCTACCTTAAAAATAAAAACAGGGTTCCACATTGGTATTTGTGTCCTTTTTATACTAGTCCTATGCCAGTCTGAAATGATCGACATCCTTTAGTTGAAGGGAAAAAGGTTTAAGTAGCAGTGAGTTGTCCAAAGATGGTCATTAACGACACACTTTTGAATGTTGTGTACTATCTCTCAGAGTAGTATCTGACATCAAAATATTCTATGTTAAAAAAACAATGTTACCTTTGAGAGTAGAGTCCTCGTTCATCACTAATTCTTAAACAATATTTTACCTTTTAACCAGCATATCACGTTGACTTTGAAACTGAAGGGTATTTCATCTGCCCTCAAAAGAATAAAAAGATTCAGGTAATAAAGAAATTAAGAAAAGTTTTGGGGTCATTCATTCATTCTTCTTCCCCCTTCTCTCCTTCCCTTCTTCCCTTCCTCCATTTTTTGGGGGGAGAGAATGGAACACAGCAGTCACGATACCCAGTTACTTAGACGTTTCCATTATGAATTAGGGGAAAAATTAGAATAAAATGAGGGCAACTGATTTGCATATGTAAGAAAAATTATCTATGGGATCTCATTCCCCAAACAGTCCCAAGGAACTTATTGAGTGTTCAAGCTGGAAGGGGTATTAGAATCCCAAAGTTCTCATTTTTATATATAAAAAGCTATAGCCCAGGGAAGTTAAGAATGATTTGCCCAAGACTAGGCAATTTGTGACAGATTGGGCTTCAAGCCCAATGCTATTTCCTTCCTACCATACCAAATATGTAAAGTTTAAATGTGGAATTGTAGAGTTGAGCCACTTCTTTCAAAATAAGTTTTAAAAAAAAAATGAGAGACACTATGACATGTTTAAAGAAAAAAGCCAAGGCTATCTAAATAGGATGAAATATGTATTTACTATAGCTTATATTTGCCTAGAGTCATAGACTGTAGCATTTTTTAATTTATTATTTAAAAAAATGTTTTTAACATTTATTCATTTATGAGAGACAGCACAAGCAGGGTAGGGACAGAGAGAGAGGGAGACACAGAAATGAAGCAGGCTCCAGGATCTGAGCCATACAGCACAGAGCCCAACATGGGGCTCGAACTCACAAGCTGTGAGATCATGACCTGAGCCGAAGTCAGACGCTTAACTGACTGACTGAGCCACCCAGGCACTCCTAATAGACTGTAGTATTAACAAGAAATATACATGTGAAATACATCTTCATATATATGCTAGTGAGGCCAGTGTGAGTAGGAACCATGCAGATAATATTGTATAAGCCCCTCATTTTAGGGATGAGGATATAAGTAAGATATTAAGTAATTTTGCCTGGTACATGAACTTGGATCAGAGTTTACATCTTTGGGCTCTTGTTGACAGTATCCTGATTTTTAGAATTAAAAATCATTAGGTTGACTAAATAAGCTCTTTTTAATCGTAGAGATGACTTTAGAGTACATAGAGAGTGGGTTTCAAGCTAGAGGCAGTAGGGCAAAGAAAATGGGTTTTGTAGTTAATACACGGAACTAGGTCCCAGGTCCAACTAATATACATACTCCGAGCTTCAGTTTCTTCAGCTGTAACTTGGGGGAAGATAGTGCCCATGAGTAGCATGTCTGAGGATTTTTTTTTTAAGTAATACAGGGTTAGAACTTAGCTACTGCCTGCTGCATAGTAGTGCAGAATACTTGATAAATGAACTCCTTTCCATTTCAAGCTAAAGGTTTCAATTTTAACGACTAATATTGGAAAGTACAATTATGAACTTTGGAAAATATTCTCCCCCAAAGTTTCACTATATAGGCATCTTCATATGTGTGTGTATATATAAGCTAGAGTTGGAGATAATCACTAGCCCATACGATAAAAAATAATAATAAAACCTTTTGGTAATAGTATTGAACTTTTTTTCTTTCTAAGTTTATTTATTTATTTGGAGAGAGAGAGAGAGAGAGAGACAAAATCCCAAGCAGGCTCTGCGCTGTCAGCCCAGAGCCCAACATGGGGCTCAAACTCATGTACCACGAAATCATGACCTGAGCTGAAATCAAGAGTCAGAGGCTTAAGTGACTGAGCCACCCAGGTGCCCCAACAGTACTAAACTTTTAAATTGTACTTATGAATATCCTGTTCAGTGTAGACCCTGGAGACAAGGTGAGCTGTCACTAGAGGCTAAATTATATTTTTATGCTGGTATAAGATGACATCGGTTTCTCAGTGACAAACGCCACCTGTTGTCTGCCCTTCCTTCCCTTAGATGACTTCTGTTAGCTACAGAGAAAAAAGCAGAAAGGATATATATGGGTGTAACATATTGCCTACTCTCCACATTGGGTAATATTAAGGTGAGTGGAAGTCACATCTTCTTGGATACTAGTTTCATAATCCTTTGACAGGGATTTAGAATGCAAATACATGGGGAGCGCCTGGGTGGCTCAGTCAGGTAAGCATCTGACTTCGGCTCAGGTCATGATCTCACAGTTGGGGAGTTCGAGCCCTGAGTTGGGCCATTGGCCTCCATGCTGACAGTTCAGAGCCTGGAGCCTGCCTCGGATTGTGTGTCTCCCTCTCTCTCTGCCCGTCCCCTGCTCCCACTCTGTCTCTGTCTCTGTCTGTCTCTCTCTCTATAAAGAATAATGGGGCATGTGGGTGGCTTAGTTGGTTGGATGTCTGACTTCGGCTCAGGTCATGATCTCACGCTTTGTGGGCTCGGGCCCCACATCAGGCTCTGTGGTGAACGCTTGCTCTGAGACTGCTTTGGATTCTGTGTCTCCTCCTCTCTCTGCCCTTCATCTGCTCGCACTCTGTCTCACTCTGTCTCTCAAAAATAAATAAATGTAAAAAAAAAAATAAATAAATAAACAAGCATTAAAAAATGCAAATACAGGGGCGCCTGGGTGGCGCAGTCGGGTAAGCGTCCGACTTCAGCCAGGTCACGATCTCGCGGCCCATGAGTTCGAGCCCCGCGTCAGGCTCTGGGCTGATGGCTCAGAGCCTGGAGCCTGTTTCCGATTCTGTGTCTCCCTCTCTCTCTGCCCCTCCCCCGTTCATGCTCTGTCTCTCTCTGTCCCAAAAATAAATAAACGTTGAAAAAAAAAAAATGCAAATACATAATTAAATCATGAGAAAGAATTGAAACTTTAGCAAAATGTACTAGAAACACTTGGATTTGTTCTATTTGTTATAGTCTAGATTTCTGGATATGTCAGCTCAACCCTGGATCCCTTTCAATTATGTTTAGTTGCTGAACTACCAAAATATGCTAAGAGAATTGATGTTAAGATAGTGCAGACCTTGAGAGCCACATCGTATCAGTGCCTCCAGTAATCAATATGGCATGATCAGGCTATATTTCCTACTCACTAGATTCTCAAATAATATGTTAGATACAAACAAAACCTAAATATAACATGTTATATTTTAAAGCCAATGTGAAATAAGAGGTTCACGGTTTTCAAAGAGAACTCTCACCATTGTTAACTTCAGCCATATGGGGCCAGAAAATTATAAATTGCTAAAACTGTCCATTGTGTATTCATCCCAAAAGGGATATTCTCTGGCCTGAACCTTGTTTGGTAGGACTGCTGGCAGGGATAGTTGTTTTGCATCTCTCCTCTAAGAAAACTTTAAAAGTTACAATAGGTAAATCCACACATGTAGTTAATCTCCTAGATATGGAATGATTTGTAGAGTTCTATTAACAAATAGCATGAGATGTAAAATCTAAAACTGTGGATCTGAATTCAACTATCATAGTATGGAAATAACCTGTGTACCTTCATGTCTCTAAAACAAACAGTACTCTGAAAATCTGTAATTAAAAAAAAAAGAAGATAGTTCATAAGGTGAAATTGCTTATCAAAACAGCTATCTAGGAGTATTACTCAGCAATCAAAAAAGAATGAAATCTTGTCATTTACAACTACATGGATGGAACTAGAGGGTATTATGCTAAGTGAAATTAGTCAGAGAAAGACAAATATCTCTTTCTCATATGAGGACTTTAAGACACAGAACAGATGAACACAAGGGAAGGGAAGCAAAAATAATATAAAAACAGGGAGGGGGACAAAACATTATGAGACTCTTAAACATGGAGAACAAACAGAGGGTTACTGGAGGGGTTGTGGGAGGGAGGATGGGCTAAATGGGTAAGGGGCATCAAGGAATCTACTCCTGAAATCATTGTTGCACTATATGCTAACTTGAATGTAAATTAAAAAAATAATAAATTAAAAAAGCTATCTTCAGTGTAATATGTAACCCCTTTTGAATCTTAGGTTTTTCTAAATTAAAGTTAAAGCTTTGGGAAGCCAAATGAGCTTCTAGTGTGAGGGTAAAAGTCTCTATTTTTCCTCTAATATGTAAGTTCCAGTATTTTCAATCTTGATTTAACAAATATCAATAAAGTCTGATAAGATGGAGTATTAAAAATCCCCTATGTTTTTTGGTCTTTCCTCCCTCCCTACAACTTTCTTTGCACATCAGGAAGATGTCAAATGTTCTCAGTCAGATAAGAATACTGAAAGAGACAAGCCAACTCTTTCTCACTCTGAAGTCTTTGAAATCTTCTAGTAAGCTCAGTTTCTCAGGCACAGACTCCAGATGGTCCAAGGCCACTCGGGTACTCTGAAAAAAGAAAACATAAGGAAACCAAACATTATAAAAAATTGATCAATACTCTCAGAATCCAAGTACTAAAAACCACTTGTACCCAGGGTAGAAGCAGTTCAAGCTATAGATTTAGTCAAATAAGAACAGATATAATAGTATTTCTAAGATAACTGTATCTTTTTAATTCAGAAGAATTATTTCCTTTCACGAAGTATATGAGATGCATTTGCAAAACTGACTCACATAAAAACTCTTCCTGGATAATTATTTTCAACTGACATGCTATGAAACTTTCTATAGAGTATTTCATATTAATATTAATTTACAAACCTGCTTCAGTGAACATCAGAAATAAAGCACCAAATAAAATTGAGGGATAGATGAATTTGCAGTCACCTCTCTATGGAGCATATTAGAGATCCTCACATGTTGCCATTACAAAGAAGAAAAGAGTTCTCAACAATTATTTTAGTTCAAAAGGAAGAGGAGGTTGTCATAAAACTTTGGAGAAGCACCTGAAATTAAAAAATTGCCACAGGGACACAAAATCCTGTTGATTATAAATCAAAAACTTAGTCTTTGATTAGGTGGTCACTGATTTACACCCACCAATATAAACATTAAGAGGGAATGATCTGAAAATTCTTTCAAAGCCAATATAAACTAAGAAGTGGCGGAATAACCTTGAGACCAGAGACTGTATCATATGCATTTCTGCATTCTTAGCCTTGTCACAGGGACAGCACATCTCTGTATCCTCAGTCAATAGATATTAGCTTTTAGATTTAAAATGAGTTGCAATTATTCAATGAAATAAACCACAAGTCCCATGGCTGATGCATGGGAAGAAAGTGCAATGCCTTGCAAGAACCTGAACGTAAGTTTGCAAAGAGTTGTTGAAAAGTTATTGGCTACCCAATATTCTATGTGCTGCTCCCTTACATCTCCCAGGTGAATGGTTCTGAACAACCTAACATGAGTACAAGTGACATGTCTCACTTATGAGCTGAGTCAGTTAAGAGCCTATGTGTCCCATCCCAGCCCTGGTCATGAGGAACTTGGAGGCCACAAGCTTCAGATGACATAGCCACAAGAGAGGAGAGCCGCCAGCCATATTGGACTTCACATGAGTGACACATCAACCTCTATTGTGTTAAGTCATGAGATTTCAGGGTTTGTTAATGATTACATAGTACAGTTGCCTTAATTATTGAAAATAATGCCTGAGAATTACATAATTAAAATGTAGGCTAATCAAGTGGTCAATTTTTTTTTTTTTTGGTGGGAGGAGGCTCCAGATTATATGAGGATTTTTTTTTTTTTTTTTTTCTCAGAAGTTCAGTTTCCCTGGAACTAGACAGGGTTAGGAACTGGTGTTATCATCATTTGGTATACCCACTTACACTTAATCTTCTATTTCGAATCCTCTATCTCATCCCAATGCTGTTGCCTGCCTTCACTTCCAGTACAGAGCTTCTCCAGAACATATGCGTACAGCTCTGCAAGGTTTGTGTTGGGGGAGGGATGGAGACAGAGTTGAGGGTCTAACTCTTCCTTGCAGACACTTTTGATATACTCACTTCCACCTTCTCCTTCTGTAGAAAACAGTACATCCAATTCAAAAGCATCTCTAAAATTCTTCAGGGTGAATGATATTTGCTTTCCATCTGTATCCCCTTGATAGGCACTTGGGTTTTAACTTCTCTGTTTTGAGTCATTTTACCATTTTCCCTTCCGTGTTCTCCATCTTGGGAGTTCTACCTGTCTTTTAGCTGTCAATGCATAAATCGGTGTTTCTCTCTCTTTATATTCTTATTTCTCAAGTGTGATTTTTGAGAGAAGAGCAGAAACACCCTCACATTACCATTCTGAAACTGGAAGTCATATGCGCTGTTTCTTCAAGTTCGTAAAAATCTTCTTTTCCAGTTCCATTTAAAGGATTTAGTATTTTCTTCCTTCTGCTTAACATTTATATGCTTGTTAGTTTTTTTTTTTCCACATGTGTTCACTTAAAGGCCCATGCATTTTAAATGGCTTCATTTGTTTTTTCATATGTAGGAAAGATTCATCAAAATGACATGTTTCTTAATATAGGCCCCAACATGTAGGTTTAGGAGAGCAAGTAATTTTAGCCACCATATGTGTTATATTCATTTCAATAGTAAAATTCCCCCAAGAATTATATTGGCCCTTTAACAATAAAATACAAATCAATGCCATGGTGATTTCAAAGCAAAATTTTTTTGTGTGTCAAATAAAATCTTCTTCATAAACAATGATTCTAATAGCCTTGTAGTTTGGAAACTTTATTTCCCTTTTTTTTTTTTAATCCCATAAATCTTCTCATTTAGAAGTGACCCTCTGAACCAGGGAGAAGTATGGTAAACTCATTTTGTTCTTAAAATAAGCAAATGATTTCTTTCCCTACTGTAAAATTCAGCATGTTATGCAAATATTTTTGCTTCAAATTTTCAATCAACCAGGTGGCTGTGTGAAAAATTTTTTTTCTTTCATATTTTCACATACTAGTTTATTTTGACTATTTGATAGTTTTTGGATGCATATTCAAAATGGCAAATATATACATACATATGTATATATACATATGTATGTATATATTTTGAACCTTAAAAAATCACTGGCTTCTACTTTCTTAAGTACAGTTATTTTTCTACTCTCCTCCTCCACCCCCCATATCTCCATTAAGGTCTTTAAGCTTTCTCATCATCTTATTTTAGTTGTGGCTTACTTATATTCCTTTCATGTGTTGTTTCTAAGTATCTTAGCATCTTCCTCAGTATCAGAAATTGTTTCTGATACACAAGCCTTTCCCTTCATCCTTATAGTCTCGTCAATCGGGTAACATCAGATGTGTATCTAGGTATCACAGAAAGATCCACCAGACCTAGATGGCACAGGTCCTGTTCTTTAAGAGCTTTTAACTCACTGGGGGGAGAAATTTGCACATGCAAAAGATGTAAGAATTATACAAAGAAAAGTGGACTGAATTTATTTTAAAGAAATTATATATATAGATGCTGAGATTTTTAAGGCATCTGCAATGGTACAATAGGAAATAATGAAGACAATGAGTCCAGGCCTGTAGGTATCTCAGGTCTCATAATTTCATCAGTAAGTGATATTTGGGGGGAATATATTTATTTTCTGTCGACGTCTCTCTCTGTATACATGTGAGCATGCTTAAAACCACCACTCTGGCATACAGACTTAAGAGTATGCATATTCACAAACTTTTTTTCTTTTTTAATAATGTGAGACTGTCTTAGGCATTATGATTAGAGTCCGCTCACATTACATGTCACTTCAAGTTCACTTTTCCCCAAAAGCTAGTGGTGCTAGAAAAAGGGGACCATTAAGAAATGAATAGTCTAAATAAGGAACTTGTTGGTTTTTAGATGCCACAAAGATCCATAAAGCATGTTAGTTTCTAGGGCAACTCGTGCAGAGTCAGGGAAACTTTTTATTTTTTAAGTTGGTTCATTATTTTCTGCCTGTTTAACCTGTCTTTAATTTTCTTATTGATTTTCTAGAACTAAATGGGACATTCACAAAAGGATTTAAACACTGTTTCTCTTTTGAAAATATCAGTAGATATTAAATTTCATATCAAAATTGAAAACAAAGAAAAATTCACAATTAAGAGTCCATTTCATAAAGGACCAACACATTGTGTATAATGCTTGGTTTATCTCAGAAGCTAAAGAGCTGAACTTCCACTGAGCTAAGAGTGGTGGCAAAGCAAATGATCAATTATTCCTAATTCCATTTAGTGGCATAATGAAAGACTGAACCATAAAAATGTAACTCAATTTCAAATACTTCTTAGCCCTCACCCCATGGTATGATGTAGTCACTATTGCTATCCCCATTATACAGATAAGGTAACTGAGAACCAAAGTGTGAATAACCTCCTCACAGTCATGTTGTGGAAAAACTGGGATGCGAATCCAAGCGGTCAGAGTGCAGATATGGCAGTGTTCTTTTTATTTTTAAAGTTTATTTATTTTGATAAAGACAGAGAGTACATGTGCAGTGGGGGAGGGGTAGAAAGAGAGGGAGAAAGTTCTGCCATGTCAGTGCAGAGCCCTAGGCAGGGCTTGATCTCATGAAACATGAAGTCACGATCCGAGCTGAGCAGGCACTCAACCGACTGAACCACCGGGCACCCCAGCAAAGTTCTTATTATATAAATATGTTCATGGTAAATCACCAGAATCTGTAACACTATTTTATGTAAATTCCTACTCCCTCTCTAGCTATCAGCTTTTAGTACTAGAATATTGGAGCTATGTCTCTGATGGGCTTATTTATGGAAAAGAAGTTTCAAGATGAATGCAGGAAGAATTTCATCTAGCCAGGGCCGAAGTCTGTGCCCAAGACCACGCATCCAAATATACAAGCACAAAAGGGGTGAGGATATTCTTTCTGTTGATTAGAGGAAGCTAGGTATGAGATTAAGTTTTATGACACCAACACACCCTTTTCTTTTTTCATAACATGGAGCAGCAGCATAGCACACGATCTGGCCAGGGGAGGTGCTTTGATGAATGTTGGCTGAATAGAGACAAAGGCAGCGTTACCACTCTGATCAACCCACTGAATCTTGGCTTCTTTATTAAAAACTCAGCAGCAAAAGTTTGCTGTTTCTCTTCTCTAGACTAAGGCAAGATCAAATGGTAGAAACAACAGTGAAATTCAGAAATCTTGTCCATTAGGCTCTGTGGCTTGTGCACCTACAGGTAGGTTTAGATATTAATCTGTTGAAAAGGGCGAAGAATATGCGGGAGATTTTCCTATTCCAAATCTTCAAACTGCCATGTAGCTGAGCGGTTTGTACTGGTCTATAGTGTATTTTTCTTTAGTTGTTCCTTTGTTTCCAACTACAGGGAAATTGAATAGTGCAGTATGACAACATAAGTAGCAGCAATTAGGAATTAGAAAGGGGCTTCACTGCAGTTGTTAGTTTCCTGTCTCCTGTAGAGAAAGCTTAAAGAAACAGATTTAACCATGGGTATATTTTAGTAAATATACTTCTCTTTGTAAAAATGCACCATGTATTTATTTTTTTCTTAGCATAAAACAACTACCATTTTCTTAGGGTGCTACTGAAATCATATGTTTTGAGGTTTAGATGATAAATAAAGGAGATGCTATATTTTTATTTTAAAAATAAGTGTGTGCATTTTTGGCACTATACAGATGTTAAATAAACAAGGTTATGAAGCAGTTTATTTGGGTTCAAAAATGCAATTCTATTTCATTTGGAAAGAGATCCACTGCAAAACTTTCTTGACAAATGGCTGAAAGGTGGTAAGAGGACCTGAGTAAACAAATTTCAAGGGGAGGAAGGGTGAAATCGTAAAAAGGATAGACTGTCTGCCTTTTTACTTGTGGAGACTCTATCCAGCACAGCTGTATTGGCTTCACAGGGCCTTCTTTTCATTCAAACCGTATCAGGCACTCCTTGAGACCAAACGGAACAGGAGCAGAGAATAGGCCAGCAAAGTCATTTTGTTGACCTACAGCCTTCAAGGGGCCCCAGCGCTCAAAGTTGCATGGATTTCTCGAATATCAGAAGAGTCCTCTATTTCCAGATTGTGTACTTTAGGAGAGTTCTAAAAATCAGACACCCACTTAGATAGAAGTGTTTATGTGTATCTTGGGGTAAGAGGGTAAACAAGGTTTGTTAAATAAAAACACCGGTTCACGTGGCGATATGACATTAGGGACTACATTTAAGCTAAAATCCAGAAGAATTTTTGTCAAGGACAAATCCTATTTGTCTTCATTTAACACTATTCTAGTCAAAAGTAGATCTCCTTTAAAAAGCTCAAATTTATAAAATTTGAGGACAGGTAGCCTAATTTCATTGGAAAACTTGAATAAAGAAGGCTTTCTAGATCTTTTCCAATTCTCATTCACAATAATTTTTTTAAGCAAAGAACTATAAGAAACTGGATCTGCCATAATAGATTACTGCTTTGTTATTTTAAGACAGAACTGACCATATAACTATATGTTATAGTCAACCCATGATCTTATTTTTTGCTTAATTGGGAGGGTTTTTCAATAATAACAAAAGTGATATTACACTGTATGTTAACTGGAGTTTAAGTAAAAACTTGAAAAATAAAAAGAAATGAAAAAATAATTCACTTTTTAATTTGAGAAAACAAAAACAAAAACAAAAACAAAAATAAACCAAGAATGCACTGAGGAGAAGGGAAGACAGAAGAAGTAAACAAACATCTCTCTTCCCCTTGAGATTCCTGAAATTGCCTTTACATGTTTTTCTTGCCACTTCTTGAGATAAGGGGAAAATAACATATGAAGACAAACTAGTGTTCTCTCTATGTCCTTACAACAGGTTTACAAGCAGGGGGGTCTTGAGATCCACAATCTAATTCCTGTGAAATCACACTATTTCTTAAAATTGAAAATAAATTGAATTCCCAAGGCAAAGAAATTTAAGACTTCCCGGAAGGGGTGGAGTTTAGCCATTTCTGCTAAGGTGGCAGGGAAGGAAACCATACTTCTGATTTACTGGTCCCACACGTGTGTTTCATGCTGGCAGATGAAGAACAGTGGTGAACCAGGAGTCAGCACACCTGATTTCTGGATAGGCATAGTTCCAGCAATGTTACTTTTATTTTGTGGTTTGGGGAATATTTCCCTTGCCTTTTTGCAAAATGGGTATAAGTACTGCTGGTCTTTCTTATGCCACACCCACAGGGCAGCTGTGATTATCAAGTAAGAAAGTAAATGTGAAAACACGTTGAAAGTTGCCAAATACTTTCCAAACAGCAGGTATTTCCAAACAGATTCTGTGAGGCACTGTCCATTCTGGTAATTCTCAAATGCAGAAGAGGAGGTCAATGACAGTCTAAAATTACAACTAATGAAAATTAGAGTAGAAAGGAGAAACAAGGCAAACTTAATTAAAACTATATCCAGTATTTAGAAATACATTTGCTGTTCTACGTAGAGACATTATTCAAAACACAAAAGTAATAGAAGTGTAATGGCACATAAATTACTTATGTACATACTGTGCCCTTGGTGGAGAATGTTCCCTCCAGTCTCCTTATCTGGTTAAAATTCCCCCTGCCCCCCCCCCCCCCAACATCGTGAGCATTTTCAAGCATACTGGAAATCTGAAAGAAATTTACAGAGATCACCGATATATACTCACCACCTAGATTCTACTGTTTACATTTTATTTGCTTTATTACATACTAATCCATCTATCTAACCTTATGTGCATCCACTAACCCAATTTATGTTTTGGATGCCTTACAAAATAAATCATATACATCACTACACTTTCCCCTAAAGACTTCAGCATGCATATATCCTTAGCTCCACTTGGATTTTTGTTTGATGTAAAATTTACATCTAATGAAATGTACAAATCTTAAGTAAACTGGCTAAATTTTATTATTTTTTAGCACTTCCTTAGGGAAGGCTTCCCTGCCTTTACTGATCTCATCACACAAGCTCTCCATTGCACCCTGAGCCTTTCCTCTGCAACACTTATCAGAATATTTATTTGTGGGATTATTTGATTAATGGTTATGTTGACATCAGGCAATAATCGTCACAAAGGTAGGGCATATCAGTCTTCACTCACCACGGTACCTCCTGGCACTCACCCAGTGCTTCCATAGAGGTGGTATTCAATAACTACTTCTTGAATGAACTAATGAATCTTATTCAGTGATGGAAAGGTTCTCATTCATTTATTCAATCTGCAAACATTTAGTGAATGCCTCCTCTATACTGGTGAGGTGTTAGGTGAGCTGAGGGAGCACACAATAAGATGAGGCCAAAGATGCCTTGGGGGCAAGATCTCAGAGGGCATTTTTGGCCACAGTATTTATATTCAATTCTGAATGAGGTCGAAGGTCTTCTGAGGACTTTGAGCAGAGGAGCAATGTGCTGTTATTTACAGCCCAAAGTTCCCTCTGATGTTTGCAGATTGCTCATCCCTCACCCCATGTGGAATCCATGGATTACAGGGGCGATGTGAGAAGGTGAGACAGGCATCTATCTCACTCCCAGGCTGGAGTCCTGCTGAGCAGCAGAAACTCTGAGACCCAACTCATGGACACCACCTGGGTGGAATGCCATGAGAAATTTACTGAGAGAATACACCATATCCCTGGAAAGTGACTGGTGTCATACAAAAAGTTCTTGATTTACCCAAAATACTCTAACATCTCGAAAACATACTTTCTGACTGTAGTAATAATGATGTCTAACCATTAACATCTCTAATAATCTCTAATCATCTCTAATAACGATGATAGGTTATATAGATTAATCTGATAACATTTTTATTGTGGTAGTTTTCTGTCTGAGGTCAGACAGCAAGCAGCAAGATACAGTGGCAAAGGTCACTGATTAGAAAACAGGAGGTACAAGGTTCTATCCCAGCTTTGCCATAACCAGTTGCATGATCCAGGAAAATCATTTATCCCATGGGCTTCAGTTTCCCAATCAGGAAAATGGGAAAGTAGGATATAAAAATCTCTAAGAGACCTTCTGGCTATAGCTTTAGCTGTTTAAGCTTTAACTTCTTTCCACAGTAGGTTGGGACCTGATTTTTAAGCTTAGAAGGTTGGAACGAATATGAAAAATCGTTTTATAAAGAGAAAATAAAATAAGGAGAAAATCACATATGGGATTTTAGGAGTTAATATTAACTCTCAAGAACTACCCAAGAACATGTGTGGGGTAGAAATACCTTTACTTTTTTACAGTAGAAAGCCAAACTAATGATTGCAGAAGAAAAACAGGAAGATGGGCATTTTTATCTTTTTAGGTGTTTGCCCCATCAAAAAATTCCAAATATTTATCATTTTGTATTTTTTAGAGCAGATACTTCCAAAAGTAGGCAAAGATTGGCTTTTCATCTTTTTTCACTTTATAACTGTCCTTATAATTTCCCTTCATCTAAATATTTCTAATTAGCTTTTGGTTCTATTACATGAATGTTACTCCATACTTTTTCTCTCCACAAAGCTTCTGTGCCATCATGACTTTGCACATGAAGCCCATCTGTCTGAATGTTCTCTACACACTGCTTAAATTAGCTCACTGATTCTCCTGCAAGACTTGGCTTGGTCACTACCTTCTCTAATGTGGCAGTTCAGAGAAGGAGCTCTTGAGCCAGTCTGCCTGAGATGAAATCCTGATTTAGTCACCTACTGGCTATGTTTCCCTAGGGAAGTTCCCAGATTCCTCTGCACTGGCACTCAGTTTCCTCAATTATAAATAGGAATGTGTAGAATTATAGTTAAGGACCAAATACATTAGCACATGGAAAGTGCCTAGAGCAGGGTGGGATACTAGTAAGCACTCAGTAAACACTAGGTGTTGTTCCAATGGTAATACTAGTTATCATTTCGTGAAAGGCTCCCCTAAAGTCTGGGTTAGGCGCCCATACTCAGTGCTTCCAATGCACACATGTCTCCTGTCATGTGTCTAATCATTTCCTGCGTGTTTGCTTGTCTCCTTTAGTAGACAGCAAATACCTTAAAAGCAGGAGTGTATTTTTCGTTATGTTTCTAGTGCTGAGTACTTAGTATCATACACAATATATTTCAGTTTTCTGAAAAAAAAAAACCCTTCTCAACCCAAAGACTAATAAAGGCACAGTTAGAACTCAGAAATGTTGTGGAAAGAAAAATACTTTGTAAAGGTAGAATTTAATGACTGACTGTTTCTGAGGGGTAGAGAATATTTCTAGATAGACTCAAAATTAAAGAAACAGTAACAAGAAATAGAACTGGGAGAAAAATGAGGTACCATAAAGTTGAGTTAAAAGGTATAGACAGAGTTAGAGACAGGAAGATGAGAGTAAGATCTTTTTGTGGACCTAATAAGCTGAAGCAGGAAACCTGTGGTGTGGAGAGCACCCTGCTTCCTGTGGGTGAGCCCGGCAAGGGCTTAGCCACACCAGGCTGGGAAGGGTACAACCTGACACAGGGCAGATACCGAGAAATGCTAATCATTTCCCTGAATACTGCAAAGCCTTCCTCCCAAGGCCTCAAGACACGCTAAAGCAGGCAATCACATTTGCCTCTTCTGTATTTAACAGGGAACAGAGGGTCCTGACGTGGATCACTGATAAGGAAAGATAATTGTTCTGGTTGAGGTAGGGTCCAGGCTAATTTACTTAAAAGCACACTGGTGAGGTGAATATAATTAATCTTCTCTGTTCTCAAAATAAAGCGTTATTTTCTTTTTAAGAGATGTCTTGTGTTCTCAAAGAGAATGACAAAACAAATTAATCATTTTCCATTACTCCACACACAGCACTTGGATTTTGAAAGAGCATGTGAACAGTTAATCCCCTATATGGATGAGTTTCTGGTGACAGGCAGATCAGATCTAAATAGAAATCAGGCAAGGTATTTTATTTTTATCATTGTGGCTTTGAGACTTAATTCAAAATAACTGAGATCAACCCTGCGTATACTTTTAGAGTTTGCTTTCATAATTAATCCTTTTTTGAACACTTAGAAACACTCTTTTGGATCTTGTACAAAGCATTCCCTGGCTGACTGCTGCCAAAGCAGGCAGAAGCAGAGAGTATCTAGAATATTTTAAAACCATTGAAAACTCAACTGAACCATCTCTTAAGGAATCCCAACTGCCAGGCCATACTTACTTCAAAGTACCAATAATTTGAAGTTAGAGCAATACATTTGAGCAGATAGCTCACCTCAATGACTAATGTTAGAGGTGAACTTTAAGTATGTTTGAGATGCCCTGTTAAACTATGTCTTGAATGGTGAACAGAAGGGTAAGAGGGCACAGATGGGGTATATGTGAGCAGAAGTATATATTTTTAACTAAAGTCAACCAGTTTCTCAATTTTATGCCGCAGGCTGAAAAAGATGGGCTATGAAAGCCAGTGGGCATAAAACAGCTGACAATATTATTCGGTGAGCAAATTCATCTGACATTTGCCACAACCAATTGTTTTCCTGAAACTGGAATTTCTAGAAGGTTTTTTTTTTCTTTTTTTCCAAATGAAAGCCATGCATTCATTTAACTGGACAACAATGAAGCTTTGTGGCCTCGTGGTTAGTATGAAAAGGAGTTGGTCTTGCCAAAACAATTTGAAATTTTGAACTTAGGCTCCCTCCCCCGACTTCATTTTAACATACTCAACTAAAAGGAACAAGTTCCGCAGGCTCTACTGGACACATTTAAAAAACAAAAAAACAGAAGTAACCCAAACCACATGACTCTGGACATTTAAAAGTATGCTATAAAAACTCCAGAAACCATGCAATACTCTGGAAATTAGGCAGGATTTCAGAGGATTTGTTATACAGAAACTGGATGAGACATATGTCTTTCTTTTAGGCAACAAGAATCACTGAGCACTTACTGTGTGCAAATCAAACTACATAACATCACTACATCAGACTTCACTCTGCTGAAGCTGCCCAGATTTAGTTCAAGCATATTCTTTCGGTTCCTGAATGAAAATAAGTTATTAGGGCAATAGCGAGACATATGTATATTACATTGTAATGTCTCATTAACAGACTTTTTTTTTTTTTTTTTTACCATTAAACTGGGAAATTTTAAGCATAGGGACTATACATTACTATTTTGGGGCTCTTTGGTATTAAAACATAACAGCTACCCAATAAATACGTACTGAATTTGGTCCTATAGTTACTTCTCAGTCATCCAGTAACTGTATACATGCAATGGTAATTTAAAAATATGCTAATGTAAAAGAGGAGATAATGCTCTCAAGTGAATATGGGTGTGCCAGGAGTTCTGGGATACATTCTAAAAGAAATAATGATGTTGCGACAATAAATCAAGTTACGTGAGAAAGGTATTCTACTTTTTCTTTGAGAATTCCTGCTCCCTACATTTTCTTGGGATATACTAGGACAGGATACCCAGGAGAAGTACCAGTCAGAAAGACAAAATTTGAAGTATTTTGTATTGCCTTAAATTGCCTTTACCTGCCTCACCCTCATCACCAACTTTAGTTGGAGGCTAAAGGTGAGAGATTTGGTCTATATTGTTTCTAAGAAGGTGCAGACATAGGTACATCACAAAGTCATGCAGAACACTACTTTACATATAAATATGTTCTCTATCTCTTAAACTTAGAGGGAATCCAATGACTTAAAGGAGCTTTCTGGACATGCAAACAAAATACCTATTGATAGTCAACCTGGGTCTATCAAATTTACTGTAATATCATTTGAAGTAAGTCGCAATTTACACACCAGGGGAACAGGAAATTCATTTGTAAAACAAACAAACAAACAAACAAACAAACAAACAAACAAACGAGAATATAGAATGGCACTTTGCTTCCAGGTCGTGGAACACAACAATTTACTTCTCCTTAATCTTTAGTAAACGTGAAAAATTAGTCATCGCCATTTACTCTGGTCCAATATGTAAAGTTTTAAAAACAGTATTTTACTTATTTGATAAATAATTTAGAGAATATTTAAATAACAGATTAACGGTGAAGAATAACTTTGTTGGAAATTTTAGTAAGAATTTAAGCATATTATATATTCTCCTGGTTTTAAAGGTATGAATACAACGGACTTCTGATTAACTGTCATTCATGATTCTGGAAAATACCCATCTTATAAATATTGATTCCTAATTTCAGACATTAACATTTAAATAACAGATAACAGTGAAGAATAACTTTGTTGGAAATTTTAGTAAGAATTTAAGCATGTTATATATTCTCCTGGTTTTAAAGGTATGAATACAATGGACTTCTGAATAACTGTCATTCATGATTCTGGAAAATACCCATCTTATAAATATTGATTCTGAATTTCAGATATATTTCCAACAAGTTCTAGTTTATCATTACTTCTGGCTCATTATTCTTGCACTTGCATCTTCAAAACACAATACTTCTAAAAGTATTGACAGCCCCTATTTTTTTAAATTGATAAAGCTATCTTTTCACTACATAATTGCAATTTTTTTCATTTTTTATATCTATAAGCATCAATTAGGATGGTCAATCCAATGAAAATTTTCTTTTCTATATGATCTCCTCCTTCCAATCACATTTTTATACAATCTGCTTTCAACGTTTGCCCACTTAGGAACCATATGAAGTAAATACACAGGAATACAAGATGAAAGCCTACTGAATACATTCTTTTAGAAAAATGGGCTGGTCCAGCTTCTTGTTGCAAAATATTGCACGATGAAGTTCTTCTTGTTGAATAACTAACTGGATGAGAGTATCCTATTTCCTTTTTGTTCTTAAAAATACATTCTTCATTCATCGATTCTTCAGTTTGGAAAATTCATCTAGGACATTATCATTTGAAGACACATAATCTGGTTTTTTGCTTATATAATCAATTTCACCATCATCACTAGTTTCTAGAGTGCTGCTGTCTGTCTCTTTATATTCATTTTCTGATTCATCTAATAACTGAAATGTCTTCCTCTGTCAGTTTCCTTCTCTTTGTCATTATGAGAGAAATGAGAGATTCTGAATTTTCAACCTGCATTCAATAGAAGTAATAATAAGAAAATCCTACAAAGCTTCTTCTTGAAAGATAATATAACATTTGGGAGGAACTTCTCCATGGCACTGCTACAATGTCTTATGATAGCTTTTATCCCAGCTTTTCAAGGATTTTTGTAAAGCAAATAGATGTAGCGTTTCCCTGGGACAAAGGTTGTGTAGCATTTCTTGTAGCTCTTTTTTATAAAGATTGGGGGTTGCGTAACCTCAGGGTTCCTTAGCTATAACACAGATTCACTGCATGTGCAATGTCCACCTAGACCCATGTCCATATTGTCCCTGTGAGACCTCAGAGGCAAAGAGAAGTCGCAAACATGTATGTAGCTCACGGAGCCCACTGTGCCATGAGTAACAAAGTCTTTTGTCTCATGTCTTCTACCATCCATCAGAGTGTGTCAGACTAACTTGGTGAAGTGCAAGTAGGGTAAAATCTCTTCATTTCTTGATAGACTTTGGACAGCACAGTAAGAAAACTGAAATATTATATAATAGTAATGACTTAGTTCACTTACTACAAATCCTTCTGTGTGATTCCATTATTCCTCCACTTTCATACTATTTTAGTTTTTTTCTAGCATAGCTGGGAACGATTGATCGATAACATATAAAATAATTGCAAGGATGATGAAGTAGGAAAATGCTTCACGAAAATAAGCTCACCAAGATCCATTATGTATCTCAGATTTATAACATGGTTCAATAGATCCATATGGTATTTGCAAGACAGAATCAGTGTTTTCCCTTTTAAAAATGAGAAACTTTCTCTTTATTCTTTGGAAGATATTTAAGAAAGAATAAAAGTAAAAAAAAAAAAATCAATCCTTACCAAAGGAACTGAAACTCAAGATTGGGTCCAAGTAACCCTGATGATATACTGAAGATTACACCACCTCTCAGAATCCTCTTCAACCATGTAGTGCCTAATTTCTCTTCCCTTTGAGCCTTCCTGAACTGCTTCTAGGTGGTCTGATGGGAAGGGTGATAATTCATGAACCACTTGCACAACACTGCCTTGTAAGAAGACATGTTTCACACTCAATCCTTCACATGGAGTATCTATCTGGTTGTCACATGCTGAATGGAGAAACGATTCAAAGGTAATGAATGTGATGCTACAAAGGGGATTAATACAAAGGTAGTAAAAGGAGAAACAAGAAGAAATGAGGAAGGCAGGTAGTTTATATAACCTTAGTCAAGATGCCAAAAGCAAACGGATTAAAAAGCCAATTTTCCCAATATGTTGATTTACAAAACAACTTATTTGTTTTGTAACTGTTCATATAGTTTCCAAAAATGTTTTTTTTTTTCCATTGGCCAGTTTGTTACAATTTGTGAAAATAAGAGAATTAGTCATTTGGCAAATTCATGACTGGATAAATTTGCCCTTCACGTTAAGTCTGACAAATTTAAATTTCAGTAAGATACTTGAAAATTAACAAACACAATGCCTGAGAAAGAATCTTACAACGGTTTTGGTAGATTAGAAAGAAGAAATACTGCGGGGCGCCTGGGTGGCGCAGTCGGTTGGGCGTCTGACTTCAGCCAGGTCACGATCTCGCGGTCCGTGAGTTCGAGCCCCGCGTCAGGCTCTGGGCTGATGGCTCAGAGCCTGGAGCCTATTTCCGATTCTGTGTCTCCCTCTCTCTCTGCCCCTCCCCCGTTCATGCTCTGTCTCTCTCTGTCCCAAAAATAAATAAACGTTGAAAAAAAAAAGAAAGAAGAAATACTGGAGACAGAATATATGATACTATAGTAGAAAAGGTAGGGAATTAATTCAGTGGAAATGAATAGAACAAACTCCAATAGACATGAAGGGAGAGTAGCTCCAGGCTGGAGGGGATGAACCATAAGGCATATTCTTAAAGGTCATGTTGACAATGACCCAAATCAGGGATTCTCAAACATGACTTCAAATTAGAATCATCTGGGGGAGCTGTAAAAAATACTGAGTCCTACCCCAGGTCAACCAAATCTGGGGGTGGGAGCATGTTGAACTAAAATTGTTAGGATTATTAAGTAAGATCTATAAACCCACATGTCTCAGAGCCAAAATTTGACACAATTGAATTGAATTTTGGAGGTAAACTTCATATGATATAGAGTACTTAGACATATAACCTGTGTGGTGAAACTCAGACAAAAATTCGAATGTCCTGATTAATGAGCCCAAACTTTCCAGTCCATATATATCCTGCTTCTGTGACTGGTGAAAGTAACACACACGTAATGGAGGAATATTTTTAAAAATGAGAAAAGGACTTTCCCATCGATTATCTCATTTGCTCTTCTCAACAAAACAGTGAGACAAGCAGGCCAATAATTGGGCTCACTTTATAGATAACAGAAATTAGGCTCAGAGGAGTGAAGTGAGTTGTCGCTGTGATAGAGCCAGGGCTCACAACTAGATCTTCTAACTCCCGGTCTACCAAATCCTAATCATTCTCTAAGACATTTGGAGGTCACCTGCCTTTTGCCTTTCCCTCTGTCACCTGCAAATACGCTCTTCTTCAAGGAAAACTAATGTGTAATGAGGACTTTTGAGGTATTACAGAACAAAACAAGTTCTGAGTTAGAAATAATAGAGAAATGCAAGGGATGAAAACAGGAAGTTCTCTGAAAAGATGTAAAGGGAGTACTTCATTGACTCCAGGTGTTTTGTGAGTGAGTTTCTGTTTACTGTGTTTTAGACAATCTGGTTCATGTCTGACGACAAGTCAAGGATATGTCTCACTGGCCTTTGCTGTGGATAGGTAGACGGTGAGATGATAGTAGTGGAAAGCACTGAAAAAGCTTCAGAAAACCATTTACATAACACCAGCCACGCAAAAATAATTAGGAACAGAGAGCCTAAAGAGAATAATGAGGGAAGGGCTATTTTGATGGTTTGGCCTTTTACCGTTTGATGTTCAAATATAATGTAATTGGGGGCAATGATAGGTTGAAATCATTCACTAATGTTAAATAATTAACATAAGACCACTTTGGATATTTATATTAATAGTGCTAATAGTGACAATTTATGCTCTCTCCAGCCTTTCATCTGAGATCAAAGTTTGTTAAAAGCCCTAAATAAACTTTATAAACACTTGTGTAAGTAGAATTAGAGTTGGTATGTGGATGCATAAAATAAAACAGATCCACTGAGGCACTGAGCATCACTGAGCAAGCTCAAGACAGAACTAGTAATGCAAACGAGGCATGCCAACTCTTTTCTTCAAGATTCAAAAGGAAGAAAACTAGTTCAAAGGTGCTTTATAAAACTCTATTTACCAATAAGTTGAGGGCATATTCTGACAATCCTACATATGGTCCAGGAATGTCAATGTCCTATGTATAAGTCCACTTCTTGCCCTGCTCAAGAAAGACACGGGATCTAGCTGTTGATTTCCTTCTTTTTCATTCTGCACATTCACTAGACACTTGTCAAGTGCTCCTTACTCATGTCTTCATTGCTCTTACGAGTCACAAGAGGAGTATGAGGAATGGAAAGAACACTGTGTCACTGATCAGGACACCTGAATTCTAGCCCTAGTTTTGCCACACTTGGCAATTCATCAACTTCTCTGGCCTTCAGGGTGAGGTGTTTTCAAAAGGATCTCTAAGACTCCTTCCAGGTGGAATGTTATCTAAAATGGCAGCAGGGACTTAATCTGCTATCTCCATGGGAAATTAGAGAGACACGGTAGGGATTCAACAAGTACCTGTTATATAATATCCTACGATTGAGTGAAGTAAATTGTTTGATAGCAACTATTGGTAGGTCAGAAATTTTGAAGGCCAGAATTTTAATTCCTTTTAGATTAGACCAGAACCTATTAGGGAGGGGAGCTTCTAGATATCACCTAGCCCAGCCCAATCATTAAAAAAAAATAAGAAAATTAAAAATGAGAGAGGTTAAACACATTGTCCAGGCTCACATGCCTGGCCATGATAGAGATATGACGAGAACCTAGCTTTTCTGACTCTGAATCAGATACTATTTTTACCATATCATCATCATTTAAACTAGGCATATAATAATTTTTAGCTAAAACTTGTCTGTAATTTGTTACAATTAGATGCACAAAATAAAAATCCCCCAAATCAGCTTTTTATTTAAAGGCTACTTCAAACACGTAAGATATACTACTCCCACCAACTACATATTAAGGGTATAATACAAATATTTTGTTTTATAGTTAAGGTAGGATCTTTAAAAAAAAAAAAAAAACAACAAAACTTAATACACTACTACTCGGAGATTTTACCCATATGCGCTCTCTTGAAGAAAACAGAAAGCATTTCTTATATGTATTATATTTTTTCAGAAAGCTACTTCCATCGTGTTTTGTAATATACACTCATATTATCTTCTCTATATAAAGCAAGAGCTTCTTCCTGAGGATGCACTATGTTATTGATAGTATTTAGAGTGGGGCTATGAAACACATTGCCTAGCAAGGCAGTTAGGCAGTATGACTACTTATCAGCATCAAATATGAAGCTGTCAGTCTGACCTCCAAACACTGAGCAATTTGATAATATTAAATTCATCTGCTGGTGAAGCTGCATTCATTATATAATTTCTCAATGACACTTTCCCTATGTCACCGTGTTTATGAGAAATTTGACAGGGCTGTAAGAAACAGTTTTTGCAGGCTGAAGGAAGTCTTACATTTTTAAATTGGTCATCACCTTTTGCCACAAGGTTGCAACTCTTAATAAACAGCCTATTTGTTTGAGTAGCATTTTCTTCCTTTGACCTTAAATACAGACATGTTTTAGAAATTTAACCCTTTGAAGATGACCCCATTATTGGAAAACGTACATATTTTAATACTGACTAATGCAGAAAACAGGCTCTGTATTTTGGGACAAGGTGGCGAAAGGAGAATGTCTAGATTGTTTCAACCAAGATCCCTCATGAGAGATTCATGAGGATATTTCCGTTTGCCCTCAATGCGAATATACAGAAGGTAGACTAACATTAGAGCAGTGGGAAACTTGGCAGAACGGGCTAGGACAGGGTTTGTGCAAAACCTTTTTCCGGTTTCAGTTTGAATGGGTTCCCAGGAAGTGTCAAGTTTGAACAAATCCAAAATTTTACAATGTAGCTCAGCCAAAACTGCTGAGATTCACCTGATTCTGGGTCAAAACTGTACAGAGCACACTGCGTTTTATTTGGTGTAAAGCCAATTTGACTAAACTTTTCAGGCAACTTCAATGAGAGGCTCATAGTCTTGGCAAAACCAAAAATGAACCTAGCTTGATCTTTGGTTTTGAAACAGCAAGTTCTGGCTTTATAAAGAGATAAAGGCAAGTTTTACTTAGCTTTAAGATTCTTACAAATACTTAGAAGAAGCACTGCAAATAATTAACAGTTATTTGGCCAGATTTACATACTCAAGTCAGTTACTTCCTGAGCTTAACCAGGACACTTCAGTAAGTATGTTAACTCTATTGGCACCATATATTCCTAAGTGGTGTAGAGCTGAATTTGGTGTTCTAACAAAGAACAATGGTGCTTCTTCAACAACTTAAGTGCTTGAAGAGTGGATCACACATGTAGTAGGATGAAGTACAACCAGTGCTGGCTCCAGGTGGGATGGAAAGAATTAAAAATAAAAACTCCAATGGCAATTGTCTACTGTTTTGGCAGATGTGTGAAGGGAGAGAATATAGCGTTACTTGGTAATTTCCACGGAGACACACTGGCATTCTCTTGTACTCTTGAAGATCAACTGGTGTGCATGGTTCAAATCTGTTACCACTAATATTACCTGAATGAATCCTTTAGGAGTGTGCTAAAGGATCCAACAGTTTTCTTTCTTCTTTTTAAATAAAACCTATATTTCTAAGAGTTTCCCAGCGTTTTGTAATTTTTCCCAATATAGGTAAATTTATGTATATATTTCTCCATATTGCTACATATTAGGATTTATCCTGTAAGTTATATCATCTCTTTAAATATACATGGAAAACAAGGGACATTGGATTGTTTTAGGTCACTTGGATTTGAGAAGCTGATTAAACACTGAGAAATTATAGCTACATAATTACACATTTGCTCTAAGTCAATGATTTTCAAAATTTTGAGTAAATACTCTCGAAATAATTTTTTAAACTATGTATCTACCTTATCCCTCCCCCCCCCATACACATTTCAAGGTTTTCCAAATGTTTTCATCATAAATTTGGGCAGTTGCAGAGGATGAAATTTCTGGAATATTGTAAATACTGACATTTTCAAATAAAACTCTTAATATTACTCACATAAACGTATCCAGCAAACTTTAAATACTTCAGTAATTTGTTACCACCATTTACCCACGGACAGAATAACTAAATTAGATCCTCTTTAGAAGACAGACACTTTATATTGTTCCTTTGCCCTTTGAATTTATTTCCCATCTATTTTCCCCAACAGAGTTTTCTCCTAATGTAAAATATACTTATGTTTGGAAGTCTTTTGTATTGGTTATCCTATCATACTTCATCCTTGTCTGTAACAAAAATGTATATTTAGAGAAAACTGATTTTTAAAATGCCCTGTGACCATAATGCTTTAAGTGTTATATATTTTTATTGCCTGAATTCTCATTATAACTAATATTAGGTATATTAAAGTTTTTGAAAAGAAATATTAATGTAAAACGTATAAGGACTCCAAAGCTTCCAAAAGTATATCCCTTAATGGATGGATACTGCCTACTTTTCTCTTGTACTCAATTAGTTCATGTATCCATAAGTAAGTGCTAACTTTTGCTTCAATAAGACAGGGATCCATTTCACTTCTATTTCTTTTTTGTTTGTTTGTTTGTTTCTGTAGATTTAATCACTGAGAAATCTTGTTCACATGTAACAGTACATGAGAATGAAAGTGGTTTTGTTATAACAATGTCACTCAGTTGCCTTCCTAGTTTTATGGCAAATATTACATAGTGATCTGTCATCAAAAATGAATTTTAATGATCTATCAGCTTGATCAGGTCCTCTTTCAGTTTTGTTGAAAGCAAAGAATTAGAAACTACTTGACTTGCCAAAGGACTATAATGTAGTTATTAAAGTCACTCACTTTCTGTTTTGGAAGGTATATGAAAGAGGCTTTATTTACCAAGACTTATCAAATGACTACAACTGTTTTTTTCACTTAGAGGCATTTCGCTGAATTCTACATATGAAGAAAGTATGAAGAAAACTAAAAATATTAATGTTAATACCATTCTCTCAGTATACATTTTTAATACTTTTGTTTTAGGGGTGCCTGGGTGGCTCAGTAGGTTAAGCATCTGACTCTTGATTTCAGCTCAGGTCATGATCTCACGGTTCGTGAGTTCGAGCCCAGCGTCAGGGTCTGTGCTGATAACACAGAGCCTGCATAGGATTCTTTCCCTCTCTTTCCCTCTCTCTCTCTTTCTCTCTCTCTCTCCCTCTTTGCCCCCCCCGTCCCACCCCCGACCCCCCCACCCCCTGCTTATGTACTTGCACACATGCATGCTCTCCCTCTCTCAAAAATAAACTTAAAAAAATATTTTTATATTAGCATTAAATATATTTTCATTAAAACCCTAGAGTTGCAGATTGGCAAAGCTAGTCCTTATGTCAAACCAATCAGCCAAATCAGGCTAACTTTCTGGCAGAAAAAAGTCAGACTTGATTTTTCAGTTCTATAAATGTGTTAATATGCTCGTGACAACCACTTTTTGAATTATAATTCTAAGACAGATAAATAAGGCATGGAGCCAGGCCAAAGTTTGTCACCTGAATAAAAGAAGACACTTTCAATTACTTCTTTCCAACCCTCAGTTTTGTTCTCAGGAGCTATACATTTGTTCCTGATTATAGTAGGGGGGTAAAAGAGGTGAGGTCATTAAATAAAATTGTCATTATTCCTCCGCAACATCTATCAACAATATATATCAATTTCAGAATATATATTCCCAATACCACATATATCTAATAAAACCATCTTATCAAAAATATATGTATGACTAACAAGGACAAGAAGCCTTACCTTAGTGACTTGATTAGAGGAGGCCTCGAAGGCATCAAAATCATAAATTGCCCCTTGTTTGGCACCTTGAAGTGTCTGGGGGAATCTGGCATCATGGAACCTTGGGTGGGTGAAGAATAGGCCTTTCTTTTGTAAAGGGAGAGGAGGTTGATTAGGAAAAGTACGGTGGCCTCCTCAGGCAGGGTCATTTTAGGACTCTGCTTGAAATGCATGTAGAAGCTGAGGATGTAAAAATCGATTCTCTTAAAACTATCTGTGTCTGAAGACCCCTTGGAAAATCTCTGCCTACTCCTAGGGGTTATTTTACTCCAGTTTGGAGACTAACTCACCAGCTATCTCTGAACATTACCCTCAGGGACAGCATTAATCATTTTGTCATAAAATTAAAAAAAAAAAAAAAAAGTTCTGTTAACAGGTTCCCATTCCTTTTTTTTTTTTTTTTTTTTTTTTTTTGGCGAAATGTGTCAGATACAAAAGAGTATATAAAATATATACACACAGTTTGAAGAAAATTGACAATTCTTTGTGATTTCAATTAGCATTTCCCTGTTTACTAATGAAGCTGAATATATTCACGTATTTCTTTTTCAACTGAAATGCTTGCTCATATCTTTTACCCTCTTTTACTTTTTTTATTTTTGAAATCTAGGTTATTTTTTTCTAATTGCTTTGTTGGCAATAAGATTTGGATACAAATTGATTTGGATACAAATTGCTACTCAGCTATATATTTTGCCACAAATATATTTTAAGTGTGGCTTTTCTTTTCACTATTTTTATGTTGTCTTTTGACTTACAACAGTTCTTAATTTTAGCGTGGTCACATCAGTCACATCTTTTAGGATCTGTGTTTTCGGTGTCTTCCCCCCTCCCGCCCCGCTGAAATCCTTCAAAGTTCCAAGATCATGAAGATATTAAACTACACTTTGTTTTAAAGTTTTGCATTTGAGATAGAGGTTCAATTTCTTTTTTTCTATACCAGCAATTGAAAAGTCCCTCCTTATTTCCCTGATCAGGGATGCCAGTTGTACCAGACATCACATTTCCATGTACACGTATTTATGCTATGGGTCGTATATTTGATTACACTGGCCTATTTTTATATTCCTGTGCCAAGACTACACTACCTGAATTTTCACAGCTTAAATAAGATTTCATATATAGTACGAAAACTACCCCCAACTTGCTCATCTTCAGAACTATCTTGGCTATTCCGGAGTATCTTCTCTGTGAAGAACTTGTATTTTTGTTGTTGTTGTTTGATTTTTTTCTATGTATTTTGTATTTTTTGTTCCTTTTGTACTGGTACACTTTTAGTTACATTTTCTTAGTATTTGCTGCTGGAGTTAGAAAGAGAATGGACTTTCTTAAACTCTATTTTTCTTAACTATGAATTCCTAGAACTTTTTAGACAGCAACACTATTTGCAAATAACAACTGTTTAACTGCTTTGGTTAGGACTGCATGTATAGTATCTAACAGAAGCTGTGGAATGGGGCATCCTTTCCTTGTTCCTGGTCTTAAATGAGGACTTTCAAAACGCTAAGATAATGTCTGTCATTGATTTTTTTTTTTACATGACTCAGATTAAGTAAATTCCCTTCTAAGTTTGCTCAACAGGTTTTGATAATGATATGAGAATAAATGCTTCTTATTCATCCACTGAGATGATCTTATTAAATTTATTTCTCCTTAATCTGTCATATGGTGAATTACATTGATTGATTTCCTAATATTAAACCAACTCTGAATTCCTGGAATAAACCCAGTTTGTTCATGATGAATTCTCCTTTGAATACATTCCTGGATTTATTTTGCTAATATTTTGTGTATAATATTTTTGCATCCATGTTAATGCGTGAAAAGTCCCTTAATTTCCCTTATTTATACTTTCTATGTCTGGTTTTGTCTCCAAGGTTATGCCAACTCATAATGAGTTTGGCATGTTCCCTCTTCTTCTAGTTTCTGGAAGAGTTTTTGTAAAATTAAAATCATCTGTTCCCATAATATTTGGTAGAACTTCTCTAAAAAAAATTATTTGGGCTTGGTGGCCCCTTTCTGGAGAAATTCTTAATTGATTAAAAATTGTTGATGAAACTTTTTATTATTTTTAAAGATTTACTTATGGCACTATTCATGTTATTTCTTCTTAACTCTGGAAAATTAATTTTTTTCTGGGAATTTAGTGATTTCTCCTAATATATGATTGCAAAATTATTCACAATACTCTGGTATGTGGTTAAATTCTCAAATAGCTATAGTAATATCCACTTTTTCATTCCTAATATTATTCATTTGTATCTACTCTCTTTTTTTTCTCCATCAGTCATGCTAGGTATTGGTTGTTTTTTTCTTTTTAAACAACCATCTTTACTTTACTGGGCTTGCATATTGCATGTCTGCTTTCTATTATAATCATTTCTTTATTTTCTCCTTTCTTTTTCTTTTTTCTTTTCTTTCTTTTTTTTTTTTTTTTTTTTTTTTTTAGGTTTTTGTGTCATCCTTTTAATTGCTTATGCTGGGTGCTAAGCTCATTATTTTTCATCCTTCTTTTCTAATTAAAGATGTGAGCCATGAAGTTGCCCCATAAATACTACTTTTGCTGTATCACACACATTTTATAACACAGTGTTACTATTATGATTCACATCCATATATTTCATAACTTCTACTCTAGTTTGTTTTCTGACCTTGAGTGGATTAGAAGTTTACTTTGAAACTTCCAAAAGTCTATGCCTTATCTGGTTCTCTTTTTGAATCCTAGAGCTAGTTATAATCATCCACAAAATTCTGGCCCAAGGAAATGGACAGAAATAGTATGTTCAAATTCTAGTGTCTACTAAAGGGAAATTACCTGCTCTCTCTTCCTTTCTTTTGTCTCATTACAATGCAAATCTAAAGGCTGGAAGTGGTTACAGGCATCTTGGATCAGGAGCAGGACATTCGCATCCCTACACACTACATCTGCCGTGACACAAGGCCTGATTTAAAACCATTTTATGGGGGCACCTGGGTGGCTCAGTCAGTTAAGTGTCAGACATTGGCTCAGGTCACGATCTCATGGTTCGTTGAGTTCAAGCCCTACATCGGGTTCACTGCTGTCAGCAAAGAGCCCGCTTCAGATCCTCTGTGACCCTCTCTCCGCCCCACCTTTGCTTGCACTCTCTCAAAAATAAATAAAACATTAACGAAGATTTTATGCTCAAAATAAAAGCTAAATAAAAATGAATAAATAGCTGTGCTACCACTTTAACTCTCTGTGTTGTAGATAACTGATAGCAATGCAAATGAGTCTTGTTCATAGACTTGCAAATAAATGTTGTCTGGGGGAGTTTCAACTTATTTCCTTCCTCCACAATGGAAGAAACCAGTTTTGCATCTAATTTAAACGCATGTCAGAACTCTAGTGCCTACCTATGTGTGGTTCTTTTTTCCTTTAAGCCTCAGTAACATTTTATTCATTCTCTCATTAATTAAAGAGTTAAATAAACTCATTTGTCATGATTTCATTTCATATTTGTAGAAGAATCATGATTTCATAATTTTACTTTTTTGGTAAAATTGTCTTTTAACAAACCCTTTGGTTTCTTACTATCTTCAAAGTTTAATTACAACCCCAACATAGATGCCTTCTCTGGTTCTTTCTGCCTGACCCTGATTCTCCACTTTCAGAGATGAATCTAATCTCCTCCATCATGTCCTCAAAGTGCAAAATCCATGGTTTTTCCTAGAACCTGGACCATGATGTCTTATTTTATAATTTTTCTTTAAGACTTTTTTTTCTTTATAAAAGCTCCTACAAAATGCATTGTGTTTCCTTCATGTAGTATAGACAATGTATCTTTATCTTACATCATTAATTTATTTACATGTAAGTAACTTCTCAATTCAAGTACAAATTCCTTTGGAGAACTGATTATAGTTTTTCCTTTTCTCTTCCATTGTCAACACAGTGCCTTATATAGTACCCAATAAATATCCACTGCTATGTCTCATCCATGGCCCATCAACTGGGGCTCTCCATCAAGATTTGTTTTTTAGGTAATTACTTAGCTTTATTTGGGGTATTAGCCTGTTATATTTTGGTTAAGAGTTGGTTCATTACTAAAAAATTCACATTAAACTTTAATGAAGATCCTAAGAACTTTTGTGAAACATCAAATAAAGTTTAAACCTAACCAAAAAGGCTAGGGGAAAATAATAAATTGATTTGCTTCCGGGGAATTTTTTTCTTCAACTATTGGGACTGGTTCTGTGTAAACCCGCATATCCTTATGTGAGTGTCACATATGTACAGTTTGACATCCATTCTACAAATGTTTACTGATTGTCCAGTATATATCAGGAATGTTTGATAGGCCCTGGGTTGCATTTGCAAGTAAAAAGTAATTTCTAACCCAAGAAGCTTACATGCTAGTGAAGAAGGAGAGGGAAAAGTTGAGGAAGAGGAGGACACATGATCCTGACATAAGTATTTAGATCACTGGGGACAAGTCAACTCAAGTTGCTCATTATGATGAAAAGACCATCTCATTTTCAGCTATTACAACTACTGAACCTTTAAAATCTTCTAATGAAACAATGAAGTTTTGAACTTTTGCATATTTGTATTACCAGAACATATACCCTACATCCAATATCTTATATTAATACCAACCCAACCAAATGTAGACCACCAATTCTTTTCTACGGTTTAAGTGCTGAGTTGTGAGAGAATAATAAATGATCTTGAGATTACTTTCAGCATATTTGATTTTATGAACTATAAAACACTTTACCAGTTGAATAGTCTACCAAGTGTATTAAATCTGCTGCTTATAATGCCATATGAAGTCAAAGGACTTCATAATATTTGAGCATTAACATTATTACTGAGCATTTTCATTTTTATGGCCTTACTTATGATAATTATTTCAAATTAAAACCATCTTGAGAAAACTGCCACTGTAAAAAACCTTGTCCATTTAATCGATTTTATTTTTCTCATGATGACTTTTTATTTTTACCTTTATTCCTAAAGGAATGCTTAGAATAGGTACTTATTAAGATCATACTCCATAGTACTTTTAGTAAAGAGATTGATAAATTAAAAAGACTAACAAATACTAATAAAATTTATAGGTTTTGGTTTCTGCTTGTATGATTTTAAGTTTTGCATGGCATATTGGTGTAATGAAAATGATTAAATAAGAAATAATAAGCAATCACATAATGATAACCTAACATTTTTTGGCCCTAAACATGTTCATATATATTTTCTCTCTTAATTCTCACAACTTGGTAAAATAAGTTTAATTATTGTTATCTTTATTTTTACAGATGAGGGAATCAAGAAACAAGTGATTTGCTAAATGTTGTATAAGCGGCATTTTATACGCTGAACCGAAGTCCTCACACTCAAAATTTCTATTTTTGTTCATATTTTTAAAAAGAGTGTTTAATTCACAAGCCAAATCCTGTTGGCAAGACACTTCCTAAGGGTAAGTAAAATATATGTGGAAGAACACTAAACATTTCATTCACCTACAATGTCATCATACTGAAACTGAGAAGGTCAGTGTAATTTCCAAATGGCCCAGTTAAATCTAAGGAATAGATTATTTACCCACTAGGGTCTGGACACTGTCAATCAAAATCACTTGCTTACACAGGACTAAAATGTGCCCCATTAGCATCTCTCCACCTCACACTCACAAAATAAATATTTTATTCTTTACTGGCTATATTGTTGAAAGGCTTCTTTTTTTTTCCTGTTCATTAAAAACACAGAAAGAAAAAATAAAAATCACCACTAGTCCCAAGTCACTCTTAATATTTTGTGTGCTTGCTTTCTGAGTCTTTTTTTAACACAAAATACTCAATATTTGCATCACACTCCCCCTCACACACACACATATATATATATATATATATATATATATATATATATATATATATATATATATATACTACTTTATATACTGCTCCCATATTATGGGGAGCATAATATGGCAATATTTACTTTTTAAAAATATGACTTTTTACGGCTGAAAATCTTTCATCATAAGGTGGTACCATAATTTATTCTACCATTCTTTCAATTCACATGGTTTTCATTATACAAAGGTTTATTTATAAAAGTAATATAATGTTTTATAAAACTTGAAAAAATAGAGAAAGGAATGAAATCACAGTCCTAACTCATGTTTAACAAGTCACTGATGAGTTTTGCTACATCTCTTCTACTCTTTATTCATATGCATATCATTACATGTTATTACTGAAGTAGACACAATTTTATTTTATTTTTTAATTTGTCTTCTAGTACAAGCCCTTTCCATAACCATAGTGGCATGTTGGGTGGAAAGTCCACACTTTAACCATTCATTACTGTATTGTCAAACAAGAGGTTGTCCCTTTTTCTCTAAAATCATTTCAAATAAATCATTTTACAGTAAACATTGCAGGCATGTTGTCTTACATTCATGCACCTCAAGAAATGTATTCCCTAATACTAGATTCCTGCAAGTAAGAGTATTGAGTAAAAGGCTGACCAGCTTTTAACATTATTTGGGTGGTGGTAAAAACAATGGACAAAAATACTGAGGTTGGGGTGCCTGGGTGGCTCAGTTGGTTAAGCATCCGACTTTGGCTCAGGTCATGATCTCACGGTTTGTGGGTTCGAGCCCCACATCGGGCTCTGTGCTGACAGCTCAGAGCCTGGAGCCTGCTTCTCATTCTGTGTCTCCCTCTCTCTCTGTCCCTCCCCAGCTCACACTCCATCTCTCTCTCTCTCTCTCAAAAATAAATAACATTAAAAAATTAAAAACAAAAAATACTGAGGTTCACTATCTGGACCTCAAAGTATAAGCAGGATCCCAATCTCCACTTCTTGTCAACCAATCCGTTTAGTGACTGGGAAATACAGAAACAAACAGATAGGATATTGATTACATTTAAACTAATTATGTTTTCCATAACTTAGGACATCTTGGTATCATCATTCTTGATGGTTTTTTTACTATTATTTTCATTTTAAAGGTGTGTGTCCACCTACCTTTCAGGTATAGTTTAGCTTAGTCTCTCCCCTTTCAATCCTAGATGTAGTTTTAGAAGTGCTTTCTGGAATGGCTTCTTTGGGTGGGGTGAGAGGGTGCTCTGAAATCCACACCAAGACACAACAGTAATTCTGACAAAAGGAGAAAGAAAATGCCCCAACTTACCGTTTCTAATGCATTTACACGGTCCTGCAAATAAAGCATAATATATAATTATAAAAACAAAGCATTAAAAATCATTTCAAGTTTACTTAACTGTCACATTTTCTCTTTATCTTCCATTGGTAATAATGTATTTAAAAATATTAAAAAAATGAGAATTCCTACTCAGGATGATTTCTACAATCAAAACAGTCGTAAAAGAATCACTGTACTTCTTATCTCACCTAGTGTTAGGACTGTAAGACTTAATTTAACAGTAAATACCATAAATTCAGATATAACTACTAAACAGAATATACTTTACCACTTTCACATTGGTAAAATTATTTATTTAAGGACTTATAAATATTACACACGTTTGGTTATAAAAACAACTAGACAATAGTAGTGATATAAAAAAAGGACTATAGCACACATACCAGCCCTCAGGTATACAGCACAAAGTATGATTTGGAAAGTAAAGTTCAGACATAAGAATAACTTCATCAATTAAAATTAAGAAGTAATTTGTTAACTGAAACAATACAGGAAAAATAAATGAGAAAGATCTATCACATGCTGGAACCCAGATGGGCCTTCCTTATCTGTAGTATCTTAGAAGTTTTACAGAAATCTCGGTTTTAAAAAAGGGTCACTGACAATATGACTTAAACAGCTAAATGACTGGTGTGCCTCGGAGGCTCAGTCAGTTAAACATCTGACTGCCGCTCAGGTCATGATCTCATGGTTTGGGAGTTCAAGTCTCGAATGGAGCCCTGCATTGGGTTCTGCACCGAGGGTGCAGGGCCTGCTTGGGATTCTCTCTCTCGCCCTCTCTCTGTGTCCCTTCCTCCATGCTCCTGCTAGTGCGTGCACACACTCTCTCTGACTCTCTCAAAAAAAAAATAAAGTTAAAAAAATGCCACATGATTAAGTAAACGGTTGCATTCTCAAACTGACATCTACATTTTCTCAGCTCTTTTCAGAGCTGACAGATACATGGAGGAAGTCTTTACCAAATAAAAAAATGCTGGATTTGTGAGAGGAATGTCTGAAGATTCAGGAAAATAGAAAGCTATCTTTTTTTAGGAAGATCAAGGCCACTTTTCTTCCTTTTCTCTCATCTTAAGCAGTGGGAGGAGATGTGTGAAATCTGGATTTCTTTTTTGTTTAATCAAATGAATCATTTGTCCTAAGAGGCAAAGGGGGGAACTGGTACAGACAGCCACTCAGCTCAGGTCTCTCTTGTGGTCCTACAGGGATCCACGTGGACCCAGGATACTTAGGAGCAGCAAGAACTTGGCACTCACTGCCGAACTCCCAGCCTCACCTAACACACAGAGGCCTTGCCTTTGGAGGACTTCTGCAATATGATCCACAACCCTCAGATTGGGAAACTGAGTTGAACGTTTCTACTCGTTAAACATTTGGTTATGTGAGTACAAGTTAAGTGAATATATTATGCAAAATCAGCCCAATGCAGACTGTTCTTAGCAACATAATCTGTTTAATTGCATTTTGTTGGCATACTGGAGAGAACCTCACCCTCGTTCCCATAATTTTCGTGAAATAACCGCTGTTTTGTTGGTGACTTGTGTACTGTCACTTTTGAATGCTTCATAATAAATGCATATAATAATGCCTCAAGGGGGCTTTGATCTGTTGTACCAGGCATCTTATTCACAGTGCATCTGGGACAAAACCATTCAGCAATGCTTTATCATCCTTTGCAGATTGAACAGAAGACCTCATTAGATACCTTATAGAGACAGAAATAGCCTTTGGGCAGGATCACATTTATATGAACCATCTTGGAAGCCTTTAAAAAATAAGTAAAGCCACTATTTGGACCTTAAATTTTCTCCATACATTTATGGGCTCACGTTTTTCAGGATTAGCACATTTTAAAAGAACACAGACAGCTAGTTTGAAATCAGAGATTTCATATGATGTCAAAACAGAATTAAATTTTGTCTGTCCTAATTCAGATCTCAGTGCTTGGCAAAGACAGACTGATATAATTTATATATTGGTGTCTTCATTTTACTTGAATATTTGTTACCAGATTTAAAAAAAATACACACTGTCGTGGACTGCATGTTCATATCCTCACAAAATTCATGTATTGAAACCCCAATCTCCAATGCTATGGCATCTGGACATGGGATCTTTTGCAGGCAATTAGGTCACGAGGACAGAGTCCTCATGACGGGATCAGTGCCCTTATAAGAAGAGACACAAGAAAGTCTGCTTCTCTTTCTGCTCTCTGCCACATAAGGGCATAATGAGAAAAGTTGGCCATCTACAAGAGGCCCAGCAAGAGGGGCCTCACCAGGACCGACTCTGCCAGCACCTTGATCTTGGACTCCTCATCCCCAGAACTATGAGAAACATTTGTTGTTTAAGCCACCCAGTCTGTGGCAATTTATTATAGCAATCCAAGCTAAGATATGTGCCTAGTCTTTCAGACTATGAACACAATTGGTCAAAGAAAACTCCATTTTGTTAAAGTATAAAGATGAATACATGATTTATTTCAGTGCAACTTACTGACGTCTTTTCATCTATAACCCACTTCATTCCAAATTGGTATTGAGACAGCTTTCTATGAAAAATGTAATATGTTACCAAAATGAGAAAATTAGGGAAACAGACAATTCAGTTCATTAACCTGAATTTAAATAATTCAATTTGCCAATCAACAGTGGCTAATAGAATACCAGCCATCGTAGCCAGTTAGTGAGCCTCGTCTAGATTGTAGAGTTGTTTGGTCTTAATTGTGGGCAGTAAATAAAAAGAAACTACTCCTAGTCTTTATGAACTTACTAACTTGCTTTGAGAATTTAAGAAATGCTTTCTGAAAATTTAAATGTTTGACTTCTTTTTTGGCAGATAAGGTTAGTTATTATAATTCTGTATATAAAAAAAATTAGGCTACTGCAAGTATTTATTCTCTAACAAAATATTTTCATACTTCCTCTCATGTTCTTAGCAAAACAGAGGTAACTTAAGCCAGCGCTGTGGCATTGACACAGCCCAGGAAACAAATGCCAGTATATGTCCTAGAATGGACATATAACTACACCACAATAAATTATATTGGTCTTAACCTCTCCCACTCTCACCAGAAGGGCAACCACAGTGTTTTGTTCTTGTTGTATAATCTCCAATTTTCATTTCAACCCAGTTAACCTTCAAGTCCAACCTGAAGGCTCAACACTTGCCCCCCTCCCCCAGCATGAACACACACTTCCACACTTGGATCCTGAAAAGAAAAGTACTGGGGCATTGAAAGGAGGGTTAGAAGGTGGGAGGGGCCGAGAGAGAAAACAGCCTCCAGAAATAGTGAAGATACTCTCACTACAGTCATGCTGTTTCAGGTGGTTTCGATACATCAGTGGTTCTTATTTTTGTAGTCAGGAACTTTGGGTCTGAGGAAATTTGATCTTCTCCCCAGGAAAATGTACATTATCCACAACATACACATAATTCTGCGTGCACTTTTAGGAGAATCGCAGACTCTTAGGGTCCCACCGATGGGCTTTCAAGTCCTTTTACTCCAAACAACACTTGAAATAAGATGTAAGAATATTGTATAAATAAATTATTCTATTAAATCGAATCTGTTCATTTCTCATGTGTGAAGTATTTCTGAAAAAATAACACTAGTAACAAGGAAAGAAACAATTGAGAGTGGAAGGTTAAACAAAAAACAAAGGAAAAAATTCCTTCAATATTTTGAAGAAAAAGTGCTTGGGGGAAGAAAACCTGTTTTGTTGATATAGATTTTTTGTGACCGGATAATCTCCTTTCCACTATTCTTTTCATTCTACCTAAGGAGGGGGAAAGTCTAAGAAACACCTGATATGGCAACATTTAATGTTTACTCTGAAAGATTATATATGCAGTCACTGCATAGTCATTGAGCTCCACTGTGAGGTGGTAGCCATTCTTAACAAAGTGAATATTTCATAAAATTTCTGAGTATCAATAATGCTGTTAGACAATACACTATAATTCATTCCGGCTTGACATATCAAGAAGGGAGAGGCATATGTACTATAAAAACACATAACTTAACTTTTTATGCTGAGGTCAGTTAACCTGCCTTGAGCTGTATATATTCCTTTGCTACTTGGTTTCCATGGGTTGGTTGTACACTGGAATTTATAACTGAACCAAGGCAGTTAGTTCATTAGCATCATCAGAGATGAGAAAATATTTGTAGGTTAAATTAGGAAATGAGTGCTATATAGATCACTGGTATCTGAATCCCTGGTCATTAACAGTTTATTTGATTCATCCAAGCCAATCAAGTAGACACATGGATTCGTCTATCTCGCATCTAAGAGATGTAGAGGCCTTCTAGGTCTAAACAATCTGAGTTTTGCCTCTGCGAAGTGTAACTGAACAGGCCTAGTGACTTTATTTTATCACAATAATGCGGCATTTTCCAAGAACGCTTTACATATATCCATTTGCATATGAAAACCAATGGTATATTGGTATAAGAATGGTATAAGAATAAAACAAGAGTCTCTCACTCTTCCAAGTCTAAGGATCTTTAACAGTATAGAATAATTCTGGAAACTTCCTGAGGACTGATGGATGAACAATTTTCAAAAAGCAAGCAAAGATCCACAATGGGGACCCCCTCCATTACTGTTCTAAATCCAAAAAGCCTCTCTTCCGAAAGAAAAATACACTTGGCTTCACCCAGAGAGACCACTGTGTGGCATTTTTCCTGTCAATGCTAACTTTATTTATTTATTTATTTATTTGCTTATTTATATTGTTAACTCTATTTAATTAATACTCACACTTTACCTACTACTTCTTATATGATATAAAATGAAACACATATATGTGCATTTTTCTCTATGAATTTCCATATGGCAATAAAATGAGTGTTTCGGGGTGCCTGGATGGCTCAGTCAAGTTAAATGTCTGACTCTTGATTTAGGCTCAGTGGGCTCCATGCTGACAGTGCAGAGCCTGCTTGGGATTCTCTCTCCTCTCTCTCTCTGCCCCTCCCCACTCATGCTCTCTCTCTTTCAAAATAAATAAATAAACTAAAAAAAAGGGTGTTTCACGTAGTGATTTAAAATAAATTGAAACAAAATAAAGAGCTAAAAACTGCAAACAACCTTAATGTTGCCACACCAAAAAAAGCTTCGAAATATAGCATAATTTGACCTTGAATACATCAAATGAATCAATGATCTATACATAAAGTTGCATGTTACTTAAAAGTCAGATAAAATTACTGGACACTTAAGAAAAACTTTTAGAATAAGTGGCATTAGAGCAGCTTGCAGTGGTTTCCTGATCATCCGGAGTTCGTTGTACCCATGTTTTAGATATGTGTAGTCTATCTTAAAATTTTTTTTTAAATAGTTATTTATTTTTGGGAGACAGATAGAGTGCAAGCAGGGGAGGGGCACAGAAAGAGGGAGACACAGAATCCGAAGCAGGTTCCAGTCTCTGAGCTGTCAGCACAGAGCCTGACACCGGGCTCAAACCCACAAAGCGCAGGGTCACGACCTGGGCCGAAGTTGGACACCTAACTGACTGAGCCACCCAGGTGCCCCACATGTAGTCTATCTTTGTTAATTCATTTCTCTAGCTGCTTATGTGCCGTTTTCAAATAATCTACTACAGGATCCAAACTAACAAAACGGAAACGCTGAAAAGAAAAACGCAGCAAGGTATCAACATTTTGTCTAAAAAGCTGTAAGTATACCCTTCAACATGTTGACTTATCCAGAAAAGTCGGTTTAAAGGTATGTGTCATTTCCTAACCTAGAGGGAGTACCCAGTAACTTTCCTCATTACCTGCTTTTCACTAGGGGTGTGACAAGTCCCTGATAGAATCAGAAACAGGATTTACGAACAGAGTCAAAATATGTGCTCCACATCTCTGATCTATTCTCTCATCTACTACCACTAGTCATGATAGAGATGGGAGGCAGCCAGCTGTTCTGTAGGTTTCCTGGGCAACACTCTGGTTGCATTTTTGGTTTGCAATCTTGAGAGGTGATCACTGACCCTTATACTTTGGCACTGTTTGTATCACTGTTTGACCTTGTTCAGAGAAGTTGGAGATTGCGCTTACACCAAAGTGGGATGTGTGCATGTGTCTGTGTGGTGGGGAAGAGGAAGATATGGAAAATGGAGCTGTGGTGATTTATTTTGACAGATTTCACGCTGGAAAATGCAGCCTGAGAGGCGAAGTAGGGTTTTGCTTGAAATCCCTGTAAACACTTCCAGTCGGTTGTATAACACTAACACCAAAACCTCTCAGATTTACCCTTTGTGTTTCAGATCGCAGAACAAAGCAATGAGGTTTCTTTTTTTTTCCCTTTAAAATGAAGAATCGAATTAAGATTCCTCTTTAACGTACAATGTGGTTCACAGGTGGCTAAATGTTAAGACTACAAACCAAATAGAGGGCAGAAGACACAGAACTGTCTTTCTCCCAGAACTGTGCAATTCCACGGTGAGTCTGCTGATAATGGGTAACAAGAGTTCAGTGAATGACATCTGGACTGGGGAACAACTAAAAATTATTTGCAGATAATATAAAGGCTATGATGGTGGCTAGGGGCAATGCAAATGACAACCAATGTAATTTCAAAGACTGTCCCCTCAAAAGAGATGCACACACAGAAGTTGAGTAGTAGAGGGAGAAAACCAGCAACCCAGAAACCAACACACTGTATTTCCCCCCCAAAGATTTACATTTAAAAAAGTAAAGTACATGTCTCCAGTGGCGAGGTTAGTCATATATCAGCTGAATATGCTCTGAACTCTTATGCAAATCATACTGCAGTAGTGATTATGGCATAATTTATGAGTAGGTTTGTGTCAGGAAGAATTTGTGGGAAACAGTAAGGTATGCTTTTTCTTTCAGAGTGTGTATTTGACTGTCACCAAACATAGCTGGCCTAATGAGACTCCCTGAGGCTGCCATCTCCTTTGATTCCCTCAAGGGCACACATCTTCTGGGATTCCAGGTGAAGAATATTCACAAAGAAACCCACATGGAACCCACTGTCCCAAGCTCCTTCTTCCTGAATATTTCAACCCTAGCATTCGATGGTTGACTATCACTCAGGTCACAAACTGAGCCATGAAATGGTACAAGCAAACAGTCCACCTTGGGAATTAAATTGCTTACCTTTGAGCAATTCCAATAATCCTCATCTCAATTTACATGCAGTCACTTATTCAAGTGTTTCAGGAATTAAAGCACCAGGAACCTATGGCTGTCTCACCCTCATTCCCATACTCCTTCCATGGGCTTCTGTACAGTTACCTCTCACTGTTCTATACTAAAGAGAGAGGGTGCTGATAAAGATAATCAGACATAAGCAGATGGTTTCAAAATAATGTATTTGGCTGACACAAGTAAGGTTTTCCTTGCTTCCTATTCCATTTGACTAAGATCAAAACTATTATTAATCTCCATTTCCTGATATACAAGCACAGGTAGGAAGGGAAAGGTAGTTAAAGGATTTAAAATTAGCCTCAGATTATCTGTACTCTGACCATCAATGGTGCACTGTTCTTAGTATCCAAGAAAACCGAGGAAAAACCCCAACAACTTAGTTTCTAGTTACACTTCTGAGATGCATACCTGAAGGCTGACTTAGCCTGCATGTCCTAAAATAAAGCAGACGTATTTTGACTATTCAGTTCCAAATATCCTAAATATTCCTACCTATGAAATACTTAACTGCTTTTTCTTCACATTGAGCTTCATTCTGATTTTTCATTGCAGTCTGACTAGCATCTTCCCAAGATGGAATTTTAAACAGTTGCTTTGGCTGTTTGAGAGAGATGTGAGTAAAGAAAAAAAGTTGGAAAGCTCTATTGTCTTAAAACATTCGAAAGCACTATCAATAGTCATAGCTATAAAAATAACACTAATACGACTATAATAATTTTTAATGAATTTTTAATTTCTGCATTTAGAAAATTATGTCACACTGTGCTCTTAAAATGTTTCCCCAAATAATTCCTTACTCAACTTACATGCACAAATTTTAGGGAAATCATTACTTGAAGTTGAAAACAGTTTATTCTTCAGGATTACAGAGCTCAAGTATCCTCAGACTGTCTTGCTTTCACATCAAACATCGTTAGATGTAACTAATCCTAAACTCCAAAGTCTACAATGGGAAGGAATAAATAAGGTGGGAGTTTGCTAGCAGGCACACCTGGGCAACTTTAGTCAGTAATGAAAGCTACTTTTAACACTTACAACTTACTTGTTGACAACGGACCACTGATACAGTGTGATTTTCGGAGTTCAGGAAGGTCTGATCACTCAAAATTATGCTTTTCTCCCATTTGCAAAATTATTAGAAATTCTACCAATAGAAATTTATTCTTTGCCTCCCCCAATCTAGTTCATCTTTTAAAAGGCAACAGTCTTGGGAGAGAAAACCATTAAACTAGTTCATTCTAAGGCTGTTCTAACCTGCTGCTTGTTTTTATAGGTCCGTGAGCTAAAAATGGCTTTTACGCTTTTATTTGGCTGAAGAAAAATCAAAGTAAGAATAATATTTTATGACATGTGAAAATTACATGGAATTCAAATTTCAGTTTCCCTAAATTATTTTTATTGGAACACAGTCCATTCAGTTCTTTACATATTGTCTATGGTTGTTTTCTTTCTATAGTGGCAGAGGTGAGTCGTTGGGAGACAGCACATAGCTTGTAAAATTGAAAATATTTAGAATCTGGCCCTTTACAAAAAGTTTGGCAACCCTCTGTTCTAAGGTGTCAGTATCCCATAAAAATTACTTACTGTCTCACAGAAGGAGGTCACCCTATAGCAAAACAACCCCTGTAAGCTTCTGGAAGGAGAAGATAAGGTGAAACACACTGACCAGGGACAAGAAACGAAAGACGACAGGAACCAGAAAAATTTTACCCAAATTTTAAACTTTATTTTTTTTTTAATTTTTTTTAACATTTATTTATTTTTGAGACAGAGAGAGACAGAGCATGAATGGGGGAGGGTCAGAGAGAGGCAGACACAGAATCTGAAACAGGCTCCAGGCTCTGAGCTGTCAGCACAGAGCCCGACGTGGGGCTCGAACTCACAGACCGTGAGATCATGACCTGAGCGAAGTCGGACGCTTAACCGACTGAGCCACCCAGGCGCCCCTAAACTTTAAAATAACATTTACAGGTGCCTGGGCGCCAGTCAGTTAAGAGTCCACCTTTGGCTTAGGTCATGATCTCATGGTTCGTGAGTTCCAGCCCCACATCAGGCTCTCTGCTGTCAGCACAGAGCCCACTTTGGATCCTCTGTCCCCCTCTCTCCTTCCTCCCTCACTGCGTGTGCTCTCTCTCAAAAAGAAATAAACATTAAAAAAATAACGTTTAAAAGTTGTATATGCATAAATACATATATCCAGAATATAAATCATTCCTCAGGCCATGAAAGTTTCTTTTTTTTGTCCTTTATTCCTTTTATCCATCATTTTTATTCATTCCTTCCAATGTCTTTCCTTTGTTCTTCCCTCCTTCCCTCCCTTTCACTCATTTATTCATTTAATTAAGTCATCCATTCATTCACACTTATTGAGGCAGATACTTTGTTGGACATTGGGTGCACAGTTATCAACAAGGGAGATAAGGTCTCTCTGTCTTCATTGAGTTTATATTCGAAAGGAGTAGACTAAGAGATAAATAAAGAGGATACTCAAACACCATGATGGAGAGTGAGGGCAGAGATTTACTTTAGACAGTTTGCCCAGGTTAAATGTCCATGAAGAGGTGACATTTGAGCTGAAACTCAAAGGATGACAATGAGCCATCACTAAAAGAGCTAAGGGAAAGCATTACAGTGAGAGGAAATAGCAAATGCAAAGGTCCTGGGTTTGTTTAATTTCAGGAGTAACAGGGACACTGAATATTAAAATATCCTTTTAAATTAGCAGTATCATAAAACTCAACACTATTTATTACAAGCTTATTATGTGCTGACAGTATTTTTCATTTGACATTCCCCAAAACTCTCAATATGTCAACATTATTAATTTCATTCATTTTGAAAGTCAGAGAAGTAGACTCAAAGACATTAAATGTAGTGAATTCCACATTGTGGCTGAGCTTAGACTGCACATTAAGAAATACATATATGTGTATATTTATATATATTTGTCTATAAAGATGATACCTTTTTTTATTACCATGAGAACTATATTTTGTGTGTGGCAGAGGTTAGGTTTCATACTGGAGGAGTGTTCTAGAGCCTCTTTCTCAAAATTACACAGGCCAGAACAGCATTCCAGAACCCTAATTTTAACAGATGTCAGGTGGCAGTGTAACAAAACACATACTATATCACAATAAAATTTAATGTTCAAATAAAAACCATTATTTGCACACATTCTTACAGTTATTTACCATATCCTCAAAAGGGATTGTATTTTTGCCATATGCGTTTCTTACGTGAGTTGCAACTGCTTCTATTTCTAGGTGTGATATTAGGCCATTTGAAGACACACAGCCAATACCACTGGGGAAATATCAGAAAAAAGGGTAAAGAAAAGCAAAGATCTAAACTTAATTAGCTGTGATGCTGTACAGCTAAATGGCACCTCTATTGTGCTGGTCTCCCAATTCTTTCAGGTCTAGGCTGCAGGAGTTAGATTCATTACAGAGCTCATAAGTGGCCTCTGCTCCCCCACCCCTGTTTTACTGGTGACAAATTTATTAGTTCTTTCTAACAGTGAAATGAGAACTAGGGATTTCAATTACACCCAGAATGTAGTAAAGGCATGGAATCTCTTGTAGGTAATATTTTTCTATTCCATTTTATGAGCAAATATAGAAGTACTGTTAATAGACATTAAATGTTATTTATTAGCATGCTAATAAGCCTTCACACTTTTAAAAGTAAACATTAAACTTCTAACAAATTAAATTTAGAAGAGTAAGTGTAATGCAGATACTCTGGAAAAGGAATGCACTTCAGAATCAATTTTTAAAAACCCAAATCATCAGTGATTATGATAAAAAGACAAAGATATGAAGAGATGCTTATTACTCATTCTTTCAGCTCATTTTAGTTTTATCACTTTTTCCACAATTCAAAATTTATGCAAACGTTTTCAATGTTGCCTTTAATTTTTGCCAGAATATTTTGAACCTGGTTTAAAACTGAAATTGAAGAAGCCCAAGGAGGGCTTTAGTAACAACTTTCTTTGGTCTGTTTGTTTAAAGCATGATGAATAAGCAAAAAGGTGCAGAATGGAAAAAGAAAAATGACCCTTCTCCTTCCTAGAAGTGTTTGAGATTACTGGATTGCTCATAATCGTGCACCAGGAATTGAAAGTTTCCTCACATGCCAAGAGACAAACACACACACACACACACACAGACACACACACACACACACACACAGCCCAGTTGCCATGTATACATAAAGCTTAGAGCCTAAGGGTTTGTAAATAGTTTTAAAGTTAAATAGAAAAGCAGTAAGGAGTTTCACTAATATTAGTCCCCAGTATTATCTGATTTATTTAATGCATTTTGTACAAGTCATTTACCTTCTTATAGTCTTTTCTTAAGAAGCTAAGGGGTGAGTTAGTATTTTACCACACCAAATTCTTAATATATTTTTCAATGAATCATTCTCTTAGAAGAAAAAGATGGAAGAAATCCAAAGAAACAGAGGCCAAGAACCTAAACAAACAAACAAACAAACAAACAAAGTGTGGAGGTTGTGTTCTCCATAAGCTCTGGAGGCATTGAAACACAGTAGTACAGAAGACAGGCAGATTCTAGTGTAAGTACTAGCCCTGCCAACTACTGGCTGAGCAAGCCAGGGAAGTTCTTCATCTGTAAAATGAAAATAAAAGTATTTATCTTCTAGAAGTATCACAAGGAATCAATGACATACATTTAGAAGTTTCAGCAGTGTATGACACAAAAGTATTGTCTACCATTAATATCATTCATTAACAAGCCAGAGGGTCATTTTTTTCTTCTCTTTTGATGCACAGACCATCACCCTTTTGGATCGATTTAGCAAAACCTTGACAGGAACTAACACTTACTAAATCAGTATTCGTTAATAATTAAAACATAATATTAGTGAGTTTTCAAGATCCCAGTCTGGGGAAATCTTTTGCAATATTTCTTTACATTCTGGAGAATGTGCCAGAGATAAGGATGGGAGACAGCCCTACAAATGAGAACTATAGTTGCTTACAATGATCTTCTATTAATACTTAGAATCTCAGAGATTTGTTTTATTTTTAATTTTTTTAATGTTTATTCATTTTTTGATAGAGAGAGAATGTGAGCAGGGGAGGACAGAGAGAGAGACACAGAATCTGAAGCAGGTTCCAGGCTCTAAGCTGTCAACACATAGCCTGACGTGGGGCTCGAACTCATGAACTGTGAGATCATGACCTGAGCCGAAGTCAGATGCTTAACCAACTGAGCTACCCAGGCACCCCTAGAACCTCAGAGATTTCACAGTCAATGGAAATGGTTCCAACCAGAAATGTATTATTGCTAATCATTTGTTCCCAAATCTATTGCACACTATAGACATTCCTTAGAACACTGTTTTCACAACTGTCATTGTTATCAGGAGGCAGAAAAATGGAGTGTTAATGGCCTGAATATTTGTGTCCCCCCCAAATTTCACAGGTTGAAATCCTAATCCCAAATGTGTTATCAGGAGATGGGGCCCTAAGTAAGTGATCGGTCATGAGGGTAGAGCCCTCCTGAATGGGCTAGTACCCTTAAAAAAAGATTCCAGAGTGTACTGTCTCTGCTCCTATGACCCAGGAAGTGGCTGGATACTGAATCTGAATCTGCCAACATAACTACTGAACATAGACAGTCAAACTGCCTAGACCCTAGACTTCCTAGTCTCCAGAACTGTGAGAAATAAAGGTTTCTAGCTTAAGACACTCAGTCTACGGTAGTTTTGCTATAGCAGCTCAAATGGCAGACATACTATTATTTATCCAAAGTTTGAGGCCTATCCAGGGATGTGACTGAGGAGAATAAGTAGATGCACACATAAAAGAGACTGGTCCTGAAGTAATTACTTAAACTGTAACCCAAATGAAACTGCCACAAATTGTAAGGTGACAGTTGACTACTCCGGAAGCATGGCAAAAACTCCCAGACAAGCTCAACACTGCAAAAAAAAAAAAAGCATCGTGACAGGCTTAGATGTTTTTCATTTTTCATAAGAAAACATAAGCCGTTCTTCCATCAGCCGCAGTGTTCATGGAGCCCACAGTTCAGACTGTGACAAAGGCCCTAAGGGATATTTTCTGGAAGTGTTGCTTTTCATAGAGTCCACTGCAAAGGGGCTGGTATATGGAGACACATAAAATAAATTCCCCCCTTGTGGGAACAATTTATAAAATTTGTAACACTCAGTTGGCTCATTTTCTTTACCAAGTTTTTATAAAACTTTGTCACAGAGTAAAATTTGGGCACTTGAACTCAAAAATTACACTTTATATTTGCATTTTAAAAATGTTTCCAAAGGGCGTCTGTTTGTTTTTAGAGGCTTCTGTAGAAGCTTGACTCAAAGGAAGGAGGCTGCTGAATCCCAAACACTTGTGCTTTGCATCTCTTTGGATAAACAGAACGAGTCACACTTTCATATTTCTTTTATTCTCAAAGGCCATGGTCTATTAATCAACTTCCATACATTCAGACATAGAGTACTTCGCTTTCAGGGTATTCTATTTTCCAGTTTTACTGCTATAGATTCAGAATTAAAATTAAGTTGCGAATTTTAGGTAAAATAGAGTAATAAAATTTAGTGGTCATTAAAGTTTCAAGTAGAATATATTTTACTGAGCTTGGTTCCCTGTTCTCCTGAGGCCTCTTGACATAGTAAATGGAAGTGTGCAAATCTAATTGGCTGAGACCTTGCTTGACCCTAATACAGACTGCTAACGTTTCATCTCTGGTGAGACCTCATACCGAATTTAAGCTTGGTAAGCTTCTTTACCTTGAGCAAACAGATTTTAATGGGCCATTAAGCCACCTAGCCCTGAAAGTGGCAAGTGTTGCTCAATCCTCCAACCCCCATAATCAACCATGTTTTGCATGGTTTATGTCATTGGTTACAAACAGGTATGTTTTTTTAAATCATATATCACAAAAAGAAATACAGACATACAGTGATTTGCCTACATTCTTGCATCTTGGGAAGAATATGTAGGTGTGCATTACGTGCTGATTTCCAGAAGTATGGAAGTTGCATTTTAACTCTCATGAGTTGTCCTATGGAGGAGCAGGATACTGCATTTACCTTCTAGTTTAATAAAGACTTGAACAATCAATCATAATCTATCAATTTATTCAAATCGGGACTTCTAAAAATGTACCATAGAATCTTCTAAGCAAATTACAACTTCCAAGGAAATTTAAGAATTGCTTTAACCAATCCTTCAGTTCTTCTAGAGATTCAGTGTTAGAACACAGCATCCTACTTCACCCTTACTTTCCCTTCTAAATAAACTCAAGGACTCTTAGCAGCCCATCTCTGCATTTCTACCTGTAATCTCTAAAATCCCCAAATCACTATGTGGTTTGAAAGTACAGGCTGTGGGCATTCTACAGTCAGGAAGAAATGACTGACAGCAAAATCGTGGAAATTATCCAGTTGGTCTGTTGACTATCCCAGTTTATCACATGGTTGTTCACCAGGAGGATTGGCCATCTATGGGTACTACTCAGATATTAATGCACGATCCTGCCAGCCTCCGCCAGGGTGATTTATCTACCCATGTCAGCTTTTTGTCTTTGGTGTTTTTCTTGCCCAGTTTATTTCCAATGATGTATCTGCCAACTCTACACTGGAATTCTTTTGCATATTATAATTCCCCTATATTAATATTTATTAGACTTGTTCCAAAAGAACTAAGAAATTCAATTCTATTTTTTCCTCAAACACCATGTTGTCATAGGGTATTCCATAAGTAGCTGAAATGAAGTAATGGCTGAGGAAAAGATTATCTTCTCCTTCCACTCATTTCAAATGCTTTCCCTGAGCACTACTGGAGTGACAAAAACAAAATCAAACACCTGCCCCTCCACTCCTCCAAAGTTTCTAAAAATATAGATCAAATCCTTCAAATAGCAGGTTCCAGTTATTTTTAAAAGCTACCTGGGAAAGAAATTAAGTATAATTATGGGTCATCTGAAAAACAGCATGTCACAGTAATGCCATTTAATATCCTTCAAGGGCATCTGTAGCTTCTGGAATGTCTCAGAAAAAAAATATTACTGCAAAAAAAACCCCACAAACCCAATGCTTTTAATTAAATGAAGGATTTAATTTAAATTTCTAATGAAAATACTGATACTAAAGAAACTGTGTCTAGAAATATTTGTGACATTTATAGATCCTACAACTAGAAAGTTTCCTTCCTTTTTCCTCTTAAAAAATGATTGATGTTCATATTTGGCCCATATAATCAATTTCATTATCGCCACATTGTGACTTTTTTCACTGTTTCATTATATTTAGTAGCTATCCAAAGACACAACACTCTCTTTAGCATAATCTGACTAAAATCTTCATTTAAAATCATGATTGCCCATGGAGGGAGTGAGTAGAGTCAGAGAGAGGGAGAGGGTGGCTCTGGGAAGGCAAAGGGACATTTGTTACTTTATTCCATTATGCAGCACCATGTCTGGTGCACAGTAGGTACAAACAATAGTCAGTGTGTGGAATTAATATTTATAGAAGACCTGCAGGCACCAAGGTTTATGCATTTCTTATCCCAATTATTCCTCTCTAAGGTCCTTTTAAGTCAGTATTATTACTGTCCCCAATTTATAGACATGGATATTGCCTCAAAGTGAAGTGAAGATGGCTTAGTAAAAGAGGAAAGTGAATAGGAAAAATCATGTGGACAATCATCTGGTTTTATCTTATTTGACATAAAATGAGTTAGCATATGAGGCGGGCATATGCGTTTTGCAGATACTCTGTTTAGTGACTGTCTGTCCTAGGTAGCATTTTGAAGCTTTTTGTAACCAAGCAGGGTACTCCTTTGGTGTGATTTGCGCTCTAGGGTTCACAAAGCAAGAAAGTGATGAAAGGTGAGTCAGGTAGGTTGGTAGTTGACAAAAACGAAAACAAAAAACAATAGCAGCACCTACCATTCATTACCAGTCATCACAAGTAAGGTGGCAGTCACTGAATATTTTTCACCTAAATTGAGGGAAACGGATTACCTTTTGTGTCTATTTAAAACATTTCAGCTGATCTCAGAGAGGATTAAATAAAGGATTTGCTTGTTTCAATATACCTAAAACCCATATGCAAATAGGACTCTGATACCATACCACACATTTATGGTCAAAGACAATACTTTGTTTTTAAGAAGAGCAGCAAACAATGTAACTGCAAATGAATGCCACACACACACACAACGGAGCCAGACAATATTAAGCTCCAGTGAAGAATTCTGGTAATTACCAGCTGTATTTTAGAAATCACTGTTAAATATGTTTGTCTCCATTGTTTGTGATTCTTCTTAAGATTGAAAACACTCTTCTCTCTGCTGCCTGCCTCCCTCACCATTTTTTCCTTTTCTTTGCCCACTGTTTCTTGCTACTCGTGCCAAATTACTCACTTACTGACCTTTTGGTTCAATACTACATTCAAAGAGGGAGGGGAAACAGAGCAAGATAGAGAAAAGGAGGGAGAGTGAAATCAAGTGTGTGTGTGTGTGTGTGTGTGTGTGTGTGTGTGTACACAGGGATGCTAGAACTTAGGAGCACCCCCACCAAAAAAAAATTTTTTTTTAACAGAAAATGAACTCTAGGACAGGGATGGTTATTGTTTTTTAATGGGTAGAACTTACTGAGACCACAAATTGGTGCTAAATACGAGTCCAGCAATGTGGAATTCATTTGCTTACTAAGTAACAAAAATTCACTGAGTACCTACTATGGTGAGGCACTGTGCTAAATAGTAGATATTTGGGAACGTGAAAGAGGAGAGTGGCTCCACAGGTTTGAAAGGAAATTACCACTTATTGTATGGCAAATTTTAACTTTAAAATCTAAGCCCCTTATCCACGTAGATTCAAGAATTTAACAAGTATTTACCCAGTTTTATTGACTATTTCGCCCTTGAAATATTATTTGTCATGCTTCATGATACTATGCTCTTCTGGGATTATTTTCTCTATGTCTTAGACTGCTTTGCAGGATTTTCATCTTTAGCTTGAAACTTAAGAGTTAGTGTTCCCTATGGCTCTGGCCTAAGTTTTCATCTCTTTAATCTACATACTTCCCCTGGGGAGTTTTCATTGCTCCTATGACTTTTTTTTTTTTAAGTAAGCTCTATGCCTAATGTGGGGCTCAAACTCATGACCCTGAGATCAAGGTTGCATGCTCCACCGACTGAGTCAGCTAGGTGCCCCACTCCTAGGAATTTGAGTACCATCTACATGATATGGAGACCAATCTGACAACAACAAACTCTGCATGTTCAATTTTCGCCTTCTGAGCTCTAGCCTCAGGTATGAACCCTCCTCTTGACACTGCCACTTGGATGTTTCAAGGCCCCCAAAGTGAAAATATCAAAAAGTGAACTAATCAACTTCCGCTTCTTTCACTGACTAGCACAACCATCCGCAAAGTTGCCCAATCAAGAAACCTTGGAGTCATTCTTAACCCTTCCTTTTTATTTCCTGGCAACCAATCTCAAAGTTCCATGGAGTTTTAGATCTTAAAATATACTAGGAAACCACCCACTCCTCTTCATGCTCTCTGTTACCACCCAACCCAGGTCACTATCCTCTGTTGTCAAGATTCCCAGAAATGTCTGCTTAACTGGTCCCTCTGGTTTCAATCTTGAATATTCCCAATTATTTTGGACTTTACAACCAGTTAGTTACCTATTAAAAATTCAGACTTGATCATGTTGTTGTTTTGCTTCAAATTTTTAACTGGTTTCCCATATACCAAAGGTAAAATTATAACTCCTTTATGAGGTTCTTTAGACCTCTGTTTACCTTATCAACTACAGTTTTGCTTTTTCTCTCTCAATGCTACATTCTACCATACCAAACTTCTTTTACTTCCTCAAACATGAAATTGATGTTCTTTTACTTCCTTCACATTGCCTAAAACTCTTCCAATCTTCCCTCCAAACTTGCCAGAGCATTTAAATATTGGCTTCCTTTGGGAAACCTACTTGGTTTGCTACTCACCCTACCCACCTTCAACCCTCTACACGTCCACCTAACCTATCCTATCTCTACCAAAGACATGTGTTCTTATTATATGTTCCCACAGTGACTCATATCCCCTCTCATATCATTTTTAAATATTTTATTATACACCATTTATTATTATATAACAGATACTTTCCCAGGGCAGGAATGCACCCAGTAGAAGCAGCTTGCCTTTGTATCCCTAGCACTCAGTACAGTGTTACACAGAACTGGTGCTCAACAAGCATTTGTTCAATGAATATATGACACATCTTTTACTTGGAGAAAACTGGAAAGGGTATAGAGATAAACACCCCTCTATCCTTAAGGAGGATAACATTAAATACAGAATGTCTGTTATACATAATTATATGATGATAATGAGTAAATAAAACTGACTCCAATTTGGATACATGGGGATTTGTTAACATTGCAAATTGGAATTAAATATTTATCTCTCTCTTCTAGGATAATCTAATCCACACTAAATACTTCTGGAAGACAGTTTTATGATTTTATATTATAGATGAGAAAATAGGCACAGCAAAGTTAATTGAGTTACTCAAAGTTGCCCAGAAGCAGAACCACTATTAAAATTCAAAGCTGTCAATTTCTAATCCTTTGCTATTGTTGTTTTTGTTTTTGAAACTATTTTGCCTTTGACTCCCCAAAGTTCTGTGTGGTTGTAGGACTTCAGCCTAAATACTTTGTCTTCTCAAAAGTATCACCTGTGGTATTTCTATTTGAATACAGAAACTTAGGAATATAGGTCTTTTTGCTGAATTTTCCTCGTGTTAAAATGAAAGGTTTTCAGAGATGTGTCTCTGTACTCTTGTACATTCTCAGAGGTGTCAGTTTCTTTGTTCTTAATGGAGTGTTACTATCGGGCACTAATTACCACTGCAAAGTGCCAACATTGAACTTTCCTGCTGCTGGACATCATACTGGATACTCTACATCTATACATGTCCATTGTTAGTTGGCTGGTGCATTCTACTGCACTTGCTGGACATTTTGGTAGAAAATGCTACCAGTTCTTCATAAATATTTGAGCAGAAACTTAGGCTATTAAATTTAACAGGATAACCAGTTCCAGCATTTGTATTGTGAGAGACATAAACTTAAAAAGGTTTGTGCTGTCATTTCAAAAGGCCATGTATGTACTATGTACTCAATAAATAGGTTTCTATGTGCTATTGTGGGCAAATAAAATGTATAACCACAGAGCCTTAAAAAGACTTTATTACCTTCTCAATATATATATTTAGTATACATAGAAGCTTTGCTTTTCATAACTCTGATATTAATTTCTCAGAGATAGACAAGATGAGTATACACTTGAGATTTTTCCTAGCCCCAGACAGGACCAACCAGGGCTGTTTCTTTTCAACCTGACTATAGCTCAAGATGTTAAAAGAATTTAATCTGTACAGAATTGTGGCCAACACATGCCACTTTTTTTAAGTATATAGAACTACACTCTTCTTCATCATTTTTAGATTAATATAATTTTCTTTTAACAAATACACCATTAATTAGAAGAATCCCCAATTACAGAACATTCCCCTTGCTCTTTGGGCTTCATTTGACCCATCCTTCATTTGCCAGAAGCAAACATCTTTACCCCTAAGCATTCAAGCTAGCTCATTAAATCACTCTTCAGTCCCACCTTACAGCTTCCAGGCCCAGGAAGAACTCTAAATGTCCCAACTATTTACTGTTTTTAATCCCCAATGCGACATTAAGTGAATTGGTTCTGTCATGTGAATATAACTGATTATGTTTCCCCTAATAAAGACAGACTCTTGAGTTATCCATTTGCAAGTGAGCCCAATGTAAAAGGAAGAGAGAACTACTACTGTCAGATTCCAAGTTAACATCAATTGCTCATGCCATGGAACTGCCAATTAAAATTCTGGAGTAATCTTTCAAACATAGTTTTCCAGCCCGAGAACTGTGTATAAATCCATAGTGAATTAAGAGGCATAAAAGGTAAATCTTAAGCTCCATACATGTGTTAATATTCTCGGCTGGTCATTGGTAGATGACATTCATGGAGTCAGAACAGTCCTGACTTTCACTTGGAATGTGCCTTCCCTGAATTCATCCTCGTTTATCAGCCCTGTTCTGGGGGAAGTGACTTTGCAAAGATGTTGCTTTCATTTCTTAACGCTGCACCTCCCATTAAGCTCTACCAAGAAATAAAGGTTCCTTTCAAGAGTAGCACAGGGGCTGAGTTGGCTTCCTGTTTCAGGAGATTATAAATGTTCTCAAACACTTCTAAAAGGAAGCAAATTCCAACTTAGGCTTTAAAATTCAGACTTATTTTTCACTCCATTTGGCATTGTGGTCTGAATGTGATAACAATAAAGCCTAACAGAATAAAACAAATGTTTTTATCCCAAAGATACCTGACCTATGGGAGAATTTACTTTACCTGCAGAGATTCCATTTCTTCATCTTTTCTGTGGGTCTCCTCCAGGAGATCTGTAAGAAAGTAAAATACCCATCAGGATAATGTGAAAATGAGCTACCTCTTACTATCAAACCCAATTCAGTCAATAGCTTGTATAAACTGTTGCCTGGAAAGAGAATTTTGTGTTTAAGTGTGAAAAGGAATGTAAAAGAAATGCCCTCTGATCCCAACTGATAGGATGGGGCAGAGCTCTGGACTCTACCAATCCTAAGCTAGCTGAGAAGCCCTGGGAGGTCTTGACTCTGATGGAGATACCAGAGAATAAAACTGACTAAATTACAAATCCAAAATCATATCAATATTTTAGGAATTTGGCCCAGTGCTTATATAACTCCAAAGTAATACAACATTTTCTTTAAAAAAAAACAACTTTTTTTAAATGAAAAATGAGAAACAAACTATTTGCTCTTAAAATAAGCTTCCAAGCCAAGTTCCACCTCCAGAGTCAATTTTTATAACCAAATTAAAACATCTTAGAATAATGGGTGTTATTAATGGAAGCAGAACACTACCTTAGCTGTAAAGTCATATTAATTATCATCTCACACTGAGAAGGTGGGAAGCATTGAAGCTACATCTGACCAAGAGCTTGGCATCATCTCAGAGAAATTAGTGGCTGGAAGGGAGGGTAGTCAACTGAAGAGAGTTCTGTCTAAATGCATGTATACAGCTATGGTATCTCAGTGCCCCACATTAATTTACAAACTTGCTATAAAGGAAAATATATTTGGCAAGCAGAATTTTCTGCCTGCAGCTTTACCACCCTGTGCTATGATCTTATTAGATCTCACAAACCTAAAGAGGGCTGGGTTGAGTCAGAAGTTGGATGAAAACAGGCAAGAAACACCTACAGCAGTGCACATTAATATTAGCATTTGCCTTGCTCTATGATTGATATTGCTCACCAAGAGGCTATGCTGCACAAAAGGAAACTATAACTTACAGAAATTCAATATATATCCCAGAAAGGCAAATGCAAATGTTTTTTACCAAGTGCTACACTACATACAGCAGGAAGCAATACTATAATAGCGAGTAAGTAGCCAAGTCATACTGGTATAGGTCATAGCTGAACAGGCTGAAACTTCAGGAAACCTGGTAGATGATATAACTGATGATGAGACTGGATGGCTAATTCAGCTACAGAGGAATTGCAAACAATCCCCTCAAGACACAATGCACTGGGATTCAGGGTAACAGGTAATTTTTGCTCTGAATCCCACAGAAGAGTTAACTTTGGCTCCTAAACCTTCCATAATCAGAGTTACATCAAAAAAGTGAGAGGAGAAAGTCCATGCATTAGGCTGTACTTTTAAGGGGGTTTTTGGTAGGCTTATCAGGTTCTTTAACAATACAGAAACCAACTTAGAGTGTGGTAGATGGTTTAAGTGCCTTCGAAAATTCCTCATTCTGAATCCTTACTCATTCGCATTGTGACAATGCAGCTACTACCATCAAGAGGTCACGTGCATCTACTTTCTACATCTCACATCTGGGCTGGCTTCCTGACTTGATTTGCTAAGGAGAATACAGCAGAAGCATCTCTGTGCCAATCTGTACTGGCAGTTCAAGAGGCCTTGCAGATTTTCATTTTTCTACTTGGAACTCTACGAACAAGCCCAGGACAGCCTGCTAAATAACAAGAGCCCAGGACTCTTCCCACCTAAGACACCCTGCAGGTTGCCTTAACTGGCAGCTAGCAAATGCCCAGAAGCATAGCTGTTCATCTGGCCTGAAGATGACCACAGAGGACTCAGAAGGGGATCCCAGTGGAGACCAGACAAACTGCCCAGCTGAGTCCAGGGCCAAGTCCAATTCACAGAATCCAGACCTAAAGAATGGAATTGGGGGATGGTTTGGTACCCAGCACTTGCTAACTTACAGCAACCAGTTGTTAACTGTACAGGAAGCTTTCAGATTTATTAGAAGTATATAAGAGTAATTAATAGATACCTGGGAGAAAGGATCTTGACTCTGCAGAGAATAACAACTGGTCTTGAAGGCTAGGGATGTAAGTAGCATGGACTAATGGGCATTTTATCCTGGGTGTCTCTAATCTTTGTGTCACTCCACTCCAAATTCCATGAAGAGAGGAGCTAATGAGACTTGCTCATATCTCTTGACTACTGTTTGGCTAGGGGAAAGGATGGAGCACCTTCACTGATAATCCCAGGAAGACGAGGAACAGGAAGGATAGTTTCTACATACAAGATTAGAAGGTTCTCTAAGTTAGGCCCCTTGTAATGAATTATACTGTTAAATGGGACATTGGACCTGGAGTGGTGGACAGTAGGGTTCATCAACCAATCAAAGAAAACTGATCTCATTCCACCAGAGTCAGCTTGGTACAGCAAACACCAAACAGCTAAAACTTACTGGATAATTAATGGGTATTGGATCTCCTATAGAGTCAAGCTCAACTCACAGATTTGATAAAATTATAAATGCAAAGAAGCTCCATCACCCTCAGAACTTCATAGTATTATTGCAACTTCAAAATTATGTTCTCTATTTTCTCCAAATGCATAGAGATCAAGCTGCTTTCCAGCAAAGCTAATACCATTGCAACCCTTGATTTTGGACAATTGAACAAAAACGACTACAGAGATTACTACAATTGGCATTTAAAATATATAACTCCTGGGGTGCCTGGGTAGTTCAGTCGGTTAAACATCCAACTTCGGCTCAGGTCATAATCTCACAGTTCGAGTTTGAGCCCCACAGCAGGCTTCTCTGCTGTCAGCACAGAGCCTGCTTTGGTTCCTCTGTCCCCCCTCCCTCCCGCCCTCCCCCCTCTGGTTCTTTCTCTCTCTAAATAAATAAATAAACTCAAATAAACTAAACTAAACTAAACTAAACTAAAATAAAATATAGAACTCCTAGAGGTGCCTGCTTGGCTCAGTTGGTTAAGCGTCTGAGTTCGGCTCAGGTCATGATCCCATGGTTTGTAAGTTCAAGCCCTGCACTGGGCTCTGTTCTGATGGTGTGGCACCTCCTTAGGATTCTGTTTCTCCCCCTCTCTCTCTGCTCCTCCCCCACTCGTACTTTCTCCCTCTCTTGAAATAAATAAATTAAAAAAATTTTTTTTTAAATAAAAATATAGAACTCCTGGGCTTTGGGGAATGATGGCAGAGTAGGAGAACCCTAAGCTCACCTCATCCTATGGAAACAACTAGGTAATACCCACATCAGTGTAAATAATCCAGGAAATGATTCAAAGACTGGCAGAATGGACGCTTCACAGCTAAACATAGAGAAGAGGCCACATGGAAGAGGGTAGGAAGGGCAGAGATAGACTGGGAGCTAAACAGGCCTCAGACTATCCTCAGGAGGCAGGGACACAGTGTGCACAGAGAGGGGAAAGAAACAGACCCTCAGACCAGGCGCCCAGGCCTGGGGAACCTGCACAGGGAAGAGGAATTCCTGTAACATTTGACTTTGCAAACTAGAGGGGCACAATTTCGGGAGTTCAGTCAGTGGTACGGTCAGTGGCACTTAATACCTGGAACCTGAAAAATAACCAGGCTGGACTCTGGGATAGCCTGGAGGGTGAGAGGAAACTGAGTCTCCACCCTTAAAGAGACAGTAAAACAAAGAGCCTTGCAAAGATATAGCATAAAAGCAATAGTTTGAAAAATGCCTGAGTATGAAATGAAAAATCTCAGAGTATATACTGGACAGGCAGGGATCGTTAGGGCACTTCTCAAAGAATAAAAGAGCTAGGGGGTACCATTTCCCTCTCCCTTGCCCCCAGCCTAGACACACAGATACCTGTGGGAACCAGCAAGGCACCAACACTTGTTATCTAACTTGCTAACAGCATGTCTTGCCACAGCGTCGTCCTCTATATGTGCCCCCTCCAGCTAGGCGTCAACTCAAGCCCAAAGTGGCCCCAGGATGGACCACTAACAACAAAGGGAACAAACCCTGCCAAGGACAGGCAAAAATGAATAGAGTTTCTCTCCTGAAGCCACAAGTTTATATTAGCCTGGTGCTTCCAAGGCTGTACTTTGTACTATGCTTAAAGGAACCTGTAAAACAGCAAAGCTGGTAAAGAAGAAAATAGAGCCAAGAGACAAAGAGTTGGCTGAGGACCAGATCCACCCTTGCCTGAAGCCCACAAAACTCCCGAACTTCTAGCTCTCTCTCCCTCCAACTCTCTGTTTCCCTTCTTTTTCCTTTCTTCTTTCCTTCCTTCCGTCCTTTCTTCCATCTTTCTCTTCCCTCCCTCCCTTCCTTTCCTTCATTTTACTTATACTTAAATTAGGTTTAGTTGGATTGCCATCAGTTTTAAAAGTCTCTGGTTGTATGGCTGTACTGAACTTTTTTATCTTTATTCAGAAACTTGGAGAACTCGAAATTGGCAAGAATGTTCTGTTATACAGGGAAGCATTTCATCCTACAATAAATACAGAGAAGGCAAATGATTTGCCCAAGATTACCTAGTTAGTGCTAAAGCCACAGCTAGCACTTTGCTCTCTAATCTTCTTGCTGTATATATCATATCGTGCTCTCATTTGTACCACTCAGGGCTTAATTGTACCTTTCTTCATACTGTTATTTTAAAAATTGCACATGTTCCTACTCCTCTGATTTCCTTTAGGAGTTCTCTGATGTCAACAATCAGGGCTCCGATGTCTTCATATCCATATCCTCCCTAACTACTGCCTCTCTACGGTTGCTATTTAACTTGGATCCCCAAAATTGTCTTCTCCACCAACATCACTGCTCTGTGCAATTGCTCACTTGTTAGTTCCTTTGTTCAAGTACATGCCTTTGGGATGATGAATGGGGTTATTAACCTGTGACGAGAAAATATGGCCAGTGGGCCCTGCTGAGAAGCAACTACTCTGCAGCAACCACAAGATGAGACAATGTAGGTGAGACCTCTGGACGGCTGACGTGACATAAGGCTGTGACAACAGAGTGTGACTAGTGCACCCCTCGTTAGAACAAGCAATCTTGCTGTTGTTTGCTCTTACCAGCTTTAGAACGAATGATCAGAGCATGCTCTGCTCCCTTGCTCACTGGCATGTTCATGTGTTGCTTTATTATTCTCTGGTCTGCTGTTCAATACAAACAGCAATTCAACTGCAATGCAAATTGCTGTGGCTAAATGTGCTTCCATCAACATTAGTTAATGAAAGATTTTTTTTGGTGAAAAGGGCAGAGCAGTCCTGTGTGTTTTCCTTGGACTGGCTCCAACTCTTTAAATGAGCTGATACTAACTCATTATGACATATGGTCATGTGGGAGGGAATCCCATTTAAAAAAGCAGGACATCAGTGGATGAGAAGTGGAGAATCTGGGTGTGTTGTGTTGTTTTGTTTCACTTTGCATTTCTCTGGCACATTCAGGGTAATATATCATGACGATGTTTTTGGCTAAGACAGTCTTGTACTACTTCCTTCAGTTTTTGCAACTAGTGGTCTGGCTGTTTAAGAAGGTTTGACACATTTTTATATTGATTCTGGTTCCTAGTAGCCAAGGGAGCAGATAGGTTGTTTGCTTGTTTATTTGCTTTTAAAAGGAGGATCATGTCCAGCTGTACCTGAGCAACAAATCTATCTAGCAACTTGACCCTTCATAGAAAGATTGGAGATTAAGTTTAGAAAGGAGTAGATTTTCCCTTTCGTCTTTACTGTAAAATATCTCCTCATATTATAACCCCACTCAGCTGGTAATACAGAAAAAGTTGTAGAAACAAGGGCTTCAGATACAGCAACATTTATAACAGCAGCACTGGACAGAGTAGCACTGGTAGCAGAGTATGGCGAATTAATGATAGCAGAGAAAAGCATTTAGCTTCTGGGTTCTATATCTCACTTAGTAATCAATGCTCCTCTTCAGGATTACTCTGTGTCCTGACATTTGCCTAAAACAATAGATAATGTAAATTCTCAATGAACGTAAGCTCTTTAAAAAGTAAATCTATGTCATTCATCTTTGTGGGTGGCAGTTGTGGCATAATAAAATTAATCAAATAAAAGAGCACACGACAACCCTTCAGAGGTCATAAATGATGGACCTAGCCTCCCACAGTTGTATACTGGATACTCAAGATGCCAGCAACGGGCTAAAGTCAATGCCCAATTTCTCTGTTTCTTTTTTGGCCCCCTGGTTATTGGAATCATTAATACTTTAGGGACAGAAAGGACCATCAAAATAACCTAATCCCAGGGTTTTCATCCTTTTTTAAAAACAAGTAGAGGTGCACCTGGGTGGTTCAGTCGGTTAAGCGTCCGACTTCGGCTCAGGTCACAATCTCACGGTTTGTGGGTTCAAGCCCTGTGTTGGGTTGTGTGCTGACAGCTCAGAGCCTGGAGACTGCTTTGGATTCCGTGTCTCCCTCTCTCTCTGTCCCTGTCCCACTTGTGCTCTGTCTCTGTCTCTCAAAAATAAACGTTAAAAAAAAAACACAGAAAGTTTAAAAAACATTAAAAAAATGAAACAAGTAGAATTCTGTCTTACAAATGAAATCACATACACTTTCCAGTGTATATTATAAATAAAGGCAGTAATTTAAAAGCTGAAGGAAGCTTCTCAGGTGAAAGCAGAAGGGAGGACCTAGGGGCCAGCCTATTGGGACTTCATTTCTATCTTGGGATCAACGCCTGTGATGCCATGGTGGAGCTATCATAAAGCTCCAAATTATGCTGATTGAAAACCACTGATCTAATCCAATCTCCTCGCATTTTATAGCTGAGGACTGAGTTCCCAAAGAGCAAAAGTCTCTGTCAATGTCACACAGCTAGTGAACAGAAATGCATGAACCTGAGCCCAGAGCTTCTAAACTGGACCAGGGTCCAATACTTTTTCCTGCATACAAGTGACTGGTATCCTTTGCCTTTCAAGATGTATTGGACAATAGTATTGGACATACTATTCCAAACTCTGTCATAAATGCTTACACATTTTCAAATGCTTTCCCAAACTTAAAGGGAACTTTGTGAAACCAAATTGTGTAACAACAATTTGTGAGAAGACCTATAGTTAATTGCTGTCCAAAATGAAATTCCTCAACCCTGGGAGATGACATTAAAAGATGTGGCTTTGATGGAAAGCAAATACTTAAAACATTGGAAAAGGCAGTTGTTTTTGGCAATATGTGCTCAACACACAACATACAGAATATCTCACAAAATAAAACAACAACAAATCTGTTTAAATGAACGGCTGACAGCTGAATAGTTCCTCCACTTAATGATATAATATTTATCAGCAAATGTTTTTCTATTCTATCACACTAATATATGTAAATGGGATAAATGGATAATAATATAACTTTACATTAACCAAAATATCTCAAAAATAATCAAATGTGTTGTTTTTAAATTAATATATGTAAAACACTTAGTAAGAATTATATGTTAGCTGTTATTATTTTAAAAATTACCCTTCAGTATGCCTGTTAAAATCAGGAATATGTGTGAAAATATAATCAGATGCATTTTAAAACAAATAAGCAAAAAAAAAAAAAAAAAAAGCCTTCACGTGTACTGCTTTTAGACTCCATCTATGATTGGTAGCTACATTACTGAGAACTCTGCCTTATCTACTGCCACCCACTGGTACATATCTGGATATACCACAATGAGTTAAGAGTTTTCTCATCAGGACTGACCACAGAAAACACACAGATTAAAATGAAGAACAACATTCAAAAAGTATGGCTAGCCTCTGTGGTTTGTCTCAGACGCTGAAACAACATACTGGTCTACAGATGGAGCCCAAATAGTCCAATAAATGAAAGGTTTACAATCCACTGTCTGTCTTGGGTATGTGGTAAAACATCCAAATACAGGTACTCATGTTTTATTTGATGCCAATTCATTGCTGGTAAAACTTTCCATCTTGACAACTTTAGAGATTTTAAAACCTCTTCTCCACAAAACTGCTACCCTACAGAAAACAACACAACAATCTACCCCATTCCATCTCAGTCTTGGCCCTGGCTTGGAGAACCACCACGATATAGAACAAAAAATTCTGACTCAGCCAACAAATAAGATTCTTATCATTTTTTATTAGCAACACAAGCAGAGAAAGTAAAAACATACACATTAATCCAAAAGTCACTGTTCTAAATTGGTTTCAGGGCTGTCTTGGTCAATGGAATTAATGTGACAATGAATAAGATGAGCAAGAGAAGTTTATAATCTACTGTAAACGCCACTTCAACAATAAATTTCATATGCTCAAACCTAGGCATAAAATCATACTTCTTTTTACATACACTATCTCTAAAGTGTGTCCACCTAATAGAAAGTTTGGTTTTTATTTAAATTCCATGGGTAGGAAGGCAGTTTATTTTAGGCCCTATTCTGATTCTATGCTTATAAGTGAGTACGTATTTCTTGGGCCCATAGAAATCCTAGGTATTTGACTTATTCTTCAATAATCGATTTATGGAAGATACAAAAGTTTGTGCTGGTGTCTTGATGCACCTACTACTAAACCACATTCAGATTCCTAGGCATTTCAGACTCCTGGGTCTACCCTACATCTATGCTAAATACATTACAGACAAAGTTATGAAAAACGAATATGAAGAACAAATCTTGAAAGCAGTGAGAGAGAAACAATAAATTGGTTATAGGGGCAAAACAATTAGAATGCTAGTGAAACAGAAATTAAAATAATCTGTTGTCAGCAGACCAACACTAAAACATTGGTTGTGGAAAGTTCTCTAAGAAAAGAGAAGAAATGATTAAAAAAGAAAGAATCTTAGAAGTTCAGGAAGAAAGAAAGAACACAGTAATAAAAAATATGCATAAATCCAATAGATTTTCCTTCTCCTATTGAGTTTTAAAATTATGTTTGGTGGCACCTAGGTGATTCAGTAGATTGAGCGTTGGACTCTTGATTTCTGCTCAGGTCATGATCTCACAGTTTGTGGGTTTGAGCCTGACATTGGGCTCTGCTGACAGTACAGAAACTCCTTGGGATTTCTTTCTCTCCCTCTCTGCCCTTCCCCTGTTCTCTCTCTCTCTCTCAAAAAGTAAATAAAAATTAAATAAAAAAATAAATAAAATTATGTTTGATGTTAAGACAAAAAAATTTGAATGCTATCTGACATGGTTCTAAATGCATAGAGGAAATATTTATAGTACATACATATATATATATATATATATATATATATATATATATATATATATATATATGTATTCACACACACACACACACACACACACACATATACATTTTAATTTTTTTAAGTAGGCTCCACATCCAACATGGGAGCTTGAACTTACGACCCTGAGATCAAGAGTCTCATGCTATACTGACTGGGCCAGCCAGGGCAAAAGAACATGAAGAAAGAAATTTTCTACACTTTAAACTGGTAAAATACAATACTAGTAGACTGTGATAACTGTGTATATACAATGTAATGCTTACAGCAACAACCAAAAGAGTTACACAGAGATGAACTCAAAAACACAACTGATAAAATGGAATTAAAAAAAAAAAAAACAAAAAACAAAAAAAAATGCTCAAAAAAACCCACAGTAAAGGTGGGGTTAATAAAAGCAGAGAAATAAAAAACACAAAAAATAAACAAAAATGGCAGACTTAACTTCTAACATATCAATGATTACATTATATGAAAATTGTCTAAATATACCAATTAAAAAAATAGAAATTGCCAGATTGGATTAATGACCTCTCTGTCATTAATCCATGACATGATCCAGGGTGCCTCGTTGACTCAGATCAGTTTCAGACTCTTGATTTTGGCTCAAGTCATGATCTCATGGTTCATAGGATTGAGCCCCATGTCAGCACAGAGCCTGCATGGGATACTCTCTCTCTTCCTCTCTCTCTCCCCCACTCATGCTCACAGGTTCTCTCGTGCTGTCTCTCAAAATAAATAAACCGAAAAAAAAAAAAAAGAGGCTCTCTCTCTCTCTCTTAAAAAAATATCTGTGATATGATCCATGGACCCCACTATATACTATTTATAAGAAATTCACTTAATTGTTTTAGAAAATTTTTAAATATTTATTTTTGAGAGAGAGAGAGAGAGAGAGAGGCAGAGAGAGAGGGAGATACAGAATCCTTAGCAGGCTTCAGGCTCTGAGTTTCAGCACACAGCCCAAGGTGGGGCTCAATCCCACAAATCGTGAGATCATGATCTGAGCTGAAGTCAGACACTTAACTGACTGAGCCACATAGATACCCCAAAAACTCACTTGAAATATACTGATTCAGCAGGGTGAAAGTAAAAAATGAAAAAAGATGCACCATGCAGACATTAATGAAAAAACCATGGATGATAGATCAGTACAAGACAAAGTAGATTTCAGAGCAAAGAAAATTAACAGAAAAAGCAAAGGACATTATATATAATGATAACAAGAGCTAATCTACCAAGAAGACATAGCAATCCTATATATGTATATACCAAGAAACAAATCTGCAAAAACAAAATGTGAAGAAAAAACTGATATAACTGAGAAGAAAAATGGAAAAATTAAAGATTGGTGTTGGAGAAGTCAACATTCCTTTCTCAACAACCAATTGTACAACTAGATAGAAAATCATCAGAATAGATAGAAGCACATATCAAAGATTTATTTAAGCATAAATATCAGGAAAACCTTTAAACACTTGGAAACTAAACAACACTAAATAATCTACGGGTCAAAGACAATAATGTCTCAAGGGAGATTTAAAAAAATATCATACACTGAATAAAACAATTATAGGACACAGCCAAATCAGTGTTGACGGGAAAATCTATAGGACTAAATGCATGCATTAGAAAAGAGAAAAGGTCTTAAATGAATATTCTGTAACTCAAGAACCCCCAAAAAGAAAAAAATAAATCCCAAGCACCAGAAGGAAGGAAATAACAAATAACAGAGAACAATGAAATTAAGAACGGAAAAACAATAGAAAAAATTAATGAAACAAAGAGCTGGTTCCGTACAAAGTTCAAGTAAATTGACAAACCTTTAGCAAGGCTGACCAACAGAGTGATACTGAGACAGAAAAGAGGGTGGAGGGAAATTATCAATATTAGTAATGAAACAGGATATCACTACAAATACTGTAGCTATTAAAAGGATATTAAGGAAGACTACAAGCAACTCTTCATATATAAATTTGAGAATATGGATGAGGCCAATCACTTCTTTAAAAAGTACAAAGTGCTATAAGTCACCCAATAAAAAATACATAATTTGACTAGCCTGTAAGTGTTAAGGAAATGGGATTTATAATTGTAAAACTCCCATAAGAATTCCCTGTGATTTCTACCAAATGTTTAAAAAAGAATTAGCATCAATTTTACACAATCTCTTCTAGAAGACAGAAAAAAAGGGAATACTTCCCAATTCATTTCATCATGCCAGTATTCCCCTAGTACCAAAAATATAGCTAAAAAAAAAAGATAAAGAAAAAAGCCTGCAGCTCTCTCCTAAATACAGATGCGGAAATCCGTAACAAAATTTTAGCAAATAGCATTTAACAACATATAAAAAGAATTATATATCATGACTAAGTTGGGTTTATTCTAAGGATGCAAGCTTGACTCAATATTCAAAAATCAATCTCCATAATTTATCATCTTAACAGGGCAAAGAAGAAAATCACATGATTATACCAATTGATATATAAAAACTACTCCACAAAATTCATAATACTCATGATTTTATTAAAAAAATTTTTTTTTCAACGTTTATTTATTTTTTGGGGGACAGAGAGAGACAGAGCATGAACGGGGGAGGGGCAGAGAGAGAGGGAGACACAGAATCGGAAACATGCTCCAGGCTCTGAGCCATCAGCCCAGAGCCTGACGCGGGGCTCGAACTCACGGACCGTGAGATCGTGACCTGGCTGAAGTCGGACGCTCAACCGACTGCGCCACCCAGGCGCCCCAATACTCATGATTTTAAAAAACAAATTCAGAAAAGAAAATACAAGGGAATTTCCTCAATTTGATAAAGAGCACCTACAAAAAAACCTTACAACTAACATTATACTTAATGGTGAAAAAGGGAATGTTTTCCCCTTAAGGTCAGAAATAAGGCAAGAATGCTCTTTCTCACAATTCTTAGTTATTATGGTTTTGGAAGATCTCTTCAATACAATACAACAAAGAAATAAAAGATATACAAATCAGAAACAATGAAACAAAAATGCCTCTATTTGCCGATGACATGATAGTCTTCATAGAAAATCTCAAAGAATTTGCCAAAAAAAAACCCCACCAAAAACAAAAACTCAAAATAAAAACCAGCTCTTGGAATCAATAAGTGAGTTCAGCCAGGTCACAGGATACAAGATAAACATATAAAAACTGATCATATCTCAACATACTAAGAATGAATACGTGAAGACCAAAATTAAAAACTATACTACCAGTTGAAAAGACCCTTCTCCCCCAATGAAATACCTAAGTGTAAATTCAACAATACATGTAAAGGACTTGCATGCTGAAAGACACAAAACAACGGTGAGACATCTTGTGATCCTGGACTGGAAGACTCGCAGCATAAAGTTATCAATTCTCTCTAAATCAATATAAAAGACAATATTATTCTAAAATCTGTATGGAAAGAAAATGAAACAAGAGTAGCTAAAAGAGTTTTTAAAAAGAAGAGTGAACTGGGAGAAATCAGTCTATTCAATCTCTATGTTTATTACATAGCTACAGGAATCAAGACTGTGTGGTCTTTGTGAAGGTATATACGCATGAATTAATGAAACAGATGGAGAATACAATCACAGAAATGGAGAACAGATTAGTGGTTGCCATGAGTTAAGGATGGATTGAGGGTAGAAGAAAAGTGGGTGTAGCCATAAATGGTACCATGAAGGATCTTTATATCCATGGAAATGTTCTAAATCTTCACTGTATGAATGTCAATATCCTGGTTGTGCTATTATACAATAGTTTTGCAAGATATTTCTATTGGGGGAGAATGGGTAAGGGGATCTTTATATATTATGGGATCTCTCAATAGTTTTACAACTTCATGTGAATAGAAAATTATCCTCATAGGCGCCTGGGTGGCTCAGTCGGTTAAGCGGCCGACTTCAGCCCAGGTCATGATCTCGCGGTCCGTGAGTTCGAGCCCTGTGTCGGGCTCTGTGCTGACAGCTCAGAGCCTGGAGCCTGTTTCAGATTCTGTGTCTCCCTCTCTCTGACCCTCCCCCGTTCATGCTTTGTCTCTCTCTGTCTCAAAAATAAATAAACATTAAAAAAAATAATAAAATAAAATAAAATGAACGATAAAAAAAAAAAAAGAAAATTATCCTCATAATAAAAAGTTCAGTGAAACTACTGTCATTTAACATAGTATTGGAAGTCCTAGCTATAGCAACCAGACAACAAAAGGAAATAAAAAGAATCCAAATCAGCAAGAAGTTAAATTTTCACTATTTGCAGATGAGATGATACTCTATATAGAAAACCCGAAAGACTCCACCAAAAAACTGAATTCAGTAAATGAATTCAGCGAAGTCACAGGATAAAAAAATCAATGTGCAAATGTGAAGAAATTTGGACCATCTTTTCAATAACTGGTGTTAGGAAAACTGGACAGCAACATGCAAAAGAATGAAACTGGACTACTTTCTTACACCATACACAGAAATAAATTCAAAATGGATGAAAGACTTAAATGTGAGACATGAAAACACTAAAATCCCAGAGGAGAACACAGGCAGTATCCTCTCTGACATCGGCCACAGTAACTTCTTTCTAGATATGTCTCTGGAGGCAAGGGAAACAAAAGCAAAAATAAACTATTAGAACTCCATCAAAATAAAAAACTTCTGCACAGCAAAAGAAACTATCAACAAAACTGAAAGACAGCCTATGGAATGGGAGAAGATATTTGCAAATGACATATCTGATAAAGGGTTAGTATCCCAAATATATAAAGAACTTATAAAACTCAACACTGAAAAACAAAACAAATCAATTAAAAAATGTGCAGAAGACATGCATAGACATTTTTCCAAAGAAGACATACAGATGTCCAGTAGACACATGAAAATATGCTCAACATCATCAGGGAAATACAAATCAAAACCACAACGAGATACATCTCACATCTATCAGAATGGCTAAAATAAAAAAAAAAAAAACACAAGAAACAACAAATGTTGTCAAGGATGTGGAGAAAAAGGAATACTAAGGCACTGTTGGTGGGAATGCAAACTGGTGTAGCCATGGTGGGAAACAGTGTGGAGGTTCCTCAAAAAATTAAAAATAGAACTACCATATGATCCAGTAATTTCACTACTAGTATTTACCTAAGGAATATGAAAACACTAATTAAAAAAGTTAATATGCACTCCTATATTTACTGTGGCATTATTTAAAATAGTCAAATTACGGGGCGCCTGGGTGGCGCAGTCGGTTAAGCGTCCGACTTCAGCCAGGTCACGATCTCGCGGTCCGTGAGTTCGAGCCCCGCGTCGGGCTCTGGGCGGATGGCTCAGAGCCTGGAGCCTGTTTCCGATTCTGTGTCTCCCTCTCTCTCTGCCCCTCCCCCGTTCATGCTCTGTCTCTCTCTGTCCCAAAAATAAATAAACGTTGAAAAAAAAATTTAAAATAGTCAAATTACTGAAGCAGCCCAAGTGTCCATTGATAGATAAATGCATATAGTATACACACACACACACACACACACACACACACACACACACACACAGGAATATTATTCAGCCATAAAGAGTGAAATTTTTCCATTTGTAATAACATGGATGGAGCTAGAGAGTACTATGCTAAGTGAAATAAATCAGAGAAAGATAGATACATGTTTTCACTCCTATGTGGAAGTTGAGTGACTTAACAGAAGACCATGGGGAAGGAAGGAAAAAAAAATAGTCAAAAACAGAGAGGGAGGACAACCATAAGAGACTCTTAAATACAGAGAACTGAGGGAGTGGGGGATGGGGAAAATGGGCAACGGGCATTGAGGGGGGCACTTGTTGGGACGAGCATTGGGTGTTGTATGTAAGTGATGAATCACAGGAACCTACTCCTGAAGCCAAGAGCATACTGTATACACTGCATGTTAGCTAACTTGACAATAATTAAAAAAAAAAAAAAAAAAGAAACAAAACAAATGAGCAAAGGCGATAAAACAACAACAAAAAAAAAAAAAAAAAAAAAAAGAGGGAGGTAAACCAAGAGACAGAGTCTTAAATATGGAGAACAAACTGATGGGGGTGGGGGCAGGGGTAAAATAGGTGATAGGGATTAAGGAATGCACTTGTGATGAGCACCAAGTGATGTATGGAAGTGTTGAATCACTATATTTTACACCTGAAACTAATATTACACTAAGTGTTAACTAACTGGAATTTCAATAAAAGCTTAAAAAATAAAAAATCAGAATGGCTTTAGACAAAATAATAGATAATGGATACTAGAGTGAATTGATTAATTAATTACTTTTTGAGGTATCTCAACATCTGCCCTTTCCTGTCCATCCTCATTGTAACTGCCCTAGCCTACACAGCCATCTTCTCTTTCCTAGACAACTATAGTTAACCCATATTTCTAAAGGAAAGTATATGGCTTGACACTGTACTACTACTAAAATAAAAGAAATAAAAAAATAAAAACACCTTGGACATGCTGAAGAATACACAGCATGAGCTTTAGTGTAAGAATCACTTGGATATATAACCATATCCACATATTCCTCTCTCCTTCACTCTCAAATGGGGACAAAAATGCCAACATTATGGAACTGTTATACTGATTGTATGAAATAATATACATAGCTTTTTCAGTTAATAGTAATCATCATTATTTCATCACACCTGTACAAAGATATAATTATTATTATTAATTATGAATATAAATTGTGTTGATGATTAGAGAGCCCTGCAACAGAGATATAATTATGTATAGCCACACACTGACAGGATAGAGACCAGTTTTTTCTCAGATACTATATTCTGTTCTGAAGACACGGACTCTAAGTTATTATTCCCTCCCCCTCCCATATCTTATAACTAGAAATTAAGTCCTTTGTTGATCTGAATTTACAGGAATCACTATAGCAGAGTGGTGTGAAACACACTACGCAGTTTTTATTAAATCCAAAATGGATGCGATGGGGAGAAAAGTTGTTACTAACACTTTCAGAAAAGCAATGGTATCTTCAAGTTCCATAAATTCCATTTCAAAAAGTGTTCTGAAATTCTCATCCAAATTACAATAGTGTCCTGTGTTCTCTACCCTCAGTGTCTCATCACTCAACCTCTCCCCTAGACTGCCCAGAGTGATGAATCTAGAACACTTGCTATGTCACTCTTTGCTCAAGGATGTTCTGTGGCTTTGAAATAGTTACAGTATTGGATTCCATCTGGGCTGCCATAAGTGACCGATTGGTCATGACTTCCTAGAGTGTGTATGGTCATGTACTCCAGGGATATGTCTGAGCTCAGTGAAAGGCCTTAAATTCAGTTTTGATGTCTTCCATGAATGTATGGGCAGGGGAGAATGGTGAAATGTAGATGTCTAGTATTTCCCATGTTGAGATAAAGTCCAAACTCTTTGGTACATTATTTATAAAGGATCTCTCCAAAGTTTACTTCCAAGACCATTATCTTTTATCATCACTTCAATATCTCCTTACATTATCTGTAATGTCCTTCCTGAACTTCACTAATTAGAAAATATCTAACCACTCTTCCAATCCCAGCTTAACAAATATCCTCTGTAGACTTTCACAAACCATCCCATGTCCAAATACCATTCATACTCCTGGAAACATTGCTTTGGTTTCTGTGTTCACAGAGTACTTTATTATTTATTCTATTATAGTTAACTGTTATACATTTGAACCTGTAACCAAATTCACACTCTGATAAGTACCATGTTCAGGAACTTTAGCTCAGAATATTGTATATGCTAAAGAAATATTACTGAGTAAAGGGATTTGTAAGAAAACAATAAAAGCCAAATTTCTTAATAAACATTCATAGAGTAAGCGGATAAGAGAAAGAAGAAACGTTTACTCCTACTTTGCTGTATTCTAGTTTTCACATCTATATACCAGCTGGAGAGGTTAAGAGCTCACTATCTTGGGCCGATTTAGAAACATCACAGATTTGATATATGTCCCTCAAGAGAGGAACATTAGATGACAAACCAGATGATACAAAATAGGGAAATAATATCAGCATTTCAAAGTAATTATTCTGAAGCTATAACTATAATTTACTACATTACATTTTATACTATTCTTCTAAATGTTATCCCCTTCTAATATTTATGAAATAATTGAGACTTCCTATTCCAAAAGTAGTTATTCTCTGGGGCACCTGGCTAGCTTAGTCAATGGAGCATGTAGCTTAATCTCAGGGTTGTGCGTTCAAACCCTGTGTACAGATTAGTTAGAAACAAATTCTTTTTTTAAAAAAGACCCAAACAAAACAAAACAAAAAACAAAAAGTAGTTATCCTCTGGCAAAAGTCAGAAGAATCTAGTCATATCTACAATTGGGATAACTTGACAATTAGGATAATAATGGCAAAACCCATGACTATACAAGCCAATCAGTAATGTTCAAGTTTATGGCCAAGTTTCTACCAAGCCCATTCAAATGGTATGGTTTACTCAGTAGAGTGGAAAACACCAGAATGACAATCAGAAGACGTGGGTTCTAATTCTTCCTCTGCTATTAGTTAGCTAATGGATTTATAAAAATGACCACTTAATCTTTCTTAGCCACAGTGATTACATCAGTAAAATAATGGGAGTAGCCTAGATTATTGCAAAGATCCCTCCAGCGCTGAATCTTTAAGCACTGTACTTTGGCAGATTGTTGCAAGGTCTCTACATATTAGTCGTTGTCTGTGAGTTGACATACTCAATCTGTATGAGTAACAACTACCCAGAATTAATATGGACGACAATCATCCCCCAAAAACTTTTTAGAAGCCTAAACAGATTCTTCACTTAGTTTAAGTAATTATTCATATTGTTAGGACTGTTTATAGATAATGAACATGTGACAAATTCATTCTCATTCACCTCTAATATCTATCTGTTTTCTTTTACACCCAGGGTAAATACACTTCAGATAATTACAAATCTTCCCTTTTTGTTCTTCAAATCCTCACAATTACAGTAATTCTTCTATATCTTCTTATTCAGAGTCCTTTTTAAATTCCAATAAATAAGTTAAATCAACTGTTTCATCTGGAAGTAGAAAAACAGCACAAAATGGATTTTTACACGTGGATTAAATAACACAAACATTTTCATTTGCCAGATCAGTTTCTTTCCTCGTCAGTGTCAAGGCAATAGGAAAAAAAAAGAAAAAAGAAAAAGAAAAAAAACAAAAAACAAAAAAACAAGACCAAGAATGTTTTCAAAGGATAGTTCTCCCCCAAATGAGGCATTATACAGATGTTCTACAGGGCATTTGAGTACACCAAACCCAGTTCACGAAGAGGTGAGATTGGGATTTTAGTGGTTTTAGTCCTTTACTATTAATGAGAATTTAAAATGTGTGTCTCATGCAAATAGAAGGGATTAAAGAATACTAAACTAACTGGCAACAGAAAAATAAGAGTAAACCCAAACAGTTTCCAATGTAAGATTATAGCATGAAAAGAAAAATCTTAAATGAGTGTTTTCTTTGGTGTTCTGTTGGCAAATGGTTTTCATGGATAGCCTCACATACAGGTCATTGCTTCCTTTAATTAGTAACTTTTGTTTAAACGTAAAAAAATTTCAAAGTTATTTTTAAAACCGATTACAACTGCCTAGTCCATTAACAAATTGTCATATTAACACTGGCTACATTGTACTGCTTATCTTTAAAGGTTACTCGATTCATTTTCATAGATTTTAATTAACTTTTCTTTTCCCATTAGGGTTGATCATGAAACAGTGACAGAGGCATTTTGTCTTTTTTCTTTTTTTTTGGCTTCTAGATCTACAGCATTTTGACTGAAAAATAGGACAGAAAATGCAAAAGATGTGGATGGTGGTGACTTGCAGCTATATTCAAAGAATCCATGCTCTGTGACCTCAACCAGCACACTGACTCAATCAATTTCATGTTGCCACCATACTTCTGGAAGTCTCTTTATAACTCTTATTTCCACCAGCAGCTTCTCTTATTTGCATTAGCTGGGAACTGTACATATAATCATAACTGACAAGCTAGAGGGAAGTTTAGGCTTATAAAAGAGAAAGGAAGGGAAAATGCTCATTGTTTAGATTCCCTAAAGTAGAAACTGTATCTTTGGGAAACAGAATGTCCTATACTTGCAATCTAATCCATAAGGTTTAGGCAAGTGTACAAGTTTGTAACAGACTCAAGGGTTCTACTCCAAACAATGACCTCTTTTCCCAGCACTTTCATATGTGAATATATGTGGAAACCATGTATGTGGCTCTTGGACACTATGTTATTATATATATGTGTGTATATATATGTTTACACACACATATATATACACAAATACATGTGTATATGTACGTGTGTGTGTATATACATACATGATCTCTGTTCAAATGCCATCTTATCAGAGAGGACTTTTCTGATCTAAAAAGATCTAAAACACTACTTACACTCTTCTCTGTTATCATCACTTCCTGTACTCTTACCTTACTTTGATACTGATATATATATATTTATCAATATCAAAGGCTATATCTAAATACAAACAGATGTGGTTCATTTTCAAAATAAACAGGTGCTCTAAAGAAAATAACTGTATACTAAGAAAAGATTAATAAATATGACCAGTTACAGGGTAACCGAAATAACAGAAAACTAGAGAAAGAAGAGAAAGAGATAGAGTGAGAAACAATAGCAAAAGACACATCGGAAGGATTGCTATTCCTATAGCATTTCCCCCTTCTCCCAAAGTAGATCTCATTTTTAAGTCCTGTCCTCACATATGCAACCCTTCCTTCAACACTTCCACTGGCTCTCTCTGCACTCTATTAAAGCTCTCCTTCCTACAGTCTCAGCTCCAGTCCTACTTGCTTCTCTATGCCATTAACTCTACCTCAGGTTCTTCGCCAGGAAGGATCCTTCCGCCTAGAACAAACTTTCCATTCAATCCTTCACTTCATTTAGGTCTCTGCTCATATTGGAAAGGACTTCCCTGATCTAAAATCATCTAAAACAGTACACACATCTGTCCCTTCCAACTCACACTGCTTTAATTTCTTCTAGTCCTTTTTGACATACAGAATTTACCTTTCCATCTTTTAACTGTTTATGATCTTTTCCCTTCACCCTCCATGAGAATGTAAGCGTCATGAAAACACAGTTTTGTTTGTTCAGGTCACTAGGTATCTCAGGCATCTAGAGCAGTGCCAGGCACAAAGAGGGTACTCAGTAAATACTGGATAAATTAATGACTCTAATTCTAGCCTTCTTACTAATGTAAAATTGAACTTTATACACCAGAAACTACATCTCATTTCATAACCTCATTTTCCTCCAACACCAACTTAATGCTGCTCAAAATACCTTACTCGACTTCCCGATGCATTCACACTATAATCTACATTCCCTTTAAGAGCTCTACTTAATTTTCCGGTCTTATTTTTCACCATCCCTTTTCATATTCTAAATTCTACTCATATTAAACTCTTGGTATATGGGGTGCCTGGGTGGCTCAGTTGGCTGAGCGTCCGACTTCGGCTCAGGTCATGATCTCAGAGTCCTTGAGTTTCGAGCCCCACATCGGGCTCTGTGCTGACAGCTCAGAGCCTGGAGCCTGCTTCAGATTCTGTGTCTCCCTCTCTCTCTGCCCCTCCCAGCTCATTCTCTCTCTCTCTCTCTCTCTCTCTCTCTCTCTCTCTCTGTCAAAAATAAACAAACATTAAAAAAATTAAAAAAAACTCTTTGCATATCTACAGTATAGTGTGCTCCCTTCAACTTCTATGTCCAAGTTTGTTTTTTTCTGCCTAGAGTGCCCTATCTACCCCTTTTACCCAGTCTAGCTCTTACTTGTCCATCTGGGCTTAGATTCCCTTTGTGACTGCTCTTATCGTCACTACCCTGTGCTTGGCTTAACATACCACTTTCACACTATTTTAAAAAAACATTAATGATCTCCTTATTTATCTGCCCTGCCTCCTCTTTGGGGACTATAAAGTGTCTCTGTGCACTTATTCAACATAGAACCTGAGCCCAGTCAACACTTACTGAACTGACTAGTGAATGTATAAATTTGTATCAAAAACTAAAGTATTCTGGTTTTTGAGACTTGAGAGCTTGCTGAACCATGACCTGAGAATATTGGGAGACATATGATGATACTGCAAAGACTAAGATCACAAATTTCCACATTAGAGCCTTCATTTTCAATAAGATACATAATCAAATATTTGTTATATGTAATGTCAAATATACAGCTGAGATATTTTAAACTTGGTAAAGCATTTGGAGAAGTAAATATTATGTAATTGGGAAGGGCTAAGCATGAGTCATTTTTTTTTTTCAAAATGTAACCTTGGTTAATATTTCAAGATTGGCCTATAAACTGAAACTCCTTGCCTGTAACTGACTTTAAACCTTTTAAAACCAAAATGTTAAATCGTGTATCTTGAACTTCATAGCATAAATAATACAAATCTGTTTAAGTGAACTTAGAGATTCCACTATGATAGTACCCCTCAATCATCCCCCTTCTCCCATCAGTAGGGTGAGCATTTGGGTGTCCATTTTCCCACATGGAGATGGATTTGCACTTTGCTTCATCAGGTCTCCCTTGGGCCAAGAACACATTTTAGACATAATTATGGGGGCAGTCTGTGGCAGTGGAAAACCAAAGTTAACTGAACCACATGGAAATAAAACCCATGTCATTGGTGTCATTACCAGTACACTCTAACCAACAGAGTTAACCTCAATGTAAACACCAGGCGAAAATAGCACGACACTCCATCCTTTGGAGAAATCAGTCCCTTTGGAAAGAATGCAATAAGAAGGAAACACCTGGACTCATATTTTATGGACCAAAAGAGGGCACAATTACTGACTTTTTAAAAGTTGTACATGTATGTAAAAAAAGTAAAAGAGTTGGAAAAAGTTTACAGTGAACAGTAAGTTTCATGACCTATATAAAGAAAAAGGATTGTGAAGAAGGAATTAGTGAAGGTAAAATAAAAACTTTCATTTTTTTATTCTTAAATAATCTAACAGATAATGGTTTGTTCAAAATAATAATAGCAACAATGTATTATGTATGCTTATGTATGTACTTATGTGCATATGTATATACATGCACATATATCTATGCTTATATGTGCTTACATATAAGTGAAATGAATGACAATAATGATATAAAAGATGAAAAGGAGGAAAATTAGGATTATTTTGTAATTTATAAGGCACTTATACTACCAGTGAAGTGGTACAGTGTTATTTGAAAGCAGACTTGTATTCGTTCTGAATATATATTACAAACTCTAGGGCAAACACTACATAAAAGAAAAAATACATAACTAATATACTAAGAAAGAGAGACAATGCAATCATATAAAATACTAAAACCTAAAAAAGGGAGAAAAAGAGTGGAAGAAAAAATAGGAACAATGAACAGGAGCAACAAATAGAAAACAGTAACAATATCATAGATATTAACCCAATCATATCAAAATCACTTTGAATATCAGTGGTCTAAATGCAGAGAGAGATTTTTAGAGTACATCAAAAAACAGTGACCCAACTATATGTTATTTACAAAGAATACACTTTAAATATAAAGATATATATAGATTATAAGTAAATGAATGGAGAAAATAAACCATGCTACCAGTAATTAAAAGGCCCAGGAATAGCTATATTAATTTCAGACAGAGCAGACTTCAAAGCAAGGACAGTAATTAGAAATAAAGAAGGGAAGTATATAATGATGATGGGATCAAGTTTCCAAGAAGACATAGCAATCATTAACATGTATGTACCTAACAACAGAGCATCAAATTACATGAGACAGAACTGTAGAACTACAAAGATAAATAGATGCACCCACTATAATAGCTGGAGACTTCAAAAACCCTCTATCAAAAATGGACAGATTCAGTGGCAGAAAATCAGTAAGAATGGACTTGAAATCAACACCATTAATGAACTGGATATAGTTGACATCAATAGACTACTTCATCCAACAACAGCAGAACACATAATCTTCTCAAGCTCACATAGAACACTCACCAGGATAGACCACATTCTGGGCCATAAATGATATCTTAACAAATTTAAAAGATTAGAACATACAATGTCTGTCCTCAGACCATAATGGGAATTAAACTAGAAATCAGTAGTAGAAAGCTAACTTGAAAATCCCCAATATGTGGATATAAAACAACATACTTCTAAATAACACATGGAACAAAGGAAAAATATGAAGAGAAATTAGGAAATATTTTGAATTAAATAAAAGTAGCACTTACCAAAATTTCTGGGATGCTGTGAAAGCACTGCTTACAGGAAAATTTATAGTATTGAATGCATATATTAGCAAAGGAGGATCAAAAAAATCAGTAATTTAACTTTCTACCTTAGAAAACTAGAAAAAGAGAAGCAAATTAAACTCGAAGTAAGCATAAGAAAAGAAATAATAAGAAATAGATCAGATACCAATGAAATTGAAAACAGGGAATCAATAGAGAAAAAAAAAATCAATGAAACCAAAAGCTGGTTCTCAATAAAGATCAATAAAATTGAAAAGCTTCTAGACAGGTTAACTAAGAAAAATAGACAGGGCACAAATTACTAACATTGGAAATGAAAGAGGAGGCATCACTATTTCCATCACTTTTACCCCACAGAAATAAAAAGGATAAAGAAATACTGTAAGTAGCTCTATGCCCCCTAATTTGAGAACCTATAGGTGAAACGGACCAGTTCCTTAAGAAAGAAAATCTACCCAAACTCACAAAAGAATAGATAATATAAATAAGTCTAGACCTTTAAAAGAAATTCAATGGATAATAATAAACCCCACCCCCAGAACATAAAGCACCAGGCCCAGATGAGTTCACAGGTGAATTTAATTATAAGGAAGAAATTATACCAACTTTATATAATCTCTTTCAGAGGATAAAAGCAGAGGGAGTACTTCGTAACTCATGAGACCATAAAATTCTAATACTGAGAGTAGCAAATAATTACAAGAAAACTACAGATCAATATCTTATGAACACAGACGCAAAAACTTACAACAAAATATTCAGAAAATGAATCCAATAATGTATAAAAAGAATCTTATACCACAACCAAGTGAGATTCATACCAGGTATGTATGGCTGGTTTAACATTTAAAAATCAACTAATGTAAGCCATCACATCAGCAGACTAAAACAGAAAAATAACATGATCACATCAATAGATAACAAAAAGCACTTGACAAAATCTAATACCTGTTCATGAAAAAATTCTGAGAAAAACAGGAATAGAGTGGATTTTTTTTTCTCAACCTGATACAAAAAAATTTATAGCTAATGTCATCCGTACTGGTGAGAAACTTGAAGCTTTCCCACTTAGGATGTCCCCTCTCACCATTCCTTTTCTTTCTTTTTTTTTTCTTAATGTTTATTTATTTATTTTGAGAGAGATAGAGGGAGAGAGAGAGTGAGAGAGAGCGAGTGAAAACACACAAGCAAGGGAGAGGCAAACAGAGGGGAGAGAGAGAGAGAATCCCAAGCAGGTTCCACAGTTATCTCAGAGCCCATCATGGGGCTCAATCCCACGAACTGTGAGATCATGATTTAAGCTGAAATCAAGAGTCGGATGCTTAACTGACTAAGCCACCCAGACACCATCACCATTACTTTTCTATATCATTTTGGATCTTTGCTAATGCAAGCAGACAAGAAAAAGAAAAGTTATGCAGATTGGGGAAGGAAGAAGTAAAAAAAACCCAACAAACTGTCTTTATTAATAGATGACAAGATCACATATGTAGAAAATCTGAAAGAATATACAAGAAAAACAATATCTATCTATATATCTATCTATCTATATCTATATCTATATCTATATCTATATCTATATCTATATCTATATCTCTCCAGGAACTAATAAATAACTATAGGCAAGGTTGCAAGGATACAAGGTTATTATACAAAGATCAACTGCTTTCCTATATACCATCAATGAACAAATTGAATTTGAAATTTAAAACATAATACTATTTACATTAGCATCCCCCAAATGAAATACTAAGGTATAAATTTAATGAAAAATATACAAGATCAATTTGAGGAAAATGATAAAACTCTGATGAACAAAATCAAAGAAAAACTAGATCAATGGAGAAATATTACATGTTCACAGATAGAAAGGTTCAAATTGTCAAGATGTCAGTTCTTCCCAACTTTATCTATAGATTCAGTGAAATCCCAGTTAAATCCCAGCAACAGTATTTATTTTATGGACACTGACAAACTGATTCTACAGTTCCTATGAAGAAGCAAAAGATCCAGAATAGTCAACACAATATTGAAGGAGAACAAAGTCAGAAGACTGATGCTTCCTGACTTCAAGACTTACTATAAAGCTAAAGTAATCAGGGCAGTGTGTTATTGGTGCAAGATTAGATCCATAAAATCTTAAACTGAGAAATAACCCACATAAATATAGTCAACTCGTCTTTGATAAGGGAGAAAAGACAATAATGGAACAAAGATAGTCTCTTCAGCAAATGGCACTTCAACAACTGGAATTTTTACACGCAAAAGGTGTATCTAAACACAGACCTCACATCCTTCACAAAAGTGAACTCAAAACGGATCATGGACCTACATGTAAAATAAAACACTATAAAATTCCTAGAAGATAACATATAGGAGAAAATCCAGATGACCTTGGATACAATGATTTTTTTTTAGATACAATACCAAAGACATGACTCATGAAATTAAAAATTGATATGATGGACTTTATTAAAATTAAAAACTTCTCTGTGACAGACAACATCAAGAGAATCAGAAGACAAGCACAGACCGGGAGAAAATATCTGCAAAAGATATCTGACAGAGGACTGTTACGTGAAATATATAAAGAACTCTTAAAACTCACAATGAGAAAACAAACATGATTTAGAAATGGGCCAAAGACCTTAAAAGATATCTCACCAAAGAAGATATAGAGCATATGGAAAGATACTTCATATAATATGCCATCAAGGAAACACAAATAAAAACAATGATGTGATATTCCAACGCATATCTACTTGAACAACCAAAATCTGGAATACTGACAACAGCAAATGCTGGAAAGGATGTGGAGCCATAGGAATGGTAATGAATTGCTGGTGGGAATGCAAAATGGTACAGCAGCTTTTGACGACAGTTCGGCAGTTTCTTACAAAACTAAACAAACTCTTAACACGTAGTTCAACGATAGTGCTCCTTGGTATTGACCCCAAAAAAAGATGAAAAGTTATGTCCACACAAAAATATGCACATGGATGTTTATAGCAGCTTTATTCATTATTGTCAAAACTTGGAAGTAACCAAGATGCCCTTCAGTAGGTGAATTGATTAACTGTGGTCCATCCAGACAATGAAATATTACTCAGGACTGAAAAGAAATGAGCTATCAAGCCACAGAAAGACATAGAAGAACCGTAAATGCATATTACCAAAGTAAAAAAAAAAAAAAAGCCAATCTAAAAAGGTTACATACTGCATGATTTAGACCATATGACATTCTGAAAAAGGTAAAAACTACGGAAACTGTGAAAAGATCAACGGTGCCAGCGGACTGTGGGTGGAGAGGGAAAAAAAGGCAGAGCACAGAGGATTTTTAAGGCACTGAAAATACTCTGTATGGTATTATAGTAATTGATACGTGTTATTATAAACTTGTCGAAATTCACAGAATGTACAATACCAAGGGTGAACCCTAATATAAAATATGGGTTTTGCGTGATTATGATGTGTCAATGTAGGTTCATCATATGTAAAAATGTACCACTCTGTTAAGGGAGGTTGATAATGCAGGAGGCTTGTGTGGGGGCAGAAGGAATACAGGAAATCTCTGTACCTTTGTATCAATTTTGCTGTGAATTGAAACTGCCCTAACATATTTTCAAAAGTAACCTTCATTCCCCAATACTCAAATATTGACTCCCCATCTCTTAGGTAACCACAAGCCAACTTCTATTACCACTTTCTAAATTTCATTTCCAACTCATTGTATTAGCATGTTCGTATGTGATGTGTGTGTATATGTGCAGTCCTCTCTTTTTTTTTTTAACAAATGTTGCAAGTATATATATACTTTTTAAATGTGTTTTTTTAATGTGTAAATCTTTGATCCACTTGGCATTAATTTCATTGAAAAAACTGTGGTATGGATCATAATCTTTTTATTTTTTTTAAAGATAAATGGCTAGTTGACTTAAAACCGTTTATAAAATTACCGAAATTTTACCTACTTGTTTGAAATGAAATCTTTTTGGGAACTAAACTCTGTATATATTTGAGCATATATCCAGGAACACTGCTGTTCCTATAATCTGTTTGCATGGTCATTTACTACTACCATTAATTTAATGTTGATTTGTGTTTTAATAACTCAGAAGTGGTATAAGAATCTAACAACGAATTATGTGGTAGGTGACATAGAATGGTAGATGCGGCATTGTGTTATGAATACCATAAACTATAATTCACGGGGTACTTTAATCAACCCTGAATCTCAGTATTTACATGGAAAATAGGGAAAAAACCTTTGGTTTAACAATCAAGTAAAAAGCATGAACACATTATTGCTATATGCATGGGAAAGCACATATTTTCATTGATTCCTAGTGGGAATATAAATTGGTATAACCCTATGGAAAGAAATTATACAAATACTACCAAAATGATCAGTCCACATACCATTTGACTTAACAATTCTACTTTTGGAAATTTATTCAACAGCTATACTTTTACTTGTGCAAATGACATATGTATGTTTTTAATCATTGCAGTGTTACAGCAAAAGCTGAGACTATATTAAATTCATATCAGCAGGGAAACTTGGAAAAGAAGTATATTCACACAGTGGAATTTCTACACAGTTGCTAAAAAAGAATGAAGAAATTCATCATACATTGATACAGAAATATCTTCAAAGCACGCTAAGTGAAAAGCATGATGTTGAACAGTCTGCAGCATGTCAGCTAAGTAAAAATTAAAAAATAATATATATTTTATTTGCTTATATATGCATAAGTTGTTCTTGGAAGAATACATAACAAAATGGGGTGTGCAAATGTGTAGCAAAGAAACAGAACTGATGGTTAAGATTTCTAAAATATATCTTCTAATGTATCATTTTAGTCTTAAACCTTGGAATCAATGGTAAAGTATTGAAAACCTATTATATTATAAGAATCATATGAAATTTTCACTTTTGTTATTAAATTTATTCAATTCATCTTTATTAAATATTAAAAGACTAAAGAGAAAATATTAACAACTTTACATTGCCATGCATTATTGAGGGGGAAAAAAAGAGAGAAATACCTACCTACCAGCACTAAGCAACAACAACAAAAAAAAGTGAATAATTTTTATCTAAAGTAAATTTAGCTTGGAATGAGAAAGAAAGTCCATTCCATTATAAATTAAGGCAAAGTAAGTCAACAGTGAAATCTAGTGAAAAGTGCCTCAATATAATATATGGATAATTCAATTTAACACTAATGTCATAGCATCTTAGATTATGGTTCTTTTAAAGTGTAAACATTTTAATATAAGAAAAATCAGTAAATACTGCTCTTAAAAACTTAGATATAAAAGTACCTGCTATGGGGTGCCTGGGTGGTTCACTCTGTTAAGTGTCTGACTCTTGGTTTTGACTCATGTCATGATCTCCCAGTTGGTGGGATCAAGACGGTGCTGTCCATGCAGACCCTGCTTGGAATTCTCTCTCTCTCTATGTCCCTCCCGTGCTCTCTCTCTCCCCCCACTCACAAAATATATAAACATTAAAACAAATGAAAGTAACTGCTAGCATGATATTGGCTATGATCTTGCTGTTTTATGTGGCGTAAGCCACAAAAGTATAGTCTGAATTTTAACTACTTTGAAACAATGGTAATCATTTCTTGTCCAATATGCTTGATGGACTTCACAGTTGTTTTACTGGTTTTGATAAAGTTATGATAAAGTCATCTCACAAATCCCAAAATGACTTGGTAAAAGAAGTGTAAGATTAAACAAAGAAAATACAGAGTTATGTAGACATACACAACGAAAGAATGAAAAGGAAGAATGTTAAATTCTAAGATTGGGAACAGCATGAACAAACAGAATAATCATATTAATTTGATCATGTACTTCTCTTGTTATGTATAGCGTCCTTGGTGATTACCACATTAGATCTTACTAGATCAGAACATTATGATTCTTAGCTACTTAAAAAGTGCCATGAATTTTCATTTGAGATATAACCAGAATTTCAATTCCAAAAACACCAAAAGGTAATCATATTCTTTGAGTCTGTGACTTACTTAATAATACTCTACCTTGAAAACTGAAAGCAAAATGGTGTATCAAAACTAGCCTGAAGAGGAAAAATGGACCTAGCAGAATTCAGATACCTGAAGAATAGTCACGAAAATAAAATAACACATCCAGAGTTACTGTTGGCGACACTGAATTCAACTGAAATCAGGAAAGCTTAATAGATCCAATTACATTTTGAAAGTAATTTCTAAAATCCCTAAATATCAGGGAAATCAGAAATGCTGTTCTTAAAGTCTCAGAAATAAAAATAGCTGCTAGGTAATGATGGCTGTGATCTTATGTGTAGCACAAACTACTACATAGAGTAACTGCTGTTTGCTTCAAAACTATTCTGAAACAAAAGGAAGCACTTAAAAAAACATTTTCCAAAATCATTATCCAAATGACCTTTTACAAGAGATGATCTGTCTTGCTCTCTATGCATGTGTGTGTATATGTACATATGTAATGTATAACATATTTCTAAACAGCTTCATTGTATTTTGATTACTATGAATTAAGATAGCATAGGGACCCAGGGAAAGGACTAGAATAGAACACTGAGTAGAAGACGGCAAAAGGACCTTTCGGGAAACAGAGTTCTTTATGATGGGAAAGTTGAGATACAACATTTGCAAATGCAAATGTGCCTCTTTATCATCATCACAAGTACAAAGGAAACCATTTGGTTATTTCCATAACAAGCTAATCTCACTTAAGAAAAAGTGATTACAGAAAATATTTTATACATAATTTTTCATAATAAAATAATCTCTTTCATATTTAACAAGATAAGGTTTCTAAATGACAGGGGGAAAGAGTTATAGATAAAGGGAAAGAGATATAAGAATTAATGAGTAAGATACACAAAAGATAAATAAAATGGGAAGAAAAAAATTGAGGTGGTTAAAAATGTTAAAAAAAAAGGACAACTAATAAAATGACTTACTCAGAAATAGTCTAGTTTATTTTGTTCTATATAATTCTATTACTGTTACATAACCTCCAATACAGTGCTGAAGCCAATGGACATTTCTATTCCTATCTTATCTGGGGTCTCTGCAGCATCTGACCGTCTGACCACATTCCCATCCTGGAGACTCACCCTTTCTTTGGCTCATGTGACACAGATCTCCAGAGGTCCTTCCCAAGCCTTTTGTCACTCACTCTCAGTAGATTTTGAGAATTCCCCTTTCCATGGCTAAACCTTACTTATTACTATTTAATCGTTCTGTCCTTAAACTCCTCAGGTTAATATCCAGGGCCTCTGCAGATCTGGTTCAACAATGTGAGTAGCCTAATTTCACCTCCCATGACCCACCTCCAACCATCCAGGTAGGTTGCTCCATGAGATCTTGTTTTCATAATGCTGCTCCTTGTCTTCTGAATGCCTTCCTTTGCATGGTAACTACAACTTAACCTTTAAAACTCTGGTATAGTGTCATCTCTTCTAAGAATTTTCTCATAAATCCCTAGTATAAGGTTACTTTTCTCTGTGCTTCCACAGATATCTGTTCATGTAATAGTACACATCACAACTTAAAAATCACTAATTTACGTGTCTGCTTTCCTACTAGACGATACATTCCTTGAGGTCAGACCACATCTTTTTTTTTTTTTTAACTTTTTTACTAAGAAGTATAAAGTGCACATAGAAAAGGCTATCAAAAAGTTCAAGGAATTATCACCATGTGTACACCTGCTGTAACCAGTCCCAGAAAGGTCATATATCTTATTGAACTTGCATCCTCTGTGATTAGTGGATAATAAATAATAAATATATGATAAATAGTAATAAAGGACATTAATCAGGTTTGGAGTATATCAATCATTGCAAGAAATCATCCTGTGTTATGATCCAAAAATCAGATTTTAGATACAAAGATCACGTATCACTTATTAACGGGCAACCTCTCCAGTCACATAAACTAGCAATAGCATAGAGCTGAAATTTGCAATTCAAAAAATATGAAGTTACACAATCACCTTGCCAGGAACCCCAAAATACAGAGAGCTTGGCATCAAAATCCAGGGGAAGATCAGGGTCCATCAAATATCACTTTTGTCAACACATGGTATTCTGGGTGAGCCAGTTACGGGGTCAGTCACAGAAGATCTCTAAGAGTAAAACCCAGGGATATGCAATCAGCCTCAGCTGCTAAACAGCTTGGGTTCTTAGCACTGAACATGTTGAAAGGCTTGATGAAAATGGACCGGCTACCCATCTGCCCCCTGGTGAGTGGATGTGGGAAAGGAGGTCAGGAGAAATGTTACAGGGGCACAAAAGCACAACTCCATGAGTCAGGTGCTTAGAAGTGACAGCAGCAGAGGGGTCCACTGGTATACAGGACTGAGAGACAGAGTGTCTCAATTTATGTAAGAACAGTCTGCAGCTTGGGAGGCAAGACAGCACAAGCTTAAATACGGAGAGGCTATGCAGTTGACCTTTGAACAACACAAGGGGTTAGAGGCTCTGACCCCTGCACAGTCCAAACGCCACATAGAACTTCTGACTCCACCAAAACATAAAACCTGTTGACCAGAAGCCTGACAGATAGCATAAATAGTTGATTAACATATATTGTGTATGTTATATGTATTGTGCACTTCATTTTTATAACAAACTAAGCTAGATGATAGAAAATATTGAGAAAATCATAAGGAAGAGAAAATGTATATATAATATGGTACTGATAAAAAAAAAATCCATGTATACAGGGACCCATGCTGTTCAAGGGTCAACTGTATCAGCAATCACAGCAACTGCTATAGCCAAATGGGACTAACTACAAATGTGGTTTGCATAGAATGGGTCTCCTGTGGCCCATGCAATTTTACTCCTGCTGATGAGAACGGTGTCACTACCAGACTGAAATAATTATTTAACACAACGAAAAAATCTGCATCAATTTCAGTATTACATTTTTACTTCCCTGGTAGTTCATTCAGTGAGAGCTATAATATGAAGGAAAGATTCTTAATAGGAATCATCATAGTGACAATGACGATAAGAAAAGCTAAAATTTATGAGTGCTTACTGTGCTCCAGACACTGCACTAAAGGTGTTCATGCCTTTGCCCACTTAATCCTCACCCAATTATGCAAAGACGGTTATTTTCCCCATTTCACAGAGGAGAAAACAGGCGGGAAGAAAAACTCCCCTTCACGACTGGGAATTAGCAAGGCTGGCCCTCTAATCCAAGATGGACTTAGAATCTGCACTTTTCTCTGTTACACTAAATTACCCAAATTCAAATGACTACTTTCTGTGATATAAGTATTTTAAGAGTCAAGTGTTTACATTTCAGTCATGATGACAGCTGCTGATGAGATTCTTAAGAAGCAAAGAGCAGGAGGGTCATGTAAGATGCCCAAGTTTACTTCAGTTCTCCCCACATCAGTCGCGAATGTTTCAAATTCACACGGCTACACATCACAAAGTACTATGTGGACTCTCACTGAGGAAAGAGTGGCAAAGTAAGACTGAATCATTAAGGCTTAACTGTCTGCAGGTTTAAAAAACTAAATTATTATGAACTACTGGTATTTAATTAGAATATCAAAGCTACAAAAACATTTAGAGATGACGTAGTTTAAAAACAAACAGGTGAGGGGCGTCTGGGTGGCTCAATTATTTAAGTGTACAATTTCAGCTCAGGTCATGATCTCACAGGTTGGTTTGAGAGTGTGAGCCCTGCATCAGGGTTCTCTGTTGTCAGTGGTCAGCACAGAGCCCACTTCAGATCCTCAGTCCCCCTCTTTCTCTGCACCTCACCAGTGCACGCGCTCTCTCTCTCTCTCTCTCAAATAAACAAACAAATAAATAAACATTAAGAAAAACAAACAAGAGAAAACTGAAACCCAGGAAGAACAGGACATACTTAATGGCCCTACTGCCTCGTCACTTTTAAGACTACTGTCTTTTAGATTACTTAGTCTAATGATTCCTTCTGCTAATCACAGGGCTGATTGGAAATTACTTTGTCCTCTAAACAAAAACTTCTGGTGCTTGGGCCGGCAATTTTGCAGTCAATAAACTATATTATAATGATAGAAGAACAAATTTTGAACTAAGTAAGCCAGGCTACTTACCATATGGAGGATGCTTTGGCAGGAAATAAACTTAGGTTCCAATTCAACTCGGATTCACTGGGGCAAAATACATACGTGAGTTCCATCTCTTAAAAACCATAAGAGGGTGGGGTGACTGGTAATTACTTGTAGGATTGTTGTGAAAATTAAATAGGAAATGGGGGAAAGCACTTAGTGTGACACACAAACCATGTTTGATCAAAATGCTGTTTTTCTTGCCTAAAAGGAAATGTAGTACATTGGTTAAAGTCTCAGCTCTGCAGTTGGGCTGTATGGGTTCAAATCCCACTTCAGTTAACAGCCATGTGATTTGGGCCAGATAACTGCACCCTCCAGGCTTTAACTTTCTCATCTATAAAATAGGAATGGACTATTTCTAAGGATTTAGTTAGATAAAACATGTAAAGCACTTAGCTTATTACACCCTAAGCCATATTAAATGCTCTTGAGAAAAATCATCTTGATTCCATTTTGTAATATGCAAGAATTTTGAGTATTCAATATTCCTAAAAGATACTATGTCAATACCTGTGCTTCAATTTCTATTCCCATATCTTTTTGTGTGTGTGTGAAGATTTAAAGAACCTGTGATCATCAGGTAATTACATAAGGAAAATTGAGGTCCACACATCTATTCCCAGTATCCAAATTTAAAACAAATCACAATGTGTATTCACTATTCAAGATAACCTCATTATACAACATGAACAATTGAGCTAAGTCTTCTGGCAACAAGGTGACTCTAGCTATGCTAGAAGTCATCTCACTGCACACATTTTGAAATTCTGAATAAAACAAAAACACAGTTGAGTTCATAAGAAAAAAAAAAAAAGAGATGTCCCAGCATGCACAGAGAGTAAAATGACAATCTGAGATGGGCTAACAAGTTGCTGCAACAGACCTTGAGGAGGGGACAGGACTGGGGAGGTCTATCAAACCCACAGATAGGCACTAACAGCTAGTTTTAGGTTTTAGTGCCCATTAGCAGACAGGAAACAAAGTCTTGAGCCCTGCCTAAATGAGGAAGCAAGCGGGAACTGAGATTCTTGCATGAAGTTGGAATCCACTCTAAGGCTATAATATACTTCCCAAACTTCAGCATTCATCATGATCACCTAGAGGGCTGATTAAAACCTAGAACCCTCAATCCACTCCAAAAAGTCTGACTCAGCAGGTCTGGGATTCTGCATCTCTCACAAGCTCCCAGCTCTCACAAGCTGCTGGTCCACAGACCAGACTCTGAATAACTCTGCCCTAAGGGGTGTACCACCAGTGAAAATGATCCTTCATGACCCAGAGAGATGATAAGAAAGCTTATCTCTGACCAGGGCTCCTATGTTTGTATACAACATGTTTGTATACAGATTTGGAATAAAAATGTATACTGTTTGTACATTTTATACATTTGTATACAGGTTTGGGATAAAAACGTGTACTACCCACACAGTATATGAGTGCTACATGTAAGAAATTAGCATTTTCAAATTGGTCTTGGGTTGGGGGATTCTTCTGAAGCATATGAAGAAGTAAACATAAGACTGCTTTGTAGGAAAACTTTCACAAGCCAGATTATGTAAAATTCCCATTTAAATAACTCACAAAGACTAATTACAAAACACATAAGGAAATGTGTCTGTCAAAAAACCCCCCTAAAAAACCCTAGAAGATTGGCACCCCCACAATTTAATAGAATTGGAAAAAACCTATAAATTTCCAATTATTTTAAGACACACACAGGAATAGAAAACATTAAAAAAAAGAACTTGTAGAAATGAAAAATAATAGTCATTACTACTAGCATTTCAATAAATAGGTTTTAGATGAGATACTGGTGGAAAGAAAGCTTTGGTAAACTGGAGAAGCTGTGTAAAGAAATTACATAGAATGCAGCACAAGGGATAGAAAGAGAAGCTACTAATGAGCAGTGAGGTATATTGAGGTTAGGATGAAAAATTCCAACATGTGGCTAACAGGAGTTTTATTAGTTGGCTAAAAAGAGAAGCAATTTTAAAATATATGATGGTTAAAAATCTCTCAGAACTGGGATAATGGGATTAAAGAATCAAGAAGAATAAATAAAAATAAGTTTATGACAAATACAAAAAATAGGGGAGTCTGGGTGGTTCAGTCAGTTAAGCTCTTTTCTGACTCTTGATTTCGGCTCAGGTTATGGTCTCACAGTAGGTTGAGATGGTGCCTTGGGATTCTCTCTCTCTCTCTCTCTCTCTGCCCTTCCCCCACTTGCGTGTGTGCACTCTCTCTCTCTATCAAAATAAACACCTTAAAAAAAAACCCAAAACCAACAAAAAACAAATATAGAAAAGTAGTAAAATTGCAGAATATATTGGCAAAAAACATCTTCCAGGGATGAAAAAGATAAGCCAATTCATTTGTAAAGAAAGTGCAATTTGGCTGACAGGAGATAGATAATAGCAAAACAGAGACTAGAAGATAATAAAGTCTCTTTTAAGGGTTGAGAGAACATAACTGTCAGCCTAGAATTCTCTACTCAAATAGTCATTTAATAATTAAAACAAAAAACAACAACAACAAAAAGCAAACATTTCAAAGAGACTTTACCACTCACTGAAAGAACTACTAAATGATACTTTTCAGTAAGAAAAAAAGTGAGCCAAGGGTGCAGTGGGGGTGGAGAGATTGGGCTATAGGGACAATGATGCACAATGAAAATGGTAAATATGTGGGTAAATCTAAATAAGCATCACAATTACCAACAATAATTAGCTTAAGGTGGTTTAAGAACAACAGGTAACTAGAACTAGATAAATTCTAACATGTGAAATGGGGTGAGTGAAGACAAAGATATTTTAATATCTAAAGAGAGAGACACTAGTCACTGTATGCCTTTAAGGAGACATGTTATGGTTTTGAAAGTATGTACCCAAGTAAAAGAAACAGGATGCAACACTTCAAACATGTAGAAATGAAAAATACAAAGAAAACTGGAATAAGTTATGGATAAATACATAAATAGTAAAAGTATAGATATATCCACCAGAAGGATACAAGGTACTGGTCACAACTAAAGACTATGAAAAGGAAACAGATATGTTTAGGATCCTAACAATACACAACTATTTCATAAAAGAATATGGCAAAATGTTACCATCCACTAAATCTAGGTTACAGTTACAGAATGTCCATCATTTTGATTTTTATACACTATGTGTTAAAATATTTTGTGATGAATTTTTGATTTTAAGAAAGCAAGTAAGTTTAGCTAATCCAACATAGTAAGAAAGACTTAGTTAACTGGAAAGTTAACAATTACCGTGGATTTATTTTCCAAAAGAAGTCAAAGTGGGCTTATCAGGTAGCAGGCTAATGAAAACCAGGTTAAAAAATGTTTTATATATATTCTTTTTCCTCTTGAATTTCTATTTGGTTTTGTCTAAGACTCTCTGATTGTAGAAGAATTTATAATGAAAAAAACATATACCAAAATGTGGTATATTCTAGTGATGGTTGCATCACTGGTGAGAAGTGGAGATGAATGGATAAAAGATGGTATCAGATAGGATTTAAAGTAAATTCTACAGATTAACCAAACTCTTGTAAAACTACTTGAAGGGTGATAGTGCTATTCTAATCAACTTAAAACATACATGTAAGAAAATCAGAAAGACTAAAAACAGGTTGCTTTCTAGTCTTTGAAATTCATTAGTTTTATTATTTCTCAAAAGTCAAGCTCCAGATCTGCTGTATATATCTTTTTTCACTTTGACTTCAAAAGACCCTAACCGTAGCATTTTTCACTCATAACTCAATCCTTCTGCTATTTCCACATAACATCATATGAAAATCATGCTTCTTTTTTTTTTTTTTTAATGACTCATACCTTACAGTATGATGTTTATTAGTTCCACAACAATTCCTGTTACTGACTATTAGGTTATTCCCAAGAGAATGAAGGCTAAAATTAGACCTTTTGGCTTCCACTTTGTTTCCCGGCAGGTATGTGCATGCTTTGACCTTTCCCCCCTCCAGCTGCTCATTTCTTATAAGGCAACGGCATAAGGGCAGAAGTCAGAGAAATGAAATTGCCTTCCTCGCTTTTAAAATTAAAGCTGACAGGTACAACGGGGTAAAAGAAACACATGTACACACGGATGTGGAGATAGACTTCAGAAAGCTGTTTATGGCCTTATTTATGCAGCTAAAAATAGGCACACTTATTGGCAGTGCTTTTTTGTTTGTTCGGTCTTTTGTTTGTTTTTGCCTTTAGACAAAGATGGCATCCTTTCAAAATACTTACTTTTCATTGAAATGGACCTCTAAGCTGTCCTATCCCTTGCCACTATCATTGATTAAGATTTAAAGCATTGTCTGCTTCAGGTTTCATCAGCTCTGGTCTGAAATATAAAATGCTACAACTGACATTCATATTTTATATAACAAAAACAAAATGTATTTGCCAATGTCATGAAGCAGAAGGATAGAAAACTAGAATGTTACAGACTCAGCACACAGGAGGCACTCAACAAACATTTGGTGAACTCAATGATGAACTAGAGCAGAGGTCAACAAACTTTTTCTATAAATGATCAGATAAATATTTTAGGCTTGAAGGCCACAGGTCTCTTCAAACACTCAACTCTGACATTGGAGTGGGAAAAGAGCTTTAGATGATACACAAACAAATCAATGTGGCTGTATTCCAGTAAAACTTTATGAACACTGAAATTTGGATTTCATATAATTTTCATGTGCCACAAAATATTATTCTTCTTTTGATTTTTTTTTTGACCTTTAAAAATGTAAAAACTACTCTTACTCACCAGCCACACAAAAACAGGCAGAGAGCCAGAGGTGGCCTGTGGGTCATTGTTTGTGGACCCCTAAAAGAGAGTTTAGTGATTTCATAAGCCATCTGATCTTATTCTTCAAAATTACAAGTGGAATATACAGGAATAAATTATAGAGCACAGTAAGAAATGTGGATAAAAACCGAAAGCATGAGCAAATTCATTTAAAGTGTATAAACAATTACACATGTATCTTTTTGAGTAGCTTCACAAAAGACTAGTAACCTTTGATTCATGTACCTGTGCAGTGAAAGCAGCACACATCTTAAAAATGCAGATACATTGCTTTGAGTTGAATTTTATAACAATACAAACCTGAGGATACATCTAGGGCAAGAACTCTTACTCTGGGATCTATATATCTATACTTAGAATTAATGGCTAATCTTTGGGGGTTCCTTGATTTTTTTTTTTTATTTCTGAAGTTGTAAATATTTGTTATACATGCATTTTTATGTTGAGTCAGTAGCTTTCATCAGTTTTCAAGGGGTCAGTGGGTTCAAACACCAATGATTTAGCAGATTGCAACTGATTAGCTAATAGGTCCTATTACTATTTCTTTGACTCTTCAATACCCAAAAGCAGTATCATTTAAAAAGGAAATACCTAAAAGCTAGATATTCTCATTAGTATTAAATGAAACGCATATTAAAAAAAAATCATTTCCTTCTAGAAGTGATTTTTTTTTTTTTTACGGTATGAAATTAGCTTTCTCGTTCATATCAAAATCAAATGGGCCTGTATTACTCTTAAAAGCCACAAAATACTACACAGGAACTGTGATAAGCTGAAAAGCCCCCAAAGATATCTGGATTCTATTTCTTAGAACCTGTGAACATGTTACTTTACATGGCAAAAAAGATTCTGTAGATTTTAAGGATCTTGAGGTGAAGCTATTATCCTGGATTATCCAGCTGGGCCTTAAATGTAATCACAACTGTCCTTACGAAGAAAGGAGGAGGCAGAGGGAGATTTGACTACAGGAGAAGAGAAGGCTATGTGACAAAGGAGCAGGGGATGGAATGATGCACTCTGACAATGGAGAAAGGGGCCGTAAGCCAAGCTACGGGCAACCACTACAAGCTGAAAAAGACAAGGAAATGGATTCTCCCCTCAGAGCTTTCAGAAGGTACTAGCTCTGTGGACACCTTAATGCTAACATAGCAAATGATTTCGACTTCTGACTTCCGAAACTGTAAGGGGATAGAGGTGCGTGTGTGTGTGTGTGTGTTTTAATTTTTTTTTTTTTAACATTTCTTTAGTTTTGAGAGAGACAGAGCAAAACAGAGCACAAGTGGAGGAGGGGTAGAAAGAGAGGGAGATACAGAATCTGAAGCAGTCTCCAGGCTCTGAGCTGTCAGCACAGACCCTGATGTGGGGCTCGAACCCATGTACCAAGAGATCATGACCTGAGCCTAAGTTGACTGCTTAACTGACTGAGCCATCCAGGCACCCACCCCCCTCCCCACTTATTTTTTTTTTTTCAACGTTTATTTATTTTGGGACAGAGAGAGACAGAGCATGAACGGGGGAGGGGCAGAGAGAGAGGGAGACACAGAATCGGAAACAGGCTCCAGGCTCTGAGCCACCAGCCCAGAGCCTGACGCGGGGCTCGAACTCACAGACCGCGAGATCGTGACCTGGCTGAAGTCGGACGCTTAACTGACTGCGCCACCCAGACGCCCCCCCCACTTATTTTTTTTTTAATGTTTATTTATTTTTGAGAGAGAGAGACAGACAGACAGAATGTGAACAGGGGAGGTGCAGAGACAGAGGGAGACAAAGAATCCAAAGCAGGCTCCAGGCTGTCAGCATAGATCCTAACACGGGGCTCAAACTCATGGACCGGGAGATCATGACCTGAGCCCAAGTGGGCTGCTTAACTGACTGAGCCACCCAGGCGCCCCTAAAGTTGTGTTGTTTTAAGACACCAAGTTAGTGGTAATTTGTTATAGCAGCAGTAAGAAACTAATACAGGAACTCTTTATTCCTGCCTCCACCAGAAGGTAATAACTGGTCCTGCGCCTTTTCACCTTAATTTTTATTGGGTTTAATCTCCGGTTTCTAGGAAACAAGAATATGGACAATTTGATTTTGAATCTTATGTTTATGTGTTTCACAACTACAGAAATACAAAAACACAACGAAAATAAAAGGGTCTAAAGCCAACCAACTTTTCTCTGCCTAAAGCAAATCTTATAGATGAATTTGTTGAATAACTAATGAAAACTTTCAAATAAGCTATGTCTCCAAATTTATACTGAAAAATACCTAAAAACAAAATAATTTTAGAAATTATCAAAATATAAACAAAATAATTTTAGCATTTATCAGAGTAACACATGCCTTCCCTAAATACCTACTGATCTCAACTATTAGAGTGCAGTCATGAAAACAATATACTCCATCCAAAGACATCCCATTTTACCTTTCCCCCACCACACATATGCATACAAGTTTGAGGTGCAGGGGGAATAGTCAAAACAGATGCCCCCAAATCTATGCATCCAAAACATCATACATTTTATTTGTAGGTAAAACTCTCAAGGCTTTCCTTGGAGCATAAGGACTTTTATATTCCATAAAATCCTGACCAGGTATTTTTAGGCCAATGGACACTTAAAGAAGACGATCACACTTGGGCACATGGAAATTCTGGGGAACTGATAAAAAGAATGCACTCTGATTGCTGGAAGAAGCAATATCTCAGAATAAGGAAGGAAAGAGACATAGGAAATGTTAGAGTGCGGTACAGGAAGAAAGAGTAGTGTTATACACTCAGTTGATGCTGAGGATTATTTTGTTAGAATACAATCACAGGCTGGGAACAACTGCCCCAGGTCATAAATAAGTGCTTGGCATATATATTCTCCTTAAGAAGGTAAGGGAAAACAAGGAACTAGAAGGCCCTTTAGTGAAAGCCTCAGATGCAATTAAAACAACTATTCATGCTTAAGGAAGTAAGCTTCAATCAGCTGAAACATTTACCTATGTACAGCACTCCTAATGCTGCTGGCAGAACTTTGTAGATGCTCAGTTACCATTTGATAGGTAAATTCATGAATGAGTAGTGACTTTCACTTATTGTATATATGTTGATAGTAAGTGCAATAAATTATATATTTATTTAGGTTGTATTTAAGAGAAATATTTAGAAATTATCTAGCTCAGGAGCAGCTTTGGAGAAAGAAGAAAATAAGAGAAATGAAAATACTTAGAAAAATCATTTGAAGTTTATTTTTTAAAAGCCTTAATAAAGTTGAGCCCAGTGCCTGCTCACTCGGATTGTTGGTGTGATACCTAACAGAACTAGAGCAATAACCCCACCAGGCTATAAAATGAAAGTTCCATATCAGAGATTGCATTTGATTTCCCTTAAGGGTTTTTCAAGAAACCTAACACACTTACCTCTCTCGGGCTGTGTGTGTGTTTAAGTCATGTTCAAAATCTCCTCAGCACTGCTCTATTGGAGGTAGTTTATTCTCAGAAGTTAAGCATACCAGTGAGAAAGCCTAGGTTGCAAGGACAGAAAATTCAGAGAGCTTTATACTGCTATAGACCCATCTGTTAGTTTGACAGATCAAACTAACCTCCAAAGGGAACGTTCCATCTGAATAGTAAGTAGATGATTATGAACATGTGCTTGAGGTTTTATTTAGAAACACAGATTAATGCACTTGATATCCTAAATAGTGAATGTTGGTAATAAAGATTTTCCTTTCTCACACTTGGGAGCACTACAGATATCTGTTTATTGGTATTCTCTTGCATTTTCAACATAATATACATTTTCTTTAGCTTGATTGAATGTGTTTAGACACAGTATCAAGTATCAAATTAGGAAAAGCACTTTGCAAAATTGGATACATGCAGTGGAAGCTAGAGAAGAGAGAGGTATTTCAACATATTTAAACCAACTTCAAAATAGGAAGGGACATGGCTTTATTCAATAGGCTCAATTCCTAATATATTATATAGCTGCAATGGATGTCTATTGTTTTTGCCTGTCCAGTATCCATTTTCTCCTTTTCCCTGAAGAGAATGCCCAGATTTTGCTTTGGCAACCACCCTTCCCCACACTCACCATATAATGTTCTAGTAGGGCTGACCCCATTGTCTGATTTTAACTTTGGACAAGTGACTGAAACCTGATCAGTAAGATCTATTGGGAATGGTTTAAGAGTAGCATATATAGTTAGGTAAATCAAAGTGAAAGAGCACCAGTCCCAAGACTTTTACGAGAACTACTGAAAATTAAGCTTTAGCTGGCTATTGCTTGTTAAGATGGTAGGAATGTCAGCCTACAGTTAACTAGGACCATGTTGTCATTACCTAAGAGGCCAGCTGAGAAAAAAAGTTAACATAAAAGGAAGCATTAAATATAAAAAGGCTGGGGCACCTAGTTAGCTCAGCTGGTTAAGAGGCTGACTTGATTTTGGCTCAGGTCATGATCTTGCCATCTTGAGATCGAACCCTGCATGGGGATAGGAGGGAGAGGGGGCTCGGTGCTGGGAATGGAGCCTGCTTGGGATTTCTTCTCTCCCTCTTTCTCTTTGCTCCTCTCTTGCTTGCATTCTCTCTCTCTCTCACTCTCAAAATAAACAAACATTAATAAACACACACACACACACACACACACACACACACACACACAAATAAAAAAACTGACAGACCAATGCAGTAAGATTTTTGGATGGCACGAATGAACTTTCTCGTACCACAGTTAGACTACATTTGTACTGATAGTTCCTACATCAGTAAATAACCTAAGTACCCCAGCTCCTTCTTTTTCTTTTTGTCCTTAGGTCAGTTTTTTATTTTTTAACTAGATTAAATGTCATTTCAACCAAGATTCCTGACTAATTAATACAATAGCTCCTACTATTCACTACTTTCTTTGCAAAGGACTTTGACATTTTATTATTTACCAACAATCAAAAGAATTGGGCTTTGAGTCCCCAGTGAGGCCTTGAGTTCTAATCCTGGGATCAGCAATGTGCCCCATATAGTCTTTGACAAGCTATGTCCTCTGAGGCTGGTTTATCTATTTATATGTATCTTGCAAGGTTGTGTACAAGATTAAACGCACAGTGTGCTCAATGTCCCGCAGACTGGACACTTGGTAAATTGTATTTCCTTTTCCTTTTTGAGAAACTGAAGGGCTTTTATGTATTTTTCTATTTTTTACATTTCATGATGAAATGACTAAAAGGTTCCTCTAAGATAGGGTTCGGAAATTCAAAAGACAAGGTAATCCTTAACACATATATTAGAAATGTGGGGGGTTTCTGTTTTTTGGGTTTTTGTTTTTTAAGGTAGGGACAACCCTGTATTGGGCAACTAAGAAACAAAAATCGGGGCGCCTGGGTGGCTCAGTCCATTGAGCGACTGACTTCGACTCAGGTCATGGTCTCATGGTTTGTGAGCTCAAGCCCTGCGTTGGGCTCTGTGCTGACAGCTTGGAGCCTGAAGCCTGCTTCGGATTCTGTGTCTCCTTCTCTCTCTGCCCCTCCCCCACTCATGCTCTGTCTCTGTCTCAGAAATAAACAAACACAAAAAAAAATTAAAATAAAAAGAAACAAAAATCTAGAAATAGGTAAATAATAAAGGATTTCCTAAAAATTTTTCACGAAAACAAAAGCCTTACTAATGTGCATCATGATGAGGTATATAGTCTAGACAGACCGAGGATTTGCGCAGAAGTTTTTCTATGTGGTTTTATTGTTTGTTGATTCTAATTGGCCTGAGGCTTTTGGTTTATTTTTCTTTTCTTTTCCATCAGGGACTTACTCAATCCAAGTGTCTGTAACTTTGAGTCACATATTCCTGAGATACTATAATTCAAGAAGAACATGAGAATTAGGTATCCTGATAAAAAACATTTTAAATTAGTTTTAGGTAGACAAATCTATTTAAGAGTGAATGTAATGTGTTTTAATCATGTGGTTTGCTATTCACTGTACCAATCATAAAACTCCATAATGAATGTAGCAAACTTATAAATTTCTAAAGCTATGTCAGCTAGCATAAAAATTTAAGATATTTTATTATTCCTTTTATTCTTGAAATCTAGACTAGATGATATGTTCATATAACTATTACCCACCCTAAAAAGAAAAACCAATCTGTAATATTAGACACAGATGAGTCCTGTCTGCTTTAACATTGCTCTAGCAATGGTCAATATAAGCATACCAGTACATCAGTGGTTTAAAAGCTTAGTCTTAAATATTCACACATTTTATTTATTTATTTTTTTTTTAATTTTTTTTTTAATGTTTATTTATTTTTGAGACAGAGAGAGACAGAGCATGAATGGCGGAGGGTCAGAGAGAGAGGGAGACACAGAATCTGAAACAGGCTCCAGGCTCTGAGCTGTCAGCACAGAGCCTGATGCGGGGCTCGAATCCACGAACCGTGAGATCATGACCTGAGCCGAAGTCAGACGCCCAACCGACTGAGCCACCCAGGCGCCCCAAATATTCACACATTTTAATCAACTGTAGTGGTCACTTCTCTTACATTAAGTTTCCAAAAAAAAATTCAGTTCTATAAGCTCAAAGCAATTCATTGTAATTACCTAACCTGTGATTTTGAAGAAATCATAGAATTCTGTAAGCAACTAGAATTGAACACTTGTTATTACCAGGATTAAACAGTATGGCAATGTGTCATGATAGTTAATGTTTAAATTTTCTATAGGCTTTTGAGTTTAAACTTAGATGTAAGATGAATTCATTAGGATAGTAGTGTATGGGTAATCAATTTAACAATTAACATTATGAAAGATTCTTTAGCATATGAAAACAAAACTCTTAAGAAATACCCCAAAATCTACCTTTGTAAAAAAATTGAGTCATATGGCAAAAACACAAGTTACAATAGAGGTTGGCCAGTTACAATAATATACACACTGCTTCTGAATTATATAGATAATAAAGAACTCCAGCATACTAAGCCAATAAACAAATATTTCCATTAAATTCAAATGATTTGTTTTCATGGCAGAATGTAGGCAAGTTTTTATTTTGTAAGGACTGATCAATGTAATGAAAATAAGTTACTCAATCTAGATTCGAAAAAGACAAAGATATAGGTCTATAATATCTAGCATCACAAAAATTTACTGTTAGGGCACAATCTAACACAATGTGAATAGAAGGTAATATTAAGATTACAAGAGACATAACCTTACAGTGTCAAACAACTTTCCATAAGATGTTTTATTTGGAATTCTATTGATTCTTTATGGATCAATGTAAAAGAAAATCTGCAATGCCAACTTACTAAAGGGTAATTTTTTTTTATTTTTATGCCAAGACACTTAAAATTACTCATTCCTTTTTGGGTTTTTTTGTTTTGTTTTGTTTTGTTTTTTAATTTTTTTTTTCAACGTTTATTTATTTTTGGGACAGAGAGAGGCAGAGCATGAACAGGGGAGGGGCAAAGAGAGAGGGAGACACAGAATCGGAAACAGGCTCCAGGCTCTGAGCCATCAGCCCAGAGCCCGACGCGGGGCTCGAACTCACGGACCGCGAGATCGTGACCTGGCTGAAGTCGGACGCTTAACTGACTGCGCCACCCAGGCGCCCCTACTCATTCCTTTTTGATCCAGCAATTCTACTTAAAAGAATAATCATAAACGTATAGAATTACGTGTGTGTAAAGATTATCATTCTCTTGTTACTTATAATAACCCCATTTTCCAGAGGACCTAATATCTGGCGATAGATTAGTTATCACCTCCTCTGAGAATCTGATGAACAGTAAGGATTCTTTACTTCAGAAATACACACCTTTGCCTTATTTCTATAACACAGACGCATGCACTTGCATACACATACACTGGACATAATATAAACACTGCATCGCCATCTACCTTGAAAACTACTAAAGAAGTCGGTAAAAGTTTTAGTGTGCATAGGAATAACTTAAAGGATTATAGAAGGAAGAGAATGTAAAGTTTTCAAAAAAGGGAAAATGCAGCTCATTTGGTACTTAAAATGACTGGTCTAAAGAACTTAGAGTGATGACAGATAAAATACAAATTAGGAACTGCAAAGGTGCTCATGTACTAAGGTCTATTCATGTCTGTTTTTTGTATTTAAAGACAGCATTGCTGATATCATTCTATATATGATTCAGAGGCTGCTAAGATTAATGAGGGAAGCTCTAGAAAGTTGATCTTCGATTTGAGATTCCACCTGTGATCGACAAAGCTTGGAACCATTTGTATTTCTCTTGTTCCATAGAAGTACGAAGTACCGTGTTCACTTATTCATGCAATCTAGTTCAATTCTATAAACATATTCCATAAACATGCCTACTGTGTGCCAGATACACTAAGATGAATAAAACACAGACCATGTATTCCAGGGAGATCACTATTTTAAGAAGCATTCATAAACATTAATTTCCAACAGTAAGAGCGTAACCAGTATGAGGATAAGGATTTTCACTCATTTTACTCAGCGGTATATCCCAAGTACTTAGAACAATCTCAAAATTACTAAAAGAGAGATTCAAAAGTTCATATTCTTAGCCAGTATGCTATTAAACTCTCCGGTATTCGGACTCCTCACCAAACACTCTTCAGGTTAAAGATTGGCTTATTCTAAAATGTATAAAATTATATATCTGAAACATAATAGTAAGTGCATTACACAGTAATAAACACAGAAGAGACAGGAAAACAGCCAGAATAAATACTATGGCCACTATTATTCAGAATTGTTCTTTATAGTTGTCTACGTACATATACCTCTAAATAATATGTTTCATTTTACTGTATTTTGACATCTGATAACTATACCGTATGTGTTCTTTTGTGACTTGCTATTCTCACTTGACTTTCTAATTTTGAGACTGCCATGTTGGTGAGTCGATACACGTAATACATTTACTTAAACTGTTTTCAGTATCCTGTTGTATAAAAATGCCACAGGTTTGTTTGTTTGTTTGTTTGTTTTCTTCTTCTATGGGTGGGCATGTAGTATGCAATTACAAATGGTGAATATTTATGTACATAATCTGGTTCAGGAGCACAAAGAGTTTCTCCTGGGTGTACGGCTAAGACTGGAATTGCTGACTCGTGCGTGGCAAGCATACACTCAACTTTATAAAATAATGCTGAGCTATTTTCCAGTGTTCTTACATCACTTTATAAAGTATGCCTGAAGAACGAATGAAAGTTCTACTGTTGTAGGATGCACCACATTTGTTACTGTGATTTTTTTTAAGTTTGATAACCTTTTTAAAAGAAAAAAAGAAGTCTTCTTTATATGATTTTCCTCCAGAGAGATAATACATGTTGGCACAAGAGGTCTGCTATGTCGGTAGTAATACTTTTCATTATAAAAGTTGTGCCATAAAGTCTTCTATGGGTATTAAGATACAAACATACTCCTCTCTTTCCTGATTAAAGCATCCCTGCTCCTATACCTCAGACAAGCCAAACTTCCCACTATGTGCTCCTATCCACCAGCTGCACAGTAGGGTTTGTGAAGATGGAGATGGGATCTACCTCATTCGCCTCTTTTCTTTGTCTAGCTCACTGGTTCAAATGAAATCCTCAATAAATACTAAAATGGATGATTATGTTTTCCTAGGTAAAATAAATCTGCTCCTTAAGAACGGCCTCCACTCCTGGTGTGAAAAAATCTGCATCCTTAGGTCTAAGTATCAGACTCTAGACCATGTTGAATTTATCAAGGTTAAGAATGACCTACGGAGCCCTCTTGAATCAAGGAGTCCTTCCTGGGGATGCATGTCTAGAACAGGAAGTATTTGTGACACACGTGTCTTCTTTAATATTTGAAACCTCAACAATTTTCATGGCTGGAGATATGCAGGGGTCAGGAGATGAGGCTAGAACTGTGGGTCACTGGGGGTCCAGCACGCTGCATTACTGACTTCAGACTCTGTCCTACGGGAAATGGCAGCCACTGCAAGATTTTTAAGCTTAGGTCAATTATGACTAACTTGGTATTTCAGATAAACTTCTTAGGATGCTTGAAGGAGAAAAACTGATGAGAAACACGGTTTCTTGCTGGAAACCCAAGATGTCAACTTTTACTTTACATTGACTAGATTCTCACAGATGAATGAATCTTTAATATTTTCCTCCTGGGAACACTTTTTGGAGTTTGATACCAGAGATTCCCGAAGGGCATTTCTGGGTGGAAATTTTTAAAGGAGTGAAAATGATGTCTGAGGACATTTATGACTGTTTTAAAAGATCTGAAAGTGGCACTAACATTAATATAGAAGTTCCACGAAGACACAAATAGAAAAGATATGAAAAGTAGTAATTTGTGAAACTTTTCAGTTTTTTATATTTTCTCAGTTGGTGAGTTAAGTTTGGTAGGTATTTTTTTCCAGATTGTATAGAGAAGAAAATAGAACTAAAGCTGTTACTCTCCCTTTATACTAGCCAGTATTTTTTCCTAACTTCTAGTTCAGAGAAGCCGACCTCATAATCTTAGTTATCTTTTATTTCTTTCTCTTTTCTCTATTCCATCTTCTACAAAGTCACTCCCATGATTTATTCTTTCTCTTTTTTATTGCTTATTTCCACAGCTATCACTTTGGTCCATCTCCTGATGCTTGGGTTATAACAAAAGCCTGCAAACAGTGCGTCTACATTTTCTCTCTATTCCAGCATATCCCCAACACAGTCAACATGATAATCTCCAATTTTCCTAACACTGAAATTTCACAACATTCATACGATTTTTTTTTTTTTTTGTCTTCTATAAGAACCACCAGTGGCTTCCCAGAGCCTAGTTTATCAGTCTACCTTTGCCTTAAATTGCTTGGTTCGCCATTGACATGTGACCCTGCTCGCAAGCACCAGCCCTTCAAATTCATAACTCAGTATTTTCTAAGTATCTCCTCTTTTCCTAGAAGCTGATTCTCTCTGATCAATCCCATCATTTGGCTTGCTCATTCCAGCTACCTCTAATGTCTACCTTTCGATAGCCTTAAAGAACTGTTCTGGTTTAATTCTTCCAACTCTGATCACTTACTGAGTCCGTCAATGAAAATTCATTATAATGTTCTCCTTGGAGCCCATACTCAATTATAGATTAGACACTTGCTAATTGAATTTCACTTTGATTTGGACCTAGAATAGATATGACATGTTGAATCCAGCGCACATTATAGTAAGATTTGACATAATCATTGCTTCTGTGCATTCTCTCATCCCTTCACAGAATGTCAGCTCCAAATTAGGCCTTTCCACCCCCTTGACAGAACCCAAACATGACTGTTATTGCACATCTTAACTTGTTAGTCCCGAAGACTACAATTTTAGAGTTTGAAGGCAAGAACAATGTCTGATTGTTACATAAAGAGAATACAATGCTACGCAACAGCAATGACTAACATTAGCTTTTCAATAAATTAATCAATCTATCCATTTACTGAGTTCCCACTATGTGTCAGGCATTGGTTCAGGTAATGCAGATTTTTCAGCAAGGAAAGGAACTTAATCCTGAATGGATAAAATCCTGAATGGATAAAAATGCATCTTCATATTTGTACTACTTATTTGTCCTCTTGTTTTCTGAAATACTCTATTTCTGTGACTGTCTATGCCTTCTCTCTTTATGATGTTACTCCATAGAATGGGAGCTGTATGTGTGTATGGTAGCCAGTGACTGCTTGCTAGATGGGTGCATGGAACATTAGGAAATTACTGAGCTACTAATACTCAAATAATTAAGAATGTTACCTCCCAATCCAACACCCATCTCCATTCCCACTGCCCACCATTATGGTTCTCCAGGAACACAGGTTATGCTTTACAGTATACAGATATAGTCCCTTTCTCCTCTATTTTTCATATGCAGTTATCAACTCGTGCCAATCCTCACTCCAAAAAGTCTCTATTTTCATGCTTTTTTTTCTTCCCCTTCTACTATTGTTGCCTCCAGGCTATGCAGAAAAGCATGCTATTGTTTCCCCAAAACGTGTCCTCTTCTAGTGTTCTCCCTTTCAGGGAATAGTACCAGACAGTTTTTTTTGGTTCTGCATGCCACAAATGCACCCCACACCTCTAATCTCACACAAGGCCTCTCTGATTCAGTCTCTTTCAAGTCCAGCTGCATCTCAGCACTTCTATTACCACTACTCCAAGCTAATTATATTTTTCCTGGGACTAGAGTATCTTCTTAAGTGGCCTCTCCAGCTCTTCTCCACACTTAGAATTACCGTTTCAAAACACAAACCTGACCATATACCCCCAGCCTGCATAAAATCCAGTGATGGACTATTAGTGCAATTAGGATAAAACTAAAATGCTTTATGTGGTCTGTCCTACCTGTGGTTGACAAAATAACAGCCTCCAAAGGTGCCCACATCCCAATTCCAGGAACCTATGAGTATATTAGACTACATGGCAAAGGAGAATTAGATTTGCAGACAAAATTAGGTTAATCAGATGATGTTAAAAGAAGGAGAATATTCTGGGTTGCCAGAAGGGTGCTTAAATGTAGAAGAAGAGTGGAAGAGTCAGAGGAGGATATGTGAGGACAGGAGCAAGGTTGTCAGAGTGCCGTGATACATGGAGAACTCTGTCCAGTCTCGGGACTATGAGTCACGGAACGTGGGAAGCTTCCACGTGTTGGAAAAGCAACTGGTTCTCCCCTCGAGCATCCAGAAAGGCCTGTTGACACCTTGATTTTAGCCTACTTTGGGCTTCTGATCTGCAGACTTCTGATCTATTTCTTTTTTCTTTTTTTTTTTTTTTTAATTTTTTTTTTTCAACGTTTATTTTTATTTTTGGGACAGAGAGAGACAGAGCATGAACGGGGGAGGGGCAGAGAGAGAGGGAGACACAGAATCGGAAACAGGCTCCAGGCTCTGAGCCATCAGCCCAGAGCCTGACGCGGGGCTCGAACTCACGGACCGCGAGATCGTGACCTGGCTGAAGTCGGACGCTTAACCGACTGCGCCACCCAGGCGCCCCTATTTCTTTTTTTAAAGAAATAAATTTGTACTGTTTGAGCATCTAAGTTTGCGCTAATTTGAGATAGCATCAGTAGGAAGCTGCAATACCACCTAACACTCCTCTTCTAGTCCCTCCTTACAGGCACCATGCTTTCTGCTGCCACAGGGCCTTCAATTTTTATACTTATTTGTTGTAATCTTTGGATTAATAATACCATGTCCCTAACTAGATGGAAAAGTCCATGGAGATAGACATGGTGTCTTATTTTTTTTCACCATTCTGTCACAAGCACGCAACCCAGAGACTACAGAAAGGAGACCAAATAAATATTTGTTGAATGAACGCAGCCAAGCATAGAGGTACCATCAAATCCCTGACTAGCGCCCTCTAGTGGACTATTGCTCCAGTGTTTCTCTTTCTAACGCTATACCCCAATCCTAGACATAAATCTCCTAAACTACCAAGCACAGGATTCCTCAATTTAAGAGTTCACCATACTTCAGGAACCGATCATGGATAGAGAGCAGTTACACAGATGTACATTAGTGAAGCAAATTGCAGTTCCCCTTTCACCACTTCTTTCCTGAGTTAAGTGTCTTTAGGCAATTTAGTTAAATCCCTCTGGGCTTCAGGTTCTTCACTCTTAAATCACAACAATCTCATGCAAGTTGCGGATCTGGACAAGAAATATATAAGTCTATAATTCCTAATCCTACTATTAAAGGCTTTCTGTTTTATGTCTCTACTTTACCCTTTCACCTGTATAAGGTATAAGTTCTATAAGGTCAAGTTCTGTCTGTGTTTGCTCTTGTGTCTACAACTGTGCCCTACACAGTGCCCATTGCAGACACTGGGTAAATATTTTCCACATGCTTGAAGATAATCATTAAATATTTGCTAAGCACATGAAGGAAACACTCTTGATAGAAACTCCTGTATTTTTGTTAGATTGGGCTCTGTATGGTTAAACATACTTGTCTTCTCTGGGGGGGGGGGGGGGGTTGAATGGTGGTCCTCTAAAAATATCAAGGCCTAATATCTGGAACCTGTGAATGTTACATTACATGATAACATTTTGGCAGATGTAATAAAGTGAAAGATTTTGAGATGAGGAGATGTGAGTGAGTTAAGGATCCTGAGATAAGGAAATTATCCTAGATTATCCAAATGGGCCCTAAATGTTATCACAAGTATCTTTACAAAAGAAAGGCAGAGAAAGATGAGAAACATACAGAAGTGGAGGAGACAATGTAACAACAGAGGTAAAGATTGGAGGGATGCAGCCACAAGTCTTGACTTCCTTATTTTCATGTGTCAATAAATGTTCAGCAAATAAGTAACAATAAATAGCTAAATCCTATAGTTCTTTCAAGTGTTACTTCTTCCATAAAGTGGTCTCGGAATATTTAAGGCCAAGTAAATCTCTCCCATCTGTGTGTAGAGATGATAAATTCTACAGAATTTTGCAATTTGGGACTTATATACCCACTGGTATATTTTTCTAATTAACCCACAGATACAATGAAATATTTAACTTTTCCTGGTGTCCCTCAGGCTGTGCACAAAGCCCAATTTATGGGCATATGGGCCTGAAATGTTTTCTTCCCAAATGTTCACAGGGTTTAACGGCTCTCTTCACTCAGATGTTCCACGGTCACCTGATAAGAGAGGCCTTACCTGACTACCCAATCTAGAAATAACACCCCTCCCTCCCATTCTTCTACTTCCTTCCTCTATTTTTCTTTACAACCCTTTTCATACACCCTGATATATTTTTTGTTTATGATGGCTCTTCTCCTTCCACAATGAGACAGTGAGACCCAGGAGGGTTGGGACAGTGACCACCACATAGTAACAACTCAGTAAATATTAAGTGAATGAATGAATGAATGAATGTAAAGAACTGTCCAATATTAATCTTTTTATTAGCTTTATGAAACTAATCTGAACATAGGTGACTGAAATACTAGCTCCTATAATATTTGAAATACTATCTGTGAATTCAACCAAGGCCCAAATTTCAACTGCAATAGCCCCTTTATTCAGTTTCTTCTGCATGTCTGAGACTCAATGACCCATTGCAAAACCACTTAAAGGTTAAAAAACAAGTCCTTTTTTTTCCCCTTCTTTTTGTCCCATTCTACAGAAACTGAAAGCTGAATGTGAAGGAAAAATTATGGAAGGCAGCCCCCCAACTGTCTAATGTATGGATGGTTGGTTATATTCCCTATGCGATGTCTAGCAACGACAAACTGAACATTTGTCAGTGAGCTCTGATAGAAGATAGTATTAAACCAAAAACCAAATCAATATTAAAATTATACTCTTTTATCTATTTCCATAAATGAGATTTACATTTACCTTCAAATAGCCGAAATGTTTCTGATTACAAAGTTACCTGTACAAAAATAACTCAAACAATCCTCATTCTGACAGCTACATACAGGATGTGGTTCAGAAAAAACAGTTTTATGCAAAGGCTAACAAACATATGGGATAAGTTACCAAAAAAGAATTGCTGAAGCAAAAAACACCAGTATGTTCCACTGAGAGCAAGAAGGATACTGACATACAATTCAAATGAAGAATGTGAGAGAAGAGTGAAATACAAGCTTAAAAGAACTGGAATTCTCCCCAGCAATGTGTGCCTGAAGTAAACTCATTGTATTATTATAATAGAAAGACAATAAAGTATCGTATGCCCTTCTTAAATATGTTTATTATTGATACTTATTAGATCTCTTACAATGAAAATCTGTGGACCACCCAAATCTTTTTATTCTAATACAATTTGTCTAAAATTAACACATTACTGGAAATAAGATTCTTAGTCTGTATGTCTTAGACACAACTGACAACCATCCTTCAGTAATGTCTAGTCTATCTTGTGAGGTAAAAACGAAGAGTTGAGGAGATAATGCAAACTTCGCTATTCCTTTGAGTACATTTACAATCTCACAGTGAGCCATGGTTTGTTCTGATGGAGGACTGTGTTTGTAGAATGCAATAGGTAAGAAGAACTGACAGTGATCATCGCATGCTGTCAGGACCAAAGAACAAAAAACAAAGTTTAACTCAGCCTCTCTGACTGTACACAAAAGAAAGTAACACATAATCAAATTCATTCTTATAGAAAGTGAATTTTCCATGGACCAAGACCAACAAAAGCACTTGTTGTATGACATTTATAGTAACCTCAATAACAACACATTGTTTCTAACCATCATCCTTTGGAATACGGAAGCATCTTTGTTATTTTACCTTGAAAGGGTATTGACAGTGACAGATTCTTATTTCCAGTGGGATAGGGTCTCTCTGTGATTAGTCAATTCAAATAAGTCTAAGTCTAATTCAGGTACACCGGAGGTACCCTCTTCTTCCTTTCCTAGATCATAAAGCATATCTTTAGTGACAGGTGGGATCAAACCAGAAATGGATGATAAGCTTTCTTTTTTATCTGCCATCATTACTGCTAAAGAAACAAATTTCATGACTTATTAATAATGGGTAAAGACTGCTACTTTCATATATGGAGGACAGTGCATTCATATTATTTTTCCTACCTCGTCTATTAATTTCTCAAGCTATTACAAAGGGGCTCTCACCTCTTTTTTTTTTTTTTTTTTCAACGTTTATTTATTTTTTGGGGGACAGAGAGAGACAGAGCATGAACGGGGGAGGGGCAGAGAGAGAGGGAGACACAGAATCAGAAACAGGCTCCAGGCTCTGAGCCATCAGCCCAGAGCCTGACGCGGGGCTCGAACTCACGGACTGCGAGATCGTGACCTGGCTGAAGTCGGACGCTTAACCGACTGCGCCACCCAGGCGCCCCTCTCACCTCTTTTTAAAACCACCACCAATTCTCTCCCAATGTTGAGTTCAATGGATATTTCAGATGAACAACTTAACTTGACCTATCTGTTTCTCTGGCTACTATGGACCATTTCCTCAAATTTTTCTCCTGTTTTTTCTTCCACAATGTTTTCTCCTTTTATCTTTCTGAATCCCCACTTCTCTGTATGCTTCCCTGGTTCTGCTGCTTTTACTACTTCCTTAAATGTTGATGCTTCCCAAGGTTCCACATAAAGCTCTCTTCTTACTCCAGCCTCTGCCCCTAGACAATCACAAATATGTATGTGGCTTTGACAAGTACCCAGTATTTAAACAACTCCCATTTTGGCCCACCCAAAAGACCCATCATTTTTCTGAGCTTAAGTTCCAAATTCCAATGGTCTATTAGAAGACTTGACCTAGATATTTCAAGGGTACCTCAAACATCTCTAAATCTGAACTTATTATTCCCTCCCTACCCGTCTTCCTAAAAATTTAAGAGTGTGAGTTTTGCAGTTAGATAAAAACTCCAGCTCTGTCACTGTCTAGTTAAACTTATTTGTATTAACTTCTTGACACTCCTTGAGAATGGGGTGGGGAGGTTAGGTGGAGTAAAGGTGACCTAACCTCCACCTAACCTCCCCACCCCAAGAAAAGAATTATACATCCAGGGGCACCTGAGTGGCTCAGTCGGTTAAGTGTGCAACTCTTGATTTCAGCTCGGGTCATGATCTCATGGTTCCTGAGTTTGAGCCCTGCATCGGGCTCTGTGCTAGTGGTGTCAATGTCAAGCCTGCGTGTGATTCTCTCTCCCCCTCTCTGCCCTGCACACTCACTCTCAGAATAAATAAATAAACTTAAAAGAAAAAAGAATTTTGTAGTCCAAAATATGAATGGCGCCTAGGTTAAGAAACCTTGTGTTCAAGGACCAGTCTGAACTGTGAACCTTCTGTGAACCCTCACTGCTTCTGGTCTAATTCAGAATCTTTTGCAGGTATTCCTTCACATAATGCAGTTCTGCTGTGGTGGATGTGTTCCGATTCTCATTGCTTGGTTCTCAGATCCCCTAAACTAGCGAAGTATATACAAATTTATATTTCCCTATTTCCCAAATTTAATTAACTACAGCATTTTTCCAAGTTTTCCTAGTAGAGAATATGGGTCAAAATATGCAAGTTGTCACAACCAGTCCACCCCTTACTGGATTGATGAATTATTTTCTGGAAGTTAGTACTTCTAAAGAGACACAGAAAAATGGCTACCCCCAAATCAGGGAGAATAAGAGTTGCTGGTTAACAGTTGACAAAGAATTTCAGACTCTGAGTCAAGAGAAGCTGGGGAGTGAGTAGGTAAAAGTGTCTTCCTACCTCTTTTCAGGGGGTCTATAATTAATGAAGTAAGGTTTTATTTGATTTTCCTTAATTCAGGTTCACCTGCCTTATGTTTATGGAATTCAATGCTAGATTTCAGCATTAGGTTACATGTTAGGCTTGGTAATTGGTTTTTAGTATCAGTAAGCTGCTTGATAGGAATTTTGGTAGGATGTTGGAAGAACCTTCATTAGAGGCTTCAACTAATACATGATAATGATTCAAACCCCTAAACAGTGATTTTCAGTTATCAGCAATAATGGATGCAACTCAACTAAATTAATATTACCCACCCTCCTTTGCTATTCTTCAATTACTTTATTACACTAGTTTCTATTTCAACCTTTCCTTAAAAGTAATCATTAAGATGGGTACATAAAAATAAAAGAACGCTAATGAAAACACCAATTAATAAAAGAAGTCTGTAGAAAAGCATCTACATTTTTGTAAACTTAAAAACTGAATGACATCAGAGTGTACTCTGTACAGTGTCATTTATCTGTGTACTCGTTCTTCCCTTCAATAACATATTTGTATTCATTTAAATATGAAATTGTATTAAAGACTCATGGACCAAAGAGAAATACATAACATATTATTTACCTCTGGGGCCTCATCATTTGTGCAAGGAAAAAGGTAAAATCTAATTTCAGCAAATAGGCAACAATGATAAACTATAAGCTGTTTCAAAGTAAAGTACAGATAGTATCCAGTGGGTTTCCATCATAGCTTAGAATTTCTATGAAAGGGTTTGAAAGGCAAATCTAGCTGATGCAAGAAACTGCAAATGTGACATGAAGCACAGGGACAGCACAAATAAAAAGTAGAAAAGCTTAATTATAAGGTTAACGTGAACTTAGGGAAAAAGAGACCTGGCAAACAGGTAAGATGCTGTAGCTGTTTCCTGAAAATGTGCAAGGGTAGGGTGATGGAAATGTGGTAAGTGAGGTGGGTGGGCTCAAAGGGCTAACACAAAGGACAATGGTTCAAATTGCACCCCCAATTATCTACCCTCTTTAACAGTACCCCTCCCCTGCAATTGACAGGTTCACAAATGCAGGTCCTACATCTGTCCTGTAAGGTCACCCATAATCTGACTCATTCTAGTTGATACTAATCTCTCTGATAGAGGTAAAAAGCAGGGGAAAAGGCCTACAGAGCATTTCTTTAATTTCCGGCTTATAACAAACAACGTCCTATGTAGAGAACATAAAGAAATAATGCCAAAATGAAATGCAAACTAAATAAAGATGCTAACGCAGTGGAGAAAATGTGGGCCTGGTGAAAACAATGGCTAAGATGAATGACACAAAGAGATGAAGGGGAAGCAGGACCTCTGCACCTCTGCAACCTCAGGAAGACTCTAAATCTAAAGCCTTCCAGACTGGTCTGTAGGACACTTGTATGGAGCTTACTTGGGGACAATGTTAAATGGCCTATTCTAGGGCCTCACCTTGCAATTACAAAACAGGATCTTTTGGGGATGGGTCTCAAAAACCTGTGTTTAAAAAAGCCCCCCAAATATTTATGTATATTAACTTCTGAGAACCAGTGAAGTCGATGGTAAATCTAGTACTGATTTTTTTTTAATATATGAAATTTATTGTCAAATTGGTTTCCATACAACACCCAGTGCTCATCCCAAAAGGTGCCCTCCTCAATACCCATCACCCACCCTCCCCTCCCTCCCACCCCCCACCAACCCTCAGTTTGTTCTCAGTTTTTAACAGTCTCTTATGTTTTGGCTCTCTCCCACTCTAACCTCTTTTTTTTTTTTTTCCTTCCCTTCCCCCATGGGTTTCTGTTAAGTTTCTTAGGATCCACATAAGAGTGAAACTATATGGTATCTGTCTTTCTCTGTATGGCTTATTTCACTTAGCATCACACTCTCCAGTTCCATCCACGTTGCTACAAAAGGCCATATTTCATTCTTTCTCATTGCCACGTAGTATTCCATTGTGTATATAAACCACGATTTCTTTATCCATTCATCAGTTGATGGACATTTAGGCTCTTTCCATAATTTGGATGTGGAGAAACGGGAACCCTCTAGTACTGATTTAAAAGCAATCTTCCAAATTTCAGCATCTGAAGTTTTTCAAATTATGAAAGGTGACTCATGAGATCATTATATTCATTTATAAGTTTCTTTACTTTGTAATGACACAGAATACATAGCCAATATAAGAAACAAAATCACATCCTGGCATAAGGAAAGTATTGTTTCATGATACTTTTTAGTCATAAAAATGTGTGCAGTGCACGTGTGGGTTTCCACTGCTACGCATATGTAGCGGGTAGTGACAGAACACATTTCTTAAGGAAGGTCAGGGTCAAATAAATGGGAGAGACAGTCTGTTTTGGGACAATAAGAAACATTTATAGTCAGTAGCCAGAATTCAGTTCTTGACTTCAGGAAGAAGAGATGAGCATTTGTGATTGGTGATTTCCTGCTGTGTGCTATATGGGCCTGACATGACAAATCAGAAAGTGTGCTCTTGTCCTATAGCAAATATCAGATGTATGACCTGACAAGGTTTATCAAATCCACTGGCTGGTATTTATTATTTCTGATTCACTTGGCCATGAATAATATAGTCAGAAAAAAATGGACTATATGTATAGTGACTCTGAAGCCCAAGATAGGAAGCAGAAGGGCTCAGGAGATACAGTTTTCATTTCTTCTTTTAGTTGAAGGTCAGGACATTTAAATAGAAAGGGGAATATGGGAAGCGAAGAACTAACTACCTAGACAGTAGAAGACAAAATGAAGTTAGTTTTCCAAACCAAGGATATGAAGCCAAAATGGGCTTCTGGCAGGGAAAGAAATTCATCACATTATTACATGAAAAAAAAAAAAATGATGGGATTTTTATCAGAACAGCAAAGAGGATTTTGACCTGAAAATGTGGACAAGTGAGAAAAAAGATGAAAATCAGATATTATGTGAACCACTATTCAAGGTGAGCTAAATATTTTATGCAGAAAGTAATCCAAGGAAAGGTGAAAGACTGTATAAATAGCCATGGAACCTTCATGTAATTACGGACCACATGGGCAACAGTCATTGTGAAATTACAGAAATTCAATGTTTTAAGTATCATCAGTGAGGCTCACTTGTTCAACAGATACTCATTTCATTTCTTCCCTTATTGAGATAAGAAAGAAACAGGTGTCACCCCAAGGAAGTTCTACTTTATGGAAAGAAGCACCTGACACATAAAATTTTAATTGGAACATGACTGGTATCAGAAGAGAAGCAGATAAAATACGGTGGGAGTTCAGATGAAGGAGAAGAGTTGGCATGGAAATTAGGGTAAGCAAGAGGCAGCCTTATTTATTTAATTAAAATGAAACACTTATTTTTGGTTGTATATTCTCTATCCAGATTTTGATATCAATGATAATTTTATAAGGAAGCAGATATCTCAAATAAAAACTTCTATCAATAGTTTGATTGCCTTCTTCTCATGGAATATGAAAAGATGATGACAATTTTGATGCAGACAAAATAAAAGAAATAATTAACACTGATTTTTCAATGTCATTTTTATAAAAGAGGTAGTCAATTTTGAAATAAGTCTCCCAGGAGGAGCCACACTGAAATATATATATATATATATATATATATGTGTATATATATATATATATATATATATATATATATATATATATTCACATTTACTCATATCAATGTATTTGCATTTCTTCTACCCCTGTTTAAGTTATTATTTCATATCTCATATCTAGACCTTAAATGCCAAATCCAGGTAAAGAGATGGGAGACACACAAGATTATATTTTGGAATAAAATATTATAACTTCCATATCTCTATCTCTATCCATTCATCCGTCCTATTTATAACCACCAGAGTGATCTTCCTAAAGTATAAACCTGGTAATGTCATGCTTCTTGTGCATCCTTCAATTAGAGCTCTTACAATGAGGTGTGAAATCCTTAGCTAATATGAAAGACTGTTCACAATGTGGCTACTGTTTCCACTCTAGCCTAGTCACTCAGCATTCGCCTTTCCCTATACTCCCATCTATCTTTTGTAATTCTCCTATTCTCTCCCTCCCACCCCCTTCTTTGTCTGCCTACCATCCTCCTAAGGGGCTCCAGGGGTAAACACATGACCAGGCCTGGCCATTCAGGGAACAACTTCTTTCTGGCCACAGTGATTGGTTCCCAGAAGATAGCTAATTGAAGCTGAATTAAGGAGGTGTCTGTAGGGGACTTTTGTTATAACTTTCAGGAAAGAGGTACCCAACCATCATGGTTATTTGGCTGGTAGAAAGACGGGGAATGCTAGTGGTTATCTTTGCCACCACTTGGAAGAAACACAAAAGACAATGGAAAACAGTTGAAGACAGATTTCTAACAACAGACCTATGCTAGGCCTTTGGGTCACATGAACCAAAACCAATGGAAGTTTTTGTTTTGTTTTTTGATTTAAGCCAGGTTTGAGCCTTCCTTTTGTTGCAGGTGAAAGTATGCTACTCATAATAGCTACTTTAAGGAATGTTTGCTAATCTACTTTGTTTTATTCATCCTTCTTCTCTGTTGCATACTGCTATTTCTCCACTCCAAGTATCATGCCTTTGGTCTCAGAGTTAGAAAAAAACTGGAGCCTATCACAAGCTTTAGAAGAAATTTTACATTTTTGGGAAAGTCCAAAGTTAATTCTCTACAATAAAGCTCTCCATTGAGATTTCATGAGTAAGGGGGTGGGGGTCGATACTAATGTGAAGTATGCTCAAGTATTTTTTGAATAACACAAGTTTATAGAAAGAAACTCATTCCCCTGCTTTCAACGTTCTTTTTCCTATAGTTGAAGCTGCAGACTGCACTTCGTCAACTTTATTGAAAGCAGGAAATGCCATCTGATAGAATATTAGGGCACTGGGTAAAGTAAATAGGGCTGAAAAGGTGGGATTCCTTTTTCTTACTTTTCTTAATCATGGAATTATTCAGAAACTAAATGTGACAAGTTCTAAGTAGCCTCAGGAGAATCTTAAATTTAGCTCTATTCTACCTAAATCTAATGGGGAACTTGTGAATAGGCATTCTTAGAACAAAATCAAAAGAAAACCATATCTAAATTTAATTTTTGGTGACCAAGAAAGAGACCAGAATTAATATTTATAGCGTGTTACTAAATTCCCCTCCTCCGGTCATCATCTAATATCCAGGTTCCCATTGCTTTTCACTGGTCCTGGGTCCACCTACGTTCACTCATACAGACCTTTCCTGTTCCAAGCTGTCCTGGCCTAACCCCAAATGGTGTAAATAGAACTGAACCTCTAGACAGACAAATAGAACACCCAGTCAGGTTTAACTAGTTGGAAATCCATTCATTTTCTAAGAATAAATTGAACTTGCTTAAAAAAAAATTCATGTTTATTTCTTTTTGAGAGAGAGAAACAGAACACAAGTGGGGGAGGGGCAGAGAGAGGAAAACACAGAATCCGAAACAGGCTCCAGGCTCTGAGCTGTCAGCACAGAGACTGACACAGGGCTCAAACTCACAGACTGTGAGATCATGACTCGAGCCTGAGTCAGACACTTAACCAACTGAGCCACCCAGGCGCCCCTGAACTTTTTTTTTTTTTTTTTTTTTTTTTTTTTTTTTATGGTGGCATCTCATTTTTCTCAAAAGGGAGAAATCTACTTTGGTCTTATATTTGTGGCCATTAAGTGGAGATTAAGAGTCTTCAAGGGAAATGACAGAAAGAAGTAGCTCTACTTACTGTGTGTGTTTTATACATGTAAATCCCATTAACACTAGAGGAAAACATGTAAAAAACTTACGGAAGAGAGGGGATAAGAGAAGTTTGAATCTCGTGTAAGACAGACAAGGGTCAGTTTTGAGCAAGAGCAAGAATTCTTTTGCAACCAAAAAGACTAACGGGTGACAAGTACTGATGTTAATGAGGACAATAAAACGTACCTCTAAAAAACCCTTTCTGAAGGTAAGGACTCTTGACAAAGCAAAGTTTAAGTTGAAAGTCCCACTGAACACCCTGTCTCCTATTACTACGTATACTTTAAATTTTCAAAAGCTATCACCAAAGAAAAGTACTTTAGATTGATAATTCAGACCTTCCAAGAACATGGAAAAAATTTAAGTTAATTGGTTTTTAATTCACCTAGTACAAGTTTTAAAAAGGTAATTTGTCACTTTTGATCTGACAATGCTTATGGGCATAGCAACTATAGAAGAATTATGGAAAGCGATATAGAAAATGATGGAGAGAGGAAATTGGTTTTGAGTCTTCTTAGAGGTTTTGCATCAACATTCTTTGGTTGTTGTTGTTTTTTTGCAAGCTTTATTGCCCTATTCACATCTATGCTTGTCAGCAAATTTCCCTTGGCTACATTCAAAAGGCAGCTGTTCTTCCATAGTCCCTAGTGAATAAAGAATATATGAAAGCAATTCTGAACCCAGTAACATGATCTGATTTTCAGAAGAGCCCCCAGCTTCCACTTTTTAAGATACTCACAGTGTCCCTTGGACCCAGGCAGCCTCCTTATTTATTTGTTTTTAGATTAACTATTATTGCATTCCAACAATACTGTAAAAGTAGGATAATCACTGTTGAGATCTGTAGGCTCCAAGCAAATAGTAATTCAATTTTTTAAACATCTCTATATATGTAGAATGTCCATAACATCTTTTTTTTTCTTTACTTTTTTCTTTTTTTTTTAAGAGAGAGAGAGAAACTGGTACATATGCAAGGGGGAGTAGGGAGAGAGAAAGAGAATCTTAAGCAAGCTCCACAGTCAGCACAGAGCCCGATGGCTCTGTAGGGCTCAAACATGACTGTGAGATCACAACTTAGCCAAAATGAAGAGCATCCAGGCACCCCTGTCTATAACATCTTAAAACAGATGGATGCAGATTCCTCTTTAAAAGGTTGTAACAGGGGCGCCTGGGTGGCTTGGTCGGTTGGGCGTCCGACTTCGGCTCAGGTCATGATCTCGCGGTCTGTGAGTTCGAGCCCCGCATCGGGCTCTGTGCTGACAGCTCAGAGCCTGGAGCCTGGTTCAGATTCTGTGTCTCCTTCTCTCTCTGCCCCTCCCCTGTTCATGCTCTGTCTCTCTCTGTCTCAAAGATAAATAAATGTTAAAAAAAAAATTTTTTTAAAGGTTGTAACAAATACAGAAGATGTGGTACCCTTGTGAGAACAGGTGTGGCTTATCAAGAATTAAAACAGGCACAGCAACTGACAGAACCTGGTTATATCAAGAGCTATTTTCATTTGGTAACACCGTGGGCAAAATCACATTAGCTATGAAGATTTTCTATCATGTTTATGAGAACTCAGCTCCCAAGGTAATATTTAGAGTTACGTAATGAGACCGCTGACAGGGGACAGAAACAACCAGACTACACAGCAAAATTTCTGTCTTCATATTAACTGACCTACGTGAACATGAAGTGTAAACATGGCCTGTGAATACTTGAGGAAATGAATTGAGAGACATTTTTAGAAAGACATTTTTGGAAAGACAATGGACAGAGTATTGTGACAAGTGTTAAAAAGATTTCAAAGGACAGAGTTACTGAAGACCTTTGTTCCCTTCTAGGAAATGGCAGACCTTCTCAATGAAAGTAAGCTTTGCTAATAAAGACAAAATCATAAAGTACAAATAGGGCAGGATTAAGTTTTTTGAAGAAGACATTCTGGAGACAAAGTGGCAAGATTTGGTAATAATTTTGCCCCACAGCAAGAAAGAGGTCAAGAAACATATAGATTCCAAAATGCCCCTCTCTCCATCAAAATAATTTATCTTAACATTCATTACAATTTATTATTATTACCTGCCTCAGGGTCTGGGAGGTAAGCTTCCTGAGGCCGTGGCACAAAACAAGGGCACGCAGATATGTGTTCAGTGAATGAGGATCCACGCGCATTTGTACGCAAGTAGCTTACTCATAGCAGCACCTCCATCACTTACGGCTTTCCTGCATGTGATATAGCTACAATTCCCCCCGTTCACTCAGTTGAGAGCTCTACCACTTTAAAATTTTGCAATCATTATACCAAGAATAATGAAATGAACTTGCTGATTTAAATAATTATGGTTTACTACTGAAACATGATGGCAACATTTATATTTTAACTAATACAACAGGCCAGTACCAACTGGAAACTACTGAATCAGGTATGTGTTTCATTAGCAACATTTGCTTTTTAAAAATTCCTGTGAAATTATTATAAATAATGATGACACCTATTTTTCCAAGTCAGATGTGCAATTACATGACAAATCAGCAGTACTTACGATTCCTCAATTATTATGATGGACTCTGACTAGCCTTGTATTGAAGTACAACCCTAAACTTTCCCAGAACCCAGGCCCCTTTAATTGCAATGTTCTCAGAGCCAGAAAGTGTATGCTAAAGGTGGTGTTTATCAGAGATAGCAGATCTGACATATTTGGCAAATGCTTATAAATGGATGGGTGGGTCTTTTAGGCCTACTAAAGATACTATGAATTATCAATATTACAACATTTTCAATCTCTCCATAGTTTCTTTTCCCATCTTTCCCTTCTTTACCCACATACTCTAAATCCTCAAAGACAGCACAGGATCTGACTTTGAGATATGAAGAAGTTTAAGTAACAGGAGGGGGCTCATAGCACTTCAAATACATCATCGATATTTTGTCTTCCTAAAATTAAGAGTCTTCAGTTGGTACATATTACCTGAATTAACATGTCATCTTATCATATGTTAAAATATTCGTTGCTTATTGACCATATCAATTAGCTCCTGAGATACAAATGCAATAACTGACGCCCACACAATAGCTATTAAACCTGAGTGAGTTATGTGCCATTTTCTACATTGGACACACTTGCCAATTACACAGAACATAAAATTACTTCTTCTATCAGATCTTATGATTGCAGTGATAAATCTAGAAAAGCCCATCACTAACATAAATTGAACCTGCATCAGATGTAGGTATAGACAGACACATGCTAAAAAGAAACTTAAAAGCATTAACAGATCATTGTCATGTTGACTAGAGTTAATTCCATTAATAACATTAATGGAATGTTTGGTATTTTTAGGTACTATCCTAATTAGTATAGTTAATCTTCACAATAATCTTATGAGCTATTTGGTATTATTTTTATGCATGAGAAGAAAGTGAGGGTCAGAAATATTATGTAACATTCCCAATGTCACACAGAAAGTAGTAAAGCTGAGCCTGTGTCTTTAGCCATTTGGCTATTCTGTATCCCTGGCACATTTTATACATATTACACTGAAACACAGAGAGAAGATTTACATAAATTATCACCTATAAAGACGTTCTGCCCAATAGCAGTAGCTGAGTTATATCACTGCTTCAAGAAAAATAAAATCTGTATTTTTTTTAACTTTGTTTTTTATTTTTTTTAATTTAAATCCAAATTAGTTAGTATATAGTGAAGCAATGATTTCAGTAGATTCCTTAATGCCCCTTACCCATTTAGCCCATCCTCCCTCCCACAAACCCTCCAGCAACCCTCAGTTTGTTCTCCATATTTATGAGTCTCTTTTGTTTTGTCCCCCTCCCTGTTTTTATATTATTTTTGTTTCCCTTCCCTTATGTTCATCTGTTTTGTCTTTTAAAGTCCTCATATGAGTGAAGTCATATGATATTTGTCTTTCTCTGACTAATTTCACTTAGACTCATACTCTCCAGCTCCATCCATGTGGTTGCAAATGACAAGATTTCATTCTTTTTGACTGCCGAGTAATACTCCATTGTATATATATATATATATATACCACAATTTCTTTATCCACTCATCCATCGATGGACATTTGGGCTCTTTCCATACTTTGGCTATTGTTGATAGCACTGCTGTAAACATTGGGGTGCATGTATCCCTTTGAAACAGCATACCTGCATCCCTTGGATAAATGCCTAGTAGTACAATTGCTGGGTTGTAGAGTAGTTCTATTTTTAGTTTTTTGAGGAACCTCCATACTGTTTTCCAGAGTGGCTGCACCAACTTGCATTCCCACCAACAATGCAAAAGAGATCCCCTTTCTCTGCATCTTTGACAATATCTGTTGTTGCCTGAGTTGTTAATGTTAGCCATTCTGACAGGTGTGAGGTGGTATCTCATTGTGGTTTTGATTTGTATTTCCCTAATGATGAGTGATGTTGAGCATTTTTTCAAGTGTTGGTTGGCCATCTGGATGTCTTCTTTGGAGAAGTGTCTATTCATGTCTTTTGCCCATTTCTTCACTGGATTATTTGTTTTTTGGGTGTTGAGTTTGAGAAGTTCTTTATGGATTTTGGATACTAACCCTAATCTAATATGTCATTTGCAAATATCTTCTCCCATTCTGTTGGTTGCCTTTTAGTTTTGCTGATTGTTTCCTTTGCTGTGCAGAAGCTTATTATTTCATGAGGTCCCAGTAGTTCATTTTTGCTTTTGTTTCCCTTGCCTCTGGAGACTTGTTGAGTAAGAAATTGCTGCGGCCAAGATCAAAGAGGTTTTTGCCTGCTTTCTCCTTGAAGATTTTGATGGCTTCCTGTCTTACATTGAGGTCTTTCACCCATTTTGAATTTATTTTTGTGTCTGGTGTCAGAAAGTGGTCCAGGTTCCTTCTTCTGCATGTCGCTGTCCAGTTTTCCCAGCACCACTTGCTGAAGAGACTGTCTTGATTCCATTGGATATTCTTTCCTGCTTTGTCAAAGATTAGTTGCCAATATGTTTGTGGGTCCATTTCTGGGTTCTCTATTCTATTCCATTGATCTGAGTGTCTGTTTTTCTGCCAGTACCATACTGTTTGATGATGACAGCTTTGTAGTATAGCTTGAAGTCTGGGATTGTGATGCCTCCTGCTTTGGTTTTCTTTTTCAAGATTGCTTTGGCTATTCAGGGTCTTTTCTGGTTCCATACAAATTTTAGGATTATTTGTTCTGGCTCTGTGAAGAATGCTGGTGTTACTTTGATAGGGATCGCATTGAATATGTAGATTGCTTTGGGTAGTATCGACATTTTAACAATATTTGTTCTTCCTATCCAGGAGCATGGAATCTTTTTCCATTTCTTTGTGTCTTCTTCAATTTCTTTATAAGCTTTCTATAGTTTTCAGTGTATAGATTTTTCACCTCTTTGGTTAGATTTATTCCTAGGTATTTTATGGTTTTTGGTGCAACTGTAAATGGGATCAATTCCTTGATTTGTTTTTCTGTCGCTTCATTGTTGGTGTATAGGAATGCAACCGATTTCTGTGCATTGATTTTATATCCTGCCACTTTGCTGAATACATGAATCAGTTCTAGCAGTTTTTTGGTGGAATCTTTTGGGTTTTCCATATAGAGTATCATGTCATCTGCAAAGAGTGATTGACCTCCTCCTGGCCGATTTGGATGCCTTTTATTTCTTTGTGTTGTCTGATTGTAGATGCTAAGACTTCCAATACTATGTTGAATACTAGTGGCGAGAGTGGACATCCCTGTCTTTTTCCTGACCTTAGGGGGAAAGCTCTCAGTTTTTCCCCATTGAGGATATTAGCATTGGGTTGCTCGTATATGGCTTTTATCATCTTGAGGTATGATCCTTCTATCCCTACTTTCTTGAGGGTTTTTATCAAGAAAGGATGCCGTATTTTGTCAAATGCTTTTTCTGCATCTATTGAGATGGATCATATAGTTCTTATCCTTTCTTTTATTGATATGATGAATCACATTAATTGCTTTGCAGATATTGAATGAGACCTGTATCCCACGTATAAATCCCACTTGGTCATGGTGAATAATTTTTTTAATGTATTGTTGGATCCAGTTGGCTAGTATCTTGTTGAGGATTTTTGCATCCATGTTCATCAGGGAAATTGGTCTATAGTTCTCCTTTTTAGTGGGGTCTCTGTCTGGTTTTGGAATCAGGGTAATGCTGGCTTCACAGAAACAGTTTGGAAGTTTTCCTTCCATTCCTATTTTTTGGAACAGTTTCAAGAGAATAGGTGTTAACTCTTCCTTAAATGTTTGGTAGAATTCCCCTGGAAAGCCATCTGGCCCTGGACTCTTGTTTTTTTGGCAGATTTTTGATTACTAATTCGATTTCCTTACTGGTTATAGGTCTGTTCCAATTTTCTATTTCTTCCTGTTTCAGTGTTGGTAGTGTATATGTTTCTAGGAATTTGTCCATTTCTTCCAGATTGCCCATTTTCTTGGCATATAATTGCTCATAATATTCTCTTATTATTGTTTTTATTTCTGTTGTGTTGGTTGTGATTTCTCCTCTTCCATTCTTGATTTTACTTGTTTGGGTCCTTTCCTTTTTCTTCTCGATCAAATTGGCTAGTGGTTTATCAATTTTGTTAATTCTTTCAAAAAACCAGCTTCCGGTTTCATTGATCTACTTTTTTTTTTTTTTTTTTTTGAAAATCTGTATTCTTACTTACTGACTTATCCATGTCCTTCTACAGACACTTTAACATGTGTACTAGGAATCCCATAAAAGCCAGGGCAGTGTTAACACCAAGCAAGGTTCAATGAAGGCTTATTTGCTGAATGAAGGTTCATTTGCCTGAACACAGGCTCAGCCACCCAGTGAAATCAAAATATGATATTAAGAAATGGAACTAGTAACAGGGTGTGTGGGTGGCTCAGTTGGATAAGCGTCTGGTTTTGGCTCAGATCATGATCTTGCAGTTTTGTAGGTTGGAGCCCTGTGTCTGGCTCTGCACTGGCAATGCAGAGCCTGCTTGGGATCTCTCTCTCCCCCAGCTTCTCTGCCTCTCCCCCACTTGCGCTCTCTCTCTCTCTCTCAAAATAAACTTAGAAAAAAAAAAAAAAGAAATGGGACTAGTATAATTAAATAATTAATAATAAACTAGTATAATTAAATTAAAAGTACTTCCCCACCAGCAATAGCATGAGTCTTTCCTCCTTTTCTGCCCCATTGTTAACAGTGCTATGGCATTATTTCCAAGTGTTTAATGAGTCTACTGGCCTGTTGTGCTAATACCTGCTATTCCTAGGACCACTCCAAGATCTTAGAGTCACCATCAATATGCTTCAAAGATATGAGGGGTCCTGGGACAACCAGAGAAGCAAGAAGTTGTTCTGCCTAATGATCTTAAGTCATGAATCTTTAACTGTAGATATGCTTCCACTTGTGATAGGGGCTAAATGAAGTCTCCCGCTTAAACATAACAAAAGTAGTGCAAATTGTTGTCAAGGGGAATATTTATATAATTGAGAGACTAAACTGTTTGCAAGAACTTCAGATGCACTTTTCACCTAGATGCAGGTCAATATTGTTCCTTAAAAAGATACTGTGAAATTGTAATGTTATCTTTTCATCAAAGGTTTTTCCTAGGTGATTTGACTTCAAATAACTATATGTATTAAGCAATTTAAGTACTTTTTTTCTGAGATGCTTTAAGCTTTAGAGTTCAAATTTTCCGCTAATGTTGCTTCTCAACTCTAATTAATGAGATTTAAGAAATGATCAGAATAACCAACAAAATATGAATTCAAAGTAGTTTGGGGAAGGGTAGATAAAATTGCTTAATGGACTAAAGAACATCAATTGCTTAATTGTACAGAATACATTGGGCTGAAACAATAGCACTCAGTTTCTATCAAATCTTCCACCAGCAGACACAGAAGTTTTCTGGATGCTTAGACAAATGCTCTTTCCAGTTTTCGTAGAACTATACGATTTTTAGGTAAGGGCAACTTGATCTGAGTTGAATGCATAATAAACAGCAGAAACACTATTTCAAGTGACCCCAAAATCATAGGACAACATTTGCTGAAACACCCCACAACTAATCAATGAAGAATGGGTATGTGTATCACTTGTAGGCCCTAACATGTTTAGGAAGGTAGTCTAGTTTGGGCCTTAGGGGGCACCTGGGTGTCTCAGTCGGTTAAGCATTGGATTCTTGATTTCAGCTCGGGTCATGACCTCGTGGTCCAGCAGATCCAGCCCCACATCTTAGGATTCTCTTTCTCTCTCTCTCCCTCCCTCCCTCTCCGCCCCTCCCCTCTGCTTGTTTGTGGGTGCGTGCGCACGCGCGCGTGCTCTCTCTCTCAAAAGAAACAAACATAAAAAGACAGTAGTTTGTGCCATGGACGGTGGGTGACGTATGTGCCATAATGGTGACTCTGATTATTTCTCTATGAAATAGAAATTATTAAGCATACTTTCAAACATTAAATCTCAAGCTCTAAAATTAAATTTATCCCTAAGCAATATACAACAATGCTGATATACTACTACTGATATAACACTGAATTATTACTCATTTTGACCTTAAGCCTTTGGAAGAATCCAGATGGACAATCAAGGAACATTCTATCTTGTCCACTCACCAATATAAAGCCATTCATGGGGCACCATGGGTGCCTCAGTTGGTTAAGCGTCCGACTTCAGCTCAGGTCGTGATCTCACAGTCTGTGAGTTCCAGCCCCACGTTGGGCTCTGTGCTGACAGCTCAGAGCCTGGAGCCTGCTTTGGATTCTGTGTCTCCCTCTCTCTCTGCCCCTCCCCTGCTCATGCTCTGTTTCTCTCTGTCTCAAAACTAAATAAAAATATTAAAAAAAAAAATAAAGCCATTCACCCAGCCTTAAATTTGACAGTATGCAGTTAAATGGAAGATCTGCAACATTGCAAAAAAAAGAAAAATGGAAAAACAAAAGGGTAGTCTCTTTAATTATATTCTGTAACTTATAACATACCTATTACTTTCCCATATGTAATAACAAGATGAAAAGTAACAAGGTAATATATTTTAAAAAATACCAGGAGAGGAAAAATAAAACATTAGCTATGTCACTTTGTGTTAATCTCAGATAGGTCTTAGGGACCACACTGATATCTATACCATTATTGCCCGATAGAACTTTCTGTGATGATAGAAATGTTCTAGATATGTTCAATATAGAAGCCACTAGTCACATGTGGCTACTGAGCACTGGAAATGTGGCTGGTACAACTAAGAAACTAAAATTTTATCTTTAATTTTACATAGCCTCATGTGGCTAGTGACTTCTGTAGTGGACAGTGTAGTTCTATATGCCTCTCTTTACCACCGTTGACAATGACACCCTTAAATGTCTGAAATGCCAAATATGACAATTAAGTCTATCAGGGTTTTTTTGTTTTTTGTTTTTTGTTTTTTTGTTTTTTTTTTTTTTTGCAGAAACAAAAAAGTCAATACTGTAAGTGACTAAGGATTATTTTTTGTCATGCTCCGTGCCATCTTCACTATGCCCCCAGGCTGAGGGGGGAGACTCACGACAAAAGGGAAGAAAAGAGAAACGGATGACTGCAATCTGGGTTTTAAATTTCTGTTTAAAAGTAATTCGTGTCACTTCCACCCACATTATTGGCCCAAACTAGCAATGGCCTCTCCTGATTTCAATAGGATGGAGCCTAGTGTCACATGACAAAACTGATGTCAATGGGACCAGGCAATACAATCCTCCTCCAGGGAGCAGTAGCAAAAATCTCCAAAAATATTATAATCTACCACAAGAATAAAAGTTTTATTTCAGTCAGTGGACATATACAAGTTATGAGACATTCTGGTTTATAGGTTTTTTGGACAGTCAGGATATAAAACACCCCTAGATCTTATAAAGAGCTCTTCTCCAGCCACCTTCCAATAGTAACAACAACAACAACAACAAACAACAAAAATCACAATAAAGACAGCAGCAACACAGATAAGAGCAGCAATAACACCAGCAATGAGCCCTCCTCTGTGCTGGTTTGTACTGGTTGCAGGTGCTTTACACACACAATTTCACTGTATTCTCTCACCAGCTCCAGGACGCTGGTATCATTTCCATCAGCCCCTTACAAGAGAGGAAGCAGAGGCTCAGAGTAAGAGATCTAGGAAACTGTATTACTGAATTACATCACAGATGCCTCAGCTAGGACTGGCTTCTGCTCTTAGTCTTGTCCCACCCCTATTCCTGGTATCAAAGTTGATCTTCATCAACTGTAATGTTAATATTTAGAGGTAGCTGCAATGCAGAATTTGCCTGGAAACTTCCTACCCGGCACTCTTCATCCCCTACCTCTTTACACTTCCCAAGATTCTAAGCAGCCACCAATGTACCCATCACCTATACCAGTCCATGACAAGAAGATACTATCTTCCCATCAACTTTCCTGGAAAATGTGCACTTCTTGGGTCTATTTAATTAACATCTTTGATTAGCTATTCAACCTAGAATATGGGCTGACTTCACATACAAACAGCCACCTATATAGTACCTAACACTTGGAAATTGGAGGTGTCCTCCAGTCTAGATGCTCTAGAAAAATGGTGAGAGGATGGCCCCAAGGCCTAATAACAGCAGCTGTCAGAAGGTATAGATAAGAGTTCAGGTCAAAATCATCCTTCAGAGGGCTTGAAAATAACTGAGTTAAGAGTCTAAGGAAATAATAGTATCAGAAAATTCACCAACTTAGGCAATTAAACAACGAGCAAGCTGAGAAGGAGCCATCATCAGAGGGATGTAGCCAGTCAGCTGATGCTCTGGCTACATGATGAGTTAGCAAGCAGAATAAGGAGGGGTACCTGGGTGGCTCAGTCAGTTAAGCGTCTGACTCCTGGTTTTGGGTCAGGTCATGACCTCACGGTTTTGAGTTTGAGCCCAGAGTCGAGCTCTGTGCTGACAGTGTGGGTCCTGCTTGGGATTCTCTCTCTTCGCCCCATCTCTTTCTCTCTCTCAAAATAAATACATAAACCTTTTAAAAATACAAAGCAGAATAAGGAAATGAGGCAAAGAAAATACACTACATTAATTATTGATCCCATTAGACGTGCGCTGAACAACTGCTTACGACAGCTCTCGGATGCCCGCATTATTTATCTTCATTCTACACATAAGGAAACCAAGGCAATGCGAGGATACATCCACTGCCCCAGCCACAAAGCATAAGTGATTCATTTCAAACCTAGGTCTATCTGATTTTGAGGAGAGGTTCTTAACTGCCAACATCAGTATAATTTTTAGAAAGCAAAAGTACATGACTGCCAGTTTAGGCATGCCTAAAATGAGTACCAGAGCTTATCAGCTGATTTGATGTTAAGAAACTGTTTCCTATGGCAAATTTCCTTTCTCAGATGTCAAAACTGACTGAAAAGACAAATACATCATTCTCCATTTTCAACTTTCCCTTCATGAGTGAAGGGTGATGGAGATCTGACTGCATTGTGATTGCAGTATATTTCATTAATGTAATCAGTGACTTAGCCAAACCTTAAAGTATGTTTATTCTAACAAGTAGAAACAAATGAGCTAACATCTCTGCCAGTAATAAAGGCTTAAAACCAGAGAAACAGTGTAAGTAAGAACCTACAATCTCAGAATGGATTTGCTCTATTAAATAGCACACAAAAATCAACTCCAAATGTCAATGAAATATACCTACATTGTGCAGGTAGGTCAGGGGCAGGTCTGCTTTCATTAGTTGGATGTCAGCTGAGTATTTGGTACAGCACGGAAACGTTTCCATATTTTAAAACAAATAAATGAGCATCTCCTAGTAGCAGCAAGTTAAAACTAACAGGAGGAGACTAAAATTTGGAAAGGCATCTAATTAATTGGTGATGGCCAGGAGACACAGAAGTTAATTAACTTGAGAGAAAAGGCAAAAGGCAGAGCCTGAAAGGGGAAAAGAGGCGACTCCAGATTCAATGGACTCTCTTAGTTTGTGCTCTCACCCCCTTATTGTAAGGTACTATGGCTTGTGATAAGGGAAAAATCAAACTCATGCTATCATTTTAAACTCTATGCAGCAAATAGAAAAGCAAAAGTTTCAAACTCCATTAAAAGGAGATAATCTATAGGTTAAGCATGAAGAAAACATGACAGGGTATAAGCAATTCCCATCTTCCAAATAACCAGAATCACTGTCTAAATAATCGCTCTTTATTCCCTAATCTCACCTCAGAAAAAGTTAACAAATGCAGGTGGCTTATATTAAATATAGAAAGATCCTTTCCTTAAACAAATGAAAAATAAAGTAGGAAAATTGAATCAATAGCCGAGGAAAGTGCACATGTCTCCACCCCAGGCCCCACATCATAAAATGACAGCTGTGAAATGAAAGAAAAAAGAAAGATAAAGGTATATACCAGTGTACCAGCACTAGAAAGCAGAGAGTATACCACAGGCTGACCAAAACATGAGCAATTACTGCAACATTTTAAAGTGGAAGGAATTGGAATACCAGAGAAAGAAGAAAGAAGGAAATATTATCATCCAAAGGACAGGAGAAAATCACTTTCTGGGTATTAGCAATTCCAGGGCTTTTCCAATCAGAGTAAAACTTATTAAAGAATCAAGAGAGGACCACCAGCTTAGTTAATGTTACAACTCCACTGAACTGATTCCATCAAGTTTGCTTATAATGAACAGCAGAGGGAGTGATATGTGCCCCAAGGATAAAACCCTAGGTAATCCTTTTAAATGAATCAATAGCAATCCTCAGAAAGAAAAAGAAAGCTGGAGGCATCACACTCCCTGCTTTTAAACTCTATTACAAAGCTATAGTAATTAAAACTATATGATAGTGGCATAAAATAGACACATAGATCAATAGAACAGAATAGAAAGCCCAGATATAACCCCACATATATATGGTCAATTTATTTATGACAAAGGGGCCAAGAATATACAGCAGCGAAAGGACAATTTTGTCAATAAATGGTGCTTAGAAAACAGGACAACTACATGCAAAAGAATGAAACTCAAACACTATCTTAATAGTGTACACAAAAGTTAATTCAAAATGGATTAAAAATGTGAACGTAATGTAAGACCTCAAACTACAAAACTCCTACAAGAAAACACGGAGGGTAAGTTCTTTGACATAAATCTTGGCAATAATGTTTTTTGAAACCGACACCAAAAGTAAAAGCGACAAAATAAAAAATGAACAAGGGAGATTACATTAAATCAAAAAGCTTTGCATAGGGGCGCCTGGGTGGCGCAGTCGGTTAAGCGTCCGACTTCAGCCAGGTCACGATCTCGCAGTCTGGGAGTTCGAGCCCCGCGTCGGGCTCTGGGCTGATGGCTCAGAGCCTGGAGCCTGTTTCTGATTCTGTGTCTCCCTCTCTCTCTGCCCCTCCCCCGTTCATGCTCTGTCTCTCTCTGTCCCAAAAATAAATAAACGTTGAAAAAAAAAAAATTCAAAAAGCTTTGCATAATAAAATGCAAAGGCAACCTACAGAATGGGAGAAAATATCTGCAAATTACATATCTGATAAGGAGCTACTATTCAAAATACATAATGAACTCCTATAACTCAATAGCAAACACAAAAACAACAACAAAAAACAACCAAACCAACAACCCAATTAAAAAATGGGCAGACAATCTGAACATTTTTCCAAAGAAGACATACAGATGATCAACAGGTATGTGAAAAGATGTTCAACATCATTAACCATTAGGGAAATGCAAATTAAAACCACAATGAGATCTCACTTCACACCTGTTAGATTGGCTATCATCAAAAAGGTAAGAAATAACAAGCACTGGCCAGGATGTGGAGAAAAGGGAACATTTGTGTACTATTGGTGGGAATGTAAATTGGTGCAGTCACTATGGAAAACATGATGTGGTTTCCTCAAAAAATTAGAAACAGAACTACCATATGGTCCAATAAATCCACTTGTGGATATTTATCCAAAGTAAATAAAAACACTAAATCAAAAACATATCTGCATCCCGATGTTCACTGCATCATTATTTACAATGGCCAAAATATGGAAACAACCTAAGTGTCCATCAATGGAGATATAGTACATATATATATTATATAAATTTCTTTGTATATGTAAAATAGAATATTATTCAGCCATAGAAAAGAATGAAATCATGTCATTTGCTACAGCATACAGATGGACCTACAGGGCATTATGCTAAGTGAAATAAGTCAGATAAAGGACAAATACCTTATGATTTCTCTTAAATGTGGAATCCAAAAACAAATAAAAAACAAGCTCATAGGTAGAACAGATTGATGGTTACCTGGGGTGGGATGTGGGGGTGTGTGGGAAAAATGGGTGCACGGTGTTTGTTTTTTTAGTTAAATAAATTCAATCTTAATTTTGAAAATAAAATTAGAATAAATAAAACAATAGCATGACAAGGAAGAAAAAAGGACAAGTTCAGATTAAATTTCCAAGTTCTGCTGACACTGGAAGAAGAAATAAAGGAAGGAAATACCTGACTCCAGTTAATGGGCCAAGGACAAAGCATTGGGTTGCCTTCTCAGAAATGGAGTTCAGACACCACAGTCTCACAGATTTGATTGTGGGGCAGGATAAATAAGACAGATCTTGGTAATTTATGTCTCCCAGGAAGCCGGAAAGACTTAATTCTCAGGAAATCAGCAACACTAACAGTCCTCTGGTCATATGGCCTGTCTCTCTCCTCCAATCAGAACCACTATTCCCTGAAAAGTCAACAGACTTACAATACACATTAAACAGAAATCCATTAGAGTTGATGTAACATTTCAGGAAAAAACACCAACTTTTACTCATCGATTCTACAAATGTTTAAGTACCTACTGCATAAGTAACAGGAACTTCTTAAGATCTTAAGAATATAGTAGGGAACAAAACAAAATACTGTCCTCATGGAACATACACTTCAGGGGGGGGGGGTGTAAAAGTATCCAAAAAAACCCCCCAAAACATATAAATACAATATAGTATGAGTCCCAGGAGAATTAAAGTAGGGTAGAGAAACAGAAAGTAGCAAGTGACTAATAACAAAGTTAACCTCACAAAAGATAAAAGAGAAGAAATAATATAGATAAAAGTAGGCACTAAAAAGCTTCCAGTCAGGATAGCACACGAAGTTCTGCTCCCCTTTGTTCCACACATACACCAGTGATGAGAAATATATAAAAACAAGCAATCAGCTATTTCCAGGACCCCAAACAAAGCAACTATCTCCATGAAGACATGGCCTTACAGATCAATGAGGCCTGCTTGGTTCCAGATCATGAAAGCAGGTTGTGGATGGGGAGGTCAGGATAAGGGAGACCCAGCGTGCTCATTCAACAAATGGGCCCAGGATCTCTGTTTGAAGCCAAAACTTGGGGTGGGGCTACAGACATTAGAAAGGAAGCTAATGAAAAATGCTGCCCGATGCTATTATGGCTCCTGAAGCAAGGACACTGACACACACTGCAAGTGGAGACAAAGGAGAGGCTGAGGGGCTCAATAACTGGATGTAGATTCAGCCCATATGTTCCCAGGGCAGGAACTGAGACTCACTTATCAGACATGATTTCAGAATGCTGGATAGAGAAAACTATAAAACTGTTAGGGAATGGGAATCCAGAGGCGGAGAGTGAGACAACAGTAGCAATAATCAACCAATCAACATGAGTTTTCAAGCCCAAATTTAAAACTCTTGAAGAAAGTCTATAGGGATAAAGCTGACCAACAAAATCAACACACAGAATATGAATTTCTTTCAGATTAAATGAATTTTATAGTGTGTTTTGACAAAGACTTTAAAGTAACAACATTTATCGTGCTCATAATAGTATCAGTGACAATATTATCATGATAATAATATTTGTGATATTAATATTGATAATAAAATCATGATAATCATGATAATAATATTAGTGATAAAGGTTATTATGATGGTGCTGGTGCCAATGACAGTATCAGTACCGATAATGAGAGCTAACAGCAATTGAAAACGTACTATGTGCTAGGCATTGCTCTAAAGATCTTACATAAAGTAACTTTTTTTTTTATGTTTATTTTTGAGAGAGAGAGAGACAGAGTGAGAGTGGGCAAGGGGCCGGCGGAGAGACACAAAATCCGAAGCAGGCTTCAGGCTTGAGCTGTGAGCTGTCAGCACAGCACAGCTTGAACCCACAAACTGCGAGATCATGACCTGAGCCAGTCGAACGCCCAACCGGCTGAGCCACCCAGGAGCCCTTACATAAGGCAACTCTTAAATTCCATGCATCCTCAAAATAACTTAAAATATATATTTGCATTACCCTGATTCCACTGATGAGGAAACTGAGGCATGGTCTAGTTAAGTACCTAACTTGCCTAAAGAAACACAGCTGTTATATGAAAAGCTGGAATTCAAACCCAAGCAGACTGCCTCCAGAACCTATGAATTTAACTACACCAGTTTTTCTGAAGGAGTAAAAAGTATTGAAAATCCCTTTAAAAGAACAAGAGATTATGAAACACAATGAAGCAGAAATGAAACAAGGATTTTGGGATATAAAGAATTACCAAAGTGAAATATTAAGAAATGAACACACAGTCGTGCAAATAAAAATTAAATATATGTGATAAATTCTGGACTGGACAAAGTAGAGAATTAGAAATGAAAACTTCCAGGGAATTCATTCAGAGCACAGCACAGAGATAAGAATGCAGACAAGAGATCGTTAAAAATAATATGAAAGAGCAATTATGTCTCATGAAGGATAGATTGAGAGGTTCCAATAATTGGTTATTAGGCGTTCCTGAGGGAGATAAAAGGGATGTTAGATATAATGTGGAAAAAAAATAATGGCTGACAATCTTAAGAACTGAAGAAAGATGTGAATTCTCAGAAATACAAGGTGGGGTCATCAGAGTGAAATCACGAACATTAACAAAAAAGTGACAATCTGAAAAGCTACAAAGAAGAGAAAGATAATGTGAAGGAAAAAAAAAAAAGACTAGACGGATAGGAGATTCTCTTTGGCAACAATAACCCCAAGAGAAAATGGGGTAATATTTTAAAGAACTAAGAGAAAAAATAAACTAGAATTTAGTATTCAACTGAGTTTTTATCATTGACTCATATTATATATTGTCCTTTCTCATAAAAGAATTATACGCCCTCATCCCCATGACAAAAGGCCATAAGGTTTACCTTGGCCAATGCGATGGGAGGGGAACTGATATGTGCCCCCTCCCATTGCATTGGCATCCTCCCATATATACTCTCTTTTAAATATACAAAGGATGCTAGTTTTTGTATAGGTAAAATAGCTTTAAAATAAAGTGGAAGCAACCTAAATGTTCACAAAAATGGGAAAAATGAATTATAGTACAGCTGTAGTTAAAATGAATGAAATGAAACAGCACTATATGGTCAAAAGAGTAAAAATTAAAAACAAAATTATTATATGGAAAAAAGTCATCTGCATAAAGCTTAAAAACCTACAACAAATAGTATATATATTTTGTTGATAAATAATATTTGGTGATAAAAGTACCTAACATGTTTAGTATCGATAAACACCAAATCAAAATAGTGGTTCCTTCTAGGTTTCTCTCTTTTCAGAAAAAATAATGGAATTGGGAAAGAGTAGTAAATAGGTTAGAGAGGAATCAACTGACTTCTTTAAAAATAATAGTAAATAAGTAAAACCCAAAGCTGTTTTATTTTTCTGAAGGGCAACAAAATGGAAAAACATGTGCTAAATCTAGTTAAAGAAAACATATAGAGGACGAATTGAATAGCATCCAAGTTAGAAGACCTAATATTCATGCAAGTCCCATACCTTCTATTATGGGCTAAACTGTGTTCCCTCAAAATTCATATGATGAAGTCCTAACCCCCAGTACCTAAGAATATAACTGCACTTGGAGACAGGTCCTGTAAAAAAGTAATTAAGGTAAAATGAGGTTACTAGGGTGGACCCTAATCCAACATGACTGGTGGCCTCTACAAGCCAAGGAGATAGAATTTAACCAACCCTGTTACAGGTTAATGTTAGACTTCTAGCCTCCAGAATTGTGATCAAATAAATTTCTGTTGTTTAAACCACCTAATCTGTGGTACTTTGTCACGGCAGCCCAAGAAAACTAATATACACAGGTTAAGGAAGTCCCCTCATTAAACGTAAGTGTGCCTTACATTTTCTGTTACTTCACAACCCTCACAAATCCTAATACATTCAGTCATTTTATTTGGGTGCACCTTTTTTTTTTTTTTTGAAATGTCTTGAAAAAACATTTAACTTACTGCAATTTTAATTTGCAAAATTTATAGTACTAGAAACATTTTCTCAGAGGCTCAGGTGTTCTTTACAGATGAAGAAAATACAGAAGTGTATATAAATTATTTTTTCAAACCTCTCCTTCTCTAAAGAATTGCAACCCTGGCTTGACCACCATCTTTGGCAGGAAAACCTATTGATAATTTAAAAACTGGTGCTTTTTGAAGATTTATTTTGGGAACACTGAGACGATGAATTGAATTCAACTCAATTATTGATTTGTTCCAATTTTATTATAATACCAATCTAAGCATTAAAGCTTTACTAGCTCCAACCTAAAAACATCCAAATCCAGAAAAAAATAATTCAGCTTCTCACTGTATCTTCAATATAATGAAAACAAATTATCACAACAAATCATTATTAATTTGTAAGAACTCCAAGCTGCAAATAATTAAAAGGAAAAAAAATAATAACCTATCTTCAAAATGGCAATGAGGAATTTAAGAGAAAATGAACACGCATTGTCTAGATGTTTGTTACAAGTCTGAGGGACTCAGGAAAATTTTAAAAGAAAAGATTTTGGAAACAACTGTAAATAAATGTATATCTAATTAATGTGATCAATGCTATTACATTTATAAAAAGTGTCACTCACTCCAGCAAAACTGGAAACTGTATGCTTCCATTCTGTGCTACCATGGTGTTTATTGTATTGTTGGAAGCTTTGTTTTTTGAGGAAAAAAGATATCATCTTGGTACTGCTCTTAAACAGAACTTAACATTGGTCTCCCTTTTGCCCAGGTTTTCCCTGCTTTGACCGTTGCCTGGTACTCAGATTTTTATCAATAAAAAGTTCTTTTTTATAACTTTCTTAGGGGCGCCTGGGTGGCGCAGTCGGTTAGGCGTCCGACTTCAGCCAGGTCACGATCTCGCGGTCCGTGAGTTCGAGCCCCGCGTCGGGCTCTGGGCTGATGGCTCAGAGCCTGGAGCCTGTTTCCGATTCTGTGTCTCCCTCTCTCTCTGCCCCTCCCCCGTTCATGCTCTGTCTCTCTCTGTCCCAAAAATAAAAAATAATAATAAATGAAAAAAATAAAAAAATAAAAAAACGTTATAACTTTCTTAATGTTTATTCATTTTTTGAGAGAGAGACACAGAGAATGAGCAGGTAAAGGGCAGACAGAGGAGGAGACACAGAATGCGAATCAGGCTCCAGGCTCTCAGCCATCAGCACAAAGCCCGACGCGGGGCTCAAACTCATGAACGGTGAGATCATGACCTGAGCTGATGTCAGAACCTTAACCAATTGAGCCACCCATGCACCCCAATAAAAAATCCTTTAAAACAGACACAGAAAATTTGGAAGAACATGGTTATAGCACATGATTATCTAATTTCACTATGAAGTTAATAAAAGTGCACAGGAGTAAATATTTCAGTGTGTCTAACCTACAAATGTGAGATGAAACCAAAATCCTAGATATTGGGATATTCACTAGTAGTGAATACAGATATTCACTAGTAGTATAACAGATCGATATTTCTAAAACCTAAAGCCATCACTCTTCATTCATCAGCCACTTATACATACACTCACCTCCAATTTTCAGTTCATTTTTATAAAGACCTATCACCATTTTTTAAAAATAATATAACCTTAAGATTATTATTGAAAAAGATTTTTATCAGTGAGAAAGATTCTATACTTGACTTTTTAAATATACATTTGACTCACCGACGGCTATCTTGAGCCATAAGAGAATTATCACATTTATTTGCTTTTTTTTTTTTTTTTTAAACTATCTTACCTTTAACTTCTACTAAATCAGAGAATCCTTACTTAAATCAACAGGTCATCAGAGGAATGACTAGATGCATAAGGTAGCTCTTTAGAATGTTGTAGGTAATCACATCAAACACAGACCCACAAAGAGTATAGGAGTTTGTCATAGACAACAGCTTCCAGCATTTTATCAGACAGCAAGTTCTCAAATATAACACACTGAAAAGTTACAAGGCTAAATATTTCCATTAGGGGTATTAAAGCAAATAGATATATAAATTTATAGATTTATAAAAGACAGTCTATTAAGCTGATTGTGTTCTTGAATTAAAAATAAGCAGTAAGAACTAGAAACCACAGCTCTATAAGTTAAATGGCCTTGGACTGTAGGTAAGGTACTGATGGTATCAAATAAACTTTAACAAATGCCAAGTTCTTTGACAGGCTTCTCCATTACTAACATATGGCTCAACAATAACAAAAATATCGCAAGGCAGATTTCTGGGGAAGAGTATCAAAACTAAATCTAAGATCAATTTAGCCATTCTCAAACCTTGTGTCATGTCAAACCAGAACACAACACAATCACTGTGTCTACAATGAAAACAGGACCCATAGACCTTTTCTATATCTTATAATTAGAAGGTTAAAAACCTCCTTTCTGTGCCAAAGACAAACTACAGAACTATGAACAGAATTATAAGCAGGTGATTGACTGATAACTGACCAAAAAAAGTTTGGGTATGTGAATAGTACGAACTGAAATTCACCACTCTTTTTGCAAGCTGAGCAAATTGGATGCTTTATTTTAATGAGCCATGGAGAAGGACTGATTGATTATAGGGGATGTTGCTTTATGGTTTACTGTTCACAAATCACTGATCTCCTTATTGTATTGTCTATATACAGTAATCTGTTCTCTCCTTCTTGCTTTTTGGAAAAAACAGAGGGGACAGGTTGGGGAGAATTTTACATCTTCAAAATTATCCTCACATATCAAAACTGACAGGCCCTTGAAGTTTAAAAGCACCTTTCAAAATTCCAATTTAGTAAAAACAAAAACAAGAGATTTACACCAAACAGACGACACGTATAAATTGATCTTGAATCCCAGCGGCCTGCCAATTATAAGTTTCTTATATTTCTAAGCATATTTTTCCGGCAATCCAAATAGAACATATGAGCTAGTTACTGACTATAAAATAAACAAGTCTATACCATTTATTAGGAATTAAAAAGTTCAAACTGGAAAGAAATACTGTTTAAAATAATCCTCACAAAAAGCACAGAAGTCTTCTGTTCACCTGTGAAATTAACCTGACATTATCATTAAACAAATTTTGAAATACATATTAAGCAACAAAAGAAAGTGCAATGAAAATAAACACAAAAAATGTTTTTAAAACATACACTATCACAGAATTGATGACACTACAGTCAGTATATTACAATACTTGTTGAATCTAGGTTCTATGAAAAGGAACTACAGAGATAATCAACATTCAAATTAACAAATCCAATATAGCTAAGATTTTTAGGTAAAATGAAAAATATTCACCTACAAAACACAGGGAGTAAGGAATGGGGAGGGAACCATAACAATTCTGAACCAAGTTCCAAGGTTTTTAACACTTTACTTGGCCTCTTATTTTTCACTGCCAATTATAGACATTTGTGCCCATTAAAGTCACATCTGTAGTACAGTTTATGTTTCCATTTCTTCTAAAATTTCACTGGATCCCTAAATCAATTGATTAATTTCAATTCAGAAGAACAGCCTATGCTTTCTATTTCAGAAATATATTTTCTTTTTTTTTTTTTTTCAAAGTTTATTTATTTTTGGGACAGAGAGAGACAGAGCATGAACGGGGGAGGGGCAGAGAGAGAGGGAGACACAGAATCGGAAACAGGCTCCAGGCTCTGAGCCATCAGCCCAGAGCCTGACGCGGGGCTCGAACTCCCGGACCGCGAGATCGTGACCTGGCTGAAGTCGGACGCTTAACCGACTGCACCACCCAGGCGCCCCCAGAAATATATTTTCTAATTGGAAAGTACTATAGCATCCGAGGAAAATATTATATATCACATGAAAATTAAGCAAAATCAAAAGATAGTACTATTCTGCATAATAATTCCATTGAAGTTTGTGAAATTAGTAAATTAAGTGAAAACTTGTCAGTTGCAATTTAATTCTTATCTGTCTTTATCCCCTCCAAATAATCTGTTCTGAAGCTCAAAGTTCCAAACTTTGTCTCTAAATTATTTGAGGTTAAAAGAAAAAAAAAAGGTGTAAAGGCTAGAACTCTTTTCAGAAAAGAGAGGTAAGCATCTATGTATAATATGACCTATATAATAGCACTTCCCATATTTTGGATGTTTTTTTGCCCCCTGAAATCTATTTCAGGACCAGGATTAATAATAACAGGGAAATTTACAGTCTGAGCAAAAATTTAAAATTACCATTCTACTAGAAGATTTACATAATTATAAACCATTTTAAAACAACTCCATCCTGAAATTATAAAGAAACTCTTTGTGGTATTTGTTTGCACAATTAAAGGAAGCCAGAATATCCATTGAAAGAAATATATTATCATTTCTTGCTTCACTAAAACCATTGTTTCATTAATGAGCTGATAAGCATTTTTTAAAATGCATTAAACGAAAGGAATATCACATTCAGAAATGAAAAACTGCTTACAACCTATAATCCTGGCCTACTTTTGGTTTTCTGGAAGGAGATATGTATGCCTTTCTTTACTTTCCTTTTAAGCATCAGAACTCTAGAAAAGATAAGCTTCCATAAACTCCTGGATATTAATTAATAAATCCAAGGATGTGCTATCTTCACAGCAAAAACTATAAATAAAGGATTTTGAATCACTGGTCCTTTATAGGAAATTGACAGTGCTTCTGATTGGCAAATTTCGAAATAATTCAGCAGAAAACATAAAATAAATAATCGCGTAAATAGGATTATGAAAAAGGGGTCCATTTTCTTTCCTTACACAAAAGAATCTTTTAAAAAGCTTATTAAATACTATTTTTTTCCACTTTGAAAAATGTACACATTTTTGGTATTAGAGAACTGGTAAAGAGCTAACAGATTTTAATCCAAATACATGGGTTCCAAGCCTAGCTTTGACACTTCAATTGTGTGATCTCTGAACCTGAGAGGATAACAATATCTAAATCAAAGAACAATTGACGTGATGATTAAAAACAATTAACACTATGCTTAGTGTCCAATAAGCAGTCTGTGAATGGTGTTTTATAATAATTGTTCCTGTAATTACTCACTATCATCACCATCCTTGCAGATATTTTGGAGATCACATCACTATAAAAATTTTCCACTCCCCTCCAAAAAAAAAAAAATACAAATAAATTTTCCACTTAGGCTGACAAATGATCTCAAAATAGTCTGTGACACATCCCATGATTTCCATAAAATATCATGTTCTGAAAATATTCAAAGTTAAATGCAAAACATATTTTAAAACAGGTAAAAAAATGTTTAAGGGCTCAATTTTCTGCTTATAAGAAAATTTCATTATGGACTTTTAGAAAGCTCTATCGTTTCAAATGAAGAAAAAGTATGACTCAAAATGTGTGTACATATATTACATATATATATATATGTATGTATACGCATATATACCAGTATCATGTGTGAATGAGATAGGAAATAGAGCTATATTTAATACTAACTTGCTTTATTTACACCATATATACTGCCTCCCACATAGCTCTATTATAGAGAAAAGAAGATATTAAGGTACAATAGTCACAACTGGCTTAACCACCAGAAAACTTAATTTCATATTTTCCCCTGTTAAGTGACCCAAATACCTTGTCATATTACATAAAAGTGATATACAGATACAATTCCCTATTAACCCATAAGGACAATACTCATGGAGCATATTACTTTTTTTTTTTTATTTTTTAAATTTACATCCAAGTTAGTTACCAGATAGTGCAACAAAGATTTCAGTAGTAGATTCCTTAATGCCCCTTACCCATTTAGCCGACTCCCTCCCACAACCCCTCCAATAACCCTCTTTGTTCTCTATATTTAAGAGTCTCTTATGTTTTGTCCCCCTCCCTGTTTTTACATTATTTTTGCTTCCCTTCCCTTATGTTCATCTGTTTTGTATCTTAAAGTCCTCATATGAGTGAAGTCATATGATATTTGTCTTTCTCTAATTTTGCTTAGCATAATACCCTCTGGTTCCATCCAGGTAGTTGCAAATGGCAAGATTTCATTCTTTTTGATTGCTGAGTAATACTCCATTGTATATATACACAACATCATCTTTATCCATTCATTCATCGATGGACATTTGGGCTCTTTCCATACTTTGGCTATCGTTGATAGTGCTGCTATACACATTGGGGTTCATGGAGCACATTACTTCTTGTTTAAGATACAGAACTGTTGTAAAGCTCAAATGGAACACCCATTGACTTTCATGAAACCATTTCTTACAGGCACTTTGCTTTAATCTCACAATCACTCCCACTCCTTTTCACTCTCTCCTGCTCCCTTATGTGATCCTTTCTATTTCGTCATTCAATCATTCTTCCTCATTTACAGAAAATTTCAAATACACACAAAAATAGTATATTTACAATGCCTTGCTATTCAAGGTGTGATGATGAACATTTGAGTTCTTTCTGCCATTATAAACAATGATTCTATGAATTGATTTTCTATTCTTATCAGTGATTCTATGAACATTCTTTTTTTTTAATATGAAATTTATTGTCAAATTGGTTTCCATACAACACCCAGTGTTCATCCCAACAGGTGCCTTCCTCAATGCCCATCACACACTTTCCCCTCCTTCCCACCCACCCCCCATCAACCTTCAGTTTATTCTCAGTTTTTAAGAGTCTCTTATGGTTTGCCTCCCTCCCTCTCTAACTTTTTTTTTTCCCCTTCCTCTCCCCCCATGGTCTTCTGTTAAGTTTCTCAGGATCGACATAAGAGTGAAAACATATGGTATCTGTCTTTCTCTGTAGGACTTATTTCACTTAGCATAACACTCTCCAGTTCCATCCACATTGCTACAAAAGGCCATATTTCATTCTTTCTCATTGCCACGTAGTATTCTATTGTGTATATAAACCACAACTTCTTTATCCATTCATCAGTTGATGGACATTTAGGCTCTTTCCATAATTTGGCTATTGTTGAAAGTGCTGCTATAAACATTGGGGTACAAGTGCCCCTATGCATCAGCACTCCTGTATCCCTTGGGTAAATTCCTAGGATTGCTATTGCTGGGTTAAAGGGTAGATCTACTTTTAATTTTCTGAGGAACCTCCACACTGTTTTCCAGAGTGGCTGCACCAGTTTGCATTCCCACCAACAGTGCAAGAGGGTTCCCGTTTCTCCACATCCTCATCAGCATCTATAATCTCCTGATTTGTTCATTGTAGCCACTGTGACTGGCGTGAGGTGGTATCTCAGTGTGGTTTTGATTTGTATTTCCCTGATGAGAAGCGACGTTGAGCATCTTTTCATGTGCCTGTTGGCCATCCGGATGTCTTCTTTAGAGAAGTGTCTATTCATGTTTCTGCCCATTTCTTCACTGGATTATTTGTTTTTCGGGTGTGGAGTTTGGTGAGTTCTTTATAGATTTTGGATACTAGCCCTTTGTCCGATATGTCATTTGCAAATATCTTTTCCCATTCCATCAGATGCCTTTTAGTTTTGTTGATTGTTTCCTTTGCAGTGCAGAAGGTTTTTATCTTCATGAGGTCCCAATAGTTCACTTTTGCTTTTAATTCCCTTGCCTTTGGAGATGTGTCAAGTAAGAAATTGCTGCGGCTGAGGTCGGAGAGGTTTTTTCCTGCTTTCTCCTCTAGGGTTTTGATGGTTTCCTGTCTCACATTCAGGTCCTTTACCCATTTTGAGTTTATTTTTGTCAATGGTGTAAGAAAGTGGTCTAGTATCATTTTTCTGTATGTTGCTGCCCAGTTCTCCCAGCACCAGTTGTTAAAGAGACTGTCTTTTTTCCATTGGATATTCTTTCCTGCTTTGTCAAAGATAAGTTGGCCATGCTTTTGTGGGTCCAATTCTGGGTTCTCTATTCTATTCCATTGGTCTATGTGTCTGTTTTTGTGCCAATACCATGCTGTCTTGATGATTACAGCTTTGTAGTAGAGGCGAGAGTCTGGGATTGTGATGCCTCCCGCTTTGGTCTTCTTCAGTATTACTTTGGCTATTTGGGGTCTTTTGTGGTTCCATACAAATTTTAGGATTGTTTGTTCTAGCTTCAAGAAGAATGCTGGTGCAATGTTGATTGGGATTGCATTGAATGTGTAGATTGCTTTGGGTAGTATTGACACTTTAACAATATTTATTCTTCCAATCTCTATGAATATTCTTGAACATACTACCTGTTAGACATAGGCAAGAAGTTCTCCTGGGTAAACTCTCATGAGCAATATTATTGAAACATACAATTTGTGAGTGCTAAATTCTAGAATACATTTTTTTCAAGAGAAGTTATACCAGTTTATACTACACCAAACAATTCATAAGACGCTGGTGATCCATATCCCTTCCAACACTTAAAGTTACTAGATTTAAATTTATGCTAAATGAAAGTCGGATTTTATTGAACTAGCAACCTGCTATTATCTCATTTCTTCATGGTAACTGGACCTACATGACTTTCTTCTATTAAATATTTGTTCATTTCTTTTGCCCATTTTTGATTAAGTTGTTGCCTTTTCTTATTGATTTCTAGGAGTTCATTTATTCTTTTTTTTTCTTTTCTTCTAACAGAGAGGCAGCATGTGTGAGTGGAGGACAGGGGCAGGGGAGGAGTGGGGGGGAAAGGGAAAGAGAGGGAGGGAGTGGGGGAGGGGGAGGGGGAGGGGGAGGGGGAGGGAGAGGGAGAGAATTTTAAGCAGGCTCCACGCTCAGTGCAGAGCCCAACAAAGGGCTCAATCTCATGACCCCAAGATCATGACCCGAGCCAAAATCAAGATTTGGATGTACAATTGACTAAGCCACCCAGGTGACCCTCATTTATCCTTAATATTAATCCTAGGCAGGTTTAATTTTACAACTAACAACTATGTCTTAATCCGTAGTTTATTTTTTAAGTATCTTTTGATGAGAAGTACTTAATTTTAAGGTAGTCAAAGCTATCAGTGAATAAGAGGATTCTAATTTTTTTCATATGGATTAAACATTTTCTCCTACATTTTGAATAGTCCTCCATTTTCCCCTAAAATGTCATGTAAAGTTATGTTGTAAAGTTTTTATATATACTCCATATATGAAATCAGAATATAATTAAATGAGAATTAGAATATTAGTGAATCTCTAGGTTAATTTGGAAAAAACTAAACATCTTTCGATATAAAAGTTTTCCTTTTCATAAACACGAGATAGTTTATCATTTATCTATTATTAAAGGATTTCAGTAAAGTTTTACAATGTGTATGCGTACATTTTATACATCTCTTAATAGATATATTCCAAAGTATATTATAATTGTATTACTTTTGTGAATGGAATCTTAAAAACTATATTTCCTACTTGGTCATCATTAATAAATAAGAACTGATTTTACATATTGAATTTTATATCCAGACGCTTAACTTCTTGTATAATTTCTAATAATTTGTAGATTATTTTTCTCTTAATAATCACATTTATCTATAAATCATGGCAGTTTTGTTTTATCCTTTCCCATCCTTTTACCATAAATTTATTTTTCTCCTTTTATTGCACTGACAAAACTAGCAGCTCATACTAGCATAAAATTGAATGAAATTGGTAAAAATGAGCATAATTTCTTATACCTATTATCTTAATAGTATCTTAATAGTATCTTCCTATTTAAAATGATTTTTTTAATATTTATTTTTTTAGGATTATTTTTAGAGAGCAAGAGAGAGTACTCACAGGAGGGGCAGAGAGAGAGGGAGAGAGAATCCCAAGCAGGTTCCTCTACACTGACACCAGGAGCTAATTTGGGGTTCCAACTCATGAACTGTGAAATCATGACCCAGGTGCCCCTAAGATGATGTTTTTTAAAAGACTTTTCTGTAGATACTTTATTTCAAATTTTAAAATGCCCTAATTTGCTGGGGCACTTGGGTGGCTCAGTAATTAAGCATCCGACTCTTGATTTTGGCTCTGGTCATGATTCCAGGGTCGTGGGATCAAGTCCCACATTGGGCTCTGTGCTGAGTGTGGACTCTGCTTGATATTCTCTCTCTCTCCTTCTTTCTGTCTCTCCCCTCTCTGCCCCTCACCCCTGCCTATGCTCTCTTGCTCTCTAAAATAAAAAAGTAAAAATAAATAAATGTGCCCTTAATTTGCTAACAATTTTTTTGCAATATGTATTTGTGCAGAAATTAACCAAATACATTTTTTTTCTGTAACTATCAACACATTATTGATAATGTGTTTTTTCCATCTGATCATTTAATTTGGCAAATAATATTTAGATATTTTCTAATATTAAACTATTCCAGTTCTGGGACAAAGCCAACTTGACCATTATATATTTTCTTTTTTTTTTAATAATATTAGATATTTGTGTTTAATTTTTTTAATGTTTATTTTTGAGAGAGAGAGAGAGAGAAAGAGAGAGAACACAAGCAGGGGAGGGGTAGAGAGAGAGGGAGACACAGAATCTGAAGCAGGCTCCAGGCTTTGAGCTGTCAGCACAGAGCCTGACACAGGGCTCAAACTCAGGAAGCATGAGATCATGACCCAGGCCCAAGTCAGCAGCTTAACTAACTGAGCCCCCCAGGCGCAACAAACCCCCCCCCCCCGCACATTTGCTTTAAATGAAATGAGTGAAAGGACTACATTACTCTTTTCTTATACTCATTTCCTGAATTTAATATCAAAATGTATGCATTTAAAATACAGATTTTATATGTTAAGTTGTCCTGTCATTAAATTATCTATAGTTTACTTCAACATTTCTTCAAATTTTGGAATGTGTGAATGTTTGAATGTTTGTGTATCTGTCTGCTTCTTCTCTATTGATAACCTACCTGTTCCTTATCTATAGACAAGGCAACTTTAACCAAAAATATGCAATGAAGAGTAAAAGAAATTTATGTTATTTAGATCAAGAAAAAAAACAATTTAAGGAAGCTATTTTACCTATACAAAAACTAGCATCCTTTGCATATTTAAAAGAGAGTATTCGGGGCGCCTGGGTGGCGCAGTCGGTTAAGCGTCCGACTTCAGCCAGGTCACGATCTCGCGGTCTGTGAGTTCGAGCCCCGCATCAGGCTCTGGGCTGATGGCTCAGAGCCTGGAGCCTGTTTCCGATTCTGTGTCTCCCTCTCTCTCTGCCCCTCCCCCGTTCATGCTCTGTCTCTCTCTGTCCCAAAAATAAATAAACGTTGAAAAAAAAAAAATTAAAAAAAATAAATAAATAAAAGAGAGTATTCTTCCTCAAGTAACAAGCTAAAGATGATGAAAAGCATAACTTGCCCAACTGTGTTGAGCTCAATTAAAAAATTAAAGGTAAAGATATTAGAATATAAATATCTAAGGGCACATGACTGGCTCAGTCAGCAGAGCATGTGACTCTTGATCTCAGGATTGTAAGTTCGAGCCCTACATTGGATAGAAAAATCACTTAAAACTACAATCTTAAAATAAAATGATATCGGGGCGCCTGGGTGGCGCAGTCGGTTAAGCGTCCGACTTCAGCCAGGTCACGATCTCGCGGTCCGTGAGTTCGAGCCCCGCGTCAGGCTCTGGGCTGATGGCTCAGAGCCTGGAGCCTGTTTCCGATTCTGTGTCTCCCTCTCTCTCTGCCACCCCCCCCCCCCCCGTTCATGCTCTGTCTCTCTCTGTCCCAAAAATAAATAAACGTTGAAAAAAAAAATTTTTTTTTAAATAAAATGATATCTATCTATGTACCTTACAATACACAAAACCCACAAAACCTTCATTGGAATTGGGGTTTTATATTGGATTAAAACAAGAAATAATTTAGGAACTTTATAGCACGAAAAATGTTGGGATGCTCAAAAACGTAAGAGACATCTTTCATATGTTTTAGGATTACATACTAGAGTCCTTAATATAGAAAGCTAGGATACGCTAATCTATATTTTTCAGATTTTCTTGGCTTAAGAAAGGGCTGTTTGTCAATTGCTATCCACCCTCTATTTTCAACATGGACCGTTAATGTTTAAGAGATATATATGCTCAAGGGAAAATTACACAGCAGTTGAAGACATGAAGAACTGCCCATCAGTTAAGCACACATTCCCACAGGTGATCTAAGAGCCCCAATTCAATTAAAATGAAATGGAACAGCATGTATATAGTAGACCCAGACTTTCCATCACTTTTTTCTTAGATACAGTCACTGGGGATAATCTGTAATCCTGCTGTGAAAGAAAATAAACACAACTGCTACTTTCACATAAAATATCATCAAAAATATCAAAAACACTTTTACATTGCTTACTGTAAAATGTTCTAACTCCATTCCTTAAAGAAAAAAAGGAAGAAAAAAATCAAACTCTAAATATGTATGAGGTTAACCAGTTTGGAGCTGAAAAGGTACAAGTAAACTCTCCCCAGAAATGAGATTCTACTCATGCTTGAAAATGAACATCTGACCCCTGGATGCTAACTATCACCTGATGATGTGCCCTATTCTTTAAAAACATAAGTATGTAATAGACTTTTTTCCCTGAGACAGATAAAATATATAGACCAGGAATTAACAAGAACTATTTTTTATTCTTCCAAGTAAAGTCTTCAAGCATTTATTTACCTCCTCTTCCTCTTTCTGATCATTGCTTTATCTTATTCTGGCTTGACTTTTTATAGACTAAGTCTCCATCTGATTACCTATGTCTAGTCCTCTAACCAGCTCTTTTATAAAAAGAGCCACTATTTCAATTTAACATCATTAAATATTTTACCCTCTGCCAAAATACATGCTTCCCTAAACTCTATGCTGGTTAGAATAAGTGTTAAATATTATATTAATTTAACTTAAAACAACAACAAAAATGTTTCTAGATGATCAGTAACTCCTTTATGAGGTCTTAATTTCTTCCAATCCTTATGCTCGCTGGTTTCATTTGGTCCAGAATCCATATGACCTTAATTGTCAGCTACTTTGTCTTGACTGTAAAAACAGCCTTGCCAATAATAATAAAGAATGCATAAACTCAATTATTCACTAGCCTATACTATATCCATGTAATAAAAATGAAATCAACATCCATCACTCTGAATAAATGGCATCAGCTTTAGCAAGAAGCTCTTTGCAAAAGTTCTTACACATAGATAACTAACGTTTTTGCACTAAACAAATTTTCATGTGTTTCCTGTTTTTTTTCCCCAATTGTTAGATCAGATTAAGGCATCGCATAGGAGGCTCATGGGAGTCCTCCATTCTTATTAGTTGATGAGAGGAAATAGAAATATTGGAAATATTAAAATATTGGAAATATTTCCCAAAGGTAGTTTAGAAATAACAAAATGACGATTCTGTCTCTATTTCTGTAAAATAAATAAATAAATACATACATGAGAGGAGACCTTGCTTTATAAAGCTTTGGAGTAACTAAATCAGATAGCTTTAGTAAATTTATTAAAACTCTAAAACATGTTACCTTATTATAATTAAATCTGTATGTTTCCTCACCATCAAGGTTGAATTATATCAAACCCTTTTGAGTGCAGACATTAGATGGATGCAAGAAAAAAGACCAAGAGTTAAAGAGAAAAGAATCATAAAGCAGAAATTTTCTCAGCATACATAATTATTCCAAAACTTTCATCAAGAAATTGCTATGAAACCTCACAATACGCCAAGCACCAGAGATACAATGATGGGTAAGAAATGCTTCTTACCCTCAATCTGTTCACAGTCTAAGTAGGAGGAGACCAAACTACATTAAGCTACAATTTGGAGGCATCACTGAAAGCAAATGAGCAGGTGAATTTATAGTGATGTTAAATAGGAGAGGACAGAGCTGGAATTAAAGACGGCAAGAACAGTGGCGAGATTTCTAGGTTACCCGAACTGCTACGTATTTAAGCATTATCCCCAAGTTCCAATCATCTACATAGAAGATGCAACTATATTTAAATAACACAATTGCTTGGGGCGCCTGGCTGGCTGAGGAGGTAGAGCATGTTACTCTTGAACTCAGGGTCATGAGTTTGAGTCCCATGCTGGACATGGAGACTACTTATTTACTTAATAACTCAATTGCTCAAAAACATGCTGAATATATGTTAGATTCTTAGAATACATACATTAAAGACTTTTAGTTTTGAGAAGCTTAAACAATATTAGGGCACTATGGGGGGTTGTGTGTGCATTTATGTACATATACACATATACTTATATAAACTTTATATACAACATAACAGACTTTTTATATTACAGGCCAAGGAAGTTCTTTTCTAATATGGATAATATCTTAAAATATTTTAAAGTGAAAGCGTTCTGATGTATTCACAAATTAAAATTTATATAATCGTAGAGTCGAATGATTATAGTTTGATTTTGGTGACTGCCTAAACTATATCCCTTTTTAAAAAATCATATAGTAACATGAGGAAAAGGACAAGAGGAACAAACATACCAAAGTAACAAAACCAGACTATGTTACTGAATACAAGACAGAGTGATCTTGAAAATATCAACCATCCATTCTGTTCTAACCCGCTCCACTTGCTATTGCATCAGCAAATTAGGTTCACTGTTTTATAGTGTTTTATATTTATGATTGATAGAAAGCACAGTCTGGCAGACATACATTTTCACTTAAGTTACTCAGGAAGAGAGCTGGATGCTAAGTAGCTTCAATCTTCAGGAAATTAAATTTCTCAGATTAGTTGGCCCAGGTATAGATAAAAATCATTGCAAACACACTTTGTCTAAGATATTTAAAAGTAAGTGTAACACAAAAAGCTCTACATCATGAAATAAACCTGGGTATCAGAAAAATACATATGTCAAACATCAGTAAGAACCGGAGGGAAGATGGCGGCGTAGGATGCTGGGCTCACCGCGCGTCCTGCTGATCACTTAGATTCCACCTACACCTGTCTAAATAACCCAGAAAACCACCAGAGGATTAGCAGAACGGAGTCGCCGGAGCCAAGCGCAGACGAGAGGCCCACGGAAGAGGGTAGGAAGGGCGGCGAGGCGGTGCGCGCTCCACGGACTGGCGGGAGGGAGCCGGGGCGGAGGGGCGGCTCACTGGCCAAGCAGAGCCCCGGAGGCTGGCTTGCAAAAGCGGAGGGGCCTGACGGACTGTGTTCCCACAGCAAGCGCGACTTAGCGTCTGGGAGGTCATAAGTTAACGTCTCTGCTTGGAAAGCGGGAAGGCTGGAGGACAAAGGGAGGGAGAGCTGCTGAGCCCCCGGACGACAGAGCTCAGCTTGGTGGGGAACAAAGGCGCTCGCCAGCGCCATCTCCCCTGGCCATCCCCCAGCCAAAATCCCAAAGAGAACCAGTTCCTGCCAGGGAACTTCCTCGCTCCTCGAAAACACCCAACTCTGTGCTTCTGTGGAGCCAAACCGCCGGCAGCGGATCTGACTCCCTCCCGCTGCCACAGGGCCCCTCCTGAAGTGGATCACCTAAGGAGAAGTGAGCTAAGCCTGCCCCTCCTGTCCCTGTGCACCTTGCCTACCCACCCCAGCTAATACGCCAGATCCCCAGCATCACAAGCCTGGCAGTGTGCAAGTAACCCAGACGGGCCACGCCACCCCACAGTGAATCCCACCCCTAGGAGAGGGGAAGAGAAGGCACACACCAGTCTGACTGTGGCCCCAGCGGTGGGCGGGGGGCAGACATCAGGTCGGAGTGCGGCCCCGCCCACCAACTCCAGTTATACACCACAGCACAGGGGAAGTGCCCTGCAGGTCCTCACCACGCCAGGGACTATCCAAAATGACCAAGCGGAAGAATTCCCCTCAGAAGAATCTCCAGGAAATAACAACAGCTAATGAGCTGATCAAAAAGGATTTAAATAATATAACAGAAAGTGAATTTAGAATAATAGTCATAAAATTAATCGCCGGGCTTGAAAACAGTATAGAGGACAGAGAGAATCTCTTGCTACAGAGATCAAGGGACTAAGGAACAGTCACGAGGAGCTGAAAAACGCTTTAAATGAAATGCAAAACAAAATGGAAACCACCACGGCTCGGATTGAAGAGGCAGAGGAGAGAATAGGTGAATTAGAAGATAAAGTTATGGAAAAAGAGGAAGCTGAGAAAAAGAGAGATAAAAAAATCCAGGAGTATGAGAGGAAAATTAGAGAACTAAGTGATACACTAAAAAGAAATAATATACGCATAATTGGTATCCCAGAGGAGGAAGAGAGAGGGAAAGGTGCTGAAGGGGTACTTGAAGAAATAATAGCTGAGAACTTCCCTGAACTGGGGAAAGAAAAAGGCATTGAAATCCAAGAGGCACAGAGAACTCCCTTCAGACGTAACGAGAATCGATCTTCTGCACGACATATCATAGTGAAACTGGCAAAATACAAGGATAAAGAGAAAATTCTGAAAGCAGCAAGGGGTAAACGTGCCCTCACATATAAAGGGAGACCTATAAGACTCGTGACGGATCTCTCTTTTGAAACTTGGCAGGCCAGAAAGAATTGGCACGAGATTTTCAGTGTGCTAGACAGAAAAAATATGCAGCCGAGAATCCTTTATCCAGCAAGTCTGTCATTTAGAATAGAAGGAGAGATAAAGGTCTTTCCAAACAAACAAAAACTGAAGGAATTTGTCACCACTAAACCAGCCCTACAAGAGATCCTAAGGGGGACCCTGTGAGACAAAGTACCAGAGACATCACTATAAGCATAAAACATACAGACATCACAATGACTCTAAACCCGTATCTTTCTATAATAACACTGAATGTAAATGGATTAAATGCGCCAACCAAAAGACATAGGGTATCAGAATGGATAAAAAAAAAAAGACCCATCTATTTGCTGTCTACAAGAGACTCATTTTAGACCTGAGGACACCTTTAGATTGAGAGTGAGGGGATGGAGAACTATTTATCATGCTACTGGAAGCCAAAAGAAAGCTGGAGTAGCCATACTTCTATCAGACAAACTAGACTTTAAATTAAAGGCTGTAACAAGAGATGAAGAAGGACAGTATATAATAGTTACAGGGTCTATCCATCAGGAAGAGCTAACAATTATAAATGTCTATGCGCCGAATACCGGAGCCCCCAACTATATAAAACAACTACTCATAAACATAGGCAACCTTATTGATAAGAATGTGGTAATTGCAGGGGACTTTAACACCCCACTTACAGAAATGGATAGATCATCTAGACACACGGTCAATAAAGAAACAAGGGCCCTGAATGAGACATTGGATCAGATGGACTTGACAGATATATTTAGAACTCTGCATCCCAAAGCAACAGAATATACTTTCTTCTCGAGTGCACATGGAACATTCTCCAAGACAGATCATATATTGGGTCACAAAACAGCCCTTCATAAGTTTACCAGAATCGAAATTATACCATGCATACTTTCAGACCACAATGCTATGAAGCTTGAAATACACCACAGGAAAAAGTCTGGAAAACCTCCAAAAGCATGGAGGTTAAAGAACACCCTACTAAAGAATGAGTGGGTCAACCAGGCAATTAGAGAAGAAATTAAAAAATATATGGAAACAAACGAAAATGAAAATACAACAATCCAAACGCTTTGGGATGCAGCGAAGGCAGTACTGCGAGGAAAATACATTGCAATCCAGGCCTATCTCAAGAAACAAGAAAAATCCCAAATACAAAATCTAACAGCACACCTAAAGGAAATGGAAGCAGAACAGCAAAGGCAGCCTAAACCCAGCAGAAGAAGAGAAATAATAAAGATCAGAGCAGAAATAAACAATATAGAGTCTAAAAAAACTGTAGAGCAGATCAACGAAACCAAGAGTTGGTTTTTTGAAAAAATAAACAAAATTGACAAACCTCTAGCCAGGCTTCTCAAAAAGAAAAGGGAGATGACCCAAATAGATAAAATCATGAATGAAAATGGAATTATTACAACCAATTCCTCAGAGATACAAACAATTATCAAGGAATACTATGAAAAATTATATGCCAACAAATTGGACAACCTGGAAGAAATGGACAAATTCCTGAACACCCACACTCTTCCAAAACTCAATCAGGAGGAAATAGAAAGCTTGAACAGACCCATAACCAGCGAAGAAATTGAATCGGTTATCAAAAATCTCCCAACAAATAAGACTCCAGGACCAGATGGCTTCCCAGGGGAGTTCTACCAGACGTTTAAAGCAGAGATAATACCTATCCTTCTCAAGCTATTCCAAGAAATAGAAAGGGAAGGAAAACTTCCAGACTCATTCTATGAAGCCAGTATTACTTTGATTCCTAAACCAGACAAAGACCCAGTAAAAAAAGAGAACTACCGGCCAATATCCCTGATGAATATGGATGCAAAAATTCTCAATAAGATACTAGCAAATCGAATTCAACGGCATATAAAAAGAATTATCCACCATGATCAAGTGGGATTCATTCCTGGGATGCAGGGCTGGTTCAACATTCGCAAATCAATCAACGTGATACATCACATTAACAAAAAAAAAGAGGAGAACCATATGATCCTGTCAATCGATGCAGAAAAGGCCTTTGACAAAATCCAGCACCCTTTCTTAATAAAAACCCTTGAGAGAGTCGGGATAGAAGGAACATACTTAAAGATCATAAAAGCCATTTATGAAAAGCCCACAGCTAACATCATCCTCAATGGGGAAAAACTGAGAGCTTTTTCCCTGAGATCAGGAACACGACAGGGATGCCCACTCTCACCGCTGTTGTTTAACATAGTGCTGGAAGTTCTAGCATCAGCAATCAGACAACAAAAGGAAATCAAAGGCATCAAAATTGGCAAAGATGAAGTCAAGCTTTCGCTCTTTGCAGATGACATGATATTATACATGGAAAATCCGATAGACTCCACCAAAAGTCTGCTAGAATTGATACATGAATTCAGCAAAGTTGCAGGATACAAAATCAATGTACAGAAATCAGTTGCATTCTTATACACTAACAATGAAGCAACAGAAAGACAAATAAAGAAACTGATCCCATTCACAATTGCACCAAGAAACATAAAATACCTAGGAATAAATCTAACCAAAGATGTAAAGGATCTGTATGCTGAAAACTATAGAAAACTTATGAAGGAAATTGAAGAAGACATAAAGAAATGGAAAGACATTCCCTGCTCATGGATTGGAAAAATAAATATTGTCAAAATGTCAATACTACCCAAAGCTATCTACACATTCAATGCAATCCCAATCAAAATTGCACCAGCATTCTTCTCGAAACTAGAACAAGCAATCCTAAAATTCATATGGAACCACGAAAGGCCCCGAATAGCCAAAGGAATTTTGAAGAAGAAGACCAAAGCAGGAGGCATCACAATCCCAGACTTTAGCCTCTACTACAAAGCTGTCATCATCAAGACAGCATGGTATTGGCACAAAAACAGACACATAGACCAATGGAATAGAATAGAAACCCCAGAACTAGACCCACAAACGTATGGCCAACTCATCTTCGACAAAGCAGGAAAGAACATCCAATGGAAAAAAGACAGCCTCTTTAACAAATGGTGCTGGGAGAACTGGACAGCAACATGCAGAAGGTTGAAACTAGACCACTTTCTCACACCATTCACAAAAATAAACTCAAAATGGATAAAGGACCTGAATGTGAGACAGGAAACCATCAAAACCCTAGAGGAGAAAGCAGGAAAAGACCTCTCTGACCTCAGCCGTAGCAATCTCTTACTCGACACATCCCCAAAGGCAAGGGAATTAAAAGCAAACGTGAATTACTGGGACCTTATGAAGATAAAAAGCTTCTGCACAGCAAAGGAAACAACCAACAAAACTAAAAGGCAACCAACGGAATGGGAAAAGATATTTGCAAATGACATATCAGACAAAGGGTTAGTATCCAAAATCTATAAAAAGCTCACCAAACTCCACACCCGAAAAACAAATAACCCAGTGAAGAAATGGGCAGAAAACATGAATAGACACTTCTCTAAAGAAGACATCCGGATGGCCAACAGGCACATGAAAAGATGTTCAGCGTCGCTCCTTATCAGGGAAATACAAATCAAAACCACACTCAGGTATCACCTCATGCCAGTCAGAGTGGCCAAAATGAACAAATCAGGAGACTCTAGATGCTGGAGAGGATGTGGAGAAACGGGAACCCTCTTGCACTGTTGGTGGGAATGCAAATTGGTGCAGCCGCTCTGGAAAGCAGTGTGGAGGTTCCTCAGAAAATTAAAAATAGACCTACCCTATGACCCAGCAATAGCACTGCTAGGAATTTATCCAAGGGATACAGGAGTACTGATGCATAGGGGCACTTGTACCCCAATGTTCATAGCAGCACTCTCAACAATAGCCAAATTATGGAAAGAGCCTAAATGTCCATCAACTGATGAATGGATAAAGAAATTGTGGTTTATATACACAATGGAATACTACGTGGCAATGAGAAAAAATGAAATATGGCCTTTTGTAGCAACGTGGATGGAACTGGAGAGTGTGATGCTAAGTGAAATAAGCCATACAGAGAAAGACAGATACCAAATGGTTTCACTCTTATGTGGAGCCTGAGAAACTTAACAGGAACCCATGGGGGAGGGGGAGGAAAAAAGAAAAAAAAAAAAAAAAGAGGTTAGAGTGGGAGAGAGCCAAAGCATAAGAGACTGTTAAAAACTGAGAACAAACTGAGGGTTGATGGGGGGTGGGAGGGAGGAGAGGGTGGGTAATGGGTATTGAGGAGGGCACCTTTTGGGATGAGCACTGGGTGTTGTATGGAAACCAATTTGACAATAAATTTCATATATTAAAAAAAAAAAAAAAGAAAAGAAAAATACATATGTCTTTTTACGTGTGTGCAATTTCAACACGGTGCAATTCCGAAACCTAACTATCAATATCATACTTATTACCTTACTAAATAACTACCCACTTGTGACTTTCCTGCATCCCTTTACTATACTGAGGTCTCTTTACCATGATCTACTTTGAAACTCAAAACAGGGGTACCTGAGTGGCTCGTTGGTTAAGTGTCCTACTTCGGCTCAGGCCATGATCTCAGAGTTCGTGGGTTTGAGACCCATGTTGGGCTCTGTGCTGACAGCTCAAAGAATGGAGCCTGCTTCAGAGTCTGTCTCTCTCTCACCTTCTCTGCCCTTCCCCCACTTGTGGCACCTCCCTCCCTCCCTCCCCCCCCTCCCCTCTCTCCCCCCCAAAAAAGAAAAAGAAACTCAAAATAATTTCATATATAGTATCCTGAAATACTGCATTATTATTAAATGAAAGATGTGAAATATGATGATTTAGTGTGTCAGACATTTTTTCTTGCATTGTTTTATTCATTAAAAATAAGTAGCTAATGTTAGGAATACATATTTAGTTTAAATATCTGCCACAGAATTTTAAAATAGACATTTTTAATAGATGTGCAATATATTATTTCACATTATGGTATTCTTAATGTGAAAAAATGACAGTCTTGTAATGGTTTTCCTATCTCTCCGTTACAACACAAATCTACTCTAACAGTAAAGTAATAAATAATGCCACTTTTGTATGTTCAACTAGAACATGTATTGTGACCTATAAGTACATGTATTATCATTTCATTTTGAAACCATTAACACAGACATTTTGTAGTAAAATCCACAGACCAACAAATATAGATACAAACTCATCTTAAACTCCTGGCCTTCACCAATACCTTAAGAATTTTTTTTTCTTCTTTAAATGGGCAAAATTTACTTCAAAACTTACTACAAGCTGACAAAGGCAAATGATTTTAAGCAGTGGTGTCAACGCTTTCTGGTTAGTAAAAGATAACAGCAGTCATGCAGGTGCCGGGAAAGAAGACAATGTCATAGGTAATCCCAAATCGCCATTTAACCACAATCTTCTCTGGGGTCAGATTCTCAGGGGAGGAATAACCATGTCCAAAGCGACAAAAGGACCCAGAACACCCTCAGCTTATCCACAGGCCTCCGCAACTAAACAGATGACTGGGGCTGACTGCCTGGCAGGAACAGAGGAGAGCAAACTGTTTAATTCTCTCACAAACAATCCAGACCTTTTTAGATTTATACAATTCCAACTTAAAAAATATTATCCCACCCCCCCCAAAAAGAAAAAAAGATAAACTACTCACTAAATCTTCACCAATAAAGGACTAACTGCATACCTCTAGCACTGAAATGAAACTGCAGTTTTGTAGGTGACCACAGCTCAAACTAAGTTCCAAGAACATTAAAAATCAGGACATGATAATTATAAGTAAATGAAAAATTTAATACCTTACATTTATTGCCAAGATAGTATGATTTTAAAATATTCCACATTCAGTAATATTTTTTTAAATGTTTATTTATTTTGAGAAAGAGCACGTGTGCACGAGCTGGGGAGGGGCAGAGAGAGAGGGGGAAAGAATCCCTCACAAACTGTGAGATCATGACCTCAGCCAAAATCAAGAATCGGACACTCAACTGACCGAGTCACCCAGGCACCCCCAGAAATATTTAATAAGGTTTTGTAACTGTACTGAATCAAGGAGAGCAATCAAAAAATATACAGAAATCTTGACAAGATTAAAGGTAATTAAAATGTGAAACACACAGTAAGTACCATTGACTCTGGGGCATAGAGTGGGTGCAAAGGGATCCCCAAAAGATGAATTCTTCTAACTGATCACCCACATTGAGGGATTTTTGGAAAGGTAAAAACTGGACTTGGGGGTTTGACAGTTCACTGAAATGGAAAAACTCTAACTAGTTATCAGCAAAGGTCAAGGCGTAGAATCCAGCAAGGAGGAGGCATAAGCCTGTTATGAAATGCAAAGGAGCAATACAGGACCTGTGAGAGGTGGTGGAGTGAGCTAAAGAGTAGAGACAGAAGTCTGGTCTCTTCGCATAAGAAGGCTTTCCATCTTTCTCCAGTGAGGGAACATAATATTCCACTAGTCTAACGCAGTGCTTCCCATAGCTTAATGTGTATTTTAATCACCTGGATATCTTAAAATGCAGATTTGAATTTAGAAGATCTAGGATGGGGAATGAGATCCTACATTGCTAACAAAATCTCAGGTAATGTAAATGATGCTGGTCCATGGACCATACCAGGAGCAGCAAAAAGGTCTGTGCTAACTCTGGAGGTATCAGTGGTTTAGGCAGCAGCAGCAGCCTAGCCCAGATTGCTTAAAGTCTGCACAGCAACAGCTCAAGATATTTATATTCTAGATCAAATCTAAAGCCTATTTACCAGTTCAACTTACTATCAAGTCCCCTGTGATAAAGACAGAATTTCCATTCAATGCTAATATTTCATTTTAGGTCCATAATAGAAAGGAACCTACATCTACATGTCATTTATGCAGTTCTCAGAAAATACAAGATATAAACAGTTATGTTCTAGGTCAGAAGCAATAGTGTTGATCTTAGGGTTTATTCACAATTCACTTTAGCCCTTAATAAGACATAAAGTACTCTTTCAAAACTTAATTGAAATCCAATTTTTCTTCAGGGAGTTGATCATTAAGAATCAGCTGGTATCATTATTTTTGTTTAGGAAAAAAAAATCATCAAGTGTTTTAAAGGTGCTCTACAAGACAAGAATTAGAGGCCATACTTGTTGATTTAAAGAGAGAGAGAGAGAGAGAGAGAGAGAGAAAGAGCCCATTGCTAAGTTATGATATCTAAAAATCAAAAATATTACAAAAAGGCAGCTCCATATTTACGAATATGTTTAACTATATCAGTAAGTCAGTTGTTTGAAATCTAGACCATAATTTCCCATTTAAAAATGGTGCTGTCCCTAGGATAGATCACAATGCATACTTAAAGTAGGAATTTGTTTAAAATATTGGGTTCACATTGCCAAAATATGCATTTGAAAAATAAGAAAAGGAAAATACTGCAATTGAATAAGAAATCATTTTCAATTTACCTTAGATGTCAGTGCTTCACAAAGGATGTTTGAGGATGAGGAGGGATGTAGCAGAGATTTCTGTTTCCTCCCACAAATGCTTTAGACTCTGATACATGACTTCAATTCAAGACTTTAATTTTTTCTCAGAAGACAGAACTCTTCATTTGCATGGTTTCTATACATTAATCACAACTAAGGATATTTTGTTTTTTAAACTATTAAGCTAATCATATTATTTGCAGTTTACGAATGGGGCAATAAAAAGGGAAGGGAGTAGATATGCTTCTGGAGGCAAACCTTGGAAAAGAAAGAGGAGAAGAAATTTGTTGCAGGGGTTACCTCTGTGCCTCCGAGAAAGAGACTGCCTATCACGGGAAATGTAAAGTGCAAGACAGACAAAGTGGAAAGCACACAAATACATGACCTCATGCGGGAGAAAATAGGGTTTGGGAATCATTGGTCAGAATTGTCTTCACTGGTCTTGACAGAAGTTGGAAAAAGGGCAGACGATGTTGCAGAGAGTAGGTGACACATGCGTTGAGCTTTGAGAAAGAATTAGTTCACCAGCAGTTGAAGATGGAATTTGAAACAGAAAAAAAAAAAAAAAAAAAGCATATCCGAAGGGCCAAGATATGAAATGGTGGAATGTGCTCAAATAATGTCAAATGGTGTTGCTGGAGGGCAAAGTACCTGGGAGAGTAAGAGTATTAATAGATTTAAAGGGTCCACGAAAAACTTTAAGGTTCATATAGTGTATCCCTTATATAACAAAATACTGTGGAAAGGATTAAACAAAGGTAAACATCTCCAGATTTCTTTGTGGATGAAACACTCTGGTATTACAGAGAATAGACTGGATGGTGGAAAGACTTAAGAGATAGGGGATGTGCCATGAACAGAATGTGGAAAGTCTGAACCACAGTACAATGGTCACTGGGAAAAAACAACGACAGAAAGTGGTGGTGGAGGGGGGTGTGGTGTATTGATTTTCAAACTATGAGAAAGGTAAATGAGGACCACTTAGTGACAGCTTGGTTATTGGGATATGAGGGGTGTTGCAGGATGTTGAAAAGACCTGGAGGGTTCTAGATTGGTTGAGTGGGTAGACAGGGAATAAAGGAAGACAAGTTGTACATGAAAGAACATGGTTGGTGAATATTCAGATATACTGCATGTGAGCTACTTGTAGGAGATCCAAGCAAATATGTATTTGAAAGGCTGTAAGATACCCAAGTCGGAAAACTGAGGAAGAGGCTGGCTAGAAGTCATGAGCATTTGGATGTTTAAATCATGACAGGAGACTACATCTTCCCAAGAGCACATGAGGTATGAAAAGATAAGAGGGTCTAGAATCCATATTTAGGAAACACCAACATTTAAGGAATGAATAGAGTAAAAGGAGCTGACAGAGGAGCTTGGAACATGCTCAGAAATGCACTTAGCAAGCAGAGAAGAGTGGTGTCAAGCGTTCACTGAGAAGAGAGTGGCCATCAATGTCAAGTGCTACACAGAGATGAAATGACAAGTCCCCTGAAAAGGGGCCTTTGGATTTCACCATTAGGATATCAGCCCTGACCTCAGTGAAGTAAGATGAGAAATCAGATTTCAGTAGTTCGATGAAAGAATGGAGGAGCTGCAAAACGTAATGAGCGAGATGGTTCCTCACAGGCCTTCGAATGAGAATAAAATTAAGTTGTACCTAGATGGGGCATAAAATTCAGAGAGGGCTGGTTTTTTTGACAGAGCAGACTTAAACACATTAATATACTGAAAGAAAGCAAACATTACAGAAAATGGCTGCAAAACAGAAAAGAGAGAAAATAACTGAGGTAGGAGATATTGATTCGGGGCAGAGAAAGAAGGCTGCTTTTCAAGCGGAGTCCTGTAAGAAGACTGTGCATATTATCTGGATTAAACCTAAGACATAACTTCTTGATACTAGCTGCTTATGCATATTTAGGTCATATCAAATTACCAAATGCCAATATCTGAAATTTAAGAAATAAAAAAGTTTTCCAAACATCAAAAGTAAGGAACTCTATACATCAATTTGACTTTTCAGGGATACAAGACTTCCTTCTCTTATTTTAGCTTTACTATAAAAGATCTTACTGATGAACTAGAAGTATAATGGTAGGCCTCCTTATACAATAAAAATAATTTAGAGGTACTAAAGAGTAGGTAATGGATTTTCTATTTTCATGCCATAATTATATCTCCCAAAATGTATCTAACCGTCATTCAACTGAATGTCTTCAAACACATCTTTTGAAACATCTGAGATTAGGAATTTTTAATGAAATACTTTCTAAATTATCTATTTTTCCCTCTCTAAACTTATTACTATTAAGATCACATTTGAAAAACCTTATTTAATTGGTTTTATTCTTAAAATAAGAAGGCACAGCCATTTTCTTTTTTGTCTGTGCTTGCATTTTGTTTTTAATAACTCATGCTAACTTGGAAAATGCTGAATAGAAAATAGGCTAACATTTTTAAATAGAAATACAGAGGAAGTTATGCTCTAACATCTGTTCTATCTGCTTACCTCAAAATGTGAAGATATGTTAAATCAGATTTCGAATGTGCTTTGTTTTATTTTATTAAACAAGAGTTCAGGGAAGATCATAAGAAGATTCATTGAACAAAGAGTGAGTATGGCAAAAGATGAAAATCAGATACACTTCAACATTTTGGGAAATATCATTATTATGTCATCTAAATAAGCAAAGCTATTTCATAGGACTTGTGTACTTGCGTTTACAAAAAGGAAAAATGTATATATTTTAGAGACCATAGGTATTCTAGCTATAGATGTTTAAAATTATTAGTTTTTAACTTGTCTTTCTGAGGAATATGGGCTTTGTCCTGGTCAGTCCAAAGCATCTATCTGAGTGGAGGTTACAATTAGTAACTAAGGGTTTTGCTTTGACTTAGTAATTTAGGACTTAGGGACTTCAGGGATTCAAAGAGAAAGAACAGGGCACCTGGGTGGCTGGGTCAGTTAAGCTTCCGATTCTTGGTGTCAGGTCATGATCTCCTAGTTCATGGGTTTGAGCCCCACATCGGCCTCTGTGCTGATGGTGGGGAGCCTGCATGGGATTCTCTCTCTCTCCCTGCCCCTCCCTGGCATGTTCGTTCTCTCTCTCTCTCTCTCAAAATAAAACAAAAAATACAAGGAGAAAGAACAATGTAATGTTCATCTTCTTTCATGCAAAATAGGATTTTTGGAGCTAGATATCAATTTGAAAGAAAATACTGTCTCCCATTTTAGCAAACCAAGGGACAAGCTCATTGAGCTGACCATATAGCTTTAAAATAACGGAGATCCAAAAGTAACAGGACATGATAAACAGGACAGTCGGTTCCTTTTATGGCTTAAAAGAGGGCAGGGAAGAGAGAGGAAAACAAACAAGACTGTCTCACACACGAACTGATTTTCCCTTCTCGGTTCTCTGTCTAGAGAAGCAGCAGCTCATCAGATTAGCAAGGGTAAAACTGAGGGGAGCGCAGGGCTCTCGATTCTTGGTTCCTGTTCAAGACTCTGAAAAGTGACTGCCTCTCAGGCTGCCCTAGACAGCAAAGACACAGCGCCTTGGCAGGAGAGCACTGTCAGGTAGCAAGGGGACCCAAGGTTCAATCTGCCGATTAGCCTTTGGCTCTTGCGTTGTCGAGAAGAAAGCAGAAGCCGCTGACAGTCTGGTGGGGGCACCTACCTCTGAAAGGCTGCCATAATGAAGGGAGGCTACAAAGCAGATGGTTCCGTGGAATCAAAGTGGACACATATCCAGGTCTCAGAGGAACTGAGCGCAGCAGCAGGAGGGGACGGGAGGTCAGGTTGGCCAGTGCTACAGGAAACGCTGCCCGAGATGAAATGCAGCAGATGACAAGTTACACCAGCTACAGACTCCAGCCATCAAATAAACGCCAGCAGGGAAGCACCAACCAAATGGATGAAGAACTTCACTCAGGGACAGAGGAGCCAGGGGAGGCAGGCTTCTCTTCTGCCTCAAAGATACGTAAGTTGACCTCTCCCTGATGCTGAAGAGGTGATCTGAGAGACTTAGCTTTCCTGGCCTAAGACAGACTGAAAGGGACTATTTTAAATTTTAAACCCCATCTGCCATTTAGTTCACTCTTTCCCACTAATTTTCTTCCTGCTCCACCATCGGCCTTCCCACCTCAGACTTGGAGAGTCTGATGGGATGCTCTTCTCCCATATGCACGTACATTTTCTTTCATTGTTTGTTCCAACAGCACTTTCTCAATGAAGCCTACCCTGATGATCTTATTTAAAATTACGCTTTTCCTTTACTAGCATCCGTTAGCCCTCTAAGCCTCTTTTGTATGCCTTTTCCCATGGCAATTATTACCATCTAACGTACTCCATAATTTACTTAATTTGTTTTTGTCTATCGCCTGTCTCCTGCCAGTAAAATGTAACCAATACAGCTGTGGGGATTTCTGTGTATTTCATTCACTGCCGTATCTCTAGTTCCAAGCCAACAACAACCAGCATTACAAGGAGGCACTCAACAAATATTTGTTAAATGGTTGATTAACCAAAGGTGTAAGATTCAAGAGGAAAACCAGATTATGGACCAAATTAAAGAACCCACCTTTTTTCTCATACATCCATTTGCCCTTGACATTACAGGTGCTCAAAGGTGATTTATTGATTCTTCATCATATACATACTCCTGATCATATTCTTATTGTCGCCTTTCCCACATTCCCCAGTGCAGCTCCGGGACTAACTGATGTCTAATAAGAGTAAAATCAAAACTATGAGCGGCATTTAAATATAGCAGCTAACATTTACTCAATACTTCCTAGCTACTGTTTGAATCAATTTTTCATGTATCAGCACATTTGATACAACAATCCTACCAGCTGGACAGTATTATCAATGCAACTTAACAAATGAGGCAACTAAGGAACAGAGAGGTTGGGAAAGTTTCCCAAGGTCACAGTGTGGTAGAACCTAGGCAGTGAGACTTCAGGGCCCATGTTCTTAACTGCACCCTATAGTCATGCATTTGCATAGGGCTCATGTATTTGCATAGGGCTCACACATTTGCATAGGGCTCACGCATTTGCATAGGTTGCCTGGATACCCTGCAGCAACCCCACTGCCCCTTATTTTCCACACCATATAAGAGGTATTTCTTTTAAATCAATCAAAAAAAAAGTCTCAGAGAGGTATAGGAATACAAATACATAAGGCAAACCACTGACAAAATATCCACACACAGCAGGGGTTTTTAGTCACATAAATGTCACCACTTAAAAATGTACATTCAAAAAATGTACACTCAAACGATCATTTGTTTGTTCATTTGTCTCTACTATGCTTATGGTAACTTAGATGAATAGAACTAAAGGAAAAAGCTATTAAAATAGAGAGTAAAAATGTATGGATTGACACATGAAGCAAGAAAAAGATGGCCAGAGATAAAAAGGTAAGCAAAATCAATCACTAATGTGTTAAAACACATCTTAGTGTGTTTAAACACATTTAATGTGTTAAAACACATTCTAGTGTAGAACCTTGGAAAAGTCTCTTAACCTTTCTGGGTTCAGTCTTTCATTTGTAATAAAGATAGTTATAAACAATAAGGTATAAAGGGACCCTCCTGGTTCTCAAAACTGTGGCTGTCTCTAAGTCTAAATTAAGTTGTGTATGTAAGTTCCCCAGCATCTACCAAGAAACTGCATTCTCTGTAGCATCCCAACGTTAGCATGCCTTCAGTTACTGAAGATTTCCAGAGGACTCTGTGTTTGTCATGGCATATTTAAAAATGTTTTTGCTGAGCAATATCAGTTTTTAAAACTTTATTCCGGTCCTATTCTAATTAAAATTTTAAAAATCGAAAGCTAAAAAAAAATCAAAAGCTAAAAACTAGGAAATCAGAAAAAAACTGTGTTTACTATTCTAACTAGATTTGATGTCTGATTTTCTTATAACAGTAATTTCCCATTCAAAAATAGTAAAGTCAATGTAACCTACTTTTCAGCTTTTTATTGTGAGATAATTATAGGCTCACATGCAGCTGTAAGAAATTATAGAGAGTGATGTCTTATACTCTTTGCCCAGTTTCCTCCAATGGTACCATTTGGCAAAACTAACATTCACTATCGCTACCAGGAAGCTGACCTTGGGATACAGCCCATGGACTTTATCCAGATTTCACCAATTTTTACCTATACTTGTCTGTGTGTGTGCGTGCGTTATGGGTGTGTGGTATATTTAATTCCATGCAATTTTATCATTTTAGCATATGTGCAGATCTGTGTAAACATCAACACCAACATAGTCAACACACAGGACAGGTCCTGCATAAAGATCCCTCATCCTACCCTTTTATAGTCACAGCTACACCCTATTTTCTTATTTTTTCCTTTTTCTTTCTTTTTTTTTTTGAGAGGGAGCACACTAGAGAGCATGAATGGGGGAGGTGTTGGGGAGGAAGGAGGGTGAAAAGCGAGAGAGAGAGAGAGAGAGAGAGAGAGAGAGAGAGAAAGAGAGAGAGAGAATCCCAAGCAGGCTCCATGCCCAGCAGAGCCCCATACAGGACTCCATCTCACGAACCGTGGGATCATGACCTGAGCCGAAATCAAAAGTCAGATGCTTACCCAACTAAGCCACCCAGGCGTCCCTCTGTTTTCTTTTAAAATAAGAGAAAACCAAAGAAAATTGTTTGGGCAATAGCATCTTAATTTAGATCCAACCCACAAAAGGATTATTGATAAAACCTTAAACTACAGAATTAAGAAACTATTTAGATTACCAAGACAGATGCTTATGTAATGGGAAAAACACACTAAAAATAACACCTTTATTTCTTACCGCACAATTAAATTTAGAATGACAGTATCTCTGGGAATTAATTTAAATATGTAGGCCTATATCATTAGAAGATTTTTACAAAGATTACACTGGGATTTAAGCAACCAGTATTCATTTGAAGAATGAAGAAAGCCATAGGGCAAACATTTCAGCCAAAAAGTTAACATTTTAGCCAAAAGAATATTCAAACTAAATTTTCTAAGAGGAAAAAAAGAGGTAACATATATTAAATGAAATTTAGGATTTAGTTATTTGAAAATAAAATTATCTTTATCTTTTAAAGATAATTGTTATAACCCTTATCATATCTAAAAAATCAATAATTTTATTTATTTATTTTTTAACGTTTTATTTATTTTTGAGACAGGGAGAGACAGAGCATGAACGGGGGAGGGTCAGAGAGAGAGGGAGACACAGAATCTGAAACCGGCTCCAGGCTCTGAGCTGTCAGCACAGAGCCCGACGTGGGGCTCGAACTCACGGACAGTGATTTCGTGCCCTGAGCCGAAGTCGGACGCTTAACCGACTGAGCCACCCAGGCGCCCCAAAAATTAATAATTTTAATAACATATTCAAATACTATCAGGCAGTCAGTGTTCACATTTCCCTGACTTTTTTTTTTTTTTTCATGTTTGTTCATTTGAATCAGGGTCATGCAATGCAATTTCACTCATTACACTGACAGATGGGCCCCTTCAGTGCCTTTTAATCTATAGTTTCTCCCTCCAGCTAGTTTATTCTCCATATACTTTTGTTGTTGTTGAAGAAAGCAGATCTTTTGTCCTGTAAAGTTCCCACCATCTGAGTTCTGCTGATTGAAATTATTCCTCTGCATTTACTATAAGTCAGTAATTAGATCTACAGCCTTGATTGGATTGGGTTCTGTGTATACATGTGTGAGAGAAAGGGGCAAGATTATTTCATAAAGAGTTAACAGCATGTTGTTCTGGAAACATCTCAAAATATTTAACACTTCCCTTTGGGGCACCTGGGTGGCTCAGTCAGTTGGGCGTCTGACATCGGATCAGGTCATGATCTCACTGTTTGTGGGTTTGAGCCCCGCGTCGGGCTCTGTGCTGACAGCTCAGAGCCTGGAGCCTGCTTCAGATCTTGTGCCTCCCCCTCTCTCTGCGCCTCCCATGCTCATGCTCTGTCTCTGTCTCTCTTTCTTTAAAAAAAAAAAAAAAAAAAAAAAAAGTTAAAAAAGAAATATTTAACATTTACCCAGTGAGAAGTGGGAGGCATGGGGGGCTGTGGAGGAGGCACAGTCCCACTCTATGAACGTAGACAAGCTTGTGACTAGCTTGTAACCAACCCCATGCAGGGAGGTGATGCTGTGTCCCCTTGGAGAAGGCAATGCAGCTTCTGCACAATTCCCTAGGACACCTGCTTGGAGCCCTGAGGCTGCCAGGCTGTGAGGAAACAGGGTCACGTGGAGATTCTCTTGTAGGCGATTAGTCTTCAAGTCATTCCAGCCCATACACCAGACAGTGAAAAGGACACTTCTCTTCCGTGCTGCATATTCCTGCATCCTGAATGCGCCACCCTTTCTTCAACTAGCTCCCTCCTGATGGGCATAGCATTATTTCCAGTCTTTTGCTATTAAAAGTAATACTAGCAGCTCAGTCGCTTAAGCTTTTGTCTCCTGCATGCTGTCCATGGAGCCTGCTTCAGATTCTCCTTCTTCCCCCTGTCCCTTTGCCCCTGCCCTCCCTACCCACTCCCCCAAAAAAGTAATGCTGTGATAAGTAGTGCTATGGATTGGGCTTTTTGTATTGTTGCCACTGTATCTTTGACATAGATTGCTAGAAGTAGGACTGAGGAGTTGTTAAAAGTAAATGCTTATGAAAATAAACTAGACTCAAAGTCACCTTGAAAGGAGTTGTAACATGTTGCATTCCATAAGCCATGTATGAAAGGCTTGTTTCCTCATAGTTCCCAGATTCACAGACATTCTCACACATTTGGACTTTTTAATAATTGTTTATATATCAGGGATAACACCTCTTGTCTATCATAAGACTTGCAAATTTTTTTTTCCCAGTCAGCAATTTGCTTACGGTGGGGGTTTTCAGCCATTTACAAAAATTTCTGTACAACCAAATTTATCCATCACTTGATTCCTTAATGCTTCTGCATTTTAGTTAGTATTAGGTAACTTTTGCTTACTGTCAGACTATAGAGGCATTTGCCCAGGTTTTTTCTAGTATTTCCATAATCTCATGTTTAACATTGAAATCTCTGATCCATTTTAAACGTAATCTGGTAGATGGTGTCAGAAATGGATCTAACTTTTTATCTTTTTCCATATAGATATCCAGTTATCCCAGCACAGTTATTAAAAAGTCTACCCATTCCACTGATTTAAAATGTCAGCATTACCGTAGACTAAACTTTTTCAAACTTCTGGATCTTTCCTGAATTTTCTATTCTGTTCTACTGGGCTGTCTAGTAAAAAAAAAAAAAAAATATATATCTATATATCTATATCTATATCTATATCTATATCTATATCTATATCTATATCTATATCTATATCTATATCTATATATATATATATATATATATATATATATTACAAAGGTTTAGAACCACCTTTTCTCATGCTCTTCTTTTACAGGATTTTGCTGGATATTCTGGCTTTTTCATTGTTCCAAATGATTTTTCTAATCAGTTATATAGAGCACTAGTTTTTCAAAAAAAATTATTAATGTTTATTTTTAAAAGAATGAGAGAGAAAGAGACAAAGCTCAAGTGGGGGAAGGACAGAAAGAGAAGGAGACACAAAATTCCAAGCAGGCTCCAGGCTCTGAGCTGTCAGCACAGAGCCTGACGTGGGGCTCAAACCCACAAACTGCGAGATCATGACCTAAGCCAGAGTCAAATGCTTAACTGACTGAGCCACCAGGTGCCCCTAAAGCACCAGTTTTTAAAAAAAAGAACCAAATGCCAACAGAGAGAGAGAGAGAGATTGTATGCATATAAGACTGCATTAAATTCATAAATTAAGAATAAATGATACCTTTATGATATTTGAGTGTTCCTAGCCAAGAAAATGGATACTTTCTTCCAGTATTCACTTCTCCTAGTATACTTCTATGTCTTTTAGGTGTGTTCTACATTTCTCTGCATGTGTTTTTTGACATTTCTTTTTAAGGTTAGTTATACCTAGGTATTTTGTTTTCTTTTTTGATAAATAAGTGCCGTCTTCACTTCTCTTTTATTGACTGAATTTTTTTCTGAATGGTTCAGTTTCTTACTATCAACAATTTTGATAGTTTGCAAATGAAATGTCACAAGGAACATCTGCCTTCCTCAGAGATACTACCTGATCTATGGAGTGTCCTTTAATTGGAGACAGCTCATTAAGAAGTAAAGCATAATTGGGGCACCTGGGTGGCTCAGTTGATTAAGCATCGGACTTCAGCTCAAGTCCTGGTCTCACGGTTTGTGAGTTCGAGCCCCGTGTCGGGCTCTGTGCTGACAGCTCAGAGCCTGGAGCCTGCTTCAGATTCTGTGTCTCCCTCTCTCTGCCCCTCCCCTGCTCACGCTCTGCCTCTCTCTCTCTCTCTCTCTCTCTCTCTCTCTCAAAAATAAATAAACATTAAAAAAATTTTAAAAAAAGAAGTAAAGCATAATCTGGAGCTGGAAGAAGTTTGTAATGGGATCAATACCTATTTCTCATTTGCTCCTATAATCAATTCAGAAAAACCACAAACAGATTGTCCTCTTTCTGTTACATACTGTAGAGCAATATGGCAAATGTAAAAAGCGGAAGATGAAGACCAAGAGATTGGCTGAAATAGGAATTCTCTTGGGAAAAAGAAGTAGTCAGCACAGCAATTAAATCTAGGCTAATAACTAGTTTTGAATCCTGACCTTTGAGTGGAAGAAACATATATTCTACATACAACTGCTTACAAAAAAACAGCTCTTTGTTGGGGACAAGTATGGATAATCTCAGAATGATGAACTCATACGGTAAACCGGTGCAAAAATAATCTCCATCACCAAAGGGTTTTAAACATAGGCTAAACAGTTTTTATGTTCTTATCAGACATACTTGATAATTAGTTACTAGACAATATATCTTATTGAGTTTATTTTCTCATGTGAAATCCCACAACCGTAGCATGAATTCGGTATATCATGTTAGCATAGAAGAAAAGTTAAATTCTGATTAGACACTCAGAAAAGAAACAATATATACTTATTCCCATCTATTTCAGAGTCAACTGGATTCATACATATTCTGCACAAGCTACCAAAGAAAGTACCAGTAAAAAAAATACTGTTGTAAAAAGTAACAGTAACTTGTCTATATCATAAAACCCAGGGTCACCTGAGTGGCTGAGTCAGTTAAGTGTCCGACTTTGGGTCAGGTCATGATCTCGCAGTTTGTGAGTCCTAGCCCCGTGGGTTCTGTGCTGACAGCTCAGAGCACGGAGCCTGCTTCAGATTCTGTGTCTCCCGCTGTCTCTGCCCCTCCCCTGTTCACACTTTGTCTCTCAAAAATAAACAAACATAAAAAAAATTTTAAACCTAATTTCTAGTACTTTCTTTTCCACAAGTTATTTTGGAATATTATGCATATGAAAGGAATAGGGACTTTCATTTACATACTTTCATTAAGTAGTATTCAACTGAATATAAAATAAAGCAAGTCACTTATAATTTAAAGTTAGGGTAAACATCTACCTGCCCAAATTCCCCATAACTACTCAGGAATTTTACAGCATGTATATTCCATTGACTTTAATTGGATATTTTCTTGAACGGAATAAAAAAAATCAACAGTGATTTAGAATAAATAGAACTGGCACGCGCAAACTACACAAAACATTTACACAGAACAATCTTAAGACCATAATATGATTTTGGAAATAAACCATCTGATATCCAAATTGTCCAACAGTTTTTCTTCTTTAAAATGATATAAAAAATTATAGGCTAAAATCATTAACTTGCACACTCTGGAGCATTAAAGGAAATCTTGATAACTCCCCAAATGTAACAAACATCCATCCTCTTTAGAAAACAAAGTATGGCACCCAAAAACAAAACAGTCCTTCAGGCTTGCATGAAAAGCTATCTAATTTTGTTTTTCTGATCTCCAGAAATGGTTTTTACTCTTTCTGAAGATTGAGTTACAAAGCCAATAAATTCACTTAGGACACCTTTCCTATTCAAAATCAGGCCCTTATTACTTATTCTTTTTTTTTTAAACGTTTTATTTATTTTTGAGACAGGGAGAGACAGAGCATGAACGGGGGAGGGTCAGAGAGAGGGAGACACAGAATCTGAAACAGGCTCCAGGCTCTGAGCTGTCAGCACAGAGCCTGAGGCGGGGCTCGAACTCATGGACCGAGAGATCATGACCTGAGCTGAAGTCGGCCACTTAACCGACTGAGCCACCCGGGTGCCCCTACTTATTCTTTTTCTAATGAAGGAAAAAGAACATTCCATTGAAAGTATGGTCTGAAGATTGACATATGAGACTAGGCCATATATATGCACACACATACAGTGTGTGTGTGTGTGTATGTGTATGTATACACCTATGTGTGTGTATGTGTGTGTTTATGTATATTGTTTTTTCATCCTAATATGATACTTACATAACATCAAATAATACATAATCATAAAAAATGATTATTTTGTATGTATTATACTAGTGAGAAGCCAGTAAAAGAGAAAACAATGAAATTGTAATATTAATATATTTGTTTTTTAAAATGGAGTGAAAATAATTCCACAGGCCTAGTGGTATTTACTTATTTAAGTATTTTCTTTTCTTTTTTTTTTTTTTTCAACGTTTATTTATTTTTGGGACAGAGAGAGACAGAGCATGAACGGGGGAGGGGCAGAGAGAGAGGGAGACACAGAATCGGAAACAGGCTCCAGGCTCTGAGCCATCAGCCCAGAGCCCGACGCGGGGCTCGAACTCACGAACCGCGAGATCGTAACCTGGCTGAAGTCGGACGCCCAACCAACTGCGCCACCCAGGTGCCCCTTATTTAAGTATTTTCATGCCAATTCACTTTTGATTATCTTGTTCTACTTCAAATATAACTACATGAAATTAATTTGTTCATTCTAAGTCCAGTGACTATACCTGGCCATCCTAAGGAATTAGTGTATAAGAGCATAATTCAATAATCCTCTTTAGAAACTTTTTACTTTGCAACTTAAAAAAAAATTGAATATAAGAAGGTAGAAAAGTTTGGAAATACAAACACTAGTGTTAAGATCTGTCTCCAGCACAGAAAGGAGTTTGAGACAGATAGTTTTAAGAAAAGAGTAGCATACACCTTCTCTAAAGAGCTCAGTTGACATGTTGACATATTGTATACATATGTATACATATGTATACAATATATACATATGACAGTTGGCATATACAATTCTATATTGTAGCCTCTTGATCATTTTAACTTCTGCATTCCCAACTGAGTCTATCAGATCCGATAGGCTGTTCTTAACACTTTCAGGAATTTAAAAGGAGGCCCATGGCTTTCCTGTTCCACCTGACTCCATCTAGCACCAAGGGGATTCAGCCATGAATGTGGAAAGCACTGCACACATCCAACAGCTACTTTTCAACCACCTTTTGGGCCTAGAGGTATTCACACTGTCCTTAAGAAGATGTATCTAGAAAAGGGGCCTGAAACTTAAACAGGCCTGGCAATTTTAACAGGGAATTCTGGAGTCTAGTAGCCAGAGCAGGGTCTAGAAAAAGGAGATAATATGGCTATGAGTGGTTAGTCATGTTTCCATGCCCCCATATGCTCCTTATCCCATAGAAGGATGATCTAACAAACAAGGCCCAAGGCAGGCACTCAGACGTATCCTTAAAGGGCAGTTGGAGAACACAATAATCATCAAGACTTATATACCTGTTCAGTTAGAAACCTTCTTAAAATTCTGCCAACCAACCTATCGCAGTCAGGAACATATTAGCTATCCCATCATTAATATTCTGAAATGACAACCATGTCATTGACCAGGCTGTACTTTCCCTGCGCCTCGCATTCCCCATTAGATCCAGCTCCAGCTGCACCGCAGACTACTTCCAAATTTCACCTAATGTACAAACTCTAAACGGAAAATGTGAGGTTGACCTAACTCCATCTTTTGCCCTGACCTATCTGAAAAGAATACCAAAGTTAAATTTAAACACATCAACGGGGTAGTTGAGGTAGACACAGGCATACTAGCAGGCTGAATAATACTGTAGACCCTTGTTAGTACTAATAACAGAGCAGCTCTCCAGAAGAACACTTTATGTATGGTATTACAGGTAAAGAGCAGTTTCCTCCATTACTGCTAGCATTAGTCTACAAATAAGTAAAAGGAATCATCATACTCACTTACTAGAAAACATCTGGTTGTTGATATAAAACATTCCTCATAAACTAGCATCAAACACATTTCATCTTATTTTATTCTTCCTCTCCCACTCTTCATCTGCTGAAATTTACTCCTGCTTCTCATCTAAGGAAACTGTTTTCTATTTGTGCCTTCCTGAATTTCATCCTATTCCTGGGCAAACATGGCCTTTTCAGAATTCTAAGACTCTGTGTAGGCTGTTTCCTTTGGTTCCTTCTTCACCTGGCAAATCTGTATTTAAACTTCAGAGTTGAACTGAAATACTTTTCAGTTCTCTGACCTTTCAGGTAGAGGTAGTACCCTTGTTACATGTGTATAAGCACTTTATTATTACCTACAGCCATATATACAATGGGGCATTGAAGTGAATCCATGGACTAGTGGGCTATAATCTCCTCTAGGGGAGGGACATGGTTTTGCTATTCTTTGAATCTTCCCAGTCATGCGCAATAGGTTTATTTTTGTGTATGTATTTAAAGCATACAATGTTTTTAAATACAGTAACTTCTGTTCAGCATCCCTTGTAAGTACTGGATGAAAGAGAAGGTTGAAAATGGCGTTAGTGGTTTTGCTTCTAATTTTATCTAGATTGTATTAGTCATCCTGCAAGTAGCCTACTTGCACAGAGAATCAAGAGTCAGTTGCATGGAAAATCTTGGTTATTAGAAACTATGTAAAAGCAACTGGAGCCTAGCCATTCAGCGCTGCAGTTTCCTATTTTGTTTTTCAGCACCTAGTGTTTACTCTCTTGCTCTGCTGAGTGGTGAAAAAGTAGAGAATTCAATTCAATGAATATTATTTGTTTACATGGGACCCAATTTTATTTATTTATTTTTTTTCAACGTTTATTTATTTTTGGGACAGAGAGAGACAGAGCATGAACGGGGGAGGGGCAGAGAGAGAGGGAGACACAGAATCGGAAACAGGCTCCAGGCTCTGAGCCATCAGCCCAGAGCCCGACGCGGGGCTCGAACTCACGGACCGCGAGATCGTGACCTGGCTGAAGTCGGACGCTTAACCGACTGCGCCACCCAGGCGCCCCAACATGGGACCCAATTTTAATATTCTGAAAAATATAGCTACTTGTAACAATACTAAATATTGCATCCTTTTACAATATAGCAGAGCCCAGCAAAATATCAAAATGTAAATCTCAGACATCTAATTGTACAATATACTCCTTCCCAAATAAGTCCATGTTTTCTTTAGGACATATGTATAAATTCAGAATTTTAAAATTTGTACATGGATTGCAACACCCTTCATACACACGTGTGCGCGCGCACACACACACACACACACACACACACACACAGAGCTATTTCTCTCACTGGGAATGTAAGCACCACCATTCTGAAATGGGAAAGGCAACAGAAAAATAACAGAAGGAAGCCTATTGCTGAAAGGACATTATATATATGGAGCATTAAGGTGTGTTTCTGCACATATGTGTATGCACACACAAGTACATGTATGTGTGTTGGTCCAATCAAGGGACAGAAGGTAAGACTGATACAGTGGTAATCTAGAATCTACTAGTATCAGCAAGAAGGGATCTAGAAAATTACCCAAGATCTTTCATATTTTCTCTGCTGACTATAGCTACATCACTTCAAAGTCCCCATAATACCAATAACTAAGAACTGCTCTCCTGGCCTTTCACACACTTTACCCACACCCCACACTTAAGAATAATAAAACCACCATGTAGAAGGAGCAAATCAACACCTTAAAAAACATGGAACATTTTAAGAAGAGCAGTATTGTCCAATCAGTCAGATATATTATCAAAAGGCCAGTTCCCACCTTAAAGCACATGAGTCATTAGGGCATAAAAACCACATATTTTATCCTATGAAACCATAATTTGAAGAATATATAAAATCCTACCCTCCCACAAGTCAGTAAGTCAGAAAACATATATGTGTTTTCTGCCTGTTCTACTAGGCAAGAGCAAAACATATACAATTAAAAAATAAAAAGTTAACCTCAAACACTGATAAAAGCAATGAAGAAAATATATGAAAACGTAAGAGCAAGTTAGAATTACTGAAGACAGCTTTTCTGTGGATGTGACACAAATGTCAAGAATGATAAGGGGGCGCTTGGGCGGCTCAGTCAGTTAGGCTGGCTCTTGGTTTTGGCTCTGGTCATGATCTCATGCTTTGTGAGTCTGAGCCCCCCGTGTCAGGCTCTGCACTGACGGGGCAGAGCCTCCTTGGGATTCTCTCTCACTAGAGAATGTTAAGCCAAGAGGTTCCTTGATCTATTTCACATGACAGTCATTTAGTTGCTATATTACCTTGGGCAAATTACTTAAGTTCTCTGTGCCTGAGTTTTCCCAAAATGGAGACAGTAACAGCACCTACCACACAGGGCTGTGGCAAAGATAAGATGGGTTAACATTTTAGCACTCAGAGCAATGTTTGGCACGGTAAATTGTAAAGTGAGTTTACTACATCATTAGCATTAATATTATTTACGTTATCCATGTACAAGTTTTGCATGAAACTATGTTTTCATTTCTCTTGGGTATATACCTATAAGTAAAACTCATGGGCATTATGGTAAGTCCAGTTTAAGTAACTGCCAGACCATTTTCCAAAATGGCTGCACTATTTTACATTCTTACCAGCAGTGTGTAAGTGTTCCAACATCTCCATATCCTCTCCAACAGTTATCATCTGTCCTTTTGATTATAGCTGTCCTGGTGGGTGTAAAATGGTATCACATTGTGGTTTTGATTTGCATTTCCCTGATGGCTAATGATGTCGAGCATCTTTTCGTGTGCTCATTAACCATTTTTATATCTTCTCTGGAGAATTGTCTATTAAGACCTTTGCCCATTTTTTAATTGAATTATTAGTCATTTCATTATTGAGTTGTAGGGGCAAAGCAAAATACCATAAGCAAAAAGCAAAAGTTAATTGAGAAAAAAATAATGGTCAAATCTAGTCTATCATGTTAGTTCACAAAATTTGTAAGTTTAAAGGGGAAAGACTCTTCCCATAACTCAGTTTGAAGGATACTTGTCCCTTACATTGTGACTAGCAGAATCAGAAGTTGAATTATTTTAAAGAATAAATGAAAGTACTAGAAATAAAACCCTTGGAACAAGAAGGAAGTGCCATTTTCTTCAGTTTATATAGCAGACTATAACATTTAGAACTCATTTCTTTAGAACTCTTGTCTGACTTAGGCTCAGGTCATGATCTCACAGTTCGTGAATTCGAGCCTCACAATGGGCTCCAGGCTGATGGCGTGAAGCCTGATTGAGATCCTCTGTCTCCCTCTCTCTCTGCCCCTCCCTCACTCTCTCTCAAAAATAAACATTAAAAATAAATAAAGTATATATGTCGCTTCATATGAATCTTCTCAGAGTCTGAATCACTGAATCCTTATTTGCACATGACTTAATCAAAGCAAAATGGTGAGCCTGTTATTTTCCTGTGTAGTTGAACATGTGTATCAGACTGGAATAATATCCACAAGTTTTACACAATCCAGCAGCAATGACTTTACTGACATAAAGGACAGTCTGTACAAATTATTGTCAATTCATTAATTTTAGTATAGGGATAATTTCACATTGGTATTTATATTGCTTCCACCCTTTTCAACAAAGTCTCATTATACTTAATTCTAAATTCTAGTTTAAAAAAATGATGACTTAAAAAAAATTAAACTAGATTCAGTGGATCCAAAATTTATATGGCACAAAAAGACAATTTTAGCAATAAAGTGATACAGCCTACAAGTTATAATTATTGTGTGTATATGTTGATATGATATATATATTTGACATATGATATAAAGGATATATATATATATATATACCTAATACCTAAGTTTTCAGAAATTGAAGGAATAATATTAAGAATAGGATTCTGAACAGAAAATACATAGTAGCAGAAAAAGTAGAACTATCATTTCCAAACTAAATGAAATTGTTTAGCATGATCTTATAGTGATACTGGGAAGTCTTATTTAACATAAGAAAACAAAAATGGATCCTGAAAGTCCCTGCTGTGTGGTTAAGGATGTGATTGGGTACATTAATCTGTCAAGACTCTGTAAGAGGAGGGAGAGACAGGTTTAACTAAGTTTAAGTCAAAAAGAATGAAATACAGCATCTGATCAGGAAGGGCACAGGCATAGGGGAACCTGGGTGGCTCAGTAGGTGGGGTGTCTGACTTTGGCTCAGGTCATGATCTCACAGTTCGTGAGTTCGAGCCCCGTGTCGGGCTCTGTGCTGACAGCTCAAAGCCTGGCACCTGCTTTAGATTCTGTGTCTCCCTCTCTCTCTGCCCCTCCCCCGCTTGCACTCTCTCAAAAATAAACATTTTAAAAAATTCAAAAAAAAAAAAAGGCAGAGGCATAAATGAGGGCAAATGGGTACAAGGGCTTGACACCGGCAAGCCTAGGATTTGCCCAACATCTTTAGCTCTTCTCTGAGTGTTAGCTTATTTGTCTGCTATCACAGGTTGGTTTTTTTTCCCGTCCTTACATGAAATATGATCTCTGACAGAAAAGGTTTATAACCTTTCAATATCATGCTCGAAGTATAAAAAAAGGTTCCCTCTCCTATTCTGAGTCTGAAATTTTCACTCAAAATGGCCTAGATTGGATCACATCTCTTGCAACAATCCCTGTGGTGAGGGGGCACTGAGCTACCAGGCCAGGTCAGCCTGGTTATATCACCATGCATGTGGGTCAGGAAATACGGTCCACTAGAACAAAGATGGGAATATGAGGCTAGAAAGTCAATCCAATTAGTATTCATTACAATTTGGCAATATTAGCAGATGAAACAGAGAAGTGAGACAATGAACTTAGGATGAATGCTTTAGGATGCAATTATGGCAAGCCAGGTATAATAAGGCAAACATTTATTCCCAACAAATATTAACTGTACACCTGCCACAGCAAGAGCGACAGATCTGGTCACTGGCCTAATGGAATTTACAGTTTAGCAGAAAGGACAGACAGGATATAAACAAATAAATGAGCATTTCCAATAAGATTAGTTTTACATTCTCTTTAAAATAAATTGACAGGCTGCAATGACAGAAATAAACGAAGGGACCTACTCAGGGTGGTTGGGTAAGGTCCGTCTGAAAAGAGAACATTTAAGTAAGCTAAGACCTAAAGCAGAAGGAGACCAAAGCCATATGAGCAGGGGAATGGAAAAGGGGTGGGGGACACAGCAGACGTGAAAGCGGTGGGGACGAAACGGGCTTGGCATGTAAGAGGGCCAAAAAGAAGACCAGGATAAAATGTGTCTAGAACTTCATGATCAAGTTGAGACAGGAAATGGAGGAAGCAGAAGCTCAGGAAGAAGCCAGAACAGAAGGGATGTTGGAAATCATGGTAAAAAAAACCTTGGATTTTTTTCCCCGTGGGTGCACAAGTCACTAAAGGGTTGAGGTAGGGCATAAGATGATATAATTTATGTTACAAAGTAATTACTCTAAGCTGCTGAGCGGTGAATGACAGAGATGGGCTATAGCTTAATGGGAATAAAAAAAAAAAAAATAGTCATTCCTCCACTTCCAGTCAGGCCACATTTTACAAAGGAATCTCTTCTACATTATCCATGGATCTAAGGGCTTGTCACTTAACCTCTAATAGTTTCAATTTTCTCATCAATAAATTAGGAATAAAAATATCTACCTTAAATTAAAGATTACTTGAGAAGTTATATAACATGTCTAACACAGAGCTTAGCATGTGGTAGGTACTCAGAAACATTAGGTACCTTTTCATTTACTTTCTGTGAAGTTAATAAAAACCTTTCCAAATTCATTAGCAGGTGTTAAGTTTTGAAAAACAAACTGCTAGAGCCAAACAACTTGGTTTAGACAGTCGAAACAGTGCCTACACAATTTAGACTCCATAGTCTGAATGGAAAAAACCTTGACTGGAGCAAAATATTTACTAAGCTCTACAATCTAAACCAAAGACTGCATGCCCTATGTGCTCCAAAGAATAAACTCTGTATTTAATAACTCTCCCAGTTCTTTACTGCAAACTATGCAAAAATGTATAAAACTTTTTCTAAGGTAGGTAAAGAGGGCAAATAAATCTTGAAATGTCCTTCCTTCTGATGTTTTAATCTTTACTACTCAGCTGCATAAATAACTATGATATTCTCTACCATTTGTTTCAAATAGATGTAGAGAAAGTTGAAAAATTCAAAGATTCTAAAAAAAATTTTAAAAAAAGAAAAATTCAAAGATTATAATCTATGCAAATCATTTCAACATATCTTTCTAATTTCCTTTCTAATATTTTGGTATTGTGGCTATAGTATTTACCATAAGATGCCTTAATCATTTTTTTAGATAGGGACACCTGTGTGGCTCAGTCAGTTAAACATCTGACTTGGCTCAGGTCATGATCTCATGGCTGGGGGTTAGAGCCCCACATGGGGCTCTGTGCTGACAGCTCAGAGCCCGGAACCTGCTTTGGATTCTGTCTCTGTCTCTCTCTGCCTCTCCCCCACTTGCTCTGTGTGTCTCTTAAATATAAACATTAAATTTTTTTAATAAAAAATAAATAAATCATTTTTAGATATAAATATTTGTTTCATAAATGGAATATTAGAGTTTATAAGCTTCTGCTTATATAACCATCTTCTGTTTCCTAAAGAGTTCTCAACAATCCTGGCAATCCTACTACAGGTGAATGTCTCATCACAGGAAGGATGAAACAAAGTAAGAGACAATAGAAAAGGTCTTCCAGGGCTGTGCTGTCCACCACACTAACCATGAGCCACACGTGTGGCTACTGAGCATGGGAGTGCAGCTGGCTAGAACTGAGATGAGCAATATGGGTAAAATACATGCCAGATTGCAAAAGGTTGATATGAAAAAATAGCTCAGGGACTTTTCATATTGATTACATGCTGAAACGATACTTAAGAAAGGACAGGTTAGGTAAGACATATTATTAAAATTAACTTCATTTTCTTTTTACCTTTCCTAACATGGTTATAATTTTAAATTACGTATGTAGCTCACATTTGTGTCTCTTTTCTTTTGAACAGCACTGCTCTATGATGATGTGCATTTTTTAAATAACAACTCTGTAAGTCTGTTACATGAAGTCAAGGTATAAACAAATGAATAGATGAATAATAAAATGGATAAATAAAGCTCTTGACAGGATATCTCTGGTTAATTTCACAATATGGCTTAATAATTGAGGGAAATGCTACATTTTAAGTAATTACGTAAATGTTAAAGTTAGTATTACATTTTATCTGATAAATATGTATTAAATTAAATGCTAATGGGTTACACACTGTGACAGCTGGTGGAACACAAATATATCTGAACTTTTGGGTTTTTTAAATATTTATTTATTTTTGAGAGAGAGGGCATGAGCAGGGGAGAAGCAGAGAGAGAAGATGACAGAGAATCAGAAGCAGGCTCGATGCTGTCTGCATAGAGCCTGATGTGGGGCCAGAACACACAAACCGTGAGTTAAATGACTGAACCACCCAAGCGCCCCAGAACACCACTATATTTAAGACAAGGTCTATGTTCTTATGTGGTTCATAGTTTTATGGAAGGATATAAATAAGAAAATAAGTAAGTGCAATGTTTTTGGTGCTGTGAGAAAGGTATCTAATAGTTCTCTAAAAAAAAATTGGAGGGGCAGGGGAGGGCATTTTTCTTATTTCAGAGAATGACAGTGCTACTGGTATTTAGTGTTTGGAGACCAGGATAACCAAATGCACTTCGGTACGTGGGAGCATCCTGCCCAAAAAGAACTATCCAATTCAAAATATTCACAGTGCTCCTAAGAAACATCCAATGTCCTGTCACACTGTGGGCAAGATCACAACTGCAAAATACAACACAAACTTGGTGATTATATTCTGAGGCTGGTTCCTGAACACTGAGAGACTCCATTCTAAGAGTGTGATCAACATAAGATTACTTAAAACCTTCTCTCTTCTTTGGTATATAAATATATACACATACACACATAAACATATCATATACACTTACAGATATGGTATCTGTCCATAACATATTTTGTCATTTTCAGTCTAAGAAAAAAATATGTGAAGCATGTGACAGCTATAAACAATTTCCATAGATGAGCAAATAACTTGTTCTAACAAATTTTTACCATTTACAAATACTTTTGTTACTGAGACTAGAACACCAACCTTGCCATTCTTATCTGACTCCCAACTAAAAATTAACCAAAGAAAGAAAGAGAGAGAGAGAGAGAGAGAGAGAGGAAAAAAGACTTCTCTCATTTGTCAATATAGAGGTCACTCTGTTCCTTTTAACCATTAAAAGATACTGCTAATCTAGAAGATAGAGTAAGCAAAAGATAGTCACTACTCAATACAAAATGCCAGAATCTTTAAAGAAAAAATGTACATGAATAAAAATTAAAATTCATTATCTGTGAATAACTTCTAAATACATATGAAACCCATAAAAATGTAATAGCTCAATGTCAATATGGCCATCTCTCCCACTCAAATCAAAGAAAGCTCCTTTGAAGAACTTATATTCTAGAATCTCATTCATGCTTGAGGCAACAGGATGTTTTAGTCGATGCTTAAATCTAATATAGCAAAGCTATTTGCCTCAAAATTAAGGGTGTAGTACCCTTTTCAAAATGCTTTACTACATAACTTAATTATCTCTATAAGAAGCGTAAAAGTTTGAACCACAAATTATAGCATAATGGTGGAATAGTGTCCAAAAACTGATACCCTTTTTGCATTAAAATATTCAGGGCTAATTGTGATTTTAGCGCTTGTTTTTATCCTTGCTTTGTTCATTGGCCAAACTTAAACACTTCTCATCTCCTTCAATGAAAAGTGGTGCTATTATGTTCCTGGATGCATGAGCACGGTCCCTCAAAGCCTAATTTTAAGGTCTTAATTGGCTGAGGCAATGGGAGACCATACAAAGCCCACTTCAGAGAGAAGGGCAAGACTGCCAGGTCACTTGAGAACAGATGAAGAACTAACTAGAAGCTACTGCTGAACTCTTACAGTGTCCTAGAAAGTTTCACCAAATAGTAACTTACACAGAATGGAACGTAATCATCCGTCATAACGCAGAACCCAGAAAGGCTGAAGATGGCTTACAGAAACAGAACAAGTAGAACAGAAACAGTGATCTTCAATTAATTGAGGGCCATAACAGGCCAAGCAAGTTTTATAGAAACAAGGTACTGGGATTGGTTCTATGATGTGTTGTGCATATCAAATAATTGGTTATATCTTCTCGTAATCTCTAAGTCTCAGCAACCATGTGCTGGTAATTCAAGAGGGTCACGACTTAGTAACACTTTTGTTCATTTGGTGCTACTGGACATGTAGTCTACTTCTACCTTTGCAAAGATGACCATTCATCCATCCCCCCCCCACATTTGTTGTGTGTTATGTCATAAAAGACATGACACTGAATAAAATTATCTTGGCCCTCAAGCTGTTCATGATTTAAAAAAAGTAATACTTAATAATTCATCAACATACACATATCATAAAAACACCCAATTTGGAATAATTTTAAGTAAATTAATTCATTTATCCGCAACTCTAACCACTGATAAGTTCTCCAAACAAAACCAGAGTAGACTAATTTTTGTGTGAAATTCAAGAGTGTGAAAAAAGAAAAAAGTCTGGAATTAACCTTTAAAAGACTTTAAAATCATTTTATGCTCACATTAACAATAAAGACGCATAATAAAATAAGATCAAATGACATATACATTTTTGGGGTTTGAAGACAGTGAGAACTTACTACTGATTTCCAAATATCATCAGACACTCTTCCTGAAATTTCAATAAAATGCTTATAAGTGTGTTTCACTTTGCTGTTAGAAAAAGATACAAAGAGAAGCTAAATTTTTTTGCCCCCATGCAATTAATATTTTCTGATTATTTACTCTGGACTACAAACCCTAGTTGTTTGTTCCATTGTTCATTCACTCATTACTTCACTCAACAAACATTTACTGAGTACTTACTATATGTTGCTATGAAGAACAAGAAAAACCCAGGTGCCTGGGGTCATTAAGTTCTACCTCCACCTGCCTCTCTTAGACACTAAAGGTATCTTATTTTACTATTTATTTTTCTCCATCCACCACTGGAATTCAAGTCTTAAGTTCAGGGATGCTCTATCACATTCTCATTTTCCCAAGGTCTTTTACTGTAGAAAATTTGCTCCTTTATTTCTATCATCTATTTCAGAACACAAGTTCCCTCTTATTCGAATTATCCCCAACAGGAATGACCCAAAATTGATGAAGACTGAATATACAAGCAAGAAAATTTCCACAAATCCAAGAATTGTAAGATGCTGGAATTTTGTACAAGAGAGGGTTCATGTTGATCAGAAGATATTGTAACCTATAATCAAATTCAAAGTCTAAGAGGAAAATCTCCTTTTGGAGAAAATAGGCATCATTAAAAAAAAATAGAAATCTTAAATGGTATTAATTCCAATTAATTAACTTACATGGAATAATCATACATTAGTATTTTTCAGCTACATTTACAGATCTTTAAAAAACAAGGGAGGGATATGAGATCTAAAAAACTATTGTCCCCCCAAAATAACTCTTCCCCAATAAATGCTCTAATCATCCACTTATTCTGTTCCTTCATAAGGAATAAGGGAAAAAGTAGTATAAGGTACTATGCATAAAAATAAATCTCCAATCTTCCCAATCTCCAAATCCCCCAAAGCACAGGTACTTCTTTCCTTGCCTGTGGCTAAGAAACCAGCAGACATCTCCTATCTCTACCACCATAACAGCTATGATGTGCCTGATTTAGCCAAAGCAACAGGTGCTAATAACATCTGGGGAACTAGCAGGGAATAATAACCTGGGACTAGCAGGGAAACTTCCTAGTCACAAAAATCACAAAGACAAACTTCTCGTTATGAATGTTATAATAATCTACAGTTTATATTTCCTTAGGGCATTTATAGTATTTCATAGTCACAGAAGACAAAAAGAATCATCCCTTCGGTGACTGCTTCTTTGAAAACACCAAACCTACAACAACTCTAGAACCAACCAGAGCCACTCCATCAACAACTTTTCCCTTTTATAGAACATATACCCACAACTATATAATCCTTTTTGAGACTTTATATATAAATGTTTGTGTAAATCTTTATCTGAATTAGAATTTTAAATTCCCTGAAAGTAAAGAGTATGTCTCTTTCACATGTGGAACACAATTACAACACATACCCCAAAGACATTAATAGGTAGTCACTGAAGATGAGGCACTTTTGTCTTTCTTATGGCTTGCCTGAGCAAGAAAGTATTTTCATTAGCATGAATTGAACTGGAGGAGAAAAATATAAACTAGACAGCCACATGTGCATTATATAGCAATGGATTTCATTTCATACTTCTGCCCAGGTAGTAATAAGAATAAATAAGTATTTCAAGGAAAAGGCATTAAAAAAGGCGAGCATAGTTAATGACTAAATACCAGTTTCTTACAAAATGGACTTTGGAACGGAGATGCTGTGAGTAAAATATTTGAGAATCAGAAATTTCAAAGGAGCAAGGCCTTTCAAGGGTTCCTGGAGGAAAACTGAAGAAAAACTGAATAACAAAAACAAAAACAAAAACAAAAACCTGCAAATGAAAAATAAACTAGAAAGTTAGATAGAGCTAGAACTGTACGAAAGTAATAAGATGCTTAGTCACCTGGACGTGGTTACAGAGGTGTGCAGATTGAAAGACCACTACAATCCCATTATGACGGAGTTCAGATTGGCTTACATGGAGATGTACATCTGAGGCCAAACAACATTTAAGTCTTGTCTAATGCTGACCTTACAGCAGGGCTTACACAAAAATAAGGTTATAATATGATGTGCAGATGGGGATTTAAAGAATTTAAATAGTAGGGTATATTAGTTTAACATGGAATAAAGATCAAGAAAAAAAAAATCAGTCAATAAAAAAGTTTTGTGTGCCAAAGCCTCAGGAGAAAACCCAGACAGCCATCTGAGCTCACTGTGGATGTCTGAGCTAGAAAGGCAGAGAGAGCACACCTTCTTCCAGAAAGTACATTTCAAATGTTTGCTCCACAGATTAAAAAAAAAAAAAAAAAAAAAAAAAAGAGGAAAAAGTGTACAGGTACGTATTTCTATCAGAACTTTGTAAAAAGCATTAGAACTGAATTCAAACCCAAATGGCAGGAAGACACTTCAAATTCTTATTAGCTCTTATTCTTTTTTTTTTAATTTTTTTAAAATTTTTATTTATTTATTTATTTTTGAAGGAGAGAGAGAGAGACAGAGCATGAGCAGGGGAGGAGCAGAGAGAGAGGGAGACACGAAATTCGAAGCAGGCTCCAGGCTCTGAGCTGTCAGCACAGAGCCCGACGCGGGACTCGAACTCATGAATGGTGAGATCATGACCTGAGCCGAAGTCGGACGCTTAACCGACTGAGCCACCCAGGTGCCCCTTATTAGCTCTTATTCTTAAGGTATTTAAATCAAAGGTTTTTTATTCTCTCTTAATAGTCAATTAGATTATTTCTCTGCCTGGATTAAAAGAAGGACAAAAAAAGTGATAATTGTTAGATTTAAGTGGAAAATTACTTTAAAAATATATGCAGATATGAATATTTCAGAACAGTATAAATACGGTAGGCCAGAGTTTTTATTTCGATTTTATTGTAATGTAACCAAATATTAACTAGTTGTATTTTCCCTCTTTTAACAGTGTATCTTTTCAGAACAACTTTTACATGAAGAATGTTTGCTGGGAAATCAGTATTTCATTGAAATTGCATTTGCCTCTTTTCCCTTAATGAATGCCATTGTGATAAATATATTTAATAAATTATTATAAGGATTTGTATGTTTAGAGAGTACCTCCAAAGTTGCATTACACATAGCTGCCATGTTCTCTTTCCTGTATTGTCCTAAAAAACATTTTAAGCTCACCATGAACAAGGATACAAATATTAAAGAAAAGGCCTCACTGGTAAGGAGGAAGAAGAGACTGTGTTACTTAGATATGTGTTCCTATTAAATAACCAGAACCACAAAGTGCCTGGAAACCAAGATCAGTCCCTTCTTTAAATGAGAGTTCATAATTTCAGTTAAAGAAGAATAAGAAAATTAACTCCCATATTTGTTCATAATCATTAGCATGTCATTGCAACTAAATCATACTACACAGATGTCTCGCCCTCTGAAGATCTTTGAAGAAAGGACTCCTTCCAACTGCCATAACTTTTTTCATTCTACTAACCTCATAGTTTCAAAGTATTCTTACATCTTAGCTAAATCCTTCCAGCTGCAGTTTACATCTCTTTTCTCAAGATGAAAGTGCTTCTTTGTTAGGCTATGTAGAGTCATTCTATATTCAGAACAGAAGAAGGTAGAGAGGGATGTGAACCTGAGGGCAACTGCTAAAACACAGCCAGACTCAGCTAAGGTTCTTGTGGCAGATAAGACTGTGTTAAAAGGGGGGAAAAAGGAAGAAACTGTAGATCACAAATTGGATATACACCTGTCCTGACCTCAGTGAACTCTGAAAGCTTTGAAGAGAGCCAAATTTCTCATGACCATAAAAGTAGAAGTCAGAGTAGTTCTTGGAATTAGCTGTTCAATGGGACTTAAGTACATGGATATGAAAACTAATCAGTTGCTCTGAAAACTATAGTGTCCTTTAATTGTTCTGAATTTTAAAACCACAACAGAAAGATATGGTTTTGGGTAACAAATTAGGGGTTAGATATCACACTCACGGTAGTGACGCACATAAGGAAAGGTTTCATCTAAGTCTCTTATTTATGGGAGAAAAAGGTTCTAATACCATTAAACTAGAATTACCTTCATTAATTAACTGAACTAGTAGCCAAAAAAGACTATGAGATTTTGACAGAGCAATTATTTCTAACATTCTTAACAAAAATTTGATCTCTTTACAACTTCAAAGAATAGAGCCCAACAAATAAGGAAGGAGATGAGTTGTTTCCAATTTACAAGGCCTACTGAAATTGACTGAGTAGTGCTGGTTCGTTCTGATATGTGATATGGTAGTAGAAACACACATCTGAGTTTCACAAAGACCTCTCCCATCTATAATTCACTGTCTCACCTTGTGAGAAAAACAAAACAAAAATTGCCCAGATTCAGCTGCCTGACTGTAAAATGGGATTCATGGTCTTACAAGTTTGTTTTAAGAGTTAAATGTGATAATAAATATGAAAACTTGAATATAGAAAGCCCTCAAGAAATGTTAGCTTCCTTCCTTCCCCTAGAGGCCATCTCAAAGACATTGATAGTAAATAATTGAACATAAAGATCTAACAACATCACTGGGAGGAAAGGGACACTGCTAAGGAATCTTTTCAAAGAGTGACATCATTAAGATAAGGTCAATAGTCTCAATAGGAAATAGATCAAATTTGCAATCTCTCACAGCTAATGTGATGAACTATCATCAAATATAGGAAGGAGAACACGTGTATTAAAGTCTTTCCAAATACTACTAGGGAGATAGGAGAAGGATTCTCTTATTGCCAATTATTCTAGTTTCAAAAATTTAGTGAAGATAGCTAAACTACTAAAGGGCATTATAAGAATAGTTTGAGGGAAATTCCGAGTTGTTGTCTAAAACCTCATGTTTGTTCCTGTGTCTTGAAGCAGAAATAAAATAAATCAATACTGATGTTTTCTTCCTTTTTGATTGGTAAAACAGACCTAAGTATGATGAAGATACCATAATAAATGGGATAAAGAGGTAGAAGGCTAAATATATGCCACTCATTTCTCTCTGCACGCACCCATCCATCTACCTGCACACCTACCAAACATCCAAAAATTGTTTATTTCTGGTTTAAATATTAAAAAAAAATGGTACAAGATGCAATGGAAAGAGAGGGGTCAATAAACGAGATTAAAACTTAATATAAAAAAAATACACATACAGTTACCCAGAACAAAGAGCAATAAATGGCAAATGTCATGTAATTATATCCAAATGTTTTAATAGTAATGGAGTGGTAAAAGGAAAAATGTCTGCTACCAAGGGCAGAGTTTTCATAAGAAGAAGGGGAAAATGGTGGGCTCCTATAAGAGTTTGAACTTTATTTGTTCAGCAGTGAGAAAACCACTGAAGGTGTCTGAGCTGAGGATCTCAGGCTCAAAGCTGTGTTTAATGAAGATTCATTTGGCAGAACTAATTAGAAAAGCAGTTGTATGTGCACACATGTGTTTTCTTGAATGAAATGCTATTGAATGGAGGTCAATTGTGGGGGTGTTGCAAGTAATTTGTTATAAAAATACAAAACCAAAGTTTGAGAAGGATTTACTTTTTTGTATTAATCTGAGCATATTCAAGGTTATTTCTAAAAGATGTTATGCTTTATGAAATAGCAGAGAAATGGATAAAGGATGGCTTGGGCCCAGGGAATAGGGTGTGTGTCTACTGGAGTGTGTCTGTTTGGGAAAGTCCTCGGTCTTGGGAGCTCTGGCAGGCTCATAGATGAAGACCAGTGAAGCAGACTAAAGGTTAAGAAGATCTTGCAAATAGGAAGCTTCTGCAATCCTTGAAGATGAATACAGAGCTAAGAAAGTTGGAGGTCATCTCGGGGCACCTGGGTGGCTCAATAGGTCAAGCATCTGACTCTTGATTTCAGCTCAGGTCATGATCTCGTGGTTTGTGAGATGGAGTCCTGCATCGGGCTCTGCCCTGCTGGCATGGAGCCTGCTTAGAATTCTCTCTCCCCTTCTCTCTCTGTCCCTCTCCCGTGCTCACTTGCTCTTTCTCTTGCTCAGAAAAAAAAGAAAAAAAAAAGCCATCTAAGTGGAGGAAGGAGTAGATATGCAAGAAACAACCAAGGAAAATCATGTAAAGTCACTTGTTGCAGAGGACAAGTAAATCAGATAAAGTAATCTTTCAAATCATAAGTATAAGGATAGGTTTTAAAGGCTCTAAGGAAATCTTTCTTATTAATTTTTTCAATTAAAAGAAAATTTTCCTTGGAGGTTTAAATTAAAATCTCATAGCTATACAGCAACACAGGATTTATATACAGTATCTTGGCAGTCACTATTTAAAAATATTTCCATTTTAAATTTCACAACATGCATATGTTTATTCTTCACAACCACATCTGGTATCTAAAGCATTCTGGATCCCAACTTACTCAAATAATAAAGAATAATCAAACTTTAATACTTAGTCAAGAATTCAAGGATAAATTGAAGTTTTATCTCCACCAAAATATACCAATCACCTGAACATTGAGTCCATCGTAGGGACAGAGGTAATATCATTAAGTCCACTATCTGTAAAGTGTTAGGTCAGTCATAATCTTTGTGTTTGCACTTTAATCTCCTTATGTCAATATGCTCCAGCAAGGTTCTTTCTCACTTCAGCCCTTCACAAACACTGTTTCTTCTGCTGGGACAACACTGCCTTTCTGGCTAATGTCTACTCAGACTTAGGACCCCCATAGGTGTCATTTTCTAAGGAACTCTTGTCCTCAACATACCCCTCACCCCCTACCCCATAAAGTCAGATGCCCCATATAGTATCATAGCACAACCCCTATTCTACTAGCTGAGGCTGACTTCTCCACTAGGCACAGCAGGCTCTGTGTCTCAGTCCAATGAAAATGACTCATTTTAGGGGCGCCTGGGTGGCTCGGTTAAGCAGCCGACTTCAGCTCAGGTCATGACCTCGCGATCCGTGAGTTCGAGCCCCGCGTCAGGCTCTGTGCTGACAGCTCAGAGCCTGGAGCCTGTTTCAGACTCTGTGTCTCCCTCTCTCTGACCCTCCTCTGTTCATGCTCTGTCTCTCTCTGTCTCAAAAATAAATAAATGTTAAAAAAAATTTTTTTTAAAGAAAATGACTCATTTTAATTTTCTATAAAACTAGAAGAAAAAATGAATATAATAATGAATACATGATAATATCTCTATCCTGAATTATATTCATCCTCATACCACCACAGCCAAAATTTAATTATTTCACAGAAGAAGGGGCCTGAAGGCCAAGGTGCCTCAGGACGACAAAAGTCATAACACGTCCCTCGTTACGTTGTAGAATTTCAACAAAGAAACGAACCCCCAATTGTTTTCGTTTTTTCAAAGGTGAATGATAATACCTACTTGGGGATTAATGAAATAATAAATTGCTTACAGCACTTAGTATCTGACACACTAGTAGTAAATGTTAGCTCTTATTACTACCTAAACAATAACCAGAAACACTACTTGTTACGTTGCCTGTAGGAAGGTGAATATAATATATTCCTCTTGATTTTAGTTTAGTTTAGATTTTATTTTCCAGAATAAGTTTGTTTCTTATAGAAGTTTCCAGGCCCTCTTTAACTAAGATAAGAATCATATGACCCAACAGTATCCCTCTTAGATGTCAGAAAAGTCAGAACTAAATTAAGTGATAAGCCACAATAACTTCCTCTAGGTGCCAGGGACACATTTCTAAGCTCCCTATTTTTGACTTGTGATTTTATTTTTTAATTTTCTTTATATACATTTTAATACTATGGAAAGTGGAAGAATAACAAAATGTGAAGGTGGGAAGGATTAGAAATGAACAAAGGCCTCCCAGCAGCCTAAGCCAAAAAGTAGTATCTATATTTCAGGTTCATTCACGACCCAATGTAATTTCTTTGAATTTTTGTGCTATACCTAAATGAAGAGTACCAAATATATACACACAGTATAAAGAAATTATATTCATTTTGAAAATACCACATTTCACACATTTTAAGAACTGCCTGAACACATTTCAAAATTAATTTTAGTAGACTGAAAGTAATGTATGTATATTCCTAACTTTCTGACAAACATCCAAGATGGACACATGTACTCAAAGAGGTTCAAGCAGGCTAGAGAATTTCTCGATATGCAGTGAATCAAGTGTCAGGGAAACTCTCACGAATCTCTAATTTCATGATTTTATTTTGTATTAGTTTACCATGAATCCTATAACGAATTACCATAAATTTAGTGCCTTAAAACAATGCAAATTCATTATGTTACAATTCTGTAGAAGTCTGATATGGGTCACACTGGGCTAAATTATGATGTCAGCAAAAGTGCATGCCTTTGTAGAAGCTCCAGGGAAAAATCAATTTTCTTGCATTTTCCAGCTTCTTATGGGCTACCCATATTCCTTGGCTTATGGTCCTCCTCCTTCATCATCAAGGCCATCAAAAGTAAATTGAGTCTTTCTAACATCGAATCACTCTGACTTCCTCTTTTGCTTCCTCTTTCACTTTCAAGGACTCTTATGTTTACACTTGGTCCAAACAGATAATCCAGGATAAGCTCTCTTCTCAATATATTTAATTTAATCACAACTACAGAATCTCTTTTGCCATGTAATATAACATATTAGATTAAACCTGGGAATTAGGATGTGGACATCTTTGAGGGAGGTAGGCTTTTATTATTCTGCCTATCACAATTGATAACTATTGCATATACAACAAAATAGAAAAGATGTAACACTTAAAAGACATAATGCTTAAAAGAGCTCCAACACAGCAAGGATATGGTTTGAATTTAATAAACTTATTTGCTGACCTAAGAACTCATTCAAATCTATTTTAGCACATGTACCTCTATCTTATTCTTCTCCTTGAATATGCTCATGATTCAAACTCAAGTATACCAGTTTTGTTGTACTATGAAACAGCAGAAAATAATGTAACCTACCAGAGGATGAAACAAGAAAATCTAAGAATTCATTCATGTCATATATTTAACATTTCTGGATTTTCCAGAATATAGTTCAGAACGAACACACACACACTCCTCCAGTAATTTAGAAGACAAAAAAATCCAAACTTTAAATATCTGAACTCTCCATCCAGTCAATACTTAATTACTACCAACTAAGCATATTACTGGAGATAGTGAAAATGCTTGTCTCTAAAATTAAGTTTATCCAATAGAAATAGTATAAACATTAGGTTCATTCCACAGAGGGATGGGTGGGCAGAGATACTTATGGCTAACTAAAGAATAATTAGTCATACTTTCTATTACCAACTTACTAACAATGTCAATGTTGATTTCATATTCAACTGAAGTTAACACCTGCACAGATCTGTGTATCAAGAGCTCCAGGCATGTCATTAACTTATTTAATTCTGGTCCTAGGAACACTCAACCTATGGTGTTTAATTTCAATCTCTGATGACCTGGCTGGATTTCAAATCATAACATAAAACATATAGGAAATAAAATTATTTAAAAAAGAAATAAAAGTATTATAATGAAACATATATAAGCAAAAACACAGGTGAAGATTAAAATAAAATTCTAGGGGCACCTGGGTGGCTCAGTTGGTTAAGTGTCTGACTCTCAGTTTTGGCTCAGTTCACGATTTCATGGTTCTTGACGCTGAGCCCCACATCAGTCTCTGTGCTGAGAGTGTGGGGCCTGCTTAGGATTCTCTCTCTCTCTGACCCTCTGTGTGCTCTCTCTTTCTCTCTCTCTCTCAAAATAATTAAACATTAAAAAAAATAATGAATTAAAAATTTTCTAGCTCGACTCAAATAGTGGACATAATTTTATAAAAATACTATTTCTCAACTCTTTTTTGAAAATAATTATTAAGAAAGCCTGAAAATAAAGGAGAGAAGACATAATTTCACATCAAACAAAATAGCAGTTTAATGAATTTAAATAATTTCCTCAATCTATCAATCAAAATAGTATTTCATTATCTCTAATAATCAATACCTCTCAACTTCTGAACTGATGACAATGTAAAATAAAGTCCCAGACAGATTTCTTCTGACTAAAATCCAAATAAATAAATTATATTATATTTAGAGATCATCCCCTAAATTAATTTAGAATGCTTAATTACACTCCAATATGCAATAAAGAACTGGTTCTCCTTGTTGTTAGACTTAGACAACAATGACTAGTATTTACATAAGTGCCATGATGCTCAAATATTCTTTCAATGAGACAAAAACTGCTTGAAGTGATGTGGGAATAAGTAATAGATGAATGGGTAAATGGTGGGAAAACTAAACCAATAAATAAAATATGCCGCACACAAAATGCAAACCACGCGACCCCATGTGTAGCCAAGGAAAGATGTTAGGAAAGATGCCTTCAGACTGCAAGGCTCTCCCTTATTTCTGTCCACAAATGAATTCTAAGAAATTATCTTCTGTTCAGTCATCTGGCTGCAAAACTGGTACGGAGATTCAGACAAAAACAAAGTAAAACAGAGAAATCAGCTCAAAGGAGTTTCTCAGAATTCCAGGAACAGTGGAACCAAAGGAAAAGCCCTTTAAAGTTGAGAACACCTCTCATGGAGACAAATCAGGTAAATGAGAACCTATGAAAATGCAGAGTGTTTTTAGGATCAATATCTTAAACAGCACAGCAATTTTATAGCAATGAAGAAAAAAAAAACGGAGTCTTATTTCTATTACAGAGTAAAAATGCTCATCCTCAAACTATTCTACAAAGCTAGAATAATGAGTATAGAAAATACAAGCTTCGTCACTAAGCTGGCTCTACACCTTGGATAGCGATCACATGACAAGTGTTAACCTTTGGAAGAAGCTTGCAAAAAATATAGTTGGGACAAACACTGTACGATCTGGTTCAAAATTCACAAAGCTCTACTAAAACAGGTGTCTCAGCCTTAATTGGCAAATCCAGTAGCCACCTCTCAGTCCTTCTACCCATTTCTCCAAGCAGGTATTGACCATATAATAGGCAAAGATCAATGAAATCCAATCGCAGATGTTGAGGAACAATAAAAATAAGGAAATCACCGCATAAATTATTGTGATAAAGTGAAAATGCCAAAAAATAGTAGTGTATTCAAGAACTAAAAAAGGAAGGAAGGAAAGTCTAAACTCTTTTCCTTGTTCCTTCCAGGACTCATTTTTCCACTGTGACCTTTGATACCATCCACCCTCATACTTTTTGGGATTCTGCTATACAATTAACCTTTCTTTTAAGTGTTCAACCTCTTCCATTCCTGGACCCTTCTACTCAACATTTATAACGATGCTTAAGCTTGCCTATCATCAGTAGCAAATAGAAAATAATAATCTAAAAGTTATATTCATCTTAATAGTGTTTGAGACTATTTTAGATGGATACTTTTAATACTGTTTATTGGTATTCAGCTATTAAAAAAATTTTTTTCGGATATTATACTAGAGAGCTAACTCAAATCATAGTACAAAATGGGGCTAGAATTACCACTAACAATGTTATAGCATCCCTAAGTGAATCAGGAACCTCTGAGAAAATTTTGTCACAAAATGAATAAAAACATAAATGGTTTAAATACTTCTACTGTAAAATTTAACATATAACTGAAATATTAGGAAAGACAAATATTGTTACCTAATCCCAGAGTGTCATAAACAAAATGTAAACCACTCGGATTAAATTAGTTAACTTCTGCCAAATATTTACTGATTTGTCTTTTGGTTATGCAGAGTTTATTTTCGTTACATACAGTACACTGTGAGTTTTGTTTTGCTTTGTTCATTTGTGTGTGTGTGTGTGTGTGTGTGTTGTCTTTTGTTTTTTGAGGCATCTTTTCTCCATTACCTACTTCTTGGCTAAGGCATAGATGCTACCCTAAAAACAAACAAACAATCTGAGCAAGTAGTCTTCTATTGCAAAAAATATTACTTCTTGAAGTGACTGGGGGACTATTTCCCTTTTTCCACATCCTATTAGTATTTTCCTTTTTATTCAGAAAAGGTAACTCCCTAACAAAGAGGCCCTGACAATGGCTTATTTCATCCTTGCATGCACATTCCCAAAAAGTGATATATGACAGGAAGAGATAGATTAAGGGAGGCTGAAACCACAGTGCGTGCTGTGGAGAATTACTATCTCTCTAGGCACTGTATCTATCATAATAGTAGGGTAGTAGGGTTTGGTGAAGATCCGACCTAATCCAACAAAGCCAAATGAGTATAACATGTACCCAAAAATAGAAACTGGATAAGAAGATAAAATTTCATCTTTAAGGGAAAAAAATTTCAGAGGCTTGTCAATTTCTAATTACTCTAAGAAGAAATATTATGCATGATAAACAGTCACAGCCACAACCACAGACTGCCTGGGAAGTAAGGCAGGTCCCTTGTTTAAAGCCTTGTAATTTCAGTTTAGGGAAAATATGCTAAGACAATTGTCTTGCTATATTTGTTCATCACCATTAGCATTTCATATAGCAAGAATGAAATGAAATCATCCTACACAAATGTCCCTCCTTCTGAAGAGCTTTGAAAAAAGGAATCTTTTCAACTTCCATGTAAATGTTAGTTTTTAGTAAACTTCATAGTTTCGAAGTATTTTTATAGAGAAATACTGGCACATACAGGAGCAGGAGCTTATGAGAATATTAAGAAGGTAGAGAGCAGTAGGTTATAAAGAAAATATTTAAAATGACTACTTACACAAGTTAAAATATCATACCTAATGACTCCCAGCTGCAGTTTACATCTCTTTACTCTTGTCTTTGTTACCATTCATAATAATGAAGAATTTCTAAGTCAATAATTACCAACTTCTAAGAGGGCCATGACATTAACTTCCAGTAGAGTTCCTCTCCTTTTTGAACACTCCAGCCAAAAACCTACAGGCCTAGAATAGCCCAGGGAATACAGACAATTCGGATCTACAAATCTGGCAACACTCACTGATAAATTCCTTGCACACTGGCTTTAGTTAACATGGCATGTGTCAGGTAATGTGATATTAAATCAAACTAAAAATATTAGTGCAAAGAATGGCAATTCCAATGAACGGGAAGTTTCTCTGTCATGTTTCACTTATAAATAGGTTAACCATATCTGTTCTATGTGACAGGTAACTTTCTAAGATGGTGAAGGAAATCAAACATAAATTTCTACAAGAATTCATTTTGATATTTCCAAAATATCTAAATTTAATCATGGGTCTTGCTGCCCTTCACATCTCCTATGTATATATCATTGTAAACAAATGCTGAAGTATGCAGTAAGAGATCACTAGGCAGATAAATCCTGCATAGAATCTTTGTTCCTCCTCTCTTACAGGAATCCTGCTATATTCTTCAAGATCTAAATCAAAGGCCATGTCCTACAAAAAACTTCCCCATATGGGCGTCTACCCAAGTAATCAATACTTCCATTTTCACCAGAACATGTTGCTTATATATCTAGTAACATATTTATTTCACCCTACCTCCTAATAAATATGTTTATACATCTCCAACTATAACAGCCTTTGCTTGGTCTTCATTAGTCATATTAGGTCTGCACTATTTCTGAATCACCAGACAGCACCCAATACATCTTATACATATAAGGCAGGAGATTACCATATTATTTCTCTGTTAACAAAAGTTTGGTTCTTCGCAAAACCTTTTTTCATTTATGACTTTAAGGAATAGGTAAAGAATAGAATCCCTCTTTCTCTGCCACCACATCATCTCCTACTTCCTAACTTTCTTACTTCTCCCAATGGCAAAACTACTGAGACCTTAGAATCTCCTGTATGTCTTCTATCACCTACACTGCCCAATCCTGTACTAATTCCTCCAAAACACCTTTTGCATTGTTGCCATTACTAACGTCCTTCTTCTTTTGCTTTTATTGAGACTATTACAATAGGTTCATTATTAGAAACATTCACACAATCAATACTAAATAGGATCTAATAGCAGTCTCAAAAAATATATGAAGCAAAAAGAGTGACATACATACACACATTCAAAGTAATACCTGGATATTTTGACAATCTTCTATAAGTTATTGGTAGAAGTATACAAAATCAGTAGGGATACAGAAATCACCAGGGACAGAGAACGTTACGAAACAACTTGGCATAACTGATATTTACAAAACTTTTCATAACAAATGCAGAACATTACTTGTTTTAAACTGCACATAGAAAATTCACTAAGACAGGCCACATTTGGGGCCATAAAACAAGTCCTTGTAAGTTTCAAAGGATGAGAATCATGGAAAGTATATTCTATACTCACAAGGGTACCAAGTTAGAAATTGATAATAGAGTATGTAGAAAACTCTCCACATAACTAGAAGTAGGGCACTTCTAAAAAAATCCCATAGGTCAAAGAAGAAATCACAAGGGAAATATTTTCTAATTCAAACTAAATGATAATGAAAACGTGATATTGCAAAATTTGTGGAATACATTTAAAGTGTTGCTAAGATAGCAATTTATAACTTTAATGACGATATTAAGAAATAAAGGTATTAAAATAAGGCTCAAGAATCCAGAAAAAAAGCAAATGATACAAAAAGTAAAAGAAAGAAAACAATAAAATTTGGGATCAATAAAACATTAAAAAGACAAATAAAAAAGTAATTCAAAGGTTGTTTCTTTGAAAATATTAATAAAATTAATAACACCCTCAGCAAGTCTTATAAAGAACAAAAGAGAGAAAATGAGAGAAAATTACCAATATCAGGGATATAAGAGGAAGCACCAGTACAGACCTTACAGAAATTAAAAGAAAAGGAGATATCATGAAAAATTTTAAGCCAATACATTTGACAACTTAGATGAAATGAACAATACTTTGAAAGGCACACATTAACAAAACTAACTCAAGAAGGAGAAATTCTGAATAGTCATATAGCTATTAAAAAATCTGAATTTGGGGGCACCTGGGTGGCTCAGTCAATTGAGCGTCTGACTCTTGATATGAGCTCAGGTCGTGATCTTGTGGTTGTGAGATCAAGCCCCATCAGGCTCCACACTGAGCATGGAGCCTGCTTGGGATTCTCTTTATCTCTCTCTCTCTACCCATTCCCCTGCTCACACTTTCTCTCTCTCTTTCACTCTCACTCAAAATAAAAATTAAACTTAAAAAAAAAAAAGACTTTGAGTTTGAAATTTAAAACCTCTCCCAGACAAAAACTACAGGCCTAAAAGCTTCTTTAATCAATTCTATCATACATTTAAAAAGAAATAATACACACTTCATACAAATGTTTCTAAAACATAAAGGCAAAACACAACTCATTTTAAAAGGTCACTGTTATACTAACATTCAAATCAGATAAAGACATTAGAAGAAGCTACAGAATATTCTTCATAAACATAGATGCAAAAAAATCTTACTATTAATAAATCAAATCCAGCTATATGGAAAAGGAAAAATACATTTTGATAGAGTTGATCCCAAAAATATAAGGTTAGTTTAATACGTACTGGAAGTTCCATCCAGTTGATTAAGGGGGAAAAAAAAAAAAAAAAAAAAAACAAGCAGGAGAACCAAAACTGTCCTTATTTGCAGATGACATGATCATGTACAAAGAAAACCCTAAGTGCTAAGAAATCAAAAACAACAATAACAACAAACAGCTAACAAAAAGCTACTACAACTAGCAAATGAGCTTAACACGGTTGCAGAATACAAGGTTAATACATACAAAAAATATCAATTGTATTTCTATTAGAAAAGAATGTTGGAAATTCAACGTTTAAAATGACATTTAAGGGGTGCCTGGTTGGCTCAGTCGGTTGAGCGTCCGACTTCAGCTCAGGTCATGATCTCACTGTTCAAGAGTTGAAGCCCCACATCAGGCTCTGTGCTGACAGCTTGGAGCCTGGAGCCTGCTTCCGATTCTGTGTCTCCCTGTCTCTCTGCCCCTCCCCTGTCAGGCTCTGTCTCTCTGTCTCTCTCAAAAATAAATAAACATTTAAAAAATAAAAATAAATAAATAAAATGACATTTAATACAACATCATAAATAAGAGACAAAGTAGGAATAAATCTAAAAAAGATGTTCAAGACCTGTTAGTTGAAAAGTACAAAATATCCATGAGAAAAGTTAAAAACCTAAATAAATGTATAATATACACAATGTTCACGGACTGGAAGATTCAAGATGTCCATTCTTAAATGTGTACATTCAACACAGTCCCATTAAAATACTAGTAGATTCTTTTTAAAAAACTGACAAGCTAATTTTAAGATGCATAAAAGAATTCAAGTGCTATATAGATATAAAACAATCAATACATTTTAATTAAATTTGAAAAGTAGAAATAAAAGAATCACCTTGAGAGATTATAAACTTTACAACTTATCTTCTGAAGCTTTTATGAAAAAGCTGGGCATTTGAAAATAATTACTTAAGTGCACAAATATTTGGTTCTTTCTCCTTGGATTCATCCTGCTAACAGTTACAGTTATTTATAATATACAATTGCATTAATCCTTATACAAAAGAAATGATTTACTGGGTGACAATATTGACAATGTTTACTAAAAGTAAAACCAGGTTGCAATCTAGTGTCAGTGAATAATCTATAACATGTTTAGAGATCATACAGTGTTTTAGCTATAAATTCCATAATTAGATTCTGTTGTGGGGCACCTAGGTGGCTCAGTTGGTTGAGTGTCTGACTTCGGCTCAGGTCATGATCTCAAGGTCTGTGAGTTAGAGCCCCGCATCAGGCTCTGCGCTGACAGCTCAGAGCCTGGAGCCTACTTCAGATTCTGTGTCTCCCTCTCTCCGCCCCTCCCCCACTCATGCTCTGTCTCTTTCTGTCTCAAAAATAAATAAACATTAAAAAACTTTTTTTTGAAAAAAAAGAAAAGATTCTGTTGTACTGTATGTGTGTGTGCACGCGTGTGTGTGCGTGTATAGGCATCCTCTGACTTTCACTACTAGCACAGTTTGCATCTTTCAAGTGCACTAGAGCGGTAGTACACAAAAGATGGTTTGGGAACTATCTAAGACCCCTTATTAATAATATGAAGATATTATTTGCCTTTTGAAGAATATAATGTGGTCCTGATAGCAAAAAAAAAAATTGAGAATCACTGCAGTATAGCAATAAATAACTTTTAACTGGAACATGTAGAAAGAATAATCCTGATAACTGGGGCAACACCTGGGTGGCTCAGTTAAGTGTCAGATTGTTGATTTTGGCTCAGGTCATGATCTTACAGTGTGTGAGTTTGAGCCCCATGTCAGGCTCCCTGCTGACAATGTGGAGCCTTCCTGGGATTCTTGATCCCTCCCTCTCTCTGTCTCCGGCCCCAGCTCTCTCTCTCCCCCAAAAATAAATAAATAAAACAAAAAGAAGAAGGAGGAGGAGGAGGAGGAGGAGGACGAGGAGGAGGAGGAGGAGAAGGAGGAGGAGGAGGAGGAGGAGGAAGAGGAGGAGGAGGAAGAGGAGGAAGAGGAGGGGGAGGGGGGGAGGAGGAGGGGGAGGAAGAATCATCATCATCATCTTGATAACTAAAATGAAAAACCAAAACAAATTTTAGAGGATTATCATATGTTAAAGTTCTGTTTTTCTTAGTAGGGCACTACATTAAGTTTCTTTCTTAAATTAATGAAGTTCACAAATAAAGAAAGACCTAAGCCTGACACAAGATACCCACAGGATTCCGATACATAGTGCTATTTTTCTTCTTCCCGTCACGATGCATCCCTTCTAGAACCAAACAGAAAAGCAGTTTTCCAAAGTTCCTGTCTAACTTTTAAAGTATTGCCTCAAACTCTCCTTCCCTTACTCTACTGTTTTTGCCATGGTGCTTATAACCTTCTAATATATTAAACAATTTACCTATTTATTACGTTTATTTTCTGTCACTCCACTCAATACAATGTAAACTAAACAAGAGGACTTTTTTTTCCCCTTTATTCACTGATGTATCCTCAGCACCTATAATAGTGTCCAAGACAAAATTGGCACAGAGTAAATATTTATTGAATAAATTTATGAATATTTTACTGAAGTAAAATATAAACTTCAGCATTTTATCAGGGAAGAACACACATCTTACCAAATGCAAACTTCCAAATGGCCACGGACACAGGGCTATGTACATAGGAGAGATGTACTAGCTGAAGGAAAAACTCTCAGGGCAAACAGTTTCCTCTTCTGGATCCAGAAATGAAGAAAGACAGGGAGACCAGAGACAAGGAAAGGAGAGGGATTTGGAAATATTCCAAGTAGAGACAACGGAAATGGTTTTGTTTTGTTTTTTCCCTCAATCCTAGGATTCCACGAATGTAAACAAAGAAAAATAAGAGTAAGAACAGCTAACACACCTCTCTTCTCTTGTTGTATTTCTTCCAGAAGCTGCTCTTGTCTTTCTATCTGTTCGAAGAGACACTGGAGCTCAGATTCCTTGTTTTCGGTCATACTCCTCAGCTGTTGTCTGCACAGCATCAGCTCGTGCCGCAGACTCCTCTCTCTGTTTTCTCTCTCCTTCAGTTCCTCACAGAGCCACTTAAGTTTAGTCTAAAAAAATGACACATATATCTAATTTTTCAAAAAATCTAGAAAACAGTAGCATTTCAAAACATGAAGGAAAAGTCATGACAACTGAACAGACCATAGCAAACATAAGCAAAATAAAAAAAAAATCTATAATGTTTTAATTTCCATAATGACTTCAAAGATGGTGTCGAAATTAAGCCAAATTTTCTTGGATTTTTATAAAATATCTGATATCCTCTATCAGGTTTGTAAAGGTAATACTACAGAGAAGTCTGGCCTGCTGGATTCCCAGTCATACTCCAATTAGATCCCTGATGTGATATATAAGGCAATCTGGTACACTTTAAAGCATTTTAAAGTCAAACATACCACACAATAGAACTAGAGACTTGTTACAAAATGGAGTTTAATTCAAAGATTTTTAAAAAAAGAAAGATAAAATTCATAGTTTTGGTTTTAAAAATGCATATTCCCAAGGGTCCAGCTAATCGGGAAAAGATATTCTATATCACATGAGGGAGATAAAGTTAGTATTTTCCCACATTTAAAAGACTAGGGAATTTAGTTGAAGCAACTCTCGTTTTCTCAGACTCTGACCACACCATCTTTATTAGTTAGATATTTAAATCAGGGATGAGTAAAAAATAAATAAATAAATAAATTTTTCTTTCACCTTCACTAGGACAGGATTTCAGTCATGTCTCAGGACCTTCCCAAGTGAGCCTATCCTTCAAGTTCTATTTGATTCTAAATAAAAGTCTTTACTTCAGTAAAATGCAAATTAAAGGAAGAGTGGACTAAACAGGAAAGTTAGGTTAAGCTAAGGGAGAATTTTCCGGAACAGCATTCATCAGTAAGCAAGAAAGTTCTAGGCCTCCAGAAATCTAGGAAGTTCTCAGGATATGCCACAGTATATTAAAAGTAGCGGCAGTAGGATAGCTTATGATAAAGTGAGACTGGGATACAGCCACTAGACTGGGGGATCCCCACATGTATCAGCTTTCAAACACCCCCCAGAACAGAAAAAGATGCCCAGTTTCTCTGGTCAGAAGGTCTGTCGAACAGATGGTATCTCTACGACACAGAAGAAATATTATCACTAGTCAAATTATGGAAAAATTATATGGTAATATTGTAAGATGACCAAGGTATAGTATGTGAATGTGTTACATGAAGGGGAATGGAGCTTGTAAAGGCAAAAGCTAGATCACATTTATCACAAACGCTCATCAGAAACAAAGGGGGGACTTCATGGAAGTTTGCCTTCCAGAATGATGGCACGAGGAGTTCTGCCAAGCTGCTCTTTAATGAAAATGCGAGGTGGAAGCTAGATGTGGGCAGGGGAAGGACTGGACCCTGCATGACAAAAGCCCCATTCCACGTTCCGGGAGGGTATTGCCAAGACAGGGGTCCCTCTTCCCCCAGTTCACAGTCAAGTTATATGGTATTGTGGCATAATAAGAAAGATATTTGGTCTTTGTCCTTTATTCTTGGCACAGAGCTCCTAAAGCCCAGGAACTTCCAGAGTGAGAAGAATGTCCTTTGTTATTTATAACAAGCTCTTAGATTACACCCAAGCTCATGCTAATGAGGTGGTTTAGGTAGTTGAACCTACTGAGCCCCCAGGCACCCCTAAAAACTCTTGAACAATGAGGTTGGATTAGCTTCCAGACTGGTGAACATAGCCACATGCCAGGAACATGAGACATCCCCAAACTCCACGGGGACTCTTGGAGACCTTGCCCTATATAGACCTTGCCCTATATAACCTCTTCATCTGGCTGCTTATTTGTATCCTTTATAAATAAACTGGTAAGTAAAGTATTTCCCTTAGGCCTGTGAACCATGACAGCAAATTACTGAACCTGGAGAGAGAGCCATGAGAACCCCCAATTTGTGGCCAGGTCAGAAGGAAGTGTAGGTAACCTGGGGATATCTGAACTGGGTACAGGTGGGGCCGAGCCCTTAACCTGTGGTATCTGTACTAACTCTGGGTAGTTTGTGTCAGAGGTGAATTAAATTGTGGGACACCCCGTTGGTATCTGCAGAGAACTGGAGAATTACCTCATTTGGAAAACTCACACATCTGGAATCAAAAGTGATGTGAGCAGAAACAGATCATAATAGTAAGTATGGCACTGGAAGGTCAGATGGCTAGGATTTTTCACCACCATAGTTCTGATTTGAGTCGGCTAAGTTGCTGGCAAGTGAAGTGGAGAAACTAGGGATTCCTTCCATTACCAACCCCTCACTGATAGTGTGGCCACTCCACCTCAGACACAGCAGCCTGAGAATACTGGTATCCAATCTGCCATTTCCACAGACTGTTTGTGAGAAGGAGGGGCAAAAGCTACATGATCATATCAAGATTCAGAAAAAAGTGTATGATGAAATTAAACACCTATTCCCAATAAAGACACTGAACAGAAGGGAACAGAAGGGAAATTTTTCAACCTGATAAAACATTTTTATGAAAAGCCCATACCTATTATCATACTTAATGGTTAAAGACAGAATGCTTTATCCCTAAGATCATAAATAAGAAAATAATGTCTGCTCTAACCATTTCTATCTAACATTGTATCAGGAGGTCATAGCAGGGCAATTATGCAGGAAAATATCATTATACATAAATCACTTGTATTTCTATACACTTGCATCATCAATCCAAAACTAAATTAAAAAGACCATGTTTACAATAGCATCAAAAGAGTAACATACATTTAAAAAGAAAAACATACTTTTAAAAAGAAGTTCAAAATTTATACTCTGAAAACTACAAAAAACTGTTGAAAAAATTAAAGAAGGCCTAAATAAATGAGAAGATTTTACATGTACATACACGAGAAAACTTAGTATCATTAAGGTATTAAGAGAAATACTCCCCAAACTGATCTACAGATTTAATGCAATGCCTATCAAAATCCCAGCTGAGATCTTTGGAGAGATTGACAATGTGATCTTAAATTTCATATGGATATTCAAGGGACCCAGAATAGCCAAAAACAGGTGTTGAAAAAAGATCAAAGTTGGAGGAGTCACACTTAACTGATTTTAAAACTGACTAGAATGCCCTAGTAATCAAGACAGTGTGGTACTGGCATTAGGACAGACATAGATCAGTGGAATTAAACCCATACATATATATTGTCAATTGATTTTCAACAAAGGTTCCAAAAACAATCTGATGAGGAAAGATCAGTCTTTTCAACCAATAGTACTGAGAAAACTGAATATTCACATGCAAAAGAATAAAGTTGGACCCATACTTCATACCATCCTCAAAAATTAATTCAAGGGGCATCCAGGTAGCTCAGTCGGGTAAGCACCCGACTCTAGATTTTAACTCAGGTCATGATTTCATACTTCCTGGCTTTGAGCCTCGCGTCAGGCTCCAAGATATCAGTATGGAGCCTGCTTGGGATTCCCTCTCTCTCCCTCCCCCTGTCCTTCCCCCACTCTCTCTCTCAAACTAAATAAAATTTTCAAAAATTAACTCAAAATGGGTCAAAGACCTAAATGTAAGAACTAAAAACAGCAGATTCCTAGAAGAAAGCACAGGTGTAAGTCTTGGTAACCTTGGTCTGGCAACCTTGATTTCCTAGATATTACACCAAAAGCATAGACAGCCAAAGAAAAAAGCTGTTAAGTTAGACTTCACCAAAATTAAAACATTGTGCTTCAAAGATCACAATTAACAATGTGAAACAACAACCCATTGAATAGGAGAAAATAATTGTAGACCATATATCTGAGAAAGAACAATTTAGAATGATACATAAAGAACTCAGTAATAAAAAGACATAATGAATTAAGCAAGAGACATTTCTTCAAAAAACATAACACAAATGGCCAATAATCACATGAAAAGATGCTCAGAATCATTAAGCGTCACAGAAATGCAAATCAAAATCACAGTGAGATTCCATTTCACACCCAGCAGGACAGCTAGAATCAAAAAGACATATGATAACAACTGTTGGTATGTGTGGAGGAATTAGAGTTCTTATATAATGATGGTAGGAGTGTACAATCATGCAGTCACTTTGGAAAACCATCTGGCAATTCTTCAAAAGGGTAAACATAGTTACCATATAACCCAGCAGTTCTACTCCTGAGTATATTTTTAGAAGAAACGAAAACATACAGTCATGCAAAAACGCATAACCGAATGTTCATAGCAGCATTATTCATGATAGTCAAGAAATGGAAAAAACCCAAATGAACATCCACTGATAAATGGATGAATAAAATGTGGTATATCCATACATGGGACTATTATTTAGCAATGAAGTGAGGTCCTGACGCATGCTACGACATAGATGAGCCTTGAAAACATTCTGTTAAATGAAAGAAGTCATTCATAAAGGACCACATACTGTATGATTTCGTTTATAGGAAATGTCAAGAACTGGCAAATCTATAGAGATAGAAAGGTTACTTGTTGACTAAGGCTATAAGAGGGGTGAGTGGGATGGACAAATTTAGGAGGTGATAGCTAAAGGGTCCATATTTTCTTTTAGGGTGATAAAATATTCCAAAATTCATTGTGGTTGTGGCATCACACCTCTGTGAATACACCTAAAAATAATGAGTGATACAGTCTAAATAGGTCAATTGCATGATATGTGAATTATATAACAATTCAGCTATTTAACAATTAACAAAAGGAAGAATGTAAATAAGGGACAGAAAAACAAATTAAACTTAAATCTCCTTGTGGAGATGACACCTGGCTTTAGTATCTGCTACATAATTTATAGGCCTCTGTCCTACCTGAATGTCACTAGATAAAAACAGGAAGTCCCCAACTTACTTTTCTCTTTTTATTTTTTAATGTTTACTTATTTTTTGAGAGACAGAAAGAGAGCATGAGTGGAAGAGGGGCAGAGAGAGAGGGAGACACAGAATCTGAAGCACAGGCTCTGAGCTGTCAGCACAGAGCCCGATGCGGGGCTCAAACCCACGAACCGTGAGACATGACCCGAGCAGAAGTCAGATGCCTAACCAACTGAGACACCCAGGCACCCCTTGGAAGTCTCCAACTGAAACTGAGCTGTGTGGGGTGCATGGGTGGCTCAGTCAGTTAAGCGTCCGACTTTGGCTCAGGTCATGATCTTGCACCCTGTGAGTTCAAGACCTGCCTCTGGCTCTGTGCTGACAGCTCAGAGCCTGGAGCCTGCCTCAGATTCTGCATCTCCTTCTCTCTCTGCCCCTCCCCCACTCATACTCTGTCTCTCTCTCTCTCAAAAGTATATAAACATTAAAAATTTTTTAAAAAATAGAGCTGTGGACTTCCAAATATGATTGTAAACTTTAATTAAGACTGCTTCATTTCCCAATATCCATTTTGAAATTCCCACGCAAATACAAAAAGATAAAAAGCTTCCATAGGACAGGAAACCAGGAAACATAGTCAACTCTCCACCAAATAAAAGGAACATTTTCTACTACAACTTTTTTCTAAATAAAGCATGGAGGCAGAATATAGGGTCAAAGGTCAGGATGAGTCATATACCACCACCCCCACCGAACCACAATATGAGAGAGAGAAGGAAGTGAATTGGACTATTCTTTCAAAAGCACACTCTATGGAGACAGTGGAGCACATGTTGGAGGCTGGAACTCAGGAGAATGTTACCAATATTCAAAACAAGCAAAAATGACATGGAATGGACCCAAGTGTGTGTACTTGAGACTTAAATGTTAGGGGGAAAAGAGAGAAAGGAATCAGTACTGGTGTTTCTAGCTGAAGAAATGTGAAAGAGGAAAACTAGAAGCAAAGATTTAGGGGTTAAAAAGTTAACAACAGATTGGAATAAGCTGAACTTGTTAGGACTAACACAGAGAAGTGTAAATGACTGGTTGGATATATAGATCTAAAGCTCCAGAGATATGGATGAGAGATACAAAGTAAAGAATCAACAGCATCAAGGCAAAACAGCCCATGGAGTGTCTATGGAGACAAGAGAGAAGAATTTAGAAGAGATGAACGGAAGAGAAGCGAAAAATAAAGCTGAGAAGTAGTTGGAAAGGCAGGAAGAAAATCGGGGTTTTGCAAAGGAAGAAAAGGAAAATACTACAACAGGATGGATATGCTTAGTGTCAAAGACTGCCAAAGGAAAAGGCCACTATATTTAGCAATTAAAATATACATCTTTATCAAAAACAACTGGAGTTCAACCCACCAAACCAATACAGGACTGAAAATATGAATGCCAAATTGTTGATGATGATTATGCCCACTCAGGAGAGAGGTGTCAAGAGGCAAAGGAGAACATATATTCCAAATTTATTCTCCATACTTCTATATTGCTAAAGTCTTGAAAATGAAAATATGTTCAACGCACTATGTAACAAAAAATTATTCTAGACAATTTAATCAGTAGTTTTAGATATAAGTCAGTTGGAAAATTATTCTAAAACATCACTACCTAAGTCATTTATTAATTGATATTAACCAGGCAAAATAAGAGACAGTCTACACTATTGCTGCCTGCTTCTATGTCAAAACTACAACCTGAATAGGGGCACCCGGGTGGCTCAGCCGGGTAAGCGGCCAACTCTTGATTTCGGCTCAGGTCATGATCTCATGGTTTGTGAGTTCTAGCCCCATGTGGGTGTGTGCTCTGAGCACAGAGCCTGCTTGAGATTCTCTCTCCTTCTCTCTGCCCCTCCCCCACTCATGCATGCACGCTGTCTCTCAAAATAAATAAACTAAAAAAAAAAAAGAAACTACAATCTGAACCTTTTGTTCACCTTTGATCATACCTTTTGTTCACCTCATCAAACTTTAGCAGTTACTCAAGAAAAATAAATAAATGGAAAAGCCCAAATAATTATCATATTATGCAAGGGAAAAGGGGAAAGTTAGATGTATAATTTCTGGAAAAGATATATTTTCAACCAAGTCTTTTTGCTACTTATTTGGCACCTTAAACACGTGCACATCTTTATCCTTGAATGTTAATGAATTTGATATACTAAATCCTTAAGACTTTTTTCAAGAATTTAAAAATATTCTTCAATTTAAAGCACCCCGGGAGTGGATGTGGGTTCATGCTTGTATGCTCAAACACACACTAAAACTAGTACACTGTTTTGCACATAGTGAGGACAGGACACACGCAATTAAGTGAAAAATTAGATGCCGTTAAGTTCTTGTAAAGAGGAAGCACCTTGTGTTTAATAAAACAGAAAAATAAAATATCTTGAAAACAAACAAAAAAAATCAAAAAAAATTTTTGTATTATTATATTAAGAAAGTTTAATGAACATTCATAAGTAACACATTTAGGACCTGAGCACTATTGATTTGGATTATAAAAATACAACCAGGAAGAAGGGCTGGAAGGATGGTCCTTCTAATAGGATTATGTCCATGGTTCTTCTCAGATCCAACAGTTTCCTATCACGTAAGAATGAAACACTAATGTTATCAGATCTTCTGATACCTCAAAAGAAAAACAAATTCCATGCTGTAAGTACGCAATTGTAAAGTTTTTTTTTAAATGTTTGCTACCAATTCTCTGTTTTAAAACCAATGTGGTCCAAACAAAGTGAGTCTTTTCGGATCACCAGTTTGAATCACCCTGTTTAATCTGTTCTTGCACAGTGATTTAAATGCAAATTTAAAACCTAAGGACTCATTCCCCTGTTCTCAAAGATTTCATATTACTCCATCCTAATCTTTGGCCTGTGCTCAGTACCATTGCTAAGGGTTGATAATGGAGAAACAAAAAGATATGTTGTCATAACAATAATCGTACTGATTTTGGTAAAACAAAACAAAACAAAACAAAAAACCCACAATTTCTGAACCAAAGCATTAATCAGGTTTTATATGTGTTATGGACTAATTGTACCCCCCTCAAGTTTATATGAAGTCCTAACCCTCAGGTGACTCTGTTTAGAAATAAGGCCTTTAGGGAAGTAATAAAGGCTAAATGAGGTTACCACAGTAGGGCCCTCATCCTATAGGACTGGCATCCCTATAAGAGGAGGAAGAGACACTCTGTCTTCCAACCCCCAATTCTTCCAATAATACTCCCATCCCATCCCCCCATAATGCCCGTCCCCCTACATGACAGGTGGCCACTTACAAGCCAAGAAGAGGCCTCACCAGAAACTAACCCTGACACCTTGACCTTGGACTTCTAGGCTCTAGAACTGTAAGAAAATAAATTATCTGTTGTTTGAGCCACCAGTCTGTGGTATTTTATTATAGTGGCCTAAACAAACTGACCTATGGCTTCAGTTTATTCCAACAAAGCCTTTATTCCATCAACATACACAATTTAAAAATAGGTTATAGTTAGATGCTTGTTATGAATTGAATATGTATGCAGAATATATTATTAATCCTACAAAACAAAATATCAACTTATGGAAATTTAATCAACAAATAGTCAATTATGAGAATCAGTGTTTGCTAGAGAAACACCCAACGTCTTTCATTAAACGCCTTGGAGAAACAGCTTGGAACACAGCATAGGAATAACTTTACCAATTCCAAATAATAATTACCTGACAAGGCTATTAATCACAGTGCAAACACCATTCTATTAACCACTCACAAGAGCATCTTAAAGATTACATAATAGGCTCATTTATTTAACTATATCAGCAAGTATTGCTAAATAAACTATAATAGAGAAAGAATTTCTAAATAAGGCAGTCTTTTACCTTCATAGTTGACAGCTTGCAATTAGGTGGGAATAAGTATCTAGTAAAACAATCAAAATGATCTTTTTAATCTGTAAGAATCCTCTAGTGAGATTTGGAGTAATAATATACTAAAGTCATTAAGGAATGACTCAAAGCCAAAACCAAGGGAAATAGAAAATTCGAATAAAAAGATTATAGCTGATAGAGTTAGCAATAATACCAGGGCCCATAATTTTGCTGCTTTTAACTACCGTACTTCCTTTGCCACAACTCAAAAAACAATTTTGAGAGGAAATGTTAATAGAAAAACCAAAGGTAAAGGAAGACGATGGCAATTTCTGAGAATGTGCCAGGAAACCAAAACAAAAATTAAACTGAAGTGCAAAATTCAAACCCAAATCAACCTCAAAACCTCTTTTAGTAATATTCTCTCTGGTTTCCTACATAGTTATGAATAAAATCATGAAGAAAAAAAATAACTCCATAATAAGAGTTCATATGTAAAAATACAAAATGCTTTTCTTCAATTAAACTGAATGTGTTCCATACACACAATCTAAAGTATCTTTAATGAATCAAGATACCTGAGTATTTGTATCTCATTTTGATGTCTACACTGGAAGGATAAAATGCTAGATGGTTATTCACATCCTTCAACAAGAATTAAATATACTGGGTCTGATACTTCTCATACAATGGGTGTTTTAAAAAAATCCGTATCACTAAAAAGACAATATGCATAAAAGCAAGGTTTATATTCAAAGGTAGATTATACTACCAATCAAGAAAGACTGGCACAGAATTCAGAGACCCAGGTTCTAAATCCTTCTCAGTAACTAGCATTATGTCATTAGGTAAACAATTCCCAGGGCCTTCTTCTCATCTATAAAACAAGGAAGTTAGACTACATGATCTCTGAAGCTGCTTCAGTTATAATAGTCCAAAAACGGCAGGAAAAGCAATACCAGAACACATTATACCATTAAAAGTGGGACTCTTTGGAATGATATCAAACAAAGTAAAAAAGGAAAATCCCCCAATACTTTGGATGTCTATTTCTTATCTATATAACCTTAAAAGTTTACAGTTCTGATCAAATAAAATATTTGAGAATTAGATTTACTGAAATCTAATCTGCTTGCTATTTATTCTTCAGTGTTATTTAAGCTGAGGAAGTAATCTGAGTAGAAAAAAATGTCACATTCCTAATATAAGTACTCTTTAAAAATATATATATATATATATTTATATATATATATATAAATAAATATATATATAAATATATATTTATTTCCAAGAAGGAATATGTGTGTGTGTGTGTGTTCCAAGAAGGAAGAAAGTGTTACAGCCAAAGAAGCATATAAATTTACCTTTTTGCATTTTAAGGGAATAATTAGTACTAGACTTCCAGAATTAAATATATTCTGTAAATAACAGAGCACTCAGGATCCTGCCTTATGCTGAAGAGCATCTGACACCAGCTTTTCTTTTATTTGCTATCACAAAATGATTAACTCAAGATCTGGGATCAACAGTGATTGATATTCTCTAGGACTGTCTTTCCATCTTGAGAGTACTTGCCTGCTCGAGATTTGATCATCTGCCCGCATTTTCTGTCAGTGTCTTCGCAACTGCTCATTTCTTCCCATGATTTGCTGATCTTTGCCTTTGTCCCTGCTTCTCTTTGGGGCTTCCTGTCCAAATGGGACTTTCTAGACATCAATCCCAGTGCTAGAAACTCCTTCAGTACTTCTGCTGGCTTGCCTATCTAGGACTCTGCATGTTGATCTATTCACATACTGAACTTTGAGTGGGATCTCCTACTTAGTCTTGAAAACCACAGATATCTCCTTCTCTACCACTCCATCTGACATAACATTAAACATCATCTGCATATTGTCACCAAAGCATTACTTCAGTCTGTCCCTTCCTCTGAATCTCTACAATTTCCTTGGTTTGGACTTTCACCCCAGAGACTTTGGTCTCACCCAAAGACCTCTTAACTGGTCTTCCTGCCTTTAGTCTTCCCACTTCTACTCCACCTTTTACATCACTATCTGAGTAATGCTTCTAAAATAGGAGTACAAATTTATCAGTATCCTGTTCAAATCTCCTTTGTGGTTCTCCCTAAATGCAGAACTGAAGTCAAACTTCTAAAATAGCATACAATGTTCTTCTTAGTTACCTATGCTCTACCTCTTTCTAAAGCCTCATCCCTGCCATTCTCTGCCTCATATTTTCATCTTGTATTGACAAATCGCTTGGGGTTTCTTTCCATTTATCATGCTGTTTCTCTTCTATACCATGCCTACAATTGTTTACTGTGCATGCCTGGTCTTTCCTCTTTATCTGCCCAGCTTCAAAATTCACTTGAGGGATCAGACTCCATGGTGGCCTCTGCACACCTGTATCACTGCTCTTAGACATAATATTGAAATTATCAATGTGTCAGCTTTTCTAGGAAAATAAACTGTTCCTCAAGAGAAAGGATCATGCCAAATTCATTATTATGCCCACAGCATGTAATCTAGCATCTGGCACACAGTAGCTAGTCAGTAAATTCTTGTTAAACTGAATAAAATTTGGCCTCTAAATGCCTTATTGGGATTTATGACAAAAACAAATCGCTGATCTATTGGAACGGATTGCCTGGTGTTCCTCAATGGTATTTCCTAATTCTCAATCCTCTTCCTCCCTGTATTATAAGGTTCTTGCCATTCTTTGGTTATTTTACATATAAGCCTGGTCCAACTCTCAGTTGGACTTCATATTTATATTATGTAACCAATGTCGACAAAGCAACAGTGACCCTATCCTCACCCAGTCCCCTAGTTCTTCCAGGATTAACACTAACAGAAGAAATTCATTTGGCAGATTTATGAAAACAATTACCAAATGCCCTCGGAGGTCCTTCTAACACTGCAAGATGTCAGCATGGACTAGCTGAATAGCAATTCTACTTTCCATATAGTTTTTGTCCTCTGATTTCAGATCTTATCTTCAATACTTATAGAGCTGTCCAGTCATAGTTCATGGGAATTACAGTATTGTAGCCCATCAATAACCTAAGCCATCTTTCTGGTAAATAGATTCAATTCCTCCTTAGTCAGTTGGTCAGCGTGGTATTGCTTATCATGACCCTTTTACGCTCTACAGGAAGGGTTGTCTCATGCAGTATTAAAACTCGTCTGATCAGAAGTTCAATCCCATTAAATGATAAGGGAAAACTGCTCACTAGTTCCCAAATTAAAGAGCTATGATTAAGAGTCATCTCTGGCTCTCATAATTTAACTGAACAACAGCAGTGAAAGCTTTCTGTTCAGAAATGATAAAGATTTTAACTTGAAAGAAAATTCCAAGTACATTGCTCTTGTTGTCAGAATTGAGGAATCGGGAAAAAGAAACAAGAGAAATGAGAAATGCTTTATTAATGCACAACAGAAGTTTCTAGCCCGAAATTTCTGAGCCAGCAAAACATGTATATTCTGAATTTTCTATGAAGGTGGCATAAATACAAGTTTGCATTTGGTTCTATCAAAAACGGTTAGGGATGAACAGCATCACTGTACTTAAAAAAGGAGGAAAATTTTACCGGGTTGGGTAAATTTCAATGGTCAATCATAACGCTATTCGTTTCTTATTAAGAATGCTTAAAAAAAAAAAAAGTTTCCTTAAAGCACAGCTGGTCTTCAAAGGTGAATCATGTCTTTCTGTCAACTCCCACCCATACCTTGCCACCAAGTTCAAGGCAATATCTGTGTTTATTCAGGTATTCTCAACTTCTTACCATTATTTTACCTATAATTAGCCAACTAGAGAACTTCTATATATTTTTTGTATGATCAAGTTAAATACTGCATTTATGCAGAAACCACCTGTAACATGCTGGTGGCATCATACCCCCCTATCCTTCTAGTACTGATATCACAGTCAGTTCTTCCTCTTTTTGCATTTGTTAATGTTTGTGTATTTCTATAAAAATATAACATACCTTAAGGATTTTTTTTTAATTGTTTACATTTCCATTTTCTTTATTAATTTCCATGGCTTGCTGACACTGATAACCCTCATGCCTATACACAAAAGAGCACATAATTGATAAATCTTGGCTAACTGAAGACTTTAGACAGCATCACACATAATGGTGAGAACATTAATTGTGAGTCTGACATGGCATGCGGTCCATGTTCCCATTTTTTATATGGCACCGGAAAAGTCATGTACATTTTCTAAAACCTCCCTTTTCTCATATATTTAAATAAGGATACTGCACAAACTTAAAAGTTCTTTCAAATAATAAAATCCTAAATTGGACCACAATTGTTCAGGTTTAAAGTACAGCTGGTTTTCTTTATTTTTTTCCCCCAAGTTTATTTATTTATTTTGAGAGAGAGAGAGAGAGAGAAAGCGTGAGCAGTGGAGGGGCAGAGAGGGAGGGCAGGGAGAGAGAGAATCCCAAGCAGGCTCCACACTGCCAAGATGGAGCCCAATGCAGGGCTTGAACCATGAGATCATGACCTGAGCCTAAGTCGGTCGATTAACCAACGGAGCCACCCAGGCGCCTCAAAGCTGAAAGAAACTAGCCTGGGAAGGAATGCAAGTCCTTGAGCATTGACACTTGGAAAAAAACATCTACATCTTACGTGGCCACTAATTTCTATATATTTTAATCAAGGAATTTCCAAGTTGATGTAATAGATGAAGATAGCAGGTAATTATCCCATATTGCAGAAGAAGCTTTTTGCTAAAATTAGCAAATTGTTCAATTTTATTTAGATTTGCTTACCTACCCTTTAAATTTAAATCATCATGCAAAAGAACCATGAAGCAAGAAAGGTTGGTTATAGCAGCCCTAACCTTCGTACACTTCCAGAGACACTGCCTATCCCAAGGAAAAGGCAGAAGAATTTGCTTCTTTGACAATCTAGTTTTACTACTTCAACAGTTTTACCTTCCTTTATTTTCTCCTTCCGTACCTATACAGTTAAGCTAATTTGTAAATGTTAAACTAAAGAAACAAGGAAGTTTCTTAAATTCATGACAATGATGTCTTCCCCAGCAATGAAGTATTACAGCTGCATATGCTCTGTTCAATAACAAAATGGTATGGTTAGCCCAAACAGGACACCTTGAAGGTCATAAATACTATGATAACTTTAGGATTTAAAAGCAAATTACCTTGCTTTCTGCTAACCAGCGATGTGGGTCATAATTAATATCAGGACCAGATGAAAAAACCTACAGAAAAAGGAAATAGTCTATTAGAAGTAGAATTTTCTCTGAAATGACCTTACATAAATGAAATTCTTCACCATAACACATAAAAGTTTAATCCCTAAGTTTAAAGGCTTAAAAAGAAGAAAGTTCATTATCAAGTACTCAACTAATTCCAAACCACCACTTATTATGTCCATTTATGTACACGTGTATATATGTATGTACTCATTGAGAGTAAATATTTGGCTCAAATATAGAGGCACATATCAACTCTCAAGCGTTATCATTGCTAGAATCGTTAGAGGCTGATTCCATGGACTTCTGTCAGGCAGCTTCAATCAAACCAGTTTTTCATTTTTTTGTTTGTTTCTTTTCCTCAGTCTTGTTCCACATAATATATTTCACAGTTGGTTAGATGTAATTACATGGAAACTTAATTCTTTGTCTCTTTTATCCTTCTTTAATTTTATACTGTGAGGGCCATTTTGTCTCATTAATGGTTGGGTAGAATTGACAGCAACTAATCAACATGATTTTGTGCAAATGTTGCTTTATATTTCATGACGGTAACAAAATCCTACAATAAATAGGTTCTGTATACCAGCTGCCTTGATTTCCTTCATACCAACTCATTTATAAAATCCATTGCCATCTGGTTCTGCCTTATTACTAATAAAATGATGTTCAAAGGCTGTCAATGACTTTATGATTCTAAACACAATTTTTTTTTCAGTTCCTACTTGCTTTGAAACAGGTGCTACCTATGATATTTTTACAGGACTCCATCCTAGAAATGTTGTGTAAAAATATCCTATCCCTCTGCAAGATGTCTATTCCTATTCTCAAATACTTCCATACTTCCTGATGTGTGTGCACATCACTCCCCTAAGGAATATCATTAGGTGATTCATTTAGACACATGAAGAATGTATAATGATGCTGACCATATGCCATAAACAAACATGTTGTATTCTTAGCTCCCACTTTTCTCTCCTCCACTTTTTTTTACCATCCAAATCTCACCCAACTCACAGGCCGCCTTTCCTTCAGTCAAATTCTGCCTGTTCTAGCTTGTGATGTTTTCTTCCTCTTTGAACTCTGCTATTTGCAAGCATCCATTTCTCACTGATTATGATGTTTTCATTATTCTTTTCCATTTATCTGTGTCACAGTTTCAATTAAATCTTCAGTGACCTAAGATCTAGTGCTAAAGATTAAAGTTTAAAATAATTTGACAGGAGTACAAATAATAATCTCATTTTGTGATTTTTTACAAATTTATATATAGTGTTTAAGAAACAGCCTGTCCACTTACAAGTGATGTGACTTAATTTCTCTAAGCTGCAGGTTATCATCTATAAAGTAGGCAAACTGCCTCATAAGGTCAAGGTACAAATTAAATAAAATGAGGACTGGCACAGTATCTGGCACAGAGAACATCATTATTACTACTAACTGCATATAAAGATGTCATCATCAGAAAATAGACTTCCAGTTCGATGGTAACAAGAACACTACAACAACAATTTGTCATAAACAGATGAATAAAAAATATATATACATAAATATACAAATATATATGAATATATGACAAAAAGGGCACTACATAATAATGACAGCTAGCATTATTTGAGTATTTACTAAGTGCAAAATATTTCACTCCATAATATGCACCTCATATATCTTATTTTACTTTATCCTCAAAATAAGCTAACTTATAAATGGGACATGAATTCTTTTTTTTTTTTTAATTTTTTTTTCAACGTTTATTTATTTTTGGGACAGAGAGACAGAGCATGAACGGGGAAGGGGCAGAGAGAGAGGGAGACACAGAATCGGAAACAGGCTCCAGGCTCTGAGCCATCAGCCCAGAGCCCGACGCGGGGCTCGAACTCACGGACCGCGAGATCGTGACCTGGCTGAAGTCGGACGCTCAACCGACTGCGCCACCCAGGCGCCCCTGGGACATGAATTCTTAAAGAGAAATTACCTAAGTTGTCCAAGGTCACACATTAGCAATTTAGAGAGATGTAATTTGAACCTACATCTGTCTTGATCCAAAGCCTATCCTCTTTATGCTCTCCAAAGAGTGCATACTCAGAATAAGTGTTATAAGAAAAGCTCTTCAATCATCGACGATTGGTTTGTGAAAATGATGTAACTTTAATTCAGGCAATGCCTAACTCAAATTCAAACAATTTCCTAATTGTTATATAACAGTGGTGGCTTATTAAGTGTCCGTCCTTAAGTTTTCTAATATTATATGCATTTACTAAAGTGGGATAAGTAATAAATAGGGTGGCTAGAAACAGGTAATTAGAAATAATACCAACACTCCCAGGTACTTTTCTCAGGCTCATTTGTTACATATCTATTATCCAATTCATATCATAGCTGTCACTACATAAAATGACTTAAAAATTTCATCCACAATATTTCAAAAACAAATGACAAAGAAAAATTGGAATTATTCCATTTTTTAAGACATTTTAGGGGCGCCTGGGTGGCGCAGTCGGTTAAGCGTCCGACTTCAGCCAGGTCACGATCTCGCGGTCCGTGAGTTCGAGCCCCGCGTCGGGCTCTGGGCTGATGGCTCAGAGCCTGGAGCCTGTTTCCGATTCTGTGTCTCCCTCTCTCTCTGCCCCTCCCCCGTTCATGCTCTCTCTCTGTCCCAAAAAAAAATAAATACACGTTGAAAAAAAAAATTAAAAAAAAAAAAAAAAGACATTTTATAAGGACCACCACTCTCCCTTAGATCTCTGAACTGTAAGGCAAAGAATTTTATTTTAACAACACCTTGAGTAGTTTATTTGAGGAGAGCAAATGTTGTATTCTTGGGTATTCATTTTTCCCCCAAGTTTATAGGACGGTAACAACAGAAATTATTAATGGAAAGAGACCCACAATGAAAAAACTGTGCTCTTAAAAAAAAAAAACAAAATAAATAAAACTTAATATAATTTCCATTCTTTTAGATTTACTTTCTACCCATCACTTGGATTGAATTAGTCTTTCTCTAGGGACAAAGTGTAAAGATCCATTACCACAGTCACTGCTTTCCTATTAAAGAACAGGGTGCTTTTTAGAATATGTTAGAAGGATCATGTGTGCCTCAAAAAGAAATAAGAAAATATTTAAGCAGTCTGCTATCTTCTCACTATGTTTTAGGCTGTAATTGCCCATAACAAGGTTCATATATCTTATAGCATGGTCCAAATGATTCCATTTCTACATCTTTGATTGAAAATAAGCTGTCTTGACACAAATACTTAAATATAGAATAAATATTTCACTATTTTTTAACTTTTTAATAAATATTTATTTATTTTTGAGAGAGAGTGAGCAGGAGAGGGACAGAGAGGGGGACAAAGGATCCAAAGTGGGTTCCGTGCTGACAGCAGACAGTCCGATGTGGGGCTTGAACTCACGAACCCCAAGACTATGGCCTGAGCTGAAGTCAGACACTCAACAGACCTAGCCAACCAGGCATCTCAATATTTCACTATTAATATGTGCTCCTTTTAGATAAAATTAGAATCTTAAGGCCATGCATCTTTTAAATATATTTAAAAATAACAAGTCTTAAATAAAAAAAGCAGCATTAGATAGGAAAAAGAATACACCAGCATTATAACAGGCCCTGTAACAAAACTCAAACAGTTTTTCCTCTAAAGCCAATTACTTCTCATATTTGGCTCATAGTCCTCTCAAACTGACATCTGAGCTTTTTGTTGAATGTAACTAGAAATACATACTGTAGAAATTCCATCAACTCTACCAAAATCTATCCATTGAAAAATTTCTGTTGAAGTTGAATCCTAAGATACCTTCCACTGTAAGAGTAGAATTACACTTTTCTTTTCTTTAGAACACCACTTAAGGGAAAAAAAGAAGAAAGAAAGAAAGAAAGAAAGAAAGAAAGAAAGAAAGAAAGAAAGAAAGAAAGAACGAAAGAGGGATAAGAACAGAAAAAAGGAGGAGAAAGCAATACAAAAAGGGAAGATCATTTTATATGAGGAAAGACATGACAAAATAAAAAAGAAGAATCATCTGAAAAACAGTTTTTAAATATTAGGCATAACACTATAATTTGAGTCCCACCATATCACCACATGACATAAATACAGGGAAAACGATGGTTACATGATACGTGTTATGGTCCTACTGCATCAAAGGAACACAACACAGGGCGCCTGGGTGGCTCACTATCCACCTTTGGCTCAGGTCATGATCTTACAGTTCATCAGTTCGAGCCCCCCGTCAGGCTCTGTGCTATCAGCTCAGAGCCTGGAGCCTGCTTCAGATGCTGTGTCTCCCTCTCTCTCTCCCCCTCCCCTGCTTGTACTCTGTCTCTCTCTGTCTCTCAAAAACAAACAAACGTTTAAAAAAAAAAAAAAAAAAAGGAACACAATACAATACAGCAGTGTACAAAGAGGTGCTTATCTTCAAAGAATTAAGAACATACATGATTAATTCTGTTTTTATTCATCATTTCCCTAGCACTATAAACTGAATAGCAATATTCCATTTTAAAGACAGAAAAACTAACTTAAGCATAATTTGTTTAAAAAAGGAATGCAAATAGCATCATGGTTACTTGTTTAAGCTCCAGAGTTAGACTCCCAAGGTTTAAAGTCCTGGTTCTAGCATTTAACTGGATATATGGCGAGGGGCAAGTTACTTAACCTCTCCCAGCCTTGCTTTCTCAGGCCTAAAATTGATTTAATCAGAGTACCTAAAGGAAAGGGTGGCTTTAGGGGTTAAGGGAGAGAATGCACATACGTAGCTACCACAGTACCTGTAATGTAACTAGTCCTCAATAAATATTAGCCATTAATACACTAGCAACAACAAAAATGGCCTGATAACGACAACCGAGGCCTCTTGACTCCAAGGATATTTTTTTTAGTCAGAACTGCTGCCTCTCTCATAAGACATTTTCTTTTCCAGAGTGAGATAGAGGCAATTCAATGAAATAATGATACACGTTCTCTCCCACAACTCTGCAAGAGATACGGTATCTCATTTTAAAAAATGCAAGATGTTATTTTGTTTCATAAAACTTTCCAGAATAAAAATGTGACTACCATGTAACCATGCATTAAAATCTTATTATAATTATATATTAGGAAACTAACTGAAAGGCACAATGAGAACTCATAATTACTTTCAATTTCTCCATCGAGTCCCTGGAGAAGGTTTTACAAGCTGCATCAATTTCTTTTCCTATGACACCAAGAATGGATTCCTGTTCAGTCTCCAGGCAAAGAAGTTGATCCTTGAGCTGCAATCTGGCCTCTTCCATCCTCCTTAAGTACTCTTCTTCATTGCTTATATGCTTTTCCTAAAACATGGATAAGAAATAAAAACAGAATTAAGTAATGGCACGAAACGCTTGCAATACCTGTGTAGCCAACTCAAAGGAGTGTGTAAGGAACCACATCTGACTCTGTCAGTCTCTTTACTAAAAACATTTTGCCTACTCATCAGCTGAGGTCAAGTTACAGAGAATTCAGAAGAAGGGCATTGAGGAAACTGGGTGAGTGGATACTTGGCAAAGAAAATTAAAGTAATTCTGTAACCAAAAGAAAAAGAAGTTTAAAGAAATCCTTCACATTTTAGTAACATAATGCCATTAACAGATTGGAGAGTAACAGCTGACGCCACAAACGGACTTGGAGATTTCAGTAAATATTAGCAAAACGCTAGAAAAGTAAAATATAAAATAAGATTGTTAGTATCTTTATTTCAGGAAAAAAAATGTTACTACCTTATCTCATCAAAACATAGATTTTAAAAAGGCTAAGTTTTCAAATACAGTCATACTTCATAAATGCTTTGAGTCATGTAAATTTGATCAAAGCAAGACAGAGGTACTTCTCAAAAGTAAGCAAAAATATTTAATGAGAAGAGATTTCTAAGCATCATTTAGGAGATTACAAAGACTTGGGGGCCCCCTCTAGGCAAAGCAAGTCCCAATCATTACGGCTTCACAATTTCATTACTAGAAAAATTCAAGTGGTGTTGCACACACCTGAAGGAAGGTCACAAAATCACTAGAATGTAGTGTAAACAGTGGCCCAAAAAGTCATGGTGGCTGGCCAGCTTTGCTTTCACTCATTACACAGTGACCTCATCATCTTTACCTACCCTAGCAAATACAACATAAGCAAGGAGATGATGTGGCCAAAAAATCCAGCTTGAAGTTAAAAGAACAAAGAGATGTGCTCAATGAAAATTCATCACAAGAGGAAAAGATAGCATTTTAGCAGAATCACCTAACATTTCCTTTCAATCCAAATTACTTTTGCAAAATAAATGAAACCCTCTGCCCACAAGAAGAGAGCCCTCGCACAACCTGTCTTCTGCCCTTCTGTCCAGCATTGCCTCCCTCCTTCCCACTCTCTCTGACTGCAACTACTTGCAGCTTCTCCGACATGCCTGTGTACGTCTCCCCACCCCCATCTAATGTGTACGACTCTGCCTGAAGCTGCGCTATTTGAAAATGGGGCCAGTAGCTCAGAGGCAGCATTTATCCTGATGACTACATCCTCCTGGTCTGTAGCTCAGCTTTGTAAACTTGGGGACTGGATTTTCTTTCGTTCTTGGTACTCTGAGTGGAGCCATCTTTCAGCAATAGAGGAACATTAAGCTCACGAGAGACTAATGTACAAACTAGAATGCCACTCAATTAACTACATCAGCTTACAATAAGAACCATAACTGCCATACAGATCAGAATGTTCGTGTCAGCATAACCAGTATATGTTCTCCCTGCAGACCAATCTGGATGGGAAGGCAAATTATAATCAGAATGTTGCTTAATTAATAGGAAATTGTAGCGAGGGGAGTTTGTTTTATGAAACAATTCACAAATGGTATCACGTTAATGGCAGCCTGGCGTGTCCATCTACACATCAGGGATGTACAAACCACAAAAACGAGTGTTCCATTCTCCTGGGTGTGTTTGGATGCAGACTGCTGAAGTACATCTCCCTAACTTTCTCCTTTGTTCATGTTGTTTCTGCCCTCCTACCATTCAATTTCTCTCCCGCCTGATTGATACTGCATCTCTTTAGATACACTGATATCTTCACCGTCTTGCTTTCATCTAAGAGGCTTTCTGAAAAATTAACACCCTGGCTCTGAACAATACGTGATGACTTTCAAGCTTACTTACTACAAAGCAACCTTACTGCCAAGTCCCTGTGTGAAGGTATTTGCCTCTGTACTGTTGCTACGTACCGACCACCTCCACTTCCTATCCTTCTAAGCTTATCCTCCAAGATCTAGTCTCCTTTCTTTACTGATTGCCCAGTGCAGAATGTTCCCAGAGCATATTACACATGTCACAGTTGTTTAAAAATGTATCAAGCTGTAATATAATTGTTTGTGTGCAAGCCTCCCTCAATAAACTGCTAATTTGGGGAGACAACAAAACATGTTTACAATCATCTTTTAAACTCTCCAACTTTGCTGAAGAAATGATTTAATATTTTTTGAAGACTCAGATTCGACACTGGAAAGATCATTTCATCATGCAGACCTACATGTACTCAGAGGCTACTGAGGTGTGCTAGGAAGTTCTTTTTATGCATTCATAAACCTCCAGACTGCTGCTATATTCTCACTGGTGTGACATTAATAAAGAAAATAGCCTATCAGGGGTTACTGAGGCACCTGGAGGACACCTGTTGATATTCTAAACCCAAGCAATTAACAATGATATTCTAACTCTTCCTTCTTTTCTCATTTCCCTCAGATCTGGCTTTCCTCTATCCTCTATCACTTTTCTGTGCTCCCTATCACTTGACTCATCAATAAGACAAAACTATTTCTGTATTTTGATATTCCTGAAAATGTTAACATTGTCAGAAAAGGCTCCATAAATTCAATCTCTGTAGCAAAGACTGAAAACTTCATCATCCACTTCATTATTTTTGGTGAGATAGTCCACATGCTACGTCCAACCTCCCTTTGAAGTAAAACTCACAAAACAATGAACTCACATGGACCTTTTAGATCAGTAAGTCAAATTACCTATTATTCTTTCAGGAATCCCTTCTCTGACATTTCTGACAAATGGTCATCGAAGCCCTATGTGACCAGCCCTAGATTCCAAGAATAGGATACTTGACAAAACTGTCACATCTTTCCATTAGTCTAAGTGCTGTACTTAAGAATTAAATACAGGAACCCTGTACCCTTACTAAGTTACATTCCAGGTAAATCCATGTTCTTTAATTTAACTCAGTTTCAGGTACTCCACCATATTGGTTCTCCACCCACATGCCCTCTGAGACCTTAAATCTAAAAGTTAAGTAAGCTCTTCTACTCTGTACTTAAGGAATTGTAATTTGATTTATTCACTCATTCAACAAATTTTTATGGAAGGCCTACTACGGTGAGATGTTCTCCTGAGTACTAGGGACAGAGTGAATCAGATAAGGCTCCTGTCCTCATATAACCAAAAAATAACTCCCTGAAATGTCATCCCTTTTGTTTTGCCCCATTCTTCTGGTTGGAGAATACCTATCTCAATACCAACCGTAATACCCAGTGAATTAGCTTTTTGTCCCAGTTTCAGGTTCAGAAATAGCTCTACGAATCGAACAAGCTTGGCTAATTCTGTGGGACAAGTGGGAAACTGGTTGACATTAATCCAACCATCCTGTCTGATTTGAAGGTATATGAATTAATAAGGGGAGACGATAATATTTAGGCACTATTACGACTATTCCCTGGTTCTCTAATGAATTCAGAAGGAGCAATAACTCTACTATAAGATTAATCAAAAGCTATTATATATCTACAGAACTAAAAGTAACACAAGGGATTTTAGAGACTATTTAGAAATATGGAAGAAAAAGGTGGTTTTATGGTACAATGGATAGGGCACTGGACTTCTAGAAATATGGAAAATAGTCCAAAGTCAATGTTTCAGCATGAATGGACACAAATGTCTGGGTTGTGGGATCATAAGGAGCTTCTCTGTGGGGGAGTAGGAGGACAGGGTTCAAGAGATAGAAGCAGATGAAGCTAACTATTTATAGTAGTCTATATGATCCAAAAAGAAAGATATCCTAGACCATGCCTGATTCTGAGAAAGAACCTTAGAGAAAAAACTCAATCCTTAGTTACACAAGTGAGGAAACCAAAGCTCAGAAAGACCAAATAACCAGACTAAAATCAAAGAGGCCATAGCCCATGACCTGACTCCCCTGGTTCCCTGACTAAGTGCTCTCTATTAAAATGACAGATAAGGGACGCATGTGTGGCTCAGTCAGTTAAGCGACCGACGTGGGCTCAGGTCATGATTTCGCGGATCATGGGTTTGAGCCCCACGTTGGGCTCTGTGCTGACAGAACAGAACCTGGAGCCTGCTTCTGATTCTGTGTCTCCCTCTCTCTCTCTGCCCCTCCCCCGCTCATACTCTGTCTCTCCCTGTTTCTCAAAAATAAACAAACATTAAAGAAAAAAAATTTTAAATGCCAGATAAGTTGAGGGGTGCCTGGGTGGCTCAGGCAGTTAAGCATCTGACTCTTGATCTCAGCTCAGGTCATGATCTCAAGGTTTGTGAGTTGAAGCCCTGCATCAGGCTCGTGCTATCAGCAGAGAGCCTGCTTGGGATTCTGTCTCTACTTCTCTCTACCCCTCCCATGCTGTGCTCTCTCAAAATAAACAAACTAAAAAAAAAAGTTTAAAAAAAAGTTTAAAAAAAAAAAGAAAGAATACAAAAAATACTTCTGAATGGACATTATTACAAATGAAATACACAACATACTGGAAAATTCAGAATAGAGCACAAAAGGAGAAGGAGAAGAAGAAGGAGAAGGAGAAGGAGGAGAAGAAGGAGGAGGAGGAGGAGGAGAAGGAGGAGAAGAAGGAGGAGGAGGAGGAGGAGGAGGAGGAGGAGGAGAGAACACCATCAATAGCCTAAACTTTTAGGGGCTATCCATCTATACTGGATATGTACCCTGTGCACGTAAAATCTGCTCCTGGCAGATTTCAGTCAAAAAGTACACTAATCGCACCCTAGCAAGGTACAGTTCCACTGTTAAAATAGCAAATATTTTATGAGGTTTCCATTTCAGGATAGGAAGGGATTACACCGTTAACATTTGTGTCTAAAGTAAGTTAAAAAAAATATTGCTCACGATCTCATCAAACACACACACACACACACACACACAATGTTGACTGGCTTGATCAATGGAGCTATAAATTCAAAGGATACGAAATGTTCTCTGATTATATATTTATGTTACCACATGCTCTTCACAACTCAGAACATTCACTTTCCCAAAGGCTGTAAAGATTACAAGTAGACACAATCTTAATGGAAATAGAACTATAGTAAAACTAGAGCATGTCCAAAATGTTATATCCTTGGCAAAAATTTTGAGATTCCTTCAATGTCTTAAGAGTTCCAGAAAAGCCATGTTATTTCCAATACGGTTGTTACATGACATGAAAACAGTTCTTCATATACCTTAAAATAAAGATTTTAGCAAATAAAACACACTCCCATGACTAAATAAGTCATTAATTACAAAGTTAAAGCTATTCCTTCACTGAAAACTAAAGCCATCTTTAACACAAGCCCCAAGGCCATCTTTAACACATCAGCAGTAGGTGGGGGAGAGATAGGATAAGAGGCAGAGAGAGATCAAATTATATTAAAGGTTGGAATTTAAGCTAACATAATGTAATACAAAGTTATTGGAAGCATGGCATGTTGAAACTATAGACCAGCACATATCACCTAAAAAGTTTTTTTTTAATTTTTTTCAATGTCTATTTACTTTTGAGAGAGAGAAAGAGAGAGAGGAAGGGCCAGAGAGAGAGGGAGACACAGAATCCAAAACAGGCTCCAGGCTCTGAGGTGTCAGCACAGAGCCCGACGCAGGGCTCGAACCCATGAACCGCGAGATCATGACCTGAGCCGAAGTCAGACGCCCAACCGACTGAGCCACCCAGGCGCCCCTGCCTAAAAAGTTTTGAGAAAGAATATTTCCATAACTCAAGATAACTGTTATGCCTAAGCCTTAAATTCAGGACACTGGCATTACAAGGCAAATTATGAAACTATCCTGAACAAAAATTGGATCTGTCTGGAAGCCATTTATCTAACTCTCTAAAGAAAGCTCATATTACTTATGCCAACAGAGTTGACTCAGCTGCAAGGAAGTTAAGTTACAATGAAATGCCAACCAAGGCAGAAACTTCACAACTAAAAGAGAAGGATCTACCATAGATATTACAGGGTATCTGAAAAGACTTTAATCTGGAAAACTACCACACTGCAGTTCAAACTGTCTTGCAAAACAGCAAGAAAATAAACAAAACATTAAGTATTGGCCACAGCATAACTACTTTCTACAAACTTATTTCTGAAAAATACAAGATCTTTATATGATGGTGCATTTCTTAAATTCAAAGTACGGCTATATATTAAATGTTTAGATTGGTATCAAAAAATACGCAAAAAATAAAACAAAGCAACACTTCCACAATCAACAATTCAGATCAGTTTTTAAAAGTCTCCATGGATCTAACCTATGTAAATCTTTTGTCCTCAGTGAACCCAACACTACTCAGGAATAAAGAGGACAAGGGAAGGTCATAAACTGAATTTTTTACTTGCTATAGAAGTGCAGTAACATGAGGAACCTCCCTCCTCACCCACATGGATATTATAACAACAACAGATAACTGAGCTCTTAGGAATAATAGGAATGTCTACCCCTTCTCTATGCTCCCAAGGCACTTTACACAAGCTTCCCCTAGAGTTCTTACTATTTGAGTGTCTTTTATGTCTGTCTCCCCACCAGACTGTAAGTTCCTGTTGGGTAGAGATCTTATTCTTTATTTAAACATCCCAGTACCTAGTGGTGTGTCACACAGCAGTCAATTGATAAATCTTTCTGAAACATATATATTCTCCTACATTCCATTCATCCTGTGAGCATTTGTGTGTGTGTGTATTCTCTATGTGCTAGGCAGAATAGACCCCAACTATATGATAATGAAAAAAAAACAGAACCTCTGAACTCAAGTGACTGCTTGTGTTTCTGTAAGTTTATTTTTGCAATAAATTAATTAGTAAATTCATTGAAGGCAATCATCTTGTCAATTACAGGTTATTGTAACCATCAAGGCAAGGTGATGTCACAAAAGTGAGAGCACTGCCTTGTGGTAAGAAGCGATCAGATGCAGAGTAAGTTTTAAGGGTAGAATCAATAAGGTCTGCTGACAAATTAAGTACGGATCCATGTGTGAGAGAATGAGATGATTCTTTACATGTATTTAAAAAGCAAAAGAACATTGTAATTCCGACTAGAAGATTGGTTTCCTAAAGTAAAATTGCTCCTATTTTGTGGGTTAGATATACTCTCTTCTCCTCTGTAAGCAGATGCTTTACACTATTTCCTTCAAAGGAAGGGAAGAAGTTAGGATTAATAGCATACTAAGAATAAGAACTGAGAGCATTAGTAAAACAGTAGAGCTAACTGAAAAAAAGTAAGGCATAATTAGAACACTGGATATATGATTTGATGCACATTAAAATTTGAGTATGAAAGACTTTCCAATCCATAGCCTAGTCTTAAGCAGGCATAGGAAAGTTATCTATAAAACGGAAACCAAAAAATGGAAATTCAGATTTAAACTTCTAACCCCACTTAAGGAAATTATTCTTGCCTCAGGCTTTTTAAGTATCTTTTTCTAGGGGAATATTGAGCAATACAGAGATCATTGGCAGCATAATCAGAAAGGTGTCAGGATATGTACTGGATACATTCCTAGAAATTAATATTCAAAGTTGGAAACAAAAATACCACTGAAGGGTATTTTATGCATTCATTAAGTTTTAGGACCATTTTGCAATCATTACGTATTTCTCTTAAGTCAAATGCTGGGAAACAGAAATAACGTTAGTTATTTAAAATCAGCCACTTTTGATGCATTTCTATTTCTGAAACAAAATATGGACAAGGAAACAAACAACTAGAGTTTCAAATTATGCATTTGGAACGAACATTGTTTAATTTTCAAAAGAAAAAAATGCATCATTCATCACCAGACAAATGTTTATAAGCTTACAGTGTCTTTAAAAACCATCAGGATTTCTTCTCCTTTTTTTTTATTTCTTAAAAGATGCTTAAGCATGCATTTATTCTTATGAAAGAATATGGGGGAAAAGTTTAAAAACAAATTTCTAAATAATATAACTTATGTAAGCAATGAGTACCTCCTGTTTGTTTTTGTTCCTAAAATTAACAGAATATTACTTGTTCAACATTAAATGACAAAACAGATTGAGTCATTTTAAATTGTGATAAAAAAAAAAAAAAAAAGAAAGAAAGAAACCTCAATGAAAACAAACCTGGACATTCATTTTATGTTTCCTTTTAGGGTCTACCAAAGCAAGCAGGCTAAGCCTGCTTAACTTCCAACAAAGCACTGAAACAGATACAATATAGAACTTTTCCCCTTGGCTTTCCACACCACAACCATGTGTACCATTATTTAGCCTAATTCCTACACTATGGGTATCACTCACAATTTCAAAATTAAATGAAATCAAACTAACAGTACAGGATTTTAAAGGATAGTGTCCAACAAGACTACTTTCCTCTCAAGCCCCTGTAGTTATCAACCACTCAATGAATTAAGGATTAAATGGCAGGCCTCTCAATCAAGTCCAAATCAGGAATGATAAAGATGCAAACTCTGACTTCACTCATTACCTTTATTTAAAGTGGACCTCCTTGATTGCAAATGGTTAGTGGAAAAGTCACTGCCAATGGAACAGAGTTTGAAAATGGCTTCTCCATACCTACGTTCCATTTTGGAAAGTAGAGACCAAATGTACTTCTATACAACTTTTACTTCTTGCCCTATCCTCTGCCACTGCTGCATGTGTAACTGCCCCCCAACCCAGTCAATGCATAGTCATGTCACCTTTGCATTTTAAACTTGCTTCTTAAAATCTGGCATAGTATTTCATACATGGTAAGCAGTCTTATGCTTCAGCCAATTCTCTGTAAAAGTCAAGGACTACTCTGGACTTAATGACTATAAGTGGTTCAATTAAAATCACTTTATAAATGACATATACAAAATTTATCATTTTACCTTTAATTTGACCATTTTATTATTTTTGTTTTTTTGTTTTTTTGTTTTTTTAAGATGACAGCAATCTCAAAGGAAATTACTTGTAACATCGTAGTCAGTGTTTATTTAGAGTATCTGCTTTGGGGCGCCTGGGTGGCTCAGTCGGTTGAGCGGCTGACTTTGGCTCAGGTCACGATCTCGCGGTCCATGAGTTCAAGCCCCGCGTCGGGCTCTGTGCTGACAGCTCGGAGCCTGGAGCCTGTTTCCGATTCTGTGTCTCCCTCTCTCTGACCCTCCCCCGTTCATGCTCTGTCTCTGTCTCAAAGATAAATAAACGTTAAAAAAAAAAAAAAATTTTAGAGTATCTGCTTTAAATTTGCCTCCAAATTAATATGTGGTAGCTACAGCTTTATCCTACTTACACTTTTAAAATAGATGAAACACCAAAGAAAAAGTAAGTCTGCTTAAAAATGACCTAAAGTAAGTGAAAAAAAGTCACAACTCATTTGCTTCTATTTCTTTTTGTACTGAAAAAAAAACACACACACAAAAAAAAACAAACAAATACACACACACACACACACACCACTGAAATCGGAGAACTGTGCCCTCTACGATCTGAGTTTTTAGTAAAAGAAAATACAGAAATGTGATTTTGCAAAGTAGTGAATATTTTATAGAATAGGCATCTGACAATCATGTATTTTTCCACATAATAAAAAGTAGCAGTCCTTAACAGATGGTCAAATTAGAACTGAAACACAAAATTAAACAACATTGATTCATATTTTCTTGACATGGATATATTTTATGTCACAATATCAGGTTTTAATTTGATTTTTCTAACAAAATCTGATGACTCCTTTTCCAAAATTGGTGTAAAGCTAAAAAAATAAAAGAGTATATGGTAATCTGTTGAATATAATAACCCTAAATTTAAATTCAACACTATGAGTTCAATGAAAAGATACAAATGTGAGTCATTTTACTGGCAGTAAATAAAGGGAAAAAATACAAGGAATTTTTGCTCATATCCTGAATCCACCACAAGCTGTGCAATGTTGGGCAAGTCACTATATTACACTCCTAACCTCAGTCTCCACCATCTGTAAAAATGGGTATCATGATTACATTTGCAAATGAGAATTGTAATTACCATTTTTCAAAGATCCACATTTTGTATAAGAAAACTATCTCCTAAATGTTTTAATACAATATAATCATAGCTTTAAAATATGTTGCTAGGTGTCGCTTCACAAATAACTTGAATAAAGCATTTTGTGGGAAGGAACAAAAATACATTTCTATGAATCCTGATCTACTCAACAACTTAGGTTCCTATGAACTGCCTTGGATGTCGCACCATCTGTGGCTTTAACGTGCTCCTAATTGTTTCATCAAGGATTCTCATTTCCTGAAAGAATAACAGAGAAAAAAAGTCCTCTAAAGAGAATTCAGTATACTACAGAAATAAGCAAGAATTATATGAGATAACTAAACATCCCAAATAACCTACAAAATCAATATAGTAGGTCCTATAAATTCTGATACAACAGAGAGAATAGGATTGGTAAACCTGATTCCTATTTCCATTTCTACCAATGGACAGCTGAGAACACTTGGGCAAGTCAATTAACTCTTTAGGTCAGAACTGCCTCATCTATAAAAGAAGGGGGGAGAATGGGGAGGTTGGTACTGTTCAAGGCTCTTTCATACTTTAGAATTACACTGGTGCCAAATGTTTTGGGAACCACCACCTCTGCACAATATTACAGTGCGATCTTGTAAATCTGAGACAATGTTTATTAAAAAAAATCAAAATCTAGCATACAGATATGGGGCAGAAAAACAAACTACTGAAAAATCTTCCAACGTTGCCATGGCTAGCTATAATCACAAGGTATATGTATTCATGTGACAGCACCTCCAGTAACAGAGGAAGTTCTACATGTGGTTGTGTTTAGGGGTGGATTAAAGGAGAAAGCAAAATGAAGAGAGTAAATACCTTTCTCTTCCAGGTTTGAATATCTAGTAGCAAGAAGCATATTTGCATAATTCTGCTTAGAATTAAATCAGTAAAAAATACAAATGAAATATCCAAATACGGAAAGTACTAGATTATTTGGATAGAAATTACTTGATCTATAATTTTAAAATAGAAAAAACAGTAATGTAATCAACAACAAAAGAATGCCACGTTCACCAGATAAAATACTGGGCGTTAAATAAATAATTAAAAAAAAATTTTTTTTTTCTTAACATCTATTTATTATTGAGAGACAGCATGAGAGGGGCAAAGAGAGGAGGAGGCACAGAATCTGAAGCAGGCTCCAGGCTCTGAGCTGTCAGCACAGAGCCCAATGCAGAGCTCAAACTCACAAACTGAGAGATCATGACCTGAGCCGAGGGCAGATGCTCAACCAACTGAGCCACCCAGGCGCCCCAAATAAACTTGATTTTGAAAAATGTTCAATGACATGCAAATTCAGACTATGAAGCTGTGCATGCAAATGATCCCAAATGGGACCTGAGTATCTGTGTGTATAGAAAAGAACCCTGAAAAGAATTTCACCAAAAACTGAATGTAGGAAAGTTAGGTGGTGAGATTATAGGTGAGTTTTTAAACCTTCCCTATAAAGTACCCTGCATTTTCCACAATGAAAATTTGCTTTATAATTTTTTAAATTTTTAATTAAAAAAATTTTTTTAATATTTATTTTTGAGAGAGAGAGAGAGAGAGAGACAGACAGACAGACAGCACAAGTGGGGGAGGAGCAGGGAGAGAGGGAGACACAGAATCTGAAACAGGCTCCAGGCTCTGAGCTGTCAACACAGAGCCTGATGCGGGGCTTGAACTCACGAACTCTGAGATGATGACATGAGCTGAAGTCAGACACTTAACCCACTGAGTCCCTGTTTTCATACTTTTTAAGTGTTCCCTTATAAAGAACAATATATTTTCTAAACCTATAATTTCAGAATTTATAAAAATGAATATGCCCAATTAAATTGTTTCCCTAATTCCTGAAAACTAATGTCTTCATTATGTCTGCATTGGACATAGGAAAATATCTCAGAATATTATTCACATTTTTATAGCATTTTTTGCATTGCTTATAAATGTATCTGCATAAAATATTTTATATATTTTTTCATAAAACAGTCATCCTTCTAAAACATAAGGTTCAAGATAATACACATAGTATGAACAGAATAATCTACAATATTCTCCCAATTTTTTTAGACAGTCATGTCTCAAACATTATGTAAATATGTTCAAAATTAAAAACAATGTTTAATACTTACACTACAAAATTATTTGAAAAGCTCCACAAAATGACCATTAATAATCATTAATAAACTCATACTTTAATAATTTTTTTTAGGTTGGATCAGATATAGGTCTGTATAGATAAAACATTTAAAACCTTCACTATATAAATTTTGAGGTTGACCTGCTGAGCAAAAATGACTTAATTATACATGAACTCTTTTAATGAGTTAGATTTCAGGGAAACTAATAAAAACAGATTTCTGATAAAAAAACAACATTATGAGTTTCCAGGTAAAACCAGAAAAATAAAAAGATTAATATTAATATCCTTTTAGAACAAAAGAAATCAAATACTTTCTTTTAAAATTTTAAGCAAAAGGAATAATAAACTTCAATGACACTATAGATGGAGAAAAAGTTCTATCTAACACTTCATGAGAGCTTTTTCCCTGGTAAGAAGCTCACAATAAAGTTTTAAATGCATATGTAAAAATTCTGTGGTTGCATAATACTTGTTCTCTTTGTCATGTAAAATTGAAAAATAACATTTGATGTTAAAGCAAAATCAGATGTTGGAAAAAAATGCATTTTATTACCACATATCACCACTGAATGCACTAGGAAAATATGCTAAAGTTAGTTATTCTGTGCATATATACTAACAGCAATCTTCTCCTGATCGCCTGATTAAGGCTGCTGATGCTAATGCTTTATAGGAATTTTGATGAAATTTTAACATTTCTTGGCTTACCAAGTAAGAACATGACAAAAAACAAAGACCTAAAGTATGCAGTCAAAATAGTAGCAAGACATTTAAAAAAGAAGGAAGTATGCTGCACCAGGGTGGCTCAGTAGGTTAAGTGGCCGACTTGGGCTCAGGTCGCGATCTCATGGTTCGTGAGGTCGAGCCCTGCATCAGGCTCTCCACTGTCAGTGCAGAGCCCGCTTCAGATCCTCTGTCTCCCTCTCTCTCTGCCCCTCCCTGGCTCACACTCGCTCTCTCTAAAATAAATAAACACTTAAAAAAAAAAAAAAAAAAAAACAAAGAGGGGCGCCTGGGTGGTGCAGTCGGTTGAGCGTCCGACTTCAGCCAGGTCACGATCTCGCGGTCCGTGAGTTCGAGCCCCGCATCAGGCTCTGGGCTGATGGCTCAGAGCCTGGAGCCTGTTTCCGATTCTGTGTCTCCCTCTCTCTCTGCCCCTCCCCCGTTCATGCTCCGTCTCTCTCTGTCCCCCAAAAAATAAATAAACGTTGAAAAAAAAATTAAAAAAAAAAAAAAAGAGGGGAAGTGTGTATTAACGCCATAAGACAGGCATGCAAGAATAATGCTGTGTTAGGCAAACAAGAAAGGCTTCCCCTTTGATTGCAGAAAAACCACATTTGAAACCTCTTCAATGCATAAGGCCCGGTTTACCAAGTTCACTTGCACTGCTCACATAGTAATCTTTGGGCTACAAGTCACAGGGCCTTTTTTTTTTTTTTTTTCCACTGAAAATGTATTTTCATCTTTTCTTGTTTTTACCTTCTGCAGTCTGGCCACAACACACACACACACACACACACACACACACACACACACACACACATATACCCATAGGTTATCCATATTTTTCATCTGTTACATACATGTATAAGCATGTATGTGTGTATACACACACACCTCTTTACCCACAATTTACTTATAAATTACCTACTGTGTACCTGGCTCTATGCCTGATCTTGGAGATGGAAAAACAATCAAGATTTGATGCCTGTCCTCCAATAGAAAACATATTATAATACCTCCCACCTGTTTGGTTTGCTTAACACACGTGCCTTCAGTATCACTTGCTGATAGAACTGCCAGGTCTTTTCACGAGGGAGCCTCCTTTTGGGGGCCATCTGTCTCAAGTGACTCAACGCAGTCTCGCTCTAAACTTCCAATCTGCATAGTTGTGCAATAATTTTTATTCCCAGTTCCCTGGCCCCTCACTGCCTAACACATTATTAGACTAACCACAGGCAGTCAATCAATACTTGCTGATTGGTTGATTGTTTGGTTGAACCACTAATCAGCAATATCTGGAAACACAACAATAACAAAATAATGGCATCTACTAATTGACACTACTAATAGCTTATTAGATACCAGTTACTCTGCCAAGCACTTTATATACATTTTCACATTTAATTCTATAATAGAATTACTTTCACATCTAATTCTATCATCTTTTCAAAGATGATAAAACAGGCTTTGAGTTTTAAGCAACTTGCCCAAAGACATACAGCTAGAAAATGATTGACACTCAACGTTCTGCCCATAGCCACTAACACTATTATCACCTCTCAGCCCTATTTATAGATGGCTTAACGCAACAAAAAAATATTTATTTATTTTGAGGCAGGGGTGCAGAGAGACAGAAAGAGAGAGGGGGTGGGGATGGAGAGAGAGAGAATCCCAAGCAAGCTCCACACTGTCAGTGCAGAGCCCAATGGGGGACTCAAACTCACTGTGAGACCATGACCTGAGCTGAAAACAAGAATCAGACACTCAAAACAACTGAGCCACCCAGACGCCCTGACCCAACAAAATTTTGATTCATATGTAGCCATATACTAAGGCATGAGTCAACATAAACAGCTAAGTCAACCAAAAGTATATAATCACACACGCAAAAAGGATATTAAAGAAAAGCAAGCATATAAGGTATATATATATTTATGTAGGTGTGTTTAAGACTATTGTATCTTTAAGATCATTCTCCAGTTTAGACTCAGGAGATACCTTGTCTCTGCATTAGTACCCAATGTCAAGACTCAACAATACAGTTTTAACAACTGAAAGGGATTTAGTTTTTCACAATCCAGTCATAAGCATTCAGTTGCAGACCTGTGTCTTATCTACATCCAACCCTCACCACCCGGCACAAGGCCTGCCACATACTGGATGCTCAATACATAGCAATGGAATACAGTCAATAATTCTTGAAACTCTGTCCTAAGGTAAATGCTCCATTTATCTGAATGCCTGAGAACATATATATCTAGAACATCATGAACAGAATCAGTGAAGAAATATTTAAGCAGAACAAGATAAACTTACATTCCAATATATGAAATTTGAACCACTATTTCTTAAATGTAAATAGGTAAATATAAAATATGTTAACACAATCTTCTGACTAGAATTTTAATTACAGAAAAGTTGGAATGTTTTGCATTATCTCCACAGCAACTACACCCTAGCAAGAGATAACAGTAAATATGTGTGAACACTGGACACACTAAAACCAAAACATGACATAAGAACTAAATTGCAGCAGTTGTCAAGATTGTAGGCTTAAATTCAGCAACTTAATTTAGCACATTTAATCATAAACACCTAACTACTATCTTATTTCCTTGATTTTAAGAATTACTAGAAAGGTAAAAAAAAAATGTGTGTGTGTGTGTGTGTGTGTACAAAATATAGGAATTTTGCAAAATACAAAAAAGAGGAAAAGATCAGTAAAGCATTAAGGATGGTTTATGAAGCATTTTATGATATCCTACCCAGTGGTAGCACCTTCCTCACAGATGCTAGTAACCCTTATCAAGTACAAGATTCATTTGGCCCAGTTTATGCTGTCTTCTACTATCAGTATTTCAATGGTCATCTTTATTTACATTTGACTTCTATCACACTCAATTGCAAATCTTTTTTGGAAGCAGGTAGAAGAAAAATATTCTGTCTTCTATTTTTAGTTGACTTTTGCCACAAAAGTAGTGACTCTCTAAAAGTCCCTCATATTCTACCCAATTCCTGTGTACAGCAGATACTCAAAATAAATTCACACATCTACTGAAAGGAAAGTGGTAAGCCTGCTAGGGATGTTCCAAGGTTACCAACCTTCTTAAGATTCCATCTCTACAAGTGCAAAAATGAGCATAATAGTATCTATTTCACAAAATTACCATGAGCATTAAAAGTGCCTATCATATAGCGTGCACTTAACTATTACAGGTTTTATTTTGAGCCTCAGTTTCCTCATAGGTTAAAAGGGATCAATAAAATCCAACCCAGAGTTGTGAGAACTGAATAAGGACACATATGTAAATAAACCAGCATAAATGCCTGACGTATAGCATGTCCTCAATAAACCAGAATTCCTTTCTTTGCTACCTTGCCTCTAAACTATTTTAAGACCCAGAAGAAACTTAAACATCTAATGTAGTAGAATGTTAACGGTCAGTTCAAAGAATAAAAATCCATCATTTTAATAAACTAACATTTTATTCTGGCACCAATACAATTTACCTATGAAAGACTACAATTAGCATTTATTAATACATAAAACGTATCCTAACAAGAAATCCTAAAAGAAATTTGAATTCGTCTTTAAAATGAGCATTTGTTCATATTTTTACCTTTTCTTCTAGCTGGTCCTTCAAACTCTGATATTTTAGCTTCAGTTTTTTGTTCTCCTGTTCATTCTGGGTTAATTCCTCTGTCAGCCTGTCACACTGTGATTTCAACTTCTCTAGCTGACAACGATGGACTTTAGCCGTATTCTTATCTTCTATGCTTTCTGCCTGAGAAGAAGAGAAGAAAAGAGAAAGTCCACTGGCCACAGGCAAATTGTACACCAAAAAAGTACACATTTGATCAGTGGGCAAAAACTTCAAGACTTTGCTCTATGCAGCTGTACAGAAACATACACACAAAGGAAATGCCCTTTGCGTTTATTCAATCACTCCTCAGCGCTCGCAGAGCACTTCCTCAGTGAAAGGTACCACACTAGGTGCGGAGATAACGAATATGAAGAGTAGAGGCATCAGACGCAGCTATCCGTTCCACAACAACGAATGAGGAGTGTTAATAAAGGCAGAAGCAGATACTGTGACAGCCCAGGGAGGGGACACCAACTCTGCTGAGGGCTTATGACAGAAGTGCCCCAAAAAGGAAATACTAAGACACAGTACTGACTGATCAGTTTCTTCATCTACGATCCTGGGTTTTGTGAAAGAATTATGTATTTTCAGTACCACAACATTACCGAACCACCCTTGAGGCTAAAAGGATTATGAATCATGGCAGCCAAGCAACTACAAATAATTTAACGTGAAAAGGAGTTTGCCAGTGATTGTTTCAGTACCAACAGCATAAGAAAGTACCTGGTATTTGCTCTTTTTTTTTTGGAATAGCCAGAATCAAGTTTCAGAAAAAGTGAGAAATAATCTATTCCATGTATGGGATTCAATAAAGATTTGCCAGGCATGTGAAACTTAAGATACCATTTTAAGTGTTATTTTAAATAAACATTTAACATTTTAAATGAATTTAAAAATAACAACAACGTACACACTTGCTATACGTCAGGCACTGCACTACTCTCAGACCTCTCTGCATAGTTTTCCCTCATTTGGTCCTCACAGGAACCCGACCACGGAGGTACTATTTTTACTGCCTCCTTTTTTGAAGCTGATGCCCAGAGACACTCATAACTTGGCCCAGGATATGTAATGAGTAACTGCAGAGCCAGGATGTGAACCCAAGAGTTCTCTCTAATGTCCATGCTTTCAACTACTCTGCTGCACTGCCTTTAAAAAGGTAAATTCGTCATTTTTAAAAAAACAGCTGCATACACTTGTCAATGTTAACTGGTCATACCTACCAGTTACCAACAGGCTGTAAGCAACTACCTATGATCTGCATAAAATATATTAACTCTTAAAATATATGTTTCTTTTCTTTTTACAAGTGTATTATACATGTGTAATCAGGGATGTAGGAATTAGTTCATTGGAATCAATTTCCTGAAAGCAAGTTTTGTCAGCTTTCAACAAAATCTATATTATATTCACCTCACAAAATGCACCTAAGACTAGATGCCATTTTAAATTAACAAAAGAATTGATTTTTAATGAGGAATCCTGTTTTCACAACCCAAAAATAAAACTACAAAATAAAGTTTCTCATCAGGAAAATTGCTCAATTATGATTTTAAGTTTCAAGAGAACGCTCTGCCTTTTCTTTATGATCAGTGAAGTATACAAGGATCTTAGGTATACAAGGTTCCCCCTAAAGCCAACGGCAAGCTGGAGCTGGCTCAGGGAGCCTTAAGAACCAGCTGTGCCCATGTCTTCACGACACTGTCCCTCTTCGGTGATATCTTCTTTCATAGTCTGAAATCAAATGAGGTATTTATATAATACTAAACCTGACAAATCCTGTAAATCAGTGTTTCCCCCTGTACCCCGAGAGCCTATTTTGAAATATTTACCAGCACGCTAATGCCTAAATTTGACTAAGAACTTACTTCTTGTTGCGGTTTTATTATTACATTTACACTTCACTCTAAGGTTTACAAAGTGATATCACAAAAACCCTGTGATAAAGACATTACTAGTCCCATTTTTATCGATGAGGTGCAAAAAGGTTAAGTAACTTGACCGAGGTCAAAAAGCCAGCAAGTAGCAAAAGGGTTCAAATCCTTGGCCTTTTGATTCCATAAAAAGGTTCTACCAAAATTTTTGTTGAAATCATAATGAGGTGATAACCCAATATCCTTCAAATATTAATAATAGCTAGAGTATTTCATTAAAATATTTTACATTTAAATTTTAAAAAAGCGTAAGGGTAGTTCTAGATGGGGAAAATATATATTGTGAGAAAAAATATGGGTAATGTATAGGCATTTGTTAGACTCAGAAAACTAATAAAGGTGAAGCCAAAAGACAAGGAAACATTTATAAAGTTACTTGTCCAAAGTCGTCCTGTACATAATTCAGTATACTAAATCACCTATGATGACCATTATTAACTCCTTTTAATTAACATAAATAAGTAAAAAAGTATAGAATTATGTAAATGAAATAGGAGGCAAGGGTTGTTCCTGAGAGGCAACTCATTAACTTTAAAATGAAAGTGCTGGGGGGCGCCTAGGGGGCTCAGTTTGTTAAGTGCAGGACTCTTGATTTGGGCTCAGGTCATGATCTCATGGTTCCTGGCATCTAGCCCTGTGTGGGGCTCTGTGCTAACAGCCCAGAGCCTGCTTGGGATTTTCTTTCTTTCTCTCTTTCTCTCACTCTCAAAATCAGTAAACATTAAAAAAATAATAATAAAATAAAATAAAATAAAATAAAATAAAATAAAATAAATAAAAAATAAAAAATAAAAAATAAAAAGTGCTGGGCTTTCACAATCTCTGGTTCTCTTTTTAAGCTCTTATGCTGCTTTTGTACTACATTAAAGAGTGCTTATAACACCCCTCCTATATCTGTTTTTCAAATTTAAAAAATGCCTAAAAATTTCAGAATATCTACAGCGTATTTCTAACTTATATATTCTTTACATAAAGGTAATTTCTTACAGCTTTACTGTCATCTGACCACACATGAACACAAAGCACTTCCTAAAGAAAGGATGGGGAAAACCACCCAGTCTCCTGTTGAATACTATGCACTCTGTTTTGATCCAACCCCCTCACAATTCCTCAGCGACCTTCTCCACCAATCTCTGACAAATGGAATGATATGTTTTTAGTTCTTCTTTTTAACCTGTCCGCCACATTGGACACTCTTGACTATACCTTTCCTGAAATGCCCTGCCTCGGTTTCCTTTTTTCTTTTTTTTTTTTTTTAAAGACACATTTATTCAGCATCATGATCAGACTATCACATTTAGCAATCAACAGCATGGGTGCAAAAAACCATCTATATTAAAACCCTTTGTTTGAATGCTTTACACTTTCCATAGAACAGAAACTAAAATAACCTGTTATACAATTAGGTTTCCAAGATACCATTCTCTTCTGGTTCCCTCCTGTCTCTCATATAATCCTTTATTCTTATTTGCTAGAACCTCTTTCTTAGTACTTCCCTTACAGATTGGTGATCTAGAGTTTAATTTTCTTTTCTCCCTACACGATCTCATCCAAATCCCAAGATTTCAACTACCACCAATGGATTACTGGATCCCAAATATTTAACTTTAATCCCAATTTCCTCCTTAATGTCTAACCCATTATGCACTGAAAACTGTTCTACCTAGACTTTCATGGTTAGGTTTCAGGTCCTTTCCACCTAAACTCAACATGCTAAAAAACTGGATTTGTCACTGTTCTCTCCAAATCTGTTCTGTGTTATCTACCTTGACAAACAGCTTCATTATCCACCTAGTCACCCAAGTCTATACCTAGTCATCATCAATTCTAAACATTTTCCAGTATAGCAGTGTAGTTGAGAACATAGGCACTTGACTACCTAGGTTCAAACCCGGTCGCCACTACTTTCCAGATGTAACACGTTGAGCTATTAACTTCCTATGTTTTAATTTCCTCATTAGAGAAAAAATACCAAACAATCTGCAGGGACGACATGAGTATTAAATGGTTAACCCATGTAAGTTTCTTACAATGACTAGCACAAACTGAGTAGTAAAAAAAAAAAAAAAAAAAAAAAAAAGTCTGCTGGTATTATTATTATTGTCAAGAGCCAATCAATCAACATATGACACATATTTTATTTTCTTTAAGATTAGCTCTTCTCCATAACTCTGATTCTACTTTTATGTCCTCATCAACTCTGACAGACTATTATGCCATACTTCATCAATATTAAGACATATTTTCTCACATTTTACCATCTCTGTCTTGGGATGTTGTCTTGCAGCTGATAGTATATTATGTATTTTTTTTTCTTAGTAGATATAATGATGCATCTGACAACTGATGGTGTCTTAGGTTCAATGAAATATAGTAAAGCCCTCTTACCTATTCTTCCAGCCTCCATTCTGCTCTGCTCACCCCAATTAATAACCCCAAATCCACTACTGCCAGCAGGCTATATGGAACTGGGGAAGAATTCATAAAATAGTTGAAAGCATTCGACAAATGTCAGATAGTTCAATATAATGTCATCTTTCGTCATAAGCATTATTATGGTAGTTCTATTTCAAGGAATTTTGAAAACCTTGTAATTAACCTTTGAAGACTTATCTGTTTATTTACCTATTCAACAGATATCTACAATGTTCCAGGAACTGTTCTAGGCACTGAAGATATAGCTGTAAACAAAATAGACTCAAATCTCAGTCCTCATGGACTTTTCATTCTAATAAAGGGAGAATAAAAAATCAATAATATGGAATCTATATCATAAGTACTATGGAGAAAAACTAAAGCAGGAAGGAGGGATAGATTTATCACACTCCTGGTAATCATGTTATGAAATAACTCCCCTGCGTGGGGATAATGCTGATACCATTAGACCCTAGAAACATTTCCCCAAAGGCCAGATCTCAATTAAGCATTTATCCAGGCAACTTTGATTTGGAAAAGAAGGGGTAAATCTCAAAAGCCTTGGGTTTACACAGCTCATCAGTGGATCCACTTTAGTTACCATGCTAATAAGGATTGTGGTTATAGCTTCTATGGCCTTGACAAGTCTTTGCCTTTTATATTTTGGGGAGGTCACAAATGTTGAATGAGGGCACGTTTCAGGTCCACGACTTACTGCCACCTCTGCCTTTCCTGAACTCCCAAAATAGCTAAACATTCTTTTTAAAGGGTTTCAGTGCTCTGAAATAGGTGCTCCCAGGTGGCTGCTATAACTCATTTCAACCCGGCCGAACAGGCACGAATAAGCCTCTTTACTGTTAGTTTTATCTTCCCTTCAGTGCTTAGGAATACAAAATGATCTCTAAAAGTTTACGCTTTATTAACTTCATGAGCCACCAGAAAAATTCCTTCAGTAGCATCAGGATAATTCAGCACAGGTACCTTCAGTGTCCTAATATGATTCTCAGCCTCACTCTTTTCCTTCTTGAAGTGCTTCATCAGCTCCTGGATGTTCTGCTCGTGTTTAGTTTTCACACTCTGCAATGACGATGTGAGATCTTCCAGCTCCCTCTGGTGAACGTCTCGTTCTAGCTTTAACTGTGTAACGATTGTAGCTGTTTCTTCATCTCTAGATTTCGCCTGTGTCTTGAGGTCAGCAAGGGTCTTAAGCACCTCTTTCCTGGCTTTCTGTTCCTCAGCCAGTTTATTAGCAAGATCGGCCCGGATGGCACTCAAGTCCTTGACAGCCTCTTGCATCTCAAGAAGTTGAGCTTTGTCCTTGGCCTGGCCCTTTTTTAGCTCTGCGATTTCTTCTTCCAGGTGAGCTTTCTCAACTTTCACCTGGCTTTGAATCTTACTCTGCTTCTTCAATTCACTTTCCAGCCTATGGATAGTGTCCAAGGAATCCTTGACTTCTAGTTCAAGGTCAGCTTGATGAGCCTTAATATCACTTAGTTTCTGCTCCTTACAGTGAAGTTCCTCCTCTTGAAGGGCACGCTTGGTTAAGACATCATTCAATTCCTTTCGAAGATTCTCTATCTGTTGTAACGCTGCATAAAGCTGGCTTTTCAATTCATCCTTTTCTTTTAGAATCTATCAGGTAAAAAAAAAAAATTCACTGTAAAGGTCATCATAGGGACTGTCAGAAAATAAAGTTTAATACACACGGAGAAGAAAAATTCATAAAATAAAATTTTGTATTTTTCCATTTTTTTTAATGAAAAATAATTTTCAGGCTAGAAAAATACAATTACCCTGAAGTAGTGCCACATTGAAATATATGTTTCAGATTTTCATCACCAACACAGGTCAGTCCTTGATTATAAGTATTTAAATGTAGGATAAGATTCAGCAAAAGAATGGGGGGGAAAAAGACTCCTATTATAATTTACCAGAGGTTGAAATAATATAATGTTAAAATAACAATTCTTTGCATTTTAATTGCACAGTTTTTTTTTTCAATAGCACACTTTTAAAAAGGAGAAACCTCAAAAAACATATGGAAGATAATATACGGAAGATATATGAAGATACAATCTAAGAAAGACATCAACCGTCATTAATAAAGAAAGTTAGTAGTGACAAGAAATACACCAGTATGTAACTGGGAGTCTTGAAGTCCCAAAAAGACAGAAATAAGATTAAGATTAAGATTAGGATTAGGATTGGTTGGGAAGGGACTCAAGAGAAAAGTCAAGGGACCGGATGTCCATCACCCTGCGCCAGCCTCTCTGCCAGGTTAGGGTTGACAATGCGGGATGGAGGCCAAGAACTAACCCTCTCATCCTCACCAGCCACCAATGCAGTGAAAAAGCCAACAGCTAAGGAAGCTGAAATCATTTCTCCCCATCAACCCCCAACACTGGCACCGAGAACAATCTCTGTCCCTGCTTATGGGCACATGTCACGGCTTGATGACAGAAAAAAGAAAATTAAGATTCTCATTTCAGAATTAGAAATAATGACTAAAGACACAAATACTTACAAGGAAGTTTTACACTTTATGTTTTATACTTCAGTATGAAACAATTCATGATAAACTGCAATAAGGCAATCACTCCAAAAAAATTGTTTCCTCAAATCCTTGTCAGTTTTAGCAAAGGAGAGACAGAATGAAGCTAGCATGAGAAATAATGAAAGGAGGTGGTTATGCAATTGGGCTGTGACCAGAAAGAACTGAATATGATTCTCAGTCCAGCCATAAGTCATTCTTGGGCCTTAAGGAAATTATTTATCTTTATAAAGATCACAGTAACACCTATATCATAGGGTTGGGATGAAGACTAGTAGAAAAGAGTTTGGTTAGACAGAAGATTCAAGTTCAAGGAGAAGCCAGGATCTCAAGGAGGTATTTGTTCAAGACAGTGATCAACTCTGTGAAGAAGAGGTATAATTGAAAAAGCAAGGTCCCTGGATTGAAAAGACTCAGGTCCACAGAGGAAAGGATTCACCTTGAAAGGCAGGAAAAATGGCTAGAACTATAGGGTCTAAGGGTAGGTGTATTATTTTTCTATTGCAGTGTAACAAATTCCAACAAACTCCGTAGCTTAAAACAATACCCATTTATTATCTGTTTCCATAGATCCTAAGGCCAGGAGAGGTATTGTGCCCAGGGTTTCCTAAGGCTAAAATCAAGGTGTCAGCTGGCCTGGGCTCTTACTTGGAGGCTTTGGGGGGAGACTCCACTTTCAGGTTCATCCATGTTGTTGGAATAATTTAGTTCCATGCTCTCACCACTCTGGTCCCAGTTTGCTGGCTAGCTTTGGGCCAGGGGTTGCTATGAGCTTCTAAGGCCACCCACACTCCTTGGCTCATGGACTCCTCAGACTGCAGCCAGTGACACCACAATGAATCTTTCTCTTGTTTCAAAGCCTTGGACTTCCCCTTCTCTCAACAGCCAGAAAAATTTCTATGCTCTTAAGGACTCTTGTGATTAGATTAGGCCCATCTGGATAATCTCCTTATCTTCAGGTCAACTGTGCCATATAACATAATCATGAGAGTGATAGCTCATCATGTTCACAGTGTCCAAAAATTAGGGTAACTCATTTCTGGGAGGTCACTCTGCTTACCATACTAGAGAAGACAGAAATGGACAGAATCAAGTCTTGGCTATAAGGACATGCAGGACGGGCCTGAGAACAAGGAGACGTGGCTTCAAGACAGTGATTAATGTGTGGAACACATAACAGACGCCCCTGGCCAGAAGTTAAGAGACTTCCATGCAGCTCTGACAATGAAAATTGTATTTTCAAGATGAAGCTTTAGCAGGTAAAACATCTTGGAACACAAAAGACTATAATGTCTTCCTGAAGTTGGTTTAAACAGCAAAGGTATTTATTTTTCTCACATAACAGGAACACCACAGATGGAACAGTTCAAGAAGAGCCCTTCAAAACTCAGGCTCTGCCTCTCTACAGTTCTCCAGGTTTTGCCCTCTGCTTCAGTGTTCCAAGCAGCACATCACATGGCAACGGGTGGCAGCCTAGAGTGGACAGTCACAGACTATATTGGTCAAATTTTTAATTTCTTTGCCAATATAGTTACTAAAAACTAAGTAAGTTCTATTTTCTTTTTGTTAATTGCTTGGCTGGTAGCCACAGCCCAAGTTTTTGTCTAGACATGGTCTCTGAGTCTGAAAATGACCATGTCTCAACTGCTACCTCAATATCCTGGACATTCCCAGGGGCCCTCAGTTGAATAAGCTTTATCTTGAGGGAATTCAAAACAATGGACTTGGATCCCCTTTGTCAGGCCAGGAATGCTTAAGGAGAAGCACTTGAAAGGGGCCTGAGAAATCAGGCTTGTTTTTTTATCCCATTTTTATTTCTAAGTTTCCTACCTCCCTCTCTTGCTTGGGCTAACTTCAGCATGCATAGATCATTTGGCTATTCCAATGCTAAAATAACTCCAAATTACAGGCTCTGTATATCTGGACTATAAAGTGCAGATTTTCAATCTCTCTACCCCCAAAACATCTTGCTCTCTGCTTTTATTATTTATTTTTCTCTGCTGATATAGACAGGCAGGCTTCAACCTACACTTGTCTTTCTCTTGTGTGCCTCTTCTGAAGGCTGCAGTACGTTCACAACACATGCCAACGTCCTCAAGTTTTCATTCTGGTCATTTAATACCCCACTCTGAGGCACAACATCACTAACCCAACATATGATTTCCAATGGTTCAACTAACTACTTCCAATAGCACAGTTTGCCAACTTTCCATTTAGAAAGGTAGGCTCCTCCGGTCCCCACTTTATTACCCACTTAGTCAATCCTACATTTTAGGCTCTTTTACTTAAAGCTCCTGGCTCCCAGAATTGATGTCTCATATCAGCTTGACTATCTTCAGCTGACGGTACAGAAACACTCCAGTTCAGGTTGACTTAAACTACAAGGTAATTTAATATCATTCCATGCAGAACTGCTCTAGACACAGTGTCAAAGTTCAGGTCCACCTCTCTGAATTTCTCTTGGCAATACCTTCCTGTGTGTGAGACTTCATTCTCAGGACCATTGCAAGACAGCCAGCTTCAGCCACTGCAGGTATCACAGCCAAATACAACAAAACCAGAGAAGGAGAAAACCTCTCTTAGGTATCTTCTTCAGGAGTGAGTAAATGTTTACCGGAAGCTCCCCCAACAGATTTCATAACTCATTCTTCATTGATCGGAACAGGGCTGTGTGCTTGGTAACTGGCCTACATTACTTTTTGAACGAAACGGACTGGGACAGGGGGAGATGGGGATAATCAAGACCACTATAGGAGCCAACTGATATTTCTATGTAAATTGTGCTGGTACCATTCAGGAGTGAAAATGGAAAAAGTAAAGAGTTGGTTTGATTCCAGATTGACGATCAGTAAGACACGTGAGGTGGAAGAAGAAACTGAAGATGATGATGAGCATGTCATCAGAGTAGCTTTTCACGAAGTCCAGTTGACAGGAAAAAATAGATTCCAGGAAATGGCTGGTCAACCAGAGGAATGTGGAAAATCAAAATCAGATGTTAATGGTTAAAAAAGGAAAAGGGAATAAAAGAAATGTGTAAGATCAGAGATTGAAATTTCGGAACTTAAGATATGAACATAGAGAATTACAGATGAGGACAAATTTTACCCACAGAAATTAGCTGCTGAGCAACTTGAAGGTCACTGTAAAATGGGAAATTAGTGAAGCTTAAGGACACAGAGTTCAATGGGTTGCCAACTTGAACTTCAGAATCATCAAAGATGAAAAGACTTGCATGTAATGAAACAGGTTGAGGGGAAGCCAGGTGTAAAAATCTTTGAGAAATGTGGAGGCGTAATGGAAAATAAGCAGCAGTCAGGATCAATGAGAAGAGAATGTTCTAACCAAACAAACCCCGCTTCCAAAGACAAAAAGCTATAAGAGAAGATTGTGAAAGAAGGACTGAAAATGGCTGTGTGAAGCCAGAAGAATGATACTGTCTAAAACCTTAATAAGAACAGGAACCAACTCCTCAAAAGCCTGACCACAAAGTACATGCAAGTTGTGTCTGTTTATTTGTTTGAATTAACTAAAAGGTAGACAGAAATTTTTGAAAGAAAAAAAAGTTATTTTTCTGCATTTGAGTGTACATGCAGACAGACTGCTGGATTATTCTAATATATCAGTACATGAGCCTTTCTAAAATTGCATGTGATAGAACTGGTACATATTTAAAATGTACTTTATCACTGATCCTTCTTACTTTTCAACCTTTAAATTAAAAAACTCAGCTTTTAAAAGACAGTATATATTACATACACTCTTTTTCTCCTCAGCATGAAGGCAATACACAAAAGGAAAAGATGGCAATTTAAGATTCTTGAAGTCAAATATTATCAAGTAAAAAGCTCAATATTCAGGGCCAAACCAATTATTCTGCCAACTCAGCAAGAAAAACAAACAACCTAAAAAGTTATATAAATTTGGAAATATTCAGAAAAGCATACATTATGATCAGAATCCAAGTTCAACATTTTTTTCCTTTATCATTTTCAAAGCACATACAAGAACCAATAACTTCAAACAACACTTTAAAAAAGATAATGACAAAATGCATAAAAAATAAAAAATATAAAGACACAAGAATCACAACTAATGATTAGTTTATTTGTATCTACAGAATTTTAGGTCTTCCAATATGTGTTCATCTACATATTCTTAAAGAACATCATGATTCCCTAATGTCAACATCCATGCCATTTTCTTTCAAGGAAAGTATACAATCTGATCTCCCTGGTTTTTTTCTGCAATGCTTTGCTTTTCGTTTGGTATTTCATATCATTCAATAATGAAGTAGTTCTATAATAGAATATGTATCTGATAATCTTACCAAAATTCCAAAAATGTAAAAAAGAAAAAAAGAAATCAGTGCAATTTTTAGGAGAATAAAACCCTTTAGCCTTCTACTACATTTTTAAGTGGCAAATCTTAAAGCAGTAAATAAATTATGCTGGAAAAAGAGAGAAGTAGACACAGAAGTATTTAGAAAACACAAAAAATTGCATCATTTAAGCATGGAAAATGGCTCAACAAAGTTACTTAGTAAGCAATTAATTTATTCTGTAAAACATAATGTGTTTTATTTGTAAATCAGTATTATTTTTATTTTAATACATACTTCCAAATATACCCTGGAGTCACTTTTTGAAAATCATTAATCCAAAAAAGAAAACAAAACAAAACAAAAAAGGAATAGGCTGTATAACCAATGCCTTAGGGTGGCTTTGTGATTTTATTAAGTATTAAATACTCCTTAGGGGTATTATTCACTCAGACATAAAAATATACATGCTTTTTTTCTGAAATTATTTACAGTGTATTTCCACATCATGGATTTACCGGACACTTGAATTTGCAGTGAAATATGTTACCCTTTCTTCTTTGATTAACCATTGCTCTAACTCCAACATGCTGCATTAATTTTTAAGGCTTTTAAAGTGAAAATTACAAAGCTTGCTGTGATAATTGTGATACTACCCTAACTGTGGCAATCACTTTAAAACTACTTCTTTGCTTATCATTAGCAATGCTAAGTGATAAAAATAATTATATCAGAAGCATTCTGGGAAATAACTTTAACAATTGTGAATATTCTAAAAAATTCCATCTAGAAAACTCTGCATTGTGGATTAGGATACTGTCTGATGACATGGACTCTTCTAAATTTCCTCTAATTAAGTAAAATCCCCAGACACTTCTCAATCAGTCTACCCCTCTCACCTCCCCCCCTTCTTTCTAGCTGCCTCCCCTACAGTCATGCTCACTGAACCAGTTACCAGACCAGACTGACAACAGAATAATCAAGGTAGAGCAATTTCCTGGGATCAAATCAGTTCAGATTCAAGTCTGAAAGCTTTAGAACTGCTTTACCTCAGGGCAACCAGTCACCCAGTAGGTGTCAGATGGGTTAAATTGAAAAGCCCTCCACAGTGAGCCCATGGTGATCACTTCCTCCATCTTATATCTGAGACATTCGTATCTAAATGGTAAAGCATCTTCTCCATGCCAGCTCATCTGAAATAAGCATCTGTCACTCTTAAGGGCTGACAATTGATTTTATAAATATAATTGCCCCACAGTTTGTTTTCTTTTGAAACAAAGTCAACTTATCCAAATGATTATTCTTCTGGAATGTTCAGAATTCTTGACAAGTGACAAATGACAAAGGAGAAATGATAAACCAAGAATACACATGGATAAAAGTCAATCCTGACTTTCCTGATCATATTATAAACATCTTGGTTTAATTCAACCCAAATATAGAGTTGAGAATCAACATAGGAGCATAAAATCCATTTAAACTAACTGATTATACAAGAGAAAAGATGATGTGAAATGCACACATGGATCAGGGAAATGCTTTTTGTTGCTATCAAAAAGGCACAAAAGCCGAGTTTTAAAGAGGCTTGCGACCTGATAACACTACTCAGTGAGACTGTGAACATCACTCATTTAATTAAACCCATTGTAGTTACTGCCAAAAAAATGGTCCAGTAGTAACTACCACATCTTTAAATGTCTCTTTCCAACTAATACTTAAATTGAAATACATAAGAAGATGAGATTCTAAAATTCATACACTGGGGGAGAAAGTCAAGTGATGTTATGGAAGATTTCACTACTCGTTTTCCATTTGAATATTAAAGAACAAATTCAACTTAGGGAACTAAAAGCTAAACTGGGAGATGGGGGAGGAGGTGGATCTCTTTTAAGGGCCAAACTCTAAAAATCTACAGAATGTTAAACTATGAAAAAGGCTTTAAGAAGTTAAAAAAACTAAGTTACTTTTTACCTTGAAATAGCCAAGACATAAAGACTCTCTATCAAGGACATCTTGATAGACTATATGAACAGCATGGCATTCAAGTGTTTGTTCAAAGGATGGATGAATGAATGGTTGGTCACAGCAAAAATCACCCATTAGGAATTTGGCTTTTATACCTGATTATTCTTGTCTGTCAGTTGCTCAAGAGTTTCAGACTGCTTCTCCAGTGCTCGCTCTATTTTCTTATGCTTAAGCTTCCACTGTCTAATGGACTCCTGAGCTTTCGTCTTCAGCTCTTCTCTCCTCTTCTCTGCTGCCTGTCTCAGGGCCTCTGACTGCTGGAACTCGAGAAGGTACTGCTCGGCCTGTTTGGTGGCATCCTCAGCATGGTGAGTCAGCTCTGAGATCTGAAGGTCAGCATGCTTATGTTTGGCCTCACAAGTCTCAAAGTGATTCTGGATCTCCTTAAGTTGATCCAACATCTGTAGTTGCTGCTTTTCCCTGTTCTCCAATTCACGTGTTAAATTCTGGGAATAAAGCATGTGAAATATTAGGAACATGTTCTTGTCAAAATTGGATGCATAACATATCATCAAACAAGAATCTCTAATGTCACTGAAGTGGGAATCATCTGTATTAAATTTCATTAGTAATCAGTCTAGAAAATATGAGTCCCCTTCTGTGTATTTTATAAGAACATTAGTTGGGAATAATTTTTTATAGGAATAGTTTCCTTCTTTTTTACACTATTTCATTATCCAAAAAGGGAAGATATGTATTTTCCAATTGACTGTCACTGAAATAGAAGGCCTTGTTGATGAGAAAAACAATGTGCATTACTTTTGTAAACTCTCTTGCTTTGTCCAACTGGAAAAAAGATCAATATTTTACAATTGTCAGACTATCATAGCAATCATACATAATATTTCACTTTCTGGCAGCACATAAAATGTTACAATAAAATAAAAATCTATAATAAAAATGTGCATTGATGATACAAACATCAGTATAGATAATACTATACTTGAAAGTCTATTTAAAAGGCTCTCAAAGTGTTTATAGATAGGCTATTTCCAGCTAAGTCTAACATTACAAGTTGCTGAACTTATCTCAAGCTTATATGAATCACTGTGGGACAGATATTTAAACAAACTTAAATTTACTTGGAATACGTAATAATCAAGAAAAGCAAACCTGAACTCTTAAAATCTAGTTTCCCTAAAACAGAAGTGGTCAACCATACATTTGGAAATTGCACTAAATCATCATGATTCATACCTATTTTTAATTTGGGAAGAATTGGTGAAGATCTATTTTTAACTTCAAAAATGAGAAGGCACTGCTTTTATATAACATTTTATACAAATAAAAGAATGTTTCCATCTTCAATCTTATAAAGCTTTGGAAAGGAGTGACAAATTCAGAAATAATGTATCCCATAAGCTGCTCCTCCTGAGCCTTACTTTCTAAACTGGGGGTGACAAAGATAACCTGAAAAGACCATGTGTCCAGGGGACTAAGATGACACTAGGACAAACAATAAATATCATCTACATTGTTGTAAGGTGCCTACAAATGAAGACTGGAAATATTTACCAGCTTCCTCTGACTCTAACATTATAATGTTCAGTTCCAGATTCCATTATATTTGAACTGTGGCTCAAATAAAGTTAAATACAATTTCTCTCATGATTAAAGCCATGGTTTGACATTCTGGCAAAAAAATAAAAATAATGCCTTAAAATAAGCTTCATTTTCCAAGCAACAGGTTTGCATTTGCTCAGTTTGCTAAATTCAGTGCAGTCTGGAAGAGAGGAGTCATTCCTTTATCTACCCAACCAAAACAGTAAATTAAGAACTATGCACAAGTTTGTGTGGAAAATTCTAAAATGAAATCAGAAAACCATGATGCTGGCTGTTTACCCTTTGCCCTTATCTAAAAGTTTTACCATGAAGCTAGAAATCGACTTTATTAACAAGCAGTAGTCATGTGATTTCTCCATCAGCAGAGAGAGGTACTAGTATTTTTTTTTCCCCCAACCAACGCTTCGGAGACTGGGTACCCTTCCTGTGTGTTAGCACATAGTTTACTGAATGGTTAATAAGACCTGGCTTAATCTAAATTGGGGAGCTATTCACACTAACAACTAGATTACAAGAATAGATAATGCTAGATACTAAAATGATGGGTGGTTACTTGAAGAGGCCTGTATCTTACAGCCTGGCTGGAGAGGGTTCTCTCTCAGGAGGTGACATAGGAGCTGAGATCTAAATGAGGAACCAGCAATAATAGTAATTATTATTATTATTACTACTATTGAAGTTTATTGAGCACTTGAGTTATACAAAGGACTAAGCAAATGCTTTATAAGAATGATCTCATTCAATCCCACTATTATTATCTTGATTTTAGTGATGTGTAACCAACACTTGGAACTTGCCCTAGGTCACATACCTAATATGTGAGGGAACAGGATTCAGACCCAGATTGTCTGACTCCAGAGGCCATGTTTCCAACTCTTTGCTAAGAGGACAGATTCTCAGATGACCCTAATTCCATGCCTCTTTGTCACCTACTCCCACAGTCCTATCTTAGCGAGTTATCTTTTTTCAGAACTGCCACCTTTGAAGTAAGAGGTATGTCCAAGTACTCCCTCTCCTTCCCACTACCCCATCCTCCCCCTCCTTCCTACCCCTTAGGCCTTAGGCTTTATCTACCAATCTGCCCAGCTCCCTCACTCCTTTTCTTGTGATACATCTGCTCCTCATTGTCAGGAAGATGACCACGCCTTGATATTTCGTTTGCTGGCTTTAAATCCAAGTTCTTGGACCTAATTTCCTTAATTTTCACTTTAGCCACTCTGTTGTTCATGTTTCAAACTCCTATTTAAAACAAAACTTGAATGGCAAAATCGTCAGCTCTTGGGGAATTGACAAATTTCCTGTTTCCTATATCCAGTTACTGAGTCCTCTAAGGAAAATCACACAGGAGTATTAGTTGATGTGATGGCACATGAACAGGCAACTCCTCAATGCCCAGAAATTCTACTGCATGCCGCTTTCCAATCCACATGTGGCCCATCTAAAATGTCCTGTCTCAGACCTACCATCTTTTCACTCACTTTTAGTATGTAACATAGCTCCTCCTTAAGAAATAAAATTGAGGCCATTAGGCAGGACATCACCCAAATTTCCTTAATGTATTATTGTAAAACTTACCAATGGCTAATCTGTCCTCCTCTCCAGCCTCTGAGGAAAAGGGATCCTTCTTTTCTTTTTTTTTTTTTTTTTTTAATTTTTTTTTTTCAACGTTTTTATTTATTTTTGGTACAGAGAGAGACAGAGCATGAACGGGGGAGGGGCAGAGAGAGAGGGAGACACAGAATCGGAAACAGGCTCCAGGCTCTGAGCCATCAGCCCAGAGCCCGACGCGGGGCTCGAACTCCCGGACCGCGAGATCGTGACCTGGCTGAAGTCGGCCGCTTAACCGACTGCGCCACCCAGGCGCCCCAAAGGGATCCTTCTTAAATAAATTAGCCTATCTTTGTAATTTCCTTCCACTTCCATCAAGGGCTTCACTACAACAATTATGCCTTCTCTTCCTTGTATTGAACCTCTCTTTTCCTCTTGGATCATTATTCTCTACTATTCCCATCTTTAAAAATCACAGTAATTTTTTTTAATGAAACAAATTGAAGATGACACAAACAAATGGAAAGGTATTCCATGTTCATGGATTGGTCCCTGCTACCCAAAGCAATCTACCCTTTTAATGCAATCCCAATCAAAATACCAAAAACATTTTTCACAGAGCTAGAAAAAATAATCCTAAAATTTGTATGGAACCATAAAAGACTCCAAATAGCCAAAGCAATCTTGAAAAAAAAGAACAACGCTGGAGGTATCACAATCCCAGATTTCAGTATACTACAAAGCTATAGTTATCATAGCAGTATGGTACTGGCACAGAATAGACACAAAGATCAATCGCTTCTCGGCCTTTTGGCTAAGATCAAGTGTAGACACAAAGATCAGTGTGAATCAAGAATCCATAAATAAACCCATGCTTTTAAGGTCAATTAATCTATGAAAAAGAAGGTAAGAATATACAATAGGAAAAAGAAGGTAAGAATATACAATAGGAAAAGTCAGTCTCTTTAACAAACAATGCTGGAAATACTACACAGCTACATGCAAAAGAATGAACCTGGACCACTTTCTTACACCATACCCAAAAATAATCTCAAAATAGATTACAGACCTAAACATGAGACCTGAAACCATAACTCCTAAAAGAAAACATAGGCAGTAATTTCTTTGACAACGGCCATAGAAACAATTTTTCTAAATATGTCCTTTGGCAAGGAAAACAAAAGCAAAATTAAATTATTGGAACTGCACCTAAATAAAAAGCTTTTGTACAGTAAAGGAAACTATCAAGAAAACAAAAAGGCAACCTACCAAGATGTAGAAGATATTTAAAAATGATATATCATATAAGGAGTTTATATCCAAACTACATGAAGAACTTACACAACTCAATACCAAAAAAAACCCAATAATCCAAATAAAAAATAGAGAACCTGAACAGATCTTTTTCCAAAGAAGACTTACAGATGGCCAACATACACATAAAAAATGCTCAACATCATTAATCATCAGGGAAATGCAAGTTAAAACCATATTGAGATACCACTTTATACCTGTTAGAATGGATAAAATCAAAAACACAAGAAATTACAAGGTTGGTGAGGATGTGGGGGGGTGGGGGGTGGGAAAGGAACCTCCATGCACTGTTGGAGGGAATGCAAACTGGAACAGTTACTGTGGGGAAACAGTATAGAGGTTCCTCAAAAAATTACAACTAGAATTACCATCTGATCAGTAATTCCACTACTCGGCATTTACCTAAAGAAAACGAAAACACTGATCCAAAGAGATGCATGTACCCCTATGTTTATTGCAGCATTATTCACAATAGCCAAGATATGGAAGCAACCCAAGTATCCACTCATAGATGAATGGATAAAGAGGTGATACACACACACACACACACACACACACACACACACACACCCCACACTGGAATACTATTCCAATGTAAAAAATAAAAAAATCTTGCCATTTGCAACAACATGGATGGACCTAGAAGGTATAAAGGTAAGTGAAATAAGTCAGAGAAAGACAAATATCATATTATTTCACTCATATGTGAAATTTAAGAAACAAATGCACAAATAAAAAAGAGACAGACAAAAATAGATAGACTCTTCAATAGAAAAAATAGACTCTTAAACAGAAAAAAAAAAAAAATTAACTAGCTGTTGTCACAGAAGAGGGGATGGGGTTATATCTTGATGAGCCCTGAAAGATGTGTGAAATTGTTAAGTCATTGTGTTGTATAGCTGAAACTAATGTAGCACAGTGTGTTCATTATACTTGAATAAGAAAATAAAATCACAATATTATTTTTTAATGAAGCAAACAAAACCTTTATCAATCCAACATGATCTAACCAGCACCCTACACTCTTCTATTAAGCCAAACTCCTAGAAAGAGCAGTCCACACCTGATACTTCACAATTTTATTCCTAATTCATTTCTCCATTCATTGGATCTCGGTTCCATCCCTACCATACAATTAAAATCACTCTCATCAAGACGCCCAAAGATCACCTATAGCCAAACACAACGAACTCTTTAACAATCTATCCTAGTTTCCTATGTGACACTGTCAACTGCCCCTTCTGATTTTTACGTCTCTCTTCTTCCCTGACTTTCATAATACCGCTCTTTACTAGTTCTTTTTCTTCCTGTTCTTTAATAATCTCCTTTCCTGGGTCTCTTCCACATTTAGCCTTTAAATACAGATAATGCTATAGGGTTCTAGTATTAAGCACCATCCTATCTATAAAATATCTCTAATAAGTATGTAGGTAGACAGAAATATAAGTGATTTCTAGTTCAGGAGCCAGACTGATAAACTCCAGGCCTTTAAATACCTAACTACATAATGACAGGCTACATTTGGGAATCCCACAGACATCTTAATTTTAGTATGTCAAAAAAACTGAATTTGATGCCCAACACCTAACAAAAAGGTGGTCCTGCTAATAAAATGGCAGTAAAGACTTTCTCTGCTGAGAGAGTATAGAAATGGGAATGGAATTGTATATTTAAATAGTGAGAAAGTCTGAAATAACTGCTACAGGAAAAGAAGAGAAAATGAACAAGAGATAAATGTTTAAAAGCTAACAAACAGAAATAAGGTCACAGTGAGCCTCAAATTTATAATGGACTCAAATATACAAATTTTTCAAATTTCTCCAGCAAGCTTTTGAACCCAGGAGGAAAATTAGTTCAACACTACTTATTCTTCTGCAATTACAGAACAAGAATAGGCACATGATTAATATACGTAAGCCCGGAGCTTCAGCACATAAATTCCTTTGTTCTCAGATTTTAAAAATTATACACTTTCATATTAACATATTACATACAATATTTCACTGAGAAGAGTATTTGAAAACATCACGGTATTGATTGGGTATGTTAGTATAAATAAACAGAAAAGGATGAAGTTCTAATCCTGAGGAATTGTAGTTCTCACTACTGATGGGGAAGTAGGTTTGAATTTGAACTGGATGAACACTGCCTCTAACTGCCCTGAGTCTGGAAACTGTTGCTACTGATTTGCTCCCAACAGTCTATCTGTGTTATACTTCAGGTAAAACCTGTCATAGAATTCCTTCCTATATTCATTCCTTGGCAGGTTCTACTCAGCCACTGTTTCGACTTTTTTTTAATCCCTCTTCCTCAAATAACCAATCATAATTATCTAGTTGTAATATACATTTCTCCCCCAACAACCAAGAGATTATATTACAGAACCCTCATAACAATCCTTAGCACACACACATATACATAGAGCACACAAGTAAACAAACACATCATTAACCCACAAATGTTTTCATATACTAAATATTAGTATCTTCCTATGTACTACATGAAATGCTAAATGAAAAGCAATTTTATCTATTCCATTAGAATGATTTTCAATTCTGTTAATACTATCATACATTCCTGGAAGCCTCTTCTATCCTAAAGAACTTTTTACAATTAAATTATATGAAATTATCTCAGCCACTAGAGCAGGGTGGTTAAATTTCATATCACTTAATCAAGTCTATTATTTATTTATCACTACATAAGTACTGTCAAAGACAAACGTAATCCAAAAACATAGAAATGTTCTTTTTCCCAAGAATTCCTTCCAGTTTTTTGGTAGAGAAGAATTTTTGGTTCCTAAAGGGAACCTTTTAGGTTCTGTAGCTGGTCCTGAGAATTAAACCAACATAAGACGGATTAGCAAAAGAAAAGCACACAAACTTTATTTAATATTTATACATATACCTAAGAGCCTTTGTTGGAAACATGAAGACCCAAAAAAGTGGTTAGGACCAAGAGCTTCTAAGCCTTTTTTAATTCATTTGAATTTATAAATTCTAATTTATGACAAGAAAAAGGAAAAGGGATCTAATGAGCTTCTAGGGGGCAGTAAACTGTGGACAAGTGACTAGGAAATACATGGTGGAAACTAATGGAAGATCAGGGTTATTTTAGGTTTGTCTGTTCAGATCCATTTTGGAATCAGCTCCCAGTTTCCAATGATAAAAAATGTTCTTCTCTTCCTGGTAGAGGGAGGGTATCTTCCTCAGGGGATTCTTGAGGTATCTACCTCAGGGTATCTTCTTTTTAGGTAGAAAAAGAGCTCAGAGTACCCTTCCTGCATCTACTATTTCTCAAGTGTCTTCAGCTCAAAGTAATCAATATACCAAAGTGGCATATGTTGGGGTGGTAGGTCCTGATCCCTTTCACAGTACGTTACCAAAGGTTTATAAAGCTTAAAAGCTCCAACTTAATCTAAAACATACATTTAATGTCTTTTTCTGTTTCTCTTTCTTCAGGTAGGAAAACATGTTAATGAGTAGTTGTGTTGAGGGTCTCAGGTGTGGCGAGAACTTGAAGGAGTCACTGGAGTCAGTATATAGTCGTACTTATGCTAAGATTTATGACAGTGAAAAGATACACGGCAAAATCAGCAAAGAGAAAACAACGTGGGGCATAAACCAGTGGAGACCAGGCACAGGCTTCCAAGAATCCTGTCTCAGTAGTCACACAGGGTGTACTCAATTCTTCCAGCAGTGAATTCCGACATGTATGAAGTACTATCTACCAAGAAAGCTCACTAGAGACTCAGTTCCTCAAGTTTTAATTACAACTAGTCACTTACGTACCATCTGCCTGGTATATACCAAAATTCCAGACTCCCAGAAAGAAAGCAAGTGTTCAGCATAAACCATATTCTTTGTACAAAAGGTCTAGGCACCATGAGCTACACTCATCAAGGAAAGTTTCTAACTTGATCATCATTAAGGCTCCCAGATGCCAAACAAGGGCCTATTTTGGAAGCAAGCCTAAGGAAACTATGTTAACTACTATGTTAACTCTTTTCGTCCTTGTATTAAAATGGCCAAAGAATAGACAGAAAGGAAAAGAATGTATTAAAGAATGCATTACAGCGGCTCAGTCAGTTACATGTCAGACTCTTGAATTCAGCCCAGGTCATAATCTCACAGTTGATGAGTTCGAGCCCTGTTAACAGGCTCTGTGCTGACAGCGCAGAGCCTGCTTGAATTCTCTGCCCCTCCCGGCTTGCACGCACACGCACGCTCACTTGCTCTTTCTCTCAAAAATAAACGTTTTAAAAAAGAATTAAAAAAAAAAAAAAAAAACAATGCATTAGCATTACAGCAATGCATTTAGAAGATGGGAGAAAAGAACTCTCCCCTTGAAACTGGCTTTGGCTGCCAATGGCTCCCTTTTTAATTGCTGCAGTGGTCGTATTCAAATTTTAAGAAAACAACAGACAGCATACTCAAATGAATAAGGCATTAAAACGAAAACAGAAAATGTAAAAGAGATATTCTATTTTAACACTTATATGTTTTTTTTTTAACGTTTATTTATTTTTGAGACAGAGCATGAATGGGGGAGGGGCAGAGAGAGAGGGAGACACAGAATCAGAAGCAGACTCCAGGCTCTGAGCCATCAGTCCAGAGCCCGACGCGGGCTCGAACTCACAGACCTCGAGATCGTGACCTGAGCTGAAGTCGGACACTTAACCGACTGAGCCACCCAGGCGCCCTGAGATATTCCATTTTAAAAAGTAGTGTGGTGGTCCCTGGGTGGCTCAGTCAGCTAAGCATCTGACTCTTGATTTTGGCTCAGGTCATGATCCCAGGGTCATGAGATTAAACCCCGTGTTGGGCTTCATGATCAGCATGGAGCCTGCTTAAGATTCTCTCTCTCTGTCTCCCTCCCACTCACACACTCTCTAAAATAAAATTTTTTTAAAAAAAATTAGAGATGTGATTCAATGCCTATATTTTAGAGATAAGGAAATTGAGGGACAAGGAGATAAAGTAATCAATCCCAGATAAGGGAGGTAGTTTACAGCAGGAAAAAAAAAAAAAAAAAAAAAAGACTAGCCACAGGCCCCTAATATTAAAACTAATATTGATTCCATATAGTTAGTAACTATATTACCAACTTGGATACTAGCCAAACAACCTCTTAAATAATTAAGTAAGATACCATGTTCCTGAGCTAGGAGGAAATCCTGAATAGGAATTATACAATATCTGATGCATGTATGTTTTTGGAAACTTCTGAAGCTGAAAGGAAAAAAAAAAAAAATCACAGAATAGAGTTGGCTTGGTTAAAACAAAATCAGGCATAGACTAGGTATCCCCTCCTATTTTCATGACCCTGCCGAGGGACCAAGGAAAGTACTGTATGGGAAATATTGATTGGGACAAATACAGCCAAACAGGAGGGAAGGGACATCAGTGCTGGCTAGTAGAAATAGGATTTAAGCAAGTAAATTCAAGAGAAACTACTCTGATCAGCAAGAACTCATCAAGAAAGGCACATAAAATAAGGAGACAATGGGCAAACTCAAGTGTCAAGAACAGAAAAGACTGGGTCACTAATCAAATGACAGGCATTTAAGACCAATGGTAGCATGGGCAAGAGCCACAGGCTGGGCCACCAGGGCAGTTCATGAAGAGTAACTTTCAGGGCACCTGGGTGGCTCAGTTGGTTAAGCACCCAACTCTTGATTTCAGCTCAGGTCATGATCTCATGGTTTGTGGGTTAGAGCCCCACGCGGGCTGTGTTCTGGCAGCACGGGCCTGCTTGGGATTCTCTGTCTCCCTCTCTCTCTGCCCTTCCCCTGCTCATGCTCGCTCACTCTCTCTCTCTCTCAAAATAAATTAATAAACAGTAGGGGAAAAAAAAGAGTAAATTTCAAGAATGCTAAAAAGAGATTTAAAAAGTAAGGTCAGGAACCAGGTTGGGGGAATGGTGAAATCCAGCTTAAGCTTTCAAAAGTTGTTCAGCAAGGGAATAACATGATCAGATATGTGCTTGAGAAAGATTAATCACCAAAGGACATTATGCTAACACTAGGATATTAAAATATTATAGCAACATTAAAAATAATTGAAGATCATCTTTTTAAAGCAGGAATGGACTTTTAGAACCAATTTTTTCCTCATCCGAATTCATTTCAGCAATCAAATTCCATAGAGCTGCCTTATAATAGATAAGAACCATCTATGGCATTCAAGAGACTAGAAAAAAAAAAAAGAAAAAGCAAGAAAAAAAAATCACCTGTCAGTCTTTCCAAAGAAAATACAGGTATGTTTTCATTCATTCCAATAAACATTTACTGCACTCAGCAACAACCAAGCTTCTGAGACAAAAAGATGAATAAGAAGGCGTGGTTCTCCATTCTACTGCTACAGAGAACCACACAGCGTAGTTGGGGAAACAGAGACATAACAGTTATTTTTAATAAATGTGATGTATGTGAGCAATTCTTTCTTCTGTATTTCAAATTTTGCCTCTCTTCCCAATTTATGCTACCTAATCTACACTTCTGTTTCATTTCTTACTGTCTACCTCTGTTCTTATCTTTATATAATGTTTTCTAGCAATGATTCTTTGTCAAAAAGAAAAGAGCCCTGAGCTAACACCATTAGGCGGTGGCTAAGGGATGAAAAAGAAGATAATTTGCAGTTGCTATTGAAAGTAATAAAGAGAAAGAGAGCAAGAGAAGGAGGCAGGGGGAAGAAAGAGACAAACAGAGCCAGAGAGAAAATGAGTGTCCGTGGCAGTCAATCTCAGAAGTCAACAGCAGCTGACACAGCCAGGGCAAGCGTGTGCCTAGCACTCCTGTCCTCTGTTTCCCTTAGGTAGCTTCCTCTTGATGGAAGTGCTCCTAATACTGGTGTTGGCAGGGGAAATGGGAAATGGTGTTGAGAGGAGAAGGGGGAAGAGGGAAAAAGATCAGCAAGAGAATCCGATCAACTAGACACCTCTCCCAAACATTTGCAAATAATCTTTTGTAAGAATTCAAAATAACTTGATTTTGCAATGTTTGAAAATGAATGATTCCAAATCGGGGGCAAACCAAATAGAAATACAATTATTTGTAAAGGCTCTATATAGTAATGAAAAATCAGTGCAGAGAAAAAGCCACTTGTTCAATTTGTTCAATCTTCCCAAACAGTTTTGATTAAAGTGCCTTCTAAATTCTAGGACAAAATTACCTATAAATTTTTCTTTTCATTCTTATAATTCTAGCCTTTCAGTTTTACATTCATCAAATATATGGTACCACAGTTGAAGATAAACACACACACCACACACTTTTTTAGTACATTAAAAACGTTTACAATTATGTATTTGTATTATACCCACTTTACCAAAACTAATAAATACTTTTAAGTTTTAATTACTACAAAGATTAAGAGTTTTTATATCTTGGTATTGACAACCAGTTATTTTAACAGTGTTTTGGTTACCAAGTTTCCTTGGTTGAAAACACCCTTATTAATTACGATATTTCTCATATAAAAACACACAAAACCACAACAGAATGATCTGTTTCACAATAAGGTCTCTAAATACCCAGCACAGTGAAAAGTAGCAACTCTCTATATCAAAAGGATACACTGAAACAAAAACGATATTTAAAGTACAGGCATATAAATCCAGTTCTTTATATGGACAAAAACGGTGACATTAAAGCTAATAAGTAACACACAAGCCTCAAGTAGTACACCATTAGAAACAGAATTTAATTAATTACCTTAATATCGACTCTGTGAACAAAGATAAGACTAATTCCAGTCCAAAATATGACTTCCTTAAAGAAGACACAAGATGAAAACATTGATTGAATAGGGATATTACAGCCAAAAGGAGATGCAAATTTCTCAGGTGAGAAAGAGAACTGATTCAAGTACAGGAAAAAAAAAAAAAAAGAACACTAAAATTTTATTTATTTTTTTTGTGTGTGTTTATTGAAGCTAAACTCTTTTCTAGCACGTTGGAACATTTTAGTTTCCATGTGACTTTGCATATATAGATGATTTAATTTTAACAAACCTAAAATGGACAGGAGGCTTGAAAAACAAAAAACAAAAACAAAAACCTGCAAAGAAACTACAGATTGAATATAACATTACTAATGCACAGGAAGGTATTTGTAAATATGATATTAGGATTAATATGAATTCAGCCAGCATTCGCAGAGTGCCAACTATGGACACAGGGCTAGGCTCAAAGACAAAGCAAGGTCATGTTTCTCAGCTAAAAGAAAACCTGATTACTAGCACTGTGGTTTAGGACCAAAAACAGTCAGTCCCTATGCCCATTTCCTTCTAATACATTCTCCCATTCCACAGTGGCTACAAAACTGAACGTTCAGTACTCCCTTGAGCTAGGTTTGGGGGCAAATCACACTCAACAGAGACAGAATTAAACTGTGGAAATGAGGTGGAGACAATATACTTGCTAATTTGGCTTTTTGCTGCTGGCCAGCAAGGTCTCATAGATAGAATTTATTTTGTTCTGCAGTGAATATCCCCCTTCATGCTACCCTTTCTTAGAAGCCTAGGCCAAGCCACATCTGCCAATATTATTATAAACAACTATTGCATAAAATACCTAGAGCAGTTCTATTTCCCACGCTAACCCCTACCTGATGTTATAGTTTTGCCTTTACTGTATAAACAAAAGGACAGATTTAACAGTATTTCACCTGAAATTCTCAGATTCTCAATTAAGCCATGCCCCACTCACCTCTATTGGGAAATGAGCCTGACAAATTCTTGCATGTCTTGATAAACTCATTCATTTCGGTATAATTTAGGTGTTTTATGAACTGATAGTGAGAGGAAAACTAATCAATTTTCCACAGTCAGGAGAGTTAAGGGAAGTCTCTGAATAAAAGAACTCAAATCAATCAAAACAAGTGTGGTAGCCCCAAAATATAGCTACACACAGCTAAATTAGACCATCACTCATTGAGATCACACTATTTAAAACTTTTTTTTTTTAAGTCATGATTGGCTGAAAGTAGAATATATACCTAAAATCTGAGTCAATTTTTTTTTTAATTCAAGCAAAATACATATTAATTGTCTTTAATAACTGATCTAGGAGCACCTGGGTGGCTCAGCTGGTTTGAGTGTCCAACTCTTGATTTCAGCTCAGATCATGATCCTAGGGTCATGAGATCAAGGCCTGCATCAGGTTCCACACTTAGCATGGAACTTTCTTGCAAATCTCTCTCAAAAAATAAAAATTTTTAATTGAAAAGTTCTTAAAAATAAGGAAAAATAACTGATCCAAACCCTTTTATGAGTTAGGGATCAGTCACATTAAATATCAGGGACCACTGTAGTAACCATGTCACAAATAAATTCTTCCTTTACCAATATAACCTTCTGTCTTTTCTATCCTTCCAATTTTGACCACGTATACTAGTATCATTTTCTTTTTGTCAAATGAAGCAGAGATACATAAAAGGACATTAATCCCAAATAACAGGTTCCTTGGACTTTCTCAGTGATTAAAAATAATTACTTCTCCACAAATCCTATGAGAACATATCTGCTTCATACAACTATAGTTTCCTTGTACTTTTTAATGAAACATGATACTTAGTTTAAGCAAAGTATAGAAAATAATGTTCAATTAATTAAATACATTCATATCCTTGTGAAGAAATAAAATATTAACTTCTGTTTCATTAGTCATGATGTTCACTACATGGAATATTTTAAATACACATTTCTTCACAGTATTCAACTTAAGACACAAGGGGACATATAATTAACATCTAGGCCCCAGCAACACACTGGGGAAGTTCTGACCCTGGCACACATTATCTCAAAGTACATTTGTGTTTTCTTAGTTTTTCTCACACTCTGACTGATAATTTTAACTCTGCAACTCTGATGTTTAACTAAAGCAAGCACTTTGGGAGAAGAAAATTTGAATATAGATGGGATAAAACTATTCTGCTTTAAGCAGATTGGTATTTGCGACTGCTTTTGATTGAAGCAGAACAACCTCTGATTATACATTTGCTATGAAATGTATTAGGACAAAGCAGGCATCAATAAAACACAGACTCCTGTGTTCTTACCAGTATTGATATGGCAGCTGAGGACCAACATAAATTACATAGTTCAACTAAAGAAATATTTTATCTCTAATTACATGACATATAGTCAAGAGGAGAAATTAAATGTAACCTAACACTTAATATTAACGTTCTACATTCTAATAGAGAATTACGGTTTATTTGAAAGAAAACAGACATGTTATCTTACGTGACACAGTAACATTGTGCAGTTAAGAGAAATCAACTTTTCTTAATTTCTCAATTTTCATTTCTTGAAAGAAATCAAAGGTAAGGAAGGCTAAATGGAATAGGGGAGCCTTTTTTTCTTTTGTTAATACTGTTTCAAACAAAAATAATGCTCTCTAGAGATACCACCTCATATCCATTAGGATGGCTACTACTAAAAAACAAACAAATAAATAAAAAACAGAATATAACGTGTTGATGAGGATGTGGAGAAACTGGAACCCTTGTGCAGTGTTGATAGGAATATAAAATGGTATAGCCACTGTGGGAAAGAGTATGGTGGTTCCTCAAAAGATTAAACACAGAATTACCATATGATCTAATAATTCTACTTCTGGATATATACCCCAAAAAACTAGGAGCAGAGTCTCAAAGAGATATTTATACACTCACAGCATTATTCCTAACAGCATTATTCACAATTGCTAAAATATGGAAACAACCCAGTATCCATGAACTGATGGATAAATAAGCAAAATGTTATATATATTTTGCTTATCTATGGTATACCATATATGGAATATATATACCATAGATAAGTAAAATATAGACCTCATTTTGCTTAATTATGCATCAGTGTATATATATATATATATATACATATATATATATATATATATATACACACATACATACATACATGTATGTGTGTGTGTAGATATAGATATATAGATATATGGATTCCATATATGGAATATATAGGAAGGAAATTCTGCAATATGCTACAACATAGATAAAACTTGAGGACATTATGTTAAGTGAAATAAGCCTACCACATCAATAGAAATACTACATGAATCCACTTCAGTGAGGTACTCAGAGTGGTGTAATAAGTATAATAGTGGTTGCCAGAAACTGAGGGAGATAGGAAGTGGGAGTTGTTATTTAATAGATACAGAGTTTCAGTGGGGATGAGAAGGGATGGTTGTATAATAATGTGAATTTATTTAATACCATTGAATTGTACATTTAAAAAATGGTGAAGATGGTAATTTTATGTTTTGTGTATTTTACCACAATGAAAAGAAAGAAAGAAAGAAAGAAAGAAAGGAAAGAAAGAAAGAAAGAAAGAAAGAAAGAAAGAAAGAATAATCCCTTTCTTGACTCCTATACACTTAGAAAGGGCTGGCTATGAAGGATGTTCCTTTAATCAGTTCTCAATCAAGTCCAAGAACACCACCTTCCCACGACACAGCCAGGTCATATTTCAGACAATCAAAGGAAAATCAGTGTGCTTTCTACACCCACAGGAATATAAGACATGGCTCCTAACCTAATTTCACACCATCCAATCACATTCCCACCATTTAAGTTCCACCTATATTTAAATTAAGTAAAATTAAAATTAAAAACTCAGCCACACTGACCTCATTTCAAGTCCTCTATGGGTACATATGGCTAACATATTGAACAGCACAGATTTAAAACATCTCCCTCACTGCTGAAAGTGCTACCAGATGATGCTAATCTAGAGCAGCCATGGATTCATATTAATATAATGACTTGATACTCTAATTTTTCTTCTTCATATGTACAGGTAGAATTCTTTTCTTGACCTTAATGTTGATTATGTATATTCTCTTTAAAAATAAATAAATAAATTACATAAATTAACCAAGAGTGCAAAAAAAATTCTATTTGTTTTTAATCAGTACTTAGGACAACATGTTTTGTGGAAACAATGTGACTGAACATGATTCAGTGGTTTTTAGCTTAGCCTTAAAGGTCTGATCAAAGTTCATTTTATTTTGATACGTGGTTTTAATTATCTTAGCTTAAATATATACCTCACTTGTTAATGCTAATAATTTACCTGTAGAGTGCATGGATTTTTTTAAATATCAGGTGGAAATAAAGACATTATTAATTCCTTTCCTAACAGATACCCTTCTTTTTCCTTTATTGCCTGGACTATTAACCCTATTACATTATTCAATAGAGGAAAGTGCTTCCTTCATTTAAAATCAGTATTTCAGGGGTGACTGGGTGGCTCAGTCAGTTGAGCATCCAGCTCTTGACTTCAGCTCAGGGCATGCTCTCACAGTTTGTGGGTTTTAGCCCCACACTGGGCTCTGCGCTGGCAGCGCAGAGCCTGCTTAGGATTCTCTCTCCCTCTCTCTGCCCCACCCCTGCTCATGTACTCTGTGTCTCTTTCTCAAAATAAATAAACTTAAAAATATAAAAATAAAATAAAATCAGTATTTCACTATTAAGTATGACATTTGCTATAGGTTTTTAGTAGATATTCTTCAGTATCAGCAAGTTTCCCTCTCTTCCTTTTAACTAGGGAAACTAAAAGTTTCCCTAATTAATGGATATTGAACTTTCATAAATGCTTTATCTGTTGAGATACTAATAGGATTTTCTCATATACTTTACAAATGTTAAAACAACCAAGCACAGTTGTAAGTCACCAAATATACAGGAATGATATATAAACATGACACCAGTCTTTTGTTACATATATGTTCTGCAGATATCTTCTCCCAGGGTTGCTTGTTCTTTTCATTTTCCTAATGCAGCCAAGTGTAAGGTGGAAATTTTGGAAGAAATATTCGTTTACACAATGTTGTGAAGATTTTCTTTTATGTTCTCTTTGGGGGGTAATTTTTTTTTAACTAAGTTCTACGCCCAAAGTGGGGCTTGAATTCACAACCCTGAGATCAAGAATCATATGCTCTACGGACTGAGCCAGCCAGACACCCCTGGAAATAATTTTTAATTGTTTCACTTTTTTCTTCTGTATTAGCTACATACCCATTACTCTTCTTTTAGTGGTTACCCTAGAGATTATTATATGCATCCTTCACTTATTAACATATAAAGTAGTTTAGTAAATTTTACAACATCCTTCATCTTAGATTTAAGGACCCATAGAGGGACCATCACCCCCCAGATGAATGTGTGGAAACTCTATGCCAAATAGACATAGTCAAAGGACTGAGGGTCTCTTTTCCCAACCAGCCTCTACTCATAGGACAGAAAGCATCGCAGACTTAGACTGCTCCCGCCCCAGGTTTCTCATACAGTGAAGGTTCCACAACAGAAGAGACAAGCTCAGAAGATCAGGGGCTACCATCCCCACTTGGCACCACACTTGAAGAGCTGGGGCACCACCCCAGAGGGAAGCAGGCTACAGTCCCTGAGCTCAGCTGAGAAGAGGGAAGTTACATAAACAGAGAGCTCAAAGTTCTAAGGGGACTGACTTTACCTATAACAGAACATAAGGAAATTAATGTCTAAGGATGATGTCAAAAATGATGAAGATCTTGGGGGCAAGTAGTTAAGAAGCTGGTAATTTCCATAATACTAGTAGCAACAAGTGAAACAACAGATCAGCTAGAAATTTAATAGAGAGAGTCAAGGAAAAAGCTAAGAAGAGCGGTCTTTAATAAAATCAGACTGTGGTACAATTCCAGGGCATTGTCCCCAAAAAAATAAATAAATAAATAAAAAATCAGCTAGCAATTACTGGAGAGGATAAAGCCAGGTGGGGTATCAACAGAATCAGACTATCCAAAAGTCAAAAGTTTAATGGGGAGAGTCAGGGAACTAGAGAGTCAAAGAGAACCCAGCTAAAACCACAATCATCCCTGGTTGTCAAGGAGACTCCACACATACTTAAGGCTGTACCCTCTGAGGAGTAACAGGAGAGACAAAAAGGCAAATATTAACAGCGAACCCCAAAAGGTGGGGAATTAGTATCCAGGCTTAATACATAAAATGTCCAATTTCAATAAAAATCAGTAGACATGAAAAGAAATCTAAAAAGTGTGACCGCGGGGTGCCTGGTTGGCTCTGTCGGTTAAGCATCTGACTCTTGATTTCAGATCAGGTTCATGACTTGCGTCGGTGGCTCCGTGCTGATAGTACAGAGTCTGGGGTGTTCTCTCTCTCTCTCTCTCTCTCTCTCTCTCTCTCTCTCTCTCTCTGCCCCTCCACCACTCATGCACTCTCTCTCTCAAAATAAATAAACTTTATAAAAAATAAACAAAAAATAAAAAGTGTGACCTCTACAAAGAAAAAAGAAGACAACTGAAACTATCTTTGAGGGGGACCAGATGTTGAACTTAACAAAGATTTTTAAAAAGCTTTAATAAATGTGTTCAAAGAGCTAAAGGAAACCATTTTTTTAATAAAAAGAGTGTATAATGACAATGTCATAGAGAATAGCAATAAAAAGATAGAAATTATTTTTTTTAATGGAAATTCTGAAGTTGCAAAATACAGCCAGTGAAATAAAAAATTCATTTGAAAGGCTCAGTGAATCAATGGAGATTATGCCACCTTAAGGAGAAAGAGAAAAAATAAAAATGAACTAAGCCCCAAAGAAATGTGGGATACCAACATACATGCAACAGAAATACTAGATGGGGGTGGAGGGGAGTACCTGGGTATCTCAGTCAGTTGAGCATCTGACTCTTGATTTTAACTCACGTCACGCTATCACGGTTCATGAGTTGGAGCCCCACATCAGGCTCTGTGATAACAGTGTGTAGCCTGCTTGGGATTCTCTCTATCCCTTTCTCTCTGCCCCTTCCCCCATTTGTGCAGACACGTGCTCTCTCTCAAAATAAAAAAAAAAAAAAAAAAACACTAGATGGAATGGAGAGAAACAAACAAAAAATATGTAAGAGAAAATAATAGCTAAAACTTCCCAAATCTGAAAAAAAAACATAAGCTACATATCCAAGAAGCTTGATGAACTGCAAGTAGGTTAAATACAAAGAACATATCCGAATCAAACACTGAAGGCAAAGACAATGATAAAATCTTGAAAGCAGTACAAGAAATAGTGGCTCCTCAGGAACAGGAATGTAATGGGATTAACATTAGACTTCTCATGAGAAACAAGGAAGAAACAAAACCTGCAGGATGACATATTCAAAGTGCTGAAAGAAAGTCAACTAAGATTTTATATCCAGCAAAATTATCTTTTTAAAATGAGGTGCAATAAAGACATTCTCAGGTAAACAAAAACTAAGAAAATATGTTGCTAGTAAACCAGCTTTACAAGAAAAATTCAATGAAGTTTCTTAGCTTGAAAGCAATTCATACTCAATAGTAACTCAAATCCATTCACAGGGAAAAAAAAAAAGACTGTAGTCGAGTCCTATGACTACACCACCATGGTCACAGATGACTGTACCAATGAATTAATGCTGAATCCAAGACAGTCATCCAAAAATGGCTCAAGTTTTCTCTTTTTTTTTTTTCTTTTCTTTATTTTTTTTAAGTATTTTTAATGTTTGTTTATTTTGGGGAGAGAGAGAATGTGAGCAGGGGAGGGGCAGACAGAGTGGGAGACACAGAACCTGAAGCAGGCACCAGGCTCAGAGCTATCAGCACAGACTCTGACGTAGGGCTTGAATTCACAAACTGTGAGATTGTGACCCGAGCGGAGGTCGGATGCTTAACCAACTGAGCCACACAGGCACCCTGTCTTTTCTTTTTTTTTTTTTTAAGTTTATTTATTTTGAGAGAGAGTGCTGAACTCAAGTGGGGAGGGGCAGAAAGAGGAGAGAGAAAGAAATTCCCAAGCAGGCTCTGCACTGCTAGAAGGAAGCCTGACCCGGGACTCAAACCCACAAATCACAGGATCATGACCTGAGCCAAAACCAAGAGTCGGACACTTAACCAAATAAGCCACCCAGGCACCCTCAAGTTTTCTTATCGTTGCAATCTAAGGAGTCTCAATGACAGAGTCAGTGTGGTAACATGTATAAAATTTGTTTTCTCCATGAAGCCCAGTAAGGCAGCTGTCAAGATAGTTTCTTGCCTCCCTACATGAAACCTCATTTGAGTGTGTGTCAGTTTCTTGTAATCTAGAAGGGACAAATAGAACGGGCCAATGTGACAAAATAATGGAATTGTTAAGCCTATGAGACTATAAAACCATCGTTCATATTTTCAGTCACCAAACACCAATTTATATTTGAAGGTATTTCTGCTTTTGTCTTCAAGGACTCTTTGCTTTTACATTTATTGTTCTGCCATTGGAGGAGGGAGGCCATCCTGGTACCATAGGGATGGAGGCTCCTCATGCCTACTTCCTAAGGTTCAGACCCCCCACATCCCTATTCCTCATTTTAAGTCTCACTATGATTCTTCCTCTCATGGGTGAAGGGGGCCTGGCTTTTCTAGTGAACTAAAACTTCAGTGCTAAATAGAAGTTCGGTGATTTTGACTTTATTGAGGGCAATGAATGTTGATTTCATGTGTGTAACCCCTGATTCTATCACCAGACTCAATACCTAATAGACCCTTAATAAAAATTTATTGAATGAAAGACTGAATAAATTGTTTTTCTTTTTACCAATTAGAAGATAGAAAAACAGATCATAAAGCCAGTAACCAAACCACAAATTATATAACCTAAACATACATATGAATGGAAGCCTCATAAATTTCTTCAAAAGAATAAGAAAAAAGGTGTCTAATTTTCTGTTAAATCTTACCTACCTATCCAGCTCTTAATTTCAGTTACTACATATTTTGGTTCTCAGATTTCTATTCTTTTTATAATGTCCTGTTCTCTGCTAGAATTAAGTATCTTATGATCTAATTTAACATATTAATAACCATTGTTTTAAAGTTGATGTGTTAATTCCAATATCTGAACAGCCTATATACCTATTTCTATTTCCTGCTCATATCTTGCTTTTTAGTAATGTGCGTTTTGTTTCTTGATATGACTGCTAAGTTTTTGATAAAATGCTAGACACTGTAAGACAAATTACAGAAATAACACGAGGGCTCTGGATAATACCTTTCCCCCCACCCCCACAAAAGATCTACTTTTATTTAGATGGGCAGCTAGAGTAGGGACAGATAACGTCACAGCAGATTCAAAGCTACATTTCTGTGACTGTTCGTGCATTTTCCGCTCACCCAGGAGCCCTTTGGGTAACCCAACTGAGAGTGTGGGACGTTTACAAGGGCCCTGCTTCTTTCACGAACCTACGCTCTATTGGTAAGCCTTGCTCAGTTTGTGACATTTCAGGGGAAGAGTGGCACCCAGTGTCAGACTAATCACTCTGCACTCTACTCCTCAGCAGAATACAGGACTCCTCCTGTCCTTGCACCCAGATAACTCTCTGACAACTTCAAAGATACATGTATTTTTTTTAAATACATGTCTTACCCAACTTTTCCAGTTTTTCTCACTAGGAAGTTTGTTCTACAACAAGGTAATCCACCATTAACAAACGCATAAACTGCTCTTTAATGACAACTGCTAAAAATTTGCCTAACTGGTTAATCTTCTCTAAGGAAGAGCAAACCATAGTCTAACATCATGATAGTTTCCCCCACAAAATAAGTACTGACATCAACACATATTTCTTGCAAGTACCAGAAATTAAATATGTAATACATTTGAAAAAAAAAAAAGTTGCTAACACTGACTTTTATGTTAGCCATGTGTTACTTATTAAAAACTTTGTTTTGTAAAGATAATTTATACCATTCAAACATTTTCAAGAGTATAACAGGCCCACGGACTTTTTTGTTGTTTGAGGCTGAGCTTAATCTCATTTCTCCTTGTAGAAAGCTGCCTGAAAACAAACATCTAAAATGTAATTTAACTCTCCACTTAAAATGATACGTTATCAATTAAAATCACTCTAAAATTAACTGTAAAGACTATAGGGATAATGCATGAACAGTCAAATATGCTTATTATAAAGTCTACTTTATAGCTCTTTAATATCATTTGTGGTAGTCAAGAAAAGAACAACTATAAATTAGTTAGATTCTGCAAAAACGTTACCTTATTCATTTGATATCATGTATTTTTCCATAGTTAAGTCCTTCAATAATTATCCCCAAAGGTATATTTTATCCTTATAATTGCTTTTAATATCAAATCGATAACTAACATAAGTTATCAATACTTATTTTGTGAGGAATGTTTCTCCCTCTCTCCCTGCCAACTTCATGCATCTATGTCCATGCACGTGCACGCGCACACACACACGCCACAGACATATACAAAGAGGCCTTTTCAATGTATATACATTCAATATATACATAAAATACATGAAATTTATGTCAATATATACATAAAATACATGAAATTTACATGTATTTTATACATAAAATACATGAAACAGATATCATCATGACTTCAGAAAATGAAGATTTTGAAAATAGACACTTTTATTCCCAAATTATTGCTTTACTGACCGTATTCAAATGATAAACTACAGCAAATACTGGTGATAGCTTAAAAGAAAACTTAAAATATTTGGTCCACTGTTACTTTCTAGCTTTATGGAAATATTCACGCAACTCTAAGTTACAGAAAATGTAAAAGCTGCCTCTCTTCACAGCTCCTAGAATTCCTTTATTATTCCATATAGGTGTAAGATTTGAGAAACTAAATCTTCCTCAAAGTGTCAAGGTTTATTTAGTTTTAGAGTTTTTATCGTAGGGCATCTCTGCCAGTAATTGCCTTTATGAAGAACTTGGAGTACAGAGCATCTGTGGACTTAGCAATCTGTTTCACTGTCAGTGAATTTGGTTAATAACAAAGACAGATCTCCTCTCCACTAGGTTCAACAATTTTAGCCTTTGTTATAAAGCTTTGCTGTCAATATTTGTTTTCTTTATAATCTACGCATTAAATACTACTTAGTACTCAGATAATACCTTATTTTACAACAAGCACTTAGATAAGGAGTAAATTATTAAGATAAAAAAGAACAGTAGAAATTACAGACAGGGCAATTAAGATCTCTAAGAAGGGTTTAAAAGTAATATTGTATAGTATTGTATAACACTATAGCAAAGTACATAGTAAAGTAGCCAGCTTTGTATAAGAAATCCAAGAATCAAGAGTTTATATTAAAAGTGCGTTAAAAGGAACAACCGTCCTTCTGTTCCTAATGTACTAATCATCAAAAAGAAAAGTTATTATTGATTATCATTCCTGTTTTCCACTATCCTCTTTTTAAAAGCAAATTATGGCATTACAGTCCCAAGTTTCTGCTAATGAATAATCATGTCAGTTGTCACTCAATTATCACTTTCAACATTTAATCTAAATTATGTACAGCACCTTGGGTTTTTTTTTCCCTTTCTTTGAAGTTCCTCATTGAATTTAAAAGTCAAATTTTTTTTTTCAAGAAAAGTAAGTTGATGGAAGATGGAGGCTGAGATTAAATCAGGGGGAATCAATGATCAAGGATACTTGGAATTCTTATGAATACAAATAGCCTATCAAGGTTAATGAGGTTCAACTCAAGTTTAGAAGAAGAAAAAAACGTACTTAGTATTTTCTATGCATATACAGATTTAAGGTTTTAGGTATAATTTTAAAGGTAAATTATGCAAACCCAAATGCACCTTTCATTCCGGTTTTTACAAGGTGTTTTCACTGTTTTTCTCCTGTGTGAAACAACTGTTTAAAATGTGTACTCTGGATCAACAAAAACTGACGCCATCAATAAGAAAGAGCAAAGGTCCTCTAGAATAATGATAACTCTTCCAGATATTAACAGACTTTTATTAATTTATTTTTTAAATGTTTATTTATTTTTGACAGAGAGAGAGAGAGAGCAGGGAAAGGACAGAGAAAGAGAGGGGACACAGAATCTGAAGCAGGCTCCAGCCTCTGAGCTGTCAGCACAGAGCCCAATGAGAGGCTGGAACCCACAAACTGTGAGATCATAACCTGAGTTGAAGTCGGACGCTTAACCGACTGAGCCACCCAGACACCCTTAACGTGCTTTTAAAAAATGACCAGACAACAAATGTTAGCTTTAAAAAATAACCACAAAAATATTGTATAATTTACGATTTTGGTCAACAAATACTAACTTAGCAACTAATATGGGTAAGACACTGTCAAGGAGCACAAAGGAGTATAGAGACAAGACCTGGTTCTTAACCCATACTCATTTATGATTTGAAAAATATATAAGTATTTAATTCATAAGTGGCTTCCAGAATGCCACAAGTTTGAATTACAACATCAATGCATACTGGTAAATAGCCCAGAGCAAAATCTGTGCACCGCAACATATCAGAAGAAAATGCAAACAGAAGGTTGAGCATCAGAGTGGAAGCTGAGAAGACTGTTAGACAAAAAAAAAAAAAAAAAAAAAAAAAGGGGCAGTTCAACATACTCCAGAAATAAAGATAGGAATCTAAGGAAATAAACAGGTCTCTGGTTACAAGGACTATGGTAAAGAAAGGTGGAGGGTGAGAGAACCTTACAATAGCCAGGAACAAACAGTTCTTCAGACATCATTCTCTGACTGTGTTCACCAAGCAACTTTTTGGTCACTAATTCAACCTTCTAAAACCTAGGTATAGAAAACTGGGAGACTGGTGCCCTGCATAAGAGATCAGTGTTTAAACATCCATAAAGAAACCCCCAGAGGGGACCTTATGAAGATAAAAAGCTTCTGCACAGCAAAGGAAACAACCAACAAAACTAAAAGGCAACCAACGGAATGGGAAAAGATATTTGCAAATGACATACTGGACAAAGGGCTAGTATCCAAAATCTATAAAGAGCTCACCAAACTCCACACCCGAAAAACAAATAACCCAGTGAAGAAATGGGCGGAAAACATGAATAGACACTTCTCTAAAGAAGACATCCGGATGGCCAACAGGCACATGAAAAGATGTTCAATGTCGCTCCTTATCAGGGAAATACAAATCAAAACCACACTCAGATATCACCTCACGCCAGTCACAGTGGCCAAAATGAACAAATCAGGAGACTATAGATCCTGGAGAGGATGTGGAGAAACGGGAACCCTCTTGCACTGTTGGTGGGAATGCAAATTGGTGCAGCCACTCTGGAAAGCAGTGTGGAGGTTCCTCAGAAAATTAAAAATAGACCTACCCTATGACCCAGCAATAGCACTGCTAGGAATTTACCCAAGGGATACAGGAGTGCTGATGCATAGGGGCACTTGTACCCCAATGTTTATAGCAGCACTCTCAACAATAGCCAAATTGTGGAAAGAGCCTAAATGTCCATCAACTGATGAATGGATAAAGAAATTGTGGTTTATATACACAATGGAATACTACGTGGCAATGAGAAAGAATGAAATATGGCCTTTTGTAGCAACGTGGATGGAACTGGAGAGTGTGATGCTAAGTGAAATAAGCCATACAGAGAAAGACAGATACCATATGGTTTCACTCTTATGTGGATCTTGAGAAACTTAACAGAAACCCATGGCGGGGGGGGGGGGGGGGGGAACGAAAAAAAAAAAAAAGAGGTTAGAGTGGGAGAGAGCCAAAGCATAAGAGACTGTTAAAAACTGAGAACAAACTGAGGGTTGATGGGGGGTGGGAGGGAGGGGAGGGTGAGTGATATGTATTGAGGAGGGCACTTTTTGGGATGAGCACTGGGTGTTGTATGGAAACCAATTTGACAATAAATTTCATATATTGAAAAAAAACAAAAAAGAAAAGAAACCCCCAGAGGGTACATGAATGAGCTGGCACTCTTTTATACACTGCTCTCTAGTAAATTTCATTATTAGTATGAACCAGTTTCCTGGGTCACATTAATTCTAGAACACAGAAAGTTCGAGTTTCCAGATGTGAGGACAAGATCTTGAAACATGAGGTGTTCACCAAGGTAAGGACATCAAGGTCAGATTTGTCCTACTGACAGGGCAACTTTCTAATGCAGTCCCCTTTCTCCTTCATTTCAACTCGTTTTGAAATTTTAAAGACATCTACCCAGACTACTTTAAGGCAGTGTGAGAAAGGTGCCATAAGAACATTAGTGATGTGAGCAAAAGGATGAGGTACAGAAGGAAGGATTATCACTTGCAGCTGATAGAGTCTAAGAAGGCTTCAGGAAGGAAAAGAGATTAGGGGCTCCTGGGTGGCTCAGTCAGTTGAATATCCAACTCTTGATTTCAGCTCAGGTCATGATCTTATGGTTCTTAGGATCAAGTACCTTAAGCTGGGCTCTGTGCTCACAGCGTGGAACCTGCTTAGGATTCTCTGTCCCTATCTCTCAAAATTAAGCAAATAAACATTAAAAAGAGAGAGATTACTGACTGAAAAAGCCAAAAGAAAGAGTATTATGCAAATATTTGGGGGCCTGACCAACAGTCACATTCTGAGCATCTTGTCTTATTCATATTTGCTTTCTAAAAAGGAACTAAAGAGGATTAATAGCCATTCTTTACAGAATGTATAAGGCAACACCAAATATTTTTGAAAAATAAATGCTATCAAACATATCTGAAAAATAGAGACTAAGTATCTTTCAGTTAAATTTCAATAAAATGACTGTTAGAAGTTACATTGAGTGATCCATGACCAATACCTTCACAAAGCCTACACTAAATGTCATTCTGAGAATAGCTTGGGAATAAAGATATTCAAAGGACCTTCACAAGGTATGAAAAATAAGCCATAATCAGAAATGTCATAAAATCTAAAACGGTGGGGGGCGCCTAGGTGGCTCAGTCGGCCAAGCATCCGACGTCAGCTCAGGTCAAGATCTCGTGGTTCAGGAGTTTGAGCCCCATGTTGGGCTCTGTGCCGACAGCTCAGAGCCTGGAGCCTCGGATTCCATGTCTCCCTCTCTCCCTGCTCCTCCCCTGTTCACGTGGTGTTCTCTTTCTCTCTCTCTCTCTCTCTCAAAAATAAACATTAAAAAAATTTTTTTAATCTAAAACAATGGTTATAAATTTAATTATTTTATTGTTAAAAATAATGTCAAGAAAATAAAAACTGGTTAATGGGAATTTCTTCCAGAAAAAACAGTATCTTTTTGTAATACCGTTTTAACGGCAACAGGGAAAAAAACATTTTCATCCTCCGAAATAAATTTGAATTAGACTTGAGACAAACCCAAAGAACTTTTTTCATCAATTTTAGAATGTCACCTGCATAGAGACAGGGAAATGTGCCTGACTTTTGTTCATTGCCATGTCACCACCACCTAGAATAGTGCCTGACATGTAACAGACAGTCATTAAGTGTTTAATATGTGAGTAAATGCTCAACCTCTCTGTCCAATTGTCTTTCACATCCAAACCTGTATAATTAACCCAAACTAATCCAAGAGAACTCCAAGTCTTTCCCTAATCCAGGTGAAAATGTAAAAGATCTATTGTTAGGGCAAGGGGAAAGCCAGGCTCTTTGAATAAGGGCATTATTAGGTTATTATAAGTAATTTTTTAAATGCTTATGTGAGATTTTTTTTCAACTGATTCTGCAAGTGGTAAATGAAATCAAACAATGAAAAGGAAGGAAGGGAAGAAGGACAGACCAATATGTGGTTATAAACAGGGTAGCCAAGGAATTTTTCTACCTTTGATATTTACTAGTATAGGTTTTATTTTTTTTTTAATACTTAACTTTGGCAAAATAATATTTTAGCACTTTTGCCAACAGGATCAAGGGTTAAAACAATACCTGTGAAGCAAACTTTTGAAGTCCTAAATTACAATTGCTCTGATAATGTGTCTGATAAGTATTTATTATACATGTAAAGGGCTTTGTAAAAAGTATGTCAGTATTTCATCAGCTTTACAATCTGAATCTTGAAGCAAATCTAAAATACATTTTTCCATTGATGAAAATGAAGAAAATGCGTCTTTCCAAGATGAAAAAGAAACTCAGACTAGCATAACATTAAATATTTCCTTTGGGTTATATAAAGTTTGATATCTTTAACACCAATTTTCTACCTTTCATTATAGTTTAGAAAATTCTTCAAATATGGCACCTTATTATAATTGGAATACAACTCCACTAAGAAAAAACAGATATAAAGGGAGGGCTGATACATATTTATTTCTAAATGTGTCATCCATGTCTGATCTAATTTGCGTAATTATAATTGGAATTAAGACATTTCCTTTTTATGAAGTTCTTTCTTTTGATTTTTAATATTTTCAGATAATTACCCTGTCTACGCTAGATAAAAGGCCACGGGGGGAGGCACCTGGGTGACTCAGTCTGTTGAGCGTCTGACTTTGGCTCAGGTCATGAGCTCTCTGTTCCTGAGTTTGAGCCCCGTGTCAGGCTCTGTGCTGACAGCTCAGGGCCTGGAGCCTGAGAATCTACATCTCCCTCTTTCTCTGCCCCTCCCCCACTTGCGCGCGCGCGCACTCTCTCTCTCTCTCTAAAATAAATACACATTAAAAAAAAAAAGGCAAATGGGGAAAGGTAGCTACCTACTTACACCTCATTCATGATTACCACACACCCGAAATTAATGGAGGCAGTGTAATTCCACCTCTTCCACAGTAGGCAGAGATTTAAAAACATTCATGGTTCCAAAGAAGAAATACCAATAATACCCTCTTTGCTGTGCCGTCTTCCAGTTTCACCCCCAAAATAAATGATAATTCACCATTCCTTCAAATAAAGGTACTTTCTGTCTGAAGGAAGGGCTCAATTTGCTACTAGAACAAAAATACTGCCAAGTTTAATAGGTTCCTGGCTTTAAGGTCCAAATGAAAGAGAAATGAATCTACAGACATTTCTATATATAAAGTAGTCATCTATATAACTTTATGTTATGTTTACTCAAACTAGAGTTCATAAAATATCACAAACTTTACATTAAAACTTCATTAAGCAATTCTATGAAACAAAACTAATGTCCTTCAAATACAGCTTGAAAATAGCAAAGTCACCTCTACTTGCGCTGCAAAATGTGCCTTCTCCTGGTCTTTTCGCTCCATGCACCGCTTCGCTTCCTCTAACTCAGATGCCATTGCACTGAAGTTCAGCTGCACCCTCAAATCTGACATCTGCTTCTCCAGATTCTCTTTTTCCCGCTCAACCCCTTAAAAGAGAAAATGTAAAGCTTGATGATCGTTCTTCATTCACGGGAGAATGTACTTTCAAATGGTACAAAGCCTTGACGTTCGAAAATTCCAGCTAACACAATCCACCTATTAACACTGTCACTCTACAGACTGTTCAGAATTTGCGAGTCTATTGTTTCAAGTCTCACTCAGTTTTCTAAAATGTATATGTTGATGTGTTATCCAGTATTATTCCATTGTGATACTAAAACTTGAGTTGGTATCAGGTTTCTAGTAGAACTGAGTTCAGGAAAATCCTATATATTTTTTTCTTTAACTTTCTTTACATCCCTACCTCTAAACTATAATACAGAAATACTGAAAGAATTTTCAGCTAAGTTCTACATCAGCTGAAGGTTACTGAAGTTGACACACAAAATGATGATTTCTTGCAAAATAAACAAATGATACTGTTAAATCTCTGATTGTGTAGGACCACTAACTAATTTACTAATTCTGGAGACTACTACCTGAAATTATCATCACTGAACAATATAAACAGACTTAGCATTTAATTCAGCACACTTGGTCTAGGACACACAAGACACTGTCGTACCATCTTCTTCAAAGATAAATACCATAAAAACCCTTTCACAATGAACTTACACTCCACAAATAGAAATAAAACATATAAATAAAGTACTTCCTGGAGTCTTAAGATACCAAAAATTAGAACATCTACTACCAATTTAAAACTACTGTTTTTCCAGTAGTTTCCTTTCTGGGAAAGGGAAAGGGAAGGAAACATTAGCAAATTCAATTTATACATCATTCACAAGATACATCTGAACTGAGAGATATCAATCACACTGTTCAAAATTTCACATCTTGGATGAATGTGGATACATGAATGGAAAATGTATAGGAATTTTTAATAGCATAAAAGTAATAACAGATACTATACAGATTTTACAGATACAGTTATCATACAGAAAGAAATACAGTAAAACCCTGGAATGTGAGTAACTTGTTCTGAGAGTGTTCTGCAAGATGAGCAAACATTTCTAATAAATTTTATCTCGATAAAAAATACTAGTAGTATGTGACGTCAAACATCACATGATCACAATGGAGTCAATGGTTCTCTCTCGCTCGCTGGCTCGCTCACTTGCTCACTGCAGGATTGTGGGTGATCTTCTCCCATGCTTGGATGCTCAGTATCAGGCCACAGTGTTTGGCAGAAATGAGTGATTTTTCAGAACATTGGAAGGTGCCCACAACTGGCACTAGTTTTTTGTCATTTCAAAGTCCCTATGGACAGGCCTTTGCTTTTCCACATAAGAGTAAGCTTAAGAACGCTTTGCTTCATTCTAGGTCATTGGATAGGTTCCTTGTTAAAAGTGCACAAAAAGAAAAAGATTCCATTGAGCCAATAGATAGCAGTGATTCCATTAGTGATAGGGAAAGCTGTCCTACACAGTAACCCTCCTCTCTGGTCTCCCTCACAAACCAGCCCCGAAGGTTTTCAAAGGTAAATGCAGGTTAAGTTATTTTTCTTTATATTCTGTATTTTCTGTGTTATTTTGTATTATATTACAGTATTTTAATCATTATTATATGAATATTTTTGGGTTGTGGAACAAATTATCTGAGTTTCCAATATTCCTTATGGGGAAATTCGCATTGATATACAAGTGCTTTGAATTACAAGCATGTTTCTGGAATGAATTATGCTCACAAACCAAGGTTTTACATAAAGTGATTAACTCAATCTTGTTGAAAAACTGGAGTAGGAAGAATTGGAAACTAAGTTGGACTTAAAGAATGAACACGGAATTTCACCAAGCAAGGGAGCTAGGGTGATAACTCAGGGAAAGGAAGCACCATAAAGCCCAGAGGTACGATAATGGATTTAATATTGAGGTAGCTGCAAACAGTACTTCCACATAGCTACCACCTATGAGCAAGGGAAGGGGGAGAGTCAGCAGGGTGTTTATACATTGCTAGGGAGCTTAGAAATTATCCCATAGACCAGGAGTTCACAAACATTTTCTGTACAGGGTCAAATAGTAAATATTTTAGCCTTATGATCTCTGTCACAACTACTCAACTCTGCCATTGTATTGCAAAAGTAACCTAGACAGTAAATAAATGAATGGGAATAGCTATATTCCAAGGAAGTTTATTTACAAAAGTCTGGATTTGCCCCTTGGGCCATACTTTGCCCACCCCTGCTCGGTTTCCAATGTGAAAATACGCAATATTTGTTTATGTGTAAATGTCTTTATCAATTTTATAAATATATATTTTAAATTTTATGTTTAGATATGTATATATGTATATGTGTGTATATATAACACATATCTCCAGAGTGTCTGTCTATATATAGACATGCATTTCAGGATATATGTTACTGTATATAGATAAAGTAACAGGAATATATAGTATATAAAATATAGAGATATTAATATATATGAATACACGTGTAAATACATATACATAATATATATTTTATATTTTTTTAGTTTATTTATTATTTTGAGAGAGCAAGTGCAAAGCAAGCAGGAAAGGTGCAGAGAGAGAGAATCCCAAGAAGTCTCTGCACTGCATGGGTCCAATGTGGGGCTCAACCTCATAAACTGTGAGACCATGACCTGTGTCAAAATCAAGAGTCAGATGCTCATCCAACAGAGCCACCCAGGCACTACCGTAATACATATTTCATGAAACATATATATTTAATGTGAGACCTAATAATTTGATAAATTTCATAATCTAGACATATAAATTGGTATGGATATGTATAACTAGGCACACATACATACATAATGAAACATTTAGCAAAATTAAAATACTTAAAACATAAGGTATAAAATATAAATAGTGCTACAAACAGTCTCCTCCCAAACCCAGAAGACTGTCTCATATGCTACACTTTGAAAACACTTGCTACAGACATAATGGGTCACTACAGGAGAGCAGTTTTACAAACTCAAGTTTGGGGAGAAAAAGATTTGGGTCTGTTACTTCCCACCAATATGACCTTAGGCAAGGTACTCAATCTCTGTCTTCTTCATTCTTTTTTTTTTTTTTTTTAATCATTAAAACGGAAAAAAGACTAGTACCCTTCTCATAGAGGAGACAATGTACAATGGGTAGGAAAGTGCCTTGTACGCAGTAAACGGTCAATAACTTAGGACAAGAGGTTTTCAGCAAGAGTAACATGAGTGGTTTGTGGCCTAGAAAGCATCCCTTTAGTAGCAGAAGTATAGAAGACAGGTTACAGAGAACTAGAGCAAGTTATTAAGAGGGTAATACAAATGAGACGAAGCATGCCAAAACTGGGGTAGTGGGAATAAAGAACAAGATGGGCCAAATTCAAGAAATATCAGTATCTATAAATAGGGACAAAGAAGATGGAGAAGAGAAGGAATAATTTGGATGTTCTTTGTATTTTAGCCTTGGCTATCTGGATAAAAGACAATGAGTGATTTCTTATGCAGAATTTTTTAAAGTAATATAAGAATTCTATAAAGATGAAAAGTCTAGAACTGTTAAGAGAAGGTGAAGAAGTCTATTATACTGATGAGAGAACTTACAGATTTTTTTAAAACCTGATAAACAGTTAAGAAAATGGGAGATTCTTTTACTCCTCAAAGACTTATACCAAAAATAACTATATTTTTATAAGGCAAGGAAACATATAACATGTTCCACAGAGTCTTTTTCCAAACAAAATAAGAGTTCCTGTGTACATCCTTATGAAAATGTGATGAATAATCGAAAACCTTAGGAGTTTACTTTTAAAAATAAATTTTAAAATATTTGATGTCAAAATATATTTCAATTATAACATCACATGAAACTTAAGGGAACTTAACGGCATGCAATTATGTTAGGATAGGTATGTCAGAATTTGCCATCTAGTGAAGATTTTCTGGCAATGTGGAAATTCTAACTTAGGCAACATACTGAGTTATGTGTGGGGAATCTGGGCAAATATTTATCTTCCCTGAATTTGATAGTACACCAAATGCTTACAAGAGTTTCTCCAATAATATGGACATTTGAGTAGGAAGCCTCATTACTGAAATAATTTACAGCTGAACAATCTGGACTAGTCTATTAGAAACCATTATAAAATTTCAATATTACCATTTCTGTTACAAGTGAACTTCCAAAAAGAAATACATCCAGACTCATTAAATTCCACAACCTAAATCAACACCACCACTAAAAAGGTATTCTAACGTTTCTCAAGCACAAAGTATTCCTAATCTACATAAGAAAAAGCCAGTCGTATGGTTCATGACCACTTCTACCAGATGATTAATTTTTGTCACTGTTATCTGGGTAACAAAAAAAGACAAAATCTTAATTTTAATTGTAAATATTTAAAATTGGAATAAAAGAAAGTGAAAACATAGGGGTATTTCCAATTTAAGTACAAGGACAAGTATACACACACACACACACACACACACACACACAGACACACACATATTTAGGCATGGAAATAAGAAGCTTGGAAGAAACTCCACTACCAGCTTTGCTGGTTCTTTCTGGCTGAAAGCCCCATGAGATAAGCAAGTCTGAAATGGGTTTAAAAATAAAGCAGAGGAGGGGCGCCTGGGTGGCTCAGTCGGTTGAGCGGCCAACTTTGGCTCAGGTCACGATCTCGCAGTCCGTGAGTTCGAGCCCCGCGTCGGGCTCTGTGCTGACAGCTCGGAGCCTGAAGCCTGTTTCGGATTCTGTGTCTCCCTCTCTCTGACCCTCCCCCATTCATACTCTGTCTCTCTCTGTCTCAAAAATAAATAAGCATTAAAAAAAAATTTTTTTTTAAATAAATAAATAAAGCAGAGGAGACATTAAATTGGATGCTAATATCAGCAACAAACAAGGGAAATTTAAAATTAAAAACATAATACCATTTACATTTACATCCAAAAAAAAAAAAAAAAAAGAAACACTTAAATGTAAGTCTAACAAAATCTGTATGAGGAAAACTAAAAAATTCTGATGAAAGAAATCATAGTTGAATGAAATATATGGAGAGGTATTTCATATTCATGGATAGGAAGACTCAATATTGCCAAATAGCAGTTCTTCCCAACATAATATATAGATTCAACATAATCCAAATTAATATCATCAAGTTATTTTGTAAATACCAACAAACTAATCCTAAAGATATATGGAGAGGCAAAAGATCCAGAGCAGCCAATACAATATTGAAGAACAAAGTTGGAAGACTAACACTATGCAACTTCAAGACTCACTATAAAGCTACAATAATCAAAACACTGTGGCAGTAGCAAAAAAAAAAAAAGTAGATCAATGGGACAGAATACAGAGCCCAGAAGCAGACCCACATGAAAACAGTCAACTGATCTTTGACAAAGAAGTAAAGTCAATACAATGCAGACAAGGTTGTTTCCAACAGAAAGTGCTGGAACAAATGGACATCCACATGCAAAAGAAAAAAAAAAAAAAAAGAAGGGATCTAGACACAGACTTTACTCCTTTTTTTTTTTTTTTTTTTTTTTTTTAATTTTTTTTTTTTCAACGTTTTTATTCATTTTTTGGGGGACAGAGAGAGACAGAGCATGAACGGGGGAGGGGCAGAGAGAGAGGGAGACACAGAATCGGAAACAGGCTCCAGGCTCTGAGCCATCAGCCCAGAGCCTGACGCGGGGCTCGAACTCACGGACCGCGAGATCGTGACCTGGCTGAAGTCGGACGCTTAACCGACTGCGCCACCCAGGCGCCCCTGGAGACTTTACTCCTTTTACAGGAATTCAAAACTGATCGCAGATCCAAACATAAAACACAAAATTATAAAACCTTTAGAAGATAGGAGAAATTATGGATGACCTTGAGTTTGACGAGGACTTTTCAGAGACAAGAGCAGGGTCATCCTCCATGAAAGAAATAACTAATAAGCTGGACTACATTAAAATTAAACTTTTCAGTTCTGCAAAAGACACTGTCAAAAGAATGAAAAAACTGAGAAATTGTTCACAAAGACACGGTGGTAAAGGACCGTTATATAAAATAATCAAGAGCGAGGGCTCTTAAAATTCAACAAGAAGACAAACAACCACCTAAAAACTGGGCCAAAGACCTTAACAAAAGTCTCATCAAGGAAGATATAGAGGTGGAAAATATGAGTAATAAAAGATGCTTCACATCATATGTTATCAGGAAAATACAATTAAAACAAGCTACCATTACAAACCTATGAGAAGAGCCAAAATCCAGAACACGGACAACTGCAAAAACTGACAAGAATGTGGAAGAACAGGAACTCTCATTCATTACCAGTGGAAATGAAGAAATGATACGGCCACTTTGGAACACAGTTGAGATGATTTCTAAAAAGCTAAATACACTCTTACCATACAATCCAGCAATTATATTCTTTGGTATTTACCCAAAGTAGATGAAAACTATGTCTATACAAAAATCTATATAGAGATGTTTGGTTTACAGTGGCTTTATTCATAATTGCCACAACTTGGAAGCAACCAATGGCCTTCAGTAGGTGAACGGATAAACAAACTGTGGTACATTCAGACAATGCTTTAAAAAAAAGAAAAACAAAAACAAAAACAAAAGGTGAGAGAGAGTGCTACCAAGCCAAGAAAAGACATGGAGGAAAATTTGGGGTATATCACTAAATGAAAGAAGCCAATCTGAAAGGCTGTATGATTCAACTATATCAGATTCTGGAAAAGGCAAAACTATAGGGACAGTCAAAAGATCTGTGGTTGCCAGTGCTGGGGAGAGAAGGGGATGAATAGGTGGAGCACAAAGGATTTTTAAGACAATGACATTACTCTAGGATATAGTAATGGCACCTAAATGTCATTTATACTTTTGTCCAATCTCATAGAATACACAACACCAAGAGTGAATCCTAATGCAAGCTATAGACTTCAAGTGATAATTATGTGTCAAGGCAGGGGTATCAGTTATAACAAACATACTTCCATTGTGGGGGGGAAAGTTGATACGGGGTGGGGAGGGCAGGGAGGCTATGCATGTGTGGCAGCTGGGGGAACAGGGAAAATCTCTGTATCTTCTGCTTAATATTGCTATAAACATAAAACTAAAAAACACAGTCTGCTTTTGAAAACTAGATGCTAAATCATGATTAGCTTATTGAAAACCTGTAGATCAAGAAATAAGATGACAAGAGCGCAATGTAAGAAATGCAATTCTGAAAGTGGTAAGTATTTAAGGAAGATCAAAAACAACCCACACATTTGCAAATCACAATTGTACCTCTCCTAAACCTCCAGTCATCTCCTTGTTCATCTTGATGGTTTGATTGTTGCTTGGAAATCTGAGACACTTGATGCTGTAAACCCTTTCGATCACCTTCTGCTTTCAAAAGTTGTGTACGGAGCTCTTCTACCTAAACACGTATAGTCAAAAATGAAACTTGTATCAGTTTTCAGTGCAGGAAAAGAATAAATGAACTCACAAATTATTGTATATTATTTTTTATAGGGAAAAAAATTACTTCTCATGGGCTTCTGTCAGCACAAACGGAAGCCCAGTTAACCTCCTTGTTATGCCAAGCACAGTGGAACAGTCTCTCGCTCCTTTTCTTTATTTCTCCCATTACTTCCACAGAGAATGAATGTCTTTTTCCCCTTCTGTGTGTCTATCGGGACAAAGAATTTGACACACACACACACAAAAAAAAAAAAACCAAAAAACCCCCAAAAATCCCTTATTGTGAACTCAGTGCACTCCACCACTATTAACCGAAACCACCTACATAATCATTTTTATATTTTTTACTCCTTCTCTTTCATGTGAATATGGCCTATTGACTGGTAAACTCAAGTGAAAAGATCACAATTTAGCATATTATAATATCAAAGTACTGTTCAAAATAAGTGAGAAATAAATGCTGTTGAATAAACTATAAACTCATTGAGGTCAGGAACTATGTTATTCATCTGTATTTCTAAAGACTAGCAAATTGCCTAACGCATAGCAGGTATGTCTCCAGTGACCATTAAGCAAATTAGGAGTATCAAAAAGACTCAGTTTAAGTCAATGACAACCTGAATATGGTAATCTCTTACTTCAAAAGATGAGATCAGAAATCACAAGTCAGAGTACCAAAAAAAAAAAAAAAAAAAAATTAGAGTGTAAATGACTACAAATATAAACTAGAAAAAAAGAAAACCTGAACTCTGCCAACATTAATTCCATTGTAACACTGGCTGCAGAACAAAGTCAGTGAACATTTTTAAAGGTTTTGTAAATTAGATGTTATGATATATTTTTAGCATTAATTGTCAAAATGTAATACTCCTGAGCATCGAAGATGCCTGACATTTCTGCCTACCTAGCATACTATGTAGTGAGTTATGCAAGCCACACCTCAAAACAGAAAAAGGTACAACTGCAGTTTCTACCAAACACTGACAGGCGATTAGAAATACACATGCCCTTATCCAATGTAAGATGACTACTTCAAGTTATTGAACTTTAAATAGCAGAAGAACCAAACTCTCATTACAGGCTTATGGGCTACAAAATGCTATGCTTTAAAATTAAGCTTTATCTTTGGTTAAAAGGGGCAGGCAGCATCTTGAAAACCATAAATATAAGACAATAATGCAAAGTAACTTGAATATGCAAAGGTCTGTTTAATGTATTTTACTTCTTCCTTCACTCTCCCAATGCCTCCTTGAATAAAATTAAACTCCTGGGAAATTTTTATCTCATGCATCCAGTCTCATTTTTACACTGGTTATGCTCGGAGAGGTAAATCCTAAATTGGAGCAGCACTCACTATCACAGTGGGAACTTGGGCCAGTGCTTTGTACTAGGTTTCTCTGACTCTTCCTGAAAGGATTTCTTCTTTTGCTTATGCGTTTTAATATACATTCCTTAGGGGGCGGAAAAAAAAAACTTCTAGACCTAGGTGGGATCTTCTACCTTTCACAGAGACATTGAATAGAAAAGGCGACTCAATCCTAATTTAATTTTTATCTTTATTTTTTAAAGTTTATTTAAATGTTTATTTATCTTGAGAGAGTAAGCACGCATGCATGAGTGAAAAAGGGGCAGCGAGAAGGAGAGAGAGAATCTGAGCAGGCTCCTTGCTGTCAGCGCAGAGACGAAAACGGGGCTCGACATCACAAACAGTGAGAGCATGACCTGAGCCGAAATCAAGAGTCAGATGCGTAACCGACTGAACCACCAAGGGACCCCAGTCCTGATTTAATTTAAAAGCAGATTATTATAGCTTGCATAGATTTACCTGATGCAGAAGTGTTTCTCTGCTGCCTTCCGACTGATTCAATAACCTTCGAGATAGCTCCAATTCTTGTTCAAGCTAGAGTTTCAACAGAGGATAAAGAAAAATGTCCAGTGGGGCAGAAAATAACTAAATTATTATAGGTATAGTTTAAGAGTAGAAAAATGGAAAAGTTTTCAGAAGATATTTACAGCTAACAGGAGAAAACATCTTGCTATCAAAACACATTGATGCTTCCAAGAAAATAATGTTATTTGCATAACAACAAAGTGAACCAGACCAGACCTCAGGGGGTCTGAGTTCTAAGTCAGTTCCATATTAACTATGACCCTCTTTTCCTTAGGTCTCCTTTCTGTCATCTCTAAAATAAGGACTTTGTATTAGACAATCTCTGAGATTCTTTCCAGTTCTAAATCACTGTAATCTAAATTCCAAAACATTTTTTTTTCTTTAGTACATGTAATGTCATATGAACTGAATTAGAATAAAAACTTCGAGGACCCAATGACTAAAAGTTTATTTCATCTAAATGGTGATTTTGTGTATTCATAATATTCTAACGTTCCTAATATTTCCAATATTTGTAACATTCCTAAAACTTAAAAATATTTAATTTCAGAATAAGATACTTAAAATTTCCTTAATATAGTCATAAGATAAATATTCACAGAAAGTGTGCAAATACCTGCAAAGTCTGAATGTGCCTAGCTTCCTACAAGCTGAAAAATCTAAGAGGATGTGAAGGGGAGAGGAATGTGCCACCCCAAATTAGGCCTCTTTGGCATACAGATTTTTGGGGCTGAAGGCAATCAAGACCCAACAGACTCTGGAAAAGCTTTTACCTCTCCCTTAATTGCATTAAAGAATTTAGAGAGGGAGTCTGTACCAGCAAGAGAGCTATTCCCAGAGATAACTTTTTATACCTGAAAGACTTCTCTGTAAGACAAGGCAAACATTTGTTTACCAAACATTTGTTCTTCTCATCTTCCTATGAATTGTTTTCCTCTCCTTTGAAGCCCCAGACCTCTATCCCCTTTCCTTAGCTCAGCATGGCATATAAGCCTCAACTGCCTGTCTTTGAGGCTCTTATTTTTATGCAGCTTCTATACATACAAAATCAAATTTGTTTTTCTCCTGTTAACCTGTCTTATGTCAACTTAATTATTAAATTAGCCAAAGAACTGAGAAGAGTAAAATTACTTTTTCACACCTACAGACGGGACACATGTTTGTTAAAATTCCAGAGAATACATATGTTAGACATGTTTGCATTTTGTAACAGTAAGGCTGTTCTATGAAACCACAAATTTATATTAAGATGTTATTAAGTGCTTAGATTTGTGATAGTTATCCTAAATTATTATTTCACTTGACCAAACTACTTTCTATATATTAGTCCTTCAAATATGGTCCAGGTGGTAGGTATGGTTATCAAGGAGTAGCATAATGGGGCATTGTGTTTCTGTATCTTTGCTGTGGTGACAGCAACATGAATCTACACATGAGATACAACTGCACAGAACTACACACACAAATGAATGCACATAAAGCTGGTGAAATCTGCATAAATTCTATGCACTGTACCAAATCAGTTTCTTGGTTTTGATATGGAATGACAACTATGCAAAATGTTACCATTGAGGGAAACTGGGTGAAGGGCACATATTACCTCTCTGCACATTCTGTCTTGCAACACCTTATGAATCTGTAACTATTTCAAAATAATTTTTAAATCTGGTTATACAAGTTTTAAAAAAAATTATACATGTGGCCAATAAAATACCATATTCTATAAAAAAAAAAATAATAAGGTATGTATACAATCACAGAATCCACACAAAATACTATCTGACTTGTCTTCTTTTTTTGAAGAAATAAAGAGGGAAGGAATCACACTTCAGTCAAAATGGCTTCAGAATCTACCATGGCCCATACTGGTCACAACTACTGGATAATTCTGGCAGCCTCGACCCTCAAAGGGCAAGCACGATGCTAGCTCGCTTACCAGAAAGGCAGCATGGATGCATCATTTAACTTGACTATGTTGGTGAATAAAAATCAAGGAAGCAATGGTAGATTTTAAAAGTGATATGGAGTAAGAATATTACATCGGGGGCAAATTTTCATTTTATCATTGGGCTCACCCTTGAATCTATTCATTTGCAAACTGAGGAGAGTTATCTATCTTCTAAATTCCTTTCTAATTCTAATGCCCTAGGCTCTATAGGTTTGCAGACATGAATACATGTCAAAAGTCCTTAATATCTAATGAGAATAGAGGATTCTTCCTGTAGGTTGCGCCTACGCCTATCTTCTATGATGAAAATGAATATATTCAAAATACCCATCCTTTAAACAACAAGTCTTTTTCCTAACCCTTCAGCAAAGTCAAGCTCCTTGCATGTTCCAAGTTCGACTCGCCTCTAGAAAGGAAGTGGCCAGGTGAAAAGGTAGCAAATGACCTGTACGCGTTTCCCAGACCAAGCAACAGAGAATGGCAGAGCCATCAAACCAAGTGATTCCATATCAGAACATAAAGGCTTCACTGTGTCTTAACAAATGATCCCAGGGACAACTTTTAAGACACTCAACAAATATCACTGGCCCCAAACCGCGTTACTTTCTCAAAATCTTACTTGACTCTTCTCAGTTTCAGTCTGTCTTAGCTTATTTTTCATGGCTCCCTCATTTTCATCTGCTTTAGCTTCTTGTTTCTTCAGTGCCTAGAATGAAAGATAAAAAAAAAAAAAATGTGTATTAGTCCAAAATCCATAGAAAACCGAAAGACACTGTTAGGATCTGGAATTTACAGAAGACTATTACAGATCAGTGGAGTATGCTCATCAAACAGCCACCAAACACTGGCTGTTCTTGCAATTCTCTTGGGCTATTTGCTGTTCCCTCACATCTTGTCCACCCTCGTTGTTTACTTTCTTTGCACCTTCTGGAACTTCCCCACAGGCTTCTAAATCTCCCTCTCCAGGTTATGCAAAGCAGTTTGCCTCTCTACCAGTTCTCAATTTCGAAAACTTAAACTCATAACCACACCCAACACCCCTACATTCCCACCCCTGTAAAGATCTATCAGTTACCAGAATTAATTCCCCTTAAAGGGCAATGTGAGAAATTATTTTCATGCTTAGGCTAAGAAATATTTAATCTTCATTTCTTATAATTAGTATAAATATTAATACTTTTACTTGATGTGAAAGAAATAGAAATCAATAAGCTGAACTTTAATTAAACAAATTGTGTTTTATATAGTACATGGAATTATGCCTCATAAAAACATAATTCTTCTGAAAGTCAAATTTTTAAAAATCTAAATTTCCATATATGAGATAAATGAATAAAAGAACCTCTAATTCTTTTGGCTACCTAGGAATATGCAATAAAATTTCCTTTCCTCTTCACTTTCTACCTTCCACATCTGACCAGTTAACTTGTGATATCTCTTTTCCAAATAATATACCTTTCTATTATAGCTCTACTTGGTGTCCAAAATGTTAACACCCCCCTTTTTTATTTCTCCTTTTACTCTACAGATATAGAAGTCTTAGAAAATTTTAATCAGTGAGAACTTAAATACTATTGTTTTCAGTAGAGGAATAAAAGTGAGGTCTTAAGGAGAACCCAAAGCAAATTACTACTTTTCCACCACATCACCTAGAAATGTCATTAAGTTTGAACATTAGACCATCAGTCAGTAAACAAATAAACACATATGCAATATTCTAGCCCAGACTACTGAATCTATTTTCTACATTACATAGTTTACAATGAAACACAAAGAAAGAAAATCTAACTCCTAAGACCCCATACGTATATTTTAATGCACTTTAAAAGTCTGAAAACACAAATAACACTCAAAGATAAAGATTTATAAAACTAACTAAATCGAAAATACAAGATATTTCTTTAAACCTTAATAACAAACTTTAACTCATTTACTACCTTTTTAAGTGTATAAGGCAACACTAGATTTCCTTCCCATTGACTTAGATCAAGAAACTGAGAATTATATTAAAACTGACCCAGTAAAAGCAGTTATAAAAAGAGGAAAAAAAACACATGCCAATGAATTTCTATTATTATGTTATTTTGCTTTTTAAAGCTCATTTTTTCCTTAAAAGCAGTTTAGCTATAAAGCTATCAGGTACCCTGCTCCAGGATGCAGACTGTCTTTTACATGTTTAAGATTACAGCAACAACACTGAGCCTTAATAGTGGGTCCCTGGGGCACATTTAAATCTTTAATAACAACAATTTTTCTTCTTTTCCTTAAGTACACCTATTTCCATTAAAAAGACTAACATATTGAGTATTATATTACTGTAGTTCTTTGAAGGTAGATGATTCCGAATTCTCAGTTATTTATAAAATTGGGGGCGGGGGGGGGGGGGGAACAGCCTTTTCTTTTAAAAAGTAAGGGAAAGGAGAAAAGGAAAATGTTTGTAGACATCTCATCTGACCATAAAAGCTCCCACAACTTTGACAACAGGCATGTTTATCAAGAGGCTCTAAAAAATAACACACTCAAAAATAAAGAACAAATAGGGAATTAAAGGCCCTTTGTCTACTGTAAAGGGACCAGTCAGCTTGGGTAAGAATGAAGAAGCTGGAATGAAATAAAGGTCCTATGATAACTCCCACACAGGCCACTGAAATGTAATAAAAAAAAAAAAAAATGATGAACATAAATTATCCGGTCTCATCCTCATCATTCAGCAGTGCTACAAGTGCATGCCTTTGGTCACAAGGGCAAGAACATGTAGATGACTCACTGGTAAACCAACCAGACTATAGAAAAACAAGTCTGTGCTCATATCAAACAACAGGTCAGTAACATCACACCTGAAAAGGTACAAACTTCCAAGTCAGATTTCTCCTCCCAGTAACAAAGAATGAAGAAGTCAAGTCACTGAGAATTAGAAAATTGTTGCTTTTACTATATATTTTTAAAGACTTTTTTTTTTCCTTGGGGGGCGGGGAGAGTTAGGTTCACAGAAAAATTGAGAGGGAAACTGAGTTCCCATATACACCGGCGTCCTCATACAGGCATAACTTCCCCCATTATCAACTTCCTTCAACAAAGTAGTGCATCGTTACAACTAATGAACCTACAATGACACATTATAATCACCCGTAATTTACATTAGGGTTCATTTTTGGTGCCGTACACCCTATGGATTTAAACAAATATACAATGACATGTATCCATCATTACAGTGTTATAGTGTATTTTCACTGCCCTAAAAATCCTCTGTGCTCTACCTATTCATCCCTTACCTCCCAAATTCCAGCAACCACTGATCTCTTTACTGTCACCATGGTTTTTCTTTCCCAGAATGTCACATAGTTGGGATCATACAGTATGTAGTCTTTTCAGGCTGGCTTCTTTCACTTGATAATATGCCATTAAAGTGTCTCTATGTCTTTTCATTGCTTTATAGCTCATTTGACTATGTTTTTTATAATTAAATTCTTCATGTAGGTACAAAATAAAAGTCAGCAAATATTTTAAGCTTCACAATATAATGCTATTGTGAGCCAAATAAGACCACATGAACTATAAAGTTAAAAGTTGTTTATATTTATGTATATTAAAATTTTTAAATAGCTTTAAGAACATTTGCTATATTTCAAATCAAGAAAAAAAATTACTAAGTACTTAGTATGTATAGAATACTGTAATAAACTCATGTAACTCCTTTTTTTTTTTTTAAGATGGAGATCTGGTGTCTATTTCTAAAATTCTTGTTTGGAAACCTAAATCACAGCTCTAAAACCATCAAACATCAATAGAATAATATATATTTTGAAAAGGAATGTATATGCATAATGCAGCAGGATTTTATTGCTCAGAACTAGTACTACTCACTTAAATTAACAGAGCTTTTATTTCTGTCAAGTTCTGTGAATTTCTAAATTTTGTTTTTTCCTAAATCAAGTTAGAGATTCCTCCCACATGAGAACTAGCTCAAGTCATGGAAAATTTTAGCCTTTAAGTTCATCCAGTTGGGGATTATCTGTGCCAACAAAAACCAAGCAAAACAAAAAAAAATTAACTTTCTTTTTAAGGCAGAAAACAATGCATTCATATTCTAAATCCCTGAACCAATATCTAACTTAAAAATAGCCAGATAGATTTTACTTAAATTGTTCAAAGAAATTTATTTTTCAGCCATAACCAAGGAACAAAAGTTCTATACCAACATCTACCACTACAAAAAAGAAAAAAAAAAGAAGTTTAATAAGTTAAAGTAGAAATTACATGATAAAGTCCAAAGAGAATCCAACTGTAATCATTACTATTATAACACCATACAGATTTCCGGGATATCAAAGTAAGGGGGAAATTCTAAAAACTTGTGCCAGTTGAATTATGTGTATTTTCCAGATGGAAGTGGTAAGCACATAGTGCATGGAGTCACAAGATGCAACCATTCCTGTTTTTCAAAAGGCAGAGTAATATCAAGTATCATGTAGTTAAGTAAGATTTATCAGTAGTTAAGTACATTGGTATTATTTCTGATGGTAATTGTAATCCTTAATGACATTCTTTAAAGATACCTGAGGTTTTGAAACATAAAACTCAAAGCTTCTGTTTGAGAATGGCCTAGATGTCTTTTCTTCTTCTTCTTTTTTTTTTTTTTTGTCTTCTTATGCTAAGGTGTTTATTTTTTCAGGAATCCAAAGAACTTTTATAGAAATTATCGTGGGAGGACAGATAGACACTTATTGCTGACCTATAAAGGAAACTTACTGTTTCTACTATGTCCATATTTATGGAGTCTATGACTGGCTGGGGCACCCTGTGCCCACAAAGCCAACCAAGGTCATGGGTTCAATCACCATGAGAGCCAATTCCCTCTGCTCTGTTCCATGGTCATAGTCTTTACCCTAAATCTTAGCCAAAGGCCACATAGAAGAATAACTAGTCCAGAGATCCTGGATGAATCAGCAAGATCCACTACAATGACTATAAAAATAACTCTGAAGTAAAACCCCTACTGACTACTGTCAAGATTTCATTCTTTATATGTTATTAAATTTGCCAATATGCAAAACAAAATCTTAATCACTGCCTGCAAAGTTGGTATGCTGAAAAGACATACAAGTCTTTTGCCTTCTTTAATACAAAAGCAACAATGGTAATGAGTATTATTCCTTAAAATGCCATTGCTTTTACTGGAATGGAGTTTATTTTTATGCAATCTTTTACTTAATAAAAATCTTGCAAGTAAAGTTAAATGTGAGCCCAACAAGTGCACTTTCCAGGATTTCCTTCAAAATCCAAAAGCAAAAGCTCTTAGTGGAGGGTCTGTTTTTATCTGAGTAGTTTCCTCTCAAAAAAGAGACTCACAGTTTTATTAGAAATCCCAGAGCGATATGACACTTCATTTGACTTTCTAATTACAGGACCACTGAGTTAGAATTGTTGACAAACAGAAGATCACAGATAATTATAAAAATTTAATTTAAAATCTCTCAAGTTTTATTTGTATTTGAACAGAATGCCCTGTAAATATACAACATCTTTCACTGTTTACAGTTAGAGGATGTTATTTTATGCTTCTGGATTTTTTTTTTTTTTTTTTTTTTTACCATTTTCTAATCAAAATAAAACAGTACCAAGTCAATGAATAAGTCTATCTGTAGCAGAGTGGTCTCTGTTTACACAATATCACTATGCACTCAGTAGCTACCCAATAAATATTAATTGATAATGATGGAAAAGGGCTTTATAAACAGATGGTCTAGGATAGATTCACTGAAAATGTAGATAGAAACATTACACTCCTCAAGAAAAGCACAAAGTAGAAATTAAACAAGTCCTGCACTCAGAAAATCTCAGTCTATTGTCAGGCAGCTGTTCAGTCAACAAAAGCACAGATATTTTTCATCATCATGGCATTAGCGGCATTAAATGTCTATTTGCATATGGTGCTACAGAGGGACTCACACAGATCCATGCTAGCCTTATTTGTTACAGTTTATGATGACAATATTGGCAACAACAAATAAGTACACATAGCAAAATAAATGTAATTAAACAATATTTTAAGATGTAGTCATATATGGTACAAACATAAAATGCATCAGACTTAACTGCAACTCACAGCAGCAATAAGAGTATTTATTTATAATGCAAACCGCAACTATTTCCAAACAGAATGTGAGGTGCTTTACAAGAACATCTATACATATGCTTAAATAACAGGTGAAATAAAGAAAGGAGGGTGTCTGGGGGGCTCAGTAGACATCAGCTCAGGTCATGATCTCACAGTTTATGGGTTCAGCCATGAATCCAGCTCTGCGCTGACAGCTCAGGTTAGAGCCTACTTTGGATTCTGTGTCTCACCTATCCTTCTATGCCTCTCCTCCAGTTGTACTCTCTTTCTCTCTCTCAAAAATAAATTTTAAAAACTTAAAAAAGAAATGAGCCAGAGACCATAATGGCCATTTTGGAGAAAATAAGAAACGGCTCTTTAAGAACCTAGAGGGCAAATGATCAGGGAAAAAAAAAAAAAAAAGAAAGAAAAAAGAAAAAAAGAGGATCAAAAAAATCACAAGAGGGCTAACTTCAATGAGAGTAGAAATGAGGAAGCTACAAGCAAATTGATCAGTCCAGGAAAATATATGGAAGAATACACCTCGTTCAAGGACATGTGAATAATAAGAAAATATGTTATCTACATTGGAGGATTTGGAAGAAAGGTCACTGAAAACGGAGAGGTAAAAGGGGACAGAAAGCACATTATAAACATTTAATAATTAATAGTTTTAGGTAATATTTTCTTAATAAAGTAAAAGGCCTAAGAATAGATGACATAAGTCATTATACAGAAATGAGACTTTAAGAATTTCAGGACAATTTATATCTATACATCATCTCATAAAACTGCATCCTTCAAAGGAATCCAAAGGCCTTTGCTGGCATGTTAACAGTTGACATATTACTTCTCCTGTGATGTAGAAAATATTTCTACCCTATCAACTTTTGTGTTATCAACATTAAATAGTAGGCTTCTGAAATATATCATCAAATCTGCAATATTCTTTAATCTGACCAGCTATCACTATCAGTATTTCCCAATAAAAGAAAGGGAATATGGCTTGTGCAAGCTGGCTATAATATCCATGGGAAGTTTACTCTGTTAATAGAAATTCAACTATTTGAATTTCTTGTACTCACTCAGTACAAGGTTGAGTACAAGGTTGAAAGAGACAACATAAAAGATCTCTTCCAGCTTCTCTTCTGCAAGGAGTTTTGGGGGAAAAGATATTTTCCACAGAAAAGATGTTAAAAGTGTTTTAGTGTCATGTGAAATGATCAAAGCCTAATAAAACAGACTTATAGGTTAAATCAGCAGGGAGGGGTACAGGAGGCAAAGAGGTAAATCAAGAAAAAGAGTAAGGAAGAAAACTGGAGAACATGATATATCTTGGACTTGCACATTTCAAGCTGTGCCAAATAGTGTTCAACCAGCTTTGAAAGACAAATCCCATAATAGACCATCATTCTTTTCCATCTATTTCCTTTTTAACAGCATGGTAACATTACTGGTTCTTTCACAACCTTACAGAAAAGTGTTTACTTTATCCTTGCAAAAACATTAGTAATCCACAGGTAACAAACATAAAAGAGAGAAGAAAATAATTAACATGTCACAAAATGAGAGAGAACAATTTTGAAATCAAAACTATAGTGAGTCAGAATTTAAGTAAGAATTTCAGCCACAGATTGGTAAAGTGCTTATCATGTAGCAATAAGCAATGGGGCAGAATCACACTCATAAAAGAAATGCCTACAGTGATCTGAAAACACAAAGTCTCAGCAAAAATGCCACTTCTTCCACCCAAATTTTCCCAAAGGATCAAGAACAGGGAATTATTTCCCCTCTGAGCACTCTGAAGCCCATTTCAAAGCTTAAATAACACCCTCAGTGAATTAAATGTTAACATTTCTTTCTCAGCTAAAATGGGAGCCCTTAAAAGTGAAGACAGCATTGTAAGTACCATGAAATCCCTAGTCCCCAGCACAGTACCTGGTATATAGTAAGTACATGAAGGTATGTGCTGATGAATATTTTACTATATACAATTCTGACTACATAGTAGACAACATTTATTCATTCCTTTCTTTAAGAAACACTTTTTGGGGGCCTTATTCCATGTCAGCCACTGCTCTAGGAACTACAGATACAGCAATGATCAAAACTGTGCCTGCATTTTGCTCAGAGGACAGACAGATGATAGGTAATGAAAAGTGCTATCAAGAAAAAGTACAACAACATAAGGGGCTCAAGAGTGAGGAAAGGGTATTTTATCTAGGATAGTTAATAAGGCCTTGCTGAAGTAGGGCTCTGAATGACGTAAGGGTAAACAACGCAACTGCTTTCAGAGTTGAAAATTCCTGGCTATGGAAATGGAAAGTGCAAATGTCCAAGAGCAGGAGGGTGCCTGGCTGTGGAAAAGCAACAGTGTCGTTGGCCTACAGTGGACACGAAGAATGACAGAGAATTAGGGTGAGGGGGCATGTAGAAACCCTATCAGAGGGGTCTTGTAGGTTGAGGACTTCACACTTCATTCTGAGGATGATAAACAAACCATTGAAGGGTTCAGAGAGAATGACATGGCACTATCTGATTCTGGGGGAAAAGACTGTAAGAAGCTAAGAATGGAAACAAGGGGGCTTCTACACCAGCCCAAGCAGGAGAAAACAGAGACAAGAGGATAGATGAAAGTACACTAGTTGAGGAGATGAGCAGTTACCAATTCAGAATGTACTTTTTAAAATAGAATTTAAATTAGACAGAATTTAATGATGGACTGGATGCGAAAGATGAGAGAAATGGCAAAGGAAGGGACAGAAAAGAACCACATAAAAATTTTTAAATATAAAATTAAAATTGTTTTTGTTGTCAAGATGACTATCCATCTTTGTAAGAAGAAATCAATCATAGGAGCTACTTACTAGGACAAATCACACAAAAAGATGTAATTTAGCACCTTCTGCACAAGTTCCCAGGTAGGAGAGGAAAGAACAGGAAATGGAGCTCCAGCAACCCACATCTGCCCAAGTCTTTGTGGCTCTGAATCACAGCACTCCTCTAACAGGATTCCCATCCAAGACTGACAGTGGATAACAATGCTTCAGGATCTCAATCTCAGATAAAAATATGAAATCACATAACTTTTCCTCACTGCCATACAAGCCTCATCAAATGACTACATAATAAAGTTAGAGGTGTAAATACTGTTCTAACTTGGCCATAAGATGGACAAAGATATATTAGGAAACTCTAAGCAGATTCCCATTTCTTGGGCAATAAATAATGAATACCACAGCTTCAGTATTTACAAAAGAAAAAAGGGTCATGAGTACTCAATACAAATGTAAATTAACTAGGAATGCAATGAGTCATAATAGAGCTATAAAAAATGCTTTTCTGCCAGGTAAAGAAACACAAACAAACAAGATTACACAGAGGAAAGATCAAACAGCATTAGAACACCAGTGGAAAATGACTGTAACTAGGTTGGGTAGACAACAGATTGCAAAGGCAGTGATTATTAAGGAAATGAAAACAATAATTAGGAGAAAGTTTGGATCTATAGAAGATAAAAATTTAGAGAAAGTGCATCTTTGGCACATTTCTATATATATTAGATACATGAACCATGGAAAAGGGCACGAGAATACATGATTCCAGTGGAATAACTCTCATATCAAATTACAGTCTCTCATTGTTTTACTAGAAGTAAAAAGACTTTTTCCACATAGGGACGGAGAGAGAGAAAAACTGTAACCCTAAATGGGAAGCATGAAAGAAACTCCAACAAAAGGCATAGAAATGATAGTTTTAGTGGTAAATATAACAGATGTCTTAATATATAATACTCAATGCGTCATATTTTATTTTTCAACAGTAAAAAGCAACACTGTTTCAAATATAAATTTTCAAATAACAAAAGTTAAATAATTACATTATTTTTCAGTTGTACTGTCTGTGCCAAGTATACTTTCAGGGAGTCCTAATAGTAGAGATACATGTATTATAATCATTTTCCAAGAAAGTTTAGCAACTTTAACGAAGGATGCCTGCTTGGTCACAATTGATGGTTCAATACTGACGACTAGTGGTCAAAAACATGCAGTAATTTCCTATTTTTGAGTATCCTCCTAAGACTTTTATCATCTACATTTGAAACATTTAGTGTAAATTATGTGAAAAACCTATATTGAAAGAACTTTCAAAAGTTCTGAAAATTAAAAAGAAAAATAGTGTATCTCTTTTCTGTCCATTATTTGCTATGTTCCCAAATCAAAGCCAATCAGCCTCTGGTACTGACCCAAAATGGGAACAACTCCATGAAGAATCAGTTCATTCATATCCACACAACCAAATCAACACTGTTTCAGAAATCTGTAACTAATATTTTAAAGTCTTAATTTCAGAATTCATGTATCTGAGCAGTTCTAGTCTAATTTTTTTTCCAATTTTGTCGGTTTTACATTAAGAAACCAGTAACCTAGCTGTCCTAAGTTCTCAACACAATTTGAAAAACAGTAAACCACCATATCAACATACTCTAAAAAGTGAGAATTTAATTGTGATGGTCTGAATTCTTGAAGAATGTTTGTGAGAGTTCAGTTAAATCACTTAGACTATTATGTATTCAACTTCAAAGAAGTTAAAATCTGTTAGCATTTACTTTGTTCTCTGCAAAAATAAGAGCAGTGGGAAAATACAACTTAGACAAACCTGAAAAGAAAAAAAAATTTTTTAACCAAGTGTGCTACATATAGCTAAACGGTCACTCCTGTGTGAAAACAACGGTCATCCCTTCAACAAGTACTCACGGAATGACTGCTGTGGGAAACACACAGCACTACATGCCCCAGAAAACAGGCGTGATGGACAAAGTTCCTGCTAACAGAGTTCCCGTTATAGTGGTGGAGACATACCATAATATAAGTAAACAAATATACAACTACAGGCGGTTTTTAAGTGCTATGAAAAGCTCAAGTAATTTGATAAAAAAGAAAAAAAAAATGGGGCAGAAAAGAGCTTTTTTAGAAAAGGGAGGGGGGGAGGGAACAGAGCCTCCTGAAGAGGAGACAACGATGAAACCTCAAGGATGAGAAAAGAGAAGTTTGCTGAGGGTCAGAAGAAAAATGTTCTGATAAGACACTGAGAGGACATCACTATGCTTAGAGCACAGATTTCTTAGAATAATTTGTAGTTATAGATGTAATGGTTAAAATTTGAGAATAACCATCTAAAAAATAGAAATATAATCTACAGCTTTAGAGCCAGAAGTATTAGAATGAATATACAATACATTTCAATCCAGTACCAAACAAAAAAGAAGGGGGAGGAAGGGGGAGGAAAAGGAAAGGAAAGGAAAGGAAAGGAAAGGAAAGGAAAGGAAAGGAAAGGAAAGGAAAGAAATATGTTTAAAAAAACATAAAATGATTAAAAAAAATTTCCAGGGGCGCCTGGGTGGCGCAGTCGGTTAAGCGTCCGACTTCAGCCAGGTCACGATCTCGCGGTCCGTGAGTTCGAGCCCCGCGTCGGGCTCTGGGCCGATGGCTCGGAGCCTGGGGCCTGTTTCCGATTCTGTGTCTCCCTCTCTCTCTGCCCCTCCCCCGTTCATGCTCTGTCTCTCTCTGTCCCAAAAATAAATAAACGTTGAAAAAAAAAAAAATTAAAAAAAAAAAAAAATTTCCAAATGCATCAATTAATCATAAGTGTAAACTGACTAATCCAGCCATCAAAAACAAAAACAAAAAAAGAACAGCATATCAAAACATATGGTAATTTCTTGAATTTTCAGTATTAATTTTGAAAACCAGATCAATTAATGTTTTTAACTTGCAAGTCTAAAAAATGAAACAATTATCCTAAAAAATTAAACAAAAAAGTTTGAAAAAAGTAATAGAGTTAAAACAGAAGTGATGGAGTAATAAAGCTAGTCAAAATGAAACTAATAATCATATATCTAGCAAGACTAATAATGAAAAAGGAAAAAGGAATAACTAAATAACACTAAAGCAAAAGAGTAACAGCTTCAGAGAAAGATTTAAAAATAATAAATCAGAGCTATGATTGCTTTTTTTTTAAGTTTATTTATTTTGAGAGAGAGAAAGAGAGTCCATGTGGGAGCTGGGGACGGGCAGAGAGAGAGAGAGAGAGAGAGAGAGAGAGAGAGAGAGAAGGAGAGAAAGAGAGAAAGAGAGAATCTCCAGCAGGCTCCACAGTCAGTATACAGCTCAACTCAGTGCTCAAACTCATGACCTGAGCCAAAACGAAGGGTTAGACACTTAACCGACTGAGCCACCCAGGTGCCCCCTATGATTGCTTTTTAAAATTAATTTCAAAATACAGACAAAATGGATAACATATAAAATCATGAATTACCAAACTGACTTAACAAGTAAAAAGGCTATATAAACCAAGAAAGAAAGAAAGAGAAAGGAAGAAAGGGAAAGGAAGAAATAGAAAGAAAGGAAGTAACTGAAAACCTCAGGCAACCAAAAAAATAACAGGTACAAATGGTTTTATGGGTGAGTTTTAACAAACATTCAAGAAATAGACAAGCTCCCTCTTAAACAGAGCCAGGAAATAGAAAAAGAAGGAATCTACCAAATTCATTTTATGAGGTTAATGTAACCTTGCTTCCAAATCCAAGAAGACAAGTACAAAGAAAATTATAAGCCCTCAATCATAAACATAAAGATAAAAATCCTAAGAAAACGCTAGCAAATTAACTCAGCAATGTCTAAGAATCAACACATTTTGACCAAATAAACAAGTGCTAGGAGGGGTCAAAATTCATTGGTAACATTCACATTTCAATATCAAAAGAGAAATACAGCAAGCAGCAAGAGTATTTAATAAATTCCACAACACATTATGATTTTTAAGAAAGAAAGAAACAAACAAAAAACTTCTTGAAAACCTATGAATAGAAGGCAATGTTCTTAATCTGATAAAGGACAGCACTGAAAAAAAAAAAAAAAAACAGAAGCAAACAATATGAAACACTTTAACACTTTGGAAGCATTCCTATAAAAATAGGAACAAAGCAAAAATTCTTGCTATCTTTGTTTCTATTCAATATTGCACTTGAGTTTCTAGCCAGTGCAATAAAGCAATGACAAAAAAAAATGAATAATAAAGTTAGAGACTAAACTGCCTTTCATTTTACATATGATTATCTACACAAAATATAGTACATGATAGTAATACATGAAGGTTGCTAACAAATTAGAAAATAAGATCATTAAGCAAAAGCGTTGCATACAAAAGCCACATATAAAACCAACTGTGCTCCTACATATTCTAAATAACCAATCAGAGATGCAATAAAAGAAAATATTCCATTCACAATAGAAAGGAAAACCCTAAGATACCTGGGAATAACTCTAACAAAAATGTATAAGACCTTTCTATAAAATTATAAAACATTACTGAAGAACATTAGAAAATACCTCTCCAAATTAATCTATATATTCAGTGCAATTACAATCAAAATGCCAGCAGTATTTTTCATGGAACATGACAAGAGACGTTCATTATCATTTACCAAGATATAATGAAAGCTATAATAATGAAGACAAAATGCTATCAGTTCGGGGATAGACAAACAGATCAATACAAAAGCATATAGAACCAGACAGACACCATGGGGAACTAGATATATAACAGAAGTAGCATTTAAATCAGATGGGAAAGAACAAATTATTCAAAAATGATGTTAAGGCAACTCATTAGTCACATAAAAAACAACACAGATTCCTTCCTCCTGTCATTAAAAAAGTAAAATTCCTGAGGGAAAACACAAGCAATCCAGTATTTCCAAACGAGCAGTGATAAGCAAGCTATCTGTACGGGCACAAATGCAAACTGCCGACAAATATGTGAAAAGATGTTCAAGTTCACTAATAGGGAAATGCAAATAAACATAAAAATGAGTTAATGCTTTATCAGGAGCCTGGCAAATATTAAAGAGAATGGATAGAAAAGGGCCATTCTCAACCATTTCATGAACAGAAATGTAAAAGGTTGGAACCTTCTGAAAAAATAATCTTATAACCTCTATTATGATAAAAATCCAACCGTGGTAATAAAAGATTAAGTTTGAACCACATCAGCTAGTTCAAGGAATTTCCAGGAAGTATTGGTGGGAGGAAAAAGCAAAATGCAGAATGTACATATATATAATGTGATCCCATTTTATCAAGATAAAATATACAAAAAATCCTATACATGCAAAGGTGTAATATGGTCCACAGATGTCTGTCTAGGACAATTAAGAGCAATAATTAGGGAAAATATAAAGGGATCTCTTCCACATGTTTACACTGGTTCCTTTTTCTTAGTGAGTAGGATTAATGGTTGATAACGAGAGAACACATAAGAGATAGGGGAATGAGCCAAACAAATAAATAAAGCTACATTAAAAAGAGTGCATGAGCATTTATGATATGATCACGTCAGTTATACATTTATGAAATGTGGTTACTTTCCATATTTAATAACATATTTATACAAAATACTAATAAAATATTTAATAAATATGTTAATAAATGTTTAATATTTAATAAAAATAGTAATAGAAATAGTAATTAGTAATGACCTGAGACAAAAAAACCTCATGTGAAATATATCACTAGAAGCTGAATAGTGAGGAGAAACAAGCCATGTCTGTAAAAGGAGAAAAATAGTTGATGGGATCTGGGTTTATTGAATAAAAACCATGGCTTAAAATAAGGCTCAGATTTATCCCACACAAACAGCTCCACTCCATAAAGCATACACACTAGAGCAAGAATTTTTGAATTTCCCCCAGCTACACACATTTTCCTACAGAATAGTACACGTGTAGTTGTGCTTTTGTGATACTCAGTGCTCTCAGGCCCTTGGCAGTCTGAAGGCCCCAAATGTCACCCTTACTGTGTTATTCTCTGCTTACCACATCCCCACCCCTGGTCACCTGGGCCTGAAAAGGACTGCATTCTAGAACTCATGTCCCAGGGACTGGGAAAATACGGTACATCTTCCGAGCTTTCCATGGAACTGGTATTTTACATTCCCGTTTGCTTGTAAATTCTACTGGTCTTTCTCAAAGCCCAAGAAGGCTACTGGGATGGTCAAGGTCAGGATGATTTAACCGACATTTATATAAAAGGCATCTAATAACATTAATGGGGTAAGGGATGTGTGTACTAAGAAATAAACATGTGAAAATGTGGGGGCACAGACTATGGCAACATGAGAGGATAAAGTGCCATGCAAAAGTTATGCAATTCAGCCCTAGAAAGAGAAGTGAAGGGGAGTTCAAAATCAACCAGCCTTAGAAAGGCCCCTGTGGCTCCAAACCAGAGTAGGGGAGCCTTGAAAGGAAAGGGTTAATGAGGGGCACGTTAGAACATTTGCCTGACTAGGTTCTCCTCTGAATTGACACAGAAGTCTCAAGGGAGATGCTAAAGCTATTAAAAGGACATTAAGAAAACATTCTTGGCTTCCTTAGAAGCTTCTCCCTTAATGAGTCCAAACTAAATACATTTATAAACTGTACCCAAGGCTTTTCTTAGGTGAAGTATCCATATTACTCAGCATCTCTGGAGCCACAATGACATTTCTGGGAAGGAACAAACAGCTATTTCTTCATTAGGTTTTTCACAATTGGTACGAATGCCAAAAGATGAAGAAAAATATTGAAAAAAAAATCTATCAATCACTTTAATTTTTCTGTACATGACTTTAATGTTACTGATGAGGCTCACATAATCTGGTTTCCCATAGACAGACAGACTGAAAAACCACTGAGCTGGACTCCCATCTTACACTAACAATTCCCCACTAATCTTCACCATGTTCAATTAAGATTCCATCCTTTACCTTCCCCCACAGGCTTCTCCACAAAGCACCTTTAAACCTTGAGGCACCTGATTCCCCCAAGATCATCAGCAAGCATGGAATATTACTGGTGGGGTAAGTGGGAGAGCTAGCACTTTAATATTCTACGAAATGATCTGAGAAGCATTTACAAATATGCACCCAGCATTTGTCTCATGTATTTTGTTTTAAGTAATTCAAATGAAGATGGAGAAATAACAATCAATTTACAAGAAACAGCTAGAAAAAAAAAAAAAAAAAAAAAAAAAACAAGTCAGGAATTCCCAAGATGCCATAGCCAAGAGTTAGAAATTTTATCTAGGATCTTATGTTATTTTGGGGCCTGCAAAAAAGAAAAAGCTTTGACTTGAGCTTACTTCTAAAGACCTCATTTGTGACCCTACGCTCACCATGCCAACCCCACTCCACTATATTTAACTAATCAAAGTTAGCTTACTAAGAGTTTGTAATATGATAAACATTAAACAAATATTTTATTGTTTGCATACTGGTTTGACAAGGAAAGACCGAGGGTTATAGGCTGAACAATATTTGAATTTGATTAATAAAAGTTCAGAGTACTAGAATAACCATTCAAAATTTTAAAAAGATATATAAAAAGAATATTTACTGCACAATATGAAATATTCACCTCTCTAAAAAGGCCTCTACTGAGATCCCAAAACAACATAGTTTAAAATATGAAGTCTGAAGGCCAGTGAAGGTCCTTACCAAGTTAAGAAAAACTGACATTCATGTGACATCAGTAGCACATGAGTAGCTGACACTTAATAAAGGGAGTAGATTCCAGAGTGTCCACAGTTCACATGCTTAGACCAGGAGGGGGAAAAACACACATACACATTAAAAAGTGAACAATTCCTTCTTAAGACCTCTAAACAAGAAGAGGAGAATGCCGTTCTCAATCTATTTCCAATGATTAATACTGTGTTTTTCATTAAATGGGAATAGATAAAGTTCTAAGGACCTCATTAGATCACTAAAAAGAAGCAGGTTTTAACCAAAACTACATATTGCCTCGCTGTAATATGACATTATACCTAGAAATCTCTGACATCCTGGAATTTTTAATGAATACTCCTAATCTCTTAACAATTTTTAAATGTCATAATATTCACCAAGATTGAACTACACATTTTAAGGAGGCAGAAGAGCACAGTGGCTAAAATCAGGCCTCCTTACTCACCTATACTTTCATTTTCTCACCACAGCCAGAAACAAAATATATCAATTACTATGATCGTACAGTACAGGTATTTGCAAAAGTGTTTTTTAATATTGAACAAAAAGCAAAGTGTTTCCTCTCCTTAAACATGACCTTTCCAGAACAGCCTAAGCCACTTAACTTGGGAGTAGGAAAACGTATCAGCCTAAATTAATCCTTTCCAGCTTCCACTGCACTGTTTAATCCAAAACCACCTTTTAAAAGCATATAGGTCACCACTTAAAGTGACAAAATATGAAATTAAACATTTCTCATCAATAGTGATCCTCTATTGTATTGTCAGAGATGGAATTCCAAATCACAACTGAAGCTTTTAGTCAAATTGACAATTACAATGCAAATATTCAGGCTCTGGTTTCTCAAGAATAGGGGTGGGAAGCAATCTTCCTCTCCTTCTTTCTTTGTAATTTTGTGCATTCTGCAAAGAAAGAGGAAAATAAGTATAGAAAATTTCTCTAATTTTCTCTTGTAAAAAAGAACAATTGTCTCTTCAGTACTATTCTTAAGCTCACCAGATGCAATTTGCTTTGAGAACAAATGTGTAAAAATCAAGGTTTTAAAAAAAAGGCTACCCACATGCTGTATCTAATTATTCAACAAAGTATCCTCTTCAAAGTAATTACCAACTAACAAGGGTATGCCTCCTTTGGTGAAACGGAGAAAAACGGAACTTTAGAAAACAAAAGTAGATTTTTCTGTCAGCTTACATTATAATTTAAGGTTGCACTTTTTGCTCCTAATTGTCAACTGGCAGTGTCTCCTAATACTTAGGAAAAAATTTTAATCCATCAATTTATAAGGGTTAGTGATGTTCATGCACACATAAGTGCATTTGCAGAACATCATTTTTAGAGAAAACCATTTTGTAAAGAAGAAAGAAATCATTTTTTTAATTTTTAAGTTTTCTTGTTTTAATTTTTTATACTTTATGTATAGATCTAAGACACATTTAAAGGGAATTTCAACAAATTAATTTTCTACAATGATAGTAATAAAACATCACCAATGTAATACAGTGAGAATTCACAAATCTACACCAACATTAAGAGAAAAAGCAAAGCCCTTCCACACAGTAGGAATCCAATTCATAAATGTAGAAAAAATGATGCAATGTGCAAAAAAAAAAAAAAAAAAAATCACCATTTAGCATCACTTAGGAGTTTTAACTGTTTCAAGAGAGAATATTAATAAATGTTAACATCTGTGGGTAAAAATATGATAAGATACAAGCTATTTCCAAGTTTCTAAGAATCTCCCCATAAAATAAATAATTAAAAAGGTCTAATAGTAAAATTTACAGTGAAGAAACCTAGCAGATAACACCTCATCCAAATGTTCCATTTTTACTGGTAAAGGGACAAATGGACATTACATGCCTCCTAGTAAGATATCCTGGGAAAAGTGAAATACCAATACTCTGGATTTCCTGCCAAAAGTACATAACCTGAATTTAGTCATGAGGCAACATCAAAAAACCAAAAAGAAAGGCATTCTACAAAATAACTGGCCAGTACTCTGCAAAGTTGTCACGGTCATGACAAAAAAGAAAAATTGAAAAAACTGTTCCAGATCAAAGGAGACTAAAGAGACATGATGGTCACATGCCATATGTGACCCTGTACTGTACCCTGGACCAGAAAAGGATGTTAGTAGCAAAATTTGAATAAAAACTATAGGTTATTTAAAAAAAAAAAAAAAACAACTATAGATTATATCATAGTATTGATCCAAAATTTATTTCCTGTGATTATGGAAGAGAATGTACACACCTTATTATTTAGCTATGTAAGTATTTACATCGTGTCTGCAACCAGCTCAAAAAAATCGTATCTAATAAAAATAATTATTTTACATTATTATGATTATTATAACATACATACATATATAATGATAAAACAAGTAAAATGTGAATTTATTCAGGTAAAACGTGAATATTGGGAGAATCTAGGTAACGAGTATACAGAAGTCCTTTGTTGTAATTTTTTCAATGCCCTCATAAGTCTGAAATTTCAAAAGATACCTGAAAGGTAAGTGATCTCAATTTTGAAATGGTTTGACCATAGTCCAGTCTAGGGCTTGGCAAACTTTTATAAATGGACCAGACAGTCAATACTTCAGGCTTTGTGGGTCAGATAGTTTCTTTTACAACTCTTCAATGCTGCCACGGTGTTTTAAAATAAAAACAAAGAACAAAATAAACACCACCTTCCACAAATAGTAAGAATGGAACAGCTTGTTCCAATAAAACTTTATTTACAAAAATATGCAGTGGGCCACATTTGACCCATTGGCCATAGTTTGCTGACCCCTGGTCTAGTTCATGCCAAGGAAAATTTATCAGAATAATAATACTTTCAGTTAACATTTTGAATACATGCCAGACACTACATTAGGTAAAAACCTGATTAGGTAAAAACTATTATTGTTTCCACTTTCCACAGAGAAAATGAGCCCAGACAAACTAAGGAACTTGCTCAAGGTCACAAAGCTAGCAAGCAGCAGACTTTGGGTTTGAACCAGGTAGGGCTGTCTTCTTCACACTGAACTATGCAAACTATATGCTATATTTCTCATATGGAATGAAATATACTGCCACATGCAACAACCAAGGAACTCTAATCATTTTAACAGCAGCTAAGTAATTATCAAACTTAAGATTTACTCTCTGAGAAGGTATTTTTTTTTACAAACCTCCTGTAGCTGCAAAGAAATAAGTCCCAGTTGATCCTGCCGTCTTTCCACCAGCTCCCTTTCTGTGCGCATCTCTCTCTCTATTTCCTGAAGCCGTCGTTCCACCCGATCTGAAACCTTAACATCAACAGACAGAAACAGTGACATGATAGAGCTGGTAGGCAATAAAAGACAACATTGGAGAGATATTTCATGCCGCATACACTACTGCCTATATAGCATTTAAGAATAGCTTGTTTATAGTGCCTTTTAACGATGCTTATTATTAAGCAGATCACAAAAAAACTGACTGAAAGTTACAGAAGAAAACAATCATTAGTCTCCAAATAATCCAGACCTGGAACCCAATGAAGGACTTAAATCTTTCAAAGTATAATATAATAATCGGAAGATCAGAGTTAAAATAGACTAGAAAAGAGTGCCCTCTGGTGAATTAGAAGGAAAATGCCAAGTTTGCCAACAACTGCATTTATCACTCTATTAATGATAAACTGATCTATTTAGTTCTTTTTCATTTTAATTATCTATAAACATGACCTGCCTAGAAAGGTTTTGATGTCTATGAGCAGCAAATAATTAAAAGCGTTTTTCATGAGCTTGTCAATCTTTTCTACTGTGATCTACTGAAAATAAACCAGCTGTAAAAGATCAAAAACTAAAGTCAAACAGAAAAATGTTTAATTGGGACCCTCTAAAATAAACATGAAAAAATTTCTTTCTCTGATGCAAGATTTTCCTTGCTAAAAGTTGTACAAATTCAAACACATTTCATGTGTATCATTATACAGACCCCTAAATAAAATTTACCTATTTGACAATGTATATTTGGTGAAGCAGGATACAAGGGATAGAAAACATTTGGATTCATTTAAGAGAAGCAATAAATACAGCCTCATTATAAGAAATCTTTTGCCAACAATTCTATATAGCCAGGAGGGTCTTGGTCACAAGGAATCTTACTGGGACAATGGAAATGTTGTAAACTGGATTATGGTGATGGTTGCACAACTCAGTACATTTACTAAAAATCACTGAACTGTACCCATAAAGCAGATTAATTTTATGATAAATTATAGCTCAAATCAAGTTGGTTTTTAAAAAGACATTGGTCAATATAAGTTTAATCCGTCAATAAACACTGAACAAAAATATCCTACCAAAAAATTTAGCAGTTACTATTTACTAAGAATGATCATTCTTGGGTTTCCAATTTCTACTGCTTAAAAACAACTAAGATATTTACTGTGATATTCACAGTACTTTACTAAAAACTCAAAACATCCTTTAGCATTAAGCTTTTCATTTATCCTAGTAATCAACCTTGTCCCATTTAACAATTTACTACTGCATCTGAAATAAATGCAGTACCTACTGTAGCAGAAAACAATATTGGATAAATACTAAAAAAACAAAAGGTTAATTCATGCAATTTTTACAAAATTGAAATACCTTTATATTCACTATGAATGTAAAAAGCAACTAATAGCAACACTCATCAGAAATAATACAGAACCATCTCACACTTATTAGGATGGCTATCCAAAAAAACAGAACAACAAAATTAAAAAAAAAAAAAAAAAAAAAAAAACAGAAAATAACAGGTGTTGGAGAGAAACGGGAACCCTGGTACACTGTTAGTGGGAGTATAAAATTGTACAGATCCTATGGAAAACAGTAAGTTGCTTCCTTAAAAAATAAAAATAGAGTTACCAGTAGTTCTATTTCTAGATATACACTCAAAAGAATTGAAAGCAGGGTCTTAAAGAGTTATTTGTAGACCCATGTTCATAAGCAGCATTATTCACAATAGCCAAAAGATGGAAGCAACCCAAGTGTCCCCTGACAGATAAATAGATCGACCAAATGTGATTTACACAATACAATGGAATATTATTAAGTCTTAAAAAGGAATAAAATTCTTACACATGCTACAACATGGATAAACCTTGGAGACATTATGATAAGTGAAATAAGCCAGTCACAAATAGATAAATACTGTATCACTCCACTTATATGAGGTACCTGGAGTAGTGAAATTCATACAGACAGAAAGTAGAAAGGTGACGTCCAGGGACTAGAAAACGGGAGTTTGGGGGGTTGTCACTTAATGGGTATAGTTTGTTTTACAAGATAAAAAGAGTTCTAAAACAATGAATGTAGAGGGAGCCAAGATGGACGAACAGCATGGAAGTTTTTTGTGTCTCGCATCCATGAAATACACTCAGACCAACACTAAACCATCCTGCACACCTAGAAAAGTGATCTGAGGATTAACACAACAATATGCACAACCTGAACCACAGAAGTCAGAAGGTACGCAGTGCGGAGACGTGAACTTGAGAGAGAAGCCACAGAGGGCAGAGAGGTGCTTTTGAGTGTGGAGAGAGAACAGAGACGGTGGGGAGAATACAGGAAAAACACCCCCCACAAAAGCAGCTGGAGAGAAAGTGGAAAATTGGAAACAGCCACAGGGACTGAACTAAAAAGGGAGAAAAGAGAAAGGAGAGGGTTTAAATTCCATTAAGACTATAAACAGGGAGACCGCAGATCGTCTGCAACTCCGCAGCTCAATACGTGGCGGTGCTCTGGTTAACAGCAAATCCCCAGGAGAAGAGTGGGGTCCAGGAGGTTCTTGAGCCACACGGGGAGAAGCAGTTCCACTGCTGGAAGGACATTTGCTAGAGGCTGGGAGGCAACCTGGGCCGAGCAGACCCCAGAGAACAGCAACATCGCTGATCCTGGAACAAAGTCATTAAGGGTGAACACTAGTGCCAAATATGTGTTGTGATTTTCCATAATCCCTGAAATGCTGCTGCTACACTATCTAACGAACTTTTTCCGGGGCGGGGGGGCACCTGGCCGCAGTCTATGGGCTTCATCAGCAGCACGGTAATGCAAATTTTCCTGGGTGTGGCCAGCATTCAGCCATTGCTTGGTGAGACCCTCCGCAGAGGGGCAGAACGGGTCAAAGCTGCAGTCCCTCAGAAGTAAGGGGCCAGGGAAAATGGCCACATCTGAGACAAAACTCGGGAAAGAGGTACAACCTGGGGCTCAGTCATGGACAGTGTAAAAGCAGGGAGTGGATGAAAGCTGAAGACAAAGGACGGGTGAGAGATTGCTGATCAAGGAGAAGACAGTTCCAATACTTGAGACTGGGTAGGTGGGTGATGCCATTTTCACCACTCCCACACATGCACATATGCACCTACAAGTGCCACAACAATCCACCCCAGTAGGCTAGCAGCACCATCTACTGGAGAACTGAGCTGTTAAACTCAGCCCCGCCCAAATGAGCCAACCTCGCTCTTCAAGAACAGAAATCTCACCGCCTGCTTAGTTTATGGACTATAAAGCACTTCATAGTCTGACATCCAGGGTAAAACGAAGTAATTTCAGTCGTATTTCAGTATGTTAGCAGGTCCATCTATTCACTTTTTTTTTTTCATTTCTTTTCTCTTTCTTGAATACAGAAAGAGAAAGAATTCACTTTGATTTTCCATTTTTACTAAAAATATTTTTCTTTAATTTTGTTACTATATTTTTTACTTTTGTGTAAATTTGTCCAAATTCTAGTTTACGTCCATCATATCATTTTAGTCTACTTCAGCGTATTCATTTTTTCAAATTTTCAAATGATTTCCTTTTTTTTTCTTCTTTCCCCTTTTTTCTCTAATCTATCAAGCCACTTTCAACACCCAGACCAAAACACACCTAGGATCTAGCATCATTTATTCGATTCTTTTTGTGTGTTTTTAATTTTTTAATTTTAATATTGTTTTAACTTTAATTTTTTCTACCTCATTAATTCCTTTTCTCCCTTCAAAATGACAAAATGAAGGAATTCACGCCAAAAGAAACAGCAGGACAAAATGACAGCCAGGGACTTAACCAATGCAGATACAAGCAAGATGTCTGAACCAGAGTTTAGAATCACGACAATAAGAATAGTAGCTGGAGTAGAAAACAGATTAGAATCCCTTTCTGCAGAGATAAAAGAAGTAAAAACTGGTCACGATGAAGTAAAAAATGCTATAACTGAGCTGCAATCACAGATGGATGCAGCAGCAGCAAGGATGGACGAGGCAAAACAGAGAATCAGTGATATAGAGGACAAACTTATGGAGAATAATGAAGCAGAAACAAAGGGAGATAAAGGCAAAAGAGCACAATTTAAAAATTAGAGAAATCAGTGACTCATTAAAAAGGAACAACGTCAGAATCATAGGGGGGCAGAGAGAGAAATAGGGGTAGAAGGGTTATGTAAGCAAATCATGGCAGAAAACTTCCCTAATCTGCGGAAAAACACAGACATCAAAATCCAGGAAGCACAGAGGACCCCACTAGTTTCAACAAAAACCAACCATCAACAAGTCATATCATAATCAACTTCACAAAATACTCAGGAAAGGAGAGAATCATGAAAGCAGCAAGGGAAAAAAAGTCCTTAACCGACAAAGGAAGACAGATCATGCTTGTAGCAGACCTATCCACAAAAACATGGCAGGCCAGAAAGGAGTGGCAGGATATATTCAATGTACTGAATGAGAAAAATATGCAGCCAAGAATCTCTATCCAGCAAGGCTGTTAACTAAAATAGAAGGGAAGATAAAAAGTTTCCCAGACAAACAAAAATTAAAGGAGTTTGTGACCACTAAACCAGCCCTTCAAGAAATTCTAAGGGGGACTTTCTGAGGGGAGAAAAGATGAAAAAATAAATAAATAAATATTAATAAATACATACATACATACATACCAAAATCAACAAAGACTAGAAAGGACCAGAGAACACCACCAGAAACTCCAACTCTACAAGCATCATAATGGCAATAAATTCATATCTTTCTGTACTCACTCTCAACATCAATGGACTCAATGCTCCAATCGAAAGACACAGGGTAACAGAATATTTAAGAAAACAAGAGCCATCTATATGCTGTTTACAAGAGACCCACTTTAGACATACAGACACCTTCAGATTGAAAGTAAGGGGATGGAGAACCATCTATCATACTAATGGTCAACAAAAGAAAGCCGGAGTAGCCATACTTGTATCAGACAATCTAGACTTTAAAATAAAGACTGTAACAAGAGATGCAGAAGGGCATTATATCATAATCAAGGGGTCTATCCACCAAGGAGACCTAACAATTGTAAGCATTTATGCACCAGATGTGCAAGCACCCTTAATATATAACTCGATTAATCACAAACATAAAGAAACTCATTGATAGCAGACTTCAATAGCAGATAATAGTAGCAGACTTCAACACCCCGCTCACAGCAATGAACATATCATCTAGTCAAAAAATCAACAAGGAAACAATGGCTTTGAATGACACACTGGACCAGATGGACTTAACAGATATATTCAGAACATTTCATCCTAAAGCAGCAGAATATGCATTCTTCTCCAGTGCACATGGAACGTTCTCCAGAATAGACCACATACTGAGACACAAATCAGCCCTCAAGAAGTACAGAAAGATCGAGATCATACCACCCATATTTTCAGACCACAATGCTATGAAACTCAAAATCAACCACAAGAAAAAATTTGGAAAGGTAACATATCAGAGTTGATATGAATCAATTAAATTTATTACTAAGATCTGAAAAAGCCCTAAATCTGCTGTTATAAAAACAGCAAAATAATAAAATACAAATTAGAATGTCTTTTAATGTTAGCATTTAATGAAAGAAGGTAAAAGAAGCAAAAGCATTCTGTTTATGGGATTGTATTCTGGCTTTTCAGTATGTTGATTCCTCATATCCTGAACAATATCTGCTGGTTTAAAATCCATTTCAGTAAATACTTGTTATATATTCTGCTGCTGTAATCTATGCAATAACCATGTCATCCTAAATACAGTGTCGACAGATTTCTCAAAGTTCAATTAATGACCAACTCTTGCAGAAACAGCTGGATCCACATGAACATTTTTAATTTAAACAGTTACTGCCCTATAGAAAACTAAAATAAAATAGACTTTTTTACTCCATGAATAATCAAACTTAATAAATACACATATCACACTCAAATGGGTAGAATGGAGACAACTAATAAGCTGAAACTTCCCTGTGATATGAGGCCCATGCAATATTGATTATTACCAAAATTAAGTCTTAACAGAAAATATTTTTCATAATATTATGTTATAATCAATAACTATTCCCTTCCAATGGGAAGTATGAAAGAAAGAAACTAAACCAACAAAATTCTATGAGTCACAAAGGATTAACAAATCAGATCTTGGCATGTGTGATAGGAACCAATACTTTTTGCTTCTCAAAGAAAATTGTGTCCTGTAAACTTTTAAGATATATTTTAGTTACTGAGAAAATGCACGATAAGCAACTGTAACCTTAGAACAATGCACAATAAATGTGATTAACAATGGTTACCAACAGAACTGAAATTGGTGGAAGATAAGGGCAGGCATTCATTTTTTCTTTCTGTATTTGTACAGTATTTTAAAGTTTTCCATAGTGAACATGTCTCACTTTAGTAATTGTATTTTGAACTTAAATCTGGATGGGAAACAGCTGCAGATGTTGTGAAGTTTAACATTCAAATAACAAAACTGCATCTTCTCTGACAGCATGCTATCATGAATTCACAAATACAACACAATATGTCAAACAGTTATGAAGTGTAAATGTTGACTTCAATTGGAATAAGTGAGTCACAAAAATCTATATTAAGCCTTGTACAAATTAGAAGCAAACATCATGTGGCCTTCAGAAGACCTTCTAAAATTCAACATTATTGTTAAGTTTTGCATTAGCAAATTGTTTCTCAATCAGGACTACATACACCCACATGATGTATGAGATGCCCTCACTTAGGTGACACCCTTACTTTGAAAGGAAATTACAGAAAACACAAAACAAGCTGTAGCAACACAACTTGATGGGACAAACTGGCAGATGAACAATTCAACCAGCGCACAATTAAGTGTGTATAATTTTCCAGTTTAGACAATATAACAGGATATGCCCTGATGAGCTGGGCACACTGGACAGCTGGGTAAACTGGCGAATTATACACACCAATTACACCAATGAGCTGAGCGTTAGTGAAGTGTGACATCCAATTGTGCAATCATAGGTCTATCTGATGTGTAGTAAATCTTGATACATGGTAATAATGGTATGAAAGAAGTTGGACCTTTTTTAAGTTCAACTGTTAACTTTTAGCTCAGTAATTACACGTCAGATCCCCATTAATGCCCTTGACCATGTAGAGACTTCTTACTAGTTTTATTTACTATATGAAAGAAATAGAAATAAAGTGATAACTCTTCATTATGGGTTCTTTGTCAGTAGTGAAAGGTGAACCATTAACAAATGTGATGTGCAGTATGCAAATCAGTACTTTCAAACTCCAAACTCAAACTATCCCAAATAAACAATGTCCACAGCTTACTCAGAACTAAAAAATCTCAGCAGAACACTGAGGATTTCTGAGTTTGGAGCAAAGTCTTTGTTATAAGCATGCTCACAAGTTGTGCACCTATGTACCAAGCAAAAGGAGCTTCATACTACAGCTGCAAAATAACAAGTCCTGGCAAAAATAGCATTAGAAATATCAAGTATAATAAAAGAATCTGATACACATGAAAACATTCAGAGAGTTTCATTTCCATAAATGACAGATCAGATAATTTACACCAAACCTTCCACTAAAAGAAACTGAAAAACTAGAAATATTTTAAACAAAAATCAGTTTTAAGGCACTAGAAAGCTAAAAAAGAAGACATAGGAGACCAACATGAAAGAGAAGAAAGAAAGTAAGAGAGATTAGTCCATCTTTTTTCCCTGAAATACAGCCTGCTTCAGAAAAAGCAGTTGTGACACTGAGAAGCTAAATAGAGTTTTTAACCAATGTGTGGAGTTACGGGGGAAAAACTGGAGTTGGGTACCTTTCTAAGGAAGGAGATCCCTAGTTAAACTTCCCCCACTCCACACCCAGCCTTTAGGCTACAATCCTGAAGAGCTATCCACTAGCAATAAGGTGAACCAGAAACAGCTGAACCCCAGCACTGAAGTTTAACATTGAAACAGCTCAGCAAAAATAACAAGGAAATCCATGATTGCTATAGCTCTTAATCTATAACAAAAAGTAATTATGTCCTCTCATACGCAATAATTATCAAATTATTCATTCTTAAAGAAGAATGAAATGTATTTTCTGTCAAACAAAAGTAACTGATCAAAAATAAACAGTACACAAAAACAATTGTGATCGAAATCCAAGAAAAATGAGAAAGAATACAAAAAAACAGACCATTAGAAGATCTAGACAATGGATGGGGCACCTGGGTGGCTCAGTCAGTTGAGCCTCTGACTTCAGCTCAGGTCATAATCTCATAGCTTGTGAGTTCAAGCCCCACATTGGGCTCTGTGCTGACAGCTTGGAGACTGGAGACAGCTTCAAATTCTGTGTCTCCCTCTCTCTTTCTGCCCTTCCCTGCTTGTGCTGTCTCTGCCTCTCCCTCTCTCTCAAAAATAAATAAACATTAACAAAATTTAAAAAAAAAAGATCTTAACAATGGAGTTATGAAAGACAGATACATAGATTAAGGATTTTGGCAAAGAACTACAAAATTAAAAATGATGAAATGAAAATTCTAAGTGAAACATGATAAGCAGTGGGTGGATTAATAGAGTTGGTTAAGCTGAAGAGAAAGTAATTATATGAAAGTTCAGAAGAAAATATTCAAAATAAAGAATGAAAAAAATGAATAAAAATTTATAAAAATGAACCTAAGAAACAAAGGGAATAGGTACAAATCAAAAGAACACAACTAAGCTCACTATAGTAAAATTGCAGAAAACCAAAGAGTAAGAGGAAAAACTCAAAATCAAATTGGAGAAAAATATATATGACTATCAAAAAAGCACCAACAGGGGCGCCTGGGTAGCTCAATGGGTTAAGTGTCCGACTTCGGCTCAGGTCATGATCTCACGGTTTGTGAGTTCAAGCCCCGCATCGGGCTCTGTGCTGACAGCTCAGAGCCTGGAGCCTGCTTTGGGTTCTGTGTCTCCTCTCTCTGCCCCTCCCCAACTTTTGCTCTATGTCTCTGAAAAAAATAAATAAACGTAAAAAAAAAAATTAAAATTAAAAAAAAAAGCACCAAGACTCACAGCTGACTTGTCAACAGCAACAATGGAACTGAGAAATGATAAAATATCTTCAAAATACAGACAAGGGAAAAAAGAAAAAGGACTATTTCAAATTTTATATCCAGTGAAAATCTCTTTCAACAAAGAAAGTAAAGACATTTCAGACAAATACAGAGAGGGTCTGTCACCAAAGAACCCATTCCAAATGAAATTCTAAATTGGATTTTTTCAAGTATATATTCACTGTAAAGGAAATTTCAAATTATGTTCTTAGGGCAGAAAAGGAATCTCAAAATGCAAAAAGGAATGAGAAAGAAATGAAGACTGCTAAAGAGTAAATATTACTGTATAAAACATTAACAGTAATGTCTTATGTGGATCAATTATATAAAGAATGAAAATTACTGACAATAAGAACATGAAAGTGGAAACACAAGTTAAAGGAGTTAGGGTGTTCTTAGATCCTTGTATTTTCTGGAAAAAGCTTGAAGTGCTAGTTTATATTAAGATTTGATAAATTAAGAGTGCATGTTTTAATACCTATATTAGCCATGAAAATATAACAAAAGAAGGTACAATAGCCAAGATAGTAAATATGGAAAAAAAAATTTTTTTTTCAACGTTTATTTATTTTTGGGACAGAGAGAGACAGAGCATGAACGGGGGAGGGGCAGAGAGAGAGGGAGACACAGAATCGGAAACAGGCTCCAGGCTCCGAGCCATCAGCCCAGAGCCTGACGCGGGGCTCGAACTCACGGACCGCGAGATCGTGACCTGGCTGAAGTCGGACGCCCAACCGACTGCGCCACCCAGGCGCCCCTGGAAAAAATTTTTAAATGAAAACTTCGGGTGCCTGGCACAGTCAGTTAAATGTTTGACTTCAGCTCAGGTTATGATCTCACAGTTCATGGGTTCAAGCTCTGCACTGGCAGTGTGAAGCCTGCTTGGGATTCTCTTTCTCTCCCTTTCTCTCTGCTATTCCCTGACTCACGCTTTCTCTCTCTCAAAATAAAGTTTAAAAAAAAAATTTTTTAAAGAAAACTAGTAAATCCAAATGACACAAGAAAAAAATGTAAAAAAAGAAAAATACAGGTGAAACCAACTGAAAGGAAACATAATATGGTAGATTTATATAAATTAAGTGAATATTTACATAAATGTAATAGGGTAAATCCTCCAAATAAAAGACAAAGATTGTTAATTTTTTTAATATTAAGTGACACTCTATAGTGTCATAAAAATATCAAAGTCAAAGAGCAAATCTTAAAAATGATGTATAAGACATAAGACCTCTAGATTAAACACTATAAAATAGCAATGGAAGGATTTGCTATGTTCATCAACTGGAAAACTCACATTGCAAACGTTTCAATGCTAAGTTGACCTATAGACACAATGAAATCTAATCAAGATCCCAGGTTTTTAAAATTTCACATGCTGATTCTAAAATGTATGCAGAAATGCAGAGTAAAAATTACACAAGATAAACTTGAAGAACAAAGTAAAAAGACTAACTCTAAGAGAGAGGAGTCAACATGGCAGAGAAGTAGGGGGACCCGAATTTCCCTCATCCATCAGCACAGCAGTATTGAGGCCAGAAGACTTGGAATTCCAGGAATCCTGGTTACAGAGTGACAGAAACATCTCCAGGGGCCCACGTGACAACTTGTGAGGTCAAAGATGTGTGACTGCAAATTGGGAAAGATAAAATAGGTGGGGAGGCAAGGAGGGGAGGGATCCGTTTCTGTGGAGACAAAAGGAAGAGAAAGAGAGGCTGTGGAAGTGTAGGATTGTATTTGGACAAGAGAAAAACCATGGACCGGGGAACAGAAAAAAACAGAAAAAGAACCAATTTCTAACATGATCCAGGGTTGTGAGTCTTCCTCAACTGGCAGATTGAAGCCTGCCACCCTTTATGTGTGTCTAGGGGGAAGGCGGAGCCAGCCCCTGGCTGGGTAGTGAGCTCAGAGGCCAAGTAGGAGAGAGCAGTTCCTTCCCTTGAATGCTGTAGGAAGAAGGTATATAGCCATTCCAAGGACAAAAGACCCGGCAGGCACCTGCCAGCCAGAGGCCCTTTGTTGGCTGGCTGGGCAGAATGACACTACTCTGGAACCAGGGCAGAGCAGGATCCTTTAAGACATGGGGGTTTGAATCCCAGCAGAGCGCTGGGAGGCTCGGGAGACAGTGGAGCAGGACAAACTGGGTTCACGCCCACGCAACACTGTGAGGACACCCTGAACAGAGTGGTTTGAGACACCTGGTCTGGGGAGGAGAAACTAGGTTGTCATCGTTTTTCTCCCCATCACCAACAAGGTGAGGCTTCAGGGAACAGGACAGTGGCCTCCCAGTGGAGGCCGGACCCACCTACACCAAACCCCACCCCTCCCTGCCTAATAACTGTGTATTTACCAGAGCAGGATGGGCTCTGAGGAACCAGACAGCTTCTCCTCAAGACCAGTGCAGCCCCCGGTTCCAAGGCACCATCAGGTATCAGTTCTCCAGTTTTGCATTTTCTGATTTGATTCTTGGTCAATTCTTATTTTATATATACATTTTTTCTTCCTTTTCTTCCTCTCATTTCTTCCCTTCTCTGATTGTTGGTTTCTTTAAGCAGACATTTTTAATCTATTCTTTTTACATCTCTTTCATATCTCCTTCTTCTCTATTTTCCTGTCTCTCTTGGGATTAAGCCATATAATTTCTCTGATTTTCTGCCTGGTCACTTTTTTTTTTTTCTTTTCTTTTTCCCCACCCCTGTCATTTCTCTCTCTTTGTATGGGATAAGGCTTCTTCCACCACCCTCTCCTTTTTAAATTTTTTCCAGAGTTTCTTCAACGCACAAATCAAAGCACACCTGGTGGAAGGTCCAAACCACCACTACGAATAGGGAGATAAAGCAACCAGACTCACAAAAGAGAGCATGCAACACACTCCAAAAACACCTCCTGAAGGGCCAGTCCCAGGACAGTATATGACCTTTTTTGAATATAGTAGTGCTCACAGGTACAGGACACATAACAAGTTATTAAAACATATAAAGGACAGGAAACTAGGTAACATGACAAAACAAAAGAATTCTCCTCAAAAGAAATTCCAGGAAGAAATGACAGCTAGAGGTTGTTCAAAACAAATATAAACAATATATCTGATCAAGAATTTAGAAAAACAGTCATAAGAGTAATAGCTGGGCTTGCAAACAGCATAGAAGACAGCAGAGAATCCACTGCCGCAGAGATCAAGGAGATAAGATACAGTCACAATGAATTAAGAAATGTTGTAAATGAGGTGCAAATGAGATGCAAAATAAACTAGATGCAGTGACAGCAAGGATGGAGGAAACAGAGGGGACAATAAATGAAACAGAAGATAAAATACAGAAAATGATGAAGCTGACAAAAAGATAAGAAAATACTAGACCACAAGGGGAGAATTAGAAAATTAAGTGATTCAATGAAACGTAGTAATATCTGTATCATAGGAGTTCCAGAAGAAGAAGAGAAAGAGGCAGAAGGTTTACTTGAACAAATTATAGCTGAGAATTTCCCTAATCTGGGGAAGGAAGCAGACATCCAAATCCAGGAGGTACAGAGAACTGCCATCAGATTCAACAAGAAAAGGTCTTCACCACAGCCTATCACAGTGAAACTGGCAAAATACAAAGATAAAGAGAGAATTCTTGGGTGACTGGATGGCTCAGTCAGATAAGCATCCAACTTCAGCTCAGGTTATGATCTCGCAGTTCGTGAGTTTTAGCCCCGCATCGGGCTCTGTGCTGACAACTCAGAGCCTGGAATCTGCTACTATTCTGTGTCTCCCTTCTCTCTGTCCCTCACCTGCTCACACTCTGTCTCTCTCTCTTTCAAAAATATATAAACATTAAAAAAATAATAAAACAAAAGATAAAGAGAGAATTCTGAAAGCAGCGAGGGACAAATGGGCTTAACCTACAAAGGGGGTAGATACATAAGGATAGTAGCAGACCTGTCTACTGAAACTTGGCAGGCCAGAAAGCAGTGGCAGGAAACATTCCACATGCTGAATAGGAAAAATATGCAGCTAAGAATCCTTTATCCAGCAAGACTGTCATTCAGAATAGGAGAGATAAAGGCTTTCCCAGACAAACAAAAACTGAAAGAGTTCATGACCACTAAACCAGCCCAAGATATCCTAAGTGTGCCTCTGTGAGTGGAATGTTGCAAAGACTACAAAGGACCAGACATCACCACAAGCATGAAACCTATAGATAACACAGTGACACTAAATCCATATCTTTCAAAATCAGTCTGAATGTAAATGGACTAAATGCCCGAATCAAGACATAGGATATCAGAATGGATAAAAAAAAAAAAAAAAAAAAAAAAAAAAAACCCAAGATCCATCTATATGCTGTCTACAAGAGATTCATTTTAGACCTGAGGACACCTTCAGATTACAAGTGAGGGGATATAGAACCATCTATCATGCTACTGGAAGTCAAAAGAAAGCTGGAGTAGCCATACTTCTATCAGACAAACTAGATTTTAAACTAAAGGCTATAACGAGATGAAGATGGGCATTATATCATAAATATGGGGTCTATCCATCAAGAACTAACAACTGTAAATGTTTATGTCCCCCATATGAAAGCACCCAAATACATAAATCAAATAATCACAAAGCAATCTTATTGATAAGAATACAGTAATTGCAGGCGACTTTAATACTCTACTATAGCAATGGACAGATCATCTAGGAAGAAAATCAATAATGAAACAATGGCCTTGGACCACTGTCCAGATGGATTTGACAGATATATTCAGAACTTTTCATCCAAAAGCAGAATACACATTCTTCTCACTGGAAAAGAATGCACTGCACATGGAATATTCTCCAAGATAGATCACATATTGGATTACAAAACAGCCCCCAATAAATATAAAAGAATTGAGATCATATGATACACATTTTCAGAAACTTGAAATCAACCACAAGAAAAATCTGGAAAGCCTCGAAATGCATGAAGGTTAAAGAACATCCTACTAAAGAATGAATGGGCCAACCAGGCAATTAAAGAAGAAATTTAAAAATATATGGAAGCAAATGAAAATGAAAACACAACAGTCCAAACCCTTTGGGATGCAGCAAAGGCAGTCCTAAGAGGCAATTCAGGCCTATCTTCAAGTAACAAGAAAAATCCCAAATACAAAACCTAATCATACACCTAAAGGAACTAGAAAAAGAACAGCAAAAAAAAAACCTAAAAAACAAAAAACAAAAAAAAACAAAAAGAAAAAGACAAAAAAAAAAAAAAGCCAGAAGAAGAAAAATAATAAAGATTAGAGCAGAAATAAACAATTTAGAATTCAAAAACAAAAACAAAAACAAAAAACAAAAAAACAGAACAGATCAATAAATCTAAGAGCTGGTTTTTTGAAAGAATCAACAAAATTGATAAACCCTAGCCAGACGTCTCAAAAAGAAAAGAGAGAATGCCAATAGATAAAATCACAAATGAAAGAGAAGAGATCACAACCAACACCACAGAAATACAAACAATTATTAGAGAATACTACAAAAAATTATATGCCAACAAACTGGACAACTTGGATGAAATAGACAAATTCCTAGACACCCATATACTACCAAAACTCAAATGAGAAGAAATAAAAAATTTGAACAGACACATCACCAGCAAAGAAATTGAATCAGTTATCAAAAATCTCCCAACAAATAAGAGTTCTGGGCCAGATGGCTTCCCAGGGGAATTCTACCAGACATTTAAAACAGAGTTAAGACTTATCCTTCTCAAGCTGTTCCAAAAATAAACAAATAAATAAATAAATGGAAGAAAAGCTTCCAGACTCATTCTATGAAGCCAGCATTACCTTGATTCCCAAACTAGACAGAGACTCCACTAAAAAGGAGAATTATAGGCCCATATCCCTGATGAACATGGATGCAAAAATCCTCAACACGATAGTAGCAAATCGAATTCAACAGTATAAGAATTATTCACCAAGGTTGAGTGGGATTCATTCCTGGATTGCAGGGCTGGTTCCATATTCACAAATCAATGTGATACATCATATTAACAAAAGAAAGGATAAGAACCATATGATCCTGTCATAGATCCTGGCAATAGATGCAGAAAAAGCATTTGACAAAATACAGCATCCTTTCTTAATAAAAACTCAAGAAAGTGGGGATAGAAGGAAGATACCTTAACATCATAAAAGCCATATGTGAAAAGCCGACAGCTAATATCATCCTCAATGGGGAAAAACTGAGAGCTTTTCCCAAGATCAGGAACATGACAGGGATGTCTACTCTCCCCACTCTTGTTTAACATAGTGTTGGAAGTCCTAGCCTCAGCAATCAGACAACAAAATGAAATAGAAGGCATCCAAACTGGCAAAGAAGAAGTCAAACTTTCACTCTTCACAGATGACATGATACTCTACATGGAAAACTTGAAAGATTCCATCAAAAAGCTGCTAGAACTGATCCATGAATTTGGCAAAGTTGTAGGATACAAAATCAATGTACAGAAATCAATTGCATTTCTATACACCAATAATGAAGCAACAAAAAGAGGTATCAGGGAATCAATCCCATCTACAATTGCACCCAAAACCATAAAATACCTAGGAATAAACTTAACCAAAGATGTGAAAGATCTGTATGCTGAAAACTATGGAAAATTTATGAAGGAATTTGAAGACACAAAGAAATGGAAAAACATTCCATGCTCATGGATTGGAAGAATAAATATTGTTAAAATGTCAATACTACCCAAAGCAATCTACACATTCAATGCAATCCCAATCAAAATTGCACCAGCATTCTTCTCAGAGCAGAACAAACAATCCTAAAATTTGTATGGAACCACAAAAGACTACGAATAGCCAAAGTAATGTTGAAAAAGAAAACCAAAGTGGGAGGCATCACAATCCCAGACTTTAGCCTCTACTACAAAGCTGTAATCATCAAGACAGTATGGTACTGGCACAAAAACAGACACATAGACCAATGGAATAGAACCCAGAATTGGACCCACAAATGTGTGGCCAACTGATCTTTGAAAAAACAGGAAAGAGTATCTAATGGAAAAAAAGACAGTCTCTTTAGCAAACAGTACTGAAAGAACTGGACAGCAACATGCAGAAGAATGAACGTGCATCACTTTCTTACACCATACATTAAAATAAACTCAAAATGTATGAAAGACCTAAACATGAGACAGGAAACCATCAAAACCTTAGAGGAGAAAACAGGCAACCACCTTTTTGACCTCAGCCACAACAACTTCTTACTCAACACATCTCCGAAGGCAAGGGAAATAAAAGCAAAAATGAACTACTGGAACCTCATCAAGGTAAAAAGTTTCTGCAATGCAAAGGAAACAATCAACAAAACTAAGAGACAACTGACAGAATGGGAGAAGATATTTGCAAATGACATATCGGATAAAGGGTTAGTATCCAAAATCTATAAAGAACTTACAAACTCAACACCCGAAAAACAATCCAGTTTAGAAATGGGCAGAAGACATGAATAGACACTTTTCCAAAGAAGACATCCAAATGGCTGACACATGAAAAGATGCTCAACATTGTTCATCATCAGGAAATACAAATCAAAACTATATTGGGATAACACATAATACTGATCAGAGTGGCTAAAATTAACAACTCAGGATACAACGGATGTTGGCAAGGATGTGGAAAAATGGGAATCCAATTGCACTGTTGGAGGGAATGCAAACTGGTGCAGCCACGCTGGAAAACAGTGTAGAGGTCCCTTAATTAAAAATAGAATTATCCTACAACCCAGCAATGGCACTACTAGGAATTTATTCAAAGGGTGCACAAGTGCTGATTCATAGGGGTACATGAACCCCTATGTTTATAGCAATGGTTTCCACAATAGCCAAATAATGGAAAGAGTCCAAATGTCCATCAACTTACAGATAAAGAAGATATGGTTTATACATACAATGGTATACTTACTACTTGACAATGAGAAAGAATGAAATCTTGACATTTGCAACATGAATAGAACTGGAGGGTATTATGCTAAGTGAAATAAGTCAGACAAGGACAGATATCATATGTTTTCACTCACATATGGAACTTGAGAAACTTAGGAGACCATAGGGGAAGGGAAGGGAAAAAAATAGTTTCAAAGAGAGAGGGAGGCAAACCATAAGAGACTCTTAAATACAGAGAACAAACTGAGAGTTTATGGGAGGGGCAGGGAAGAGGGGGAAATGGGTGATTGGCATTGAGGAGGGCACTTGTTGGGATGGGCAGTGGGTATTGTATGTAAGCGATGAATCATGGGAATATACTCCCAAAGCCAAGAGCACACTGCATACGTTGTATGTTAGCTAACTTGACAATAAATTATATTTAATAAAAACAAACAAAAAAGACTAACTCTACTATAGCACAACTTATCATTAAGTAACAGTAATCAAGACCATGTGATATGGGCACTGGAATAGACGAATGAACCACAGGATCAAATACAGAAACAGAAGCCTGCAAATGTGAACATTTGGTGTATGACCAAGACAGGACTGTAAAGCAGTAACAAAGGGCTGATTCTTTCAATAAATGAAACTGCATCAATAGATATTCATATAAAATGTATGATCCCGGGGCGCCTGGGTGGCGCAGTCGGTTGGACGTCCGACTTCAGCCAGGTCGCGGTCTCGCGGTCCGTGAGTTCGAGCCCCGCGTCGGGCATCTGGGCTGATGGCTTGGAGCCTGGAGCCTGTTTCCGATTCTGTGTCTCCCTCTCTCTCTGCCCCTCCCCCGTTCATGCTCTGTCTCTCTCTGTCCCCAAAATAAATAAGCGTTGAAAAAAAAAATTAAAAAAAAAAAATAAAATGTATGATCCCTACTTCACACCTTGAACAACTTACCAATTCCAAGTACGTACTAAGTCTTTATGTAAAAGTTGAAACAATAAGCTTCTAGAACATTACATAAGAAAATATTTTCATGTTCTGAAGATAGGGAACAATTTCTTAAACAGATTAAAAAAAAAAAACAAACAAAAACTAACCACAAAAGAAAAGATAGAAAACTGAACTAGATTATTTTAACAGAAGACCCCATGAAGGGAGAGTTAATGAGAGGCTGAAGACTATTGGAGATAACACTGAAATACATATAACTGACATTGTGCTCTTATACAAAATATATAAAGACCTCCCACAAGTCAATAACAAAAATACAACGAAGCCAATAAAAAAAGCGGCACAAAAGAAGTGAACCAGTATTTCAAAAAAGAAATTGCCAATGACCACAAGAATGGAGTAGATTATTACTAGGCAATTCAGTAAGAAATTGGAAACTCTGGAAAAAACAAAATGTAAAAAATGCTCATCATCTAGTAATCATAAAAATGCAAATTAAAACCATGATGAGACACTATGCACACCTATCATAATGGCTATTATTTACAGACTAATAATACCAAATATTGGAAAGGATAAAAAGCAACATGAATTCTCCTACATTGCCAGTGGGAGTGTAAATTAACGTAACCACTTTGGAAACCTGTTTATCAGTATCTACTAAATTTGAAGGCACCTAGAAATTGCACTCCACATTACATACTAACAGAACTGCACATACATGTGCACTAAAATAATAAATAAGATTACTCATGGCAGCCTTCTTTGTAATAGCCCAAAATTTGAATTAATTCAAATATCCATCATAAAATGTTAAAATACATTGCGGTAAATCCATACAATGGAATGCCAAAGAGCAATAAAAATGAACAAACTACAAGTATATGATTAGCAAGATTAGCAAAAAACAGACATAAAAAACACACCCTGTATAATTCCATTTATATAAAATATTTAAAACAGGCAAAATTTACCAATGGTATTAAAAAGTCACAAGAGTGGTCATCTTTGAAAAAGAAGGAGAATTTAGTGACTGGGATGGAGAATGAGGAGGCTTCTTACACAGTGGTAATGTTCTATTTCTAGATCTGGGTGGTGGTTAAAATGGGCCTGTTCACCTTGTAATAATTCATTGAGTTTTACAATAATATATGTACTTTTCTGTAAGTAAATTATACCTCCAAATTTAGAAAATTAAAAATTAAAAAAAAAAAAAAAAAGATGAAGCTTCAGCAGGTTCCACTGTCAGGTGACGGGTTCCATTCTAGAATTATAGGAGAAGAGCCAGAAGATCATTTATTAAGCTACAGAGGATCTTGAAGCTACATTCTTAAAAGTGTGTGCATTCCACTCCTGTTTAGACAGTATGAAAATCAGACAATGGCATAGATTTCTTGCTGTGTAAACCACTGCAATTAACTAAGAAAGGCACCAATCTGTTAATATGAGAAAATACTTTTTTTTTTTTTTTTGAAGTGCAATAGTTAAGGTATTTTAGACTGGCACAATTTAAATCTTGGTAATGCCTGGAAAAATCTAAGACTTTATGTAAAAAAAGAAATATCCCATATTCTGATCACACATCAAATGCCATATCATCACGCACTAACTGTGAAGATCTTGTCTATTTCAACAGAAGATACACATAATATCTTCACCTCTCTGGGGTGCTTCGCAAAGAAATCAGCACCAAGAGCACAAGAAGAATGTACTTTTCATATGGCCAGATGTTTACTCAAATTTTTGAAACGGGCAAATTTCACTGCAAAAAGAGTAACTAAGTTGATCTCTTTGAAAACAGAGTATATCCGTCTCTTAGCATATGCAGGCAATAAATTCAAATTCTAAAATAAACTCAACATATCTGTGTAAGGATCTATAAACATAGTAAAAACTGCAGAAAAAAAATATCTGCTAATATACTTTCTGTTTGAATAAAACATGTTAAGGAAAAAAATTCTGCTACCATTCCTGGTCTTGAAAAAACAAAAGGTGCTATGGGATATGAATAAATACACATTGCTCCTTAAGTTGATAAGTTTTGAAGTTTAAGGACAATTTCTATTGATGTTTTTTTCTCCTAAAACAAACAACTGATGATGCAAAGAAACAGACACTGTATGTATTTCATTTTTCACTTCAATTCCACCAACAACAGTGGGTTGATTAAAAGAAACCCCTGAATGACGACTCTCAACAATCTGAGTTTGAGAAAATAAAACTCGAGAATTAGGAGTCTTTCCAGCAACCGATTACACACCTAAGTGAAATGAAAATACTTAATGAGGAGTGCTACAGAGTCCCTATCAAAAAATTCCGTATTTCTAAAACATCATTTAAGAAAAGCCATATAATCACTGGGTCAGTGAAATTTAAAATATCTTTTGAATATTCATAAGGAAACTAAAAATTAGACAAATAATAATTCAATCTCTAATATATTACCATTGTAAATATTTTAAACACACCAAATTCACGAACATTTTATAAGAAGTACAAGAACATAATTTAGATAAAATGGCATGTATCATCCAAAAAGTTAAGATCTACTAAACTTCAGCCCGATTACAACCAGGCCCACCACTCTAACATCTGTGTATGAAATTTGTTTTATAAACAAACAGTTCTCACCACTTCTTGCTTTTGGGCTTCATTAAGTTTTTCAGCTAATTCTTCCAAAGCCCTTTTTGTTTCAGCATCCGACCTAGGCAAAAAAAAAAAATATTTTAAGTTGGCTGTTTGAAAAAATATACACAAACAGTGAAATATACAACATGTTATTACATAATATTCTACTGCAGTGGTTCCTAAATCTTAGCAAACATATGAAATACCTGCAGGACTTATTAAGACAGACTGCTGAATCAGTAGATCTGCAATGGGATCCAAGAATGTGCATTTCTACAAATTCCATGTTGATGCTGATGGTGCTGATTTGGGAATTACACTTTGAGAACAAGCGCTACACTGGACCATTACCTTCAATAAACAAGTAGGCTGCAATATGTCTCATTTTAAATTAAGAAGAAAGGAAATGGGGGGAGGACTAAATGTGATCTCAAATCCTCTCTAGCAATCCGTAACCAAATTACATCAGTGTGTGCTGTACAAAGTCCGTCCTCATCAACTTACCTCCCTATTACCTTTTTTCCTAACAGATTAATAACATACATGATAAATAATGAAACAGCACTGAAAGAATTACAAATAAAACCAAAGCCTGTCCTCTCTCACACCTCCTTAACTCTGGTTCCACTCACCACTGGCACCCATGCTCAACCACTTCCATGCTTCATTCTTTTGCTGGTTAACGCCGCCATTTTCATCTCTAGACACTTTCAATTAACTCTCTGTTTTGAAATATTTAGTTCACTGATACCCCTCTCCAATTTCAGATACATTCATTACTATTTTTAGCTTTTCTACTGGTTACCTATGTAACTTACATAATATATTTATACCTCTTATGAACTATTCCATCATAAAGAATTGATGCTTTTGGTTATGTCCTATCATGTTTCCATTTTCATCAGCTTCATACCTACATTGTTAACAGTCTTGTGCTTTTGGTTTTTTCTAGAGTTCTTATTATCTTTTGGCCTTATATGGCCCTTATGTATCACATTATTAATATTTTTCTCTGACTTCTTACAGAATCACCTATTAAGAATCGACTCCATTCTTGTGGATTACATTCTTCTCAAAGGACACCTACTTCCTACTCTAATTGAGAGTGAATATTTCCTGGATTTGCTACATGGTTACCATTCTGGGGACTGCTTTCACCAAATCTCTGGATTAGTTTTATTATTTCTCATCACCTGTATCTTACTTTTTCTTGGTTACCATTTTACTTTACTTATGTGTTCTTAGGTAATTTACTCAGGAAGAAGTTATCCTAAAGGTAAATATTCTAAGTCTTTAAATCTCTGAAAACTTACTTGCACCTCTTTCTTGGCTTTGTGGTTCTTTGTACCACTGGACTTCCCACATCTCACTAGCTGTTCCTTCTCAAGCCACCTCTTTTGTGTATATGAGACTTCTAATACTGGAACTTTTTGGCACTAAGCCCTGTCTTTGATACTCTCCATAAAGCTGCTAGATATTACCCATTTTCAAATACCACTCCTGTATGCTCACCACTCTTAAATTTGTATCTCTAACAGAGACTTTTCCTTTAAGCTCCAGAGTAAACATCTAGCTGCGTATATTACATCTGGATGTCTCACAAATATCTCACACCTAACATATCCAAGGCCAAACTCTTAACCTCTAGACCTGGCATATCCCTACCAGTCTTCTGTATCTCAGGAAGTGGAATTACCATCTACCCAGCTACTCAAATCAGACATCTGGGAGTCACCCTTGGTTTATTCTCTTTACCCCCCATATCCAATCTACTGCCATATCCTGTTTCTTCAGTCTCCAAAAATCTGTCTTAAACATATCTGTGTCCATCTCCTCCTTGCCAGAATCATGGTCAAGCAATCATCTCTCACATGCTAATGCAACAGTTTCCTAACTTGCCCTTCTCAAATCAATTTTCCACATGGCATCCAAAGTGAGTTCTGAGTTAAACTTTATTAATGCTTTCTAAAAGCTTGCTTTCCAGTACATTCATTATTCATATACCTTTTGCAATAAATATCAAAAAAAATGAAAAATTAGTCATTAAATATCAATCTTTCTGAATCACAGAGAAACCTACATTTAACCTAGCTACCTCTTACCCAGTATTTTTATAAGCGTAAATTAAGAATTTGTGGTACAAGTAAAGCAGAATTGGATCCGGATATCTTCCTCATCTATTCACAAGAAAGTCAAGTCACCAATTTCACAAGAAACTTGACTTCTAGTTTGGCTTAAATAAAGTTTCTCTGCCTCACACATGCCTCTGGATCACACAAACTATTACCAGATGGTACCAGCTCATGGATCAGAAGATCCCCAGTCTACCACTGCACATCCAAATGACCACTGAAACCAATTAACGAAATCAAACCTGCAATTTCTCCTGGGTCTTCCAACAGGACAAATTCCTGACATTCATGTTCCTAGTGCTTAATTTGTACCCTTTCTTCAAATGTGTAAAAGCTACACAATAAAGCAATCCAAGAACAGACTATACTAGAATGTTGACACCATTTTGCTTGTTTTATCAACTTGTCAAAAATAAATACCTAGTTTTAAGTTAACTAACAAATACTGGTTTAAAAGAATGACAATACAACTCCATAATACAGCTCAAAATTCAGGAACTTAATTTCTTTATTTATACCCGCTATATATGAAAATGATTTGAACCACAGGGTGCTGTAAGCGGTAAAGAGCAGACACTCTGGGGCCGTAATGCCTATACCTGAATCCTGACTCTACGACATACCCCATTTGAACACCAACAAGCTGAGTTACTTCATCTCTCTACCCTTTTCCACATCCAAAAAATGGAAAAAATAATGATGATTACCTCATTAGGGTTGTTATAAGAATTAAATCTAAATCTGGCAAGAAGTAAGTGTTCCATAATATTAACTACTAATAGTAGTAATAGTAAGGTCTTTAATTCTTATTACTAAATTTCCTATGTTCCTCATTTAAAAGCAGGTAAGTTACACAGAGTACAGTTGATAATCACATATTTAACATTTATAGCTTTGACCCTTTTTGAGACAGCAACAAAAAACTGGTGTATGGAATGATTTTGTTAGATGGAATGGGAGTTAGCAAGTGAACTTGGTAAACAAACTTCATTTCAGCTTTGTTGTTCCCCCATCGCTGCTCTAGAGAAGAACTCTAGAGAGTCACTCTAGAGACTGACTCTAGAGAAGGATAAAGACTTTGGTTTCCTGTAAAAATATGGCCTCCAAAAGAAAGCCAACTGTCGCTGCTAATGATGAAAATGAAAAGACAGTGAGGAAATTTTAAATAAAGTGATATTTGCTGGGCAGTACATAAAACTGACAAAACTGCAGAGCTGGCAAATATAAACTCACTTTTGAAGATTTCAACTGAAAGCTAAAATACTGGATTCTACAATGGCTCATGTTGACAAATTCCAAACTATGCTTTTTTTTTTTTTTTTTTTTTTTAAGCTTCACTGTTGGTGATCTGGTCTCCATCTCTGTTTCTCTCTCTGTCTCTCTCCAACTATTTGCAAATCAACCTCTTTGCTAAGGTCTCACAATGTATCTCTCCATAATGGCAGTACTCCAGTGAAGTAAGTTAACATGTTTTTAAAAATATGAATTTAATTTGTCTAACACTGAGTCACAATACATTCTAAATTCAAAGGATTTTAAACTGTTCTATTAATAAATTTTAAAATACTGGTATAAAAACAGCACTGTTTTTGAATTCATGTAAACATATCAATTACAGAACTTATTATGTTCTTCTAATAACTTATGCCTCCAACAAAAACCATATTCTGCTTTTACCGGCTTCTTCTGGCAAATTCCCGATTGAAATCATCTCCAAGCCGAACTTGTTCACTGCTGAGGTCTCGGAGGGACTGATGAAAAGCATGAAACTAGTAAAAGCAAAACATAGGTATCCATTTAGGATTCTGTTTAATTCTTCCATGAAGAAGAAGAGCTTACTTTTTGCTGTAATGCCCAAATTTCATGTTAATAAAACAGAACAAAATAAATGTCTATTCTGAAACATTTTTCCAAAGAAAAGCAACTTTTAAAAAGTTATAACATTAACCATCACATCCTCTATAGTACACTAATTCCAGTCCTTTTAGATACCCCCTGCCCCCTCAAAAAAGAGGTCGGTAAACTTTTCCTGTAAAGGGTACAATAGTAAATATTTCAGGCTTTCAGGATATACTAACTCTGTCAAAATTAGTCAACACTGTCATTTTAGCACAGAAGTAGCCATAAACAAAGGAGCATGGGTGGCGGTATTACAAAAGAACCCTATTCAACTGGACCACATGCCATCATGTGCCAACCCATGCTGCAGAGAAACTCTTGCCCACATGCACCAGGAACCATGTACAAGAATGTTTGGAGCAGCACTTTTCATAATGAAAACGCTGAAAACAAACACAAAGTCCATTAAGAACGGAACATATATAAATTGTGATATGTTCTCCCAGTGGAGTATAACACAGCAATAAAAATGAAATGATCAAACCTAAGTACACATTAGTAAGGCTATAATGTCAAAAACATAACATCGATTGAAAAAAAGCAGAAGAAGATATAGAGTATTATTCTATTTATATAAAGTTTACACACAGGGAATACTAAACAAGATGTATGTATTATAATTTTTTTTTTTTTTTTTTTTTTTTTTTTTTAAGCAAGAGAATGGTTACTATAAAAGTCAGGATAGTTGATAGCCCTGGGGAAAGGGGAAGTGTAAAAGAGGCTTTAGGGGTATAATAATGCTTGGATTCTTGGCCTGGATGGTGGTTACATAGATTTTCATTTACATTATTGTACTTTTAATTGTAAATATGTATACCATATATGTATCTGTATACTATAATTTACAATAAAAAAATATTTAAGTTATAGAGATTTGCAGAAACAACAAATCAATCCATTTCAACAAATGTACATTGAGCAACTAATCAGTGCCAGCAACTGGGGTAGGAAGTAAGGGGTTCAGAATTTAACACGGGATATAGACATGCAAACAAATGACAAATGATGTGCAGAGCATTACGGAAAACACACTGTCTGGGCGCCTGAGTGGCTCAGTTGGTTAAGCATCCAACTCTTGATTTCAACTCAGGTCAAGATCTCACAGTATGTGAGTTTGAGCCTTGCATCAGGCTCTGCACCATCGGTGCTTGGGATTCTCTCTCTTCCCTGTCTCTCTCTCTGCCCCTACCCCACTTGCTCTCTCAAAATAAACAAACTTAATTTTTTTAATAAATAAGAAAGTACACTATCAGATGGAGCTAAAGGTCATCTTAAGAGACTTAAAATAAGGAAGAACAATTAAAAAGGAGTGGAGGTAATACAGTGGATGAAGAGCAGACCATTCACTTAGGTTTTGCAATGATTTTCCAGTTTTGCAAACCAGAATCCTAGGACTCATCCTTGACGCCTCCTTTACAATCATTCTCCCCCTCCCCAAATGGTCATCTGATCTTCAAGACCTTTCATTTTACCCACCAAATAGCTTTTAAGTCTACCCTACCTTCTCTCCAACTCCATTTATCCTAATCCAAGTAACCACCATCTCACACCCACAACACAGCAATATCCTCTTAACTGGATTGCCCACACTGATTTCATTTTCTACACTAGAGGTGGAATGATCTTTTCAAAATAATTGTTATCCCCTTACAAAGACTATGCATAGTCTTGGTCCTTCATACTTCTTCAGCCACATGGCCTTTAAGTTGCCCTAGGTGTTAGCTTCCTTCCTATCAAGGTATCTGTTCTACCCAAAATGACTCACTCAACTTTCAGATTTCAGCTCAGCCTTTCTTCAAGAAGCCTTCCCCGTCTGGAGCAAGTCCCTCTACCACACACTCCCATGACCCTATGCTTACTGTTCAGCATGCATCTCAGCTCACAATTATGGATCCATCTGTGTACTTATTTAATATCTAGCCCCTCCCCTTAGAGTACAAACTCCACAAAAACACAAGGTCTTTGCTTATCTCTATTCCCAAGCACAAGCACTGTCCCAGAACAATGGCACTAAATAAACAGAATGGAAAAGTAAATGAACAACGTTAGGATATTGTTCTCTGCTCTAGGCTTAATCATACAATACACGCTAGTAAGTTGCACCTACCAAAAAAAAACAAAACCCTGGGGCGCCTGGGTGGCGCAGTCGGTTAAGCGTCCGACTTCAGCCAGGTCACGATCTCGCGGTCTGGGAGTTCGAGCCCCGCGTCGGGCTCTGGGCTGATAGCTCAGAGCCTGGAGCCTGTTTCCGATTCTGTGTCTCCCTCTCTCTCTGCCCCTCCCCCGTTCATGCTCTGTCTCTCTCTGTCCCAAAAATAAATAAAAACGTTGGGAAAAAAAAAAATTTAAAAAAAAACAAAAAAAAACAAAAACAAAACCCACACGGTAAAGGAAAAGTTTCTACAAGGAGACATCTCATGCACTTGGTTCTGTTATCTCTATCTTAATCTGTAACAAGCAAAAGCTACAGGTGAGTATCCTGACAAGCTCTGAGGCTGCAATCCTGAAACCACCAAAACAAAAACCTCAAAGTCAGCAACATCCTCTAGCTTTTGTCTAATTAATTTAGCTACACAAAGCAACAAGAAACATTTTTTCGGCTCTTGTATGGAAGCTTAAAGAAGCAGAAAAAGATATATGCCCTTAGAATGAATACTTCCAAAATCTTTACTGAATACATGAAATACATGGAAAGAGTATGAAATTTCTTGCTTCTAATTAAGTAACTCTACCAATGATTCAACAATCAGAAAAATACCAATGAAAAAAATCAATAGGTTAACCACACAAGGACTAACTTGTTTACACTAAACCAAAATTAGCAAAATAGAAAGTACCTGACTTAGCAGGGCTTACCGAAGAATGAGCCACCTGAACAAGGAAATAAAACATTGTTCAAAACTAAACTCATTTTTAAATATTCTACAAAACATAATCCTCCAGAACAAAGTACAAAATAAATGATAATTAGTACATTGAAAATAAAATAGTTTACTTGGTTTAAAAAGAAAAAAAAAAAAAAAAGATAAAAGCAGATTACAGACTAGTACAAAGTACCTGGCCCATGTCGTCAGTCTCCCGAACAAATCGGACACCAGTTCTGGACCTAATTCGTTTACTCCCCTGCTGATCCCCATAGTCCTTGAGAGGTGAGGTAGGTGGAAAACGGTAGCTCTCTTTAGAGATGAAACAAAACGTAGAGAATAAAAACATGCAGGAGAAGAAACGTGTAAAATTTTGCTCAGAAAATATACATCAGTCATGGATATATACACACACCCTAACCCAGACTATTTCCCAAGTATCTTGCTAAGGCCACAAAGTGGCACTCATCTTGTTCTTAAAGCAGATAAAATGAGCAACAGAAATAACACAGAAATAGAAAATATCAAAAGTTCTAATTTGCTATACTTTTCAAAGAAGCAATATATTCTTTTAAAAATAATAAATTGGAAAATAAAAATAACTTCTCTCTCTAAAATATAACTTAATACAAATAAAACAGAATTTTTCCAACAAAGTAATCTAAAATCTGAACATAGTTTAAAAATCAATAAAAACTACATGAAAAAGATTAGCTGGTTGTGTCCAATTTTTAATCCTTATTATCATGATCAATAGCATTATTAACAATGCAAGTTGCTAATATTCACTTCTATCTAAATCACCTCTCTTCACTGCATACTTTTCTATTCATATGTGATCTCAGTGCTGTAGGAAAGTATTAAGTAGGATTAACTACAGGCAAACCAAGTGTTATCAGCTTTAATCTAGCCATTGAAATCTAGCTGCGCACCAAAGATAAAATTCACCTGTTTTTAACAAGTGTCATAGGATATTTCTTAATCAGACTTTGGAAAACTGTGAAGCTGGGACAAGACTTCTAATCGAGAAAGTATAACACACAGTAAATCCTATTTGTGTGTTGCTTTTGATTAGAAGCAGACAATTAAATCCAAGTTTTGTCAGGTAAGACCCTCTGTGGTCTACAGAGTCTGAGAACAAAAGTAATAGAGTAACAAAGTCTCACTGAACACACTTCAAATTAGGCACCATAAAATAACTGACAACTGCATCTTCTAAACATCATTTGTATGATTTTATGTATGGGTTCTATTTCTCCAAAGATTAAATGCATTCAATATGTACTTCAGGAATATCTGTAAAACAAAACAAAACAAAACAAAACAAAACGGGGGGGGGGGGGTTCAAAACATCTCTGAAGAGTTTACCTGTCACAGTGCCACCATCGAGGTCACTTGCACTCAGACTTGTAACAGAAATACTTCTCCCTCCTGAGTTTCTCAATAAACGCTGACTCCGCAATTGGCCTATTGATTGTTCCAAGCTTTCTTTTAACTAAATTAAAGAATATAGTGAAGGAAAATTTATTCTTTTTAAACAACTCCAAATACAAACAGACAAGAGATTTTTAAAGCTATTTCAGAAAAATCTGACTTTCCAAAGAGACTTTATATCTGAAAAAAATTTGAAGTAAGTTAGGAAATAGAAACATAGTAAACATAAATATTCTAGAGCCAATTCTAACATCTGGTTTTAAATAATATCTGTTGCTACCTATTCCATCTTTCTCTTAGCAGAATGTGAAAGAGATGTCTCCAGATAAAATGTTTAATGTATGTGCCACCCATGCTTAGAAACATAAGAAGGCCAATGTGTCTGAAAGGAGAGTCTTCCTCTCTTGTAAACATTCCTTTAGAAGCCCCATATCTGTAACAAACAGGAAACTGACCAGCTCTTAGAGTGACTGCTTCTATTAAAATCATGTGCACTGTCCAATTGTGTATCAGAACATTTTTTAAATTCTTGATTCAAAGACTTCAAATCCCAGAAAACTATGTGGTCAGATGTCAAATTGTTAATACATACTAGGGATTACAGTTGTCCAAATGCTCTCTTCAGATTATTAGGGAGTCAGCCAACAGGGGTTATAAGAAAACATCTTTTTGACCTAAAAGGCTGTATTAAATAAAAAGACACCAAATACAAAGAATAATGTCCAGAGCTGTACCCAGCTACAGACCTGAAAAGAGGTTTCAAATGAAACCCAAGGGAACAGAGATTAAAGCTGAAGAAAATCCACATACCCTGAATTGCTAGGAATTCAGAACCTGAAAGTCTAGGCATCCTATCCAAGGATAAATAAAACATAATACTAATAATGAACTGATCCATAGAACAAGTCACCCATAACTCTTTAAAGAGAATGTCAAAAAAACTGATTGAGAGGAGAGGGTTTCCTAAATTCAGCCAGAATTAAAGAGTAGAACACCACTTATGAAGAAAACGAGTTGTCTCCTTGGGGAACTGTGCAGAAAAAAAGGTAGCCTCCATTGAAGGGAAAGCACAAGATGAAACACAAGAATATGAATCACAAATGAGCAAACCCTTTCATTTTTGGTTATCTGGCTTTAGCTCTGCTAGAAAACCAAGGTTAAAATTCTGGATTAAAAGAAATAAAATTTCAAGAATGTACCTCTAATGTTCTCATTTCGGGGGGGGGGGGGGGGAGGCTAATTTTCCACACCTCTGTCCCCTACTTCTCTAAATTGAGATCTACATACCCAAACCATCCTGCCTGTGCATTCACTAGCTATAGAACCCAGCCTATTAATCCAGAGAAATAAACAGATGAGGCCCAGGAAAACAAGGTCGACCTTGAGAGTAATTTATACATAAGTAACATTAAATCTAACATGTAAGTAGACCAAAGTATTTACACAGTGAACACAAAACAGTGTATCAATAACCTAGGGTAAGCTCCAAATAAAATAAAACCATGTTAAGAAGCTCAAATCTAAACTATAACATGAAAAATGGACTGGAAATGTAAAATGACTTTAGATCACACAAGTTAGTGACGGAACCAGCTCTATTAACTTTCTCTTGTTTATCTTTATTATTCACATCTTTCAAGTGAAGCCTGATGTCATTATCCTTTTAGAAGCAAAGTCAGCTGCTGTTTCTTATTACTGCTCTTTTTGTGAGTTGTCTGCCCTTTTAAGCTCTAGTTATTAAGATTTTCTGTTTGACTATGATTGTTAATGTCTTTACTGTGATATGACAATGTGAAGCTTTACTTGTAGTTATCCCATCTTTGACCCATAGAGATCATGGAACCTGTACATCGGTATCTTCCCTGTTATAAATTCTCAGCCATCATCTCTTCAAATACTGTTTCTGCCCCTTTCTCTCCTCCCTCTCCTTCTGAAAATTGAGATATATTCAAGCTATCTTTTTACCAAATCCCATGTCATCGTTTTCTGAATTATTTGGTTCTTTCATTCATCCATTTTTCTTTTTGGATACCTTATGCTGGCCTATCTTCCAATTCAATTGTAAATGGGATCTATTCCTTGATTTCTCGTTCTGTTGTTTCATTATTGGTGTATAGGAATGCAGCTGATTTCTGTGCATTGATTTTATATACTGCGACTTTGCTGAATTCATGGATCAGTTCCAGCCATTTTTTGGTAAAAAACAGCTATTTAACCTATACTCAACAGGATTGGTTTTTATTTATTTGCTTATTTTAGTTATATTTTTCAGTTTCCGTAATTTTCATTTGGTTCTTTTTTTTTGGGTTTCCAATTCTTTGTCAAAATCCTCAATCTTGTCTTTTAATTTCTTGAACAGGTTAATCAGATTTTTTTTTTTAATATTAGCATGTATGTTTCTATTGTCTGTTTTTTCCCTTGATTTTCAGTCACCTCTTGTATTTTCTTGTCATGATTATCATGTCATAGACATTGTATATGAAAAATTGTGGAGATTATTTGAAACTCTAGATGATGACATCTTCCTTCAGAAGAGATTTGGTTTTTCTTCTAGGACAAAGTCAGGCTAGAATCACCAGGAAACCGAAACCACCTTAATCTAGTTAGGAACCAAGATGACTGAAAACTGGGCTTCTGCTCCCACCAGGGCTGGTCTATTTTTCAGTTCATCTATTCTCTCATTTTCACTTCATCATTTTTCCTACACCATCACTCTTTGGGGTCTCAAATGAAAGCTGGAAGATTCCTAAATTCTAGTTTTGGTCTCCCCGGCCTCTTCAGTCTATTGATAGCTTTCATCCTACCCTCTCTGCTTCTAAGCAATCTCTTTTGAAATCAGCTACTAACTTAAGAGTCCCAGATGCAGGACTCCTTCTAGACTTCCATTTTTGCCAGAGCTTTACCAGACCTAGACTATAAAGTTCCCCGCAGCCTTGGTTGTTCTCTGCTAGATTCACAGTCACAGTATTATTTTTTACTTCATTTTTGGTATTATAGAAGAGACAGAGCAAGCACATGAGCAAGGCAGATGGGCAGAGGGGGAGGGAGGGAGAGGAGAGAATCTTAAGCAGACTCGGTGCTCAGAGCAGAGCCTGACATGGGGCTCAATCCCATGACCCTGGAATCATGACCTGAGCCGAGATCAAGAGTCGGATGCTCAACTAACTGAGCCACCCAGGCGCCCACCTCTTTTTTTTTTTTTTTTTTTTTTTTTTTTGCTTTTCTAACTGTTCCAAATAGGAGAGTTGATCCCAAATAATCTTATCTACTGATGCCAGAAGGAGAACTTGCCAGCATCCTTTTTATGTGGGCTTATTTGCTAACAAACCCTAAGCTGTAACTAAAAGCTGATGAATAAAATGAATTTATACACACATTCACACACACACACACACACACACACACACTTCCTAGTAACAAAAACAAAATAAAACCCCACCATGGAACCATATGGAAAATAGTACAGAATAAGACAAATGATACATTATCCTAAAATCTAGAAGTAATAACAAATGTTGGAAATTTATAAAAGGTTAGACCAATTATTTGGCAACCTCATTTTAAAACTCTAAAAAGATATCATAAGCCACTGAACAGATAAACAGGCTGATATATAAAAACCAAGAACTATAATGTAAATGGTAATAGGTAAACATTTTTTAATTACTCCTACAAATATGGCAAAAACAGATCCTAAGATACAAAACTAAAAATGTAATAGAATTAAAATCTACATTTCAAGTAGGAGTAACACAAGAGATACTGCACAAAATCTAATCATGATGTATGAAGCCAATAACTCTTAAAACACAAAAACAAAGACAAAGAGATAATGATATTTTGAAAGTTGTTCCATATTCTTTAGGATTTTAACCCTTAACTAGATGCAAAAAGCAGGCCCAACTTGAAATTAAATGAAAAAACAAAACAAAGCAACAAAAAACAAAACAAAAAAAACACTAAACAAAGAAAAAAATACTAATAAAACTCAATTTAAGATTTACTATGATGGATGATGTCTTTTTGCTGAAACTAAGTAACGCTCCCCACAAGACTATGGTACAGACTCCAATGGTACAGGTTCTAAGAGTTTAGCATCACTATCTCTATACGTACCAAGTGATGCCTCCATTTTCACCCAATTTCCCCTATCTGAAATACTATAAGCCCCGCATCCCAGAACATGTTATGGTGCTTTTTTTTCACCTCAACTTGACATAAATGTATTACTTACATTTTAGGTCTATTCGCTTATCTCCTTTCATTTGATGTTAGAATAAAATAATTGAAGCATTACTACTATGTACTGGGATAAATACAAATGAAACTTGGTCACTGAAACTGAAGGGCAATTATAAGGTAGTTTATCCAAATTGTCAAGACATGCCTTCAAATTCAGAAGTCAAGAGATCTCCCTCTAGGAAATGATGAAATAATTTGAGCATCAATAGAAATATGAACTACAATGGATTCAAACACTTCAAATATTCATAAATATGTGAGTTGATAATCCTCAAAGAGAAAAAAAGTCCTTGGTCACTACTTTTGAGTAGGAAACCAACTCATTATTTTGGCAACTAGTAAATAAATGAAATTTTGTAAAACATAAGCTTTTAGATTACCATTAAAATAAAAATATCAAATTTTAAAATTCTCATAGAGCTCTGTAAGCTCTGTGAAGACTCTATTTGGAAAAACTCTAATCAGAGGGGCTCCTGGGTCGCTCACTCAGTTAAGCATCCAACTCTAGATTTCAGCTCAGGTCATGATCTCACGGTCCTTGAGTTTGAGCCCCATGTCGGGCTCCACGCTATCATGAGGAGCCTGCTCAGGATTCTCTCTCTCTCCCCCTCTCTCTGTGCCTTTAAACTTTAAAAAGAAGAAGAAGGAGGAGGAGGAGGAGAACTCTAATTAGAAACAAAAATAGAAGGCAAGTTTAATGAACTGGAAAAGAGTGTATAACTCAAAAGGACTAACTACATTGCAAACCAAGTCTATGAAAGGAGATCATCCAGGCAGCAATGGGTTCTCCAAATAAGAGGTGTGATTGGTTAAAAACAAAAACAAACAAATAAACAAACAACAACAAAAAAAAAAAACACGATTCAGAAAGTCCAGAGGGAAGCCTAGCAGTGATTTCCTCAGCTATGCTGCTTCTGCTCCTATCCATATATTTCACACCATATCAGATAATAACTCTCACATACTTTTGTTAGAGGATACAAGACAATGTACGTAAAATAATTAGAATAATGCCTAGGGAAGATTAGTTTGCTCAGTATAAGGTAGTTTTTGTTATGGCAGTTGTAGGCAATCTAGGGACCCTTGAGTAGCAGCAGCGTCAATATTCCCACTCTCAGTCATGTCTTTATAATTCCACATATAGCTCCTCCATAATACGATTCAACTTTCACTCCCAGCATGATCACTTTCCATCTCATTGTTGCACTGTTAGCCAATCCCTTTATTATTTGTTGTTCTTGTAAAATGGCAAACTGGTTTATCATTAGAAGACAAGGAAGTAACACAACCGTGTGTTTTATTACCTACGACCAATCAGCAACAGACTTCAAAAGCAGTGATCTGCTATTTAGATAGTAATATGTGAATTGAAGAACTAGAAGCAAAGTTTGAACTTTTTGCAGTTACAGTTAACAAACTTTGTTAACTGAAATTCAAACTGCGCTGTTTAGGGACTGGTGTTATTTGAACAAACTGGGGTAATGGAACTCATGCACAGCCAAACCATGCAATCAGAACTGCCCGTATTTGCTTTTCAGGGTCCTCAAACGGCTGCTCCATGCATCCAGTAGCGGTTTTAAAGCAGTATTCAGCAAAGAATCTGTTAACTCTATCTACCGGGGACCAGCAACTCTGGTCCACTTTTTTAGGTTAAAAATACTGACTTTCCGGGGCGCCTGGGTGGCGCAGTCGGTTAAGCGTCCGACTTCAGCCAGGTCACGATCTCGCGGTCCGTGAGTTCGAGCCCCGCGTCGGGCTCTGGGCTGATGGCTCAGAGCCTGGAGCCTGTTTCCGATTCTGTGTCTCCCTCTCTCTCTGCCCCTCCCCTGTTCATGCTCTGTCTCTCTCTGTCCTAAAAATAAATAAACGTTGAAAAAAAAAAAAAAAAATACTGACTTTCCAAAATTTGTAAAAGCAAATTTCTTGACTAGTCCCTAGGAAGGCAAAGTTTCCAAGCAATAGTAAACAGCTAGGAAACTAGGCATCAAGTCCACCAACAGTATCAGAAATACCTAAGAAATAAGCCATTCAATAAAATTAGGCTTCAATATGGGAAGATGAGATGTATCAACTTTTTTGGTAAATATATAGCAACAGTAACTGCTTCACTAATAGTGTATCCCACAAATTCACATTCTCTAAAAAACTAATTCTATCCTTGACTATGTTCACTGTGAGAGGGGGGAAAATAATCACACAAAAAATAGTCATTAGGAAATTCTTAAAAGATATTTACCATTATTCTAGAGACCATAATAGAAATACACAATGGATAGTGATTATTCACACACAAATATACTAGCTACCAGTCATCAACTAATTACCTTCCACACAAATAAAAACACAACTGAAGGGGGGAAAAAAAAAGCCAGCAATAACCTTGGTAAAAGTTATAAATGCTGCACTTTAAAGTAGGCCTTGAATTCTGGAAACTATGTAAAGATTCCATTCAGTTTCTTCAGGTACTTTTTTTACTCTAAGTTGTCTCTTATTTTCATACTAAGAAAATATGTCCCCTAACATAACATAGATTATACAGAAATGCATGCAAATTTGGTCAGGTATGGATAACTGCATTCACTTAGCTACATAGTTCAGAAATTAGAAATATCTAAATATTCTGCTTAATGATTTAGTTTTATTTTTACCTAACACTAAAGAGTCAGTATTCAGAAAACATTCACAACATATATAGCACTGGTGACCATAGAGACAGTGTTGTAAGTTCAGATATGTCTATAATAATGACATCAAAAAATTAAAGTACTTCGATTCACACATGTTAGAGGTCAGCTTGGCAAAAATGCAGGCTAAAAGTAGAGGCAGAAAAGATGCCATTTTAAAACTTCTGTCCAGGATAATGATGTCATCCATGGGCACTTTAAGTGCTTTTATGCCTGGCTTTCCTTCACTGACTAGTTTTCTACACAATGCCAAAGTTTACCTGACAAGAGACTACAAAATACATTGGTTGTAGAATTAATCGTATCAGCTCTATTTTGGTTCCTCACAGTCTATTTGTCTTCTACTATTAAAACAAGAAGGAAGAGGAGGAGGGGGAGGAGAAGAGTTTTAAAAAATTAAACAAGAGTGAAAATTTATGGTTTGCATATTTTTCCAGTCCCACCATCTGTTGCTCAAATGTATTTTTAAAATGGTTGCTGCTATCTTTTTTATTTACCAAAAGATCATTAGCTCCAGCTGCTTTGCCTAACCTCTCTCCATATGCTGATTTATGGAAATATAAGCCCATAATAGTATTCCTGAAATTGAAAAACTCCCTTACAAAAATACATCATTTTTATTTATGTAACTATTTTATTTTTAAATGAAATCCCATATATTCAAAGCCCGTATACCACTACATTCTAATAATTTTGAAAGTATTCAAAAAATATTTGTATATATTTTGATGTTAATAAATGAGCACTCATGGAAGATGGAGTGTGCTCTTATTAGCATCTTAATGTATTATGAGTGGACAGACATACTCATGAACACAAGATAGATAAAAAGTAATCTTATGTATGTTGTCTAATATAGCATATACTTTGAAGTCAAAATAATCAGACATACATATCCCTGTGAATGTTGCAACACATTATGTTGTTTATAGTCACAATGATACACAAATGAAACTGAGTCTGGGCCCAATGAATTCAAAGAAAGGAAAATACTGAGTGCCTAGAATGTACCATGTACTACATTAAGAACGCAGCAAACAAGGAGCGCCTGGGTGGCTCAGTCGGTTAAGCATCTGACTTCACAGCTCGTGAGCTACAGCCCCACATTGGGCTCTATGCTGACAGCTCAGAGCCTGGAACCTGCTTCAGAGTCTGTGTCTTCCTTGCTCTCTGCCCCTCCCTGACTTGCACACGCACACACTCGCTCTCTCTCTCAAAAATAAACATTAAAAAAAATGTTTAAAAAAAGAACACAGCAAATGCTTCAAGGTAGGGATTATCAGATGAATTAAAGAAACAATAGAAACATGAATGTTTAGCAAGTTTCTAAACAGTGTGACTGTGTGACCACTTCAATAAATGTTAGTTATAATGAGGGATATATAACTACGTTCATTTTTCAGATGATGAAACTCAAGTTTAGAAAAGTTTAATAACTTGTCCAAAGTCAATGAAATGGTTTCTAGTGGAAAAATCAGGATTAAATTTCAAGTCTGACTCCAGAGTCTACATTTCTCCATTACCCTCAAAGCAAAATTCTGTAAAAATTATTCTCCTGTCCAGCAGTTTCATGAAGGACTTAGTAATATAATTTTAAATATACTCCAAGAACCTAATTCTTAAGATCCAAAATATATTTATAAAAAAGTCATAAAAGAATTTGTTTGATTATAATTTCTTACCCATAGACTCTTACTACTTAACTTTAACATTATTAAAAGACTGAACAAGTCTTACCTTCAGGACAATTACGAAAACTCAGCCAGAAAAAAAGGGCAGATACCATTAGTTTTGGGATATTACAAGTGGTTTGTGCCTGGCCCTCAACCATTACCATTATCATTCTGGGATGTCACTAAGTATATTGAGAAGTGAAACCCACTGAATAGAACAAAACAACCTCCACTTTTTATTTAACATTCAAATTTCCAAAGTCCATATGCCAGATGGTAGCATCCTATTACTCTCAAAAGGAAATTTTAATCAGAGTACTTAATTAGAAGAGAAATTACATATGAATGCAAGTCTCCTAAGTTCTAATTTCATATTACTATATCTTCACCAATCTGATATTACGATATTTTCAACAATCTTTACTTTAAAATATGAACTTAAAAAGTCTGCTGATTTGAATCAAGACAATTGTATTTTTCTTTTATAACCAATATTAACTACTGGAGTCTCAGCTACAGTCCAAATTTCCACTGCAAAAGGTATTAACTTTTTATGTTGAATATTCTTTCTTGAGGGCATTCCATTTTTACAGTATTAACACAAAAACAGACCCCATTCTCTCATGAATAGGAATGTACAGTTTTAGAAATATTTTAAATACTAAGCTTATCAATTGCACTATTTAATACAGGAGTATAATATATTCCAAATCTTCACAGTAAGCTTTCAAATAAAACCTTCCCCACAGGTCCCCTTTTGCCCAAATGTTCCCAGACCTCCCAAGAAATTTACAGCATGAGAAATAATGCAAATTGACACTCCATAAAGTCAAGAAGTTCATTGGGCCCAAAGACCCTGAGACATACTATCAACTAAATACGGCTCATTTGGAATGGCTGCAAAAAAGGCTAGAAAAAAAAAAAAAAAAAAAATCAGTGGTTTTTATCTAGGAGGAAGGGAAAAATTGATGCTGATGTAGGCAAGTTGCAGAACCCACATATTGCCTAAGTGGCAGCTAGACCTGCCAACTTTGACAATCTGTCAATGCCGATTCTAGCTCAGTGCCAGATTTCTTCCCAATTCTATTTCTCTATTTGTCTCACCTAACTCTCATTCTGGACATTGTATCAGCTGTAACATTAATGACTTGTGTGACAGTGGGTTTCTGCTGTTCAGTCAGTTAAAATAATCTCTAAAATGTAGTTTAGCAACATAAAGTATTTAGCCCTTCAAACTTTGAATCCAAAATCCCAATCTTCAGAAATATGAACTCACAGCATCACAAAAATGTGAGCAACCATGACTCAGTGAGGTAAATGAATCCTGATGCTGAGCTTTGGGATAACAGCCTATCCATGGGTCTGTTGCTAACTAGCTGTGAGACCATGGGCAAGTTAGCCAGCATTCTGTGCCCGGTGTTTTTATCTTGCAAATGAGGATAATCAAAGTACCTACCTAACGGGATTGAGAGAAATAAATGAGTTAATATACAAAAAGTGTCTGGGATATACTGAGCATATGGAGAAATTCCCAAAGAGACGAAGAAAAGGAAAGTGCTGCTTCTCTAGAAGGTCCTACAGACCCATCGCTGATGCTTTAACACTGCTCAACACCTCATAGAGAGACCTTCACATTTAAGGAGCAAAAAATAAAATACAGGATTGGAGGTTATAAAGATTCAAGGGAAAAAAGTGAAATGATGTATATATTTCAAGTAAACGTCATCAAAAAAGTGACCGGACTCTTGATCTTAGGCTTTACAAACCAACAGGAGTAATTCTCACAGTTCTCTTGTTGGGGAAGATCATCTCAGGAGGGAAACACTACATCAAATGTTTAGATTTCCTCTCAACTTCTGTAAATTATGTTCACAAAGTTAAAACCCAATAAAACAAATATTAAATACGCATAGATATACACAAACACATCACTTATCCATTTCATAAGGTGGAGCAACAGAATCATTTATAAAATCTAAGTTAATAAAAATTCTTGTCTTCCCTATAGCAAGCAAATTGGTCTCACTTTACAGAAAGTCTCTCGTATTTCAAAAAAGAAATGCTAATTTCAACAAGGCAATGTATATTTAGCATAGAGAAATTTTTAACAGTTAAAGAGTGGATTAACTAAAAAAAAAATGTTTAAAAAAAGGGGGGTGGCGCCCCCTTTTTTAACCAAGGAGTTGGTTAAGCTCCAACTCTCGATTTCAGCTCAGATTATGATCTGAGATCAAGCCCTACAGGGGTCTCTAAGCTGAGCACAGAGCCTCCTTGAGATTCTTTGTTTCCCTTTCCCTCTGCCCCTCCCTCACTCGCATGTGTTCTCTCTCCCTCTTGCTCTCGAAAGAAAGAAAGAAAGAAAGAAAGAAAGAAAGAAAGAAAGAAAGAAAGAAAGAAAGAAAACAGTAGGTTTTATAGCAAGAAGACTTATAGGAGTTGCAGCATAGCCTCCGAAAGGAAAATAAAATTACCCTCCAGGGTCCCTCCCTAAACAAAACACACGTTGATTTACAATTGTACCACTAGGTATTTATCCAAAGGATACACAAGTGCTGTTTCAAAGGGGCACATACACCCCAATGTTTATAGCAGCACTATCAACAATAGCCAAAGTATGGAAAGAGCCCAAATGTCCATCAACAGATGAATGGATAAAGAAGACATGGTGTGTATATATGTATACACACAATGGAATATTACTTGGTGATCAAAAAGAATGAAATCTTGCCATTTGCAACAACATGGATGGAACTAGAGGGTATTATGCTAAATGAAATTAGAGAAAGACAAATATCATATGACTTCACTCATATGTGGAATTTAAGATACAAAACAGATGAACATAAGGGAAGGGAAGCAAAAATAAAATAAAAACAGGGATGGGGACAAACCATAAGATACTCTTAAGTACAGAAAACAAACAGGGTTGCTGGAGGGGTTGTGGGTGGGGGAATGGGCTAACTGGGCAAAGGGCTTTAAGGAGGACACTTGTTGGGATAGGCACTGAGTATTATATGTAGGTGACGAATCACTGGAGTTACTCCTGAAATCATCATTGCACTGTATGTTAACTTGGATGTAAATTAAAAAATAAATTAGAACTAAAGGGATCTTAATCAAAAACAAAAAGACAAAACAAAACAAAAACCCACCTCACTTTTAAGGTATGATCTATTCCATACCAGTAAATAAAACGATTTCACGCTAAGAAAGCAATTTTCATTGAGAGCCCATCAGAATCACTTGTCATGAGAAATATTCTTTCCAAATTATACATATTCCCACAGATTATGGCAGATATTGCCCCAGGTAACTTACAGGTGGCAGGGTAAAAATCATCGCTCTCATGAGTATTAATAGAAGGCAATGAATGACAGACTCCTCTGTATACTGCAGGGAAAAAACACTGAGAGCCAACTGTTTTAACAGACCAAGAATTTGGGGGAACTAAGGAGAGAATGTAGACCTAAAGCAAAATCAAAGACTCTTGCTCTCCTGTGTCTTAATTTTTATGAGTAGCTTTGCATTCTATGTACTTAATAACTCAGATGGAAATGGAATACTTGTTGAGTTTATTTACCTCCTGTGTATAAAACCACACCCCCAAAGTTCAGCATCATTCAGCTCTAGGCCTCCTACAGAGGCTTAATGCCATAGAGTACATTTTGTGTTTTAAATGTTTATCTATACAGAAGTTTATCTAACGCATTTCATTTCTCAATTCCTCAATTCAAAGGGAATTTGCTACCATAATTATGCATCTAACATTCAACATGACAAAGTAGGTTTGTTCCTGCTACTACTTAATATTTTTTAAGTTTTCACCAATAAACTAAAAAGCAAAGAATTAACTCCTATTATTAATAAGGTAGTTATGTGTATACATGCATAGAACATGCTTGGAAGGATATACAAGGAACTGTCAGATCGTTACCTCTTTGGAGTAGAACTGAGAGGAGCTAAGAGATAGTTTTATAATTTATTTAAACAATGAGCATGTATTACTTTAAAAGAAACCCTCCATAAAATTCTTAACTCCCATGAGGAGTATCCCCAGCCCAAATTTAGTGAGTCTCAATTTAATTAACATCCTGAATACTTCCTCCTTTGACTTAAAACTTTCAAATTCAATAGACTAATCTATATAAGCTGGTTGGCAATCCATCTGACAAGCTAACCTACTACAAAATAGTAAATCAGTCTAAAAGCTAAAGGTTCACAGTGGTTCTCTCCTTTATCTCAGATCCCTACTTCTCAACAACTGCATTTCCAAAAAGGTGGGTAAGAAAAAACACAAACATATGTAAACATTCTCACATGTTCTATAGCACCCGCCTGTCCATTACTATATTCTCGATACTGTCCAAGCATCTGGTCTACTTGTCGCAGGTTCCGACTGGTGTCCTTAAAAAAGAAAATGGATTTTAATAATTGTTGCAAACAACGCTTTTCTCAATCTTAGTAGTATGTCAAACAACTAAGTCAACCATTTGTGAAAGGTACAATTATATCATACCTAAGTTGGATATTAATATACAGTACTTCTTAAATATCAGATAAATCATATAAAAACCACTGAGAGAGAAACTCAAATCCATCCACAATTTACTTGTGTGAAATCTGAAGTACATAATTTAAATCCTTATCCAATGTTCCACAATAAGTCAGGAACAAAACCGTAATTTGAAAAGACTCCTCATTATTAATTTGTGCACCTCAACTAATTCACACCTCCTTCATAGAAAAGGAATCCTGAGAGAACAAACCTTTTAGATTGTGTATAAGAGAAGCAAATCATTAGGAACGATGTTATTTTAATTATTACTTCACTGTGAAACTTGATTAGAAGAAAAAGTATCCTTTAACCTTTAGCTATAAACAACAAATTTAGCTCTAATCTCAACAAAAATGGTTTCCACCCAAATGTGCTAGGTGTTACCTCAGAGATTAATGGAGGCATTTCTTTCAAAAAAAGATACACTTACTAATGTGTCTCCTCATTGGTTGGAAAGTACAAGGATTTATTTGTACTCCAAAAATCCAATGTTATGCTAGTTTATGTAAGTTTAAAAAGAGCCTTGTGAGTTTTAAATCAAATTATGGCCCCTCCACCAGAAATTAGCCTCTTCTCATTAAGAATACTAACCCAGGGGTGCCTGGGTGGCTTAGTCAATTAAGTGTCCAACTTCGGCTCAGGTCATGATCTTGCGGTTCACAAGTTTGAGCCCCACATCGGGCTCTGGGCTGACAGCTCAGAGCCTGGAGCCTGCTTTGGATTCTGTGTCTCCCTCTCTCTCTCTCTGCCCTTCCCCTGCTCATGTTCTGTCTCTCTTTCTCTCAAAAACAAACGTTAAAAAAAAATTTTTTTTTTAAAGAATACTAACCCAAAGCAATTAAAAACCAAAATCCATGCTTATCCAGGCAAAGCAAAAATAAGAGATTAAGGGGCTGGGGAAAAAAAAAAAACTCTATTTCTGAGTTTTCTTCCCCCACCTCCCCTCACCCTCGGTATGGCTGTGTTGTTACCCTTCACCCACCTCTTTTCCCAAGCCCTTTCTACATAAAGGATATATACTGCCTCCACTCAAACTTCTAAAAGGTTGCCTTTCAAACTGCCAAAAGTTAGCCCCTAAATAAAAGTGGCATCTCAATATTGTTCATCCATGAATAATCTGCCTAGTCAAAATATGAGCAATTATTCTCAAAGGCACATGACCACAAGAAGCTAAACTGTGGTACTTTCTACTCGTTTCACTCCCACACATTTTATTTGGGCATACTGCCTCATCCCAAAATGCTTCCACAACCTATCATGTATTTCAAATATCTTTACTGACTGTGCTAGGCACAATAAGACGTTCAAGTCCTAATCCTTGTGACTTGTGTATTTGTAACCTCCCATGGCAACAGAGATTTTGTAGATATGATATACAGCTCAAGTGAAGGACCTAGAGATGGGAATATTATCCTGGATTATTGGGCGAACCCAATGTAATCACAAGCATCCTTAGGAGTAGAAGAGGGAAGCAGAAGAGTAGTCAGAGTGATGTGAAGTGAGGACTCAACCCACCCTTGCTGGCTTCGAAGATGAAGGAAGAGGATCCCAAAAAAATGTAGGCAGCCCCTGAAAGCTGGAAGAGGCAAAGGAACAGAGTCCCATGGGCTTCCAGGAAGGAATGCAGCCCTACCGAACTCTGATTTGGGTCCAATGAGCCCAGTGTTGTATTTTGATGTGCAGAACTATAAGAAAATAACTTTGGTATTTTAATTATTAATTACAAACAATTATAAATTATATATCATTATTTAATTATATAATTAGTTTGTGGTAATTTGCTATGGCAGCAAAAACTAATACACTGACCAAAACTATTTCTCAGTTTAAACTACTGAAAATCTATTAAATGCAACCACTGTTAAACTAACCTGTAAAGTACTCGTTATAGTGTTGACCTTCTCGGTGACGCCTACTGTAGGACGACTTAGACCTTCCCTGTATGTTGACCTGGCAGTCCATCGACTCAATCGGTCACGAGAGCGAAAGTGTTCTGAATCGCTGGAGGATTCTGCCATTGATGTACACAATCCTGAAAACAAACCCAGGTCAAGGTCAATCAAATAGTAAAGAGCATGGACATATGAGATTAAATTAACTACCTGCATCGTGATCTTAAGTATTTATTACATTAGTCCTTTGACATATCACAATTTCTAAACACATAGCCTGAAAATACAGGTCACTTCCCCACGCAATTCTCTCTCCTTCATTTTTTCCACTTCACGTGAACAATTCCTCAGATACAATTTTAGTCATGTTTACAACTGCAAATAATAATATTCTCTTAGTTTTGTGCAATGTTTCTAAATTTTAAAAGCACTCTCACATACAGTATCTCACGTAATCTTACAACATTGCAAGGTAGAAGGTGCTCGTAGATTGGCATCTCTACAATTGAAAAACCAAAAAGTTACTAAGCTAAGACTTAATAGGTCTTAATAGGTCTCAATATTAGTCTGAAGTCCGTTCTACAAAGTTGTAACAACATGTGTTATCTTTAAACAAAAATACAACAGTCACAAAATGACCTAAAATAAGGAAACCCCATTCAGTGTACAGTGAACACTCTCATGCACCTTCTTTTGTTACGATTTTATTTTTAAGAGATTTTATTATCTCTAAGAGATTTTAGAGATTTAAGAGATTTTATGATCTCTACACCCAGTGTTGGGCTCACACTCACAACCATGAAATCAGGAGTCGCATGCTCTACTGACTGAGCCAGCCTGGCACCCCTCATGAACCTTAATTTAAAATACAGAATTAAATGCTATTAACAGAGGTAAAAATTCCATAATAACAAGTATGTGAGAAGAAGGCATCCCCAACATCTCCACCAAAAGAGAAAGCCAAACATCCTGAGTATAGTTTCATCAGCAGAAAATTCCCTAAATATGCTTTCTTCCCATCCTTACCCCAATTTTTGATTTAATGCAAAAGAAAATCATTTCATGCATGACAATCTCAAAAGTTTCAGAAAATCTTTTATGGAATTTAAAGAAAAAAATATGGGATAGAGAAGAATGAGAGAAAACTCACTGACCAAAAGTGGAAGTTTGTTGAATATTCCAATAATTTCATTTTTTGCTTAATGGAGGATTAACAATCTTCAACATTGTTATAATCTTCCTAAAATCTATATGACCATTTTTTCTGGTTTATTAAATGCAGTGTAATGAAACCTTTTGTTAATGATCTAGAATATTCTAGACTTTCTGGATCTTTATTCTGAATGCACCTGGAAAGTATGTGTATAACAAGTGAAAACATTGGGGTATCCGAATTTAAAATAAAACATGAACTAAATTAAGTGTAGCTGTCACTTAATACAAAAGAAAAAGAAAGACCTCTCACTTACCCCTACTAGGGATTACATATTTTTTAATAAGAGAAAATCACACTTTCCAGCATGAATTTCACTGGTAAACACACACACACACAGTCTTCAGCTATTAATTTCAATTACTTTGAGCAATAAAAGATGTTCAAACTCCTGCATCTGATGGAACTCCTGTAGAGATATCAAGATGTAAGATGAGATTGATCTGAGAATTCTGCGGGACTTCTGTTTATATAAAATATGAAACATTCAGCAACTAAGCATGTTAATTATACATAAGTGTCTTAATTGCTGAACGAAGAAGCATTAAAGAATCCATAATAAAAACAGAAATCAGATTACTTTCATTGTTGATAAAAACTGAGCACTCTCTTTAACTACTGACAACTCACAAGGTCAAACATGACCCTCAAAAGTGAGTGAGTGAGCCCCTACCCTAAGTGTCACAACACAAAAGGCAGCGTGGTGGCAGAGATTCAACCTTATCAAAAGATGCCCATGTCTCATCAGCCAACACCATGACTCCCCAGACACAGAGTTGACGGAGGGAGGGAGAAACAAAAGAGAAAGGAGTGGCCACTAGTATTGGCAAGAGGGTCATGCCAGCCACGTAATCAGAACCTACAGGGAATATATGGAGAGCCATTAAAATAATTCCCAAGATCCCTTAATATAGCTGACTAAAGAAGAAAACCACAAAGCAGTGTCAATTACACACTTTATTCACCATTGAGACTGTATTATTTTATAATTAAAAACTTAATTTTTAAAAAAATATTGTATATCCTATTATCACTGGTGTTAATGAAAATTGACCAGGCCTCTGAAAATTTTCCCCCCAAACTGTACCCAGAGCATTAGATTTCTTCCACACTGATAAAAGCATATTGAGAATGGTCACATAACTAAAGTGTATGCACGGCCATTAATTTAAACACACACACATACACACATACACACACACACACAAACTGTTCTACCTAATCTAAAATGTAAATTAAACAATGAGATGATTTGCTAGCCCATTAAAATTTTTTCTGTTAAATAATAATATCTATGGTTAGCCAGGTTGGGTAGGGAAAAGAGCAGTCCTGTACTGTCCTAAGGGGGATGTGTAAATTGACATAACTTGTCTGAAAATAACCAAGCAGTATGTATCAAGAGCAGTTTGTACCTATAACCCACTAACTACATTTCCAAAAATTTCCCTTAACAAAATCATCTGGAATACGTACAGAATTTATATATGTGGATATTTACTGGGAAGTTATAATAGAGGGAAAATAAAAACTTAAATTTCAAACTATAAAACAATGATTAAAACACAGTACCTTTCATGCAATGAAACAGTATACAGATTCTAAAAAGTCTGTTTCTGGAGACATTTAATAGCAATGCAAGGATAAAAGCATGAGTCCCCATTTTGTAATATACATTATATGTTGTCTGTGTGTGAATATAAACTGTGAGTAAACAAATTTAAAGGAGCGGGAAAAGACAACTTTAAAAGGGGAAGAAAATATACCAAAAGTATATTTACTATCCAGCAGTTACAGTCATTTTCTATTTTTTTTTTTTTAATTTTTTTTTTTCAACGTTTATTTATTTTTGGGACAGAGAGAGACAGAGCATGAACGGGGGAGGGACAGAGAGAGAGAGGGAGACACAGAATCGGAAACAGGCTCCAGGCTCTGAGCCATCAGCCCAGAGCCTGACGCGGGGCTCGAACTCCTGGACCGTGAGATCGTGACCTGGCTGAAGTCGGACGCTTAACCGACTGCGCCACCCAGGCGCCCCTCTATTTTTTTTTTTTTTAAACATTCCTATCTTCCCTGAATTTTCCACAATAACTGTGGAAAGAAAAATATAATGTATACTTAAAAGAAAGATAAATACAACAGATTAGTAACAAGTGGACAACCTGGAAAAGGTGTTTAAATAAAAGCTGTATTCAGAACTCCCTTGTTCTTGGTAGTTGTTTCCTTCTCCCAGGCAACTTACTTGACCATCTGCCTACGTAGGGTCATGTCACTAGTCTTCACAAATGAAGGAGTTCAAGAGATGGGATCACAATGCCAGTCTCTACTGTTTCACACTGTACAATACTGGCTGACCAAAGACCCATTTATCATGAGTTTAGGAGCTAAAAGACCCATTTATCATGAGTTTAGGAGCTAAAAGAATAATTTTTTTTCAATTATATGATTCCACCTTTGCAATTTTGCTGACAGTCATTAGACTCAAAAACGGACTCTCATAAAGAAACATACTAAATACTAGAATAAACTTAAAAGTTGAAGGACTACATGAAGGCATACTAATATGCACTGATAGCTTATGCAATCAAATTTTGCTTTGGGAACAAATTAAAACTGGTTCATGAATGATTTTTTTCATCGCAATTACAATTTGTAGCCCGAAGAAAAATTATTAAGACTAGGAGAAAAACATAAATGTATGCTCAAGAAAAATCTTTATCATTATGGTTAATGATTTAAAAGAAGAAAATTCAATTGGGTTAGAACTCCATTCCCATCATCATAAGAAATTTGAGCATAACATCTGTTGACAAAAAAAAAGAGTGGCTAAAATTGAAGAATGACTGAAGAGCTCTTTCAAGAACCAGGTATTTATTTACTTAATTATTTTTAAAGAACAATTTAAAGAAGCTGAATCACCTAAATCCTGGTTAAAGGTGAGAAAGGCATTTCTTTCAACTGAAGAAAAAGCAGTAAATGTTCTCTGCAGCTTACTACCACCTACTGGTACAACAAAATTTCTCATTGATGAGAAAGTGATAATATGCACGCTCTCTGCTTTTTAGATGGTGAGCTTGTTCCAAGACTCTAGAAAGAACTAAGAGGGGTGACCTTGGGTGAAAGTCTTCAGAGTCTTAGAGAACACTCTCAGTCTGAAACCAGATGGTACAATTCTTAGAATAGTTTATTTAGCTGTTCCCAACACATCAGTATTTAAAGGCATAAATATTGTTGCTTCTGTCTTAATGAACCTTATAAAGAAGACATACAGCCACCAGAGCAAGTAATGAACTCTCATAAATTCACTCCCACTAAGGATCTATCAAAAACAAATGTCCATATACAGACTTGAACACCAACCAGAGAGAGTAAAACTACATTCAACCCTATAAGAGGACTTGTGGTGAATCTTTACAAGCTCACGTCCACCTCTTTTGTTATTTGACCTAAAGAGCCATCAGACTGTCTTCATTATAATGATGCACATTTGTATGTAGGAGAGTTATAATTTATTGGTCCTCAAGTCTCTTTTCCTCAGAGCCAGTTTAAAACAATTAGGATTTGCAAGCTGTTCCATAAAAGATAAGCACCCAGCCTCAGGGGGTGATATTTCACACAGGCTGACTAGTGCATGTTAAGTAGGTGATGGCTCCTCAGCTGGCCCTGTCCAAGGCAAGTGTCCTCAATGTTCAAGGTAACGATGTGTTGGGGGGAGTATTGGGGGAGGTGGGAAGTGTCTTTTAAGCTTAATCACTTAGTTCAAATTTTAGAAAGCATTTCTCACTGTTTCGATAGCTATAGGACTTAAGAGCTTTATTTTCTCCCTCAAGAGAAAAAGTAAACAAGCCAGCAGAAAGTACCACGTACAATTATTAATTGTACATGTCTTCTTTATGCCAGTGCTCCTTTGGAACTTCAAATCCTCAAAAGCTTTTGGCAAATTAATAGAAGATCAAAATCAACTGTCCAGTCCATCAGCCAGTTAGTAGATAATGTAAGACAAAGGAAACAGAATCAAAGAGAGGCAACAGATTCGTGCATTTATCATTTACTGAATCACTACATTAGAAATGGAAGATAAAAGTAAATTAAAAAATCACAGTCTTTGAGGGGAGAAAAAGACTCATAAAAGTGGTACACGTGGTGAGCTAAGTAATATGACAAAATGCCAGGGGAGTCAGGTAAGGATCCCTCCACTCATCTCGAAGGATGAGTAGAAGTTTGACAGATGGATGAGAAAAAGAAATGGGAACCAGTTAAAACCCATCTGTCTCAAAGGAACTGAAGAAGGTACAAATAAGCAAAGCTCTCACATTCCTTCACCAGGGCGTAAATTTAAAACTGTCTCTAGATATTGCTCAATGTCCCCAGGGCATGGGCAAGGAGTGCAAGTGCTGGTTAAATCATCATCTCCAGTTAAGAACTTAGAGAATTAACATTTACACACACACACACACACACACACACACACACACACAAACAATTTGATTTTTTTATTGTATGTCCCATTTATTCCTGTTGCTGCCATGCATTTCCTCTCTCTCCCGCTCACGCTCCCACACTCTATTCCATGGGTGAAGCCAGGCAGGCTCAGCTCCTAGGCTGCCTTTTGCTCCCTTTACTCCAGTACCTCTGAGTTCAAGAACAGAGTTACAGGGACCAGTGCCCACCAAGCAGGGCTATTTCTGGAAAAGGCCATATGCCATACAAAAGGACAGCTTACTCGGACATGGAGAAAAACACTAGGAGCTGCTCGGATAATTATATATGTGCCAGTTGCTAAAAATCAGTATCAGTTTTAAAAGAAAACAAAGTTACTTAATAATCCCCTCCCTGTTTCACCATCAAAATGATACAGATATTTAGATATACACCCACACACACTTCTAAAATCAACAAGGGAGTTTACAAAATTAAATAAAAAGTAAAACATGTCAAGATAAAAAACAGCAAATGAAAACTCAAGAAAAACTTACAAGAGAAATGGATGCTGACGAATCCAAGATGGATTTATTATTTGTAATTAAATCCTAGTTTTAAACTCTTGCATTTGCCAGCCAAAAAATATTTTTTACACTATTTCCAAAATAGCAGGCAAGAATGAAGTCCTCTGTGCATAGAGACAACTTCTAGTAACTGTCCAAACTGCTTCAGACTGGGCAAGATATCAGCATGGACCAAGGGAGACTAGCATCCCCAAGTTTCTGACACCATTTTGCTTAAATGGGTGGATGAACACTGGAGGACTACAGACAACCAACATGTACTTAAAAATAATGTTCACTGTGTGATTTTAAAGCTTTAATTGGAAAACAAAGAGACTTCATATAAAAATTCCAATTTCTAGCTTCTCTTGAAAAATCCAAAGATCTGGCAACACTGGGAATGAATTTTCCCATTGCAACATGGGACGCCGTAGTTGCCTTAGAGTCAGGCACGCACCTTCCTGTTTGCCCCAGTCCCCACTGGACCTGCCTCACATGGTGAGTTACCTCACTGGCCCCACTGAGCAGTTGTGCTTGCAAATTTATTTTAGATGAAGAACCAAGACAAAGGAAGTCTACCAGTCTCATTCCCTAATTAAAAACCAGCAATTCAATCATGAAGAATGAATCAAGGTTAAATGTTCAAAAGATAATGCTTTCCTCTACAGGCAAGAAGGAAAATTGGGTAACACGACTTTGCTATAAGCCATCCCTATAGACTATAAAACCAGAAGGATATACTACTCCTGAGCAGAAGGACCGAAACTACTTAGAATGTCTCCCTGATGTAAGTACTTTCAGAACAAGAGTGCAGTACATTGCATCATTTGGCTCTAATCTTCATCCCTCCCTATACACACTATCCTTACTTCTAGGTGGAGTTACCAGCCCGGGCCCCAGCAACCGGGCTTAGCTATATGACTCACTTTGGCCAATAGGATTTTAGCTGACATGGCACAAGCAGGGGCTTGAAATGAGATTACACACTGGAACTTGCTCTCTTGCAAGGCTTCCATCACCAGGATGTGCCCAGGCTACGGTGTAGGAAGGTGTGGGATCCATGGCTGCCCAGTGATTTCCAGCTTAGATCAGCCAGATGAACACAGACAAATCAGTGAGTCTACAGATGATAAGCCTACTCTCCTTCAGAAAACAGGTGGGTTTCAGACTGTCTTCTAATGGTGGAAGAAAAAAAAACAGATTCAAATTAGGATGCACAAAATAAGCCCAAGCAGTTGATGAAACAAGTGACAGGCTAGCAATTTTTGAGAAAAAAAATCTAAACAATCATAAATAGCAGCTGAGGATATTTCTTCTCTGTATAACATTAAGTTTTTTGAAAGAAACCAGCAATTTCCTAAGTATATTATAAAGCACATTTGTTCTCTTCCTCCTAGTTTTTAAAGTATAAACAGAAACTCCTCTTGACTTTCCCAGGGAACCAAACAATTTTAAGAAAGGAAAATAGTTCTTATTCCTATTGTACCTTAAATTTGCATATTGCTATATGGCTTACAAAGCATTTGTTAGTCTTTTCTCTTTTGATCTCCCATTTCAATCCTGTGAAGTTGGTATAATTACAACTCTCTACCTTTGCTGAAGAGAAACGGCTAAAATACTTGTCCATGATGGCTTTGCTAAAAAGTTACAATAACAGAACTGGAAGTCACATCTTGGGACTCTGCTTTCTCCACTGCATTCTACACATAAAGAATTATGTAAACTCCAAATACACTGCCCAATCACTCAAACGTTTTCTTTGTCCTCCCCTACTCTGTTTCTTATGATCCATCCTCCCCCTCCAAGAAATGCACTTAAGGCTGGAATATTCCATATGTGCTTGCTTAAGGATTTATATAATGAGCATAATAAAGTATTAAATACTTACATCTGCCATTAATCCAATTTATTACAGCTATTTTAAGATGTCTTTTAAATAATCCTGTCTCTTGTTAAGAATATTTACAACTAGATGGGGCGCCTGGGTGGCGCAGTCGGTTGAGCGTCCGACTTCAGCCAGGTCACGATCTCGCGGTCCGTGAGTTCGAGCCCCGCATCGGGCTCTGGGCTGATGGCTCAGAGCCTGGAGCCTGTTTCCGATTCTGTGTCTCCCTCTCTCTCTGCCCCTCCCCCATTCATGCTCTGTCTCTCTCTGTCCCAAAAATAAATAAACGTTGAAAAAAAAAAAAGAATATTTACAACTAGAGCACCTAGGTGGCTCAATCAGTTAAGAGTCCAAAGGCCCCGAGATCGAGATCGAGCCCTGCATCAGGCTCCACACTGATAGTGTGGAGCCTGATTAGGATTTATTCTTCCCCTCTCTCTTTCTGCCTCTCCCCCACTTGCACTCTCTCGCTCTCTCAAACAAACTTTAAAAAATTGTAAAAAGGATATTTACAACCCATTTCAGACAGCAAAGCATATCTATTTTTTCAGAAACCATACCCTAAAACCTTAAATTTTTTTAAAAAAAGCATTCTCTTCATGATGTAAATGTATTTCCTATTTCTCTTTTTCTGCTGCTCTTTCTCAATCCCCATATTTCTTTCTTGCCCCATTCTTTTTTTACTTTGCATCTTTAGATCTTTCCTGTAACTCTTCTATAATAAAAACATAGAATATATCTTTATCATACTTACTGATACACTCATTCAAGAGTTTGGTATTTATTCTTAATTTTAAAAGTAGATAAATAGAATGATTTATATACTCTTTCCAAAGTATAAAAAAATAACTTAGGTCACCTAGGTGGCTCAGTCAGTTGAGCATCTGACTTCAACTCAGGTCATGATCTCACAGCTCATGGGTTTGAGCCCTGCATCGGGCTCTGTGCTGACAGCTCAGAGCCTGGAGCCTGCTTCGGATTCTGTGTTTCCCTCTCTCTCTGTGCCTCCCCCACTTGCATTGTCTCTCTCTCTCAAAAATAAATAAACATTAAAAAAAAGTATATATATATATACACACACACACACACACACACACACACACAGAGGGAGGGAGGGAGGGAGAATATAACTTACAAATTAAAAAAAAAAAAAAGGTATTAGGAGTTCTTAACTTTGACTTGTACCATGAACTGTTTCTGGGAATGTTTTTAAAAGTATGAATAAAAATTTTAAACCTACAGGATTAGGGGCACCTGGGTGGCTCAGTCAGTTAAGCGTCTGACTCTTGATTTCAGCTCAGGTAATGATCTCAAGGTTCATGGGTTCAAGCCCCACATTGGGCTCTACGCTGACAGTATGGAGCCTGCTTGAGATTCTATCAACATAAACATTTTTAAAAAATTTTAAAAACATCTACAGGATTAGAAAGGAATCCAATTATAATGACATGCATTATAATATCATTTAAATACTATTTAAATAATTTTTTTTCAACGTTTATTTATTTTTGGGACAGAGAGAGACAGAGCATGAACGGGGGAGGGGCAGAGAGAGACGGAGACACAGAATTGGAAACAGGCTCCAGGCTCTGAGCCATCAGCCCAGAGCCTGACGCGGGGCTCGAACCCACGGACCGCAAGATCGCCACCTGGCTGAAGTCGGACGCTCAACCGATTGCGCCACCCAGGCGCCCCAATACTATTTAAATAAACATAATATCATTTAAAACCAATTACACTTAAAAATTAAATCATTGGGACTCCATGGAAGTAGACCCCACTTTAAAAAGCTCAATTTCAAAATCCTTCAAAAAAACAACAGTTGAGACAATATTAATGCTGAATAACTAGTGCTTTCATAACAGATTGCCATGTGACAATAACCCTACAAAGTATTATTGTCCTGATATATATATAAAAGGCGTAAAGAAACTGAGTATTAAGTGTCCAAGGTTATAGGGCTACCAGGTGACAGAGCTGAGTCTTGAACCTTTCTCCAAAGCCCAAGATTCCTAGTTATCCCTTCTCTTCACCAATGGCACCACTCAGAATCCAGGACTCTTCTCGACTCATTCCTAGCCACCAACATACTTTCTCTAACTAGGAGTCTTTTCCTGTCCATTCCAACTTTCACTGACACTTCATTGCCCATGGAAGATTGAGTCTAGGTTCTTGAATTCAAGAATTCAGGAATTCAAGACCTTCAGCTAGCCCCCCCACCCCCTTCTCCAACAAAAGAACTGTAACAAGCATAAGGCCCACATTCAGCTGCTGTTACACCAGATTCTCCCACCACTTCATTCTTCACTAATGTCACTAGTTCTGTCTAGAACACCTTCTGCTGTCTACTATTGCCACTTATTTCAAGTCCACTCATCATTCCAGGCATAGCACAGATAATATAACTTCACGGATGCCTTTCATCTCCAGCCAGAAGTCATCTGTCCTTCCTCTGCATTCTTATAGCTCTATAATCATAGTAAGACATTAAACATGCCCATAAAATGTAAATATTTGTGACACATATTTTTTTTGTTTAATTCCTTGAATAGGTCAGACTCATTTCACTGCCAGATTCACAGCCTAGAACATTTTCACTCTTTTTCCCTTGGTTAACTCTTACCTTTTCCTTCAAATCTGAGTTCACAGAAAACGCCCCTTAAAAAACTTTCCTTCACTGCTTCCACCCAACTCCGGGCCAAGGGCCCATAGTGGATATGACCTCGTTACAGCCGATAGACAAACTGGCTGTTTACTTGTCTGTGCCCTCAGTAGACTCTAAATTTCAACAGAGACTCTATTTACTTTGTTCATGGTTGTATTTCAATACCTAGCATAGTGCTGGGCATGTAGTTGGAATATTTTTAAATGAATTTACAGGTAAATTTTCCTTATTCTCCTGTCTGATTAATCCAGAGACAAATTTCAAAGTACAGGCCCTTGCAAACAGCATGTACTAATTAAATAATTGTTGCATGAAATAATTCTAGTGATAAATGGCTTAGATTAATTATCTTAAGCCTTCAAACAATATGGATTTAACTGAAAAGCAATATCAATAGGAATATTTGATACTTGATAATATGTCTATTTAGAGTAAATAAGGATAAACATTTCAAATTGACTTGAATACGTGTGTGAAAACTTATAACTGAATCAAAACTAGAGGGTTTCCAGGGCGCCAGGGTGGCTCAGTTGGTTCACTGTCGGACTTCAGCTCAGGTCATGATCTTCAGTTCGTGAGTTCGAGCCCTGCATCTAGCTCTGTGCTGACAGCTCAGAGCTTGCATCCTGCTTCAGATTCTGTCTCCCTCTCTCTGTGCTCCTCCTCCACTTGTACTCTGTCTCTCTCTCAAAAATAAACATTAAAAAAAATTTTTTTTAATTAAAAAACTAGAGGATTTCCTTGGCTTACTACAAATCACCTTATCATTGTCATTTGCACCGGCATTCCTCAATTCCTCAGTTATTGCTTATCTGTACTACAGAGCTCTAAACTCCAAATTACCTAGGCTCTTTATCATCTGGGTCCATTCTCAGTACTGTTTCAATGTACCAACTGCCACTCACCCATTTTTGCCATTTTAAAGCCTTCACTCTCGCATGACAAGCTTTTCTCTTCTTTCTAGGATCTATAAAATTTGCCTATCTCTTCTTCCTTTAAAATACTAATCATAGGTCACTTTTTCAATGACATCTCTCTTCAGAAAAGCTTAGTTTAGGTTTACCTTTAATTCACTCATCCATTCACCCATTAGCACTCATTCATTCACTCATGAGCACTTATATGGCAACTCCTACGCACAAGGTAGACTCTAAATGTTCATCAGCTAACTGGATTCATGTAACCACAAATACTCCCATCTCCCAAACACTGTAAGCACCAGCATTGTACAGATCTACATTAAGAGTTATAAAAATTTCAGGGGCGCCTGGGTGGCTCAGTCGTGGAAGCATTCGACTCTTGATTTCGGCTCAGGTCATGATCTCAGTGTGTGAGTTTGAGCCCTGTGTCAGGCTCTACATTGACAGCATGGAGCCTGCTTGGGATCCTCTTTCTCCCTCTCACTATCTCTTAAAATAAATAAACTTAAGAAAGAAAAAGAGTTATAAGAATTTCAGAGAGGGGTTATATCTGAGAAAAGCCTGATCAGCCTCTTAGGACCACTCATAATCATTAATAACAAGACACCAGAAACAAGGTTAAAAATCTAAAGCAGGGGGTGCCGAGTGGCTTAGTCAACTAAGCATTCAACTTTTGATTTCAGTTCAGGTCATGATTGTGACATTAAGCCCCACATCCGGCTCTGCCTGAGCACAGAGCCTGCTTAAGATTCTCTTGCTCCCTTTCCTTCTGCCCCTTTCCCCTTCTCTCAAAAAATAAAAATTAACTTAAAAAAGAAGAGTGCAGTTGTAAAGGATGCAAAGGATACATAAACAGGCGATTCACAGAACACATATAGCCCTAACAAACATACAACATACTTTATTTCACTAATAAATGCCAACTAAAATGATAGAATCAGATTCTCCTTTCTCTGTTTTGTATAAATGAAAAAAAGCTTTGGCATGGGCACCCCCTTACTGTAAGAGTATTAACAGAATAGCTTTTCTAGAAAACTGACAAGTAAAAATAAGTAATATTCATCTAGATTCTATCTAGTAGGTATATAGATTCTACATCTATAGGGGCGCCCAGGTGGCTCAGTCAGTTAAGCATCCAACTTCGGCTCAGGTCATGATCTCACCATTCATGAGTTTGAGCCCCACTTCAGGCTCTGTGCTGACAGCTCAGAGCCTGGAACCTGCTTCAGATTCTGTGTCTCCCAATCTCTCTCTACCCCTCCCCCGCTCATGCTCTGTCTCTTTCTCTTTCTCTCAAAAATGAATAAATGTTAAAAAAAATTTTTTTAGATTCTACATCTATAAATATTATTCCAGGAAAACAGAAGTCAAATGTATACATCTTACCTGTAGGTGTACATATAATTTCATTGCAGAGTTATTTATGTTAGTAAATAAGTAAATAAGAAAAAACACAAATAATACAGTAAATGTATCTAGTCATTGGGATACTGGTAACAGTTAAAACCCACAAGGAGAATTTTATGTGCTGACTTGTAATATTAACAAGAAATAAAAACACACTATGGGATATTTATGAACATACTGAAAACACTTTCTATTAGAATCAACCTAGTGACAATACTCTATGGATAACAATAAACTCTAGATTATTTGCATATTACTCCCAGATGTGTCAAGACTGCAGCTGAGAATTTCTGGGCTAGATTATCCTAGCAGGCCCTTCCAGCTCTAAAATTCTTTAAATCTAAGGACTTTGTACAACACAGATCTTGGACACAGTGTTACTGCAAGGTCTCAATGGGTCTCCCCTATATGTTTAAGTGCCTTTATCAAAATGCAACATGAAAATGTTAAAAAGTGTCCAGAATTTTAAATCTATGTTGCAAAACTTGAGTTTTGTTTGTTTTTGCAACACTTGAGTTTTTAACACTACACCCTTGATTTTCAATTCATGTTGAATGTTGAATATGCATACTCTACAGAAATCACAAATTATAACTACCTCTTACCTCAATAATGTAAAGAACATTATACCTTAAAAAAACTGAAAAAGCTAACAGAACCCTCTGAATATATAAAGAGACAAAAAACAGTAAACATTGCTTATATGGTATACCTAATCTAAAAACGCTAACTCTAAATCAAATCTGACTTAAGAGCAGTCATAAACAGCAATGGGTCCTCTTTGTAGTGGACAGGACTGGGATTTGGAATCAACAGATCTGGAGACAAAGACCACTCTTTTGGCTCCAGATACCAAGAAAGTCAAAAAACTCTATCTTAACCTCAACTGTTTCATTTGTAAAATGAAAATACGCATAATAAAAGTGTCACAGAGATAAAATGCAAAAGGTGCCTAATACAGTGCCTGGGACAAAATAGGTTCTCAAATACTGGTCAAACAGAAACAGATACATCACTGTTGCTTTTGTTGAGGTATCTAGTTTGTTCCCCCTGAATTTCTGTAACATCAAATCTATTTTGTTCATCTGCATTTTTGTAACACCCTTTCACAACCATCCTATTTTGTCTTTGTACTACATATTAGAAAGGAGTTTCTTGCCCCCCCCCAAGTCTATCTGTTGAAATATATTTATCCACCATATGCAAAAATTTGTTAGCTCAGGAACTCAGGGAGAAAGCATACTTACAAAACACACCCCCAAAACTCCGTGTTGTTCTCCTCTGAGCTCAGTGCTCTTCTTTGGCACATATGTCTGCCTCCTATCATTTCTTCATGAGGTTCAGGGCAAAAGGCCTAGTCAAGTAGACGATCTTTGGTTGCCCTACACCTTCCCCAAATCACCTACAGACAAATGAAACAAGGGGGTAAAACACACTTACAACCTTAATTTTTTTACATAATGAAAGATCAAAATAAGCTCACTCTCACTACACACAATTTAGTGCATATCAGAGAACACAGAAAATTATCCTTAGATCATGTAATAGCCCCAGTGAACTCACAGGAATTCTTTACATCCAAGTGCCCAGCCAGCATAGTCTTCACTGGTCACTTCCATTCATGCCTGGTCACCCCTTGGGCTGGCTAGGGTGAATTGTAGCCAAAGTCTGGCCAAAAGGAGTGTCCCTGAGCAGATCTATTAGTGGGTCAACTAACTAAGGCAGATAACGAAATTAACATGTTACTTCTGAATTTGATGGCTAAATTGTATTTCTAAGCCAGTAAGGAACTATCTGATAGCACTCCTAAAGGCAACATTTTATAAGCTGCCCAATTCTTCCCACATTTAGTATTGCAAATCAGTAAGTAAAATGCCTTTGGTTGTAGGAAAGAGCTACGGACAGAAATGTTTTCAATTCTTTGTGACTGCTTTCAAAGCAATCTGCAAAAACCCAGCTAGTTATTCTGATAATTGGTCATTGTCTCAAAAAACAAACAAACAAAAAAAAAAAAAAAAAAGTATTGTGGAAAAGTTAAAGTAAACTGTTAGAGGGTTCAAAATGGCCCAGATCATGCAATGACAGAGAGGACAGGCTGGGATGACACAGGTATAATGCACAATTCACTCTTCTTTAAAAAAAAAAAAAGGGGGGGGGCAAACTTCCCCAGGTGAGTTATACCAATAACCAAACTGTTCTGTGCCAATGTGAAATGGCTGAAGTTTTAATCTTCTATCTGTGCTGCCAATACAGTAGTGACTGGCCACATGTGGCCTAGTGAGCTCTTAAAACCTGGCCAGTTTGAAATGACACGTGCTGTAAGTGTAAAATACATAAAAGAATGTGAAGACTTAATACCATTAAAAAAATTGTTTTAAGAATGTAAAATATCTCAATAAATTTCATATTTGACTACATGTTAAAATGAAAACGTTTTGGACATACTATGCTAAATAAATTCTTAAAATTAATTTCACCAGTTTCTTTTTACTTGTCTAGCATGGGCACCAGAAAATGTAAACGTGTGTGTGGCTCACATTTTATTTCTATTACACAGCAAAGATCTGCATAATTGATAAAATAAATAACAAATACTGAGCATTTCTGTGTCAGGTCCTGTGCTAGATACTCCACACAAAACTGAGAACAGCTGCAACGTGGTTTTAAAGACATCTGTGCAAGTGACTGAGCTTCATCAAACCAATAAAGGATGAGGCTGGAATTCAATGTCAGGTGTTCCTGCTAAATAACTCAAATAAGGGACTGTTAACAGCTAATGTTGGGGCAACCTCCTTCATGGCCTGGGAAAGCCAGGTCGCTGATACAGTGTTCCCAAGGGTAGCAAACTTTTGTAACCACAGAACAGGTACAAAAACGTCAAGTTATATCCCAGTCAAGCTAACACCAGAATGAGCCCAAATCCTTGACAGCTCAGGCTTCGCAGCTGCTAAAAACAAAACTAACGGCTCAAAAAAAAAAAAAAAAAAAAAAAAAAAAAAAGCCTACGTAATTCAAATTCCCTGGATGACTTGGCCAGAATTTGTGAACACTCACGCCGAGAGAAGGGGGGACGGGATACCAGGCACGCTGTCTCCCCCTACCCTGGCAACACTCCACCCATCCAAGGCCCCACTCCAGATTTCCTTGTAGCTTTTGTGTCCCCACCTCTGGGACCAGGGGAAGTGAGACCTAAAACGACTACGATAGGATAAGGAAGCAGTAAAGAAAGGGCGAGTAGGCATTTGAGGGCAGGTACCTGAGATAGAAAAGGACCCTAAGTCCTTAAAGCCGGATCATCGCCGAGGCCCCTCCCGGCTCCCACAGCCGCCAGCGACCCAGAAGGTGCAACTGACCTGACGCTGCGGCGCAACCGACTCTGCTCTCTCCAGACTCGCAGCTATGGCAACTTGAACTAGCCGCCCAGCCACAGCGAGCGAACAAGACCCCGCTGCTGTTGCCGCTTGGCACTCTGGGAGTTGTAGTCCATCTTGTCCTCAAAAGCAAGGAGTCGTCCAGGGAGAGAGGCCCTAGGAGAAACTTCAAATCCCAGGATGTCATACGACTGGCCTAAGGGCCACTTTCCCGGAAGAAGCCGGATTAGCTGGCACCTGAGTCCCTGGGCCTCGCCCTCTTGCCCTGTTCTTTTTTTTTTTTAAAGGGCCAGTAACTTCTACAGGAAGCAAACACCTGAGAGTGAATTAACGGTAATTTAATCAGAAAAGTCCAAAATATTCACTTAAGAAAAAAAAGAAAAGAAAAATTCGAAGTAGTTGCAATAATGACAGACTCCGTTTCTTTTACTGCTTTCAGACAGGGAAGAGTCATTTCCATGAGTGAAACGTACAAATCCTCTTACTACCGGAGCACAATGTCTTTTTCCTAAGATCCACAAATTCTTAGAACTGGAAGGGAACAGAGAAGATTATCTAATAAAACCCTTTAGGTCTAGAAAGAGTGAGCGACTTACCCAAGATCACATTAACTCATTAATGGCAAACCAAAGTCTTTAAGGCTGTCACTTCATGATTGCTACTACATTGAGTCTAGAGTGTCATCTCCACAGTCATTCTAGAACATGAGACAGACGTATGCCACTCAGAGAAGTCGGTTTCAGCTGAGAAAAGGCAATAAAAACGTCAACAAAGAACTTAACTTCGGAAAAGCTAAGAAGTGAAAAATCAATTAGTCATGTAGAGCCTCATTTCTTTGTGCTCTGCCAAAAAGACCATTGATCACTTCCTCAAGTCTTAAATCAAAATTTACTTATCTGTGAAAGCTTTCTTGGCTACTTCAAGAAGAGCTAGATCGCATTAAATGCACAGTTTCCCTATTCTAATAATTTTGTACTGTAATCATCCATTTCCCTGTTGGTCTCTTCCATCAGACTCAGCCCTTCAAAGGCAGGGGCCAAATCTTTTAAAATCAGTACCTCTCTTCTCAGCCCTTCCTCACTTCCCACTCTCCCTTCACATCTCTTTCTCTCTCTCTCTCCCTGTCATACACAAAAACATAAATAATTAGCATATAAATTTGATGTGTTACAATAACTCCAACATTTTCTCTGGCCAACACTGAGGGGTAAAGTTTATTTCATAACCAGTTTGAACATAATTCTAAAAATTACCTATGTATTTTCATCTATCTTCAAGCTGCTTGCTCACAGTTGTATTCAAGAATACACTCCACCTGACACAGAGATTAAGATAATTCAGAACAGCCATAAAATTTCCCCATATGCATGCAGAAGCATAATAACTCTATTATTTACCTGTTAATGTTTTAATTTTTCAAAACAATTACATTCATTCATTTAATTCAGCAAATGTATGCCGTATCTTTCTAGTATCCAAACATTGTATTAGACACTCCAAATGCAGTAAACATGAGGAGATGAACATGTTGCTCTAAGTGAAGAAACATACCATTAAACAAATTTCTACAAATCTGGGTGATAGAGTACTGGGTAGGTTTCAATGCAGACACATAAAATAGAAACTTTTTAAGGAAGTGATATCTGATCAAATGGGGGAAGAATGACCACCAAAACAGCTAATGTCAGCAGTAATAAAAACTGTCCACAACCTCTCTTCACTGGACTGGTCCCACCATATTTAGAGAATAAATTCAATTCAGGAGACCCCATTTTTAAAGTGACATTACCAAAATAAAGCAAAATCAAAAAACACAACTGGGGCTAATGGGTGGAGAATCATATTTGAGTTCATTATGACCAAGATATTTTAAAATACACTATTAAATTACAGCAAATTTTTGTCATATAGTGTGCTCTCAACCCACAGATATGACACCTAGAAAAAATATAGTGAAGTCAGATCATAGAATCTTTCTTCTTCTTTACAAGATAGACACAAATAAGAAAGCCAATAAAAAAATATTTTACACAAAATGTGTCTTATAACTCCCCAATGACACTTATTGCTTTTAATCAGTATGACAGGCGCATGTTATCCAACCCCAAAATCACACTCAAGTTGAATCACCTGATGTTAAAGCTGGGAAAACCCACAAAGATTATCACCAGCAGTAGCCATCTTCTGCAAACAATATAAATAGAAGTATAGAGAGATTACATGATGTATTGGTTTGCTAGTGCCATTATAGTAAGATACCACAGAGTGGGGGGCTTAAAAAACAGAGATTTATTTCTCACAGTTTTGGAAGCTGCAAGTCCAAAAGCAAGGTATCAATAGCGTTAGGTTCTCCTCAGGCCTCTTTCCTAGGCTTACAGGTAGCTGTCTTTTCTCTTTGTCCCCACATGGCCTTTCCCCCAAGCAGGCAAGTACCTGATGTCTCTCCCTTTTCTTTTTTTTTTTTTTTTTTTCAACATTTATTTGTTTTTTGGGGGACAGAGAGAGACAGAGCATGAACGGGGGAGGGGCAGAGAGAGAGGGAGACACAGAATCGGAAACAGGCTCCAGGCTCTGAGCCATCAGCCCAGAGCCCGACGCGGGGCTCGAACTCACGGACCGGGAGATCGTGACCTGGCTGAAGTCAGACACTTAACCGACTGCGCCACCCAGGCGCCCCTCTCCCTTTTCTTATAAAGACATCAGTTATTTTGGATTAGGGCCCCACCCTTAAAATGTCATTAAACCTTAATTACCTGCTTAAAGGCACTATCTTCAAATATGGTAATATTGATGGTTAGGGCTTCAATGTATGGGGTTGGGGAGGAAGGGGGACATGATTCAGCCTATAACACATGATCTCCTCAAAATTTTACCTATTTACAATTAGTGTCATCAATGATCTTCCCACAACACCATACCTTGATAATAGTAGATGTGGCAGATATTTTTGACATACCTCACCCATATCACCCCTTAACTGGGAATGATTCTACCCACAGTGTTGGGTCCCAAAGCCTTGTTTATATTATACAAAGCCCCTTTTCTGACCATGGGTATTTGGTCAGTGGCTGAAACAATTTGGGCCAGTCAGGATCTTTATCCTCTGAGGGTTTAAAATTGGGACACAAGCATTCAATTGGTTGCCTGAATAGTCTTGATGTGAGGGTACAAACTGAGGCTTTCTCAGTGAGATGACCATCTTCATCTATGTTCAAGGAGAAACTGAAAAAATCTAATCCTCAGAGAAAGAGAGAAATGAGAAAATCAGCAAAAGTAAACCGCGCGGCCCCAGAGGAAATGAGCCTAAGAGGAGAGAATCTTGGTTCCTGACAATTTCCAAGTTCCTGGCTTTAATCTCTTGCTATTTCCACTTGCATTTTATGTATTTGTGTTCTTGGATGCATTAGAGAAAGATGGAGGTGGTTAAATGTCCAGATTCAAGACTCAGACCACTTGGGTTCAAATTTTAGCTGTAATACCTATCAGCTATGTCACCTCAAGCAAGTATATTGAATCACTCTGTGTCTTCATGGAGATGATAAGAATAGTACCTAACAAGTAAAGTTGTTTTGAGGATAAAAGAAATTAATGTATATGAAGCATTGCACCCAGGGCCTAGCCCATAGTAAGCACTCGATATATGTTGGCTGATATATAACATGATCTCCCAGAATGTTAGTTCCATGTACATCGAGACTTTATTGTTTTTTTCTAGGTACTTAGATCAAAGAATATACCTTGTTGCCTGCTGATGATTTCCCTCTTGAAGCTTAAGTTCTGTTGATTGAAATCCAAAGACCCTAGACTAAGATGACATTGGTGAATCCTAATTGTCCAGCCTGTGAGATCTGAGGTCCTAACATTACATGTAATTTTTTAGGCAGGTTTATCAGAAGTGATTCTGAACCATACCAAACATTAAACATCTAAGCGGCCTAATCAACAGAAGGTTCTGGAATGGGGCTAGTCTGAAAGCACTGACATGATCATCATACCCTAACTCATCTAGAATAAGTAAGCATAGGAAAGGGAATACAACTATTACATAAGAAGCTGGTGAGCAGCAGACAGAGGCTGTGCTATTTCAAGTAAAAGGGGCAGAAGTTTTGTTTCACCAATACCTTGAAAACTCATACCACTGTGAAACAACAGCAAATTGATTATTTCCATGTGATGAGAAAATATAATTGAAATACTAACCAAAAATTTCCTCAAGTATTTTCTCCTCCCACTTGGTTCTCCTCCAACCTCCATTTCAGCCAGCTAAGCTATTCTATGCTTATGGCCTCAGAGAAGGTATGTGACCACAGGAAGCAGAAAGGGAAAGGAAGAGGAGGAAAAAAAAAAGAAAAACTATTCTTTTCTTGGCTTTTGAGCATTAGGCATCTAGATCCTCAGGTAAGACTGGTCACATAGTCATATAACTTGTGGGTCCAAGTGCAAAATGAAAATGTCAGGCCCTGTTTAAAATTGATTCAGATTGTCAAAAATGGTGTCAGCAGAGCCTTAAACCAAGAACACAGCCCTGTGGAATTGCCAGATCACCAATGGAACAGAATAGAGAGTTCAGAAATAAACCCATGATTATGGTCAATATATCTGTGACAAAGGAGGCAAGAATATACAACGGAGAGAAGACAGTTTCTTCAATAAATGCTGCTGGGAAAACCAGACAGCTACATGCAAAAGAATGAAACTGAACCACTTTCCACTGCCACACCAAAAATAAACTCAACATGGATTAAAGACCTAAATGTGAGACCTGAAACTATAAATACCCTGGAAGAGAAAACAGGCATTTCTCTGGCATTGGCCATTGTAACATGTTTCTACATATGTCTTGTAAGACAAGGGAAACAAAAGCAAAAATAAACTGTTGGGACTACATCAAAATAAAAAGCTTTTGCACAGTGAAGGAAACCATCAACAAAACAAAAAGGCAATCTACTGAATGGGAGAAGTTATTTGCAAATGACATATCTGATAAGGGGTTAATAAACAAAATATAAAAAAACTCACAACTCGCCACCAAAAAAAAAAAAAAAACCCAAACAATCCAATTAAAGAATGAGCAGAGGACCTGAATGGACATTTTCCCAAGGAAGATCTACAGATGTTCAACAGACACATAAAAAGTCATTAGGGAAATGCAAATCAAAACCGCAATGAGATATCACCTTACACCTGTTAGAAGGGCTAAAATCAAAGAGACAAGAAATAGCAAGTGTTGGTGAGGATGTGGAGAAAAAGGAACCCTCATGCACTATTGGTAGGAATGTAAACTGGGTACAGCCACTATGGAAACAGTACAGCAGTTCCTCCAAAAATTAAAAATATAAATACCAAGTGGTCCAGGTCACCTGAGTGGCTCAGTCGGTTGAGCATCCGACTTTGGCTCAGGTCATGATCTTCCGGTTCATGAGTTCAAGCCCCACATCAAGTTCACTGCTGTCAGCACAGAGCCCACTTTGGATTCTCTGTCCCCTTCTCTCTGCCTCTCACCCATTTGTGCTCTCTCAAAAATAAAATAAAAACATTAAAAGAAAAAAATGCTATATGGTCCAATAATTCTACTACTGGATATTTTACACAGAGAAAACAAAACTACTACTTCAAAAAGATATGTGCACTCCTATGCTTTAAGTGTTTATCTATCTCGAAAGAGAGAAAGAAAGTTCAAGTGGGGGAGGGGCAGAGAGAGGGAGAGAGAGAATTCCAAGCAGGCTTCATGCCCTCAGTGCAGAGTCTGACACAGGGCTTGATCCCACAAACTGCAAGATCATGACCTGAGCCAAAATCAAGAGTCAGACACTTAACCAACCAAGCCATCCAGGCATCTCCATTCCTATGTTTATTACAGCATTATTTACAATAGCCAAGATATAGAAGCAACCTAAGTGTCTACCAATAGATGAATGGATGAGGAAGATGTGGCATGATAAGATCATGCCATTTGTGACAGCATGGATGGACTTAGACGGTATTATGCTAAGTAAAAAAAGTCAGATCGAGGAAGACAAATAACATATGATTTCACCCATGGTTGCCAGAGGGGAGGGAGAAGGAGAATGAGAAAAATGGGAGATATAGGCTTCCAGTTATGGATGCGTAAGTCACTAGAATAAAAGGGACAGCATAAAGAACATAGTTAACGACACTGTAATAGTACTGTGGATGCAGGGGAGGGGCAGAGAGAAAGGGAGAGAGAGAATTCCAAGCAGGCTCAGCTCTGTCAGTGCAGAGCCCGATGCAGGGTTCAAACCCATGAACCTTGAGATCATGACCTAAGCCAAAAACAAGAATTGGACACCGAACCAACTGAGCCACCCAGGCGCCCCACAGCAATGCTTTTTAAGACAGTAAATATCAGACAAAAAAGGGCAATAATCCCTGAGAGAAAGGAAACAAGTAAGGTTAGCCTTACAATTGCACAACTTAACTGCCTTGGATTTCTAGGTCATAGTACAAGGAGAAGGAAGCCAGGCAGTGGCTGGATGCTCTGAATTAAGGAAACAAAGCTGAGAATCTGAAAAGCCCAATGTAACTGGAGTTTGCAGGACAGAAACTGGAAAGAAGAGAACTACACAGAGAGAAAACTCCAGAGAACTACAAAGGGTCTCCATGGAGTATTCAGCTGAGTATGCATTTTCACATGCATGTGAAGAAACTAGAGAAAGGAGCATCTGGCAAGATTGGAGGAGAAAGTGCCTGACTGCCACACAGGACCAGGAATGGGTGACTATTCCCAACAGGGAACTGAAACGCTTTATTACTCGTGGACTGTTAGGGTAGACACTCAGAAAAGTCTTGGCTCAGGAATGGGGAATATGTAGCAACAGATGAAAGCTACTCTGGCCCCATGTAACAAACCTGGAAAGCAAGATCCAAAACTATCAAGCTGTTTCCAAGTAATTTAACCATACCTGACAACAAATATCAAAAACCATTATATGAAGGCAAATAATCCAGCACCAAAAGGAGTAAAATTTCCCACATCTGCTATCCAAACAAAGATTATCAGGCATGCCAAGAAGAAGGAAAATGCAACCTTTCTAAAATGACCCAAAATTAACAAAAATGTTAGAACTACCAAACAAGGACATTTTTGTGGGTTGAATTGTGTCCTCCAGAAAGATATCTTGAAGTTTTAATACCTGGTACTTGTGGAGGTGACCTTATTTAGAAATAGGGTCTTTGCATATATTCGAGTTAAATTGAGGTTATACTGGATTGGGGCTCACCCTTGTCCAATGACTGGTGCCCTTATATGTAGGGGGAATTTGGATCATAGAGACACACACAGAAAACATCTTGAGATTGGAGTGATGGAAGCCAATGGACATCAGGGACTGTTGGTGACCATCAGAGGCTACAAAAGGGAAGGAAGTTACTCCCCTAGAGACGCCACATAGAACATGTACTTGACAACACCTTGATTTTGGACTTCTACCCTCCAAAACTATGAGGGAATTATTTTTCTGTTGTTGTATGTTTTTTAAGTTTATTTATTTATTTTAAGAGAGAGATCATGAGTGGGGAAGAGGTAGAGAGAGAGGAGAGGAGATCCCAAGCAGGCTCTGCACTATCAACACAGAGCCCTATGCAGGATTTGATCCCACGAACCATGTGTTCATGACCTGAGGCAAAATCAAGAGTTGACGCTCAACTGACTGAGCCACCCAGGAGCCCATATTTTTCTGTTGTTTTAAGCCATCGAATTTGTGATACTTTGTTACAGCATTAAAAAAATACAGACATCAAAATAGTTACTGTGGTTTTTATGTCCAAGAAGTTACAGAGATAGGCAAAATATGGAAAAGGCTTAATTTGAAATTCTAGATATGAAAACTTCACCTGAGATGAAATATATACTGATAGGATTAGTGGCAGATCAACTGTTTCAGGAAGAAAAGAGAATCCTGAATTTGAAGACATAGCAAAAGAAACTATCCAAAGTGAAAAACAGAGAAAAAATATTTCTAATGAAATAAATATCAGTTGACCTCTTTGTGAGACAACTTTAATCAGCCTAATAGAAGTGTAATAATCAGAATCCTCTCAAAACAGCAGAGAGACATAGGGGATAGAAAAATATGAAGAAATGATATCTAAATTTTTTTCAAATTTGATGAAAACCACAAACATGCAAATCCAAGAACCTCAAAATACTACAGAAGTAATATGAAGAAAAATACATCAAGGCACATGGTAATCCAATTACTCTCAACCAGTGATAATGAAAGTCTTAAAAGCAGCCTGAAGGAGGGGGGAAAAAAAGTGTGTTACAAAAGAACAAAGAAAATTATGACAGAATATTTTCCTTGGAAACAGTGTAAGCAACAAAATCGAGCAATAGTTTTTGAATACTGAAAGAGAAAAATACTATCAATCTATAATTCTATACATAGCAATGATATACTTGAAAATTAAAGGCAAAGTGAATGCTTTTTCAGGCACACAAAAGCTGAAATCATTCATAGCTAACTGATGTGTACTACAAGAAATGCTAATGCAAGTCTTATGATTTAAGTTTCTTTAAAAGATAATTGACTATCTTACAAATAACAATGTATTGTAGTGCTTGTAACTTATGCATGAGTAAAATTCCTGGCAGCAGAAGCAAAAAAAGGCCCTAGGAGAGAAAAAATGAAAGTCAAGTACTTAGATCATACATAAAGTAGTGTAATATCAACTGAAGGCAGACTATAATAGCTTAAAGATATATACTATAAACCCTAATACAACCACAATAATAACTAGACAAAGAGTTATAGCTATGAGTCAACAAAGAAGATAAAATGGAATGATGAAATTTCCTGAATTAATCCCAAAAAAGGTTTTTACAAAAAAGGGGGAAAAAAACAAAACCAAAACCAGGTGAAACAAATATGAAACTAGTAGCAAGATTATGAACTTAAACTTATTATCGATAATGACATCAAATGTAAATGATCTATACAACCAAAATAAAAGATAGAGATTGCCAGACTGAGAGCAAACCTAACTGTGGTATGTGTAAGAAATGCACTTTAAATATAAAGACCTAAAGAGGTTAAAATAACATATTGAAAAACAATAGCGTGGTAATGCTAATCAAAAGAAAGTTGGATTGGGTCTATCAATAAGTGGATTAAAAAACAAAGGATATTACCAAAATAAAGAAGCCCATTTAATAATGGTAAGGACATCAATTTACCAAGAAAATAAGAGTTCTAAACATCTATGTATAGGATGTCAAAATACATGAAGCAAAAATTGACAGAAATGCAATAGAAAAAAAGAAAAATCCCCAATGTAGTAAAAAATACTCAGTACCCATAAATCATAGTTGATATAATAAGTAGAAAAATCATAAAAAAATACATAAGACTTGAACATTATCAACCATATGACCTATTGATATTTACAGAATGCATGCCTCAACAACAGCAGAATACACTTTTTTTCCCAAATGTACACAGAGCATTTATCAAAATAGACCACATTCTGAATCATAATGCAAGTGTCACTGAACTTAAACATTTTCAAGTCATAAAAACTGTATTTTTTCTCTAAATGGAATATTTTTAGAAATCAGTAACAGAACAATATCTGGAAAATCACCAAATATTCGGAAACTAACACACTTCTAAATAACCCATGAATCAAAGAAGAAATTTTTGAAAATTAGAAAGTATTGTAAGCTGAATGAAAATACATTTACAAGATATCAAAATTTATGAGATTAGTACTTACAGGGAAAATATAGCACAATATATCTATAATATTATCAAAGAAAGAAGTCTCAAATCAATGCCTTCAGCCTTAAGAAACTAAGAAGGAAAATCAAACCCAGTGGATGCAAAAAATAAAAAATAAAAAAAAACAACAAACAATAAAGATCAGAGCATTTATCAATTAAATGGAACATAGAAAAACAATATAGAATTATGAAACAAATCTATGCTTCTTTGAGAACATTAATAAATTTAAAATTATTGGCATAAATGTGTTCATAGCATTCTCACCATCCTCTTCATAGCTTGTATAATATGTTCTAATATCAACTCTCTCATACCTGATACTGGTAATTTGTGTCTTTTTTGCTTCTTTCTTGATTAGTTCACTGAAAGCTTATATTTTGATGGGGAGGGGAGAGCAGAAAGAGACAGGCAATAAATGAGTGAACTAATCAATAACAACACCCAATGATAAGTGACAGTGAAACAAGATAATATGATCAGGGGAGACAGTACTTTAGACAGGATTTTCAGAGGAAAACTTTCTGAGGCATTGGTGTTTAAAGCAAGATTTGAATAATCTGAAGATCTGGGGACATGTTCCAGCATAGAGGTCCAGCGACAGCAAATCCCAGAGGTGATAAGAAACTTGTTCCAGGTCCAGCAAAGTGATGGTTGGGGGTGGACCTTGAAAGGCAGGGATCAGCAAACTTTGGCTTTCAGGTCAAAGCCTGCCCCAGGCCTACTTTGGTACAGCCTACAAGCTAAGAATGGCTCTTATATTTGTAGAGGGTTGTATGAAAAAAGAAGAGGAGAAAATGTGATAAAATATTTACTGTATGGTTCTTTATAGGAAAAGCCTACCAGCCCCTATAGTAGGACCTTATTGGTTAGGCTAAAGAATTTACAAGTAATCTTTCTTTCTTTCTTTCTTCTTTCTTTCTTTCTTTCTTTCTTTCTTTCTTTCTTTCTTCTTTCTTTCTGTGGATGAGTATTCCATGGTACGGATATGTCACTGTTCACCCATTACCTAGTCAAAGGAATTTTAGGGTGTTTCCATTTTGGGGTGATTATTAATAAAAGCCTATAAACTTTGAAATACATATATTTTAAATGTAGAGTGCAATGACTTTTAACAAATGTATACATCCTTTTAACCTCCAGTCTAATTAAGATATAGAACATTCCCATAACCCCTGTGAGTTCATTCCTATTTTTTTTTCCTAGTCAATCTCTAATCGTTATTTGGATTTCCATTACCTGTCCCTGTCCCAGAAGAACATATAAATAGAATCTCACAGTATGTGAGGAGCTGATATTCTCTTTACTCCAAGAAGAATACGTAAGCAACCGAAGGCTTTTAGAGGGAAATTGGGACAATCTGATTTATATTTTAAACTATCGTTTTGGCTACTGTGCGAAGAATGATGAGTAGAAGATAACTTATGTATCCTTTTTCTTCCCATCTTGGGGGTGGTGGTGGTGCGGAATGTGGTTCAATAAAATTCCTGAGCAGACCAGGATTGACCGGCCAGCTTCAAATCTAATGGCAAAGCTGGATTCAGAGTTGGGATCAGAGCACGCACGACACTGTTCCTGCAGTTCCCCGTTGTGCACGGCAGATGGCCCCCGAGCGCAGTTCCTGGCCCGCTTCGCAGAGCGCGCTGCTGCCTGGAGAGCCCCGCGCGGCCAGGCGACTCCGCGCCCAGGTTTCGGTGCGTGTGGCGGGTCGCGCCCTGCGATCCAGGTTTGCGCGGAAGTCGGCGGGCAACGACGATCTGCCCGGGGTGTCGCGCCCGGCTGCAGCCGCACTCCGGGTGGCCACCGACGCGTGTCCGCCGCCGACTCTCCGCAGAGGCATCTTAGGCGGGGAGAAGCTGAAGTTCTGCAGGACCCCCGTCCGCCCCGGGACAGTCCAGCCGCGGGGACTTTCTCCGGCTAGAGTGCGTGCGGTGGACCCGACAGGCGGTGGCCGTGGGAGGCTACCCACGGGGAAAGCGGCCCACTGGGTTTAGAGACAAGGCAGCTTCTAAACTAGTCTTTGGAGAGAACTCGGCTGGAACGCAGAAGGGACAGCCCGGACTGGTGTTGAGTGTCGGGGAACCGACGGAGCGGGCTGCGTAGCTCCGGGGACGGGAGTGAAGCAATTAGGCTTGTTTGGGTGGAGAGTTGCCTAGGGAAACCGAACACTTAAGAGCCTCTTCTTTCCCCTCTCCAGCCTCCTCTTGGGTGCTGAAGTCACAACCCCAGCGAGTCCTCTCTCCTCCCACGCCTCCGTCTGCCTTCCAGACCGCGGGAGCCCAAGGCGCAGAGGGCCAGGAACGAGACGTCAGTGGAGGATGAAGAACTAGCCGTGGGACCCTTGGAAAATGAGGCAGACGCCCCTGCTGCAGCTGGCGCTACTTCTCGCCCTGCCCAGGAGCCTGGGGGGGAAAGGGTGTCAGTCTCCGCCCTGCGAGTGTCACCAGGAAGATGACTTCAGAGTCACCTGCAAGGATCTTCACCGTATCCCCAGCCTACCGCCCAGCACGCAGACTCTGTGAGTACCTGGGAGAGGAGAGGGGAGCATGGAGAGGCCAGGGACAGCTGCAAAGATGGCCAGAAGTGCACAAAAAGAGCGTGAGAGTAAGCCAAAGGGCTGTGTGTGTGTGTGTGTGTGTGTGTGCAGTGAGTAAAAACGCAACTGCCCAAACCTGGGATTGCTGCCATCCTAGTTACTCAAAACACGAGAAAAGCTAAAACCCTGGTGCAAGATGCAAGCGTGAGCTGCCCTTTCTCAAGAGCTGCTCTTCACTTTGCCCAGGCCTGGCTGAATCTTTCACTTCAGATATTAATAACACTAATAGCAACTCAAGAATTGACCTCTAGCACGGAGATCCTGTCTTGCAGCTCTGAATTCCCCACACCTGGCATATGGCCTGGAACTCTTCTGGTGCGCAAGCAAAAGCTTGTTGAGTGAGTAAGTGAACCAATGAATATGCAAGCCTCAGATGTTGTCCGTCCACCACTTCTTTAGAGACAGTTTTGAAGGGGGTAGAATTTCAAGTCATGGGAGAGAAACATGGCTCTGACAGTGGAGGGGAACTTGGAGCCATTGGTTTACAGTTCCACCAAATGTCGAGGAGAAAGGATAATGTTGGAGGAAGGCAAGGGACTAAGAGTCAGGAGACCGTTCTCTTCATGCCCCTCTCACCACCTGGGAAAATAGGGAAGGTCATTTATTTGGGAAGACCCAAGTTTACCTCTGAGTAAAAGAGGGGCGTCAGTTAGGTGCATTCTGATGTCTGATGATGCAAGTGAGGGGATTCGCTGGATCACAAAGAGTAAGAACTTGATAAAGACAGGAGCAGGGAGAATCTGACCTTGAAAACAATGGGAGTAGGGGTAGGGGAGGGATGGTGTGCTGAACAACGAAGTTATTCTGAGAAGAGACAGTGATGAAGAGTGTGGGTGAAAAGGCATGCCAGTTTAAACAGTGGCCACAGCCATCTGCAACAGTAGCAAAGTGATTTTCAAATCTTGGCGGGGAAGGGGGGGCAGTAGAACTCTTGTCAAAGGAAAGCTTATGAGAGAAGTCAAATATGTAAAGCTAACCATTTTATTGTGCTTACTCCTGTCCTCAGCACTTTACACAAACTCACCAATTGACTCCTCACAAAATCCAACTGAGTAGGTAATTTTACTATTCTCATTTTATAGATGGGGAAACTGAGGCACAAAAAGCAAGGCCACTTGTTTGATGTCATGCAGTTAATCAGTTGTGGTGCCAAGATTTGAAATAGCTCCGAGCTGCACTCTTAAGCCCCCTGCCCTTAGATGAAAGCAGGTCTAACCCTGCCAGCTTTTCTCCAATATGGTCTTGAAAAAAAATAGAAAGGAGAGAAAAATGTGTAAGAGCTTAGAAAAGTAAGAGTTGGGCAGGGGAAGAAAAAGGAACAGAAAGAAGGAGGGAAAGCAAAAAGAAAGAATGGGAGGGAGGGAGAAAAAGAAAGACTATATCTTTGTTATAGTAGGCATTTCCTGCTGAAACAAAACAGACCTTAAAGCCTGTTCTGGGTGGCAACCATTTTTCTGAATCTAGATGCTGTGTAACCATGGCTGGCTGTTTTACAAATTATTATGGTGCTGAGAGCATTTTTTCCTAAGCCTTAATCTCTATCCATGTATTATGGTGCTGAAAAGTAAACAAGACTGTCCCTTTCTGCATTACCCATATACTTGCCATGTGGTTCAGTAGATGGATGGGAGACAGTTTCACTGTTTGTGACTTCCACTGAAATGGTGGTTCTGAATCTTCTCTACTTCCCCCATCTAAGACAGCATGATTCACTTTTATTATAACAGTGATTCTAACTAGGTAGGAAGTAAGGGAGAGCTGATATTCCTACTCCCCAGTGGAACATTCTAGAATCTTTGATATGCAGGTAGTTTGAAAAAAAAATTGCTCCTCCTGATTGAGAATACTGATTTAAGGGAAACTTAATGAACCCAGCAGAATAAAATGAAAAATTTTAATGTTGGCATATAATTATAGATCATATCACCTCAGAACCAAGGATAGCAAGATGGACCCTTTACTCTCATTCAGAGAATTGCCATTTGCTACCTGTGTGTGCAAGAGGACTACTCCTTCTTTGAATGAGGGTGGGGTTTGATTTTCATTTTGGATTTGTGTGGATTCTTCTGCAAGAAAGTGCCACCTTACCTTGCCTTGTCCTTTGACCTATCCACTTTCAGGTTCATGATGGTGACAATCACTACCTCACCCCCTCCAACTTCCTTCAATTCCAGTGGAGTGAAGGTTTGTCCATCATACACTTATGTGCCTTCAGAAATGTTTCTTTTTTTTAATTTTTTAAGCTTATTTATTTTGAAACAGAGAGAGAGAACAAGAGCAGCAAAGGGGCAGAGAGAGGAGAGAGAGAGAGAGAGGAGGAGCACTGTCAGTGCAGAGCCCTATGTGGGACTTGAACCCACAAACCATGAAATCATGACCTGAGCCAAAATCAAGAGCCAGATACTTAACTGACTAAAGCACCCAGGCATCCCCCCCTTCAGAAATGTTTCTGAAGGAGCTGTTATAGCTACTGTTTTCAGGTTCTGGATTTTGCTTCCATTATTGCTAATTTGCATTCTGCATCTGTTTCTGTGGCTCTAATTGATGGACTAGCCCACTATTTTCGAAACTGAAGACACTCACTCAACATCTTCAGGATTTTTGCCAGATCTGTGTTCCACCTGTGCTATTATACATTCAGTATCTTTAAGTATTTCACTTCTTTAACTGAAAGAAATTTATTTAGAAAGCTTGTGTTATGACTATAAATGGGAAATTAGCATAACTTGCTGTAATTAGGAGGTAACCCAGAAAGCTAAAAACATTGAAAACACAAATATAATTACATTCCAGGCTCAAGATTATTGCCTGTGAATGCTCTAAGCCTGAGGCTGACTTTCCCTTGTTAAGAGGGAAAAGGGATAGGGGCACCTGGGTGGCTCAGTTGATTAAGCATCTGACTGTTGATTTTGGCTCAGGTCATGATCTTCTAGTTCATGAGGTTAGGCTCCATGCACTGACTGTGCAGAGCCTGCTTAGGATTCTCTCTCTCTCTCCCCTCTCTCTCTCTCTCTCTCTGCCTCTCCCCTGCTCTTGCTGCTTTCTCTCTCTCAAAATAAATAAATTAAAATTAAAAAAAATTAAATTTAAATTAAATTTTAAAGGAAAGGAAGAGTGTAAGTGTTAGAGAAATATTCAAGAGGTACCAATTCAACATGCTGTCCTTGGTGGTATCAGAAGAATTGAAAAACCATGGAAAATGGAATCACTTTTTCACTGGTATTCAATATTATTTAATGCCATGTGGGCATTCCACCTAAAATAATCTCACGTCATACTTGGTTTCCACACTTGGGAAATTGTGCATTTATTCCATATTTCACAACTGTTTTAGTCACAATCAGTGGTCATAACCTGAATAGCATTTGATTTCCCACCTAAAAAGAAGCCCTCTGCTTTAGCACCCACATGCTTGCCAAATACAGAAATACTCTATGTCTTACAAAGATGGTGTCACTGCATGCTTCTGGGCTCCATGATTTATTATTCTTTTTTCTCCTCTGTGTGTGTGACTCAAGGTCTTTGATGGTAAGTAACAGAAAACCCGGTCTGTCTAGCTTAAGGAGGGAAGAAATGTTCTGAAACAATAACATGTAATTTACAGAATCATTGTAGAACCTGGCTTTTAAAACAAGCCAGAGCCCGGGGCAGCCAGGGAGTTGGAGCCACAGCCAACCATCTGGTTGGAACAACTCCACAGACAACACCATAACCACAGCCACTGGACATCTGTGGTGCTGGGCACCTAGTTCTGTATCTGCTGGGCTGTCTGTGTACTGCTATCAGTAACGTCTCAACCATTCCTGCCACTTTGAATCACCAGTCAGAAAGTGATATTCTAGATGGAAGCATCTGATTGTCTGCCGTAGGTTACCTGCTGTGTCCCAGCTGCTGGGGGGAGTAGGAGGAGGGAGGTCCCTTTTCCCCCACTTTTGGTGTCTGTAGTAGGAGGTGAAGAACTGGGTCCTTCTAATAGTACACATGTTAATGGGGCATTTTCCACCAAAGAGGGGCTATCTGCCCTCACCATTGCTCATCACTTCCTTCATCCTGCAAACGTTTATTAAGCACTGGCTACGTTCCAGACATGTGCTAATGCTCTGGACTTGGCAGAGAACAACATCAACATGTCCCTGTCCTCAGGGGTCTTTACAATCTAGGGTGGAGCTGAATATCCATCAAATAATCTCATAAACATGCAATTATAATTGTGTAAGTGTGCTGAGAGTGTACTTGGTGGGAATGGGGGGTGGAAACTGACTTCAACTTGGGTTCAGGGAATGTTATGAGCTACATCCTAAGATAGTAGGATCCTAAACTAGTAGGCATAAGGAGTTGCATGTGTGGAGGTAGAGGGTGAGGAAGTGGTGTTCCAGGGGATTGAATTACTCATTTGAAGAGCTTTGAAGAATTCTAACCTGAACAGTGAAAGAGTTGATGGGCAACAATATACGTTGCTACTTTCTTTGTGACACAGTACAGGTCGAGGTGAATTCTGATGTCAGTTTTTCCTCCAATTCTCCAATTCTGGAGGCAGCTTTTGTGCCAACAACAACAAAAAAAATGACTTTTTAGGGGTAACTTTAAAAACAAATATTTGATTCATTAAAGTAATAAATGTAAAGACTAGTTCTTTTCTGAGTTTTCCATATATTTATTATTTTATTTGTAAATTTAATTATAATAATTACCTTAAGGAAGACATATTTTTTGATGGAAGACTTTATAATTTAATATTTTAATAAATAATTTAATAAAATAATAGTTTGAGTACAAACATAATACGTTTTCTTTTAAAGCACTTGAATGTGCTTTCCAAATACTTAGAAAAGTCTAGAAAGTCTATTAAATTAAGCTTTATTAGTACCAGGAATCCTAAGTTTTATAGACATCCCAGTGCTGTTTATAGGAGCAGGAGAGTAGAATGGTTAAGGGCACTCTCTCTGGAGTGAGATCATCATGGTTGAATGCCTTGCTCTACCATTTCTTCAGCATACTTTTGGAAATGTAGAGAAGGGAAAAACATTTTTCCTTCTATTCTTCTAAATCCTTGACTAGGACCCCTAGTAGCAACAATAAAGAAAATAGATTAACAGGAGAAAAGCACACATATTTACTTAAAATAAGTTTTATGTGACATGGAGTGAGGACACTGGCATCCTAGGTTCCTTATGGTTAGGGTTGCCCTATCTAGAAGGATTCTCCACTTATCCCTGTTATCCAGGTGTAACTAATAGCATTCCTTAACTCTCAATAAGGAAATGAAGACCCAAAGAAGCGATTAACCTTGATTGTTTTTACATCGGGTTTGATAAAGAGTGGGAAGTCATGGAACAATGTGATAGGACAAAAACAGGGGGTGAGCTAAGTGTAGAAAACTGGGGGAAACAGCGAGTTTTTTCCTTCAGATTCCTCTTGCCTTCCTTTCGTCTTTGCAAAAAAGGATACTCCTTTCCTCTGGGTATAGGGAAGGCACTTCCACACAGCGGGGGGCTTATGACCTGCTGTAGGAGAGGGTCAGATAGCCCTGTCTGCACTAGCAGTTTCTTAGATTTCTCCAGTTTAAAATATCCAAAGTGCCAAGATGCCACGTTTGGGGAGGGCATGCTCTGGGCACTATCAGGATTTGCTCTGTACCTCAGTTTCTTCATCTGTAAAATGAGGATAATAATAGTACCTGCCTCGTTGGATTGCTGGGAGGTATGAATGAGTTAATGGTATTAAAAGATAATTTTCAAAGAAAGGTAAAATCATGAGTCTCCTACAGCAATAAATTGAACACCTTAAAGATTTTATTTAACTCTGTTTGAGTTTCCTAAGGCTGCCATAACAGAGTACCCACAACTGGATGGCTTAAAACACCAGAAATTTATTCTCTCATATTTTTGGAAGCTAAAAGTCTGACATCAAGATACTGACAAGGCTATGCTACCCTGGCAGTCTCAAGGAAAGAATCCTTCCTTGCTTCCTAAGTTCTGATGCCTGCCTGCCATCCTTGGTTTTCCTTGGCTTGTAGCAGCCTGACGCCAGTCTTTGTCTCTTCAGTCATGACCTTCTTCTCTGTGTAAGTCTGTGTGTCCTCCACCCCTTCTTATAAGGAACCAGTCATGGGATTTAGGGTGCACGCTAATCCAAGATGATGTATACTTAACTAATTACACCTACAGAGACCCTATCTCCAAATAAGCTCACATTCTGAAGCTCAGGTGGTTGTGAATTTTGGGGGGACACTATTCAACCCACTACAGTGAGGAAACTGGTAAAATGTTGCAATTATGTTAAAAATCCACAAAATAGATTTATAGATGAGGAATATTGAAATGGATGTGCTAATGGAGGCAAAAGACTTCTTTCATAGTCAGGGGATGGGGGAAGTCAACTGAAGTTCTACCAGAAAGGACAGAATTTGCCATGTCTATAGACAGAATTATTTTGCATTGCTATCAATTATTTACAATCTACACAATTATGAAAGAGCTCCCATTGAATCAGACTCAGAATCCTGGAAGAATATGCTCTAGTCAATGCAAAATTTTCCAGTGAAGCACAATATCCCCTACGATACACACAGAACACTTAGAACGGTTAATTTATTGACTCCCAGTAAACACTTTATGAGGAAATTCAGTAAAAAATAATTTCCATTTCAACTTAAATCACAGGTCAATATAAATTATTCAATTATACATTTTAAATTGAAATTGCAAGGCCAATCTATTAGATATTCCAATCAACAGACTGAGTTTAAATAACACAATACTCAAAATACCAAATATATATTGAGTATTCTTTTTTTATTTTTATTTTTTTAATGTCTATTTACTTTTGAGAGAGTCAGAGCACGAGCAGGAGAGGGGCAGCGAGAGAGGGAGACACAGAATTCGAAGCAGATTCCGGGCTCTGAGCTGTCAGCACAGAGCCCAACGCCAGGCCCAAACCCATGAATAACCAGATCATGACCTAAGCCGCAATCAGACACTTAACCAACTGGGCAACCCAGGCATCCTATATTGAGTATTCTTAAATTCAACACAAATTAATATTATGGGTCTGACTTAGATTTTTATTTCTTTTTTTTTTTTTTAATGTTTATTTATTTTGAGAGAGAGAGCATGAGCGGGGTAGGGTCAGAGAGAGAATGAGAGAAGAGAATCCCAAGCAGGCTCCACACAGCGCAGAGCCCGATGTGGGGCTCAGTCTCATGAACTGTGAGATCATGGCCTGAGCCAAAATCAATAGTCAGACACTTAACTGACTGAGCCACTCAGGGACCCCTCATTTCTATTTTTTCTAATGTTTATTTATTCTTGAGAGAGAGAGAGAGAGAGAGACTGAGACCAAGCAGGGGAGGGGCAGAGAGAGAGGGAGACAGGATCCCAAGCAGGCTCCATGCTGTCAGTGCAGAGCCCAGTATGGGGCTTGGACTCTGAAACTGTGAGATCACAACTTGAGCCGAAACCAAGAGTCGGACCCTTAACCAACTGAGCCACCCAGGCGCCCCCCCCCCCCATTTCTATTTTTAATTCTAAATTTTCCCAAATTAAAAGATGTTTATTCATTAAGCAAGCTGGGCTCGCTCTTCCCCCACCAGTTAAGAACACCAGTTCCTTATGGAAACGTCCACTGGCTTCCTAGGTTCCTTATGGTTAGGGTTGCCCTATCTAGAAGGAACCTCCTCTTACATCTGTTATCCAGGTGTAATTAAGAGCATTCCCTTGACTCTCAAATTAGATTTTGGAGGATAAATTACTAATAGATCTTACTAATAGACCATTAAGTCCAGAGGCCCACGGGACATGCTGGGACATCCTGAGCCTTGTTTATTGTCATGTAACTGTCACGTTATAAGTCAATAACTTAAACAGGGTTGGTCTCTTGGTATTGCCTAAATTCTGCAACCCCCACCTACATGGTAGTGAACTTCCTTTGTGGCTTCAACTGAATTTTGCATTTCCTTGGCTCTGTTAAGATACTTGTATCTTCCCCTCTGGCTTATTGCAGGAGCCACCAAACAGCTCTCCCGCATCCAGCCTTGCCCTCCACAGTCTATCCTTCACACAGCAGCCAGAGACATCTTTTAAAACGAATGTCAGGTCACGTCCGTCCTTTGCTCACAACCCTCCTCGGCTTCCTAGTTATCTCAAGATAAAAACCAGAGTCCTTACAGTGGCCCAAAAGGGCCTACGTGATTCAGACCTTCTTTTTTTTTTCTTTTTCTATTTTATTACTCGTACTCATAATTCAACTTTTACTCCACTGGCCTCCTTGCTGTTCCTCATGTTTGTCAGGCTTTTCCACATTAGGTTCTTCCCTGTGTCTCAAACCTTATTTTCCCAGATGTTCCCATGGCTTATCCTCTCACCTCCTTCCAGTTTTTGTTCAAATGTTACCTTCTCAATAAGGCTTTCGTAATCACTCTACTTAATATTTAGCATTCCTGCTTTTAAAAAAAAATTCCATAGAGCTTGGCACCTTCTAATATACGATATAATTTGTCTATGTTTCTTATTTATATCTTTCCCCACAGGGCTAGGTTTTTGTGTTGGTTTGTTTTTGTGGTTTACTTTGTTCAGTTATGTATCCCAAGTGCCCAGAAAGAGCCTGGCATATGACTGGTAGTCATTACATACTGGTTTAATAAATGAATGCATGGATGAAGGTCCCCAGAGGCACCTTAATATCATGCCATTGGGTTCTTCACACCCTTTAATTCTTTTTCAGAGTCCTTGGGTTTATTGCCAAGTAGATGAAATTCTACTTTTGTTTAATGTTTTTCCTGACCACTTGAGACACTAGTTTTTAGACGTTAAAATGACATCTGCTGGGCACCGCATACCTCACCACCCATCTGACCCTATTTCACGATACAAAAACCATGTGAAAGATGCTCCTTTGAACAGCCACCTCCAAGAAACTACCAGTGCTTCCTCAACTTTCCAAATGTAGCACCCCTAAGCAAGAGGAAAGTACAAGAGAGCCCCAGGATATCTGGGACAACCTGAAGCAATCCAGAGCAAGCAGGACACTTCTTTGAAGTCTCTGGGTTTGTTATTTTTTATTTAGCTTCTAAAAAATGAGTGACAATTTTGAATTCTTTCCCATCATGTAGCTGTTTTTTGTGGGGCTTCACATGTAACTTTTCAGAGGATTCGCTTCTACCTTTAGGATAATGCAACTCTATATTTGAATATCCCAGTAATTTGACTCAAGTGATGATGTACAGAATGGCAGTCACTGAAAGAGGCCAGTAAAGTACTTTAGGAGGCAGTTCTGTGTGTGCTTAAGAAGCCAGCCTCAACAGCCAGACCTGCTCTGCAGAGGCCAAGCCCATTCAGTCCTATTCTCAGACGCCTGGATCCAGAAGGTCTAACTGTTTCACCTGTGTGAACAAACCCTGGCTATCCTGGAGTGTGAGTCTGTTTTCTTCTATTGGCTCTGATGAAGCAGTGGACAGAGAAAACTAATTCATAAAAACTTACCATATGTTGTTAAATGCGAGGATTGTATTTGGGTTTATCAATTAATTGGAATAGGTTTTTCCCCCTTCCAGAACTGAGAAATCATTAATTTTAATTGATCCAACTATTTGATTACCTTAATGTTTTCTTATGGTACAAAGTATGTTAATTATTACCTTAGAGATGAAGGTTTATTAACCAGAGATTCATGGGCTTCCTAGGAGCCCATGTGTATCCTCCTGGAAATCTGTGATTAAATGAAAATTTGTACATCAGAACACGACTGAGAGAATCTATAACTTACCTCAGATTATTAAAGGTGTCCTTGAACCCCCACCCAAAAAAGTTAAGAAATTATATTTTGGAATAACTTGGCTTTTTTGTGTGTGACAGTATACATTTGGTATTAACCATGACTTAACCTTTTTATTGCATTACAAAGAACGCTAAAACATATATTTAAAAAATAAGCGGGGCGCCTGGGTGGTGCAGTCGGTTAAGCGTCCGACTTCAGCCAGGTCACGATCTCGCGGTCCGTGAGTTCGAGCCCCGCGTCGGGCTCTGGGCTGATGGCTCAGAGCCTGGAGCCTGTTTCCGATTCTGTGTCTCCCTCTCTCTCTGCCCCTCCCCCGTTCATGCTCTGTCTCTCTCTGTCCCAAAAATAAATAAACGTTGAAAAAAAAAATTAAAAAAAAAAATAAGCAAAAACTTCTTGACCTTTGATTTTTTTTCTCCTGACTATATTGCTATGATTATTTTTTAATGCCTCACACTTAGCTCATCCTTTGAATAGGCTCTTCTCACAGAAGTTCACTACGTGTGGCTATTCTTCAAGTCACTGTTTAAAAACAGATTTTATAAGTGTCTAATGCCTTATATCTGACATTAAATCCTTTCTACCTCTCCTGTTTCCATTCTCACTGAATCTGCTTGCTTAATTATTCTTTTGCCTTTTATTACTGCAATTAAGAAATAGTTGAAGAAAATTTAAAGTATGAGTAAAAATGGTTCCATTTGTTCGGAGCTACAAATTAGATTTTACAGTGTTCCATTTTGATGTCAGACTCTCCTTACTTTCTTCATTTTTGTATGAATCCTTAAGAATATATAGGATGTCAGAAAATTTCAGAGCAAATCCTTTTCTTAGAATTACAAAGCAGACCTTTGTGATTTTTAAAGCATCTTATAAGTGTCCTCTTACATGTATTGACATGTAAATCTGCCCTGGGTTTTTCTGGTACAGCCCTATTTAAAATATCTTGCCATCAGAACATTCCAGAAATTCAAATATTTTCTCATCATTTTAGCTAAACTTTCCACACCCCTTTTGCACCTGGAAAGAGCTCCCTGCGTCCCAGTTTTTCTTTCAAAAACATGATCTCTCTATTTATATGATACATGAAGCTCTTGGCTAACATTTTTGCAGGCATTAGCTTAATTTTACCCACACCCGAGTATTATCATAATTACTCAACTCCAGAGAGGGACTGAAATTGTCTTTTCTTATTGCCAGCTACTGTCACTTTATATTTTGTTATTTCAATCTTTTTATGAGCTGGGAAACTAGAAGGCTAACTTTAGGGAAAGGATCTGTACATGACGATAAATAAATGATCTCAAGAGAGGGCACAAATGAAGGGCTCTCCTGTGACAGTCTTTAGTGAGCTTTGTGGCTGCTCTGTTTCTCTCTCAACACCCTTTCCAGTTATTTTTGGGTACATAGCCATGGTCCAAAGTTTGAGATGATAGGAAATCTTACTCTAGATAGGTGGCATTTTATTGTGGTTAGTGTTTCTTCCTTCCTTTCTTCTTTTTTCTTTTTAACAAATATTTATTGATTACTTAATATTTGCAAGTACTACTCTAGGTATGGAGAGATATAATAAATGACCTCCTTGATCATACATTCTAGCAGGGGGGAAATAGCCAAAAATATTAGTAAATAACACACATAGTATGTCAGATGGTGATGAGTATAATGGAGAAAAATAAAGGGAGGGACAGGGAGAAGGAAGGCTGGGGGTTGCATTTTAAGTGGTGACAGAAGGCCTCACTGACAAAGTGGCATTTGAGTAAAGACCTGAAGGAGCCCCCAAAACTAAGCCAGGCTGATATCTGGGGCTGGGGGGGAGAAAATTCTGAATAAATGGAAAGACCCAGAGTCAGGGGGGGACATGGGAGGAACTTGCATAGTATGTTTGTAAGTGACAAGCAGAAAAATGTGCCTGAAGCAGAGAGGGTTGCAGGAAATGAGATCAGAGGAGTTATGGGGGACAGAGCACGTTGTACCTTGTAGGTCATTATAAGACACTAAAAATATGTAAATATAAATATATACCTTAAATAAGTATACAATAATATAAATGCATACAAATACATACATGTATATTTTTTTTCTGAATGAGATAAATAGCTATTAAGGATGTTGAGCTCCACCCCCAAAATTGCATACACTGATTTACATTTTCCTAGGAGCACCCAGGCTACTATATTTGTTAATCAAGTGAGAAATGACCATGGCTCCAACTGGCTTAATACCAGGGAAGGTGGTGAGAAATGGTTGAGTCCTGGATTTATGATGAAGGTAAAGTCAACAGGATTTCCTCACAGAGTGTGTGGAGTCTGAGTGAAAGAAAGGAATCGGTAATGTCTTAGCCTGGATTCTCCAGAAAGCAGAGCCTGTGGAGAATTATTACTGGGGAATGTGATTCCAAGGAGCAGAAGGGTGAGTTGGTGACATGAAGAAAGGAGGCAAGGAGAGTTTGCTGCTACTAGAGGCAAGTTGTTGTTGATCCCATATGGCCACCTGAGAATGCTATGCATCTCGGACCCTTGCTCTAGGAGGGAGGAAAGGGAAACTTTTATCCATGAGTTCTTATCCCCCTGCCCCCACCTTGTAGATTGGGGTGTTATCTCCACCAGCCTTCCAGGTTTCTCGTGCATGGATAATGATGGAGTCCTAGATGTTTACAGAAATGCCCCAGGGTGGAAGGTGAGGGGAACAGAGGCAGGGCTGAGGTACAGCTCTGTCAGGTTGCACCTGGATGAAGCTAGTCAGCACTCACATAGATCTGGCGGCTGTGGCGTGGCTAGAATAGGACAGGTAGGGCTGAGAGGATCTCAAGTGATGTATCAAGAGGTCTTTAATGCAATTCGCCCTATGAACCACTCAGATCTTGCCAAGCTTGCTTCCTTTCTTTCTTTTTCTTTTTTTTTTTTTTTTTTTTTTGCGTTTATTTATTATTGAGAGACAGAGAAAGAGTATTAGTAGGGGAGGGGCAGAGAGAGAGGGGGACACAGAATCTGAAGCAGACTTCAGGCTCTAAGCTATTAGCACAGAGCCCAACACGGGGCTCAAACTCACAAACTGTGAGATCATGACCTGAGCCGAAGTCAGACACCCAACCGACTGGGCCACCCAGGAGGCCCTCTTTTTTTTTTTTTTTTAAGTTTATTCATTTATTTTGAGAGACAGAGACAGTGTGAGTCGAGAAGGAGTAGAGAGAAAGGGAGAGAGGATCCTAAGCAGGCTCCACACTGTCAGCACAGAGCCATATGCATCGTTCAAACTCATGAACCATGAAATCATGACCTGAGCCAAAACCAACCAACCAATCGACTGAGCCACCCAGGCTCCCCTTCCTGAGCTTTTAATTATGTCTGGCTCTCATACCAAAATATGGGACCTTCTGTTTTGTAAAAATAAAATGACCTTATGTCTTTTCTGAGATAGAGGGGGATACAAGTCCAATCTGCCACAGAGCTCCCTTCAAAATGCAATCTTTGCAAAGACATAATGCAGGAGGGCTTGTGAAATAAGCAAAAGTCTCCTCTATTGTGGCTGATCCCAAGGTTGGAATTAATAGTCATATCTCTCCTCAACTCTGATTTTAGATTTCTCTCAGCACTGCCCAGACTTTGGCCTGTGGTTGCCTAGGAGAAGGACCCAGACTTTCAACTCCAAGGGTTTTAAACCCTTAGCTATATTTGCCCTATTTCACCATTATCACTGGTCACAGAAGAACCAAGACATGTCCCAGATAAATCCCTGGGTTCTAGACATACTCCTCACTGCTGCTGATGTAAAGCAGCAACCATAGCTTCTCATGGTTCTTTTATTCCTATCAGGAGAGAAACTCCTACGTTTGCCCATTCATCTACTGGTATCATGAGCCCAAATAACCAGGTGATCATTATAGCATCAGGCCCTTACTTGGAGGAAGTAGTCTTTACACCCAAAAACTAGGACCTCTGGCAGGAACAGAGACAGGCAGTTCAAATTCTGAATGTAGGTCACTGTGATGGTGAGAAGGGTCAATCCTACCAACACCTCTAGGTCCTCACACCCATGTATTCTAGCTACATGGGTACTGGCATATATTGGCTATTGGTTCAGCATGTACGCTTCACTGAGGTGGATCCCCAACCGTCCAGGCTTTGTCCCACGTTGGAACCTCAGCTGATCCTTTAATGGGTCATTTCACTATTCTGCTAGGCAATCTGCTTCTGCATGATTAAAGACATAGTCAGACTAGTGGATATGATGGTCATGTGCCCTTTACTGTACCTTCTCTCCCATGAAATGGGTCTCTTGGTTGAGTGTTGTGCTGTTGTAGTGTTGTGCAACAAGTTGGTTCTTGCAGAACTCTGTAGGACCTCATACTGGTAGATCAGGCAAGCTATAAGCCTTCAAATAGTGACCCTAGTGGAGGCAGTGAGGTCAGGGAAGGCAGACTCAAAGCCAAAGTCACAATTCTTTTTAAAATGAATTACTTTTGACAAGTAGAAAGGGTCCAGTGTAATCAAACTACCACCAATTGGCTAGCTGTTCTTTTGGAGGAAATTTGCCTTATCAAGGGTGCAGTGTAGGGTTCTACTACTGGTAGTTTTGGTTATTCAAAGAGGCAGTATCTTTACTAGATTTGATGAAAACGAACCTATGCTTGGCTTCCATCCCTGCCACCATGGCCATTTCATTCACGCCCACTGTACCAGCACTGCAGTTGACATCCATAGAATGAGTCATCCTACCCACCTGGTTGTTGAAAGTCACCTCTGAAGGGACACTGAAAAAATTTCCTTCGAGGGATCCAGCCTCCCTTTCAACCAGTGGATTTCTGGTTTCAGAGATATTAAGGTTTTTCTTTTAAAAATGTGCATCATAAATTGAAGAAATTGTTACTTTTGATGTAGTGCAAACACAGAACTAGAGTGAAGAATTTGCCATAACATTAATTTTTAGATTTAGGTTAATGCCTTGATGCCAGAAAAATAAACTCTGAGCTATAATTACAAAAGCATCTAGTTCTTTAGAGCATTTGGATTACTGAAAATTGCCATAATGGTTATCTCTTATGAATTATTAATCTGTTATTCTATTACATAATAACTGCTTGAGCTATAATATGAATTAAATGGGTTTTGTGCATTGCCTTAAAAATCTTTTGCCATTGTTATTTTTTTGTTTGTTTAATTACATACTGTGTCAACTCTGTGTCCAGCCCCATGCTATGTGTTTTCACATATGGTATCTCACTTGGGACTCACAACAGCTCTGTTTGACTCCACTTTAGATGAGGAATCTGAGACCCAGAAATGTGGTCTCTCTTATCTTTTATCTCACAGCCAGTAAATGAAAGAGCATTCAAACTCAGGTCCTCTAGCTTCAAATCCAAGGCCCTCTCTCTATAGTAGCTATCTTCCTAAATCTGGTCTCTTCCCTTCCCTTGTGTTTCTTCCCTTCCCTCCCCTTCCCCAATTGACATGAAATTCATATAATGTGCCATTCACTGGTATTTAGTACATGCACAGTGTTGTACAACCATCACCTCTAGTTCCAAACTAATTTCATCATCTCTAAAGGAGATCCCTACTGATTAGCCAGTCACTCCCCATTCTCCTTCTCCTCATACCCCCTGGCAACCACTAATCTGATTTCTGTCTCCATGGATTTACCTATTCCGGACATTTTATATAAATGCAATCATACAACATGTGACCTTTGTGCCTGGCTTCTTTAACTTAGCATGATGTTTTTACATTTCAACCACACTGCAGGGAAAGAGTGTGGGCCATCAGACAAGTGGCCTGATAGGAAAACAGGTGTAAACAGGCCAAACTTTATGTAATTTCAGGACTTTTCAGCCAGGTTCATTTCTAACACCCTAGTGTAGAGAGCAATCCCACTCCATGTCTCAATGCCTTACACCTTAGAGATGATCATTAGAATGCCAAAAATGTTCATAGTTATTTTCGAAGGCTTAGAGCTACAAAACTACTTTCCCACATCAAAAGGTTTTGAGAGTACCTGTTTGGTGAAGGAGAGTGTTTCTAACCAGCAGGCTGAGCAACACCATGTGCTTATGCCTTCTGGATCCCATGGAATTTTAGTCAACACTTCTAGAAAGAAGTGACTTAATAGCAATGCATGAGCCATTATCTGTAACTTATACCCTTTTAAGAGCCAATACTTATGCAGAGGGTTTTTCTGTGTTATAGGCAAGGTGCAGAACTTAAACAATGTCCCATTTGTAATGGCATTTATTATAACAATATTGGGGGTGCCTGGGTGGCTCAGTGGGTTAAGAATCTGACTCTTGATTTTGACTCAGGTCCTGATCTCACAATTTGTGAGATTGAGCCCTGTCAGTGCAGAGCCTGCTTGGGATTCTCTCTCTCCCACTCCCCCCTCTCCCCCGCCTCAAAATAAATAAACACCAAAAAAAATAATATTGGCTTCTCTATCTTATATCTCCATTTAAAAATTTAACCAATAGGGGTGCCTGGGTGGCTCAGTTGGTTGAGCGTACAACTTTGGCGGTGGTGGTGATCTTGCAGTTTGTAGGTTACAGCCCCGCTTCAGCTCTCTGCTATCAGTGTGGAGCCTGCTTCAGATCCCTGTCCCTCTCTCTCTGCCCCTCCCCCCTCACTTTCTCTCAAAAATAAATAAACATTAAAAAAATGTAACCAATATGCCAATAAAGGAAATTTGCTAAGAATAAAAAAAGGTTAAATGAAAGAAGTAGATTATTATTTCCCTTAGGTTTACTGGAGCTTACTTCTCAGCTGTTTCTTCCCTCCCCACTCTGGAACTTGTAGTCAAATCCTAGCTTTCCACCAACTCACTGTGTGGAAGAATCTATTTGCTCAACTCACAGGATGAACAAACTAGTAAGATCTGTTATGCCCACATCATGGAGTAGTCATGAGGATCATGTGAGGTAATGCTATGAGTGTGTATGTGAAATACCTAGTAAACCAGAATAAAGCCTGATCGAAGTTAACTGTTATCACTAATGCAGTAGTGGGCTTGAGAGCCTGTGAGAGCTGGTCTGATTTAACCCTCAGCGTGGGTATTATATTGATTTGGAGAGGGCATGCTTCCACACAGGGACCATTCAGCAGCTGTTGGGCTTGAGGATCGTGTGGCTTTATTAAGACCAAACACTTGTCCACTGTGCAAAAAGCACATTTTAAATATTTATAAGATTGCTTATCTCCTTCCAGAGATATTTGTCCCTGGGGAGTTACTGTTAGGGTAAAGGGTAAAGTGACTGAAATTCTAACCATGGATGGGAGTTCTCTGTCCTATTAGGGCCCATAAATCTGTAAGGATCTAACTGTTCTATGGCAGAATTTGGCTGACAAGCCTATTAGGGTTTCCAGACTCTCCAGATGCCCCTATTTAATGCTTGGCTGGCCTTCTTATGTAGCATAACCAAGTTCTCGTTTCACAACCATCCCGAATCCCTGGAATCTAAAACAACAAAGCCAGAAGCTCTGAAATGTGTGCTATGAAGCATGAAACACTCTATTAAGGTTCTGTCTGCTTCAGTTCTGTGTGACAATAGAAGTTTTAATGTACTTATGAAGAACTCCTTTTACTCATAAGAAACTTACTTTATAGAAAGTATATATCTCAGGATCAAAAAACTCAGTGGCTTGGAGGGGCTACTCTTTCTTTTCACATTATATCCAGTATCTTCATTTTCAATAGCAAGAGGGAGGGGAAATCTCTTGAATGAGAGAAGTCATCGTGAAGAGTACAGGATGGAAGTTTCCCACTGAATAAGGAAATTACTGGTGAACATTTTAGCAAGGTACTTTTCATCCTTCTGTGTTCTTTTCTTTGTATCTGTTAAATGAAACCATAGGATGGTTCTGCCCTACTTCGGAGAACCATTGTGAAGACCAGGGAAGTAATTGTTCAAGTGTACAAGGTGATCTTTTTTATTCAGGGAGTTTCTCATTCAGCAGAAAAAGAATATGCGAGAGGGGGTGATGCTTTATCAGATATTTTGAGAAACACAGATTTATCATGCAGGGATTTTTAAAAGAATGAGACTGTAAAAACAAACAAAACAACAAGATAAAGCAATTTAAAAGCATCTACACCCATCCTTTCCCCTCTACTCTTCTAACAATGCAAGCAGACTATCCTCCACCTGCATCCATGCTCCCTGCTCTCCTCACCCTAATTTGACTTTTCCCATCTCCTCCCCCATATTCTTCCCAGTTATCTAAACACACTCCAGTCTCTTTCTACTAAAACAAAATCCCTCCATAGTTCTCACATCTCAGTCCATCCGCCACTGCTGCTTCCCTAGCTGCCTCCTTCCCTTTGCAGCTGAACATTCATTAAGACTTTTCTCAAGTTGTTCTTTTGACGTTTTTACTTCCATTCATTCTTTAACTTACTGCAATCTGGCTTCTGCTCCCATTACTCAATTGAAAAGGCTCTTGCCAAAGTCACTAACAACCTTTGCTGCAAAATCCAGTGGACATTTTTAGATCCTTTTCTGGATTGAACCAATGGTAGCTTTTGTAGTGATGATCACTTCCCTCTGTTTCCCCACATCACACTCTTTGACTGCCTGGTGCCACAAAGTGCATCTCTGATCAGCACGTAAGGGAGGGCTACTGTTGCACAAGGGGGGCAGATACTGAGATATGAGCCAATTAGGAGTGCTAGCTGCACTCCTTCCCTCTTAACAGCAAGTGAGTTCTTTTTTAATATATATATATGTGTGTATATATATATATATGTGTGTGTATATATACATATATATATATTTTAATTTGAGTATAGTTCTTGAATTAAGTACAGTTGTAGGCTACAAAGTTAATATCCAGAAATTGGTAACATTTCTATGTACTAATAATGAAGTAGCAGAAAGAGAAATTAAGAAAACAATTCCATTTACAATTATGCTAAAAAGAATAAAATACCTAGAAGTAAACTTAACCACAAGGTAAAGGACCTGAACTCTGAAAACTGTAAAACATTGATGACAGAAGTTGAAAATGACACAAACAAAAGGATAGATATTCCATGTTCATGGATCGAAAGAATCAACATTGTTAAAATGTCCATACTACCCAAAGCAACCTACAGATTCAACGGAAGTGCGTCTTGAATAGAGTGCTCACCTCCATGCTTGTTGCAACCCTTGTGATGTGATCAACTTCCTCATACACATTTGGAAAACAGAGCATCCAGGATTTCAGTGGATCTGTCTTCCTGCGGGAAATTTATATGACAGGTTATGGGGATGAACTACAGCCCTGTTGCTGCAGTTGATGTCAGGACCACAATTGGTGCTTCCGTTTCTCTCCACTGCCCATTCTAAATTCCCCTCATACTCAGCTTTAACCTCTGCTGGCCTTGATGACTTATCTGCTGGTATAATCCAAGCTCTTATTCCTGAGAGGTCTGAACCCATGGTAACTATACTCCTTTCAGGCAGGAGTTGCTGGAATTGTTCATTTTAGTTATAATTGAGCAAGTGCTAAGGCATGTTCAAGTGGATTAAATGAATTCCACATATATACATATATTCCTCCCTACCGTCATTGGGTCACAGCAGACTTACCTCTTCGCACTGATCAGGATCAGTTACTCCTACCAAGATATTAACTCCTCCTTTAGTCTACTGATCCCTGCACATAAAAAGTCCAAAACTCCCAGGTGACAATCATAGCTTATAGTTCCTGCAGAGCCTAGAATTATGGGGATTGGAAACACAAAATTCCTAAGTGGGTCATTGGGTATAAAGGCAACTGAGGCCACTCCTGCTTTTGCCCCTTGATTTCAAGACCCACATATTCTTCCTAATGGGACACAACATCCAAATAGAAATTTGTGATTTGCTATGATGATACCACACCATGGCAGAGTATTGCCAACAAGTTATGCCTTTGGCAGGCTATTCCATTGCTTTGTAAAACCAATTACTCCTGGGTTATGTGGTACTTGATATGACCAGTGGATCCCATGACCACGAGCTTACCTCTCTATCTCTTTTTCTGTGAAATAGGTCTCATGGTCAGATGCTGTGTTGTACGAGATTGTATACCTGGATCAGATACTTTAAAATCTTCCAGATAGCGGTGCTTGGCTGAGGCTGTAGAGGCAGGAAAGGTGAACAGTTACCGAGAATACGTGTAACTACTATGACATACCACTGGTCCTTCCAGGAAGAAAGGCCTCACTGTGATCAATTTGTGACAGTGTTGTACCCTCAAGAAATAGTGCCACATTGAGCTCGCTTGCTAACTGGTTGGACTTTCAATGGTGGAAAGAAATCAGCCTTGCTTATTGGGGGCCCATGCTATTAACATGTGGTCTCCACTCTGTTAATGTGCCAGTGGTGCTAGTTCTGGGGTGGCCACTGACAAAGACTAGCTATTCTTAACTGATCAAGTCATTTTGCCTTAGTTACTCAATGGTTATTCTCTGGTGACTGCTTACTGGTGGTCATTAATATCTGATACAAAGATCTTCACATTTTATGCCCACCCCCATATATTCATACTCATGCATCTGGCCCAGACATTTTTTCTTACAATGTTCTAGCTTTTCTTTTCCCAGGTTCTGACCGGCTGGCCAATCCTTTTGCTCTTGAGTCCATATATATTCTTATTGTAGGCTATTTTTCCATGAAATCTACCCATTGGGAAGATTTTCCCTTGCTGCTGTCTTTCAAGGCCCCCTCCATGTGCAGCTCATGTCCATTTTGGGTGGATATACTTAACCAACATCTATATACCAAACCAAATGATCCACTAACCAAGCTCTGGCTTTTGTCTTCTAACTTTAGCTGCTCATATGGGACAATTCATACAGCCATAGCCATGAACCAAGGAAGGGACAGTGATGTAATTTTGTAGTTGACTTGGAGGGCTAGGATATCAGTTCATACAGTTTACTCATGCTTTGTAGTCCTTAGGTTCCCTCCAAGGCAGCTACTGTTAGTAGTTTCTTGAAGATCCATCAAGACACAAATTACATAGTTTTAATACATTTCAACTGATTTTAATGCAGCTGGTCCATCAAGTTTGGGGAGCCTTTGATCTTGTCCAACCCCCCCCCCCAATCTTTCTTGAAATTCTTTCTTCCTTTGACATCCTTTATGCTGGTTGCCCACCATTTCTGATAGTCTTAACTCTTCTTGGTTCATGACATTTACTTCTTCTAACTCCTAAACATGGGCATTCCCTAAGGTGTTCCCTTTGGTCTTTTTTTCTGTCTATATTTTCTTCTTTGACAATCCCTCTCAGACCTATGAGTTACTTAGAAAATATACACATATCTCAATCTCTTGTTCCAACATTTCAAGCTAGTCACAAACCAATATTCTTCTACTATTTACACATTTCTATGTGGCTGTCTGGAAGGGCCTCAAATTCAACGTCAAAACAAATTCATTTTCTTATCAAAAAAACTGCTCATCCTTCTCTCTTTCCTATTGTCCTATCACCCTTGACTCCCTCTCTACCTGTCTATTGTTATTATACCTCTGAGATGTTCGACACTTTCATTCTCTGTACTTAAGTTTTATTTATGTTACAGGATTTTGCACACTAGTTTCACTCCTTTGCCCACTGCTCACAGGCCTGTTGAGGGCACTGCGTCTTATTGATTTCTGCGTTCTCAGCACCTCATTCACTGCCTGGAGCATAGTAAGTGTTCTATACACATGCTAAGTCAAAGAATACATGGTAAAGCTCAAACTTAATGCAATAGCTTGGATCTTCCATTTTCTACTTTACCAGTCTCTTAAATGTAGATACCCATCTACCCCTTCAACCAGACTGAACTATTCATTGCTCTTCCTGCATGAGACATATACTTTCCCTTTATATTCCGTTGAGTATGTTTTTCCTCATGCTTAAAATGCCCATCTGTCCCCTACCTGCCCATCAAAATCCTACAAATCCACCAAGCTCACATACCTCCTTCTTCATAAAAGCTTCCCAAGTCTCTAAAGTTCTGGTTCCCACAGCACTTGGATTCAGAGAACACACCTATCATACAGAACTGATTGGAGTCATCCTTCTCCTAGACTAAATTTATAAAAGCCAAGGATTTTAGATGTGGAGAGGACTTTTGAGGTTATCTAACACAACCTTGTATTTTACAGCTAAGAGAACAGAGGCCCAAAGAGAATAAATGTCTCACTCAGAAGTAAATGTCAGCCAGTGACTGGCAGAGCCAGACCTAGAAAGTCACTCTCCTGAATCCCCTGGAGCTATGCTGCCTATGCAATTTTTCTATCTTCTCTTCTAGAATATTAGTGCCCAAAGTCAAAGACTGAGTTCTGTTCAGCTTTGCCTCACTTATAATTACTAAACTAGTACTTTAAATACAGGAGGTTCACAAAATTATCCTGGATTAAAATGAACACTTAATGTGCTAGTTAACAGATACTTTTAGCCAACAGCCATCCTATCCTGGGTTTCCCAGTAAACAGTCTGAGCCGGAGGTTACTCGCTGATGTGAGAATGAGGAAAAGGAGAAACAGGCAGAACCATGCTTTAGGGCAGTTCATAAGAAGGAGTTTGCATACTCCCTCCACTTCCTGTTTCCCACTGATCAGAATTGCCCTCCCCACCCCATTCCCACCCACACTTTCAGTTTTGACCTTTGGCCCTTCAGTGGCTCTTTGTATAAATTTTTTTTTTTTTTAATTTTTTTTTTTTCAACGTTTATTTATTTTTGGGACACAGAGAGACAGAGCATGAACGGGGGAGGGGCAGAGAGAGAGGGAGACACAGAATCGGAAACAGGCTCCAGGCTCTGAGCCATCAGCCCAGAGCCCGACGCGGGGCTCGAACTCACGGACCGCGAGATCGTGACCTGGCTGAAGTCGGACACTTAACCGACTCCGCCACCCAGGCGCCCCATTCAGTGGCTCTTTGGAAAGCTGGATTCCATGCCCTATTGAAAGGCTGCTGATTTGAGTCAGACTAGAAGATGTACATGAGATGAGTCCAACAAAGTATCCTAAACCCCAGCCCATTACAACTGCTACTTTGGTAGTTTTGAAGCACTTTGATACTAGCAACACAAAATTGATGGCAGTTTTCTTTAAACATGATGCGGTTTTGGAGTGGTAGTAGGGGTCCGGAGCTGACGGCCAAGAAAGAATTCTTGCGACATCTTTGGTACAAAAAAGTGATTTTTTTTTTTTTTTTTTTTTTTTTTTTTTTTTTAAGCACAGGGACAGGACCTGTGGGCAGAAAGACCTGCCTCTGGATTATGAGGGTAATATTATATATTTGGGAGTTGGGGGAGGTAAAGAAAAGGCGAAGTTTCCAAAAGGACTTTCATATGCTAAAGAAGACTCACAGGATGTGGGAAGTCTAGCTATTGTCAAGCTAAGACTGTTTTTTCCCCTTTAGTAAGGCATTAACATTAAGACAGTAGGGAGTTCCTGGAGAGATATTATATTCAGCCTGCCTCAAGTATTTGTCAATGGGCTGCAGGTTACAAAGAAATTTAATTTTATTTGCTATTTTCTTCTTGCTTTTGCTCCCCACATCACTATGAAGGGGAGGGTAATGTTGGGGCTCCAGGAAACAGAATCTGTAGGTTTCTGGAGATTAGGTTATTAATAAGATTTTTTTTTTTTTGGTAATTTACTAAGACATTGGTAAAGTGATGGAGACTCATATCCTGCAGAACCGTGATCTCTATCAGTTATTTGTTTTTCCCTTTCCTTTATTCTTGGGCAGCCAGGAGTGCCTAAGGAATATCACACATATCCCACCTGGGGATGATGGGGGGGGAGGTTTGCAAGGTGTCAGCTTGCCTTATGCTCCCTCATCAGACAGAGGCCTGAAACAGGAATAACTTTTAAATGTTTTATACAAGTAAACAGTGATGTTCATGAATAAGAAGACTTACAGATTGAACAAGTCCTGATTTTTCTCTTAATCGTAATTAAGAATTGGCAAATGCATACATAGCTCATAAAAATTAGCTTGCTGTGAGCAAGCTCTATGCTTCCAATGCTCACGTGAACTCCGTGCTCATAGGGATGAAGAACCAGCTGGTGCTTTTGCGAGTGGCTGGTTCCCTGCAGAAGAGCAAAGAAGTGATGAAGGCCATGCAGAGCCTTGTGAAGATCCCAGAAGTCCAGGCCACCATGAGGGAGCTATCCAAAGAGATGATGAAGGCTGGCATCATAGAAGAAATGTTAGAAGATACTTTTGAAAGCATGGATGATCAGGAAGAAATGGAAGAAGCAGCAGAAATGGAAATTAACAAAATTCTGTTTGAAATCACAACAGGTGCCTTGGGCAAAGCACCTAGTAAAGTGACCGATGCCTTTCCGGAGCCCAGACCTTCAGGAGCAATGGCTGCATCAGAAGATGAGGAGGAAGAAGAGGCCCTGGAGGCCATGCAGTCCCATCTTGCCACACTCTGCAGCTAGTGGCTGCTCAGCTAGGCCCTCGGGTTCTTTCGTGGCCCACCTACTGGGAGTGGGCACACTCCTCTGAAGCAGTCACCATGTTATGTATCTCTTGCACTACACCTCTGAATCAGGCACTTTTATTCTGAGAAGGTTCTCTGCTAATATCGCTTCACTTGGCAGAGGTTTTGGGATCTCAACAGGATTGTTCTTGAGAGGTGGGGTTATAAAAGCATCATTTTCAGGTGTATAAACAGAAGTATCGTTTGGGGGTAAGGGCAAAGGAATCTGTCTTCTCCTGAAGCACTTCTGAGGATAGAGTTGATGGCCTGAATGGTGAGGACTCTCCATGTTTTTTATCTCTAAAACACTATATAAAATGGATTTTAATAAATTTCTGCTTTAACAAAAAAAAATTATTGACATAATACTGGTGAATCAAGTTGATGTATCTAGTTGTGGCATATCACTAAGGGGAGATTTAAATTCCCAATCTTTAACTTTAAAGGTTAATGCTTATTTTGCTTCTTAATGATTTTATAGTATACATGCTGATCATTTTTTGAAATATGTTAATGGAACCAATTCAAGTACCATGGGTATAAAGTTGTGGTTTGAGCCTCAAATGTCTGAGCATTGGCCATAATATAGTCTGGGTTGCGTGCTCATTAGGGTTCTTTGATTTAGTCAGTCTGGGATGGTGTCAGTTTTTAGACCTAGGGATGGGACGGCCCATGAGTGCAGACATCTTCTGATAAGATTAGTATACAAATGGTTATTTCTATTGGTAGTACTGCTTGATTGTCAACTTTTAGCAGTCTCAATTCTCCGGGTTTTAATTATTGAGTGGGGATTATGTAGGAGTCAAAATTTAGATCTTCATAATCTGTGTACTCATAACTTCAGTATCATTGATGCCCTATAGTTTTTATGGTTAGAGAGGGAGTGTTGACTCTCACAGACGTTATGATTCAAAATTAAAAGACCTATAAACTTCTCTTCCTATTAAATTACTCAATATAGTGCAAAAGAGTTCATCTTTTTAACCTGTCACTCTGTTCTCATATGTAACTCATAATTTCAATGAAAATTGCTCACCAGTGCACATGACAAAAAAGACTTAAGAGGAGAGAATTTTGTTTTTCAAACAAGTGGTTTTACCTACTTACAAAAAAGACTTGAGAACTTGGACACCCTCCAAGAGCCTCTGAATATTTTTCTTCAACAGAAATTCCAGCCCAGACGTTCAATAACCTAGGTTTGTTTTCAAAGAGGGAATAAAGAAACAAATTTCATAAAGACGGGCCAAAATTTGAAAGCAATTAATGGTGACAGTTCCAAGTGATGAGGGAGCATGAGGCAAAGCACAAGCTAGCACACAGCACCTCCCCCCGCCACCCCCACGTGGGATATGTGTGCTATTCTTCAGACACTCCTGGCTGCCCAAGAACAGGGGAAAGGAAAGAAAGCAAAATGGTTGACTGATAGAGATCACAGTCATGCAGGACAGGAGTCTCCTTCAGTTCATGGATAACTTAGTAAACTTCAAGAAAAAGGCAATGTTATCCATACCCTAATTTCCAGAAGCCTATAGACTCCAGGGCGTTCCCTGGAGCCCTAATATTACCCTCATCAAGATGTAAGAGGGTTTAAGTGCTTGCCATGGTGGTGTAGGAAACAAAGGCAAACGAAAAGTTAAATTCCTTTACTGCCTACAGCCCATTGACAAGTCCTTGAAACAGGCAGAGCGATCTCCCTCTAGGAGCTCAGCTGCCTGGATAAGACAAAAGGGAATCTTGGCTTAACATTATCCTTCCCTCCCCAGGACCCTGTGAGTCTCCTTAAACACATAAAAATTCCTTTGTAAACCTCCTTTATCTTTAACCCCCAAGTATATGTTGGCAATTACGCTCCAAGCATATGGCCCCTGTCAGACATCTGAAGGGTCTCATGACTGAGGTTTTACTAAATAGTAATAAATGTTTTCCCTAACAACAGCTAGCCCCTCAAGGTCCTGGAAACCTTGTTTCCAAAATTCCCTAGAGACTTACACTGTCCCTAAGTCCCTCCCAACATGAAGGTATATAATCAGTCACCTGTCACAGCCCCAGTGAAGCTCTTTCTGCCCACAGGCCCTGTCCCCGTGCTTTAATAAAATCACCTTTCAGCACCAAAGACTCCTTCAAGAATTCCTTCTTGGCCATCAGCTCCAAACCCTACCATTACCCCAAAACCCGATCACAAGGACTTTACTTCATTTTATCAGTAACACTACTGCTCTTTCCATATTTTATTGTCAAACATTGGAGAAGAGGAGGAAAAAGGGACCTGGCAATTGAAGAGAAAATTCAATAGAAAGGAGTATTCAAAAGCCGTGTTCAGAGTAGAGGAAGAATAAGGAAAGAATCAGCCACTGCCAGGGGACACTGGAAAATTAGCAAATAACAACAGATGACAAACAGGAGCATAAAAAAGTTCTATTCATGGACTTCAAATTTTGAAAGGTGTATTATAGACCAAGATCAGCTGACATACAGGTAGAGAAGTTGTTTTAAATGAATTTATACCAACAAACCTGAAAAGATTACATCCCTAGGTGCCAAAGTGAATTGGTCATAAATCTCTGAGGGCACTATGTAGAATTTCTGGGGAATCTTGGAAAATAAGCATTGAGCCAGAAAAATAAAATCACTTTGTCCTGGTTTCCTTTAAAAAAGGGGGAAAAGATAGTTCTTATTTGCTGGGTCATTTAACTGTTCTGAGCCTCTGGTGCTTCTGTAAATTGATGACTATTTTCTAACACTATCATCCATCAGAATTGTTTTGAGAGTTAAATAAGATATGCAAGTTAATCACAAATTCTAAATCAATATAAAAATATTACCAATTATTTAAATGCTTTTCTTCTTTGCATGTTCATTACACATGCCTCTGTTATAGAGTTTAACATGTTGCATGATGGAGAAGTTTATGTCCAGTGTCCTGATTACAATGTGAGATACTCAAGAAAAGGGACTATGACTAATTTTTTCAGATGACCCCACAACCCAAAACACTGATTAGCATTTTTAGTGGGGGTTTAGTAAATTTTTGTTGAATGAGGGAAGATAAAAAAATAATCCCAGAAAGCCATGCTACAAATCAAAATGCACACAGGATGATATTTAACTGAGATAAATATAAACCCTACATTTAGGTCTAAATAATAACTTGCACAGTTATAGGGGTAATTATATAAATAAACTCGTAAAGTCCTACCCAGAGTTCACAGTAAAAACTTCCGGGAACCCTAGTCAACCATAAAGAGACAGATGAAATTTTCAATAATATTAATTATTAATTTTGTCAATAGTACTTGGCATCCAAATCAAGAGAAATGATAATCTCATGCATTCAGCACAAGTTGAATCACATTTTATTTTTATTTTCTTTCAATCACATTTTAAAACAGAATTGACAAACTAGACTAACTTCACATGCCTGCCATTTAAGAGAGTATATTACAGAGTTGAAAGAGCCCAAGTAGGGCCCAAGGGAAGAGAGAAATAAAAGATAGACTTGAGCTGTCTTTGGATATTTAAAAGCTATCCAAGGGTGCCTGAGTGGCTCAGTTGGCTAAGCATCTGACTTCAGCTCAGGTCATGATCTCACTGTTCATGGGTTTGAGCCCTGTGTCGGGTTCTGTGCTGACAGCTCAGAGCCTGGAGTCTACTTCAGATTCTGTGTCTCCCTCTCTCTCTCTCTGTTCTCCTCTCTCTCTCAAAAATAAATTACGATTAAAAATAAAAATAATAATAATAGAAGCTATCCAGTGTTGCCCTTGTAGGTAAAACTTAGACCAAAAAAAATTGTACTTCCAAATTGGGTTGTCACATGTCAAATTCAGATGCAGTATAAACAGGAATATACTAATGATAACAGCTCTCCAACAGTGGAACAGACTCTTCTACAAGATAGAGAGACTGTCAGAGAGACATTCAGGCACAGGCTGAATGCCTATAGTTTAGACATTTCTTGTACTCCTATCTATGTCTAGCATGGCGCTCATCACACAATCCATATTCCCCAAATATTTTTCACAGATTGATGCCAAAGTAAATAATCATATGTAACTATGAGTATATGTCTACTCTGCCCAGTAGAATTTAGAACTGAGCCAATCATTCAGTCATGATCTCCATATCTAATTCACTGTGTACTCCCATCAATAAAATTTTTGAACATGTACTCCTAATATGCACATTTATTTCTAAATTCCATGCTATACAACTATACTAATCAGCATATTTTGTACATATATATAAGACACATATAATATATAGGTGAAGGTGTGGGATAAAGAAAAAGAAATATTAATGTATTTTCTTTCTGTACACAATAACTCAGTGTGGCCAACCCACTTTGCAAAGCAGTGGTGGACAATTAAGGAGCTCAATTTACCTCTATCTCAAATACTTGCATATTTTGGACCCTTCCTGATGTTAATTACCTACATATTAATCTTAAAGTTTTCCATTTCCCTTTTCTCATGTAGACAAAACTAGTTACATCAGGTTTTTGTTTTGTTTTGTTTTGTTTGCTTCTGTTTTTTGAAGAAAGTTAAGTGATTTTTTTTTAGAATATCTGTATATGTTTCTTGTAAGCCTTAAAAAAATAAGTTTAAAAATGAGTTTCCTGGTTTTGATCCATGTTTTTGATCCAATTTTTCTGAATGGTTTTGATCCAGTTTTTCTATCTTGTGTCTCAAAAGCAGGTGTTGTTCCCTTATAAATATAATACATTTTTCAAAATTGCAACTGTCTAGTGTTCTGTTGAGATGAGAAATTCACATGAATAGCATCAACCAGAATGGAATCACTAATTCTTCCTCCTTTCTGTCAAACTTTCAACCGAATCCCAAAGTCCCAACATAAACCTAGCAGCCTTGTTTGAATTTGTAGATGCTCTCTGATTTACCAATATTTTCTCCCTTTCCTGCAAGAGTTGAACTATTTTAAAATGAATTGTTATGCAATATGATGCCACACAGTCCCATGATTCCTCTTTATTCTTAGAAACTTTCTTCTATGACTTAGTAAGTGACTACAATTTATTTATTGCAAAATTTGTGAATCATATTGCTCTGTCATGAACCAGCAGAGGCAGCAGCAAGAGACAAGCAAGTTTCATCTGAAAAGTTTACTTCCAGTTACTTACGGGGCTCACAAAACTCCCACATTCAGACCTTGTCCTCATTGGGAAGAAGTGTTGTCCTAATAATCAGGAAAACCTGGGTGTTAAGCAATGGCCCCACTTAGATCCAATCTCTTGCCTAAGGTTTCTTGCGATTCCTGTAGCAACAGAGGAGGAAAACTCTCTTTGGTACTAGTCCCACCTTGGGCCTCCAGGGACTCCTGTTTTCTCAAACCCTAAAGAAATAGAGCCTACAGACTGAGGTGGGTGGGGTGGTAGCAAGGAGGGAAAAAGAAAAAAAGTTTCTTCTTGTCCAGCTTCCACTCACCAAATCTGTTTCTCTCAGAGCCAATACAAGACAAAACACTGGTTTACTGAGTCTCTTACTGCTCTGCTCTTTGGGTGTCCTGACACCAAATCAATCAGCTACTGAACGTCCATTTCTTCCATTGTAAAGAAGACACATTACGAGGATGGTGCTCCTATTACCTTTTGGTGATTCTGTTTTCTGCACTTAATCTCACTTAATCTTCATGTTAGCCTTATGAGGCAGTTTTTATTGTTCCCATTTTACAGATGAGGAAACTGAGGCTTAGTGAGATTCAGGAACACAGTCAAGGTCATATAGGTACAAAGGAGGGGGCCCTGGGCCTTGAATGAAACCTGTCCTACTCCATAGTACCATGCTCTACACCTCTCTTGGGAATATGAGTAATACCACCTCTTTGGGTAAACTTCCAGTAGTGGCAATCCTGGATAGTAGGGTAGTTCTATTTTTAACATTTTGAGGAACCTCCATACTGTTTGCCACAGTGGCTACACCAGTTTGCATTCCCACTAACAGTGAATGAGTAATCCTGTTCTCCACATCATCGCCATCAACTCTTGTTTCTTGTGTTGTTGATTTTAGCCATTCTGACAGGTGTGAGGTGATAGCTCATTGTAGTTTTGATTTGCATTTCCCAGATGGTAAGTGATGATGAACATCTTTTTGTGTATCTTTTGGCCAGCTGTGTGTCTTCTTTGGAGAAATGTCTGTTTATGTCTTCTGCCCATTTTTGAATTGGATTATTTACTAAATTGTACACCTGGAACCAATATAACACTGTATGTTATCTAACTGGAATTAAAATAAAAACTTCTTTAGGAAAGTAATACAGTCTCACAGTTATACCTTACAAAGCACTTTGATCTTTAATATCCCCACGAGAAAAAATCCATGAGGTAAACAGGACAAAATTAACACCTGCTCCCTATCCCTCTATGCCTCTTTAGCCCCCATTTGAAAACAGTAAGGAAAATAAAGTTCAGAAAATGCAAAGGATTTTTCTAAGATCATGTAGATAGTAAACAGAGTTGGGATTGAATGGGCTTTCGTCCTGTGATTGCTTCACCATGCTTCTTTGTCACCTAGAGATAGAGATCCAGCTTTGCCCCTAACTAGCACTTTAACCCTAAAATGGTCATCTAAACTCTACGGTTTTTGCACATGCAAGATAGATGGGAATAACAATGATAATAATCAATACCTACAATAATTACCTCACAGTGTTTGAATGAAATATATACACAGGTGTTTATGGAACAAGTACATAATACACAAACCAAGGTAATTTTATTATTAAGACTATTCTGTCGGAGAGCCTGAGTGGCTCAGTTGGTTAAGTGCCCAACTTTGGCTCACGTCATGATCTCATGGTTCGTGAGTTCGAGCCCCATGTCAGGTTCTATGCTGATAGCTCGGAGACTGGAGCCTGTTTCAGATTCTGTGTCTCCCTCTCTCTCTGCCCCTCCCCTGCTCATACTCTGTCTCTCTGTCTCTCAAAAATAAACAAACATTAAAAAAAAAGACTATCCTGGGTTAGAAACTGGATTGTCCAGCTTCTGGCAAAATTGCTAGACAGGGAAAGTTAGTGTTTAGAAGTATCCATCTCCCCACCTCCCAATTCCCAGGTAGCACACACTCTCTAGCTGCCTTTGGTCTGCCTCTCAGAAAAGAATTTTGCCTGAAAAGACATTCAAAGTTATATAAGCATCAGGAGATCTTCTATATTAACCTAAATTTTTGATGAGGCCGCTGGTCTCCACTGTCCCGTGAGGTGGTATTTACCTACTCGGGAAGCCATCCACAGCTTGTTCCCCTCTGTATGGGACTTAGAAGCAGTTTTGTTGTACTTTATTTTTTTTTTTCTTTTCTTTTTTTTAATTTTTTTTTTAATTTTTTTTTAACGTTTATTTATTTTTGAGACAGAGAGAGACAGAGCATGAACAGGGGAGGGGCAGAGAGAGAGGGAGACACAGAATCTGAAACAGGCTCCAGGCTCTGAGCTGTCAGCACAGAGCCCGACGCGGGGCTCGAACTCACGGACCGTGAGATCATGACCTGAGCCGAAGTCGGACACTTAACCGACCAAGCCACCCAGGCGCCTCAGTTTTGTTGTACTTTAGAGGGAAATCTTGAAAGCTGGATGAGTTGTCCTTACACCACTATGAACTGTTCCAGTACCCATTTGATATAGTTGATAACAAAGATCAATGAAGTAGTTTGAAAGGAAGAAAGAGAATCTTTGCACTGATCCAGGACATGGGAACAAGAAAGTAGTGCTTTCTTTCTGCAATTTGTGAAACAAAAAGGTAAACTATTTCTATTCTATTAAGAAATTGTTCCAAAGGAGTGTGTGTGTGTGTGTGTGTGTGTGTGTGTGTGTGTTGTGATGTGGAAGATAACAAGCAGCATTTGAGAGAACAGGTAATCATTTCATTGCTAGATTTATTCATTCAACATTTTTTGGGTGTTAATACTGCTCTAGGTAATGGACATGGAATGCTGAATAAGACAGATAGCTTGTCCACACTCTCATGGAGTTTGCATTCCAGATGGACAGCCAACATTGATCAAGCAATTACAAGTTCATTTGGTGTTACAAAGGAGAAAAACAGACTTCCATTATGACTTTATTTGTGAGCACATTGCAATGTCTTGAAGTTCTTACTTACAAAGATCAAGTAGAAGCTACTGCTACATGCTAGAGAATTCCAAATGATTTCCAACAATGAAAAACTTGAACTTCTTAAATAGTAACTATTCTAAAAAACAAAAAAACAAAAAAACAAAAAAACAAAAAACTAGAATGGCTAATCTTGGCTCTCAGTTTCTGTAAGGCCAATATAAAGGAAACAGGAGATACACAACATTATCTTGACCTCACTGACCACTAGATAGCCCAGGAAACAGTGCATACAATATGGTAGAAGGAAGGATCAAAGAATGTATTTTATAAGGATAATGAATTCTGCTGACTTTTCCCCTTCTGGGTTATAATAATTTCAGCCTTTTTTTGTAATCATACCCTGTTGGAAAGCCACATGGCTTGGACTGATTTTTGCCTACTACAGATTTTGGTTTCCAAAAGTACATCTCCATGACTAAGGAAATGAGCAGTCCCAGGTTGGCTGACTCCATTAGGAACACTTAAAATTTGATTGCACAATTGTATGGCCAACTGGGAGCTTAGCATCAACTAGAATTTTCCCATTGGCATCTGACTTTGAAGATATCATATTGCTTGGGGAAGAAAGTGAGAGTAGTTATAATTTTCACGGGACTTATGGAGTTTTAGTATTGGAAGAAGAACTTGGAGACCATCTACTTTGACCCTCTACCCAACGTAAGACTCTCCTGAGCTTGATGCATGATATTCATTCTTTGCATACACATGAGAAAGGGAACCTACTATCTAATTTTTGAGAAATTCTGTTATTCTTTCCTATACTAGAAAAAATCTACCACCATGGTCTTAGGTGTGTCCACTAGAGCCCCATAAAACAAATCAGAAAGAATCTCACTTCTATTTAATGATTTTCTTCCCTCCCATAAGTCTTTTCTACCCTAAACACAACACCCCCTTTTTTTCTCCATACCAAATGCAACATGATCCTCCAAACTACTACCATATTGAATCATGGAGATGGAGGAGATGGGAGAGGAGCAAAATGTTTGTGTCTCTTCGGTAACATACCTGCTATATCTCAGTTTTGTAACATCAGCAGGTTTGATCAGAATACGACCTGTGCCCCCATTCATGCTGACAATTAAACCTGAAAGAGCTACTTTAACTGTAAAGGTAAAGGCAGAATTTCTCCATTGATATTGCCAGATGTGGTGACTTGCCACTTGATTCTCTTTGGTTCTAGAAAATGCCCAAGAAAATAATATTGACTCTAAAATTACACTCTCAGTTTGAAGATGCTGCCACACTGTTGAGTCACAAGAATATATTATTTTTTAATCTCTATTTTGCTACAAATTTTAGTAGCTTTGGCAAAGGGAATATAAAAACAGGCAGTCCCCAACTTATAGGGTTGTTTTCCAAAAGTTGGTTGTTTGGAATATATTTTACATGCATGTTAAATTTCCTGGCTAGCCTACCAAAGACTTTTTAACCCCCGAAATGCCTGACATTGTAATACCATATCAGAAATAACCTGCAAACCAGAATGCATTCTCCAGTTTCTGGCTTAACATGTACCTTAAGCACTGGACCACAAGGAATACTTTAGTAGCCAACACTACGTTTAACAATATTTTTCTAAATTAATATGTCCAAGTGACTACTGGGAATACCGGGAATGTTTCATACTTCCCCTCTCCTATCCAATTGAGTTAAGGATTCCCTGCTCCAGCCAGCCAAACACATAACCCAGGGACTCTTGCAACCTGGGCCTGGCGGTGGCTGGAAAGGTGAGATGCAGCGATAGATGCTACAGACCTTCTGGAAAAAAATAATACCTTCTCAGTCTTAATTAGTTCTATTTGGGCTCCTGTTCTTTTCATCCATGTCAGCCTGATTTGGTGTCTTTTTTTTAAGTTTACTTATTTATTTTGAGAGAGAGAGCAAGCAGGGGAGGGGCAGAGAGAGAAAGAGAGAGAGAATACCAAGCAGACTCTGTCCTGTCAGCACAGAGCCTGACACAGGGCTCCATCTCATGAACTGTGAGATCATTCCCTGAGCCAGAATCAAGAGTCTGATGCTTAACCGACTGAGCCACCCAGGCACTCCATGATTTAATGTCTTATTCATTCTCAATCTCTCTCTCTTTCTCTCTAAATTCCTGGGCATCACAATGAAGTCTCTTAAGTTTTGTTTCACTTGTCCCTAAAGTACTCTCCAAGGTTTTAGCTGTTTTCTAAGGATTTTGCCCCAGTGGTAGCAAAATGAGTAAGTGAGTGAATGAATAAATGAATGAATTAATAAATTACTTTTAGTCACAAAGAAGAAACAAGTACTATAAAAAATCTCTCTTGTGGTATTTTCTGCCCCTCAACCTCTCTCCCCTTTCTCTGTCTCACCTATACCTGGAAGGAAGAGGTAGAATCACCTTGACCCCATTGGTGGGTCAGGTAAAATACAGGAAAAGCAAGGACAAGCCATTCTAGACCTTAAAGGGAAAATGGTGACATCCATCAGCATCTGACTTATACTAAGAAAGGAAAACAGGGATTTTGTGGGAGATGGGAATGAGGAGTTGGGACATAACCTTGCTGTTTTTCCTTTTGCCCTGCTTCTCTTTTCACAAAGGAGCAGGTGTTCCTAACCCTTTCCAAGATCCCACTACCAGATTCTTCTTTGCCCCCTCCCTCGGAGATATGCTTGGCTACTGCAGGAGCACAGTTCCTTATCTGCAAGTCCAAAATTCAAACAGCTCTGAACGTTGACAGTTTTCTGTTAACCCCTGGAAGAACTTGACCCCAATTGATGTGAGGTCGGTCTTTATTTATTGATACATTTACTACAAAGATGTCGGTTACCAATGTGACTGTGTTTAAGGTACAGCCCCAGATCCTACGTGGCTATAAGAAAATATATGTATATTAAAAGTTGAAAATTTCTGAATTCTAAAATACATCTGGCCCCAAAAGTTTCTGGGTAAGGGATTGTGGCCCTTTATGCCCTATTTTCCTGCACCTTCGTCTTCCCCAGCAAAGTGTAGAAGTTATGAGCATAAACTCTGGTGCCCCAGGCTGGATTCAAATCCTGTGTCTGATAGTTGTGTGTGAACTTGCTCAATTTGCTTTACCTCTCTGCCTGTTTCCTCATTTAATGGGGATAATAATAGTGCCTACCTCAGTGTTGTTGTGAAGATTAAAATAAGCTGATCTATGTAAAGTGTTTAGAATAATTCTTGGCACATAGTAAGCGCCTTATGTTCACTATTACCATCATCCTACCTACAAATATTATCTTTCACCACCACTTACAAATGTTATCTAATTTATGAACGTAAAAGTCCTATTCTACCCTGCCTCCCCATAGTTAACCCTCTGTCAGCTTCCTTCCATTCTCTGTCATAAAGCAAAACCATACTTTCTCTTTAGAGATCATACTTTGTACTTCCCGTTTACTCTTTAAATTGCTAAAACTGGTTAGTTGTCCCATTACTTAACTCTACCATAACTGCCTCCTAGAGATCCTTAATGACTCAACCACTTATATAAAGGTTGTGGTTCAGTTTTTATTCTGCTTGATATTTCTGTAACGTATTTCTGTAATGAATAGACTCTTCTCCTATCTTGCCTCTATTCTAACTCTCCTGAGACCTGCTCATTAAAGGTTCACCTTCCCCAGGATTCTATTCTTGGGAGTAGTCCTTACTGAACACTACCAGGCTCCTTAGAAAACCTCATCCAGTGTTTGTCTTTCTGTGTCTGGTGTATTTTAGTTAGTGTAATGTCCTCAAGATCCTGCATGACTCCACTTATATGAGGTAACTAAAACTGTCAAGTACATAGAATCAAAGAGTGGAATGGTAGTTGCTAAGGGCTAAAGGGGAGGGAAATGGGGAATTGTAATCAATGGGCATAAAGTTTCAATTAAACAAGGTGAATAAGCTCTAGAGATCTGCTGTACATTGTTTACCAACGGGCAACAATAGTTTGTTGCACACTTAATGTATCGTACACTTAAAACTTTAAGTGTGTAGATCTCTAATGTTATTACCACAACAGCTTAAAATTCAAAAAATAAAAATAACACCTAATACTTAAGAGAAAGAATAGAAACTGGCATTTGTGTAATGGACAACTAGATATGGTAAGTTTTTCTTGGAATTTTCTACAAGGAAAAGCAGTTATTGGGGAAAAATGCCTAATATTCATATTTAAAATGAAAAAGAATAGCATATTATGGTTTTTGTGCAAGATACTTATTTTTCTCTTGAACAATATTAGAACAAATTATTGTGCAATTCAGTAACATAATGAGCGCATAATGGACTTAATCTTTTAAAGGTCAATTCTGGCACAATCTTAATAAAGGAATATAGACCATTAGGGTTTTATCTTACCGCTTTCTCAAACTGCCTCAAATTTCGCATTGTCCTTTTAATGTTCTTCGGTGAATTATATAAATTTTATTAAAATTTAAGTCTCATAAAATGTACCTATATTGATTCATTTAGTTAGGTTCTATTACTGTTAATCATATCATCAGTGAATCATATTTAAAAGGAATTTTAAAAAGTTATTCTTTATTTCTGGGCTAAACTAATATTTCCTAACAGAGTCACAAGGAAGTGTTTCAAGTACTGAAATATAAATGAAATTGAATTTTGTGATACAAATTCTTTTTGGTGGAGAAACCAATTAGAAAAATTAAAAAGAAAGAAAATCTCATCCAATTTAACATGTCAGCTATCATCTGGATAATAATGACTACAGAGTTGGTCATTAACCCTGAACTCTTCCTTATGCTTCAGACTATGTTTCCTATTGCTTCATAGACATGTCCACTTGGAGTCTCAAACTCAACTCATCTCATCCGAACTCATTATCTTCTCACTGACATCCGGCCCCCAGTCTCCACTCTCAACCCCCAAAGAATCCCACAACATTTGACTGCCTCATTCTTAATCTCAGTTTTAAAGACATGGCACTTCACCAACTAGCTTAAGCTAGTTCTGAAACTCCGAGTCTGCACTTTGCTTTACCTCAGTAAGTCACTCAGTAAGTCACTAAATCCCATCAATTTTTTTCACAGTCATCACTAGAATCTAACTACTGCTTTAGTCAAGGCTTCCACCAACTACTATGCAAACCAGTGGCTTCACATATTAGATCATGACCCACAGTAAAAAATATACTTTACAATGTACCCTAGGATACAGACATATTTATGTATGTATCTGCTCTATTTTAACTCACTTTTCAAAAAGGATAGTTGTGATATAATACATTGATTTCATGATCTACCAATAGCTTACAACCTACAGTTTGTGTGTGTGTGTGTGTGTGTGTGTGTATATTTTTAAGTTTATTTATTTATTTTGAAAGAGACAGCGACAGTGCAAGTGGGAAAGGGTCAGAGAGAGGGAGACAGAGAATCCCAAGCAAGCTCTATGCAGCCAGTGCAGAGCCCAATGCAGGGCTTGAGCCCCAAAACCATGAGATCATGAGCTGAGTTGAAATTAAGAGTCAGACACTTAACCAGTTGAGCCACCCAGGCACCCCTACAACCTGCAGTTTCAAAAGCACTAACCTAGAATAATGGCCTTTACCCACTCACCCCCATGTCTGTAACAGTGGCTGTATACATTAACACTTCCTGTGTGTGTATTAGAATCTCCAAGGGCAGAGGTTGTAATGTGAAGAAGAAAATGGCCCCCTACAGGTGGTTCTGATACCTCCCATATGTTCTACTTAGCTATGGAAACAATAATGAATATTTATTAAGCATCTACTTATTAGGCTGTATACATAAAGCATACAGCAGTGGACCCAATAAGCATGCTTCATTTATTTGGCTTTTATATTGACGTTTACTTGGAGTCCTCACAGGTCTAAACACTTCCAGCATTTTCACACCTCCATGACTTTGCATCTCCTCTCCTCCCTGCTTAGAATGCCTTTCATACCCCCTTTCAGCAGGTGAATGTCTACCATTAGTAATGTATGTAAAAATCTATTTCTTTACCAAAGTCAATTCAGTAATAGGGGTACCAAGCCTAGTCTATGTGCCTCTTCAGTCACTCTGTTTCCTGGTGAAAGTGGTTCTAGCAATGGCTCCTGCCGTTTCTTCTAGCTCACCCCATATAACTTGGGTGCGACAGCCTTATGTCGTTCTGATTTGTTCTGATTCAGAGGTAGTGGAAGTCAGGCTCAAGGTTGGTTAATGAACAAGGAGAAAGATAAATCTGAGCAGTGAGGCCTGCAGGCTTTGCAACCACATGGCTTTCTTTCTTTCTTTCTTCCAATGTTTTTATTTACTTTTGAGAGAGTGAAAGTGGGGGAGGGGCAGAGAGAGGGAGACAGAGGGTCTGAAGCAAGCTCTGCACTGACAGCAGTGAGTCTGATGTGGGGCTTGAACTCATGAACTGCAAAATCATGACCTGAGCCAGAGTTGGGACGCTCAGCACACTAAGCCACCCAGGTGCCCCACCATATGACTTTCTAATCAAAAGTTTCCATCCTAGTAAATTCAGAGTTTTCTGCTCATCCCTCTCCAACACAACAGAGGTACTGGGATGAGCCCCACTTTAAGGAAAGAAGAGCTGGGGCACAGAAAGATAGAGTAATTTGCACAAGGCACATAACCAATGAGTAGTAGAGTCCATAGTTTGAAAATAGCCCTACAGATGAAAATGTGTAACTTGCCTCTGCTTTTGTATTAAGAGAAATAAAGACCAAGGCTCCAGTTTATACTTGTCCACCCAATGGTCTGATTTCTCCCGTCCTCTAATGAAGTGGTCTCCAAACCTTTTTTGTGCACATTCCCAATCAGCACTCTAAAATATATGTGTGTGTATGTTTTACAGATACGTACTATTGTATTAATATACCACGTAAATTATAAAACACACAGAAACAGAAATTCAGGGTATGAAGTTTTAAAATCACAAGTCACAAGTTCTAATATTTTTTCTGTACCACAAAGTATTGCCTTGGACACTGTACTTTGGAGACCACCTGTGAAGTATCACACTTAATAGAAAAACATGTTTTCCTTCATATGCAGAAATAATATAAATCCACAAGCAGGATTTGTTCACGGAGTTGCTCATCAGGGTGCAGTGTTGGTCTCCATGTCACATTCCCCAGGGCACCTCGAACATGAAAGGCAAGCATTTGCAGTTTGAGATGGCCAACGTGGATTATAACATGCCACAGATTATGACTTAGCGTGCCCTAGAAACTGCTGGGCTAGAGAAGTTTTTGAGTATGGGGTCAGTTAGGAGTGGTAGCAGGAGGACCAGATTAATAGCTAATAAGAGCGCGAAGTAATTTGACCTCTGCCTAAAATAGCCATGGGACTTGGGTGAAACATTTAATGACAAGTCTTTTAATTCCATTGCATTTGCAGGTATTAGATTCACTGGTGTCCATAATAACCCTGTGAAATAAGTAGGGCAGACACTACCACCTTCATTTGACAAATGCACACAGGCTTAAAGAGGGTAAGTAACCCTTCCGAATTGTATGAGGTATAACAACAGGCTTCCCCGTGGCATTTTTGACTCATATACTGCCTTGCTGTCTCTCTCTCTCTCAAAATAAATAAACATTAAAAAAACATTTTAAATATCTTTAAACTTTTTATAGTGTTTATTTTATTTCTGAAGGAGAGAGAGAGAGAGAGGGAGAGAGAGAGAGACAGAATGTGAATGGGGGAGGGGCAGAGAGAGAGGGAGACACAGAATGTGAAATAGGCTCCAGGCTCTGAGCTGTTAGCACAGAGCCTGACGTGGGGCTCAAACTCACGAACTGCGAGATCATGACTGAGCCGAAGTCAGACACTTAACCAACTGAGCCACCCAGGCACCCCAACCATTTTAAATATCTTAATTTTGTTTTAGGAAGTGAAGCCCAAAGAGAGAGCACTAGGGAGGGGGCACAGAGAGAGGGAGACAGAAGATCCAAAGTGAGCTGTATGTGTTGACAGCAGAGATCCTGATGTGGAGCTTGAACTCACGAAACGAGATCATGACCTGAGCTGAAGTCAGATGCTTAACCGACTCAGCCACCCAGGCAGCGCTAAAATGGTTTTCTATTTGACAGAAAAACCGTGAAGATAGTCCAGGTAGTTCCTATACACCCCACCCCCATTTTCCCCAATGTTTTACTTTGCTAGAGCAGTCATGACAAGCACCACAGACTGGGTGGCTTAAATAATACATTTATTTTCGCACAGTTCTGGAAGCTAGAGTCCTAGATCAAAGTACAGTCTAAGTTGGATTCTTCTGTGGCCTTTTTCCTTGACTTGCAGCTGGCCCCCTCTTCTCACTGTGTCCTCTGCTGCTTGTCCTTTGGTCCGTGTGTTGTCTTAAACTCCTCTTTTTTTTCAAGTTTATTTATTTATGCTGAGAGAGACAGAGATAGCACAAGTAGGGGAAGGACAAAGAGAGAGGGAGACAGAGAATCCCAAGCAAGCTCTGCATTGCCAGCACAGAGCCCGATGCAGGACTTGAACTTACAAAACCGTGAGATCATGATGTGAGCTGAAACCAAGAGTCAGACATTTAACCGACTGAGCCACTCAGGTGCCCCATAGTCTCCTCTTCTTACAAGGACACCAGTTATACTGGATTAAAGCCCACCCTAATGACCTTATTTTTTTAACTAAGTTACCTCTTTAAAGGCTTTATCTTCTAATAGTCATATTCTGAGGTACTGAGAGTGAGAGCTTCAACATATGAATTTGGGAGGCACACAGCTCAGTCCACAATGCACTATTATTATATTAATATGGTTCATTTGTCATAATCAGTAAACCAATATTGAAACATTATTAACTAAAGTGTATACTTTATCCCTATTTCCTTAGTTTTTACCTAATGACCTTTTACCCAATGACCATCCAGGAGACTGTAGTACATTTTATTATTGGTATGGACTGAATTGTACTCACCCCACCACAAATTCTTATATCAAAACCCTGCCCCCTAACATGATGGCATTTGGGGGAGAGGCCCTCGTAAGGTAACTAGGCTAAGATGAGGTCATAAAGGTGGGGCCCTCATAGCAGGATTAGTGCCGTTCTAAGAAGAGATAGAGAGCTCAGAGTGTTCCCTCTCTTTTTCTACCCTGTGGGGACCCAGTGAGAAGACTGCCATCTGCAATCCAGAAGGAGAATCCACACCAGGAACCAAATCTGCCAGCACCCTGACAGTGGACTTCCCAGCCTCCAGAACTGGGAGAAATAAACATCTGCATAAGCCACTCCACTTAATGGTATTTCATTATGGCATCCTGAGCAGACAACAACATTCATCATGTCTCCTTAGGCTCCTCTTGACTCTGACATTCTCAAAGTTTCTTTGTTTTTGACAACTCTGACAGTTTTAAGAGTACTGGTCAGGTATTTTGTATATTGTCCCTCAATTGGGACTTCTCTGATGTTTTTCTCATGATTAGACTAGGGTTTGGGGTATTTGGGACAAAGAACACAGAGGTAAATGCCCTACTTATCAAATCATATCAAGGGTACATACTATCAACGTGACTTATCATTATTGATATTAACCTTGATCACCTGGATAAGGTAAGGCTTTTCAGGTTTCTGTATTGTAAAGTTACTATTTTTCTCCCTTCAGTACTGTGCTTTTTGAAGGGAAGTCACTATGTGCAGCCCACACTTAAGGAGTGAGGAGTTATGGAGCTTCACATTTTTATCTGTAAACCAGCAGTGTTGTTGACTTCTAAATCAACAGTTTATTCCTCGTAATCAGTGATTAAAAATGAAGTCTATAGTCACAGAACAGGGGGAGAGCATGATCACTTAGATTCAAACTTGTCATTTCAACTTCCTTAGCTCTCTAAACTGATAGACTACAAAAAAACATTGTGAATGTAGGGCAATGTAATGGTCTACCTCCTTGCAAGTTGTGCTTAAGAATATTGATCAGACTTGGACACATCACTTAGTCCTGGTGTTCAGACTCAACTCTGAAAGCTTCTGGACATCTGTTCTTGACACTGATGACAGAGAATTGGATACAACTCACTGGTTTTAGTAATTAGCATTCAATAATCATGTTGATTGCTAAATAGTTGCATCTGACAAACACAAGACACTTAGTACCATTTTCTATAACCAAGAGTGAAATTTGCTAGAAATTTTATCTTGAATACAAACTCTATGTAGTTTATGCTTTTTATTCCGTGTATGACACATCATTGAAATTACATGCATGTGTAAAATAAGGCAAAACGAATGTTGAATGGAAATTGAACTCTTTATCATAGATGAATTATTCTTAAAATGTGAAGAACTGCTGTTTCACATCAACTTCCTATTTCCTGCATCAGCTTTAAAGGTATTTGCATTAAGAGATTCTTAGAAACTCAAATTATCCTGGAATGGTGGGTATTTTTCTCTTTAAATAATCAGAACATAAATTAGTTCTTTAAGAGGATTTCCTTTTTTGGGGGCGCCTGGGTGGCTCAGTAGGGTTGAGCATCCGACTTTGGCTCAGGTCATGATCTCTCAGTCTGTGAGTTCGAGCCCCGTGTCAGGCTCTGTGCTGACAGCTCGAAGCCGGGAGCCTGCTTAGGATTCTGTGCCTCCCTCTCTCTCTGCCCCTCCCCTGCTCACGCTCTGTCTCTCTCTGTCTCTCAAGAATAAATAAATGTTAAAAGCAACATATTTTTTAAAAAATAAAAGAATTTCCTTTTTTAGTGATTATAAAAGTACATCTATCCATGACTTACAGCAGTGTACCAAATGCAGTATGAGATTGTATTTTCCTTAAACAGTCCTCAGAGGAAACATAATTTTGTTGCCTAAAAATGAATTTAAATCAAGGTTAATCCCCATTAAACATGATTACATGGGCAAAATACCCATATTTTTAAAGGAGAGATCTATGATGTTAATTTAGAAGAGTTATTATAATTAATAACTTCCATGTTCTCAGATCTTTAAAACAATGTCAACATAATCATATCTCCTTATAATTTATGGGAGAGGAAACAAGTGATATTGTCTTAGATATGGGAAGATTTTTTGAGTGATGAAGTTTCTGAGTTGCCAAATGTTTTTCAATAGCATCATTTGGCTTATAGGTCACATTTATTCATATACTGGCTACATTCTACATATTAATTATAGGTTCTTTATTATGGAATATTTCGAATGCATAAAGATACACAGTGTCCTGTAACAAATGCCCATCACCGAGAAACATCATGAACAATTGTGTTTGAAGGGCGCCTGGGTGGCTCAGTCAGTGAAGCATCCAACTTCAGCGCAGGCCATTATCTCACAGTTTGTGAGTTCGAGCCCTGCATCAGGCTCTGTGCTGACAGCTCGGAGCCTGAAGCCTGCTTCAGATTCTGTGTCTCAGTCTCTCTCTGCCCCTCCCCCGCCTCAAGAATAAATAAACATTAAACAAATTTTTTTAATTGTGTTTGAAAAATTACAATGTTACAGTTGAGTTTCTCGGTTCCATTTCCATGACTTTCCTTCTTTCTCTAGGTCTCACTTTGCTGCAGTTGATGTACATCATCTTTGTTTTGTAGTTTCATCATATATGTCATATCCAAGATACCTATTTTATAATTTAAGATTTTATCTACATGGTATTGTACTTTGTGCATCATTCTGCAGATTATTTTTTTGACTCTATACATGAGTTGAAGAGAAATTAATGCTGATGCATGTAATCTAATTTATTATAATGGTGCAATGGTATTTTATTGTGTAACTACATCAGAATGTATCCATTTCCCTATTGATGGGCTTAAAAGTTGCTCCTGACTCTAGTGAAGAACACTTCAGTGAATATCCTTGTACAATCTTGTATATGTCATCTTGTACCTACTTCCTTGGGCTATATACCTAAAAAAAAGGATTTGTTGGGTTGTATGATATAGTTAACTTCAATTTTAGCAGACATTGCCAAATTACTTTTTAGAATGATTGTAGCAGAATTCACTCCTAAGAGTAGTATATAAAAATTCCGATTTCTATATATCCTGATAATATCTTCAGATATTAAATATTTACCAATCTGATAAATATTATTCTTACTTTCATTTTCCTGATAACTACCGAGATTGAACATTTTCAATGTTGATTGATCATTTTTACTTCTGTGAATTATTTAGTTCTTTATATATCCTGGGTAATTATGCTTTGGTATACAATTATTAAATGTCTTCTCCTTGTCCATAAGTTGCCTTTTAATTTAACTTTAAATATATGTATTGATGAGGGAGTTATATTCTGGTCATTTAACTTTATGCCATCTTTTATTATAGAGATCATTTAATTATGATCTAGCTGAATACATCTCTAGTTTCCTTTCTATCAAATCTAATAATTTTCTCCATTGAGGTCTTTTTTACTATCTACTAGTTTTGTTTTCACTTTGTTATTAGACCTTTTAAAAATTAAATTTTAAGTGATTTTTGTGGGTATGTAATGTTAGTAGTGATTGTTTACTGATCTTGTCTGCACCAATTTTACTGGCCCTCGATTTTCCCCACAGAAAGATAGATAAATACAATAATCTTGTTTCTTCTTTTCCAGTATTAATTACTACATTTTTCTTGTTTTAGTTCATTAAGAACTCCACTACAGTATCCAGTAGTAGCACCTTCTCTTCCCGACCTTAAAGGCAATGCTACTAAAGTTTCTTTATTAAGTATGAAATTTGCTGTATTTTTTGGTAGACTCCTGTTATAGGTGTATCAGTCCGGATTTAGGGTTAGAAGTCATAGAAACTCACCTTGACTAACTTCATCTGATGTTGTACAAACCCACTTCCAAGGATGCTGCCAAGGACACCATTACAGCCATTGTTGCTTCTTGGCACTGAGTGCTGGTTCTACCATGGTCACTGCCATGGCTACCCCGAACAAAACTTCCCAACTGTTCTTACATCTTGTGGTCACTCTCAAGATTCAAAGGCCCAGATAAGAGCATCCAATTAGCTAAAGGTAGGAATTGAGCATGACTAGGTTTGACTCTTTCTTCTTGTACTATTCAGATCTAGTTTTAGTGTCAACATTGTATGAGCTTTATAAAATGAGTCAGAACACCTTCCTTTCTTTCTCTCTCTCTCTCTTGTTTTCTTCTCTTCCTCCTTCATTCCTTCTCTCCCTTCTTTCCCTTTTCCCTTTTTTTCTGCAATGATTTATACAAGTAGGAGAGTATCAGTTTCTTGAAGGTTTCATAAATTGTAAATTCATTCAGGCTGATGCCTTGTTTGGGGATGAGGATAGATGGAGAGATAAAATTTAATCATTATTTGTCTATTCAATTTTTTCTATTTCTATTTTTGGTCATTCTTTCTAGAGACTTATCAATTTCATTAAATTTTTAAATTATACAAAGATAATGCTACCATTTTAAGTTATTTTTATAGATTGGTACAATACTTATAGTTACAGCCTCTTTTACATTCCTAATACAGTTATGTATTGTGCTTTCCCCTTTTTCCTGCTTAATCTTGCTAATTGTTTTTCTGTGTCATTAGATTTTTTTCAAAGAGCCAGCTTTTACATTCTCAAGTTTTTCATTTATCAAGTTCATTGCATTTATCAAGTTTTAAAAATGTGGTACAATATTTATGGCCTAAAAGGAATAGTAATTGGAATTTTTAGTCCTAAGTATTAACTTCTAACAAGAAGTTACTTTTTTGTTTCGATGACACTGAAAAGTTCCCTGGAAAATATGAATTAATATTTTTTTCTATGGAGTTCTTGTGAGGAAATATTAACAGATGTACATGATTGTACAGACATTTAGATAATTTTAAATGAATATATGCTTATATAGGATTAGACGATCACCATTATGATAAACATTGTTGCTGTGAAGATAAACATGCACACCCAGTCCTCTAAGAGTTTTCAAACTAATGAAAATTTATAGCCATTCTTTATTGTCCACCATACTGTTACGAGTTAAGGCTTTTATTAACCAAGTTCTCATGACACTGGGCACTGGTTTTTTGGGAAGAGTAAGTGACTGGCCTGGACCTTAAAACTTACTCTTCATACCAGACCACACATATGGCCCAAGGAGTGATATTTACTCTGCCCTTTTAGAGTCCGAGAAAACATTGTTTAGTGGTCTGGCATCATCTATATTTATTTGGCTCGATTTGGGACAGAGTATAATCCTAGTTCTTGATGAAAGGATTTTCATGTATTAACCTTATGGGTCATGATATTTGTGGGATTATTTCTACTCATAGAGTGATTTGTGGAAAAACTATGTACTAATCCTTAATTTAGGATTAAAATGGATATGCCCATGAGAAATGGGTCTATAAAATTCATCTGAATTTGAGAAATGCAATAAACATTCTAAAATATCTTGTTGGCTCAGTTACTTCAGTCCAAAAGCCAATTGGAGATCTGTTCTATATCAAGGTTTTTCAGCTCCTTTGTGAGAAAGGGCTGTTTTTCATTTGCTTGCAGCCTTGAAGAAGAGTCAAACAATGTCAGGGATGGTCCTCTTCAGAACCCTTAGAAGGTCTGCAAGTGTTTGTCTCCCCAGGAGGAAACCAGATGAGCTAAATTTAAGGGTTAGACCAGAGAAAGTGGCTGTGTATCAGCAGATAGTCCATGACTTTAGAGGTCCTCTGGCTGATTCACAAGATGTCAAATAATAAATATCTTTCTGTTGTGTGTCAGAGTCCAGGAAGTGGGGAGTGAGATAATGTATATGAAACGCCAGGTAGAATGGCTGAAAAACAGTCTTCAATAGATTCCTTCTCTACTTTCCTCATTCTCCTCTTCATCTCATCCTTGGCACAGCCCTGGACTTGTCTATGCAAGCTCTAAAGATCTGATTGAACAATGGCACTCTACAGTTAATGTTACAAGACTCTTTAACATGTTCCGATTGCCACAATTTCATTGGATGGAAGCATTTTGGTTGGCAACCAAAATAAGGCTAACGGACTTTGTCATAGAATTCCCACACCAAGTAGGACACATAAAATGACTTGGAGACCTGGTCATAGTTTCTGCAGCTATTAGTCATGATGTGTTAGTGGAACACAATCTCAAAAAGTTATTTCCTAAATGCTTTCCAAAGACCTGGTTCTTCACACAGATAGTTTTGGCCAACTGTAATGACAGGGAGAAACTAGAGTGTCAAGAAGAACAGAATTTATGCTTTAAGTTTAACTTTGTTTGGGATCAAATGTTCCTTAAAAATAAACCTTCACCTTATCCTAATTTTCATTTCAATTTCCTAGACTGGTGATTTGAGTATTGGAGATAGAGTTCTTAAACCCTGTTTATGTGGTATGAATACAGAAATGGTCTGGTTCTGAGTATTAGGATCATGATCAGTGTTTTGATATAAACTCAAAACCTCTCTATGTCACGTGTTATTTTTTGAAGCATAGAAATTGGACTTTGCAAACAACATAAATCCCTTTGTTTGAGAAACTTTAAATGAGCATTGAGTTTTCTTGCCATAAAGTTCTGCACTGCCTCTAAAATGTTTCTTTAAAAAATAGCTCTGAAAACCTGAGGCTGGCAAAGAAGTTGGATAGTTGAATGGGAAAATGATAGAAAAATCTGTTTTGTGGTAAAGGAGAACAAAAAGAGGGAGGAGAGTAATTATTTTCAATTTAAAATTTATATTAAATTTCTAGCATACAGTTTTCAAGACTGGTAAAAACTTCAATTTGTTTTATTCCAACACAGTTTTAGTGTTAGATGGGTGCTAGATATCCAGTGTATGAATGTCACCTCCTTAAATTTTAATAGCAAAAGAGAGAGGAACATGAATGAAATAAGACTCAAGCATAGGCCCTGAAAGTTGGTGGAATGTCAAGGGCACTTGGGAATTACAAAGGTAAACTAAGAAGGAAATTGAATTTGAGCAATGATTCGGTTTTACTAACATTACAAGTGTCAGCCAATTCTAATGTCCTGCTAATATTTTGTGATTTTATAGGTGGTAAGTTTGGATGGTGGAGACACAGGACTAGGCATCAGGGTAATGGCTGGTTGGACCCCATTAAAGCTCTGACTAATCCAAGGGCAGCTTAAGGGCATCAGGAGTATATAAGAAAGGGAGGGAGCGCACAAAGGGACACCTCTCCCACTTTATAGTTTAAGCCAAAATCAGCCCTGCCTGACTACACTGTTATTTCTCAACACAGCTTGGATCCACATTACCTGTGAGTCTGTTAAAAATCTCAGTTTCCAGATACACTTCAAATCAGTTCAATGAGAACACTGGCAATGGGGCCTAAGAACATGAGTTTCAAACAAAATACCTAGGTAATTCACATTCATGTTTGACCTCTGCACCAAAGAACAAGTCAAGAGTAGAAAAGTGTTATGTTAGAGAGGAACTTAGCAAACACGATGCATAAAAATGGCTGTGCTCAGGCCTTCACAGACCTTAGGTCCAAAATTTCCTCTGCAATTGCTTTCAGAGTGATTAAGAAAATTTCAAATATAGATTTTGGGAGAAACTCAGGCATAGAAGTAAGAGAAGGGAAGAATTGCAAAATGTCAAATAAGTAGATAAATGCCACTTATTGGAAAAGAATGGCCAGAGCCAGTTTCCTGTCGCTCCGTTTCCCTTTTTGAAACCTATAGTCTATCTATAACGAGCTGACTGCATTTCCCCAAATACACCATATTTTCCTTTGCCTCCATGCCTTTGTGTTTGTTGTTCCTCTGCCTAGAATGTCCTACTCAGAGGACAGATTTCTATTTGTCACTTATATCGTAGTTCAGCATCACTTCCTCTGGGAAGCCTGAGCACCCCAAAGTTCATAGTGTACAATTTTCTCTAATAGTAATGAATACACTCTACTGAATTACTTGCCCTTCCCATTAGTTCATATATTCTTCAGGGCATCTCTTAAACTTAAATACACCTCAGTTCATGAATTTATTTGACAACATACAGCTTAATTCATGAAAGCTGCTCAGGAAATGTCCTTTAAATTAGTAAATGACAAATTTCGGAGCAGAGCTGTTAACTTATGACCTCCCAGATGCTAAGTCCCCCTTGCTGTCGGAACGCACTCCGTCCGGCCCCTCTGCTTTTGCCAGCCAGACTCGGGGGCTCTGCCTGGCCGGCGGGCCGCCCCTCCGCCCAGGCTCCCTCCCGCCCGTCCGTGTAGCTCGCACCACCTCGCCGCCCTTCCTACCCTCTTCTGTGGGCCTCTTGTCTGCGCTTGGCTCCGGAGACTCCGTTCTGCTAGTCTTCTGGTGGTTTTCTGGGTTATTTAGGCAGGTGTAGGTGGAATCTAAGTGATCAGCAGGACGCGCGGTGAGCCCAGCGTCCTCCTACGCTGCCATCTTCTCAGCAGTCCCCAACACTTTCTGCTGAATGAGCTCCTGGAGGTGAGACCCCGGCATCTGCACTTCAACCCGCTCCCCCCGAGATTCTGGCACAGGGGAGCTCAGGTCCCGTCTGTCAGAACCAAAACCTTTTAATCTTTCTCTTGCATGAGGGATTCATTCCTCTTCTCCCTCCCTGCACCCAAAGGCACCTGCTGTATACGTTTCTCCTTTGGGACACTGGATCCCTACAAGTAGATTTTTAGGGTTTCATAGCTGGGGTCCATGAACTTGAATGGGAAACAATTATATCTTTATTTTCACAGATATTTAACCAATTCAGCATTTTCTTCAGTTATGAATGTAGACAGCAAATGGCAGCAAGTCACTTCTTGATGACAAAGTTGTAAATACTCCTACATTTTGCCAAGTTTCTGGCTTGAACAACTCACAGGGATTTTTATTGAGATGAGGAAAACTAGAGAAAAGGCAAGTTTGGAACTGGGGTGGATTGACAGAGATGATATAATGATTTTAGAAAATACGGAGATAGGGGCGCCTGGGAGGCGCAGTCGGTTAAGCGTCCGACTTCAGCCAGGTCACAATCTCACGGTCCGTGAGTTCGAGCCCCGCGTCAGGCTCTGGGCTGATGGCTCAGAGCCTGGAGCCTGTTTCCGATTCTGTGTCTCCCTCTCTCTCTGCCCCTCCCCCGTTCATGCTCTGTCTCTCTCTGTCCCAAAAATAAATAAACGTTGAAAAAAAATTTAAAAAAAAAGAAAATATGGAGATATAATTAAGCTCAGTTCACCTGTGAACTCAATAAGTTATATCGAAACAAAGAAAACTGATATCATCTGTAGTCTAAAACTTTAAGCCAAAGCTAGAATTCTGCTAAAAATATGCAGCATTAACCATGAAAGTCTTAATATTCATGGCAATGTTTACTTTTTAAAAGCCATTTATGAAGTAAAAGTAAATCTGTTCTGAGGTGCCTGGTTGGCTTAGTAGGTTAAGCGTCTGACTTTTGATCTCAGCTCAGGTGTCGATCTCAGGGTCATAAGTTCAGGCACCCCATTGGGCTCCACACTGAATTGGAGCCTACTTTAAAAAAAAAATCTGTTCTTTGTAATGAAATTAATTGCCTAACAGAGCTGTTTTCTTCCTGTCAACTTTATGCTAACTAAAAGGACTCAAGAGTTTGGATATTACTTAAATTAAGTAATCATTATGTTTCAGAGGAAGCTTGTATAATAATTCAGCTGAATATACTTAACTGATCACTTTAAAGTATGTAAATTCTTTTGAAAATCTACTTATAATCAAAACAACTTCTTTTATTCTACAGATGTACACACACATACATACCTTTCTAATCTTTTTATTAGGTTGAAATATGTGGAATTGCCACTTTTTGGGGTGAAAAATAGTTTAATATCAGCTGTTTCATATGGGTTTTATATGGTTTGACCTAAAATTCTGGAAAAGCACCATGAGATCTCTGATATAAATAAAAAGAATCTCAGGGGCTCTTGGCTGGCTGTCAGTAGAGCATACAACTCTTGATCTCAGGGTCATGAGTTTAAGCCCCACACTGGGTATAGAAATTACTTTTTAAAAAAGTTACCATAAAAGGAATCTCTGATACTCATGTCAGGGAACAACTTCAGATCAATTCTGACTAGATAGACAGCTGGATCAGTGGGTGGGTATTTTCCTGCTGACTCTGAAGGAAGTATATGTTTATTTCTATTTTTAGCCATTTCAAATTTCTTAGAAACATAGATTGTTAGACCTAGAAACAAATTCAGGTACTCACTCAGTGAGTTTAGGTAGTTGGTCAAGTCAATAAATGTTTCAATTTATTGATGATGATTATGGACATGGACTTTAAGGTCAAAGAGATCTTGATTTATCTATTTGACAAGTTGTTTTTCAGATTTTACCATTAAGCCAGATATTAATAGAAGCCAACTTAAAATGGTGAGCAAAACTTATTAATCAACATGGAATTGCTCTTATGGGACTCAGTTTTCTCAGTGATGGGGATCAAAGAAGGATAGAAATTTATGCATCATAGACTTTCCATGTGTATTAAAGGAAATTAATGCATAGAAAGGATTTAGCAAAATGACTAACATATAGTAAGATTTCAACATATGGTACATATTGGCAATACTGTGGACCAAACCAAACTCATTTTAAAGCTGAAAAAAATAGTCTCACCCAGATCCTTTCATTCTCCTCACAGCCCCACCCAGCTGTAAAACTAACACTCTGCATAGGTTTATTCCCAGATAACCTTGCCTTTATGGTGGCAAAGATGGGCACCAATAGCTCTAGGTTTACATTGTCCTCATTGCTAATGATCCCAATGAGAAGACCACTTCCTCACATAGAAAATGGTGGGTGGGGAGCAGATTGTAGGGATCCACTTGAACCACATGCAATGGATGTATGAAAAATTGGGCTTCTGTAACTAGAAAACAGTAATGAATGAAGGGCAGACAAGAACCATAGCTACCACATTCACTTTAGGGAAGCAAAGGGTAAAAGAAGAGACGTGTATGTGTGGTTATGGTGGTGGTGGTGGTGGTGGTATGTGAGTGCATGCCCGTATGTGTTTGTGAACTGTGATTGAGACTCAGATGAAGTCTGAAGCAATGGACTAGAAACCACAGAAATGATCAGTTCCTAAAGAAGGAAAGAGATGAAGATGAGCACTCAAGACATTATCATATTTACATTCAAATTCCTTTCCTTTACACTATTTTGCACAATTCCTTGTTGTTTAATATGGTAAAGTCAACTACAACATTATGGATGAGAACAATCAAATTCAGACTCTTTGGTTTCAATGACCAGAAAGCTATCTCAGATTACTATCTTCTGAAGACAAAGATTGGAAGTGAAGGTACGCATGGGCCTACCTGAAGATCTCAAGGCCAAATCAGATCCCCATACCAGCAGATGCAGATGATTAATCTGTTTATATTTGTAAAGACAAGATCAGACAGGTACACACATGAGGTTTAGCTCCTATAATATAAAAGAACAGGAAAGGTAGAACTTCTTGAAGAAGATTCCATAATAATCTGAAGCTGATATCACCAAAATACATGGGCAACAATAGGAACTTTCTTTTTTTTTTTAATTTTTTAAATGTTTATTTATTTTTGAGAGAGAGAGTGCATGCAAATAGGGGAGGGACAGAGTGGGGGCGGGGGAACACAGAATCCAAAGCAGGCTCCAGTCTCTAAGCTGTCAGCACAGAGCCCAACACGGGGTTCAAACTCATGAACCGTGAGATCATGACCTGAGCCGAAGTTGGATGCTTAACTGACTGAGCCACCCAGGTGCTCCAACAATAGGAACTTTCCAAATGAGTGTGAGTAACCACTGAATGAGTTTATGTAATAAGCAGAGTCATCAAGAATTTATACTGTTTTGCTATGTTGATCATAATTTGCATCAGCCCAACATCCTTGATCTCAGAGTCATGCTCAGAAATATTAAACATATCCCAAAGTCATGCAACTTATAAGTTAGAAGGCTAAGTTGGGAACCCAGGTTTCTTGATTTCTATGCACAGCTCTTTATCCTAGTCAAACTTGAGCATGAATCAGAATCACCTGTTACAGGGCTTGTTAAGATACACATTGGACTCTTAACCCCAGAGTAAAGGCCCAAGAACCTGCATTCCTTTCAAGTTCCCAGGTGATGCTGATGCTTCTAATTCAGAGACCACACTTTAAAAATGACAGGTGTATACAAAACCTTTAATGTTATCTCAATAATAAATATGGAATACAATTAACTGCAAACCCTCATTGAGAACTTACTATGTGCCAAGCACTGTTCTGGGCACTTTATGTGTATTAATTCCCATGAGACGGGTATGAGGCAAGTAACTTATCTAAGGTCATATGGCTAATATGTGGCAAAGCTGAGTTGCAAAATCAGGCAATCTGGCTCCAAAGGCCAGTACCTAATTTGCACATTATATTCCACCTGCAGTGCTTCAGTAGTACTTGTGGTATATAAGTCTACCATTTTCACGTACCTGATATAATGTCAGTGGCCAATAGAGACATGTTGGCATACAGAAACAGAGGTAATGAATGAGAAAGAATTTTCCTAGGAATATCCACAATCTCTCCATTGCCAGTAATTCTACAAATTGTAATCAGTCATAGTTTTAAAATTATCCAATTGCTAATAACTCCCCCGAAATATAAAATATTAAACATAAATAAGTACTAATTAGTAAGTACTAATCTGAATATTGACAAATGTTCAATTGAGTTGATGCTTTTTTGGCTAACAAGAATATGCAAGCAGAGGGCCAAGTAAATATAAAGGGAGGTGAGAACAAGAAGATTGAGAAGAAATATCCAAACAAGTTGTCCAAATAATAAGGGTTAGAAAGATACAGGAAGCTGGAGTCAGAATCCATGGAATCAAAGAGCTGGATGGGGAGGACAGGAAATGGTGGAGGTAATAACTTGAGTAATTTGGGTGCAAGTCACATGAAGTAAGCTTAGATGCCTTAAGAAAAAAAAGGTACTAAAAGACTATGAGATTACTTGTATCATTTAATTAATAATGTCCTCTGGAATGTGTCTCTTTGCTGATGAATTCCTGAGGCCCCACTGAAGTGTCCCCTCCCCCGTAAGGTCTACTAACAGCACAATGAATCACTATTGCACTGGAGACCTCATGCCATTCACCTAGGTTAGTTGTTCTGCCTGCTTGTCTTTCTCACTAGGATAAGAGCAAAAAGATTCTGTGTTTTTTTTCCCGTCTTTGTTTTCCCTAAATCTACTGACCATAGTAGGGGAAAGGGGAAAGGGAAAGAGAAAGGGGAAAGTAAGGAAGAGAGGACAGTACAGGGGAGAAAGGTGAGGGGGAGTGAAATAAACCATGTTCCCTGCATCTAAGGAATCTATGGTGGATGAGAGATCCGGTAGCCTGGTTGTTAGAAAATCAAAACCTCAATTCTACCTTCTAACAGTAAGCATTATTGAATGACATGAATTGCTCTACCACTCTGGGAATAAATCTGTAATTTTACAATGCTTTGGATCAAGTCTTTATATATATATATATATATATATATATATATATATATATATATACACACACACATATATATATATGTGTATATATATATATATTTTTTTTGCAGCTTACTGAAACCACTTAGCCACTTTTAAGTATGTGAAATATATAATCTGACTTATGATAAAGAAGACATTTTCTAGATAACAATATCAGTAAATATATGGCTGCACTTTCAGTTATGATCTACTTTTATATTTTTCTAAGTTGACAACCTCATTTTCTCAATGACTGATGCTACTCAACAGCTAGTATATTGCATTCACTGATCCAAAACTGGACTTTAAAATCACAGTTAATAGTATAGGTGTGCTGGTTAATTTTATGTGTCAACTTGAGTGGGCCACATATTTGATCAAACATTATTCTATTTTGGGATGAGATTAACATTTGAACATGTAGGCTGAATAAAGCAGATTGCTCTCTCTGGTGTGGGTGGGCCTCATCCAAATTCTCTGAAGGCCTGAAAGGAAAAAAGAGCTGTCCTGATCCTCTTTCAGTAAAAGGAAATTCCTACTGCCTGACTGCTGACCTGGAATATTAGTCTTTTTCCTATCTTTGGACTCAAACTAAAACATTGGCTCTTCTTCGGTCTTGAGCCCCAACTTGGACTAGAACCTATAGCATCAACTTTCCTGGTTCTCAGGTCTTTGGACTTATACTAGAACTACCACCATCAACTCTCCTGGGGCTCTGGCTTGCCCACTGCAGATCTTGGGACTTCTCAGCCTCTACAACTGCACAAGGCAATTCCTTATACACACACACACACACACACACACGCATATATATAACACACACACGCACACACGCGCATGTATATATATATATATATGTGTGTGTGTGTGTGTGAGTGCATCCTGTTGGTTCTGCTTATATGGAAAATTCTGAGTAAATCAGTAGGAATATGTACTTGTGTTTTTAATGTGAGAAGAGGTAGGAAGTTAGGTTTGGACAAATCTGAAGCTGTTTTTATGGATATTAATTTGTTTACTTAATATTTATTAAATAAATGTAAAATAAAATGTAATGGTGGAAAGGACAGTGAACTGTGAGCCCAGATGCTTGAGTTCTAGGATTGGATTCTTACAACAAATTATATATGAGACCTTGACCAAATTACGGAACCATTCTAGGCTCAAGACCCCTCACTTTAAAAGCAAAAAAGATGAGATATTTAGTTTCAGTATAGTAAAGACATCCAGATCCTATACTGCTCTCTGGAAACCAACCAAAATCAACAAGAAAAATTAGGAGCAGACACTCCCATTTGTGATTATTAGAAAATCTTCATTAACTTGTACTGTAATATACATGAAGAACATTTGTCAGATCAGTGAAAATCGGAGGAGAGGAAGGGAGTAGACTGAAATGAGGGGGATACTGGAGATCATAGGCTGAGAAGACAGAGTTCTCTGAAGCAGGTGGCACATATCATATCAGGGGCAAGGCATGCACAGAACAAAGCGGGTGAGCTCAAGGAGCTCCCGAAATCCCACGAGATACCCTGCAGAGGCAGAGGATGTGATCATTGATGAGGGCATTTGTAGACAACCTAACTCTTCAAGAAGTTATCTTTCTTTCAGCAGATTAGATAAGAAACTGTAAATAATAAGCAACCTGAAGAACTAAAATTGGACCATAAATCTTACACATTATGAAAAAGAAATACGTACACATGTAAAATGGACATAAGAAATCACAGATCAATGGTAAAAAATTAAAAACAAAGTATAAAGGACTTCTGCTTCAAGAATATCACAATAATACACACAAAGCACACACATAACATAAACCACTCCTAATGAGAAAATTGACAAAGCATGATAAAATGTATTTTTTTTTTAATGTCACAAATCAAGGTAGGAAAAAATTGTGAAGCAAAGAGGAGGATAAAGAAACCCAGAGCAGTGACTCGTAGGAGTGGCTGATGATTCTAGAAGAGGTTAAGGGAAAAACTGAACAGAGGTTTTGGCAGCCCCATAAGGTTAAATGGTTTAAAAAAATCTAATCTAAGTCTGTCAAGAAGGGATCTCTGCTAAATCCCTACACACTGAGTTGAGATCTCAAAGGGCTCCACCTAAGAGTAAGGAGTACTGGGAAAACCTGGAACTGATGTAGTTTCAAATTATCTCAGTCCCTATAATTGGATTAAAATGATTTAAGATTGCTGGTGCCCCTGACCACCTGCAAAAGGCAAATATAAATCCTCTTTGAAGGAAAATAATTCTAGGATGCAGATTATGTCAACGCTTTTTTTCATGTACTGTACAATGTCTTGCACACAATAAAAATAAACAGACAAGGGTGCCTAAATGGCTCAGTTGGTTAAGCAACCGAGTCTTGATTTCTCAGTTTGTGAGTTCTAGCTCCACCTCAGGTTCTGTGCTGACAGTGTGGATCCTGCTCAGAAGTCTCTCTCCCTCTCTCTTTGCCCCTACCCCACTTGTGCTCTTTCTATCTCTCTCTCAAAATAAATAAATGTAAAAAAAAAAAAAAAAAAAAAAGACAAATAAGAAGAGAAGAGAATGTAATTTAAAAAATCAAAAGAAAAAACAGCAATAGAAATGGATGCACAGAAGTTCAGATAGTGAATTATAGACACAACTTTAAAATTTTTGAGAGAGAAATTTTTTAAAAAACCTAAAATTTATTCTTGAAAGAGACTAATAAAATTGATAAGCCTCTGATGAGGCTCATAAAGAAAAAAGAACCAGAAATGAAAAGGTATATGTCATTACAGAGCATATAGATTTTTTTTTTTTTAATTTTTTTTTTCAACGTTTATTTATTTTTGGGACAGAGAAAGACAGAGCATGAACAGGGGAGGGGCAGAGAGAGAGAGGGAGACACAGAATGGAAACAGGCTCCAGGCTCTGAGCCATCAGCCCAGAGCCTGACGCGGGGCTCGAACTCACGGACCGCGAGATCATGACCTGGCTGAAGTCGGACGCTTAACCGACCACGCCACCCAGGCGCCCCCAGAGCATATAGATATTTAAAAAATTATCATTATGTCATTTACAGATATTAAAAACACTATGGTCCTAACTTGAAAATTTAGATAAAATGGACATGTTTCTAGAAAAAAAAAAAAATACAACTTTCCAAAACTGACACAGGAAGAAATAAAAAATTTCAATCATCTAATAAACTTAAATTAAAAACCATAACAAAGACAAATTGTGATATCTTCAGAGGTATCACACTCATTTGTTTCTACTTAAAATTTTATTTTCATCTTTTTGAGAAAGCATTCCTTAGTTTTTCTATAGGAATGTTTGAAGGATTTTAAAAATTATGAGTACCTATTTCCATCTTATTTTACTCAATGTTATCAAAACCCTTTTATGATTTGCTTCTGAGGATTATATGTATTAGCTTCTCAATTATATTGCAAATCGTAGGACAGGAGAACATGGGGCATAGGAGTGAGGGAAAAAGGGAGAAAGACATGGAAGGAGGGGGGAGACAAAACTGCTCTGAGTTGAATTATTGTTCTCCATCCACATCCTCTTCAGTCTGTTTATAGCCTTTGGACAGATAATAGTCATAAATAGTCACTGATATTATTAAATATAAAATATATTCAGAGAAACAATAGGAAAAAGTGATTAAGGTTTGTGTGTGTGTGTGTGTGTGTTTGTTTGCATGTGGGTGTGTTGTCTTGCAATCCTTGAGCAAGGTCCTTGGACAAATTATTTAACCATTCTCATTTCCAGTGTCCTAATCTATAATATAGAGATCATCATGGTAAATCTCACACATCATTGTAAAGGTCAAGTGAGAAAATACATGGAACAGTATTAGCACAGAGCCCAGAAGAATTCTATAAATAGTAGCTATTATTTATCACTACAATGGATAAAATAAAAATGTGTGACTTGATTTTAGGTTTTAAAATGTGTTGATGAGGAAAATCCCAAGTCAAATCAATCTGTTCATGCTTGCTTACTTCATGGAAATAAAAATGTTCTGTACTAAATGGTATAAATGAGTAAGGCAATTCTGGGAAACACTTATTTTTTTTTTTTAATTTTTTTAACGTTTATTTATTTTTGAGACAGAGAGAGACAGAGCATGAACAGGGGAGGGGCAGAGAGAGAGGGAGACACAGAATCAGAAGCAGGCTCCAGGCTCTGAGCCATCAGCCCAGAGCCCGACGCGGGGCTCGAACTCACGGACCGCGAGATCGTGACCTGAGCTGAAGTCAGACGCCTAACTGACTGAGCCACCCAGGCGCCCCTCTGGGAAACACTTCTAAGTTGGGCTCCCTGGTAGCCTTTAAGTTGATCAAAACATTTACCATTTGTCTAAAGACAAGAGAGTGAAATAATAACTTAGTCTTTCTTTAAAAAAAAAATATACCAGGGACACTGCATCCTTGCCAGTTGTCTGTCACATGGTTTGTTGAAACTGTCCAATATTGTCTGGAATTTCTGAACCTCAGCACTATAAAAATAATTCCCTAGAACTGCCTCCAAATAATTTTATATTGTGTAGTTACTTAACATTACACTTCGAACTATAAATAAGGTGGATGTGTGGTGGGAATTATGTTGAATTTAGTGGGAGTCTTGCAGAAAGTCTGTTTTGTCATAAAGAACAGCCCCTTGATGTTTAGGGAATAGTGTTGATAGGTTCTAGAAACTTAGTACCTACAATTACTGGAGTGTATTTATTAAAGCAAAGAGGGCATTTGAGAAGGGCTGGTACAAACTCTGAAAAAACAAGGTCACTGGCATTCCAGTGTGAACCCTCAAGAGCCCTTGAGGAAAAATGAAATCACTGCCACAGGGAGCTTTCAATTGCCTGCTCTCTGGTCGAAACAAAATAGACCAGATTCTTTTTTTTTTCCTTCTATCTTGGCTAAAAGGCTACAGAAAATGGTCTTTCACTTAATTTCCAGAAAAAAAAAAATATGTTGCTTTTGGTTAAATTCATTTTTTCTCTCAAAGATTAAGTTCCAGGTTATCACATCGAAATACATTTTTTTAAAAATCTAAAATTTTTGTGCTGAATTTTTTTTTAATTTTTTTTTTTAATTTTTTTTTTTCAACGTTTTTATTTATTTTTGGGACAGAGAGAGACAGAGCATGAACGGGGGAGGGGCAGAGAGAGAGGGAGACACAGAATCCGAAACAGGCTCCAGGCTCTGAGCCATCAGCCCAGAGCCTGACGCGGGGCTCGAACTCACGGACTGCGAGATCGTGACCTGGCTGAAGTCGGACGCTTAACCGACTGTGCCACCCAGGCGCCCCTGTGCTGAATTTTATTGAAAATGAATTCTACTTTAATTATGATAGGGGATAAAATACTGTTATTAATTCTTTTCTTAATTCTAAAATATTCTGTTATTCTATTCTGTTATTACTTTGTTATTAATTCTAATTATTAATTCTGCTAGTAATTCTGTTATTAATTTTCTGAATTAATAACAGAATATTTCATCCCCTATCATAATTAAAGTAGAATCAATTAAGTAGAATCAATTAATTAAGATACAGAAGAAGCACTATTTAAAAACCATGTTGAGATAAATGTTAAATTCTTTTTACCAAAGATTTTTCATTTTGTGAAGCCAGCTTTGCTATATACAATGGCATCACTCAAGAAAGGACTTTACTGAAAAGTGTTTCTAATCATTCTGAATGGAATTATCTGAATATGACCTCCCAGATACAGATGCATGTGGATCTCCCATCCACTTAGGCTGTTTCATTCAAAATGGAAAATCACGTGGGTTTTTTGTTTTTTGTTTTTGTTTTTGTTTTTGTTTTTGTTTTGCTTGAGAGGATTGCCGGGAGGGGGCGGGGTGGGGGGGATATGTATGTGGAGTTACTATCTTTTTTGTTTTACTCAAGTGGGTTGTCAATAGGAAATGATTTCTGTATACAATGTGCATGGAGCAAATGTGCCTTTTTGGTCATAATATTTTTCCATCATGACACTGGAAGTTTTTCAGGGGTGCACACCATGGTTTGCTTTCCTTTTCATATAAAATTATAGCACCCTAAAACTTCAGACCTGTCTGCAAAAGCTGAGGGAGAACCATTGCCTTGATAAATAAAACCACCAGGGAATCCCTAGGTTTTTCCTTCCATAGATTTGAGTATCCAGGTACACCCTGTATAAGCCCTGGATCTCACAAACCTGTCCACACCCTTGCAACTGAGGACACTGAGCTGTCAGTGACATACACAGCTTTATACTTGGAAGAGCATGGGTTTCCACCCACCTTGCCGCTCTGCTCTTGACCTCAAATCACCATCCAGTTTGTTCCTACAGTCATACCTCTGAAGGAACTACACACATGGGAGACAAAGTGGGCATGGGCTCCTAAGTATCTTCATTAATATTTTGATGAATTTGTTTATTAAAAAAAACTTTTAATTGAATAGTAATAGCACTAATTAATTTTTAATTAATAGTAATTTGCATTATAGTAATTATATCAAGTGTGTGATTTTAGGAAAAACATCAAGCTTCAGTTAAGAAATATATTTTAAGAGCAATTCTATCTACATTGTTTCTTGTTTATTTATACTTTGCCACTATAGAATACCAACAGGGTATCTTGTCTCAGATTTTAAAAGGTTTTTTTTTAATCTGTAATTGCTTCTTTTCTTTCAATTGTTTTAGTATCTTGTATATTTAGAACAACTTCCTAAGAATCCTTTGTGGTCCAAAAAAAAGACATAGAATATTAAGGCTGAACTCTACCCTCCAGTGCTGTCCAAGAGAAGTATAATGCAAGTCACATATGTAAGTTACAATTTTCTACTGGCCACATTAAACAAAACAAAATAAACAGGTGAAATTAATTTAATAATGTACTTCATATATCCAAAAATTATCATTTTAACATGTAATCAAAATAAAATATTATTAATGTGATACTGTACTTCTTTTTCTTAAGTTTTCAAAATCTTTTATGTATCTTATACTTCCAGCACGTCTCAGTTCAGACGAGCTGCACGTCAAGGGCTCAGTGCCACATGTGGCTGTGATTACTATATGGGACAGTGCAGCTCTACTCTATGAAGGGAGCTTACAGCTACTGTATTGGGATGAAGGAACCAAAACTCCTCTCTTTCCACTACCCCCAACCCCAGATCCTCAATCCCCATGCTTTTTTTAAAAAATTTTTTAATGTTTATTTATTTTTGACAGAGAGAGTGAGACAGAGCATGAGCGGGGGAGGGCGAGAGAGAGAGGGAGACACAGAATCCGAAGCAGGCTCCAGGCTCTGAGCTGTCAGCACAGAGCCCGATGTGGGGCTCGAACTCACAGACCGCAAGATCATGACCTGAGCCGAAGTCGGACGCTCAGCCGACTGAGCCACCCAGGCACCCCATACTTTTGACCTTTTAATGAAAGAATAACTCTTCTAGAACTATAAAGCATGCTTATACTTATGAATAATTTTGATGCAACCCTGCTCCACCTGTTCACGCTTTTTAAAATGGTTAATAACTTTCAAAATAAGAAATAGATGTTTTTGGTAGGCAAATTAAAAAGCACAGATTACAAAACGAAAATTTTAAATATCTTTAATCCTGCTCCCTGAAAACTTCAACTAACATTTTGTGGTACGTTTATTGCACATCTTATACAATTTACATAAAACTGTTTTGTAATCCATGTGCTCTTTTGTAACTGGTTCATTTTTTACCTAACAGTAAATTTTAAATATCTTCTCATGCTCTTCCCATATAACTTTTAAATACATTTTAATGGCAGAATAATATTTCATTTAGTAGATGTAGCATAACTTATTTAACCAATCCCTTGTCTTTGGACACTACAATTACCTGTCTATCTATCCATTCATCCATATTTTTTGCTGTCACAGATGAGCCTATTCTTTTTTTTCTTAATTTTTTTTAATGTTTATTCGTGAGAGAGAGAGAGGGAGGGGCAGAGAGAGAGGGAGACAGAATCTGAAGCAGGCTCCAGGCTCTGAGCCGTCAGCATAGAACTCGATGCAGGGCTTGAACCCATGAACTGTGAGATCATGACCTGAGCTGAAATCAGACGCTTAACTGACTGAGCCACCCAGGAGCCCCACAAACAAGCTTATTCTTTAGGTTTATTTTGCTCATCTTTGGAGAGAGGCAGCAAGAAACAATTTTACGAGTAATCCAAAGAATCGTGAGTCAGTTGCAAATTGCACCTACCTAAATAATAGTTTGTTGATTTGTCCAGATACTTTGAAATGCTCACTATAGTATGCATAAAGGATCCACATGAAACTATCAGAAATACCATGTTTTAGATCTTTAAAGATTGAGTACATTTTAAATGCTTTTAGGCTATTGAAAGAAAACAGTAACAATTAGTCTCTTTTCTCCAAGTAGATAGTCTGAAAGAAAATAAAAACAGGTAAACACCATCTCTTTCATGTTATAATTTGTTTTTGAGTCATCACCACTATTCTCTCAATGAAAACATACATCCAAACTCATTTCATTTTCTGAATAGTTAGGGGAGCTAGAAATCTAAAGGATAATTTCATGAATGCAAAACATCTACATCAAGTGTCTCATTTCTATGGTGTTAGAAAGAGGGCAGTTTTGTTTAATCCTCTATCTTGCTGCTGTATTATTAAAAATCCACAGAAACAGACCTTTTTCACAAAGTCCGTTTTGCTCCCTAAGAGCAGGTAGAAATAGACCACTGCTGCAACAAAGCCACTACTCTTCCAGATCCCTGTCTGGGATGAAGTGGTTCTTCAAAGAAAAGAAAATCTTACACTCACCCAAGCAAAGTCCATGTTTGGATGCCTCAAAGTACAATGCCCTAGTTTATATTCTCATGACAAGTAATTATTTCCATAATGGTCAGATTAAAAGGGATGACCCAGCGACAGACCCACCCTGCACAGAACTCCTATTAGCACCCTAACTGTTTAAACTCATGCAGAGTCTAGTTCAGAAGTCTATACTGCCCCGTCATTCAGTGGAGTTCCATCATGGGGGCCCCTAGGTGTCTTTCCTTTTAGTAGATCTCACTGAGAACCATCTCCATCCTTTGGACAGGTTCTAGTACATCTCAGCTCAGAAGGGAAGGGGTAAAAGCTTTCTTTCTCAGGAGCCCTTGATCTTGCATAAACTGTTTCACATCGTCTTTAGTAATCAGCCCTTCAAGCAGAAGGTAATGGAATAGAGAGCTTCATTAATTCACAAAAGGGCTTCTCTTCCCTTTTTCCCAGGACAGCTTCAGCGGGCCTGGGTTCATATCTATGTCAATTAATTTGCTGTGTGACCTTGAGAAGGTCAATCTTACTGAACCTTAGTTTCCCCAGCTGACAAATAGGAATACTCTTATATCATAGGGATGTTGTGAGGTTTACATAAAATAATGAATGTGAAGCACTTAGCCCAGCAGCAGGCACCTGGTAAGCTGCCAGTGTCTGTTCCTATGTTATTTACCTGCACATAACTAAGAGGGAACCCCAGACATGTGGTACTCCATATCAGTTTAGGTCTCTCTTACTATTTCTACATGCCTCTTCCCAACTTCAGGATGCTTTTGCTTCTGGCAGATCATGCCTCCTCCTTAGAGAAATGCCTGAAGCTGATTTGAAGAGCTTACAGAGGACTGAAGTAGGACTATGAAAGCCCACACTCTGAGTTAGGAAAAACCCTAAGACATTCCAGAGCTCCTCCCCGCTGAGGCTGGGCCTTGGCCTTCTCTTTCCTGCCCTGCTTCCCTCTGTCCCTCTGATTTTTCCTGGGAACACTTCCTTAGTAAATCACTTGCACACAAATCCTTGCCTCAGGACCTGCTTATGGCATCGTGGAAAAGATGGGGAAATCCAGTGACTCTTTTCAATAAGGAAAATCTCATCCAAGGTGTGTTGATGTCTTGACAACGTTAATAGCACTTTCTCTTGTGCACACACAAATTCAAGTCTGCTTAATTGGATACTGGATACAGTAAAGCTTAATTGGATAATGGATACAGTGATAATACTAATGAAGGTTGTCCCTAAGGTTGAAGTAACAATAAAAACCTTTTAAGTCATCTCATGGGGGAAAAATGAGGTTTTGGCCGTTTTTAGGTGACTCATTTTATTTTTTATTTTTTTTATTTTTTAAATTTTTTTTTTAATGTTTATTTATTTTTGAGACAGAGCGAGACAGAGCATGAACAGGGGAGGAGCAGAGGGAGAGGGAGACACAGAATATGAAACAGGCTCCAGGCTCTGAGCTGTCAGCACAGAGCCCGACGCGGGGCTCGAACTCACAGACCGTGAGATCATGACCTGAGCCGAAGTCGGACGCTTAACCGACCAAGCCACCCAGGCGCCCCTAGGTGACTCATTTTAAATGTCCTCCAGCTGAAATGATTTCAGAAAATGACTATTAAAAAGCATATCCCGTTTAGAGGGTCTCATGCAACTTTCAACAGTTTGCAGCCTTATAAAAAGTAGCTGATTTTCAGGCTGTTATAAGAAAGCATCTTAATCACCTTAATGTTGTTTTTTTTTTTAATAATGTTGTTGTAATTAGCTTGTGCCTCCCTCCTTACCCCAAAGGAAGGCTCTCTCTAAACCATTTCCTTGTATGAGTTGTGTACAAAATCAGGAAAATGGGTAGAGTAAGATATCTAAAAAGGAGGCAGAAATAACTAGTAAGTTTAGATCAGTTTGCATATCACATTTTTAAGAAAGATCGAGGTAGAAAGAGAAGGGGAGGAAGAAATTTGACAGAATTTTAGAAGTTTATCAGGTTATAACTTTGAAAGAGGGAGAAGTGGAGGAAGGAACCTTTAAAAATGTGTTGTGAGGATTATGAGTGGTTTCCCTTCAATGTTCTTTAAGTTTTATAAGATAGGAATTCCTTTTATTGACTTAACAGTATTTCTTTGAAAATGACATCGCAATGAGCCTAGACCACATGGAACCTTTAGTTCAACCTCTACCTTCCAGTATTTCCTAAATCAGAACCAAGTTCAATTTCTGAACTTGGTCTGTTCTTTCTAAACCACTTCTTTATCTATGATGGTGGGGTGGGGGTACATATTTTGAGATAAGTACTTAAATGCTTGTTAATTATAATAACTATTAACAGTTTTATAATCACAATCATAAAATTTTCTATCTAATTTCAATTGGCTTATTTTACCTGATTCTCATTACAACCCTGTGCATTAGTGAAAAAACAAAACAAAACAAAAATGTTCTTCTCTACACACGCACAAAACATTGAGGCTCAGAAAGTTTATAACTTACCTAAAGTCACAGTGATAGTTACTAGCAGAGTTGAGAGAGGCCAGTCCAGTCAAAAGGCAGCTGAAGTCTCTTCTCCATCGTACTGAGGGAAAACAGGTAGTAAAATAAATACTGACAATGCTACATGGAGAAGACTCCTTCCTAGATTGCCTCTTACAAGTTATTAAATCCTATTATTATCCAAGTTTTCAAGTAACTTTATAGCCAGAATAGAAATAATAGAGGAAAAGAGAACAGTGGACCTGAAGCTTACCTGCTATCATTCTGTAGGAGTTTATTCTATCAATTCTACTGATTTTATCTCAGGGTGGGGAGGTTTACTACGTTAAGACATAGCTACTCTGCTACTCTTAGCAATATGTAATATGTATAAAATTCCTAGCACAATAGCTAACATACAGTAGGTATTGTGGTTATCTATTGTTGCATTAAAATTTAGAGGTTAAAAAAAATCATTTTATGGCAAAATGAGTGAAAGGTAGTAGGAGGTACAAGCTTCCAGTTATGGAATTAACAAATTGGGGGGATAAAATGTACAGCATAGGGAATATAACCAATAGTATTGTAATAATGCTGTATGGTGACAGGTGGTAGCTACATTTGTGTTGAGCATAGCATAGAGTTGTTGAATCACTATGTTCAATCTGTGAAACTAATGTAACATTGTATGTCAATTATACATCAATTAGAAAACCCATTTTATGATATCTAATGATATATGTCAGGAATTAGAGTAAGATACAGCTGAATCATTCTTACGGCATCACAAGCGTTCACTCAGTGGTATTCAGATGACAAATGGGTATGGCTGGAGAGTCTAAGCTGGCTCCATTCACATGTCTGCTGCCTTGGTGGGGATGGCTGAATGCTGGTCTCGAGTGGGACTTTGACTCCAGTTTCTACATGTGGCTTCTCTAAGTGATATTTTCAAGATAGTCATACTTCTTTCATGAAAATTCAGGGCTCTCCTGGAGAGTATTCCAGGAGACCCAGGCAGAAGCTATAAGACTTTCAATATAACCTCAAAATCCGACAGCATTACTTCTACCACATTCTTTGGTTAAGCACCCAAGGCCAGCCCAGATTCAAAGAGAGGGAAATTTGTAGCCATCTTTTACTACCACAGTGAACCTCAGTAGATCTTTTTTTTTTTCCTTCCAGTAGCAAATTCCACATTATCTTATCTCTCCAGGCAACAGGAACGAAATTTAAAAAAAAAAAAAAAAAAAAAAGGAAGTATGATCCACAATAAAAACAGTTAGTAGGAGTAGACCTAGAATGACAGAGATAATGGAATTATAGGCAATGACTTTAAAATATTTTTTATACGGCTTCTAAATAAACTCAAGAAAATAAAAAAAAAAACCATGACATAAAGAAGATATAAGGAAGAACCAAGTGACACTTTTATGGGTAAAAATATATACAATGAAAAATTAACTGAAGGAGTTTGATAACAGTAAACATTACAGAAGGAAAAAAAACCTAAGAACTCGAAAAGTCAACAATAGAAACTATCCAAAATTGAGTACAGAGAGAAAAAAAGATATAAAAAAAATTAAGAGTATATCACTGACCTTGTGAAAATATTAACTCATTTAATATACATGTGATTGGAGCTCCAAAAGGAGATGAGAGAGAAAGGGAACAGAATAAAAGATATTTGAAGTGGTAATGACCCAGAATTTTCCAAATTTGATAAAAATTCTAAACCTACAATTCCAAAAAGCTCTAATGAGCCCCAAGAAGAATAAACAGAGAAAATTACATCAGGGCACATTATAATCAAACTGCTGAAAATCAGTGGTAGAGAATATTTTAAAAGAGAAACTACACAGTTTGTAATGCAACAGAATGACACCTTCAACTACTGAAAGAAAACTGCCAACCTATATTGTTTATGCCCAGTGAAAATATCTTTCCATATTGAAGACAAAACAAAGACTTTTTTAGATAAACAAACATTGGGGCGCCTGGGTGGCGCAGTCGGTTAAGCGTCCAACTTCAGCCAGGTCACGATCTCGCGGTCTGTGAGTTCGAGCCCCGCGTCGGGCTCTGGGCTGATGGCTCACAGCCTGGAGCCTGTTTCCGATTCTGTGTCTCCCTCTCTCTCTGCCCCTCCCCCGTTCATGCTCTGTCTCTCTCTGTCCCAAAAATAAATAAATGTTGAAAAAAAAAATTTAGATAAACAAACATTAAGCAAACTCATTGCCAGTAGACTTGCACTAAAAGCAGCAATAACACACTAAAGGAAGTTCTTTAGGCAGAAAGATAACATTACCAAATGGAAATTTGGATCTATACAAACGAATGAAGAACAGAGATGGTGGGTAGGAAGAATGTGGTTTCAAATCAACGTAGAACAGTTGAAACAAACACAAAAAGGAGAATTAACTCATACAAAAATATCAACACCTGGGGCGCCTGGATGGCTCAGTCAGTTAAGTGTCTCTCTCTTGATTTCAGTTCAGGTCATGATGTTATGGTTTGTGAGATCATGCCCTGTGTTGGGATCTGCACTGACAGCATGGAGCCTGCTTGGGATTCTCTCTCTTTCTCTGCCCGCCCCCCCTCAAATTACATAAACTTAAAAAACAATGTTAACACCTGAAATGCAAATTAAGAATGGAAAGTACTTGCATTTTTCAGATAAAATTATTTTTCTTTTCCATAATAGTAATAACAAAAACATACATATAACACATGTATACATACATACACACAAACCACCCTCCTCCAAATACATTTGACCTTTGTATTCAACATTTCTGAATAGAATATAGAGAGACAAATATACGCATACTACCTCTTGAATATATAGCTCATTTTCCTAATTTGAAACTGGGAACTGATTTGAAAGTGTCCTAAGCCAATAAATTCTTTTCTCCCTCGATAAAATTCACAGACAATACTTTGAAATTTTAATGAGACCGTGAATTTATTTCCAGTTCGCATATCAGAGCCAGAAAAAAATGTCACCCTCTGCCAAAGCCTACATTGCCATTTGTAAAAAACAAAAACAAAAACAAAAACAAAAACTACTTTTAGAACACTGGACAGATGACAAGTGTTCACCAAGCTGCTTTATCTAGAAGTACATACTGAATGCCAGCTGTGTTTATGGCATCATTTTAAGACCTCAAACATTATAATTTCTGACATTCAGTATTTTGCAATATATAATTCACTTTGATATCTACCTCACCTTGCTACTGCCCTTTTTTGGTGGAAGTTCATGAAGTCCTGACTCCCAATCCACCACCCTGCTTTCTTCACTGACACTTCATTTCAGAATCTGTTGTCAACTGCAGCCTTCAGCTTAAATCAGTTCCTTAGAGAGGACTTCTCTACACTCACATAGATCTATACTCTTCCTTCATAGCACTAACACCATGATAATAATATTGTTATTTAAGTGGGTCTTAAAAAATGTCTTGTTGGGGCGCCTGGGTGGCACAGTCGGTTAAACCTCCGACTTCGGCTTAGGTCATGATCTCATGGTTTGTGAGTTCGAGCCCCATGTCGGACTCTGTGCTGACAGCTCAGAGCCTGGAGCCTGCTTCAGATTCTGTACCTCCTTCTCTCTCTGCCCCTCCCCCACTCGTGTTCTGTCTCTCTCTGTCTCTCAAAAAGAAATAAATGTAAAAAAAAATTTTTTTTTAAATGTCAAATTCCCCCACTGGTTTTAGCTTCATGAAGGCAGGACCTTCATCTGACCTTGCTTACCACTGCATTTCCCACACCATGCGTGATGCCTGGAATGTGGTAGGCACTCAACTTATATGTAGTATTTTTAAATACATGTTGATTCCTGAAGTGCCTCTGAGTCAGCTTCATAGCAAAGGAAGGAATCTTCAGATTATCTATATATGCTTTACACTGAAAAGTTTGCAGGAAACTGGACTGCTCTCACTTTATCATATGAACTTCAGTCACTTAACCTTTCTTCAGATTATAAATGAACTCCAGATTATTTATGGACCTTACTTCGTCCATAAAATAACAAGATTTGGACAAATACATAGGTTCTAAACTGTGCTCCTCAAAACCTAAAGGTTTCCTCACCTGTTGAAGAAGAGTATTAAAGGAAACCATTTCCATTTTTTTCTTTTATTTTTAAGTTTATTAATTTATTTTGAGAGAGAGAGAGAGAGAGAGAGAGATTGAGCATGTCCACACGCACAAGCAGAGGAGGGGCAGAGAGAGAGGAAGAGAGAGAATGCCAAGCAGGCTTGGTAATGTGAGGCTCACTGTCACAAACCATGAGATCATGACCTGAGTGGAAATCAAGAGTCAGATGCTTAACCGACTGAGCCACCCAGGCACCCTTACATTTTTTTTTTTTCATTTAAAAGGAACACAACACAAACAAGAGTCTAAGGATAGGTCTATAATAAAATATTGCCAATAATATTGAAGCTGCACTGTAATGCTTACTAGAAAATTAGAAACAAATGAAATAAAGTAAATTTCTTAAGTAACACGTAAGGGATCATAATAGAGACATATGAAATCCTATAAAGGAAATAGTATGACCCTCTGTAATCTGCTTGAAGAAAACATCCATCAGGCAGAGGATTGATCAGCTGAAGGCAGAGAAAAAGTGGAGTCACAGATAAGAATTGTGGAAATTTCCATCTAGTCAATGTCCTGGACAAAGGAAACTTAAATCTGTGGATGTTTAAACTAGTGGATATCATACCCTACAGGCAAAACCATTCCTTGTAAAATGGTATTGATAGGCTCTCTTAGCCTGAGAACATTTAAAATCCATTTCAACTCCTTGTTTTGATTGATTTAATGCCCTTCAAGCAATCTTCTGCATCTGTCTTAGTTCTCTACAGTAGTCTGCGCACAAGAAAAAATACGCATGTCATCATGAATATTCTGGCCCATTGGACATTGTATTTCTCATCGTTGATTAATAAGTTGGCCAACAGATTTATATGTTTTTGTTTCTTTAACAAAAACACGTTAGTGTTCATAATATGCCAATTTTGTTCTAAGTGTTTCCAATAATAATTTATTAAATCTCCATGGCAAGCCTATGTGGTAGGTATTGTTATCCACATTCTATACTTTGCAGAATGGCAGTAGAATATGCTAAAGAATCTGATGTCTTTTTTTCCCTGTGAGTGAAAGCTGGCTCTCATACTTGCAGCTGCGTAGCTTTTACCAAATTATTTAACCTTTCTGTACCTCAGATCATCACCTATAAAATGGGGATAATAATATACCCTAAGTCACAGGGCTGTTAGGAAGATGTAATGATATATGTAATGCGCTTTTATAGTGTTTGGCATAGTGAGTGCTGTGTGTTTATTACAATCACAATATAGTGATTCAGTACTTCCATACATCACCCAGGACTCATCACAAGTGCCCTCCTTAATCCCCATCACCTATTTCACTCATCCCTCCACCCACCTCCCCTCTGGTAACAGTTTGTTCTCTATAGTTAAGAATGTGTTTCTTGGTTTGCCTCTTTTTTCCTTTTTCCCATTTGTTTCTTAAATTCCACATATAAGTGAAATCATATGGTATTTGTCTTTCTCTGAGTGACTTATTTCACTCAGCACAGCATAATACTCTCCATGTCATTGCAAATGGTAAGATTTCATTTTTGATGACTAATATTCCATTTAATATATACACCACATCTTCTTTATCCATTCATCAGTTAATGGACACTTCGGTTGTTTCCATAATTTGGCTATGGTAGAAAAAGTTGCTATAAAGATCGGGAAGCATGTATCCTTTTGAATTAGTATTTTTATAATCTTTGAGTAAATACCCAGTAGTACAATTGCTAGATTGTAGGGTAGTTCTATTTTTAAGTTTTTGAGGAACTTCCAGAGTATTTTCCATAGTTGGCTGCTCCAGTTTGCATTCCCACCAACAGTGCGAGAGGGTTCCTTTTTCTCCACATCCTTGCCAACACCTATTTTTTCTCGTGTTGTTGATTTTAGCCATTCTGACAGGTATGAGGTGATATCTCATTGTAGTTTTGATTTGTATTTCCCTAATGATAAGTGATGTTGAGTACCTTTTCATATATCTGTTGGCCATCTGTATGTCTTCTTTGGAAAAATGACTACTCATGTTTTCTGCCCATTTTTAGGTGGATTATTCATTTTTTGGGTGTTGGTTTACAAATTCTTTGTATATTTTGGATACTAACCCATTATCAGATATGTCATTTGCAAATATCTTCTCCCATTCTGCAGGTTGCCTTTTGATTTTGTTGTTCCCTTCACTGTGCAGAAGCTTTTATTTTGATGTTGTCCCAATAGTTTATTTTTTATTTTGTTTCACCTGTCTCACCTTCAGGAGACATATCTAGAAAGAAGTTGCTATGGCTGGTTGCTAAGAAGTTACTGCCTGTGTTCTCTTCTAGGATTTGTTGGTTTCAGGTATCACATTTAGATCTTTAATCTATTTTGTATTTATTTTTGTATATGGTATAAGAAAGTGGTCTGGTTTCTTTCTTTTGCATGTTTCTGTCCAGTTTTCCCAGCATCATTTGTTGAAGAAACATTGGTTTTCACATTGGGTATTCTTTCCTGCTTTGTTGAAGATTAATTGACCATACAGTTGTGGTCCATTTCTGGGTTTTCTAATCTATTCCATAGATCTGTGTGTCTATTTATGTGTCAGTGGCATACTGTTTTGATTATTACAGCTTTGTACTATAACTTCAAGTCCAGAATTATGATGCCTCCAGCTTTGCTTTTTTTTTCAAGATTGCTTTGGCTATCTGGGGTCTTTTGTAGTTCCTTACAAATTTTAGGATTATTTGTTCTAGCTCTGTGAAAAATGCTCTTGGTATTTTAATAGGGATTACATCAAATGTGTATGTTGCTTTGGGGTGTATAGACATTTTAACAATATTGGATCTTCTAATCCATAAGCATGGAATGTCTTTCCATTTCTTTGTGTCGTCTTCAATTTCTTTCATCACTGATTTATAGTTTTCAGAGGATAGATAGGTCTTTCACATCTTTGGTTAGGTTTATTCCTAGATATCTTATTATTTTTGGTGCAGTTGTAAATGGAATTGCATTTCTTAATTTTTCTGTTGCTTCATTATTGGTGTATAGAAACGCAACAGATTCTGTACATTGATTTTGTACCCTACAACTTTACTGAATTCATTTATCAGTTGTAGCAGTTTTTGGTGGAGTCTTTCCAGTTTTCTATACAGAGTATCATGTTGTCTGTGAAGAGTGAAAGTTTGATTTCTTCCTTGCTTATTTGGATGCTTTTTATTGCTTTTTATTATCTGATTATTGTGGCTGGGACTTGCAGTACTATGCTGAATAAAAGTGGTGAAAGTGGACATCTTTGTCTTGTTCCTGACTATAAAGGAAAAGCTATCAGTTTTTCCCCATTGAGGATCATATTCCTTGTGCATTTTTTATATATGCCCTTTATTATATTGAGGTATGTTCTCTCTAAACCTACTTCATTGAGGGTTTTCATCATGAATTGATATTGTACTTTGTCAAATGCTTTTTCTACATCTACTGATAGGATCAAATGGTTGTTATTCTTTCTTATATTAATGTGATGTATCATGTTGATTTGTGAATATTAAACCACCCTTGCATCTCAGGAATAAATCTCACTTAATCGTGGTGAAATTTTAAATGTATTGTTTAAATTCGTTTGGATTTGGTTTGCTAATATTTTGTTGAGAATTTTTGCATCTATGTTCATCAGGGATATTGGCCTTGTAGTTCTATTTTTTAGTGGTGTCTTTACCTAGTTTTGGTATCAGAGTAGTGCTGGCCTCATAGAATTATTTTGGATGTTTTCTTTCCTTTTCTATTTTTTGGAATAGTTTGAAAATAATAGGTATTAACTCTTTAAATGTTTGGTGGAATTCACCTGTGGTAATGGACTTGTGTTTGTTGGGAGTTTTTTGATTACTGATTCAATTTCTTTGCTGGTTATCAGTCTGTTTAGGTTTTCTATTTCTTTGTGTTTCAGTTTTGGCAATTTATGTTTCTAGGAGTTTTCAATTTCTTCTATGTTGTCCATTTTGTTGGCATATAGATTTTCATAATATTCTCTTATAATTGTATATCTGTGGTATTGGTTGTTATTTCTCCTCCCTCATTTGTGATTTTGAGAACTTCCTCTTTTCTTTTCAATAAGTCTAGCTAGAGGTTTATCAATTTTATTAATTTTTTTAAAGAACCAGCTCCTGGTTTCATTGTTCTGTTCTATTATGGTTTTTTGGTTTTTTGTTTTTTTTTTTTTTGTTTTTTGTTTTTTTTTTTTAGTTCCTATATCATTTATTTCTGCTCTAATCTTTATGGTTTCCTTTCTTCTACTGGCTTTGGGCTTCATTAGTTGTTCTTTTTCTAGCTCCTTTAGATGATAAGATTAGGTTGTTTATTTGAGATTTTTCATGCTTCTTGAGGTAGACTTATCTTGCCATATACTTCCCTCCGAGGACCACTTTTGTACATCCCAAAAGTTTTGGACACTTGTATTTTCATTTGTTTCCATGTATTTTTAAATTTCTTCTTTGATTTCCTCATTGACCCATTCATTGTTTAGTAGCATGTTGTTTAACCTCCATGTATTTATGGTCTTTCCAGATATTTTCTTATGGTTGACACCTAGTTTCAAAGTGTTTTGGTCAGAAAAGGTGTATGGCAGGGGAATAGTCTATATTTTGATCCAAGTCCTGGTCATGAGAATAGATGTGTACATATGGAAAGTGTAAGTACACATACATACTTGTATACATTTAAGTATATAATTATACATTTAAGATTTATGCATCTTACTGGCTGTAAATTATACGTTAAATTTGTATTAAAAACTTTTAATATAGGGGTGCCTGGGGGGCTCAGTTAAGCATCCAACACTTGATTTCAGCTCAGGTCATGATCTTATGGTTCGTGAGTTTGAGTCCCATGTTGGGCTCCATGCTAGAGCCTGTTTGGGATTTTTGCTCTCTCCCTCTCTGCCTCTCTCCCACTTGTACACTCTCTTACTCTCTCTCTCAAAAAGTAATAAACTTAAAAATATTTTAAGTTTTAATACACAAAGTGTCCCAAATAATGAAATAAAACCAAATTATGTATATATATATATTTTTTTTTTTAATTTTTTTTTTCGACGTTTATTTATTTTTGGGACAGAGAGAGACAGAGCATGAACGGGGGAAGGTCAGAGAGAGAGGGAGACACAGAATCGGAAACAGGCTCCAGGCTCTGAGCCATCAGCCCAGAGCCCGACGCGGGGCTCGAACTCACGGACCGCGAGATCGTGACCTGGCTGAAGTCCGACGCTTAACCGACTGCGCCACCCAGGCGCCCCTATATTTTTTAATCTGGAGAACTAAACCAAATTATTTGTTGTGTATAGAAAACTATCCCAGACGGCCTAAGCTAGACAATTTCCATACAGCCAAACTTGTCAAGACATTGCTTGTATTTCTAAGTCCAAGATCACAAAAGTTAAAGCTCAAACAGAAATTAACTGTCCCAAAATGATGATTCACATCTCCATTTGGAATCTGGTGGTGGGTTGCAATATAGTACCTTGAATTGTAGGTATCACCTGGTATTTTTATGTTACTTATAAATAATTCAGTAGGAACATTGACTAAAATGCCATTCTACCACTGAAACAGAAAACACACATAGTACAGATTAAAATGTTTTCATATTTAGGGACACCTGGGTGGTTCAGTCAGTTGAGTGTCTGACTTTGGCTTAGGTCATGATCTCAGGGCTCTTGGGTTGGAGCCCCACTTCCGGCTCTGTGCCGATAGCTCAGAGTCTGGAGCCTGCTTCTGATTCTGTCTCTGTCTCTCTCTGCCCCTCCCCCATTTGCCCGTGCTCACGCTCTCTCCCTCTCTCAAATATAAATTAACATTTAAAAAAATTTTTAAATAATAATTTTTTCATATTTAAAAATATAGTCTGTATGTTATATAAAGAGTCCCAAATATTTGTATTTGGCTGCATGATCCTTCTGGATCTACATCCCTGACTTTAATTCCTGTACTTGCTACATTCCTCATAACTTACCACAGTGTGTGTGTGTGTGTGTGTGTATGTATGTATGTGTGTGTGTGTGTATATATATATATATATATATATATATATATCACAATAGTAAAATAAATTCACTAATGAGAATCTTCTCAGCAAAGTAAAAACAGCAGGCAAGTGATAAATGTCATATTAATATTGCCCATTTTATAATCCACAGTTTCATAATATTTAAGTATCTGCATTATTTGTAACAATTTCTTCTTTTTCTACTACTAGCACTTTCTATGGTCACAGTGACTATTTCAATGTTATGCACTTGACATATCTCAGTGAGATATCTGTTGATTGATTGATACAGGTATTTAATACAAAAGGAGGCCTTTGAAATCCAAGTGGTGATATTTAACAAGCTTGATGCAAAATCACAAAATATTCTCAGCCTGATTGCCAAGAGATTAAATGGGAAGTTGGTGTTTCTGGCACACACAAGCTTAACCATGGCAAGGAAGATCAACTATGCTTCTCAACCCAGTAAAATTCAGTCATGCTCACCCATTCATAATTTATATTTTTTGATAAATAGGATGTTTCCCACGCAGCATCAATTAACTAAACCTCACACCAACGTGTACACACATACACAAAAACTATGTATTTATGATTACAGGGAACTCACACAAAACAAAATGTTAGAATGTTGATTGGATTTGCATGTTGCTAAAATTTCAGTGAAATGACCCTACCATCATGTGAAAAATTTAATAGCACAAATTGTTGTTGGAACGTAGAGAACTGTCTGTTCTCTTTACTAGCATTAACCAGGTTTCCCTCCCGCATTGCTACTGCAAGAACAAAAAAGACAGTCCTTAAAAATGGATCCTATTCTGCAAATTCTTCAAGTCAATCACTGGCACTTCACATGCATTTCTGTTTCACCATTATATCTTCTAAATGCAGACATTTGGCAAGGCTGAAAGGAAACATTTGATTCTAAGGCATACCTTTGTGGATCATTCTTGGTTACATAACTCATAGAAAAATAAATTAAATTACATCATGAACTTAAATATTTATTCTCTCTTATTTATTATAAAATAAATTTATTAATATAAATTTTTATTATCAAATATTTATTCTTTCCATATCCTAAAGTCAACTTAACTACTAAGTGTACATACCTCACTTAGATATAAAACTATAAGCTTTTTTCCCCCAATGAATTGTATGTGATGCCCCTAGTCATTAATAGTAAATACTGCTACTATTTGTATGAGGCACATTTTCTGAGTTTTTTTCATTATAGCAAGAATAATCACTGCCTTCTCATTTTGAACCATCAAAAACATAAAAAACTAAGTATCTTCAGTACCTAGTATATTTTCATCCAAAATAAATACTATTTTGATGCTAATTCTTTGGACAGTAGTATAACACCTTGAAGCTTTGCTAATGTTTTTGTCAACAGAATATATACTTAGATGTGTCTTTTTCCTTTTCCACAAATATTCAAAATTTATTCTGAAAGTAAAATAAAATATTCTAGCCAAATAATCACAAACATTTGCTTTTTTTCCTCTACCATCTGCTTTTAAAGCAGTAATCACAATGTTACACAATTCTTTAAATAAATGTTTTGCTTTTGAAAACATAGACAATGGAAAACACATGCAGCTGCTTGCCCATGTGAAGGCACAGAGAAATAGGTCAATATAACCATGTATCAGTTAGCTCTAGCTACAAAATACCACCTAACAAAACAACCATGAAACCTCTATGAGTTTTAAGGCTCATGCACCTGGGATTAGCTAGGGAGTTACAAGGCATCCACGTATCACAATAATTTATTCTCCATAATCCTCAACTTATAGTAAGACTATTGGGGGAAAATGGAACACAGGCTCTGTAAACAAACATGCTGTCTTTATTATTTCATTAGCTAGACGCCATGTTCCAGCCAATTATTTTTTGCTCTTTATTTGAAGAGAAAAAGGTACTTTGGAAGAAAACTCTTCCTACATGTTTTCATAATGTTCAGGCTAATAACATTTTAGAAGTTAGAGAGGAGGGGCGCCTGGGTGGCTCAGTTGGTTGAATGTCCAACTCCTGATTTCAGCTCAGGTCATGATCTCACAGGTTCATGAGTTCCAGCCAAATTGGGCTCTGTGCTGTCAGTGCTGGAAATTCTCCCCCTCTTTTTGACCCTCCCCCTGCTCACACTCTGTCTCTCTCAAAATAAAGTAATAAACTCAAAAAAGTTAGAGAAGAAAGTGAAGGAAAGCTTAAGCTAATAGGTGATAAATTTTAGAGTTGTAACTAAGGTAATTAATACCAAGAGTTTAAAAATATGTTTTAGGGGCGCCTGGGTGGCGCAGTCGGTTAAGCGTCCGACTTCAGCCAGGTCACGATCTCACGGTCCGTGAGTTCGAGCCCCGCGTCAGGCTCTGGGCTGACGGCTCAGAGCCTGGAGCCTGTTTCCGATTCTGTGTCTCCCTCTCTCTCTGCCCCTCCCCCGTTCATGCTCTGTCTCTCTCTGTCCCAAAAAAATAAATAAACGTTGAAAAAAAAATTTTTTTTAAATATGTTTTAACTCAATAATGAGTTTATTTTTCCAGATTATGTGTATATTACTATGAATATATCCAGGTAAAATGTACAAACTGCTAAACTGAATTTGGCAATTTATGTGATCAATTTCTATTGTGATAATTCATTTGTTTAACATTATTGAAATCAGTCTTCTGTGTCAGGCTATGTTATAATCATCATGATATAAACTAAGTTCATCCACTAATAATTGATAATTAATGTTCATCTAGGACTAGAATTGCTGTCATTCCCCCATTCACTTTTGTTTAGGATTTATTGTGCATATTGTATCTCAGAATCATTGTATCATGGTTCTGAAATCCATAATCCTTATTAGTCCATTTGTATTGGTGGGCTTTCTTTGGTGAAAAACGTGGCTGAGAAGAATGAGTAAAATGTCAGCATTTCAAATATTTTGTCTTTTAAAACATGTTATGCTGTGTAGAGGAAGAGAAACATCTTTTCTTACCCTTCTAACTTCTCAGCTAGGGCTCTATCACCAAAGACACATTAACAAGAGAAAAGAATACTTATTTAAGTTTTACATGACTTGGGAGCCTTTATGAAGAAATGAAGACTTGAAGAAATGACATTTTTATACTAGGTTAGATAAAAAATGGAAGGTGGTGATAAATGTCACTGGACAAAGGGGTATGAGCTAAAGGTAGTAAACTGGGGAAATCTAGCAAAGCCTATGTGTTCAGATTACCCTTAGCATCCCTCTGTCTTCAGAAATAAGATTGCTCTTTTATCTGGGTATAGGGAGGGCACCTCTCATATGAGAGTCTTTTATGACCTGCTTCAGGGGAGAAGGGGCTCGGAGAGTTCTTCCTGAACCTACTGTTTCTCAATCCCTTCAGCTTAAAATATGCAATATGCCAAGGTATTATATTTTGGGGTAGCATGTTTTAAACCCCATTATTCTCTCATCTGAAATTTTCCCAAAGAAGTTTGACAGTCCAGAAACTTAGTGGGTAGATCGATCATCCCCTGTCCTAGCAAACCAGGCTCTCAGTCCTAGGAATAGGTCAATCCTAAAGAGTTGTTTCATTTCAAAAGGTGATGATATGAATGGCAGCAAGGGCACCCATCTGTTAGGCTTCTAACGGTGTTAGTAATCAGGCATTTAATGAGATACATTTCTATGGAAATAAAAGAAAAACAAAGGTTAATGGTTCCAACAAACTATAAATTCAATTTTTGAACCCAGAGGGTGGTCAGTCACGATTTCTAGATGTTGGGCTCAAAGCACCTGTAGGTAGGGTAGTAAGGGCAGGGAGTAACAATCAATAAATTTTTTTGGTTTGCAGTGTGAATGTCTCTGGTGATGGAATTAGATGTCCCAGTGAAATTTCTGAGTGACCCACACAGTTATAGGTACAAAGAGTACCCATACATAATCTGTTGTGGTGATTCCCTAAAAGTTTATATCATCATCCAGCTTCGGCTTATAGGACTTTGAGAAATGGGTAGTTTTCGTTTTTAGTGATGACAAGTCAGGAAGGTGAGAGAAAATTGGATATGGTAACAACTGACAAGATGTACAAAATGGCAAAATCTAATTTAAAAGGAAATGAAAAATAGTTCAAAGATGGCAAACATTCACAAGGGTGGGTAATACTTTCTAACTGAAACAAAATTTTTCTCTACAGTCACCTCCATTTCTACCATAGATAATCAAAGACTATTTTTATTTGCAAAAATAAATCTAGTCTTATTAAACTTGGCCCAATTATTTATACAAGTACAACAAGAAAACTGATTGATAATATAGGCCCTTTGTAAGTCTGCTTTGCAGGAATCCTCTGGAAAAGCTCAAAGTTAGTTCAAAGTCAGAAAGACTTTAGAATTTGATTTGGGGAAATTTGTCAAGAATATCAAATGATTTGAACACTTGATTAAATAAGGTCTTGGTCAACTATCTAACCAAATTTGACAATAGAAGATTTTTAAGGCAAATATAGAACATTACATAGTTGTGAACAAAACCCTCTTTTAATATTAGAGACCTTAATAAATAAGTAATCAAAAGACCTTATAAAGACAACATGAAGCACAGGAAATTAGTTTGATAAAACACAGAATCTTTGTTTCCTAGGCAAATTTCTTAAAAGGCAACTGAAGATCTGCATAGCCTGGCAGGTAAAAAGCCAAGCAAGGTCCTCAAAACACAAAAACAAAACAAAACAAAAACCTAAACAGGAAGAAAATAGCTGACTCTGGGAGAGAAAGGATCAATAAACAATGGGTACTTAACACTAAACTCAAAAGGGTCACTATCCAAAGATTTGACAAATACAAATATTTTTTCCTGCTAACCTGAATTTGGAAAGGAAACAGCAAGGAGAAGTGTTTACCTTCCTCTCTCAACGAAGATAAAGATCCTGAAAACTGATACGTTAAGAATTCTTACATTCTGCTGGCTTTCTGCCAGTTGTCCCAGACCTTAGCTGCAGTCTCCAAGGTGATGGAGTATCCCAGCCTTCTACTATCCAATCCTCATCACCAGAAACTGTAGAGGAGGAAAATAGTATGTTTTTCCTTCTACCCTTCTAGTTCCTCAGCTGGGGCTTTATAACAGAAGATGGATTAACAAGAGAAGAACGTACAAATTTATTTAACGGAAAATGTTTATGTGTCATGGAAGCCTTCATAAAGAAATGAAGACCCAAAGAGGTGATTAAACCTGAGTGTCTTTATGCTGTTTTGATGAGGAATGTAAAGTCATGGGAAAATGTGATAGAACAAAAGGGTAGAAAACTGAAGGGAGCTTATTCATTGTTCATTCAGATTCCCTTGGTGTTTTCTGAGATAAGGATATAGGCAGGGCACCACCCACATGAGAGTCTTATGACTTGGTTCAGAGGAGAAGGAGATCAGAGTCCTTAATGCACCTGTTGTTTCTCAGATTCCTCCAGCTTAAAATGTTCAACATGCTAAATTGCCATGTTTTGGGATAGCGTGTCCTGAACTCCATCAACTACAACTAAATCAGTAGTAGGAAAAAGATCTTTGTTCTCACTTCAAGTGTGTATGTGTTTATGTGTGTGACAGAGAAAGAGAGAATTCAAGAAACATGAATTATATATTTCAGAAATTCATGCATTGTGAAAGAATATAAACATTCTTTGAATCTTTTACCCAAAATCTATTAAATTACATTTAGATGGTATTTCTGTTCCAAGTCAAATTTCTTACATACCATTGTAAACTTACTCTAATTTTCTTAATAGGTCATTTACTTTTGAACACCCAAATTTTTAGACAGTGAAGTTACAAATTAAGTCCACATTATCTATAAGCAGTGTGTGCAATTTTACAATAAGCATGTCCTCAAGATCCATGCCCTTAGAGCAGGTTCTATATGCAGGACTATCTTTGAGCTTGAGAAACTCAATCTCCTTGGGTGATACCTAACAGGTGTGTACCTTATCCTTTGTTTTCCTTTGGCATGGCCCACTTTTACTGGGAGATTTTAATTGAATAAGTTGTTATGCTTTTATTTTTAAATTCAGAATCTTGGATCTGGACCAATAGGTTTTAATCAATCCAATTAACGGAATGTAAGTGAGAGACCTATGAGAAAGGATGGATAATTTATGAGACCTAAATTTGTGAAACCATATTAAGGCAACATTCAGCTTTATGCTGAAACATCCAGGGTTGTAAAGAGCTGACAACCTACCCTTTTGTCATTCCCATCACCTCCCCTCTTCTAAGAATAGATCATTTTATAAACTGATTTGGCCCCACTGATGCACTGATTGAACAAATTGCAGATATTATGTCTTTTTTTTTTCTCTCTTTTTTTTTTTTAGAGTCACTCTTTTTTATTTATTTTTTTTTTACAATATATGAAATTTATTGTCAAATTGGTTTCCATAAAACACCCAGTGCTCATCCCAAAAGGTGCCCTCCTCAATACCCATCACCCACCCTCTCCTCCCTCCCACCCCCCCATCAACCCTCAGTTTGTTCTCAGTTTTTAACAGTCTCTTATGCTTTGGCTCTCTCCCACTCTAAACTCTTTTTTTTTTTTTTTCCTTTTTTTCTCCCCCTCCCCCATGGGTTCCTGTTAAGTTTCTCAGGATCCACATAAGAGTGAAACCATATGGTATCTGTCTTTCTCTGTATGGCTTATTTCACTTAGCATCACACTCTCCAGTTCCATCCACGTTGCTACAAAAGGCCACATTTCATTTTCTCATTGCCACGTAGTATTCCATTGTGTATATAAACCACAATTTCTTTATCCATTCATCAATTGATGGACATTTAGGCTCTTTCCATAATTTGGCTATTGTTGAGAGTGCTGCTATGAACATTGGGGTACAAGTGCCCCTATGCATCAGTACTCCTGTATCCCTTGGATAAATTCCTAGCAGTGCTATTGCTGGGTCATAGGGTAGGTCTATTTTTAATTTTCTGAGGAACCTCCACACTGCTTTCCAGAGCGGCTGCACCAATTTGCATTCCCACCAACAGTGCAAGAGGGTTCCCGTTTCTCCATATCCTCTCCAGCATCTATAGTCTCCTGATTTGTTCATTTTGGCCACTCTGACTGGCGTGAGGTGATACCTGAGTGTGGTTTTGATTTGTATTTCCCTGATAAGGAGTGACGCTGAACATCTTTTCATGTGCCTGTTGGTCATCCGGATGTCTTCTTGAGAGAAGTGTCTATTCATGTTTTCTGCCCATTTCTTCACTGGGTTATTTGTTTTTCGGGTGTGGAGTTTGGTGAGCTCTTTATAGATTTTGGATACTAGCCCTTTGTCCGATATGTCATTTGCAAATATCTTTTCCCATTCCGTTGGTTGCCTTTTAGTTTTGTTGGTTGTTTCCTTTGCTGTGCAGAAGCTTTTTATCTTCATAAGGTCCCAGTAATTCACGTTTGCTTTTAATTCCCTTGCCTTTGGGGATGTGTCGAGTAAGAGATTGCTACGGCTGAGGTCAGAGAGGTCTTTTCCTGCTTTCTCCTAAGGTTTTGATGGTTTCCTGTCTCACATTCAGGTCCTTTATCCATTTTGAGTTTATTTTTGTGAATGGTGCCAGAAAGTGGTCTAGTTTCAACCTTCTGCATGTTGCTGTCCAGTTCTCCCAGCACCATTTGTTAAAGAGGCTGTCTTTTTTCCATTGGATGTTCTTTCCTGCTTTGTCAAAGATGAGTTGACCATACGTTTGTGGGTCTAGTTCTGGGGTTTCTATTCTATTCCATTGGTCTATGTGTCTGTTTTTGTGCCAATACCATGCTGTCTTGATGATGACAGCTTTGTAGTAGAGGCTAAAGTCTGGGATTGTGATGCCTCCTGCTTTGGTCTTCTTCTTCAAAATTCCTTTGGCTATTCGGGGCCTTTTGTGGTTCCATATGAATTTTAGGATTGCTTGTTCTAGTTTCGAGAAGAATGCTGGTGCAATTTTGATTGGGATTGCATTGAATGTGTAGATAGCTTTGGGTAGTATTGACATTTTGACAATATTTATTTTTCCAATCCATGAGCAGGGAATGTCTTTCCATTTCTTTATGTCTTCTTCAATTTCCTTCATAAGCTTTCTATAGTTTTCAGCATACAGATCTTTTATATCTTTGGTTAGATTTATTCCTAGGTATTTTATGCTTCTTGGTGCAATTGTGAATGGGATCAGTTTCTTTATTTGTCTTTCTGTTGCTTCATTGTTAGTGTATAAGAATGCAACTGATTTCTGTACATTGATTTTGTATCCTGCAACTTTGCTGAATTCATGTATCAGTTCTAGCAGACTTTTGGTGGAGTCTATCGGATTTTCCATGTATAATATCATGTCATCTGCAAAGAGCGAAAGCTTGACTTCATCTTTGCCAATTTTGATGCCTTTGATTTCCTTTTGTTGTCTGATTGCTGATGCTAGAACTTCCAGCACTATGTTAAACAACAGCAGTGAGAGTGGGCATCCCTGTCGTGTTCCTGATCTCAGGGAAAAAGCTCTCAGTTTTTCCCCATTGAGGATGATGTTAGCTGTGGGCTTTTCATAAATGGCTTTGATGATATTTAAGTATGTTCCTTCTATCCCGACTTTCTCAAGGGTTTTTATTAAGAGAGGGTGCTGGATTTTGTCAAAGGCCTTTTCTGCATCGATTGACAGGATCATATGGTTCTTCTCTTTTTTTTTGTTAATGTGATGTATCACGTTGATTGATTTGCGAATGTTGAACCAGCCCTGCATCCCAGGAATGAATCCCACTTGATCATGGTGAATAATTCTTTTTATATGCCGTTGAATTCGATTTGCTAGTATCTTATTGAGAATTTTTGCATCCATATTCATCAGGGATATTGGCCGGTAGTTCTCTTTTTTTACTGGGTCTCTGTCTGGTTTAGGAATCAAAGTAATACTGGCTTCATAGAATGAGTCTGGAAGTTTTCCTTCCCTTTCTATTTCTTGGAATAGCTTGAGAAGGATAGGTATTATCTCTGCTTTAAACGTCTGGTAGAACTCCCCTGGGAAGCCATCTGGTCCTGGACTCTTATTTGTTGGGAGATTTTTGAAAACCGATTCAATTTCTTCGCTGGTTATGGGTCTGTTCAAGCTTTCTATTTCCTCCTGATTGAGTTTTGGAAGAGTGTGGGTGTTCAGGAATTTGTCCATTTCTTCCAGGTTGTCCAATTTGTTGGCATATAATTTTTCATAGTATTCCCTGATAATTGTTTGTATCTCTGAGGGATTGGTTGTAATAATTCCATTTTCATTCATGATTTTATCTATTTGGGTCATCTCCCTTTTCTTTTTGAGAAGCCTGGCTAGAGGTTTGTCAATTTTGTTTATTTTTCAAGAAACCAACTCTTGGTTTCGTTGATCTGCTCTACAGTTTTTTTAGACTCTATATTGTTTATTTCTGCTCTGATCTTTATTATTTCTCTTCTTCTGCTGGGTTTGGGGTGTCTTTGCTGTTCTGCTTCTATTTCCTTTAGGTGTGCTGTTAGATTTTGTATTTGGGATTTTTCTTGTTTCTTGAGATAGGCCTGGATTGCAATGTATTTTCCTCTCAGGACTGCCTTCGCTGCGTCCCAAAGCGTTTGGATTGTTGTATTTTCATTTTCGTTTGTTTCCATATATTTTTTAATTTCTTCTCTAATTGCCTGGTTGACCCACTCATTCGTTAGTAGGGTGTTCTTTAACCTCCATGCTTTTGGAGGTTTTCCAGACTTTTTCCTGTGGTTGATTTCAAGCTTCATAGCATTGTGGTCTGAAAGTATGCATGGTATAATTTCAATTCTGGTAAACTTATGAAGGGCTGTTTTGTGACCCAGTATATGATCTATCTTGGAGAATGTTCCATGTGCACTCGAGAAGAAAGTATATTCTGTTGCTTTGGGATGCAGAGTTCTAAATATATCTGTCAAGTCCATCTGATCCAATGTCTCATTCAGGGCCCTTGTTTCTTTATTGATCGTGTGTCTAGATGATCTATCCATTTCTGTAAGTGGGGTGTTAAAGTCCCCTGCAATTACCACATTCTTATCAATAAGGTTGCTTATGTTTATGAGTAGTTGTTTTATATATTTGGGGGCTCCGGTATTCGGCGCATAGACATTTATAATTGTTAGCTCTTCCTGATGGATAGACCCTGTAACTATTATATAATGTCCTTCTTCATCTCTTGTTACAGCCTTTAATTTAAAGTCTAGTTTGTCTGATAGAAGTATGGCTACTCCAGCTTTCTTTTGGCTTCCAGTAGCATGATAAATAGTTCTCCATCCCCTCACTCTCAATCTAAAGGTGTCCTCAGGTCTAAAATGAGTCTCTTGTAGACAGCAAAGAGATGGGTCTTGTTTTTTTATCCATTCTGATACCCTGTGTCTTTTGGTTGGCGCATTTAATCCATTCACATTCAGTGTTATTATAGAAAGATACGGGTTTAGAGTCATTGTGATGTCTGTATGTTTTATGCTTGTAGTGATGTCTCTGGTACTTTGTCTCACAGGGTCCCCCTTAGGATCTCTTGTTGGGCTGGTTTAGTGGTGACAAATTCCTTCAGTTTTTGTTTGTTTGGGAAGACCTTTATCTCTCCTTCTATTATAAATGACAGACTTGCTGGATAAAGGATTCTCGGCTGCATATTTTTTCTGTCTATCACACTGAAAATCTCGTGCCAATTCTTTCTGGCCTGCCAAGTTTCAAAAGAGAGATCCGTCACGAGTCTTATAGGTCTCCCTTTATATGTGAGGGCACGTTTACCCCTTGCTGCTTTCAGAATTTTCTCTTTATCCTTGTATTTTGCCAGTTTCACTATGATATGTCGTGCAGAAGATCGATTCAAGTTACGTCTGAAGGGAGTTCTCTGTGCCTCTTGGATTTCAATGCCTTTTTCCTTCCCCAGTTCAGGGAAGTTCTCAGCTATTATTTCTTCAAGTACCCCTTCAGCACCTTTCCCTCTCTCTTCCTCCTCTGGGATACCAATTATGCGTATATTATTTCTTTTTAGTGTATCACTTAGTTCTCTAATTTTCCCCTCATACTCCTGGATTTTTTTATCTCTCTTTTTCTCAGCTTCCTCTTTTTCCATAACTTTATCTTCTAGTTCACCTATTCTCTCCTCTGCCTCTTCAATCCGAGCCGTGGTGGTTTCCATTTTGTTTTGCATTTCATTTAAAGCATTTTTCAGCTCCTCGTGACTGTTCCTTAGTCCCTTGATCTCTGTAGCAAGAGATTCTCTGCTGTCCTCTATACTGTTTTCAAGCCCGGCGATTAATTTTATGACTATTATTCTAAATTCACTTTCTGTTATATTATTTAAATCCTTTTTGATCAGCTCATTAGCTGTTGTTATTTCCTGGAGATTCTTCTGAGGGGAATTCTTCCGCTTGGTCATTTTGGATAGTCCCTGGTGTGGTGAGGACCTGCAGGGCACTTCCCCTGTGCTGTGGTGTAGAACTGGAGTTGGTGGGCGGAGTCGCAGTCAGACCTGATGTCTGCCCCCAGCCCACCGCTGGGGCCACAGTCAGACTGGTGTGTGCCTTCTCTTCCTCTCTCCTAGATGCGGGATTCACTGTGGGGTGGCGTGGCCCGTCTGAGCTACTTGCACACTGCCAGGCTTGTGATGCTGGGGATCTGGCGTATTAGCTGGGGTGGGTAGGCAAGGTGCACGGGGGCAGGAGGGGCAGGCTTAGCTTGCTTCTCCTTAGGTGATCCACTTCAGGAGGGGCCCTGTGGCAGCGGGAGGGAGTCAGATCCGCTGCCAGAGGTTTGGCTCCTCCGCAGAAGCACAGAGTTGGGTGTTTGCGCGGAGCGAGCAAGTTCCCTGGCAGGAACTGGTTCTCTTTGGGATTTTGGCAGGGGATGGGCGGGGGAGATGGCGCTGGTGAGCGCCTTTGTTCCCCACCAAACTGAGCTCTGTCGTCCGGGGGCTCAGCAGCTCTCCCTCCCTTTGTCCTCCAGCCTTCCCGCTTTCCGAGCAGAGCTGTTAACTTATGACCTCCCAGACGCTAAGTCGCGCTTGCTGTCGGAACACAGTCCGTCAGGCCCCTCCGCTTTTGCCCGCCAGACTTGGGGGCTCTGCTTGGCCGGCGAGCAGCCCCTCCGCCCTGGCTCCCTCCCACCAGTCCGTGGAGCGCGCACAGCCTTGCCGCCCTTCCTACCCTCTTCCGTGGGCCTCTCGTCTGCGCTTGGCTCCGGCGACTCCATTCTGCTAATCCTCTGGCGGTTTTCTGGGTTATTTAGGCAGGTGTAGGTGGAATCTAAGTGATCAGCAGGACGCGCGGTGAGCCCAGCGTCCTCCTACGCCGCCATCTTCCCTCCCATGTTCCTATTATGTCTTGATAGACAGGCATGATGTACTAGGTGAAAGGAATTGCTGTAAAGAGGCCATTAGTAATGTGATGGTGAAGTGCTGGGGGGAAGGGAAACATTCTATAGTCCTGTGATTAGGTCTTAGTCTTTTAGTGAGACTGTGCCTCACTGTGAACTTCACAAGTTTTTCACGTTTTTTTTCCTCTCTCCTTAGATAGAATAGGATGGCTAGAGTGACCTAGAGTTGGGTATTTCCCTTCCCCAGTCAGTTAGGACCTGGTTAATAGTTTCCCCTGGGTGTGGGGGGAGGGGGGCAGGCCTTGTTAAGAACAAAGTGCTCTGATGTATTTCCAAGTGGTTTTCTCTTCTCTTTGCCAGAAGCACAAGGGGCTATTTTTTCTACTGTTTACTATTAGAACATGGTTGAGCCTGGAGGTAAATCTCACAAAACTGTGGAAGTCCCCCTGTGACTGTGTCCCCATGGAGATCTGTCAGCACCGTGCCTCCAGGATTCACCAATCCCAATTCAGGTTTCCTATCCTGACACTGGTTCTCTCTGTGGTTTCCACACATCAATTTCCACTCTGGGAGTCTGGGACTCCCTTTATTTGCCTGTCTGTCTCTACAATCTTGCCAACAGTGGTTTGCCCAATGTCTTCTCTTCTCCAGGCTCCTGACATGCTGAACCAGAAACCAGAAGTTTCAAATGCATTTCAATCACTGCAAACATTAGTAGTTCAAAAAATGCAGAGATCAAGGAAATAGATTGCTGAGAAATAAAACCCTGCAGCCTAGGAGGGAAACACACAATTTTAGTCTTATTTCTTTAAGTAAGGAAGTAAATGGATGATGCGTAATTATGAATATTTATATGGCAAAAACAGACCCATGGATAAGATGGTAAGTGTGATGAGGTGTTGTCTTTTTGTAAAGTGAGTTAGGACACCTTCTTCCATACAGGATTCTATCAAGAAGTTGCTGTAGCAAAAAAAAGGAAGTAAAAAATGGAACACCTTGGTGAGCGGACATACTGAAATACATTAAGATGTCTTATTACTGATATAAGGAAAAAACCTTGGCCTTCTGAAAAGTGTCCAAAAAAGCAAACTGTAAGAAAAGTCACAACCTTTAACTTGCATATGCAACAAAGATGCTACAACCCTGAGAATTAGCTCCTTGTCAGCCAGTTATTTCCACACTGCAGCAAGTAGATGATAAGATCAAGGTAATGGTTGAAGAGACTTTTGGTTGGGCAAAAAGATTGTAACCATACCACTATTTTTCATCTTTAAGATATATCAAATAGATTTAATCCTCTTAATGTGTTCTTAATATATGTTCCAATGGCATTCCAAGACATTTCCATTGACATGTGCCTGATATGAATTCAGTAGTCGTACAGAACATGAATATGGTATATTGCCCTCCAGTTAATAATTTGAATATGATGTCACACAAGGTATATGAGTTTACCACAAATTCAAAGATGACATTTGAAGTTTTATTTTCTGCATTTGACTCTCACTCTCAGTTCTTGGTTTGTTGGGGGAAAACTGTATGTTTGTTTTTCCTTGAGTATTATTTTTGTTGATTATGTATGATAAAATGGATGTCATAAGGACCAGGATACCTCTCATAATGTATTGCTTGTAATTAAGGTGACTTATTAGAAAAATCCAATGATTAAAACTCTAATTGTGTAACTGTTATCTTCATAGGAAATTTATAGAGACTCATCTGAAAACCATTCCCAGTCGTGCATTTTCAAATCTGCCCAATATTTCCAGGATGTAAGTCACTTTTTTAATATAAAGAGAAGTTTGCAACTGTGCCAGCCATGTTATTTTCTAAATGTGTTCTATCAAGAAAAATACTTGTTATACATTGTATCTGCATAAAACAATGATATTTGCATTTCCAATGTACTTGAAAAGTATATGTAAAAGATGTTTATTTGATTTTGCTACATCTCCAATCCTGAATTCCTAATTTCTTAAACCTACTGCAAAATTAAATTCATTTGATCTTGACAATTTAATAATTCTCAACGTATTTTAATGTATCTTGGGATGTGACAAAGTGTTAGCTGGGAATCTCTCCCATACACACACTGTCTAGTCCATCTCTCCTAGTTACGGATTCTTGATTCACTTTTTACCAGGACAAATGTTTACATTTTGTCAGAAATGTAGCTAATGATTTCAGACTTCTCTCATTAAAAAAACAAACAAAAAAAACCCACAAAAATAATTCTAAACCTTAGAAAACTGAATTGTTATGCATTCAAGAGTAAGGATAAAAAGGACTTCCATGTTGAGTTGACAAACAGTATAACTGTATATGAAATAAACCAGGGCCTTATTTCGTTTAATGGATTCTGACAAGCCACAAAGATAATTCAGGTACACCAAATGACAATACAACCAGGAGCCACCTGTGTGGGTTTTGGCTCAATTGATTCATTTCATGACCATTTATCGAGTGTCTGTTGTGTCATTTCAGGGGCATTTGACATTTTTAGTTGATACAACTAGAAAGGAGGGTGCTACTGGCATTGAATGGATGAGGCAAAGGATCTGCTGAACACCCGACAAGGCACAGGATATCCTCCCACAACAAAGAATTTTCTAGTCCAAAATGTCAACAGGGCTAAGGCTGAGAAACCATTCCAGCTATGTATCTCTGCAGTCTTTGATTTCCTGAACAGCCCTTCTATTTTCAAATTCTTGTCTCCTTTGATTTCCTTGATATTGTTCTCTCATCCTTCTTTTTAACATCTTACCTGAGCTACTCTTCCTCATCCTCACTCTCCTCTCCTAACTTCCTATTTCATTTCATTCAGTTCCTTAAATATCAGTTCATTCTTTCTTTTGTCCCAGTTCCTTCATACCCTCTTCTCCTTGAATGGACACTCCCATTCCTTTGGCTTCACTGTTACCCAATACAGTTAATTCCTAAATGAGTATCCCTAGCCCTGACTTGTTGCTACAATTCAGGCCTGAATTAAAGCTTCTTCCCAAGTATGATCATCTTGATGTCCCACAGTCACTTCAAACAGCATAGCCAAAATAAACTCATCTTCCTGCTAAACTGCTCCTTCTATTCCATTTAACAGCACCAGCGTTTAGTGGCCTAAAAGTTAAACAACTTGAAATACCCTTCTCATCTTCTTATATAATTGCTTATTTGGTGTCTCTGCTTGGACGTCCCAATAGCTTGACCATTACTTTATTCATTCATTCAACAAATATTTATCGGGCCCTACTCTGTGCCTGGCACTTTGCTAAATGCTTCACATATGACATCTGACAAAACTCATCGAGTTTCCACTTTCCTTCCTAAGAGATATACTATGGTGTAGTCAGTTAGAGAGTGCTGTGTAACTCATATAAGAAGCATCTTACCTAGATGGAGAGTGTGGTCATAGAGGGCTTCCTAGAGGAAATGACACCTAACTTGTGATCTGGGGGGGAAATAAGTAGAAAGATAGTTCCAAGAAGAAGGGGAAAGCTGCGCTGTTGGTTAAATTAAAATAAACTTGTTGAGGCTGAAGCTTAAGTGGGAAGAAGGGCAGTAGAGAGAAATGAAACTGGGGAATAAGCAAGTTCAAGGCCTTGTGAGCCACGTAAAGGAATTTGAAATCTTCCCTAAGGTCCAAGCCACTAAATGGTTATCAGGATGGAAGTGGCAGATCAGGTGTGTTAGAAACATTCGCGTGTTCTGTGGAAAGGGAGTCAAATGGAGTAAGACTGGAGACAGGAAACTTGTGAGGATGTTGTTGCAGTGTCCCTGGGGCAGAGGGGATGGTGAACTGAATGCTAATGGTTGAGGGGAAATAAAGAAAAAGTGGCCAGGTTTGAGAAATAAATAAGAGAACTAACAACCTCAAAAGTTGATTGATTTGGAGGTGGGAAGAGATGGAGAATTTCATCCAAGTGTCTGACCAGGACACCTGTGTGGTTGATGAGCATATTTGCTGAGATAGAGAAGTTTTGTGCGAATTTGCTGTGGAGAATCGAGGAGACAGGAGTTCGTTTGGGGCATATGGCATTTGAGTTACCTTTGAGGCATCAAGCAAGCTATGGGTCCAGCAGGTAATCAGGACATAGACATGATTTTTCCTTCATTCCAGGCAGATGTAATTGGGACCAGTGAAGGGCATCATTGGAGAGGGATAGGCTAAAGAGAATGAAGAACAAACAATTTGGGGGTCCCTGAGAAGGCAAGAACAGATGGGATCCAAATAAAGGGATTGACTTGGTACAAGAAAATTGTCATCTTTTACATTGTAACAAGAAAGTAGTAGTAAGAGATGAAGCCATGCAGGTGATTAATAGGCTTATTGGTGGAGAATTCAAGGAATTTTCATCTCAAGCTTTCAATCTTTTCTACAAATTATTAAAAGATTATCTGCTAATTATTGAGGGTGAAGTTAGGAGAGTTAGAAATTTGAGAAGGTTTGAAATAAAAGTGATGGACAATAAAAGAGGGAGGGTTGGCTGAGATATACAGGACATCCAGGCAGATCTGAAGGTCCTGTTAAGACTTCCTCCGTGGAGAATATGCTGAATTCTCTAGTCTGGGTTAAATGTTTCCTGAAGCACATCAGAGCACTTATCACTGTATATGCTAATCTCATTTATGTACCTATATCACCCATTACTATGAGTTCCTTGAAGCTGGGGAACAGGTCTGTTTTGTCAATGCCCACTTACTGACACAGAGTAAATATTCAATAGATATTTGTTGAATGAAAACATGCAGAGATACATAAGTAATAGTTAAAGGTCTTGTCTGCCTAGGGGGCAAGAGAGAAAACATTTGGGCAATCCTGGATAGGTTTGTACTGGTTCAGTACAAATTTCCACCTATTTTTCATGCATAATTATTAATAGCACCCTGTGTAACTCACAAAAATATCCTAGTTTGGATGATAAATGATATGGTCACCCTAGTGATTACATAAGACTTACATGCTAAGAAGAAATTTGAGGAAGAGATGGGATCTGATTTTTCCTGTTTATAAAAAAGGGATAAGCAAGCAGAGAATCACATCTTGCACCCCAGTGAATAAATGGTTCCTACATCTTGTCTTCCCAATTGAGCCATAAGAGCCCTTTAAGGATGTATCATTCAGTTGGAGAAACTGGAACTTCTTATGACATGGACAGAATGACCATTCTAGTAACCCTTTGAGAAAGCTTCACACTTCTAAACTAAGAAATTCAGGAGAAAATTCAGAGCAATAGGTATGTTATAAAGTTAGGAAAACAAGTTTGTAGCTTTCAAAATTCATCTTTTCCTACATATGGCACAGCTTCATCCATTATAAATCTCTGCAGATCTCTACACACACACATACACACACAAAAAACAATCTTTTCAATGTCTTCCATTGCTCCTTCCATACTAAAAATATATTTGGATTAAAATAATTTATGTAATGTTATCTACAAGTGGCAATGGCTTGGGTGACCTGATAAATCAAAGGATAATTATTTAGAGAATAGATAAAACAGGAAGTACAGGACCATTAGAACATTCCCAATGACGTGATAAAAACTCAAATAAAACAGAGTTCCTTTTATAAACATTGTATTAATGAAAACATTTTACTGGCAGATTTAATTCAAAATTTAAAGATAGATTTTTTTTTTAAATAAAAGTATTTGCACATCATCCCTCATAAATTCTGATTTAGTTATCCTGGATCGAGTCTTAGACATATGTATCTTTTAAGAGCCTCCCAGGTAGTTTAGCTGAATGGCCAGGGTTGAGAATCTCTGTTATGACAACAGGTGGACACCATCTATTAATATTTAATTTTCCCAAATATAGAGATACCTCTCAATAAAAAGCAGTCACTGAGTTTGGCTGCGTTAGTCATTCTTATAACAAGATGGAATTTGTGGAGGCTATTTGAAACAGTATTCCTTAGGTATTCTTGACAAGTTGTACTTAGAAGTTTCTCTTTTCTCTTTTATAATAATTAAAGCCTTTATTTGAGTTATCCTTTGCTTACAAAGTTCCAGAAAAGTCTTGAATTTTCAGATTAAGCAAAATAAAGAAGTCTTGAGTAGATACGTAGTCACTACCCCCTACGGAATGTTCCGCTAGAGAATTATAAATTTCTCATCTTCTTTGAGACTCTATTTCTAATCCCATGCAGTTACACTGTTAAAAATGCCTCTTTTTTATTGTTGTGTTCTTTTCTAATTTCTTTCATTTTCTGCTATTTTGAGTAATTCACCGTTTATTCATTACCTTAACACATATTCACTGAGGGTCTACTACATGCCAGGCACTATGCCAGACACTCAAAATTCAAAGGCCACACAAAGCAGACACTGTTCTCCATTTCAGAGAATGTACAGCCTAATCAGACAATATCCAAACAATTAGAAAGTTGTACTGTGATAATTAATGAAAGGAGAAGTTCTTGGTGCAATAAGGGATACTTAAGGGAAATTTTACCTAATCGGGAAATTCAGGAAAAGCTTCTGAAGGAAGTGTCATTTAAATGAAACCTTAGGGATGAATAGGACCTAATGAATTGGGAAGCTTTCAGGTATCACAGGATTTGAAAAAAGCATAACTAATTGGAGCATAATTAGGGAGAAATCATGGAGGTTATACATGTTGTCTGATCTGGGAAGCCCCTGACAAAGAAGTTTTAACAAAATCAGTATGTTTGAAGTATGTCTGGCATTCACAACCCTACTAACTTTCTACTTTGCATTATATTTTTATGATATTCAGCTATTTGTCAATAGATGCAACTCTGCAGCGACTGGAATCACATTCCTTCTACAATTTGAGTAAAATGACTCACATGTAAGTACAATGAAAAGTGCAGCACAGACCCCACCATAGCCAGTCTTGATTGATAATTCTGGGCTCCAAATGGCTGTTAACAGCTGGGTGTTCGACCATGGTTCAAAACTTCTGTGTCTGATTAAATTCTTGACTTGTTCTCACAGTTTGTTAATCCATCCAAAATCCCATTTCCATGGTTGAAAGGTAAAGTCAAAACTAGAAGTTCTCTTCTCAAATTGTCATTTCATTCTATTACTAGTATGTCAGCAGATTTCATTGGTGTGGATGTCAGTGAGTCAATACATATTTACTACTAACTGGATTCCAGGCCTGTGCAAGATTCTGTATATCTAACATTTTTCCTCAGTTAGGAAAACATAGAAGAGAAATGTAGCTTCATGAGATTAGAGCAGGAGTCAGGATACAAACTCTGGCCTTAGAGTTGATTATAATTGGGTTGGAACCCTGGCTTCTCTGTCCACCCACTGTCTAACCTTGCACAATCATGTAATCTTTCCTAGCCTCACATTCCTTATTTGTAAAATAAAGCTAATAAGAGTTTTAACTTCATATGGTGAGCATACATATTGAATGATATAATGCATGTAAGCATTAAGCACCATGCCTACCATGTCAAAACCAGGCAGCACATTTTGTCAATAATTATTCTGTTTTTATTTCTCTAGTCCATTACAATTGATTAAAAGTTGTAAATAATCACATTACATCCTTCTAGGCAGCCACTTAATTTTATGAAATACTATGAAATATTAACTATTTCCTTGAAGAAACAAAAATACCTATTTTCTATAAATACCTAGTATGTTCTAGACATTATGATAAACGTTCTATGTTCTATATTTAAGGTTCAAAAAAAACAACCTTATTAAGTAGATATTATTTTTTTATTATTTATATAAGGAAAACATAAATTCATAAAGGATAAATATGTTTTCCTTAGTCACTCAGTTACTAAAGGATCAGAGCAGAATCTTTGCACCATAAATATCTTACTGGAAAATTCTTTCCCTATGCACTGCATTTTGCTGCCTTCAAGAACACTGAGGCTCAGAATGTTGCTTTTAGCTATGGTAGGCAAGCTTCCATCAGATCAATCATTACTCTGAAAGTAACTAGAGAAGCAAATCCTCAAAACAACATTCGATTGTTTTCCTCTTGAGGTGTTCTGTGAATTGTAATCAACAACTGAGAGGCTCCGACTGAACAGAAGATTAGGCAATATCATAGGGCTAGTGAATCAAAGATTGGAGTTCAGGACTTATGAAGGAGGAGGGCTCCTCAGTAAACTAACATCCCAAGATTTTAGCTGGGATCCCTAAACAGCTTCATCACAGAAGTATGGAAAATAGATCAACTCTCACAAAGACTAATGCCTGGCTTTGAATCAACAAAAAATAACAAGGCACAGAAAAAAACAAAACAAGAACATATGGGGACAAAAAGCAGGAGAAGAAAACAAACAACAGAAAATGAGAGGAAATTCAAATGTTAGAGTTTTGGAGTTATTAGGCACAGATCTTTAATTAATAACTATAATTAATATATTCAAAATTTTAAAGACTAGAGAATTTCAAAATAGAATTAGAAACTATAAAAAGGATCAAATAGAAACAAGAACTTAAAAATTCAATAACTGAAATAAAATCCAAGCACGAGTTTAACAACAAATTAGACACAGCTCAAAAGAGAATCAGTAACCTGGAAGATTAAGTCAGAAAAATATATCCAACCACAGTGCCTGGATGGCTCAGTCAGTTAAGCATCCAACTCTTGGTTTCAGCTCAGGTCATGATCTCATGGTTCCATGGGACTGAGTCCTACATCAGGCTCCACAATGACAGTGCAGAGCCTTCTTTGGATTCTCTGTCTCCCTCTCTGCCCCTGCCGCACCCCACCCCCTTGTGCTGTCTCTGTCTCAAAATAAAGAAATAAACTTTAAATATATTTATATTTGTATTTATCCAGGCTGAAGCATGGAGAGAAAAAGAAAATAAAAAATATATGGCACAGTAAAAAGTCTGGAATACCTGTAATTGGGTCCCAAAAAAGAAAAGAGAAAGAAGGAGAGAAGCAATATTTAAAGAGAATTTTCTAAAATTCATAAAGGATGTCAAGTCACAGATATAATTACCACAAACCCCAACAGGATAAATACAAAGAAAACACATCAAGGCACGTCATGGTAAAGGTATTAAAAACCAAAGACGATGTGAAAATCACTAAAAGCAGCCAAAGGGGGAAAAACACATATACACTTTCAAAGAAGTAGAAACAGGATTGATAGTTGATCATTCATTCAACAGAAATGATACAGTCTATAAAAGCAATAGAAAGATACCTACGATAAGGATAACAACAAAATTAACAATGGTAAATATCTGCCAATTTCTTCGAAATTGAAGGCAAAAGAAAGACATTTCAAGCAAACAAAAGTTCTTCATATGAAGAACCTACTAAAGGGAATTTTAAGGTTAAAGGAAAATAATGCCAAATAGTTGCCCAGAAGTACAGAAGGAAATGAAAAGCAAGCAATACAAAAGGTAAATATAAATGACACTGGACTGCACAAAACTAAACAAAAAATATTTTTCTGGGTTTAAAATACAGGCAATTCTTGGGGCTCAGTAGGTTAAGCATCTGACTGGCTCAGGTCATGATCTCACAGTTTGTGGGTTCGAGCCCTGCATTGGGCTCTGTGCTGACAGCTCAGAGCCTGCTTCAGACTCTGTGTCTCCCCCTCTCTCTGCCCCTTCCCCACCCACATTCTGTCTCTCTCTCTCTCTCTCAAAAATAAGTAAACATTTAAAAAAATTTAGGGGCGCCTGGGTGGCTCAGTTGGTTAAGTGTCCAACTTCAGCTCAGGTCATGATCTCACAGTTTGTGAGTTTAAGCCTCGCATCAGGCTCTGTGCTGACAGCTCAGAGCCTGGAGCCTGCTTCAGATTCTGCGTCTCCCTCTCTCTCTGCCCCTCCCATGCTCGCACTCTGTCTCTCTCTCTCTCTCAAAAATAAACACTAGAAATATTTTAAATAAATAAATAAATAAATAAATAAATAAATAAATAAATTTAAAAACACAGGCAATTCTTGTGCTGCATGATGGGTGTAGGATCATAAAACTGCATGCTGAAACTATGCAAAGTGATCTTAATAATCAATGAAAAAATTAGGATTGTTTTGTGACTTTTAAAAGTGTTTATCAAAACAGTAAAATCTCCTTTACTGTTGGTTATAAATGTATAGGGGAAGGAAAAATAGTACACTGATACTTATTTAGCACACTGTAATTTTAAACTTTAAAATTAAAGTTTACAATTAAAATGTTTTATTTCTTTGTAAAAAAAAATCAAGAGTAGTTTGAACAGTACATGCCTTTTTCTCTTTGCTATGTAACTTACTAGAACATCACGTCAATGTCTTGGCAAATTGTCATTCTTCTTTCTAGGTCTGGATCAGTTTCCAATATTTAATTCTCTGCTCTTTCAATGTCATAAAATATTTCTTACAGTTCTTTTAATTGAATTTTGTTTTTTTAATCAGCATCTTTTCTTTTGGGGCATTTTCATCCTTTCATTCGAAACCATTTTGCTCAGTAATGTCAATAATTTGCCCTCACAAATTTCCTGTGATTGAATATCTAGAGTCTCTCAAATAGTGGATGGATGTATCAACATTCACACGCTCAGCTATTTCTTCTATGACTCCATTTACACTCAATTCAAATTTCACTTCCAGCATTATCACATTTTGTTTCTCTGCTGCACTTTTATCTCTGCCGGTCAGTTCCCTCTTTCAATTATCCACTTTTGCAAAATGTCATATGGGTTTACCACTGGAAGGCAAGGAGCCAATACAGCTGCACAGTGTTACTGTTTATAGATAACAGAACTGGATAACAGATGCTCAGTGACTGATGACCAATGACTTTGAAAGAAGTGTAACTGGTGACCTGTCATGATACACATCAGTTATGTACATAGTGGTGCATAGACTGAAGAGCTGGCAGCAAAGTTTTGTGCAATTATTCACACAATACATTATGATAGCCAAAATTTGAACCATGTGGTCGGGACCAGATATTATTTAAATTTAACTAAATAATGGTAAGTGAATATTATGCATATTGGAACCATGCAAAGCAAGGACTAACTATATCCACAGAATTAAAATACACAATAGCAAATAAAGAATGGGAGGGTTATAAATGGTGTTAAATTGTTCTAAGGTCCAGGAGACCTGGGCGCCTCAGTCCGTTAAGCGTCCGACTTCAGCTCAGATTATGATCTCACCGTTCATGAGTTCAAGCCCTGTGTGGGGCTCTGTGCTGACAGCCTGGAGCCTGTTTCAGATTCTGTCTCTCTCTCTCTCTCTCTCTCTCTCTCTCTCTGCCCTTCCCCCGCTCACGCTCTCTCAAAAATAAATAAACATTAAAAAAAATTTTAATTGTTCTAAGGTCCTTGAATTGTCTGAGAAATGGTAACAGTACTAACTTGTATTAGACTTTTTTTAAATGTTTTTATTTATTTTTGAAGGAGAGAGAGAGACAGAGCATGAGCAGGGGAGGAGCAGAGAGAGAGGGAGACACAGAATCCGAAGCAGGCTCCAGACTCAGACCTGTCAGCACAAAGCCTGTCACGGGGCTCTAACCCACTAACCGCAAGATCATGACCTGAGCCGACGTCAGATGCTTGACCAACTGAGCCACCCAGGCACCCCTTGTGTTAGACTTTTATAAATAATGAATACATGTTTTAATCCATAGGGCAACAACTAAAATAATTATAAAAGAATGGATAACTAACAAGCTAATAGTAGTGAGGAACAGAATAATAAAAATAATTAATACAAAAAAGAGCAAGAAATTAGAATAAAGAACTTCTGCAATAAATAGATTTAACCCCAAGTAATATTTATATTAACTGTGTTAAATGTAAAAGGATTACTATTCTAGTTAAAATACAAAGATTGCCAGATAGGTTAATAAAACAAAAAATTCAATAGTATGCTGCTTACAAGGGACATACTTTAAACACAATGATATAAAAAGACTGAAAGTGTAAGGATAAAAATACTAACATGCAAACAATAACTAAGAGAAAATTGATATAAATATACCAATACATGTTGACCATGAAGTCTTCCTGTATATAAAAAGGGAAATTTTATTATGATAAAAATTACTATAGACAGATGTAATGATTCTAAATTTGAATATCTGTGAGGGCATAGCTTCAAACCATGTAAAAGCAGAAATTTATAGAACTGAAAAAAAATAGATAATCCACAATCATAGTGGGGATTTGTTTTAATAGGGTTTTATCTTATAGACTATGCATACCAAAAAAGTAATACTGATAAGAAATTAATAAGGTTTGAAGAACATCATTTGCAAACTTAAGCTTATTGACTTGTATAAAATATTGTACCCAACAATTGCAGAGTGCATATTCTTTCTTTTCAAGGACACATGTAATATTTATTAAAATTGACTACATGCAGGGGTGCCTGTGTGGCTCAGTTGGTGGAGCATGTGGCTCTTTATCTTAGGGTCTTAAGTTCAAGCTCCACATTGGGTGTAGAGTTTACTTAATTAAAAAAAAAATATTTTTTTTTTAAATTGACCATATGCAGAGCCATGAAAGCAAGTCTCAATAGCTTACAAAAAATTAAAATCAAGTATGTTCTCTGACTAATAAAAAATGCACTTCTAAATAACCACGGGTCAAAGAAGAAATCACAGTAGACACTAGGAAGCAATTTTAACTTAAGTGACAATAAAAATATGACAAATCAAAACCCATGAGATGCAGTTAAAGTCATAGTTAAAGAAAATGTACGGCTTTAAAAAGACATTAAAAATGAAGGCTGACGATAAATTACGTATTTTACGTATCTATCACAAGAAATTTACAAAGGAACAGCAAATTGAAACTAAAGAAAGTACAATATCCAAGAGAACCGAGAATCTAGGTCAGTAAGAACAACGGCTTAAATTCAAAACCAAATCTCCAGACTCCAAATATAACGCTCCCTTATTATACCATTTTGATTCTCCGCCCCTCTCCAAAAAAAATCAAAGAAATTAATTTGTGACAAAGCTGTATATACATCCTGCAGCTCTTAAAAGCAACTGTTTTGTTTTTATTGTGGCCTTTTCCTCATAAAGATTCTAGTAGTTAACATTTCTCTTAGAAATATCCATTTTCTCCCTCTGAGGGAAAGTGTTAACTTTGAGGAGGAAAGAAAACTATTAAATACAAAAGCTAAAAGGAGGATGAGTTTAGAAATGGATTTTTAAAAGGATATCTCTCTTATGTATATGAGGTCTTAAGAGTCTAACATCTTAGAAAATAGGAGAATAACGCATCTTGCCTTTCTCCAGATCTGCCTAATACATATCTGCAAATGATTTTCGTTGGAACAAAGGAAAAGGATAGTGAAGACTTTTGGGCTCCTACCACCCAAATGCTTAATGCCTTTAGTTTGTAATCATTTATTAAGAAATGACTATAAACAAAGCATTATACTACTTGCATGAGAAAAACAGAGCTAAAGAATCCCTCTCCCTCCAAGAATTGAGATAGACAGGAAAGCATGAAACAAAATATCAATGCAGAGGGGCGCCTGGGTGGCTCAGTAAGTTAAACAGCGGACTTGGGCTCAGGTCATGACCTCACCACTTCTGAATCTGAGCCCTGCATGGGCCTCTGGGCTAACAGCACAGAGCCCAGAGCCTGCTTCAGATTCTGTGTCCCTCTCTCTCTGCCCCTCCCCCGCTCACGCTCTGTCGCTCTCAAATATAAATAAACATTAAAAAAATTGTTTTTAAGATATCAATAAAGAATGATTTGTTTCATCTATAAACAGCATAGCACCATCAGCCAAACCTCCTTAGGACTCTTGAGCAGAGAACTGAAGCCCTCTGATTTATTTAGGAAACAGAGCCCTTCATCAAGTTGGATTTGCTACAATATAGATACTGAAGTGTAGATGGCAAATGTCAGTGCATATTGTCAACACTTACTGAAAGGCCTCAGTAAGAACATTAGCAGTTAAAGAACATAATGTTACTCTGTTTCATGGATGTCTTTCCTCAGCTGCCCTCTTCCTCCCTTTCGGCTGTGTGATTTGGTGAATAGGCTGTATGGAAGGACTCACAGCCCATCATCCCCACTTCTAAATGTCCTTTCACTACTTTTTTCAAATGTCTCTGCTAATGCACTACATTACGCTCACTTCCCACTTCATGCTTAGACTGTACTCTGTGGTAGGAATTGCAATGCTAGAAAATATGCACTAAAATTGTTGGTGACCTAGATCTGGCATTCCAAAGATAAAAAGCTACCTATTCATTCAACAAATAGTTACGTTTAACCCTGTGCTAACGTTATGCTAAATTACATCTTAGCTATACACAGGATTCAAAACAGTGGATCATTCTTTTTTATTTTATTTGAGAGAGAACAAGCGAAGGAGAGGGACAGAGAGAGAGGGAGAGGGGGAGGGAGGAGGGAGGGAGAGAGAGAGAGAGAGAGAGAGAATCTCAAGCAGGCTCCATGTTCAATGTAGAGCCCAATGTGGGGCTCGATCCCATCACCCTGGGTCATGACTTGAGCCAAAATCAAGAGTCGGGAGCTCAACCAACTGAGCCACCCAGGTACCCCTCATTATATTCTTACCTAAACCCTCTTCCCTTGGCCTCTGTGATTCCACACTCCTGGTCATCCTCTACCATGCTGGTCAGTCTTTCTCATTCTCCTTTCCTGGTTCGTTATACTTCCTCACTTTTAAACACTGGGGTTCCATGTGGCCAAGTGCTGTGTCTTCTTCTCTTCTTACTCTGTGATTCTCCCCCACGTGACCTTATCCAACTATTCTCAGACTGACATAACTGGTCCAGGCCTCTCTTTTTATTCTTGGGCCATTTACCTTTTGGTCTCCTTGACATCTCCTCTCAGATGTCTCACATGTATGTCACTCCTTAAATGTCCCAAATGAAATCTACCTCTTCCTCCAAAATCCACCACTCCTACGGTATTTGCTGAGGCAGTACATGGCACTTCCATTCATCTTATTGCAAATTCCAGACACCTGAGGGGTATACCTTCTTTCCTCATCACCCCCCTCTAATCCTTCACCACATACTGTTAATTCTACTACTCTAATATATAAAAAGTATACCCTTTACTCTCCACTGCCATGACCCTTGCTCAAGCCATCATAATTTCTTGCTTGGGATACAGTAATTTCATAGCTTAACTAATCTTGCCTGTTTGGGACCCCTCTAATTCATTTCTGCACAAGAGCCAGAGTGATTTTGCTCTTAAGATAAATCCATGGTTTTCAAAGGAAACTTCCAGGCCCAGGACTGCAGCTGGCCCCTGCCCACATCTGTCTCCTCATCTCACTCCATTCCTGTGAACCTGTGTTCTTTAATTCCTTGGACAGTCCAAGATCTTCCCCACCTGAATATCTTCAAATGCTTTTGCCTGTGTCTACCAAGTTCTTTAATCTCGGTCTTTGCTCATTTAACTCTACTGATTATTTATTTTCTCTTCCTGAATATTACTTAGACATACCCTGGATCCTACCCACCCACCCCCCACCTACATTGTTCTCCTTGTGAATCCATCATTGAATCCTCTACAGAACTTATTAAAATTTGTGATTATACAAATGTGTGATAATAGTTTCCACAAGGCAGTGTGTTTTATGTGCCAATCACCTACATCAAACTACAAAGAAACTATCAGATTAAAGCCCCCACACTCTTTTAAAATAATGAATTGAAAGAGGTCAGTCTGAATTAATAAAAAATCTGATGGATAGAACATTTGGTATATGTGTGTACTGACATATGTTTAGAAAATGTACTATCTCCCAACACTATGCTAAATGTTCAACACTTCACTTAATCTTTGCACCAGTTCTAAGTAGCTACTATAATTTTATAGTAAGAAAATTGAGTTCAATAACTTTGTGTATTTATATATAAAATATATTTTATATAATTGGACCTTGCTTTTATGTCCAGTCTGACAATCTCTGCCTTTCAGTTGGAGTAGTTGGTCCATTACATTTACTTCAGTTATTGATATAGTTGAAGTCTGCCATTTTCAATTATTTTCTATTTATCTTCTTTGTTCCTTTATTCCTCCTTTGGCTTCTTTTGGATTAATCAGTTTGTCTTTGCTTTGTTTTTTAATATTTTATTCTACCTTTTAACTTTTTAGCTCTTTGTAAGATTTTTTGTGGTTATTCAAGGGATTACAAAATACATCCTTCATTTAACATAGTCCATCAAGAAGGCTTATTATACCAATGCCCATGACATGTAAGAAACTTAAAATTATTACTGCATTTACCTCTTCCCATCTTCAGTGATACTTTTGCCACATATTTTATTTCTATATATGTTATAATTTCTATAATACATTACTATATTTTTTAAAGAGTTGATTGACTTTTAAAGAATTTAAGTGAAACTGGTCTCTTATATATACTCACATATTTAATGTTTCCAGTGTTCATTCTTTCCATTGATTCAATCATTTCCGTAAGTTTGAAGGACTTCCTTTAGCATGTTAGTGTGGTTCTGCTGGCCACAAATTTTGTCAGCTTTCTTTATCTGAAGATACTTTTATTTTACCTTAATATTTAAAAATTATTTTCACTGGGTATAGACTTCTAACAAGGCAATCTGTTTCAGCCCTTTGAAGGTCTCTTTCAATGTCTTCCGGCCTTCATTGTTTCTGATGAGTAGTCATTCCTATTCTTATCATTGTTCTCCTATAAGGAACATGCCCTCTTTTCTCAGGCTGCTTTTAAGGCTTTATATTCTGGGCTTTCAAAATAATATACCTAGGTGACATTGTCTTTGTATTTAACCAGCTTTTGGTTTTCTGGAATTCCTGGGCCTATGGATTTCTGGTTTTATTCAAATTTTGAAATGTTTTTTTGGTACATCAATAGATTATGGTGTAAGTGACACCATGCATTTTCAGGCCCAGTTTCTAAGTGAACTGGCAGCTTTCACTTTTGATGCTTGGAGCCTTAAGCCACTGTGTAAACCCTGGTGAAGGCAAGACCATATGGGGAGGCTCTGAATTACTGCACGGAGATGGAGAAGGGCCTAGCTGAGCCTAGCTTTCTAGCGATCACCTTCAAAGGGCCAGGCATAGAAGCACAACTATCTTGGACCTCTAGATTGATCCAGACACCAGCTAAATACCAACCAGTGATCCCAGTGGATGCCACATGAAGCAGAAGGAAAGCCCACTTTAGCAATGCTTGAAATCTTAATCCACAAAATTCTTACCCCACTTAGTTTGGGGCAATTTGTTATACAACAACAGATACCCAGAAGAGGTAGCAATTATGTATTAGTTAACAATGGGGAAAAGACATTGAAGATTTGTATAAGAAAACTACAAGAATGGCAGGTTTCTTTATAAGTTATTGAGAGTCCTAAGTGGATTTAAATCAGTTCTCCTGGGTTTTAAACTACCACTGGGGTACAGTTTGGGCCCCCAAAGTATACATTTGATAAAGACTTGAACCTGTAAAATGATGAAACCTGGTCACTTCTATCTTCTATTTCATGGTTTCAATTGTACACAGATTGTTGCCATTGTTCCCCCTAATAGTAGCAGCCACAATTACTGAACACCTTTTAAGGGCAAGCACTCTGCTAAAAGTGCTTCATGTATCTTCTCTCACTTAATCTCACTAAGCCTCAGTTTCCATGACACAAACTGAAGATGGTAATACATACTTCATGGGGCTTGTGCCCTAATTTACTCTGCTAAGAAATTTCAGAGTCAGAATTTGAAACCAAGAGTGTCTGGCAAAACCATCTCTCTTCAATTAAAAACAGAAATAAAGAAAAGGCTGCCATTAGAAAGATGTTTTTACTTTTATGTGGATTTTTAAAAAATATCACAATAAAAATTCTATAACTGGCTAGATAAAAATTGTGATTTATGGCAGATAATGTGATAAGATTTAATATTCACTGCTTCATTAAATTGAGTCAAGTGGATTTATTAGGGATTTCAAAAGTACCCGTCTTAGTCCTGATGATTAAATAGTCATGCAATTAATTAGCTATATGCATCATACAGGCAATTTGGAAAATCACTTTTTTTAAAAGTTTATTTATTTATTTTGAGAGTGGGGGTAGGGGCAGAGAGAGTGGAAGAGAGAGAATCCCAAGCAGGTTCTGTGCTGCCAACACAGAGCCCAACATGGGGTTTGATGCCTGGAACTGTGAGATCAAATCAAGTCAGACAAACTGAGCCAAAATCAAGTCAGACACTTAACTGACTGAGCAGACAGAGAGAGGCAGAGGATCCAAAGCAGGGTCCGTGCCGTCAGCACAGAGCCAGATGAGGAGCTCAAGCCCAGGAACCGGGAGATCATGACCTGAGCCGAAGTCAGACATTTAACTGACCGAGCCACCCATGTGCCCTGTGCCTCCCACTTTTTTCGGAACTACTGCTTCTTAAAAGCAGACTAGAAAAAAATTGAAAATCAAATTGAAGTAAGAGTTGAAAAGAAGCTGGGGGCTGTCCGAGAGCTGGGATTTTGGCTATTATTCACATTCAGCTTCTTGTTTTACACACATAGTCTTGCACATTATTGCATTTGTATTTCTTTCGTATTTATTTATTTATTTAGAGAGCAAGAGAGTGAGAGAGAGAGAGGGAGAGAGAGCACGAATGAGCTGGGGAGAGGGACACAGGAAGAGAGAGAAAGAACCTTAATCTCCACACTAAGCATGGTGCCTGACATGGGACTCGATCTCATAACCCTGAGATCATGGACACTTAACCGACTGAGCCACCCATGTGCCCCATGCCTCCCACTTTTTTCGGAACTACTGCTTCTTAAAAGCAGACTAGAAAAAATTGAAAATCAAATTGAAGAGTTGAAAAGAAGCTGGGGGCTGGCCGAGAGCTAGGATTTTGTCCATTATTCACATTCAGTTTCTTGTTTTACACAGTCTTACACATTATTATATTTGTATTTCTTTTTTAATTTTTAATTAATTTATTTTTTTTGAGAGAGAGAGCATGAATGAGCTGGGAAGAGGGGCCAGAGAGAGAGAGAATGAATCTTAATCTCCACGCTAAGCATGGAACCTGACATGGGGCTCAATCTCATAACCTTGAGATCACGATCCTGAGATCATGGATGCTTAACCGACTGAGCCACCCAGGTGCCCCTGCATTTGTTTTTCTTAAAAGTTTAACCATGCCAGCCAGGGAAGCTTGTCTCCAGACATCTCGTTCCAACTCAGTGTCTGTGCTCCTGCAAGTCTAAAACTGTCTCGTCTCCCGGTCTGCCGTGGTCCCCCTCTCACTTTACAGGTGAAATGCCAAGTCAGCTTTATTATTACCCTCAGTTTGTTTCCCAGCTTGGCATGCTTTCTACTCATGAACTGGGGAGGGGAGGGGGTGCTGAGGCTGGACAAATATCTCTAAGGCTAAGGATCACAGGCAAGTGCCATGTTCTGATGCCTGGGGAGTAGTTGAGAGGGAAAGCCGCCACAGTAAAATGGAAGGAAATAAGTAGTTGGAACGTTCCTTAATAGTAGAAGGATTTAAACCTTCATTTCTCTTCCTTTTTCTCTCTCTCCCCAACCTGGGAACTCTCTTCTGTCACTTTGCTGATTTCCCATACTGTCTGGGGGTGTACTAAGTGCCTGCCTCAATGCCAGCTGTTTTAAACAAGCCAATTTCTCAGTTCTTTGCTCTTATTAAGAATGAACAAATGTTTCTCCGAAGAAAAAGCCCAGAATCTAGTCAGATGATTAAATAAACGTAATGTATGCTAAAGTACTGATCTGCTGGTTTGTGAAAACAAGGCATTCAGGGCATCACTGTTAACACTGGTCATTTAAATGCCCATTTATTTGAAATCCAATGAAGGGAAATGAAACAATAATGAGTTTTTAAATTTCTTTTTAGTTCTGGTAGATGATCTCCGTTAAACACCATTAAAAAAATAAAAAATAAAGCAGTATTTAGGGTCACAATTCCTAGGTTAAGACCCAGGGTTGCCTCTGTGTAACAGGAGATTACGTATACCCTTGCTATACGTGTCTTCGTTGTTTTGTCTGAAAAATGAGGATGATTGTTACCTGCTTCATTTAAGTCAGCTCTCCTACCCACTCGCTGGTAGAGCTATCCTGAGTGGTAAGTATACTCAGTCCCTTATTACCCTTTAAATCTCCAAGGATGGGCTTTTGTAATCAGTGAGCTTCAAGATCCTCAAATATTTCTCTGCACATCTAAAAAGCCCCACTCTATAGAAGAGCATTCTAGAAGATCGAAGCAGCTGATCTGGCACTGGAGATATATCTTTTAAACTTTTATACAGAATATATATTCCTTTGCCTTTTTTTAATTTGGGGAATTTTTTGTATGCTTTTTTTTTTTTTTTTACATTTGTTTGTTAATTTTGAGAGAGACAGAGAGAACACAAGCAGGGAGGGGCAGAGAGAGAGAATCCCAAGCAGGTTCAGCACAGAGCCCGACATGGGGCTCAAACTCACCAAACTGTGAGATCATGAGCTGAGCCAAAATCAAGAGTTGGACCCTTAACCAAACGAGCCACCCAGGCACCTCTTGTTTCATTTTTTTTTTAATTTTAAATATAAAAAGTGAAAATTACATATTCCTAGATTCCAGAACTATCTACCAGCGATGACCACAATTAACACTGCGCTCTGTATTTAAAAATTTTTATTGATGCTTATTGTATTCATTTGGGCAGGTTAATTGCGGTAAAAAATAGACAAAAATAAAACTACGTTAACAGCCCTAAGATAAGCGAAGGCTATTACTTGCTCCTGGGACAGTCCTGGGTGGAGGAGAAGGTGGGCGGTCAGCCAGGGACCCAGGCTACTGAACCGGGGACACCGCTGCCTCCAGGTTTTTGTTCAGACTCACTCTGGGGTCCTCTCTATTCCAACCTGCTGTGCCGCAATGGCATACATGTTTTCTTTCTGTTGGTGTCCCCAGCTTCCTGGCAACATAGTCGCCTCCTGCACTGTTTGGCTGAAATTGCGCTTAACGCAAAATTGTGTAATTCAAGTTCACTCTCCCAGGTATGCTTGGAACTCATTCAAATTCGGACTCCTCCTTCACCCTCTTCCTCTTATCAGAGGTTCAAGAGTGCTTACCTCCACTCCTCTCTGCTTTCTGTCTTTGAAAATGTTATGCCAGCTGCATTCGCTTCTCACACCTGTCTCCATTAGCTAAGCTGGCAGTTCGTGCCCCTCCCCCTTCTGTGCTGCAGCAGGGTTTTTATTTTCTCTAGTTTTGAGGTATAATTGACATGTAACACTGTGTAAGGTGAAAGTGTACAATGTGTTGATTTGATGCATTCGTATACTGCAAAATTATTACCACCATAGCATTAGCTAACACATCCATCCTGTCATATAATTGCCATTTCTTTTTTGTGGTGAGGACATTTAAGATCTCTCTTAGCAACTTTCAAGTATATTAGCATGCTGTACATTAGATCCCCAGAATTTGTTAATCTGATAAATAGATGTATGCTTTGACCAATATCTCCCCATCTCCCCGTCCTTCCCCAGCCCCTGGTGAGCACCACTGTAGTCCCTATTTCTCTGAGTTTGGCTTTTCTATTTTTATTTTTTAAGTTTATTTATTTTTGAGAGAGAGAGAGAAAGAGAAAACAAGCGGGAGAGGGGCAGAGAGAGAGGAGACAGAGAATCCCAAGCAGGCTCCGTGCTGTCAGCACAGAGCCCAACAGGGGACTTGATGTCATGAACCTGGAGATCATGACCTGAGCCAAAATCAAGGAGTCAGACGCTTAATAGATGCAACTACCCAGGTGCCCTGGAATTTGGCTTTTTTTAGATTCCACATATAAGTGAAGTCATACAGTGTCTATTTATCTTTCTCTCAGCAAAGATTTTATTTTTTTTTTAAGTCACTTATGAGCATGATCAGCTGTCTTCTTACCTCAGAAAGTGGCTTCTTTTCCTTGATGTTTTCTTGAGCTAACTCTTGTCTGTCTGTCCCTTTTTGTACTCTTAGATTTCCCCTAAGAAGTCCACCTCTTTTGTCTCTCCCCACCTCTCCTTGCAGCCTCTCCCACCGCTTTCTGCCCTTAGAGCCGCCAGGTAGCTTCAGCCTCATTTAATCAGCTGGAACCCACAGCAGTTTCTCCTTTCTCTAGCCACTACCCCTAAAGCGGCTTCAGCTGGCTGGCTGCCTTGCACTGTGGCTCTCTCTTGGGGCACTCACTCAAGTCCGGCTTGTTCAACAGTACTCTCTCATGGAGCAGCTTTCCAGACTGCAAACCATACTCAGACAGTTTGCAAACTCTCCTAACTCGTTTACATCTGACTGACAGCACTTCAAACCCTTCTCCCCAAAAGGAAAGCTCTGACAAGGAGTTTATTGCTCACCAGAGGGAGAGAGAGAGAGAGAGCTTCCACATGGAAGCATCTAAAGTATCTTTAGAGGGACAGGTGGGACAACTATGAGATTGTGCAATGCGGTGGCCAAGTATCCCAGTTTACCCAGGGCGGCAGAGCTCCAGAAATACAGGGCTTTTAGTTTCAAACCAGGATAAAATTTTATATGTACTTAAAAGTGGGCCTTTCTGGGGGCACCTGCGTGGCTCAGTCGGTTAAACCTCCAACTCTTGATTTCGGTTCAGAACATGATCTCATGGTTAGTGTGTTAAAGCCCTGCATTGGGCTCCGTGCTGGCAGTGCACAGCCTACTTTGGATTCTGTCTCTCTCTCCCTCTCTCTGCCCCTCCCCAACTCACACACTCTCTCTCTCAAATAAATAAACTTTAAAACAAATAATAAATAAAGTGGTTCTTTCCTGGGCACTTCAGTGGCTCAGTTGAGCATCTCACTTTGGCTCAAGTTATGATCCTGTGGTTCCATGAGTTTGAGCCCCACATCAGGCTCACCGCTGTTAGGGCAGAGCCCTGCTTCAGATGCTCTGTCCTCGTCTCTCTGCCCCTCCCCCTCTTGTGCTTTCTCAAAAATAAACAAACATTTGAAAATAAATAAGTAGGGGCACCTGGGTGGCTCAGTAATTTAAGCCTCTGCCTTCAGCTCAGGTCATAATCTCATGGTTCATGAGTTCAAGCCCCACGTCGGGCTCTGCACTGAGTGCAGAGCCTGCCTGGGATTCTTGCTCTCTCTCTCTCTCTGCCCCTCCCCCACTTGTGCTCTCTCTCTCTCTCTCTCTCTCTCTGTCAGAGTGAATAAACTTAAAATTTTTTAAAATAAATAAAGTGGTTCTTTCCATGTAGGATCAGGATCTTGATTTGGGGGTGAGGGGTTCCAAGAGTCTTGGGATATAAACTATTGATAATTTCTGTTGAAGCACTGATGTGTCTTTCAAGAAGTTCCAGTAATGAGCAATAACATTATCTGTCTCTGCAAAATTTATGCTAATGAATACAATGGACCAGTAAGTTTATCTTAATAAGACAGTGAGCTGAGGTGGGGTGAGGGGATGGGTAGATGGTTTCTGTTCTCAGAATTAATTCTATCCTCTCTTTCCCAAGATCTGTCTCACACTCAACATCCTTAGTGAAATACCAAACCTAGTGTTTTGTTGTTGTTATTGTTGTTGTTTTTCAATTTGTGTGAACATTGCATCACCTCCAACCTCAAGTCTCTGATGTCTGTTCTAGCTTTCAGTCCATTCGGGAGAATAACATAGTAAAACTATTGTTCACAGGGCCTTCACTGTGTGCTCGGCTACATGTCCAACCCCTCACAGACATTATTTAATTTTCACAAGAGTCTTCTTAAAAATGTGCTATTATTATCCCTATTTTATAGATGAGGAAACTATGGCTCAAAGAGGTCAAGACACTTGTCCAAGGTCATGTAGCCAGAAAGAAGAGGCAGAGTCAACAGTTGATCTGAGTTCCACCTGAGTACTCAGCAATAAGAAGGAGCAAAGCACTGACATATGCTGTGATGTGTATGAACCTCACAGACACCAAGCTAAGTGAAAGAAGCCAGATGCAGAAGACTACATATGTATAATTTCATTTATATGAAACATCCAGATAGGGCAAATTTAGAGGTAGAAAGCAGATCAGTGGTTCCTAGCCATGGAGGACGGGGTGGGAATTAACTACAAATGGGCATGCAATCACTTTTGTCCTTGACAGAAATTGACAGAAGTATTCTAAAACTGGGGTGTAATGGTGGCTGCACAATTGTATAAATTTGCTACAAATTACCTAACTGTATACCTGCAATATGTGAATTTTACGAAAATTCTTCCTCCGTAAAACTGTTAAGAAAAAGTCCAGGCCAGATGCTAGGTTGTGACTCTCTACCAGTGGTTGTTCTAGTTGTTATTTCTAGTTGTTTCTATCAACAAGTGGATGCATGTTCCTTTAGGTGCCTTAGGTGCCATTCCCTAGGGGAAAGGATACAGGTCTTACTGGGTCCTTCTGTCCTCTTCATATAAGCATAGGGAGTGCCTGTAAACTCTTTCAACCAATACACATGTGTTGAATACAGTTAATTTTGCCAATGAGAACCTATTTCTAACAGTCAGGAATTTCACTAATGCTAACTATGCATTTTGATTGGCATGTATATAAACCTTACTATGTGAGTTACAGACATACATGATATCACACCACATGTGCTGAAGTCTTAAATTACTGATATAGAAAAATAAACTCAAGTGAACTGCTGAGACACTACAACCACGACCTCTGAAGTAGCAACTGACAGAAGGGAGCTCTCTGCTCTTATTGCCTTGCTGTCATCCATCATTTAGTCTGTTCCACTTCCCAACCCAAGGCCAGGATATGTGTGCTATTAAGAATAAAGATATCTGTCCTCAATGGCCATTGGAGGGGCTTTTCTTTTCTATTTAAATATAAAAAATTTGGTGGGGGCGGGGGAAGGATATGAGACTGCAATTAAGAGAAAGGTCACCCATAAATTCAGATGGACTGAAGCTAAGCCAATGATGGGGAGGGCTGAATAGTTATTGTGTCCCTGGGAGAAGCCAGGAGGAGCTTGTTGTTGATGGGGCTGATTCCTGGCAGAGACAGTTCCTGGGGCACCACGTAAATGTGTATCCTTCTCATGAACATTTGTTAACTCTGATTTGTATTGCTTTATCTTTGACAAGGACAGAAATGGACGTATTACTGTGAATGTGTTTCTTGTAACTCTTACAGAGAGATTCGGAATACCAGAAGCTTAACTTACATCGATCCTGGTGCCCTAAAAGAGCTCCCCCTCCTGAAGTTCCTGTAAGTATTAACTTCTACCCCATCCTATCCCCACCCTTTTTTTCTAAAGAGAGTTATAATGCTGTTGCCAGCCAGGAGTCTCCCTAGGATGCTGTGGGCCAGAGTCATTTTTGTGGTATATGGCCTGAAACAAATCACATCCTGTGATTTACACCCCAACCTTTCCCATCAGGGAAGGTATCAGGTGAAATGATCCACATTTGAAAAACCTATTTAAAAGTCAGCACATAATTCTGGGACCAAAGACTTAATCCAAGAGACATGAGGAAGAAAATACCCTTAAATGGAGTGTAACAGAACAAAACAAAACAAAACAAAAAACTCTGAGAGGCCATTGGTCAATTTTCTTAGGAAATGGGTACCACAACAATGTTAAAGTGACTGTCACAGAGAAAAGAAAAAGCCACAAAGGGCAAAATCTAATCTCTTGGAGGTTGGGAGGACAAAAATGGAGGAGACAACACTATTGCTTTGCTTTGGTGACACCTTATGAGCTAGATATAACCTATTTGAGAGGAGGGACCACAGCAGTTTTTCTCTCTATTGCATCTTTACTGTCTGGCACAGAGCAGGTGCTCAATAAAAAATGTGTTCAATGGATGTGTATGTGTGGCCTCAGGTTCTCTAGGCACCCTCTGGAAGAACCCTTCCCTTTTTCCCTTCTCTCCTGCTCACATGCATTGTAAAAGATTAGAACACAAAAACATTATGAGGGGAAAAAATTAAAATCAACCTTAATCCGAATACTGAGAAATAATCACAATTAAAATATTAGGTTGTTTCCATCTAGGGCTTTTAAATAAAAGTGTATATTCATATATATTTTATGAATTAGGTCTTTAAAGATGAATTGAAGTCATCCATGAAAAGAAGGGGGAGAGGTAGAAGAAAAATACAGGTAGATGGATTAGCATGATAAAGACACAGAGGTATGGAAACATGTGTCTCATGTGGGACCTAAAAATAGTTCAGTATTGAAGAGGTGGGAGTGGGAGATGCAGAGAGAATAGAGGAGAATAGCGATGGAAAATGTGGCTGGAGGCGTATCTGGGGAGTAATAAAAACTTATGGGACAAGGCAATCACTCCTGTATGGATCTTGAGTTTCAATCAATCAATAATTCTTTGATACGATGATCCCTCAGTATGTGCAGAACTCTGCAGGGAACATATAGGATAATAAAACATTGTCCTTAAGCTTCAAGAAGCTTACAATCTAGTTGGGAATGTATTGTTCCCAACATATGCCAGTTCCCATAAATGGAATCAAAAAATTCCTCTCCTACTGGAAAATAATGGTAGGTGATAAATGAGAGGTACAACATTATTTGGGGTCCAGAAAATTTGAGGGCACGTCAAAAAGGAGATGGACTTGTTTGGGGTTTTGAAGAAACGAGAGATCCTGGTTCCTAATCTGGCATTTCCAGCCCCAATACGTGGTCTTCCCTTAACTCCAGAGCCTTCTTCCCTCCACACTCTTCCACATGAACCTCTATTGCAATTGACTAGCCTGTTTGTTGTTTGTTTACTGCTCTTCACATGTTCTATATGGAATCTGAACTCTCTCCTTTGCTATCTGGAATATCCCATTTGCTCTTTCTGAGACCTCGGCCTCCTGTTTTCTTTTCAAATCTTATGCCTTCCCCTCTAAAAGGAGTCAGGTCAGGGGCACCTGGGTGGCTCAGTAGGTTGAGCATCCAACTTGATTACACCTCAGGTCATGATCTCATGATCATGAGATCGAGCCCCACATCAGGCTCTGCACTGAGCGTGGAGTCTGCTTGGGATTCTCTCTCCTCCTCTCTCTCTCTGCCCCTCCCTTACTTGCTCATGACTACACATGCCCTCTCTTCCTGTCTCTGTTTCTCTGTCTCTCTAAATAAATAAATAAACAAACAAAACAGAAAATAAAATAAAATAAAATAAAATAAAATAAAATAAAAGGAGTCAGGTCAGACTTTGCCTAAGAAGGTATATCAATGGAATAAGAGTTTTTTCTCTGCTGGAAGACTTCCTTTAAAACTTTCGTGGTAGTTACCTAAGTCTCACCCCATGCCATGCCACACTTGTCAAAAAAAATCTATTTCCACTACCTACATTGTAGTAGCTGCAACAAATATTAAATTAACCAAATCTGAGAGGCATCAGGAACCTGAGAGTTGCTGTATTAGTACTGTTTTATGTACATCTTTTAATCTTGACAGTTTTCCCTGATGACACAAACTTTGGAGAGTGAAGACATTATCATTGATTGATCGTATTCCTTGTCTAGACATATTTTCTAAATAGTACTGCTGCCATGCTATTCCCAGGTGACTTTCATGGAAAAATCATTCTTGGCAAAATAATGAACACAATATAATGTGGAGTTCTAAAGAGGAAGCCTGGCTTGGAGCTGGGTATTATATTGTCTTTCTACCCCATCCTCCCCCTATTCCACTGCCCTTCCCATAATATCCTCCAATTAAAACAGGGAAATATCACACACACACACACACACACACACACACACAGAAACCTGAATTCCTATTTCTAGGAATCCTACTTGGATTCCTTGGAAAGAATCCTCATATTCCTCTAAACAGAAGAAAATGTATTAACCCTAGTGGACCGAATTAGATTCTTGTACCTTGAGGGAACAACATCCCATTCAAGGTTTAGGACTTGCCTACAGTCACTCAGGTATTGAAAGAAAGAGTTAGGATTTGATTCTAGTCTGACTTCAGAACCCATGCTATTACACTATTCTGCTTCCTATGTGTTGGTTTTCTTACCTTATTCCTGTTCTTTTCTTCTCTTTCATGCGCTTTAGTGGCATTTTCAACACTGGACTTGGAGTATTCCCTGACCTGACCAAAGTTTATTCTACTGATGTATTCTTTATACTGTAAGTATGCACACATGCAATATTTGGCAGTATTTTGTCACTGACAAGAAGTAGGATGCAGTCATAAGGGTTGGTTAAAACCAAGTGAAGCAATTGTCTCAAGGGGAAGAGAGATCAGCTGTTACAAACGCACTGGTGGGTGAAGCAAGGCAGGGACTGAGAAATGATCATTGGGTTTAGTAATATGGCACTTTGGTGACTCTGACAAGAGCAGTTCCACAGAAGCTCCAGGATGAAGTCTGGTTGGAGTTGGCTCAAGAAAGAGTCAGAAGGAAACAAAAAAAAGAAAGAAAAAGAGTCAGAAGGGAAGAGTTAGAGACAGTGGCCATCAACTCTTTTGAGAAGTTTTACTCTTAAAAAAGAGCGGTAGTTAGAGGATATTGGGTCAGGAGAAAAGGCTTCTTTTTGTTGTTGTTTGATGGGACAAATTATGGCATGCGTGTTTGCTGATGCAATTATTGAATGGAAGGGAAATTTGATGATAACGATGATACTTTATTTTCCACATAGTTTTTAATAGCTTTTCAAACACTTTCCCAGGCATTATGTTTACTTCTCTCAACCACCTTATAAGGTATAAATGGAAGTTATAATTTTTTCCATTCTACAAATGAAGAAACTGAGGAATTGAAAATCTAAGTGATTTTGTCTGAGAAGAGTCCCAAGGAGTAGTAACTAGGGGTGTTAAAACTGCTTCCTGTGATTTCTGATTGGTGGCCATGTGCCCTTTTCCAAAACCTGTGACACAGTCAAGTGTCTTACCTACTTGTATAGAAGTAAAAGGACTTATGCAGTTACAGGTTGAGTCTGCGCTACAGGAAAATGTGGAATGATAAGATCTGAACTCTCAGGATTTTGCTAGAAAAAAATGACCACACTCCTTTGCTGCAGAAGAGCTCAGTTCAAAATGTAGGCAGTCTTCTTGCAACTAGACTGGCACACAAATGTTCTCCGGAAGCATCTGTTGGCAGTGTTTTGCAAGTAGAGGACACTCTGTAATATTCATGAAAATAAATTCATTGATTTCCTTCTACCAACCCTTCTTATAGGTTCCATACACTTAGAAAACTCTAGTTACTCTGGACAAAGTATTGGTCGCAGATTTACAAGAATACTCTAGATCCACCTGTTCCCCTTGCAAATGAGGATTAAGTCGGGGACCTCAGCCCACACTCAAAGTGCACTTGCTTCCTGCACGTTTGGGGCTGTGACTGCGTGTCCACCAGGGACAGCTCTCACCACCTCACTGGACCTCTAGCCACTAGCAGCTAAGAAATGTCAATGAAACTTAAAAAGAAACAAGATTAAACTAAATTGTGTCAGGTTATTTATTTGAGAGCATAGGTAGAGCAAGAGCCCAGCTCCAGAAGGAAAGCATTTTTTTTTTACCAAGTGTTTTTTCCCCCTCTTTTGCAGTGAAATTACAGACAACCCTTACATGACGTCCATCCCTGCGAATGCTTTTCAGGGACTGTGCAATGAGACCTTGACACTGTGAGTATTGCCAGTTCTACTTCTACCAAAATGCAATTTTTATTTGGACCACTGTCGTATTTTCATAGCCCATCCAAGAAGTATACTATAGGATGTGCTGTATCATCTACTAAAGTAGTTAATTAAGAGGATTGCCTTATGGTATGGTATGGTACTCAGTAGACGACAAAGTGGTTTAGGTAACAAGACAAGTATTCTCCTCTACAAATGGTCAGCATGATTTATCTATAGAAGACCATTTAGGTTTTATAAACCACATGGCCTTTGTGGCAACTGAAAAAGGTAGCCATACACAATACATAAACTAGTGAGTCTGTCTGTTCCAATAAAATTTTATTTACAAAAACAAGTACTGGACCAGATTTGACCTGCGTACCTTATAATATAACTGTATTCTAGTATCCATATTGTGTAGAGGAAGAACCTGGGCTTAGAGCAAATTGAACTCTTCCAAGGTCACTGAGTTCGAAAATGATGCCACTAAGGGCTTCTCATGCTCTCTGTACTCACATTCAACTTGGTCATCACAACTATTATGAAACTCCTATAAAGCCATATTGAATAGAAAACAGTATTGTTCTATATCATTACTTTTCCAGAGTTTGAATGGGTTCTGCTCTTTAGATAAAGGAGAAGTTTATTAGAGAAATTTATAAAATGTTCTAATAAGTCTAATAGAAGTATAAAAGTTAATTCTCCAAACTGGTAGGAAATTCCCCTCTTTCATGAAATTAGCCACAAAATAAAATTGAGATTGTCCAAAGGATCCCTTGTCTCTAGCTTCAATACCACTGTCCAAGCTCAGGCCTGGTGGTGTTTTTGCCTGGATTGTCACCCAGCTCCCTTTCTCTGGTCACACTACAGTCCAGTATATATTTATCATATATAAATTTGTTTGAATTATTCCCCAGCACAATTGATCCAAGCCTCCCCTGCCATTCTTGTAAGGGGCTGCTTCCAAGCCATTCTAAGTCTATCAATCTAGGCCCTCTGAAGCTACCTCAACCTCCGGGACTCTATCCACAGTGGAACACTTCAGTTCATCCTTCTCGAAACAAGGAGAGAGCTCTCTTGAAAAGAGACTCGTTCTTGGCCACCATTTCATCTGACAACACAGCAAAGACCTGGTGTCTTAGCCTGCTCAGTCCCAAACCCCAAGACCATTTGTCTCCTCTGTAAAGGTTTCCATTGTACCACTTACCACTCATTGTATGTAAACTACTTTCTCAATTTCTTTACAGAAGATTACCTTCAGCTTTTGGCATTTTTTTTCCTAAGGACCTCATATCCCAAGCAGCCCTCTCAAGTAAAAGCTGCTGGTTGTCCCACTGAGCACAGGCCCCAGTAGGTGTTTAACAAACATCCAAATAAGGGAATCTCATGCTTCCTGCAATCTAGTGGTGGGGATGGCATGAGTTGCCCACTATCTTTTCAGATGATTATTTTTACATTCCTGAAAAAGAATGTTCTTGCTTCTTTGAAGCTCATGCTCAAAAAAGTATGAAAGGGTATGAGTCCAACAGCAGAATTTATATGCATATTCCTGTTAGGATAGAGTTTGAGTTTGCAATCCTTTTTTTTTTTTTCCTTTTTCACTATTTTTTCATCCTTCACTTTTTTCCCTTTTTAAGGCCTGTTTGTCCAGTAAGAGTTTTATTTAATCTCTGAAATGTAATTCCAACAAAGAATATTTTCATTGTCTAGGAATCTCAGTAAAGTTTGGGAGAACAGAAATCTCAAACTCACGATTCTCACATATAATATAAAAGAACTCTAGTTCAGAAAAAATTATCAGAGCTTTCTTCAGCCTCTGTGCCTAGCACCTCTGTGCATTGCAATCCTCACCCAGGACACATTAGTAGCTGGAATTAAACTCATTGTATGATTATTTAAAACTAATCAAAAATAAAAACAAAGATTAGTCTCAGTTCTCCACAACTACATAGGATAAATGCCAGTTTTCAGGGTATCCCTTTTAACACGGTCATGTCCTAAGTGTCTCTCACCAATAAACATATAGCTATTTGATCCTCCCAGCAACGTTTTGGTTAGGTATTAATATCATATTTCTTACAGATAAGAAAGCTGAGGACAATAGAGGTTGAGAAATTCTCAGGATCACATATGATGAAGTGACAGAGCCAGATAAAATTCCAAGTGAAGAGTCTCTTGCATGCTTCATAGCATGTCACCAGAGTTAACAGGTGGTGGGCACAAAGGTTTTCAGAATTCCCCTACAACTGTCACTAGTTGTACTTGACTGTGGTCATGGCTGCCTTCTCTTTCTGGATGCCAATAGCCCCCATGCATCCCCCTGGAGACCAGAGATCCCATGGCTAGGGCTCCTTTTCCTTTGGGTACTTAGGAAGAATCACTTCCTGAGGACAGAAATCCTGACTCCCAGCAGCTCCGCCTCAATGTGGCTTTGGCAAGTCACCCCCACCTCTCAGTAACTTGAGTAGTACATAGAGGAGATGACACTTCAGTCCAGTCCCAGGGATCACTGCACAAAGTAGCTAGTCACAGAAACATAGCAACCACTTAAAACATCAAAATTTCCACAAAAGAGAATGCTCTACCTGTTTTCTTAGATTTGTCTTTGAAGTTCGATTTGATTCAGCCCGCAACCATTAAGCATTTAATCTATGATAAGCCCTGAGGACAAAAATGTGGATAAAACACAAATGTGAAGTGGCATTTTAAATAGGAAAATATAAAGCTTATGCATTCAGATGAATAGTATCTTTTAAAATTGACCTCTTAAGAAACTGAAGTTATCCCTCCATTACTGACATTGAATTAACTGTTACCTGAAACTCTTCTTTTTTGAGTATAGGTAAAACATTTAAAAATCAATCTTTTTTTTCCCCTCCCCCATGGTTGATGGGGGGTGGGTGATGGGCGTTGAGGAGGGCACCTGTTGGGATGAGCACTGGGTGTTGTATGGAAGCCAATTTGACAATAAATTTCATATTTAAAAAAATAAAAAATAATAAAAATGAAAAAAATAAAAAAATAAACAAAATAAATCCTTAATCGTGGCAAATCTTTGCTCTTCCAACTAAATGCACTTCTGAGAAACAGTTTGAAGTTACTGGGAGCTGTGTGGAAAATGGGGATTCACCCTGGGAGATATTACTCTATGTTCCAAGCAAGACATACTGTAAAGTTTTCTTGTGGGACCTGAGAACCTTCATGTACATTTCTGATACCACAGAACTGAAGCCCAACCCTCACCTCTTATGGGTCACTGATTTCTCCTCTCTCTGTTGATTGTAGGAAACTATACAACAATGGCTTTACTTCAATCCAAGGACATGCTTTCAATGGCACAAAGCTGGATGCTGTGTAAGTCAAGGGTAATCATGGAAACCACTGTTTTCCTTCAATTCCCACACCCATTCAATGGGGGATCATCCCATGGGTCACAATTCTGTTAGAGATAGGTTCTACCAGAGCATGCCTCAAACCCAGAGTTAGCATGACCAAAACATGGAGATGATGTTAAATAGCTTAGCAAGAGGCAGCTTTAGTATATACTTACAATGACTCCAATTCTAAATCCCGAAGTTTTATCCTTGATAAAATGGAGAACCATGGTCTCATCTTCAGTTTCCTTGAGAGCTTGTTTGGAGGTTCTAGCAGGATTGTGCAGCTACTTGTAAACCCTTGACTGAAGAACAGTGCTTCTCTACAGGGGCAGGTTGTCCTCTTCGACCAAGTGCACAGCTTCAGGAGGGACGCACATGGAGTGGTGAGAGAGGAGGGGGCACACCTGCCTAGCCAGCCAGATCAATGGACTCAACCCTGGTGATCAATGGGGTGACAGATGTCACAGCCAGATCGCCCTCACATCTCAGTTTTCTTGTAGGGGTGTGTGTGTGTGTGTGTGTGTGTGTGTGTGTGTGTAAACTATATGTACATGAAGTAAAAGGTGTCTTTAATTGAGTCCAAAGCTGTTCAGAAAGTAAGGTTTATCTTTTTTGTGTTTTCTAGCACTTTTCCAAAAGGTTTAGTTTATATTTGATTCACTCAAAAGTAGCTGAAAAGACATATCCAACTTTTGCCTGCCCCCAAAATAAATAATGCCTAGAACAGGATGTTGACCAAAAGATAGCCATCGAACTGGGGTTCTGTCTTTGTTGTACTTTTCTGTCAGATCTTTAGGGCCCCCAGTATTGACACCAGGATATATGTTGTATCTAAGAGCTTGTGGACTGGCTCAGCCCTATTAATTTGTGTTTTAACCTAATATCTAATAAATGATAAAATAGCTTTAGTAGAGTCTCCTTCCCACGGTGTCGTGGACGAATTAATTTGTAGGGCCTTCCTACTACCAAACCACTAGATCATACATTTAAAAAGATTATATTTTATGTCATAGCTCCAAGAGAGGGAAAAGAAACCAGGAGCTGAAGGCAAAGTGGTGGGTGCTTACAGAAGGTAGACATTCCTAGGGATGGCTGCCAACATCAGTGGTGCCAAGATACTAGGCTTTAGTGCAGTGAGAAGGCAGGGTAGTGAGGTAAATCAGAGACTTCTAGATTAAGCCAGAGAACCTGGACCAGAGCTGGAGTGGTACCACCCTAGGAGTACCTTCTGATTCCAGCAGAAATAAATGCAAACCTCGACAGAAGGAAAAAACCAGTGCAGGCCCCCTAGATTTTTTAAAGATCAAGATCAATCAGATATGTATGAGCTCACAGTCAAAAATCACATATAGGAGGGAGCGCCTGCGTGGCTCAGTCAAACATTTGACTCTTGAGATCAGCTCGCATCATGATCTCATGGTTGTGAGATCAAGCCCTGTGCAGGGCTCTGTGTGGAAAGCGTGGAGCCTGCTTGGGATTCTCCCTCCGTCTCTCTCTCTCTCTCTCTCTCTCTCTCTCTCTCTCTGCCTTTCCCCTGCTTTCACGACTCTCTCTCTCTCAAAAAATAAATAAATAAACATTTTTTTTTAAATCACACATAGAAGAAAGAAACCCCCCCCATGGTAAGAGTCAGCTGGAACAACAAACAACAGATTTTTGTTTGTTTAATAACATATCGCTGAGTATTTTTTCAACAATTATATTTTCTTCAATTCTAGAACTTCTATCTACTTTTTTAAAAAATTTGCCTGCTTATTTAAAAAATTTTTTTAATGTTTATTTATTTTTGAGAGAGGAGAGAGAGACACAGTGTGAGAGGGGGAGGGTCAGAGAGAGAGAGGGAGACACAGAATCTGAAGCAGGCTCCAGGCTTTGAGCTGTCAGCACAGAGCCCAACATGGGACTTGAAGTCACGGACCGTGAGATCATGACCTGAGCTGAAGACAGACGACCAACTGACTGAGTCACCCAGGTGCCCCTGCCTGCTCATTTTTGACAGTCTTACTGCTTACTCATTTTTGTGATTCCATCTTTTTTTCCCTTTAAACATTTCATATGTAGTTATTTTATATTCAGGGAGTGATTGTCGCAAAACCTGAAGGCCTATGGTTCTAGATCTGTTCTTATACAGTGCTTCTCAAACTTTACTGAACATGTAAACCATCTGGGGGATCTTGTTAAAATGCAGAATCTGATTAAGTAGATCTGGGGTGGCCCCAGGACTCTGCATGTCTAACAAGCTCCCAGGTCATGATGCTGCTGCTGATGCGTGGACCGCACTCAAGCAGGGGAAGGTGGATGACCTACAGAATCATGTGCAGGGGCCCTGGATGCAAACAAGCAAATAACACACATGCAGATTAAGTGGTCTTGTTCTGACTTAGGAGTTAGGTGGTTAATTCTGGTAGGACTCCATCTTTAAAGAATAAATTCTTATAGGTTTTGAAGTCATTAAACCCCAGCATGGCCTTATGAGTTCCATTTGAAGTGGGGGTTCACTCTTTGCCAGGCTTTTGGTTTTCTCATGATCTTTATCAGATAGAGATTAGAGGGGCACCTGGGTGGCTCATTTGGTTAAGCGTCAGACTCTTGATTTCAGCTAAGGTCATGATTTCACAGTTCACGAGATCAAGCCCCACGTTGGGCCCTGTACTGACAGTGTGGAGCCTGCTTGGGATTCTCTCTCTCTCCCTCTCTCTCTCTTCCCACCCCCCCCACTTGTGCCCTCTCTCTCTCTCTCTCTCTCTTTCTCTCTGTCTCTGTTGCAAATAAATAAACTTAAAAAATAGAGATTAGAGCACTTTTCTCTAAACTGTCTCATTAAGGTTTTAGTCATTTTTAAAAATACACAAATATAAAAAAAAAAAATAAATAAATAAATAAATAAATAAATAAAAATAAAAATACACAAATATAAAAGAAGACTGAAAAGACTCAACAGAGTAACATGAAAACTTATACATCAATTTTATTTACAGTATTGGAAAGACCCTACTTCTGTCTTAACTTTACCATACAAATCTTACATAATCCTTCATTTATTTTTCAACGTATTTATTAACACCTACAATGAGCCAGGTACTGTGCTATTCACAGATGATACAAAGATGGAGAAGACAAATGTGCTCCCTGCCTACACTGAGCATGCGTTCTTAGTGGCGTCAACTTGAGGGCAGCAATACTAAGGGTCAAAGTACAGTAGGGAGAAATGAGCCATATCTAAAATATCCATTTCAGATTGAAAATAACTAAACACTGGGGTGCCCAGGTGGCTCAGTCAGTTAAGCGTCCAACGTCAGCTCAGGTCATGATCTCTTTGTGAATTTGAGCCCCACATCGAGCTCACTGCTGTCAGCACAGACCCTGATTTGGATCCTCTGTCCCCTTTCCTCTCTGCCCCTCCCTCCCTCCCTCTCTCTCTCAAAAATAAACATTAAAAAAAAAAAGAAAATAACTCAACACTAAATATTCAATAACATTGGCCTCTTTACTTGGAGGTATAAGCATGATTTTCCCTAGATTTATCAAGTTTTTTTTTAATTATTAGCATTCAACTTCAATATTATGTGAATCTAAGCAAATATTTTCCTCCTTGATTCAACTATTCCTAGAAAGCTGTGGCCTTAAGGGAAATAATTTTCCCAATTCAAATTTTCTGTGAATAAAGCAGAGAATTGGGACTTCTTAAAATAATTAAGACAGTTTGAGATGCCTAGGGTATAAAGATATCAGAAGACTGTCACACCCATGCTAGACAGCAGGTGCATTAAGGTGTTAGCATTAAGGCAACAGAGAGCCACATTAGTAAGGGCAGGGGTGGGGACAGTGAAGAAACGTTCAACCAGGGAGACCAAAGGTGGTCGTAAGGCTCCTGAATTCAGTGTGTCTGGCTGGCTCTTTTCTGAACCAAACCCACTTTTTCAGAATGCTAGATGAGATTTAAAAAAACCCAGAACCCAACCTCAGGTATAGAGTCATTTGTTTGTGAAAATTTTATTTGTCACAAGCAAAAGATTTTAAAGGCCATGATTAGGAGCTGTGCTTTAAATTATCTGTTCCTTTATCCTGCTATATGTAGTCATTGACAGGTATCACTCTCCATCACTCCCATTTTTTTAAAAAAATTTTTTCGTGTTTATTTATATCTAAGAGAGAGACAGAGACAGAGCACAAGCAGGTGAGGGGCAGAGAGAGAGGGAGACACAGAATCCAAAGCAGGCTCTAGGCTCCAAGTTGTCAGCACAGAGCCCAACGCAGGGCTTGAACCCACGAACTGTGAGATCATGACTTGAGCCGAAGTCAGACGCTCAACCAACTGAGCCACTCAGGCACCCCTCAGCTATCATTTTTTAAGCACAGAGATGTGGGGTGTAAAATTCAGCCTTTAGGGCTACACAGCATAGTTCTTAATACTGGCCAAAAACTGAAATCACCTGAAGAGATTTGGAAGCACAGATGCCTAGGTTTTACCACACATTCTGGTGTAATTGGTTTGGGTGTAGCCAGGGCATGGCCATTAAAAAATCTCCCTATGTGAGTCCAGTGTAAAGCAAGAATCAAGAACCGTGGCTGCAGAGTATGTTATTATCAGTCTTTTTGTCCAACAGTCACAGTTGTGTATGAAGAGAATGAAGCCCAAAGTGAACAAACACGTGATTTTTTTTTTTAACATGGCTTTTTAAATTTGGTAAAGCTAGCTGGTGGAGCCAAACCAAAGCCAGCACCTGGATCCCCTTGTTCAAGACTCTTTTTCCTGTGCCCTCCTGGGATTCATATTTGCTGACCTAGCAGCCACGACCAAGGCTTGGACAGGCAATTCCTCTGGCTACTGTGGTTTGTTACTTAGCCCAGGAAAATGGGCTAAGAACACTTCTTAGCTCAGTCTATTACAGGCACAAAATACAGAAGCTAAAATATCTTGCAGCTAAGAAGAGTGCACTTGGGAGAGAAAAGAGGCCACTCAAGACTCAAGAAATAACCTGTAGAAGTTTCAAAAAAGAGTCACCCCAAACAATGGTGTCATTCCTCAGTGAGAACCTGGCTTTACCAATGCAGCAAGGTCACCAATTCAGCGAACTTCCAAATGAGGTCTGAGTGGGAGACACCTTGATGAAAAAAGGCTGGCTGATAAAATGTTATTAAATTCAAAGGACTGGGATTGAAGTTAGGCCATGTATGTTGACCATTTTGCTTCAATACATCTCATGCTTACTCATAAATGGCCTTTTGGTCACATTGGAGAACTCCACAAAGACTTAAAGAGATTTCCAAAATGAATCTTCTGTAATCTGGAGACTGCTGTGCTACGTGACTCTCAGCGTAAGTGTAGCAGCATATTATTTTATAGCTTCGGTCATCAAATCAGCTGCAGAATATCACAGGAATTTAGAGACATTTTCTATTGAAAAGATGGAAACACTAACAAGGGAGCAATAATTTCTATCCCAGATTCTCCCCAGCTCTTGTGTCATTTGCCAAACTACGTTCCTTGAATTTTTTTTCCATGGTAAATTAATGGATGTTACTTTTATTTTATTTTTTTATTGTTTTTATTTTAGAGAGAGAGCACACAACTGGGAGAGAGGGACAGAGGGAGAGAGAGAGAAAATCTTAAGCAGCCTCCATGCTCAGTTTGAAGCCCAATGCAGGGCTCAATCCCACAACCCTGTGATCATGACCTGGGCTGAAATCAAGAGTCAGTCACTCAACCGACTGAGCCACCCAGGCACCCCATGGATGTTATTTTTAAAAAGCTATTCATACCCTTATGAATTTCAACAAAGTGTAATGGCGGACTTCTTGGGTCTTTTACTAGGACAAGCTGAATTATTGGTATCCAAGAGAGGAAGGCAGTATGCAGAGCTTCCCAGGGAGCTCTTGGTTCCAGAAGCCTCTCTCTGGATTGGTGTTCCACAGAACACTTTTGGGGAAATGCTACTCAAGAAGAATCTTTTGATATGTAACTTTGTAGAGTGGCAGATAAATTTAACAAGGTCTATTTTAGAGGCAGTCTATGGAGAATCTAAGAGCCAGTAGAGTTTCAGATCATCTGATGATCTTCTGAAGTTAAACCTATGAAGAGTCTATGTAAGAAGACTCTCTACCTTCTCACCATCTTTCTCCTCTGACCATGTCCTGGGTTCTATAAGAGGCCTGGCTAATGGCAGAGAATTATAAAGTTGGGGGAAATGGATTTCATTTCACGGTTCCCTGAATTATAGTCTTTTGTACTCACTGTAACTATGCCTTTAAACATAGGAAAGAAATCAGTGCACCATTTTCACCATACTTTCTTGACATTTTTATGTGAAATGTTAAAGGTTTTGGGGAGGATTTAACTAATGTGGGAAATATTTAAATGAGAATCGTTTGTTTATTGACTTTTAGAAATCTAGATCAGAGATCAGCAAACATTTTTGGAAAGGGCCAGATGAATATTTCGGGCTTTGTGGGCCATATGATCTCAGTCACAGCTACTCAACTCTGCCATTATAGTGTAACAGCAGCCACATACAGTACATAAAAAAAAAAAAAAAAAAAAAAAAAAAATGAGCCTGTGTTCCAATAAAACTTTATTTACAAAAACAGGTGGCAGGCAAGATTTGACCAGATGGTCGTAGTCTGTGGACCTCTGCTCTAGATGAGGGTACTCAGTGAGGATGACTGTGTGATAAAATATATAGTCTTCCAATTCCTGGTAAAGGTCAAAGGCAAGTATGGGATAAAAAGAAGTATCTGGACAAAAATATTTTAGGATTTGAAAGTTCAGATCCAATCATAATAGAAAACAAAGATCTTTTTTTCCAATTAGTATTTTGAATCCAAATTTGAAATTCCGTTATAAAACAATGTTCTATCTATTCATCATTCTACCCTCAGTTTCTGATTCCTGGCTCATGGAAACTTATTTTTTTTTTTTCAGAGTTAAGCACTTCAGTGAAAGGTATCATATAAATACAAGGTAAAATCAAGATGATGATGGGGCTAAGGCGGTTTAAAAACTACAGGAAGATAAGAGTTGAGCTGCAGATGGAGAAAATAGAGGTCAAGTTTCCATAGTAATAATGAAATAGTATTCACTTTGTGATTTTAACATAGGGCTGTTGCTTCTGGTCTCAATGCTGTGATTTTAAACTAATGTGAACACATCAATATCCTACTATTATTCTGTTTGTGTACAAACATTACACTTAGCATGGTAGCAAATTGCTAAATTCTCCAGAAGTATGTTTGTGTATCTTTAGGTTCTAATTTAAACAATGTGTCATCATCTGAAAGAACAATGATTCCCCATCATCTGCCTCGTGTCAATTTACTGAAATTAGCAGATTTAACTTCATTTAGACCTTTTTTTGGTGGAACCAAAGAATGCAATTGCAGCCAAGTTGGACAAATTTCACATTAAGAACAAGCACAGATGCTTCAGCTGTAGTTGGGTAAAAGTTCGTGAAAATCATGGCAGATGTGTAAAAGCACTTGGTCCTGTGATTTCATATGGAACCAAGCACACTGTCATCACTCAGATGTGAAATTAATGATAATACAAGCATCCCTTGCTCAGCAGAAGTTGAACTGCTCCCAGTTGTAAATTAAGCCACACATTCATTCTTTGGAACCTCTTTTCCATCCTCTCTTTCACACAATCTGGCATAGGGATATGTTACTTAATGTCTGATTCTCGGTGTTGTATTTTCTATTGTCAAACTCAAGTAACTAGCTACTATCTGACAGTAAACATTTGGGCAAGAAAAAAAATACCATGTTGATCTGCTAAGAACATACTGAACAGCTAGTCATTATGAACAGAGAAGTCAACACAATTCATGTGCTAATGAGCCTCACACATTAGTTGATTAGACACAAAACACCACAGTTTGGAGCACTGGGACAAGATGACAATAGAGAAGATTATGGGATTAAGCAAGCTATTATTTTCCATGGAGTATTTGAATGGCTTGTAAGATATGCTCTAAGGCTGGCTTTTACCTCTGTCTATTGAAACCTTGAGCATTTTCTCACCTGTTACTGTTTATAGACAGATCTGATTTCTGCTACCAAAAGGATTTCCATGGAGCAATGAGGGCTGGGCAGGGGTTCCCTTTAATTTTTCCAAATAACCAACTCATAGATGGGGAAACATGTTTCCTTACAGAAGTATTCCCATGAGTCTCACAACATAAACAGGTGCCAGCCCAAATTTCCCCTAAAGGAACTATGGAAATGCAGGCTGAAATTCCATCTTGGAGCTGAAATATATCCAAAAGTTCCCAGAGAGCAAAGCTCCACAGCAACCACAACTTTCCTTGACACAGTGTCAACCTCCTCCCTCTGACATAGGTCACTTCCTCACCTAAACATAATATATAGGGCACCTCTAGCTAGGAGTTACCCAGCAACTGGACATTCATTTATTCATCCATCAAGTTTTTACTGAATGGCTGTTACGTGCCAAGGGTAAGTCCAATGAACAAGGATGTGAGCTATAATATTGTATCTTCCATGCTAAGTTCATCAATTGGATATTCTTCCCCAACTCATTCCTGACCATCCTCATTTTTCTGACTACATTGTTGTTCCTTAACTGTGAGATACACATCATAAGCAGTGTAAAGCATTGAACACACCCGTAGCAGTGTCTGTATCATTTCTAAAGGAAATGTTAGTTCTTTTCCCATAAGCCCTTCACAGTATTTGTATTTAGAAATTTTGGATTTCAAGAAGTCTTTCCTTTCAGCTCTGACTCAAAGACTTTATACTGTCTATTAAGCTCATTTATGTCAACCATATCCTTGCAAAAGGATATCCTTGCAAAAATGATCACATACCCCATCCCTGTAAAGGAATCATTGTCTGGAATAGCTTACTCATGTAGCCTACCAAGGTTTGTGATTGATTTATCCAAGCTTGTTTATAGAATGTGGATTCTAGGAGAATCAGCCTAAATCATGGTGAAGGCATCAGTCTAACCAGACTGACATTCTCAGGTAACATTATGTGATAAATGAGGATAAAAACAAAACAAAACAAACAAACAAACAAAAAAAAAAACCACTTTCCTCTTGGATATTAAGGGTTTTAAAAATCTATGTCCCCATCCCATCCTCTTAGCTTCAAATGGAAAGTGGGATCAGCAATCTGAACCCAAGGTAAAAAGCTTCATGGAATTATCACAATCTGTGATAATAAGGAAGCCCCTCGAAACACCTACACATGGACTAATATTTTCATTTTTTAAATCTTTATTTTTGAGGGAGAGACAGAGTGTGAATAGGGGAGGAGCAGAGAGAGAGAGAGAGATACAGAATCTGAAGCAGGCTCCATGTTCTGAGCTGTCAGCACAGAACCCGACAGGGGGCTCAAACCCATGAACAGTGAGATTGTGACCTGAGCTGGTCAGACGCTTACCGGCTAAGCCACCCAGGCGCCCCTAATAGTTTCATTTTTGAGCAAGCACCTAATTAACTCTCAGAGATAAAGTGCCCAACAGCCCTGCTGGTTTTAGAGAACACAGCCTCCCCCAAGACTCAGTTCATCTCTGTTCAAGCTGGCTGCACCCTCTCTCCATCCTTTCTCCCCTCCTGGACTCTGGCTGGCTTTCCCAGTTTGAAATCTTCTGCGGCGTTTCTGGTAAACTGCAATGCTTATCAACCAGTCTCCTTATCCTTGGGGGCGTATTGAATATCAGATGAAAACACTACAGAATTGGACAAGCAATTATTTAGTTTTACAATAATTTCTAATGATTAGAGCAAGCCGATTTTCACTTGTAGCAGTCTGCAATGAAGAGGAAAAACTGAGATGAGCTCACCGATCCTCACATGAGTCTGGGAACGGAATGTGATCTGCAAGTTGCAGGGTCCAAAGAATACAAAAAGAGATGCCAGCCAGTGCAGCACTCCGCTTAGTTGTCTTTTTACAAAATCATGCTGTTCAGGGTCTTCTCTCTGATTGTTTCTCCAAGATGGTTCTTGCCTGCTCTAGCTATCACTGATCAAAGGAATTTCATGAACACGGAGGGTTGAGGGACAGTCATACAGTGACCACATGAAGCCTGTTATTGACAGCCTTACATGACAGCCATTTAACTAGAAGGCACACGTGACTGCTGCCACATCTTAATCGGGTCTTTGTGTGTGTGTGTGTGTGTGTGTGTGTGTGTGTGTATGAGATTAATTGAACCCCTCCATTTCAGACTTAACAATGTCCTAGAAGCTTAGGATTTTCTCAGTCACTGCCTGAAAAGCCATGTCCTGCCCATACCCTGTGGCATTTGTAAACCAGCTGTCTGTCACTGCCATCAAGAAAATCACATGGCCACCACACCATATGCTGAGTCTTCTTTCATTCTGGATTATTTTTTCCTTAAAGCAATCTCATGTGTCACTAAAAGTTGAACTTCACCCACCTCACAGCTTTTGAAGAGAGCTACATTGATTTTTTTTAATTTTTTAATGTTTATTATTTTGAGAGAGAGAAAGAGAGACAGAGTCTGAGTTGGGGAGGGGCAGAGAGAGAGGGAGACACAGAATCAGAAGCAGGCTCCAGGCTCCAGCTGGTCAGCACAGAGCCTGACAAGGGGCTCAAATCCATGAATTGTGAGATCGCGACCTGAGCCAAAGTTGGATGCTTAACCAACTGAGCCACACAGGCACCCCTGATTTTGTTTTTATTCACTCATTTACACATTCATTGTCTGTAATCTTATCTATATAACCTGCCCCACCCCCAACAAACATGATTGTCAGAGATAATACGTGCCACCTAATTAAATTTTAATTTCAGATAAACTACAACTTTTTAGTATAGGAATGTTTCAAAAGTTACATGGGGAATACTTATGCTAAAAGTTATTCATTGTTTATCTGGGCATCTTGTATTTTTACTTGCTAAACCAGGCAACCCTGCCCCAAAGAAATTCACCACCTTCGCCATGGTCATTCCCTTCCTGATTTAAAATATTTTTAATGTTTATTTTTTGAGAGAGACACAGAAAGAGAGAAACGGTGTGCAAGCAGGGGAGGGGCAGAGAGAGAGGGAGACACAGAATCCAAAGCAGGCTCCAGGCGCTGAGCTGTCAGCACAGAGCCTGACACAGGGCTGGAACTCATGAACTGTGATATCACGACCTGAGCCAAAGTCAGATGCTCAACCGACTGAGCTACCCAGGGACCCCTCCCTCCTGATTTAAGCCCAGGCTTCAGAAGCAAATGGGAATATTGACCAATATTGAGAAAATTTAAATCAGTTGGTACTGAAGTGGATTGAAAACTACAGTCACCACTGATCAGGTACAGGCATACCTCATTTTACCACGCTTCCCTTTATTGTGAGTCACAGATATTGCATTTTACAAATTGAAGGTTTGAATCAACCCTGCATCAAGCAAACTCTACTGGTGCCATTTTTCAACAGCATTTGCTCATTTTGTGTCTGTCACATTTTGGTAATTATCACAATATTTCAAACTTGTTTATTATTATTATATTTAAATTGCTGCAATCTCATGATAAACTTTGAATGGATGAGGAGTTGCTCCTTATGGATGAAGAAAGAAAGTGGTTTCTTGAGTTGGAATCCACACCTGGAGAAGATGCTGTGAAGATTGTTCAAATGATAACTCAAGGATTTAGATTATGACATAAATTTAGTTGAGGCAGGGTTTGAGAAGATTGACCCCAACTTTGAAAGACGTTCTGTGGGTAAAATGCTATCACACAGCATCACATGCTACAGAGAAATAATTCTTGAAGAGAAGAGTCAATCAATGCAGCAAACTTCACTGTTGTCCTAAGAAATTGCCACATTCACTCTGACCTTCAGCAGCCACCACCCCGATCAGTCAGCAGCCATCATCATCAAGGCAAGTCCCTCCACCAACAAAGAGATTATGACTTGCTTAAGTTCAGGTGACCGTTAGCATTTTTTAGCAACAAAGTGTTCAATTAAGATATGTACATTGGGTTTTTAGACATGATGCTATTGTACAATTAAAAGTCTGCAATATGGTCTAAACACAACTTTTATATGCAATGGGAAACCAAAAAATTCACTTGACTCACTTTATTGTGGTGGTCTGGAACCAAATCTGCAGCATCTCTGAGGTATGCCTGTAAATAGGGAATGAGGCAATTTTTATAAAATCTAGATATGCAAACTGGATCCTGAACATGCTCACTTTCAAAGACTTCTGCCGTAATTAATATGTATAAACCTTGCACCACTAAAACCTAGAATGTTTTGAGTGTTTAAGCCAGAAGAAGGTAAGGTGTTTTCCAAATTCTTAGAAACCAGTTAATAGCTAGGGAAACCATGCTCACATTTTATTTTGGAATTTGCGTCAATTCGTTTAACCTCACCTAATTCATTCTCTCTCTCTAGTTACCTGAACAAGAATAAGTACTTGACAGCTATTGACCAAGATGCATTTGGAGGAGTATACAGTGGACCAACCTTGCTGTGAGTAAGACATACAGAAGAATATGTCGGTCTTTATTTTATTTTATTTGGAATAAAGGACAGTCACCAAGAGAAGCGGCTGATGTTTACGGTAGGCCATGTTGTCTTGGCTAAAGACATCCGCAGTAGTCTTCCACCCAGCTGTATAGGCTACTGCTTGGAAGAAAGCTCTTGTTCTTTGACACTCAGGCCACTCCACCGTACTATCCGGATGCCTCCTTAGGAAGCCGCCTTGGTTGGACATTCATGGAGGCCCCCAGTGCAAAAAAAAAACAGGCATCTTTGAGCAGGTGCTGTTTGCAAAATTCTGAGACACAAGGTCTACAAACAGGTGTCAGGCACTCTGTGCAGAGAAAAATGTGTGTAAATGTGCATTGCACAATGCTTGGCATGAAGAAGGAAGAGTATAAATTGTCTGACTCCTATCTAGTAAAATTTACAATCACTGGAAAAGATGAGACATAATTATTTTTAAAAACAGCAGTTTAGAATCTCACCATTGAACATCTGGTCCAGTCCTTGCCAAAGCAGAACACAGCACCCCAGAAGAAGACACAAGGTAATCCATTAGAGGCAAGGATAAATATTAGAGGTTCTATTTATATTTAAGATTTTAAAAATAAGGGGGCGCCTGGGTGGGTCAGTTCATTAAGGATCTGACTTTGGCTCAGGTCATGATCTCACAGTTCATGGGTTCAAGCCCCACGTGAGGCTCTGCGCTGACAGCTCAGAGCCTGGAGCCTGCTTCAAATTGTGGGTCTCCTTCTCTCTCTGCCCCTCCCCGCTAACACTCTGTCTCTCTCTTTCTCTCTCAAAAATAAACATTAAGAAATGTTTTTAAATAAGGACAAATTAAGTTTTGGTACTATATACACAGATGACTGCAGCCCCTCAGGTGTCAGGTAGGGAATGGACGCATTCCCAGGGAACAGTGGGTGATCCACAGTCTTGAGTACTTAACATCGTCACTCTTTCACTTCTAACAATTGTACTTCCTTTTTAGATTGAATGCACCTAGTTAAGTGAATTTATGACCTTATTTTTTTCCTTTTTTAAACTAATGTTTTATTTTTATTTTTGAGAGAGAGAGAGAGAGAGAAAGAGCACGTGAGCAATGGAGGGGCAGGGAGAAGGGGACAGAAGATCTGAAGTGAGCTCTGCGCTGACAACAGAGAGCCCAACTGGGGGCTCAAACTCATGAGTGTGAGGCCATGACCTGAGCTGAAGTTGGACGCTCAATGGGCTGAGCCACCCAGGTGCCCATATGGCCTTATTTTCTTAACACATAGGTGCCATATGAGAGGGCAGAGTGACCCTAAAAATCTACTATACCACATGGGGATTCATTGTTAACTGATGGCAAAGTACTTAAAAGCATTATACATTTTTCTTTCTACAAAAAGTCAAGTGAAAAAAAAATGTGCTGGCCTTTTATGTGATTTTTTTTTAACCTGGAAGATACTTTTAAAAGATGACTTTATAGGGACTCCAGGGTGGCTCAGTCCGTTGAGCCACCTCTTGATTTTGGCTCAAATCATGATTTCACAGTTTGTGGGATCGAGCCCTCTGTCGGGCTCTGATCTGACAGTGAGGAGCCTGCTTTGGATTCTCTCCTTCCGTCTCTCTCTCTGCCCTTCCCCCACTTGTTCTCTCTCCCTCTCCCTCTCTCTCTCAAAATAAAAAAATAAACATTTAAAAAAAGACAACTTTATAACTGCTCCTTCAAGGGGCACCTAGGTGGCTTAGTTGGTTAAGCATCCAACTTCGGCTCAGGTCATGATCTCACAGTTCATGGGTTTGAGCCCCGAGTCGGGCTCTGTGCTGACAGCTTAGAGCCTGGAGCCTGCTTCAGATTTCTGTGTCTCCCTCTTTCTCTGTCCCTCGCCTGTTCATGCTTGTCTCTCTCTTACTCTCAAAAAATAAAAACGTTTTTAAAAAAATTTTAAAGAATTATAACTGCTCCTTCAAGATAAAGTGATATTTCACTAATGAATGTTGTTTCTCTGAAGAAATTTGTGCTTTGGAAATGGCCTTTAGAAACAGGTATTTAAAAACATTTCCAAGTTATGTACTCTTCCTGATGAGAATGGTGAATATCACTTATGAAAATTATGTTTGTTAAAACCAGAAATTGAATTTTATCCTTTTTAAAAATATTTCAAATCAATAATTACAATGGTCTTAAAATCCACGTGTATAAAATATGAAAATGAAACATGCATAGGTTAGTGTGCAAAAACAACTGATGGACATCTGAGAATATGAATTTCAATAAAAAACATGTATTTAGTTCCTGAATTGGATTGAGAGTTGAGAATCTTAACTTAGTGAGTACAGCCATGCCTGCCTTAGTCCATGGGGAACTATCTATCTTTGTGAGGTGACTTTTTCACTGACAGCCACTTAAACCTAGACTGAAACAGAAGCAGACCTCTGAATAGCTATATCAGAAAGGGTTAAACAGCAATTTTCAAAATTAGTGAAGTATGTTTAATTACAGTGCTTTCACTTTAGTGAAATTTTTTTAAAAGATTACTCATTTATTTTCTTCTTATCCTTTTAAAATGTATGTTTAGGGGCGCCTCGGTGGCTCAGTCGGTTAAGCGGCCGACTTCGGCTCAGGTCATGATCTCGCGGTCCGTGAGTTCGAGCCCCACGTCGGGCTCTGTGCTGACAGCTCAGAGCCTGGAGCCTGTTTCAGATTCTGTGTCTCCCTCTCTCTGACCCTCCCCTGTTCATGCTCTGTCTCTCTCTGTCTCAAAAATAAGTTAAAAAAAAACGTTAAAAAAAAATTTAAAAGGTACACTTTAAAAAAAAATAATAAAAATAAAATAAAATAAAATGTATGTTTAGTGTGTTTTATAGTGTATATAACATGGTATTACAGTAATATGTGCATGGAGATCATAAATGTACACAGGGTAAAGGCACATACTCAAACAGTTTTTGCATGTGAATATGTGACCTTGGAAGAATTTAAAGACCAATGATGTAGACTACGACCACTCAAATCGGGGCCACTACAAGGTGAATGGCTAGACCCAGAATGTACATCAAAATACAGCTTCCTTAATGGAGAAAATCTTCCCATAAAAGCAAAGTTGCCCCAACTGAACAGTGTGCTTCATGAAGTCATTGGCTTGCCTTACAGTACAAGCTTCTTACATTTGTCAAGGACTCAGTTGGCCAGTGGGCACCAAGCTTTGAGTAGCACTAGTCTAGATGACAAGAGCCTCCAAATCTCCCTTTGCCTTCTATCTCGGTCCCTCTCAATTCCGTCTTCCCCAAACCTGTGCGTGTTAAAATGCAAATCGGATCTTAACACCAATTCTGGTCTCCTGTACCCCTCAGGATAAAGACCTTGGTGTGGCACGCAAGGCTCCATTATAATCTTCAGCTTTGTCTCTCACACCACTATACACCCCTGACCAATGATCTGTCTGTATTAGCTCTCCTAATACTCCAACCTACTTACATGGCTATGTTAAACTCTTTCTTCGTTCTGCTTGGAAAACCCTACCACAACCTCATCTGTCTGATTAGCACCTACTACCATTTTATCTTTCAACCAAAAACCTCCTCCTCACTGAAGTCGTTCTTGACCCTTATTCTCCTTAGGGAAAGATAACCATTTCTTCTTCTGTACTCTAGCCCCTCTATGTATGCATCTCAAAGCACCAGTAATATGTTTCTGTCTATCTCTCCAAGAGCTCCTAGAGGGCAGGGTTATGCCTGTCTTGTTTCTACAGTTCTACTTCGTTTTACAATGCCTAAAACATAGTACTAGCTTAAAAAATGTTAGCAAAATTAATACGGTATACAATAAATACTTGAATCACACTTCTGTAAATGCTGTAGCCTTTAAATAGCAGTCACATTTTAAAGATATTTCAGTACTTTGTCCTTAAGGGAGAATGTCCATTTATACTTCTTTCTAAGTGGTAAATTAATGTATCTATTTGTTTCTGTTGCTTAAAAGTTGTTTTGATAGTATTGGCAAGATTTTCTTTTTTCAAGACTCTCTGGCCAAGTTAAGAGCGGCTGTGCAACTACTTGACAATGCAATTCCTGCTTCTGGACACAGGCCAGGTTGTGAAAAGTGAGCTAGATTAGGAGCGAGGCCTGGACTTGACTCCTGCTTTCATCACTAATTGTGAGACCCATGTCTCAGTGATCTTATTTGTCAAAGCAGAGTTACTAAAAGTAGTGAAGCTTAAGTAAGAAAATAAACTAAAAGCACTTTGTATATGCTTCACGAATGTTAAGCATTGTGATTACCTTCGCTTCTTCCTGCCTCTTGATACTTCATTATTCTTACCTTTCTAAGCCTTTCTGCTCACTCCTTCCTAATTTTTCTCACTAGAGATCACTGCCCCCAGTATTTCAGTCCCGAGCTCTGGCTCTTTCTCCTCTCTGTCTCTCCTTTGGTTAAATCACTTGTTCTCAAATATTATGACAATATGAGAGAAATTTTCTAATTTCAGGTTTTTCAGAACTTAGCTCTGATTTAGTTATCTCACTTGCCTGAAATTTCTACTCCTTCCCTGTCATTCTGACCCATTTGCATCAGTTTGATTAAATTCTTCCTAATCAACCTCTGAAAATGTACAGTAAACATTTATTGATCATAGGCTAAGCTCAGGACTCTTCGTTAGGAGCTTTTGATGGGGAGGGGGGTTCCTATTTTGACAGGTGGTCAGGGAAAGCCTCTTTGAGAAGGTAACAATTGGGGAAAAATATGACAGTCATAAAGGAACAAGGCATGTGACTACCAGAAAGAAAAGCATTCTAGACAAAGTGCAAAGACCCCCGGGTAAGAACATTCCTGGCATGTTTGAGGAATAGCAAAGAGGCTGTTGTAGCTCAAGAAGAGTAAACTAAATAGGAAAAAGATAGAAGTTGTGGTCAAAAAGATAATGGGGTGGGGAGAGCAACTTGTGGATGGCCTTAAATGTCACTTTAAGGTCTTTTATTTGCTCCTAGATATAGAGGAAGCCATTGGACTCTTTTGCCATGATCTGACCTTTGTTTTAGTAGGGTCACATTGGCTGTTGTGTTGAGAGTAGGATGCCAAGTCTGGGAGCTGGGACACCATTTAGGAATGTATAAAAATAATGTAGGCATGAGGTGATAGCAGCTTGTAACAAGGTAGTAGCAGTGAAGGCAATAAGAAACGGTCAGTTCAGACTATATTTTAAAGGTAAAGCCAATATGATGTGCTGATGGAATGTACATAGGGAATGAGAAAAAGAGAAGAATCAAAGACAACTGCAAGGGTTTTGGCGTGAGCAGCCAGACGAATGGGATCACTACTTCCTGAGAAAAGGAAGACTGTGGGAGGAGTTGGTATAGTGGTGAAGAACAGTCTGAGGTATGTGTGACACATCCAAGCAGACTGTGATAGCTACAGATGGGAAAGTAACACGAGAGATCAGGGCTAGAGATGTATTTGAGATGCTTTGGAATGTAGGTGGTAATGGGAGATGTGATTATGGAGGAAATCTCAATAAATGGCTAGAATGGAGACTTCTGATAACCCTCCCCACCAAGAGAGCTCCAAGAGAAAGTTCTGGAAACAAAATAGATTGATACATTATCTGACAGGATTGGCTGTATGAACAACTATTTTGATAGATGTTTTAGAGAACTTTAGAGCATGTGCAAGACTTAGCAAGAAGTCCATCCAAACAAGGTACATAAATAAGAGAGATGTTTCATAAAGATGTTTCGTAAGGAAATAAAGCTACACAAGAAAGGAAATGAAATCAAAATATGCAGAGTTGTAATAACCAAAATACTAAATATAAGATTAACCAAATATGTCCTAAAACTGTTTCAGGAGATTAGAGGGGGTGTCAGGAGAATTTGTGTGTAGGGTGATAGAAGAGAGCCAAATCCTCATCTTCCCTAGCAGGAAGTCAGTGGGTGAATCAAAAGCCAATAAATCAAAATATATTTACAATTATGGGAAAAAACACCAGTTAAAAGTTAAAAGTAGTTGTTTTCAGGGCATCAGAAAGCGGACTGCAGGGAGGAATTGCACCAGAGCCTGTATAACTAAGCTTCCAGTGTAGTTTGCTTTTTAAAAATAGGTCCACACATTATTTTAATGAAAATTAGGATTTACTTTAAAAAGAAAACCACAAAGCACAGGAAAAGAGGACAATGGATATGGCAGCATTTGAAATGCCAGTAGCAGGAAAGTAAGAAATGAACAAAGAGTTCAATCTCACCCTTCAAATTTCAGGCAGTTGTCTTAAAGAGCATCTAGTAACTACTCATGAATGGCTTTGTAACATCACCATGTACCTCTTGTCTTGAACATTTGTCAAAATCTTTATCACTGTATTTCCCACAGATCTTCTCCCTATTAACCAGATTTTAAGATCCTAAGGAAATCGACAATGTCTTACACTTTCTGTAATTTCCCTGCTTCAAAAGACAAGACAGCAAGTATTCAATAAATATTTGATAAGTTGTAACTGAATACCAAATAGCCATGATTTGGGTGTGAGTTGGTGTTAAAGCCAACTTGGAAAACCTTAACCTCCAACTAAAGAGAAGAAAAATGGCTGGTATATATTTCTGCTTCATAAAGATATTTGAGAAAGAACACAGTCATTTCTAACAGTCAACAAAAACAGTAAATTTTGCCCACTTAGTTTACCATCTTTTCTCAAGGTCATTTCTCAAAAAAGAATCTAATTCAAAACAGGTGCAACATCTAAAGTATGGCCTGTTCTCCACCCTTTCCTATTTTTTAAAGCCTTTTAATATAGTTTGGGAGTTCAATAACATTTATTACTTATTGTTTTTCTAATCAAGACATGCAATCTCATTTTCTATTTTTATGCTTTTCATTTTTGATTATCTTGTTTTCTTTTAATCTTATTTTGAAAGAGAAGCTCTCGGTGTTTATAATCCCAAAGGAAAGAATGCACTGAAATGCAATGCCTTCCATAATAACCAGAGTTCTCTAAGGTCTAAATTATGTAACTTATGTTAATAAGCATTTAACCTACCACTGAAAATGATTATAATAGTCCCAGTTACTATTATAAGTATCTCCCAAGAAGAGAACAGCTCTGTAACAATATCCTTGAGTCTGTGTAACATGCCTCAACAAAAATAAACTTTTGTTGCTATTAGCTGATCAAATGAATTATTTAAAAATCTAAAGATCAAGGCACTGCCATCTGGGTTTACAGAAGAATAAGCACCTTATGTTCTTATCTTTTACTCAATGATCTTCACAAAATCATACTATTAGATGGCTGAAAAATTGTGGCACAGTTCTTTTGGGCATATCTGAGGTCCACTGGTGTGTTCAATGCATAATTTTCTAGGTATGAGCCTGGACAAATTTATTTTTTTATTGAGATATAATTTCCATACAATAACATGCAGTTTTCAAGTATACAATTTGATAAGTTTGGGCAAAATTATGTTATCCTATCTTAGTCAAGGCTTCAAACATTTTCATCAACCAGAAAATTCCCTCATGCTCCACCTTCCGTATACAACCACATATCTATGTATTTTTCTAATGTAAAAGTCTAGGAGTAAAATTGTTAGGTCACAGGACAGATGTACATTTAACTTCATAGGAAATAATGCCTCCCAAAAATCCCATTTTCTACTCAAACCAGAGAGGTATGAAAGTTTGATATTTGTTTACCCATTATATTGTCAGTCTTTTTGATTTAGCCATTCTAGTTGCTATAAAGTCATTTCTCATTATGGTTTACTCTGTTTTCCCTGATTATTAATGATGTTGAGTACCTTTTCATGTACCTCATAACCATTTGTATATTTTCTTTTGTCAGGTGTCTGTTCAAATATCTTACCTTATTTGATTAGATTGTTTGTCTTTTTGTTGTTGAGTTGCAATCCTGAGTACATTTTAGTCCTAAATGAAATCAGCTTTAGTCCTGACCCCCAGGCCATCACCATCCATAGTTGAACCTCTCCTTTTCTCTTTCCTTTCTAAGGAGAAATAGCTAATCTGAAGCAAACTTGTAGGAGTGCCTGGGTGACTCAGTTGGTTAAGCGTCCAACTTTGGCTTAGGTCATGATCTCCCGGTTCATGGGTTCAAGCCCTGCGTCAGCACAGCCCTCTGTGCTGACACATCAGTGCCTGAAGCCTGTTGCGGATTCTGTGTCTCCCTCTCTCTGTGCCCCTCCCCTGCTCATGCTCTGTCTCTCAAAAATAAATACACATTAAAAAAAATTTTTTTAAGAAAATGAAGCAAACTTCTGCAAGGTGTTCATTTACTCACTTATTCTACATTTTACTGAGCACCTACTGAACTCCATGAATGTTATAAGGATAAGACATAACTTCTGCTTTTAAAGAGGTTACAGCCAAATTTAGGAGAAATGTGAGTAAATAACTGTAAGTTTGATGTCAAAAGAGCCATGACAGATATTTAGAGAATCAAGATACCATTTCTAGGTAGGGTGACCAGCAAAGGCCTCATTAAAGAAGATGGTATTTGATGGGCTTCAGATAAGGGGTAGAATTGCAACAGACAGAGATGGAGAAAGAACAAAGGCAATTCTACTGAAAAACATAGGATGTGTTCAAAGAATAGTAACAATAACAGCAACAAAACATAATTTGGGGCAAAGGATGGTGTTGGAAAAGTGTATTGTGTTGAAATCATATTGTGAGGAACATGACCTGACTCAGCAGGTCAAGGATGGCCCACTGAAGAATTACTATGGAAATGTTAGTAATAGTTATATAACCCATTACAGTTTGTGGCCCTTTTCAACTCACCCCCATGCCTTCTTCCTTTCACCTTCACCCACCCTTGGCCCTGACACTATTAGTCTTGGATACCTCTGTCCCAACAACTGTGCTGTGACTGCTCATCTATATCTCCTGGCTATTTGGCAGGCACTGGACCTCCAAAGAGAGGGACAAGATCAAATCCAAAGACCTAATCAGCCTGGCACTCCTTGTCTTCCTTTCTGTGTTTGTCAAACAGAGCCTTTGGGGCAGCTCTCTTGGACAGGAAGGGAACCTCCTAGGGGTGGAAAACCAGAGGAGGTTTGTCTGCTAGGCTGCTCTGCTCACTGGAGTGATAAATGAGTTGCAAAGGTAAACATACTCTTACAGTTTCTGGCTCGGGCATCAAGCCATCAAGCCAGCAGACCTTTGCCAAGGGATCCAAGTTGTTGGGGAAGCAACCGAAGTGGGTCATCCCTCCTAAGACACACACCTGTGTCTCCAGAGGCAAGGAGATGGCTTGTGACCATTTTGTTCAGTCCTTGAGAGCTACAAGGAAGGTCACAGAAGAATTTGAAGAGAAAGAGTAGATAGAAACCTTTCCATAATTGTGTGCATGCTGGCTTCTTGAAGTAGGATGGCCTACTTCAGTCCTAGGAATCTTCAGACGGGAAGACTCGTGTCAACAATTCACGAGAGTTGGATAACAAAAAAATCCAAATTTATTGATCAGTAGCATCTCTTACTACCATAGCCACTGATATGAGAAAACAGAGCTAATACTTTAAGTCACAGCAATCTATCATGGTAGGGTTACTTTTTATAACTAATGAGAAAACATTGCAGAGAATTCCTAAACTAGAGGGCTGACTCTTGGTGGGAGAGAGGTGATGGAGTTATTACAAAGGTCCTCAAAATCATATGAACCTTTGCATTTCTTCAACTGACTAAAATTTCAACTACTATCATCCTCAAAAGTTTTTTACTTTAACTGAAAGAGAAGTTCTCCAAAGCACCAGGAGCCAGTGTCCTGGAGCAATGGCCTCAAATGATCATGCGTTTTCCACCAGGGGATTCAGTCTGAATAAATGTTCTCATATCTATGCCAATATGGACAGTAAACTGGGATGACCTTTCACCTATAAAAATGAATAATTCACAACCCCATTAACTGTTTCTTGTAACATGGTTTTGCTAAAATTAGTTCTTTAAGTAAGGGCTTTTTACTTTGATCAAAACTGATAGAACATAAAAGAATATTTGCTGAGTCTGAATTCTAGGAAAACAATGCTTGCAAAATGTTCTAAAACATATAAATTCCGAACAATTTTATTAACTAATCACTGCTCTTTAGTCAGGAGTCCTCAAAAGTAACGAATCTTAGAACAGAAAGTCAGAGCACATCTTCTTTGCAATTTTAAGTATAAACAATCTACCTTTAAGTAAGCGCCTACTAGGCTGTCTGCTAAATATTCTGTATAAATTATTTTATTTCATCCTATCGATCCCAGAGGATTCTGACCCCTCCAACACTACTCCTCTCAGAGTTTTTGGTGATTTCACCCACATAAAGTCTCAATTAGTCACGGGGTGAAAAAAAGATTGCATAGAGCCAAATAGACGAGGCAAAAATCATTATTTTATAGCACGTTTTACTCATGATTTTACAATTAACTAGAAGATGCTGACAACAGACTTACTGATAGGAGGGATAAATTAACCTAGGATTAAAATTTTCAACAAATAACCCACAAACATAAACACATGAAACAGTTTTTGGTGTGCACAATTAGGCACTCAGTTCTTCCCAAGTAAGTATAGATGAATGCTAAATTCTTTGACTCTTCTGAGATTTTTACTCTTGCGACAGGAAATAAGGGTTATCATTCTGACACACTATTTCTGCCAAGTCACTGAAATCCACTTTGTTCATTATGTTCTGTTTCTGAGTCTAAAGGAAATAAACACCTTAAAAGAAAGTGGACTTTTCACATCTCACCAGTAGCATTGAGGTCCTTTAGCCACTGTGGTGATGGTCATTTCGTATGTGTTTTGGGGAGGAGAGGGAGAGGATTCAACACTAAGGACAAGGATAGGTTTTTATTTCAGTATCTGAATATTGGCAATAAATTGCCATCATTTCCTCTTGTCATTGTGTGGTGGAGAGCTGACCATACTGACTTATAGTATATGGGTAGTTTGTCTTTGAAGGATCCATTATGCTTATATGGTAAGTTCCATGGGATTTCATAGGTCACAGAAGCAAAAGGCTTAAAAGAAATATAATTATACAAACTTGAGAGATAGAGGAAAGGTTAACAGTGATTTCTGAGTTACAAAGCAATTATATTTTTGAGCTTCAGCTGTGTTCTCTGTTCTTTACAGATAGTATATCACCTTTACCCTTTTTAACTATTCAGTGGCAGGTGTTATTATCCCTATTTAACAAAGAGAAACTGAGGTGCAGAGATATTAGGTAAGTCCCCAAGGTCATCTGGCCATAAGCGATGGTGCTAGAATGCAAACCAGCACTAACTAACCCAGAAACACCGTCTCTTCCTAGGGGCACAAAGGGCCACAAAGTGAGCTCCTTTTACATATGATTGTTCTTGCACCTGTTGTAATTCTCCAACTTTCCTAGATCATTTTCTTCAATTTCTGCTTCAAATGCTCCAGTCCTTACAAATAGCAAAGGCTTTGCTGAAACAGCTGCCTATCCATGATCTGTTCTTTGATTCCACCTCCTACTTCTTTCCTACTCAACACTCCACACCAGCCACACTGAACACATCCCCCTCCAACATGTTGCCACCTAGGGGTTGTGCACTAACTGTCTTCTCTACACAGATGGCTTTTCCCCCAGGTATCCGTGGGACTTGCTCCTTCACCTCCTTCAATTTTTGCTTAAATGTAATCTTCTCATCAAGGTCTTCCCTGAACACCCTATTTAAATTTGCAAGCTGCACACATTGCACTTCCTTCCTGTATGTTTCTCCTGCATGCTTATCACTATCACCATCTGGATGTCTAATAGGCATCTCAAACTCAACCTGTCCAAAACTGAACCCGTGATCTTTCCCTCCATACCTGCCTCACTTCCCCATTTCAGGAAATGGAAAGTCTATTTTTTAGTTGCAGACCATAAATCTCAGAATCATTCTTTTTTTAACCTTTTGTTTAAATTTTCTTTAATGTTTATTTATTTTTGAGAGAGACAGAGATAGAGCATGAGTGGGGGATGGGCAGACAGAGAGAGGGAGACACAGAATCTGAAGCAGGCTCCAGGCTCCGAGTGCCTGGATGTAAGAGCCTGAGGTAAGGCTCAAACTCATGAACCACAAGATCATGACCTAAACCTAAGTCAGATGCTTAGCCACCCAGGCACGCCTCTCAGAGTCATTCTTGACTCCCCTCTTTCCCACCCATATCCAATGCATGAGAAAGTTCCATTGGCTCTACCTTTTCAATCTGTAGAAACTCCAACCATTCTCAGCAGTTCCAGTGCTACCACTCTGGTCCAAGGCACCTTCCTTGGACCTTGGTCTTCTTGTTTCTACCCTTTGCTCTCTTTGGTTTACTTTCGAAGCAGTATCCAGATTGGTCCTTTGAAATCCTTGGTCAGATTATACCATTCCTCTGAAGACTTCTGATCTCACTCTGATAAAAGACAAAGTCCTTCTGATGGCCTACAGCCTTGTAGGAATATGATCTAGCTCCCCGTTACCTCTCTGATTTCACCCACATTTTCGACTCCCCCACTGTCTCAGCTCCAGCCACACTGGCCTCCTTGCTTCCTCAAACATAGCAGGGCCTATGACACTAGTCTCCCAGCCTGCACTGTTCTTGCCTCAGGCATCAACATGTTTCTCTCTCTCCCTCACCTCCATTGGACCTCTGCTCAACTATCTCCTCCATGAGGCCTTCCCTGACACCCTCCCCAATTGTGACCCCATTCTTAAGCTCTTCCTTTCCTCTTCTCTGTCTTCCTCTTTCCCATAGTACTTATTATTATTATCAAATATACGATGTTTTTTTTTTAATGCTTATTTATTTTTTTGAGAGAAAGAGAGAGACAGAGCATGAGCAGGGGAGGGGCAGAGAGAGAGGGAGACACAGAATCTGAAGCAGGCTCCAGGCTCTGAGCTGCCAGCACAGAGCCTGAGGCCGGGCTCGAACTCACAAGCCATGAGATCATGACCTGAGCTGAAGTCAGATGCTCAACCAACTGAGCCACCCAGGTGCCCCAAATATACTGTGTTTTACTTATTTTTTTAATTGTCCCTCTCTCTCCACTAGAATATAAGCATTAGAGGAACAAGAATTTCTTCCCATTTACTTTACTGCTAGAGCCCTAGCTGCTTGTATCATATAGATCAATACATAAAAAGCAATCAATAAATATTTGTTGAATAAATGCATATCATGTTTTAAAATGCTCATAATCAATCAGGCTCACTCTTGAACATATAGCTTTTAAGCCCTTAAGCTTTTAAGCCCTTTCTGAGTCAGTATTAATAAATTAAACTGCCTTTTAAATGGTAAATTAATCTTCTTTCTGTTTTAGATGCATTTCATCTACCAATTTGCAGATGTGACTATACATTTTTAATGGGTCAGCTTCCACCTATTGACCTTTAGGAAAAGCCCACATTTATTACAAGCAAACATTAAAGAGACTTGAAATTGCTGCTGAAACACTGGCAGGCTAATTAGTGCTTATTTAATTTACAACTGGGGGCGCCTGGATGGCTCAGTCGGTTAAACATCCAACTTCGTTTCAGGTCGTGATCTCATGGTTGGTGGGTTGGAGCCCCATGTCAGCTGTGCTGACAGCTTGGAGCCTGGAGCCTGCTTTGGATTCTGTGTCTCCTTCTCTCTCTGCCCCTCCCCAGCTGGCACTCTGTCTCTCTCTAGAAATTAAATAAACACTAAAAAAATTTTTTCGTTTACAATTGAATTCATCAAAGGTTCATCTTAAATAACAATGACAATGCATATCACAAAAATGGAAATTATTTCCATGTTTGGGGATGTTAGAATACATAATTGCTTGAGGAGAAATTTATTCTTCTGATGAGACCGAATATCAATTGGGTCTTTTTTTTTTTTTTTCCTGGCATCATTAAAATTCCATGATATTCTTGCCCTGTATATAACCCTGCAGGTCTCACTCTTTCCAAATTCATGTCCTGTTACTTTCATTAGACACATAACTTGAGGTGGTTCCCATGACCTAGACAATTAGATTTCCTACTGTCTGCCAGGCTTAGCTCCGCTGCATTGTTTTGTGAGTAAATACTTGCTAGAGACAAATTCTCAGGAAGCTTGGTACCCAACACTTAATGAGCTCTTTGTGGAAAGTGCCAAAGTCACTAAGAGAGAGGGCAGCCCTCCAGCCTGTAGGTCTCCATCCATTTGGCTACACTCACAAATCATTTTGGGCCCCTTTAGTGCTGATAGCTGCTCTCCATATTCTCTCACTCCAAAAACAAAATGTTTAAATCTTGCTATTAGGTGAATGAGGAAAGATACAGCTTCAAATACTTAAAATGATCCCTGCCTTGTTGAGTTTGGGGATTTTGTCAGACTGAGGCTCGTTCTCTCCATCAACACCAGAGATGGGAATCTGCCTAGTTGTCTAGTTGTCTGGCTGACTCAACACTCAACAAGTATCTGTTCTAAGCTCTTGCACAGATCTACATATTAAATGGAGTAATGACTAAGAGTTAAGGTGATAAATTCAACCTAAGCTTTTATTTCCTCTCCCTCTTGAGAGGCCCCTAAAATGATGGGAATGGCATTTCGATATACATAAATCCACAAGGACGGAGAGGACAGATGAGAGTGTGTGGGTGGTCTGGTGAGCTACAGAATTCTGAATGAGAAAAGGCAGAAGAGAAGGAGACAAACATGAGTACTCAAAGGAAGCACACCTGAGGAGGCAGCTGCCTTGCTTTGCAGAACCTCTGAAGGGTGTGGGATTTGGAGGTGATGGGGGTGGCAAGTGGCAGAGTGAAACGTGGGGCTATAAACAGAAGGATTTATTGAAGGTCTGTATCTGGAAATGTTAACCCACCGCCCTATTCATGTAAAATGCCAGCAGCCAAGAGTGCCTTCCCTCTAGGCTAGAAATGTGAAGTCTCTTTTCTGAAGAAGTTGACAAATTCTAAAACAAACAAACAAAAAACCTCCATATTCTGGCATTTTTAGGATACAACAGCGTATAGGCCACACAATTGTCCTAAAGCAGACTCTCACCAGTGGATAAGCTCCCAATTAGATTTTCAGTGCCTTGTTTTTAAGCATGAGCATGCAACCTAGGATCACCAGCCAAAGAACGTTTGTAACTTGAAAGATCAAAACCAAGATAAACAAGTGGGGTGGAAATAAGCCTGGAGGAGCCAAACACATTGAAGAGAACAGGAGAGAACTTTCAACAAAGCAACCATTAGTGACCTGAGATAAATCTGAGAAGACATGTCTCATTGCAAGGTGACAATAATGATAATAGATATTTATTCAGAACACACTGTCAGCTATTGTTCAACAAACCCAACATAAAGAAACTGAGGCACAAAAAGGTTAAGTGACTGGTAGTAAGTATAGAAGCCAGGATTCAAATCCAGATAGTCTGAATTTAAAAGCCATTCTTCTAAACATTCTAAACATAGTGTGCTTCCTCAAATACACTATAAAAAAGGAAAACATGAAAGCTCTTCTTAAAATGTGTCCTTGTATTTGACAAATACATAGTCACAACTTTCTGTCTTTCAAGCACCAGTCTAAGTGCCAAAAATACAGCAATGAACAGAATAGGCAGAGTCCCAGCTTTCATCAAACTAAAACTAAAAATTCAAAGCCAGGCACAGGAAGACAAATCCTGCATGATCTCATGTATATGTGGAATCTAAAAAAGTTGAACTCATAGTAAGAGAGTAGATTGGTGGTTGCCAGGGATTGAAGGATGGGGAAATAGGGAAATATTGGTCAAAGGGTACAAAGTTTCAGTTATGAAGGATGTATTAAGGTCTGAGGACCTGATGTACACCAGAGTGACTACAGTTGATAATACCATTTTGTATATTTGAAATTTACTAAGAGAGTAGATCTTAAATATTCTCCCCATTAAAAAAAAATTGTGTGAGGTGATGGATATGTTAATTGGTTGAAGTGTGGTAATTATTTCAAAATGTACACATATATCAAAACACCACATTATATACCATAACTCTATACAATTTTTATTTGTCAATTATACCTCAATAAAGCTGGAAACAAAAGTTTAAGTTTTATTTATTTATTTTAAGAAAGATAGAGAGAGAGAACAAATGTGAACGGGAAAAGAGTAGAGAGAGATAGAATCCCAAGCAGGCTCCTCACTGTTAGCACAGAGCCTAATGTGGGGATTGAACTCATGAACCGTGAGATCATGACCTGAGCTGAAATCAAGAGTCCAACACTTAACTGACTGAGCCACCCAAACGCCCCTGGAAACAAAATTTTTTAATTAATTCTTTAAATTAAGTAGAAGAGATGGATGATATGGTCAAAGAATTCTACCATTAGATTCAATAAAAAATAATAGGAGAAATTACAAGAAAAAATGGGAATAAGTCTGATGAATATAGGAAGTTCCTTTTTCACTTCCTAGGAATTACAGAGAGGGAACAAAGAAAATACGAGGAGTAAGTTATCCTGGAAACAATACCAAAAATCGTCCTACAGCTGAAGAACATAGCCCTCCGGATTGAAGGCTCCACCCCCACCCTCAGTGGCCAGCACAATAAGTGCAAAAAGATCCATATCAAGGGTTACCTTCGTGAAACCTCACACCGGGAACAAAGAGAGTGCCGTATAATCATTTCACAAAATATACATGTATCAGATCATCATGTTGTATACCTTAAACTTACATATGTTATACATCAATTATATCTCAGTAAAACTGGAAATTAAAGAGAGAGAGAGAGAGCCATAAAAGCTACCAGAGAGTAAAAACCAGTCAATGACCAAAGAATAAGAAACTAAATCTCATCTTTCTTACCAAAAGCAACAATGAGTGATAGAATTCAGTAGAGTAAAGCCTTTAGAATTCTGAAGAAAAACTATTTACAACATGAAATTTTATAGCCAGGTGAAGTATCAACTGAATATAAGGATAGGGAAAAAAAGCCATTTTCAGACATGCAAGAATGCATAAAATATCTCTTTCATATATAGCCTTTCTAAGAAATTACTCAAACATTTCCTCCAATGAAAGGGAAAAAATCAAGAACACTACACAGGATTTAGGAAGAAATTTCCACTGGGGACAAGGAGCAGTCTTCTAAGAAGCTAGAATTGTATACAATTCTTTGGAGGAACCATGGCTTCAAGCTGGAAAGCAATACATTGAGATCCAAGTTTTAGAAAGAACATTCTGTCTTTAAGTCTGAAAGTGGGATTAGTAGAAGGTTTCCAAGACCAGGCAGAAAGTTTTTGCACACCTCAGGTGAAATGTAATTCAGACCTAAACTAAGGTGGTTGTAATGAGAACCAGGAGACTGTAAATGGCTAAAGACTTATAAACAACTGAGCTATCCTCTGATGAGGGGTATAGCTCAATTGCATCTTAGTATAGACATTCATGGCATAAATGTAGGGCAAGAGCAGAAGAGACTCCATGAGAACACAAGCCCCACAAGATGGTAGACAGAAAATAGGAAATGAACACCAGTAGGCTTGGAGGGAAGAATCAGGAATTCTTTGAGTGGAGAGTCAGTGTTACAACCGTGTTCAGGTATAAAGGAACTACCTTCCTTTCTGTTAGCAACCAGATTATATCTGATTAAAACTGTAGCTCTCTGCAAGAGGGGTTAAATTCCCAATAACGAGAAAAAGCAGTCAGTCCTCTTGCTTGACTCTATAAAGTACCAAAGTAGCATGAGTGAAGCGACCTACATCAGGAAAGGGCAGCAGCTCAGGAGCACTTTAGGTAACAGTAGGCCTAATGGATAGTTAGAGCTTCATCAAGTGGCTCTTGACAGCAGGGAGTCAGATGGTTCCAATAGATTCTCATTTGGGCTGTAAGTGGCCTTAGGTGCCTGAGATGAGTGCATAGGCCAGATCTGTAGGACATTAAAGAGCATGGCAGGAAGAGTCAATGTTATTCATGGTACATTGGGAAGTCACTGAAAGGTTATTCAACCCATATGTTATGACTCAACCCATATGTGATGACTACTTTGGCTGCTATGTGAAGGATGGACTGGAACGGAGGAAGGGTAGACAAGAAAGCTATTGTACCAACAGATGGCATTAGCTTAGACTAGAGAGTTTAAACTGGAGATGGAAATACATGGATTCAAAAGTTTTTTGGATGTTTGTTTTGTTTTGTTCTGCTAGATTTAATGGAAAAGAGTACGTTGGGTGGGGATGGGGAATCAAAAGCTAAGTGTAGGATGGACCTGTTAAATTGAAGTTGCCTATGAGGCATCCAGGATGAGATATCAAATAAGCAGTTGGATATGTAAGTCAAGATCTGGCCTGGAGCTATATTTTCTGGGTTCCTTGCTTCTGACTCAAGATAAACTCCAAATTGGACAAGAAGGGAATTGACATTTATTGAACACCTACTATATGCCATGTACCCATTATGTTACAGATGTTTCTATCATAAGTTTTACACATTTCCCAACACCTGCTTTTCTCCATGCATGTCCAAGCACCCTCCCAACTCAGCCCCTCTGAGACCCAATTGGTGGCCATCTTAGATATGCTTGGGTTGCAGACACTCAGACACAGCATGGAATCAGTTTCTCCCCAACAGATTCCTAATGAGTCCCTGGAGGGTTACTGCGCCTGGATGTATATTCAAAGACTCCAGAGACCTGATTGATGATAAGGAGTAGAGAAGAGTTCCTGGAGCACTGAACCTGAACTCTAGATCCAAATTATAGTTACCCTTGTTTGCTGAGTCTCTTTGGATATAACATGCCTCATTTCTTTGTCTTCGATTTAATTTCCATCTGCTTCATAAAAATGTTCTGAGAATTGAGGTAGATTCTAAATTACCTAGAGAGCATCTTAAGTAATGCAGATTCCTCCCGTTGGTTTGGGGTATGGCTCAGGAGTCTGTATTGCATGTAATTCTGATGCTGGTCCACGCTAGTGCCTGGACAAGAAACACTGATTTACAGAATGGCAAATTGGTAGTTTTCACCAAATATCTGCCTCAATCCTATCCTCACCACATGGATTACTATAGCAGTTTGTTTGTTTTTTAACTAAGTCCCAAATTCTTTGACACTCCTCCAATTGTGAGATGGGTTCTATGTTCCCCACCTTTCAATCTACTAGTTCTCTTGGGACACCCCAGATGCTTCCTCTCAAAATGCTCCATCTCAGAACCTGACTGCCCTGATGTGAGAAGCCCAAGCCCCATGGAGAAGCCATGTTAACAGTCCAGCTGAGCTGAGCTTTGAGTCGTCTCAGCCCTGGCCCAGGCATGTAAGTGAAGGAATCTGCATATAATACCAGCCCCCATCACTGACTTGCCCCGGCAAGTCTTCCTAGCTGAGCCCCAGACATCATAGAGCAGAGATAAGCCACCCCTGCCACGCCCTGTTCACATTTCTGACCCACAAAAGCTATGGTAACAATAAAAAGACTGTTGTTTGATGCCACTTAGTTTTGGGGTGTTTTGCCTTTCAGTAATTGGGATGGTTCCTAAAGTATTTTCTCAAGAAATAGCTATTAAAATGCAAACCCAGTACTTGGAAGGATAAGCTCTTTCAGATGAACACACGCAATCAGTGTATCCAACAGATAGCAAAGCAGGGAAAATGAGCCAAGAGATCCTCTCTTGTTTCACTGACATGACTGCATCACTGCATAAAGAGACACATAAGTTGCTTTCAGAAAACCGAAGGCAGGAAGATAGCAACACCTTGAAGACAGCATGTCTAAAAGGGAAAATACAGCATCAACAGGACAGATGAGGCAGAAGAGTAATGTCTAGCTTCACTTACTTCACAATTCCCCTTATGGTTGGCTCCAAAATCCCTCAACTCGCTCATTAACTGCAAAGTGGTTCATTTATGCCAGTTTCCCACACATACTTGCTTAGTTTTCAAAATTAGCTGGGATCATACAGTAATGAGTGCCAAGGGTAATTCTTACCACCAGGCAAGTTTGAGAAATGCTGAATTATAGAATTTTTAAAGTACATACAACACAGAATAGCAAATGTGGCACCCTTCCCTGAGAATTACAGCTCTGTAGTAAGAACGGACTTAATGTGAGAGCTTCGTGTTTGTAAAAAATGACTAGCATGTTCTAGCAGCCTTGAACCCAGAGAATGTAAATCCCAGCTAAGTCCAATGGCAACGACATGGAGGAAGAAGCTGTAAATATTGGAATTCACTTGCTAATCAGTACTACTAACTATATTAAACATTTTAAGTGTAATTATTTAAAAAATCATAATAAAAAAATCATGTAAAAATCATGTAAAATCTAAGACTATTCAGTGACTGTTTTAATTGATAAAATATAAAATGAGAGATATTAGGTTAAATGTTCATGGTTTTATTCAAGCTATTATTCAATGCAAGCAAGACAAAACGATGGAGCAGGATATATAATCTGGACTATCTGGGACTGAGAAAAGAACAGGAAATGCTACACTACAATGTGAATTACTTCTACTTGAGTAACTAACACTAGTGTCTATGTTGCTTCCAGCCTCACCACCTTCCTCATTATTTTCAGAGGTGACTTGATTACTAATGTAAATACTGGAGTTTTCTTTACAGGAAATATGTTGACAGCCTCCTAAAGGAAGCGTAGGGAGGTTGTTCGGAGTCAGGAATTCACTATATAACTCCCAAGCTCTGCATCATTAGGAGAAGATTTTCATAACACTAGTGTTGGCCCATATCAGTGAACAGCTTATTAATCCCCAAACCCTAGACCCCATAGAGACTGAGAGCAATTCAGGCCCCTTTAAACCCATTCAAATATATTTCTCTATGTTGTGAGACACTTTAGTAGTTACATGTTATAATTTCTGGAATAAAATTGATATCCATCTCAGATTCCAAGAGTTTGCATGTATTGCAATGAATAAAAGAAAATGTCTGTGAAGCTATTATCTGTATCGATGCATACTGGAATTCCAAGTGACAAAAATGGGGAGTCCTTTGTAACATATCAACTTAGAAATCAAATATTCCTCTTTCAGCCGGTGGCAGTATCTAAAGAACTGAGTCTATATTCAACAGCAGAAGAGAACACACCCCTGTTAATCTCAGGCCTGCCTGACTTTCTAGCCAAGAAGTAGAAGGTTCTGGCTGCTCACTGCCTCTCTGAACTACTCTGTTCTGTCCTCCCTAGGGACGTCTCTTACACCAGTGTCACTGCCCTGCCATCCAAAGGCCTGGAGCACCTGAAGGAATTGATAGCAAGAAACACTTGGACTCTAAAGAAACTTCCACTTACCTTGAGTTTCCTTCACCTCACACGGGCTGACCTTTCTTATCCAAGCCACTGCTGTGCTTTTAAGAATCAGAAGAAAATCAGAGGGTAAATACAGGTGTCTGGAAAAAGCAACAAAAGGTTTCAGTGCAAGTTGAATTAATTTCTGGGTTTGGGAAAGGTCTGTGGTTTGAGAGCCAGGTAGAAAGAATGGAAGCATCCATGAGTATCATGAAATCCGTGGGACACAATGACTGCAGACTCAAAGTGACTGCAAATGTGAAATAAGACCAGTGTCACCGGATCACAGCAGGGAGGTGGGGGGGGGGGGGACCATATAGAATCTTGTAGAGATCATACTACATGATTCCTAGTCAACTGGCTTTGTACCCTAGCTCGGCCACTTTCTAGTTGTGTTATTCCAGCTTGCTTACTCAACCTCCCGGAGCCTCTGTGGAGATGGTAATGTTACTATTCACAGAGGGTTTGAGAAGAGTAAATGAGAAACTGAATAGAAAACACCTATCACAATTACCTGGAATATTTTAAATTCTCAAAAAAAACATTAGCTATGGTATGTATTATTTTATTATCAGGCTGCTTACGAGCTGCAAAGGAGGAATGGCCTCTTCTCTCTGTGTTTTGTCTGAATCTTTTCTTCACTTACATTTTTACTCTGCATTATTTCCCCTCTTGTGTCCTAACACCACCTTCATTTATCATTTACTCACTTCTGCTCAGTTTCTATATAATATCTACCAGCTGACTTTCTGACTCCTATTTGCAGTCAGAAATAAAACAGGATCTAGGGGCACCTGGGTGGCTCATTTGGTTGAGCGTCTGACTTCGGCTCAGGTCATGATCTCACGGGTTCATGAGTTCAAGTCTTGTGTCAGGCTCTGTGCTGACAGCTCAGAGACTGGAGCCTGCTTCAGATTCTGTGTGTGTGTGTGTGTGTTCCTCCCCTGCTCGTGCTCTCTCTCTCTCTCTCTCAAAAATAAATAAGTATTTTTTTTTAAAAGAAATAAAATGGGTCTAGTTGTGGGGGCAGAAGCAAAGGGGAAAGTTGAACAGCTGTGCAAAGAAGGCCAGTATGGCCTAATGCCTGCAGAAAGCCAGAAGTCAGGTATGGGGTGGTGAGAGTAGGCTTGATACTGAGGCTGTGTGGCCTCGGGGTAGGAAAGCACCAGGGATGGGTGGGAGGCTAGAGCGTACCTCAAGGGCAGGGTCCAGTTTTCTCATTAACCTCCAAACAAGCTGCAATAGGCAGTCCTTTAGGCATTTTAACCAGAGCCCAATAGATGAATTAACATCTGCTTCTGCAGCTGAAACAAATTAAAGAATCCCTTTTGATGTCAGTATGGCAAGCTAGTGAAAAACTGAATCTCACTTCCATGAGCCTGCCTGCATGATCGTGTCCATTGATTCATTTGTTTGATAAGTATTTATTAAGCACCTAGCACGTGCTTGGCACTGTCCAATCCCATAGCAATGAATAGGTCGGGCAAAAGCCCTCCCGCATTTTGTTTTCAGTCTAGTGGGGGAAGTCAGAAAATAAATAAGCAAGTAAGAAGATATCAGATACTACTACAAAGGAAATAAACACAAAGTAGGACAGTTTATTTAAGGAGATCAGGGAAGGCCTCACTGAGAAAGGAACATTTGAATTGAAAACTGAATAATGAGTAGAAGCAGCTATGCGTTTTTCAGGCAAAGGGAACATGGAGTTCAAAAGCTCTGAATAGTAATAATAATAACCAACACATACATGGCATATCAGTGTTCCAGGTGCTCTTTGTAAGAGTTTTAAAAAATATACTCATCTGATCCTTTAACGACCCTATATGAAATAGATACTCCTTCTACTTTAAAAATGGGGTAAGCCAGGGGCACCTGTGTGGCTCAGTCAATTAAGTGTCCAACTTCAGCTCAGGTCATGATCTTGTGGTTTCTGAGTTCGGGCCCCACGTCGGGCTCTGTGCTGACAGCTCAGAGCCTGGAGCCTGCTTCAGATTCTGTGCCTCCCTCTCTCTCTGCCCCTCCCCCACTCACGCTCTGACTGTCTCTGTTTTTCAATAGTAAATAAATGTTAAAAAATTTTTTTAATAAATAAATAAAAATGGGAAAAGCCAAGCTTCATAGGCCTGCCCAAGGTGAACAGCTAGTAAATGGTAGAACCAAATCCTAACCTAGGCAGACTGACTCTACCATCCATGCTTTTTTACTCATTATTGTTCTTGAACTGGGTGCAGATGAGAAATAAGGGCCAATGTCGCTGTAGTACAGCAGGGGAAGGGGTAGGGTGGGTAATAGGAAGTAATGTAGGAGAAACAAGCCTGACTAGATTATGTAGAATCTTGTCAACTCATGTAGATCACAGTAAGTATTCTGCATATTTTGCTAAGTCCTGGGGGGACCATTAGGGGTTTTCAGCAAGCAGTGACTTCTTTCTGTTGCCTTACAGAATCCTTGAGTCCTTCATGTGTAATGACAGCAGTATTCGGAACCTGCGTCAGAGAAAATCTGTGAATGCTTTGAATGGTCCCTTCGACCAGGAATATGAAGAGTATCTAGGTGACAGCCATGCTGGATACAAGGACAACTCTAAGTTCCAGGATACTCGCAGCAACTCTCATTATTATGTCTTCTTTGAAGAACAAGAAGACGAGATCCTTGGTTTTGGCCAGGAGCTTAAAAACCCACAAGAAGAGACCCTACAGGCCTTCGATAGCCATTATGACTACACTGTGTGTGGAGGCAATGAAGACATGGTGTGTACTCCCAAGTCAGATGAGTTCAACCCCTGTGAAGACATAATGGGCTACAAGTTCCTGAGAATTGTGGTGTGGTTTGTTAGTCTGCTGGCTCTCCTGGGCAATGTCTTTGTCCTGATCATCCTCCTTACCAGCCACTACAAACTGACTGTCCCACGCTTTCTCATGTGCAACTTGGCCTTTGCAGATTTCTGCATGGGGATGTATCTGCTCCTCATTGCCTCTGTAGACCTCTACACTCATTCTGAGTACTACAACCATGCCATTGACTGGCAGACAGGCCCTGGATGCAATGCGGCTGGTTTCTTCACTGTCTTTGCCAGTGAATTGTCCGTGTATACACTGACAGTCATCACTCTGGAGCGCTGGTATGCCATTACCTTCGCCATGCGCCTGGACAGGAAGATGCGCCTCAGGCACGCATATGCCATCATGGTTGGGGGCTGGGTTTGCTGCTTCCTGCTGGCCCTGCTCCCTTTGGTGGGAATAAGCAGCTATGCCAAGGTCAGCATCTGCCTGCCCATGGACACTGAGACACCTCTTGCCCTGGCATATATTATCCTTGTTCTGTTGCTCAACATAGTCGCCTTTATCATTGTCTGCTCCTGTTACGTGAAGATCTACATCACAGTCCGAAATCCCCAGTACAACCCCGGGGACAAAGACACCAAAATTGCGAAAAGGATGGCTGTGTTGATCTTCACTGACTTCATGTGCATGGCTCCAATCTCATTCTATGCTCTGTCAGCACTTATGAACAAGCCTCTCATCACTGTTACCAACTCCAAAATCTTGCTAGTTCTCTTCTATCCACTTAACTCCTGTGCCAATCCATTTCTCTATGCTATTTTCACAAAAGCCTTCCAGAGGGATGTATTTATCCTGCTCAGCAAGTTTGGCATCTGTAAACGCCAGGCTCAGACATACCGAGGCCAGAGGGTTTCTCCAAAGAATAGCACTGGTATTCAGGTCCAAAAGGTTACCCGGAACATGAGGCAAAGTCTCCCCAACATGCAGGATGACTATGAACTGCTTGAAAACTCCCATCTAACCCCAAATAAGCAGAGCCAAATCTCAAAAGAGTATAATCAAACAGTTTTGTAAGCTGTCCCTACACTAGCCACAGTGGTATGGGACTTATAAAAGGCTGGTTTCTTGAACATGCATTCCTAACCCATTACATACACAAGATGACTGACCTAACCCTTGTGCAGGTGATGTTTCATGGGGCAAAATTTCATCTCTGGAGAGAGGTAGCATTAACCTAATCATCTCCCAGAAGGAAGAGAAGCTACCAGCACGTCTGAATCCCAGGTGATATCAAAATAACTGACACTTTCTAGAAGACTTGCTTGATGCTAACTGCAGTGACAACATTGTGTAAGATGCTCAACAAATATCAACTGAACTAGGTCAACACTGAGCTTCTCACTTTTAGATAGCGTTTCATACTGAAGATTCAGCAAATGGAAAATGCTATTAACTTAGCTGGTGACCACAATATAAAATTAGCTTTACGTTGGCTTGGTCCATTTTCACGTTCCCTGATACAACCAAAGAGAATGTGAATTCCTCAAAACTGAAAAGTCAAACAGGACACAGGAGCAGCTATTATGAGGTGAAGGAGGGGAAAGGCTTAGCTTTGTTTTTTCAGACTCTGAAACTACTAATCATCTCTTCACAAGAATCTACCTGATGTGACCCAACTGTTATGTGTTGCCCAGAAAAAAACTGGCAATTTCAGTTTTTATGTGGCTGAGCAAACTAAGAATTGTTCTTCTTGGCTAGTCCCATAGCATAAAAGACGTGAACTCTAGAAATATTTCTAAGCAGCAGCAAGTGGGAATTATGAGCAGAGCACACTAAATCACCCATTGATTAACAAAGCAGGCTGGACGCGAGATAACTGCTGGACCTTGTGCAAATCACTGGGCCACCTCTAAGTCTGTAGAAATGAAGGAGCTTAGGGCACCTTGTGGCTCAGTTGGTTAAGCATCCAACATTTTGATCTTGGCTCAGGTCATGATCTCACAGTTCCTGAGTTCAAGCCCCACACTGGGCTCTGCACTGACAACTCAGAGCCTGCTTGGAATTCTGTCTCTCCCTCTCTCTGCCCTTCCCCCCAATATGTGTGTGTGTGCGCATGCACGCACGTGTGTGTATGTGTGTGTATGTGCTCTCTCTCTCAAAATAAATTTACTTAAAAAAAAAAAGAAATGAAGGAACTTGATGGCCTCTTCCAGTTTTAAATCTCTATGTGTATCCCTTTCCCTTAAAACATGTTTCCATGACAAAGAAAAAAGAAAAGCACTAAGAAAGTAGAATCTGTTTTTCCTATCTTGTAGGGCTGCCATCTATTTCTCTTTGGAGTCTAGAGGTACAACACAGGAAATTTCTTGATTCATTTTTGGTTGTGATATCTGAACCAAACGTTCTATGAAGTGACCCAATTGGGCTGGATCTGAATTACTCATCTAATTACTAGATCTATACAGCTACAATTATCAGGCCAAAACAGGTTAGTATTCATATTATAGAATAAAAGGTAGTTTTGCACATTTTGGTTATTTGGAGTTACTATGTCACTGTGCAGATTCACTTGAAAACATTTAACTTGTCTTCAGGGATTGGTTTCTTTACTTACCTGTTTCCAACCCATAATATAGTACTAAAGCTGTCAAGCACTCAGGTAAAGCGACACTAAAGCTATCAAGAGAAGTTTTTTCTTTCTGAAACTATTAGCTCTTCCCAGCCTGTTGATCATTGGACATAAAATCTGTTCCCCAACAGTGCTCCCTTACTTAAAATGGTTAGGATCTATCTTTATCTATAGATGTACTCTCCAGATTATCTGTCAAGACAGTCCCTTCATTACATCCCCAGCAGAGATGGCATTTGCTTCTCAGTGCTCATGAACCACACCAAGGAATTTGAAGCTTTTGTTGTTGTAAGTCTGTGGAGTGGGATTAGTGGACCCAATGGGGCCCCAGAGATGGTCCCCCTGACTCACCTAGAATCTCCCCATAGCAATACCCATTTCCGATCATCACTGAGACCTCAGCATCTTAATAGAAATACTCTACACACTGAAATCATGACTTATCCACCAGTTCACTTGTAACTAATGAAACTAAACAGATGTGTGATGCTTGTGTTTCTCACCTGTAACATTTTGAAATCTCACATCCTGATAGTGAGTTTTATCCCAAGTAGTTGAAATAACATTTTGGAAACAGTCCTAGAAAAGAAACTTCAACACTGTTGTTACTAAAATTTTCATTCACAACATGAAATAAATTTTCTTCCTTTGAAATAATTGTGCTGAATCCTAGAGTATTGCTTTGTCTAATTTGTGAGCTTCTTTTAGGGTTACCATTACATGTGTTAAAACTCAAGACAGGAAAAAAAACAGTTGAAAAATTTGCTAATTAAATCATATTAAAACAAATTATTGACTGCCAATAACTTAAGTATAAAATTGTGTCTTGATAATAAATGGTCTTTATGTAAAAAACTTATTCATGAGGAATTGAATTATGATCCATTGACCTGCAGTGATGGCTAAGAGAAAATATATGATTAGTGTTGACATTAGGAATTTAAATAGTGCTCTAGTGAAGGTAATAAATCTATAATGCCTGGTTGGAGTTTAATTTATCTGGCAGCTTTCAACTATCTGAAGATAGACCCAAATAACAGGATAAACAGTGTCAGGCCAATCAGAATAGATGTCACAAACTTCATGCCCTAAAGCCTAGACATGTTGCCCATAGGAGTGTCTCTCAAAACACCCTCAAAGTTTATGATTCTTGCTTTATGGATAACCTACTGTATACCAGAAGCAGCCAATTAGAAGAAGAGAGTATAATTCTGGGAAGTACCATGAGAGTGGCAATAAGGCAAAAGTGAGGGCAAAAAATGAAAACTGTATTCAGAATTCAAAACAATAACAGTTTGAAAATAAATACTCTTAACTGCTTGGAGTCTTTGGGGGAAAATGTATAATAACACAGTAGAGGGGACAAGTAAAACTTGGTAGCAATACATTCTGTTTTAAAAGATATAAATGTTCTAGCTCAGAGCAGTGAATGGAGTCCTGGCACCTACCGACCTTCTCTTTCAATTTCCACTGAAATGACAATGAAGAAGTAAAAACTGGGACCAAGCCAAAACCATACTGTGAATAGGGGGAATGGCACCAGAACAGACCAGACTCTGTGGCTTTCTGAAGGATGGAAAGTCTATGGCCTTGAGTTGATAGATAACCGACTGGAGAAGGCTGTGGCCCAGAACGCAATGACCGAATAAGGCTGCAGTTCTAGAGGGATGTGTTCTTCCCTGCATAGTCCTAGACAGACATCTAAGCCTGAAAGTCACAGGACCAAGGGGCTAATTATTTTTTTTTTTTTTTTTTTTTTTAAATTTTTTTTTCAACGTTTATTTATTTTTGAGACAGAGAGAGACAGAGCATGAACGGGGGAGGGGCAGAGAGAGAGGGAGACACAGAATCGGAAACAGGCTCCAGGCTCTGAGCCATCAGCCCAGAGCCCGACGCGGGGCTCGAACTCACGGACCGCGAGATCGTGACCTGGCTGAAGTCGGACGCTTAACCGACTGCGCCACCCAGGCGCCCCCCAAGGGGCTAATTAAAGTAATTAATTGCAAATCTGTTTCATGTGGCCCCCCCATTGACTCTTCCTATGTTAGTTAGAATTCAGTGTTTGCCCCAGGCTGGAATCAACAAAGTGATTGTAAAGGAATTAAGTGATCAGTGTAAATGGGGCCAAGTTCCTGGTCTGGGGCAGTGGCAGATGCAACCCACTCACCTACTTCTGCTCTCACAGCATACAACAGAGCCTGGACATTGACATAGACATCACTATCAGCCCCCCAGTCACGGAAAGGCATCTTGGAGAAAAATACACAACATTAACCTGAGTTATCAATCCTTATCTTTCATTCAAAAATATAGGTGAATAACAACAATTACCAGACATCTGAGGAAAATGAACTGCACATCAATAGCACACAAAAAAAGACCAAATTGAACAAACAGGTCATTTCTCCAGTGGGGGAAAGCACAGTTCAGAGACAGAGTATTTTTTCTTTAATTCTAGTTAGTAATATCAGAGAAATTCAACAAAAAATTGGGTCCTAAAACAATATCAAGCTACTTAAAAAAAAAGTAGTAATAAAAAATGAGGAGTTTTGGCAAATTTAAAATGGGATTGCCAAAGCAAGAGTTTTTGTTTTTTTGTTTTGTTTCTTTGTTTTGAGAAAGAGAGAGAGAGAGAGAGAGAGAGAGAGAGAGATGGTGAGCAGGTGATGGGCAGAAGGGCAGAAAGAGAGAGAGAGAGAGAGAGGAGAGAGAGAATCTAAAGCAGGCTCCATGCTCTGCACAGTACCCGATGCAGGTCTCAGTCTCACAACTGTGAGATGCTGACCTGAGCTGAAATTGAGTCTGACACTCAACCCACTGAGCCACCCAGGTGCCCCTCAAAGCAAGAGTTTTAATAGAAAGAATGGGAGTTGAAGTAGAAGAAATCTCCTAAATGTTGAACAAACAAACAAAAGATGTGAAATATGAGACAAAAGTTGAAAGATATAGAGGATCAGTCTCAAAGTCCAACATCTGTGTAACAGGAGTTCTAGAGAAAAATGTAGAAAACACAATAACCAGGGAAACAGAAGGAGAAAATCTTGAGCCGATAAAGTGAGCTGATAAAGATTAAAAGTGTCCCCTTAGCGCTAACAGGGGTGAATGAAAAAAATTCACATGAGAACAGTTCTTATAAAATGTCAGAAAGGTGAGATCTAAAATATTTGAGAGAGAGAGAGTGAGAAGTTGGGTATCAGAAAGGATTAACACTCAGACTGACCTTTAACTTTAACAACACTGTCTATCAGAAGACAATGGAGCAATGCTTTCAATGTTTTGGGGAAAAAAAATGTTTTAAACCCAGGACGCTCTACCCAGTTAAATCACCATCCAAGTGTAAGGGCAAAATAACAACATGTTTATATATGTAAGTACTTGGCAAGATTACTTATGTCAAATATTCACAACTTGGAAATAAGCAAGAAGACAACTGGGTGTTGTTTTGATGCAGTGCTGGGTTTGACTTCTTATTGCCTAGGCTATTTTATAACTCGGTCAGGACAGAGGTTAACTTGTCCAGCAGATTTTCGTCTCATGGAGATTCAAATAACTTCTGCATGGTGTATGGCCCAGCTGGACATTAACCAGTTTTTTATCTAACCCAGCAGTATCATCCTAACATTTGTACATCGCTAATACATACTTAGCTTCTTAAGTGTTTCTTTGGACCAGTTTTAACATTTTGCTAGTTTCTTCATTAAATTATACGTTGAATAAAATCTTTGAAAAATGTTTATTTTATATTTACATGAGAATCATTTGTTTAATGTTCCTTATATCCTCCTTCTGAAAAATTACTTGAAGTTGTACTTTAGAAAATCATGTATTTCTTTCTCAATGGATCTTAACATACTATTTGTTTTATAATTAATAGTAGTTGTATGCCATCATACTGTAATTGTTTTAAAATCAAATTATATGACTCACTTATATTTAACAATAGAATATAAATATTACAAACCCTGGCAAGTGAAAGTAATGGTATTGCTGACAAAAGTCAGAAGGGGGAGGGAAAGAGAAGAGGTGTAGGACATGGTAAAGGAGATAATTTCTTCTTTTACACCATAGAAAAGAGAGAATGCCCACAGTTAATAGAATAAGAAACCAAAATTTGTTTTTTACAGTTATAAAATCAACCAACTGAAAATGTTAAAATTAATACTAGCAAAGATTTTTTTTTAAAGCTGGGAGTTAGCAGATAATGTTAAATCAACTAATTTCCTATTCTTCATTATATCCAGCCAAGTTAGATTGTCTAAATATCTATACTCTAAAAAACCAGATGTTTAAGTATATAACAGAATTATAAAAATAACCACCAGAAGAATTAAAGTCAAAAATTGACTGAAAATGGTTTTCTCTGGAGATTGAGACTAGGGATTGAGTGGTGTTATAGACAGAATTATGTTCCCCTGCCACAAATTTATAGGTTGAAGCCCTAACCCCACCCACCCCGTGTGACTATATTTGGATACATGGCCTTTATGGAGATAATTAAGGTTAAATAAGTCATAAGGCTGGGGCACAGACAAAAGGTCACCAGAGGACCCAGCCAGAAAGTAGCCATTGAAGACAGCCCATCCCAGAAACTAAATCTGCCAGCACTTCCGTTTTGGACTTCTCAATTCAGAGGTTTGCGTAAATAAATTTCCGTTATTTGAGTCACCAGCAGGTGTTACTCTGTTACAGCATCCCGAGCAAACTAATACAGATGGAAAATTTTCAGCTGGTGCCCTTGTGTACTGCTGGTTTTTTTAATCATGTGCATACTTTTTTAAGACAGTGGAATGGAAATTATTATAATAGTATTATGCTTTAAGATAATTAACATTAAAAATGTGGCATTTAGGGACACCTGGTTGACTCAGTCAGTAAAGCCTCCAACTCTTGATTTCAGGTCATGATCTCTTGGTTTGTGGGTTGGAACCCTGCATCAGGCTCAGCACTGGCAGTGCAGCGCCTACTTGGGGTTCTCTCTCTCCCTCTCTTTCTACCCCTCCCCTACTCCTCACTCTCTCAAAAATAAACAAACAAACAAACAAAACTTAAAAAACATGTGACATTTAAAGAAAGGTCCAGATTGGGCAATTTTATCATAGTGTTGAATTATTATGTCTTAAGAATTATAAGAGAAGGAGGCAGACCACATTTTTGAAAGTGACTTGAACAAAAATCTAGCCATTGCAAAATTTTGACTTTTAGGATGTAATAAATCTAAGTTAATGAGTCTTTTTTTTTTTAAGTTTATTTATTTATTTTGAGAGGGAGAGCACAAACAGGGGAGGGGAAGAGAAAGAGGGAGAGAGAGAATCCCAAGCAGGCTCCACACTCCCTGCAGATCTTGACGCGGGACTCAGTCTCACGACCGTGAGATCATGACTTGAGGCAAAATCAAGAGTTGGACACTTAACTGACCAAGTTACCTAGGTGACCCCCTCTTATTTTTAAGTTTATTTATTTATTTTGAGAGAAAGAGCAAGCCAGTGAATCTTAAAGTGCCTATTTGGTAGCTATATCTGGCAAAAAAGTAAAAACCCTTTGTGACTTATTCTATTGGACGGCCTAATCATATTAAATTAAAATTTTCTCCAGTAGGAAAATTAAGCAACTAATTATTATCTATCATATGAATTTAGTAAGTAAAAAGTAAAACTTTAAACAAAGTAGGGTAATCAAGATAGTATAAACAACTTTTATTCTGTCACCCATTTAGTATAATTTTGGAATATATTTTGAGAATTTGGTAATATTTAGGAATATTCTATTTCATTTATTGAAGTATTTTAGAGGAGATTAGGGAGGTGATGGCAATTGCTATTTGACAGGACACAATAAAGAGTCTAATTGTACATCAATCATGTGCTTCTCAGTCTTAAAAGACAACAACATGGTTCCTTGTGGCCCATTTGGGGGTATTAGAGTCACAATGCACTATAGAAATAGCTCGGGCCTATGGGAACCATGTAATGATGTATTAATAATTTACCATAATAGGGTTTAAACAAAGGATTCTAATCATTAGTAAATTTACAATCAAAAACAGCACTACAGATCTGACCCTCAGGCAGGAAGTATTCTGACAAAAGCCTATTTATAACTTATTCCCATGACTCTGTTTTCTTCCACCACACGCATTACATCTAAAGGTCTAACCCCAGAGAGAGTTGCAAAAAAGTCTTAAAGATCCTCAGTTCTGTAGGAGGCTTGTAAAGTTTCTTAATAAGGGCCATAGTAAGTAGATGAAGTAAAAGTTTGAGAAAAATATCATCCCTATTTCTTTTTAGCAAACCCCAGGTTTAAATTTTCTTACATTCCACCTCAGTTCTCCAGACATCACGTGAAAAGGCTTCTGGTATGATAGTGGACAAATCTAGCTATTGTCAAACTAGATATTGGCAAATGATTTGTGGATCTCTGGGAATATGGGACTCCTAGGATTTGTTATTAATAACAAATAGAACCAATTCACTCTATTTGTTCTCAGATATTTCTCTGATTTCTCAGTGTTCCTTAAGCATTCTGACAGAAAAAAGAACTGGGGGAGGTATTAATAGCTTCAACAAATGTTGGAGAAATGAGATACCCTGACCAATTGAAGCCACAGTCCAGATGAAAAAAGAGATGCCTGATGTCATACCTGTTTTCACTATCTGTGGGCCAACTCTGGAGAAAGGGAAAAAGTGAGCACACACCTCTGGCACTCTCAGGTCTTCCCAGACATCCAAGTTGCTATGTGGTTTTATTCTAATTGGTGCAGTTGAGCCACTAGTGGGAGCAATAACTGAAGGAAGTTAAAGTATTTTCTTCTCCTTCTTTAACCGACCATCCAGCCTATATGGTACTCCTAAGCTCTCTCCAAACCCACTCACCCTGTAGCCACACTCTGTCTACCATCTGGAAGAGCCTCAACCTATACCAACTCTTCTATTTTATCCTGGTCCTAATACCCTCTCTCTAACCACTCATTCTATTCTACCCTGAGTCCCAAAAATACCACTTCTATACCCCTCATGCCATGATTATAAAGGGTAAAGGGGCCACTGGTGATAGATGTATTATCTGGGGTATATACAGAAATTTTCAAGAATCATCATAAGCTGGCTATGGCAATAGTACAGAGTATGGGAGTAGGAATGATTGAATGGTTCAAGATTAGAGATGGTAATTATACAGAATGAAAAGGAAACCCGTGGCTGTTGCTTAGTATTGTCTGCTCCAGTTAGCTGAAAAGGAAATGCAGGGGCTGATAATTTCATATTTACATTGCTGCCTCAGAAATTGTATAGTGCTGTCCACCATTTTCAGAGAAAGATTCTTTAACTTTTTTGATATATTAATAGCAACCATCAAAAAAAAAAAACGGGGGCACGTGACTGGCTCAGCTGGTTGAGGGTCTGACTCTTGATTTTGGCTCAGGCCACCATCCTAGTGCTGTGGGATTGAGCCCTGTGTGGTGTTCTGCACTGAGCATGGAGCCTGCTTAAGATTCTCTCTCTCTCTCTCTCTCTCTCTCTCTATCTCTCTCTCTCTCTCTGCCTTTCCCCTGCTTGTGCACATGTGCTCTATCTCAAAAAAAAATGTTTAAAAAAATCAATATTTGGAAAAAATGTGTGGGAACATCTAATCCACCTATTTGCTTTAAGGTTTTATTGAATAAACCTTCTCAAACATGCCTAAGACAATCTTCAGTTTTGTCTTATACAAAGCGCTCTTATGTATTAAGAGATGTCCTAATTTAAATGATAATTAATTGAAAGACAAAACTCAATTTGTTTATTCAAAGTCTGAGTTTAGGGAGACACCAGTAGGCTGGAAAATCAGTAGATTATCTAATGTTGGTCTTAATTCCATAGAGAGGTTTGGAAATTTCTTTTCAAAACTGTCTGCTAAAACTTTATAACTATTTCTATGACTTTAGCTTTCCAATTACAAAGCCTTCTGAAAATTGTCAACTAAGTGTTAAATGGGAACGTGGAAGTTGACAATCACTGATTTGTTTCCTAGTCCCCTGCATTTCCTCCGATTGTGCTTGCTCCGAACTAAGAAGGGGAGGACAAAGTGTACAAATTGGTATTAGCCTTAACATACAGAAATATTTTTCAAGGGAAAAATCATCATCAAGTTTGTTGATAATAAAATTACAGGTAATTAAGGCTAAGTAAGGTCAGTGGAATGATATCAAATGCCTATACTATAGGAAAATTTAATAAAGAGGAAAATTAAGGCATCTGGTCAGCTTCTATTTATGTTTAGATTTATTTATTTATGCAATCTCTACACCCAACATGGGGCTCAAATTCACAACCCCAAGATCAAGAGTTGCATGCCTCAGGGGCACCTGGGTGGCTCAGTCAGCTGGGTGTCCAACTTCGGTTCAGGTCGTGATCTCACAGTTTGTGGGTTTGAGCCCCGCTTTGGGGCTGTTGGGGCTGCTGACAGCTCAGAGCCTGGAGCCTGCTTTGGATTCTGTGTCTCCCTGTCCCTCTGCCCCTCCCCAGCTTGCTCTCTCTCTTTCTCTTTCTCTTTCTCTTTCTCTCAAAAATAATAAACATTCAAAAAATAAATAAATAAAAGAGTCGCATTCTCCAATGACTGAGCCAGCCGGCACCTCTAGCTCAGCTTCTTTAACAGAATTGGATCATATAACTTATCCCAAAAGAAACAGTCTTAAATTCTAAGGTAGCAAACAAAATTTCCAATTAAACATCAAAGACTTTGGGGTGCCTGAGTGGCTCAGTGGGTTAAACATCCAACTTTGGCTCAGGTCATGATCTCGAGGTTCATGAGCTTGAGCCCCACATCAGGCTCTGGGCTGACAATGTGGAGCCTGGTTGGGATCCTGTCTCCCTCTCCCTCAGCCCCTTCCCCACTCACTTGGCATGTGTTCTCTCTCTGTCTCTCTCTCAGAATTCAATTAACATTTTAAAAAATCAAAAACTTTTTACAGCTCATTATTCTAATTATTTTTGTTATCTATGTATATTATTTACCTTGTGTGATTATAGACAAGGATACTCATATTCTATTAAATGGAGTATAGATGTTCCTCTTTGAGTTATTATAAAATAATAAAGTTATCATACTTTGGATTCTCCTTCTCTCTTGTTACCCCCATCAGCATACAAACATGACATTATTTTTCCTATGTTAAAAAAGTCTCTCTTGACTCTATTTCTCCCCCATCATTTCTCTGGCGTTGGCTCCTTTGTCACAAAGCTAGAAAAAAAGAATTGCCCTTCTCACTGCTGCAAATTGCTTTCCTCCTATCCTCTGTTAAAGCCACTCTTAACTAGGTTTTCAATCCCACAGCTCAATGGAAACCAATCTCATTAAAGTCATCCATGAGTCCATGTTGCTAAATCCAATGGTCAATTTTCAGTTCACCCTAATTGATCTAGCAGTATATTGTTATAGCAGTATCTGGTATATTGTTCACTTCTTCCTTATTGATTCCCTTTGTTCCCTTTGCTTCCAGGACACCACACTATTTTGGTGTTCCACTTAACTTACTGACTGCTCCTTTCTCTCTTTGCATCAACCTTTTAATGTTTTGATACCGGGGTTCAGTCTTCAGTTCTTTTGTCTTTTCTATTAATGTTTATTCTCTGGCTGATCTCACACAGTCACAAGGCTTTAAATATTATCTATTTGTGATGATTCCCCAAAGAATATCTTCACACCACACTTTTCTTCAAACTCCAAGGGTGTATATCCATCTGCCTCCTCACCATCTAATAGGCATCTCAAAGTCAACATGTCAAATGAAACTTCTGATCTTCTACCCTAAAACCCACTTCACTTACAGTCTTCCTGTGAGAAGTGAGATGATTCATTTTCAGAAATACCAAATAAAAACTGTGCTGTCTAGTTAACAATAGGTCTACAACCTATTGGAAATATGTACAAACACCCCCATCCCCACCACATTGGAGTCCCAAGCCCTTAGACACAATTCCTGGTTCTTCTTCACCTCTTCATTTCACAGGCTTATTTTTTACAGGCTTTGCAATGAGCATGAGCCAAAGAACTGAAGTCTCTGCATCACCTCAAGGAATGTACATTTGTTCCAATCAGACTACTTTCTGGCCTTACATGGGCATAGGTGACTTCCAGGTAAGGCTGTAATCTCTGTAGTACTCAGCCAATGAGGAATCAGGGAAAGGACTTCATGCTAGGAGACAAATTGCCTGCTGTAACTGCCCCAAGTGTGCCTGTCCATTAGACACCTGCTCTTGCAAGAACAGTGATTAAGGCTTCACTTCATTGTGCCCCGAGTCTCTGTGTCACTCCTTCGATTGGGCCAATGGGCTTAGTTCTCACACTTCCCTATCTCAGTTGATGGTAACATACCCTTCAAGGTGCTCAGATGAAAATCCTGAGCTTCCTTCATTCTTCCTTTCTCTCATGACCCACATCCAAATCATCAGCAAGTCTTTTTGGCTTAACCTTCAAAACGCATTTAGAATAGGACCACTTCTTACACCTTAACTGCTGTTCCCCTGGTCTAAATTATCATCATCTCTCTCCCTTGGATTACTAAATGGTCTCCATTGTTCTTTTATCCCCTCACAATCTATTTAAGAGGTTGACAAACTACTGCCTACTGGCTAAATTGGTCCAACTTCCTGGTTTTGTACATCCTGAGATCAAAATGGTTAAAGAAATCAAAAGAAGAAGACTATTTTGAGGCTACATGAAAATTACATGCAACTCAAATTTTGGTCCCTATAAATAAAGTTTTAATGGAACACAGTCATGGCTCATTCATGTGTATGGATAAACATATGCTATAATAGCAGAGTTGGGAGAAAAACTATATAGCTCACATAGCCTAAAATATTTACTCTCTGGCTCCTTCCAGAACAATTTGCCAACCTCTGGTATATTCTCAACAGATTGAGTAGAGTGGTTCTCTTAAAACTTCAGTCAGATCAGGTCATTCTTCTGCACAGTCTCGTAAGTGGCCCTCCAGTTCTTTCAGCAGAAGCCAAAGTCCATATGATTTGGCCCCAATTGCCTCACTGCTTTCATTTCTTACAATCCTCTTTATTGACTTTTTTCCAGCTGCTCTGCCTTCCTGCTACTCCTTGATCACACCAACAGACTCCCTAGCCAGACCCCTGGCATTGACTCATCATTGTCTGGAATATTTTGCCTGAGATAGCTCTATGAACAAATCCCTCACCTCCATCAAGCCTTTGCCTAAGTGGTACCTTTTTAGTGAGTCCTGTCATAACCATTCTACTTAAAATTGTAACTTGTTCCATGTTCCTCTATTATTTTCTGTTGCACTTATCATCTCCTCGCATAAACAAAATTGATAAAACTTTAGCCAGACTCATCAGAATATAAAAGAGAGGACTCAAATAAATAAAGTCAGAAATGAAGGAGGAGAAATAACAATTGACACCACAGAAATAGAATAATAAGAGAATGCTATGAAAAATTGTAGGCCAACAAACTAGGCAATCTAGAAGAAATAGATAAATTCCTGGAAACATACAGTCTTCCAATAATGAATCAGGAAGAAATAGAAAATTTGAACAGATCAATTACTAGTAACAAAAATGAATTGATAATCAAAAAACTCCCAAGAAACAAAAGTCCAGGACCAGATAGCTTCACAGGTGAATTCTACCAAATATTTAAATAAGAGTTAATGGGGCGCCTGGGTGGCTCAGTTGGTTAAGTGTCTGACTTCGGTTCAGGTCATGGTCTTGCGGTTCATGAGTTCAGGCCCTGTGTCGGGCTCTGTGCTGATAGCTTGGACCCTGGAGCCTACTTCAGATTCTGTGTCTCCCTCTCTATCTTCCCCTCGCCTGCTCACACTCTGTCTCTCTCTCAAAAATAAACAAACATTAAAAAAATTAAATAAGAGTTAATAACTATTCTCAAACTATTCCAAAAACTTGAACAGGAAGGAAAACTTCCAAATTCATTCTATAAGGCCAGCATTATCCCAATACTAAAGCCAGTTAAAGATACTATAAAAAAAATAAAACTACCTGCCAATATCTGTGAAGAACATAGATGCAAAAATACCCAATGAATCATGAGCAAATCTAATTCAACAATACAATGAAAGGATCATTCCTCACAATTAAGTGGGATTTATTCCCAGGATACAAGGATGGTTCAATATTTGCAAATCAATCAGTGTGACATATAACATTCATTAATAAAAGGAAGGATAAAATCATATGATCATCTCAATAGATGCAGAAAGATTATTTGACAAAATACAACTTCATTCATGGTAAAAACTCTTAACAAAGTGGGCTTAGAGAAAACATACCTCAACATAACAAAGGCCATACATGAAAAACTCTCAGTTAACATCATACTCAATGGTGAAAAACTGAAAGCATTTCCTCTAAGATCAGGAATAAGACAAGGATGTCCATTCTCACCACTATTACTCAATATAGTACTAGCTGCAGAAATCAGACAAGAAAAAGAAATAAAAGGCATCTGAACTGGAAAGGAAGAAGTAAAACTGTCACTATTTGCAGATAACATGATACTACATATAGAAAACACTAAAGACTCTACCAAAAAACTATTAGAATTAATAAATGAATTCAGAAAAGTTGCAAGACAAAATTAGTATTCAGAAATCTGTTGCATTTCTATGCACTAATAAGGATATAGCAGAAAGGGAAATTATAAAAACAATCCCATTTACAATTTTCCCCAAAAGAATACAACTCCTAGAAATAAATTTAACCAAGGAGGTAAAAGACCTATACTCTAAAAAGTGTAAGACACTTATGAAAGAAACTGAATATACCACAAACAGAAAGATATAACATGCTCATGTATTGAAAGAATTAACATTGTTAAAATTTCCATACTACCCAAAGCAATCTACAGATTCAATGCAATCCCTATCAAAATACCAATAGCATTTTCACAGAACTAAAATTAACTCAAAATGGATTAAGTACCTAAACGTGAGACCTGAAACCAGAAAACAAATTGAGCAAAGAGAGTAAATATTTTCAGCTTTGCAAGCCATACTTACTCCTGGCCCAGATAATCTGGGGGATCATAGAAGTCTTAAAGGTCATCTTTAACCTTGGATTTAAAGGACAAAGTAAGACTTCAAATATATTAATATAGGAGGGCAGTGAGAAAGGAGTTCCAGGCATAAGTATGAGCAAATTCAGAGAAGTGTGAACTGCCATAGTACCATTAAGAAAAGCAACCAGTATGACTAATGCATAGGATTAGAGGATTAGAAGGAAGCAAGGAATGTGCTGGTTATTCTCCTAGAGGCATTCCCAACGTTTTCTGTTCTGCAGAGGCTGACCCCTACAGACTGCATCACCCACGCTCTGTTGCCCTCTTGATTCCAGTTGGTTTGGCAATGGAGACACTGGCTTGAGATCAGAGTGCAGGAAGAGCAACAGTTTGGGTATTTATCCCCAGATGCCTCTCTGCCTCTTGACTGTTTTAGCAGTAGTAGTTCTTTGGTTACAGCTTCTGTCTAGGATGTGTCTCTTCTTTGGCTCCAAGTTCTCTCCGGGGTCTAGTATCACGCCTGCTTTCCTGTCGATTTAGCCCCAGGGTGGTAATTACTTTACTGTGGCTAAGTCCTGGGTGTTTCATCATCCCTGATAGGTTCTTTCAACCTTATCCACCACTCTGGAAGTCTGCTCATTCAATTCTCCTTTAAACTCTTTGAGTGAGTCATTCGTTTCCTGCCATTATCTTCACTGATTCGGGTAGACTGAAGCCAGATCACGGAGGTGCCAGACTGTAAAGTTTGACCTCTACTCAGTGGACACCGTATAACTATATGTCAAGGGCCTGACTGTTAAGAAAGGGGTGCTATGATTTAGGAGAATATAAACGAGGAGGCTGGCCTGGGGACATTTCAAAGAAAGAATGAACACAATAATGTTATCAGTAGCTCAGATTATCATAGGTACACACTACTAACACTGGTAAGAGTAAGAATGGTTTGTCAGCTTTAAATAGAGACTGTCACAGCTACTTAACTCTGAGTTAAATAGCTCATATTCTCTCCAATGTTCCAGATTTCATCCTTTGCAGCAACCTATGCATGTTCACTGCAGGATCCTCCAGCACTTCTGTCTTAGAACTCGCTGAAGGTCAAGGTTATTTAGCAGACATTTTCCTACTTCATCACTTTCTTTTTTTTTTTTTTTTTTTTTTAATTTTTATTTTTGAGACAGAGAGAGACAGAGCATGAACAGGGGAGGGGCAGAGAGAGAGGGAGACACAGAATCTGAAACAGGCTCCAGGCTCTGAGCTGTCAGCACAGAGCCCGACGCGGGGCTCGAACTCACGGACCGTGAGATCACGACCTGAGCCGAAGTCGGGCGCTTAACCGACCAAGCCACCCAGGCGCCCCATTCATCACTTTCTAATGTCTGTTTGTTGTCATTCTGGGAAACAGATAATCAGTACGAAGAAGACTAGTTATTTCCTTCAAGATATAAAACCCATGTTCTCTGACAAGTGATACCTTACAACAATGTTCCCCAAACTTGTTCACATCATGGCACACCGCGAACACAATCATACTGCATGAACACTAGGTAAATGAATGAGGCTACTCTCAGCCAGAGCTGCCCCACAACTTGGCCAGCTTCCCTAAGGATTGATTCAACATTGAGGCACATTTGCAACACATTTTAGACATACTAATTATGCAATTCTGTATTAGGGCTCCAACACCATCTGCAGAAGATTCTCTTCCTCTTGGGGTTCTCTCATGAATTATCATTGACCTCAGGCAGGGCCTGGTCCTCCTGTAGCGTTTGATCCAGTCACAATCATAAGACTCCTCCCTTGTTCCTCATAGCACATCCAAGGCCACAGCTAGCCCACACTAGACACTTAAACAAATTAGAAAAAGGTGTCTTTGTTCTGGATGGACACTGCCCGGTACTGGGGTATGACAGTAGCCAGTTGAGAACAGGAATATTTAATTAAGCCTTTATTAAAAACCCATGGGGTTATAGAAATAAAGAAGTAACATGACTCAATAATCAACCTGCTTAGTTGTGATTATCTCAACTTCAGGCCCACAAGGAGGCCAACTGCCTCCTTACCTTGCTAGATACCTTTCTAGCTCTCTTGCCAGTCACTCTGTTCTTGCTATCCTTTTAGCTGGTCCTATTGGCTCGTTCTTCCCTAGGTAGCTTGACCTTCTATGAAAGTTCATACTTGTATATCACATACCATGATAAATTTCCAACCTCCAATATTACGCTGAGATTTAGGATCTATAGGATCTATAATACCCAAGGTTTCTAGAAGTTGGGCCATTTCTACATCTTCTTTCTTGAAGCTTCTACTCCTACTTCTGCATCTGGGTCACCCAGTAGCTAGACTTATCCTATTAATCCAACCACATAATCCACCAATCATATTGTAGAGTATCAACACCTTATCAAAATCAATCCCTTGCCTGCCAAGATTAGTATTGAGAAGACAAGGAGAGGAAAAATAGAAGTTGAAGCTTTAAAGTTCAGGTACCTTCTCTTCATGGAAGGTCTTGCTCCTTGGCCAATGTAAATATAGGTTTGATTTTATTACAGAATTGACAGAAAATTTTAGTTTTACTTTATGTAAAGTAAGTAGTAGAAGGTCTTCCATGAGTCAAACACATATTCTCTTACACTGGGATCAAAGGGTCTCTTGTTACATGCCACATTTGTGTACATCTAAGTTCTTACCTGTGTCCTGGGTAAGTCCAGATGCTGGACAGATGTGCTTTTTAATAGCAGCTCCAAATGGATCTGGCAGACCCAGTCTCAGAGTCAAAATGTGGCAAGGGATGAAGTTTTTATCCAAATGTGGGTAAGGTTAACATGACCTAAAACCAAACTGCCAAATATGAATGACCTTTTCATGAGGAATAAAAAAGAGAACCTTGATGAAAGATACCTGCGTCACTAGGTGTGCTTACTACAGACACTTACTCAGCTAGTCTGTCAGGTCAGTGGATGAGGTCAAGAACTTGCCAAATTGAAGGGTCATCATCAACCAATGGAACAAAAAGAGAAGGAGGAGGAGGAGGAGGAAGAAAGTTAAGTAGCTTTGAGCTAGACAAGTACTTAGAGCTACTTGAAAATATGTTTCTCCCCTCTGCTCTTGCCAGAGATTCAGGGCCCATCAATGTATTCACAGTTGATGGATGTCACAGATCAAATCCTCACCTAGAGAGCACTCTTTCCCTCTGCAGGCTGCACAGCTGGGACACAAGGAAGACATGTTTCCTCAGCTGTCCCCAAGTGTGATTGACAGACATGTCTCCTGTGTCCTTTACCCTTTGATGTCATTCTCCCAGCCAGGATATTATAACAATGACTAATTGTTCTGCTGCTGATTCACAGGCCAGGGAACACAAAGCCATGGCCAGACAGTGTACGGGCCTGAAACTCAGTTCTGCTTCTTTATATTTTCGCCTTGGTCTGTAATATAGGCCATGATTTAGACACAAACTTGTTAGCATGGCCTCATTGGTACCAGAAAATGCCAAATTCAGGGGCTTCCTCACATTCCATGAGACATTTCAGCACCTTCTTGTTTTAGTTAAAACTCTCCAATATTTCTGGTCCCGTTAAATAATGATGGTTGAAATGGGAAATGGTAGATTGTATCACTCACCCTTGCCCTCCTCCCCCTGCTGCAAACTACTCGGGTGGTTTGGAAACAACTTCCATTCTAAAGAAGGGTGGGCATTGGAAGCCCTAGCTCCAGCAATCAGACAACACAAAGAAATAAAAGGCATCCAAATAGGCAAGGAAGAAGTCAAACTTTCACTCTTCACAGATGACATGCTACTCAATGTAGAAAACCCTAAAGATCCACCAAAAAACTCCTAGAACTGATACATGAATTCAGCAAAGTTGCAGGATATAAAATCAACATACAGAAATCGGTTGCCTTTCTATACACCAATAATGAAGCAGCAGGAAGAGGAATCAAGAAATCAATCCCATTTACAATTGCACCAAAGACCATAAGATACCTATGAATAAACCTAACCAAAGAGGTAAAAGATCAGTACTCTGAAAACTATAGAACATTTATGAAAGAAATTGACAAAGACACAAAGGAATGAAAAAACATTCCATGCTCATGGAATGGAAGAACAAATATTGTTAAAATGTCTACACTACCCAAAGCAATCTACACATTTAATGCAATCCCTATCAAAATAACATCAGCACTTTTCACAGAACCATAGCAAACAATTCTAAAATTTGTATGGAACAAGAAAAGACCCTGAATAGTCAAAGTAAGGTTGAAAAAGAAAAGCAAAGTGAGAGGCATCACAATTCCAGACTTCAAACTACATTACAAAGCTGTAATCATTAAGACAGTAGGGTATTGGCACAAAAACAGACACATAGATCAATGAAACAGAACAGAGAACCCAGAAATGGACCCACAACTATATGGTCAACTAATCTTCAATAAAGCAGTAAAGAATATCCAATGGAAAAAAAGACAGTTTCTTCCACAAATAGTGTTGGGAAAAACTGGACAGCAATATGCAGAAGTATGAAACTGGACCATACACAAAAATAAATTCAAAATGTATGAAAGACCTAAATGTGAGACAGGAAACCATCAAAATCCTAGAGGAGAACACAGGCAGCAACCTCTTTGACCTTGGCCACAGCAACTTCTTACTAGATATATCCCGAGAGGCAAGGGCAAAAGCCAAAATGAACTATTGGAACTTCATCAAAATAAAAGGCTTCTGCACAGCAAAGGAAACAATCAACAAAACTAAAAGGCAGTCTATGGGATGGGAGGAGATATTTCTAAATGACATATTGGATAAAGGGCAGATCCAAAACCTATAAAGAACTTACCAAACTCAACACCCCAAAAATAAATAATCCAATTAATAAATAGGCAGAAGACATGAATAGCCTTTTCTCCAAAGAAGACATACAAATGGCTACCAGACACATGAAAAAAATGCTCAACATCACTCATCAGCAGGGAAATACAAATCAAAACCACAATGAGATACCACCTCACACTTGTCAGAATGGCTAAAATTAACAATTCAGGAAACAACAGATTGTGAGGATGCAGAGAAAGGGGAACCCTCTTACACTGTTGGTGAGAGTGGAAAACAGTTAAAAATAGAACTACCCTATGACCTAGCAATTGCACTACTAGGTATTTATCCAAAAGATATAAAAATACTGGTTCAAAGGGACACATACACCCCAATGTTTATAGGAGCACTATCAACAGTGGCTAAATTATGGAAAGAGCCCAGATGTCCATCAACTGATGAATGGATATAGAAGATGTGGTATATATATATATATATATATATATATATATATATATACACACACACACACACACACACACAATGGACTACTACTCAGCTATAAAAAGAATGAAATCTTGCCATCTGCAATAACATGGATGGAATGAGAGTGTATTATGCTAAGCAAAATAAGTTAGAGAAAGACAAATACAATATGATTTCACTCATACATGGAATTTAAGAAACAAAACAGATGAACATAGGAGAAGGGAAGGAAAAATAAAATAAGGTAAAAACCAAGAGGGAGACAAACCAAAAGGGACTCTTAACTTTAAAGAACACATTGAAGGTTGCTGAAGGGAAGGTGAAGGGGGGATGAGCTAAATGGGTGATGGACATTAAGGAGGGCTCCTGTGATGAGCACTAGGTGTTCTATGTATGTGATGAAACACTAAATTCTACTCCTGAAACCATTACTACCCTATATGTTAACTAACTTGGATTTAAATTAAATCTTGAAAGAAAAAAAAAAGAGAGAGAGAGAGAGAAAAGGGTAAGGCATTGGAATCCAGGAAATCTGACCCCAAGTTACCTTGTGACCTGTCAAGAGGCAAGAGCTGTTCTAAGGAAAGAACCACACAAGATAGAGATGTTTCTTGCAGTCTAATCACTTACATTTTTCATGTTGAGCATTAGACATTCATGAGACTATCTCTCCCCACATTTCCCACAAGAATCAGACTGTATTCCTTGGTTGAAGTCAAACCCCTTTACATGCCCCTCTTCCCCCTTTCTGTATACTGAACTCCTGTGCCCAACTGTTGTCAAATCCAAAGCAACACTCTTCTGTCAGGTGCAATCAAAGAGAGTAGGCAGACTTGAAGAATTTCTCTATTTCTGCTTCATTGGATAGCTTTCCTCCTTTATGAAAATTTACAAAGTTTGTAAGTGAAAGGGCTTAGCGCTGCCCAAAATCAAATCACACTCCCCAATTACAGGGAGGTCCATGACAACAAACACCATGAAGTGTCAATAATTAAGCTTCTGTTGAAGAATGTGATGCTTTTAAATATAGAATGGAAGATGATGCGTATGTATAAATAAATTAAACTTACAAGACAAAATGCTGACAAACTGTAATTAAATGTTGCATTCAACATATATACTCTATTCCTCACATAAAATAAGAAGCAAGCTGCATATTAAAACAATGAGTCGTTCAAACACATAAATGAAATAGTGTTTTGTCTCTAGGACTCATGTTGATGGCTATCAGGAAATAATTGAATATAATTAACTTGTTAAAACCGTCCGTGATAATTATAAATGTGATCACTACGTATTTTAATTATTCCTGTTGTCTTTTCTTTAAAAAAAATTTTTTTTAACGTTTATTCATTTTTGAGAGACAGAGAGAGACAGAGCATGAGCGAGGAAGGGGCAGAGAGAGAGGGAGACATAGAATCTGAAGCAGGCTCCAGGCTCTGCACTGTCAGCACAGAGCCCAACGTGGGGCTCGAAGTCACGAACTGCGAGATCAGACCTGAGCCGAAGTCAGACGCTCAACCGACTGGGCCACCCAGGCGCCCCACTGTTGTCTTTTCATACTTGCAAACACGATTGGCTATTTTATGGCAAACATGAGGCTATATATTCACCATTTTCCCTACATCCTGGGTGCACACTTACATACAAATCTCTCACCCCTCCTTTCATTGACTGAAATCTGGCCAATGGAATAGACAGGTGTAAGGAGTGACACATCCAGGTATATAAAAGCTCCCACACAATCCTCCTGTGCTTTCTACCTTCCTTCTGTGTTAGACCAACACAAAGGATTCTGGAAAGAGGGAGAGAGTCAGTCCTAAGGAAAGGTAAAACCACTCCATTGAAGGAACTTATGTTCCTGAATTACTGCATGGGACAGAGCCAACCCTACCAATCTGTACTGTACTGTGACATGCAGAACCAAACCTTTCTGAGTTAAGCCACTGAAATCTTGGAGTTTAAGGAACGTTACATAAGTTCACCTTCCCTGACTAATTCATATTCTCACATTGCATTCTTATCTCTGTACTTCAGAAATTGAGCAGCTGTGAGCAACATATATTTATTTTTTCCATAGTCAGAATTTATGTGAACTCTTTGTCAATGTTACTAGAATTCCTTCCATGTCAAAACAATTTGACAGCAAATAAATAATACAGAATTGTGCCATGACCTTTTATGCAGTCCTTTAGACAATCATGTTAACTCATGATGCTAAATCTAGAATAAAAATGCATAGAATCCAAATATAAGGAGCTGGAAAAAATCTTTTAAGTAGTGTTAGATTCCGCTAATAATAATCCTATGAGGTTCACTTCATGGAAAAGTAAATTTTTTCCTTAACATACATTACTGTCAACAAAAACCTGCAAATTGCACAGGAAATCACTGCTACTGCCCATACAAGGACAAGGAACTTTCAAAAAATGTTTTCTTAAAAGGAATAATTATGACAATTTTTACACCTGTACTAATGCTATATGACCAATAAAACCATGTGAAGTATCTGGACTAAATCAAGGATCAGTATGTGTCCGGAGTGAACACAAGTCAAAATGCTTAAGAGGGAGGAACATATTCTTCATCACCTGATGGCACCACCAGTGCAAGGTAAAATAGCAAGACTGGAATAACCAAAATGTGCATTTTCCCAGTAGAATCAACTTAGGAGGCTAACGATGGCTAATAATGTCATCCACAAAAAAAATTTTGACACCACTATTTTGTTATCTTTGAATTTTTGTTACGTATACATAAGAAAGGTTTATCAGGCTATCACCTCTGAGGAGAGACAACTTAACGGAGCTAAAAGCTAAAAATAGTCTTCATTTATATAAAGGAACTCCATTATCTACAGTTCGTGGAGTAATTAAATTTTGTTATAATTCTACTTGTTTCACTTTCTTTTAAAAGTTCCTACATGAGGCACGCATGGGTGGCTCAATCAGCTAAGCGTCTGACTCTTGGTTTGGCTCAGGTCATGACCACATGGTTTGTGAGATTGAGCCCCACAATGGGCTCTGTGTTGACAGTGCAGAGCCTGCTTGGGATTCTCTGTTTCCCTCTCTCTCTGACCCTTCCCTGCTCATGATCTCTCTCTCTCAAATAAATAAACATTAAAAATAAAAATAAAATTTCCCACACAAATGTTTTTCTCATGGTTAATATTTAGATTTATCTATCCACACAAGTTTTCTTGCTCTCCATCCCTTCTTTCCCTACCCAACCCTCTCCCCACTGCCCCTTCCATAATCCTTCCATGATCTTTTTTCCTGAAATTCATTATTTAGTAGTTTTTTCAACCTTGGCCTTAATAAATAGTAATAACGTTCCATTTTTATCTAAGCTTATCTTTATTTCCTCTACATTCAGTAATAGTTTTGGCTGGAGATAGGCTTCTAGGTTGAATTATCCTCTCTTGGGGATAATGACGTCTACGTCATTACTCTTTTTGTCATTTTGTTTTTAATATTCGTATATTTTTTGGAAGAGCACAAGTGGGGGAAGGGAAGAGAGGGGAACAGAGGATCTGAATCAGGCTCTGCGCAGACAGCAGTGAGCCCAATGTGGGGCTTGAACACATGAACCATGAAATCATGACCTGAGCCAAAGTCAGACACTCAACTGACCTAGCCACCCAGGTGCCCCCCATTGCTCTTCTTTTGAGAAGGAATCTACTCTTAGTGGGTAAGTAGTCGGTCTCTAAGGTCAGCCTGGATCCAAGCTTGGCTTTACTTGCTGTGTGGCTTTAGACAAGATACACAATTTTTCTGACTCAGTATCCCTTTCTGTAAAAATTCTACAGGGGGCTAGGGATGGAATCTAAAGTATACTGCACTAATTTAAAATGTTTTTTTTTAATTTATTAATTTATCTTGAGAAATAGGGAGAGAGAGAGAATGCCAAGCAGGCTCTGCACTGGCAGCACGGAGCCCGACTTGTGCACTGAGTAATTTAAAGTTTCATATGTGACCACTATCTAAAACATAAAAATCATCTGGCATTGTCTTTGTTTATCTTGCCCAGGACTAGATGCCTTCCTGAAACTGTGAATTGTTCTTACATTTTTTCTAGCAAAGTCTTGGTGAATATCTCTTCAAATATTACCTTTCCTCTATCCTTTCCTATGGGAACTCCTGGTAAATGTATGCTAGGCTTTCTGGCTTTCTCATTACCACTTCCATGTCTAGCAACCTCTACTGCTTTTAATATCTTTACTCCTCTGTGCCATGTTTTAGGTAATTTCCTTAGAACTACTTTCCCAGTTCACTAATACTCTTCAGTTACGACTAACTTGCTGCTTAGCCCATCCATTACTTTTTTTGCTAATTTTAAAGACATACATTTTCAGGTGTGTGAATTCTAGTTGTTTTATTTTCAAATATGCCTGCTCTTTTTTTCATAGTGTTCAATTATTTCCTTGTGAACATAAGACTTAATTTATCTATTTAATCATTTTATACATGCTTGTAGTCTTTTTGATATTTTTAGATTGAATTTTAGAGTGTTAATCCTCTTGCTTGTGATATCTTCTGATTCTCCCTCGTAGTGAACTGGTTCCTCATGTAATTTATAATTTTTCCCTGTGTTCAACTCTTTAGCCAGGGTTGGCTTTTTCTATGGGAGTTCCATGTACCTTAAGAGGTGGTAACATTGTGGAGAGAAATTTTGCATTACTTCTGCTGTGCACTCCTTGTATATCTGGGATCAATCTTTATATGACATTTTTTGGCTTCAAGATTCTTGAGTCAATGCTTAATGTAAATTAGATTCTGTATGTATACTTAGAACTTTGAGTTTCCATGGACAGCTTTTTGTCCCACCAGAGCCCTGAGCAGATAGATGCATTCTTCCTTGAAAGGTAATACAGGATACAGACTAAAAACAGCAACTCTACACACTTCCTGGGTTTCAATCTTCACTTGACTTTTTTTTCTTAAGTTTATTTATTTATTTTGAGAGAGAGAGAGATAGAGGGAGGAGCAGAGAGAGAGAGAGAGAGAGAGAGAGAGTCCCAAGCAGGCTCCATGCCCAGCATGGAGCCCAACATGCAGCTCAATCTCATGACAGTGAGGTCATGACTTGAGCTGAAATCAAGAGTTGGACGCTCAACCAACAAAGCCACCAAGGCGCCCCTTTACTTGACTTCTTAATAACACTGAACCCCAAGCATATTCTTAAAAAGCAAAACAAAATAAAACAAAACAAAGTAAAAAACCTGTGATAATTTCCCTGTCTAGAGTCCTTCAGTGTAGGGGAATTAGAAACCTCCATATATCAGCACAGCAATATGGCAATCACAGCTAACACACAGCACGCAATATATGCCCTGACCCATTCTAAATGTTTGACCTATATTAACTCATTTAATACTTACAGCAATCTTACAGGTAGGCAATATTATTAATTTAATTTGACACAGAGGAAAACTAAGTCACAGGGGTTTTGTTTTACAATATGCCTGAGGTAGTTCAGGGGATTCCCTTTCCATTCTTTCACATGCAGTTCTGTACATAATCTTTTCTCTTCTTTCGTACCAGAAAAGGCTTGGTGGAATAGTTGAGGTAAGCGTTGAGGATTGGGGAGTAGGGAACACAGTTCACACTAGCACAGTCTGAAATGTTGCTAGAATCCAAAGTCTGCAATCAAATTTTTAACACTCTTTCCACTCAAAGCCATTTCTGGAAAAGACCCATTTTTTAATACCAAAAGTTCTTTCTGAAGTCATTTCTTCCCTAAAGTCATTTGAGAGAGTGCTTTAATTTTCTAAAAGCTCATGGACAACTTATGGCCATTTCTAAAGCACATCATTCCTCTTCCCTGAAAGTGCTTCTAATCTGTAGGGCACGTACAAAGCAGCTAAAATGTGCAAGTGTACCCAAAGTCACCTCTGAAATCCCTAGCCTCTTCTCCCAAATCACCTATCTTAATTATTAAACAAAAATAATCCTCCTAGATTCACTAGAATCATTTCATATAATGGAAAAAAATACTATAATTAATTCGTCAAAAATATTTTGCTTAGAAGTTCAAAAAAAAAATGAGTCACATGGGAGATTTTTTTTTTCTGATAGAACCAGCTTTTATTGTCTACTATGTGTAGGAAGAAATAAAAAAGAATATTGGGAAGGAAAATAATGTCAATAAAATTTAAGCATCTAGAATTTAAAATGGCTAAATTTAAATATTGCTCATAAAACCTGCTATGATTTTCTAAACCATTTCTCTGGCAGCTGCAAAACGACAGTGGGTAGGACCATCTGTGAAACTAGTCCATGGTGCCCCTACACAAGCTCCTGGTGACAGAAATTCTTGGCAGCAGAGGTGGGGTGGGATGGAGTATCACAGTCGGCCCTTCACTGAGAATCACTAAGCAGATCAGGGCTCAAACCTGGAACCTGCTGCATTCAGGTCACTCAAAGCTACTGGGTCTCAGGTTCTTCGTTTGTAAAATGGGGGACAACCTAAGTGTTAACCAGTCACCTGATGATATCCCAGTTCTCCAGTTTTAGAGGTCACCATTTCTTTAATATTTAAATTAAAATAGTGTAAAGTCCCATGCAAACACAGAGAAGAAAGAGCATGCTGGCTCCCCCCCTCCCCCGCTCCCGGAGATACTTAAGAGTATCAGTTGTCTCTGGTGATCTGCTCACATTCCCTTGAACCCCTGAATCTTCATCCACACTCACATCTTGCGTCCTGTAGTTTAATCTTCCCTTCACTCTCAGTAGCCCAACACATAAAAAAAAAACGCCTTTTTCCTTGAATTCCCCACCACGGTGACAAGCTTTTTTAATGTATCAAACCATTTTTTGAAGGCTTAAAAGTCAAAGGGATGTGGTGATGAGGGTGGGGGGATGCCTCACACCCAGAATCATACTCTCATATGCATTAAATTTGAACCATAGACACTGCTGTTCTCAAAAGTCCCTCAACCATCCTCAATTATGTTTTCTTCTCAGGGACCTCCATGTGGGACAAGACTAGCCCTCTCTACTTCTCTTCCTTCTTCTCTAACCAACCTTCAGGTTCCAACAATGTAACATCATTTTTCATACAACAGTCCTTCGCTCGTTACCCTAAAACTTCTGCAGCCTACTTTTTAACATGGGAAACTCATTAAGGTGCTTCAAAAATAAAAGGCCAGCTATCTTTCCCTATTCCTTTGCCTCAACCCCAAACATAGCAGAAGCTGTGATATTAGTCTTTACAGGATCACATTCCTGGAAGTGGCTAAACTTGTGCATCAATGTCTTAAAGGAGAAAGGGAGCAGTATAAAGACACACCCTTCCTCTACAATGGATCATGCCACTCCTCCTGTTATCTCCTTGAAGAACCAGACAGTCCTTTTTTGTTTGTTTGTTTGTTTGTTTTAAATAGCAACGTATCCCTTCCCACTGCAGGGAATAACGTCTGTTCTGCAGTGGAAGTGAGGATCACACATGTGGACAAGCATATGAAAACTGCTAAGACTGTACTAAGTGTAGGGGCATTTTGGTTTCTATGATTTTTGACTGGTATTATTACCATCCACCCTCTTTTGGAAATATGTAATGATGTTTAAAAAAAAAGGTAGGGGGAGGAAATAAATCATGTTATCCTCTGCTTTCAACTATCCAATAAACTGCCATGGACTCAGAATTTAATCCAGTGTCTTAATCACCAGGGCCTACAGTCCCTACCTTCTAGCCCTTCTTACTCCTTGACCTCATCTTCTTTCATTCTTTTTCTTATTTACAACACTCCAGCCATGTGGGCCTTCCTTCAGTGCTTTCATTCAAGGCATGTGTACTGAACATCAGCTATGGCCCAGGTAATGTTTTAGATACTTGAGGTACAATCAATGAACAAAACAGAAAACACCTTCTCACCCAAAAGACATTGTCAGTGCTATTTCCTCTTCCTAAAACATGTTTACCCAAGAGTTTAGCAAAGTCTAGTTCCTCTTGACCCTTCGTGTCTCAGCTCAAATGTTACTTCCTCCAAGAAGACTTCCCCAGCCACACTTTCTGGAGTGGTACCTATGCCCCTGATTGCTGTGTATTTCATCATCCTTATTTGGTCTCAATTGTACTTATTATTTTCCAATATTATTTTATTCACTTATTTATCGATTTATTTAATTTAAAATTTTTACTTGTGAATTATTTATCTTTCTCAATTAGAAGGTGAGCTCCATGAGATCAGGGACTTGTATTCCTAGCACCTAGAACAGTGCCTGTCACATTGTAGACACTCAATAAACTGTATACACTGAATGAGTGAATGAATGGATGAGTGGATGAATTAAAGAAACCATAACTCCTTTTGCTTCAGGACATTTTTCCTGCTCCGTGTGGTCCTTACTCAGTTGTCAATAGTGTTCCATTCCTGCCATCCTTAGGTAAAAGTGGACATGTGACCCAGCTTGGGTCAATTATGGACTTGCATTCTTTTGGATATGGTGATTAGTCCAAGATTGGGCATAGGATCCAAGCCAGGCCAATTGGTGCACTTGTCCAAAATTTTCAAAATAGGAAGTTAAGAGAGGTATACAAACTTTAAGGATTAATATGTAAAGCTAGTGGTGAAGATGTAAAGACCATCTTCCTCTGACATAGTCTATCAAGGGTAGATCAGAATGAGATTAAAATGCAAAGTGAAACTTTACATTTAGATGGAGCTAGAGAGAAAGTCTTGATAACATTAGTTGAACCTGTGCTTCCAATCTTGCTTAAAGCCTGGTATCCCAAGTCATTAAATTTCTCTTTCTGCTTAAGCCAGTATGGGTTGGATTTTTGAACCATGCAACTGAGACTCCTGACTATGAGTTGGTGTTTACACAGGTAACTCCCAGCCCTCCACTCCTCTTTTCCAAATGGAACAGTCAAGCACAGCAGCCCCAAGCAATAGCCCTGGCATTTGGCCCTGTCATCCTCGAGTATGGTTTAATGTCTGAGCTTGAGAGAGGCAGTTACAAGTGTTCTCCCCACTTCAGAGAAGCTGCATGTTGCTTAAGAGGTCGCACCAATTTTCCCTTCCTCTTGTTACTTAGTAACAAGGAGCAAGGCTTATGATCAATGCAGAGTGGCTTTTTTATCCCACCCCAGACCTACCTGCTCTGACAAGCATCCTGTGCCAAGGTCTGGCAATGGTTATTTTCCTCTCTCCATTTTCCCTCAACCCCACCCCTCCTTCCCAAAGGCCAGAGGTGAGCAGCAAACCAAAATCTTACACTTAAACACAGAGTGTGGCTGGCATATTTATTCTACTCCTCTGTGAAACGACAAAAAGCAATGATACCAGTTGGGTTGATTATGCACTGGTGATTGCAAAATTCCTTTCCTGCCAACAGCAGGGCTTGAGCATTTCACACTGGGTGATTTAAAGCTAGTCAGAAAACCCAAAACAAAGGGCAGCAAAAGTCAGACAGTAGAAACAAGGCCCTGATGTTACATGCTTAGCACTTGACTGGGCCACTTGACTTTTTGATCTAATTCTCTCTTTTCTCAAATGTATTTATAACATGGCAGGGATCTGTTTCATTAAGTAGAGCACAAAATCAAGAGTGCATCAGAAACAAAGGCCTCCTCACCTTCCTAATCATGAACTTTCTTTTATTTTTTTTAACTTTTTTGTAACATTTATTTATTTTTCAAAGAGAGAGAGTGTGAACAAGGGAGGGGCAGAGAGAGAGGGAGACACTGAATCTGAAGCAGGCTCCAGGCTCTGAACTGTCAGCACAGAGTGGGACGCAGTGCCCAAAACCACGAACCGTGAGATTATGACCTGAGCTGAAGTCAGACGCTCAGCCAACTGAGCCACCCAGGTATCCCATGAACTTTCTTTCAGTTGCCAAGATCTAGGGGCAAGAAAATACTGAAATGAAGGAGTATTTAAGGTCTACCAAATTCTTTGAACCACAAAGTGAAAAGAGAAGACAAAGAACCAAATCGGCCCTGCCATGTGATGAGAGAGGCCTGGACTCTTTCTGGGATATACTCTGCACAGAGCCCAATATATATTCAGTGTTTAATATTCATAATACCAATGGCTAGCTGTAGCAGGTTGACTGGCGGCCCCCAAAAGATATGGCGATGTCCTGGAACTTGTAAATGTGACCTTATTTGGAAAAAAGGTCTTTGCAGATGTAATTAAATTAAAGATCTCGAGATGAGATTATCCTAGATTACCCAAGGGGGCCCTAAATTCGGTGATGAATGCTTTTTCCTTTTAATGTTTTTTATTTATTTTTGAGAGAGTGAGAGAGGGAGGGGCAAAGAGAGGGGGAGAAAGAGAATCCCAACCAGGCTCTGTGCTGTCAGCGCAAAGCCTGACATGGGACTTGAACTCACAAATGTTGAGATCATGACATGAGCAGAAGCCAAGAGTCAGATGGATGCTTAACCAGCTGAGCCACCCAGGTGCCCCAGTGATGAATGTCTGATGAGAGTGAGGCAGGGAGTTATTAGACACACTGAGGAAAAGGCCAAGAGAAATGAGGCAGAGATTGGAGCTATAATTCAAGGAACATCTGGGCCACCAGAAGCTGAGGAGGCAAGGAGGGACTCTCCCCCCTGGAGCTTTCAGAGGGGACACAGCCCTGCTGACACCTTGACTTTGATCTTCTGATCTCCAGAACCGTGAGAATGAATTTGTGTTCTTGTAAGCCACCTGGTTGGTGGGCCCAAGGAAACCACTGCACTAGCACATATCATGCTTACTCCATCCTATACCTGTGCTAGGTGCTTTGCAGTCACTTTCTCCTTTATTCAGGGCAAAATATCCTTACAAGAGAGGTATCCTTATCCCCCTTAAGCAGATAAAGGGTTTAAAAGCCTTGCCCAAAGTCTGCTGAGGAAAGGTGGAGTCTGAATTCAAATTCAAATCCATCTAACTCTGAAGCCCAGGCTCTCCCCACTGTGCCACTATTTCCTTAGTTAATGTAAGTGTTTGTTTTCAAATCATTAAACAATAGGGTCTGATCTTGATGCCCAGTTCCTAGCATATTTGACACCCAGAACATTTCATTTTTAACACCTCCTTCTCCCGTATATGACACAATTATTTTCAGTAATAGTCATGAAATGAAGCAAATATATTCACTTATGGACTAAATTTACATTTACAAAATGAAATGATTGTACTTCATAGTTGACACTGTTTCACTGTTTTATATTTAAAAACAAATAAAAATTCCCAGTGGTCACGTTGAAGGACATAATTTAATAACTAAATTCTGTTTCTGTTCTTAAAATTATTGAGCTCCTACTGTTTCTTTCTAATCTACTGTCTAAACACAGATATGTAACACCACCAGAGTTGGATGCAGGAGCTTAGCCCCAAATGCAAACAATTTGGAGCCCAGGGGAATTCACTTTCAAAACAGGTGAGTATGGGGAGGAGCCAAGACGGTGGAACAGCATGGAAGTTTTTTTGTGTCTCATGTCCATGAAATAAAGTCAGACCAACACTAAACCATCCTGCACACCTAGAAAGCTGATCTGAGAATTAACACAAAAATCTGCACAACCCGAGCCACAGAATTCAGCAGGTATGCAGCATGGAGAGGTGAACTGAGGGAGAGAGAAGCCACGAAGGGCAGGGAGCTGTTTTTGCATGCAGAGAGAGGACAGAGACGGTGTGTGGGGGGGAGAATATGGCAAAGCATCCCCTTCCCCCCCCCCCCCCCGCAAAAGCAGCTGGAGAGAAAGTGGAAAAGTGGAAACTGCCATAGGGACTGAATTAAAAAGGGAGAAAGGAGAAAGAAGAGGGTTTAAATTCCATTAAGACTCTATAAACAGGGGGAGCACAGAGTCTGAAACTCTGCAGCTCGATACCTGGTGGTGCTCTGGTGAGGATGGTGAATCCCAAGGAGCAGAGTGAAGTCTGCGGTCTTCAGACCACATGGGGAGAGGCGGTTCCCCTGCTGAGAGGACATCTGGTAGAGGCTATGTGGACCCCCAACAGGCAAAGGCCCCAGTGGACCTGGGAGAACAATCACATTTGCTGGTGCTGGAACAAGATCACTGGGAGTGAAGCCTGGTACCAGATGTGTGTTGTGATTTGCCATAATCCCTGAAATGCTGCTGCTACACAATCGCCTGAACGTTTTCTGGAGTGGGCTGGCACCCGACCAGCCTCTGGACATTGGCAGCTGCACGGTGCCACAAACGTTCCTGGATGCAGCTGGCACCCAGCCATTGCTCAGTGTGACCCTCCTGCAGAGGGGCAGAATGGGTCAAAGCCGCAGTTCCGCAGAAATAAGGGGTCGGGAAAAAGCCGTATCTGAGATAAAACTCAGGAGGGAGGTGCTGCCTGGGGCCTGGTCATGGACAGTGTAACAGCGGGGAGTGGATGGAAGCCAAAGACAAAGGATGGGTGCATGACAGCTGATAAGAGAGAACAGAGTTCTAATACTAGACACTGGGTAGCTGGGTGACGCCATTATCACCACTCCAGTACATGTGCATGCGCACCTACAAGTGCCACAACAATCCACCCCAGTAAGCTAAGCAGCGCCATCTAGTGGAGAATGGAGCCATTACACTAAGCCCCACTCAAGTAGGCCAACCTCACTCTTCAGGAACACAAGTCTCTCCACCTGCTTAGTTTATGGACTATAAAGCACTTCATAGTTCGACTTCCTGGGGAAAAAGAAGTAATTTCATTCGTATTTCAGTCTGCTCACTGATCCATCTATTCAATTTTCTTTCTTATTTTCTTTTTTCTTTTTTCATTTCTTTTCTTTTTCATGAATACAGAAAGATATAAAATTCATTTTTATTTTAAATTTTTATTAAAAATATTTTTCTTTAATTTTTTTCTACTATATTTTTAACTTTTGTGTAAATTTTTTCAAATTCTATTTTACTTCCATCACTTGATTTTAGTCTATTTCAGTGTATTCATTTTTTTTCAAATTTTCAAAGGATTTCTTTTTTTTTCTTTCCCCTTTTTTCCCTAATCTATCAAGCCCCTTTCAACACCCAGACCAAAACACACCTAGGATCTAGCATCACTTATTCAATTTGTGTGTGTGTGTTTGTTTTTAAGTTTTTAATTTTAATATTTTTTTATTTTAATTTTTTTTACTTCATTAATTCCTTTTCTCCCTTCAAAATGATGAAACGAAGGAATTTACCCCAAAAGAAAGAGCAGGAAAAAACGACAGCCAGGGACTTAACTAACACAGATACAAGCAAGATGTCTAAACCAGAATTTAGAGTCACAATAATAAGAATACTAGCTGTAGTTGAAAATATACTAGAATCCCTTTCTGTGGAGATAAAAGAAGTAAAACTAGTCAGGATGAAATAAAAAATGCTATAACTGAGCTGCAATCTTGAATGGATGCCACGGCAGGAAGGATGGATGAAGCAGCAGAGAGAATCAGCAACATAGAGGACAAACTAATGGAGAATAATGAAGCAGGAAAAAAAAGGGAGATTAAGGCAGAAAAGCACGATTTAAAAATTAGAGAAATCAGTGACTCATTAAAAAGGAACAACATCAGAACCTTAGGGGTCGCAGAAAAAGAAGAGAGATATAAAGGGGTAGAAGGGTTATGTGAGCAAATCATAGCAGAAAACTTTCCTAACCTGGGGAAAGACACAGACATAAAAAATCCAGGAAGCACAGAGGACTCCCATTGGATTCTACAAAAACTGACCATCAATAAGGCATATCATAGTCAAATTCACAAAATACTCAGGCAAGGAGAGAATCATGAAAGCAGCAAGGGAAAAAAGTCCCTGACCTACAAGAGAAGACAGATCAGGTTTGCAGCAGACCTATCCACAGAAACTTGGCAAGCCAGAAAGGAGTGGCAGGATATATTCAACGTGCTGAATTATAAAAATATGCAGCCAAGAATTCTTTATCCAGTAAGGCTGTCATTCAAAATAGAAGGAGAGATAAAAAGTTTCCCAGACAAACAAAAATTAAAGGAGTTTGTGACCACTAACGAAATTCTAAGGGAGACGCTCTGAGGGGAGAAAAGATGGGGAAAAAAAAAACACACACACACAAATAAATAAAGACCAAAAGCAACAAAGACTAGAAAGGACCAGAGAACACCACCAGAAACTCCAACTCTACAAGGAACATAATGGCATAAATTCATATCTTTCCGTACTCACTCTAAACATCAATGGACTCAATGCTCCAATTGAAAGACTTAGGGTAACAGAATGGATAAGAAAACAAGATCCATCTATATGCTGTTTACAAGAGACCGACTTGAGACCTAAAGACACCTTCAGATTGAAAGTAAGGGGAAAGAGAACCATCTATCATGCTAATGGTCAACAAAAGAAAGCCGGATTAGCCATACTTATATCAGACAATCTAGAGTTTAAAATAAAGACTATAACAAGAGATGAAGAAGGGCATTATATCATATTTAAGGGGTCTATCCACCAAGAAGACCTAACAATTGTAAACATTTATGCGCCAAATGTGGAAGCACCCAAAATATAAATCAATTAGTTACAAACATAAAGAAGCTCATTGATAATAATACCATAATAGTAGGGGACTTCAACACTCCACTCACAACAATGGACAAATCATGTAATCAAAAAAATGAACAAGGAAACAATGGCTTTGAATGGCATACTGGACCAGATGGACTTAACAGATATATTCAGAATATTTCATCCCAAAGTAGTGGAGTATACATTCTTCTCCAGTGCACATGGAACGTTTTCCAGAACAGACCATATACTGGGACACAAATCAGCCCTCAACAAGTACAAAAAGATCGACATCATACAGCGCATATTTTTAGACCACAACACTCTGAAACTTGAAATCAACCACAAGAAAAAAATTGGAAAGGTAACAAATACCTGGAGACTAGAGAACATCCTCCTAAAGAATGAATGGATTAACCAAGGAGTTAAAGAGGAAATTAAAAACTTCATGGAAGCCAATGAAAATGGTAACACCACAACCCAAAACCTCTGGGACACAGGAAAGGCAGACATAAGAGGAAAGTATATAGCAATCCAGGCCTTCCTAAAGAAGAAAGAAAGGTCTCAGATACACAACCTAACCTTATGCCTCAAGGAGCTGGAAAAAGAACAGCAAACAAAACCCAAAACCAGCAGAAGACAGGAAATAATAAATATTAGAGCAAAAATCAATGCTATCAAAACCAAAAAAAAAAAAAAAAAAAAAAAGTAGAACAGATGAAACCAGAAACTGGTTCTTTAAAAGAATTAACAAAATTGATAAACCACTAGCAGTTTGATCAAAAAGAAAAAGGAAAGGACCCAAATAAATAAAATCAAGAATGAAAGAGGAGAGATCAAAACCAACAAAACAGAAATAAAAACAATAATAAGAGAATATTATGAGTAGTTATACACCAATAAAATGGGCAATCTGGAAGAAATGGAAAAATTCCTAGAAACATATAAACTACCAAAACTGAAACAGGAAGAAATAGAAAACTTGAACAGACCCATAACCAGTAAAGAAATCTAATTAGTAATCGAAAATCTCCCAAAAAACAAGAGTCCAGGGCCAGATGGCTTTCCAAGGGAATTCTACCAAACATTTAAGGAAGAGTTAACACCTATTCTCTTAAAGGTGTTACAGAAAATAGAAATGGAAGGAAAACTTCCACACTCATTCTATGAAGCTAGCATTACCTTGATTCCAAAACCAGACAGAGACCCCACTAAAAAGGAGAACTATAGACCAATTTCCCTGATGAACATGGATGCAAAAATCCTCAACAAGATAGTAGCCAACCGGCTCCAACAATACATTAAAAAATATTACTCACCACAACCAAGTGGGATTTATACCTGGGAGGCAGGGATAGTCAATATCTGCAAAACAATCAATGTGATGCCTCACTTCAATAAAAGAAAGGACGAGAACCATATGATCCTCTAAATAGATGCAGAGAAAACATTTGACAAAATACAGGATCATTTCTTGATAAAAACCCTCAAGAAAGTAGGGATAGAAGGATCATACCTCAAGATCATAAAAGCCATATACAAAAGACCCAACGCTAATATCATCCTCAATGGGGAAAAACTGAGAGCTTTCCCCCTAAGGTCAGGAACAAGACAGAGATGTCCACTCTCACCACTGTTATTCAACATAGTATTGGAAGCCCTAGCTTCAGCAATCAGACACACAAAGGAATGAAAGGCATCCAAATCATCCAGGAGGAAGTCAAACTTTTACTCTTCGCAGATGACATGATACTCTATATGGAAAACCCAAAAGATTCCACCAAAAAACTGCTAGAACTGATTCATAAATTTGGCAAAGTTGCAGGATATAAAATCAATACACAGAAATTAGTTGCATTCCCAGTCACCAACAATGAAACAACAGAAAAAGAAATCAAGGAATCGATCCCATTTACAATTGCACCAAAACCCATAAAATACCTAGGAATAAACCTAACCAAAGAGGTAAAAAATCTATACACTGAAAACTATAGAAAGCTTATGAAAGAAATCGAAGACACACAAAAAAATGGAAAAATATTCCATGCATCTGAATAGGAAGAACAAATATTGTTAAAATGTCAATACTACCCAAAGAAATCTACATATTCAGCTGATCAAAAAGGATTTAAATAATATAACAGAAAGTGAATTTAGAATAATAGTCATAAAATTAATCGCTGGGCTTGAAAACAGTATAGAGGACAGCAGAGAATCTCTTGCTACAGAGATCAAGGGACTAAGGAACAGTCACGAGGAGCTGAAAAACGCTTTAAATGAAATGCAAAACAAAATGGAAACCACCACGGCTCGGATTGAAGAGGCAGAGGAGAGAATAGGTGAACTAGAAGATAAAGTTATGGAAAAAGAGGAAGCTGAGAAAAAGAGAGATAAAAAAATCCAGGAGTATGAGGGGAAAATTAGAGAACTAAGTGATACACTAAAAAGAAATAATATACCCATAATTGGTATCCCAGAGGAGGAAGAGAGAGGGAAAGGTGCTGAAGGGGTACTTGAAGAAATAATAGCTGGGAACTTCCCTGAACTGGGGAAGGAAAAAGGCATTGAAATCCAAGAGGCACAGAGAACTCCCTTCAGACGTAACTTGAATCGATCTTCTGCACGACATATCATAGTGAAACTGGCAAAATACAAGGATAAAGAGAAAATTCTGAAAGCAGCAAGGGGTAAACGTGCCCTCACATATAAAGGGAGACCTATAAGACTTGTGACTGATCTCTCTTTTGAAACTTGGCAGGCCAGAAAGAATTGGCACGAGACTTTCAGTGTGCTAGACAGAAAAAATATGCAGCCGAGAATCCTTTATCCAGCAAGTCTGTCATTTAGAATAGAAGGAGAGATAAAGGTCTTCCCAAACAAACAAAAACTGAAGGAATTTGTCACCACTAAACCAGCCCTACAAGAGATCTTAAGGGGGACCCTGTGAGACAAAGTACCAGAGACAACACTACAAGCATAAAACATACAGACATCACAATGACTCTAAACCCGTATCTTTCTATAATAACACTGAATGTAAATGGATTAAATGTGCCAACCAAAAGACATAGGGTATCAGAATGGATAAAAAAACAAGACCCATCTATTTGCTGTCTACAAGAGACTCATTTTAGACCAGAGGACACCTTTAGATTGAGAGTGAGGGGATAGAGAACTATTTATCATGCTACTGGAAGCCAAAAGAAAGCTGGAGTAGCCATACTTCTATCAGACAAACTAGACTTTAAATTAAAGGCTGTAACAAGAGATGAAGAAGGACATTATATAATAGTTACAGGGTCTATCCATCAGGAAGAGCTAACAATTATAAATGTCTATGCGCCGAATACCGGAGCCCCCAAATATATAAAACAATTACTCATAAACATAAGCAACCTTATTGATAAGAATGTGGTAATTGCAGGGGACTTTAACACCCCACTTACAGAAATGGATAGATCATCTAGACACATGGTCAATAAAGAAACAAGGGCCCTGAATGAGACATTGGATCAGATGGACTTGACAGATACATTTAGAACTCTGCATCCCAAAGCAACAGAATATACTTTCTTCTCGAGTGCACATGGAACATTCTCCAAGATAGATCATATACTAGGTCACAAAACAGCCCTTCATAAGTTTACCAGAATTGAAATTATACCATGCATACTTTCAGACCACAATGCTATGAAGCTTGAAATCAACCACAGAAAAAAGTCTGGAAAACCTCCAAAAGCATGGAGGTTAAAGAACACCCTACTAACGAATGAGTGGGTCAACCAGGCAATTAGAGAAGAAATTAAAAAATATATGGAAACAAACGAAAATGAAAATACAACAATCCAAACGCTTTGGGACGCAGCGAAGGCAGTCCTGAGAGGAAAATACATTGCAATCCAGGCCTATCTCAAGAAAGAAGAAAAATCCCAAATACAAAATCTAACAGCACACCTAAAGGAAATAGAAGCAGAACAGCAAAGACACCCCAAACCCAGCAGAAGAAGAGAAATAATAAAGATCAGAGCAGAAATAAACAATATAGAGTCTAAAAAAACTGTAGAGCAGATCAACGAAACCAAGAGTTGGTTTTTTGAAAAAATAAACAAAATTGACAAACCTCTAGCCAGGCTTCTCAAAAAGAAAAGGGAGATGACCCAAATAGATAAAATCATGAATGAAAATGGAATTATTACAACCAATCCCTCAGAGATACAAACAATTATCAGGGAATACTATGAAAAATTATATGCCAACAAATTGGAAAACCTGGAAGAAATGGACAAATTCCTGAACACCCACACTCTTCCAAAACTCAATCAGGAGGAAATAGAAAGCTTGAACATACCCATAATCAGCGAAGAAATTGAATCGGTTATCAAAAATCTCCCAACAAATAAGAGTCCAGGACCAGATGGCTTCCCAGGGAAGTTCTACCAGACATTTAAAGCAGAGATAATACCTATCCTTCTCAAGATATTCCAAGAAATAGAAAGGGAAGGAAAACTTCCAGACTCATTCTATGAAGCCAGTATACTTTGATTCCTAAACCAGACAGAGACCCAGTAAAAAAAGAGAACTACCGGCCAATATCCCTGATGAATATGGATGCAAAAATTCTCAATAAGATACTAGCAAATCGAATTCAACGGCATATAAAAAGAATTATTCACCATGATCAAGTGGGATTCATTCCTGGGATGCAGGGCTGGTTCAACATTCACAAATCAATCAACGTAATACATCACATTAACAAAAAAAAAGAGAAGAACCATATGATCCTATCAATCGATGCTGAAAAGGCCTTTGACAAAATCCAGCACCCTTTCTTAATAAAAACCCTTGAGAAAGTCGGGATAGAAGGAACATACTTAAAGATCATAAAAGCCATTTATGAAAAGCCCACAGCTAACATCATCCTCAACGGGGAAAAACTGAGAGCTTTTTCCCTGAGATCAGGAACACGACAGGGATGCCCACTCTCACCGCTGTTGTTTAACATAGTGCTGGAAGTTCTAGCATCAGCAGTCAGACAACAAAAGGAAATCAAAGGCATCAAAATTGGCAATGATGAAATCAAGCTTTCGCTTTTTGCAGATGACATGATATTATACATGGAAAATCCGATAGACTCCACCAAAAGTCTGCTAGAATTGATACATGAATTCAGCAAAGTTGCAGGATACAAAATCAATGTACAGAAATCGGTTGCATTCTTATACACTAACAATGAAGCAACAGAAAGACAAATAAAGAAACTGATCCCATTCACAATTGCACCAAGAAGCATAAAATACCTAGGAATAAATCTAACCAAAGATGTAAAGGATCTGTATGCTGAAAACTATAGAAAGCTGATGAAGGTAATTGAAGAAGATTTAAAGAAATGGAAAGACATTCCCTGCTCATGGGTTGGAAAAATAAATACTGTCAAAATGTCAATACTACCCAAAGCTATCTACACATTTAATGCAATCCCAATCAAAATTGCACCAGCATTCTTCTCGAAACTAGAACAAGCAATTCTAAAATTCATATGGAACCACAAAAGGCCCCGAATAGCCAAAGGAATTTTGAAGAAGAAGACCAAAGCAGGAGGCATCACAATCCCAGACTTTAGCCTCTACTACAAAGCTGTCATCATCAAGACAGCATGGTATTGGCACAAAAACAGACACATAGACCAATGGAATAGAATAGAAACCCCAGAACTAGACCCACAAACGTATGGCCAACTCATCTTTGACAAAGCAGGAAAGAACATCCAGTGGAAAAAAGACAGCCTCTTTAACAAATGGTGCTGGGAGAACTGGACAGCAACATGCAGAAGGTTGAAACTAGACCACTTTCTCACACCATTCACAAAAATAAACTCAAAATGGATAAAGGACCTGAATGTGAGACAGGAAACCATCAAAACCTTAGAGGAGAAAGCAGGAAAAGACCTCTCTGACCTCAGCCGTAGCAATCTCTTACTCGACACATCCCCAAAGGCAAGGGAATTAAAAGCAAAAATGAACTACTGGGACCTTATGAAGATAAAAAGCTTCTGCACAGCAAAGGAAACAACCAACAAAACTAAAAGGCAACCAACGGAATGGGAAAAGATATTTGCAAATGACATATCGGACAAAGGGCTAGTATCCAAAATCTATAAAGAGCTCACCAAACTCCACACCCGAAAAACAAAGAACCCAGTGAAGAAATGGGCAGAAGACATGAATAGACACTTCTCTAAAGAAGACATCCGGATGGCCAACAGGCACATGAAAAGATGCTCAACGTCGCTCCTTATCAGGGAAATACAAATCAAAACCACACTCAGGTATCACCTCACGCCAGTCAGAGTGGCCAAAATGAACAAATCAGGAGACTATAGATGCTGGAGAGGATGTGGAGAAATGGGAACCCTCTTGTACTGTTGGTGGGAATGCAAATTGGTGCAGCCGCTCTGGAAAGCAGTGTGGAGGTTCCTCAGAAAATTAAAAATAGACCTACCCTACGACCCAGCAATAGCACTGCTAGGAATTTATCCAAGGGATACAGGAGTACTGATGCATAGGGGCACTTGTACCCCAATGTTCATAGCAGCACTCTCAACAATAGCCAAATTATGGAAAGAGCCTAAATGTCCACCAATTGATGAATGGATAAAGAAATTGTGGTTTATATACACAATGGAATACTACGTGGCAATGAGAAAAAATGAAATATGGCCTTTTGTAGCAACGTGGATGGAACTGGAGAGTGTGATGCTAAGTGAAATAAGCCATACAGAGAAAGACAGATACCATATGGTTTCACTCTTATGTGGATCCTGAGAAACTTAACAGGAACCCATGGGGGAGGGGGAGGAAAAAAGGAAAAAAAAAAAAAAAAGAGGTTAGAGTGGGAGAGAGCCAAAGCATAAGAGACTGTTAAAAACTGAGAACAAACTGAGGGTTGATGGGGGGTGGGAGGAAGGAGAGGGTGGGGGATGGGTATTGAGGAGGGCACCTTTTGGGATGAGCACTGGGTGTTGTATGGAAACCAATTTGACAATAAATTTCATATAATAAAAAAAAAAAAACATGGGAAGATGCTCAAATTTTAACATTAAATTTAAAAATTTATATGCGGCATTATGCTATTTGAAATGAGTATTATATATGTAATTTAATTTCTTAAAGGAAATAGACCCAAATATTAATAAACCTTATCCCTGGGTGATAAAAAAAAAAAAAAAAAAAAAAAAGAAATCTACATATTCAATGCAATCCCTATCAAAATAACACCAGCATTCTTCACAGAGCCAGAACAAATAATCCTAAAATTTGTATGGAACCAGAAAAGACCCTGAATAGCCAAAGCAATCTTGAAAATGAAAACCAAAGCAGGAGGCATCACAATCCTAGACTTCAAGCTGTACTATAAAGCTGTAATCATCAAGACAGTATGGTACTGGCACAAAAACACTCAGATCAATGGAACAGAAGAGAGAACCCAGAAATGGACCCACAAATGTGTGGACAACTAATCTTTGACAAGGCAGGAAAGAATATCCAATGGAATAAAGACAGTCTCTTCAGCAAGTGGTGCTAGGAAAACCGGACAGTGACATGCAGAATAATGAACCTGGACCACTTTCTTACACCAGACACAAAAAGAAACTCAAAATGGATGAAAGATGTCAATGTAAGACAGGAAGCCATCAAAATCCTTGAGGAAAAAACTGGCAAAAACCTCTTTGATCTTGGCTGCAGCAACTTCTTAGTCAACACGTCTCCAGAGGCAAGTGAAACAAAAACAAAAATGAACTACTGGGACCTCATGAAAATAAAAAGCTTCTGCACAGTGAAAGAAACAATCAGCAAAATGAAAAGGCAACTGACGGAATGGGAGAAAATATTTGCAAACAACATATCAGATAAAGGGTTAGTATCCAAAATCTATAAAGAACTTCTCAAACTCAACACCCCAAAAACAAAGAATCCAGCGAAGAAATGGGCAAAAGACATGAATAGACACTTCTCCAAGGAGGACATCCAGATGGCCAACCGACACATGAAAAAATGCTCAACATCACTCATCAACAGGGAAATACAAATCAAAACCACAATGAGATACCACCTCACACCTGTCAGAATGGCTAACATTAACAAGTTAAGCAATAACAGATGTTGGTGAGGATGCGGAGAAAGAGGATCTCTTTTGCATTGCTGCTGGGAATGCAAGCTGGCACAGCCACTCTGGAAAACAGTATGGGGGTTCCTCAAAAAATTAAAAATAGAACTACCCTTACAACCCAGCAATTGCACTACTAGGTATTTATCCACGGGATACAGGTATGCTGTTTCAAAGGGACACATGCACCCCCATGTTTATAGCAGCACAATCAACAATAGCCAAAGTATGGAAACAGCCCAAATGTCCATCAATGGATGAAAGGATAAAGAAGATGTGGTATTTATATACAATGGGGTATTACTCAGCAATCAAAAAGAATGAAATCTTTTTGCAATCCATTTGCAACTCTGTGGATGGAACTAGAGAGTATCATGCTAAGTGAAATTAGTCAGAGAAAGACAAAAATCATATGACTTCATTCCTATGAGGACTTTAAGACACAGAACAGATGAACACAAGGGAAGGGAAGCAAAAATAATATAAAAACAGGGAGGGGGACAGAACATAAAAGACTCTCAAATATGGAGAACAAACAGGGTTACTGGAGGGGTTGTGGGAGGGGGTATGGGCTAAATGGGTAAGGGGCATTAAGGAATGTACTCCTGAAATCATTGTTGCACTATATGCTAACTAATTTGGATTTAAATTAAAAAAATAAAATTAGTAAAAATAATTAAAATTAAAATTAAAAAAAAAAACAAACAAACAGGTGAGTATGGCTGTGCCCCAAGTATTGGGGTCTGATTGTATAATCAAGAGTTGTCCAATTAATTTCTATACTGAAGACAATGTTTATTAAAAGATACCTAGACTTATTTTTTTTTTTACTGTGGTAAAAACACATTAAAAAATTTACCATCTTAACCATTTTTAAGTATATACAGCTTAGTAGTGCCAAGTATATTCACACTGTTGTGCAACCAATCGCCAGAAATTTTTCATCTTGCAAAAATGAAATTCTGCTCATTAAACAACTCCCCATTTCCCCCTCCCTCTAGCCTGTAGCAACCACCTTTCTAATTTCTGTTTCTATGTATCTGACATCTTTAGATACCTCATATTGGTGTAATCATATAGTATTAGAATTTTTGTGATTGTCTTATTTCATTTATGTCAAATGTAGAAAATGTAAAAATGTTTTTTTAAAAAGTATGTAATACAAAGGAAGCTAACAAGTATATTATTATTAAAACTCAACACAGGGCCCCTGGGTGGTTCAGTTGGTTAGGCAACCTACTCTTGATTTAGACTCAGGTCATGATCTCACAGTTCATGAGTTTGAGCCCCACATCGGGCTCTGTGCTGACAGTGCAGAGCCTGCTTGGGATTCTCTGTCTCCGTCTCTCTGTCCCTTCCCTTCTCACTCTCTATCTCTCTCTCTCTCAAAAATAAATAAATGAACATTTAAAAAAAAAACACAATACTAACTGTGGTATTTAGGTCAATTCAAACTTATACCAAAAACCTGATCCTTCCTCAGAAGCCACTTCAATTGCATTAGGAAGCTCTTGGGAATAAACCTGCAGAAGAGAAGTGGTGTGAGCTGAATATAGACAACTTTCCCTCGGGCAAACAAAAATATTGATTTTTTTTTTTTCTGAAAAGGCACTCTTTTCCTTTAACTCATTTAACCTGACACCATCAGTAGAGGGAAGAAAACAGTAACTCTCCACTTTGCTGATGCCAGCTCAGCACAGAACCACTCTCCAGACTGACTTTGCCATCATGGCCCTGGTCCGTTGTGTTTGTTTCCCTGCCTTTTCAGAGCGGTAAGTACGGACAGTAAGGACTGGAGGAGTGCTTCCAGAACACAAGTGCATCCTCTGAACATAAATAGCAGACCAGGCTGCCACAAGAGCCACAGCCTCTTGCCAGCAGGTTTAGCTAAAGTGGACACCATTTATTCCTGAAAACTCAGTGACAGAGAGACCAACTAGTCCTAACTAGGACCTTAATTTTTTTTTTTAATGTTTATTTTTGAGAGAGAAAGAGAGACAGAATGTGAACAGGGGAGGGGCAGAAAGAGAGAGAGACACAGAATCCAAAGCAGGCTCCAGGCTCCAAGCTGTCAGCAGAGAGCCTGATGTGGTTCTCGGACTCACAAATGGCAAAATCATGACCTAAGCCAAAACTGGATGCTGAACTGACTGAGCCACCTAGGCACCCCTAGTCTTAACTATGATCTTGACCTCACTCGAGCAATGGGTCCCAGCCTCACTATCATTTTGCCATGTGATCTGAGGCAAATTACTTAACCTCCATAAAGCTCAATCAACCATCTGTAGAAGGAAGATAAAAATAATCACCTTGAGGACTATTATGGGAATTAAGAAAGTAAGGAAAGCACTTGGCACTCAAATATTCATTCTATTTTTAAATCTGTTTTAATGTTTATTTATTTTTGAGTGAGAGAGAGCTCAAGTGGACGAGTGGAAGAGAGAGGGAGACATAGACTCTGAAGCAGGCTTCAGGCTCTGAGCTGTCAGCACAGAGCCTGACACGGGGCTCAAACTCACAAACTGCGAGATCATGACTTGAGCCGTAGTTGGACGCTTAACCAACTGAGTCACCCAGGTGTACTAAGAAATGTTCATTCTTAAGACTCTTTCAGGGTTCCAGCGTGGCACAGTCATTTGAGTGTTCAACTCTTGATCTCTACTCAGGTCATGATCTCACTGTTAGTGAGTTTGAGCACCACATTGGGCTCTGCACTGATGGCATAGAACCTACTTGGGATTCTATCTCTTATCTCTGCCCTTCTCCACTTATGTGCTCTCTCTCTCTCTCTCAAAATAAATTAAAAAACTTAAAAAAAAAATTTTTTTAATTAAAAATCTTTTAGTGACCTTCTCCTTCCATCTTTAATGCCCTCTTTGAGAACAAGAACTCCCCATACAAGGTCCTTTGATGATGGGAAGTGGAATTCTATGGGAAAGCTCCAGAATATATGAAACATGTCAAAAAGAGGATTTTAAGAACATGAAAATAACATTAAGTACATATATACATACTCCTTATAATGTAGAATATATAAACTGAATGACATGTCAGGATAGGGCCTGGGATCTTGATATGTGCTCACACCAAGAAAAGAGAGAACGTTTTGGAGAAAGGACCCAGTCAATGCAAGCAGACTTGGGCTCAAATAGGTTTAGGGAGACATCGATGACTATGGATCCTCAATACGCTCCTTCATTCCCTACAAAGAGCCCTCCAGTGGCCTCCTCCAGACAAGCCCCAGCTTGGCCTCCAATGAGCAGCTATGTGAGGGATGAAGCATCCTGACCTGACGCTTCCATCCCTCACAACTAGTCATTCCACCAAGACTGTGTTGGGTTGCATTTGGGATCTAGCTCTCATTGCACACAGAGTAGGTACTCAACACATGAATAATACAACAAGTAAAGGACAAAAATGTAACTCTTTTGTTCTCAAGGATAATTAGCCAACCACAATCATAACAAACAATAACTAATATTCATAATAATAGTGTCTATACATTGCTATTTTGTGTATCTCATGAAGATTAGGATATTGAATGCTTAATGGGAAAAAAGGTTAATATAAAGGTAGAAGCCTCTCTGCAAGGGGAGGAAGGTGATTCTTAGGACATGCCTCATTATTTCCACAGTTTTGCTAAATCAAACCTTTTTCCCCCTCTTGCCAAAAGATAAATGTGGAAGTGTTTGAATACTGTATAGAAATGTAACTGAGCATGAAACTTGCTACTGAGCCATGCAACAGATACTCCTTTGCATGATTAGTAAAGCTTTTCATGCCAAGTAAATGCTTAAGGTTGCTCATTCCCAGGTGAACTGAGCTATACCATCAAGGTTCTTGGTTGCAAATAAGAGAAATAAACTCTGGTTGACTTAAGTGGAAAAGGGAATTGGCTTGAAGGCTACAGCAGTCTGCAGAATTAACAAGAAGGCTGGGAAAGCCATCTCAGGCAGGAATAAGCAAGGGGAGGCAAAAACCACAGACCTGCTCTAGCAAAAATTGTTTTAGAAGGCTGCCCTTGCCCCAGAGAGTCACTCTCAAACCACTGGACCTGAAGATATGAAGGACCTCTGACTGCTCCTATAATTTCATTTCATGACCCCAAGATTCAAAGTCCTCTGATTTTAAAACTTACTACAAAGCAACAGTAATTAAAACAGTGTAGCACAGGTATAAAGACAAAACACACACCATGGAAGAGAGATCCCCAAAATAAACCCTTACATACATGGTCAAATTATTTTTGAGAAGGGTTCTAAGACTATTCAATGGGAAAAAGATAGTCTTTTCAACAAATGTTGCTAAGAAAACTTGATGTCTATAGGCAAAAGAATGGAATTGGGCCCTTGCCTAATACCATATGCAAAAACTAACTCAAAAGTGAATCACATACCTAACAACAAGACATAAAACTATAAAAAATAGAAGATACCCTAGGGTAAGAGCTTCATGACATTGGATTTGGCAATGATTTCTTGGATAAGATACCAAAGGCACAGACAAGAAAATTTAAAAAAATAGGCAAGTACGACTTCATGAAAACTAGAAAATTTTATACATCAAAAGATGGTATCAACAAAATAAAATGGCAAACCACTGAAGTGGGAGAAAATATTTGCAAATCATGTCTCTGATAAGGAATTATATCCAGAACACTTAGAAAACTTCTAAAACTCAGGGACCAAGGGAAGATGGCAGCGTAGGAGGACGCTGGGCTCACCGCGCGTCCTGCTGATCACTTAGATTCCACCTACACCTGCCTAACTAACCCAGAAAACCACCAGGAGACTAGCAGAACGGAGTCTCCGGAGCCAAGCGCAGACAAGAGGCCCACGGAAGAGGGTAGGAAGAGCGGAGAGGCGGTGCGTGCTGCACGGACTGGTGGGAGGGAGCCGGGGCAGAGGGGCAGCCTGCCGGCCAAGCAGAGCCCCCGAGTCTGGCTTGCAAAAGCGGAGGGGCCAAACGGAGTGTGTTCCGACAGCAAGAGGGACTTAGCATCTGGGAGATCATAAGTTAACAGCTCTGATTGGAATGTGGGAAGGCTGGAGGACAAAGGGAGGGAGAGTTGCTGAGCCCCGGGACGACAGAGCTGTTTGGCGGGGAACAAAGGCGCTCGCCAGCGCCATCTCCCTCGCTCATCCCCCAGCCAAAATCCCAAAGGGAACCAGTTCCTGCCAGGGAACTTGCTTGCTCCACGCAAATACCCAACGCTGTGCTTCTGCAGAGCCACCCCTCCCGCAGCGGGGAGGGAGTCAGACCCTGCCACAGGGCCCCTCCTGAAATGGACCACTTAAGGAGAAGCGAACTAAGCCTGCCCCTCCTGCCCCCATGCACCTTGCCTACCCACCCCAGCTAATACGCCAGATCCCCAGCTAATACGCCAGATCCCCAGCACCACAAGCCTGGCAGTGTGCAAGTAGCCCAGAAGGGCCACACCACCCCACAGTGAATCCCGCCCCTAGGAGAGGGGAAGAGACGGCTCACACCAGTCTGACTGTGGCCCCAGCGGTGGGCTGGGGACAGACATCAGGTCTGACTGTGGCTCTGCCCACCAACTCCAGTTCTACACCACAGCCCAGGGGAAGTGCCCTGCAGGTCCTCACCACTCCAGGGACTATCCAAAATGACCAAACGGAAGAATTCCCCTCAGAAGAATCTCCAGGAAATAACAACAGCTAATGAACTGATCAGAAAGGATTTAAATAATATAACAGAAAGTGAATTTAGAATAATAGTCATAAAATTAATCGCTGGGCTTGAAAACAGTATAGAGGACAGCAGAGAATCTCTTGCTACAGAGATCAAGGGACTAAGGAACAGTCAGGAGGAGCTGAAAAACAGTTTAAACGAAATGCAAAACAAAATGGAAACGATGACGGCTTGGATTGAAGAGGCAGAGGAGAGAATAGGTGAACTAGAAGATAAAATTATGGAAAAAGAGGGAGCTGAGAAAAAGAGAGATAAAAAATCCAGGAGTATGAGGGGAAAATTAGAGAACTAAGTGATACACTAAGAAGAAATAATATATGCATAATTGGTATCCCAGAGGAGGAAGAGAGAGGGAAAGGTGCTGAAGGGGTACTTGAAGAAATAATAGCTGGGAACTTCTCTGAACTGGGGAAGGAAAAAGGCATTGAAATCCAAGAGGCACAGAGAACTCCCTTCAGACGTAACTTGAATCGATCTTCTGCATGACATATCATAGTGAAACTGGCAAAATACAGGATAAAGAGAAAATTCTGAAAGCAGCAAGGGGTAAACGTGCCCTAACATATAGAGGGAGACCTATAAGACTTGTGACTGATCTCTCTTTTGAAACTTGGCAGGCCAGAAAGGATTGGCATGAGATCTACAATGTGATGAACAGAAAAAAATATGCAGCCAAGAATCCTTTATCCAGCAAGTCTGTCATTTAGAATAGAAGGAGAGATAAAGGTCTTCCCAAACAAACAAAAACTGAAGGAATTTGTCACCACTAAACCAGCCCTACAAGAGATCCTAAGGGGGATCCTGTGAAACAAAGTACCAGAGACATCGCTACAAGCATAAAACATACAGACATCACAATGACTCTAAACCCGTATCTTTCTATAATAACACTGAATGTAAATGGATTAAATGTGCCAACCAAAAGACATAGGGTATCAGAATGGATAAAAAAACAAGACCCATCTATTTGCGGTCTACAAGAGACTCATTTTAGATCTGAGGACACCTTTAGATAGAGAGTGAGGGGATGGAGAACTATTTATCATGCTACTGGAAGCCAAAAGAAAGCTGGAGTAGCCATACTTCTATTAGACAAACTAGACTTTAAATTAAAGGCTGTAACAAGAGATGAAGAAGGGCATTATATAATAATCACAGGGTCTATCCATCAGGAAGAGCTAACAATTACAAATGTCTATGCGCCGAATACCGGAGCCCCCAAATATATAAAACAATTACTCATAAACATAAGCAACCTTATTGATAAGAATGTGGTAATTGCAGGGGACTTTAACACCCCACTTACAGAAATGGATAGATCATCTAGACACATGGTCAATAAAGAAACAAGGGCCCTGAATGAGACATTGGATCAGATGGACTTGACAGATACATTTAGAACTCTGCATCCCAAAGCAACAGAATATACTTTCTTCTCGAGTGCACATGAAACATTCTCCAAGATAGACCATATACTGGGTCACAAAACAGCCCTTCATAAGTATACAAGAATTGAAATTATACCATGCATACTTTCAGACCACAATGCTATGAAGCTTGAAATCAACCACAGGAAAAAGTCTGGAAAACCTCCAAAAGCATGGAGGTTAAAGAACACCCTACTAACGAATGAGTGGGTCAACCAGGCAATTAGAGAAGAAATTTAAAAATATATGGAAACAAACGAAAATGAAAATACAACAATCCAAACGCTTTGGGACGCAGCGAAGGCAGTCCTGAGAGGAAAATACATTGCAATCCAGGCCTATCTCAAGAAAGAAGAAAAATCCCAAATACAAAATCTAACAGCACACCTAAAGGAAATAGAAGCAGAACAGCAAAGGCAGCCTAAACCCAGCAGAAGAAGAGAAATAATAAAGATCAGAGCAGAAATAAACAATATAGAATCTAAAAAAACTGTAGAGCAGATCAACGAAACCAAGAGTTGGTTTTTTGAAAAAATAAACAAAATTGACAAACCTCTAGCCAGGCTTCTCAAAAAGAAAAGGGAGACGACCCAAATAGATAAAATCATGAATGAAAATGGAATTATTACAACCAGTCCCTCAGAGATACAAATAATTATCAGGGAATACTATGAAAAATTATATGCCAACAAATTGGAAAACCTGGAAGAAATGGACAAATTCCTAAACACCCACACTCTTCCAAAACTCAATCAGGAGGAAGTAGAAAGCTTGAGCAGACCCATAACCAGCGAAGAAATTGAATCCGTTATCAAAAATCTCCCAACAAATAAGAGTCCAGAACCAGATGGGTTCCCAGGAGAGTTCTACCAGACGTTTAAAGCAGAGATAATACCTATCCTTCTCAAGATATTCCAAGAAATAGAAAGGGAAGGAAAACTTCCAGACTCATTCTATGAAGCCAGTATTACTTTGATTCCTAAACCAGACAGAGACCCAGCAAAAAAAGAGAACTACAGGCCAATATCCCTGATGAATATGGATGCAAAGATTCTCAATAAGATACTAGCAAATCGAATTCAACGGCATATAAAAAGAATTATTCACCATGATCAAGTGGGATTCATTCCTGGGATGCAGGGCTGGTTCAACATTCGCAAATCAATCAACGTGATACATCACATTAACAAAAAAAAAGAGAAGAACCATATGATCCTGTCAATCGATGCAGAAAAGGCCTTTGACAAAATCCAGCACCCTTTCTTAATAAAAACCCTTGAGAGAGTCGGGATAGAAGGAACATACTTAAATATCATCAAAGCCATTTATGAAAAGCCCACAGCTAACATCATCCTCAATGGGGAAAAACTGAGAGCTTTATCCCTGAGATCAGGAACACGTCAGGGATGCCCACTCTCACCGGTGTTATTTAACATAGTGTGGAAGTTCTAGCATCAACAATCAGACAACAAAAGGAAATCAAAGGCATCAAAATTGGCAAAGATGAAGTCAAGCTTTTGCTTTTTGCAGATGACATGATATTATACATGGAAAATCCGATAGACTCCACCAAAAGTCTGCTAGAACTGATACATGAATTCAGCAAAGTTGCAGGATACAAAATCAATGTACAGAAATCAGTTGCATTCTTATACACTAACAATGAAGCAACAGAAAGACAAATAAAGAAACTGATCCCATTCACAATTGCACCAAGAAGCATAAAATACCTAGGAATAAATCTAACCAAAGATGTAAAGGATCTGTATGCTGAAAACTATAGAAAGCTTATGAAGGTAATTGAAGAAGATATAAAGAAATGGAAAGACATTCCGTGCTCATGGATTGGAAGAATAAATATTGTCAAAATGTCAATACTACCCAAAGCTATCTACACATTCAATGCAATCCCAATCAAAATTGCACCAGCATTCTTCTCGAAACTAGAACAAGCAATTCTAAAATTCATATGGAACCACAAAAAGCCCCAAATAGCCAAAGGAATTTTGAAGAAGAAGACCAAAGCAGGAGGCATCACAATCCCAGACTTTAGCCTCTACTACAAAGCTGTCATCAAGACAGCATGGTATTGGCACAAAAACAGACACATAGACCAATGGAATAGAATAGAAACCCCAGAACTAGACCCACAAACGTATGGCCAACTCATCTTTGACAAAGCAGGGAAGAACATCCAATGGAAAAAAGACAGTCTCTTTAACAAATGGTGCTGGGAGATTTGGACTGCAACATGCAGAAGGTTGAAACTAGACCACTTTCTCACACCATTCACAAAAATAAACTCAAAATGGATAAAGGACCTGAATGTGAGACAGGAAACCATCAAAACCTTAGAGGAGAAAGCAGGAAAAGACCTCTCTGACCTCAGCCGTAGCAATCTCTTACTCGACACATCCCCAAAGGCAAGGGAATTAAAAGCAAAAATGAACTACTGGGACCTTATGAAGATAAAAAGCTTCTGCACAGCAAAGGAAACAACCAACAAAACTAAAAGGCAACCAACGGAATGGGAAAAGATATTTGCAAATGACATATCGGACAAAGGGCTAGTATCCAAAATCTATAAAGAGCTCACCAAACTCCACACCCGAAAAACAAATAACCCAGTGAAGAAATGGGCAGAAAACATGAAGAGACACTTCTCTAAAGAAGATATCCGGATGGCCAACAGGCACATGAAAAGATGCTCAACGTCGCTCCTTATCAGGGAAATACAAATCAAAACCACACTCAGGTATCACCTCACGCCAAAATGGAACAATCAGGAGACTATAGATGCTGGAGAGGATGTGGAGAAACAGGAACCCTCTTGCACTGTTGGTGGGAATGCAAACTGGTGCAGCCACTCTGGAAAACAGTGTGGAGGTTCCTCAAAAAATTAAAAATAGACCTACCCTATGACCTAGCAATAGCACTGCTAGGAATTTACCCAAGGGATACAGGAGTACTGATGCATAGGGGCACTTGTACCCCAATGTTTATAGCAGCACTCTCAACAATAGCCAAATTATGGAAAGAGCCTAAATGTCCATCAACTGATGAATGGATAAAGAAATTGTGGTTTATATACACAATGGAGTACTACATGGCAATGAGAAAGAACGAAATATGGCCCTTTGTAGCAACGTGGATGGAACTGGAGAGTGTGATGCTAAGTGAAATAAGCCATACAGAGAAAGACATATACCATATGGTTTCACTCTTATGTGGATCTTGAGAAACTTAACAGAAACCCATGGGGGAGGGGAAGGAAAAAGAAAAAAAAGAGGTTAGAGTGGGAGAGAGCCAAAGCATGAGAGACTCTTAAAAACTGAGAACAAACTGAGGGTTGATGGGGGGTGGGAGGGAAGGGAGGATGGGGGATGGGTATTGAGGAGGGCACCTTTTGGGATGAGCACTGGGTGTTGTATGGAAACCAATTTGACAATAAATTTCATATATTGGAAAAAAAATAAAGATGAGAAAATTGGAAGTTGGGAAAAATTAAGCAATAAATAGTAAGTGGTTCTCTCTTAAAAAAAAAAAAAAGAAAACTTCTAAAACTCAACAACAAAAACAAACTATTTGACTCAGAAATGGGCAAAAGACTTAAACAGACATTTCTCCAAAGAAGGCATACAGATGGTCCATAAACACATGAAAAGATGCTCAATATCACTAATCATTAAAGAAATGCAAACCAAAACCACAGTGAGATACCACCTCACGAGGATAGCAACAAAGAGAGAAACAAGCAAACAAAAATCAAACAAGTGTCCTCAAGGATGTGGAGAAATTGGAACCCTTGCACACTGTTGGTGGGAATGTAAAATGGTACCGTTGCTGCGGAAAACAGTATGGCAGGTCCTCAAAAAATTAAACATAGAATTACCATATGATACATCAACCTCACTCCCTCCCTACCCCTGCAAAACTGGAAGCAGGGTCTCAAAGAGACATTTGTATACCCATGTTCATAGCAGTATTATTCACAATACCAAAAACAGAAGCAACCTAACGGTCCATCAACGGATAAATTTAGATAAGCAAACTGTGGTAAATACACACAATAAGATATTATTCAGCCTTAAAAAGGCAGGAAATTCTGACACATTTGACAGCATGGTTAAACCTGAGGACATTGTGCTAAGTGACATAAACCAATCAAAAAGAACAAATGCATGAGTTCACTGAGGTGCTATACTTAAAGTCACAGAAAGTAGAAGGGTGGTTATCAGGGGCTGAGGAAAGGAAGAATGGAGGTTACTGTTTAATGGGCATAGAGTTTCAGTTTTATAAGACGAAAAGAGTTCTAAAGATGCATGGTGGTGAGGGTAGCTCTTTATAAATGTGTTTAGTACCATAAGCTGCACACTTAAAACTATTAAAATGGTAAATTTTATGTTTCTATCCTTTACCACATTAAAAGAACTGAAAAAAAAAAGTCAAAGTCTTGAGTGCAAGCATCAGACTAGGTACCTGGAGATTTTGGCCCCTGTTTCTAGATACAGAGGCTGGTAAGGAATCACTTCCTACTTCCAGAAACAGAGGCACAGCCCTGCCCTCCATCCTGCTTGGCATGAAATGAAACAGGCAGAGTGTTCTGTGAAGACTAAACCACAAAGATCTCTCATCCATCCTGTTGAAATTAAACAGCCATAGGGAGCTTTATTCTCATCATCTGTCAAAACTAAGCTGGCTGGAATTCTTGGTTTTCCTGGACTGCTTGCCCTGCCCTGCACTGCCACCCTCCCCTGTGCTATCCACAATGTGGAAGTCCCCATGGCTGTGCAGGAAAGTCAGCGGGCTCTTTTCAAAATGAAGGACATAGGTCTCTGACTTCCTTCCAATTAACCAATGCATCACTTTTATTCACTCATCACTCATTCATTCAACACATGTGTACTTCTACACACCTCGCACAGAGTGCAGTCCTGGAAATATAGTTATGAACTTGAAAGACAGTCAAAGCCCTAATGGAATGTATAGTCCAGGAACCCTATAGAATATTCTTCTCTGGAGGCTGCTCATAATCCCCTAAATTGTGATCAGCTTCATGGCCTCCAAGCAGCTATCCCTAAAACAAAACAAAACAAAACAAAACAAAACAAAACAAAACAAAACAAAAAACTGACCCCAATCACTCCTAAATTTACCTCATCCTATGGGATATGTAAAGTATTCAGATGTTGAGCTTTTTCATATTTTTAGAACTCTTGTAAACAGGTGACTATGAAGGAATAGAAATTACTCCATTAAATGGAGTTCCCTGAGATTTAAAACAACAAAGCAGCCAGCTGTGGCTGTTTCTCTGATTACAGTTAGGCGTATTTCACACAAGGAGGTAAAAGGCTAAGTAAACACAGACATTCTGATGGTCCCCAGGTATCCCTCTCTGGCCCCCAAAGCTTGCCTTTCAGAATAAAGTTGACTTTTATTTTGAAAAGACAACAAAGCTTTCAGCAGCTTCTCACCAATAAGCCTTGGAGAAGATAGAAAGTCTAGGAGGGTAATTACTTGACTTTGAGTTAAATGGGATATATATATAAATTTATTTATGAGGTATTTTTATAAATCATTTTGTATCTGTTCTTAAAACCAACAGGACGGGCTGACAGGTTGTCAAATGGGACACAGACTCAATGCCAAGGAACACATGCATTTGGTATAAATACATAAAGTAGGCTGGGTGTAGGAAGAGAAGTCCTATTCTTGTATTGCAAATAAGAATAAATAAGCACTATTGTATATGATTAATCAAGTTCAACAAATCATGGTCATGTAACATCACTATAGGTTGCCTGCCTCGAGAAATGGAAAGGGAACCTACCTAGGTAGACCTTCTGGCTATACCTTTTATTAGTTGCATGACATCGGCCACTTTGCATCACATTTTGGCATTTTAAAGATTCAAGTGTAGAATATGAAACTCAAACCAGAAGAACCCTAAAGCCCTTTTTACCAACATAATAAAATATTTTCAGAGTCTAACATGTGCCCTACACTTTACACATACTGTACCTCCCAACAAAGATGAAAGATAACCATTATTGTGTCCATTTTTCAGATGAGGGAATCAAGGCTCAGAGAATGTAGGTATGGCTGGCACTAGACTTCAGATCAATCTGGTTCCAAAGCCTGTGTTATTTCACTCTATAGTATTTTCCACTATGTATCCACAGATATGCATATAGGCCCCTGCAATTCTAAGGAAGCATGAGAGTAAAGACACAGTCTCATAACCTAAGCCTAAACCAAGCCAGCAAATCAGCAAGGGAAAATGCAGAAAATTGTATACAGCTAATGGAAAGCAAGGGGCGGAGGGAGAAGAAATAAAGAAAAAGAATGGTAAACAGAAAATACAAAATCATTATCTATGATAACTAGAAATGGAATAAATTACCTACTGAGTTGTGTCATTAAGAATATTGTTTCTTTCCATCCTCTGCTCTGCCTCTCTGTGTCCTGTGTCTATAAAGCTTGATTCTCCTCAAGGTCATAGAATAGCTGCTAGTTCAACTGGAGCTACGTGCTTCCTCATTCCAATCTGCCAAGAGAAATTTTGAGTATTTCAAGCAAGAGTCCCAAAGTTCACAGAATGACTTCTTAGGTCACACTCCCATCCCTGAAACCATGACCATAGCCAGAGCAGTAGGATGGCCTAATCCTCACCAAAACACTGTCCTTACTGACAGCTTCTCCCCTTTCTTCCTACTTTACCGGCCTTGCTTCCTCATTCACCCCACTGATTCTCAGATACAGCTTCAAGGGCGTGTGACATGTGCAGCCACACAGGGCCTCACTCTTGGTTTAATGCTCTGCTGTCACCGTCTTGAAATTTTTAGTAAGTTTCGAACAAAGGGCCCCGCATTTTCATTTTGCATTAATTAGGTTCTGCAAATTATGTAGCCAGTTGTTAACTACTCTTCTTCCCAATCTCTGCCTTGGGAGTGCCTTTAGGATTGATCTTGGACCCTCTTCCTTTCTCTGTTATCTCTCTTTGTGCTCTTGCTTAGGTGAATCATTTCTACGGCTTTAAATGTTCTCCATATGATAATAATTTCCAAAGATATTATTTAGCTCAGACATTCCTGAGCTCATCTGCTTATGTCCAACTTGACATCTTGATACCTCAACCTGGATGCCTTAACAGGCACCACACACTTAAAAATATATCAAATATGAATCTTTTTATTTCCTCCCCCAAATATCTGTCTTCTCCCTTGCTCACTACAATCAAGCCTCTTTGGATAAACTTCTGTACCTTTCTACATCATCCCTCTTTCCTGACTCTAAGCATTTGTGTTTTTTGTTTCCTCTGTCCACCAGAAAGTTTGTATCAATTTACACTTCCACAAGCAATCTATCTTACAGCTCATTTACCCACACCCTGACCATGACAGGTCATTCTTTCTTCCAGTCATTTGACAGATACAAAAAAATAGTTTCTTATTGTCTTATTTTGTATTCCTTCAATTATGAAAAAGGCCAATTAATTGACATTTGCCTTTCTTCTTTGAAGAACTGACTTCTTTGTTCTATGTGTCCATTTTCCCTTGTGGAGTATCTTATAAATCTGTATGAGTCCATTATATATGGAAAATATCAATTGTCTGTATTAATAAAAGAAAGTTAGAACAAACCTGGAACAAGAAAAGACAAATCATTAGGAGGTCTCAATGGTCTCAATGTTCTTGATTCTCAGACTATAAAGATCTAAAGGGAGGGGCGCCTGGGTGGCTCAGTTGGTTGAGCATCTGACTTCAGCTCAGGTCATGACCCCATGGTTGGTGAGTTTGGGCCCTGCATCAGGCTCTGTGCTGACAGCTCAGAGCCTGGAGCCTGCTTTGGATTCTGTCTCCCTCTCTCTCTGCCCCTCCATGACTCACGCTCTCTCTCTGCCACTCAAAAATAAAGACAATTAAAAAAAATTTTTTTTTAAATCTTCTAAGGGGCGTCTGGGTGGCTCGGTCGGTTGAGCGTCCGACTTCGGCTCAGGTCATGATCTCGCAGTCTGTGAGTTCGAGCCCCACGTCGGGCTCTGTGCTGACAGCTCAGAGCCTGGAGCCTATTTCAGATTCTGTGTCTTCCTCTCTCTCTGCCCCTCCCCCACTCATGCCCTGTCTCTCTCTCTCTGTCAAAAATAAATAAACATTAAAAAAATTTTAAAAAAAATTTTTCTAAAAGATCTAAAGGGAGAGTGTTGCAGGCAAAGGGCAAAATCAGGTGCAAATGCCTTGCTTAGGAATTGAATTTTGCATCCTTGTGTTGTCAGATGGGTCCCTATGTGGTTGCCACTTGTGCATCGGGACTTTAAATGAATTCCACATGGATATGAGTCAATGGGCTTTAGTGAGACAAATCTACCAAAGTCAAGGCAAGCAAAAGAATAACAGGCAGGGGCCCCCATCCTCTCACAGAGAGATAGGCCATGGTGGGGGTCTCTGATGGATACATTTGCAATCCGGTTGAGGGAGCCTGACCCACTTTTTCTCCCTTCATATGAAAGGTCAAGTACAACAAAGCTTTGTCAGACTGGTTGATGACATTCTGGCTTAGGGGTGACTTAGACTAGGTAATCAGCAAAAATAGAAGTTGTCCATGTACATATTGACAGTAGACCCTGCAAAACTTGCTGATAGATTTGGATGTGATAAAGTGAGGGGGGGGGGTGGAGGTTTCAGGGATGACTCTTGGGTTTTGTTTTGAGCACCTGGTAGGCAGTAGAGCCATTTATTTATTTATTTATTTATTTATTTATTTATTTATTTTTAATTATTTTTTTATTTTTGGTACAGAGAGAGACAGAGCATGAACGGGGGAGGGGCAGAGAGAGAGGGAGACACAGAATCGGAAACAGGCTTCAGGCTCTGAGCCATCAGCCCAGAGCCCGACGCGGGGCTCGAACTCACGGACCGCGAGATCGTGACCTGGCTGAAGTCGGACGCTTAACCGACTGCGCCACCCAGGCGCCCCAGTAGAGCCATTTATTAATATTGGAGAAGACTAGGGAAGAAGATATAGATGCAGATGACACTAAGCTTCAAATCCCAATAGTTACTGATGCACCAGGTTTGAATAGGGAAATAGAAACAGGAACGAATTGCTTCTACAACCTTGTGTTTGAGGAAGTGGGCTATTCAAGAAGTGCTTAGGAGGTAACTGGTATCATTTCAATTCCACCACCTTTGGAAAGGTGAAGTTTGAAGGTAAGCAAAGATTCAGAACATTCTTGATTCAAGAACACAAAATTTGTTTCCAATGTGAAGGCTACAACTACAGTTATGCTTCTAGAATTCTCTATTTCTTATTGATAAACTCAGTGCCCAATATAATTCAAATATTAATTCTTCTGGATCCCTCAATACAATTGCAGAGGCATCGTCACAGGCTGTTAACCTGTTTCTATTAAGATAGGAAGATTAGGAAAACTCACACAATTAACCTAGCTAATCTAAGAACTCCTCTAGGGCCATTATTCTTTACTAAAATATATGGGTATATAGACATTTACTGAGCAGTTACCATGTGCCGAAGAGTGTGCTAAATGCAACATATGCATTATCTCACCACCTTCACAACCCAGAGGTAGTCAGGTTTGGTAACACATCCAAGTTCACACTGCTCTTAATCCAATCTATACTAGAATTAGAACGCACACAATTCAACATTTTTTTTTTTTATGTTTATTTTTGAGATACAGTGAGCGAGCGAGCAGGGGACGGGCAAAGAGGGAGAGAGAATCCCAAGCAGGCTCTGCACTGTCAGCATAGAGCCCAAAGCAGGGCTCAAAATCACAAACCATGAGATTATCATTGGTCAGATGCTTAACCAACTGCGCCACCCAGGCACTCCTCAACATCACTGCTTTTCAAAGACAGCAACTGTCTTATCTCTTGGTCCTCCAGAACTGATCACAGTTCCTGGCCCATGGGAGGTCACTACAGAGTGAATTGAATGAGAGAGTTAATATATGCTTGTGCTCAATACTCTCTCAGACTAAGAAAATTGTATTTCAAAACAAACAAAAGCAACTACTTCTATCTGCCTCTTCCTTGGCTGAGGAGTAGGAGGGTTGATACAAAGGCCACTTACCTCCAGAAGTAGGACTGCCAACAATCACTAGAAGATTCAGGTCAGACTCAGGTAACAAAATGAAGAACTTCAAAATCTTTTATAACGATATCTCAATATCAATGTTTTTCTCCATAAATGAATTGGGAAGAATCCACTTATAATTTTTACAAATGTTGTAATTCTACTAGTTTTAGCTTTGGGAAAATTCAACCAATTTTAGACATATAATTCAGACTATGTGTACTTGTGGGGAGAAAAAAAATTGCTTAAATCCTTCACACCATGTTTCATTACCATGCCCTATACCTATCCTTCACTTTTCTTCCCGCAGGCACTTTCTGCTACAGCCCTTGCTTTACTGATTCAACCTCCCAGGCTTAATTTGTTTGGTTGTAACCAAATCTTTCACTGCCTCAGCTTAATCAGATGACATTCTGTTTTGCTATTTGCCACCATTAAAAAAACGTTTTTCAGCTCCACCAATCATTTTAAATGTATATAATTACAAAATTAGTAATTTGTGACATCTGAGTGCTTGCTGTTACCAAGCACAATTCGGAGAGCTTTATATGCATTGTACCTCAGTCTTCAAAACCAGATTGTCATCATTTTACAGATGGAGAAACTGAGGCCAAAATGGTTAAGATCAACATAGTAGCTTAAACTGCAAAAATACAAGATTTGCTGGCAATAAATGTCTTTATTAGGATTGTTTTGTTAAAACTTGGTTTCCTAAAGTAGCAGCAGAATTTAAAAAATACAAAAACAAACAAAAACTACCCCCAAGCTTCTTAATGATTCATTTGGATTAACTGTAAAATGAAATGCCTAATTATTTAATACCTTCTAAAATAACACAAAATATATATAATATGTAATACAAACCTCAATAATTCAATTCTCCTGTTATGCATTTACTTACAAACTCTGAACTAAAGAAAAGATTTAGCTAAACAGAATAATTTAAAAACATGTCCTCATATAATTCTATCGTAAGTAATCTATTCTTTGGAGAATTACTTAATATGCCAATTTTATCAATTTTAGTTACATTTTGTTGGTGCCTGGAAAATACAACTATTCTTTTTAAAGCTACTCTGAATTTGTAATATAGTTTAATAATTCAGATTGTCATCCCACCCTAAAGGTATAGAACTTAATGATACCCTTTTTTTTTTTTTTGATAAATGGAACTTAACAATGTATTTTCCTTTCTAAACTGTATAGTTTTATTCAGTTGGCTACATAATATTATACACTAGTAAACAAAGCAAGCAACATTACTCTTTTTTAAATAACATCTTTAATTAAAGTTTTTGCAAAGGTAAAATATTAAACTTAAAATAGGTCTTAGTACATCAAAATACTAAGTTCTCTAATTGTATTCCAAGATGGTCTTTAAAACATAATATCCTGTATATCACAGAAGAGCAACCTTGATCTGCAATTGTACAGAATGAATTTTACAAACATAATAAATATATTTACGCCCTTACACATAACAGTATGTACAACAGCAGTTGACAATAGTAGCTCAGAACAGCAAAAGGATTAGCCCCTCCCCCAAAATTGTAGCCCTGACACATACTGGACTGATTTAAGGAACCTTGACTAAAATAGTAATTACTAATTCCACGTAGTTCTTCCCTTAAGGGAAGAACTTGTTCTTGTTCTCTTGTTCCTCAAAATAAACAAAAATAGTAAGCTCGGTGTTTAAAGTTCTTCCTTAAATCATAAAAATGACAAAAGATAGACTAAGGCAGGCTTAAAAAGGGAATTATAAACTTGAGAATAATTTCCATAGCATAATAGATTAAAATGCAAAACTATTTAACATAAACTCATGAGGAACTATTTAAAGCAACTATGTTTTAACCAATGAATTCAAAATCTGAAATAGCTGACAGATAGATGGGAAACAGACATGAGATAAAATGAAAATGTACAAAGATGGATCAATAAAATATTCCATTGCACAAAAGCTCAAAAAAGTTCAAGATGAAATAATCTGAAAATATAGGAATTTTCTCAAGTGGAAGAAAATGCAAAGTTATAAAGGGAACTCCCAAGAGGAAATTATGTCTACATTCCTGTACAAGGCATATTTACCTTTTGAAAAGAATGGTGACATTATTGCTATAAGATAACCAAAAATTACTCTTAGAGGGAGTCAACCCTTTTTATTCCTCCATAAAAGCCAGAAAAAAGAAAACCAAATCCTTGATTTTCATATAGCAAAAGAAAATCTTTATACAAAAGCTATTATATTTTTATGTTCTTGCTGTCTAAAACGAAAATCTATTAGAATACGCTCTTCAAGAACACATTTTAATCACTATACACATCGCTCAGATCCTGATGTATTCCTAAGAATAACATCAAGGTGGCTTTGATTTTAAGAGGCAACAATATAAATGTGATATGATGGCATTTAATTAACAGAAAGAAATGTTAAATGTGAACATTTAAAAAAAATATAAAAGCCCAATATAAAGATCCCCCTCATATAACAGACATTTTACTCTAGAAACTAATTGCACATTAGAGTTGGTTTAGCCAAATGTGGCTCTCTACAGAAATTAAATGTGCTCTCAGGCAATTCAAACGGTCTGATTATACAAATGACCACCAAAAAAGGGTACATATACTGAAAGGCACACATTTCCCCACTTTACCTAGAATTTTGTGTAAATTTTCCTTAGCACTGTTAACATTAATTTTTTTTTTTTTTTTTTTTTTTGGAATAAAAGGTGCCATCACCATCTGTGCAAATCTAAACAAATCTTCTTCTGAAACCTTTACTTATTCATAATACCAAGTCTGAACTACTTTCCCTCTTTAAAGTAACATGTTATTTTCATTTTCAAAATCTGAAAGTGGGAATCCTTGCCTTTTCAAAGGAATGACATTTTATGGAACCTAATGAAATGATTTGTTAAATACATTAAAAGCATGATTAAGAATTCAAGTACAGTAAAAGAGAAGCAAGTGGCATTCTTATAGCAAGCCACTATAATAAAACTAAAACATTCTATTTGATTAAAAAGGAACACGATGCAGTAATATATAAGAGCACAATTTGGTATGCAGTGTTGTTTGGACCAGCTTTCAGAATTTTCACAGGTAAAAGAAAAGCATTTGCCAAGTATGCCATAATTAATATGCAATATACAGGTGCAAATACAAATGGTTATTTCCTGCTTCAAAATAGCCGTAGTGAGTCATTCTGAAAGCAGTGGTTGTTCATGTTTGAAAATGTTATAAAAACAGGCCAGTATACAATTCTACTATGAATACAAATGTTTGTCTACATAGAGGGCCCAAAACATGAGCTGAATATCATATTGTAATCCAAGGTTCAGTAGCAGAACTACGATAGCCAAAGGGTTTCAATCAACATTGCAGCACTGCTAAACTTTTATAGGTAGTTCAGGTCATTGACTTCTTCATTGGGTAAATATAAACCTACTAACAACTATACTGAAGGACAAATGAACAACAGGACTGCTGTGATTTCACCCCCTCCCTTCTCTTCTCCCAGTCTCACTAACAAAAAGAAAAAAACCTGTGTGCTTTGAGAGTAGTGGGGTAAATAAACCTCGCCTCCAAAAAACTAAATAGAGTAAAAATTAAAACCGTATTACCAGTTAATGGCATCTAAATAAAACCTAACTACTAGCATGCTAGAAACCATCATTTACACCAAAGTTCAGAACATAAGTTAAAGGGTCCAAGATGGTATGTGGGGTGGGAAGTAAGTACGCACACGCACGCACGCACACACACACAAATTGATTTGCCTTTTTGAGAAGTTTAAAGATCTGTGTTAAAAAAACAAACATATAATAGCTCACAGTTTCTCTTTGCAATGTAAAGCGTTTCTATGTTACTTCTAGAAACACATATAAAGGCAAATAAAAAGGAAGACAAAAATGGAAGACTTAAAAAAAAAATCAATATATGAGTAACTTTACCACATGTGAATTTTGCCAAGATAGACCATGAAAAGAATTAGTTATAAGAAAATATAGGTGAAGACAAGTGATCCTACAGTTCTCCCAGGCAACTAGTTCACACGGAACACAGCACTGCCACATTGTTCTTTAGAGCCCCTTACAGAATACAGAGCTGTGTATTCTTAATATACATATTAAATTTCTATTATTCTTAATATACAAGTCAAATTTCTATGCTTTCTTCTCGATGTGCAAACTTGGAGCCCATGTATACATTATCAATGGCCTGGAAGGGCCACCAAATCAAAGAGAGGTAAATATGTACTTAGTGGCCCATCCCCCTCTAACCCCCCAAATTTCCCCTCAAATTACAAAGTTGCAATTAAAAGTGTTTTTTTTTCCCCCCAATTAGAAGAGTTTTTAAATTCTTTACTAGTAAATACAGGAAACTTTAATAGTTACTAAATCGTTTAAGAAAAATCCAGGTCCTCACCACCTGCCCAATGAATGCTTCAATCAATACAGAGTATTATCTGAATATTTAGCTTAAAGATTAAACACATATATAAGCATATTCTTCAGTCCAACAGGAAAAAAAATCTATCTATTCATGTGTATGTAATTTCAGCTAGATGGTACCTCTGTGAACTAAAACTGTATTCCTGAGGAGCCACTCCGGGGTTTCTTTTTAAGGTATGGGACTAAAAAACAACAAAAAAAACAAATATGATTTTTCTGGAAGGAAACCGAAGTCATCATTTTAATTCTGCTCAACTCAATGAGACCCAAGTCTTTAAATTACATTTAATGAGAACCTAATTAAAATAAATATCCATTCCTGGGTCAAATTTTGTCTCCAAACTGTGATCAACGATTACTTCCTTTAACTCTTAAACAGATGTTTCATAAAGCAGGGAAGGAAGAGGTATATATTACTGAGGGAGAATAGCTAGTAAAAATATTTAAGACCTATTATGAGAGTTCTAAATTGTTTCCTTATACAAGTGAATTAAAATTCAACACCATAATTCTTACCCTTTTGTAAAAAGCTCACACGCAATTTTTACCAAATATAACCACATACAATAAGCAGTTTCAGGTCAATCTATCAAAAGGGAATTTTCTTCAGTTCGTTCCAACAAATATCTTCTGATTGAACCCAAGTTGGAGGAAGGAATATAGACAAAGCTTTACATGCTAATTACTGGTGGCAGGTACCTGTATTTAAAATTGACAATTATGGTTTTCCAAAACCCCAGCCTCCCCCACCCCAACAACCCCAGGTGCTACAGTTCCATGGCTTGCCAGTTAGAAGTAGTGTCTATGTTGTCAAGGTCTCTTTGTTCCAGTAGCTTTGATTCTACTGCACTTTTCTGACATGCAGAAGTTAAGTTTTGGTTGGTGTATGTCCCAAGTTTCAAACTGTCCACTTAAAATTTTTTTTTAAGTTTCTTTTGTTTATTTATAAAATAAAAGACCAACTCTTCACCATTCTGCATCTCCAATGGCTTTGGAAAATATATAATCTCTTCCATTAAGATTCATAATGCCATCCTTGAGATGAAATTTCCATTTGTTTTTACTTCTGTGTATCTAAAGAAACAAAAAAAGAACGTAAGAGATACAAAAGATAGGAAACGAAAACCCATTCACATCAAAAAAACTTTTGTCTTGTACATTATTGCATTTACAAATTATTTTTAATTGACAGATAACAGGTAACATTAGTTTCTGCTGCACAACATGATTCGGTATTATAAAATGATCATAAGTCTAACACTCATCACTATATATAGTTGCAAATTTGTTTTCTTGTGATGAGAACTTTTAAGATCTACTCTTTGAAAACTTTCAAACATATAATATGGCATTACCTATAATCAACATGCTGTATTTCACACCTGTAGGACTTACTTATTTTATAACTGCAAATTTGTACTTTTGACCCCCTTCACACATTTGCCCCAGTCTCCAACCTCTGGCCTCTGGCAATGACCATTTTGTTTCTATGAGTTCAGTTGTTTTTTGGTTTTTGCTTGGTTGTTGTAGAATCCACAAATAAGTGAAATAATACAGTATGTGCCTTTCTCTGACTTACTTCACCTAGCATAATGCTCTCAAGGTCCATCCAAGTTGTCATAAACAACAAGCCTCCTTTCTTTTTTATGGCTGCATACAATAATATACAAATACATCATGTGTATATAAACATATACCATGTTTTCTTTATCCACCCATCCACTGATGGACACTTAGGTTGCTTCCTTGTCTTGACTACTGTAAATTATGCTGCAATGAACATGGGAGGACATAAATCTTTCAGAGTTAGTGCTTTCATTTCCTTCGAATAACTACCCAGGAAGCAGAACTGCTGGATCATATGTGGTTCCATTTTTCATTTTTCAAGGAACCTCCACTGTTGTCCACAGTGGCTATACCAATTTACACTCCTACCAAAAGTGTACAAGGATTCCCTTTTTCCCACAACCTCACCAACACTTGTTTTTCTTGTCATTTTTTTTTTTTTATAATTTTTTTTTCTTTTTTTTCAACGTTTTATTTATTTTTGGGACAGAGAGAGACAGAGCATGAACGGGGGAGGGGCAGAGAGAGAGGGAGACACAGAATCGGAAACAGGCTCCAGGCTCTGAGCCATCAGCCCAGAGCCCGACACGGGGCTCGAACTCACAGACCGCGAGATCGTGACCTGGCTGAAGTCGGACGCTTAACCGACTGCGCCACCCAGGCGCCCCGTTTTTCTTGTCATTTGATAATAGTCATTCTAACAGGTATGAGGTGGTATCTCATTATGGTTTTGATGTGTATTTCTGACAGATAGTGATGTTGAGTACCTTTTCATGTACCTGTTGGCCATTTTACGTCTTCTTTGGAAAAACATCTATTCAGTTCTTCTGCCCATGTTTTATTTACTTTTTATTTTGTTAAGTTTATTTATTTTGAGAGAGACAGAAGTGAGGAGGGGGGGGGAGAGGGAGAGAGAGAGAGAGCGAGCGCCCGACGCAGGGCTCAAACTCACAAACCGGGAGATCATGACCTGAGTGAGCTTCCATACATTTTGGATATTAACTCTTTATCAGATATATAATTTGCAAGTATTTTCTCCTATTCTGTAGGTTGCCTTTTCATTTTGTTGATGGTTCCTTTGCTGTGCAGGAGCTTTTTAGTTTAATGTATTCCTGTTTATTTTTGCTCTTGTTGCCTTTGCTTTTGGTGCCAAATCTAAAAAATCATCACCAAGACCCATGTCAAGGAACTTACTTCCATGTTTTCTTCTAGTTTTATGGTTTCAGATCTCACATTCAAGTCTTTAATCCATCTTATGTTGTAAGATAGCAGTCCAGTTTCATTCCTTTGCATGTGCCTGCCCAGTTTTCCCAGCACCATTCATATAAGAGATTGTCCTTTCCCTATTGTATATTCTTAGCTCCTTTGTTGTAAATCAAATGACTATGTATATGTAGATTTATTTCTGGGCTCTCTTCTGTTCCACTGATCTGAACGTCTGGTTTTATGTCAATACCATACTGTTTTTTTACAGTATTGTAATATAGAATAAAATCAAAAGGCATGATGCCTCTTTCTTTCTTAAGTTACCTTTGGTTTTTCAGGGTCTTTTGAATTTTAGAATTTTTTGTTCCATTTCTATGAAAATCCCTTGGAAATCTGGTAGGGACTGAACTAAATCAGTAGATCACTTTAGGTAGTATGGACACTTTAATATTAACTCTTCCAATCAATGAGCACAAAATATTTTTTCATTTATTTGTGTCGTCAATTTCTTTCACCAATGTCTGTTTTCAGTGCACAGGTCTTTCATCTCCTTGGTTATATTCATTCCAAAGTATTTTATTCTTTTTGATGCAATTATAAACGGGATTGTTTTCTTGACTTCCCTGATAGTTTATTAGCATACAGAAATGCAACATATTTTGTATATTGATTTTATACCTGGCAACTTCACTGAATTACTAGTTTTTTTGATGGAGTCTTTAGGGTTTTCTATATATAATACTATGTCATCTGTAAATAGTGACAGTTTTACTTCTTCCTTTCCAATTTGGATGCTATTTATTTCCTTTTTCTTGCCTAAATGCTCTGGCTAGAGCCTTCTACTATTATGTTGAATAAAAATGGCAAGAATTAAACACCCATCTTGTTCCTGATCTTAGAGGAAAAGCTTTCAGCTTTTCATCTTTGAGTAAGTTACCTGCACGTTTGTCATGAGTGCCTTTTATTATGTTGAGGTACATACGGCCCCTCTAATATTCACTTTGTTGAGTTTTTATCATAAATGCATGCTGAATTCAGCCAAATGTTTTTTCTGCATCTACTGAAATGATCTTAAGAGTTTTAAATTTTTTTTAATTAAAAAAGTTTAAAAATTTTTTTATCACATTGATTGATTTGTGTATGTTGAATCATCCTTGGATCCCCTAAAATAAAGACCATTTGGTCCTGGTCATGGTATATGATCATCTCAATACATTGTTGAATTCAGCTTGCTGCTATTTTCTTGAGGATTTTGGCATCTGTGTTCATTAGGAATATTGGCCTACTATGATTTTCTTTTCTTGTGGTGTCCTTGTCTGGTTTTGGTGTCAGGGTAATATTGAACTTATAAAATGATTTTAGTAGAATGTTCCCTCTTCTATGTTTTACAAGAGTTCGAGAGGCGCCTGGGTGGCTCAGACAGTTAAGCGTCTGACTTTGGCTCAAGTCATGATCTCGTGGTTCGTGAATTCAAGCCCCGCATCGGGCTCTGTGCTGACAGCTCAGGGCCTGGAGCCTACTTTGGATTCTGTGTTTCCCTGTCTTTGTCCCTCCCCTACTCCCACTCTCTCTCTCTCAAAAATAAACAAACATTTAAAAAAACCTAAAAAAAAAAAAAATCACCTCTGCTTGACTATTTCTATTTCTAAATGACCTGGTAACAACTCACCTTCCAAGCTTATTTCCTACCTCCACATTTCTCAAAGACTTTATTTCAATCAAAAGAAGTCTCATCCCTTGCTCCCATTTTTACAAATTCAATTCCTATTTCAAGATCCACCTCAAAAATAACTATTCTCAAAGCTTTCCCTAATCACATCAGCTAAAAGTACTTTTTTTTTTTAATTTATTTATTTTGAGAGAGAGAGACAGAGAGAGAGAGCACCACGCATGCACGTGGCAGGGGTTGGGGAAGTGAGAGACAGAGAATCCCAGGCAGGCTCTGCAATGTTAGCGCAGAGCCCTATGCGAGGCTCAATCTCACGAACCATGAGATCATGACCTGAGCTGAAATCAAGAGTCAGATGCATAACCAAATGAGCCACCCAGGTGCCTCAAAAAGTAGTCTAATTGTTAATTTTCAGTGGTATTCCTAAACACATTTCTAGTATCATTTCTAAGTGTGTATATATATATATATATATATATATATATATATATATATATAAATTATTTTCTCCTACCAAAGTAAAACATCGTTTTCTCAAGACCTAACGTGGAACCTTATACTTGGCAGTATTTAACAAATATATCTGATTACTTAGATTTCAAAAACTATGTATATCTGCAATTAAGCCAAAGGGAGAATGGCAGTGTTCAAACTGGACCAGACCTTGGGCACTCCCATCTTTACTTTCATTTATAGTTTTTAGTTGTTTGCAATTCATGGATTTAAGGGGAAAATGAAGTCACAAAATTTAATCAACTGAAATGACCTTTCTTCCTTTTCCAAGTCCCATACATCATTCAATTTTCGGTTCAAGCTCCACATCTTCAAAGAAAGACCAACCGTTCTCCCTCTTCTCTGGTTTAAAGGGACTTCAAAATTGAGTAGGTTAGGCTTTCATATTCGAAAGAGGAAATCATGCCTGGAGACGTTCAATGAGTTGACCAGGGGTATATTGCTAATAAGTGACAAAGATGATTCTCAAGTTCTGGTCCAACACACTTTTTACTAAATCAGATCATTTCATGTAATTATCCAGAAATGTTCACTTGTACAGATACGTTCTGAGAACTCATTCCTAAAATTCCACAGTCTAACTTCCCAATGCAAACATTTCCATAGCATATTCTTGGCAAACTGCTGTTCACTGTCTGCTTAATTAGGATTGGGGGGGGGGGGGGAGTGTTAAAGAATTGCAAATTAAGTTATTCCATTCTGGGGCTGCTCTCTACAAGTCTTTCATATTTTACCGCTTACTGAAATCTGCTTTCTCGAAATTTCCACTTACTAATCCTAACTCTACCTTCAGGGACTTAATTAAAAAAACAAAAAACAAACAAAATACACACACACACACACACACACACACACACACACACACATATATATATATATATACACACACCCTTCATGTATTTGAAAACTGTCATACTTTTCCCCTAGATCACTGAGTTAAACTATATACACATTTAATATTTACCAAATTTTTCTTACTTAGTACAAGAAAATAGAGCAACATAAAATTAAAACTGTAGACTGGGCTTTAGAAACTCTTGCATTAAGTGGTCTTATAGCTCTGGTTGAAAAATACACTATGTAGATAAGATGTTAAACCTCACATCTTAAGATGGATGATTTGAATTCCAAAAGACATACCAAACTTAAATCCCAAACCAATCACTGTCTTCTCCCAAACCTGCTCCATCTTCAGGCCTTTCCCTTCTGAGCTGATGGAATCTCCATTCTTCTTTCTGGGTCCTCATCAAAAAATGTTGGAATCATTCTTGATTCCTCTTTTTCTTTTCTACCACATAGCCAGGAAGAGAAAATCTTGCTGATTCTGCCTTCAAGACATATCCAAGATTCAGCTGCTTCTCACCATTTCCAACACTATCCCCCAAGCCTGACTCACCATTGTCTCTCACTTGGATTACAACATCCTGTTAGTCTCCTTGTTTCACCTCTGCTTCCTGTACACAATCTACTCTCAATAAAGAAAGCAAAGTAATCCTTTTAGAATTAAAATGTAAGTGATAACTACATCTATCTATTTGAAACCTTCCAGTAACTTCCCAATTCACGCACAAGAACCCACATCCTTGCGAAGTTCCACACCACCTGCCCCCACTTACCTCTGACTTAATCTACTACTATATCCCCTCCCCTGCATCCCCAGTCCAACAATTCTGGTCTGGCCCCTGTCCACCCCTCACACACAACAGGCAGGCTCTGTTACCAAATAATGACAAGGCTAACTCTCTTCAAGCGGTTTTTTTGTTGTTTTTTTTTTTTTTTTAAGTTTATTTATTTTGCAAAAGGGAGTGTGAGCAGGGGATGGGGGGGGGAGAGAGAGAGAGAGAGAGAGAGAGAGAGAGAGAGAGAATCTCAAGCTGGCTCTCCACTCCGTGGGGCTCGAGCCCATTACCTTGAAAATCATGACCTGAGCCAAAATCAAGAGACACAACCAACTGAGCCACCCAGGCACCCCAGCTCTCTTCAAGTCTTGTTCAAATGTTATTTTCTCAAAAGATCTAATAAGACTAACCTTTTAAAAACTGTAACCTGTCCCTTTCCTACCAATTATCCATACCAATTATCAGCTTCTAACATACCATAATAATTTATTATTAAGTTTTAGCATCTGTTTCCCTTGACTAAACTTCCTAATGGCAGGAACTGTTTTATTTTGTTCACTAGAGTATGTCAACCTCCTAGCACAGTTTCCTGGTACATCATAGATACTCTGTTTGTTGAATGAAAAGACCTCTGTTTCCTCTTTTCTTTACCACTCCTACAGAGAAAGTAGTAGCTATCCAAAAATGGGTATACAAATTTATTTCCAGCATGAAGCAAGTGACTGCAACCTGAAAGACAATGGGATTATATAAACAAGAAAGTGATGAGTAGCCCAGAAAAAGAAATTCCCCAGACAAGTAAAGAAATGGATGGCATTCTGCTGTAAGACAACATGCAAAAAGCAAGTGTAGAAAAGTTTCAGGATCAAATAATAGTCCATATACTCAACACTTCAAGCATTACCAATAAAGCTGAAGCCTCAACACCTAATGCCATCAGTCTTTATTCATAATAAGAGAGAACTCTGCCTCATTATTAGGTTTAACTATGGTTTTGATTGGCAACATTGACTTCATTATTCTTTCTATAAATAAGATAATGTATTCTAAAATTGACTCATTATTGAAATTCTAAAGTTTAGGCTTCAAATATAAAATCCTAAAATACAAGTTGCTCAAACTATATCCAACCCTATTTTAACAAATTCATAGGATACCAGCGTTCTTTATCATTGACTAAAACATCAAGCCCAGCCCTCCAGAACTCATCTGATTCTACAAATTAGATCTCTGTAAACTTTACAATTGTTTATCATTGAATATACTATTTAAAGCTATTTTGAGTTTCTGTTTAAAACATTAAAATGTCTTTAGGAGCAAATCAAACCAATTTGAACATTTCAAATATTATATGCACAATTTATAACAAAGGAGAATACAACCATTCTTATAATATGAAAATACTGAGAAGTATATTCTTCAATCTAGCTAGGGTAAAGGCCTCCCTGGCCCAATAAATCTGACCTCTTGTCATTGTGAAATTGTGTTCTGGGGGTGCTTGGGTGGCTCCATCAGTTAAGCGTCTGACTCTTGATTTCAGCTCAGGTCATAATCTCATGCATGTTTCATGAGTTCGATCCCCACGTCAGGCTCTGCGCCGACAGCACAGAACCTGCTTGGGATTGTCTATCTCCCTCTCTCTCTGCCCTTCCCCTGTTTGCATGCTTGAAAGCTCTTTCTCAAAAATAAATAAACATTAAAAAAAAAAAAATTGTGTTCTGGATAATTTAGTTGTATGAGGTTCCTTTCACATTTCCTGACAACAAAGGTTTATTGGTATCTATTTTAACCTTAATACTCTTCCTCTACATAAATGTAACAAGAAATTACATTTATTATAACATAAGGTTTTAAGAAGCTTATCCAAAAGTCACACAGTACAAGAGTGGATGCTCTGGTAATTCGGTATCAATGGCCTCACAGACTTTATTCCGTAATCTCTCTGATAAGTTAACTGGTTTGACTACCTTTTCATTACAAAATGTTAAGATTCATTGTTTTGACATTTCCCTACAGTTCTCTTTGCAATAAGCATGGCTACTTAGGAAATTCATTTCTATAGAAGCAACACAAATTTAAGCTCTTCATCATTTGTTAAGGAAATTCATGCAGAGCACAAATTTTGCATAATCATGATTGCAGCTCCAGTGCCTGGCACATGTAGATACTTAGTAAGTATTTGTTTCACGAATGAGTGGTGCTTACAAACAAAAACCCAATTGCTTCGGTTAGGGTTTTCATCATTTTGTACAGACCACTGCTGAAATTAAATTATAAATGCAATATACTTTGTAGATTTATTATAAATTTGATGATTATAATCAGCAAACAATTTTATTCCAAATTAAATGTTTCAGCAAGTAACAAAATCTCAACAATAATGCCTGTAACTACAACAAAGATACTTGGATGGTAGCATCCTTCTGGAGAACTAGGAAAACAAAGATTCGATAACCAATTCTCACACACCTAGTTTAAAAATACCTAATGCTACCAAATAAAGCAAAGCTGAATAATTTTTTAAATGATTTTTAGTAAAAACACATCTATTTGTTATCAGTCCTGCTTATTGCCCTAGTTCTGTCCTTAGTAATAAAAAAAAAAAGTGACAGAATTCAATTAAAGCCTTTTAGTTTTAAAGTAGTTGAAGCTAAAGGGAAAATGGGGTTATTCCACTAGATTATTAATGTTAAAGGACAACCTCAAAGTGGCTCTGTTTACTTTGTTAACAAGTGGAAGACAGAGTAAATTGGAAAACGCCTACCTCTCCTGATTTTACTGTAACATTTTTCAAATGTATAGCTACATAAATAATTTCTCATTTTATTAAAATAATCAACTATAACAATGTTTTCATTCACTGTTTATACTGAATATAAGAGGCATCAATTAGCTGCCCAAATGTTTGAACAAGGTAGAACAGATATTTAGGGAAGAAATCATAACAAAAAAATGTCAGTAATCTGATAAAATCCTTACCTTATCATATTGGCATACAACAACATTTTCTGTATCAAAGAGTTCCTGTCCTTCCTCATCACTCACATCATCTTCACTGTTGAGGGGCTCCTACAAATAAGAAAGAACAGGATTTATTTATACTTCACGTGCTACTAGAAAAAGCCCCTTCTAATACACAATGACTTTGATGTTCTTCGAGAATGAAGGATCAGATAGAAGCATACACACACACACACACACATATACACCACAAACATATTGTTAATCAGCTATGGTTAAGACTTTGCCAAGGTTACTGAAATGCCAGCAAGAAACCAAAAATTAAAGTAGTTAAGCTACATAACTTTAAAGTCTGAAAAGAGATTTTATTTCCTTCATTCTTTCAGAATAGCACATATTCTCTTCAATAACTGTTTAAATGCCTAGAAGGGGACCTAAGAAAATACAAAGGTTTAATGAGATAATGGCATTATGTACCACCAGAAGTAGCAGAGTAAAAGGGGAAAAAAATGGTGAAGTTGGAGGAAAAAGGGGCTCTAAAACAGGTTAGGAGTCTGGCTTGTGTATACAACACTGAGGACTAAGACTGTTTATAATATTAGCAGGACTACCATTCTGATGGTAATGGTGGAGGCTTGCAGTATAATTACCTAAGGCATTCAAATGAAAAGGGGACCTGTGGAAGGGTGGGAAAGGATCTCAGTCCCCAAAAGAATTAAAGACCAAGATCTAACTAGTGTATAAAATGACCAAAGATATTAAATTTGACCTCAGTTATTTGAGAGGATAAAAGATATAACCCAGATTTTTAATTAACAGAGAAAGAGAAGACAGGACAAAATAAAAGTGGAAAGGAAAATAAGGTGATATTAAGTCAATGTCTATAACTAGGCCTGTATCTCACATATATGTGTATGTATATGTATTCTTTCATTTAAAATAGATATCACCAATGTAAATGTAAAAGCAATTTATTGAGATAAAATTCACCACTTTAACCATTTTAAAGTGTACAACCAATCATACTTAGTACATTCACAATATGTGCAATTATCACTATTTAATTCCAGAATAATTTCATCACCTTTACCATTAAGCAGTCACTCCTCATTCCCACCTCTTCCCAGCCCCCGACTTACTGCTTTCTGTCACTATATATTTACCTCTAGATATTTCATATAAATGGAAACATACAATATACACATATAACCTGTGGTGTGGTTTCTTTAACTTATAATGTGTGAGGTTCATCCATGCTGTAGCATAAGCCAGTACTTTGTTCCTTTTCCTGGCTAAATAATACTTCGTTGTATGGATAAACCACATTTTAATTTGTCCCTCCACCAACTGATAGACATTTGGGTTATTTACATTTTTTTGGATTTTGTAAAGTTTGGAACATTCACACACAAGCTTCTGTTTGAATACCTATTTTCAATTTTCCTATACATATACTTAGAAGAACTGCTGGGTCATATGATATTTTTACGCTTAACATTTTGAGGAACCCCCAAACCATATTCCACAGCAGCTACACCATTTTGCATCTCCATCAGCGATGCACAAGAATTCCAATTTCTCCACATCCCCAACAGTATCTGGTCTCTCTCTTATAAGCGTGTTTTTTGTTTTTTGTTTTTTTTGAGAGTGCATGGGGGGGGGGGAGGGAGGGAGGGGGAGGGGGGGGAGAGAGAGGGAGAAGGAGGGAGGGAGGGGGAGAGGGAGGGAGGGAGGGGGAGAGAGAGGGAGGTGGGAGAGAGGGAGAGGGGTTGAGGGGGAGAGAGAGAGAGAGAGAGAGAGAGAGAGAGAGAGAGAGAGAGAGAGAGGCAAAGAATCCCAAACAGGCTCAGTGTGGAGCCTGAGACAGGGCTCGATCTCACAACTGTCTGATCATGACCTCAGCCAAAATCAAGAGTCGGACACTTAACCAACTGAGCCACTCAGGCGTGCCCCACATCTGTCTCCCTTTTTCCTTTTGTGATTACAGCCATCCCAGTAAACATCAAGTGGTATCTCTTTGTGGTTTGGAGATTTGCATTTCTGTAATAAACAGTAATATTGAACATTTTTTCACAGGCTTGTTGGCTATCTGTATAGGAGAAATGTCTATTTAAGTCCTTTGCTCATTTTGGAATAGAGTTGTTTGTTGTAGAATTTTAAAAGTTCTCTATTCTGGATATTAAGCTCTAATCAGGTATGTGATTTGCAGATATTTTCCCCTATTTTGTAGACGGTCTTTTCACTTTTTGAACATAGTCCTTAGACACACATAAGTTTTTAATCTATTAAGTCCATGTTATTATTATTATTATTTTTATTCCCTGTGCTTTTGGTGTCCCATCTAAGAAACTATTAACAAAACCAGTGTTGTGAGGCTTCTGTCCTGTTTTTCTCTAAGAGTTTTATAGTTTTAGCTCTTACATTTAGGTCTTTGACCCATTAAGAGCTAATTTTGTATATGGTGTGAGGTAGGGGTCCAACTTCACTGTTTTGCATGAGGATGGATATTTGGTTGCTACATTTGTTGAATAAGACCATTCTTTCCTACTGAATAGTCTTGGCCCATATAAAAATTTTGTAACATGACAGCATACATAGCAGTATTTCACATAAAAAAGACACACTTAAAACTTAGGGATCCAAAAAAATGTCGAAGTAAAAGAATGAATAGAGCCATACCAGGCAGGCAAATTCTAACTGAACAAAGTTGACATGGCTCTATTAATGTCACACAAAACAGACTGTATGGGGAAAAAAATTGTAGATAAAACAGTAAACTATATAATCATAAATGGTTCAATTCACTGGAAAACACATATTTAAGCTTATGTACATCCATTTTTAGGTTCAAATTATAAAAAGCATAATGAAAACAAAACAAATCCACCATCATAGTAGGAGATCTGAACATATCTCACTCAGTAATCAATGATGGTGTCAGCACACAAAAAATTTCAGTAAGGTAGACATATCTTACCTTAGATATGTAAATAGACTATCCAAAGAAAACGATTAACAATCTAATTCTAATGGTACATACAGAAGACAACAAAACAACTGCAGAAAACAGTCTTTTCAAATATACAGAAGCATATGCAAATAGTGACCACATGAAGCAAGTCCCGTCACACAGATCATATTCTCTACAAATAAAACAGTTTAGTCACAACAAAAATTAATGAAATAGAAAAAAATACACTAACGAGAATAAAGCTAAAAGTTGATTCTTAAAAAACATCAATGAAATCAATATGCCTCTGGCAAAACTGAACAAGAAAAGAAGGGCAAGAAGACACAAATAATATCAGAAATGAGAATATTAAAAAAAAGGAAATGACTACATATGATTCTGACACCAAAAAGATTATCATTAACTTTATGCTAATTAAACATTTAAATATGTAATACTAGAAAATGTAACTTATTCAGTCTCAAAAAGAAAGATACTTGAACAGAGTAAAGACATTACTAGCATCAGATATTTTTAACAGCATACTTTAACAAATATTCACAGAACAATTAAGTATAATCTTAGAAAAAAAAAAGTCCAAGGAAGTGGAATATTTGCCAGAATTCATTTTATAAGACTATCATAAACCTGAAAACCTAGTAAAAAGAGTATGAGAACAGAAAATCAGACAGTATTGTTCATGAATATACATGTAAAAATCCTGAACTAAGTGTAAGTAATTCAGCAATTCATAAAAAGGGCAATACTCAAGTCATGCTATCCCAGGAAAACAAAATTGGTTTACATGTAGAAAACCAATTAGTGCAATTAGTTATAAATAACAGATTAAGGATAAGAAATTGTATGATGATCTAATAGTTGCAGAAAAAGTGTTTAATAAAATTCAATATTTATTTATGATACAAAAAATAAAGCAAAGCTCTTAGTTAATTTGAATAAAAGAGAACTTCCTTAACCAGAGAAAAGATATCCATAAAAAATCTACAGTAAACATTATATTAAATAGTGAATCATAGAAAGGGTTCCCTTTAAGATTAAGAATAAGATAAGAAAGGGGCATCTGGGTGGCTCAGTGGTTGAGCGTCTCTTGATGTGGCTCTTTATTTCAGCTCAGGTCATGATCCCAGGGTCCTGAGATTAAACCCTACGTGGCTCCACACTCAGTGGAGCTCGGCATTCTCTCTCCCCGTCTTTCTCTTCTCCTCCCCTGCTTGCACGCACGTACTCTCTCAAAATAAATAAACTTAAAAAAACAAAAACAAAAACAAGATAAGGGTGCCTGCTACTTTTAATCAATATTGTTCTGGAAGGTTTAGCCAATGAGGTAAGAAAAGCTGCCCTTTTTAATATTTAATTGTCAATTGAGAAAACATGAAAGAATCAAAGATAAATATCATGATTAGGGGCGCCTGGGTGGCGCAGTCGGTTAAGCGTCCGACTTCAGCCAGGTCACGATCTCGCGGTCCGTGAGTTCGAGCCCCGCGTCGGGCTCTGGGCTGATGGCTCAGAGCCTGGAGCCTGTTTCCGATTCTGTGTCTCCCTCTCTCTCTGCCCCTCCCCCGTTCATGCTCTGTCTCTCTCTGTCCCAAAAATAAATAAACGTTGAAAAAAAAAAAAACTTTTAATAAAAAAAGATAAATATCATGATTAATCAAGGAAATGCAAATTAAAACCAAAAAGAAACACCACTTTCTACCTATCAGACTGCCAAAAATTAAGAAGCCTAACAATATCAAGTATCAGTGAAGACATTAGTACAATCTGGCATTGTATTGTAAAGTTGAAGATGTGCATGCCTTAGAATCTAGTAATTCAATGGTTAGGTATAACACTTAAAAGAAAGTCATGCGTGTGTCCTCAGAAGACACACTCCAAAATATTTTATAACAGTAAACAAGTAGACACAACCCATCACATCAGATATGGATAAATAAGCTATGGTATATTCAACAGTGAAAATAATTCTAGGTATATGCAGTAACTTAGATGAACCTCAGAAATACCACCTTGAGGGAAAAAAAAGTCAACCTGCAGAAGAATACAGAAATTACTCCATTTATGTTATAAATAGGCATTCACAATTAAACAATATGCTCTTCAGGAATATAAATACAGATGGTAAACACAAAATTCATGAGCATGGTTACTCTGATGACAGAAGGAAGAGGGAAGAGAATGGGGATTGGGGCGAGGCACTCAGGGGACTTGAACAAAGTATGGGATTATTTTTAACTAGAGGTGGATGTAAGGATGTTTTTATCTTAAATATTTTTTAAAAAAACATTAGATAATTTAAAGAAATTTGTACTAGGATAAACAAATTTACATCTTAGGTTGCAGAAAGCAGTAACAACGAAAACTGTTAAGACAAATGTCACCTTGAACACAAGTAACCAAGCAAGAACACTAAGGAAAACAAAGATATACGCTTCTAGAAATACATAACTAAGACTAAGAAAGAATACTTTGCTTAACTCATGATGGACACTAAGAGTAGATAAAGTGATGTAAGGAACTGATATGGAATACAGACCAAAAGGAAGTCACATTCAGCTTTTTTCTCAAGTTTCCTCTCTTCCCAAATGTTGCCATACCTTTCTAATTACTGAAGCAAAAGATTAACCATATTATCTGTTCTACCAATGTCGTATGTTTAAACCATATCGTGAATGCATAAGCCAGAAAACTAGCATTACGTGCACTGTCTCCACCCCCTTTATAAATACAACTCAATTTGATACACGTTTTTTATTGTCAGCTATATGAAACAATACTTCATGAAGATAAATACAACCAGAAAAATCTAAAACCCTTATTAGGTTAAAAATCTAACTTTATATTAAAATCTGTATTGTATAATACCCTAACGGCCTCTGAAAAAATAGAATATAATTCATCAGTTTGGCACCGGGTAAAAGAAACTAATAGTTTCTCGTTTCAAGTCTTTTACTACAAACTTACTTCTTCTACCTGCCCATCCTCAGCTCCATCTTTCTCTTTGTCTTCCTCCTCATCATCATCATAGTCTTCTTCTTCATCTTCATCTTCTTCAGATGACGTATCCCCAGTTCCATCAACCTGTAACACCAATGGAGCTTGTGGCTGAGCAGGCTGGGCCTGTGGTTGCTGTTGGCCAGCTGCAGTTATCTGTGCCTGTGCCGGTGTTGGTGCAGCCACTGTTGTAGGTATAACTTGAGTCTTATTTCCTGTAAATAAGATTTGCTGTGGCTGAATGATGACACCCGTCTGTGGTGAAATCCCTCCAGGAAGAGGGGCCAGTACCTAAGGCAAAAGAAACCCATATTAGAAACTAGTCAGAGGACCAAGCAGCTCAGTTTCATGTGGTACACAGACAGACCTAAAAGCTGAAGAGTCACCAAAAATGACCGTATCTCACACCGTTAAAACTACCAAGGCATAAAAGGAATGTTTAACTAGTATACTGATCCACTTCCATTTTACCATTCAAATTTCTGAAGGAAAAAAGATTTTCTGAAAATAACTGTTTCATTTACTGAGCACTTGCTATGTATATGTACATGGCAGATTCTGGACTAAGAGTTACATATAAGTTTATTTATTTGATGTATACATAGGTATAGTAACTCACCAACCTGCCCGTCACTAAAAGGCAAAATCTTAAGCTAGACTTTCTGACTTTGCTCTAATTATTATGTTACACTGCCTCCCTGTGGAGAACACCGCACTGGAAATGTGAAGTCTTAGGTCCTAGTTTTGTCTAAGATCCCAGATAGGGATGTAGCAGAGGCATGTCACTTAACCTCCCTTGGCTTTTGTCACTTCACTGTTATACTAGGATCAATGGTTCTCAACCCTGGCTGCAAATTACAACCACCTGGTAACTTAAAAAATACTGGTACTTGGGCCCCAGTCCTATTATTCTGATTTAACTGGTGTGAGCAGAAATGTAATCATTTAAAGCTCCCCAGCTGATTCTAACCATGCAACCACACCAGATCAGACAATTTCTCAAGTTCCTTTCAGCATCTGGAATTCTAAGGTAAACCACAACTCAAAAAGAACATATCAACAAATATTAATTATATCTTTTATAATAAACATATTTATAATTATACTTCTTAATAAATAAAAAGCAGAGACTTCCTAGTGATAAATAAAAACAATGAATGGCAATTATTTGCCTTTAGTTTCAAGGAATGCAGAATAAAACAATATTTCTCTTAAGAAGTTTACAGATTAATGGTGCATAGGCAAAGCAGTAAAACAACTCAAGAAGATAGGAGGCTTAAGGACATCTGGGTGGCTCAAGTTGGGTGAGCGTCCAACTCTTGGTTTCGGAGTTCAAGCTCTGGGCTTCATGCTGACAGTGCACAGCCTGCTTGGGATTCTCTCTCCCTCTCTCTCTGCCCCTCCCCTGCTTGCACGCTCTAATAAACAAACTTCAAAGAAAAAAAAAAGACAGAAGGTGTAACAGAAGTATGATATGATGTTATGAAAACACGGGACAGGGGCGCCTGGGTGGCGCAGTCGGTTAAGCGTCCGACTTCAGCCAGGTCACGATCTCGCGGTCCGTGAGTTCGAGCCCCGCGTCGGGCTCTGGGCTGATGGCTCAGAGCCTGGAGCCTGTTTCCGATTCTGTGTCTCCCTCTCTCTCTGCCCCTCCCCCGTTCATGCTCTGTCTCTCTCTGTTCCAAAAATAAATAAACGTTGGAAAAAAAAAAAAAAATTAAAAAAAAAAAAAAAGAAAACACGGGACAGAGTATTAAATTCAGCTTGAGGGACAAGGTATGGCCAGAGAAGCCTTCCTAATAGGTTAATACTTGAGTTCATTTGTGCTTGGAAGATTAGCCAGGTTTTTCCATTTGGTCAGTTGGTTGGTTTGCCTGGGGGGCAGCGGGAGTGGAGGGAGTTGCTGGAACGAAGGCCAAAGGACATTCTAAGTAGAAGAGTAATTATCAAGTGAAACCCAAAAGTAATAGCAGGAGAAAATCTGGAAAGCTGTAAATCAGATGGATTAATGCTTCTCTGATCTTACCTCTATCTTCATACTATTATACAAACATTATGTATTTATGTGTCTCTTTTTTAAAGTACCTAAGTTCCTCAAGAAAATAACCATTTCTCTTTCCTCTTTGTCTTCATAGTATAAGAGTTTAACACCTGGCACACAAGTAGATACAAATATTTAACTTTGATCTAAACAGCAGCTGAAGCAGATAACTAGAAGCATGGCAAGGAATAAACCTGAAGAGAACAAAAAAACAAGATCCAAAAAAACCCAAAGATCCTGTGAACCATGCTGAGGAGTTTAGACTTTTTCCAATAGGCAAGGGGAAATCATTATTTTAAGTATTTTAGAAAAATAACTACAAATACAGAGTAACAGGTTAGAAGGGCACAAGACTACAGTCAGGGAAATCAATTAGGAGGATAACATATAGTATTAAAGTGTGTATATATATGTATATAGTGTGTGCAATTATATATATATATATATATATATATATATACACATATGTATATACACACACCTTCACATTTTTTTTTAATTTTTTTTTTTAACATTTATTTATTTTTGAGAGACAGAGACAGAGCACTACTGGGGGGAGGGGCGGGACACAGAATCCAAACCAGGCTCCAGGCTCTGAGCTGCTAGCACACAGCCTGATGCAGGGCTCAAACTCACAGACCACGAGATCATGACCTGAGCCGAAGGCGGCCGCTTAACCAACTGAGCCACCGAGGTGCCCCGCTCACATTTTACACATAGTATATAGCGTGTGTGTATACATATATATAGTACTGAGAGGATAATTGTATTTTAAGTGAGAAATTAAGAAAGCATGAACTAAGGAAATGATAAGAGAGTCTGAGAAAAGAAAACTAGTTTCAAACATACTAAGGAACTGCAAACATGTTAAAACTGCAGTCTGAAAAAAAGGAGCTATTAAGAATTGGTAGGAATTTGTGATACGTTGCATATTAAAGGTAAAGGAGGGGGAGGATCCCACACCCCACACCCACTTCCAGAAAATGTATAAGCTTCATAAGATTCATGCCTGCTCTGTTCACTCTTAAATCTCTAGTCCCTTGCAAAGACCCTGATACACAGCCACACAGTAAATATTTGTTGAATGAATACCAGATAACTTGGGAGGCTTAGGAAGCTGGAGAGTGGTGCCACTGACTGAAAAACATGTTCGGAGGGATGATGAAAGATAAGCAAGGATAATGACAACTTAGTCTTAAACATATTGTATGTAAGTTAAGCTGTGACGTATACAGGAGTAATTTAGAATGACAGGATGTATAGTATTAGAGAATAGTCTAAGCATTCGTATAGACAAAGCCATGAGAAAGAGAAAGGGAACCACCCAGAGAATTCAAACAGAAGAAGAAAAAAGAACCCCATGGTGATCATAACTTATGACTCTATTACCTGTTGTATAACAGGGGCTTGTACTCCACCAGGCTGCATTTGTGGTATAACTTGTTGTTGCAGAACCACTGACTGCTGAGGCTGGAAGATATACTGGGCACCATTGGCTGCTCTGACTACTTGAAGAAGCTGGCCTAAAGCAAAACATATATATTACAAGTTACCATTTTAGCAGTAACCATCTCAAAATAAATGAATTCATGGTAAATGTCAAACCACCAAAATGCCCTATTAATTCTCAAATAAGAAGTCTAACGATTTTATTAAGCATTGTCACCCATACACAGCAAACTTACCTTCTTCACTTTTCTCCATGTTTTATAAATGTTTTAAAATGTTTTCTTTTCCTTACTTATCCTCATAAAACTCTTTTCCAATAAAGTTTTAACAACAGATTATGAGAATTGATTAGAAGTTTAAATTATCTTTACTAACATGTTAGGAGTCATGAAAGAGCAGTAAGCAAGATCAGATGTTTTCAGGGGCTCTTTGTTTTTAAAGCTTAAAGACATGAAAGTGTAACAGTTCATTAGTATCTTGAGCCAAAGCACCAGGGTACTTAGTTTCAAAATGCTTAAAAACAATCAAAGCTTGCTGAACCAATTATCATTGCCACATAATCCTAACTGTATGCATGGCTTATACACACAGAAGTGAATCCCTCTCTTTGTTGTTTTAGATGATGCAGAATCTTCAAATAACTAAAAAGCAACAATTACACGTTAAAAATATGTAGAAAGTTCTTTACAAATTTAGAATTTTATTGGCAAAATAATAAGAAATTATATAATTACGATTACAGAAAGAATACTTAAAAGCCACATAAATTCTTCCATTAATATGCCAAAAATCCCAAGTAAATTTTGTCAGTTTATGCAGACATGCTATATAAAACAGAGTACTTAGTTTGATATCACAAATTTGTTCAAAGGAGTCAAGTTTAATTTATTTGGCAAGTTAAAGGTGTTTAATCTATGTAAGTATTAAATCTATGTATGTATTAATCTATGTAAAGGTGTAAAAATCTATATATTTCTATATGATTATACTTCATTCAATAAATAGGATTCTTATCCACAGATCAAAAGCTCAAGTGCAATTTTCATCTTCCCTACTGCATCCTCAGCAATAATTCTCATTTAATGTGCAGTAGTACTTGATCTTATTTTAATAACCTAATAAGCTAAATCACAAAAGAAACACTGATTTTTTTCAGTGAGGCCAAAACAAAGACTAGATGGTACAATTTTCTGATTTATACATATAAATAATGGTGCTGTTATTCCTAATTACCTGAATTTGTTAATATCTGTTGAACAGGAGTCACGCCTGCAGGGAGTGCCAAGGTAGCAGCTGTAGCAGCAGCGCTCTGGGGGGGTGGGGGGAGAGCAAAGGAAAAAAATCAAAACCACATATGGGCACAAGAGTACCTCAGTTTAACTCTGGCACATTTTAATAGTATTTGGAAGTTTATTGTTTAGTGTATACTAATGCTAAAAGTTCTAGTGAGACTAAATCCCATTTTATAAAATGATACAATAAAGACTACCTAGCCTAAATGCTTTCCTTAAGTACTTCAACTAAGTAGAGTAATATGAAGCGCCTGGGTGGCTCAGTCAGTTAAGTGTCTGACTTTGGCTCAGGTCATGATCTCATGGTTTGTGGGTTCAAGCCCCTCTTCACTGCCAGCACAGAGCCCACTTTGGATCCTCTGTCTCCCACTCTCTGCCCCTCCCCTGCTCACACAGCGCACTCTCTCTCTCTCTCTCAAAAATAAACATTAAAAAAGAAAAGAAAGAGAAAGAAAATGTGTTTCTTCTTGTCATTTAATAGGCCTAAGTAATTTCTACACCTAAAGCCTCAAATTCCCACTATGTCCCCAGAATACAGCTATAGCCCCACCAGGTTCTCTTCATGAAATGCAGGTTCTGCATTTCATTTATTTTAATAAATCTTGTCTGTATAGGCAAATGAAAGGTAATCTAAGTCTGAGGAATAAGTTAACAGCCATTTACTACTGAGAAATATTATTTAGAAATACGAAGGGCCTAGAGGCACCTGGGTGGCCAGTCGCTTAGGCATCCGACTTCGGTCCTGGTCACGATCTCACAGTTTGTGGGTTAAGGCCCCATGCCGGGCTCTGTGCTGATAGCATGGAGCCTGCTTCGCATTCTCTGTCTCCCTCTCTCTCTGTCCTTCCCCCACTTGGTTTCTCTCTCTCAAACTAAACATTAAAAAAACATATTAAGGGCTTATAATTCATATTTTATGAGATTAATAGATCTCCCTATACTGGCAAAGTGACAACTCTAGTTTCTACACATCATACATGACCCAATGACCACCTACACACCTCTGCACGTTCAAGTTGCTACCAATAAATATTTCTGGAGTGACATACCATACACAAACCATCCTTTATTGATACCTACTGAAAATTTATTCTCGTATTATATGAAATAGCATTAGAATAATGCATTAGAGCAATTATTTCATAAAGAGAACCTGCAACACTGGTTTGATAGAAGATCCTGTTTTGTTTTTAATATTTTTGAAGTTTATTTATTTTGAGAGAGAGAGAGAGAGAGAGAGAGAGAGAGAGAGAGAAAGAGAGAAACTACAAGCAGGGAGGGCAGAGAGAGGGAAGATACAAAGAAAGCTCCACACTGTCAGCACAGAGCTGACAGATGGAGGCTTGAGCTGACTAACTAGGAGATCATGACCTGAGCCAAAACCAAGAGTCGAACATATACCCAACTGAGCCACCCTGGTACCCTGGTCTTGTTTTGTAATTTCTCTGAAATACCTTTCTACCTAATATATTACCACTATCCTCCATTCTTACTGAATTACTTAACTTTTCAATGTGTTCATTTCCAAAGCATGCATAACTATTAAAAAAAATCAAAACTGGGGTGCCTGGCTGGCTCAGTCAGTACAGCATGTGACCCAAGAGTTCAAGCCTCATGCTGGGTGTGGAGATTGCTTAAAAATAAAATCCTATTTTTAAAAAAAATTAGAACTTTTAGAAAAAAATTTTTTTTAAGTTTATTTATTCTGGGAGAGACAGAGACAGCATAAGTGGGCGAGGAGCAGAGAGAGAGGGAGACAGAGAATCCCAAGCAGACTCTGCACCGTCATCATGGAGCCTGACATGGGGCTCGAACTCACAAAACAGTGAGATCAGGACCTGAGCCAAACGAAGAGTCAGATGCGTAACCAACTGAGCCACCCAGGTACCCCAAAACTGTTTTTAATGGCTATCTTCTAATCAGGAATAATAATGCAAACAAACAAAACCCAAAAACCTTTTATTGGTAAGGAGCCCACAGTGATTATGTTTCAGAACATATAAAATGTATGAGGCAAACACTGACAACATCAAGTAAAATACTAAAATACACATATATGCTAATGCATTTTATTGACTAACGTTTCTGACCCATGATCTATTTAAATACATGCTTTTTGGAATCAAGGAGATGTAAAAAACAGGTAAGAGATGGGCTACTGATTTTGCCCCAGTCTCTTTAAACACAATTTTAATTCAAAATTCTCTCGCAAACACTTAAAATTCTTAGAAAATCTAAGTAAGATGGGCCTACTCCAAGTGATTCTACAAAACTTGGTTTTAAAATGACACAAGTTATTCCCTAGGAAACAGTCTCAATAGTCCCAACTGCAATATATATCGTACAGTTAGACTTTTATTTTTAAGGGTGGAGGTTAAAAAAAAAATAATTGGGGGTATTAGACCTGAAATGGAAATTTTTTTAACTTTTTTTTTTTTTCCAACGTTTATTTATTTTCGGGACAGAGAGAGACAGAGCATGAACGGGGGAGGGGCAGAGAGAGAGGGAAACACAGAATCGGAAACAGGCTCCAGGCTCTGAGCCATCAGCCCAGAGCCTGACGCGGGGCTCGAACTCACGGACTGCGAGATCGTGACCTGGCTGAAGTCGGACGCTTAACCGACTGCGCCACCCAGGCGCCCCTGAAATGGAATTTTTGAATGATAAAAATTCTTGTGATTCCATAATAGACTGGAATTTTGTGATTTTCATGCAGAAAAAATTAATTCCAGCAACTTTAACTGGAAGTACAAATAGATATGCTTGATTTTTTTTGTGTGAATTTAAAAACTGTAATTTCCACTATAGTGCAGAAATTTGCAATTCTGTCAAGTTATAAATTTATAAGGCTGGCATATTTTAAAAGGAATCATTTGTCTAGTAGGTGAGCCCTGTTTCCTATCTGGCTTATCAATCGCAAATGAGTTTGAGGTTCACTACTCATCACTCACCAAACAGAAGTGATTTTTTTTAAAATACTCCTTTTTCAGGGGCACCTGGGTGGCTCAGTCGGTTAAGCGTCCGACTTCAGCTCAGGTCATGATCTCACAGTTCGTGAGTTCAAGCCCCGCCTCGGGCTCTGTGCTAACAGCTCAGAGTCTGGAGCCTGCTTCAGATTCTGTGTCTCCCTCTCTCTCTCTCTGCCCCTCCCATGCTCATGCACTGTCTCTCTCTGTCTCAAAAATAAACATTAAAAAAAAAAAAAAATTAAAATACTCCTTTTTCATTTAAAAAAAACTATCTGAAAAAAATCTCATTGCTGGTGTTAGGCTAAGATTTTTTTTTAAATGGCTCTTTAATCATTTAAATGACTCTTATGATTAAATGATAATCATTTAATGATTCTTTAATCATTAAATAAAAGATCTGGCTGAATTTAAGAATGAAATGTTAGAACTGAGACACCACTAACAGTCTATATATTGTAAACAGAAGAAAAGTCATTTATAAGAAAGTGCTGGCGTAACTATTCTAGTAAGACTTCATTTTAATGTTTTACTAAAAAAAAGCTTTAAGTTCATAGGTAAGGATTCTCTAAGGATCTGAAAAGGTTTTTTGAGTTTTAGTTATATGGTACTATTTTTGATGGGAAATACTGTATGCCCTAAACGAAATGTGAAAATTTAAGGACTTATGTTCAGTGAATATCCCTTAGAAATATCAAAAGACTAATACATAACTCAACTGGTTAAAATGCACTTTAAAGTAGTAACATACACGTCGTAATAAATCTTAAAAGGCTATGCTATGGTTAAATCAGAGCAAAACTTTTTAAAAGTTTGATCTTAAAAACAGTTATCTTGAACTATGCAAATAGTTCATTTTCATTTTTAGAGCTTATAATTCTCAGCATTCCTGACCTCTTGCAATTAATGGATCTTCTGAAACAGAACTATAATTGGCACAGTATGTCTGGTAGGTCTCAAAACCTATTTTCAAAAATAGCATGGAATAAAACAGCTCTCACAAAGCACCATTCTTTTGGTATTTTCAACAGAAAACTGTATACTTTTATGAACCTCAATGTCTAAGTATCAAGCTAAACTTTAGATTTGCTGCTAAATCCAATATTTAGGAAACTAAATAAAACAGCCATTTTGCTCAAGTTTTGAATAAACTTCAGACTGTTAATACACAACATACCCAGGCATAATCACAATTTTGAGTTAAAGTAGAGCCAAGCAAAGTGCTACATTTTGAGTCTCACCATGTTTGATGCATTCATATGTTGTATCAGCTTAGAATCAGGAACTATAACTTGTGGTGCAGCAGCTAGTAAAAAGAAAAAAAAAAAAAAGACACATGCTAACAAGGAACCATGAGGTTGTTTCACAATCCTAAGAATGCTATACAATGCTGAAAATTTTTTTCACATTTTCTGCATTCAAATGCATTCACCCATTTGATATCTCAGAATGTTATAAATATCTATAAATAACAGCTGTGACATACCCATCTTATACTAGAAAACATCAATGAAAAAAAAGAATTAAGTAACAATACATAAGGACACAAGAGAATTTGGGAACATGGAGTAGTGAGACACCTAATATTTATACGTATACAGCTCTGTGCATTCTTAAACTGGAAATCATCAAACACAATTTAATCCTGTCTTGGTAACTCAGCATGAACTATTTTATCGATATAATGATGCTACTGTTGGAATGAATTATTAACCCCTTAAGAATGAGCTAAAAAAAAAAAAAAAACTCTAGTTTTTTTTAAACCTACAGAGCCCTTTTGTACCATTTGACAGTTGCCAGAATCTTGTTACTTCCAACAATGTTTTTAAAAATATAAATCAGAAATAATGGCAATATTACAGAAGTATAAAAAGAATCAAGTGTTTGATTCCGCAAATTTCAGAGAATAAATGATAATCCCATTATCCTAATATTCTCTGAGTGAAGAAAATCAAATTTTAATTTATGATGACCTAAAATCCTAGTGCCAGACCTGAAGGCAATAGGAGGAACAGTCATCAAAACAGATTAAAAGGAATAAAAACAAACAAAAAACAAAAAAAGATTAAAAGGATAAAATTATTTGATGCAGATACAGAATAAAATCAAATATTAAAAGTCATATTTGGCATAACAGTAAAATAACCCAAATAGACATTTCTACTGTACATCATTTACCAATCATTACCATCATTACCATTTATCACTATCAATTTTAAGTCTTAAGTATATTCTCAGATACTCTCAAATGAGGCATATGGGTAACTAAACTGTTACTTTGAAATAAAATTTTTCATATACCTTCGTTCTCCTTTTCAATAACAAGATTTACAAAACTCAAATGCTCGGAAGTTTCATAACTGAACACATGTTTGTCATGACAGAAAATACTTGTTATATGCAACAGGCCAAGCTTCTTAGCCTTTTCAGGGCCCAAATTTTCCTGAGCATTGAAATGTTCGAAGAGCTACTTCCCAAAGCTTTTGTAAAGCTTCAGTGACACAAAGTCTATGAAATTACTTGCACAGTACAAAGCACTATGGACACAATCTATAAATACTTGGTTTTTCTTACCCTGAAACCAAGTAATATAAATTAAGGTATGTTATATATACACTCTTCGCTTAAAAGAAATCTAATTCAGTCAATTTACACTTACTAAATTACTAGGAAATTGAAATTTCCGATTGCCATCATTACAAAAATTCTCCAATGTTTCAGATATATTTATAAAAGCTAAACTTAAATAGGTCTTTGGAGGAATAAATCAATTTCATTACGAAAGTAGATGATTTTCCCATATAAAATAATGAAATCCTTAAATAAACCTTCATAGATTTGACTTATTGTAGGAAATCCAGCATTATGTAGACTTCTCAAAAGTATTAATACACTTACCTGAATATCATCTTAGGCTCTCAATTAGTTAACCAGTTGTTTATCATTACTACAAAAATAAAATCCACTTTTTATATAAAATCTGTCGGCAAATATATATATACCAATCCCTCGGCCAATAGAAAGGAAAAACCTAGAGTATTTCTCTTCTTTGAAAATGACAAATTTCAATTCCAAGTTGTAAGTAGAAAAATATACCCAGCCTCACCTTGCTGTGAGGCAGGAATAAGGACCTGCTGGGTCTGCGCTTGCTGAGGTACCGTCTGCTGTGGTTGAGTTTGCTGATGGTGGTGGTGGTGGTGATGCTGCTGTTGCTGAGGTTGATGTTGTTGTTGAACTTGCAGTAAAAGCTGTTGCTCTTCTGAATGAAATCCATCGACTGCCCTAGACTGCATTAGTTTATTCTCCCACAACTAAGGTAAAGAAAAGAACATTCTAAGTGAACATCAAGGAAGATAAATCCAGACATGGACAAAACATATTTTATTAGTCTGTTCATAAAATTCTTCCATTTTCAAAACTGATACAACCACAAAACAAACCAACCCCTAATTCTTATCTAAGTGTATGCAATAACCAAAACTAATTTTTAAAGTATCAAATTTCAGGGGGGTCTGGGTGGCTCAGTCAGTTGAGCATCCGACTCTTGGCTCAAGACATGATCTCACGGATTGGTCTACGCTCTCAGAACAGAGCCTGCTTAGGATTTGCTCTCTCTCTCTGTCCCTCCCATGCCCATATGCTCTCTCAAAATAAACAAAAAAACATTAAAGAAAGTATCAAATTTCATTTTTTGCTATCGTAGAGTACTGGAGAATTTTCTTTTTATATCTTCAAACTTTCTACAGTAATTCCTTAGTAATTCTACTCAGTTTCACAGAAGCAAGTTTTTAATAATCAAAGATTATCCTTTTGTAACACCAAATCAATTACTATTTTTATGGAAATCTTTCTTTAATGAAATATCTTTTAAATTATATATGCAAAACATAAATTCATCTTCTCTTGATTTGAACAACGAGAAACATTATATAGGCAATCCTCAAGTTAGAAAAGGGTAACTTTCCATCTGTCCAATCCTACACAAGGATAAAGCAGCAGCAATGCCTAAGGCTTTTAGAGGCACTCTCAACCCTCTACACCTTTTGAAATTCCCCTCTGTCTTCCATCATGACAAGAAATGACAACCCTTTTCTGCTTTTCCCCTTCTCTTTTCTCATCACACCATAGGACAGCTTTTATGATGGGGGGGGGGAGATCAAGATCAAGACATGGGCAAAAGGAACACAGAAAATAAAGTATTTATGACTATTTCATCCTTCTTCCTAACACATTTCCTCTCTACCAGACTGTGTTCAATCTAGAGAGCCTCAACCCTTATAAGAAACTGCCCAACAAAGGAACAAACTGTTCTTTAAATATACAAATGAAATTTAATTCAGTCATTTTGTACACAAGCACCTACACATACTTTGTTTTCTCCCCTAAGATATGCTCTTGGAATATTGCCTAACTCACCTGAGGCTTCTATCAGATCCTTCAAGAAGCTCCCTTTACTAATACTCACAAAGATTTTTATAATCTCCTGACACTTCCAACTTCTAGAAATTCTATATTTGTAGCTACATGCTAATTACAATTCCAGCATAGCTCTAATGGCTTGCTGAAAAAGTAAATTAACAGTCAATTTCCCAAAGCAACCATTCCCCTAACAGGCTTAGTATTTAAACTTGCCTGAAGACTACTCTTACAGAGATAGTAACAATATCTATCTCCTGGTTTGCTGTGAGGACTAAATAACATATTCATGTAGTTATCAGAGTCTAGCATAAAGTCAGCACTAATAAATGTTATTTTCATTATTATGGTGGTGGTGGTGATTAATTGTGTAACAGAACATGACACCAGAAGTCAGAAACCCAGTTAGTCCCAGTCTGGCCACTATTTAGCTTTGTGGACAAATTACATATCTTTCTTGGGCATTTTCCTCATCTAAAAAGAGAACAAGTTCAATTACTTCTAAACTCACTTTCAGCTAGGAAATCTAAGTCTCTGAAAAATCTAGATTGAAAACAGCTAGAGTTCTTTCTAGGGTAACAAAGAATGACTTTCTGGGAGCCCAAGTTGCATCTGGTTCATCTCCATGAAGTAGGCATCTAGCATAGCACGCAGAGCAAAATGGACATTTACACGTTGAATAAAACACATTCCAACTAACATATAGTAAGGCTTCCAAACAGTCTGCACTCACCCAAACCTTCTACACTTTTGTCTGTTCTAAAACAAAACTGGAGCACCTGGGTGGCTCAGTTGGTTAAGCATTCGACTTCAGCATAGGTCATGATCTCACAGTCCATAAGTTCGAGCCCCATGTCAGGTTCTGTGCTGACAGCTCAGAGCCTGGAGCCTGCTTCAGATTCTGTGTCTCCCTTTTTCTCTGCCCCTCCCCTCCCTCTCAAATGTAAACATTGAAAAAAAAAAAAAAGAAAAAAAAAGAGTCTAAAACAAAACAAAACCTGGTCTCTGGTGAGCCAAAAATCACGGTAAAAAAAGTACTATTAATTAATGCTTTAAGAAACAGTTGTGTTTAATCCATGTTTTTATTAAATTGAAAGCTTCAGTTTTATCACCTCCAATTGATCTACCCACTGCAATCTGATCCATCACATTACTTCAACGAAACTTCCATGGTAATGGCAAATATTAGTAATTATGTATCATGTGCTAAGTGCTGGGTACTACTCACCTAGTACCCAGATACTAGGCGAGTCCTCTGAAGTCAACGGCCTATGGGTCAGAATCCACCCAACACCTCATCACTATCGTCACTATCCTTTCCAGAGGATTGTTTACTGTTATGGGCCTGCTTCAAGTCCTCTCCTCCCATTACTGTAAACTGTAATGACTAAGTCCTCTGAGCTCCCCACATCAAGTCATAAATTCTGCATATAATTACTGAGATCTCCTATCTACTAGACATTAGTAGAGGCATTGAGAACAGTGAACAAACCTGATAAATATCCTTCTCCTCACAGAGACTACATTCTAGAGAAAACATGTTCTTCCAATCTATCCTCTATTACAATAATCAGTGGTCCTCAAAATGTGGTCCCAGGACAAACAGCATCAGCATCACCTGAGAAACTGTTAGACATACCAATTCTCAGGCCCCACCCCAGACCTACTGAATCAGCAACTCTTGGGATAGAGCCAAAAATCTGTTTTAATAGTCTGTCCAGGTCACTTTAATGCATGCTATTAAAGTCTAAACTAATGCATTTCAAACTGCATACTGCAGCCCTTTAATTTAAAGGGCTGTTAAAATTTAATTTTTTTTTTTTTTTTGTAAATATAACTGAATTAAAAAGCAAATGTCAAACTACCTCTCTATCAAGTCACTCGCTGGAGCAGAAGTCCAAAAATCTGCATTTTAACTAGCATCCCAGAAAATCTTTCTCACTTTAAGAAAAAATCAAGCTCCTCAGTACAGAGTATGTCACCTCTCCTAGCTGCTACTATAACTTGTATCCTATTTTCCTAACAGTGTCCAACTACTTGCAGTTCCCAGAATACAGCATACATATCTCATGTCTAAATCTTAGTAAACTACTCCCTCTGACAGTCTTTCCTCACAATTCCCCAAACAATGCAAATGTCAAAGTCACACAGCCTCAATGAAATCACTGACTGCCTCCATACCCTAGAAATATTTCTTCTGTACTTTTCACACTAAGTTTATCATCTCTACTAAAGTATGAATTCCTTCAAGGCAGAGACTATGTGTCTTATTCAGAAGCTAACAAAATGACTAAGAGCTTATCAGACATTTAGTATTAATTTCAAAGAAGAGAAGGGAAAACAAACTTGTTTTCCAGCATAATATTTCTCTGTAAGGATACTGCTGACATTCTGGCCAGGACAATGCTTTATCATACAGGGTAGTGCCATAGGAAGTGTACAGAAAATATAGCATTCCTGGCTGTAGCCTACTAAATGCCAAGGGTGTCCACTAGTCACTAAGACAAGCAAACATGGCCCCATACATTTCCAACTGCTGGGGGTTGTGGGGAAGACAGAAGAAAGGGGTGATGGGAGTAGTCCACAAAGAATCCCCATTTACTAAGCACCAAATACTAGGTAATGTAAAAAATACAAATACAGTACCCTAAATTCTTAACATTAAAATTTAACATCACATAATATAAAGTTCAAATTGGCTGAATGTTTTCTCTCCAATTTCATTTTTTATATGATTTTAATTGTATTTATCAAAATATTCTATTTTTTAAATTATCAGCTATTTAAACTAAACAATAACTACTTTCATCAACAGAGATAACATTAATACTAACAACAACCAAGAATACTGAATTGTTACATATTTATTTATTTATTTATTTTGCTAAGGAAATAGGAAGAACTATTTTTCTTCCTTTTCATAATACTATTTTCCCTCCAACACAGTAGCTATTATTTCTGGCAATCCTACTTCAGCCATCTTTGCCAGGTCTCTGAAATTAGACACGGAGAAAATTCTTTTTCTGTTCCCCAAATGACTCAGATATACACCTGTGTATCATGTTAACTAGACTAATACTGTATTCTAACTGTGCACTTTGTGAGTACTTTATAGGTACAGACTCATTTTTACAAAATCCTAGAACACTGACATTGTTACTAGCTCCTTTTTACAGCAAAAGAACCCAAGGAACAAGAAGTTATATAATTTATCCAAGACCACCAACTAAAAGCAGGCAAAAATGAAGAACAATCCAGGCAGTCTGACTCCACTGTTTCCAGTCAGGGCTGGACCCTGAGAGTGAGCAGGCACACTAGGCAACCTGCTTGCCTCACCCTAATCCCAGCTCTGGTCCAAGTTTCTAAACTCTACACTATATTCCTGTTATCAGAGCAGGCCTAGTTACAACTCTGATACCTTCTTTTTACTGGTAAGTACTGAATGTCATCTGGAGACAAAGGCCTAGGTTCAAGTCTCTAGCTCATGATAAATGACCCCGTCAAAGCATATTCTCTCCAGGTCTATTTTTTGATCTATATATTTTTATTAATCTACTGCTTCCTGGAAGTCTGCTAGGCTAGAAATTCTGAAGGATTCTACTTTCACAAAATATCTAGCTCCTGAATAAAACAGAAGACAAATTCATTTACGTATGGGCTCTCTTGAACTGGGGTTGGGGAACAGAGTTTTCCACAAGGACAAATGAAGTGGAATAATGGATTACTGTTCAAGTTATGACCCAAGTATTTATATATAACTAGAATATATTTAGAATAATCGTTCTCCATCAGGGGTGGTTTTGCCCCCAGGGACATTTGGCAATGCATGGACACATTTTTGGTTGTCAGAAATGAAGGGTGCTACTGGCATCTAGTGGGTAGAGGCCAGGTATGCTGCTAACATTCTACAATGAACAAGACAGCCCTCTACAACAAAGAATTAACAAATGACAGAAGTGTCAAGGTTGAGAAACCTGATCTAGAGACAAAGTGAGTTTCAGATTTGTCTCCAATCGAGAAAATTTTTTCTCACGGTTTTATTGAGAAAAGAGGCCATGGTTTTTGTGTTTTTTTTTTTTTAATTTAAATCCAAGTTAGTTAACATATAGTGTAATGATGGTTTCAGGAGTAGAATTTAGTGATACATCACTTACATGTAACACCCAGTGCTCATCCCAACAAGTGCCCTCCTTAATGCCCATTATGCAGTTAGCCCATCCCCCACCCAACACCCCTCCAGCAACCCTTCCTTTCTTCTCTATATTTAAGAATCTCTTATGGTCTGCCTCCCTCTTTTTTTATCCAATTATGTTCATCTGTTTTCTTAAATTCCACATAAGTGGAATCATATGATATCTACCTTTCCCTGACTTACTTATTAGCATAATACACTCTAGTTCCATCCACGTTGTTGAAACAGCAAGATCTCATTCTTTTTGATTGCTGAATAATATTCCATTGTGTGTAGAATATTATATATACGTGTGTGTGTGTACATATACATACATACACACACACGTGCACAAACCACATCTTTTTCCATTCGTCATTCGAGGGACATTTGGACTCCTTCAGTAATTTGGCTATTGTTGATAGTGTTGCTATAAACACTGGGGTGCATGTGTCCCTTCAAATCAGCATTTTTGTAACCTTTGGATAAATACCTAGTAGTGTATTGCTGAGTTGTAGGGTAGTTCTATTTTTAATTTTTTGAGTAACCTCTGTACTGCTTTCCAGAGAGACTGTCAGGTTGCATTCCCACCAGCAGTATAAAAGTGTTCCTCTTTCTCCACATCCTTGCCAACATCTGTTGTTTCCTGAGTTGTTAACTTTAGGAGAGGCCATGTTTTATATCTCCCATAGTATTTGCTGTTGAGATATGGGGAGCTCTGACAGTGTAGAAAGAAAAATGATTTTATCATTCACTTTAAAGAGGATTTCTAGACTGTCATTCCCATCCATAATCACTCACCAATCCAAATCACAACTTACATTCAAATAGAGATTTAAAAATGGGGCGCCTGGGTGGCTAAGTTGTTTAAGGGTCCAAGTTTGGCTCAGTCTCGCGGTTCATGGGTTTGAGTTTCGCGTTGGGCTCTGGGCTGATAGCTCAGAGCCTGGAAACTGCTTCAGATTCTGTGTCTCCCTCTCTCTCTGCCCCAACCCCACTCGTGTTCTGTGTCTCTAGTTCTCAAAAATAAACAGTAAAAAAATATATTTAAGGGGTGCCTGGGTGGCTCAGTTGGTTAAACATCCAACTTCAGTTCAGGTCATAATCTCATGGCTCCTGAGTTTGAGCCCAGCACTAGTCTCTGTGCTGACAGCTTAGAGCCTGGAGCCTGCTTCAGATTCTGTCTCCCTCTCTCTCTCTCATATAAACAAACATTAAAAACATTTTTTAAATACATATATTTAAAGTATGTATGTATAGATAGATCAAAAATCAAGACTGTGGTGATTTTTTTTTATTTCCCATAGTTTATACATTAAAGTAGGCCTATAGTGTTTCAAGAGATAACCCAGAAAATTGGGTTGAATTTTTTTTTAAGTTTATTTTGAGAGACAGAGAGAGAGAGAGAGCATGCACAAGCAGGGGAGGGGCAGAGACAGAGAGAGGAAGAGAAAGAATCCCAAGCTGGCTCTGCACTGTCAGTGTGGAGCCCAATGCAGGGCTTAAAGTCATGAACTGTGAGATCATGACCTGAGCTGAAACCCAGAGTTGGATACTTAACCAACTGAGCCACCCTGGTGCCCAGGTTGATTTTTTTTTCCCATCACTTCCCTTCCAGCATTATCTAAACTTTAAATTACATGCACAGTCACTACTCATCTTAATTCATAATCTAATTCACCATGTATCCTTCACAGCAGTAGGGAAATTTTTGATAAAAGTTTGTGAAATAGCCCAAAAGAGGAGAGGAGGGGTAGAATTAATGACAAAGTTCTTTGTAAAACATAAAACACAAAATCAATTGTTAGTCTTTATTAGCAAGAATGTCTAAACCTGTAGAATCTAATACAATATCCTCTAGCCACATACACATGGTGATTTAAATTGGAATTATAATTAAAAACTCAGTTCTTCAGTTCCACTAACTACATTTCCAGTGCTTAACAGCCATATGCTGCTAGTGGCTACTATACTGGAGAACACAGATATGGAATGTTTTCATCACCAGAGACAGGGCACATTCTGGAAATTCTAATGAGATTCTGAAGAAATTTAGTACAGAGAATTAAAATAACATAAACTCAGTTTAGTCTAACAGTTTATTTTTAAATCCAGTGACAATCTAGAAAAGAAGAGTATGCCCCATTTGGAAAAACAGTAAAAATATTACAGTACTTTGTTCAGTTAGATTATGGAGTCATGTTTGTTATTAACCAATTTAATTAAATATTTACTGAATACCAACCACATATGGAAGGCACTGTGTTAGAGGCTAGGGATTCAAAGATGAGTAATTCACAATTTCTGTTATTAAAAACTAGCCACTAAACAAACAAAAGGTGCATAATATATATATATATATATGTATATATATATGTATATATATATATTATTCAATATATTACATATTCCATTGTATAGATTACACTAATATATATTTAAACAGCCAAATATAATAAAAATACAGGTAGAGCTATTTAATCTCAAAGACAACTCATTCTCTTTGAGAGAATGCCTTGATTCTATTGGAACCATTCAGAAAAACCAATTCCCCACACTTTGTGAAAAGCAAGAGTAGATAACCAACAACCTGGATTAACTGCCAGTATGACTTAAGGTAAGTCTTTGGGGCTGATTTCCTACATTTAAAAATGTTGCATCTTCTACATAAGTTCAAAGTACTTTAAGGTCAACCATTACACCAGTGTAATGTAAACAGCAAAGTATTTGCTCCACAGAACACAAAGGAATCAAACTAATCTTACTCTTTTCTTATTCATACCCTGAGATACTTTATGCTGTTTCAGTAGTTTATATTGCTATTCTTCCAACTCATGCCTCAAGATTTGGTGTCCTTTCACTAGCAATTCTGGATACCTGCTCTTTACTTTTAGTAACCACTACATTTCTCTCAAGGTAAATAAAAATTTCCTCATTTCACTTAAATCTATATATTTTTCCTTCCTCCCACAGGCAGATTCTTGTTAAAAACTCTACAGAAGTTGCCCACAGATGCCTAAACACCCTAAGATACATTTTATCACCATAATAAATATGAGGTTTGCTTTATTTAAAATAAGTTGATAGGGGCACCTGGGTGGCTCAGTCTGTTAAGCAACCAACTTTGGCTCATGTCATGATCTCACAGTTTCTGGGTCTGAGCCCCCGTCAGGCTCTGTGCTGGCAGCTCGGAGCCTGTAGCCTGCTTTGGATTCTGGGTCTCCCCCTCTCCCTGCCCCTCCCTAACTTGTGCTCTGTCTCTCTTTCTCTCAAAAATAAACATTAAAAAAATTAAAAAATAATAAAATAAGTTGCTAAGCTGCAGCCTCCACACTTCCACTGAATGGATAAATAATGCCAGAACAAATGTTCTTAGCATTATGATTACTGTCCTCAAGGAACTCAATATCCAATTTCTAAGCCAGCAGTTCTAAACCTTTTTGGTCTCAGGATGTTTTATTCCTTTCAAAAATTACTGAGGACCTCAAAAAGCTTTTATGAAATTATAACTAAGTTGTTTTCTTATGTTTACGAATGCATTTAAAAACAGCAATGTATCCATTACATGTTAACATAAATAACATATCTTAAAAAAAAATAACCATATTTTCCAGATCAAATTTAGTTGACAAGTAGCTTAAAGAAAAAATAGTTGGATTCTCCTATCTGCTTCTACATCTACTTTGTTGTTTTGGTTGAAGTAGAAGAAAATCTGTCTTCCCACAGCTAAGCAGTTGGGAAAAGAAAAAGTATTTTAAATTATGGTTTCTTAAAAGTTAACTATAATGTGGAATCTGAAACCATACACAAAATCCATTAATTTATCTTTCACTTTGAAAGGATTTTGCAACATCATGCATTGGTCATTTGGAAAATACAAATTCACTGAATTATGCAGATATTCCAAATGTTAATACATTTCATTAAAGAGTATCAAATAATGGCACTTCTTAATAGTAACAGTGATCTCCTCTGGACCCTTAAGTAAACATGGTTTTAATATTCACTGCATCAAAATGGGATGCATACATAAAGCACTGTGCATATGGAACAGTTACCTCAAGGAAAAGCACTTGTGCATTTGAGTAGCTACTTTAATTGGCCACTTGTCAGAACACAACTTTTACTGGAAATATGACAAATTATGATTTCCAGACTTGGGCATTTGGCCAACCTCATGGACCCCCTGAAAGAATCTGTGAGGAAACCTCAGGACTCCACAGACCTTATTTTGGGAACCACTGTTCTGAGCAATATGGCAAAAAGATTGCATGATTTCATGAGTCATTACAATACCAAGAAAACATAAATGCTAAATAAGAATATCGAACTGCTTCCGCTTAAATCCAAAAAAATCCAAGAGACAGAAAACCAGTTCCAAAGTAAAATAGATTATAAACCCAATATCTGGCCCATGTAAAAAAAAAAAAAAACAAAAACAAAAACAAAAACAAAAAAACTTAAGAACATGAAATTCTTTCACCCAGCACTTAATTTCTACAACGTAAATACATTTTAGAATATATGTACATTAAAACCATAGAAATAAGGAAGAAAAAAAAACTGTCAAATAATTAGACCATAACCATCCATTAATGGACTAAAACAAACCTATAAGGGGGACTTATAGTTGCTTAAGCCTCGGACTCTCGATTTTGGCTCAGGTTATATCTCACAGTTGTGAGATCGAGCTCCACGCTGGGCTCTGCACTGAAAGCACAGAACCTGCTTGGGATTCTCTCCCTCTCTCACTCAAAATAAATAAACTTAAAAAAAAAAAAAAAAAAAAAGTAAGTCCTACTAATTTCCACATCACATACAAAGAAACTGAAATATAAGCAATGTGCCTAAAGTCAGAGGGAGGATGGACTGTAGAGATGGGATTTAAAACTAGCACCCTTCACCTAACTTTATACTGCCTCCTGCAGCAGAGTTGAACGTTCATCCCATGGAAAAATTAGGGATCAGTCGCGGATTGAAGAGAGTATTTTAAGGGAGGAAGGAAAAAGTATGACTACTAAAAACAACAACAAAAAGAGGGAGGCAAACTTACAGTTTTCAGTTCCATCAGAACTTGCTCATCAACTCCATCATCCAAAAAGATGTCTCTTACATCGTTAATAACATCTTCAATCACAGATCTATACAATTTAGGCTTTAAAGGAAAAATAAAAGACTTGAAAAAGATCATTTTTTACATATTAAATGTATGACACGTTTTCACAAATTCAAAACAAATTAAATATAATCGTTTCTCCAAATATCTAAAACTTATTTTAGAAGATACAACTTTAAAGATATCACGATCTTAACAAACCTCATTTGCTTCAGTTAAAATGAATTATTTTATGTCTGCATATTTTTTTAAAAGGCGTAGACTACTTAATGTAATTTGTACAGGGAAGATCCTTACACATACAAGGTCCACACAATTTCCAGTTATAATTTCCTATGTTGTTATACTCAAAGCACCTAATGTGATCCAATAACAGCTTTATGGGTTGCTATGTCTGGTTCCCATTATTCTTTCCTTTATTTGACTCCTATCTCAGAACCTCCTCATTAAGTTTTAAACTAGAGAACCTTCATCCTACAGTTATTTGTGATATCTGCAACCTAAAAAACATTCAAATTTAAGTATCACCTAATTTTTTGTTGTTGTTGTTGTTATTAACCAGTCTGTGCCTTTAAGCTACACCATTATACTGTTCATATACCCACACTAACAGGTCTCAGAAGTCCCAGAGAAACAAGGCACACTGATCTGTTTCCCAAGATTTCTTTCCTTCAACCACTGCCCAAATGATATTATGAAATGGAATCATGGACAGCCTCAATGTTTGTTTTTTAAATTATTATTACTATTATTGTTGCTATTTCTTGGGAGGGGTTGGAGGGAAAGATGACTTCTAGAAAGTTGCCAGAAGAATAAAATGAAAACGGATGTGAAAGCACTTTCAAAAGCATAAAGTATTTTTTAAAAATCAAAAGGTGATAGACAGTAATTTGCCCAACCCACATCCTATTTTTAACATGTTAGGCAAAAAGTTTGCATGTCAGTGGGACAAAACTAGTGGTGCCTCATTATAAATCCTACCCATTATCACACACAGTTAAGATTATCAGACGTTTTCTTTTAATGTTTGTCATTTGTGTTTTATATCCTGCTTCTAGTAAAAATTACTGGTTACCCAATAAAACCAAGGGTTTATTATGTGATAACATGGTTATCACAGGAGAACCCTCTAAGAAAATGTGTCCCTGCAATGCCCAAAATATAAATAATGAGTTCCTCTGTACAATTTACCTCAACTATTAAAAATTATTCGTTCCTCTTCATTACAACCAGAAAAACAATTCACATATCTGGGTTCTCACTTTTGCTATTCCACTCACTAACCTTTTATTTTGCCAAATCTGCCTCTGTGAACTTTAAATTTTCACATGCAAAATGTAAAACTCTACATGGCCTCCTTATGTTTAACATTGATTCTATATATAAGGAAAGTGTAACTGACTATGGGTATCACCTTATCCATGGTGACTTAACCACTGAATTACAAAATTTAAAAAGTCGTTTTATTTTAAGCCAGCAATGATCCTTAAAGCATTATAAAGAGGTGGTGAAACTTTAAATCGGTACTCGGAATCTTAAATTGATGATGAAAATTATTTTTTCAGCCAACTGGATACTTTGGTGTTTTCCGAAGTCAATCGCTCCTAAAAATCTCCAGCTTGGAGATCCAGGCATTTACAAGTACAAAATTTGTTTTCTTCAGGTACTCCCCATTTAATGAAACCATTCTGTTTCAGGATTTTGCTTATGTGCAAAATCACCCACAACCTGACCATTTAAAGGATTCTTAAAAGCACTGTGGCTGAAAGGAAATGTGTATTCTTCATGAAGTATAAACACACAGAGAATAATTTACCATTATTGTTCATAAGTTGATAAGCCCTCAAAATACCGATGTTTTTAAAAGCATGGAGGTACAAATACACTATTTGAAACAAGCAATTTCCAAGTTATTATTTAAAATGCTAAACCTTACTTGAGCCAAAATTTTTGCCTTCTACAAAATACCAAGTAATTTAGGTTTGTCCTGGTTTTCTTAACACGGATATTCCAAACTTAAAAACTGGTAGATGAAAGAGCCAAGACAGTGGCAGTACCCAATGATTAATTAGAAGGTTCCTTTCAAAAGTGTTAGTCCCCTGGGGTAATACTGGGAAATAAACTGGATTAACTTCTGTATGGGATATCGATATGCAATGAAACAGAAAACACTATCTACTTAGAATTTTAATTTTTTTTCCATCCAGTTTGCACTAAACTTCTTCACTCTTACTATTTACAATTCCCTTATAGGTAAATGTACCGTGGGCATAAGGTCCTATGTTGCAGCTTTTAGGCACTTAACTATTTCTTCGAAAAGCTTTTTGTCTCCAACACTTAATAGAAAAACAGGACACATCAGAAGCTTTGTTTCTAACATATTTTCTGAATACTTAATGATCAAAACACTACCAAAGTCCCCTGAAGCCAACAGTTAATGTAGGAAGCATTTTTTTTAATGCCCGTCAATAACGCACTTATTTTCCAATACAAAAACGATTTGACATCTGAGCTACAATTCTCTTTAAAAGCAAAAATAAAAATAAAATGAAAAGAATGGACACCAATTCTATTTTCCCCTAACAAAGACAGGAAATCCTAGCTACTGCATCAAAACAATAAAAAACTTGGGGCTCTGAGAGCGGCCCTGTTGGGTGCGAAATAACAGGGTAAGGAAAGGACCTAGAAATAAACTGAGCTCTGCACGTTCCTGCCTCTCGCCTCGGGAGCACGCACCTCCCAGCCCCGCTCTCAGCAGCTCTCACTATTTAAAGCCGGATCTAGTGTTTAAATGGAGAGGCGGTGACGTAGGCCTGAAAAGCACCTTCCCATCCTGGCAGAGTCTATATTAGAGAGCGGCAATGGCTCTATATAAACAGGGCAGCCAAAGGGAGGAGGACCACAAGGCTCAGGGACTGAAAAGCAGGGTAAGCGGCCGCAGCCATGATGGATCGACCCGAGTCGCCAACGGTACGGAGTCGGGCGGCCGCGGGCTTGTCTGCGGCATTTGGGACCGGGCAAAAACGTGTTTTATTGTCAGAATAAAAATAAGAGTGGGGTGGACTAGTGATCATATTGCGTTCGTGACTGAAAAGGTTATTTATGTGACTGCTTTTTGCAAACCTACGTGATCGCAAGTAACCAAAAAGGGTCAATGGGAGAAGTAGGCAAATTTCAAGGCGAAAGCGGGGGCACTTTGACCACTGTAGGCTTTTTTTTGTTTGCTTTGGTGCTTTTGCTAGTGGAAGATACTATGGGGGTTTTGCTTCCCCTTCGCCATTTTACCGATTCGGAAGGAACCGAGATAAGTGCTTTTCAACCTTCGTCCTTTTTTTTTTTTTTTAAAGAAATATAAAATGGCCCCAGTGAAGGCTCCCTAAGCACAACCGCCAGAAACACCCCAAGTAACCCCCAAAGTAGCCGTTCACCTTCCACCGCATTGAAGTGGACCACGGTGGGTATTGGGGACTCGCCCAATTCCCCAGACGCGGTTTTTGTTCTGAGGCTGCTCCGGGAGCCCTTCTCGAGCCAGTGTGGCCGGACCCGTCTCGGGGGGAAGCGGCGGTTTCCCACCCGCCCTCTCTCCCTCCCGGCGGCCGGGGTCTGGGGCCAGGGCCTCGCGCTCGCCCCGGCCCAACGGCCTTCGAGGCCCGGACCGCCCCGCGGCGGCCCCAGGCCCCGCCGGCGCCCCCGCCCTCCCCGCCGCTGCCGCCGCCGCCGCCGCCGCGAGCCCGAGGCGCCCCCCCGCGCCCGCCGCCCCGGCCCGCTCCGCCCGAGGCGGGAAGTGGCGGCGGCGGCCGCGCGGGCGGCTGAGGAGAGTAGAGGCCGGGAGTCGCCGCCGTCCCCGCCCCCGCCCGGTCCGGCCGTTGCTGCCGCCTGAACGAAGCCCCCGCCGGCCACCAAACCACGTCCTTACCACGGTGTTTGTATTTGCCGAGTTCGCCATTTCCACACACAACACAAACAAGAGGGGGGCAAGCCCGAGAAAACAAGATAAAAACAAAACCAAAAAAGAAAAAGAAAACCAAAACACCCGGAGGGTGGCCCAAGCCACCGCAAGACTGGGGGTAAAAATTTCAAACAAAATCGGATCCTGAAAGAGTAGAGGGGAGCGGTGAGAGGAGAAGGAGGAGGAGGGGGGCAGTCCTCCCGGAGCTAAAAAACCTCGAGAATCGCCCTTAAGAAAAAAGCCACGACCCTCGTGGGGTCCGGGGGGCGTTGCCCGCTCCCCACCCCGCGCCAAGGAGGGAAACCACCACCGGTCGCCGCTCCCCGCGCCGCCGCTGCCGCCACCGGCTGCAGCTCCAGCCGTCCGGTCCGCCCGCTTCTCCCCTTTATATAGTGAGCCAACGAGCTGCGCGAGCCGCCGCCGCCGCCGCTGCCGCCGAGAGACAGGGCGGAGGGGGAGGGAGGGGCGGAAAGGGCGGGGGCAGAGGTGGGCGGGGCTGAGCGCGAGACACCGCGAGAGCCGCGTGCGCAGGCGCGCCGGGGCGGAGGCCACCTTGGGCCGCGTCGTCACGCGCCGTGGAGAGCTCTGGGCGGGCGGAGCCTTGTGGCCTGGAGTAGTGAAGTCGCCCCGCAGGTTTCCCAAGTCTCGCGTGATCACGTGGTGGCCCCCACAGGCGGAAGTGTCCGACAGCTCTATTGGGATAAGAGGCTTTCAAAGTATTGCTGGAAACGACGTGAGTTCTGGTGACACTCGAGTTCAAAGCTACCTGGGACCCCTCTTGTCAGGTGTTTCTGCATCTCCCTGAGCTGGAGGAGCTAAGAAATATGGAAGGGGCGCTGGCAAGCTGCCTCGCTAGCAATGGCTGCGGCGGAGGACGAGTCACGTGACCCCGCTTCCGGTCCCGGAGGCGTTCGGACTCCGGGCAGAGTTTTAAATGCGGAGTCATCTCAAGGGAGTGAGCTAGCCTTGTACTTAGAGCTCCGAGGCTTTCGGTCGACTTGCGGAGGGTGGGCCTTTGGCCTGCGAAACTGCGTGCCTGCTCCTAAAGGGGAGGAAAGCTGGCTTGGGCCCACTGTTAACACATTGCAGAATTAGTAACCTCTGAAACCGGCTGAGTTGTCTCCCCCAGTACAGCTAAAAGTCTCTGGGTTTCATTTCCCTCAAGGTTAGTCCACCTAGTAGACCGTGTACTTTAAGTGATTTGTTGCGGTAGTGGAAATGCCAGAAACACACAACAATGAAACATAAGCCATCGGATTATGACAGCACCATAACGTTCCCCCCTTCGTTGTTTTGTTTTGTTTTTTTAATACTGCCCAAATTCTGTGATTCCACGTGGACTGCGTGCAGTGACTAACACCTAAAATACTTGCCCTTGACCCACCAATTCTCGTGGCCTCTCGCTGTGAGAGAGCCGGCAGAAAAAGTCCATGTCTTGGAGTGTAATTAAATAGGCGTTTGCCCTGCTCTGCTCAGGCAAATCACGCCTTTATGGCAACATTTCACGCAGAACAGAGAATGCTCTGTTTGGAAGGCAGAACTCACAGTACCTAATTCTCTTGTCCGTAGGAATTTTGAGAGACACGCGGAATGTAGTCTGGACAAGTGAAGGAGTTTATCCTCATAAAGCAAAACGAAATGTCACAGTTATATGCCTCTGAATGCAGATTTGGAGAATATCAAAGGCAGCTTACCAGAGAGGAAAATATGCGACCTGCCAGGACCTGAAGGAAGAACTTAGAGAAAGTAGAGCCATTAATACTCAGAAAATGGGAAGTTGTCGGTATGTTTGTGATGGGCAGAGAGAATATCAAATAATTTTGAGATTTCTTTTAAAACCTCCTGACCCTAAATTCTTGCCTTAACACTCAGGTGCATTTCAGTTCCCTGCACAGCTGCCTGTTTGGAAAAAACAGTCATAGGAAAAGTCATAGGAAAACAGTGCTCTTGATACATCAAAATGGGGTTCCATCAATATTTGTAATTCATTTAATATTCAGGTGACCATTAGCCCGACAAGGTATTCTAAACAGTACAGACCCTGGTAAATTTCACCGCTTATTATTTTAAGAGGACTCCTTTTTACCTCATTATGTGTACATACTACCGAGTAATTTGCACATGGAATCCCTCTCCTTCCACCTCATTTTCTTCCCTAACCATTTGGTATTAACTAAATGATAAGATGTTTTGCCATCAGTTAAGATTAAGACCACTGTATACAGAACGTGGGTTAGAATCTAGATTTACTCTCCATGGACTTATTCCCAGGGGTATTAGTGACAGTTATATTCTGATTGAGTCTCATCTATGAAGTAACAAAATACAGTTTTTGGATTAAAAAGGCAGAAAACCCAGCCTTGCACTCCTTAAGACCTTCATACTTCTTAGAGGCTCTGAGATGGCCTCTTTCACACATTTTAAAAGCACTTGGCTAATATTTACCTAGAACTCTTCCCTCTCCCTCCAGTGTGCGTGGCACCTAAGTAACCACCATGTATTCCATTCCAGTTTACTGTTTTCCAAATGCTCATTTAGTTGTAATATGCCTCCAATCACTATATATGTGTGCCAGCCAGCTTAATTTCAGGAAGAGATATTACAAATAGTCGGTGTGAATAATTTGAAGGCCACAGCCATTTAATTCACAAAACTGGAAATCTGTGAACAGAAATCTCTTCTCACGTAAGACTAGATTTAGCATTATTTTTAAATTGTTTTTATATGAACTTTTTGGGGAGGAGCAGAGCTTAAATATCTTTTCTAATTTTAGTACTTCTTGTACCATATACGAAGTATTTATACTGGATTATCAGTTTGCAAACTCATACTTTGTAACAACTATATACTTAAACAGGTACATAATAGTGCTCTCTTTCTTTGTGATGAATCTTTTTTTTTTTTTTTTTCAAAATTTACTGGATGAGAAAAAGTTACTTCTTTTAATGTTAATAGTCTGCCTAAACCACTGGATAACTGCCAAACAACAAAAGCAAAGGAAAAATGTAGTGCATGAATTTTAATATTAAACAAAATGACACCAAACCTTGTATGTCCAAACATTAAAATGTTTTACTGTCCACATGACTATTTTAACAACAATGCCAAGAAAGAAAAAAATCTAAAAAGATTGCGCCTGGAAATTTAGATTGCATTAAAATCTCATTATATAACTTACCTGCAGTCTCCATGTTCTTAAAATAATAGATCAGTAAAGCTAATTCTGGCATATTTAGGCATCACACAGCCCTTATATGCTCAATAATTTTGGGCACTTGTGGAGAATATAGAAGTGAAGAGGAAAGATCTTGTTGCTCAAGCTTAACCAATCCTAATGAAAGCCCCTATTGTAAAGTTAGTGCACAGTTACAGCATTTATTCAAGATCTTAGAAGCCCTGATGTATTTCAGTCCTACCAAAAAAATAATATTCAGAGTTCACCTATTTTTTAGGCTTTTGCAAGACAACAACAACAACAACAAAAAACCTGTTGGTTTCCATATGCAGTGATGTTTGATGTAGTATATAAAAAGAAATTACTGTTCACACAAATTACTTTTATACACGTGAGGTGGAGATTTTTTAAATCTTTTTTTTTAATGTTCTCTCCCTCCCTTGTAACTTGCAGTTTAAAATTGCTACTCCATATCTTAAAACAGCAACTAACTTGCAATTCTTTTTTGTATATGGAAATATAAGTCAGTTAGTGGCGGCTTAGCAAAAATAACTTAGTGCAGATTCTGTGCAATCAAGTTTGACAATGCGATTACTTTACTGTGAGACCTTCTGCAGTAACTAAACCTCTCTGTGCTGATAAGATGAAATAGTAACCACCACCTATGATTGTTAGGAAGATCAAGGGTACTAGAAAGTGTTTTGATAAGTATTGGGTGGATGTATTTATTATTAATGGTAAGTGTATTAACAGCTACATCAACGTAGGGGGAAGGTCTTTTTAACTCACTTTGTAGAACACTAGTATGAGATTTTAATAATTATGCCAGTGGTTGATGATGAATTTATTCACAAAATAAATGTTACCTTAATTTTTTTTGTTACTTTAATTTTGTTACTTAATTTACCTTTGGCTAAATTTTGATACCTTAAGTGGCTAGTATATAGCGTAACTTTTGTATATAAATATAATATATGCTGTCATGAGATAAGATTCCTTAAGCAAAATGTTGATTTATCATTGGAATTAATCAGGTTGCTTGGTTACACACATGTACAGTTATATCTAGCAAATTACAGATGAATTTACCCATTGACCCAGCAACGCCAATTCTAGGACTCTATCTCACAGATAGAGTAGCAAAAATATGAAAAGTGTACGCCCAAGACTATTCATTATGGGACTGCTTATAACACCCAAAGAAAGGAAACACCCTTATATGTCTTTATAAGGTTGAATAAACCACGGTATTTGCACACAGTGAAATACTATGCAGCTATAACAAGGAATGAGAAATATCTCTACCACTGTAGACTAATTTTCTTTTTTTTCTAATTTTTTAAACATTTATTCATTTTTGAGAGACAGAGAGAGACAGAGCATGAGTGGGGAAGGGGCAGAGAGAGGGAGACACAGAATCTGAAACAGGCTCCAGGCTCTGAGCTGTCAGCACAGAGCCCGACGTGGGGCTCGAACTCACAAACTGTGAGATCCTGACCTGAGCCGAAGTCGGACGCTCAACTGACTGAGCCACCCAGGCACCCTAGACTAATTTTCAGTATAGTGTGTTATGTGAAAAAAACAAGTAGGGATAAGTGTTCTTTGTATGTTACCATTTAAGAAAAGAGGAACTATAAAAATGTGTGTACATACATACATACTTGTTTATGTTAAAAAAAAAAAAAAGGAAAGATAAGCCATAATTTTTTTTTAAGGAAGGTTACCTATGAAGACAAGGAGAAAATAATATGATGACAGGAATAGAAACTAGAAAATATATTTTTATATTTTACTCTGGAAACATTCATTTAATTATAAAATAAAATTATTTATAAAATAAAATTAATTTTAATTAGTCTCAAAACTGAAAGACAATAAAGCAAATAAAGCTAACAGTATTTCATAACACACAGAAAGGAAGGAACCTTTTCAAGTGACTTTAAAACACAGTAATTTGAGGGCGCCTGGGTGGCGCAGTCGGTTAAGCGTCTGACTTCAGCCAGGTCACGATCTCGCGGTCCGTGAGTTCGAGCCCCGCGTCAGGCTCTGAGTTGATGGCTCAGAGCCTGGAGCCTGTTTCCGATTCTGTGTCTCCCTCTCTCTCTGCCCCTCCCCCATTCATGCTCTGTCTCTCTCTGTCCCAAAAATAAATAAACGTTGAAAAAAAAAAAAAACAAAAAAAAAAAAAACAGTAATTTGAGTCTGCATCTTTAGTGAGATATTTTCTAAAAACAAATGTGAAAAAAAATATTTGCTCTTCTCTGTATTGTTGATGATAATGTTTGTATATCCTGTTTTTTTAATGGCATGTGGGATAAATAAAATGAGTAATTATGTGATGTTCTAATTACATTATCTCAATTATTCTTAAAAACTGAGATTCCCAACATGGGGGAAAGGAAATACAGATATAAGATAGAAGCGGGAAGAGTAAAAATTCTGTAGTCCTGAATCTGAATTAGAAGTATCATGGTGCAGGGCACCTGGGTGGCTCATTAGGTTAAGCCTCCGACTTCAGCTCAGGTCATGATCTCATGGTTCGTGGATTTGAGCCCTGCATCAGGCTCTGTGCTGACAGCTCGGAGCCTGGAGCCTGCTTCAGATTCTGTGTCTCCCTCTCTCTCTCTCTCTGCCCCTTCCCCGCTTGTGCTCTGTCTCTCTCTCTCTCTCTCAAGAATAAATAAACATTGAAAAAAATTTTTTTTAAGTATCATGATGCATTTTGTCTTATTTTTTCCCCTGCCTCTGAAGAAGCCTAGAAATAACTAACCCAGTGGCAGTGAGTATACCTAGTACATAGATTATGGCCTTTCAAGAGCAGTACTCCTTGGATAAATGTCTTATTCTGATCCACATCAGGAACAAGAAATGTCTTTTTTTTTTTTTTTAATAATAAAAACCCAGACCCAATATATTTTAGCCTATGAAAGACACATAGCTCTGAAAGAGCCTAAACACAGTGACCAATCTAGTAACTGTGAGCATCTCTAGCTCCCAGATTATGATCTTGAAATACCATTTTCCACTGAAAGGAATCAAGGCTCCTTGCAGATATTGCTGACTCCAGAACTAGAGCCAAGAAAAATATCAGTTTGAACCAAATGAAATTGCCAATTATTGCCCGACCTAATACAAACTGAATCTAGAATATCTTTTCATACAGATAGCAAGGAAGATGTATTAGTTTGCCGGGGCAGCGGTGACAAAGTGCCACAAACTGGGTGGCTTAAGATAACGGAAATTCATGCTCTTACAGTCCTGGGAGCTAGAAGTCTGAAATCAAGGTGTCAGCAGGACCATGCTCTCCCTGACACTCTGAGTAGACTCCTTCCTTGCCTCTTCTCAGTTGCTGGTGGTGGCCAGCTGTCCTTCCTGTCTTTGGCTTAAGGTCACATCACTCCAATCTCTGCCTCCATCTGTACATGGCATTCTCCCTGTGTCTTCACATTGTTTTCCCTTTGCGCCTGTCTGTCTCTGTGTCCAAAGTCCCCCTTTTTGTAAAGATGTCCGTCATATTGGATTAGGGCTTATTCTAATGACCACATTCTAACTTGACGCTCTCTGTAAAGACCCTGTTTCCAAATAAGGCCACTTTCTGAAGTACTGGGGTTAGGATTTCAACATCTCTTTTATGGAGGACGCAATTCAGCCCATGAGAGAAGATATCAAAGACTCCTAGTGTCATGTCAAAAGAATTTAGGAGCCAACATGAAGAGGCTCCCACTGGACAAAGATGAGACACTTTCCATTAATTTATAATATCGCTACAAAACAAAATATGAAAATTCTGATTGGTCACTATTGGAGGATGCTAGGGATTAATTCATTATTTTGAAGATTGATAAATGGAGAAAAATAAGCATTTATCTAACCTTCCCTACATGAACTGTACCACCAAGTACCAAATAGTAGATGCAGTGGGTTGAATGGTGGCCCCCAAAAGAAAATGACCATGTCCTAATCCTCAAAACCTATGAATGTTATCTTACTTGAAAAGGGGTCTCTACAGGTGTAATTATGTCAAGGATTTTGTAATGAGATTATCCTGGATTACCCTGATAGGCCCTAAATCCTATGGTGAGTGTTCTTATAGGAGATACATAGGGGTGCCTGGGTGGATTAGTCAGTTGAGCTTCCGACTTTGGCTCAGGTAATCTCATGGTTCGTGAGTTCCAGTCCCACTTCTGGCCTGGAGCCTGCTCCAGATTCTGTGTCTCCCTCTTTCTCTGCCCCTCCCCTACTCATGCTCTGCCTCTCTCTCTCCCTCTCTCAAAAATAAATAAATGTTTAAAAATTTTTTTAAAAGAGAGATACATAGAAGTGAGTAAAAAGAAGAGGAAAGGGAAATGTAACCACAGTGGTAGAAATTGTAACAATGCACCCACAGGTAATGTGTAGCCCCCAGAAGTTGGAAGAAGCAAAGAACAGATTCTCCCCTAGAGCCTCTTGGGGGAATGTGGCCCTGGAAATACATTTATTTTAGACTTCTGGCCTCCACAACTGCAAGAGAATAAATTTCTTTTGGTGTTGAGCCACCAAGTTCATGCTTATTTCTTACAACAGCCTTAGGAAACTAATACAGTAGATGAAAAGAAGTTTCTCATTAAAGAAGTATTCCATCTAGGGGCACCTGGGTGGCTCAGTCAGCTAAGCATCCGACTCTTGATTTCATCTCAGGTCATGATCTCATGGTTTGTGAGATCGAGCCCCCCCCTTTGAACTCCACTGGGTCAGCGTCAATGGGGAGCCTGCTTGGAATTCTCTCTCTCCTCTCCCTTTTGCCCCTCCCCGGCTTGTTCTCTCTCTCTCTCAAAATAAATAAATAAACATAAAAAAAGAGAAGTGTTCCAGCCAATAACCGAATAAAGAATGATAAAATATCACCATCGGGCAACCTCTAATGAATTGAGAGATGGAGGCGTTAAGCACTGACATCTGCCAACATTACAAAAAGGGAAACAACCAGAGGTATATGCCTTCCTGATAAAAAACATGCCACCACCTATAAGGTAGTCTTACCTTCATGACCACCACCCAAAAATATAAACCCAGAATCTAAGTTTGTAGACCCAACTAGCAATTCACAAAAAATACAGAGGGTTCAAGGACATATCAAACTATATATCAGGAATGCAATCAGCAAAAGCCAGGCCCTGGGAAGCTATTGTACAAATAGTCCAATTTCTTCAATAAATAAATTCAGGGAGAGAGGAACCTACAGATTAAAAGACACTTACGAGGGACGCCTGGGTGGCTCAGTCAGTTAAGTGTCTGACTTCAGCTCAGGTCTTGATCTCATGGTTTGTGAGGTTGAGCCCCTCATCAGGCTTTCTGCTGTCTGCACACAGCCTGCTTTGGATCCTCTGTCCCCCTCTCTCTCTGCCCCTACCCTGCTTGTGCTCTCTCTGTGTCTCTCTCTAAATGAATGAATGAATGAATGAATGAATAAATAAATTTTTTAGAAGGCACTTAAGAGACATATCAATTAATCACAATGTATGGAACTTATTTGGATCCCAATGCAAATAAACTGTGAAAGAAATGACAATTATGACACAATTGGAAATTTGAACACTTATTGGATATTTGATGAAATTAAAGAGTTACTGAATTAAATGAAATTGTTCATGTAAAATATTAAAAATAAGCCAATGAAGCTTTATTTTACAATCAGTGATGATTCTTTATCCAGACAACTTGTCTTTCTGTCGAAAGACAGTTGATATTCCCAAGAAGGCCTGGTATTGTTACAAATGTAATTAATATTAAACACTTTAATTACATAGGTTTTTCTCTTTCTCTGTTTTTTGGACCTCAGCCACATATGCCTTTTTTTTTTTTTTTGAGGGGGGGGGCACAAGTGAGTGAGGTGCAAAGAGAATCCCAGAAGGGGCAGAGGGAGAGAGAGAGAAGTAGAGAGAAAGAGAGAGAAAGTGAGGCTCGCCTGATGTGGGGCTCATGCCCAACTTGATGTGGGACTCGAACTCATGAACCATGAGATCATGACCTGAGCCAAAGTCAGATGCTTAACAACTGAGCCAACCAGGTGCCCTACATATGCCTTATCTTGATTCACAAGTTGAACAGCTGTGCCTTAGGACAATTAAAAATGTTGAAAATGTGCTCTGATGTTTTTATGTAAGTACTCTTCTAGTGGAGAAATTATCTTTGATTTACATGCCAACTATCTTCTTCATATACCTTCATCCAGATAGAGCCTCCTGATATGACAGGTAATTCTACATAGATAAGCTTCTTTCCTTTTTTCCCTTTCTTTCTTTCTTTCTTTCTTTCTTTCTGAGAGACAGAGGGAGAGAGCATGCACACATACTAGCAGGGGAGGGACAGAGGGCAAGAGAGAATCTTGAGCAGGCTCCACACCAGGAGCCAACAGGGGGCTTGATCCCATTACTGTGAAATCATGACCTGAGCCAAAATCAAGAGTTGAACACTTAAACAACTGAGCCACCCAGGCGCTCCTCTTTATTATTATTATTGTTGTTATTTTTTTTTTTAAGTAGGCTCCATGCCCAGCGTGGGGCTTGAACTCATGACCCTGAGATCAAGAGTCAGATGCTCTATCGACCGAGCCAGCCAGGTACCCCTACATAGATAACTTTATAATAAAATACATCACAGGGCTCAGTCTTGTGATTTCGAGCTTCCAGTTGGGTTCTGGCTCTCTGCTGACAACATGGACCCTGCTTGGGATTCTCTCTCCTGCTCTTTCTGTCCCTACCCCACCTGTATGTACACTCTCTCTCTCTCTGTCTTACTTTCTCTCTCTCTCTCTTTCTCAAAATAAATAAATAAATAAGCTTAAAATAATACATTATAGCAGATAAATCTGCAGTTTATCTGTAAACTATATCTTGGAGAATTATTACTGTAACTGGAACTAGATGGACCCATTTCAGTTCTTCTCCAGAATCTACCTTCCTCTGGTAGCAGAGGTGGTAGAGATTGTAAAAGGGGAGGTGGCAGAAAGATTATCGTAGATTCCAGACCAGAGTGGAAGTAAGGAATTGGCTTAACTACTGAGGGCTGGTCTTCCTTTTAATGGGTTTCTGTGAGAAAAATCAAGGTGTGTAGTTCAAATAACTTGTTGAAAACAAAGCTCTGGGTTAATGTTATTGGTTGTTTCTTCAAAGTAATGAGATAGCCAGTGGGCAAAAAATAATAGATGCTTAAGCAGGAAAAATGGAGATAAAAAAAAAAAAGATGAGGAATTTGCCACTTTGTGTTCCTGCCAAGCTAAGAAACAACAACAACAACAACAACAACAACAATGGATTTATTGTAAAAGTTTTAATCACACAGTACCTCATTTAAAGCTTGTAACAGTCCAATGAGATAAGTAATATTATGCCTTTATTATGATTAGGAAACTGAGACTTACCTTCAACAGTGACTTGCCCAAGGTGATATTGCTGTTTACTTGTGAAATTTTAGAGGTACAAGTTCAGGGCTCTTTCCACCTGTCTTAGAAATAAGAAGCTGTCGGGGCGCCTGGGTGGCGCAGTCGGTTAAGCGTCCGACTTCAGCCAGGTCACGATCTCGCGGTCCGCGAGTTCGAGCCCCGCGTCGGGCTCTGGGCTGATGGCTCAGAGCCTGGAGCCTGTTTCCGATTCTGTGTCTCCCTCTCTCTCTGCCCCTCCCCCATTCATGCTCTGTCTCTCTCTGTCCCAAAAATGAATAAACGTTGAAAAAAAAAATTAAAAAAAAAAAAAAAAGAAATAAGAAGCTGTCAATCCAGGAGAATGCAACGGTTTTGAATCGAATCATGTCGCTCCTTAAGTTTGTCAAGTATATGTTAATTATATAATGTGTTAAACTTCATTTGGGAGACAAGAAACTCTATGCAACATTGAGCCCTGAAACCAAGACTTTGCCCTGATTAAATATAATTGCCTTCATAAAAGTATCATCAAGAAGCATTTATTAAATAATTTAAATAACCAATTCCTCTGTTTTTACATCACTTGAAAATCATCCATTTTCCATTTTAAATAGCACCTACTCAGTTACTCATTTCAGTTGAATGACTCAATTCAATTCTTGAATTTGTCAAGAGCAGCCATTTTCTAGCAAGATTGTCTATAATCAAAACATTTATGTCTAGCTTTATCCTTACATTTTAAATGCTTTCATAAGACAAGAAAATAAAGGATGACCATTTGTAGAGGTAGAACATTGGGAAGGGGAATTCTTTCTATTTTATCTAATAAGCCAGCGGCATAACTCTAAATAAGTAGATAAAAAAAGTAAATTAGGCATGTGCTAATGTCATGGCACAATAAATTAGAAGAGGTAGTATAATCGACAGCTATACTGGTCTAGCAAGTATCCAAGCGTGTGACCTCGGGTGTCAGGTAGACCAACATGCTTGTTCTTGCTCTGACCATGGGCAAGTGACCTCATCTGTAGAGTGGCAGGTTAGTAATATTACCTACTTTAGATAATTATGTGAGGATTAAGAAATGATCCACGTGCAGCCCCTTAGCACAATAACTGGCATAAAGTAGGTCCTTAGTAAATATTGAAGACCGTAGCAACAATAATAATATTGATGGTACAGAAAATTAAATGGGTTCCATCTTGTCTTTGTCTAGATCATGTTGAACAGTGGAGTGGAACAAATAGAAATTAGAACATATTTCTGAACTGAGTTCACCAATAAAGCAAAGCTGTATATATCTTCTGCACATGTAATTTTTTTTTCCCCTGTCTATAAGATTAGAATCAAGGAAGCAATTCCAAGTTTGAGATGAAACACATACCACACTCTAAAGTAGTAAATTTTTCACCAGTTTCATTGAGGTTAAATCATTTGAATAACTGATTTCTGTTTCTATATCAGTTGAAAATCATCTACTTCCTGAAATGACTCAGACTGTTTAAAACTAGAAGCCTTATATAAATCTGTAGCCAAGAGATACAGTTGCTCATTTGTCAAGTGTAGAATGCATTACCATTCCTCAATAAATGTTAAATTGAAATGATAGATTTTTCAGCCCTCAGATATACTGTAGTGTGTGATAAAAGACAATCAATACTGCTATTTGGACACAGGATGACAAAATACACCTGAGCCCAGATAGAACGTAGAACCAGGAAACCACAGTCCCTTAGAGTGGTGTTTCATTTCTTCTTCATAGATTTTGTAGCCTCCTTAGTAATAACTATGGTCTTCTTTTCTTTATTATTTTTTAAAATGTTTATTTGTTTTTGAGAGAGAGAGACAGAGCGTAAGTGGGGGAGGGGCAGAGAGGGAGGGAGACACAGAATCTGAAGACAGGTTCCAGGCTCTGAGCTGTCAGGACAGAAACCGATGCACAGCTCAAACTCATGAACCGCAAGATCTTGACCTGAGCTGAAGTTGGACGCTTAACTGACAGAGGCACCCAAGTACCCCATGGTCTTATTTTCAAACGATAGACCTCATTATATAATTGCTTCTTAATTTTTCTCTGATTTTGGTGAGCAACACAATCAATTTCAAATCCCTTCTTTCTGTCTCCCCCTTTCCCTTCGTTTACTTTCCTCCCTCCCTCCCTCTTGCCTCCTCATTGTCTCCATTTGTCCCTTTGCTTTCCTTTTTACTTATTATTATCATTATTATTATTGAGAGAGTGAGCACACATGTGCATGCATGAGCAGGGGAGGTGCAGAGAGAGAGAGAGAGAAAGAGAGAGAGAGAATCCTAAGCAGGCCCCACGTCCAACATGAGCCCAATGTGGGGCTTGATCTCACAATCATGAAATGATGACCTGAGCCAAAATCAAGAATCAGACGCCTAACCAACTGAGCCACCAAGGCTCCCCTTTTCTTCTTCTTTAATACAGTAGTTACAGAATACCAAACATAGCCTTTTTTCAATACCCTTCATGTATTTTCATCCTTCCATTATTGGCTTAAAAAATCAAATCAGAATCTGTCTGACTTTTTAAAAATGGATAATGATTATCAAATACAGACCATTTTCAAAATCTCAGTATGTTCTTAGTCTCCATATTTAGCCCTCTTAATTTTATCCTTAAGCAATCATGACATTAAAAAAATATTTGGAAGGAAAAAAACACAACAAAACAAGAAAAATTAGATTACCCAAATCCATCAAATAAAAATATAAAAGATGAAATCCATGTATTTCTGTCTTTCCAATCATATCTCTCAATCACATGTTTTTCCTATTTCCACAAAGCATCTCTGGATATATATATGTAGATAAATATGACTACACTTTGTTTTTTACAAAAAAGAAATCATGCCTTTAATTTTATATACGATTTGCTTTTTCATATACCCAGTATATCACAGACCTCTTTCTAGACCAGTAAATGTTATGCTGTCTCAGGTGACTTTAAGTCACCTCTGTAGGTGCATAAAGGAATAGACTATTTCCTTTTGTGCTATTTTAAATTTTGCTGCAACAGTGTCCTTGTGAAGGTACCTTTATATACTTTTGCTATTATCTTTGTAGGATAGAGTCTTAGAAATGAAGTTGACTGATCTTAGGATTTCTACAAGTTAAAAACTAGTCGATAGTCACAAGCCATCCATGGACGGGTTGTCCCCACTAGCTCTCTGACTCTATAAAGGTCCCACGTAGCTGTCCTGTAAACTTGAGACCAACTCCTTTCTCATTCCTCCAGGAAAAGGAATTTTTAAAAATTTGTTTCTTTATCTTTCTTCACATTGCACACTTACAATGTCTTTCTCCACTTACCTTTTTTCCTTTCTGGAAAAATCCAGCTCCTGGAAGCTTTAATTCCTTCCATTATTTCCCCCATCATTGTTTCTCTATATTTATTTTTGTAAATTATTTGGGAAGTGATCATATTTGATACACTTTCTTGCTTCAACATACATTCTAAAAGGAAAAGTAAGACAAATGTTTTCACAGTGTTCTTTGTTCTTGGCTTATTTTTCTTTAATCCAAAAAGAAAGACTAAAGTTGTGTCTAATTCCCAAGATCTCCAAATATTCCCCTTTCTAAATTTTGTACACACTCCCATTTAAAAGAATGTATTATGATTCAGTTTTGCATGTCTGAGTCCCACTAGACTTTTCTTCCAATCACTCAAAAATATTCACTGAGAATCAGGCCCTATTCTAGGCTATGAGGGCACTAGTGTAAGAGAAAACAAACCAAATCCCCTTCCATTATGAAGCTCATGAGACTGATGAAACAGACAATAGACAAGATAAATAAGTAAAATGTTATACATTAGGCATTTGTAGAAATCCAGGTGAGTAGAATGGAGGTAAGAAAGGTTCATCATAGGGGCACCTGGGTGGCTCAGTTGGTTAAGCCTCCAACTCTTGACTTCATGTCAGGTCATATTTTCAGGGTTCCTCAGATTGAGCCCTGCATTGGGCTCTGTGCTGACAGAGTGGAGCCTGTTTGGGATTCTCTCTCTCTGCCCCTCCCCCACTTGGGTGCTCTGTCTCTCTCTCTCAAAATAATAAAGTTTTTTTTTTTAAAAAAAAAGATTCATCATATTTTTAAACTAGTTTTTTTTCAAGATTTTTTTTTTAATGTTTATTTTTGAGAGAGAGTGAGAGAGCAGATGCATGAGAGTGGGGGAGGGGCACAGAGAGAGGAAGACAGAATCCCAGGCAGGCTCTGTGCTGAGCCTGATGTGGGGCTTGATGTAGGGCTTGAACTCATGAATTGTGACATCCTTAGCTGAGCCAAAATCAAGAGTCAGATCTTTAACCTATTGAGCTGCCCAGGAGCTCCCATCATATGTTTTGAAAAGGGATTCTGTAACGCTTGCTTTGGATAGAACATGGGGTCTTAGAAAAATGAGCAAAGATTTTCACAGGTTTCTGTTAGGTAACTGGGAAGATGTTGGTGCCCTTTACGTAGGTTGGGGGAAATTGAGGGAAAGACACGTTTAGATGAGAAAAGTTCTGTTATGGTTAGGTTTAGGTGTCTGTTGAGCAGTCAAGTGGAGAGTCAAATAAACTGGTGAATACAAGCTTAGAGCCCAGCAATTTGACCTAGAAATAAATGTTTGGGAATCATCTAACATATATAGGTACTTACAGCCATGGTAATGTATGAGATCCTGTGAAGAGTATAAGGGAAGAGAATAGAGGTATTCTGATGTTTAGAGAATGGACCAAGGAGAAAAAAACCAAGAGCCAAAAAACAAGACTGGAAAGGAGTTGGCAATGATGTAGCACATAAACCAGGAGAACATTAGTGAGGGTGGGGGTGGGGGTGGACACCAAGGGAAGAGATTGCTGCAAGAAGAGAATAGTTAAAACTGTCAAATGCTGGTGAGAAGCATATAAGATAGAAAAGATCTTAGATTTGTCAAATTGCAGGACATTGACAAAAGTCATTATCATGTAGTAATGGAGATGGAAGATAAATTGAAGGCAACTGAGAAGAAAAGTGAGAAAATGGTGAGAACAAGTGTATCTTCTTTGTATCTCTATGGTCAGAAATAGCAATCAGCAGTCAGAGCACAGATTCCCCATGTTTGGGGAACAGGGTCCTTTGTGTCTACTCTGGCTCCTGCAAGTGCGTGCAAGCAGCTTCTGGAGGATGTACAGGGCTGCCTGCCACAGGGCTGGGAGGTGGGAAATGGGGAGCTGCTATTGTGCGAAGAGCTGACATTGACTGAATCTAGCTGCAATTTATCGTCCAAGCCTTTGCCTGGAAGTTGCAAGCCTTCAACAGACTCCAGAGTTCCAACATGGTCATATCCCACAGATTCTGCCAATGCAATTGATGTCTAGGTGGGGAGACAGATTCCTGGTGCTTCAACTCCACCGACTTACCAGAGTCCTTTCTCCAAATCATTTTTTGAAGGTGGGATTTATTAGAAACTATTTCCAAGCTGCTGGGAATAGTCAACAGAAAAAAAAAAAAACAAAAAACATAATGACACAAGAGAAATTGCATATGATTGCAGTCATCACTTTTTGAGAAACACCAGTAAGGATAGGCTTCAGAGCAAAAAGGGAGCTGTTCATCTCTGCCGGGAACAGAGAGCTTCTACAAACTGTGCAACAAACAGGATGAGAACAAAGAAAGTTAGAATTGATGGTGGAAATGTGTAGGTGGGTTGATAGATTTGGTGGTCAGAAAGAAAAGAACTTCCCATGATGGTTTAAAATTTTTCAATAAAATACAACGGTTATCAGCTGAGAGTGCAGTTGTAAAATTGGGAAGGAATTGTTGAAGGTTTGAGAAGAGAGGAGAAAGTATGAAATTGTCATTTTTTTGCAGGTAGGACATCAGATGTATTTAAAAAGTGTGTAAGATTGTTGTGGAAAAGCAATTGCTTTTTTGAGATTTAGGATAAGAATCATTATGGCTATGGAGCTTTTCTCTGGTCTCAGTCAGCTACTTGTGGAAGACATAGAATAGGTAAATAATAGTGTTGCAGGTTTTTTGTTTGTTTTTTTTTACCTCGATACCCAGGATTTGTTCTCTTGCCACTTGGAAGAATAAAGAAGTGGACACAAAATGAGCAGTAGGCAAAAGTTCATAAGCATATAAGATTAAGAAAGTAAGAACAGTATGAAAACTCTCATTGCAGAGAGGGGGCGTTCCAAAGTGAATGCCCATGACTATAGGCAAGGGACTTTGCTTTATAGGGTTTTGGTCAGCCCTCCCTTCCCTTCCCCCTTGCTCCTTCTCAGGTTCTACCATTATTGGCTTGATAACTCTAAATGCCTAGTCATTCCTTTTTGATTGGCTTGTTTCCATTGTATGAGGGGTGGTCTATGGCCATAGGTGCTTTGTGGGTCTGTTATTTTTAGCCAAGTCTTGTCAAATTCCTGAGGGAAACCTGAGGAGGAGTAGGTGGGGTCTGTCACATTCTCAAGAGGAACTTTATGCCTGAGGGAGTTTGCACGAGGTCAGATGTTCCCAGAAGAAATGTTTTAAAATTTGTGTTTTTCCCCACCCAGGGACCTTCAAGACTTAGCCTCTCCCTTTCTGCCTACTGAATCCTATCTTTCCCTATCATAATAGGCTCAACTAATGTGACAAAGATCACTATCCCCTAATACCATTTTCCCCTTTCCTTTAGTAATAGAATTCCCTGAGTTTTAGCTGGTCTTATTCAGCAAGAGATTACATTTTTTTTTTTCAACGTTTATTTATTTTTGGGACAGAGAGAGACAGAGCATGAACGGGGGAGGGGCAGAGAGAGAGGGAGACACAGAATCGGAAACAGGCTCCAGGCTCTGAGCCATCAGCCCAGAGCCCGACGCGGGGCTCGAACTCATGGACCGCGAGATCGTGACCTGGCTGAAGTCGGACGCCTAACCGACTGCGCCACCCAGGCGCCCCAAGAGATTACATTTTTGAGCTTCCTTTGCGGCTGTCACCCTGTGCTTACATTTGGTCCAATGGATATAAGATGTGATGTGGGCAACTTCTGGAACACCTTCCTAAAGGTGCCTTGGACCTCAGTGAGTGACTATTGACAAATAGTTCATAAATAGTTCATAAATAACAGAAAACCAATAAATCAGCAAAGTAGTAATTTGCAAAGGTTTATTGAGCACACACCAAAATACAGTTTGCAGACTGGGAGCATGCAAACCAAAGCATGGAATGAAGCTATTGTTGGATGACAATGCCCCTCCTGTAAGGGGTAGCTTATAGAGTGGAAAGGAAGTGATTATTTATACTTCACAGTGATTGGTTATATTAGAATTTTCTTAAATGATAGGGAATTGGTCAGTAGTGACTTCATATTAACCTTGGGAACCAGTTCAAGTTTTGCTTATGATTTCCAGATGCATAATTAAGAAATAACCCAGGTCAAGTTAGTCTTGCAAAATAAGCTAAATTAAGCTTTGTTTGTATGACTTGAAGGTCAATGAGATGGCAGTATTTGGGGTTATAGTGTCTGATAGCATGAATTTCATAGGATCTAAGTTTTGAAGAGGAAGGAGAATGATTGATGAAACTACAATAGGAGGCAAGTAGGATACTGCTTTCTCATCTTCAAGCCCAGAGGTACATGGTATAAGAGAAAAAAGCATGTCCTTTTGAGAAAAAAGCATGTCCCACATGCACAGCAGTGGGAGCAATGTGCTCTTAGGGGATAACAGGATGGAATGAAGGGAGATGTGAGTGAAGGAACTGTCCAGAGAGGATATCACAGATCAAGAGTATTGATGACAGGTCTTGAGTCTTAGAGGCACAGAAAGTGTCCAGGGAGTTAGGGAGGAGTGTGAGAAGGAGTCATATTTATGGATGAATTGGGGTGATAGACTGAAAAGGATTTGGACTTCTAGTGGTTCCTGAATCTCATGGAAACACATATTGGCATAGTGATCCTCAGTTCCAATTAGAGGAAGGTCAAGAATTGGTTTATGACAGGAAGCATGGGTGACCCAGGGCAGCCAGTTGTGGTCTAGCACCCAAAGGCAAAGACATCTTCTGAGAGTTTGGTCTCATGGACATTTTGCAGTGACGAGACAGCCACAGGAGCAGTAGTCTCACTGGAAGCTCCAGGAATTCTGTTAACTCACATTATTTAAAGTCTCTGTGCTTCAGTTTATGAAATGAGTGGGATGGGGATGACAATAGTACTTACTTGATAATTATGGAGATTAAATATGCAGCAGATTGAATGGCTCCAATTCTTCACCCCTCCCTCTGTGCACACCCGTGCCTGTGACTTTGCAGTATACTAAGTAGATGGAGTCTGTTTTCTCACCCCTTTAATCTGGGCCTGATCATGTGAGTCCATTGGCCAATAGAATTTGGTAGAAGTGTTGGTGTGCCATTTCTGACCTTCAGCCCTAAGAAGCCTATGTGTTTTTGTGCTCCTTCCTCTCCATGAAAATGACATACCCAGTCAAGCCTGTAAATTCCAAGAGGAAGATAAGAGATACCTACAGTGGATCTGTTCTTGCTAAGATGCCCCAGCCAAGCCCAGGCTGGGCAGAGCTCCCAGGTAACACTTAAAACACATAAGTGAGCCTAGCCTTGGTCAGCCAATCCTCAATAGACCACACATCTCTGAGCTATAAAAATCAAGAACTATTGTGTTAAGCCCCTGAGGTTTCCAATGGCTTGCTACACAGAAATAGCTAAGTGATATAAAATACAAGGCATCCTACACAGTGTGTGGCACTTCTTAAAATACTCAACGTTAGTGTTCTGGTGACTATGGCTATGTAACAAGTTGCCCCAGAACTTATTGGCCTGAAACCATTATATATTAGGTTTAGGGATTATGAGGATCCGGAATTTGGACACAGTACAGCAGCAATGGCTTGTCTCTTCTCTGTGACATTGGGTGCCTCAGCTGGAAGACTCAAAGTCTGAGGGCTAGAATCCTCTAAATTTTCATGCACCTGTGTGTCTTCGTTGATTCCAGCTGTGAGCTGAGACCTTAGCTAAGACTGTTGAGTGGAATGCCTACATGTGGTCTCTGGGTTAAAAAATGTAACTCCTGGGGTTTGCTCTCAACAGGTGTAAAACAGATTTTATCTATTTCTGCTGCCTAGACTGTATGGGGGAGGAAAGGACAGGTAGTTTTGGCTCTAATTTATTGTGAAAATGTTATCTGTCATTTTTGAGACCTCTGAAGAAAAAAAATGTGTTTATGTAAATTCTTTTTGGAGATCTAAGATAGACTTCTCTCTGGTTTGCAAAGATACTTCAATGGGTCCATTACAGGGTGCAATGGAGTGGAACTAAAAATTGTTTTGCATAAGAAAGTGAACTATAATGGAGACTCATTATATGTCTATTCAAGTTATTCGGTCTGCCACTCCACTCAGTGGGTCTGTGAGGCAGATAAAAGATGCTGTCAAGCCTGAAATGGTCAATTCATGTTGGTAAAACTCAGGAAATAATTGTGACTCATTTTAATGGCTTCCCCACATTGACCATGAACTGGAACACATTGTTCAGGTGGCTGGGATTTGGGGCGTTGATGACTCTGTCAGTAATTCTCAATGAAGAAACTGAAAAATTAATTGAGGGTCATGGAGCAACTTTCATTAAAGAAGACTTACGCTTTTGTCTATTCTATGGCTACTTTGATTTTCAAGAGTGTTGACTTTAGAACTTAATCTCCACTTAACATGAGATTTTAAGACGTTTTCAGTTTTCCCTTGGCAGTCAGGGAGACAGTAGTTTGGGGACTTGAGGTGTTGGTTCCATGTACTCAGACTAGAGACGAGGGAGAAAGATGTTTAACGATTCCCTCTGTGGGGTGTGAGCCATGAACTTTAGGTGCAGGGATGTCTGGCATTCAGTTTTAAATTCTTCCCTGTTTTGTGCTGCACTCACTATTAACTGCCAACCTTCAATAAATGTCAGTTGTACCATCAGCCTTGAATTATTAGTACCATGCAGAACGGAGAGGGGAGCTGCCTTCATTAGATAAGGATGCATCTAAAAGACTTAGCACACATGGTCGCATCAGAATATAAGCCCTACATAAATGCTAGCTCATGTTATGTTTCAGGAATACAGAAAGTTGCCCAGCATAGAGGACTAAAGAGGAAATAGAGGATCATGATGGAGAGGAGGTGGGAGGAGCTTGGAAAAGTGCTGACAAATGACACTGAGGATATTTAAATTCTCATCTTCACTTCCTCTCATTCTCAACTCCTCCTCCCCCACATGCTGAGAAACATTAAGGACATGCTTGGCTTCAAACAGCTACTTGCATAGTTATTCCATGTGAATATTAAAGGACAGGGGGACCTTAGCAGACTGAAACCTTGTGCCAATGTGGAACCTAGACAGGTCTCAAAACTTGGTTCAAGAGGATTCTTGGCAGACAGGGATAGGGGGAAGGAGTATATTATTCTTCAGATTCCCCAACCTAAGAAAATTTTATGCTGTTATTTGGCCATTAACCCTTCTGTGCATCTGCTATCAATTACTAATATCAGTTAATTTCAGACTGACCAGGCTATACAATTCTGTGTTCTGTTCAGCACAGAGTTCTTTCACTGGCAGGGGGCCATGGACCTGGTCTAAGTTCTCCTCTTAATAGGTCATTGTATTTTGCAGTAAGATGTCTGTAGTCTATTTGAACTAAACACAAAGCTGTTTCTTTCTTGCCTTGTTTACTCCAAAAAAAAACTTGGCTTTCTTTGCCCTTAAGCTTTCCTCTAGTCCAAAATATCTGGCACATTGTAGACAGATTAGCCTTTCTAGAATAGTGCTTTATTAGTAAGATTCTAAAATGCTTTTGTAGCATTTACTAGACTGAGTCAACCTTAGACTAGATCTCAGCTTGGCTTCACTATCAACCTTCGGATGGGCAGGAACCCTTTGCTCAAGTCAGGCTCACCTCCTGCCAATCCAACATGCCACTTGTACACCTGACTCTTTCCAGTTCTAAACTCGCTTCCTCTTGCAACTGAGTCAAATTTTACCCCCACCTCAAGGTCTCACTTAAAAGTGATCTTTCCTCTGAAAACTTTCCAAGTATTCTAGTCCATATTGATTTTTTTCTCCAATCTGAATTTATGTTGACATTAGTCATTTGGATTCATCAATCGATTGAATAGTTATTTGTTGAGCACTGACAGGAATATGTCAGGAACATATTGCAGAAGTGATATTTTTTATGTATTCTTTTCTATTTCTCACTTACTATATGCATTTGCACTTATCACCAAGAAAACCTTAAGGGTTATATCATTTTAATTTGTTTTCTCGCACAATTGGGCACAAAATTGGAATGTAATAAATATATCTTGAATTGACTAAATTATATATATGATAAACTTAACTAGGATAAACAGTTTTTAATGTGTCACTTGTTAATTTGTCATCTTATGATCACACCACATTAACTGGGTGATAGGCCTTCTTTATAATGAACACTTTTCATTATGTCTTACCTCATTAAATCTTCCATGGTGACAGATTTTGTTAAAAAGTTTGTATTAATAGGATTTTAAGAAACAAAACAGATGAATGTATGGGAAGGGGGAAAAAGAGAGAGAGAAAAAGAGAGAGAGAGAGAGAGAAACCACACAAGACTTTACAGTAGAGAATGAACTGAGGGTTGATAGAGGGAGGTGGGTGGGGGATGAGCTAGATGGGTGATGGCTGTTAAGGAGGCATTTGTTATGATGAGCACTGGGTGTTATATGTAAGTGATGAGTCACTAAATTCTACTCTTAAAAACAATAAAAAAAATTATTAATAGCTCATTTTCATAGCTCAAAAAAAGGGTATTACAAATGAGAATCAGCAGAACAATTAAAAATAAAACCTCACCTCTATAAAGTTAGCCAGTGTGTAGACTTTATTACATAGGCACATATTCTTTTTTTTTTTTTTAAAGTAAACTGGTTTTACATAAAATTAATCACAATAGTACAAGAAGTTATATCAAATGAAGATGGATGATGAATGAAGGAAAAATACAAGCCTTGGATCAGCTGAATCACTCATTGGATCTAGGGTCCATCATCCTAACAGACTGAAATTCACTTACAGACATTACAAAAATGGAGGGTGAGAAGGAGTGCTCTTTTATCACACTCCCTAGCTAAAACACTGATTCTGTTTAATATCTTGAATATGGTAGAGTTTTCTCCAGGCTCTGTTGGCAGGTGGACACAAAGGTTTAAATGAATGCTGGCTTAGGGTCAGAGGAGTTCATAATCTTCCTTTCTTTCACCCCCATACTTCTAAACCCTTAAACCCTTCGGTCCAATAGGTTGCTGTCAGGTTCTGACTGCACATCTGCTTTCCCAGAACTGCTCACATTGGACACTACATGGAGTTGCTGATCCTGAAGCACACGGAGGCACGATGATGGTGGCTAGATAGTGTCCATGACTGGCACTGAGGGTTTGATCCGAGGCACAGCATGGAGCTAAATAGGAAGGGGATGCCAGAATATCTTGCTCTGTCCAGTTAGAATCGAGCCATTACATTTGACCCAATTCTAAGTATAAGAAACTAAAGTCATACTAATACATTAAAAAGATGGTATTTTGTATCTTGTGCATGTTTAAAAAAATTTAAACTACATTTTCATGTTATTAAGAGACAGTGAGAATATAAAGAGGCCTGACCCTTTCTCTCATCTCGTTTTGCCTTAACTGTTTTACAAATAGTCCCAGCATATTTACGGAGCACTTTTCCCCCCCTCCCTCAATTTCTGCAGTCTGTTGTGTAAAAGGACATATCTATAAATCACAGATCATTGTAACGTGGCCCCTCAGTACCTTGGAGGGTTAGATCTACTTCTGCTTCAAGTGATACTCAAGTCCTAACATCCATTTCGGAGACCTGTTTGGTCTGTTCCTCTCCACATTCACACCACTGTTGTGCTGGATGATGTCAGTGGAACTTACAGGGCAGTGTTCTAACTGATGTTCACCATCCTTTTGATCCTCCAACTACACAATTACATAACAGAGGACTGTGTTTGTTGTCTGGGCAGATGGTAAGGGATGAAGACAGGAAAAGAAAAAAGATAGGCCAGCTGATTTTCCCAATCTTCAAATTTTAAATTTCTTGGTTCTTGAGACTATATGAAGAGCACCCATGACATGAAGTATCACTGACAGTGGCACCAAAGGATATTTTATAAAATAATCCATGAAACTGAAGTGGGCAGGGACCTAAGGGGACAATTAGTCCAGCTTCCTCACTTTTTTAGGTGAGGTTACTGAGTCCTGATTGGGAAAAGAGCAGGTTACTTCACATGGTGATTGTCTCCATGACTATGTCCTTCAAAGAGTCATAGAAACCCCAATTTCCCCTTGATAAAGTACACTCCCTCTGATGACTTCACATCAACAATTCTCAGTGTCCTTGGCTTTGACGTTACCTCCCTTTAGGGAAGCTGGCTGATAGCACAGCACTTTGACCAGAGTAGACACTTGATAAACATTTGTTGAACTGAAATCATTCTGTTTATCCTTGCTGCATAACCTTTTATTTGTCCCTTGCTTTTAAGGGATAGCCTCTAGTTCAAGTTTGGTGGCTAGTGCTGTTTGTCACCTCTGTCCACTTTACCTTTTCATGTTGAAATTCTCATTTTTAAGTCTGCTCTTTTGTGGCTTTTCATTACCCACTATTATTTGCCTCTCTGTAGACACTACCAAACACCTTCCTATGGATAGTTTCTATCTGTACAGGCTTGGAATTGCAAGTTCAGAGATATATTTTTCCCCCAATTCTTAAAACAAACAAAAAAAGATGAGACTCTCAGTCAGATTTGCTAAGGCACACTAGAAGAAATGTAAAACTCCGTATTTCTTCTTTGAGATAATATGTGGGAAAATATTACTGATACATTTATTTTCTACATCTTGTTTACTTTTTAATTCCTTAAATACATAAATATAAGTCACAATACCCAGTGCAAGTTTCCTTTACAAAAAGCACAATTAAGAAATGATGGAGAAATGGTGACTTGTAGGAAATTGGCAGACATCGGCAATGTTTAGAAAACATCTTGAAAACTTGGGGAGAATGAGATGACTATTTTTATATGAAGAGCAGTCACGGTTTGAATGGGACTTGGTATAAGTTGTTAAAGATGATTTGTTTACTAGGTGATTTTTTGTGTGTGTGTGTGGACATTTTTGGTCAGTTTTGTTTGAATTTTCTGTTAAATGGCATTCTTAACATGACCTAAAACTCTAGATATGCTAGAATTCACTTACGATCATCATCTGGAGAACCATTAAAGTTACCAGTCCCAAGTGGGAGAATTCTAAAGTAGGCTAGGTGGCAATGCTTCCTACTGAAATTAATTTAATATTCCCAAGGCTTTTAAACAATTTCAGATCATCCTGTGCTTTCCCACAACTAACCTCATAAAGAGATTGAAAGCAGCTCTGAAATCATGATTTAATTTCACGAGTTTCATCCTTACCATCTCAGTCCTCCAACTGCCTATGGTGACAAAACACAGTAACACCAGTCAGTAGTTAATGGTGGGGAAACCAAAGACATAGCACACCAAGATTGGCCAAGCTTTCTCCTCCTGCTGACTATTCAAATGGGCAAGACATGTCTGACTTGAAGGAACAAAACTGAATCAATAATCTTGACTCATGGATAGCATCTGTGCTACTGTATTTTGGGCACAAAAATGTTTTTCAATATGAGTGAGAAAAACTGTAGTTTAAATTCAGCTGCACGTGAAGGCTATGTGCTGACAGTCATTAGTTGACAGTGGAAGCAGGAATAAAAAAAAAAATTAAGTCTTTCAGGAAATAAAGCTTGCTTGCTTATTTTAATAGAAGTATTTGTTGATAAGTAAGGGCTAAGTTTCTTAGAGTTTCAGGTGAGTGTGTGTTTAACAAACATTTATTAAATACCTAATAATTTCTTTTTTCTTTCTTTTAAAAGTAATCTCTACACCTAACATGGGTCTTGAACTCATGTCCCTGAGATCAAGAGTTGCAGGCTCCAGGCGCCTGAGTGGCTCAGTTGGTTAAGCGTTCAACTCTCGATTTCAGCTCTGGTCATGATCTCACGGTTCGTGAGATCGAGCCCTCTGTTGGGCACTGTGCTGGCAGAGCAGAACCTGCTTGGTATTCTTTCTCTACCTCTGTCTCTACTCCTCCCCTGCTTGCACACTGTCTCTCTCAAAATCAATAAAATCTAAAAAAAAGAAGGTGCATGCTCTACCAACTGAGCCAGCCAGGCACCCCCTAATAATTTCCTTTTATTTCACTGATATATGTTTGTCCTATCAGCAAGGATTTAAGGTGGCTGAAACCTTTCCCAAGCTTTCTCCTAGGTACTGAACATAAAGAATAAGATATATTCCTTGCCATCATGGATCATATTTCTTGGGGACTTTAATTTCTAAGGAAATAAACTCTTGCTCTCACTCACTGGATTTGAATAGAAATTGCTCCCATTTCAAATAAGAAATATATTGCATTAAAAAAAAATGTTCTCAAGGGTTATGAATCCTGCCAATAATGCAGGAATGCTGAGAGCGGGGAAAGAACCAAATGAAAAAAAAAAAAAATGTCCAGATGATATTTAAGTGAAATGTAAAATTTTGAGAAAAAATAACTAGTATTATGTTTACAAGAGTGGCAAAGGGGGTTTAATGGCCCACCACAAAATACCTTAGCTTCTCTTGTTTGACATATCACGACAAGTACATTTCTCATCCTCTTTTACTATAAAGTCACAAAGCAAGCCATCAGACTCAAAAGAAAGCATAGCTCTTAATATCATGTGACATCTAATTTATGTTCTAATAGTAATACTATGTATTGGTAAAGTGAATTTACTTTTAATATCTTCACATTATTGATAACATAGACAAGGACTACTTGTGACCACACACATACACACAATCCAGGTCCAGGGTAGTAAAAGAATCTGCACACCAAAAAGGTAATTTGCCTGTGTTTTCTATGTAGGCTATTCACATAACACTAGGCCTAAAAATAGATAGTATTATATCCCCCAAAGTCCCAAATGCTACCCATAATCAGTTTCCCGAAAACAGTAGTGGGAAAGCAAATTTGATGAAATCAAGGTGGTAGGTTTTTTTTTTTTAATTATTATTAATAATAATTTGCTTGCTGAATGCAGATAGCATGGAAAGGATTTTCCTAACCCTTGGTTGAAAGAAAAAAAAAAGTCCACGTAAAAGCACAAAGGCAATGAGAATTAACTAAGATGGGGAGAAATCGTCCAACAGGCAGCACACATGTGATGCTGGCAGGTGAGGCAGAGATCTTGACAGGGTGCGCAGGTGCTAACGTTGGGTAAGGAAGGTGTCAGAATGACCTTCACCTTGCCAGTTCTTTAGTGCATCTTGATGTTTCTGTGAGAAATCTCATGTGCCTTTCGTACAACAGGGGAAGGACTCTGCCTCACTTGACAGAGACCTTCAGGAAATCTCAATGTATTTCACAAAGTTTACAAAACCACTTATCAAGGAGAAAACAACTAGAGTTAGAGAGTTACTACTGAGATTAGCCTATATGCAAAAGGGATCTTGGGAGCCATCTAGCCCAAATCCAGTGCCCCTTTCACAGCATCTGGGATGGATGGTTATTTTAACCTTTGTTTGGGCATTTGCAGCAATAGGAAATATTACCACACAAGTCTTTTCCCCTTTAGAACCACCACATTTAGAACCTCTTATTAGAAAATTCTTTCTTATGTTGAAGCAAATATCTGTTATCTATAAAGTTCCTCTTTGTTCCTATTTTTGCCCTTTGAAGTTACACAGGTAAGTCTTATTCTTCTCCCTTTTTAAAACTCAATGGAAATTTCAGGGCAGCTATATTATTTTATTCTCTCCTATTCTATTCCCCTGTCCCTTATATAATTAGACCTTTCACAACCCTGGTCACCTGCCTCTGGACACAACTGATTAATGTCTCTCTCAAAACATAGTATCCACAATTGAATCCAACCCTCCATCCAAATGTGGACTGACCAGTGCAGCATGCAGGGCTCCCTGGGCTTCTGTTACCACAGGTTGAATGCATTAACTTTGTGATAGTCACCATACACTCCTAATTCAAAACTGAAGTCCTGTTTCCCTAAGAAAACATTTCTACAGGAACCATTGTGAAACCATGATTTTTCAACAACCTTCCTGTCAACACACACGTAGGGAACACCACTCTGTATTTAGAAGGTTGTATTTAAGCAACTCAGAATATAGTGTCTCGTTAATGCCTACTGAATTTTATCCTTTTAGTTTCAGTCTTATGTTCAGGTATTTCAAAAAAAATGGTAATGATGTCTATGTTCTAGTGTCAGTACGTAGTTACAATTCAGTGAAAATTCACTGGATAAATTAATCCCAAATCTGCCAGTTGAGACTGGATATATCATTTATTTCTCTGTGTCATCTGACAAATCTTACAGGTATGCTTTCTGTCCCCTTACTTTATTCTTCACAGGAGAAGAAGGCAGATAGAACCGGCCTTTAAGCTGCTGAGCAGGTATTCCCTTTGGGATGGCCAATATAGTTCCTTGTATGGTAAGGAGACACCAAGATAGAAATAAGAAGTAGAAGTACAGAATATAAGCAGGAACATATGAAGGGAAAGAAGATCGAGTGTCCCAGACTCTTGGAATCAGATTTAATGCTCCCAACATTAGAAAAATAGGCCTTTCCTCCATTTCTACCCTAGAGTCTTCCGCCTTTTAGATCTGTTACAATATTGTAATTATCAAACTCTGAATTTGGGGGGAGAGCTCATATACTAAAAGCTTAGTTTTAAAACAGCTTTTAAATTTTTAAAACTAAAAGCTTAGTTTTAAAACAGCTTTTAAAATTATCTTTTCCACTTATATTTCCTGTAAAGTCTGAATTAAAGAGACATGCAACTGTCTATAGGCTTGAGGTATAAAAAGAGCTCCCAAATGCCCTGACAAATGCCTGAGGTATACATACATACATATATATATATATATATATATATATATATATATATATATATACACATATATATGTATATATATATAGGTGTGTGTATATATATGTGTGTGTGTGTATATATATATATATATATATATATATATATATATATATATATCTCCATCCATTTGTTTCAGAAACAGAAATGGCCTGTATTTTTCCTTGTGAATTTGGGAATTCTCTGAGATTGAAGTTGTCTCCTGAATTGAATATTATGTTACAATTAATGGCCTTTTTCCCCAGAATGAAGAAAAATCAGCTCAGTTTTGCTTTCCCTTCAATAGCCACCCTTTGCAGAATGTGGGGCTAATCACAGAATAAAAAAGTATCCTATTGTGCCTTTTTTCCATTGTTTATTGTGACTCAGGGTGGTGAACCCTGGGAACAGAGAGATGGAAAAAGTGTTTTAATCAAAACCATACAGAACTGGGAGGGAAACGTCTTGAAAACTTCTGTTGCATAGTGTTAACATTTAAAGAACGGAGACATGTACAAAGAGCTTAGTAGACCCAAAGAGGAAATTTGTTTTGTACCTCACCTCTTCTGAACCTTTTTCTAGAGGGAGTGACAGAGGTGGATTCTGAATGAACTTTCTCAAGACTGTGTTTTCTAGAAAATCATGTAAGGGACAGATGAACATCAGAAGGAAATGGGGCCAACACTCATGTGGAAGGTTCTCTTCCTGACTCCAACAGTGACAACAAACCACACCCAACAGCTTTGAGATAAGCAGAGTGAAGAAAAGGAGGCTTAATTAGACAATAAGCCCCAAAAGTCAGGTGAACTAGGTGCATCATCAGGCATATCACAGTCTCTCCAAAGCAACCACCTCAAGGTTTCCTGTTAAAATACAGGTAACTACAAAAGGAAGGTCCAAAATACTGTTCCCAACATGGAGTAGTCATGGTAGGTACTGACTTGAACTTCAGCTATTCATGAGAACTTGGGTCATGCCCCCTGCAGTAGGGCTTTGTCACTGGACCCCACACTCCTTGGGATTTTCCATTTCATCTCCTTCAAAGTCTGGCTTCAAACTCTTTTTTTGCTCAATTTCCACCTGCCAAGAATAGAAGTTGGAGAGAAATATCAGAAAGAGGAGAAAAACATCCCAATAATAAATAATCTCAAAGAGAATACCTCACCACGCTCGTTGAGATTCCCTGTAATTTTGTTAATGTTTTGGGCTTTAGCCACACTGAAGATACTGGCCCTGAGTGTATTAGGATTATCTCTTTGCACATGCTCTTTGCTTGCTCTGGAATCCCCCTTCCTCGCAGTCCACCTGGAAAATTCTTATTCTTTGTCTTGCATAGTTGTTCAAAGGCCACCTTGAGTCATGTTCCCAAGTCATTAGGTAGAGTGAGGCATTCTTCCTGGGCATATTTCCACTGTACCTGGTACACCTGCCCGGCTCCCCCCCAGCCACAGGCTCCATAGGACAGGGGTACGCCCTTGTTGACTATTGTACTCCAATAATGTAGGTATACAGCAGGCAAGCACAAAGGTTTATCAAAATGACTGAATTCCTTTCCATCTGGCTATTTATACTCTCCATTACTTTATCTCTTTCCAAAGTTAAGTATTCTAGTGTTTATAGTTCTTCCTGTGTCTCCTGCAAAATACGGCAGCTACAACTATGAAGGGATTAATAAATTCATCTTGCCTTGAAAGTGACACACGCTGAAGCCTTTGACAAGTCAGAAAGGAAATCTATCAAGCTAGAGAGTTTCATAATTAAAACTGCTCTTCTCTTCACCACTTTGGATATTTATGATGAAGGGAACAATTAAAGAAAAAACAGATGAGGGTCATGCTTGATGAAAGTGCTATATTTTCCCTGGCCACAAGATGGAGTATGTGTTCTTTTTGGTAGTTTAAGGTTTTAGATCACACAACTAAGGAAACATTGAAGAACAATAAATAACCTTGAAAAACTAAGGATATTATTATGAATAAAAAAATTATTAAACCGTTTGCAAAATAATTCTTCAATAACCCCCATTTTCTATCTTTGGCATTTAATCTGCTATTGAATTTCCAATGCCTGAAGATAGAATCACTATTTATATCAGAACACCCCAACTTAGTTTCCTCCTTCCACAGCCCTGATCCTGTTACTATTACAGAAGCTTGCTTGGCTTTTGAATTTTGTCCTGGTATAGCCCAGTGACCAGGTCATAGGTGTCCTGACTTTACTCAGATCTACTTCACCAACTCTGAAGCTGAATGAAATACATGCTTTGGGTTAGCACTTTCCTGAACTCCCCTCCACTTTCAAGTTCACAACTTCTGCAACATATATTATGAATGAGTAATACTAATTCCTTTACCCCATGACTCTTTTGTTGTTGTTCATGATGACTGAAAAACATTATACTCTCCTCTTTCATTCACCTCTTTATTTTTTCCCAACCTTTCTCTTGCCCACCAGTGAGACTATTCATTCAAATCAGAGCAGACTCATCCACAGCTATGCATGGTGTACCTCTCTCTAAGGTGGTAAGAGAACATCCTGCATTCAAGGCAGGCACTGCTAAAGGGAACAAGACAGGGGAGGGGAAGGGGGTGAACAAATGGACCTGGAAACATTAGCCAGACGCCTCCCGAGGCTACCTTGTAGCTGTAGTGTGCAGAATAATTGACCCACTTCCTGACATCAGTCTTGTCTTCCACAGAGATGGATCTTATGGCAGCTTTAGAGGCAGAAGTTGTGGGCATGCTGAACTCAACATTCACGTGACTGGCAAATCTGGAAGGCACTTCCCGGTCAGAGCCAAGTTCAAGGTGGCAGAAGAAACAGTGTGGGTGACCAGAAGCTATGAAAGGAAAAGAATTTAGACATTAGGTTCTTTGGGGAGGACATGGAAGAAGAGGCCAAAAGAGCCACTCAATAGCAAAGGAGGCTCAGCACCAGGCAGTCTTTCCGAGGGTCCAATGCTGAGTGGAGGACTTAGAACAGAAATCACACTGCCTGTGCCTCAGACCCTTCTGATTATAGTAGCCTTGTATCCTAGCAATAAAACCCACAGCCTGAAAAACCCACTCAGGTCAGGGTGATAATGGGAACACAACACAAATAATAAGTAATAGAGGCTGTAAATTGGCAGGAAGGAATAAAAGGGATCAGCACTTAGCACCTAATAGAGCATCAATGACAGCCATGTGGAGCAAAGTAATTAATTCCCTTTGAAAGATGGATTTTCTTTTTTTAATTAAAAAAAATTTAATGTTTATTTTTGAGAGACAGGGAGAGAGACAGAGAGACAGAGTGCGAGCAAGGCAGGGGAAGAGAGAGGTAGACATAGAATCCAAAGCAGGCTCCAGGCTCTGAGATGTCAGCACAGAGCCCAACGCGAAGCTCGAACCCACAAACCGCGAGATCATGACCTGAGCCAAAGTTGTAGACTTAACTAACTGAACCACCTAGGCACCCAGAAGATGAATTTTCTTAATCATCTTAATCATCTCATATTTTTACAAAGATGCTTTTGGAATGTCTCTGTGGGTAAATGGCACACGTCAATGATGAAGCCCTTATAAACAACAGCTTTGCATTAAGGAAGCACATGGTATGCTGGGTAGAACACAGGCCAACAGGACACCAAGTATGACTTCTAGCTCTCCTGCTAAGTGTGAGAAATCTTACACCCACATCCTTGTTCTCTCCAGCTTCAAGTCCTGATTTGGGAAGTGGGGAAATGGAGGTAGGTCAATGCAAAGCACAGTTCTTTCCTGTTCTTTAATTCTACAAATCTATGGTTCGTTCTACTGTACGTGGCTGAAAAACTTGAGGACCGTTATTAGCTATCTGAGTGAAAAGAGAGCTTAGTTCTGTGACTATAACCTTTGAAGCATCGTTGTTTGTTGAGCATCCTTTACTGTCCCAGCTGCTGTGTGCACACCCTCTCCCCGCATCTTCATAACAATCCCTTGAGGTCACAGCCATTCCAGTCTACAGATGAGGCAACCAAGGCTTCGAGGAGGTAAAGTGAGCCACCCAGTCAGAACTGCAAAGTGGCAGAATGAGAACGGAACCCAAGCAGTCAGTCTCCAAAGTGCTTTCGCCACTTTGTCTGAGTCACAGCCACCCTCATGGTCTCCCATCTCAAGACCAGGTTTTGCAGGGTGACATGAGTAGAGAAGTGAGCTGTAAGAACCCCCATACAACAACTCACCATGGATAAACAACGTGACACGGCTTTGACTTTGTTATGTAACAGCAAGAGTCCTAAGTTATCTGAGCTTCCCCAAATAAACAATTTCAATTTTCTTTATTGGTCTGGACAGGACTTTTTAATCTCGGAGAGTGAGGACATACACACCCGCTCTCCAAGGAAAACATCACGCAGTGAAGTATTTGTTTTGCTCTATTTCACAAATAACATATTTCAGTGGTTATTTCTAAAGAGTAATACTTTGGGAAATTGAGAAACTTGCACTGGTTTCTAGGAAAGAAATTTAAATTTGATACATATGTTAGTAAAAATTATATTATCTAAAAATGAACCCAGGTGATTTATTTTAAATTACAATTGTGATTACACAGCTTTCAGTTACTGAGCATTTCTTACAGGCCAGAGACTGTGCTAAACACTTAAAAGCATTATCTAATTTCTATCTTAATGAGCTAGGTATTCATAATCCTCTTCTGTAAATGAGGAAAATAAGATTTCTCTGAGAGGTTTAAGTAAATGGCCTGAGGTCTTACAGCCACTAAATTGCAGCATTGGGAATAAAACTCAGATCTGACAGATTCCAAATTATGTCCTAAACTCCTCTCAATATATTGCTATAGATTTAGATCACTCTGAAGTACACAGAGGGGTTTACTTTAATTCAATGGCAACTTGAACAACAGTTTTACCCAGTTACCCTTATTTAAACATTGTCAGAATACTGAGAAATCATTACTTTCCACAAAGCAGATGCCTCCTCTCACCTTCCAAAGTGTATTCACAGCAAACCCTATGAAAGCAGTATTCCCTCTGGATTCCAGGCGTCCACTAATGGACGCCCACGATGTATAGGGCTGAGGGACAGACAGGGATATGCAATTCTGAAAGCTAGTACAGTTTGATTTATGGTAATGAACTATGTGAACCCACACATTTTGTCATCTTCCTTGATGAAACCAAGAACATTTAATTTAAAACTTAGATTTCTACTTTCCATAAAAGGTGAATTATATTGAAATTGCTTTTCTCTTGGTCTAATATTAGAGAACTGGAGTTCCAGCAAAGAAAGCTACCTGTGCAGGACAGAATGCTTTGTTTCCTGGCGGATGATCTGGGAAAGCAGTAGGACTTGTTCTGGTGCCTTCTAGGATTAAGAAAAGCTTTTGGGGTCAGGGTGAAAAGGGTCCCCGAAGAGTGCGGGTGGGGGGCCAGGGGCGTGGGGAGGGGATGACTGTACATGCACACAGCTGGGCTAGGCCCACCACTTCGGGCCACGTTGGACTCCAGTGGCAGCTTGTTAGTCTTTTGGTGACTGGGACTGGGACAAGCCCTCTGTGACTACAGCCTCAGATGCCAGCAAAGCCAGGGGTACAGACCTACAGACCCATGCTGCCTGTGGTCTGACTGTCCTGCCTGCTGCAAGTTAGGGATACAGGGTCACTGCCGGTAGAAGTAAGCATGCAGAGGTTCAGGCCTCCTTTACTGTAAACAGAGGTGTGAGAATTATGGAAAATAACCTGTAAAAGGCACTTTCCCAAGGCTCTCTGAAGACCAAGATAGAGGAGCTCAGGAAAGGGATGATTACTAATAGATCATCAATTCGGTGGTTTCGTGGAGGGCACACTGGATGGGGACAGGAGGAGCTGGTCCCAGGGAACACCAGCAATGCTAAGAACCTGCTGTCTGACTTAATTCAGATTCCGTGTGTCTTGAGTTGCCAGAAAAGGGTGTTATCAATTTCCTGAACAGATCCAGAAATATACCATTGGTCAGGAGTAGTATTAGAAGCCCTTTCCCGGGGTGGGGGTAGGGGGTTGCTACTAAAAATACATAACCATGAATAACAAAAGCAGGGATGAGGGGGTAGCTTAACTGAGAAACATTCCCAAATATCCTTATGCTGTCCTGGATTTCAAAAATCTTTCACAAAGGTTCCAGTAATCAGGAAATACATTTGTAATATATAAGCTTCATTAACTTGGCCTTGAGCCTACTGAACACTCACCTGCTGGGAAAGCATTAAAGAACGTGTTTGCTGAAGACCTATATTTACCCGTGTCCTGCATCCATTCCCCCCTTTCTTCTGGTAACAATCTTTTTCCCCTCCCTCTGCTTTGGGAGATAATCTTCCCCAGCACTGCATGTCATTTTGGAGGTCATGTCAGTCAAAATGCGCTGTCTTCCCCTTGACTCGACAGAAAACGGCTTGTGATGATTTATGCCAATAGTTGCGGACTGAGGAGGCATCTCACAGCTCTGCTTTCAAGAGCCATCCTTTCTATGCCTGCTCATTCAACCCTTCCAGCCTTTCCTTCAGCGCTCTGAGCTATCCTCCAACAATCTTTTGTTTCGTTTTGTTTTTGCTGCTTATAACCAAAACTCCTCACACAGTACTTTTAAATATTTGAGAGAAAGAACTTTGAAGCAAATGAGATAGAGGTGTACACATTGAGAAAACTGAAAATCTCTCTTCCCTTAGAGGAAGTTACTTCACATTTGTGTCTATTTGGTGTCCTCTACTAAGAGGCAGCTGTGGTATTGAGAAAAGACCCCTGGATGTGGCTTTGTGACTTCAGATAAGTCATGTCACTCTCGGTCCTTAATTTTCTCATCTGTAGAATGAAGAGGTTTGACTCAAGTTATTCCCAAGGCCCCTTCCAGCTTGAAAACTCAGTAATCCCATAATGAAGTTATCTGAATCCATAGGTAACCAACTGAAGAGCTAAGCATTCTGATAAACATAAACCTGAGGCCTTGTCTTTTCTGATGTCAAGTCTCCAGCAGGTTAAACAGTGATTTGCTTCCTACCACCTCAGTTCTCTTCTCAGGGTCTTCTGTGCCAAAGGACAGTTCAGGGCTTCTCCTCTCCTCCATCAGTTCAGGCGGGCCCCATGGCTGAGGTGGAGATCACCGTGCTATCACTAGGAGAATACAGTGCTGACCGGGAGAAACGAATATGCAAGCACAGAGAGGAAGACTTTGTTTTTAAAAATCCTGTCAGTTTAGAAATGGCAGGGGGGCGGGGGATGGCCAACCCAGCCTCAAACACAGAGGTCCAATTGTCTTTTCATTTTGCACCGCTACACCCAGTGTCTGACACAGAATGCCCCGGTGTGTTCCACCCCCCTGGACTGCTTGGGGAGGTGACCAGATCATACTGCCTCTTGCCATCACATCACGATACATTTTGGGTATGATGACAGGACCAGTCCACCCTCAGAACAGGAAATGAAGACTCTATAAACACACCACTAGGATTTAATAGTAGAATGGAAGAATATCTGCATAAGAGAAGGACATTTCCATCAAGAGTTTTTCTAAACTTTACTCCTTTTGCTCGGCTCGGATATCTATTTGTTAACAGATGGGCACAGTTTATTATAAACAAGAAGAGAAGTGCTTTAAAGGATCACAGGATCATGAGCTTACTGCCTGTCATTGGAGTCACTCGGACTTCCTCTAAGAAATAGGGCTATTAGAACTAGTTGGATCACTCCCTAGTTTTGTCATTTCGTTAAATTCACTGGACCCCTGAGGAAAGTCATTGCCTTCTGTGCTCACTCAAGCACAAAAGCACCCCTGATAGCCGTGAGCAAGCCAGCTAGGGCTGGTTAGCTTGCTTTCTTTGTGTAATTCAAACATACCTTCCTTTATTGATTTGGTTTTTTTGTCTGACAGAATTTCAGCCCTATTGGACCTTCTGGTCCTGGCTGGATCTTCAGTCTCATCAGAGGCCATTTCTCCCCTTCCTGCATCCTCAAATCCCAACTCCAAGTTGGAGATGTTATGACTGACAGGTCTTGCACATGGTGACTCGAATCTTAAATCTAACTGAGAAAGATACCTCTTCAGAACCCAGAAGCCTGCTAGGATCTGGAAACAGCTTCCAGCACCACATATAATACTTATATGCGTCAGAAAAGAATACAAACTCATAAGCTGCCCTGGAAACGTGCTTAGCGGCTCAACCCGCTAATAATGCAGAGTTCTCTGGAAGAAGCGTGATAACAAAGGGGTGAGAACATGTTGTGAACTGGGTCATTCCCGTTTGTTCCTTACTCCGCACAAGTATTTTTGATTTTCTGGTCCCATTCCTCCATTACCATTTGTCACCCAACAGAAACCAGCATTTCATAGGGGAACAGAGTGTGGAACTTGGACCCCTGCTCTTCTGTAACCATGTGGCAGTTTTCACAGAAGAGAAGCCTGTACCTACCCGAGTTTTTGTCAGGCAGTCGGTTTATCCTCCACACAATGGAGTTGAAGGCATGCTCGTACTTGGCAGTTCCCAGAGTTACTCTCATGACAGGCTCAGAGCCAGATACACTAGTTGAACCAAAACTTGCCCCCCGGTTCACTTTAGCTTTTAGAGACTTTTCCCCCAGGACACTTTCCCTGCGGAAGTTTTTCACCCACTCACTGGGCACGGGGTAACGAACCATCACATTCTCACAGGGAACCTGGGTGAGAGGGTCCCGGTTAGAGGAGAAGCCGGTTGACATCCTCAGCCAGCTCTGCACCTCCACCTCTGCCCCATTGATGCTTGCTGCTGTCCTCAGTGTGAAAGGCAAGGTCTTTTCTGCAAATATTGTCCTGAACCGCATTAGCTCAAACCGGCAGGCGTCCAAAGGGTTGAACAGAATAACCCGGGAGTTGTTGAATACATCCTCATCCACGCACCCATGAAAATGGCACTGATGGAGCTTGATCCACTTTGTGGTGGTGGTCGGCATGATGTCCTGCCGGGAAACTATTTCGTTCCCTTTGACAAGGACATCGTTGAGGCCCAAGCGGCACTCTGCAAGCCCAGAGAGGAAACTCAGAATGTGGATCCGTGTCAGGACATGGTGCTGGAGAATCTGGTTGTCTCCCTTGCTCACAATGCCAGAGAACTCATCCCTGACATCCACAGTAATCTCCTCTTCAAGGTAGTTCAAGCCCACTGTGCTTAAGTCCATTGACAACACTGGCAGATTCATGAGCCGGTCCTGAACGGCTCGGATGAAACTGAGGAAGTCATCGTAATTGGTGGTGCCCAGCTTGATCACTTGTTCCCTCTCTGCTGTGTGGGCCACAGCAGGTTTGGGCTGGTATTTCTTCTTCTCCTTGTAGGTGACACGGTCTATTCGCAAGCTGTGGATCCTGCCATTCTCGTCATAGTTTTGGAGCCGGGGTTCCGAAATTTCATGGCAGATCTCCAGCTTGAACTCACGGAATGGTTTTTCTAGGCCCTGCTCATAATACAGCTGCAAGTAACCACTGTCTGTCAGTTTGATGTAGATGGGTCCCCAGTGCCTAGATGACATGATGTTTTTCTTCTCAGGGATCCTTAGCATCATTGGCCACCCATCCCTGGGCTGGGACAGCCCTGAACCAGGTGGGTGGTCATCTAGTTCAATCCAGGCTTTCGGGTCATCATCTGGTAGTGTCACACTGCTTAAGTGATCAGGATCATCAATCTGGAGTTGTTTGAGTTTTTCAACGGCATCAGAGTGTGACTGGTTTTTGCTTGAGTCATCAAAACTGATGGCATCTTGGTAGATGACAATGAGAGAATCTCTTTGGCTTTTGCCTGTGGCACTGGAAATGGAATTGTTTTGAGAGCGTCTCTCCTGCTCCTCAAAAAAAGCAATGAAAGGGTTGATGGGGGAAGGCTGTACATCCTGCAGAGTCTCATTCAAGAAAGGATTGGTTGCCCTCCAAGGTGGAGCCTCGGTTATGGAAGGCGGATGGTTTAAGGAGGAAATGTCCAGCTTCTGAACTTTGGAAAAGTTCATCAATGTGCTCTTGGGACGTTCCCTCTTCTTAAATGACCCAGCTGAGTGATAAGGTACATCTGGGATCACAGATGCAGTAGGCGGTGGGTTTGGCTTCAGGGGAGAGGTGACTGGTGGCAAAGGGCAGCTGACTTCATTGTCATCAAAAGTGACCCAGCTGGGGAAACGAGCAGAAGTCACTGGAGTTGCAGGGTGTCCATTCGTGGCTGGACTACTGGCCGGCCAGCTGACGGCCTCCATCTCTACCTCTTCATCTTCCTGGAGTGAGGAAGAACTGTCTGCAAGAAAAAGGAGAGCTTATGAGGGCTGCTATTCAGGGCCTCTACAAGTACAGGAAACTGAGGTATGGGAATGAAGGATGAGTAGAATTTTATCTGGAATCTGATAAATTCAAAAGCAGCTCACTACCTGTCTCAAGTGCTAGTCTGGGCACAGAATCTCATAATTTTGTAATAAGCACACCAAAGGGGCCACACATCAAATGCAGTAAGAATACAAATAGGTCTATCAATACAGATGCACTGAAAGGCCCAAGGTCCCTTGCAGTTTAACTCTTATACAGTCTCCCTTTACTTAATAGAAGTTTCTACAATAGATTTTTTTTTTTTACTGTGCTATAAAGTATGCATTCTTAATTCTTAGACATTGAAAACCACCTCCTACATAAAATGATATAAAGCTGATCTCATTAGACAAGACAAGTTATCTGCTCTAAGTGATAATATGATTACAAATAATGTAATTGGGGGGAATTTGCCCAAATGTGATCAATAAATATTAAAAACAAAGTGTTAACATCCTGAATAAGGTCATACAGGTAAATAAGAAGGCTATAAAAACTCCAATAGAAATACAAAGGACACATACAGAAAGCTCAGGAGAGAGAAACTAAAAATGTCTAATAAGCATGTGAAAATGTCCAATCTCACTGGAAATAAGAAAAAAAATGCAGATTAAAAACAATCAGTGAAGATTCTTAAAGTTTTTACTCTTCAATGAAGGTAAGGGTACTATGATATGAACAGTAAATAGACCTTTAATGGGACTCTAAGTTGCTACAAACTCTCTGAAAGTGGTTTGGCCATTTGTATTAAGGCCTTACAAATGTGCATAAATAATAACTTTGTAATTCTTCCCTAAGGAAATAAATCTAAATTGTGAACGAAGTTTTGGGTGAATGTTAAGAAACCGAGGTACACAATAGAATACCCAGCCATTAAAATGTTTACAAGTATGCAATAACATGAGGAAATACTTATAATTTCTTCTATTTTCTCTAAAATACTTTTCCATCTTGGAGTTTATTTATTTTATGCAGATAAAAAAGTATTATTACAAATAAAACTCCACCCTGGCAGGGCCTTCAAGGAAGGGGAGGCAGGACTCGAGTTTCCATAAGGGAAAGATCCAAACCTTTCAGTCAGCATCAAGACCCTGTGTGTCTGCAGGCACTGTGGGAAGGGAGGGGAAAGTGAAGCCTTTAGCAAGGAGTGGATTCTGATGAAGGAGTGGCACGGAAAACAAATCTGTGTCTGGCATCCAGTAGATATTCAGTAAAAGTTTGTTGAGTGACTAAGTGAGAAAAGAGTTTGCACTGGAGCAGTTCTATTTACTCTGTTCCTGGAGAAATGTCGAGGGAGGGGGCCTCTGCCACCACTTTACCCACTGTTTCTATTTCCAATAATGTGGCACAAAAGAGAAATGGATGCTCAGTGGTTGAGTCAAGTAGTTGAGTTTTCTGACCACTTCCCTTAACTGTCACGAATATCATATCCGACCAAACCAAATTAGTAATGCTGCACATAAATGGAAGTAGAATTACATGTGGTGGGATGGCTGCTTGTCATTCATCTTATTTTTTTTTTTTTTTAATTTATTTGGCGAGAGCGTGAGGGAGGGGCAGAGAGAGAGGGGAGAGAGAATCCCAAGCAGGCTCTGCACTGTCAGTGCAAAACCCGATGTGGGGCTCAAACCCATGAACCTGGGTGAGCTCATGACCTGAGCCGAAGTCAGGTGCTTAACTGACAGAGCCACCCAGGTGTCCCTCAAAGCATTTTAAAATTAAAAATGAGACTTCCCTTCAAATTAATCATTAATACACTTTTGTAGATGTGTGCTTTATTTTCTGAAAAAATGAAGGGAAAGGGGTCAAGAAAACCCAGGTTTGTAGGATTTATGTATTATTTTATTTATCATTATTATCATTATCCTTATTACTACTATTACTGCAACAACTACTATTGTTATCATAATGAAGGCTAAAGGGAACAGTGTGGCCCGGAGTAAAATACAATCACTTCCTTGGAACAGTAACTGATCCTCCCTAGACAACTGGGGTTGCATCTCAAAACATCAGTTTCTTATGAAGCCACTCTAAGGAGCTTTTGTAACCGTAGTGCTCCCACCCGAACAGCCTGATACTGACCCAGCCCCTGTGGAGGGATATCCTTTTTGCCTTGGGGTTCATGACCACTCCCTCATTTAAACAAGCCCAAGTCTTTTTCCTCTGGAGGGTGCTTTTCTGCCAAAGCTGTTTATTCTTGCTGCCAAAGGATTCCCTTCTGCTGGGAATCCTGTCCCCAAAATAGCATTTCTCATTTTCCTCTATGAAGCCAAAAAAGAAGGGGGGTGGAAAAAAAAAGAGGCTTTGTCTCCACTTGACACAATTTTCTTACAATAAATTTCTTTTTAAATGAAGCTATTTAAAATCACACAAAGTCCTAGACAGTTTTGAAGCATTAGACTTAGGATACAATTTAAATGAATCTTCTTTAAATCTGGAGGGAAAGTTTTTAATTAAATTAATTTCTAGAGATTCTATATTCTCTTTGATGGCCATTGAAAAGTATTAAAAGACTTTGTTACAAAATATTCTCTCCTTTGACAGTTTCATCTCCCATGATTACAAACTGCTTTAAAAAATCCATTATTTGGCACGGCAGTGGAACATAAGTCAAATTTCTGGAGATTTTTTTCCCTAAAAAATCATTTATTAAATAAAAAATGTCTTAGGGGCACCTGGGTGGCTCAGTCGGCTAAGCATCCTACTCTTGGTTTTGGCTCAGGTCATGATCTCAGGGTTCAAGCCCCGCATCGGGCTCTGTGCTGACAGTGCAGAGCCTGCTTGGGATTCTCTCTCTCTCCCTCTCTCTCTGCCCCTCCCCTGTGTGCTCTCTCTCTCTCTCTCTCTCAAAATTAATAAATTTATAAAAAAGTCTTAATAAAGATACTTTTACAGATGAAAAGCAAAAGTGTCTCTAGCTCACATGAAAATAAAGCATTTCTTGGGGCAAACCCAAGGACTGACAAACACTACTTTGAAAAACTATCCCTTATTAACACTGACTTCTCTATTTGTAAGCTCTTAACTTTCTGTCATTTATCACTGGGATTTTCAATGGTTTTTGCAAAGATTAGGTCATATATTTTCTGAGTCTCTTGTAATTAAAATCTCTTTATTACATTATTTGAGACTTTCACATATAAAAAGTAACTCATCTGTATGTAAAATTTCTGGGGAAACATATATATCATATATGACAAAAACTTGACGTCCTTCATATAATAGTACGGTGTATTCTTAATAAAAACGACACACCCTTACAAAAATAAAGTAAAATAAAATAGGATAAGAACATGGTTTCATAGTCTCATGGTTCATGGTTTGAGCCCCACATCGGGCTCTGTGATGACAGTGTGGAGTCTGCTTGGGATTCTCTCTCTCCCTCTCTCTGCCCTTCCCCATTCACACTGTCTCTCTCTTAAAATAAAGATACTTTGAAAAAAAAAAAAAAAAGGGAGGGGCGCCTGGGTGGCTCAGTTGTTTGGACGTCTGACGTCGGCTCAGGTCATGATCTTGTGGTTCATGGGTTCGAGCCTCATGTCGGGCTCTGTGCTGACAGCTCAGAGGCTGGAGTCTGCTTTGGATTCTGTGTCTCCCTCTCTCTCTCTGTTCCTCCCCTGCTTGCACTCTGTCTCTCTCTCTCTCTCAAAGGTAAATAATATTTTAAAAATGTTTTTAAAAAGGAATAATTCACTAATGAAGAAATATAAATGTGTAATAACTATTTGGAAAAAAAAGAAGTTCAACCTTTTTGTAAAACAATAAATACAATTCTCTCTGTGCCATAGAGACAAAAATTTGGAAAGAATAATAATCATTATTGGTGACACAAGGAAACTTACACTCTGATGAAAGTTAAAAAAAATCTTTCTGGGGGCAATTTGAAAATTTGTACAAAAGTCTCAAAAAATGTGACCCCAAAATTCTACTCATACAACTGTATTGTAAGGAAAGAACAATACAGGCATGCAGAGATACATTTAGTGTAGGTTTATCACAGCAATGTTTGTATCAGAAAAATGGGAAAACAACATAAATGCCCAGCGATGGAGGATGGTTTATATCGAGTATTATGCTCCTAAAATAGAATCCCATGCAGCTATTAAGCAAATGTTATTGACACATGTTTATTCATACAGAAGCTGATTATGACATACATTTTGCATGAACAGTAACAAGAGCCTACAATCTGGAGTCAAACTGCCTTGGTTTCAATTCCCTACCTGTAGCACATTAGCCATGTGACTTTGGGCAAGATTTTAAATTTCTCTGCACCTCAGTCTTCCCATCTATGGCATTAAGAAAATATGAAATCCCGGGGCTCTTGGGTGGCTCAGTTGGTTAAGTGTCTGACTCTTGATTTCAGCTCAGGTCATGGTCTCAAGGTTCGTGGGATCGAGCCCCGTGTCGGGCTCTATGCTGACAGCGTGGAACCTGCTTCAGATTATCTCTCTCCCATCCTCTCTCTGCCTCTCCCCTGCTTCTGCTCTCTTTCTCTCTCAAAATAAATAAATACAACATTAAAAAAATATATTAAATCCTACCTGTCAGGGTTGTTGGGAAAATTTAATATAGATTTTAGAATTGTGCCTGGCAAGTAATAAATGGTAAGTGTTCAGTAGATGTTAGCTGCTATCACTACTCCTACTAGAAGGATACATTTTCATGATATAAAGTATACATATATTAAAAAAGCACTGGAATATAATATTTCAAAATATTTTGATGTGAAAACCAGTGTCTCCTGTGGGGTAAGAGGCGATTTAAAAAATATTAAATCTGTATTCTTTAAGAAAATGCTGTTTGCTTACAAGAGAAATAGTAAAAGGTCAAAACACATCCTTAGCACTCCTGCTAATTAACCTTAGAGAAAGAGAACAGTTTAGCTGTAATCCACGTTGATAAAGCAGCAGTTAGATCTTTCCCATGACACTTATGACTAATGTAGTTGGTACTGAGAACAATGAGGGGAGAGAAAGAAAAAAAAAAAGCCAGCAAATTTCTTCAGTAAGAAACAGGCAAAAACTAATTATGCTCAGAACAGAATTAACTATCATCCAGAATTTCATTTTATTGACTTATTAAAATAAAACCAAAGCCAAAAATCCAGCATAATTTTAATTACTATCTCTTCCACCTGCTACCTCCAAATTACTTTTATTATGAGTTGGGCTGCTGCCAAACCAAAGCCATGTATAAAAATCAGGTTCTTGTCGGCCCACTGGGAGAGCTAGCTAGTACCTACGAGCTTCCTAATGTCTTTACTGATGCCAACAAAAAAGACACGGTGGATTCTTTCAATGCTAGACCACAATCTATTTTAAGTGCCCCAAAGACTCAGTTAAATGATTACAATGGTAGTCAAAGTTACCAAACCGAAGAAAAAGTAAGAACTATGGGGGAAGACTAAGTTTCTATATTTTGAATACAGCACATACTCCGCCCTCTTCTTTCTCCATTTGTTAACCTAATTTGTTCATGCAATGACAAATGCAAAAACTGAGCGCTGTTCATTGAATTTATTTGCAGAGGCAAGAACAAATATTCTTAGATTATTGCCGTTTTCTCTAGATGAGACAGCAGTCACTATCACACAAGAGCATATACTTAAAACTGTATAAGCAGCCTCAGATGCACAGCAGGCCGTTACATATTTGTGGAATGATCTAGAAAGTGGAAAGAGGACCACAGAATTTTCAGGTTTGAAGAGATTTTAGAAATAATAAAACTTGACCTTCATTTTGCTGGGAAGACTGAGGGGCTCAGGAAGTTTAAGTAAAGTACCCAAGGTAACATTTACAAAGTCCTACTTTCAATGTTCACTACCTCTGTTATTTTCTTAATGCTTGTTCTCTAAGCTAAAATCTGGTTAATTTTTCCCACTGCCTTTGAGATGGGCAACAGTTACCTTGACACACAGCTTTTTGGGAGCACTGTTCAGTAGGGGAAAAGAAGTTAACTAAACAAGGATTTACATCCATTTACACAAAGAAGCCTCTGGGCATAAGGTCAGGTGATGTCAGCCCCTGATGTGTGAATGTGTAAGGGTGAGAAAAGAATTCGTCATCTGAACCTTATCAACGGAGCTTCCAACTTGGATAAAGCAAGCTGAGACCTGCTTAGTCATCACAATACACTGATAAAGAGAGCCAGAGGGTTTTTGAGTCTTCATCTGTCCTTAGCATTATCCAGGAGACGGGATGATTTGGCGCCAGTAAAGTTACCTGGTCAGGGATATCCCCAAAGTGAAGAAGCCAATTCAAACTAGTACTTCACCACTAGTTGACAGACTTCCTAGCAGGAGCATTTGACACTACATTCTGGTGTCTATTTGCTAAGAGGACCTATGAAGCAGTACTCAATTGCTCTGCCAACTCCCCCCACCCCTGCTTATCAAGATGAGCTCACCCAACACTCTTCATCTCTGTTTTGCTCAGAAAAGCAACATATATCATCTCTTGCTCAGAAAAGCAAGCATCAGACTTTAAGTTTGATGACTGTCCCAGGAACCTGTGTGTTCCTGGTGAATTTGTTCTCTCTGGTTCTAAACTTTTGTTTCTGTGTTATCACCCCCCACTTCACCGGTACTCAACCTTTGGATCCCTGCTTTTGGCTCCTTTCCTCTAACAACTAAATCTCCACTCAACTGGCTTACTGGTTCCCTGGCTTAATATCAGCTTCTCATGTTGTCTTAGACGAAGACTATTCTTCAACTCTCGTCAGGGCAGAGATCCTACCAAAACACCTTGCTGTTGTCTGAGAGATTCCCTCCAGTTCCCCAGCAGAGGTCATAGGCAGGGAACAGGGATAGATGCCAATATCTATAACAAATTGAAAAATCAACATTCCATTTTATAAATTAATCTCTTAATATTTTACACACTGAGGTATATCAAAGACTTAACTAGTAATAAGGCCTGTTGAGAAGCCAACCTGTGTTTTATTTATTTGTCATTGCCATAGCAAAAAAGCTCCTGTATTTCCTTCCTCAACTATTTGAGCACACCAAAGAGGGGTGAACAAAGGACTTTCTAGAGTCTAAGCCTTTTTGAACGGGCAATGAAGCTCTGCTTAATGGACCATAAAACTCTTCTGTGGTCTCATAAATAGACATTTTCCAAAGAAGACATACAAATGGCCAACAGACATATGAAAAGATGCTCCACATCACTAATCATCAGCGAAATGCAAATCAAAACCACAATGAGTTATTCCCTTATAGCATTCAGAATGGCTAAAATAAAAAAGGCAAGAAATAACAAGCATTGGTGAGGATGTGGAGAAAAAGTAACCCTCACACACTGCTGGTGGGAATGTAAATTGGTACAGCCACTGTGGAAACAGTAAGGAGGTTCCTCCAAAAATTAAAAATAGAACTACCATATGACCCATTAATTCCACTACTAGTATTAACCAAAGAAAATGAAAACACTAATTTGATGAGATATATGCACCCCTATGTTTATTACAGTATTATTTACAATAGCTGAGATCTAGAAGCAACCTAAGTGTCTACAGACAGATGAACAGATAAGGAATATCTCTCTCTCTTTCTCTCTCTCTCTCTCTCTCTCTCTCTCTCTCTCACACACACACACACACTATGCAGCCATAAAAATGATGAGGCTGTGCCAGTTGCAACAACATGGACGGACCCAGAAGGTATTATGATAAGTGAAATAAGTAAACTGAGAAAGACAAATACCATATGATTTCACTCATATGTGCAATCTAAAAAACAATGAATAAACAAAAATAGACCTATAAATACAGAGGACAAACATAGTTGCTAGAGGGAAAGGGGTGCGGGGGGGGGGGGAGGGGCAAAACGAATGATGGGGACTGGGAGATGCAAGCCTCCAGTAATGGAATGAGTAAGTCATGAGAACAAAGAACACAGCATAGGGGATATAGTTAATGGTACTACAGCAGCATTGAATGGTGACAGATAGTTACACTGTGGTGAGCAAAGTAAGGTATAAGAGAAATTGAATCGCTATGTTGCGCATCTGAAACGAATGTAACCTTATGCGTCAACTATGTTCAAATAGAAATTAAAAACAACAACAACAACTCATCTCTGGTGTGATGAGAAGTAGAAAAGGTTCTTTTGGTTTAGGAGCTTAAAAGAAGAGAAGCATCCAGAAGTTACCCTAAGGGAGAACGTAAGGGAATGGCAAGGAAAAAAGAGGGTCTCCATCCTGACTCTAAGTGCAGCATGGTTTGCATACCCAGGAAGTGTCAGAGGTGGGGACCAGGACAAGGACTACCTGCAGGGCCACTGGGACAATGTCCTGAAAGAGTGGCAAGCCTACAGTGCCCATGCCCTTACTGTGACCAGGATAGCTGAGTCATTAGGACCGCCTGTCCCTCTGCCACTGTGGATGTGTCACTCATGCGTGCCCCCATATCCTTACTCACTATGCATCTGGCTACCATGTGAGGCAAGACCCCAGCAACCACCCACGTGAGTCTTAGTGACAGGGGCTGTTACTTCTCCAAGGTTGACCCGGTGAGTTCAACAGGGGGGTTGTGATAAGGGCAAAGGAACAGAGCTGGGGGCTCTCACACAGTATTACAGATGCTTGCTTGGGTGCATGTGTGCTGGGGATGAGGAGCAGAGCGGGCACTCTGACGGAGTCTGTATCAAGCCTTCTTTCCATGTGTTAACTCTGCTAGACTATAATACAGCTTCCAGGAGAAGTTCTAAAGGTCTGTTGGTGGTAGGGGTACCATTAGCCAGTCTAAGATCACCCACAGAAAGGTTAAGGGCAATTGACAATAGCTGAAAAAATCTCTGTAAATCACTCCCTTTTCACCCATATTGCCCAAAGCTCATTGTTTTTCATGTGGACTTTCAGCAATGACAGTAACAAAATAACCAACAGCTCCTGTGTGCAGTAAGCCACTTCTTCTCAATTGAATTTGGAGTTGGTAATTTCATTTCATTTCAGTACTTATCCAGCTCCTGTTTAGTTATCAAGATCGAAGGAGACATTCTTATGTAGACTGAGGGTAGATGAAACTTACAAACCGTAAACATATCAAGTTAAGGTAATTTTTTTTATTTATTTTTTTTAACGTTTTTATTTATTTTTGAGACAGAGAGAGACAGAGCATGAACGGGGGAGGGGCAGAGAGAGAGGGAGACACAGAATCGGAAGCAGGCTCCAGGCTCTGAGCCATCAGCCCAGAGCCTGACGCGGGGCTCGAACTCACGGACCGCGAGATCGTGACCTGGTTGAAGTCGGATGCTTAACCGACTGCGCCACCCAGGCGCCCCAAGTTAAGGTAATTTTTTAGAAAAACAGGAGAGCAACTAATTTCTAGCATGACAATAAATTTATTCTAGCTGGTGGAGCTCTATTTGTATTTCTGAACGTCTCAAATTTTTCAGAAGCCCTCATGAGGTAGATAATCCGCAGGCAAACAGTGAAGTGTTATTTCCAGATGATTTGCACACTTGGTACTTTTCCTGACTTGTTACAGCATTCCCACCATCTGGCATATATACACCAGCATCTCCTGGGTGGACACAAGGATCACAAGGGAAAGGCTTGTTTAAAAGTGGTTTGTACCAGGAGCACCTGGGTGGCTCAGTTGGTTAAGCATCCGACTTCAGCTCAGGTCATGATCTCACCATTTGTGGGTTTGAACCCCATGTAGGGCTCTGTGTTGACAGCTCAGAGCCTGGAGCCTGCTTTAGATTCTGTCTGTCTGTCTGTCTGTCTCTCTCTCTCTCTGCCCCTCCTCCACTCACGCACGCACTCTCTCTCTCTCTCTCTTAAAAATAAGTAAACATTAAAAAAATTAAAAAAATTTTTAAAGTGGTTTGTACTAATGATGGATTGAATTCCTGGCTTCACGCTCGTCTCTACTGCCTGTTTTGTGTCACTGCAGACAGAAAAGGGTAAAGCTTGGGCTCTGGAGTCAGTTCGTCCAGGCTCTGCCATTAGAAAACTATGAGATCTTGGACACGTTACTTAACCCTCTCTAAACTGCAGGATTTCTCAATTCTCAAAGCAAATAATAACAGTACCCACTTAACAGGATTGTGAGGGGAAATGAGATCATTAACGGACACTGCATTTAACTGGGCTTCAGCTCAATAAATGTTAGCTATCACAATAAAAATATGTAAATATTATTAGAATTCTCAAGGAAGCAAAAGGGAGAGGGAAGGAAAAGAGGAGAGAGAATGCCTTTGAAGTTGTATTATCAATCTGATGGAGACTGAAGGGGAGACTGAAGAAGGAAAGGAGGAAGAAAACTGGAATGGAAAGGGGGATGGAGAGAGAAGAATATCTCAGGTTATGATTCTTTGAGTCCAAATCTTTCCACAATCATTGCATAGATAAATCCCCAAAGGCTTGGGAATGCTAAGGGATCTGAGGGTCTGCATTCACAAAGTCATTGTGACTACAAAACAGCAGCACTAGTCTATCACATGAGGGAAGTGCTAAGTCTTGAGTACACTTTGGTCAAGACAGATCATCCAACTTTCTATTATTCCTCTGGTACAAAGAAGTGCCTTTGTAATTGTAGGGCAGGTCTAAGATGCTTTTGTATTCTGGACAAGTAATCTTCAAAGTGGAGAGGAATGCACTCAAGGAGATATCCAGAATGATCCACTAGGGTGTGGGAAGAAAACATCAGAACCTCTATTTTTGTTCACTTTTTAACCCATCCTTTAAACATTTCTAATTTTTGTTTATATGTTATAAAACATTTACTAAAATACCTAGTATGTTTGTAATATATAAATAAATTTATAATATATATACAAACACAATACACACACACACACACAAATATTAGAGGCTCATGATTAAGTCTTTGGAGAAACATGACCAAACATTTGGAGAAAATTGTTATGGTGCACTAGGCATGTTTCAAATACTTAGCATGACTTCACATACACACAAAGATATCACCTCTTCCCTGTCCTTTATTAACAGTGGGCTGTTGTAACCAGAAAAAAAAAATGGTCTTGCTTATCAGTCCAAAGAGAGAAGTATTTTGCCAAATAAGATTTTTTATTCCCTTAAACTCTATTATTTGGGCAATAATTCAATCTTAAATACCTCAGCGCTCCTGTAGTCATGCTAACAACCTATCTCAGGTTTTCCCTCTTGCCTAGAATCATGCTAAATATGACTTCATCACCACTCCTCCCTGCTTTCTAGAAAGTTTTAAAAACAGTTTTCCAATTCTGCAGAAATTATGAAACTGACCTAAATAAATAACTGTTGGAGTCGATGCCAGGGCCAAAGACTGTGTGACCTCAATATCAGAACACCAGTCTCCTCATTTCCCTTTCTTGTTTACACTCTTGGTGCCCAGGGAATAAATAGCAATGGCAGGAAGATGTCTGTGAGATCCTGGTCCGTGCCAAGGACATCACCAGCTCAGCAAGTGTCTTCAAAGTAAATGTTTTAATTGTTGTTCAAGTAACAGGTTGCGACTGTTACCTTTGCTCTCAATAAAGCCCCGAGGAAAATTCAACCTACATGGTTCAGAGCAGAAGGACAAAATCAATGGAGTCAACAATACCAATGGAAGAAATACTGTATCACCTATCCTGAGCCGCCACCCCCCTATTTTGGGTAAGCACTTCACAATCAGACTCCCCCCTCCACCGCCCACCCCATTCAAGTCTTCATGGATCTTCACTCAGTGTGCCCCATCCATGGTGCATATGACCCAAGCAAAGTCAGATACTTGTTGGAAATCTTGAATAGACTGAAGCAAGTGCAGGAAAGTAGTGGGAGCTGAGTTATTCAGATAGAGGCACCCTGAAGAGCCTGCATATTAGTTCTTGCTGGCTTGATGCTTAAAGTTGCCAAGATTTCTGACCATCTCTGAGAGATGGCAAAAATGGCCGCAGATTCTTCTTTCCTCTCTCCACGCTCTTGGGCAGTCCCTTTCCATGTGGACTCTGAGCTGGAACATGGGATTCATTTTAGTCAGGATCAAATACACCACAAATGGAAACTTGAAAAGTGCTTGTGTGACGGTGCTTGCCCTCTTTTGCTGTACTTGGAACCCCAAGACCATGATGCAGTGAGTCTGCAGGGGGATAAATGACCATGTGGAGGAGATGCAAGGCACCCTAGCCAACCAGGCAGTGACTGCAGACCCATGAGTGAGCTCCTATGGTGAACAGCTTAGCCTGGCACAGACTAGGAATTGCTCAAGCTTGCCCGGACTGTGGATGTGCAGAATCTTGAGCTAAACAAATGATTGTTGGGGAGCTGGGTATGTGTGTGTGTCGGGGGGCGGGGGGCTAATTTTCAATGTGGTTTTTATGTAGCACAGTAAAAGCTGATACACCAACTTCCTGGAGTTTGAGTTTTCAGCTTTTCTTCTAATTCTGTAAACTATCATATCCTTAGAATGAATTCATTTTACTTAAAGTTAGTAAAGTTGGCTTCTGTTGCTTGCAATCCAAATTATTTTAGTAGCCAGGTAGGAGACAGATGACCAGATCTTTGTAGGAAACATGGCAAATATAAATTTCTAGAAACTTCCAAACTTGTCTGTTTTTTCTTTTAAATGTTTACTTATTTATTTTGAGAAAGAGAGAGCATGAGTGTGTGGGGGGGTGGGGGGCAGAGAGAGAGAGAGAGAGAGAGAGTGAGAGAGAATCCCAAACAGCTTCCACACTGTCAGTGCAGAGCCCCACACGGGGCTCAATCTCACGAACTGCGAGATCATGACCTCAGCCAAAATCAAGGGTCAGATGCTTAACAAACTGGGCCACCCAGGTGCCCCTAAACTTGTCTGGTTTTTGAGCAAAACTATTTTGTTGCTCCTCTCCATTCTCCCTTATTCTTCTCACAAGGAAATAGAATAGTATTCTTACTGCTGAAATAATATAAGACACACTTCAAACTCTAAGTTTAGAGGGGAGGAATTTTGAGACTCTTATTTGAAGAGCTGTCATCTTTGGTCTGGGTCACCCTAGACATAAACAGGTGGGAAGAAGTTAGGCTCTGACTGCATTGTCAAGTGGTCTGTGGACTGTGGCTCTAGCCTGGTTCATAACCTGGCTACTCTACCTATTAACATGGTGACCTTGGGCAAGTTACTTAAATGTAGTAGGCTTTAGTTCCCTCCACTGTAAAATGGAGATAATAATAATATTTACCTCTTAAGTGTGGTAAGGACTGAGTTAATACAGGTAAAGTTTACACAGCAAACATTACATAAATATTTAGTATTATTATTATAATGATTATTCCTTAGAGTCTAGGTTCCCTTGGGGAACATCTTGGAAAAAGACATTTGGTATTGTGCGAGCTTGGAAAAAGCCATGGAAGAGAAGGCTTTATTGCTAGTCCTGGCTCTGCCACAAACCTGCTATGGTCTTGGGCAAGGCTCTTTGTGCCATTTCCCTCCCCATCTGTAACGTGGGATAATCATAATCCCTGTTCTAGTTTGGAAGCAAATATGAAGTAACACACGTGAACATGTTTCTAAACATTCAAAAGTGCTCAATTGCTATTTGGTAAGGTCTATGATTATTATTCAGATAATGAGGTAGTTTTAGGTTCCAAATAAGTCCTACAATTTCTCATGCCATTTGAGTAGGTCCTAGGTGGAGAGTTATTGCATTTAGACAGAGAAAGAGAAATGCAAAAAGCAATCTTGGAATAAAGAATTATTTACAGATATATTATGCCAAAACCTGTGTGTTGAGGGGTGCCTGGGTGGGTCAGTCAGTTAAGCATCCAGCTCTTGATTTGGTCTCAGGTCATGATCTTGGGGTGGTGGGATTGAGCCCTACATGGGACTCCGCACTGGCCGTGGAGCCTGCTTAAGATTCTCTCTCTTCCTCTGCCCTGCCCGGCTCATGCTATCTCAAACAAATTAATTAATTAAATTAAATAAATAACAGGAAAAAAACCCTGTATGTTGAGAGGCTTGATTACATATCAGATCAAAGAGGTCACAGCCTAGGGGTGCCTGGGTGGCTCAGCCAGTTAAGCGTGTGACTTTGGCTCAGCTCATGATCTCACAAGCTCAGGTCATGATCTCACAGTTCGTGAGTACAAAGCCCACATGGGGCTCTCTGCTCTCAGTATAGAGCCCACTTTGGATCCTCTGTCCCCCTCTCTCTCTGCCCCTCCCCCATGCATTCTCTCTCTCTCTCTCTCTCTCTCAAAAATAAACATTAAAAAAAAAAAAAAAAGAGGTCATAGCCTTTTCAAAACTGTCCCAGAGACCATCAGTATTTCTGAGGATATAAATGGCATCAAGTAACCTGAGAGCAGGGAAAGTGGAAGACCAAAAACACACTCATACCTTTCTACATCCTGAAGTGACGGATGCCGCCTAATCAACTTGTTCCCCACCTGTCCACAGGACCAGGGTTGAGTGTTCTTTGCCTTAGCGGGGGACAACTCGGGATTTAAAGCCCAGTGAATCCAAGGCACTCATATGTGAATTCATGTTAAAGCACACTGGTTTTTTGAATTGTTCCAGTCACCAAGTTCTAATATAACTAACAATTTGTTTCTGTAATATAAAGATTAACTTTTTTTGGATAATTTTAAGGAACAAGTTATATTTTAGAAAATTTGGATGGTGCAGAAACCCATACCATCAAAAGCACCTGAATCTTGCTGCCACCGGAGGTAAGTGACATCACATTCTAGTGTTTCCTTCAAGTTGTCTCACTGTGCAAGTACACATTCATGAACTTCATGAAAAGTCAGGAGTATTCTGCATATACGGTTTTAGAACCTACTTTTGTTGTTGTTGTTAATATTCGCACATCAGAGTTTTCATGGGACAACACTGAAAACAGGCAGTGTGGAAGACAGTACGTGCCAGGAGCTGTTGGCAGTATCTGACCACGCCGTTAGGACGTGCATGATGGATGCTAAACGGGTTTGGAGGGCAGTCTGTATTATTCCAGGATATACATGTAGTGTCTGGCTGCCTTGGTGGGGACATGCAGGGGACGTGAAGGGTCATGAGAAACTGAGATGCTGGATAAAGGGTGATCGATGCTGATAATTTGCTTCATGAAGTAAATGTGACTCCCACTGATATTTAGAGTCAGGGACTTCAGTAGACAGAGATGAGGTCATGGGATCAGGGCTTCTATTTTCAAATCTAAAGCTTGCCTGGCTGTGACATGCTGAAATGTTGACAAACATGCTGCCTTCCAGTCTTTAAAAATAGTAACCTTTGTTTCCCACACTGAGGGCATTTCCTAAGTGTCAGATCGAGTGTCCTCTGCAGCTGGACACACAGCAGATTGGTATGTGTGGCTACCTGTTGCCCTGTCTTCGCATAAATGAGAGAAGTCAAGTGGAGGACATAAAGGCAGAATCATCCGCCCACTTCAAAGCATGAACGTTGGTGACTTTATAGGGCAGGTTGCACAACATAAACCAGAGGTTTGCTTCCTCAAAGACCTTTCAACAGCATGCACTATAGAGCAAAGGAATTTCTGCCCTATCTTCAAGAGCAGACTGGGGCAAATACACGAGTCAGCATTTGATAAAGGTTGTTAGCAAATAAAGAATAAATGGTCCCAAAAATATTTAGAGAGGATGAAGTATTCTATCTAACGCCTTAAGATTTCTGGTTAAGAATAAGAGGGGTATGGTTAAGAATAAGAGAAGATAGGGGCGCCTGGGTGGCGCAGTCGGTTAAGCGTCCGACTTCAGCCAGGTCACGATCTCGCGGTCCGTGAGTTCGAGCCCCGCGTCGGGCTCTGGGCTGATGGCTCAGAGCCTGGAGCCTGTTTCCGATTCTGTGTCTCCCTCTCTCTCTGCCCCTCCCCCGTTCATGCTCTGTCTCTCTCTGTCCCAAAAATAAATAAACGTTGAAAAAAAAAATTTTAAAAAGAATAAGAGAAGATAAGCACAAACTGTCTTCAGAAATCAGGGCAAAATTGAGCCATGGAAAGAGATCTTTATGGTGTTAGTTTTTCTTTAAAGTATTTCATTTGGGATTGGATTGTCTAACCCCACATGGCCCTTGGTGACTTCTGGAGTGTGTCTAGAGTTCTCTGGTGACTTGAGGAGCAGACTTGAGGTTTTACGGCAAGAGAGGGAGCTGGAAGGAGAGAGGAAGAATAACCCACCACCGCCCCTATGTTCAAGACAACAGCAGTGGCTTGGCTGACGCTCCCCAATCGTGTACCGTATGCCAGATGCCCTGCTAGAACTGTATGGAAATTTTAACATGATCCTGGAACACTATATAACATAGATCCTACCTTCTCCCGTTTTTATTGATGGGGACACTGAAGCACAGAGGTTAGATGACTTGACAAAAGTCACAGACTAGTAAGTGGTGCAGCTAGAATCTGAACCCAGGAGGTCAGAGCTCACGACCTTCAGCTTGACCACTCTCATGTACAGCAGCACTAGGATTGCAGCTCAACGTCTGTAGAACTAGCTAATCTTGAGCAAGTTACTCAATTTCCAAGTCTTAGTTTCCTCGCTTTTAAAAAGGATAATAAAAATAAGCTGATCTATCTATCACAATAGGGTTGTGAGAACCAAACGAGACATGTGCATGTCACTTGTAAAATATGACAAGCTACACATTTTTTTAAAAGCTTATTTATTTATTTATCTATCTATTTACTTACTTATTTTGAGACAGAGAGAAAGGGGGGGGGGGAGAGAGAGAGAGAGAGAGAATCCCAAGCAGGCTGAGCACTGTCAGTGCAGAGCCTAATGCGGGGCTCAAACTCATGACCTGTGAGATCATGACCTGAGCCAAAATCAGGAGTCGGACGCTTAACTGACTGAGCCACCCAGGTACCCCATGGCATGCTACACATTTTAAATTACTTTCATTATTACTGATGAAAGAAGAGAAAGACGGCACTTATTTCTTCATTTTGAGGTTTGTTTTGTTTGTCTTGTTTTTGCTTAGTATGAACATTTTAATTTTAATAATCAACATAAAGCAATGGAAATAACAAATATTCACTGGTAGGCACATTAGGTATTGAGAAAAAGCAGAAAACATTCCTGTATCAGGAACCTGTGACTAGAAAGAAAAAAAAAAATAGTGATTATTTTGACCAGGCAGTGACTTAGAATGACTTTGTGGGGGGCGGGGGAGGGGTGCTGTGCATCTTTAGTGATAAAAGCCGGTTCTAACTGCTGGCAGGCAAGTGACTCTTACTTCCCGGAAGTGGAATGAACTTTCAAGGACTTGTGGCTCTCCAGATAATGACTTCCAGTTCCATGAAAACAAAGCACAGCAGCTGGAAATAACAGCCTGTCTGTTATTATCTAGTCCCTATTCCATATCTTAGAGCTATCATTCTCAGTCTGGTCTCACAGAGGCTTCTCCAGCTCCAGGATTCCAAATCCCCAACTGTTTTGGATAGACATAAATGCCAGAACTTAAAACCAAGGTTAGAAGGGCACCTGGGTGGCTCAGTCAGTTGAGCATCTGACTTTGGCTCAGGTCATGATCTCATGGTTCGAGGGTTCAAGCCCCACATTAGGCTTTGCACTGACAAGGCAGAGCCTGCTTCAGATTCTCTGTCTTCCTCACTCTCTGCCCCTATGCTGCTTATGCTCACTCTCTCTCTCTCTCAAAAATAAACAAACATTACAAAAAAAGTTTAGAAAGAATTACCTTGGAGCAAAATCACTCTGGAATCAGACCAACCTGCTGGAAGTCATTAAATTCTCAAGCAGGGCTAAAGTCCCTGATCTACACTTCTGCCAGAGCACACACAGGCATGACCTCTTTGTGTTTATTTTCCCACTCTGGCTACTACATTACAGTCTTTTGAACTTAATTGTGCTGGGAACTTCATCTAGGAACCCTAAGTTGGGAAAGTGGAAAAAATGAACATCTTCAGAAATTAAGTAATAGAAAGATCAACAAAGAAGAGTTTAGTCATCTACCATTAAATTAAAAGGTGATTTGGGTATAATTTCAGAAAGAATTGATAGGAATGGGTCTAAAGTCTACTAATCTGTAATCTCATTAATTACACCAAAGGTTAAAAACTTCCTTCTAACACAAGCAGTTCATGTTCACTGAAGAAAATTTAGAAGATACAGGCAAGCGAAAAAAATAATAAAAAGCATCCAAAGTCCCACTTTTACCATCAAAATAAGAGACATCTGTACTATTATAAAGGTTGGTGAAGGGGAAACTGAAAATAACATAGTTAACTGTAGGACTCAGGTGGGAATCATGGGACACAAAACTGTACTAGGACCTGATGGTCACCTTACAATATGTGCCTGGACTTCTGTCCTCTTAGGTAAGTCCTCTGAACCTCCTTGGAATATTACAGATGTTATTTACACACGCATACAATAATGTGTTGTATAAGAATATTTTGTGAGACCATCTCAATAAATGAATAAGATTTAATACCCATTTATGATAAAAACTTTCAGCATACTAGAAATGGAAGACAAATTCCTCAATCTGTTAAAGGGTGTATATATAAGAAAAAACTCAGCTAATATTATAATGATGAAATATTGAATGTTTTCTCCCAATTTCACTGCTTCTAGTCAATACTGTAGTGGAGTGCATATGCATGGCAACAAGGTAAGGAAAGGAAATGAAAAGCAAAATAAAGAGTTAAAACTCTTCATAGGTGGCATGATTATGTACTCAGCAAATCCAAAAATATCAACAAAATCATAGAAGTAATGAGTGAATACAGCAAGGTCTCAGGATACAAAATCATTACCTAAAAACAAATTGTATGTCTAAGTACTAGTAACAAATGAATGGAAAATTTTATCTTATATTATTATTATGTATATTTTTTAAGTAGGGTTCACACCCATCGCAGAGCCCAACGTGGGGCTTGAACTCATGACCCTGAAATCAAGATCTGAGCTGAGATCAAGAGTAAGACACTTAACTTACTGAGCCACCCAGGCATCGCTGGAAAATGAAATTTTAAAAATTATGATTTACAATATGATAAAAATATCAAATACACAGAAGTAAATGAAATAAAAGATACAGAAGCTCTCTATACTTGAAAACCATGGAACACTGCTGAGTGACATTAAAGAAGGCGTAAATAATGGAGAGATTTCATGTTAATGGATTTGAAAAGTCAAAGTATAAGATGGAAAAATTTGTGAAATTGAATTATAGAGTCAATGCAATTCCAATCAAAATCCCCAGACTTTTTTTTTCCCTTTGGTAGAAATGGATAAGCTGTCAATTTTTATTAAAGCCTGTCAATAGCCAAGATAATCTTGAAGAAGAAAATTCTGGAGGGCTTACATTACTAAATTTTAAGATTTACTGTAAACACTCAATAATTAAGACAGCATGATAGGGAAGACAAATAGGTTAATGGAACAGAATAGAGAGTCTAGAAGTAGACCCAAACATATATAGTCATTTGGGTTTTGACAAAAGTGCCAAAGAATACAATGGGAAAGTTCTTTTCAATAAAATGTTCTAGAGCAACTAGACATACATATGAAAAAAAAAATTGACCTTAATCTCTCCCTCTCTATATATATACTAATATTAAACTGAGAAAGATCACAGATCTATATGAGAGCCAAAACTATAACACTTCTACAAGAAAACATAAAAAACCCACCACATGACCTGTGGTAAGCAATGACTTCTGAGGACAAAGAAAGCACTACCATGAAAGAAAAAAAATTAATAAATTGATTTTGTCAATTTATCTATTTTTCTTTTTCATTTTTTTAAATTTTGTGTTTTTAATTTATACCCAAGTTAGTTAGCATATAGTGCAGCAATGATTTCAGGAGTAGATTCCTTAATGCCCCTTACCCATTTAGCCCATCCCCCCTCCCACAACCCCTCTAGTAACCCTCTGTTGTTCTCCATATTTAAGAGTTTCTTATGTTTTGCCCCCCTCCCTGTTTTTATCTTATTTTTGCTTCCCTTCCCTTGTGTTCATCTGTTCTGTGTCTTAAAGTCCTCATGTGAGTGAAGTCATATGCCATTTGTCTTTCTCTGACTAATTTCGCTTAGCATAATATCCTCTAGTTCTATCCATGTAGTTGCAAATGGCAAGATTTCATTCTTTTTGATTGCCGAATAATACTCCATTGTATATATATACCGCATCTTCTTTATCCATTCATCCACTGATGGACATTGGGCTCTTTCCATACTTTGGCTATTGTTGATTATCTTAAATCAATTTATTTATCAAGATATCACTTAAAAAGTAAAAAGGCAAGCTACTGAAAAGAGACATATTCAGAATACCTAAAGAATCCTCACAAATCAATAATAAAAAGAGAAATAACCCCCCCCCAAACCCAGGCCCTTCATAAAAGAAGCTATATGAATGGCCACGGAGCACATGATAAGGTTATTAGACATCAAGGATGTGTAAATTAAACTACAATGAGATACCACACATCCACTAGAATGGCTAAAACTGGAAAGCATGATAATATCAAGTGTTACAGGATGAAGAACAACTAGAACTCTCTTATGTTGTTGGTTAGAGTATAAAGTTGTAAAATCACTTGGAAAAATGGTTTTGCAGCCTCTAATAAATTTACACATTCATCTAACATATGATCCAGCAATTCCACTCCCATGTTTGTATACAAGAGAAGTGAAAAATTGTCCACAGATAGATTTGTTCAAGAATGTTCAGCAACTTTATTCATTAAAGAACTGGAAACACCCCAAATATCCATCAATAAGAGAATGGATAAGCAAATTGCATCATATTCATATAATAGAGGACTACAGTTATGATAAACCTAAATATTTAGACATGCAGCAACATGATAAATCTTAAAACCATTACCTGAATCTCAAAAGTCACTAGCACACCATCACTTACCCTGGTTCATTGATTCATCTAATCTCACACCAACCCTTCAAAGTAGATACTATTATCCATCAGTTTTAATAATGAAAAAGATTCACAGAGGAAAACTAATACCCAAGATTGTACTTACTCATTCATTAGTTCATTCAAGATTTACTGAGCATATACGGTTTGCTAACAGGTGGTGTGTCACATGCTAAGGATATAATGTTAGCAAAATTAGACACAAGATTTAAACTCAGTCCTTCCACTACACAATACTGCCAGGCACTGCAACAGGTCCTACACTTAAAAAAAACAATGTGTAAGACACTGTCATTGCAATTATGATACAATACAAAGTGTTCTCATAGGTTTATGCAAAGTGCTGTGTGATCCCAAAATGAAAAATGACTGATAATTCTGCCTGAGTTGGCTGAAGCCAAACTGGCAAAAGGGCGGGCATTTCAGCTGATAATATAACAGCAGATAGAATGCTTTCAGGCACTGAGGAAGAGTGGAAAGAGTGTAAGATTTGAAACTAAGTCCACCTGGTTGGGATGCTGGCTCAGTACTGATATTTGTGAAATGTGAGTAACTATTCAGAAACTTGAGGGGTGGTTGTGAATACCTAAGGATCTAAGCACATGCCGAAGAAACTCAATTTATAGTAGCTTTTAGTGTTTGAACAAATAACTGGTGTTACTCATACTGCCAACATACATCTCCTATTGTAAATTGTGTGTCAATCTCCAGAAAGCCTTACCTCTCAAAACAAGAACATGATTGACTTTCTAGGCTTGAAAAGCTTAAGATTAGACCCCAAACCCATAGCGATTTGCTGGCTTTGATCTCCCTCCTTGTTTGAACATGACTTGTGCCCAACATACACCATGAGACTTGGGATTAAGTAGAGTTGGCTATCTTAGTTTGAGTGGCTTATACAGGGTTAGAAGCCAAGACCCAAAAACACTTGGACTAGTGGGAATAGCAGTCACTCTGCATTGTTCCTTTTTGTACAAAACCACTCAGAACATGTACTTTATCACTGTCTCCTCTGTGCCCAGCTCACAGCAATGCTCACTTTAATCTGCATGAGATACCCCTATTGGCGTACAGATTTCTAGAACAGAGGCTAGCGGTAAGAAATCAATTAATCTGAGAGAGACAGCCTAGTAAGGGAAGACCAAAATGGCAGAATTTTCTCAATACATAAAGGCTCTTCCTGTGGCACCTGCATCCAAAATTTTAATATAGATCATGAAATAGGCTCAGTACCCCTTCTGATGGCACAGCAGGCTAGCGCTGCTGAATATTAAGGCATTTACAAAACAAGAGCTCAGAAGTTGTTTGCAAGGCTGAGTGGCTCTTTATTGACATATTCAGTCAAGGTAGAATAATTACAGCAAGAGTGACCATGGCACCAACCTCTCCTAACCACATAGGTTTATATGTGCACAGTTGACTGATGAACTGACTCAGAAGGGTGTTTACATTATTTAATAATCAGAGCAAACAATGCAAACAGCTTGACAATGAGCATGGCACGTGGGAGACAACAGGCTTGCTCTGTGGCAGCCACAAGCAGGCTGTAGATGATGTTAGGCAAATTATTTAAGTTCTCCAAGCCTCAGGTCCCTCACCTATAAAATGGAATAATGATGCCCTGCAAGATGCTGTGAGAGTTACAGATAATGTAGGCAAGTGCCTGGCATAATTCTTTGCATGTGCCAGACACCTAATAAGTGGTTATTCTTGTTATCATAATTAACCTAAGGCGTGGCTCTCTATAATTTGGGGGGAGCCAAGGAAAAGATATGTGCTACGAGTTGACTGCTTTTGTTGGATAGAGCCCATGTTCAATGGCTTTTAGCCTGCTTACATGGAGTGAATTTCAGGGAAGGGTTTGCATGTGATGGGGAGGGGGGTGTGCAAATGAGAACATGTACTGGGTGAATGGAGGGTAACAGGACAAAGAGGGGAGAGAAGGGGGAAAAACGACTTTCAGAAAAAGAACTTGTATCTTATTACTAGACTATAAGCTATTTGAAGGCAAGGCCTATCTTTCACTTTATGTTACTTTTTACCCTGTTTTTATTCATCCCTACAAACTCCATCAGACTCTACCACAACACCTGACACCCAGGAGACACTCGGTAAATGTTTACTGATACACACCTGGATCAGACACTGACTCTCGCTCGCAGGTGTGGCTCTGACTAAGCAGGAAAAGGAAATGGACAGTGGTGGTGTGGGACAACTGTCCAGCAGTGATTCTGATAAGCAGAAGTGCCCTTTGTCCCAGCAGCTGAGTCACCGCGCCTTCACACTGACACACTGTGACAGGTTCCACTCACAACACCAATAATGACATGAAGTCATTCCCTCAACAAAGCAATAAGCCCCAAACAAAGGCTCCAAATCTTAACACAGGAAAAGTCTGTCCCAGTCAGTCACCTTCTATCCCAGTTAGCACATCAGATACATGAAATATTTGTCCCATCCTGGACTAGGCATCCTACACACACTGCATTCAATAATCCTCCTGACAACCCTATGGAAGGTGTTAGGTATAACTTGCAGCTGAAGAAAATGAAATTCACAGGGGTTAAGTACCTTGCCTAAGGTCAAATGTCAACCAGGTTCAAAATCCTATAGGACAACACACATACTGAAAGGCGTACATATCAAAAATTTTTATATTCATGTAAGCAGTTCCAGCTGAAGAAACGAGTCCCCTCGTACCCCTTTCTTATCACACCCACTCCAAGGGCAGCCACTCTTCTGACTTCTCACAACTCTCTGAGTTTTGCCTGGAATACTCTAACATATTGTAATTTCTCCTTCCATTGAATTCTTCGATTTTTCTTATCTGTAATTTCCTAATACCCTCTTGTAGTGTCAATTATTTGTTCTTTTACATACCTTGTCTTTCTAATTACTATTGTTATAAGCTCCTCGAGGCCAAGGGTTTATACTTCTTTGCATTCCCCTGGTGCGTCCTGCATGGAGAAATGACTCCACAATATATGTACCTAACAGTTATCTTTTGCTTTCTGTGTACCTGGCACTGTTGTAAGCATTTTACCTGGATTATCTCATTTAATCCTTCTAACAGTCCAATGAGGTAGGTACTGCAATTGCCTCCCTTTTACAAATAACAATGCTGAGGCACAAAGCAGCAGCTTGCTCAAGGTCAAACAGTGAGAGAGACAGTCAGGATTCAAACCCAGGCATTGTTATTCCAGGGCATGTGTCAATGGGAGGGCTTTCATTATTCTCTTCTCTTTTCCTAACATTTTTATTCAAATATAAAACACCCGTAGAAAAAAGACAACATAAATCACACATTTAAAGTTCAATGCATTCTGAACACGGGGAGAGCTTGTCTGAACTGGGCACTTGGATTCGGCGCCTTCATTTCCCACATGGAAGAAATGTACATGGATTCCCTGGACGCTGAAAAGCTATTACAATGCCCCTATGATAAAAACCACCAGATCAGGGCCTGTAGGTTTCTCTATCATCTTACCAAGTGTAGAAAGAATCATCCTGATGTCACAAACCAATTGGCTACTTGTCCCTTCACCAGGTTCCTTGGGCCAAAATCAGTCATCACATCTCAAGCTGTGATGATAAAAGTTGTATTGAGAAGAATGTTATCAACCAAACCAGGAACCCTAGAGGATAGGAGACTCTGGCTGAGAGCACATGGCAGTGCCTTCCTTGTGGTGAAGACTGGGATTAAGATCTATGGGAACAGAGCAGCACCCCCATTTGTCTGGGGCACAGCCAACTACTGTGTCAACAACAGCCCCGCAGGCAACACACTTATGGAACTTAAGAGTAACCTGGCTTCAGGCATGTGTATTCCCAAGTCTCTGCTCTATGTTCTGCCATGGAAAAACAATGGGAATGCCCAGCAACTGAATATCTACCTCATCAAATGCCAGACCCTAGAAGCTTCTTCCCACTAATAGTGGGATCATTTTTTGTCTCCTAATCTAATTATAGAAAGATAAACTATCTGTGACTTTCAAAATGACAAGCACCTTTCTTTTCTCCCTGCTTTGAATCTTTACTCATCTGATGCAAGAACCCTCTAACTCAGAAGAACTGTTTCAAATAAAGCATCAATGCAGATATCTTCAAAAAAATAAAAAATAAATACAATTCAATGGGTTTTTACAAAGTAAAGACACCTATATAACTCACACCCAGATCAAGAGACAGAACATGGTCTGCACCCCAGAAGGCCCCTTAGTGCCCCATTCTAGACACTAACTGCACCCTCCCAGGGTGTCCACTATTCTGCCTCTTCACACCATATATTCAATACTTACTGTTGAATTTTATATAAATGACATCATATAGTATGTCCTCTGTATATCCATGAAATCCATTCACTTTGTTGTATATGGTGTGTTACTTTGCATTTCTATATTGTATTTTCTATATCGTATTGCATTTTCTATATTGAAGTGTGTGGGTGTGACATGATTTATCCATTCTGGCTGATGGACAGTTGATAGATTCAAACTTAATTAACTGTAGCCAATGCTTCTGTGAATATTTTTATACATGCTTTTTGGCACATACATGCGTGGGTTTTTCTTGGGTACCTAACCAGGTATGGAATTGATATGACATTGGGTATGCAAAGTGATCATACCCACTTACACTCCCATCTGCAGCGACTGAGAGTTGTTTTTGCTCTAAATCCTTGTCAACACTTGATATTGTCTAGTTTTTCATTTTAGCTATAATGGTAGGTGCGTGATGGTAGGTACTGTGGCTTTAATTGGGCTTTCACTGATGCCTAATGAAGTTGTGCATATACTGGTCATTTGGATATCCTCTTCTGCAAGTACCTTTTCAAGGCTTTTTTTCCATTGGGTGGTCTGCTGCTTTATAGAAGTTGATGTGTAGAAGTTCCTTATACATTCTGGATAGGAGTTCTCAGTCAGGTATGTGTGTATTGCAAGTATCTTCTCTCGTGATGTAGCTTGCTTTTAACTCTCTCACCTACTGATAAACAGTTGTAACTTTAATGTAGTCTAGTTGATCAATTTTTTCCTTTACAGTTAGTACTTTCTGAGTCTTGTTTAAAATGTGCTTTTTAGGGGCTGCTTTATTAGAGACTGACTGGTGGAGCTGCCGGGCAAGGTCCCCAGTCTCCCTGAAGCCACATGTGCTAAGCTAAGCCACTGCAAAGCTCTTTCTCTGGAATTTTACTCTTTAGGAAAATAAAAATGAAACTGAAAATGGCTGTTATTCATTCAACAAGATGACAGCAATGGAAGAAGCCACCTACAAGTCCTCACTAGAGATCCAAATTCTGTTCTACCCCTGCTCTTTCTGAGTATGGCTTTTCAGCTTGATTTCTCAGTTTTTCCTTCAATTCTGTGAGCACACCTTTCCCCTCACCCCTCCATGTCCTTCCAATAAACTCTCCTTTAAAAAAAATTTCTGGGACACCTGGGTGGCTTGGTGGGTTAAGCATCCAACTCTTGATTTCGGCTCACATCACAATCTCACAGTTTGTGAGACTGAGCCCTGCGTTGGGCTCTGTACTGACAACACAGAGCCTGCTTGGGAGTCTCTCTCTCCCTCTCTCTCAAAATAAATAAATAAACTTAAAAAAATACTTAAAAAAACTTAACAATTTCTAGTTAGCCAGAGTCTATTTACTGTTGCTTACAATCAAAGAATTCTACTGATTCCTTCTTTCATTCTCCCTATATAGGCATTACCTATTCATGTGGCACTAACCACAAAAGTATAGCTTGATCAGTTACACTGTGCAAATAAGAAATTTCATCTTCTTGAAACTCAGTCCTCAATTCTTTCATGACCGCAGTGTGATTTTTCTTTTCTTTTTATGTTTACTTATTTACTTTGAGAGGGAGAGAGAGAGAACAGGTCGGGGAGGAGCAGAGAGAGAGGGACAGAGAGAACCTCTGTGCTGTCAGCGCAGAGCCTGACACGGGGCTCGATCCCATGAACCATGAGATCATAACCCCAGCTGATATCAATATCAAGAGTTGGATGCCCAACCAACTGAGCCACCCAGGTGCCCCAGTGCAGTACTATTTTCAAAAGCTATGAGCTTTCTGACATCCCAGAGATGGTTCTGCTGTGACACTTACATCAGGAAAAACAATGGCAGTTTCAACTCATTGGCTCCTAGAGAAATGAAGAAGGGGAAATCTAGCTAAATCTGGACATTCTCAAAAAAACCCCAGACAATAAAAAGGTATAACTGAGAGAGCATTAACTACCCTCAACAAAGTATCAGGCAGAGATTGTTCTGCAGCTGTGCCTAAGTCTAATTACTATCTTTTCTTCACTGATAGCTATAATAATGAGCATTGATAATATAAGTAGAAGAGCAAACAATACTTTGTAGAATACTACTTAAATGAGCACTTCTAAAAATCAAATTATCCTAAGTAGGAAGCATGGGGGAAGGGGGTGGCAATCTGCAGAAGCACTGTTATAACTGGAAGGGTGTTTGGGGAACCAGCTCAATAATCACTCACCCAGACCCTTTATGTTTCACAAAATCAGACCACAGGTCAACATGAACAAGAGAGATTTTTTTAAAAACAAAGAAATTATATCTCCAAATGAGTCTAAGCTGGCAAGTCATACACATATTGCACAGATGCAGTTGTAACATTAGGCGTTTCTGGATTACATCTTTTTGAGATGTAATGTGTTTTTAGAAACTATGGTGTTTTTTTCAGCATGACCTTAATGGTGGCAAATCTCTATTCCTAGACATTGAGTGGACTGGATTCTCAAAAACAGTCAAAACCCAGAGTCAAAGCTAGTGAGTAAATTTCTATAAATATATTTCCTTTTTTAAAAAATGGGGACAAACACATTGGGATTCCTGGTCGCTCAGTTCCTTGTATATCAGACTCTTGATTTTGGCCCAGGTCATGATCCCAGAGTTGTGGAACAGAGCCTCGCATTGGGCACCATGCTGAGCATGGAGTCTGTTTGAGATTCTCTCTCTCTCTCTCTCTCTCTCTCCCCCTTTGTCCCTCTCCCCGGCTTGTACTCTAAAATTAAAAAAAAAAAAATTAATGAATTAAAAAAAATGGTAACACAACACAGTGTAGGCTTTGGAGTTAGAGAAATCTGTATTATTATTATTATTTTTTAATTCTGTAGTGTTTTATTTTTATTTTTGAGTGAGAGACAGCACGAGCAGAGGAGGAGGGGAGAGAGAGAGAGAGGGAGACACAGAATCCGAAGTAGGCTTCAGGTTCTGAGCCGTTAGCACAGAGCCCGATGTGGGGTTTGAACCTGTGAACCAGAAGATCATGACCTGAGCCCAAGTCAGACGCCTAACTGACTGAGCCACCCAGGGTCCCCAAGAAATTTCTATTCTGACACTTGCTGGTATATGATCTTGAACACAAGACAGCCTACTTGAGTCCCAGTATCCTTATATGTCAGAAGGGACTAACAGTCTGATGGGTGTAGTTGGTAAATGAGATAATGTATATGAAGCTATTATATCTTTAGCTTTTATTATTGTGACTAAGGAAGGAGAAGGCTTTTGTGTGTTGAGTGTAAACAGGTTCTGAAACAACTTGCCACAAAACAGTTTACAAATTTTAGCCATCACCATTAGTGAGTGACGCAACTTGCACTGTCTCTGGATTTATGCAATCCAGCACAGACCCAGAAATTCTTTCTAAAAGGACCCTAAGAACAAAATACAATGACAGAGTCCCAGTACTAAAGCTGGAGCATTTATTCACAGGTGTGCCTCTTGGTGTCAGAGGAGGCCTAGATGCTCACGTTCTAATTCTGACCCATCCCTAGCAATGCCCATGATGAGGCCCATGCAGAGACGATAGCTTTTGGTGCAGGGGAAAATGAAAGAACTGATGGAGGAAGGAGAAGTTCTCAAGGGAAACCGGATTCACTCAGAGGACATCTTTAACCCATAGACATATACACTAAGGCACTGCAGGAGGATCAGGGTCAGGATGGCTGCTTTAATAAGCTGCATCTTCAAAATTCAGAAGGGCTGTTTTCTACGGTGGTACTAGCCAGGAAGAACAGGCTGGTCTTCTGATGGTCAAGCTTCATTTGTTTCAGCAACTGAATTAACAATCTTTGCTTGGTGTTTGCCTAAAACCTTACTCTGCTCTACTTCTCTGGGAACAAAAATAGGTCATCAAATACCCCACAAAATCTGGTTACCTTGACCCCTGAGTCTTAGTGTCCTTGTCAATAAGATGAGGAAAATCACACCTATTTCACAGTACTATGCAAATTAAATGTGATCTCATAAAAGCATCATTATAGTGTCTGACACATAGTAGTTGCTTGATGAATAAGTTATTATTGGCTTGAAACAAAGAAGGAAATGCAAAATGTTGCATCTGAACTACTGAGAAGATAATCTATAGATTGAGAGAAAAACTTAGTCTAGTCTGGATAATTCTACAATTTGCTGAATCTTGGTTTTGAACAATTGCTATTATATCTTTAATGTATATTTTCTCCAGATACTTTCTCTATACTTCCTTGTTTATCTACATATATTTTACAATTTTGCTTTATTAAAAGAATTAAAAGCCACTTAACCAATTATCCTTGAGAAAATCTATTCATGAATATCCAGGTCTTGTGCTCCACAGGTCTGACATTTTCTTTGAATTACAGAGCTAGAGGATGAGATTCCACAGAGGATGGATATTCACTAGATGATGAAATATTCCTTCAATCAATCCCCTGGGCCATGTGTGGAGTACAGGGGGTCTGTTTCTGTTGTGATCATGACTGTATACCTAACAGCACAGAGTTAGTGGAGGAGTTCTTTTTCAGAGGGGAAAAACAGGAACTGTTCATTCTGTCATCACTGCCTCTTTCACATAATAGATGTGTATGTCCTGTAGCGAGTCAGGGATAATGTGCCAAAGACAGGAAGAGACTGGGTCAAAGGTGTCATTATCTTGTTTGAGACTTCTCCACACAGATGACCACCTTCACGCTTCAAAAACAATGGCTCTCCAATTGTTTTATGGTGATGGTCACTTTGGAAGAGGAATAAACCAAAAGACCAAACACAGGGGACCCTGAATTAGGGCTGGAAGACCTGTCCTTCTGCCACTCAGGGAATTCATTTAATACTCTTGGGCCTCAACTTCCACATCTGTAAAGTGAGCAGGGTGAATTAAATAACACTGGATTTGTCTCGTGTTTAAAACTGTATAATTTATACCCATTCTTCTACTTTTTTATTGTGAAAGACACCAATGGAAACCACCCCACTTTCACCAGAATGAATGAAGAATAAAATATGGCTTTGATCATAAAAATGAAAGAAATGATAAAAGATGAATTCAAGTTAAATATATATACAGTGCTGGGGTACCTGGGTGGCATCTTAACCTGTCCGTTAAGCATCTGACTTTGGCTCAGATCATGATCTCACAGCATGTGAGTTTGAGCCCTGCATCGGACTGTCTGCTGTCAGCACAGAGCCCACTTTGGATCCTCTGTCCCCGCCCCCTCCCCACCCCTCCCCTGCTGGTGTGCGCTCTCTCTCAAAAATAAAATAAAACACACACACACACACACACACACACACACACACACACACACACACTGCCATCCTGCAGTCATTATCAGAGAGCTGCCTGCCCCTTGTGTGATGAGTCTGCTTGTCATATATGCTCTTTGTCACCATCTATGGTAATGACAGAACACTATCTGTGAATCCTCAAAATGGCTCATTTAATTCCAACTTATGAACTGTCAAGACTAACCAGGGCTGCAGACAGATGCGATGCCTCCTCCCCACTAACTGTGGCCAACATGTAAGCTGTAGGCAGCATCAGGAACAAGTGGTGGAGGTTAAGTCACGTTGAACTGGGAAGCAAAAGTGGTAGCCAAATTGCTGAATACACAGGTGTTCTGCATGAGCTGATCATGGCTAACATTTGTTGAGTATTTATTCCAGGGCTTATAGGCATGTGCTTTATATACATTACCTAATGTTTACCACCTGTACTTTGTGAGTCAGGAGGCTAGGGCTACAGAAGCTTAGGGTCCCAGCTCTGCTACTCAGCTATAATGTAATGGCCACTCTTTCACAGAGGGGCTGAACCGGGGACCTCCTGTTTCCTTTCTCCTGTGCCTTCTTTCCAGGTCCAGTGATTCATATTCCTTCCTCTCATTCCTGAGAGATTGGGTAGCTCAGAAAGTTTGACACTTGACTTGCTCTTTGACTTTTAAACAGTGTTTTCCTCTAGGTGCCAAATTGTTCCATGACTACTCCTGTCTTCCTTGATCAAATCAACTGGTACCAGTGGTAACCCTAGGGCGCTTGCTATGTTAGACATTAGTTGGTGTGGTCAGTTTGAGCTAGGATTTGAGCATTTACAGCAAGACATGTTGTAGACTTGCAGAATGGGTAAAAGTGGGTCAGGAACTTAGATTACCACTTCCTAGAAGACAGAGCTGAATGCACATTCCTTTTTGCACTGCACTCAGTTTTGCATCCAGCCATCAACAGGTAAAGAAACAGTATGATATACCAGAAAGAGCAATGGAATAGGAGGGAGTAGAAGAACATGGGCACAGGTCTCCATCACCCCCATTCCTGCCCAGCCACTGCTCCCCTCTCTTCTGCCCACACTGGAATAAACCCTGATATTGAGAACTACCAATGTCAAGGGGTGTTTCTAACTCAGGAGGAGGAAAGAAGAAAAAAGGCTGAAATCTCGTCATCATATTAAAAATGGCAACAAGTTTTCAACATACACTATATGCCAGACACTGTGCAAAAAAATTTTCTTAGATGATCTTATTTCCTTCCCACAAGGCTCCAATGAGAGAGACATTATTATTAACTCCATATAAAGACAAAGAAAATGAGGCACAGAGATGTTAAATAACATGCCCAAGCTGTACAGGTAGGAGCTGGTAGAGCTGAGATTTAAGAGAAGCTTTGCCACTGGAAACAAAGGGATTTAAAGAATTGTGTGAAAGTGCTAGAAAAGGGCAAATTCCTAGGAAACCAAGAGACGCCTGGAGCTGACCTGCTCTGAAACTACCTCACAAGGGGATATCAAATAGAAAGGCAACACATTCCACATATTATCTTTGTTGAGCATAGTTTTGTAAATGAAGGAGGGGCCAGTTAATAGTGCCTGGTGAGACACATGAGCCTGATGGCCCAGCTGTTTGTCAACTCAACACAGTTACGTCCTGGTCTTTGGCCAACATGGCATACCGTACTATCTCTGCCCAAGTAAGTGAACACGCAGAGTGGACATACGTGTGCATGTGCGTGCGTGTGTGTGTGTGTGTGTGTGTGTGTGTGTGTGTAGGATGTGTGCAGTGTAGGCACAAAGCCCACAGGCACACCTTGCATTCTTGGCTAAAATTCCTTCCTCCCCATAAAGAAAAGAGATTATGTGACTGTTTTAGTCATTCTTCTCTTCCTGGAATGGCTTTGGGAGGCCTGTAGTCTGGCTGGGGTTTAACCCTCCGGTGGACCAAGCCTAAAGGCCGGCGACTGACACCCTCTGGGCCTGTGGGTTTGGGTGAGAAAGGGAAGCAGGAACAAGTGTGCAGGCAAAGGCTGTCCTCTGCCGGGAAAGCTGAACTCTCTCAGCTATCCATACTCTCTATCTATACCTGTTCTCAAGATAAATTGAAGTTATTTGGCTTTTTGAAGCTAGAGATTTCATGCTTTCCACAGAAGCTTAATCAGTATAACTTCCCTAAGTCACTCTCCTCCAAACTGCAAACTCAGTGAGACCAAAAGGAGTTAGTTGTATTTTCTAATTTAATCAACTCCCCCCTCTTCCTCCTGTACCTGGTTGATGAATTCTCGCTTTTCCTTCCTGGCAGCATCTGGTCTAGGCTTGCTGTTCAAATGTGCAATGCTAGCTCTGGTTTCATAATGCGAAGGCCTGTATTGATCCTAACTGTACTGGTTTACAGGAACCTGCCAATCCTCTGGAAAATTGGTATCTTCCTGGTTTTTAAAGCAAAGAGATTTCTGGAGTCCCGTCAACTCTTTGTGTGCTTATAATCACCTTTTGATTGCAAACTCTTTGTGTTTCCATTACTCAACACTTCAGGTAAGAATTCTGTTTAAGAAACATGTCCTTGCTTGTAAAACCTGTCAGTCACATAAGGACACTTACAGGCAAATTAATTAAAAAGATAGAACCACATGATTTCAAAGCTCTTCTTGCTGTCTCCTCCTCCTCCTCCTCTCTCCCTCCCTCCCTCTTTCTCTTTTTTTTTTTTCTTTTTCATCCACTGCTTTTATTCTCTATACTGTCTTCTAACAACCTCCTTCCAGGACCTTGCTTCAGTTCATGGATTTTGTCACAAAAGACTAACCAGTCCCATCAAGGAAAATGAAAATCTATCTAAAGATCAGATCAATGACAAGAGCCCTGGGTTTTTTGTTAATTTCTTACAGCATATTCTGGGTATGGGTTGAGATGGTAGGGAAGAGAAACAGGACAAGTAAATCTGAAGAACCTGAAGGGCACAGACTGTGATGTGATCATCTTTGCACCCTCCAGACAGCCAAATGCAGCATTGTCAGTCTAAAACAAATGTTTACTGAGTGACTCCTATGCAGAATCAATGGTGAACAAAACAAATTGGGTGTTTGCCTCCCAAAGACCTTAGCCTCATTATGAGAGAGAAAATTGACTTTAAAAAAAATGGGGTGCCTGGATGGCTCAGTCAGCTAAGTGTCCGACTCTTGATTTCGGCTCAGATCACGATTTCACGGTTTTGTGAGTTTAAGCCTCGCATCAGGCTCCACACTGACAGTGTGGAGCCTGTTTGGGATTCTCTGTCTCCCTCCCTCTTTGCCCCTCCCCAACTCACTCTGTCTCTGTCTCTCTCAAAATAAATAAACTTAAAAAAAAAGATAATTACAAACTATACTAAGTATGATGAAATAAAGGAACACGCTTAGCAGGGAGCATATGCCTGGAGCCCTGCTCTAACCTGGGGGGGTCAGGGAAGTCTTCCCTGAGGAATCTTTGACACTGAAGTGTAGACCTAAAGTATGAGGAGTTAAAGGAGCTGCAAATTACAAGACCTTCAAGAAAGCAAAGGCATTTTCTACTTTTCCAACAACCGGAGTTCCAGTTTTTGTGTGTGTATGAGAGACGTGAATGAAATGCTAGCGATGTCATCCACATCTCTCATTCTATATGCAGTGGAATTAAAATCCCCACTTGAGCTGCCCAAGGCTACTCAGGCTAGGACTAGACCCCCCAGGGGCTGCTGGCTCCCAGCCCAGAGCCCACTGGACCACACCACAAGAACTGGGAGTTTCAGTGGCCACACCAGACTTAAAAAGCAGTGCTGAGGGAACTCTGAGACATACAGACCAAGGGCTTATCCCATATTCAAATGGTATGTAGTGGGTCAGGGATAAAAGTTTTTAATTTTTTTTTTTTACATTTATTTATGAGAGACAATGAGAGAGCACAAGTGGGGGAGGGGCAGAGAGAGAATGAGACACAGAATCGGAAGCAGGTTCCAGGTTCTGAGCTTTCAGCACAGAGCCTGATGTGAGCTCGAACCCACAAACCGTGAGATCATGACCTGAGCCAAAGTCGGACTCCCAACCCAAATAAGCCACCCAGGCGCCATAAAAGTTTTTAAAATGGAACTTTTAAGAACTCAGTGCTGCTTCTAAAGAATGGCTGGAGACGTTCAGATATTTCTGACCAAAATGTTTTCGTAAACCAGCAACAAAGAGTGAACCAGGCAGATTTCTCCATCTGCGTGCAAAGTGAAAACACTACTGTGGTGATGTGATTAATCAATTCAAAGTGGTATTTAAGGTCTGCTGACTTCACCCATTAGTCCAACAAGAACTACAATTAGCCCTAAACTCTAATCTTAACCCACCTGAGAAGCAGCCCCGAGTAAACAGGCAGGGCATTTTCTAAATGCCAGTGACAGACACCTCCTGGGAAGTTAATACCACCTAAGTGACTTTCCTCAGCAGCTTCCCCATTTTCGTTCCTCTCTTTGCAACACTGCTACAGCAAGTAAAGACTAACACCTCCATTTCTCAGTCTCAGTTAACTTGTCCTTCCTTCTCAACAAAGATACAGAGTTGATTAGAAGGACTGGTAAATACAGAGGGAAAGACCCACATTCTGGTCGACTCTGGCATCTCCAAACTTAGAAGTGAACACAACACGGGCAATCATCCAAGAGCTTCACTACCACCTATTTGTTAAGCAAAGACAGTAAGAGAAAGGTTCCCAAAAGAGAGAGAGAGAGAAAGGTTTCCAAAAGCTGCCAGGAGGCATCTCTCAGAAGACAGGTCTCATTAAGAAGGCAGGGAAAGATACTATAGACTACCTCTAAACCTCAAATCCTTCTCCACTTCACATCTCTTCAGGGGACAAAAGATTGGAAATGTCCCTTCAATCAAAACAAGATCTCTCTCAGCCTTTCCATGATTCTTAGCCCCTGCTTTGTGTTGGCTTCTTTGTGTCTGCAAAGAAGCTGCTTCATTGAAACATCATAGAAAACACACACACACACACGCACACACACACACACACACACAGTTGTCCCTCAGACAATGAGGTCGCCTGCATACAGGCATTTCCAATGTAGGCAGGAGACAAAGCCTGCAGAATTCTCAACCTGTTGCTATAGTAGCAGAAAGAATGTGATTCAGGCAGCTCTGCTGAGATCCATATCCAAATCCCTCCAGCTCCCAAAGAGAACATTAACCCTTCACTACCCCTTCTTGGGGGCAGAATCACCTGGGAAGAATCCTAAATTTGTCCTAGGCACTAGATATCATACTCTCAGCATCCACTCACTCATGCATTCACTTAGTACCTAATTAGATCCTCTTATGTTGGATCCTAGGTTTTTGGTGGTAAACAATGCAGATATGGCCCTTGAGACTGAGTAAGAGGAGGTGTAGGATATTAAATTATTGCTCAAATAACAATATATTATGCAGCATTAGCGTTATATGGGAGACACAAGAGGTTTCCAGCAAAACCATCACCAGAATGGAAACAACCTATCCAAGAGAACCAGCTTATACAGTAACGGTAGCAGACTCCATATATTCAGAGCCATTGCAATTACTTGATTGTTTGCATGTGCTAATTTGACAAGACTACCCCTGGAAATGCCTGTTCCAATCATATCATGGCTCCTACGAAGCATTAGTTTAAGTGAGTTGTTTAATCAAATCAGCTTTCCACATAAAATAGAAAGAGCGTTGTTTGTTAGAGAACCACTGCAAGCAATTGCTGGACAGTCACTAGGCAACAGAAATGGCAGGTGAGGGCTCAGAAAATACATGAAATAAGTACAGTCACAGGGACCCTGGGAGGACTTCTATCTAAACAGTCTCCACCCCCATTTATTTCTGTGATCAAAACAGTAACAAAGAAACCTTAGGAAATAGAATTTAGAAATGACCTATAATCCAGCTTATTTTCCTTAACATTATATTACAGAAATCTTATATTATTGAATACCTTCCTGCTAGAATTCTTTATTTCCCATGGAGCATAAATACTAGGAGGGAAGGGCTTCTTAGGAAGAGAAACCCATTAGGTAATCGTAGCCTCATCTGCTTTTTGTGAAACAAGGCAGCATCGATAAGACTGCCAAGAAAAAGCCGAAAAACCAAGAGGACAGGTTTCTAATCTCAGATGGCCAGTAGATGTGGCTTCATGGAAGTTACATAATCTTTTGTATCTCAGTTTCCTCGGAAGTAAATTTAATACACTATGCAGATCCAAAAGCACCGAACGGTCAATAGCAATGCCTATAAACCTGTGGCCTGAAATAAAGTACAGTTGACCCCTGAACAACCCGGGAGTTGGGGAAACGGACAACCCACACAGTTGAAAAATCCACATGTAACTTTTGACTCCCCAGAACCTAACCACTAATAGCCTACGGTTGACCAGAAGCGTTACTGATAAGATTAACCGTCAATTAACATATTTTGTATATGTTTTATATGCTGTATTCTTAACACTGTAAGCTAGAGGAAAGCAAATGTTATTAAGAAAATCATAAAGAAGAGAAAAATACATTTACATTACTGTAAAAAATCCATGTATATATGGACTTGTGCAGTTCAAACCCACGTTGTTCAACATCAACTGTACTCCATTGTTATTCTTAGTAACACCGTAAAACATAGTTTCTGTTGTGGAGAATATCTGAGAAGCTCAATCATATTTCGGAACATGGGTTTCCTATCTCGACCAGAGGCACAGGACTATAGATCTTTCATTAAGCAATCCAGAAAGAGACAGGCAATCAAAAAGTATATTCACAAAAATCTCTTTTAACCACTGCAACATTGGGCTAGTATTTGGGAAAAGGTTCCAAATGATCTGACTAGATGGAAACTCATTTCTTTTTGCCTTGGAAAGAAGTGATGGTAGCAAAGGGATGTGATGTGACCTAACACAATGACTTCACCCCAAATCATGCCCTTCCTGGAAGTGGCCAGTGAATAACCGAACTCATGATCCCTTTACACTTCGGGGAATGGGGTGAGAATAGAAATGGAGGCATTCTAGTGCCATCTTTCTTATCTATCAAGTTTGAGGTAATTATAGGAATTTTTTTCCCTTTAACACTCCATTGCAGATCATAGCAGCAAAGACACTTACTTCTACACTTTCTGGAACCCAGTTTTGACTTCACCAGCTTTTCAAAGAAGGAAAAAATATAAATCCCTCACATGTCCTTCCCCCATCATGGGAGTTTACTTTAATGACCCTAATTCTTTACTTCTCTCTGTACCCATGCCCTCTGCCATGTGACTTTGCGGTTTCTCTCTGCAAATTTGTATTTCCCTAGCTTTTGACAGATTTGGCCATATGACCTGCTTTGTCCACCAGGATGTTAACAGTCAATGGCATAACCCAGAAGCTTGAAATGAGCTATAGCTCATTGTGGCTTCTTCTCTTCTATGTCTGCTATCATTGTGAGAAGACCGTGCCCAAACAGTTGATCTGAGAGAAAAATTGAGGGACATGTAAAATAAAGCCACCCCCGATGAAGCTAAGTCAAGATCAGTTGATTCTTCCCACCCTAACCTGCAGACATAGGGATTAATAAAAATATATTGTTGTGGGGCACCCAGGTATCTCATTCGGTTAAGGTCCTACTCTTGGTTTTGGTTCAGGTCATGATCTCATGGTTCCTGGGATTGAGCCCCAGGTAGGGTTCTGTGCTGATAGTGCTGAGCCTGCTTGGGACTCTTTCTCCCTGTCTCTCTGCCCACCCCACCCATGAACTCATGCCTATTCTCTCTCTCTCTCAAAAATAAATAAATGAACTTTTTAAAAAAAGCATATTGTTGTGTGCTAGTGAGATTTTGTGGTTGTTTGTAATGTAACATTATTGTAGCAACAACTGATACACCCACCACAGCAAAAATTCACCTGTAGTTTAAGGGCTAAAACATTGTTTGCCTTGTTTTCTTAATAAGTAACAAGTAAGGGCCCTATTACATCCCCAATGCCAAAGACTTATTCAGGAAATCTATACAATGTTCTAAATCTCACGGGATACAATAGTAAAAGTGTATAATTGCAGCCATCAATCTGCACCTGTGAACTTTTCTCATCCAGGATCAGGTCAATGTGATTGCTCAAAGGTGACTATAAACTTTTCTTATGTGGCTCGAGATACAGTAAAACCTTGATTTGCAAGCAAAACTCATTCCAGAAACATGCTTGTAATCCAAAGCACTTGTCTATCAAAGAGAATTTTGAGAATTGCCTCAGTTGTGATCATGTGACATTCAGCATCACGTACTACTCGTATTGCCAGACATTGCTCGTTTATCAAATTAAAATGTATTAGAAATGTTGCTCGTCTTGCGGAACACTCACAAAACAAGTTACTCGTGATCCAAGGTTGTACATATATCAAATCAGTAAAGAATTCTGAACCACTGGAGTGTTGTTTGCCTAAGTACAGAGGAACTGGGATCACTGCATCTTTCAGTAATGTAAGGGACTAACAAGACCATTGGCTTATTGGTTTTCAATCCTAGCCAATCACCAGAGCTTCCTAAATTACAGATTCCTAGTCCCCATCTATAGATGTTTAGTTGAATAATCTGACATAGGTATATGTGTTGTTAAAAAGTTCTCAAAGTAATGTTGATGATCACAAGAATTGGAAATGTCCCCCATCTAACAGAGTTCCTCCGTTGATTGAATTTCTCATGCTGAGTTGCACCAAGCATTTGTGGTGATGTTAGCAGACCAAGGAGTGAACACAGGAGCACTATCTCCAGGTGACCACACGAATTCATTCGTTATTATTAGCGTAACAAATCATCCGATGTTCAGTAGCTGAAAACAGTATGCACTACTTATTGCTCCTGAGTCTTCGGACCCATTTGTGTGACCTCTCCTGGGCCCACTCACATGTCAGGTCAGCTGGCTGGTCCAGGATTTCCTCCTCACATATCTGCTCAAGACCACCATCAGCTGGGGATACAAGGGTCTCTGGGCCACAGCAAGTGGGTCCAGGAGTGTCCATGTGGTGACCGGGCTAGATTCTAGGTGAGCAAGTAGAAGCGTGAGAGGCCGCTTCAGCCCTATGCTGGGGACTGGTACACATTCACCCTTCTACTTCTGCACATTCTATTGGTCAGAGTAAGTTACAAGGCCAAGCCCACATTCAGGGGCTGGGTAATTAGACCCCACCTCTTGACAAGAGGGGCTACAAAGTCATATCACAAGAGATTAGCTTCAAAGTCTATTATACAACCAAAGGGAGAAAAAGGTTGCCTTAAGTCAAATATGATTTCTCAGTGCAGGACGAGGTTTTGACCCTAACTTCAAAAAAAAGTTATACAATTGTTAGGGTGAAGTTTCATCTGATACTCCTCATTTCTACTCCTGCCTGCCTTCACACACCTTACTTACTCCTCAAGACCTCGGTCTCATTCCTTTCAGCACTTTCATATTATCCTCTGAGGTTTTTAAAGATGATGTGGGTGACATGCCATCCTTATGAGGACTTGTTCAGGGTGAGTCTTTCCATGATGTCTCTTCTTGGCTTAGGATGTGTCTACAGATGAAATGTGACCAAATGATCATAGGGCTACATCCTGCAAAGGACCCCACAGCATTAACTGAAGAGCACCAATGCCTAGGAAATATTACAGGAAAAAGATAACACACTAGACCAGAAAAGAGCCCTGAGGAGCAGGAAACTGGCACTCACTGAAGATTCCAGACCGAGGCTAATTATATTCTAGCCGCCAGCTGCTTCACTCCACTCCTACTTCACTTGCTGGTGTTTGATCACTTAGGAAGCGCACTAAAAGGGCGGTGACTGGATCAACAACCGTGCCCCTGACCCAGGCCCTAAGATGTATGCAGCCTGGGGGTATGTAGCAGCCACTTATTACAGCATCCCTACAATAAAGGTGTTGCTTTCTGTTTTTTTAGAAAAACCACCACGACCTTTGGAAGTCTCTAAACACCTCCTTGTGAGGTTTCGGACAGCAGGGGGGTGGTAGGGAAAAGAATTCCAGCAACCAGGAAACACAGGATGGCAGAGAAGTGGCCAGGGCTGGGTAGTAGTGCACGGAGGCTCTTTGGAAGGGATGTGGATACAAAGAATGGAAGGAGAAAGCACGTGCTGCTCACACGCAAGGTTGTCTTAAGTGCATATTTGGTCCCCAAGCATGTGGCCAGTCTTCAATCTGCTTGCTATCACTGCTCAAGAGACTAAGCAACAGGACTGGATGAAAAACACAATGAAATGAAAAGAAATGCTAAACTCACCAGAAAGATGCCTCAGAAAAGCCAAATTCAAGAAGGTATTGCGTTTAATTTAGTTTGAGAAAAAAACTCCATAAAGTTTTGAAAATGTGTGGACAGGCCATTAATAGGAGGAAATGTTGCTGCACCCCTCCAAATTGTCTTCCACTCCCGAGCACTTGATCGGGGAGTGAGGCAGGTATGGTAGGACTGGTGATGTTTTAGACCTGAACACGTAGGAACCAAACCGCAAACACTCGTGAAGGCTAGAAGCGCTACCAAGCGCAGTCAACTCTGCGGGTGGCTTGGAGTGGCATCCGTCTGTTTCTCAATCACAACTCAATAGAGTCGAAAATATAAACTTCGCATCCCAGGTAAAATTACCATAATCGTGCCCACCCTCACTAGACAGAAAAAACAACAACAACAACAAAGTAAGTGACATTCTTGGATGGTCTCTTAATGAGCTGGCTGACTGGGCTGCAGTCAGACTATGCTTTTGATTAATTAGCCAAGAGGAAACCAAAGATATAAGAAAACAAACTACTCGTATGATCACCACAGGAACCTTGATAATGATAATGATGACGAATTACTCATTTCTTGTCAACAAAAGGTAAAATGTATCGTCCTGAAACTCAGAAGAAGGGTATGCAATCTAAGAAGGGGATTTTCACCCTGCCTGTGCCCCTTCCCACTTACACACACACACATGCACACACAACTTCATACCCTTCTTGGTACAGTACTTTTTAGGGCTACTGTTTACCGCTGCTCTGAAAACCTACCTATGTGATGTACAGGTTGCTCCTTATAGAGAATCCTTAAGTTGCCTGCACAGAGGTGCCAAGAATGAACCTGTACTACATTTGCAGGGACACTTGGGCACAAGCCAAACTTCCACATGTGTCATGGGAGTGCCTCAGCTTTGGGCAGTTTCTACTGCAGTTTCTAAGCCATTCTCTTACAAAACCCCCTTAGCTCAGACGTAACCACAATACAATTCCTCAAGGCTAAAAGAATGGGGCTGTCTCAAATATACTCTAGTGGTGTAGTTTCAAATTCACATTACACTTCTAGCTTTATCTTTCCTACAACCTTTTTCCTGAAATCTCCCCAGGTAGTAAAGTTTGGGCTAGGCCAGGAACCAGAGGCAGCAGTTTTATTTTTTCCCATGCCAGTGCAATCAATGGCTTGTGTTTAGAATAAATATTTGAAACTCAGAAGCCTGCTAACAATGCAGCACTTGATTACTCTGAATTACTCTCACCCACAGCAATTGAGGGAGAAGTCGTTGGCACCAGCCCCACGGAAAAAAAAAAAAAAAAACCTGCTTCCCAGCCTCCTCCGTTTGCCTTCCAACCCTCCCCTCAAAGAAGTCTCCACACACTACACAAAGATCTCAGTTTTCTCCCTTAAATACCACATGAATCCCACATTGAACATCTGACTTTCTTCTTCCCACAGCAGCACAGATTTACTTCAATACTTTCATGTTCACATATATTTAATTAGACCAACTTATCTTGTAACTCTCTTATTCACACCCCTCTGCCAGCATCCTTCATTCAACGCTGAAATCTTTTAAAAAGGGTTTTCTGTTTGCTCATTTTAAGACAAAATGTCATCTTGGTCTGTTCTAAAGCTATAGTAACAAGCTACTTTTCAATTTAGTCAGAGGTGCCCATGTATTAAAATGGCCACAATCCTTAGCACTTTCCTTCCTTCAAAAGCTATCTGGTAAATGATATTCTTTGGGTTTCTTTTCTTTTCTTTTCTTTTCTTTTCGGAGGGCCAAAAGGGTAAACTGTACTAACCAGAAATAATTAGTATGTTAAGTTTTGTTTCAAGGCCAGACTAACAGGTTACAAGTTCTAATAAACCCTGCTGGGGGAAGACATTTCTTTGTCTTGGGACCACTGAGAGCAAACAAACAAAACACCTTTAATTCCATCAGAAACTCTCCCATCTAAAAAACATAACTGAAAAGAAAAGCCAACACCAAAGCAAATGAACTAAGTGGTCCCGCTGCTGGCAGCCCTTACCATTGGGAGCAGAGGCCCCCTCCGGACCCCCGCAGGGGCTCTGGCTCCTCCTGGGGTGGGGTAAGGGTGGTGAGGGGTCCAGGACTTGGGTGCAGGTAGAGGTATGCTCCGTGCATGCTTGAACAGGACTCACCGCCGTCTGCCTGCCTGTCTGCCACTCCGTCCTCTCGTCTGGGTGGGAAGGGCCAAGATGAAAAAAAAAAAAAAAATGTGCAGGTTACTCACTGGCCTTCCCAGGCGGGCACACCCAGGAGGAGGGAGAGGCCAAGCACAGACAGGGAGATTCTTCAGAGGCCATGCCTGAGATCTTGATTCTGATTCCTTTTGTTAATACTTCCTGAACTTTAAACCCAATCTGCACCAACATGGGTATTTTGGGGGAGGCCAATAACACTTGGGTAATTAGATTCCAAGAGCTTCATGCAAAGGTTACTTTGAAAAGGCAGTGCTTTAGTGCACGTACTTTTAAATTTAATCCTGAAATTTGTTTCCGCTGTGTTTGAGCATTAACACTAGAACAGGAAATGAGAGTAAGGGGGCAACCTTGGTGCAGGGGCCTGGAAATGCCTGGAGCAGGCAAACCTGGGTGTGATTAAGACAGTGAATTTCTCTATCTTTTAGGCACTAAATTTTAGAGAAACAGGATTCTCAACAGTCTCCTAAAGTCTGTGAACCTTGCCTTGTATAAGAGACACAAGCTTGAAATAAATAGGTATCCAGAAATCAAGATTTTAGAAATGGATTCCCACTGAAAATGCAAGACCTTGTTACCTGATAGCCTGACTTCTGATAAATCCTGAAATGAAGCCTTTCATAAATGGAGGGACCCTTCAGTAATTTGTCCTTTTATCAATAGAAGGAGATGGGGAGATAGGGCCAAGGGTGAGGAGGACGGAACTAACCCTATTAGTACCGACTGTGGACGAGGTACTTCTCTTACCTAATCCTGAAAATGCCTTTCTGAGGGAAGTATTCTTCCTCTTTCACATGTGAGCACCCTGAGACTCTGAGATTAGGTAGCCTGGCTAGGGCTCAGCCAGCTAGGGAATGGAAGACTCAGGATTTGGACCCAGGTTTGCTTGAATCTGAGACCCAGACTCATCCACCAGGTATGTCACCCACAGTTATGTCACCCACATTTCCTGGTATTCCACCAGGTATGTCCCCCACAATTCCTGAAGAAATAGTCACCTTTTCTCCTTTTGCAGTCCACCTAAGCCTAAGTTACCTTTTCTTAGATTTTTACATCAGTTCCAAAACTGATGTGCTGTGAAATACAATTCTGCAGGATATTAACAGGTGTAACAAAGGTTAAAAACAATGTACTGTATAGTTTTCTGTATGGTAGCTTTTCACAATCTTTAGTATACTACCATATATGGTACACCTCCAAGCTCGAGACTTAGTGTGCCACTCGTCCTTTCCTGAAGGCTTTGTGAGTGGGAAAAGAGGATATTTTGGGTTGGGGAAACACTGTTCTAGAGATGGGTCACTGTTGTACTTTTCTCCCCCTCTGCTACAATCTGAATGTTAGCTTCCTTCCAAAATTAACATGTGGCATCCTAATGCCCAAAGTGGTGTCAGGAGGTAGGGCCTTTGGGAGGTGATTACATAATAAGGGTGGAGCCCTCATGAAAGGGATTCCAAAGGGGTTTCCACACACTTGCCTAGCCCCTTCCACCATGTGAGGACACAAGGAATCTTCCACCTACAAGAGGACCCCTGCCTGACCACGTTCCCACCCCAATCTCAGATTTCCAGCCTCCAGAACTGTGAGAAATAAATTTCTGTTGTTTACAAGCTACCCAGTCTGTGTATCTTGTTACAGCAGCCCAAGTAGACCAGGAAATCTTTTTTTTTTTTAATTTATAAAAAAATTCATGACAAAAAAGTTCAAACAGCATACAAGGGTATAAAGGAAAAAGTGAGGATCTACCTATTCTTTGTAACCACCAGTCCCACTCCCCAGAGGTAAGCATTCTTAGAAATTTCTTAGGAATCTGCTTTAGAAATTTTTATGCATATGAAGCACATATGAACACCCTTTTTAAGATATCACAATTGGGATTAAAGCATACCCACAATGCGTTATTTGGCACTTAAAAAATGTTAATGATAGAGTTGAGATTTTTCATATCAGCCTACAGAATTGCTACTGATAAATCAGAGAAAAGCAAAAGGAACATCTATAATATGGGATTACTGCTTTATAAAAGGGTCCCCTACCTGGGTCACAGTATACCTCAAGACTAGAAGTCACAATGCCCAGCCTCGCCTTCCGGTTCTGTGTAACCTCCACACTTGACACTCATGTATAAGATGGAAAGAACCTAAACCCTACCTCATATCATAGGTTGTCGTGAGGATCAGTAACAATGATGACAATGACATCCCAGCCACCATTTATTGAGCAGCTACTCTGTGCCAGGCATTTTTCTTAATGCCTTCTATGTATTAATTTAAGCCTTGCTCTCAACAACCCTGTGAAGTAGGTATTACTATTAGACCCATTTTACACATTGAAAGAGCCATCTCCCACTGCATACCTAGCACACAAGTGCACAATAAATGCTTGAAGTTGTATCAATTAAGTAAACATGATGTCAGCAACCTTGATCTTTGACACAATATACTCCTCACAGTGGCACTGTAAAGCGGATCCCATTTTTCCCTTAATAATGTTATAATTAAGGGTTTTGTTCCCAAACCTCACCTTGGCTTACTATAAATTCTAGACATAATAAAGTCTTGTAGAAACACAGCTACAACAAATCTCATAATCATTCAAAACAGCGAAATGAGGTTCCATGGCTCAGAGCATTTGAGAGATTGGCTGCTACAACCCCTCCTCTTTATTGATCAATGAAATCATATCCAGAAAATATGTGGGTCTTCTCTAAGACCTTGTTACACTATCTCAGCATGAAACAATTTTTAATTGTGCATACATTTCAAACCCATGTGATTAAGGGGCTCCAACATAATTCTATATGTATATACAAAATATACGGTATCACAAATCTGACACAACATTAATACACACGTTAGAACAAGCATCGAACATTTAATTAGAAGTAGCTTTCCCTGCCTCCTTAGAATTTTAAAGGTCATTTCAGGAATGGTGTGACTGACTCAGTTCTCCTAGAAAGACTAGGAATAATGTGAATACCATCTTATTCTCTCAATATATTTTCCTATAGAAGCCATAGGCCTTCAAAATCAGTCCACTGGGTACTTTTCCCCTACACGTGGTGGTGGCAGCACTTCTACAGTTTGAGGCATCACCCTGGGCCTTAACTTTAGTTCGGGGTGCCCATGCTTTGACCCGATCCTCCTGTCCATCTCTCTCTCATTCTTTTCTTTTCTTTTTTTCCTCCCCATCTACCTTCTCAAGCAAAGAAAGCCTTGACTCCTTCCCTCCTCCAGCTGTGACTCTCACACCCATATTAGACTCTGGTCAACAGCACAGTATTGAGAATGTGATAGGAGCTTATTCGTTTGGGGGGGGGGGCATTTGTCCCCCATCCTGCCCTCTTAATTTAGCACAATCTTCAAGTCCAATGCATTATTTCTTATTCCCAATTACATCCAGCCATGACCATCCACAAAGAAAGAAGTCTACGCCAGGAATGGAAGGCGCAGCACTGCTCTGACATATGCACACACTTAAAAGACACGAAATGCTTGCTTCAGCTGCTCTGCAATCAGCAGTTGGGAAGGGGGCACCTGGGGGGCTCAGTCGATTAAGTGTCTGACTTCAGCTCAGGTCATGATCTCACAGTTTGTGGCTCTGTGCTGACAGCTGGGAGCCTGGAGCCTGCTTGGGATTCTGGTTCTCCCTCTCTCTCTCTCTCTGCTCCTCCCTCACTCACAGTCTGTCTCTCTCTCAAAAATAAATAAACATTAAAAAAAAAAAGGGTTGGGAAGGAACAACAGTGCTCGATTGCATCCAAGACAGGGCTTGGGTCCCAGTTTAGTTATGTTCTGATGAAGTCAGAGGTCAGAGTTCCAGTTTCCTGGTCTCTAAAGTGAGAATCATCTACCTCATAAGGCTGTGATTGAAGATTAACTGAAAGAAGTATGTAAAACATTTTGTAAATGGCACAGCACCACACAAATATCAGATAGTGACCATCACGGCTTCCGGCTCTCTAAATGTGTTGGCGGTGGAGCACGACAATCGCTTTAAAAGAGGAACCAAGTTGTTTCTGTTCATCATCTCCCACCACATGGCCTACTCAGCTGCTGTTCCCAAGGGAGGTCCATCACGATATTAACTGGCAGGTGAGCATAGATCCAGAAGAAAACAGACCAGCTTAATTTCATGTGGACACAGACGTTTTCCTCCATTCTTGCTTTATCAGATTTTCTGAACTACTTCCTTTTGGCATAATTATAAACCTTTTTGCTTTAAGCCTTTAAGCTTTTTGTTATAGGGGCACCTGGGTGGTTCAGTTGGTTAAGTGTCCAACTCTTGATTTTGGCTCAGGTCATGATCTCATGGTTCATGGGTTTGAGGCCCACTTTGGGCTTTGTGCTGACAGCACTGAGCTTGCTTGGGATTCTCTCTCTCCCTCTTTCTCTGCCCCTCCCCAGCTCACACGCATGCTCTGTCTCTCTCTCAAAATAAATAAACTTAAAAAAAATCTTTTTGTCATAAAAAATTTCAAGCATATATAAAAGTGGAGACAAAGGTGTAACAAACCTCCATGTATACATCACCAGCTTCAACAATTACCAACTCATTCACATCTTGTTTCACCCATTTCCCTCCCCATTCTGGATTATTTGGAAGCAAATTTTCAGTATCATATCATTTTATCCATATACATTTTTGCAGGTATCTCTAAAAGATAAGGATTCTGTGTGTAAACATAACCAAAATATTACATCAAAACTAAACTATAATTACTATATTACTGTAATCCAATATCCGGTTAGTGTTTAAATTTCTACAAATCTTTGAAAGATTTTTTTTTTGTACTTTGGTCAAATCAGTTAGGCAACTGGTAGATACATGTTGTTTTTTTCTAATCCAAAACTTCTTCATCCATCTTTATTTTTTTTTCCTTGCAATTTATTTGTTAAAGAAGCTGGTTAGTCATATAGACTATCCCACGACCACATCTTGACAATGGTGTGATTTAACATGTTCATCTGCCCGTGAATTTCCTGTGAATTCACAGTTAAATCTAGAGGCTTGACCCAATTCATGTTTGGTTTTTGGACAGAATAGTTACTTGATAGGTGTTCTTGTGTACTTCCATCGGGAAGCAACTCATATTTGATTACCTCTGGTTGTGTGCACTTGGCAGCATTGAGAATCAGCATTGAGGGCATTACTTCATGGGGACTGGAAAATGGTGATTTTTCTCCCTTTACTTCTTCATTTATTAAATGGGATGCTATTATTATTAAAAGTTGATATTTGACTGAAATTAAAGCATGAAATGAAATGAAATGAAAGACAAAAAAAGAAAACCATTTTTGTCTGATATATTTAAAAAAATTTTTTTAATGTTTATTTATTTTTGAGACAGAGAGAGACAGAGCATGAACGGGGGAGGGGCAGAGAGAGAGGGAGACACAGAATCGGAAGCAGGCTCCAGGCTCTGAGCCATCAGCCCAGAGCCCGACGCGGGGCTCGAACTCACAGACCGTGAGATGGTGACCTGAGCTGAAGTCGGACGCTTAACCGACTGAGCCACCCAGGCGCCCCTGTCTGATATATTTTAAACAATATATCAGTTCCTTCCTATCTACATATCTCATTAATAATGAAAAGATCATTTTAAAGTTTAATTAAAAAAAAAATACTACTCGACTTATGAGGGAAACCTTCAATCAAAAGGTAGAGAAGGACTGGTCCATGGTACATCATTCAGATTCAAATGTGATTCCTTCAATTGTGAGCTCTTTTTTTTAATTTTTAAAAATGTTTATTTATTTTTGAGAGAGAGAAAGAGTGTGAGCAGAGAGAGAGAGGCAGAGAGAGTCAGAGACACAGAATCTGCTGCAGGCTCCAGGCTCTGAGCTGTCAGCACAGAGCCCGACGTGGGGCTTGAGCCCATAAGCCGTGAGATCATGACCTGAGCCAAAAGCAAGAGTTGGACACTTAACCGACTGAGCCACCCAGGCACCCCACAATTATGAGCTTTAGGACTTTGCTCAAGGTTTTTGGCATTCTTACCTTCATTTGGCATCCTTATTCTCTTTTCTCATCTACAAAATAGGCATAATAATGCCTATCTTATGACTCCTGTGAGGATTTATGGTAAAGTATGCAAAGAGCCTGTTCCAGTGGCTGAAAAATAGTAGATGCTCAATAAATTATAGTTACTACTAGTTGACCATTGTCTCCCCTGTAACTAGCACAGTGCCTGGCAAACAGCAGTAGCTCAATAAATGCTGGATGGAAAAAGTGTTGATTCTTTTTACTCTGTCCCAAGCTGATGGTACTTTAATATTTCAAGACATTGGGGATACAGATGTGAACAAAAAGTCCCGTTCATGAATTTATGCAGGAATGGAAGAGGGAATTGTTTGCTCCCAGGGGAATTATTCCAGTCGGCTCTTTTGAAAATAAGTCCTATTAGTAACCCATGGGGTCAGGACATGAGAGGGCAGCACGACGAACTCAACTACATGAGAAGACATGAGAAGACATCAATTTTCACCAAAAGGAAAATATACCAGCATTGTCATCATATTTGACCTGAGGTGCATTAAGGCCTCACTCAGTGTGCTGGGTTTAACTGTGTCCCACAGAAATGGAGGCTAAAGTCCTAAGCTTCAGATTTGAGAATGTGACTTTATCTGAAAATAGTCTTTGAGAATGTAGCCAAGTTAATATGAGATTTTACAGCATTAGCGGGGGGCTCTAAATCTGATGACTGGTGTCCTTATAAGAAGGCACCAGAGGTATCAAGGTACACAGGAAAAAAGACGGGATGAAGATAGAGTCAGAAATTAGTTATGCTGCATAAACCAAGAAATGGCAAGGATTGCCAGTAACTACCAGAAACTACAAGAGGCAGGAAGGACTGACTTTTCCCTACAGCTATCTGAGGGAACATGGCCCCACTGACATGCTGTTTGGGATTTCTAGCCCACAGAACTGTGAGAGAAAAAATTTCTCTTGTTTTAGGTCACCCAGTTTGTGGTAAGTTGTTATGGCAGCACTAGGAAACGAATACATCCAGTGAACCGAGACCAAAGGTATAGACCAATCAGCCCACCTGTGCCTGTAACTGTCTAGTGAGAAAGAGGAAAGGAGAGGGGGGAATCCCAGACAAGAGAACCTGTTCCATTTTAATTCATCTTGTATAAACTGGGCCTATGACTGACTCTTCAAAGCTATGCAAGTACCAGCAGGCAAGCCTGCTTTACCTGAAAAGCAAGTAGGCAGAAGTCATGGAACTTGCTGGCACTGACACTTTGGGAATGAGCATGCTCTCTGTGGAATCTGGCAGGCGGAAAGGGGCAACAGTGCTGTCCAGGCAGGCGTGGTGGGGACAGCACTCTAGCCTAGGCATCCACCTTTCTATCCTTAGTGTATCTCAGGAAGTCTCTGTGGTCTAAAGGTGATGCTTCCAAACACTCCAGTAGTCACCTAATCACGCTGAGCCCCAGCAGACCACCCCTCAACAGTAAGAAGTCAATGCAACGGTGTGGTAGGGGACCTGGCACGCAGATGGTACTGGCTTGGTACCCTTTGCAAAACCATTGTCTGGATATCTGTAAACAGAAAATTGTGATGGGGGCCATTCACAAACACTCACTGGGCCCCCTTTGTGTGCCAGGCACTGGGCTGGACACTGGAAAAATGAAGAATGAGCTACAGTCTTCGATAAAGTGATTGGATGGACGTGGGATCGGAGATGGCTTTTTTCCTTAAAATGTCTTTTCATGTTATAATAATGTTTTACAATAAAATGCTTAAAATTGAAACTCAGATCTAATTTTTTTTTAAAGATGTGGGAAAAGCGGTCACAGGCAGCTGTTTTGTTATTTATTTATTTCACAAATATATATGTGTATATATTTACAACACTGCTCAATCCTTCAGCAAGGCAATGCTCCAGGCACCTAGGGAGATAGTGCTGCCCTCCAATTTACCCCCACCCACACTGCACGCTAACATGGGGTCAGTAACACATGATTTCACACTTAATTGGTAGCTAATTATTTCAGATGTGCTAGTTTTATTTTCCCGGATTAGCTCCCCCACAGCAGGAATTCTCTCCTTTCACACCATCTGTTAGCACCTACTCAAAAGCCCACCATGCCCCAGGATTAGCTGGCCTTGCAGATGGAACTCTGTGACTGACTTCTACCTTTCCAGAAAACGAGCCATGACAAGCTGCCCCAGTGGTTATGTTAGGGCAAGGGAGGAGGCAGAAGAGACTGTGACTAAGAATCCCGCTCACTTTTAGGATCTGTTTAATCATTTCCTATTGGTGTGCCCTGAAATGGCACCACTGAGAGCATAGGGCAAAACATGCGAGTGGGTCTAAGGGATCCACCTATGAGGCACCAGTGCCCAGGAGACAGATGTGAGCATGCATGTACACATGCGTGCATGTGCACTGGCATGCGTACAACACCTGCAGCCTAAAGCCAATAAAGGCCTTCTCAGCGACTTTAGAATTTTATTGTCCACTGTGGCTGCCACAGATGCTTGGGATATTTGCTGGAAGCAACAAGGAGAATTGGCCCCACACGTCTCGGAAATGTGGGGGCAGGCATATTAAGTGACAGACACTGGGCTAAGTTCTTCACTTCACATCTACTCTTTTATTTATTCCATTCAGAGGCGCTACCAGGTCGTCCTGACCCTGTTTCAGTGGTTGGGAAACTGGCCAGACGGGGCAGAGCCAGGATTGGATCTCGTGCCTTGGTGAGTCTAGCAAAGACTTCCTGCATGACCACAGTTCAACACTATGGCCATATGTGCTGACAGAACCAGGATCAAGCAAAACTGTTAGTCCCCAGCCTTTTTTTTCTTCCATACCCAAAGCCATTGCTCACCAGTAGAAGCACTGAACTTTGGAGAATCAAATGATTCCACAAGGCTGGCCTCTACACATACCTCCAGCCTTGGACAGAGGAGAAAAAGAGAACCCCACTGTTAACTACCAAAGTAAGTTGAAAAGCTGCATCCTCCCTCCTCTGCATGCTCAGCAGCTAATTGAGGTTAGAGCCATAGAAACCAAACAAAAGGCTCCCAGGAGCCCACACTGCCTAGCCTAACTGCTGCCAGCCACTGTGGGAAGAGAAAAAGGGAGCCCCTCCCTCCTTCATTCCTCAACAGCTTAATGAAGATTTGGCCTGTCATCTTCCCAGGAACAAATTCTGTGGCTATCTGAAAGGGACTGATTTTTATTCTCAAACAACATAGCAGATCCGCCTTTGAAACCAGAGTCAGCAATAAAATGGGTCATAAACATGTATATGAGGTTATAAGACCTGAGAGGTGACTGGATTTCTCCCAGCCCTAAAATTAAACTCCTTAGGAAGTCCCTCAATGTCACCACTGGGGAGGGAGGGAAAGTTGGTGGAGGTCATGGCTTTCACTGTGCCACTAATACAGATGGCACTTTTTAGGCCAGGACCTCCTTGGTCTTGAAGCTACAGGCTTAGCTGCCTGATACCATGTACCAGCAAATGAGAATATCCAGCTTTCTTTGCAAGTTAGGCATGATTCTGAAAAAAAGCCACATTCACACTCTAAAATGTCCACAATTCTAGCATACAAATGGCAGACTGATGGACTGACCAACTGAATGAATAAATAAGTACCATAAGCAAATACTATCTTTGAATCCAGCAAAGAAAACCCAATCATTTTCTTCTTAAAGTTATTTTTTAATCTTCTTTAAATCCCTCTTTCAGGGAGAGAAATTTCCCGGGAAGAAGCTGTCATGATTCAGATATTAGAATATTTTACTATTAATATCTCCAAGGGCCTTGAACTTCTTTGTCGTCTTCGAAGAACTAAGCCGACAAGTTGGCTATTTCTGGGACTGAGCATGTCTAGCTGTTTTCACAAAGGGAAGAAGTTATCACATGAAAACAGATTTTTCCTTTATGGGTCTAAGACATGGTGATCATAACAACTCTAATTATTATTAGTGACTCTAAAAATTATTATGATTTTATTGGACGATATGACATCTATTAAATACATCTACTATATCAAGTGTTTTTCTTTGTGTATTATAGTGTTTTTATTCACCTTCATAAGAACCCTCTAAAACTGTTACTAGATGGGTCTAATTTTGCATATGAAGACACTGACGCTTGGGGCCCCTGGGTGGCTCAGTCGGTTAAGCGGTCTGATTCTTGATTTTGGCTCAGGTCATGATCCCAGGGTGATGAGATGAGCCAGGTCAGGCTCTGTGCTGGCTGTGGAGCCTGCTTAAGATTCTCTCTCACTCTCTGCCCCTCCCCTCCTCAAAATAAAATAAAATAAAATAAAATAAAATAAATAAAAACAAAGACACTGAAGCTCAGAAAAGTTAAGTGCATTATACAAAGTCAAACTGCTAGTAAGTAGGGAAGCCAGTGTTCAAATTAGGCAGCTAGCCTCCAAAGGACTAGTGGGTAGATGGTAAAGTGATACCTCATCCACTGCAACGGTATATGAACACAGCACGGGTTGCCTCTCTAGGAAGTGCTTCCTTCAAAACAAGAGGCGTTCAGGCAATGACTACCAGAGTGAGAACTTCAGCTGCACTTGGGATTCAGGTCCCTGGTGATACTCAGCTCTGCCAATTCCACTGCATTGCACTACTTAGTATCGACACGCTTTTATTTTCTAGGTTTGGACGGATCCTATAGATAGATTTTTCATCTTTGTCAGAAAGTATGTCATTCAAAGAGCAGAGGATCAGTTTGGGATCCCAGGTGATATCCCGATTCCTATCTAAAGAAAAGGTCTTGGTTTGCACACCTGTTCTGAAACTGCCTCTCTGCCTTCGTCTTGGAAGCGGACGGCAATCTGAGCTTGTCAAAGTTTCTGTTCTAAAGCCAGTCTCTGCAGTGGGAAAGATGCTACACGGCACCTGCAGTGCACATTACTCTCAAGCAAGCTCCAGTCAGAATGGACGTCAAGGTTCAAGCACGGCCATGAGGCTAAAGATAATCCTGATAATAAGAGGCCAGGTAAGACTCCATTAAACCAGCCTTACATAAGTCACCGTGGTGCTTCCAGAGCATTAGTAACTGGCCAAACCAATGCCCACGTCCTCTCTGTTGGAAGTGCTGAATCTAACAAGTACCTATAAAAGAGAAGTGAAATAATATATTTGTTGAAAGATGGCTCATTTTTCCTCCCTGTTTTTTTCCTTCTCTTCATTTACTTAAATATTAGGACACCATTCAAGTCTCACCACCCATTATACAGCTTTCAAAACAAAGGAGTTTGATAACGTGCTGAGTTCATCATCCAGCCATGAATTAATTAAGGTAAGAATCATGACCAAGTTTCTAGAACCTCTAAAATAGTGAAAACAACCACCTTTTATTTTTCTGAGGGCCCACAACTAGAATTCTAGCCCTTAAGCAAGCTCTTCATATCTGTCTCCCTTTCTGCTTCCAGTTCTTTGCCAATGTCTCCAAAATGCCTTTCCTGGGCATCTGGAAGAAAAGGGATCTTCCTTTAGGAATCTGAAGCACGTGGGCTGTTGTTACTTCCATAAGTGAGGCTGGTGCAAGGAAGCCCTGGCAAGTGGAAGGCAGAGATAGAGCAGGGGAAGAGCGGTGAAGAATAAACACGCCAGGAGGTTTGGAAACACCTGACAGCAACTGGTGTGCCACCACGGGGAGCCAGGCTGCTCTCCTGAATAAAGATGTACTGCCCCTTCAAGCCATCTCACTTATAAAATTAATAAGTACTGGGGCGCCTGCATGGCTCAGTTGGTTAAACGTCCGAGTCTTGATTTCAGCTCAAGTCATGATCCCAGGATCGTGGGATCTAGCCCTGCATCTGCCTCTGTGATGAGCATGGAGCCTGCTTAACGTTCGCTCTTTCTCTCCCTCTGCCCCTCTCTTCCACTCACGTGCACACACACACTCTATCTCTAAAATAAAAAAAAAATTAAAATAAGTACTAGGGATGTAATGTATAACATGATGAGCATAGTTAACACCACTGTAGGATATACAGAAAAGTTACTAAGAGAGTAGATCCTAAGATTCTCATCACAAAGAGAAAATTTTTTAATTTTCCTCTTTTATACGAGAAGATGGATATTAGCTGAACTTATTGTAGTAGGCATTTCACAACATATGTATATCAAATCATTCCATGGTACACCTTAAACTTATACAGTGATGTAAGTCAGCTACTTTTTTCAATAAAACTGGAAAGAAAGAATGCCTTCCTTCCCAAAAGACTGGCTGCCAATTTTAACTACAAGAGTCAGCACTAAAAATGTGACCCTTTCCCTGTGTAAAGACTGACAAGAGATACCCTCCAAGAACCAGCTCTCTGTGGTAATGGAAAGGAAAGGAAATAGGAAGAAAGAACTGAGAGAAAGAAAAGAAGAAAGTAGGGAACAAGAGATCTTAGTACAAACCCTAATCATGATGCTCTCAAAACTGACCAAGTATGTCTTCCCCACCCTACCATTCCTGCTGTTTCCATCTAACAAGATGTTCAGGGACAGTCTGGAGAGACAGATGAAACAGAAGAAGGTGCTGGTTGAAGAAAAGCCACTGTTTCACCTCTCAAGAGCTGTTCTTTCTTTTGGTTCCATGGACACAGCTGGACTGTCAGTCCTGTGGCTACATGAAAAATCCTGCATCTACAAGGGAGATACAGGACAGAATGGAGGGAGGGGAAAAATATCTAAATTAGAGGGAGACCAGGATTTCAAACCACAGCTGTGCATTCCACAAGCTTCATAAATAATATTCTTGGATTTACTATGGAGTCAGTCCTGACAAAATTTATACTACAACTTGAAACCTAATTGAGGAAGGTCTTTCAAAAAAATGTCAACATGAGGGGCGCCTGGGTGGCTTGGTCGGTTGAGCATCTGACTTCGGCTCAGGTCATGATCTCACAGTCCGTGAGTTCGAGCCCCGCGTCGGGCTCTGTGCTGACAGCTCAGAGCCTGGAGCCTGTTTCAGATTCTGTGTCTCCCTCTCTCTCTGCCCCTCCCCTGTTCATGCTCTGTCTCTCTCTGTCTCAAAAATAAATAGACGTTAAAAAAAATTTTTTTTAAATGTCAACATGAGAAAAGGCAACATTGAAAAAACTGTTTTGTTAAGAGTAAGAATTAATGAAGCATATTTAGGGGAGAAAGAATTTAGTGATGTGGGAGAGAGACAAATACACAATATGCAATGGGGTGGTGCCTGAAGGAGCTAGGTTCTTGATCAGGCAAAAGGATCAAATCAAAACTTTGGTTTTTAGCAGAGCTTAGCAGCATAGAGACTGTGAATATCTGGTAGGAGTCACCCAGGACTGACAACTGTCCAAGGGTATGGTGGCAGGTCAGGGTTCTCTGACTGAGAACTCTAAGGCTACTCGTAGAGTATTGAAGAAAAAAACTGCCCTTGGGGTCCAGCCAGGGTTGGAAAGCAAGTGAAACCAGGAAATCACCCAAGAAGTTCCAGCTGAAAATGAGATCCGAAGCTTGGCATGTCATAGAACAGCTGAGAGGACAAGTTCCAGTAATAGCTGACATCTATATAATGTTCCTGGTTTATAAGGTAACTTGACATTGCCTACTTCACCTTATTTCTCAACAAATCCTGTGAGGTAGTCAGGTAGAGTGGGTATCACTATCGCTGTGTTCCCAATGAAGACATGGAGACTTGGAGAGGTGAGGTGATTTGCCAAAGTCTTATCGCTGCTAAGCTGGAGCGCAAGCCCTCCAAATGCTCATTTCACTATACCACGACCTCAGAGTACTGGAAATATCATTAAAGGAAAGATAGACTTAAGAGGACATAAGTCAAGGGCCAACATCAGCAGTGTGATGTGCATGAACTGGGCAGACAGTGGTAGAAGTGGGGCACTGGAGGTTCACCTAAAAGCGTGGAATGATGGCAGGTCAACAGTGGCACCGAAAGTAATTTAGGGGAGTGGGCATTACACTAGTCCTCCCAAGGTTTGAGAAATTAAGGCCACTGAGAGAGCAGGGGAAGCCAGACTCCTTCAGGACAAGGAATTATGAGGAACACACTATACAGGCAGAGAAGGCCGGAATATTTCCTCACCAGCAGCTAGGGCTCAACAGCTACAAGACAGCTTGGGGTAGAGTGAGTGTATGCATTAGTGAGTGAATAAATGAATGGAAGCCAAAGGAGCAGGGCAGAGGGTTCTGACCTCCAATACATGATCAGCAACAACACGGCTGAGCAAGATTTCAGGCCAAGAGGTGGTAGGGTTCCATCAGTGACAGGAAAGGAGGTAGAAGAGGTCATGGAACCTTCCCAAGATTCTAACTAGAATATTAGTGTGAGGATGTGAGAACTTCTGTGAGCTTCAACTGAGACAGCATACGTCAAAGTAGCTGATGGTGCCTGGCAAATGGTAGGTACTCAATAAACTTTGGCCAAAGCTGCAATTGAGTCACGTGGACCTTGGGGAGTTTTCTCCTCACTGTTGACTTGTCTCTCGGTGAAATGTTTACTGATACTATTCTAGGCAATGTGTTTGAGGTGATCTAATAAGGAATCAGACATTGACATTGCTCTTACCCCCAGGGCACATCTGATAGAGACTACAGTATAATCGGGTGGCGAATATTCACTTGGTCAGCAAATAATTATCAAGCATCCGCTATGTGCCAGGCACTGGTGATACATCAGCAACATCACAAAGTCTCTGCACACACAGACTTTATGTGGGCACGACAATCAGAAACAGGCAAATATCCTCAGATGGGGTTAAGTGCAATGGAGAAACACAAGCAGGTAAGGAGACAGTAAATTGGGTGCAGGTGACTCTGTGTTAGATGGGGTGATCCAAGGAGGTGGTAAATGAGCAGAGACCTGAATGGAATAAGAGAGCAGGATATGTGAAATTATTGAAGAACAGCCTTGCAGACAGAGGGAACAGCAAGGGAAAGAGCCTAGAGGCACAGAACACCAAGTGTTCAGTCTGGGATGAATATGATAAACAAGAAGTTGGTAGGGACACAGTGGAGCTACTGAGAAGTGACTCCTACCTTGGGGTGTTGGTGCATCTCTGGGGCGCATGACAAGGAATCCAAGGTGGCTTCTTAGAGGAGTAGGCACTTGGGCTGGACCTTAATAGAGAAACACCATTTGTACTCGTGGCAAAGGAACACTGCAAAGCAAAGTCCAAAGGGAGGAAAGCAAAAGGTGTATGTGTGGAGAACAAAAAAGTTTGGTTTGGATGGAGAGCACATTTGATAGAGGGAAATGGTTAAAAATCATACTGGAAAGGTAAGACAAGGCCAGAATTGAGAGAAGAGGGAGTGGGCAAGAAATGGCAGAAGGTAAGGAGACATGTAATTTTTGAACATGTACTATCCACTAGGCATGGGGATAGGTACTTTGTAATATTTCACTTATTTTTTATTTATTTCAATATATTTCTTAGTAAATACTTCCTGATACACATTGTCAGCCTCATGTTATAGGTGAGAAACAGGCGATGGAAGGTTACACCTGAGTGTGACTCGTGGATATTGAGGTAAGGAGGTCAAAGTTTGGGCAGGGGAAATCACGGAAGGTTTGTAAACACAGGAGGGACATGGGCAGCACCATGCCACCCTGGGATGAAACAGGCTGCGACTCCAGGACCAGGGGACAAGCAAATGACAGTTCAGATCTCAGACTATCAAATTCTGGGATTAGTGGTCTTATTTCTCTTGTGTTCCCAAGGCCACAGGGCACAACACTAGGTCTACATTAGGTTGTCAGATCTTGATTAATAATCTACCTGACCTGAAGTTCAAAAACAAGAAAAGCACAGCACCTGTTCAATGTACTCCTCCTTGTCTTGTGAGTGGGGTTATGTGTGAGACACCGGGGCTGTTCTTTCTGACAAGTCAAAAAGGAATGACTTACAGGTCCTTTGACACTGAAAAGTTGCATTTGTTTGTTTTAAATAAAACAGATTGTAACACACCAATACAATGGAACACTACTCATCAATAGAAAACAATGAATTACTGATACATGCAACATGGATGAGTCTCCAAATAATTATGCTGAGTGAAAGAACCCAAATTAGAGAGGCTACTGTATAATTTCATTTGTATAAATTCTTGAAAGTGCAAACAAATCTGCATAAGCAGAGAGTGGGTACCTGGGGCGGGAGGTGGGGGGACAGTGAGAAAGGGAGGGTTACAAATGGACACGAGGAACTATTGGGTGTTCCTCCGATATGCTCATTATCCTCATTATGGTGATGACTTCACAGATGTATATGTGTGTCAAAGCACATCACGCTGTACATTATAAATATTCATAATATAGTCTATGTCTATTACACTTCAGTAAAGCTGGGGAAAGATATAATGGTGTAGAGCTTAAACAGGGGCCCTGTAATCGTATGAATTTCTATAACTTTTGTGGCATAGACTTCTCATGTTCATAAATATTGGTGTTCTCTGCTTTCTGGCCACATACTTAGGCCACATTTTCCAGCCTCCCTGGCTATAAGGCGTGGCCAGGCCCTGAGTTCTGCCAATACGATGTTCTCCTTCCCCTCCCACCCACTACCTGACTGGAGGAGACTCTGAGGACACATCGTAGCTTGGGTCCCTGCACTCTGGAGCATGGAACCCTGTCCCCACCCTGCATTCACAGTGGTATGAATGAGAAATAAACTTGGAACCATATAGAAACACTGAAATCTTGGACTTGTTAGAGTGGTTAGTCTCCTAGACAAGGACATTATATAAATAATAATAATTAATAGTAAGCAATATAATATACAGTCTATTAAACCTATAAAGTATCATGTAAAGTGTATCATTAGTATAATGTGTTATATAGTACATATTAATAAATTAATCAGTGTATTAATATTCCTAATACCAACATTAATATTGGTAGCAGAACAGAGAGCAAACCATTGAAACTTAATAGGCCTTAGTTTCCTCCTCTGTGAAAAGGTAGAAGGTTTTTCTGCTTATCTCACAGGCTATAATAAATAATAAATAAAATTATGTATGTGAAAGCTTTTTGAAAATAAGCGTACCTTTCACCTACAATATAATTACCGTAACTGCTATTATGAATATCTCTATTTGATTTCCTGAGGCCTAGTTTATGGTTTTACTTCCAGTGAGGTCCAGGTGACTGTTCTTTGTTCCAAGCCAGAAAGACCTCACCCTTAGCTCTAGTAAGTGCCTCATACTTGATATGATATGAGAAGATAGAATCTGAAGACCATTCATGGGGACCATTCCTTTTGGTACAAGATGGGAGACACATGGGTAGATACATTCAAATGTAAATTCATAGATAATGGATACATTTAAAAAAAATAAAAATACTATCCACTATTCTTTTTTTTGTTGTTGTTAAAAAATTTTTTTCAAGTGTTTGTTTATTTTGAGAGAGACAGAGACAGCGCAAGTTGGTGGGGGGGGCGGGGAGAGAGAGGAAGAGAGAGAATCCCAAGCAGGCCCTATTGTCAGCACAGAGCCTGACATGGAGCTTGAACCCATGAAACTGCGAGATCATGACCTGCGCTGAAACCAAGAGGCAGATGCTTAATCGAATGAGCTGCCCAGGCACTCCTACTACCCACTATTCTTCATATTAGGGGCTTCATTTGTATTTTCTCATTTTATGAGTTTCCCCCCAAAATCTGAACCTGAATTTGATTTCTGGAAGGTCACAAGGGAAGTGACAAAAGACAGATGTATCGATAATTGAAACCATCACTACTGGAAAAAGGACCTGAAATGTCACTGAGTGCTAACAATTCACCAGCAGCAGCAGAGGGATCACAGCAGTATGGGGCCTGTACGCGCCCACTCAAGAACTCCAGTCAACTCCTGGGATTTGTTTCAGACTCTCCTGGGTAGTGCTACCATGCACATAACAACAAAAAGTTGTGCCAATATCATATTTGAAGTGGGTAAAGTAGGACAACTTCAACGAATGTCACCTCTTCATTTTGGAATTAGTGACCTTAATCTAAACGATGCCACAGTTAACAGATAAGCCCAGAATCTCAATGGCTTATTACAAGATTTACATCTCACATCTGTCAAGAATCCGCCACGGCTCTGTCGCACATCATTCCAAGGCCCAGGCCAGAAGAGCGGCCCCTGTCTAGACCATCAGACCCACCCCCAAGCATTGGTGGGCACTGCCCTAAGGATTCAGATGCTGGCTAACATAGGTCTCAGTATTTAAAAGTACAGACTAAGCTAAAACCTGTTAAATGAAGTGTATCCTATCCTCCTCGATGAGTATGTGTTCATAACAAACCAGAAGGCCAAGATGGAATGGCAGCTTGTTGGACCCCTTGAGGCTCCACACAGAAACATCACTGTGTAGGAGGAAGTGGCCCCGCCTAAGGCTTGCCCCCTTCCTTCTCCTCCAGCCCAGCCCACCCCAGCCTGCACTGGGGAAGCTCCCCCTGGCCCCACACTCAAGCTCCATTCTCAGCCCGTTGGCCTGGGGCTGCACACACCAGCAGTGTGGGCTGTGCCTGGGCGCACAAGTCCAGGACGAAGCCAGGGAGCAGGCCCGTGGCTGTGTAGGAAGAGGGTCCTGGAGTCCTGGGTACAAGGACTGTGCTCTGGAAGATGGGAAGTGAGGACCAGTGAAGCCAGAGGAACACCAAAACAGGGTCCAAGCCAGGGTCTGCCTGAGGGTGACATGTGGGGGCTCTGACAAAGGGAAAAGGAGCGGTGTTGGAAGCACACGGAACTCTGTGCCTGAAGTATCACGTCCACCTGCATTTCACCGGCCAAGCCTGATGTCAATGGGGCAGGAATAGAATATCATTCTGCAGGAGTGTATAGGTGGGGGGGGGGGGGGGGGGTGCTACATCAGAGAGAGGGATGGTGAATATTTTCACCAGGAATAGCATCTTCTTTCCTTAGACACCAGTACTGGGATGTTTAAGGAAGGAGGGGGAAAATATTCAGGAGTTTGAAAATAAATATTAACAACTCACAACTGGTTGATTTCTAAACGCAGTGAAATGGCAAAGTGCCTTGCAAATAGCAAACACTCAGTGAAAAGGGGGGAACTGGACTGAAATATGCCAAAATGGAAAATGCCCCCACAATCCCAGCATCCTCTGCAGGAAAAGGACAATTACTTGGCAAAGGGAAAACAGTAAGTCTCCCGGGATACATTCTGGCTCAAACTAATAACGTGTTGCTTGAGGCAACCAATTTGTACAAAACAAGCCAATCCTGAAGTCGGGGGTGGTGGGGCGGAGGGGGGGAGGGTGAGCAGGCGGGGCATGCAAGTAAACCTGGCAGCTGCTCCCGAAACCCCCGCTGTCCTCCCTCCCACCTCTTCTCAGGAAAGCTTTTCCTCCGGATCTCACTTCTGCAGAAAAAAGGCAGACACGAGTAGTTTCACAGGCATGTTGAGTGAGTCCACCTTTCAGCCAATGAGATCTGAGAGAATAAAAGAAACTGCCTTTCTGTAAAGGTGGTTTATAAAAACTAGCCAGACATAAAATAGAACATATTTGGGGCTTGATTTAGCTGTTTTTCTACAACTTTAAGAAATTTTCTTACCACAGACTGGATGCTAGCTCTTAAATAGGAGGAATTCTAAAAACTACATTATATTGCCATCATCATAATGGCAACTCCTTACCATATTCCAGGAACTTTATGGACCTGGTCTCATTTAACCCTCAGAGCAAGCTTGCAAGGTCAGTATTACCATTATTATTTCCATTCCGCAGCTGAGACACTAAAAGTCAGTGTGATTAAATAATTTGCTGACGGGGCACCTGGGTGGCTCAGTTGGTTGGGTGGCCGACTATAGCTCAGATCATAATCTCGCGGTCTGTGAGTTCAAGCCCTGCGTCGGGCTCTGTCCTGAGTGCTCAGAACCTGGAGCCTGCTTCCAATTCTATGTCTCCCTCTCTCTCTGCCCCTTCCCTGCTTGCTCTCAGTGTCTGTCTGTCTCTCTCTCTCAAAAATAATAAACAATAAAAAAAATCTAAAAAGAAAATAATTTGCTGAATATCACAGAGCAGGAGAGTAGCGGAGATGGTGTTTGGTCTATCAAACCCAGAGAACGACAGCTTTCCATTACACTGTAACTACCTCCTGCCAAGAATAAACAACTAGCATTACATAAGTGAAAACTTAAACACAAGTACATGACTGCAGTATCTGAAATACTAGCCACCCCCCTCTAAAGCAAAGAGGCCAGCACTCAATACTCTCCCCCAACAAATAAGCCTGCCCCAAACAGACACATCTATCATATAAAAACTTTCAAAATAGCTTCTGTAACATATTTAATTTTCTAAATTCATTTTTCATTTTTTATTTTTTCTGATTTTTAGAGTGATCTAGGAATATTATACATAATTCAGATTTGCAGAAATATAGTAAGGAAAGTCCCTGAGATAATCAATATTATCAGTTTGGGATATATCTTGCCAAACTTTTTTCTATATACTTAGATATATATATATATATATATATATATATATATATATATATATACACACACACACACACACACACACACACACACACACGCACACACACAGACGAATACAGCAAAAGTATATATAGGCCAATATAGCAAAATGATTATACATTCTATCCTCTAACCTTTTTCTTTTTTTTTTAATGTTTATTTATTTTGAGAGAGAGAAGTGGGGAGGGGCAGAGAGAAAGGGAGACAGAGAATCCCAAGCAGGCTCCAAGTTGTCAGCACAGAGTCCAATGTAGGGCTTGAACTCACAAACCATGAGATCACGACCTGAGCCAAAACCAAGAGTCGCGCCACCCAGGCACCCCTTTAACCTCTCTTTTTCAATTAACAATATAATTGGATCACTTTCCCTGACTGCATAGCATTTCATTTTACTTGATTACTTGGTTGGATATTTGGGTTTTGTTTGCTTTTACTAATATAAAGAGTGCTGCATGGCATACTCAGGTACATGTCTAGTTATTTTCTAGGGACAAAATAACAGTTACAGAGTGTGACATTTAAATTAATACTAAGGGTTAGAAAGGTCTTTCCACACTCCAGGCATGCAAAGTCACAATTCTCCACTCCCAACACAAGAATGCTTTCAATCATTTACACTTTACCAAGCTAACAGATATTCTTGTTTAATCTGTACAACTGAATAGGGATTAATCAGCTCTTTATATCACTTCTTTGCATTTCTTCTTTTATGAACAAACATATTTACTTTTGAACTAGCATGTAAGCCAACGAGTCTAGCAGGACCCACCAAGCCATTCTGTAGATAAGCAGGTGAAAAGGCTGAGCGAGGGATTTATTAAGCATAAGCAATTCCTTTCCCCTTAGTATAGCTGTGGGAAATAGGCTCTAAGTGGAGCATCAGATGCAGATTCCAGTTTCTATAGCAAGTCACACTGCTAATGATGGTTCCAGAAAGACTATAGATGACGAGTGTATAGTGTCAATCTGCATATCTTGGGCAGGGAAGGGAGAAGACTTTTAAGTTGTGTTTGCATCATGTTATGGGCTGAACTGTGTGTCCCCAAATTCAAACGTTGAAATGTTAACCCCCTAGTACCTCAGCATGTGGTTGTATTTGGAGATAGGGTCTTTAAAGAGATTGTTAAATTAAAATGAGGTCTCAAGGGTGGGCCCTAATCCAGTATGACCATCCTTGTAAGAAGAAGAGATCAGGACACAGACACACCTAGAGACAATACCATTTGAAGACATAGGGCAGAGACTTCAGAAGAAACCAACTCTACTAATGTCTTGATCTCAGACTTAGGGCCTTCAGAATTATGAGGAAATAAATTTCTGTGGTTTAAGCCATTCAGCCTATGGCCGCCCTAGTAAACAAATACAATTAGCACTCCACATAAGTTGTCCATTTCACAGTAAAAGAGCTGATGAACACCCTTGGTGCTTCCACTTTGAAGGGCTAACATCTTGTTGACATTTATAACCCTGTGTCTAGCACTTCTCTCTGTTTCTAGATGAACTGTAAGATGGTGACATGAATTTGTTCTTGAGGCTCATGGCAGATGTGACTCCTGCCAAAGACAGCTGCCCTTTTAGAGGAAATAGCATAATCCATTTCCTCACTTGATCCATAATCTATTTCCTCACTTAAGCTGAGAATTCATTCTCTCCCTTGAAAGAAGCATGAAAAGTTAACTCCCATTTCTGAAGAAAGCCTATGTTAATAAAACATTAATAAAGAGCCTTTCTAAGCTCTGAGGACTTTGCAAATGGAAGGAAGAGATGCCACTGTGGTAAAGTCAGGTAAGGTGAGAACAGATGTGTTAGGAAAAAAGCACTTTAGCACATCTTCAATAAGATGGCCTGCCACTCACTGCAAAAGAGCCCCCAAAGAGAATTACAAAGACCCAGACCTTGTCCCACCTAGACTTCAGCACCAGGAAAAAAAATGTGTGATCTAAAATACATTAGCTTGGGGGTCAAGAGACTTTCCATGGCCATGTCTCATCAAGGTGCCAAAATTATTAAGAAAAAAAACAAAAAAAACCCAACATGATTCTTTGGATCTGAGGGGCTTTTAACTTGTTCATGAGTGAACTGAACCCTCAAGAAAGAGGATCCATTGCTTATTTCAGGGGGGGAAAAAGAAGATAAAACGTTTAGAGAGGACTGAAATGAAGAATAGCCAGTTGTGCCTGGCCAAAAATCTCTTAGGGTTTTAAATGATTCAAAGGGTGGGTAAAGGACAAGGAATTATAAGGCCTGACTCTGCTGCTAATACTTAGTCCTTGGCTTTTCCCCCCCATAAAATGAAGAAATTCTACTAAGTGATCTCTTAAATTTCCTCTAACTTTAAAGGTCTATGATAGTTAAAGGATCCAAACCAATCATTATGATCCCAGACAAAATACGAAGCCGTCTATTTCCAGAAGCTTCTGGGCTAATGACAACACTTGAGAGGGCATGGCATACTAGCACTGTGGTTTGAGCTTTTTACGTCCACTGATATTTTGTTGAGTTTGAGTTAACATTTTACTACCTGAAAAAAGCACAGCTCATGATTCTTTTTGGAGCCTGACTTTGCTGGGTACTGAGTGCTTTGCACAAGAGCCTCAGTGAGCAAGCCCTAATCTCATTTACACCAGTGATATTATACCACTCACCCGGGGAGCTACTTAAAGTGGAATATAACATCTTAAATGGGTGAATCTGATGACATACATTTAAAATATTCCATAAAATAATTAAAAATTATGACCAGATAAACTCATTTCTATTTTTCCAAATTCTCTTTCTAGATGAGTATACTTGCGACCAAGGTACCTGGAAGCAAATTTTTCTTTTTTCTGAGGTGGGAGGCAAGGATATAACATTGATGCAATCTGGCAACAAGACTGAAAACATCCACTGGACACCTCATTAGTTCCATACACTGTACTGGAGACCAGACTGTTGGAACAATCCAAGTAGGAAAATATCGGTGTTGCTGCCCTCAAGGACCTGAGTATCGTCGGGAAATGAATGAACCACTCAAAGACCTCTCCTGCCAAAAATAGAAGAGCTGGAACAGGTACTATGACCTAGAGTAAAGCTGGGGAGAGAACTTTCTCAGGGTAGCTCACTCAGGAATGCCCCATCTTTAGGAACATACACGGCACAAAGTAAGGATTCTGCATGAGAAAACTTCTTTTGAATTTTGTCTTAAACAATCAATAAGACTTTGTCATATGGGGGGAAAAAAAGGAGTTACTCAGGGTAAAAAGCAGGAGTAAGTAGAGGAATAGAAATGGAACATTTTGGGGCACCTGGGTGGCTCAGTTGGTTAATTGTCTGATTAATCATGACTCGGGTCATGATCTCATGGTTCGTGGGTTCGAGCCCCATGTCAGGCTCTGTGCTGACAGCTCAAAGGGTGGAGCCTGCTTCAGATTCTGTGTCTCCCTCTTTCTCTGTCCTCTCTCTCAAAATAAATAAATAAATAAATAAATAAATAAATAAATAAATAAATAAAAATAAACATTAAAAAAAAGAAATGGAACATTTTGAAGCATAATGAGAGAAACAGTACGATTGGGGTTCCATCCATTCTAAATACTAAATGTCTTTTGAATCTGTTCAGTTTCCTCTAATCTAATCCAGTCCCCTAGACAAGACCACCATATACGCCACCCAGATTACTGCAGTATGTTAGCACTACCAGTAATATAACCAATAACTACCATGATTCCCAAGGAGCAATGAGATGAGTGATCCTTTGAGATATCTGTCACAATGATAATGTGATATGGAAACACCTGTGATTTCTGTTGACGATTAAGTGGGAGGTATTTCTAGTACCACTGGGGTTTGTTGCCTGCATCCATAATTGAGGGAAACGCTCATTGTACTAACTTCCCTATAGGTGAGAGACAATAAATACCTATCCTCCAAATTCATGGCCCCTCTGGATTCTAAGTGGTCACAAATACCCAGTATTGATCACCCCTCCAAATTCATGGCCCCTCTGGATTCTAAGTGGTCACAAATACCCAGTATTGATCACCTATTTAGAACTGAAAGAACAGAACATCTTAAACTCTGCCTTCTGGGACTGGGTACAGAGAAGTGGTCCTTCCAGTGAGCTTAGCCACAAGAGGGATACAGCTGCAGAGTGTTGACAAGCCTCGGTGTCAATCTCAATTTTGTCACTTAACTAATGTGTGGCTCTGGGCATTGGTGTCCTCATCTATAAAAGGAAAATCATAAGACTGAAAAGAACACCACAGAAGATAATCAATAAAAGGCATTTCAGCTGTCACTTCCTCTTTAGGATTGACGCATTAACAATTCTACAAACGACTTGTAGAATTTGATTGGAGACCACGTTTGTTTTTTTAATTTTTTTAAATGTCTATTTATTTTTGAAAGACAGAGAGACACAGAGTGCAAGCAGCGGAGGAACAGAGAGAGAGGGAGACACAGAATCTGAAGCAGGCTCCAAGCTCTGAGCTGTCAGTATAGAGCCCAACGCAGGGCTGGAAACTCACAGACCACAAGATCATGATCTGAGCCCAAGTTGGACCCCCAACTGACTGAGCCACCCAGGTGCCCCAGGAGGCCACAGTTTTTAAGTTAAGTGGTCCCACAATGTCTAGTTTAGATTCTCTGTTTGGAACACAGCATCTTAAACTCTGCCACTCTTTCTCAGATTTTGCTCCACACATTTGGTTAATAGCCACAATAACCTATTTCACTAGCACAGAAAAGCCTTCCCCAACTCGCCATCTTTGCACTGTGGTGACTAAATAGGGAAGAGACTGCACAAAGTATAAGACAGGTGAGATTCTGAGACACCCAACTTAGAGAGTACCCCCCACCATACCCACACACAACCATGTACATTAATTTTTAAAAAAAACATTTAAAAGGTTACAGCAATCCCCCAAAACAGAACAGGAAAAACAAAATGAATGGAGACCGCCAGAGAGCTGCCCAACATTTTTTGAAGACAGGGGAAAGAGGCGTCCTTCCACACGAGCTGCTCCTACATGTCCTCTTAATTCCTTCCCATCACGAAGCTACAGTTCAATTGGCGAACACACTTAGGCATAGGTAAATGGAAAGCAGGTCTGGGGAGAAGGGTCTCACAGACCCATATGAGAATAGTTGATTTCTTCCACAAAGTTCCGCCGTATAATTTCAATGTGCCAGGCAGCATGCTGAAAATGTAAAATGAAGAACGTGGCATGGTTCCTGCTTCCAAGAGGGCCTCAGTTGAGTGGGACCCCCAAACAAGTCATTGCTGTCCAATAAGATGAGCTCATAAGGCACATTTGCACTTACCTCCTGGGGAACGCATAGGAGGCAGCAACAGCTGTGCAAAAGGGTCTCTATAACCCCTTCCCACAACCCACTGCGTTCATAAACACTGGCCTCTCGTGGCACCAGGCAGGTGAGCCCACAAGACAGAGTTGGGTTGAATTCCAGCACTACCTTTTTGAGTTGTATTAGTTCAGCCAAACCATTTAATCTCTTTAGCAATTGTTTCTGCATCCATAAAATGAGGGATCAATATCTATTTTTAAGATTGTGAAAATTAGAGATTGTGTGTGTGTGTGTGTGTGTGTGTGTGTGTGTGTGTGTGTTTAGCACATTCCTGGCACATAATCCATATTCCATAAATAGAAACTATTTTTAAAATTATGTATGAAAATCCTTTTAATGGCAAAGAATCTGTTTGCAGATTATTATATATAACTTACCTATTTCTGTAGTCATAAAAACTGGCAAATACCAGTTTTACTCAATAAACATTTGTGTTTCTGAGAAAACTTTGGAACCTCTCTGGAGAAACTTTCAAAGAAACCAGTCATTAGAGGTGTTTTTGCCTGTTTGTTTGTTTGTTTGTTTGTTTGTTTGTTTGTTTGTTTTAAGCACTGACTGAAATCCAAAATGCACAACTTAATAGGGACAAGAGTATCAAGGATCCTGGGGCAACCTAAAAACAGAAATGTGGCCAAATTTAGATACATTAATGAAAGAGAAAAATGATGTAATTTGTTTCTTAAAAACTATTCTACTGTTCTTTGATTTTGAGGAAGAGACTATTGTTCAGGAAGAATATGAATATTGATGAAATTTGTAGCTAGGCAAAATAATTTAAAAAACAAATTAATTCATTTTTGTCTTCGAGGAAAATATATTCAACGCAAAAAAAAAATCATGAAATATGAATGTGTCTTGAGAACAGTAAGAATCCCCCTGTTACCCCACCATGCATGACGATAATTACTGTTTACCGGGAGTCTGGACCCCCAATTCCGGTCTACTGCTCTGCCAGCTGCAGCAGGATTAGTATAAAACCGACAACAGAGAAACATGTCACATCTTGTAAGGAGTCACACACCCCTGATGATTCTCTCCCACCACCCTTAACTAACAACAACCAGAGAAACATTCTGAGCATCTAAAAAGTTCTTGTCACAAAAATTGAGATCTGAAGTCCATAGCTTTCTACCCAGCATAAACACTTATTTCTGAGACAAAGAGTCAAGAATCCCTGGAGATATTCTACTGCTCTGGCAGAATTCCACTGCGATCAGTTAAATGCAATGAATCAAGAACATATGGTCTACATTTGTTTTAAAACCCATGAGGGTTTAACACAAAGTCTGGCAAAATGTAGTCCTGGGTCTGTTGAATCTAGAATTGAAAAAAAAAAAAAATGGCCAAGAGGTGTAGCAGAGCATGAGACACAGCAGGGCTAACTTTGTAGATCCAGGGAAATTCATCAAAATATTTTTTTCCGGTTTCTCTGGTTTCCCAACACTTTAGCAATGGCATGAACTTCCAAGTCAAATTTGCCAATTTATGTTATGTACGGGTTTTACTGACCAGGTAGTCAGTATGGGCTAATGGAAGGCTAAATGTATTTTTATATGTACATAAATATATGTGTATATGTATGTATACAAAAATATATATATAAAGTATACCTATATACACACATACATACATTTGCAGAACTTCTCAAAGTCTTTCATAACCTAATACTTGCTAGGACTCTCCAACAAAGAGGGCACAGCATGATCTAACATACTGGCCCCCGGCATCTTGGCTTTTCTTGAACTGCTGCATGGAACACACTTGAGGGAAATGCTGGACTCCTAAACCCAAATGGGACACGGATGTCTGGGATGCAGATGACCCTCCCCACCTGCAATCTCCGTTCATTCAAGGACCCACTCAACTGACAATCATTAAACACCTGCTGTGTGCTCTATCCAGTCTTGACATTCCTCAGTTGGCATATATGCCTGAGCATTCTAATCCTACACTTCAACTCTGCACTTACCTGATAGGTAAAAGAAAATCAGAATGGAAGCCCACCACCTAAACAACAGCTTGTGCTACTGCAAACATTTCTGTGTTTTCTCTTTCCTGGTTGCAATGGACTTCCAAGGCAGAAGGCTTATTTTTATTCCCTCGACACTCTTCCTGTTTATCATCCCATGTAAAATTAGTGGCATTACAGAGCTCTGCTGACTGGCGAAGATGACAGGGCGTGCCTGTTATCTAGGGAAAGGGGGCCCCCTCGGGAAGTAGGGGGTGAGAGAGGAAACAAGTGTTAATAAAGCTCTTGCCTGTTCTCAGCTCTCCCGTCATTTGCTCTGGAGAGCTGCATCCCCGAACAAATATCAGCATACCCTGTGATGTAACCAAGGTGAGGGGATTTGTTTGCCTTCCTCCTCCTAATTACCCCCTTGGTGAGAAAATGAGAAGAAAGTGTAGGCTGATCACAGAGTCTCTGCCTCCACAATTGTGCTGGGAATCAGGATTGCCCTGCAGGGCTGCTGGATCCCTGCGGAAGTCCTGCCACAGAAGACAGGGAGGAGTCTGCGGCTTGCTGCAGCCCAGCATGGAGCAGTGGGGCCAAGGGACACAGGCTGGACCCGGGCCCCCATAACCCCCTGCACACAGAAGATGAATCACAGAGTTTCACACTCACACAGCATGCTGCCAGGGAAAGCCCGGGCCAGCTAGGCTGAGGGGTCTCCTGATGGAGGCTGCAATTCTTCACCCTCTACCTCCCTCTGCAGTGCTAAAAGGCATGGGGCAGGGGAGGCAGATAAATACCTCAAGTCTCCCCAAGGCAGTTCCTCCCAAGGACCCTCAAGGCCTCGGTACAGAAACTAACCACACTGAACTTCCCACAGCACCTGTCTGCATGCACTCATGGCTCACTTCGGAGGACTGCAAAACCCTCCTCAGGTCTCATCCCACCATGTACACAGTTTACCGTCCTCTTTAGGGCAGTAAAGGAGTAGGCAGAAATTATCCTTATTTCCCATATCAGAGGGAAATGAGGCACAGAGCTATGGAATCAGGATTTTATTTTGTGAATTCCTACTGCACTTTGCACCGTACGAAGCACCTTCACACACACCCTGTTGCCCAGCCTGGACACGGACCCTCTGCCCCACTTCCCAGATGAGGAACGACAGCTCCGGGGAGAGGGCTGTGCCCAGAAATATGGACAGATGAGGATCTGCTCCATGGCCTCACGATGATTTCGTTTATCCTGACCGAACAATCCAGCCTCCAAGTAGAGCCTTCCAAGAGTTGGCCACTGACACAGCCCTGGTGCCAGGCGGTGGGCAGGTAGTCAGTACAGAATAATAATCGGCACAGATCTCTTGGAAGCTCTCAATAGCTCAAATGAAAGCATTTATAACTTCTCTACGACTGAAGTAGAAAGATAAATGTCACAGGGTTAGAAATATTTGGTCACTCTCCTAAACCTTGTATTTACTTATCCAGGAAGAGTTAAAGGCTTTTCAAAGCCAGAACTCCAACATGACTACACAAGTCAGGATGTTCAGAAAGAGGCTCATGGAGGTCTTATATCTGGGGCTGTATCCAGAGGCGGTCCACACAGCCTAGGCCGCTCACCACCCTGCCTTTCATTTTTCCAGGGCCCAAAGGGACACTGCTTGCCACTTTTGGGCCTAGAAGAATAGGCGGGTGAAGAGGGAAGGGAGGTGGCTCTACCCTACACAGATGGAGGCATTCCTCTGGGCCAACCTGGACCCTTGGCTGATTACTAAAGAATGAGGAGATTTCTTTTCAAAGTGGAGTGTCTGGAAACGTGTTTACATAACACCATACTGTGGGCAAATAGCAGTTATCTATCAGCACTCATATCTGTTAAGGGAACATGAACTGTTTCCTCAGACTCCACCTACTATACACCTTATTTAAAAACCTTTTGATTCTATTTACGTTAAACATAAACCCACGGTAAAATATGTTATATATTCATACGCATCCTCTACCCTATCTGTATAGAAGGTCTGGAGGGTAACTCAGCAAAATGATAAACATGATGACTCTGGGGCACCACTAGGTTTGAGAACCATGGGGAAAGGCTTTGGAACTTTGGTTGAAATCCAGGCACATCCATTTCTTAGTAGTACTGTCTCAGACAAGCATCTTAACCTCCCAGACTCAGGGTCAACTAGGAAATGGGGAGAAAGATTCCTCCCTCGCAGGACTGTTGTAAAGGCCAGAGATGATACACATCATGTACTGGCACACAGCACATGCTGTGTGCTGGCTATGATTATGATTACTTCTGTAAAAAAGGATGGTTGCCAAAAGGCCATACCTCTAGCCTCCTGTAACTACAGAAACTATCTCGTGCTGAAGGAGAGGTGTAGGAGCATCGCTCATCATTCTACAGCCCTAGTTTTGCCTTCGCTTCTCCAGAGTGACCCTGGACTCCAGGCCACTGAATTCCTGGTGGAGATGAAAGTGTGTTGGCTATTCTCCACATGCTTCACCCGCACCATCACCCCAAATCCATTCTCCCACCCTTCTCCACAGCTCTATGCCCTGGGGGCTGATCTCTGTGGGTTGCCTCACCAGGGCCCTGTGCCCTTTGGCTTCCAGCTGGGATCTGCCAGTGGGAAGCACGAGCACAAGATCTGGGCATTTATTCCCCCCTACTCCCCACTTCACCAAATCTCTGGCAGTGGCTCTGTCCTTCATACACCCATAGCACCTGTTGGCCAGCCCCTCTTCCCATGATTCTAGCTCTTGCTGCCTCTGTAAGAGTCGTTTCATTAAACCCTCTTCAAATAAAACCTTTTTGAGGATACCATCTGCCACCTGCCAGGACCCTGATCAAAACAATGAGAGAAGAGGTTTTCTCAGTGGGAACTATAATACTGTTAGCATGGCTTCAGAAAAGGGAGATACTGAAAACAATTATACGCTTTGGAGACAGATTAATAATGTCCAGTTCTGACTAGAACTCTGATTTTCATCACTAGAACCTGTAGGAATTAAAGCAATTTTCATCTAAGCAGAGAGGCCACTGAAAAAAACCAACCTGAGCCTAGAGGTCCTGACTTTCCCACTGTGACGGGCCCTCTTCCACCTCTGTGAAACAGTAAGAACCTGGGGCGAGAGAGGGGAAAACAACCAGATCCTTGCTGATCACTTATTCTGTGGCCAGCATCATATAAGTTGCTGTATATAAACTGTCTCACTTGGAGCTATTAACAACTTGGTAAGGTAAGTACTACTATTATCTCCATTTTCCAGGAGAGGAAACTGAATCAAAAAGACATTAAGGATCTTGCCCAAAGTCACACAGCTGGTACATGGAAGAATGAGGATCTGAGCAGTCTAACCCCAGAGTCTGAGTACTCCTGACCAATGTGTTTGTTCTATGTGTCCTCTATGGGAAGGCTGGTGGTTGAGGGCGAGGAGGTGAAGGAAGGGGTGAGTACAGCCTCTTTTCCTAATTGCCTTGGCTTCTGATGGTGCCTTCCCAACGTGAAACTTTCCCCACAGTGGAGATGGGCTTGTCACAGTTCAGCCACTGACCGTGATCCTCAGCCATAGAGATTAAACAGAACGGAGAGGGTGTAAAAACAAAATGCTATAAAGAACTGGGGCTCGTGAAGACAGACTATGATAAACTAGGATTCTTTGCAATACTATCAAATACCAAACCAAATCCTGTCTGAACCCTTTAGTCTGCAAGAAGTCTCTCTCTCTCCATGTGTAGAATCCTCCAATAACACATAGCATAAGGACGAATGTTACCCAAATTTGAAAAATGATCCAGAGACAAATTCCTAAACAATGTTTTTGAGAAAAACAAAATTATTGGATACACCTGGCAAATTTATCCACAGAGAAATTATTAGTAACTTTATTACTTTCAAAGGAAAATAATCCCTTGGGCCAAATAAACAAAACACCAAGAATGCACTACATCTTTCCAATGCCATTCTAAACCTAACCCAGATACAGTGCTTATTAATAGGCCCTTATTTCACCTGCTAAGCCAGGCAGCATCCTTCCTACACCTCTTAGAAATTTAATAAATGAGAGCACGGGATGTTACAGACTGATGTATATAGCTCAATTCAAGCACAAAAGAAAAAATATAACTGCAAAATGATTTGTGGTCTGGACACAGTGGCTGAGTCCTGACTCATTCCACTTGACATAACATTTGCTTTTTCTCTGCTCAAAGCTACCTCCCTCTTGCTGAAAACGAAAGATGCATGGGTGGCTGGGTGAAAGATTCAGCCTTGTGCATACTATGTATAGTTCAGTCATCCAAGGAGAAAATAAATTGACAAGGAACAGTACTTGTACCGAATAGTAGAAAATAACACATTAAGATATATTGTCAAATGGTTTCCCAATATTAACACCCTGCCAACTAATCAGCCAATCTGTGTACGTGTTTTTTCCCAATGCAATTTTGAACCACTCTATTCTAGCTTTTTGACTGTAGGACTACTACATCTGAACTCATTCTGCAAACAAAGCTGCAGAGATTTTAGGAGTGGCAACAGGTCACCAAAAGTGATCTTCAAAGCCCTGTGGGCTCCATCTTACCAGTCGAGTCAGCCTGAGAAGCCCTGCTACTCATCTGTTCCTCCGCATTGATAAGCTGCAGGTCGGTGTATGAGGGATCAAAACTAGGACTACTGGTGTCTTCAGAATGTGTGGTCCAGCTGCTCTCGGAGGTCAGAGGGCATCTCCTCAAGGAGTCGAAGGAAGGGCACGTCCAGCAGGGCATCGTCAATGGTATGGCTGGGGACAGACCAAAAACCAAAAGCAGACAATATAAATTGGTTGTGCTCGTTGATCTTTAGTGCTTGTCTTACCTTGATGGTGCTCAGGTCCTACGAAATCTCAACAGCCATACAAGGGAAGGAAATGATGGAAATATCACTTATGACAGGGCAAAATAACTGACTGAGCCCCCACATTGTAAGTCCGTATCAAAACCAGTACCACAAATAAGGGCTCTCATGACTCTCAAATCAAAGAAAATCTCACTAAAGAAAAGTAGTGATTTTCGGCTCTACTTTTATTTCTAAACTTAGGTTTGTTTCATTCAAACGAAAACTTCATGAATCCATTTTTAGTGGTATGCCAACTTCCCAAAATATACTGCAAAATTACAGCTAGGTTAGGTTAATGGATAAGAGAAGATAGGTGAATATATATGTACTCGCATAGGAAGGTGATATGCCTCTGGAGTCTCACTGTAACTGGAGATTCTGCAGACAGTTACATATACAAATTGAGATTTCCTGGGGCTGCTGATCTGCAATACAATGAACAAACTTCAAGGGAGGAATGCACAGGGCTTGACTTTATCTCCTGAACCCTGAGCAGCAAACTCAGGGACTTTCAAAACCACTTTGGAAAGTTTCTTTTTTTAAAATGAAGTTTTCTAACATTTATTTGTCTTCAGTTAATTGCCTACCACATGGTTTCTCCATGGAATTGTATGAGAATCTTACTGCAAATTAATTGATAAGTACTAAAAACAAGTGCTGAAAGCAGTGTGGACAGGGAAGGAAAAACCAAAGAAAAAGAACTAGCATTTCTTGAGTACTCATGAAATGTCAGACACTTATACAAATGTTACTTCACTTCACTATCAATCCTGAGAGACAGGCACTGGTCTCATCTGACACAAGGGGAAATCACCTCAAAAGAGGTTAAAGAGCTCGTTCAAGAAGGGTCAGTTCTCCTACGGGTGTCTGGGTGGCTCAGTTGGTTGAGTGTCTAACTCTTGCTCTCTGCTCAGGCCATGACCTCATGGTTTGTGGGTTCAGACCATGCGTGGAGTTCTGCACTGGCAGCTCGAAGCCTGTTGGGATTCTCTCTCCCTCTTTCTCTCTCTCTCCCTCTGCCCTTGTCCTGCGCACATGCATGTGCTCTTTCTCTCAAAATTAATAAACTACAATAAAAATTTTAAAAACAGTCAGTTCTCCTAGCTAGAGAATCAAAATTACTGAGAGTTGGGTTCAGAGAAATTTGGGTAAAGAGAAAATTGAGATTTAGGAGGGAAAAAATAATAAATAGCAATATATGTGACAGAACAAATATGAAACCACGGAGAATTTTCATTCCATATTCTCTTAGACATTTATAAGACATGAAGGTCTTTTCTCTGTCTGGAGTGCTCATGGCTCACACCCCCTATTCTTTAAAAATACTACCCTCCCAGTAAGGTATTCCTGAGCTATTCTCTCCAAAAATGCAAAGTCCCTTCTCTCCTTCATTTCTCCTTAGTATTATCACCATCTATTGTACTACATAATGCAGGGTCTTCCCCATTAGAATCGAAGCTTCTTGGGGATGGGGTTGGGGCGGCAGGGATTTTGGTCCATTTTACTCACTTCTGCATCCCCATTCCTAGAATACTGTCTGGTGTGAATAGGTACTCAATATTTGTTGGTTTTATCAACAGAAGCACCAGAAACACTCATAACAGTCTATGAGAAGCACTCATAACAGTCTATGCTAAGTACAGACTGTTAAAACTAAACTTGTACCTATAAAACTCCTACACAAACATAGAAAAAAATCAAACTGATAAAGAAGAACAAAATAAACAATCAAACAGCCCAAAGCAAAACTGAACTTGTAAAGGCTTATTATAGGACTGCCATTTCCTACAATATAATGGATTAGACACCTTACTGTGGAAAAAAATTAAATAAAACGTAATAACATTATTTAAAATATATTGGAGGGTGAACAAGAAAGAATTATCAGAGGCCAAGTTAGTTCAAGCTGGAATCCAGAATGGTAAACAGAGCACTCATCCTGATTTTCAGACCCCGAGGCTTTTGAACAAACCAAGGAGACTTCTGAGTTTGAGTTTTTTAAAGGTCTTGTGAAGAAGGCAAAGAAGGAAAACAACCTAGGGCTAACCCAAGATGGGAAATCTGACAGAAGATGTGATGCCTGAAGCTTGAATTCCTAAAGGGCTCAATTAAAGGGTAAATTAGCAATAAGCCCCACCCCCAAGCTAAGGACAGCAAGGAAAATTGTCTGCCTTAAGCCTGGGTGCAGGGTAGAGAAAAGAAATCTCCTAAGAATTTATAACTATAAGCTGTCCCACATAGGGGCTTACGGCTGAAACTACTTGTGTGGTCTGAAAACCTTCCAGTCTGAGAACAGAGCTGAAGTATTTCCAGGTTGGTAGTGGCCTCGGGCACCTGGGAAAAGCAAATACTAATCCTTTCTGGAGGAAGATACCTCAAAGCCAGCCTTCCCAGACAGAATGTTCCTTAGTTACACATGGTAATAAAATAAAAAATAAAAATAAATAAACCATGAAATACATAAGAAATCAAGTTACCATAAACACAAACCAGAGCCAGCAAGGGGGCCAGGGATGGGGGGAAGCCAGAATCAGACCTGCAAAGAATTCAGACACTAGAATTATTTAGCAGGAAATATAAGTATGTTTAATATGTTTAAGGAAACAAGAAAATATGAAAGAAAATGAAAATATTAGAAAAGAAGACACAGAATTGAAAAAGAACTAAATGAACTTCTGGAGAAGAAAACTACTACCGTAAATACAAAATTATCTAGATAGCATAGAGAGACAGAGATGAAAACATGAGAGATTAAAACACATGGGAGGGGCGCTGGCTTAGTTGGTAGAATGTGCAACTCTTGATCTTCAGGTTGTCAGTTTGAGCCCCATGTTGGACAGAGTGGTAAAAGCTCATAGGTAACTATCTAACCTGAATTCCTAAGGAGAAGAGGGAGAGAATGAGAGACAATATTAAAAAAAAAAAACAAAAAAAAACAAAACAAACAAAAAAAAACACTGGCTGAGAATTTCCAGAATTTATGAAAGATTTTTTCGTCAGATTAGAAATCTCATAGTATCTCAAGCAAGGTAACCAAAAATAACTGTGCAAATAGACATCGAAACTATACAAGACCAACAACAAAGAGAAGATCTTAAATAAGACTACTTTCAAAGGAATGATTAGACTGACTACCATCTTCTCAACAAGAGAAGCCAATGCTTCAATAAGCTGACAGAAAATGACCAAATAGGACTGTTTATTCAGTGAGGAGATGTTCAGACAGCAAGGGAAAAATAAAGACAATTTAGACAAACAAAAACTACAAACTACAATTAATGTAAAAGAAGGAAAGACAAGAAAAATAAACATATGATTATAGAAATAAACTATATCAGTACTTGATAATAAACATAAATGGACTAAAATTTCCAGTTAAAAGAAAAAGACTATCAAACTGAAAAATCAAATGAAATCCAACATGCTGTTCACAAAAGACACATCTAAAATACAAAGATTCGGAGCACCTGGGTGGCTCAGCCGGTTACATGTCCGACTCTTGATTTCAGCTTAGTCATGATCTCGCAGTTCATGAGTTCAGGCCCCACATAAGACTCTGCTGACAGTGTGGAGCATACTTAGGATTCTCTGTCTCCTCTCTTTCAGCCCCTCCCCCACTCATGCTCACTCTCTCTCAACAATAAATAAACTTTAAAAAAATACGAAGATTCAACAATAATAAAAGTAAAGGGATAAAAAATCCATATAAGACAAAATATTAATGAAAAAAAACCCTGATGTATTGTTGCCTATAAATAGACTTTAAAGTAAAAGCATTATTAGAAAGGGTTACAACAAAATTACTATATGTTTTAATTCATCAGAAATATATGATAATAATAATTCTAAGTTGGTATATATTTAATAACTTAGCCTCAAAATTATTAATACAAAAACTGACATAAGTGCAGAAAGCAAGAAATGCCCATCATCATAATGGGAGATTTTTAATTACACCTCTCTCAGTAAGTGATAGATCAAAGAGGGAGAAGAATTACCAAGGAAACAGAAGATATAAACAACAAAATGAACAAGCTGATCTAATGGTCATACATAGACCAACAGGTGAAGAATGCATATTCTTCATAATCCACACCTAAAACTCTTATGGCAAGTGACCAGATGCTAGGACATGAAGCAGGTTTTAACAAATACCAAAAAACTGGTATCAAATAGACCATGAACACTGATCACAATACAATGATGTCTCTAGTTATCCAAACCAGTTATCTAGATATAACTAGCATCTACTTACCGAAACTAGATAGAAGACAATTTGAAAAATTTAGAAACTAAGAAACATACTTTTAAATGAATTGTTGGTCAAAGAAGAAATATTAATGAATATTAGAAAATATCCAGAACCAAACAAAAATGAAAATAGTATATGTAAAAACTTTAAGAATACAGGTAAGCAGGGGTGCCTAGGTGGCTCATTTGGTTAAGTGTCTGACTTTGGCTCAGGTTATGATCTCACCATTTGTGAGTTTGAGCTCCGCGTCTGGCTCTGTGCTGACAGCTCAGAGCCTGAAGCCTGCTTCTGATTCTGTGTCTCCCTCTCTCTCAGCCCCTCCCCCACTCACATTCTGTCTCTCTCTCTCTTTCAAAACTAAATAAACATTAAAAAATTTAAAAAAGAAAGAATGCAAGTAAGCAGTATTATCAGGGACAGGTGCATTGCTTATATTAGAAAAGAAGAACTGAAATTTAATACCATAAGCTTCTAACTTATCAAGTTACAGAAAGGGCTGCAAAATAAATCAGAGAATACTAGAAAGGAAATAATAATCATAGAAGCAGAAGTTATAGAAATTAAAAAGCACATAGGTAAAAATTCTTTAAGAAGATTATGTAATAGAATTGGAAAATTGTTAGGAAAATCAAGAAAAAAGAAAGCACAAATAACCTTAAGAATGAAAAAGGGTACATAATTATACATGCTGTATATATCTAGAAGGCAATGAGAGGGAAATAATGAATGTCTTTATGCCAACGTATTTGAAAAAAGAACTACAGAAGTTTTAAAAAAGTATAGCTTCAAAACTGATCCAAGAAGAAAGTTAAAAACCTGACTTGTCCAATAATCATCAAATAAAGGGAATTCTTAAAATCTTCCCACAAGGAAAATGTAAGACCAGGTAGTTTTACTGAACAGTTCTATCAAACTTTAAAGGAAAAAAATTTTTTCAGAAAAAAAAAGAGACCACCCATCAAGTCATTTTATGAGGTCAGAATTTCCTGACATCAAAACCTGACAAAGTACATTGCATTTATACTTCTATTCTCCAAAATGAGAATTATAGGTCGACCTCAATCATGGACATAGATATAAGAATCTCAAATAAATTATCATCAAAGAGAATCTAGAGATCGATGAAAAGGAGAATTACATCATGACTAAATTGGATTTATCCAGTTAATACGAGTTTAGTTTATTTAACATGGTATTTCTCAACTTTTTTTCATTACTGCCCCACTAGCAGGTTTCTTCCCCAATCATCCTCTCCCTTGAATCCCCTCCTCTCCAGTAGAATAACATGACCAGGAACTTGATATTAATACAATCTACTGATCTTACTCAGATGTGCCCAGTTTTACATGTACTTATGTGTGTATTTAGTTCTATGTAATGTTATCAGTGTATAATAGGTTGTGTATACACAGCCACACTCAGGATGCAGAACAGTGCCATCACCACAAGGAATGTTGCCTTTTATATTCATTTCTATTTCTTCCTGTCATGCCCTGTTCCTAACCCCAGGCAACCACTAATTTGTTTTTCATTTCTATAATTTTGTCATTTCAAGAATGCTATATAAATGGAATCATGCAGTATGTAACCTTTTATGATGGGCTTTTATCATTCATCATAATGCCTCTGAGATTCATTCAAGGTGTTGAATGTATTGATACTTCATTCCTTTTGATTGCTGAGTAGTGTTTCATGGAATGGACTAAGCACAGTTAGTTTACACCTGTCAAAGAACATCTGGGCTGTTTCTGGTTCTTAGTTATTATGAATAACAGTGCTTTGAATATTCATGGAGAGGTTTTTGTATGAACCTAAGTTTCCATTTCTCTAGGATAAATGTCCCAGAGTACAACTGCTGGGTCATACAGTAGATCACTCATGCACTGCTGGTGAGAATGTAAACTGTAACTATGACTTTGGAAAACAGTTTGACAGTTCCTTATTAAACTAAACATGCAATTAATTTCTCTGAATACTCAGTAGCATTTAATATTACCACTATTTTTATTTTAAGTCATCTGATACGTGTATAGCAATAACTCATTTTATTTGCATTTCACTATTGGTAATGATACTGAATGCCTTTTCAGATACTTATCTGCCAGCTATATATCCTCTTCAGTGAAAAATATGTTTAATGTCTGTTGCTCATTTTCTAATTAGATTGCTTGGTTTTTTCACTACTGAGTTTTAAGTTTTCTTTATATATTCTAGATACCAGTCCTTTGTTGGATATGTAGTTTGCAAATATCTTGTCACAGTCTATAGCTTCTCTCTTTATCCTCTTAACAGGGAATTTCATAAAGCAAAAGTTTTAATTTTGATGAAGTCCAATGTATCAATTCCCTCTTAAATTTTAACACGGAAGATATGTTGTATGTCTATCATGTACTGTATATATAGCTATGCTGTACATATAAAAAGAGTAAGATTTCTTCCCCCCCCCCCAAAGAACTATTTTTAGCCCCATTGGAGGTAATACCACTCTACTGATAATGTGTGGGTTAACATTACTGGATCAGTTAATATAATTCATCATAATAATACATTAAAGGAATAAAAAACATATTATCATCATAATGCATACAGAGAAAGCACTGAATAAATTTTAGTATCTTTTCATGGTAGTAATTTTTGGCAAACTAGAAACAGAAGAAGCTCCCTAAACCTAATAGAGCTAACACCAAACCCCTACGGCAAACACCATGCAAGGGAGAACTTTCCCTCGGAGATCCTCATCAAGATGACGGGCACCCATTACTCCCACTTCTGCTCAACATCCTATTTGTGGTCAGAACCTGCACAGTAAGGCAGGAAGTAAAAGAGAGTGAAAACAACAAAACTCATTCTTTGCAGATGATATTTTTGTGTACATAAAATGCAAAAAAACCCTAATAAATTATCAAATTAATAAATTTAGCACAGTATTTGTTTTTAAATATATATACAAGTGATTGCATTTCTGAAAAGTAACAAAGAATATATAGAAAATTAATCTTAAAACAAGATAACATTTATAATAGCAACAGGGGCACCTGAGTGGCTCAGTTGGTTAAGAGTCCAACTTCGGCTCAGGTCATGATCTCACAGTTCATGGGTTTGAGACCCGCATCAGGCTGTGTGCTAACAGCTCGGAGCCTGGAGCCTGCTTTGGATTCTGTGTCTCCCTCTCTCTCTACCCCTCCCCTGCTTGTGTTCTGTCTTTCAAAAATAAAATAAACGTTAAAAAAAAATGTATAATAGCAACAAAAAATATCTATATAGTAATAAATTTAACAAAATATGCACAAGGTCTCAGAGAAGATACTTTTAAGGTTTATTAACAGATTGTACAGAAGATCTAAATAACTGGAAAGAGATATTATACTAGGGTTTAAAAAGTTAGTGTGTAAAGATGTTAATTCTCAATCAAAACCTTATGTATTTTTTCCTTGTATTAATAAGCAGAATCACACTATTTAGATGTGAACAAAGTAGAATGTTAATAATATACATTTAAAATGAATAAAATGATAATAGAAATAATGGTAAAATACTATATAGAAAAAATTGAAATTAGACTCCTACTTCACACCAAATGGAAAAATCAATTCTAGGTGGATTTAATATCAAAGTATAAAAGGCTCCACAAGAAATATTTTAGAAGAAATATACCCAAATATGCTCACAACTTCAGGGTAAGGAAAGATTTCCTCTACCAAGACACAGAAAACACCAACCATAAAAGAAAAACAAATTTCATATCATTAAAATTAAGAACTTTTTACAAAAGTCACCATAAAGAGATGAAAAGACCATCCAATTTATTCTACATCCATGTGTAAGAGAGATCTGCCATGCATCATATCTGCAAGGAAGTCCTAGACATCAGCAAGAAAAGGGGAGAGACCTCAACAAGAATATACCTGGACTTTTATGAAAGAAAAAAAAAAATTCAGATGGCAAGAAATAAAGTTCAGTCTCATTAATAATCTAGAAAATGCAAATTAAAACCACATGAGAGTCCATTACTCTTCCCCCTTCCCTATCTCCCTGACTAAAATAGAGAAATATGACAATCCCAAGTGCAGACAAGGAAGTGCAGACACAGTATCTTATATATGGCTGATAAAAGTAAACTGGAACCACCTTAGAAAACGCCTTGGTGCTAAGTGAGAAAGTTGAGGATAAACTCAGCCCACAGCACAGCAATTCTCCTCTGGCTTTTTAATTCAAGAGAAACGCTTACACATGTTCACAGGTTGTATGTTTAGAATGCTCACAGAGGGGCGCCTGGGTGGCTTAGTTGGTTGAGCTTTCAACTTTGGCTCAGGTCATGACCTCAAGGTTCGTGAGTTCAGCTCAGAGCTTGGAATTGGCTTTGGATTCTGTGTCTCCCTCTCTCACTGCCCTTCCCCTGCTCGCTCGCTCTCTCTCTCTCTCTCCCTGAAAAAATAAACATTAGAAAAAAAAAAAAAAAGAATGCTCACAGAAAAACAAAAACAAAAAGAATGCTCATAGAAGGACATTCTTAAGTGCAAAAAACTAGAAACAAGGCAAATAACAAACTGTAATACAATGGATAAATGAATTGTGGTATATCAGCATAATGGAATACACAGCAATAAAAACCAAAGGAACTATTGCTGCAGGTAATGATATGGGAAAATGTCACAAATAATGTGTTGAAGGAGCAAGCTATGAAATAATACATACAGTATTATTCCATTTACATAAGGTTCAAAAAGAAGTGAAATTAAATTATATCATTCTTGATGCATGTGTAGGCAGGAGAACTGTTAAGAAAAATAATGTAGTTAATATCATAAACCCCAGGAAGGTGGTGATATAGGAGGGAGGGATGGGATGTCTGGAAGAAAGAAGATATGATCAGTAGGAAAACCTGAGGGCTTGTGGGTGATGACAATATTCTATTTATTAAACTGGGTGATGGGGTTGTACTGCTGTTCTTTATAATTTAATATACATTTAAAATATGTTCCTTTATATTTATTCAATAATAAAGCTTATTAAAACCACATATCAGAAGACTCTAATGTTGTGAAAGAAAGCTATTTTAATTATTTGTATTTTCACACTGGCGTTTTACATTTGTTGGATAAAACTTGCAGTATTTCCCCTGAAACAGAAGCTAGGAATAACACAGCTGGGAGAGGCAAAGTCCCTACACCTCACACACTGTTCTCATTTGCTCTAATACTATTCATCTATCAATTTAGAAATCTTGGATGAATCACTTTACTTGGGCTCTGAAGCGAGTGTCCTCAGGCCACAAGATTAGTTGAAATGTTGAAGTGTGGAGCCTGGGGCTGATTCTTCTCCCAGGCGCCAGGCCTTTGATACCTGGGCCAGACAGTGCTGTCAGCAGGGCTCTTCACAGCCACAGCCATCCAGCAAGGAATAAGGTGAAAAAAGGATAGAAATCTGTCTCCTCCTTTCCTACGAGATTAGGTACAAGGCCCCTGGATCCAGACTGCCTGTCTTGTTCGGTATCCAGCCCTGCAGCCGGAGGCAAGTTACTTAATCCACCTGTTCTGCTGGGTTTTCACCTGTGCAAATGGAGCTTAAAGTTGTACCCACTTCACAGGGGGATTAGGTTAATATTGATGAAGCGCTTGGAAAAGTGCTTGGCACAAAGGAAGCGCTGAAAGAGGGTCAAGTGGTAGTTATTACATCCAGATATAAACTTATGTCCAAATCTACTTGAAATCTCCACTTAGGTCTCTAACCTTACCTATTAGAAACCAAGTTCCTGTTACCCTCTCCACATGGGCTCCTTCATCCTCCTAGGTGCTCAGAATGAAATCTTGAGCCACCCTTGATTCGTCTCACAACTCGTCCACCACAGCTTCTGCTAGTCCTCCCTTTAAAATACATCTGAGGGGCTCCTGGGTGGCTCAGTCGGTTAAGCGTCCGACTTCGGCTCAGGTCATGATCTCACTGTCTGTGAGTTCGAGCCTCGCGTCAGGCTCTGTGCTGACAGCCCAGAGCCTGGAGCCTGTTTCAGATTCTGTGTCTCCCTCTCTCTCTGCCCCTCCCCTGTTCACGCTCTGTCTCTCTCTGTCTCAAAAATAAATAAATGTCAAAAAAAAAAATTCAAAATACATCTGAAATCCAATCACTTCCCACCATCTCCAAGCTACCACCGGCCGAACACACTGCTGTGTGACCCAGACTCGAGGGTGATGACCTGAAGCCTTCCTGAGTGCAGCCCCCTTCTCCCAACATTCTTTCTCATCTAACCTCACTTAAGTGCACCCTTGGGGCATGAAGTCCTCAATCAGCTCAGGAGATAGGACTGTGACACACAACTACTCCCCAACGGTCCCTCCGGGGTGGTCCACCAGCATGACTCCCCAGCCTGTAGGGCTATGAAAGAAGGTCTTAAGGGAGGTGGGGTCACAGAGATCTACTCAGCTTGTAGCTGCCCAAGACCTGCCTCTGTCCCTAAGTCCCTTTAATAAACCATTTGTTGTCAAACTGGACCTATCAGCCTTTGTCTCTGGCCTTAGGGCTCCTTTGGCCTTTGGAAGTTGTTTTCGCACATGTCTCTTTCAGGGAACAACCATCCCTTTCTGGATAGTTACAGGGGCCTCCCACTTGGTCACCCCGCTTCCCCAAGTGTCTTCCTCTTCTTGGTCTTCTCAACAGAGCAGCCACATAGCTTTAATAGAATTACCTGTTCAAATCGAAGTCAGACCTTACCACACCTCTGCTCAAAACCCTCTGATGGCTTCCCATCTTACCCACAGCAAAAGTCAAGGTCCTCCCCATGCCCTCCAAGCACACACATGGTCTGATTCCTCATGACCTGTCCGCCTCATCCCCATGTCCCTCCACTCCAGTCACATACCACCAACACAGACAGACACCCATCAGAGGCTTGTCATGTGTGGTTACTTTCACCTGGACAGCTCCTTCCCCAATTTCTGCAAGGCTCATTCCTTGCCTCCCACATGTCTTTACCCAAAAGTTGCTGCTCAGAGTCACCCCCTTATCTTATGTAAAATTTCACATCCTCCCTACTCTATTCTTTCTTTCCCTCATGTGTCTCTCCTTCCTGCTAACCACTGTCTCACACACTGACACTGTATCTACACCTTTATTGTGTTTCTGGTACGTCTTCTCCAGCACAAAGTATGTTCCATGGGGCAGGAATATTCCACTGTATCCCCAGTGCCCTGAACAGTGACTGCCACAGAGTGGGAATTCAAAACACCATTGGTTGAATAAACAATAAACTGATAAGTTGTCAGTTAAAACAATTAATACAGCAAAGACAGAATTTTTGTTTTTATCCTTTGGAATTCTAAATAGATTAAAATTTAAATACTTACGTATATTTGGATGTCATATCCTTTATTTTATACTTTGGTATCTACTCACTAGGGCTGTGTGATTTTTCCAATGCTATAAACATGCCCATCCATGAATACAAAATAGATCTAATTCCATTCTTCATTTGTGGCTCCCCTGCTATTTCATAGTTGGCAATACAAACAGCTGGTCCCAGGATTGGTTCAGAGGGCCCTTGCTTACCCCAGAAGGCTTTACTAGTAACAGACTGCCCAACCATTAGGTAACCTCAGTGTGGGGAGAACAGGGGCTATGGCCAACTTTCTCATAATTGCATTCCCAGCACCTAAATATTTTTTGCATGAATAAACTAGTTAATTAGTGCATGCTTGGGCAGTTTATTGTGTTTTATGTCCCACGCTGAGGGTGAGATAGGCCACAAGGACCCCCTGGGTGAGTTAGCACATTCTTTGGATGAGGAGAATATTGTAGCTTTAATAAAATATTTTAAGGCCCATTTTACATAACTGGAAGTAATTTTCAAGAGATCCTCTCCCCTGCCCACATGGCATGATGGTAGTAGTTTCAAATATGACAAAAATATAATGGACAGGTTTAATTGCACTTTTTAAGGTAGCTCCCAGGGGGAAAAATATGTGTGTGTTTGTATAAATATATGTATCATAGGTACATATGTTATGCCTATATTATATATGCATGTATATGTAAGTGCATATGTTACACACATACACTATGTGTGTATATGTATATTTGCATGTGTATCTGTGTGCCAGGTATATGAATCTGCGTGTGTGCACTCTGTGTATAATGATGGGAAATCAAAACTGATGATAGTCAGCTGGTGACATGATAGGGAAGAGGTTGGCCTATTTTCTTTGCCTAGTTTGTTAAAAAATATACATACTTCACAGAGGAAGCCATGCCTCAACTTCCACCTAATAGCTCATTCACTCCATAAATGGGAGTCAGTCATTCTGCAGTATGTTTCATATACATCTTTCATTCATTAATCCAACAAATACTAAGTGAGTACCTACTAAGTTCCATGCTCCATATTATACTATTGAGAGTAAATGAGATAGTCTCTTTCCCCTAGTGAGGAAGAGAAAATAAACAAACTTGTAACCTAATTTCAGGTAAAAACATGGGCTGTAAAGACATTTAATGCAGGAAAAAGTTGGGGGGAGGGTGGGAGCAGGAGGAAATGATGCTTGAGCAGAGCTCTGAGTTGAAAACATAGAAGAGTTCTGGGGGCCAAGGGAACAGCAAGAGCAGTAATGAGCTTGTCAGGAACAGCAGGAGAGGTAGTGATTACAGCAGAGTGGTGCCCAGTGGGCAGGGGCAGAGGGCATCAGGCCCCAAGGAAGAAGGGCTTTGTTAGAATCCATTCCTCAGTATACCACTGTCTGAGATGGATTCCGGAAAGGTCATTAATTATTCTTAAAAGCAGAGAACATTTAAGGTATTAAAAGAAAATAAAACCTCCTCTGTTGAAGAGGGAAATACATATGCATACCAAAAGCAATGGGCCTTGGCTACACAGTCACCAAATGGTTGGGATCTTATTCCACCCCCACCCACCAACTCACCCTCAGTAGCTAGAATAAAAAGTATAATAGAAATTAACCACTGGGCTAGTCTTCTTCAGGATTAAGTCTCTCAGCTGTCACCCCTGCCTCCCTCTTAAGTGGCTGACATCATCTCTGGTCTTCCCCCCAAACAAGTGGCTCTTTCTCTGGCCCCAGATAATTAGCTTCCCCAGACACAATGGGAAGGCCTTAGCCCAAGCTTTTGGGGAAGACATTTGAAGCACAAGGGAATATTAGTGTTTTTCTTGGGCTGTGGAACAAATCTGGAAATGAAAAAATTTTTGTGTTTGTAATTATGCATATCCTGCATCATCTGCATAATGGGTCCAATTCAGTCTTGGCCTTGCCACAAAATTGCCATGTCTGTGGAGGAAGGTCAGCACATAACATGATGACTGAACAGGAAGCTTCACGCTGAAAATAGTGCCATAATTTTTTTTCTTTTAATTTTGGGAATGAACTTTGCTCTTTCAATTTATCTGCATGCATTTACAAACATATTCAAAGCACACACATACACTTGTAAAATGCACATGTATGAAATCAGCCTTGCTCTGAAAGGATGTTTATAAAGAATTTAGGTGTTATATGAGCTGACTGCTACATTCTTCCTGGTACAGAGTGGAATTTTAGAACAGAGGAGACAAAATACTAAAGTAGGAAAACTTCTTACCACCAGGGGAACTCAGAAACACTACTGCTAAGGGACTCGATGTGAATAAAATACCCCCTGGGGTTAGGTTCATTTTCAAAAATATTTCTTTAGAGAACTATATAGAGATTCAATTTTGATTTGAACAGATTCATCAGAAGTTTGTTGTGTTTTTTTTGCTTTTGTTTTTTTCTTATTTAACACTTTGGATCTGCTGTGTTCTGTTGCTGTTTTAAAGGTTTAGCAGGATATCTATGCATTAAGGTTCAGGGTTCAGCAAACAAGTTTTCATTTAAACTTCTTGACATTTTTTACCAGGTAACCCAGATGGATCATACAGCATTTTCACACTCAAGATGTGAACAGTATTCTGGTGGCTACTTTGTCTTAAGTTTAAGTATCTGGCAGTTAAGTTCCTAATAAAAATCATTTAAAGAGAATATTTATCAACAACATGGCCTGAGCCTAAGTGGTCTTGTTAAATAAAGGGGTACAAATTCCATATTGGGCCTCCACCAAATTTTAGGGCTTTTAATGGAGGAAACGACATTTACCAAAGGGGCCTGATTTTATATGACCCTCACTCCAGGATCCTCAGGTCCAAAGAATTGATGCCAAAAATCTTTCTTATATATTTGGTTACAAAAAGGCTTTGTCACTGAATTAAGTGATTTTACTCATATTTTTACGAGAGAGATCATGTGTGTCTCCCTTTTCCCGGACCAACCAGGATGGCACTTTATCATTCAAATCCTGCACCAGTTGAAGTCCAAAACAAAGTTGTCCCCCTGATGGATTTAAAACATTCCTGGAGTTGTCTTCCCCATCAGCTGTCGCTCCTCCGTTACCAATCAACCTTGGTATGCTTCAGGGCACAATAAAATAAGTAGGTCACCAAGGTGGGGAGTAACAGCTCCCTGGGTTTTTGAAGTTCCCTAGTGCAACTTCTGACAATTATATGCCACAAAAATAAGAGATTTACCACTAATGATGGTCTCTTTGTTTTTAATCCACGGTGCCTACAGCCTCCTGGCATTTTTATTTGGGCTAATAGTACAATCCCATTCCAGGCTGAAATGCAATGCTCCCTTGGTTTATTCGTAGGTGGCATAACTTAAAAGGTAAGTCTTTTGTTTTCTGCTCTTCATTTGCCAGAAAAACTATGGACAGTAGAGGAACAGGAGCTGGGGGAATGGAAAAGGAATATCCCAGATAACATCTCTCTACCTAACGCCTCCATGTGTGCACACGTGCACTGTCTTTCCCAACTATTCCTTGCCAGCCCGGACGTGAAGGCACAGAACAGCTGGCTAAGTAAGGCTGCACTGTTTGCTTCCAGAAATCCAGACTGGCAACGGTGTTAATCAGTTCCACATATCCTCCTTTCTCATCCTCCCTATTTCTTTTAGGTCTACATCATGGTTGTCTCATGAAAACATATTTACAAAGAGGCTGCATGGGATGGGGCTGAGGGCGTTCAGAACAAGTCTCCTCAAAATGTGTCACTTTGGCATGTGGACTATTCTGAGCTAAAGTCAACTGAGACCCTGAAGGCTCAAGAGAAACATCTGCCCCTCCCTTAACCACCTAGAAGAATCTAAATGGAGGGTGCCTGAGTGGCTCAGTCGGTTAAGTGTCTGACTTTGGCTCAGGTCATGATCTCATGGTTCATGGGTGGTTCATGGGTTCAAGTCCCATGTCAGGCTCTCTGCTGTCAGCAAGGGCCCACTTCAGATCTTCTGTCTCCCTCTCTCTCTCCCTCTGCCCCTCTCCCATCTCACACACAAGCACACGCTCTCTCTCTCAAAAATAAACATTAAAAAAAAGAAAAAGAAAATAAATAAATGGAGTATCTTTCCCAGAATAAGAGTTATTACCAGAGATAAATTTTATCTGAGTGACCTGTCTGCATGGCAGGGCAGGCATCTAATTATTAAACATCTACTTTTCTTCTTACCATCCTGTGAATCGCCCTCCTCCCCTTTGAAGCATCAGGCCCTATCCCATTCCTTAGCTCAGGATGGCATATACACCTCATTTTACCAGTCTATGAGCCTCTTGTATATGTAGCACAAAGTTACACTTTTTCCCATTAATTTCTTATGTCAATTTTTTTTAGGAGAGAGAGGTAGGGGAGGGGCAGTGGGAGAGAGAGAAAGAATCCCAAGCAGGCTCCACACTTAGCACAGACCCCGGTGCAGAGCTCGATCACAGGTCCCTGAGATCATAACCTGGGCCACAATCAAGAGTCAGACACAACTGACTGAGCCACCCAGGCGCCCCTGTCTCATGTCAATTTAGACTAGCTCAAAGAAATTTTGAGGGGTAGAGGAAACACTTTCCCCTTTCTCCTGACACAGAGCTGTCCAATCAGAAAGTGCTAAGCATGTAACAGAAGCAAACAGGACGTGGAAATAAAATGGGAAAAAAACAGAAAAGCTGCAACTACATTCTAGGAATGAGTGTTGCTCTGCTGATACTGATGTGATACTCTTGTGAATGAGAAAATGGCTGAAGCCATAAACAGTTTACTCAGACTTTCCTTATTTGTGGCTGCACTTCACCATGCATTGAGACATGCTGACATATTCCATAGTTCACCAACAGATTCCCAATTTCTGCACATTCAGTACAGCACAGCAAACCTCTCTCCATTTCACGCAATGCTGCCCATACTAAAAAAAGTTCACTTGATACACACAGCTACGGCTGAAAACAGGCCCAGCGTCTGCTAGCTGGAAACTAATAAACTAAGAGAAGCATTTTTTAAAGTGGATAAATGAGAAATTGATGGACAAACCATTTCTATACTGTCAGATTAAACTGAAAAGAACCAGATGGACACTTATTTTGTAGAAGTTGGCCACCCAGCCAACACATAGCTTTCTCCAAGTGGGCACCATTGATCTAGGGCAAAACTGAACAAGAGCCCTGGAGAAGACCCACAATCAATGGATATATAACAAGGGGAAATGCTTTAAGTTCTAATTTTCATCCTTCCCAAGAAGAGATGATAGACAGGCCTGGCTATAAAATGAACCTTTTAGGCAAGCAATTCTCCCAACATCCACTTTTTCCTTTGTTTTCTCAAAGAAGCCTCAGATTTTTAGCTAAGCCTCAGATTTTTAGCTACCATGAAGTGGAAAGCTCTTTTTTTTTTTTTTTTTTTTTTTTTTAAAGACATGCAGTGGTTGAAAGATGGTCAACTGGAGGCAGATGGAGAAATCATGGAAGCACAGGCTGGCTCTGGTTTCATACTAGAGGACCCAGGAAGAAACTCAACGGGCTTCTGTTAAATTCTGAGCACTTATGTTACTCAGCTTTGTATATGAATGTCTGCATCTATGACAACTACACAGAGGAGGTGCATAATAAATATTTGGTGATTCAATGAATAAACTATAAAGGGCTGTCAAGTTTGAAAGTAAAACATACCGGCTAACACATCTACTTAATAAATGGCCTGCACTATTACAGATGCTCCTCTAGCCCAGACTGACTCATTTTCAGCCTTATGCAAATGGCTCTGCTTTAGGATTTTGGACACTTGGTCCATTAGTTAACTGTGGCTGCTGTAACAAACTTGGTGGGTTAAAACAAGAGAACTTTGTTTCCTCCCAGTTCTGGAAGTGAGAAGTTTGAAGTCAGAATCACTAGGTAGAAATCAAGATACCTGCCTGGCAAGCACTCCCTCCATAGGCTCTGGGAAAGAACACATTCCTTGCGTAGGCCTCAGGCTTCCGGGGGCTGCCAGCATCCCTTGACCGTGGCCTCAACATTCCACTTTACAAGGTCGCCATCTTCAAATACCCTTCTGTTCTGTCTTTGCATTGTCTTCTTTGTGTGGGCACAATCTCCCTCTGCCTCCCTTTTATAAGGCATACATGTGATTACATTTAGGGCCCACCTAGATAATCCAGGATTATCTCTCTATCAAAATCCTTAACTTTTTCTTTAAGTTTATTTATTTTGACAGAGAGAGAGAGAGAGAGAAAGAGAGAGAGAGAGAGAATAGGGGAGGGGCAGAGAGAGAGAGGGAGAGAGAGAGAATCCCAAGCAGGCTCCACACTGTCAGCACAGAGACCAATGCGGAGCTCAAACTCATGAAGCATGAGATCATGATCTGAGCCCAACTCAGATGCTTAACTGACTGAGACACCCAGGTGCCCCCCAAAATCCTTAACTTCATCCCATCTGCAAAGACCCTTTCTTTAAATAAGATAACATTTACAGGTTCCAGGGAGTGGGTCCTGATATCTTTGGAGGCCATTATTTAGCGGAGTATTACCAAACTGAGTATTACCAAAAGAATAGAGCAGGCAGCAGTGATTGTAAGAAACCTCAGACTGTCTCTATCACTATGAGGATACTTGCTGCACAGATCTGTGTTATTTTGGTGTAATGCCTGCAGTTACGTATGAGATATTATTGACATTGCACAAGTTCTCAAATCTGTTGAATTTAAATCAAAATCTGAGCTGCCCGACAGCTGTCAGAATGGAACTGTCTATCTTGGGAGAGATCTGCATTACCTGTGTTGAGAGGGTGGAAGCCTCCTTTCTCCTTATCATGGGACCTTAGCTCTACCAACCACTCTGCCTTGTTGTCAAACCCAATCTGTGTAAGGAAATCCACGAGGGAATTAGCATACATGGGTGAGGTTGGTTTGGGTAATAGAGATATTGATGGGTCAAGGCTGGGTATTGGCAGAAGAGTTGGGATTGGAGCCTTGGATTTATTACCATTTTCTTTACCACTCTGATGCTTAACACATGGTTCTTGGGTCCCTATAATACTACCTGAGGTAATATTTAGGGCTGGCCCTAAACATGGTTTATTCCTGCTTGTTGCCCACACATTGAGCCTCAAGTCTGCTGTGAAACCAGTCTACAGGCTCCCCCTAAGGCAGAGAGCTCTACCTCTATAAGGCTGAGTTAAATCTTCATATGTGGAAACATATGGAATTGTTGTCTGAACAATTTTCAAGGCAACATAATGCTTTCAACACACTTGAAAACTATTATTTCTTGATTTGTTCTATAGTAACATCCATACATCCCATATCCTTATTACAATGCAGACCTGGGACTAGGGTAAGGCAAGTGAGGAACTCCCTTTGGGTGCAAAATTTAGGGGGTAACAAAAATCTCAGGAATCAAGTAACATTTTAAATGCGGTATTTTAAAAATATCAAATGAGAAAATTATGGCCTACAGACTTAGCCACCTATTTTTGTAAATAAAATTTTATTGGAACTAGGGCCAGGATTAGGGTATCAGTGAGACAGTCATGCAAGTATAGGTTGAATCTTATTTTTTAAAATACTGATACTTTGTTCATCAAGGATTTTTTTTTGCATTATTTTCATTTTTGAATGAAAATTTGAATAACTTTAAAATAATTGTGATTTTCTAAATGAATTTTTTTATTAAACAAATTTTAGGGGCACTTTGATGGCTCAGTCAATTATGCGTCCGACTTTGGCTTAGATCATGACGTCACAGTTTGTGAATTCTAGCCCTGCATTGGGCTGTCTCCTGTCAGCACAGAGCCCGCTTCAGATTCCCTGTCCCTTTTCTCTCTCTCTGCCCCTTCCCCATGCTTTCTCTCAAAAATAAATAGACATTTAAAAAAAATTTTAACCCAATTTTTTTTCCAAGACAACCATTTTTATTCAAGATAACTGTTACACTTGAGTATGGCACAGAAGTGCTTTATGCCATTTTGTCACAGAGAATATTAAAAAGATGTATTTAAGAATCAAGATTTAATAAAATTCAATAAAATTAATAATTTTTACTACTTTATCAAGGATATTATGTTGAAATTGACTTCTTTTTTTAGTATGGGTACATGGTGGCCAGAATCTTTACTCGCCATTACTTTTGTACCATACAAATTCAAATGCAGTGAAAAAGGCAATCTTAGAATTATTATGAAAATAATTTGACCCCGAGGACCCTTTGAGAGACTTTTGGACAATCCCAGTGATCTATAAACCACACTTTGAGAACTGCTGCATTAAAGGATAAGGTTTTAAAAATATGTCAAAAGCACTATCAATGGCAAGCTAAGATCCTCAGTCAGATGGAGGCAACGTAATTAGGACTAACCCCAGAGTTAGTTTTGCAAAAATAAGTGGTGAAGAGTTGAAGCAAACTGACCATCTATACGACCATCATTTACATAATTCTGAACCACCAAGAAATCTTTGAGGCTAACGGTAAGGTATGAACAAGATGTGAGCAAATCTGAACGCCATGAATACAGCAGTGACCTGAAAGCAGGGCCATTTTGGGGCAAGTGAGTAGAGAAACACCATTGCACCTATCCTCAACTCCCCAGCCTCCCAGAATGAGGGAGCAGAGAAAACTATACCAGGAACAGCAGGACATGGGAGCAAATTAAGTCATGGTGCATCCCTGGACTGTTCCAAGATCCTGGGGCCAGTCTGCCTGGCTTTGAAGCTCTCCCCTGCCACTTGCCAGCATATAACCTTGGGCAAATTCCTAAACCACTGTCTGTCTCAGTCTCTTCATGTCCAATATAATGTTAATGCTTTCCTCATATGATTGTTGTTAAGAGGTGCATTAAGATGATGTAGTTAAGACACTGAGCACGGTGCCCAAGAAAGTATTTGGTAAATATATCTTATTAAAATAAGGAACATATTTCTGTACTGATTCACTCCCCAATGTCGGGTAACTCTTCCCCACATGCATAAATGCTTAATCAGCCCACTGTTTTGCCAGCATTAGGTGTTCAGTAGAGGTTACTTCCTCCCACCAGCAAGACTGGGAAGCCTGTCTGGACCTGTCATTTCATCCTTGCTGCTCTGAGTGTCATGGCTCTCTCACCAATGATTCACTGAGAAATCTGATGTTTAAATGTGAAAAGGTATATATAACATGCGAATTGGTATGTAAAAATTGAAGTATTTATTATATAAAATTATGTTTTATATTTTCTTAAAATTGTTTTATTGGTGCTGAAAACATGTTTGAAAACAAAAAGGATTATTTTTAAAAATTAAAACTAGCAAAACATTTAAGCCACCAACAAAAATAATATCAACCATGCTTTTTTCTAGTAGGGCTCTATGGTAGGCAACATAATGCCCCCCACCCCCGCAAAGATATCCACATCCTTCCCCAGAACTGTGAATATGTCACCTTACATGGCAAAAGGGACTTCGCAGATATGATTAAATTAAGGGCCCTGGGATGGGGAGATTATCCTGGATTATCCTGGTGGGCCCAATGTAGTCATAGGGTCCTTAAAAGCGGAAGAGATGGGCAGAAGTCAATCAGTTAGAGATGTGACTACAGAAGAAAGGCACAGAGAGCTGCAACATTGCTGGCTTTGGAGACAGAGGAAGGTACCATGTGCCAAGGAATGTGGGCAGCATCCAAAAGCTAGAAAGAGCAAGGAAACAGATTTCCTGGTTTCCCCAGAACCTCCTGGAAGGAATGCAGCCTTGCCAACACCTTGAATTAGCCCAGTGATGCCCATTTGGACTTCTGAATTACAGAAACATAAGATAATAAAGTTTATGTTGTTTAAACCACTAGGTTTATGGTAGTTTGCTATGCAGCAAACAGAAAACTAAGATAGACACAAAGGTTATCCAATCAGTGCTGGTATGCTTTGGTACACAATCAAATAAGCAGCCAGGTCACCAGGATGGGGACTAACAACTCCTCTGGCTTCACTAAGCTCCCCAGTGCAGCTTCTCGCTGTTTAAATGCCACAAAAATAAGAGAATTATCATTAACAGCAGTCCCTACCCCTGAAGATTTAGATTCAACAGGTCTGGGACACAAGAATATCCATATGTAACTAGTGACTCTATTAGAAATTGATGGTGGTCCATGCTCTGAAAGGCATTCACTTCTGCTTGTAAGGAGCTTATAATTTAGGTGCTGGGTAAATATAATTGCAATACCTAATAGAGAGATAAGTAAATATTCATTCTTCCAAAGACAAGTTAACAGCCAGGGACAAGTATAAAAAGCAAGAAATGGCCCAGAACACATTAATCCTTCCATATGCTTTGTTAACAAAAACTAGTTGTAGAATTAAGTCAGTTGAGATCTCTGCCAGCTCTTTTGTATGGCCAGTGCCAGAGGGCTCTGGTAAACCAGCACCCTGGCAGCCCCCACCCACTTCTCCCCGGTGAGCACAGACGTAAGTCAGAACCCTTCGCAGCCTCCCACCTGTCTCCCTTGTTTCCTTATGAGGTGGTGACGTGCTGGCCCAGGGTGTGTCATCTTCAAACTGAACCCAGTTGCTGAAGGCCGAGGCCAGGTCAGGTGGGGGCTGCTCGGGGCTCCCAGGAGGGGACGCCGCTTCAGAGATGAGGCCCAACTTTTCAGAGGAGTCATCCTGCTCTGAGTGGGAAAGTTCCTGAGAGCCTCCATGTGCCACATGGTTCTCCCCGGAGGAGCTCTCAGACCGGTCTGAGTAAGAAGACAGTCCTGGGAGGTGCTCTTCGGTGCCCCCTGAAACAGATACCAGACACTGCCATCAGTCATGTGAGGGAAGCCACTCTTCAAAACTGTCTCGTGGAGGAAAAACCAAGGATAGGTAAGGGGTGATCACAAGACTCACCATTCTGGTGGGTGAGGGTGAAGAAACAGCCATGCCCATCTGTCTCTATGCCCAAGGGGTGTCTCCCTAATAATGGGTACAAAGGATAACCTCTGCATGTCCACAGTCAGTATCCAGGCAGGCTGAGACTTCCAGTCTTACTCACTATTCTGACCCCAGTGCCTATTCCAGTGCTTGGCAGTCACAAACAAAAATGTTTATAGAGGCCAAACAGGAATATAACTGAGTCGAATGAGGAAAGCAAAAGGCAACAAGGACTGGTAGACACTCACACTGAACAAGAAAGCATCCGTCTGGACTGAACGCCTTGAAATTCAAACTTTAACCTCTGTGCAGTTGAAACTACATATGTCTGCAGACCGCCAGGTACAAACTCCGTACCAATGATAAGCTGAATGAGGCCCAGAAGCTTCTCCCCTAGCTTTCTAGCACTTTATTGGTGCGGGAACACTTCACAGTCTTCAAAAAAAAATTTTTTTTCTTAAAGAACTATGTCCTAATTGTGGCGGTGGTTACAGAAATCTATACACGTGTTAAAGTTTATCAAATGTGTACCAAAAGTAGTCAAGCTGTATTACATGAAAACTTTTTAAAAATCAAAGAATATAAAACTTTTTTCTCTCATCCTTCGCCAAACTAGTCCATCTGCATGTAACCAAACCCTAGACTAGTGCTGCCCAAGAGAAATAAAAGGTGAACCACATATGTAATTTAAAATTTTTTAGTAGCCACATTAAAAAAAGTAAAAAGAAAGAGGTTAACTACATTTACTAATATAAATTTCAACTCAGTGTGTTGAAAATGTATGATTCTAACATGTCATTAATATAAACGTTATTAATGAAATATTTACTTTCGCTAGGTCTTTGAAATTCAATGTGGGTATTTTATACTTCAAACACATTTCAATTTGGACTCGCCACATCTCAAGGACTCAAGAGCCACGTGGCTCCATCCTGGAGAGCTCACCTGTACACTCACACTTTCCAGGTGCTGTAAGTGAAGCTGGGCGGATACCAGTTGACAGCAGTAGCTGCAGTGGAACAGAACCAGCTGACAAGGCTCTGCAAATATCTCCTGACCCCTACCTTGACTCACCATCCCTGAGCACCAGTTCCCTGGAAGTCATTTAGCTATCTTTATCATGATCATGGATGACAATTAACTGAGCTCTTTCCGTGTGCCAGGAACTGGTCTAAGTCCTTTACATATATTAATTCATTTAACCCTCACAGCCACCCTGAGGAAGCGACTGTGATTGCCCCTACTGCTCAGATAAACTACCGCTCAAAGAAGTTGAATAAACAATCTACCCAAGGGCACATCACTTATTTGTGACAGAGCCAGGATTTGGGCCCAAGCAGTCTGGCTCTAACGCCTGTCACTCTCCGCAACTACGCTTTAGAAACTGAGGAAATCCAAATCGCTGGTGGGAGGAACACTCTAAAAGGCCAAGTGTAGAGTAGTTTGTAAATATGAAGTTTATGCTCCTTGGAAGAAAGCAGCCAATACTTTGCTGTTTCCAGACCCTTTTGTTTGGGATTCTAAGGTTCCTAAGGCTTCTAAGAAGGCTTCTAAGTGGAAGAATCTGCACCTCAGGAAGGTGACACACTGACTCTTTTGTACATATTAAGATCCCACCCAAAGAATGATCAAGTAGAAGTCATTGTAAACACTTATGGTTCTTTGCTAATCTTTTCACCTAAGAAATGAAAGTGTTCCTTACCCTCAGAAGGGACAGGAAAGAGTGGCTCCTCATTGAAGGAGACCCACTCTGACTGGTGGGTAGCAATCACATGGTCCAAGGTAGTCATGCTAGGAAGGCACTGGTCATCTTCACACTGATGGCCTCGGGCAGACCCCAGAGTAATGTCTGGGGTGGGGTATGGTGGCACGCTGGACTTGGGCCTCAGTTCTGTTATGAGGGTCTTGTAGACAGCGGCACTCAGAACATAGATAGATTAGCCCTTCTTGTCTGGCTAATATGCCAAGCAGAAATCTGTGTAAAAAAATAATAAAAGTTAAAAAGGACAACTGTCACCTTATATCCAATACACACAGGTCCAGGGTTTTCAACATTGCCCACAGGGGGTTCTGGAGAGTTTCCAACTTGTATTCCTTCTCTCTGCCCTGTCTTGTCCCCAATTCTTGTACAAGTAAAACCTTGGTTTGTGAGCAGAATTTGTTCTGGAAACATGCTTGTAATCCAAAGAACTTGTCTATCAAAACAAATTTCAAGATCCGTTGGCTCAGTTGTGATCATGTGACATTTGGTGTCACATACTACTTGTATTACAAGACATCGATTGTTCATCGAGTTAAAATTTATTAGAAATGTTTGCTTATCTTGCGGAACACTCACAGAACAAGTTACTCGTGATCCAAGGTTTTACTGTATCTGCCTTTAGCATCAAGATCTCTGTACGTGACTTCATATCAGATTTGCAAATAATCATGCAAATTTTAGCAATTAGATTCCCAAATTTCCCCAATTATCAAATTTTAGACATACTTTTATTTGTAATATAATGCCATTATGGTAAAACAAAAGTTAAAACTTTTCAAAGTACTTTCACTTTCTTTTACAGGACAGTAAAATAAAAGCCTGTTTTTTCCTATTAAATCAATGCAGTTTCTTGCCTTAGGCAGGTAGCTTTTTTGCAGGCCTGATTTAAATTCTTGGCAGAAACCCAACCATGTCCAGATGGTACCTCCAAGCATGGTTTACCAATCAAGAAAAACAGAAATGGAGTCATCTTTTTCATTTGGAGTAAAGGGGGAGGGAATATTTGCTTTAGTGAAACATGTGAGTTAAAGAAACATATTTTCAATCTAGCCCATTTTCAATCTACTATGAAAGTACATAAAAGTCTAGCTTTTACTCACATTGCAATTATGTTCTATGTATATAGAACTTAATAGACTTAATAGACTTATAATTCTGTTTGTACTATTAATGTCCATTTACAACTTGAACCTAGCTCTTGCTCTCATAATAAATTAATGAAATCTGAATTAATGCAAAATTAATGTGTTTCCACAAAAGAGTTACCATCTGCCCTGAACACTACCAGTTCTTATTAACGGAATATTCACAATATTCATTTTAGTCTAGGACAATTTAACTCACAGTCTTCTGACTGGTGTATAACACAAAGAACATGTTGAAGAAATTTTAGTGTAGATTATTATCTGCTATAAATCATCTATGCTGGGCTTAATCTGAATAGAAATATGTAATAGTTTTTGCCTTTTTTGGTAACTAAAACAGTTTTGCTGTACAATACTCCCTAAAAATAACTGCTTGCAGACATTTATAATTTTCAGAAACATATTTTCATACCATACCTCATTTGATTTGATAGCCATTTTAGTTGAGTAAGATACTTAACTATATATTCCTTTACAGATGAAGAAATTTGGGGTGAGAGGAGTGACTTATCCAACATTTTTGTTGTTTCCAGGCCTTTGTTTGGTGCCCTAAGATGTTTCCCCCAGGATTCCAAGTGGAAAAATTCACACATCCCAGGACAGTGACAAATGGACTCTTTTTTTTCCTCTATAAGATCCCATCCACAGAATGATCAATTAGAGGCCATATTAAGCAGGTGTGTTCAATGCACCAAGCTATCAATGACACCCTTAAACCTGGGTCTTCTGGTGCCAAAACACTCTGATCTTTGGGTCAAAGCCACAAAAACAGTACTAGAATATATGCAGACTATCGTCCAACTAAAGCACTTTACAAACATCAATGGCAATGGAACCATAATGAAATGATCAGTGGAACTCCCCATGTGGAAATCTGCCAGGGCATTCCAGCTGTACAGAAAATGGAAAGCCTGGAAATCTCTCTTCCAAGTCCCTCTCCTAAGATTCTTACCAACCACAAGACCAGACATGTGCAAACAGCCCAGAGAGTGCAATGCTCCAAACCCGGATCTCACCAGAAAACCACGCAGAAGCCCAAAGACCCTAAGAGCTGACACCGGCAGGCTTCTCCCATAAAGCCTTTCTCAAGTGCCATCAGACATCAGCATCACTCAGTGTGGTAATGGCTGCAGGCCACGATAAGACAGCAAAATTGAAGAGTCAGACTCCTCCTCTCCCAATAACAGCAGTATGTAAACCAGATCCAACAGCAACAAAAAAGCCACAATACAAATTCATGTGCTGACACATGCAGCATCATAGCTCAATGGGGAAAACATCCTCCTGACCCCGTGATGATGAATCCGGCGAAATTCACAGATGAGTGTGGGTGGGGGATGGGACAAGGGAAGAGGAAAAGGAAAAGGGCGAGGGTAATGAGAAAAAATACCTAGAAATTGTAGAGCTCAAAGGTTTTAAAGACCAACAGTCCAGCTCTCAAGTTCACAGATGAGTAAACTGAGGTCCAAGGAAATCAAATGTAGCAACAGAGAATAAAAGCATGGGCCTGGGATTTGAATCCTCTGCAGCTTTTAAAACTCATTTTACCTCTGTACAGAGGAATAACAAAATTCACTTCATAATTTCAAGGATTAAGAGAGATAATACATACTGAGTGCTTAGTACTGGGAGTAATAAACACTCTGTAACAATGACAATGATAATAGCAGGTGACCTTACAGAGGGCTTACTATATGCCTGCCAGGCCCCATTCCACACACCTTATAAATGTCAGCTATAACCACTGCTGTTATTAAATTACTTGCCAGAAGTTACACAGCTCGTTAGTAGAAGTCTTGGGACTAGAATACAAATTCATGAAACCACCCTTTTCTGTCACTTACACATTCTGGCTTTAGTCATTTCTCTTTTCAATCATTTTTAGAGAAGTTCTCCCAGATGTTAAGCAGAGTCAAGCACTCAACCTCCTCTTTAGAGATACAAGCACACTTTGGCTGAGGAATCAAGACCACTGCTCAGAAAGTATGAATGAAAGAAGAGTCCCAAGGATTTATCTACCTTTCCTTAGCTTGTCCATCTCAGATCTAGATACAAGCTGGTTGTTGATAATAAGCAGTCCCAAGAAAGCCTGGTGGAACAAATTTGTTACAGGGAACCCTTTATCATAACCCAGTGAAATGGATTCTAGCTATCTGCCATGAAACAGCCACATCTAATAAATCATGAGACGCTAGGCCTTGCGGGTGCTGTGCTAGCAGCTAGAAACCACAGAGGAACCCAATAATTGTGAGGCTAAGTTCACACTAGAATTGGTTTCTCTATAAAAACCTCACCCCATTTTTAGAATGTGAATCATAAAGTTAGGCTGAAAATCACCACAAATGGTAGTGACTCAGTATCAGCAGCAGGACTGACCAAGAGACACTGCAAATTTCATTGCAGTTTCTGGCTTGCCACTTCAGAGAGCAGCTTCTTTCTCGGCGGCCTTACACACTAAAATCTGGGGGTGGAGAACAGTTGGCTGAAAAGATGGGAGTCGCAGAAATAGATCTATTTTGTGCCAATCCTCTGATACACATTCATGAGTCCTATGTGTTTGGAAATGTACTAAGCACCCTTTGAAACAGTGACCCGCAAGCAGCGTGCAATCTAGCTGGAGACACAGAAGAGCAAACACAACAAATCCAGAAATAATCCTGTTGGAGGACACACCAAAAATGCTGCTCAGCCACTTAGAGATCTCTAAGGGCTGGAGCCATAAAGAATTGAGCAGATTTCTTGGATCTGAAGGACATCCTTGGTTCTGGGCCACTGGAAGGGAGGAGTAAGGATATTTGAGGGCATCCCCGGGACAAAGGATCACCATTAAGTGAAGATTAAGAGTCAGACCTTTGTGGGCTTGTTTCTAGGTGGGTGCAGAGGTCAGTCTGATGAGAGCTGAGGTGTTTACTGGGGAAATGTGGGGAGAGAGAATTGGTAGCCTTAACAGCTGAGGAGAAGAGTTCAGTGGGAAATGTTAAGCTCCCAAAGGTTTGGGTGGAGAGTGACCGAAGAAATGTACCTACAGGAGATGAATGCTCCTTGGACCACACTGACAAGGAGCTTGGAGATGAAAGCTATTGGTCACAACAGGACCTCAGTGTGCCTGGCAAAGTAAGGGGGCAGCATCATCAGAAACATGTACTGAGTTCTCTGTGCTGGGCCCATTTTAGGGCCTGAGCGTACAAGGAAAAACAAGAACTGACCTCAAGTAGTTCAAAGCAGATGGCAGGGGGGTATGGCGACAACATAAAACACTAATACAGTAGGCTCTCTAACCTATTATGACAGGTGATCCCTCAAAACAATGACAGCAGAGCATAAAGGGATTAAGAGACTACTGAGCAGTAGGTGGTCATGAGCTACACCTTAAACTGGAAGGGAGGGCTCTTAGCAAGACAGCAGAGGGGCAAAGGCATTTTAGGAAGGGGGAACAGGACTGGTATGTCTAGTTGACAGTGAGTTATGTTCTGTTTACAGGAGATAGTAGGAGTGGTGCTGAGTGCACTGGAAAAGGAGGGGCTGGAATAGTGACAGTTCTCAATCTTAGAATGAGTTTGAACACATGAAACTACCCTTCCCATTCCCACTGCCAATGCCTTGATTCATCCCCTTATTGTCTCTCATCCAGATAATCACCAGTGTCTTACCTGTCTCCCTGCCTTCATGGTCACACCCCTCCAACCTATTACCCAATGTATTATGTCAGAGTACTCTTCTTTTTTTTTTTTTTTTTTTTCAACTTTTATTTATTTTTTGGGGACAGAGAGAGACAGAGCATGAACGGGGGGAGGGGCAGAGAGAGAGGGAGACACAGAATCAGAAACAGGCTCCAGGCTCTGAGCCATCAGCCCAGAGCCTGATGCGGGGCTCGAACTCATGGACCGCGATATCGTGACCTGGCTGAAGTCGGACGCTTAACCGACTGCGCCACCCAGGCGCCCCTGTCAGAGTACTCTTCTTAAAACCTGAAATCTCCATGCCATGGCTCTGCTTACAAACTCCTCAATGGCTCTCATAGCCACAGACTCCTTCTCTCCTTATGTTAGCCAGAGTTGGTTTCGGTTGCTTATAATCAAGAACTCTGATATATGGTACCTTTCCCTGACTTCCACTAATTCCACTTGTCCCTATCTTCTATGTGCTGATGGTATCTCACTTACACTAATTTACCAAATTATAATGAAATTACTTGCTAATGTGAGTCTCATGCCAATTAGCCTGTATGCTCCCTGGAAAAGGGGACTATTTTGTTGTTGATGTCTTCAACTCTTAGAATAGGGTCTTGCATTTATTAAATGTTGAGTAGATGGTGAAATTAGTGAATGAACAAATTAACTTATTTTGTCACTCTTTAGGGCTTTGAGCAGGTAAATGTTTTAGTAAGGTTAATTTAACCTCTTTACATAAGATAGCTTCAGGAACATTCTAGATATAAGGCAACACATATATCCCCTTTTCTCTTTGATCTAAAACTGTGCTATCCAATTTAGGGGGCGCCTGGGTGGCTCAGTCAGTTGAGTATCCAATTCTTGATTTCAGATCAAGTCATGATCTCATAGTTTGTGAGTTTGGGCCCCAAATCAGGGTCTGCACTGGCAGTGCAGAGCCTGCTTGGGGTTCTCTATCTTCTCGTCCCCTGCTCACACACTCTCTCAAAAGAATAAACATTAAATAAATAAATAGATAGGTAGATAAATAGATAAAACTGTGCTATCCAATTTCAATACAGTAGCCACTTGACACAAAGTAAGTACTGACATGTGGCCAGTCTAAATTGAGTTGTTCTTTGACAAGGAGGTCCACTTTCAGCATCATTATTCAACATAGCATTGGAAGTCCTAGCCTCAGCAATCAGACAACACAAAGAAATGAAAGGCATCCAAATTGGCAAGGAGGGAGTCAAACTTTCACTCTTCGCAGATGACATGATACTTTATGTGGAAAACCCAAAAGACTCCACCAAAAAATTGCTAGAACTGATCCATGAATTCAGCAAAGTTGCAGGAAATAAAATCAATGTACAGAAATCGGCTGTATTTCCATACACAATAATGAAGCAGCAGAAAGAGAAATCAAGGAATTGATCCCATTTACAATTGCACCAAAAGCATAAAATACCTAGGAATAAACCTAACCAAGGAGGTGAAAAATCTATAAACTGAAAACTATAGAAAGCTTATGAAAGAAACTGAAGAAGACACACACAAAAAAATGGAAAAACATTCCATGTTCATGGATTGGAAGAACAAATACTGTTAAAATGTCAATGCTACCCAAAGCAATCTACATATTCAATGCAATCCCTATCAAAATAACACCAGCATCCTTCACAGAGCCAGAACAAACAATCTTAAAATTTGTATGGAACCAGAAAAGACCCTGAATAGCCAAAACAATCCTGAAAAAGAAAACCAAAGCTGAGGCATCACAATTCCAGACTTCAAGCTGTACTATAAAGCTGTAATCATCAAGACAATATGGTGCTAGCACAAAAAACAGACACTCAGATCAATGGAACAGAGCAGAGAACCCAGAAATGGACACACAAACGTATGGCCAAACTAATTTTTGACAAAGCAGGAAAGAATATCCAATGGAATGAAGACAGTCTCTTCAGCAAGTGGTGCTGGGAAAACTGGACAGCAACATGCAGAAAAATGAACCTGGACCACTTTCTTACACCATATGCAAAAAGAAACTCAAAATGGATGAAAGACCCAAATGTAAGACAGGAAGCCATCAAAATTCTCCAGGAGAAATCAGGCAAAAACCTCTTTGATCTTGGCCACAGCAACTTCTTACTCAACACGTCTCTGGAGGCAAGGGAAACAAAAGCAGAACTGAACGGTTGGGACCTCATCAAGATAAAAAGCTTCTGCACAATGAAGGAAACAATCAGCAAAACTAAAAGGCAACCGATGGAATGGGAGAAGATATTTGCAAATGACTTATCAGATAAAGGGTTAGTATCCAAAGAACTTATCAAACTCAACACTCAAAAAACCAAATAATCCAGTGAAGAAATGGGTAAAAGACATGAATAGACACTTCTCCAAAGAAGACATCCAGATGGCCAACCCACACATGAAAAAATGCTCAATGGGGCGCCTGGGTGGCGCAGTCGGTTAGGCGTCCGACTTCAGCCAGGTCACGATCTCGCGGTCCGTGAGTTCGAGCCCCGCATCAGGCTCTGGGCTGATGGCTCAGAGCCTGGAGCCTGTTTCTGATTCTGTGTCTCCCTCTCTCTCTGCCCCTCCCCCGTTCATGCTCTGTCTCCCTCTGTCCCAAAAATGAATAAACGTTGAAAAAAAAAATTAAAAAAAAAATGCTCAAAATCACTCGTCATCAGGGAAATACAAATGAAAACCACAATGAGATACCACCTCACACCTGTCAGAATGGCTAAAATTAACAACTCAGGCAACAACATATGTTGGCAAGGATGCAGAGAAAGAGGAGCCCTTTTGCATTGCTGATGGGAATGCAAACTAGTGCAGCTACTCTGGAAAACAGTATGGAGGTTCCTCAAAAAATTAAAAATAGAACTACTCTACAACCCAGCAATTTCACTACTAGGTATTTATTCAAAGGATACAGGAGTGCTGATTCAAAGGGACACATGCACCCCAATGTTTACAACAGCACTATCAACAATAGCCAAAGTATGGAAAGAGCCCAGATGTCCATCAACTGATGAATGGATAAAGAAGATGTGGTATATATATATACAATGGGATATTACTCGGTGATCAAAAAGAATGAAATCTTGCCATCTGCAACAACATGGATAGAACTAGAGTGTACAATGTTAAGTGAAATGTCAGAGGAAGACAAATATGATTTCACTTATATGTAGAATTTAAGAAACAAAACAGATGAACATAAGTGAAGGGAAGCAAAAATGAGAGGAAGACAAACCATAAGAGACTCTTAAATACAGAAAACTGAGGGTTGCTGGTGGGGTGTTGGGTGGGTGGATGGGCTAAATGGGTGATGGGCATTAAGGAGGGCACTTCGTGGGATGAGCACTGGGTGTTATATGTAAGTGATGAATCGCTAAATTATATTCCTGAAATCATTATTACACTGTATGCTAACTTGGATTTAAATTTTTAAAAATAAAAAAATAAAATAAAATAATAAATTTTGTTCTTTGTGTATAAAATATATATCAGATTTCAAAGCATACAAAAATGTGTAAAATACCTATTTAATAATGTTTATATTGACATGTTAAAAATATATTAGATATACCAGGTCCAAAAGAACATATTGTTAAAATTAATTTCACCTGTTTCTTTTAACATTTTTTAAATGGAGGCAACTAGAAAAGTTTGGACTATATTTCTATTGAACAGCATGGCTCTAAAATAATCCATTCTTTATTTTATCTTTTTTTTTTTTCAAGAATATTTTTCAGTAGACATAGAAGAATTTGAGAATTTGAGGTTGACTTTTCTTCAGTATTTTATCTTTTGCTCTCAATTTTTTTTTTAAATGTGTATTTATTTTTGAGAGACAGAGAGACAGAGTGCAAGTAGAGGAGGGGCAGAGAAAGAGAGAAACACAGAATCCAAGGCAGGCTCCAGGCTCTGAGCTGTCAGCACAGAGCCTGACACTGGACTCGAACTCAGGAGCTGCGAGATCATGACCTGAGCTGAAGTTGGACACTTAACTAAGTCACCCAGGAGCCCCTGGTCTCTATTGTTTCTGATGAGGAGTTGACTTTGATTCTTATGTTGTTGTTAATTTTTTTCCTTTCTCTTTGGTTGTCAGCAATTATCTATGATATGTGTAGATGTGGTTTTCTTAGAACTTACCCTATTTAAAGTTTGTGTACTATTTTGAATCTGAATGTCATTTTTTTGGTTATATTTGGAAAAATTCAGTCACTATTTCCTCTAATACGTTTTTCTGCCCCCTTTCTCTATCTCCTCTCCTACTGATCTGTTTTCAAGTTTATCGGTTCTTCTATCATCTTCATTTCCTGTTAAGCTTATCCTGTGAATTTTTCATCTCAGTTACTCAACTTTTCTATTTTAGAATAGATTCATTAGATACTTTTATAGTTTCTATTTCTCTGCTAAGATGCCCTATATATTCTCTCATTACAACAATATTTTCCTTTAGTTCTTTGAACATATTTATAATACCACCTTTACAGATTTTGTCTGCCAAACCCAACATCTGGGCCATTTGGAGATTAGTTTCTATTGACTGTTTGTTTTGTTTTGTTTTTGACTAGGGGTAATATTTACCTATTTTTTTGCATGCCTACTAATTGTTGATGATACACAGAAGATTTCTGAATTTGAAGACAATCAACTCTGCTGAGTTGATTTTTGCCAGAAGTCAAACTGCTTGCTCACATTCATCTTGTCTGGGCTTGGCCTTCCACTTTGTTGGATGAATTTGTGAAAAGCCGAAGACGTCTCCTAAGCTCCTCTGACTGCAGATCTCAACTTTCAAAGTCAATCTCCATGGCAGATTTTGACAGCTCTGGCTTTGTTAGGGTGGGTTTAGAGTAGGTCTTACTGTAGAGCAGCAGCTGGCAAACTACAGCCATGACCCAAGTCTGGCCCTCTGCCTTTCTTTATGAATAAAATTATATTGAGACAAAACCATGCCCATTCATTTACATACTGTCTATGGCTGCTTTTGTCCTATTAATAGCAAAATTGAGTAGTTATAACAGATGCTATATAGCTCATAAGATCTAGAATAATTACTACCTAAATCTATTTAAAAAATTACAAACCTTGGTTGAAAGCATGTTTCTTACCCCTAAGACACAGACTTTCTATCTTTCCTGGATGCTTAGAATGTGTTAAGGAGGTCTTTTCAATGTGGCTAGGCTGGACTGCCACTATCTCCCAATATTGCTTGACCTCTAGTATTTCTGTCCCATTCTCAACCCTGGAGCCACCACTTCTGAGAAATCTCGTATGGTTTCAGTCTGTATTTTTGCACTCCAGCCAGGCCAAGGATTCCCTGGGTACACCCAGACACACTTCTGTTCCCCCATTCCCCATGCAATTCTCTCTTCTTTAATGCCCTGCCCAGCAGATTCCAGCTGCTTCGCTGTCCCAGACTCTGATCTCTGTTTCCTTAGCTCAGCAGGACTGCTGTGCTCAGTGCAGACTCCAGCATACGATGCTGCAGTCAGAAAACTTTCCCCTGGAAGAGAGCCAAGGTGATCATCAGGTTCACCTCACGAGCTTTCTTTCTCTCACGATTGAAATACCGTGCTTTCTGTTGACCAATACTTAAAAACAGTTGCCTCATACAGTTGTCCAGTAGTTTCACGGTTGTTCACTGCACAAGGACTAGTATGTTACCAGTTATAGCCAAAATTGAAAGTCCTCCCCTGAAACATTCCCTTCTGACTTGTAATCATTTTTAATAAGAAAAAAGAAGTCCAGTTCAGATAATCTACATTAGGGTGATTTTATAGTGATGTCTTGGAAATGTTAATTAGAAGTTTTAGAAAACTTTCATACATCATATGAAAAGGAAAGGAGAGTTTCATGTAGCTATATGGATTAATTCCATCCCTTCAGAGCTGAGAAAATGTTTTTATTTTGTTAGAGGAGCCATGGTTTATACTACTGTAACATAATTCTTATTCGGTTAGTGATCCAAAATGGTAATTTAAATCTGAGAATTTAACCATCTCCCTCTTGTATCTCTCTGCCATATATATTCAACAAGATGGCTACTTTGGAAATCTCTGCACCCACTTGTTGGGTTTTGAGGCTACTGGCAACGCTATCCAGCCATCTGTCTGGGGTTTATGCAGAAACATCTCAAACTAGATCCTAGTGCCCATTCCAAACCCCAAAGCAAGGCCTCAGCTTTTTTCTGATCAAAGACAAGCATCTAAAGGTCAAAAAGAAAACTGGGAAGAAAGAAAGGATGAAAAAAAACTAAGACTGCATAGATTATATGTATTTCTGTAAAGCTTTCTTCCAAAGCAAGACATTCAACCAACGTACTGAACGTCTACTATGAACTCAGCATTTGCAATGTAGAATACAAAATAATACCAAGCATAGTTTTATACTCCAAGACCTCTGTCACAGTGGGCTAAAGAAACCACAACAATTTAATCACAAAGTTAAAGTAACCCTGCCACTTGTTTCATAACTTCTTAGAATAAACAGAAGCCCAGAAGGCACAATTACCCTATGGCAAAGACCTGTATCAGATTCAGGACTTGGAACACTGCTTTTCTTCCTTCTTCTAAAGTCTTTTCCTTTAGGAGAGAACAGAGTTCATTTTAACAGAATCTGAACACTGGAAAACACACACATACACACACGCCCTTTAATTAACAGGTGCTTTGATGTTCCCCAAGGGAAAAGGTAAGGGGCTTTGGTTATATGCTCTTATCTTTTCACCATTTTTTTCTTTCGTTCTTTCATTTAAATATAATATTCTTTAAAAAATTTTTTAAAATGGGGCATCTGGGTGGCTAAGATGGTTAGTTATCCATCTCTTGGTTTTGGCTCAGGTCATGATCTCACAGTTTGTGAGTTCAAGCACCACATCAGGCTCCACATTATCAGCAAGGAGTCTGCTTGGGATTCCCTCTCTCTCTCTCTCTCTCTCTCTGCCCCTCCCTCACTTGCTCTCTCAAAATGAATACATTTTTAAAAATAAAAATAAATAAAATTTTTTAAAAAGACTGATCACTCCTCTTCCACTGGAAATTGGTGAATAAAATGAATACTCCAGCCTCAAGTCAAACATACATAAGAACTCCAAAAGGAATATATGTCATATTTCAACTAATGTCAGTATGTATCGATTCTCCACTATTTTTCTTTCAATCACATACATCATAATTCCCTATCTCTAGATATCTGTTTTTGTCCTCTCGAAAGTCACATTATATGTGTGTGTATACACATACATGTACACAAATACATATACGTATATATTTACATGCATGCATATATGTATATCCCAATGTTATAATTACAAATATTCTATTGTGTGATTTTTCTTCAAAATAAACAATCCTGATAGCTGTGTTATTAAAGAACTCTATGACTCCACATTCAGAGTCAAGGATCTAAGTCACACTTGGCCTGAAAAACATTGTCTCTGATCTTTGGTGCATTCCTGAGGCAGTGACCCTGAAGGACATCCCCAGGTGCTTGAACAGTGTGTTACATCCAGAATGTAATGAATAACCCTGACAGGTCACCCTTTAAAGTTTGCAGAACACTTTCTAGTACTTCCAACTCTTAGAAGGATCTGCTTTCCTCCATCTTGGTAAACTCATCTTGCTCACTTTAGTTTCATATTTGGAATAGGAATACTACTATTTTGCCTGTATGAAAGTAGGACGTTGGTGTGGATAATTTCTTTCCATCTACATTTTAGAGCCATGAATCTATCACTTTAGATGTTCCATCATAAGGCGTTGATGTCCGTTGCCTAGGCGTCTATAGGAGTCCTATGGATCCCAATGGTGGCCATATTTCCTAGGCGTAACCCTAAGACTTTCCAGGAAGCTAAGCAAAATATTATTATGTTTCATTGAAACTAAGGCCCCATGGATTATAAAATGCATCTCATTTTAGAGATTACAAAATATTTTAAAATATGTATACTTATACGTGTATATATATAGACACATACATATATATACACACATTTCTTTGCATCAATGAAATGTACTCTTAATACTGACCAAAAATTGTAATTAGTATGTATTTCCAGGATGAAAATAACTTCATTAATTATTTCAATTCATTTTTACAATAACCCTGAGATAAGTAAAGCAAATATTTCTCTCATTTGATAGATATGTGAACTGGCTCAGGGAGGTTGCTTGACTAGGCTAAGGTCACACAGAGAACCACGACAGAGTTGGGTCAGGATCACAAGTCTTCTGACTCTTAACTTCTATACTCTCCTCCACCACATTGTGCTTTTCAGAAAATAGGTATAACAGGTATGTTGGCTGAATCCCCAACATTCATTTCTTCTCTTCATCCAGCACCAGGGGATGGACTGTTACTGGTTAATAAGCCAATCACAAAAATTTCTATTGCTGCTTTCCCAGCCTCCCTTGCACCTAGGGGTGGCCACCTGACCGAGTTCTGGCAAATGAGACATAGATGAAGGTATGGTGAGATCTAAAGCTCTGAGAAGTGGTTTCTGTCTTTGCTTTGTCTTGCTTTGTATTGCATGTCTCAATGAAGGATACGGATAATGCTCATGCAGGCCTGATCCTTTCCTTTTCTCTTTTTTCCTGTCTTGAATATGGTCATGATGGCTGCATTGTGATAATCACACTGCAACCACAAATGAAAAGGCAAGCGAATCACAGTCATTGGCCCTGATGTCACTGAGCCACTGATCCTGTATCAATAATCATTTAACTCTATTTATTGTTAGATAAAAAAAAATGTTTTTGTTTAAACTATTATGATCAGTTTTTCTGATACAGGCAGATGAATGAAATTCTAGGTTAACTGTGGCGATCAGAATTCTAAGATGACCCCTATGATCTCCATGTCCTGGTGCAACTTCCATAATTATGTCATATTGAATGGTAAAAGGGATTTTCAGATGATAGCCAGTTGCCATTAAGATAGGGTGACTAGAATCAGAGAGTTTTCTCTGGCTGGTAGCAAAAGAGGTAGTTCAGAGAAGCTCAAAGCAGGAGAGGAAGGTTCTCCATTGCTCAGATGGAGATGACCACAGGGGGACTACAATCCTAAAACCACAAGGAACTGAATCCTGCCAACAACAAGCATAAGTCTGGAGAAGTCTCTGAGTTCCAAGTGAGCACACAGTGGGCCAATCCTTAATTTCAACCCTGTTGAAATTACTCTGGATAGAGAACCCAACCATCCTGTGCTAGCATCATAGTTTAGAAATGGGAGGAAAATTTATTTGAGAGTTCAAAATCTTGAGGAACAAAGACTTTCTAAAATAACCTCCCAGTGTGGATAAGGGACTGGACCTCAACTGACATCAACTACTACTCCTAGTAGGAAACAAATTAAAAAAATAATACAAAATAGCAAAAAGAACACAAAATTATACATGTAGCATTCTGGAACATATTACATAGGATCTCTCTCCAAAAAGTTTGTCTTTTTCTGCCTTGCTTACTTAGACTACTTCAAAATTAGCCTGCCTTTCCAGAGACATGGGGCAAGGCTGGAAGGGTGATTGTTTTTAAAACAAAAAGTTAAATTACAATTTTGGGTATCTTTTCTTTGAACATCACAAGGCTAATGAACATTCAACCAGTTTACTGGTGCAGTAATGATGATATCATACCAATGCCTCTTCCTAACAATAGGGATGTCAACATTTTGGAATGTATTAAAAGTCAGCCGAGGGGAGAGTGAGCAAAAAGGAAGGAAAGGAGAAGTAGAACAGACTGTGGAATCTCCTCTCAAACTTTTTTTAAAAAATAGGATATTTACTATTTCATCCACCAAATTGTTAGCAAACATCTGCTAGATGTTCAGGATACAAAAGTAATCAAGATAAATATAGACCAAGATAAATATAGACCCTGCCTTCAAGGGGCTTACATCCAAGAGGGGAAAACAAGGATGAAACAAATCAACTGTAAACATGTACAATATTTGCAAATCAATACAAGGTTAAGACCAGGAATAACAAGGGATCTTAATTATTAGGGTGATAGATCTCTCTGAAAAGCTGACATTTAATTACTACTTCAAGGGTAAGAAGAAGCCAACTATGACCAGCAAGAAGTACAAAGCATTCAAGGTGGAGGGAACCAAAGGCAGAGTCTGAGATAGAAACAAAAAAGAAAAAACTGACAGTAGAATGAGCCAGGAGGACAGAAGCCTAAGATATGGTTATAAAGGTGTTTCCTTTTTAGGAATATGGGTCTTATCAGCCAAATTTAGAAATTTAGATTTTATTCTAAGTACAATGAGAAGTCAACGAAGGGTTTAAAGAACAATAAAATTTAATTTGCCTTTTCAGAAGCTGAGTGGAGAACAGATTGGGAGGGTTAAGAGTGGAAGTGGAGAGAACAATTAAGAGGCTGTCACATAGCTGAGATGAAAGATGATGGCGGCCTGAAACAACTCAAGTGTCCTTCCATGGAAGAATGGATAAACAAAATGTGGTATCTACATAGGACAGAATATTATTTAGCCTTCAAAAGGAAGGAAATTCTGGGGCGCCTGGGTGACTCAGTCGGTTGAGTGTCCAACTTTGGCTCAGGTCATGATCTCACAGTTCATGAGTTCAAGCTTCACATCAGGCTTACTGCTGTCAGCACAGAGCCCACTTTGGATCCTCTGTCTCCCGCCTCTCTCTGCCCCTCCCCTGCTCACACTCTCTCTCTTAAAAATAAATAAACATCAAAAAAAGTGGGGGGAAGGAAATTCTGCTACATACAACATGGATGAACCTTGAGGGCACACACTAAGGGAAATAAGCCTGTCACAAAAGGACAAATACCATTTGATTCCACAGAATGTCCCTGAAGTGGTCACATTCACAGAAACAGAAAGTAGAACGATGGTAACCAGTGGCTGAAATGGCTGGGGAGTTAGTATTTAATAAGTACAGAATTTCAGTTCTCAAAGATGAAAACAGTTATGGAAACAGATGGTAGGGATGGTTGCCCAACAATGTGAATGTGCTTAATCCCACTGAACCATCACTTAAAAATGGTTAAGATGGCAAACTTCATATGTATTTCAACACAATTTTTAAAATAAAATTTTCCATAAAAAATGACGATGTAAGCTGAAACTATGCAAAGCAATTTTCATAATCAAAGAGAAAAATTTGACTGTTTTGTGGTCTTTAAAACCTTTTGTCAAAACATTAAGAACTCTCTTACTGATTATAAATGTATAGGGTAATAAAGACAATCACAAAACTAACATCACTTAGTACACTGTCATTGAAAAATTAAAGTGATTTCTTTTATCAAGAAAAAAAATATATAGTGGCCAGAATCAGGATGGGAGTAATGAAGATGGACAGAATGAAGCATATCTGAGATAGATGTTGGAGGTAGGGTCTATAAAACTTTCTGATGGATGCCATACATAGGGAGAGGAAGGGTGGAACAGTTAACTCCTGGATTATGGTCGAGGACTGGGTGGATGGCACTGCCATTGACTGAGTTGAGGGAAAGAGTCAGAATTTCGGGGTAAAGTAAATATTTCTTTTTAAACATGATGCATTTGGGATGCTTATTAGACATCCAAGAGACATGTCAACTGTGAAGTTGAACATGCAAGTCTGGAGCTCAGTGCTGGAGATATACATTGAAAAGTTATCTGGGGCGCCTGGGTGGCGCAGTCGGTTGAGCGTCCGACTTCAGCCAGGTCACGATCTCGCGGTCCGTGAGTTCGAGCCCCGCGTCAGGCTCTGGGCTGATGGCTCAGAGCCTGGAGCCTGTTTCGGATTCGGATTCTGTGTCTCCCTCTCTCTCTGCCCCTCCCCCGTTCATGCTCTGTCTCTCTCTGTCCCCAAAATAAATAAACGTTAAAAAAAAAAAAAAAAAAGAAAAGAAAAGTTATCACTACACAGAATGGATCAAGTCTACTAGAGAGAGACTGTAGGAAGGGTGGCTAAAGTTCTTATGTGCATGGCCAGTGTGGAGGTACACCACAAGACTCAAGTCCCAGGGCCCAGTGACTCCAACTGGAAAGAAAAGAGGAGGGAGCCCAAGTTAGGGGGTGCTGCCATACTCTGCTCTTCAATACATGGGCATGTGGGAAACAGAGGTCCTAAACCAACCAGGCCATTCTATACCCGACCACGTGGAAATAGAAAAAGAGTTTGAAGTGGGGCTTTCTCCATGAAATGCTTTGAATCCCAGTCTTGGAGGAAAAAAAACTTGAAAATGCTTCTAAAGAACTCAGTAAATCCAAATATCTTCAGTGCTAACTCTGTCAGCAGGAGAGGGGCAGGTACCAGGCATGTTATAACAAAGGCAGGAATTTCCTGAAACCACAGGCAATTTTACAATTCTGAATAATTATTAAGTGAAACAAAGTGGGTGAGAGTAGTCAGTAGATTGCAGCGTTATTCCAAAAGTAAGGTCTGCACATCGTTATCAATCAAGCAGCAGAATGAGGAAACAGCACCCTGAAAACAAAGTCAGGTGCTTTGGCAACTCTCCTGGAGCCACCAATCATTCTTCCGCACGGCTGGTTGGGGAGGCACAGGCTCAGGGAAAGGCAGCAGCTGGAGTGGCTCTCCCTTTATCAACAATGATGCCCACAGACCTATCTCCTACCTCTCCCAGTCTATACCCAAGCACCCTTCATGTACAAGCTCACTTCTGTCATCCCATAGATGAGGCACATTATCCCCTTTGTTCCTCCAACCAACATTCTAAGGTAGGTACTATTAGTGATATCACCATTTTAGAGATGACAAAAGCTGAGAACAGAGAGATTAAGTAACTTCTTCATGTCAGAACACTAGTAAATGGTAGTGCTGGGATTCTAACCAAAATCATTCTAAGTTCTGAGACTGTTCTCTAACAATCATTACTCATTCATTCTGCCAACCAACAAGCACTGAGAGCCTATGATGTGCCAAGCCCTGACTGTGCTAGTTTTAGGGATAGAGAAATAGATGACAGAATCCAGAAAGGCTATAATTAGCCAACCGCCTCATACTCATGAAGGACTTTAATATTATTAAAAATGGATACAGGGGCACCTGGGTGGCTCAGTTGGCTGGGCATCCAACTTGGGCTCTGGTCACGATCTCATGGCTCATGAGACCGAGCTCCACATCATTCTCACCGCTGTCAGCGCGGAGCCCACTTTGGATCCTCTGTCTGTCCACACCTCCCCCCCCCCCCCCAGCCCCTCCTCCACTTGTCTCTCTCTCTCAAAAATAAAAAAACATTAAAAAAAAATGGAAGCACACATTTAGTCACGGGAATACACCGAAAGGATTGAAAGAGGTGCTTCCTACAACCTTCAATTCATGCCCCATTACCAAACCACTCTGCCTAGAGAGTTCAACGAATATCATTTATAACTCCTATAGTTATCTTGTGTGTAGCAAAATTATATTTTCTGTGTTTCTGTATGGGTTTCTGTGTTTTTCTGTGTAAGAATATGCATTAAAGGTTTTAATTTGGTTAAATGCAAATACACAAGAAAGGTCATAATATTTTTCTAACCCTGTCTTGGAACTCTTTCAATCTTTAATGTATTGGGAACCTCAGAAAAAGGAAGGAACATAGGTCTCTCTCTACTACCTCTAAGAGGCACTGAACTTGAATGACAGCATGGGTAACTATGGAAGATGACCAAAGGTCACAGGGGTGGAGGAGCTCAGGCAGGCTTCCTAGAAGAGGCCTATCTTGGGTCTTAGGAAGCTGAATTACACACGGATTCAGAGCACAAGCTCTGTGTGCAGTCATGCAGGCCAAGCCCGTCACTGTTAACTGTAATCATGGGAATATCTCAAACTCTCCAAACCTGAATTTTACCTAACAGTTTCAGAGAGTCCTATAGGGATAGAAAGAGATGCTGCATGTAAGATTTTCAGCACAATGAATAAAGAGTAGTTTACTATATTACTATTTCTAAGGATGAGTAGGAGTTAGCCTGGCAAGGAGACCAGGCAACAACTTGCTGATTTCATTCCTGTGGTCATGGCATTCAGGAAGTGAAAGTGGAAGGAAAGGAGAGACCTTAGAAATTTGGGGAAAAAAGGAAGTAGTGGTGTGAGCTTCAGCATGATGCAGGAAATGGCCCGGCCAGCAGGATGGGAGGTATTATTAGTTGGCCTGGAAATGCCTCACAGGGACATTACACAGGACAACTCTGGGACTCCATTTGCAGATCTTCTACGTGAGCAATGTCCGTGGAGGGTGCGTGGCACAACCCGTGTGGCTGAAGACAGCAACTGGCCTGGGCAGGTGCTCCAAGGGTCCTGCACCTTGGCCACCGCTGCCACATAGCTCCTCCCACTGTTGGTGTGTCCAAATCATCTGGGCTGCTTCGGTAAATGGGGCAGTAGCACAACCAGCACTGCCACCAACCCCTTTGGGCCACATGGAAACTGTATCTAAAAGGGTCCAGTTGTGACAAGAGTATCTGGGATTATCCCAATCTATCAGTACAGTGGCAGCAACGTGGGACCTTCATTTTAGAAACTCCTGCCAATGCTCCCTGTATCAAGAATGACAAAAATTAGAGGAAAATCAAGCTCCCGGCCACAGATCTCAAGCTTGGTGGGTGGCTCTAAATGAGGTTAGCTCAGTGCAGATTTGTCTAGAAAAACACAGAGCTTTATTCTCACAGAGCTAGAGGGCAAAGAGAAAAACTATTTCCCCATATTTCCCTCTTTCACAGAAATAGGACTTTCCTCCTGGGCTGCACTGCCAGTCCCCCTTAACTCTGTCCCAACCACTGTAGTCTTCAGCATCCCTTCCCCCCAGAAGCCCTCACCAGCACTCCATCCCCTGGCACCCTAACACCCCCACAACACTGTGCTGCACAACTCTGGGAGGCACCATTCATGTACACACGATGTGAAGGGAACGGTGCCTAAGGGGATGCTGCCCCAATGCCTTCCCTAAGGGGAATGGTGTTCCCTAAGGGGAATGGTGCCTGGGGAATGCTGCCCCAATGCCTTCCCAGAGCTGTGCAATCCAGCAGCCCGTACTCATTCACCACTCACCCATGCTTAAGAAACAGCAGGGAGATGATAAATGTTTGGGAGAAAACCCTGACTGGGAAAGAAGATGGAAGTAAATGTCTACAGCCATAGGGATCCCTGTGATTATTCTTCGTTCAACAGAACAAGAGAAACCACAGTGATAGGAAATACAATCCCACCTGGGTGATCAGGAGGATGACAGCTGAACAGAGGGCAGAGAAGGGCCTGCTAAGTATTCTAAGGAAAGGAGGAGGGTGGGATTAATTGGTAGTGGAGGTGGGCAGAGAATTTTAATTGGGGGTATGCTGAGATTCGAGGATTGTGAAACAAAAGGGTAGATATAGAAAATGGAGGTGTGGGGCCTAGAGAAGTAAGGGGTAGAAAATTAGATAAGAGACACACATACACACAACCCAAAAAAGAGGATACATGAAGCCAAGGAAAGGAACAGGTTACCAACCGAGGAAGAAGAAGACAAAAGAAGATGGCTGAGTCCTGCAGCATGTCTTTATATATAGGAAAATGGGGAGATGAGAAGGAAAAAAGTGGGCGCCCAAAGTGACAGAGCCAAATGTGAGAGAAGAGAAGAACCACAGGCCACTGGGGTCATGAGAGAAAGAAAAGTCTCAAGAAGGTGGGTTTCTCTAGTGTCAAATGTTGTAGAGAGACATTACAGGCGCTTGGACGGTCACTGTCTGACCCTTCAGAAGGTTCACTGCAGTGACAGCTCCTTGAAGGATGGTCTGTGCCCTTTCTCACTGTATTCCCAATGCTCAGGGCCAGCTACACAGAAGGAAAGCAGCAAGTGTTTGTGGAACAGAGTAAAGCAGCTGGACTAGAAGGCCTATTGTAAGGAGTTAATAATATACCATAATTACAGTTTAAAGTTTAATGACTCTTAATACAACTTTGTAAAGGAAGGCAAAAAATTACTTTTTTTTTTTTTTTTAACAGTGTACACTCTGTTAATCCCCATTACAAACTTCTATGGAGGAAGTACTTTTCTTTTTTACCTGGCATGAATTGAAACTCACCTCAGACAAGGAGCAAGAGATTTCCTGGGATCTTCCCTGCCACAAATTCTTTGAATGACCACAGCAAAGTTGCAAAATCTTCCCACTTTTGTTTCCACAAATGTATTAATTTGGGATTAATATAAACTTATTTGCAACCTTGAAAATACTTAAAAGACGGGAAACATATTTAACTAGTCTCAAACCGTATGTGATTCTCACACGTTGCACAAAATAAAATACCTAGCAGGTAACAGCTGCTTCCATGCAAGGGTTTTAGCATGCCTTCCCACCTGTTTCAACAAGTATAAAACTGGCCTGAGGTTTACCAAAAAAGCCCCTCCCGAAAACCCAGTAAAACGTTTAAGGGCTAAAAAAATATATATATATATATCACCTTACATTTGTTTCCTATCCAGAGATTAACCCTCTCTCATTCTCAAATTGTACTGTGAAAACAGAATAACAACTATAGCAACTACCTTCTGACAGCTTACTCTGTAAGGCACTGTGCTAAGGGTCTTACAGGCATCGTCTTACCTGATCTCTACAACCACTCTAGGGGAATGTTATTGTTAATGCCTATTTCCAGATGAGGAAACTAAAGCTTGGATCAGCTAACTTTCTCAAAGCTACACACGTTGGAAGTGGTGAAGGTAAGCTTTAAACCCAGAATGTATCACACATCCTCACGGGATCAATTTTCACAGCTGTATTGCTGACATTCAAAGATAGATGTCTGATGTGTTTTTTTTTTAATTAGAAATATTTTTAAAAATAGGAAACTATGGGGCGCCTGGGTGGCGCAGTCGGTTAAGCATCCGACTTCAGCCAGGTCACGATCTCGCGGTCCGCGAGTTCGAACCCCGCGTCGGGCTCTGGGCTGATGGCTCAGAGCCTGGAGCCTGTTTCCGATTCTGTGTCTCCCTCTCTCTCTGCCCCTCCCCCGTTCATGCTCTGTCTCTCTCTGTCCCAAAAATAAATAAACGTTGAAAAAAAAATTTTTTTTAAATAGGAAACTATGGAACAGATGGCTAGCCTACACAGGGACCAGATCCACAGGTTACAAATGATGGGTCTTTTACTACTGATAGACCCATCTTCCCAGTTCCTCCAAATGAGGGCAGCCAGTGTTACAGAAAAAGAGAGAACAGGGGATGGAGGATTGAAGGCTCAGACTCCCAGTCATGCCCTGTCAGATCCATACCCTAAGGACCACCTGATCTGTAGTGTTCCTCCCTCTTCTTCTACCTTCACTGGCCCCCGTTTCTCTAGGGAAAGAGTGGTAAGTGTGAATGTGTCTTAGGCTGTGTTGCTTAGAAATGAGAGCCTGAGGGGCACCTGGGTGGCGCAGTCGGTTAAGCGTCCGACTTCAGCCAGGTCATGATCTCGCGGTCCGTGAGTTCGAGCCCCGCGTCAGCCTCTGGGCTGATGGCTCAGAGCCTGGAGCCTGTTTCCGATTCTGTGTCTCCCTCTCTCTCTGCCCCTCCCCCGTTCATGCTCTGTCTCTCTCTGTCCCAAAAATAAATAAATGTTGAAAAAAAATTAAAAAAAAAAAAAAAAAAAAAAAGAAATGAGAGCCTGAGACCAAACTTCTAGTCCATTTTAGCAATCCCAGGAAGCTTGAGTTTAGAAAAAGAAGTGAGACAGCAAAATCAAATAACAAATGGGGCAGGACCAATCATGGCTTCACAATAAACAAAACTTCTCACTCGGTCATATGGGACACCCCCAAAGAGGCTGGTAGAGATTACAGCCTCCCAAAAGTTTCCATCAAATGGAGCGATACTCTGAGAGGGAAAATGTCTGCCATCACCTGACTCTCTCTTATTCCCCACTGGGCCAAAGTTCATTCCATGGTGACCCAACATCCCCCACACTTTTGGGGTGTATTGTCTTGCTCCTTCAGCAGCAAATGAGGAAGCTAGATCCCATACCTACAGGGTGGTGCTTCATCTGAGTCCAGAAGTGGTAGGAGTAAGCCCAACATGGCGTTGGATGGTAGAATGGTACAGTCCAGCAGAGCTGGTCACCAAGGCAACTGAGAAGGAAGTGGGGCTAAGAGGATTTCAGATGGTGTGTAAGAGGCAGCCAACAGAGGAAGGTTAAACCTAGAGACGAACCAGTACTGGTGTGCAATTTCACATTCACAGAAAGTGGAAGAGATGATCTAATAAATCTCCTTGGACTGTGGGTTATTTGTGCTCCTTGATCTTCTGCAGGTTCTTAGAATTCTGTCACAGGACATCATCCATTCTACAGTCATTCAGTAAGCATTTCTTCAGCATCTCCTATTGCTAGGCATGTCCTAGTGAAATTCTAGAGATAGAGAGAAGACTAAGAGAGAGAGAAGGAGACAGGAAAATAAACAATCACAATACAGTGAACCCAATAGTGCCATTAGCACACAGAGGAGTGGCACCCAGTCCAATCTTGGGGTCAGTAAAGAATAACTGAGGGAAGGTGATACCTGGGAAGGGGCTTGAAAGATGAACAGAAATTAGTTGGGGGCAGGGAAAAGGGAGATTCCAAGCTGGCAGCATAGCATCTATAAGAATAAAACAGGACAATGCAACTTAATTAGAGGGTGCCATTTTACTTAGCCATGTTTAAACAGTTGTGTTAACACGCAAAACCAGTTTGGTACCAAAAAGTATGTGCAATAGACACCCTTGTCTCTCACATCATCCCCAGACCTCCTGCCTACCTAACCCATTCTTGAAGATCACTCATCACTGACCTCAACCCCTGGAGTACGTATGAATCAGTGATGGGGTAGGATCTGGAGATACAAGTAAGGCATGGCGTGAGGTGAAGATGAGGCTATGAAAAGAGGTTCAAGTTCAAGGATGACCTGAGATTTAGGGGTGGTATTAGGAATGGGCAGGAGGCAAGGATGGGGGTGATGCAGAGCTAGACTGTTTTGTACATGACTTAGAACCTTGAAGTCTGACAGTTTTTTTTATAAGTTCCCCCACTTAAAAACAGCTATAATAAAATGTGATACATTCATACAAAGTGTAGGAGATGAATGAAAGCATGTTGCGCTTTCTGAACTACAAGCAGCTCAGAGAAGAGAGAAGAGAGAAGAGAGAAGAGAAGAGAAGAGAGAAGAGAAGAGAAGAGAAGAGAAGAGAAGAGAAGAGAAGAGAAGAGAAGAGGCTGGAAAGATGAGGAGTCAGAAGGGTCTTGTAAGCCATGCCAAGGTTGGGTTTTGGAGGGCAAAGGAGATCAATTAAACAATTTTAAATGAAGAAATAATACGATTCAATCATATTTTAGGAAAATCATTCTGGAAGCAATGAGGAAGATGGACTGGAGGGTGGGAAGATCACCTAGTAATTATAGTGATCAGGCACTGCAAGATGAGGGATAAACAGGAGGGATGTTTTTTATGAGCCATTTAAAATGAAAGATCATCAAGACATGGGGATAAAGTCTATTTGAAGCTCATTTAGATTGAGGAAGGCAGTGATGTGGTCGGTGGATGAAAAAGATCTTTGGAAGACTGGATAGGTTTCTGGCCATTCACCGGCCTTCAGAAGGACTTCATAGGGAAGAATGATTGAGGGGTGGTAGGGATATGATGAGTTCAGTTTTAAACCCAGTGAGTTTGATTCACCTGTCAGACAACCACAGATACGTCTTAGGGCCTATTAAACAGGTCAAGAAGTCAGAAGAAGAGAGGTATTGATTAACAGATTAAAAGGTATTGGCAGCCAAGGGGTTGGAGGTCACCTAGAGAAAATGTGCAATGCGAGAAGAAACAAGAAGCAAGGGTGGGAAGGTCAACACTCATGTGTGGGGCACTGGATAAACAGCCATGTGGCAGTTCACTCACTGTACATGTCTGCTCTCATCATCATCATGAAGGCCTGCACCGAATCCAGCCTTCCATTGCAGGAAAAATCAACCTGGTTTGCTTAGAACCCAGAGAAAAACCAGGTAAAAGAGGTATTAGTGTTCATTTCAACAAGCTAACTCTTCAGGTAATACAGAGTTAAGGGAACTCTGTGTGGGCTCAAAGACAACAGAAAGAGGAGAATAGGAAGCATTAGAACTGCAGGGATTGTGCATTTCTGGATTTCCAGCTTTCCAGCACTTGAAGAAGTGAAACCTTCCTCACCTTTCTTGCAGCACAGGCTTCTGTGGGTGCACCTGAGATGTGCCTATTTACACTAATACTTCAACTACAAACACATCATCCATTAGGAAGAGTTCTCTAGTTAGAGTCAAGGCCAAGATGTGTAACTCAAACTTGAACATCTCCCCCTAGAACTGGGTCTTAGCCTTTTTTTTTTTTTTTTTTTTTTAGTATGGCTCTCTGGATCTGAGGTACAATTTAAGCCAGAGACCCTCATCTCCGAGTAAATACACATACATGCAACATATTTAAAATTGCAGGTGCTTCACAGACACCTTTGCCAAAGTCCCTCCATGAATCCCCTAGGGGTCTCTGGACTCCCTGTTGAAAGCTCCACCCTAGAACAATTTATCTAGCTCATGTCACTTTCAGAAAGTTCAAAACAAAACCAACTCATTCCAGAAGAGCACAGCAAAAGGAAGCCAGGCACTGTGGCTTCCACTGACCCTGAACTGATAATTCCTTATTTCCGTTTTCAGTAAGGCAGAGGATATCTCCTTCCCTTTTCTAAGAATCCCTGTCCTTCCCCCAACAAAATAGACCTCAGGCACAGAAACCAAAACAACGCAGCTGAACGCAAAAACTCAGGCCTCCACAGTGGGCCTCGTGAGGAGCAGCCCAAGGGCCCCAGGCTGACTGTGACATTATCCTCATGCAGCCATCCCCCTGTAAACAAGAAACATCCCTAGTTCATGTCTGCTGAGACAGGGGCAAGAGGGGGTCTCCAACCGCTGGGGATAGTGGCCAGGAATATAGCCACACTGCGTGGGCTTGGCACAGTGTGAGAGTCAAATAAATATCTGTTGCCTGAGCGCTGGCTCTGCTCTCCTAGAGCAGGGTCTTGGGTTTTGATGGGTGACAGGTATGGCTGACACCCAGGACATTCTGGAAGATTGTAAATTTAGACAGCAGGTAAGTTAGGAAGTGTTACGACTTATAGGGCAAAATAATCCTTTATAAAATGCAAGGAACTCGGCTTTTAAATGGAGACACCTTTAAATGGAGACAACTCACCCATCTCCACACTCCTAGTAAATTTCCCTCTTTTGCATCTATTTTTTGTATTATTTATATATATTTTATTATAAAAGGAACACACTCTCACTAAAGAAAATTTGGGAAATATAGAAAAGTATAACCACCACTTACTTCTGAAATGATGTGATTTATTTCATCATTTGCATGTACCTTTTCAGCTTCCCAGGGACACTTGCATTGTTCAAGGGTGAGGCGTTCCTTTTTGGGGGGAGGGGGGCTGTCACCACAGACAAATGGGACAGGATCCTTTGACCTTGTGACTCTCTGGGCTCTCACCTCGTGGCCAAGAATTATTTATTCTATTGTGTTTTCCAAGTTGATGGAAATTTCCCACCATTTATGCCTATTCTCTTCACTTCCTCAACCTGAAAGACCAGAAAGAAAAATTTAATCACTGGAAGCTCTTTCCTATTATTTTTTCTGCTTCGGTATTTCGAATGTTTTCTTTCAGCCCTCACACCACCCACCGCCATCTGGAGAGGTTTTCTCAAAAATTCTAGCAGGGATTTAGAAACCAACCACACCGTTACATGTATTTGGTCCTGCCACCACTAATAGCTGTATTTCTTTTGGTGAATGTCTCACTGACAGTAACTCTTGCAAAACAGAAAAGCCACAAGTTCAAAGCATATAAACCACAAATGCAAACACAGCAGACATGCTAATTAAAGAATCCAGAGAAAAGACTTCAGAATTTGATTTCCCCTGCCTCTGGATTCTTATGTAGCTTTGAGAGGGAGACTTTTTAAAAAATAGATTCAGAATCATATTATTTGCTGAGAGAAATCAAGTGTCTCGAAAACTTTCTCCAACCAAGTGTAAAACTGGAATTTAAAACAGTAAGGGAGAGGGGAACCTGGGTGGCTCTGTTGGTTAAGCATCTGACTTTGGCTCAGGTCATGATCTTGTGGTTCGTGGGCTTGAGCCCTCCACTGGGCTCTGCGCTGACAGCTCAGAGCCTGGAGCCTGCTTCGGATTCTGTGTCTCCCTTTCTCTCTGCCCCTCCCCAGCTTGTGCTCTGTCTCTTCCTCTCAAAAATAAATAAACATTAAAAATTAAAAAAAAAAAAAACAAAAAAACATAAGGGAGGATCAGTTAGTTTACCAGAGAAGTGAGAACCTTCTCACCTGCCTCACAGTGGTAAAGAGCACATATGAGGTTAGCGTATGTGATGTTGAAATACTGTCATTGCTAGGATATCCATTTTCTTCTGTGTTTCGCTTTCCTCTGAATGCTTGTGTATCTGGGATTCATGTACCAACTGCCATATACACGGGCCAGACTTGATTTCTGGATGCAGTGTTTCAGTTATGCTTTCAGGGAAAGCATAAATGGCTGACATATGTGTGTGGAATTTATTGTAGTATCTTCTTGACCTCTTTTACTTTTAATAAGAACAAAAAAAAATAGTAGCAGTATGGGTTAAATTAAAATGTGGCTTGCAATTCACGGGAAATTCAAAGAGCTTTAAAAATGTGTGAGCTGTTACCGCTCCTTACTTCCAACCACTCTGGCACGAACAGTGAGAATTTTACAATGATCAAACGATTAACAGCTTCATAGCACTGATACAGCTGCACTCACTGAACCCCTCAAATCCCCGAGATGGGAGTTTTTACTACCAGTTCCCATCTCCAGATAAGGAAACTGAGACTCTGATGGTAAGTAGCTTGCCCAAGGGCACAAAGAAGAGGTCAAGTGGTATCTAACCCTAGTTTATTGACTCAGAAGTCCAAGCATTATAGAGCTCAAATGATAAACTATCCAAAGCAAATGCCAGTATCAAATGGGTCCACACTTCATTTCCCTCTAGCAAGCCAAGAAAGCAAACCGGAAAAGTAGAGCCGGCTTGACTTTTCCACTAGAGCTGGAATGCCCCCAGGTTCAGCTTCAGAGCCCCTTCTCTTCTTGGTCTAATTTAATCCCTTCACGAATTTAACTCTCATCTACAGCCAAGGACCCCTACATCGATGTGTCCAGCCCTGACCTCTCACCTGATGCCCACAGAGTGCCTTCACGACAGCGTTTAATAGGCCTCTCAAAGGTCACATATCCATGACTGGATAGCGACGCTCCCTCCAAAGCTGCTCTACCAGAAGCCTTCTGCATCCAACGTGATGGCACTTTATCTTGAGAGTGGTGTTGGTCACAACATCAAGTCATCCTAGACTCCCCTCTTCTTCCTACATGGTTTCTCTCATGTTCATTTTAGGCAGCGGACAAATAGATTTCTCCTATGCTTCTTTAAAACAGCAAGCTCCCCTAGTACACATAGTAAGACTTCATTTGCGCACAACTCAGCAGGAGCACCTTTCCCAAAGCAGTTAGGTGAGCTTCATCCACCATAGCACTGCCTACTCACGTATAGCGATGTGCACCTACTGCTTTTTTTTTTTTTTTTTTACGTGCTATTATGTAACACTTCCTGTCTCCCAGACAGTGGTCTCAAAGTGCTTTACAGCTAATTAGCACTAGAGAATTCATGTAATCCTCATAGGAACTCTCTGAAGTAGACACCACTATTCTCTTTCAGTAGATAAGGAAACTAAGATACAGGGAGATTAACCAGCTTGCCCAACACCACACGATTCAAACCTGGACAGTCTAGCTCTGGTGTGCATGCTCTTAACCACTTCACCATGCTCCATCCATGAAACATACTTTTTCCTCTAAGTACAGAAAGGAACCTATCTATACTCTTATCTTGCTTTCTTATGGCCGGGGCCCACCTCTGCCAAGTTCCTGGCCAGGACTGACTGCACCTTCTCTGTCCTCTTCACAGGAAAGTGGCAACTAAATGACAAGAGACCAAAGCCCCTTGTCCCATGAGCACTGGGCTGTGACCAGCCAAGTCATCTAGCTGAATCTGAGATATGACAGCACATGACCCTGCCTCCTTGGAACTGCCTCCCCAAGGCCTGCTCGGGGATCAGGAACTGAACACCAACCAACAGCAGAGCATGAGAGCTCCAGGGCCTCTGAATGTGATGGATGGTGCGGCTGGAGGGGCTGCTTCAGAGGATACTGCCCACCTGGGCCAATTAGGCTGTTGGTGAGTGACTGGGATGTGCTGAATGTACTCAAATAGATGCCCCCAAAAGACCCCCCTTTTAGATGTTACTTTAATACCAAAAATATTAAGGAGAAAGAAATAGATAAAAGAAGAGAAGCAAGTGTGCTTCACCAGCCCTGTTGACAGTGAAGCCAAACAAGGAGCAAAACAAGGACAGTTCTTCTGGCAGGATCTCTGTGGGTGTGCCCGGAGTGCACAGACCGCCCCCCACCCCTTAACTCTTTAGAGGACTTTTCCTTCTGTTTCCAGATAGAATAGTGACTAAGGGCACAACTTCTAGAACTGAGAGATTAAGAGGTGGGGTCAAAGCCCTATCTCCACCACAACCTCCGACAGATTACTTACCCTTGCAGATACTACTAATGCCCCACCTCACAGAGTTGAGGCGGAAATTCAGATAATGTGGAGTAAAATGCTAGCAGAAGACCTGGGACACAGTAAAACTCCATGAATGATGGCTACTTATGGTAATTTTGATAATCTCAATAATAAAAGTTGTTCACACCCTTCAAGTGTTTAGAGGGTTAAGTGAAGGGAAATGTAGGGACAAGGAATGATGCAGAGAAAAATTAATACTTTATGTTTGGCAAGGGTGGGAAAATACAATAGGAAAACTGTATTTGTGACAGCTATGTCTTGTTTTTTTTTTTTTTTAATGTGTGACAGTTCACACATTTAAATAACATTTAACTGAGTAAGCTCACTGACTGTGGATCACCCTAACCTTACCCACTTCACTATGGTATCATATTCTTTCTTCTTTAAAAACTTAAGTCAAAAAAGACAGACAAATATATTGTTTCTAAAGCAAACAGAGGAATAAAATCTGTTTTCATTTAAAGCATCTCACTTTTTTTTTTTTTTTTTTTTAAGCAATTAGCTAACTTCAAAGGGCAACCAATGCAGTGATTCCATCAAGCTGGCAAGGGTCTGGTGTCTCACTTCAAAGTTTAGGCAGATTGAAAGCCACTGATAGACCTGCTATACTGGCTGGCATCTGGCATGAAAAGTGCTGAGAATACAAATTCATTCAGATGGTGTGTGCGCACAGACCCACAGCACTAAAACGGTACCTCTTTCAATGAGAGCCCCTGTTAAGCCTGAAAGAGAAGGGTGTAATCATCCCACCTCCAAATTAAAATTAATGAGGGTCATTGGGATTAAGGCTGAGGGCCTCTATGGGATAAAAGAGTGATGGAGAAAGTCCTAATTGGATGGAAGGGTCCCCAAGTGCTTAGTGAATATCTGTAAAGCAACTTAAGCTAGACACCACAGGAGGTGGGACCAATGAGCACAGAAGTGCCAGGGGATACCTGCACGACTTTAAACAAGCTGCTTGACCTTCCCAGGTCACCTGCAAGCAGAGTGAGACCAACCGCCTGCCAGTTTGACAGAGTTTATGATAGGATTAAATTTTATTTATAAAGAGGTTTGACATTCTTAGCTCCAAAGTGCTCTCCTATTAATAAAGTGAACATGTTAAGAGGACAAATTAGAGTCCAGAGTACTCATTTGCTAACAAATCACCAGATGGCTTCATTTTTCAGGAGGTGACACAAGCCATCAGAATATTGGAATTAGACAATCAGATGGCAGTCAAGAAAGGAAGACTTTAAGAAGCTGTCTACCTCAGACTTCTCTGTCCTCTTCTACTTGACTCCTTTGCTCTGGAAGTCTAGCCACAGACCTGGAACAAGCTTGTGTGGACCGTCAGAGCCATGGTTCACTGAGGTCCATTCCCTAAAACCTGATGTGCCCACCTAAACTCCATTTCTACTTCCAATCCAACGCAACTGCTCCTCCGTGAACCTTCCCAGCCTAGCAACACCTCAGAAAGATTCTGTCTCTGAATTCACAGTTTGCAGTGCCCCCTTTAATTGTATGGCTGGCCCCACTATTATTTGACTACTATTAATTCTGTATAAATATTATGCCCTTTCACTCCCAGATTAGAGGCTGTGTCCAAAGAATAAGCATTACACTTCTCTGAATTCCTCACATCTTCCTCAGAACCTTGCACCCAGAAGATACCCAATGCCATTCCTGTGAAACCACCTTCCAAAGATTTTACTGGGCCATTAGCAATCTGCAAAGTAGCTTCACACTCATGATCACACTGCACAAAGAACAATAAGCTTCTCTTAGCTGTTACCTGTTAGTGAGGCTACCTCAGAGCATAAGTCTGGGTTAGTTTGAGGCCAGCTGGGATGATGGGAGTGGACACAATGAACAGAAAATTCAAAGGACTTTAAGTTTTCAATCCTGCCCTTCCACCATCTGTCTATAGAATTTTGGCCAACTGTTTCTCAGTAATCACGATTCAGAAAAATGACAGTGCAAGAAACCTACCTCTTGAAACTGCTAGAGATGTGAAAATATACATATATATATATATTACATTTAACATTTATTCAATACAAACATGTAGAGAAGATACCATTTATGTAGTGGTTTAATGTGTATTTTTTTTAAATATCAAATTCCTGGATAAATGCTATCCAGTGGGGAAGAGTAACACTTTCTAGTGAATATATTCAGCATTTTAGATCCCTCCTGGCTAGTTTAAGTCCCTTCCCTCACTGGCTCTCACTCAGGCCTAGGGTTTTGTCTGCTACATCTTTTGCAACTTTATTTTTTTTTAATGTTTTATTTATTTTTGAGAGAGAGAGAGAGCAGGGGAGGGGCAGAGAGAGGGGGTGACAAAGGATCCAACGGGGATCGCTGACAGCAGCAAGCCTGATGTAGGGCTCAGGAACCATGAGATCATGACCTGAGTGGAAGTCAGACACCTAACTGACAGCTATCCAGGTGCCCCACAACTTTAGATCAAGTTTCCTGGAGACCTGAGACCGAGGGAGCTACAGGGTTCCACTACAGAGCTGACCAAGGGAAGGCCACGTCTGCGGGAGGAAGTGAAACAGTTGATTTTCCAAAATTACCTGGAGAGGGAATCAGACCAACAGAGATGGCCTCAGGCCTCCTGGCCAGAGGTCATGGTTCCAAATTTTCTCATCCACCTCTGGAGGTATGCAGAACCCTAGGGAATTCTCTTATCTCAAAAAGCATACCTTTTAGGTGTGAATTGTCAAATCTCAATTAGGAAAAAGTGTCTTTTCAAATATTACTCATTTCATTTTATAGCTTGGGCCTACCATGACATTTCTTGTTTTATACAAATTTCCTATGCGTATTTCTAAGATAGTGTATCCACGTCCCAATGGATCATTTTAGACTTATACCACCTTGAAACAAATACTGTAACCTGCTGGCCAGCACTCAAAATGTTGGCTCTGAAAGTATTTCATGTATTTACACAGTGTGGGCAGGCATATCACTGATTATCTGGACCCGGTAGAGTCAAAACTTTTTCCACATCTAGAATTGAGAAAAAAATAGTAAAAAGAAAACAAATGCTCACTATGTTCTATTTCTTGTGTCATGTTGTACACGCCAACATATTTTCTCCTTAACGTCCATTCTTGGAATGTTCTCTCATTACAGGAGTGGTGAGTCACAGTGAAAGGAATTGATGGGACTCGCTCCACCCATTAGCATAAGCTAAACTATGGACATCTTGAGTTCTCAGGGGGTTAGTTATCTTGGGAGGGTTGATCACAATTTGCATGATCATATGGTACAGATGTGTATTCATGAAGATGACCTCAAGTGAAGCAAGAAATTTCTCAGTCTATTTTACAATTCAGCCAAACATCCACCCAGTGGGCAAACCCCAGTTCCAAAAGAAATTAAAACTGGGAGGACAAGAAGTGTGATGGATCAGAGACTGGAATACGCTGAGCTGACAAACTTAAGTGAGAGGGCTGGAGCCAGACAAAAGGGTGTGTGCTCAAGGACATGCCTGATGGTGGGGGGGTGGGGCAGAATTACAAAAGGAGGGGATAAAGTAGCACTTGTATGTTTCTTCTATGAATCCAAGCTCCTTTCATGTCCTTACTGTGAGAATTATATCTGCAATTTAATATAAACCTAGAGACTCAGTCACTCTTACAGACCCCAATGCCACTGCCAGCCTTCAGCAAATCTGCCAAATGGAGAATGCTGAGACCTTCCAGACTTCTTCCCCTTTCCATTAGGCCCTTCTATTCAGGCCTTTCCCTCAACCACATTTGGGGATGGGGGGTGCTCAAGTGAGGAAGGAGCAGAGAGAGAATCCCACAAGGGGCAGAGAGAGAAAGAGAGTAGTGGGGCTCGTGCTCCCCTGAAGTGGGTGAGCTCACCCACTATGGGACTCGAACTCACAAACTGTGAGATCATGACCTGAGCAAAAGTCAGATGCTTAACAACTGAGCCACAAGGTGCCCTCCTCAACCACATCTTAATTTCCCCCTTTAGTTCAGTGGTTTTTGGACTGGCAGCATCAGCATCACCTGAGCACTTGTCAGAAATGCTAACTCCCAGGTGCTACCCCAGATCTATTAAGAAACTCTGGCAGTGCGACCCACAAATCTGTGTTTTCTCAAGGGCTCTAGGTGATTCTGAGGCAAAGTTTGAAAACTGCTGCTTTAGATGATACCATAAAATACTTTAGGATGAAGGAGTATATACATTTTAAGAGAGGACAAAGGAGAATCATTCAAGTGCCCAGGGAATAATTTTCTAACAGTTGAATCTCGAGTCATGTGAAAGATAGTGAGGGAGATTTGAGGCTGCTGAATTCGTTGGGGCACTCACCATCTTTACCTTTTAATCCCACCTATTTTGGTCTTCTCCCCACATTGCCACTAGAGGAATGTGTTTGGCCTGAAAAATCTGACCATGTCAAACCCCAACTTAAAACCCTCAATGGCTGCTCCCTGCCTATAGGATAAAGTCCCAGGACATGATCCAGGGCCCTTCATCACCTGCCTCCGGGCCACCTCCCTTGCCCTGTTTCCTTCTGCACTTTCCCTCCTACTCAGCCATTCTTCACTGTCTGCAGGAGGCTTAGACTCCCCCTTACCACTGACATTGGGTCTGCCTGTGTGACTTACCTTGGCCAACAGCATGAGAGTTGAAGTGATGTCTGCTATCTCTGAGCAGGTATTAAGTGCCATATTTTTGTTTTATCACATTCTCTTTTTCCCCCTTCCCATAAATGAGATCAGTATTGCCCCAGGAAGAGGCTGTTTCTTAAGCCTCTGGGGATCTCAGAAGGAACCAGATAAGGAGCAGAACCACAACTAACCTACACTGGACATGCAGCAATCGTGACAAATACACCTCAGTTGTTGTAAGCCACTGAGATTTGGGAATTATTTGTTATTTTGCCTAAGCTGACCATTATAGCACATTGGATCTCCCATATCCCCTCTGCCTGGAATGTCTCTCTCCTCTGCTCTACCTTTCCTTCCAATCCCACCTCAATCCTATCTGCATAAGAGACCTGCTCATCATTCTTCACTCAGCTCAGGTGTCATCTCCTCAATCAAGTCTTTTTTATTCCCAGATATAACCGATCGACTCTCACCTGTAGGATCCCTTTTGAATGCTACAGACCAGTAACTATGTCCTTGGAACTTTGCTGGGGACTTTCCATTTATTAGCACTATCCTTACAACAACTCCTCTCTAAAAAAAAAAATAAATAAATAAGCCCTCATTTTACAGAGTGGGAGACTCTGGCACAGAAAAGTAAAGCGACTTGTCCAGGTTTCCCAGCCATCAGCCACAGAGACAGAGTTTTCACCAAGTGTGGGTATGGCTCTGATCGCAGCAATCCTTCCTGTGCCCCACTCACCTCCCTCCTCTGTCAGCAAGCTTTCATATCCTCCCACTGTGTGGTGAGAGTAAAAGTCTCCTTATCCACAACTAAAAGGTTGTGGAATTAATTTGACACTTGAAAGACTTGCATCTGGAAGTGGGCTTCTTACCCCCTGAGAAGATAATCACTTTCTCTAAGTGGATGGATTTATTCGAAGGCTCCCGGCAAGTAAATGCACTGGAGCCTTTGGAGAACTGGGGCATTCTGTCTGTACCTTTCCCAGGTAGTGTGGTGTGTTAAGACAGGTAGATTCCCACTGACATTGCCCTTGGGAACCTGTGGGAAGGTCCTTTTGGGTTTGCCACAAGGTAGGAGGTTAAGTAGCAGAGGGTTCAGAATTCCAAGCAAGTTGGCTACATATAGATATTTTAAGTAAATGAACAAGGAAAAGAAAACGAGGATAATAAAGTGACACAGTGGCAAAGAATTGAACCAGACCACCCAAGTCAGACACCAAAATAACTGCCTAAAGTAGGAACTGCAATTTTAGGTTTCTGTGAGCTGCTGGTGTTTTGTTGTGTGGTTGAGCTTTTTATTTGTTTTTCTCATCTTCCCCCTCTCTTTAAAGTTGTTTCAGGGAGGAGTTTGGAAAGTATAAGAACCTTCAAGTCCTCCCCCATCAGCCATATTAGTGAAAGATAAGCATTCAACAAAACACCAAGATATTCTTCTCACACAACATTCATAACAACTTTTTCAGGGTTTGCAAAGCTTTTCTCAGTTACTTGTTGGAATCCATTTATCTCTCTCACCATTCCAATGGAGTTTTGTGTTTTTTTTTTAATTCCCTCAAAGGACATTATTACATTTAAATGATACCATCGGTAACATTAATAATAGCATTTTTCCCCTTCGAGTTTAGAAAGCTGTTCAGAGCTCCAAATGGTCACTGGGCCAGTGAGAACACGTCTGACTTACTCTTTAAAAAACCATCCACTCCGTATAACAAATAATAAGAGCCAGCATTTACTGGGTACTTAGTGTTGTGCTCAGTGTTTTTTGGGCACTGGTTTATTTAATCCTCAAAACAAGGCAACAAGGCTATCAAGCAGGTGCAACCATTTATGGCCACTTTACAGATTAAGAGAGTGAGGCACATAAGAGCATGAAGGACCTGCCTGACAGAAAGGGTGTCTCTCCCTTTCAGAGGTCAGTAGCTGCACAAGACGACAGTTAATGATTCACCCACAGCCCTCGGGGAGCTCCTTTCAGTAAGGGCAACATAGGCACATTCTCTCGGTGTCTCTGTCTCTATCTCTATCTCTCATCTTCAACTCTTCCTCACCCAGCGAGAGGCGGGTGTCCAGCAAATTGCTTGGCAATACACAGAGGAAACTCCATCCAAAGCCCGGGTCTGCTGGGTCCAGGCCGCCTCTGGGCGCTGTCCAGCGGGCAGCGCGCCTGAGTGACCAGGCTGGGGTCCTGTCTCCGACACCCCGAAGGTGGGGCGGAACGCCAAGGCCGGGATTTCGAGCGGTGGGGGGGAGGGGTGGGAAAGGCACCGTCCCCAGGGACACCTGTTGTCGCCTTGGGCCAACGAAGACGTCGCGGGGACTCACATCTCAGGGAGGACACCCGTCTGCAGTGTCCGCGTACGGGAGCGGGGGTCGCAAGTGTCTTCCCCCACCCCCCCCCCGCCCCTTCTCCGCCTTAGGCGGGCTCACCTCACCCCCTCCCACCCCTGGACGCCGGCAGCCAGTGGAAATGTCGCGCCTCCGCGGGGCTCCGGCAGAGGCACGCGCGGAGGCGTGGGGACACGCGGGGCGAGGGGCAGCCCCCGCGGCGCTAGGACCTCGCGGCCGGCCCGCCCCCACCCCCACCCCTCGCCGGCTCCACCTGCGGAGCCCCTCAGGCAGGGCACGCTGGCCCTCCACGGCGGGGCGCGGGCGCGGTTACCTGCGACGCCGCCCGCAGGGTCCCAAGTGTCGGCCGGAATGTCGCCACGGCAGAGCCCGCTGGGCTGGCCCGGGAATCCTCGCCCAGCCCCACTGCTCCCGCTGCCCTCCCTCGCGGCCGCAGCGCCGCCGCCGGCTCCCGACTCTCTAGGCTCGCTCCGCGCCCGCCGGCTCCTGGCCCCTCTCCCGCAGCTCCTGATTGGCCGCGGCGCGCGCCCGAGCCGCGCCCTGATTGGGCAGCCGGGAGCCGGGGTGGGGGGACGGACCCGGCGCCGCCTGGACCTGCTCTGGGTGCCCCCGGCGCCACTGCTTCGCGTCCCCGCAGCACCTCGCGGCCGCGATCCAGACGCCGAACCCGGGATCCTGCCCTCTGCGCCGAGTGGTGTCTGTTGTCCAGGCACCGGGCGGAGCGGAAAGTGGCACGAGTAGCAGGGGGGTGGCGGGGAGCGGGTATCGCCTTGGAGTCTCTCCTACACCCCCTGCCAAGGCTGGACTCCTACATGCGGTTTTGACCGCGTGTTTACTCTTACAGGTTTTACTATAAAAAGGCCATAGGACGCAAGACAGTGGCTTGTAAACAGTGGGCGCCAAAATGTGTTTGTGGTCTTAGGTTGGGCTTGATGCATAATCTTTATGTGGTCCAACTAGAGTTCGCGAAAGGGAAGCAACTTGTGCGAGGTCCTCGTCTTGTCAACAAATTAGTAAGAGCGAGAAAAGTGGTGACATAGATCTTCACTTACAAGGAACTTAATACCTAACTAAGGAGATGGGGCTGAATAATAATGGTAATAGTAATTATAATAATAATGATGACCCTAACGTTTTCATGGCTCTTGTTATTTGCCGGGCACTTTTCTAAGTGCTTTACATATATTAATACAGAAATACAGGAAACAGCTGACATAAGGATGTCCACATGTCCTGTGAAACGTGTGGACAAATGATATAAGTTCTGAGTGTGAGAGGTTTTTATCTGGAAGACACCCCAGCAGTCATTCCACACCGCAGTGCAAAGGCACAAGTTAGAACGGAAAGAGAGCATTGGGATTTAAAATTGTTCCATCTTCAGAGCTGGAGAGTGTTATGCTAAGTGAAATAAGTCATACAGAGAAAGACAGATACCATATGTTTTCACTCTTATGTGGATCCTGAGAAACTTAACAGTAGACCATGGGGGAGGGGAAGAAAAAAAAAGAGGTTAGAGAGGGAGGAAGCTAAAACACAAGAGACTCTTAAAAACTGAGAACAAACTGAGGGTTGATGCGGTGTGGGAGGGAGGGGAGGGTGGGTGATGCGTATTGAGGAGGGCACCTGTTGGGATGAGTACTGTGTGTTGTATGGAAACTAATTTGACAATAAATTTCATATTTAAAATAAATAAAATAAAATGAATAAAATTGTTCCATCTTCGATTTCTTCTCCCACAGTTCTGTAGCCCTCCGAACATTTTTTCTCAACTGCACTGGGCCTTTCTAAAGAATTAAAACAATCACTATAGGGGCGCCTGGGTGGCGCAGTCGGTTAAGCGTCCGACTTCAGCCAGGTCACGATCTCGCGGTCCGTGAGTTCGAGCCCCGCGTCAGGCTCTGGGCTGATGGCTCAGAGCCTGGAGCCTGTTTCCGATTCTGTGTCTCCCTCTCTCTCTGCCCCTCCCCCGTTCATGCTCTGTCTCTCTCTGTCCCAAAAATAAAATAAACGTTGAAAAAAAAAAAAAAAACAATCACTATAAATCAGGGTGCCACCAGAACTTTGTTTTGCCACTCATAAAAGGAGCCCTCTCTAAGCATTCAGGTAACAGTGAGTAGAAATAATCAGCACAGGTTATATTCTAGCACTTATGACTCCAGGTGTATTCATACCTTGAAAGTAAGTATGGAGCCATTTTCCAAGAGTATCTCCCCTCGTTCTATTCTCGTATGTTGATAGAACCCTAGAGGGAGAAATTTGGGTTGGTAGAGAAATAAACACCTGAGTGAAAACCAGCTTGACTTACTCTGAACAGCCTGATTTTTACCTTTGCGTAAGCTTAAAGTCACTTACTTTGAGGATCCCAAGACCCTTGGAGGAAATTAGCTCACTGTTCCCAATTTATATCAACGGACAAGCAAGTAGTTCATTCTGTATTGAAAAGATGGCCTGGCATGAGTAGAGCCTTACCTGGTAGGAACACCACAGCAAAATAGACTGTGAGAATGGTTCCTATACCAGCATCCATCTCCAAGCTTCAGAAACACATGAAGACATCAACCTATCTTTCCAGTTGCTCACTTTCCATTGCGGTGGCTTTTGCCAAAGCAGATTGGATTGGTCACCCTATCTCTCCAAAGAAGAAAGGTTATTTTAGCTGGAGAACTAGGTTGACCCAAGATGATTTCTTAAATTCATAGCCCTGGTTGGATCACACTAAACTCAGCCTTCTGAGGGATGAGAAGTGAAAGAAGAATCTGGATTCCACCATGTCCCTCTGGAATGGTCTTGTGGGCAGGAACTAGTTATGTATCTGTCTATGCCTAATTTATTTCTTTTTAAACCTTTTTAATGTATATTTATTTTTGAAAGAGAAAGACAGAGCAGGAGAGGGGCAGAGAAAGAGAGAGACAGAGGGTCCCAAGTGAGCTCTGTGTTGACAGCAGAGAGCAGGGTGTGGGGCTTGAACTCACAAACCATGAGTTGGACTCTTAACCAAGCCCCCCCAGGTGCTCCTATCCCCATTTCATCCCCCCAAAAATGCTTTGCTTAGTTGTGCCTCCTGTGTTGCATGTCTTCTGTGGCAAATCCTATTTATCACTCAAAACTCAACTAAAATGTCCTTTCCTCTGTGAGGCTTCGCTAACTCTTCCAGGCAACAATAGTGATCCCTGTGCCCATGTTATATCCTCAGTACGGCACAAAGCAACAGTATTCTAGTGATCCATTTACATGGCCATCCCTCCAACTAATTATTACCAACACCTGGCCTAGTTCATAGAACTCAGTAGTAAGTACTCAATAAACTTGAACTGATTGACTAAAATCCCTTACAGGCTAATAGGGTGGCATTAAGGAAACTGGGGCCACACCACTCTGCTATTCAACAGGGCATCCTCCAGTTCCAGGCTGGATGGGTGTTTGATGTGAGTCAAAGTGATCAGCTATCCACTCGAATAGGGAATAGGTAGTTTCTGTATGTGAGGCACTGTCAGGTAAAAAGAAGAATAAGGTCTCTCTTAAGTGTACACAGGATGAAATGATGCAGCTGGTTTAGAAAATAGTTTGGCAATTCCTCAAAGAGTTAAACACAGAGTTACCATAAGACCCAGTAATTCTATTCCTAGGTACATACTCAAGAGAATTTAAAACATATACCCATACAGAAACTATACGATACAGAAAAAAAATATTCATGAATATTCATAGAAACATTATTTGTAATAGCTGAAAAATGTAAACAACCCAAATATCCATTAACTGGTGAATAGATAAACAAAATGTGGTACATCCGTACAGTGGAATATTATTATTCAGCCATAAGAAGGAATGAATACTGATACATGCTACAACATGGGGGGACCTGGGAAACATAATGCTAAATGAAGGAAGCCAGACACAAAAAGCCACATATTGTATTGTATGTATTGTATGTATTGTATACCATTTAGATGAAATATCCAGAGTAGGCAAATATATATAGACTGAAAGCAGATTAGTGGTTGCCAAGGGGTCAGGGGAAGGAGGACTGGAGAGTGATTGCTTAGTGGATATTGGGTTTCCTTTTGGGTTGATGAAAATGTTCTGGAATTGAATGGTGGTTATGGGCACACAACTTGGTGAATATACTAAAAACCATTGAGTTATTAAAAACAAAACAGGGGCGCCTGGGTGGCGCAGTCGGTTAAGCGTCCGACTTCAGCCAGGTCACGATCTCGCGGTCCGTGAGTTCGAGCCCCGCGTCGGACTCTGGGCTGATGGCTCAGAGCCTGGAGCCTGTTTCCGATTCTGTGTCTCCCTCTCTCTCTGCCCCTCCCCCGTTCATGCTCTGTCTCTCTCTGTCCCAAAAATGAATAAACGTTGAAAAAAAAAATTAAAAAACAAAACAAAACAAAACAAAATACACACAGCAGGCATTCAGAAAGTTTAGAAACCATCAATGAAGGAAATGTTATTTAAATCCTAAAGTGTTTAGTAGCTAACAGTGTAAAAGTGTAGAGGAACAGAAAAGCCAGTAAAACATAGTTAAAAAGTTGGCTTGTCTCTCCCTCATGCTCCCACCTTCAGTAACTTAGAGGGGATTTACTCCTTAGATCTGCATTGTCCAATTGAATATTCTATGATAATGGAAATCTTTCTCTGAGCTATTCAATATGGAAGCCACTAATATGGTTAGTGCAACTGAAGAACTGAATTTTAATTGTGTTTAAATTTAAATTGCCACATGTGGCTAGAGGCTACTCTACTGGCAGTGTAGCTTTTGCTGGTTTAGAGGACTGGAGCCATCTTAACTGGCAGTTTGGGACAATACTGGAGAGTGGGAGAGTCAATGTCCATATGTTCCATAGCCTGACTCAAGCCTGTATCCACTAGAAATCCTTCAATAGGATCTCACTGCTCCCACCCTTCTCCCTTCTATGAACTTTTAATGAACTTCAGTCAATAATACAGCACTTAGTTTTGTCTTTATGGCAAAACTTCCATTCCAAAAATATTTATGGAACAAGCACTATGTGGAAGTCTGAGAAGAGGAAGGATTGTAGACAAGGTCAGCCAAATTCCAAAGGGTTGGTCTTGAGAAGGCAGGCAGGGAGAAGGGACAAGATAAATCCATTATAGGGACCTGGCTCCTTACTTCCTTCCCTCCAACATCCCCCATTAACACATATACATACTCTTTCAAGTGGGAAATCTTGCTATTAAGATGCTGAAGTGATGTTGAAGAATCTTTATTTAGATTTCCTGTTTCCAATTTAAGCCTTGTAACATCCTTAACTCCTTCAATACCCCTTTCACTTTATGTTGATCTTTCCCTTCTTTGAACTTTCACTGAATTTGAAATCGATAGAATGTAATGACTTTCTAAGTGTTTTTCCTTAATGTGGTGTCCCTACAGCAAGATTCATTTGTTGCACAAATGTTTATTGAGCTCCTGCTTATTTTTGTACCAGAAAAGTCCTAGGAGCTGTGGATAAAAACAAAGACAGGGTCTCTGGGAAGTTTAGAGCCTTATGCAGAGGCACACAAAGAAATTGTTCTGTGAAGTTTGGCCTAAATGTGTAGGAAGTTCACTGAAAGCACAGGACAAGCAGCAGGTGGGTGTACACAGAGAAATCAGGGAAGGCTTCTCAGTGGAGGTGACATTTAAGCTAAAGGAACTTGAAGGATGAGTAAGGGTTTTTAAAACATTTGTTTTAATTTAATTCATTTATACTGTTCACTTTCCAAAATTGGATTTGAGGTAGTATGTTAGAAGTTTTAGAGAACAGTGTTTGAAAGAATAAATTAGCAACAAGATCCAGCTCAATATCTGTGACAACATTTTGCATTGCTAACAAGGGTACTAACTGGACAGTTATTCTTACTGCTCTCAAGGCTTATTCCTGAGTTATATATATATATATATATATATATATATATATATATATATATAGCTCTCTGATCTCAAGGAATTTAAAATATCTCACCTCTACTATTGCAATATCCTTCTTAGTAGTCTCTTGTGTTTAATCTTATTTTCTTCTTTTCCAGTTATCCCAAATATCAGGCGTTTGTGCCCTACTGTCACCAGCCTTTCCATATCCATGTATCATTTGCACCATCATGTACTTGTTTCTTTACATTGGCTCTCATCTTGCTCAACTTCATTGAAAAGGAATTTGTATCTCGTTATCATCAGTGAAAAACTAGTATCACTTGCCATAAATAGAATGTTAACCACAAAAATAATACAATGAAAGTAAAACCACATTATCTCATCTTAGCTGGATACTGTTGGCTGCCAAAAGTTCTGAGTTTGAGGCCCTGCAATTTCTTTCATAAAGAAAAAGATTATCAAGACTTAAAGAGTATTAAAGACATATCAGCACCAAACATTTCTCCTTGGTCCAATCAAATTGACTGAAAGAGAATTGAAAAAAGAATAACTCCTAGGGCGTTTGAGTGTCTCATTCGGTTAAGTGTCTGATTCTGGTTTGGGCTCAGGTCATGATTTCACAGTGTGTGGGTTTGAGCCCTGCATCGGGCTCCACGCTGACCATGTGGAGCCTGCTTGGGATTCTGCTTCTCCCTCTCTCTCTTCCCCTCCCCCATTCATTCTCTCTACCTCTCTCTCAAAGTAAATCAACTTTTAAAAAATTTTAAAAAAAGAAAAAAGAATAACTCTCTCTTCACATGAGCCCATGAAATTTAATGTCCCTCTTGCATTCCTCTTAAAACCAGCTTCAGCACCAAAAAAAGTCTGTGCTCATCCTGGGTACCACACACTTGTAAACACTGCTCTGATCCATCCCTATCAGAATGATCTAACTTTCTCCCTCCTATTCAAAATCCTTCAATAGCTCTTCATTACCTAAGGGAAGAAATCTGAGTTCCTTACCATGGGATACAAGGTCCTCCTGGACCAGGCTTAGCCTACCTCTCCACCTTCAACTTTTGTCATCTTACTCTTTAACTCTATGCCACCAATGCTGAACTCTTTGTAGTTCTCAGAATGTGCCATATATTCTCATGCCTCTGTGCTGTTCCCTCTGCCAGGTATGCTGTTCCCCTACCACATGCACCTTATCTTCCATTTCCCTTCTCTGCTCATTTCTACTTATGTGCTTAGTGCCCTGCACACACACACACACACAAACTATAACAGGATTCCTTCCAAAACCACCTGCCTCTTTCTTCTGGGGGATCTTCCTCCACTGCCTCACCCATATGTCTCTCTCTACAAGGCACTGACAAGTTCTCAAACCACTCTGCACCCCTTATTACAACCGATTGGCCTATAGGTGAGCAATAGAACGAAGGTGAAGTCCCAGCTGATAACTTCCTACCAGGAGCAAAAAGTTGGAGTCACTCTTTCTCTGTTTTAAGATGAAGAGAGAAACAGAGGCAAGCAAAGTAGGAGTCAGAGTCTCCACTCCATTTGTGCAGCAGACCAGCCATTTCCTTGTCCCTCCTTCTTTAAGGTCATTCACCTTTTCCTTTTATTTTGTGAAAGAGACCCAGTTAAGTCTCTTTTTCCTAAGCTACTCTGAGTTGAGTTTATTACTTACAACCAAGCTTCCTAATAGAGTCCTAATCACCCTTGAAGCCCTAGCACAAATATATTCCTTTGTGAAGCCCTCCCTGCCTCTTCCAGGCCTACAAAGGTGCCTCTTCTCTTATACCTTCCTGCATCTTGTAACACTGGACCCATGACCAGCAAGTATCTTAGTAATCTTGACATTTTGGTGTGAGAAATAATGTGTTCTGTCCTCTTTGCTAGTTTTGATTATTCCATTTACCACCTGATGGGAAGGGAAACTTAGAACATAGCAACCTATTGACATTGTGCCAGAAGTAAAGTCAATATTGAGGGGGAAAAATCTCTTAAGTTTTAGCTGCTCCACTATGAAGATTTTTTTTAACCAAATTTAATCCTAAGAAGAACTTTAAAAATGTGCCAACTACAAGAATGCTCCGCTCCTCTGCTGCCCCACCAGGATGGAACTAGAAATACACTCCATAAATAACAACCACCGAGGGGGAGGTGGCATCTGGATATGCAGCAGGAAGGACTGAGGAACACATGGAGGGGAGGGTCAGATGAAAAAGGGAGGTCTGGGAAAGAAGGAACCTTAGGAGTCCCATTTGTCACTGAATCTCTGTGAATGAAAAGGCAGCCCCATAAAGAAATGGTTTCCACCATCCATGAACTTCCATCTGTGATCATATTTGGCTAAATAAGATTAACTTCTTGTAGGTAGTTGATTGGGCCTTCGCACTCTTTCAAGTGTTAAGAGGCAGCCTGGGGTCATATCTGTATATTTATCTCATTTCTGGACTGGAAGCTCCTTTTCAAAAGAGATTCTTTCAATCTTGGCATGCTGGGCATCAGCATCTAGCCCAGTCTCGAGTTGAACTTTGATGCCTATAGTCTGTATTTAAGTTACGAATGCTTCCCAGCTGCAAGTATCAGAATAACCAGTTATAATGGTTCAAGCAGTAAAGACACGTAATTATTGGACACGAACATTCTGGATGCTGGCAGCCCCAAGGCAGAGTGTTCCATGACATCTAAAGGACCTAGGCTCTTCCTGCTCCTCCATCCTTGGCTTTTTGGCTTTATCTTAGGCTGGCTGTCTTGTAAACGCAACATGGTTGCCACAACTCCAGGTTTCTCATCTTTAGGAAAGCATGTACAAGGAAAAAAGGAAGTGGACTGAGCTGGGAAAGAAATTTTCCTTTATCGGGGAGGAAAACCTTTCTCAAACAGCCCTTCCTCCCCATCTGGTGAAGTTCTCTTTATATCCCATTGGCTGGAAATGAGCTCGTGACCGTCCCTGGCTGCAAGAGAGGCTGGAGGAACTAGCACCGTCTGGGACTCTGCCAGCCATAACCGTGAGGAGGACATTGCCATGTACCACTACTGGCAGTGACACCCTTAGGCAGGCAACCAGGGCCCTGGCCGTCCCCACAATTTTCTTCTCTGTGCCCCAGACTGGCTGGGGGCTAACAGTGCTATCTAGGTGGGGTTTTCTGAGCTGAGGCTGGGACCCGGATGTGCCTCTTCCCCTCATTACCACTTCTTGGTTTGGGCACTCCTGGACCCTCTATTCTGCACATGGACTTGACCAGAGACCCTGAAGAGCTACTTAGATTCACACCCATGGGATCTTTTTAGTTGCACGTGGCTGGAGGGTGACCTGTAGCACAGACTGCCTCACTGGCCTGTGTGTCACTTAATTTGCAGGATCGCACAACATTGGGCTGCCAGAATGGTGCTGGCCTGCCGATTTGGGGCGACTCTCACATCATACACAAGATGAATTTAAGGCTCTGGGCTGCACATGTTGGCTTGAGCTGTGTATGTGGGCCCATGCACTGGTCTTGAGTGGCCATATTCCAACTGCAGTGCTGCCTCTGCTCTACCCGAGGGCAGCTGGGGCGGGGGCAGGCGTTCTTCACTCTGTGCTGGCACCCAGGGCAGTTACCCCAGCCTCTCCATGGGCTTCCCACCAGGTTTCCAGGAGTGCTCACACCTATGTCCTCCTGGAGATTTCCAGCCCATTGCTCCACGACGCTGGCACACCCTTCTGGGTGGGGTCCTGTCTTGCCTCTGACCAATGTGGTGACATCATGCCCTCCCTGGTCAGTCTTCAGCCATGTAGCAGGCGATGGATGTTCCTTGGGCTCTTCTCATCCACCCCCTCCTCCCCACTGGGGGGCAGTGTGTGCAGGTAGGAGTGTGGTGCACACTGAAAGCGATCACATTCTAGGAATTCTATGGGGTTCAAGGGAAGACCTGGCTGGAAGATGTTTTCTACCTTGATATGGTTGCTGGGAAGGTCAAATGAAATTGAGCCCCTGAGACTCCTTTGTGGCCTATACAAGTGCACACAGATATTAGTTATTTTTAATACTTTCACTTGAAATATAAGAAAACTAAAAAGGAAGAAAGCTAAGTGACACTCCCCCCACCCCGCACCACCTCCACCAAGATGAAGAGGCACCATGGGAGTATTTTTGAGAGGGAGTATTCTGATTTCAGATGACCTGGTATTGACATTCAGCTCTGCCTTCTCCCAGCTGTGGGATGCTAGTTTGGTTTCTGGGCCTCAGTTCCACATTTATAAAGTGGGGTAATAATATACCTACATCAGAGGATTTGGGTAAGCATTAAATAAGGAGATACTTAACGTCGTTCCTGACGCATAGTGGGTACCTGATAAATAGTAACTATTATTCCTATTTTACTACACAGATATTTGTCGCAGAGCTACAGATCTCCTGGATGACGGCCCTGCTCTGCACGAGGAATAAGTTACAAGAAGGCATTTTCAAAAGGAGACTGACAGGGACTGCACCGATATGTTAGGGTATCTGGCATTTGAGAGACAAGATAGCAGCAGGTGGTAGGAGCACAGAGCTGGGAGCCAGGAGGCTTGGGTTGGAATCCTGGCTCACTCGTGTCACAGATACAAGTTGTCACGCTTGGCAAGTTGCTTAGCCTCTCACTGTGCCTCCATTTCTTCATCTGTAAAATGAGTCCTCGTGACGAGTGAATGAATTAAGGTACATCAAGTGTTTAGGATCGTGGCTGGCACATGTGTTAGAAGTTATTCAATGCTATTAACATTGTAATTTTGAATCCATCTAAAATTCAAAATAAAGTATGTTCTTAAAAATCCCAACTGGCTTTTATTTCAAGGGGCCTGCATTTTGGCGACTGAGGAAAAAAAAAAAAAAAGTACAGAGACACACGCCCTGTCTTTGTGCCATTACTGTGCCGTCCCCCTTGAAGTGTCTCCTCTGGCCCCATGAAACTGCTGCTCGGCCTCCACTGCCCCCAGGCCAGAGCTCATTCCCTCCTGCTCCAGTCTCTCAAACAGGACTCATGTCTTCTTTTCAGTCATCTGTGTATTTCCTGACACTCTCGGTAAGTGTTTCTTCAATGGAAAGGTGAAAGAGACTAAGGGGAGTGCTTTAGAAACTCTTGTATTTTGCAGACAAATGCAGAATTGTGGTTCAGAGTGGAATGGACCCCCTTCCTCTCAGCGGATGAAGGGACTGGCAGAGGACTGCAGGAGACGGTGCCTCTAAACACCCGGAGGGAAACATGCTAAGAATAACAAACAATCCCACCTTGAACTGGAAGGAGCTCCAGCTCCCAGAGCCACAACCGTCACCTAAAGTGAACCTGAGTGGGCTGTGGACCCAGGAGAGCTTTCGTCTGAATCCACGATCTGTCATTCAGCGGCTGGTTGGCCTTCAAGCAAAACATCTGAGCCTATTTTCTTACCTATGAAATTAGAGTAATACCAGCCTCGAGGGGGTAATTTCGATGATAAAATGAGATAGTGCAATGCCTGGCAAACAGAAAGTGCTTAATTAATGTTTGTTAAGTGACGAACAGTTCTTAAAAAAAAAAACAAAAAAACAAACCCAAAACATCAGTACCATCGTTGGATGAAACTGTGTTACTCCCGAAAGCACAGCATTGTTTGATATTGTCCACGACTTGTCCTTATCAGCATGTCGTTCCTCAAACCATCAGGGAGGCCTTCACACAGCTTCTCAGACTCTCAGTCTGGGGTTAATCTGCAATCAAGAAGCCCAGGCAGGCGGACATTTGGCAAACACCTTCCCCAAACCCTTCCCCTCTCCGGCTGGCCCAGAAAAGCTTCACATTTGCAGCTTCCATGGCAATTACAAGAACCTACTCCCTTTTATTGTTTTTCATTTTCTAATGATGGAGCAATCACATGGTTTCAACAGGAAAAACAACTCTGGAATCAGAGACCAACCGTCTGGATTGAGCCACAGACTTTCTGGTCTCCGAGTCTGAGTCCCTAGAGAGAAAAGACATCTGATGCTGGGGTGGGAGGGGGGATGAACCGGACAAGAAGCATGGCCAGAACATGCTCACCCCAGGCTGGCCAACTGAACGGGTTCTGTTTCAGGATGAAAAACGGTACGATCCTAACTAGGAGCTCGTATTTACCCAGTGCTGAGGACCAGGCACTTTACAGGCATTGTCAAGCTTAATCCTTACAAGGATCTAAGAGTGTTTATTGTCATTGTATCTGTGAGGAGAATGAGGCTCAGAGAGGGGCACACGGGAGTCAAGGGCTTTGGTAGCATTCCACACCTTTCTGCAAGCCCCCCAGAGCCCGTGTGTTCAATCTCCTAGCCTCACCAAACCCTAAAGAGCGCACAGATCTCCTGGGATCTTGGGGAAGTGCAAAGTTCTGAATCACTAGGTCCAGAATAGGGTCTGAGACTTTGCATCTCTAACAGACTTCCTGGGGATGCTGCATATCCAGGGACTTTAACTGCAAGGGTAAGGCCAGTGGTCTCTCACCTCGGCTGCACATTGGGATCGCCTGGGAGCTCTTGAAATGCTGATTCCAAGGCCCGGTCCTAGAGATTCCAATTTGATGGGTTACAACTCTGCACAGGACTGCCAAAACTCCCTAGTGACTGCGTGTGCCACCAGGGCTGAGACAGCCCTTCCCTGGGGTGGGGGATAGCTGCAGGGTCCTGAGGCTCCCGGGTCACCCGGCGCTCCCCTTTCCCAGCAACAGAGACTCTATGGCTGGGCTTTGAGGTCGCCCTTCCAGAGGCCTCTCTCAGCAAACTCCCAGCCTAGAACCAGCCCTGAGCTGCCACCTGTTTCCTTGAAATAGTTCGCAGCTGTGCTGGTGACCTCACCACCCTGGCTCTGCTTTTGGCCGAGCTGCGATCTGGGAAGCCCTCCTCCCCCAGTCGTTCCTTCTAGTCGGCTTCGGGCTCCCCCTTGCGGCCGGGCAGCGGAGGGAGAAGAGCCCCCACGAGGCGGGAGCCGTAGGGTTGGGGCGGGCGGAGCGGGGAGGGGGGGTGGTGCTGCGGCTGCGGCTCCTGGGAAGGATTCTGCTGCACCGGGACGCCAGCTGGCCCGTCTGTGAGCACAGCTGGCAGCCTCGCCCTTGCCTCCCTCCTCAACACTTGGGAACTGATGAAATCACAAGTTCTCCTCCTCCCTTTAAATGATGTATAAACAAACCAAAGTTGGAGCACACAAATGAAAATGGAAAGTACTCTCCTCTCCCCTTTATGCTTCCCAAAGGCGACCACAGGTAGCCATTGGGCTCATATCCATCCAGACCTTTTGCTGTGCATAAAATGTGTATATTTACACACACACGTAATATTGTTTTATAAACAGAAATCATCATGTGATATTTTTCCAACACTATCTTGGGTTATATTTTCCATACATACACATATACAGACACAAATTATTTTAGTGCATCTCCAACTTGTCTGGAAATCAGAATGTCTTGGGGACACTTTTTAAACAGAGTCTCACCCCAGACTTGCTGAGTCAGAATTTCTCAGAAAGAGGCCTGAGAAGTTCTTACAGATTTGTAGTTTTTTTTTTTTCTTTAATTTTTTTTTTCCACGTTTTTATTTATTTTTGGGACAGAGAGAGACAGAGCATGAACGGGGGAGGGGCAGAGAGAGAGGGAGACACAGAATCGGAAACAGGCTCCAGGCTCTGAGCCATCAGCCCAGAGCCTGACTCGGGGCTCGAACTCACGGACCGCGAGATCGTGACCTGGCTGAAGTCGGACGCTTAACCGACTGCGCCACCCAGGCGCCCCCAGATTTGTAGTTTTAATAAGTGTCTCAGGTGGTTCTTTAAAAAAATTTTTTTTTTTTTATTTTGAAAGAGAGAGAGAGAGAGAGCACGAGCAGGGGAAGGCCAGAGAGCGAGCGAGCGAGAGAATCCCAAGCAGGCTCTGCACTGACAGCATGGAGCCTGATGCAGGGCTCGAAATCACGAGCTGTGACATCATGATCTGAGCCGAAAACCGAGAGTCAGATGCTTAACTGACTGAGCCACCAAGGCGGACCTTTTTTTTTTTTTTTTTTTTTTTTTTAATTTTTAAAATTTTAGAGGTGCCTGGCTGGCTCAGTTGGAAGACCATGCGACTCTTGATCTCAGGGTCATGAGTTTGAGCCCCCTGTTGGGTATAGAGATTACTTCATTTTAAAATTTTTTATGTTGAGATATAATTGATACATAACATTGTATTGGTTTTAGGTGCAACATTTCAGGTGGTTATGGTTCAAAATGTCTTGTCTTTCTAATAGTTGCACATGTCTGACATAAGGATGTACCATTGTTTATTTGCCAGTAGTCAATCATTGAACATTTAGGTTGTTTCCAGTATTTTCTTCAAGCTATACACAATACTACAAACATCTGCATATTGTACAGGCACCTACGCATGTGTTTCTGAAGGACGGTTTCCCAGGAGCAGAATACCTAAGTACCAAGCTTCCCTGGAACTTCTCTTCCCATCTCAGAGTGTTTATGTTTGAAACATGGAACCTCATAGCAGGAGAGAAACTGAAAACCTGCATAGTCAAGACCAGCACTGTCTAATGAAAATATAATGTGAGTTACATACATCATTTAAAATTTTCAGTAATGTGGGGGGTTGGGAGAGAGGGGAAAATGAGTGATGGGCATGGAGGAGGGCACTTGTTGGAATGAGCACTGGGTATTGTAGGGAAGCCAATATGACAATAAATTATATTAAATAAATAAAATAAAATTTTCAGTACCCACGCTCATTTTAATAATATCTTTTATTTAAGCTGATATGTTAAATCTTTGAAAATTGGTCTGAATTTTACACTTGACAACACACCTCACCTCACCTCAAACTAGTCACATTTCGAGTGTTCAGCAGTCACATGGGGCAAATGGCTATTGTATAGTAAAGTGCAGATCTAGATCTTTTATTTTACTGGGGGGATAATTACAGGGGACAAGAAACAAACAATTATATAGCAGCCACAATCTACTTATCCATGATGGGGCACTTAACATTCATTATTGTTAACTGAGGCGTGAGGTTTCTGCAGAAGAGTAAGCTGAATAATATTTCAAGTTAGAGACATTGTCTCTTCAGGGGTGCCTGGGTGGCTCAGTTGGTTAAGCATCCGACTTTGGCTCAGGTCATGATCTCTGAGCTCGTGAGTTCGAGCCCGGCATCAGGCTCTGTGCTGACAGCTCAATGCCTGGATCCTGCTTTGGATTCTGTATCTCCCTGTCTCTACCCCTCCCCTGCTCTATTTTTCTCTCCTTTTCAGGAAATGAATAAACATTTAAAAGAACAATTTAAAGACAGTGTCTCTTCATAACAACCCTGTGAAGAAGGCAGGGCATGGTTACTATGATGCCCAGTGTTTCATCTTGAGGTCGATAGCTTGTGTAGATCACAGAGCCACCAACACAGGGGTGGAACGAGAATCGTGTCTTCAGATTTCAGGGCCTATGTTTTTTGTTAATCCCACAGATCTCTCGATGACAGTTATTCAAAGTCAATTCTTACATTAATGGTGAAGAGAGACCTGGTAACAAATTAAGTGAATTATTAGAAGTTGCATCCTCAATGGAATCTGAACAGTAAGCCATTCGGTAGACTGGTGTTTAAAAACATGTGTGCTGATACCTCCTGGTGGAAGTCAGAGTTATTGCAAGCCGCTAGATATACCTTTGAGGGCCTTCCTAGTTCATGAACCGAAAATACAAAAATATGACTATTACATAAAGGTCATGGAAATTAAAAAAAATTATTCTTCATACTGGGAGAAGTTGGGAATCATTGAAATAGATTCTTTTTGTCTCAGACTATCAGAGGGACGGTCACAAACAGTGAATAGTTGCAGGTTTTGCCTCAGATATGTCTTCTTTTTTAATTTTTAAAGTGTGTATGATTGTACTTGGTCATTTATCAGTTTTTAACTTCACTAATGGGTGTGTTAATGTGCCTATACTCCAGCTAGGCTGTCAACTCCTTAGGGGAAAGACTTGAAGTCTTAGTTTATGGCTCTGGACACTCTGGGCACTTGAAAAAATATTGTAGATTGCCTGGGGAAAAGATGGTTTAAGAGCACAAAATAAATATGGCATTTGTAATGGAATCTATTGATTCCTCCCGCTGAAAATCCTTTCCTTACCTCCCCCCCAATCCCCCCACAACTGCACAGCCCCTAGTGAGGCTGTCAATCAATACCCTGCTTCTCCTAGTTGACAGGTGGGCCTAGAGCTTTGATCTTTACAGAGTGACAGGGGCAATACTTCATATTCAACAGCTGGGCTATTTCAATTAGCTAGACTTTTAGAGCTGTCTGATGGGTCAGTTTTTTGTAGTAGGATTCTGAGACCTACTCCACAGCCTAATGATAAATTTATTTTTCATTATTTACAGAATAAATCTAAAATATAATATATTACATTTCAATCTAATTCTGCTTCCATTTGGAGATTTGAACAAGTTCTCATAAGCGGCAAAGGAATGGAAGATTTCCAGTTGTCAAGTATACAGCTAGCTATTTTTCTCTGGAGATCAAAATGATAACTGACAACTAATTTGATAAGAATTGTCTTTTAGGGGCACTGGGGTGGCTCAGTTGGTTCAGCGTCCAGCTCTTGATCTCAGCTCAGGTCCTGATCTCAGGGTTGTGACTTCAAGACCTGTGTTGGGTTCTGCACTGGGTATGAAGCCTACTTTAAAAAAAAATGTTAGGGGCGCCTGGGTGGCTCAGTCGGTTGAGTGTATGACTTCGGCTCAGGGCATGATCTCATGGTTCGTGGGTTTGAGCCCCATGTCGGTCTCTGTGCTGACAGCTCAGAGTCTGGACACTGCTTCGTATTCTGTGTCTCCCTCTCTCTCTGCCACATCCCTGCTTGTGCTCTCTCTCTCTCAAAAATGAATAAAAACATTAAAAAATAGGGGCGCCTGGGTGGCGCAGTCGGTTAGGCGTCCGACTTCAGCCAGGTCACGATCTCGCGGTCCGTGAGTTCGAGCCCCGAGTCAGGCTCTGGGCTGATGGCTCAGAGCCTGGAGCCTGTTTCCGATTCTGTGTCTCCCTCTCTCTCTGCCCCTCCCCCATTCATGCTCTGTCTCTCTGTCCCAAAAATAAATAAACGTTGAAAAAAAAAATTAAAAAAAAAACATTAAAAAATAAAAAAAAATAAAAATGTTAGACTACAGTTTGATAGTCTCTAAGGGTTTGGGGCACCAGCCAGACCTATTGGATGATGAAAATGAGAGACCCCTTGTGAAGAAAGTGGTGTGGCTTCAGACTGGTACCTATTGAAGTTGGAAGACTAGAAGTTTAGCCTCCTGGTGACGGAGCCACATTGCACCCCCTTTTTTCATTAACCATGATTGCAGCAGGCTGACTTGGGGAACTAGGTCCTCCATCACTCAAAAGAGATCCATCGAGGTCAGCTTCTCTGCTAATCCTATGGGTCCCACCCACCCCTTATGACCTCTCCCTCCCTACTGGACCCATGCTCCTGACCCACCACAACCTCCACTAACCTTAACACCTCAGCAGGAAGGACCACATCCTGACCTCCACCCACAGATCCTCAGATTCTGTCTCCACTTTTGGCCAGGCTCCATTGACCAGAGAAAGATCTGGGTCCTTCCACCAAAGCTAAGGTGGCAGCTCTGAGATATTGTTGAAGACCATATTCTTAAGTATTAAAAAAAAAAAATCGAACATTGACAAATTCAAGGTGGTATGACAACAATACCAACACAATGATGTCACCACTGCTGACTGCTAATAGCTGTAGACAAGCTACCATATTCATAGTGCTTCCATGCCCTCTGAAAAGAATGTCAGCGATCTCCATGGGATTTTTGGATTTTGCTCATGATTTTATATAATTGTCAACAAAATGCTCTAGTAGTGGCTTTTTGACTAAGCCATGGGTTCTATTAAGAGTGGAACCAGTACTCAGTTCATGAATCCATACTTAATAATACCTGTTGATGGCAACCTGGTGACTAAATTTAGAGAAGAGCTTAGTGAAGCTTCATCCAGATGGGTGACAACCTTAATGACAGAAAGGGGAAGGATCCAGCAAACTGAACGTGTAAGGAACTCCTCATTGGCTTACGATTTTCCATGCCTAGAAAGCGAGTCATTGAAGGCAGGAGTGTTTGGGGGGAATTTTGACTGCAGAATATTCACCAAATCATGCGGGGACTCTTTACCCAGAGTTTACTGTGGCAAGTGTGAAAAGTCATTGTGTCAACAACAATGGGGACAAGCCACATCTGGCCATTGGGAGTTACCTGTGTGCTTGGGCAAAGAGATGAAAATGGAAGTCTGGGGAGCTCCATTTGTGGCTCCACACAGAGTTTTCTCTGTGGTGTGGACGTGTGATGGAAAACCCTGCAAGGATAAAATCTTACTCCTACATTGTAGGAATAGAAAATGGAGACAAAAGCCATTTGCTGTTCTGCTGGGTCCTTAAATCTAGCTACTGAGAGAATCCTTCATTTGGTGATGCAAAAGTGGAACCCTACTAATTTTGCAAGCGCTAATGTTTAAAGAAGATCCACCAAAAAGTATAAATGCTGTTGCATTCAGATTTTTAACTTTTTTTTTCCATTTTATTTATTTTAGAGAGAGAGAGAGAAAGCATGAGCAGGGGAGGGGTAGAGGGAGAGAGAGAATCTTAAGCAGGCCCCACGCTCAGCACAGACCTCGATGTGGGGATCCATCCCACGACCCTGGGATCATGACCTGAGCCAAAATCAAGAGTCGGATGCTCGACCCATTGAGCCACCCAGGAGCCCCTAAATATCTTAGAATTTTATATGGCAATTTACCTCAACAAAGCTCAAATTGAAAAAAAAAATCTTGTGAGTCCTTTTCCACTTCAGGGCTGGTTAACACAGCATTTATCCCCTGAAGACATACGGGGCTCACACATATGTGAGCCTCCTTGTTTGTTTTGGATTCCCTTTCTGTGGCACATATGGGGGGGAGGGGGCATTTCCCTCACCACACCCAGTTGTTTCCTTTCTCAGTCCATCACACTTGTTTTTCTCCTCACAAATGATTGCCAACCCTTGCCCAGCCTTCCTGGAGCTGAACCAGCTTCCTGCTTCTGACCTGTGTCTATTCTTTTTGTTCATCAGGAGCAGAGCCAGGTTGGAGGGTTGGCCAGAGGGTGGCGGGGGGGGGGGGGATTCCCTCAGGTCACAGGGACAAGTAAATGTCACCAAAATGCTAAAAACACCCATGAAATGCAACCAGATGAAGAATTCCTCTCAGGGAGGGTACATCTGGAGGGAGGGGGACGACCCCTACCTTGCCCATGACACCTGCTCCAGGAGACCTGGTGGCCGCCAGCTGCCTTCCAGGGAGGTGGGTCTCATTGACATAGAACATGTTTCCTGAGTGAGGTATGCACATTCAGGGCGAGTAGAACTGCTCAGGACAGTATGGGGAGGCTGAGCTGCCTCCCACCTTCGCTCTCTCCACCATCCAGCCTATTCTCTAAATGAATTCATTTTACAGCAAGAGGTTAATTTGCTTAATATATAGAAAGCTCATAGAAATAAATGAGGATCAACATCCCACTAGAAAAAGCAAGCAAATGAAATGAGTAATGGTTCACAGAGAGTTGCATGTGACCTCCGGTGCATGGAAATGGTCAGTCTCACTCATAAAAGAAATGCAAGCTGGGGCCCCTGGGTGACTCAGTCGGTTAAGCATCCGACTTCAGCTCAGGTCATGATCTCAAGGTTCGTAGGTTTGAGCCTTGCATCGGGCTCTGTGCTGACAGCTCAGAGCCTGGAGCCTGCTTCAGATTCTGTGTCTCCCCCTCTCTCTGCCCCTCCCCTCCCTCCCTCTCTCTCTCTTTCAAAAATGAACATTAAAAAAAAAATAACAGGAATGCAAGCTAAAACAACACTGAGAGGCTCTGGGAGGCTCTGGAGATTCTTACTGGGAAAATGAGAACATCTTAAATGGCAGACATTCTCCCCGCCGATTGTGAGTTACCTGTAGCGAGACGCACTTCCTGTGCACAAAGGGGTAAACTGAGGCAACCTTAGAAAGAGGAGTTTATTCAGGAAGAGCAGAGGAATTGCAATTTGGGACAAGTGAACTGTGGGCGAGTCTGCTGAGGGTTTGGGCTAGCCGTGTTTGTGGGAAGGGTATGGAAAGAAAGGAGAGCTCAGTTCAAGTGACAAAAAAAAAAAAAAAAAAAAAAAAGTGGAAACCAGCTTTGAAAGCTTCCTGAGCAGACAAAACTAGTCCAGTCACACAAAGAAGGCTCAAGTCAGCATGCTTTGTGGGAGCAACCCGACCTGGTCAGCTCCTGCTCACACGTCTGACAAAGCTTGCCAGGGTTGATGGGAGACAACCCCTGATCAACTTATCATCCAAGAAAATTCCAACACTATCACTTTTCTGTAAATCGGGCACCTCTGGGAAATCTGTCTCTTAGTCCTCAAGTTTTGTCTTCCTGAGGGCACACGTGGGACCTTTTTCCATTTTGTTTCTTCCGGTTCTATTTTAGATCGAAATTCTTTTACACCCACAAGTGCCTGCTTCTATCTGCTTCTCAGCTTCTCGAGGGCGTGGAAGGAATAAGACTGAACGAAAGACAGAGGACAAGGAGGTCTCAGGAAGTGGCGTAATGTTTGGGCCCCTGGGCTGGTCTTTGTGTCCTGTGTCCTTGTATTCAAAGCCAGGTAGACAGGACGACTTGTCCGGTTGCTGTCAGACAGCCTCTGTCCTCTGCTACCTCAGTGTTTTTTAAAACAAAACACAACAGGGGCGCCTGGGTGGCTTGGTCGATTAGACGTCCGACTTCGGCTCAGGTCATGATCTCATGGCTTGTGAGTTCAAGCTCCGCGTCGGGGTCGGGCTCTGTGCTGACAGCTCCGAGCCTGGAGCCTGCTTCGGATTCTGTGTCTCCCTCTCTCTCTCTCTGCCCCTCCCCTGCTCGTCCTCTGTCTCTCTCTCTCTCTCAAAAATGAATAAACGCTAAAAAAATTCATTTAAAAAACAAAAGAAAACGACACAAGAGGGGCAAGGAGACAGCACTGATGACAAAGAGAGGCCCAGACGATAAATATAAGGAATTTGGAGGATGGAAAAATACCTGTGGGTGGAGGTAAAGGAACTCTTCAACCTGCGTGCCTTAAGAGCCAGATGTGCAGAGGCAGGGGGGCCTCATATTAAGAATCTAAGCTGTGTTTGCTGAGGATCCTGCCTTGTGTCAGGATCTTCATGGGAAAGAACTCACTGAGAGCAGTTGAAGCATGAAGATATGTACCAGGGAGGGGCATCTGGTGGCTCAGTCAGTTAAGCATCCGACTTTGGCTCAGGTCATGATCTCCCGGTTCGTGAGTTCGAGCTCTGCATCGGAGTCTGTGCTGACATTTTGGAGCCTGGAGCCTGCTTCAGATTCTATGTCTCCTTCTCTGTCTGCCCCTTCCCCACTCTCTCTCTCTCTCTTTCTAAAATAAATAAACATTGGAAAAATAAACATATGTGCCAAGGACAACGGACCAGAGATGGAGGAGAAGACAAATCTAAGTACAGCCTAGGGTCTGGACCTTAGTCTGTGTCTCTGTGTCCCAGCTTCCTGCGAGAGTCTGAAGGGTGACTATAAAACTGCCCGAACTGCTTCTTGAACATCTCTCTTCACGGTGGGAGCACACGGTGAAGCTGCTTTGGAGCCAGTGAATGAATGGGGCTGAGGGACACATTCTCCCCGGGGACTAACTCAGAGCACCTGGGGGCAGGGGCTCACATCATACAAAAGAAGTAGCACCCACTGGAGAAGACAGGAGTCATCACTCTAGTTAGCAGGAGATTCCAAGACCATGTCTGAGCCTGCCTGGAGACTCTTAAGACTAAATGGAAGGAATTTGCGATGGGTCCAGGGTTCTCACAGCGAGGGGGGAGCTGGAGCCAAAGAAATAGTGTCAATATGAAAATATTTTTACCTCTAGCGTGCCTGTGTCTGTGAAAACACAGGATTGGTTAGATGGGAGACAGGTGAGGTAAGAAGGGCCAAATTGTTGGGATTCTGGCAGCAAGTGCGGGGAGGGCTTTAGCCTGTAATGGGGAGCCATGGAGGGTTCTTGAGCAGATAAAATGTGTGTTGTAAATTGTTTGAGGAATTAGTCTGGTATACAGCGGAGATCGAAGGGGAGAGGAGCAGAGACGGCATGGAGATGCTAAATGGTAGCTTGGAAGCTCTTAACCAACACGGTAACAGCAGGAATGAAGAGGGTGGCGGAGGAAGCATCTGTTTTCAGACAGGGGTGTCTCCTCCACCTGCAGCCCCTAGCTCCCCCTTTCCTGGCTGACTCCAAACTGTCCTCTACATGCCAGCTCTTCTTTCAGAAAGCCCCCTAACTACCACCTCCCTCCGCCAACCAGGAGCGGCGGGGCCACACCTCCATCACCCCCCTTACTCACTGAGTTGGAAGTATGGCCTGCTCTGTCCCCTCTCTGGACTGTGTGTCTCTCTCAAGAACAGTGAGCTTGATTTTTCAGTGTTATGTTGGGTGCCTAACCTGCAGATTATGTGTACTTATGGGCTAGAAAAGAGGAAAGAGTCTAAAACACTTTTTATGGGATGGCTGCCTGGCTCATACAAAAGAAATATCATCCATTGGAGAAGACGGGAGACATTACTCTAGTTAGCAGGAGATTCTAAGAACACACAACTCTTATCTCAGAGTCATGAGTTCAAGCCCCACATTGGGTGTGGAGCCTACTTTAAAAAAATAAAATAGGGGTGCCTGGGTGACTCAGTCAGTTAAGTGTCCAATTCTTGATATCAGCTCAGGTCATGATCTCACAGTCATGGACCAAGCCCCACACAGGGCTCCATGCTGAGTGTGGAGCCTGCTTGGGACTCTCTCTCTCCCTCCCTCAGTGCCCTTCTCTCCTCGAAATAAATAAATAAACATTTTAAAAAATACAATAAAATCCTTTTTTATGAGGAGGGGAAAACCTCATAGGTTCTAGTTTTGTTTTGTTTTGTTTTTTTAATTTTCTTTCTTTTTGTTTTGTTACGTCTTAATTTTTCCAGACGTCATCTTAGCAAGTAAAAGCAGTACTGATGTATATGCAGCATAGGGGTTAGGGTAGGATTCTCAACTTTTCAAAAACTATCATTCCCCAATGGAACTTTTTTTAGGTTATTTTTCTCCTAATCGCCTTCCTCCCAGCTCCCCATGAATACAATCTTAATGCCACACACACACTCTGTGTATGCACTGTGGTCCTATGGAGGTGACAACCCATTGTAATATCTAAGATTTTTTTCACATACTCCCTCCCCCAATTAAAAAAAAATTGGGGGCACTTGAGTTGCTCAGCCAGTTAAGCTCTCGACTCTAGATTTCTGCTCAGGTCATGACCTCATGGTTTGCGAGTTCGAGCTCTGCATTGGGCTCCAACTGTCAGTAGAGAGCCCACCTCGGATTCTCTCTCTCCACCTCTCATGTGCTTTCAAAAATAAATAAATAAACTTAAAAAAATGTCTCCCCTTTGGGGGCCATGTCATCCTCACTGAGAATACATGGTATAGGGTGATTGTAATGGTTTCTTTGGACTGTTGTAACAAATTGCCACGAACATGGTGGCTTAAGACAGCAGAAATCTATTGTCTGACTGTTCTGGAGCCCAGGGGTCCAAAATCAAGGTGTCAGCAGGGCTGTGCTCCCGCCAAGGCTCTAGGGGAGAATTCTTCTGTGGCTTCTTCTAGCTTCTGGTGGCTCCAGGCGCTTGCTGGCTTGTATCTGCATTACTCCAATCTCTGCTTTGACTTCCCATGGACTCACTCCTCTGTCTTCCCCTCTTCTATCTGCGTCAAATCTCCTGTCTTTCTCTCAGAAAGACACCTGTCACTGGACTCAGGGCCCACCCTGATAATCCATAATCTCATCTCGAGATTCTTAACTTTTTCCAGAAAAGGCCATATTGACAGGTGCCAGGGTGAAGATATGAAAATGTCTTTTTGGGAAGCACCACTGAACCTGCTACAGTAAAATATTTTAGGTGGCAGAAGCAAGAAAGCTTTGTGAACTCTTCACAACTCACAGTGCTGGTCTGGCGCGATTATTAAAGTTCTGATTTTATTGGGGGAAGCCAGGAGGATAGACCCCTCAGACTTTCCCCAGAAAAGACTTCTGCCCCCTTTCCTCTGGTGTGGCCCTTGGGCGCCCTCTAGTGGATCTTGTGGTAACAAGAAGTCTTAATTTTCCAAGGAAAAGAATCCGATTTTAAATGATTAGCTGTGAGAGCCTTAGAATACCAATTAAACCACAGCGGAAGGGACTTGGAGCTGTTACATTATAACCCAACACAACTTACTGTACACCCTCGGAGCACCGGTCCCGGGCAGAGGACACGGGCTGCGCTGTGGCTTTTGTACTGATGTTTTCTGCTTTTCAATTTGCAAAGGGCTCCAACACTTCAAAGGGCTGCCGTCAGTGCAGCATCCTCCAGCCCTCTGTCTGGAGCACAGCCACCCCTCTGTGGGGCCTCCACAGCCCGTGAAAGCACCCACTGCTTTCCCTCCCCTAAGGGCGGCTTTCTAGTAGGGATTTCTCCTCCTTGGGTGGCAATTGGGAGAACAGAGCAGGGGAACAGGGGAATCTTACTCCAAGTGAGTAAATCACACACTAATAAACCCTTCAAGTACATCGGCATTTAAGCAAGTGTTCTCAAGAGCTGACTCTGGATCTTCATCATCTTTTACAATGTTATTTTTAAGTCCATCCACGAATTCCAACATTAACTGAATTGATTTGTGTGTCTGGCATCATGCCAAGCTCTGGGCACACATTGGTGAATACGAGGGAAATGGTGTCTGTCTTCCTCGGATTTACCAGCAGGGAGACCTAGAATGGACAACCTCTGCGAATAATCAATGATAAGAAGTGCTGTAAGGGGAAAATACGGGGGGATGCATAACAGGCGTACCCAAATTAACGGGTGGATAGGCAAGGAATTGAACCAAGCCTGGTCTGAACGCTGCACAGGAACACACTCATCCACACTGGCTCTGTTAACTGTTTTCACCAGTTCAGCTGTTTCAGGAAAGTAGATGTGGGAGGTCTTGTGCTAAATTTGTAGACAAATCAGGTGGGAGCATCTACAATTACATTAGAAGCTCTTAAAAATTGGAATTGGGGAAAGAAGCTTTGGTTGTGAGAAGCTCTTGGAGGCCATTAAAATATTGGTTTTAAATTTATTTTGGGAGGCAGCGCGGGTCGGGGGGCAGAGAGAGAGGGAGAGAGAGAGAATCCCAAGCAGTCTTTGTGCTCTCAGCACAGAGCCGGACATAGGGCTTGAACTCATGAACCATGAGATCATGGCCTGAGCTGAAATCAAGAGCCGGAGACTCAACGGATGGAGTCATTCAGGTGCCATTTTTTAAAAATCACATTCATTTATTTTTGAGAGAGAGACAGAGCACAAGTGGGGGAGGGACAGAGAGAGAAGGAGACACAGAATCCAAAGCAGGCTCCAGGCTCCAAGCTGTCAGCACAGAGCCAGACGCCGGGCTTGAACTCACAAACCGTGAGATCATGACCTGAGAGAAGTCAGATGCTTAACTGACTGAGCTACCCAGGTGCCCCTTGGAGGCCATTTTTAAATGCAGTCCTTGAGGATGGGCCTGATGTCTGATTCATCGTGTCCCCTTGTTTTCCCATAATTAATAGCAGGGGTTTTATACAGAGAAGTTATCTAGAAGCAGGTCAACTGCTGGTATTTCCATAACAGACTACTTATTAAATTCAAAGGCTGCTGATGCCGCGAAGAACAAATGTGTGACTGTGGACGCCTGTCTCCAAGATGGCTGCCATCGTTTCCTTCCCTCTCTCTCGCCCAGCTGATTCTCCACTAGGAGGTGGCATCTTCTCCTCTGCACCACACCCGATAGATCTGGGCTGTCCTGGGTGACTCACTGACCCATAGGATGCAGTGGAAATGCTGTCTGGGACTTCCAAGGCCAGGTCCTAAGAAGCCTTACAGTTCCACCTGGGCTCTTGGGATGCTCGTGACCCTGAGACCCCCACACACGGAGCGGGTGAGGCCAGCCAGAGCCCAGCTGTTCTGGCCATCCTAGCCCAGGCACCAGGTGTGAGTGAAGGAGCAGTCTTGGGTGTGCTGGCTCTGGAATATGTCAAACAGAAGCTATTCAAGCCACCCCAGCAGAAGCCCCAGACAGGTGGAACAGGCATGAGCCAACCTCCATGTGCTCTAGATGTTTTTTTGTGCCTTTACATTTGTAAAGCAGCAGTAGATGCCTGCAAACACTGCTTTAGCAACACATGCTGAAAATAGAACAGCACGTTAGCAGGAACCAGAACAAGGCTGAGGCGCACTGAAGAACGTTGTGCGTCTTGTTGTTACTTTTTCCTGTCCCCCCACCCCCCACCCAGCAGCGTGTTCACATCTCCACTGTACACCCCCCCATGCTGCACTGAGGAGACAGCATAGCACACTACTCAAGAGCTTGAATTTGATAGCTAAGACAGTCTCTCATTTGAATTCCAGTTTTATAACTTACACTAGCTCAGCAGCCTTGAGCAAACTGCTTAGCCTGGACTTCAGTTTCCTCATCTGTTAAATGGGAATGATACAAATAGTAGCAACATCATGGAGTATTTGAGATTAATAATGCATGTAAAGCACTCAGGGCCTGTTATGTAGTCACATTTTGTGGTCAGTTAATCAAATGGTGATTGGGAGTGATCCCCAGAGCACAAGAGCCTGATCTTACTGTTTTTTTGTAAGTTTGTTTGTTTATTCATTGAGAGAGAGAGAGACAGGCAGAGAAAAAGGGAGAGAAATCCCAAGTAGGCTCTGCGTTGTCAGCGCAGAGCCTGACACAGAGCTTGATCCCATGACCATGAGATCATGACCTGAGTCTAAATCAAGAGTCGTGGCTCAAACAACTGAGCCACCCAGGTGCCCCTTCTCTTACTTATCTTTAAATTCAATGTACATTTCAGTGCCTGAAATAGGGGTTAATAAAGGGTGTTGCATGAATGACAAAACGAAATCCTATGTTATAAACTTTAAGATTGATCTTTTTTTAATAAATTTTATTAATGTTTGTTTATTTTTGAGAGAGAGAGAGAAAGTGCGAGCAGGGAGGGAAGACTGATCTTTTTAACATAAAGGATAACTTTGCCCATAAATTCTCTGGAGCCAAACCCTTTAGGTCAGTGAAATATGTCATTTCTACTGAGAAGTCCTGTAAGAGCTGGGTGTCAGTGGAAAAATAAGTCAATTCAATTACTTTTGGCATTTAAGACCTCCAAAGGCTGGATGGGACCTTAAGGACCATCCCTGGTGCCCCCTCTCACGGTGCATATGTAAAGTGAGTGGCTTGCCCCAGGCCACCCACTAGCTGTGGACGCAAGAGCTCCCTGTAGTCTCCTTCCCCCTTATGCTGGTGATGGTGATGGCATCCTTACCCTCTTCCCTGGCATTTCAGGGCCATTCAGTGCGGTCAGGACTGGTCACTAATCTCTTCTTTGAAGGGATTGGGCACCTGGGGAGACCCAATGGGAGAACCTGTCAGGAATGCAAGGCCCCACCTGCAGGCCATGCAGGTTGTGTGGGGAACCCTTCCTTTCTGCATCTGTCCCCACTCATCATCATGACTTGCACCAGAACAATGACTCACAAGTAAGAAGTCCCTTGATTAGTCATAGTAATAAGTCTTCTGGGATGCAACTTAATTTTTCTGTAATTGAGATTGGGGTTTCATCCTAGCTCTTAGGCCTTCCTTCTATTATTTCACTGCTTTACGGCATAAACGTCCCGTTTCTAACCTGCTTTCCTGTGTCTGTGAGACCTACTAGATTCATCTTCGGTTTAGCAAACCTGAGGACACAAAGCATCAGGTAAATTAGTTATGTAGTTTTAATTGCTTTTACATTTCAAATGAGTGAGGAGATACAGATACCAATTAAACAAACTTAAAGCTTCTTCAATTACTTTTTTTCCCCTTTGCCTTTGAAATACTAGAGGCTACGGCTCACTGCTCCAGTGTAGACAGTTCCACTTACCACACTTATTCCATCGAGAGTCAAAATAGGGACCGTAGACAAACAGTGCACTGTTTTCACCTCTGTGTTCTGGCAGCAAATTTCTGGGCATCATCTAAGATGTCACCAAAGAACATTTTCCAAATAGTATGGAAAAGAAAATAACATATTTGTATAGGTTGGAAAAATTCAAGTAAATTCTTTATGAGGACCTAAGGGAAGCGAGGGGCTGGGTGATTCCCTGACCTCCCCTCCCTCTCTTCCCTCGCACAAGCAGGATTAGTTTCTACTCGTTTCAAAAGATTTCATTTAGAACAAAAAAACTAATGAATGAAATTTTTCTAAGGAAAAAAAGATTACAGGCAAGGGCATGGGAGGCAAGTGGGGAAACCCATATGTGCCGACTCTGAAACCCACAGCTGTGCTGTCAGATCTTGAAATAAATCTGCTTCCAAGAACGGAAGTTTCTGTTGTTCATATTTAAATCTTGAATCATGCAAAACATCAATGACGGCTTTATGTTCAAAGTTAAGAATCCTTATTTAGGATACTTGAACTTCATACCTAGCACTTCCTTCTGAGACATTCTTTTCAATCCTGTCAGGCTAATTAACAGAGTTCTATTGACAGGTAGGAAGAAGGCAAAGGGAAAATGCATTCAGCAGCAACAGGAGAAATTTATATGAATGTTCTGAAGTCAAGTAACTGGCCACATTCCACTCACATTATATGAGAAAAAAGTATGTGGGGTTTTAAGAGTTTAAAACACAATTCAGCATTAATACTAGATCATGTTTAAAAAATTAATCCAGACCCCCCCCCAAAAAAAATATGTGGACACTAGGAAGATCAAGAGTTTTGCTCAAAATGTAATACTAACAGTAAGTTATAAGGTTGGTAGAATTTTCAGGATTCAATCATAAGGTTAACCCAATGACTTTCCAAGTAGTGGCAGAAATGACGCAGGAAGAAAAATAGGAAGCCCGTAACACCACGGCACCTCCTTTTGAACGGACAGATTCTAAACCTCTTTGTTACTTGCCTAAAAATATCCAAAAAGTAAAAAAATCATGTTTTTTTCAGTTTCTACTAAAGAAGTTGCTTCTAATTATTTACTTGCATATATTCATGTATATGCTGTTACACAGTATTGGCAAATGTCAGGGCTAGTATAACCAATCAAAATTGGTATAGTATCATAAAGGAAGTTAAAGGAGCGAGGCTGTTTTCACCCAGTTGCAGACCAAGGACCCATTTTAACGACTTGTGAGAGAGACTAAGCACTAAATAAGTATCACCCCCAAGTTGCATGGTCAAACCCCTGATGTTACAGCTCTGACGTCCAACATCCCCACGTTAATTATAGCCAAGGTCAGTCAAAGTCATGTGGGGTGGCTGATTGCATTCCCAGAAGCAAAATTTGAGATCCAATTTCTCACTTGCCACAATTTGCATCATCCAGACATTTTATCCAAGGATCCGATGCCCCTAAACTGGTACATTTTGGCTCAATTTACTGTTTGAGTTGGCTGCTACAAAATTAGGGCCAGATTTGCATAGTTCATTTCTAACATGCATTTTGGGTACCAAGTGACTCCTCTTTACTTCCTCTTTACTCAGATCACCTTAATCTATGTAAATTTTATCATTGTGTGAGGCTCTGTAAGCTCTCAAAAACTTTCTGGGACAGGGCAATGCATAAAATACACTTTAGATACATTTCACTATGTATCACAGGCTGGTTCAGGTCAAAGATCTCAGAGATTTAAAAAGTGGTAATGGAGGGGCGCCTGGGTGGCGCAGTCGGTTAAGCGTCCGACTTCAGCCAGGTCACGATCTCGCGGTCCGTTGAGTTCGAGGCCCGAGTCAGGCTCTGGGCTGATGGCTCAGAGCCTGGAGCCTGTTTCCGATTCTGTGTCTCCCTCTCTCTCTGCCCCTCCCCCGTTCATGCTCTGTCTCTCTCTGTCCCAAAAATAAATAAACGTTGAAAAAAAAAATTAAAAAAAAAAAAAAGTGGTAATGGAGGGGGCACCTGGCTGTGTCAGTAGAGCATGTGACTCTTGATCTCAGGGTAGTGAGTTCAAGCCCCATGATGGGAGTAGAGGTTACTTAAAAAGTGGTAATAGGGCAAAATAGGTAAAACTTCCAGTTATAAATAAGTCATGAGGATGTAAACTCCAGCATAGGGGACATAGCCAATAACACTGTAATAATTTCATATAATGCCAGATGGTAACTAGAGTATGGTGGCGATTTTATAATGTAAAAAAAAAAAAAAAAAAAAAAAAGTAACATTTCTTAACATATTCATATTGTCCCTAGGGCAAAATTCAACTTTTAAAAATCTGAATTTAGGGAGTTAAAAGTAAATGAAAGATGGATTCAAACTACTCCAAATCAATGTTCCCAGAAGCTTTTAAAATTCCAGAAAGGGCCATTAAAAACAATCATTCAGGTTAAAAAAACCCCAAAAAACAAAGAGTCTGACTGGAAAGGTGGTCATGGCACATTACAGCATACAGGATAACCAGAGGTGGAGTCTTTATTTCACAAGTTTCAAGATACAGTACAAAACGAATCTGTACATCTCTCTATTAACAGGATTTGTTTACACAATTATATTACACTTCACCAGCCTTTATACCGTATTTAATTAAATACAAAATAAATTTACAAAAAAGTCTACCATGGTGTTCCTTCCAATGCCAGCTTATGGTCTTTTTAAGCTTCTCCTAAGTATTGACAGTGGTTATACCTTGATCGAATCGACACTATGATTTTTTTTTTTAAATCAAAGAGACTAGTGTCAGCGTGTCTGTCATTGTAAACAGGAAAAACAGTGCGTGTAAAGAGGACTGCCTGCACGTAGCCAAGCCATCCTTCCCATGCACACAAAATCAGAGTTTTGCTGGTGCAAACAGTCATTTTAAAACACAAATCATTCTTACTTGGGGTATTTTAGGTTTTCTTGAACTACCTAGTGGCAAGAGAAATTTAGCTGCTTTTCAATGACTGCCACATATTTAAAAATCAGGTAGTGCCTCAGACAGTGTGGTGTTCAAAAATTTTCCATTTTCATTTATAGTGGAGGACAATGACTGAGGAAAAAGATTTTCATGAAAATCGTTTTCTTTTGCTTTATTTCTTGCATTCTCCTAGTCATAATGTGGTGCAACACGTATTAAACTCACTTCCAGAACAAATACTGGCTGTCCTCGGGGCAAAAGTAGCCCATTCTGCTCTTCTTGGCAGGTGAAGGGGCTGTTTATCTGACACTGTTTTGAAATGTGCATGTGAAATGTTAGTCCAAACCTCTGTGAGGGAAGTTTTTTTTGCAGACGGGGCTAGACAGTAATACACATGCTACACACATGAAGAGCTGTGGTCTCCATTTACAGGCTTGCATGCACACTTCCAAAACACCGGTTTGAAGAACAAATATGAGCAGCAAAGAAAAGAGGGAAAAACGAAGCAAGAAAAAAAAAAAAAAACCCTATACAAAATACTTAAGTTTCCCGGAGGCAACAGCAGCTCCTTAATTAAATAAAGCATCAGATCATGGTCAGATCATGGTAGAGTTTCTACAACTTTCCAATGGTACAGAGACAGAACAGCTTAGCAGTAAAACTTTCACAAATTAACCTTATATGCACAAGGGTAACAAATCCTCAAGAGTATCAAGATAAACGATTCCCAAGTTAATCTCATTTCAGTGCTAAATAATGAATTTTGAAAAAAAAAGGGGGGGGGAGTTACTTTTTCTGTGACACTGAATATTAACCAAAAATAAGATAAGCCTTACTCAGAGAACAGAAACAAAAAAATTCAACCACAGAAAGAAACAAAACAAAACAACCCCAAACACCAATGCTACCTCTGTGATGTAAAAAAGAAAAAGAATGGTCTCAAAACTCTGGAACAGTTGGCTAACCACAAAGCACACGCACAGGAGAATATAAGCTAAGTGGAGTACTACTGTCGTCACCTTTGATGGCAGGAAGACAGGCTATTAAAGGGGTCAGGAGACAGGCTACCATGGAGAAATGAAGCTGTGCTCAATCTGCTAACTCTAAGTTCTAACATTAAAACTCCTGAATTCTGGAGTTAGTTTAATGTCACTGACATTAACTAGCTTTAGTTACTGTCATTTTATTCAAATGGATGCCATTTGATTAGGTAAGTATTGAGCATTATTTTAGGAGAAACACCAAACCCAGTTCCTACTTGCCTAGGTATTACGTCCCGTGAACAGAAAAGAAAAAGGGAGCAGAGTATTTTGAGACAGTCCTAAGGACTGAAGTCACAAAGCCATCTAGGAACTAAGTTATTTTAAATAGACCGTTCAAATTTCCAGTAGCAAATGACTCAAGGGTTTGGCAGGACGGGGGGAAAAGGCCAAGAAAAGGGTTATAATATTAGTAATAAAAAGGAAATGGCGAGTAGTTGTAAACTAACAGGAAGTTTGTTATTGCATGAAGAACAAGACCGCGCTTTCCCATCTGGCTTTATTTAGGTAGTGCACACTGTTTTATGAAATGTCTTCTCAGAGTGCTAATGGAGGGAAGTAAAGCTAGAGATAAAAATGCTGCTAAAGGAGAAATCAGGTGGGTGGTAGAGGAAACAAACGGTTGTTTACTCATCTTAGAGGGGTTTTTAAGCATTTAAATAAATTACAACAGTTCTTTCGAAAAGAAATGTGGCTGCTACCGTGAATTACAGTTTTGAAGGGTGAGAAGACGCAGTGGTGAAGACACCAACATATTGTACCAACTGCACTCAGATCTCTCTCTCTCTGTGTAAGAGATCAAAGAAGTCTTAATATTTAAGAGCTGCCCAAAGCAAGGGGATGTTTTTGAGGGTGGCATTTCCTACCTTTCAGATATGCATTTATACATATGGTTCCCTCTGTGGCCACCTCTTCAAATCTGGAAGCAACTACGTGGGTGTAAAATTTGCTTACCAGGTTTCTCAGAATACTCTAAACACACACGAAAAGCATACAACTTCACATTTAAAGCCTTCGTGTTCATTACAGACTACTTAAATCTAGTTCTAAATACAATCCCAACCTCAAAACCCAAAGTCTTACAACTCTACAGGTAATAGACTCTTCAAGTTTTCTGGCAGATGAGGGACTACGGAAAGAGTACAAAGGTTAATATAAACAGACTGAGGTCAGTAGGCATAGAAAGCCTGCTCAGATACTAATGTAGTCTCAGACTAGACATAGGCTGGTGAATACCACCATCTGATAGTAAAAAGAAATACAAATTCGGTTTAAATTTCTTCATTTGTATGGTATGTGAAATCCTCGGTTTTCTTTGTTGTTGTGTTTCACGCTATTTAACCAGACTCTGAAGTATAATGGCCTTGATTTTCCTAACGTCAACAGTGGGAGGGTGGTGAATAGGACAGCTAACAAAGTGGTTGACTTTCTGCTGTAATATAAAACTGCAGAAGTAAAAATCTACCTGAACAGTATAAACAGGCTTTGGCTTTCCTCAACCACTGAGTTTAATACATCTTAGATTCTCAGAGTTTTAGTTTTATAATGGTAGTCACTGTATGCCACATCTTGGCAATAATATTTCAAATTTAAAGAATTCAGGAGGGTGCAAACTGTTCTTTTGCAATAAAAAAATGCAAAGTAAAATAAACCCTGGGAACAAATGCTTCATCTTTCGGGAAAGTGTGTCTATCATTTTGGTACCCCACCCAGAGTTCTTTAGTATTGTTCTAATTTCTCCCACTTAGTCCATCCTCTGGCTTCCGGATCAAGGCTCTGTATACTCAAAACAAACAAGCAAATTACATCGAGTAGGTGGGACAAATTCACATGTTAGCTCAAGGAGTCAGTTCACAATGTTTCATCTATTCCATTCCAGAAAAGTGAAGTTCACATAAAACTCTTTAACAGGACTTTCAGTCTTTGAAGGACACAAGTAAGGTATCAGTGTGACAATCACCAGTAAGAAGAAACCTCCCAGCCTTCCCTTTTAAAATAATATGTTGAATACGTATACTTGCATGTGGATTGGTAAAAGTTTCTCAGTTATTGCAGTTCTGAAACACTTTGAAGACTTTTTTTTTTTTTTTTTTTTTTTTACTTAAAAGGCAAGTTCTATTTTCAGACTTTCAAACATGTTAAGGTTAAACTTGCAACTAACTGGTTTTTCCTTTTTACAGTGATCAGTTTTTAGTGTTGATGCACAAGACCTTAAAGGTGGCTGATAGAAGAACTTATGCACATTGAGAGAATGACCAAAAGGACCCAAGAAAGACAGCTGGGTAGAGCAGACATTGCGTCTCACATGTTTCCAGGAAAAAAAAAAATGGGGGGGTGGGAGGGGGAAAGCCACTGAGAGTTGTTACTCCATACGGCACTGAAACAAACATTCAACTCAGTTTAGGTAAGAGTTACTTATCCCTGAAAATAAAGGCATCAGATTCTAAGCAGCTTTAGGAATTCAATGTTTCCTTGTGCCTCTTCCAGGAGGTGACCACTGATCCGAAGTCCTAAATCAAATGCAAGTGTTCTCAGCAAACAATTTCCTTGGTTGTCACTGATCAAGGCTGGACACGGTGGCTGTTACTGTGGTGGCTGCTGCTCTGGTGGCCCCTCCTGCTGCGGTGGCACTGGCCGTGGCCCTGGGGGCCTGGGTAGAGGCATGTCCTGGTGCTGCCTCTGCCGGTAAGCTATAACTGTTCCCAACAGCAATGCGATGATGGTCATGAGGTAAAGGTCCCACTCAGGCCCCAAAAGCTGGTCCATGTCAAGCTGGGTGAACAGATCTCGAATCTTAATGAGAATAATATAAAAATCATTACGATCACTAAAATGTCAGAGAAGGAAGCAGGAAAAAGTTGTATCACAAATCAGAGACGAATACAGAACTTAGTAAAATAATTGGTTTTAGGAATGTTTTGCAATGGCTTAAATAAAAAGGCTTTAAGAATTCAAAAAATAATGTGTCTCAGGAACTGAGTTATTATTTCATGACAGTAGATGATACAGAATGTCTAGCTGGGTTCCTTTCCTTTCCATCAGTAATCGAATGCATGCATTTCCAACCACTTTTCACAGAAAAGATTTGCAAGGAATACTGGGGACAATGGAAGGCCACGGGGAGGCAATCAGTCTCTCAGCACTTGTCACCTATCTGTAGTGATGGCAGCCCTGTTCTCATGACAGCAGGGTTATTTCACTTCCTCCCTCATCTAGCTGGAGATGGCAGGAATTCAAGTGTTTAATAGCTGAATGACTAATGCTTTTCAACTAGGATTTCACTAAATATTTAACACTTTTGAACTTGAACTTTAAAGTTATGTTCTTAGTCCATAATACTTTGTTTAGGTGTCACTTAAGAGAAGTTACTCCTGAAATTTCCTGACTGCTACTTACCTATGAAGGAAGTAAACATGCGGTATAATCCTTTTTATTTAACTAAAATTATATTTAAAAGGTCCCCATAATATAGATTTGTAGATGCAGGTGCTAAATTTTCCTCGAAAAAGATTCTAAGAAACTACTAACTGTGTTTCCTGGGGTGGGGCCTGTGATAGGGGATTTTTGTCTTTTCTGCACTGACTTTCTCACCATCAATACTTGGTAACTCTTTTCTTTTGGTTGGAATATCTAGGTGGTAGGCTTATGGAGCATTTATTGTTTTCTTTATACTTCTGTATTAAAAAAACAACAAAGATAGGATACACTTAGTATGGTATAAGGCGTGACTAAATCCTAGTCTGTAACTAACAGTTCTTAGTCTTACAAACTGTGAGAGACAAGGGTCTGAAATAGCCCCTAGAGAGAAAAACAGCAGGCTGCCACACTGTTAGCTTTTCAGTGAAAGGAACAAAGACTGTTTCCACTAGTGGAGGGTACGGCGCATCTGGCTCAGGCCACCAAGCAGTTCTAAAGGTGCCATTACAAGTGTGTAAGCAACCAGGAGGACGGAGTCCAACACCTCCAGTCCTTCGGAGCCCTATGCGGGGAGGACCTCAATACACAAGACAGGGCTGCGAAAAGGAACATCACCCTTTCCACCCGTAACACACAGGAGGAAAAGCCCTTTCTGGAATCTAATGCGAAACAGTGTATCAACCTGTTCTGAAAGATGTTAATGAAAGACTAAAACATCATCCTGTTCTGGTCTGGAGTAAATTCAAGTTTTGTAGCCCTTGTTTCTGCACACATTTCAGGACTTTCGGAGTTAAATCCTGTTCCACTTAATCCATTATAAGGAAGTACAGGTAACAAAATGTAAAACTGGAGAACCCAAGAGCACCTACACAGAAATACTGGTAAATAAGGTCAGCAGTTTTGAAAGGAATGGGGAACCCACCTCTCGTCTAGGTTCCACCATGAGCTTATTTAAAGTAGTTCAAGGTATTTTTAGAGAACAAAGTTCGACACGTGTTTTTAACATGTTTCTTGCTAATAGCACAATCTGAAGTACAACAGCCTGGGCAAGTTCTCAGGTTCTCCTTCTCCCTTTTGAAGGGTCTGGTCTGAGTCACTGCCAGGCAGTCACCTGATTTAATGTTTACTGAATTTAGTTAACCACTCCTTCAAATTGCCAAGGGTTGGTCTCGGTTTTCTCTGAGCCAGAAAACACCTGCATCGGTGGAAACTGCTTTAGCACCTGGAGCTACTGTCAAATGGTTCCTGAAAACATGCTGCTCTGTGGCTATGTTCACACCACAGCTGATGCGATCTCCTGGTCCTTCATCTGGGGCAGAAGGGAAAGCACCAGACCCCTGAAGGACACTCCTCCCTTCTCCCTGAACTTTTCCAATAAAAACTTCTGGACCGAGCAGCTTGTATCACTTATATTTTAATTAAAAGAGCCACGGAACACTTACGTTTGTCTCCCGGATGTACTGCAAGAAATACACCACAGCCAGTTTGCATAGTGCTAGGAAGACTGGTACCTGTGCGTCTGGGCTGGCTTCGGCCGCCATGTCATAAAAACGTTTTGCAAGGTGAATATCCTATAATACAGGAAATAAACCAAAATTCATCTCTTGGTACAATAAGTAAAATAATATTATTTAGTTTATATAGTCATATTATATCAGTTTGTGCATTCAGAGCATTGACTTTACCTTTCAAGTTTTCATTTTAAAATTTCCCTTACCTAAAAGGATAAACCCCACCTTTAATTGGGTAATATTTCTTTAATCATCTAATGGCTTAATTTTGAAAAATCTAACTGAACAATGTTAAGGTTTAACTCCTGCTCCTCCTGTCTGACATCCTACTTGCTGTGTATGCATAACACTGTCACTCTGAAGACTCCCGGGGGCAACCTAGAAGTCTCAAGTTCTGGGTCAAGTTAAGTAAGTTTCTTAAAACTTCAGTCAGTGTAAGCAATTCAGGTTTCAGTTTGGAGCAGTGATCCTCAAACTGGTAATATGCTCAAGATGTTTCAAATGGTACTTGCATGGATAGTGTTAAGGGACCTGCATGCTGGGTTTCCTGCCTTAGACATATTTCCGTAAGGGGTGAAACGAGTCATTATGAATCCGGGCCCAGACCGAGTGCTCTGCATTCAGATAAATGTTGAATGGCATGGGGAGACACAGTGAAATTTTCATTTAACAACGTCCCTTTCTCCATGCCCTGACTACTGTCAAAGGATACCAAACTCCAAGGCAAGAATTCCATGAGACATGGGAAAGAAAGGCTAAACATGAAAAAGGACCTTCCCACATAGTTCAGTGTAAGCAGTTACTGTCAGCTCTTCCCTATACTGTCCCTAGGGGGTGTCGTTAGTGAAGAAGGGCACCTTCCAACCAACAACAGTACTGGTAGAGTCAGTGTCTTTGGTTCAAAAAAAGGTAACAAGTTTTTTTCTGGACTGCCACATTCTTCAAGATCATGGATCAAACTTTATGTGACAACATAGACTTTTGTGTGGATGACTCAAAGGGGTAACTAAATCTTATCAATCACATCCTGAATTATTTACTCTGTGTAACACCAATCCTCATTTAATCTTTAATATTTTTCTAGCTGTACTACATGCTGGATTGATAGTTTTTAGTAGTATGTAAGTTTCCTTCTTTTAAAATTGGGAAAAAATAAGAAAAGATGATCATGGATAATCATGGAATGAAACTAATGGAATCATTTTTTTTACACATGATTAATTATTCCTAAAAGCTGCATCCCTGAGTTCTGTCCTCCCCATTCTTATCAAAGGAATACTATGCTCTTTATCATCGTCTTTATTGACAAGAATTTATATAAGCTACATATAACATTATATTGCAAATTACATTATGAGAATGCACACTAATTAATTTTCTTGGTTTCTAATCTATTATAAAAGCAGACTGTCAGAGTTCTATCACTTTAATTTTGATTGCTTTCAGTAAATTATTATGAAGTGTATCCCAAAACAACCACAACTATGTGTAATCTTTATTAGTCATCAAACACACATTAATTTTATTTTAATTAAAAAAAATGAAGTCAGTCTTGCTGATGGAGGCAAAGTCTGACCTAGCTGAGTGGTCTGCCAATTAAGAGAGGCTCTGGTAGCTTGGTCAACATGGCAGAGATCTTCCACAAACTGAATGTACTCCATCTGCAGTTCCAGAGTCTTGATAAAACTATGTTCAAGTATCTAATAGTAACATAAATGTAAATATGAAAATTTACATATTGGGATTAAAATACATATTCAAATGTGGTAAAATAAAAGGCATTTTGACAAAAAATGGTGCATTAGCAAAATGAAAATGAGTAACTTGCCCTTAAGCACATTAGGTCAACAAAGTGTCTCAGTGATGAAGAGGAATATAATTAGTTATCTGATAAACCTAGGTAAAGCCTTTCAGCATTCTCCACAGAAACTAGAAAATGCATGACTCCAGTGACAAGGGAATAAATAAATGTATCCTTTCCAAGTCTCCAGTTTCCAACAAGATTGAAGGGGGACCTAACCAAAGTGTCAGTGACAGATCACTCTGATTTTTGGCATATGTTATAGACTAAATGTGTCCCATCCTCTTGCTAAATTTCTATGTGGAAACTCTATTCTCCCTCATGTGATGGTTGGGATTAGGAAGTGAGGTCTTTGAGAGGTTATTAGGATTAGATGAGGTTAAAGGGGTAGAGCTTTCATGAATGAGATGAGCATCCTTAAAGAATCCCTAAGTACTTGCTGCTTCTCTCCTGCTCGTTGCTCAGATGAGGACAAAAGCCAGAGGACAGTGTCTCTGACCAGGAAACAGGGCCTCCTCGCCAGACACCAAACCTGCTGCCACCCTGAACTTCAACTAATCAGCCTCCAGAACTGTGAGAAATTCTATTATTTAAGCCACCCTATGGTATTCTGTGTAGCAGCCTGAAGGAAAACAGCAAGCAACTCGAAAGCAGTTTAAAGAACTAAGTGACCTTGCTATAATAAAATTCTCCCCAATTCCCATATACTTGTTTATGTGAACAAGGTTCCAGCCATACATTTATAAAATGAAGGGCGCCTGGATGGCTCAGTTGATTAAGTGTCCAACTCTTGTGATCGAGCCCTGTGTTGGGCTTTGTGCTGATGGCATGGAGCCTGCTTGGGGTTCTCTCTCTCTGCCCCTACCCCATTCACACTCTCTCACACTCTCAAAATAAACTTAAAAAAAAAAAAAAAAAAAAGGAAATTAATGCTAAATTTACTCAATGATACTTAAACTAATTTTTAAAAGATGCTCCATTCAACTCATTAAAAAATGCATTTTTTTTTTTTTTTTTAAATTTTTTTTTCAACGTTTATTTATTTTTGGGACAGAGAGAGACAGAGCATGAACGGGGGAGGGGCAGAGAGAGAGGGAGACACAGAATTGGAAACAGGCTCCAGGCTCTGAGCCATCAGCCCAGAGCCTGACGCGGGGCTCGAACTCACGGGCCGCGAGATCGTGACCTGGCTGAAGTCGGGCGCTTAACCGACTGCGCCACCCAGGCGCCCCAAAAAATGCATTTTTAATATTATCACAGAAAGTAAAATTTTAGTGAAATTCATAGTATTATGTTGATTTGTTCAATATTGTATTGATAATTAACCAACTATGGCTAGTATCTTATGAATTTTTCTTAACACTTAGAACCTATAATCATAGGAAATAAAATTCAAAATTTGAATTTACATACTTTGTTTCAGGTAAGTATGATTGATCAGTAAAATATCTAAGCATTAAAAACATTACATTTACATGCAAATCTATGAAAACAATGACTTGAAAATATGAATTCAGGAAGAAAAGGAAAAGACACAATTTTATTTAATAAATTTGCTGTGTTTTTTAAAAAATTAATGATGAGGGTATCAACGTTTTGGTATTTGGAGTAACTTAGTCATTTTATTTAAAAAAAAGGGTTGATGCTTAAAATAGGTAGAACTCAGACCTTCTGAAGCTTATGATGAAAAATTTTAAATGTCAAATTAAATACGTGCAGGAGAGGGGTGCCTGGGTGGCTCAGTCAGTTGAGTGTCCTACTCTTGATTTTGGTTCAGATCATGATCCCAGGGTCATGGGATCGAGCCCTGCGTTGGTCTCCACACTCAGTGTGGAGCCTGCTTGGGATTTTCTCTCTCTCTCCCTCTGCCCCTCTACCCCTGTTTGAGCTCACCCTAATTTAAAAACAAAAAAAAAAAAATTAAAATAAATAAAAATGTGCAGGACAAAACACAGTTTTTCAAAATTCTCTTAAGGGCATATAGGCAAAAAGTTAAGACCATGGCTCTAAAGAATGTTAGACTCCATTAGGAAGGTATAAGAGTCAGAAATACGTTTGTCAGTAGCAAACATCTTACTTCATTTCAAAATACTTTACAAAGAACAGAATTTGGCTGAAGATGGACAGATAGTTTCTCAAACAAGGAGTTGCTAATCGAGGCAGCACCATATTTCCATTTCCACGACTCTGCTTTTGGCTTATCGTACATAAAGCAGTGTGCATGTGACAGCAACATGCGTATGTCTGACGACAGGAGAGGTGCAAGGGCGGGCTTCTGAAATATTACAAAACTGCCTCATAACTTAGTACCTAAAATCGGAGCACATTCCGAAAGAAAGCCTATTTTCTAGAAATAAATGCAGACGTTTCCCCCAAATCACAATTACATCATTCTAACATTTGTTTTGAAGCCAGCCTCACCTGTTTAATGCCCAGTCCTTTCTCGTGCATATACCCCAGATTAAACATGGCTTGTGCGCTGTGTTGCTGCTCGGATGCCAGACGATAATGAATGAACGCAGTCTCGTAGTCTACGTCAGTGCCAAATCCATAGAAATGATAGTCTCCAAGCTTAATTCTAGCCACCGTATAGCCTTAAACAAAAATTAAATGCAAAACTGCCAGTAAATAAAGTGCGTTTAAAATGGCCCAAAGTGTTGTTTCTCCTCCTGTTAACATGCTTACATAAAACACAATTTTAATTGGTAGTATGTAAACTTTATAACAAATCCTTCAGCCAAGCTATAAATTCAATAAAGATTGAAACTAGAGGTATTGCTCTTCTGAAGCAGGTTCTGCAACAGGGAGAGGTATAACAAGGTGGGTGGTACTCCCCATGTCACAACAGTACTCTTCAAATGAGCATATTCTAGTCTATCATACCATTTATACTTTCTTTTCCTTTTTTTTTTTTTTTAATTTAAATTCTAGTTAGTTAACATACAGTACAATGTTGGTTTCAGGAGCAGAATTCAGTGATTCATCATATACAACACCCAGTGCTCATCATAACAAGTGCCCTCCTTAATGCCCATCACCCATCTAGCCCATCTCCCACCTACCTGCCTCCATCAACCCTCAGTTTGTTCTCTATCGCCAAGAGTCTCTTGTGGCTTGTTTCCTTCTCTTCTCTTTGTCCCCCTCTTCCCATAAATTCATCTGTTTTATTTCTTAAATTCCACATACGAGTGAAATCATATGGTATTTATCTTTCTCTGGTTGGCTTATTTTGCTTAGCTTAATACATTCTAGCTCCATCTATGCCACTGCAAATGGCCAGATTTCATTCTTTTTGATAGCTGAGTAATATTCTGCCATTTACATTTTAAAGTAATTCAACTGGACCATTGTTTAGGTTTGAAGAAGGGATAGCCAGGCACTGTTGAGAGGAGTATGTGTGAGAATAAAATAGTCAAACAAAAAAAGATGGGGAAAGGTTAAAATCTTTTTGGGTTTTAGACTAATATTTTATTATATATTCCATGTGATTCTCATTTTATGCAATATAACTGGCTTCAAACAAAAAATCAAAGAGTAAACCATAACGTGATATAAATGACCAATCACAATTCAATAATTTAGAAACCCTGTGACTAGAACTTCCGTTTTAAGAATAGATAAATCACGATCCAACTTAAGCAACAGTTAGTATATTGATGAATGACATTATTTAGTTTTTACGGGAGATTCAAAAACAAAACAAAAACAGTACAGAAAGATCCCTGGGTGAAACTCTTGCCCTAGAATGAGTGGGCTACTCACCTTGGGAGGCAGCCCTGTTCCAATGCAGCAAAGCTCTGGGGTAAGTTTCATTCTCACCTACAATGGTTGCTTCTCCTACAGGGAAGATGAAATAAATACAACTTAGGCATTTAAGGAAAGGCACTAGACTTTTAGGCTTCATTTACAAGCTAGGGTGGATATGTGGAGCATAACTGGGATATAACAAGTATTAAATGACCAAAGTATTGTACTGAAATTAAACAAGTATTAGAAGGAAATACCGAGTTCAAAAGAATCACTGTAAGCAGGACAACACTACTTTCTGCAACGTGTTTTATCCACAGAACTAATCGGACAGTAACCATGGAGCCACTTCTAGGGATCTACAGACCACTGGAAAAATGAGGTTCTTCTATCTGCTGTATTTTGAAAAATGTGTTTACTGAAAGCAGTTAATTTTGTGAAGAATGGCAAACTGATTTCTACATCAACGCTAATTGCAAAACTAACTTTGATGGCTTAGGGAGCTGAGGTAAAGTACTCCAGCACATGCGATGTTAAGGTCTACTTACAACAATAAAGAAGTTTCTTTGTGGCTTTTCTCTTTAAAACAAAAACGAGCTACCTGATGTGAGCCTTCACAGTCTAAACCCAAGGCAGAATGAAAGTGAACCTTACTCTGATCGAGAATGAAGGCTGCGTTGCTCTGTGCCACTTCATAGCCTTGTTCGGCCAGCAGGAGGTACTGGATCACCGCGGCGTTGTAGTCGCCATCTTTATAGCTGTTATAGGCAGTCATTAGCCTCTCCGACCACCGGCCTCGTTCACACACATTCTTAAACAACTGTGAGAACAGGGGAAAAAAAAAAAAAAAACAAAAAACCAGTAACAAAACAAGGAACGTATGCCAGAATATCATTTTTCACTTTGGCTACAAGTGATTATTAAGCTACCTCTTTGAATCTCTGGCAACTTTATTAAATATATATAAAAGTCTGGGATATTTACTTGAAGCTTTCAGTTAGCCTTTAGAGCAGGTTTATAAAAATAATAGTAAACAATTATATACCATTACCCCCACCAGGCACTGTTCTTGTGCTTTATGTACAGTACGTACAGAAACTCCCTTACAGCTCCCACGAGGTTCATGGGGGACACTCTATGAAATAAGTCTTATTAATGGGCCCATTTTACAACTGAGGGAACTGAAACACAGAGAGGTTTAGAAACTGTGCTAAGCATTTAGCAAATGCCACTCTGCAGTGCCAGTTATGAGAGAGCCAAAGAGGAAAAGTTCCATTTAGAAGACATCAGCATTGCCTTTTGCAACATTCATTCGACACAGACCTCGTGGTGCTCAGATACTGTCTAGGAGGTGCTAGAGAGACTGCAGACAACACCCACTGTCCTTACAAACGTACAAATGAAACAAATAAGCATGAGGGTGACACACAGGCCCTCAGTGTCTTCCCTCAGTGTATCCAAGCTATTAGGTCGAATCTCTTTCTACTGTAGAAGAAATCATGCAAAGAAAACGAGAATTAAAACGATAGACTTTCCTCCTGGGAAAATGAAGTTCCTGTGTACGAGCTGGTAGAACAGCCCTTACCTCCACTGCCGTGTGACATGATCGCATCACACCTGTGCCGCTGGCATGCATCTGTGCTAGGTTATAGAAAGCCAAGATGTGGCCTCCCTGAGAAGCTAAGTTAAAATACTTCAAGGCCTGTTTATAATCCCTCTTGACGCCAATGCCATCTGTAAGGAAAATCACATGAAAGGTCAGAAATAGTTTTAAATAAGATTTAACTGAAGCATGAGAGCAGCCTTATATAATGAGTAAAATCAAATGAAACTCAGAATTCTTACTCAGGAAAGATGGGAACCTTAACAATACAGATTTGTATATTAATACAGATGAACCTAATTTACCATGAAAAACAAGATGCACAAATTACTGAAATGGGAGAACATTAATCAGCCCGAATGCGACAGCTCTCGTTTCCACATCAAAGTGGTATCTGATGGAAAATAGGCAATTTCGATGTTGGTGGATGAAGCATTTAATTCCAGTATTACTTACTGTAGTACATAGAGCCAAGCTGCAGCTGCCCGTCCACCCAGCCTTGTTCAGCAGCTTTCTGGAAATACTTTAGTGCCAGATCATAATTCTGTAGGAAAAGAGGTCACATGATCACATGATAAGAAAGCTCAAAAGTTTGATATACTTAGAAGTTAGGAGATTCATTTATTAAAAAGAGTCAACAAAACACATACAGGATATTCTCAAAGAGCCATTAAAAAGACTACCTTCTAAGTTTTCATAACATACAGAGGGTAGTCTACTTTAAGTCACAGAGGGACTTAAATATTTAAGACTAAAGAAAAGCAAGTAAGAGTTTTTGTGAAACAATTTGCTGTGTTCACTCTCAGAAAGCATACACATCACCAGTGAAACACAAGATCAGGACTTAAGAAACAATCTTTCCTATTAACCAACAAATCTTTTCTAAACCTTAATTTTTCTAATTTCCTTAAATAAGGAAAATTATTCTCTTTATTCATTCTTTTCCTGTGTAACTTATCAAGCCCCATATGATTATTAGATTTCAAATACCCTACATATCCACAGAGAGAAACTAAAAGATCACTACTGAACTTTAGTGTCCTAAATGACTAAAAAGAATCAAAATGAGACCATGCTACACTGATTTCTGTGCTAGGGAACACCTACAGATTAGAATCTTAAACCTAATGCTTAGTTTCAGGCCCAATTAAAAACATACTACTTGGAGGGTTCATAAAGTGAAGAGAAGAGGACAGCATTGAGAATCCAGGGGCAACCATGAGGAAGTAGTAGAGAATAAGAAGAAGCAATGGCTTAGGAAAAGCAAGAGAACTTGCAGAATTCCAGGGAGGAAAGGGTTCAAGGCAAAAAGTCAACAGGTGTTGACCCTTAGGAGGTTACTGGTGATCTGCATAGGGCAGTTACTTGAGGCAGAAGCCTAACTCTAAGAGCTAATGAGTGAGTGGTAGCCACTAATACAGTTCATTTTTTGGAGAAACCTGGCTTTGCAGTGAAGGACTGGAGAGAAGAGAAGAGCAAAGAATAGAACAGAAAGCTTTTCTCCTAAATGGGAGGGACAAGCATTTTCTTAGCCTTGAGTGAAGAAGTAGAGAGGGAGAAGCTTAAGTCTTGGAGAGTAGACAGCATAGACAGAAGAATGAGAAGCAGCTTCACACCTTTAGAAAAGGTGCCAGAGACAGAGCTATTCGAAGAAGGCAGTCATATGGCAGGTGCGGGGTGAAGGGTGGTAAGCAGCCAAAGTCAGAGAATAGGAAAAGGTTCAGCTCTGGTTATAAAGAAAGGATTTCACCCAGGCTGGAAGCTAGTTATATTTCTCCAACTCACCAGCTGACTGCTTGTTTAAGTCAGAATGTTACACTGAAAACTTACAACTTGAACTCCTCTCCCGTAGAGGTAAGCCATTCCGAGTCCACTCTGACCGACTGGGTTGCCCTGCAAACCGAGAAAAAAGAGTGAATGGATTCATTAAGAAACTAGGCAAGAATAAATGACTGCAAAAGAAATAATTTACAAACATATTCAAAAAATGTCACTGCATTTTTCAATTCAAAATTCTCCTTCCCATCAGGCTAAATGTAATGCTGACTTTTAGAGATTTGGGGGTCAATAATTTGCGGAAAAAGAACAAATAGTAAATTTATCTAGAATTAAATTTTGGTGACTTATGACCATCTGTTCCATGAGTTATGATAGAAAACATGACTAATGTGTTTCTTTTTTATTAAACTAAAAGTAGGTCACTTTTTTAAACACTTTTTTTAATAGGTAGTATTTTATTTTGTTTTTTTAAATGTTTGTTAATTTTTGAGAGACAAAGCGCAAGTGGGGGAGGGGCAGAGAGAGAGGGAGACACAGAATCCGAAGCAGGCTCCAGGCTCTGATCTGTCAGCACAGAGTCTGATGCGGGGCTTGAACTCATGAACTGTGAGATCACAACCTGAGCACAAGTAGGACGCTTAACCAAATGAACCACCCAGGCATCCCAAAAAGTATATCACTTTTTTTGTAGTTTTTCATTGGTAATCACCCTCCCCAATAAAGAAGGAAGATGCTATGGTGTCAAGTCAACAACCAGGTAAAAAGCAACACTGGGATCAGGTGGCAAAGATATGCTAAAGGTTACTGGAGTCTCACAGAACAAAGATAATCACTGTTTTGAGACCTGCAAGAGAAAAATCTAAAATTCAATCTAAACTAATAGGGACAGAGGCATCTTTTAAAAAGTGTCACAGCACTCCTTTGGGAAATACTCAACTGACATTTAGAACTAAAGTAACATGTAGTTGGCAAGGAGATAAGTACACACACTGGAGGCATACGGGGTCTTAAAAATTCATATGTAGTTTTCTCTGGGCCAAAGAAAGTCTAAATTATGTATTTAAGATTATTGAAAGTACCTAGTTGTGTAAGTTTTAAGCCTCAGATTGCAATACAAATAGGGTAGATTATATGACTTTCAATTGCATTACTAAAATCAGTATTTCCTTAATCAGGAAACTTCTCAATGAAATTGAAACAGAGGCTTAATATTCAATAATTTGGTCTTCTCTATCCACGCCCCATCCCCCCCCCCCCCCCCCCCCGCCCAACCAATAAAATGCCTTTTATTGGGAAGGTTTTTTTCTAGCCTATCCGTTCACACAAATCACAGGTACTTTCAATAATTTGAGGCATGAGTTGGTTATGACTAATCCTTCAGTATAATAAACTTACTAAAATAATAATATGGCACACATTTCAATATGTCAAGTCATGAGATCTTACCATGTCAGCAGCTTTCTTAAAGTAGTGAAGAGCTGTCTCGTTACTCTGTGGGACAATATCACTTCCTTCTGAATACATCTACAAAACAAAGCCTAATTTTATTACGAGCTATAACCGTCTCTCCTATAATGTATTTCTAGCTCATCTCATTCTGGTGTTTGTGAGAAATCATGAAATCTTTCAACAAAGTTTAAAATTCCCTACAGGATATTTTAGAATTAAAAGCAAAGCATTAAAAGTAAACATTTTAGCATTATTATATATTCTTTGTCATACCACATTATGACTTCTCTATAAATATGAATACATTAAAATCAGCTCACGGATCAATCTCAAGAGGGGAAATCTTTAACTCAAGGTGAATCTTTTCTCTCACTCTATCCCAAGGCAGTCAAGTGGTTGATAAATTGCTTGGGATCAGTGATTAAATGAGAAAAAAGGAGTGTTATTACCAATATCTGCTTCCATTTCTCTTCCACCACTATTGTCCCCAGGGTAAGATAAAGGGTAGGTCTTAAGTTCAGGAAAAGAAAAGAACTAAAAGGTTTCAAACACTGAATGATCAGAGTAGTACCAGATATGGAACATGATGAAAGGGCCAAAAGAAAGAAGAATAGAAAATTAATTCTTAAACAAAAATATATGAGGAATACCAATTTCTATGCTACAATAGATGGGATGTCTGAATGTAAAGTTCTCAGGCCCCAAATAACTTGCTGCAATTATGTGGCAAACACTGCTGAGATTTTTCTATTTGCAAGAATTTCTGTGACATATTTATTCTGAGCATCCTAACCTTAGGATTTGTTATAGATGAAAATACCCATTGGTTTATACTGTATTTGTTTTCAAAATAATGAAAAAGGAAGTTTTTCTTACTTTGCCACAAGACACAACATCCTTGCATTGGAAACTTCATTTCTACTTTATTTTTGGTAAACTGTAGATCCTAAATACAACATGTGCTTATTATGCAAACACCTCTTGCTGTTACATAATATGTTCACAGGACATACAGTACCTTTCCCAAGAAGGCCATAGCATGTGAATTGCCAGCATTGGCTGCTAAATTGAAGTAGTCAAATGCTCTCTGTGAGAAAAGAATTTATTAAGATAATTAGTTTTTATAGAATCTATCTGCCTTTGGCTTTTAACCAAAATAATTATTTCAGGAACATTTAAAAAATCTTGTAATATTGCAGTTATCTCAGTTTAAGTAAATAGCAACATGACATCTCTTGGCTGCTTAAGGTAACGCCCCCCCCCCCGCCGCCACCGCCCGCCGAATCTCATATCCAATCCATCACTGAGTCCTGTAACTTTCACTACCAAATTCCTCTTGAATCCACCTACCATCCCCCACTACCACCATTCTAGGCTAAGCTACACTATCTTGCCCTGAACTTATGGATCACTCCCTTCCTTGATCTCCCTTGCTTTTTTTCTTGGGTCACCTAAAGCAACAGATATTTGTTGAGTTAATGCAGTTATATATTGGGAACTCAGTTTATTTCTTCTGTGAAGGTACTGAAAAAATTGATCACTGTGTGAATGTTTCACAAGTCGGCACCATACACCAAGAATATCCCAAAACTTGTATAAAAAGTATGCAGCAAACTCACCATCCAGAATTCTGTACCTGACATTTTTATTAACCGATTCATCTGGCCTAATGATATACATTTTAAAGACCTACAGACAATGAAAGCTGTCAAAATGCTGTCTGGAAAAAAAATTAAAAAAATAAATAATAATAAAGCATGGGTATCTGGTATAGTTTTTTTTTTTTAATTTTTTTTTTTTTTTAACATTTATTTATTTTTGAGACAGAGAGAGACAAAGCATGAACGGGGGAGGGGCAGAGAGAGAGGGAGACACAGAATGGGAAGCAGGCTCCAGGCTCTGAGCCATCAGCCCAGAGCCTGACACGGGGCTCGAACTCACGGACCGCGAGATTGTGACCTGAGCCGAAGTCGGACGCTTAACCGACTGAGCCATCTAGGCGCCCCATATCTGGTATAGTTTTAAGTGTACTCTTATCTAATTCTTAAAGTTGATGGGATATGGGAATGAAATACCCTTAATTAGAATATTTAACTGTTATGGCAGAATAACAATTTTATTAGTCTGACAAACAGTTATCAAGCAGTATGTACTAGATATTGTCAGATGCTGGGAATAAAGTGGCAAAGTCCACTCTTTTGCAACTTAGTTCTAGCAGAGAAAACAACTTAATTATATAATTAACACATTTACAATGGGAAAGGGCCATAAATACAGATTTTCAGAAACTGTAACTGTGGTACATGACCTATTCCTGGAGTGGGGTTAGGGGTCCAGGGAGATATTTTGGGGTAAGAGACACTGGAATTGAATTCTTCAGGATAAGTAGGAATTAGTTACATAAAGAAAGGAAGTAGAATAATATTCACTCTATACAGAGAGACTAGTATTCCAGAAATCCGGGGATAGGGAGGTTCTTGATATTTTCAAAGACCTGAGAAAAGGTCCATGTGCCTGTGACTCAAAAGGCCAGGTTTTGGTCTTTAAGTGACTGGAAATTATGGACCACTCAAGAGTTTTAAGCAAGGGAACACAGTATCAGGTGTGTGGCTTACAAATACAGGCTACTGCTTAGCAAATGCAAGCAGGAGATGATTCACACAAGTGGTAGGTATACTGATAGAAGGGAAGAGATGAGAGAGATTTCGGGCATAAAGCAGACAAAAGCTGGTGACTGGATATAGACCTGACTGCTATAGTTGTATATTCCTTAACTGCTCACAACCTCAACAATGACTGTTCCTCAGTTCTATGAAATATTTTCTTTTATTTCTTTAATGTTTATTTATTTTTGAGAGACAGTGATAGAGTGCAACCGGGAAGGGGCAGAGAGAGAGGGAGACACAGAATCCCAAGCAGGACCCAGGCTCTGAGCTGCCAGGACACAGCCCGATGTGGGGCTTGAACTCATGAACTGCGAGATCATGACCTGAGCTGAAGATGGATGCTGAACCAACTGAGCCACCCAGGCGCCCCTAAAATATTTTCTAATGGGAGTTTTAAGACATACTTCTATCACATACCTATAGGAAACTAAGACACTGTGTATGTATTTTTGGCAGTATTGAGAACTAGGTTTCAGAATTAAAAAAGCCTTTCCCACCACTATGAGGTATAATCACATTTTTAGTCTTCAGCTTTCTCAGGGGTTAGCTGGATCTTAAAAGATCGTTTGTGAAGATTATCTAAATAACACAAACTTGATATTGTCATTGACTGACAAGAAATACATCTGGGGTATCATTTCCATCTACGACATGAAGTGCAAAGCCCCGGGAATAGGAAAGTTACCTGATGATTTTGTTCTACTCCACGGCCTCCGTGCAGATGCAGTTGTCCTAGACCAACCTGAAAATTAACAAAAATGAGAAGTAAATGGTAGCATCTGGTGTGTAATTACAACTACAAAAAGGTTTCTGTTCATCATTCAAAAATTTAAAGACTTAGTCTTAACTCCTGAAGATATTACTCTATTTTAACCTACATTTTCTAAGAACTGAAAATGCCTGCTTTTAATTACAAGGCGTCTTTCTGAAATAAAACATTTATTGCAGGCAAACTAAAACTGAACTTGTCACCAGGGAACCTACTCTAAAGGAAACACTAAAGGATGTGCTTTAGGAGGTAGGAAATTTATCCTGGGAAGCCTAAAGATGCAGTAAGAAATAAAGAGCAATGGAAAGTTAAATTTGTGAGTAATCTAAATTATATGGACTGTATAAAATAATATCTTGTGGAATTCAAAAATTGACAGAATTAAAACATACAGAGTACTCTAAAGTTTGCACTGTCCAAGAAACGGTAAAAAGTGCTCATTCATACTAAACTTTGATAAAAGAGTAGTAAAACAAAGTCCAACTATCACATTAGTAGAAGGGAGGAGAAGCAACAGCAAAACCACTCAAACCAAAAGAAGGTAAGAGAAGAGAGACAAAGAAGCATGGAAAAGCATAAGGAAAGAAGGCAAGCAAGATAGAAAATTTAAACTTGAATATATCACAAACTACTTTCAACTAAAAGACTGTCAGAATGGATAAAGATATAAAAGTAGTCTTCTGATGCTTCCAAGAGACGTATCTTAAGCACAAGAAGTTGAATACAAAAGAATACAGAAGATACTCCATGTAAATACTAACCAAAAGAAAGTGGCATAGCTAGAAGCAGGCAGAGTACAAAAGCAAAAAATATTTCTTGACATAAAAAGAGAACATTTCATGATGCGCAAACTAGTTTAACAAAAAGACAACAATATTAAGTCTAAGTGCACTCCACCTGGCCTAAAATACATAAATCAAAATTGACAGAACTACAAGAAGACAGAGACAAATCCACACCACAATGGGAAATTTAAACAATACTGTCTCAGCACTGGACAGAAAAAGAAGACAAATTCAGTAAGGATTCACAAGATGTGAACAATAGCATTAAGAAACATGACTCAACTGACACACAAAGAACACTATACCCAAAGACTGGAAAATTCATATTCTCTTCAGCATACAATATTTGCCTAAACTGACCAAGTGATGGATCATAAGTCAAGTGTCAGGACATCTCAAACAACTGAAATCATGCAGAGTATATTCTGACCATGGTGGATTAAGCTAGAACTCAACAAAAAAGTAGAAAATCCCCATTTATATGAAAACTAAGCAATTCACTTCTAAATTTACACATGGGTCACATATGAATATATGAGAGAATATTGAGAATATGACAGCAGGAGAATGTATTCTACCAGATATCAAGATCCATTAAAGCTACAGAAATTTAAGACAGTACTGGCATAAGACATGCAAGAGAATATGCACAGAGCATTCTTTGCAATAGCCCAAATCCGGGGAGGAGTAAAGTGGGTAGGTAAGCTGTGGGATTTTATACAATGAAATAACCACAGGGTAATGTAAATGAATGAATTACAGCTACATGAAAACACATGGATTGATTTCATAAACAATGCTGAGCAAAACAAGCTGATTCCAAAAAATATGTAGGATTTTTTTTTTTTTTTTACATAAAATTCAAAACCAGGCCAAACCAATCCATAGTGTTAGAAGTCAGTTCAGTGGGTTACCCCTGGGGAAGAGGGGGCTCCGGGATGCTAGCTGTGCTACACAGGATGCTCACTTGGTGATAATTCAGGGGGCTGTATGCTTCAGATTTATGTACTTCTCTATATTAAGGTCATAATTCAAGTAGTAAAAAGAAGTAAATGATACATAATACCACATATGGATTTTTTTTCACTTGAGTTTTCCACTGAATACACTGAAGTATTCTATATTCTACATAGTTTTTTAATGGTTGCATAAAATTCCATCACATGGAAGTGTCAAATTTGAAATAAGTAGTTCCCTATTTTGAGGCATTTAGATGGTTTTGAATTTTAACTGGTTTCTCATATAAAAGAAAGATGTTTAATTAGACAAGATAACTATTATAATTTCCATAAGCTAAGATTTAGATATTCCACTGCAGGTTTTCTTTTAAATTTAAAAATTTTTTAATGTTTACTTATTTTTGAAAGAGAGAGAAAAAGAGCAGAGGAAGGGCAGAAAGAGAGGGGGGAGAGAGGATCTGAAGTGGGCTCTGTGCTGACAGCAGAGAGCTGGATGCAGGGCTTGAACTTACAAACTGTGAGATCACGACCGGAGCCAAAGTTGGACGCTTAACCGACTGAACCACCCAGGTGGCCCGTTTTTCTGTTTGTTTGTTTTGTTTTTTAACCTACGATTCCCTTCTGTTAAGTCTCAAAATTAATTGTTCTCAAAAAGTATCTAATGCTTATCTCTAAATTTCTAAATCAGAAAAGATCTGTTAAATTTCATAGAAAAAAACAGGCAGATGTTGAAGTTCTCCTTTTTGTTTTAGGATTATCAAATAACCCATGAAATAACAAATTATACATGGTATTTTGATTGATATACTGTACAATTTACATTGAACTGGGCTACTTCAGTTGATGACCTTGAGGAAATTATGGTCTACGACAAGCAAAGGAAACATGAACAGTAAATGGCTCTGAAGGGCATCTGAAATTACAAATGTTCCAGGGACTTTCTGTTTAAAAAAAGTAGCAGTTTTCATCCTTGAGGACTCTAATAAGAGCCTCATCATCTCTAAAACTCTGCTCTTTTCAAGCAATGGTTTTCAACTGTGGTGCAATCACGGGGCCAGCTTCTAGGAACACATGCCTAGTCTACATCCCAGATGAATCCTAACAGAAATGGAAATGTCTGTTTTTGTTTTTTTTTTAAAGTTTATTTGAGATAGAGAGTGAGCACATAAGCCAGGCAGGATTAGAGGGAAGGAGAGAGAGAATCCCCAGCAGGCTCCACGCCATCAGCACACAGCCCAATGAGGGGCTTGAACTTACGAACCGTGAAATCATGACCTGAGCTGAGATCAAGAGTCGATGCTTAACTGACTGCGCCACCCAGGCGCCCCCCAAATGGAACTTTTTTTAAAGTACCAAGAGTCCTACACTCTAAAAAAGACAAAAAAAGCTCCTCCGGTGATTCTAATATATAGTTAATAATCGCTCAGAGCAATAAAAATGTTTCTAATAGATGTAAGTGCTTGCCCGAGACTATAATATAAAATGCAGTAAGATATACCGTGAGATGTTTAAATACATACCTGTGCCTGTACATCACCTTTTTCAGCTAGGAACTGATAATACTGAATCAAATCTTCTTCCAGCATTCCACTATTCATTCCTGGATTTTCCACCTCGTCAGGCAGCCGTATTCTCTGTACTACTGAGCCTCCTGTCAGTGAGATGTCACTAGCAACTGAAACAAGGGGACGAAGTAATAACATGGAGGAAGGTCAGAAGCATTGTTCCACAGAAAAAAGTATCATTTCAGCTGCCAAATGTTGACAGACCTTATGCAAACAGTAATCTACAGATTACAAAATAGTAATCTACAGAAGCCCAGTTTTTTCGACAAACTATTTAAGAAGTGGAATCCAAAGCACATGTGCACATACACACACAAGTTCTTAGTCAACTAGGGTAAAGACCATTCCACTTAAGAGAGTCAGTCACGGTTATTTCAAGTAGTACAACAAAAATAGATGTATTTAAAGTTAAATCCATTTTGGTTTTTGTTTCTTTTGATACGGTGAAAGGCAAAAAAAAAAAAAAAAAATAGATACCATGATTGGCAACAAGACGATAGTGAGTCAGTGCCGATTCACAGCTCTGGAGGACTCCGATGCCGGCCCAGTACCGGTAACCCTGTGAGACAATCTCTGGTGAGAAGCCTGTGGTTTCACTGGAGCTCTCGTTGTAACAAAGAAAGCCACCTGCACTCAGGATGTAATTCTATGGTTCCTTGATCCCAGTACATCACCACCTCATTTATCCTGAGTTTTAAGTTCGGCAACTCCAACAACCAGACTATAGTTAAGCACTAGGAAATAATGAAGTTCCCACAGAAATCAAAACAGATGCCAAACAGATGCCATGAACCTTATGCATGAACTCTGCGTATCTAATGTGTAAAAGAAAATTACTTGGGCTCTTGCTAAGAACACATTCTAATCTTATTTTAGACAGGATTTTAACCAAAACAGGGTTGATTTACTAAACCAGCAAAGAAGCAACAATTAGCAAAACAGGGAAAACAAACGATTACTGGATGCAGGCAAAGACACCAGCAAAAAATGATTTCAGAATGAGGGGGAAGATAGTGAATTATAAAGAACATTAGACGCAAAGTAGAGCCTCTTGAGTCGTTTAGTACAGACTCAACTTTACAAACTGTCACAATCCTTAGGGCATTATAGTATAATTACGTGTATAATATTTCATGTTTTTATCCTGTAGCCATTATTTAAGAAGATTGGTAAATTAAAAAAAGTTATCTGTAAAAAATATTTAACATACTTTTGCCACACAAAAATAAATGCTTCAAATTTCTGGAAAATTCATCTAAAGCAACTTTTCAATTACTGTTTGAGGAATAAATGTGACCACAGATGAAAAAACCAATGGGAAAAAAAGCTTCAGAACTAGTGAGGAATGTTTCAGAAAGCTAGAGCAACATCCTTGTTTTTCAGTGGCTTTAACTACTTCAGCAGTTTGTGTCTGTCACAGACAAGGTCTAAGCTCCTTGGCAGGATGTAGAGTTCACTTACGTGATTCCTGATGCACTTCCTGGCATTCTCCTCTCCAGCCACTAAAAACCTTGTATTTTCTTGCAAGCACCATGTTTCCTTGTCACTGTCCCTCTATACATATTGCTTCTGCTGTCTGGATGCCCTTCTACTTCTATTCACTCACTACTGTTTATCCCTCAAAAGTTACTTTGTTTCTTTCCTCAGAAAGAAACTTTCTTTTAACCTCTTTCCTTTAACCTCTCCTTCTGACACCAGTGTGAATTAAGTGCCTTTCTAGGTGATTCTTGTACTGTAATGATCTCCTTACTCGTGTGAATATAAATGTAAAACAAATCAATGTTCAATGGAAAATCAACTTAAATGTAAAATCTGTGAAAACTCAACCTAGGAAATGATTCTGACAAACAAGCTTCCAACTTACAGAAAAAAAAAAAGAGCCATTTATCAGATCTCTATTTTAAGGGCAATCAGCCAAACTAATCATTTTAAAGAAAAACTGTGGACTCTACAAATTTTCATCCACATGTAGATTCAAGTGTTATATCTGTTAATAAGAATTTAAAGGACGTTCAACTGAATATTTGATCTGAATGAATATAAGCAGATCTTGTTCATGAAAGCTAGAAAAGTTATGGCTCCTCAAAACCCAAACATTCTGCTACTCAATGTTTCTAAGTCTTCCCCTGAAATCTTACTTACCAAAACCATGTGTGCTATCAGGTTGCCCCCAAGAGCTCCAAACGTGTAATACACGAGGGCCTGTGAAAGAACAAAAGACACTTAACTGATCATAGGCACACACTGACCCAATTCAAATTGTTGCACATGATAAAGTTTTCGTATTATTACCTTTGCCTGACTTGAATTGACACCAAGTCCAGAGGCATAAAGAAAGCCAAGGGCCTGAAATAAAATGATAAAAGTAAGAATTCTTCCCTAGTGGAAGTGTATCCAGCAGAGACATGGTTTTATGAACTACGAAAAGACGCAACAATCTTTAGATGCTGAAAGACTTGAATCCCCAAGTATGTACAACTATGGAATTAAAGAGACTCAGAAATGCATTCAAGGTTTTACACAATGAAATACAACTTTATTTTTATTTTTATTTTTATTTTCAACATTTATTTATTTTTGGGACAGAGAGAGACAGAGCATGAACGGGGGAGGGGCAGAGAGAGAGGGAGACACAGAATCGGAAACAGGCATCAGCCCAGAGCCTGACGCAGGGCTCGAACTCACGGACCGCGAGATCGTGACCTGGCTGAAGTCGGACGCTTAACCGACTGCGCCACCCAGGTGCCCCTGAAATACAACTTTAAACAAATAGTCTACCTTGAAGATTAAAGACAACTTAGTAAAATATTAACTATAAAAACAAAGCTGAACACAAATGTGGCTTTTACTTTATCTTGATCAATAGCTATTTTGAGAACCAAACAGCCCCTATAATGATATAATGATCAACACATAACCTAGCAAAGGAGAAAACACAATGAAAATGGTAAGAGACTACCAAGATAAACTATCCTAGCAATAAAAAGGGGCAGCAAGGGTCAAGTTGAAGGGGTCAACAGAGAAAGGTCACTTTACAATGCTAAAGCACACACACTTTTTCATTAAAAAAAACAACAACAAAAAAAAAAACCCAAAACAAAACACCCCAACCAACCAAAACATGTATTGGTAAGGTTCTAATCTTTGCCTTCTGAGGACAATCCTTGATGACACGAAAGCATAAGCTAAAGTTAGAAAGGCAGATATATCACGTGCCAGTGCTCATCAAAATCTATGAGCTCTTTTATATTTCCCAGCCTCCCTTGTACTTGGGTGGGGCCACATGTCTAGGATGCGGCAAAAAGAGATGTGAACCATTTTTAGGTGTGGCCATTAAAAACTTTCCAGAGAATCCTCCAGCCCTCACTTCTCCTTTCATGATGGCTCAAAGCCGTACGTTTCAGACGGTTGCAGCTATGTGGCAGAAGCAGCCCTTGACTGAGTCACCATCTGGAAGACAGGACGCAGGCAGGGGAACTGCACCGACCCTGGCATGCACAAGGAATAACTCTCTGTAGTGCTGAGCCACTGTGATTTGGGGGCTGTGTCTGTTACATCAGCTAGAATTAATTACCACAGAGAGAGTGTTTTGCAATGTACAACATAAAGCACCGTGGCACGGTAAGGTGCTATTATTAGAGGGAAAAGATGCCTTAGAAGAAAAACCATACTTCAGAGCCAAATGTATCTACAGATAAAGAATGTATGTGTGAATTTTATATAAAATGACTTAAAGAAGGGAAAAAAAGCTTTGAAAACAAAGGAGGAACAGTTAACATATAACCTGTTTATAAATTAAACCACGACCATGTTAGAGCTGCAGACTGGTTAGGTATTTGGTCCTACAGAAAACGATGGTCACAATTCCTGTTATTGTTTACACAGTCTGAAAACAGATCTCCTCTGTGACTATTTATATTTAAGCATATCCCATACCTTCAATAAACCTGAATTATTGAGAGCATATAAAAGAAATGGGGTGGCCCCCTAAATCCAGCTGTCAATCTTACTATTACCAAGGGGAATTAAGCAGGTATCATGTACCAACTGGTGTGATGCAGTCTGGGATACAGAACATCCCCCATAAGGCAGTCTGGGCCAAAAGTATTTTCCTTGTGTTCATCAGCCTTTAGCTGTGACATCCTCTGTAGGAAACAGAGATGAAAAATGGGTCCTGTTTCTAACACAGATAAGAGAGAAAAGTGGGAACTGTGCTAGCAATAAAGACCAAATATAAAGTGTAGTCCTAGGCTGGATGCTGCTTTGGACAAAACAAGTATAAAGAAAATGTTTTGGTTCAACACCCTATGAATACTGTGTGGGTATTACATTTACCAGAGTGAAGCAGTGAGGGCTATTCACTGGATGAGCAAGTAATGGAACAGAAGACTGTGCATCTCGTTTTAATAAAAAATTCACAGTATAAATACACAAAGAGAAAGGTCAAGAAGGGTGTGCATGCAGTAACATGTTACCAATGTTCAGATCTGGGTGGTACAGGTAGGATGCTTACTTTCTTAGTATTTTTTAATTTGTATTTCTAGTTTCCTATAATGGACATGTACTATAATGAACATTTAAAAAACCACCAAGATTACCAAAAGCTGCAGCATCTGAAGTTTGGAAAAAGGGCAGTGGGGAGTGACTTCAGATAAAAAAAAAAATAATCACCTTCATGTTTCACTCTTTACAGATTGAATTTAGAAAACTACAAATATAATTGTGGTAAGATGCAACCTCAAGAAGGCCGTAGGTGACCACAAGTGTTCTCAGACTAAGGAAAAAGACTGTCTGAGAAGACTGGTAAAATGATCTGCTGCAAAATTAGTATTTAAAGATATTCTACCTCGCAGCCATCCTTACTAAAGGAAGGCAGACCATAGAGAGTAAACTGCTGTGAAAATAAACAAGTGCTGTGTGCCAAGAGATTCTGCCGTGGAAGTGCACTTACAGTTTGTCCCTTAGGAGAGCCTTCCTCAGTCAGTTTCTCAAACATCTCTTTAGCTGCCTGGATATTCTGTGTCAGGTAATCACCAAACAAAAGAGCATATGACACTCTCTCCAGGGCCTTGGTATGGTTCATGCCTGCTGCCTTTTGAAGATACCGATAGGCTCTTTAAACATAAGCAATTAAAAAACAAAACAAAACAAATTAGCAATATTTTGGAACTACTATTAAAATATATATACATATATATATATATATATATATATATACACTTATATATATATATATATATATATATAAATATATATATATATATATATTCTGACTGGCTGGCTCAGTCAGAAAAGCATGTAACTCTTGATCTTGGGGTTCTGAGTTCGAGCTCCACATTGGCTGTAGAGATTACTGAAATAAAAAAAACTTGAAAAAGTTTTCTTTTTTTTTTTTTTTTTTACAAAAGCTAAAATGCAGAAAAATTAATTTCCCTGTTCTATAGAATCCTTCTGATATTTGATTTCTACTAAATTGTGTTACTTATATATGTAGAAAGCATTCTGGCTACTTTTGTTTTTATATAAAGTACCAGTTCTGTTATTCCAATATTTTAGAACAGTCTAATTTTAAAAATTTCTATTAAGAAAGTTATCTAGATTTGCAATGACAAATTATAATAATGTGGTATCCAATAAATAACCCAATGATAACCATGGCAATTTTCTTTTAAAGTCTTTGCACAGACTATAACAAAAGTCAGCTAAAACTAAAAGTAAGGCACATAAAATGTTGGAAGACAGTCAACTCATCTCATATTCTTTCCAAATTCCTAAATTCTAGTCTTTGTCTGCAAGACAATTACAAAGCAAAAACAAAAAAACAAAACACCTAACAACAATTCCTTTTGTTTTACGTCATTTTGAAATCTGAACAGTGTAGGTATTCTTGGCTCTCAGAAACCATTACAGCTTTAATCAGTTCCCTTTTGCTTATTGTTCATTCTTGTGACGAGTATTTATAATGTTTTAATCCCAATGAGCTGAAATCTGATAAAAGTAGTGGCCCTAATATCCATATTTCATAGTAGGTTTTCTTATAGTACAACTTAAGAAATCCTGTCTTTGGGAGTAGACTTCAAAAAGAAAAAAAATACCACACTTTAGCTTTTTATCTCAGTAATGGCCTGTGTTAGGGGAGGAATGGACTTGGTAGTGCTACCTACTCTCGTTTTTGGCTTTTCTTATTGCTTCCATTGAGGATTTTCATCCCAGTCTGGTACATCACTTCTGCTTCCTGCATTTGCCGTCTTTTAGCAGCCTCTTCTTCAGCTAAAAACAAAATGTCAGATGCTTTTAAATGTATTTTAATTTTATACCAGTTATGTATCAAACATCAGTATATATTTTCTGTTGGGTAGTCATACAAACACAATATTTCACTATTTCCAAATCTGACTTTAAAGACACATGGCTTTTGTGTGTGGCCTTTATCTGACAAAAGAGGACTTAAAAAAAAAAAAAAACAACTCATTGAAATCACTTTCTTGTAAAGAAAGCAATTATCAACCTGTTTTTGGAAGGTGCTTTCCTGCCAGTAATCATAAAACTTTTTATATAATTCAAACTAAAATTCCAGGAGGGCCTTATGATTATATACCAAGGTGAGCTAAAACCAGGACAGAAGAAGAGTAAAAAACAATAGTCAGAAAAATACTGTTGTAGTCAAAGTACTCTTTAGCCTTACCTGAAAGGTTGCATCTTTATAAGGAGAAGATATCTGACTAATTACATAACAAAAAATAAAAAGGATTTTTATTAAACAGAGATCTTGATTTAATATTCAAGTTCTCTGTACTTCCCAGTGTAGTGATATAACACTGGAAATCATAGCATTGGTATAGATGTCCCAAATTATTTTGCTACTATACTGGAGCATTTTAGCAGAAATCTAGAACTCATCAAAAGACATTTGAATATTTTGTTAGGAATATTTATAGAAATAGAAGAGACTACTTCTTGTAATATAACAACAAAATTTGATGTATTAAACAGGAATACCTAAATCATACTGGCCCACATCTGAAGGTCGACTATATTTGGTGATATCTCTAAGGAATGCCTAAATATTCTATCAGAACCAGTACTTTGAAAATGTTACCTGGTAACAAAGGAGGTATGTTCAAGGTTTTCTGTTGTTCTTTGACAGGAAGTTTTACCTGAAAACACGGCTTGCCTTTAGAGGCAATACTGACATTAACGTTTTAGGCAGTTAAATATACTGTATCTACCAAATATTCCCTTAGCCAGCACATTCCACTCAAAGTTATTTTAAAAAGGTATTATTTTTCTTCTAAGTGCTATTAATTAACCTTCAACATAATGTTCTGTTTCCGTCATTGCCAAAAAATGTTTTACATTAATTAATTTAGCAGCCTGCCGAGGGTTTACGGGACAACCTGTGCACACCAACGGAAAATCACCTCTAAATAAAACACGAGTGGGATCCACCGCCCAGGTGACAGCCTGGAAGTAAGTACACCGCAAGCTTCCTACTCATAAATCTAGTCTTTAGGACCATAACTATGTCATCAGCACTGACCACTTCTGATCAAGGTGGGAAAAGGATGGCTAGAAAAAAGCCTTAAAAATGTTATGCAAGACCTAGAGCAATGTGGACACGCCTCCTACTGAACAATACTTACTTTCACAAAAGCCCCACTTTTCATCTGCCTTGTAGTCATAGGTTGTAGCACACCATAATCTGCCATCATCCCTCCCATCTGATGTACATTCATCGTATTCCTTATCCAGGAACAGGAAAGGGAAGTGGCAGGGCTCCCCATGTGCTGTGCCTTCGATAGCGGTCAAAGCTGAAAAGATAAGAACTCTAAACATGAAGAGCACCTCTGGTATTCATGGATTTAATACTGTGCATTCTAATGATTAGAATCTGAAGACAAAAATACATGATTTAAAATAAATGGGGAACATGAAAGGGTCAGCATCAATTTTCTGTAGGGACGATTTAAGGGTGGGTCAACTTAGTGGACGTGGCTGATTGACTACCCAGCTCTGTATCTAGCTTAGAATCTCTGAAGGTCTTGAGAGATGATAACCTTGGAATGTTAAGAGTCTACTGCAAAACTCCCAGCTAACTAGTGAGCAAAAAACAAGGCAAATGCAACCGAATTCCACTGTTCAGCACAACTCTTTTTTCTATCTGAATGTTGTAATTCAATTTCTTTAGTAGTATAAAGTTAACAGGTAAAGTTAATCACTCATGTACACCTCTGTGATCTGACAGCATTTTATCAGAGTACTTATCATACGTGCTGAGGTTCTTTCTTTCCATATTCTAGCTTCCACTAGACCCCAAGCTTGTTAAAAGTAAAGACCATATCTCTAATTTGTTCTTAAGCTCTGAGTATCTTCTCGGTGCTGGAAATTATGCCAGGTGCTGGAAACGAGGTGGAGCAGAGGCCTCTGCTACACACAACTTACCGCCTAGCAAGGAAGAGAGACTTTAAACAAAAGTATGATCTATGTTATGAAAAGGAAAGCCTCCCCTGTCAGGAACTGAGGTTTATACTGAACTTCACGGATATGTAGGAGACGAGGGTGGATGAACTGCTTCAGGGTGGGGTGGGAGAAGTATTATAGACAGAGAGAACCTTGTGCACTGAGAATCAAATGAAAGACAGCATGGTACAGTAGAAAAATTACAACAAGTTCAGTATGTCAGAACATGCAGTGTGAGTGCCAAGGTGGATGAGAGAAGAGGCTAAAAGCTAAAGTGGCCTGAAGAAGCCAGAGTAGGAAGGCCCTGACAAATCTAATTAAGGAGCCTGGACTTTATCCTGAGAACAATGGAAATTCACTTAAGAGTTTTAAACAGGAGTGACATGCTCATATTTGCATTTTCATTAAGAGAGTGGAAAATGGAATAGAGAGAAACAAGGCTGGATGCAAGGTGACCAGTTTAAAGGTTGTGACAGCAGTCTAATTGAGAGGTAATGGTAGCCTGCAGAGGACAATGGAATGAAAGAAGTGGATGTACTCAAGTGATCCAAGGAAGTAGAAACAGTATCATTTACTGACTAGGTAGATGAGAGGGGAGAGGAGTCATGGAACACTCCTAGGTATTAGGCTTCAGGAAGTGAGGAGATGGCTGTCTTCACTAAGAGAACACTAAAGGAGGAGGTTATTGGGTAGGGATGAAACGGATCAGGGGCAAGTTAAGTTTTGATCCTGCTACATTCAAAGTGACTACAAAAAACAAAAACAAGATGTCTTAAGACAACTGGAGGAAGTTCTCCAGTTCCCAGATATACTGGAGGCCAAGAGTATGCATAAGAATGCCAAATGAGAAGTACAGGAGAAGACCAGCGGGCCAGGGTTGAGCCTAGAAGCATACATGGTTAAGTGTGAGTACATGTCAACTTCCACTAGTTGATTTTACATGGAGAATTTAATTAGGCAGCAGAGCTTAGTGATTAAGAGTAGAGATTCTGGAGTTAGAATGCCTGATTCAAATTCTACTGCTTATTAGCCATGCACTTTGAGCAAATTATTTAATTTCTTCATTTATCTGTAAAATTATTTGCAGATAACTGCCTTATCTACAAATAGAGATAATAGTCCTTGCTGCATAGAGTTATTCACAAAGATGAACTGAAATAATACATGTAAAGGACCCGTCATGGTGCCTGCCACTTAAGGTAATAAGCATTCAAGAGATGGCAACTGCTATTATTACAGGCACGCCTGCTCTGAAAGGCTAGAAATGTGCTCTCCTTCTTTCCAGGGCAAAGAAGAGTACATATGAAGATACTAATTTGAAAACTATTTTCAGTGAGTTATAAGAGGCAAAATAAGGGGTGCCTGGGTGGCTCAGTGGGTTGAGCATCTGACTTCAGCTCAGGTCATGATCTCACAGTCTGTGAGTTTGAGCCCCGCGTCGGACTCTGTGCTGACAGCTCGGAGCCTGGAGCCGGCTTCCGATTCTGTGTCTCCCTCTCTCTCTGCCCCTCCCCTGCTCATGCTATGTCTCTCTCTGTCTCAAAAATAAAAACATTAAAAAAATTCAAAATAAATTTCAAATGGTTTACCGGCAGGTAAATGTCATTCACTATCCTGATAATTACTACCAGGGACAAATACTTTGACCTGTCCATGTTTATAAGAAATGATCTTTAGTACAGAATATAAGGTGTGCTAAAGTGTCCTTTAGTAACAGCCCTATAGGGGTAAATTTAACTACAGAGTTTGAAAAAGGCACTCCTATGCACTGCTACTAGATTCAAATTTGCTTGAGAAAAATAGTATCTGCAAAACAGTAGTTTGTAAAGATAAAAGCAAAGGATTTAGTTTTGCAAATTTCTCATCTTAGGAGCTTTTACACTGCCAGTAAAGACTGATACTGTATCTATAAGTTTAGATAAGTGCTCTATTAATAAGACAACTACTTAATCATGCTGCTTGTTTGAAGCTATCTTGCACTTCCAAGCCTACAACAGTAAGTAGAATTTAAGTCAAATATATTTGTAGTAGAAAATAGTTGAAATGCAATCACTTAATCTTAAAAAGCTATCAAACATATAGTGTTGAACCATATACTGTTCATCAATTTTAGTAAACACCAAGACAAAAACTCAACCAACCAACAAACTGAGGGTTGATGGGGCATGGAAGGGAGGGGAGGGTGGGTGATGAGTATTGAGGAGGGCACCTTTTGGGATGAGCACTGGGTGTTGTATGGAAACCAATTTGACAATAAATCTCATATTAAAAAAAAAAAACCAAAAAACTCAACCAACCAACCAACCATCATCAAAAATCCCCAAATTACTAAAATCAAACCCAACTACAGATGATTCAAAGTAAACCCTACTTGAGATAGAGCAAATGGTATAGGCCAAATAAAGAGGTATTTACTGTGGAAATACGGTACAACAATCTCTTAGGGAAATTCCCAATGTTATATAATTTATTATAGAGACTGTTTTCACCCAGTGCTGAGAATTCTAACTACAGCTGAGAAATGACATGTTAATGAAGAAAGGGAGGGAGGAAGGAAGGAAAGAGAAGCAGACTATGCAGGAAGGCCTTGCTTTAAGGATTAAAACAATTTTCAGAACAAGAATGAAAGGTAGTAATATGGAAAATGAAAAAACATTAAGATAAGAATTCACAAGAGAACTAATTTTAAAGGAGAAAGACAAACAAGCACTGGCCCATGTGCCCAGAAGAAAGTGACAGGCTTCATGACACTTAAGTGACAGGCACAATCAGAAACCATACAGAGTAAAACTTGCTCAGAAGCAATTTAAGAGTGAGCTACTTAAGAGTGAGCTTCTCTGAATAATGGCTTTAAAGACAGTTCTTAGAGTTCGAACAGCACCCGGTGGAGTGCTTTTCCACAACGATGGTCTCCTAAAGGCGTTTTCTTGCACAACTAATTTCTTGCACACCCCAACAAAACAAAATAAAACAATGAAATCTTTTCATTGAAGTCAAAACCTGCTGTAGGGAATGACCTATGTTTCCTAAGCCATCTATCTTCTGTTACGTCTGATCACTAAATTAAGGTTTTATTTCCAGCCACCCCCATGTGAGTGACAATGAGGTAGAAATGCCATCCTATTACTCAACCAACTTGCTTATTTCAAAGCCCAACTTAAGCATGATTTATCAAGTTTAAACTCAGTTCCTTCTGTGCCATTTGAAATAAAGCAAGATGCTCAACATTTGACTTAATTTTTTCTTTTTTAAGACTATCCGGATAACGTGTTTATTGTTGCAGAGACAATCACAGCGATAGGAAAGAATACAAAATTAAAGAAAAATCACAGTCATCTTTGGCTACCACTGCAAATTCCCTTTTTTCTCCCCAGGTAAACAAACCACTGTTACTAGAAAAGTAGTTCACTTTTCTCTTTCACTTACAAATATATAGGGGGAAAAAAGTCTTTTCTTTTACAAAAGGGACCTGTGATGGTTAACTGTGTCAGCTCACTGGGCCACAGTGCCCAGATATTTGGTCAAAAATTATTCTGGATGTTTCTATGAAGGTGTTTGTGGAGAGTAACATTTAAATCAGTGGACTCTGAGTAAAGCAGATTACCCTCCATAAGTGGGTGGGTCTCATTCAATTAGTTGAAGGCCTAACAGAATACTGACCTCCCTTGAGCAAGGAAGAGGGAATTCTGCCAGCAGGCAGCCTTTGGTTCCATTTCTCTGGAGAACCCTGATCAATACAAGGATCATACTAAGTGAATTATTTGCAATGTGGCATTTTCACTTTACACTACTATTCTTGCAGGTGGCAGACTGCGGATTGGCTCACTCTTAACCCTTTCCTCACCTTCTGTAGAGCTAGGGATGGTCAAATGATTGTCTTGGTAGTTTTACTAGTGACTTCTAGGGGAGGTTCCTGCCCTTCTGATGCAGGTATCACTTCTTCCTGAGGACCAAGGAAGGTACAGCCTTTTGTAGCCTCCTGAGGTACAGCCACCATCAGTTGTGATCACATGGAACCAACATGAAGATGAAGCTAATTTACTAAGGAGATTGAATAGGAGAGAGAGGAGCTGGAGTCCTCAATGGCATGAGCCCTGAACAGCCTATGGAACCAAAAAACCCTCTGCTTTTGCCACTTTTTAACAGATTTTGTCATTTGCAATAAAAATGTTCTTTTTAAAAACTGCAAATATTCTATAATAGGAAACACCACAATGTAATCACTTCCCCTCTTGATGGCCATTTATTTATTTGTTTGCAAAAAACATTTACTGGGATAATGTGCAAAAAACAGTCACCACAGGGATGGCTGTTTTCCTCTGAAAGGTGGACCCTTGGCTAGAATCAGGGAACTTACATTTTGGGAGGGTTCCCACTACCCTAACTGATAAAAGTGACTCACTGGGCCTAAACTGTACAATGTGGTTTATGCTCAACATCTGTTTTCCTTCTGGGAACCTACAATTTTGGTACAGGCTAGGCTGAGAGTGATTACATGACTAGTCTGCATTAAAAATTCCAAGCACTGGGTCTCTAACCACCTTCCCTGGAAGGTAATATTTCACCTGTGTTGCCACACATGCTCAGGGAATTAAGTACATTCTCTGAGGAGTCCCCTGGAAGACTGCTGGAAACTTGCACCTTGTTTCATTTGGGTTTCGTCTCATGCTGATTTTGGTTTGTATCCCTTCTGCTATAATCACCCAAAGCAGTGAGTACAACTACTTGCTGAGTCCTCCCAGCAAATCAAGGAACCCGGGGTTAGTCTTGGAGACCCCAAGTCAGCTGGCATCAGAAGTAGGATTCGCTATGATGACCCCGACCCACTGAAATACGGTGAAAGCACTGTTTGGGAAAGGAAGGACAGCGGACAGGCTGCGATGAATCTTTGGTGGCCAGGTGGCTACAGGGTCATCCGTGGGGTGCAGCAGCTGAGCTGCTCTCTGTTATGAGACATAAATGTTACCTGTGGAATCTGAAAATGATAGATCCAACTCCAGGGGAGTGAGCTCACTGCTTCTGGACACATTAGCTAAAGTGATGCCTTTGGGTTTTATGCTCTCCTCCAGATAGGAGAAAGGGCTCCCGAATTCCCAAAGGTGAACGGGCCAAAAATGTTAAACGTTTACAGTGCTCTCTCCTCCAGGTGGGGTGGAGGGGCAGGATGGGGGGGTGGGGGGTGGGGGGCAAGAGGGAATAAAACCAGGTCCTAGGGCTGGAACAAAACTTCAGAGAAACCAGAAAGAAAAGGGAGGGAGGGAGCGCCCAAGCAGTTTTTTTGTTGTTGTTGTTTTTTCAGTCTAGCTGCTGCTGCAGTAGCCTCCCCTACTCCCCTTCCTCCCCTGCGTTCCAGCCTCCAGCCGGGATCTTCCCTGGCAGCTGTGATGTTAACATGTAAATGCCAAATTTATTTCTTGGCAGTTCAAGTAAATTTGCAACAAGGTAAAAAAAAGAACAGGAATTTCTTTGGTAGTTTGTATTTCATGGCTATCACGCTGGATGCATGATATAAATTGACATATAATGTTTAATACTTATAATTCCATACATGCCTGAGGAATCATCTTGATCAGGAGAAGCTGCAAAAAAGAAATGTGTTAGTGGGACACAACTTCCTTGCTTTTTGCCACCAGTGGGCGGGTTGGAATTTAAACTCCTTTGAGTATTGGAAACGGAACAAGTCTCTGTAATTGCTGGGTTTTGCTATGGAAGATTCGGATGTTTGCTTAGTGAAGCCCCTATAAATAGGGAGACAGTAAGAAAGAGGTGATCTACAGATACACACTTTTAAAGTTCTAAAGAACAGGTTTTAGCTGGCTATTGAGGGCTTGTGAAAGCAGAGGTCAGACCTTAGAGCCTGAAATGCGTGCCTGTGGGGATGGGGGTGGGGGGGAGAGGGAGAGAGAGAAAGGGAGGGAACTCAAAGGTTGACAACACAAAAGGTGTAGCAAAGTCACTTTGCATGTCACTTAGAATTTCTGGCCCTGCAGCATCTTGCCTTTGCTGCTGAAAAAAAAAAGCCTTTGGCTTTTAAAAAATCTTGAATTCACAGATCCTAGTTGCCTGGACTTGATTCTAAGCTCAAACCTGATGCTATCTGGGACAGGCTTCCAGCTCCAGTGTGAGCTGGACTGAACTGAAAACAGGAATAGGCTCATTAAACAGCTCGGATTCTGTGACCTCTGTACCTTAGGCCACCTTTCTGTGGGTCCCCACATTGTGAGGAAATCGTGAATGCTTGGGTCACATACAAATGCTCACAGGAAAGGAATTGTTCTTCGATGGGACTACCTGAAATCAAGCTGCTGACTGGCTGCATATTTAACTTGTGATTATTGCCCCAAGCTGTAATTTGTGAGAGGGTACATCACAGGAACTATGACCCTCTATTCACTCCTTACAGGTTGAGTGGACTCCGGGCATGTCTTAATTGTGTCTGGCTCTCCTGATAAGCTGCCATCTCCAACAAGGACTGATTACGTGACCACTTCCCTCACCTCTCCTGTGCACACACCTTAGTGCAATCTGATTATTCACTGCAGCTGTCCTCAGAGAAGGGTTGATCTTTTCTAGGCTGCTTACTGGTTATGTGATCAGGGCAAAAGGGGTGAGAAATTATGTAAACCTCTAAAACTTTTGAAAATTATGAAATTTTTTGAAAATTCAAGATTTTGTCCTGACCGATTTTTGAACATGGTGGTTTTCTGTCTCAGCTCTATAAAAATGCTCTTCTGAGAAGATGTTCTGCCCCTCTTACACAGAACCCCTCCAAGTGAAAGGTATGGATGAGACTAGAGGATGACTAAGAAAATACAAAATGATTGCTGAATGGAAACACTGATTTTGTAACAACCAAGGAAAATCAACTGAAACTCCTGCATTTGAAGAGGTATGAGTGAGGGGAGAAGGCATGATGATGTTTGTTTTTTGAAACTATTCCTGGAAGCTTCTTCCCCCTCCTTGCACCATTCCAAACTGTTTAGAGTGCTTTGCATTCAGAGTGCTGAGCCTGTGCTCCTATCTGACAGGGATGACCATCAGGTACCAGGAGGCGGCCGGGCCCTTGCACCTGCCATGCAGAAAACTTCCAGCTGTTGTCCCCACTCATGAGGTGGATGCACTGGTCTCACGGACAACAAAACTGTTTGGAGCTGACTGGTAGTCCCTCTGAAACTAAAGACTGAGCTAAATGACTCGGACTGGAAACCCCAGGACAAGATGCCCATGGTAGGAGGCCGCATCATAGTGCCTAACATATGCCCTGCTTGGGGTGCCCCAATGATGGTAAACTCTTTGTTTGCAGGGTTACTACACGTGCCCTCTGGGACTATATTTCTGTATGTGCACCCTGACTATCACGACACTGCCTTAGCTTCAACTTACTGGCCAGTTGTGCTGGGCCTGAAATGATGCTTAAGGCCAGGTAAAAAGGGTTAATACAGATATTTAAGGGGGAAGCCACCTGGCTAAGGCAGGCCTTTATGATTAATGGGATTTGTTGACTGGCTGAGTCCAGGACCCATGAAGGGCATAATTGAAACCAATACTGCAGACTGTTCTCACTCTGTTGTCTGGGTCTCACTGAGAGTAACTTTGCTGTAAAGCCAAGACAGCTAATGACCAAGGGGGTAGACTATGCAGAGAAGAGTTCACATAGCAGGTTTTAACTTCTGTCCTTGAAAAGACCTGCTTATAAGGTTAGCCCTTGGCTGGTGTCTGGGAACTTAAGATTTTGGAAGGGTTCCTGCTACCCTGTTAGGAATGACTCATCCCAACTGTACAAACAATATGGTTTATGGTGAACACCTGCTTTCCTTCCACGAGTCTGCAGTTTTGGTATGTGCTAGGTACAGAGTGCCCACATGACCACCCTCCTAAAACAACTCTAGGTATAGGTCTCTAATGAGTGTCCCTGGTAGACAGCATGTCACCCATATTGTCACAACTTGTTGCTGGAGAAATTAAACACATTTTGTGTGACTCCCCAGGGAGAGGACCATAGAAAGCTTGCATCCAGTTTTTCCCCAGGCTTCACCTATGCATATTTCTCTTTATTATGTTCTGTGTTCTTTTGCTGTGATAAACCATAGCTATAAATATGACTACATGCTCAGTCCTATGAGTCTCATGGAAAATCATCGAGCCTGGAGGTGTGGTCCTGGGGATCCCAGAGACAGTTGGAACTAAGTGTAAAATATTCAACAAGAAGGCAAATGTGGCTGGAATCATGTGAATGAAGGGAAGAGGCAGAAGATAAAGTCAGAGAGATAGTAGGGGCTTGATCGTGGAAGGCCTTATTTGGACTTTATTCTGAATGTGATAGGAAGCCACTGGAGGCTCTGAACAGGAAGGAAAACTGGTCTGGTTGCTGTTAGAGAACTGACATAAGGGGGAAAGCAGGGACATGAGGCAGGAAGTTCTTACAGACATGAGACTCTTCAACTATCCTTGGGTGGTTCAGATCCACTTCAGAAAGGAGAAACTTAAGTTCTTCTTTAATGATGAGTAGAAATAGGATAAATTTGGGCAAGGGGGTGAGGAAGGTAGTCCAAGCAGCAGGAAGAACTTGTACAAAGACCTAGAGGCATAAACTGCACGGTGTATCTGAAGAATGGTAATGGGTTTGATATCACTGAAAGAGGGTCTGGGGCAGAGCCACAGAGATGAAGTCACAGAAGCCAGCAGGCATGCTGCATGTGGAAGATTTTGGGAATCATGCCAAGGGGCTTATGTGTCATCTCACGGGCAAATGGGAAGATACTGCAGGGTTGTAAACAGGGGAGTTATGGATCAAATTTGGGTTTTAGGAAGATCAATATGGCAGAGATGTGGATGAGAGAACAACAAAGGAAGCAAGTCTAAAAGTAAATATCATAGTACCCAGTTCTAATGTAGGTGGGACTGCACACAAAACCATGCATATATAATTTATGTTATACATAAACAGAGAGGTGACATGATCAAATCATGTTAGAAACATGCTGATAAAAGACTTCTGGCAAGCACACTAAAGGTATTTACTACCAGGCGGGTCCTTCCTACCTATGGAATACTTTAGCAGTATGCACGTGGTATGTTTACACTGCTCACTGTACATAAACCTGGGATGTATATATTTATGAGGAATGACTTCCTAGAAAATATCACACAAGCTATGCAGTTATCACAGAATAAACTGGAGATGTTTCATAATGGAAATAGCCCCATTCATGGACATAACATTCCATATGCATCACTCAGAGGCTTCGTACGTTAAAATCCAGGCCAGGGTGCATCCTAGTTGAGGCAAGCAGTAGCTGGCAGCAGCCCTGGCAGTCACATACTTCTCGACACTTCACCTGTGTCTTGTGATAATTGTATCTTTGAACATATTAGTCAGGTTTGGTGCTGGGTAAGATCTCTCATTCGCTGGAGTCCAATATACCGATCTGACCCATTGGGTTTTCTCACAATATTTAATTTGAAAAGGAAGAATCAGGATGAATGATATATTTCCTAAACATACCCACCAAAAAGGGCTACCAGTACTGACAACTAAGTTGCAGTGCATGTCCCTGCTGCCTAGATTGTAGTGTCTAAATACAATTTCCACTAACAGGAATCTGGTGTGTGTGTGTGTGTGGGGGGGGGGGGGGGATGGCTGATTCATTTCTGGGTTAGGAAATGTAAAAGATAATTTAAGACATCCTACCCTGCCTGGGGTCATGTGAGCAATGAAGAAGGGTGACTGCAATAGCGTGAAGCACCAACATGTGAAACCCACAAATCTGTAATGATGCTCAGAAGCAAAGCAAAAGCAAAGCAAACAAAAACAAACAAAAAAATGTACTCATTGGCCTCCTTTGGAGGTTACTAGGGCACCAAGTTATTATTTGAAAATACTTCAAGGGAAAAACTAGAGCATTTATCCTGCTTATAAGGACTATGTTTCAGGGTAACCAAATAGTTGATGAGGGAAAGTTTTTCTTCATAAAAGAATCCCAGATAACAAATGCAGGTAGAATTGTATGTTAGAAAGCCATCACTTTGCAATTCTTAGTGAAATCCAGACAACAAACAAAATGGTTGCCAAAACCTCTAGGTGAAATGTCTGTGAGGAATTTTCGTGTGGCTGGATCAGGCTGACACCACCCAGCTTCATTGATTCTTCACCAGAAGTGGGACAATCAGATACTATATGCAATGCAATGTAAAAGGAAGTACACAATATGCTATGAGATATTCTCAATAAAAAACCAGAGCTGAATCTACCCAAGCCTGTAGAGCTAACTCCCAGTTTACAGACTAGACAACAGACAGTGGAACACGTTAAATTATATTACAAGGATATGACCAACTAGATCCAGAATGTGGGAAACTGTATAGCACAAAGGACATTATTTCTCTAACAAGTAAAATGAAATAAAAAACAAGGGAGAGAGAATTGTTATAGATTAAGAGAAACCTATGATCTTAGTTTGGATACTCATTCAAACAAATCACTTCTAAGAAGATATTTGAAACAGCTGGGAAAACGGAGAGCCTGGGGATGGAGTGATTAAGGAATAACAGCTAATTTTGTGGGTGTTCTAATACTATTGTGGTTTTGTTGGAAAAAAAAAAAGTCATACTTTGAGAGATACATACATAGGTGAAATAACATGTGGAATTTACTGTAAATACTCTAGGAAAGAAAAGAGTTAATGTGTGTGGGGTGGCAGAGACGCAACAAGAATGGGATTGTAGAGGGCCACTGACTCTGGGAGATGGGTACAGGGACCCATTACATCCTCTACTTTTGTGCATGTTTCAAAGTCTCCCTTATAAAACATAAAAAAGAATGAATTAAGCTATAGTATTTGGCAAAAACTTAAAAATGGTAATACACACTGGCTGAGGTGCAGGAAAAGGAGCAGTTTCAAAGGAAGTAAACAATTACTTTTCCTAAGAACAATTTAACAGTATGTATCGAATGTCTTTTAAAATTTTATATTTAGTCCAGCATATTTAAAAAACTAATTCTCTGAAAATTTTCATAGATGTGCACAAGGATACATCTAAAATGGTCACCCAACAAAAAGCATTGTAAACAACCTATTTCCAACTTATGACATGTCAATTTTTTTTTTTAAGTTTTACTTATTTAAGTAAATACCCAGCGCGGGGCTCAGATTCAGGATCCCAAGATCAAGAGTCGCGTGCGCTTCTGACTGAGCCAGCCAGGCACCGCTACATGTAAAATTTTTTATAGTCATTAACCATCACACTGTAAAAGAATACTAAATGATAAAGGAAATTGTTCAAGATGAACTGTTAAGGCACAAAATATGGGCTATAAAATAGGATATACATTTTGTCCCATTTTAGTCTTCTGAAAACTATGCATTTAGAAAAGATCCTGAGTTTTCTCCATAATGTTAACAGCTGTTATGTCTAGTTGATGGAATTAAGATGCTTTTAATTTTTTTACACAGTTTTTCTATTTGCAAGTATGGGTATTTATAATAAAGAAATTGTATTTTTGAAAGGTCAAATCTGGATCAATTTCTAAAAGTAGCTAGTAATGGAAATAATAAGTGGGTATGGTAGTGATATCTGAAATAATAAACTAAATGACAGGAGGCTGATGGGACAGGGCAGAGTGGATTCATTAACAATTAATTTTAGAAGGATAGGTATTTAGCACACTCTATTGTGAGAAAGAGCAAGTTGTAAATTTAAAAACAGAGGGTGTCAAGAAGGTTAAAGTTAGAAAAGAATTAAAGTGTATGTGAGCTTCAGTTAGAGGAATAAACACCTACATCAATTTCCTAGGGTGACAGGGAAGGTTATTGTAGCAAAAATCTTTTTTTTTTTTCAACGTTTATTTATTTTTGGGACAGAGAGAGACAGAGCATGAACGGGGGAGGGGCAGAGAGAGAGGGAGACACAGAATCAGAAACAGGCTCCAGGCTCTGAGCCATCAGCCCAGAGCCCGACGCGGGGCTCGAACTCACGGACCGCGAGATCGTGACCTGACTGAAGTCGGACGCTTAACCGACTGCGCCACCCAGGTGCCCCGCAAAAATCTTAACACAATTCTGAAAATAACCAGAGCAGCATATTAGACAATCTCTCTTGAGTTTCTATTTTGTGTACCACGCGGACAGATAATTATATACTGGAGTGCAAAAAGAAATGTTAGGATATTACTATAATACAAACGCAATTCTGATCATCAAATTCAGCTTATGTAACGGGTCAAATCCATTAAATGAATAACTTTGACATATAAAAATCTAGAAAATCCTATACTACCACACTTCATATATTATATATGGTTCAAAATTAGAAACCAGACATTTGCATCTTTCTACACTGGTTTAAATTTTAGTTGTCTCCTTCCTAAATCAGGCAAAAGCAAAGAAAATGCCCAGACTACCTTGTTTCCGTACTTTCGATGGTTCTTCGTAGTCCTGGTTTTCTGGATTTGGAGATTCTAGAAAGCTGATTTCTTCTGTGACACTTTCCGCTTCTTGACTCCTGAGGCTGTCTTCCTCTTCTTGAATAGGTGATTCTAATTCTGATTCTTCTGAATCAAGAAAGATCTGACCAGCGACTACTCTGCCTGCTGTGCTGTGGTCCTTTACCGACGACTCATCTGATGGCAAAGGGGTCTGAGAATGTAAAGTATTTTTAGTTTCCAACCTAATTTGACCACTACTTTTATTAATCCAGATACATCTCCTTCAGCTGTGAAGGAGCTGGTCGTCTCTCTAAACTCTGAATACATACCACTGTGGTATGTATTCATCACATGCCTTCATCACTTGCCTAACCTGACTCTTCCAATTTCAACTTAAATGTTACTTCCCCCAGGAAGCCTTCCTTAATTCCTGAGGTCTGGATTAGGGTCTTTCCCTATAAGTTCCCAACATCTCTTATACTTCCCCTTATGCTAGCCCTGTACTACAACTTTCTGATTCTTATCTGTGTTTCCTCAAATCTAGAGATCAGAGATCATAACTGAATGGTTTCCTTGGATACATAATAATCAGCCTTATTCACTCAATCAACCAATTTAGCTCAACAGATGTATAAAAATTGATATATAAGTGGAAACAAATGGCAGAGGTTAAGCCTTCAAAATTAAAAAAACTTAAAAAAAAACAGAAATAAAATCAATCTCTCATTAGGCAGGAAAAGTGTTACTGCCTTGGGGCGCCTGGGTGGCTCAGTCGACTAAGCGTTCGACTTCGGCTCTGGTCATGATCTCGCAGTCCGTGAGTTCGAGCCCAGCGTCGGGCTCCATGCTGACAGCTCAGAGCCTGGGGCCTGTTTCAGATTCTGTGTCTCCCTCTCTCTCTGACCTTCCCCCGTTCATGCTCTGTCTCTCTCTGTCTCAAAAATAAATAAACGTTAAAAAAAAAAACGTTACTGCCTTCAGGCTCTTACACAGCACATTTAAGTTAAAATTAAACCTAATAACCAACACTGTGAATGAAAACACAGTATTTATTATTCTCCTTCCTACAGGTCAGTGATTCCTACCTTCCCCCCCTCCGGAAGAACTAGTACATTGAATATCAGCTATGTTTTTCTTAACCCAATTCTATGCTCAAAAGATGCAGATTTCATATCCTTTTTAAGATACATGAATTCATACTTTTAAATTGGGCATTAAATACTGGTCAATGCGAATTTTAGTACACACCTTGGAATCTAAGGATTCATCTTGACTGCCTTCCTCATCTGTAAAGAAATTTTAAGACAATTTTAGTCATCCTTCTTGCTGGAAAATTGCAGGTATTATTAAAGCACTTAATAAGTACAACAAATAATAATCAGACACTTGATAAATACACCTAGAATTACCTAAAAATTGCTTGTGCTCAGCAACTGCTCAGAAAATACTAGGTGAAAGCAAAACAAGGGGCTTCTTCTTTCCCCGGGCACAACGGCAGCTCCATCTGTTATACAGGCAGGAAGACCAGCTACCTCTACCACCACCAAAACCAGACACTTCTGCACATAACCATCCAATTCTTCTGTACATATTAAGTCTACTACTAAGAATGTGTTCCTAAATTTATAAAAATCAATCTCTGATTTTGTGGTTCAGGATACTACCTATTATTTTCCTCTGATCAGAATCTGGAATTACATAGCTTATCTTAGTACTGATTAGCATCTTACCGTTCACTGAGACTACTAAAAATGGACACTAAGAATTATTATGATGTGACAGTAGAATTGCCAGACTAAGATATTTAGGATTTGTGTTCTACTCTATTCAGGATATAACCAGATACAAATAAAAAGTAGCATCAAACCATCATGTTTCTTATTAAGAAATTAAGATCTCTTATTAAATAAACAATGAATCCAGACCTTGGTTACACCTTTCTTCCAAACTCCTATCTGCTGCTTTGGCTTTGTCCAATTATGTTAACCTTCCTTCTATTACTCCTTTTGTGCTTTCCTATAACTTCTATTCTGGCAACTTGTCATTCTTTTTTCTGATCTTATACAAACACATTCAACAACCCAGTGTCCATATGCAGGTGTTTGATCTTTGTATTCCTGGCCAGTTTAAAAACAACTGCCACATGATCTCTAAGTTGCCTTCTTAGTCTTAAAATTACCTGATTTTATCCAGGAGTGAGCTTCAGTATTGCCTGCTCTGTAAGTTATATGGGAAATTAACCAGCAGACAAAATGCTATAAAACCATGTGCTTTTTACCAGGAAATTTGGTGTTCTGGTTGTCATTTATCTTTACTTCATATGGTTACACCCTAAATATTATTCATAACTTGCAACTTTAAGCCTAACAAAAACATGCTTTGGGGTTTGTATTATCAAAGTAGTGAGCTAACTTTAAGAAGTATAAGCAACTTGGGGCGCCTGGGTGGCGCAGTCGGTTAAGCGTCCGACTTCAGCCAGGTCACGATCTCGCGGTCCGTGAGTTCGAGCCCCGCGTCGGGCTCTGGGCTGATGGCTCAGAGCCTGGAGCCTGTTTCCGATTCTGTGTCTCCCTCTCTCTCTGCCCCTCCCCCGTTCATGCTCTGTCTCTCTCTGTCCCAAAAATAAATAAACGTTGAAAAAAAAAAAATTTAAAAGAAGTATAAGCAACTCATTATGTACAAAATACACAACACTATTTCACAGTATTTCTCTTGAATATTTGAGAAAACTAGTCTACTACTGACGTTTTGCCATGTAAGAAAAGTGCTGTCAATTCATATACTTAAACCATAGCTACTTCCACATTAACTACTTTTAGACTGCCTTCCAAATATGTTTTTTTTCTGATGTGTGGGGAAGAGGAAGGTATAGCATGCATTAGTCCCATAGAGCCCGTAACATTTAGGTAGTGATGCCAGTTAATGAACAATCATCCTTCATGCTAACTTCTTCACAAATTTTACCCAAAGCCCAAGTTTTAACATACAGTTCAAATTCCATTCTCAGCAAATCTTGGATAAAGGAAAAAAATTCATCTTCATTATATATCAAAGTTGTATGTATGGGGCACCTGGGTGGCTCAGTGGATTAAGCATTTGACTTTGGTTCAGGGCATGATCTCACAGTTTGCGGGTTCGAGCCCCACATCAGGCTCTGGGCTGACAAGTCAGAGCCTGGAGCCTGCTTTGGATTCTGTGTCTCCCTCTGTCTCTGCCCCTTCCCTGCTCATGCTCTGTCTCCTTCTCTCTCTCTCTCAAAAATAAACATTAAAAAAAAAAAAAAAGGTTGTATGTATGGATGTGTTTAATCACAAACATTAACTAATATATCAAGAGCAGTCATTAGATGCACAGATATAAACAGTATATACCTACATACTGAAACTTTAGATGAGCTGGAACTCTTAAATTACTGATCACTAAATCATGAAATTTAGTACCTCTCAACACAGGTCACATACATAGCTAATAGGTATATAATACAGACACCTATAAATAAATTTTAAGATATGTACATTTGAGACACTACAAGCTATTAGATGTTTGACTGGCAAAATGTGTTTCTGAACTCCAAGAGACATGGAAACTTGTGACATCAGGGTTATTTCACGTGAATTGCATCATGCTTCTCTCTCTGTCTCTTCTCTCTTCAAACTAGGAATATATACCAAGGTTACTGGTAAATAAGAGAACTCTCTCTCATTTACTAAACTGGGAAAGACTACTCCAGATGGTAGTCTTAAGGCATAAGCTATTTTCTCTTTCAAACTGATATATCCATTCACATAACACTTTTATAGAAGTTGCTTATAATCTAGAAACTTCTCACATATAGCAGTCAGGTAACAATTAAAGACACTGAAGTTATGCATAAATAAAAAGAAAATAATAATGCTTTTATCAGAACACAGACATCAAGAAAAAAATGCAAAAGAATTCAACGAAGAGTTACACATTTCTCATTCAATAGCAACACATCCAAAATACAATGGTTTACACTACTTTAATAATTGTACACCTTCCTCTGAAAAAGACCAATTTTCATTTTCATTATATCAGCTAACCAAACTGCAAAAAGTATCAGGGATATTCTTTCAGGGAAAAGTAATCATCACAGATTCACTTTCCAATTTGTTATGTAAACTAAACAGACTGATGGACCTTCAAACACAGAAAGTATTAAGAGTTCGGTGAAAGACAGCAGACATCCTGTTCTCTGATTTGCCACAGATTCTGTGCAGATCCTACAATACCCCTGATTTTAATTACTCCCAAATCAAAGCCTGGAGAGCTAGCTTCAAAACCTGCCTTCATTACATGTTAATACATACATGGTTCAATACAGCAAGCTTCCTTAGCCTTTTTCTCAACGCATCAAGAGAGAGTAATACCACCTGCCCCGTTGACTCACAATGTTTTAAGGAACAAAAGAACAATGAAATTAAACATCCTCTGCAATCTCAAATTTACTCTTTGAGTATGATAATAGAACTATTATCTGAAACACTTAGCAGTGGATCTAATTTAAAAGATTCTGTAACACTGTTGGCCTAAAGAAAAAAAAGTAAACTATCTCTTCCTGTTGAAAATAAGAAAATATGTATTTCTTTTTTTTTAATGTTTTTATTTTTGAGAGACAGAGTACAAGTAGGGGAGGGGCAGAGAGAGGGAGACACAGAATTCACAGTAGGTTCCGGGCCCTGAGCTGTCAACACAGAACCTGACGTGGGGCTTGAACCCACAAACAGTGAGATCATGACCTGAGAGGAAGTCAGATGCTTAACTGACTGAACCACCCAGGCAACCCAAGAAAACATGTATTTCTAAGTGAGAAAAATCATAGCATTTTTCATTATCAAGAGAATGAAGGAGAAATGCCTTTTTAATGCCCTCCTTTATTTACTCACAGGAAAAAGAAAACATTGCTAATAAAAGTTTCATATTTTTATATGCCTCTAAGACAAACTATGAAATAATAGCTACTAACAGTGACAGGATAGATATTTCCTTTGTTGGCCGATTATATTCTAAATGGTAATAAATGCAACTTGCTCTAGGTAACCACTAATATTCAAACTTTAAGTCAACAGAAATTATGACCCAACACTTGAGTTTTAAATAGGAGCAAATCTTTAAATCTAAACTAATAATGAGGTGGACTTCCTGTATGAATAAGCAATTTAATGAATAAAAAAGTCAACTAAAAAGCCACGTACTCAATTTCTAAAACTTTACCTCACACAAGTGTTTTACCATATTTGCACCTCATGTGAGTACAGGACTGCCTTTATTGTTTGTCAGCATGCACATCTATACGGTTTTAGTTGTGGCTAAACATGGATTTTGCCTCTGCCAGAGAAATGCTCTGGCACAGTTTAACTACAGTGGAAATCTCTGCTTACACCAACACAGTCCAAAGATTTAACATTTCAGTCTTAATAAACTATTATAACTACCCGAGAATCCCAACTGTTGCTTAAATGACTTCTTCAAGTATCATCTCCACTGACATGAAGCTCTAAGTATATGAAATAACTTAATGGAAGATGCAGGAAAATGTTTCTACGCTTTAATTTTCCTTAAATTGTGCAGACTGAACTCGGAGGAATATTTACCATGTTCCTTAAGTAGTTCTTACACTTTAGCGTGAAGAAATAAATCACTTGTGAACTTTGTTAAACTACAGATGCCTGAGCTGTTCCACACCTAAAACTGCATGTTTAACAAACTCCTAAGAGGAATTCTGATGCAAGTGGTCTGAGGTCCATCAGTTACTCTATCCATTACACTCAACAGCTCCATTTCATACTTCTTTTGGTCAAATAAATGCAAGCAGGGCTTCAAGAGTTATGCAGAGTTTTTGAAGATTTGGTTATGAATACATACCATCACTAAAAGGGGATAAGGCAGACCTTAAAGGATGATGTTGGCAGTTAAGTAACTAGCATATGCTTGTTGCTTTTGAAATGGTATCTCAAACCACATTATGGATAGAATTTTAGGTTTAGACCTCTCATTTTAGAAACAGAATGACGTTATGGCATCGACTTACAACTAGGACAGATAATTTGGGGATTCAAATAACCATCTGGGAAATTTTCTGTTGGAAAAAAAAAAAAAAAGAGTTGACATTTATACCCTGCCTTGTTCCAAAAAAATTTAAAGCCGCAGAACAGCTGTCTTGTTAACTAAACTGATTAAAATTCAAAAGCTTTATTGTACTAGTTGTTTCTTTAACAACAGTTAGAAACACTGTTTCTTTATCAACATTTTCAAAATAGAAGTTTTCAGATGTAGGCATACTGAACTATTAAAAAATAAAAACCAAACCACAGTATAAATCAGCTAACTGGAAAATCAAGTCAAAGGCACATTTCTATATCTATCCAAAAAATGAAAACGAGTTGCTATACATTTTAAATCTATAGGGACCAAATTTTCTCAAAACTCATAGAGTTACTGTCAACAAACATGGGGCAACTCCAACACCGTGACAGAGGTAAACACCACTTCCTCAGGAATATTTCCCGAAAAGGGATAGAGAGTGGGCACAATTATATCAAAAGTCTTCATTTTTAAATAGACAAAGAGACAAGGGACCACCTCAGGTACTAAGCAAATCCGCCAAACCACTGTCAACATCCTGGTTTTGATGGCCCTTGTGATAGGGCTCAGTGATAGATCACTGGCTCAGTAATAGATCCAGGTGTGTCAATTACTTAACTTACAAATCTCAAGCACATAATCTGTATGAGAGTCGAGGAAGTTCCAAAAGGCTCAGGTACCTCTGTGGATCTAAGCCAGCTGTTGGGATTCATTTCCAGGGTCAATTCCTCATTCGCGAGGAGTCGCTTAAAGTTTGTTAAGTGAGGAGAGGTGTGGGCAGGGTGACCGCCCCTTCTTTCCCTCCCCTCTCTAGCTCCCTAAATACCCGCTCTAGTCCAGGCCAGCCAAAGTCCAAGGAAAGACAACGAGTGACAGGCTAGTGCGAGGTGTGACCAGAGAGAGTGGAGTCTCCAGCTTGAGCCCCCACGGCCCTGCCCCGGGATGGAGGCCGGGGGGCGGTGGCTCCCGGCCTCCAATCCGAGGGGGCGGATACTGACCCGAGGACGCCGAGGCCGAGACCAGCAGCACCGCACAGAGCAGCAGCGTCAGCCCAACTCGGACTCGCATCCTGCTCTCGCGGCCGCTGCCACCCCCTGGAGCTGTCGCTTTCGCCTCTGCCACCACCAACTCAGCCACCGCCACCGCCTCGCCGCTGCTCTTCCTGCTCTGGTCTCCTTCCTCCGCCCCTTCCCAGGCCTCCCTGCCCCAGTGCGCAGCCAATCCCCGCCCGCCGCCGCGGGCTCCGTGCCCAATCGTCGCAGTCTTCCCGCCCACCCTATTGCTCCGCCTCCGGGGTCATGCATTGACCAATCATTTTGCGAGGTTCCCACACGGGCTTTCCCGGTAGGACCACGGCCTCACCGACATGGCCCCAGCTAATTGGTAGATCCTGGGTTCAACCCTCCCGGAATCCGAGCGTGGGTCCAGGGCCAGGAAGAAAAGAAAGTCACCCAGGACTACAATTCCCACAATGCACTTCATGGGCTTCTCTCGACGTGTGCTCTTGGAAAACGTAGTCCATTGTGGGGCAAGATTTAAAAATGCAGGTAGGTGGCTGTCGAAGTTAAGAGAACTTACTTAAGTAACATCTGGGGCAGACATTAATTCAAGGCCACGAACTCACAGCCTGTGTGTGTGTGTGTGTGTGTGTGTGTGTGTGTGTGCCAAAATATATATCAAGCAACACACATTGTAAAGGTAATAGTTTGCAATGTGTATTAAGCTCTTATTCCTCTTTGTTTTATTTAGAAATTTTGAATTGGACAAAGTGATATCAACACTGAGGAAAAATACAACAGCTAGACTGAGTTCGAAGTATTTTTTTGAACTTAGGTAAAACCGTGCCATATATACAGAAACCAGGATAGAACTCACTACCTGCCCTCCTTTCCCTGACAAAACAAACGGAAAGAAACCCCGTCCAGTGCAGATCATTCCAATGCTAGTATTTATTTTTAGGAGGACCACCAGATAATAATCATCTGGAAGACGTGGCAACAGCCTTTGCAAAAACCCTTTCAAACACTTGTCCTTATCCCTCTCTTTGTAAGTGACACTGTTCTCTTCATTGACTAAGTTCAGGAGACTGGGTTGATGTATTTGGAGATAAATGTGATGGTGATTGATTGCATTGCAGAAAAGGAAAGAGTCTTGTATGATAACTACCAACTTCAGGCATGCTCCCACTTGGGTAGTAGGGCAGTGGCTTGTTGTTCCTGCCCCTGTGTCAAATTGTGTCATTTTGTTTTCCCTAGCATCCACCCACTCTCAACTCAGTCCTGGAACTGAGTTGAGCTCAGTTTGAGGTCAGGGTTCTGGTCAGGACACCGGCCACATGTCTTAACACTTCCAGACATTTTCTTCTGTCTTCTTTGATAGAAAGTCCTCTTTTCCAGGACGAGGATAAAAAGTTAACTGCTGGAAAACAACAAAAAACTAACTGCTGTTCCACATTCACATGGGAGGGGATGAAGGAAAAATATTGTCCTATTATTATTGTACTACTGCCTCCTTGGTACTCATCTCTGTTTCTGTCACTACAATGTTTCCTCAGAGTTCCTCTGATTTTAAATCATAGAGTAGGAGTGCCTGGGTGGCTCAGTTGGTTGGGTGGCCGACTACAGCTCAGGTCATGATCTCGTGGTCTGTGACTTTAAGCCCCTCATCAGTCTCTGTGCTGACAGCTCACAGCCTGGAGCCTGCTTTGATTCTGTGCCTCCCTCTCTCTCTCTGCCCCTTCCCTGCTTGCTCTCTGTCTCTCTCTCAAAAATAATAAACATTAAAAAAATTTTTTTAAATCATAGAGTAAAATCTGGTATATTTTCGTCCCTTTTTCATCTTATCGATCATTGCATCCTAATACTTTGAGCTATGTAGTTACTCTTTTATGTGACTATTTTTCTCTTTCTCACTCAAAATTTCCCTCCTGGGTCTCATTTTCTGTTACCTGCATCGTGCACCTGAGTTCTAGCTATTTTCACCGTCATTCTCCCTTGACTCTTCCCTAAGTCTCATACAGCCAGATTCATTTTCCTTTCAAAATTAAATTTCAATTCAATTAAAATTAAATTGAAATTCCTACTCGAAATTTTTCAGTGACTGCCTTTGTCATAAGATCGAAAAAATATTAGAACTTCTCCTGAAAAAATAGGAACTTGTGCTGACAGTTTTATTTTCTTGAGGAAGTACTGGGAAGACATTTCTGCCTTCTGCGGAAGAAGCAGCGATTATCTGATTGATAGATTAGGGAATGACTGTTCACTGCTTGAGACTCAGCTTTACTTTTCATCTTTTTCTTTCCTATGTGCTTCTTATATTCAAGGTCCGGTGCTAAGTGCTGCATGAATACATTTGCCACTTCTCTGACTAATCTCCTGATTTCCACATGAACACACTCTTGCCTTGTCATGGGCTCCTTTACCCTCTCCCCACTGCCCTTGCTTCCTCTTCTTAGCCACAGCCATGGCATCCTTCCCACTTTCACTTGGATTTCATCTTGGCTGAGCCTTCTCTGACCAGGCCAGTTCTCATTATTCTTTATGTCTCTAAGGGTTCACAGAACATTCACAAACTTGCCTTTTAAATGGGATGTAAACTTTCTGAGGCCAAAGACAATTATTTAATTCTGTGCATAGATATATATCATTGGACTTGCCACTAAATAATTTTTGTTGATTGATAGTACACCTTAGTTATAAAGTATTTTAATAAAAATAAGATCTTATTATAGATAATAATAGATAATAGATAATTATAGATTATTATTTTAATAGTAAGATCTTCAAAGTCCTTGCTATCTATTATAAGTTTAATCTTAAAATATTTTACAGGGAAATATTAAGGAGCATTTGCACCCTTAGGATACAGGAAATTTACTTCATTCCTCTTCAGCTCTGTAAAATCAGTATATTAATAACATCTTCTTCACCAGGTCTGTTGTGAGGTTAATACCTCAAAAGAGGTATGCAGGAAAAGAGAATGTTTTACAAATATTATTTCTGATTGATTGCTTGGTTGAAGCAAAGAAGGAAACCAAAATACTACTTTTTATTAAGACTAATAAAACTAGTTTTATTCACTTAATTTGAAAAAGGTTTAGAGCTGCTAGAGGTACTGTCTTTAGCCAACAGCGAATAATTGACATCTTCTGAGAATGCTCATAGGACCTTGGCTTTTTGGGGAAATTCCAAGTCTCCAAAACAGGTCTAGTGGGGAAGACTGGTGTGGGAAACCAGATTTATTTTAACAGCCTGCTAGATTGCATGATGATTAATTAGTGAAAAGGTTGTGAATTCTCCATGGCCTTACCTAGTCCAGGCAAACATTCATCAAGGTTTCTTGCCAACAGTCCCAGTTAAACTTATGTACTCGCTCTACTTGTACAAAATTTTAATATTATTTATTAATTCATAGACTTCTTTAATATTTGCTCAGCTGTCTGTACTCTGTTTAACTTGTCCTATATCAACATTCTGGATCAGTGTCATAGATTTCCAAGTTGCAGAAAACCTGTTTGCTTGGCATTACAACACAGCATAGGACCCAATGGAGGTAGATAATAAGTGCCTTTTCATGCAGAGGACACTGATGTGACCTTATTCCGTTGAAATGAATCAAACAACCAGCATGTATTGAAAACCTCCTGAAAGTATTGAGCACATAAATCCAGTTTGCTCTTTGTTTATGGATAAGACAACCCCCAGAGCCTTTTCCTAAGAATGCAGTGATTGTCATTAACTCTAGTCAAGTATATCCTTTCCTGTGCTATTCTTAGGCATCTGTTTGGTTGACCATGTGCACAGGCTGTCAGCACTTGAACCAACATATCTGCCAGGGCAGGATTAGGGAGAGACAAGGAGCAGAATATTTTCCCCTTAAAGCTTAGAGAATATACTTTCTTTGATATAGATGAGGTAAATTTAAGTCATTATTTTTGTGTTCACTTCTCATGGATAAATGAAAATTGAAATCCTTGCACCGAATCATGATTTAGAACCTGACATCTCCTCATGCACATTCTCAGTTCCTTGAGTAAATGGGCAATAGGTTCTTTACTTCATTGTATTAACTGTAATTCCAGGATTGTTTATAGCAGACACATAATTAATCGTCAAATAAACTTTGAATGTACATATAGCTCTCTAAGGTTATAATTGTCATAAAGATCAGAGTGTAGATCCTGATTGCAGAGCACAGTGTTCAATATACCTAAGCTCTGAAGCTGATAGAATGAATAGGGTGTGGTGTGTGTGTGTGTGTATGTGTGTGTGTTCAGGCTCTACTAAGTTTAATCCTGAAGTGACATTTACTTTGGAGGTGTATATCCTTTCTAAGCAGTGTTGATTCATACCAGATAAAGGAAAGGCCGAGATACCTTTATACCCTGAAGAAATGGACAGGCATCTTTTGGTCTAATTTTTTCATAGATTTATTAACTACAGTTCTGGAGAGAGACTGGATTAAAACTAAATTTCAATAAGAACTTGATTAAGTGAACCTTATAAAGTGGAGATAAATGCTTTAGAGCTCCCATTAAATTTAGAATACTTAACTGAGTAGACGGCAATGTATTTAATCAGTGAATGTTGGGTTAAGAACATTATATTCATAGGATAATGCTTCCTTCCTTCCTTCCTTCCTTCCTTCCTTCCTTCCTTCCTTCCTTCCTTCCTTCCTTCCTTCAACAAATATTTTCTGGGCACTGTCAATGCCTTTCTGCTAAAGACCACTAGGGACACCCCTGTAGTTGAACACATTAGGTTTAGTACTTACTAATGAGGGAGAACACATGCATGGCATCTCTCTCTGTAAGGAGGCTTTAGAAAGAACCTATTATAGGATTTGGACTTTGGTTGGGTAATTGGTGGGAGGATCCAGGAAAGTTGGGTTGGTCTAGATTGGATGCTGTTAGCAGTACCCCCGATTTCTATGATTTGGTAGAAATCAAGCAGTAAACCTTATCTGAAAGGAGAGGAGACTAGAATGAGGATGAAGCAATCATTGGTGAAGAAACAGTAGTTACTTATTTTAGCCAAGAGATGAAGTGTTTGGTACTTTGTGGATGACACAGGGAACTTGTTTCTGTCTGTGCTTAGATAAAATCGTGAAATGGTTTGCTTTGTTTCATTTAATCTTAGTTGCAGAGTAGCCTGTCTGTTGTTGGTATTCTGTGATTGTTTATGTCCAATAGGAGAAGAACATGGCCTGGTTGTGAGTGTCAGGCCGGCTTCTGCTTGTCAGGCGTTCCTCTTTTTCTTTCTCAGCACCTACTGTTGAGGTACACCAGGTTCTTGGTGCTGAGGATTCAGTGATTAATAAAACAGACAAAAATCATAAGAGTGTACATTCTAGAGAAATAGAATAAAAGAAATAATTATAATTATTTAGAAGGTGATAAGTACTACAGAGAAAAAACATAAATAGTACAGAAGGGGAATAGGGTACCGGGGGGTGAGTGAGGACCACCATTTACATTTAAAGCAGGGAGGTCAGGGAAGACTTCCCTGTAAAGCTCACATTTGAGCAGAGACTTAAAGTGATGAGGAATGAACCATGAAGACATGGAGTGGATCTAGCTGTTCTGATGGGTGTAAGGTGATATCTCATTGTGGTTTTTTTTTTTTCAATATATGAAATTTATTGTCAAAATGGTTTCCATACAACACCCAGTGCTCATCCCAAAAGGTGCCCTCCTCAATACCCATCACCCACCCTCCCCTCCCTCCCACCCCCCATCAACCCTCAGTTTGTTCTCAGTTTTTAAGAGTCTCTTATGCTTTGGCTCTCTCCCACTCTAACCTCTTTTTTTTTTTTTTCCTTCCCCTCCCCCATGGGTTTCTGTTAAGTTTCTCAGGATCCACATAAGAGTGAACACATATGGTATCTGTCTTTCTCTGTATGGCTTATTTCACTTAGCATCACACTCTCCAGTTCCATCCACGTTGCTACAAAGGGCCATATTTCGTTCTTTCTCATTGCCCTGTAGTACTCCATTGTGTATATAAACCACAATTTCTTTATCCATTCATCAGTTGATGGACATTTAGGCTCTTTCCATAGTTTGGCTATTGTTGAGAGTGCTGCTATAAACATCGGGGTACAAGTGCCCCTATGCATCAGTACTCCTGTATCCCTTGGGTAAATTCCTAGCAGTGCTATTGCTGGGTCATAAGGTAGGTCTATTTTTAATTTTCTGAGGAACCTCCACACTGTTCTCCAGAGTGACTGCACCAATTTGCATTCCCACCAACAGTGCAAGAGGGTTCCCGTTTCTCCACATCCTCTCCAGCATCTATAGTCTCCTGATTTGTTCATTTTGGCCACTCTGACTGGCATGAGGTGATATCTGAGTGTGGTTTTGATTTGTATTTCCCTGATAAGGAGTGACATTGAGCATCTTTTCATGTGCCTGTTGGCCATCTGGATGTCTTCTTTAGAGAAGTGTCTCTTCATGTTTTCTGCCCATTTCTTCACTGGGTTATTTGTTTTTCGGGTGTGGAGTTTGGTGAGCTCTTTATAGATTTTGGATACTAGCCCTTTGTCCGATATGTTATTTGCGAATATCTTTTCCCATTCCGTTGGTTGCCTTTTAGTTTTGTTGGTTGTTTCCTTTGCTGTGCAGAAGCTTTTTATCTTCATAAGGTCCCAGTAATTCATTTTTGCTTTTAATTCCCTTGCCTTTGGGGATGTGTCGAGTAAGAGATTGCTATGGCTGAGGTCAGAGAGGTCTTTTCCTGCTTTCTCCTCTAGGGTTTTGATGGTTTCCTGTCTCACATTCAGGTCCTTTATCCATTTTGAGTTTATTTTTGTGAATGGTGTGAGAAAGTGGTCTAGTTTCAACCTTCTGCATGTTGCTGTCCGGTTCTCCCAGCACCATTTGTTAAAGAGACTGTCTTTTTTCCATTGGATGTTCTTTCCTGCTTTGTCGAAGATGAATTGGCCATACGTTTGTGGGTCTAGTTCTGGGGTTTGTATTCTATTCCATTGGTCTATGTGTCTGTTTTTGTGCCAATACCATGCTGTCTTGATGATGACAGCTTTGTAGTAGAGGCTAAAGTCTGGGATTGTGATGCCTCCTGCTTTGGTCTTCTTCTTCAAAATTCCTTTGGCTATTCGGCGCCTTTTGTGGTTCCATATGAATTTTAGGATTGCTTGTTCTAGTTTCAAGAAGAATGCTGGTGCAATTTTGATTGGGATTGCATTGAATGTGTAGATAGCTTTGGGGAGTATTGACATTTTGACAATATTTATTCTTCCAATCCATGAGCAGGGAATGTCTTTCCATTTCTTTATATCTTCTTCAATTACCTTCATAAGCTTTCTATAGTTTTCAGCATACAGATCTTTTACATCTTTGGTTACATTTATTCCTAGGTATTTTATGCTTCTTGGTGCAATTGTGAATGGGATCAGTTTCTTTATTTGTCTTTCTGTTGCTTCATTGTTAGTGTGTAAGAATGCAACTTATTTCTGTACATTGATTTTGTATCCTGCAACTTTGCTGAATTCATGTATCAGTTCTAGCAGGCTTTTGGTGGAGTCTATCGGATTTTCCGTGTATAGTATCATGTCATCCTCTTCCGTGACCTCTCGTCTGCGCTTGGCTCCAGAGACTACGTTCTGCTAATCCTCTGGCGGTTTTCTGGTTTATTTAGGCAGGTGTAGGTGGAATCTAAGTGATCAGCAGGACGCGCGGTGAGCCCAGCATCCTCCTATGCCGCCATCTTCCTAGTAACCTATTGTGGTTTTGATTTGTGTAACATCTGAAATAAATAGAACATAATAAATAAATACATACATACATACCCTTATAAATAAGTAAATACACAAATAAATAAATGTATGTTAATTACCCTTCAAATAGAAAATAAAAAAAATTTTTAAAAATGTGGACATGAAGAGCCTTCCAGGAATAAGAAGCAGCCCCAATAAAGGTTCTAAGACAAGAGCATGTCTCTTATGCTCCAAGAATAGCAAGGAATCCTATGGCTGCAGAAGCAGGTGAAGGAGGAGATGGCAGGAGAACGGGAGCAGGGGAAGTCAGAGAGTGACTCGGGCCAGATGGTGTAGGGATTTTAGGTCAATATTAAGGGGTAGTCAGAATGCTACTTTTTATGACTCTGAGATTGGCTCTCTTGAAGTGTGGCTTGGATAGTGGCCTGGAGCTTCCCCCTCCTGCATGAAAATAAGCAAATAATTACATAATCCTTTTTATTAATAGTTTGGATATAATGCTAAAGTAACCAATTAAAACAATTGTACTCAAAAGTTTGATTCCGCAGGAGTTAGAAACTGAGATGGTAAGTACAAAATTGAGACGGTAAAAGAGAAAGATCTTCAAATAAGATCCCCAAAATATTCAAATAATATTGTAAATGCAAGTCACATGGAAGTAAGTTTAGAAAACATTTACAATGCAAAATAAGTTTTTTTTTAAGTGTATTTATTTTGAGGAGCTCGTGCATGAGCAAGTGGGGGAGGGGCAGAGAGGGAGAGAGAGAGAATCCCAAGCAGGTGCCCTATGCAGGGGCTGAACTCACAAACCATGAGATCATGACCTGAGCCAGAATCAAGAGTCAGATGCTTAACCAGTTGAGCCACCGAGGCACCCTTTGATCATTTCCTACCCTTAAAAATTTTTTTTGAAGGTTTTATTTTTATTTTTGAGAGAGAGAGACAGAGACAGAGACAGAGGAGACAGAGGATTTGAAGCAGACTCCACACTGACAGCAGAGAGCCAGATGCAGGTCTAGAACTCATGAACCATGAGATCATGACCTGACCTCAAATCTGATGCTTAACTGACTGAGCCACCAGGCAACCCTGATCATTCCCTATTCTTGAATAGGTTCCCAGCTATGCCATGTTGACTTCACATAAATCCACCTTGAAGGGCAGCATTGACAAAAAAAAGAAATGTATGTATTATGTATATACTAAGATATACAATAAATACATATTTCATATATGCATGAAAAATGTACACATTGGGACAAATGTATATAATTAAAACAATTGAGAATAAGTTGCAGGCATGATGCTTCTCTAAACATGTTAGTATTTCCTGAAAACAGAATTCTCTAACATAGCCACAGAACTATGATCAAAGTTAGAAACTTCACACTGATTCAATACTATCATCTAATCTACAGACTTTATTGATCTTGTACTGACTTGCCACAATAATGTCCTTTCTAACAATAGAAAATTCAACATCATCAGTTGCATCCAGTTTGTCACATCTCATTAGTGTCCTTTAACCTGGAACAGTTCTTGAAAGTGTGTGTGTTTCTGAACCACTTGATACTAATAATTTTTAAGTGTATAAATAAGTTATTTCATAGAATTTACCCTAATGTCAATTTGTGTTATGATTAGATTCAGGTTATGTACATTTGGGAAGACCACCACAGAAATGATGCTGAATTCTCTTAGTGCATCATGTCAGGCACCAAATGCTATTGGTTAGTCCAAATTCTGGCAATGATAATGTTAATCAATTAGTTAAGGAGGTGTTTCATTGTATTTACCTTTTGCAATTAATATGTATCTTGAAGAAGACACTTTGAGATTCTGCAAATATCTCACTATTCCTTAAACATTCACCCACTAGTTTTACCATGTATATTCATGATTCTTGCCTGAATCAATAATTACTATGACAGCTGCCAAATGGTGATTTTCTAATTCTATCATTCCTTCTACATTTATTATTAGCTTTCTAGCGTAGGCAGAGATTTTTCTTATTTATTTCTTCATTTAATTGATTAATTTACTTTGTTATAGACTCACACATTTTTTATTCAATACGTTATAATCCTACCTATCATTATTTTGATGTTCAGATTATCTCAGATTTAGCCAGTGGGCGCCTCTTCAAACTGACTACTGTATATTTTTGAGAGCATTCTTACATTTTTGCACTACTTATATTTTTTTTCTACTTCTCTTGATCCAGTCTTGGAATCAGCCATTTTTCCAAGCAGGCCTGCTTTTCTTCAGTGGAGAATAGTGTTTATATTCCAAGAGTATTCATTACTACTGGGTTGTTAATGTTTCTAAAGTATCTTAGCAGATGGAGCTGGGAAGTGTGTGTGTGTGTGTGTGTGTGTGTGTGTGTGTGTAGGTATAGATGTGTGTATGTTTATGTGTGCATATATGTATGTATATATAAATGAATGCACACACACATTCATAATACACATAACTACACATATCTATACCCACTTCTACATATATTTTTTAAGTTTATTTATTTTGAGAGAGAGAAAGAGAGACAGAGAGCAGGGGAGGGTCAGAGATAGAAGGAGAGAGAGAATCCCAAGCAGGCTCTGCACTGTCAGCACAGAGCCCAGTGTGGGGCTCGAACTCACAAACCATGAAGTCATGACCTGAGCCGAAACCAATAGTTGGACGCTTAACCAACTGAGCCACCCAGGTGCTCCCATTTCTATATCTATTTATGTCTTTCTATATATTAAAATCTCTGGAAAATGAATGAATAAGCCACAGAGAAAACAGGAGAAAATATTTGCAGTGCATATTTTTAAAGGGAATTTGTGTCCAAAATGTGTTAAGAACTTGATAATAAACACATAATGAATATATTATTTAAAACTATCCAGGCTAGGGGCGCCTGGGTGGCTCGGTCGGTTGGGCGTCCGACTTCGGCTCAGGTCATGATCTCACGGTCCGTGAGTTCGAGCCCCACATCGGGCTTTGTGCTGATGGCTCAGAGCCTGGAGCCTGTTTCCGATTCTGTGTCTCCCTCTCTCTCTGCCCCTCCCCTGTTCATGCTCTGTCTCTCTCTGTCTCAAAAATAAATAAATGTTAAAAAAAAAAAATTTAAAACTATCCAGGCTATAAACATAGACATAAAATAAATGTGAATTAAGTCATATGAATAATATAAATATAACACATGTATATATTTATGTAATAAATAGAAATACAAAATACAATAATAAATATACAAATAGAATAAAACATAATAATAAAAATATCCCACAAATGGAAAAAGTTTGAACATGCCCTTGCAAAGAAAATAGGTAAGTAGAAAATAAGCACGTGAAAAGGTGTTCAACATCTTTAGTCTTCAAGGAAATGTAAATTAAAATCACAACAAAATATCATTCCCCTTAAAATGGCAGAACTTTTAAACAATGACAAGTATTGATGAGGATGTAGAGCAATTGGAACTTATAGGTCTGTAAAAGGGTACATCTGCTGAAAAAAATTTTTATCCATAGTCCTTGTGCATGAAACATATATTGACCCTGTAACTTAATGTTTTCATTCTTAAGCGCTTGCTCAAGAGAGATGAGATCCTATATTCATAAAATGTCTCACGCAATAATGTTTCTGGTAGCTAAATTCATAATAGGGAAGATCTTGGAATCACTTAAAATGTTCACCTTGTGAATGGATAAGCGAACTGGTATATTGATACAATGGAGTGTTACTTGGCAACAGAAAGGAGAGAATTATTGATATGTGCATATCATGGACGAATCTCAAAAACATGCTGAGCAAAAGAAAACAGATGTAAAAGAGCTCATCTTTTATGATTCCATTCCTATGGCACTCGACAACAGTTACAGCTAACCTATAGTGATAGAGTTCAGAACAGTAGTTGCTTAGTGGTTAGGGTGGGAAGGGGAAAATTAACTGGAAAGGGGAAGAAGGGAACTTTTGTTTAATAGAAATCATCTATAGTCTAATTAGCTTGTGGGTCACATAAGTGACAGAGATACATCTGTCAAAACCATAGAACCATGCCCTTAAGATCCATGCATTTTCATGTATGTAGATGATACCTTGTGGCAGGCAGACTAATGCACCCCCTACCAAGATGTTCCTAATCCCCAAACCTGTGTATATGTTACCTTTGAAAGCATAGGACTTTGCTTATGTAATTGACTTAAGGGTCTTGAGATGGGAAGATTCTCCTGGATTAGCCAATGAGAATGGATAATCATAATGTAATCATAAACTTTCTTACAGGAGGGAGGTGGGAGGGCCAAAGTCTGAGAGAGAAGAGGAGATGCTATTTCTGAAAGAGGACCATGAACCAAAGGATGCAGATAGACTCTAGAAGCTAGAAACAGCAAAGAATGGATTATCCCTGGAGCCTCTGGAAGGAACACAGCCCTGCCAACTTCGTGATTTTGGCCTTGGAAGGTCCATTTTTGGACTTCTGACATTCAGAACTGTAAGATAATAAATTTGTGTAGTTTTAAGTCACTATGTTTGTGGAAATTTGTAATAAGCGGCAGTAGTAAAGAAGCTAAGATATATAGGCATACCTCATTTTATTGCGTTTCACAAGTATTGCATTTTTTCATAAGGTGAAGGCTTGTGGCAACCAGCATGGATCAAGTTTATCGGCACCATTTTTCCAACAGCATTTGCTCACTTCCTATCTTTGTGTCACATTTTGGTAATTCTTGCAAAATTTTAAACTTTTTCATTGGGCACTCACAATGTGCCTATTATGTTTGTTACAGTGATCTGTGGTCAGTGATTACATCTCACCGAAAGCTCAGGGATGGTTAGCATAAATTAAGGCATGTACATTATTTTTTACAACATGTGCTGTTGCACACTTAATAGGCTATAGTATAAACATAATTTATATGCACTGGGAAACCAAAAAATTCATTTGACTCACTTTTTTGCAACGTTTGCTTTATTGTAATATTGGCTTTATTGCAGTGTACCGGAACCAAAGCTACAGTATCTCTGAGGTATGTCTGTACTTCATTTTGAAAAAAAAAAGGTATTAAAAAATGAACGTGGGGTGCCTCAGTCAGTTAAGTGTCCAACTCTTGATTTTGGCTCAGGTCAGGATCTCATGGTCGTGAGATTGAGCTGGGCATGGAGTCTGCTTGGGATTTTCTTTCTGCCCTTCCCTTTCTCGCATGTGATTTCTCTCAAAATAAATAAAATAAAAAATGCACTTAAATGAGCAGTCTCATGTGCTACCAAAAAATAAGTAAAAAAAAAAAGCCATATTGTGGAACAGACCTGGACACTACTCTGAATTGTGCCATCTGCCAGTTCAGCAGTTCAGCTGTGGAAACTTTGGAAAGTTACGTAACATCTCTAAGGCTCAGTTTCTGAGTCTACAAAATCACGATTATTAAACCTGGTTTACCTCTCAGAACTGTCATGAGGAATAAAGGCAATAAAATAAGAAAGCATTCTAATAACAAAAGACCAAAAAGGTAAAGCCTTTTTTCAGTTAAAAAAATTTTTTTAATGTTTGTTTATTTTTGAGAGACAGAGACAGAGAGAGAGACAGAGTGCAAGCAGGAGAGGGGCAGAGAGAGGGAGACACAGAATCCAAAGCAGGCTCCAGCCTCTGAGCTGTGTCAGCACAGAGCCTGATGAAGGGCTTGAACTCAAGTGCTGCGAGATCATGATCTGAGCCGAAGTCAGACACCTAACCAACTGAGCCACCCAGGCGCCCCTAGCAATTTTTTAGCACTGATCAGCCGGCACCTAAGAAAGAGGTCAACCTGGGTATTCTGTTCTTCAGTAGTCCTACTAAAGGTCAAACAACATTTTCAATTTCTTATTGATTCTCCAGAAAACTTTGAGAGGTTTGCTGGTGAGCCCAGGAGATAGGTGCCTCTGTTAAAGAGGACCAGGTTCCTTCATCAATTCCTCATTAATTAGCCAGATCCCCACCATGTCCCTTATCAGAGTTTCTCACTTGTCAGGCTTAAGGAATGAGTTCATTATATAATAATAATTAAATTTATTTTGAAGTTCTGGCAATTCACGTCACTTAATGTTTCTTGGAAGTTCTGCTTCCATTCTTTTCCACGGTCACCATCCTGGTTATAGCCCTCATAACTTCATGTCACACAAACTTGCTGATGAGATTATCATCAGACTCATTTTCCTCAATCTCTCTGGCTCAAGAAGTCATAAGGGCTTCTTATAACCTTGGGCAACAAATTCAAACTCCCCTGCATGGCCGCCAAGCATCTTTTTCCCTCCTCTCCTCTACATCTGCAATCCTATTTTTTTCTTTCCCCCTTATACATGTGTATTAGTCAGCTCAGGCTGTCATGAGAAAATACCACAGACTGGGTGGCTTAGAGAAGAGAAATGTATTTCTCATAGTTTTGAAGACTGGGGGTCTGAGATCAGGGTGCTGGTGTGGTCAGGCTCCCGCGAGAGCTTTCTTGCCTTTTCCTGTGTCCTCACGTGGCTGTGAAAGAGACTGAGCATGCTCTCAGGTTCTGGTGTCTCTTCTTACAAGGACAGTAACCCTAGCAGAAGGCTCCACCCTCATGATCCCTCTGAACCTAATCTCCTCCCAAAGGAGGCGATCACCATCTCTAAATACCATCACATGGAGGGGGCGGGTAGGGTTTCCACATGTGAATTTGGGAGGAGGGTCACAATTCAGTCTGTAGAAACATATTCTGTTTCAGATGTAGTTTTACCTGCTTATTTAATCCTACTTGTTCCTTTCTTTGGGTTGGGCTGCTTGCTTTTATTTTCTAATTCTCTTCCTTTTCAAAACCCAATTCTAAATTCTAAGAAGCACACTTTCAGTTTAATCCTTCTTTTGTTGGGCTTTCTCCCATTTCATAAAATACTCCTTTGTGCCATTTTAGTTTGTGTATACTTGATTTTAAGCATTTTGCTATATATTTTTATTCTGATATTACAATTGGGTTGTAGTGAGGCAAGTGCCATATTTTGAAGAATAAATACTGCTATAAAGAGCATCTCTCTATTATGAAAAGATTTTGACAGCCTAACTAATGGGTTACCTATCTTTAGCACTATGAGACTCCATTATAAGCAAGAGGAGAAAAAGGCGCAGTAACTGAGAGTTGATTGTGGCAAGATTTAGAATCATCGGATTTTCAAGCCTCTATCTCTCATATTACATATTTTAAAACTTCACACTTTAAGAAGTGACTTAAGATCGTATAGGTAGTTAATGGTGATGATAGAGACCCAGATGTCTTTCTTCCCATTCTATGGTTTATTTATTTATTATTTTTTAAGCTTATTTATTTTAAGAGAGAGAGAATCCTAAGCAGGCTCTGCACTGTCAGCGCAGAGCCCAATGTGGGATTTGAACATACAAACCGTGAGATCCTGACCTGAGCCAAAACCAAGAGTTGGACGCTCAACTGACTGAGCCACCCTGGTGCCCCTATGGTTTATTTATTAAAATGTATTTTTCCACTGAAAGCCTAGTTGGTTCTATTCGTTTTCTGTTAGTGCTTAACAAATTATGACAAATGAAGCTGCTTAAAACAGACATTTATTATTCCCATAGTTTCCATGTTTCAGGAGTCTCAGCACAGCAGAAATGAATCCTCTGCTCAGGGTCTCACAAGGCTGCAACTAAGGTATTTGAGAGCTGGGGGTCCTCCTCCAAGCCCGTGTGAGTATTGGCAGAATTCATTTCCTTGAGGATGTAAAATTCATAGCAACAACAAACTCATTGCTTCTTCAAGGCCACCAGGAGAGTCTGTTGCTTCAAATCTCTGGCCTGTAAACCCTCTTTTAAAAGGCTTCCTAGGGCGCCTGGGTGGTTCAGTCAGTTAAGTGTCCAACTCTTGACTTCAGCTCAGGTCATGATCTCACAGTTTGTGAGATCTAGCCCCACGTCAGGCTCTGTGCTGACAGTGTGGAGCCTGCTTGGGATTCTCCCTCTTTCCCTCTCACTGCTCGTCCCCCACTCATGCTCTCTCTCTCTCTCAATATATATATATATATATATATATATATATATATATATATATATATTTTTTTTTTTTTTTTTTTTAAAGGCTTACCTGATTAGATCAGGTCCTCCCAGAATAATCTCCATTTTGATGAACTCAAAGTCAGTTGATTAGGGACCTGATGTTTGTAAAAATATCCTCACTTCTGTTATATAATGTAACCTAATCATGGAAAGGACACCCATCATATTTGAAGCACTCACCCACACTGTAGGCCAGAGGGTTATACTGGGTGTGTATATTGGGTTAATTTTTAAAAATTAGGACAAGTAACAACAGAGAAAAACAAAATCATTTCTGGTGTGGCTTTCTGAATAAAACACCATAATGTGTTTCTTTCTAGTCATTTGTTCTTGTTGCTCTTCCCTACTCCCCTTTGGGTTTTTTTCTCCCCATACTTTAAAAATAGAGTCATATACTATATATAACTAAATCTGATACTTCATTCATTTGGCATTATTTTGTAAGAATTTTTACATGTTGTTCTATATCATCCCCATAGACATAATTTTTTCTTTAGTAAACATGTCTCTTTAGTGTGGAAGGGAAAATAAATCAAATTGCAATACTCAGAATTCAGCCTGAGTGTCATACACTTTCAGATTTTTTATTTTGGTCTGAATATTTTGAGTATACTCATATAGATATATTTCAAGGTGGAGACAATTTTTGGACCTTACCTCTCGGCATTCAAATTTCCCTTTGGGGAAGATGTCACAGTATTAAAAAAAAAAAAACACTCTGATAATTCCTTGGGGCATAAGATGGGACTCTGAGTTTCAGGATATTGGATGATGTCAAGATGTCAGAGAAGGAGAAAACTACACGGCAAGGTGGAGGAGCAGAATCTGGAGCTCCCAGGAAGTGTGGGAGGTGGGAGTGAAGAGCTGATAGAGGGAGAGAGGAGGGACAGAGAGGTGATGGTACACTGCTGCACACTGTGCAATGTTCCTTTCCCCAGCTCAGTTTTCATTGCATCTGCTAGAATTTTGAATTCTTGGTGTGAAGGATTTGTTGATGCAATGCAGGGTTTCTCAGCCTGGGGACCACTGACCTTTTGGGGCTGGATAATTCCTTGTTGTGCAGTCCCTGTGCACTGAAGAGTGTTTAGTAGCATCCCTGACCTCTACCAACTAGGTGCTGATGGCAGCCCGCCTTCCATTTATGACAGCTAAAAGTATCTCTAGACGTTGCCAAGTATCCCATGGGGCAAACTCAATTGAGAACCCCTGTTGTAATGGAAATGGTAGGAGTGGCTACGTTTTGTGTTGGGTGATTATGTTGGCTTTGTAGTATGCCAACTTGTCTAGGCTGAACCGCATTCTCCAGTGGATTTTTCTGGTCAGGGTAGGTTTCTGGTCACCCTGTTGGTGTGAAGCAGCAACTGAACGTGTAACTGTTCTAATCTCCTTGAACCCTCCTTCAGCATCTCCCATTCCGGTGCATGAAATTTCATAGAGAAGGGCTGTGGCTTCTGTAGGATGCCCATGTCATTGTGTTAGTTTGCCAGGGCTACTATAACAAAAAGCCACAGACCAGGTGGTTAAGCAACAGGAATGTATTTTCCCACAGTTCTGAAGGTTATGAGTTTGAGACCAAGGTGTTGGCTGGGTTGGTTTCCTCTAAGCCTCTCCTTAGCTTGTAGATGGCATCTTCTTTCTGTGTCTTCACATCAGATTCCCTTGGTGTGTGTGTGTGTTTCAATTCTAATTTCCTCTTCTTAGAGGGATACTGGCTACATTAGATCATGACCCACCCTAATGAGTAATTTTAACTTAATTAACTTATTAAAGACACTATCTCCAAATATAGTCACATGCTGAGGTACTGGGGTATATTAGGGATCTCCGGAAAAACAACCAATAAGACACCCCAAAAATATGTAAGTAAGATATAAATGTGTATATAGGTACATAGCTATACATACATATATGCTTATAGCTATATCCTATTTATACTATATTAATTATAATATAATTATATAATAAAAAATATTATGTTATTAATATTATATATATAATAATTTATATGTATAAAAGGAGATTTATTATAAGGAATTGGCTCATGTAATAATGGAAGCTGAGAAATTCCAGGATCTGCCTCCTGGAAGCTGGAGATCCAGGAAAGACAAGAGTGTAATTATAGTCTGACACTAAAGGCCTGAGAACTAGGGGAACACATGGGGTAAATCTCAGTTCGAGGGCAGGAGGAGACTGATGTTCTAGCTCAAGCAGGCAGAAAATTCATCCCTTCTAATTTTTGTTCTATTCAGGCCCTCAGCTGATTGGATGATGCTCACTCACACTGGGGGTCGGGGGGAGGTCCATCTACTTTGCTGAGTCTACCCATTCAAACGCTAATCTCATCCAGAAGCAACCTGCAGACCCATCCATAAATCATGCTTAATCTGGGCACCCTGCATCCCCGTCACTTTAATACATAACATTAACCATCATGTGGGAGTGAGGATGTCAACATGTGAGTTGGGGGGTAACAATATTCAGCCCAGAGCAATTATCAAAGTCAGAGGCCACAAGAACTGACGTGGGCTTATTAGCCTGTCATCGTGGACCCTGGCTCATTTGTGTGGGTTCCCACATGTCCTCTCCATACCTTACTTCACCTTTGCTTCCAGCCTGTCTGCCTTGTGGACTTCAAGTTCTAATATCAGACACAAAGGAGGAGTATTTAATCAACTCCCACAATTGTGTAAGATCAGATTTATGTAGCAAGTATGTATGATATATGTAAATACCCATATTTGGTATATGCTTCTTTGATTGAACCCTGACTGATACAGCAGGGCAGAGGCAGAACACCAGGCAGACAGAGACTGAGGGTGAGGAGGGCAAAGGGAGATGTGGATCCACCCTCCCCTGCTCAAGAAGGGACTTGCGGGAAGCTTCACACTGCACTAGGGTAGACAGAGGGGGCCAAAGAAATCTGAAGTAAAGGTCATGGGTAGGGTGTACTACCTGTGATTTTGTTCACATGAATAAACACAGAAACAATTTTAATGGCGCTATGGTTTGCTATTGAGTGGCTGTTCTACATTTAGCTTTACCTTGTGGTTGAATTTTTTTTTTTTAAGTTTATTTATTTTGAGAAAGAGAGAACAAGGAGGGGAGGGGCAGAGAGAGAGAGAGAGAGAGAGAGAATCCCAAGCAGGCTGCCTGTCAGCCAGGTCAAATGAGGAGCTCAGTGCCACATCTCAGGAACTATGAGATCATGACTTGAGCTGAGATCGAGAGTTGGACACTTAACTGACTGAGCCACCCAGGAGCCTCTTGTGGTTGAATATTTAAGTTGTTTTCACCCTCCTCCCTTCTCATTATAAATAATACTGAGATAATCATTTTTTGTTCAGGTCTTATTTTGAATTAAGGATTACATTTTTATAAGAGTGAAATTACTAAGTATGTCAATTTGTGTCTCTGAGAAGAAGATGTAGGTGGGAAGTGGGAGAATCTTGAGAAGGATAAATTAGGGAGGGAACAGGAGTGGTTGGGGGAGCCCTCTGGCCATGGTGCAGAGCCAACACCTGTGAAGGGAGAGATGGAAGTTGCAGCTGATGGGGTGCCCAGGGCAAAAGCTGATGTGTCTTTGTTTAGGCAGAAGTGGCCTGACTCAAGTCCCCTGTGTGCTCAGCCATTGGCTGGGATCAGGTTGGGAGAAGCATGGTATCCACCTGAATTCATGATGAATTAAGGTTACCCTTTGTAAGCAGGTCTTTTTGAAAAAGAGTTCAGCATTGTGCACCCTTACACTGGGCCATAGGATACGTATGTATGTATGTATGTATTTATTTATTTATTTATAATTTATATCCAAGTTAGTTAGCATATAGTGCAACAATGATTTCAGGAGTACATTCCTTAATGCCCCTTACCCATTTAGCCCACACCCCTCCCACAACCCCTTCAGTAACCCTCTGTTTGTTCTCCATATTTAAGAGTCTCTTACGTTTTGTCCCCCTCCCATTTTTTATATTATTTTTGTTTCCCTTCCCTTATGTTCATCTGTTTTGTGTCTTAAAGTCCTCATATGAGTGAAGTCATATGACATTTGTCTTTCTCTGACTGACCAATCTCGCTTAGCATAATACCCTCCAGTTCCATCCACGTAGTTGCAAATGGCAAGATTTCATTCTTTTTGATTGCCGAGTAATACTCCATTTTATACATATACCACATCTTCTTTATCCATTCATCCATCAATGGGCATTGGGCTCTTTCCATACTATCGCTATTGTTGGTAGTGCTGCTATAAACACTCGGGTGCATGTGTCCCTTTGAAACAGCACACCTGTATCCCTTGGGTAAATACCTAGTAGTGCAATTGCTGGGTTGTAGGGTAGTTGTATTTTTAATTTTTTTAGGAACCTCCATACTGTTTTCCAGAGTGGCTGCACCAGTTTACATTCCCACCAGCAGTGCAAAAGAGATCCTTTTTCTCTGCATCCTCACCAACATCTGTTGTTGCCTGAGTTGTTGATGTTATCCATTCTGACAGGTATGAGGTGGTATCTCATTGTGGTTTTGATTTGTATTTCCCTGATGATGAGTGATGTGGAGCATTTTTTCATGTGTCAGTTGGCCATCTGGGTGTCTTCCCTGGAGAAGTGTCTATTCATATCTTTTGCCCATTTTTTCACTGGATTACTTGTTTTTTGGGTGTTGAGTTTGATAAGTTCTTTATAGATTTTGTATCCTAACCCTTTGTCTGATATGTCGTTTGCAAATATCTTCTCCCATTCTGTCGGTTGCCTTTTAGTTTTGCTGATTGTTTCCTTCACTGTGCAGAAGCTTTTTATTTTGATGAAGTCCCAATAGTTCATTTTTGCTTTTGTTTCCCTTGCCTCTGGAGATGTGTTGAGTAAGAAGTTGCTGCGGCCAAGATCAAAGAGATTTTTGCCTGCTTTCTCCTCAAGGATTTTGATGGCTTCCTGTCTTACAGTTAGGTGTTCCATCCATTTTGAGTTTATTTTTGTGTATGGTGTAAGAAAGTGATCCAGGTTCATTTTTCTGCATGTCACTGTCCAGTTTTCCCAGCACCACTTGCTGAAGAGACTGTCTTTATTCCATTGGATATTCTTTCTTGCTTTGTCAAAGATTAGTTGGCTATACGTATGTGGGTCCATTTCTGGGTTCTCTATTGTGTTCCATTGATCTGAGTGTCTGTTTTTGTGCCAGTACCATACTGTCTTGATGATTACAGCTTTTTAATACAGCTTGAAGTCCGGGATTGTGATGCCTCCTGCTTTGGTTTTCTTTTTCAAGATTGCTTTCGCTATTCGGGGTCTTTTTGGTTCCATACACATTTTAGGATTGTTTGTTCTAGCTCTGTGAAGAATGCTGGTGTTATTTTGATAGGGATTGCATTGAATATGTAGATTGCTTTGGGTAGTATTGACATTTTAACATTATTTGTGGGGTGCCTGGGTGGCTCCGTCGGTTAAGTGTCCAACTTCAGTTCATGTCATAATCTCGCAGTTTGTGGGTTCAAGCCCCACGTTGGGCTGTGTGCTGACAGCTCGGAGTCTGGAGCCTGCTTCGGATTCTGTGTCTCCCTCTGTCTCTGCCCCTCCCCTGCTCATGGTCTGTCTCTCAAAAATAAATAAATGTTAAAAAAAATTTAACAATATTTGTTCTTCCTATCCAGGAGCATGGAATATTTTTCCATTGTTTGTGTGTCTTCTTCAATTTCTTTCATAAGCTTTCCATAGTTTTCAGTGTATAGATTTTTCACCTCTTTGGTTAGATTTATTCCTAGGTATTTTATGGTTTTTGGTGCAATTGTAAATGGTATCTATTCTTTGATTTCTCTTTCTATTGCTTCATTGTTGGTGTATACGAATGCAAACAATTTCTGTGCATTGATTTTATATCCTGCAACTTTGCTGACTTCATGAATCAGTTCTAGCAGTTTTTTGGTGGAATCTTTTGGGTTTTCCATATAGAATATTATGTCATCTGAAAAGAGCGAAGTTTGACCTCCTCCTGGCCGATTTGGATGCCTTTTATTTCTTTGTGTTGTCTGATTGCAGCGGCTAAGACTTACAATACTATGTTGAGTAACAGTGGTGAGAGTGGACATCCCAGTCTTATTCCTGACCTTAGGTGGAAAGCTCTCAGTTTTTCCCCACTGAGGATGATATTAGCATTGGGTCTTTCATATATGGCTTTTGTGATTTTGAGATATGACCCTTCTATCCCTACTTTCTTGAGGGTTTTTATCAAGAAAGGATGCTGTATTTTGTCAAATGCTTTCTCTGCATCTATTGAGAGGATCATATGGTTCTTGTCCTTTCTTTTATTGATGTGAGGAATCACACTGATTGCTTTGCAAATATTGAACCAGCCCTGCATCCCAGGTATAAATCCCACTTGGTCGTGGTGAGTAATTGTTTTAACGTATTGTTGGATCTGGTTGGCTAATATCTTGTTGAGGATTTTTGCATCCATGTTCATCAGGGAAATTGGTCTATAGTTCACCTTTTTAGTGGGATCTTTGTCTGGTTTTGGAATCAAGGTAATGCTGGCTTCATGGAAAGAGTTTGGAAGTTTTTCTTCCATTTCTATTTTTGGAATAGCTTCAAGGGAATAGGTATTAACTCTTCCTTAAATGTTTGGTAGAATTCCCCTGGGAGCCATCTGGCCCTGGTCTCTTGTTTTTTGGGAGGTTTTTGATTACTAATTCAATTCTTACTGGTTATGGGTCTGTTCAAATTTTCTATTTCTTCCTGTTTCAGTGTTGGTAGTGTATACGTTTCTAGGAATTTGGCCATTTCTTCCAGATTGCTCATTTTATTGGTGTATAATTGCTCATAATATTCTCATTATTGTTTTTTATTTCTGCTTTATTGGTTGTGATCTGTCCTCTTTCATTCTTGATTTTATTTATTTGGGTCCTTTCCTTTTTCTTCTTGATCAAACTGGCTAGTGGTTTATCAATTTTTTTAATTGTTTCAAAGAACCAACTTCTGGTTTCATTGATCTGTTCTACTGTGTGTTTTTTTTGTTGTTGTTGTTTTGATAGCATTGATTTCTGCTCTAATATTTATTATTTCCTGTCTTATGCTAATTTTGGGTTTTATTTGCTATGCTTTTTCCAGCTCTTTAAGGTGTAAGGTTAGATTGTGTATCTGAGACCTTTCTTCCTTCTTTAACAAGGCCTGGATTGCTATACACTTTCCTCTTATGACCGCCTTTGCAGCATCCCAGAGGTTTTGGGCTGTGGTGTTATCATCTTCATATTTTCCATGTACTTTTTTAATTTCCTCTTTAACTTCTTGGTTAGCCCAGTCATTTTTTAGTAGGATGTTCTTTAGTCTCCGAAGTATTTGTTACCTTTCCAAATTTTTTCTTGTGGTTGATTTCAAGTTTCATAGCATTGTGGTCTGAAAATCTGCATGGTATGATCTCAATATTTTTGTACTTGTTGAGGGTTGATTTGGCCCAGTATGTGGTCTATTCTAGAGAATATTCCATGTGCACTGGAGAAGAATATATATTCCACTGCTTTAGGATGAAATGTTCTAAATATATCTGTTAAGTCCATCTGATTCAATGTGTCATTCAAAGCCATTGTTTCCTTGTTGATTTTTTGACTAGATAATCTGTCCATTGCTGTGAGTGGGGTGTTGAAGTCCCCTACTATTATGGTATTACTATCGATGAGTTTCTTTATGTTTGTGATGAATTGATTTATATATTTGGGTGCTTGCACATTTGGTGCATAAATGTTTACAATATTAGGTCTTCTTGGTGGATAAACCCCTTGATTATGATATAATGCCCTTCTGTATCTCTTGATACAGTCTTTATTTTAAAGTCTTTATTTTGTCTGATATAAGTATGGCTACTCCAGCTTTCTTTTGTTGACCATTAGCATGATAGATGGTTCTCCATCCCCTTACTTTCAATCGGAAGGTGTCTTTAGGTCTAAAGTGGGTCTCCTGTAAACAGCATATAGATGGATCTTGTTTCTTTATCCATTCTGTTACCCTGTGTCTTTCAATTGGAGCATTTAGTACATTGACATTTAGAGTGAGTACTGAAAGATATGAATTTATTGCCCTTATGTTGCTTGGAGAGTTGGAGTTTCTGGTGGTGTTCTCTGGTCCTTTCTAGTCTTTGTTGCTTTTGGTATTTATTTATTTATTTATTTATTTATTTTTTTTTTTTTTTCATCTTTTCTCCCCTCAGAGGGTCCCCCTTAGAATTTCTTGCAGAGCTGGTTTAGTGTTCACAAACTCCTTTAATTTTTTTGGTTGTCTGGGAAACTTTTAATCTCTCCTTCTTTCTTGAATAAAGAATTTTTGACTGCATATTTTTCTGATTCAGCACACTGAATATATCCTGCCACTCCTTTCTGGCTTGCCAAGTTTTTGGATAGGTGTGCTGCAAACCTGATCTGTCTTCCTTTGTAGGTTAGGGACTTTTTTTCCCTTGCTGCTTTCATGATTCTCTCCTTCCCTGAGTATTTTGTGAATTTGACTATGATATGTCTTGTTGATGGTTGGTTTTTGTAGAATCTAATGGGAGTCCTCTGTGCTTCCTGTATTTTGATGTCTGTGTCTTTCCCCAGGTTAGGAAAGTTTTCTCCTATGATTTGCTCACATAACCCTTCTACCCCTTTTTATCTCTCTTCATCTTCTGCGACCCCTATGATTCTGATGTTGTTCCTTTTTAATGAGTCACTGATGTCTCTAATTCTTAAAGTGTGCTCTTTTGCCTTAGTGTCCCTCTTTTTTTCTGCTTCATTATTCTCCATAAGTTTGTCCTTTATATCCGCCAATTCTCTGTGCTGCCTCATCCATCCTTGCTGTCATGGCATCCATCGAGATTGCAGCTCAGTTATAGCATTTTTTATTTCATCCTGACTAGTTTTTACTTCTTTTATCTCTGCAGAAAGGGGTTCTAATCTATTTTCGACTGCAGCTAGTATGCTTATTATCGTGATTCTAAATTCTGGTTCAGACATCTTGCTTGTATCTATTAGTAAAGTCCCTGGCTGTTGTTTCTTCCTGCTCTTCCTTTTAGAGCTAATTCCTTCATTTCATCATTTTGAAGGGAGAAAAGGAATTAATGAGGTAAAAAAAAATTAAAAGTAAAAAATTAAAAACAAGACCCACACACACAAAATCAAATAAATGATGCTAGATACTAGGTGTGTTTTGGTCTTGGTGTTGAAAGGGGCTTGATAGATTAGAGGAAAAAAGGAGAAATAAAAAAAAGGGAAATAGTTTGAAAATTTGAAAAAATGAATACACTGAAATAAAATGAAATGATGGAAATAGAATAGAATTTGAAAAAACTTACACAAAAGTAAAGAAATATAGTAGAGAAAAATTAAATAAAATATTTTCAATAAAAATTGAAAGTAAAAGTAATTTTTTTTCTTTCTATATTCAAGAAAAGGAAAAGAAACGAAAAAGAGAAAAAAAAAGAAAATTGAATAGCTGGACCAGTGAAGAGACTGAAATATGATTGAAATTACTTCGTTTTTCCCTAGAAGTTAAACTGTGAATCACTTTATAGTCTGTAAACTAAGTAGTTGGAGAGATTTGTGTTTATGGAGAGTGAGGTTGGCCAGTTGCGGGGCTTAGTGTAACAGCTCCATTCTCCACTAGATGGCGCTGCTTAGCTTAGTGGGGTGGACTGCTGCGGAGCTTGTAGGTGTGTATGTGCATGCCTGGGAGCAGTGAAAATGGCGTCCCCCAGCTACACAGTCTCTGGTGTCAGAACTCTGTGCTCTCCGGACCAGCAGTCGCACACTGGTCCTTTGTCTCTGGCTTCCGTCCATTCCACGCTTTTACACTGTCAGTGAGCAAGCTGTCAGGTTGCCAGACGGCACCTCCCTCCTGAGTTGTATCTCAGGTGGGGCTGTTTCCCCAGAGCCCTCACTTCTGAGGGACTGCAGTTTTGACCCACTCAGACCTTCTGCGGGAGGGTCTCACTGAGTAGTGGCTAGGTGCCGGCCCCACCCAGGAATGTTCTCAGGTCCGTGCTGCTGCCAATGCCCAGAGACTGCAGCCGGGCGCCAGCCCACCCCAGCAAAAGTTCATGCGAACGTGTAGCAGCAGCATTTCGGGGATTATGGAAAATCGCAACACCCATCTGGCACCAGGCTTCACCTTTAATGACCTTCTTCCAGCACCAGGGAATGTGGTTGTTCTCTGCGATCTGGGGGACTGGGTGGTCGCAGAGCCTCTGCCAAATGTCCTTCCAGCAGTGGAACCGCTTCTCCCCATGTGGCCCGAGAACCTCCCAGACCCCACTCTGTTCCTGGGGATTCGCCCTTCTCACCAGAGCACCACCAGGTATTGAGCTGCGGAGTTTCAGACTCTGTGCTCCCCCTGTTTATAGAGTCTTAATGGAATTTAAACCCTCTTATTTCTCTTTTCTCCCTTTTTAGTTCTGTCGCTGTGGCTGTTTCCCCTTTTCTACTTTCTTTCCAGCTGCTTTTGGGGGGGGGCGCTTTTCCCGAACTCTCCCCCCATCTCCATCCTCTCTCTGCATGCAAAAACAGCTCCCTGCCCTCCGCCCTTCTCTCTCCCCCAGTTCACCTCTCTGTGCCCGTAGTACCTGCTGAGTTCTGTGGTTCAGGGTGTGCAGATTGTTGTGATGATCCTCAAATCAGTTTTCTAGTTGTGTAGGATGGTTTAGTGTTGATCTGGCTGTATTTCATCGATGTGAGATGCAAAAAAACCTTCCATGCTGTTCTGCCATCTTGGGTCCTCCAGGATATGTATTGTTTTAAGAAGAATTGCTAACTTATTTTCCACGAGAGTTGTAGACTTGGGCACACTAAGCAATACAAGTCTCGCTACTTTGGACTCAGATACACACAAGCCCATGACACACCTGAAGTGAATGCACCCTGCAGATGGGTGGCTGCTTGGATCTCTCCTGAGTTTTGCCCCTCCCCACAGGATATGTATGAGCCTTTGCTCGCTGCCTTCAAACAGTCTTCAATTCCATGGCCACCCACCCTGCCTCCTGATGTCGCATGGCAGTCCCCAACCCAGGTCATGATTTGGCAAAGCAGGATTCAACCCTGCCATGTCCACATAACCAGGAATGAGTGACTTTCGCATGTAAAGTAAAAAATAAGGGCAGCTTCTTAAATGTTTAAAGTACAGTGACTCTAAGCTCTTACCTGCCCTCATTAGCCTAAAGCCATTTTCTTTTTCTAGCATTCTTTTCTTGAAAACCAATGTGGTGGGAAAGTCTTTTAAAGTATTAATTGAGGCACTGTCTTTTCACCTGCCAAGAATAGCTGTCCTCCCTCTTCATTTGATAGCTAAAGGAAAGAGCATCCAGAGCTGTGGGTACAATTTATAGGGTGAGACAAAGATGCCAAGTTCATGATTTATATCACTCTAATGTAAGGCAGGATGGATTTTGATGTGGCACAGAGAAAAGAATTTACTTTCCTGTTCCAGGAATAGGAAGGAAGAGACAGGTAAAAGGAACCCCTATCTGCCGCAGCAGAGCCGATGAGCTGGCCTGAGGAGAGGAGGAGTGTTCTGTGTGACCCCACCCTGCCTCTCCCCACACGGACCCGTGGTGGGGTTGGGTGTGTCTTTGTGGGGACGGGCTGCAGGTGGTCATGAGGAATATCCGGGACAGGAGAAAAATTCCTTCCTTGAATTGGAGGGTTTCAAATAAAGACATTTTGTGCCTCGTTTTCTGCCTAGATCTTTTGAGATACTGTCTTAGTCTGTCTGGGCTGCCATAACAAAATACCATAAACTGGGAGACTCATCAACAATAGAAATTGATTATTGTTCACAGTTCTGGAGGCTGGAAGTCTGAGATCAGGGGGCCAGCACAGTTGGGTTCTCTCTTCCTAGTTGCAGACTGCCTGCTGCCTTCTCATCAGATCCATGCGTGGTGGAGCACAGAGAAGGAGAAAGACTCTTATGAGGTGCCAATCTCCTTTATCAGGGCTCTATCCTCCTGACCTCATCCAAACCTAATCACATCCTAATGGCCCCACCTCCTAATGCCATCACATAGGTGGGGAGGGTTTAATATATGAATTCTGGGAGGTCACAAACCCCATAGATTCTCCTCATACCACTAGGCATGGAGAAGCAGTGAAAATGGGGACCTGGCCCATCTATTCACAGGAGGGTCCAGAATGTGGTTGGGGGTGCAGACGGGATCTGAATGCTCTCATGTACCTGGGGATAGGGAAGGTGGAATATGACAATCAGCAGGCTGGTTGCCGGGAACAGAGCAGGTGGACAGCCATAAAGTACATGGCTGATGTCTCACAGAATCTTCTGTGTCACAGGGCCAACCTGTGGGCCAGGTCAGAAGGGGGAGTTCAGAGCCATCGCCGGGCGGGGAGAACAGTGGAGGAGATGAGCAACCAGGAACACTGCCTCTCTTCCCCCTGGATGCTACTTTGTGATGTAAACTTTCCCTGAAGGACCACTGCTATTAGTGAAGGGGCTGGCACAAGAGTTCAGAAAATAAAATGAGTTGCAATGCAGTTTATTTGCTGCTGTGACGATGGATGAGCACATCTAGTATGTCCTCAGTCACAATCCTTACCCTGACCTGAAAAATCGAAAGTGAGGTTCTCCTGTGGCCGGCTGCTTTCCACACCCCCTTCCAGGGCTCCTCCTGGGGCTCTTTGTGGCCTCATGCTCCCCCTTGTGGTCGTTGCTTGATATGGCTCCCGCTCTGGGTGGGAGGGAGGAAGCTCCTTCACTCAGTCTGATTCAGTCAAAGTGGCTCAGAGCAAAAATGGCCTGAGGTTCCCAGGCTTATGGATGGCTGTTGGTGACATAAACATGGCTACTTCCTGCAAAGTGTGTCCAAGACGTCAGGATGGCTGAAGCAAGATGAATCACTGCCTACTGTGCCCAGACAGGTCTCTCCTAGGACAGTCTGGGCCCTGGGATGATTGCACCACCATCCTCTCTATGGTGAGTGCCTTCTTAGCTTCTCCTTTCCTGCTAGGAGCCCTCATCTGAGGTCATTTTGTCCTTCTGACATATTCTATCACATTAAAAAAAAAAAAAATATATATATATATATATATATATATATATATATATATATATATATAAACCTTTAACCTTGGAATAGTTTTAAACTTACAGAAAAGTTGCAAAGATAGCAGAGTTCCTATATATTCCATACCCAGTTTCTCCTAGTAGTAACATCTTACATTCCTAAGGGACATTTGTCGCAACAAATGAAGCAGTATTGAGAAACTATTATTAACTGAAGTCCATACTTTATTCAGCTTTCCCTAGTTTTTTTGTTTTTTGTTTTTTGTTTTTTGTTTTTTTACACCTAATGTCCTTTTCCTGTTCTAGGATCCCACTCAGGGTACCTCATTACATTGAATCATGTCTCCTTAGGGACCTCTGGCCTGTGACAGTTTCTCATGTCTCTTTGCTTTTGATGAGATTGACAATTTTGAGGAATACTGGCAGAGTATTTTGTCAAATGTCCCTCAACTGGAACTTGATTAGACTGAGGTTATGGGTTTTGTGAGGAAGACCAGAGGTGAAGGACCCTCTTCATCACGTCGTATCAAGGGTACGTGCAGTCAATACAACTCATCATTGTTGATATTGACCTTGATCACTTGGCTGAGGCAGTGTTCATCAGCTTTCTCTAAAATAAAGTTCTCTTTTTCCCCCTTTCCATGCTGTACTCTTAGGAAAGACATCACCCTACACAGTCCTGTTCCATCACTTTCGAATCTCAGTGAGGAAGACCCTGTGTCTCCAGTGGTTGCTGTGTTTTTCAGAGTTGTTCCATAAGCAATTTATTATTTGTGGTACAAGGCACATTAAAAAAATAGAAAATATTAATCAAAAAGGCTTTAAAGACTTCATAACAATTCAAATTGTTATAGCCTCAGCAGAATATCTTCCCAAAATTGGAATTAGAAAATCATGTAAGAACTTCAGTGACTCAAGAAAAATCACATAATTTGGCACTACCATCAATAGAACAGAAATTTTGTGGAAAGTATGATTAAACAACATAATTAGAGGCATTGCTGAAATTAAGGCAAGAAAAATAAATATTTCGGAATTCGTGTGTAATTTGTAAATTACATGTGTCTGTACTTTATGACTCATCCAAACTTGACCGGTAACAGAACACCCAGGCATGTGCAATAATAATTAAATTCAGCTGTCTGATATTTGCCCACTTGCAGTTGTGGCTTTTTGTGAAGGTGTATTTGCTTTGACAGGAGGGTAGAACATATTTTGCTTAATTTATAACTTTTAGTTTGTTAGAGGTGTGGCCTATAGACCTCTCTTTGTACTCACAGCCTGAGCCCCCGAAATGCTAGGGGCGGGTGTGACCGTTTGGAGGAACACGAGCATGACCCTTAGCATTGCCAGTGGAAAACTTCCTCCCTGGCCACTTTGGTGTCTAGTTTGATTCTGTATTTGTTAATGTGCCTCAATCGAACCGGAGGAGGCTGTGGTGGGGACCTGGTTTATAGCTGATGGCTTAGAAGCCAGGGGACAGCCTGGACTTTCAGCTGGCATCTGAAGGGGGGCGGAGGGGCATTCTTGTGGGACAGAGCCCTTCACCTGAGGGATCTGACACTATCTCTGGGTAGACAGTGTCATTACTGAGTTCATTGTAGAACACGCAGCTGGGGTCACAGAAATGCTTGGTGTGGGGACCTCCCCCCTCCACCTGGTGTCAGAAGTATAGTAAGTGTGGTGGCTCAGTGAGAGTAGAGGAGAAACCCAGGAGGACTGAGACTTTTCTCTCACTTGGTTATACTCCATGGCACGTATCCCAGTCTGCAGTTAACTTTTAATTTATATATTATCTGTTTAATATTTGTTTTCCTTGATGAGGTTTGAGGAAGATAATGAATCCCACCTTCTTCCTTCTCTGGGTTCAGAGTCAATTAAGAAATAAGACACAGAAGTCAGAGATAAAACATCGGCATTATTACTGGTAACAAAACTACTCTGACAACTTTGCTCATTGCTGACACTTATGACTCTTATCTCCAAGAGAGATGCCTTAGTTTTTACAGTTGGACGATGTCCTTACAGGATATAAGCACTACTCACAATCACCCATTCCCCACTTCTTTCAGGAGGTATTGTAAACATTTCCAGGGATTAAAAAAATTAATCTCAACCTCTTTTAATGCAAATAATTGCCATGTGGCATGCTGGGAGTGGAATTGCAAGAGAGAGCGCATAGGGCTCTGGCCGAACAACAGGGCAGGGGCTGGGAGATAATGGACAGTGTGTGCATAGGCCTGCACCTACATGGGTGTAGTAAATAGGGGTGCTTCTCAGCAAGCAAAGGAGGCCCCTCTTAGAATGTTGGGCTGGGAGTGACAGAGATGGATATTTAGGGGGAAAATCACCCAACATTTCAGAGTCTCGAGCCTGTAGGCACCCTAGAATCTCTGACTGAAAAGAGAGACCCCAGTTTTTCACTCCTTTTGAAAGGATATCTTGAGAGTTAGTGAGATTGTATGATTGTGGAAGGTTGCCAGGGGCTATGGACTGGGAGACATAAGAAGAGAATGGATAGCAATAAATCTGGGGAACTCAGAAAGAATGTTCAGAGAGTAGAAACTTTATATATTGATTGAAAGTAAGTAAAGAAAGCCACTTTAATGCTTGTAGTGAGACTGCAGCCGCATTTGGGGAAGGTAAATTAGAGGGAGGAGGTGAGGGGAGATGGGAGAGGCCTTGCCTGGCTTACAGATAAGAGGCAAAAAAAAAAAACAACCCAGAAATGCTGTTACCTGTAAAAGTGAAGCTGGGATCCAGCTGTGCCCCTGGAGGCTTGCTGTCAGTGCAACAAACTAACAGCTTGTTGTACTCCAATGGGAGTTGAGTAAAAAGCCATTGTTAGAAGGAATGTAAACAAAAACTGCCAGTTAGGCCCACAGAAAAGCATTTTATGTGTTTGAAGCTTAAGAAACGATGGTTCAGGTTCAAGGTTATGTGGAGTTTTAAGCAAATAGTCAGCAGGGTTTACTTTAGGAGGGCATCTTGACACACAACCAAATGACCCAAATAAGGCAAGCACTGTGGAGTTCAGGCAGCAGGTAAGTAAGCCCTTCTGTTCACAATGGGCATCCCAGTCATTCCTTATTTATTTACCTAGTTTTACTTTAGAGTCCAGTTTAGTAGGACTCTAGTAGGAAATGTAATAAATCCAACCTTAGGGACAGAGTGGCCTTGAAAAATGTAGGTAGCAATCTAGCAAATTACACATCTTGTGCAATTTGGTGGGCAAGTCAGTGGGAAGGTGGAACTGAGCTCGCAAATTTGCAGCTTCCAAAGTCATCGGTTTTGAAGACTATGGGGTTACCTAGGATGGCAGTTGACTTTTACTCCTTTAAAGGTGAAGTTTAGGGCTAGATTGGCCCTTTGATATTATCTAATCCTACCCTGTCATTTTAGGAAAGATAATAGACCCAGAGAGGTCAGAGTTTTGCTAAAGATTACAACACCTAGCTAGCAGTTGACTAGGATTCCAGTAATCTGAAGGTGTGCTGTGATAAGACTGGAATATGGGAAGTCTATGTCTGTGGGGTATGAATGACAAGCTGGCTCTCCTGAGGGTGTCTTCAAGTCCCTCAGTCCACTTGTCCCCATGCATGAGTCTTGTGGGAATCTCTGGCTTCCCTGACAGCCACCAGGAAGACTTGGGAGAGCCCCTAGGGCCATCAGTGAGTCCTAAGTGAATGGTTTCTGCATGGATGAGCTTCCTTGGCCTCTGGCTGCCTGCTGTGGCCAGCTGGCTAGGAGGACAGCAGAGGCTTTTGTGCAATATTCTCTCCTTAGCAATTTCTGAGGAAGAGAGCTTATATATAGGCCCGTGACACTTGGGGATGGGAGGATTCAGCTTTGGAGACTCAGACATCAGAATTGAGAAGGGGAAGGTCAGTGCATCCTGCAGTTGATCAACTAAGTCTACAAGACTGACCTCCCGGCCTGTCTCCTTCTCATGCCGCTTTTTAGTGGAGAACACCTTTAGGGTTTAACTCCCCACCAACACCTCCTTCTCTGTCCCTCTCTGCCATACTTTGGAGGCCTTTTGTTTGTTTGTTTTTAATATGAAATTTATTGTCACATTGGTTTCCATACAACACCCAGTGCTCATCCCAATAGGTTCCCTCCTCAATGCCCATCACCCACCCTCCCCTCCCTCCCACCCCCCATCAACCCTCAGTTTATTCTCAGTTTTTAAGAGTCTCTTATGGTTTGGCTCTCTCCCCCTCTCTAACTTTTCAGGAGGCCTTTTGGAAAGGTGCTTACCTACTGTAAGAGAGAAAGAAACATCCAGGATGTCAAAGAGCTGATGGCTGAAGGGAGAATATGAAGTAATGATGTCAGCTCTCCTTCCATTTCAAACCCAACCCCAAAGCTATATTAGGCTAGTGCACACAGCATTATTCAACAGATCTTTGTTGATTGAATGAATACATTGGCGGTAACAAAGAGATTGAGATTTCGGAACACGGTGGGGTATGCTTAGCATGGATTCTCTGATCTCAGGGAAAAGAAAACAGAAAGGCAATTTTCATCTAATTTCAATCAGAATATTCTGGAGATGAAAGGGATCTTAGTGATTATTTGGTTTCTTTGTTGTTTTACAAATAGGAATTTAATGACTTGCATTTCTTGCTGGTTCAGTAACATACACTTAAATATTTTCGTTTTTGAATTGAATGGAATATATATTGGATAGATACTCAGATTGCTCTTGCCTCAAATTTCCCATTTGCTGCTCATGTTTCCTGAATGTTTCGTTGTGGAGTGGCTCATTAAGGTGGGAAACAGGTGGTAGCTTTGGGGTCTTAATGCTTTAATCCTACATTTTACCATTTCTAACTGGGCTCCCTTAACAGTTACAAAAACTGTGGGAGGGTCAGATTTACAAATACTGACAGTGTTGCCAGGGCTGTTTTGATGAGTGCAGTTCAAAAGCATAACACACAGTCTCCACCCTTTTCTTTTTTTTTTTTTTTCTTTTAAAGCTATTACATACTACTATTAAGTAATTTAGATAATCTAGAATGCTAATTATCAAGACCCATGCTCCAAAACACCACACAGCAAATAGATGCAGGATTGCAGTCCAGTTTCAGCTCTTAGAGAATTGAAGCGAAAGGCAGCACAACGGCTACGAGCCTTTAGGGACATCACTCAAATTATTGAAGCCTTGCCACAGCCAGAACCATGTTTAGCACGTAGTAGGTTCTTAATACTTATTATGTGATGAACGCATATATCTGTATAAAGATAGTACTTAAATGCTTTTCAATAATGACCTGAAAACTATATCAGAACAAGTCTTAACTTTGCCCTGCACAATCAAATGATATGTGTGCATGGCAGGCACTTGACAGGTGATATATACTCTGTTGCAAAGTTGCAACTGCTACTTCTGTCATTTATCCATGGAACAAACATTTAGTGAGTATCCACTACATGTAAGACACCAGAGATAAAACTTTGAACAAATTATTATTGATAATAATAATATAGGAGAGAGTATGGGCTTTGGAATTGGACTCACCTGGATTTGGATACACTCTTATGACCTCTAGAGTGAATTGGGGCATACCAACTTTATCTGAGCCTCACTTTTTGCATCTGTAATTTGGGGATATTAGTACTATCTGTGAAAGTTGGGTTGTTACGGAGATTAAATATAAAGTAAAAAACATCTGTAACATTTACAAAGTCACAGAAGATGGTCAGTACACATTTATTACTGGCAGTACTAGTTAGCCGTGTGGGAAGGTTTTCCCAAAAATGTTTCAGATGCTATGGCATTTCACCACGAGAGGGAGGCATAACCACACTATTTGGAACACAGCTTTCTCCCCATACAGATGGCTCTCAGCACTCAACACAGTGTTACTCCCATATTGTGAGTTTAACGCAACATTTAAAGGCTTAAATAGCTTAGTATAATATTTTAAAAGTGGCAGGTTCTAACCTCCAGGCTTCTAGTCAACTGGGTATTGATAAGAACGATCAATTAAGTATTCTGCATTCCAGATGTTGAGAATATTCTTGCAATGAGGACTCAGCTGGATCTGAATTGTTGAGTCTTAAAAATTAAGCCAAGTTATCTAACAGCATCAGGCTGTCTTTGGCTAAATCCAGAATTTCATGGAATTGGTCAAGCTGTTAAACTTAGGCCTCCTGGCTGCCATTTGAGATTCATATAAATTCTTTACTTTGAGACATTCTAGATCGAAGATTTGAAAATGCAGTCTTTCATTTAACATATATTTATTGTGGACCTACTAGGTACCAGGTGCTGTTTTCAGTGCTTACTATTCAGCAGGAGATTAAAAAACCTCAAATGAAGTCATTATCACTGTCATTAAGCAATAGATCAGATTTATCAAATTTCTAAATGGAAAGTGACAAGAAAGAAGCAGCCAGTGTGTGAAACAATAGGGCAGGGTGATCGGTTCTTGCATCAGGGCTTGTAACTGACTTTCTCAGATCCCTTTGTTGGAGTGGCCCAGTGCTGGCCCTCGCTCATGGCTGATGTCCTGGACTTGACTAATGCACTGTCCCAGCCGCGAACATTTGCATTAGTGATTCTAAATCTTCATGCCATGACACACGGGTGTAAACTGGGAACTGTAAGGAGTAAATAAGGGAACATTTGCTGTTCCTGTGGATCTCAGCCTGGAAATCAGGCAGCCCAAACTGTAGCTCGCTTCATCCTCCTGAGTCACTCTCATTTCATTTTGTTCCCTCCTTCTGGTAGGATGACAGAAACTTCCTTTAGTTGTTTTGTGTGTCTAATTCTGGGGTTGGTGGTGCGGCCGGGGGCAGAGGGTGACGTGAAGACACTGGTGTGTCCACAGAGGCAATCTTGTAAGCCCTGGATGTCATCTGGGCCATGGACACCTGTTGAGAAGTCCGTTACTCATCTGGTCCCTGGTTATCAGTTCACTCAGGTTACCAAGGAGACATCCACCCTCTCTCCTGTAAGTTTCAGATTCATTAGCTCATTCACCTACCTCCTGTGCCTTTAGGGGCATAGAGATTGCCTTGTCCCACTCTGTGGGGCTGCTGTGGCCCTGTCTAGTTGTCCCAGAAACACCAGGCATCTCTTCCTTCTCTGAATCTTGCTGCCTCCCAGAGTTCTTCCCTAAGAATGGGGAGCCTCTTCCCTGCCCTCTGATGCCTCATCTCAACCCTGCCTGGGGATTTCAGTAGCTCCCTGGGATTGGCCCAAAGTAGGCCCCCCTTTCTCTGCATCCTCAGCTTCTATGATCTCATTGCTTCCCCTGAGGCTTTCTACTTCCAGCTTGGGAAATTCTTCCAAATTTAGGAGTGGGAGGGAGCCTTGCTCTTTTATTCATGATTTATCTCTAAAAACCTGTACCCCACATTAAGGAATCTACTCTTGAAATCATTGTTGCACTATATGCTAACTAATTTGGATGTAAATTAAAAAAATAAAATTAAAAGAAAAAACCTGTACCCCAAATTCTCTTTGTTTCACCTAATGTCTGGTCTTTTGGGAAAACCAAAATCTGGGATGAATCTTGAAGCCTGTTTGATTTTCTCCTTGTTGTGTCTCTCTGCCTCCCTTTTCCCCACAAAACAAGTCCAGGCTAACCTAGATGCTTGGGGGTGGGCAGGAGGAGAAGGATAGAAAGGTGAAAAGGGATACAGAGAAAAAATATTGGTTAATATTTCAAATATATTATCCTGCCATACCAATAATAAAGTACCAACATTTGTGAATGATTTATCTTTTTTATAAATTGGAGTGGTTTCAAGGTTATCCCTATAATAACTTCCATCCTATTGTTCATTTGGATTTCAGTTTGATCATTTCTTCCTCAGGGAAGGGTCTCCTGACCTACCCTCTTCTCTGCTTTCATAGCACTGTTTTTCTCCCTCTCATAACACTTACTCTCATTTTTAGTAATTGTGGTAAAGTACACATAACAAAATTTGCCATCTTAACCACTTATTATTTATTTATTTATTTTATTTGAGAGAGAGAGAGAGGGGAAGAGAGAGAGAGAGAGAGAGAGAGAGAGAGAGAGAGAGAATCCTTAAATAGGCTCTATGCTCAGCATGGAGCCTGACATGGGGCTGGATCTCGCGACCCCGGGATCATGGCCTGAGCTGAAATTAAGAGTTGGATGCTCAACTGACTGTGCCACCCAGGCACCCCATCTTAGCCATTTTTTTTTCAAAGTTTATTTATTTTTGGGACAGAGAGAGACAGAGCATGAACGGGGGAGGGGCAGAGAGAGAGGGAGACACAGAATCGGAAACAGGCTCCAGGCTCTGAGCCATCAGCCCAGAGCCTGACACGGGGCTCGAACTCACGGACCGCGAGATCGTGACCTGGCTGAAGTCGGACGCTTAACCGACTGCGCCACCCAGGCGCCCCATCCATTTTTAAGCATATAGTTCAGTGGCATTAAACACATCCACTGTGACCACCAGTGTGGTCCACTGTGGACCACTGTGACCACCAATCCATCCACAGTGTTCTTTTCATCTTACAAACGTAAAATAATTTTAACTTTGTGTGATTCTTTGATTAATGTTTGCCTGCTTCACGAGGATTTCAGCTCCATGGTGGTTCAGACTGTGTTCTGTTCTCCTCATTGATACATTTTAGCATCTGGCACAGTGTGTACCATAGAGTAGTTGCTCACAGAGTAGTATTTACTGAATGAGTGGGTGGCTCTCATTTGCTTTCCTTATATGCATTCTTGAGGAGGACAGAAAGGAAATAGGTACAGCCAGCATGCCAGAAACTTCTCACAACCCTGGGTGCGTGTGGGAGTATGTTGTACAATTTAACAACGTCTAGAGAAATTTACATGTTTTGGGTTAACATGGTAGACTCACAATGCATCTTTTCCCCAAAACCCAATGAAATAAGGAAAAACTGTAAAAGCAAAAACAAACAAGAATACAGTAACCAAAGGAGGAAAGAGACATAGTATATATCAATAAGGTTAAAGAAACTAGCCACTGTGAAGACACTCCAAAGATGCTGGAACAGAGTAGAATCCCAGGCTGCCCTGGACTCTCTAGAAGCCAGACTGGATAAGCCAGAGGCAATAAAATTCTGAGAAATCTCATGAATAATCCCAATTTGAAAAGAGGGAAACTGAGTAAACCGACCTTCTATTTTTCTTCATCTGACTGAGAAATAGTGGGAATGAATCCTGAAAGAAAGGGGCATAGGTAGCTCCTTGGTTAGGCATGGAACTAGAGAAACCCACTGACATGCATTGTCATCTAGCAATGGGAACAAGATACACACATTGCCAGAGGGTGGCCCTTTGGACAGTAGAGATATCAAGATGGTGGAAGAGAGCAGGATTAAGTTTTCTAACCAAAGCTGCTCTACCCACCAATTCAGGTGAGCTCTCCCATCTGTGTTTTGGACAGGAAACTAAACTGGTCTCAGCTACAGTGGGAAGAGTGCCAAGAAGTCAGCCCACTACAACAGACCAGCTAGAAAGTCCATTCAGGGCTGTCGAGCATGAACAAAATATAAATGGCATGGCAGGAATGCAAACCTTCTACAGCAGAAGACACAACAAACTACAAACCAAAGTCAATAAGCAAGAAGTATATTACACAGATTCTGTTTTAGAAAAAAACATAAGGAACAGAAGAAAATGCTTTGCAATCTGTGTTATAGAACAATTTGACTTTAGAAGAGAACAAATATAATAAATTGGTAACTCAAACATAGTAAAACAATAGCGTGCAATCAAGGAGTTATGGAAACCTGTGGAATTCAGTTCAAGAACTAAATGATATCACTATGGAACTAATAACTGGGAATAGCAAAGAACAACATTTAAACATTGCTGAAATTTGAATTATTAATATAGAAGAAAGACTTGAGGCAATCTAGGTAAGTGTAATTAAAAGGGTAAGAATTAAAGCAATCGAATTGAAACTAATAGATGTAAAATGCAAGAAAACAAATCAACATAAAAGTATTGGGTGGCTCTAAAGAAATATTCAGGGAAATAATGAAGAACCTGTTTTCTCAAAGATAACACTGAGTATACAAATCCAAAGGGCATACTATGTTCTAGAAAAATTATAAGAATAAAGCTCAACATGGGGCGCCTGGGTGGCTCAGTAGGTTAAGCGTCCGACTTCAGCTCAGGTCACGATCTCACGGTCTGTGGGTTCGAGCCCCGCGTCGGGCTCTGGGCTGATGGCTCAGAGCCTGGAGCCTGCTCCCGATTCTGTGTCTCCTTCTCTCTCTGCCCCTCCCCCATTCATGCTCTGTCTCTCTCTGTCTCAAAAATAAATAAAAAATGTTAAAAAAAATAAAAAAAAAAAAGAATAAAGCTCAACACTAAGACGTTTTAGTTAAGAAGCTAAAACTCAATAATAAGAAACAATTCTTTAGGAATCTAGGGAGAAAAGGCAAGTCCTTCACAAGGAGAAAAAAAACTAGGCTGGTCTTAGGTTTTCCCACAGTTTTTAATGGCAGAAGACAATGGAACTAGAGCTTTAAAATATTCCTAGGGAAACGTTTGACTGTGAACCCTCTTACCTGTCTAAGATGATGTTCAGGTGTAAAGGGAATTTGAAACACAGAAGAATTTATTGTATTTCATTTATTTATTTTTCCAAATTTTTATTTAAATTTAGTTAGTTAACATATAGTGTAATACTTGTTTCAGGAGTAGAATTTAGTGATTCATCGCTTACATATAATACCCAGTGTTCATCATAACAAATGCCCTCCTTAATACCCATCACCCATTTGGTCCATCCCCCACCCACCTCCCTCCATCAACCCTCTGTTTCTTCTCTATCATTAAGAGTCTCTTATGGTTTGTTTCCCTTCCTCTCTGCACCCTACTTCTCATATATTCATTTGTTTTGTTTTTCGAATTCCACATATGAGTGAAATCATATGGTCTTTTATTTTTCTTTTTCTGACTGACATGTCGCTTAGCATAATCTACTCTAGTTCCATCCATGTGATTACAAATGGTAAGATTTCATTCTTTTTGATGGCTGAGTACTATTCCATTATATATATATATATATATATATATATATATATATATATATATGATAAAATAGAAGAAATGGATAAAAAAGATGTGATATATATATACATACACATACACACACACACATATATATTATATTATAATATATATATATATATATATATATATATATATATACACACATACCACATCTTTTTTATCCATTTATCAGTCAATGGACATTTGGGTTCCTTCCATAATTTGGCTATTGTTGATAGTGCTGCTATAAACATTGGGGTGCATGTGCCCCTTTGAATCTGTATTTTTGTACCCCTTGGATAAATACCTAGTAGTGCAATTGCTGGATCATTGGGTAGTTCTATTTTTAACTTTTTGAAGAATCTCCATTCTGTTTTCCAGAGTGATTGCACCAGTTTTCATTCCTACAAACAGTGTTAAGAGGGTTCCTCTTTCTCCCCATCCTCACCACCATCTGTTGTTTCCTGTGTTGTTAATTTTAGCCATTCTGACAGGGAAACAGAAGAATTTAAAGAATTCAGTACCTGTATGAGCTTCTTGGGGAAAAAAAACTACATGCAGTTAAAGCCAGCCACTTAATGTGTGAATCAAAATGCAGAATGCAGGAATGTAGAAACCCTAGAAAATACTGTGTTGAACACTAAATTCATATAAATGTAGAATTCATGTTAAACAGCTATGAGAATTATGTATAAAGAACAAAATGTGAGTGTTGTTAACATGGACAGTGTAGAAACTATAATGTAACTAGCAAATATCAGGAAGAGGGGAGAGGATAGGAAGATATGTGAGAATATGAAAGTCTTCATCTCTCATAGCAAATAGCAGGGAGTGAAGAGAAACTTGTATCAAAATAAGTAGCTTAAAAAAATCCTGCAATCTTCAGATTTTTTTAAAGTTTATTTATTTTGAGAGAGAGAGAACATGAGTGGGAGAGGGCAGAGAGAGGGGGAGAGAGAGAGAATCCCAAGCAGGCTCTGCCCTGTCTGCGCAGAGCATGACTCAAGGTTTGAACTCTCGAAATGTGAGATCATGACCTGAGCCTAAATCAAGAGTCAGACACCCAACCATCTGAGCCACCCAGGCACCCTGACATGTGTGATCATTTTAACTTAATATGAACAGTTATTCCTGGCTGTGGGATTTTGATTTTATTTCAAACTTTGGCTTTATATTTTCTACATTCTTTGTTGTACAATATTTGTTTCTACATTCTTTTTCCACGTTGTTTTTACATTTATTTATTTATTTATTTATTTATTTAATTTTTGAGAGAGAGAGAGACAGAGGGTGAGTGGGGAAGGGGCAGAGAGAGAGAGAGGGAGACACAGAATCCGAGGCAGGCTCCAGGCTCTGAGCTGTCAGCACAGAACCTGACGCGGGGCTTGAACCCATAGACCATGAGATCATGACCTGAGCCAAAGTTGGACACAAGCAACTGAGCCACCCAGGCGCCCCTACATTCGTTACATTTTTATAGTAGGTTTGTAGCATTTTTCTGAAAATGAGTGTTTTTTTTAAATTAAAAAAACCTAGGAGAAGCCTGGAAGTCAACACAATGCATTAATAGTGGCCAACTCTAGGTTGGTGGAAATTGGGTGATTGTTATGTTTTTGCTTTGTACTTTTCTGAATTTGTTTAGTTTTTTAAAGACTTGTAGAGAGAAAAATAAAAAGGATAAGTTGGGAATATCTGCTTCATGTCAACTGAATAGCAATCATGCGGGCTTCATTTATGGACTGCCTAATATATTTAGGGACAGATTGATAGAAGGACTGGCTGGCCCGAATGGGTTGTGGGATCTGTCATAATAAGCTGCAGGGTGACAGGCTGGTGTGGTACACGGCCACTCTTGGGTGGTCTAGGAGAAAAGTGACAGTGTCTGGGTACTGGGAGTCTCTTTTGAGAGACTAGCAGAATTAAAGAAATTTCAAGAGAACAGTCAGACCTATTCATCATTGCATATACTTAAATATGCCATGACTCAAATTTCCCCTTGAAGCATAACACCTTGTAAAGTCTGGGAACACTTATAGGTGTTAATTTTTTCATTGACTTTGTAATGGAATTTTATTCTACTTATTAAGCATTCGACACAGAGGGAAATACATCAATGAAAACCAGTGAAACAATAAAAATTTTATACCAAAAATAAGAGCAGATTTTGTTATATTAATAGGAAGAGGATATGATGCCTAAACAGTAGGTAAAACACAAAGCTACTATGGCTAAAAAGTAGCTATGTGTCCATAATGTCCTAACCATGCTGGTATGATCCTTTACTCATTGCTCTACACAGGCAGGCATGGCAGAGTCAAAAGAGCATGAAGGTTAATGTCAAAGTCCTGCTCCTCTACCCACAGTTTCCTTCTCCAGGAAGTGGAGAGACTAAAGCTGACTTTGTTGGGTTTGATTCAGATGACGTGTGTGTAAAGCACCATGAATGATTTAGTGGAGGTCATTATTATTGAAGCATGTTGATGAACAGGGCAAACCTCTTCCTCTTCTCTAGAGTGACCACCGATTAGCTGTTACTTGAAAGGTGCTGTCTTTATTTCCAATTGGACCAGTTACCAACCTGTACAGGGAGTCCACTGCAGAATTAAACATGAATTAAACTTTAGGGGCACCTGGGTGGCTCAGTTGGTTAAGCATCCAACTCTTGCTTTCAGGTCATGATCTTACAGTTTGAGAGATTGAGCCCTGCTGTTAGCACAGAGCCTGCTTGGGATTCTCTCTTTCCCTCTTTCTCTGCCTCTCTCTCTCTCATAAATAAATAAATAAATACAGAAAAACATGAACTAAACTTTATTCAGAGGGAGAGTTTGGATGTTCTAGTTGATGACCCTGAAACTGTAAAGAAGCATGTGTATGAGGCCCATATGTTAATCTCATGCACAAAGAGCTGGAGGGACCACAGAGAGGAGCTGATTCACTATCCTCACTTTCTAGGTAAAGACACTGAGACTCAGAGAAGTGAAGGCTTGCTTAGGCTCATACCTCTGCTTTGTCTAACAGGGAAGTTTGAATGGAAGGACTAGCTTATGGAGAAGCACGGAAGTTCAGAACCTAGATTGGGGAAAAGGAGTTGACCCTGAAACCTTCCTGGCAGAGCACATGCGTCATTCATCAGGATGATGTAATTCCAGCAACCTGTGTGTCCTTGTGGTGAAATGGCCACTCCATGTTATCAAGAAGCCTTGCTATCTTTTCTTCTCTCCTTGGTTCATCTGCTGATGAGCACATTGTCTAATTCTAGAAGCCTCAGTGGTCAATAGCTGTTATTGGTAATGTGTACATGGAGGAGACCTGAACATTCTTGGACTGCAAAGAAGACTGTGTTCAGGAACAAAGCCGGAGCTAGACCCTGGAGTGCTCCTGGGTCCAGAAGCGAGGGACCACAGGCCAGACACTGCTGGACAGTAAAAGAGTTGGGGGTAGAGCAGTCAGGAATGAAGATGGGGCACTGTATGTAGTTGTTGTGGTCTCACCTAGAGGGGTTTACTTTAAGACCCCAGGAAGGAGTGGCTCAGTGATGAAGTGATGCAGGGAGGAGACAGATCCATGGAGACTTGGGAACAGGTGGGGGTTATAGTGACTGCCTCTTAGACACAGGTCTTTAGCCTGAAGTGGGCAGATTTGGCTGACCTTATTCCCTCATGTGGGGATTGAAAGTCTGCATCTTGGAAGTATGTACTTCTTTCCAGAGGAGCCTCTGGCAGACGTTTGGACAGGGCTGTGCTAAGATTTGTGCTTTGCCGCATTTTTATGTTCAACCTCCTACCCGTCCCCTCTCTCCTCACGCTTCCTTTCTCCAGGGTCTTCCCATTTGCAAAATCGAGAAAGCACACATTTAGCCACAACAGGAGAACAGAACAAAGATACTTTATGAAAAAGAGACATGATCTCATAGAAGAGGGATGTTTATTTACCCCAGCCCTGGAGAAGTTCATTCTAAGGGCACAATTCTAAAAGCCAACAAGACAAACACCTGTGGGGGAGCTGGGTGCTTAAAGTAAGTTAAGACTAAAGAATGGTCGTTGCCTCGGGGCCCTAAAATCTAAAGGAACTAGCACAGATTTAAAGACAAACTCTCAAAGTTACTTTTTCCTCCTCACTGACTTTAATTTTTTATTTTTGCTGTTTTTCCTGAAGTCTTTTTTATATTTGGAGAGGAGAAGAATGTCCTTGGGGAGTCAGGAGAATTGGGTTAAAATTAGGAACTGTGGACATCAGGTGTAAGCAGTGAATTTCAGAGAGAGTCACAGTGGAAGAAGGTGGGTATGGAGTCAGGGGTTAGACTTTGCTCACCGCCAGGTCCATTTTCCCCAGAATCTACCTTTCTCTTACCTTGTACCTGTTTTCTCCTCTTCCTAAGGCTGAGGCATGTCCATTGGTTTACTCTTTTACATGCTGAGCTAAAGATTCCTTAAACAAGGTCACCTCCCAGCTCTTGAAGAAACAGTCTGTTGTTAGGCTCAACACATAGTAGGTGCTCAGATATTCACTAAAGTAATAAGTTAATAAGTTTCAGGCTTAACACAAACAGAGTAACTGAGTCTCAGAGACATACTCATTCACTGTACAAGGTTGTATCCTAGCCAGGAGCAGAACTTCAGGTCTGGTTGAGGTCAGGGAAAATGCACATAAAAATAGTGAATTGTGGATGCAGGGTATTGTCAGTGTTCACATGATGAGTACAGGGTGTTAGCCATCAACTCACAGGAGGGCAGTGTGGGCTGAAGCCACCAGTAAGACTTCCTGGAAAAGGCGGGGCTTGGGTCAAAAGAGAATCAGTGAGGAGGCAGGAGGGAAAGCAGGCAGGAGGTAAGCTTTGAGCCAAGGCTAAGGGGCAGTAATGTTTGTGAATTATTTAGTTCACATAATACCTGGAGTATTGGTGTCCCTGGTAGACTGGTTTGGCTAAAGAAGTCTGAGTGGAGGCACTGTGGCAGATGAGGCTGCAGAAATCAGCAGATGCCAGGCTGGGAAGTGCTGGCCCTCTGTGTCATTTGCATCGTCCTGGTTCTTGATTCCCAGGATGAAGTGGACCCTTGGGTACATACACTGCTCATATGCCCCCTTCAGGACTAGGCACACATTCTCCCAGCTGCCAGGAATGTTGCCAGCTGAGAGCCCATAGTTGAGTTTCTCCCCCAAAATGAACTGCCTCATTCACTGTCAAGACTAGTTGATGTGGGGGTACAAAGGCCCCGTCCCCTTGCCCCAAAGGTGGGTCAACTCTTAAGAGCCATCCCAACTTCAGAGCTCCTGTGTGACATGCCAAGATCTCTGCCCTCCCCCCTGCCCCCAACAACGTCTCCCTCTGCCCGTTTCTGCTCCTCAGTCCCTTGCAGGTATGTTTCAGGAGAGCACTCCCTGTATGCTTTCTGCATGGAAATCTGCTGTTTCAGCATCTGTTTCCTAGGGGACCTGACTTAAGCCAGTTGAGACACAAAGGTTTCTAAGAAGCAGACTCTGAGAAAATTGAGAACAATGAAAGGCCCATTGCCTATGGCACGTGGAGTCATGCTAGCCCTTGGCCTGCTGGAATTGTGCAATCATTAGAACTTGGCCAGGGGTAAGAGAGAACACTGGTGGTTCAATAGCTCAGGCACAGGAAGGGTTTGGGGAAAGCGGTAATGATAAGGTCTTGTATTTGAATAGCTCTTGCTGGGGGCTATTGATGCCCTGGTGAAAGACTGAGGACGATCAATGACCAGTTTAAGTCACTGACTAGTGAAGGCTAGAGGTCCTCCTTGGTAGGTATAAATATTCTTTTTTTTTTTTAATGTTTATTTATTTTTGAGAGAGACAGAGAGACAGAGTGTGAGCAGGGGAGGCGCAGAGAGAGGGAGACATAGAATCCGAAGCAGGCTCCAGGCTCTGAGCTGTCAGCACAGAGCCCAATGCAGGGCTGCAACTCATGAACCATGAGATCATGACCTGAGCCTAAGTCAGATGCCAAACCAACTGAACCACCCAAGTGCCCCTGTAGGTGTATTCTTGACTATTGCAGCCAGAGGGCAGGAAGGTTGAAGAGATGGCTCGGTATTTAATTATATGAACTGTGGATCTCCAGAGAAGGTTGAATTCACAGCCCAGCAGGTTTCCCTCACCAGGTCAAGACCCAGACCCTGAGTAGGAGGAAGGAGGACTCTGAAATTTGGGATGGAGACATCTGAGCTGATGCATTCAGAATTTTTTAATCCCCAGAAACCCCTGAACCATTTGGGTCTGCAGAAGTAGCCGACTCTGCCTTGCAGTTATCTGAGGCTCGATGGGTTGAAATGTGGGACTAGGAAGGTTATAAGACTAGAAATGAGGGGAAGGGTGTGGGAGATGACAAGAAGGAAAGAGGTTTGTGTTCTGGTGGTCTAATTCTTCAATGGCTACTGGAGTAGGAGGAGATTTAATACATTGATGAATAAGGTATTGTAATAGAAATAAATATGGTTTGTCTATGTGCAGATTAGGTATAGTAAATCTCACATGTCCTCAAGATAGAATGTATTTTTCTCTTCCTATTTTCCAATTTCCATTTTCAGTTTTATGTCATGAAATAATAATAACAATTCTTGCAACAGTGATTACACTAATAAATAACATTGTGCATTAGTGCATGAGAATGAAGAATGTACATTATAAATAATAATAGTTTATTTATGATACTCTCTCTACTCACCCTTTCTATTCTCTCAGCAAGGTGCTTGGGGGATCTCAAAAAGCTACCACATACCCCTGCACACACATACATCCAGAGGAGATATTGTTACATATGTATTTCACAAATAAGAACTCCTCCAAATGACAGTTAATAAAAAAAATGGTAATCCTAGAATAAAAATCATTAGAGATGGTGGACATTTATTAAATTTATGTACCACTGAAACTTGGTTTTATGATTCTGAAACTTAATTTAGACATTTTTGGAATACAGATAGATAAAGATCTTAGTAAAACATTATTGACTTCAGGTAGAAAAATACACTCACATGACATTTTTTTTCTGGTAAAGCTATGCATATCCTTTAAATTTCATTGGTTTACAGATGTTTGGATTTTTGGACCAATACATTAAAAACAATAACAACAACATTTTGAAGACCAACATTGGCTGCAATCTATTTTGTGAATTAAGTTTATTTGGAAAAAAAAAAGAGTCAGTGTTGTTTTAATACCATTATTCCATAAAAAAGAATGAAGATTTAACAGTAAAAAGGTAGGAAGAATATAATCTCACAATAAAGGCCTTTAAATTTATCCAATGAATAAAAGAATTAGCTTCATAAAAAACTCCTGGCTATTTTATTTATCTCATTTTGCTGGGAATCAGTGAAAAGTTTTGTCAAGGCAGGTATGAATGCTATGCATGGACAGAAGTTTAGGAATCACTAGTATAATACATTTCTCTTTTTTTCCCTCCAATTTTTTATTTAAATTCTAGGTAGTTAATATACAGTACAGTATTCGTTTCAGGAGTAGAATTCAGTGATTCCTCACTTACGTATAACACCCAGTGCTCATCACAAGGGCCCTCCTTAGTATCCTTAGCCCATCACACATCAGCCCATCCCCCCCCCACCTCCCTCCATCAACCCTGTTTGTTCTCTATCATTAAGAGCCTCTTCTGCTTTGCCTCCTTCCCTCTCTCTTTTTTTTCTTCCCTTTCCCTATGTTCATCTGTTTTGTTTCCTAATTTCTGCATATGAGTGAGATCATATGGTAGGAATCACCAGTAGAATACATTTCTATGAATTAGGCATAGGAACGTTTTAGTTACCTTGGCTGGTGAGATGGAGAAAGCATATCACAGGATGATTTGAAGTTGCTTGCTCTGGGGCCGCTGTTCTCATACTTTAGCATCAGAATTCCCTGAAAAGCATCTTCAAATACATGTTGCTGCCCCAGCCTCAGAGTTTCTGAATCCATGGCTGAAAGACACAAATCTGTATTTCTACCAAGTTGCCAGGCGGTGTTCATGCTGCTGGTCAGGAGCTCACACATTGAGAACCAATATTCTAGGTTATTAAAATGTATTTTCGTTCTTTTTCTTTTTAGAGGGAGAGAGAGGAAGAGGGGGGGAGATCTTAAGCAGGCCCCACACTCAGCACAGAGCCTGATGTGGGGCTTGATCCCACGACCCTGAGATCATGATTTGAGCCAAAATCAAGAGTTGGACACTCAACTGACTTATCCACCCAGGTGCCCCTAAAATGTATTTTCTGTTTTTAAGGAATGTTATATTAATTTGACAGTCTTCCTTCCTTGTATTACTTAGAAAGTAGATTCAGACAGCAAGTTCTAGTTCATAGAATAGAAAATGCAAATATCTTGCCCAAGTGTTCCATGGCCCAGATGCCTCTATCACTTTGTCTTTTGGGTGAATGAAGGCTGACACATCTTTGTAGAACCTTTTAAAAATAATCATCTCCTCTTTCCTTAACTACCCAAGTGGACTCTATCTCCCTCCCTCCCCCTTCTATTTCTGTCTCCCTTTTTCTTTCTTCCTCTTTCCTTATCTCCTTCCCTATTCCCTTCCTTTCTTTCTTTTATAGATATCCCCATTAGATTCTGGGCTTGTGGAAAAGAAGTGCCTTAACTCATTTGCCTTTGAATCCTGGAATCTAGCTGCACGCCTGCTGTTGATCTTGTCCATTTGTTTGGCGTAGCATGGCAATAACCAAATCAATGAACTGAGTAATCAACTAGTGGATTTTCTCTCCATAGATTGGATTATTCCAGCGAAACACTTTGTTTCCTACCCCTCGGCGCCTTCCCGCTATAATCTGTGGCACGGTATTATTTTCCTTAGATCACGTGGACAGCTATTTAAACTGCCTACTTTAAGTGTCTGCTGTGGGGTGCACTGTACCAGCCTATAAGTCAAATATTGGAGCAAATGCATAGATGTCTCATATTTGTCAATTACTAGCCTAACTAGCCTTGCTTGATTAGAATCATGTTCAGTGTATCCCTGGCAAAAGTTTGTGTACTATTCCTGTTAGCTTTGGGGGACATCAGAGTGTGGTGCTTTAGATATCCAAATTTCAAAACCCTTCAAGGTCCTTTTGCATGTCAGATACATATGGAGTATTAAATAGGCTTTGGGTATTTTTCGAGATTCTAAAGGTAGGAATGGAAAGCTGGAGCAGTCTGGAGCATCTGAGTATTCCCGTGGCCCAATGCCCCTTTTCTCCATTTCCTATACACTGTATTGTTTTTGAAATCAGGGGACAACATAATGGGATATCAAAAAACTGACAGGTACAAATACACAACCAAATGCAGAATCTTTGATTTCATGGATTTGTTTTCACCATTCTGGCCTAGTTTTTAAGACCCAAGACTTGTGATTGTGTGACCCAATATACAAGAAAAAGCTGAATAACTGTGGAAAAAATAGGTTTGTAATTTGTATTACATTTATCACTGTTTCCAGGTCCATAAAGACAGAGATGAGAAAGCAAAATACATTCAGGATATAGACTTGGTCCAAGGAGCAGAAAGATACTCAGGTAACAGAATGGGATAGAATAGATAAAAGGGGTTGGGTTAACACAATATATAAGTTATTTCCTCTAGTTAACATAAAATATAACTTTTCTCTCTCTATCATATGTTAACTAAGTGAAATAAAGAACATCTTAAAATTAATTTTTGTCGGGGCGCCTGGGTGGCTCAGTCTGACTTAGGCTGAGGTCATGATCTTGTGGTTTGGGAGTTTGAGCCCCGCATCAGGCTCTGTGCTGACAGCTTGGGGCCTGGAACCTGCTTTGGAATCTGTCTCCCTCTCCCTCAGCACCTCCCCCACTCATGCACTCACTCGCTCTCTGTCTCTCTCTCTCTCAAAAAAATAAACATTAACATTTTTTTAAAAAATAAAATTAATTTTTGTCCCAAAATGCTATTTTCCATAATACCTCATGAACAAGAGTTACTCATTATTTCTTAGACATTTTTAGATTGCTTGCACTCTTTCATTTAAGAAATGTAGGGTGTCTTGTCCCCAGAACTACACAGTTAATGAACATTTGTTTCGAGTGCTTTGTTACATTTCACTCAAAAGGTCTAGGAAGTGCCACGTACTATTAGAAGCAACAATTTTTATTTTGTTTGCAGACAATTCAATTATGGAAAATACCCAGAAAGAAGTTGCGAAAAGAATATCATTAGACAACCAAGTAGCTTTCCTCTCTTCTGTATGCTAGGAAGAGGGATCAGCTTGCTGGTAATTGACTACAGAATTGAGTTGTTCCTGGAGCAAGCATCTTATTGAGATTGTAGGAGATACTAAGCAATACACAGCAAGCCCGCTTGTAAGAAAACCTAGGATGTTCAGAGGGGTGAGTTGGGGAGGAGCAGATTTATCGCTGACCTTACTTGAAACGGAAAGACTCTTCCATGTTTAAGGCAAGAGCAGCTCTGCCAAATAATACCCTGTTCCCCCTTTTATTCTTCTGGCCCAAAGTGAATTTGCTCCTCCTTGAGTCTTAGAGCATTTTTCTGTCTGCCGTTTTCTTGTCAAGTAAGGAGACATGGCTTCTCATCAGCCTAGCAGGAAGAGAGGCAAAACTGGGGCCATGTTTGCTAGGAGTCAGGGCCACTGTGTGTTAGTTTCACATATAGGTGTTGCCTCCCTTCAGTGATCTTAGAAACGTAACCAGCAATTGGATAGGCAGTCTTTGGCAGGTCTGGCCGGCTTCCCTCTCTCTTCCTCCTCCCCCACTGTGGGTGCTCAGTGTATGCCTACCCTATACAATGCTTCTAGCCAGAGTGTGGTGTAGTCCTAAGATTATGGTTTGGGTTTAGGAAGATGGCAAAGGCCCATTTGGCCTTCTGCCAGAACACATGATTCTGTCAGGTTATCAACCAACCTTTCACAGGAAATTAAATCACACGTATTTCCAGGAAATTAAAAATAGCAGAGTTCTTTAATTCCTATTTGTCCTTTTCCCTTGTATCAGGGATCTCACAGTGTGGAAGGGAGGTAGGCTATGGCAGGATTTGGGCATTCCTAGGTGTCTCTATCAGTAGCATCTCAAACCTCATCAAAACCCTCATAAAATTTTTTTAACTTTTCATTGTATTGTAGATGTCTTTTATTCATTTAACAAGCTTTTGTTGAGGATCCATTAGGTTTTGTGTACTAGATTCAGCTAGATTATAAATTCTCAGAAGGTCAAGTGGCTGCATTTTATCTATCTATCTATCTATCTATCTATCTATCTATCTATCTAATGTTTATTTGTGTATTTTGAGAGAGAGAGAGAAAGCGAGCAGGAGAGGAACAGAGACAGAGGGAGAGAGAGAATCCCAAGCAGGCTCTGCAGTGTCAGCGGAGAGCTGAACATGGGGCTTGATCCCACAAACTCTGAGAACATGACCTGAGCAGAAACCAAGAGTCAGAAGCACAATCAACTCAGCCACCCAGGTGCCCCTCAAGTGGCTGCATTTTAAATCTCTTAGAACCTGTCATCTCTTTTTCCCTTATTTTAGAATGTAGCAAGTGCTGTCTGTACTTTGTAGGCACACATTAATTATTTCCAATTAAACGAAACACTGAATAAACTTCCAGATTCCTGAGATCTGAGACCAGAAGAAACATATGAGGCAGAAGAAGAGGAAACAGCAATGGCTGAGTAGTGTATGCCAGTGATTTTGCTGGATATATTATCCAGCAGGGATAGAGAACCAGGGTCTAGTCTAGTGATCGGGAAAGAGAGTGTTAGGGCCTTCTATGGAGATAGTTCATGAAGGAGAGCAATCTGAGGCCACACCAAGTATTTGTTCCTGGAATGACAGTCCACACGAATGCCTGTTTTGACAGCCAGATACAAGATGAAAGATAGAGTATGGGGGACTCCAGGGACTACAGAAAGGCTATAGGAAGGCTCAGGGAGGGTTGCATGTGAAGCTTGCCAAGAAGAAATAAAGGGAAGAAAGAAAGGGCAGGTTGTGTGGAACAAGTCTCCTGTTTTCTAATTCTCACTGTGCCCTGATGAAAGCCACTGTTGGACATATAGGAGTTCTTATTCTCTTCATGGTCTGGGTCTAGAGAGGCCCAAGATACATCTAAGGCTGCTAGTGTGTCAAAAACTAGAGAAATGCCAGGAAAGTATATAAAAATGTAGATTTTTTTAAAACCTGAATATATATGTATATTTATGTGTGCATTTAAACACATGTATATACACAGATTTTATTTGAAGACTGTAAAAAGCAGATGAATGAATAAAGAAGATGTGATTTATATCTAAAAGAATGAAATCTTGCCATTTGCAACAATGTGGATGGAACTAGAGTGTATTATGCTAAGTGAAATAAGTCAGTCAGAGAAAGATAAATATCATATGATTTCACTCATAAGTGGAATTTAAGAAACAAAACAAATGAACATAAGAGAAGGAAAAATAAGATAAAAAGAGAGAGGGAGGCAAACCATTAGAGATTCTTAAATACAGAGAACAAACTGAGGGTTAGTGGGGGGGGTGTGGGTGGGAAGAAGGGTTAAATGAGTGATGGGCATTAAGGAGGACACTTGTTGGGATGAGCACTGGGTGTTATATGTAAGTGATGAATCTTTGGGTTTTACTCCTGAAACCGATACTACACTGTATGTTCACTAACTTGAATTTAGGTAAATAAATTTAAAATAAAAAAAATCTAAACATGAGACTGTTATAAACATGGGTCAAATGTTCCTCATGCTCACCCTGTAGTAGCCCTCACCCTCATACAATAGATAGGGAAACTGAGGCTCAGGAAGAATGAGTGATTTGAAGGTCATACTAGCAAGTGGTGGAGACAGGATTGAAATCTGTATCCCTTGGTGGCTAAAGCTTTCTTCTTCTTCTCCTTCCTCTTCTTCCTCTTCTTCTGCTTCTGCTTCTTCTTCTTTTTTTAACTGTACCATTACTGTTAGAGCAGGCATAGGGATCAGAGGGCGAGGGCTGTGTTTCAGGTCAGGGCATCCAAAATACCTGACAGATATACCTACTGTTTGATCCTTATTTGCAGAGCCCAGGGAATGGGGGCTGTCCCCCACCAACCCTGTAACCCCACTGGTTGTGCCCCTCTTTGCAGATCAGATGAGGAAAGTGTTTACTAATCTTGTGGAGTTTGATTCTATCTATAAGAAACTGTCACTGCCCTGAAGCAAAACAAAATGGTTTAAAGGACCACATCAATGTCCTTAATGACTTGATAATTAAGACAACACTACATAAGCACAGTTTAAATGTAAACAAATTACTTGGAAGGGAAAAAATATGCAAACTCTTTCAAATGATACACTAATTGTTTAATTAGAACAGGATCTTTTTGTCCTTTTTTAAGGCCACTGACAATAGAGTTTCCTAAATGAATTGATGAAAAACAATGGTAATTAAAGACATCTTCTCTGATAATAGCCCAGGAAAAAAACTTCAGCATGAGTTGCAAAGTCAAAGCATACTTGGCATGGGCCCTTTAAAGAGGGGCTGTGAAACTGTTTGAGTTGTTCTCCTAGTTTGGGCCCCCTGAAGCAGAGGCAAGGAAAACACTGGGGCAGGGGGTTCATTTGTGAGGTGACTCCAGGAGGCATGAGTAAGGTAAGCTGGAAAGGGACAAGAGTCAATAAAATCTATATTAATGAATAAGCTTTTGCTGTGGGCAACTGGGGCTCAGCTCTGTTCGGGGGCCCTCTGAGAGGCCTTGTAGAACACACTTCAAAGCTGAAAATGAAAACATCAGTTTTTTTTAAAAAAAGATATATGCACCCCTGTTTATTGCAGCATTATTTACAGTAGCCAAGATATGGAAGAAACCCAAGTATCCATTGATAGATGAATGGATAATGAAGACATATACATATTCACAATGGAATATCATTTAGCTATAAAAGAAGAAAGAAATCTTGCCATTTGTGATAACATAGATGGACCTAGAAGGTATTATGCTGAGTGAAATGAGTCAGATAAAGACAAATATCAATCTATTTCACTTATATGTGGACTCTAAAAAACAAATAAAAAAACAAATAGATCCTTAAATACAGAGAAAAAATTGGTGGTTGTCAAAGGGTAGGTGGAGATTAAGAGGTAAAAACTCCCAGTTACAAAATAAATAAGTCATGGAGATTAAAAGTACAGCAGAGGGAATATAGTCAATAACATTGCAATAATGTTGTATGGTGACAGATAGCGACAACATTTACCGTGGTGAGCATTGACTAATGTGTAGAATTGTCAAACCACTATGTTGTACACCTGAAACTAATATAACATTGTATATCAACTATACTTCAATAGTAAATTAAAAAAAATTGTCCTGCCGAAGGCCTGCTGAAGATGGGGCATTTATTCATCCTCTATTGATTGGAAGTTGCTCCTGGGAGCATTAAATCGTGGGCTGCCCTGAGCAAGTTCCTAAGGCAGTAGTAAAGGCCTTCAGGCAGAGAAGCAGAGAGATCCTGCCTTACGGAGGACATGGGGAAGCTGTTGGCATGCATGTAATGGTCCTTGAGGCTGCTGGTGAACTCAGAAATGGGCCAGTGGCACATGGGCGGGGCACCACAGCACCTGTTACAGATAGGCGCTTGTAAGGTATCATCCTTCTAGACCAGCTCAGCACAATAGAAATATCATGTCAGCCACAGGTATGAGCCATATATGTAACTTTACATTTTCTAGTAGCTACGTTAAAAAAATAACCAGGTGAGCTTAACTTTAATAATGTTTTACTTGATTTCCTATGTCCAAAATATTATTGTTCCAACATGTATTCAACATAAAAGTTATGAATGAGATATCTTAACATTTTTTTTTTCTTACAAAGTCTTTGAAATCTAGTATGCATTTAATACTTATAGTGCATGTCAATTTGGACCAACCACATTTTAAGTGCTCAACAGCCACATGTGGCTCATGGCTACTGTACCTGGACATGGAGTTTTGGATGAATGTAAGAAGGATACTCATTTGGGATGCCTGGGTGGTTCAGTCCACTAAGTGTCTAACTCTTGGTTTCAGCCTAAGTCACGATCTCATGGTTGTGGGATTGAGCTCCACTTCAGCGCAGAGCATGCTTGGGATCCTCCCTCTCTCTCTCTCTCTCTGCCCCACCCCCTCTGCCATTCATGATCTTGTGCTCTTTCTGTCTTTCAAATAATAAATAAATAAACTTAAAAAAAAAGGGAAGCACTCATTTAGGAATGGTGTAAAACAAAAATCTGTGATTTCCTTCAAAATAACACATAAGTTATACATATTGTAGGTTTCTCTTTTCTTATTTTGTGAATATTATTAAGTGATATCCCTTTATGATTTATAGAGATTCTTTTCAGGAGCTTTCTCTCTCCTTTTGATTCCAGATTCCCTTCTTCTGGTTTATGTGGAAGACGGTCATGATAAATTTCTCTTGAGAACACTCATTGAGAGGGCCTCCAGGCCTTTCCCATCATCATTGCTGATGGAGCCCATGACCAACACTTACCATGGAGGTGTGGGGGAGCAATGGGAAGGTAGGAACACCATTTGGCCTGGCCTCTCAAAGGTTGGTACTGGCAAATGAGGTTCTACCTATAGTTAGTGCATCAAGAAAGCCCATTTGTTAGAAATGCGTGATATATACATTGCAACAATACGACATTTCTTGAAACTGCCTTTTTTTTTTTTGCATTTCTTCCTTTTAAAACATCTAGGAACCCTAAAAACTGGTCTAGGCCTCTCTGTGTAGGTGAGAGGAGTAACAGATAGTCTTTATTGACTAACCTTTCATTTCCAACCTCTTTCTCTCTTTTCTGTCTCTGTTAGAAAGGCTGTTAAAACAAAAACAAAAAAACAAAGAAAAATGGATTTTCTGGTCTGCCTTGAAGTCAGCAGGGGCCATATGATAGTGTTGGCCAATGAGATATAAACCAAAATCTGCTGTCTCTTCTTTTCCTTCTTCCTTCTTTCTCTCTGGAACTCAAACATTATGGCTGGCAATGTGGCAGCCACTGGCAATCAGGAGGCAACTGGCATGAGAATGAAGGTTAACATGGTAAGGATGGCACAGAAAAAGAGGATTCAGTGTCTGGTAGCAATTTTGGGCTACTTTGCCAGCACTGAAAGTACTTACAGACTTCTTGCTAGGTGAGACAAGCACCTTATACGTTTAAGCTGCTATTAATTAGATTTTCTTGTACTCACAGAAAAATGACTTTCTATCTGATATAGAGATTTTGCCAAAACCACCACTGAAACAAATTCCATATGTATTCGCTTCCTCACTACCTCCTACAAGTGGCTAATTAAGCAGTCATCTCAAAACACAGTTAAAATAACCATATACACAAAATGCTGCAAGTCTGAAGTTATCAGTTCTCCAGAGACCTAATTAGATATATCTTTGAAAAGGTGTAGACTGATCAAAGCATTTACCTTTGTGTTCCAGCCCCAAAGCCCCTTATTTAAAATGACTGTAATTTTTCATTTGAATCGCCACTCTCTTCATTAAAGGGGAAAGGGGAAATCGCTTATGATTACTCATTTTTGGGTCTTCAGATCTTACTTTGAGTCTGGTATACAGAAGGCAACCAGCAAATGTTTATCATATTGATAAATTGTGATAACACCTTGCAAGGAAAAATAACTTGCCATTTAGGGGTTGTTCTTTTTTGTCCCTTTATGAGAAGACTCCTCAGACTTTATTAGGCTGCCCCAGTCCATGGACAATACTGACTCAGGCTGTTGCTATCCTAAAGATGCCTTCTAGAAGTTGTCTAAGATCTCCCAGTGGTGTGGAAGAGATAAAAAGAATAGGTAACTCAAATTAGGGAGTTGTTTTTCTCAGAAGACTTTCCCTCTTACAGTAACTGGCCAGCACTTCTAATAACTGTAAGTGAGGAGTTGTTTGTTTCCAGATTATCTCTTCTTTCTTAGCTATGTAACTCCAAATGAGTAATTTGTAGAATCATGTGGAAGTTTTCTCCTCTCTCCATGTGGGTGAATCTCAGGGCATCTTCTGTAGGAGTTTGAAAACCTCTGAGTTTGGATTTGGCATCCTAAACAGAAGGATCAAAATCCAGCCTTAATACCTTTTTGACTAAAACCACCTTCTATCTGTGATTGTTAAAATAAAGCTTTCCTATTGGCTCACCTAAATTCTCTGTGGTGTCTCTGAGGACAAAGCCCTGAAGGCTTCTGCCTTTACCTTTTACCTATCAGGCCATCAACTGATGGTTGAGCTTTCACAACAAACTTAAGGTTGGACCAGACATGCTAGCTGTCTGACCTTGGATAAGTTACTTAATTTCTCTGAATATCAGTTTCCTCATTTTTAAAATGGGAATTGTAGTAGTATAGATATCATCAGGTTGTTGTGATGGTTCTATGAGATAATACGTATATAATGCTTAGCACATTGCCTTGCATATCCTAAACCCTCAATAAATGTTACTTGTTATTCATAAAATTAGCATTGGTAAATTGTCAAAATGAATAATTAATATTTACTAATAAAATAATATTTACAATGGTCTGACAAGGCTTTATTTTAGATTCAGGTGAATAGTGCAGATTTATCTTCAAGGGGACATGGCCTACACATTCTATTTTAAGCAAATAATTGAAATGACTTAAACAGTCTCTTTGGTTTTCTTGTTGTATCTACTGGATAGCCTGTTTGGAAACCGTGTCTAAGAACCAGAGTGTTAACCTAAAAAAGGGATTAAAAGCCTTCTCTCTAAGCTATCCTAGAAAATAATGGGAAGTAAATAATTCATATTCAACTCCACCTGGATGAGAACACCATTTAAGGTCAGTGTTAGAACATCTCTCTTTTCCAGAACTTTTTGATCATGACTTCATAGCTATGGTGAGATTGTTCTTCTTTGTTTTTTTTTTAATGTTTATTTACTTATTTTGAGACAGACAGAGAGAGAGAGAGAGAGAGAGAGAGAGAGAGAGAGGGAGAGAATGAGCAGGGAGAGGTGCAGAGATAGAGGAGAGAGGATCCCAAGGAGGGTCTGTGCTGTCAGTGCAGAGCCTGATGCGGGGCTCCATCTCACCAACTGTGTGATCATGACCTGAGCCCAAATCAAGAGTTAGATGCTTAACTGACTGAGCCACCCAGAATTAAGATTCTTTAAAAAATTTTTTTTGAATGTTTGTTTATTTTTGAGAGAGAGAGAGACAGAGTGTGAGTGGGGAGGGGCAGATAGAGCCGGAGACACAGAATCTGAAGCAAGCTGCAGGCTCTGAGCTGTCAGCACAGAGCCTGACATGGGGCTCAAACCCACGAGCCATGAAATCATGACCTGAGCTGAAGTCCGATGCTTAATCAATTTAGCCATACAGGTGCCCCAGAATTGAAATTCTTAATATTCAAGAAAACCCCATTTGTATCTAGCTGTGACCCAGGTTGGTCCTGAACAGCAGATAAAGGCTTGGCAGTCATGGTAGAACAAAGTTGCTTGACATTTTTAGAGTTTAGAAAACTTAGCCTCTAATTCAATCAAGGCTTGCGAGAAGGAGGAGGGGTTCTTTATTTTGTTCCGACTAGTTTACCCTGAGTGTGCAGCTGGTTAGAGTTTCTGAGAGGCTGTTAGTTCCAATTAATTTGGTATACACTCTTGTATGTAGGCTTGATGAATTAAGAGGCAGCAATGAATTTATCTGTGCATCAGCCATAAAATTTCCATTACTTTTCTTAATGAATTTTACATTTGATTCTGAAAGCTTTTTAAAAAGTTGTTCATTTGTTTTTCAGGGCCTTCCCCCTCCTTCTTCTATATAATTTGTGTCAAAACAAGAACTTCCCATAGAGAGAGATTGGACATTTCTATAAGACATTTGCTTTCAGGGGTAGGGAGACTTTGCCCTTCCTGCTGTCTGGAAACCTCAAGGCTGTGTATCATCACTCACTTCTTGGGCTCTCAAGTAGGGTGAGATAGGAAGTCCCAGCTGAAGAGGATGGGTGTGGGCTTGTGGCAAAGTTCCATTATCACTGCAGAGGGAAAAGACAATGAAAAGGAAATGGTGTTGGGGAATAAATTCGATATTCTTCAGTAATGTCAGGTGTGAGTAGCCATTCCTGAGCTCTGTGTTTCCTTCCTTTCATCAGAGAAGGCTGGCAAGAGTCTGAATCTTGGTGAAAGCCTGGTCCTAAGATTCTCAGGACCTAGAGGGGAGTGAGGAAAGCTGATAAACCTGCATTTCAAACTCTAAGCAATTTTCTCTCTTGAATGAAATAAAGACTGGAGGATCTTTTGAAGCATCCTTTCTTTGTTATGGAAAAGACTCAAATACACAATTTTATTAGGTAAATGTGACGCACACTATAATCAGAAGATGTGTCTGAGAGGCTGTGGCTCAAAGGAACTAAATTGTGAATGTTTATTTTGTTGGCTTCTTGCATCTCTGAAGACTCTATTTCTTTTAGAGAAATGCTTTCTTTCTTGTGTATTGATTTAGAGTGAACTATGGGTAAAGATTGTCACTTGTTTTTTTGTTGGTATGAAGACTGGAGGAGGGCAGGAAAAGACAGCAAGAGTGGTCTTCACCTTGCACTGGAGCAAGGCTGTAAGAAAAGAGCAAGACCAAAATGGGGGAGTACACCCTGGACTGTGCCTTTGATACAACTCAGACTTGGATATGGAGCAGTCTTCCTGTTTGTGACTGGAGGTCAAGCCCATCCAGTTGGGCAGTGATGGGTTTCTCTGAGAGAGTAACAGTTCCAACATTCCTATTATCATTTGTCCTGGGCAGTAGCAGGATGGTAGGCCTTAGATTGGGGCCCCTTTGGATCTGATTTCTGGACCTGGTCATGGACTAGCCTAGATGTGTCGTGAACACTCTAGAGGGTATAGGAAGATGACCTGCCTAGGGAGACAGCGCCCCCTATGGGGGGTTTCTGAGAAAGGCCAATCTTGGAGTCCTCAAAACAGCCAAATCTAGGAGTTACAAGTCCTTCCTTGAATATAATTTTTTTCTCCTATCTCTGAGCCTGGAATAAAATCATGTTAAATATTACAACATAGTCTCCAAAATGTTGTGTAAAATTAAGGTAAAATTTGTAGTCATCTTAGTTCAGAGTGGTAAAAGAAGAGTAGCTACTCACATACAACCCCATAGTGGGAAGGGCCTATGAGTGGGGCGTGGAAATCCCAAGAATGAGAGGGGCTTGTGAATGGGTGGAGCCTGAGAGTATAAGAGGCCTGGGGGAGGGGCCCAAACTGAGTTTATAAATCCGAGTGGGGGGGGGTGCACCTGGGTGGCTGAGTAGGCTAAGTGTGGACTCTTGATTTAGGCTCAGGTCATGATCTCACGGTTTGTGAGATCAAGCCCTGTGTCAGGCTTGGTGCTGACAGCAAGGAGCCTGCTTGGGATTCTCTCTCCCTCTCTTTCTAGCCTCTCTCTCAAAATAAAAAAAAAAAACAAGCATTTAAAAAAAGTTTTTTATAAATGTTGAGTAGAAATGAAGGGCATTTTGGAGAATGCAAGGTTTGACCTGACCCTTGGGAATTAGAAAGACAGGATAAAAAACAGTAATGAAGGATTGGAGCAGGACAAGGAGGCAGGGAGGCCAGTAAGGAGTTTTGTCCTTGTATTGTAGAAAACAAAACAAAGGGGCAGGTTTGAGAAAGCCACAGACTGGGGATCAGTCTTTCTCTGGAATGCACTTCACTTTCTGGTTCCTGAAAGAGGAAGTTATCATCCCTGCCTCATTTTCTCCAGCACAGAATGGGGCTGTGGACAACAGAACAGCTATCCAGGGCTTCCTGGGTACTCAGCATGAACTACCTGCTTCCAGTGGCCTATGAAGTAGGAACAGTTACCAGTGAGGAAACTGGGCACCAAGCAGTAGACCAACACACTATTACACTATTACTATTATCATTATAGTGTCCCATCACACCCACATTCCTCTTTTCCCTTTCCTCGGTATTTTCTGTGGAGAAATAAAATAATATTTGTGAAATTTATTTAATCTATTTGGAAGGACAAATGTGAAGTAAGTCCCTTTTTTTATTATCTGCTGAGCCTTCCCTGAAGTTGAAAATGTGTAGGAATTTTTTTTTTTTTTTTTTTTTTTTTTTTTTTTTTTTTGGGAGAGAGAGAAAGAGAGAGAGTGCTCGTGCACGCAAGTGGGGGAAGGGCAGAGAGAGAGAGGGAGAGAATCCCAAGCAGTCTCCCTGCTGTCAGCACAGAGCCTGATGTAGGGCTCTATCTCACAAACTGTGAGATCATGACTTGAGCTGAAACCAAGAGTTGCATGCTTAACCAGCTGAACCACCCAGGTGTCCCGAAAATGTATATGAAGTTTGAGCACCTATTGCACAGATATTCTGCATTTCTCTGCTTCTTGACTATGAAGGGATGGTATCCCAGAGATAGGAAACGTACATGTCAGCTACCTGACAAGGGGTATGTGCTAATATGACATTACATTTATGAAGTTCACACACTAATGTCTCTACTTACCCTGATAGTTTGTGAGGCAGGCAGTATTTTCCAGACAAGGCAACTGTGTCCAGAGAGGTTGTGATTTGTCTAAGGTCTGGCCACATTGGTCCAAAAGACCAGGCCTCTGACTCTTTCTCTCCAGTCCTCTGGAGAGTTCTCGCCTGTCAGGGGGCTTTTGTTGCCAGTGGAAAGTGGTGGGAACTTCTCTGTTATGCCTTCCCACCCACACAATATTTCTGTCTGGTTCTCTGAGTAGTGGTTGTGAAAATGGTGGGGCTATTTCATGCTGTTCATGTACAGGGAGCCCCTCTGGAGGCCTGTTGAGATAATACACAGTATGAAGGAAAGAGGCCAAAGTTGTTCATGAAAGTTGTACTCGCTTGGGGCTGCTGATGAGGGGTGATGACACCTTCCCCTGCCCAACCTAGCGGAACTTGCCTCATCTTTAATTTCTGCCCGAGTTTGTGAAATCTTTTGATTAGGATCTCTGCACAAGGCCATATTCCCAGCGGGATCACACTATACCACCTCATTAGTCCCATTTGCTGATCTTCACAGCAAAGTGTGTGCTCACTAGGAGCTGCAGGTGGAAGGGCCACGTGGGGCCCAGAGCTCTGAAGGGCCCAGTTCATCTTTATATGCTGGATTGTTTCTTGACCTCGATTTTCTTCTTCTGACAGCAGGGCTGTGTGGGAAGAATGCAGACTTTGGAGTCCTGCCATTTGGAAGTGTGGAGAGCTGGGAAATCACTCTACCTCTGAGCTCTCCTTACAGCTATCAAACAAGCTCTTTTGACAAGCCAGATGTTAGCATTAAAGCGGGGTTTGGAGGGAGGGGCAACGAAGCTTTGCCAATAATACTTGTTACACAGCCATAGCCGAGACCCCTCTGCCCATTATGAAAGCCTCAAGCGTTCACTTTCCCTCTTCCTCATAATTGCTCCGTATGTAAGGCTTAATAGACCTGCAGTTCCTGTGGAGAGTGGGCTCATGTTTGAGAGCCGGCCAGATCCCTTGACCCAGGCTTTCTGACAGATGAGTTCCAAAGGTTAATGTTTCATTGATGGACTGACAAAAGACTTTCAGAGGATGGCTCTATTCCAATTCCAGGGGCGTCCTGTGAAGACCCTGTGTCCTGGTTGGGTTTTTATTCTGGCGTCTGAGATGACAAGAAAGGCTGTGGTTTGTGCGAGTGAGCTCAGGGTGGGCTTCTTCGGAGTTCTGCTTGGGAAAGTGTTGGGTATCCTGAAGTATGGGTGTCTTTCTGCCGCACTTAACTAGGAGGGCAATGGTTTATTTATATGCCTGTCTCTCCCCACCTCTCAAGACATAAGGTGAGCTCCTGGAGGGCAGGGCTTGCATTGTAGGCAACTTGATATCTTCAGAGTCTGGTAAATAGTCTACCCTTAGTATATATTTGTTGAGTAAAACTTTTGATTTCATTAATGGTAAGTAGTAGGCGAGCCTCTATTTTTAAACTAGATTTTAAGCTGTAAAGGTAAAGCAAGTCCATGGTAAAAATTTCAAAAGTACAAAAGAGTAAAAATGAAAATGAAATTCCCACTATGTAGAGAAAAATGACTCTTAGAAATTTTCTGTGTCTCTTTCCAGAAATGTCCAGTGAGTCTGCATCTCAAGCACATTTTTTTCCACAAGTGAAATCATACTACACTCACACATTTCTGCAACTATCCTTGTGTAATTAACTATCTATCCTGAACACCTTTTTATAGTAGTGCATACAGATCTACCTCAATGTTTATAATGGCTGCAGTCTACTGTATAGATTTTCCATAATTTACTTAACCAATTCCCTACTGAATAGATATACAGGATATTGCCAGAATCTTAATTATTACAAAAAATGCTGCAGCAAATATTTATTTATGTTTGTATTTGTATATCTGTGGGATAAATTTCTAGAGGTATAAGTTTGTTAGACATAGCCAGTTGCCTTTTGAAAATTATGCCAATCCATACTCAATGGTAGTGAGTGCCCATTTTTTCACATCCTTGGTAACACCCAAAATTAGCAAATATTTTTGCTAATTTGGTCAGGATGATGGAAGAAACTCAATTTCTTTTCAAATTTGTATTTTTAAAATTATGAGTAAGTTTCAACCTTTCCGCATTTATGGGCTATTTTATTTTATTTTATTTATTTATTTTTTTTAATTTTTTTTTCAACGTTTATTTATTTTTGGGACAGAGAGAGACAGAGCATGAACGGGGGAGGTGCAGAGAGAGAGGGAGACACAGAATCGGAAACAGGCTCCAGGCTCCGAGCCATCAGCCCAGAGCCCGACGCAGGGCTCGAACTCACGGACCGCGAGATCGTGACCTGGCTGAAGTCGGACGCTTAACCGACTGCGCCACCCAGGCGCCCCTGGGCTATTTTATTTTGTGTGAACTGCTTGTTCAGGTTATTTAGTGATTTTCTTATTGGCTTCTCTCTCTCTCTCTCCCTCTCTCTAAAATATGTTTATTAAAAAATCTTGATTTATTCATGACATGAATTTTTTGTCACAATTGTTAAAAATTGTCACTTTGTCACTTATCTTTTAACTTCGATTAGGACATTTTAGTCATAAAGAATTTTAACATTTTATGTAGTTAAATTTACTAGTCATTTCCTTTATATTTCTGAATCTTATGTCATGTCTAGAAAGGATTTTTCCATAAGAGATGATAAACAAAATTCACTGATTTATTTTTTGTACAAATATATATTATTAACTATATTTAAATATTTGATCCATCTGGAATTTATTTTGGTATAGAGTCCTTTAGGGATCCAGATTTATTTTATCCAAAAGGATAGCCAGTTGTCCCAGCTCTGTCTTTCCTTTACTCATTTGAAATGATACTTTATTGCATATTAACAAACAAATATTTGTTTTTCTTGTGAAAATACATAGGAATATTCAAAGGAAACCAACATGTCCTTTCCAGATATATATACTGCACATAGATTTTTCCAGTTCTCCTAGGTGAGTTCTTTGGAATTGTTCTCAAATATGGAAACAAAGATTTTTGGGTTGTTTAAAGCCAACCTTTCTATGAGATATAAAATGGAAAAAGGATACGTTGTGAACAATTTGGGGAGTAAAGAGAGATTAGGTGAGTTTTACATTTAAAAAACCTTCCCTGGAAAGGTGGCTCTTGCACAGGCTCAGATTCTGGGGGAGCAGAGCTACAGGCCTGCTGGGTTTCTCTTCGCTCTCCTCTGGTCTCACCCTCGAGGAGTCAGTCAAACACACCAGTCTGCTACTTGCACACAACTCTAGGATCAGCATCTGCCTCCCTACCCGGGGTAGTACATGAGTCCCTGTTTGTGGAGTCTGGCTCAGTGGAGAGTCCTGCCTCTACCCACATCCTTTCATTACAAATGAAAAGGCTTTTGATTCGTGCATACTGCTGTTCACCATCATTTGTCTGCCTCAAAGCAGAGGATTTGGCTTCCTGAGACATAATTAAATGAACCCCAAATTCAAACCCTAAGAAACAAATTAATATTATGTCTCAATCTCAGGGAAGGGACACCCCCCCCCCCCCGCCATCCACTCAGGAGATGTGTATTTTAGGGGAGGGGGTGCAAACTCTGCTAAAATTTGGATCCCAGATTTCCCTTTGGAAGTGTTAACTAAATACACGAGTCTGGGCAGGATTTCCCCTTTGCTGAAAAGATTCAAGGTCTGCAGACAATAGTTTGATTGCTTACATCCCACAGACCCATCATGGAGAACTTCAATTTCATGTGTCCTACAGGGGGTTTCAACATGGCTCTTTCATTTACAGTTAGGAGATTAAAAACAAATTCAAACTTTGTACCATGCCACACAAAGACACACAAGAAAAACCAAAAAGTTTACTTGTAAACCTTAGCTCAATTGTTAAAGCTTTCTAATTTTCTTGTGTCTCTTGAGCCAAAAAAAAAAAAAAAAAGAACTCCCTAGGGATTTCTCTAGCACTTTTCATCTGATGCTGTCAAAGCACTTCACATTCTCTATCTAATTAAGACTCTGAACACCTCAGTGAGAGAGGGAAGCATCAACACCATAAACCTGACAAATAGAAGTTAGATTCCCTGAAAACCTAACTAAATAAAATAGCCCTGGGTACATGATGAGAATGCATTGCATTTAAAGTATTGAAAAGTTTGCATTTTGTCCGGTTGCTGATTCTGGAGTGTCTCCTACAGCATGCAGATCATTCAGCTCAGACTTCTGTGTTGCTGGAATATTTGCAGCGGGTGGTAGAGTTTCAGAGAAATCTCTCAGGCATTAAGTATATCAGAAAAGGAATTGGAAGGCAAATAAATTCACAGGAAGAACTTAGCATGCTGTTTTTGTGGCATAGGTCCCAATAGCCTTCCAATAAGTGGAAGGGGGGGCATGGAGAGCTGCTATGAGGAATGGTTCTTGAGAGGCTGGGGAAGGTTCTGGAAGGGTATGTGTGGGAGATTCCAGAATCTGTAATCGTGTCAAGATTCTTCATTGTAGAAACCAACTCTGGCTAGTGGAAGCAAAAAGGACATTTATTAGAAGGATTATCAGTGTCTCTCAGATTCAAGATTGTGGAGAAGGGAAGGAGTTAAGGTAGAATCAGCCCCAAATTGGAAACTTGGGGAAAAAGGAATTAGTTTGGTAGACCAATGGTTAATTTCAGTGGTCTCTGGGCCATAGGGGCTGCCCCTAGTTATGTGGAACCTGGTCCCGAAGTAATGAGGGCAGGGGAATAGCAGCTCAGACCCCGAAAGTCTGATATAGGAGGTTGGGTGTGGCTCTGGGTTGGTTGTTTGCATTTGAAATGTACAGTTGAGGAAGAAAAGTTTACTGTGTGTAGGAACTGGGCTCTGGAAGGGGAGTTCCCCCAGGGTCATATCCCCCCAGATATCAAAGCATCAAAATGGAAAAAATAGAAGTATGGTTAAATAAGGAAGCATAATTAGAAATAGAAATTCAAGCCCTCACTCTCTATACACTAACATCACAACAGTCATGATAGCAACTAGAATTGCTGTTATTACTATCTAGCCCAATGTTTTTTCCATTCCTTAACTGGATAGCAAGGTAGAAGGAAAACAATCTTTCAAGAGTGCAGTGCAGGTCTGAGGTAGAGGACTGTGCCTCTCTAGTGCTTTGCTCTGAGCGGGGAAGTTCCTTGCAAACAATGCCTGGTTCAGCCTTACCACAGTGTCATAAAGTAAGTGCATAGTATTATTCTTTCCACTTAACAAGATGGAAAACAGAGGGGCTCATGGCAATCTGAATGGCTCTGCCAAGGTCATAGGCTAAGCCTGAGTGCCTGAGGTAGAAACAGGGCCCTGGGAGTCTTATAACATGTTTGAACCTCCTAAATATGGAAACATAATTTAGTATTGAATATTGTACCTGCCAACTAAGGCTCTTTAAAATCGGTGCAATGTAAATCTGAAGAAAGGAGCTCATATTTGTCGTTTTACACACTGATGCAAACTTCATGTAGCCTTTCCACCTCAGTATCCACCTGTAACTCTTGGTCAGTATCACAGGATGAGATGCTTTAAATATTAAGCACCATGGGGCGCCTGGGTGGTGCAGTCGGTTAGGCGTCCGACTTCAGCCAGGTCACGATCTCGCGGTCCGTGAGTTCGAGCCCCGCGTCGGGCTCTGGGCTGATGGCTCAGAGCCTGGAGCCTGTTTCCGATTCTGTGTCTCCCTCTCTCTCTGCCCCTCCCCCGTTCATGCTCTGTCTCTCTCTGTCCCAAAAATAAATAAACGTTGAAAAAAAAATTAAAAAAATAAATATTAAGCACCTTTACAAATCCTATTCCGTTGGTCCTGCTGTATCAGGAGGTTAATGGGTGCATGGTATGGAGTATTTAACGTGACAGATATTTCTCATGTCTGTGGATGCCCTTGCTGCGTTTGCTGTTGTGGTGGCTAACCCCAGCTGGCACCTTCAATAGAATATTTCAGTGGCACAAGAAGTAACTAGGTTAATAGCTGAAAATTTACACCTGTTTTCCCCACACAGCCCAAGTGCTCAATAAACCTCACATACAAAAATCCTTTAACCTATTACAAAAACTCAGTCAACAGAAGCAAATAGTAACCTTTACACAGAGCCCAGCATGAAGCAGGAAATTGTATTCCCGATACCTAGAGATTTAGCTGGTGTGAAACATAGTATTCAGGAATGGGGTGACAGATATCGGAACACTGGTTTTTGACAAGAGACATAAGTGGTCTGCATCCTCTGCGAGGCGATAAAAGCTGTTTAATTCAGATCCTGCTAGAGCTATAGACTTTCTCTGTTTATCTGCAAATCGTCATCACCATCAACACCTACTCACACCCAGAAGTCATCTGCGTTCTGTGCTGGATACTGAACAAAGAGTCTGGGTTCCAATTTTGTGGGATCATACCATCTTAGCTATGGTACACCAACACCAATAAACCTCAAAACACATCAAGCAGAAAAACCTGGACTAGCACAAGTGATTGCAGGAAAACAAATTTAGGATCAAAAAGAATTGAGTGGTGGAGATCGAAGACAGAATCAAGAAATTCCATTTCAGACTAATGGGACACAGCAGCAAGTGTGCAGATTGAGGGGACACTGGAATCACAGGTGATGATCCTGTGTTGCCATATATTGAGAAGTGGCATCACTCAGAAGACTGGCCTAGATCTTATCCCAACATGTCGCTTTGAAAATCAGTTTTTGGAAGCAGATTGTGTTTCAGGATCTCTTCAAATGCTGGAAAGAAAAGTGAATAAGACTAACGTTCATAAAGTAATAGTATAAAGCAACATCCTCAGTTGTCTGATAGGGAATACATGGGCCCTAGGAATTTAGAGCAAGAGGTGACAGGTTCTAGGCTCAGGAATGATAGGACAGTAGGATGTTTGTAAATTGGAGTCTAATTTTCAGATTAACCAATGTTTGTATCAGTGCAGATAATAAAACCACATATGTCCAGTTCTATTCCCTGCCCAAGGACACTGTTGTCCTTACTAACCAAAGGAAAATGGAAAGGCCATCTTTCCAAGGCACATCTACATGCCCAGCTAGAGTGACCTGGCGTGGTGCATATTTAGTAATGCCCAGTAGAGGAGGATGGAAACTATGGGGGAAAGAGCATGGCACAATGCAGGCCTGGCCCATGATGGATCACTACCCTTGGCCAGAGCAGTCTCTGTGTGTACCCACAACATCGTACATCTTACACACCATCCACTTTTAATGTCTGGGTTTCGTCCTGAGCAAGAACAGCTGAGTGAAGAGGGAAGACTCTTGTGGACATTTTTTTATTTTCTGGTTGTCCACATTCCAGGTCCTTCGCTACCTAGTATACCCGAAAGAAGTACACATAAGGCTATGGTGTGTCATAGATACTAGCCCCCACTAGGGAAGCTGAGGAGCTAGATTCTCTTCCTTCCTATGCCTGCACAAGCCAAGGTGGACAAGTGACTTCACTAGGCCAATTGGGGGCTAACTCCCAGCATGTCGACTCTGGAGGGTGGGTCATAAAGATGTCTGAACAGTAGAAGTCATTCTTTATGGCAAAAGTAGCAGCAGGAAGCAGACTAGATTGTTGTCCCTGTCAGACCAGGAGCTCACTTTGTTTCTCCTATTTTCCAAGTCCACTTCTTGAGTCTCCTCTTGAATCTGAGAGATGCTGATATCCTTCTAATAAATGTCCTTTTTGCTTCCACTAGCCAGAGTTGCTTTCTGTTACTTGAAGCTAAGAATCCTGACACTGTAACAGATTCAGGTGTCTCCCATACATACCCTTTCTGAACCTTCCCCAGCCTCTCAAGAACCACTCCTGTTAGCACCTCCCATGCCCTGGCTCAAACAAGTCAATCTTTTTTTTTTTTTAATATAATTTATTGTCAAATTGGCTTACATACAACACCCAGTGCTCATCCCAACAAGTGCCCTCCTCAATGCCCATCATCCATTTTCCCCTCTCCCCCACCCCCATCAATCCTTAGTTTGTTCTCTGTATTTAAGAGTCTCCTATGGTTTGCCTCCCTCCCTCTCTGTAACTATTTTTTTTTCACCTTCCCTTCCCCCATGGTCTTCTGTTAAGTTTCTCAAGATCCACATATGACTGAAAACATATGATATCTTTCTCTGACTGACTTATTTCACTTAGTCAAATGGGCCAATCTTAAATCCATCTACCCTTGTTTGTCTGTTTCTTCCTGTGGAAACCAAGATGAAGGCTCTTGCCCAGGTGCTCCTCAACCCTACCTCTTGACCAATTCCCTTGCTTTCCTGTGTAGTCCCCTCATGGAGTGGCATATATTTATTATAACTAATTATCTCTCATTGTCAGTTGCTTCTTGATCTGATGGCCTTTCCAACAGATAGTTGTCAAATACTTCCCCTGTTCTAAAGTAGAAGCCAGATGAGATTAAGGTCTGGAGACCTTAGATCTAAATGTATAAGTATAAATGTGGATGTGGCCAAATAGTATTGAATAAGTTGAACTGGATTTTAAAAAGTCATTGAAAAAATTCTAGAAATGGGACCCAATATTGTAGGGCATTCATTAAACATGTGAGAGAGTGAATATAAAAATGGACAAGAGGGGCGCCTGGGTGGCGCAGTCGGTTAAGCGTCCGACTTCAGCCAGGTCACGATCTCGCGGTCTGTGAGTTCAAGCCCCGCGTCAGGCTCTTGGCTGATGGCTCAGAGCCTGCAGCCTGTTTCCGATTCTGTGTCTCCCTCTCTCTCTGCCCCTCCCCTGTTCATGCTCTGTCTCTCTCTGTCCCAAAAATAAATAAACGTTGAAAAAAAAAAATGGACAAGAGCCAGACCATATGTGACAATGGAACTCTGACCCACAACCTCTGCAACAATTGGCCCAGAAAAGTTAGGACTTGGTCAGTGACTGCTATCTTCCCTAATTTTTGCCCCTGCTCCAACTCAGGTCCATGAGAGAAAGACAAATATCTTCCCTGAACTACTTAGGTAGGGTGCCTTAGTGGACCCTCAGCTTCCCAATGCTGACAGCCTTCAATGAGGACATACTTTAAGCCTTCTCTTTTCTACTCCCCTGTCTTTGAATCTCCACTAAATCCAACTGATGGTGGCTGACTTCTTTGTTATAGCATGTGTTTATATTTTATATGTATATATACATATAATGTGTGTGTGTGTGTGTGTGTGTGTGTGTGTGTGTGTGTATGATTTATTGTAAAGAATTGGCTCATGTGACTATAGAGTCTGAAAGTCCTAAGGTCTGCACTCAGCAAACTGGAGGTCAGGAGCTGATGGTGTAGTTCCAGCCTGAATAGTTCCTGTAGTTCCAGGCTTGAGACTCAGGAAGAACTGATGCTTTAGTTTGAGTCAAGAGACACAAAAAAACCCCAATGTCCCAGTTCAAAGACAGTCAGACAAGAAGAATTCCCTCTCACTTGGGGGAAGGTGAGCTTTTGGTTCTATTCAGGTCTTTAACTGATTGGATGAGGCCCACCCACATTGGGGAGGGCAATCTGCTTTATTCAGTCTTCCAATTTAAGTGTTCATCTCATTCAAAAACCTTCACGAAAACACCTAGAATAAAGTTTGACCAAATATCTGAGCACCCCATGTCCCAGTCCAGTTAAGTTGATGCATAAAATTAACCATTATACCCACCAAATTAATTCTTTTTTCCAAGTTTCCAATTTGGAGCTGATTCTACTCTGACTCATTCTCCTCCCCACAATCTTGTAGCATATTTTAATAATTCTTCATATTTTCTCCCTTTCATAATCCCAGTTATTAACTTTTTCCTTTCTTTTTTGGGGGGAGCAGTGTGTGTGTGTGTGTGTGTGTGTGTATACACACACATATATATGTGTATATATATATATATACACACACATACATATATATGTATATATACACACACACACATATATATACACGTACATATATATATGTGTGTATATATATATATATATATATATATATATATATATATATATAAAAGCAAGCTCCACACCCAGCACAGAGCCTGATGCAGGGCTTCATCTCATGACTGTGAGATCATGAGCTGAGCCAAAATCAAGAGTTGGACACTTAACTGACTGACCCACCGAGGCGACCTAGTTATTATTAACTCTTTCTGATCCTTGTTCTTAGAGACTTTTTTCTCTTCATTCCAACAACTATCCCCAGTATTTAATTGCCACTACTTAGCTATAAGGTACTGTTAGATACTTAAACCAAAAACTAACTATATTTTATTGTCAGACAATCCCTAAAATACCACTTTTATCACATTTGTTCTTCCCTCAAGAGTAGGTAGCTTCCTAACATAGTGAGTTTTCAACCCTGATTATACATTAGAATGAATCAGACAGGGTGCTAAAAATCAACTAACCAAACAACAAGAACACCAATACCTAAGCTCCATGGTATAAGAGGGCACTGAGAGCCTAGAGATCTAACAAGGTCCCAGTGCTATTGGTTCTGCCAGTTTATGGACCACACTTGAGTAGCCATGGCTCCCCATTGAAATCACCTGGGGAGCTCAGACACCACCCTTAGAAATGCTAATTTTATGGGGCGCCTGGGTGGTGCAGTCGGTTAAGCGTCCGACTTCAGCCAGGTCACGATCTCGCGGTCCGTGAGTTCGAGCCCCGCGTCAGGCTCTGGGCTGATGGCTCAGAGCCTGGAGCCTGTTTCCGATTCTGTGTCTCCCTCTCTCTCTGCCCCTCCCCCGTTCATGCTCTGTCTCTCTCTGTCCCAAAAATAAATAAACGTTGAAAAAAAAAATTAAAAAAAAAAAGAAATGCTGATTTTACATGAATAGACACTTCTCTAAAGAAGACATCCGATGGCCAACAGGCACATGAAAAGATGCTCAACATCACTCCTCATTAGGGAAGTACAAATCAAAACTACACTCAGATATCACCTCACAGCAGTCAGAGTGGCCAAAATGAACAAGTCAGGAGACTATAGATGCTGGAGAGGATGTGGAGAAACAGAAACCCTCTTGCACTGTTGGTGGAAATGCAAACTGGTGCAGCCGCTCTGGAAAACAGTGTGGAGGTTACTCAAAAAATTAAAAATAGACCTACCCTATGACCCAGCAGTAGCACTGCTAGGAATTTACCCAAGGGATACAGGAGTACTGATGCATAGGGGCACTTGTACCCCGATGTTTATAGCAGCACTTTCAACAATAGCCAAACTATGGAAAGAGCCTAAATGTCCATCAACTGATGAATGGATAAAGAAGTTGTGGTTTATATACACAATGGAGTACTATGTGGCAATGAGAAAGAATGAAATATGGCCCTTTGTAGCAACGTGGATGGAACTGGAGAGTGTGATGCTAAGTGAAATAAGCCATACAGAGAAAGACAGATACCATATGTGTTCACTCTTATGTGGATCCTGAGAAACTTAACAGGAACCCATGGGGGAGGGGAAGGAAAAAAAAAAAAAGAGGTTAGAGTGGGAGAGAGCCAGAGCATAAGAGACTCTTAAAAACTGAGAACAAGCTGAGGGCTGATGGGTGGTGGGAGGGAGGGGAGGGTGGGTGATGAGTATTGAGGAGGGCACCTGTTGGGATGAGCACTGGGTGTTGTATGGAAACCAATTTGACAATAAATTTCATATATTTAAAAAAAAAAGAAATGCTGATTTTAATTACCTTGGGTACAGCTTGGGCTTCATGATTTTAAAAAGCTCTCCAGGTGAAGGCAGTGGGCTACCAAAGTTGCAAACCAACGCTCACCAGATTCATCTCTGGGTCTTCCTTTACTCTGCCATGAGTCTGGTCACTCTTATTTTTCATTTTAATTATATCAGGTTCTATAATTTTTTTTAAGCTCTCCTCAAAAGATGACTTTCTTTTCCAAGATGCCTTCCTTCCTTAATTAACTCAGCTTGTAATAATCTTCCTCCCACTTTGACTTATTTTAGCACAAATGTGTACAATTAACACTATAGTATCACCCTAGTACTTATGAATACCTTTCAAGTTATGAACATATCCAAGTTTTGTACCCTGAAATTTTACTGTAGGGCTTTGCAGACAGTGATTAGATCTTCCTAGGCACCATCTACCACATACCTTTTCTACTTCAGTGTCTTAAACACGGTCGGAACAATTATCCACAACTTGAAAATAAGGAAAAGATATCACCATGTGCTTAAACCCACCTCTGGGCTTGATTTTCTATTGACTGGTCTATTTTACAACTCTAGAAGGGCATAGGTTAACCTGTCAATTTTTGTCCAGTAGAGAGGCAAATAATACCTGTTTATTGGAAGTGATAGCCTCAGAGGTCATGATGCCCTGTAAGACATCAGTCAATTTTGTATGTGACCCAGCAACCTTAACATTCATTTATGAAATTGGATATATAGATCTCACTGGTTCCCTCATTAATTAATGAGTTGAATAAAATCTTTGACATATATGATTTGGACAGAGTCATGATTTTACCTTTTTGAAAACTGCTTTAAAATGCTGAAAGCCTTAAATAGGAGTTTAATCAATGCATGGTGGAATTAATTTGATTGAGGAATCAAGATAAAATTTCATATCTGAAGAGACAATACTTCTTACAAGTGTAAAATAGAATAATCGATATATCAAATAACACATGAGAAGCCCTAACTAGCAATAATTTCAAATGGGAACAGGCCCTACTGATTTGTACACTCAGTCATGGATTAGGAGGACAGTCAGCAAGCAGTTTTCAGCTGTTTTTCCCCTCCCTGTGCATTTAATCAATGAAAATAATGGTTGAGGGGTGATGAGGCAATAGTGGGAGGAGCTATGGCCATGAAATCAAACAAATAGTTCAAATCTTGGCTCTGCTTCTAGTAGTTGTTCTCTGTAAATTGGGGTTAATAAATCCCTGTGAGAAGTGTCTAGTGCTTAATGGGTGCTTAATAAATGCAAGTTCTGTTCCTCATGAGCATCTCAGAGGATGAGAGAGGTGGACAACTGCAGCCTCATGTGGAAACCTGAGTTATGGGGAAAGAGTTAAAATGACTTAATACTGTTTATATAGGGCCATAAAAACACCATCTGCTGGCTCTAGCCAGTTAAGCTATTACAAAGCTGACATACACTAATGCTACCCTGATAGAGAAGGAATGGCCAAGGTTTTGCTTTTTCTATCATTATTTGACAAGCTGCCATCTCGGGACCAGTCTCCAGTTTACCTATCGCGTAAGTCGGTTGTTCAGCATTTAAAGATTTATTTTGGCCCTTAAATATTTATACTCTCCTCCAAACTTTTATTGCTGTAGTTACTGCTAAAGAAAAAACAAGACTCGGGAGGTTACTGCGTGGTATATCAGCAGTTCTAGACTTTGCTGTTAGATTGGGGTATGTTTTATGTTGAGTTAGACTCAAATGACTGGACTAATATTAAACTCTCATTTTGCATGATGAGGCTAGCTAGATGCGCCTGTGATAAAAGAGTAAGGTCTATTCCTCTACACCCAGCAGTCAGTAAGGAAAAGACCACTTACTGTGCAATACACAATGCTGATCCAGAAGTGAATAGCAACAGATCCTAGACCTTAGTGGGGGTTTGCCTCCAATAAAGTGTGCAGCTGAAGGTTGTCCCAGTGGTAGATGGGAACTCCATGATTACTCCTGCCACCGCTCACAACACCTGTGTTTGTATCCTCAGTATGCATCAGGCATAATGATGGGCTGACTCCACATGCCTGGGACATGTGGCCTCATTTGGATGATTAAAGAGAATGAAATATATGTCCCAGACACCTGCCAACCTACAATAATAATAGCCTGTATTTACATAATGTTTTTCTCTAAGAATCTCAAAACCCCTTGTCATTGAAAATCTATTTATTTGATAGGGAGGGAGAGATAATCTTATTTCAATTTTGCACAGTCTTAGAGCTATGGTAAAGACCTAAATGTCCGGTCATTTTGGTAACCATTCAGTATGCCAAATTTTGCTGCATATTGAAATCACCTGGAAGTCTTTAACAACAATGGTTGACTGACTCCGATGCACAGACATTACCATCCAATTATTCTGGGAGATGAACTGGGCATTAGGATTTTTAAAAGTTCCCTGGACATTGGGAGTTTTTAAAATGTTTATTTATTTATTTTGAGAGAGAGCAGGGGGAGTACAAGCAGGGAGAGGCAGGGAGAGAGAGAATCCAAGCAGGCTCTCTGAGCTGTCAGCTCAGAGTCTGGTGTGGGGCTTGATCTCATGAACCATGAGATCATGACGTGGGTTGAAAGAGTTGGGATGCTTAACCGACTGAGCCACCCAGGTATCCCTGGACATCCCTCCAGTCATTGGGATGTGCAGGGAACCTTGGGGACCACATGGATAGAGGTGTTTGGTCTGTGAAGTATTAACAGTAGGAAGCATTTCAGATGGCAGGGCTGTTAAAATAATTCTTTCCCACATGAGTTTTCCTTCCTTATTAATGTTTTTCATTCCTGACAAACCCTACTAATAAAGAGGAGAGCCATGTGAAATATACCCCAATGCCAGAATCCTTTGGATGATCCCTACCCCATCTCCAACCCAAATTAGGTTAACTCAGATCACCAACTTCCTGCAGGAATTATGTTTTGGTGGAATATTCAGAGAGAAGGCTAATCAACACGTAACTGTATTTTTAAAAGAAGACAACAGCAGATTTGTCCCTTGGGAACTCTACATATGGATTTGAATTTGTAGAAGACTTTTGGGATATAGTTTTCCCATCAGTAAACTGGGTTTTTAAGGAGGGAAAATACTGAGGGCCTTTTGATCACAGTGGGGAAAGGATTCAATGAATCACAAATGAGTATAGCAGGGGCCGATGGTGCTGAGAAGTGTTTATCGTAAATCTTACTTGTCATTGCCTGATTTTCATAAAGATTCTCAGGCAGTACTGAGGGTTGGAAAAGCCAAGCCATGGCTAGTGTATCCTGGGTCCTTACATCACTGCTGGTGACTCAACCATGACTTCTGTTGTGAACCTACTTGGCTTAAAGATGTATCAACCTGATGCTGCCATTTACGGGTTTGTTTTGAGGAAGTGGCTGTTGCCTGAGGGGGAAGAAAGACTATCTTTTCAGATGTTGAGCTGCCTCCCCATCTGGCTGAAAAGAAGAGGGAGCAGGAATAAAAGAAAGGCAGAACAACTATGAAACATGGGAAATACGCAGAGACCATGGGAAAGAGGGGAGACAATTGGAGAGAAGGCAATAAGACTTTATGGCTTAACAGTGAGTCTATTCTTTTAGCATTTTGGGCACTAAAGAGAATAGACATTTCCTCCACTGCCACTAGCAGAGGGTAAATGACGTGATGCAAAAATGCATTTAGGAAGCCTAGATTTCGTTTTGCTAACTGATTCCATAGGTCCCTGGAGGGTTCTAGAGTCTCCTATCTATTTGTGTCTTTTGTGAGCTGTTACTTCCATTCTATAGTCCTTTTGGGGCCTCTAATTGTTGGGATAGTTTCAGTTTATTTCTGGAGGCACAAGGATATCCATAGACATTTATGATAGTTGAGTAATTCTCAACAGACATTAGGTGAGTTAATAGGAGGGTGTATTAGTTTCCCAGGGCTGCCATAACCTGGGTGTGTTAAAACACTGAAATTTATTCTCTCACAGTTCTGGAGCTAGAAGTCTGAAATCAAGATGTCTGTAGAGCCATGCTCCCCGCTTAAGGCTGTAGGCTCCATGCCTCTTCCTAGTTACTGGTGGCTCCTAGAAATCTTGCCATTCCTTTGCAAATGATATAGGTTTATCGTTTCAGTCTCTAACTCCATTATAACATCACCTTCTTCCCTATGTGTTTCCCTGTGTCTTCTCTTCTTCCTATAAGGACAGCAGTCATAGGATTTAAGGTCCAGCCTAAATTCAGGATGATTTTATCTTGAGATCCTTGGCTAATTTAATCTGAAAAGATGAGATCATGTTCAGAGGTTCCAAGTGAACACGAATTTTGAGGGGACACTATTCAACCACTATAAAGGAATGAGAGAAACACAGGACAGAAAAAAAGATTGATGGACATATTGAGAATGAGGCTTAGGCCAGTGATTTGTAACATTGGTTGTTCATTAGCAGCCCTGGGTGAGAATGGGAGCTTTAGATCATCTCTGTCCTGGCCTCCTTCCAGATATTCTGACTTAATCAATCTAGAGTGGCACTTGATCAATTTCAAAACTCTCACTTAGGATTTGGGCACATAAGGTATGCGTAAGGTAGGGATGAAGAGGACTGGTCTAAAGTAATAGGGAGGAATGAGGAGTCTGGGGGATAGGGAGCTTGCACGCAGCATTGTAAAGAATTCAGATTTGATTTGGCAATGTCTCCCAGACAAAATGGGTTTGCAGGCCTTGAAAGGCTGTCAATTTGAGATGCCAGGTACAAACTCTTAGAAATTCTTCTATTGTATCTTAGAGCTAGAAGAATGGTAACTTAGCCCAAGAGTGTGTATGGTAATAATGACACAGAGTATTTGGGATAAATCCTGACCTGAAAAACCCAGAGGTTTTTCCTAAGAGGACCTTGGAGAGAGGGACCAAGATGGTGGAGCAGCATGGAAGTTCTCAGCTTCTCTCATCCTTGAAATGCAGCTAGATCAGCACCAAACCATTTTGGCCACCTAGAAAATTGATCTGAGGATTAACACAACAATCTGCAAAACTTGAACCACAGAACTCAGCAGGTACATGGCACAGAGAGGTGAACTGGGGGAGAGAGAAGCCGTGGTGGATAGGGAGGTGTTTTTGTGGAGAGAGGACAGAGAAAGGGGGCAGAGTCCAGGAAAAGCACTCCCCCTGAAAGTAGCTGGAGAGAAAGAGTGGGAACACCCACAAGTGACTGAACAGGAAAAGGAGGAAGGAGAAAGGAGAGGGTTTCAATACCACTAGGACTCTATAAACAGGGAAGAGCAGAATCAGAAACTCCGCAGCTTGATACCTGGCAGAGCTCTGGTGGGAAGAGCGAATCCCCAGGAGCAGGCAGCGAGGTGTGAGGGGTCTGCTGGCCACATGGGGAGAGGCAGTTCCCTGATGGGAGGACATTTGGTAGAGTCCATAGGGCCTTCTCATGGACATAGGTCCCAGCGGACCCCGGAGAACACAATTGCTGGTATTGGAACAAAAATTCCAGGTGCCGGTGAAACCTGGCACCAGCCATATGTTGTGTTTTGCCATAATCTCTAAACCTCTGCTGCCTGTGATCCCATGAACTTTCCCTGGGGCAAGCTGGCTCCTAGCCGTTGCTTGGTGAGACCCTCCCCCAGAGGGTCAGAGTGGGTCCAAGCCACAGGGCTCTCAGCAGTGAGGGGTTTGGAAACACAGCCCCATATGAAATATAATTTAGAAGGGGGGTGCTGCCTGACTGGCTGACTTGGAGGTGGACAGTGTAGAAACAGGGAATGGATGGAAGCTGGAGACAAAGGAGGGGTGCTTGATTGTGGGTTGGTGAGAGCACAGAGTTCTGATACCAGCTACTGGGAAGCTGGGTGACACCATTTTCACCTCTCCCTGCACGTGCCACACTGATCCACTCCAGTGAGGTAATCATCGCCACCTAGTGGAGAGTGGAGCCATTACACCAAGCCCCGCCCAACTGTGCCAACCAAGCTCAGGCCTTAGAGGACACCACAAGTCTCTCCTCCTGCTTAGTGTATGGACTATAAAGTGCTTCATAGTTAGACTTCTAGGGGAAATTGGATATAATTTCATTTGGATTTTATTCTGCTCACTGGTCTATTTGTTTCTTTTCTTTTCTTTTTCTTATTCTTGGATATAGAAAGAAAATTTTACTTTTATTTTGTGTTTTTTAAAAAATTTTTTGTAAAATTTTTTATTCTATTTTATTTTTTTCATTTTATTCTATTTTATTGTGTACATCTTTTTAAATTTTTAAATATTTTCTTACTTTTTTTCTTTTTCTTTTCTTTTCCTTTCTTTCCCTTTTTTTCTCAATTCTATCAAGCTTCTTCCAACAGCCAGACAAAACACTCCTAGTATTTAGCTTCCTTTATTTGATCTTTTTGTGTTGTTTTAATTTTTTAATTTTAATTTTCTATTTTATTAATTCTTTTTATTCTTCCAAAATGACAAAATGAAGGAATTCACCCCAAAAGAAAGAACAGGTAGAAATGACAGCCAGGGACTCAATCAACACAGATATAAGCAAGATGTCTGAACTAGAATTTAAAATCACAATAATAAGAATATTAGCTGGGGTTGAATAAAACATAGAATCCCTTTCTGTAGAGATAAAAGAACTAAGAGGACCTTATCAGTGAATGTTCCTACCCAGGATCCAGGTCCTGTTCCAAGTCTCCTTTGCCCTATTTTACATATTCTTGACTCTGGAGTGATCCTGCTATATTATAGGGTTCTTTTATGGGTCCACTTGGCAATTATTTAGGACACTTTTCTGATGCTCAAGTGTCCATATCTAAAAGAGCTAACTCACTCCCCAGTTTCCTTTGTAATTGTGAAATCTGGATTTGTGCCCAGTCTTGTCACTCAGTAGTTGTGTGACCTTGATTCACTTATCTTTGTTTTACAAGTGAAATTATTAACATTGATCTTACCAAATTATTGTTAGGATTAGATAGTTACAAGGCCTAAAAAAATGTTAGTTCTCTTTCTCTGCCTCTTGTCCATTTCAGATGATGACTTTTTTTTTTTTTCAAGACTGAAACACTATCAACATGTACTATTGTTGTTTATCTTTTGAGTAGTGATGAAATGATGATAGTTCTAATAGTTGACATTTCCTTTTTTTTTAATGTTTGTATATTTTTGAAAGAGAGAAAGGAGACAGAGTGTGAGTGGGGGAGGGGCAGAAAGCGAGGGAGACAGAATCTGAAGCAGGTTCCAGGCTCTGAGCTGTCAGCACAGAGCCCAACATTGGGCTCAAACCCATGGACCGCTAAATCATGACCTGAGCCGAAGTTGGACTGAATCAAAGTTGGATGCTCAACTGACTGAGCCACCCAGGTGCCCCCTAATAGCTGACATGTTCTGAGGGCTTTATACATGCTGAAATCTTCAAAGCATTTGGCACATATGATTTCACAATTCCATTTCCTCATTTGTAAAGAGGGATAAATAATATATATATTATATAATACATAAAAGGTATATATTTATATATATAAATTATACACATGCGCACACATATATAATTGTACATGTAGTTTATCCCTCATTACAAATGAGGAAACTGCAGGAAGAAATTCACCTAAGGACACACAGCAATTTTGACTCCAGAAATTGTATTATCCACTATCCGTTTTTTCCAACTTATTTGTGAACCATGTAAGGACAGAGGCCGGTGTCAGGTGGGACCAATGACCTCTTGGACATCTTTCAGAAAGTTCTTGTAAATATTGGGGGGGGGGGGAGGATATCCTGTCTTCTAAAGGCCCAAATCTAGATTACTCAGAGTCCTCAAGAGTGCTTGGTGGGTCTTTGTATTCATGCAGATAGTGCCAATATTCTCATTTTATAGGGTGAATTATCAGTAGTGATAGCTAATTAAAAAAAAAAAAAAAAACCCAACAGGAGTATTGCATTAGTGTTTTGCGAGAAACTGCAATAGTTGCCTCATTATTTCAAATACATTTTTTGGCAACAGAAACAATTAGGCCATGAGAATCTACAGATCCATAAAGTTGGCAAACAATTAAGAACAGGCTATGAGAAAAAGGGCACCACATTTTAGTGGATAAAGTAAATCAGTTTTTTATTTTGGCATAATGTTTCAGCACCTAGGTGTTGATCATTAAAGTGATATGTTTTTATAGTCGTGTATAATAAAAATACCCAGATTGTTCCTGGAACATGGGAGGTGCTCAGATAAGAAGTCTATATCTCTGAATTGATTGAAAAGAAAACCTTGGATAACGTTTAACATACCTCTCAAAATAAATATATACTTACAATCAAGTAAGAGGTTGGGGGAAGGATTCCAAATAGAAAACAAACATTAAATAAACCCAGTTGTATTACAACTGAAAATACTGAAGGAGTTGGGGAAGTAAGAACTAACCTAGGTAACTTTGGAAAATGGTATTTTGGTTGGATGCTGTAAGGCTAAAGGTGAAAGAATCAGACACAAGTACCATACTTTAGTTAATAAATCTTTTTGTCACAGGAGTATGGTTTAGAAGTTGTGTAACTAAATGCTTTATATTTATATTGCAGTTGAGCAAATAAGTGAGCATATTGTTAATAATGAAGGCCAGGCTTGTCACTGTTGGGGTAAGACGAGGGGAGGACTGGAGTCAGTCTTGTGGTATTGAATTGTTATTGGAAGTATTCGTATAAACTTATGTTTTTTAAATATGTATACTGATAAATTGATAAAGAAATACATATAAATGGAAGCATAAGCATGGGTTTGTATACAAACTATTATTTCCCAACTATGTGTACTTAGAGGACCGAGGAACTATGACACTCCAGTAGCAATGAGCACATATAGAGCCTAGATCATGTTTCTAAATCTCATTTTTTTATTCTTTATTTATTTTTTTTAGAGAGAGTGAGTGAGTGAGAGAGAGAGAGAGAGAGAGAGAGAGAGAGCACATGAGCAGGGAAGAGGATGAGATAGAGAATCCCAAGCAGGCTCCATACTCATCTTGATCTCATGACCCTGGGATCATGACCTGAGATGAAATCAAGAGTTGGATGCTCAACTGACTGAGCCATCCAGGAGCCCCTCTAAATCTCATTTTTTATTAAAAAAAAAATCAGGTCTTCTTTAGGGAGAGATTACTAACTCTAGGGTTGCGGCAAGGAAATATAAGATGAGCCTGGGACATCTTATAATATCAGAAAGTAAAGAAGGTCTAAAAAAAAAAATAAAAACATGAAGCTATACCAAAAACAGAACACAGCTAATGAACTCCCAATGACTAAAGTGGTCAATTTGAGAAACATTATAAGTAACAATAATATTAAGGATATATATCCATATGTTTATCCTCATGTAAATAATCAAATAAATCAATACATGGAAGAGGAGACAGCTCTTCATTACAGAAGAATTCCAACTGATATATGGAGAAGGAATGTGGGAAATAGTAAATCACTGCCAGGAAACACCACAGCAGAATTGTTGCAAAGAAGATCCATGGATTGATGCTAAAATCAGCGGGTAAATGTTTGAGGAGAAATAGTGTATTAGTATCTGTCCCAAGATACCATCAATTTCAAGGAGAGAAATAGTGACTTTACAGTAGAGAAACCCAACAGACGTTGCCTTATAATTATGTGATCAAAGTTAATATCATGAGTTATAAGATATGTTGATATTATGTTCCTCCTGATAAGATGTCCTGAGAAAGACACAGCACTGCTTTTGTGGTATTCTGTAATATGCCTAAAATATGTAACCTCAATTGAATCATCAGGACATAATAGACAAGCCCAAATTGGTAGATATTCTTCCAAATAACTAGCTAGTACTCATTAAAAGTATCAACATCATAAAAGACAAGGGCAGACTGAAGAGCTGTCTTTGACTGGAAGCTAAAGAGACACGATGACTGAATTCAACGTGAGGTACACGAATAGAAAAAGGGCAGTAGGAGAAAAACTAGGAGTGAAATTTGAATAAGATCCATAGTTCAGTTATTAGTTTTGAACCAGGGATAATTTCCTGGTTTAATAATTATACTACGGAGATGTCATTTGTTAAAATTAGGGAAAGCTTAGTGAAGGGAATATGAGACCTCTGTACTATTTTTGCTATTTTATTCTGTCTAAAATTATTTTAAAATAAATAGTTAAAAAATTAACAAGAGAAATTCAGCAGTGAGATTATGGGCCATTTTTGTTTTTTACCCTTTCCTCTTAAAAACAGTAAAATTAGTTTTTGATTAAAAAACAAAAACAAACAAAAACCTTGGGAACAAAAACAAAAAGCCCTTAAAAATTGAAGATTTTAAGAACTCAGGATAAAAATAAAAGTTTAGACATTTTATAAACAGTATTTTCCAGGCATTAGACTTTTTCCTTCCTTGTTTTTAGGTGTTAGTGGGGGTTAAATGATATACCTATGTAAAAATGCTTTGCAAAGCATAAAAACCTACTATAAACATTATTATTTTTTCTTCCATAGTCTTCATTTTCTTCTTGTTCATGCTATCACCTATTAGTGGTAATTTTATTTATGTTGTTAATTTTTAAAATGTCAGAGAGAAAACCTATAGGAACTTTGGTGCAGGACAGATCTGCCTGTCACATAGTAGCTGTTCAATAAATATTTGTGGAGTAAATTGAATGAATGAATATGAATGAGTCTTGACTCTTTCACTTACTTTGTTATCTTTGGAAGTTATTCAAATGCTTTTTTTTTTTTAATGTTTATTTATTTTTGAACAGAGAGACAGAGTGCAAGCGGGGGAGGGGCAGAGAGCGAGGGAGACACAGAATCGGAAGCAGGCTCCAGGCTCTGAGCTGTCAGCACAGAGCCCAGCATGGGCCTGAAATTCACAAACTGTGAGATTAACCTGAGCCGAGGTCGGACTCTTAACTGATTGAGACACCCAGGCACCATGAAAGTTCTTCAACTCCTTAAAGCATTGTCTTCATACATATCAAGTGGTAATACTCTTGCTCTGAGGGGTTGCTCTGAAGATGCGTGGTCAGGGATGTGTGCAGTGTCTGGTGCCCTGTCTGACCCTTAGTTCTTACTCTCTCATGACAAATCATTGCCACAGTTGTCCTTCTCCCCATTGTCTCCACTCTATTCCTCTTCAATTGTTTTCTTTACTTCTAAATAAAATGCATTATTTCTCCATCTTCCCTTGGTCAGAAATGTTGTCTATGCTTTACAGCTCTTCTCAAGGAATCTTTCTTTACTTAGTCCTCTAACATCTTATTTCTGTCTTTCTCGTGGTTCATTACGACATGTGTAAATGTGTGTATATATGTTTATGTGTGTGTGTTAGACCCAGTCCTCTTTTACACTGTAAATTCTTTGAGGCGTCATTTTGGTGTCTTATCTGCTAGTCCAGTGCCTGCCACATAGTAAATGCCAAGCTGTAAACCCTATGATGGAATGGAGACCATGCTTATGTTGTTTAGTATTATTTCTCCTGAGCCTACTCTTATGTCTGGCATATAGTACATATTCAGTAAATATGGGATTGGGTAAATATGAAGTAGGCAGTAGGCAGAGGTATTTAGTGTTGATAATTTTGGCCACCTTTCCATTTTCTTTCCATCCCTCTGTAATTTTTGATTATTTAAATCCATTTTTAAGTATTGGACCAGATCTCTGCCCTTTCTGTCTAAAGAACTACATTTAAGTTCCTTTGTGGCTGACTTCTACTTCCTTGTCAATTTAAATTCCTATCACACTTTCAATCTTAGTGTGCATTTCAGGTTCCTATTTATCAGATTATTTCCAAATTCCCCAATAAACTCTGCACTCTACTTCCATGAGCTTTTGCCAGTGCTGTTCTTTCTGTCTGAAATATCATCCCTCCCATTCTCAACGATCACCTTCTCTAGTCACCCTCGTGGGCAAGACACCATGGTGAATCTCTGATCCCCTCCTATTCTTAACTGTTCTCCGGCAGCAAATTTCGAGTAGCTTTATCAAGTCTTTATTTAATCTTTACTTAATAACAAGGTAGTTATTTGTTTATATCTCTTCTAGACTAGAGATTCTCAAACTCCATTGTGCAGAATAATTACGCAGTTTGTTAAAAATGCAGAATCCTGGAACACAGTCCCCTGTGCTCATCACCATCATAGTGTTGCCCCAGATGTAATTCAGGGGTTAACAATGACGATGCCTAGGACCCATCTCAAGCATATGGAATGAGGATCTCTGACCAGAGGATCTTCATTTGCAGTAAGTATCTTTGAATTGCACTTAGAGCAATACAGGGTCAGTGATGAGCATGTTGAGTCTCCAGAACCTCATAAAGTCTGGCTCTCATGGGCCTATAATCAATGAAGGGGACAACTATGAATGTCTCTAAGTCAAGCAACAAAATTATGACTCAGGCCTTTGCCATGTGGAAAGAGATTTCTAACCACTTGAGGAGAGGAGGGCAGTCACTGCAGAAAGTGGAGACAGGCCCCTAGCCCAAGTTGAACTGCAAACCCACTTCATCAGCAGAAAACTCTTTGCTGCTCTCGTGTTCATCTAACTTGAAGAATAAGAGGACCAGTCCAGGTCACGCGGTTAACGGGAAGGCTAATATAGGCGGCAGTAATTGATGATTTACTAGATCAAAGACCTTTAAGCCAGGCAATAGCGATGACCCTTGCTTATTGATTATCACCCAATAGCTTTAAATTATCCTCAGTGTCCTAGGAGATGCACAGAGAGGGGCTGGTAAAGAAAGGGGCTTAAAGAAAAGTCAATAAGTCATCCCTCGACAAGTTAAAGGCAGGAAGCTCGGCATGCACATTCCTTTCAAGTGCACTTACAAGAAGGAGAGAAGAAATGAAATAGGCTTCTAATTATTTAAATTGGACCTACACTCTCTGCTGAGCAATGCCTTAGCTAGCATTCTTCTTTCCTTCTAGCTGTCGGTTAGGCCAGGAGAAGGAGATTAAACATGTCAGCGATAGGTGTGGAAATAATTGGGGGCAGTAATTGGGAGAAATCCGGGCACCTTGATTGTGACTGCTGTCTGGTTTTCTCTTTCAAAATCTAAATTCACATTAACATGTTGATGGCCTCATCCAAACTGGGTAGAATTTATTAACAATAAAAGTAATTACAAAAATGGCTTGCGTTTAGATAATCAGATAACAAGCTGCAGCCTTGATTCTAGAGAGGCTTTACAAAGTGGATAACCTAGTCCTGTTTCCATAAAGAAATTCCTCATTTATTAGTAGTTTATTTTTATTTTTTTTTAGTTAAATTCAGGCTTAGATCTGGTGTCTGTTTTTCCAGTCTGAGAGTGTGGATTTCCCCCCACCCCCAACAGCTGGAGTTACCAGATACACTTGTTATTTGTTTGAGAATGTTTGGTGTACTTTCTATTGAGTAGATATTCAGCAAAAGTTAGTTTCATCTGAGTATTTCCCTACATAGAATTCTGAAGAAATTATCATTCCACTTTGTGGCTTCTAACCTAGTTGTTTTAAAAAACGATGCATATAGTTCTTTGAACTTATTTTTAACGGCTCAGAATTCTACCCTTTTGAAATTTCCTCCCAAGAAGGGAACTGATACCAATGATATTTGCACATTTTAAGTATTTTATTTTATTAAAAAATTTTTTTAAATGTTTATTTTTGAGAGAGACAGAGAAACAGAACGTGAATGGGGGAGGGGCAGAAAGAGAGAGGGGGACACAGAATCCAAAGCAGGCTCCAGGCTCTGAGCTGTCAGGACAGAGCTAAATGCAGGGCTCAGACCCACGAACCTTGAGATCATGACCTGAGTTGAAGTCAGACGCTTAACTGAGCCATCCAGGCGTCCCACATTTTAAGTATTTTAAATTACATTTAATGTGAATGAAAGCATCTATCTTGTATCATAGAAATTCTAAGCATTAGGATTTAGAAAGAGACATTACTTTGGGAATTGGGAGGCTCTTTCTAGTTAAATGTATATGCAGGATGGATTAGCTTGTTGCATTGTGGGCAGGATACCCTTCCTTGCCTCTTTGGGGAAGACATGAAAGGAATGTTTTGGCCCTGTGCTAATTATGATGCTATTTTACATCGGCCTACTACTTTCCAGTTATGAGCTGAGTTTGCCCTGATGATCTCATTAGAGCCCTCCAGCAGTCCTAGGAGGAAGTGAGGGCACATGTTTTCAGTCTTGTTTGGCTGAGGAGGAAATGAGGCCCAGAGAAGTTGTGACTGATCAAAAGTCAAATTGTGGCACTGGGTCTACAGTCTTTTTAATCAGAGTCAGGTCTGCCCTCTTCTCCCTTCCCCTTTCCCTCCCTGCCTGCATGAAACTTCGTGCCACACACTGTGCAGACACCCAGGGATTTTCATGAGCTTCCCTGGAACCTGGCATATAAAGCAAGTTTCCTGATTCAAAGGGACCTACAATAAAGGAAAAAGGGACACACCAAAAATCAATCAAGGGCACCAAAGTGTTAGAGAGGCTGTGGCATAAATATTTACAGAGAGTCGTGGGAGAAAAGGGGTAGCGTTGGTCACTTGGATTTGGGACTGTGGGTAGGGAGTGGTAATGCACTAGAAAATGCTTCATGAGACAGCAGAGTTCTAGCAAAGTCTGCAGGAAGAACAGGAACCAGACAGACCTAAAGTTGGCCTTTTGCAAAGTGTATTTCCAAGAGAAACTACAGAAAGGGTTCCACTGCCAAGTAATTTTGTGAACTATAGCATACACTGTATTGGAAATTCACAATTCTTATTAGGATATTGAGGACCTAGAAGCCCTTCCAAAAGAAACCTGCTTAACTTTGTATCTTCCAGCCAAAGTGTGGTATTATAGAGCTTTCAAAAAATGTTTTTGGAGAAAAATTAAAAATGTCTCGTAGTGTAATGTATAACTCTGGAAAGTGCTAACTTTGATCCACTGGCATGCAGATCTGGCCGTGTGATGTGCAAAGCTGAAGATCAGTGGAGACCAGCCCTCTTGGATGGCAATAAGCCCTGAACCAGATAAACTGGAACACCAAAAATTTTGCTGTCTTATATTTAATGATGAGCTGTCCCTGAGGGAAATAGCAGAGGAGGAGGAAAGCCAGAGGGCTTTTCCTGATTTTTATTTCTTCCATCTGGCAGTGTAGTTAACTCAGGAGCATTCCTCAGATGGAATCGTGTCCCTGAAATGGTGACAGAGAGGTTACTGGGGGCAAATGGGGTGGAAGGCTTGATCGGGGGCAGAGGTCACCTATCTTGGGGGATAAACATCTCCTCTTCCTTTTAGATTATGCTCTCGGCCCCTCTCCTCTTGAGCAAGACTTGGTTGGATAACCTGGGGAGTGTTCCCCACTATCTTCTAGGAGAGCACATTTCAGCTTTGTCTTCTCCTCTTTGCCTTGTCCACTCATTCAAAATCTATTCTGAGAGACTTTCCTTCCCCACCATACCTGAAACAGACTATCATCTCTCATTGTGCTGTGATTCTGTATTTTCTTTAAAGATCCTCTGACGGGGCACCCAGGTGGCTCAGTTGGTTCGGCGTCTGACTTCGGCTCAGGTCATGATCTCACAGCTCGTGGGTTCGAGCCCCACATCCGGCTCTGTGATGACAGCTCAGAGCCTGGAGCCCACTTCAGATTCTGTGTCTCCCTCTCTCTCTGCTCCTCCCCTGCTCACACTTTGTGTGTGTGTGTGTGTGTGTGTGTGTGTCTCAAAAATAAATAAACATTGAAAAACATTTAAAAAAAATAAAGAATTCTGACATTAATAGGTTACTTCCACCAGTTAGGAAACTTGCCCTACCTCTGAGCCTAGGACGGTGCTTGGCATATAGCAGGGCCTCAGTATTTATTGAGTAAGAATGTGAACGCTGCCATTTTTTTTTTTTCAAACACATACATAGATATCTGACTCTCATTTGGTAAGTGAACAGATACAGGAGAAGGGGCAGGAGAAGTCACCTTGACTGGACTAAACCATTGTGTTACAGGCTTTTCCTAAAATGACTCATTTAGGGCTCATAATCCTCCCCATGAATGGTCATTATTATATCATCACCATTTTTCAGATGAAAAAACAGAAGGTCGGAGAGGTTTCACTTGCCCTAGGCTACTTGGGCATGAAGCACAGAGTGTGAGGTGCTCCTGGTGTATCTGAGGTTGCATGGCTTCGATCAGGCTTCTATTGGGAATCTGTTGAGGCTCTTGTTACTGATTGGTATTAGATTCTCCTTATTTAACATCGGACTCTGGAGGAAACCATGGATTTCTACTAACTTCTTCATTCTATTTATGTGGCCTCTGTTAAGATTTCCCGTAAATTTGGCAATATCCGATTACGCGGAGGGATTTTTCTGAGGGCTGACGATGACACAAAGCAACTTCATTTAATACCGTTCCTCTTCCGCACTGGATCTGTTTGGGTAAAACGTACAGATCGAAATTTAAGACGGATCCGTCCCCTTTTGAAATACTTGGCATTCACTAGATGGCACTGTTGTATTAACTTTTTCTATTTTCTTGTCCCATGTTAACAACTTCAAGGAGTGTATTTACTGTGATTCTAGAGCTGTTGGGCTATCCTGAGTTTCCAGATATAGGTAGAAGGGCAGGGTGGAGACAAGCAGATATTTCATATATGTTTCATTCGTATGGATCCTAAATCCCCATTTAGATTTTAGGACTGTAGCAAAATTGTAGTTTTTGTGGCAACACAGTAAGAGCTGTGTCCTTTGACAGACTGAAAAGTAATGTCTTGATGGGCATTGTGAGACCAAAATAACGGTCTCACTGGGTTATGAGAGCTCTGTAGTGGCACCAGTGGGGACAATTTCTGACGTATGCTAGAGGCAGAGGCAGAGAAGTACAAACAAACCTGTGCACAGTAGATACTCTCAACAACCCAGAGAGTGAAATCATCATTTAAGCTACTTACGTTTATCTCCTCCCTCCAAAGCCAGATTCCCTTGTAACTTCCCTGTTCCTGCCAGTGCCGCCATCATGCCCCAGTCATCTGGAAAAATGTAGTTCCTGAGTGATTCCTTTCCCCTGTCCTTTTTCAATATCCCAAATTGTTTACTCTCCGGTCTATCTCCTTGCCATTGTTTGCTTTCCATTCCCACCATCATGAATCATAGTTGGGGTCCTTCTCATTGACCCCCATTTCATAGTCATCTTTCACCTGAGTTCCCTGAATCTCCTTCCTCTACAGCACTGGTAGTCTGTGATGGGAACATGCTTCCTAATGGGAGTCTTGTGCTCACGTGAGCGAAACTTCTCGGCCGGCCATCTAGGGCCTCCCTCAATCTGATCACAATTGACTTTTCAGTTCCATCTCCAATTCTCCTAATTAAAATTTAAAAAATGAATGGAAAGCATACAACCCATTGTATTGCATGTGGTAGGTACCAAGTAATTGGTAGCTGCTGCTATACCAATGGCCTCTGTTTAGGACTTTTTCTCTGCTAGGGAGGGAGAACACTCATTTGCAGAGCCTCCAGTAGATTCCAGATGAGGAGTGAGGCATGCATGCTGCATCTATTATTACCTGCTGATCACCATAACCTGCCCACCCTTGCGACCTGGTGAGCAGGCCCATGTCCTGCTTTCTTTTGGCTGTACCTCTCTCCATGGTTTGAAGGTTCCTTGGGCTAAGCATTCCTGCCCATTCTGAGACTGCTCCCACCCTGTCATCAGGACCTTAGAATTCCTTGCTCAAGCCTCCCTGAGTCTACTTTCCGGACCCGCATGGGCATCTTCTTCAGGTCTTTCCTCCCGAGGTCAGACTGTGTTGTCTGCTGGCCCAAAGGGTGACCGAGGGGCACTTGGTTGTAGCAGGAAGACATATGTGGACCGGGCTTCAACTGGGATGGCCTGTCACAGGTGTGTGAGGCCCCAGGCACTATAAGATGGAGCTGGGGCTACAGGGAGGAGCAGGACCTTCTCTCCCTGTGCTGCATGGTGGTGTTGGTTACCTGTAAGAACCTCGTGGCTTCAAGGTTAACTTCCCTGCTCTGTAGGGGAAAGTGAGGCTCAGAGAGATTAAGTACAATGTTTCATGATTTGAATATGCAATTTTTCTTAAATTTTAGTATTTCTGAAATCAGGATGCATCTTACTAGCCATGACCTCTGCCTTGTTCCCAGTAAATAGTTGTGTGTCTTAAATTGATAGTGTCTTAGATTTGACAAAAGATGGGTAGCTTGACAGGTTCACGCAGGTCAGTGGTGGAGCTGGGATTCAAACTCTTGTCAATCTCATGCCAATTCCCATGGTCTTACCCACCTGCCTGAGCACATCTTCCTGAGGAACCTCACCTCTCTTTCTACTGTCCCATCTATGTCCCCTCACCATTTTGATATATAGTTGACTCTTGAACAACATAGGTTTGAACTGTGCATGTCCACTTAATCCATGAATTTTTTTTGATAAACACTAAATACAGTACTGCAGATGTATTTTCTCTTAAATTTTGTTTCTTTATTTTTTAAAACTTATTTATTTTGAGAGAGAGAGACAGCGCATGAGTGGAGGAGGAGCAGAGAGAGGGGGAGAGAGAATCCCAAGCAGGCTCTGCATGGTTAGTGCAGAGCCTAACGTAGGGCTTGAACCCATGAACTAGGAGATTATGACCTGAACTGAAGTCAAGAGTCAGATGCTTAACCGACTGAGCCACCCAGGTGCCCCTCTTTCTTAAATTTTCTTAATAATGTTTTCTTTCCTCTAGCTTCCTTTATTGTAAGAATATAGTATTTATACATATAACATATAAAATATGTGTTAATCAACTCAATGTTATTGGTAAGCTTCCAGTGAACAGTAGGCTATTAGTAGTTAAGTTTTGGGGACTTAAAAGTTGTACATGGAATTTTGACTGTGTGGAGAGTCAACACGCCTAACTCCTGTGCTGTTTAAGGGTCAACTGTAGTTGGAAGGTCACTACAGAGCACATGCTCACAAATTGGATTGGAAATAGGTCCTGTTAGTTTGAATGATGTATTTGCCAATTCTTCATTGTGAGCTCCCAAGGAACAGGGGTCCATATGTTTTCTAAATGTACATGTATAGTGGTATAAACAGAGAATTCTCAAGTCAAGACTGGATTTGAATTCCCTCTCTGTTTCTGACCAGCATGGTGATGCAGGGAGATGCCTCAGTTTCCTTGTAACTCAGTTTTCTTATATGTGAAATGGGTCTAATAGTACCTATCTCAGAGATCTGTGGTGAGATGTAAAAGCACTTGGCAAAGGGCAAGTGGCTCAGTTGGTTGAGCATCTAACTTCGGCTCAGGTCATGATTTCACAGCTCATGAGCTTGAGCCCTGTGTTGGGCTCTGTGCTGACAGCTCAGAGTCTGGAGCCTACTTCAGGTTCTGTGTCTCCCTCTTTCTTTGCCTCTCTCCCCCTCGTGCTCTGTCTCTCTTTCTCTCAAAAAATAAAAAACATAAAATAGAATAGAATAGAATAAAATAAAATAAAATAAAATAAAAGCACTTGGCAAATGGTTGATTCTCATTACACATTAGAGTCCTTCAGTTGAAAGACTGTCAGCACAGTGAAAGCTAAATAAATGAATAAATTAATAGCTTGAGCTCCACATGAACTGATGTGTCAGACTTCTCTGAACCTGTACCCCACTCAAATATTCAATCAGCCATTCATTTTTTGTTAACCATCTACTACATATGAGGCATTGTACTAGGCTATGGGGATAGAATAGTGAATAAGAGGGTCAAGGTTTCTCATTACAAATTGCCACAGTGGCTGGAAAGGAAACAAAGGGGGAGCTAAGACAGAGGAGAATACAGAAGTGAGGTCAGGGACTCAGGGAAAGGCTGGCTGAGGAAGTTGTGTTTGAATTGAGTTGTGAAGAATGAGAATGAAGCATCCATGTAGCATGAGGAGTGCATTAGTCTGGATTCTCCAGAGACACAGAATGTATATATACATATGCACTTGTACATATGTCCTACTGATGTCCTACTGACTGTCCTAGAAGTCTCACTGTTTTGGTTTATGGAGGGCAGCCATTGTTTAGGAAAGTATATATGCTCTGACTTCCATTGCCACAATCCACCCACCCTAGAGAAAAGGTACAGAAAATGTAGTTACCTTATCTCATAAATAATCCCATCTGCTGGCCTTTGTGATCTATGGCAGAGATACTCAAGACTGCCTATTTCACTGTGGTCAGACTTTTCCCACTTTTAACTTAAAGGTCTTTTTAAAATTTATGTGTTTGGGGTCTTTCACCAGGATTTCTCAGCCTTGGTGCTATAGATATTTTGGGTTTAGATAATCCTTTGTTTGGGGAGGGGACTGTCTTGTGCCTTACAGATGTTTAGCAGCACCCCTAGGCTTAACCCACTGGATGCCTGTGGGAGCCCCCTCCTCCTCCAAGTTGTGACAACCAAAATGTCCCCAGTCATTACCAAATATATGATGGGAAGATCTCTCAAGTTGAAACCATTGCTTTAGTCTCCATGGAGATTTGCCACGTGCAGTCTGTACTTGGGGACACTTTTCCCCAGGACAGGGAGAGTAACCTTCATTGACCTGATCAGAGGAATCGGGAGTGCAGAGGCTTCTTATCTCTGGAGTTTCCAGTAAGAGGATTAGCCTGCCAAGGTGATTGGATTGCATTTCTAATGAGTCGAGCTGCCAACATCTGTTTGTGGTAATTGAGGACAGCTGTGATGCTGCCTTGGCTGAAAACTCCACAACCTTCCCCTGCCCCTCCAGGCATTTCGGCTGGCCCCAGCTATCTTGTCACATCAGCTTCTCACAGGAAGATGCTGGCAAGGTGAGGGCATTTGCTGAGAATGGTATCAATCCAGATGTCATCTTAGGTTTGACTACGTTGATGGGGTTGCAGGATCAATGTTCGCTCCTGTAAACTGCCTCCAAGATCTAGAAAAAAACATGCATGTGGTATAAAAAAGCAAATCACAACCAGTAATAATAACAGCAACACATATATTCATCTCACATGCCCTGTGTCCTGTTTTAAAAGCTTTACTTGTATTATTTTCTTTATTCTTCATAGCAGCTCTCTGACATAGGTACTATATTATTCGCGTGTTGTGGCTGAGATACAGATAACAAGTAGAATTAGGATTACACCCAAGCAGTTGATTCCAGAGTTAATGCTGTGTCCAGGCAATGTGGACTCAATTTTCCAAATTCTGTTTTAACTCTATTAAATTGTATACACACGTTCACATTCATAACTAACATAAAAGTCTGGAAGCAGACATACCAAAATATTAACAGTCAGTCTCTCTCTGGGTGGCTGCCTTAGGGGTGATTTTTTCTTTTTGGTCTTCTTTAAACGTTTAAATATTTTTTGAGTTTTCTGTATTAAGTATTATTTTTTATTGGAAGTTATATAGAAGTTCTTAAAACATATATACGGGAGAGGTGATGGGAAGAGGAGCAGTGAGCTAAGAGGATATTTTAGAAGCTGAATCCTCCCTGGAGGAGTGTGTTTTGGGGGAGAAGGGGGCAAGTTGACCACCCTGGACGCTGATTTCTTCATGGACGTGCTAAATAACCGGTGTCTAGCTGAATGCACCTCGAATCACATTACATCTTACCCAGTGCATTCCAGACTTTTTGGTGGGGCTCTAGAATTTCTCTGAATCAACTTTTTTTTTTTTTTTTTTCTTTCCCAGTCTCACTTGCTATCGCAGGGGCATTTTTCTGAGGGCAGCCTCTGGCAGTCTGTGTTCAGGTACACGCCTCCTCATGGCACTCCTCCATGACCAAAGGCTAGACTGGGGGCTGCTTTGCAGATTTGGTCATGCGAGGACAGTGAGGACCTGCCCTCAAGCATGACTCTTTAGGGAAGTGTGATGATTTTCTTTCCTTTCTTTCTTTCTTTCTTTTTTTTTTATTTTAGAGAGAGAGAGTGTGTGTGAGTGAGGGGCAGAGAGAGAAAATCCCAGGAGAGGCAGAGAAATAGAGAGAAAGAGAGAGAGAAATGGGGCTCGTGCTCACCTGATGCTGGGCACGAGCTCACCAGATGTGGGACTTGAACTCACGAACCGTGAGATCATGACCTGAGCCGAAGTTAGACGCTTAACGACTGAGCCACCCAGGTGCCCGAAGTGTGATGATTTTTCTATCAGCCAAGTCATGGCTGCAGCTGCCACCATTCCTACCTTCTTTCTCCGTGCGCAGGGTGGAGACTGTCTCACACATCCGCACAGCTTGCCTGGGAGTTTAGACCAGTGTGTGGGGCCTCCCATAAGACACACCCACCCAGATCACACTTCTGCCGATCATTCTCCTAGAGAGAAGCTGCCTTGGGTGTGACAGTAGCACACTAGTTGGCTTAAAATCTGCATGCTATTTTTCTTCTTCTCTAGAAACCTCACCACTTACAGAGTGATTCCAGACAATGAGAGTTGGCTTTTCATAGAATAGACTGTGCAGGGCAGACAGTCCTGCCCAGGCTTGTCCTCCTGGGGGTGGTGAAATCTTCCAGGAAATACCAATTTGGCTTGGACATAATGCCAGTGCAGGCATGAGAGTCCACCTGCCCTGCCCCATGACCATCATATCTCCTTCAAAGGGATAGGAAAGAAGAAAGGTACCATTTGACATTTTTTCTTATGACAGGCAGGAGTGACCAAGGAAGCAGAAAGTTGCTAGGAGGCAATAATATTTTTTTTTAATTTTTTTTTTGGCAATAATATTTTTCACATTATCCCCATTTACCGAAAACCCCAGCAGAGCCCCCAGTGGCTCCAGGTTGACGCGGTGCCTTTAAACTCAGCCGACTCACCATGTCCCTCACTGGTGCCGGTGAACTAAAACCATCAGCCCCATTCTTGGTGATTTGCTTGGATTTCCTGTGTTAGTTCCTGCCTTTGATCTTCCCTAAATTGCCACAGACACAGCTCTACACATGTGCACACACACATCGAAGGCTCCGTCTCCATCTCTGGTCTCAATGTGTTGCCTTGAGCTCAGGCAGATTTGGTATCTCTGGGATGCTGATGCTGCTAATGTAGTTGCTCTACTGGGTCATAAGCATGAAGCAGTTTTATTTTTTCTATAAACCTTTAACTATGCTATGACAAAAGTCTCTTTCTTAAATGTTGATGACAGACTACAATTTCCTGACCAATTTTAGATGCTCAAAGTTGAGATCAATTCAAATTTTCGTCTTTGTTAGGACTTAAATCTTATCTCCCACTCCCCTCCCTGCCCTGCCTTGGCACAGGTTTGACCCATTGCCTGAGGTCCGAGGCTCTAACATCTGTTTTTCCACTTCTCGCCAAGCACTTCCATGTGATTGAGTGTGCGTGGGGACAGCCTTAGTTAAGATGCAATCTCTTCCTTCTGTCTCTTTTTTGGGGTTAACTTTGCTTGTGTTGGAGGGCTTTGCGGCTTTGGCAGAGGCATCTGCAACAGCTGTATGTCATAATGGGGACGTGACCCTGGTTATCCTGGAAACGTGTGTGTGTCTTCTGGTGACCCCTTCGTGGCTGGTGGTTTAGTGCTGAGTTTCCACCTGTCCTCTCCATCACTGAGGTTATTGATAGAGAGGGCAGCCATGTCTCCCTAGGCCTCTGAAGTGGGTCCATGCCAATCACCTTCTAGGGAGGCAGCTCCTCTCTGTATGGCCATCAGAATGGCTCCAGGGCTCCTGCCTTTCCTCAGTGCTCTTTCACAAGAAGGAGATGTTGCGATCTTTGCCGTAGGAGAGGACGGTGGGGTTCACCCTCTTAGGCATCCTGTGCCATAGTCCCTTTTCAACCTGATGAAGTGGGCTTCTCTGGCAGGCTTTGGACCCTTAAATGGGCCCTAGTCTCCATGTTCAAGAATATCACCTATCAGCAAGAGCTAGTAGGTCAACCTCCCTCAGTAACTCTCTATGACTGCCGCAGAAGAAGGGTGCTGTAGCTCTGCAAGCTCCACACAGGGAGTGAGAGGCCAGTGTCCTTATCTGGTAGGCACTTTTAATCTCTTGGAGGGATTCTCTTGAAACTTTTCATTTCTTTCTTTGAAGATAGGGAAGTGGCACCCCACTGCAGACACTGCATGCCTTGACAAGGCCCATGACTCAGATGACTCTGTCCCCTTCCTACTCTGGCCCTTCCAGGGCTGTATTTTATAGACTGGGAAGGGGCAGAGATTTGTGGCGGTAGGTGGTGGTGAAGGTAGAAGGGCAGTTTAGGCTTAGTAAACCCTGAGGGAGGTATCTGGTCCCAGATGCTGACAGCCTTGGTTAGAATGTGAGGTTTGGAGAGGCTCCTGGGTGTCTCAGTCGGTTAAGCATCCAACTTTGGCTCAGGTCATGATCTCACGGTCTGTGAGTTCAAGCCCCACATCAGGCTCTGTGCTGACAGCTCGGAGCTTGGAGCCTGCTGCAGATTCTGTCTCCCCCTCTCCTCTGCCCCTCCCCTGCTTGTGCTCTCTCTCTCTTTCTCTCAAAAATGAGTAAACATTTAAAAAAATTAAACAAGAATGTGAGGTTTGTGGGACTTCTTTGTTTATACCTTTGGGCCTTTGTTGCCGAATTTGAGTACACACAAAAATTACCATTCAACATCCTATCACTTTAGCTAAACTTGCTACTGATATGCCAGGCACTGTGCTGGACCATGCACTGATGAGGTTGTTTAAGGTCACAGTGCTGCTATAAGAAAGAAATTATTGGGGCGCCTGGGTGGCGCAGTCGGTTAAGCGTCCGACTTCAGCCAGGTCACGATCTCGCGGTCTGTGAGTTCGAGCCCCGCGTCAGGCTCTGGGCTGATGGCTCAGAGCCTGGAGCCTGTTTCGGATTCTGTGTCTCCCTCTCTCTCTGCCCCTCCCCCGTTCATGCTCTGTCTCTCTCTCTGTCCCAAAAATAAATAAACATTGAAAAAAAAATTTAAAAAAAAAAAAAAAAGAAAGAAATTATTATCCATCTTTTAAAGATGGGGAAACTGAGGCACACTGAAGTTGTATTAACTGTTCAGGGTTGTGCAGCTAGCCAAGATTTGAAACTGGCAGTCTGATTCCAGAACCTGTGAGCTTATCCACTATTTTGTGATTCTTTCTGGCTTAAGAATTTAACTGAAATTCCACTCTGCCCAGGGCCCTGTTATCATGCTGTTGGTAACTTTGTATTATGACACCTCTAAGCATTTAGTTTTTCTTTGGCTCCTGAGTCCTCATCATGGTATGGTTGAGGAGGAAAACTTTTCCTACATCCTCTCTGGTTTAATGACTGGGGGCCCGTGAATTAAAACAACATCAAACAGATTAACAGGAGAAAAAAAAATTATACATATGGGAGCTAACAAAAAAATAGCTAGCTTTCTAAATGATTAAAGTTGGAGACTTAGATAACTAACTTAGTAGGTGTGAAGGAGGGAACGAGAAAGGCTTTTATAGGAAAAAAATAGGTATCTTTAGGAAAGACAAATGGGTTTTCAGGAGAACAAATGGGAGATAAGAAAGTTTGTGATGATGTTTGTTTATGCAGGTGTGAGTGGTCTTTCCATCTTCTTCATGGCTACGGAAATCCCCTGGAGAGAGGATTTATGGCAGGTTTACTCTCTGTCTTCTTCCTGGGAGTACACCCACCACTTAGAGGGGATGTATGACAGCCTCATTTCTCAGAAGTTGATGTTTTTAGTTAGATAAGGGAAGCTCTGAGAAACGTTTTTCCCCCCCGCATCTGTTGTATCTCCAATATTTTCATCTTAAAATAAACTTCATACAAGCTCGGGGGTTCTAAATGGGTCCCCTCAGTACAGTAAGTAGCATCATCCTACCAAGCTGACCAGTTCCTCTGAAGGAGTGATTTAAATACCAGGTAAGGCATTAGCCCAGATCAATGGGCCAATGAACCCAGGCAGAGGATGGCTGGGGAAAAGCCAGGAACAAAGGTTGGCATTATTTTCTGCTTCAAAGCACACCAAGCTCTGGAGAAAGTTTGGCAGGAAGGAAACGTGATGGGCTGAGGGAGTGCTACTTTTATTGGAGCCACATGAATGAGGAGCACACTTTTAGGCAGTAATGAACTTTTGCACAGGGTACCAATAATGGGGAAAAGTCATGGTATATAAAGCTGGGGCATTGGATCCAAGTTCTAGCTTATTCCACTTACTAACTCAATAATCTTGAAGAGTTCAGTTATTTCATTACAGCTGTGATTTATCTCTGAAATAGGGAGGGTTCGCTTTGATTTATCTGATAAGGTTGCAGTGAACTGGAAACAGCAACTGAGAAAACACTTTGTACATTAATACACTGATGGATATGAAGGAGAAATAGTATTATCCTGAATGACCCATGCTCTTAGTGGGCTGGATAATTGAATAATTAAGCAAATGAAAAAAATTAAGTTTATTTATTTATTCTGAGAGAGAGAGAGAGAGAGAGAGAGACGGTGTGAGTGGGGGAGGAGCAGAGAGGGAGAGGGACAGAGAATCCCAAGCAGGCTCCATGCTGCCAGCACAGAGCCCGAGGTGGGGCTTGAACTCATGAAACTGTGAGATTATGACCTGAGCTGAAACTAAGAGTCAGACGTTAAGCAAATTTTTATTGATAGTTTACCATGTGCAAGGAGTGTGTTGGATCTTACTGTTGATGACAGGGTAGATAAGGCAGAGTTATGGCCTTCAAGGACTTTGCAACATTGTATTTGAGCTGAAGCATAGTCACCAATAACTATAATACAGATACAATTTGAAATGCACCAGGAAGAAGTTATAGGGAAAAAAATGCTACAGAAGTTCAGAAGTGCCGAGTTCTTTTTGACAGGAGTGACATTAGGTTTTATAAAGAGATGATTTTTGAGGTACACCTAGTGAAATGGTTTATACTTAATTGGTAAGGAATTCTTAGTAAATTACACATGACCAAAATATGTGTATTAGGAAATTATATTGACTTTGGTAGGTTGTTTAGTAGAGGTAATAAGGTTGAACAGATGGGTTGGAACCAGAACATAGAGGCTGTTGGATGTCAGGTCATGGAGTTGAAAGCAGGGAACTCTAAAGGGATTTGAAATGGGAACCATCATGGGCAGTGCTGTTCCTTTGGAACATTAGTTACCTGGCCACAGTGTGCAGGATAGAAAAATGTCAGATGTGGCACTGAAGGCAACAAAATCCTATGGCCATGCTTATGATTCAGTCGTAGTCATAGGAATCTAAATAATACGTGATAGTAGTGATGGGAAGGAAGATATTTTAACTAACACATTTCTAGTGCCACGAGACATTTAATTTATTCTTTTCACTTGTCTGTTAATTCTTTCAACACATACTCCTTACTTAGTGATTACCATACGCCAAATAAAGTACTAGGATAGAGGAAAATTGCATAATGCTCTTGCCCCAAAGATTATTGTCTAGTAGTGAATTATGATTAAGCTGTTTTCCCTGTAGATAAGAGATGGGTTTGGGAAGGAGGCCAGTTCAGGGGGAGTATATTTAGTATCTCAAGCAGTTCGTGTGCATGGTCTTCTGGGAGGGTCAAATGGTCATGGGTGGGATCATAGCTTTTTTGACAGATTAAATTTAGTCTTTATTCTGTAAAGATTGAAGAGTCACCAAATTCCTTTAAGAGAAGAAGTAGAAGATAAATTTTGCATTTTAGAAAGGTTGCTCTGGTGACAATGTGGAGGAAATATTGGAGAGTCAAGGACTGAGAAGGAGCCTAGTGGTAAGAGGATCATTAGGAAACTGTGGCAATGGTCCAGGTGGAAGGTGAAAAGGCCCTGAGCTAAGGAATGTAAGTGGGGATGGAGAAGAGGGACAGGTGGAAGATGTTGAGAATTAAAGTCAAGAGGATTTGGGCACTAATTGGATGTAGAAGATGAAAAAAAAGAGTTGAGGTTGACCTTCAGATTTATGGTTTGGGAGCTGATTATATGCCAAAGAATGAAGTCCAAGTTCTGTGGTCTAGATTATCTTTAGTCCATGTGAGCTCCTTCTACCTTGCAGGTGCTTAAAATTAAAGTAACAATCCTAACCTCTCTGTCTTATAAAAACAAATACATGTATTCAGTATGACAGGTGAGGAATATGTATGGTCAGCTATGATCGATGCAATGTTCCTGGCTAGCTCTCTATTCATCACCATGTGGCTGTTCACAGGTGTGGTCTGTCCATCCTCCCAGAATGCCACCAGAGAAGGGAGCAGAGGTCAGGTGCCCATGTGGTTCTCCAACTGCACCATGCCAAATACATTTTAAAGCAGTTTTTTAGCATCTGTTGTTTGGGGGCTATTATTTAAAACAGCTGTTAGCCTGGGAAAATGTTGTCACTCCTCTACCTGGAGAGAGCCAGCAGGGAAGTGCTCGTCAAGTTGGTTAATAGATTGTAGAATAGTGGACAGCGTGGGGTTGGCTGGTCCAGTGAAACCTTGGCAGTGGAAACAGTAGAGAAATATAACAAAGCTAAAAAAAAAAAAAAAAAATGTGGGCATAGTCCAAAAAGGAAGCCTCAGATTGACTGAACTGTGTGTTATGGGGGATGCCAAGAGTCACAGTCTCAGAGCAAGCTTTTCTGTATCGCAGGTGCTTCTCTCTAAGCATGGCAAAAGATACAAAATCATCCAGTGTCATAGATGAAGCATCCCAGTGGATGTCATTTTGGGATATTAGTAAATATCTGTGGAATCTTGAATGGACTGTTGTAATTGATGGTAATTCCTCTTTAGAGAAAAAGAAGCAATTGTCACACTTGTAATGGACCTTGGAAATAAAATTCCATACCCCCTTCCTCTAATTTTTTTTCCATTAGTGTACAAAATTTTTACATGCTCAGTCCTTGACTTTTGTGAATCTTCTTAAAAGGAGACAAGAACAGCATGAATATAGGTCTGCATCCTGGAGTTCGAGGGAGAGTCCTGTTGTATGGGTGAGAGGCAGGAATTAATTTCTCCACTGAGAAAATGTGGGACATCTGATGTTATGTATTAATTTGTTCATTTGCCTATTATGCATTAGACTAGAAAGTACATGAGGGTAGGGAACTTGTTTATTTTGTTTTCCACTGTATCCCAATGCCCAGAACACTGAGGGGTCCATAGAGGCTTTCCATAAATACGGAATGAGCGAATGATGAAGGAATGAATTAAAGAAATATCTGAATCCAAAGAAGTTCAAAGAGGAATCTAGAATTGCCATATTCAAAAGAGTGAGAAATGGCGCTAGAGCTGGGGTAGGGATGGGGAATCTTGGATCAGAGAAATGATATCAGGTCTAGTGGTCCAATGCTTATAAGTAGGAATGAGGAATCACAGTAAAGAGGCTTGTTTACATGGGAGGCTGGAGTAGGGTGTTGGGATTGTGGGAGAACTGGATGGTGGAGTCACCTGGCCCCCAAAGGGCAGAACAGTTGGTTGATGTGAATGCCAACATTATGTTTTTGGTCTTTTACATGGCCTCATCATGGAAATAATTTGCTTCATTTACTGTAAATTTTCCGAAGAATTAAAAACACCCCTCAAGTTACCCATTGCCTACATTTATTTCGGAATAATGAACCAAGCCTTACTCGCACATTTTTGGTAAAGCTCTTAGCACCTATGAACACAATTGAAAGGGGAACCACTATTTATGAAGGGCTGACCCTGTGCTAGACCTCATGTTAAGTATTTCCAGAATACCTCTATGGTTCAGCATTTTCAACCAAACAGCCCTGGCTACCATTTATAATCTCTCTGGTACTGTCCAAAGTGTCTTACCTATATTATTAATTTAATTCTCACAATAGTCCTGCACACATTAGAAATTATTAGAGGTATTTTACTGACGAGGACTCTGAGGTTTAAGTTAAAAGCCCTTGCCCGAGATCACATAGGGACAGGTGCTGAAGGTGGACTCTGAACTTTAATTTGCTTTATTTCTAAGTCCATGTTAATAAGAGCATACAACAGTTCACTGGTGGGACTGATGGAGGGAACAGAGCCCCACTACAAAGACCCCTCTGTAACCACATGTCTTCAGCAATGCCCTATAGCCACATTGTCTTTAGCAGGGAACCAAATCCTGCCTCTGACACGGGTCCTTCACGCTTTTGCACATTCTTTTCTGATGATCTTCAGTTGATTTTTTGCTTTTATGCCCCCCGACTTGTTAGGTTTTTTTTTTTTTCCCATCCAAAGAGAAAGTAGTTTCAAGGATTTTTTTTTTTTTCTGCTTAATTAGATCCAAGGCTTGGCTTGTCTGGTGGTGCTCTGCTTCTTTGGCAGACTTGCTTCTGTAGCACAAAAGCAGCTTAATGTCAGCTTGACAACTTGATGAGTCTAGTGCCAATTTTTATGATGGAAAAGGAAACTTCTAGATTCAAGATTAAATACAGCCCTTTGAGAAATGACAAAATGACCTCATGGCTACACGTGAAGTTGTAATTGGGGAGCAAAGGATACCTTAATGATTTAGCTAGTGTGCAATGAGATAGAAAAGTTAGCAGGTGGTCGCTAGGGCAGGACTGTGCTGGGTAAAGTTCAGGGGTTGTTCTTTGCCCAGCACAGCAGACACCCCTGGTGCCCTGTGTCACATCCCATTAGACCACCTTCGCTTTCATCTGTAGTTGCAACTGGTGGCTTTATGTGAGCTCAGCTTCCCTTGTGCTAACAGTGTTTGCTCTGCTTGAAGTGTAAGCCGTGTGTTTTCATTTTCTGTCCTGTTGAGCAGGAGCCCACTCAGCATGCACAAGCACATGGGAAGTGTGTGTTTGTGTATCTGTCACTCTTGGGGGCAACCTCCAATCAGTGGGGGCCGAGAGCCAAGATAAATGTTCCAGCCACCTGTCCTTCAGGCAAGCAATTTTAGGAGACTTTCTGTACGCTTCTCAGAAGGCCCAAGTGTTCTTAAGAGCAGGGACCTCAATGACTCACCCCTACATTGGCTTCTACACCATCCATCTTTATCTCACTTTTCCCATTCTCCCATTTCTGTTTCCTTGAATTACCACCCCAATAAATTGCTTATACCAAGTTCTTGCTTCAGGCTTTGAATTTGGGTTGAAACCCATATAAGATATATATACATGGGCCTGAAGCAGAATTTTCAGCGCAATAAGAGGGAATCAATCTCTTAGTAATTTACTTTAACCAAACTCACATGAGATTAAAGTATAAACCACAATGACAAATATTAATTTATGCAGATGCCTATATTACCAAACAGATCAGAATACTCATATGTACTGGACAGAACACACTCTTTGCTGCTGGACAGAGTTGGTGACAGACTGGTATTCTTGCTCTTTGACCCCCCTTTTCTCTGATATCCATGCAAATAGCTTCTCGACTGTTAAAACATGGCTTTCTTGGATGCGTTTAGGTTGCAGCTTTCTCTTACATATAGGAATGGTTCAATTTGATTTTTAAAATCTGCTTATTAATCTTATTGGTTGCATTTTGAGTTTACGGTTCTCAGGGACTCACTTTACTGAACTGTCTTGTACTATTGACGACTTACCTTCCTCAACCACTTATTTTTGGTGGAGTGAGAATATACAAAAAAGAAAAGTGTAGGGGAAAGCATATATGCCCACTTGAGTGCCTTTCTGTTTAAAATTCAGTATAAACACTGATACTCACAGTGGTAGCTTGGCGGCATCCGAAATCATTTCAGTATACTCTGTGTAGGAGCTTAGAAAGATTTTTATTTCCAAACAGTTAAAATAAACATGCTTGCAACCCAAAGAATTAAGCTATGGTTATCTGAAACTCATCTGTAACTGAAAGCATATTCCCTGATAATTTTGGATAACCACATATTACTTGTGCTTCTTACATATTCGTTTTGCTGAAGAAAATTATTGCTGACATGTTCCATGTTAAGTTCCCATGTATCACTTTCTTCCATTCTGAATGCCACAGCCATGTTTTTATTTTTTTCTCCCCTAGACTATATCACGAACCTCCTAGGCAGTTTTCCTGATTATGAGATCTCTCTAATCCATCCTTTACAACAATGCCGGGGAGATCTTTCTATTATATATATCTGATTATGTCACAATCTTGCTTAAAACCTGTCCATGGTTCTGGGTAGATGCTACTTGCCAGTATTTCCAGTTCTTCTCTCCTTCCATGAATATGGGAGAAATATCTTTTCCTTTTTCTTCGAATTCAGGCATGGCCATGTGATTTGCTTTGTCCCCAAAGATGTGAGCATATTACTTTCAGGTGAAAGCTCCCACTATAGACTAAATTGTGTCCCTCTAAAATTCATATATATTGAAGTCCTAACCCCCACTGTGACTGTTTCTAGAAACATGATCTTTAGGAGATAATGAAATTTATGTATTTATTTTTTTCTTAGGAAATTTTTATTTTTTTATTATTATTATTTTTTAATATATGAAATTTATTGTCAAATTGGTTTCCATACCACACCCAGTGCTCATCCCAAAAGATGCTCTCTTCAATACCCATCACCTACCCTTCCCTCCCTCCCACCCCCCGTCAACCCTCAGTTTGTTCTCAGTTTTTAAGAGTCTCTCATGCTTTGGCTCTCTCCCACTCTAACCTCTTTTTTTTTTTTTTTCCTTCCCCTCCTCCATGGGTTTCTGTTAAGTTTCTCAGGATCCACATAAGAGTGAAACCATATGGTATCTGTCTTTCTCTGTATGGCTTATTTCACTTAGCATCACACTCTCCAGTTCCATCCACGTTGCTACAAAGGGCCATATTTCATTCTTTCTCATTGCCACGTAGTACTAGGAGATAATGAAATTTAAATGAAGTCATAAGGGTGAGGACCTAATCTAATATGATTGGGGTCTTATTAAAAAAAGGAGATTTCTCCCTCTCTCTGCCATGTAAGGACACAGTAAGAAGGTGGCCATCTGCAAGTCAGAAAGAGAATTCTCATCAGATTTGACCATGCTGGCACTCTGATTTCAGATTTCTAGTCTTCAGAACTGTGAGAAAGGAAATTTCTGTTATTTAAGACACCCAGTAGTTTGTTATGGCAGCTAGGGCTGGCTAATACAACTCCCTTTTGATCTGATAAATTCTGAAGCCTTGTCTTGACATAACAGCATCACAGTGTGATAGAACTTTCATAAACTGGGTTACTGAGTATGGCTGACAGAATAATGACCGCCCCCCGCCCTCAAGATGTCCATGCCATATTCCCCAGAACCTGTGCATACGTTACCTTATATGGCAAAAAGGACTTTGCAGATGTGATGAAGGTTAGGGACCTTGAGATGTGGACCTTATCTTGGGTTATCTGGGTGGGCCCAATCTAACCATGAGTCATTAAAGATGGAGAACTTTCTAGCTGTGGTCTGACAGATGTGACGATGGAAGAACAGTCAGATAGATGCTTTGAAGATGGAGAAAGGGTACCACAACCCAATAGGTGCAGGCAGCCTCTAGAAGCTGAAAAAGGCTGGGAAATAGATACTTCCCTAGAGCCTCTAGAAAGGAATGCAGCCTTATTTACATCTTGATTTTATCCTAGTCAGACCTATATCAGACTTTTGAACTATAGAACTATGAGATAATAAATTCATGCTATCTTAACCCATTGTGTTTGTGGTAATGTCACAGCAGCAATAGGAATTGAATACATTGAGTATGGTAAATTGTATAAATGGTCACAAATTCTTCCTTTCTTACATCCGTGTCTTTACTTGGTGACATTATAGCTTCTTCTGTCAAGAGGTAGAGACCATATTTCTCCAACCCTTAAATCTGAGTTGAACAGTGTTCACCTTTCTGAATGGCAGTGGTTACTGAGGTTGAATGATCTTTGTGTGTTGAGTGTATGTTTGTGGTAATGGTGGTAATGGGAAGATGGAGAAGTGGTTCATTAAGTTTAACTTTTTTTAGTTCCCAGGTATCTGGTCCAAGGGGACCTATATGTCAGCACCTGATATAAAGGCTAATGTCATCCTCCCCTCCTTGCCAGAGAAGAGAGAACTGATGGCTACTAGTTTCCTGGACCTTAAGCCCAATGCTATAATTGGCTGGAAATTTCAGTTTTCTCTCTGGGGGTGGATTTAGTGTTTTTAAGGTATTGAAGAAGAATGAACCAAATGTGTGATGAGCAGAAGAGCAGACTGTGATAGTAATGTTTTGTGCTCATCCATGTCTTATTCTCTTCTTCTGGGTATATGAAAGGATTAAATTTCTACCTCTCCATGAAAAATATGCACAGCCATGGGATTTGTTCTGACCAATAGGTTGGAAGCTGAATTGAGGTAGGTTGTATATGAGCTAAAGCATTTAATTGCTGATGTGATGCATTCCAGCATTTTCTTCTCTTAGCATGGTGCTCATGGAGGCTTGTATTGAGATGGAGGTGCCCAGTTGCTGGGCTACCATGTGGAGGATAGATGTCCTGAAGAATTACCTTTAGCTCATAGTGAACTTTGTATGAACAAGAAACTTTTTTGGATTAAACTACTGATATCTTGTTGCCTTTGTTACTGTAGTATAGAAGTCAACCTTTACTAATATATAATATAATTGGATGGTCTGGAGTTAAGTATTGTCTCTTACAATGTGACTATAAGCAAATAAATTTTTCTAGGTTTGAAGTTTTGTGTAGTACCTATTTCACGAGATTTTGAGCATTATATGAAGAAATGCATGGAAAGTGTTTGGCATACTCTCTGGTAAAAGGAATAAATGTTAGTTACTTTCATTATCAAAATTACCATCATTGCCACTCTGGAAAACAGTGTGGGGGTTCCTCAAAAAATAAAAAATAGATTTACCCTCTGACCCAGCAATAACACTGTTAGGAATTTACCCAAGGGATACAGGAGTGCTGATGCATAGGGGCACTTGTACCCCAGTGTTTATAGCAGCACTTTCAACAATAGCCAAATTATGGAAAGAGCCTAAATGTCCATCAACTGACGAATGGATAAAGAAGTTGTGGTTTATATATACAATGGAATACTACTTGGCAATGAGAAAGAATGAAATATGGCCTTTTTTAGCAACATGGATGGAACTGGAGAGTGTTATGCTAAGTGAAATAAGTCATACAGAGAAAGACAGATACCGTATGTTTTCACTCTTATGTGGATCCTGAGAAACTTAACAGAAGACCATGGGGGAGGGGAAAGGGGGAAAAAAAAGTTACAGAGAGGGAAGGAGGCAAACCATGAGAGACTCTTAAAAACTGAGAATAAACTGAGGGTTCATTGGGGGTGGGAGGGAGGGGAAAGTGGGTGATGGGCATTGAGGAGGGCACCTGTTGGGATGAGCACTGGGTATTGTATGGAAACCAATTTGACAATAAATTTCATATTAAAAAATAAATAAATAAAACAACTGTTGGTATGGGGGAAAAATTGTCATCATTATTGTTGCCATCAGCAATCATGAAAACACACTAAGATTCTGGCTAAGCAGAATTGGGAAGTGTGAAGTAAGGACCTTTTTGGAGGGGAGTTCAACATGTTCCTCAATTTGAAGTGCAGAAGTGGTCAAAATTGGTAATCTCCAATTTTGGAATCTACTTAATTCCAAGAATAAAGTAGAATTTAAGGAGAATCTCCTCCAACTTTAGAGGCTGTCCACATTCCTTGACTTGATGCCCCTTCCTCCATCTTTAAAGCCAACAAAAGTGGGCAAGGGCCTCATCACATCACCTAATTCTGAATGCTTCTCCTCCCTCTTCCATATTTAAGGGCACTTGAAGATACATTGGGCCAGTTTAATAATCGAGGATAATGTCTCCATCTCAAGGTCCTTGCCCTTAGTCTCTTCCACAAAGTCCTTTTTGCCATGTGAGGTCATAGAGTCACTGGTTCTGGGGACTAAGACCTGGGCACTTTGGGAAACCATTATTCTGCTACCACAATGTCTAAGATTACTTATGTCTTCTCTTTTTCTCCCTCACTCTCTCCCTTACCTCCTTCCACCCCTCTATTTTCCTTTGATAAATTTTAGCAGGGATTTTAATTTTTTTGGTCTTTTCAGAATCTCTTTTGTGTTCTGTCTCTATTGGCATTATTATTTTGTACTTTGTTAATTTCCACCTTATCATTTTAATTTTCTCCCTTCTATTTATCTTGGGTTGTTTTGTTATCCTATTTCTAATTTGCTAAGGTTGTAGATTCAAGTCTTGAGATTTTGTTTGTTTGTTTGTTTGTTCTTTGGCTATATACTCAGAAGTGGGACTGCTGAGTCACATGTTAGTTCTATTTTCAATTTCTGAGGAACTGTCATACTGTTTTCCCCAGTGACTGTCCCAGTTTACATTCCCACCAATGCTATACAAGGATTCTCTTTTTTGTTTGTTGTTTATTTATTTTGAGAGGAGCGAGAGAGATTGAGCATGGAAGAGACAGAGGGGGAGGGAGAGAGAGAATCCCAAGCAGCCTCCACATTGTCAGCACAGAGTCCAACATGGGGCTTGAACTCACAACCGTGAGATCATGACCTGAAACCAAGAGTTGGACACTTAACTGACTGAAACACTCAGGTGCCCTGAGATTTTTTTTTTTCTAATTAGAGCATAAAAAGCTATAAAGATCCCTGGAATTACCGCTTTAGCTGCATTTCACAGTTTTTAATTAGTCTTCACTTGTTAAGTATAATCTAATTTCAAAGAATGATTTATTCTTTAACCTGTGAGTTTTAATAAGTATATTTTTAACTTTCTATAAATATGATTTTTAATGTTAAAAAAAGAATAAAGTCCAATGGGGTCTTCTAAGTAGCATTTCAACAAGAGTAAAATATTACATTTTAGAACTATTAATTGTAAGAATTCGCTGTGTTCACAAATTTTTGTAGCATCCTTAGATATATTATTTTTACCATCCCATGTCTCTTTTAAGTTGCAATAAGAGTCCTTAAAGTGCCCAGATCCATGGATCACTTTAAGAAGGAGGAGTGGTGGGAGTGCCTGGGTGGCTCAGTCAGTTAAGTGTCCAACTCTTAATTTCAACTCAGGTCATGTTCTCACAGTTTGCGACTTTGACCCCACATCAGGCTCGGAGCTGACAGCCTGGAGCCTGCTTGGGATTCTTTCTTTCTCCCTCTCTCTCTGCCCCTCCCCTGCTTGTGCTTTCTCTAAATAAATAAATAAATAAATAAATAAATAAATAAATAAATTTTTTTTTAAAAAAGGAGGAGTGGTGCTAGAGAGGCTGTGTCCTACTCTTTGACCAACTCTGAGATCAGGGGAAGGGAAAAACCGTAAATGGATAAATTTGGGAAGGCAGGATAAGGAATAATAAGGAGGTTGCGTCCCAGGGCTCTGTGGAAAGAAGAAGTAGAGAGTACTGGAACATGAGCTGGGCTCTGGATATTCCTTGGACACTGTAAAAAGCCAATGTATTCCCCCAAAGGGCACACTGGCAGAATGGAAAAGAAAGGGTTCTGAGCCCACCAGACAGAGAGGAGACAGAAAAATCACAAGTGGATGTGATGACTACAAACAACAGAAGTCTGGGGCTTTCTGGATTTGGATTAAACAGCCTAATGCTGCCAAGAACTCTCAAAGGACATTAGTGAATTGCAGCATTGAAAAATAATTGCTCTAATGATGACCCTGAGTCATGTGGAGAAGAAAGTTATGTTTTGAATATGCTTTGTGATGACGTAAGCCTATATATAAAATATATTTTATGAAAGATTTCAGTTAAACTAGTTAAAGCAAAAATAAAACAAAATCTCAGTGGGTTTACAGCAGAGGCTTTCATTTACCTGGAATACTCATTTATCTGATTTTTGTCCAATAAATAAAAATACATAGATGGTGGGGGTGGAGGGCAAAATCTGAGCTAAATAGAGCCACACCCACTTGGTTATATATACATTGCTTGTGGCTGCAAGACAGAGTACAAAATAGGTGAGTGGTGGCAACCAAGACTACATGGTCTGCTAGCCTGAAATATTTACTATCTGGCCTTTTACAGAAGGAGTTTGCTGATTCCTGCCTCAGATCATTGTTATGCATGTCCAAAGGGCCGGCTACTTTGCTCCAAATATGCCAAAGGTTGACTTTTGGCCCACTTCTCTGGAGCCCACATAGTAAAAGGCATCATAGCATCTTCCAAAGCGGACGCTCATGAGAAGTTACCCTGTGGATACGGGGAGAGGAGAGCACATGACTGGTTGGCACACTTTGCAGGTTCAGCAGTGGTCGGTGGCCGGACCCTCCACTTCCAGAACGTGTGAGGGTGTATACGTAGGGAATTACCTGAGGGCTGAGTGCTATGACACAAATTCTTATGACTGTTAAGCTTGCTAGTATTCATTTGCAAAAAATGGTCCACATCTCATTTTAGAGTTAAATACTCCTCTGCGGTTTCACCTTTGTGTCTGAGTGACACTCTACTGCTTAAGTTGACTTCTTCAGGCCATTGTGGTTCCTAAAGGAAGTGGTGCACAAGGCCCCTCTTCTGCCCTAAGGGGTTCCACTTTCCTGTGGTGAGTGAAATACATATTTCAAAGGAAATGGACCTAAGCAAAAAGCAATAATAATGATGACAATTGCACACAAGAGCTGCTTCTGGCAAACACTTAACAGCTGGAGAAGCTGGGGACCTCTGACCTTATCCAATCATTATCTCCTGGAAGTTTGTCGCACAGGGAGAGTATAGAAATGCAAAGAAAATTGGTTATACATACGCACATAAAACAAACCCCACAACTAAGAAAAAAAAATAGCTCCCAATACCAAACAGCTTTTCATTGTAGACACTAATTTTTGCCTTGAGTCTTCTTGCATTGTGAAAGATCAATATAATACTTTATAGGAAAACAAAACACTTTTCTTAACCTTTGGTAGGTGCGTAATTAGGAATACAATATGAAAGATGGCCTCATACTCTGTTCACAGAGGTCTTGCCTTTTAAGATCAGGGAGGGTTTGGAAACAAGAGGCAAAGTCAGAGATGCTAATTAGAAATGCAGGGACCACTTTTACTGACATGCTGAGAACAGCTACGCTTTCCAGAAATTATTCAAGCTAGAGGGAGTGATCTCATTTTGTCTGGTTCTGAGAGCTTTCTAATTTGAGGAAGAAAATAACAGTGGTAGAGGCAACCAATGTATAATATTGAAGATGAAATCAGCCCGTGGTCTTAGCAAGAGGAAAAGGAATACTCTGTTTCTCTGCCTATGGTAATGTTTCTCAAGCTCCTGTTTGAGGGATCTGGAGATTTGTTTCAAAGGTGCCTGCCAGGCTTTGGTACCTCTTCTCTCTACTGTTTTTTTGTACCACTCTTTGGGTTAACAATGTCATTAAATTTTAAAATCACCCATTAATGTAAAAATCCACTGTTACATACATGGAGGAGAATTATATGAACATAGCTTCTTTCACTTTTTGTAAGTAACCGGTATTCCTTTTTCCCTATGTTTCCCCAATGCCTGGCGTGGACTCTGCCTATGTTGCAGGAACTGGATACATATTTGGTGAATAAATGAATGAATTTCTCCATTCAACATAGTTTGTCACAATAGTCAATTAAAAAAAAAATCTGAGATTTTGCATCATATTTTTTTTTTCTTTTTTTGCTCTCACTGTTACACTGTTGATGTTAATCAGAGACTTTCTATTCAGTGATTTTTGTCTCTGGGGAAGAAAAGTTCTGTTTAGAATGTCCATCTTGGTATGGGTTGAATCTGGTGCCATCTTAAGTATAATCGTCTAAAAGTTCCCAGAGCTCCCATTCACAGAAATTAAATATGATCTCATTACCAAACATGCCTCCTTATGACCCAGGACTGAAGTCTTCCTTCTCTTCTTATAGCAATTTTTGTACTTTAGGGTTTTCACTCATTCCTTTATTCATTCAAAGACATTTGTTACTAACTAAAAGTAGTTTAGAATTTTTCTAATTTTTAAAAAATGTTTATTTGTTTTTGAGAGAGAGAGACACACACACACAGAGCATGAGCAGGGGAGAGGGGTGGGTGGAGGACAGAGAGAGAGAGAGACAGAATCTGAAGCGGGCTCCAGGCTCTGAGCTGTCAGCACAGAGCCCGATGCAGGGCTCGAACCCACAGACCATGAGATAATGACCTGAGCCAAAGTCAGACGCTTAACTGACTGAGCCACCCAGGTGCCCCAAAGTCTTTCTAATTTTTTATTGATTTTTTTTTTTTCTTTAAGTAGGCTTCACACCCAGTGTGGAGCCCATCATGAGGAGCCTTGGACTCACGAACTGTGAGATCAAGACCTGAGCTGAGATCAAGAATCAGATGCTTAATCAACTGAGCTACCCAGGCACCCCTTGATTGATTAAAAAAAATTTTTTTTTTTCAACGTTTATTTATTTTTGGGACAGAGAGAGACAGAGCATGAATGGGGGAGGGGCAGAGAGAGAGGGAGACACAGAATCGGAAACAGGCTCCAGGCTCTGAGTCATCAGCCCAGAGCCTGATGCGGGGCTCGAACTCACGGACCGCGAGATCATGACCTGGCTGAAGTCGGACGCTTAACCGACTGCGCCACCCAGGCGCCCCTTAAAAAATTTTTTTAATGTTTATTATTTTGAGAGAGAGAGAGACACAGAGCGCAAGTGGGGGAGGGGCAGAGAGAGAAAGAGAGAGAGAGACACAGAATCCAAAGCAGGCTCCAGGTTCTGAGCTGTCAGCATAGAGCCTGGTGCAGGCCTTGAACTCACAAACTGTGAGATCATGATGTGAGCAGAAGTCAGACGCTTAACCAACTGAGCCACACAGGGACCCCCACCTTGATTGATTTCTTGAAGGAGATTTTAATGCTGCCATTTATCATTCTTGTGACATTGGGCAAATTATTATACCTGGCCTCAGTTTCCCTACCTGCAAATGGGGGTGGCAATTGAATTTTTCTTATAGAATTGCTGTGAAGATTAAGTATTTTAACCTGTCCAATGGCAACTGGTTAATACATGTTAACAATTCAATACTACTACTAATACTACTACTAATAATAAATGTTATGATTCAAATTTTTGAGGACAGAGACAGGCCCGTGTTTCATTCCAGGTGGCACAATGTTCAATCAACATTTGTTGCAACAAGAGGTTTCAATATAGTGTACAAAGTAACTCTGGGGCTGGTATTTCTCTGTAGCATTATCAAAACAAGCTGCCCTGGCTGATAGGGGGACCTAAGTCTTTGATTCAAGTGGCTTAACCTTTGCATTCCTTTCTTATAGCCTCCAGCTCAAACACTTAGCTTCCCACCTGCCATTGTCTCTTAGAGGATGAGTTGGTTTAGACTGACCACTGGCTCCTAATCTTGGAGAAAGTTTTTTTGTAGATCTCTGACCTTATGAGCCAACTATATAGAATCCCTGCTAAGCAAAGGAAGAATTGCACAAACAGGAACGAAAAGAAGCAGGTGTCCTTGAGCTTATTGCTAGGCCTTGGAAGTGGGTAATAAACAAGAGGCTTCTAAGGGTGTGGTGAAGGATCTCGTTATTAAGACCACTGCGTTCTTTCCTAAATTATTTTGAGCATATTTGTAAATTTAAATAAAACACACTATCTCCTTCTAAATTGCCTTCCTAGTGCTATAATAATATGAATGCAAATGGCAGTTTTGCACACTGGGTCCGATATTTTCAGTCTAAGTTTAAGAAGAGATTCTCTCTTTCTGACATGTAATATATTGTTTATTGGTTAAAATTCAGTGTCCTTATTAAGAAAATGTAAGATACGATCAAGACTCTGATAGGCACACTCTCCATGAAAGTTAGCATATTTTAGAAGCTCCAGGCAGTGGGAAATGAGGCTGGAGATGTAGAGAGTGATTGGATTCTAGAATACCCTGCATGTCTTAAACAGGGATGAGACTTTATCTTTTAGGTAATGGGGAGCTTCTGACAGGTTTTAATCAGAGGATTAAGTCATATTTATGTTTGAGGAAGGCCACTCTTGCCATAGATGTGTGTGTGTGTGTGTGTGTGTGTGTGTGTGTGTGTGTGTGTGATGGTAGACAGGTCGGAAATTAGTTCAGAGACTAATTCCAGGTGAAAGATGGTAAGAGGTGGATGGAGACAGCAAAGGTGGAGATGGAGAGGGACAGGTTTGAAGAAAGTAGGTTTCAGTGACTGGTGTGATTGGTTCTTGACGGTTGGGTGTATTTTGTGAAGAAAGAGGAGGCTTGGGCTGAGTGGCAGATGTTGGGTTCCTCAAATCTCTTGCATTGAAGTAGGAAATGCAGGTGGATGAGGTGGTTTCATGGTTTTGGTTGTCAGCTATAAATTGATGACTATCAAACCCATACTTCCAGTCCAGATCTTTATTCCTATGTTCAAGACCCATGCACTCAGCTCTTTATTGAACCCATCCAGCCCATAGGCACCTGAAACTCAGCATGTCCCCAAACCAACATGGTGACTTGCTTTGCTTTCTGAGTCCTTTCCTCATTCTCTCTCTCTCTTTTTTTTTTTTTTTAAGTAGGCTTCACACCCAGTGCAGAGCCCAATGTGGGACTTGAACTCACGACCCTGAGATCAAGACCTGAGCTGAGATCAAGAGTCTGATGCTTAATTGACTGAGCCACCCAGGTGCCCTAACTCTCCCCATTCTTAATTGGTGAGTAACACCATCTACCCTGTTGTTGCCCATGCCAAACGTTTGGGAATTATTCTTGATTCATCTCCCTGTATGACTGACATCTAGTTATTCCCCAATTCTGTCAATTTGATGTATTTTATATCTTCTTAGTCTATCCATTATTTTAAGCTCTACTTGCAATAACAAGAAGTGGAAGATGCTTGAAGGGGTTGCCAGGACAGGGGCTGTATCAGAATTTAACAATTCAGAGACAATCTGCCCCACATCGAGCTCTGTACTGATAGCACAGAGCCTGCTTGGAATTCTCTCTCTCTCTCTCTCTCTCTCTCTCTCTCTCTCTGCCACTCCCCAACACTCACTCTCTCTGTATTTCAAAATAAATAAACATTAACAAAAAAGAATTCAGAGACATTTCAGTTCCAAATGATGAAAAGGATATCATATGCAGTGGCTGGAGATTAATGGATGCCTTAGTCTGTTTATTTATTTATTTTTTAAATTTTTTTTTTTTAACGTTTATTTATTTTTGAGACAGAGAGAGACAGAGCATGAACGAGGGAGGGTCAGATAGAGGGAGACACAGAATCTGAAACAGGCTCCAGGCTCTGAGGTGTCAGCACAGAGCCCAACGCGGGGCTCGAACTCACGGACCACGAGATCATGACCTGAGCCAAAGTCGGCCGCTTAACCGACTGAGCCACCCAGGTGCCCCTGCCTTAGTCTGTTTAGACTGCTATAGCAAAATAAAGGGTGGGGTTGAATAAAAAACAGACATTTACCTCCCATAGTTCTGGAAATTAGAAAGTCTAAGACCAAGGTGCTGACAGATTCTACATCTGATCAGAGCCAGTTTCCTGGTTCATAGATGATGGCTGCTTTCTATGTCCTCATGTGGCAGAAAGGGTGAGGGAGCTTCTATGGTCTCATTTGTAAGAGTGCTAATCCCATTTAAGAGAGCTCAACCCTCATCACCTCCCAAGGACCCTTTTGTTGTGTTTTTTCTTTTTTCTTTTCTTTTCTTTTCTTTTCTTTTCTTTTCTTTTCTTTTCTTTTCTTCTTTTTTCTCTTCTTTTTTTATAGTTTTTCTTCTCTTTTCTTCTCTTTTCTTTTCTTCTTTCCTTTTTTTTTTTTTTTTTTTTTGGATGGGTGTTCCAGAAGGAGAGGATTTAATTCAACTGCAAAGAATCAGTTTTGGAAAAGGTTATTATTGATAATTTTACAAAATTAAAGAATGGAATGAGTTTTCAGATTAAAAGCTCATGGTAATCTCTGAGTAGTATAAATAAAAGTAAATTCACAATAGGGAAAGCCTCACCTCTTAATACCATAACACTGGGGGTTACAATTTCAATGTATGAATTTTGAGGCAATATAAATATTCAGTCCATAATTGTGGGTAAAGTATGATCTAAGGAGGTCATAGGATTGATGAAGTGAGGTGCACATTCCTTCTGGCCCAACATTTGCACGTCTTTCTCATGTATGGGAGAATTCCCATATATATTAGAGAATTCCAGACCTTATCAGTGCTTACCAGTTGAAAATGCCAGATACTCACTTTTCAAGCTTCATTCAAATCTAAGACACGCATGGGACCCAGATGTCACCAACTAGATGCAACAACTATGTACTTTGAATCTAGAGTCACAGCAGCAAAAATGGCATTTGGTACTACAAGATTTTGTGCTGAACACAGAAGTGACAGCATTGATAATGATGGTCATGGTTGCAGTAAGATCACACTTCTGTTGTAGAAATGGCAGCAAGACAAACAGCAATATCATAAATTGATGGCCCTCATAGATCAGTTCTCTGGTGTGCTTTTGGGCGTTGGTGCTGGCTGCTTAGACTTATGCCCTCCCAATGAGTCAGGAAGTGTGTCGGTTAGGCCATCTTTCAGCTGCAATAATAGAAAAAAACCCCAGCAGTGACCTAGGTCATTAGGGGTCTTTCTCCCCTCATAACATAAGAAGTTTGGAGTTGAGTAGCTACTGACATTTGTTCAACGGGTGGACAGTGTCAAGGCTCTTTGTTGGCCTCTTGGCCTGTCCCTTAAAATGTCCATTTTTAAGACAGGAAAAAGGGGAGACAGGTTAGCACCAGTTGTGCTTTTCCATTTTTCCAGAGGATCTAAAGCCAAAGATCTAGCCTTGCATCTTGTTATCCAGGGCTCAGTAACATGGTGCACTAGCTACATGGGAATGCGGGTTGAAGGAAATGAGTATTTCGTGAGGATGTGGAGTGTCCAACCTTGATCACAGAAGTGGGCAATGGGGAAATAAGTTGAGAAAGGGGCAGCCAGTGTACATTGTATGTCAGTCAGCTATTCAATGTCTTTAAAATAAACCCTTTTAGGGGCGCCTGGGTGGCGCAGTCGGTTGGGCGTCCAACTTCAGTCAGGTCACGATCTCGCGGTCCGTGAGTTCGAGCCCCGCATCGGGCTCTGGGCTGATGGCTCAGAGCCTGGAGCCTGTTTCCGATTCTGTGTCTCCCTCTCTCTCTGCCCCTCCCCCGTTCATGCTCTGTCTCTCTCTGTCCCAAAAATAAATAAATGTTGAAAAAAAAAATTTAAAATAAACCCTTTTATTGCTCATGTTACTTTAACTCACCTGATCAGTTTTTGTTGTTTTCCATAGACAACCCTGTATGATAATCCAGTGGTATTTAATAAAATCAAATATAGAGTGAACCAGGAATTAAAGATTATTCTAAAAGTTTGGTTGACTTAGGAAATGGTGCCTCTATTGATTGAAATAAGAAAAACTCGGGGTGCCTGGGTGGCTCAGTCGGTTAAGTGTGCGACTTCAGCTCAGGTCATCATCTCGCAGTTCGTGGGTTTGAACCCCACGTCAGGCTCTATAATGACAGCTCAGAGCCAGGAGCCTGCTTCAAATTCTGCATCTCCCTCTCTCTCTGCCCCTTCCCTGCTCACACTCTGTCTCTCTTTCTCAAAAATAAATAAGTATTAAAAATTTTTGAAATAAGAAAAACGCTTACTAAAGAGTGAGTGGCCTATAGTATTATGCTATTTATTTCATCCTCAACTTTAAAGAAGTAAAGTGTTTGGCACAGTTGAATCTCTATTTGCTAAAATGTATGGGAAAGATATTTTTGAACTTGGAGGAGAGCTCACTTTGCCAGTTCCTGGTGCCACAGTCACCTCTTCCACTTTTTTGTTAGCTTTTCCTTATAAGACATTTTCAATTTTCAGTATTATAGTTGCTTTGAGAAGGGGCTCCAACTTGTCTGTGAAAGCTTTGTTCCATAAATGATAGAATTAGTTGTTCATTAAGGCAATAAATGAAGCTGATTAAGTAGTGAGTTAGTGAAACAATTATAGTAAAAGTTCATAAAAACACAACCCTTTTTTATTGATTTTCCTTTTATTACTTTTCTCTGTGGGACAAAATTTATTTAAAATTGGCAGCAAGAAACCCTCTCTTGAGGTCATTACCAAATGCCAGTGTCTTCACACTGCTGGGTACTATTTTCTATTGTAATGCCTTTGCACATGAACTCTCTGTGCCTAACTTCTGCTTCTCTTTTAGAACACTAGTTGGTGTTACCTCTTCCAGAAAGTTTTCCCCTACACTCCTTTAGAGGAGAGGCCTCTGGTTTTTTTTATCTCCTTAATCCATGCACCTAGGACAGAGCCAAGTATATTTTAGTTTTTCGATGCATGCTTGTTGAGTTAACAGAATGAGTCAGTATTAGACAACTTATAGCTAATTGAATATGTCTTGATTGATGGGAGGAAGGGAGTGTGTATTGAAGAAACAGAGAAAGAGAGAGAGGTCTAAGCCATTCTTAGGGTATGAGAGGACCAGGGAAGAGGAAGTGAGGAGTGATGGGAATACAGACAATGTCTCCAACCAGTTCATATTGCCTTGGATATAGGAGTACTGGGGGCTTTACCTGGCAGTGTGTTGGAGTTTTTGTGTGTGTTTTATTTTATTATTATTTTATGATTATGATTATGATTATTTTATTTCCTACTTGTCTACAGCTCTAGAATATTTTTGGCCTCCTTGCCACCCTCTCCAATTATCTAAATCCCCAGGGACCTTATTCCTCCAGCATGACAGAGTCTCCCAGAGCATGGTTTCAACTTCCCATATCCTTAGTGGGGAAGCCCTTACTTTTCCTTTTCTCTTTTCAATTTTAACAGCCCCAGAAAATGATGATTGTACCTACTATACTTTTTAATCTTCTAGGTTGTCAGGCCAAGGAAGTAGCCAGATCTATTCTGTATATCTTATGTTTCTATGTCTCTTCAGAAGCAAAAAGCTGGTTGAGTAGTTTAGAGCCACAGACCTGGTTTATGATTACGGTGGCTCACTCAATACACTCACATACTTTGGACATTGGAGGGCAATAGTCACTCACCACTATAACTCATTGAAACATGTTACAAGAAAGCTCATTTTTCCGGGCTCCTGAAAGATTCTGAGCTTCTTTGTCTTCTCTGAGATTCTTTCCCTTCCCACCATCCCATCCCCAACCTTATCCATACTCATTTGCCTTTTTCATGTTAGCTGCCATAAGGACTCTGAAGCATTTCAGCTTTCTAATACATCTTTTCCTAGCCTGAACCAGCTGCCCTTCTTTACAGCTCTATTTTGATGCTTGAGATAATTGTCTACACTGTGATTTTTAAATTTGAAACATTCTCTTGTGCTTTTAGGAGTAAAGTGGTATTTGGAAATCTGGCAAATAAATAGACTTCCTATCAGAAGGTGGAAGAAATGTCTTCCTTCCCACGTTCCCGTGTTTTCATTATGCAAAAGGAAAGTCAAGGCTTTACTTCCTCTGCCTGCTGTCTTCTTCCCTGTTTGTTGAGGACAGTCAGTTGGTGATTTGTAGCTAAACCAGACTGCCCCACTGATGAAGAAATTAAGGTCAAAGTCAACCTTTTTTTTTTTTTTTAATTTTTAAAAGTGTGTTTATTTTGAGAGAGACAGATACAGCATGAGTTTGGGTGGGGCTGGGGGGGGGGCGAGCAGAGAGAGAAAGAGGGAGAGAGAATCCTAAGCAGGCTTTGCAGCACTGTCAGCACAGGACCCGACATGGGGCTCAAATTCATGAAACCGCGAATCAGACACTTAACCAACTAAGTCACCCAGGTGCCCCAAACTCAAACCTTCTAATTTTAGAATCAAAATCAAGTGGCTTTTAAATTTCTGAAGATATTATGTCATTTGTTTCAAGATTGATGTGTTATACTACTCAGTCTCAATTGGGCCAACCTATTGAAGTATTTTGTGATTAATCATGCTACCTGGGGCACCAGAATTGCTGCTGGATCTTGGTAAAATGGCTGCTTGTCTCTCCTTGGGGGTTGTGAAAATATAAAAAGAAAATCATTATAGCTAGGAAAATCCTATTCTGCCTTATTACTCAGAAAGCACTGCTGTTAGTTTCTATGGAAGCATTTCCCAAGGATGTTCTTAATTATTGATGGCTAAATTCTCATTACTTAATGGAAGCTGGACTTTGAGGAGAAGCAAGAGGGAGGGAGCTTTATTTTTTGTGTTTTTTTTTTGTGTTTTTTTGCTCATTGGTAATACACATTGTCTTCTCCACATCCATGGGTGAAGACACTGGCTTGGCAGAAAAGAGAGATAGAGAGTATGGAAAGAAACAAGGGAAGAGAAGACAGGAGAAGAGAGTGTACGTTGATTGCAAGTCTGGAAGCCTAATTTTAGTTAGGACACAACATTACTTATCTCTCCCATGTAGAAGTATGAGAGAGAGGAAAGTCATTGTGAAAAAACACCTCTACCTTTCTAGAAGGATGTTTCTGTTTATGGGAGGGCTCCTTGTTCTGCTGGGTTCCTTGGTGGATTTGAATATGGAAAGGCAGCTGAGCGCTGAGTGTGAGGACAGGGGTTGAAGAATACTGACTTGTTTTCCCTAAGATATCAAGGACATTTTGGAGTTGAGGGTGTGGAGTGGGAATCTTTAAGAGACAAAGTGTGGAAGAGAGTGGGATTGTAAGGAGAGTAACACAAGTCCTTATGATAACCCGGGCTAGGGAGATTCCACAGGCTGAAGCGGACATTGACAAACTCTGTGATGGGTTATCCAAAGATCTTTTGGAACGAGGATATCTAATGCTGAAGGTGAAGTTGTTTGTAATATTGTGATGTAAACCACTTTTCCTAGAGAATTCTTTGTATAAGTCAGCTTTTGAGGAAATAGTGTGGCACAAGAAACAACTGCCAAATCTCAGTGGCTTACAAAAACAAACATTTATTTTTTGTTCATGTGTCTGTGGGGTTGGCTGCAGATGCTGTGCTCCAGGCCAGTGCTCAGATTCAGGTCTGCTCCTCTGGCTTTCATTTTGGGGGCCAGCAACCTTTAACCTTCAAGAAAGCAATCTATGTGCATGGGCATCACACATATGTACTACCTAGAGGGGAGGTTTTTATTTGTTTGCTTGTTTACTTATTTATTTATTAATAAAATAAAAGAAAGAGGTGAATTGCAAATTGGGTCACCACAGTGTGACTCAGGATGATCCAACACAGGGAGATCATTAACAGAGATCATTAAACAGGAGAAGGACTCAAAGCCAGGTAACCAAGAATATGGAAGTTTCCCCACACCTTCCCTATAATTGGCAGAAATCTTGTGCTCCTAGAGGGTCTGGTCTTTCACAATCCATGCACTAAGCATTCACATCAGCTCTTTTTCTTTTTTAAGGGGCGAGAGGCTCTAGCTTACATCTGTGCTCCATATGAGCTTTGAGACCAGTACGATTATTCATTCTGATCTTGCCTGTAGAAAACCAAGCCACATGCTTGAGCCCATCCCATTTTATACAATCATTTTTTCCCCTCTCAAATAAAAATCACCTGATTGGCTCTTACACAATCACTTCTACTCAAGCCGTTAGATGAGTCAATTTCCTATGCAGGCTTTTATTGTCATCTCTACCTCCAAAAAGATATCTGGCAAAGAAAAGGGATAGACTTTTTTTGCTAAAGGCTGTGTGAACCGTTGGATCTAAAAGTTCAGGTTCTGTTTTTTTCTGCTTCTTTTACAGGCTCCACTAGGGGACTTAAAAACAAAAACAAACCCCAAGCTCATTCTGTGTCTCAGTTCCTCACCAGCTTTTTGCTGCCTCTGAAGCTTAAAGTAGTTCTTTTTTAGATCTGAAGATTTGCAAGCTGTCAGGCTTTAATAAGTGTACTATCCGTATCTTCAGTTTTAGATAACTCACCCACACTAATCGTTTTTTTCCCCCCACATGGAAGCTTATTTTCTATTTGATTTCCTTTTTCTTTTTGCAGAAGAATCCTTTGCCTTAGAATGATAAAGGAGGAAAGGAAAGGGCCAACATTCTTTTGCTTTACAATGAGGCAGAGAGACACAGGGAGTTGGGTAAAGTGTATTCTTTTTTTTTTTTTTTTCTTTTTTTTTTTCAACGTTTATTTATTTTTGGGACAGAGAGAGACAGAGCATGAACGGGGGAGGGGCAGAGAGAGGGAGACACAGAATCGGAAACAGGCTCCAGGCTCTGAGCCATCAGCCCAGAGCCTGACGCGGGGCTCGAACTCCCGGACCGCGAGATCGTGACCTGGCTGAAGTCGGACGCTTAACCGACTGCGCCACCCAGGCGCCCCTAAAGTGTATTCTTAAAGGAAGGACAGAACAGGTGAAAGGAAATAGATTAACCCATTCAGTTGTTAGATCACTTCTGACCCAAGGATCTTTCTGCATAGCTCAGGTCTGCAAGACCTTGTTATTGTGGCCCTATTTTCTGCTCACTGCAACTTTTTCAGTCCTTGTCACCATTATGAAACCATTTCCTCTATGCCTGGCTGTTGGCTCTTCAGAGGCTGATGGCTCACTACAAGGGTAGGCTTCTGTCCTCTGTGCTGACACTCTTTCAAAGGACACTTGTATGTGAAGGAACTATTGTACCACGTTCTCATCAGTTACAACTGAATTAATGAGCTGAGAAAATTACTACCAGCAATAAGTTAGCTTTTGAAATGGAGGGTTTCTTATTCTTTTGAGCATAGAATTTTAGAGCCACAAGATACATAGAGATCATCTCTTTGAACCACCTTGTTTTATAGATAGAGTTCCAGAGAAGTTGAAGGCTCTCCCAAGGTCAGACAACTAGTTATTGGTAGTACTGGGACTAGAGCCGGTTGTCTTAATTCTATTCTTTCCATTACATTTGATTTAGTTCCAGAATCTAGATTACAGTGAAAGGCACAGACGTATTAAAGTTAATCATTAACCTCTAAAGTGGCAGATTGAGTTTTAATAGAGAGAACACTAAAATTCTCAGTAGGGGTAATAAGGGGGCAAGTGGGGAAGAATAAAACTGCTGAAGAATAAAACAGCTTCCCAGCTTCTCGCTTTTGGTGGAAATACCTCTAACAAGAAAGTTTGTTTCAAGCCATGCAAATTTAAAGAAAAGGGGTTTGACAGAAAAGCTGTGAACATTGTCAAAGTTAACCTTATTCCCTGTGGCATTCTGGGAGATTCCAGGACAAAGAAACACGATGTCATTAACAAGGGAAACAGGGATTGGAAAGAGCTCAGTGTTTTTCCACTTAAAACATATCCTTTCCTCTTTCCAGGTTTAGAAAATATGATTTCGGAGGTGGAAATTTCTTACAAAACAACACAGGCTCTTTGCTTTATTCCTGTAACAATAATGCTAAATTTAAATAGTTCTAATCTTCAAATAGGCATAGTACCTTGCAGATAGTTTTGAGTTGCTTGATTACTTCTTCCTGGTAAGGTCCCCTGTACAGCTCAGCTCTTGAAGGACTTTTAATCCACTCCCTCCCCCACCCCCCGCCCCTATTTCTTCCTCACTGAAACCTTCTCTTATAAGCAAGTCTGGGAAATGTGATGTCAGTCATCTTCCTGACAAAGTAGGGACAGTGGTTGAGAAAAGTCTGTCGTGGGTAAGGGTGGTAGAACCGGAGTAGGAGGCATGGAAATAATCAATATTTATTGATTGGGGCTTAAGTTTTCTCCGAAAGAGAGAACACGTGAGTCCTCAAAATTGAGGAAATTATTTCAAGTTGAGTGGTTAGACTGGAGGAAGTGAGGGAGGTAGCATTAGTTGTCACAGAAAAATCTAGAGACAGAGGCAGGGGTTCAAATTCCAGGTGTTATTGGAGGAAACATGCCCTTTTTTTCTGTTTTTTGTTTATTTATTTCTTGTTTCCCCAAGACACAGAGCATACAATGCCTGATTCGAGAACATACCTGGAAATTCCTTCCTTCTACTATGAAACCTGTGTTTTCCCCTCTGCCTACCTTCCCTTTTTCTCTTGCTTTCTTCTTCCTTCATCAAATCTTTCTTACTTTATCTCTAAGATTATTCAGCCCGTGTTTTAATGTTTATAGACTGTTTGTTTTATTTGAAATAGTATTCCATTTAAAATTTTAATAATAATAGTAACTGTTAATACTAGTTACCTTTTTTTAACTTTGTAAGTTAACTTTATTTTTTATTTTTTAAAATTTACATCTAAATTAGTTAGCCTATAGTGAAGTAATGGCCCTTACCCATTTAGCCCATCCCCCCTCCCACAACCCCTCCAGCAACCCTCAGTTTGTTCTCCGTATTTATGAGTCTCTTCTGTTTTGTCCCCTCCCTGTTTTTATATTATTTTGTTTCCCTTACCTTATGTTCATCTGTTTTGTCTCTTAAAGTCCTCAGATGAGTGAAGTCATACGATTTTTGTCTTTTTCTGATTCACTAATTTCACTTAGCATAATACCCTCCAGTTCCATCCACGTAGTTGCAAATGGCAAGATTTCATTCTTTTTGATTGCTGAGTAATACTCCATTGTGTGTGTATATATATATATATATATATATATATATATATATACCACATTTTCTTTATCCATTCATCCATCAATGGACATTTAGGCTCTTTCGATACTTCGACTATTTTTGATAGTACTGCTATAAACATGGGGATGCATGTGTCCCTTTGAAACAGCACACCTGTATCCCTTGGATAAATGCCTAGTAGTGCAATTGCTGGGTCGTAGGGTAGTTCTATTTTTAGTTTTTTGAGAAACCTCCATACTGTTTTCCAGAGTGGCTGCACCAGCTTGCATTCCCACCAACAATGCAAAAGAGATCCTCTTTCTCTGCATCCTCGCCAACATATGTTGTTGCCTGAGTTGTTAATGTTAGCCATTCTGACAGGTGTGAGGTGGTATCTCATTGTGGTTTTCATTTGTATTTCCCTGATGATGAGTGATATGGAGCATTTTTTCATGTGTCGGTTGGCCATCTGAATGTCTTCCTTAGAGAAGTGTCTATTCATGTCTTTTGCCCATTTCTTCACTGGATTACTTGTTTTTTGGGTGTTGAGTTTGATAAGTTCTTTGTAGATTTTGGATACTAACCCTTTATCTGATATGTCATTTGCAAATATCTTCTCCCATTCTGTCGGTTGCGTTTCAGTTTTGCTGATTGTTTCATTCACGGTGCAGAAGCTTTTTATTTTGAGGAGGTCCCAGTAGTTCATTTTTGCTTTTGTTTCCTTTGCCTCTGGAGACGTGTTGAGTAAGAAATTGCTGTGGGCAAGATCAGAGAAGTTTCTGCCTGCTTTCTCCTGGAGGATTTTGATGGCTTCCTGTCTTACATTGAGGTCGTTCTTCCACTTTGAGTTTATTTTTGTGTATGGTGTAAGAAAGTGGTCCAGGTTCATTCTTCTGCATGTCGCTGTCCAGTTTTCCCAGCACCACTTGCTGAAGAGACTGTCTTTATTCCATTGGATATTCTTTCCTGCTTTGTCAAAGATTAGTTGCCCATATGTTTGTGGGTCCATTTCTGGTTCTCTCTTCTATTCCATTGATCTGAGTGTCTGTTCTTGTGCCAGTACCATACTGTCTTGATGATTACAGCTTTGTAGTATAGCTTGAAGTCTGGGATTGTGATGCTTCCTGCTTTGGTTTTCTTTTTCAAGATTGCTATTCGGGGTCTTTTCTGATTCCATACACATTTTAGGATTGTTTGTTCTACCTCTGTGAAGAATGCTGGTGTTACTTTGATAGCGATTGAATTGAATATGTAGATTGCTTTGGGTAGTATCGCATTTTAACAATATTTGTTCTTCCTATCCAGGAGCATGGAATCTTTTTCCATTTCTTTGTGTCTTCTTCAATTTCTTTCATAAGCTTTCTATAGTTTTCAGTGTATAGATTTTTCACCTCTTTGGTTAGATTTATTCCTAGGTATTTTATGGTTTTTGGTGCAACTGTAAATAGGATCAATTCCTTGATTTCTCTTTCTATTGTTTCATTGTTGGTGTATACGAATGAACTGACTTCTGTGCATTGATTTTATATCCTGCAACTTTGCTGACTTCATGAATCAGTTCTAGCAGTTTTTTGGTGGAATCTTTTGGGTTTTCCATATAGAGTATCATGTCATCTGTGAAGAGTGAAAGTTTGACCTCCTCCTGGCCGATTTGGATGTCTTTTATTTCTTTGTGTTGTGTGATTGCAGAGGCTAAGACTTCCAATACTATGTTGAATAACAGTGGCAAGAGTGGACATCCCTGTCTTGTTCCTGACCTTAGGGGGAAAGCTCTCAGTTTTTCCCCATTGAGGATGATATTAGTGTTGGGTCGCTTGTATATGGCTTTTATGATCTCGAGGTATCATCCTTCTATCCCTACTTTCTTGAGGGTTTTTATCAAGAAACGGTGTTGTATTTTGTCAAATGCTTTCTCTGCATCTATTGAGAGGATCATATGGTTCTTGTCCTTTCTTTTATTGATGTGATGAATCACGTTAATTGTTTGGCGGATACTGAACCAGCCCTACATCCCAGATATAAATCCCACTTGGTTGTGGTGAATAATTATTTTAATGTATTGTTGGATCCAGTTGACTAATATCTTGTTGAGGATTTTTGCATCCATGTTCATCAGGAAAATTGGTCTATAGTTCTCCTTTTTAGTGGGGTCTCTGTCTGGTTTTGGAATCAGGGTAATTCTGGCTTCACAGAAAGAATTTGGAAGTTGTCCTTCCATTTCTATTTTTTGGAACAGCTTCAAGAGAATAGGTGTTAATTCTTCCTTAAATATTTGGTAGAATTCCCCTGGAAAGCCATCTGGCCCTGGACTCTTGTTTTTTTGGGAGATTTTTGATTACTAATTCAATTTCCTTACTGGTTATGGGTCTGTTCAAATTTTCTATTTCTTCCTGTTTCAGTGTTGGTAGTGTATATGTTTCTAGGAATTTGTCCATTTCTTCTAGATTGCCCATTTTATTGGCATATAATTGCTCATAATATTCTCTTATTATTGTTTTTATTTCTGCTTTGTTGGTTGTGATCTCTCCTCTTTCATTCTTGATTTTATTTATTTGGGTCCTTTCCTTTTTCTTTTTGATCAAACTGGCTAGTGGTTTATCAATTTTGTTAATTTTTTCAAAGAACCAGCTTCTGGTTTCATTGATCTGTTCTACTGTTTTTTTGGTTTCGATAGCATTAATTTCTGGTCTAATCTTTATTATTTCCTGTCTTCTGCTGGTTTTGTGTTTTGTTTGCTGTTCTTTTTCCAGCTCCTTAAGGCGTAAGGTTAGGTTGGGTATCTGAGATCTTTCTTCCTTCTTTAGGAATGCCTGGATTGCTATATACTTTCCTCCTATGACCACCTTTGCTGCGTCCCAGAGGTTTTGGGTTGTGGTGCTATCATTTTCATTGACTTCCATATACTTTTTAATTTCTTCTTTAACTGCTTCGTTAGTCCATTCATTCTTTAGTCGGATGTTCTTCAGTCTCCAAGTATTTGTTACCTTTCCAAATTTTTTCTTGTGGTTGATTTCGAGTTTCATAGCATTGTGGTCTGAAAATGTGCACGGTATGATCTCGATCTTTTTGTACTTACTTGGGGCTGATTTGTTTCCCAGTATATAGTGTATTCTGGAGAATGTTCCATGTGAACTGGAGACAAATGTATATTCTGCTGCTTTAGGCTGAAATCTTCTGAATATATCTATTAAGTCCATCTGGTCCAATGTGTCATTCAGAGCCATTGTTTCCTTGTTGATTTTTTTATTAGATGATCTGTCCATTGCTGTGAGTGGGGTGTTGAAGACTCCTACTATTATGGTATTACTATCAATGAGTTTCTTTATGTTTGTGATTAATTGATTTATATATTTGGGTGCTCTCACATTTGGCGCATAAATGCTTACAATTATTAGGTCTTCTTGGTGGATAGACCCCTTGATTATGATATAATGCCCTCCTGCATCTCTTGATACAGTCTTTATTTTAAAGCCTAGATTGTCTGATATCAGTATGGCTACTCTGGCTTTTTTTTGTTGACCATTAGCATGATAGATGGTTCTCCATCCCCTTATTTTCTATTTGGAAATAATTGAAGGTGTCTTTAGGTCTAAAGTGGGTCTCTTGTAAACAGCATATAGATGGGTCTTGTTTTCTTATCCATTCTGTTACCCTATGTCTTTTGATTGGAGCATTGAGTCCATTGACGTTTAGAGTGAGTACTGAAAGATAAGAATTTATTGCCATTATGATGTTTGTAGAGTTGGAGTTTCTGGTGGTGTTCTCTGGTCCTTTCTAATCTTTTGTTGTTTTTGGTATTTATTTATATATATATATATTTTCATCTTTTCTTCCCTCAGAGAGTCCCCCTTAATTTCTTGCAGGGCTGGTTTAGTGGTCACAAACTCCTTTAATTTTTGTTTGTCTGGAAAACTTTTTATCTCTCCTTCTACTTTGAATAACAGCCTTGGTGGATAAAGAATTCTTGGCTGCATATTTTTCTGATTCAGCACAGTGAATATATCCCGCCAGTCCTTTCTGGCTGCCAAATTTCTGTGGGTAGGTCTGCTGCAAACCTCATCTGTCTTCCCTTGTAGGTTAGGGACTTTTTTTCCCTTGCTGTTTTCATGATTCTCTCCTTGGCTGAGTATTTTGTGAATTTGACTATGATATGCCTTGTTGATGGTCGGTTTTTGTTGAATCTAGCGGGAGTCCTCTGTGCTTCCTGGATTTTGATGTCTGTGTCTTTCCCCAGGTTAGAAAAGTTTTTTGCTATGATTTGCTCACATAACCCTTCTACCCCTATTTCTCTCTCTTCCTCCTCTGGGACCCCTATGATTCTGATGTTCCTTTTTAATGAGTCACTGATTTCTCTAATTCTTAAATTGTGCTCTTTCACCTTAATTTCCCCCTTTTTTCTGCTTCGTTATTCTCTATAAGTTTGTTCTCTGTATCACTGATTCTCTCTTCTGCCTCATTCATCCTTGCCACCGCTGCATCCATCCATGATTGCAGCTGATTTATAGCATTTTTAATTTCATTCTGGCTATTTTTTACTTCTTTTATATCTGCAGAAAGGGATTCTAATCTATTCTGGACTCCAGGTAGTATTCTTATTATTGTGATTCTAAATTATGGTTCAGACATCTTGCTTGTGTCTGTGTTGGTTAAATCCCTGGCTGTCATTTCTTCGTGCTCTGTCTTTTGGGGCGAATTCCTTCTTTTTGTCATTTTGAAGGAAGAAAAGGAATTAATGAGTTAGAAAAATTGAAATTAAAAAAATTAAAATTAAAAAAATATTAAAATTAAAAATTAAAAACACACACACACAAATCGAATAGATGAAGCTAGATCCTTGGTGTGTTTTGGTCTGGGTGTAGAAAGTGGTTTGACAGATTAGAGAAACAAACAAAAAGAAAAAAAGGGGGGTAGAGAAAGAAAACAGGAAATTGAGAATTTAAAAAAATGAATACACAAAAGTAGACTAAAATACATAAAATTAGAGAATATAGTAGAAAATAATTATAGAAAAATATTTTAATAAAAATTAAGTGAAATATGAAGTTTTTCGTTTTCTGTATTTAAAAAAAAGAAATGAAAAAGAGAAAAAAGTTAAAAAAAAGAAGGAAAGACAAAAAAAGAAATTGTTTGAAAATTTGAAAAAGTGAATACACTGTAGTAGACTGAAATAAAATGATGGGAGTAAGATAGAATTTGAAAAAATTTACATAAGAGCAAATAATATAGTAATAAAAATTAAATAAAAATATTTTTAAAAGAAATTGAAAGTAAAAATGAACTTTTTCTCTGTCTGCATTCAAGAAAAAGAAAAATGAAAAAGAGAAAAAGGAAAAGAAAAAAAGGAAATTGTTTGAAAATTTGAAAAGGTGAGTACACTGAAGTAGACTAAAATAAAATGACAGAAGTAAAGTAGAATTTGAAAAAATTTACACAAAAGTAAAAAATATAGTAATAAAAATTAAGGACAGATATTTATTAAAAATTGTAAATAAAAATGAGTTTTTTCTCTTTTTGTATTCAAAAAAAAGAAAAGAATTGTAAAAGAGAAAAAGGAAAAAGAGAAAAAAAATGAATAGATGAACCTGCTAACAGATTGAAGTAGGACTGAAGTTGCTTCATTTTCCCCTAGAGGTCAGTCCATGTAGCTCTTTACAGTTCATAAATTAAGCCGGCGGTGAGGTTTGTGTTCTTGAAGAGCGAAGTCGGCCCAGTTGGGCAGGGTCGGTGTAACAGCTCCACTTTCCACTAGATGGCGCTGCTAGCCTATTGGGGTGGATTGTTGCAGTGCTTGTCAGTGCGCATGTGTGCGAGCGGTGAAAAATGGCGCCATCCAGCCACCCAGTCTGTTCTCCCAGATCACCAATTGCGCACCGGTCCTCCGTCTTCAGCTCTCATCCACTCGCCGCTTTTCCACTTTCTGTGACCAGGCCCTAGGCCGTACCTCTCTCCCAAGTTTTGTCTCACATGTGGCTGTTTTCCCTGGCCCCTTACTTCTGAAGGACTGTGGCTATGACGCGCTCCACCCCTCTGCGGGAGGGTCTCACCAAGCAATGGCTGAATGAGCAATGGCCGAATGTCAGCTGCACCCAGGAACGCCTGCTGGACCCTGCTGCTGTCAGTGCTCTGAGACTAGGGCCAGGTGCCAGCCCGCACCCCCCCCCCCCAAAAAAAATCGCGAGACAGTGTAGCCTCAGCGTTTCAGGGACCATGGAAAATCGCAGCACACATCTGGCACCAGGCTTCACCCTCAACAACCTTGCCCCAGCACCAGCGAAAGTGGCTGCTTTCCAGGGTCTGCTGGGACCACGTGGCTTCAACAGTCTCTACCAAGTGTCCTTCCAGCAGTGGGACCATTTTTTCCCATGTGGCCCGAGAACCTCCCGGACCCCACTCTGCTCCTGGGGATTCGCCGTTCCCACCTGAGCACCGCCAGGTAGGGAGCTGCGGAGTTGCAGCCTTTCTGCTCCCTTGTTTACAGTCTTAATGGCATTTAAACCCTCTCCTCTCTCCTTTCTCCCTTTTTAGTTTAGTCCCTGCGGCAGTTTCCAATTTTCCACTTTCTCTCCAGCTGCTTTTGGGGAGGAGTGCTTTTCCCATATGCTCCACCCACCCCCCCCAGTCTCCGTCCTCTCTCCACCCGCAAAAGTGGCTCCCTACTTTTCAGGGCTTCTTGCTCCCCAAGTTCAGTTCTTCGTGTCGCGTACCTGCTGAGTTCTGTGGTTCAGATTGTGCAGATTGTTGTGTTAATCTTCCAGTCGGTTTTCTAGGTGTGTAGGATGGTTTAGTGTTGGTCTGGCTGTATTTCATGGATGCAAGACACACAAAAAGCTTCCATGCTTTTCCGTCATCTTGGCTCCTCCCAATACTAGTTACCTTTTATTAAACATGTTTCTAAGGTCCATTTTACAGATGAGGAAGTGGAGGCTGGGGAGAACAAATAACTTATCTATGTTATTTCTGTCAAAAAAAGGCACTCATTGGAAGAGTTGAGACTTGAACACACGGTTTTCTGATCCAAAGGCCTGTTTTCTAGATGTTATTATACTATCAACAGCTTTCTTCCTTCCATCCTGCATCCCACATCGTCTCCAAAATCCCTGGAACTCAAATCTCTGTCTCCTGTATGATTTCCACATTTAGCATCAAAGTTTCTAGCAGAGAATCACCTGTTGGGAAATATTTATTTTTGATGACAAAGTTGGTCCTGCCCTTGTGGAGGTGTGTGTACGTTAAGAGAAGCCTTGGTCAGTTGGAGTATAAGATTCCAGAAGGTTTGTTAGAGAAAAACAAGGAAGACATGAGTTTATTCAATTTATGCCACAGCTATTGTTGGTGAGTCTGTAGCTTTCAGAAAAGAAAAGACTCCGTTTGAAAAGAAAACCACCCAAACAGTCCTCTCCATTCTTACTTCCCAATGCTTGTTAAGTGAATTTTGTTTTAAAATACTTTATTACATGGAGAAATGTCAAGGGGCTTTGGATCAACAGCTCTGAAAGCAGCTCCGTCTTATATTTATTCTCAGCAAAAGAATAAAAATACTTTAAGCTATAGCATTTAATCCCACCCTCAACTCCCTCCTCCCACTTTCCCCTCCCCCCACCACTCCTTTCTTCCTGCCCAGTGCCACCACCTGAATGTCTCTGTTCTAGTTGTCAGAGCAGGAGACAGACTTGTAGGCAGCCATGGTGAAGTGTTCTGTTGAGCAAAAGTTCTGCTTGATTGGCAAAATGGTTCCCTTCTCTGTCAGTGTTTCTCTAAGTGAAAAGAGAAGCACATGAAGACAGAAACACACCTTGTCTGCTCCCTCAGTGATTGGTTTCCATACCTTTGGGCAGTGGTTGTGATTCTGCCTAGGGATCCCCCTTCAGTGTGGCAGAGTCCTGTGTTTGAACTCCAGATCCCTGGAACTTTCACCCTCATAATAGCAGGAGTTTGCTTGCTCAGTTCTGAAGTGTTTTGGAAGCACTTGTCATGATGGTTATTGGCAGAGGCTGGTATGAAGGAAAGAGAATAGAGACAACTATCAAATTTAATTTTATTCCAGACTTTAGATGGAATTACACTTCTAAATTCCGGAGGTGGGAAGACCGGAGCTGTCTCCCATGTCTGCTGGTCTTTGTGGAAAGAATGTTAATTAGGGCAACAATGTGAAAGTGACAGCTGTACCATGTGCCTGGCTTTAGCTGGAATATAACTGATGATATAAACACGATTTATTGATTATTTTTTTCTGTGTTACGTTTACAATATTGTTTCTCTGAATCTTCGTCACAATTCTAAGAGCTAGGTGACCTTTTTACATCTTTACATGCAAGGAAACTGAGGCTCAGAAATTGTCAGGAGCCTGATTTGCTATAGTGGATCAAACCTGAGGTCCTATAGTTTAGGGCTATATTCCTGATGGTGGTACCAAAGTTGTATCCTGACAGGGATGTTGGTTTTCCTTAACATAGTAGGAGCTCTCTCCAGATATATTCCAACTTCCCTAAACTACCCATCATGGATTTGTTAACCCACTAATTTATTCAAATTATTTCTTTTAAGAAATTAATAAATTTGAAAAAAAATAAAGGCAATATTTGTGCTATTAAAAAGTCAAACAGTGCAGATGACTATAGAAGAAAAGTAAAAACTTTCCTTTCCTCCCATTTTATTTCCTTGGGCTACTTCTCGGATATAACCATCATTAATAATTTTCTGTGTTTATGCCAGAATTGTTTCATACATATGTAAGCATGTGTGTGTGTGTATGTGTGTGTGTATATATGTATATATATGTGTATATATATATGTATATATATATATATACATATACGTATATATATATACGTATATGTGTGTGTATATATATATATATATATATATATATATATATATATATATATGGACCTGTGGTCATTTATATCTTCATTACTGGGGAGGACACACCAAGGGAATAGAAACTTAAGCAGCTGATCCAACCATATCTCCTTATAAGCATGATAACTAGACCTCTGGGCAGAGTCTTTATCCATGGAATGTTTTGAGGAGGATCCCTGGATTAGGATTGCTTATAATAAACAAATTTGCAATCTATGGATTTATGAGGCTTGACTCTCTGGAGAATCTCATGTAAACTATGTGAATCTCTAGGGTAGAAAATGGAGGGGATGTTTTTAGCTGAAAATCTACCTCTGTGTGAGATGACCCATGGAACTCATCAGAGAACTCATCTGAGCCAGAGAGCATCATGCCTGAGAAGGGAGTGAGTCACATTGTATATATGTAGCATAATTATTTGAACTAGTACTCTATTAAGGGAGATTGAGGTTGTTTTCAGTTTTGTTTTGTTATTATAAACAATGCCGCATTGTACATTTTTATTAATATTGAGACATTTATCTATAGAATTGAGACACTACTAGGGTCAAGGTTATATTCATCTATATTTTCAACCACATTATTGTTCTTTCTCCCTCTCCTGACCTTCCCACACGTGCACATACAAGATTATGTGTGTCTTTATTATCTGGTATCATTTCAGGTGTAAAAACTTTTGTATGTATATCTAAATTTATGGAATCTCTCTCTTTTAATACCACCCCTTTTCTTAGATAAAATAGAGTATGCCATTCACACTGTTTGACAGCTTGCATTTTTCTCTTAACTTGTCTGGGAGACCACTGCATGTCAGTATATAGAGATTTCTTTATTCCTTATTATAGTTACATAATATTCCATTTGTGGAAGCACCTTATTTTATTAAAGCAGTCACCTATTAGTGACAACTGAATTGTCTACAGTCTTTTTCTATTACAAATAGCAGACTTGCACAGAAATTATTTAATAATTTCTTCTCTGTTTGGGATAGATGTTTAGAATTAGAATTGCTGGTTCAAAGGGTATTATCAATAAGAACACTTTTGTCAAGGGGAGACTGAATTTAAAATGCATTTAGCTTGGGGTGCCTGAATGGCTTGGTCAGTTAAGCATCCGACTTCAGCTCAGGTCATGATCTCACAGTTTGTGGGTTCGAGCCCTGTATTGGGCTTTGTGCTGACAGCTCAGAGCCTGGAGCTTGCTTCAGATTCTGTGTTTCCCTGTCTCTCTGCCCCTCTGTGTTCTATCTCTCAAAAAATGAATAAATGTTAAAAAAATAAAAAATAATAAAATGCATTTAATTTGAGTTTAGTATGATATATTTAATGTAGTTTCCCATCATTCGGTGATTTATCAGTTAAATTACTGCTAGCTGTCCCAGTGTAGAAATGCTTTTCTAGGAGGATTCCTTCTACCCAGTGTGCCAACTCACCATCATCATGACACCAAGTTTCAGGATCCAACATAATAGCCTCACTAGGCTGTTAGAAGGATATTGATGACAAATTAATCCACAGTGTCATAAATCCACAGTATTTATGACTTGCCACTGGAAGAAAATAGTAATAAGAAGTTGTGTGGTGGAAACAAACTTTTCTAAACTATCCATAGTTAAACACAAATTTTGATCATCCAGGTTAAAGGAAAGATGAAGTCATTTTTTCTCTCTTTAGGAAGAAACTTTCCTCTCCACCTTCTTCTTTTTCTCCTTCTTTTTTTCCTCCCCCTTCTTCTTCCTCTTCTTCTTCTTCCTCTCTTCCTCCTCCTCCTCCTTCTCCTTCTTCTTCTTGTTCTTCTTGTCCTTCTCCATCTCCTCTTCCTCCTCCTCCTCCTCCTCCTCTTTTTCCTTCTTCTTCTACAAAATCATTGTCACATGAAGAGAGTCAGAGTGTGCAACCAAAATAATGTAGGAAAAATTGTCATAGATATGTAGCAGTCCAGTAAACTAATAAAAATACCTTGCATTTTTCTGAATTTTCTAATGTTTGATGAATTTGTTAGCTTTTTAACATTTGTGATTTTTTTACTCCTCTTTTAGTTTTAAATAATTATTTATTCCTAACTTTATAATTTTGTATTCTTGTCTTAAATATGGCTCCCAAGATTGTTCAGGCTCCGAGCCATGCAAAACTGTGCTATACCCTTAGTTTTTGGAGTGATCTATTCAATGACTATCAGAAATGAACCAGGCAATTATAAGCTGAGTTCTGGTGGGAAATGTACTTCCTCTCTTCATGGATCTGCAACTCATGGCAACAAGTTATATATATATTATATATTTACATATATATTTATATATATGTAAATATATATATTAATATATATAAATATATTTATATATATTATATATATAAATATATTATATATTTATATATATATTATATAAATATATTTTTATATATATTATATATTTACATATATATATTTATTATATATTTACATATATGTAATATATATATTTATATATATTTATATATATATTATATATAAATATATTATACATATACATATATTTATATATATGTAAATATATATATACATATGTATATAAATATATAAATATTATATATTATTATATGTATATAAATATACATATTATATGTATATAAATATACATATATTTATAAATATATATACATATGTATATAAATATATAAATATTGTATATTATTATATGTATATAAATATACATATATTTATATATATATGTAAGTATATATTATATATTTACATATATATAATATATATATTTATATATATTTATATATATTATAAATAAATATATTATATATTTATATATATATTATATAAATATATTTATATATATTATATATATTTACATATATATATTTATTATATATTTACATATATATAATATATATGTATTACATATAATATATATGTAATATATATTATATATATTTTTATATATATTCCTCTATGGGCTTACTTTCCTGAAGAGAATAATATACTGAGACAGCCAGCAGTATATACTTGGGGAAAATAATAACAACCTACATAGTTGCCCTCCATTTTCTTCCATTCTCCTCCATGGAAAGGCAGTTACCTTTCTTAAAATAGACACCCCAAAGGTCCCAATCAATCATGGCATTGACTCAAACTCCAGGAGTTTGTGATCGTGTTTCATCAGTTCCAGATGTGATTCTTCACTGGGAAAATTATAATGGAAACCAAACAAACAAGAAACAAACAAAACAACTCCAAACCACCACAACAAAAAGATGATTTATCTGTTTTTTCCCCTCCCCCAAGCATATTTTGATGGCACAGGGACAGGATAACTTCAATAAACATTCTTATTTGGAGAGAAAAAGTGGGTGGCACACTGCAGTCACTGGTCCCTAGCAAGTCTAAAACACTGCTGGATGCACATTTTGATGTATACTCTGTGGGTAGAGAATATTCTTTGTGTTTTCTCTCCTCCCTCCCCCATTTTCTTTCCTTTTTAAAAAATTTGTTTTTAAAGTTTTATTTATTTTTGAGAGAGAGAGGAAGAGACAGAATATGAGTGGGGGAGGGCAGAGAGAGAAGGAGACACAATCTGAATAAGGCTTCAGGCTCTGAGCTGTCAGCACAGAGCCTGATGTGGGGCTCGAACTCATAAACTGCAAGTTCGTGACCTGAGCCGAAGTTGGACACCTAATTGACTGAGCCACCCAGGCACCCCTCCCATTTCTTTTCTTGATCAATCATGCTAAATATTTATTAGTCTTATTAAAGCTATCAAGAAAGCAGCTTTCAGATTCACTGATTTTCTCTCTCTCTCTCTCTCTCTCTCTCTCTTTTTTTTTTTTTTTTTTTGTTGTTCGTTTCTATTTCATTGATTTCCACATTTTGTTATTTCCCTACTTTGCTTAGTTTGGGTTTAATTTTCTCTTTTTCTAGTTTTACGACTAAGTTTGGTTTGTTGGGGTGAGGCTGGTTATCTTTTTTTTTCTTTTTAGAAAATGTTTTATTTATTTTTAAGAGAGAGAGAGAGTGTGAGCAGGAGAGGGGTAGAGAGAGAGAGCATCTAAAGCAGGCTCTGTGCTGACAGCAGTGAACCTGATGCAGGGGTTGAATTCACCAGCCGCGAGATCATGCCTGAACTGAAATCGGACACTCAAAGACTGTGCCACCCAGGTGCCCCAACACTAGTTTTCTAATACAAGCATCTTTTCTAATACAAGCATCCCATGATATAAATTTTCCTCTAAGAATGATTTTAGTTGTATCCCTGAAATATTGATAAACTGTGCTTTTATTTTCATTCAATTCTAGATATTTTTTTAAATGTTATTTTATTTATTTTGAGAGAGAGAGGAAGTGAGAGCACGAGCATGAGTGAGGGAGGGGCAGAGAGAGAAGGAGAGAGAGAATCCCAAGCAGGTTCCTTGCTCAGTACAGAGTCCCAACATGGGAGCTGATCTCACAACCGTGAGATCACCCCCGAACTGATATCAAGAGTCAGACACTTAACCGAGACACATAGGTGCCCCATTTCCAAATATTTTCTAATTTTCCTTGTGATTTCTTCTTTCCTTCATGATTATTTAGAAGTGTGTTGTTTAATTTCCAAATATTTGGGGATTATCTGGATATCTTTTTGTTATTGAATTTTATTTCAGTTCTGTTGGAGCCAGATAGCCACCTCTATATGGTTTCATTCCTTCAATTTATTTGAGACTCGCTCTGGTCCAAAATAGAGTTTTCTGTGGTAACATATCAAGGTCTGATATTCCATTGTGCATCTGAGACAAATGTGTATGTTTCTGTCCTTGGATTGAGTTTCTATAAATGGCAATTAAGTTAAGTTGGTTCATAGTGTTCTTCAAATCTTCCTCTTTTTTTTTTTTTTTTTCCAAATCTTCTATATACCTACTTATTTGTTTTGTTATTTTTTTTTAACAAATCATAGAGAGAGGAGTCTTGATCCAGTATAATTATTTGTCTGTATCTCTTTTCAGTTCTATAAAATTTTTTCCATATATTTTAAACTGTTATTTGGTAGATTAAAAATGGGTGCACTTAGGATTCTTATGTTTTCTTTTCATCATCATCAAATGTTCCTCTTTATTTCTGGTATATTGCTTGTTCTGGATTCTGCTTCAACTGGTAGTAACATAGGCATCCCAGCATCTTGCATGCCATATAGTCTTCATCCTTTTACCTTTAAACTATCTATGTCTTTATATTTAAAGTGGATACCTTGTACATAGAAATATAGCTGGATCTTGATTTTCTTAGCTCATTTACTGATATGGTTGGGCTTAAATTTGATACTTGCTATTTGTTTTCTATTTGTTCCATGCTTCTTTGTTCCCTTTGACCTCTTGTCCTATCTTTGATGTATTGACTGCATATTTTCTGTGTTTCCATTTTTATCTCCACTACTGACTTATTAGATATTCTTTTTGTTTTAGTTTTTTAGTGATTGATCTAAGATTTACAATATACATCTTAGACTTATTATATATACAATATACTTATACAATATACATCTTAGACTTATTATAATCTACCTTAAAAAATATTATGGTAGTTTATGTAACAAATCTTCCAACAGTATACTTCTAGATTTTCCCATCTATCTTTTGTGCTATTATATCAAATATTTTACTTCTACCTATGTGATAAACCTTACGATTTATTATCACTGTTTTTGCTTTAAAAAACCCAATCATCTTTTAAAGAGTCTTAAAATGAGGGGAAAAAAGTCTTTTTTATATTTATGGAGTTTTTTTCTTTGTAATTTTTATTGAATTGTCAATTTTTGTTCTTTTGTGTTTCTTTTGGAGAAATTAAAAACCTTAGTCACACTGCTATCTTGCCTTCTATCCCCAAGTTTTTTTTTTTTAATGTTTATTTATTTATTTTGAGGCGGGGAAGGGCAGAGAGAGGGAGAGAGAGAGAATCCCAAGCAGGCTTCATGCTCAGTGCAGAGCCTGACACAGGGATAGATCTCACAACCATGAAATGATGACTGAGCCAAAATCAAGAGTTGGACGCTCAACCGACTGAGCCACCCAGGCACTCCCCCTCCAGTATTGTTTTTAACCTATTTATATGTGCAGCCCAGGCAACCTCTGAGGGTGATGAGTTAATATGATGTGCTTGTTGTTTGAAGTAATACTTCCTTTTATTTTCTCTCAAATGCTAATGTTTAAAAATGTATTTGTGTGTGATCTGGGACAAATGACTGTTCTAAACTTAGATACCAGTTTTTAAAGTGAGAATTTGAAGGGCAGTCTTTGTTGCCAAAACTATTACAGAAATACCACAAACATTGCTTAGTATTCAGCCTTTATGATGTAGTCACATTTGGAAGTGTTGGCTAACTGCACAGGCTTTTATTTGCTATAATACATGAATTCCTCACGTATCCAGAGGTCATTACCCTGGCAACCTCATCTATTTGGAACACTAGAAAATATAAAGTAAAACAAATGGCTTCTAAACAGCTGAACTCGATGCTTCAAGGTCATTAAAAATAAATTCCATGAATTTTACTAAAAGGAGAACCCCTGACTCAGAATATGCTTGCTTCTATTAAAAATATAATTTTAACTAGCTTGGCTAATTGGTTTCCTTGCCTTCAGCAGAAGGGAGAGGGAGGTAGGAGTGGTGGGGAAAGAAATGCAGAAGAAGCACACATATTATGTAGACTAAGATATAATAACCAGTGTTTGTATATTCCTTTAGACTGCAATCTCCTTTAGGGCAGTTAATGGTGTCCTATTTATCATTGTGTTCTCTGCACAGTCCCTGACACATGATCGTTAATAAACCCTGACTACATAATAAATAAAAAAACAAGCATATGAGGCTCAGAGGCTGGGGGGATGTAGGAGAACCACATGATGTTGAAAGGAGGATTTAAAAGGGTAGCAGTTAGAGGCAGAGAGTTCTTTATACTACACTGTACGCGCAGTGAGAACATTTCTATTTAGGGAAAATAGGAGCCAGCGTGGAGGTAGAGCTCATTTTGATATCAGTGACATGTCATTCAGAAAAGGTTTCTGTTTAGAACCCGTGTGAGTATTTATTGCCTTAAAAAATGCTTTCCATTAAAACTATCCTCCCCCACCCTGCCCTGCTCTGCTCTGCTCCCCCCCCCCCCCACACACACCCCCATCTCTATTTCTACCTCTGGCTCTACCAGACAGTTTTGCCTCTTCACATTTAGAAAATTCATTTATGCAACAAATGGGTTATTACCTGATAATGTTGCTTAAATGATCTGTTTTTGTACATGGTGGATTTGTTAGAAGGAATTATTTGTTCAAAAAACTCAAGGAAGAAAAAATGCTCACAGTGATATATACATATCTGTGCTTTAAATCTGAAAAACACTATTCACCTTTAGTAAATGTGTACACTCTGCCTAGATGGGCATTTCTGCTCTCTTTATGGCAATCTGTTTATTCAATTTGCCCTTGGGATGTTATTTTCACCAAGATTTTTAAACTTAGAAGTGCTAATAATGATAGAAATGGCAGCTGGCACTCCCTGGGTGGTGATGTGTATATGTGTGCATGTGTGTGCCCCAGGAACCCCACAAGGAGTTTTTGTGGATTAATTTATTATTTAATTCTTGCCACACCTTAGGAGGTGGGAACTGTTACCATCTAATCTTACGTGTAGAGAACTAAGTCTTGAAAAGGTGACTTTACCAAGTCTATGTTTACAGATCCAGTAAATGGCAGATCTGGGATTTGAGTCTTAGTGGTCTGAGTCCAAAAGCTGTGCCCTTAACATTTGTGCTGTGCCCTTTGTCTTCTCCCATCACCTCTGAGAAAAAGGTAGTAGACAATATCACGATATCTATCTTTATCATGCCGAGTAAAATATTGCTCTCTTTTGCTGTCATTCATTCATGATAATGGCAGGGATCAATTAAACTAGCCCGTAGTTTGAAGAAAGAGTAGGAAAATACATGTATCTCTAGGCACAGTTTATTAATCGGATAGTAGTTCCTTCTCTCTCTTTCTCTCTCCCTTCAATTTGATTGATGTATGTAGCTAAATCAGATAATCCATAAAGCATTATCTTGCATCTAGCCCCACCCCAATTTACTGCTGTTTGGAATTATTTGGATAATTTCATTATTTCCTGGTTGCAATTTCTTTTGGAGCACCTTGGTCACAGTTTTCATTTATTTTCTCAACTTTGTTGAATTTTGTTTATATTGGAATATCTTTCTATAGAAGATAATAGTCTTGAGACACAATTTTGAAATTATTTTCATTCAAAGAGTCCAAAGAATAAAAACAAGCTGTGTGGATTATCATGGTTCTTGTGTAAGCAATGGACAGGAAGATACTTGGTTTAATTATTTTGGTGTCCAGATATGGAATATTTGCCACCGATTTCTTTTCCTAAACAAAGCAAACCAATATGTACACCTGCTGAGCGGTCCAGGGACCCAGGGATGCTTTGTATATCACTTTAATAAAAAAATGTGTTTTTCCTTTAAAATCTTCCATGAGCAAGGTGGGAATCAGGGAGTTTAGGAAGAGCAAGAGATAGCTGCATTGGGGAATAAAGGAAAATGAGCTCAGGAGTGAGAGGCACTGATAAGATAAAATACGTTCAGGCTGTCTATCAGATGTCAGCAGCCATGCCCTGCTCTTCTGAAATTGCCTTTTCATGTTGCCTTTCTCGAAGGTGAGCTCAGAGTGCAGCCTTTAGTGTTCTTTGGGAAAGGGAAAAACAAGAATAAATACAGTAGTCGCAGCATATGTCCATGATTTCCTCCTATTCATAGTTTATCAAGATTATTGATGTGGACTTTTAAGTAAAAAATGAGAATAACTGTTTACTTTCTGACTGCATCAGTTCCTCTCCCCCTTTCCCTCTACTGCTTCTTGCCAGACTTCTTGCCTTGCTTCTTGAGGCTATGCATTTTGAGTATCATTAAGAATGTCAATATCTGCTCTCCAATCCCCACCGTGACCTTAATAGTTACATCAGAGAAATTATTTTCTTACCTTCTTTCTTTGGCTGAAGCAATCCCAGTGATTCCTTGAGCTTATTAATTTTTCCCCCTCATGCTTGATAAGGGCATTTTACATTTTACAGGGCAATCATGACTCAGAGTGAGGGATGGAATATAAAGTCAGAACTCCGATTTTTGAGCAGTTAATCAGAGGGCAAGCAATCTGAAGCTGTTCCCGGACTGAAATTTTCACATCTGATTGCTTTCCCTACTCAGCTCCATTGTCAAATGCCTCTGGGTGCCTCAAAGTGCTCAGTAATAGTGGCACCTGGGTTGTGGTAATGGTCATGGTCCTGTTTTGATGGTTTGCTTCATAGTTTTCCATGGACTCAAATAGCCTGAATCAGGTGCAGCCTGAGGAAGCTGAATGCTCCTGTATTATATCTACAAACATTTGAGATGTAAGTGCCTGCCAACTCCAGGTCTTAACTCTCTCACCTCCTTATGTTTCCCTTGTGGTCTTAACTCTACCCAAAGGGGCTCTTAAAATCTGAGATCTCCTCTGCTCATTGACCTGAAGAGAGGGTGGCCTGGATAGAAAAGCACTGGTCTTTTGCAGGGAGTGGAGGTACTTAGAAGCAGTTGCAAGCTCTCAGGTCTAAATTTATTCTGGAAGCAGGTTGGCAGGCAGATCTATTCATTCCCCTGCCCGTGACTGGACCTCAAATCCTCCTCCGAGAGGACCTCAGCTCCCAGTGGAAGGGGGAGATAAGTGATGGACGAACCTCTTACCGCTGGTAAGAATGTGCTGGATATGGGATTTCTCCTTTATTTTCTAAAGCCCTTCTGCATTTTTCCGTCCACTTCTCTGCACTAAACCAGGCAAAAAGAAAGATGATTAAGTCTCAGAAGAGGCATGAAATGGCCTGCAGCTAGAGGAGAAAGTGTAGGGTGGACATTTTGAAAGATGAAGAGTAGGAGTGATTAGGCAGTGGAATAGAAGTGTCATCACTGCGGTGAGCCGAGGAAAGGTTAGATAAGATATTAACATTAATGAGGTATAGCACAGCCCTGGAGAATAAAGGAGGCTTGACTAAGAGGAGGAGGGCGGGAGGGAAACATAACAGCCAGCTGACAGCACATGCTGTCCTCCCTGCCTCCCATGTTACACTTTTTGAGAGAGAGTAGGACATCCAGATTGCAGTCCCAGGCTGCCTCTGCTGTTAGAAAGCTGATTCTTCATTTTTTCAACAAATACATTTTCTAGTTCCTATTACATGCCAGGTACCGCCTCAGGCTCCAAGAATATAACTATGTAAAGAAAGGATCCATGGGGCATCTGGTGGCTCAGTGGGTTAAGTGTTGGACTCTTGATTTTGGCTCAGGTCATGATCCCACAGTTTGTGGGTTTGCTTTGTGCTGAGAGCTCAGAGCCTACTTGGGATTCTACCTTTGTCCTTCTCTCTCTACCTCTTCCCTGCTCTCTCTCTCTCTCAAAATAAATAAATAAACTTAAAAAAAAAAAAAGGATCCAATCTTGTGGGGGGAAGAGAGACAGAGGGAGGATCAGAGTTGGGGGCTGGTGGCCATAGGTGGAAGAGAGATCAGATTGTCTGGCAAATTATCCCAGAAGCTCATAGCACTTGGAAAAAGGCTTCTCCTTCCCCAGTTGGGGGCACTGCCCCCAACATAATTTCTTAAGGGACTGAGGTCCCCACCCTCTAGCAGCCTGCATTTTCCTTCTCCCAGGGTTGTCAGGTGCTGGCGGCCGGCACTAGGACAATTCTTCACAGAGCAGGTGTCCTTTGCTTTTCCCTGCTGCCTCAGACCTACTTCCTGTCTGGTGTTCTTCCACTGATAAGGCTGCTCTCCTGCCTGCACTATGAGAAGGTAGAATCCAGGAGCACAATGTCTCTTCCAGAACAGAAACTTTGCATCTGTAAGCCTCCCTGTCGCCTGGGCATGCTCTCTGAAGGATGATGAGGGAACACAGGACAATGAACTTCTTTCAGATGAGCCTCAGCTTGCAAGTTCCCCAATAAAGTCCATCCCTTAACTCTAGCTCCATGATCTGGCATTTGTCTCCCTCATTTCCCATAGCTCCATAACCACTTAGTGGAGCTTGACCAGCAGGAAGGTTTTTTGGCCAGTGCATGTTTTAGAAGACAGTGAGTTGATTGCCCTTATGTGGGGCATGTGCTGCTGTGGTCTCAGATCCCCCGGCACGTTATGTGCTTAACCCCTGGTTGTGCTTGAATTTTCTTTTACTTGGGATGTGTTACAGACATGGGATATGTTACAGAAAGGGATGCATAGGGACCATGGGAACATGGAGGAGGGATACCTGAAAAATGGCACTGAAGCTATGACATGAGGATGAGAAGGAGATAACTGGGTAAAGAAGATGGAGGTTGGAGGGGGGCGGGGCATGGGGACGAATGTGTTTCAGGTAGAGGGTTCATGTAGGAGGCCCTAAGAAAGACTTGGTATCTTACAGGAGTGTAAAGTTCAGCATGTCTGGAGAGGTGAGCCCAGAGGACCTGTGGTTTGAAGAGTTTTTCTTGGATTTGTGATGAATTGCTCCAAAGTCTTTCCTGCCTCCCTCTGTGGTCGATGTCTGGGGAATCTCAGACTAGAATTAAGGGCAGAATCCATGTATAGCCTGGGAATAGAATAAAACTGATGGAGACAGAACCTTTACTTCTTCATTTTTTCCTTTTTAAAGGCCAATTCTTGGGGTGCCTGGATGGCTCAGTCGTTAAGCATCTGACTTTGGCTCAGATCATGATCTCATGGTTTGTGAGTTCGAGTTTCACATCAGGTGAGCTCGAGCCCTGCTTTGGGTGAGCATGAGCCCCACTTCTCTTTCTCTCTCTGTCTTTCTGCCCCTCCTGGAATTCTCTCTCTCTCTCTCTGCCCCTTTCTCACTTTTATTTTATTTTATTTTACTTTATTTATTTTAAGAAACTACGCCTTTTGTCAACTTTATGATCCCAGAAGATCTCTTTCTCAAGGACCTAGAAATGGCAACTCTTTGACATGTAAGCATCAAGGGAGTCTCCCAGTTTCTCTGGGAGGATAGGAGATAACTTCACTGAGTGCCTTGCTCCAAGTTGTAAAACAGCCTCCTGCCATAAAGAACCCCCTTTCCTTTGGGATAAAGTCACTAAGCTAACTTAGAGGGTGACCCCATTACCAGGTAAAGTTGGGATGAACTGTGTTTGACAAATGGTGCTGTCCACTCCGCTTACTTGAGACTACTTATGATTTATCTCGAAAACTTGTATGTAATGGATTGTTCTGCTTGGCTGTATACAAGGGTGGATTTCCTTCTGTCTTTGCAATCTCTTTGTGGATTGCTTGTAATGTACTCCACGTTCTGGCTTAATGCTTCTTCAATAATAAAAAGTGACTTCTTTCTCTACTACCTTTGTGGAGAGGATTTCTGGGTTGGGAGAAGATTTTGTTTTCAAATCGTTATTTCCCCCACAGACTTTGAAGAGGGTAATGTTTTGTTTGTCCTTTCCCAGAGCCATGCGATGGCCTTTCAGGGGAACCTCGTACTTTGAGAAATGGAAACTGTCACCCCCTAGCTCACAGTTGCTGTGCCTGATACGAGTTCTATTTGGCAGATGGAATGCCAGCCCTTTCGCATTTTCCCAGGTGGACCAAGCACTGTTTGCTTTCAGAAGTTCTCAGTGAGCCTTTCATTTTAAATTCATAAAAGTTATCAGCCAACTTCCAACAATTGTTTAATAAAAAGCAATTAGCCAGCCAAAAATATAATGGCTTTTATGTCAAAATATGCTAGAGACAGCTGCTAAGCGGGCCACTGGCAGCCCCTGGGCCATATGCCGTGAGTCCTAGGCATATGCACAGCCAGGCACAACAGCACAGAGCATATTGGGAGTAATAAACCCAACCCCCCACCTTTCTCCCTCTCCCCTCACCCAACTCCCCACTCCAGAGAAACTGACAGCAGGAAATTCTCTGGAGTAAATTGCCGCAGTCAAGATTCACAAAACTCATTTATTAGGCAAGGATCTAATCTGGCAATAGATGCAGAAAGCCCTAGCTCCCTAGCCTGGTTTGGATAAAATCCACACAAACCTTATTGTATTGCAGAAAAACGATTAAAGACAACAACAACAACAACAACCCTGCCTCCACAAAACAACTAACTCAACAGCACTCATCAAGAAAAGTGAACTCAGATTATAGACTATTTTTTTTTTATCTATCTGTTTGCTTCTTCCAATCTAATATTTGCAGGGAAGAAGTTTCTGGAGTTTGCTCTTCCTTGTGAAGGTAGTTTTATTCTCCACAGCATTCTTTGACATAGTCACGTTTATTGTCCTGCCTTGTTCCCCAGAAGATGTTTCAATGATTGAGATATTAGTGATGGCCCCATACATTTTTTGTTGTCATCAGAAATACAAATCCAGATAGGTGCTTATTTTAATCATAGGGGATGGAGAAAAAGGAAACTCTTCTGAAATTTTTTGCCAGCAAGAAAGGCCATATTTTCATCAAAAGCATGTTTATTTTGTGAACAAAGCACAGGCAAATCACCTTTTGTTTATAGAGCGCTTTTTCCATCCCAAAGGATGCCACAGTTTTTCTGAAGCTGTTTTTAGAGCATTCACATTGCCTATCTCCTGAAGGACAGATCCTAGAGGCTTCTTTGTACCCATGCTTTCTGGCCATTTTGGAAGGCCAGCAAAACCTTATTCTACTGTTAAGAAAATGTGTAATGTTTTTGAGGATAATAGAATTTTTTTTCCCCATAAATATATTAAATAGCATGGTGTAGGCAATAGAATTCCAGAATCACCCTTGGAAAGGGGGCAGCCCAGACCTAGGAATCTCCAGAGAGTCTCCAAACTTCGACTAACTCTTCAATCTTCTCTCTTCCCCTAAGAAAATTTTCAGCAAAGTTGCAAAGAACAGTATATTGAAGGTCTCACAAGCAGACCCCCAGTTTCAATAATTTGATAGGAGGATTCACAGAACTCAGCACATAGGGGCATTCATGGCCAGGCGTTATTATAGTGAAAGGTCACAAAGCAAAAGGAGCAAAGGGAAAAAGGCAGGTGGTGAAGTCTAGAGGACACCAGGCACAGCCTCTCCCAGTGGAGTCGTATGGGATGATCTTAATCCCCCCAGCAAGTTGTGACAACACATGTGAGATATTGCCTACCAGGGAAGCTTCTTAGAGACTCCATGGCCAAGGTTTGTAGTTGAGGGCTGGTCATGTAGACATCCTCTGCCTGACAGGTTAAAATTCCAGACTCCCAGTGTATAAACAGGTGTTCAGAATAAACTATTGCATAAATAGTTTAGGCACAGTGAGCCATTCTTACCAGTCTTGGAAATTGTGGTGACCCTCCCCAAACTCAGCTCTTGGATGTCAGTCAAGGGTCAACCTTGCAGCAGGCTTTTCCAAGGACAGTGGTCTCATGTGTGTAGTCGACTGCGTTGTGGACTGATCCTTCCAGCCTTTCTTCTTTCCTACCTCATCCACCTGCAGGGAGCTATGAGGCACATCATAGGTGCTCCAGGGAAGGGGCAGAAGGTGGGCTGATAGGTTGGTGAGAAGTGAAAGGCATGGCTTGGACTCTCGATGGAGGTCCAGCTTAATAAGGATTCTAAGAAAGGCAGCATGGTGAAACTTAAAAAGCAGTCATTGTAGAATTTGGCAGACCAAGGTTCATATCCTGCTTACTGTTCCTGTAGAATTCTAAAATTTCAAATCTTTCTGTTCTGTTATTATGGATAATCCACCAAATATCTGATGCTCATGGATAAGCACGAGTTGCCTAAATTTGGTAGGAAGTAGGATAACCTGCATTTCAGGGGAAATATATCAAATGTCATATATCAGAGGAAAGACCTATAGGTCTGTAAGTCAATAGGCAAATAAAAATGAAATTAGTATTTCTAAATGTAGGTCCAACACTCCAGGTTAGGCTTGGGATTCTCAGTCCATCTTTTTTTTTTTTTTTTTTTTTTTTATGATTGTGTCTGAGCACATCATGTGTATATGCTTGAGCACACTAAGGGGGACACGAAGAGGTTAGAGCTGTGGTCTATGCTGTCTGGATGCTTACAGTCTAGTATGGGACCTAATGGAGCACAAGGGAAACTCTAAATGAGGCAGCAAATGGATTCATGAAATTATAGACATTGAACTCTTGAATTACAAAAGATAGAGAAAAGTGAGATATAGAAAGTAAGTCAACATTAATGTATCACCTCTGAATTTAACTCCTCCTGTTAGATTTGTTACCCAAATCCTTATTATAGTTGTAGATTATGTCATCTCCTGAGCCACGAAGTTGTTAGTGGCTAGTAACTAGTAAACTGGAACTCTTGGGGAGGAGAATCTTGATTGATTGACCGATTGGTTAATTGATTAAAAAATTTTTTTTGAGAGAGAAAGAGAAAGGGAGAAAGAGAGCATGAGCAGGGCAGAGGGAGAATGAGAAAGGAAGCCTTAAGCAGGCTCCCTGCGGAGTCCAGTCTCACATGAGATCATGACCTGAGCCTGAATCAAGAGTCCTGGGCCTAACTGACTGAGCCACTCAGGTGCCCCAGGAGAATCTTGATTTACTTTTTGGTGTGTTCATCCAAAGAGGACTGAGTTTGATTTTCCCTTCCATTTTTCTCGCCTTAAGGGATTCTTATCTTTCTTGCTTATCTACAGATACAAAACCACCATCCTCCTTAAATCTTTCTAGGTTTTGTTCAAGTCCTTAATTGTTCATGAAGCATGAAAAACAGAATAGCAACCATATCCTCAATTCAGGCTCTCTGTGGCTTTGCACAGGGCTTGGTTAATTAATTACCTGGGGAGAGTCTTACACTTGGTATTTGTTTTTAAGACAGACTTATCTCTTGTGCACCTGACCAGTTGTACTGGCTAGTTGTCCTGGCCTTCAGGTCTCTGCTTCAATCCATGGCCTCACATTCAAATCTAGAGAGCTATTGGGCACCGGGGTGGCTCAGTCAGTTGAGCATCTGACTCCTGATTTCAGCTCAGGTCATGATCCCAGGGTCGAGCCCTGCCTCAGGCTCTCCGCTGACGGTGGAGGCTGTTTAAGATTCTCTCTCTCTCTTTGCCCCTCTCCCTCATTCAAGCTCTTTAAAACAAACAAACAAACAAACAAACAAACAAACAAACAGACAAATAAAACAAATATACAGAGGGATACATTTAGAGTTCTGTGTACTCCTTGTTCAAAAGGCTTTTAATTGATCTGGGCTTTATTTTACCATCGGCACAGAACAGAGGCCAGATCACACAGTGATTGAGAGTGTAGATTCTTTACCCTCAGTGCCTGGTTCTAATCCCACCTCAGACACTGAGCATCTGTGATACAATAGACAATTTATTAAATCACTGTTCTTAATTTCTTCACCTATAAGACGAAGAACAAAATATTAGTACCAATCTTAGGATTAAATAGTATTTTTGACATGCTTCAAGCAGTATCTGACACTATATTATGTTTGACTTAATATAGGAATTAGAAAAAGAGTCTTTTTCCATATTACAATGTCTCCTAGATTCCTTCTTTGTATTACAAATAATTGCTTTGAGTTGTGTCTTCCGTGATAAGCCAGGAGTTGAAAGACACTATTATAGAGATCCAGTCTTCTCACAGATTCATATTTTCTTAGCCTGTGGACCAGTTTCCTATGTTCGAAATCGAATTTATGCTAAAACAAAACCAGAAATGGGACTTCTGCTGAAGGAAGACCTCATTACCTTCTAATTAACACAAGAGAAAATCACTAGTTCCCTTTTTCTTCTGGTTAAAATGTGGTTACAAATCTCCTAGCCTGATAAATTCCATGTCTCTTCCCTTTTCCTGTTCACACTAACATTTTCAATTCATTCTTCCCACCGAACAAGACCATTGAGGTGGAAACATGAGTTTGAATGGACACGTAGATCAATGTGGCTCTGCTATTGGGTGTTCAGGCGCTGATCATAACATACACAAGCAAAACAAAACCAAAAAAAACAAAAAAAAAAAAACCAAAACCAAACAAAAAAACCCCAAAAACCAAACCCCCAAAATGAAGACATTCTTTTGAAATGGAAAACAAAAATAAATCTCAGAACTCAGTAGGTACTAAGCAAATGCTAACTCCTTTTTCTCACTTTGCCTGGCTGCCAGAACCAATTTCTTCCCTCTCAATATTTATATTGACCTTTCTTTCCCTTTAGTCAGAAAAACACAAAGATTTTTTTTTTTTTTAAGGTTCATACCATAAACTGTGTGTGCTGTTTAGCTTTTGCAGAGGTGTGAAGAAGTCCTGCTGTTAAAAGTGGAGTAAGATTTTTTTTTTCTTGGGTGGAAGCCCAGAAAATGTTAGGCAGGCCCAGGTGAAGACTCCCCCTGACTAATGATAGTGTGGCTGCAAGTGCATATGTTTATGGGTGTGTGTCTACATTCTGGAACCATTTCCGCAGGGGGAAGTAAGGACTAACAGAAATGAATCGATCCAAAATGTTAGCTGGCAAAACGGTTTGATACACCGCACAAGACCCAATGCCTGATTTCCTTCTTTGCATTCTATATAGGTTGGAGTTAGCTGCCTTTAAATTTTCCATCTTGGAAATGCACGATCCAGTTAAAATATCATTTTGTGAGCTAAGCAGGCCATTTCTCTGGCCAAAGCAGAGACCAAGACTTAATTACTCGAGTTTTGCAGAATTTTAAGAACTTACAATAGCAACTCCTATCCACAGGAGCTGGGAGTGCCCATGAAGGAGAAGGTGTGGGGTTGGGCAGGTTTCTTATTTTAAAGATGTCACTGCTATTTCTGTCAGTTACATGCACAGCCTTAAACAGGAAGGTGATAAAACAGAAAGCTTCAACAAGTACTCGAAGTAATAATTCCTTGTTCATAATAGATTGTTAAAGGAAGTGATATATGTAAAGAACAGAGCCTCGAAGATAACGATAGATAAAAAGTAAACATTTTGCTTTCTCTTCAACCTCTTCTAGAAAAAGCTAGAGAGGAGTTGCACAGCGGACTCTCCTGGTCGGGACCCAAATGAGTGGGTTTCTCTTTGCTAGTGAGGAGGAGTGGGGGCTTTTGCAAAGTCAGGTTCAGCCCTGCCGCAAGCCTGTGTGTTTTACAGGAAAACCCGTGGGCAGGGAAGGCGGCAGTGACTGCCGCCAGTGTGAGGCCTCCAGCTGGCCCTGCTATACGATCTTCACCAGCTTCCCTGGGAGGAGGAAAAACAATTTTTTTTTCTCTTATGGCTCAGATTGTCTTCGATACTTACCAGCAGGAGTTTCTGACAACTTTGTTCTCTAGATTTTAGGGATTTAAGGAGAAACAAAATATCACACACTTGCAATTGGCACAGGAAGACGCCAAAGTCTACCTCATTAGTGAATGGAAAACAGTGGCCCCTTTGGGCCAGATCAAGAGGTCAATGTGTATATGACTGAAAGGCTCTATTTATTAACCAAATACCCATTACATGGGTCAAGTCCAAGGCCAGCCTGATGAGTAGGCAACTCCTCATATGGTTTCATTTCGGGGACTGAAATACCACTCCCTTGATCCTCCAAATGGGAAATATGGCTCCTATGTGCCCAGTGATGCCTGAAATGTCTTTTATAGGAAAAATGCCTTTCATTTAGAAGTCAGTAATAAGGTTCATAATGAAAGTACCGTAGGTGTGACTTAAGAATACACTGAGGTGTGAGTGACTGGAGTCTGGACTCTTGAGAGTACATTTAATGGTTGAGGGAAGAAAGAGCCTTTTGCTTGGATGGGAAGAAAGAGATATAAGCAGAGAGAGGGGAGAAGAAAGGGAAGACTGGAGACTGGCAAGCTAACTTGATTTCTTGGTTTGCTTTCAAAATGAGACAGAAAGCACTTCAGGGTCTGACACATAGCAAGCTCTCAATGTTAATTTTTTTTTTAAGGTTTATTTATTTATTTATTTATTTATTTATTTATTTTTGAGAGAGAGAGAGAGAGAGAGAGCGAGCAGGGTCAGGGCACAGAGAGGAAAGAGAGAATCCCAAGTAGGCTCTGCTGTCACCACAGCCTGACTCCTGGCTTGATCTCACAAACCATGAGATCATAACCTGAGCTGAAATCGAGCTAGACGCTTATCCTACTGAGACACCTGGGCACCCGTCTAAAGGAGTCCTAATAGGCTTCATACCAAGAAGGGGGGGGGCGGGATTGCAATTAGAAGCATATCTAGAGGTGCCTGGATGCCTCAGTTGGTTAAGTAACCAATTCTTGATTTTGGCTCAGGTCATGATCTCATGGTTCGTAAGATCGAGCCCTGTGTCAGGCTTTGCGCTGACAGTGTGGGTGCTGCTTAGGATTCTCTGTCTCTGTCTCTCTGCCCCTCCTCTGCCAGTGTGCTTTCCTTCTCCCTCCCTCCCTCCCTCCCTGTCCTCTCAAAAATAAATAAATAAATAAACCTAAAACCTGTGTCACATTTGTGTATCTCATCTTTCCTAATGTCATTAAAGGATACTTGATTAATACCTTTCTAGCTATGGCACCCCCATGACTGTAATCACCCATTTAAAGGGCTCACATCCAGGCACATCACGGGTATGTAGCTGTCCTGATTACTCCAGCTCATGGCAAGTTATTTATCTGAACTACTTGAATGGCACCAGCTGCCATTACCTCTCGCTTGACATTCATATATAAATGCCTCATAAGTAAAATTTGTATTTTCATGTAGTTTTATTATTAACATATACATGGCTGGTCAACATTAATATATACTCTGTTTTTATCTAACCAGGTGAACTTATTGTTTAAGTCCAGGTGGTGGATAGTTTCTGAGATAACCCCCAATGAGCCTCATATCCTCATATTCATGTTCTTGTGCAGTCCCTTCCTATTAGCTATTACTTGTTTTTAATGAATATAATAAGACAAAAGTGTTAAGATGTCACTTCCAAGATTGGGCTACAAAACGTTCATTAACTCCTGTCTTGCTCGCACTCTCTGGCTCGTTCTTGCTTGTTCTATGTAGTGGAAGCCAGTCACCATGTTGTGAGCTGTCCTATGGCTTGTCCTTAAGCGAGCTTCTGGCCAACAGCCAGAAAAAAGTTGAGGCCCTCAGCTTAACAGCTTGTGAAGAACCGAATTTGGATCACAGTCACCTGAGTGAGCTTATCAACAACTCCTCTATCAGTTGAACCTTCAAATGAGAATGCCGCCCTGGTCAACACCTTGATGACAGCCTTGTGAGAGACCCAGAGGCAGAAGTCCCCAGGGAAGCCATGCTTAGATTTCTGATACACAGAAACTGTGAGGTAATGTGTTTGCTGTTTTATGCTGTTGATATCTGGGGTAGTTTGTTACCCAGCAATAGATAATTAATATAGTACAGTCTTGTAGTCTCATAGTCCATCTATGTAGTAATTCCATCAGTCTGAAACAAATAAATACCTAGAATATTGGAGAAACATGCTTTGAGCTACCTGAGGAACATTTCTTTTCTTTCCTTTTCAAGTGGGAGAGGGTGAGAGGTGGAACCTATGATTTGGTCCTAAAAACATGTCCCCCATTTTTGTTTATTTATTGATTTTAAAAGAGAGAGAAACAGAGAGATAGCATGCAAGTGGGGGAGGGGCAGAGGGAGAGACAGAATCCCAAGCAGGCTTCATACCGTCAGCACAGAGCCTGACACGGGGCTCGAACTCATGACCATGAGATCATGAACTGAGTTGAAATCAAGAATCAGTTGCTTAATGGACTGAGCCACCCAGGCACCCCTAAAAACCTGGTCCCCTTAAGTTCAGTCTTGGTGTATGAAGCCAGAGGGCCAGTTAACAGGAAGGGCAGTTTAGGAATAGAAACCAAATCAAGTTCACCATTTAAAGGGCTGAGTGGGACACAGAATTGAGGTTTAGAGCCAACATAAGAACGAATGAAAACCCTAAGCCTGAGGAATGGTGAAGCAGGCAGTTTGGAGACATTCCATTTCTAAGGATGGAGTGCGTGGAGCTCATGGAAGTATGTGTAGAGAATGGAAACAGTGGCTGATCCATCTAGACCGGGGGCTGCAAACATTGATGCCGATGGTCCCAGGAAATGAGTGGAGTGGGGGCCCTGGAGGCTTGGTGAACTGGAGTGGGCAAGCCTAGTTGCATGTGGAAGCAGTGTATGTTGCCGTGTTCTACTCAGATCCTCATCCTCAGGGACAGTGTGCCCTGGAAATGTTGGCTGTTAAATGTTTACAGCTGAAGTCCTCTCTGAGCATTACCCTCAGCCGAAGGCAGGTGCCTCACCCAAGGCCAAATTCTGGCAGATAAGGAAGCTCAAAGAGCTGACTTCTGTGCCTCAATGTGGGACAATTCTGAAGGCCTGCCTCTGCTCCAGAGCTCCCCTCGGATTGCCCTAGGCCTCAAAAACAAATGCCTTTCAGGCCACTTTTCCCTCTGCCAAATCTGTCTTGTTGTCTCCCAGTGTATCTCCCAGGAGTACCTCCAGTAAACCCTTTGCACACAACACCCCATGTCAACCTAAGACGATCAAGACAAGGGGTAGCAGCTAGCCCGTTCTACCACTCATTGCCGTGCATGGGAATATAGACCCAGTGAAGAAGTTGGAAATGCAAATGTGTAGGTGAGATATTCTTTCTGTATCGGCAAATAATTCCGATTGAAGGGGAAAAAAATGACCTCTAAAGTCAAACACATCTGTGGGCGGGGTTTAGCTAAAGGGACAGGAATTAGAGTCAACTCATCCCTGTTTATGAAGTTAGGTAATTTTCATCTTGTATCTCTGTTAACACTGGTCCACCACTTACTTGCTTAAGAGAAGAACTGGACATTTTGTGTGTGAGAAAAGGGAAGGTGGAGGGAAATTAGTTTGTCTGCCCTCCATACCATGTAACTCATGTAACACTATGTAACAAGTACTTTGTAACTTAAGTGATACTTAATTCCTTTCCCTCCCTTCCAGCTGTGCTGAAGAAGTAGATTTCTAGCTTTTTGTGAGTATTAGGGGGTAGAGATTCTCTTCTGTCATTATGTTTTTGGTATCCTTCCTAAAGGGATACTAACAGTGACCATATACCCTATTTTATACCTGCTGTCCCAGTGCAATTATTAATATCCCCCAGCCCTTCCCCAGTGTGTCCCAGTGTGGATGACATGCTTTGTGTCTTCAATGGGGGAGCCATGTACTGTTACATCTCGGGGTATAATTTTTCTTCCATGAACAAGATTTTTGGACTTCCAAGATAATTAAGATATACTGCCTTGCAAAGAATGAAATTCATTAAAAGTAACATTTTTTTGTCTTGCAAGTTGAAATCATTCTCAATGTCCCAGTGCAGCAATTTGACCCAATACTACTTTTCAGGGGAATACTTTTCACACTCACTTCACAGTTTAAACCAATTTGATTTCACTACTAATTTGCCTTATTTTAACTTGGACATGCTGAAGCAGTTCAGGCTGCCTCCAAACACTTACTGCCTCATTAGCTGATGGCTGTCGTCTAATGACTCTCGGAGCAAATGAGAGCTTCCGAGGCAGTGGACGCCAGTGGGAACAGCTCTTTGCAAACTGAAAGAGAGGATGTCCAAATTGGATTTAATTCCACCCTTTGTTAGCTTTGGGGTAGTTAGCATTTATTTAAATGAAATTGTAATTATTTTCGGTGGTGCTGATTGATGGGAAATGCCTGGGTGAATAGACTGAAGCCATCACACACAGTCCGTCACATAGTTGAGTAAGTATATAACAAGGGGAGAGTTTTCTGTTAGAGAGTTCAATATAATTTTCTAAGGTTAGCTGTAATGAGAGATGTTGATGTAAACCTTTATATGTACATGTGTATAGATACATGCACATCCCCCATATGTGTGTGTGTATATGTATCCCTGCTGCATGTATACATATGCGTTAAAAATATATATGCATTAAAAAACATGGCTCCTTTCCTTTTCTTTCCCCAGAGTATAGATTAGGCTATTTGGTTATAATAAAAGCCTGAGGCTTACTCAGCCTATCTCAAGGACAAACGTAAGAATGAGAGAGATGGAAATCTTTTTTTTTTTTTTTTTAAGATTTTATTCTTAGGCAATCTCTACATCCAATGTCAGGCTCCAACTTACAACCTCTACATCAAGAGTCGCATGCTCCACCGGCTGAGTCAACCAGAATCTCCTGGGATGGAAATCTTTCATGGAGAAAAGGAGCCCAGGTTTACGTATAGGCTACACAAGACTCTAAAAGTAATTCAGGATCTAGGCAGTTACTCTTAATGGCCCATCTAACCTTGATCTTCACCTCACCTTTATTTATAAAGCTTCACTTTTTCCCCCCCTATGAAAAGTAGACTACTTCCCAACCTCATAAGATAAATCATATTTTGTCTAAGGCAGGCTGCATAATCTAATTCCCTTTGCTAGTATTTGCTTTAGTGGTGAGCAGGAGAACAGATTCCGGGCAATGGCGCATAGAAGAAAATCCACTGTGGTAATTTGGGAAACATTTTGCTGTCTGGTGAGACAAGAAGTGGTGGTGAGTCTGGTTCTGTTTTTCTGCCATGAAATCATGTGCAAGGATTTTATGATTACAACAATGGAAGCTATCTTAAAGCATGGGACTAACAGCCTGGACGTAAAGAACCAATATGCTGAGGAGAGCCTTGCAGAACGATAGGGAAAGAAGCTAGGTCCTTGACAATGTTTCTAAACAGTTTTCCCAAACCTAGACCACCTATCTCCAGACTTTTTGTCATGTGAGAAAATGAAATATTTTTTACTGCTTGAGCCATTCTTGGTTTTGTAGCCTATTACTTGTCCTCCAAAGCATCTCTGGCAGTATCCAAGGGAGCTCCAGGGACAAGATTATCTTGTTGTCTGCTCAGTACCAGTATTTTGTGGGTATTTATTTCTATATATTCAGGGTGGCTTTATTCAGAATCAGACCTTTCTAACACCAGTGGTTCAGAGCTCTCCAGAATGTATTTCTTCCCTATTATGCTTCATGATTGAGCAATACTGCAGCATTCCCTTTGACACACTGGAGGTTTATCATTAGATAAATGTCCAAGTGATAACATGAAGACTTTCTGCTTTGGTATATTTGACCTTCATATTTCCCTTAGTTGATCATTCATGCAATTCTCAAATGTTTATTGAGCCCTTGATATGTGTGAAGTTTGGCAATTTAGTGGGAAAACACAGAAATGCTCCCTGCCTTCTTGCAATTTACATTAAAGTCAGATTATACTATTTCCTTACTCTTCTGGCCTGTTGATACAGAATTCCAGAGATACCCAAGATATTAAGCTACTAGAACAGGGTATAGAAACCTCCCAGAATGAATGTGTGTCTTTTTGAAGATGAGGAAGAAGACAGCAGGTGACTCTTTTTGTATTCTTTTCTTTTTTCTTTTTTTGGCTATGGTTTTGAAAGAGTTGAGACAGCAGTGAAATATTGCATTGAGATTTTGTTGTTCTTACCCAAACCGTATTTATTTATTTTTATTTTTTTAATATGAAATTTATTGTCAAATTGGTTTCCATACAACACCCAGTGCTCATCCCAACAGGCACCCTCCTCAATGCCCATCATCCACCCTCCCCTCCCTCCCACCCCCCCCCCTTCAGCCCTCAGTTTGTTCTCAGTTTTTAAGAGTCTCTTATGGTTTGGCTCCCTCCCTCTCTAACTTTTTTTTTCCCTTCCCCTCCCCCATGGTCCTATGTTAAGTTTCTCAGGATCCACATAAGAGTGAAAACATATGGTATCTGCCTTTCTCTTTATGACTTATTTCACTTAGCATAACACTCTCCAGTTCCATCCATGTTGCTAAAAAAGGCCATATTTCATTCTTTCTCATTGCCACGTAGTATTCCATTGTGTATAAAAACCACAATTTCTTTATCCATTCGTCAGTTGATGGACATTTAGGCTCTTTCAATAATTTGGCTATTGTTGAAAGTGCTTCTATAAACATTGGGGTACAAGTGCCCCTATGCATCAGCACTCCTGTATCCCTTGGGTAAATTCGTAGCAGTGCTACTGCTGGGTCACAGGGTAGATCTATTTTTAATTTTTTGAGGAACCTCTACACTGTTTTCCAGAGTGGCTGTACCAGTTTGCATTCCCACCAACAGTGCGAGAGGGTTCCCGTTTCTCCACATCCTCTCCAGCATCTATAGTCTCCTGATTTGTTCATTTTGGCCACTCTGACTGGCGTGAGGTGGTATCTGAGTGTGGTTTTGATTTGTATTTCCCTGATGAGGAGCGATATTGAGCATCTTTTCATGTGCCCATTGGCCATCTGGGTGTCTTCTTTAGAGAAGTATCTCTTCATGTTTTCTGCCCATTTCTTCACTGGGTTATTTGTTTTTCGTGTGTGGAGCCCAAACTGTATTTAGAATGTCTAGTCTGGAACCAGGATATTGTACCCTCTGTAGATTACTAATCTGAATTTTCAGAGTATAAAAACAAACAAACAAATACATTAATATTCAACTGTCGTCTTAATAATCTGAAAGAATCCAAGTCATGCATACCAAAATGGGTGGTAATAAGTTTTACCAAGGGTCTCCCAACTTTTTTTTTTTTTATTTTTTTATTTTTTTTATTTTTGGGACAGAGAGAGACAGAGCATGAACGGGGGAGGGTCAGAGAGAGAGGGAGACACAGAATCGGAAACAGGCTCCAGGCTCTGAGCCATCAGCCCAGAGCCCGACGCGGGGCTCGAACTCACGGACCGCGAGATCGTGACCTGGCTGAAGTCGGACGCTTAACCGACTGCGCCACCCAGGCGCCCCCCAACTTTTATGTTGGTATTGAATCAGTTGCAAGTCCTAGGATTTTAGGACTTCCATTTGGCATGAAATAGGGAAGTAGCTGTGCTTTGAGTGGCTTCTCTATATTCACATGTGGGTAAGAACATTAAATTTGAGAGTTCTTTTCAACTAATTACTGGGCTATAATCATCACATTCAGTTTGTCTGGATTGTGTGTGTGTGTGTGTGTGTGTGTGTGTGCGTGTGTGTGTGTGTTTATTGGATGGGGCCATCATTATTTCTTTCCCTAAAGCAGTTTCTCTTCATCATGAAGTGAATGCAATGAGTTAGTGAGTTGTTAAGTTAGTTGCTTATTTATCTGTCCTCATATCTTAGGCCCTTATGGGGCTATTCAACTATCCAGGATTAATAGTTAGAGTGAACCTTGAATCAGTCAAGGATGGATCTCTATTTGGTGGCTGTCTGTGGTGGTTTTGGTATTCTAGGGAACAAAACAATAATCCTTTATAGTCCATACTTATGGAAAGTATATTGATGGTGTTTTCTTTGATTTCTCCTTTGCTTTCCCACATAGTAGTCTCTCCTTTCATTCTCTATTGGTTGGCATTCTAATGAATGTTACCTTCACAGCCCCTTTGGCAAAAATTTCCTTGTTAAATTAAAGCTTTATTTTCTAGGCTAGCTCTCTGCATTCCTAATGCCAACTCAGAATATCAATCATCCTTACCCATCCCCTACCCCCCTTTAAATGTCTAAATTAAGCCCCTTGGTTACTTTCTCCCATCATTGCCAGATTTAAAAATCTGTATTTCAGAGGCAGTGACCATAACCTTGACCCAATACTTATTTTAAGAATCAAATTATATTCTGGATATTGGCCTAGCACAATGGCTTGAAGGCCTATAAGTCAGCCTGTGTTTTTTTTTTTTCAATTTTTTTTCCAAGATAACATTTTTATTTATTCGTAGCTATTTTTCTTTTTTTTAAAATTTTTTAATTTTTTTTAAATTTATTTTTGAGACAGAGAGAGACAGAGCATGAGCAGGGGAGGGGCAGAGAGAGAGACACACACACACAGAATCCGAAGCAGGCTCCAGGCTCTGAGCTGTCAGCACAGAACCTGACGCGGGGCTGGAACTCACGGACTGTGAGATCATGACCTGAGCTGAAGTCGGATGCTCAAGCGACTGAGCGACCCAGGTGCTCCCATCACTATGTTTCAAAGAAATTTGCTTCATTAAAAAGATTCAAGTCATCAGTTAGAGGCAGTGAGGCAAAAAATAGATCAGTCCTGTGAAGAACCGTTTGCTACACATGTAGTTACAAAAACCTTTAAGGTGAATTTGAAACAGGCAACCAAGTGACAGACTGCACTCCTGTCAGTTGTGTCTAGGAAATGAGATCCACAGGTGGTAGACAGTGAAAAATATTTTCCATCATTAAGCTCTACTTTTCATTTCTAAAATATGCACCTTAGTGCAAAACAAAATTGTATCTACAAATGAACAATGAACATTTTGATGGACTTTTCATTGCTTTGATGAGCCATACACATACCTTCAATTCTGTATTAATTATATTAATTAATTATTCAGCTTTTAGCATGGGTAATAATTTGACACTTAGACTCAAAATAGCAAGGACTGATGGCCTACCCATGGCTTTGAGGAGTAGAAGCCAATTGGAATAATAGTACAGACTTCTTAATTTTAAAATATGCATATTTCTAATGTGGAAATTTATAATTCTTCAAGAAAAATTAGATTGTTTCTCTATTCCCTGAAACCTCTTCCCCTTCTCAGTTACTCCCTGCTGCTAATAAGATGCTAGAGCCATATAGCATTGTTCGTAAGGCAGAATGGAAACCTTGGACTAAGCACAGCTCATCCTTCCCCTTCCCTCCTTCCCTCCCCCCTCCCCTTTCCTCCTTTCCCCTGCCTCAGTTTTTCTTCTCTCCTTCATACTTAAATAATTCTTGGTGGGGGTCAGAGAGAGAAACAGTACTAAGTGGGTTGATTTCATAGACCCTTAAGCTCCTGGTGGTAAGAGAGTTGGCCTGAATAGAAATAATATTGTCCTAAACAAGCTACTGTGAGGAGAATACATTGACAAGAGGCTGAAAGAAAGATTGGAGTAACACAAGATCAGGTGCACGAGGAATATTACTTCCTTATTCTTCCACAGTAAGACAATTTTTTAAAAACCTTCCTTCAGGGGCACCTGGGTGGCCCAGATGGTTGAGTGTCTGACTTCAGTTCAGGTCATGATCTTGCAGTTCAAGGGTTTGAGCCCCGTGTTGGGGTCTGTGCTGACAGCTCAGAGCTTGGAGCCTGCTTCAAGTTCTGTGTCTCCCTCTGTCTCTGTGCCCCTCCCCTGCTTGTGCTCTGTCTCTGTCTCTCTCAAAAATAAATAAACATAAAAAAAAAAAACCCTCCTTCAGCTAGGCTGTCTGTCAGGTGCAAGTTTAGGAGAACCTGTGTGTGTGTGTGTGTATTTGTGTGGGTGTGGGTGGGTGTGATGGGTGGCTTCGAGATCTCAAAGTCACATGTTCACACAGGAATCTGCTTAGATATCCACTGTCAGGTTTGACCCTTGGTCACTGGTCAACACAAGGAGCTGTGGGCATGTGCGTGACAGGCCCTTTCACTGTCATCAGCTTTCTGCTCTGTGCCATTCTTGGTGTCCAGTAATTACTCTGCCACCTCTGTGACCAACTGGTACATGAGGTGGTCCAAGAGCAATGTCCCCATAGTCCCCTGGCCACTGCCCCTGCCCTCCACCAGAGGGCACTCTTGCGATGCCAGGAAAGAGGAGCCGGAGATTTTTATGTAATCCACCACCTTTCTTTCCCCATCTCTTGCCCTGTGACTCTCATTTCCTTTAGCCAGGGATAGAGAAAGCCATTCTTTGGACTAAGTGACCTGGTCGGGGGAAGGGTTGCTAACCTGTCTCTCTAGCCAGCCTCTTTCCCCACACTCATCTTTGGGTTTTGGCAATCTGCCACACGGCTGATGAGATAGGTGCTGACATGCAACTCTACAAAAAAGCATTATCTTTTATAAATCATTCCTTATTTCTAATTTTGTCTTTAGTCTCTGTTCATTTTTTATTAGACAACACAAGAGTTTGTCTACTTTATTGTCTATCCTCTCTTTTTCTGATTTGCCCCACATCAAAAACCCAGTATACATTCGATATCATTGCTGCTGGGTCTTAAAGCAAACATACTATTTCAAGCTTCCTGTTTTTACACTTTCCTGATACTTCTTTGTTTTCTGGACTTAAATTGCTTTTCATCATAAATAGGAAAATATATTTTATCTATTAGTAGTTTCTCTTAAGATCTATAGAGCAAAAAATATTTTTTCTATTAATATAATAATGCAACTATTGAATTCTATGGAAGATGATGAGACACACATTTTTACTTCCTCTCTGCTGCCGCCTCAGACCTGCTGTGTTTTGTTGATATAACAGCCCCACTTACTTTTGTACAATTTTTTCTGTTCAGTACTTTTATTTTTTTTTATTTTTTTTTTTTATTTAAAAAAAAATTTTTTTTTCAACGTTTATTTATTTTGGGGACAGAGAGAGACAGAGCATGAACGGGGGAGGGGCAGAGAGAGAGGGAGACACAGAATCGGAAACAGGCTCCAGGCTCTGAGCCATCAGCCCAGAGCCTGACGCGGGGCTCGAACTCACGGACCGCGAGATCGTGACCTGGCTGAAGTCGGACGCTTAACCGACTGCGCCACCCAGGCGCCCCTGTTCAGTACTTTTAAACTTGTTTCCTTTAATATCAGTAATTAATTACCACTTCTGCTTTGTTTTATTTACCTAATAACTCTGCTTATGACTTTATAAGGAAGGTATGGTTTCATAGAATTTTAACATTTACATGCAGTCCAATGCACAGACCTTAAGTACGTGGTTTGATGTGCTTACCAGATGCACGTGCTCACAACAAGCATAACAAACTGCAGAACATCATATCACAAAGATACCTGGTGTACCTTTCCAATCAGCCTGTACCCCTTCTTCCAAAGACAACCGCTATTCTGATTTCTTTAAACATAAGATTAGTTTTATCTGTAGAACTTAATTAGAATATGTGTCTGGGGCTTTTTTCTCAGAAAGAAGCTTCATCTATGTAGTATGTATCAGTAATGCATTGCTTTCCTTTGCCACAGAATAGCCCACATGTGACTAAATCCTACTTTGGCAATTCTTCTGTTGATGGACATTTGACATTTGGTGTGATTACCAGTTTTGGGCTATTGTAAACAAAGCTTGTGTGAACATTCACGTCCAAGTCTTTTTATAGACATGTGCTTTCATTTTTTTCTTGGACAAATACCCAAGAATGGAAATGCTTCTTCATAGGGTAGGTGTATGTTTAACTTTGTGGAAAACTTCTAGAATGATTTTCAAAGTGGTTTTACCATTCCTCCCCTCCCTCTAACGTATAAGGGTCTGCTTGTTTTGCATCCTCACTAACATTTGATTAGGTCAGTCTTTGTAGCCATTCCAATAGGTGTGTGTGGCAATATCTCTTTGGTGGACTGAATTTAGCTTTTCCTAGTGACTAAGCATGATGAGAACTTTTCCATGTGCTTATTGGCCATTTGTGTATCTTCCTTTGCCAAGTGGCCATTCTTTGGCTCATGATTAAAACTGTACTTTTGTCTTGTATTGAATTGTAAGAATTATTTATATATCTAGATATCAGTCCTTTGTTAGCTATATGTACTGCAAATATTTTCTCTCAGTTGTGGCTTGCTTATTAATTTCTTTTTTTTTAAATTTTATTGTAACCATGTTTGTTTATTTTTTTTTAATTTACATCCAAGTTAGTTAGCATATAGTGGGACAATGATTTCAGGAGTAGATTCCTTAGTGCCCCTTACCCATTTAGCCCATCCCCCCTCCCACAACCCCTCCAGCAACCCTCAGTTTGTTCTCCATATATATGAGTCTCTTCTGTTTTGTCCCCCTCCCTGTTTTTGTATTATTTTTGTTTCCCTTCCCTTATGTTCATCTGTTTGTCTCTTAAAGTCGTCATATGAGTGAAGTCATATGGTGTTTGTCTTTCTTTGACTAATTTCACTTAGCATAATACCCTCTAGTTCCATCCATGTAGTTGCAAATGGCAAGATTTCATTCTTTTTGATTGCCGAGTAATACTCCATTGCATATATATATACCACATCTTCTTTATCCATTCATCCATCGATGGACATTTGGGCTCTTTCCATACTTTGGCTATTGTTGATAGTGCTGCTATAAACATTGGGGTGCATATGCCCCTTCGAAACTTGCTTATTAATTTCTTAATGATGTCCTTTGATGAACAGAAGTTTTTAATTCTGGTGGAGTCCATTTTTCAATTTTTATTTTTTTGTCAGTGTTATACATTTATTTATTTATTAATTTATTTATTTAAAAATGTTTATTATTTATTTCTTATAAACAGAGAGAACACACGCATGACCAGGGGAAGAGGCAGAGAGAGAGGGAGAGAAAGAGAATCCCTAGCAAGTTTCAAGCTTTCAGCTTAGAGCCTGATGTGGATGGGGCTTGGTCTCACGATCTGTGAAATCATGACCTGAACCAAAATCAAGAGTCCATCTCTTAATCAGTTGAGCCACCCAGATGCCCCAGTGCTATACCATTATTTAAAAATTTTGTTTTCTCGGGTGCCTGGGTGGCTTGGTTGGTTAAGCATCCAACTCTTGATTTTGGCTCAGGTCATGATCTAAGGATCAATTGTAAGATTGAGCCCTAAGTTGGACTCTGCACTGATAGCATGGAGCCTGCTTGGGATTCTTTCTCTCCCTGTTTCTCTGCCCCTCCCTGGCTTGTTCTCACTCTCTTTCTCTCAAAATAGATAAACATTAGAAAAAATAAAAGATATAAAAATTTTGTTTTCTGCTTTGTTTTATATGTTTTGTTTGTTATTCTTTACTTATAATCTTACAGTCTTTTGATAAGAAAATGTGTGTGGCTTACATTTAACTTAAAAATTGGAAACCTTAGCTTTATTCTTTCCATCTTACATTATTTCCTATTTTTCCTTATTTTTTATTTTTGTGTGTTTGATCAAGTTTTGTGCTTTTTTAAAAAACTAATGTTAGTTTAGAAGTTTCTTGGTACTTTAAGTTTTTTTTAACATTTATTTATTTTTGAGAGAGAGAGAGAGAAAGATGGCGCAAGTAGGGGAGGAGAAGAGAGAGAGGGAGACACAGAATCCAAAGCAGGCTCCAAGCTCTGAGCTGTCAGCACAGATCCTGATGCGGGGCTCAAACTCACACATGACCTGATCTGAAGTCGGACGCTTAATCGACTGAGCCCCAGGTGCCTGGTCTTGGTACTTTGTCTTCTGCCAATTGCGATCTTGTTATTTCCAATACACGTAATTGAATATATACAAGCATACCTCATTTTATTGTGCTTCTCTTTATTGTGCTTTGAAGATATTTCTACAAATTGAAGTTTTGTAGCAACTCTGCATGGAGCAAGTCAGTAGGCACTATTTTCTAACAGCATTTGCTCACTTTGTGTCTCTGTGTCACATTTTGGTAGTTCTCACAATATTTCAAGCTTTTTCATTATTTTATTTGTAATGGTGATCTGTGATCAGTGATGATGACTCACTGAAAGCTCAGATGATGGTTAGGATTTTTTGTTTTTTGAGAGAGAGAGAGATAGAGAGAGAGCGTGCGCACAAGTGGGGGAGGGGCAGAGAGAGCTAGGGAGACACAGAATCCGAAGCAGGCTCCAGGCTCCAGGCTCTGAGCTGTCAGCACAGAGCCTGATGCAGGGCTCAAACCTTTCAGCCGTGAGATCATGACCTGAGTGGAAGTTGGTTGCTTAACCGACCGAGCCATCCAGGTGCCCCAGTAAAATATTTTTAAATTAAGATCTGAACGTTGTTTTTTAGACAAAATGCTGTTGCACACTTAACAGACTACAATATAGTGTAAACACAACTTTTTTATACACTGAGAGTCTCTGAAATTTATTTGACCTGCGTTATTGTCATATTTGCCCTATTGCAGTGGTCTAGAACTGAATCTGCAATATCTCCAAGGTATGCTTGTATTTCTCTACTATTATATGAAATAAGTATATTAACCATATCCCTCAGCCAAGGGTATCTACTGCTTCCAATCATTAAGCTGAGACCTAAAGATAACAGGATGATTATATGTCAATATTTACTTGTGCAAGTCCTGGTTTGTTTCTATTTTCCTGGCATAATTCCTATTTGTACCCTTTTAATCTAAAACTGTCCCAGTTTGTACAATAAATTATATGTGTACAATTAGTGCACAATAAATTAAACTTTTTAGATCATTTTGATCTCTCTGCTCCCCTTCCACATGCACACCCACTAGAATGTCTTTAATTCTCTCCTTACTGCCTCATGGTCCAGCAGTGAAAAGTAGACTCTAGAGTGATTGGCCAGCTGTGTCATCTTGGTCAAGGTGTTCTCTTTGCCTTAGTTTCCCCATCTGTAAAGTGGGGATAGTGCTATCATTTTCTTCACAGGGTTGTTGTGATGATTTAATCAGAGTACCTAGAGCAGAGCCCATACAGGTTAATGTGCCATAAAAATGTTGGTTGTGATTCCCTGCTCCCTCCCAAGTCAAAGGTTTTGCTGAGATAGTTTTTTATTTTTAATTCCACACGATTGTGTCAACTTAGCCATGTGATTCCTGTAGTTCAAGAATTCTAATATGACAAAATTCTAATGATTCTATCATTATATCCATCCAGAGTTCATTGCCTACTGCTGTTTTCTCTCCTTGTCATTGTCCTTATCTTGCCATCTGTTCTGTTCATTTATTTGATTAGAGTCCTTTCCTAAGTGTTTTCCTCAGTTGGGTTCTGTGGGTGATGTGCTCTCTGAATACTTTATATATCTATAAATATATTCCTGTCCACTGCCTGGGTATCAGATTCTTTTGCTCTAATCCTTTTCTCTCATTAATAAAGAGATATTATTCTCCTGTTTTCTAGCATCTAAAATTACAGATGAAAAATTTAATGTTTGTTCTGTATTAATTTTCTAAGGCTAGCATGAAGTACCACAGTGTGGGTGGCTGACATAATAGAAATTTATCTTCCCATAGTCCTGGGGGTTAGAAGCATGATATTAAGGTGTCGTGGTGTTGATTTCTTGTGAGGGCTCTCTCCTTGGCTTTTAGATTGCTGCCTTCTCCCTGTGTCTTGACATGTTTTTCTCCATGTGTGCCTGTGTCTTTGTCCCCTCTTGTAAGGACACCAGTCTTATTGGTTTAGTGCCCACCCTAGCGATGCTGTTGAACTTAGTTCCCTCTTTAAAGACACTGTGTCTAAATATTGTCCCATTCTGAGTACTGAGTAGGATTTCACCATATGAATTTGGGGTAACAAAAATTCAACCCAAACAATGTTATTCTTTTCCTTTTGTAAAGTGATCTTTCTCTTTCCCTCCATCTCTTTTTTCTTTCTTCCCCCTTTCCCTTCCTCATTATTCTGGAACTCAGCTCCTTTAATTTGCAGACTCGAGTGGAACATTTTTTTCCTTTGCTATTTTTTGCCAATCTAGCTGTTTTCTCTTTCTGAAACTCCCATTACTTGTCAATCTTTTAAGAATCTTATTTTTCCTTCATTATTCCCATCTCTAAGTATATTTGCCCTAGGTTGTGCGATATTCTTCCAATTGACTTTCTAGGTCACTAATTTAGTTTTCAATAAGGACGATTGTTTCCTTAGATCAATATATTCACTTTATAAATATGAAAGCCATGTTTTCTAGTTGCAGAATATTTTTATGGTGCTAGCATTGACTTATTTAAATGCTATTTCATTGAATTTTTGTTAAACATTTAGCTATATCCTCCAGGAATCTTATCTGCTTTAAAGGTACACAATTGGAAATTTCTTTGTTTTCTTCCACTTTTGAATTGCCGGGTTCCCTTGGGTGCATTGTTAATTTCCTTTGCCTATGCTCTGTTTATCCTTGGTGCATGGGTAAAGCTAATGAGTACTTTGAGGAATGACAAGCCCATGGGTGATGGTCAGCACAGCAGCACCTGCCTCTTCCCTGTGGGTCAGGGATGTAGCAAAAGGTGAGGGATCAGTCCTTTGGAGAACACCAGGAGAAAGCTTCCTTGCTCTCTGACTTATTTGGTCACAATGGTCCCAAGTGTCAGAGTGGAGGAGGAACCCAGTTCACCTTCAGACAACAGGGAAATCTGTAAGTTCTCCCAAGATACCACACAGGGCACCCCCTTTCGTCTTTGGATTCTATGAATTACTTTAGTACAAGCTCTCAGGGAACATGAGGTCCAGACCTTTTTCCACATCTCTTGATTTCCGATTTGCATGATTCCTTTGACCGCGGAAGGAAAACATCCTGTACCTGTGTTATCCTTTGGGACCCCATCAGAACCCCAGGTTGAAATCGCCTTTTCATGCATCTTGATAGTCTCTTGGCTGGTGTTTTTCTCAGGAGAGATAGACTATGGTTGGCTGTAGTTGAAAAAGAAGAGTGGCCGGAACTCATTTTGAGGCCACCACAGGATCGTTGCTAACTGTGAAAGCTTTCATCTCAGTCTGTGGCAAAACTTTTTAGTTTTGTAAAATTAAATTAGAATACTGATTATATATTCTTTTCAATACTTATGAAATGACCTTATATTTTGTAACCATATTTATAGCAATTACTGCAACTCAATTCCTTGCATTAATAGTTTTAATGTCAATCATCAGCAGCTGTGCTTCCTGACTTTTAGTGATCTTTTATAATTCTTGAAATCTTTATTTTGGTAAATTTCTTAGACTGATAAATCTGTGGAAATGCAGGAATCATCATAGGTTTTTTTTTTGTTTTTTTTTTTTTGTTTGTTTGTTTGTTTTTGGTGAGGCACTGCAAATTTAAAAATGTCATCCTTCCTTTCCTACCTTCCTTTCTCCCTCTCTTTTCATACCTGAATCATAAATTTTTGTGGTTTTAATTCTCGGGTCACAATCTATTGTCCACAACACCTTATAGGCACCATCCTGCTAGTTTCTGGCCAGGGGCAGATCTAGGTTTTGTGGAGTCTGAAGTTTACATAATTTAAGGTAGCTTCTTTCAGAAAAAGAATACAAAATCAACAATCTAAAAACTAGTTATGAAAGGTCAGATTTATTTAGAAGGGGACCATGGAACTGTGGGGTCTTGAAGCTTAAACTTTATTAACTACCTGGGTAGTCTGTCTCTGTTTATAAAGGTGTTTAATATCGTGAAGGACAAATGTCAGGCCTGTCTATTTTGGTTCCTTGGTGGTCAGCGTTTCACTCCTGTGCTGAATGCTATTGGGACTTTTTTTTTAATGCTTGAAATTAAAGATTTTCATGGGGGAAAATCTAGATTTTGGCCTCCTTTTATCAGTGTTATCTGATATCTGGTGAATCTGTAGATTCAGATCTGTTAGCTCAGGAAAGTTTTCTCCCATTATATCTTTGATTTTTTATTTTCTTTCCATGTATTTGTTTTCTTCTCCAGTAAATTCTGAGTTGCATGTCTATATTGTGCCCAAAGCTATCATCTTTCTTGTAGTTTTTATTTCTTAGTTCTTTTCTTTGCATTTGGGCGACAAGTTTGTCTTCTATTTTACTTATTTTATTTCCCTTAGTGTTGACTTACTACTTTTAATACGTTTTCAAAATCTGCTATAATCTTTTATTTTATCAGTATTCTATTTTATCTCACTTGACTCTCATTTTATCACCAGCTGCCTCTCATTCGTCTCTGTCTTCATTTCTGCTGAGGATATTCATCTTTTTCCTTTTGTTTTATAGAGTATATGTTTTATTACAAGCAGAAAGTAAGTATTCTTATTTATGCTTCTTAAAATAAATGTGTTTCAAACACACATTTTGTCTCTGCATCTTGAGTGCATATTCCCTTCATGTTACAGAATCTTTTTGACATATAATAATATAATATAATATAATATAATATAATATAATATAATATAATATAATATAGTATATTTAACTCATATTCATAGAATGGTTAAAGTTCTATCCAGATATGACATTTTTTTTTAAAGGTACTATTTATTTTCTACTAGAATGTTGTGAGAATCCTTTTGTTTTTAACTGTAGGGATGGCTACCAGTTTGGTGACCCATAAGTATGAAAAGGGAGGGAGGGAATTTTCTTTCTTTTTAAAAAAAATTTTTTTTAACGTTTATTTATTTTTGAGACAGAGAGAGACAGAGCATGAACGGGGGAGGGTCAGAGAGAGAGGGAGACACAGAATCTGAAACAGGCTCCAGTCTCTGAGCAGTCAGCACAGAGCCCGACGCGGGGCTCGAACTCACATACCGCGAGATCGTGACCTGAGCCGAAGTCGACTGCTCAACCGACTGAGCCACCCAGGCGCCCTGGGAATTTTCTTTCTTTATTGAGTTTCCCCTACACAGGACTTTTGTGTTTCCATTTCCTTTCTGGTGATGTGCCTGCCACATTAGGCAAGACTAATGCTGCTTAAGAAGTGCCTTAGCGGTGCCTGGGTGGCTCAGTAGGTTGGGCATCTGACTTTTGGTTTTGGCTCAGGTCATGATCTCACAGTTTCGTGAGTTTAGGCTCTGCGCTTGCTTGGGGTTCTCTCTCTCTTCTACTCTCTCTGTCCCTCCACCCTTTGTGCTGTTCTTTGTCTTTATCAAAATAAATAAAGAAACTTGAAAAAAAAAGTACCTTTAGTGTTTCTGTTGGCAGTAAATTGGGTGAAGCCTACTTCATAGCTGCCCTAAATGGTACTGAGCTGTGGTGGCTTAAGAAATGCCAAATGAACTTTCATTATCTTTTCCATGGGTTCCCATGTCTCCTCCCAGCATCTTGCTCATCAAGAGTGTTGTTGGGTCTGAGATATCCCCTATTTGTTTTCCTTGGCACCTCACTTACCTCTCATGGAGGTCAAGTGCATGTTCCATTAGTGCAAAATCAGTGAAAATGTTCTTAAACTTTTCTGCATGTGCATGACACATTTTCCTATGTGAATTCAGGCTTTCTATTATTCCTACATCAACTCAAACATTTTGATGAGAACTGCAAAGAGGAAAATAAGGTCCATGCTCGCTTGCTGTTCTAGCTCATGTGCTTACCTCCACGGTACTGCATGTTTGAGAAGTGGCGGACCGGACTTGGCGAGGGCTGACATACTTGCACTGAGGAATGAAATGGAAAGAAAGTGGCATAGATTTGGAAGGAGGTAAAAGTACAAATTTACGGATGGTTACCATATACCAGCAAAGTGAGTTATGAGCCACCTGCTAGCTTCTGACCCTGGTAATGGAATTAGAACATGATGGTTTGGCACTGAATATTGCACCTGACCTAGAAAAATAGCACTCTGTTATGACTTTGCATGGTTAGTTTCAGGTAACTTGTATAAACTACAGTGGCAAATTCTCTCCTTCTACTGAGCAGCTTCTAAATTCAGTGGCTTTCGGGGCGCCTGGGTGGCTCATTCGGTTAAGCGGCCGACTTCAGCTCAGGTCATGATCTCACGGTCCGTGAGTTCGAGCCCCACGTCAGGCTCTGTGCTGACAGCTCAGAGCCTGGAGCCTGTTTCAGATTCTGTGTCTCCCTCTCTCTGACCCTCCCCCATTCATGCTCTGTCTCTCTCTGTCTCAAAAATAAATAAACATTAAAAAAAAATTTTAATTCAGTGGCTTTCTCTCCGGGACTGTGACCTTTGGTTGTACACATCCAATTGGGTGGTTGAAAACCTGAATAGTGACAAATGTTCTAATTTCTGCAGAGTGCTTCTCTTGTGGGATTGGGCTTAAGGAAAACACTGGCAAATCTGTGATACATATGAGGAAAGGGGTATGATGAAAGGCCTGAAGGAATTTATCAGGGATGTCTAGAAGTATCCCAAGAAAAGGAAAAAGAAAGGTAGGCCACTTTTCTCTTTTTTTTTTTTCATTGATGAACACAAGAGTTAAGATTATGACCCACTGTCTTCTTTTATTCCCATTACAATGGATTTTGAGAATATTTACTTCCAAAGAAAATTCTGGGTTCTAATCTCAGGTCTTACTCTGGGGAGAATTACACAAACTCTCTAATATCAATGTCTTTGCTGGTAAAATGTGAATAATAATGCACACTGGATATATTGACATAACTGAGGACCCCATGTCTGGCACCTACAGGGCACTTGATAGTACCAGCTGTTATTTTTATCTCTCTTTTATTGCTATATTTACTATTATATTAATAAATTATGGTTATAAATCTTGTCTGCAAACAATGAAAACCAATATTCACCTGGTTTCATATGTGTATAAAACTGAAAACTCAGGAATAGAGCAGACTTCAGGAATGGCTGATTCAGGGTTTATACAATGTGACAAAGATGTCCTCCTGACTTTTTCTTGAGATATAATTACTTCATTCTCAGTCTGCATGTGATGGCAGGATTGCATAGGGGGTCAGAATATGCCACCCCAAAATATGTTACTCTGGCAGAAGGATTATTTTGAGCTGAAGGAAATTGAGAAAAAAGCAGATGCAAGGTAAAGTCTCTGCTGTGTCTCAATCTGCCTGAAAACAGATCATAGATTCCACTTATGAAGGTGCTTCTGTCTTCCCTATCCTTCGCCTACCAGGAAGTGGCTAACAGCCTCATCACTGGCAATGACAGGGCACCAAGAGAGTCCATACAAACAAACCTCACTATCTAGCCCTTATCTACCGTTAGTTTTCTCTTATATTTGCCTTCTTACAATTTGCTGCCCCTGGAAGTTCAAAGTCCTCCTCCTTTGTCTTATCACTTTACTTTAAATCTGTCCTCCTTTTTTTTTTTTTTTTTTTTTTGTCCAAATGGCATAAAAGCTTCCAAGCCTGGCTGTTTCTTTGGGAATTTTCTCTTCTTTCTGTGAAACCTCCTTACACTGCGTAAAACTTTTAACATCAGATAAACGTGCATGCCTTTTCTTTGTTAATCTGTCTGTTGTCGATTTATTTCACAGACCCAGCTGAAGAATCCAAGAGGGTACAGGAGAATTGTCCTCCTCTGCCATTGTTTAAGCAGTTCCAAGAGTCAGATCATGAGAGAGAGCAGGCGTCATTGTGCCAGCAGGAGTAGGAATGTGTTGAGATTCTGATTGGCCAGCTTGGGTCACTTGCCCATCTTGCACCATCTTCATATACTGAATCATGCCTGGGGATGGAGCCCTACCTTGACTGTATTGTCTGCCAGTGGGGCAGAGCTGCTGAGAGAAGGGAGACTGGATGCTGGGGAGGCAAGCGACAGATGTGCAGTCGGTTAAGAAATGGGATGAGAGAGGAGGATTCTTTCCCCATTGAACATGCTAGTTCATCTTTTACTGTAGGTTTGCAAATAAAGGATGGAGGAATGACTTAATAATGACCTCTAAATGTAAGCAATACTAAAAATCAGGGATAAGGACCTGTCGTTTTCCTGGATTTAGGACACAACTGACCAATGTGGTGACAGGAGAGCCTAATGAAGAGCTTAGGGAGAGAGTGGGGGCTTTCACTTAATTGGCCCATGCCCGGCAATGAAATGGAATAATGCAGCCATCCGCAGAAAACAGGCTGAAAGGACTAGATGAATTTTGACCAGATTTAATTGTGACCAGATTGTGGGAGTGAAAAGTTTCAGTGTGAGTCAAGTTAACTGTTTTATTTCATGTCCCATTTTTAATGCTTCCATATAGCCCTCTCGCTTTTTCTAAATTACATGCCTCATTGTATTTGAGTTCCTCCTGCTTTTGACAGCTCCATGGCTTCCAATTTTGCTTCTGCTGCTTTGATTATTATTCCTGATTTGGTTGTTGATGAGACATGTGGTTTTCTTCAATTAGCTCTGTCACTCTTACAAATGTGTGTGTCTCGCAAGTGTCCTAATTAAAGTCAGGAGGAGGAGGGGGGCAGAAATTACAGGCAATTACAGCGGTGCCACCCTCCCCTCTCCCTGCTCTTTTCTCCTCATCATCGGGGCGCGTTCTTCTGTATCTCCATTTTGCAAGCACATTGAGCAGCCTCTCTGTTTAAAATCCCATTAATTTTTTCTGAACACGATATGCCGCTGTGTCAGTGTGTCATGCATTAGCTTTCAGGAAACCCCATAGCTTTCATTTAGCTTTATTAAGTACAGTCTCCTCTCTGCCAGTTTCTATCATTCTTTCAATTCGTCCTGAGATAGAAGACTCCCTTCACCATTATACATGGTGCTGTAAAGTCTCCCCAAACCTGCGGCCGCCTCTTGTGTGGGCTTACCTTCAGTTCACTCCATTTCGATGCTACACACATTGATTGATTCTCTGGGTCTCCGCAACATGCAGGGCAGCATGCTAGGAGCCTGGACTACAAAGATAGGTAAGCGCAATGAGGCTAAGACAGTGTGGCTACGTAGTAAGAAAAAGCTGATTTCAGAGCTGGACACGGCAGAGTTCAAATGCCTGCTTTGCCATGTGCTAGCTGTTTGGCCTTGGGTAAATCACTTAGCTGTTTTTTTTCATGTGTTAAAATTATGCTAATAATACTTACCTTGCAGAGTTGTTGTGAAGATTAGAGTTAATGTATGCAGAGTAGCTAGCTAAGTGCCTGCTATACCTCCATAAATGGGAGCTATAATTATTATCATGAATAAGATATAGTGTACTTAAGGAACTCACCATCTACTCAAAGGGAGAGAAGAGTAAATTAACTCTTATAATATATTGTTATATATATAATAATGAAAGTATGTAGGTGGTAATGGAGTAGCCTCCCTGAAGCTCTGCATGTTCTCTCTTCCACCCACCTCTCCGTCCTCCCCTATGTAATCTACCCTCCAACATTTCCAATATACTTTGGCCACCTGACCTACCCCTTCTCAGTCTCCCTTCACTGGTCTCTGTTCCCTCTGCCTGCAAAGCTCATCTGCGTGGTCCTTACATGGCTGTCTCTTCCTCACCACCCACCATTCAGCTTAGTCATCTACTAGAAAAGCTTTCCATTGCCATCCAGTCTAAAGTAGCTCATCCACTCACCTCCATTTTGAAAGACAAAACAGTTTTATTTACTTCGTAGGAATTATCTGCGATTACCTTATCTGTTGGTTTTGATGTTTATTTCCTGGTGCTCCCCACCGGCTATAAATGCCATGAGGGCAGGGACCATATCTGTGTTTGTTCACAGCTGTTTTCCTGTTGACAAGAACAGTGGCTACAACATAGACCATGCTAAATAAATACTTGGGGGAATGAATAGTGGTGGGAGATACCCAGCAGAGACCTTGAACAGAAGGAGTTCTGTAGTGGTAGGTGTGCATTTTGCTGTTGCTATTATTGACAAGTGCCCACTACCCAACACATCTACCGTTAAGGGCTCCCAGGTCTAAGGCAAGAGGTTAAGATAATGGGAATCTCACACAGTGATGTCTAACTCTGTACTGCTCAACCTGGCTTTAGAAAACTGGTTTTGAATGTCCTTCTTCAATCATCTGCTATGTGGTTTCTACCTGTTTGAGTCCTTCTTCCTGGACTCAGGCAAATTCTTGGCATGAGTCTGGTGAAGGTACCAAGTGGTGGTTCTCAATAAGTTTTCATGGAAATCCATCTTTTATTGTGCCTTCTTCTATGACTTCCCAGTGAGAGGGCGAGGATGATTATAGGAATAAGGTAAAAAGGCATTTGAGTCTTTGGGAGGCTGAGCATTTAGCTTTAGGCATGGCTTCTAGAAATAAGTGCTGACTTTTACAACTAAGACTTCTCTTTCAGTGTCTGACTTGGGCTTAGAATGACAAGGCATCAAGGAGTCCTGGCCAGTGTTTATAAAAATGTGTGACCTTGATCAAAAGCAGAGATTGGGTAAAATATAGCAGGCTTAGTGAAAATCTATTCCTCCTGTTGGAAAGACAATTCAGAGGGCAAGAAGCACATATCAAAGTTCCTAATTTACTGAGGGGGACCAGTCACACCATTTTCTTATAAAAACGACAAACTTTTTGTTTTAGCTCCACCAAGACTTGCAGTTCTCGTATGCAAAAATATCTGCAAGGCATCCACGTAGCTTCCAATCAAGTGGTTAACTAAGACTTTGTAGTTGCTTCATTGGGGCTTATGGGGCTTCTTACACCTCTCTTAGAATTTTAATTTGCATCCAGATATATTTATATTTTCTCTTAATTGTCTTTCTCAGTCTCAATCCAAAAAGGAGCCTGAAGACTTAATGCAACTTAACTTTTATCTTTATATGATTACATTTAAGTGTAATTTCAGGTTTTAATATGACACGGGAACAACGGATATGGCCAGGGGACTTAATCTAATTCATTGCAATTCATCTAAAGGCCTTGGCAGTGGCAGAAGCTCAAAAAATTTGTTCGAATCTCTTAGTCTTTCAAACGCTTGTGAGTCTGTCTTGCCTACACAGACTGTAGAAATTTGTTTCGTCATACACACAAAAAAACGTTTTAGATGAGCCACATAAGTATACTTCAAACGTATTGTTTATTAGAATGAACTGAAATAGATATCATGGGTATTTGGGTTATTATTAGCTTTCTGTTAGAATATCCTTGTGTAGACTGTAAGTCGGGACTTTTAAATGGTTGGGTCTTAATCTCCATTGGCAGATACTGTTGGTGTTGGGATTTTTAACATGTTGTCATATTGCTGGGTTTTGGCACACCATATATTGGATACAAATTGAGTTGTTCATGATATTCCAGATCATGACAGTTTCCCCAGTGTGCATACTTGAACCTCTCCTATTCAATTTGTAAACAGATCTCATTTGTTAGATGGTAATCATTAATATATCAGCCAAAGTGATTCGGTAATAGTCCTCCAACTTCTTTAGCCATAGGCTGGACATGATCATAGTCTGGCCAATATTAGCCCTTCCATGGGATCTTTCCAACTCAAGCTGGGAGAGAAAAACACTCTTGTCTTTTAGTCAGGCAACCGTTAGAATGTGAGTCTCTTGACACAGGCAGCCACATTTGCAACAATGTGGAGGAGGTCTGTTTACATTAAGAGAAAATGAAGCCAGTATTCATTCAGAGAGAAGCAAAGAGAAGAGATCCAGCCGCCTAGTCTGGAGTGCCTGGTCTGATCATCCCAGCCACACGCTTGCCTGTGCAGGGCACCTGAGCCAATATTTTTTGTTTCTTTTGTTTAAGGTAGTTTGAGTAGAGACCTCTGAAGAGTTCTTCACTAACATAAACCCCAGTTAACACCAAAGTGACAATAGGGACATACCCTTCCCATGAAGTCAACATGGTAGAAAAACACCAAAACTGATACAGGATGAAGATACAAAACTATGGGTACCTTATAAAACAATAACAATAAGAAGAGCCTGGAAATGAGAAAATAACATCTCCCCAAGGTGGTAACGACTCTCAAGAGAAGAACTGCAGAAACTGGGGACCACTCACCCACATAATGGGCTAAGTAACGTTCCTGTCAGTATCACTGAGAAGAAAAGCTGAGCATTTATAAAACCTACTGTTTATTAGGGACATTGTATAACTGTCTGTGAATAAATTCTCAATATCCAGATGACTCTTATATATAGAAAAGCTTTTTTATTACCTGTTCGATGTTTATTTAATGTCCAAATTACTGATGTTATGAATTTATCAAATAGTAGTATTTTACCAGTAACAATAAACATTATTCTAAATATTCACATACTGTTAGATCATGTTAAATTATAACTTACATATTTAACAAAATAAATTTCCCCAAATACTTAGACACTGACTGCAAAGTTAAACTTGTTTCATAAAGCTCTCCTGATGACTTAAAAGCACAAATCTTCAGGGGCTCCTGGGTGGCCCAGTCGGTTAAGCGTCCAACTTCAGCTCAGGTCATGACCTCACGATTTGTGGGTTCGAGCCCCAAGTCGGGCTCTGTGCTGACAGTGCAGAGCCTGGACCCCCTTCAGATTTTGTGTCTCCCTCTCTCTTTCTGCCCCTCCCCCTCTCACTCTCTGTCTCTGTCTGTCTCTCAAAAATAAACATTAAAAAAAAAAATTAAAAGCACAAATCTCCAGAAGTTTTCAAAAATGCTTAAACATGCTAAGACTCAGATAGAACACAAACAAAATATCTCAGTGATTAACAAATTATTATGCTTACAATAAAACTTAATACCATAATGCAAATAGCATGAATTAAAATGTGGCTTTTCATGTTTCTATTCTCATTCTCATGTTTATTATTATTTCTATTCCTAATTGTATTTCCATTTTTATTGTAATTCTTTTTTCTATCCTTATTCTGTTTTTTGTTTTTTCTTTTAAGTAGGCTTCATGCCCAACACAAAGCCCAGCGTGGGGCTTGAACTCATAACCCTGAGATCAAGACCTTAGCTAAAATCAAGAGTTGGATGCTTAACTGATGGAGCCACCCAGGTCCCTCTGTATTCTTCTTCTTCTTTTTTTTTTTTAATATTTATTTATTTATGGCAGAGTGTAAGGGGGAAGTGGCAGAGAGAAGAGGACACGGGATCCAAAACTGCACTGACAGACTGACAGCAGCGAGCCCAATGTGGGGCTCGAACTCATGAACTGTGAGATCATGACCTGAGATGAAGTTGGACAGTCAACTGACTGAGCCACCCAAGTGTCCCTATTCTTATTCTTACCCTTATTTTGATCCCTTCCTAGATTTACCTTTCTACACTTACAGTAAATAAATACATTTATTTGTGTGTGTGTGTGTGTATATATATATATATATATATATATATATATATACACACTCTCTTTTCATCCCACGTTTATAATTTTACCAGACTCAATTGAAAAACAATACCTTTCCAGACTAGCCAAAATAGTGCGTCTGGACTGTTGAACAATTGGTTGTACAGACCAGAATTATACTTGAATGTTGGGAAAAGTTGAAGCTGCTGCTGCTTTTGAATCATTTACAGAGTTGGAAAATATATTTCTTGCTTAAAATTATGAATTCAAATAGGTTCTTCCAATTAACAACTTATATTTTTGTCTTCTGCTTTTCTTTTAGTATGTTTTCATTTTTCACTAAGACTTTCTATCATATTGAAAATTTATTCTTAGTTAAGGGGATAGTAAAATATGCCTAGTTCTTGTTTCAAAGGGTAATATAACCAGTCATATTCTAATATCTTCTGTTATCTTTGTAAAGTTCCAAGTTACATTGGGACAGAGGAGTCCTCTCACCAAGCTGCTTTGGGCTTTCCTCGGTTTTGGAGTGAAGCCTGAGTTAACCCATCACTTTTAGCTGTCTTAATGAGACATGTTTCTGTCCAAGTGTGTGGCACATTGTCCTTGCACTTGGAGCTCCATTGACTTTCTGCGGATAGATACTCATATTAATATGGGCAGATTTCTGCTTTTGGACCTGAAAGCCATCGCCTCATTTCCTGGATGTAGGTCAATCAGCGTTCCCTGTTTTCATAAGAACATTGGAATACCTCCACAGGAAAAGTTACCATGGAAATGAAAAATGCAATTGGCTAGTTATTAGTTTTTATTGCCCTATGGAACTCACATTTAGAGAATGTTTAGAGAAGGGGACCAAAAAAGGAGTAAGAGCATTTGTTTCTTCATAAAATGTGTAAGGAGAAATTCTTGCCCCGTTGGGAGTGATGGTAGAGTCTGAAACTCCTCAGAAAGATGTTCTGCCAAGCCATATGCACAGCTGCTTCAACCAGTTGCTGCTAACAACTTCTCACACCAATAAGCCCAGTTTTCTGTCTCAAGAGTCTCAGAATGCCACGCTCCCTCCAATTCTGACAATCAGTCCACAACTTGCCCTAAATGTTTTCACTTTATGTCTGGAAGTTAATAGGAGCATGGTTCGTAACATACAAAACACATTTGGACTAATAAAAAATGAATAAGACCACCTGGTGGGCTTTCCCTTTAATCTAGACCTTGGGCTCATTTCTGCCCCATTTATTCAAGGTTGGGGTTGAATTCCACACTTGCCAAGTATAACAAGTGCAATAATTTTTGTTTGATTTTTTTTTCTTTCTTTTCTTTTCTTTTTTTCTTTTTTTTGGAGCCTGCACATTTTCTGACTTCAGTCCAGGTACGTACAAATTTAAGCAAAAACCCAACTGTGCAACTTTAGGAAAGCTTCAAGTTCATTGAGCTCTGCCATTAGGTGGCAGCAGTACAACATGAAAAGCATCAAGACAATAAGTGGAATGAACATGATGATGATGATGATGATGATGATGATGATGATAGTGATGATGATAGTGATGATGATGAACACTGAGGCATATAACCTTCGATTCATACACTGCCTTTATCCCAGTGTAATTTTTCTACTATTTTCCCATTGATCCCCACAATATACATGGGAGATGGGGAAGAGAAAGTCTTATTTCCATGTGGTGAGGTGTGATTAATTAAACTCAAGATCTGTTGAGGGGCTTGCCGAATTGACCTAGCAAGGTATTAGCAGAGCCAGTCCTGGAATTTAGGTCTTGGGATCCAAATTCAGCCTTCTTTTCACCTGCACTCTTTTCCACAAAGCATTCATTCTCTTTACAGATGAACTTATCAATCCTTATGAAATATGAAATTCAATTTACCAAAGAATTCTATTTCATCCACTAGGTAAAGAGGCAGAAGGCATGCATGTGCAGTGTTAACATAGATATCTTCTCTGCCTAAAAGAGTAGGAGAAAAATATTGTTTAAGGGTGACAGTACCTATGAGATTTTTGAGGCCAAATCTCCTAGTTTAATGAACATCAGGCATTTGTAGTTACAGTGTCTGTTTCTTCCATGTCATTTATGACATGTAGAAGCTTATACATGACCCTCACGCCACCTGAAATAATATTTGATGGCCTACTGCAGGGACTGGTAGGCTGCAAGGGTGAACAATGCTTATATTGGTCAATGGCTTCACACAATGGAAGGAAAGAACAGTGCACATAAAGGGGCTGTGAGACCACCCTAAGGACAAGAATCACACCTCTCAGATTTATTTTGCAGTCAGTAATCATCAAAAGCACAACAGGGCTCTGAACGTGAGAGGTCTGTGGGTGGGATGAACTCTGAACCACACTTGGGTATCAGGTGCCTGGGCTTAAAGGAATAGGGAATAAAAGTTATCTTAAGTTTTGGTTTCATTGTTTACTTTTGAAGCAAAATGAGACTCTTGAGTCAAATCAAGAATTTTTTTTTTTTCCTTGAGTAAAAGTTCAGTTCATGGTCTGTGGTATAGGCAGATAAGGGTAACCCAGTGTGTCTAAAAGCAGAATGGTTCCTGAGTTAATTGAGAGGTGCTATAGCATACAGGCAAGTGGGAATGACAACAGTCAAACCATAGACTCAGGAGCCATAGTTGGGTCAGGGCTTTTGGTTGGGCAACATGCTAAAGGGCACAGAAGGCATGGTTTCTCACCAGGGAGGGAGATGTTAACGACACAGACTTTTCACATATTTTTACCCCTTTTTGGCTTCATAGTGCTTCACAGTGTTGAGGGGAACACAGAAGATCAGAGCACAATGGAAAACCTGAAGCATGGAAGAAGATTTGCATCAGAATCATGACAGAGACATTTCTTGTATTTTCTTGGGTTTGGAAGCAAAGAACACATAGGGAGTAATACTTGGAGTCTAAAGGCAGATGAGCATGGTGGTTTTGTTGCTGTCTTTGATAAGAATTCTCAGAATAGGAGTACCTGGGTGGCTAGTTGGTTGAGCCTCCAACTTTTAAAAAAAATTTTTTTTTCAACGTTTTTATTCATTTTTGGGACAGAGAGAGACAGAGCATGAACGGGGGAGGGGCAGAGAGAGAGGGAGACACAGAATCGGAAACAGGCTCCAGGCTCTGAGCCATCAGCCCAGAGCCTGATGCGGGGCTCGAACTCACGGACCGCGAGATCGTGACCTGGCTGAAGTCGGACGCCTAACCGACTGCGCCACCCAGGCGCCCCTCGAGCCTCCAACTTTTGATTTTGGCTCAGGTCATGATCCCAGGGCTGTGGGACGAAGCCCCAAGTCAGGCTCTGCACTGAGTATGGAGCCTGCTTAAGATGTTCTCTCTCTCTCCCTCTGCCCCTCTCCCCTGCTCATATTTGCTTACTTTCTCTCTCTTTCTATCTCTCAAATTAAAAAAGAAAAAAAAAGACTTTCTGGAGTAAATATATTTCACAATTAAATATAAGGAATTGTGAAATTTTTATTGTTTTATATCACTCATGCTTCTGCTTTTTTCTTTAAGTGTGAATCATTGAGCCCAGAGGGTGGAGAGAACTATTAGATGGTGGTATACATGTGGCAAGTATTTTGTATATATTATTTCATTTGCATATATTATTCAATGAATATTGATCAAGAATTGTGTACCTAGAACTTGCGACATCAACAAAGCTTTTGATATAAAATCCATATTCCATGCATTTGTGGATCTAATAGAGGGAATGAGCATTAATTAAATCAGCATGCACATACTAAGATCCTGGTACCATTTCTAGTGTGTGGTGTGTTGGGGGGAGAGGTGCTTTCACACCACCAAGCAATTCTTCCACACCAGCTAGGTGTCTTACAATTTGACTCAATTCTGACATTAACTTCCCAGAGATAGTATCAGATCCCACAGGTGAGGGAGTCAGTCCTGTAGGACTTTTCTCCACTCCAGATGCCAATCACAGACCCAGCTTGTTACCTGTGCTTCTGACTGACCAGCTCCAGATTAGAAGATCCCACAACTCCCTCCTTGTGTCTGATTAATTTGCTTAGTGGCTCACAGAATTCAGATAAACATTTTACTTACTACATTACTGGTTTATTATAAAAATATATAACTCAGAAACAGCTAGAATGAAGAGATGCTTAGGGCAAGATATGAGGAAAGAGCACAGACCTTCCATACCCTGTCCAAATGTTCAGCAACACAGAAGCCCTTCAAACTCTGTTCTTTTGGGTTTTTATGGAAGGTTCACTATATAGGCATAATTGATTAAATCATTGGTCATTAGTGAATGAACCCAATCCCCAGCTCTTCTACTTTTCCCAGAGGCAAGCAGGTGGAACTGAAACTTCCAACCTTCTCATTCACATGGTTGGCTGCATTAGCCACTAGATCCTATCCTTAGGTGCTTTCCAAAAGTCACCTCATTAACATAACAAAAGGCACCTTGATCACTCTCTGCACTTAGGAAATTCCAAAGGTTTTAGGAGCTCTGTGCAAGACAAGGTGATGAAGACCAAATATATATTTCTTATTATAAACTGCAATATTAAACACATAAATATGTGTATATATCTATATGGTGACAAGGGAAGTTTTGTGGCTTATGCAGCTGGATAGAGGGCGGAAGGAGAATGAGGTGGGTGGTAGGCAGCACATGACTATCAGTTTAATATAGGGCTGATACATTGAGAATGAGGTGCTTTTAGGATAGCCAGGTAAAGTATGAGCTTATAGAAGTCCAGACTAGGACTGTTAACTTTTGGTTTTCATTGGCATATGATGTTTAAAGTTGTATAATAGGACAAAAAAAAAAAAAATCATTCTGTCAGAGTAGAGAGAAAAGAGTACCTTTTTACAATGCAATCTTGTTGAAGCTAAGGAGGGGGAAGACGTGTAATATGAGGGTAATAATGTTGGTTGGATTTAACAACAAGAAAATGACTGGCCTCTTTAGAAGGTGTTCTGTTTGGGGAGCCAGTGACCCATGTATGTATACCCATATATGCATATATAGTCAATTCCCATTAATAGGTCTTGGTTTCCTGGTCATTTTCAGTTTTCTCCCTCTCCCTCTCTCTCTCTCTCTTTTTAATTGTTCATCTTACCATTAGACTTAGAGAAGAGAAATCCCTGCCCTTCATCCTCCAAATTCCTCTTCAAAGACTTATGTCTGGGATAACCTACCAAGTGCCTAATCAATAAAAGAACGAAGGTGGGAAGCAGCAGCTAGTATAGGACTTTCAGATCCACCGCCTGCTTCTCACTGTGCCCTTCCCTACTGGGCAGGTTCTGAGATGGGGATGCTTTTGTGTGGCTTGTTAATCAATATCAAACTCAAACTCCACATATTTGTCTCACTGTTCTGTGGGCTACATTTTTACGTGCTAGACTGTGTGCCCTGGTATTTTCAGTTGATGTATGATACGGTTCCGATAAGGAGAGACAAAGGGGTTTCCTTCCTGAGAGTCAGGGTTGATGGTCTCAGTGCTCTACCATCCTTGGTGCCAGTGATCTGAGCCACATGGATCTTGCCTAATCCTTGTTCTTTCTTTCTAGCTTTCACCAAAGCATTAAACATAACCTTTCAATAATGGAAGCATGGCATTGCCAGGGTTTGAATCCTCTGCAATGGAAAACAGATGACTTGATTTTTGATTCCTGTGATCTCCATTGACTTTGGTACTTCTTAACTTCTAAACTTGCTAGAAGAATGTTCTGAGGTTAGAGATTTAGAATAGGGTAGAATGCAACATTAGTTTGCATAATGTTCTTCATAGAAGCTGCATCACAAAACGCTTAAGCTGTAAGCAGAGACTCAGTGGAAAAGTCATTGCAGAAAGCAACTTGATGGAGGCATCTGTAAAGGGGGGAAGCTGAAGAGAGCAATTGAACTCAAACCAGAGAGGCATAGGTGTTCACTGAAGCATTTTTCTCTTTTTGGGAAAACACACTAGTGGCAGGTGTGTCCCTATTGTGATAGCAGAGGGAGGGAGGGAAGTTCTGATGGCTGGACAGAGCTCAGGGTGGCTGGTAGATAGAGCTCAAGAGCATCAGGGCTTGGGGCTTAAGACTGTGCTATGTATATACCCAGATATGCATTCCAGGCCCTAGAAAGGGCCATGGCAGCTTTGAACAAGACATTGAGGGGAAGAATTCAATTCAGAGTGATACTGGGGTTATGTTTTGGGGGAATGCATTGCGAATAATGATCATTTTTGTGTCAAGCAATGAAAGAGGCTTTTTACTTACATTATCTCATCAAATCCTCAGAACAAATGTACAGGGTAGATGTTTAGTCTCCTTCTACAGGTGAGACCATGGAAGGTCTGAAAGAGTCACTCATCCAACACATAACAATAATTATAATAATAGCTAACATTTATTGGGTGCATGCTAGGTGCCAGACAGTGTTCAGAGTGCTTACCTGGGTTATTTCATTTCAATCTTCATAACAACCCCATGAAGTAGTTGCCATTCATGTAAATACTTCACAGGTGAGGAAACCAGGCAGAAAAGTTTAATGTGACTTCATAGTCAGTCAATGTTAGAGCCAATGTTTAAATCCAGACAGCCCCACTCCAGTTCTGAGACCTTCACTATGCCATAACCTGTGTCAGTCATGTTCCCAGAGCCACACAAGGCACTGGGACAGAACATAAACAAGACAAACATGATCCTGACCTTCACATGACATTCTTCTTACTACTAGAGAGTCTAAGTGAGCTTTCTGGGGCCACATAGCCATTCAGGGTTGGAAGTTTGGGCCAAAGTCTTTCCAAAAAACCACATTTTACAGGGTACCTACACACAACCCAAATATTCCCTGACTTCGGATCAGGATGCTAAACCCTTGGAACATCCCATAGCCTTCCTAACTCCCCTAGTCTATGCTCTGCCACTTTATCCACTTCCTCATCTTCCCTCTTCTTGTCTCTCCCACTTTTTCCTATCTTTCCTAATCAAATGCAGCAAATCCAAAGCCCCAAGATTGCTGTGTGAAGCTTCTCAGAGTGAGGAGATGGAAACTGTCATTGCAGTGCCAGTTTCCATAGCCTTAGGTACTTTGGAACATACAAACTTCTTTCACTGGGCTCAGCCCTGAAATTCCAACTTTGGGTGAATAGGGGGGTGGGTAACCTCTCTGAATGAAGTAGCCCACTATGCTAAGGATTAACCCCTTCAATATTAACCTCCTAGGAGTTACCTCTACTCCTCCAAGGATTCATAATTTGTCATTCAGTCACTCCATCATTTGTCATTTATTTCTTACTATATACCAACCAAACACTGAAACATAGTGGTGAGTAAGCCATTGATGATGTCTTCAAGAAGCTTACTTTCAGGTGAGAAGACATCTTTGATTAATGCCATAAAAGAGAGAGAGAGAGAATGGCAAAGAGTTATGGAATGGTAGAAAATAGCTATTATTTATCGAGGCACTGTGACATCCTTGGTGGTGCAATGCTCAGATCCCCCTTCAAAAGGCATCCTGAGGCAAGGGATATATTAGCAGACAACCTCCAGCTGATATATCTTTGGGATCCACTGTGATGTTCATGCTGAGGCCACCCCATTCCTGGATTGCTCCTAACCAGGAGGGCAGTGGGAGAGCTAGAGATGAGATACTTCTGCCTAATATGGGATTCCTTTGGGGAGCAATCTTTGCTTTGGAGCTCCCCATCCCCTGGCCTAGATCTTTACAGAGCTGTACTGCCATGTGAGACTCCTGCTACCCAAACTTCTTTCCTTTTTCCCTTCCCCTCTCCTTTCCTGGGTGTCAGACCCGACCTGCATCATGGTCTGAAGACTTGCCCTGCCTATTCCTGCTTGCTCGCCTCTTTATCTGTCACAGGGGTTTCCTTCAATAAATCTCTTATACTTCTTTGTCTTGGCATCTGCTGCTTAAAGGACTTGAACTGACCTACGGAGCATTAGTCAGGATAGGCTTGATTATGCTACAGTAACAGATTAATCTCAGAATCTCAATATCTTAACATAAAAAGGTTGATTTCTCCCATGCTCCGTATCCAGTGCAGGTTTTATGGGAGGCTCTGTTCCTCATGGGTACCCAACCTGACAGGAGCTCAGGTTTGTACCTGACTTCAAGGCTTATCATGAAGAGATCTAGAGGAAGAGAGAACTTTTATAGCTAGGTCTGAAAGTGACTTAAATGACCTCATTGTCACTGTCCAGAACTCAGTCACATGGTCCCAACTAATATAGTAGCCTGTGAAGTATCCCCTTCTTTTAAAGTTTTTTACATTAATTTATTTATTTTGAGAGAGAGAGAGAGTGAGAGAGAGAATCCCAAGCAGGCTCTGTGCTGTCAGCATAGAGCCCGACACAAGGCTTGATCTCATGAACTGTGAGATCATGACCTGAGCTGAGATCAAGAGTTGGATGCTTAACTGACTGAGCTACCCAGGTGCCCCTGAAGAATTCCCTTCTTGTGTGCAAGCCCAGGATAAGGCAAGACAGCATGGAATAAGCATTGTTTGTGCTTCAAGTGGTCACAATCTGTTAAGTCTTATCTATTTGCTAAGGTCTAAATTACCCTTAATTTATGAATGGGGCACCTGAGCCTGAGAGAGGCCATGTATTTTTCCCAAGGTTACCAAATTAGCAAAAGGTGAAGCCAGAATGTGAAGTCACATGTGTCTGACCACAAATCATCTTTTATCCCACAGTGGCTCCAAAAGAAATGACTAAATGCCAGGGTGTTGTTGTTAGTTGACTGGTCTCTGAATCTGGATCATACACACCAATCTCTCCACAGTAGTTTGAAACTCCAGTGAAATGTCTGAGATAAAGGAAATAGGAGTGGAATTTATGCCAAATCCATACACCAAGTGTTTTCCTCTACTGAGGCATGTTCATTTCTGAATAGGAAAGATAGTATTTGAGTGGTGCTTCTTCCCATATCTACAGCCATTCTGGGGGCAGGAGGAGAATATTTATTTGGCTTTCACTTCTTAAGGTAGAACAGACTGCATGAAAAAAAGAAAAAGAGTTGAACAAGTTTTTTGTGGGTTTTTTTTTTTTTTTTTTTTTTTTTTTTTTGCCTCTTATGATTGTACTTAATAGTTTGGAACAGTGCTACAAAATAATGTCGCTTTTGAAAGAAGTGCTTTCTGCCCAGTTTCCTTCTGGCCAAGGTTTTGAGAAAAGAAAGCTATAAATAGCTGATGATAAAAGAAAATTGCTGCTGTGATCTGCGAAGAAAGGAAGGGAAAATACAAAAGAACCGTCCTGAGAGGTTTTCAAATAAAAATTATGGTTCCCCTCCCAGGGCCTAAGATTGCAACTTCTTGGAAGATGGAACAGCAAGGATGTGATGGATGCTTCCCCTTTCTTGTTTGTTTTCAAAAATATTTTGTCTTAGTTGCTTTTCTTCTGCAGAACTCAGAAATCTTCACATCTATTAAACATTTTAAGTGAACTGAAATTTCTCAAAAAGTAAGTAATTTACAAATAGAGCTTTATTATTTTTAAGGCAATCATCCAGCATTTCTGATTCTTATCTGCATCTCTCTCCTTTTCTCTCCTGTCCTCATGTGTCCTCTGGAGCAGACATGCCCAGAAATGGGGAGAGGTAAAAACCAAGGTGTGAAGAAAAATTGGCACAGTTCAACTGTTAAACGGATAATATCCTTTTGTTTAGTCCTCACCAATAAACCATTTTCAGTTTCCTGCCAAAATGTTTGTTTGCCATTGATTAAACTTCACATTTTTATTGCTCAGAATTAACTATAATGTTTATGAAACTGGAAGTTTAAAAGGGACAATTTCCCTTCTCATTTGTTCATTTTCCTCTAACCAAAGGGCTTCCCTAATAAGAAACCAACTCCTCGTCATTTCAAATACAATTCTTATCAACTGGAAGCAATTAGGCTACGACTCAGATGTGCAGCTATTGTTTTGAATAACACACAGAGCTCTATTTGCTATGTTTTTGGCTTGATATGAAAGTTGGTTTCCAAAGGTTGCCTGAAAATAGAAAAGTGTGGGACACGGTGATCTCCAGTTCCCTGAAGATAAACTGTTTAGGTTTTTAAGGTCAATTGATATGCGTGAGCACTTATCCTTTGCTTTTGAGTTACATCTATCTTTTGTGCTGGGGACACTCCCTGCCCCTGTGGACAGAGCACAGGGACTGATCTTAGACTTGAAAGAATTAATGGGTTTCTGTGGAATTGTCTCCGGGTGGCAGGTGGGAGCTCTGTCAGAGTCAGAAAAGGAGAAGAAGCATGTTTCTGAGATCAAAGTCATCCTGACAACTTGACATGGATAAAGGAAAGAAAAAAAAAAGGAAGTTGAAAATGAGAGAGAATAAAGTCAGAGAGGAAACTTGCTCCGGGGCATTTTAGACATAGATTTTGTGATATTAACATTTCCTTTATTTTTTTAAAAATGAAATAAATTGCTTCCCAGTGGCCCTGAAGGTTGTTAGCACCAGCTGCAACTTCGTACTGTCCAGAGAATGACAGTAAGGAAATGGCATGGGTGAGGACTTGGGAGTGCCGTTGGACATTTGTAGCAAGTTCAGCCTAAGTCAAACTGAGCTGTCCCCAGAATTTAGTGTAACTGTCACCTCTGGGTCCAATTAGAAGGCACGCTGGATTAGGAGCCAAAAGACAGGGATAGAACCTTCATCCTGTCTCTAGTTGTATAATTTGTTGTATAACTTTATTTATCTGTGCTTTAGTGTCTTTATCTAGAAAATCAAAGATTTGGGCTAGATGATCTGTAATCCCTGAGGGTCTAGCTAACTGTGTGAGGTGTAATGTGTCTATGATTAGATCTCCTATTATCTATTTTGGTCAAAAAGCCAATCTACCAACACAAATAGATCATGCACTTTGTCTGTGTTTGGCTCTGTGGAGGGGAGGGAAGGTACGAAGGGACGAAAAACTTGATTCTTGTTTTCTGTCCACCCCGTGTGAGACAGAACTATGGCTTTTTCAAATCACTGTGGCCCCAGAGTCTAACATAGGGCCTAACATGCAGGAGTCCCTCCAGAGATGTCAGTTGGCTGAGAAGGGATATTTCTTTGTCTCAAGTTAGAAAGACATTAGGCATTAAGAAAATATGCCCACAAATGCAAGATATATAAAATTGGTTCAAATCAGTAAGCATAGTGTAACTGTTACAGAATTTCTGAGACTGAGCCTCTCTTTGCGCAGAAATGGCGTGAGATTTTCCAGAAAGAAGGACATTTACCTCAAATGGCTGAAATCCAGGTGTCAAATTTTTTTCAGATCCTGTAGATAGAAATCAGTTTCAAAGCTTAGACAAAAGGATAGCACAAGTCTTATTTGCTTTTTACATGACATACATCATAACTCAGGGCTCTACAGACTTAGTTTTTTTTGTACAGAATGGGTCACAGTGAGACGGAAGATTAAGTCCAGGGATGATGTGGGGAAAGCAGCAAACAATTTCCACCTTGGGGCACAGGCACAGGCCTTGTTTCTCAGGGCAGATTATGTGAGGGCGAAACACATACTTGGCTCCAGGAATTCACCTTTGAATATGCATTGGCTTTGGTGCATCTTCCCAGCTTATTTTTGCCCCCACCCCACCCCAGTACCCCAGTTCTCTGTGCTGGGGTAACACTACCATGGGTGGCACTGTGCTGGAGAGACAGAAATGACAAAAAGACATGGTATCTCCTCTGAGGAGCCTCGGTCACTGGAAGAGGGAGACATGAAGGCAGAAAGTTACAAGGTCTTGTTACTACAATCCATATGAATAAATAATGGCTGTGAAAGTGTGGAACACCAAACAACTAAAGGTCTCAGCAATCTGGAAAAGACCTCTGGGTGCCAGATTTGTGCTAAGTGTGCTGGGGAAAGCAAAGGAGCAAATGCCTTGTGAGGCAGGCTTGGTGCCTCCCACCTAACATCTGAGGTACAGGGCTTTGAGTAGCTTCCTCCAGGGACTGGAAGGCAAACAGACCTGAATGTTACTTGCATGAAAAAAAAAAGACCATGCATTTTCTTTATAAAGTTACCTATGTCAACTGCCTATTGCTCTTGGAACAAACGATCACAAATTTAGTGGTTTTAAACACCACATATTCATTATATAAGTCTGGAGGTCAGAAGAAATCAAATCAAGGTGTCAGCAGGGCTCAGCTCCTTTTAAGGCCTCTCGGAGGGAATCTGTTCCTTGTCTTTCCTACTTTGTAGAGGCTGCCTGCATCCCCTGACTCACAGCTCCTTTTCTCTGTCTTCAAAGCCTTGTAACATTTTTCAGTCTCTCTGTCTTTGACCCTCCTGCCTCCCTTTGAAAAGGGCCCTTGTGATTTCATTGAGCCCACCCTCATAATACGGGAAAATCTCTTCATCTCAAGATTCTTAATTTTATCACACCTGTGGAGTTCCTTTTGCCAGATACGATAATATATTTACAGGTTCTGAGAAGTAGGGTGTGAACATGGACATTGTTAGGAGGCCATTATTCAACCTACAATGGTACCCAAGTGTTCTGAGAGTTGACCCTTCTGCTCCTCTCTCCTCTCCTCGATCTTTACACTACATGATCTCTCCCAGATCCTTCCACGGGAATGCGGAATGGAAGTAGTACAGCTCAATAAGTTCTGGATGAAACCTCCAGTGTAACAAAGGACAAGTCACTTAACCTTTCAAAGCCTCAGCTTCTTTCTTTGTATGGTAGAGATTTTAAAGACGCCTTTTTGTAGGGCTTTGATGAGGATTAATTTACTAGGATTATTAGTACAAATTTACTAGGGGAGAATCTTGCACATAAAATACATTCAATCAATGTTGGCTGTTGTTTCTGCTATTGTTCAAATTATTAGTGGGAAACTGGCAAGGCACACAGGCAGAAAAGAAGAAAGGTCTCCAAAAACCTGAGCTGTACTGAGAACTCAGCTTGGTTTGATTTTGGTCAGGGAAGTTCTTGGTTTTCATTGAAAACCAGTTTCTGCTGGCTAACTCTCTATTGCTTTAGCTCTAGGGAATCAACTCGTTCTGACTGACCTCACTCCATCTGTGTACCCCCAAATCCTGCTTTGGGGACCTCGGGAAGGAAAAGTTGTTTTCAAGCTTTCAGTGTTGTGGGAATTTTAATTCTAGAAGCTCTTTGGATGCACCATGCTCTATAATTTCGTAAATTCATCTTCTGATTTTAGCCTGGCATTATGAGGAAAATCATCTCATTTAATTTATTTGCCCTGATGTATAACTGTCTGATAGCTCAACAACCTTCCATCTCTTTGTAAATGTTGTCATTAAACTAGTGAAACTTCTGAAAGGTGAAATTTCAAGAAGAATGACAGAGGAAATGTACATAATCTGGAGACACAGTGGAAAATATATTTGGGCAATACATTTGCTCAGTTATTAGGTGTATTTTTTTGCCTACAGGCATGGCCCAGCAGTAGGTTGCTCTAAACTATTGATATATATATATATATATATATATATATATATATATATATATATACACACACACACACACACATATATATGCGTATATATACATATATGTATATATACGCATATATATGTGTGTATATATACGTATATATGTATATGTATATATAAAATAAATACATAAACTATATATATATATATATATATATATATTTTTTTTTTTTTTTTGAGAGAGAGCACAAGCTGGGGAGAGGGGCAGAGAGGGAGAAAGAGAAAGAATTCTAAGCAGGCTCCATGCTCAGTGCAGAGCCCAGTGCAGGGCTTGATCCCAGACCCTGTGATCATGACCTGAGTTGAAATCAAGAGTCAGATGCTCAACTGACTAAGCTATCCAGGTGCCCCTAAACTATTCTTGCTTTATGGCCTTTTCCATTCCTTCCATTTTTGAATACACATTTTCTCTATTTCAGTATTCTTAGAAGGGTTCCTAAACTCTGGGTAAGTCAGGAGGAATGCAGTACTTAGCATCCAGGACTGGAGTGCTGTGGGCATCTGTTTGTAAGGGATATTGTAGGATGTGAGTTTTTAAGTTAAGGGCCAGCCTGTATTACAATTTTCTTCCTGTTGGTCTTCATCTGCTTTAACAGGGGACATTTTAAATTCTGCTCAGTTATTAAATATCTAATATCTTGGGATCACACAGGCAGATATCTTCAAAATTTTTATTAATGTTTTTTTTTTAGAGCTATCTTTCTGAAAATGAAATGTAACAGTAATCTTTAGGCACCAGGTTTGATAAGCCCAATAAGGATGTGGAATTTGCAACAGTAGCTATAGCAAGTGATTAGGTGGTTCACGGCTCTTTAAACTCCAAAGAATCTCTCAGGAGAGAGGGCATGGTACTTTTACTGATGATGCAAGGTACTAGCAGGAAAGGCCTAATAGACCCAAGTCCTATTCATCACAAAAGAGATCTTGCCAGCTCCTGACAGGTGTGACTTGTTTTGGACTTGCAGATTGTTTCTAATGGATGGAATCACAGTTTGGGTGGGAACTTTCGTTTCTGCACAGTTTGATCTGGAGCATGGAATTTTGATGTGCCTTTTAACATGGAAATGTGAGAATGCTTAAAAATGTTAACTGGTAGTCTTCTGAGATGGTAATCAAAGTTATTGATTGAATACCTATGGCCAGATGCTTTTTATGTATTTTTTTCTAATCCTAATCATAAACCTACAACAGGGGTATTAGGACCTTTGCTTTACAGCTCAGGAAAGCAACACTCAAGATGTATATCCAAAGTCACTAAGCTATACCGGGGAGTTCTGGAAACTTCACCTGCAGAGTTGGCCATATGGGGATCTCCTTAGAGGTCTCTACATTTGAAAGATAAAGAAGAGATTAAGTGTGAGAAGAGATAATTTGAAAAACAGTGATCTAGTTAAAAACAAATGGAAAAGAAAACCAGTAAATTACATTAAAACTCATCCAATGCATGTATAGTATAGTATAGTATAGTATAGTATAGTATAGTATAGTATAGTACTTTTTAAACTGTAGTTTGCAACTCAATAGTGGGTCATGAAATTTCCTTACCATATCTCAAACATTTTAATTTTAGTGAAATAGGATAAAATAAAATGTAATAGAACATATAAGAGGGCAACACAGAGTAAGAATGAGTGGCTTCAGGAAACATGGGGTGTATATATCTATGTAGTGTGTGGCCTACGGCAAGAGGGAAAATTTATTATTTTATTGTGGGTTATGGGGAAAAGAGTATGAAAGACACTCAGGTATTTCCTTAGTATTGCTGGCTCTTTTCTATCCATTTTTAGAATACATACTGATGTGGGAAACAAAGGCAGAAGGAAATAGTAGATAAAATTAAATTTCCTTAAAACCTGCAGCCCATTGACAAATACTTGAGGCAGGCAGAGTAAAACCTTCCTCCAGAAACTCCAAACTGTCTTAATGTTAATGCTTTGCTAGAGGGAAAAACAACTTTAGCTTGGCAATAGCTAGGCCTCCTTTTGGAAACTTCCCCTTGCCTTTACTTATATACTTATGTATAAGTATATAATCAGTCACTCCTCACAATCCCTGGGCAGCTCTTTCTGCCCTTGGTTCCTGTCCCTGTGCTTTTTTTTTTAAGTTTTTAAATTTATTTTGAGACATGGGGGGGGGGGCGGGGAGTGGCAGAGAGAGAGGGAGACAGAGAATCTGAAGCATGGTCCACACTGTCAGCACAGAGCCTGATGTGGGGCTCAATCTCACAAACCGTAAGATCGTGACCTGAGCCGAAATCAAGAGTTGGACACTTAACCAACTGAGCTACCCAGGAGCCCATGTCCCAATGCTTTGATAAAACCACCTTTTTTCACTGAAGACGTCTCAAGAATTCTTTCTTGGCTGTTGGCTCCAAACCCCAACAATTTGCACAACACATACCCTAGTCCTTAGTTCTCAGAATTACCACTGTTAATGAAACAACTATCCTCATGCGTATGTAGTATAGTAGCCTGAATCACAGCCTGCTCTCACAAGAAGGTTGAGGGCTAGAGAGTTTTTTTGAAGGACTAAGCAGTCATGAGCAGAGACTGGTGCTACTAACATTAACAGAAGTAGCAGCGTGACTCCCAGGATGATTTATCAAACCCTCTGATCTTCATTGTCTTTGTCTTGGTTACTTGTTTAATTTTAGTCATATTGTGTATGTGTGAGTGTGACTATGTAAGACCTCAGTTTATTTGAGGAAGGTATAATGTAAATAAATACACAAATATCATTGTATCCATCATTCACTTAACAAATGGCTAGTCAGCCCCTATTTTGTGCTAGCCACTATGCTAGAGGCAAGACATGGTGGGGGGAGAGGGGAGTATGCTCTATGATCATTGTTTTTGATGAGTTTAAGTGGTCATAGGAGAGGTAGATGCATAAGAAAAATAATACTAAAAATGGTTATGTCTGCTTTGATTGACATGAATCTAGGAGGGTACTGCAGCAGTATGGACTGCATATTTATGTCCCCCTCAAATCCATATGTTGTTCATATCCCTAAATAATGGTATGTGGAGGTGGGAACTTGGGGAAGTGATTAAGTCATGAGGGTGGAACTGTCATGAATGGAATTAGTGCCCTTGTAAAAAGGACCCCAGAGAACTCTTGCTGCCATGTGAGGATACAAGAAAATGGCTGTCTGTGAACCAAGAAGCAGTGTCTCACCAGACACCACATCTGTCAGTGTTTTGATTTCAGATTTCCCAGCCAATAGAACTATGAAATAATTGTATAAACCACCCAGTCTATGGTTTTCTTTTTAAAGTTTATTTATTTATTTTGAGAGAAAGAGAGAGAGAGAGAGAGAGAGAGAGAATGCAAGTGGAGAAAGGACAGAGAGAGAGGGAGAGACAGAATCCCAAGCAATCTCTGGCTGTCAGTGCAGAGCCTGATGCAGGGCTCAAACTCACAAACCATGAGATAATGACCTGAGCCGAAATCAAGGGTTGGATGCTTAACTGACTGAGCCACCCAGGTGTCTGTATGGTATTTTTTATCATGGAAGCTCAAATAGACTAAAACATACACCCAGCTCAGCATCTGTGTAAGCAGAGCAAGTGTATGTGGGGTAGGGCTGAAGAAGAGGATAAAGAGTTGGTCACAGAAGGCTTCTGGGAGGAGGTGATGCCTGACAATCATATGAGACAGTCTCTCTCAAACCTCAGCATGCATCAAATTGTCTGGAAGGCTTGTTAAAACACAGATTGCTGGGCCCCTACCTCCCAAGTTTCTGATTCTATAGATCTGAGGTGGGGACTGAAAATTTGCATTTCTAACAAGTTCCCAGGTAATTCTGTGCTCTTGGTCCAGGGACCATACTTTGAGGACAACTTTCAAAATGGTTTTAGTTGCAGCACCACTCCTTTTTTTTTATGTGAAATCTTATATGGAATGCTCATGTATCAAACAGACAAAATTGGAGGTGGCTGCAAGGAACACTTACTCTCTCCCCAGACTATGCCCTTTCCTAGTGGTTGTTTCTGAAATATCTTCATGGAAATCATGAATATAGAGAAAAATCTGGTCCCACAATTATATAGGTTTTTTTTTTTCTATTGGTGTTTCTCTGAATTAAATTAAATTATTTGATAAAGAATTCAGTCAAATGATTTTAGAAGAGCATGTAGATCAGTGGGCAAAAGTTTTGGCTAAGAATATATGGACTTTTGATTTCTGCTTCCTGCCCCCCCCCCCCCGCCCCATGTGATTAGGTCTGTTCTTAAATACCTTTCTTTAAAACTTTACTTTTTTGATGTGTTATTCAGTCGAGTTGTGGCATTTCTAAATGAAATCTACAGGTATTAGAATTCCATCATAAATTATTCTGAAGACCGTTTTAGTTCTGTGTTAATAAATATCGGAGTGAGATAAATGCTGTGGGTCAAAACGTAGCAGAGTTCAGGAACTCTTTTTTGATGACGACCTGAAGTTAGTTCACAGTAAGGTACTATGTATTTGATGTTTAATGCTTTAATGAAACTGGGAAAAATGATCAATTATCTAGATATCCAGAATGTTAGATAAGGCTTGAAACTGATGGAGATGTTCATTGTCCATCAAGATATTCTGCATCGCAGAGTAAATTAGTTCAGTTGTTAAAATGACAACTGAATGATCTGTATGAATGATTCTATGAATGATCTGTAACAGCAATTACCAAATAACATTTTCGTGTCTTCATTTTTATTACTGATAGAAATGAAGATGATATGGCAGAGAAAAAAAAGACAAATGCCTTCTCATTTTGGAAAAAAACACAACTCTTGAAATCTTACTTTGGGACTATGCTAAGTTTTAGTTTATTCTGACTGTTTATGTTGTCTCTGTGGGGGCATTGTCATATTTATCACAAATGGAGGGTATGCGAAAGCCCAGAGTTCTCACCAAAGTTGGAATGGTGAAATGTGGATCCTTAACTGAAATGCATCCAAACTTTTTGTCTAGTTTGGGACTTTGCAAGCCTCATCTATCAAGGTACTTGGTACTTTCACCTAAAATTAAAAAAAAAAAAATTCAAAGGCAAATAGAAACCCAAAGGTGATTATAAAACAAAATACAGTCAACATTTCATGAAACCTCTAGGTCCAAACTACAGTAGTTCCAGTTTGGGAAACATTATTCCATTCCTTATGGCTATCTCCGTTGCTGATATTACTTCATTTGGGTTTAAGCTTGAGGTCTGTTTAGTTTTTACTTTATAACATCACCAAGTCATCATTTATATCAGATATGCTAATTTGCATCTGTTTTTCATTTTTCTAAAACCGACTGGTGACATTGGGAAAAATGGTGGTGAATGTGTTTTGATGCTTATAGAAGCCACTGCTCAACTTGATTTCTCAGAAAAGGGGGCACTTCAGCCAAAGAGACATCTGGGAAAGATCCATCAATTGTCTATGCAAACACGCATTCACATGCTCTCTTGGAGTTGAGAGATACGTTTGAAAAACCTAACACATCTGGAAGACAATCAATCCTCACCATCAACATCTGGGAATGTAACCAGCCAGGGTTGACAAAACTGGGACAAGTGCAGAGTAACTGCCTGTGAATTGCGAGAACATACGTGTGTCTTGTATGCTGTAATGAGCCATTAGCACCCAGCTTGTGTGCATTGGAAAGGCATCAGAACACTGAGGTGTGTGTGGAGACATTTTCAAAAGTTTTTCCAAATTGTTTTTCTTTCAGAGCAATGTGTAAAACCACACTATAAATTCAGACAACGCAAAACAAAAAGTTCAGCCTCCCTAAGCTTCCTCATTCCTTACTCTTCATGTTTCAACTTGCTATTTTCATTTTCTCCCTTCAAGTCGTGTGTGTGTGTGTGTGTGTGTGTGTGTGTGTGTGTGTGTCTGTCTGTCTGTCTGTCTGTCTTTCTGAGTGTCAAAATATCAACATTATTGCTACATTCCCTGGGTCCTTCTTCAGATGCATTTCATCTCCCTTTGGGCAATTTCATATGTCCCTTAACAGTAGCTAGTATCTACATTTCATTCTATTTTAAACATCAAAAAATAATCCACTTTGCTTAGATAACCATTAAATGTGACTCCTTAGAAGAACTCAGGTGAGAGCAATAAAAATGATTAACAGCTTCACTCTCTTCTGTGATTTTTATACTCTATTCTCTTGCTCTTTTCTGTTTTTTAGAGGGGTGCTGAGGTAGGTCTAAGTTTCTCCCTAGGATATTTATAGCTCAAAAGATCTAGCACCAAACTACATAAGAGACATGCTGTTTTGACTCTCACCTTTCTCATTTATCCCTCCTTAGAACAAGAAAATCAGTGGTTTGTAGCTAAATGAGAAAGAGATCTGACTTTCTCACTGAAGCAGAATTTGTTCAAGAAGTAGTTGTGTTGTTTGTGGCTAATGGCTAAAGATATGTTCACAGAAGGTATTCCCACCACTTTTGTTCAAAAACATTCTTTACAAAATGGTGCAAATGTTTCAAAAGGAAGAAACTGAAGTTATAAAACACCTTAGCTGTGTTCTCTATAAGCAGATTCTAAAGTCATTCTCTGTGGGGAGTTTTCATGGAGCAAATTCTCAATGTCATTGAAATAGAATTAGTGGTCCTTTTGGCTGTGCTTTTTAATTCAGATCCTGGGGTGCCTCATTGGCTCAGTTGGTTAATTAATTGTCCCACTCTTGATTTCGGCTCATGTCATGATCTCAGGGTTTGTGAGTTCGAGCTCTATAGGGCTCTGCGCTGTGTGCGGAGCCGGCTTGGTATTCTGTTTCCCTCCCTCTCTGCCTCTCCCCCGCTTGCTCTTTATCTCTCTCTCTCAAAATAAATAAAAACTTAAAAAATAAAATCAGATCCCTCCACTAGCAAGTAGAAAAAGAGGACCACACTGGGAATGAAAAATTCCATGGAACTCTCGGAAGATAGAATGAGCACCACAGACGTGGTAGTATTTGTTTCCTTAAGTATTTTCAGCGTTGTGGTTGTAAGGCTTCTGTTGCAACTCTGCCATTGTAGTGAAAAAGGAGTCATAGACACTATTAAACAAATGAGTTTGGCTGTGTTCCAATAAAACTTTATTTACAAAACAGGTGTATTTTGAAGGTTGTATTTTGCTGACCCCTGATTTAATATCAAGCATTTGGGGAGAATAGAGAAAAGATCTTTGAATTACTGTATTGAGTTAAAAACTCCAGCAGAGAATAGTTAACATTCTAATCAACAGAATCTGTAGCCATCTTCTATAATTGAGGTGTGCCTTTTAGAATAAAAGAAAGACACTGAACCACAACTGTGACGAATCTAGTTCACCTAGTTTTTTAGTCCTTTTTTCTGCTCTTTTCTCTTCTTTACCTTTCTTCTTTTTCCTTCTCATTTTCTCTTTTGTTGTTTCCCATATTTTTTTTAGAGTTGTGTACATGTCCCATTCACGTATCCATTCCAAGAGAATGCTTGGGCTCTTCTGATAGTTAACACTTGGTCTTGGCTTGATTTTCATTTAGAATGAGAGTGGGAGAACACTTTAGCCTCCAGAAACAAAGTTTGTTAGCCAATTTAAACAGTTTTCATGTCTAACAGCAATGAAGAAAGACAGATCTTCATGTCAACACTCTTTCCTGCTGCCACTACAATGACTGACGAGTCTGCAATCAATTACATGATATAACATTGTCTAATTGATGGGCTATATGTGTATGTGAGGCCATCAAAATAGATTAGCTTCTATTGAGATAAACCATCATGTGGAAAACTCTCTGCCTGCCAAATGCAGGCTTCTGCCCAACTGTTTGATCAAAGTTATAGAATTTCTAGGGATTTATACTCAAAAAATGACGGTAGAAAAACAGCAGCTTCACACTCAGCACATTAGCCCTCTCTCTCCCTTGCTTCAAGTCATATCTGCTGATTTCATAGTTTGACACATTTTTAAATTCTTGTTAGCACAGTTGAGCCTGTTCATCCAATTCTGTCTTCCAATGTTATACACTAAATCAACTAAGTTCAGATCAGTCTCTCTGTTAAGCAGGAAGGAAGACAGAAGCACAGAAGGACATAGAAACATTGTTCAGAACTTTAGCAGACTTGGAGAATATTTGTCCCAAATTGATCATTTGAACCCTGAATCCAACAAACTTATTTGGTACTCGTGCTCATAGGTTTATGGAAAAGAGAAGTACTGAACTGGACTTGGGTTAGGCCATAGTCTTAACAGTAGTTATATATAGGATCTCAAGCAAATCACAAAATATCTCAGGTCCTCGCTTTCTTTACAAAGTGAGAAAGATGGACTGGGGAGTTTTTGAGGATATGTTGCATCTCAAATTACATCGTTTAAAAATTCTTTTGACTCTAAACTCAGTGGTAGTGCATTTAATTTACTGAGCTTCTGTGTTCTAGTTATTTATTGTATAACGAGCCACTCCTAAATTTTGTGGCTTAAAAAAACAATAGCATAGGGGTGTCTGGGTGGCTCAGTTGGTTAAGCATCTGACTCTTGGTTTCAGCTCAGGTCATGATATCATGGTTTGTGGGTTTGAGCCCCACATAGGGCTCCATGTGGACACCACAGAGACTACTTGGGATTCTCTCTCTCTCTCTCTCTCTCTCTCTCCCTCCCTCCCTCCCCCTCCCTCCCTCCCTCTTTCTCTGCCCCTCCCGCACTTGTGCACTCTCTCAAAATAAATAAACTTTAAAAAAAACCAATAGCATGTATTTTGTTCCCAAATCTACAATTTGGGAAAAATCTTTGAGGATGGTCATCTTTACCCCATCTGCATTCGCTAAGGCAGCTCAAAGGCCAAAGCCTGGAATCATTTGAAGCTTCACTTACTCATATGCTTGACAGTTGGTATTTGTTGTTGGCTGGAAACTTAGCTGGGACTGCAGGTTGGAGTATCTATATATGGCATTTCCATGTGTCCTAAGCTTCCTTATAGGATGAAGGCTTGGTTTTAAAGAAAAGTACCTAGGGGCGCCTGGGTGGCGCAGTCGGTTGAGCGTCGGACTTCAGCCAGGTCACGATCTCGCGGTCAGGGAGTTCGAGCCCCGCGTCAGGCTCTGGGCTGATGGCTCAGAGCCTGGAGCCTGTTTCCGATTCTGTGTCTCCCTCTCTCCGATTCTGTGTCTCCCTCTCTCTCTGCCCCTCCCCCGTTCATGCTCTGTCTCTCTCTGTCCCAAAAATAAATAAACGTTGAAAAAAAAAATTAAAGAAAAGTACCTAGGTAGAGCCAGTAGGAAGCTGTATTGCTTTTATGAGCTAATCTTAGAAGTCATGAAGAATCCTAGTCACCACATTCAATTTGCCAAGGAAGTCACAATAGCCTTCCCAGTTTAAGGAGATAGGAAATAGATTTCACCTTTGGCAAGATGCTGGAAGAGCAAGTTAGACTATAAATATCACTGTGGCCTTTTTTGGAAAATATGATCTGCCACATTCACATTATGACAAATGCTTATATTTGAATAGAACTTCCATAGAAGTGTTAATATCATTGCTTGGGAATTCAGCTTCCTCATCAATAATTAAAATAGAAAAAAAAAAAAAAACAACTGGTGTGATTCTACATCCCAAAGTCTCTGCTTAATATCCATATGTGTCTTTTCTCATTGAATCTTCATTTTTACAGTTGAGGCAACTGAGGCAGGAAGACATGAAGTGACTTATGTAAGCTCTTATAGCAGGCAACTGTGCAGTAGAAAGCTGGACTTATGAATCAAGGTTGTCTAGTTACAAAGCCTGTCCCCCTACTGCTACCTCACACTGTTTCACTCATAAAACTCTTGTCCTCATGTCTTCGCTTTGTTTTTTGTTTTGTTGTTGCTGAAAAAGGGTGGAATTCAGATGAGATTTTAAATGGGACTTAAAATGGAGGAAAGTAGCCAAATAGATTAACATCTAAAGTAACTGAATCTAAAATTAGTCTTTGCACAAGAGTTGATTGTTATCCACTCTTTTTTTTCCCCCAGTGAGGAAGGCAAAGCAGGATGATAGCCTGACTGTTATTGGTACCTTAGGAATTAGGGAGAACACTGAAGCATGTCTCTGATTTATAGCTGATTGTATGTAGGAACATAATGTGAGTACATAATTATATGTGAGAGAATTCATTAAGGTTTATTAATAAATAAGTGAATAAAGTGTCTTCAGAGTCAGATATGAGGGCATAGATGGATAGACTGAAGTTGGCCAGTGGTCTGGACTAAAAAGGAGTCAAGGAGGTGTTGCCTAATATTGGGCTTCTGTGTGGGGAGGCCAGCCTCATGTAAAAGAATGGAGCAGGCCTGGAAAACAGTGTGGATGTTCCTCAGAAAATTAAAAATAGACCTACCCTATGACCCAGCAATAGCACTGCTAGGAATTTACTCAAGGGATACAGGAGTGCTGATGCATAGGGGCACTTGTACCCCAATGTTTATAGCAGCACTCTCAACAATAGCCAAATTGTGGAAAGAGCCTAAATGTCCATCAACTGATGAATGGATAAAGAAATTGTGGTTTATATACACAATGAAGTACTACATGGCAATGAGAAAGAACGAAATATGGCCCTTTGTAGCAACATGGATGGAACTGGAGAGTGTGATGCTAAGTGAAATAAGCCATACAGAGAAAGACATATACCATATGTTTTCACTCTTATGTGGATCCTGAGAAACTTAACAGAAACCCATGGGGGAGGGGAAGGAAAACAAAAAAAAAGAGGTTAGAGTGGGAGAGAGCCAAAGCATAAGAGACTCTTAAAAACTGAGAACAGGGGGCGCCTGGGTGGCGCAGTCGGTTAAGCGTCCGACTTCAGCCAGGTCACGATCTCGCGGTCAGGGAGTTCGAGCCCCGCGTCAGGCTCTGGGCTGATGGCTCAGAGCCTGGAGCCTGTTTCCGATTCTGTGTCTCCCTCTCTCTCTGACCCTCCCCCGTTTATGCTCTGTCTCTCTCTGTCCCAAAAATAAATAAACGTTGAAAAAAATTTTTATAAAAAAAAACTGAGAACAAACTGAGGGTTGATGGGGGGTGGGAGGGAGGGGAAGGTGGGTGATGGGTATTGAGGAGGGCACCTTTTGGGATGAGCACTGGGTGTTGTATGGAAACCAATTTGACAATAAATTTCATGTATTGAAAAAAAAAAAAAGAATGGAGCAGGCAAGAGTGTCTCTGCTCATCCCTGGATGAGGGTCTTCTGCCAAACTCAGGTGTCAGGTGTATACTCCAGATTGCCAGCAATTTGAAACAGTAGCCATTGTAAAGACTCTGACTATACAGAGTCACTCCTTGATAATTGTTTACCCCATTCCTCAGTAAAAACAAACAAAACAAACAAACAACAAAACAAAAAGTGGCTGACATTGTCCAATTATGTTTTAACATGTTTGACATTGGTTTGACCCAGTCAACAGTGTTATGGCATCATGTGATCATAGTCTTATGAAAATAATCCACTTCCCACCCTGTGCTGTTTTTCACACATTAGCTATAGAGAAATTTATGGTCTTCAGGAAATTTATTATAAGAAGTTGTTTTTGGTAATAATTGGGTGACTGTTAAAAGATCATTATGAGTCTGGCTGACAAAGGATTTTTCCTTGCTGAATATATCAACACATTCCCCCAGTACAAATAGTCTCCCAAGGACAATTTGTAGGTCTTAGCTGTGGGATTTTCTTTTTCTTTCTTTTTTTTTTTTTTTCATGTGCTTTCAACAATTGCAATTGCTTCATAGCTCAACATCTGGAAGAGCATTCGGCTTCATCGTTGGAAAATAAATTAGCATCCCTGTTCATGAACAAGGGGCTGACCTTGCACTGGACAGCAGTGGCTGTGTCTTCAGTTGACAGACCAGTCTTCCTTGACTATGGGAAAGGAGCTGAAATGCATCTCTTTTCTGGCATTAATGCCCACCTCAGAACAGCCTGTGTCTACTCACTATAAACTGGACATTTGCCCTAGGACATGGAGCAAAAGATGACACTAATTGGAAGTTGGCATCCTGAAAAACATTGTCAGAGTCATCTCTTACAAAAAAAAATGACCCTTATCTTGTGCCAGCACTGAACCGTGGACTCCATGGACCTGCCTGTGTCTGCTCACACCTGTTCCAACACGGATGCCAAGAAATGGGGGTTCAGGAGGAAATTAGACACACAGAGCCTTTGGGAAGCCACCAGCAGTTATAGGGCCCTTTGAAAGTCCTTTGAAATTGTAATAGATTGGACAGGGAGGGGATGCCCTATGTAGATGCATTTGGCTGTGGTTATGGTCATGAGCATTGAGAATCCCACATCAAGCACTGATTTGAACAAACTGAACAGTGAAGAAAGAAAAGACGTAAGGAGCCAGAAATAGATACCATGACAGGGATAGAGGATCTATGTTACCAACAAGTTTTTTTTAAATACATTGCAGCTTTTTCTTTTTAAATTATGTATGATGTACAAATATGGAGATAAAATTGTTTATACATGTCTGCATTGATATAAATAAATAGGCTTATGCATACTAGTATCTTCTGCTCTTTCATGGATTTGGGCAGACTGTAAGTCAAATCATGGCCCAAGAAACATAAGTTATATGCACATGTAAAACCTGACATCACAATTAGCATAAAAGTGGGTGTTAGTTCTAACTGTGAAATACCAATAATATAGAGTGATTACACTTTCTGGTCATACTTCTCAGATTTTATCTTCTTACCTTCCTCTCAAAAGGCTGCTGAAACTTTTAATTATATGAGACTTTATAAGATACAGAAGTGAGGAATAGATACAGATGATTCCATGTAGCAAAGAAAGATGTTGCTTTCCCACTATGATATATTAATTCCTTTTCCTAATATTCAGCCAGTTCAACAAGTTTGTTAGGCACTATGTGCTAAGCCTTTGGGATACAAAATATTTAGTCTACCTTTACTGTCCCAATCTCTTAGCCAAAGATCTTGCTTCTGGTCTCTCCATTTCGCCATTGCATCTTCTTTCAACTTGTTCTTCAAATTCCAGATTGAGTTACCCTTCTAAAATGTGAATTCTATGCTGTTACTTCCATGAATAAAATTCTTTAGTGGTTATCTATTGCCTTCGGAATACAGTGCCAGCTTTTTGGTAGGGCACCTGGGATTCTCATGAGTCTGTTACTGCTTGTCATCCAGCCTCATCTTTGACAACCCCTCAGCATGCCTCTGATTTGACGCTGCAGTTGAGCAGGACTACTTGTAATTACCTGAAAGCACCATGTGCTTTCTTATCTTTAGTTCTTTGCAAAAGGTGCTCCCTCAACCTAGATTACCTCCTACCCCTTTTTGTGTGGTCAATGCCTACTCACCTTTCCTGACTTAATGGAAATGCTGCTTCCTTTGGGAAACTTTCTATAATGTTATTCTCTACTACTGCAGCCTCTCTATATATCTCTGAAATAGTTAAGTCTTGGATGAAAATATGACAAACCTACGCACCCCTGTCCTTTGTTTTGTTAGTATCTTGTGCTCTCACCATCAATATTACAGCTGTGTGCATATTCTCACACTTAGTTAGCACTTAATATGGCCAAGAATAATTTTTCACTTGTCATTATTTCACCCTTAAAACAACTCTAAGTGGTAGATATTATTACCATCATCTCATTTTTAGCCACATTTTATTAATTTTACTAGATGTTTTAGAAAAGGCAGAACTAAGATTTAAACCCTGATCTGTAAGACATCAGAGCCTATTTTCCTCTCTTATACAGTGTATTAAGTTCCTTCTTCTCCCTGTCTCTTACTTATTCAACTTTAAATTTTTTGAGGCAAGGAGTAGTGTTTTCATCACAGTTACATCTCCACTGCATAGTCTTTTTATGCAATACATTTTGAGAATACAGAGAATAAATGGAGAGGCCTTTGCACTACCCTTAAGTTGCTCATAAAACTAAAGGAGATATCTAAAAATGTACTTTTGGTATAATGAGATAAATGCACTATTATAGATAAACATGTATTACCATGAGAGTGAAGAGCAGGGACACATAGCCCAGACTCTGAGTCTTGGCTTCCTAAAAGAGGTGAGGCATGAATTGAATATGAATAGATAACTTATTAGTTGCATTTCCACTGATTTTTTTTTTTTAGAGACAGAAAGAGAGTGTGAAAGTGAGCAGGAGAGAGAGAGAGAGAGAGAGAGAGAGAGAGAGAGAGAGAGAGAGAATCGAGGTTCTCTCGAAGCGGGGTCCAAGCTCATCCGATGCAGGACTTGAACTCATGAACTGTGGGGTCATGACTTGAGCTGAAGTCAGTTGCTTAAACAACTGAGCCACCCAGGCACCCTCTACCAAACTTGTTTCTAGTGGAAATGCAAATAATATAATTCTCTCCATGACAATAGATTAAGGATAAACTCCAGTCAAATTTTTGAAATATTGGAGTATGAATCCATTGCTCATATTTTTGTTAACAAAACAATAGCTCCATAAGCTGATATCCCATTGCCAAATTACTGTAAAGACATGGTAACTGTTGGGGGTCAAGGACTAGCTTGTAAAATTTTGATTTGGGGATTTTCATGTGAAAAATGATTATTGGGAGTCTGGTTGAATACAAACTCTAAGTCTTCAAAAATAGGCTAGATTGAAGACTCCTGAAGATTCTTTCCAGACCTGGTAGTCTCTGATCCTCAGTTTTGCCAGTGATTTACTTTGACAACATAGTAAAATATCCACTGTTTTATTTTTTTTTTTTAATTTTTTTTTTTAACGTTTATTTATTTTTGAGACAGAGAGAGACAGAGCATGAACGGGGGAGGGGCAGAGAGAGAGGGAGACACAGAATCGGAAACAGGCTCCAGGCTCTGAGCCATCAGCCCAGAGCCCGACGCGGGGCTCGAACTCACGGACCGCGAGATCGTGACCTGGCTGAGGTCGGACGCTTAACCGACTGCGCCACCCAGGCGCCCCATCCACTGTTTTAATAAATACAGGTAATCATAGTCTGAATTGGGAAAGTGGTATTGTAGATCTGATCATTACAACTTTGAGCTAGACCTCAAGGATTTCTAATCTGAATTCGAATGAGCTCCTGAGGTGGTATCATCAATAGACCCAGTTTCTTATGGCAATCCGGGCTGCTGTCCTTGGTGCTGACAGTGATATTTCCATTGATGCTCTCTGAGTAAGAACTAGAGTGAGAGTGAGGTGGACTGGCACAGAAGGAGAGTATGAGCATTATCCTAGACATATTAAACAATTCTTTACCACTCATTTAACCAGTAAACATCACTTTTACTATGCTATTTCCATATAGGTAGCTTTGTAATTTCTGGGATTTTTCACTTATTAATCAAGTTTATATTTTTTAACAGTAACAAGTTTTTTTTTTACATAAAAGGTTCCAAGTGATTAGCCTTCAGTGTTACATTTTCCATGTTGATTTCTCAGTTTTCCATAATAGCTTTTGTGTGCATCTCATGACAGGTAGTGTCTGCCTTCTATTTCAGCAAATTTAAATACCCATTTTACATTATTTCTTAGTGTTCACCTTTCCACAGACATGGAGGACATCAGTTCAGTTTCTCTGAATTTAAAAATACATCAAGTTGAAATTAATCTATTTATGTAAATAGAAACCTGTTGCACCTCATTTCTTCCTCTACAACAATGTATCTGATCCTCCTGTCTGTTCTTAATAACAGCCCAAATTCCTTAGCCTGCTGATATTATTTGTTGGCCAGCATGGAAGAATACTGTGAGTCATTCATTGTCTTTTGCTTTTTATTTTTTTTAAGTATTATAAAGATTTGGCCTCATTTTCCCATTTTTGTTAATATTATGCTGATCATAAGTCAGTAAATTTCACACCAGCCACTATCTTTCAGGCTACTTATTTATTTTCCCTTTAACTTTTCTTATGCAACTCATTTTTCTCCAATTTTTCCCCAGTTTTCTTAGAAATATTTGTCTCCCTCTCTTTGTTCTACTTGTGAGAAAAAAAAAAAAGAGGCTAATCCAGTCTGTTCAGTATACATGAGTTTTGATGGCAATATTTCCTTAGTAAAGGGAATGAAAGCAGAAAGCTTTGATGTGGAATTAGGGAGAATAAAGAACCGGTGCATTGAACCTCTAAAACCACTGAAGAATGCACAGTAAATGCATTCAGGGTCCTTAAAAGTCAACATTTCCTTCCTTATCTTTCTGTAACTAAACTTACTTTTACCAAAGAACAAAATCTTGATTTTTCTATTTTCCTCCTTTTTTTTTTTTTGGTGTTTCAACCATATTGTTTTTTATAATTTTTTTCTAATGCAATTGTATAATATTTCAGTTTCAACTGAAGTTTAAAAGCTTTTGTGAACTGGACCTTATAGATGATGTGTATCATTTCATTATGTCTTTGAGGTCAAAGCGATTGGTATATAACTTCTGGAAAATCTTCATTTCCATCATGGGGACTGTCTGTATTAATTTCTTATGCTTCATGGATTTTATTAAATGTTTCATTACCATCCATTTATTTTCAAAACCAAATGCCTCCATTTCCTTTGCATCAAACAAACAACCACCTTAGTATGTTTTTCTTTATTCACACTCCAGTTTTTAATATATATTCATCTATTCACATGACAGTCATTCATGACAATTATTAATAGAGTGCTTAGTACATATCAGGAATCATACTAAGTCCTGGGACAGAAATGTTTAAGAAATGGTCCTATATCAAGTGTTCATGTTCTAGTAGGAAATGCCAGATGAACAAACATAATTATGAGCACTGTTAATTGAATACAACAGAGGTAGAAAGTATCATGGAAACACAGGAAAGAGAACCAATTTATCCACTGGGTCCAGAGCTAGGAACCTTACGATATGACCTTGAAGAATTGCCCCTACTGGACTAATATCTGAACAGTGATTACTGGCCCTGATTGTGATACATTTGGTATACTAGTATGGCTTTGGACTCAGACAGATCTGGAAACAAATTTTGGATCAGTCACTTTCTAAGTGGTGTTCCCTCTGAGAATCAGCTTTTACATCTGCTCAGTGGGAGTGATGATACCTGCCTCACCTAATGGGGTTGAATAAGATAATGACGTTCATACCTTTTCTTTAAGCCTTTCCACATGAAAGTTAGAGATAACAAGAGCAGTGGAAGGACCAAATTCTGATAATCACACCTGGTAATGCATAAATCTCTATCTAAGTTATTTACATGCTTAATCCTTCTGATTGTCACCACAACCCTATTAAGTATATATTATTATTTCTGGTATCCTGGTTCCCAAGGACCAATATAGGAATTTACAGGAGTTAAGTGTTTTGCCTCAAGGATGTGGTTAGTAAAGGATAGAGCAAGAGTTTGAACTCAGATCTGCATAGAACTGAAGCCCCAGTCTTTATCTAGTTTTATACTCTTGCTCTCTGCCCTGTTATGTTGCATTCAGGTTGTTGAGTATGTAGACATTTGTCCCACGGCTTCTGGCTTCTCACATTATATTCCATGGCAGGTAGGTAGGCTCAACTGCCATTTTCAGTAAGTAGAAAGGAGAGAGCAGACATCCAGGTCAAGGATTTTCTTTAAAGCAAGTAATATCAAAGTTGCCTCTATCACTTCCATTCACTTTCCATCAGTACAAACAGGTCACCACATCTCTTTGTAAGATGGGATGGAAAATTTAGGTTCTAGTTGGATAGCTACTTGCTCAGGAAAGAGGAGAATACATTTGGGGAGACTACCATCAATTTCCATTACAGTGCTCAGTGAACATCTATTGAATGAGTAAATGAAGAAAAGCAAAGCCTGTAAGCAAACATGGGCCCCAATGAGACGAAGACAAAGACAAAGCTTGATCCACAAGCTTACAGCCCCATGTCAGCATGCCAATATGCCTTTCCAGCTAATTCTTGCCAAAACACATCTTTAGTCACAGCCACCTATTGTAAGTATCTCTTCACTATAGTGTTTTCCTTTAATCTATGGCTGTCAACTTTTCTCTCGAATGTCAGAATGGGATCGAAGCCACAGAAGAGTTTTTGTGAGCTCCATGGATTATGCTACTCTCTTAAGGAAGATAAAGTGACAGGTTGTACAGCACTTATCTATATCACCTGTCAGGGACTCTTCATCCTGGGGCAGAGGAGAGTATCAGGAGTTTTAGCTGGTTATTTGTGATCCTCTTCTCAGGACTACTCTGTTGGCATTGGGAAAGAGTATCTCTGACACTGGCAGAATGTGGTTTTAGTTCTCCTAAAAAAAAAAGTGCTGGAAGGTTTCTACCTCTGTGTTTCTGGACCCTGTCAGATCAATATCCTAGCTGGGAACTCCATCTCAGCAACTTCTTCTTTTCTGTAATGTAACACTTTCTTTGTTTCATTAGAGGGTTTTTTTCACAGCCACTGCAGGGGCATGCATTGTATGATGCCCGACTGGTAGCAGATAATTCACCCCACACAGAGCGTGACCACTCTTGTTTGTTGCCTGAGGGTATGGCAGATTCTTATTAATTTCACTGAGGCAACAGCCAGAATTACAATAGACTTTGTGAATGTAGAAGAGAAAAAGTTACATTTCAGGGGAAGTAGTCAGTGAGGCTGTATTCTTCCAGACTTACCAAGGTGAACCTTTTTCTCTTACTTGTAAGCTGAAAAAATAAAGAATAACTACTGAAACCTTATATCTCTTTAAGCTCTTTCATTCCTAGGAGCTTAAAGTGACTCTGTAGACCTACATCTCATTTATTTCCACAACATCCCTGTGGAGTCAGAGGCTAGTTTTTCTTTTACTGTCCAGAGGGAAGGTAATGCCCTGAGAACTTAAGTGATTTGTATTCAAAGTCAAAAAGTGAGTCAAATTGTAAAGCCAATGTTTGAAATCAAGTGCTTTGGCTCCTCACCCAGGGGCTGCTTTAAAATGATAGTATTTGGGGAAGAAATATAGCTGGGAGAACTCAAAATATATGATAAAGACACAGATGTCAAGTTATATCAAGATGGGGATCTGATAATGTTACTTAGTTCACAGATTTAAAAACATGCTCCCAATGACTCGACAATATTTAATGATGTGAACTGTTCTCACTCCCTTAAGCTACAGGCACAGGGATCATTATTCTGTATTTAGATTGGAATGATGCCCTGAAATCAGAGTTCCTAAATAGCACTAATGATTTCACATATTTCAGGAAGAATGGAGGACATTGGCCATGCACATAATTGATGCCCATTAAATTGTTGTAGAATAGAAGAGTTGTTCAAACAAATTTAAAAGTGGATCTAGATTCACTTACAGACTTATAGGATTGGAGCAGGGTCTCCTTAGCTCCTATGATACTTTGTACATATTAGGAAAAGCGCTTTTCTTCCAGGTGGACATAGCCCTAAGCCAGGGTGCATAGCTTGGTGAGCAGAACCTTGGCTGGATTTCAGCCTTGTTTATTCCCTCAACTGGATGCCATTTGTGGCAATCTTGGGGTAGAACAACACCCTTCAGTCATCTGGTCCACTTTCCTTCATTCAAGAAGTATAACATCATTCCTACTCCACAACTGAAGTGAATCTATTTTTAAAGACCTCTTGGAAAGATATTTTTATAACCCCATTAGTTGCTCATAATCATATTCTGGCCTCCACAGTTGCACTTCCTCTGGCTCTGACCTTGGTTCTCTAGTTGCTAATGCTGTGACTGCAACATTCCCCACCATGGTAGATCCTCTTTACCATTGCCAGAGGGAGGGGAATTTAATTGCTTGGGATGATGATGGACCATCTTTTCCTCTTTGCCTCTGAAGTCTCGTCAGAGGCATTTTCTAATTCATTTGACATTCTAAGATCCTTTCTCTGTATCCACTTGGTCCTTCAATTCCTACTTATTTCCATATTATATCCTGTGTTTCCATCTTTTAACACTTAATAATAATTTTCCATGGTACTTCAAGGTCATCAAGGGTAAGAATTGTGTATGCATATAGTCTCATCAATACCATGTTACGCTGGGCACTGGAGATATCTACCAGACACTCACTTTCTACGTGTATGTATTGAATGAATGAACCAGTGAATGAATTAATGAACTATACTCAGTTGGTCTTTAGAGGACCTAGCAAAATATACCTCCATGTTACAGACTATTAGAGATGAAGGTTGAAAAGATACTCATTTGTATACATGTTACTTTGTAACATGGCCAAAAGTCAACATCTTCTCAGGCAAATGGGCAATACTTCTGTACTTGATAACTTTCAAATTTGTAGGTGCTGGGAGGTGCTAAGACTATGGCTTAATTGAAATTCTCTAGCTTCTTTAGTTGTCAGAACTAAATGCTATTCTGAGAGGGAGCTCTGATATTCCCATGGTAACAGGGCTCCATTAAAAGCATGACATCACAAAGCTGTCCTTGTTTGAGGACACCTGGGAATTTCAGGTATAGACAGAAATACCCTTAAAGGCAAATTATACATACATATTCTGTGTAATTATGTGCACATGCATAGATATGCCTAATTTAGCCACACCTTTCATTTGGTTCCATTTATCATTAGACTTTTAACGACTCAAATCTCAAGTGTGGATGTAGTTCGAGGTGCTTTATCTTTTAAAGGAGAGCTCATCTAAATTTTAAAATAAATATCTACCATTAGATAAATGGTGTTGCTCTTGGCCAGAAAAGAAAAAAAAATCAAATCCATTCCTTGTCTACTTATTATTACTTGTAACACAATTAAGGGAATTTTGATACTTAACACACCTTCTAAAATGAATAAATATATTGTCTTTGTAAAAAATTATCCAGCATTGTGCAACTGGCTGGCCACTCATGACGTAGGTCAGTTCCAGCGGTGTGCCTGAAGGGATTGTACAGACAACCTGGCAAAGTCACCATGAGTGTCTTTTATGACTTTCTTTTCCTGGTTAAAACAATTAGTCAAAATACTCAACAATTTGTTATTTTGTAGATGCCTCTAAATACCTGGCACAGTATCTGAAAAAGGAAAAGATTAAAAAAGAAGAAAATGGAAGGGTCAATGGATTTGAGAATGGTCTTGATTCCCTCATCATTGGTATAATCCCTTTGCTTAGTTATGGATTCCCTTCCTATCAGAGACCATGCTTTTAATGTGTCCATTTTCGTATTACACAATGCTGCCAGGAAAGGCACAAGGCAGACTGGATTAGCTCTGAGAACGTAGGAAAATATGACAAGGTGAAAGGCTAGCTATGAAGTTGGTTAGCTCATAAATAATACAAACTTGACAGAATTTGTAAGAAGAAAATGGGGACAATTTGCATAGCTCGTGTTGTATGAACAAGTGTGTCTAAGTGTTTACGCTGGCTTGAAGAGGTACTTCCAGCTGGAGTATTTGCCAAGGCGACTTTTCTCTCGGGATGCTTTTAGAGGTTCTTGCTGCACTTCCCTCCATCCAGTCCTCCTCCCTTCCCCATAAATTCCTTGGAATTGTTAAAGATGTGAGGCTGACCGCTTGGCTTTGTTTATGACATTGAGTCAAACGGAGTTCTTTTAAATGAAAATCTAATGCTGTTTTCTAAATGATATCTATGTATGGTCCCTTCATTGACATTCACACTTTAGTTATGAGAAACAATTTGCTACATTTTCTCCATTTCAAATGAATGCGGAACAGTGGTCTGCAGGAGGATTTTCCTGAGGGCTAGGTGAAAAAAAAAAATCTGAGGATCAAAAGTTACTTTCTCTGTGTCTGTTAAATCCCATACAATTGTAAGTAAATTTCTTTTTTTTCCCCCCAGTGGAAAAAAATGTTCATCTAGAAAATTAAGCTGGAAGGAAACTTAAAAAACGTATAATTCAATCCCTTCATTTTCAGAAATGAAATGAAGCAAGAAGAAACTAAGCCACACCACTAATTTGTGGCAGAACCAGGGCAAGAAACCATGAATCCCAGCTACTAGTTTGTTTCAAACACGACACACATACAGTATATGTATATGTATCCCTACAATATATGTGTATATATATTCCTGCATCTTAGCAATAAACTACTCACATTTATGTATATATATAAATGTAGCTTGAATTCTAATTTTATCTAACCCCTTATGCTTCGAAATGTGTGGTCTGTGGACCTGCAGAATTGCCATCACCAGGAGCTTGTTAGAGATGAAGAATCTCAGGCTCTACCGGAAACCTACTGAATCACAACCTGCAATCTAATAGGATCCCCAGGTGATTCATATGCATTAAATTTGAGAAGCACTGTTCTAACAATTCCTGGTTTTCTGTAATAACGGAGTACAGAGATTCAGAGTTCAGAGATAATCCAAAACACTCATTATATATGTTGATTTCTCATCTCTCTTTTCTCTCTTGCACTAAATTTTACCGTCACTTCCAGCTGCTATAAAATAAAATGATGTTGAAATTTATCACTTCCATTCCACGCTTGCCTTTTTAGTAGGAAGGCTTGCCTTCAGTTCAGATTTTGCTTTCCTCTATTCAAATAATTATTGCTAATAGGTATTGCCTGTGTGATCTGTGCCCCAAAGTATTCTAAGTACCTTGCATCCATTATCCATTTCAATCCACGCAAAAACGGTGTGAGGATAAATGATAGTAATCTCCATTTTCTGGAAGAGGAGACTGAGGCTGAAAGAGATTGAGTAACAGGATGTGTCAGAGCTTGGACTCAAACTGAGATTAGCTCTTTCAGTGTATGAACATTAATCACAACTTACGTTGCTTCTGCAATTCAAAGTTCTAATTTGCTCTTTCTCTCAAGCATTTATGCCTCTAGAAAATTAAATTATCTTACCAAGTGAAAACCAGAAGTCAAACTCAGCACATGGTGGGCACTTGAGAAATACTTGGCGAATAAACGTATGAATGAATGAAGAGGCCCACGTCTCCCTGATAAGAAAGCACATGGTCTCTCTGCAACACTAAGAGAAGGGGAGATTGTCCAGCAGAAGAGATATTTCCCATTTTAAGGCAGCTGATGTTTCCCTGGAGTCGCTAATCCCTTTACTCTCTTTCTGCTTTCCTTTGCTTTTCTTTGCTCCATGTATCACTACAAGTGCCCTACAGTTTTTCTGCATTTTCAGTTTTTATTCTTGTCCTCTTGTCTTAGATAGTAGTCTGCCTGGGGGACTAAGGCCAAATCTAGTGATATTCTTGGAGCCTCTGAGCTACTATTTCAGGGATTCCAAGAAAGTCCCATTAACCCTTAATCCTTTTCCATTTCCAGGGAATTTTAGAGCTAGAGCATCAAACTTCAGGGTAAGATTTTATGTTATTAGGCTTTTGTACACAGTATCAGTGAAAGATCAAGGATCAGTCCCTGAGGAGTAAAGAAAAATATAGGGATGTTGAATGCGTGGGACTAAAAGGGATGGGGGTAAGGAAAAATGAAGGCTGATCCACTTGAGAGGTCATTCTGGGATAACTGAACATAAGTGGCCTGTTACCCACTTTAAAGCAGTGCTGGCTCTGAAGAGGTAAAGGGTAGTGGGGCCAGTGCAGGGCAGGGGAACCTACCCCTGAACACTGGCCTGGACTGTGTACCTGCACCCTTGTTTGGATTTGGTGCCAGAAGACAAGAGTCAGGCCACTCTGGGTCTCATTTCCTTATAAAGTATGCGGTTAGGGTGTTAGGTGTTTACTTCCTTTTGTTTGGGAGGGTTAAGAAAAGGGATTCTAAATTGGGAAAGGGGCAAGCTGGGTTCTGTGGAGACGGTCTCAAAAGAGCCAAGTGAGGAGAATACAGCTCACATCTGCTTGGACGGTTTGGTCTGTGGTCTCCTCCCTGGCGCAGGCCCTTTCTTCTTGACTTTGGGGAATAGCTCCCCCCGCCCACATGCACTCCACTGCACCAGCCGATCTCAGACCTTCAGAAGCTCTGTGCATGTAAGTTCCCTGCATATTTTACCACCTGCAGGATGGGTAGGCCATAGGCACACCTAGCCTAAAGCGTGCTTTGGGATTTTCCAGAGGGCATTTTTCAAACCTCTGAGCTGCCAATGGTGATCTGAATGTCATCCACTATTTTATTATTTTTACTTTGTAAATGATTAATATGTTAAAAAGAGTCCTTGCCCCATATGCGTTCATCTGTTATATGTGGTGTGTGTGTGTGTGTGTGTGTGTGTATGTGTGTGTTTGATTTAGTTTCTAGGGTGGAAAAACATCTTTGCCAACAAATTTATGCTCCTTCAGCGAGGAATATATGAGAAATTGATTTAAGTCTCCTCATTCATTCAACCCAGATATGTGGAGCATCCTCCGCGTGCTGGTTTTATGCAGGAGTTGGAGATAAAGATAAACAAAATACAGCCTCTGTTTTTAAGGAATTCCTAGTGGAGTGAAGAGGAGATAGGTACGCAAACAGGTAATTGCAGTACAGTGTCACAAATGATATAGTGGAGGTGGCAATAAAGTGTTATGGGAACACGGAGGAGGGAGGGGCAGGCTTTGTTTGGGAAATTAGCTGGTTTCACGGAATACGGAATATGTGCTATCTGCAGATGGTGAAGTTGCAATACTTAATTTCCACATTGTATCTTCAACTTCCAAATGACATTTGATTGTTTAAGGGCTCAGTAACAAATCTTTCCCTTTATCTGTGGTCCCTCTGTAACAGAGCAAACAATTGCAATCAACTGAAATGCATCAAGGCAAATAGTGTAGGGTTAAAAGTAAAAGCCACTCTTTGCTGATGTGGGTCGGCTCCTGGCAGCTGCAGAAAGCACTTAATTTTATAGTTTTTCTGATTAAGGCTTTTTCTAGCCACTCCTTCAGTAGAATAGGTAAGCAAAGCAAACAGGGTAGCAAGCAACATCACAGATCTTGTATTTCAGTCTTCCTTGCTTCTGGCATACTTAGCAGGATGTCATCTGCCTGGTGCACAAGGAAAATAAAATTGCTTGCATGGGGCCCCGGTTACAGTGAAGAAGGAGGGAAGCAGGAAGGAATTCAATCTTTGGCTTACAGAAATCTAATTCTCTCAAGGTGTATTGAAGTCTGCAAAGCAGTTATCTTTCTGAGCAGCTAGATGCAACCTGGAAATGTAGCTCCTAATAGCCTTGGTGAGATTAAGTGAAGTTTCTGTGATTGTGGTCCTTACACGCAGGTCAGGTAGGGTTTGACACCCATCCCCCAATCAGCCTGCACCGGTGGTCCCACCTCGTCCACCCCATGGTTTTTCACCTCCTCCCTGCTGCCCCTAATCCACTGGCATCTCTGTAGGAGGAAGGAGGAATCAGCGGCTTGACAGCTTGGAAGGATACATTTAATAGTAATTGATGGAAGGAACCTAAGAAGGCCACCATTCTATTATTCTTGCAGCAAGAAAGGTTATCAGGGCTTGATGGAGCCACGCTCTCTTGCTGAAGTATTTTGTGACTGAGGAGACTTGGTGTTTACTGGGCTTGCAAGGGGAAAGGGGAGAGAGGCTGAAAGGGAAATTAATTTGAACTGTAATTGATATAAGGTCAGTCACAGGACAGTGGGAGGGAGCAGAGTTGTGGGATGGTTTTGGGTGGGGGAGACAACAATGCTCCAAAGGTGGTGCAGGACCCTTTGTTGTAAGAGGTGTAATTTGCAAACACGGGGTCAGTTTGTGGGTCTGGTGGGTGTGGCTTGATGATAACGGATGTATCAGATTTTCAGATGGAAATATGGGTTGGTAAACACACAAACAGATCCAATGTCACCTAATCTAATATTCTTTGCATGTAGCAGTCAATCTTCTGAAGAAATTCAGACTCCTTAGACAAAAGCTATTTCAGCAACCACTGCCTGGAATTATACTTCAGACTTTGATTTCAGTTCAGTGTTTCTTCTTTCTTTTTTTCCTGCCTCCCTCCATCCTTCTTCTCTCTCTTTTATCCTTATTCTCTTATGACTTCAGTAGCCTCTTCCTACAGAAGGAAGAGGGAATAATGCCTTCGAAGGAAACCCTAAAAGTCCTTGCCTGTCCCAGCTCAGGCTGAGGAGTGACTTTCCCGAAGAACAAGACTCCCAAAGATTCACGGGAAGTGTAGCTTGTTTTCTTTTCTGATCATTAATAAGGCAGATGTACATTTATTATTTCCTAGTGATTCCTGTAGTTGTCAATAACATAAACCAACTCAAACTGACTTAAGGAAGACAAAGGTGAGAATTTGGTGTGTAGAAACAGTAAGTTAAAGGGGTGCTTTGGGGTTGCCTCTGTTAGATTGGGGACCTCAAAGGATGGTGTCAGCTCCCCACCTCTGCCCCCATCTCTAGACTCTGCTTCTCCTTGTGTTCTTCATAGTGATGGGCTGATGGTGGCCCTAAGCTCATAGCCTACGGTATAAGAGTCAAAAGGAAGTACTCCATTCCAAATTTTATGTAATATTTTCTTGGAAGGAAAATTGATAGTTTCTGTCTTGGTAAAGTGCCCTCTGTGGCTTAAGGAATGGGGGACAGTGACGGGTCAGGTCTTGTGTGCATCTTGTAAGCTTCTGTGGGAAGGTGAGGCACTGTGGCTGAGCTGGACAACATGGAGTAGGAAAGGGACAGTTTCCAAAAGGAAAGAGGGGTGCTGAGTAGACAAATATATCTGATATCTACTATGGTACTGTCTTGGTTTGTTTCTCTTTCAGGTGGCTATAGTTCTGGTAGAAGATAATTTTCTCTTGGTAGAAATATAGTTTGATTCTTCTCTTTAGGCATCTCAAGTCCTATAAATAATCTGGCCTCAATTTACATTTTCAGTTTATTTTCTATTGTTCTCAGTGTCATATCTGGGCTCTAGGGAGACATGACCACTCACTGTTCTCCAAATATTTCCTTCTCCATGGCTTTGTACTGAGGACCCTTGGTTGTCAGAATTGAGGTAAACTATGCTTTCACAAATTAAAAAGCAGAATATTTATAAGTCTCTTTTTTCTCTTCTTTCCAAAATTGAACTAAGGGTCAGACTTTTTTTTTCTTTGAGGATGCAATGCCTTGAATAGCATTTGAATAATATCTTTGGTTTTTTTTTCTGGTTCTTTCATTGCTGTTTCAATAATTTATTTAAGAACCATTGTATTGTATTCTGCATTGTCCTCATCTATATTGTTTTATAGCCCTCTAATTATATTTTTTCATTTCATTAAAGAATATTTTTATCTCTCCTTTTTCTTAAATGTAAGTATCCTGGACAATAGCAAAAAAAGTGACAAAGGCTTCAATTAATATGTAGTCAGAGGACAATGCAATAGAAATAGTGACTATGAATGTCTAAGAAGAAAATTAGGCCCTGAGAAGAAAAGCCCCCAAAGCTTCTCAGGTATTTTGGTTAAGGATGCCTTTGTTTCTTCTTGAATGTGGATTGTCATTGTGATGAAGCAGCGAAAAAAAAAATAGGAATGAATATTAGAGAGGTTGCTGTAGTAGGAGAAACCCCTTTGAAATTATGCTTGTTTTGAATTTTTTAAGCATTATCAAAATGGAAGTATCTTTATTGTCTGTCTTTTATTTCTAGATTTTCAAGGACCACAAAAGTGTAGGGGAAGGGGGAAAGTCCTTGTGATTTTACCTTATTGATTGGTGCACTACTTTCATTTCTAAAATGCCCTTTCTCTCATTTTCCATGCTGCACTCTTCAACCCTTAAGACCCAGCTGATGGTTAACTGTCTCAGTGAAGCTATCCCTGAGGGCCTCAGCCAAAAGCACTCTCTGCCATCCTCTAAAACAGTGGTTCTCAGAGTGTAATCACCAGACCAACAGCAGCAACAATACCTGGGCTCTTACTGGAGATGCAAAATCTGCCCCCCAACCTGCAGATTCAGGAACTCTGGCGGTGAGGCTTAGCAACCCCTGGTTTAACAAGCCCTTTGGGTTGTTAACCGATACAGTTTGAATACCACAGCTCTGAAACTGTCTCATATTTACATAGAGAATGTATAACATCTGCTCTACCAGATACCGTGCTCCTGGGAGGACATCTATGTCATTTTTTATTTGGAGGCCCCTATAAAAGGTAGAAGACATAGAGACATGAAAGTTTGTAGATTAATGGGCACAATAGGACATAGAGCTTACATTAGCAAGAGAGAGGGAAACAGAGCCTAATCCAGTTCCTCAACTTTCCAATTTGCCTCCTGCTTTGACTGAATGGACCGGATAATTACTAAATCCCTATTTCACTTTATGGCCAAATCCCCATTTTGCTTTATGTGGTGTCTGTCTGAACACAGAACAGACGTGCTCTCCTGCTATAGTCACTAGATACGTGTTCATTGATGGTGATCTGCTTCCCTTTTTGCAACCCAGCAATTGCAGTATTATTGCTTAGAGCTTTTGTGGAGTCTGCTGGTCAAGTTTAAGTAAAGGGCAAATTCACTTTAAATATATAGAACAGTCTATTAAACATTTTTTTTGTTGTTCTTCAGAAGACACTGTTCCGTCCCATCCAAACAGACTCGCTCACTTCAGGTGTTGCCCGTGAGGCTGTGGAACTCTCTGGGTGTCTAACCTTGCCCTCTTGTCATCAGCTATTAAAACTGCTAAAACAGAAGAATGCTTAACCACTCCAGCTGTTAAAACATTAGTACATGCTTTGGTGAGCTCAAATTTAAATGCTTTGAATGGCCCTTTAGGGGATCTTCTTCTTTTTTAACTTAGAGTTCAGTCAAAATTCAGCAATAGTTGTAACTTCCTCAGTCCCTGGATGTGCTCCTATTTCTCCATTTCCCCCCAAATGGCCCAGTTAGCCATTAGTGTCAGGATTAATTTTTAAGCTGTTAGTTTTGTATTTAGAATTCACCAATCAAACTCTAATGACATTTTGGCTTTGCCTTCTGTTTTTCACTCCAAGCTTTCCCAGATTTTTTTTTTCTAAATCTAAAATTCCAAATAATTCTTCTAGGATGAATCAGGATAGGATTAGTGAAAAGGGAATCAGAGGGAGCCTTTGTCATCTTACCTGCCTAGTAGATCTAGGATGCAACCACCAGGCCTATCTCTGTTTCCTGAGCCTTACCACAGTTCCTTTCTCTCTTTTAACTTCTTTTGCACCTGTACACATGCCAGCTTCTTATACATTCTCTACTAAGTTTTATAGGATTTCCCCTTAAACTCTCTGGTTTGCTCATTCTTCCATATATTTTCAATTCACTTGGACTTTCTTCAAAGAATGTATTCAATGTTCCCCAAGTTTTATAACTCAATCTCTTACCTTTGTACAGAACTCCAGATTTCTGTTTTACCTGCATTCAACTTGGTTGTCTAAGGTCCTGCTACTCAAAGCATGATCTGTGTATCAGCATCATTGCCATTACCTGGGAAATGTCAGAAATGTTGGATCTAGGGCCCACCCAAAACCTACTGAATTAGAATCTGCATTTTAACAAGATCCCCAGGTGATTTCTGTGCATGTTAATGTTTGAGAAGGACTATTCTAATAGGTACCTCACACTAAGTTAAGCCAAAACAGAAATTTTGACTCCTTTTTCCATCCAATTCCTCCCTAGGTGCTCTTTCTCATCACTATCATCCCCCATATCTCATTTCTTTCCTTCCCTCACTCCCCTCATATACTCCATTAAAAAGTCCAATGAGTCCTACCTCCAATGTGTGTCATGAATCCATCCATTTGTACCATTCTCCTTGACAGATATTTTCCATCACTATATTCACTGTATCACTCACTCATCACTGTTTGATCTTATATTTCTGTACTTGTGTTTTGTCTGCATTCTACCCCCTCCTTGCAACTAAAAGGTAAAATCCTTAAGGATTTCTGTCTTGTTCTTCTCTGTAACCCTAGCACCTAAGAGGATGAATGCATGGAGAAGATGCTCAAAAAACAGTAGTTAATGAACGAGGGTTTCCCCCGCCCCCTCAAACAGCATCTATCATGTATGAGATGCCTCATGACAATGTGAATAATTAATGCTTTGTGACTCAACACTGGCTTCTCTCTGGATCCTAAATTCTTACATAGAGAATTGTTCCATACTAAAGAAACAAATTTCATTTTGAGCAAACTGGCAGGTAAATTAACAATCAGTAATTAGAATCAAATGATTTGAATTCATATCCATATTTAGTCACATTCCAGCTGTGTGATTGTGGATGTTATATTAGTTTGAGTTTCAGTTTCCTCATCTGTAAAAGGAGGACATTGCATTACATGCAAGCTCTCTGTCATGTCTTCTTGATTGAATGTATCCTATGAAAAATGTTTTACCTACCCATTTCCCTTCCCCTATTTTTCAATAGTTACCTGGTACTCATCAACTGATAGGCTATTTGTGCTCCTGTGTTATTGCTACCAGATATTATGATAATAACTTTGAATCTGTGATCACTTTTAATTGAAGCTGAATATATTTAATTATATAATTTTGAGCTGCCTCAGTTTAATTGCACCAAAATAACAACCAGAAACTGGGACGCTATGAAAGACAGCTGACAAAAGGGTAAAATAGTATGAATAAAGCTTGATATGCACTAGCTGACCTATTATATCCTATACTTGTATGCTAGTGATGGATTTTCTCTGTTTATTGTTCTCATCAACAAAGTAAACTTTATGTAGTCCACCTTTACATGGACTTTTTTTTTTATTTTAGAGAGAGAGAGAAAGTGTGAGTGGGGGAGAAGAGCAGGGCCAGATAGAGAGGGAGCCTCAAGCTGAGCATGGAGCCTGACACCAGGCTTGATCCCACGACCCCGGGATCATGACCTGAGCTGAAATCAAGAGTCAAATGCTTAACTGACTGAGCCATACAGGTGTCCCTCTGTTTACATGGACTTTTGATCATGTGGCCTACAGTTAAAAAGAAAAACACAATACTGACACATTTTGAAGCCTTTGGAATAGAGTTTCTCTAAGATCTCTCTCTGTTTTAAAACCTATAAACATATACAAATAGGTTGCCTTTAATGGTTTTTAAATACCTTGTAATAAATTACAGACAGATTTATTTATGTAATTCAATAATTTGTGTATCAAGATGTAGATATAAAAAAGTACATAGGGTTTCTGGTCAAGATGAAGAAATAGGGCCCAAATTTACTCTCTTATCTGAAATAATTAAAAACTAGTCAAAGTTTATGAAATGACTGTTTTTGAGATGTTGATCAACAAAGGACAAATAAGATAAGCCCTAAAATTTCCTGAATGCTGTCTAGGCTGTGACTAAGGAGAGAGGAATGTAACTGAGTTCTTCCTCAGTCAAAGAGACGGAGCTGGGAGTCGGGGGAAGCCAAGGGAGCTGCAGCCACAGAAAGGAGAGAGCCATAGAGATATGAAGGCCCCTATCAAGTCTTTTCCCGAGCGTTGATCGGTGCATGTATGAGGAACTACTGAGGCTGGGGAAATAACCATTCAAAATGATTAGAGAGGAGTGTTCAGAACTGACACAGTGTTTTGGAAGAAATGGGGAGATATTGGTCAACTGGTACAAATGCCCCATTATAAGATCCACAAGTTCTGGGGATGTAATGGATAGCATGGTGATTATAGCTAATAGTACTGTGTTGGATACTTGAAAGTTGCTAAGAAAGTAGGTCTTAAATAGTCTCACCACGAAAAATAAATGGTAATTAGAAAAGGTACAAAAGGCTCTATGCTCAGCAGAAAAAATTGAGAAGTTGATTGTCTCCAAAATTAAGACAATCTGCAAAATGAAGAAAAGCCATAGACTGGGAAAAAATATCAGCAAGTCACATATAGGACAAAGGACTTTCATCCATAACATACAAACATTCCCAAAATTCAATCGTAAGAAAAGAAACAACTTTTTTTTAATGGGCAAGATGTTTGCATAGACACTTTACAAAAAATATGTGGATAGCAAATAAACACATAAAAAGATACTCAACACTAGGAGTTATTTGGGAAATGCCAATTAAGACCACAATGAGATACCACTGCAAACCTATTAGAAAGTCAAAAATGAAGAAGAATGAGAATATTAAGTTTTGGTAAGATGTGAAACAAATGGAACTTTTATACACCAATAGTAATAATGTGAAATGGTACCCCCAGTTTGAAAAACAGCTTGACAGTTTTGTACATAGTTCAATATACACCTACCAAATGACCCTGCCATTCCATTCCCAGCTACTTACCCAAAGGCAGTGAAAAGATACGTTTATACAAAGGCTAGGTCATGAATATTCACAGCAGCTTTATTTATAATAGCCCCAAACCTGAAAAAACCTATTTGTTTATCAAGAGGGGAATGGATAAAGAAAATGTTGTATAGATGTTCAGTAGCCCCCTGTATCCAAGGCTTTTCTTTCTGTGGTTTCAGTTATGTGGTCAACCAAGGTCCAGAAGACCATCTGACATATCATCAGAGGATCAGTAGTTGCCTAATGCTATGTGGCAATGCCTGTGCTACTTACCCCAGTTCATCTCATTATGTAGGCATCTTATCATCTCACATCATCACAAGAAGAAGGGTGAGAACAGTACAATGAGATATTTTGAGAGAGAGAAAGACTACAGTCGCATAACCTTTATTACAATATATTATTATAAATGTTCTATTTGATTATTAGCTATTGTTAATCTCTTACCGTGTCCAATTTATAAATTAAATTTTATTATCAGTACATATGTATAGGAAAAACATAGTGTGTGTGTGTGTGTGTGTGTGTGTGTGTGTATATATATATATATATATATATATATATATATATATATATAGTTCAGTACCATTGCAGACATCCACTGGAGTTCTTGGAACGCATACCCCAAGGATAAGGAGGTCTAATGTATAATGGAATGCCATTCAACAATGAAAATGAATGGACTATATATACAACATGTGAGTAAATGTTCAGAGAAAGGTTAACACTGACAGGCCTGAGACTGCTTTCTTACAAAGGCCTGCTGAACTGGTTGGCCTTGGCTTGTGTCTGAGAACTTGGATTTCAAGAGTGTTCTCACCATCCCCAGAATTGTTAAGAAGGACTCGGTGTACCTAAACTGCACAAACAGTATCATTTATGTTGAACCGCTTGCTTTTGTTTTGAGAGTCTGGAAGGTTGAAACACTCTGGGCAGGTGCTGCCTACACAACCAACCCCCAATAAAAGCCTTGGGCACTGAGTCTCTAATAAGCTTCCCTGGCAGTTAACATGACACATATGTGTTGTTATAACTTGTTGCCAGGCTGGGGGAGGGGAATTTAGTGTGTCCTGTGTGACTTCATTGGGAGAGAACTCTTGTTTCCTCAGGACTTCACTTCATGCATCCTTTCCTTTTCTTATTATACTTTGTATCCTTTTTGCTACAGTAAGTCATAGCCATGGGCAGTTAAGTCCTGTGAATTCTCCTAGCAAATCCAGTGGTCTTGAACTTATGAAAGAAGCTAGACTCCCTCTTTCTCAAAAAAAGGAGTACATAGTATATACTATATGATATTTTTAATATATATGTGTGTGTGTGTGTGTGTGTGTGTATCAATCATACTATATAAGTTTCTATGGGTATGTTCATTTTCCTAATTATAGAGCTGGTTATATGCAAGAATACATATGTTAAAACTTACCAAATTGTACAGCTTACATATGTGTAGTTTATTGTAGGTCATTTATACTGGAATAAAGCTGTTCTTAAGGAAAAAAAAAAGGACATAGCACTTTCTATGTAATAGGTAATATTTTCAGCACTTTATGTGAATTATACTGTTTTGTCTTTCTAAAACCTTGTGAGGTAAGCACTATTATTATTCTCAGGAGGCTGAGTTTTAGATAGGCAACATTACTAACCAAAGCACACAATAGTGAGAGAAAGAGCTTGCAACTTAACCCATGTCTGGCAGAATTCCATCTACTGTTTTATATTCCATGTATGAAACATAAAATTAATTTTGGTAATTATTTTTGAGATTCTCTTCTATGAATTCCATTGGCACTTGAATTTGAGAATCATAAGATATCATTAGTTCAGCTTTGTGTCCTCTGTCTCTTTGACCTGTTAACCATTATTGCTCTGCCATCATGGCCTTAGGCTTTTAGGACCACGTAGACCAATGGCTTCTGTTTCAGAATTCACTTACACTGACTCCTGGTGCCATTACTCAAGGTTCCTACTTCATCACTCTTATCTTCTACCCTTGGTTCTGTGCTTTAAGCCCCAATTCTGTTTCATATTTGCTATTCAGCTATTGGCTTACTTGGTCTCTTTTTCCCAGCTCATTATCTTTGGCTCTCTCCAACTTATATTTTGCCTGTTGATTCCCTGGGATTCTTGGCAATGACAGCAAGGGACCCTCTTTCCAGCCCACCCTGACTCCCAAGCTAAAGCCCATCTCCAGAAAAGAAAAGCCAGACATTGAGGTCCGTGAATCAGGTAAAGTTTCAAAGATTAAGCTAAAGTTAAAAGAGAATAAAAGAGAACGTCTGCTCTTATGTTTTGATGTACGTAACTTATTGCTGTTTAGAACTCTGCTGTACCTCATCTATTGTTACATTTGTCACATCAATCAATCAGACGCAATTATGAACCTGCCAACTTTGTCCTTTTTATTCAGCAAAGCTGTCTAATTCTATAGCTATTAATAACCTTCTTAACTCTCTTAGTTTACCATCCCCCCCTTTTCCCTACTTTTATCCCCAGCATTTTGATCACTGGTACTGAAAATGGCTTGTGAGATAGTTGCATGTAGAACATGTTAGGAAATTAAACAATATTGGTTGCACCAGCCTGAAGTAAGAGGGAATTATTTTCACGGTGGTGCCTGGTATGTGCATTTTGTAACGCAAATAATGTAAGCTGTTTTGAAATGGAGAAAAAAGGTCCTTCTCTTAGAGTGTGGACCTGAATGTTATCACTGGATTGTGTAAGAAATAGTTTCACTGGCATAGGAGGCAGTATAATCACCCAGAATTTCATGTCCTGTCATAGACTTGCAGTCTGCCTGGGAACTAGAGAGTTCACATTTAATTTTATCTTTCTCACATCTAGTAATACTAAGGAGTCATAGTGAAAATAAATTCTTGCCTCAGTAGCATTTGGAATGTTAAATTGGCATCTAAAATTGTGACTCCAAAAGCCTTATTTCTGTGGAGCCAGCGAGTCTATCTGTGAAGGTTAAGGGCTAAGTGTGTGCTTTAGCCTGGTTGCAAGTTTCTCTCGGCCCTATGATCTTTCTTCATGTAATGGATATGATATAAGGAAGACAGGGATGCAATTTTATGGCAGCTTACAGGAAAGAGAGAAAAAAATCCTTGAATTTTATAACGCTTGGTGATCAGGCCAAACTCTTTGTCAAGATATTCCTCTTGGAATAAAAAAACAATCTGCTTCCATTCAGTCTCTGGAATTAGATCTACCAAGTTCTGACTCTTTTGCTTTTAAGCCATTAGATGTGGACAAGTTCTTAACCTCTTTGATTTTGTTTCCGTATCTATAAAATAGTGGTGGTAATATTACCTGGAAGGTTAAATAAGTAAATAAGACTAGTTATTTGACCATTGGTAACATAAATGGCAATCATGTTGACAAACCGTGGGACATAAAAAAAAAAAATCCCCAACCCTCTGAATTCCTAAAACACATCCATTGTGGAATGTGTGAAATGGTATTTTCTTCTCTACTCACCAAGAAAATGGTTAAAAGTAGATCTTAGTTCTTATTCTTTTCTGCCTGATTTACATTTTAGTGATTGCCTCATCACCGATTTTACATTAAATACAGAGGTGTGACTAAATAATTCTGTCTTGGGGCGCCTGGGTGGCGCAGTCGGTTAAGCGTCCGACTTCAGCTCAGGTCACGATCTCGCGGTCCGTGAGTTCGAGCCCCGTGTCAGGCTCTGGGCTGATGGCTCAGAGCCTGGAGCCTGCTTCCGATTCTGTGTCTCCCTCTCTCTCTGCCCCTCCCCCGTTCATGCTCTGTCTCTCTCTGTCCCAAAAATAAATAAACGTTGAAAAAAAAAAAATAATTCTGTCTTGAAGCATAAATTAAGAACACAAATGTACTTAGAATTACACTTCCCCCTCCTTTCTCTCTTCCTCCTCCTTATCGACATAAAATACCATTTACTGAACACCTACACACAATGTGTGGTGCATCGTCCCGTGCGCTCCTAATTTTCTTGGCTTTTTCTAAAAGGCTTTTTATTACAGAAAGGAAATAAATCATTGAAAAGTATGACATTTTTCTGTAAATAAGTAGGGGTTTATGTAACTCTTGAAAAGAGATAGTATAAATATGTATTTTAGTAACATTTTATCACAAACATGGGTGACAGGAGTTTCCTAAACAGGAACCATATATTCAAAATAATGAGACAAAACTGTTAAGTTCTGGAAGAAAGAGGCAACTATTGTTTGTTTTTCTGTTTCTTTGGGTACCCATCAAAATGTGTTTTTCTCCTTCATGCATCCTCTTGCTTTTCTCCTAAAAGAGAGCATTTTACCAACTCCTTTAAGGAGTGAAATGGACAATAAAAAATATTACGGCATGTTTCCAAGTCTGTCTCCTTAAAGGCTAAATAATATACTTTTGAATGAACAATTGGGGAACCAGAAAATGGAACTCCCTTCCTGTTTGATTAAAAGGATGTTTAACAGGAGCTCCTGGTAGGCTCAGCAGGTAGAAAATGTGGAGTCTTGATTTCAGGGTCTCAGGCTCACGAGCTCAAGCCCCATGTTGGACATAAAGCTTACTTTTTTGTTGTTGTTGTTGTTGTTAACGGGCGTTTGGGAGATAACATTTAGCCAAGAAAGTGGATGGAAGACATAAAAAAGAGGTTTGTTCTTTTGCATTAAATATCTGGAAACAGCCTATTAACATGTTTCTTAATTTTCTGATTATGTGTTCAAAACCATACTTTCATTTTGCCTGGCATCTGGTAAAACTTGCCAAAGTAGACTTTCCAGTTGAGTTCTGTTGGCCTCATATTCTCTGAAATGGTGCACAGAAAGGAACATTATCAGTGTCTTAGGTGGATTTTGGTTTCAATACTATCAATATGTGACCTTAAGCAAGTTCTCTAGAAAGCAGGTCAAGTCTATTGATGATTTGTTAACCAAATAACCAGTTTTTACCAAATTTTCTTGTGAAAGTTTTAACAAAATATTAGTAAGTTTAGCAAAAGTATGATTTACACTAAAGTTGATATGCTAGCTGACCACATGGTCAAAGAACTTAAAAATGATTAAAAGTTCCTATAAAAAATGTTACCTTCCAACTGATATTTTGACGTTTCATACACGTTGGAATTGTTTCCACTCCTTCTTTTGGATTTGAATTTGGATGCTTTTGACTATCATTTTGTGTTTTTTCAAACTTAAATCACTTTTAATATTCTGTTGCCAACATCTTAAATGGCATATCAGCTTTCAGTTTGTATCTCTAGCCATTTAAAATTTAAATTTAAATTCAATAGCATGTGAAATATCACAATTTTAAATTAAATTTTAATTTTAAATTAAATTGAATTTCAACTTGAAATGGAATTATGTCTATTTTAAATTAAGTCTAATTTTCAGTTATTTTTATTAAAGAAAGATTTAATCACATTAAGCATTTAAATTCAATTAAAATTTAAACTTAAATCCAAGAGCATCTTAAAGAAATAAGAATAATCTTATTCTTAAAAAAAAAAACCTCATAGGAAATGCAGAAACTTTGTTTGCTGATAAGAGATAACTGGGGTAGGCCAATGTACTGTTATTTATTGAAATACCAGATGTAAAAGGATGAAAAAGTTCAAAGCATCTAAAGAAAGTGACTTTCAACATCTTTTATGGCAGATACAATGATTAGTTCTGCTAATATTCTTTGACAAGACAGAAAATATGAGGGAGAATTAAAAAAATTTTTTTTAGTTTATTCATTTATTGGGGGGGGGGGGAAAGACGGGGAGAGAGAAAATCCCAAGTAGGCTCTGCACTGTTAGCACAGAGCCCGATGGAGGGCTTGAACTCACGGACTGTAAGATCATGACCTGAGCCAAAACCAAGAGTTGGACACTTAAGCAACTGAGCCACCTAGGCACCCCTAAAGGAAGAATTTTAAAAATAGACTAAAAAATCCTAAAATTGCTAAAATCTGACAAAACAGAAATGATGTTAAAATAAACTTAGAAATCCGTTTCAGAAACTGAAAGATTCTTACAATAAATGCTGACATTTCTATTCTGCTTAAAAAAATGTTTTATTAGCAGAAATTAAAATTCAACCTTCCTTCTAAAGTTCTTAAAATATTCCTATTTGATTTTCAGTTTCCTCATCGATTCAAACTATAAAAAATTTTCATTAAATCAGTAAATTTGATAAATAGAACAAATTAGACATGTAGGAAGTTGAATTTGGCTGAACTAACTTTGAGGACATTGACCTACTACTGGTTGCTATCTTCTCTAAACCTCACTTTCCATGTCTATAAAATGAGAATGACAGTAACATTGCTTTCTTCCTTCCTTGTTCTCTTATCTGTATTTCTCTTGTACCATTTGTGTATTTCCATCAAAGTATCTTCCCTGTAAATATTCCCAGGGCCCAACACATGGTAGGATCATAATATTAATAATTGCTCATTTCATGCCAGACATTGTGCAAATGCTTTACCCAATTATCTCCTTTAATGCCGACATCAAGCCAGTGAGAAAGGGACTATTATCTCCTCACTATAGATAAGGAAACAGATGTTCAAAGAACTGACTTTATGAAAAAGAGGCACAGGGACCAAATAATGGAACTGAACTTCAAACCCAAGTGGTGTCACTCCATGCTTGCTGAACTGTATTTCGGAGAATACCAATCGGTCAACTCTTTTGTGTGTATGTGTCTGTGTTTACCGTACAGAGCTATTCTGTTGTCTGGTTCATTTGTTTCTTTTAGGACTAAATACATTTTCAAATGTGAGGCCCTTTCAAGAGGCTAATATGCCATGCGGATGCAGATATGTCTTTCAGTGCAGATGTGGGCTGGGCAAGGATGAGAGATGAGCAATGTGACCTGATGATTAATTACAAGAGAAGGGGGATGAAACATGTACAAGGGAAGACAACTTCCCAGATGTGCTTGTGCTTTGACCCTCAGTAAGACTGGTGTGCATTATTCTGAATTCAAGAGATATTCTAGGTCATTAGTCCTCATTGCTTCTCATTAGCTTCTGTGGAATTGCATAAACTAGATTTGTTGGAGATGTGTAATGAGACGGGGCCACAGGCACCTCTCTGTCTCTGTTTGCAGGGACTTCTTGATGTCTTTGCCTTCGGCAGTTTACTGCTACGAATGTGGCGAATTTACGTATTCTGGAAATTAACAGAGAACACCTGGTTATCCTTTCCTGGGCTTAAAGCCTCATTTGATGTAAAATGTTAGTTTGCCCATTGAGAAAGACGTGTCTATCCATCCATCCCTTAATGTACTATTACTACATTTCAGACACTTCTAAACCTTACAGCTACCAAGATGAAAATGATATTGCCCCTGACTTTTGGGGTTTATGATGTAATAGGAGATACAGACAAGCAGGAAAAATTAGGATGCAACCAGATATGTACAATGTGAGAGCTGCAAGATAATGATAATTTCTAATATTACTGAGAGCTTAGTTTGTACTAGACATTGTCTCAGAATTTTATATCACTTAACGTCATTTTATTCTTATAAAATCTTATGAGGTAGTTACTCTAGTTATGCTGAATTAAGATGAGAAAACCAAGACAGAGATTTCAGATAACTTGTCAGGGTCATAGAAGCAGCAAAGAAATGAACCTATATTTGTATCCAGATAATCTCTCACCAAAGTCACGGTACATGAAACAGTGTGATATTACCTCTTGCATGGGAATACAAATAGAGGCTCCAATGGAAATGTAATACACAGTCTCATCGTATTCAAGTTATAATGAAGATTGGATACTTAGAAAAATGTCTGCCTTTGGGAAAAGAAATATAAAATTAAATAAGCATGTTTCAATCGAGGCAGTAACACATGATGCTTAAGAACCAGACTGCTGGGTTGAATCTGGGCTCACCTACTCATTACTAGATGTATAATCTAGGACAAGCTGTTTAATTTCACTGAGCCTCAGTTTCCTCATCTGTAAAATGGAATAATGTTAGTATATATATAGCTCATAGGTTTTTGATGAAGTTACACGAGAATATTTGCAAAGTACTTAGCAAGATGCTTAGAGATTAGTAAGGAGTTATCAATAAATGCTAGCTCTTATTAAATGTAATCAAAGAATTTACAAATTAATTCTTTACAGCATGGAAACCCATACTGTATCTGTTCTGAGTTTTGAGAGAAAATACAGTAGAAGTGGAGTAAGTAACTTGTAAAGTGGCTGGTGAGGTAAAATATCAAAGAAAACTATGACAACAGGGATGCCTGGCTGACTAAGTTGGTTAAGTGTCTGACTTCTGCTCGGGTCGGATATCACGGTTCGTGGGTTCGAGCCTGTCATCAGTGTCCGTGCTGGCAGCTCAGATCCTGGAGCCTGCTTCGGATTCTGTGACTCCCTCTCTCTCTGCCCCACCCCTGCTTGTGCTCTGTCTCTCTGTCTTTCAAAAATGAATAAACATTAAAAAAATTAAAAAAGGAAAAAATATAACCAAAGGGGAAATTTGGTTCTAAGCTAAATAAGCTAAAATTAAAAATTGAAGAAAGTTCACAAGTTTGGATTGACTTAAATATTACTTAAAAGACAGAAGCCCAATCAGTTTCAAAATGATAGAATGAGGAGCTCAAAGAACCCCAACAAAACATAAACAAAAAGATCTGCACCCAGATATATACCACAAACTGTTGAAAATCCAAAAAACAAAAAGGAAAGAAAAGCTTGAAAGTAGTAACCTAATGTGTCCAGGGGACTAACGATATGAGGAATGACTTATAGCTCATGAGAAACAATGAAGCCAGAAAGTAGTGAAGTAACATATTCCCAGTGCTGAAAGAAAAAAATCTTATCAACCGTGACTCATATTATCAGCAAAATATCCTATAAGAGAGATGGCAAAATAAAGACATTCTGCAATAAACAAATACTGAGGGACTTACTTGCAAGGCACTTTCCATATGCTAGCTGATTTCATCTTGACCAAAAACTTGTTAAAGTTTTTCTTTTTTATTCCTGTTTTGCCGATGGAGGCTCTGTGAAACCAAACAGAAATTAGGTAAATGGCTTGAGGCCATACGGCTAGTGCATGGGATTTGAACCCGGATCAGTGGGCTTTCCCAGGAAGCTCATTCCATTGGCTGTCCTGCTTCTAAGCTACTCTCCTTTGAACTGATCTCCCTAGTGCTGCTAGATGGACCCTCCTGATATCACTTCTTTGATGTTCCTTCATCATTCAAAATCCTTGATTTTTTTTCTTGCTCATGGCATGAAGGCCAAGTTCTTTAGCCTGATTTCTAAGGACTTTTAAAATTTGACCCTTATGTACCATGTAAACATGATCTCTTAATATTTCCCAAGGTGACTGGTTTAAATCATATTTGCCAATCCCATTCTCTCCATCATCTGAAATCCTCTTTGCTTTTTGGGTTGAGGGGCCAACTCAGAGTTTATGTCTTTTAATTTTTCTCTGGCATTGCCACTCTTTCTTTAATCTTCCTTTTTACATATTGCCATTACCCTCTTTGAATCTGTGTGTGGCCATATATTGTGAGGGTTTTTAATATATATAATACATATATATCTATTTATATATGTATGTAGTATACATATCTATATCTGTATCTATATCATCAATATCTATATATCTGTCTATCTACATATATATGTATATATATCTCATAACCAGATTGGAAGCAAGTCTTCTTATTTTTCTTTATGTCTTCAGCAAGATCTAACACAGTACTATCTATATTATAGCAGCATATTAAATATTTACCAAATGATGTCTTATGTTTTTTGGATAAAAAACTAAATATTAAAGTCAAATAGTAAGGAACCCTCCCCCCCCCCCCCCCCCACACACACACCATATCCTGGTATTTAAAGTGATCCCATTTGGTTGGAAAATTATGTCAGTCTGGTCTTGTTAAAATCAAATCTGAAGGAAACAGAAACCTTCTCTCTTTTCATGTTCTAGTCTCAGGAGGCCACCAAGATTTTTCAAAGCCAAACACTTATGAATTTCTTCTCAACCAACATTGCTATGTACCAAGGGAAAATCAAAACAGCTGTTAGTGGTCGTGGACACTCACAGCTCATAAATTTGATAAGCAAAGATGGTAGCCAACTGCAATTTGGTGGGGCAGAATATTCCCACAGATTTGGAGTGTGCAACATTGTGTAATTCTGGGGCTTATGAAGAACAAGTGAACCCAATTAACTGACTCCAAAATAGACTCTCTCTTAGATATATTGTAAGAGTGGTGAAGAGGGTTAATATTCATGGAAAAGTAATTGATTTCCTAGTGGAAGCTGAAGACTTGAAAAATTGCTGTTTAGGGGATTTTTGTCTATGAGACTGTTTTCTTCCCGAAATGTGATCTTTAAAGCCACAATTGGGTCGATTGCTAGTATGGATGTCTTTCTGTTTCTCTTTTTCCTTAAACCTCTCCTCTGATCTCATTTTCTCTCGCTTTGAGAAAAAATAAAATCAAATCTTGTTAGGGGTACTCTTTGCCCCAATACATACTAGTTTCATTTATCTCCTTAAATATGCCATAACTATACCTTCGTTTATCTGAATTATCTTTCTGGCTATGTGTTAATTCAATTTACCAAAAGTAAAACACAGTAAGACACTGTGATTGGTAACTGATGTTGGTTCTCTGCCCAGCTCCTGATTAAGGTTCTTATCACCTAAGGGAAGTGGGGAGGAGGTGTGTTGGAAGGGAGGGAGGTGAGTTAAAGTAAAGAAATAGGAGGGACAGTTTTGGGGGTAAATGTGGTAGCTGGATCCTCATATTTCCAATGTTCTCCCATTCTTACCTGAACTGGGGCCAGAGGGGCATAAGGGTATGTCTGTAATTGTTGCTATCCTGGAAATCTCAGGCAGATAAAAGAGCCAGAATCAATATTTCAAAATATTTAGGACAGAGAAGATAAATATGGGGTGAAACCAAGCCACAGTCATGGGACTACCTGAATTTGGATTATGCACCCCATACTTCTCAGCTAGCAAACTGCATGCCCTTCTTGTTCATCTTGCAATAATGTGATCAGGAATTTCATGTGAGTGAGTAGTTGAACTCACATCACTCTTTGGAAGAGTTTTTCCTGTACTTACTAAACTCCTGCTATATGCTGGGCACAATTCTACATGCTAGAGATACTCACTGGTAAGTAGATATAGACCATTCCTTTTACTGCTTAAAGTTTAGTTGAAAGGGCAAGTGCCACTCTCCTCTTGATTTTTTTTTTCTCTATATCTCAAATCAAGGAGAAGGAAAACATTTACCTATAATCAAAGTTTATTTTATGTATGTTACTGTAATCAACCAGGCATAAAACTCTAGCATTTAGATGGGGTGATCCAACAGTAATAATAATTACAACAAAATGCATATGGAACTTTGGGATTTATAATACACTTTCACCTATATGATCTTTTTTAACCTCAGTGAGCTTCTGCTTTCTCATCTGGAAAATAAGGCATAACAATAGCTATCTTACATGGATAGATAGAGATAGCCAGTCAGCCTAGGGTTATGCCTGCCAGTTGTGAAGGTCTGCATTTTATAGATGCTAAACCTGAACTTTAGAGAGGATATGTGAATTGCCCCTGGTTGAATATAAAGCCAAAGGGGGGAAACGGGACTTAAAATATAGTCTTTGGACTCTGAAGTCTATGGTTTTTCCATACACCAGTTGTTTCTCAATTGACCCATCAATCAAGAGGGAGAGAGGAGTATATCCTCTCAGAACTTCTCCAGACTTAGTGTTCCAGGAAAGTTGGTTACATTGTACTCTTTTAGGCAGCCCATATAATAATAGTACAACCAAACAGGAAAGAGCGAGGAGGAACAGAGAACATTACTTTAAGATAATAGTGAAATTCAGCCACAAGCTAGCTGACCACCCAGAAATAATCAATTTTGTGCATATCCTTCTAGTCATTATTTTTTAAAGTATTTTATTTCCAGGCTGTTCTTCTTTCCTTATGCTCTAGTTCATAGGGAGCTGATTACTTTTGTTCCATAGAATATTAGAGAAGGAACAGACCTTTCAGGCTATCTAGTCAAACTCTTAGTATTCAGATGAGGAAGTCACAGCTAGAAATGTGTATATAGGCTAAGGCAAAGTCCTAAGGGGGAAAACAATTAGTAACTTAGTGAATTATTTTCTGCAAGTAATTGCTTACAAAAATAAACATTCTATGGCTTGACCATAGTATAATAATTGAAATTTTGTCTGAGTTTAAATTTAGACAACTTTTTGACATGTCACATCATTGTTTTAGACCCAACAGAGCCTTTGCAGGGCCTGATATAGGATAGGCTCTCAAAAATATTTGCTATGGGGGCACCTGGGTGGCTCAGTCGGTTGAGCGACCGACTTTGGCTCAGGTCATGATCTCACGGTTTGTGAGTTCGAGCCCCGTGTTGGGCTCTGTGCTGACAGCTCAGAGTCTGGAGCCTGCTTCGGATTCTGTGTCTCCCTCTCTCTCTGTCCCTCCCCCACTCATGGTCTGTCTCTCTCTGTCTCAGACTAAATAAACATTAAAAAAGATTTTTTTTTTAAAGTGGCTCAAGGACACTCAGTTATTATAGGGAAGATCCAAGTTTTGAACTTGGTCTTGTTCCAGAGCCTATGCTCTTAGGAACTTTGCTGTACTGTCTTCTAAAAGCTTTGCTGTGGAAGGAAATATGGAGATCATGTAGTGTAATACTTTACTTACTTGCTTTACCGAGGAGAAATCAAAGTCCTAGAGAAGTTTTGGTGACTTGCCCAGGGTCACAATTATTTTGTGACAGAGCTGGAACCATGACAGTTTCTGCCCTTGTGTGCAAGACTGAATTAATTGGAGACAGGTTGTGGTGACATTAGCCTGCAGGTACCAGGCACTTTTCTTATCACTACCATTCATCAACCAGTTTTGAAAAGCTGGAGAAATGGGGTGGCCCACACAAGCTTTTAAGCTTTTTTTTTTTTTCCTTATGTGAGGCACTTAAGTAATTCTGTGAATAGAGACATCATTCTTGCTTGCTCTGGATAAGTGACAGTTTCTTTTGGGGAATACATAGCATTAGTCCATTGGCTACTCAAGATTCTCTGTATGAGGAAAGACAACCCAAAAGAAAAACTGAGTGGTGACTCTGTGCCAGGGGAATTAAAAGATGGTGGAGATTGAACAGGTGATCTTTCTCTCTCCTCCCAGGCAGTGTCCTCCTGAAAGAAATCTGTCCACAATTGTCCCAGGAATGAGTTTCTACTACCTTCCTCTTCGTGGCTGACAAAATAATAAGAAAGATGAGAAGGGCATATGTGGTTTCATTTCCTCCTTCTAACTAGAAAAACTCCTCCAGTAAATGTCTTGAGGCTAACTGGGATATGCACATCAAAGAGAATTTGGCTAACCTGAAATGTCATATTTCATCGGGAGTTCAACAGGGCAATTTATCAAAATTGACCCTCTCAGAGAAGGACCAACCATCCTTAGTAGACCCGAGGTTGCAAAATGCCACCACATTTGGCCATAAAATTTATCATGTCAGGAGATCTATAGTCAACACTATGTGCTGTGAAATATGACAGAGCTGTTGGGGTATTTATCTTTGTTTCGCCTGACAGATTAGGCTCGCATTTCCACTTCGTCCACTTTTTACCCCAGTGCCATCGATAATGACCTATCAGGACAATCTGCTTGGAAAGAAGACTTGCAGCTCCAATAAGCTAGGATGGGGTGGAGTGAAAGCCCATCCCCAGGCACATATTTTGGGTGTGCTCTTGTATAAAGCTGAGAAATTATTCAGCGACTTTCTTCTTTTCCAGATGATATTTTAAGAAAAGTAACACTTTAGATGGGAATTTAGGCTCTTGACAAATTGACACCATCGGAGACACATACATTTAACTTTTTTTTTTTTCCATTTTCTCATTTCACAGAAAAGAAACAAAGGGACGGGCATGGTGGAATATCTTCATTTCTGAGTCCCTCCTTGGGCAGGATTGTAAGGGGGGGGGTAATGCAGTTGTCAACCTGTCTGCCCCCCAGCTCTGTGTTCTCACTGGTGTACTACTGCTTTTTTACCTAATGTTCTCAGAATCTCTGCATTATCTGCTTTTTCCTAACTTCTGCTCAGTGCAGATTCATGTACACCATTACATGGTAAGAGGTGCATATGGTTTCCTATCTTATGACTATTTTTTATTATAATAAATATAAAGTTATTGAATTAGAAGAATTTTGGCATTTCAGTTCTTAGCTTCTCCCTGGTAGTGACAGTGGTCGGATAGCGGGAATATCAGTTTACCCCCAAGCATAGTGGATTGCACATTAGAAATAGTTTAGGGGAAGACTCAGAATTGAGTTTATGAATTTGGGGTTTGAGTCCAAACGCCATGGCTTGTGCTGATTAACTTAGGGCAAGTCCTGGAAGCTCTGTGTCTCAGATCTGTGAAACATTTGATAAATACAAGTGGCTCCTTTCAGGATTGGTGTACAGATGAAATAGAATTTTATACATACCTGTATATGTGGACATATATATATATGTGTGTGTGTGTGTATATATATATATATATATATATATATATATATATATATATGGTTTAATAAGTTGAAAAGCATAGTAAAAATGATTTTTCTTTTTTTTTTGTAGAGGAAACAGAAAGAGGACTGGATTTGAAGTCAGAATTTGTGTATGAAAATTCTAGTTTTCCCATGACTAGTTCTGTGATTTCAGGCAAATCATTTACTTGCTCTGATTCTCAATTTTTTATCTGTTAAAATAATGAGAATAACTTCTATAAAGTTCTAATAGGATATATGTGACATCCTTTAGAAATTCTGAATGTAATACTTATTATAGAAAGTATATTCATCTTATTATAGAAAGTATTTTCATACCATAAAGGAACTTCCATTTGACCTCAAGTAATTTAATTCTAAGAGGTATAGCAGGCAATCACCAAAGGGAATCTGGTCAACTGGTTAATTTGGATTTTATAGAAGGTTAAGATAGAAAGCATTCCTAGGAAAAACATAGCTATCCCTAATACTAAGACTGGACAGAAATTTGTCCCCAGGGTCCTCAAAAAGAGGATACGGTGACCAATGTCCTCAACAATCATTATAATAAACACAAGGACAAGAAGTATTGGGCTGTAAATAAATGTTTATTTTACAATTTTCCCAGTGTTGGGATGCTATAAAATAGACAAAGGATGAATACAGCTCTAACAGAATAGATTATTACCACAAAACCGTTGGGGCAAAAATCCTCCTGATCCCCAGAGAATCATTGCCCTGGCACAGTCACGGTTACTCAAAGAGAACTCAAATCAGTTGCAATGATTCCTAATGACTTTCTTGCAAAGTTCTTCTGGCTGCTATTCAACCCCCTATGCCACAATTTCTAAATGGGCAATAGAACTCGCATTTCCTGCTGACCTGTTTGACCTGCTGATTACTGCTTCCATGCCTGAAGAAGGAATTCATGTACACAGTGGAAATCCTGATAGTAATCTCTTTTCCAGGGAGCCTACATTAAGTAATCTGAGTGCTTGTTTAAAATGCAAATTCCTGCTGAATCAAAATCTTACAGTAAGGGATCTAAGAAACTACCAAGAGTGATTTTGTATGCGAATTAAAGACTAAGACCAGGACTGGAGATTGGATAAAAGGTTGTAGCTCACTATCAGGTCCTGATGGACTCCACACGGGTAAACAAAGCCCCCTGTCCGTGTCTGTGTATGTAAGGCTGTTTCTACAAAACACTAGAAATGGGGTTGGAATTGCCTAGAATTTAGGGAGACTCCTAACACATGATTTTTTGGCCACAAGAAGCAAGTTAACTGTCTGGGAATAGCGCACAGCACCATTTTTGGATAACATGCAGTCTGGCCCTAAAGCTCAGCTAGTTGCCTTGTGACCCACAGAAAAGCTTCTTTCCAGACGCCACCCACATCTCCCCTCTGAATTCTTGGTCTAAATTTACGAGCCTAGTAAACTTGAAGTAGATGTGTTGCTGGTACCTCTGACTCAACATGCTTCCAACTAACACTGTGACTTTCACCTGCTTCTTTGCCTGTATTCTACCATCATAAGTAGAATGTCCATCTTCCTGTGCATCCATGCAAGAAAACCCAGAGCCAAATCAGCTTTTATTCCCCACCCCACCCCCATTCCCACACCTGTTCAGTGATTGATTCCTCATCCAAACTACGTCAGTTCCAACTTTCTAGTCCCTCCCACAGTGCCTTAATCTTAGACCCTCAGCATCTTGTAACTGGTCATTTGCTACTACTTCCTAATGTATATTAGAACATCAGAATCAATTTCACTGGACGTTCCTGAAACATCTACTTAATTCATCACTGGGCTGGGTGTTTCCACATATTTATGTCACTTCATTCTCGTAAAATTCTGTTTTTATTGTTCCCATTTGCACCTGGAGAAATTGAAAATTGGCAGAGTTGTGTGACTTAAGTAAGATCCCATAATTGTTGTCTGGCAAAGCCAGGATTTGAGCCTGTCTTCCAACAACTGGTCCAGCTGTCTCAAATTTCCCACCTGTAATCACCCCTTCTTCACCCCGCTGCCATGGCCATCTTCCTCTGACAGACTGAGTCACAGCATTGAAAACATCCATAGTTCCCCATTGTCTATAGCAGTGTTTCTAAATTTTTGATTATGTGCCCTTACCAATAAAAACTTTTGACTACATGTCCCATGTATATAGGTTTATGTATTTATTTATGAAATACTTGCATTTACCAAGTATATTAGTATATATTACTATACATATATACAGAAATATGTATTTTAAAGGAAAGAGAATAAATACAAATAAAGTTATAATATATTTTTTCATGCCCCTATGGATTATTTTTCACTTTCTCAGGGGGTTTCACTGCACTTTGGACACCACTGATTTCAAGTTCAAGGGCTTCTATGATCTGGTTGCCACCCAACTTTTTGGGCTTATCTTTTAGAACTTTCCTTCCATCCCTCTCTATCCAAGACTAACTATGTTACTCACAGTTTCTTGTAAATACTATGCACTTTCTTGTCGCTATTTCTTTGTTCCAATTGTGCCATCAGCCGGAAGTGAGCATTGTCCTTTCTTTGCCAGAAGAAAACTAACAACAGGTATCAGCTACTGTTTGAAAATTCATCGTTATGCCACTTCGCTTTTACAAAAGACCTACATTAGTGCTTGTTTTCACCAACTGAAAGAAACCCGAAGAGGATTTTTGCTTTTATGAAAAAAGGCAAAGAGTGAAAATAGCATTCAACATTTGTTCTGCAGTGAGCTGTGATAGAGGCAGCGCGCCCCTCCAGCAGGCAGAGGGGCCCCCGCCCAGCTCCTTCCAGGGAACTACATCAGCATCTCAGCATCAAGCCGCCATCACTTTGAACTGTGTCTGTGAGCATCTGTGCTTATCTCGACTTATTTTGTGTATCTGGTAACAAGATGTGTCCTAAGGTATCAGAAAAGCCTAAGAGAGATTATTTTTTTGGTCTTGGAATGCTCAAAAATTGTTCCATATAAGTTAATGGTAATTGCACACCCTATCAGTTTCAGTTTTACTCTATCTTCTGAAGCCAGAAGGAATCTCTCTAACATGGAATCTAAGTCCCATCCTCTGCTCCATACCCTTCAGAGGCTCCCCATTGCTCTCAGGGTAAATTCTCAACACCTTCATTTGGCTTACCACCATGATCTGGTCCTCACTTATCTATCTTCATGCCCCCTTCACACTCTAGTTAGACTGAATGTCTTTTAGTTTCCCAAATGTATCATGCCTTCTGCCTCCCTCTTCATTTCCTCCTTCAAATGTGGTTGTTGTGCAGGTAAATGAGGAGGAGGGAGAGCCCTGATCTGCAGCATTTGACAATTTCCAGGGTGCAAATTCTTTTACCACGGCAGATTTCAAGCTACCAATGTGTTCCTTGAACAGGGAATGGAAGAGATGTATGCACGCAATGTACATAATTGGTCCTTGCAAGTGGGTGCCTGCCTGCTCCAGCATATCACTGGGCTAAATCTTCTAAATTCTTCGGATTCGGGCTTAGCTGCCCCTTTCCTTGGGAAGGCTTTCTTGATCATGCCATATGCTTCTACTGCAGCCTGACCTTAGCCTGTTCTCACACTTACCACGTAATATTGCAATTTCCTTCACATTTCTCTCACTCTGCTGCTAGAATGTGAGCTCCGATGTGTAGGGATTGTGTCCTGTTCACCATCATCTCTCCAGAACTGCCACGCTTGACATATGTACTAATTGATTTGTATGTATTATTCATTTAGTTTTCCTCTAAACCCAATGGTAGAGCATTTGACCATTATCACCATTTTACAGATGAGAAAGATTGAGACTTACAGCGTCTAAGTATCTGGCTCAAAGGCACACAGCAAGTGGAGGATAACAGACACACACACACATGCACAAACACAACACACACACACACACACACACACACATACCCACGCTCTACCTCGAACACTTATCCACTGTCTTGTTCTGACTTAATTTTGTTTCAGTTTGAAAAGAGCTAGTATGTTTACATAGTCAGTTTCTGTGAAGAAGATTCAAGATCTAAGTTACTTTAATTCAGGGCTCCTACAGAGGAATAGACTCTCAAACACTGTCACTGACATTATAAATTAGTGCAAAGTTAATTGGTAAGTAGTTGGCATTATGGTCCTTTAAAATATTATTTGTTTTTAATCAGTGATTCCATTTCTCATAAAATAATCAGAAATATAGACAACACTTTGTGGCCAAAATATTACTCCTAAAGGTTTTAAAAATAACCTTTTTGATTTAGAAGAGTTTTAGATTTATAGAAAAATTGCAAAAGTAATGCAGTTTTCATATATACTACATCCAGTTTCCCCATCATGAACATCTTATGTTACTATGATACATTTGTCATAATGAATGAACCAATATTGATACACTATTATTAATTAAAATGCATACTTTATTCAGAATAATTTCCTGGTTTTGGTTTTATTAAATAACCTTTTTCTATTCCAGGGTCTTATCCAGGATATTGTATTACATTTTATTGTCATGTCTTTTTAGGTTCTTCTAAGCTGTGGGTTTCTCAGACTTAGTTTGTTTTTGATGACCTTGAGAGTTTTGAGGAGTACTGGGCACGTGTTTTGTAGGATGCCCCCATATTAGAAACTGTCTGATGTTTTTCTAATGATTAGTCTGGGGTTATGGGTTTGGGGAGGAAAACCACACAGGTGAAGTCCATTCTCATCACATGCTATCAAGGGTACATACTATCAACATGACTTATCACTGTTGCTGTTATCTTGACAACCTGGCAGAGGTTGTGTTTGTCAGGTTTCGCCACTGTGAAGTTACTTTTGCCCCCTTCCCATTCTGTACTCTTTGAAAGAAAGCCACTACAAGCAGCTTACAATTAAGGAGCAGGAAATTATGTACCAACTTTAAGACTAGAGTATTTACATAATTTGGAATTTTTCTCCATGGGAAGATTGCCTTTTTTCCTCCATTAACTTATTCATTTAATCATTTATTTATGTATATAGTATGAATTAATAGATATTTATTTTGTACTTTTGGCTATAGTCTAATTCTTCATTATTTTCTTGCTCAAATTATTCCATCTTTTGAAGATTTTTTAGTTGGTTCCTGTGTCCCTTTGACATAACCCATCGTTGTGGGTTTTTTGAGCACCTCCTTAGTTTCTACCACTACTGAAGTCTTCATACTCTCCTTGTATATTTTTTTGCTCTCGGTCCTAAGGTCAACAATTCTTCCAAGGAGGCTTTGTTCTTTTTATTGAAGAGTAATATTAGAAAACAAGACCTGGGCTTGTTCCTTCTGGGCTCCTTCAGCTGACAAAGTGAAAAAATATATGTGTGTACACTAACCCATGTATATATACAGACCTATAACCATTTCTAAATGTAACCATCTGTATTTTTATTAAGCTAAACATGGGTTCATCCCAACTCTAATCCTTGACTACATGGATCACTTTAGCCTCCACCATTGCTTCTCTGTAACCTCCCACTAGAATAGGGAGAACTCAGTTCTTACCATCCACCATCCATTTACTTAATTCTTCAAATCTAGTTATACTTGTAGTTTCAGAATTGTCAATCATACCATCATGGAAACAATTTTATCAACAAGAATGCACAACTTATGTATAGTTCCTTTTGCCTTTAGTCTTAGGGAATCCACACATTTCAAAGTTATTTAGGTTAGAATGGTTTTCCATCCCTGTCAATGAAGTTGTTTCATACATTTGTAGCACAGTCAGATCATTTTGCTACAGTCTATATCCCATCATGTGATCCCTGAACTCCTAGATCAGTATTAAAAAAATTATTTCAATTATTCCATATCTTAAGGCTTACGCTTTTTGCTGTAAAATCCTATGGGTTTGACAAATGCATAGTGTCTATTAAACAATTACAGTATCAGAATAGTTTTATTGCTTTAGAAATTTCCTTGTGCTTCACCTATTGAACCCTTTTCCCATTCCCAAAGCAACTGTTTATCATCTGTATAGTTTTGCTTCTTGCAGAGTGTCATATAGCTGGAAACACACAGTATGTCACCATTTAAGACTGACTTCTTTCACTTAGCAATGTGTATTTGAGATTTATCCATGTCTTTTCAGTGGCTTGATAGCTCGTTCCTTTTATTGCTGAACAGTATTATACTATATGGATATACCACAATTTATCTATTCACCTATTAAAGGACATCTTCTTGCTTCCAGGTTTTGGTGATTATGAATTCCCAATGATTTTTTTAAAAAATAGTTGAATCATTGGAAATAACAAAAATATTCAACAAATATTGAACTAATCTTTGGGTACACAATTGCACATCCACATAATGTATTAGAAGAGTTTTTAATGACACCGGAAAATGTAAGTAAATGTAAGACACAAAAATTATATATTTAATGTCATCTCAATGTTATGGAACATGCATAAATATCTGTATCTGGAAGGAAGTACAACACGATGTTCACGAAAGTTTTCTCTGGGGATTGGAATAATAAGTGATAGTTAATCTTTAAATATTTTTCCATATTTTTCACAAAGGTTATTTCTTTTATAACTAGGAAAAAATAAACCAAAATCATTTCTAAATCACAATTCATGCTCTAGATTTTGTAGAGAATGGTGTTTGCATATGTTTAGAAGGATTTCTGGAATTTTCCTCTTCTTCCTTCATTTCTTGGAGGTTACTTTTTTGGAGTAGTTCTTCTCTGCTGTAGATTCAATCTCATTCTTCTGACTTTCAGAACCTTTGAGGGTTTTTACGTGACTTGGTTTCCTTTACTTCCTCCTCGCCATCTCTCATTAAAGTCATGGCAAATATCACCAACCAGATCTCCTTATTTTCCCATTAGCAGGAGGACACTTGGGCCACGTGGCAATCAGAATTTTCTAGAATACCTTGCATCCCATATTTGACATTATTGACATACCCTTGGCACTGGGTGTCATAAACCTTCAACCTATTACATTTTAAGGTATTTTTGATTATTATTTTTATAGTGAGGGGTGGAGGACACAATGGCAACTAACACGCATAAAAAGAAAAAGGGGAAAAAAACTAAATTAAAGTGAATGCATGTAAACCTAGCATACTACTTCTGAAAGTTTAATTGCTGCTGTTACCTCAGGCAGCTATATTTCTCCACAAAAGCAGAACTAATGAGGAAAGTTCATTGCGGTTTTGAAGGTAGATGATTAGAAGAATAACAGAAAGTACAGTCCCTCAATTCTTATGTTTTTAAAGGAGCTCTTAAATTTCTGTTTCTGTTTTAAATAGGTTGATATAGCATATATTTCTGTGACCATTGGCAAAATGATTTAGACAAACCTTATTTCTTTTGGAATATTATAAATTCATTATGTTTTCACCAAATGTTGAAACCTTAATTTTAAGATTTCTTCTCTCTCAGCGCTAGGGACACTGGGAAAAAAGATGTTTGTATTAATTTCAACTCACACCCTTAACCACATTGGAAGTTCTGCAATTCATGAAAATGGATACATCCAGCTGGCTGTCAACACCTGAGCTATGCTTTCTGCAGATTTATTTTGAAAGAAACACCTTTGAAATGGGGAGAGAACCACATGCCAATAGGGTATAAAATGGTTCTTGCCAATGTCTGACTCAGCAATGGTATCCACAAAGCCCAATTCTTCTGGAAAAGAGATGATTCCAAGCCAATGGAGGCTGGTTAACATTTTCTGAGCTTCTACTTTTTTTTACAGGAAATATATTATTTGTTGGATTTTGGAAGATGGATAATCCTTAGTCAGTCTGTCCATTGAATGAGTTCATGGTCTAGCAAGAGAAGTAGGAACACAAATAATTCTCTACAAAATTGTGCAGTAAGGGATATTATAGGGATAGGAAACATGGCGCTGTAAAGTGCCATTTTTGAGGAAGTGAAGGCACTGTGGAGAATCTTACAGAGCCATTCCCAACTGCCTGCCCATAGTAATTCTTTAATTTTATGTCATTTTTGTTGGTTCAGATAATCTTGGAATAATATGGGTGATTTGAGGACTGTTAAGCATTTGGATAACTTGATTGCTAAATACTGTGAAGTCTATGATACTGCTTTTTTAAAAAAGGAGATCTAATCTTCATAGTCTGGAGCACAGACCTGACCTAAATTGGCTAGTGGGGAAGGGAGGGAGCCACCTTAAGTGATAAGTCTGGCTCATGCTTCTTGGACAAGCTCCCTCACCCCAGGCATGATCCTTACCTTATTGTACCTTTAGCTTGCACTTAGAAGTCCCAAAGAGCTTAGAAGTCCAGAAGCAATGTATAATGGAAAAACACTAGCTCTACATTACCATACATATTCAGAAACCTGAGACTGTAATCAGAATGAAAGGCTGGTACATGGTAGTCTTTAGACATCTTATGTTGGCCACAGAAGTCCAGGACTTCAGTCAGTAAGTGGAAATGAATCAGCAATATCAATAGGTAGATGTTTTTGTAACAGAGATGTTCAATAGGCATCAATGCACTCTGAGTTTATTGTTGGGGGGTCAAATTACCTTCCTATGATTTTTGTATGTCTCTTTCCTACTAATATACATTAGCAAATGTTATGAATTGTTATAAGCAAAAGAACCTATCATCATGTCAACTGTGCTTTGAAAGGCAGTCCTTATCTTATAAACATTCTGCTTTCTAAGAGTTAAAGTGAGGGCCATTGTCTGGACTTAATGATGACTTTCCTCACAGTAACAATACTGGAATTTTAAAAGCAGAAAGTGGAGAACCTTATTTATTGGATTGATTTAGGCATCAGCCTGTGTGCCCTTAAGTTTTTATTATGCAAATTTTAAACATAATACAAAAGTATAAAGAATACTATTAAAAACACTATTCAGGTTTTAGTAAATCATAACATTTTGCTATTTTTGCTTTTGAATTTAAAAAATTTATTAAACATCACAAGCTAATTATGAAGAGAATTTTCTTGACAAAAAGCAGCAAATAAAATAAAATAAAATGAAATAAAATAAAATAAAATAAAAATAAAAACCAAACAAAACAACCAGGCTCCATTACTGCTCATGCCATATTTAAAAGCAACTCTTTTTTTGCTAAAGTCCTCCAAACTTTGAACTTGGGTTTAAATGAGTTTTCAGGATTTGGCTCTTACCTATCTCTCTTGTTTCATCACTTGTCACTTCTGCTCTTTACCAACCCCAAATCTACCACACTCCAGCCATACTGAATTTCTGCCAGTTTCTGGAAGAAGGCATACTCTTTCTTTCTCACTTCCTCACTCCAGCAATGCTGTTCTTTCTGCCTAGAATGCCATCCCCTCTGCCTCTTCTCTGGAGTTATTCTTAACCAAATCTCAGTCTCTGTGTCCTCTGGAAAATTTCATCTGACCTCCAAGTCAGGTGACTTCTTAGGGGTTCTTCCTGTAGTGGAGTCTTTTTTCTCTTTTGAATATCAAATACTGGTTAAAACAGTGAAGATAATAAACATGGTAGATAACAATTAGTAAAGAAACTAAAATATATCTTGAGGTTTATAAACATTTTTGAAAATTTGTTTGAAGTTTAATGTTAAAGAATATAGATCCATTGAAAGTTACATATAATATCCAATTATTTTATAATGTTTATGTAGTGTTTCTGTGTACTACCTTACATTAGTCTTTCACATACTTATCATATATATGTATATATACATGCATACATATATGCACATGTGTGTATGTATGTGTGTGTGTGTGTGTGTATATGTATGTATATTTTTTCACAGAGATTAAAAAACAAAACAAAACAAAAAAATTGAAGACTTAGAAATATGTGGCCTGTCCTTCATCTCTCTCCTGTCCCTTGGAATCATGGTTTCAGGCTTCCTATCTCTAGAATATCATTTAATGCCTAACTTTACAAAGAGTAAAGTTTGTTTGAGTATATGTTATACATCCAAATAGAGTGAAGTTTTTGAGTATGTACTATCTGGAACATTTACTAATATACCATGCAATACCTAGCATAACATCATCGTATAACAATTTTTCAATTAATTATTGATTTAAAATGGAATTTTTAAAAATGAAGAGAATCATAACTAAAAATTTTAAAAATCACTTGAAAATAAATGTGTATGCATCTTGAAAAGCTTAAAAAGAGACTTTCCATAATCAACCTCAGAAACAAGTTTCTCCTATACTTATAAACTTGTTCATTATATTTCCTAATATTTATTGAGACTCCTGTGGTTTTGGTCTTGAATTTACAATGATGAACTAAACAAATGTGGAACTTTTAATCTAGTTCAGACTTAGAGATTAAAAAAAAATAAATCAATTATTTAGGCAAAGAAGAAGAACAAATAAATGATAAATGAAGGGGTGCTTCTTTAAATTGGGGTCTGTCTGAGAATGGTCTGTCTGAGGAAGATATATTTCACTTGGGAATTGAGGTTTGAATAAAAGAGAGGTATATTCAGAGAAGGAGGTTTTGTGTATGTTTGTTTGTTATTGTTTTTTTAACACAAAGGGTAGGGAAAGGGGGCTCAAACTGATGTTAAACAAATACAGATCATACAGAGTTTTAGACCAAAGATGGTAGAAAAGAAGACCCAAAACAAATTCTGAGTTTCTGTGATTTAAGTCTATTTTTCTTTGTGTGTGTGTGTGTTTGTGTGTCTGTGTATGTGTCCCCTATTATGTAGGGTTTTCAGTTTGAAAACAACTTCAGTCACATATTTATGTTTAAACAAGTGATGTATATGATGACTACTCTTGTTTCCAAGATGTACTGTGTGATCAGATATGGAGGGTTTAAATGCTGAGGGAACAGTCTAATTCCCAATCATTGGGGAGGTGACATCACAGTTTCCAAAGATGCTCCTAACTTTTTCCTTTTTTAGGTTACATGTGGATTTTACCCCATCCAATTGTATGTTATTTGTAACTTTCATGATGAAGACCTCAAGCACTCTTGGTGGTTCGTGGACGTTTTAATAATGATTTTTTTATAGAATGTGTTTTGACTTCTGCTGGTACTTGTTTAATTAAACAAGAAGGTCATGAAACTGAGATGGCCCTAATGCTATGGTACCTATATAAGCAAAGCAAACTCTAAGCCTAAACACAAATTTACCAAATCAAAACCTAAAAACAACCAGTCACAAACAGCCAACTAGGCTTTAAGCCAATCAATAATTTCCTTACTTTGCTTCTACCCTTTTTCTATAAAAGTTTGCCCCAGCTCCTGTGTGTGGAGTGCTTCTAACCACTTCCTGTTTGGTGCTGTCTAATTTGAGTCAACTTTTGCTCAAATAAACTCTTAAAATTTCAATATGCTTGTTTATCTTTTAACATATGTAGTGAAAACAGAATGCATATATCAAGCACTGGTAAGGGCTTTTAAGGTCTACCAAGCACCAAATCCCATTCAAGAATCCCAGTTCTCTATACTTTCATGCCTCTACTATTAGAAGCTTATTACCTCCCAAGTTAGTCTGTTTTATCAACTCTAGTTTGAAGGCCTTTTCTTATGTTTGTGTAAAATCTCATTTCTTGTAACCTTTACTCATTTTGCTCTTGGGGAAACAAAAAACAAGTCTACTTTTTTTTTTTTTTTAACTTAATGGAATTTCAAACGTATATCCAATTTCTACATTATTCCTTTCTTAGCTAAACATAATCACATTCCCTTTGTTTCTTTCTCATGTACTGGTCTATCTATCACTGAGAGATTATCTTCTATACCCTAGACACTGTACACTTGACCTCATAGAATTACCCTTTTCAGTTACTCTGTATCTTCGATTTATCTTTCACATCTCTTAAGTGCTTGTTAATTTCCTTCTCAAAGAAAATTTAAATATTTGTGACCCATAGAGAGTTTTGGCTGCTTCAGGAATTTTGTGTTTTACCAGAAATAAGTTCTTCCTTGATTTTTTTCCCTTTTCTTTAATGTTGTGATTTTCTAATGTGTTCACAGTTTCTATCAACTTGATATTCCTGGCAGAGATGGTTTGTCAAAGGATATGTCTAAAGAAGTAAAGATAGTATTTCCCAGAAAAATGTATTTCACCTGTCTTCTAGTGAATGAAATTCTGTTAGACAGAGAGGCTTTTCTGTAGAACGGTTTTAAAGGAAATGGTTTTAATAGGCCTATTGTCAGTGAGTATAAATACTTCATCCAGAAGACAACTATATATTGTGAGTGGATTAAATTATTGATTTCCAAACTGAGGTTGGCAGGTGCCTTGAGAGTTCTTTGTAGTTACCCACACAGCTAACATGGGGTGTGTGTGTACCAGGGTGGTACCCAGCTCAAACAGGGAACTAGGGATGCTCCACTTTTATCTGGGTGTGTGTGTGTGTGTGTGTGTGTGTGTGTGTGTGTGTGTGTGTGCCTGTGTTTTAAATTGAGCTTTCTCATAAGACTTACTTGAAGCTAAGTCTTTAGTTGGCTAAAACTTATTTTGAAAGCCACTGGAATCTTCTGAATATTTTGGATACTATCTGAGGATTGTTCCTTATAAACAGTGGAATATTCCCATTAAGCTTCTTGGTAAAACTAGAATCTTTTGTGGCATTGGGATTTTATTTATAACAATTGACAAAGATGCCACCCACAAGGGCTAATGACAGTAAACGAAGAAGTAAGGATTAGGAATAGGTAAACTCAGGAACTGCTAGGACCCTGCTGTCATGCAAATGTCCTTGATAATGCAGAAAGGGGAATGAAATTACAGTTCATATGGCTGTCTAGAAACAGAATTGTTCCTATGGAGAATGCTTTCTACAGGTTCCCTAGGGCTGTGCAGCTCTTTAAATCAGCAAGCCCCTTTTATTTTCAATCACAAAGTGGAAAAAAGCACCTTCTTTTCTCTTTTTCTCTTTCAAGAAATCCAAACTATAAGTATTGTTGAGTCACCTTACCTCTCTTTGAAGAGGGAAATGCCATCTCTTTGTCGGGTGAATGTAGAAGATTTGTGAAGAAAAAAAGAGTAGGGAAACAGATCATAACAGCATTGGATTTAATATTTTCTTCTTTTTACAATGTTCTGCCTTGCTTGACATGTTTACTTTACAAACACTTATATTCCTGGCTCAGAGTTGCTCTCTGAACACCACGGTGCATAATTAATGTCAAGGTGGAAGGGCATTATGCTGCAAATGCTGCTCCCTCTGCTCTGAATAGCATTTTTAAAGCCAATTTAGGTCACACATGGTTCAGTCTCTTAGAAATTTTTCTTAATTGTTCAGCTAAAGAGAATGCCTCAGGGCATTTGTTAACAGACATTCCAATGGGCTGTCTATCCTGGGGTATGTGAGTGTGCCCAGAACAGAATACAGTATCTCACAGGGTGCTGTGTGTGTGAGGGAGGATGACCTGTGCAGGAGAGAGGGTATTCCAAGAAGGTTCTTTTTTTAAAACCTCAGAAATACAACACAATGTAGCTAAAAAGTATGTGACAATTGTGCCCTGTTTTAAAGAAGAAAGCTCTTCTTATTTTTCTCACCCCAGTAAGCTTCTGAGGTTCACATGGCAAGGAACATGTCAGGCTAGGAATCAGATACAAAATACATTTTTAAATGGACCATTGCTTTTATGTTCAGTTGTCATTTGCTACTTTCTCCGAGTCCTCTGCTGACTGGGGCGAAGGCTGATAAATCTTGCAGTAGCAGTCAATGGAGTCATCATGATGGAAAGTTCTCAATCTTTTTTTGGCATCTGTAGACACTAAGGCTTGAGACAGAAGATGGGCTGTCTTAAGAGTGAAGGTCAATATTACCAGTGGGGAAAGGAAGAAAATGGGGGTTCCTTTAGATGAGTCATCTGCACAAAGGACTACCCCAACTTAGAGTAGAATAACACTAGGTGGCCCCTCCTCCTTCCTTCCATTTCTTCTTTCCCAATGAGATTCTGCTGGAACCCCAGAGTTGATATGGAAGGAGATTAGATTATGACACTTTGGCATAAGGATTCTTTTGAGATGAAGACAATTGAGAATCAACAGGTACAAAAAGAAACCTTCTTGGAGTTTCTTTGAAGCAGCAACTTCTGGGAAATAAGACTACCATAACTTCCTTTTTCAGGAGAGATCTTCCTCAGGAAAAAAAAAAAAAAAAAAAAAAAAGAAAGAAAACCTACCCAAATTCCCTTCCTTAGGGGAGTTTTATGGCCCTGAAGGAGACGGAAAGTCCACTCATATTTGTATAGACAAACATCACAAATGTTTTTATTTCTTGATTTTTCTTCTAAAAACCCATTTATCTTTCCTGAAGAAAATTATTTGTTTTTTTCAAAAAAGTCTTTTCTATCCCACTTCCTTTATTTAAATTAGGTATATAACCCTCTAACTTCAACCATTTAAGGAGCCAGCTACTTCTTTCATTGGCTCTCATGTGCATACAAAAATCCCTTTCTCTAGTTAATTTCTTTATTTTTCAGTTTAATCTGCACATCCTGTCACCAAAATAAGAGGGTAAAAGAAAAATTTTTGCACCTTTCCACCAGCTTCCCAAGTTCATTACGTCATCACATAATGCAGACCACATTTTCACACATTTCCTTTGCATTATATATAGACACAGTGAATACTTGTGTAGATTTGCCATATGTCTTAAGCAGGTCATTAAGACACAAAGTCTACAAAGAGAATTCTCCTGCAAGGGATTTAGCGAGAGAATGCTGCAGGCCAAACCTGAAAAGAGTGAGAACACAGGAGGGGTAGGGAGGGAAGCTCTGCAAAGATGTGGATTCCACTGAAGTCCAACCTTAGCCTGATCCCACAGGGAGCTATGGACCATGGTGCACATGATTGTCCCAGCTTGAAGCAGGGGAGCTAGTGGTTTATATCCCGTAACAGTCAGTCATTGGCGATGGGCTACCCTGGAAGGAAGGTCTAACCTTGCAAGGATTCTAGGGGAATGGGTCCAGTCAGGCTCCTGCAAGCAAGTCTCACGAGAAGGATACATCTGTGAGCTGCTAGGAACCAAACTCAGAACAGTTAGGAGATAAATGGAGTCTTGCCAGAGCACCAACAGCATCTGCTACATCATGCAAAATATCCATCTTGTATAGTAATTTGTTTGTGAGAAAGATATCCCAGGACTTATTGTAGTTAAGTTAAATCTTTGTTAGAAGAGGATTATTGGAGATAATGGGCAGGGGTCAACAGACATTTGCTGTAAAGTGTCAGGTAACAAATATTTCAGACTTTGTAGGCCAGACGGTCTTTCATTGAAACCACTCAACTCTGCTGTTGTAGCATAAAAACAGACGTAGACAATATATAAACAAATGGGGAAGGCTGCATTCCAACAAAATTTAATTTATGTTATTAGATCAGCAGGTGTGTGTGCAGATTTGCTCATAGTTTGCTGACCCCTGAGAGAGGGGAATAAAACAGAGATGACTACTCAGCATTTCTAATTCATCTACTCTTAATAGAATTAATTTTCATTTCAAATAAAAACCTCACAACTAACATATTTTCCAATTTTGGTTAAGAGTATAGCATTGCAGTTACAAAGACCGGGATTCCACTTTACCACTTTCTGGACTACCCAGTGCACAGGGTATTGCTGAAGAATAAGTAAGAAAATGTAGCTAATGCACTCATAATATGGTGGTTGGTTCTTATTAAGTGCTTAATTAATGATACCCTGTTGTCATTGTTATTCTTTCCTATGGAATATGGTTTTATAGTTACTTTCCTGAAATTATCACTATTTTTAGTCAGGGTCTGATTTACTTCTAAGACAGTATGAGAATGAAAATAAAGTTTTGCAGGATAAACGTGGCTGCACAAGGGAAGGTCTATATTCTCACATCAAGTTGACCCAAGACCAAGATACCTACTTCTGATTTCCCAGTCTTTTCCTCTCTCTCTTGCTCAGCAGAGATAGATGGGGTAGAGGTTTACAAAATAGATCCTCATCTAGAGATGGAATTGATGTTGTGGAGGAATTAAACTGGATGGTAGTCTGGTAGAAAATCTGACATATAAATGGATCCTATTTGCTGTAACAAAGATTTACCAGCTGAGGAAAATGGGATGACCTGAGATAGACCTTAACTTGGCCACTCCCGTGATCACCACCTGCCTCAATTGCTCACTGAATGCCTGAATGAATTTCTAACTCTATTGGGTGTAAGTCAAAACAACCTTCACTTGTTTCATTTAGCTTCCATTATAGGATGGAGGCAAGCCTTGGATTGGGGGCTTGATTTAAACCAGAGCTGTCTTTCTCTGTTTCTCAGGCAGGAAAAAAAAATATGAGCAAAAATTACTCTTGTCTCTAAGGAGCCTGTGGACTTGGCCCCTATTTTGGAGAAGAAGCTGGAAGGCCCAGCACTGCTGATACAGATTCATTGAGGAAGTGTACTCCTCAGAGGCAAGCCATTCGTCATTACTCACTCGCTGGGCTTTTGCTTCCCAGACGACTACATAATGTCCAACTTGGACATACAACTCTGCATCAGCCCAAGGGAAACAAATGGCACCCCTTTGGTAGATTAAATGGATTGGGCCATCCAAGGGAATCTGTTTTGTGGAATCATTTGGCTTACTGCACAGCCTCATGTTACAGATAAATGAAATTCTTTAGCAAAGGAGCCAAACCTGCTTTTTAGTTATTTTTCCAGAAGTAGAGTTATTTGTTGCCAGAAAACGTTCAGCTTCATGATAGTGGGGGACACTGCAATGTGAGAGCACTGGACTGGGGGTATCCTTTGCATTGCAAATCAAGTCCCAATTTCTCATCAGCTGTAAATACCTCAGTCTCATTTCACTTACTTCCTCATCCATATGTTCCAACCACATTGGCTTTCTCTCTCTCTCAAACCTGTCAAGTGTATGCCATTCCAAGGACCTTGCACTCTCTGTGGCTCTGTCTTGAATATCCTTTATCCAGGTCTTCATAAAACTGGTTTTGGTGATCTTTGATTTGGTTCAAATGTCACTTTCTTGGGGAGTTCTTTGCTGACAACTCCCTTTGAAGAGGCATCCACATCACACTCAGATACATTATCCCAAATTGTTATCTTTATAGCACTTTTCATTATCTTGGACTCTCTTATTTGTTTATTTTTTTTATTGTTTGATTGTCTCTTCTAAAATACACGTTTCATGAGAATGATGTCCTTTTCAATCTGTCTTCAGTTTTTAAACAATGCCTGGCACAAGGTGATGCTTAATTAGTATTTTATGAAAGAATGAATTAAAGAATGAATCAGATGGGGTGCCTGGGTGGCTCAGTTGGTTTAGCGTCCAACTTCAGCTCAGGTCACGATCTCGCGGTCCGTGAGTTCGAGCCCCGTGTCAGGCTCTGGGCTGATGGCTCAGAGCCTGGAGCCTGCTTCGGATTCTGTGTCTCCCTCTCTCTCTGCCCCTCCCCCATTCATGCTCTGTCTCTGTCTCAAAAATAAATAAACGTTAAAAAAAATTAAAAAAAAAAATGAATCAGATAATCTGGATCATGTTCAAAACTAGTCCTGTGCAAATTGGAAATCTTCATATTCTTTCTGGGTTTCAGTTTTCTTAAAATGAAAGGACTAGATAATCTTAAAGAATTTATATACTTATATTTGGTGACTCTATGGAGATTTTTTATTTTAACTGCCTTTAGGGTTACTAGCCATACAGAAATATATATATCAAGCTATCAGAATCAGGAGTTACTACTTTGCATCTTTCTCTGTGGCTATGTCCTCACAAGGCCAAAATAACCAAATGATTCCATCAGATCTGTTATGTGACATGACAAAAAGTTTATTTTCAGGTTATATGAGCACAATTCAAGTTAATAGTTAAAGAAGAGATTAAACTAGAATAGTTGACCCTTAAAGTCCTGAGATATGAGATATAAATATTACTTTTCCCAATTGTCAGCAGATTATTTTACATTGAGAAGTGATCCATAGTGATGATAGTAAAATAAGGCATGCTCACTAGAGTTATGCCAATAACCCTTAAGATATCATCAGTATTGACTTCAATTTTGTTTTGTCTTGAAGATAATAGAAAATCTCTCATAACACACATCCCCCCATCGCATTGGCCTGGTCATTTATCTTGAAGATGACACTTTTATTAGCAGGATGTTGAATTCCTCTTCCTAGAAGACTGCAGTTGTCTTACAAAATTGCTCATTTTTTCCCCTCCAATTTTATTGAGAAATAATTGACATACAACACTATATAAGCTTAAGGCATACAGCATGATGGCTTGATGTATACATATTGTGAAATTTACATAAATTGTGAAATCCAGCTAACATCCATCTTATATAGATACAATAAAAAAGAAGAGAAAGAAAAAAAAAAGAATAAGAAATTTCTCCCTGTGATGAGAACTCTTAGTATTTACTCTCTTACTTTTCCTATATATCATACAGCAGTGTTAGCTATAGTCAACATGTTGTACCTTAAATCCTTGGTATTTATGTATCTTAAAACTGGAAATTTGTACCTTTTGAACACCTTCCTCCAATTTCCCTGGCATGACTCTTTGCATCCAGTATCTGTATGTCTGATCTCTTTTTCTTTGGACTGGTTTTAATTAGTTTGTTTTTTAGATTCTACACAGTAGTAAGGTCATACAGTATTTGTCTTTCTCTTTATGACTTATTTCATTTAGCATAATACCTTCAAGGTCTATCCATTTTGTTGCAAATGGTAGGGTTTCCTTGTATTTTTTTTATGGCTGAATAATATTCCATTACGTATCCATTCATCCATTGTCCATCAATGGACACTTAAGTTGTTTCCATGTCTTAGCTGTTGTAAATAATGCTGCTATGAACATAGGGGTGCATATATCTTTTTGAGTTAGTGTTTTCATTGACTTTGCATATATTCTCAGAAATGGAATTGCTGGATGATACGATAGTTAAGTTTTAATTTTTTTGAGGATCTTCCATATTGTTTTCCATAGTGGTGTACCAATTTATAATCCCACCAACAGTGCACAAAGGTCCTCTTTTCTCTACATCTATACCAGCTTTTTGTTATCTCTTGTCTTTTTAATGATGACATTTCTAACAGGCAGGAGGTGATATTTCATTGTGGTTTTAATTTACATTTTCCTAATGATTAGTGATATTGAGCATCCTTTCATGTACCTGTTTTCCTTTTGTATATGTCTTTTGGATAAATATTGATTCAAGTCCTTAGCCCATTTTTTAATTACATTATTATTTTTTCTATTGAGCTGTATGAATTCTTTTTATATTTTGGATGTTAATCTCATCAGATACATGTTGTGTAAATATTGCCTTGTTCCTGATATTAGAAGAAAAGCTTTCAAACTTTCACCATTGAGCATGATGTTAGTTAGCTGTCATATATGGCCTTTATTACGTTGAGATATATTCCTTTTATGCCTAATTTGTTGAGAAGTTTTATCATGAATGGATGTTGAATTTTGTCAGATGTTTTTTCTACACCAACTGAGATGTTCATATGTCTTTTTTTTTATTCTATTAATGTGATGTATCACATTGATTGATTCACAAATGTTGAACCATCTTTGCATCTCAAGGATAAGTCCCATTTGGTTGTGGTGAATGATCCATTTAATGTGCCACTGAAATCCATTTGCTGGTATTTTATTGAGAATTTTTGCATCTATATTCATCAGGGATATGGCCTGTAGTTTTCTTTTCTAGTAGTATCCTTTTCTGTTTTGGGTATCAGGATAATGCTCGTGTTTCATTGGGGAGTGTTTTTCCCTTTTCAGTTTTTTTGAAGAGTCTTGAGAAGAATTAGCATTAATTCTTCTTTAAATGCTTGTTAAAATTACCAGTGAAGCCATCTGGTCCTGGGCTTTTTTCTCCATTGGGAGATTTTTGATTACTGATTAAATCTCTTTACTAGTTATTGGTCTGCTCAGGTTTTCTATTTCTTACTGGTTAAGCTCTGGTAAATTGTACATTTCTAAGAATTTTTCCATTTCTTCTAGCTTATCCAGTTTGTTCGTGCATAATTGTTTATAGCCTCTTATAATCTTTTGGATTTCTATGGTATCAGTTGTTTCTCCTTTTTCATTATAATTTTGTTGACTCGGGTCCCTTCTCTTTTTTCCTTGGTTAGTTTAACTAAGGGCTTGTCAAGTTTGTTTATCTTTTATCTTTTAAGTTTATTTATTTTTTGAGAGAAAGAGAGAGAGGGAGAGAGAGAGAGAGAGAGAGAGAGAGAGAGAGAAGCAGGGGAAGGGAAGGGAAAGAGGGAGAGACAGAATCCCAAGCAGGCTTCGCACTGTCAGTGAGGAGGCCAATGCAGGGCTCAACTCATGAACTGTGAGATCGTGACCTGAGCTGAAATTAAGAGTCAGACACTTTGGTTAATGTTTTTTGTTATTTTTCTGTTCTCTATTTTTATTTATTTCTGTTCTAATCTTTGTTATTTCCTTTCTTCTGCTAACTTTGGGCTCCTTCCCAAGGTGCCCAACTTTTCCTACTTCCTTAAGGTGTAGAGTTAGGTTATTTGGGGGTATTGCTTGTTTCTTAATGTAGGCATTTATTGCTATAAACTTCCCTCTTAGAACTGCTTTTGTTACATTTTACATGTTCTGGTATGTTGTGTTTCCATTTTCATTTGTCTCAAGAAACTTTATTTTCCCTTCAAACTTTTCTTTGATCCATTGGTTGTTTAGGAAGGTGTTGTTTAATTTCCATGTATTTGTGAGTTCTCCAGTTTTCCTCTTGTTATTGATGTCTAGTTTTATGCCGCAAGGTCAGAAAAGATGCTTGGTATGATTTCAACCTTCTTGAATTTGCTAAGATTTTTTTTGTGGCCTAACATATGGTCTATCCTGAAAATGTTCCATGCACACTTAAGAAAAATGTGTATTCTTCTGTTTTTTGGATAGAATGTTCTGTATATGTCTGTTAGGTCCATTTGGTCTATAGTGTCACCAATTGCTCATTTTTGTGCTGAGATCACATGCCATGTGTTAGTGGTTGATATTATTCAGTTGACTCTATACATTCACACTTCATTCCATGCACATAGCCATGCGTATAATTTTAGAAACCAAAGAAAGAGTTTTTATCTATATATTTCATTTTTTCTCACAGACATTTATCAAGTATCTACTATGCCTAACTCTTTGGGGAATGTAGACAAAAAAGTAGACAGCATGGACCCTGCCCTGATTTATATTCCATATTATATATTGTAAACATTAAACACCTACTGTTTACCAGGATCAGCAGAACACTTTCCCTTTAATTATGTCATTTATTTGGGGTACCTGGGTGGCTCAGTTGGTTAAGCCTCTGACTTCAGCTCAGGTCATGGTCTCGCAGTTCACGAGTTCAAGCCCCATGTCAGGCTCTGTGCTGACAGCTCAGAGCCTGGAGCCTCCTTCGGATTCTGTGTCTCCCTCTCTCTCTGCCCTTCCCCCACTCGTACTCTGTCTCTCTGTCTCTGTCTCTCTCAAAAATAAATAAAACATTAAAGAAAAATGTCACTTAATCTTCAAAGCCATCATGCTTTATAGATATCATTATCCAAATCTGGCAGATGGGAAAACTGAAGGCGAGAAGTCCTTACAAGATTAAATTTTCGCAAAACTAGTACTTAAAATTAGTTTTCTGATTTCAGGTTCAGTGCCCACTGCAGAAGGACAAATGATACATAGCATGAATTAAATGACCACAGAACATGGCAAGCTACTCTAAATACAACAGGTGAGGCAAACATGTACGTCTATATTTCTACTTTAAGGAGGTGAGTGTATTAGTCATGGTTCTCCTGAGAAACAGAATCAATTGTTTGTTTGTTTATTATAAGGAATTGGCTCACACAATTATGGAGTCTGCTGAATCCCAAGACCTGCAGTCTTCAAGCTGGTGACCTAAAGGGGCCAAAGTGTGAGTTCTAGTTTAAATGCTGGCAGCCTTGAGACCCAGAAAAAGCTGATGTTTCAGTTCAAGTCTGGAGGCAGGAAAAAAAACCTGTCTGAGCTCAAGGTAAGAGAAAGTCCCTCTTAATCACGGGAGGGTCAGCCTTTTTGTTCTAATCAGGCCCTCATTGACTAGATGAGGGCCACTCACATTAGGAAGGCAATACAATGTACTCAGTCCAAGGATTCAAAGGTTAATTTCAATCAGAAACAGACACACCCAGAGTAATGCTTGACCAGATGTCTGGGCATTTCATGGTCCAGTCAAGTTAACATATAAAATTAGCCATTAACGTGGTTTGCCCTATTCTATCTTGATAGGTATTTGTAAGAAAAGTCCTCGGTTGTTTCTGCATTACAATTCTTATGTCAAGATTAAAAAAAATTTTTTTTTTCTAATGTTTATTTATTTTTGAGACAGACACAGAGCATGAACAGGGGAGGGTCAGAGAGGGGGAGACACAGAATCTGAAACAAGTTCCAGGCTCTGAGCTGTCAGCACAGAGCCTGACATGGGGCTTGAACCCATGAACCGTGAGATCATTACCTGAGCCAAAGTCGGACACTTAAACAACTGAGCCACCCAGGTGCCCCAAGATTTTTTTTTTTTAATTGAGGCAAATACTTGTATTTTATTTGTTTTACACTGCCCGGCATCCGTTTTTCTTTTGTATCAGTTCCTGATATTCTTTTAGGAGATTACCTCTCTTCAGTTGCCTGTTCTTGGGGGGACTGTACATCAAAGTTCCCTACTTTTCTCTACCTGAAGGGCAGACATATGACCCAAGCTAATCTCAGCAGATTCTCACTCTGGGACTATGAATCTTGAGTACAGTGACATAAGGAGGATAAATGATTGGGTTCAACTATTTCAGTGGCAGAGGCTCTTTGAGTACATCCTGCTGCTTACACGTTTGGAACTGCCAGGTTTCAAGTCCGGTTCTTTATTCTCTTACCAACATCCTTCTAATAAATGTCCTTTTCGCTTAAGTTAGCACATTTGTTTTTGTTGCTTACAATGGAAGTATCCTATCAGATACAAAAGCATTGTACGATTCCTCACTTTTTTGTGTCTAGGCTCAGTGGGGATGAACATCTACTGTTTTAGATTTGCCACTGAGATGGATTTCCCAAAAGATTAAGTATTCATTTGAAGCCTGGACTACCACTGAGAATTCTGTAGCAAAGCTATTTTTTGAAGTGCTTTCATTTTTACATTGTCAAATTTGGTTTCCTTTGACTCATATGGTCCCTACATCCTGAGATGGGGACTAAAGCCATTATTTTTGCTTAATCTTAAGATCTTCTTATAATACTCCTTTTCAAGTGGGATTCCTGGAGTTATTCAGTTTTCTGTGTAGCCTGCTTTAACAAGGAGTAAAATGGCTGATTATGCCGCACTTTTTCTAACACCCTCATGGAGTTTCTGTACAATAAGTACTCATTACCAAACCTCTCCATCCCCAATGAAGAAGCAAAGACCACAAGAGACTAAATGCCTAGATGGAGACTTAACAGCCTGGAAGAGGATCCAGGAACTGAACTCAAAGTTTTTTCCCTCATTGGCTTCAACAACCTGACTGTGTAGTGTTGATCTCTCTCCCTTTCTCTTTTGTGAATTGACCTGTGCTGCTCATAGAATGTTCTACTGGGTCTCCAAATAAGACTCCAGGAATGGTACATGCCACGGATGCATTCAAGAACTGCATCCAGTCAGAAACACCAGCAACAACATCTGCTTTAGGAAACCTCAGCACTCCAGCCATCTCTCCCATTGTTCTGCTTTGGCTTGGCAGATGAAAATGTTCCTCTTCGACAGTTTAATTTGGCTTCTTTAGACCCTTATAAATCCTCAAATCACCATCTGTTTTTTTTTTTTTCCTATCACTATATCAAGTGCATCTCACCATTGCTGCTTTTTTCATATTCAGCATATTATTCCTCTGTCCCCTTGTTCTTTCTGGCTCATATTTGAGCAGTGTCATACTCCACACATGATCCCATCCTTACTTTTCTTTTATGTGTATAGAATGTATCATGGGTAAACCTTCAGCTCTTACAATCACATCAGCAAACATTTAATGCTGCCTTTTATAACCCGAACACGCTTTGTTATTTCTTTCACATTTCATGCCTCAGTGGTTGTTGTTAAGTTCCCTGCTGTATTACAACTGCCTGTTCAGACAGTTAATCCTCGTATCCACTGGGACATCACATATTGCTAAGGTCAGAATTTTCCCTTCTGTGAAATTGTGCAGTTTTACTCCTTAAGATATATCATGTGCTTAGGGCTCAAGCTTTAAAAATTTCAAGTAACTTGCCTCCCTTATTATGGCAACTGAAAATATTCACAGGTCTACAGGGCCAATTCACAGACTTTTTCCTGAGCCATCCAGAAAAATGAATGCAATACTTAAAAGTCTACACTTCTGCATTGTAACTTTCCTACTTTTGGCTCATATCTGTGGCATCTACAACATATATATCTTTTCAGAGCATACCTTTGTGTTTTTATTTTCAGCAACTACATTTGGCATCTCAAGTCAAGCATATGAAGCACTTTATAGAAGCATTTTCAACAACCTGACTTAATTCAGCATGACTTTTATCTTTATAGCCTCTAGACAGGAATGAGAGTCTTCTCAACCCCACATCTCCATTGTCATAATGAAAGTGAGAAAATACTATTTGCCTACTGTGGGAGGTCAGAGGAGGTGCAAATATTCTAATTTGTCTAATGCCTTGTGGGCCTTCCTTCCAAGATTGTGATAACCCTATCTCCTCTTTTCCAAGGTTAACTTTTCCTTTTCTGATCCTTGAATTGATTGTTTCTTTGATCTCCCTCTCTGGTCCAACAAATGGAGCCCAGGTACCCTCTGCCCACAAATGTGCTTAGGGTCCTCTGTGTCAGAAAACCCATTTCTCTCAACTGTATTGAAGCCCCTGGCCTCCTTTTCTACTCACCATCCAAACTTTGAACCAATAGTATAAACTTGAAAGTTCTGTTTCATCACCTCTCATTCATCCCTGAAGAGTTTAGAGCAGACATTGCCATATTGGTCCACTAAGACTACAAGGAAGAGTGGTTAAACTGGCCAAGAGGTGGGGGTGATGCAATGTGGGTAAAGGCATATCAGAGATGGGGAGTGGCAAGAACAGAGGCCTGGAAGCAGGACTGAAAAGATCCATTTTGTCAGAGTCAAGTGCAGTGGTAGGACTTTCAGATAAGAAAACAGGTTTATCTGGTAGGAATTTTTCATCTTGTGAACTAGAGAAAATTGAAAACAAAATAACACCTTGACTTGCTACATGGAGCAAAATGAGCAGAGAGGACAGCCCTATGTATTATTCTCTGTCACCACTCTTCCCATGATTTTTCCATTGTCCAAGCGATGATTAGAATCCTCATTTCCAGGCTCCATGAACCAGTGCACAGGTTTAAGCAACCTTAGCAGACAGACTCTTGGTTTATGCTCTCTGTTAATAACTTTACTTTGCCTAACAGAGACTAATGTCTGTCTCTCAACAGTACACAGTCCGGGAGAGTGTTTCCTGTCTGTTGGACACTTGCACACAGAGTTCAGTTCTGCTTGGGGACTACAAAAATGGGATGTGCATGAAAAATAAAATTTGAAAGATAAAATTTAGAATTATCCATGTCAACAAGCGGGTCTGCTCAGGTCAGATGATTGTTCAGCAATCATTTCCCTTTCTTTGGTGTCTTAGGGTATCCTCAGTTGAAATTCTGGGTTCCCACTTAATAACTGCTCCAGATATGCATTCATGTTGTCATCTATTGGTTTTTGTCTTGTCTCCTACTCAATGAAAAGAATCCACTTGGGGAGGGACTCTCCCATCAGGTGACCAATAAGCCTGGCTCTTGGGAAAGAACAGTATGATGGCCAAGAACATGGACTGTCATGGCAGATTGCCAAAGTCAAAACTCAACCTAGTTATGTAGCCTTGATTAAGTTACTTAACTCTTTGTGCCCCACTTTCTTCATTTGTTAAACAAGGATAACGATAGCAATTTTCTCATAATAATGTTACATGAAGTGAATTAACACATGCACAGTGTTTAGAACAGCATTGTGACATTGTAATTTCAAGCTATTGTGATGTTCAATTTTCACAAGATATCAAGAACTCCTGAGGGTCTTCAAAGCAACTTTCTAAGACAAAGGGCAAAGTTCATAGTGGCAAACAAGCAGCTGATCCCATTCTTTTTTATAATGTTCTCCATTTGTCCCGCAATATGTCATAAGATGTGAATAATCACATTACTTTCTTGGGAGGGGGCTGGAATAGGGAGATAATTAAATGGTACTGTGCTGGGAGAAGAGTTTTTTTTAGTATATATATAATGAAAAAAATGTTGTAGACATGAGATAGGCATAAAGTACCTTAATGCCTATTTTGCATACACTTTGTCCCTCACTCACTCCAATGAACCATGTTGGTCTTCTTTTAAATTATCCCAGGACCTAAAAGGCTATCAGGACTGTTAAAGAAGAATTGATACTGATGATAGTGTGTTCACAGGCTAATCACGGCCCAAGCCTTAATTATTGATGATGACAACTATACATAACCTTTGAAGATATTTTTTGTGTATCTTAGAAACAACTAAGAACTAGTTGACTATATAATTCTAGGAAAAAAACTGGTGATGTCAGTTCCATAGAGTTTTGAGGCCTTGTTTCTCCTCTTTCCCCTTCCACGAATGAATTTTCACCCTCAGAATGAGCCTTGATGTAGATTTTCTATACCTGACCTTTTGGGTTGTTTGTATTAAATGTTCCATAAAAGTTATTTGGCACCTCTCTTCCCTTTCCTGCTCTCTGCCCATAGCTTAATTTCATATTTCCTTTATGGTGGGAAAATCCGGGAGGCTGTCAACACTTGATATTGCTCTGAATTTCAATGGGTAATGACGGCACTGATGGGAGGTCTGGGGTCTGCTCAGCTGAGCCTTGGAAGCACAGATGTTCCTCTAAGAGCTTGCCAAAGTTGGCCAAACTCTCCATTGTGCAACTGGGGCTAAAACAATTTTGTAGATAGAAAGTGTCTCCCATTTCTGGTCCTCCTGCCTCCAGACAAGGCTGGAGACACTACAGACATAGCTTCTCTCATGGGATTTCCATACTCTGTGCTCTAGTTGGTGGTTTGGAGTTGCAGTTCGACAGTCTGGAACCAGCAAGAAGGTCAGTCTATTCTCCATACTGCACTGTAACTGGGAAGTTCATTTCTTCTGTCCATTCAGTTCCAACTTTAATTTTACTCCTTCCTCTGGCTTATTATGATTGTGCCAAGGACTGCCACCATAGTCTGGACTAATAGAGAGAGAGAACTTAATGCCGTAGGTGTCCTTTGTTCTGCTGCTTATGTCAAAAGTGCATAGCGTTGAAACCCTCTTGGGAACGCTGGTTTTCAAAGCTGAAGATTGTGATCTGATGGCTCTGACATCTGGACATGAGAAACAGGCTTAGTGAGAGGTTGAGAGACAGTTGTGTGACCTCTCAAAACCTTCAACTAAATCAAATGTACTTTTGTTGGGAGAAAGATAATGACTGGAACAGATGTCATCTGAAAATGACTATCTGCACAACACTGCCCCATTCCTGAGAGAGATTATAAATTCTCCCCTTGGATGATAATCCTGTTTTCTCTAACCAGGTTTTGGGTTGTATTCAGAGAGAGGAAGATGATATTGTAAAATCAGAATTTAGAAGTCTTTGGGAACTAAAAGTACACTAAGTGTATTAAAAGTTTATGATGAAATCTCACATGAAGAAGAACTCCAAATAATTTATGTAGATACCCTCCTTTCACAGAGGTGGAGCTTAGTGACTTCCTCCCAAACAGCACCAGATGGAGAGGGGGTTAACAGAGTGAAGTTACCATAGAGAAACCTGGTAAATACTACCTCAGCTAAAGGATCAAGGTCAACACCAACAATCATAAATCATGTCAACTGCATGTACTCTGGATGTGATATGATGAAAATGACACTTTGCCTCTGTGATCTTTTCCCCAAACCCCATTACTCCAGTCTAATCATGAGAAAAATATCAGACAAATTTCAGTAGAGAGGCATTCTACAAAACACCTGACCAGTACTTCTCAAAACTCCTAAGGTCTTCAAAAACAAGGAGAGTCTGAGAAACTGTCACAGACAAGAGAAGCTTAAAAGAACATGACAACTAAATGTCATATGAAATCCTAGAACAGAAAAAGGTCACCAGGCAAAAACTAAGGAAATATGAGTAAACTATGTACTTCAGTTAATTTAAAAAAATGTTTATAAGATAGCAATCATTTTTTAAATTTATTTATTTATTTATTTATTTATTTATTTATTTATTTATGGGAAAGCACAAGCAGGGGAGGGGCAGAGAAAGGGGGCAGAGGATCTGAAGTGGGCTTTGTGCTGACAGGCTGATAGCAGTGAGCCTAACGTGGGGCTTAAACACAAGAACTACAAGATCATGACCTGAGTTGAAGTCAGACTCTCAGCTGACTGAGCTATGCAGGTGCCCTACCATTTTCTTATATCTCAACTGATTTAATTCTCACAGTGCGACCATGCCTCCTTTAAGGGCTGGGGCTTAGTATCCTAAACCCATGCTTTGAGAAGTATAGTAACTCACTCACTATATGAGCTGGGATTTAAGCTTAAAATTATATGACAACGTAGAACAGATTGCCATATCCTATGATTTATATATCAATTTCTTATGCTAAAGCTATGATAATTCATTACACTGAAGTATCATAACTTTCGTGGCTTAAAACAACACCCATTTGTATCACCATTTTGTATATAAGTAGTCTGGGTACAGCATGGCTCAGTGGGGTCTTAGAGTTTCTCAAAGCTGGAATCAAGATATAGGCAGAGCTGCCTTCCTTCCTAAAGCCCTGAGAGGTGACTCTGTTTTTAAGATCATTCAGGCTGTCTACCAAATTCACTGTCTTGTGGTCATAGGACAGAGGTCCCCATTTCCTTTCTGGTTGTAGGGCTGGAGTCTCTTTAAACTCCTTGAGGCCCCTTTCATTCCCCATCACATTGCTCCCTCCATTTTCAACAGCACCTCAGGTCTTTCTCATGCTTTGAATCTCTTCAACTTCCCCTTTTGCCCTCAGCTGGGAATGAGCTCTGATTTTAAGGGCTCTTGTGATTCCACAGGCTTGCTGGATAATCTGTGAATAATCCACTGGATATGGGAGTGGGAGACGCAGGTCTCCATCTCATTTTCTCCATCTCATTTTTTTCTACCACAACACAACATCTTCACTGAGGGGTAAGATGACTGCAGGGCAGTCCCTGAGGGAAACTAATTTACTGGCCATATGTTACATTCAGATTCTAACTCCAGATCCTTTCAAAGTGATAAATCCATAAATTCTCTCTTCAAAGATGAATCGTTTTTCAGTTTAAAGCTTCTAAACTTAGAATTTATTTTCCAAACTTTGCATGTATCTAAGTGGTAATGTTTTCCTCCAGAAAGCTGTGAATAGCTTGCTTACAATTTCTTACCTGATTCCCTTTTCCTCCATCAGATGTGACCTCCTCATTCTTTCCTTCCCCCTGGACTGGAAGTACCATGGGCAGAGGGGCATGTCTGTCATATGCACTTGCAGCCTGGTATAGTGAACACAGGAGGCAGTTGGTCGTTGCAGAATGAATGAATGAATGAATGAATGGGCATTCCCTCAGAACTGAGGAAATGGGCTGGGGCACATGGGTGGCTCAGTCTGTTAAGCATCCAACTCTTGACTTCAACTCAGGTCATGATCTTATGGTCAGTGAGTTCAAGCCCCACCTGGGGTCTGCACTGACAGTGCGGAGCCTACATGAGATTCTGTCTCCCTCTCTATCTGTCCCTCCCCTGCTTGCTTTCTGTCTCTCTCTCTCTCTAAATAAAAGTAAACTTAAAAAAAAAAAAGAACCAAGGAAATGTGGTATTCTGAGAGAGTAAGAAGTCCTCACTCAGGCTCACCTCCTCTCTGCCTCCTTCCAGGAAGGTACCAGGACCCTGAGGGGGCCACATTCACAGGGGTGATGTCACTGTGCACTGAAGTCTACAGCCTGGCTTTGGGGCTCTCTTTCTGGTGCTCAGTACTTTCTTTTCCCTGTGGTAGAGGTTGTGAACTGACACAGCAATAACATTCCTGTAACCAACTTGCTGGCACTCTCTGGAGTTTCCTCTTCCACATAACAGGGGAGAGTATGGTAAAATTCAGGAGCTTAAAGAGAAAGAGTTTTGAAAGAAACAATGGCTTTAAGGTTCAGACTGCTTGGGTACCCACATCAACTCTGTCCTTTACTAGCTGTGTGAGTTTGGCAAAGATAGTTACCCTCTCTCTGCTCCATTTCCTCATCTGTCAGGTGTTGATAATGGTAGCAAATGTTTCATAGTGGATGAAAACAAACTCATGTCTATAAAGCATTTTACACAGTGCCTGGCATCTAGAAAATGCTTCTCCCTTGTAGTCAGTGTGCTCATACACTCACTACTTAAGCATTTGTTCAAATCTTTCCTTCTCAGCAAGACCTCCCTGAGCATCCTACTTCATATCTCAACCTGTTCTGCCCATGAGCCAATTGGCACTCCTGATCTGTTTACTCTGCCCTTGTTTTTCTTTATTACATAGGCTTTCTCTAGATATTCTGATACATTACATTTCTTTTTTAATGTCAGTTATATATTTGGAGATAGAATAGGGGCTGAGATGAGAAGAAGGCTACTTGTCATGAAATTTTTGTGTTTCCCTTTTAGAGATTAAAAACAAAACCCTCTAAGCTAAATAAATCCCTATGGCATCATAGTTGACGCTTCTACTGAGCTTTAATTTAAGCTTCAAATCGCCCCCACACAGTAAATAAATACCAGATAAATATCTGGTGACTTTACAATGTCTTTTGTGTTTTCTACAAGTTCAACTCCTCTGGTCCCAACTGTGGTCACCACTAAGCACAGATGATATCCACATTGTATTTATACCCATAAACGAATAGTCTCAGGGTTCCACTTGGATTAAAAGTGTTAGCAAGTACTCTCCTTGGTCTTGGGCTATCATTTAGGGAGGGCTGTTTGGGACCACAGAAATTCTAAGTGGCACACTTTTTATGGATTTTCCTCCAAATTCCTCTAAGGCTGAAATTATGCTTCCTCAATAATCTCCCTGTGGCGCTGTGAACACTTTCTTCTCTAGTCCCTCTTATGGATAGTTCAACTGCAAACACCAACCCTCCCCCCCCATCTCTTTCTGTAAACTTATCTCTTTCCATACTCTTATCCCACTAATGCAAGAAGGTCTGCCACCCTATTTCACCCTACTATGGTGTCATTCAGAAATCTACTTCCAACATCCTTTTGCTGTGGTCATGATAACTGAACCGAATTTTCCTTTCACATTACTCTGTTACTGGTAACCCCCTCCAGGATTAAATCTCATTTAATTTACACACACATTGTTGAAACTTCTACTGAGGTTTAATTTAAACTGCATATCCCTCCCACAAGACAAATAAATACTAGATAAATATCTGGTAACTTCTTTCGCTTATAATCAATCCCTTGATGTTCCCTAGAAGTTTGGGACTAAGTTGGAGTTTGGTATATTTCTTCCAACATCTGGTCCAAACTTTTTTGTACTTCTCAAGTGACAGTTCTATTTCATAAAGACTTTCCCAATTTTCCTGACAAGCTGTGATCTCTGCCTTTATTTTAACGTCTTCATTCAAAATTGTGCCCCCTGTTGACATTCTTATTATCCACTTTCTCTTTCTTCATTTTAGTCATCTCTGGTATTTTAAAATGTTGGTTTTATTATTATTTAGGTGAGGCCATAAGATCAGGTGACAACTGGTACTGAAACAGTTACTCACAGTTCCCAAGAGAAAGGAGTGTGTCACACTGTGCAGGGCCACACAGGTTGGCATTGGGATCAATTAGGAGGCAACAGGGGAAAACATGGGCAAGAGCCTTTATTGTGGTTTCTGTGGGAGGGAGTGGGAGAAGCAGAGTAAATAGGTTAAGACTGGCTAATTTAAATAATTTCAGCAGGCTCTGGAGGGCAGAGACTGTCCTGAGTTGTCTGTTACCTGTTCCCAGGATGATTAGGGCAGGTAGATCTTGGCCTAGAGCCTAAGAGACAGATAAGGGAGGTGATTAAGGGGTATGGATTTTTTAAAAAAAATTATTTGAGAGAGAGAGAGCACACTAGTGGTCGAGAGGGGCAGAGAGAGAGAGAGAGAGAGAGAGAGAGAGAGAGAGAGAGAGAATCTCAGCAGGCTCCATGCTCAGTGAGGAGTGGGATGGGGCTGGATAAGGACTCTGAGATGATGACCTGAGCCAAAATCAAGAGTCGGATGGATGCTCAACCAGTGAGCCACCCAGGCACCCCTGGAGATATAGGTTTTGAATGGATTGGTTTTGGATGGGTTGGTTTTCATATGAAAGGAGCACTTGCAGGAGAGTCCTTTATAGACTCTAGGAATTAACTAGCCCTGGGAGGCACAGTCTTTCAAGTAGCTCCAAGTCCTCAGATGTCAGAACATCAGAAAATACAGAATATAAACAGGCATGCTTAATATATCCAGTCTCCTAGATTCTCTCCAGATCTCTTGATTAGATTTCTTTCTTCTTTCCCACTGAAGTCTTTCCCATTTCCAACACTGTTAACTTGATACTATGTTTTCACACTCAGGAATTCAACTTTCCACCAATACTCCAACCCTGTCAGTGCCAATGGTCACCACCATCACTTAAACAACCAAGATGAAGCACTGGATTAGATAATATAGCTACACTTCACACTCACTTTGGACCTCGTTCTCTGAAATTTCTCTACCACCTGCATACCTCTTGTCCTTTATTTATCTCTATTTGTTTATTCCACTCAACAAGTTCTTTATGCTTATTTAAGCCTGTGATGCCTGGAAATTCGTTTAATCCATCCTCTCCATTTTGAGTTCATGGACTTCTCCAGTCACTTCCTATCAATTTCCAAATGCTATTGATTGACCCTCGTGATGTCTTCAGTTTCGCCTTCCACTCTTACTTCCTTCATGTGGTTTCCCTTCAACCAGAACCAACAAGCAAACTTGTTTCTTCCCCTCTCTAAATGGCATATACGTTACTGCTGGATTAATCTTCCCTAAATATAATTCCTGTGATGAGACTCCTGCACAAATGCCTTTATCGACTTCCTTACATCCACTGAATGAAGAACAAACAGATTATTCCAGGATTAACAACCCTTTATGGTATGGCATTTTGCTCTTCTCTTGGATGAAATATGCTTTGCTAGTCCCTGGCTAGTTGTAAACTTTCCAAAGGACATGTAACTCCATGGAGACTTCAATTATTTGCACATCACTAGACTGTAAGCTTCTTCATGGCAGAAACTTTATTCATCTTTGTGTTTTCCATAGCTATTTGCATTAAGCCATATAAATAGTAGGTGTTAAAGATTACTTTGAATGGGATAGAATCTCAAAACCTTTCATTAAGAATCTTAGTCCTGCAGTTACATCCTAATTAGGTGCCATTTTGAAGGAAATAAAGATATTTTATAAGTAATTAAACATACATATCCAAGAAGTTACAAATGTTTGTTTGAATCAAACAGTTAAGCAAAGTCCCAGATTGCCACATGTATCTTAGTTTGCATTATATTTTGTACTATCAGCTCTCCTTGTGCTTTCAATGGTACATTTAGTGCTTAGAAAAGGGTTAAGCAAATGCTTTCTGTTGTATCCAAAAGAGGAGGGAAAAGTGAGACAAATTAAGTTGTTTATATAAAAGCCAAGAGAATCCAAGACACAGAAATAGTCTAATACATCATGAACTCCCCCACATTGCAGGCTTTGAGAGGGTAGCTACATTATCTTGCTTGGAGACAGCGAGGGGGTAGAGAACAGTGGAAAGTCTGATTTATGATTCTGTATTGAGCAGACAGGCCATTCCTTAGTTTTCCACCTGGCAGGTGAGAGGAAGTAGAAGATAGAGTCATATACTTTCAGAAGTAAAAAAGTTCTTAGAGGTCATTTGGTTCAATCTTCTGCCAGTATCAGGAGTCTTTCCCAAGTGCCACCGACATATGGCTTCTGTTGAACATCCCACTGAGAATGATGATTGCTCTATTGAGGGATCTCATTTCACTTTAGGACAGAACTAATTATTAGGAAATCCTTCTTTCTATTGAGTTGAAATATGCTTCCCATAACTTTTACCCAGTGGCCCTCGTTCTATCCTCTGGAGTAACACAGAATAGATTTAATTCATCTTTCTTATAATTGCCCTCCAAATAGCTGAAGCTCACTATCATGTCCTCTATCAGTCTTTTCTAGAGGCTAAATAAAAATCTCTATTCCTTACATAAATGACAATTCCAAAGCACTTTATTTCCTTCTTGCATTTGGAATTTATATCATGTCAATTAGCATATTAATTTGTGCACATTTCCACTCTCTTTCTTCCTCTTTGTCCTATGCTAAGTTGAATTGAGAAAATTTTTTCCTGATTCTTTTATTCTCCTAGTCACCTTTTTCAAGATCCACCCTAGGTCTTCAATATTTCCTTTAAATATAACATCCAGAAGAGAAAGGAGATAGGAAAAGCAACACATTCTCTTAAAAGAATGTCTTTCCAATGATTTTAAAGGGGAATATGTTGTTATTGTGGTAGTTAAGACTATGATGAAATTATTTTATAGGAGTAATGAGAAGATGAGACCATGAGAGACTTAGCACAGAACGTAAAGCCTGGAGACTTTGAGGAGGTCTTACTTAGGCTACCTCCCACCTGTGATGTTCCTTCTCTTTCCCTCCTAGCTGGGCTATAAGGCTCTGACTGTCCCTCTGCCTGAACTGTAGAGAATCTGGGGTGAATATGACTCTCTTGATCTTATCAGTGTAGTTCTCTCAAGGTAGCTTCAAATTACAATGTGATGAATAAAATGAAACACATATTCATGGCTTACAGAGAGCACAGGGTCAACTAGAGCCTTCTGGACTTGACCTCCTGAACCTCACTTTAAGTAGTGGTACAAACTGATGAAATATACCAGAATACTAAGTGGAGTATCTGACTTTTATTCCTACTAAATTTTATCATGTCACTTCTTGTCTCTCCCTTTCTTTTATTTTCATTCCCTTAAGAGTCTCTTATGGCTTGATTCTGTCCTCTAGTGAAAATTTCTGTCATCTTTCATTTGATAAGTATGACATTTATGTCTTAATATAAACTTTAGATAAAGTTATTGAATAGGATAGAACCAAGAACTAGACCCTTAGGTCTGTCATTTGGGACTTCCTCCAGACAGACATGGGTACTTTAATCAATATCATTTAGGTTCCAATGTCCTACCCTTTGTGAAAACACATAACAGTATTATTAGCCAGGAAACATTTCTTCATTTTGCCCACAAGGGTGTCCTAAAAGCTTTGTTATAGCTTTGCTGAAGTCTTTGGTAAGACTGCATTGTCTTACCAAATTTCCTTCTCAAAAAGAGAAGAGAGTGTATTTTTTCTTAAGCTCATTCTGTTTCCTAAAAATCATTACATTCTTGTGAGTATACCACCATTCTCATTAGCCATTATTATGGGTGTGTCAGTACAATACATGAGTTTTATTAGTCTGTACTTTCTAGAACCTTTTTCATTTTGAATTTTTATTTTCATTTGGTATTTTTCCTTCTTACTTATGAATGTTTCAAAGACACTGGCATCATGATAATAACTCAAGTTTCACTTAGTACCATGACTTACTTAGTGTGGAAACTGGTTTATTTAACCCTTTATGATCCATCCAGATTTCAAAGTAGTTCTAGAAAAATCCCCATGTTCTAAAACAGTGCTGTCCAATAGAATTTTCTGTGAAGTTGGAAATTTTCTATATCTGCACTGTCCAAAACAGTAGCCATTTGTCACATATGGCTATTGCGCACTTGAAATCTGAATAGTGCAACCAAGGGACTGATGTTTAAATTTCTGATGTTTTAATTTTAACTTAACTTGAAATAGCCATATATGGCTAATAGCTACCATTTTAGACGACACAATTCTAAAGATTCTGGACTTTTTATTAACAATACATATTTCTTCAGAGGCTCTTATATTGGAATAATTTTGAATATTCTGTCAAATTAAAAAAAAATTAGCATGCTTCTCATCATGGGATGGCCTCTATCTTTTCATGGAGGTGTTTAAAATCTGTTTTTCTTGGTATACATTGATATCTCTACCTCTGCTCCTCTTCAGACTCCCTAGGACAAAAATTTTAAGGTTCAGTATGGCACTCGGGAAGAGCCATTCCATGCACAGATGGTTGAAATTTTGTTAAAAGGTATAGGGGTAGATTTTTTTTTCTCTTTTACAGACATTTCCCCTGTCACCACCCTAACTGTCACCTTCTCAATTAGCAGGGGATGAACTCTTGAAGTTTCAGGGACTGAATGCAGTCTGGATAGGCACATCTTCAACTGGAAAAGTGCAAGATGTTAACAAGAAATTAATGCTTACAACAGGAACACATTTCTTAAATAAATTATTTGAAGGTTGGAGCCACAGAGTGTTGTATAAAGAGAAATTAATGCTTTACTAAGACCTGATGCAATTAGAAATGGAAAGATTTTTACACAGGGGTACATTGGGAAAATGTCGCTTGCATCCACATTTTTGACATTGTAGCCTGGGTTGCTGTATTGGCATGTCATGACTTTGAAGGTGTGTGTGTGTGTGTGTGTGTGTGTGTGTGTGTGTACAAATGTGCAGAATTCTATAATTAATGTATAGGCAAATCTGTATCTACATTCTGTATATTCATTCCTACATCTGAGTTTTTATCCTATTTTCTTATGAATAGTTGATTCTTCTGATAAGAAAACTAGGAAGAGCCCTAGGATTTGTTAACTGTTTTTGAAGCTGTGGGGTGAAGGAGGGACTGGATACTTAATCCTCAAAAATGTATGGTTTACTAACCATGAACAATAATGATAGCCTGCACTTGTAGGCTTAACTGTGGAGAACATCTTGCCACTCTCAGCTTCCTCTGGGGCCACTTCTCTGTGGAAGTGGAGGTTAGGTTGGTCTGACAGGCATAGCTCTCTCATTCCCTGACTCACAGTGACAAATCTGGGACACCACAGGCTCTCAACCCTCTTTGTTTCCTAACTGATTTGAAGGATTAGCAAAATGACCAGACCAGGCCCCTAAGGGTATTCCATAGAAATAATGTATTGGTAAATGGACAAGTGTTTTGAAAAAAACAAACAAACAAAAAAAAACCCATAACAAAACAAAACTCCTAAATAAAGTGCTAAGCGTTATTTTATGCCTCCTGCTACACAAAACCCATTTACAGGCTTAATTCCCTTGTTGTTGTTGGATTTTTTTTTTTTTTTTTTGACACAGTTGGAAGAGGAACAATTAACTCTGGCCATTGTATTCTAAGTAATTACTGATTACCCCATACCTTCTCAGAAAATTATGCAGAATGGGAAATAAAACCAAACAGTGACCTGTAGGTGGTTCCTAGTGTTTGTAACTAACAAACACTGTGCCCCAGCTCCATTTACGCCAGTATTGCTTAACTGTCCCCAGCCAGCGATGATGGACGATAGTACTTGAGTCCAGAGAAAGGAGCCCTGAGGCCCTTACCGCATCACTGCGCTAATGGACCCTGAACTTGTTTAAGAGAGAGCAATTAATTCTTAGACCAGCTTGGCAGCAGAGACTTCCAGAGCTGACTTTTCTTTGTGTCCTAGAACCAACCACATCATATCTACCCTTGTAGGCCAAACATATATAGAGCAGGAGGGAAATAGAGAATGTGCGTGAGCTCCCCTGCCATCCCATATCTTTATTTTCTGCTGTTTGGCACATACTTGATTTCTTGGTAAATTCCTCTCAAAAAGTGGGAGTTCTCCACCTTCTTAACGAGGAGTAACATCACCTACTTGCCTTTCTTTCTCCCTCCTTTTCTCCGTCCCCACTCACTTCATAAATATTGATGAGGTCTCTATTATGTGTCAGGCACTGTGTTAGGTGGTCAAAAGTGGCAGCATATGCAGCCTAAAATATAGTGCTCTGGCATAGGGATTACTTTGAGCTAAAGGCACTTGAAAAACAGCAGGTGCAAGAGAAGGGCATTCTAATCTTCCCTCTTCTGCCTGAAAACAGGAGATTAAAAACTTCCATGTGAAAGATATTCTTGCTGTATTGGGAGAAAAGAAACATTCCTCAATGGGGAGTCAAAGCCGAAAGAATTCTGTACAAATAGACCTTGTCAAAAGAATTCTTATCTTCCTTTAACCTCTCTGGAATATTTAGTTTCTTTTCCACAATTGCCTCTTTTTGTTCAATGAAATATAAAAGTACTTAGGCTTTGCCACTTCTTTGGATTCCATGTCACATAAAATTTATACAAATCTGTATGCTTTTCTTCTGTTAATCTGTTTTATGTCAGTTTAATTCTAAAGCACAGATGAAAAATCCTAAGAGGGTAGAGGGAAAATTTTTCCTTCCTTACAGTGTGATGGTGACATAGGGATTATAAGGTGATTTTCTGAAGCCAATAGTCTCTGCACCATTGCTCTTCCTTTCCTAAATTTCCCGTCTCCCCTCACCCCAACACAGGCTCACTGAAAAGAGGTGCTGATTTCAGTAGAAGCGGGGAGGTTTACTGGAATCATGGGAGAATTTCGAGGTAGGAAAAGAAACCCAAGTGGACAAAAGGAAGCAAGGCAATAAAAACCTCTAAGTAACACATTTAAGATTTGGCTGCTTTTGTGTTAAAACCATTAGACATGATTAACACTCTGGGTAACTCAGTAAATAAGAGCTTTAGTCCCTTTGAAATAATTCTGGGTGGTGGGTGGAGAGAGCAGAAGGAGAAACATAATTAGGGGGTAGGTGGAGAGGCAGGAGGGCCCTTCTTCAGTGTTTACGTGGTGGGGGGGGGGTTGCTTTTTTAACATGCAACTCAGCCAGTTTACCCTTCCATTGTTACATGCTTAATGATGCTTTATTCTTGTTGCATAATTGAAGGAGATTACAGTTTAAAAGTAATATTTAAAAATGGATTATCTAAATGTATACTGCCTATTATGTTGGCTCAGTACATTGTGTGTATAGGTAGTAAAGCATTTTAGGGATTAAGTTGTAATTAATTTTTTATCACTTTAATTTCTTATGTGACTTCTTATGCTCCTTTGCCTGCATATTCTCTAACAGGAATTTTCTGAAAATACCGGAACATTTTTATCCAGCTGCTAAGAAATATCTCTTGGTACAACTTATATAGAACCAACCCAGATGAGGACATGGTAACGGGGAAAAAGGAACAGTTTTCCTTGACAAAGTTCCTTTCGTATATAAATTACCTCTATTGTAGGTTGCTTGAACTAGCTGTTTAAGCTAGATTTTATTGAAAAGTTGGATTTGGGGAATTGTGTGTTGGTGGTATTTGTCTGCATAAATATGTACGTAATAAGCAGGATGCACATTATAGGCACTCAATAGATATTTACTGAATTGGTCATAAATGAGAGGTTTCCTCGCCATGACAATTACTTTTTACACTATAATATATTTAAATTGAGGGCTTTGTCGGGTTAATGCAGTATTCTAATGGCACCCTGAAAGGGCTCTTGTGTTGTAGATTTTTATAAAAAAGAGTAAATGCCCAATTACTTAAAAGCCAAAACACCATGTCCAAACATGAAAAGAGATTCCATTCAAACTGGATATTTCTGGAACATCTGATTTTAAACAAACAGCCCTGTTACCTCTGTAATTATTCTGACAATGTTAAGTTTTACCTGAGCCCTGTGCTCTTGCAAAAGAACAAAGATGAACAAATCCTCCCACTCTTTGTGTTCCTGGAAATGATTTAGTGCAGAGAACTATCTTTCCTCATATGACCTAGATAAGACTCATGGACAACCCCCTACCCTTGTTTGCCCATGATAAGGCCAGACACAGTCCCTTCAAGTTTCCATTCTTCACCTCTTTTTAAAAAAACATTTTTTTGATGTTTATTTATTTTTGAGAGACAGACAGGGTGCGAGCAGGGGAGAGGCAAAGAGAGAGAAAACACAGAATATGAAGCAGGATCCAGGCTTGGAGCTGGCAGCACAGAGCCCGATGTGGGGCTTGAACTCACGAACTGAGAGATCATGACCTGAGCCAAAGTCAGAGCTTAACCTACTGAGCCACCCAAGCACCCCTCCATTCTTTACCTATTAAATGATTAGCTAACCTGTTTTGTCCCCACTCAACAACTGAAACAAAGTGCTTATTAACTAAACTTTGATCATGGTTCCTTCATTCTCCCAGATTACTGAACTTTGCTCTGCTTCTCAGCCTGAGCCTGTGCACAACCCCTCCTTAGCAGCCTTCTATGGACTGAAAGTTTGTATACCCTCCAAATTCATATGTTGAAACCCTACCCACCGATGTAATACTAAAAGGTGGGGCCTTTAGGAGGTAATTGGATGAGATGAGGTGGTGAGGATGAAGCTTTCATGAATGGGATTGGTGCCCTAATAAGAGACCGGAGAGAGCTTGCTCTCTCTTTCTGATCTCTGCCATGTGTGGATGTAGCAAGAAATAGGCAGTCTCCAAACTGGAGGAGCTTCTCACTAGAACTGACCATGCTGGCATCTGATATTCCAGCCTCCAGGACTGTGAGAAATAAATTTCCATTAGGTATGAGCCTCCCACTCTATGGTAGTTTGTTATAGGAGCCTGTACTGATTAAGACTCAGCCCTTCCCAGGGCGTCTGGGTGGCTCAGTCGGTTAAGCATCCGACTTCAGCTCAGGTCACGATCTCGCAGTCCGTGAGTTTGAGCCCCGCGTCCGGCTGTGGGCTGATGGCTCAGAGCCTGGAGCCTACTTCCGATTCTGTGTCTCCCTCTCTCTCTCTGCCCCTCCCCCGTTCATGCTCTGTCTCTCTCTGTCTCAAAAATAAATAAAAACGTAAAAAAAAAAAAATTAAAAAAAAAACAAAGACTCAGCCCTTCCTGATACTGGCCTTACGATAAAGCATTCTCTTATCTACTATCCCATCACACCATCTTTTCATCCCCCTTTTCCATACCCAGCTCTTCGTAGCCTTGTTTACTCCTACTCTATAAAAGAAGCATCCTTTTTGCCTACCTCTTGAGGTACTTCTAGATCTTATAGTCAGAGTGTTCTTCCTACTTCAGTGCCCCCACCCTTTCCCTATTGCAAGAGGTTTCCACATTTACCACTTGCAATAATTCTTTCAAATAGTCTCTCCCTACCAAGTCTGAATTTGTCTTTATCTGACATCACTTACACTTGTTAGATACTATATCCCAAGATTCTCAGACAAATTTAAAGACTTCCTAAGAGATTTCAAGAAAATAAACCAGTTGTGAAATTTTTCTTGCTGTTTTCAAAGTTTTAGAATAGATTCAGACACTCGGGTTGCCAAAACTAGTTCTTCTTGCAGTCTATACTTGGAAACTTCCAACCCTCCCTCTGTCTAGCCCATATTTGGTTCCCTACTCTAGGCTAAAATTCTCTGTGTGCACCTTCTTCTTGAAAGCAAGGCTATTGAATAGACCTTAGACACTGAGGATTTGTTTCTAGTTTCTATTATTTGACAGCAACCCCTGAGTTCTGTGGCATGAGGTGATCTCTAATTTTGCTAAAGCCTCATGCGCTGGGGGACTGTATGGTTGGAAATGTGAGATTTAGCTGCCTGAACCTCACTGCGGCTTTATTATCTGGAAACAGTGTTAAGAGAGAAATAATGTTTTAGATGTGTTCACGTATTTTGGGAACCCTTTGGAGTGCAGGCTTTCTGCTATGTTCATTAGCTCCTCCAGCTCTCAGGACAGTTTTTGACATACTATGTACACTCATCAGCTATTTCCTTCAATATATTATTAAAAGCAACCATATTTCTGGGCCTTCTGCTGCAGATCTAGAGGTAAAACAGCTTTCTGGCTCTTCTTACCGGGTTGACAGCAGAGTGAACAGGTACATAAGGGAGGCAGCATTTTCCTCCTGACTCTCTTCTCAAGGTCAGAGCAGGAAGAGAGGGCCTGTGCTCTGCAGAGCATTCTTCATATGGTTGTTACCTATCCCGTTGGGCTTAATTCTGTTCTTAATGAGCTGCACACCTGTGTCCCTGGCTGGTTGCCCTCCACACAGTGGGAGGAGGCAAGGGAGGGCAAATTCCTCCTTCCTCCTGAGTCCTAGGATTCCGAGTGTGCCTGCCTGTATTTTGTTGAGCATCCCAAGTGTGGGTGGTATTTTGAACATCTTCCCAGTATGTTAAGCAGCCAACATCAGCTTTGTTATGCAGATTGAGGTTAAAGATAGTGAAATTTCTCAGTCTACCCCAGCAGACTACAGCCCCAGCAAAAAAGGAAAGCATGCCTGATGTTTTATTATTATTATTATTATTATTATTATTATTTTAATTTCCTGTTGAGTGGATGCTTATCTCAACTCAGAGAAGATGGTGGTAGAGCCAACCACAGCGTTGAGCTTTAGGGTGAATGGCCTTACAGTAAAGAATGCAAAATGAGGTTACTTTATAAGGATCTGGTGTCCAGAGAGAGACAGACAGTAACAGCTCGGATTTCTATTTGATCATTATCACAATTTAAGAAAATTGCTGGATGAAATTTTATCAGTTACAAAATATATTTGGGATGGTAGAACTCAAAGTGTAGCCTTTGCAAAGTGTGCAGAATTTATGTCAGGGGTTACCATGGGAGCACCTTAAGGCATTAAAGAAGTCCCTCCCTGGAGAAACTGAGACTGAGGGACAATTAAGAGTCCTGTGGTGGGCCATATCTGAAGACACATGCCAGACATATTGAAGTGTAGACAGTAGAGAAAGTAAATGATGTCTAAGGTATGACCTCAATATTCAGAGTCCTGAAATGACACTCTAGCTGTGGCTGCTGGTTTGTTTGAGCTTCTTACACAAGCAACTTTATGTAGCACCTTCCAGGGTATGAAAGAGATCACAATATGCCACCCCTAAATACGTCTCTTTGGCATAAGGATTATTTTGATTTGAAGGCAATAAAGCAACAAATGCAGAAAGAGCTCTTTGCTCTCCCCCATCTGCCTAAAAGTAGGACATATATTTCCCTTTGTGCAGTTGTTCCCCAACAACCCTTTCCCACACCAAGAGAAGAATAACCCTTATCACTAGAGATAGAAAGTAGGCACAGAGGTAAGTCAGCATAAACAAATGTTACTAAAATAGCCATTATCTTTCGTTCATTTTCCCCAATATATTTACCTTCTTAAAATTAGTGCCCCTAGAACACTAAACCTCTTTTCCTTTGTTACATCACTTTTCACAAATGTATTTCTCTTTGTTAAAATGATATACAAACCCCAAGATCTAACTGATTCTTTAGGTCTTCACTTCTTTTCTATGAAGGCCTCCATGCATATAAAAATTAAAATATTAACATCAAACAAAATTTGTCTGCCTTTTCTCCTGTTAATCTGTCATTCATCAAATTTACAGGCTCCATTTATGGAACCTAAAAGGGTACAATAAAGATTGTTGTTGTAGTTTTTCCCCTTTCCTGCAGATACTATCTCAAATTTCCCTGTCTCTCTTATTTTCTCTATGTCCTTCTAAGTTGCCTAAGCCATTGGTTACCAGATTTTTTTTTATCCTGTACTTTTATCATCTTATCAGAAGGCACACAACTCCAATAAATGTGTATTTACTTATAGATGACATACTAGTAGAGCTACACTAGTATTTCTGTGCATTTTAAAATACACATAAAAATAGAAATGTTGAATAAAAAATATCAGTGTTCTGATATACTCTTTTCTTAACTCCCCAGTGGATCTTTGAACCCTCATTTTACTTTGGAGAACCGGCTGTAAGGTGAGCTTCTTTCAAGAGCCAGAGTGAAGTTTTTCAGATGCAAATATATTTCTATCACTCACCTGTTTAAGACAAAGATGGCTTTCCTCTGCTCTGTGAATGAAATCCTGTTCCTGGAGGCCATGGGGCCCTCCTGCCCTGTTTCAGTCTGACCAGTCTCCTTCTCCAGCCACTTCTCTGCTCCTTTGGCTCTGGTTCATTAGGGTCCTGCCATATTGTTTTCCATTCCAGTTTTTCAAAAGCTGCAGTCTCATGCCTGTCACTGAGTTTTCATGTAAGTTAGTTTGAAGGCTCTTACTTCTGTTCCTCACACAAATAATTTTTGCTCATTCTTTGAATCTTTTCTTTCATGTCACTTCTTCTAAAAAAAAAACTTCCCTGACACCCACTCTCTTTTCCCACTAATCCAAATCAATGTTCCCTATACCAAGCTTTCATCTCATTCTTAAGTTTTCCTTCATGGCACTTATTACAATGGATAAACTTGTGATATTGCTTGAAAACTATTTCTGCCAATAACTTCTGTGTGCCCTGGAACTCCTCCTTTTCCTCCTCCTCCTCCTCCTCCTCCTCCTCCTCCTCCTCCTTCTCCTCCTCCTTCTTCCTGTAGCATTTTATCCTGGTGCTTAGCACAATATTTAACACATTGTAAGCACATGATACAATTTTGATAGTTGAGCAAATGAATAGTGAGTGACCATATTTTCCAAACCAAACACCATGGCATGTCATTTGGGGGAGCAAGGGTTTGGAGTAGAGACTCTTCTGTAAAAAAACAGCATGTAGGACTGGTGAATTTCTTTTTTATTCTTGCCAACTACATATCAAGTTGGGATTTGTAGGTATTGTGATATGAATATCAGACAGAGATTATATCCAAAGAATGAACATATTGCAGAATGCTGTAGGAGAGTGCCTCTCCTTCTCAACGTGCCTATCACTTAGTCAATTGTAATGCTGCCATTTTTGGCAAAAAGCTGCTGATGCTGCAAGTCCAGATCTCACTTTTATTCAGTTATCTTGATTAGGCAATAACGCAGCATTCCTAAATTATTCACAAGTCTCAGGCATTGCTGAGGACTAGCAACTGTCAAACAGGGTAATTGTCAGCCAGGCAGGAGGAAGGACCTGATTTAAATGCATGCATTTAAATTAACAGGAAAAGCAGAACTAGAAAAGTGACCCCATCCCTTCCTTAAGTGCCTGGACAATTAAATGCATAATGGATTTCCCACAGGGGTCCTGTGCCAGATGCTTCTCATCTCCCTCAAACAGAAAGGGAGATGCCATTCCCAGTGTAATCCAGGGCAGAGGGTCTGACATTGACTGAGTGTCTATAGTGTTTGGCCAGTGCTAACCTGAATAAACACATGTGATGGGAACATATTTTGAAATATAAATTGGGGCCTTTTTTCCTTTTTTAATTACCTCCTGCGATAATCAAGCCTAGACAGCTGTATACTGCGTTGAAGGGAAGAGGGAGGCCACCGTAGAGTCAGAGCACAAGGTCAAAGAAACTTAGCTAGCTATTTACTTATTTCTTCAATAAATAATTAGCATAACTCCTAAGTTGTACTAGGAGTTCTGGGGATGCAATGCAATCAAAACATTGTCCCTACCTTGTGAAACTTACATTCTACTTGGATAGATAGATACTAAACAGAAACTAAAAAGTAATCAATATAGCCACTGTAACAATGATAGTATTCATAATAAAGTCAGGCTAAAAAGACAGAACATGAAGTAGGTGAGAATATGTAGATGTCACATTCAATAAATGTCATTTAAATAGTATTGCCAGGTTTAGCACATAAAAATGCAAGATGTTTCTACTCTTGAAACCAATATCACACTATATGTTAACAAACTAGAATTTAAACAAAAATTTGAAAAAAAAATACAAGATGCCCAGTATGTAAATACAAGGGCCATACTTAAATTAAAATGTTATTCATTGTTAATCTGAGATTCAGATGGATTTAACTGAAGTATTTTCTGTTTTATCTTGCAACCCTACACTTGAATTGATTCTTGAATAATGTGAAGAATCTGGCTACAGGAAGCCCTAGAGAAGAAGCTGGCAGGCAGGGGATTCACCCTAAATTAAAGTGCCCTAAATTAGGAACAAGGAGGAAAGACTGAGGATGGGGATGAGAGGTTGTCCAGACCAGACCTGTGAAGGGCCTGTGAGCCATGGTATGGATTGTGGATTTTATTTTAGTGTGATGGGAAATCACTAAAAAAGTCGTCTGGGAAGAAAAATGACATTATCTGCTTTTTGTTTTAAAGCTATCACTTTGGCTTCAGGGTTGGACACAGCCAGAAGGTAAGAGAGGCAATAGATACAAGGGAGGAAAAAAATTCTTTCTTCTACCTACCTTAGGTTCATTGGCTGGAGCCCTGTAAATTAGATTGGCAACAGACAGATTAATAAGAGAAGAACAAATAGAAGTTTATTGTGTGCATTGTACATACACATGGGAGTAATAATACTCAATGACTAATAACTCCAAGGAGTGATCAGAAACTTGGCTTATATGGCATCTTAACAAAAAAAAAAAATACATTTGTAGAGAAGTGACAAAGGAAAGGGTCTTTGAGCTTCTAGGGTGGCAAATTGGGGGAAGGAGGGTAAATATAAAGGAGAAACTGATAAAACAAGGGTTGTTTTAGCAAGATTGATTTTGTAGATTATTTTGGTTTCCCTTTGGGTTAAGAGTCTAGAGTTGTCCCTGGTGATTCAGAATTATCCTGCCCTTCCTGGTAGGGAAAGAGGAGACAGAGAATTTTCTTAATTCTCAATTGCCTTCAGCTGAAGTTAATCCTTATGCTGACATGGCATATTTTGGGGTGGCATATTCTGCACCCTTTCACAGAAACACCAATGGAGGAGGCTATTACAATAGAACTGGCAAACGATGGTGGGGTTTGAAGGAAGGTGGGCCTGGTGGAGGTGATGAGAAGTACTTAGATTTGGTGTATATTCTAGAAGTAGAGCCAATGAGAATAATCAGAGAATTGCACGTGGGGTGATGGGAAGAGAAGAATCAAGAAATATTCCAAAGTTTTTTGGCCTAAGCAATCATTTCAAAAGTTGCTAACGTCAGCAGGAACAACAAATTTTTATTCAAATTTCTGCAGATTTCTCCCACTTTGGCACCAGATAAAAGAGGCTGGAGAAGAAATGGGGAGAGATAGGGAGGAATGGCCATTTGAAGTGGATGCTGATGGATTATTCAGCATCTGGAAACATGTCCAGGGAGCTATATGGGATCTGAGTCACATTTGTCCTCATTGTGACTTTCTGATGAGAACTATGGAACGATAACAGGTAGCAAGGTGTTTGCTATGTTCTGAGACTTGGGTTCTGAGACAGCTCCGCAGCCAACCCACCCCATATGAGCAACTATGACATCCAATGGCCTGTGACACTCAGAATGGTTCCCTCTTCTTCATCCTGAATATTTTAGAATGCTGTAATGACAGTGTGGAGGCAAAGCTGCCATAGATGTGGTAGTCAGGTTGATAGCCCTTCAAAGATGCTCACATCCTACTCCCCAGAACCTGTGAATACATTGTGTTATATGGCAAAGGGGAAATCAGGTTGCAGATGGAATTAAGGTTGCTAGTAAACTGATGTTCACATAAGGAGACTTTCCTGGGTTACCTAGGTGGATTCAGTATAATCACAAGGGTCCTTTAAATGTGGAAGAGGGAGGCAGATGAGTCAGTACTGAGTGATCTGATGGCAAAAGACTCAACCCGCCATTGCTGGCTTTGGAGATGGAAGGAGGCTGAGAGCCAAGGAATGCAGACATCCCGTAGAAGCTGGGAAAGATGAGAAAACAGATTTTCCCCTAAAGGTTCCAGAAAGGAAAGAAGCCCCGCTGACACATAATTTTAGGCCAGTAAGACCCTCTTCAGACTCTAGGCCTCCATTACTCTAAGATACTAAACTCATGTTGTTTTAGGCCGTTAAGTTTGTGGTAATTGGTTGCAGCAGCCATGGAAAATTAATGCACTGACCAACGTAGAAGTGGATAAAACCAGCTGGATGTCTTCCACTGAGGAGAGCAATGATAGAACATGTTTGTCCTCTCATACACAGACTAGTCTTCAAATCTGCTCTGGCAGAGGGCACTGAAAATAAGACACTTACCTAGATGATTGAGGGGAACATGTAAAATGTCACGTTTCTTTCAATTTTCCAAATCCTGGCCATAGTTACCAGTTGCCGCAGACTGAATGTGACCCCCCCCCCCAATTCATATGCTAAAATCCTAATCTTCATTTTTTCGGTATTAAGAAGTGGGGTTTGGGGAGGTAATTAAGACATAAGGGCAGAGTCATGTATGGGATTAGTGCCCTTATAAAAGAGGCCCCAGAGAGTTCTCTTGTCCCTTCTACCCCTGTCTGTGAACCAGAAAGCAGGCTTCCACCAGACTCCCAGTCTTCGGAATTGTGAGAAATAAATTTCTGTTGTTTTAAGCCACCCAGTTTATGGTATTTGGGTATAGCTGCCAGATCCAGTAAGACAGTAGCTCAGCTTTCCAGAAGGAATTGGAAATTTGGGGGGGTTCTGTTCTACATAGAACACTGGCTTTTCTGTGATTTCTACCCCTATACTTCAAGCTCCTTCAAAGTGCAAACTATGTCTTATTCAACAGTCTTAGCCTAGCACTTAGCAAATTGTTGTTGAACAGATAGAGAAATAAATGAATGAAAAAATGAATGAATGAATGCATCCCTTTCCTTTCAATTTTGACAAATGAGTATGGCAGGCCAATGTGTATGGCCAGTGTGTTGGAAAATCACCAGTTAAGCCTGAATTCATGCAAGTCATTTTGCAAAGCGTGGTTTGACAGATCCATTTGTTATGCAAGGTCATGTTGTTGTAATTGTTGTCCCTTAGCATAAATATGGGCCAGGGACCAAGCATTCAAATGCAGTAAGTCCTTGGCATTTAATCTCTTCCTTTGTTGCTTGACCTGATCTCTGACGGGCCGGAGGAGAACCAGCCTGAAAAGCAGCCTGCAGCCCTGCCAGACTGCTGTAAGAATGACAGCTTTGGCTCACAGACGGAGCAGGGCAACGTGAGGGGTGATACGGTCAGTCGGCAGGGGATACTGGAACTTAGCTGGCTTGGAGGATGGGGACAGAGGGCGAGGCAGGGCAGAATGAGAGAACATTAGGAGAACTGTGTGAAGTAGTGGGTTGCTTCAGGTTAAATCTGAGATGCATTTGTTCAGTGATTGTTTGCTCTACTGGATGCTTTGAGCCAGGCGCCATGCAAAATACCCAGAGGGAGGGAGGCCACGATGAATAATCACAGCTGACATTTACTTCCTTTTTATTGTGTGTCTGCACCGTGCAAGGGAGTTAAAAAGCAGTATCTCATTTAATCCTCCAAACAATTCTGAGTGCAGAACAACCATCACACTCACTAAAGTGATGAGGAAAATTACGCTTGGTGACAGTAACTTGCCCAAGGGCACCCGCTTAAGTGGCAGAGCTGGATACTCAAACTGTGGTCTGAATCAAAAGCCTATTCTCTTAATGACTGCATGTACTGGCCTGGTCTTTAGTCACTGAACCTGATACTTGAATTGCTGTACTTATTCTAGTAGAGGAAATAAGATACACAAATACAGAGGTTGTAATATGAGACCAAATGGGATAAATGCTATAGGAAAGGAGTGAGCTCAGCATTATGGAACACAGAACTGCTGGGAATGCAATTCAGGCAGGATTTAAGGAACAAGAGTAAGCAAATAATATCAGCAGCCACTGAGGGTTTACTATGGGTCAAGGGCTTTACCTTCATTTACAAAATATTTACTGAGCACCTACTATGCACCTGACTTCCTTCTGAGTACTTGGGATATTTTAAAAAATAGAGAGATTCATCTGCCTTCTTGGGTCTTGCATTGTAGCAGAGGGAGAAACAGTAAAGAATAAGCTATGCATATATTGTTATACACACACGTGTTCACACACACACGCACACATTTTAAAATGTCAGACGGCATTAAATGTAATGGAAAAGAAAAAGTGGAAGAGGGAAAAAGGTATTTTAAATGGAATAGGGTGTCCTGAACTATCTCATTGAAACCTCCCAACACTTCTGAGGCAGGTACTGTTTTTCTGCCCCTTTTTCTGATGGGGAAACAGGCTTAGGGAGGTTAACTGGTTCGCTCAAAAAGTAATGAAGCTGAGGGATGGGTGCCTTGGTGGCTTAGTTGGTTAAGCATCAGACTTAAGCTCAGTCATGATCTCATGGTTCTGGAGTTCGAGCCCCACATCAGGCTCTATGCTGACAGTTCAGAGCTTACTTGGGGGATTCTCTGTCTCCCTCTCTCTCTGCCTCTTCCCTACTCTCTTTCTCTCAAAAAGAAAGAAAGAAAGAAAGAAAGAAAGAAAGAAAGAAAGAAAGAAAGAAAGAAAGAAAGAAAGAAAGAAGAAAGTAATGAAGCTGAGATACCAGCTTGGTTATGGACTTCAGGATCTGTACCCTCAATGCCTATGCTATTGTTACTCTCCAGAAGGCTTTGAAAATTTTCTCCTTCTTCCAGAGACTACAGATGAGCAGTTATGGCTGCCTTGTTTCTCTTGATCTTCCTAGAACCTGCTGAACTGGGAGACGCTGAGAGTCCTTTCTCCTGGGCCTAGGTCAGCCTCAGCTCTGGAGTCTCCAGCAAAACCCACAAAAGCCTCAGCACCTTCAGCACCTACCCTCTGGCCACCAGAAGCCCCATCAGCACTACAGAACCACATCTGCACAGCCCCAGGGCTTTAGCATTCATTTCTCCTACTTTCTCCACCTTTTGTCATGTCCCCGGAACCATATCTGTACTCATTAGGCTCTTTGGAAGCTAGGCTGTGGGCCAGATGAGGCCAGTGCAGGGACCAGCTTTTGAATGTGGGCTATTGCTCTCCAATCTCAGGATTAAAAAGCCCTTCCTGGCCTTTCGTTCACAATGGCCCAGAGTCCAATAACTTGGAGCCACTGCAAGCCAGCTCCTATGATGAGGTGGAAAGAAAATTGGATTGGAGATCTTCAATTTGTGTCACTTTCTGCTTTTCTGGAAAGCCTTGTCTTTGAGAACCTTGCCTGAGAACGCTGCCTGGTTTCTGAAATCCCTTCTAGGTTGTAAGCAATCTTTAGTGTGTAAGTGGGTACTTTGTTGGGTCTTATAAGCTGACAAGGGCTAGCCTAGGGCAAGATTATTAAGTAAATAATATTTTGATTCATTCACCAAACACAATATTTTGTCATTCACTTCTCAGTACCCAGTGAGGTAGGAACCATACTAATATCCCCATTTTACAGATGACAAAACTGAGGTACATGGAAGTTAAGTTGTTCAAGGCTAAATTACTAGAGAGTAGTAGGGCTGGATTAGAAACTGAGTACTGCCATAGCTCATATATTTATAAAATAACCTTTAGATGCTGGGGACATGTCTGGGTTAGAGATCTCTGATTTCAAGAAACTTATATCCTAGTGGAGAGAGAGGCAAGTAAACTGAACAAGGGGCCATTTCTTATAAGTTGATAGAATGCAGGTCAAATATTGGGAGAACATCCAGGAGAACCAGCGGACGTTGTCTTCTCCTTTCTCACCCACATTATTTTTGTCTTTCCACAAAATCTATCTGGCTGTTTCCTCGTGACTTTCTAGAGGATCATGTTGAAACATGCCCAAATGACGTAGCCAAGTCTTACCAGTAAATCTGTTTCCCTCAACTCTAGCTATCTGTTACTGCATAACAAGCTATTCCAAAATGTAATGGCTTAAGCAACAACCTTTTTATTATCTATCATGATTTTCTGGGACAGGAATTTAACGGGACTTGGCTGGTCTATTCTGTTCCACCTGGCAGAGACTCTGGTCCCTGGGCAGTACACAACTGGTGACTGGGCTGGTATAGAGGCTTTGCTCACATACCTGGCATCTTAGAGAGACATCTGGAAGGCATCTCCCCCTTCATGTAGTCTCAGGACTTCTCCGTGTGGTCTCTCTGGAAGATAGTCAGAGTGCCTACATGATGCCTCAGTTACCAAGGGAGACCATAGTTAAAGCTGCCAGCTCTTTTAAGGCTAACACAGCTAACTGACACAGCATCACTTCCACCATCCTCCATTGGTTAAAGCAGCCAGGCCAGATCCAAGGGGAAGGGAAGTACTCTCCACCTCTGGATGGGAGGAATGTCGAAGAATTTATAGCTATTTTCATCTACCACTCTTTCTAGTTGACTTGGCTTTGTATTTTCATAAAAGATTCAATGTATTTCTTTTTTAAGTTTTTTTTTATTACATTTTTTTTTAATTTTAGAGAGAAAGAGAGAGAGCAGGGGTGGGGGCAGAGAGAGGGAGAGGGAGAGAGAGAATCCTAAGCAGGCTTCACACTCAGCGCAGAGCCCAACATGGGGCTTGATCCCATGACCCTGGGATCATGACTTGAGCTGAAATCAAGAATTGGATGCTAAACTGACTGAGCCACCCAGGCACCCCTTTTTAAAGTTTTTTTTTAAATTCCTGTTAGTTAACATACAGTGTAATATTAGTTTCAGGTGTACAATATTGTGATTCAACACTTTCATACATCCCCCAGTGTTCATCTCAATAAGGGCAGCTCTTAATCCCTATCACCTATTTAACCCATAACCCCATCTACCTCCCCTCTGGTAACTATCAGTTTGTTCTCTATAGTTCAGAGTGTTTCTTGGCTTGCCTCTCTTCCTTTTATTTTCCCTTTGCTCATTTGTTTTGTTTCTTAAATTCCATACATGAGAGAAGTCATATGGTATTTGTCTTTCCCTGACTTATTTCACTTAGCATAATACTCTCTAGCTCCACCCATGTTGTTGAAAATAGCAAGATTTCATTCTTTTTATGGCTGAGCAATATTCAATTATGTATGTATATAATATCCCACAAATTCTTTATCCATTCATCAGTCTATGGGCTCTTGGGCTGTTTTCAGAATTTGGTTATTGTAGATACTGCTGCTATAAACATTGGAGTGCATGTATTTCTTTGAATTACTATTTTTGTATTCTAAATACCTAGTAGTGTGATTGCTGGGTTATAGGCTAGTTCTATTTTTAACTTTTTGAAAGGAATATCCATACTGTTTTCCAGAGTGGCTGTACCAGTTTGCATTCCCACCAATACCGCAAGAGGGCCCCTTTTTCCGTATCCTGGTCAACACCTGTTGTTTCATACGTTGTTGATTTTAGCCATTCTGACAGGTGGAAGGTGATATTTCATTGTAGTTTTGATTTACATTTCCCTGATGATGAATGATGTTGAGAATCTTTTCATGTGTCTGTTGACCATTTGTATATCCTCTTTGGAGAAATGTCTATTCATGTCTTCTGCATATTTTTTAATTGAATTACTCATTTTTAGAGTGTTGAGTTTTATGAGTTCTTTTTATATTTTGGATATTAATGCTTTATCAGATATGTCATTTGCAAATATCTTCTCTATTTTGTAGGATACCTTTTAGTTTTGTTGATTGTTTCCTTCATCATGCGGAAGCTTTTTATTTTGATGTAGTCCCAATATTTACTTTTGGTTTTGTTTTCCTTGCCTTAGGAGACATATCTAGGAAGACGTTGCTATGGCTAATGTCAAAGAAGTTACTGCCTGTATTCTCTTCTAGGATTTTTATGGTTTCAGTTCTCATATTCAGGTCTTTAAGGATTCAATATATTTCTCCCATCCAAGTACTAACCAGGCCCGACCCTGCTTAGCTTCTGAGATCAGATGAGATTGGACGCGTTCAGGGTGGTATGGCCGTAGACAAGGATTCAATATATTTCTAATAAAATATTGCCTTCTCTCTGAAAACTGTTTGAAGCTGAGATGCTGCAGCCTATAGTAAATATTTGGTGTTTAAATAAGATAGCTAGACTTTCTCAGAGCAATGACTGTACAATGATTGCTTTTTAATATACACACGTAAAGTGTGTATTTCCTGATAAAATTGTGGAAAGAAACTGGGATATTTAGATTTTCCTTGCATTTCTGGCAGAGGGAGTCATTGGTTTCACAGTCAATTGCTAAGGGTCAGGTGGGGAAGGAGGCAGGTTTGGGAATCATTTTGGGTTGGTAAAGGAAAACTGTGGAAGATGCTCAGAGAGAACATGGTGTACATTCATTCCAACAAGAGGAGCTGTGGAAGGATTCCTGAGAAAGGCAAATAAATCAAAGGTTGACAAAATTGGATTCCCAGAGGCAACACCAAGTAGATGACAACTTTTAGAACAGTTCCCAGGCACACTGTAGTAGGTGCTCAGTAATCATTTATTTAATGGCCAAAAAAAAAAAAAAAAAAAAATCAGTGAAGTGATGACTGTAGTGGAGATGGCCTAAGACAGGAGCCTTAGGGAGAGCAGACCTGGGATTTAAGGACCTCTTAGACTATTTGGGAAGAATTAAATGCATTGTTTGGGTGAACCAAGAATGTATGCTTAGCACATGGCAGATACTCAAAAAACATTATTTTCTTTCCGGTTTTTTTCTTCAAAAGATAAAAAAGACAAAAGCTTTGCTTTGGCTATAAGAGTAAGTGGAGAGTAAGAGGAGGATTGAAGGATAATTTTGCTTTTGTGAGTAAAGATTTAGAGCAGACCTGTCCAATAGTGCTTACTGCAATGATGGGATGGAGTGCACAGTTCAATATGGGAGCCACTGACCACATCGGCTATTGAGCCCTGGAAACATGCTAGTGTTACTGCACAAGTAAATTTTAAATTTTGTTTAATTTTACTTAATTTAAATTTAAGTTTAATAGTCCTTGTGGCTGGTGGTTAATGTATGGGACAGAAGGATTTACTTAATGCTTATATAAAGCGGAGTCTATTAATACAAGATGGTACTCATTAACCTCAGGTGTATAACATTGGTACTTGAAATTCTTTCACATTCTAGCAAAATTCAATGTTTTGTTGAGTTATATTAAGCAGATAGAACAAGGTTATGTTTATGGCTAATCGGGAGTGAGTGTAGAGGCCTAAAAATGAGCACAAAAAAACCATGACTGAAGGAGGGGTAGTAATTTAGGGGCCAGCTGGTTGCTCTGGACAAGCCAGGTCCTGGAGTATGTCGGTAACTATTTCTCAGCCTAGCATAGTTTGGTTTAGCAAAGAAGTTGAGAGCGCTTTCCTGACAGCAAATTGAGTGAAATAAGTACTATTTATATTCACCTGGCATAATTTGTTATTAGACTTTTTCTGATGGCAGTAATGGAACTGGAGCAGTTAAACCATGTTCTCCTGGGTACTGTGCTACTGCCAAGAGCAGAAAACTTTCATCTTCCAGAGCCTCAATCAGCCAGTTTCTCATCTGCATCCCATAAATCATCAGGAAGGAACAAGCTCATTATCTCAGCACTAGGGACAAAAGTCTTTTACATGACACTGAACTTCTGACTGCGGCAAAACATGGCAGCTTGCCATCACATCCTTAACAGGTGTGTTGGCCCCTTTAACAGACTGGGCCAGAAGTGTGTGGCTGTGGCCTGAAATTTCAATTTTGTTATGTATTTTAACTTGCAGTGGGCCTATGTCCAAAGGAAATTGGGTCTAGTGGTGTGTGCAGGTACTCGGATGTTTGTAGTTTTAATAGCTTTGGGGAAAGAGAAGTGAGTCTTTCTGCCTCTGAAAACATCTTCTGTTAGAGGGTAGGCACTAGGCAAACTTTGCTCTACTTTGGGAAGGTGTTTCTACTTCTACTCCAATGCATCTACTCCAAAGAACTGGGTAGGAGCTCCCAAGTACAGGCTGTTAAGTTTTCTTATACCTCCAACCTGCATTTCCCTTTCTATCGGATGGGACTGATTAGGTCCTGGAACCTTCCAAATTACAAAATCTTTTATTCTTGTGTCATATAGAATTTTCTATGATTATTAGTAAGATAATCGTTCTTATCAGGAAGGTCTCAACTCTCATCTCCCTTTCTAAGGACAGAAATGCTAGGAGTATAACATGGAAGGTGTTCCAGATGTGGACATTCTCATTTCCTGTTCAAGAAAACACAATCTGATAGGAATGAAGAGGGCATACTCTGTAACAGGTACGGCAAACTTTTCCTGTAACAGGTCAGATAGTAAAGGTTTGCCTTTTGAGCCATGTGATCTTTGTTGTTACTACTCAAGTTGGTAGCAAAGGCAAAGACAGTGTGTAAAAGAATGAGTGGGCTGCATTCCAGTAACCTTTATTTATGGGCACTGAAATTTGAACTTCATGTGGTTTTCACTTGGGATGAAATTCTTCTTCCTTTAGTGTTTTTCAACTGTTTAAAAATGTAACAACCATGCTTCATTCACAGGCTGTTAAAAAGATAACAAAACACAAGTGGGCAGACCAGATTTGGCCTGTAGGCTATAGTCTGCTGACTCCTATTCTTCAAGATGAACACATAAGTAAGTAGAGTGTAAATATTTCATAAAAATTACTATATCTATTGCTGATTCCAGCCTTTTAGAGTTGTGAGACAATTTATGTTTGCATCTTTATATATAGAATTAAAAACCACAATTTACTTATAATGAACATCTTTGTATGTGGGTATTTTAAAAATAGTGAAAGAAAAACAAAGCATATTGTTATAGTACAGTAGAAAGATAATTGATGAAAGTTTTGGGAGTCTTGGATTTTCCACTCAGTTCTGACATTAAGCAAGGGCTTATCACATTGGATTTGCTCTTCCCTAAAATGGGAATAATACTGGCTTTACTACTCTCCTTGGCTGTTGTGAAATCCAAATGAGCTTGTGCTCCTAAAAATTCCTGGAAAAAAGATCAAGTGCTACATGTGTGTAGAATAACTTGCCAGGAGTATCCCCAAAGTCCTTGGGCTGGTACAATGTATAATTTCTCTCGGCAGTTGTATGGAAGAAAATACTTTCATGTAAATGGATAGATATAGATAGGTATTTTGTGTTCATGTCATGATGATCTGAAGAGAGAAATGATCTACCCTGAATATTTTATCTTTTAGTAGCATGAACAATCTTGCCTTATGTGGATCTTTTAAAACTATGCTACAAACCGCCGTTTCATTTAAGGTATTAGGTTTTCTCTGATTTATCCCAACCAAAAATGGCCAAAGGGGATGAAATATGCCTGCATACACTTCATGCGCAGGAGGATGTATAAGACAGTGGGTTGAGGATTGAATTGAAGGACAAAAGCCTCCATACAAGTGGTTCTGCCTAATATTGAAAGGCTACAAGTTGACAAGATAGGAAAGACATCCTTCTTAACTTTCTGCTGTTCAGAGAGATATTAGCAATAAATGATTGTGTGTATCTGTGTGCATGTGTGTGTGTGTGTGTATCTGTGTGTCTGTGTATGTAAATGAAAGGACATATACAATATACTATAGTGGGGGAATAATTTCAAGGGTAAAAAATGTTCATCTTAAAATCATTCTGGTTGTTTAACTTTAGTTTAATCGATTTTGTAAAAGACTTTTTTTTTTGGCTGGCAAGAAATAATTCAATGAAAGACTAAAAAACATTATGAAAAGGGTAAATTTTTGTTTGTGTTTCTTAGAATATGAAATCACTTGTCGCCCAAATAGAGTCTTAATTAAAATAGATGAGAAACCAGGGAAGCGGAGGAGAAAGACATTTAAACATTTTTCTTGTGTAAGATTTTTCATGTTTTCTTCATAAAAATTGAATTTCCCTTCTGGGCTTTGCGGTATAGCTTGTATAATTATTTTGGAGAAATGAGAAATGTGAGAAGGAAAATAGGGTATTTTAGGACTAACCCCAAATAGATGCTACATCTGGCTGATTTCAGTTAACTCTCCAAGCACTACTATAATGGTGTAGATGTCATGAATTATGATGATATAAAGTTTTATATTTCCCACTTCTGACACTCATTTTCACAGTGCTGGTATATCTGGCCATTTGTTCTTACCCTTTCTGCTATATGTATATTCACATAATCCTTACACTTTTTCATTCCTCTATATTTTTAGTATTATTATTCTCTTGTTAATAACATGCCTAACATTTTCTGATTTCGATGCATGCCTGTGACATTGGCAGTCATGCTCAAGAAATTTGACTTTGGGTGAGACCAGTCTAATGTTTCTCTGTAGTCTATAGTGTAATGAAAGGGCCTTTAGTAATGGGTCAACACTAACAAAAGCTTTTCTCATTAGGTATACACCATAGAGTCTTGGTATAGTTGTTGCTAGGTTCAGCTTTACTTAAGGGAGACCATAACACACAGATATCATATTCAAAATTTTAGAGTGTAGAACTTGTAGGGACTATAAAACCTAATGATGCCAAATAGGAGTTCAGAAACCTCTATCCTCTCTGCCATCTTGTTATATCAGAAACCCTCTGAAGGAACAGTTAAACAGTACAGAAGGAACACAGTATGTTAAATTCCAAGTCTTTAGGCATTTGGAGAATTAGAACCAAACTTAACCTCAAGGAGTTTTGTGTACACTCTTGGATAGTTTTATAGATCCTGGATTCATAGTCTTTTTAGGTCAATGTAAATTGCCTGTGCTATGGAGAGGCGGTACCACCCAGGGAATAGGAACTAAGCTCTGGAGTCAGACTTACCTGGTTTTAACTTTTCTTGTTCTCTCTACTAGCTGAGCAACATTGAGCAAGCCACTGTAGTCTCTGAACCTCAGGTTCTCCCTTTTTTAAAATGGGGACAAAAATTGTATCTTTCTGGGAAAATCCAATGAAGTAAATCATATGTAGTACTAAATACACATAAAATGCTTAGTAAAGTACTTGGCCCATAATAAATCCTCAATAAATATTCAACAAATACATACAGTCCTTCCAGGGGAGTACAATATACACACATACATACATACGAGTTATTGTGCTTTCAAGAAGGTGCTGGTCTTTCTGGAGACAGAAGCCCTAGCCCCCAGCATGATTTCAGGAATAGCAGATAAATGTATATCATTAAGGGTCCCAAGAATAGATGTACTCAACTGTAAGTGTGTTAAAAATTGCAAGGAGTGAAAGATTACTGCTGAATGGAGTGGTCTAGGAAGGTTTCTTGAAGGTGGTATTTGATCTGTGTCTTACAGAATATAATAGACAGGTAAGAGAGGTGAGGGCATAGAGGTAAGACATTTTAGGTGGATAAAGTGGAAACCATGCCCTAATGATTTCTAGCTGATGTTAAACGGCCCCTGCTTTTAGACCTTGGTCCAATAACAGTCATCACAGGGCTTTCAAAGAAGGTCAATCCAAAGATGGAAAAATTGGCTCCCTTTCAAGTATTATGCATCTGGGATCCAAATTCATGAGCCCTGAGTTTGAACCTAAGTTCAGCCATTGACCAGTTGTATGACATTGAGCAAGATTCTTACCCCTTGGTGTTTTAACTTACTCATCTGTAAAGTGGAAGCAACCATACCTCTTCAGACTACAGTTCTGAGTTAAATTTGGTGTTATAAATCTACATGCTTTGCTTGACACTTGGTAAATAACTAGGTCCTCACTTATAATCTTTCAAGTCTTTACTGCGCCCCCCCCCCCCCCATCCCACCGTCCCTATCTCCTTGTTTAAGCACTGATTGCTTAGGGAAACCTATTTGAAAAGATTTAGTATTTACTTCATTTATTCTTCAAAGACAATAGCCTTATGTTTTTGGAGGGTTTTGGCATTTAGAGCAGCTTCTAATTCATATCATCTCATTTTACCCTCAGAACATTTTTGTAAAGAAGACAGAGAATTTCAGAAAAGGAGATCCAGCAGAGTGCATAGGGATTGACTCCTTAAGGGACACGGGGGTTATCTAGAATGACACAGGCCTTGTTCATTTTAGTCCTGAGGGGATTTGACTAATAGCCTGCCTCCTCCACACTGGGAATGCTGAATGTCTGAGAGCAACACTATCACCCAAGCAACACAGAAACAGGAGTTTTAGCTTTTTGTATGCTGGAGGGGTCCAAATATGGGTTGCGAAGGATAACTAATTTGATAGGTATTTATTTTATTCCTTAACCAGCTTTTTAAAACTTTAGTCCCTTTAGGCTGTGGCCACATGAAGTGTTACTTAGAAGAGTGCAAAATTTTTAAATATACACCTTACAACCTAGACGATCTGGATTGGAAAAGTGCATGCAGAGATATACCGTGTATATAACTGGGCTAATCTCATTCACTTTTGGCTGGGGTTTTGGTGAATGGGGCAAATGGGAATGTACATTCAGTAGGTGTTTCACCCTTGTGAAGACCAGAGGGCATTTGACATACCAAAGAGAGCAGCATACAGATGCTGGAATGCACCTTCAGGTCTGGGCACTGTCCTTGGAGATTGTGCCTCCATGCTGATCAGTTCATCTTCTTCCCAGGGTGGGTCTTGACAAGTCATTTGTTCACAGAAGACACTCCAGAGCTAACCTTCAACATTTACAACAGAGGATCCATTCTCTGAAGGAAATACATGCAGAATTTATCTATGCTTATTATAGAGCAAATGTTCTGTTCTAGAGGGCAAGGAGCAGTTTCTTTCTCCTTTTGCTCTCATGCGCACAAACTCAGGGGCACACCCCACCCCACGCTCCCTGTTGCTTCTGCTGAGGGGGGCATGCAGAATTATTTACTTTATTACATTATTTATATTTTCAGATTGTTCTTAGGATTAATTGCTATTGAAGCCGAGATTTAATTAGCATAAACTTTAGTAACAGCTTAATATAAATTAAATTACAAGCCATTTCTCTTTGAGAAATATTAGGATTTATTAGCAGTCCCCCCAAAACCAATTAGTTTGAACGGATACATTTCAGCATTAAGGGATGGATGAAGCTTTGTGTGCTATTGTTTGTAATTATATTGAGCACATTCCCTCCCTCCCCTCTCCCTTTTTTGCCTCTATTCTGGTGATTAGCCTGGGTAGGAGATGCCTATTCTTTTTGCCCAAGGCCTTAGGAAAGCAATAATGGTCATCAAGAGAGAAATTGGCTCTACTGAGAGGCAAGGGAGGGGAGTGAGGGAGAACCTGAGGATAAGGAAATCATCAGGTCACAGTTCAGGACTAAAAAAAATGTTGATGCAAAAAGAAATGAGCATTTTAAATCCAAGAAGTATGAAACAACTTTCTCATAAATCTCTAAATGGCCAAAGGAAACTGTAGTTTAGTCTTCCTGTTTGTGCTGTGGGCTAGGAAAAAGACAGTGCATGCTCTGTGCTGTTGCCAAATTAATCTAGAAGAATAGCTTAATCATGGCATTCCTCTGCTCAAGAACAGACAGTTGCGGGAATAGGTATTGGAATCAGACGAGTTTGAGTCCCAGTTTTGCCATTTGTCCATTTGACCGTGGGCAACCCAGGTCAACTGTTGTTTCAGTTCTTCCATGTGTAAAAAGGGATAATGATGGAGCCTACCTCAAAAGATTATTTTAAGGATTTTATAAATTAACGTAGGTGAAAAGCACCACTGTGGCACAAAATGCAACCGATTGGTGTTTGTTGTTATTTATAGAGAAGGTACATTTCTCTTGGCATAGCATGAAGTGTCTTTTATCACCCTGTGTCCACCTGTCTTTAAGCAGGATGCCCTGACACTCTATTCCAGAAGGCCTTCCCTATAACTAAACCAGTTTCTTGTATTCTAATTTGATGCGTGTCTCACTTCCTCTATTACACGGTAGGAAGAGATGATGTCTTAGTTTCAGAACTCCCAGTGGCCAGAAGAATCCCTAGAAAATTCAGATGCAGCCCTCATGAAAAGATAAGGTTTGTAAACTCTGTAATTTTAAGTCCGTGTGTTTGTAAATCCACAGTGTTTTAAAAAACTTGCAGATAGGACACCAATTTGGCCTTGAGTTTTCCTGTATGTAAAATGGAGGAGTTGGGTGAGATGACTCATCAGTAGGGCTCTCTCCAACTTCAAGATGTGATTTTATTTAGTCTGTTTTAACTTCATTGTTGTCATGTTTCCACAATGTTGAACATCACCAGTATCAAGATTGAAATATTAGCCAAAATAGGGATATTTTCAAATACTCAGATGCTTCATATTACATGGAAACCTATTTTTCATTATCTAACATATTTTTCTATTTTCAACAGGATGCTTGTCACTGGACTATTCTTTACTGTGAATTTGGCAGTGGAATGCCAACTGAAATGAAGCAGATGGTTGGAGGATTTAGATGTAGCTAATCCTTATATATATTTGCCTTACATGCCTTTTTGAATATTCCTTCCAAGAAAGTAGTAATGGCAAAGATTTCCAGTTTTTATCAATTGTCATCAATGGAGCTACCCTTTCCTTGTGGAAAACCTTGGGAGAGAGTTTGATTCCCAGATAGCATGGCACTCCCTCTTAAATGAGAGATGGGCCATTAGTCATGTAGTTGATAGCTTCACAAAATTATGGGAAGTATTAGTTTCCAAATCTGCAGCTGACCTCATCTCTAGAGGTGTGCTAATGAATCAGATGAGGCCAGTGTTTTCTGGAAACTAGAGTAAATAACTAATGTTGAGTAAATTACCTAAATTACTAAATGGGACATTGGATTCCTTGAAGAATTAAATTCACCTCATATGAATGAGCAATTTCTTTCAACAGGTAATTTATTTAATAGTAAGCTCAGCCAGCATATGGTAATACAGGTCACATCCTATTGAAGGAAAAGAATTTGCATTTTAAACGTCTTTCCAGTTTCTCAGCCAGTGGCTTGATTCTTTCACACATCTGAATGCAAAAAACAGTAAACAAGTGTTCTGGTCAACTGCTTGTAGGTGGATAAAAAAGTGGTAGTTCCCATATAATTGTTTCATTCTTTTGGTATTCTTTTGGTAGAATGAAATATTCTGAATGAATTATTGTAGAAAATCTTTTTTTGTGTGTGATTCAGTGCAATCTTTAATTTGAAATAAAGAGTAAGAAAGCCAATTGATACAAAATGTGAATTATAGGATGAATATAAAGAAATTGAATCAAGGCAGTTTTTTTTTAATTTTGTGAGCTGGTATATTTGAAATTGTAACTGATGCCCCTTACCCTGACATTTTCTGTTGCCCCAACCCTTCTTGCAGTTTCAGTCAGAAAATATAATAAAAGTAGTACCTTTCTTTATACTACTTACTGTATGCCACACTGTGTTCTAAGTACTTTACATTTATTAGCCCATGTAATCATAACAACAACCTCAACATGAGGAAAAAGTATCATCCCTATTTTGCAGTTATAGTAACTGTGGAAGGCACAGAGACATTAAGCCATTTGCCCAAGGTCACACAGCTCAGAATACCCAAGCAGTCTAACTCTAGAAATTGATCTTGTACTATGTCAAACTTGAGCATTCATCAGAATCACCTGGAGGGCTCCTTAAGTTACAGATTGCTGGGTGCCATCCCCAGAAGTTCTGAGTCAATAAGTCTGGGGTGGGGGGAGTCTGAAAATGTGTATTTTAACAAATTCTTAGGTGATGCTGATGCTGCTAGTCCGAGGGCCACAGTTTAAGATTACTGCACCACACCTGTCTATAATACCCATTACCCAGAAAAACGTTGTTATGGCAGAAAACCCGTCAGGGCTTTTCTATTTTGAAAGTCTAGATGCTGAGGCCACTGAGGATGTAGGAAAATCTGTGATCACTCTTATCTGGTTCTTTTGGATACTGAGACTAGAAAAGGTTCCCAGGATAGAGGGAATGGAGGAAAGCCAGAGGTTGGTGGGTTCTTAAAGCTGTCTTTTTTGGACTCTTCCCCAGGAAAAGCTGGGAGGAAATGGGGAAAAAATAGAAACCCCAGAAAGGTTTGGTAGATCTGAGGGAAGAGAACGCCTGTGTCCTCTGCCAGGTGGAGCCCATGGAAGCAGTGAAGTCTTGGCTGTTTCCATTACTCAGCATGGTGGAGGAGCGGAAAGGACACCAGGGAATGTCTTGGTCGTCAGGCTTGAGAGGCAGAGGCAGGAACAAGAGGCAGGAATATATCCATGAGCATTTAGGAGGACTCAGCTATGGCTTGCAGAAAGCCTCTGACTTGATGAGACCATGGAGTTGGGATGAGGCTGAACAGGAGGGATCTGTACTGACAGATGACCAAACGCCATGGAGGACAAGAATGTCTCCTGGATGCTGTGTGCACAGATGGTGCACCGAGGACTAGATGCCCACCCTCTGCCACCTCTCCTACCCCACAGGACCCAGACAAATCTCCCAAACCTCCAAGGCATCCCTGGAGAAAAGAGGTGGGGTGGCTTGTTTCCAGCATCTAGAGGGACAAAAGCATAATATAATAAATTGTTTGGCTCCATAAATACAAAGAGAGCTACATTTCTTGCATATGAGTTCATGGGATGAAATCTTTACCCATCTCAAATCGGTTGCTGTGTAGACATTTAAGGAATGTCAGGGCAGGGGACATCTGTGCCACAGATGCAGAGACAGATTTAAAACCAAATCATCATGAATCAATCAACAGAGGTGACCCTGTGAAAAACTGGTGTCCAGAGAAGTTCCGGCAGACTTTGGAAATACCACATTGCCCCATTACAGAAACTTAGATCAAAGGGAACAAACCAACTACTTTAAATTGACAAAGCAGAAATAGAACAGGTGACTGAAAGAAGGCAGAGAAGGCAAATGTAGCCCTGTAAGAGTTTATTGACACAATTCATCTAGAGCTCAGCCTTTCTTTCCTAGGGAAGCAAGAGTTGCTTGGAGTAGTATCAGCCCAGACTAACAAGGTGGTGAAGAGGCCATTCCCCACTCCAAGTAGCATCCATCTTGACTTTTGGTATAGCAGTGGTTTGGGACATCTGTGGAAAACCTACACTTTGAAAGAATGTAGGAATCCCCAATCTTTCAAGCCCTGGGAGGGTGAGCCATTAGCCTCTGTGAGCTACAGTTTTCTTACCTATAAAATGGAAATACTACCTCCCTGATAGAGTAGTTTGATTTTTATATGACGCCAAACATATCACACTTGACATGTAGTTGCTACTATGTCGCTTCTATATTCTGAAAATATCAAGAATAATATGTTTGGCATAGAGTAAAGGTAATCATGCTTGGAAGCAAGCATATAAATTTTAAGGCGAAAAGTGAAATTTGACATGAAAATTCCCTTCCGTTAAATAGAAAATTCTTGATTATTTTTAAAACATGAATATTTCCAATGTTGCTCATTATCTAGTATATAAGAATGATGGAGTTTTTTGACTACAGATATTTTGCAGTCTGTTTTTATAGAAGGTGTGTATCACAATGCGTGGGCCCATTATCCTTCTCTTTCTAGGTCACAGAACCACTGATCTATTAAGGTAGAAACATACCCAACCAAAAATCTATATTTCTCAGACTCCTTTATAGATAGGTGTGTCCATATATCTAGGTTTTGGCCAATGAGATGTGAGTAGAAGGGTTACGTGGTACATCTGGATTTCTCCACAAAAAAGGAGGATGTTGAGACTTTGAGCTAAGTACACAGTTTAGAGAGAACACAGTGAACACAAGACTTTCCTCACACCAACTGCACATCCAGGGGGTTCCCAAACCACCCTCAGGTTCAGTAGTTCACCATAAAAACTTATAGAGCTCACAAAGTAAAGCTGTTTTACTTATGGTTATCATTAACTACAGGGGAAGGAGACAGATGGAAATAGCCAAGCAGGGAGATCCATAAGGTAGAATTTAGCAGCCATCCAAAGGCAGAGCTTCCTGTTGTCATTTGCCCATGGAGTTATAGATGGCATAAACTCCTCCTGGTCATGATGTATGACAATACATGTGGAATCTTTCCAACCAGGAAAGCTCACCCAAACCTCAGTGTCCAGAGTTTTTCTTGGGGCTCCATCTCATTGTTGGCTGGCCTGAAATCTCCAGTCTCTCCAAGGGATTGGGCTAATGCCTATATTCTCCACTTCCCCTGATGGTTGGAATGGATACTGTATAGAACCCATCACAAGTCACACTGTTAGACTGTCCAGTAGCCAAATCCTCCAGGGAAAACAGACAGTTCTATTATGTGGAGAATTTCAGGGACCGAAAGATCACCTCCCAGTAGCCGAGGGCAAACACCAGGCCTCTTTTTGGGTAAGTTTAATTCTCCACTACACAGAGGGTCAGGGCTTCTTCCCCCTCTTCCTTCCTTCTGCTGGCTAGAACACCCGTTTAATGGGTGGAGCTTTCTGTCTGTCATTGTGAGGAAAACACCACGTCCTAGACTTGTGGGTGTGTGTCTGGGGAGGAACCTGGGCCTCCGACAACTTCATGTGCTGAAGTCACCCACAGCAGGGCCTGCCTAACTCTAAATTCTTTTATACAACTGAGAAATAAAAATCGATCTGCCTTAAGCCATTTATTTTTACTTTCCTCCCCGCCCTGCACAATCATTAAAAATAATCCTAACCGGGGCGCCTGGGTGGCGCAGTCGGTTAAGCATCCGACTTCAGCCAGGTCACGATCTCGTGGTCCGTGAGTTCGAGCCCCGCGTCGGGCTCTGGGCTAATGGCTCAGAGCCTGGAGCCTGTTTCCGATTCTGTGTCTCCCTCTCTCTCTGCCCCTCCCCCGTTCATGCTCTGTCTCTCTCTGTCCCAAAAATAAATAAACGTTGAAAAAAAAAATTAAAAAAAAAAAATAATCCTAACCAAAACCTAAATTCTTAACTTTCCAATTTAGAAAGATAATGTGTACTCTCTTGCTTTAAAAATGTCCTTATTTTTTAAAAAAAAATCTAATTGTCAGGGAAATATGAATCCAACTACCAATCATCAAAATATACATTTTTGAGAGGTATTTAAATTATTTAGAAAGACATTTCCTTATGAAGGGAGAAATTCTCTCCATGTTCAGTATTCAATTGGTTTCGAACTTTCATCAGAGTCATCATGTCCATTTTTACTGAGGATACATTTGAATGCTTCAGGCAGTCTTAGTTTTGGTGATTTTTACTTTTATACCAAGAATAACATTTCCCTTAGTCTTATTCATTGTCTGCTTACATCATGGTGGCCCCTCTTTCCTTTTCTCTTACTGTAAGGGGAACCTTTTAGTGGCAGCTGGTAATCATTTTCTCTAGAGTCACCTTTTCGTGTGCTCGTACATGCTGTCCCCATCTAACTGTGTCTCCCCCCACCCCCATCAGTCATAAAAGAGTTATAATAGCTGTAATTCTCTTGCAATCAGTCAATTGCTGCAGTTAACAAATGGTTTATTAGAGTGTTAACCTCCATTAGCGGAGAGGCTAGGTCATTAACTGCCTCTGATAACCATTTCTCAAGGTTTATGACTTAAATAATCACTTAAATAATGACTTTCATTCTTTTATCTGGATTAAAACAAAGTTTCTTAAGAACTTAGAATTTTGAGATAAAATGAGTAATATTGATTAAGAAATATCTGTAGACTTGGGTCTCCCATTTTGTTTTAGGGCCCTGGGGTGTTTGTATGAGAACCTCTAAGCAGAGATGAGATACAGACTCTGTAACTGTCAGGCACCAAAGAAGCATTCTCAATGACAATGTATATTTGTCTTCTGGAAACTGGAGTGTGTAGGTAAATTAAGTGTTTTCCTTTTACCTTCTAATTTCTTGTCCTGGAAATACCTTAAATTTTAACATAAACTAGGTAGTTGCAATAGTTTTAACAAGAACTATGTAACCTTTTGGGACTTCTTCACCGCTAAGCAGTTGTATACTATCTACACTTAGCTTTCTGTAGTAAGAAGGAAACTTTCAGAGTGAATGGAGCTGTTAGTGCTAATCTCTATTTGGCATCTCTAGTGATTCAGGATGACAAATCATGACAGGAAAAGGACAATGAGATTCACAGGCTTGATCATGCCACACCAGTGCTCACAAACCTCACCAGTTGTCAATTGCCTATGAATGAAGATTTTATAGGAGAGAAGGTGGAAAGTTTGGGGTGCTAACTCATAGAGTGCCAGTTTTCCTATTTCTAAGGTGGGAATGACAGTGTGAATACTTTCATTCCTAGATATATTGAAGATGTGATGACATAATGCTTATAAAGCATTTATGAATGGGACAAGAGATTAAAATGTCCCTTCTCTTAAAATACCCCTTCTAGGTATATGGCTAATGTACCTAGAAATTAATGTTTTAGACCATCGAAATGAATATTTTCTCATAGCATTCTCTCATTCAAGAATTCAGATACTTTCAACTACACAAAACCAATAAAGCATTTTTTTACTTATAACATGGACTATAAGCAGTCTTGTTTTGGTTGACTTGGCTCTTGTGGCAAAAGAAATTATTTATCAAAGGAGGAATATGAACTGTTTCTTACTCATGTCTGTAGTTACTCTGCCTGGCACCATGACTATCTCACAGTAAGTTTTAAATAAATATTTGTTAAATTTCTTAAACTTACCTGGTAAAAATTAATCTCTCCTTTTGTGACCCCTCAATGATGGTGTCTTCATGAAAGAGATTTTTTTTTCTTTTATACTCTGTCTTTTATCAGTTTTTTATACTTCTGCCTACTCTGCTTACTTGTAGAGCACAGTCTGTTTCTCTTTATATCCCTCATAATTCCTAATACTATACTTTGCCTACAGTGTAGCATTTCCCACAGGGTGTTCCAGTGAAAACTAACATAATAACCTGTTGCATTAGTATCCCATTGTTATTGGAACAAATGTAGTGGCTTAAAACAATCCAAATTTATGATCTCATGGTTTTTGAAGTTAGAAGTCCAAAATTAGTCTCACTGTGCTAAATAAAGTCAAGGTGTCAGGAGGACTTGTTCCTTCAGAGGCTCTAGGAGAGAATCTATTTCTTGTCCTTTTCAGCTTCTAGAGTCTCCGCCACGCATTGGCTTGTGGTCTCTTCCTACACCTTCAAAGCCAGCAACGTAGCATATTTATTTATTTATTTATTTATTTATTTATTTATTTTTTCAACGTTTATTTATTTTTGGGACAGAGAGAGACAGAGCATGAACGGGGGAGGGGCAGAGAAAGAGGGAGACACAGAATCGGAAACAGGCTCCAGGCTCTGAGCCATCAGCCCAGAGCCTGACGCGGGGCTCGAACTCACGGACCGCGAGATCGTGACCTGAGCTGAAGTCGGACGCTTAACCGACTGCGCCACCCAGGCGCCCCCAACGTAGCATTTTTAAATCTTTCCCTGCTTCTGGGGTTCCTGGGCGGCTCAGTCAGTTAAGCATCTGACTTCAGCTCTGGTCATGATCTCACAGTTCACGAGTTCAAGCCCCACGTCAGGCTCTGTGCTGACAGCTCAGAACCTGGAGCCCACTTTGGATTCTGTGTCTCCCTCTCTCTCTGCTCCTCCCCAGCTCATACTCTGTCTCTCTTTCTCACTCAAAGATAAAAATAAACATTAAGAAAAAAATGAAAATAAAATATCTCCCTGCTTCCATAATAACATTTGCCATTCTCTGTTTCTGACTCTCTTGCCTCCATCAAGGACTCTTGTGATTGTATTGGACCCCTTCCCCCCAGATAATCTTGGATTATCTCTCTGTCTCAAGATCCTTAATTCAATTACATCTGCAAAGTCCCTTTTGCCAGTAAGGTAACATATTCCCAAATTCTGAGAATTAGAATGTGGACTTCTTTGGAGTGCCATTATTTTGTCTATCATAGATATTAATAGGTAATAATAAGGAATAAGGGGATTCCATTCCATTCCCAGATAAATCTGGGAAACATTTGGTATAAATAGCGTTGAACATGTGACTTTTAATGAAAGATTTTTCTTAGCTTTTATTCCCAAAGGAATTCTTTTTTTGGTAATGGATGTCTTCTTTTTCCCCCCAAAGAGTATTTAATGGACAAGTGTTTTTTGTTTTTTGTTTTAAGTTTATTTATTTATTTTGAGAGAGAGAGAGGTGAAGGGAGAGGCAGAGAAAGAAAGACAGAGATTCTCAAGCAGGCTCCATGCTGCCAGCCCAGAGCCCAACACAGGGCTTGATCCCACGAACCACGAGAACACGACCTGAGCCGAGATCAAGAGTCAGGTGCTCAACCGACTGAGCCACCCAGGCTCCCCTAAAGGGATAATGTTTATGGTAAAGTCATGGCTGGAAATGGAAAAGAAATCTGGAAGCTTTGGTCACTTTCCATTACTTGTAGGTGGTACGTAAAATGAATATTAAAATTCCTAAAAGGACCAGGTTTTTAGACTTTGGCTATGTCTGATTAATCAAGCTTTAATTTATGCTTTATTAGTTTTTTCACCAAACAGTCCTTATCAGAAAAGGATGATTGCTTCCAGTTTCAGCTCTGACATGTAAAGATCTTGGCAGTCATCACTCCCATCTTTTCAATAAGAAAACCTGGACAAACTGAAAAATCATCTACTTTGCTTGGACCCATCAGAAAACTGAGGTTACAGGCAAAGCATCACCCTGAAATCTGTAGAGACCAGTGCCTATAGAGAGACACAACCACCGAGATCTGCTTACCCTGGAGCAGAGACCACCGGAACTATTAACTGGTAGAAACAATTGCAACAAATTGCTGCAGGCTGAATGAATGTGGACGAGCTTGAGAGTGAGAAACTCCTGGAACCCAGGAGTTGTGAAAGATTCTCTTATGACCTTGGCAGAGAGAGGGGAAAGGTAACCATTGTGAAATATTTCCTGACACTCCTCCATAACATAAGTGTTTTCTCTAGGGGAAAGGACTTTGCCAGAGCACAATTCTTATCCTAGCAGGAGGAAGGAAATTCTCTCTGTTCCCTTGAACCCTCTTCATCTTTCCTGTCACACCTAAATGGGGGGAAATATAATCAACGGGGGCAGATTTTCAATGAAATAGATTGGCAGTGCTTCAGCCAGGAAAGGGAACAGAGGCAAAAAGCTATATGACTGGAGGAGGAACAGAGACACTTGTGAAGGTCCCAGCCTGAGACACAGGCCTGCTAAGAGATGTGGGTATAATTTAAACATTATAGAATGATTCCCTCCCTTTCACCCTATCTAACAACACACCAATAGTCTCCACTATCAAAACAGTGGATTGTAGCTTCACTTTACATGATAATACCTCAAAGCCAAGAGGGAGACCCAAACAAGGACATTAGAGGAATGTGAAGCCTTTGGTGCTTGTAGTCACAGCAAACATTTAACACAAGCCAACTCCTAGCCTGCTTAGCACAAATCCTCACACAAATAGCCTGTTTAAATCTTCAGCTCTTGTTACCCAATACTACCTGTCCAGTATGCACCAAAAATCTACAAGGTATGCCAAAAGTCAACAAAAATACAAAGTCTGAAGACAAAGCATTCATTAGACCCAGACTCAGATATGCTGTAGATGCTGCAATGATCAGGGGATTTAAAATAATGATGGTTAAAATGGCAAGACTTTTAATGGAAAAAGTAAGCAGTATACAAGAAGAGTTGGGACAATGGGAAAACCATAAGAAAGAGTCAAAAGAAAATGTTGGGAACCAAAAATATAGTAACAGGAATGAAAAACGTCTTTGGTGGTCTCAACAGTAGACTTGAGACAGCTGAGGATAAAAATCGGTGAAGCCGAGGATGGTTAAGTCAATAGGAGGATCCTAACCTGAAATACAAAGAAAAAAAAAAGAATGAAAAAAACCTTGTTATTTCTTGTGTTTTTGATTTTGGTCATTCTGAGAGGTGTAGGGTGATACTGTTTTTGCATTTTCCTGGTGATTAGTAATGTTGAGTATCTTTTCATGTGTCTTTTGGCCATCTGTATGTCTTCCTTCGAAAAATGTCTGTTCAGGTCCTCTGTTTTTAAACCAGATCATTTGTGTGTGTGTGTGTGTGTGTGTGTGTGTGTGTGTGCGCGCGTGTTGAATTGTATAAGTTCTTTATATATTTTGGGTAGTAACCCTTTATCAGGTGTGTCACTTGCAAATATCTTCTCCCAGTCAGAAATGTATAGAATTGTTGAATTATTATATTATACACTTGAAACTAATATAACATTGTATATTAATTACACTTCAACTTAAAAAAATGAAAAATCTGTGACACAATGCCAGAAGGTAAAATATATACATAATTGGAATACTGAAAGAAGAGGGAAGAGGGAACGGAACAGAAATATTTTGAAATAATAACAATAGAGAATTTTCCAAAGTTAGTGACAGGCACCATCTACAAATCCAGGAAGCTCAGAGAATATCAAGCAAAATAAATACCTCAAACCCCACACCTTAATGTATCATATTCAAATCACAAAAAACCAAAGACAAGAAGAAAAACTTCAAGGAAGCCAGAGAGATAAAATCACCTAGTTTATAGAGGGAAAAGAATAAAAATTATAGACTTCTTATCAGAAGCCATGCAGGAAAGAATAAAGTACAATGAAATCTTTAAAAGGTTGAAAGAAAAATCCTCACCAACCTAGAATTCTATATTCAACAATGTTGTTCTGCACAGGTGAAAAAGAATACTTTCTCAGACAAAAAATTAGAAACTTCTTTACCAGCTGAACTGCTCTGCAAGGTATGTCTTATTTATTTTTTATTTATTTTTTTTTTTTTGTTCAATTTTGAGAGAGAGTGCAAGCAGGTGAAAAGCAGAGAGAGGGGGTGGACAGAGGATCTGAAGTGGGCTCCATGCTGATAGCAGTGGGACGGACATGGGGCTTGAACTCACAAACTGTGAGATCACGACCTAAAATGAAGTCGGTTGGTTGAGTGACAGAGGTGCCCCACAAGGTATGTTTTAAAAAGTTCTTTAGGAGGATCCTGGGAAGATGGCGGCGTAGGAGGACGCTGGGCTCACTGTGTGTCCTGCTGATCACTTAGATTCCACCTACACCTGCCTAAATAACCCAGAAAACGCCAGAAGACTAGCAGAACGGAGTCTCCGGAGCCAAGCGCAGACGAGAGGCCCACGGAAGAGGGTAGGAAGGGTGGCAAGGCCATGTGCGCTCCACAGACTGGCGGGAAGGAGCCGGGGTGGAGGGGCAGCCTGCCGACCAAGCAGAGCCCCTGAGTCTGGCTTGCAAAAGCGGAGGGCCGGACAGAGTGTGTTCCGACAGCAAGAGGGACTTGACATCTGGAAGGTTATAAGTTAACAGTTCTGCTCGGAGAGCAGGAGGGCTGGAGGACAACGGGAGGGAGAGTTGTTGAGCCCCGGACGACAGAGCTCAGCTTGGAGGGGAACAAAGGTGCTCGCCAGCGCCATCTCCCGCGCGCATCCCCCAGCCAAAATCCCAAAGGGAACCAGTTCCTGCCAGGGAACTTGCACCGCGCAAACACCCAACGCTGTGCTTCTGCGGATCCATCCCTCTGGCGGGTCTGACTCCCTCCCAGTGCCACAGGGCCCCTCCCGAAGCAGATCTCCAAAGGAAAAGCGAGCTGAGCCTGCCCCTCCCGCCCCTGTGCACCTTGCCGATCCACCCCAGCTAATACACCAGATCCCCAGCACCACAAGCCTGGCAGTGTGCAAATAGCCCAGACGGCCATGCCACCCCACAGTGAATCCCGCCCCTAGGAGAAGGGAAGAGAAGGCACACACCAGTCTGACTGTGGCCCCAGCGGTGGGCTGGGGACAGACATCAGGTCTGACTATGGCCCTGCCCACCAACGCAAGTTATTCAAGACAGCACGGGGGAAGTGCCCCACAGTCCCGCAACACTCCAGGGACTATCCAAAATGACGAAACGGAAGAAATCCCCTCAAAAGAATCTCCAGGAAATAACAACAGCTAACGAACTGATCAAAAATGATTTAAACAATATAACAGAAAGTGAATTTAGAATAATAGTCATAAAATTAATCGCTGGGCTTGAAAACAGTATAAAGGACAGCAGAGAATCTCTTGCTACAGAGATCAAGGGACTAAGGAACAGCCAGGAGGAGCTAAAAAATGCGATCAATGGGGCGCCTGGGTGGCGCAGTCGGTTAAGCGTCCGACTTCAGCCAGGTCACGATCTCGCGGTCTGTGAGTTCGAGCCCCGCGTCAGGCTCTGGCCTGATGGCTCAGAGCCTGGAGCCTGTTTCCAATTCTGTGTCTCCCTCTCTCTCTGCCCCTCCCCCGTTCATGCTCTGTCTCTCTCTGTCCCAAAAATAAATAAACGTTGAAAAAAAAAATTAAAAAAAAAATGCGATCAATGAACTACAAAATAAAATGGAGACAACTACGGCTCGGATTGAAGAGGCAGAGGAGAGAATAGGTGAACTAGAAGATAAAATTATGGAAAAAGAAGAAGCTGAGAAAAAGAGAGATAAAAACATCCAGGAGTATGAGGGGAAAATTAGAGAACTAAGTGATGCACTAAAGAGAAATAATCTGCGCATAATTGGTATTCCAGAGGAGGAAGAGAGAGGGAAAGGTGCTGAAGGGGTACTTGAAGAAATCATAGCTGAGAACTTCCCGGATCTGGGGAAGGAAAAAGGCATTGAAATCCAAGAGGCACAGAGAACTCCCTTCAGACGTAACTTGAATCGATCTTCTGCACGACATATCATAGTGAAACTGGCAAAATACAAGGATAAAGAGAAAATTCTGAAAGCAGCTAGAGATAAATGTGCTCTAACATATAAGGGGAGACCTATAAGACTCGTGACCGATCTCTCTACTGAAACTTGGCAGGCCAGAAAGGAATGGCAGGAGATCTTCAATGTGATGAACAGAAAAAAATATGCAGCCGAGAATCCTTTATCCAGCAAGTCTGTCATTTAGAATAGAAGGAGAGATAAAGGTCTTCCCAAACAAACAAAAACTGAAGGAATTCGTCACCACTAAACCAGCCCTACAAGAGATCCTAAGGGGGATCCTGTGAGACAAAGTACCAGAGACATCGCTACAAGCATGAAACCTACGGACATCACAATGACTCTAAACCCATATCTTTCTATAATAACACTGAATGTAAATGGATTAAATGTGCCAACCAAAAGACATAGGGTATCAGAATGGATAAAAAAACAAGACCCATCTATTTGCTGTCTACAAGAGACTCATTTTAGACCTGAGGACACCTTCAGATTGAGAGTGAGGGGATGGAGAACTATTTATCATGCCACTGGAAGTCAAAAGAAAGCTGGAGTAGCCATACTTCTATCAGACAAACTCAACTTTCGATTAAAGGCTGTAACAAGGGATGAAGAAGGGCATTATATAATAATCACAGGGTCTATCCATCAGGAAGAGCTAACAATTATAAATGTCTATGCACCAAATACGGGAACCCCCAAATATATAAAACAATTACTCACAAACATAAGCAACCTTATTGATAAGAATGTGGTAATTGCAGGGGACTTTAACACTCCACTTACAGAAATGGATAGATCATCTAGACACACGGTCAATAAGGAAACAAGGGCCCTGAATGATACATTGGATCAGATGGACTTGACAGATATATTTAGAACTCTGCATCCCAAAGCAACTGAATATACCTTTTTCTCGAGTGTACATGGAACATTCTCCAAGATAGATCACATACTGGGTCACAAAACAGCCCTTCATAAGTATACAAGAATTGAGATCATACCGTGCATACTTTCAGACCACAATGCTATGAAGCTTGAAATCAACCACAGGAAAAAGTCTGGAAAACCTCCAAAAGCATGGAGGTTAAAGAGCACCCTACTAAAGAATGAATGGGTCAACCAGGCAATTAGAGAAGAAATTAAAAAATATATGGAAACAAATGAAAATGAAAATAAAAAGTTCTTTAAGCAAGAGAAAAAATGATATAGGTTAAATACATGAATCTGCATAAAGAGAGGAAGAGAGAGCAAGAACAAATAAAATATTTTTTAAAAGATTTCTTATTCTTACTTAATCTAAAAGATAACAGTTTGTTTAAAATAATAGTAGCAATGTATTGGTTGATTATAGCATATGGATCATGAAAATAAATGAAAGTCATGTCATAAAAGACGGGAGAGAGAAATTGGAGGTACTCTTCTATGACACACTAATGCTGCATGTGAAACGATGTAGTGTTATTTGAAAGCTGACTTAGATTATTTTAAAATGTGTATTGTAAGCTCAGTGTAGCCACCAAAACATTTTAAAAAGAAGTATAAATGATATGCTAGGAGAGAAGCTATAATGAAATTATAGAAAATGCTAACTTAAAATTTCATAAGGCATAAAAAGAAAAACAGAATCAAAGAACAATGGGAACAAATAGAAAACAGTTACATAAATGCCAGATATAAATCCAACTATATTCATCATCGCTTTAAATGTGGGTGACTTAATGTACTAGTTAAGGGACTGAGATCCCCAGAATGAATAAAAAGACAAGACCAAAGTATATGTTGTCTCTGACCCACTTTCTTTCTTTTTTAATTTTTTTAAGTTTATTTTTTTATTTTGAGAGAGAGGGAAAGAGAGAGAGAAAGACAGAGAGAGGGAGAGAGGGCAGGGGAAAAGCAGAGAGAGAGGGAGAGAGAGAATCCCAAGCAGGCTCCATGGTGTAAGCACAGAGCCCGATGCAGGGCCCAAACTCACAAACTGTGAGATCATGACCTGAACCGAAACCAAGAGCTGGATGCTTAACCGACTGAACCACCCAGGCACCCCTGACCCACTTTCATTATAAAGATTTGGATAAGTTAAAACAAAGAGATAGAGGAAGATGCTATGGTAATGTAAATGGAAAAAAAAAGATTATTTTAATCTTTGGAGTCAATAAATCTGGTTATGAATTACAGTTCTCTCTGAATGTACATGGACAAGTTATTTAACCTGTCTGTGCCTCAGTTATAAAATGCAGACAAAAACACCCGTTAAAGTTGTTCTTAGGTGCACAATTAATACAGCATGCCCAGCACCATGTCTGATTTATAACAGTTGCATAGAGTAACACCTATGTTTCCTCTGGTTTCTCATAGTCTACCTTTCTTGGTCTCCATCTTTCTATTTTGTAGAATTTCTGTGTTCCTCTCCTACCATTTTTTTAAAAAAATTTTATTTCCATATTGTACATTATATACTTCCATTCTGAGTATGACGCTGTTCTATTACAGTGGTGATTCAATGAAATCCAACAGTTTAGACACAGAACTAGCCATAATTGGTAAATGATTGTGGCTGTTAATACTGGAGAATTTAACAAACTGTGCAGATGGGTTCAAGCAATTCTGCAGAGTTTGCTTTTTCCTGATCTAGATGAAAAAGTGTTTGGAGAGAGTGAGTAGATAGAGGAGGCTCTGTGCTGAGGTCTGCAGTGGGCACAGGGAAGGAACTGTATTTGTCAATGTGGCCTGAGAAGAATAGCCAGGAAATCTGTCCCTTAAAAATTAATGACAAGGATAAAGAGGAATGAGACAGTCCTCCAATAAAGTCTGAAGGAATGGGTGAAAATTAATTCCTGGTGACCAACAGTAAAGTAAATAAATTGCTTTTTTCACACTTATGGCCTGGAAAATAAAATTCAAACCCTCAAAGTCCCAGTTGCCAAAATGAATAACAATAATTATAGGAAGCTTGCTACATAATGGTCATTTTAATTACTGTGTTTTCGCTTCTATGATATAATTAGCTGTTGTTGTTTTTTTTTTTTAAATTTGAAGGAGAGACTTTTCCAGCTGGTTTTAGGTCTTGTCTATTCTAATGAGTATAATTATATATTCCCAGAAACGATGTTCAGAATCCAAGGAAGAAAAAAGGATTAGACCCTGAGCATCTTGTATCTCAAGAGAATCCGATGGCAAGTTTGCTAAGGCCAGTTCCACAGGCCTTTTTTTTTTTTAATGTTTATTTATTTTTGAGAGAGAGAGAGAGTGCAAGCAGGTGAGGGGCAGATAGAGGTAGGGACAGATGACACTGACAGCCATGAGCTCAAACTTGAACTCACAAACCGTGAGATCATGACCTGAGCTGAAGTTGGATGCTTAACCGACTGACCCATCCAGGTGCTCCAGTTCCACAGGCCCTTTTGAATGACTGAGTCAGTGGAGTACAAAATAAACTCCATGCTTCTTTTGTCATTGGCAGAGATGACTGGCCTTGCTGAAAGTTGTGCCCTCCCGTATGAGTGTTACAGTTCCTCTGCTCTGGTCCAGGTTAAACCCTAATATTGAGTGCAATGACACTCTAAGCAGTTATTGAACAGAAGGCTATAGAGTCATCTACCAAGATTACCCATCTTTCATTGGCAGCTAGAGTTTTCAGTTGGTCTCAATATTGTTTTAAACTGTACACATAAAGAGCCACCACTGTCTCAGTCAGATCATTGATAAGACCATGGAGAGGCAATGACGGGGCTTGCTGTAGCATAGTGCTAGCCATAAAGAAACAGCTATAGACCCTTTAATAAGTAAGAGGCCAATTGCACAGTACGCCACTATGGAACGTCCTTTCTGATCACAGTCTGTGAGCAATTAGGATGGTTGCAAACTCTGGGAGGAGCTCTATACGCCTTTTGTACTATGCACTGTGACCGTAGTTGCTCTTCTGGAGATGCGTCTAGGGCTCTGAGGTAATGCCCCATGGTAGCAGTTTCTAGAGGCTAATTAAGTATTGCATAGAAAATGATATCTCTATATCTGCTTTAAATTTGCTGCCTGTTAATTTGGAGCAGTCCCGGGTTCTGATGTGATGGGATAGTGCAATTAGAAGTAATTTATGGCTCATTTCTGTACCGTTTATGGCTTTATGGCTATGGCAGGATACAGCTTCCGGTTGTTAATGAGGACCCCCTTCTGAAATGAGGGATAACAAGATGATAATGCTTTCCATTTGTACCATGCCTTAGTCATGGCAGAACAAAGGACCTCAGACCCTCTCATTTCCTCATCGTGCACTGGCCACACGAAGAGCAGAAGTTAAAGGGTAAGGTTTACCAATCATGATTCTATAGCAGAGAGAGCAGGTTGCCTGGCTGCTGTGACCATCAGGACTTGTGGTATCCAGCTCCCCATAGATTGCTGCTACACCTTTTCTCTCTTCTTTGCTTTTCCACCCTGTTTTTTTTCCTTTTTTTCCCCCTTGGTAGAAAATGTGCAAAAGCAGAGAGGGAAATGCAGGGAGCATCTTCTCGTATGTTTCTCCCTTATTTGAAAAGGAATAAAAAATTCTCAGAAGCCTCTACTAAATTTCCCTTGGGCTAGAACCTGGTCTCACACCCACCCCTACAGCAATCACTTCCATTGCCCTGGACAAAACTGGGGTTCTTATGACCAGGACAAAGGGGAGGAAAGGGTGATGGCCGGGTACCCAGAATTGGTGGCCACAACTGCTTAGTAACCGTGGTCTCTTTAAAAGTCTCCAAGCGTCTGTTGTACTCTAGCTTATCATGGCTTTCTATCCAGATGTCAAGGCATCAAGGCCTTCCGGATATCAGGATTTCTCTCAGGTTTTTCTGTGCTGGAGCAGATTTGTGGACCCCACAAAAAAATAGGGAGAGTGTGGTCCCTTTTCGAAAGTAGCTTTACAGTGTTCATGCCTCACAAATTTCTTCACGCGAAAAGCCCCTTCCACAATGCCTGAAGCTCCTCTCTCTACACAGATCAGAGCCCTGGACTTTGGGCTGGGAGCAAATAACTATGCCTCCCTGACTCTGCCCTATCCAGTGAGAGATTGTCCACCTATGTAAATATCATGATGCAAATGTACATCATGCTACTTAAAAAAATTTTTTTTTAATGTTTATTTATCTTTGAGAGAGAGAGAGAGAGAGAGAGAGAGAGAGCAGGGGAGGGGCAGAGAGAGAGGGAGACACAGAATCCAAAGCAGGCTCCAGGCTCTGAGCTGTCAGCACAGAGCCTGACATGGGGCTTGAACTCGTGAACTGTGAGATCATGACTGGAGCTGAAGTCAAAAGTTCACCCAACTGAGCTACCCAGGAGCCCCAACATCATGCTACTTCTAAAATGAGTATCAATGAGATGAAACTAAAAATGAAGCTATCATTTTTAAAAGATCAAATTTTAGGGTTAACAAGCTAGAGGAATGATCCCAGAGTATTTGATTGGAAGAAACAAATTATAAATTGTATATGTTTGAAAAAAAATATTAAAAATCTTGTTTTAAGGAGGCTGGCATGTAATTGAGACAAGCTACACCAGAGACATCTGGGTCTGGAAACTGGGTAGGCTTACTAGGATGGGGTACTATGATTTAGGCCATGTTTCATGTAATGAAAGTAAAATCACTCCTGGCAAATATAGCAATTCTGGCGATAGTGTTACCATGTAGAAATAATCAGCATCAGACATGCCAACTAGTCATTCGTGAGGCTGCCTAGAGACAGGTGGAAATCCAGAAAACCAAGCATACACTGAGCACTTAATAAATGGTTAACTGACATTAAATTTGTCAACCATATAGTTATAGTACATGAGTGGATTTAGCCTTTAGTATCAGATGGTCCTGATTGTGGTTAACAGGACCTGGCCCTACTCTCTTCCACTACAGATTCTCCCAATGACATGTGCCGCTCTGTCATGGTCCTGTCACCATGGGGATGTTGTTTGTTTAGGAGAATGTTTGGCTACCATCTACTTTCCTCTGTAGACTAAGCTCCATGACTACTTTTGCTCATTATAGTGTCTTCAGACCTGTGATAAGGTCTGGTTTAATAAAATATTTTAAATAAATAAATACAAAATAAATAAATGACTGAACAGATTTTAGGGTAGGCCTTTGATCCTTGGGGTGAATAGTGAGTGTGGAAGAACAAGGGTACATCTTAAACTGAAATTTTTGTTAAGGACTGGACGCAAAGTCAGATTGAACCAGGTTCGAAAGAGATTGGAAGCTGAGAACCCCAGCACTAAGGTGGTCTGCATTGGAGAGTGACCCCACCTTAGGGGTGGAGATATGGACTTAGAGAAGTTTTTAGGTCAGCATAATTATCTGACAGCTTGTCTCACTTTTCCTACTTGGTTAGAGGTTGTCTAATGGTAGACACTTTGGTTGACACTTTGTTTGCCTTATGTGTCTTACACACATAGGTAGGTGCACCATGATTGTTGAGTGTGTATCAACAATTGAGTGAAAAAATTTCCAGTTAAAAACTACCAGAACATAGTACCTGAATTTAAACTGGGGAATTTACAGATGTATGGCCACATAGTACAGAACATATATGTTAGATGAATATATTTTTTTGGCTTGACATCAGAGAGTGACAGGAATTTCTCCTTAAGTTAATAAATCGTAGGCTGAGCTGGTTTCAATAGCCAACACAAATGATAGTTACATTTTTGCCAAAGATGTCAGTGGCAATCTCTATCTATGTGGCATCAACATGTCCTCATGAGTGGGAAATAGTGAGTGTTGCCACAGTGAAGGAGTTTTGGATACTTGAGAGGAAACTAGAAGAGAAACATTAGATGCTATTGGTTTCCTACCTAATATCCATTCTCTATTTCTGTCTTAGTAAATTGACCCAAGTTTTTGGTTTGCAGTGTATGCAAATTAAAAAAAATAGCAGCCTCATTGCAGCTGGCTGACTATGTGATAGTTCTGAGCTAGTGATACGTATGAAGATGTTTCTGTCTACCAGTGTGCCAATCAGCAATGTGCTTGACTTTGTTCTTATTTTTATTTTATTTTGGAAAAATATATATAATATAACATTTTCCATTTTAATAATTTTTAAATGTATAATTCAGTGGCATTAACTACATTTACAAAGTGCAACTATCACCACGATCTATTAAGACTCTTCCATTACCCCAAACAGAATGTCTGTTCAACAACAATTCCCAATCCCCCCATAACCTCTTAACATTTTTTTAATGCTTATTTTTATTTTTGAGAGAGAGAGAGAGTGTGTGAGTGGGGAAGGGACAGAGAGACAGGGACAGAGGATTTAAAATGGACTCCACGCTGACGGCAGAGAGCCCAATAGGGGGTTCGAACTCATGAACCTTGAGCCCATGACCTGTGCCGACGTCCAACTTTTCACCGACTGAGCCACCCAGGAACCCCCCTGTAACATTCTTTATATCTTCATAAATCTACCTATTATAAGTATCTCATATCAGTGTATTCATTCAGTATTTGTCCTTTTGTGTCTGACTGACTTCATAAAGCATGACTTCAAGGTTCATCCATGTTGCAGCATGTATAGAACTTCAATCTTTTTTATGATGGACTAATATTCCATTGTATGTAGGATATCATATTTTGTTTATCACTTCATGTATCAACAGACACTTGGGTTGTTTTCACCTTTTGTCTATTGTGAATAATGCTGCAATAAACATTGCTGTTTAAATATCTGATTGAGTCTCTGTTTTCATTTCATTGGGTATATCTCTAGAATTGGAACTACTGGGTCATGTGGTAATTTTATGTTTAACTTTTTGAGGAACCACCACACCGTTTTCCATGGTGGCTGCACCATTTTGACCACCAGCAACATAAGAGGGTTCCAATATTTGCATCCTCATCAACACTGTTTTTTTTTTCTTTTCTTTTCAATTAAAGCTATCGTAGTAGGTATGAAGTGGTATCTCATGGTTTTGACTTGCATTTTCCCAATGACTAATGATGTCAAATATCTTTTCATGTGGTTAATGGCCATTGTAAACCTCCTTTGGAAAATGTGTATTCAATTCCTTCATCCATTTTAAAATTGGGTTGTCTTCTTGTCATTGAGTTGTAGGTGTTCAAGATATTGAACACAGCGTGTGCACAAATGGAGGAGGGGCAGGGAGAGAGAGGGAGACACAGAATCCGAAGCAGGCTCCAGGCTCCAAGCTGTCAGCACAGAACCTGACCCGGGGAACCCACAAACCATGAGATCATGACCTGAGCCGAAATCAGATGCTTAACTGACTGAACCATCCAGGCACCCGTATTTTCTTTTTCTTTTGTTGCTCATGCTCATGTCATGTCTAAGAATACATTGCTAAATCCAAGGTCATAAAGATGAAACGTATTTGACTTTGACAGTGCGATGTTAACACTATGTGAGTGGTTTTGTTCCTTGGATTATCACCAAAGATTGATTTTCATTTAAATCCTAGAAATCACCATGTAATTAACCTCCCCATCAGTTGTCAATACCACAGCCACACACAGAATGAAAAAGAATGGGTTGGAGTAGGAACTAGTATCTTGAAGACTTGGTTTCTATTGCAGGCTCTGCCATCATGGCAGATACTTCTGTCAACTTCATGTTGACCTCCTGTTTTCCATTTTCTTTCCTTCTTTTAACAGCCTCTGCTACTTGAGACTCTATGTATGCCTCCTGTGCTCTCAGTCCGTGCCCTGCCTGCAGAGGGTACCACTCCTGCCTCGGAGCGAGGCACATGACTGACTCACACTTTCGGACCGGCTCTAAGCAGGACATTTTGGTTCAAGTAGGACATTTTATTTTCAGAGACATCAAGACACAATTAATCTTTTTTTGCTGGTAATTATGGTGGAGAAGCAGATGCTCCTTCCTATTGGATTTCAGCCCAAGAATAAGAGAATAAGATCTGGAACTGTTGGCAGACACTTTGCAGGGTAAGGAGAGAACCTACCTAAGAATGGAGCCAACTTAGAAGGTGGAGAGTTAAGAGCTTGGGAGAGAATCAGGGTTTGGTGAGAATTTGGGGAACTTTACATCAAGCTAAGCCTGAAGCTAGTCCTACTCTTGAACTTGAACCAGTAACTCTTTGTTGAAGCCAGTTTGGGTTGGGTATGTAGTCACCAGTAACTGAGAATCCTCTGAGACACAGCAAGTGACCAGCTGTGGGACCTTGAATATGTCACTTCACATCTCTGGGCCTCTGCTTGGAATCTGACACATGAGTTCTGTTTTGGGAACTGGGGAATAAAGATACCGCAAGGTGATGTAACTATCTTCAAGGTCACACAATATATCCCCAGGAGCACTGAAATCTATAAGCTCATTTTGAATGTTTAGTTCTAGTGCAGAAAAAGCATTGTTTTTTATTAAGCACAAAGCTGACTGATGATGTCTTCTGCAGACTTGCTCAGACTTGAAAACTCCAATATTACAGAAAGGAATCCAAGTCTTTAGGTAAATTACTTCATATGTTCACCCTGCTGAGCGGTGGATGGACAGTACAGTACAAAATGTACTAGGGACAGCGCATGCACCCACAGTTATGTCCTTTGAGATCTGCAAATTGTACTTGACAAAGGAAATTAAACTTGGCTCAAAGAAAGCTTTAGGCAGTTCTGAGATATTGAATGAGATATTTCTCTCTCTCTCTCTCTCTTTTTAACATCTGAAGTTCATGAACTCATTTTCTTTGCCTCATATTTCATCATCTCCCTAACAGATGGGATTATTACCCACATCTTGGCTAGGATAAGAATATAAGACTGCCACTTTCTCTGGGACAGTTCCCTTTCCTGCAGGCTACATTCAACTGGCACACACCTGCTTGGTTGAAAAGACACTTTCATGTAAGCAGATGCCTTAGGTTTTCTTTTTTCCTTTCTTCTTCTTCCCTCTCTCCCTCCCTTCCTTCCTCCCTTCTTCTTCTTTCCTTCCTTCCTTCCTTCCTTCCTCCCATTCTTCCTTCTTTCTCTCTTTCTTTGTCTAATTCTTAGAAAAAAGGCTTCAAGATCCCTCTCTACTCCCATCTCTTCCCGGCAGGAAAGGATTTGATGTTGTCACTGTTTTCTGGATGGCTTATGGTGTCAGTAGTGATCCTCCCTCCAGGGGTAACTAAGGAAAATTAAAAACCATTTTTTTTTTACAAAGCAATTTTTTTTTTGCTTGAAACTTGATAAAAAAAAGAAAGAAAAAGAAATAAAGTTGGATTTCTACAGAGGCAGAATTTGTAGAGAGCAGGAACAATCATGAAAGAATTTTAAAAATCTAGATGTATCTTTTGATTTTATAAATGATTGAATGAAAACCAGAGTGACAACAAGGGCTGCTCAGAATTGTGTCGATAACTTTTGGCAGAGTTAACCTAATACAAACAAAGCTTTTACTGGTCCTCTGCCCTGAACAGAGCCAACGTTCCTTCTTTATAGACAACTCGTGAGGTTTCTAGGTTTTAAATTAGAAAGTATCTAATTAGAATAGAGCCATAGTATTCAGAAGGATGGTGCAGATGGCCAGTTTTATGTGATATATTTAAAACATGTATGACTGTAGAGTTATTTGCATAACCTCTGGCTTATTTAGTTTTTCAATATTCAAATTTATTCTGTTTTATCTGAAAAATGTATTTATATATACACATAGACTTATAATTTTACATAAATGAATAATTGCTATTTCTAACCTGCTCTCTTTCTGTTTTCTTGCTTCTTTTTTTTCCCACCCAAATCACTCCTTACTCCTAACAATTCAGAAAAATAATTACTTACTTTTATTTTCATGCTTATGTATTATATAAAAATCTTCACTGCACCTACATAGATATTGCACACATCTACCTAAAGAGCAATTTTGATGTTATGTTACAATAATAGCATCATATTAGACATACTTTAATGCATCTTACTTTTAGCTACCGGTTTAACTCTAATATTTTAACATAGCTGTGATTCCTTTGATTATAAATGGAAGGAATTCTTGGGTGTGCCAACACTCTCTTCCACATGTTTCCCCTAAGGTTTTTCACTTGTCCTGTTTCAGTTAGGGTGAAGATAAAGAGGACATTGAATATTGTCCTACACACAATTAGTAGTTTTCACATTGATGGAAGAATTCAAATTCTAAATGGAGACCGGAGTAGAGTATCATAGAGAAATGGTGGAATGGATTGGGTGTGGGATTTGACAAGGGTTGTAGTTCAGGTTGGGTCTATATTCCAAAGCAAAGAATATTGAAGCTGGAAGGCTTGGCTCTACTACTCCAGTGGTTCTCACATGTTGGGAGCATAAGGAAAAACTTGGCAAGAAAATGACACCCTTGGAGCTCGATTCAATAGGAGTAGGTGTGACCCAGAAAATGTACTTTACGAAGCTTCCCAGGTGATGCTGTATGTAGGTGACCCTCAACTTGATTGTGAAAAACTCATCCTTGGAAGACAAGGAAAGAACAATCTAAAGACTTACAGGCTTCCCAAGGACAGTCATCTTTAGTGACAGAAATGAGATTAGAAACTAATTCTTCTTCCTTGAAATGGAGTGCTAGTGACCCTTAATGTGCCTCAAGGTGTCCTATTTTCATAATCTCTGGGAAAGGCTTTAAAATGTGCCAAGTGGCTTCCTTTCCCCAAGTCTTCATTTGCAAGAACATATTCTACATGTTCTTGGGATGAGAACTTTAAAGCTAGAATAAGGGCGCCTGGGTGGCTCAGTCAGTTGAGCGTCCGACTTCGGCTCAGGTCATGATCTCACAGTCCGTGAGTTCGAGCCCCACGTCAGGCTCTGTGCTGACAGCTCAGAGCCTGGAGCCTGTTTCAGATTCTGTGTCTCCCTCTGTCTCTGAACCTCCCCTGTTCATGCTCTCTGTCTCAAAAATCAATAAAAGTTAAAAAAATTAAAAAAAAAAGCTAGAATGGTTCTTGGGAAATAGACACTGATCTTATTTAAAAAGTCATCTCAAAGTAATGTTAGTTTTCAGGTAATCAAGGAAAAGAGATTTTGGTAAATGACTCACTTGTCCATCCAGAATATTCGGTCAAAAGAATAATCTCACCCCACTTGCTGCTTGGTTATTCTCACTTAGAATGTCAGTAAAATAACTCTACTGATATCTTTGAAACGAACTTTGAATCTTCTAATTTAAACATGGCTTCATGCAGGTGGAAGGAGGAATCATCTGGTAAAATGAAATATGGGTTAGTATTATTAAACTTTTGGGGTTATGTTATGTATTCATGGCTCATTATGAAATATTTTTATATCCATTTGTGCTTCAGGGGATGAATAATATCACCGATACAAATTTATAAAGCTTTATGTTTAACATAAAATAGTTTAAGAACTCATGGGGCAATCTAGTTTACAATTAAAATGTCGCGGGCAGTGAGTCCCTCATTAAAAACACAAAGTAAAACTTAACTCACACTATTAAAATACCTCCATTTGTTACTACAAACACGCACCATCTGGGGTTGTTTCGTGCCTCCCAATTTCTTATTAGCAGGGGAGAGATCTGGGTTGACTTCCTCCAGAAATCAGTATGTCTTACATAATGCAAACGCACACTGCTGATTGCAAGTGGTCCTTAATTACTGATGGGAGCCTCTGACCAAGTGCTAGTGCTGGAATGTGTCCTTCACCAGTGCTCTAAAAATGACTCAACTCGCAAATTCCTACTGAGGTTTACTTTTCTTCTTAATGATACTGCCTTTTATGATGGGAAGAGATAAAGTTGAATTATTAAAATTTAAAAAGAAATACCCCCCCCCCTTTTTTCCCTCAGGTCAAAATAATGGTAAAGAGAGCTCCTTGTTACCAGGTGCCAATTTCTATGTACCAGGTACTATGGCAGCATGATCTCTCTCGTCCTCTCCACAACTCTTTTAGCAAGGTGTTATTGCCCCCATCTTTCTGATGGAGAAACAGGCTTACGGAGGTAAATAGCTTGCAAAGGCAAAATAGCTGGTGGGTCGCAGATGTGGGCATGATGCTTCTCTGGGGGACATTGCATCATAAAGATATTATGAGGCTGCTCTTTTGGGTTAATGACTATTGGTATATAGAAGATTATTGCACAATGATTCTAGCTGCTTTGAAATACCTTGGTATTTTAGGCAGGCATTATAATCTACCTCTGCTTCTCAAAGTGTGTTCCATGAGCCAGCAGCTTCTGCATTACATGGGCACTTGTTCAAAATACAGAATCTTAGGGGCGCCTGGGTGGCTCAGTCGGTTAAGTGACCGACTTCCTCAGGTCATGGTCTCGCATTTGTGAGTTTGAGCCCTGCTTTAGGCTCTGTGCCAAGTTCTGTGTCTCCCTCTCTCTCTCTGCCCCTCCCCTGCTCACTTTCTCTCTCTCTCTCTCTCTTAAAAATAAACATTAAAAAAACTAAAAAATTAAAAAAAAATACAGAATCTTAGATACCATCTGAGAACTGCATCAGAAACTGAACTTTATTTTACATTACAAAATTTTTTTTTAACTATGTATTTATTTTGAGAGAGAACGAACAAGCCGGGGCCAGGCAGAAAGAGAGGGAGAGAGAGAATCCCAAACAGGCTCCACACCATCGGCACAGAGCCCTATGTGGAGCTCAAACTCACAAACTGTGAGGTCACGACCTGAGATGAAACCAAGAGTCAGGTGCTTAACTGACTGAACCACCCTGGCACCCCAGAAGCTGCATTTTAAAGAGATCAAGCGCTTTGTATGTATGTACTTTCAATGTTTGTGAAGCACTGAACTAGATGATCTTTAATTTACCTTTTACCAGTAGTATTATGGTTTATGCAAAGAGGAAAACTATCTTTCCCTTATGTACCAAACATCTCTTGAGAATAGCAGCCCTATCTTATACAGTTATGTAGCTCCCACAACATTTAGCATGTGACTTTCCTTAGTAGTTGCTTAATCCATTCTTGATGAATAAATGAATAAACAAATGACTATCTTCCATATGGAAATGTAATGATTATAATAGTTTGAATATTAAAGAAATCAACAATGGATATCAAAACATTTTTTAAATTGAAGTAAAATTAATGCAGTATAGTACTATATTATAATGTATTATTATATTAAAATGTATGTTATATAATATAAAGTATTATAATGTAGTATAATACAATGTTACATTAGTTGCTGGCATACAACATTGATTCAATAACTCTGTACATTATGCAATACTCACCACTATATGTATAGTCACCATTGGTCACCATACAACATTATTACAATATTATCGATATATTCCCTATGTTGTACTTTTCGTTCTGTGACTTATTTATTTTATGACTGGAACTTTGTACCTCTTAATCTCCTTTATCTATTCTGCCCATCACCCACCCACCTCCCCTTTGGCAATCACCAGTTTGTTCTCTGTATTTAAGAGTCTGTTTTTTTGGGGTGCCTGGGTGGCTCAGTTGGTTAAGCGTCCGACTTTGGCTCAGGTCATGATCTCACCATTCCTGGGTTTTAGCCCTGTGTCAGGCTCTGTGCTGACAGCTCAGAGCCTGGAGCCTGCTTCAGATTCTTTGTCTCCCTCTTTCTCTGCCCCTCCCTTGCTCATGCTGTGTCTCTCTCTGTCTCTCAAAAATAAATAAACATTTAAAACATTTTTTAAAAAGAGTCTGCTTTTTTGTTTGTTTCTTCATTTGTTTTGTTGTTTAGATTCCACAAATCAGTGAAATCAGATCCAAGCATTTGTCTAACCATTTAATTTTTTTTAATGTTTCTATTTTTGAGACAGAGAGACACAGAGCATGAGGGGGGGTGGCACAGAGAGAGGGGGAGACACAATCTGAAGTGGGCTCCAGGCTCTGAGCTGTCAGCACAGAGCCCGACGCGGGGCTCGAACTCACGGAATGTGAAATCATGACCTGAGCTGAAGTCAGATGCTCAACCAACTGAAAATAGTCTGAATTTCCTGGCCAATCCTTTATCCCCATATTAACTGTGGAAGTGATCTGTTAACAAAGTAGATGCAGATAGAATTAATAGAGTTCCCCCTCCCGAATGCATGCTGCATCCAGGATAGAATTGGGACTTGCAGTGAAGATACAAACAAAAATCATCTTTTAAAGCCATTAAAAATGCAGGATCTGACATCTGGATGAAGGAATAGTTCTGGGAAGTTCTCCTGCATGAACATTACTGATATGTGTCCTGAGAACATTCAGAGGGTGTTCTGCAGAGAAAGCACAAATAAGACCAAAATAGAGTAGGGTCTTTGCAGGGGTTTCCGTGAACCTGAAGTGGGTGACTGGTCACAGGGCTATTCACCTGCAGCAGTTAGCTTCTGGATAAATACCACTGTATGCCTGAATTTCAAAACTCCTAAGGGTTGCGTTTGGCAGCTGGGAGCAGGGTTAGAGGACGTAAAAGATAAATTGGAAATGTGGAAGAGGGAAGGAATAGGATGACTAAAACTGGTCTGATTTTTCTTTCAAACTTTACTTCATTGCCATAGGGTAAAGATTGTTGAAATTGGCATGCTAATTTATGTACAGTAGATATAAATTCCTGTTTGGTGTTAACGAGTGCTATTTTTAATAAGTCTGAAAAGCAAAATGCACAAAGGTGGAAGATTATAATATAAATATACAAATATAATTTTTTATTGCTCATTATTGCAAGTGACTTGAGAAATTAGGTATGATCTCTATCTTGTTGTACTTACTTAGGGCTGATTTGTGTCCCAGTATATGGTCTATTCTGGAGAACGTTCCATGTGCACTGGAGAAGAATGTATATTCTGCTGCTTTAGGATGAAATGTTCTGAATATATCTGTTAAGTCCATCTGGTCCAATGTGTCATTCAAAGCCATTGTTTCCTTGTTGATTTTTTGATTAGATGATCTGTCCATTGCTGTGAGTGAAGTCTCCTGCTATTATGGTATTACTATCGATGAGTTTATGTTTGTGGTTAATTGATTTATATATTTGGGTGCTCTCACATTTGGCGCATAAATGTTTACAATTGTTAGGTCTTCTTGGTGGATAGACCCCTTGATTATGATATAATGCCCTTCTGCATCTCTTGATACAGTCTTTATTTTAAAGTCTAGATTGTCTGATATAAGTATGGCTACTCCAGCTTTCTTCTGTTGACCATTAGCATGATAGATTGTTCTCCAACCCCTTATTTTGAATCTGTAGGTGTCTTTAGGTCTAAAGTGGGTTTCTTATAAACAGCATAAAGATGGATCTTGTTTTCTTATCCATTCTGTTACCCTATGTCTTTTGATTGGAGCATTGAGTCCATTGACGTTTAGAGTGAGTACTGAAACATATGAATTTATTGCCATTATGATGCTTGTAGAGTTGGAGTTTCTGGTGGTGTTCTCTGTTCTTTTCTAATCTTTGTTGCTTTTAGTATATATATATATATATATATATATATATATACACACTATATATATGTATATATGTATAGTATATATATACACATATATAGTGTATATATACATACACTATGTGTATACATATATACATACATATGTGTATACTATATACACATATATAGTGTATATATACCTGTATGTATATATGTATATATATGTATATATGTATATATACACATATATGTATATATATATACATATATATACATATATACACATATATAGTATATATATATATCATATGATATATATATTTTTTTCATCTTTTCTCCCCTCAGAGACACCCCCCCCCCCCTTAAAATTTCTTGCAGGGCTGGTTTAGTGGTCACAAACTCCTTCAATTTTTGTTTGTCTGGGAAACTTTTTATCTCTCCTTCTATTTTGAATGACAGCCTTGCTGGATAAAGAATTCTTGGCTGCATATTTTTCTGATTCAGCACACTGAATATATCCTGCCACTCCTTTCTGGCCTGCCAAGTTTCTGTGGAGAGGTCTGCTGCAAACCTCATCTGTCTTCCCTTGTAGGTTAGGGACTTTTTTTCCCTTGCTGCTTTCATGATTCTCTCCTTGCCTGAGTATTTTGTGAATTTGACTATGATATGCCTTGTTGATGGTCGGTTTTTGTTGAATCTAGTGGGAGTCCTCTGTGCTTCCTGGATTTTGATGTCTGTGTCTTTCCTCAGGTTAGGAAATTTTTCCACTATGATTTGCTCACATAATCCTTCTACCCCTTTTTCTTTCTCTTCCTCTTCTGGGACTCCTATGATTCTGATGTTGTTGCTTTTTAATGAGTCACTGATTTCTCTAATTCTTAAATCGTGTCTTTTGCCTTAATCTTCCTCTTTTTTTCTGCTTCATTATTCTCTATAAGTTTGTGTTCTATATTGCTGATTCTCTGTTCTGCCTCATCCATCCTTGCCACTGCTGCATCCCTCCGTGATTGTAGCTCAGTTATAACATGTTTAATTTCATCCTGACTAGCTTTTACTTCTTTTGTCTCTGCAGAAAGGGATTTGAATCTATTTTCGACTCCAGCTAGTATTCTTATTATCGTGATTCTGAATTCTGATTCACACATCTTGCTTGTATGTGTGTTGGTTAAATCCCTGGCTGTCGTTTCTTCATGCTCTTTCTTTTGGGGTGAATTCCTTTGTTTTGTCATTTTGAAGGAAGAAAAGGAAGTAATGAAGTAGAAAAAAAATAAAAAAATTAAATTTAAAAAATATTAAAATTAAAAATTAAACACACACACACACACACACACACACACAAATCGAATAAATGATGCTAGATCCTAGGTGTGTTTTGGTCTGGGTGTTGAAAGTGGTTTGACAGATTTGAGAAAAAAAAAGAGGGGGGAGAAAAAAAAGAAAATCATTAGAGAATTTGAAAAAATGAATACACTGTAGTAGACTAAAATAAAATGATGGAAGTAAAATAGAATTTGAAAAAATATACACAGAAGTCAAGAATATAGTAGAAAAAATTAAAATATTGTTATTAAAAATTAAAAATAAAAATGAATTTTTTCTTTTTCTATATTCAAGAAAAAGAAAAAGATGAAAAAGAGAAAAAAGAGAAAAAAGAAAAAAAGGAAATCATTTGGAAATTCGAAAAAATTAATACACTAGTAGACTAAAATAAAATGATGGAAGTAAAATAGAATTTGAAAAAATTTACACAAAAGTGAAAAATGTAGTAATAAAAATTAAATAAAAATATTTTTAATAAAACTTGAAGATAAAAATGAATTTTTTCTCTTTCTGTATTCAAGCAAAAGAAGTGTAAAAGAGAAAAAAAAAAAGAAAGAAAATTGAGTAGATGGACCTGCTAACAGATTGAAGTAGGACTGAAATTACTTCGTTTTCCCCTAGAAGTCAGTCTATGTAGCGCTTTATAGTCCATAAAGGAAACCGGCGGTGAGGTTTGTGTTCTTGAAGAGAGAGGTTGGCCCATTTGGGCGTGGCTCAGTGTAACGGCTCTGCTCTCCACTAGATGGCGCTGCTAGCCTACTGCGGTGGAGTGTTGTGGCGCTCATAGGTGCATATACGCATGCGCAGCAGCGGTGACAGATGGCACCACCCAGCTACTCAGTCTGTTCTTCCAGATCAGCAATCGCGTGCCCGTCCTCTGTCTTCAGCTTTCGTCCACTCTCCTCTTTTTCACTCTCCGTGACCAGGCCCCAGGCAGTACCTCTCTCCCCGGTTTTGTCTCAGATGCGGCTGTTTTCCCCAGCCCCTTCCTTCTGAAGGACTGCGGCTTTGACCTGCTCCGCCCCTCTGTGGGAGGGTCTCACCGAGCAATGGCCGAATGAGCAATGGCCGAATGTCGGCTGCACCCAGGAACGCTTGCTGGGCCCTGCTGCTGCTGGTGGCTTGAGACTGCAGCTGGGTGCCAGCCCGCCCCAGAAAAAGTTCACGAGATAGTGTAGCAGCAGCGTTTCAGGGATTATGGAAGATCACATCACACATCTGGCACCAGGCTTCACCCTTAAGGACCTTGTTCCAGCAGCGGCGAACGTGTCCGCCTTCTGGGGTCTGCTGGGACCAGGTGGCTTCAACAGTCTCTACCAAATGTCCTTCCAGCAGTGGAACCGCTTTTCCCTGTGTGGCCCAAGATCCTCCCGGCCCCTACTCTGTTCCTGGGGATTCACCCTTCCCACCAGAGCACCACCAGGTATGGAGCTGCGGAGTTGTAGACTGCACTCCCTTGTTTGCAGTCTTAATGGAATTTAAACCCTCTTATTTCTCCTTTCTCCTTTCTCCCTTTTTAGTTTAGTCCCTGCAGCTGTTTTCAATTTTCCATTTTCTCTACAGCTGCTTTTGGGGAGGGGTGCTTTTCCCGTATTCTCCCCCCACCATTCTCCGTCCTCTATCCACTTGCAAAAGCACCTCCCTTCCTGTGCCTTCTCGCTCCCCAAGTTCACTTCTCTGCGCTGCGTACCTGCTGAATTCTGCGGTTCAGGTTGTGCAGATTGTTGCGTTAATCCTCCAATCAGTTTTCTAGGTGTGTAGGATGGTTTAGTGTTGGTCTGGCTGTATTTCATGGACGGAGACACACAAAAAACTTCCATGCTGTTCCGCTGTCTTGGCTCCTCCTGCTCACTTAAGTATTTATTGACAACTTATTTGATGGCTTTATCACTGGATCAGTAATTTAGCACAAGTGCTTCCCAAAAGAAGTATCTGTTCTTATATTCACACAAAACTTAAATGCCTGTTTTTAAAATCTCTTTCTATGCTATAGCCCACCAGCTGTTTGAATGTAATCATGTGCTGTTTAAATGTTCCGTGTTAGCTCATGTAATTCAGCTAACTGTATTTTAAAATTACAGTATTTTTAATTAATCTTAACTACAACAATGGCAAATATCATAAACATCCATATTACAGAAGATAGGACCTTGGAGAGACCATCAAGCTGCAGTGATAACTTATTGGCCTGAAAACTGAATCTGTGAAGTTTCAGGAGGCTTGGAAATGCTTCCAGAACTGTCAGTCTCCCAGTTGGTTTTGCTCTGATTTTCAAAATAGAACTTTTTCTTAGCCCTAGATGTTTTTATAAAATATATGCTATGCAATTAATCAAGATGATGGAATGGATGTCTGTCATGATTCTCAGACACCTGGTGGAAATGTAGAACTGGTGTCTGTTTAGGAAGCAAAGTTGATTTAGTTTGGTTTAACCTCTGTCTGCACATTTCTTCTATGAATTTGTCCAGTTACAAACAGGTGCCATATGGCCTAATGGTTAAGATTTTAGGCTACACTTAAAAAAGTATCCTCTAGTTGGGGCTCCTGGGCTGTTCAGTCAGTTGAGCGTCCGACTTCAGCTCAGGTCATGATCACGGTCTGTGGGTTCGAGTTCTGCGTCTGGCTCTGTGCTGACAACTCAGCCTGGAGCCTGCTTCAGATTCTTTGTCTCCCTCTCTCTCTGCCCCTCCCCTGCTCATGCTCTGTCTCTCTCTGTCTCAAAAATAAATAAATAAATGAGAACAGTGTCCTTTAGCTCTCAGGCGGTATCAATAGATTCATTCTAGATAATGTTATAAAGCTTATTTACTTGTTTTTAGAGTTTAGAGAAAACGTTAGAAGAAATTTTTCTGATAGCAGCAGGATGGTTGAAAAACTTTTTGGTAGTGTGGGAAAAAAACCACAAGAAAGTTGCCTGTACTACCTCAGTCTCTTGCAAGTCTTACTTGTTGGTGAATCTTAGGCAAGATATTTTAAATCAACTACCTTGACCTCTCAGTTTCTCTGGTCTGAGTGCTTCTCCTGACCCTACATTTAGCCAGTGTTGGTTGCTGCTCTATCGGCCCGCACGGATGCTGCCTGCTGTCACCTTCTGAGCTGCCAACTACCATTAGGTAATCAGTCTCCCTGCCCATGGGCTGCTGACCATGCTGCAATGGACAGTACTCTGTAGTCATGACATTCTGTCAGTTAAGAGATGTGACTCAATCCACCATAATGAGAAGAATTCCTACTGCTGAGAAAAAAGAGCTACAAAATTTCATTTTTTTTTTGTTGATTGCAGGCAGGTCTCATTTCAAATATTATAGTACAAACATTTCTCCAAACAAAATACTGATTGATGTCATGAAAATAAGAGAACCATAAGTGACCATATACTATTGAAGTATGTCATCTAATTCCATTTGCTACCATACATGGGCCACGCATCTGAGCTAGCCGGGCCCATTGGATATATTCATTTAAAAAAAGCATAAAATCTCAAATATTATAAAAGTCTGAGACCCTTTAGTGAACAGGGAAATGTCCCGTCCACTTAACATTTTTTTTAGGCATCATAATATTACTACATCATACTGTGAATACTGTCATATAAATATGATGATAAAAATATCCATAAATATTTAAATTGGTTATCATTTCTTTTTACAGTCATAGCAGTAGATAATATTTTCTAGGATAAATTCCAATTAAAATGGATTGACTCTAATACATTCACCTCGATGTTTATAGCAGCATTATCAACAGTTGCATATTATAGAAAGAGCCTAAAAACCCTTATCATTCATCACTGATGAATGGATAAAGAAGATGTGGTATATATATGCACTGGAATATCACCCAGCCATAAAAAAGGATGAAATGAAACCTTGCTATTTGCAATGATGTGGATGGAGCTTAGAGAGTATTATGCTAAATGAAATAAGTCAGTCAGAGAAAGATACCACATGATTTCACTCATATGTGGAATTTAGGAAATAAAACAGATGAACATAGAGGGAGGAAAAAGAGAGGCAAACCAGAAAACAGACTGTCAACTACAGAGAAAAAACTGAGGGTTCCTGGAAGGGAGGTTTGTGGGGGCATGGGTTAAACGGGTAATGGATATTAATAAGGGTAATTGCTGTGATGAGCACCGGGTGCTATATGTAAGTGATGAATCACTAAATCCTACACCTGAAAGTAATATTACACTGTATGTTAGCTAACTGGAATTTAAATAACAACTTGAAAAAAATGGGTGACCCTTAAAGTATAAGCTTCGAGTCTCTGAAAATTTGTGTAGGCAGTTCCCATTCTCTAATGCTGAAGCATAAAAATGAGATACCATTGAAAATAGTGCTATTAAAATAAAGGAGATATAAATACTTGAAATTATAACGCTCTTAATAATATTTATTGAGAGCGTACAAAGTATCAGACTCAGTGAGAAGTCTATTACATACATTATTCCAAATATAACAACTCTATAGCATGATGAATTAACTGAGGTTCAGAATTAAGGACTGATTTTCCAAAGGTACCACTGAAGAGACAAAATTTAAATCCAGTTTTGTCTGATTCCAAAATCTTATCTTTTTTCCTCCTTCATGACACTGTCATGCTAGGTTCCTCTTCCCTAGCTGTTAAAATCTGAGACTTACAAGATGATTGGAATGATTATGACAGGCTATAGCTCCCCTTCCTTTCCGATGGGAGGAAAAAACAAATGTGGCAACCAGGTGAGAAAAGTATAGAGACCTATTTGCTCATTAAAGCCCTGGAGACTGACAGCTATACTTCTGTGAAACTTCATGTTGTGCCCTAAGGCAAAGCAGTTTCCTGTTGCTATAAAATTTATCTTCAGAAAGTGCCATTGTGTTATGCCATTGCCAACCATGTACAAGATAGATTCATGAACTAAGCAAACATTTTCAAATGTTTGGTCAATGTTGTCTTTATTCTTAAGGGAACTGAAGGAGACGGGAAAGATGTGACAGTCAGCCCCATCCCTCTTATATACAAGAACACAGAGTAGGGCTCAACATCCTGAAGTGTGCCCAAAGTGGAGTGCTTTGCATGGTGGAAGGATCTGAAAGCCTTTCAAGCATAAGGAACTAGAAATCTCTAGGTGGGGAATAGAGGATGGTGACATCCTTTCATTTGTCCTCCACTAATGAGAAATCATCATGTTGAAAAGGCTTAGACCTCCTTCTATGCTCTGAGGGGACAAAATTAGAGTGGCTGTTAGAAGGTAGATATCGTGTCTTTGTAAGAATGAGATTCCTAACAGTAAAGCCGTATAAAATTTTCATGGGCTGCCTTATAAGGTAATGTGTTCCTCACCACCAATGTATTTGTACTCCTATATGGGATTGTTATTACTTGGGGACTGTAGCTCAGTGGCTTCAAAGTAGATTTTTTTTTGTAGTAAATGTAACTTTAAAAAAATGTTAACGTTTATTCATTTTTGAGACACAGAGTGTGAGCAGGGGAGGAAGGGGCAGAAAGAGAGGAAGACACAGAATCAGAAGCAGGCTCCAGACTCTGAGCTGTCATCACAGAGCCCCACGTGGGGCTCGAACCCACAAACCATGAGATCGTGACTTGAGTCAAAGTCAGACACTTAACCAACTAAGCCATCCAGACGCCCCTATAACTGTAACTCTTGATCACCCTGACTCCAATAAAATCTTTCCCGGAGTTCAAATATATAAATCAGGTAAACATGGTACTTCTTATGTTGGATTGGAACTGAAGTATCATTGAGGACCTTAGGGTTCCATGAAACACTGTTTGAAAAGTATTAAATATTAAGCTCTGGATGAGGACTAGGTAGCTCCAAGATCCTTTCCCTTCTGAGAATCTATGAACAAATTAAAACTTTACATAGAATGATAATTGAGTCACCCTCTATAGAGCATCACACCTGAATTTGAACAAGACGAACAACTTTAAATTTCCAGTCTGTTTCTTTCCTTCTCCTTTTCTTATGTCCTAATGGAGCTGAAGGAGGCCAATGAGGCAATAATCAATCATGAAGATTTTACTGAACCCCACTCCTCTTGCCATTTTCCACCCTCTCACACCCTTCTTACCAGGAGAAGAAATAAGTGTGGCAAACAGGTGAGAAATGAATGGGGATTTGTTTGACCAGTACAGCACTGGAGCCTGGCTTCCATACTGCTTCAGAATTTTATTGCATGCTCCAAAGCATGTTTGCTATTGCTACAAATTTTATCTTGAAAAAGTATTATTTTGCGTTATCTTTACCATGGACTTTTGAAAGGTTTTCTGTTACCTTTTAAAGATTGAGGCTGAGTAAGGACTTTGTGCTCAAGGTGGAGGAAACCAAGTTTTTTAAAACTGATTTTACCTAATGACAGTCCTACAATGACTATATTTCATTAAATCAGTTTCCCAAAGGTCTTTATTTACTTCCAAATGTCATTTCTAAATTATATATCTTCAAAGATTCTCATCAGCTTACCTTCCCTAAAGCTCCATGGTGCCCATTAAGTTGAACTGTAATAAAACAAAAATGGCAGATTGGAATTGGAATTTTATTTTCAGTTTGGGTTAATTCAGAGTTCTTCTGAAAACATGAGAGCAGGTGAAATTGAAACCTTAGTAACTGCCAGTTGCTTTGTCAAGTTAAGGTTTAATTCTCCAGAGTGTAAACTGCTTTCTGTTTTTCCCCAAAGTAAAGCTAGAGTACAAGTTAAGTTTTTAAAATCCTGGGTGATCAATTCATATCTTTATGAATCCTTAAGCATTTAGGAATACATACAGCTGTAAGTTATCTTACTAAAAGAAACCCTACTCTATGTCTTGGCAAACAAACTTTTTTTATAAGTAGTAAATAATAAAAAGCTGATTGTATTTATTGATTAAAATATGAACTTATATTTATTGAGTATGTTGATATTATACTAGACATTTGGATATATCTCCTACCTAATGGAGATTAATTTCATAAGTAATTATTTCATTAAAATGTGGGGAAATATATAGATACAGATTTTTTCTAAGTTTATTTCTGAGAGAGAGAGCAAGTGGGGAAGGAGCAGAAAGAAAGTGGGAGAGAGAGGGAATCCCCGTGATGCGGGGCTCACTCACGAACCATGAGATCATGACCTGAGCTGAAATCAAGAGTTGGACACTTAACCAACTGAGCCACCCAGGTGCCCCAATCTATAGATATATAGATATATAGATATATAGATATATAGATGTATAGATATTTTTAACATGTACTTTAGTTTTCTCTTGACATTGGCTTTAGTCAACTAAAAAAGGAATTGACTTATTCACAAACCAGTAGAAGCTGATAAAAGGGATTTCCAGGCCCTTAGTTCTAAGAAATATTTTTTCTCCTCCCTACATATTAGATGTGTTGACTTGTATTGATTCACACAATTAGGATGACCCAGTGTATAATCATCCAGTGGAGATTGTTCTCATAACCTGACCACTAATGTCATTATAACTATTACCATTTAGGGAATGTCTATATGTGATTATCTGCATGCATTGTCTAACTTAACTCTCGCAATAATTATAAGAAATCCTATCATTTTTCCCTATTTTACAGGTGAGTAAATAAGAGGTTCAAGGGTCATGATCTTACCTGACATCAAAAACCAATAGCATCAGAGTTAGCTCTGCTTAGTTCCATACCCCACATTCTTTCCACTGTGCTGACCTGCTCACACCGCCATTTCCATACCTTTGTGATTGTCAGGACCTGACAAGTGTGAGTAACTGAGCAAGTGTGAGTGTTGCTCAAATAGCAGCTCTGCTGCTGGAAGCCAAGATTCAGGAGGGATTCTATGACTTCTCAGCTGGGTCAGAAATCAGCCCAGGGTCTGAGTATCCCAGCAGTTCAATGTTGCCTCATGACCTGCAGAATAATCTGTTTTCTAGTGGTGGTAAAAAAGCCAGCAGCTATTCTATTCCTAGAGTGTTCTTGAGAGAATCTGCTGGACATGTTTTGCCTGACTTGGTTTAATTCTAAGGGAGAACCCAGAGTCTAGGATATAACATTCTCTTCCAGTCAAGGGACAGCACAACTTCCAGATTGCTCATAGAAGCTGCTGGACACAACTACTTGCAAGGGCTAATGTTTAATGTGTTGGAAAGTATATCACAAAGCGGAGTTGCCGGCACCTGCTAGTGACATTCTATGTTTCAAAACATTGGAAATTATCTCCATATTGACATAACAAGAATTTTCTCTCTGAATCTTGTAGAATTTATCAGTTTAAATTAGTACAATTAGTGCAAATTATTCCTTATGGATGGGCCTTAGTTCATGAATTATTTGGTTTGTAATGAGCTTTCTTTAAGTGATCGGAGAGATGGATGTTGCTTTTGTGTGAATTTGCATCTTTGCCAGTCAATACAGCAAATAGCCCCCATCATTCACTATGGCTCCAAGGACGCAGGGAGTAGAAGAGCGGAAACAGACTGGAGTGGAAAAAATATATTGAGCAGTAGGGTTTTCCAGGTTCTGATGTTGGAAAGTTGCCTTTCTACTAGGACTGAAGCCTTGAAGTCAATTAAAACTATGCATGACTAAAATTTTTTCCTGCCCCCATCCTCAAGTTAGAGGGAATTTGCATCTTAACTATAATTAAAATTCCATCTGAAAAAAAAAGAATGGAAAACACTAAGAACTCCATCAGAGATCTCAGGGTACTGTTGTTATTGTTCTTGTCTTCTACATTAGCTGGATTTCCCCATTGGATTATATCTATTCTTTGATATTCCTCCTAGCATGCTGGAAAGCCATAGAGGTGCTATTGGTGGGATATATTAAAGAAAGGGACAATTAAAATGTAGTTTATGCACACCATCGACTTTACTTGTTATTAGTCATTGTTAGGATTGTTCAAAATCAGTTAACTCTTGGGAAAAATGTGTAAATGCCTCTTTATAACTTCTATGTTCTTAAGTATTTAGCCTCCAAAGATCCCTTCAGAATTAACATATATATATCCCCTTATATTCATTCCCACTTTAGCCCAATTGCAATGGAATACTTACTATTATTGAATATGTCATTTAAGTCATGCCTTGTGTCTATGATCATGGTGCCACTTACATAATTTCTTCTCATTCTTAAGTGCTAAAGTGCTACCTTCTCTGAGAGGTCTTCTTTGATATTAAGTCAAAACTAAATACTCTCTTATTTGGATTCTTCCATCAAATTAAGTGCACATTATGTCACCCCTTCCTGTATTTGAGTTAGTTATGTTATATGTTGGTCTTTCTCACAGATCGTAAACTCTTTGAAGGCCAGTCATTTGTCTCATCTCTCATCTGGCTCCCAACACATTTCCACTAGTTTTAAATGAGACACAAAGACAAAGGCAAAATGTAGAGTGAGTAGAAAGCGAGACCTGAATGTTTGTGCTTTGGAGTGAAAGGAAGAAAGGACTTTGTAGAAGAAACACACACAGCATTGCTTTTTTTTCTATTTCCTTGAAAATCAAGATTTCCTCTTCTCCATTTGCTTTCTGAAAAATGAATGCTGGGAAGCTTTTTCTTTGTGAGTAAAATTTAATTATGTCCTAGTAATTTCTTGGAAGAGGCAAGAGTTTACTGGGTCTCCTGATACTGCGTAGTGTTTGGGTCCCTTGTGCAATCACACTCAGGGCCCCAGTGTGAACACCATTGTGCTCCTAGATAATTGGATCCATGTTCAGAGTTTGATATATTTTCCCAGAGAGGATTGGCTTAAAATGAGAGGCAAAGTTTAAAACAGTGAAAGTGGAAGGAGTAAATTAGGAGGACAGTTTTTTTTTAAGTTTTTAATTGAATCATTAAAAATGCCATTTTGAAACAGGGCAGGTAGTGTGTATTAATCGCAAGCATTAAAAGAGCAATAAATGTTACAGCACCTCTTTTAGTCATGAGTGTCGAGAGCTGTTAACAGGATTTCACAAGTGAGAGAGTCACCCACGTGTATTTGATGATCATTTATTTGCACGCTCCCTATGTGCCTGGTACTGTCTCAGGCTTGAAGAAAACTTATCCTAAAAAAAACTCAAGCTCTGTTGTGGAAGACCAATCACACAAATAAGGGGTGTACTTAGAACTGTGGAAGCACAGAAGGAACAAAATAACTCTCCCCAAAGAAATCTAGGAAGTCTTCCCATGGGAGGTGATATCTACTATTTGTATTGAAGAATGAATTTACCTGGCCAGAAAAAAAAAAGTCAAGCAGAGAATTTCATGCAGAGGGTGCAGACTATGTACAGACATGGAGTCGCCAAAGGACATGTGTGCGTTCAGGAATGCTGCGTGGTCCAGTGCAGTTAGATGCAGGGTAGGTGGCGGTATTGCCTGAAAAGTGAAGCTGGGAATGTAAGGGAGTGAGTAGTGGTGGAGGGTTTTCTGTGCCGTGACCAGAAATCTGAACATAATTACAGGAGTAATCAGACCGTATGCCTTCATACCTTATAAGGACTTTTCGCTATTATAGTCATCTGGGACTGAATTCACAAGCATGAAAGCAACAGTCTAAAGCAAAAGAAGTGTCAATGCTTTGAGGCTAGAGACACCATCCACTAAATAACTCGCAGGATTGTTGAGGGTGAAACCATTCAAATCCCGTCTCTGAGTGGATTTTGACCTTCACTTCCATCCCCATGAGTACAAATTGTAAACTTTCAGGGAAATTATCTCTGCAATTAAAACGAGAGAGTCAGCTAGTGCTAAATTATTTAAACCTGAATAATTGCTTGATCATTCGTAATTGGGGACTTTGGAACTTTTACAGAGTTAAACTTAAGGACTCTGAAAGGTCATGAAGATGCCCTGAAGTTCTTCAAGTCACGTTTGAGCCCTTCGGGTCTTTCCAGCTGCAGGTCCTAAGTGGGTGAAGAGCAATGACTGCTTTTTGGAGGCTGACGAGAATACATCTAAGATGTAATAATGGAAGCTGTGTGAAGCTCTTAATTTTCCCTCTTCCTCTGGAAACAGGCCGCATCTCTTACCACAGTGAATTGACGGGCTGGGAATGAACAGCTCAATTAACAACTCCAACTTCCACTGGGAGATCAGTAACTTTTCAAAGAATCTTTGTTCACTGTCTTCCCCCCTCCCCTCACCCCCCTCAGCCCTTTGGCTACACAGGCAAAAATTAAAATTCATTTTTACCTTCCCTTTGTGTCTGTCTTCATGGATCTTTTCTTTTTGTATGTCATCTATTGCTTGTAACACAGACTGTATTTTGATATTCTACTAAGAACAGCAGGATTTGGGAGGGTTAGAAGTTGTCTCTCCTTGACTTCTCCATTTCAAGTATACTTGAGAAATCTTAGATGCAGGTGCAGATATGAAAAACAAAGTTAAGAGTTTGGCTTTACCATGCCTTTCTCTTCAGAACCCCTTTCTGTCCAAAGGAGATGAAAGAGTGTGAATTATGAGATTCTTTTCAACCCAATCCCTTACCCAATTGGTGCAGAGATGAAATTATGTTAAAAAAAAAAAACTCTGATGATAAAACAATATTTGTTTTGAATGTAAGACACTTAAATAAAAAATTAAATATATCAAATGTAAAATTGATGGGGAAAGCATTCCTAAAAAGATACCATAAAGACTCTAGGGAGTGTACAAGAGAAGTAGCCCATCCCAAAATCTTCCCTGTCACTCTCTCTCTCTTTTTTTTTTTTTTTAACCTTGTTAAGGGCTTGAAATAGGTGGGGAAATTTAAGCTTTTTTTTTTTTTTTTTATGTGTAAGTGTATTCTTTCAAAGAAGCCATAAAAACATTCCCTCCTTCTCCACAGACTGAGCTAGAGTGGGGAGGCTGAGGAAGAGGCAAAAGGTTGCCCATGGGGTGTAAGCCCCTCATTTTTCTATAACCTGTTGGGGGGGGGTTGTACTTTTTGTGTTATGTTTGTTTCCTGCAGTTCCTGGGTAATAGGGCTTAAGTTGTACTTAAATGGTATTATTTTGACCAGTAAATAGTACTTTTAGTGGATTCATAAAGTGTCTAAAAATGGTTATCATAAATCTCATCTTCCTGCCAAGATTAAATTTACAACCAAAATCCTGATCAATTCAGTTCAGCAAACATTTATTGAGCACCTCTTTACTGGTGCGACGTTTAGACCAGTGAATAAGAAAAAGGCCTCACCTGCAAGGAGGTCAAGTCTGGTCAAGAAATAATTATCAAAAAGTACTAAAGTACATTCCACTAACTCTATAGGTAGAGTTCTATATATATATATATATATATATATATATATATATATATATGTAGAGTATCTACCTATGCTAGAAAGCATTTTTGGTTTTCTTTTGAGGCTGGTAATATTTTAGGGGAGCAAACCTAACTATTGGATGTCATGTACTAAGTGACAGCTACAAGCTGATTTTAATACTAAGTTAATATTAGGTTTAAAAGAAAACCATGGTGGGGCGCCTGGGTGGCGCAGTCGGTTAAGCGTCCGACTTCAGCCAGGTCACGATCTCGCGGTCCGTGAGTTCGAGCCCCGCGTCGGGCTCTGGGCTGATGGCTCAGAGCCTGGAGCCTGTTTCCGATTCTGTGTCTCCCTCTCTCTCTGCCCCTCCCCCGTTCATGCTCTGTCTCTCTCTGTCCCAAAAGTAAATAAACGTTGAAAAAAAATTTAAAAAAAAAAAAAAAAAAAAAAAAAAAAAAAAAGAAAACCATGGTTTCCAAATATAGAAATTGGGGTTATCCTTCTGTAATAAAACTTTTCCTCTGAATCTCTTACGTTTAGTGACTGGGACATGCAAATTAAACTGATTAACAACAGGATCACAGGAGAAGAGTTTATTTGTGTGTATATGGAAGCTTACAAAAGAAGTAGATCTTTATTTATTTGTTTAGAGAGACACAGACAGCACGAGTGGGGGAGGGGCAGAGAGAGAGAGGGAGACAGAGAATCCCAAGCAGGCTCAGTATTGTCAGCATGGAACCCAACATGGGGCTCGACCTCATGAAACTGTGAGATCATGACCTGAGCTGAAACCAAGAGTCAGACGCTTAACCCACTGAGCCACCCAGGTGCCCCAGAATAGTTAAAGGCTTAGTAGGGGAGATATAATAGGGGAAAGTGGGAGGAAAGAAAAGGCTTCTATGGGAAGAACAAATAAATTTCTTTAGGCAAGACAAATGGTTTTTAGGAGAACAAGAGATAAAGTTTGTGATGATGTTTGTCTATGCAGATGTGAATGGTCTTTCCATCTTCTTCAGGGCTATAAAACTCCCCAGAGTGAGGGATTTATGGTAGGTTTACTCTCCTTCTTCTTCCTGGGAGTAGACCCACCCTGAAGAGATAATTTGTGGCAGCCTCATTTCCCAGAAGTTGTTGCTTTTAGTCATATAAAAGAAGTTCTGAGAAGGTTTTTTTTCTGCATCTGTTGAATCTCTAATGTCTTCAGTTTAAAATAATTTTCATATTAACTATGGGGTTCCAAGTGAGTCCTCACAATAGGAAGAAAAGATTTTCTTTTGTTATTGTTTTTTGTTTGTTGGCAATTGAGGGTGAGATTCTTTGCAAGGAGAAGCCTGATTTCATTTTGGCATGTAAAGTAATGGGCATGTTTGATTTTGAAGATTAGTCCCTTCAAGCATAGTCTAAACTTGCTATAGTTAGATAAATGGCTCTTCACTAGAAATGATGGTAACTATGAGTGTTTGGAATCAATGAGCCCCAGGAGGAGAATGAGGAGTTCAACAGAAGGGAGCTAGAGACACAACAATGTGGCAGAAATGAGACTCAAGTGAAGCAGGAGATGGTGAGAAAAATCATTCTAGAAATGGGAATAGCTGAGAAAACCAGAGAACACTGATGTCTGGTATTGATGTCGATTATTTAAATTCTTTAAACGTTTATTTTATTATTTTTGGGACAGAGAGAAAGAGAGCAGGGAGAAGTACAGAGAGAGAGGGAGACACAGAATCAGAAGCAGGCTTCAATCTCTGAGCTGTCAGCACAGAGCCCAATGTGGGGTTCAAACTCATGAACCAAGAGATCATGACCTGAACCAAAGTTGGATGCTTACCCGATTGAACCACCCAGGCACCCTGATGTTGATTATTTAAATTGTTGACTGGGCTATTCTTGTGGAGAAGTGACATAAATTGCCCTCCCAACTTCCCAACTGATTACCTTCTATGTATAAGATTGATTTGGTGGGTTATCACTATGTACATTCTGAGAAATTGAGAGAGTGAGAGCATGTGCATGTGAGAGACGGTTAATATTCATTAATATATTTTGAATTTGCCAGTATGAAAATTTATAGACATACAGGGAAACTGGAGAACCCCTAAAGGCAAAATGAGCTTATTGTAGAAGGTGGACGAAGAGGGTAATAGAGTCAGAAAGATGTGGGCAGATTCAGGCAATGTTTCAGTGTTGAAGTTGGTGCCATTTGCTGGTAGGATAGGTTAAGGGCATGAGGAGAAGTGGGGATCTGAGGACTGTGCAGCTGGGCTGGTGATTGGTGGTGCATTTACTAAGAAAGGTAAGATCCCTTTCATCCTTGGGACTTGGCATCCTCCCTGAGAATATGGGAGGGAGGAAAAGGCAGCTGGCCTTTCACACTGTTGTTCCTTGGGCCCAGCTGACTCACTTACACCCACAGAGCCTGTATGCCCCAGTTCACAGTGAAAGGAAATGAAAAGGGCAAGCAGTTCAGCCTCCAGACAGTTGTGTGGGGGAGCTATGGGGTTAATGGGAGGAAAAAATATTTTTTTTCCAGGAAGCTCTGTCAATGTGACTTGGAGAGAGCCTGAAGCCAATGCCTTGAGTGAAAAGGTGACATTTCTGCTCAGGCTCTTTTCTGAGATAGCAGGCAATTTTAGTCAGATTCCCACCTGGCTTTTCCTGTCACTTTATCCTCAGGCACAATCTTAATCTCACATTGTTCAAGCCAGTCAGTCACTGTCACTTCTCCTTGTTTCAGCAAGGTATTTTTGCAGGGCTTTCTGGTTTTCTTCAAAATCTTTTCAAGGACAATGTGCTGTTATAAATGTGGCTGAGGGAAGTGAATGCTTGCTTCTGAGGCCATGGCTTGTCTTGGGCTTTCTAAATGGGAAATACAGTTCTCTGGGCATATGGCTTGTCCCTTATATGACACCTTGAATAAAAAAAAAGAGCCAATAATTTTTCAAAAGCCTATAAATAATGTTTTCTGTTTTCTAGTGCTATGCCTTCCCACATTCCTCTTCATCCCTGAGTAAGTCCTTGGTCCCTTTCTGGGGATTGTTCTTCATAACCTCTGCAGGCTCATCTCCTATTTTCCTTCTAAAATTACTTTGCTCATCTCCAAATTCAGCCCACTGGCCTTAGAGGTGGATTTTTCAAATAAACTTTTAAATTTTAGAATAGCGTTAGATAATACAGGAATATTGCAAATACTTTGTAGAGAGTTTCCACATACATACCTTCATGCAGTTTCTCCTATTCTTTGCATCTTACATCACTGTAGTTCATTTGTCATAACTGAGAAATGAACATTGGTTCATTACTATGAACTAAACTCTACATATTCTTTGTATCTCACTACTTCCTTTGGATTATGCCCCTCATCCATTAAATACATTATATTCAGTCATCATTTCTCTTTTAAACTCCTCTTGGCTCTGACAATTTCTCAGCTCTCCTTATTTTTGATGACCTTGACAATTTGGAGGAACATTGGTCAGATATGTTGTAGAATTTTCCTCCATTTGAATTTTTCTAATATTTTTCTCATGATTAGGCTGTGGTTAGACGTCTTTGGAAGGAAGGTCACAGAAGTAAAGTGCCATTTTTTTTGCCACATGATATCAAGGCCATATACTATCACATGATTTATCACTGTTGATGTTGATCTTGTCACCTGACTGAGGTGGCTATTGGTCTGCTTTATCCACTGTAATGTTACTTTTTTGGTTTTTCCCTTTCCATACTCTACTCTTTTGAAGTAAGTCACCAGTGCACCCATACCCAAAGAAAGTGGGGAAGGAACTAGGCTTCTCTTCCCAAAGGGGAGAATATTCTAGGGGGTCAAAATATGTCACCCTATGGCATTTTGGCAGATGGATTATTTTGAGGTAAAGGCGTTTGAGATTCAACAGTGCAGAAAGAAGCTTTCCTATATCTTCCTTTATATCTGACTAAAAGAAGAAACTTCTAAGGATTGAAGACTGCCATAAATTCCCTCTCCTGGGGAAGTTTTATGGTCATGAAGAAGACAGGAAGTTGGTGCCAAGATGAACCTGCAAAAGCAGTGCTTATCTTGATGTGGTTTCCCTCATTGGTTTACCTTACCATAGTTTGCCTCCTTTGGAAGCCTAAAACCCTTTTCCTTTGTTTTGCCACCTCTCTACAAATGTATTGGTCTTTGCTAATATGCTATATAAGCCAAAAGTCTAACCATCTCTTGGGGTTACCCATCACTGCGTTTCTCCCCTGTGAATGCTTGTTCCATGTGTTAATAACGTTTGTTCATTTTTCTCTTGTTCATCTGGGGTTTTTTTTTCATTCTTTTGTGGGGACTCACAAAAATCATGGGGTACAGAGGAGTTTTCCCACCCCTACATTTTCTACATGTAGAAATTTTTCTGTGAGAAAGATCTGTCTTCTCTCCTACATTTTTTTATTAAAAAAACTTTTTAAATTTTTATTTATTTTTGAGAGAGAGAGCACAAGCAGGAGAGGGGCAGAGAGAGAGGGAGACACAGAATCTGAAGCAGGCTCCAGAAGGAAACACAGGATCTGAACTAGGCTCCAGGCTCTGAGCTGTCAACACAGTGCCCAACGTGGGGCTTGAACTCATGAACTGAGAGATCATGACCTGAGACGAAGTTGGATGCTTAACCAACCAGGCACCCCTCCTATGTTTATTTATTCAATTGTTTATTAAAATCACTAGACCTGATTTTCATTCCCCTGCCTGGTCTCCTTTTTTAGGCTGGATTTTGTTGCTGTTGTTCAGCTTAATTCCCAAACCTGTTTTCTTTTGGATACCATCTCTGTCATCAGTTCTCTCTTGTCTCTAGAGTTTATAGTGCTTGTTTTGGGGAAGAAATGTAGAGAAGAGAGGAGTGGATAAACAAGAAAGGGAAGTGTCACATTGTAGGGTGAACATGTAGAGAGAGAAGAAACTATAGCTAGACCTAAGACAAGTGAGGTGCTGGAAGATGCATTGGATGCAGGAAATTAGAGCATGAGGTGACTATAAGAATATAATTTCCAGGGAACTTGCAGAAAACATTGAAAGAACACTGGAATTTCTACACTTTAAGGTAAAAGGTGATTCTGGGAGCATTCTGTGTTCATTTGAGTGGCAAACATCTAGGTTACATTTAAAGATAAGGAAATAGAATCATTGAGGCCTTAGAGATCAACCCATCAAGTTCCTAAGGATGAAGAATCTGTGGGCCTGAGAGTTTTAACGGATTGCCTAAGGTCAAAGTTGTCCCCAAAAGAGCCAGAATTAGAAGTGAGGCTTCCTGATTCCCCATCTAATTCTTATTCCAGGATGTTGCAGCTGTTTCTTGTAAACTGATTCAGATACTAATAGAGTGAGGCTTTCCATCCCCTTGGGAAGTTTGAGGCTATAACGAGAAATAGCCTCAATGGGATATGAACAACTCAGAGAGGCCAAATTCCCTGTTTGGTGATTTAAATGTTAATACCTTGGCACTTCTCCAGGCAAGTAGGAGATTAGGAGGCAGCTAAGGAGCTGTGCCTATTCTAGGAAACCCCAGTCCCTGTTGTTGGTTAAGTGACTCTTTGCAGTCCTTGAAGACAGGATTAGAGGCTTATAAGAGATTCCTAATGGAACCCAACCATCCTTTCATCTTGTGTCAATGGCAATATTTCTCTTCTCCTCTCTAGACCGGTAGAAGTATCCAGTAAGCCACTGTACCCAACATGCTTCTATTAAAAATCTGGACCTTTCTTTGGAAGCAGTTAGTTACTCCAGCACAAATGTCGCTCAGACAGTCGCACGGTCAACTTCTGTCTGTGTGTTTCTCTGCCAGAGCATCCACTCCTCCACTTTTTCAGAAACCTTAGCTGCTGTTGTTTCAACACCCAGCTAATCACAGACAAAACGCCAAGTGGAAAACAAACCTAAGTATTCAAACGTTTGGTGGCTTACTTTACTTTCCAGCAAACATCTGGGAATTTGGAATATGGATAGTTTGGTTTAAAATTTTCAGTTTTCATCTGGTTTGGTGTTAGGTATACTTATGCCTTATCTATCTGGGGGCATTTGCCAAGCCCTGGTCTGGTTTCAGGCTGTGGCTGACAGTAAGCCACCAATCAACCAAGTGTGGCAATAAACTTTTGCAAAAGAAAGGTGTCTGTGTGGCTTGGCTGGTTAAGCATCTGACTCTTGATTTCAGGTCAGGTCATAATCTCATTGTTCTTGAGACTGAGCCCTGTGCTGACAGTGTGAAGCCTGCTTGGGATGCTCTCTCCCTCTCTCTCTCTGCCGCTCCCCTGTATGCATGTGCATGCTCGCACGTGTGCTTACTCTCTCAAAAATAAGTAAATAAACTTTTAAACTTTGCAAAAGAACATTTGGAAAGTACTAAAAAATAAAAAGAAGAAAGTAAAAATTCTCCACGTTTCCATTATCAAATATAATAACTGTTTTTATATTTTAGTAACATTTTCATCTTGCCATCTTTATGTAGGGTATTGTTAAAATATGATTCTTACAAACATATTATACATCTCATATTTGTACTTTGAGTTTTTATGTAACAAATCAGCATTTCACAGGCTAGTCAAATAGCAAAATACTATTTTAATTATTACATTAATTATATGGCTACAACATAATCTACTTAATTTATTCTCTACTATTGTTTATTATTTAGATTGTTTCTAATATTTAGCTGTATAAATAGCTTTTTATCTTAAGCTTTTTCTGAATTTAGAATTTTTTATTTGGATCATCACCCAGAATTAAAATTGGCTATTGGCTGTTTGTAAGGTTTTGGTCCACCACATCTTCAAGAGATTTATATCTTCTAGATTTTTCCCACGAAGCCAAATCAGTACCCACATTATGCTAGTGATTTGCAAACACTTAGCACCAGGAGTTTTTATTTTTTTAATTTTTAATTTTATTTTATTAAAAATTTTTTTAAATGTTTATTTTTGAGAGAGCGGGAGGGAAAGGGAGAGAGATACAGAGTGCAAGGTGGGAGGGGTAGAGAGAGAAAGGGAGACACAGAATCCAAAGCAGGCTCCAGGCTCTGAGCTGTCAGCACAGAGCCTGACATGGGGCTCAAACTTATGAACCCCAAGATCGTGACCTGCACCGAAGTCCGACGCTTAACCAATTTAGCCACCCCGGTGTCCCAGCACCAGGAATTTTTAAAAATTACTTATATATTTTATCTTTTAAACCACTTTTGTCTGCCCCAAAGAAAGTTATCATGTTAGAACTGATTTCAATTTATTTGCTATCAAAGGCGTATATAGTGAAGTACTTCTTCATTCTCTTGTGTTTTCACAAATGACCAAGATGGGCCAAATGACTCAAAGTCAGGTTTGGGTATATCAGATTGAGCTGCATGTTTTCTTGGTTGTATTAGATTGGAAAGAAATCCAGACAGGGTGGGGAGAATGGGGGCAAGATTGGAGCTAAATTTTTTGGGTAAAACCAAAGTTTAAGGTAGGGGAACCAGGTACATTGTCAGGTTAAAAGGGCAAGAGGACAATGCTGGCTCCAATATTTCTCTATAGAAGATAATTAAACCAAGAGGACATTTTGTATATCAAGTAAGAAGCTCAGAGACAGGGCAGTTCCATAGTTGTACGATGAAACAGTGATGTCACATAGGATCCAGATTCTATCTCACTGATCACCCTACCACAGCCAGCATAGTGGTCTTGCCTTTATGCTTATCTACTCATGATCACAAAGTAGCATCGCATCCTTGTCCAAAGGAGCCTAAAGGGGTCCCAAAGCTTTCAAAGACATCCACAGGCAGGAAGAAAGAAAAAGACAGTTTTTATCAGATGTCTTTTGCTCTCTCTTTTTTTAAATCACAGATTGAAATATTTTCTAGAAGCTCCTGACTTGCCCTCAGATGTCACTGGACAGAAAAGGATCTTATATATACATCTGAGTCCACACTGGTATGGCAGTCTTAAACTGATCAGATTTCAGTCCCTGGGGAGGGGAAGGGGTACAACCTTTCTGAGCACTTGGCTTCCCACTATTTGAACAAAAGCAGGAAAAGAGGAAAGCAAGGAAAGAGGGTGGATTTGCTAGGTATATAGAGAAAAACACCTGCGACAGTCAGCATTTTGGTTAGAGGAGGAGACCAGGTGATTTCTTTGTGTTGTCTTTGTATAGAAAAAAAATGTTTCTTACATTTGGAATTTCTTCTCTTTTGGAGTAATTTGTGTATGTGGAAGGGAAAAGGGTGATTAAAATTATGAAGGCTAAAGTTCTCCCAAGGCCATTCCTAACTCCTCTACAGAAAGATGGGGAGATAAGCCCACCAGTCACAAGTAGTTTAAGTGACATGGGAGAGGAAGAGTAGACTTTGAAGTAAAATAAAGAAGTTGAAGTTATTTCCTATAAATTATGTTGGGGATACGTGACTTATAAGGGCTATCTTCTGAAGGATGCTCGCTCAGACTGATAAAGAAAATTCAGAGGCAGAGCAATCAATAAACAACAAACAAGAGTGGAGAAGAACCATTTGATTTCTTCTAGGTTGTTTGAAATATTGGAACTAGTTTATGGAGCCATAGGAGTGTGGGATGTCAGGATGGAAATCTTGAAATCCATAGGTTTCCAATTCTCATGTCTATTTCATGTCCCACTAAACTCCATAAGAAGGCTTTAATGTCACACAACAGCTGAAGAATTGGGTTTACTATAAGGGATGCTCCTGTTTGCTCTTCCGAGATTAAATAGTATCTCCTCTGGCAAGCTTGTTTTGATTTTGAAGGCAGTGATTGGTTCTCTTTCTGTGGGACTTCTTGTCAACCTGTGTAATCTCACCCCTAAGGTTACAGTGATTACCCATATTTCTATAGCCTGTGGTTTAATGCAACAAACATATGGTAGTAACTATATGAATAATGGAGATTGAATTAACAAGCATGAGATTAAATAAATGACAACATGAAAAAAATTCCCTTTGTTCTTTTGGAAGAGTTGGAGTAATCAGCATAGAAGATTAAAAAAAATATATACATGTACAATAGCTTTTCTCTTGAACACTCTTCTTTCATCTCTTATAATCCTATTTAAACAAATCCCTTATTTCTAATGCAGTAGAACTTCACCCAGCCTTGAAATTAATAGCTAAGTATTCAAAATAAATAAATAAATAAATAAATAAATAAATAAATAAATAAAAGGGACAGATTGTGTTATCAGATTTGTGCCCTGAAACCAACCATCTCCTGCCTCTTCTGTGCAGTTATAAAGACCTAAATATGTTTGTAAAAAGCCTGTTTACTCATAAACAGGCTTTTTGTATGCTAATAAAGATGGAAGTCTGGAATTTTACCTTTCTTGTTTAAATATATTTTATTGGAATATGTTTGGCTTTTTAATCTCAATAATGAATAAGTTTTTAATGTGAATTGCTAAAGAAAAAAAAGGCGTAGAAACCTCAAATCAGATTCTATTCCATATATTAGGTATTCCCAGAATCCTAAGACATAGTAATATTTATTAATAGCATTATCCTACAGTTTGTGCCTCTATAGTTCTTATAGTAGCACACTTATGCCAAGTATGGAATCAGATGGTTTTAAAAGACATGAAAATGGCCAGGTTTGATCCTTGGTCAGTTTTCCATAAAATAGATATTATTATAGTCACGTAGAGAACTGTTTAATATGGGACAATAATCTGGGAAAGAGCACTGGCCAAGGAGGCATAATAGTCAAGATTAGATCTTGGCTGTACATCATATCATTCACTAATTCCTTCTGAGCCTCAGTTTCCTTCTCAAGAATCTAAAGATGATGCTATAAGTCTTACCTATCTTATTAGTAGTTTTGAGATAAAATGAAATGAGTGTATCAAAGGACTGTGAAACCTGTAAAAGTTATAAAATTGTCAATTATTATAATTATTAGTCACCAGAGCCACAGGCACAGTGGTTGAAAGGGGATATAGCTACTCATTATCAAGAGGGAAAAAAAAAACAGTGGGTCAGTGGAGTCCTATCCATGTGCTTATATATTTTATAAGGAAAAATCATTGATTAAATGTAGTATATTTGTCACCTTGTCTGGTCTTAGACATTATTTCCATTGTGACTTGATCAGAGAAGTTGTGAAGTTAAGCAGTCATCTAGGAACAAAAGGATCCAAAGTTTGCTACACACTTAAGAACAGGTGAGGGAAAATAAAACCTAGAGATATAAAAAGAAAGTGGAAGGATGGGAAGGAAAGAAATCTATTTTCTATTAAACAGTGTACATAATCTCTTTGAAGTGTGTATGTCTGGTGCGAGGGAAGAGAAAGCAAAGAAAGGAGAATAAGAGCACACTGGCTTTTGATTGCTAGGGATGAAGTAGAGCTATTTAATCTTCAGATTGCCCTCACACTGTGTGCATCTATTGTGCTGTGGTTGAACTCTAAGAGGCAGTACTGTTGTGCCTGTTAATTTCAGCACAGTGTGAAATTCCCCCCTTACTTAAAGGGAATGGTTAGTTCAATTGATGCACATTTCACTGAATCCACAAATCAATAAACCACTTGGATAAAAGTAAAGTGTGAATCTTCCTGCATGGTCTCCTGATAGGAGAAACAAAGAATAGCAATAAGATCTGAAATCCCCAACTGAGAATTAAGCCTGCTTTCCCCTGCCTGGCTTAGCAGATGACGTCAATTGGCGATGACTTATGAATGTTATCTCTATAACCCTCTTTCTAGGGGTGTCTCGCTCTTCCAGCTGAGCGTCTACAGGCTAGTGTACAATTTCATGTCATATCTTGAGAATCAGTGGAGCATGGTTTTTAACTTACAGTGAAACTGGGCAGTGGGACAGGAGCTGGTGGAACCAATCCAACTGCAGGTTCTGAAATATGAAGTCTGCTGGGTAAGGCACAAGATCATGGAGTATGGCAATCTTTGGGCACAGTCCAAACCACGGACAAAAACCAGTCTGCGTGTAGTCACAGGGCACATAACTGGGCTGGGGTTAAAAGGCAGGATTTCAGGGATGGGAGCCAAGGCAGTAGTCCATTTTACCAGCTAGAGCTCTTGATTGAAAGCAGCAGAAACTTATGTTAGCTATCTAAGGCAAAAAGAGGATTTATTATAGGGTGATCAGAGACTTGCAAAATTGATTAGAGGTTGGAGGCTTGGCTTGGGGGAAAAAAAAGTAGAAGTATTTACAAAAAATCAATTCCCAGTGGTTTAAAGACCTAAATGTGAAAGATAAAATTGTAAAGCATTTTAGAAGATAGTGCAGGAAAGTATCTTCATGAAGTCAGGGTTGGGAAGAATTTTCTTACAAGACACAAAAAATATTATCCATAAAGGAAAAGATCACTTTTTCTACTACATTAAAATTAAGAACTCTATCCATCAAAAAACACTTAAAAAAAAGAGTCAAAAGACCAGCTACAAGAGTGGAAGATGTTATTTTTCGTATTTAGCTACCAAACACCTAGATTCAAAATATACTGAGAGCTCCTACAAATATGAAATATGAAAAAGACATGTTGAGTCGATAGAAATTTGTACATAGATCTTGAACAGGCATTTACAAAAGAGAAGAAATTAAAGTGGCTGATAAGTACATGAAAAGGCTCTCAGCCTCATTAGAAATAAGGAGAATGCAAAATAAAACCACACTGAGGCATCCTTACATATTCACCAGATTGGCAAACATTAATAAATCAGATAATACTAAGTAGAGGTGAGAATGTAGAACAGGACTTTCATCCACTGCAGGAACACAAATTGGTGCAAGCACTATGGAAAACTCATTCCCATTATCTCCACAAAACTGAGCACACACGTACCCAATCACCCAGCAATTCCACTTGGAGATGTTTATCTATGATAGAACAGACCTATAAATAACTTTACAGAATAAAATACATCTATGCACAGCAACGTGGAGAAATCTCATATACTATATAATGTTTCAAAATAGACAAAGAGACAGAACTAAACTGAGTTATTTAGTAATGAATCTTCAGGTGATAGAAAATAAGAGTCACAAGAGACCTCTCTAGGAGAGAGGAAGGGGATTATGATTGGGGAAGGGCACATGGGAGGGGAGAGTAGGCACTGGTAATGTTTGCATCATGCAGATGAGGACAAGTCACCAGGCATAACACATGACATCTACCTGCTAGAGTCAAGTTCACTGGGGAAACTCATGCAGTGAGTATCAGTGGCACATGTGCATGTCCCTGGGCAGCACACAGATAACCAGCAGAGCCAGATATAAGACTCTGAGTCAGGGATTGCAACCCTTGGCCTTTGGAGCTTTTTACTGCAGTGATAGAACCTTGGCCTTGGCCCTACCCCACCAGCTTAGTCCCTGTGTATGATGTAGCACCATGCCTACAAACCTGGGGCTGGCCTGGTAGTTATAGTTCAATGACATGGCAAGTAAGTGGCAGGACTTGCCAAATCAGCATTCCCCCTCTCCTGGGATATTCAAAGAGACTGTGATCCAAGCCTTACAGTTGACCAAGATCAACTGCCTTAAACACCAGCCCGCAGCCCATTTCCAGGGAACATTGCATGAAACCAATTTTTTTTCTCAGAGACCAACTTACAGGAGAAAGAGTCTTGGGCAAATTTAACTCCTACATCTGGCTTTAATTTTCCTACCTGTTGGTGAGGTTTCACGGTTGTTTGTATTATAATTATCTGCCAAATTTTACACATCCTTTATATACTTTTCTTATGTATGCCTTATTTTACAATTAAAAAAACCAAAAATATTGGAATCAGGAGGACTCTAGGAGGTGTGGGGCGGCGGGGGGGGGGGGGTGGGTGCACCATGGCCAAGATTCCTGTGCTAACACAGCCTGGTCCTCAGGCCGCCACGACACACCCTTGCATCACTCACTATTGACTCAGAGTCCCAGGACAGAGGAGAATTACCAGGCAGTGATAGTCTCCAAATGTACTACCTGGCAGGCTATCCCAGAGGCCACAGGACAGAAAACCTCATGAACCAAATTAAGATGCTCAAATGACATGATTTATTCAACTGAATTTAAACACATGGTGGGAAGCAAGGGGAAAGAGCTGAGGTAAGTTAACCCACATAGCATAGGAGCACATGGAACGAGAGGGCCATAGAATCTAACTCTTAGGATATGCAATGTTTGTATGCCTTTCCTGTCTATGCCCCATGAGTCTTCTCCACCAAAAGTGTGTTTGCAGAACCAAAACTGGGGTTTGAGCAAATGGCCCACAGACGGATGATGCCCTGGGCCAAAGACACACACTTGCTCTGTTGGACGGATACAGGGACAAGTGCAACTAGCCATAGCTGGACAGTGCCAAATATTCTGAAGAGCAGCCACGGATTTTATTTGTGTTTTGTGGGCAGAAAACACATGGTGCCAGAATGGGTATCACCAGTTGGTGATGAATTAAAGCATCATATATATTAAGTGCTGCAATATAGTGTATTTAAGTGTATGTGTGCTTAGTACCCATGTGCTGTAGAATATAGCACGAATATTGTTGGTCCTTTCGTTGTTCTCTATGTTGGACACACACATGCTCTACTTGCTAGCTTCTTATCTTATGCTCGTCATACTCTGTAGGATCTGCCTACATCCAACAAACTTTTTGCTCACTAGTTATTTACCTATACTAAAGCACCTTAAATGTTTTGCCTATTTTTATTAGATATATGCTTATTTATTTGATAGAATTGATTATTCTCAAAAGCACATGCACATGACACATCTGAATGACTGAAACTAAGTCATGTACCCATCTCAAATAATGCAGCCCCTTTGGCTTGTGATGTAAGGAAGTGAGCTGTTATCCTTACCAAAAATATTCATAAATACTCATAAAGAAGAATTTCCCTATAAAGGAGATCAGAGTGCAAATAGGAAGGAGGAAATTAGATACTATATGGCCCTAATGAACAAATGCCTACCACAGGCAAGAGGAATATTTGCAAAGGAGTGAAGTTTGGGAATAAAGCTAAAGTATTGCTGTTATTGGAAATGAGGCATTGCTTCTGCGTTGGCTAAGAAGCAGTTGGTTTGAGTCTGAATGCAGGCATAATGAACTGGGATGTTTAAGAACCTCTTTCTTCAGGTCAAAATGCTTCATGGCTGCTACTATAAAAGTTGGGCTGAGCTTCCACACTTGATCTTAGCCAAAAGGCCGAGAAGCGATGGGGCTGAGCTTCCAGATAGTGATTAGATGTCTCCAAGTATGGAGAGTGGAAGGAATGCAGTAGCTCTGATTAGCCTGGGCCTGAGAATGTGTCTCAGATTTCCTGGAGTCCTAGCCAGCCATGAAGTTCTGCATTTCTGGTAATTGTTATAGAGATTTGTTAATGAGAAGTAGAGTAGTTTCCACCCATCATTCCTCTAACATGTTGCTTAGATAATGAACGGTCTCTCTTCTCTCTTCTCTCTCTCTCTCTCTCTCTCTCTCTTTCTTTCTCTCTCTTTCTCTCTCTCTCTCTCTCTTCACACACACACACACACACACACACACACACACACACTTTCAAAAGAAAGCTATACTAGAATTGTCTCTTAACAGAAAGTTATGTGGTGGTCAGTAACTACCTTTAGATGATATCTGAGGCTCTGGACAATGTAAATAATCTAGAGGAGCCTTGGGTTACACAGCAACCTAATTTTTTAGTTATTCTCTAAGAGCTATCTTGGAAAATTGCTTAAAGTTCTATCCTAAGCTTGAGTGCGACCTAAGATTTGAAAAATCTTTGAGGAAGTTGTCTACAGTCCTTCGCCACTCTGATTGATTAATATAGTCCTTTTATTAATCCCAACCAGAAACACTTTCCAAAGTGGCCTTTCTCCTCACCCTCCTCCATACAAATTATAGAAATGTGCTCTGTAAGTAGAGCTGATACTGTACCTACTCTTAAGTAGTGTCTGGACAATGATACATAAGACTTCACAAACATCTCATTTTCATCTTCCCGTATTTCTCCCACAGGGCACAAGGGAATTAAGGCCCTGGGAGCAGCTCTTTAGAAAAAGGTAAAATAATAACAATTATACAGATATTAAAAGATGAACATGCATTAATGATTTTATTTTACTCATATATGTGGTGAAGGGGATCAGAATACACCAACCCTAAATATGCCACTTTGGCACAAGGATTATTTTGAGTTAAAGGCAACTGAGAGGCAACAGATGCAGGAAGTTCTCTGCCTTCCCCTTATCTGCCTAAAGCAGGGCATAAGTTTCCCTTCATGAAGGTATCTGCCCCCTTCTACCTACAGATCCCCCACCCTTCTCCCACCCCAGAAGATAAGAGCACTCTTATCACTGGAGACAGAGCCTACACCACAATGAGTTTGTACAGCAGATCTTACTAAAATAAGACTTTATTTTCCATTTTCCCCCAGTAACTTCCCAGTGATTTATCAGCTCTTGAAGCACAACCTTCTTTTCTTTGTTAAAATGGTACGTAACCCCAGAGTCCAACTCTTCTTTGCATTTTACTTCTTTTCTGTGAACTTCAGTGCCTATAAACATTAACAAAAATTGTGTGCCTTTTCTCCTACTATTTTGTCCTTTATTAGTTTAATTCTCAGGCTTCCTGGTACTGTACCTAAGAGGGTAGAAAGAAAGACAGAGGGAACCAGGCAGAAACTATAGCTGGTTCAGAGGAAAAGTCTGCAAACTTATCTGGCTAGCAAAGGAATGATGAAATGAATTTCCATTGTAGGCAAAAATTATATTTTACCCTGGGGATAAGGAGAATCAATTAAATCTCTACCACACTGGACAGAATTTACATGTGTATCAGTTATTTACAACTCAGAGGGATTACAACATAGCTCAAAAAAAAAAAGGTTAGAATCTGGTAAATTGGAAGGATGTGCTATATGTCAAAGATGCATAGTTTTTTTTTCTTTACTGAAACACAGTTTTTTTCTATGAAATGCAAAATAGCTAATACTTTTTGTTGACTTCTCTCAACCATTAATATTTTTTTGACTCAACCATTTCCTTAACAGGCTTATTGTACAACAGGGTCTTACCCAGAGACTTTTAATATTCTCAAGGTTAATGTGCTGGAGTTTTAAGGATTTTTGGAAGAACACTTCGAGAAGCCCTTAGGGTTGCTTGAGATTGGATTTTAGGTGCTTAGCTTTAGAGAACTGGGAAATCAATTACTATTGCCAGCTTCCTGGATGTCAAGAATGGCCACTGTTTCACACAATCCCTGCCAGATAATAAAGCAGTCAACATTTTCCCCATTCATAAATCATTCATACCAACTGTTCAACTTGACATTCTCCTTAAAGAATTCACAGTATTTGTGAATTCTTGTGATACTTGTGCATGAGGTCTCTATAATTAAAAATGTTTATATTACATATTCTGGCAATGCTGTTTGTGTTATCCTCACAGTGTTATTTGCTGCTTATGCAGCTTCTGGGGAAAATAGATACAGCCAATCCTCATTATTCTCAGATTCTGTATTTGCAAATATCTACTTGCTAAAATCCATTCATAATTTCCAAATCAAAATTCAGTGTAGTTTTGTAGTCATTCACACACATGAGCATGGGCAGGGTGGTGAAAATTTGAGTCATCTGACACATATTCACAACTGAGGTGGAACAAGGTGATGTTCTGTCTTCTTGTTTCAGCTCTCATACTGTAGTCAGTGTCCTTTTCATGGTTTATTTAGTGTCACCTTTTTCAAATTTTTGTTTGTGGGTGATTTCTCTGTTTAAAATGGCACTCAAGTGCACTGCTGAAGTTCTTCTAGTTTTTCTAGCTGCAAGAGGGCTGTAAGGTGCCTTATGGAAAAAACATGTGTGTTAGATAAGTCTCATTCAAGCATGAGTTATAGTGCTGTTAGCCATAAGTTCAATGTTAATGAATCAACAATATATATGTTTAAAAAGGTGTCTTTAAACAGAACCACACCTAAAACAGGTTATATAAAAAATGCTCTCAAGATTCTATCCCTGGATTTCCCCTTTGAGCAATGATTTAATATTCACTAATTCAGTGTTTGCAGTGACTTTATAGAACATACGTATCAAGAACAACAAGAATCAATTGTATCTATCTCAGAGCATGTTGGTGTGGACAGTGATGACTTTTCTTCCTGGTTAATGTGCAGACCTCTTCTTGGCTTTCCTTTTGTGGCTAAAATTTATATCGTTTGGTTTACTCGAAGATATTTGCTTGTGTCAAACCCTTGTCAAGAGATGGTTAAAGAAAGACAGCAGTATTCTTTTGGAAAGCGTTTTCTCCTTTTTTTTTTTTTTTTGAAGGGATGGAAATACAATCTAAACACGATGTCCCTCTTGTTCCAGATTGTGCTCAGTTACTAGTGAATTAATTGCCTGAATACTTCATCCTTAGCAGTTCATAGAATTTCAAGTGGAATCCCATTTATATGGTTTTCATTGCCCTTCTAAATTCTGATTAGCCTTTCCATTGACACCTTGGCCCTTTCACTTCTTGTGGGTTTTGAAAAATTATAATGAATACATGAGTGCTTGGCAGATCTCATTTATTTTACAGCTCTGTGCGCTTGTTTCTTTGAAGTGAAACCATGTGGGCCCCCTGCACATACACACACATTCATGTGCGCATACGCACGCGCGCGCGCACACACACACACACACACACACACACACACACTAATTGGGGTCATATGGGAGTAAAGAGCTGGAGATGGGGAAGGAGGGAGAGATGACAAGATTCCAAAAGGAAACTTGTTAAATACCACTGCATAGAATAGCTTTAGATAGACCAATTGCCCTGAGGGGCTAATGCCAGCTAATAAGAGGTTACTGCTGCAATAACATTTTACCCCTACTTTTGACAATAAAATGCAAACCAGATTGGAGGTGGTGAGGGAGAGCAAACCATGTAGGTGAATTGAGTTAGGTACCTGACTGCCCTTAGGCAACCTCAGTTTTGTTTTGTGCCAACCTCCCTTTGAACGATCACTCCGTTTTCTCTCCAGGTGCAAATAAATGGCTTGGCCTCTTTTTCTACTCAGAGAATGGGGTCTGTTCTCCATCATTATCACCTTCACACAAACCAAACTTTTTATTTTTCTTCTGTCAGATATTTTTCATTTTTACCTTATCATTGCAACATGAAAGAATGGTCCTTTCCTAAAGAAATTCCAAGCACGGGTATATGAATGGAGGCAGAAAGAGACTGACTATAAAAACACTAAAATTATGCCATATGGGAGTTGATCTTGTTTGGGACAAGTAAAAGCTCAGGAGCATTGACATCTGAGAAATAATACAGGGAAGGAGACTTAAGGGTCTGGGCTATGCCACTTACCAGCGTGTGAATTTGGATAATTTTATAACCTTTCAAAGCCTATTTTCTCATCTATTACAGGGTGCAGCAAACGTTGTATGTAAAGGGATAGATAATAAATATTATAGGACTGGTGGGCCATATAGTCTCTGGTGCAAGTATTTAGCTGTGCTGTTGTAGGGTAGAAACAGTCATAGACAATATATAAACTAATGGGCATGCTGTGTTACAATAAAATCTTATTGCCAAACACAGGCTGCAGGCTGAAATTGGCAGGCCAGATTTGGCCCACAGGGCTGTTGTTTGTTGACTACTGACCTATAAAGTGGTGATAATAATAGTACCCAATTCCAGTGAGTTGGGAAGATGATATGGATGTAGTACATGTAAAATATTTCATGTAGCATCTGGTTTATAAGTGTCTTTGCTAAAAAGATAATTTAAAAAAGGATTAAAAAATCATAATTTTCACACAGGTATAAAATGAACATGTGTTAAAGATTTCAACTCATTATTAATGATGGGATCAGGCAGATAGCATATCTGGTTCAAAAGATATGTTTAAAAAACCCCAGAGATTTATAGATCAAAAACAATGAAATTAATTTGCAAACTGACACAAAACTGGCTTGGAGGAGGGAAGTGTGTCCTTTCACCAGACAATTCATTTACATGTTCATAGTCAAGAGTCGTTTTCATTGCGTTTTAATTTCCTACAATTTACACAGTTGAAAAATAGCTCAAAGGTGATGAAAAGACAGAATCAGATGACCCAGAATGCTATGCTCTTAACAATGCATAATTTGCCACTGGAGAAATCCAGTAATCTTAATTGCTGATTCCAAGTTTCTTTGTACACTCAAATCTTGCTATTATCATTATTGCTCGATGTCACCTAGGGTCACCCTGTTCTTTGAGACTGAAATGGAATTGGCTTAAATTCCATTTGTGTGTGCTCCAGTGTTTTCTTCTAAATCAAGACTGGTTTGAAGTTCCTGATTCTATTGTGTGAGTTCAGTGGGTGATTGCCTCAATGAAATGTGCTGTGATGTTCCCTTTTGGCATGATGTCACCCTGTATGAGCTGAGATCCCAATGACCCCATGCCCCTGAGGTATCACCAGCCTGAAGGTCTATGAATGCAAGGGGCAGTAAAACATACGTATCCCAACAATGCAAATAGTTTAAAATTACCATAGCTTCCATTAGGGATTTCCTACTGGCTGACATTTGTTAGACTCTAACCAGTTTCTCAGCTCTTTCTCTCCTACTCCTTCCTTACCTACCTTCCTTTCTCAAACAGGTTTAAATTCTTGTTCATTTTTTATGTTAAACAGCTTAACTATCTTTTTATTTTACAGTCTCCTTAGAAAGTATGATTTGATAATCTACCAAATTTGGGTATACTTTGGGTATACCCAAAGTAGCTTATCAAATTATTGAATTAAAGGAAAGGCCATGTGCACAGTAGAACCTACTGTGAACCCACTGGGTGTGGTTTTAGATAGACGTGTTTCTTTCTTGTTTATTACTGTTTTATCATCATCATTAGGAGGAGGTAAATCAGGGGTACAAATGGGATTGTTTGGTAAACAGCTACTTCTGCAGGGTGCTGTGTGGTTTCATGTGTCTTACTCAGTTACCTTTTCCTTCTTTCCTTCCTTCCTGCCTTTCTGCCTTTCTGCCTTCCTGCCTTCCTGCCTTCCTTCCTGCCTTCCTGCCTTCCTTCCTGCCTTCCTGCCTTCCTGCCTTCCTTCCTACACAAATTAGATATATTTTTAAACTGTGATTAACATCTTTTCTCCTCCACAGGGAAATCACAGGACACACAGAGGCAATGTCAAGTCCCAGCAAAGGTGTCCAAGTGTTGAGATATCTTCAAGGGTTCCTTAGGCATTCTCAGTGTCAGTAGACAAGTAGGCCTACCTAAAATGGTACTTAAACAATTATGCAGAGAAAATAAATTGGAGATTGACAACTCTTTTCTTTTAGGAAATCAGTGGTAGACTTTTGTCAGCCTGCAGAAATTCAGACTTGAATCTAAAGGTTAGAAGATACACAAATAGTCCTTTTAGGTTTGGTGGTCTAAACTAGCATCTTGGGTTTAACTATTAGTTATAGTTGGGGTAAGGAAAAAACGTGAATGATTTCTGAAATTTAGTGGTTGTTCCAACTGGGCCTTCCCTCTCTGCCTTTGTGTTTGACTTGGCTATTTGACAACAATATAAATTGTAGAAAACTGAAAATAGTGCAAATAATTTCCATTCATAGAAATACAAATTATGGAAGCACCTGGGTGGCTCACTCAGTTGAGCCTCTGACTCTTGATTTTGACTCAGGTCATGATCCCAGGGTTGTGGGATCAAGCCCCTGTGTTAGGCTCTGTGCTGAGTGGGGAGTCTGCTTAAGATTCTCTCCCCTCTCCCCTGAACATGTGCTCATTCTCTCTCTCCCTCTCAAAAAATAAAAAATAAAAAAAAAAAGAAATGCAAATTTTGTTTAATGTGTGTTCAAGCTGCACTGTAAAGTAGACTGGTGTTAAAGAAAAAAATTATTCTGACCCTTATTAAAATGGCAAAGAAGACTTTATTCAAAACTATTGTAATAGGGGTATTTTGATAGGAGAGAAAGATTGGGCTCAACTCCAAATATAGCAGAGACAGTTGGGAATTTATAGCCAACAAGCAGAGTGAGAAAATCAGTGGATGGAAAATTACTAAGAAGGTACATCAAGGATAGGGGTTCTTGCTAGATTGGCCTAACAGGATTCTTGTTAAAGGCAGGCCAAGGGCTTATTTGTCAACATTGGAGAATGAGAAACTTGATCAGATATTAAGGATGATCAGATACGGATGATGAAATAAGCTTACTTAGCAAAATTCTTGCTAGTTGAGACAAGGGCTCAGAGAACCTGATTAAATTTGGCTAAAGACAGTCTTTGTCACTAGTTAGGGTAAGTCTCCTTGAATAAGGTAAGATTTGAGCAAAGGCTTGAAGGACACAAGATAGTTGGCCTTACAGATATCTGGGTGAATTGTGTTCCAGGTGGAGGAAACAACAAAAGCCCTAAGGCAGAAGTTTGCCTGGCAGAGTGGAGGAATACCAAGAAGGCTACTGTGATGGCCACCACAGTGTATCCATTGCACTTCTTACAATGATATTAACATTCCTTCCATTTTTCTGGCTAGACTTTGTGAGCATATTACATGAATTTTGTTTTATACCACTAAGATTTGGGGTGGTTTGTCATACAGCAATAACTAGAATATCAACAATGACTGAATTTAAGTGAATAAAGAGAAGTGTAGATTAAGGTGAATTCAGAATGGCATTAACAAGGCGGGGGGGGGGCAGAAAATATAGGACATTATTGGCCAAAGTAAACACTGAGTTTTTTTTTTTCAACGTTTTTTTTTTTTAATTTTTTTATTTTTTTTATTTATTTTTGGGACAGAGAGAGACAGAGCATGAACGGGGGAGGGGCAGAGAGAGAGGGAGACACAGAATCGGAAACAGGCTCCAGGCTCTGAGCCATCAGCCTAGAGCCTGACGCGGGGCTCGAACTCACGGACCGCGAGATCGTGACCTGGCTGAAGTCGGACGCTTAACCGACTGCGCCACCCAGGCGCCCCAGTAAACACTGACTTTTATTATAAGTGAAAAGAATGAATGAATGAATGGATTATTGGGAAAGATGAACTCTTAAAAGACAATAATTATTGTGCCCATTAATCAATAGGCTCTATAGTGAAGTGAAAAAAACCATGTGGTTGAATCTCAATGCTACCACTTATGATTTTAGTCATGGAAGTATTATGTAAATATTTTGGTCTTAATTTTCTTTTTTTTAAAGTATTTATTTATTTATTTTGAGAGAGAGAGAGAGGCAGAGAAAGGGAAAGAGAGAGAATCCCTAGCAGGCTCCATGCTGTCAGCACAGAGCCAGATGCAGGGCTTAGACTCATGAACCATGAGGACATGACCAGAACAGAAATCAAGAGTCAGACACTTGACTGAGCCATCCCGGAGCCCTGATCTTTATTTTCCTTATGTGTAAAATAAGGTTATGCTATGAGGATTATATGTTATAATGCATACACTAAGCACCCAATATTTGTTAGATTTCTTAACTGCTCCCTTTCACTTATTGAATATGTTTGATTGCCCATCACAGTGAAAGGGATTGGATTTAATCTCCTTCACCATTTACAAGAACTAAGTCCAGTAGAATGGAAAAGACAAAGAGGCACATTTTAGCTCTGGATAGGCCGGTAAGGGTCAATAGCATATTATTGCATTGCAGTATCAGCATTACCTGATACTGAATCTGACTATATTTACTAGCTTTGTGACTTTAGACAAGTTACTTACATCTTCAAACACACATTTCCTTTATTACTAAAATTTCACTCATTATAGAACCTGCCTCATGAGTTTGTTTTAGATTTAAATATGGTAATCTATATAAAGTGCTTAGCATGGTGTTTGACACTCAATATATATCAACAATTTACCCCCAGTTGGAACAAGGAATGTCCAGTGAAGACTAACTTCCCTTACTGGAAATGTTAAGGGAAATATTGCATGTCTATCCAAAGAAGAAGTTTCTTCATTGACCAGTTCCAATTCTAAATTCCATGTTTCTCAGTTCCTTTCATTAGATCTTTGGTTTCTTTGATCTGTAACTATATCAACTAGATTTTCTATTTTCATCTTTTGCATGTGGTCCTAGGTAATGAGATTGTATTGGTTGGGATGAGCTAAATTTTGCTCTAATAACACAACTCCAAGATCTTACTGGATTAACCAAACAAAAACTTATTTCCCATTTACGTTAACATTTCCATTGTGGGTTCACTGAGAGCTGAAGGTAGGGATGGGATGGGAGTTTCACTCATTTGTTGCTCTTGGATTCAAGTTAGTAGAATGATCATTATATTGAACGTTGTAATTCATAGTGCCAGAGGAAAATGAAAGTTCTAAGCAGTACTTTTTAAACTATCTGTGGTAAAAGACCAGTTTTTATTTATTTTATTTCTAATCTGTTACGGACCAGTACTTTTATAAAATATGGTAAAGATAAATCATTGATCACGTGTTTGAATGTTGCAGCAGTGCTAAAGTACTATTATTTTCATCTTTATTTTCATCTTTGTACTTATCTTTTCATGGACTAAAAATAGTTTATGGACCAGTGTGCAGCCCACACTTGGAATACTACTGATCTGAAGGGTCTCATGCTGGTAAATACTCTAACCTAGAAATAACATGTCATTTCCTTTCAAAATTCATTAGCTAATACTAGTCATATGTTCCTTCTCCCAACAGTGAGAAAGTCAAGGAGTTCAATTCTGTTGAGTACCCTCAAGATGGAGGGAGGGATGAAAGGAATATTGAAGAATTCTTATGATTATCACACTGATCACAAGAGCCTTTTTATGAAATACAGATTTCTAGGAATAAGCTGGGAGACTTTGATTTAGTCGGTGGAGGAGGAGTAACTGTAATCAGTACTTACAAGGAAAAAAAAAATCTCCCAGTTGATTTAATTATTCACAGGAACTATGTCCTAGGTGAAAAACATATATTCATCTCATAGATCATGAAGGAAACTTGAAACCATCTTGTATTAGTCCCGGTCCTCTGAGATGCAGGTTCAAAGACAGAGCTAAACATGCATGGATTTTTATCTGGGGAAATGTTTGTGTGAAAGGAAATGGAGAGGGAGTAAAAAAACTGGAGACTCAGCAGACCATAATGGAAGTCTGATCGCAAGTGAAGGAGAGAAGTTTGGGTCAACACATTGTAGACAGCTATGCAGTCTCAGAATGAACCAGCAAAGCTATTGGGGATACTGAGCCAAAGTTGGATGCCAGCAGAATACTATGTCTTCCAGGAATCTGGGTCTGCCTTGTGCAACTCCCCCCACCTCACACTACCCCCATACTCAGTCATTATCTGAGAGTAGCCTTGGCACCAACCAGACAATGAATTTCAAAGCACAGCAGCTGAGGCCCTTGGTCAAGAACACTCTCCATGTAGGAGGTTTGCAAAGCATACGCTCACGGCTGCCACATGCCCTCTCTCTAGTCTTCTGCCTTCAGAAATTTTAAATATTTATTCCCATTTTATGAATTAATTACTGAGGTCAAGGGTGCTTAGTGGATTAAGGCACTGGCACAAGGTCCAGAGTTATTAAATTTGGAAACAGAGACCAGAACCACTTATACCCTGCTGTCCCTAGTGATACACTTATGGCTTCCCTAATTGAAAATATTTTTAGTGGATATTAAATTATTTTGAATTTTTAATCTGATAAGCACTTCTCCTTTTTGCTAGAAGCAGTACTACATTCTTTCAGTCATGAAATTTTTGTCTTGGTGTGGTCCCATCTGCCTGACCATAAGCAAGTCCTCCAGGAAGGAATACCCACTCAAATTGGGCCAATTATCTTCTTCCCTGGGACTTTCAAAGTTCGAACATCCTGACTGCTTGGGATAGAAGGCTGGGGAGTTGTTGGCAGTCATGCTCCCTGCTGTGGTTTAAGTTGGTTTCTGGGAATGGAATAAAAATGCACAAGGAGGGGCGCCTGGGTGGCGCAGTCGGTTAAGCGTCCGACTTCAGCCAGGTCACGATCTCGCGGTCCGTGAGTTCGAGCCCCGCGTCAGGCTCTGGGCTGAGGGCTCAGAGCCTGGAGCCTGTTTCCGATTCTGTGTCTCCCTCTCTCTCTGCCCCTCCCCCGTTCATGCTCTGTCTCTCTCTGTCCCAAAAATAAATAAACGTTGAAAAAAAAATTAAAAAAAAAAATGCACAAGGAAACAGAGATGAGACAACTGATGGCAATACCAGTTGTCCTTGAGGTTCAGCTGCACTTCCTATCTTCTGACCTTTATATAAGACACCCAGTATCCTTCTAGCAATTTCCCAATTTTGCCTAAACTGCAGTGATTTTCTGTGCCCATCTTGGCCTTGAATATGGGTATGATCTTCCATTTGCCAGTTAGGATTTTTGGGTCTCAGTTTTCCTTATCTTTAAAATGGGGCTTAGAATAAGTGATCTCTAAGGTCCTTTGTAATTCTATAAGTCTTTTATCTAAAAGAAAGTTCTATGTTTGAAGAGGATATAATTTCTTTTGGACCTGTTTTGCATATAGGAATTGGAGACCTGGGGATGCCAATTGATATCTGTGAGGTCGGACTTTAATGAATGCAGTCCTTCCTGGGATGGTAAAACAGCTGGGTTTTCTTAACAGTGACCTATAAAGTGGTCTGAAGAGCCATATCCATTCGTCTCTCTTCTGTGATATTTTTGTGTTACCATCTATTTTGTATATTTCTATAACAGGACTTGATTTAATGGCAGGAAAAAGGAAATTCAAAATGATAACTCTGGAGGTGGCAATAATAACATTTCCACTGGAAATAATGTAATAAACACTAGCATAGTTCTATATATGTATGCTTTATAATTTCTTACTTAGTATTGGGCGCCTGGTGTGACTCAGTCAGAACAGCATGTGACTCTTGATCTCGGGGTCATGAGTTCAAGTCCCACATTGATCATGGAGCCTACTTAACTAGTGGGTGAAGGTATGAGTAAATAGGAGATGGGGGTTAAGGAGTGCATTTGTTGTGATGAACATTGAGTATTGTATTGTATAGTGTTGATTCACTATATCGTACACCTGAAACTAATATTACATTATATATTAACTAACTGAAATTTAAATAAAAAAAACTTAAAAAAATTAAATTTTAATTATTAAAAAGTTTTCCATTTAATTTTCAAAAGTTTTCTATTACTTGAAAATTGGAAGAATTTATTGACTTTAAAAAAATCTGCATGTATTTTAAGTTTGTTGGCCAGGAAAGAAACTAGAATGAATTCTTTGGGAGAGAATTGACCTTTTTTTTTTTTTTTTTTTTTTTTTTTTTAAATACCTGAATAGAGTGTTTCCTTATGAAATAGAGCCAAACCCCACATAAGGAGTTTTCCTACTTGGGATTCATTTAGATAAAAATGATTAAAATTGGCTTACACAAGAAAGTGAAAAAGAATATTGCAATTGTCCATAGATTTAAGGAAGTATTTAGGAAACTTGAAGAGAAAATGAGAAGAGCTAGACTGAAGGAGTAAACAAGGAGAAAGCTCAGGCTTTTAGTCATATATTGGCCTTAGGTAAAATATTTCCTGGGGAAGACATGTTTGACGACTTTTGAGACACAGTGTGGTGTCTGATGTTTATTCAAAATAATGTTGGGTTGAGCACTGTGCTTTATTTTTCCTCCTTTGCCAAACTATTTAGTAAAAACCTTCTGCATAAAATATTTTTGTCTAAATGTTGTTTTAGAGAATGAAAAAAGAAGGGATATATCCTAGCCAAGTGGGGAGGGGAGAGAATGCCAGGTGTAGGAAGTGAGATGCAAGTGGGACAATCAAAAACTCAATGCCCGGTAGGCTGGGTGGCTCAGCTGGCTGAGCATCCAACTCTTGATTTTGCCTCAGGTCATGATCCTAGGGTTGTAGGATCGAGCCCTGTGTCAGGCTCTGTGCTGAGCGTGGAGACTGTTTGGGATTCTCTCTTTCTCTCTGCCCATCTCCTGCGCATGCTCTCTTTCTAAAACACACACACACACACACACACACACACACACACACACACACACCACACACTTCTTTCAGGATGAAGAAGCTAAGGCACAGGGAAATCATGTGACTTATTTCTGGCTAGAAGATATTATAGACAAAGAGAACAAAGGGCCAGTTTTTCTGAAGTCCAGCTTCATAGCTCCTTGGCGGATGACAGCATACACTCGATGACCTTCTTGAGGCAACTGATTAAGCTACATTTCTGGGCAGATGGAAGTCATCGTGTTACCCATGACAGGTGTTCTTTCCAATATTGAGACATCCCCCTATGTCCCATTCATGTAGTGCCTGCTCTGTGTTTATGGAGTTAGATAGCACTTGAACCTGGAATGTACATTACTGCATTTGAGGCCAACTGGCAGGGCAATCCCACTTTCATGGACCTTGTAGCCTCTACAATTTGAGCAGGGGCCTCTTTAAGAAAAAGAATAAAAACTCACAAATATAACATTAGATATAAAAGTGCATATTTATCTGGAAAAAGAAATCACAACCAAACACATATTTTTAAAAAGGTGGGAAATATCACAAGCATAAAAAAACAGAAAAATAATGATTTTTACATTATTTAGCAGCCTGTCACTTGTCTTTTATAGTTTCTTTCCTGCATCCTATTTTGACAGCTTCTTCACATAATAGTATTTTGTGATATCATTTTCTATTGAGAGAATAGAAAGATAATCCAATCTTTCCCCTAGAGAGGTTGATTGACACTTTTTTATATTTTTGATAATAATAAAAATACAGATGCGCTTTTCTGTTTGTAAGATGACTACAAATTTGTACTCTTTCACCATAGGAATTCTCTTTGATCCTTCTTTTGCGTGATTCTCATCAAAAAAGAAAAGACATGTATGGTGTTGGTAACTATATCTTGTATATTATTGAGTACCTTCCTGATAGGAGGGGACTTCTGTTTTAATTATGTATTTATAGGAACTGAGTCTATGTATAATTTTACCTGTCTGATAAAAAATTCTTCACCTTATTGCACATAATATCTTCTGGATCTAGATCTTTCAACCTTGTTTCTCTTCTAATTCTTTCATGCTACTGGTTCATATCATGGTAATACTTTGGCCCAGCACCTTTGTGTCTGGTGCAGGATGAGTTGACACAAGTGGATAGAGGGAATATTCTTGTAGGTCATTCCTACAAAAGGAAAACTTGCAATAACTTAACTATATGCAGAAGTGACTGAGAACCACATACATGTATCACATAAATCAAAACTGAAAATATCCCTAACTGAGCTGCTGTTTAGCCAAGTTGTAAAAATGCCTATAGCCACTCAAAAATTACCCAACACAGTTGGAAGTTCAATGATGAGAAAAGCAGAGTGGAAAAAGATAAATCTTAACCAGTTGTGATTAAATTATTATTTTGGCAAATTTTACAAACACACACTGACCATATGAACATATTGTTGGGGCTCCTCCCAGAGCCTTGAAAGGGGTTTGTGTGAATGAAGCTAAAGCTTAAGCTTCATTAGCTTCATGGTAAAACCAACTCAACTAACTGGTCAAGTGATTGCTTATCAGGTGCATTCCATTCTGGGCCAAATTCTTTGGGTAACAGTGTATGTAGTAAAGCATGCTATTTCTTCCTTGGGCTTTTTTTTCTCCCTAAGAGAATTCTGGCTTTGGCAGGTAGCGGTGCATAATGAAGACTTGCTTACTTTTCTTCCTAGTGAGACCGTTATGATTAGATGTGATAAACCTAATCATAACTTTAATAAGAAACTGCTTTCACCTTATTACTTGCCCAAACTGTGTGTGGGGTTTTATTGGCCATAAACTGTGTTTACTAATTCTTCAGGTTCATGAACAAAGAGACCTGGCCTTTTTGGAAGGCTTTCTGGCCAAGTGGTTTCTGGGCAGATCAACTATTATATGCTCAAATGCTCCAAGGCATCAAAATGGGGTGTTGACAGATGCACAAAATTGAGAGGGGCTTCCTGGCAAAATGAAGAAACTTGTTTCTGCTCACTAGAGTCAGCCTTATTAATTGTACTCTAATAATTTTTCCTCTTTTTTCCACTCCCTGCCCCCAGTTTATTGTAGTGGATTTCCTTATTTCTTTATTGAAGAGTATTAGTAAAGAGACTTCTAAATAGAGTGAGTTAGCCAAGGTCTTAATAGGAAGAGAAGGAGTAATTGAAGACAGCTTAGTACAGAGATTTTTTGCATAGGTACAGGCAATGGTAATGTATACAGGATGGTGTTGTACCCACCCCTCTTGTAGCAATAACCAACCATCACATTTGTAACCTTGAAGGGTCTAGTGGAGGGAGCCATCACTGACACTCAGGGAGAGAACAGTGGCTGTAAAGGAGGGCTGTGTAGCAGAGGCAGTGACTTCTAGTGAGGGAATATTGCTAATTTAAAGCCTGACAGTATTGAGGCAGGGGAATAAACATCCTGACCTTCCTTTCGTATTTCTCTTTGATCTTTTGCAGGTGATTCTCATTGGCTGAACTCAACAGCAAACCAAAAGGCATGCAAGTTTATTGATACAATCAATAAAGTTCAGGTGAAGGGCACAGGTAAGGGTAGAGAGTGGATTTAGAGGGGCAAAGAAAAAAATATCCAGCACAGAGTGCTACTTAAATTGGAGGAATCTTGCCATTACAAGACTGGCCCAAGAGGAAAATATCTACATATTCCTGTCTTAAAAAATAGGCTTGCAGTTTTGTCTAGCATCCCAAATTTCTTTCTCTCTCTCTCTCTCTCTGTCTCTCCCCGTCCCCCTTTCTATCTCTCTTTTTCAGAGAAGGACTGGCTGCCCAGCTTGAGGGAGTGCAGTCATCAGATAGCCTCAAGGTGTCAGCTCCATTAGGGTTTGTCTCAGCTGCCAAGAGCAGTCTTGCTGGAGGTCAGGTTGTATTTTCTGGGGATAGGCTTAAGTTGAATACAATTAAATGGTTCAAAACCCTTCTTTTTACGTATCTATTACAAAGTGTGACCTGTTAAATATTGTCTTAACCTTCACCACTTTTATTTACAGAAAACCTGTTCCAGGAATGACATTAAACCTTTCTTTTGAATATTTTTACTGGAGCAAGTCTTTCCTCATTTCAATGGCTATAATAAAATGAGTTTTCCATATGCTAAAATTATCTTTTCCCTTTTTCAGTCAGTGGTATTTTTCAAACTCCATATATTCTAGATGTTATTTCTTTAGTTTCCTTGGCTTGGAAGAAATATGTCAATGTTTATCTTTTTTTTTTTTTTTGGATTTTTAAGTTCTTATTTTAATACCAGTTAGTTAACATAGTGTTATATTGGTTTCAATAGTTCCATCACCCAATGCGCATCACAAGTGCACTCCTTAAATCCCACCACCTATTAAACCCTCCCCCATACCCTTCCCTCTGGTAACCATGTCAGTGTTTATCTTAGTAAGAAATTCTAGTGAATAAATTTGTGTATTTCCAAGATTGAAATGGACTAAAATTCTACCCCACTCATTCTGTAATGCCTGATGCAACTCATTCAGAGAAAATCCCGTTTGGTTATGGTTCAGCCTGGTCACTGAACATTTCTCAGCCTCATTTTATGATCTGCAATAGACACTCTTACCTTACAACATGAGAAATCTGAGATAATTTTGTATTATTTGTTCTTCCACTACTTTTCAATCATGCTGATCCTTTTTCATCTTCCTTAGGGAATTTATGAATTTTCTAATTGATACATTTCAAAAAGAGCTTTATGAATTCTTTAATATCACATCTTTCTCCAGGTCTTGTGGTGTACTGATAATGGATCTAAATTTCTTTCATAGTTCTTTACTTTTTTTAAATGTATTCCTTAGTTTCAATTTTTATTTTCTTGCCTAAGTTTTTGTTTATGAATGAAATTGGGGAAAAAATACGGACTGCTTGGAAAGCTTGTAGAATCACTAAATATACAAAACAATATAAAATTCTGGTGCAAAAGACACATTGATTATGTTAAACAAAATTTTTCTGTGTTGTATGAAATAAGAGGGGGAGTAAATGAAAATGATTTAGTAAGAAGAGTATTATATAGATTCAAATATTAAGCAAAAAAATCAAGCACATTGTAATATCACAAAGATAAAGTTTTCAAAAGTACAAAGATGCTCTGTTGTTTAGTATACATACAAACATACCGTACATATATACACACTTGAAGCAAATATATAAAGACATACTTGATTATGATACATATTGAATTCAAAAATAGTTTTAGGATGGGGAGGGTAATAGAATTATGAATGGATACACAGAGATTTTCAGTTGTTTTTGCATTTTTCATCTTTTTCTGTCAAGTTTCACTCTGGCTATTTTCTTTTTATGTGTCTTCTAGTTTACTAATCCTCTCTGTAGTTTTGTCTAATTTGCTATAAACTGTTTATTGAGTTCTCAGTTTCAGTTACTATTATTTACAGTTCTAAGATTTCCATTCATTTATAATAGTTTCCAGCTCTCTGCTGAAATTATCCATCTAACTGTCTAATTTCTGTCAAGAACTGAGAAGGGTCTATTATTTTATCTAATTTTCAAGCTAACAAGTTAGCATGCTACCATTTCATGCATCTTGACAGAAGACATAAGGCTCTTTGGGTCAGAGTAATATGACATATTACCCACAGCACAGCAAGATGCCTGTGCTTCATGATAGCATTGATTCCCTGTGCTCTTCAAGTCCCACATGAAGAATAATTTCGCTGGGTACTGCAGTGGATTTATGTCAATAGCCAAGCATCTCCAAATTAGGAAATACAACTCTTTCATAATGAACTGCAAGCAAATATTCCATTTTCCCTGGACGGAGACTTTATCTTTATTATACTACATAGTAAGAAAATCTTCCTGTTGCATCAGAGGGGGAAGTTATCACTTTTCCAAGGCTGTTTTCTACATAAGTATATTTTAAAAGATGGCCCAGAATAAAAGCTGTCAGTAAATTTCCTTGTAAGATAGGAGAAACTCAGGAGACCCATAATGAATTGTATATTCCAGCAATTTCTTGAACGAAATCACATATTTTAAAACTATTTTGACTATCTGCCTCTTCCATACCTATCTTCTTCTTATCTGTTATTTGCCCTTGGTTTTTAGTCCTTAGCCATTTTGCAATAGTCCTAAAGAGTGATTAAGAATTAATTGTTTTGATGTTTTATATCACTGAGGTTTTAGTGTTGCTTGTTACACCATGCCTAGCTTAGCAGAATGTTATTTTTACTGCAGTTACTGCTATCATTATTGGAAATTACTCAATGAGTTCTTCCAGAAACAAAATGGGAGTGTAGAAGACTTAAATTCAGATAACAAAGTGTCCACATGCTGCTATGAGTAATACTTCCAGCCCTACTTTCTACCTTTTATTTATTCCTTCTTGAGGAAGGAGGGCATATTAGTTTGGTGACATTGAGTAAAGCTTTTATAAACTTTCATCTGAGGCTCCTTCTCCTTTCATAGCATCCTGAGTGAACCTTCTGCCATAAGGTGAAGAAACCCTGCTTGGTGAGTAACCCTTCCACACAAATTGAAGAGGGCAGAATGCTCCAAAAGCTAACAAGAAAGGTTCTGCTACATATATCCCATGAATTGTTCCCAATCTCATTAACCCAAATCTTCCTCTTCTCTTGGATAAGACTGAGTGAGGGGATGAGGAGGAAAGCACAAACTAGAAAAGAACTTCTTAACATTTCAAAGAGAATAGGCTATTCTATTTCACAGGAACAGCAAAACCACCCTGTAAGGCAGAAAACATGCATGTTTCTCTTCTTTTACTGCTATAAATTGCTGGGAGCAAAGACCTATTTTTGTCTAGTGCTCTGCTATGACTGGATAGGTGTGTTTAATTGTAGGAGGAAAATGGTAGGAAGCCTACATGTGGCAATAGGCCAAACTGCATTCTCTAATTCAGTTTACTGGTAACCAAACATGTTTTGATACTTCATCTGTTTATACCTTCTGTTTTCAATTGGTTACACATGGTAGCAGAAAGGGTGTGATTGTCCATCCTCAGTCCCAACATGTAGGTCCATGAAAGACCAGATTTATGAATCCATCATTTGCTTCTAGTTTTCCCCTATTTAGGGGGCTATTGTGCATATTGCTTCATGGAAATTAATGCAAAGCAACAGGAGAGTAGAGAATAGTGAGGTCACATTGAGAAGTAGTTACTGAGGATGCTCATTGATTGATTCATTCAGCAGCCATCCTACCCAGCTTTATTTATGCTGGGGTTTCTGCAAAATGACAACCACCAGTCAAAGTCCTTCAGAAGTTGCTTGTAAATGATCAACAACACACATGCTGAATCCACAAATGCTGAGGCTCAACTGTGTGCATGTACTAATGTGTGAGTTAGACTAGTACAAAAATAACACAAACGTTGGAATCTCCTTAACCCACTAATTGAAAGAGGAATTCAGACCAGCACATGGGGTTTACTTTTTTTTGCCAGAAGGCCTTTCTCTTCAGAGTTTTTCTTTTTCAAGTACCATAGACATTTATTTTATTGCCACTCTATTCTGCTGCACGGTTTTTCCCTGGGCTAAGAATGGAATTACTAACATTGCTTGTTCCAAACTCTGAAAATTGCTGTCAGGTGTGAATTAAATGTTTTATTTGAAGATTTGAGCTCCTTCTCATCAGTCACAAAGGGAATTTTTATGGAATAATACTCGTTGGCACTAATATAATTCTTTTCATCTTAGACTCTGTAAGTGCTTTGTAAACCTTCTCTCCTTGCGATCTACATTTCAATGAATCTTATCACCCCTCCATCTAGCATCACTGACAGAAGCTTTATACTAACTCCCTCAACTCTTCCAGAGCTGCTTTCAGTGTTCCATGTAAGTGGCAAACATTTGAATAATTGTTTCTGGGTACTTACAGAAAGGAATAAGACAACTTTGGTGATCTTCTGGCATACTGTGAATTCAGAACTTAGGAGGGGTGTTAAGGGTAAAATGTGCCCCCTTGAGCTGACAGGGTGAGAGAAAAAAAAGAATGTTAATAACAGATTAAAAACAAGCAAGAAGCCAATTACCCGCCCCCCACCCCATCTCTCCCGCCAAATCCACCGAAACTTTTCTTGATCTTAAAAAGATCACAACTGGGGCCTTTAAGGTTTTTCACATTCCCATTTGGGTGTTCAAATTATAACTGTTTTCTAGTCGCTTATTGTCATAACATGTTTGGGTTGGAAGGAATGGTAGACACCACTCATAATCCAGCCAAATCGTTCCATAGCTGAAACACTGAGGTTCAGAGACATCTACTGATTTAGTCAAGATCAAGCACAAATTAGTGCAAAGTTTGGTTGCTGGATTTTTTTTAACTGCTCTTCATTCCCACAACCCCATACCAACTATATTCTATACCCTTTCCTTTCTTTTCTTTGCTCCTTCACCTCTTTCTTTTTAGTCTTCATCTTCATTTTCTTCTTCATGTAATAGCTAGATCTTTATCACATGGACAAAAGCAGATTACAAGAATGAGGAAAAACTATATACTACTGAAAATACAACCAATAGGGGCGCCTGGGGGGCTCAGTCGGTTGAGCGTCTGACTTCAGCTCAGGTCATGATCTCACAGTTCGTGGCTTTGAGCCCCACGTCAGGCTCTGTGCTGACGGCTGAGTCTGGAGCCCGCTTCAGGTTCTGTGTTTCCCTTTCTCCCTGCCCCTCCTTCTCCTCTCTCTCTCTCTCTCTCTCTCTCTCGATCTCTCAAAAATAAACATAAAAAAATTAAAAAAAAATACAACCAGTATCTAGAAGAAAAATGGACTAGACTCTCTTCCTTGTCATTGAGGATAGCTTTTACTTGTACATTCTGTGTCATTTAAACCTCATATTATGTCATAGGGCTTCATCCCACTAAGGATTCTGAAAAACATAGGCTGTCATGTGGGGATAAAACCTGAAATGTGTCATATACCTTGAAATAAGAACTTAGGGAAAAACGGTTTCAGGGTATGATATAAAATAACCACAGAGACCAGACTCTCCAATGAATGGTCATCCTTAACTTTTATTCATCGATTTTTAACTTCTTAGCTTTAAGCCATCCTTTAGAGTTTGGATCAGTTAAAAATGTTTTTATTTTTAAAGTCCTGCAGTGGAAGTAATACTAGATGTTGACAGCTAAGAAGGCAATATGCCCAGGAAATTAACCTGTTGGCTAACATTTTGAAAGAGATCTGAGATGTATGCTTCTAACTGCCTTTCCTTAGTGGTTCCTTCTTACTCCTGTGTGATTTATATAACCCGCAATTACTGGGTAGCACCTGTAAAACAGAATCATACAATGTTAGTGCTGGCAAGGGACTAAGAGATCCAAAAACCTTCCTTCATTGATGAGATGCAGAAGGGTGAAATGACATATCCAAGGTCACCTTGAAAGTCCTCTCTTAAGTTTGATTTACATTGGATATAAAGGTAGATTGTTCTTTACATTCTGGAAAGATGGAATTCCAATATAAGAAAGATCTTTATGACGATTTGGCCCTGGAGAATTTGAATAGAGCAGGAAATTTCGAATTATGATTCCCACAACAGTTTTAACTTGGCCACAGTCAGCATGCTCATTAAGGCAGAGTCTCTGGGATTACTACATTAGCATGTTTTCTTTTCTTTTTCAGCTTTTAAAAATTTTTAATTGAATTTTAGGTTTTGTGTATATTTGGTAGCTGCATTCATTTGGGGAAGACAGCTCTTGTCAACCAAACACACTGCCTTAGGAAAAGGGAAGAAGTAACTCTAGGGAGTCAGTCCTGTTTAAACAAAGAGCCGTCTCTGGATGTGGGAAGCACAAAGCTGAGTCCAGGCAGAGAGCCACTGAGCTGCTTTGCCAAGCTCATTAAATTCTCTCTTGCCTGCCACAATCACCAGTAAGTTAAGAGGGTGTTTTATAGTCCTCATCTCTCTGAGGCATCGGAGCCGTAGGAATTCTCCTCTCTTAAAGTGACAGTATTGTCTATTGTGCCACAGTTTGGCTTTCTTTTGATGGCTATGTGGCACTTCTCAGAGATTATTGTAAATCATTCTAGAAGTTTGGCAGGAGTTAGACTTTAAAAAGTCTTTATAAAATCAATTTGAGTGCAGTTATATGAAAATATACTGCATCCCACAACAAAATAAGAGTTCAGATATATTTTTAACTTCTTTTCCCAAAATCGTTTAAGAATTCCCTTATGAGTCCTTTTTTCCCACTCCGACAACATACACAAGTGGAACCAGGGGTGTGGAGGTGGTAGGAGTCTTGGCCAAAATCAAGAGGGAAGAAGAAATCACCAGAAGCCTAAAATTTACCATCTAGCACAGCACTTGAAAATATGCAGTTCTCAGTATTACATTTTCTATCGCACTGTGGTTGCTCGGTTATTTGCCCATCGGGTCACTCATCCCAGTACCTCATGTCTTCACTTGCAGATGACCCTACTGAAGCTGACTCTGGCTGACCTGCATTCAAGCTGAGACACCAGAGTTCTCATTCACCAAGGCAGACCCAAGTTCTGCGTCTTTCCACATGGCCTGAACACGCACTGCAATCAGCATGTTAATTTGGGATGGCTGAGAGCACATCTCCCTATCTACTTGTTTCTCTTAACATGGACATTTTTAATCAGGCGCCTAATTTGGTCCTGGGGGATCTCACTCTGCTTTAATAATACATGTGACAAAATTTACCTCTTTGCTTTCAAAGTTGTTAATTATGGAGTGCATTTCAAATGAGCTATTGCAGCCAAGAGATCATCTCTTTTGGATGCTTACATACTTTAATGCTGGGAAGAAGCAATAAACATGGAAGGGTTATGAAACACCTCTCCATATGGACAGTGATGCTTTTCAGGGGACCAGACAGGGTAGTTGTGAAGACTTTTTTGGTGATGGGCTTATATTAAGTTGTATTTCAGGTTATGCCACAGTCTACATAACCCAGAGGGCTCAACCTGCTTTCAAAGCAGAGGGAAGAAGAGCAGACAAAGGCAAGGAGGACTTTAGAGAGATAAGTGGGCTAGGTCATTGATCCGTTTAAGGAAGTAGACTCAACTGCTTCAGAGAAGACAGGTTTTTTTTTCTTTCTTTTTTTGCCTTCTACTGTGAGGATAGCCAACTGCAGATTGCACCAGAATTCCAGTGATCTTTGGGGTGTGTTCTCAGACTCACATATGTTATGAATTCTTATGGTCCTAAAGCCATTACTTCTTAATAAATTAGAGAATTAGAGTGGGTTTCTGTGAAATTTGTTTTGGGTTCTCTGGTCTTCAGACATACAAATGCTGTTTAAATACTGATGCAGTTAAAAAGACTTAAACAATCACCTAAATCACTGTGCCTTAAAAGCAATAGAACTCAGCTAACCCATTTGCACATGTTAGCCTCAAAAGATGGCTTTTAGTGGCTTCCTTCCAGAGCTTCCTCCATTATTTTCTCATTACCTGAAATGATTACTGGGCTTTGCAAACGACTTTGGGTGCCATACAAAATATTTATTTTAACCCTCTAGGGGACATTGTCCTAGAAAATATGATTGCTCAGAAGTTGAAGTACGGAATAGGTTTTCATGAGGTGGCCATTTTATGTCATCTGTTCAGAGGCATGCTCAGTCTTATATTGGAAGCAAGATAGAAGACAGAGCTAAGAAAAGCTTTCCACTTCATTTAAGAGAAAATCCAGGGATATTGTTTTTTTTTTAAACCTCAGGTTGAGCCCAGATTTACTAGGCATTCCAAAGGCCTTTGGGATACAGTCTGGGTGGACCCGTGCAATGTGATCATGTCTTTGTACTCATCAGCAACCAGAGAAGTAGAAAGTGGATTAATTTTTTGAACACATGGGTGACAATAATTTCACTTCTGGGAACTGACCTAATAAGAGAAATTTTGCCAGTAGAAACTAGGTATTTTGCAGAGTAATAAAACTGTGACAGAAAAAGGTAAAATCTGATTACTATTTGGCTAGACAAGAAGATGGAGGGCCATCCCTCCTGTGCTATGTAAGGAAAACTATGCTGACTATAAATGGCTGTTCATGTGGGAGGTTCACTTAACATCTGGGCCTTCAGTTTCCTATTTCTCAAGTGAGAACTTGGAGAAGCTGGTGACAAAGGGCCCTTCTACCTTGAATATTTCTATGGTCCAGGTGGTAAGATGTAAGAGTAGAATAACAGAGAAGGTTGTTCAGGGTTTCAGGAAGATTGGTGGTAACTGCAGTTCTGCTACTAAGTTATTGGTATGACTTTTGATCATATGGAACATTTCCAGTTTTTCATAATGCCATACTGAATATTCTTGTACATGACTCTTTTCCTTTGGAATAAATTCCCAAAGCTAGATCAACAGTAGTCCTCTATAAGAATTTTAATATATTACCAGAACAAAACCAGAAAGTTAAACTCTTACCAGGTATGTGATTTTGCCCATTTTATTACAAGTTATCCCCAATGGATATTATAATAAAAATAAATCAAGATCAATATGGTAGCTTTGAATATGAATTAACAACAACAAAAGGTATGACTATATATTTATACATATGTAGATCCTTCCCCTTCTCTCTCTTTCTCTGACAATTAATTTCCTGCCTTAATTTAAATAATCTCATGCTATTTATAAGAGCTTTCAGCTTTTGGAACCCTTTGTAATATATCAATACTTACCTCAGTCAAGTTTGAGGGCAACTATTCTGTTCCCAAGACTCTGGTGGCACAATTCTAGGGGAAAAAGTTCTCTCCAGCAGTATCTAAGCCTTCTGAGTCTCTCTCTCTCTCTCTCTCTCTCTATGTAATGATATATATATATATATATCTTTATATATATCTTTATATATATATCTTTATATATATCTTTATATATATATAACGTATATATCTTTATATATCTTTATATATATATATAACATATAACATATAGTATAACATATATATCTTTATATATATTTTATCTTTATATATATACACATATATATAACCCCAATCTAATATCTAATATCTATCTATATCTATATCTATATCTATATCTATATCTATATCTATATCTATATCTATATATCTCCCCAATGTAATCTCTCTATTGTGTAGAGGATATGTAGAAAGGATCTGGAATATCATATAAATGAAGTCCCTTATTACAATTAAAGCCAGAGAGGTCTAATGGCTTACCCATCATTGCAAAGCTTTTCATAAATACAAGTAGAGTATTCTGGATTGAAGAATGTTCATGAAGAGTTATCAGGGTGGCAAATAAAAACAAGTGATATATGTGGCATTGGAGGAAGTAAGGTACTGAATCATTTTTCCTTTTTTCTTTTTCTTTTTACATATTTATTTATTTAGAGAGAGAGTGTGTGAGAGCACACACATGAGTGTGGGGGAGAGGCAGAGAGAGGGGGAGAGAGAATCCCAAGCAGGCTCTGTACAGTCAGTGCAGAGCATGACGCAGGACTCGAACTCATGAACTGTGAGATCATAACCTGAGCCAAAATCAAGAGTCAGATGCTTAACTGACTGAGCCACTCAGGTGCTCCTCCTTTTTCTTTTTAATCTTCTTATTCTTTTCTTTCTTTCTCTTCATATTCTTTTCTTTTCTTTCTTTCTTTCTTTCTTTCTTTCTTTCCTTTTTTTTTTTTAATACACATTTGGACTTTTAAAGTACAGGCCTATTATTTAGGAGACTGAGTAACTTTGTGCAAGTTAATTTATCTTTCAGGATCTCAATTTTCTCAAATTAGAAAAAAAAAGAAAACCTTAGATCGAATACAACTTCAATTTTCTTCTAAAGTTAACATTCAAGCACTTTCTCTAGGTCATACCAGTGGCCTGTTAAAAACGCTGTTTTTAAGGAGAGAGTTATTGTGAGCCCAGGAAACACCAAGATTTTCATCTTTGTTCATTTTTATTAATTGCTAACAACCAAAAGATGGCAGAATAAAGGTCTGAATTTTATTTTCAAGTCATATAACCATGCCAGAATTTAAATGCAATGTTGAAGAATAAAATGCCAACCTACTCGATTGAATTTGGGCTTGGGTCCTATAGTAGAAATTATACTGTAAGGGGCAGAGAGTGAGTGGGGTTTGTTCTCGGCAAATGTTGGGATTTCCTCAGCCAAAATGAACTTTACAGACTTTCACACAATTTCAGAGGGGCCTATGATAGAGTGTGAGTGCTTTAGTCCAATCACCAGAATTCTTATTTTCTTTCCTGGATTTATTCTACAAAAATGTGTAAGACACTGACTCTAATCTCAAAGAGCAGGGTAGTGCGAGAGGCAAATATAATCCGTAGTAATTATAAAACAATTCAATAGGCAAGATAATAGAAAATAAGATACAAGGGAATAAAGGGGTCCTGGCCATCCTAACTTTGGGAGGGCATGAGTAATCAAAGAAGGTTTCTAGGGAAACACCTTCCAGAGATGCTGGGTGATTTGCCAAAGACCACACTGCTAATTAGTAGTAGAGCAAGCACCAGAATCTACTTTCAGTCTCTTTCCTGAGTGTCTAAGTTCTAATCCACTTTAAGGAAATGGAAATGGAAGAATCTTAGATGTGCCGTATTCTTTTCTTTATACCACCTCCTTAAATATGTGTAACATTTGTCTGCTTATAGTAAAAGAAATGCAAATATCTCCAGGACAGTAATTGCCCTGTTCCTTATTGTCAAACCTTTTCTCTCTTCTGTCAAACGGTTGCCTGTTTATTCACTGGGTGTTGTCCAGGTGTCTTCTGCTTCTGAGAGCACCACAGTGTCCTAGTTTGGGGGATTGCGTTATATTCCCTTACTCTCTCAACTTAATATATCAGGTGTGACAGTTGGAGAGGATGGGGGTAAAAGGCAATGGGTAACTGCTTGTTGCTAACAATCATCAGTATATGTTAGCTGACTATCATTAGTTTTTGCAGAATCACACTTAGGAAAGTAAATCCATTATTTTGTAAAGGCATTAAAAGTCGAAGACCCAATTGTTTTCTTTTTCACTGTCTAGTCTGAACTATTCTTCTTTATCTCTCAGCATAGATAATTCATCATCTCCTCAAGGGCAAAGATAATTCTTTACTCATTTTTTTTTCATCTCTCTAGAGTAGCTAGCAAATGAAAGAAATATATCCTAGGCAGCTACTACCCTTTCAATGTGAGATACAGAATGAGATACACAGACCTTATTCTAACCTGGAGCCCAGTTCAGCTGAACCCCAAAGGACCTAGAAACTTGTGAGTGAGAAGGTGTTGTATGACATTATGGTTATGTTTATTTGTCATTTAAGCATTATTATAGCAATGGCTAACAGATATGAACATATAATTGATGCCCCAGTGTCCTTCCTTCCTGCCTTCCTGTCTTCCTGCCTTCCTGCCTTCTTTCCTCCCTCCCCAACTCCCTTCCTCACTTTCTTCCTCTTTTCCTAAACATCCTAATATTGTTAGTATAAATTATGAGTAACAATGTTAAAATAGCCATTTATTCACTATGAATATGTAAAGATTAAACTTTCCTTTTCAGCTTCTGTCCCTCTTTTCAGCAGCTCAAAATGATCCTATTCTAGGTAATAGATTTGCAGTGTGGTTAATAACCTTTCTTCTACAGGATGACACTCCTTAGTCCAGATCATAGTTTCCCAGACTATGGAAGTTTCAGGAATGCTGGATGTTTCAGGTTATTTGAACATTTTGTTGTTATTGTCCCTACAAAAACATACCCCAGAATCATCTGGACTTGAACAAATCCATGGATGGAAAAGAACAGCCAGCCACAGCTCCCATGTTTTCACCTGTTTTGGGTTTTTTTTGGTTGCCACCAAATGAAACCACCATATACATTATTTACCTGAAAACCTAAATCTTTGCAAAGTATGCATGAAACAGAGCCAGTTATGAGGAAAAAAATTGCTAACATTTTCCATGCATCTGGACTTGGCTTGAGGTTTGGGAAAACTTGGATTCATTTCAGAGTTTTAAAGAAAATATTGCATATATTGATTGATGAACCATGCTGCTGGTAGTGGTTTCTGAGATGCTGATGGTCACCTCCTGGGAACCATTCTGAGATGAATGCTCTGTGGCATTTTAGGATCAAAAATCAATCTATAGGTGATGACATTCAATCACCACTGACTAAGGTTGGAATTGAAAAGAGAGTTCCAATTGGAAAAGCAAGCTTCACACCACATTACCCGTAAGTCAATGGCTTGGAGTAAAGGGACTAACTACACAAAGAAATCCAAGAGCCACTCAACACCAGCTCACCAACAGTTTGGGACACATGTGAGCAATTTGCAAAGAAAGGGAGTTCTGGCTCAGACATTGGGTTATTCTAGTTTCAAGAGTGTCAGTTCTCACCTGGACAGAAAAGGTAGACAGTGGGGCTTGGCTTTAATAAAGTATACAGACTCTAGACAGTTTCTAATACAATGAGATTATCAAAGCCTCGTAAAACAACATATTCAAGGACATTGAGCCATGGCTAAAGAAGTCAGGTGGTGGTTTTCAAGGACACTGAATATATTCTTCCATTTCAGGATATTATTTTTCATTAGTTTTTTTTTTTTTCAGATTTTGAGAGAATGGGGAAATTGAAATATTTCTTCTAGGCAGATATGAAGAAATTCTTGGGTTGGAGGTATAGAAAAAATGACGTGAAAAGAAGTGACTATTGGTGTGATGTGTTGGCGTTTATAAGCATTCATGAACCAATTAAAAAAAATAGTATGTTGGTAAAGAACCTTGAAGATCTAAGGTTGTTATTCTCATTTAATAAACTAATACTAGAGAATGTGTCAGGGAGATTATTTTAATATTACTGATATACTGAAGTAAGTGAGGAAACATTTTCTTTTTTGTCCACCTATTTTAGGTTCATTAGCTGGGGCCATGCAGATTAGACTGACAGAAGGCAAATTAACAAGAGAAAAACAGTTTACTACTGTGTGCAGCACACATCACATGGGAGAAAACTAGATGATGAATAACTCAAAGAGGTGGTTAGAACTTGGGCTTATACAGCATCTTAACAAGGACAATAAATTTGTAGAGAATTGACAAGACAAAGGAAAAGGAATTTAGGCTTCCAAAGGCAGCAAACCATGGGAAGGTAAATATATGTGGGGAACGAATGGAAGGTAAGTACTAGTTACTAAAGGTTATACAGATTCCTCTAGTGTCCTCCCTGGGCTGATCAGGATCTAGAGTTGTCTCCTGTGATTAACTTCTGTCCTTCCTGGTAGAGAGAGGAAAGGGGGACACCTTTACAGATTTACGTCCTACTTTAGGCAAATAGGAAGATGACAGAGAGTTTTTCTTGTATCTGCTTCTTCTCAATTGCCTTTAGGTCAAAATAATCCTCATGCCAAAGTAGCAGATTTTGAGGTGGCATATTCTGCCACCCTCTTTCAAGCATAATTGTGTTTGAAGATACCCATGTGACAACAAAAAATAACCAAAATGAGTGAGTTACGATACAGAGAAGAAATTTCTGGAATGGAAATAAAAAGAGCCACATTTGAGTATAGGCTATACTACTTCCTAGTTTTAAGACCTTTCAGAAAATATTTGGGAAACCATGTTGTCATCTGAAAACTGTCAATACAATACAATCAATACAGCTACCACCCAATATAATGCACCTGGAACAATATAATGCACAAGAGCATGAGAGCAGTCTGCATCCTAATGCCACCTTATGATTGATTAGCGCTTTACAATCGATTGAATGACACAAATATTGATTTATTTGGATATTTGTTTACTACTTAAACACTTCAATGTCTCCAGCTATTTGGTGGAATGATTTGCTTTTAATAACAGGGGTGTTTGATGTCTTGTGGATAACACTGGAAAGTATGACACTGATACTTGAGGAGAGGGAGGGGTGTAAAGGAATTCCATCACTGACTCTGCACAGGGTTCAGTGGCCTGCAGCCCCTATAGTTGATAAGCATTCTTGAAAGAAATAGTTTTATTAAGCACTCTGTTGACAGGCTGCCCTTATGATCTGAGCAGATGGCAGTCACTGGTCTCTTTGCTTCTTCCCTCCCACAAGCCCAACTGTCTCTATACCTAGAGAAATCAAAGTGAATAATATATAGCTATTGGTAACGGAAAAACACAAACTCTAGCCTTTTTCTATTTTAATTGGACCCTCAAGCAGGGAAACAGGAAGACAGTGGCAGCTACAACACTCAGCTTCAGATGCTTTGTCTTCTGCATATGGAAACAAAGAGTCCTTTATTCTCTTCTCGGCATGGTTATTTTTCACACAGGAAGGGATAGGGCAGTTGATACAGATAGACTTCATCCTTGTCTGATTTCATTCCATCACATCTCCATTATTCTTTTTCTTTCACATTAATTCTTCCCTCATTGTTTGTAACTTAGAAATATTTGTAGATGCTTTTTATTACTACACTCTCTTAACTTATGAGCTAAACTCGACATGTTTAATTATTTTTATTTTTCCCTTTTTAACATCACAATGGTGAAGCAAATAGACTTTGGAATCAGATCTGATTACAGTTGTCCTCATCTATTTTGAAACATGCTACTTAACATAGGGATATACCTCCTGACACTCAGATGCTTCATTTGAGAAAATGGAGAAGTCTCAGGACATTTTGCAGAGGATCCTGGGATTGTTAGATGATATAATTTCTCTACCATGATTACTCAGTCCCAGATTATATGCTAAAATTTCAGTAAAAGTTTTATGAAAAATATTTTCATCGCTTACAACGGAAACACTTGCAATTTCCCAATTTCAGGCAGAATTTTAGGTTCAGTAATTCATATGGAGAAGGGGACTTCGGTTTCATTAAAGCGGATGGCCATTCTCAGTCCAAGAGATTGAGAAAGGAAGAATAACTGCTTTTAAATTAGAAGGTCTAACTAACACACGGGAGAGAAGAGCTGTGTGTGGAGTCTTCTTTTAAGGGTCATCTTAGAAAAACATGGAGTCAGTGAACTTTGCAGCTCTTCATTAATTTCACAGCTTGAGAAAGTTATGTTAATGTGCACTAGACATGGTAATATTTTAGGATAATCTATCTGCTGAAACATTCCTGTGTCATCCATTAAACTTGTTACTCAGTGGGATATCTCTACAACTGATGAAAGAACCAGCAATCTCCCTGATTTTCATTTGAAGTGAAATACATTTTCTTGGTAAAGTTCAGCGTTCAGATGTTATTTTCTTAAAATAAAGCTGGATTAAAGCAGAGAAGGAAAGGATGATGCAAAAAACAAAGTGAAAGCACATAGTACTATTTTGTGCTTGCCGTGCCTGCTCTTTGGGACTAATTATAAATGTAAATTTCCGATATGAAGAAAGTTTCCCTTTGCCTTGCCATTTTCCCCTTTCTTTTATGCTCCACCTGCCAGGACAAACCCACCAGCAACCCATAGGGTTATGGGAGAATGAACTATTCATTTCTGAGTTTTTGGCATCTCATACTCTACAATCCAAATTGGTCTCTAAATCTGGCAGAGTACCTAGTGGGCCTCAGTGTTTATGGTTGGAGAATGAGTGGCTTGGAGGCATATCTCTTTCACCTTTGTTTAATTCACAGGTCAGCATGGCTTTTGAAATTAGTACATTTCATTAGTTACAAGTTCTGATTGAGAAAAAATTGAGGAAGTAGCTGGGAGTGAAAGAGAGAAGTGGGGTCATTGCACTGTTGGGGCAAAGCCCACGTCAAACTGGTTCTTTACCCCTTTTATCTGGGATGGACCTTCACATATGATTGAGGAAGAGAGAAGCCCTCCCCAAGGGATTTTTTCTTTGGATGTACTGCAATTGAAAAAGAAAAAAAAAGATGGCCATTTGAGCAGTTTTATAAGCTAAGGCTATGAAAGCTGTAATTTGAAAAACTACGTGGGTGGCAATGTTGTTTAAGAGGGAAAAGAAAAGATAATTATAGGAAAAAAAATACCCAGACACACAAATCAGGAGATGCTAATTACATAAGATGGTTAATTTAGGAAATACAGCTGAATTAGCGTCAAATTTCATATGACTCAGATCTTCAAGCAGGAGCAAAATAACCACAGAGCTTGGGACAGTCTGGCATATGTTTTAGAGGGATAGAAACAATAATATTAGTAATAGCTAATGGTTGTTGAATGCTTACCATGTGCTGGGTATTGTGCTTTTTAATGTTTTACCGTATTTATTTCTTCAAACAAACTCACAAGGTAGTTTCATTTTTCCCCATTTGTCAGATAAGACAACTGAGGCACAAAGTGGTTATATTATCCTAGAGGCAGGACAGGTATCTAGGTCTTTCTGACCTCAAAGCTTCTTACCAAGAGCTACTTCTCAGAGAATTTTATGTAATTCTTCAAATAAGAGGGCTTCTCTTGGGAGCCAAATTCAAAATCCTGGATTCAAAAGAAGAAGGAAGCTGAAAGAAACCTGTATATGTCACTTGCCTCTGTATAATATCTTTAATTTTTTTCTTACCAACCTGGGGCTTGCTATTACCGTTAACCAACTTACTAACATCAAAGGGTATTCTTTAAAATGTTATTTAAAAAGCAATAAAGGTGTTATTCCTTAACAAACATTTAATGCAATAACTTTAATAGCTAGGTGAAATAAAAATTAAGTCTATCTTTGAGATGATTAATTTAAAGGGGAGTCCAAATGAATGATATGGAAGACATTTACTCCAAGGAGTGAGTAAAGATAGCAATGTCTTATGTTATTGACTTTTTCCTTTTTCTCATTTTTTTAAAGATTTTTTTAAAGTAATCTCAACACTCAACGTGGGGCTTGAACTCACAGCCCCAAGATCAAGAGTCCCATGCTTTCCTGACTGAGCCAGCCAGGCACCCCACCTTTGTCTTATTCTCATTTATTTTTCTTCTTCCCTCTCTTCTAAAGAAGTTTGGAACCATAATGGCAGATATGGAAAGCCCCATTTCTATGGGATAGTGTCTTTCCTCATGTTGAGACCAAACTCATTTTATCTCTTCAAAAATGTATTCACTGGTTTCAGCACAATGACTTCACATTTTTTTTTAGCACTTCAAATATTTATACCAATTTGTCAGCAGCAAGTATCAGTGACAAGCGGAGATAAAGTATTATTTATGCTGAGATATCTAATTTTTACTTGTTTGACTGCTTTCTTGAAAGATGATGCTTGGGAAAATAAAATGCAGCATTTATCATTGTTTGGCTGAGTATGGGAGGTGAAACTTGCTCTCTTCACTGTGACCCAGTTCATTCACCTAACTGAGGCTTAATGGTCCATCCCCAACTCAGCCTAGGGTTCCATAGGCCCAGCACAAGAGACATTTGCAAGCCACTCTTTGAAAGGCAGAGCAATGCTAGGCTAAACAGTTTTTAATATAGAAATATAGATTATATAAATATATAGTTTGAAGAATCTCTTCTTTATATGTTGCAATGTATTTCAAAGCCAATGGATAAAAACCATCATATTTTCAGATTTGCATGGGGCCTACAACATCACATGTTATTATTTTGGTATGGGGCAGGGGAGAGGAAAAGAGTTAATGGTGGTTGGAAGGGAGCAAAATGGCTGAGGGAGTTTCAAAGGGAGAGTATAGGAGACTATCTATATTCAACCTGACCACAGCATTATTATTTATAGACTATTTTAAAGAATAATTTAATTAATTCACTTATTCAACAAATAATTATTGTGCTCAATATTTTAACACTTACCATGTGTCAGGGACTATTCTGTAATGTAGGGATACAGCAGTAAACAAAAGAGACACAGCCCTCCTGAAGCTGCTATATGAGTGGGAGAAATAGATAAGAAATGAATAAACAAAAATATAGTATATCCAACAGTAAGAGTATTGTAAAGAAAATAGAGCAGGATTAAGAGAGGAATGAGCAAGACCACAAGCACACTGTTGAGTGGTTTGTGCACTGCGTAAAGGCACCCAGCTGAGGGGCAGCATGGTAGTAGGAATCAACAAACATGTTGAGTCTCATATGTGCAGAGTGATTGTCATGGTCTGCGGGTGAAGGATGGAGAGATTCGTAAAGGTTAAATTAGAACACTTTGAAAACAGTGTTTGAGAATCTATCGTCTACAAGTTGCAGCCTGTTTCAAAGCCAGTGGTTAATAGCCATTGCAGGTTTTGGATTTGCACGGGGATTGCAAGATCACACTTTACCTAATATTTGGGGATAGGAAGAGGAAAGAAAGATCATGAAGGGCAGATGGAAGGAACAATATGGCTGATGAAATTTCACAGGAAGTATGGAAGATTGTTTATCTAGATTTGGTCCTCACCATAACACTATTATTTATGGAATATTTTGAAAATTAATTTAATTTATTCATTATTGGACAAATATTTGCTGAGCACCTCCTACCAGACCCTTTGACACTCCCCAGTTATTGATTCAAGATTTGATGGATTATTGTATTTGAAGAAATCATTATAATCATAATTTTGCTAAGTTTAATTTTATTAAGCTTTGTAGTTTGGGGCTTTTCCTCTTCCTGTTTTGTAAGATGCTGTGCTCATTGATTATCTTCTGTTTTTGGAAGTTTCTTTCTAGTGACTTGTAGGTGACCTAGTATGAGTGTTTTCATTTTCAAATTTGGAACCTCAGAAAATATAATGGTGGTGATGAAAATCAAGAACATCCAAACTTTCTGTGTGAACAACTGATTTTTGTGAATGCACTGTGCTACATGTAAATTGCTATGTTAGTTTCTTTTTGAATATTTTAGTCTGGACACTCCGAGGAGAACTGATAACCATAGCCAATTGTGGGTTTAGTTAACATTATTTTAAAGCAATTACTTACTTTCCATTGTTGCTCAATGGGTTGAAAAGGATCTTGAAACATCCTCATGAGTGACATGGCGAAGAGAGAGCAGGAAATTATTTTCTTCCTTTTTGTCTTTGACCAGTTATTCAATCAATTGACCAGTTTTGATTTAGTACATATCATAGGTAGGTGGCATTGTGCTCTTTGGGCATTGAGTATTTTAAAAAGGGTGACTAAGTCCTAATATGTAAGGAGCTAGGTGTTGTTGGCTAAGTAAAACTAAGTCAATTTGAAAAATTGGGGTCAATATGTTAGTAAATGCTAACTTCTGTGGCTCAAAGGTCTTAAGTTATTAATTCATGGTTCTTGGTTGTGAGGGAAGCCAGGTCGAGTAGACTAAGCAAAATGGAGTTTATGCTTATCATGTAGCTCACAGATTTACTGGAAGACCAGAAGAATGAACCCTAGAATAAACTTTCTGAACAAGGCATGGCTCAGAACATAGCCGATGAACAGACTGCTGTCCCTGCTGCTAAACACCAGATTCTAGAGTTGGCATGACTGCTAATTCTGGGTCAGATGTTCAATGTTGCATCCACCACAGCCCTGCTGCCAGAGGGGGAAAGAGTCCTTCATCCATGCTCTCTTGTATCACTAACCATGGGATCAAAGTCAGCTTGGGTGACTCTGATTGGAAGAGCCCATCAACTTCTGAGTCCTAGGAAGAAGGGATGCCTGAAAAGCAATCAGCTGTCATTTCTATTTTCTAAAGATGGTCTTTGCTGTCCACCCAAAATGATAAACTGCGGAATTCTCCAAACATGAAAAGGGGTTCAGATGCTTAAGTAGCCAAAATAAGTGATGAATTGTCACTACAAGAATCAAAGTCAGAGAAAGACAAATACCATATGATTTCACTCATATGTGGAATTTAAGAAACAAAACAAATGAGCAAACAGCAAAGAGAGAGAGAGAGAGAGAGAGAGAGAGAGAGAGAGACGCACACCAAGAAACATACTTTTAACTACAGGGAACAAATTGATGGTTACCAGAGGGGAAGTGGGTGGGGGATGGGTGAAATAGGTGATGGGGATAAAGAAGCACATTGTTGTGATGAGCAGAGGGTGTTGTATAGACGTGTTGAATCACTATATTGTACTCTGGAACTAATATTACACTGTGTGTTAACTAACTGGAATTTAAATAAAAACTTAAGCAAACAAAAAGAACCAAAGTAAATATTTTTCTCCCAGTCCTATTGATTTATATCTACATATGTTGAATATGGAGGGATTTTAGACTTCATATTACTCTTCCATTCTTTATAAGCTTACATTTATTCAGCCAACCATCCATTTTTTATCCTTCTACCTCAACTTCTTATGTGAGGGACTCTCAGATTATTTCATATGCCTTTTACCTTCTTAGACAGCAAATAGAAAATTGGACTGATATATCAGCACTGGAAAATAATAATTTTTGAGGATTTGCATATGTGTTATAGAAACATTCTGGCAGCTGGCAGAAAAGTCTCTTCCATAAAATTCAACTATTCTAACTAAAATTGCATTTTTGAAAAAAGAAGTTTTAGTCTTTGGAATATATTAAAAAGGAAGAACAATTAGAAAATTTTTAGTGAAGCATCACCAATGTCAAGTGGTGTAATAAAACATGTACAATTAGAAAAACTTTTTGATGCCCTATAAAAACAGAAATAAATATAGGTTGGACTTTATTATAAAACTTCTATGTAGTGTCTATATTGCACAAACTGAAAATGATTGTCTGAGGTGAAGACTGATCTTCTACAGATATTCTAGAAAATGATGTATGGTGACAAATGGTCATTATACTGATTGTGGTGAGCACTGAGTATGTACCGGCTTGTTGACTCACTATGTTGGACACCTGAAACTAATAAATTATTGTATGCCAACTGTATTTCAATAATAAAAAGACAAAAAAAGATTTTTGATCCTTAAACTTAAGAAATAAAACATACATGGAGAACACTTACTAGATTATTGGCATGTTCGAAAGGAGCTACTAAATAAGTGCTGAAACTAAAATAATTCTTTGCCAAATGCTGAAATAGTTTCATTTAGAAGAAATGTCTCTCAGGACAGACATATGCGAGAAACAACACTGATGCTCCTGGCTGAAGTTCAAAGCCACACTTTTTAGAGGGTACGACCACCACCAAAAACTTCAGAGTGAGCAGAAGCATCATCTTCTTAAGACTGTAGCCAGCATAAGGAAGAACAATTGATTAGGGACTGTGTTTGTCATCCTCAGACATGTATTACTGGTTGGATATCAGACCCAACTTACCTGCACCTAGCTAGGTCTCTATCATCTGAGGGACACTGAACGCCAAGACCTGGGGGGATGTGTCCTAACTGCCTAGATTAGATCATTTTGCTTTATTATACAATGTTCAATAACCTTCCATATATCTTACTCCCCTCTGGTGCTATGGGGAACAGCTGATAACTAAACAGATTCTAGAGTAGGGGAACTTGACGCTCCAACCTCTTTGGTGCTCATGGAGGTTGGAGTGTATTTAGTTTTTTCAGCCCATATAATCTAAGAACTGGTTCCTGCAGTGAGATGCCTGCCTGGGCACAAGGAGAGGTTCTGTGTCTTTCTCCATTGGTGTTTCTGGTTCTATTTGCTCAGCTCAAGCCTATTCCCAAAAAAGTTTGTGCTGAGAGACACAAATGGCAAAAATCATGGTTTTCTCACTGTTTACAGTTTCTGGGGTCCTCTTGGTTCATCTGTGGAGTCTCAGGAGCTCCTCAAGGGATGTCTGGATGGCTTGGCCTCCACCTGCTCCAGCCAGTTTGGTTTTGCTTTCACCTTTTATATATTTGGACTTGGTATGATTTTATTTTTAAAACATAATTCTACTGCTAAACAAAGAGGAAAAAAAAGCTTTGGAAATCACCAGCCTAAAGAAAAATTTTAAAAGACCTCCTTTCACTTCCTTCCTTCTCCCCTTCCTTCCTTCCTTCCTTCCTCCCTCCCTCCCTCCCTTCTTTCTTTCTTTCTTTCTTTCTTTCTTTCTTTCTTTCTTTCTTTCTTTCTTTCTTTCTTTTTCTTCCTTCCTTCCTTCCTCACTTCCTTCTCCCCTTCCTTTTTCCCTTCCTTCCTTCCTCCTTCCTTCCTTCTTTCTTTTCTTCCTTACTTCCTCCTTCATTCTTCTCTCTCTTCCTCCCTCCCTCCCTCCCTTCCTTCTTTTCTTCCTCTTTCTTTCTTTCTTTCTTTCTTTCTTTCTTTCTTTCTTTCTTTCTTTCCTTCCTTCCTTCCTTCCTTCCTTCCATCCTTCCTCTCTGTCTCTTCCCCCTCCTTTTCCTCCCTCCCTCTCTCTTTCTCTCTCTTTTTCTTTCCCTTTCTTTCCTTTCCTTTTCCTTTTTTCCCCTGTAAACCTGTTTATTCCAAATGTTATTTTCTTCCACAATAATAACCAACCCATGGTGCTTACTATATATCAGACACTGTTCTAAGGGATTTGCATGTATTAAATTCATTTAATCTTCAACACCACTCCATAAAGGAGGCACTGTTTTTGTACTTACTTTACTGTTGAGGAAATATGGGAACAGAGATGTTTTACAGCCTGACCAAAGTTCATGTATCCAGTACCTGGCAGAGCTGGGATCCGAACCTTGGCAGCCCAGTTTGAGAATTTGTCTTTTAAATCCACTTCATTATATGCTTCTCTGCTGTATGCCATTTTGCGTCACACTGTTTTTCTCGCAACCTTTAACTTTTTGAGCAATGATGTGGTCTCTGATTTAAATGAAGTGCTTAAGAGAGGTAGGGACTTGCTACAGATTCAGGATTAAATTTTGTGATGAATATAGCATCCTGCACAATTGTTACCCTTTTCAACACATTCCTGAAGCTTATTAAAAGATATTTATAGTGAGCATGCCAGAAGACTTATGTCTGTTGCATGATTATTTCCCCAAATCTTAATAGTGATGATTATAAGGTTAAGAAAGTAATTGCTTAAAACTATCATATGCTACGTATATCATCTGTTGACATGGGTAGGAAGTGGTCCTCTCCCTCCTAAGAACATACCTTTCAGTGTTCTCTGGTTCTGTGTATCTGCCCAAATCATGTGTTGCTCATAAAATAAATATGGGGGACAAAATGAAATGATGTGAATATAATCGTTCAAGGTTTCCACATGCACTCATTCTTTCAAACTTCTTGGCCTTAGAAAATCATTTCACTTTCTTTCAGGTTGTTGTGATAACTGGGCTGGAATTGGCATATATTCTACTACTCATCTAGGTTAAATCAATGCCGGAATGTCCTAATCTGCACAGCTGTATTTCTCTTTTAAGCTTGCCACCCTTCCTTCAGGTTGTGTTCTTCCTGGAGGTGCACGCGCGCGCACACACACACACACACACACCACACGCAGAACTCTAATTTCTCAGAGAAGTGTATAGCCCAGTAGGATTGTTCTGGTTAGTTTTCCCCTTCAATACCACAAACTGGAGTTGTTTATCATTCTCACATGAAGGAAAGTAAGCAATGATACTGTTAAAAAGGCATAATAGCTGGCCTTTAGTGAGAGCTTATCTGTGTCAGGTATTTGGCAAGGAATTTTATGCATTTTTACCACATTTAATCCTCATGCCAGCATCTCAGTAAATGTATATCGGATAAAAGATGAGCAATGACACTATGCAGTGAATATGATCTTCTCCATATAAGGAAGATAATGTTCAAAGAGTTTAAGTACATTTCCTGAAGTTCCAGGCAGATAGTCATTGTTAGCTTGTTCTGACAACCAAATCTCATATGGGTAGCCAAACTATTACGATTTTTCTCCTCAGTTTTAAGCTTCAATAGGATGAATGTGAATTGAGACTCATTCCGACGTGCTATGAGTGAAGACAGGGAGAGTGGCATCTCTCTTTACAGGTAGAGTCCTTAGATTATAGGTGAGGGTTGCTATGAAACATTATTTAGCACAAGTTACATATGGCTCCATGACTGGTAGTAGAAATTCCTCTGCCCTGGCATTTTCTTACCTAATACAAAGAATGTTTCCCCCCACCCCCCAGCCTTTCAATTCTCTCATCTTTTGAGAGACTCCAGAAGCATACGTTGCTCTTCCATCATATACCAGTAGATGGCAGCAAACGTCCACCCTAGACTCCCACAGAGTTTAGCTTCTGAGTTCCGTGGTGTGAAGCTGGAGGCAGTTTTTAAAAATACAATCCTCCACGCTCCTTACCTGACGCGTTGGAGGGGCTGATTTTCCAGGTCACGCATGTCTTATTACTTTCGAAAATAATCATGTGGGAAGGCTTTTCATTGTGTTTGCTGCTACATTTCTGCACAGTGGTGACTGTCAAGCCAAAATCAAACTAATAGCATGGGGGGGGGGGGCGGCGGGGGTAGACGCCTACGACCCAAGAGAAGTGCAAATAATTTCCGTTAAGAATGTTCCTCATGGGTTTTCAAAGAAGTTTTCATCACCCAATCTGATAAGTGAAGCAGTCTTGTTCATAAATTATTTATCAGTCTCTGTTCTCTATCTCATCTTTCGCACCATCGAAACAAGGAAAATCTAACTTTGGGTGAATTCTTTTTTAAGAAAATCTGGAGAGAAACATTTCTTACCACCCTTCGCTGTCAGAAATGAAGCACGACCATTATGTAAACCATATACAACAAAAGAATTGTTTGGGTTGTTTTTTCTTTTAATTAGAATTTTCTTTTTGAAGGATATTAACCTTGGCATTTAGTCTTCGTATTAATTTAATTTTCAGCCTGTTGATGGTTCATTATTCTGGGCAATGTGCTGTGAATTTTATGGGCAGTGTGCTGTCGTTGGTCTGAATTTGAACGAGTTGGTTCCCTGACCTGGGAGAGAAAGGCCTTCAGTGTAGGCACGCACATTGTTGCTATTCAGCTGTTTGGCAAGCAAATCACATCTCCACGTTTTGTTTCAGTTTCTCTAAAATGGAGATCTCACAGGATTGTTGTGGGGATCATAAGAAATTAAACTAGTTAATGTCATGAAACCTCTAGCTTAGTACATGTTAAAAATTCACTATTAGCTGGATGTGAATGGAGAGGGTAAGGTTGGTGAGAGCTAAGATTCCTTCTAGTTTTAAGTGACTAGGACTCTGATTAATTTCTTTCCCTTCAACCTCAACCCAAGAGTTACAGATCTCCATCCTAAGAAGAATAGGGGCCCTTGAAAGATGCTGAGATGAAAATGGTCTAGAGGATGAGAGATTGGTTCACTGTAGAAAAAGATGATCTTATTTTTACTACTAAGAGGTGGCTGTACGTCATCATTGACAAAAGTTCATCATCCAATAATTGAGAACAAGTGGGGGGAAAAGGAAGAAAAATGATTTCATGAGCAAGAGAGAAAATGAAAAACAAAGGTTCTGAGAAATAGAAAGGAGACTGGCAGCATTACCTACATACACTTTGTCACCTTGAAGAATATTTTCCAGTATCTGGAACCAAAGGAAATGATGTTTTAAGAGCACTTCAAGAACTAGGTCAATTACACATTTAATATACAGTCTCTCAGCCAAGAGTGTCTTATTTTAATTTTGCCATTTATTCTGGAACTAAATCCTTCATCAGGGGATAACATCATCCCTCACCAGTGTCTGTTTGGCAACCCATCTTAACGGGTTTGGTACTTTCCCTGGCATTTGGGACAATCCATCCTTTCGATGCCATGGCATTTCACGGACATTCCACACTGAATCTGTACACTGAAGTTTGCAGGTGTTTTAAGTCCCAGTTTGCTGATGAGCAAATAGATTTCAGAGAAATTGATTTGCCAAAGACTCTGGCATTGGGAGTGAATGTCAGAGATCTGTGAGTTTCTCTTTGTGCCATTGCTGCCATGGCTACAAATACAATTAAGAAATAGAGGTCAAGTGTAAGGTCTTTGAAGGTTGAGTGACAGTTTGGGTTCCTAGCTCCATTGCTATTTCCAGCTGTGCAATTGTGGCCAGACTAGTTTTCAGGGAGGATGGACTTCACAGTCACCATGAACAAGGGTGGTTACGTTTTTTACTGTTTAGACCTAGTCATACTTCATCTTTGTTCATCCAGCAATAAGCATTCATAAAAAATAGAATAAATGCTGTCTTGAAGAGGGAGGAAAGAGAATGCTTTTTTTTTTTAAGTTTACTTACTTATTTTGAGAGAGAGAGAGAGAGCAGGGGAGGGGCAGAGAGAGAGAGGGAGAGAGAGAATCCCGAGCAGGCTCTGCACTGTCAGCACAGAGCCTGACGCAGGGCTTGAACTCAGAAACTGAGATCATGACCTGAGCCAAGATCGAGTTGGACACTTAACTGACTGAGCCACCCAGGCACCCCCCGGAATGCTTTTGATAAACAGAGATTTTGAAGAAAATGGGAAAGGCACCATCATTGTTCTCTGCACTTGGGAAGTACACAGAAAATTTCCCAGGAGCTGAAAAAAAGGAAAGCAAGGCTAGTCCTGAGTCAATTCCTGGTTGAAATCCTGGCTTCCCATCAGCTCTGTAAGTTGGCTATCTCTCAGAGTCTCCTCATCTGAAAATGGAAATGGCAACAGGACGTAGCATTGTTTTAAATATAAAACGAGCTTATGTGTGGTGAAATGCTTCCCACAGTTCTGTCGCATGGAAGATGGTTGGTAATACATGTTAGCTATTACTATGCACCATCTACCACTTGTATACCATCACTACTGTTTAAGCTGTATCTCTGAGAATGTGTGGTTTTTGCCAAGGACTGAAGGCTAATTTGGCCTTGAATGTTCAGCTTGTTCATACTTAGTGTAATCAATAGGAAAACTTCCCGAATTTCAACAAAAGTACTTTTTCTTTTTTTGTTTGTTTTTAAAAGAAATCCTTCTATAGCAAATACAGTATTACAGCTTTACCTTGGCCTTAAACTTGAAACACATCCATGGGATATGTATACTATAATTGCCTCTCTTTGCCAGTTATTGGTTATGAGTTAGATTTCCTGCCCCTAGGGATGGTCCTGACAGTAAAAATAAAACAAACAATTATGATACAGGACTCTGACCTACTTTCTGAAAACGAATTCTCTATTTAAACTTGAATAGTATAATTAATGCTTTTAATATCGGATGTTATTTTTTGGTGAACCACTGCACCTGTTGCTTAGTATTTCCTTATCCAAAACTGTGGGGGCTGGACTGGTGCCAGCAATCCTATTTTTGAGCACTTATCATGTGCCAGGTTCTATGGTAAGTGTATTATATACATATCCTTATTCAACCAACAGCAGTCTTGTAAAGTACAGATTATTTGAGTTCCATGATGGAAGAAGCTGAGGCGCAACATCTATGTAAGGAGTTCAAGGCCCTGTGGCTGGCACACAGCACAGCCGCCGTTTGCTACCAGGTCTGTCTGACACTGAAGCTTATGTTTATAACTGCACAAATCTAACACTACCGTGAAGCATGCTTTCACGTCAAACATGGTGAGATTGCACTCAGGGTACTCTTTCTTATAGTTGGTAAAAGCGTTTTTGCCATATTGCCTTCAGCTGGAGGGGGAACAAGACAATTTAACAAAAATAAACATAATGGGTCAGATACAAATGTACACATTACCACTCGGGCACAGAACTATAACGTTTTAGTTTTCTATAACTCAGCTCCATTTCATTCTCAGGTTCCCTCAAGCTGCCTAGAGCAGACATCTTATGTTATGGCATTGTAGTAAATTCAGTTGAATATACTGAATCTGGTTGAATTTGCAGTCAAATGTCAGCATTATTATTTCAGTCACTGTTTAGTTTGGAGCTTCCTCACTCTTGATGGAAGACTCAGTATTTCAGGCTTCATTACCTCACTTCTGTCCTTTTTTTTCCCCCTCTTTGTGCCATGCGGTCTTGGAGAAGCTCTGGCCCATCATCCCAGAGGGGAGAGGCATCTCTGGTTAACGCAGTAGCAGCTGGATCCTTGCTGGCCATGGCATGTCCATATAACCGCTATGAGGATCCAGTTTCATGGTCTCTGCAGCCTCCTTGTCCTAACATCCAGGAGAGTTTTAGTTTAGTGATCCCTCCCTGGGTCATGGGGCCACAAACAGTTGGCCAATGGGGACTTGAGAGAATCTCCTCCATCCGTCTCTCTGACTTATCCTTTTATACCTTCCTTTCAGCCCCACCTCAACTGCTTCAGGTGGGCATGTCTCCATACTCAGAGCCAAACACCAGGGGTGCAGAGCCTGGCTGAAAACGGAAGCCACATTTAACCCTTGTCCTGTTCCTGCTAAGCCTCCAGCCTACACCCACCCCCATATTCAAGCTGGAAGGGCTTTTCCTTTCACTTATGGGTTAAAATTTCCTTTTTTCCCTTTAGTTTATTTTATTTTGACAAAAAGAGAGACAGAGACAGAGAAAGAAAGAGCATCCCAAGAGGCTCCTCACCGTCAGCCCACAACATGACATAGGGTTCAAATTCATGAACTGTGCGATCATGACCTGCGCCAAAACCGAGTCAGACGCTTAACCGATTGAGCCACCCTGGTGCCCCATTACTTATAGGAAAAAGTTTCTCTACATCATATCCTAGCTCCTTCCAGTGTTTACTCTGTGGTCATGTCTTCATGCTTTGCTTTGTATCATGTAAAAATACAGCTTTCTGAGTGTCCAGGAAAGCCTTCCTTTCAGGAATACTGTTTAACTATAGATCTATGGAAGTTTACTTTGATCAAACAAAAATTGAACAATGGCTTTCTTGTTTTTCACCTGTGTGTCTATCCCTGGAAGCAGATGCAAATACTTTGGCTATAACCTGTTGAAGGGCAACGATCCTCGGGGCAATTGGAAACAATTAGGAGTCCCAAGTGGGGCAGAGAACTCTAGCTCCACCAAGATTTGTGCTCACATTCTGTAGTGTAGGGTTTTCGTTGGAAAACCACCCATGTTTTGGGGCACCTGGGTGGCTCAGTTGGTTAAGTGCTGACCTTCAGCTCAGGTCATGATCTCACAGCTGGTGGGTTCAAGGCCCACGTTGGGCTCTGTGCTGACAGTGCGGAGCCTGGAGCCTGCTTTGGATTCTGTGTGTGTGTCTCTCTCTGCCCCTTCCCCACTCATGCTCTTTCTCTGTCTCTCAAAAGTAAATAAATGTTAAAAAATTAAAAAAAGAAAAGAAAAGAAAACCATCCGTGTTTCTCACTTACCCTTGCATCTAAGTGTGGCCATGTGACTGGTTCTAACCAACGAAATGTGAAAGGAAATTGGTGTGTCAATTCTAGCTTGAGGTGGTTTATACAAGGGTCTTCTTACTCTGTGCTCCTTCTTCTTCCTTGTCTACTAACTGGATGCCAGCATCTTGCTAGCTGGATGATGTTAGCACCATCAGTGCTGACCTTGGGAGCCCTGGATGAGTACTGGTTGATTCCCCATCAGCTTGGGTTCCTATACGACTGTGTGTAGGAGACAATCCATGTCCATCCTTCTATACAGTGAAAAATAAACTTGTGTAGTTAAGGTTTGTGGGCTTATTTTTTATATATCAGCTAATGCTACTTCAACTAGGAAAGCAGGGGTGAAAAAACATGAGTGTGATACATTTTTTTTTAATTTTTTTTAACGTTTATTTTATTTTTGAGACAGAGAGAGACAGAGCATGAACGGAGGAGGGTCAGAGAGAGGGAGACACAGAATCTGAAACAGGCTCCAGGCTCTGAGCTGTCAGCACAGAGCCCGACGCGGGGCTCAAACTCACGGACCGCGAGATCATGACCTGAGCCGAAGTCTGCCGCTTAACCGACTGAGCCACCCAGGCGCCCCGAGTGTGATACATTTTTAAAAAATTATCCCTGCTGTAGTAGTCAAGTAAAATTTCCTTAAAGGGAAGATCTTCAAAACAAAAGAAAAAGCCATTTCTTTCACTCTTTATTTGGACTGTATATACCTGATATACATTGACTTTGGGTGAAAGGCAGGGGTTGGCAAACTCTGGCCTGTGGTCTGTTTTCGTATGGCTAATGGGCGAGGTATGGTTTTTTGCACTTTTAGACAGTTGTAAAAAACAACACACACACACACACAAAAGGAAAAATATGTAAAATATGTGATAGATCATATGTGGCCCTCAAAGTATAAATTTTTACTATTTGGTCCTTTGCAAAAAAATTTGCCATCCCCTGGTATAAGTGATGGGGACACCAATGAGCTTAAAGTGCATTGTATTGGGAAGGCTATTTGAAGCACAAAGAATTGAATACACTATCTTGGGTTGATCTGTGGAGTTATGATTTAGTCCTTTGAAATTGATAGAAGCTGTATGGAAAGTGTAAACTTGACCTAACACTAGTGGTAAAGATTTGCTCAGTCTTTACTTCCTGTGTCTATAGGACTAAGAGCAACTTGACTTTTCATATAATTGACTGATTATTTTTGAAGCTGATAGTCAATTTGGTATTAAACAGACACAGCCAGAGAGAAAAAAAACTATTCTTTTTTGTTTATTTTGGATTGGTGGCTCCCTAAACCAAGGCCAATGACTCTTGGATTTATAGGGTGGATGAAACGGTTTCAACATTCAATAAGAAAATGAAATTCTCTTGAGATTTGAGTAACTGAAATAGTAATGTTCTTTTCCCCCCTCCATTTATAGCCTCAGAAAAGTCAAGCGCATTTGTCCTGAATAATCTAGACCAGCCACCAGCCTCTAAATTTATTATAAATATGCAATTTTTGGTAGGTGTTGCAGCCAAACCTACCCATTCTATTCCCTGAGTCAGTGATAATAATTAGGAGGCCATACTTGTGGTTTCCGAGGGGGACAAAAATGAAGACTGTATTATGATTAAGATTCTGCTTATGATATGTGCCAGTGAGAAAGACCTGTTTGAGTTGGCAGATTTTAATGCTTGTGTGAAATATTTTTTTTATTTTCCTGCCACTAATTGTGTTATGATTAAGTTACATCCACTGGAGTGTAATTATCTATTGCATAACACTTTTTATACGTGGGCCCCTTGAAATTTGCCACTTCAATAGTGCTGACTGAGGGTTTGCTGCACCTTCTTAATGATAAAACTTTTCTCTTACACAGTTCAGTTTATCTTCTTTTCCCTAGGAACTCCTTAATAATCATTTTCAGAAGAATAAAATTCTAGTCTAGGTTGTTTCTCTTGAAGATAGGATTTTTCATTTGGCCCTTGTGAATTCCGAGGCAATCATGATCCTAGTGAGTTCCTGAGTGGGAAGGGTCCTACTCAACTGAGGTGGCAGGACGCTTCTCTGAGAAATGGCACCTAGAGTTCATTCTTATTTTAGTTTCCATTTTGATGGCTTTATGCTTTTTCAAGTCACAGAACAATGGAATTCCGATAGAAGTTCATAACTGGCACCACCTATTTCCTTCACTTTTAGGGTTTATATTCTTCCATGTTTTAGATAGCTGTATTAATTTCCTCTACCTCTGAGACTTGGGCACTTTATACTAGTGCACTGGGTGGGGAGAATAATGTTTCTCCCAACCCATTCCAGTATTGATGCCTCCTCTCCCTTTTCCCCACATTTCAGCCCACGAGTCATTATGGCAAAGACCATGTCTGCTTTGCCCACCATTTGATTCCAAAGAAGCTAGTACTGTGCCTGTCACCTAACAACTGTTTGCTGAAAGAATTAATGAATGACATCCCTCTGCTGCAGAGGCTCCTGAGAGCCCTCTCCAAAATGATGTTTTAGCATTCTGGAGTTCTCCTTATACTTCTGGAAATCAGGTGACTAGATGATAAGAACATTTAGTTCTTTTGCTGTTCTAAGATTCTGAGATTTTAAACATATGCCTTATGACTGATTTATTTGGCTTGTTCATTCGATCATTCAGCAAACGTTTATTATGCACCCACTCTGTGCCAAGGTATGTTCAAAGTGCAGTGATGATCCCCATTGAAAACGTCCCTGATCTCATGGTGTTTCTATTTTTATTGGGACGAACGAAAGGCTAAACCAATCACAGAAGTATTAGGTAGTGAGTGATGAATGCTCTGGAGAGAATAAAAGCAGAATGCTGTGAATGAGAGTTGCTGGGGTGCCCTTATAAAATTTTTTTTCAACGTTTATTTATTTTTGGGACAGAGAGAGACAGAGCATGAACGGGGGAGGGGCAGAGAGAGAGGGAGACACAGAATCGGAAACAGGCTCCAGGCTCTGAGCCATCAGCCCAGAGCCCGACGCGGGGCTCGAACTCACGGACCGCAAGATCGTGACCTGGCTGAAGTCGGACGCTTAACCGACTGCGCCACCCAGGCGCCCCTGGGGTGCCCTTATAATGAAGGTTTGGAGAAGCGCCCTCTAAAGAGCCAGGCATGCAACCATGAGACGCAAGAACATCCCATACAGAAGCTACAGTGAAGGCAAACAGCTCCTGGCAGGAACAAGCCTGACACACTCAGAGAAGGCCAACAGGGTTGGCGCGGACAAAACAAAGGAAAAGTGAAGCTGTGAGCAGGATTTGAGTGGGTGGGCAGGTGTCAAAGTGGGGGGGTGTGTGGGACAGCCAAAGATAACTTTAATGATTCAACATCAAAACACTAGCAAGGGTGGTATCTGAAAATCATTCTTGGGATGAAGGGCACAGGCTGGAAATTAATCTTTGATCTTAGTTCATTTTCTGCATTAACATTCCTGGAAGCTGGACAAACCTTGCAACTCAGCCTAGGGCATGGCACAAAATATCCTTAAAGAAGGGCCAGAAAATAAAAAAAAGAAAGAAAGAAATTTCTACAATGCTTCATCCAAAATGGATCCACAGGAGAAGGTCTTTCTTCTTGAAAGCAATTATACTTTACAACGTGTTCTTTTCCCTGGTGTTTCAGCTTCCCGTGATGCCTGACTTCATTAAAGCAGGCAGGAAACAGGATTTTCTGTGATGTGCTGCTAGAATTATATCTTCTGAGCTGCAACTAATTGTTTTGATGAAAACAAAAAAAATACAATATAACACTCTATGAGAAGAAGATCAATGCTTGCACACTGGGCAAACTCAGAAAGAAAGGAAACACAGAAAAATAACAACAACACAACACATTGTTTTATCTGTCACATTTTGTTTATATAAAACATAAAACTAGGAGAGAGCTTAGCTTAATGACAGATCAGGATACCATTTGAGAAAAACTTCATTGTAGCTTTGCTCATGCATTTCTGTGTGTGTGTGTGTGTGTGTGTGTGTGTGTGTGCTCTCAAGAAAATTTTTTGCTTATTTTGCTACCGTTTTGATTTATTCAGTTTTTTAAATTGGGAATAAATGTGTTTATTGAAACCATATCTCATAGAATGCTAACAAGATATAGTTTTAGTGAAAAGATATGAAATAACTGAATTGCTATTATGCCCCTCTATTTTAATAATAATAATAATAATAATAATAATAATAATAATAGTAATAGTAATAGTAACACAAACTCAAAGTAAATCAACCACTTCCTTGCAGGTAAGAGGACAGTTGGGCTCTGATCTTTGCTCAGCCATCCATAAGAGTGAGACCTAGATCCACTCTCCTCCATGCTGGAAGTCCCACCTGAGATACTTGGGATTTGATCAAACCAACATTGAATGCCTTTCTTGCTCTGAGATCTGTGATTCTAAATATGTATAATCCTTAATATTCTTACCATGTATTTTGACTATACAATCATAGTGACTCATGGTTTATCTACCAATAATGTTCTGATAATTGTAACCAAATGGGGATAGGAAATTACTATAGAAGAGACACTTCATTTGGAGTCTATCTTTAGAGAACAAAAAGCCTTTCTTATATCTACCAAATCTTTCCTCTTTCTTGTCACTACAAAAGGGAAACTGAATTATCACTGGAATTAGAGGGGTGATTGGTCTGTTTGACATCTTTGCTACTCAAATGTGGCCCAAGGAACAGCAGCATCCACATAACTCAGGGGCTTGTTAGAAGTACAGAATTTCAGGATCTGGAGCAGCCCTACAGAATCAGAATTTTCATTATAACCAGAGTCCTAGGTGAATCATTTGCACATTGAAACTTAAGAAGCACTATTTCAGATGAATGGCAAGTAAGGGATATTATTTGGAAGATTATCTATTTTAACCCCAAACAGAGTAAACATGTCATTACTGTGAGAGATCCAGTTGTAGAACACTGGTTGATTTTGGCCCATACCTTGAAGCTTATCTTCCGAATCACTTACACAATATTGTACTAGCCTAGCAGTGGCACTCTTCCTTCAACTTCTGAACTGAATTGGCAACCCATTTTGCTGTTAGGAGTTACCCTACAATCTTTCAAAGTGTAACTTACATTTCTGCTTGCTGAGATGAGTATACTTTGAGGAAATGTCTCTGCTGGAAAAAAACATTCCCCTCCAGTCCTTATCTAAAGGCTAGAGAATTGATAAGCAACCTCTTTATCCATTTGTTTTTACAGTAATTTTCAAAATCATCTTCCTTCTCTGTGCATGACTGGATACAGCATTTGTGTGTATGTGTGCATGTGTGTATATGAAAGAAAGGAGGTGGGTGGCCATCAGCCCCTGTTAACTGAAAATATACTTGCTCTTGGTCTATTCTTAGGGTCATGGTGCATGACGATTGTCTTGAATGGATATTCCTTTTCCATTTATTAGGGTCTGAAATTGAATAGGTGATTTTTCTACTATAGAGATGGTGAGTTTACCATAGAAGGTAAAAATGAGCCATCTGGAATACTGCTTGTTGTTCATTTCAGCTGAGGACCACTCTGAGCGATTAGTTGTATTTTCAATGTATCACTTGGATGCTTTTTTTTTTTTTTTTTTGGCTCCCCTGACTTAAATAGGATCAGACCAAAGACCACACAGTGCAGAAGAGAATCTTACTGGCAAGAGATGGGAAGTCACCAGGGCAATATTTGAATTGGGGAACAGCAGAAGAAGTCAATAGACCTCAGGTTTCAGCCTTAAAAGCTGAGTATGTCTTAACTGACACTCTGAGTCTGGAGACCTCATTTATTAATATCACACTCTTTTCCGGTCAGTCTATATAGGAGGGGGGGTGCTCTTCAAGAAACAGGAAAGCACACTGATAAGTCTTTTCAGTTCAAGACTCCAGTGACAACCTGAAACATGTAGTTCTTTGCTTCTGAATAGCTGACACCATAGAAAAGAAGTAAGAAAGGATGAATGATCCAGAACAGTTGCTCAATTATAGTCATATGATCATGGGCTTGACCTATGTTAGTGCTTCATAACACATTAAATTTCTTGGGAGAAGCCTTGGAGACTCACTAGTTAACCCCTTTATTTTCAGGTTAGCGAGATAAGTCCATGAGGATGGATGACATGCCCAGTTCACAGAGTTTGGTGGCAGAACTGAGACTAGAGCTCTGGGTGTTTGGATTTCAGGGCATTGAGACTTCTGCTATGTGGAAAGATAGAGAAGAGGGTTATAGGAGGATATAGGATATGCCATAACATGCAAGGTCTGAGCTTTTCCAGCATGATATATATGTGTGTAAAGGCTTCCATACAAAGGAGCATCAATGGACATCTTCAAAATGAACTGGCATTAAAGAAACCTTCTCAGCCTAAAGACAGGAGGTAGAGTATAGAAAGGGTGCTTCCATCACTTTAGTGTGCATTCACTTGTTCGACAAGCCTATTTGACTGTGAGCCAGCATCTAAGTAACAGTAATATAAAAATGAATGAGACACATAGTCTGTCCTTGGAAAGCTTCTAATCCAGCAGAGTAGACAGGTAGGTAAATGTGCAATTTACTTGTTTAATATATTTTTTGTACTCTGTGTCAGGCACTGTGTTTTGTCATGGGAGATACAATAAAGGACAAGTTAGACACAGTCCCTGTGCTCAAGTAGCTCACTATACAGCCAGGATAACAGACATGAAAGAAACTAATAAATAATTAGTACTGTGATAATGGCTTACATCTGGATTCGGGGAGCACAGAGTGATGGCATGTGATACAAATGAGGATGGGGGTCAGGGGAATGTTTTCCTTGATTTCAGTCATGAAGAACAGTGATGAATTAAGCAAGAGATACCTCTCAGAGCTAATGGTGTCCCTAGATTTTTCTGGGCCCTTTTCATAAGCCATGGAATGTCCTTGAGAACATGCATAGATGAAGATAGACTTATTTACCTAGCTTGAAACAATTCTTTCTCACTAGAGCCCTGAGAGTTGAATGAGGCAATCACTTCTTTTGATTTCTTTGGCTAGGAAGAGAGGATTTTTGGCTCTTTCCCCAGAAGGCTGTTTTTTGCATGTATCACTTTGTGTGACAGCTTAGCCATATGATTAGCAGGTACTGACTTAAGCAGGAAACATCCTGCTGGATGTAATTGGACTATGGGGCTTATTGTTTTGGGTTATTTCCATTGGGATGATGGAGATCTCAGATGGTTTGTTTTTATTCTCTTTCCCAAAATGCTCCTGTCTGAGGTTTTGAGAATCTGAGTCAGGCTCTCAAGGACTGTTCAGTTTTCTGGAGAGTCTATGGATGCTAAATAGGAAAATTTAACTCAGAAGATTGTTTACAGATGAGGCAGCTGAAGTGCAGAGAGCTGAAGAGAAAGTGTTCAAGGTGAGGTGGGAAGTTAGTGACCAAGCTGTGGGGCCCGCAACTGCTATTTCTTGCATCCAGTCTAGACTCTTTGCTTTGCAGAAACTATACTTAACGTTTATTTATTTTTGAGACAGAGAGAGAGAGAGAGCATGAACAGGGGAGGGGCAGAGAGAGGGAGACACAGAATCTGAAACAGGCTCCAGGCTCTGAGCTGGCAGCACAGAGCCCAACGCGGGGCTCGAACTCACGGACTGCGAGATCATGACCTGAGCTGAAGTCGGCTGCTTAACTGACTGAGCCACCCAGGCACCCCGCAGAAACTATACTTAAATTTGCAGTCACTTCACAAACAATCTACCTGCCAGCTTTGCTTCTGGAGGTTTAGATGAGACATAAGTCTGGGTATGGGTTTAATGTCATTGTCTTAAAGCACACCAGTAGCAGGACTTAAGTATATTTCATCTTTGTATCTTCAACTGTCAACACAGTCTTGGCATGTAGTAGGGGTTTAATATACGCAATTCAAATTGAAAAAAAAAAAGGATATAATTTTGGTCAATAGAATTTTAAATCTTGTCTCATCAATGCCACTATCTAGCTGTGTGATATTAGCTTTTGTAAACTTTGGAAACTTTGGGAACACATGACTTCTATTTACTAATCTCTATGGGACTACAGTTGAAGAAGTATTTCCAAAGAAGGTATTTAGATTCATCTTGAGGGATGGGCAGAAATTAGCCAAAGAAAACTGGGGAAGATATTTAGTTAGAAAAAATAATATGTACAATGGTGTGAACAAAGACATCTGGGGCATTTAAATATTCTCTCATAATGGGAGTAAAAGTTGCATTCATTAATTCAAAGAAAGCGTACTATGAGTCAGTCACTGGGGTATACAAGCTAAACAACATAGACATGGTTGCTACTCACATGAAGCTTATTATCCAGAGGGGGAGACAGACACTTTTCAAACACACGAATAAATATAACATTATGACACCTGATGGAAAGGAGAAATAATGATACAACTGCCTGATAACAGGGCAGGCAATGTGACATGGATTTAGGACTAGAATTCAGAGAAGAACTTTGGCAAACATTGAAAAGACTGGAGGTGAGTATTGGAAAAACTAAAGAAAAAAACACATGTGCAAAGGCCAATGTGGCCAATGTCGACATTAGACAAGTAGAAGAGAGAAGCCTGGGGAGTTGGACAAGCATAGACAAGGTGCTGTTGTCACACTGAAAATCTATAAGATTTGGGCTGGATGATGTTTAAGCCACCTCTCCATCTCTATGTCATTCCTTAATATTGGTTATGTCAATTCAATCAGCATGTCCCATCTTGCTTTTCCCCATCATGTAATTTTATTTCTTTCAAGTTTTGGGATCCAATGAATACACCTCAATAGTATGGCAATTCCCATGTACTATGCTTGTCTGGTGACTTAAAAAAATAAATAACCTATTTTTGTTTTTGTTGTTAAGACTTTTCTATATAGCTTCACCTTGTTTGCCATCAAGTATGAGATGATATTCAAAACAGTTTCCGGAGTCCAGATGAGATAATTTCTGTTGTCTGCTAAGCACTGCTGAATCCTAATTAGTTGGATTACTTCAAATGCAGGATACTCATTACCTAAAGCAAATGCATTCAACTTTTCCCTTCATTCCCCTCATGCATTGCTTGTGTATCACACTTGATTAAGTGGTGGCAGCTGAGATGCTCTACCTTCAGTCCATTGGTTTAGTTTCTCTGGTAGAAGAATCATGCTTCATTTACAAAAACTTATCTCCCTTAAGGTATTCTTTGCATCCAATACTTCCCCCTTGTTATGAAAACAAAGAGCTAATAGAAATTTTCCAATGCCCACCTAAGATAGTCAAATATTATGTTGGATTTTGTTTCTTTTTAAAGGCAAAGTAAATATCGATTCCAAACATTTTCATGTTTACTTTGTGTATTCTTCTGGGGGCCAAAAGGGTGGGCATGAGTGGTCTCATAAATCATCAATATTAATATTGTTTGACAGTGTAATTATAGAAATACTACATAGTGATAATGAAAGCAGAGAAAATAACATTTGGTTTGCTCCCAAGGTCAAATTATTTTCCTTAATTTTATATGTGAAATGTTATTTTAAAACCTCTGATCCTTTCTAAGATTTTGCCGCTTAATTTATGGATTTAATTGTGAAATGGTACTTCCCCGTATATCACTGCGTACTAAATTAACTTGGTCGTGTTTGAATGTTCCAGTTGCATTTCGGAATTTCACACATGTTTGATGTACAGCAAGGGGTTGCTAATGCTTGAATAATAAGGTATTGTTTTGCATTTTCTAGCCCTATGAAATCACTTCCAGTTCCTGCAATATGACAAAAGTTTTTTATGCCTCTGCTTTGAGTCCGCTCCACCCTCCCTGTAATTTTCCTCTCTCCCTTAACCACTCATCCTTTGAGTTCAGGAGTCATCTCCACTAGGAAAACTCTACATTTCCTTAGTCATAGGTATGTGGAACTTCTTTCCCATTCTTATAGGATCACATATATACTTATCCTTACACTTGTCAAAACTATTCATTCAATAGTTATACTATATTTACAGTATTGGGCATGGCAATACTACAGAATTGCCTCAAAAGTTTTCTCCCCAGGTCTGTGAGCTCTTCCAGGCAAGAAGTTCTTCCCTGACTGAGTAGGAATTCAACAAATGTTTATTGAATGTACAGAGCAGTGATAAGCATGGCTAATCTGTATTGATTTATTATTTTCATCCCGGATAAGCTCCTTATTTTCATCAATTTATTTAATGTTCACAGCAATCCTTTGATGTTGGTATCATACCCATTTTACTTTTAAAATATCTAAGAAATACCAAGGTTAATTAGTTTGCCCAACATCATCCAACTACCAAGAGGGGAAACTAAGATTTGACCCCTAGTTCTCTATGATTCCAAAGACTATATAATCTGCCTCCCACTGATATGATTTATGTTGAAATCACAGAAGCTGCTGGGCAGAAAAAGTTAGAATGGTGATTAATAATAACTTACATATGAATGGCACTTTACCATTTACACAGTATTTTACCATGCACTATATCATCCAATTGAAAATTAAAGGTTTATTATACACTTAGTACTTTTCCAATTTAGAGGAATTACAAATAATCACAAATAAATGGAAGGAAACAACCTTCAAATTTCATCACCCAGAAATAACTTTAGTCAATATTTTCAACAATATTTTTGGTATATTTCCCCTGTCTTTCTCCTCCCTTGTATTTGTGTGGGTATGTGTGCGTATGCGTGTGTTTTTTGCGTGCATGACATTATCTACAATGTTCCTTTAATATACCAATAAGTATCAATAACTCTTCTTCATGTCTAAAATAATATATTCTGGCATTCCATTTTTGGGTTGTGCTATAAATTATTTTGTTGTCATTCATGCTGACTCACCCACTCTGATCCCTTGGGGCTTTGCTTTCTTGCAAAACTGCATCCAAGTTTTATCCCCAGGGGCAGTAGCTGGACTACCTGTTTGTTGGTCATTTGTACGTGAATTTTCTCATTATAATATTAGTTAACATAGGGGCACCTGGATAGCCCAGTTGGTTAAGCATCTGACTTTTGATCTCAGCTCAGGTCTTGATCTCAGGCTTGTGAGTTCAAGCTCTGCTCTGGGCTCTGTGCTGGGTGTGAAGTCTACTTAAAAAAAGTGTGTGTTAATTACATAGTAGTCTATGCTCAGACCACAGTTCAGTGTTTGTCAGATCCTCTGCTCAACTAGGTCAAAATCTAACTGGGTTTCTGACTGTCTGTACTCTTGGGAGCGATGGAATGCAGATGCTCCATGGTTTCCTCTTTGTTTGCTTCTTCAGAAGGTACTTCTTGAATAGCACAAATTTCTTGGACTTCAATGACTTAGCCCACTTAATTTTTTCTTAATTAAACTCAACTAATTTTTAATCCATAAAAGAGATTCTTCTTTTTTTTTTTTTCAACGTTTTATTTATTTTTGGGACAGAGAGAGACAGAGCATGAACGGGGGAGGGGCAGAGAGAGAGGGAGACACAGAATCGGAAACAGGCTCCAGGCTCTGAGCCATCAGCCCAGAGCCTGACGCGGGGCTCGAACTCACGGACCGTGAGATCGTGACCTGGCTGAAGTCGGATGCTTAACCGACTGCGCCACCCAGGCGCCCCAAGAGATTCTTCTTTTGATGAATAGAGTTCCTCAAAAATTAGGTTGTTTGCAAATACCATTTAATTTTTACTAAAACTATGAGGTCTGTAGGGCAGACACTATCACCACCATTCATTAGCAGACAACAGTATGAAGTGTCAAGAAGGTTAAGTGATTTGACCAGAGACATTAGGTAGCAAATGGTAGTTTCAGAATCCGACCCATGTCTCCTATCTTTAAATATGAATATTTCCCCTTTCACCACACTAGATTTTATGATGAGTAATACTATTACAAATCTATGAACTACAAAAAAGTATGGCTATCATTTTTGTTTACTGAGTTACATCATGTTCTCAGTTTCAGATTTTAACTGACTTGAGAAGTGGTTAACTGGTTGTAACAAAGTATAGAAACTAATATGGATTTTATACTCTAAATCTTCTGTTAATCAGATTTAAATGACATTTTATTGCCTGCCTTGAGGATAAAGTTCAAAGTTCTTAAGTTGGCATTTAAGATACAACATTATCTGGATCCAATCTACCCTTTCTCACTTTATCCTTTATTTTATCTTTACAGAAAGAATTTTTCCAACTTAAACTTATCTCTGCATCACAGTCCAAATGTTTGTGTGTTCTCTTTATTCTACATATATCTATAATGCTCTTCCCCCCATTCATCTACCAATAAATGCCTGACATAATGAGACTCACAGTCTAAGGCAACTGTAACCTAGGCTGTGAAGTCTTCCTTTACCAGCTCAGGTAAAATAAATCACTTATATCTTCAGAATCAGAGAAGAATTGGCATCTCTTGAATTGTATCTTTATGCCAGATGCCCTTGAATAGGCTATATGTATTTAGAAAAGTTCATTTGTATCTCAATGATATCTCACTAACATTGTGTCCCAGGGTGCTTTGCAGTCTCAAAAAATATTTCTGATTGCTTGACTGCAAAGATATTGTAGGCATCAGGGACAACCTCAGTAGAGAGGCAAACACTTAATATGATTTTGAGGGCTCCAGATTCTATTTACTATCTCAAAATATCTTCTTTATCTCCAATATCTCTAGTATGTCCTGCAGAAGTCATGACAGCTCTTTGAAAATAAAATTATTTTGTATTCCATTTTATATCTTATACCAGGAATTTTTTCTTTTTAAAGATTAAAAAAATTTTTTTTTCATGTTTCTTTATTTTGAAAGAGAGAGAGAAAGTATGTGCACATGCGAGTGGGGCAGTAGAAAGGGAGAGAGGGTATCCTAAGTAGGCTTCTCACTGTTATTGCAGAACGTGACACAGGGCTCAATCTCACTAACAGTGAAATCATGACCTAAGCCAAAATCAAGAGTCACTTGCTCGACCCACTGAGCCATCCAGATGTGCCAGTGTATTAGTTTTCTTTTCTTTTTTTTTTTTTTTCAAGTTTAGATCATTTTTTTTAAATTTAAATTTAAAAATTTTTTAAAATTTTTATTGTTTATTTTTTAAAATTTACATCCAAATTACTTAGCATATAGTGCAACAATGATTTCAGGAGTAGATTCCTTAGTGCCCCTTACCCATTTAGCCCATCCCCCCTCCCACAACCCCTCCAGTAACCCTCAGTTTGTTCTCCATATCTATGAGTCTCTTCTGTTTTGCCCCCTCCCTGTTTTAGATTACTTTTGTTTCCCTTCCCTTATGTTCATCTGTTTTGTCTCTTAAAGTCCTCAGATGAATGAAGTCATATAATATTTGTCTTTCTCTAATTTCACTTAGCATAATACCCTCCAGTTCCATCCACATAGTTGCAAATGGCAAGATTTCATTCTTTTTGATTGCTGAGTAATACTTCATTGTGTGTGTGTGTGTGTGTGTGTGTGTGTGTGTGTGTGTATCACATCTTCTTTATCCATTCATCCATCGATGGACATTTGGCCTCTTTCCATACTTTGGCTATTGTTGATAGTGCTGCTATAAACATGGGGGTGCATGTATCCCTTTGAAACAGCACACCTGTATCCTGTGGATAAATACCTAGTGTGCAATTGCTGGGTCATGGGGTAGTTCTATTTTTAGTTTTTTGAGGAGCCTCCATACTGTTTTCCAGAGTGGCTGCACCAGCTTGCATTCCCACCAACGATGCAAAAGAGATCCTCTTTCTCTGCATCCTCACCAACATCTGTTGTTGCCTGAATTGTTAATGTTAGCCATTCTGACAGGTGTAAGGTGGTATCTCATTGTGGTTTTGATTTGTATTTCCCTGTTGATGAGTGATGTGGAGCATTTTTTCATGTGTCGGTTGGCCATCTGGATGTCTTCCTTGGAGAAGTGTCTATTCATGTCTTTTGCCCATTTCTTCACTGGATTACTTGTTTTTTGGGTGTTGAGTTTGATAAGTTCTTTGTAGATTTTGGATACTGACCCTTTATCTGATATGTCATTTGCAAATATCTTCTCCCATTCTGTCAGTTGCCTTTTAGTTTTGCTGAATGTTTCCTTCGCTGTGCAGAAGCTTTTTATTTTGATGAGGTCCCAGTAGCTCATTTTTGCTTTTGTTTCCCTTGCCTCCAGAGACGTGTTGAGTAAGAAGTTGTTGCAGCCAAGATCAAAGAGGTTTTTGCCTGCTTTCTCCTTGAGGATTTTGATGGCTTCCTGTCTTACATTGAGGTCTTTCATCCATTTTGAGTTTCTTTTTTGTATATGGTGTAAGAAAGTGGTCCAGGTTCATTCTTCTGCATGTTGCTGTCCAGTTTTCCCAGCACCACTGGCTGAAGAGACTTTCTCTATTCCATTGGATATTCTTTCCTGCTTTGTCAAAGATTAGTTGGCCATACATTTGTGGGTCCATTTCTGGGTTCTCTATTCTGTTCCATTGATCTGAGTGTCTGATCTTCTGCCAGTACCGACTGTCTTGATGATTACAGCTTTGTAATACAGCTTGGAGTCCAGGATTGTGATGTCTCCTGCTTTGGTTTTCTTTTTCAAGATTGCTTTGGCTATTCGGGGTCTTTTCTGATTCCATACCCATTTTAGGATTATTTGTTCTAGCTCTGTGAAGAATGCTGGTGTTATTTTGATAGGGATTGCATTGAATATGTAGATTGCTTTGGGTAGCATTGACATTTTACCAATATTTGTTCTTCCTATCCAGGAGCATGGAATCTTTTTCCATTTTTTTGTGTCTTCTTCAATTTCTTTCATAAGCTTTCTATAGTTTTCAGTGTATACATTTTTCACCTCTTTGGTTAGATTTATTCCTAGGTATTTTATGGTTTTTGGTGCAACTGTAAATGGGATCAATTCCTTGATTTCTCTTTCTGTTGCTTCATTGTTGCTGTATACGAATGCAACTGATTTCTGTGCATTCATTTTATATCCTGCAACTTTGCTGACTTCATGAATCAGTTCTAGCAGTTTTTTGGTGGAATCTTTTGGGTTTTCCATATAGAGTATCATGTCATCTGCGAAGAGTGAAAGTTTGACCTCCTCCTGGCCGATTTGGACGCCTTTTATTTCTTTGTGTTGTGTGATTGCAGAGGCTAAGACTTCCAATACTATGTTGAATAACAGTGGCGAGAGTGGACATCCCTGTCTTGTTCCTGACCTTAGGGGGAAAGCTCTCAGTTTTTCCCCGTTGAGGATGATATTAGCATTAGGTCTTTCATATATGGATTTTATGATCTCAAGGTATGCTCCTTCTATCCCTACTTTCTTGAGGGTTTTTATCAAGAAAGGATGCTGTATTTTGTCGAATGCTTTCTCTGCATCTATTGAGAGGATCATATGGTTCTTGTCCTTTCTTTTATTGATGTGATGAATTGCGTTAATTGTTTTGCAGATATTGAACCAGCCCTGCATCCCAGGTATAAATCCCACTTGGTCGTGGTGAATAATTTTTTTAATGTATTGCTGGAGCCAATTGGCTAATATCTTGTTGAGGATTTTTGCATCCATATTCATCAGGGAAATTGGTCTATAGTTCTCCTTTTTAGTGGGGTCTCTGTCTGGTTTTGGAATCAAGGTAATGCTGGCTTCATAGAAAGAATTTGGAAGTTGTCCTTCCATTTCTATTTTTTGGAACAGCTTCAAGAGAATAGGTGTTAACTCTTCCTTAAATGTTTGGTAGAATTCCCCTGGAAGGCCATCTGGCCCTGGACTCTTGTTTTTTGGCAGATTTTTGATTACTAATTCAATTTCCTTACTGGTTATGGGTCTGTTCAATTTTTCTATTTCTTCCTGTTTCAGTTTTGGTAGAGTATATGTTTCTAGGAATTTGTCCATTTCTTCCAGATTGCCCATTTTGTTGGCATATAATTGCTCATAATATTCTCTTATTATTGTTTTTATTTCTGCTGTGTTGGTTGTGATCTCTCCTCTTTCATTCTTGATTTTATTTATTTGGGTCCTTTCCTTTTTCTTCTTGATCAAACTGGCTAGTGGTTTATCAATTTTGTTAATTCTTTCAAAGAACCAGCTTCTGGTTTCGTGGATCTGTTCTACTGTTTTTTTGGTTTTGATAGCATTGATTTCTGGTCTAATCTTTATCATTTCCTGTCTTCTGCTGGTTTTGGGTTTTATTTGCTGTTCTTTTTCCAGCTCTTTGAGGCATAAGGTTAGTTTGTGTATCTGAGATCTTTCTTCCTTCTTTAGGAAGGCCTGGATTGCTATATACTTTCCTCTTATGACCACTTTTGCTGTGTCCCAGAGGTTTTGGGTTGTGGTGCTATCATTTTCATTGACTTCCATACACTTTTTAATTTCCTCTTTAACTGCTTGGTTAGCCCATTCATTCTTTTGTAGGATGTTTTTCAGTCTCCAAGTATTTGTTACCTTTCCAAATTTTTTCTTGTGGTTGATTTCAAGTTTCATAGCGTTGTGGTTTGAAAATATACACGGTATGATCTACATCTTTTTGTACTGACTTAGGGATGATTTGTGTCCCAGTATATGGTCAATTCTGGAGAACGTTTGATGTGCACTGGAGAAGAATGTATATTCTGCTGCTTTAGGATGAAATGTTCTGAATATATCTGTTAAGTCCATCTGGTCCAATGTGTCATTCAAAGCCATTGTTTCCTTGTTATTTTTTGATTAGATGATCTGTCCATTGCTGTGAGTGGGGTGTTGAAGTCTCCTACTATTATAGTATTACTATTGATGAGTTTCTTTGTGTTTATGATTAGTTGATTTATATATTTGGGTTCTCACACATTTGGCTCATAAATGTTTACAATTGTTAGGTCTTCTTGGTGGATGGACCCCTTGATTATGATATAATGTCCTTATGCGTCTCTTGATACAATCTTTATTTTAAAGTCTAGATTGTCTGATATAAGTATGACTACACCAGCTTTTTCTGTTGACTATTAGCATGATAGATGGTTCTTCATCCCCTTATTTTCAATATGAAGGTGTCTTTAGGTCTAAAGTGGGTCTCTTGTAAACAGCATATAGATGGATCTTGTTTTCTTAAATATTCTGTTACCCTGTGTCTTTTGATTGGAGCATTGAGTTCATTGATGTTTAGAGTGAGTACTGAAAGATATGAATTTATTGCCATTATGATGCTTGTAGAGTTGGAGTTTCTGGTGGTGTTCTCTGGTCTTTTCTAATCTTTGTTGCTTTTAGTGTATATATACTAATATATACATATATATGTATATATACTAATATATACTAATATATACATATATTAGTGTATATATACACTAATATATACTAATATATACATATATATATGTATATATACTAATATATACATATATGCATATATACTAATATATACATATATGTATATATACTAATATATACATATATGTATATATATACTAATATATACTAATATATACTAATATATACATATATATGTATATATACTAATATATACATATATATGTATATATACTAATATATACATATATATGTATATATACTAATATATATACTAATATATACTAATATATACATATATGTGTATATATACTAATATATACATATATATGTATATATACTAATATATACATATATATGTATATATACTAATATATACATATATATGTATATATACTAATATATACATATATATGTATATATACTAATATATATACTAATATATACTAATATATACATATATATGTATATATACTAATATATATACTAATATATACTAATATATACATATATATGTATATATACTAATATATATACTAATATATACTAATATATACATATATATGTATATATACTAATATATACATATATATGTATATATACTAATATATACATATATATGTATATATACTAATTATACATATATATGTGTGTGTGTGTGTGTATATATATATATATATATATATATATATATATATATATATGTATATATGTATGTATTGTCATCTTTTCTCCCCTCAGAGAGCCCCCATTAAAGTTTCTTGCAGGGCTGGTTTTGTGGTCACAAACTACTTTAAATTTTGTTTGTCTGGGAAACTTTTTATCTCTCCTTCTATTTTGAATGACAGCCCTGCTGGATAAAGAATTCTTGGCTGCATATTTTTCTGATTCAGCACATTGAATATATCTGCCACTCCTTTCTGGTCTGCCAAGTTTCTGTGGAGAGGTCTGCTGCAGACCTCATCTGTCTTCCCTTGTAAGTTAGGGACTTTTTTTTTCCCTTGCTGCTTTCATGATTCTCTCCTTCCCTGAATATTTTGTGAATTTGACTATGATATGCCCTGTTGATTATCGGTTTTTGTTGAATCTAACGGGGGTCCTCTGTGCTTCCTGGATTTTGATGTCTGTGTCTTTCCCCAGGTTAGGAAAGTTTTCCATTATGATTTGCTCACCTAACCCTTCTACCCCTTTTTTCTCTCTCTTCCTCTTTTGGGACCCCTATGATTCTGATGTTGTTTCTTTTTAATGAGTCACTGATTTCTCTAATTCTTAAATCGTGCTCTTTTGCCTTAATCTCCCTCTTTTTTTCTGCTTCATTTTTCTCTTTATGTTTGTCCTCTATATTGCTGATTCTCTGTTCTGCCTCATCCATCCTTGCCGCTGCTGCATCCCTCCGTGATTGTAGATCAGTTATAGCATTTTTAATTTCGTCTGGATATTTTTTACTTCTTTTATCTCTGCAGAAAGGGATTCGAATCTATTTTCAACTCCAGCTAGTATTCTTATTATCGTGATTCTAAATTCTAGTTCAGACATCTTGCTTGTATGTGTGTTGGTTAAACCCCTGTCTGTCGTTTCTCTGTGCTGTTTCTTTTGGGGTGAAATCCTTCATTTTGTCATTTTGAAGGGAGAAAAGGAAGTAATGAGGTAGAAAAATTAAAATTAAAATAATTAAAAAATATTAATATTAAAAAATTAGACACACACACACACACACTCAAATTGAATAAATGATGCTAGATCCTAGGTGTGTTTTGGTCTGGGTGTTGAAAGTGGTTTGACAGATTAGAGAACAAAAAGGGGGGGGGACAAAAAAAAAAAAGGAAATCATTTGAGAATTTGAAAAAATGAATACACTGAAGTAGACTAAAATGAGATGATGGAGGTAAAATAGAATTTGAAATAATATACACAGACGTAAAGAATATAGTAGAAAAAAATTAAAGAGAATATTTTTATTAAAAATTAAAAATAAAAATGATTTTTCTTTTTCTATATTCAAGAAAGAGAGAAGAAACGAAAAAGAGAAAAAAAAGAAAAAAGAAAAGAAAAAAAGAAAAAAAGAAAATCGTTAGAGAATTTGAAAAAATGAATACACTGTAGTAGACTAAAATAAAATGATGGAAGTAAAATAGAATTTGAAAAAATATACACAGAAGTCAAGAATATAGTAGAAAAAATTAAAATATTGTTATTAAAAATTAAAAATAAAAATGAATTTTTTCTTTTTCTATATTCAAGAAAAAGAAAAAGATGAAAAAGAGAAAAAAGAGAAAAAAGAAAAAAAAGGAAATCATTTAGAAATTCGAAAAAATTAATACACTAGTAGACTAAAATAAAATGATGGAAGTGAAATAGAATTTGAAAAAATTTACACAAAAGTGAAAAATGTAGTAATAAAAATTAAATAAAAATATTTTTAATAAAACTTGAAGATAAAAATGAATTTTTTCTCTTTCTGTATTCAAGCAAAAGAAGTGTAAAAGAGAAAAAAAAAAAGAAAGAAAATTGAGTAGATGGACCTGCTAACAGATTGAAGTAGGACTGAAATTACTTCGTTTTCCCCTAGAAGTCAGTCTATGTAGCGCTTTATAGTCCATAAAGGAAACCGGCGGTGAGGTTTGTGTTCTTGAAGAGAGAGGTTGGCCCATTTGGGCGTGGCTCAGTGTAACGGCTCTGCTCTCCACTAGATGGCGCTGCTAGCCTACTGCGGTGGAGTGTTGTGGCGCTCATAGGTGCATATACGCATGCGCAGCAGCGGTGACAGATGGCACCACCCAGCTACTCAGTCTGTTCTTCCAGATCAGCAATCGCGTGCCCGTCCTCTGTCTTCAGCTTTCGTCCACTCTCCTCTTTTTCACTCTCCGTGACCAGGCCCCAGGCAGTACCTCTCTCCCCGGTTTTGTCTCAGATGCGGCTGTTTTCCCCAGCCCCTTCCTTCTGAAGGACTGCGGCTTTGACCCGCTCCGCCCCTCTGTGGGAGGGTCTCACCGAGCAATGGCCGAATGAGCAATGGCCGAATGTCGGCTGCACCCAGGAACGCTTGCTGGGCCCTGCTGCTGCTGGTGGCTTGAGACTGCAGCTGGGTGCCAGCCCGCCCCAGAAAAAGTTCACGAGATAGTGTAGCAGCAGCGTTTCAGGGATTATGGAAGATCACATCACACATCTGGCACCAGGCTTCACCCTTAAGGACCTTGTTCCAGCAGCGGCGAACGTGTCCGCCTTCTGGGGTCTGCTGGGACCAGGTGGCTTCAACAGTCTCTACCAAATGTCCTTCCAGCAATGGAACCGCTTTTCCCTGTGTGGCCCAAGATCCTCCCGGCCCCTACTCTGTTCCTGGGGATTCACCCTTCCCACCAGAGCACCACCAGGTATGGAGCTGCGGAGTTGTAGACTGCACTCCCTTGTTTGCAGTCTTAATGGAATTTAAACCCTCTCATTTCTCCTTTCTCCTTTCTCCCTTTTTAGTTTAGTCCCTGCAGCTGTTTTCAATTTTCCATTTTCTCTACAGCTGCTTTTGGGGAGGGGTGCTTTTCCCGTATTCTCCTCCCCCCATTCTCCGTCCTCTATCCGCTTGCAAAAGCACCTCCCTTCCTGTGCCTTCTCGCTCCCCAAGTTCACTTCTCTGCGCTGCGTACCTGCTGAATTCTGTGGTTCAGGTTGTGCAGATTGTTGCGTTAATCCTCCAATCAGTTTTCTAGGTGTGTAGGATGTTTTAGTGTTGGTCTGTCTGTATTTCATGGACGTGAGACATACAAAAAACTTCCATGCTCGTATTAGTTTTCTATGCTGCATATAAAATTAAAACAAATTTAGTGGATTAAAACTATACACATTTACTACACCACAGTTTCTGTGGTTCAGGAGTCTGAGCCCAATGTGGGGTGGGTCTCCTGTAAGCCTGAAATCAAGTTATCTGCTGGTCTGCTGGGATTGGATTCTCATCTGAAGGCTCAACTGGGAAAGCATCCACTTCCCAATGCCCAGAGGTTGGTGGCAGAATTTATTTTCTTGAAGCTGTAGGATTCATGCTGTTTGCTTTTTCAAAGTCAGCGATGGGAGGTCACTAAAGTGAGTCTGCTATCAAGACAGAGTGTTATATAATGTAACATAATTATGGGAGTGACATTCTCTCACTTCAGCCTTATTTTATTGACTGGAAGCAGGATACAGGTCTTGCCCGCATTCAAGCAGCATTATTATACTAGGTTATGATCACCAGGAAGTGGAGATTATGGGGGCCACTTTAAAATCTATCTACCAGAGTCTGTCTTCTGGCTTCCAGTGATTCATGTTCCTCCTACATGCAAAACATACCCATCCTCTCCAAGATTCCCATGAGTCTTGTTCCATTAAAGCATTTGTTTAGAGTAAAACAAAAAAACTTATCATGTAAATCAAGTGTATCCAGGTGAGATTCCCATGTGCAATCTGTTCATTATAGCTCCTAAGGTATGATTCCTCTCTGTCTGTGGCCTTGCAACACTACAGAGACAAATTATCTGCCTCCTTCAAGACTATATGTGTGTGTATATATATGTATCTCACATTTTATTTATTAGTCCATCAGCAGACATTTAGGTTGTTTCCATATCTTTACTATTGTGAATAACACTGCAGTTAGCATGGGAGTACAGATATCTCTTCTAGGTACTGATTTCATTTCCTGTGGATGTATACCCAGAGGTGGGATTACTGATATTATGCTAAGTGAAATAAGCCAGACACAGAACAGCAGATACTGCATGATCTCACTTATATGTGGAATCTAAAATAGGCAAACTCATAGAAGAAGAGAATAAAATGGTGGTTGGTAGGGGCTGGGGGAAAAGGAAATGAGGAGATATTGGTCAACGGGGACAGTTTCAGTTATGCAAGGTGAGTAGGTTCTGGAGATCTAATGTACAGCAGTATGACTGTAGTTAACAATAGTGGATCATATACTTGAAATTTGCTAACAGTGCTTTCACTCTTAAGTGCTTTTCACCACACACAAACACACACAAAAAATGGCAACTATGGGAGGTGATAGACATGTTCATTAGCTTAATTGTGGTGATTATTTCAGTATACACACACTCATGTACACATGGAATGTTATTTGGACTTAAAAAAGAAGGAAATCCAAGTACATGTTTTTACTAACAGTCTGTTCAAGACCAGTTAGGCTTTCTGTGAATTCTTCCAGCCTCTCCCTTATGCTAATTTCTAAAGGCATTCCCATACTTTTATATATTTCTTACATAAGCAACCCAGCACTCATACCAAAATATGTATTAGTTTTCTATCTGTGTAACACATAAACACAAACTTGGAAGCTTAAAGAAACAAACTTTTGCTATCTCATAGCTTCTATACAGGGGGATTCTGAGCATAGCTTAGCTGGGTCCCCTGCAAGGCTGTAAGCAAATTGTCAGCCAGGGCTGGGTTCTTGTCTGAAGATAGAGGTTATGGGGCTACCTTAAGGTTTATCTGCCATGCATCTTAAAAAATTATATGTGAAATAAATAAAATAGATTTTGCTATGTAAGACTATCTAAAATTTCTGATTGTAAAAATGATGAAAAGTTATTAAAACCAATTGAGATGTAATTTCAACAATTCTGATTTTAAAATATCGATATCATAAACATATATAAAGCTCACACAGATTGACAAGGAAAACAGTAGATGCTCAGTAAACAAGAGACACGGAACATGGAAACGTGTTCATAGAAAAAATCACAAAAAAAGAAAATATATAAATGTTTAACTTTGTTTATAATTAAAAAATAAAGCAATGATAATACTTTCAACTATCAAATTAATAAAATCGTATGCCAAATTATCAATTCTGGTAAAGATATAACAATCAGCCCCTGCCTCACCACTGCTAAGAGTGGAAAATTAGTATAACTGATATGAAAGCAACGTATTCAAAAGTCTCTGTTGCAAAATCTGCAAAGTTTTACATATTGTTTTACCTAGTAATTCCTCTTCCAGGAATCTACTATAATAAAATGATCAGCAGTGCAGACAAAGATATATTCACAATGATTTTCTTTGAGGCACTGTTCATAATAATAAGACACTGAAAATAAACATCTATCAAGAGGGGAAACGTTGAGTAGATTATGGTATATCTACAGTGTGGAATGTTGTGTGGCCATTAAAATGATATTTAAGATGAATAATGATATGGGGAGAAATGCTTAGGTGGGTACAAAAAAGGCAGGATACGAAATTGCTTATAACATGGAACTAATATGTAAAATAATTTATTATTAGGAGGAAGTGTATAAAGATATTAACGGGTTTTCTTGGGGTTTGAACTTAACCCTGTCACATTATTGTTCTCAGTAAAGAGCTAGTTGCCTTATTTCTGAGCCTTTATACATGCATACAGCCTTTCTCATCCATATTCTTTCTCTCTCTCTTTTTTTTTTTTTAACAAGAAATTAATGTTGGGTAAGCAAATTTGCTTGAAATGATGTCAATAAAAGCTAGTTTTGGACACTGGTAGAGGTTCACTGGATAAAATTGGTGGAAATGAAGGCAAAGAAATTGACCTCAGATTTAGTAATTATTCTTGGTCATCCTTACAATTGCCAGAGTAGAATGACATGGTAAACAGTACACAAGTGTAGAGAAGACTTTAAAATAATAGAGTAAGTTTCACATTTTGTTTGTTTGCATTATGAACATATTACCCACGAGTGGAATAAAAAAATATACTGATTTGTGTGAATGGGTACTTTTAGCTTGGGACGAAATATCTGGTGAGCATCACAAACATTTCAAAATATTTTACCTGAAGCAACTCAGTGGAAGTGAAAATGATGTGTACCAGGACACTGTTAGATGAGGCTGTGAGTTCACTTAAAATTATTTTAAATTTTTTTTTCAACGTTTATTTATTTTGGGGACAGAGAGAGACAGAGCATGAACGGGGGAGGGGCAGAGAGAGAGGGAGACACAGAATCGGAAACAGGCTCCAGGCTCTGAGCCATCAGCCCAGAGCCTGACGCGGGGCTCGAACTCACGGACCGCGAGATCGTGACCTGGCTGAAGCCGGACGCTTAACCGACTGCGCCACCCAGGCGCCCCTCACTTAAAATTATTTTAAGGAATATGAGAGAGAAAAAATATTTTTTCTATGTTCAATATAATAAGTGATTTAAATAATGCATACATAATAAAATTAAGACCTTAAATATTATACGTATATATTTCATCATTTGATTTATATTACTAGTGAGTAAATGTTTAGCTTGGCTAAAAATAACAGTAACAGCATCAAAACTTTGATCTCAATGAGAATTGCCTAATATACATGGTCATTTTCTATCTGAGATAAGCTGTTTTATCTCCTGTGTTTTTTTCTGAGAAAAGTACCATGATAGGGACACCTGGTGGCTCAGTCAGTTAAACCTCTGACATTGATTGGCTCAGGTCATGATCGCATGGTTCGTGATTTCGAGCCCTGAGTCAGGCTCTGTGCTGAAGCTAGGAGACTGGAGACTGCTTCAGATGCTGTGTCTCCCTCTCTCTGCCCTTCCCCTGCTCTCTCTCTCTCTCTCTCTCTCTCTCTCTAAAAGAATAAATAAGCATTAAAAAAATTTTTTTTAAGTACCATGACAAAAGAGTAGATAGGAGTTTTCCTTTATAATTTGAAAGAAAATTTAAAATTATAAGTACCTGTAGGAGAGTGAAAATATCCTTAGTTCCACTCTTAGATAAACAGATCCCAAATTCTCCCTATATAGGTGGTTTGGAAGTGTGTGTGAGAGTCTAGAAATCCCAGGAAACCAACAGTGGTGGATTAAGGAGACAAGAGAAAAATATGCAGAATGGGCTGTTGTGAATGCTGGGAAATCAACTCTTCATTTTTTTATAATCCTTTTTATGACTTGTCTCTTGAAAACTGGTATGACATTTTTTTTCCCTTTAAACAGAACCTTTTTCTTTCTTCTTTTGTTTCTTAAGCTTCAAAAAGAACTGGAGAGAACTCTTTTCTCCAGAAGGGGTAATGGAGCCTTATTTGGCACATTCAGCCCTTGATCTTGAGATGAAAGTCAGCTCTTTGGATTAATTGAGATGGTGTTGGTAGCCTTTGTGTTGTGGTCTGGGGCTTTCTGGGCAGAGGAAGATGAGAAAACAGGATTATATGCATCTTTCCCCATTTTAGCCCCAAGTGCCTACACCTGGTCTTATTTAAAATAAAATAGTTACAGTTGGAAGCAGAAGAGATGTTTTTAAGTCATGGAGCCCTAACTTTGGAATTCAAAATTCATATGATAAAGAACAACATGTAGTTGGAGAAAAGAAAGCTTTATTATTTGTTCTTTGGTCCAATTCTCATTTTGTGTTTTCTCCAGGTTTGCTTCCTTCTGCTTTAAAATTTGAGAAAGAGAAATTTGTACCTTCAGAAATTGTGTTAAAATTGAGTATTTAGGACGAATTCTGCCATCCTTAAACAACTAAAAAATTTTAAATTTTACGTCTTTTCTCAGCCCTCTTCCTCATTTTCTGCCCCCCCCCCCCGAAAAGAAAGGAGTTAGGCTCAGCATGCTCTTCTTCCCATTAACTGCTGACTTTTGTTTAAAAAACAGATGAAGACTTCTGACAGACTGACAATCTCTTATCCTCGAGTTATTTATATCTCAAGCAAGCTCCACATAATGATTATCCACCATAACTTCACCAGGGGCTTGAACTTCATTATTCTTATTAAGATACAATTTCCAGAGCCTCTCTATTCATTACATGTTTCAAATGATTGTATAACAAAGCCTAGGCTTTGCTAACCAGTTACAGAAATTTCTTACAAAATTTTATTGAAAATAATGGCACGAATAGCTAATATTTGCCAAAAGATATATGAGTTGTGTGAAAGAAGGGGTAATTAAGAGCAGATACTTTCAGGGGTGCCTGGGTGGCTCGGTCAGTTGGGCATCCGACTTCGGCTCAGGTCACGATCTCATGGTCTGTGAGTTCGAGCCCCACGTCGGGCTCTGTGCTGACAGCTCAGACAGAGCCTGGAGCCTGTTTCAGATTCTGTGTCTCCCTCTCTCTCTGACCTTCCCCCATTCATGCTCTGTCTCTCTCTGTCTCAAAAATGAATAAACGTTAAAAAAAAATAAAAAAAAAAAAGAGCAAATACTTTCAAAGTGTGGGCAGTTTCCTCAAAGTGAATCAAAATGTCTATTAACCTTTTGATGTTCATTCCACATTATCCTAACATGATAATTTGTTAGGATGGAAAAATCTACCAATAGGTCTATAATGCATTTCTCCCTTTATAAGGTGATGCCTCAAGAAAGAATGATTATTTGGTCAAATCTTTTTTAAACATGCTAATAAAAGGCTTCCTGGAGACACATGGTATTTACAGGTAGGAGAATCTTCATCTGTGGAATCCTTTTAGAAGAGTGTACCTGATCTACCTAGGACTATGATAAACAAACCTAGAATCTATTGATTCATCAAGAATGACTTTTGGAAAATGTCTATGTAACAATTAGAATATAAAATGAAAATGTATCATGACCAAACAAGCTCCCTTTTTTGTAAGTGATGTTCCTGAGGGTATGACTTCGAGATCTTATGTTAAATATGGTTTACAGTGTGTCCTTATGTGCATTTACGGCCCCACATTTTTCCCTCCCTGTCGATGTCTTGTGATAATTTGTATTTTTGGATTATTAATGTAGCTCGATGTTGGGAAATATCTCTGATTCTTGTCAGCCTGATTTTACAGACACTCCAATCCTTTATTATATCTTAAATGAAAACTTAATTTTTAAAGTTAATTTGTGAAAAAAATTTTTTTTAATGTTTGTTTATTTTTGAGGAAGAAAGAGAGAGAGTGAGGAGGGAGAGCAAGAAGGGGAGGGGCAGAGAGAGACACACACAGAATCTTAAGCAGGCTCGAGCTGTCAGCACAGAGCCTGACGCCGGCTGGAACTCAGAAATCACAAGATCGTGAGGTTGGATGCTCAACCGACTGAGCCATCCAGGCACCCCCATTTATTTATTTTAAGAGAGAGAGAGAGAGAGAGAGAGAGAGAGCAGGGAAGAGGTAGAAAGAGAGGGAGGGAGAAAATCCCAAGCTGGCTCTGCACTGTCAGTGCAGAGACTGATGTGGGGCTCAAACCCATGAACCATGAGCTCATGACGTGAGCCAAAAACCAAGAGTCAGATGCTTAACTGACTGAACCACCCAGGTGACCGAAATGAAGACTTAATACAGGTTTAGGGAACATTTGTATTTTTTTTCAAATTTTAATTTCAGTGTAGTTAACATAAAGTGGTATATTAGTTCCAGTTTACAATATAGTGATCCAACATTTCCATACATTACTTAGTGCTTCTCAAGACAAGTGCACTCCTTAATCCCCTTCACTTTTGTCACCCATCCCCCACTCACCTCCCCTCTAGTAACCATCTGCTTATTCTCTATATTTAAGAGTCTGGTTTAAGGTTTGTCTCTTTTTTCCACTTCATTTGTTTTGTTTCTTAAATTCCACATAGGAGTGAAATCATATGGTATTTATCTTTCTCTGACTTATTTCACTTAGGATTATACTGTCGAGATCCATTCATGTTGTTGGAAATGGCAAGATTTAATTCTTTTTATGGCTGAATAATATTCCGTTGTACATATGTACCACATCTTGTTTATCCATTAATCTATTGTTGGATACTCGGGCTGATTCCATAGTTTGACTACTGTAAGTAATGCTGCAGTAAACATGGGGGGAAAATATATCCCTTCAAATTAGTGTTTTTTTTTATTCCTTAAGTAAATAGTAGTACGATGACTGGATCATACGGTAGTTCTATTTTTAATTAAAAATTTTTTTTGTTGTTTAATGTTTTTAATGTTTATCTTTGAGAGAGCGAGAGAGAGAAAGAGACAGAGCATGAGTGGGGGAGGGGCAGAGAGAGAGAGAGGGAGACACAGAAACTGAAGTAGGCTCCAGGCACTGAGCTGTCAGCACAGAGCCTGACACTTGGCTCAGACGCACAGACTGCAAGATCATGACCTGAGCCGAAGTGGGACACTTAACCAACTGAGCCACCCAGGCACCACACATCTAGTTTTAATTTTTTGAGGAACCTCAGTACTGTCTACCACAGTGGCCACACCAGTTTGCATTCCCAATAGTAAGGAAGAGTTATCTCGATCAAATAAGCAGCACATTGTAATCAGAAGTAGGGTCACCCTGAATAGTTAGACAAGTTGTTTATTTCACTCAGAATCCTTAAAGGTGGGAAGGTAAGGTCCATTGCTGAAAATTATTTATTAAATAATTAGGCACTGATCAGGAATTTCAAGATGGCACAAAGCAACTCATTACTTTTATTCTTGTTTAAGTTTGGGTTCACTCAGAAGCAGGCCTCGAGACACAGAGCGGAGTGCTGATAGTTTATTTGGGAGTTGAAAGGAGCAGGTGCAGTGTGATACGCTAATGGAGAACCATCAACCAGTGGTGTGCTATTAGGCCAACTACAACAGTGGGTGAGGAAGGTTAAGTTCCACGGGGAAGCTCCCAAAACGATGCCAATCATACACTCAGAGTGATCTCATCTGAGGACCAAAGGAACTGGGGTATTTATATACACTGAAACCAGAGGGCCCCTGGTTGAATATTACTTTCAAGATGTGCTATTGCTATTTTCCTGGATCTTCTGATCTGTGCTTGGACAGCATGGTCTTCTGTGGTTCTGGAAAAAAAGACCCCCCCCCCCATACAGAGATTTGCATACTGGCAGTTTGGAGTTTCTGTAACATATGAAAGCTCTGATGGACAAGAGCACCAACACGCAATCATGTCTGTGACCATATCTGCTCCCTCTGGTTGGCCATGAGTGAGTCTTTGCATTCATTCTTGTAACAAATACTTATTTACTTATGTTGGGGATATGACAGGGATGTCAAATCAATAAATATATGACAAATAAATAACAGGTGAGGTACTGAAATGCATTATTAGAATAAATAAGACAGGATGTGGTAGGTTAAAAAATGGCCCCAAAGCTTTCAGTCCTAATTGCTGGAATCGGTAAATATTACCTTATTTGGAAAAAGATCTTTACTGATGTAATTAAGTTAAAGATCTTGAGATGAGGAGACTATCCTGGGTCATCTGAATGAGCCCTAAATGCCATCACAGGGATACTGAGAGAGACAGAGGGGGGTGTTTCACAGACAGAATGGGAAAAGGCCACAAGAAGGCAGAGTTTGGAGTGATACAGCCGCAAGCTAAGGGATGCCAGCAGCCACCGTAAGCTGGAAAAGGCAAGCAATGAATTCTCACCTAGGGCTCTGGAAAGAGCACGGCTCCACCAACATCTTGATTTCAGCTCAGTGAAACTGATTTCAGATTTCTGGCCTCCAGAACTGTGCGAGGAAATATCTGTTGTTCTCAAGCACCAAGTTTGTGGTAGTTCATTATAGCTGCATCAGGAAACTAATACACAGGTCAAAACGGGGAGCAAATGACTGGGTGCTCACCAGTTTAGAGAGGTGAGGGGCCATCTTTCTCCTAAGGATACATTAGAACAAAACCTTGAATGACAACAAAGAAAGAGTCATTTAAGGGAGGGGCTGTCAGGAAGAGGGGCAGCAAATGCAGAGATCAGTGGGTGGGAGTAAGCTCTATCCGTCTGATGAACATCAGGGAAGTCAATGTGCCTGGAGCTGAGAGAGCTGAAGGGAGAGTGTCAGGAGATGAGATAGAATAGAGAGTGGGGCCCAAGTCACGTTAGGGTCTTGCATAACTTGGAGCTTTATTCTGGGTAAAGTGGAAGACATTTGCCAGTTTCTAGAAAAGTGACTGGAATTGACTTTTAAAACTTCCTGTCCCATCATAAGGCCCTCTGACTCACTCCATCAGTCGTTAGGTTTCGCTTAATTTTCCCCTCAGTAATATTGGAGAAAGTTTTTCTAGTCCCTTCAAGTCCTTGAGGTGAAGGGGATAGGGTATGTTCCCTCCACCCCTGCTCCAGTTCTAGCATGAATGATCTATAAGCCAAACATCAATTTCCTTTCACTGAGATTACTTCCTTCCTTTAGTTAACTCCTGTACATTTTTAATTCTGATATAGGCTCTATCACTTTGTCCTGTCTTTTCGTGGCTTACTTACTATTGTCCTTTCAGGGCCCAGAAGGGGTGTGAGTATCAGTCCTATCCCTAGGGAGATGAATGAGTGAGGCTGAGGATAGGGGTGTAGGACAGATGGGGACTGTGAGCAAACAATCATCCACAACCACATCCCTTGTTCAACCATTGGCACAAATAGCATACATGATGATGTGTCTTTTCTTAACCATGGCTGGAGCCTTAAACTACTTCATAAGGTCAAGACCCATATTGCTGTGTGTGTTATATGATTCATAGTACATAATGCATTGCCTTATATAGATTAAGTGTTCAATACATATTTATTGAACAATTTGTTGGTCAGAGTTTGATGTTTAGAGAGAGAAAAAGGACTGAGCTATGAAGGGGAATGAATCAAACCCATGCTTCCTGCTTTTTCTTATCTGACATTCTTTATAAGCGCAGGTTGTAGGAATTGACTGTGTACAAGACCTTGGAGTTGTTTAATCTGAACACCCACCTTCCCCTCCTGCACATGTATTCTCAGAGTTCTTTGGGCCCCTTATAGAGGCAGCTTCAGGTGTGGCCATTTCAGTTTGAGTAATAGAGCTGACTCATTAGCTTCTAGGAAAAGCTTTGTATAATGCTACCTTCTTCCCACCTCCCACTTCTTCCCACCAACACTTCTACAGAGAAGAACATTTAGATCTAGATTATTTTGTATATTTACTCTCTATGTTATGAACACTAAAGTCATTATCCCATTGGCTAGGTAATTTTAATTCACTTATCCATTTATATGCCCCAATTCGCAAATTGTTCCAGAGATTGTTTGGTACAGATTAGAATGTAATAAGTGGACAAAGAATTGGAGAATCACAGTGGATGGATTAATCAGAAATACCTCCTCAGAAGCAATTAATTTCTTATGACACTCACTTCTATTCATTCAGGTCCCTGAAGTTATTTTTTTCTGCAGAATTGCTGTTAGACGGATGGCATAATGAAAATACTCATCTTTAAATAATATTCAAAATTTTCATCATGTTTATTTCCACAACAACAACAAAAAAGAGGAAATCCTCTAAGGAATGGGAATTTATAGCTTGTTTTGGTAAGAAGCCTAGATATTTCACAGAGCACAGCATTTTTAGACATTATCATAGAAATAGAGAATAGCCTTTAGGAGGAGAATTGGAATTATCCAGAAGGAAAAGAAAATCAGAAAAAAATGGAAGAAACTTCAAGCAAAAGCAAACTTTTTAAAGGCTCCTACTGTGAAAATAAATGACTATGGTCAAACCAGTTTAAAGCTTTGCTTTTCATTTTGAAGTTTTAGATCAGGGAGAGATCTTAGAGTTCATTTAGCTCAACCTCTTCATTTTACAGATGACAAAGCCAAGACCCAGAGAGGTTAAGTGATTTGCTCATAGTCACACAGACAGTATGGGGCAGAACTCTAATTGCATTTCAGATTGAATGACTCCTGGTCCTGGGCTGTTTCTACTATATCTCATTGCTGCCTCCAACTGATGTCATCTTGGGAAGGAGGCATCCAGGGGCTTCAGCAACATGGACCAGCAGGGAAAAGGAGAGAAGCAGGATACACAGGACAGCTGGAGACACTTAGTGGCCAGGCTGGAACCAGCAAGGACCAATGGACAAAGCTCTGCAAAGGGTGTGGCAAATTTTGATATGGTTCTGGCAGAAAGCAATATTAGGGATTCACTCCAGTAAGCAGGACCACAAGAGAACTGCAGGACCAAGTGTATTAAATGATGGAATCTAAGGTTTGAAATCATCGTTTTAGTAAAAGCAGGTCTCCAACTGTGGGTTGAGGTATCAAGATCCATGCCCAGAGGAAGGCTCTGGGCAGGACTAAGCAGCATATCAGAACCTCAGCATCCTAAGGTTGGGTCAGGGCCAACTTCAAATTCAGAATGGAGCTTACATAGCCCATAGAGAAAACTGAGCCCACACTTTATTTAATATAGAAAGAATGAGACTTGGAGATGAGATGAATAATCAGAAATCACCTGTTATATAAGTAATCATAATTTCAACCCTCTTCCCATGCTAGTCCATAGGTGGACCAGATATTTCTGGTGTTGAACCAGATATTTCTTTCTGTCATCAGGGCGGACTATTTAAGAAGAGGAACTGAGCACGCAGGTTAAAGACCTCTTGAATTTAGCTGATAGGGACCTTGGAACACAGGTGGATCCCTAGGCATATGCATATTGTTATCAGTTAGGATGAGTTTGACTACAAGTAACAGATTATCTGATTCAAGTCAGCTTATCCCACATAGATGCTTATTATTTACTGAACATTTATTCTGGAGTCACAGAGTCATTCTGTGCCTGAAAGTGAAACTGTTCAATTTTACCACTCTATCACTCTTAGTGTGTTAATGATGACTCCTCTCTTACTTTAAGATGGTGACTGCAGCTTCAATCAATGTCTTTATGTGACAGTATTCTAAATAAGAAGTAGGAATGGAAAAGGAAAAGGACTTTTCTCTGCATACTTCTGTTATCATCAAAAAATATATATTTCACAGAGGCTCCTCTTGGGAAGTTTGCCTTACATTTTATTTTCCAAAACTGGGTCATGTGACATACCTAAACCAATACTGCCTAATGCAAACAGGTTTGCCATGATTGACTAAATGTAGTTGATCATTGAATTTCTTCCTAGTATTTGTTATTTGTCTTCCAGGGCTAGACATAGTTTTACTTCATCAAAATTTGTTTCTCTGAGGAGGGAACACTGGAAAGAAAACTAACAGTTGGCTGTACTTTGTTAACTGACTTACCACTTCTATAACACTTTGAGCCACACCCGACTACAGATAGTACACCAACTTTTCATATTGTTTTACCTAGCCACATCCTGACATGAGAAATAACTTCTCAAAAAGAAAAGCAAGTTTCTTAAAGGTCCATCCATAAATTCGGAAGGCTCCCCTTTAATTTACTGTAGTAATAAAATACTGAGTTAATTAAATACATTCAAAAGTAAACAAAGGAACAAAACTTACCATTTGTCTTTTTTCTCTAATCCAAGTTGAGTGAAAGAAGTGTGAAACAGGAAATAATGCCACATTCCCTTTTCTGTCTCATATTCTTCCTTAACCCTCTTTTCTAACATTTTACCCCAATCCTATTTTAACTAAAAATACAGAGCCTTTTCATTTTCATGAATGAAAATAGGTCAGTTATCTTTACAGATATGTATTTGACATAACTTAAAATTAACTCACAACCATGTTTTCAGTGTTTCTCACCAGTAGAAGGTAGAGAATTGAATTACTTGGGTTGTACGGTTACCATTTGTGGCATAAGTGTTATGTATTTACCAGCTCCTGTGCTACACTGTATTTCTCAGACTCAGTTTCAGATCACTGGACCCATATGACTGAGTTCTAGCCAATGAAATGTCTTTAGGGGGAAAATATACTATTTCTATGGCTGGCTCATAGAGAATTCTCTATCACTCTGGGTGGAATTGCGCCTACCTGTGCCCCCTCTGCACTTCCTCAAAATAAGCTGTGTTGAAGTCTTAACTCCAAGTACCTCAGAATGTGATCTTACTTAGAAATATAGACATTGCAAATAAAATTAATTAAGTTAAGATGAGGTCATAAGGGAGCAGGGTGGCTCCCTAATCCAATATGACTGATGTTCTGGTAAGATGAAGAGAATGCCACATGCTATGGGCTGAATGTTTATGGTCCCCTCACCTGGCCCAAATTTACATGTTGAAATCTTAACATCCAAAGTGATGTTATTGGGAGGTGGGGCCTTGGAGAGATGATTCAGGTGATGAGGGTAGAACCCTCATGAATGGGACTGTCACCCTTGTGAAAGAAGCCTATGAAATATCCTTTGCTCCTAACACCATATGAGGATACAATGAGAAGTTGTAGCCTGCAACCTGGAAGAGAACCCTCACTAGGACCTGACCATGCTGGTACCTGATCATGGACTCCCAGCATCCAGAACTATGAGCAATAGATTTCTGCTGTGTATAAGCCACTCAGTCTGTGGATTTTGTGACAACAGCCAGAACAGACTAAAACACCATGTGAAGGCACAGAAGCACAGAAGAGTGCCATTTGACAAGGGATGCAGATATTGAAGTATTGCATCCAGAAGCCAATGAGTGCCTGGGGCTATCAGAAGCTGGAATAAGAAAGAAGAATTCTACCCTAAAAGATTCAGGGGAAACATGGCCTTGCCAGCACTTTGATTTTGGACTTCTAGCTTCCAAAATTGTGAGAGAATATAAAAATGTATAGTTTTCAGTCACCAAGACTGTGTTCCTTGTTACAGCAACCCTAGAAAACAAATGTACTATCCTCTATGCTCAATACTTCTTTTCTTTCACCAGCTAGCCAAATCCAGTGATCAAATAGAATATGGGATGTCAGAACCCCTAGTTGGAAGGAGCGCGGGTCAGTAAATAGCTACATGGAAAATTTTGTTTGGTAAGGCAAAAAAACTAAAATATTAAAGAAAAACATGTCCAGTTTAGCCAGATACAAATAGCAAGAAATGTAATCTAGCTTGTATTCAGCAATCTGGTTTGATACCCACAGTGAGCATTCATTAGCTGTGTGACTTGGAAGAATTTTCTCTGTTTTCAGAGCTCTCTTCCATTATCTGTCATAAGAAGGAGTGTGGAAGGATTTTAAAAGATGTTTGTGGCAGTAAGAACCTTCCAGGTGTTTCCTCAGAGGCTAACTCAAGAAGCTTCCACCAGAATCACTCTGCCTTTATATGTTTTACACATTAACTTCCACAGAAACAAACAACAGAGAGACAAACAAAATGAAAAAGGATGCAGCTGCTGTGGAAAATAATTTGATAGTTGTATAAAAAGTTAAAGATGGAATTACCATATGATCTATTAATTCCACTCCTAAGTATATACCCCAAAGAGTTGTAAGCAAATACTTGTATGCCAATATTCATTGTAGCATTATTCACAATAAACAAAAGGTAGAAACAACCGAAGTGCCCCTCAACAGATAAATGGATAAACAAAATGTGGTATACACATTCAAAGGAATACTACTCAGACATAAAAAGAACACATACTACAACATGGATGAACCTTGAAAACATTATGCTAAGTGAAAAAGGACAAATATATGACTCCACTTATATGAAATATCTTAAGTAGGTAAATTCATAGAGATGGAAAGTAGATTAGTGGTTACCAGGAACTTGAAGGGAGGGGAGTTGAGCAGTTATTGTTTTTTTGGGGTACAGAGTGCCTCTTTGGGGTGATGAAGAAGTTTTGGAAGGTGATGATTGCACCACTAGTTGTGAATATTAATGACATTGATGTTATTAATGCCACTGAATTATACATTTAAAAATGATGAAAGTGACAAGTTTCATGTCATACATGTTTTACCATAATAAAATAAATAAATAAATAAAAACTGCAATTAAAAACAAATAAAATCCTTTGACCAAGAGGTTCTATGCCAATGAAGGTTTGGAAACTACTATCTGTATCATGCTAAAAGACCAACATGACTTTTTCCTTGATGAACTGAATCTATGTATAAGATTGCCTAACTCTTCTGTAATTAGACACAGATAATTCTACCAAATCAAGCAAACTCTTAATTCTCATCAGCTCTAGATCTCAGAAGCAAGCCGTGTAATGATGGCAGTTGGTGGCAAACAATGCTTGCACGGGGAGCTCCAGCAATGCAGCCAAAGTAAGTAACTGTCCCTCTGATCAGTGACAGTTTCACTGCTAAATGCTTCAGAGAGAACATATCTCTAGGTTCACAAAGTTAGGGTATTGTGGTTCCCTGAATACTGGAAGGTCAGTGCGATGAATGGTGGTGGAGTGGGATGGGGCCAGGAAACACTTCAAGCCTTTTTTTCTTCCATCTTATGTAATTGATGGCACTTTTTCTGAGGGTTATAAGAAGGGGGTAGTTTTGAGTGTTTTATACAATGATTGACATGGACAAATATTTTTTAAATGATCCTTACCTCTGATAGTGTCCAAAAATAGTGATTATGATTTATAATCATCAAAGAAGTACATATGCTTTTATCTTTTTCTTAGTGTATGGGCAACATGTGTGATGGTTGCTAGAGACTGTAAGTGGGCAATCTGGAATAGGTTTTCCCCTTCCACACCCTTTCTCTATGCCTTATGTTCAGAATCCATCCTATTGACAGGCTGATGAGAAGTGTTTCTTCTGTGAGCCTGATTGGAAGAGTGAACAGCTAGAAAAACCTTTTATTGTTTTCCTTCGAGCTTTCCCATGGTAGAGTCCTGCCATCAACCAAGTCTCAACTCATTGTTTTATGTCTTAGAGAAGAGAAACTTTTGGAGGCACATTTAAAGAACTGCCAAATGGATTTCAGAGAGCTTTACATAAATTAATTGGGAGCAACAGTTGCATATTAACATTTTACCATTTGCCAGTTACAGAACACTAGATGGCAAAATGGAATGACTCTTCTTTTTTCCTTATATCTTATGAAACATTACTAGTATGCCATTATATTAGAACATGTTTTAATTATTTTAAATAGTTGGCAATGGAAAAAATTAATTGGCAGTGGAATGCACTCTTTAAGGCACTGTTACTGAAGATATTCTGGAAAATAATTTACTACATCTGGAAGTTTATTGTTAGCATTGCACTTCTGTTAAGTGATGCTCATATCAGAGCGAGTGTACCCCTTTCTTCCTCACTTTGCTAAATTCAGCATATATCTTTAAATATTAGACTCTTGTCGATTCCCAAGAAGTGCTGGGCCCCATTTCCAAAAGACAGGACTTATGTTTCCAAATTGCCATTACCAAACAAATTTGTAAAAGCACTATTGTGGATTAGACTCACCAATCTTGGATACATTTGATTATTTGTCTGAATAAAAATAGGTTTTCAATGCCCAAATTCTTTCAACACTGCATTTCTCTTATCCTAGTTGTTGACCCTCAAAACTTTCTAGAGATAGAGAAGTTTCAGGAATTAAAGGAGGTGGCATCATGAGTTACATGTGCATGCCAGCTGGATTGTTTCTCCTTAGAAGAGATGAAGCCAACAGCTAGAGTGAGATCAATTTTGATTATGATAATGTTAATAATAGCAGTTACAAAATTTTGAGAATCTATCACGTAGTTGGAACCTTCTACAATTATTTCCTTTAAACCTCAAAGATGATCCTACAAGATAAATAAAATGAAGGAAAACATATACTGTTCTACGTGAGTATATTGGGGGAAACTACTCTAAAATTTTCTTAAGGAAGAAAGATTTAAGAAAAAAAATCAGAAGATGAGTAGCCACCAAGAGAATAGAGAAAGTGATTCCCAGTAGATGATGGGAATATATAAAAGCTGTGAGGTTGGAGATGGTTCAAGCTATTTAAAAAGCAGAGACCAGACTAGTACAGCTGGAGGCTTGTGAAGGAAAAGGAGCATGACTTCAGGTAAGTAGGCAGGGGCTAGATCTCCAAGGACCTCTTTATCTTACCTATTTCTAAGAATTAGTTACTTATATGAATCATTGCATAGACATTATGTTCTCTACCATGTCGAGTCAAATAGGACACTCAGTTACCTTCTTGATTACCACAAAAACAAAACTCACTCAAGGCTTTATGTGTGTAATAGACTTCGTTAGAATAGTGGATGCTAACCAAAGTTACAGTATGGCATGTAAACAAATTAAAAATTGCATAATAGGCATCAATCTTTTAATATCTTGTACTGATACCTACCAATGTGGACTCTAGCCTCTCAAAAGGTTGCTTCTCCCTCTTTTATCTCCCCTCCCTTAGTTTTCTCTTTCCTTCTCTTAACCCTCCCTCTCTCTTAGGCTTTCCAATTAGCACACTTATTTCCATTTCCTCAGCTCATTTTGGATACAGATCAGTTTAGCAATCTTTTCTTTCTGTTAACTAATATCCTCAGGGTCTCACTTTCTACCCCAAATGACTTGTATAGAAAAATAAGTTCATAGAACAATGACAGGTCCTATTCCATGAGGAATTCTGATGAAATGTGTTAAGGTAATTATTTTTTCCCTTATACCTATAAATTGTACAATTTTATCCTTACTGGTTCCTACACACAAGGAAACACACAAAATAGTATACATTTTATACATTTGTTTGGTGATAAACTTATTGTCAAAGGCCAATTTGGATAAGAAAATGAATTAGATGTGGTTGCATTAAAATGCTGTCAAGATATTTCACTTTTCTGGGTCAGTTACATACAATCCAGGAAAGTGAAAGTCCTTTTTGTTTATGGACATAACCTGTTGTGACAACTTATTATCTAACTGTCCCTTTTCACCTAACCTGGAAAGGTTTTCTTCCCATTTTTTTTCCTTAATATAGAAGTCAGGATTCTTGACTGTAAACAACAGAATCTTCTCTGACTGGTTTAAGAAGAGGATATTAGTTAGAGAATTTAGCTATCTCACACTTGCAAAGTTGTAGGAGAACCAGTCTCAGAAGTTATACAACCAGCAATAACACCCAATTACATTGAAATCGAGCAGGGGTGGGGGTTGCAGGAGACAAAAATATGATCTGCCTAGAGACATTAAGCTTGAAAATCAATATAATTTGAAGATTAACTGGATATGGAGATAAGAGAAGGGCTAAATTAAATATGAATCTCAGATTTATGGTTTAAGAACTATGGTTTGATAATTCCATTTACTGATCATGGTGGGCATTACCAGGTGTGACTATTCAACATTTTTTTTTAATTCTCTTCTTGGACCTGAAAAAAATTCTTACATTACAATAGTGTCATACCAAAGTGGAAGCTAGAGTTTTATTGTGACAACTTTCTTTATTGCGAAGTTGCATTACAGGAGATATCCCCATCCCGGCAGAAGGGCAACGTAAGGAAATAGCATGTAAACATGTGCAGACTCAGTCTTTGGGTGAGCCTGGTGGCGAGTCCCAGAGCTCTTGCCTTCCAGTTTGGAGCGTGATTTGAGCCACAGAATTGCTGCCAGGCAGCGGAAGCCACAGTGATTTTGCTAGAACAACTCTAATGGGATATAATTGGGTGTGATTCCTGGCAGCACAACTTCCAGTTTTACTGCTACAGCCTCCAGTTTCTCTTCCACTAGCCTTGCTCTCCTGCCAGTCTGTATTTTCTAGTGTAGTCAGAGCCATCCTTTTAAGCTGAAAATCGATGAGATTGCTCCCCTAATCAGATCTTGCCAGTGGCATTCCTCTGGCCAGAGGGAGTCCAAACTCTCAAGGTATCAGTTTCCTAGGGGTTGCCAAAACAAATTACGACAAATGTGGGTGGCTTAAAGTGAAAGACGTGTATTGTTTTGGAGGCTTAAAGTCTGAAGTCAAGTTCCTCTGAAGGCCTCCTAGGGGAAGGGGGATCCTTCCTTGCTTCTTCTAGCTTCTGATCCCCCCAGGCTTGCTTTCCTTCGTTTGTGGCAGCAGACCTGCAGTCTTTGTACCTCTGTCTTGACATGGCAATCTCCCCGCTGTGGGTCCCTGTCCTTTCACATGGCATTCTTCTCTTATATGAAAACCACTTACAGGGGCACCTGGCTGGCTCAATTGGTGGAGCATGTGACTCTTGATCTCAGGGTTGTGAGTCCGACACCCACACTGGGTGTAGGGATTGCTTAAAAACAAAATATTTTTAAAAAAGAAAGAAAGAAAACCAATTCCATCAGATTAGGACCTACTCTAGCTCAGTATGATCTCATCTTAAATGGATGACACCTGCAAGATCCTATTTCCAAATAAAGTTATATTCACAGGTGCTGGTGATTAGGATTAGGACGTCGTCATGTCTTTTGGGAGGCACACAATTCACTTCAACCATGGCCTACAAGGGGGTCTGTGGTGTGACCCCGTGTGCTTGCCCGGGTTCACCTTGTTCGTTTTCCTTTCCTCTCATTCTACGTTCCAGCCACTCCTGACCTTGAGTTCTCTGAAGTGACCATGATCCCTCTAATCCCACAAATGCTCGGGAGAACCCCTCGCCCTGGAATACATTTCCTATATCCACCTTCCTCCTCGTCAATCATACCTGTTCTCCCATATCCTATACAGGCCCTGGATACCCTACAACGAATGGGCTCTGTGTCTCTTCTTTGTGCTTCCACAGCTAACTGGACTTTTCCTACATAACATGCATCACACTTTACAATGATTACGTGCCTGATACCCTGGCTCCAAGAGGTCTGGGGCGGTGTCTGTTTTGTTCAATACTATAGTCCCAGCCCTTGGCATAGTACTTGTCACATAGCAGACTTTCAATAAGAAAAATAAGTTTAGCAACTGTTTGTAGTTTTGAATACCTGTGATGCATGTAGTAATTTAGCTTTGAATCTTGTTGGAAGGGCCTAGTATTTTGTCAATACTCCTTAATGTAGGGTCTATTAGAGGGAATAAATTGCACTTATTAGAAGGTTTTCTGTCACAGAAAGTTTCTACAACCTCGTCTCTATAGGAATGACCTTGAATAATAGTCCTGTGATAATCTCTCATTGGTAGGCTGGATCCTCTGGCAAGTTAATGGAAACACAATTTCACAATACTCTTTTAGACTTTGCTCATTTCTCATTGATTTATTAAAGTCATTTTATAACTTAATTTTATACTAGTCATAACAATGATAATTAATCTATTACTTTCTAGTTACTGCGATCATTATTAATTTCTAGCAATGTCAAGACTTCAAACACCAAATATTAAAATCATTGTTTTGTGCAAGCTCCATAGATTTACTGTTTGTTTATATGAACTGCTTAGCATTCAGGGCTAAAATTTTTGATTCTTACTCTATTTTCTGTGTCAACTCCTCTCTCAATTACTCCCATGGAAAGAGTAAGGCTTTGTATGCTTCGAATGACAGCTAATACAAAAGTTTTTTATATTCATCTTTAGATCTTTTCTGTATTTATAGGTGAATACAGATCAACTACATACTTGTTTCTGTATTTACAGATGGATGTGAGTAGGTATATTTTGGCAGTGCAAAAATGTATATGAAATGCACTAATTTAACATTAGCATCTCATTTTCTGAAGACTGCCCTTTCTGCTTCCTTTATGGCTCTTGAAAAAAATGTATTTTAATGTTTTTATTTTTTAAGCTCCTCCTATTGTAATATAGGTTGTATGAAGAATTAAATTTTTTTTTTTAATTTTTTTTTTCAACGTTTATTCATTTTTGGAACAGAGAGAGACAGAGCATGAATGGGGGAGGGGCAGAGAGAGAGGGAGACACAGAATCGGAAACAGGCTCCAGGCTCTGAGCCATCAGCCCAGAGCCCGATGCGGGGCTCGAACTCACGGACCGCGAGATCGTGACCTGGCTGAAGTCGGACGCCTAACCGACTGCGCCACCCAGGCGCCCCTGTATGAAGAATTAAAAGAGAAAAAGAAATAGAAAAATTTTTTGGAAATCTTTTCTTTTCTGCTAAATTAATTTTGGGAGTACGTGAATACCAACATTGTTTGTGCAATAGTATGTATAAAACAAATAGATGCTCTTTAGTTTGTCATAATGTAGTTTAGGCATAATTTTTCATAAGAAATTGCTAAATATCAGAATCAAACATGATATTTATGTCTATTTTTAATATCTGTTTAGTCTCTACTGTACACACACACACACACACACACACACACACCTGGAATTACATGAGTGCAGGAACCACTGTTCTCAGCCCAGCTGGGCATCCAGGAGGTGGGTGAAGCAACATAAGGACATTGAGATGTGTTTTAAGAAGTGAAATCACCCCCCATTATTCCTCCACTGGATGTTTCCATGTTCCTGTCCCTCTCCAGGGGTTCTGTGAAGCTGCAAAGTATGTATCAAAGAATTTAGGGGCTTGATTAATTTCACTGGGAAAAGTTACATCTTTGTGTTCACTAACTTCTAGGTGACATTTAGCATTTTCCTCTGAGTGTAAGCCACAAGCCACAGTAATTTTAGCAGCATTTGTAACTTTGTAACCGAGAGAAACCACAAATATTTCCTATTACAATTATTGTATATACCTCAAAGATATTTTTGAAGCAGTGGTAGGTACTCCAGCAAGATCTTAGTTTTTAGGGTTGATGGGGGGTGGGAGGGAGGAGAGGGTGGGTGATGGGTACTGAGGAGGGTACCTTTTGGGATGAGCACTGGGTGTTGTATGGAAACCAATTTGACAATAAATTTCATAAAAAAAAAAAAAGATCTTAGTTTTTAGTACATGTGCTAAATGCATGGCAGTGCAGCGCCTGCTTGGGATTCTCTCCCTCTTTCTCTCACTGCCCCTCTCCTGCGTGCTCTCTCTCTCAAAAAATAAATAAAAAATAAATAAATAAATAAATAAATAAATAAATAAATAAATAAAATAAAAAAATAAATAATCCTTTAAAATAATCGGTTGCATTTTATGCATTTTATGCATTTAAAATATTTAAAAATATTACTTTGTCTCTAGAAGGACAAAAGAATCCCTGGCGCAAAATGTTTAAGAACTCCTGCTCTTGGCATTATGGGCTGTAGTATTCCTGATGGTTGGCAGCTCAAACAGGTCTCAACAGAGTAATTCAAGAGCTCCAGTACCATGGGTCATGTGCTATGGTCACTATCGACTGAATAGTCCCCTGAGGCATAGGACAAAATCTTTCACATCCCTCCTCACCTCCAGGACCACCCCAGCTCCAAACTAGTTCCAGCCTCTAGTTGCCTACATGTTTATCTCTTCTCTTATTTTAAAGTTATTGCAGAACTATATACCTTTTAGGCAGTATAAAAATCTGAGTTCAAGTCCTGGCTCTTTCACGTACTAATATTGTCTCCCTAACTAATTTACACAACTACTCTGTGCCTCAGTTTCCTCATTTGCATGATTTACTTCTCTTCTAGGTTGATGATGACTGTAAATGACTTACCACTTATAAAACTTTAGGATGTCTGGCAATAGAAACTGTTATGCAAATACTTGCTATTACTCTTGGATGACTATGTTCATGAGTCCTATAACTGCATGATAGATAACTATAATTTTAACAGTTAGAGCATTGTTTAAAAAGGAAGCCTTATATTATGTGCCACCTGAGATCATTTTGGCCTCACCCCCGTCTTATTCCAGCTGCTGCTAAGGCAGCCAGCAATCTGTGGGCTCTCACTGACACATACAGATCCTACCTGACAGTGCTCCATGCAACTCGTGCTGCACACCTTTTGTTTCCTGCTGATGCAGAGGTTTGGAGACCCTGTGCATTTACATGCATAGCTCAATGCCCAATCCAGAAGCAGGGAGGAGTTAGTGTCCTTAGAGACAGCGGGCAATGGATATATTTTCAATGTTTCCATGTTTCTATGTTTCTTAGGGATGGCAGAAGTTCTCTCTTTCCAGAGGTGTACAACTTCTGGATTTGTTTGCCTTCACTAGCTCCCCCCCCCCTCCCCCATTCCTCTGCTGGTGTCTTTTCAGAAGGCACGCGGAATGCCCCATCTAATAGCAACATTGCCTTAGATTGAAGAACCCATTTGATGGCAAAGAAAGATAAGGATATGTTAGCTATCATGTACCCCAGAACCCAGAACTGGCCCAATAAAATGATGATGATGGATTGCCTGTTAAGTGTTAGCTACCATTCCAGGTCAAAAATAACATCTTGTGGTTTGGGGATTCTGACCTCCAAAGTGCAATACATGAGCTGAATCAATGAATAGTATGGTGTCTTCAAGAAACCAGGAACCAGGGATGGAAGTAGAACTGGTCCATTTTACCATAACTCACAGGGACCTATTTGATACAAGACATTTGTGCTTATCACCCTACAATTTAGTCCTCTTTTCTAATAGAGATTCCAGGTCCCAGGAAGGAATACTTCCATCAGGAGACAGTAAAGAATTTATTCACTGAATTTGCACAGTTGATTTCTTCAGGTTTGTCCTGCTAATGGACCAGTGAAGAAAGAAAGAAGCATTGAATTTATGGCAGCAATCAACCTTCATTAGAATGAAGAACTAGGATTTCTGCTACACAATAGGGGTGAGGAACAGGCACCCACCCTTCCGTGATCGCACGCCACTGGTGACATTTAGCATTTTGGTAGTGGTGACAAGGGCAATACAACTAATGGCTCAAATCTCCAGGCAAACTCTTATTTTCACAAAACATAGTTCATAAATAATTTAAAACACTAAACAAAGAGTAGGAGTTGAATAAGGGCAAAAATAAAAGAAAACAAAACAAATCATAAAGGGTTAGAACATCTTTAAGGAAAGCCTGAGACCCTTTACCACTTGATTCTGATATTAGGCTTTGTGGCACACTCTATTTTATAACTTTATGTTTATATCATATTTGTAGAATGAATGTGGATTTTGTGTTAGAGGTACGTTAATACTAGATCATTACTGATGTTTTTGTTCCATTTGCATTTCTGTGCTGGTATTCTGCAGTGATTTCTATGGGGGTGGGCCCAGAACAATTGCTTCACTGATGCCTGTTCATTCCTTGACTGTCTTGTTTCTATTCATCCAGTTAAGAGTTGGACAATTGCCCATAACATAAACTCATGTTAACAACCCCATTAAACAACTGAATTATTTAGTTACTCCATGAACCCTGATTTTAAATGAATTCTTTGGGGGTATATTAAAGGGTTTCATATTAGTCAGCCTGTTTTCTAATAGTCATTTTCTGAAAGGCTTTTTAAAAACTCTATTTTGTGCAAGTCATATTTATATTAACATTCCAACAAATGTTTGTGCAAAAGCGGGGAGTTCTTATATACCTTGTAATATAGTCAAATGATTCTACGATTTCTTTTCATCACATGAATACGGTAAAGAAGATGAATCTAAGTTCTAGCTCGATCATTTTCTAATCAAATATCAATTTCAAATCGAATTGGGCAGGCTATTTTTATAAGCTTGATTTCCTTATCTGTGAACAAGGGAATGGTTCTGATAAGAAGAGAAAAGAATGAAAGATGTAACGCTCTGAAAGAATATATGCTACTGGGCAAGTTATAAACCTTGCTTGCTGTACTTTGGTTTTCTGACCTATAAAACATGGATAAAAGTGTATCTACTTTATCGTGAGTACTAAATTAATTGATAGATGTAGAGAACATAGAATTGTGCCTGTCATGGAGTAGGTATTTATATTGTGCCAGGTACTTCATATGCATTATCAGATATATTTATGCTCTAAACAATAGAAGTAGGTGCTATTTTCTATGATCCCATTTTATAGATGAAGAAAGTGACTCCCAAGGAGATGATGTAACAGAATTTCCTTGACTTACGATGGGGTTCTATCCTGATAAACCCCACTGTAAGTTGAAAATATTGAAAATGCATTTGATGTACCTAATCTACCAAACATCATAGCTTAACCTAGCCTACCTTTTTTTTTTTTTTTTTTTAATGTTTGTTTATTTTTGGGACAGAGAGAGACAGAGCATGAACGGGGGAGGGGCAGAGAGAGAGGGAGACACAGAATCAGAAACAGGCTCCAGGCTCCGAGCCATCAGCCCAGAGCCTGACGCGGGGCTCGAACTCCCGGACCGCGAGATCGTGACCTGGCTGAAGTCGGACGCCTAACCGACTGCGCCACCCAGGCGCCCCCTAACCTAGCCTACTTTAAACATACCTTCAACACGCTTACATTAGCCTATAGTTGGGCAAAACCATCTAACACAAAGCTTACTTTATAAAAAAAGTGTTGACTATCTCATGTAATGTTTTGAACACTGTACTGAAGTTGAAACACGGAATGGTTATGTGGGTACAGAACGGTTGTATGTGTACTGGTTTACCCTGGTTGATGGCATGGGCGATTGGGTGCTGTGGTTCACTGCCCCTACCCAGCATCATGAGAGAAGACCACACCATATATTGTTAGCTTGGGAAAAGAGCAAAATTTTAAACTCTAAGTACAGTTTCTTACTGAATGTGTATTGCTTTCGCACCATCATGAACTTGAAATATCGTAAATTGAACCATTGTAAATGGGGGACCATCTGTACCCAGTCAAGTTTGTACAGACATAAGTGATAAAATCAGGTTTTCAACCAAACATTCTGACTCCATTCTATAATACTGCCTTTCTAACAAGTACCTGACTTAACTGCAGATATTCTAAGAATCACATGAAATCATTGATGCACAAATACATGATGTACTGTAAACTGATGTACAAATGTTAATATATTAAAATCATATAGAAATTGAAAAATAGGTACAGTAATTTTATCTTAATTATTTATAAATTCTCCAGCTGGCCTTTTTTAGTGTCAATTCAATGTTTCAGGAAACTGACATGGTATTTTCTGAAACTTTGTTGTCTCCTTACTTTGGGCATTTGGCTTATTTTTACTTTAAAAAAATATTTATTTGCTTGTTTATTATAATTTATTGTCAAATTGGCTAACATACAGTGTGTAAAGTACTCTTGCTTTTTGGGGTAGATTCCCATGGTTCATCACTTACATAAAACACCCAGTGCTCATCCCAACAGGTGCCCTCCTCAATGCCCATCACACACTTTCCTCTCCACCCCCCTGCATCTACCCTCACTTTGCTCACTGCATTTAAGTGTCTCTTATGGTTCACCCACCTCCCTCTCTGTTTGTAACTATTTTTTCCCCTTCGCTTCCCCCATGGTCTTCTGATAAGTTTCTCAAGATCCACATATGAGTGAAAACATATAATATCTGTCCTTCTTTGACTGACTTATTTCACTTAGCATAATACCTTCCAGTTCCATCCACATTGCTGCAAATGGGATGATTTCATTCTTTCTCATTGCCAAGTAGTATTCTATTGTACATATAAACCACATCTCCTTTATCCATTCAGAAGTTGATAGACATTTAGGTTCTTTCCATAATTTTTCTATTGTTGAAAGCACTGCTATAAACATTGGGGTACATGTGCCTCTATGAATCAGCACTCCTGTATCCCTTGGATAAATTCCTAGTAGTGCTATTCCTAGGTCATAGGGTAGTTCTATTTTTAATTTTTTGAGAACCTCCACACTGTTTTCCAGAGCAGCTGCCTAGTTTGTATTCCCACCAGCAGTACGAGAGGGTTCCCATTTCTCCACATCCTTGCCAACATCTGTTGTTTCCTGAGTTGTTAATTTTAGCTTCTCTGACCAGCGTGAGATGGTATCTCAGTGTGGTTTTGATTTGTAGTTCCCTGATGATGAGTGACATTGAGCATCTTTTCATATGTCTGTTGGCCATCTGGATGTCTTCTTTGGAAAAGTGTCTATTCATGTCTTCTGTCCATTTCTTCACTGGATTATTTGCTTTTCAGGTGTTGAGTTTGATAAGTTCTTTATAGATTTGGGATACTAACTCTTTATATCTGATATGTCATTTACAAATATCTTTTCCCATTCCGTCAGTTGCCTTTTAGTTTTGTTGATTGTTTCCTTTGTAGTACAGAAGCTTTTTATCTTGATGAGGTCCCAATAGTTCATTTTTGTTTTTAATTCCCTTGCCTTTGGAGATGTGTAGAGCAAGAAATTGCTGTGGCTGAGGTCAAAGAAGTTGTTGCCTGCTTTCTCCTCTAGGGTTTTGATGGTTTTCTGTCTCACATTTAGGTCTTTCATCCATTTTGAGTTTATTTTTGTGTATGGTGTAAGAAAGTGATCTAGTTTCATTCTTCTGCATGTTCTTCCAGCACCATTTGCTAAAGAGACTGTATTTTTTCCATAGGTTACTCCTTCCTGCTTTATCAAAGATTATTTGACCATACATTTGTTGGTCCATTTTGGGTTCTCTATTCTATTCCATTGGTCTCTGTGTCTGTTTTTGTGCCAATACCACACTGTCTTGATGATTACAACTTTGTAGTAGAGGCTACAGTCTGGGATTGTGATGCCTCCCAATTTGGTTTTCTTCTTCAATATTACCTTGGCTATTCAGAGTCTTGTGTGTTTCCATACAAATTTTAAGATTGTTTTTTCTAGCTTTGAGAAGAACGTCAGTGCAATTTTGATTGAGATTGCATTGAATATGTAGAGTGCTTTGGGTAGTATTGACATTTTAACAATATTTATTCTTCCAATCCATGAGCATGGAATAGTTTTTCCACTTCTTTGTGACTTCTTCAATTTCCTTCATAAGTTTTCTATAGTTTTCAGCATATAGATCTTTTACAGCTTTTGTTAGGTTTATTCCTAGGTATTTTAATGTTCTTGGTGCAATTGTAAATGGGATCAGTTTCTTGATTTCTCTTTCTGCTGCTTCATTATTGGTATATAGAAATGCAACTAATTTCTATACATTGTTTTGTACCCTGTGACTTTGCTGAATTCATGTATCAGTTCTAGCAGTCTTTTGTTGGAGTTTTTCGGGTTTCCATTTAAAGTATCATGTTGTTTGTGAAAAGTGAAAGTTTGACTTCTTCTTTGCCAATTTTGATGCCTTTTATTTCATTGTTGTTGTCTGATTGCTGATGTTAGGACTTCCAACACTATGGTAAACAACAGTGGTGAGAGTAGACATCCCTGTCCTGTTCCTGATCTCAGGGGGAAAGCTCTCAGTTTTTCCCCACTGAGGATATTAGCTGTGGGCTTTTCAAATATGGCTTTTATGATGCTTAAGTATGTCCCTTCTATTCCAACTTTCTTGAGGATTTTTATTAAGAAAGGATGCTATATTTGTCAAATGTTTTTTATGCATCTATTGACAAGATCATATGGTTCTTATCCTTTCTTTTGTTAATATGATGTATCATACTGATTGATTGTGAATACTGAACCAGCCCTGCAGCCCAGGAATGAATCCCTCTTAGTAATGATGAATAATTCCTTTTATATGCTGTTGAATTTGATTTGCTAGTATCTTGTTGAGAATTTTGAATCCATGTTCATCAGGGATATTGGCCTGTAATTCTCCTTTTTTGTGGGGTCTCTGTCTGGTTTGGGAATCAAGGGAATTCTGGCTTCATAGAATGAGTCTGGAAGTTTTCCTTCCATTTCTATTTTTTGCAACAGCTTGAGAAGGATAGGCATTTACCCTGCTTTAAATGTCTGGTAGAATTCCCCTGGGAAGCAATCTGGCCCAGGACTCTCATTTGTTGGAAGATTTTTGATAAGTGATTCAACTTCTTCACTAGTTATGGGTCTGTTCAAATTTTCTATTTCTTCCTGTTTGAGTTTTGGAAGTGTGTAGGTGCTTAGGAATTTTTCCATGTCTTCCAGGTTGTCCAGTTTGTTGGCATATAATTTTTCATAATATTCTCTGACAATCACTTGTATTTCTGAGGGATTGGTTGTGATAAATCCATTTTCATTCATGGTTTTATCTATTTGGGTCCTCTCTCTTTTCTTTTTGAGAAGTCTGGCTAGAGGTTTATCAATTTTATTTTTTTCAAAAAACCAACTCTTAGTTTCATTGATCTGTTCTATTGTTTTTTGGGGTATTTTTTGGATTCTGTATTGTTCATTTCTACTCTGATATTTATATTTCTCTTCTGCTGGTTTTGGGGTTTCTTTGTTTTTCTGCTTCTAGTTCCTTTAGGCGTGCTGTTAGATTTTGTATTTGGGATTTTTCTCGTTTCTTGAGATAGGCCTGGATTGTAGTGTGTGTTTTTTTTTTAAGTTTTTAATGTTTATTTATTTTTGAGAGAGAGACAGAGTGTGAACTGGGGAGATGGCAGAGAGCGAGGGAGACACAGAATAGGAAGGAGGCTTCAGGCTCTGAACTGTCAGCACAGGGCCCGACGTGGGGCTCGACGTGGGGCTCAAACTCATGAGCTGTGAGATCGTGTCCTGAGCCGAAGTCGGATACTTAACTGACTGAGCCACCCAGGCACCCCTGGATTGTAATGTATTTTCCTCTTAGGACTGCCTTTGCTGCATCCCAAAGGGTTTGAATTGTTGTGTTTTCATTTTCATTTGTTTCCATATATTTTAAAATTTTTCCTTTAATTGCCTGGTTGATCCATTCATTCTTTAGTAGGATGTTCTTTAATATCCATGAATTTGGAGGTTATCCAAAATTTTTCCTGTGGTCGATTTCACGTTTCATAGCATTGTGAGCTGAAGGTGTGCATGGTACAATCTCAATTCTTTTATATTTATTGAAGGCTGTTTTGTGACCCAGTATGTGATCTAAGAGAATGTTCCATGTGCACTCGAAAAGAATGTGTATTCTGCTGCTTTAGGATGAAAAGTTCTAAATACATCTGTCAAGTCCATCTGGTCCAGTGTATCATTCAGGGCCATTGTTTCTTTATTGATTTTCTGTCTAGATGATCTGTCCATGGCTAGAAGTGGAGTATTAAAGTCCCCTGCAATTACCACATTCTTACCAATAAGACTGCTTGGGGCGCCTGGGTGGCGCAGTCGGTTGGGCGTCCGACTTCAGCCAAGTCACGATCTCGTGGTCCGTGAGTTCGAGCCCCGCGTCGGGCTCTGGGCTGATGGCTCAGAGCCTGGAGCCTGTTTCCGATTCTGTGTCTCCCTCCCTCGTTCATGCTCTGTCTCTCTCTGTCCCAAAAATAAATAAACGTTGAAAAAAAAAAATTAAAAAAAAAAAAAAAGACTGCTTATGTTTGTGATTGTTTTATATATTTGGGTGTTTTGAATTCAGTGCATAGACATTTATAATTCTTAGCTCTTCTTGATGGATAAATCCTATAATTATGATATAATGCACTTCTTCATCTCTTGTTACAGCCTTTAGTTTAAAATCTAGTTTGTCTGATATAGGTATGGCTACTCCAGCTTTCTTTTGATGTCTAATACCATGACAGATGGTTTTCCATCCCTTCACTTTCAATCTGAAGTTGTCCTCAGGTCTAAAATGGCTCTCTTATAGACAGCAAATAGATGGGTCTTGTTTTTTATCCATTCTGATACCCTACATCTTTTGATTGGAGCATTTAGTCCATTTACATTCAGTGTTATTGAAAGATATGGAGTTAGATTCATTGTGTTATCTGTAGGTTTTATGCTTGTAGTGATGTCACTGGTCCTTTGTGGTCTTTGGAACATTCCACTCACAGAGTCCCCCTTAGGATCTCTTGTAGGGCTGGGTTAGTGGTGATGAATTCCTTCAGTTTTTGTTTGTTTGGGAAAACCTTTATCTCTCCTTCTATTCTGAATGACTGGCTTGCTGGATAAAGGATTCTTGGCTGCATATTTTTCCTATTCAGCACATTGAAAATTTCCTGCTACTCCTTTCTGGCCTGCCAAGTTTCAGTAGATAGGTCTGCTCCTACCCTTATGTGTCTACCCTTGTAGGTTAAGGTCCGTTTATCCATAGCTGCTTTCAGATTCTCTATCTTTGTATTTTGCCAGTGTTACTGTGATATGCTGTGCAGAAGATTGATTCAAGTTACGTCTGAAAGGAGTTGTCTGTGCCTCCTGGATTTCAATGTCTGTTTCCTCCCCCAGATTGGGGATGATTTGTTCAAGTACAAAGTACAACATTCAACGTTCAAGTACAAGTTCAACATTTCAGCCCCTTTCTCTCTTCTTCTTCTGGAACTCTTATGATATGGATATTGTTCCATTTCATTGAATCAGTTAGTTCTAATTCTTCCCTTGTGGTCCAGAATTTTTTTATCTCTCTTTTTCTCAGCTTCATCTTTTTCCCTAATTTTATCTTCTGTTTCACTTAATCTCCCCTCTGCCTCTTCAATCCTCACTGTCACCACCTTAGTTTACTTTGCACATCATTCACAGCATTTTTAAATTCATCATGACTATTTTTTACTTCCTTGATCTCTGCAGCAATGGATTCTTTGCTGTCTTCTATGACTTTTTCAAGTCCAGCAATTAATCTTGTGACTATTATTCTAAATTCTTGTTCAGTTATATTGTTTATATCTTATTTGATCAATTCTTTAGCTGTCATTTCTTTCCAGAATTTCTTTTGAGAAGAATTCTGCCTTTTTCTCATTTGGCTAGTTTTCTGTCCCTTATGCGTTTTAAAAGCTTCTTATATGCCCTGCACCTGCAAGCACTACTGTATTAAAGAGGGGTCATATACTTTCCAGGGCCTGGACCTTCAGGAGGTGTTTGTCGGTGAGTGTTACTCGCTCTCTGTTGTTGTGACTGGTTATTTTATTCCCCTGCTTCTGGTGATGTTTTGGACCCTCCACCAGGTGTGCTTTGATTTGTTTGTTGAAGTAGCCCTTCTGAATCCAGCCCACACAGGAACCAGGGAGATTATCCTAAAACACAAATCCAGCCACGATACTGCTTGAACACAGTCAATAGTTCTCTTATAATTCCTCTTCCCAAAGAGAGTCTGTAGACTCCATGTAGACAGGTGTCTGAGATGCGAGCAGACAGCGCTGCAGGGTTTCTCTGAGGTGCCTCCTGAGGTCCTAGAAGGCCAGGTGCCTTGTTCAAAGCTGGCTTCCAAGGATGCTGCACTTTTCACACTCCCCAAGGGGTGTAGAGATGCTCTTGGGATTTAGAATGATCATCACACTCGAGCTGAGGGAGAGCTGAGAGTCAGGAAGAAACTTTCCCATGTGGAGAGGTGAGGCTTATTTTTACTCTTTATATAACTTTATTTTTTTACAACTCTAAGAAAGGGTCCAGACCTCAGCCAAATAGATTGCTATATTAGGTAGAATTTTAGCATCAATAAGGGTAGTGTGATAGGCAAAGAAACTGAGGCAGTTGAGTACAATGACCTGGGGCTGGGCAGGACATGGGAGACATCTGTGAATAAACAAAACCCCTCCACTGCTAGACAGTTGAGTTTATTTATCTATTTTTCACATAGTTCTGTGTTAGAAAAATGCCAAGTTAACATACTCATGAAATACTCCAGTGTGTTGAAGATGCAGATTTTGAAATACTTCTTTGGTTAAAAGTTTATCACATCTGTTTCCTAAGGCCATAAAAAAGACTGAAGGTAGAAGTGGGTTATAGTTGCTGAGTCTAAGTATATTCCCATGTGGCACAGTGGTACTCATGGGACTTATGTTATGGGGTTGGTGTAGGGATTGAGTGAATACAAGAAAAGCAGTATATATAGTGTCTGATGCATAGTCATTGCTCATAAAGACTACTTATCCTCAATATCCATATCAGTGAGGTCTCACAGTTCTGAGAAATTTCTATTATTTCTGGAAGTCACCAGGGCATATCACTTGTGTGCTCATAAGGAAGTCTTTCCTGTGATGACATTATGGTCTTCATCTCATTTCCTGGGCTGGGTCTGCAATCCTTGCTGGGCTGTGGGAGGCCCTTCCTTAATTCAGCTGTTGCCTCAGCTGGTGGTTGCTGGTGCTGGGTCAGAAGGCACCATGGTAGCTTTGTGGAGTGTCTGGTGTACTGATGTGACAGAACCCTCCTCCTCTCAGGCTGCACTCCATTCTGGAGTCCCAGTGTGCTGGAAGCATGTAGTCTGTCTCATCCTGCATTTTGCAAATAGAAATAGATATTTTAGGTTATATTGCTCTCAACCTTCTCTCATAGGGCTGGAAGGAAAAGTCCTTGAGGGCTAGCTGCACTATAAGACAAATTTGGGTGAAAGACAACACTCTGTCCTCCATTTTGCTTTTCCTCTTGGCTCCAGACTTTGTCTTTTCTTAAAATTAGGGCTTTCCTGGACAGCCCATCCATTCCTCTTGCAAAAATGCACACATACCCTTCCCCACAACCGAACCTCCAGATATTTGTTAATGTCATTAGTAAGCAATGCTTAGGGTCAGACTGGACCTATACCCCAAACATATACATGATGCATTTATAGTAGCACACAGAAAAAGAGTATTAGTGTGCCAGAAGGCACTGATATTTTCTTCCAGTTGATTATGTGTAAAATGTGTAAATACTTTATTATTTTTCAATTCTAGCAGATATTGGCTTCTATGACTTAGGATGACATTGTTCAGTATAGTTTTTTTTTTCCAGTAATAAAGAACTGTTTTGTTGGAGGTCATTCTTTCTCTAGAATGAACTAAGCAACACAACAATAGATCATGCCACTCACTCTCCTTTGAGCCATCGTCAAGCGTCCTACTCTTTTTTGAGAGTTCAAATATTGATGGCTGTTAGTGTTCTTATAGACAATTGTTAGTAAATTATTTGGTATCTGTTATAAAAACTTTTTTCAAATGATGAGCTCCTTGGACACTCAACATCTAAAGGAGAAAGGACACATTGATATATCCCATACTTTGTTAAACCCGATGCAGCTAGAATTAGGTTCTAAATGTAAAGATTTTGTTATTACTAAGGTACACAGAGCAAAGGGAACCCGAAAGCATCAAGCCAAAAATAAATCAGCAGGTAATAAGTATTCACTTATGACTTTGTACCATTGCTGTTGATATGACACCACAGCTGAGACACTGTCATTTTTGAATGTCTAGTCAGAAAATGACAGGTCTATTTTCTTTCTCTAACACTGAGTAACTTTTATGGTATCAACAGCTTTAGTAATATTGCCTTCGATGTCTATATTTACCTTACCTGAATTATAAAAATATAACTAAGTTGATGGTAAGACCTTGAATTTTTATAACTTTTTGTTTTTTAAAGTGTTTATGCTGCAAATGATTTAAAAAGTCTATTTTTTTTTAAATTTTTTTTTCAACGTTTATTTATTTTTGGGACAGAGAGAGACAGAGCATGAACGGGGGAGGGGCAGAGAGAGAGGGAGACACAGAATCGGAAACAGGCGCCAGGCTCTGAGCCATCAGCCCAGAGCCCGATGCGGGGCTCGAACTCACGGACCGCGAGATCGTGACCTGGCTGAAGTCGGACGCTTAACTGACTGCACCACCCAGGCGCCCCTAAAAAGTCTATTTTTAATAACACACAAAAGTGTCAGCTTATTTTGCTTATGAAACTATGTATTTTCATTATCATTTTTTTTGAAAATAAGCTACTGTTGTATTGTCATTTTTTCTAGATAAGAAGAGGTTTAAAAACTTTATAGATATAAGTCTCTTAAACCCAAGAAAACTGAATTTATACTCCAAACCTCAAATTTTATATTCCAATAAGCAATGAATCTTCTGTTACAAAAATTTAGTGCTATCTCCCACACCAGTAAGAGTTGCACAGAGGATTATTATTTTTTTTTTTTTAAATCTGAAATGCTCTTTCTGTTGGCAAGCTTTCCTTGCCTTAGCTAATTCCTATACATTTCTGCAATTCTAGCTTACATGATGCTTCTTAAAGAAGGGCCTGTTGGGCCCACTAGCTTATGTTACATGTTTTAATCTCCCAGGTATTCCTATTTATTTCTTATACTTTCCCTTTTCATAACAAAACACGTATCAATTGTTTATGCGAATTTCAGGTTTACATTGCATTGCTAGGATTTCTGTCCTGCAAACCTTCCTTAAACTTCAGATAAGATACAAGAAAACAGTGGAAAAAACAGTCATATTGTTGTGGAAGAACTTAAAACTTGTTAGAAGGGTGTAGAGTCACATGAGTTTCCTGTCTTAATAGCTTTTATCTTGAGGATAGGCCAATGTCAGCACTACATAGGGTGCTCAAAATTCAGAAAATCTGAACCTGTCCTGAAGAGCAGAGTACATATGTGGAGGCCCTTAGCCATGAAAAAGAGAAAGGGGCTGTTGTGAGGGAGAAAACCAAAGAGAGGGAGCCTCAAATTCTATATAAAAATACAACTGAAGTCTCTGGCTGACCTCCTGATCCATGCAAGGGCAGAGAAGACTCAAATTTTCACAGCTAGTGATAAAAGACTGAATTGAAATTGAGCTGCTACCCAAAAGAGAGTTTGCACATTGGGTGCGATAAAGTTAATTGCCTACAAAAACTAAGATGTCAGTACTTTTTTGATGAACATGATAGGATCTAGAATCTCTATGACATAGTATCTGCACTGTCTGCGATATAATACAAAATTATTTGATATATGGATAATCATACTTTTTTAATGTTTATTTATTTTTGAGAGAGAGAGCGTGAACAGGGGATGATCACAGAGTGAGAGACAGGGAGACACAGAATCCAAAGCAGGCTCCAGGCTTCAAGCTGTAAGCACAGAATCTGACATGGGGCTTGAACTCACAAACTATGAGATCATGACCTGAGCAGAAGTCAGATGCTCAACCTACTGAGCCACCCAGGCACCCCAAGAACCATTCTTAAAAGAAAAGGAAGTCAGCTGAGATCAACCATGAGATGATTTAGATGTGGGAATGAGCAAAGATTTTAAAGCAGTTATTATAATTCTATCAGTGAAGTTGAGGAAAATAAGCTAATAATAAATGGAAACATGGGAAGTCTCAGCAGAGAAATAGAAGTAAATGAAAATTTTAGAACTGAAAAATAAAATACCAGAATTAAAATTCCCTAGATAGGTCTATTGGCAGAATAGAGATGATAGGGAAAGTCATCAATAAACTTAAAGTTAACTCAATAGGAGACTAATCTAAAGACAGAGAAAATAAGATTGAAAAAAATGAACAGAGCTTTGGGGACCTGTGGGCAATAACAAAAGAGCAAAAACAAAAACATAGCATAATCAAACTGCTGAAAGCCTAGGATAAATAGGAAATTTTGCAGCAACTAGAGAATAATGGCATTTTACATGCAAGGGTATAAGTGAAATTAATCTATGGTGAAAGAAATTAGAACAGTGGGGGCAGCAGGCAGGGACTGCTTGGAATGGACAAGAGAAACTTTTGATATCATGATAGAGCTTTGGGTGACATAGATATATGCGTTTGTTAAAACAGCAAATATACACTTTATATCAGTATATCTCATTTTGTGTAAATTTAAATTTTTCATTAAAAGAAAAAGTCTAAACTAAAAATTGTAGTTTCCTCCCAGCTTTGGGTATTCTGAGTATAGAGCCCCACTTCATTTCTATCATTGTGTCCCATGGGCTGAAAACAATAAACAACACGGGGTATGTGCTTAGAAAATTTTTGTCAAGTTAAATTTCATGTCACATATTCCTTTTTTTTTTTTTATCTCTACTGATCTAATGCAGAATGACCAAACCATGACCAAGGTCCTGGAAAATAAATAGAAGTTTGAAATAAAGAATCTGTATAAACATGAACATTGCAAGCCAATGAGAATTTAAATATAATATACAGTGTAGGCCATGTAATAACATGTTAGAGTTTTCATTTTTAGAACTTCTGTTGCTCTATATCAAATCCCTAACATAAGCCAAGCACTTAACATATATGATCTCAAAGAACATATATATTATCTAGAAGAATACTGCAAAATAGATATTACCTCCTTTTGGCAATTGATCAAATGGAGACTAAAGAAAGGTAAAGGATTGAGGTTATATGGTTGATAAATGAGTAGCTGTGTCAGTTTAGGGTACTGACAGGAAACAGTTCTTCCAAGATGGTTCAGATGAAGAGAATTTAATGACAATCTCCATGTGGAGGTGGGGGTAGGGTAAAGGGAATAAAAAAGAGATGACTGGGTACTCAGAGAAAACAAGCAACTTAAGGAAGCCATTAAAACGCTTCAGGTCTGGAGAGACCAAAGAAGAAAATACTATTTCCAAAACCCAGTGAGAACTGGAAATACAGAGGAGAAATAGTTTGCTGGGAACTAAAAAGTGGAGGCTTGCAGCTACTGCCAGAGCTGTACAGTGAAGGAAGGGAAAAGACATTTAACCCTTGCTTCCTGCCTTCTTATCTCCTGCAGGTGCCTCCCACTGGTTGAACCCAACTGGATGTCAGTAGCCAAGGGAGCTGCCAGATGCAGCCTCCCAGGGCACAGAGCCGGTCAGGGAAGAATGGAGAGTAGAATGGGGTGAAAGGAATTGGAAATTAAACGCTACTTGTAGCCATATCCAGATTTGATCCCATGTTCTTGTGTCTTCTTGGTATATGTTCCTTCTCGTACATCATGTTGACTCTCATTTTAGACACACATTTTAGTAGTAACCACAAATTTTATTATAGCTAGAGACTTGTTGAACTAGGCACTCTCAATTTCTTTTCTAGCAGTCAGAAGGTCATCATGTACCTCCTAAGTTTAGATGGGAAAGAGAGGTTGGGCATGAACTATCACCTAGGTTAATCCCTGGATCACTAGTTCACAAATCCCCGACCATCTTTCAAATTCAACATACACTTGTCTCCAGGTTCGTGGGCTCTTTCAGGACTTTCACACGAATAAAACCGAGTTACTAATTAAATACCATAAGGCTAACCGATGGATAGATACTCTTTAGTGTGACATTTTAGAGCACAGAAAAGACAGGGACTAAGATAATTGTTCTCCAGCTAGCTAAATGTAGTGCAGCTAAGAAGAAGGATGAGGGTGCAGGGCCTGGCTTCAATTATTTCCAGCCCAGCAGGTCTTTTAGAAACGACTCTTAGAACTGTCAATTGTCTTGGCAGCATGAATTGTCTCTGAATTGTGTCTGAGAATACAGATCAAATGAACTTTTTTTTCTAAGTGTTAATTAAACAAGTTAATTAATTTCATGGAACCTCAGCTTCTTGTATGCAAAATGGGAAGAATAATAGTATGTACCTCATGTCATGGTTTAATTTAATGAGGTAACAATGAAACGAGGTAACAAATGAAAAATAATTTAATGAGGTAACAAATGAAATTTAATGAGGTAACAATCATAAAGCACTTATAACAGTACCTGGAAAATAATAAGCATTCAATAAGTGTTAGCTATCATCATCAATACTTTGTGCCAAGCAATCACCTTTGCCCTCTCTTTGTCCCAGTTCCCTTTAGAGGTTGTTTTTGAAGGGCCCACTTGAGATTTTTCTCCTTATATTCTTTCATTTTCTCTTAAATTTCAATTTTGTTATACTGGCAGAGACCCTTGCACACTGGCCTTTCCAACTCTGGTTAACTAAAAGGTGCCAGGAACAGGAGACCCTGCATGCCACTGCCTTGGGAAATAAGCCATATATTCATGGATTTATTCTGGTTTGAAGCCCCACAAAAAGCAGCCTCTGACCTTTCTATCTAAATTCTTATTTTGCCATTTACCAATAAATGACCATGGGGAAATCACATGTGTTTTCCAAATCTCAGTCTGCAATACAAAGATGACAGGTTGCCTATTCCATATGTGTATTTGTTAGCAGAATGGAAAGCCTTAGTTATTGTTAGGTAAATCTTAAAACTCTATTTTCTTTAAGTTGGAGAATGGAGTTTGACAGAGTAATTTCTCTTCTGCTTTTCAAATACACATATGTGTGTGTTTATGCATGAATGTACATATAATTATATGTATGCATACACATATATATGTAGATGTGTAGATATAAAACCCCAAAGAAGCACAAAAATGGCTGAAGTCACTAAGATCAAGGCCAGAAGGTTTCAGACTCTGTTGCCATTTGAGTGTTATCCTGGCTAACTTAACCTCTCTGTGTTTTAGTTTTCTCATCTGTGAAGTGAGCAAATTGGACTAGAACTGTGCCAGATAAAGTTAGGAGGGAGTGCATATATAGTATAGCTTCCTCTTGGAAATTTATAATGTATGTCAACATAGTAAAAAGTCTGAGAATTCTCTTCATAAGAACGTGTACTTAGCTCTTCTTAATTTAGTGTTTCTCTGACTTGTTTGTGCAACTCTATTCCAAAAATAATGAGTTAATACCTTGGCAAATACTGGTGTTCTGAACATAAAGAAGGGGTATCAGATTCTGGAGTAGATGATGTTCAGTACCCTCTTCCTCATGTTAGAGTTCAGTGAGTTCATGATTACTCCATAGCATAATATATTGGTGTCCCTATTGTGTTATCCTTCCCTACACTTATAATATTCATGTAATGAGTTCTTTCTTTTTTCAAAAGGAAGAGAGTTAATAAGATTGATCATATGGTTCACACAGGTTCTCAGTTTACTAATGGCCAGTATTACATCTCATAAAGGTATTATCATAAGCTTCCTTTGCTCTTTGGAATTGTTTTTCTTCCACTGGCTCAAAAATGTGTACTTAGAAGTGGGGAACGTGATATTTGGCTTTTCATTCTATTATTGTTTATGTGTATTAGTTACCCTTTAGAAGTGAGTAGGATCAAGGGGAGCATGATTGGCGAAGCCCACTTCAAATGTTCTGAGGTTTCTGGCCATAATATGCAAAATGTGGGCACCCCACCTTGGTTGTGCAATGGGAATACCTTTTCTATCAATTTGTTTTCTAAGTGATAAGGATAAGAAAATCCATTTTGACTTTGGGATTGCTTCATTTAAGCTGGGGGACCTGGAATTTAAATAACTCCTCTATGGGAGCAATCTTAGCATTGTAGGACTTAATTATGAGGAGTGAGTGATGAGAGGACGTTTTTGCCATAGGGCTGTTGTAGAGTCCTGGAAGAAAATAGATGGTTCATTCAAACTGGGTAAATGAGGAAGGATTCATAAATAGCTATTTACAAAGTGGGCCAAACCAAGAGAAAATGCAAGCTAGGAGAGAAAAATTCTCAATCATACTGTTTCCTACTTTTATAATCTCCTGAAGATGGTTCAACCAAATCAGAAGCCAGAGGGCAAGGGAGCCTGTTAACTCAATCAGATCCCTATTAGAGTGAAGAATGTTATCTGATAGGCAAATGGAAAATAGCTTGCATAAGTACCAAAAGGTCAGGCCACATGCTTTGATAACTTTCACAAGAAAGAAAAGATCATAAATGAACCTATTCAACCCAATCCATCTTAAGTGTTAAATTTTCACCTTGGCATAATTCTCCAGCCATTTTTAAGTTAGCAGTACCGTTTTCATTGTGATAGGATGAACAATCTCTATTTTTGAAATCAATATGCTTTAAGTTTATTTAATCAATTTTATTTTATAAACATGTATAGCAGCTACTGTGTGCCAGGCCCAGTTCTAAATACTTTAAATATGCTAATGCTTTAATTCTCATAACAGCTTTCCTATTACTACTATTATTCTCCCCATTTTGGAAATGGAGAAACTAAACATCATAAGGCTAATAAGAAGTGAAGTCAGCTGTATTTAGGCAGTCTGATTCCATGGCCTTACTTTAAATTATGAGGCTATGCTGCTTGCCCATATGGTATGTTGTTTTGCTAGGCAATCAGCCTATGCATGCCCAACTCCCTCTATTGAAGAATTAAAGTAGTGTCCTTTACTTTTTTTCACACATAGTGGAATGGTGTTGTAAAAAGATCATGCACTTTGGAATCCAAGGCTCTTCCTAGAAGAACCTAGAAGGGCCCTGGGCAAATTACTCAGGACTTCATCAAAATAAAAGTGCTTGAGAGGAGGCTGTGATCTTAACATCCTTCCTGGGCACCTTACAATATCACTAAGGGAGATATTACTAAATTGAGTTCTAGTAATTGTTTTAAAAGAGGATTTAGTGTTCTGAACACTGCTTCCTATCAAGTTTGGAGACCCACGGGGACTGCCAAGTTGAAGAATGAAGACTAAAGAAGACAATGAGGTCAGACACACCTAGGTTCCAATCCTAGAAATGCTTATTTGTTATATGAATAAATTGAGGGATGAAAATGGCAGGAGACGTTTAGCATGGTTATCAAAACATGGGTTTCAAAACCAGAGAAAACAGATATCAAATTTTATTTGCATCATTAATTTAGTATATGTTGTTATTTAACTTCTGATTCTTAGTTTATTCATCTACAAAATGGGTCTGAAAATACCTACTTTCCAAGTTGTTCTATAAATCAAATGCAGGAATGCATATATATTTAGCAGTGTCTGAAATATAGTAAGCATTCACTGAGAGCACCATCATCATCATCACCATCATGTCTCTTGGGGAAATGCCCCACCCCATTGTGTATGGTTCTTATGAGACTGCCAAAAACAATTTTTTCTATGCCCTGTGCTTGAAGGTTTGAGCAAGAGACTGAGACCTGACTGACCATAAATTTTAGGAATTGGTCCAAATGATGGTGTATTAGTTTTCTTGGACTACTATTAAAAATCATCACTTAACAACAGAAAAAGAAATTAATTGTTACAGAAATTAATTCTTAAACAGCAGAACCATATTCTCTCACAGATCTGAAGGCCAAAATCAAGATGTCAGTAGGGTTAGTTCCTTTAGAGGCTCTAAAGGAAAATCTGTTTTATGCTTTTCTCCTACCTTCTGGTGGTGGCTGGCAATCCTGATGTTCCTTGGTTTGCAGACATAACACACTACTTTCTGTCTCCATCTTCACACCAACTTCTTCTGTGTGTCTTCTTCCTTTCTGCGTCTCATTAAGGGCACTTGTCATTGGAGTTAGGATCCACCCAGTTAATCCAAGATGACCTTATGTAGAGATCATTAACTTAATTACATCTGCAAAGATCCTTTTCAAATAAGGTCACGCTCACAAATTCTGGGTAGACATATCTTTTGGGGGTCACAACTCAACCCACTACAAATGGGCACTCGCTCCAAGTAGGGTTCATCCATGATCATCAAGCTCATATTTTATAAAGAGAGCCTGTATAAAAATCAAGACCACACAGAAGAAAAAAGGGTGAAATTATGTGGCAATGGGAAAAAAAGAGGGAAAAAGGAGTTGGGGGGGGGTACAAAGAGAGATATCAAAGGAACATCTGGATTCAGTAGAGCCCTAAATCATTTCTGCCTCCAGACTTCTCAGTTCCATGAGCCAATGTTTTTTGATTTTTTCTTATGCTTGTGTAAGCTGAGTTTTTATCACTCATTTCTGAAATAATACTGAATAATACAGCTACTAATATTAAACAGATGTTAATCCCTTTTCTTTATCTGCCCTGGGTAGGAAGGGGATGACGGGTTGTTAGAAAGAGCTTCCTGACGTGTGATTATTTCAGCTAAAAGCTGGAGCTGGATGAGACACTAGCCCTTCTCTCACTGGATTATACTTGCCTGTTTATCTGTCTCTCCTCCTTCTAAGGGTGCTCAGATATTGTGAGCTATCATATATTGAGTGCTCTCTATTTTTAAAGTACTGGGCAAAATCTTTGCATATATTATATTTTATCTAATCTTATAGAAAACCCGTGAGATAGATGATGCTATCCTCACTTCAGACAGGAAAAGTGAAATTCAAAAGGTGGAAATATTGTCAGTTTTTTGCAATTAGCAAGGGGTTCTGTCAGGCAGCAACTATGTTGTCTTCACTATTGTATCTTCAGGATTCATCCCAGAGCTTGGCACATAGTTAAGTAATGGTTCTCAAAACGTGTTCATTGAATAAATAGCATCAACATTACCTGGGGACTCAGTAGGAATATAAATTACCAGGCTCTACTCCATGCATACTGAATAGAAACCCTGGGGGTGGGACGCCACTTTCCACATGACTCTGGGACACTAAAGTTCTGGGCCACTGAGTGGATATTTGTTAAGAGTAGAAAAACAATGAAAATGTTGAATCCCAAACTCAAAGTCTTAGTTAAGGGAAAGGGGTTAGTCTAAGGTCTATGGTTTCCCAAGAAATAATTTTCTAATAGTAGAATCTACTTCTACTTCTAATCTAAATCTACTTCTAATAGTAGAATGACAGAGAATGTCTGTGGTACCCTAAAATTATTCTTCACATCATTCCTCTTGGGTATGAACCCACCTACAGTGATTAGTACAACCACAGACAAAGAGAAAACAATGACTTCTCACTTTCCAGAGAAGGGTGGCTTCCATCTGTCTTTACCCATGATTCTGAGCTCTGTTCCTAGTGTCTCTCAGCCTTTCCTTAAAGCACAAACTTGCAGAGGAAAAAAAAAAATCTTTCACACCATTTAGGCCATTGCTTACCTAATGGGACATATAATGTGATGAAATTGCCACCTGGTGGTTGAGATATGGGATGGTTCCCAAGGGTATAATTACACAGGCTATTATTTAATATTTTAACTATACCTACTCCAAAGGCATGCCTGCAGAGTTGGTTAATGTTATGACAAGCTGTAGATTGGAACTGAGGTTTTTGATACTTTTAAAATGGCAGAACAACAAATGACTAGATTTGGTAGGGGGAAAAAAAAAGCCTAGTAACTTGATTTTTAAAGAAAGATTTATCATAAATACAGGCAGTCAATACATAAAATAACCATGACTAGAGGACAAAAAGCAAAGTGTGGGAAATAAAAGTCCAAGGTTTGAAAATCAGGTACATTTATTCATTTTGAAAACAATGCTCTATTTTAAGAATGGAATATCAAATGTAGAAATGAAGCGATATTGATAGAAAGTTAAATATGTCTTTATAATAAAATGTATGTTTTTAGGAAATTCCAGGATGCAGTCCCTCCCTGTGGAGTGTTGAAGTGCTATATTAAGTCAGGATACAGTAGGCTTTGCTGCAAAAACAAATTAACTTTGAAATATCGAGGATCTAACAACAACAAAGGTTATTTTCTGTCTCATTCTACATGTCCAACATGGTTTGGTAGGGAACTGTTTTCCACATAGCTGCTAAAAACTCAGGATAATGGGATTCTCAGACAGCTTGTATTTTCATCATCTGAGCATGAGCCACCAGCATTGCCAAAGCAAAAGAAAAAACACACCATCGGCTCTTCTATGCTCTGGCCTGGAAGTGATACATATCACTCCTGCTCATGTGCCAGTGGCCAGAACTTATAATATGGCCTCACTTAACTGAGAGAAACTTGGAAACCTATGGATAGTACATAGATTTTTGGTGAGTAGCAAATATCTTTGTCCAAAGTACCTACTTGTTCTAATTAATCTGATTTCCTTGTAGATCACTTTGTAGCTCAGCTGTGCATTCTGATATCCTCTTAGAACTTCAGATCAAAATCCTCGATTCTTTATGAGAGAATGTGAATATTTTATCTGTCTCCTCAGCCACAGTATGTGAGTCTTCCTTTCCCAGCTAATAACCAGTTTCTACCAAAAGAGTAAGAAAAAAAATGTCTCAAAAGCTTATAAGGGATTTTCTTTTCAATTATTTCTTCAGGACTAAGGAAATTCTTGGAATCAAATTAGATCATTAGAAAATGTCTTTAATTAGTGAAGTTTTCATGCCATAACTTTAATGTTTATCAAGAGTCAATACAAGAGCACCTGTAGAGCACATACTCTAAATTATTGACTACCCTATGCATAAAGACACATGAGTTACCACCCTTCTGGGGACCACAGTGGAGTTCAGTGGAACAGGTGTAAGCTTTGGAACTGATTAGTACTAGATTTGAACCCAAAGTCTGAAAATTCTTGTCTCAGTGATCCTCATTTGATAACTCCATCCTCTTCCTTCTAGTACTCCACTATAGAAGATTAAAATGAGCTCCAATATAGTCTCATGGTTAAGAGTTTGAATCCTGGAACCAGGCTTAGGTTTGAGGAGTTCAAGTAATACTACTTACTAGTGATGTGGCCTTGGACAAATCACTTAACCCTCTGTACTTTGATTTACTCATCTGTAAAATAAGGATAACAATTGTACCTATATCCAAAGTTATTATGAATATTAAATTGGTTTAATATTCACTTAAAACAGTGCTTGGCACAGAATAAGTACTAGTTAGTGCTGACTATTATTATGACTAAATTAGAGATGAAGAGCATTTTTTCACATAGTAAGTGCCTTATAATACAGAAGCAGCAAAAAGTCATTCATGAAGATATTGGCTCCTTCATTATCAAATAATGACACTGTAAATCTCTGTATACTTTTTTCCCTTTTCTTTGGCTACTAGGAAACTCAGAGCTAGATTTAATGTTCAGTCATAATATCTACACATCCTTACATTGGTGGATTTACATGTCTATAATAAAAAATGCTTAAACCCTTTTTTAAAGAAGATAGGGTGTAAATAAATTTTTAATAACAGAAATATAGTAAGATCAGCTTTTCTATTATAAGAAGATCTTATTTTCTATCTTCTTTCTTTCTTTCTTTTCTTTCTTTCTTTCTAATGTTTATTCATTTTTGAGAGACAGACTATGAATGGGGGAGGAGCAGACAGAAAGGGAAACACAGAATCTGAAGTAGGCTCCAGGCTCTGAGCTGTCAGCACAGAGCCCAATGTGGGGCTCGAACCCAGGAACCATCAGATCATAAGATCTGCGCTGAAGTCAGATGTTTAACTGAATGAGCCACCCAAACACCCCTCTTTCTTTCTTTTGTAAGACAGGTATTACTGAATTGATTTCCATCCTAACCAGTGTAGGAGCTAGATATTCTTCTAGGATGAAGCCAGCAGCTAACTGAAGTACTCCTTTAAAAAATAGCCATGATTTAAATGAATGAAGGGCTTCCCAAACTCTCTACAGACTATTGTCAAGTTTCAGTGTCTCCTCCTCTTTCTAAAGCTATTTCCTCCGACCATGCCTTTTATCTATCACTGATTGGCAAAGCTTGTGCACTCTTAGCTCTGCTCTCCTTGAGAAACATTTTTGTGATTAAATACCCCACTCATGACGTGCAGAAGGGAGAAGTAGAACTTAGGGGGTTTCTTGCAGGCAACTCCTAGCTTCATTTGAACCGATGTGCTCCTTTGCTTGGTGAAGAGGCACAGCTCCAGAAAGATAGGACTGTTGGAAAGAGTTCAATGAAATGAAAGAAAATATGGTCTGTGGCAAGTTGGAAGTATTGAGTTCTTAGGAACCATCAGAGGCCAAGTATATAATAAACTTGAGTAAATAACAAGATGATGGGAAGAACAATTGCCCAGAGGTTTGTGGTGTGTATAAACACCTAGGAAGGAAGCAAATGGGGAAAAGGATTTCAGACAGAATGGCTGCAAGCAACTGAAAAAAAGAAAGCTCGCTCTCTCTCACTCTCCCTCTCCCTCTCTCTGCTGAACTCCAAGTACTTATTGTTTATACTATTCTTTTTGGAATTAGTCATTTTTACTGTCCAGGACATTTTCTATGTGCTCCTGTATTATATCACCTGACCTCTTACCTATAGATAATTATTTCCACAGTATTATTATAAATTATTGGATAGCAGGAACCATGGCCATTCTTCTTTGTCTCCCTGTCAATGAATAAATCATATGGTTCTAATCCCAGCTCTGCTATTCACTAGTGGCACAAACTAGGACAAATTACTTCTGTAAGTTTTAATTTCTTCTGTAAAATGGGACTAATGATAGTCACACTGCAGAGCTTTAGGGAAATTTAATGATATATAAAAATGTTTGGACGTGTTAGGATGTAAATGCCAGTTATTACCTTTCCCTCTCACAGTGGCTGATCCCATGATCTGACATACAGTAAGCATAATATTGTACTGTCATAATACAAATCAGCATAATATATACTATATAAATAGGTTATAAATATATAATAAACATAGGTACTCTACATAATATCATACATAAAATAAAAATATATAGCCTGTTCACATATTATAAGCTTTTATGACTTTGTAAACCATGCTTTGCCATTTATGTGTGTGCACATTATGTATGTGTTAGGTATTACATATCTATGTACATATTGAAAATACACCCGGACCCTCAGAAAATGAAATTACCTTGAACATTTCCCGTGTTGGGGAAGTCCTAAGTAAATTCACCAGAGCTACAGTCCAGTTTCACGTTACAGAATTTGGCTGTATGTAAAATGCTGTGAGCCTCATCTGACTGTGACCTATAGGTCCCTGGTGTCTGGAAAACACCAGCACGGTCTAAAGCTGGACCGCATCAAGTTGCACAAACAGACCTTAGGGAGCTGACTCTCTGTAATGAGGAAGGCTACAAGGAGCTTGGTTAGTGTGGCCTAATGGGGATTTTTCATTTCCAGTTGCCATTTTTAGAAAACCTCTCCTAATTGATTACAGAATCCGAATTCAAGGAGAACAATCAGCTGTCAGAATTCCTTTTAAGCTCTCATAGACTGGAGCACCACTTTTCTTTTCAAGGGCTCTTGGTTCTGTGAGGGGTGAAGCAGCACAGAGAGGGAGGGTAGGTGGCTGGTTTACATGCAGTGCGGACAGGCAGATCAATCAGGCTCGCGTGGGTGTCTTAATCAGAGGCCTGCGGTTCACTGTGGTGGCTGAGTGCTACCTCCTTGCCAATGGCATCTTCTGTTTAGAGACGCTATTGATTGCTCCTCTCCGCTTCTCTTCTGGGAGTTTCCGGCTGCAAGGCAGTGTCGAGAGAAGGGCAAAGGGGAAGGTGTTTGGTTAACGGTGCATGGGATTTGGAGCCAGGCTCTAATTTCCGAAGTGGAAATTAGATACAGTGCCGCTCAACACAGACTTTCTGGAACGGTGATGAGTAGGGATGTATAAGGCAGCAGTCCTGAGCCAAGGATATCCCTGGAAAGATGGGCGGGAGGGTGCTCCAGTGAGCGGATCAGAAGTGAGTTCAGTTGAAACAAGAAGAGGGCAGCGCTCTGAAGGAGATCATGCCCATTGCATCAACTCTGCCTGGAAAAAGCTCCAGGTTAAAGTGACTTTTCCGGAGAAATGTAAAGTCTGGACATCAGGCAGGGACTTAATGGATAATGGATCTGTTTGTAAACTTTACCTATAAATCAATATTCTCATACGGGTGAGTGTGCAAGAACATTCTTAGAAACTGAGACCCATCCCAGAAGAAACCTAATACTATTTCGAGCATAGAATCAGGGGTGGGAAATATTGAATTTAATTATTCTTGATTCCAAGTTTGCTGTGAGGATGAATAATTGAGCACAATCAAGGACATTTTATTTTTCTTCCAGCCAGAGAAGCAATGCTGGGGGAGAGACACAGTGGGAGGGACACTCAAACCAATTTGAGATTATAAATGAGAAGATAATATAATTTTGTATATTGAATGGTTATGAAAATCAGAAATGACTTCCTCACCACTTGACTGTTGTTAAGCAATTCATAGGCAGATATACAAAATGAGGCAAACTTAAACTCTGAATGCTATAAAGTAGCAAGCTGTGAGAGAAATTTGAGAAATGTGAGAGCAAAACAATTTTCGAGTCTCAGACAGGTGGAGTATCAAATTTTAGGTCAACTACATATTATGGTACTTTGGTTGAATTCCTCATTTTTCTGAAACTCATTTTTTTACAGGTAATATAGGGGTAATATGTGTCCTTCCCCACCTTCCAAGTCTCTATCCAGGTTCCAACTTTTTCTTTCCTTCCCTTTGCCTCAGAGACTGATTCCCGTGACCGCTTCCCCTGAAGCCCCCTGCTGCCTGACAGCAGGTTGGGATTGGCCAATGGGAGGTACCAGAGGCAGGGCAGAGAAGTCCAGATATTTAGTCCTCACTCCCTCACTACTTTGACACCAAGTTCTAGAAGTGGCTATGTCCTGTCATGACTACAGCTCTTGCCAGGTGGATTCTTCTCGTGGTGCCTATTCTCACCCTACATCAGCAATAATTTCTCTTTGTGCCTAACAACCTGAGGAAGTCAAGCAAAAGCTTCCCACTGTTGCTAATCTCTGAGTACCTCACATGCCTTGTTTATTCCCTTAATCTTGTCCTCTGTATATTCATTTGAACCATCTGGGGTGAATTCTATTTTTTGATGGAACCCTGATTGGTACATAATGGTTGTAGAATTTTTAAGGAAATGGTTAAGTATCCATCCAACAAACACACAAGTGTGTATGCTTGAAAAGTCATTGAAAGATGATGTGGTAGACTGAATAATGGCCCCCAAAGACATCCAGGTTTTGGGAATACCTGGAATTTGTGAATATTATCTTATATGTAAAAAGAGATGTTATTCAATTAAATATCTTGAGGTAAGGAGATTTTCTGGGAGGGACATAAATGACATCATAAGTGTTCTTTTTTTTTTTAATTTTTTTTTAACGTTTATTTATTTTTGAGACAGAGAGAGACAGAGCATGAACAGGAGAAGGGCAGAGAGAGAGGGAGACACAGAATCTGAAACAGGCTCCAGGCTCCGAGCTGTCAGCACAGAGCCCGACGCGGGGCTCGAACTCACGGACCGTGAGATCATGACCTGAGCCGAAGTCGGACGCTTAACCGACCAAGCCACCCAGGCGCCCCATAAGTGTTCTTATAAGAGGGAGGCAGAGGGAAATTTAACACAAAAAAATAAGGCAATGTGACCACTGAATCAGGAAGCTGCCCCACTGGCTTTGAAGATGGAGAAAGGGGCCAAGAGTCAAAACATACAAAGAATGGAGCTCTGGAAGGTGGAAAAAGTGAAAAAACAGATTCCTCCCTAGAGCCCCCAAGGGAGCATGACTCTGATGACATCTTGACTTTGTCACAGTGAAACCAATTCCAGACTTTTGACCTCTGGAACCGTAGGAGAATAAATAGTTGTTTTAAGCCACCAAGTTTGTGGTAATCTGTTATGCCAGTCACAGGAAACTCTCAGTGAAAATACCAAAGTCTAAGGCTTAGCTTGCAGGTTGTTGTCTCAGAATGCAATTCGTAGTGACCACATCCCTTTTAGAAATGCATTCACATGAACCAGGATATGAGATTGATGTATAGAGTCACAATGATGAGTTGTCAATTTCCCATGTGCAATCTAACCCTCCCATGCACTGGAAGGCATGTCTTTCTGTCCAGTCCATTTTCTCTCTGTAGACAAGCTTGGCAAACCGGTCCACAGTCAGAATGCCAGCATACTGATTTGTAATTAAAAAGTAAAATTCTGCCCCAGAGATGGGAATCTTCAAGGATTCCACAAGCAGCCTGTTTTCCACCCTCCAGCAGACAAGTCTGGAAAGTCAAGTCCTAACTGAAGGTTGTTTGTAGAACGCTAACTCTGAACAAAGGCAGGTAGGTTAATTACTTGCTGAACAGCAACAGGATAAGACATCCTGAGACATTCCTTTGAGACTGGAGCATTTGGATTTCTTTGGCTAGAATCTTGTTATCCATCTTCCTTGCAGGGAAGGCCTTGCCATTGGGATGAGGCTAGCTGTGCTTGCCTGTGCTGTGCTTCTAGTGTATATCCAGAGTATCATTGCCAAATTAATCCCTGTGACTCTTTCTTCTCACGTGAATGACCATCCCTCTTTCTTTCTGGAGAATATGCAGACACTTTCATTCTTGCCAAAATCAAGTCTTGCTGGCACAGAACCCATATCATTTCTTTAAAATGTTATTGCAGATCTCATTATGTGTTGATGTAATAATGAAGCGGACAATCTTATTTTTCTTCTCTTTAAGTTTTGGTGGAGAGGTATGCCATAATGTTTTTCTATAAACTGATAACAGATCTTGTGAGGATCATACAAGGTAATATACATAAAAGTTTAGCTCTCTTCCATATAGAGGACAATCAATAAATGTCATCTCTCTAACCTATATTCCTCGAATGTCTGGAGTGTGGTATGGTGTAAGAATATGTCAGAAGGTTAAAATTCAGAATGAGAATATCAGAACCTGTCATCCTCTGACGATCTTAAACATCTCAGAGAAGCAGAAAAACCAGCATTTAGAGCTCTTTGTCTTTGTTCTTTTGATGAAACATGTATTGTTCATGAAAGAAATCTATTTTTTTTCTATTTCATTCTGATCTAACTACAGAGATACTTTCAGGCAAGGGCAAGATTGCATTATTCCAAGACCTATGAAATTCTCACCAGGCAACACATCTTAAAATTTTTTTTAATGTTTATTTTTGAGAGAGAGACACAGAGTATGAGCAGGGGAGGGGCACAGAGAGAGGGAAAGACAGAATTTGAAGCAGGCTCTAGGCTTTGAGCTGTCAGCACAGACAGTGACGCGGGGCTTGAACCCACATGCCGTGAGATCATGACCTGAGCTGAAGTCGGAGGCTCAACCGACTGAGCTACACTGGCACCCCACCAGGCAACACATCTTTAAAAGACAAAACCTTCATTTTGCATGTTGGTATATCATAGAAAAATAAATTCAATGATAAATGTATATCTCTTAACTCAAAGGTTTGTAAATCAGATTTTTGTATAATAGCCATCTTTCCCCCATATATAGTATAATTTCTGAAATATACTCCCATCAAAATTGAATCCTGAAGAATAAGAAAATATTCATCCTTAGGAATGTAGCAAACTGAACATTATATAATTAACCAAATACTAATAATTTCATAATGATGTCTTCTCACAAATTGTTATAAACAGTAGTATGTTTAGTACATAAGTACAGCACAAAAAAATGAACTCAGGCTTCAAAGTCAGACAGATCTATTTTTACATGCTGGTTTGTTAGCACATAATTCTTTATCTCTAAAATTGGCTGATAAATACAATTATGTGGGGTAAATAACCTGGTTTGTAATTAGGTATTTGTTACCAATAATGGAAATAACAATGGCATTTTGTTGATGAGGATACAGGTAAACTCAGTAATTTATGACAATAAATTGACAATGACTTACAGGAAAATAAAGAATCTTTTTATGGAAAAATGCTTAACTATTTTTTCCATTTTCCAAGATCTCCAGCCTTAAATAGTCTTTTTCCCTGTACCTATCTTATTCTCTTAACCTGCTCTGCCTAGAAATGTTTAGTAGAGGCAGTGAATTCAGCTATAATAGAAATACTGTGTTGTACCCTGTAACTTAAAATAAATCAGCACTTAAAAAAATTAAGAGTTAAGGAAGAAAATACATTTTAGCATTACGGCAAACTGCAGGCACTATTCCACATGCTTATATCAAATCATCTGGTAGTGAGCTGAGTCACTGTTTTGGTATTGCTTGACTACAGGCAATGGGAGAAAATGATTCCAGGAAAAACAGAAATGTCTTGTCACCCAGTCCCATAGAATTTTGGAAAATAGTTAATAAAAGTCTTCCTTTCCTGAGAGTGTCTATGTCTCCTTAATGCAACAGCTAACGCTTTCATATTGTCTTCCTATAGTTTTGATGTAATCTCTTCAAAATGGAATAAAAACATTTAGACAGATACCCCCTCTGTTTTTAATTTGTTATATTCTATTTTGTTTTACAACCAAGAAAACAGAAGCTCAGTTGGTTAGATGATATTCCAAGTTCATTTAGTTGAACTCTGGATATGAGTTTCCTTTCACTAGAAAAACACCTGCTTCAGTTATTTGTGGATAAATAAAGTGAGCAGATCAAGGAAGTAAGCACTGAATGAAAGTATTAGACTGAAGCCTCTAGAACATAGACCTACAAGATAGTACCAAGATAAATGATTGAAGTTTCTTTTACTGCCTAGAAATAGTTTATTTGTGACAAGAGATGTCCCCACTGCACAGAGAAGGGATAATGTAGGCTACCAAGTGATATAACCATGTGACTGTGGGGATGGTTGGGCCATGATCTCCAGGCACTTTTCCTTCTTACTAAACAGTATTAGAGTGTAGGCCCCCGTGGAGTCTGTGAATTTATTAAAAATTGTAGCTATGATTATTACTGATGGCAACCATACCCGAAGAAGCTGGAAAAAATATAATTCAAAACTGGGTTGAAGCTAACAGTGTAACATGTACAGAAAATGTGCACAAAATTATAGTTTGCTTCCATTCTATATAATCTAATTATCTTATATATTTACCCAAGTTTACAATTCAAGTTCCTACACATAAGCTCCATCCCATCCCCAACAGTTCACGTCCTCTTCTGTCACTTTTTTGTCCACCTACAGAAATCTAACTGTGAAGTCTGAAGGCGTAGTAGGGACAGAAAGAAATTCTAAAGATATTAATAGCTCAGCTCTGGAATTTGATAGATTTGGTTCTGGATTCTAGTCTGGCTTTTTTGATGCCGTGTGACCTCTTGACATGTCACTGAGCGTCAGTTTCTCCATCTATAAAATAGACATAATAATGGAACTTACCAAAAGGGGTTGTTGTGATGAATATTCATTACTGTGTGCAAATATATAAGCACCTGGCATACAGAAAGCACTCAACAAATGATGGGTCCACTGCTGTTGTTGCCAATGCTAATGAAAGTTTGATTTGGTAACTATAAGCCTTTAGGTTTAAGTGCTCCCATAATTTTATCTCTGCTTTATCAATTTATTCATCCATTCATTCATTTATTCAACACATATTTTTGATATTTATTCTTTCAGAAGTTGTCATGAGCCATCAGGTGACCAATTATAGGAGAACTTTCAGAAAGAACAAGAGGGCTACAGTGAAAAGACTAACTGTGTTCTTGTGTTCCCTTCCTGCTTTCCTTTGAAGGGTAATCATTGGTTTAACCAAAAATTCACCTGCCATAAATTATATTATATGCTCCTAAAAATATGGGCAAAGAGAAATGTTGCAGTCTGACTTGTGTTATGTGAATTTTGGGGGGTTAATAGGAAATTTTCAAATTCTTCAGTATTCTCTGTGCCTACATGAATGGAAAGATGTTTTGTTTTATTTTTGGCCTAAATTACATGAATTGGTTCTGATGGTAGAAAGCCTGAGTTTAACAAGCCAGTATTCAAGTTAAACCTCATAAACATGAGCATAAATTGACCTGAGGCATAAATTGAAAACTGCACGAGAAAAAGAATCCCTCCACAGAGTATTTCCCTGAGGAGAGCCCCGCTCAAAGAGGACTTAAAATTGGGAGACAGATCTCTGTATTCCATGCCCAAAGGTATGTATGCACTTAGAAAATATCTCTTTTACCATCTGATTATATTTAGGCCAAACTTTTAAATTTTTTTTTTTTTCAACGTTTATTTATTTTTGGGACAGAGAGAGACAGAGCATGAACGGGGGAGGGGCAGAGAGAGAGGGAGACACAGAATCGGAAACAGGCTCCAGGCTCTGAGCCATCAGCCCAGAGCCCGACGCGGGGCTCGAACTCACGGACCGCAAGATCGTGACCTGGCTGAAGTCGGACGCTTAACCGACTGCGCCACCCAGGCGCCCCTAGGCCAAACTTTTAAATGAACCCTTTACCATGAGCAAGGTGGAAATGACAAGGCAATGGGCACTCTTACACAAAAAATGAAGTTCTAAGCTAATGTGACCTTTCATTTCCCCCAATGGCCTTTCTCTTATTAATCCTGGTCTGCCTATTATTAATTGTTTCATTATGCTATACTTCTAATGGCTTTGCCTGGGAGGATTAGAAGTTTCTTAAAATTTGCAACACTCCTTAGAAGAAGAACTTAAAAAAGGAGTATTAATTAAAAGCTACATTTTGGGGGACTCGGTTGAATGTCCTACTCTTGATTTCAGCTCAGGTCATGATCCCAGGGTTGTGGTATGGAGTCCCATATCGGGCTCTGCACTGACAGCACAAGCCTGCTTGAGATTCACTTTCTGCCTCTCTGCCCCACCCCAGCTCTCACACACACACGCACACATGCTCTCTCTCTCAAAATAAATAAACAATAAAAAAAGTAGCATTTGTCAGGCTTTCCCTTCTAATCAACTTGTAACCATCTTTTAAAGTATAGCTTACCTTCTACCTTCCATAAGCTTTCTTGGACTATGCCAATTAAATGATTCTATTTTTGCTTCTACTGTTCACTCAACCCAATTGGAACTTAATATTCCACTCTAATCTATGGTAAATTATTTGTACAGAATTGTCTTAGGTCCTTCACTGATTTGTAACATCTTTGAAGTCAGAGACATGATTTATTCTCATAGTCTTAAGCACTTGTCTCTTTGTCAACAGTAAACTTTAATAGTAATCATATTTATGATATTGATGCCATTTTATATTTGCATCATTGTATGATTTTACAAAATATTCCCTGTATATTATCTCTTGAGATTCTCCCAACTTCCAACTACCCAATGAGTGAAGTCTCTAATTTCACATATGAGGAAATGGAATCAAATAAAAAATTTAAAAATCCTTATCAAAAGTCACAACATACCGTAGAATCTGCTGACTATTAAATAGGAAGATTGTTGTTACTATCTCACCTCTGGTTTGTCTTTATTGTGGTTAATGCATAGATACAGAAATAGATTCACAACATTTCTACTCTTTTTAAAAATTTTTTTGTATGTTTGTTTATTTTTGAGAGAGAGACAGAGCATGAACAGGGGGGGAGTAGAGAGATAGGGAGACACAGAATCAGAAGCAGGTTCCAGGCTCTGAGCTGTCATCATAGAGCCCAATGCGGGGCTCAAAATCACAAACTGTGAGATCATGACTTGAGCCGAAGTCAGACGCTTAATCATCTGAGCCACCCAAGTGCCCCACAACATTTCTACTCTTTAGAAGGCCTAAGAAGGATCAAGGTTATGAGATGAAAGGGGACAAGTTATGTATGACTTCCTATTTTTGGATCTGTGTATGTTATTCTTTCTAGTAAGAAGAAAAAACAGTGTGAAAAGGCAGGGCAGCTGCTAGCCCATGCACCACTTTTATGTGAATTTGAAAAAAGGCAACCTCTTCTGGGTAGATGCAGCACTAGGTTGATGCATGGAACCACATAACTTCTTGCCCCATGTCCTTGAACATGGCCAACTTATTTAGCTGTACATAGTAATCTAGGGTAAATGATGAAAGAAAGGTGGCTATGGAAGGGATTATATGTTCTATAGCATATAATGATATAGAAGGAATAAATGATACTAGAGTTTGTTGGGTGGGTCAATAAAGGAAGGTGTACAAGCTAACAGGAGTATCTAGAAATACTTTTTTGGTGTAAAATCAGAACCGTCCTATTATGGTTTTTTAGACCCATGAGCTCTGGAACTATAATTCTTCATAAACAAAGAACAGAATTTAGGAAAGGTGATTCTATTTTGTTCTCATGTCAAGGGACTTGAGGCCCTAAAATACTCTAAATCTTTCAGTATATGAATTATTCTCATTTTTGTGTCTGTCCTATTCTTAAAGAGGACTTTTAGAATTTAAAAAGGGAAAAGTATCCTCTCTCCAAAAAAAATACATTAACACAGGCACAGAAGTATTTCACAATTAATTTCAGTGGTTACATGGATCCATTCTTGGACTTGGTGGAGTGTTTCCAAACCTAGCTAATCATTACAATTATTGCAGGTGATTTAAAACATGTATATTATCTGCCTCCTGTCTAGTAGATTCTGATTAGTAAGTTTGGGAACAAGCCTAATATATTTGGATCATTTCTTTATATATAGGATGAGATAAAAGGAGAAAAGGTTAACAGCTGTGACCCAAAGGCTGTTTTTACACTGTCAAACATGAACCAGTGGAGGACTTATACAAATAAATCAATTGGCTATATGAAAAGTGCATTCCTGAAGTGACTTTATCATAAAAACATTACTTTTGGAGCACCTGGGTGGCTCAGTTAGTTAAGCATCTAACTCTTGGTTTTGGCTCAGGTCATGATCTCATGGTTCATGGGTTCAAGTCCCACATCAGGCTCTGCACTGGCAGTGTGGAGCCTGCTTGGGATTCTCTCTCTCCCTCTCTCTGCCCCTCTCCTGTCACACACTCTCTATCTCTCAAAATAAATCAATAAATTTAAAAAACAAAATAAACAAAAAAACATTACTTTCATGTTGTCCATAAAAGTCATACAAAAAGAGTAGATAATGGAAAGCTATGGGTAGAAGAAGCATTTTCAGAATGTGGTATGGGCAGGAAGGGTCTGCAGGATATACAGAGGGCAAATTTCTTTTTCTACAATTGGTAACACCCACGAGTACCTGGGAATGCAGTCAGCCTGGAGGCACAGAGACTTCCAGAAGGTGATACTGTGTTTTCATTTTGTCAGGTTTTAAATGGCATAAAGAGTTGAGTAAAAATATTCAGTTCATTTTGGATGTGAAACTAATTAATGAGTCACAGAAGGATTATCAGTGATAATGAAATCATAAGCAGCATTCTCTGATGAAAGAAGAGAAAACTCCTACAAAAAGTTAACAGATTGGCAATGAGATATTTTGAAATGTTTAAAAAATTTCTTCATAGATTTTCATTAGGAAAACAAAACATATCATCTACAAGTACTTTTTTTTTTTCTGCCTTAAGCAGAGAAAAACTTTGGTCCCAGAGTGTTAGGTTGAACATTAGAGATAAACTGTCCTTTGAGGCCAAAATAGCCATTACCACATGTTAATTTCTTTCCTCTTCTTGTTTAGCACCAATTCCAAGGATTGATCCTAGTTGGAGTTCTCAATATTAATTAATATTGTAAATACAGTGAATTTACACATGTTGAAAATGCTAGGATGTTGATGTAGAAAATTTTTCCATCAGCAGAAAATTTCTTTCTACAACTTGTTCCTCTTAAATCTAATTTGTTGAGAAAAAGCTGTAAAGATGTTTTATAGCAGAGTTGGGTTAAGGAAATTCATTGAACACATTTACATGTAAACAGCTGGAGTAGCAGAGCATTATGGAGAATATTAATCTGAGGAGGTAGGATACCTGGATTTTGTTCTGGGGTTTTGAGGTATGTTATTTCTCTTCTCAGAGCCTCAGTTTTTATAAACTTGTACGTGATGAAAGGGGGTGGGGGTGGGGGTGTGCACACCCATGGATGAGCAGAGTATGTCATATCCTGGAAGGTCACACATTTATTCAAAAGGCATTAACTGAGTGCCTACTTTATTAAAATATGATGGCAGACCCTGGTGATCCAGATGTGATAATGACTCCGTCCTCAAAAAAGCCTCTGAAGCCTTGAGCATCAGTGAGATGGTAATTAAAGAAGTTACAGGACAGTGTGACAAGGGGAAAGAAACAGAGCAAGGGAGATGTGTGGGGTTTGGTAAGAAGCAGAGGCTTGAGGACTACGTGATTTCTAAGGTTCCTTGAACTACTTTTTAAGATGGATCTTTATTTAGGATTTGATGATCGATGGGAAAAGGGCCCCAAAACCATGACGAGAAACCAGAGCCTAAATGGGTGGGAAGGAGTGAAAGTCTTTGGAGAACATGGAATTCAACATTTGTTGCATTCTTGTGGTCAAAACCTCCCTCCTTCCCCAACCATTTAGTGAAGTCTGCTCTGCTCACACAGGCCTCATGCAAGGGCTGCTTTGTAAAAATCAAGGGAAAGCAGCCAAGTCCGAAGCCCGAAGTGATCTGCAACGAGATAAAATGACCTTCCTAAGGCAAAATGAGTAGTAAGTCTAAACTTCAATAGGACAGTGAATTCAGAGGTGTCTAAAAGAATTGCTAAGCCAGTGGGAATTCGCAAAAACCTCATGTTGGGCTGCCATTGATTTCTACAGAAGATATGAGGGAAATTGTGCTGGAAATTTTTCTAATTTTTTCCCTTCTAGAATCACTCTTCAAAATAAAATAAAAATAAACTTTAAAATACTGTTTATTCAACTCATACAAGATACCCTCTCTGAGTGTTCCAACTGCTTACTTTTAGAAAGCTAACTAATATAGGTGTATAAGACATGAACTCACATATACCATGGATGAGTCCTCTCTAAATACAGATGGGCAGCTTAGAAACACAAACAGAAAAGAAAACAATTAAAGAGAAAAAACTCAGAGATTAAAAAAAAAAGTTGGTGCTTTAGTATTAAGGTAAAATGAATAACACTATCACAGACACTGCAGTAAAGTTCAGCCAAGTTTTTGGCAAATGAAGTCATAGATATCTGTGCCACAGAGAAGTTAGTCCAATAATTTTATTTTGTAGATGAGGAGCTTAGGCTGTTGTGTGTGTGTGTGTGTTTGGTTTTTTTGTGACTGAATATGAACGCATATGAATGCGTGTGTGTGTGTGTGTGTGTGCGCGCGCGCACACGCGTGCAGATTTCCTTATTTTCTTATTTATCACTGACCAATACTAAGAATCATATAGAGGTGCTTCCATGAGTTCATTGTGATTGCTCTGGATTGTTTTTCCATCATGCTGTTATGCATCTCTACATTTTCAAACAATGTTAATTTCTCATTCATTTAATGACCATTTTCCAGGGAAGATATTTTTTCCTTTTTTGGGGGGAGGGAAGGGGAAGCCATTTTGTGAGGATCACTTCAAAAATAATAAGCAGACAAAACAAAGCCATCTTGAGATGTGCAACATATTAGCTTATTGGCTTGCTTCCACAAGCCAAATTCATTTATGCTGTGCGTGGGTTTCAATTCAGTGCCTCAGATCTATTACATATGACATTCACAGTTGAGGTTTGTTAAAAAAAGAATCAAAACTGAAAAAATTTAGTTCATGGATGCTAATTGTGTAAGTGCCAATTGTGTGTTCCTTGTCGTTTCTTAAGGTCTAGTTCGACAATTTCTGTATCACTATAACTTAAGTTCTTTTTAGTAGTAATACAGATTCTTCAGCTCCACCTAAGACTTACTTAATCAGAACTTCCAGGGGTGGGGTCTAGAAGCATCCATTTTTTTAATGTTATTTATTTATTTATTTATTTATTTATTTATTTATTTATTTATATTTAATATAATTTATTGTCAAGTTGGCTAACATACTGTGTACACAGTGTGCTCTTGGTTTTGGAGGTACATTCCCCTGATTCATTGCTTACATACAGCACCCAGTGCTCATCCCAACAAGTGTCCTCCTCAATGCCAATCATCCATTTTCCCCCTTCCCCCACCCCCCATCAACCCTCAGTTTGTTTTCTGTATTTAAGAGTCTCTTATGATTTGCCTCCCTCCCTCACTGTAACTATTTTTCCTTCCTTCCCTTCCCCCATGGTCTTCTGTTAAGTTTCTCAAGTTCTACATATGAGTGAAAACATGTGATATCTGTATTTCTCTGACTGAGCTTCCATTTTAATGCATTTTCTAAGACAACTTCTATGAACACCCAAGTCTGAAACTATGATACTGGGTTTGGTAGAAGAACTTCTAAGATACATCAAAAGTGACCAAATGCACTTAGCCTGATATTCGCTTAGTTATTAAAGAAGAAAGCTGGCTTTTAAGATGTTTCCCCCTAAAAAACAATGACTATCTTGCTTGGATTTAGTTGAACAGACAAACTGGGTATGTTGGGTGTATATTGAGATCTGTAGTCTGGGTAACAGATTTGGTTCTTCAGCAAAAATAACATTCCAGCTACAGTGAAGCTGAGGAAAAAACACAATCACTGATTGATGGCCAGACCCCTATGATGTTCTGAACCTTTCAGGAAGGTAAGACTGGGTGTTTTGAGTTGTGGTTGAAAGGGGCTAAATGTTCTCTCCTGGAGTTCAGGGAACCAGCTGCTTCCTGAGCTGGCATAGGCGAGCAAACCTTGAGGCACAGAAGCTTCAATTTGCATGAGATGTACTAAGCAATCCTCCCATTAGCTGGCTGTTGCCTCTCTTGATGACTACCTTGGGGAGGAGATGGGGGTTGTGAACTTTGAAGTGGATTATTAATTATTCATGCCTCCTTCGCCTGGATGGAGGTAACCTGCATCTCAGGAGCCAGGCCCAGAATTCATTATCATCCTGTCGATGTTTGCAATAAAAATAAGGCTGAATATTAATCCTTTCACTTTCATCCTTAACTCCCTCCTCGCACCCCCCATTCTCTGGATGGGTTATGTAAAATCGTGCCTCTCCCTTAATTCTCTCTGAGCCATTTATTGTTTATTCAATTATTTGGAGGCCCTTTAAACTGAGAATTAAGTCCAAGGGCTAGTTGCTTACTCGTAAATTCCAAAGAATGTCTTTCCCTACTGAGATTTTCCACTTATTTTTCAGCATGTTTATGATAATCATGTCATGATTATTGACTTGTCATCTGTCTCTTTTTAATTTTTATATTTTGAAATTTTAGGAGTTTCATACTTTTCATGTTCCTTGGTAGAGTTCTCTAGTGACTTTGTTGTCAGGTTTAGTCAGGGTTTGGTAGTAAAAAGCAGAGGCTTGTATTTGTCAGGTGTATGCATTTGTGTGTGTGTGTGTGTGTGTGTGTGTGTGTGTGTGTGTGTGTGTGTGTGTTGTATGTATATATATGCCTCTTGAGTCTGTCTGTACATTACTTTTTTTAAGGATGCCAATAGATAAATCATTATTTATGGAAAATATAGGTTAATTAAGTGGGACATCATTAAGTCTTTATAATAAAGAATAATCTGTCTCATCATCTGATTTGTTGACACAAGGATTGATTCAGAGGTGGGTTAAGATTAATTTGCAGATGACTTGGTATAAAGATTTATGAACAGGAAGGGGAAAATATGAAAAGAAGTATTACATAATAACAGTTAATTGAGCAAAGGTAATGACAGCCCCTGAGCTAATGCCCAGAAATGTATGTGGTCAGCAATGATACCTCTAGCCATTGCCTTCTTGGCTTTGTTCCAACTTTCCTTTTTTTCCTTCTTATAATCTCCCTTCATTCTTTCTTGCTTTCTTTTTAAAATTTTTATTGACTAAAGCACATAGTTTACATTAATGTTCACTCTTGGCGTTGTACATTCTATGAGTTATGAAAATGTATAACACCATGTATAACATCATTATGGTGTCATACAGAATAATTTCACTGTTGTAAAATTCCCTATGCTTCACCTACTCATCCCTCCCTGTCTCACTTCCAGAAATTCTGGCAACCACTGATCTTTTTATTGTCTTTCCCCAAATGTTATGTGGTTGGATTCATGCAGAATATAGCCCTTTCAGATTGGCTTTTTTCACTTAGTAATATGCGCTTGCTGTTCTTTCATATCTTTTCATGGCTTGATAACTCATTTCATTTTGGTGCAGAATGATGTCCCATTGTATGAATGGACAGTTGATCCTTGAACAATATGGGGGTTGGAAAGCCAAGCTTCCCAACAGTCAAAAATCCATATGTTTATTTTGACTCCCCAAAAACTTGACTACTAATAGCATACTGTTGACCAGAAGCCTCACCAACAATGTAAACAGTCAACACAAATTTTATATGTTACATGTATTATAATATGTGATATAGTAATATAGAGAAAAGAAAATGTTATTAAGAAAATCATAAGGAAGAGACAATACAGTCATAGTACTGTAGTGTATTTATTTTTTTTAAAAATCTCCATATAAGTGGACTTGTACAATTCAAACCTGTGTTATTCAAGGCTCAACTCTATTCAGTTTGTTTATCCATTCACCAATTGAAGGACATTTTGGGTAATTTCAAGTTTTGGCAAATTTGAATAACGCTTCTATGAAATCCACGTGCAGGATTTTGTGTGGACATACGTTTTCACTTAGTATAGGTAAATACGAAAGAGTCTGACTACTGGATGTTATGGTAACACTATGCTTAACTTTTCAAGAAACTGCCAAGCTATCTTCAAAGTGACGGTACTATTTTGCAGTTAATTTTGCAGTACTATTTTGCAGTTAATGAGACTTCCTATTGTTCCAGATTGTCCTCAACATTTGAGGTTGTCACTGCCTTGAATTTCAGCATTCTAATAAGTGTGTAGTGGTATTTCATTGTTTTAATTTGCAATTCCCTAATAACTTATGATGTTGAGGATATTGTCATATGCTTACTCACCTTTTGTATATCTTCTTTGGTGAGGTGTCTGTTCAGATCTTTTGCCTATTTTTAAATTGAGTTGCTACTTTTCCTGTTGTTGAGTTTTAAGAATTCTTTGTATATTTTGGATACTTTAGTCCTTAAGCTGATATATGTTTGGCAAATGTTTTCTGCCAGTCACTTTTCTTTCTTTTTTCTTTTTTTTAAGTTTTTTAATCTTTATTTAATTTTGAGAGAGAGAGAGAGATAGTGAGCAGGGGAGGGGCAGAGAGGGAAGGAGACGCAGAATCAGAAGCAGGCTCCAGGCTCCGAGCTGACAGCATAGAGCCCGAAGCGGGGCTTGAACTCACAAAATGTGGTATCAAGAACTGAGTGGCAGTGGGATGTTTAACCGACTGAGCCACCCAGGAGCCTCTCTTTGCATTCTCTTAATAGTCTTTCATGGATCAGAAGAGTTTAATTTTAAAGAAATGTCATTTAGGAATCTTTTATTCCATGAATCATGCTGTAGGTGTCTTTCTTGTTTGCATCTTCCCTTCTTATTTTTCTTTTTTCTTCAGAACTCAAAATGAAGTTCTGAGTGAGCCATGGCCTTGCCACTTTATATTCATATGGCCTTGGATAAATTTTATTTTCTAAGTTTTAGTTTCCAGCTTCTTTGCCTATAAAATAGAAATAATAATGTTGCTTACTCCTTGAGTGTGCTAAAAAGATTATATAGGATTATGCACTGAAAATAATTATTTAAACAGTATGTTTATGTGAAATGTTACTTTCGTTCATTTTGTCTCATCATCCTCATTTGTCTTTCTTGCTGTACTCTCTTACGTGGCCATGAATATGGGAGGTATACTTGCCAGCCTGTCATCCTGTGAATGAATGGTAGGTAGTTTATAGGATGCTTCATGTATAAGAGACCAAACCAAATGTAGGTTTAAAAATGTAAACTATTTGCACCTAAATCAATTAAATTAAAAGGGTGAGTGATTTTTTTTCATGTTGAAACTTGTCTTTTTGTGCATTAGCCTAGTGAGCTCAGATAGGTACACATAAGATGAGTCCAAGATCATATTTTAACCCTAAAAATTGATTTTATAGAGAGAATGATTCCATTTTAGAACCTCATTTTCAACCCTGTTATAAATATTGGTTCAATAACAATACCTCAAATACATTGAGGCAGTGGTTTTCAAACTGTGTTCTGCAAAGACTTTGGGGTTTTACAGTATGTCCATTCCTGCAGTGACGTTTTGTGAGGGGAGCAAAGTACTGTCAGAACTTTGAGACCAGCCTCCTGATTTCACTAGAACAGCTTTGCTTGTTTTAATGAAGATTTCATGTGAAAGTTTACTTGTAGAAATGGTTTTCCTGCTAACAAAATGTCTTCTTAATCAAAATTATAAATGGAAATTTATCAAAATTTTAAATAAGTTCACTGGTACTCTGTCTTAGAAATAGGATCACATGTTTCAAGCCCTTTTCTGGGAAAAGTTATATTAAATGCATTAGTTATTTTATATGATTAGAAGGCCATTGGGTCTGTTGTCCTAGGCATGGTGGCTGATCAGGGAACTATTCTCACCTTAGATCCTTCTGTTTTTATAAGTGCTTATGACAGAGCCACTACATCTTATCACTGATTCAACTCAAGTTGAAAAGAACTTATGCCCACACTACACTGTATTTTCTCTCTCACTTGATTTATAAATCTGGCCTTTATATTTTGAGAGCCAAGGATATGAATATAGACTTGAGACATAAATAATGAGGTTGTTTATTATTCTTTTTCTTCTCCAAAGAGACTGGTCAAGCGAGGGTTAGAAGTAAGAGCTGTGTGAATGGAATACAAAAGAAGAAGCCTCAATGGAAACATCCAATTCTTTCATTTTAGATATTTGGATTATTTTAGATATGTAGCCCATTAATTTATGCTGATCCATCCTTTGAAATATCTTGTGCATCCAATTCTTTTTTTTATTTTTTTTGTATTCTCATAGCTTCTATTCTCTTCCAAATAGTCCTTGACTCACATCATTCTTTCCATCCCCATTCCCTCTCACTTTTATTTGCTTCTACACATGGCTTTATAATTATCTTTCTAAAATGTCAATCCCATGCTACTGCTTTCATGGAAAAAGAATACATAGATGTGTATTCTCAAGTGACTACTCATTATGTCAGAGGCAAGTCCTCACTCAATGGCATGCCATTCAAGTTATCCACAAGTTTTATTTATCTTTAAAAAGATTGAAATTCTTTTATGATTTCTCAATTCTACCTTAAAAGCCTTTGTTCAAGCTTTGTTTCCTATAGTCTCATCTGGTTGGCCGAATAACTGGACCATTTGCTCTTCAAAGTTGATTTTGATCCTTCATTCCATCTATGACCATTGCTGGATCACTATATTCTCCCTCTATTTGATTTTATCTAAATATACAGTGTGAGAAAATAATTTTGATTAACTTAATATTATCTTTTTTTATTGTTCATGCTATATTTATAAGTTAATTGTCGTCTCATGAAAAACAAAAGCTAACTCTTATCACAGAAACACAACCACTGACAACAATAAAAACAGCCTCAATTTTTTATGAGTACTTATTATGACCAGTACTTATTATGATTAGTACTATGATTCCACCATCTCTTTTAATTCTCAAAATCATTGTAAGCTAATTATTATTATTCCATTTCACTCATGAAAAAATAAAGTCTTCCAGATACAATGATTTTTCTAGGATACCACAGATAACATTTGGCAGAGCTTGGATTAATACCTAATTTTGTCTGACAAAACAAAATAACTCTTTTCAATTTGTACATTGTAGAATACTTCTTTGGTTTCCACTTCAGCAACCAGGACAGCTTTACCAAAAAGAAAAACTTGACTGAGTTTTTGAAATCCTTAGAGAGAGAAATATGAATCACAATAAGAAAACAGAGTAAAATATTCCCTAAAAACTAAATTCCTATCTCAAAAAAACAAAATAAAACAAAACAAAAACCCAAAAGCTCAAAAACACATTCACACAAAAACCAAAAAACAACTAAATTCCTGTTAGTGAGGCAAGGAACTGATACTGGAATCAAGTTAGAGGTCATTGCTAATTTCATGTTGTGCCCTGACATGGAATTTTCCTGGATTATGCAAATATTATAAAGCCCCATGAGCAAGAATGAGTGAGCAAGGATGGTTCTTGGAGAATCCCATGTAAAGTATGGGCTTTAGATTTTTCTTTACTGGACTGGAATAAATATGCTAAGTATCATAGAATGTTCCTCCTAGCTAAAATTACTAGTGAGGCCAGAAGTAACATTTTGGTACAATAAACAGCAAAATTGTTCTGAGATCCTTTATTAATTTCTTTGGGAATGAAGGCCTGTGTAGAGAACAAATCATTCACTACCTAGTCATTGGTACACTTTTCTAAGAGAAGAGTAAGACTTGTAAGTTCCCTGATGCAGAAAGATATTTTTCTTCCATGTTTAGAACATGGAACAAAGACATCATTGATAATGATTTCTTTGTTGATTTTTTATATTGATTATTTTTCTCATCTTCTTTTTACTTGATCACTACAAGCTTTTATTTTATTTTATTTTATTTTATTTTATTTTATTTTATTTTATTTTGCCTACAATCCTTTTGGCCATTTTGAATACATATCACATCACAAATACTATCCAAAGATTTGGGGGAAAGGCAATGGTTCTATTAGTAATCACAGACATGGGAAAGGGCATATTGAAATCCCTGTCTGTCCTCTCACTTATAATTTCTTTCCCTTTTTCGAAGTCATTAATTTAGAGCAATGAGTAAGGCAGCTATACTGGGAACTAGGATTTGTTAATATTCTGTTAGACAGTTTTCCTATCTCTGTGGGAAAAACATTTTCTGGCTCTAATCTACTTATTGTATCAGATCATTGACTGAGAAAACAGAAGCTTAGAGAGATATTGAATAACATTCAAAACAAACAAACAAAAAAGAAGCCTAGAGAAACATGAGCAGACTCTTCTAAAAGAAAAAAAAACAATAAATATAAACTAAGTAAACTATTTTCCCCTCAAAAAGGTTATTTATTTAATATTTGGGCCATATCATTAATTGGGAGGTGTAGTAGGCATTGAATATCTTTTAACCAAAAATTTAAAAAATCCATCTGATTACATTTTTTATTTGTCATAGATTAAAATCTTTGCGCGAGCTATGCCTTCTCTATCTTCCCCTTTACATAAGTCAAATAAGAAGTTTAGACAATCATCTGTCAAGGTAAAAGCACTTAGTTATGAAAACTTGGGGAGAAGAACAGAGTGTTCAGGCAGTGTTAGGAAACAAATCTTAAACCCCAAGAATTTCATGGGATTTAAAATTGTTCAGATGATATGCTCCCTAAAACTTTATATGGTTTGTATAATTGTTGCTAACTTGTTATAGAGGAGAAACAAGTACATATGGATTTAATTAGGCTCCAAACCGTAGAAAAGTGACTTGAGAACATTGGATGACACAGCAGGATTTGTCTATTCTTATTAATTAGATATTATTGATAAGGGACTCTAAAGGTGAACACTGTTACATAAAGACTACTCTTGTAGAGAGGTCAGTAAGCATGAATTTATGTATATTTAAGGAAGTCTTCAACCTTTCTTAATCTTAATGGGCTGAATTTTCCTACTGTATATTTCCTGTATGGTTTTGAAACTCCAACCGACTTTTGAGTTGTCATTGTTTAAGATAAGTTTTCAAAGATGAATATGGATACTTTATAACTCTATTGTTGGACTCTAGAGTTTATTGTTATAACTCTAGTGTAGAAGATATACATACATTCTTTGAATAAAGTTTGATGCAACATTTTGATAATTTCTATGCTTACATGGGGGTTTTTTACAGTACAGTCCTATAAGTGTTTTTTTTTTCTTTTCCTTATGATTTTCTTAATGACATTTATTCTCTAGCTTACTTCATTGTAAGATTACAGTATATAATACATATACAAAATATGTGTTAATTGACTGTTTATGTCATAGGTAAGGCTTTAGGTCAATAGTAAGTTATTAGCAGTTAAGTTTTGGGAGAGTCAGTAATTATATGCAGATTTTCCAACTGTTGAGGGAAGTTGGTACCCTTAACCACCACGTTGTCCACTACAGTCAAACCTTGGTTTGCAATCATAAATTCATTCCAGAAACATGCTTGTAATCCAAAGAACTTGTCTATCAAAGCAAATTTCGAGAACCATTGGTTCAGTTATGATGAGGTGACATTTGGCCTCATGTACTACTCATATTGCAAAACATCACTCGTTTATCAAGTTAAAATTTATTAGAAATGTTTGCTTGTCTTGTGGAACACTCACAGAACAAGTTACTCGCAATCCAAGGTTTTATTGTATATATTTTAGTTACCTTCCCTTCTCTTAGTCTGTACGTCTCTCTCACTTTGAAAACTCAAGTAATGCAAGGAGTATAATAGTAACCTAATTACCTACTTCAGTAAGGAGCAGTTGATACCTAGCTGTCATGAGAGAATTTTATGTAACTTTGAGTAAAGCGTTCTACATTTTCCTTTTGTGTGAACAACATACACAACAGGAAGTGTATTTGTATGTAAGTACATATAGCTAAAAGCTTGGAGGTATTCAAATATTAAGGATGTAAAATTCCTTAATTTAAAAAATTTTTCATTGAAAATGTTCATATCAGTTGTTAGGGAATTTTTTTGTGGATGTGAAATAAACCTTTAATTTGATAATCTCCAATAAGACACTCTGCTTTCATTATTCATTTTATTTGTTTTGTGATGCTTTTAGTTGGATACTGAAGAATACCTATATTAATACCATTTAACTGTAATAAAACATTTCTTTCTAATTAACAAAAGGATTTCCTTCAATGAAAAAAACAAAATCCATAAACATAGAGGGTTGAAAAGAGAATACAAACATCTATCAAATATTATATAGTCTGCTCATAATTTTTCATTTATTCATTCAATACTTATTGATTACCTGCTTGGTATTAATTTGAGGAAAGGTAACATATTGTAAAAGTTTATTTCTTAATTGGTGACTTTTCTTTTTGTAGAGAAGATTTATTGTTCTTTAAATTCAGCTCAGTAACTGGGTTCAGAAATTATTCAGGAAAATAATTCTGCAGAGTTCTTGTTACAGAAAATTACTCCAATCAACTTCATTGTATCTTTATTCAATTATTCTCACTTCTTCCTCCTCCACTAGCTTGGATAACGACACACACAAAATGACACCCCCTGCCCCAAAATCTTTTCCAGATGATGAGGCCTGTGATGGTTAGTTTAATATGATAATGTAAAGGTTACAGTGCCCAATTAATCCATCAAACACTAATCTAGGTGTTGATTTGAAAGTATTTTGTAGATGTGGTTAACATATATAGTCAGTTGAGTTTATTTAAGGAATATTATCCTGGAGGGGTCCCTGGGTGGCCCAGTCGGTTAATCATTTGACTTCGGCTCGGGTCATGATGTCACTGTGCTGACAGCTCAGAGCCTGAAGCCTGCTTCGGATTCTGTGTCTCCCTCTCTCTCTGCCCCTCCCCCACTCACCCTCTGTCTGTCTGCCTCTCTCTCTCTCTCTCAAATATAAATAAACATTAAAAACATTTTTTAAAAAGTATATTATTCTAGATAATCTGGGTGGGCATGATCTAATCAGTTGAAGCACCTAAGAAGGGAACTGAGGTTTCTCTGAGGAAGAAGAAATTCTGCTTGTGGATTATAGTGATAGCTCCTGCTGGTCAGTGTGCAACTGGGCCTTTCTGATGGCCTGCCCTATGGATTTCTCACTTGTCTAGCCAGCTGCTATATGCATAAAGCAGTTCCTTGCAATCTCTATCAATCTCTGATAGATAGAAGGACAGATAGATAGATAGATACGTACATACATACATACATAGGTGATAGATCAATCCGTCTCCTATTTCTTTTGTTTGTCTGGTGGAACCCTGACTAATACAAGGCCATGATGCTATATAACTGTAATTATTAGCAACATATTCATAATGTATTCATAAATAATGATTCATAAAGCCTCATATTTTCCTGAAAGGTAGGATGTATTAACCATATGTTTCTGATGTTTTGGTATCTTGGGGGCCTTGTTAACCTTGAGAGAACTGCCCCTTCCAGGTCTAGCCAATTCCAAGAGATGGAAAAGGACTTGCCGGCAAGGCTCTCTCTCATGTGGGTACCATCCACTCCACAGCACACACGCCATCCACCTCTTCTATCAGGCTCTCACACTCAAGACCAGTTTTCTCCTCCCCTAATCAGCACAGGGGCATATACCAGACAACTAGGGACAGCCCCTGTGCCCCAGAGCCCACTGAAATTATTCCAACTAGCCAATTCTTAGTCTGCTTTGCTATTTCTTCCCAGAAACTACAGCACAGTCCTACATTTTTCCTTGCTTCCTCTCCCTCTTGACTGCTTCTGTCACTTCTCTGTGGCTCCATCATGGAGTATCACATCCCCTCCTCTTGGGATCTGTGAGTCTAACCAACTACCTTTTCAATAGCACTCATCCCCTGATCTGTCAGCCCGCCATACCTGAATAATAAAATCTGCATTTTAAAACAGAGGGAAACATTTTAAATATTTAGGGTACACTACAACAATGTTTCTAATATTTTAGTACTCTAAATCGTGAGTTCATTTTGTTTTAAGGATGGCATATATCTATATACCCAAGCTTCTTGTTCTTTTGTTTTAAATCCCATGTGTGCCTTTCCAATTATTTTTTAAAACATATATTGTTAACTTTAAGCAACAAAAAAGACTCTGGAATATAGTTTCTGGTTCTTCATTGGTACTTGGCTGACTTTGTATTTGGGATCCATTTATAGATTGCCCAATAAATTGATATATGAAAAGTGCTCTAAATTTATTTTGTTTTTGTTAGTGTATGTGTGGGCAATCTTTACTGTAACAAAATTCCCTCATTTTCACAAATACATCTTTCATGTACACATACATCTTTCTCAAATACATCCTCAGATACACTCAACATACTTTTATCTGTGTTGATGCTTTAGATACCACAGGAAAATTTGAATGTGTGTTTTCCTTATCTGTAAAACATCGATATATAGTTTAAACTGAAAAAATATTTTATTTATATGCTACAAACCCAAACTTCAAAAAATTGATGTTATTAATAAATCTTTATTTTTAATATTAATTGTTTGGTCATTTTTTTTAATGTTAATACTAGCTTGACTGACTTCTTTCACTTTCCTGCTTGGTAGTTTGATCACAGGTAGACATAGGAAAAGTTTATAAGATGAGAGACATTGATTCATAGCTGGAAAAGAAGTGAGTGGATGTACAAATTTTGAGTTTTATGTTTATATCCATCAACAGGTGTACATAGTCTTAAAATAATCAATCCCACCCCTCAACTAACCTTCTCATAATGAATCTGCTTTCATACATCAGTTAGCAAATATTTGCCACTTTCTCAGGCTTGGGATGTCTGCCAACTGTTTGATTTTGGCATTATTAAGATCTTTGTATAACAGTGTTTGTGCAAATTATTTGACTATTTAATGTCATAATGTCTTTCGAAATGAGTAGAAAATTAAAAGTGCTAAAAAGATGGAAATATTAAGCACATTAAAAGTGAAACTTTTAATCCATTTGAATGTTCATTAAATTTAATTCAATTATGAAAGAAAATAAAAGGCTAAATGATATGAAATTCTAGAAATCTGTAATTGAATCCAGTTTTGAAAGGTGAGGCTTAATGATACATATATAGAGGAAGTTATTAAACTGTGGTTTGAGTAATAATTAATAATATTATAGCTAAACATTTTGAATGCTTCTCTCCCAAACATAGACCTAAGGTTTATAAATGCATTGTAGGGGGTGCCTGGGTGGCTCAGTCAGTTATGCATCTTACCCTTGATTTTGGCTCAGGTCATGATCTCATCATTCATGGGTTCGAGCCCTACATGGGGCTCTGTGCTAATGGTGTGGAGGCTGTTTGGGAATCTCTCTCTCCCTTCTCTCTCTCGGTCCTACCCTGCTTTTTCTCTCTCTCAAAATAAATAAATAAACTTAATAAAATAAAAAAAATGCATTGTATAATTTGATTCCCACAATAACTGTATGAAATATAGGTCAGGAAGTGTGAAGGGCCTGAGATTTTATTCCATTTGCCAACTAACGAGTTGGCATGACACAGATTAATGAGTACAGGTAGAAGATACAGACTCTTGAATCAGAGACAATGAGCTGCTTATTACAGAAACAGCAAAAGCCAGTGTCAGTGTTTATACCAGTTCCATAAGCCCAGATTCTTACAGGGCAATGCAATGAGGGCCAAGTGACTCTTAGGTTATATTAATAGCCAGGAATCCCAAGTTGAGGAAAGCTCAGTCCTTGAAAGCAGCTATAAGCAAACCTTCCAAATTCTTGCCCTGGAGGGAGACATTATGGTTATTATTCTAAAAAGCAAAAGGTAGTGCTTCTACCCTGGCTCTGTCTCTATCTTCCAAGGTTGTTTGCTCTGCAGACATTTTTGAAAGATAGTTTTGAGCAAAATGCTGTCAGGACCTTGATTCACAAGACATGTAGAAATAAGAAAGACCCATGGAAAACTGCGTCCCAACAATGATTTATTATTTCCAGTTTTATGAAACTGAGGTTTCAAGACCTCAGGTGACTTGATCAGTCACAAGAACTTGTATCAAAACATGATTCTAGTGATCTAAATGCAAAGGGAAGTCCATAGTTCTGCCTACCTATTGATAGGATTATAGGTCACCAGAGAATCTTTTGTTTGGAGAAGATTGCCATTCTCTTTCCTCTGATTACATTTTGTTATCTGTGGACTATGCAAAAAACAAAACAAAACCACAGCCTCACAAACTCCAGACTCAATCCACGTGTAATCCCTTGCAATATTTTCAGTCTTAATATCTTCTTCCAGATATTAGAACTGATTTCTCTTTATACTCAGTATCACCTCAATTTAGCTAAAAAAGTTAGCTTTCCAAATATATATAAAATTAGTTTGTATGATTTATAGCAAATGGAAATTGAAGTTGTTAACGTTTGAAGAAGTTCTAGAGATTGGATAACCTAAAGGAAAACAATAGCAACAAACTCAAGAAGCCTGTATATTTTCAATAAGGAATTTGTAAAAAGTTTTAGTTTTCTGAAAATGGAACCTTAATTTAAAACCTTCAAGGTTATTTGTTTTCTTTTAGACGCTCAACTATTAATTAAGCACCATTTCAAGAATGCACTGTATATTAAAATATAGCACCTTCTCTACATAAGCATCAATGTCAGGGCTATTCAAGAAGACAATCAATGCCTCACTTTCCATTATTGTGAAAGTCACAGTGGAAGTATAACCTTGTGCTTGACTTATGAAAAAGGAGCAGAAGGGGTGACCCTTGGACTGGAGTGGCAGAGACCACAGGCCTTGAGTGGAACTTCTCAAGTGGACTGGAATCAGTGGGTTGATAAACAGAAGAAAGGAAGGAGGCTTCCTATCTTCTCTTGTTTATCTTGTTGTTGTCACGAAACATGATTGTGATTTAATCTTTGCTCTAAATTACATGTTAACTATGCTTACTCTGACATGTTAATAATATTGGGGGAAAAGAAGAATAATATTCAGGAATATGTGGGCTTAGAAGAATTAGTTTCTAGTAAATGGCACTTTTCCCATCCTTCAACTGCTGTTTTATTGTAAGACAGTTAAGTTATGCAATTTCATCTTGTAAAATGGTACTAGACAGCAGTGTAAACTTCAAGGTGTATATGTGACCTTGGGAGAGCTTTACACCTGTACTAATCTACAAGTACATGCACATATGAAGAGAAAGTGTCTTAGCATTTTCACTCAAATACAAACAGAACCATCTACCAACCAGAATTCTTTATCAGTTCCCCTGAACCTAAACACCACATGCTCCATTCTATATATGGTATATGAAAATTTGGTTGAACTCTACATTAAATTCTACACAGTGCTGGGGATTTATTGAACAAAATTAACCAGTTGTATCCTTTGAATTGTACATGGTGCTCCTAAGGTGCAGATTAAAATATCAGCAAACAATTCCATCATCTGATCAGCTGCCCCTAAATTGTAAAAACTCTATATCAGGTCAGACTTAGTCCTTAAATCCTGTTCATTTCTTATCTGTATGAAGAGAATGAATAAATTTTTCTGCAATTTATATAATGTAACTCAGAGAATTGTTTCTCATTTTCAGGCAATGTGTAATTCAGCAACTGAGTTACAATGTACTGCATCAATCGTAAGTTCATTATATGAATTTAATAGATGAAGATACTGTGGATACAATCCCAACTCATAGTTCCATAACTGCATAAATCACATCAAATTTTGATTATTTCAAGCGTGCATAAGAGAGCTAATGCTATAACACCCAGGTGCTTTTTACTTCATTTAAACAACAAAAAAGGATATAAGGCATTTAAAATAAAGAAGGCATACAATGTTTAGAGATTTCATACTGAGAATCAGTGATTATTGCTCTTCTTTTTCTATTTCCAACGGTGAAGGACATTATCTTAAGAGCATTAGCAGATTTTAGCTGTGAAGGAATAGCCACCTGGGGCCTGGATAGAATGTTGAAGAAGCTGTGGAACCAAATCATATTGGAGACGTTGAGGCAAAAGAATCAGGAGGAAAGGAAGTCACATAATTAGAGCTGGTGAAGCCCAACATGGGGAGATAAAATGTGATGAGAAAATGGTAGTCTTTAAAATCTTTGAAATAGATGGGAATGCTGACTCCAACACATGGCAGAACAAGGCTAAGAAAACCCTGGCACTCACTCTGAAAAACGTGTATGCATATGTTAAATGGTAATGGAGGAGCCCCCTCTGTGGCTCACCCCAGCTGCAGTGGTTTGTCGTTTTCCATAAAAACTTAATGCCTCTCCCAGAGAATGAGTGCGTGCTTTGGTTCATAAGGGGATAACGCACTGGCCTTATTTCCAATGTCTGACAGATCAGCAAATACACATAGGCACTACTGCCTATTTGCTATTTACTACTACGGTAAATGGCAAGCCATAAAACGCGATCTGTTTAAATTGCATTTTGCAAACAATCCTTACTTCATGCCATACACTCTGCGAAACATCATTATTATTATTTATGAGGTGCAGTTAAGGGTGCCTGGTGCTGGGAGAATTGTGGATTTCTTTTACATTTAATTTTGTGAATGGAAGGGACCTGAAGATTATCTTGTTGGGGACTCTCATTTTATGGTAGAAGAAACTGGAATGTTATAATAACTTGACTATGATCATGCAGATAACTAGGGATGGAGGCCAGCTACAAACACAAGTTCCTAGCATCTTTTTATTTTAAGTGTTGAACTAAAATAGCCATGTTTCTATATTTAAAGCAATTATTCCCAGTGAGTCAGAGTCATTGTCACCATGAATGAGCACTTTGTGCCATTTAAAAAAGGAAGTGTGTATATATATATATATATATATATATATATATATATACACATATATATATATATACACATATATATATATGTGTATATATATATGTATATATATATATGTGTGTGTATATATTATACACACACATATGTATATATATGTATACATATCATTGGTTGTCACAATTTAGGTATTTTGTCATTGAGAACCTTATTAGTCAGGAATAGGTTTTTAAGGTTCATCATGTGCAGTGACTGGGGATTATGATCCCATGTTTCTATTAGGGGGCTAAAATAAAGCATCTCCCTAGATCATGAAAGTAAGACAGAAGATACATCTGTTCTCTGGGATTAAGCAATAAAACACAAATATAATAGATGAGAGCAAAAATGTGTGAAATTTTTTTCAAAAAGGCAAAATATTTCCTGGGCCCTTGAGCCCTGACTGCAATCATATTTCCATAGATTTCAAATCACCACATGTTTTGATGTCATCACTTGACTTTCTGCCAGGCATTTCAAACTAAAAGTGAACTCATGGTTTGTCCATCCAAACCAGCTCCTTCTTTCCTTCCTTTTCCACCTTTCTGTAAAAAGCTCCGGTAGCATTCGGATTCAGTGACCAAAATCTAGGTGTTATTTTTTATTTATTTCTGTCTACATCCTTCATCTCCAAGTCATCAGTACATACTGCTCACCCGTCCTATAAAACGTATCTCAAACCATCTTCTTTTTCCATTTCTGCTGCCACCACCCTAGCTGGCCCAAACCCATTTCCTCTGTCCTTGACAAATACAAAAACCTCCTGATTGTTTTTCTCAGTTCTACTTGGACCCATCCATGAATCATTCTTTGTACAGCAGTAAAAGTAATTCTTAAAAATAGAAATACGACTTGGGCTGCCTGGGTGGCTCTGTCAGTTAAGCGTCCGATTTCGGCTCAGGTTATGATCTTACCGCTCGGAAGGTTGAGCCCTGCATTGGGCTCTCTGCTGTCAGCATGGAGCCCACTTCAGATCCTCTGTACCCTTCTCTCTCTGCCCCTTCTTTGTGCTCTATCTCTCTCAAAAATAAACATTAAAAAATTAAAAAAATATATAAATAAGACCATATAATTCCCTTGATGAAAAATAGTGTAGGGCTTCTCATTATGTTTGGTACAAAGCAAATGATAAATTTCTTTCCCAGCTTTAGAAAACCCTATAAGATCTCTGTACTACCTATTTCTTTGAACTTCCTCAGTATCAATTTTCCCTTCACCCTCTAAACTCCCATTCTATAGTGCTTCTTAAGTTCCTATAAGAAGTCAAGTCCATTCACCGCTATCAGGCCTTTCCATGATCTATTTCCACTGCTAAGAACTGACTTCCCCTATGGATGTATGGGTGGCTTCTAATGGCCATTTAGCTTAAATGTCACCCTTTAGGTCTTCCAGAACCCACAATCTAAAGTATCTGTATAACCTTTCTACTCTTGGGATCATTTTTTTCCCCCAGGATTTCACAAAGAAGTAATAGAGTTCCTTGCTAGAATCCACTATCTTGTCTCCCTGTTCTTTCTTCCACTCAGCTGTGGAGGAAATAAGAAAAAAAATCAGTTGTGAAAAATGCTCTGGAGAAAGTTAAAACAAAGTGAGTAAAGCATAATCAAATAATCACAGGAGCACACCTAAGGCATATGTCATTACACATAATGGTAAGTATTGTGAAGGGCATTATGAAGTATCATGAAGAGTGATATGGTGTATATATACACTCTTCTCAGTGGTCCTACCTGTGACCGATGGGACCACCTATACCTTTGTAGTGATATTGGCACAAGTGCGTTAGAGGCCTGTGAATGGTCAGGAACAGCCTAAACCAGTCTTTCACGTGGATTTGTAAGCCATACTTGCATTTTCATTAGCCTGGTGCCTGAACCTATTTTTGACTGATAATGAGGTACCAGGGGCAGGTATCTCATTACTCATTCTCCTGAGCTGTGAATTTTAGCAAGCCTACATGGTTGGGATTTAGAGATTGGATGTCGTTAGCACACAATGGGCCTGATTTCCCCAATGTCCTGAGTTGCAACTGGTTTTATTATTCCTTGATTTTATTATTTTTTTTTGTAATTACTTTAGGAAATTGTGATAAGTCTATTCTGGATTCCTTTGAGAAGTAATATAATCCCTGAAAAGAGAAGTAAGTTGGTATCAGAAAGAGGAAGAAAGACCAACACACCTGGATTGAGCATTTATTACGTGCCAAATTGTTAGGTACTTGTTACATGTTCCCAAACTACACTGCGTATACCTTTTATACTCATTGTACTTCATTTATGTGGTGCTGTGATTAATGTTTAATTCAAAAAGTAGATAATCAGAAAGTGAAAGCACTGGTTTTGCTTTTTTCTTTAACTACCTGGCATTGTGTCTGACACATAGAAAGTGTTGGAATGAAATTGTTGAATATAAAAAATGAACATGTTATTTCTTTTAATAATTTCCATAATTTCACTAAGAGGTAATACCACTACCCAGAGATAAAAAGCTAACATTTTGTTACATAACATTTATATAAATCCTATGAACAAGTAAAACTGTATCTGTGTAAATCTGTTGAATAGTTGCATAACATTGAATAAAATCTATTACATAAAAATACCAATATTAAATGGTCAGTTCCCTCCTAGTGAAATTTAAATTGCTGCCATGTTTCCACCATTCTAAGTACTTCTTTAGTAAATACACATGTATTTTGTGTGTGATTTAAAATAGTCACCTTATCTTTTAAAATCATTCCTGGGGCACCTGGGTGGCTCAGTCAGTTAAGCATTCGACTTCAGCTCAGGTCATGATCTTGTGGTTCATGAGTTCAAGCTCCACGTAGGGCTCTGTGCTGAGATCCTGCTTCAGATTCTGTGTGTCTGTCTGTCCCTCCCCCACTCACACTATCTCCTTCTCTCTCTCTTTCTCTCTCTGTCTCAAAAAATGAATAAACATAAAAAAATTAAAATTATCCCTAATTTTTAATTTTTTATTGTTATTGTTTTTGTGTTTGCACTCTTTTATCTTCATTAGGCCAGAGAGTGGTTTATCTGTGTTTTGCGTTTTTTTTAAGGAAACAAGTCTGGGATAAATATTTTGGCTATACTGTTTGTAGTTTCCTAATGCATTTACTTGTATGCCAATATTTGATAAATTCCTTCTTTTTTTTACTAAATTCTTTGGTATTCTTCTCAGAACTGCTCATGTGACATACTTAATTTACTTCTTCCTTAAAAATAAAAGCATTTCAGCTGTGCATTTGCCTCTAAATACAGCTGGGGTAACATCTTAAATCTTGATAATTCATGCTCTAAATTTTGGCTTTTGATTTATACTTTGATGCTTTGGTACTTTTATACTTTGATGAGATTGTAATTGAAATAAAACATATGTACAGAAAAGTTCCCACATTATGACTGCACACATCTTATGTCAGAGTGAAGTATTGGCAGCGGAAAGGAATGGAAAGAGAAACAGGTTTTTCCTGCAGATGGAAATAAACACTTGGGTTTGTCTTTGCTTTTTCTCAGGACCCAAAACAGTGGCTCAGCTCAGTAGGGGGAAATGGAAAACCTTTGGAGTAGCTGTCCTTATCTAATCAAAACCACCTACTCTTTTTTTTTTTTTTTTTTTTTGTTAAGTGTGATTGAAAGTTAATTGATACAACAATTTCCTTGGGTGTCTACTACTTGCAATTATCAAAGTCAATAACCATAGATCCTTTTACAAGGAAACTTCAACTACTGTGGAAATTTCATGTTAAATTTTTTTCTTAATATTTATTTATTTTTGAGAGAGAGAGAGAGAGAGAGAGAGAGAGAGAATGCACACGCCCGCGCCCGAGAGCTTGAGTGTGGGAGGGGCAGAATCCGGAGCAGGCTCCAGGCTCTGAGCTGTCAGCACAGAGCCCAACACTGGGCTGGAACTCATGAACAAGGAGATCATGACCCAAGCCAGAGTTGAATGCTTAACCAACTGAGCCATCCAGGCGCCCCAGAGATCTCATGTTGTATCTTGTTTTGTAGTTATCTGTGGTTGAAGAGCATAAAAAAGTTTTAGAGGGATTGATATATTATTTCAAGGGATGGAGTTATTACTGTCAATTTGGAAATAAAAATATCTTCACAGAGGAAGTAGCTCTTGTGTGCAGGTTGATAATCACCAGTTGAGGATTTCATGATACATATAAAGTTTAAAATATTAAATGATGAAAAATCTGTAGCCTCATACAAAGGATCCAACAGAGAAGAAAAAAAAAAGGATGCAGGGCACTGACATTCTGGTAAAAGAAGAAATTTAGATAAAAACAACCCAAAGTTCTAGGCTTGAAAAAAAGTTTATCTTTCTTTAAAAATTGAGAGTAAAAAGGGCAGATAGAATGCCATTTTGAGAGAGAGATGGGAGAAGATACTAGATGCATATTTGTTGCAATAACATGGTAATGTGATTAATGAAAAGTTTCTACTAGGCATAAAGCTTCATTTAATGGCAAGGAATATAGAAATGCACAACTAATGCAGAAAGTGAAGAATATAAGACCCCTTTGTCATTTTAGTCTATCTTTTTTATACTTTTGTAGATTCTCTAAACTCTTCTGAAGTCTCAATCCATGTGTCTGCTGCCCACCCATTCATAATTATTACAGAAATTTTCTGAGTGCTGCAGTAATATTTTGGTGAGTCAAAAGCCTACCTGTCAGGAAGCATCTATAATTGTTAGGTTTATTTGGGGTTAATTTGTATTAACAAATGCTTATTAACACCCTGACATGCTAACAGGTAGAAAACACTGGCTTAGCTAATTTATATTATTTGATTATATGTTATATTTATACACATTATTATCCTCATTTTATGGATAAAGAAATGGAGACACAAATTTTAGATATGTCCTCTTGGTACAATGTTGTGAATGTTTTTCTGAGCAGCAGAACCAAAAACCTAACTGAAGATGGATGGAAGTTGACTCAACAAACCTGGCCGTGGAATTGTTCCCCCTAATGCTTGGCTGCCTGCAAGTATGAGTGCAGAATGTGGATAGTGCAATCTATTTGGGGTTTGATATAATTTAAGGCAATATAAATAAATGGTATGAACATTCAAGTGAGTATTGTAACAGTGAATGGAGTAACTGACCAAAACCTGGTATGAAGGCAAATGAATTTGGAAAAGAGCCACATGCGTTGTAGAGATAAAGAGGTAACATGGTGAGGAAAGAACGTATACCACACAGTGAGTGAGCAGATGAAGTGGAGAAATGAAAGGCATGGTCAAAGTAGGGAGATTCAGACTTTTGGATCTTGGAGGTGGAGAAATTTCAAATAATGACAAGACTCAAGGTAAAGTAAACCAAATGAAATGAACTTGAGGATGTTCAGGAAGTTGAGGGTATGTGAGGTTGGGATTTTAAGGATCATTGACATAGATGTGAAGTTACCATCAGTAATCATGGAGCAAGTGGTGGACTGGAAGTTAAAATAACAGAGTAAGATGGGATTATTGTTAACGTGGTTGAACCATGCACAACGTGACATTTGTGGGCCACCCTGAAAATTCAATGACAACTTCTGGAATAAAAGGGTTTAGAAATAGAGGGCAGCCCTCGATGTCACAAGACTGTCAAAAATTATTAGAGATCTATCATGTGTCAGGCACTGTGCTACACAGTGGAAATTCAGAGTCTGGACTGGAAGCTCATGCATAGGTGGGTAAGTTTCAGGAGTTCAGAAAATGATGGTGAAATTGACACGAGGGTGGTTTAAAAGCAGGGTGACTACTAGCTACGTGTATGATTAGAAAATCTTGATAATGCCCTGGACCATGGCTCAGATTTTAGACTGTGGCGCTTTAGCTGGATTTCAGCTCCTACATATGGGAAACTTATGTACATGGCACAACCTGCAAAATCAAACTCAGTGAGCCCATATTAATGGATAGCATGGATTTTAAATGAGAAAAGGCATTGAGAGATGATAGAACATCAATGGTGAACATCAGTTGAACTGAACTTGAAGTAATTGGGACCTGGTAGTCCTGTGTGATTGATAAGTAATCTGCAAACAGCTTGATGGATTGGTTTGACCACACAGACTTGATCAGACTCATTCTATCTCATTCTTTCTGCAGATTATCAAGATAACAAACTTCTCAGAGTTGCATTTATTCTAGAATCAAATGCTGGAAAAGAAAAAGTTATTTATAAGAAAGCCTGGGAGGAAAAAAAAAACACACTACAATTCTTGATGGTAACAATAGGGAACTCATTTAGAAAATCAAGTGCACTAATCAATTTATAGCTTCCCTGGTATAAAAGAACCAAGTTATATTCATAGGCTAAGCATTTCTCTCTAATTTTTAAAAATTGTGAACAGATGACAAATTACTGCGTAGTAACACATTATGAGGACTGAGCATGCATGTTTATATTTCATTGTTCTAATCTAATCTAACACAACACACACCAAAGTCCCTCATACACACATTTAATGGCATGCATCCTCATGATTTTGCTGCATAGTAATTAGGCATTAGTGATAAGCAGTTCCCATAAATTACTGTAATTAGTATTACTCTTATACCACCACAGCCATTTTTTTTAGGTTTTCCCTTCTAATTTTGTTAATTCTTTAGTATCTATCATCAACACAAATGTCAGCAGTTTCCCTAATGCCATGTGTGACTTAATTACTATTCTTTGCCCAGAGTAAGGTCTCAATTAATGCTTGTTGGATTGAATTGAATAAAATCATCATGTAGTAGCTAACATTCACTATGCATAAGGGAGAAACCTTGGGTTTGCTCTTGGGTGAGGGTCTCTGTGTGCATTTCTCAGGGTCATAGTCTCTTTACTCCTTCTTTGAAAGAGCCTTGAGTTTCAGAAGTTGAAAACATGTAGGTCAGGAAATGCTTGGTTAGAGGACAAGGTGGTGGTCATTGATCACTCACCTGCTGTGTAGCTCAGAGTTCAGGAAATTGGGTAAAGACAGACCTATACATGAAGAGTAAGGGGCAATGGCAATGTATCTTCAGTACCAAACATCTTGTTATGTTGGGGTGAGAACTGAGCTAAGAGATTAATTTAGTTCACTAAACTATTGGGACAAGATTAACAGAGGGATGGGAAGAAAGTTGATGATTTAGAAATCCTCGACAGCATCTGAAACAGTCAGCACAGACACCTAATACAAGGTAAGGGCAATTTCTCTTCTGGGTAACCTTGCCCTTGAATGACTACAGAGTTAAGGGAAGAACTCCCTTGATTTCAAAATATGTCGTCTTCTTCTTCTACGAGTAGGAGGCAGAACATTTTTTCTACAGTGTGAGAAAAATAACCTAAGAATTCAAATATCTCACAGAAAACATGTAGAAGTAAATTTCAACCAAATTTGGAAAATGAGGCCAAATCTTTTCTTGGATTGTTTAGGATAGGGGACCAGAAAGCAGATGTGTATCAATGGCAGAGGTGCTGGCTGGACAAATACCAATGGCGTCACACAATCTGGCATCTTGATGTGCTCGCATCTTCATGGTAGCCATGTATAGCGATGGTACTTAACTGTGCTTCTTGGTAGAACAGAAAAAAAATCACAAGACATAGAATCACTGGGAAGCTCTACTAATTTCTTATTGATGCTGCAGCAAATTACTGACTTAAAGCAACATAAATTTATTATCCTACAGTTCAGTATGTTGGAAATGCAATGCATGCCTCATGGAGAAAAAATCAAGGTACAGTAAAACCCTGGATTGCAAGTAACTTGTTCTGCAAGTGTCCTTAAGATGAGCAAACATTTCTAATAAATTTTAACCTGATAAACGAGCCACGTCTTGCAATATGAGTAGTACGTGATGCCAGATGTCACCTGATCACAAATGAGCTGATGGTTCCTCTCTCTCTCTCTCTCTCTCTCTGGCTTGCCAGATTGTGAGTGATCATCAATGCAATGTCACATTTGCATGAAATCCTCCAAAGGAGGCAAAAGTAAGTGTCTTTGGATAGGTTCTTGGTTAAAGTTGCATGAAAAAAAAAAAAAAAAAGATTCCACTGAGCCAATAAATAGCAGTGATTCTGTTAGTGATAATGAAAATGGTCCTAAAAAAAAAAAAAAAAAGAAAATGGTCCTACACAATAACCCTCCTCTCTCTTGTCTCCCTCACACCAGCCACAAGGTTTTCAAAGATAAGTGCAGGTTAATTTGTTTTTCTTTATATTTTGTATTTTCTTTGTTATTCTATATTATTATTATAGTATTGTCATCATTTTTATATGAATATTTTTGAATTGTGGAATGAATCATCTGAGTTTCCATTATCTCTTATGGGAAATTCACATTGATATACAAGTGCTTTGTCTTACAAGCATGTTTCTGGAACAAGTTCTGCTCACAAACCAAGGTTTTACTGTATTAAAAAGGCTGAATTCTTTCCATGTGGACTCTTGGGATGAATCTGCTTCCTCACCTTTTCCAGTTTCTAGAGATCACCACATTCCTTAACTAGTGGCCTTCCTCCTCCATCTTCAAAGCCAGCACCACAGCATCTTCAACCACTCTGCTTCCTGCGTTCACTTATGTGAACTCTCGTGATTAAATTTAGACCAGTCAGATATTGTGGGCTAATCTCCTCATCTCAGTAACAGTAACTTAACCCGTGGAGTTCCTTGTCTGGGAGTAGGATGTGGAACTTTTTTGAGGGGTGCACTGACCACAGGAACTGATTGTCCATCTTGCTCACAAGCACTGAACTTCCTCACAAGGCCCCATGATTTGAAACTTGTGTCAGGACACCCACTCCTCCTCTCTGGAGCAAGCTGCTGCCTCCCTAGCCCCCTGTGGCCCTTTACACGTTATGGTTCATATTCTAGTGGGGATCATTTGCCTGCCTTCTGGCCAGTGCAGGAACAGACTCTTGGTTATGAAGTTCTGAGGAGTGTGTTTGCCATGTTCACATGTCATAGAGTAAACATCATATCTGACTTTTACTGTGACTTTCATAGGCAATTCAGGCTTAGGAAGCATTTCTGTAGAGATTTCTGTGTATTAGGGACTGTTTAAAATGTTTTACATGTATTAACTCTTCACAACACTCCATAAGGAGAGTGATATCATTAAGACTAGTTTGTAGGTAAGAAAACAGGGCTAGGGGCACCTGGGTGGCTCAGTCAGTTAAGTGTCCAACTCCGACTCAGGTCATGATCTCGTGGTCAGATCCGTGGGTTCAAGCCCGGTGTCATGCTCTGTGCTGACAGCTCAGAGCCTGGAGCCTGCTTAGAATTCTGTGTCTTCTCTCTCTCTCTCTCTCTCTCTCTCTCTCACCCCCCTCTACCCCTCCCCCACTCACACTCTGTCTTTCTCTCAAAAATAAATAAACATTTAAAAAATTAAAAAATAAATAAAAAATAAAGAAAGAAAACAGTGCCAGGCAAGGTTGAGAAAATTGACAAAATTCACACCTAGTAAATGGCAGACATGGGAATCAAACCTAGTGTGACTGGTTCTGGAGCTCATGTTGCAAATCACCACAGTGCATATTGCCTCTCACATTGCATGGAGCAAAACCTTAAATTGAAAACGCAGACACTGTTATACTATACTAAAAATGATGCAGAAAAGATGGAGAGTGGGAAGGAGAGTTAGGGGGAGATTTGAGGAAAGAGTGAGCAATGCACACATTCACACACAGTGGAGAGAAAAAGACTGCATAATCTGGGTCACTGAGTATGAGAGGCACTGTGTATGGTGCACAAAGGCACCCACTGTGGGGTTCCTGGGTGCGGACAATATGGCTCATTTGCACCCTGCTACATCTACCCAGAGGGGGTGTCTTTTTCTACTTGCACGAAGATGCTATATAGTTAACAGCAATCCTGTTTACAAGCTAATGAGTGTATGTGAGCAAAAATTTTTTTTAACTAGGACAAATGGATTTATCTAATAGACATTATATTAAAACATTCCAAAAATATGTTTTCTAGTATCCTGTTTGGTACCCATCAGAATTCCTACAGAGGTATTTAATGGGTAAGAGCTTTGAGCCAATTGTTGTAAGATCTGGTGCCCATATAGGCCCAGTCTTTTCACTCAGGCTGCTGGACTCCTGACTTATATGAATCATTTTCTCTTTTGTAGTTAAGGGCTTACAGATCAAGTTTCAAGTTGTCTGCCTAGGTTTAAAATTTTGTGATTTTGTTTCATTTTGTTGAAACACAAATGGCACTCCAATGGAGAGATGCTGTCTTCTTTCCAAGCCACTTTGAAATACTAAGTGTGATTTTTGCCCCTGTTTAGGCTGTTAGATTTATCAAGTTATTAACTAAAAGATGTCCCATGGAAATCACATTCATCATTGATTTATAATGACTTGATAGCAGAAATTCAATAATCAATGAATTTTAATCCTGAAATATTAATTCTTAGTCACTCATGCAGTAGTTAAAATATTTAACAACCTCATATTGCTTGTGCATTAAAACTGCTCTTTAACACAATGGCTGTTTCTGAAAATGCTTGGATGTTGGAAATAATTGCATTTCTATTGAAGCTATTAGAATGAATCGCAATTGGATTTCACATAAAAGTTTTCAATGCATAGATATTTCACATAATATGTTTGTAGGTAAGGGTTCTTCAAATAAAGCTGTTTTGTCCTCAAGAAATTTTCTCTGTGAATCAATTTTACCTCTGGTTAGATCACATATTCTTTCTTTTTTATTTTTGTTTCTTTCTCCCTTTTTTGCTACTTAAAGTATTTTTCTAGGAGTGGGGTGCCTGGGTGGCTCAATCGGTTAAGTGTCCAACTCTTGATTTTGGGGCAGGTCATGACCTCACCATCTTGAGATTGAGCCCTACGTCAGGCTCTGCCCTGGGTGTGGAGCTTGCTTGGGATTCTCTCTCTGTCTCTCTGTCTCTCTGTCTGTCTCTCTCTCTCTCTCTCTGTCCCTCTCCCTCTATCCCTCCCCTGTGCATTCTCTTCTCTCTCTCTCTAAAAAAAAAAATGTATCTATATCTATCTATCTATATCTCTATCTATCTATCTATCTATCTATCTATATCTATATATATATATATCTTTAGTCGTGTTATAACACTGCTCTAGACTGAATGTTTGGGCACCCTCTCTTCCAAAACCCATGTGTCAAAGTCCTAATCTCTAATGTGAAGGTATTTGGAGGTGGGACCTCTGGGAAGTGATTAGGTCATGAGGGTGGGGTCATCAGGAATAGAATTAGTGCTCTTAAAAGAGGGACACAAGAGAGATATTCTCTTACCTCTCTCTCATGTGAAAACGCAGCAAGCAGATGTCCACTGTAAACCAAGAAGACGGCCTTCACCAGACACAAGATTAGCCATCGCCTTGATCTTGGACTTCTCAGCCTCTACAATGGTGAGACATAAATTTCTGTCATTTTAGCCATCCAGTGTGTGATAATTTGTCATGGCAATCTGAACTAAGATAAATACTAAGAACCATTGCTGTGGTCGCTTTGTGAAAGCAGGGTGGGCCCCCATCCAAAATTTGGTTTGGGTGGCAAGATGACAATGCCATGTATACACCAAGATGGTACGAAAAAGTTTATTTCTGACATAATGGGACTTTCTGGAGAGTTCAGGGTGGGACCCCAGACTGGTTCAAAATGGCTTGAGAGAACAAAGAAAGGAGACCAGCTTGGCTTTTCATGGCAATTAGAAGTGGAGGGCCAGGGTAAGGAGTCCTGCTAGAGATCTGAACTTCCCACCAGAACCAGAGGAAGGTAGCATCTAAGGCTTTAGCGTGAGCTTCACTAGACGGGGCCAGAAGGAGAAGGGAATGGGGGAGGTTTACAAGCTTTCAAGCAACTGAAGATCCAAAAATGGAGTCAGGCTTTTTATTACAATCCTTTTGAGAACCTATCTGTACAATAGACTTTCCTATCGACTTATAGAAGGAAAGAACAGATTATCTCTTAGAAATTTTTTTTTTTCAACATTTATTTATTTTTGGGACAGAGAGAGACAGAGCATGAACGGGGGAGGGGCAGAGAGAGAGGGAGACACAGAATCGGAAACAGGCTCCAGGCTCTGAGCCATCAGCCCAGAGCCGGACGCGGGGCTCGAACTCACGGACCGCGAGATCGTGACCTGGCTGAAGTCGGACGCTTAACCGACTGCGCCACCCAGGCGCCCCGCAGATTATCTCTTAAAAATAAACGTTTAAAAAAACATTTTCTTTGAAAAATAAAAAAAATTATATACAGCACAGTATGGAGGAAAAAGCAAGAGTTAGAACCAAATTTGGAATAAAATTTGAAGTCTATTGAGTGCTTGCTGTATCCACCAGGGTTCGGGACAGGAAACAGAATCCACTGTGGGTATCTAAAGCATGAGCGAGTTTAATGTAGGGGCATAGGGGCTCACAAAATTGTTAGAGAGGCTAGAGAAACGGGTTGTAGGCTGTGCCCTGGAGCGACTCCAAGAGCTATAAGGAGCTGCTCCCATAGGAGAGCTCTGCTTTTGATGCTGTCTTGCAGCGCTGTGCTGGAAGCCAGCAGACTCTTTGAGCACCGCCACTGCAGCTCTTCCCAGCATCCCAGAGGCTCAAAATCTCACACTGTCGTGGTTTTACTTGCCAGCAACCAAAGCTGAGAACCACAAGAAGTTTGCCTCTGTCTCACTGCCCCTGCTCAAATCATGCACAAGTGTATGTAATCAGTGGAAGCTGATTCACATCTAGAACCCTAGCTCGAAGGGGGTCTGAGAAATGTTCATTTGAGCTTTACAAAGTCAAATGGAGGTTGACTAAAACAAACTATAGTCACTTCCCTGTCTCTGTGATCTGGGACAAACATTTGAATTTGAATTTTCTCTTCTCAAAATGTATCTAATACGTATATTGAAAGGCTATCCACGGACTAGAGGTAATGTAATTAAAATATCTAGTATATGGTAGTTGGCCAAATAACTGTATCTATCATTATGGCTGTGTCTAACTGTTTCAGAATTTTATTTTTTATTTTTTAAATGTTTATTTATTTTTGAGAGAGTGCAAGTGGGGAGGGGGCAGAGAGGGGAACAGAGGATCCAGGCTTTGCGCTGGCAGCAGTGAGCCTGATGTGGGGCTTGAACTCACTAACTGTGAGATCATGATCTGAGCCGAAGTCGGATGCTCAACCCACAGAGACACCCAGGTGCCCCTATTTCAGAATCTTAGGAATTATTGCACTGAAAGTCCTAACGAGCCGTTGCTTTTTATAAAGCATGTAAACAAAGAATTTTTCTCTTCAGATAGTCTCTGGGGATTAGATAGTCCAAGTACTAATTTTAGAGATAAATTATAATAAGTAACATTGCAATTTATAAACTTTGGGACTCAAACTCATACCTCCCTCCATGTGAGTATCTATGCATTCATTAATTCTACTCCTCCAGATTGCTCTTATCACCTCTTGTGCTGGACACTGTGCTTATTGCTAGGTGTGTAGGAGAGAAATAAACGAGATTCTGCCCTTTGGAGCTTTATAGTCCAGTGGAAGAGAGATATGTTAAATAAATAATCAACACTGCAATGCAATTGCTGTGAAAGAAAACTGCAGGTTGCTAAGAAAGACAATAGTAAGAAAAAATTGGGTTGCCAGATTTAGTAAATAAAAATACAGAATTCCCAGATACACTTGGATTCAGGTAAGCACCAAATAATCTTTTAGTGTAACTATGAAGCATTAAAAAAGTATCGGATGTTCATCTAAAATTCAAATTTAACTAGGTGTCTTGTATTTTATCTGGAAGCTCTGGGGCAAGGACTATTTGGACAATGTCACATTTTCCCTCTTATAAATGAGGAGAAAGGACCTCAGAGAAACAAAGTGACTTGTTACAGATTACCAGTTAATTGGATAGCAGGACAGAATTTGAGTTCAGACCCGTTTGATTGCAAAGCCTTTTGTTTGTAACTGGTCCCCATCCACAGAGGGCAAGGTGGAAGAGGTCGGCCACTCCAGATTCCTGTGTAAATGGCTGGTTTAATAAGCAAGGGAACTAACAAATGTTTGAATTTTTATGAGGCTTGTGAGAGCAGCTGCAGGATGATAGGTTTCCTCACCCACCTGCCAGAATCTTAAAAGTTTATATGAAGGCCTTACCTGGGTTGTCACAGAGCTGGTCCAGATGGTCTCCACAATACGTTGCCCTCTCAAGGCTGCACCTAAACACTTCCTGCTGTAGAAACGGTGGACAGAGTGTTCTTTCCAGGGGCAGGGGTAGGGGGAGGAGCCTCCCATGGCCCTGCTCCAGACCACAGGTCATATCCTCTCAATGACCTCTTCCAACAAAAACATAAACCACAGTTTGAGGGAGGACTGGTATAAAATATATTGGTACTGTTTAGGAAGGTGAGTCACCAAAAGTGATTTTGGTTTGTGTTTTACATATGATATTTCAGTCTTTGTCACTTTCAGCCTTCAGTCACTTTCCTGTGACTCACTTGCAAGGGAATTAACATTGAAGCTTTAAAACAAGTTGCCAATTTTGTCTGTGAAATTTTTAATTTCCTATACTCTTCTGAAGTGTCAGTCATCTGCCTTCCCATAGGAAAGCTTTGTCTTTCACCTCAAGATCTATTGGATTTCTTGTGGTGTTGAGATAAACAATATCATTAATTCATGACTAGAAAGAACTTCAAAACACATCTCACTTTTTGTTAAACTTATAACATCTCAAACTGTTGTGCAGAGAATTGTAAAATGATACATATTATTTTAAAACAGTGAATATTATTATTATTATCATTATTATTTATTTTGTTCAGGGAGAAAAAGAAAAAGAGAAAGTTCCAGAGCGTAGAAGAATGGAAAAAAACATGCATGCCATAGAGAATATAGAACATGACTTTTTCCTTCCCATGATTATTGGCTATTATTCTTAAAGGTTAATCAAGAAAAGTAACCTGCTGAAGAAGTAGCACATAGAGTTCTATTTCTAATGAAAGTATGCTTAAAAACATAAGTTCTTGGGACATCTGAGAGGCTCAGTCAGTTGAGTGTCTGACTCTTGGTTTTGGCTCAGGTCATGATCCCAGAATGGTGGGATTGATTGCCACGATGGGCTCCGCCCTGAGTGTGGAGTCTGCTTAATATTCTCTCTCTCTCTGTCTCTCTCTCTCTCTTTCCCTCTCTCTCTCTCTCTTTCTCTCTCTCTCCCTCTCCTTCTGCCTCTCTCCTTTGCCCATGCACTCTCTCTCTCTCTCTAAAATAATAAATTAATAGAGGCGCCTGGGTGGCTCAGTCAATTAAGTGTCTGACTCTTGTTTTCAGCTCAGGTCAGAATCTCCCAATTTGTGAGATTAAGCCCCTCATTGGGCTCTGCATTAGTAGTGAGGAGCCTGCTTGGGATTCTATCTCTCCCCTTCTCTGCCCCTCCTCTGCTTGCTTTCTCTCTCTTTCAAAATAAATACACTTAAAAATTAAAACTTAAATGAAATAAAATAACCCATAAATTCCCTGTGGCATTAACCTGAGTAAATTCATGACCACATTTCAGACACAGAGTAAAGTCAAGATGGGTGAGTTTCTCCAGAGATGATAAAGAGGTTTCCCCTTAGGTACCAGCTCTGACAAATTGGTGACTCTGGAGTCTCCTATCCAAGAGGGCTCTAAAACCAGAATCAGCTAAATAGCATGCATCAGTGATTGGCTAACAATGTCTGTTCTGGCTAAACGATGGATTATTTCTTGTTAAAAACATAAATGCCAGTATAAGATTGGTTACTATAAGAGATTGGATGGATCTGTGCCAACTTAAGGGCATACACACACACACACACACACATTATTCTAAACGGTTTTTTTTTTTTTTTAAAGTTAAGTATCTGAGAATTGGGGAGAATTTTTCTTTCTTGTTAACATAGAAGGTAGAAAAAAAAGTTTAAAAGGGGTGCCTGGGTGGCTCAATCAGAACCTCTGATTCTTGATTTCAACTTAGATCATGATCCCAGGGTCATGGAATGAAACCTTGAGACAGGCTCTGAGCTGCACACACTCTCTCTTTCTCTCTCTCTCACACACACACAAAACCAAACCAAACCAAAACAAAACAAAACCACAAAAACAAAAAAAAAAAACTTTAAAAAGAAGGTAGAAAAATAAATTCTTGTCTCTTTAGGGCTCTAAATAATTTATTTAATTCATGAAAATTTGTGACATTTTATAAAGAGATATACAAATATTATTCAGCAAACAACTAATTAGGTTGCATCCTCATTCAACATTTTGGGTACAAGGCAAACTGGAAATTTGATTACACAGTTCTTGGGACAAAGCTGAGACATAATGGGTCATCTGAAGAAAATAAAGGGCTTAAAGGCTAGAACCAAAAAGGGAAACAGACAATGGGAAATTTGTTTTTAAAGTGTGAGGGGAAAAGTACACGCTAATACTTACAGCTCAAGCTAGTGCAAGAAAAATGGACTTAACCAGGAATTCCCATTTAGCAATCAGAATGGATCTGGAATACAGATATAGAACTGCTTCTTACTCTGTGATGTTTTGTGGGAAAATTCAATAATGGTATTTAATATTTATTGCATATATAGTGCTTTGAAAATGGTATCTCTTATATTTCAAATATAGCAATACAGTCCCCTGGAGGCAGTTGGTTGTTTCAAAATAATGAAACTATGGCTTAAGGTAACTAATAAATGCCTCAGATCTCCACCCCACCACACTTAACTGGATCAAGATCTCTTGATCTTTTTGTTGGTAACTGTCTATATTATTTTTCCAAAATCATGGATGAAGTATATACTAAAATTTTCTCATCTAAAATAGGAACCTCTGTATATAAATTCAATACAAAAATAAAATAAATGAGTGTGATTGGCTGAATAACGCCCTTTTCCTTCCCCTGAGACATACCAATGACCTAATCCACAAAGCCTGTGAATAGTACTTCAAATGACAAATAATGGCTTTGCAGATGGGATTAAGGATTTTGAGATGAGATAGATGAGATTATTCTGAATTATTCCATGTGGTCCCTAAATGCAATGACATGTATTCTTATGAGAGAGAAACAGAGGGAGAGTTGAGACAGACAGAATTGGAGAAGGTAATGTGAGCAGAGAGGCAGAGATTGGAGGCATTCAGCCACAAGCCAAGGAATGCCAGTGGCCATCGGAAGTTAAAAGATACAATGACCAAGTTCTCCCCTAGTGTATTTGGAGGGAGCATAGTCTTGCTGACACCTTGATTTTATCCCAATTTCAGATTTCTGGCCTGTGAGAGAATGACTGCCTATTGTTTTTAAGCACCGAGTTTGTGGTAATTTATTGGAGTCACATCAAGAAACTAATATACAGGCACAAAAGGGAGCAAAGTGTTCAAGGCACTAAATTTGTGGTAATGTGTTATAACAGCCATAGGAAGCCAATACAATGAGTTTTAAAAAAGACCAAAAATGTTGACTATTTCTTCCCTCAGGAAAGTGTCCCCAGACTAGGTGACCTTTCCCTAAAAATTCTTCTCAGCACTTCAAACTTGCTTTAGGTAGCATTCACTTGTAGTTGCTTTCAGTTATCTTGTTTACGTCTGTATTCCAAGGTGCCCAACAAAGTGACAGCCATGTAGTAGAAGCTCAATAAATATTTGTTAAATGATAAAGTGGAATTCAAGGCATAGGATCTGCAGGGTGGTGAAATTTCGTGGACTGTGACTCATGCAACACCTGGCAGGGTGAAGTCTTTTGGGGCAGGGTTGAGGCTGGGAATAGGACACAGCAGCAAACACTGAGTATCCCACACATACTAATGAGGATGGGGGGAACAAAAAGTGGGTTGTTGAGTTGTTTTGGGAAACAAATTGCCTGTAGCTAATAAAATTACAAAGCTATATACTTTTTGACTAAGCAGAGCCTTTCTTGGAAATTTCCAGTATATAGGAGTATATGGACAGGGGTACTTATTGCCAAGTTGTTCATGGTATAAAACCATGGGAAAGGTAAATACATAACATTAGAATAATTACTGAAACAATCATTAATTTTTATATAACATGATATATCATGATATAACATGATATATCATATCATGGAATGTTATGCAGCCATTAAAAAATTAAATACAGGGGGAGTTAAGATGGTGGAGAAGTAGGGGGAGCAGGAGTTCCCTTGTCTCTTCAACACAGCTGTATCGAAGTCAGATCACTTGGAACACCAAGGAAATCAATCTGTGGACTGGCAGAAGGATCTCCACAGGTGGAGGGAGACAGTTTGGTGGGATCGAGGGTTACTTCAATGAACAAATCAAAGTACACCTGGTGGAAGGTCCAAACACTCCATCACTACACACAAGGAGGAGTTTTGCAGAGGATTGACCAGTGGGATAGAGCAGTCAAAACGCAACAACAGAGTGCACACAACACACTCCAAAAACGCTTCTTCAAGTGCCAGGCCCTAGACAGTGTATGACCCTTTTTTAATATAGTAGCGTTCACAGGTGCGAGACACATAACAAGCTATTAAAGCATGTAAAAGACAGAAACCTAGCCAAAATGACAAAATGGAAGAATTCACCTCAAAAGAAAACCCAGGAAGAAATGACAGAGAATTGCTCAAGACAGATATAAACAATATGTCTGAAGAAAAATTTAGAATAACAGTCATAAGACTAAGAGCTGGGCTTGAAAAAAGCATAGATGACAGTAGAGAATCTATCTGTAATCTCAGCAGAGATCAGAGACCTAAGACATAGTCATGATGAATTATGAAATGCTATAAACGAGATGCAAAATAAGCTAGATACAGTGACAGCAAGGATGGAGGAAGCAGATGAGAGACTAGGTGAAATAGATGATAAAATTATGGAAAATAATGAAGCTGATAAAAAGAGGGAAAGGAAATTACTAGACCACAAGGAGAGAATTAAAGAGTTAAGTAATTCCGTGAAATGAAATTATATCCATATCATAGGAGTTCCAGAAGAAGAAGAGCAAGAGAAAGGGGCAGAAGGTTATAGCTGAGAACTTCCCTAATCCGGGGAAGCAAACAGGCATCCAAGTCCAAGAGGCACAGATAACTCGCTTCAAAATCAACAAAAACAGGTCAACACCATGACATATCATAGTGAAACTGGCAAAATACAAAGACAAAGAGAGAATTCTGAAAGCAGAGAGGGACAAACAGGCCTTAGCTAACAAGAATAGACACATAAGGGTAGTAGCAGACCTGTCCACCAAAACTTGGCAGGCCAGAAGGGAGTGGCAGGAAATAGTCAATGTGCTGAGTAGGAAAAATAGGCAGCCAAGAAGCTTTTATCCAGCAAGGCTGTCATTCAGGATAGAAGGAGAGATAAAGGCTTTCCCAGACAAACAAAAACTAAAGGAGTTCATGACCACTAAATCAGCACTGCAGGACATCCTAAGGGGGACTCTGAGTGGAATGCTGCAAAGAATACAAAGGGCCAGAGACATCATCACAAACACAAAACCTACAGATAACACAATGGCACTAAATCCACATCTTTCAATAATAACTCTCAATGTAAATGGACTAAATTACCCAATCAAAAGACATAGGGTATCAGAATGGATTAAAAAATAAGATCTATCTATATTCTGCCTACAAAAGACTCATCTTATACCTAAGCACACCTGATGATTGAAAGTGAGGGGATGAAGAACCATCTATCATGCTACTGGACATAAAAAGAAAGCTGGAGTAGCCATACTTGCATCACACAAACTAGATTTTAAAACAAATACTGTAATAAGAGATGAAAAAGAGCATTATATCATGGTTAAAGGGTCTAGCCATCAAAAACAGCTAACAATTATAAATGTTTATGCCCCCAATGTGAAGTGCCCAAATATATAAATCAATTAAATACAAACATAAATAAATGTATAGATGATAGTACCCTGATACTCCACTTACATCAATGGATAGATCATCTAGGCAGAAAATCAATTAATGAAACAATGGCTCTGGATGACACATTGGACAAGATGGACTTAAGAGATATATTCAGAACTTTTTATCCAAAAGCAGCAGAATACACATTCTTCTCGAGTGCACATGGAACATTCTCCAAAACAGATCACATAATGGGTCACAAAATAGCCCTCAACAAGTATAAAATGATTGAGATCATACCAGGCATATTTTCAAATCACACTGGTATGAAACTTGAAATCAACCACAAGAAAAATTTTGGAAAGCCCCCAAATACATGGAGGTTGAAGAACATCCTGCTGAAGAATGAATGGGTCAAACAGGAAGTTATTAAAAAATATATGGAAGTAAATGAAAATGAAACCCTTTGTCCAAAGGGTTTGAGTCCAAACCCTTTGAGATGCAGCAAAGACAGTTCTAAGAGGAAAATACATTGCAATTCAGGCCTATCTCAAGAAGCAAGAAAGTCCCCAAATATACAACCTAACCTTACACCTAAAGGAGCTAGAAACCCTGCAGCAAAGAAAGCCCAAAGCCAGCACAAGAAGAGAAATAATAAAGATTAGAGCAAAAATAAACAATATAGAATCAAACAAAATAAAACAAAACAGGAGAACAGATCAATAAATCTAAGAGCTGGTTTTTTGAAAGAATAAACAAAATTTGTAAAACCTTACCCTGACTTCTCAAACAGAAAAGATAGAGGACCCAAATAGATAAAATCATAAATGAAAGAGGAGAGATCACAACACCACAGAAATACAAACAATTATTAGAGAATACTATGAACAGTTATATGTCAAAAACTGGACAATATGGAAGAAATAGACAAATTCCTAGACACCCACACACTATCAAAACTCAGGAAGAAATAGAAAATTTGAACAATTAACCAAGGTAGAAATTGAATCTGTTATCAGAAATCTCCCAACAAATAAGAGTCCTGGGCCAGATGGCTTCCCAAAGGAATTCTACTAGACATTTAAAGCAGAGTTAATACCTATTGTTCTCAAATTGTTCCGAAAAATAGAAATGGAATGGAAGCTTCCAGACTCCTTCTATCAAGTCAGCATTACCTTGATTCCAAAACCAAAGACCCCACTAAAAAGGAGAATTACAGGCCAATATCCCTGATTAACATGAATGCAAAAATTCTCAACAAGATACTAGCAAATCAAATTCAAAGGTATATTAAAAGAATTATTGACCATGATCAAGTGGGATTCACTCCTGGGCTGTAGGACTAGTTCAAAATTTGGAAATCAATCAACATGACACATCACATTAATGGAAGAAACGATAATTATCATATGATCCTGTCAATAGATGCAGAAAAAATCATTTGACAAAATACAGCATTCTTTCTTAATAAACCCTCAAGAAAGTTGGGATAGAAGGAACGTACCTTAATATTATAAAAGCTATATATGAAAGGCCCACAGTTAGTATCATCCTCAATGGGGGAAAAACTAAGAGCTTTACCCCTGAGGTCAGAAACACAATAGGGATGTCCACTCTCACCACTGTTGTTTAACATAGTGTTGGAAGTCCTAGCCTCAGCAATCAGACAACAAAATGAAATAAAAGGCATCCAAATTGGCAAAGAAGTCAAACTTTCACTCTCCGCAGATGATGTGATACTCTACATGGAAAACCCAAAAGACTCCCCCAAAACCTGCTGGAGCTGATACAAGAATTCCACAAAGTCATAGGATATAAAATCAACGTACAGAAATTGGTCGTATTTTCCTGCACCAATATGAAGCAACAGAAAGAGATTTCAGGGAATCGATCCCATTTACAACTGCATCAAAAACTATAAAATACCTAGGAGTAAACCTAATCAAAGAGGTAAAAGATCTGTACACTGAAAACTATAGAAAGCTTATGAAGGAAATTGAAGAAGACACAACATTCTATGTTCATGGATTGACAGAAAAATTTTGTTAAAATGTCGATACTACCCAAAGCAATCTATACATTCAATGCAATCCCAGTGAAAATAGCACCAGCATTCTTACCAGAGCTAGCACAAACAATCTTAACATTTTTTTTTACGTTGATTTATTTTTGAGAGGCAGAGCACAAGTGGGGTAGGGGCAGAGAGAGAATGAGACACAGAATCCGAAGCAGGCTCCAGGGTCTGAGCTGTCAACACAGAGCCCTACGTGGGGCTCAAACCCACAAACTGTGAGATCATGACCTGAGCCAAAGTCGGATGCCTAACCCACTGAGCCACCCAGGTGCCCCAGCATTCTTAACATTTATATGAAAACACAAAAGACCCCAAATAGACAAAGTAATGTTGAAAAAGAAAACCAAAGCTGGAGGCATCACAATCCCAGACTTTAGCTTTATTGTAAAGCTGTAATCATCAAGACGGTATGGTATTGGCACAAAAACAGATGTAGAATAGAGACACAGAAATGGTCCCACAACCACAAATATATGGCCAACTAATCTTTGACACAGCAAGAAAGAGTATCCACTGGAAAAAAAGACAGTCTTTAGGAAATGGTGCTGGGAGAACTAGACAGCAAAACACAGAAGAATGAAACTGGATCAGTTTCTTAGACCATACACAAAAATAAATTCAAAATGGATGAGAGATCTAAATGTGAGACAGGAAACCATCAAAATCCTACAGGAGAAAACAGGCAGCAACCTCTTTGACAGCCACAGCAGCTTCTTACTTGACATGTCTCCAAAGGCAAGGGAACTATTGGGACTTCATCAAGATAAAAAGCTTCTGCACAGCAAAGGAAACAATCAACAAAACTAAAGGCAACCGACGGAAAGGGAGAAGATGTTTGCAAATGACATATTGGATAAAGGGTTAGTATCCAAAATCTATAAAGAACTTGCTAAACTCAACATGCAAAAAACAAACAATTCAGTGAAGAAATGGGCAGAAGACATGAATAGACACTTTTCCAAAGAAGATATCCAGGTGGCAAACAGACACATGAAAAGATACTCAACATCGCCATTCATCAGGAAAATACAAATCAAAACCACACTGAGATATCACCTCACATTGGTCAGTGTGGCTAAAATTAACAACCCAGGGAACAATAGATATTGGGGAGGATGTGAGGAAAGCAGAACCCTCTTGCACTGTTGGTAAGAATGCAAACTGGTGCAGTTACTCTAGAAAACAGTGTGGAGGTTCCTCAAAAAATTAAAAATAGAATTGCCCTATGACCTTCACTACTAGGAATTTATCCAAATGATACAGTAGTACTGATTTGAAGGGGTACATGTACCCAAGGTTTATAGTAGCACTTTCAACAATAGCCAAATTATGGAAAGAGCCCAAATGTCCATCAACTGATGAATGAATAAAGAAGATGTGGTGTGTATATATACAATGGAATACTACTCTGAGATGAGAAAGAATGAAGTCTTGCCATTTGCAACAACATGGATGGAACTAGAGGGTATTATGCCAAGCGAAATAAGTCAGTCAGAGAAAGACATATCATATGATTTCATTAATATGTGGAATCTGAGAAACTGAACAGGTGATCATAGGGGAAGGATAGGAAAAATAAGATAAAAACAGAGAGGCAAACCATAAGAGACTCTTAAATACAGAAAACAAACTGAGGGTTGATAGGGATGGGAAAAATGTGTGATGGGATTTAAGGAGGGCATTTGTTGGGATGAGCAACATCCCAACAAGTTATATGTATTATATGTATGTGATGTATATGATGTTACATGTAAGTGACGAATCATTGGTATCTACTCACCAAGCCAAGACTACACTGCATGTTAGCAAATTGAGAATAAATTTAAAAAATAGGTTTGCACAGAAAAAGGCACTGTTAAAAAAATTTGAATAGAACTCTAATAATTACCTTGGAGGAATGTCTATAATATATTAACTAAGATGAACAAGATGTAGAAAAGTGTTGTATGATTCTATTTTTGATACACAAACACACAGATATGAGCTTATAAGCATGAATAATGATACAATTTCATGTAGACTTTTACATAATACGAGCTGAATTGTTAATAAGGGCAGTGTTATTGGGGCAGTAATGTAGTCAAGAGGGAGAGGCAAGAGGGAGAAGTGGGAAAAAAAAGCAAAAGAAAATGAAAGACCACCCAAAAAGAGCAAATATTCTATAATCTATTAACACATTTATATAAACTTGTATCTGTATATAGACACACTTATTTTTATTTATTTATTTGCATTTTTATTTTATATTTATAGACATTTAAAAAGTATTAATACAAAATTTTAATTGAAGTATATTTATATATACCATTATGTTAGTTTCTGGTGTATGACACAACGATTCAATATCTTTATAATTTGCAAAATGATCACCATAATAATAAGTCTAGTTAGCATCTGTTACTCTAAACTGTTATAAAATTTTTGTTGTTGTTGTTTAGGAAAGGGGACATGAAATAGTCTGGTAGGGGGTAGTTTTTGGGAAAAATAAATGTGTGTTATGCTCCCACTATGTTGAGATTTTGCAATAAATCAATCCTAAAAGAAGAAGAAAGGGCCAGCTGTGTGGTACATCTAGGTGCAAATCAGTGGGAGCACAGGATTACTTCCGTGAGGAGTGGGCTCTGAGGAGGACTCCTGAAGAAAGACAGCAGATGAACACACAGCTCCAATCACATGGTCCAGGTGGGCAGCCACCATCTGTGTCCACCTCAGACAAGTGTGGGGACACTGAGCTCTTGTCCACCAGTAGCCAAATCTGGTCAACTCTTAGGCTTGAGCACACTACTTAAAAACTATCTAGATTACTTTCCCCTACTTTACGTGTCCCCCTCTTCATTTCCATAATATTTATCACATTTCACACATATTAATGGATTAGTTACCAATGTCTATTCACCCTTTCTCCACACCCACCTCCTTAAGGGAAGGCACTTAGACTCAGTGTTATAGCTGCAAAATTTAGCATGGTGGCTGATACTTAGTAAAATGTCAAGAATTTGTTGAAGGTTCATAGACATAACTTTTCTATACTGAAAAATACATAAGAAAATGGCTATTACTTTTTGTTCTTGTTGTTATAAGCCCACTTGAGACTTTAATGAAAGCCATGAAACTTTTTCCCAGAAAAATTCAGAATTTCGTCGCATTTACTGGAGATTCACTAATTAGCCTAAAACCCATTCATGTCGGGTTCATCAGTTCCAAATTATGTTAATTTTCCAGTTTAAGCCATAGATGTTAACTTTTATGGAGTACTTACAATTTGTCAGACTTTGTGCTGTCTTACACAAAGGTAATATTTCAATAACCCTTACAGCTCTAGGGGGTAAGTCCCCCTAGATGAAGATGAAGAATCAGTGCAAAAGAGATCAACTTGCTTATCCAACTTCATAGAACTGATTGGCAGTAGAACTGGGACTCAAACCGAGATTTTTTTTTTAATTTTTATATAGCCTGAGTTTGCACTCTTAACCACTAAAAATCATCTGCCTGTTCTCTGTTCCCACCCATGCTGAGCAACGAGTTACCCAGTGAAGACACTTAATCTCCCCTAGGAGGAGACTGAAATGATGATATTAGCTGGCTTGAGCTTGATGTGAGCAAAGTTTCCTTGATTGAACAGGACAGCCTGTTCCCCCAACAGCACTCAGGATGCATCGAAAGCCCACATTCCTGCTGCACTTGTTTAGCAATTGGCAGAGCTGTGACTCTAAATTATCTCGTGCATGTTTCAAACCATTTAAATTGTCACTGTAGGATTTTGCCTATTAGCAAAATACCATCCCCTGAATACTGATTATGTAAAACAGCACAATTGTCTGGTGAAAGGAAAGCAATGACTTCTTGAATGTAGTCCAGCAGTATGACTGCTCTTTTTTGGTGAAATGTAAGGAAGTTGCTTGTGTACTATTCTTTATGTAATTAGATTCTGGGTGTATTCATATTTTACCACATGCTGATACAAAATAAATAGGCACAGTATTTTAAAAAATGTTTTGTCACACATAAATGTCCTTCATTGAGGCTAAGGAGAGTAAAACATGTCTTCTTTTGCATTTTTCTCCCTTCTTCTTTGGTGGTGACAACATTTCTGTCAGAGATTGAGTGAACTCAAGAACTCTAAATGCACTCTTGGCATGGGGCTGAGGTCTTAGCTGGCTGCTCTTGGGGGGAAGCACTCCTGGTGAAATTGGGGGCCATTAGCATGCCAGTGATTGATCAGCTGAGTTATTCACTTTAAAGCGTCAGCATTGTAGCGTATAAAGTAATTTGGGTCAGTAAGAGTAAATTACACTCATTATATCCAAATGCAAATACATGTTTAGAAAGCATGTGGTTTGGAAAACAAATGGGATTCAATTCCAACACTAATGTTTCATTAGGGGCATTTGCACATGCCTATCCCTATCTCTGAGCTCTTTATAATTATCATAATGTCATTCCTCCCTCCATGAAATCAGAAGAGATATTTATTTGTGTTACTTCTACTACAAGCAGAGCTTATCTCCTGAAGAGGAGCTCCCCTACCACTGCTGTTTTTATTTCTTGCTTTCTGCACCAGTGATTCCACTAATCAGATAGAACTCAGCCTGAAATCGTGCAGAAATCCTAGGTAGCACTCTTAGACAAGGCTGTCTAATCCCCAGGAGATCACGAAATTACAAACCAACTTTCCTTAGAATTCCTTTAGAATTACCACCAGCACTATTTTTCAATTAGGGATCTATAAAGGCTTGACTGAAGTGAGCTTGTTTGTAATAGATTAAATATGGTTGCAAACTTTTTATTACCCTGCTCATTGAGAGATGGAGGCTAATTCTACTCCACTGAGTCTGGGCTTACCTATTGACTTGACCAATTTAAAGGATATGACATTCCAAGACTTCCAAGGCAAGGTCATAAGAAGCCTTGAACTTCCTGGTAAGAACTCTTGGAACACTTTCTCTGGGAGCCTGGAGCCTCTGGAGAAGAAGTATGACTACTTCAAGGTCATGTATTGGTTCTCTACATGATAGTTTCTGCAGAGCCAGCCTTCTAGTCATCTCTACCAAGACACTAAGGAATTTTTTTTGTCTTAGGGTTTTTCCTTTTTTTAAAGTTTCAGTGTAGGTTTTATTATTATTCAGGAATAGTGAGGCCAACAGATCAGGAGATGACTGCCATTGAAAAGATAGTTACGAAGTAACTCATAGTCACCAAGAGGAGGGGGCATACCATACCATGCAGGGCCACATGGGGAAGCACTGGGGTTGGTAAAGAGACAGAAAGAATTAGGGGAAAACATGGGTGAGGCCCTTTTTATTTATGTGTTTATTTATTTATTTATTTAAAAAATATTTATTTATTTTGAGAGGGAGAGAGAGAGCGTGTGCATGCACATGTATGCAAGTGAGGGAGTGGGAGAGAGAGAGGAGAGAGAGAATCCCAAGTAGGTTCTGTACCATCAATACATAGTCCCACATGGGGCTCGATCTTATGAGCCATAAAATCATGACGCTTGACTAAATGAGTCACCTAGGCACCCTTTTTATTTATTTTATTTTATTTTATTTTATTTTATTTTATTTTATTTTATTTTATTATTTTACTGTATTTTATTTTTATTTTTCTCTTTCTATTTTCTTTTCTCCTTCTTCCTTTTCCCCCTTCTCCTCCTCTTCTCCTTGTTCTCCTTCTTATTCTTCTTTCCCAGAAAGGAATGGAAGAGGCAGGGAAAGCAGAGAAATTTGTTAATTTGAGTAATTTCAGTGGACTTCAGGTATAGGGACTGACCCTATTTGTCTGGTACCTGGCTATGAGGTGATTTAGACAGGGAAATATTGGTCCTGAGTGCAAATACTCTATGAGAGACTAATAAATGGGATGGGTGGAGAATACAAACTTTGGATTGGTTGGTTTGCGTATGAAGGGAAATCTTGCATGGTGGTAGTTTGCTATCTTTAGGAATTGGCTAGCCCTGGGAGGGACAGTCTTCCAGGTCAGCTAGGATCCAGATGCCTCCAGAGCGCCAAGAATACAGAAAATAAGAAAATATAGTTAATATGACCAAAAATATGGGTAAAGCCATCTTAGATTCTCCAGATCAGGGCGTCTGCCAGCTGGATACTATAGGGGTAACTCTATCAGTGCCACATGGAACTTAAGAATCACCCAGCTGAGCTCTGCCCAAATTCCTGACCCACAGATTAATGGATATAATAAACAAGTTGTTTTCATCCACTGTGTTTGGGGTAGTTTGTTATGTAACAATAGTTAGCTGGAACATTGAAACCACAATCTTAGAGCCATTTTGCTTCCTGTCTCACACACCAGAAATCCACTTAAATAAGTATTCAGTCTTGACCAATGACAAAACTCAGAAAATTTTCACTAAAGGTGATTTCCTGGTATCTTCTGGCAGAATTATATGATTAATCATATTTCTTTTGTGGGAAAACCACATAGAAAATATAAAATAACACAAATTAATAATAGAAATGACTCTTGGGTTTCTATATTATAAAATCACAACATTTTCAAACTTGAAGAAGTGGAAGAACTCCTACATCCTTTTCAAACTGACTCTGCCAAAGGTTAGTGGGTGGGGCTTCCAGGTGATATCAACATGAGTGGGCTGTGAGGTTAATGGTAATGTTGAACATGATGAGGTTACACAGACAGAAGATGAAGAAAACTAACGCCATCTCTGTTTCCATACAGTGTAATTTCAGAAGGTCTTAGGGTTCTCAAACAGTCTTTGCACTGCTGGCTTGAGTAGTGTCTGCATTTTTCTGTCCTATGGATGTCTCCATCTGGAGTTTAATACACATTCATCTCTTTTCATTCCAGGAGGGATATGTAATGAAAATCTCCATATTAGTCATCAGCTGTCAACATTGACAAATTTCAATTACCGTCCTTTGGTAGCAGTTCACACTAGAGAAAGAAATCAGGATGGCACACTGGGATAGCATACTTGTGACAGATCTATTTTAATTGCCTTTCTTATCCACATTTAACCTCCATCATTTTGACAGGAGAATGAAACTCACAGAGGAGGTAACTTTTCCTGCCAGTGATAAAGGTAGATGGTGTGGGAAAATAGGCCGCTAGCAAGAGACTGGGCAACACTCATCAATATATAAATTGGCATTGATTGCTGGAAATGCTTCCTTTTCCTTGGAGGCCTGTGGTGGTAACTCTGCTTATCAAAATACTTTGCATTTAATCAGCTGCCTGGATGGATGTTCCTGCTGATCATCCATAAATTATTCATCAATTAAAAAGACTTGGCACTATCTTTTCTTTCTTTTCTCTTTCTTTTTTCTATTTTATTTATTTATTTTTTGCTTCATTTTCTGAGAGATGAATTTTCAACAGCCCGTAGCAGGAGGTTCTCTTAGTAAGTTCTCATCATTTCTTCTCATTCCTTCCAACAATACTGCTCATTTAGCCTTTTGATTGCAGCTTGATGCTTGCATCAGAGGATGCCTCTTACCATGATGGATCATGTCAGCGTTGTGTTACTTTACTCTTGCTTCTTTCCTTTTCTTTAATCTGGAGGGATCTACGTGGTAGTCTTGAAATAAAGAGGAAGTATTTTTCTTAAATGAGACATGTTAGAAAAGTATTTATGATCTTTGGTTCTTCACAGAACCATTTCTCATGGGATTTTTACTGTGACTTCTATTTCTTGAGTGATCTGGCTTCTGTTATAGTTCAGTCAAAATGAAATCAAGGTATCTTTCCATAACAATAATTATGTTGTGCTCAATAACAAAAGGTTATTTACTTTGATCATGCAACAACCCCTACAGAGGGGTTATTGCTGTTATCCATCTATTACAGATAAGAAAGAAGCTCAGAGATTTTTGAGTAGCTCTCTCATGGTTGTACAACTAGAAAGTAGTAAATCTGGGTTTCATTTCTGGGAAATCTGACTCCAGAAACTGATCCCCAATTTCTCTGCTACAATATTCATTTACAATCCATGTCTACAATGCTTTATTAACCATTTTAGTCATTGTTACTGCCCTGTAGAAGAATAACATATTCCTGGGGACTTACAAATTCATGATTGCTTTGAAAACTAGAAAGAAAGGGTAGTGTAGTTTCATCCATCTCAGGAAAAGACCAAAAAGCTTAAGCTAATTTCTCCAGAGAATTTGCCCAGAGACAAGGACAATAGTTACATTTGAGAGAACATGAATAAAGAAGTTGAAAGGCATTTCCAAATTTGAGAAAGAGTAAAATCAGGAGTGAAAATAGAGCCATATATATCTGAACGGGACAGAGACATTGGATATCCATGACTTGTCTGCAGTCTTTTCTAGAAATGGAACCATAATGGCAGCTGGGTACTTTTTTTACACTCTCTTTTCCCCCATTTGGTCCATTTTCATGCTGGATCTAGAAGATTCTAAGAGTTGTATTCCAACAAGTGTATGATAAAGAACACATGTCACTTCTTCATTCTAATTCTTAAACTAATGCAACAAAAACCTGTCAGTCAACAGTATTTATTGGCAACCTAATATGTATGTAATTAAAGAAGTGTGCAAAATATTGTGCAAAATAGCATAGTCTTCTTGCAACTTTGAGATGTCAAATGGATGTTGTTCTTTACACCAGAGGGACTCTGAGAAATAAGAATAAGGTGTTAACAAATTTCTCATTCTGAGAAGTCAGTTAAGACAGGAGAGGAAGCGTGCAGAGCTGTGGACACCAGGCCAAAAATGGCCCAGAAGGAGGCAAATTACAATCAGTTATAAATCATAGTGGAATTGAGAGGGGTTAAGGAGGTAATTACATTTTTTTTTTGAATAGAGATTACAACCTTTAAGTTGAAAGAATGGCCTTGGTGGAATTTAATAGAACTCTTCCTAATTATTAAAATGATAAACGTCATTTGATAGAGTTCTCCTGTTTAAATGCAAGCAAATCAAAACCACCCTGGGGTATGTGAATTAACTGTGCTCATTTATAAACTATGAAGTGCTTTATATCTAAGAGAATGCATAAAACAAGCTGAAGTCAAATCTATGAATGTATTTAGATTTGCTAGTGCCAAGATTTCTTACCCTTCTTTAGGAAATATCCCAAATGAGATATAATAAAGCTCTGGAAATATCAGGTCTCATTTAGTGCTTCTTGGTAGAACCAAGGAGCCTGAGTAAGCAAGGTTGCCTTTAGAATGATTAATATGCTAGCAAAGACTTGAGTTATAAATATAATTGTTATCCTTGCCCCTGGGAGTATGAGACATTTATCATGTAGCTTTCCAGCACCTGACACATGGGGCTTGGGGAAGGGCTCACATTTATTGAGTACATATTCTATGTTAAGAAATATCTGGGCCCTGAATATTGCTTTACTGAACTCTTGAAGTGACTCTGTTCATAAAGATCCATTAGTACCATCATGCATCTAAGGAAACTAAGGCTCAGGGAGCTGATATAAAATGGCCACAGATTGACTGTAATTATAGAAGCTGATTTTAAATTCAAGGTCACTCGTTTTCATTTTATTTTATTCATTTTTTAAATGTTTATTTATTTATTTTTTTAGAGAGAGCACGAGCAGGGTAGGGATAGGGAGAGAGGGAGAGGGAGAATCCCAAGCAGTCTCCACAACCTCAGTGCAGAGCCCAACATGGGGCTTGAACTCACAAACCATAAGATCATAACCTGAGCTGAAACCAAGAGTCATCTGCTTAATCAACAGAGCTATCCAGGTGCCCAAGGTCAGGGGTTTTTAAAATATACTTACTACATCATGTTATCTTCTAGAGTATCATGGGTACTTCCTGAACATAGTGGGTGCTTAATAAATGTTTGTTGAGTGACCTTTGAGAAATCAATCCATCTATATTCAATGAATTTGCAATTTTATTACAGAAAAAAAGGGAAAGTGAAATCAAGTACAATTAAAAGCACAATTAAAAGGCAATTAAGTAATTATTTAACTTGATAAAAATTTATTTGTTTCAAAAATGATAGAAATACACATATGTAAATAGTAATGTTTATAGAAACTCAATGGAAAGTGCTACTATTGAAGGGTAGTATTTGTCAAGAGACTTTTCTCAGAAGAGAAGAGAACATTTTGCTTTTTAAAATGTGCAATTCTTAATTAAGATTTCCACTCCTCATCTTATTACCAATCCTTTCAGAAAAACACATTACAGTCTTTCAATATTATATACTAGAAGGCATCTAAAAACATATTTATTCTGCAGTAATTTTACTGCAGTACTGGAGCACATTTTCCTTTCAGTAATAGGGTAAATTAAGCACATTTTCAAGTGATTTTTCCTGACAGACTACATGAGCAAAAATGAAATCCCCCCAATGCAACTGTCCTCAAGGGAAATGCTCCACCTAGGTCCTCAAGAAAATTTCAGGACTGGCAGCGTGTTCTCAAAAATAAATATCTCATTCAAGCAAGGCATGCTTGACCTTGACAAGCAGCTAGGGATTCTGAACATCAAGCCATGTGACTTCCCAAAGGCCACAATCAATCTAGTGCTGACTGTGGTGTTGACTATCTGCCCAAGAAAAAAAAAGCTTTGGACTTAGCTGATTTGGTTAGAAGGGCCCCTGAAGACCGGTTTGGATGACAGGAAAGTCAACCCATAGTCCCTTGGTTTGGAATGATTTAATTAAGGTGCTTCAGTTGACATCTGCGTAATGTAAAGTGAATTCCATCAAATTGCAAGCAAGACTATTGCATTTCAATCCTGCCCCTTACTCCTCAATATCATATGAAAGTTTCTATTTATCTTATTTTAGATTATTTCCAGATCATTTTCCAGGTGCTCCCTTTTTCTTATTTACCCTTTCAAAATACATTTTTATACATTTTTTACTTATTTAAAAAAATGTTTATTTCAAGAGAGAGAATGAGAGCATGCGTGCGTGCATGCATGAACAGGGGAGGGGTAGAGAGAGAGAGGGAGAAAGAGAATCCCAAGCAGGCTCCATGCTGTCAGCTCACACCTGGACATGGGGCTCAATCCCAAGAACCATGAGATCATGACCTAAGCCGAAATCCAGAGTCATATGCTTAACTGACTCAGTCACCTAGGCATCCCAAGTTTTTGCTTGCGTTCTGATGGGAGGTTTTGAGAGGCAGCTAAAATAGATTTTAAAATTCTAGTATGTACAATATCCAATATTTAGTTAATTAACGTGTGGAACACTTACAAAGGCTTTATATATGTACAATTTTACTTAATCCTTGTAATAATCCTGTAAGTTACTCCACCATCCATATTTCACAAATGATGAAACTGAGTCTCAGAATCTTAAATGAATTTTCCAAGGTTACACATATAGTAAAAGGTGGATTTAAGGTTTAAATCCAGACCTGTATTGTTTCAAAACTGAATGCTTATTCTATGATTCCATGTTATCATCCTTCATCTTACATGGGAAAGCTATAACCTCACACGAATGATCTCTTTTATCATGTTTAATCAATTTTTGTTCATTCACTTAGCAACCATTTACAGAGATAGTATTTGTATTTTTCCGAGACCAATATAAGACAGAATGTTCTCGCTCCTCAATTTTTTTCAAAAGCTGAATTTGGTGTGAACTATCAATTCTATCATTTTAAACATCATTTGTTCAGCTATGTGTTATTTCATTTATTGATCCAAGCCAAGCCAATATCCCTTTCATCTGGTAATAAGTTAAAAGCATGAAGATTCCTGTTCTTGTCCACTTAGGCCAGAATTCACACCCAGCTACTCAGTTTCTCTGCATCCATTTTTGTCCCTTTCTTGCTGTCTTCTGTGACTCCCCTCATTTTGGCTTTTTGACCTTGATATTCCTCAGACCAATGCGCAAAAGTACTTCTATTCAGCTTGCCTGGGCAGCTCATTCGGTTAAGTGTCTGACTTCCGCTCAGGTCATGATCTCAAGGTTTGCAAGTTTGAGCCCCGTATTGCACTGACAGTGCAGAATCTGTTTGGGATTTTCTGTCTCCCTCTCTCTCTGTCCCTCCCCAGCTTGTGTTCATGCTCCCTCCTCTATCACTCTCTCAAAATAAATAAATAAATATTTTATAAAAGCACTTCTATTCTCAGATAAGGAAACAGTATAATCAGAATGTTTTTCTCTCTCATTTGTCTCACATCCACAGATGTGCAACAAGAATAACAAAGCCATCAATGTTTCGGGTTTGGTCTTGAAGTTCAAGGGAAATCTTTTAATAATTAAGAGGGGCCTCTGGATATAATATTTTCTTTTTCTCATAGCAAAATTTCATATTTTTTGGATACTATATTTCTCATTACAAAACTTTGCCTACATAATGTCTATGCTTGTATATCCCTATTTCTGCCACTATGTTGTGAACATTTTATAGGCAAGAACACTGTCAAATTCACTTTGACCCTCGCTTCATCCAGGCTTAGCACAAAGCCAAAAAGCAGACACTCAATAAAGATGATTGGTCCAAATCCTTTCTTTAACTAATACACGCATGAATCCATGCACTGGAGACACACTGGTGAACTAAATAAGACAAGGTCCCTGCGCTCATGGGGCTTAGGACTTTCAAGTTATTTTAGAAAAAGAAGACAGAAGGAAGGGGAAAAGTAAGGAAGGAGAATCTAATGTTATATACGTAACTACAATGTATGAAACGATGTGAAGTATCTTATGCTTGCCATGTACCATTTAATCATTTCGGTATACCCCATCACAAAGGAAGTAAATTAAACTTTCCAAAACATATGTGTTATCTCCAGTTATGAAAAGAAATCTAAGTCATTGTCTTTCTAGAGCATGGTCATTTTGTGGTTGTTACTTCTGGGAGTTCATTTCCTTGACAAAGGTAGAAGCTGGCTTTCTTTTGCTGTCTCATTTGAATTCACCATTGACTATGATAATCGTAACTCTTCTTTCTCCATTTCTCAGCCATTGTAAATTTGCTGAGATAACTCAGCAATAGCTCTCTACTCTGCTATATTTAATTTTAAAAGTATAAACTAAGAGGTACCTGGGTGGCTCAGTAGGTTGAGTGATGGACTCTTGATTTCAGCTTAGGTCATGATCTTGTGGTTTGTGGAACCAAGCCCTATGTCAGACTCCATGCTAAGCATGGAATCTGCTTGGGATTCTCTCTCTCCCTCTCTCTGCCCCTCCCCTGCTCATGCTCTCTTTCTCTCTCTCTCATAATTAAATAAATAAACTTAAAAAAATAAATAAAAGTATAAACAAAACCCAAAGATCTATAAAACTGCTTTCCCCCATCCATATCATAATGTGGGGCCAAATGGGAGAGATAAGTAGGCATAACATAGATATCAAGATGAAAGTCTAGTTCGTGTTCTTAAGTCACCCTCTTAAACTGAAGGGTTATTTCTGTTTTCTCTATTCTCTACGAATTGTGAATTTTAGAACCAAGGGTCGGTGGAGACTGATTTTGGAGAAAGAACACCTTTAGAAAGCTAATGTAAATATTCATTTGATGTATGGGATTGAAATAGCTTTTTACCACCTGCCTGGAGTCAAGGCCTTCATCTCTAGGCTAGAAGCATAGTCAGAAACTACACCACTAAAAGGTGCTTTCCCTTGTAAATGAGAGGAATTTATTCAAAAAGGAACAACTATGTGAGGTTAACACAATTGGCAGCAGTGTGATTAAATCTGTGAGATGGGAGTCCCAAACCAGGTCTGATGGAAAGTGTAATGCCAAGCTGCAGTAAAGCTCTCTCAGCAATTAGAGAGACAAAATGACCAGGGTCTGTTTATAGATAAAAGATTAGTGTGGTGTCTCAGGACTTTGATCATAGAATCTTAAGGAGCCAGATATTGATTGGGTTTACAAGCAATCACAGGAGCCCAAACTGTGCTTAAGTGGAGTAAATGGGAAGAAATGAATAAGTTACCTGTTTGATTTAAAAGGGACGATTAAAGATTATATGCTTAAATAGATGCATTAAAATATAAATCAACAATATTGGTCAAAGGGTAAAAACTTAAAGTTATAAGATTAACAAGTTCTGGGAATCTAATGTTCGGCATGGTGATTATAGGTAATAATAACTGTGTTATAGGGACTGCATCAAAGTAGAAAAACTGTACAGGAAAGAAAACTATTAACAAAATGAAAAGGCAACCTACTGAATGAGAGCAAATATTTGCAGATCATATATCTAAAAATGGATAATATCCAAAAGAAATAACTTATACAACTCAATAACAAAATATAAACAATTCCGTTAAAAAGCAGACAGGGGCGCCTAGGTGGCTTAATTGGTTGGGTGTCCGACTTCGGCTCAGGTCATGATCTCGAGGTTTGTGAGTTCGAGCCCTACATCAAGCTCTGTGCTGACAGCTCGGAGCCTGGAGCCTGCTTCTGATTCTGTGTCTCCCTCTCTATCTTCCCCTCCCCGACTCGTGCTCTGTCTGTCTGTCTCTCTCAAAAATAAACATTAACAAAAAAATGGGAAGAAGATCTGAATAGACATTTTTCCAAAGAAGACATACAGATGGTCAACAGGTACATGAAAAGAAGCTCAACATCATTAATCAAAGAAATGCAAATCAAAACCACAAAGAGATTTCACCTTAGTCCTGTCACAATAGCTACTATCAAAAAGACAAGAAATAAGAAGTGTTCGTGAGGAAGTGGAGAATAGGAAAATTTGTGCACTGTTGGTGAGGATATAAATTGGTTCAGTCACTGAGGAAATCAGAATGAAGATTCCTCAAAATTAAAAATAGAACTACTATATGATCCAGCAATTCACTTTTGGGTGTTTATCCAAAGAAAACAAAAACACTAATTTTAAAAGACATGTGTACCCTATGTTCATGGCAGCCAAGTTATGGAAACACACTAAGTGTCCATTGATGGATGAATGGATAAATATGAGATATATATATATGTATATCATACATATAATATACATGTCATTTGTATGATATGTGTATGTATGTCATATATGTCATACCATACATATATCATACATATATGTATCATATCATACATACATATATGATATATAGCCATAAAAAAGATGAATTATTGTGATTTTTTTGCAACAAGGATGGAACTTGAGACTGTTACACAAAGTGAATTAGGTCAGACAGAGAAAGACAAATACCATATGATCTTATTTCTTTTTTTTTTTTTTTTTGGAAGTAGAAATATTGTTTATTTAAAATAAAAAAGGCGTTCAAGTTGTCTTTACATTCCACTTTCTCCTTATTCCAACAGAACACCTGATTTTCAGTCCTTTTTCCCCACTTTTTTTTTGTATTTAATTTTATTTTTTTTCAGTATATGAAATTTATTGTCAAATTGGTTTCCATACAACACCTAGTGCTCATCCCAAAAGGTGCCCTCCTCAATACCCATCACCCACCCTCCCCTCCCTCCCACCCCCCATCAACCCTCAGTTTGTTCTCAGTTTTTAAGAGTCTCTTATGCTTTGGCTCTCTCCCACTCTAACCTCTTTTTTTTTCCTTCCCCTCCCCCATGGGTTTCTGTTAAGTTTCTCAGGATCCACATAAGAGTGAAACCATATGGGGCGCCTGGGTGGCACAGTCGATTAAACGTCTGACTTCAGCCAGGTCACGATCTCGCGGTCCGTGAGTTCGAGCCCCGCGTCAGGCTCTGGGCTGATGGCTCAGAGCCTGGAGCCTGTTTCCGATTCTGTGTCTCCCTCTCTCTCTGCCTGTCCCCCGTTCATGCTCTGTCTCTCTCTGTCCCAAAAATAAATAAACGTTGAAAAAAAAAATTAAAAAAAAAAAAAAGAGTGAAACCATATGGTATCTGTCTTTCTCTGTATGGCTTATTTCACTTAGCATCACACTCTCCAGTTCCATCCACGTTGCTACAAAGGGCCATATTTCGTTCTTTCTCATTGCCCTGTAGTACTCCATTGTGTATATAAACCACAATTTCTTTATCCATTCATCAGTTGATGGACATTAGGCTCTTTCCATCATTTGGCTATTGTTGAGAGTGCTACTATAAACATTGGGGTACAAGTGCCCCTATGCATCAGTACTCCTGTATCCCTTGGGTAAATTCCTAGCAGTGCTATTGCTGGGTCATAGGGTAGGTCTATTTTTAATATTCTGAGGAACCTCCACACTGTTTTCCAGGGTGGCTGCACCAATTTGCATTCCCACCAACAGTGTAAGAGGGTTCCTGTTTCTCCACATCCTCTCCAGCATCTATTTTTAGTCTCCTGATTTGTTCATTTTGGCCACTCTGACTGGCGTGAGGTGATATCTGAGTGTGGTTTTGATTTGTATTTCCCTGATAAGGAGTGACGTTGAGCATCTTTTCATGTGCCTGTTGGCCATCCGGATGTCTTCTTTAGTGAAGTGTCTATTCATGTTTTCTGCCCATTTCTTCACTGGGTTATTTGTTTTTCGGGTGTGGAGTTTGGTGAGCTCTTTATAGATTTTGGATACTAGCCCTTTGTCCGATATGTCATTTGCAAATATCTTTTCCCATTCCGTTGGTTGCCTTTTAGTTTTGTTGGTTGTTTCCTTTGCTGTGCAGAAGCTTTTTATCTTCATAAGGTCCCAGTAATTCATTTTTGCTTTTAATTCCCTTGCCTTTGGGGATGTGTCGAGTAAGAGATTGCTACGGCTGAGGTCGGAGAGGTCTTTTCCTGCTTTCTCCTCTAGGGTTTTGATGGTTTCCTGTCTCACATTCAGGTCCTTTATCCATTTTGAGTTTATTTTTGTGAATGGTGTGAGAAAGTGGTCTAGTTTCAACCTTCTGCATGTTGCTGTCCAGTTCTCCCAGCACCATTTGTTAAAGAGGCTGTCTTTTTTCCATTGGATGTTCTTTCCTGTTTTGTCAAAGATGAGTTGGCCATACGTTTGTGGGTCTGGTTCTGGGGTTTCTATTCTATTCCATTGGTCTATGTGTCTGTTTTTGTGCCAATACCGTGCTGTCTTGATGATGACAGCTTTGTAGTAGAGGCTAAAGTCTGGGATTGTGATGCCTCCTGCTTTGGTCTTCTTCTTCAAAATTACTTTGGCTATTCGGGGCCTTTTGTGGTTCCACATGAAGTTTAGGATTGCTTGTTCTAGTTTCGAGAAGAATGCTGGTGCAATTTTGACTGGGATTGCATTGAATGTGTAGATAGCTTTGGGTAGTATTGACATTTTGACAATATTTATTCTTCCAATCCATGAGCAGGGAATGTCTCTCCATTTCTTTATATCTTCTTCAATTACCTTCATAAGCTTTCTATAGTTTTCAGCATACAGATCTTTTACATCTTTCGTTAGATTTATTCCTAGGTATTTTATGCTTCTTGGTGCAATTGTCAATGGGATCAGTTTCTTTATTTGTCTTTCTGTTGCTTCATTGTTAGTGTATAAGAATGCGACTGATTTCTGTACACTGATTTTGTATCCTGCAACTTTGCTGAATTCATGGATCAGTTCTAGCAGACTTTTGGTGGAGTCTATCGGATTTTCCATGTATAGTATGTCATCTGCAAAAAGTGAAAGCTTGACTTCATCTTTGCCACTTTTGATGGCTTTGATTTCCTTTTGTTGTCTGATTGCTGATGCTAGAACTTTCAAGACTATGTTAAACAACAGCGGTGAGAGTGGGCATCCCTGTCGTGTTCCTGATCTCAGGGAAAAAGCTCTCAGTTTTTCCCCATTGAGGATGATGTTAGCTGTGGGCTTTTCATAAATGGCTTTTATGATGTTTAAGTATGTTCCTTCTATCCCGACTTTCTCAGAGTTTTTATTAAGAAAGGGTGCTGAATTTTGTCAAAGGTCTTTTCTGCATCGATTGACAGGATCATATGGTTCTTATCTTTCTTTTATTAATGTGATGTATCATGTTGATTGATTTGCGAATGTTGAACCAGCCCTGCATCCCAGGAATGAATCCCACTTGATCATGGTGAATAATTCTTTTTATATGCTGTTGAATTCGCTTTGCTAGTATCTTATTGAGAATTTTTGCATCCATATTCATCAGGGATATTGGCCTGTAGTTCTCTTTTTTTACTGGGTCTCTGTCTGGTTTAGGAATCAAAGTAATACTGGCTTCATAGAATGAGTCTGGAAGTTTTCCTTCCCTTTCTATTTCTTGGAATAGCTTGAGAAGGATAGGTATTATTTCTGCTTTAAATGTCTGGTAGAACTCCCCTGGGAAGCCATCTGGTCCTGGACTCTTATTTGTTGGGAGATTTTTGATAACCGATTCAATTTCTTCGCTGGTTATGGGTCTGTTCAAGCTTTTTATTTCCTCCTGATTGAGTTTTGGAAGAGTGTGGGTGTTTAGGAATTTGTCCATTTCTTCCAGGTTGTCCAATTTGTTGGCATATAATTTTTCATAGTATTCCCTGATAATTGTTTGTATCTCTGAGGGATTGGTTGTAATAATTCCATTTTCATGCATGATTTTATCTATTTGGGTCATCTCCCTTTTCTTTTTGAGAAGCCTGGCTAGAGGTTTGTCAATTTTGTTTATTTTTTCAAAAAACCAACTCTTGGGTTCGTTGATCTGCTCTACAGTTTTTTTAGACTCTATATTGTTTATTTCTGCTCTGATCTTTATTATTTCTCTTCTTCTGCTGGGTTTAGGCTGCCTTTGCTGTTCTGCTTCTATTTCCTTTAGGTGTGCAGTTAGATTTTGTATTTGGGATTTTTCTTGTTTCTTGAGATAGGCCTGGATTGCAATGTATTTTCCTCTCAGGACTGCCTTCGTTGCATCACAAAGCGTTTGGATTGTTGTATTTTCATTTTCATTTGTTTCCATATATTTTTTGATTTCTTCCCTAATTGCCTGGTTGACCCGCTCATTCTTTAGTAGGGTGTTCTTTAACCTCTATGCTTTTGGAGGTTTTCCAGACTTTTTCCTGTGGTTGATTTCAAGCTTCATAGCATTGTGGTCTGAAAGTATGCATGGTATAATTTCAATTCTTGTATACTTATGAAGGGCTGTTTCGTGACCCAGTATATGATCTATCTTGGAGAATGTTCCATGTGCACTCGAGAAGAAAGTATATTCTGTTGCTTTGGGATGCAGAGTTCTAAATATATCTGTCAGGTCCATCTGATCCAATGTATCATTCAGGGCCTTTGTTTCTTTATTGACAGTGTGTCTAGATGATCTATCCATTTCTGTAAGTGGAGTGTTAAAGTCCCCTGCAATTACCACATTCTTATCAATAAGGTTGCTTATGTTTCTGAGTAATTGTTTTATATATTTGGGGGCTCCCGTATTTGGCGCATAGACATTTATAACTGTTAGCTCTTCCTGATGGATAGACCCTGTAATTATCATATAGTGCCCTTCTTCATCTTGTTACAGCCTTTAATTGAAAGTCTAGTTTGTCTGGTAGAAGTATGGCTACTCCAGCTTTCTTTTGGCTTCTAGTAGCATGATAAATAGTTCTCCATCCCCTCACTCTCAATCTGAAGGTGTCCTCAGGTCTAAAATGAGTCTCTTGTAGACAGCAAATAGATGGGTCTTGTTTTTTTATCCATTCTGATACCCTATGTCTTTTGGTTGGCGCATTTAATCCATTTACATTCAGTGCTATTATAGAAAGATACAGGTTTAGAGTCATTGTGATGTCTGTATGTTTTATGCTTGTAGCGATGTCTCTGGTACTTTGTCTCACAGGATTCCCCTTAGGATCTCTTGTAGGGCTGGTTTAGTGGTGATGAATTCCTTCAGTTTTTGTTTGTTTGGGAAGACCTTTATCTCTCCTTCTATTCTAAATGACAGACTTGCTGGATAAAGGATTCTCAGCTGCATATTTTTTCTGTTCATCACATGGAAGATCTCCTGCCATTCCTTTCTGGCCTGCCAAGTTTCAAAAGAGAGATCAATCACGAGTCTTATAGGTCTCCCTTTATATGTTAGGGCACGTTTATCCCTTGCTGCCTCAGAATTTTCTCTTTATCCTTGTATTTTGCCAGTTTCACTATGATATGTCGTGCAGAAGATCGATTCAAGTTACGTCTGAAGGGAGTTCTCTGTGCCTCTTGGATTTCAATGCCTTTTTCCTTCCCCAGATCCGGGAAGTTCTCAGCTATGATTTCTTCAAGTACACGTTCAGCACCTTTCCCTCTCTCTTCCTCCTCTGGGATACCAATTATGGGTATATTATTTCTTTTTAGTGTATCACTTAGTTCTCTAATTTTCCCCTCATACTCCTGGATTTTTTTTATCTCTCTTTTTCTCAGCTCCCTCTTTTTCCATAATTTTATCTTCTAGTTCACCTATTCTCTCCTCTGCCTCTTCAATCTGAGCCGTGGTTGTTTCCATTTTATTTTGCATGTGGTTTAAAGCATTTTTCAGCTCCTCCTGACTGTTCCTTAGTCCCTTGATCTCTGTAGCAAGAGATTCTCTGCTGTCCCCTATACTGTTTTCAAGCCCAGCTATTAATTTTATGACTATTATTCTAAATTCACTTTCTGTTATATTATTTAAATCCTTTTTGATCAGTTCATTGGCTGTTGTTATTTCCTGGAGATTCTTTTGAGGGGAATTCTCCCATTTGGTCATTTTGGATAGTCCCTGGAGTGGTGCGGGACTGTGGGGCACTTCCCCTGTGCTGTCTTGAATAACTTGCGTTGGTGGGCAGGGCCGCAGTCAGACCTGATGTCTGTCCCCAGCCCACCGCTGGGGCCACAGTCAGACTGGTGTGTGCCTTCTCTTCCCCTCTCCTAGGGGCTGGATTCACTGTGGGGTGGTGTGGCCCGTCTGGACTACTTGCACACTGCCAGGCTTGTGGTGCTGGGGATCTGGCGTATTAGCTGGGGTGGGTAGGCAAGGTGCACGGGGGCAGGAGGGGCAGGCTTAGCTTGCTTCTCCTTAGGTGATCCATTTCAGGAGGGGCCCTGTGGCAGCGGGAGGGAGTCAGACCCGCTGCCGGAGGGGTGGCTCCGCAGAAGTACAGTGTTGGGTTTTTGGGCAGAGCGAGCAAGTTCCCTGGCAGGAACTGGTTCCCTTTGGGATTTTGGCTGGGGGATGGGCGAGGGAGATGGCTCTGGCGAGCGCCTTTGTTCCCCGCCAAGCTGAGCTCTGTCGTCCGGGGCTCAACAACTCTCCCTCCCGTTGTACTCCAGCGCTCCCGTTCTCCGAGCAGAGCTGTTAGCTTATATCCTTCCAGATGTCAAGTCCCGCTTGCTGTCGGAACACACTCCATCATGCCCCTCCGCTTTTGCAAACCAGACTCAGGGGCTCTGCTTGGCCGGCAGGCTGCCCCTCCGCCCCGGCTCCCTCCTGCCAGTCCGTGGAGGACGCATCGCCTCTCCGCCCTTCCTACTCTCTTCCGTGGGCCTCTCATCCGCGCTTGGCTCCAGAGACTCCATTCTGCTAGTCTTCTGGCGGTTTTCTGGGTTATTTAGGCAGGTGTAGGTGGAATCTAAGTGATCAGCAGGACGTGCGGTGAGCCCAGCGTCCTCCTATACTGCCATCTTCCGACGATCCCCTCCATATGATCTTATTTCTATGTGTAACCTAAATAACAAGCCAAAACCAAGCTCATAGATATGGAGAATATATTGGTGTTTTCAGAGGTACAGGCTTGGGGGGAGGGTGGAAGAAATAGGTGAATTATTATTTGCTGTTTGTTTGTTTGTTCTGGCTTAACTAATTAAAAAAATACTGTGTTATGTATTTGAATGTTGCTAAGAGAGTAGATCTTAAATGCTCTCACCACAAAAAGGAAATGATAATTATGTGATGGGACAGAAGTGTTAGGTAATGCTATGGTGGTAATCATTTTGCAATACATAAATATATCAAATCAGCAGGTTGTACACCTTAAAGTTACACAATGTTATATGTCAAGTATATCTTAATAAAGCTGGAAAAAATAAATCAAATTAAAAAATAAAACATTTATACATAATCAAGCATCATTTCAAGAGTAAGAGTTGAAGAAAGGATTAGTTTTTAACTCGGTCCTATCTTCTCATTGGTGATTGTTAGCATGAGATCTGAAAGAGAAGATTTACTATACTTGAATGCAAGCCCCTATTTTGTGAGCTCCAAACCTTTGGGATTCTAGTAGCATTAAAAATGCAAAATGTATGTACTTAAAGTTTTTACAACTTAAAGTTTTGGACTCTTTTATGAATGCTTTAACTTGTAAAAAATTAATTTTAATTGACTTCAAATTTTAATGATTTTTCTAATGCAACCCAAAGAATCATTTTCAAAGGTCTACAAAGAGTTAAAGAATTTTCATAAGTAAGTTTTAGTTTTTCCTTAACGAAACAAATGTTTCCTAAGTGCCACATTTGATAGATTCAGAATGTTAAGAGTGTAAATACCAAAATGTGGGTTACATGTCATATAAAGTAATTAACTTGGGGAAGGAATGTTATGTTCAGAGATACAAAGTTACGAATCAAATGGCTATAGGTTAGCAGTACATAAAACAGGACACCGAGGCAAATATAGGTATAAATATTATCACTAATATAATTTCACATATTTTGTGTTGCCTGTAAGAATAGGACCCTGATATATCAAAATGATGTCATGAGAACTCTTAGGCATATGGAAATTCTACACTGGCCTTGCTCAAACACCTTTTTAGCTTTGGGGCAGTGGTGGTGGTATTATATCATTTGAAAAGAACTTGAAGAGACAGTAGTCCTAAATATATTTTGGTCACAGACCCATCCAAAAAGCCAATGAAACTGATAGATGTTCTTTTTTTTTTTTAACATTTATTTATTTTTGAGACAGAGAGAGAGAGAGCATGAACAGGGGAGGGTGAAAGGAAGAGGGAGACATAGAATCTGAAACAGGCTCCAGGCTCTGAGCTGTCAGCACAGAGCCTGATGCAGGGCTCGAACCCACAGACCACGAGATAATGACCTGAGCCGAAGCTGGACGCTTAACCGACTGAGCCACCCAGGCGCCCCAAGATGTTCTTATTATGAATAAAGGATACATGTTCCCACACACAAAATCTTACACACAAATTATGGGTTATTATGTTAGCCATCTGGACCCTCCAGAGGCAGAGATTTATTAGGGGTGAGTTCTGCGAAGAAGAAAAGTAAGACAGCTGGAGGAACCTGGGGGAGCTCTCAGACACAATGCAAATCTGTCTCAGATAAGGGAGGGATAGAAGGAAGAAAGGTTCAGTGAGACCATCTTGGACTGAGGTATGGTTCTAAGAGGGTTTATCAAGCTGTTGAGGGTCCTCAAGTCAAAGTAACCCATCAGAGGAATCCCTTATCTTCTAGAAACAGACATACATGCCTTGGTCTCCTGACCACATCCAGTGCTTGGCTGGGAGCAGCCTGTGGTGTGTGGTACTTCGTGAGAAAATCTTAATGGCAGTCAGAGGGTAACAGCTGGGGCTACAGGTCAATGGCACTCACTGTAGCCGGAGATCAGAAAGTGACACTCTCACAGCCCCCACACTCATGGGCCCCAAGATGAAAAGTTGGCTTTGAAGAGAAGTGACATGATTACAGAGATGACTTTTGCAAAGTGACTGTCAGATCTATGCTTATGGTGCAATCTGAAGATTGTGATGAGTCAGACCTCAGATGTAAGTTCCCAAATTAATCCAAATCCAAATGTACTGTGGATTCTGTCAATGATCGATACCATTTATTTGTTACTACCTACTCTGAGCTAGATATGGTACTAAGCAATTAATGTAAATGAATTCAATTGTAGGTATTGTAACAGCACTTCAACGCCCCTGTAAGGGTTAATGTGGTTCACGCTGATGCAATCATTGCTTGCTAAACTAAATCCCTTGGTTTGTAGCAGAAACTAGCCTACTTTCCTTGAGATTTTGCAGACCGCTGGCTTCGAGGAAAGAAGGCTCAAAATTTTCCGGAAGCTAAAGCCTCATGACATTCAAAAACAGCTGCCACTGATGCCAGCAAGTCTGTTCAGGCTCATGTCCACACAGGAGTAGCTCCTGGGCACCTGCTTCTCCTCCATGCAGCTCCCACCATTTCTCGTGCCTTCCCCTTTAAAACCCTCCAGCTTTGCCTGGACAGGGCAGATGGTCTTTGAGATGTTAGTTCACCATCTCCCTGGGTTTCCAGACCCCCAAATAAAGCAAACTTTCCTTTCCCACCATTACTTATCTCTTGAGTATTGATTTCCAAGTGGCAAGCCAACAAATGTGAATTCAGAACGAGTTCTCTATCCAGTAATAGTATTATGATACTCAATTTCATAATTTAGGAAACTGAGTAACTTGCTTAATTATCTAGAAACATGAATGTAATTTCTAATGCTTTTGTATTTACTTAGCATATATCTTTCCACAGAAATCTGTATAATATCAGCCACAACCAATAGCAGCCACAACCAGTGATCGTGGGCTCACAATCCTTCTAGAGAAGAAAAGGTGGAATTTGGGCAGTAAGTTTAGTCTCTTCTTTATGACGAAGTCCTCTGCTGTGGTCTATGAGAGGTCATCTCTACTCTTTTCCATCCTAATTTTCTAGAAATGCAGGTGAGGAAGAAGAAAGTGGAACACAAAACTGAGGTAGGAAACAGAATTTATCCTAATGTTGGAAGACACTGAGGCAACAGAGCTGAATTTTTAAAAACTACCTTCAACATACATTAAGGGGAATTATAGAAAATCCTTATATACTGATAAGTAAGAAAAGGCTACATTTGCAGCAGGAAGTGTTATTAATCAAGTGAATTATGTTTAAACTGAATGTAGGTATGGAAAATGAGGAAAAAAAGAAAATACAAGCAGGATGTATTATTGAGATTCCCATTTCAGAAGGATGGGTCAGAAATGACCCCTTTGTGGTTGGAATGCTTTTGAAGAGAATATCCATTAGTACTGTGGTTTGCAAACATTGTTTTATCATAACATATAAAGAAATAACACTGAGAAAGACATTCCATAATACAATACACACAAACACATACATGTAGTTCATAGTGACCACAGCTACCTCACTATCTATTTTGTCTATTTTGTTTTATTGTATTCATTTCTATCTTCTCCTATTTTTGCCCTCACATTAAGGAATGCTGGTACTGGTCAGCTTAATTGATTCCACTACCTTCTAATGGCTCACAATTTGAAAAATTGAATATGCAGTTTAACCTCCAAAAGATGATTTAAAAAAAAATTTAAGTGTTTCATTTATTTTTGAGAGAGAGAGAGACAGAGTGAGATCAGGGGAGGGGCAGAGAGAGAAGGAGACACAGAATCTGAAGCAGGCTCCAGGCTCTGAGCTGTCAGCACAGAGCCCAATGTGGGGCTTGAACCCACAAATGATGAGGTTATGACCTGAGCCGAAGTCGGACACTTAACTGACTGAGCCACCCAGGCACCCTCAAATGATGATTTAATTACAAGAATCATGACACCATTGAGGAAGGAGGAAGAGAAGGAAAATATTTTTGGGTCACCTTATCTAACGCATAGTTATGGAGTAGCCATATAGTGCAGATCTCTGTTTAGGGTGAGGGAAGGGATGACAGATTCTATGTTATATAAGCAATATTACATGTTGTTTAGAAAATAGTTTTCAGTGAGTGATGATGAGTTACTGATACTCTATTCTCTCTACGCCAGGTATCACTACTTACTTCTGGGAATTACAGGAAGATTGCCTCACCCTGCATGTGAGAGCAGTTAGATACTTCAACACTAAAAGTAGGGAAGCTGCCTTGAAGAGAAAGTGGGTCAACTCAAGGCTAAGTTGTAAGATGACATGAGCCTAAGGTTCAAGGTCTGGTAAGGGATCTCCTTGTCTGATGGATGTATCAGAGGTTGAACAAGTTAACATGGGTCACAGTGGTATAGTGGAAGAACACAATTGACACTGAAAACAAAATATTTATCTTGTCAGTCTCAGTTGGTTATTTGTTCAGTGGTTGTTGAGCAGGTACCATGTACTCGACACTGCTGAATGCAGAGCACCCAAAGGCAAGAAAACACAGTTTGATCTTAAGGATCCCACGAGGAAGGTATGCCAAAGAGTTATTCAGTTTCCTACTCTCCTCCCCAAATCCATCCACTCCCCTCCTTTTTCTGCCTACCTTCCTCACCCAGAAGTTGACCCTGGGCTCTGAATCACCTTGCCTTGTGGCTTCTAGTTGGGCTTGGTCTAAAGGAGTCACCATTAGGAAATTCAAAGGTGGGAAAAAAGAGAGATCGAGGCTTTTTTTCCTCTCCCTCATGAGCTGGAATGGGTTTTCTGATGATGCTGTCCCGCTACCCCCACCATAACTACAGTTTCTGTAAGATAACCCTTTCTGCTTGTCCTGAGCTCCCAATGCTCAATGCTTTCATAATACTCTTTGCTTCCTTTGCTGTTTTATTCCTTTGAGTGTTAGTGGTATCTCACTGTTGCCAATCCCTGGGTACTTAGCATCCATTTCTGGGTTCATTAACTTTTCTCACATCTTTGTAAATATATTGTTAGGTTTCTTGGACCATTTGAGTACTATTCTCTGTCTGGCAAGACTCTGTTGTAGGATAAGCCATATATGATATAAGAACAGAATGAAGGCACACCAGGAGAGAGGGATTCAGCAGTGACCTTTTAGAAAGATTTTGGGGTTTTTTGGTACGTGCAATGATGGGGGCCATGCTGTTGAGAAAGAGTATTTGAAGCAAGACATTAATAATTTAACACTGGATTAAGAGTGTGTTAGATGAAGACTTAACAGAATTCACCCTGACATGTTGTATTCATTCAGATTTTTACCATTGTGTCTTTTCCTTTTTGCACCTTGGCTCAGCTATCTTTCAGTTTGACAAAAATGTTTCTACTTGGAAATGCCCGTGAGCTCGTCTCACATTATTTACTTGTGAAGAATAATGATGTGCTTAAGGGCATGATAGGCTTGTGGGCTGAACACCAGAGTTATGCCTTAGGGGAATATTTTAGTATTAATATGATGTTCACTTTCTCAGAGTATAATATCTTTAAGGCTCATCCGCACTTCATTAAAGACTAAAAAATGGGGACTCATGCTAATGTATGTAGCTGATAGAGTTTTCTGTACATTGTTCTATCTTTTTTTTTTTTTTTTTTGGCTGCTACGACCTTTTTACCTTGATCCATTTGACAAGTAGGCTAATTTAGCATGAAACAGTAGCAAGCAAGATAAAGCTACTTCTTGCAAATCTGAGGAAGATGTGGACGTGTTGGAGGAAGCTAAATAAACATGAATCTTTGACCTTCTCCTTTAACTAGTGCTCCAGTCCAGTGAGCTCATTATAGGGAAATCTGTTAGCAACCTTCACATGTTGGCAGATGACTGGTACTGAACACATGCTGCCAGCCCGACAGGGGATCGGGAGAAGCCCAGCTCGTGCATGACCCATCACTGCTAAATAGCAAATCCCTGTAGTTACTTGCATTACGTAAAACTGCTTGATGCACATTAAAGAGAACCTTTTGAACCCCACACTCATTATTATTTTTTCCCTTTCTTTCCATTTTCTGACTTCTGTGGTGAGATTGCCTTAAAGTCTTATCATATGTGCTCATATTCTAGGCAGCTAATGAATATGGATGTTGTTTGTGCTAATTTTTGCAGCCGTAAAAGGCTAGATTTGGAAGAAATGCCAGTTATTAGCCTCAGGGAAACTTTCAGTAAATAATTCCACTTATACCCTGTTGAGTTCAAAGGGACATTAGAGTCCAGAGAAATGAGCAGGTTGTGCCCTTTCCCCCACTGCGACAAGTCCCCTAAAAGAAAAAGAAAAAAAAAAAAGTTAAGACAGGGATTCCCTTTTCTCCTTTTGGAGATTAAAAATTAATGTTTGCAGGCTAAAACAACTGCCATTATGGTTAATGTAGTGGTTTTACATTCATATCAAACATTGGTTGTTTTCTGCCACATTCTCCTGTTGCTTCCGTTATCTTAGTGAACAAAGATTAATGCACACTTCACAATAAACTCTAGTCTGCACTCTATAACAGTTGCATACAACCTAAAATTATATAAGCATATAGTCCTTTTAATAAAGGCTTAAGTGACGAGGTGGAAAGAACACTGGGTTACAGTTTTGACTCTGGTGTTAATTCACTTCTTGACCTTGGACCATTGTCTTTACCTCATTTCAAGAGATGGAGTTAGATTATACGATTTTTCAGTTTTAATATTCTGATTCTGATGTAGAGATCAGCTATCTAAAGGTGGGACTAATCCCAGTTATTAATAAACAAACATAGTCAATGATGAAATTTACAGATGAATCTCTTTTTCTTGTTCCCAGTGGGACTTTAACCACTTTGTAGAGATACGTTTCACATCAATCTGTTGTATGTGATTGGGCTGGAAGAGGGCCAAACTGAACTCCTGAGGACCCTGAGATATACAGTATTTAAAAGGAACTTAAGGTTGATGGGGGGTGGGAGGGAGGGGAAAGTGAGTGATGGGCATTGAGGAGGCCACCTGTTGGGATGAGCACTGGGTGTTGTATGGAAACCAATCTGACAATAAATTTCATGTTAAAAAAAATAAAAAAAGGAGATGAAATGTTACCACTGCTGCTTTTCTCACAGCAACTGTACACTAGTTTTAAGAATGTTGCCAGAGTATTTTACCAAACAGATTACTACTGATTTGCTCCTCATTTCAAAACATCAAAATTTGTAATGAATATGTAATTTGTGTGAAAATGAATAAACCCCATATACTTGCGATTTTACAAATTTTTCCACAACACCACTCCCTGTATTCCAGTCCTCAGAATAATTATACTCCATGTATGCGTTTATTACAGTGCTCTTTTCTACCAAGGCACAGTCCAGATACCTAATACTTCGTTATTCTGCTCTCTTCTTGAACTCATGCACTTGACTGATACAAGCTGAGAGTTACATGTCTGCTAGTGGGTCACTATGGCGAGTAAAGGGCTGTCGCACACTTTCTTGAGTAGGATAAAGAGAGTGTGGACATTTGCTGTTGTTCTCTATATGAAATAACAGTAAGTCGTGTGTGAGCATGATAAAGGAGTGACTGGTGCACAGTTCATTGACTTGGGCTTCATAATTACCCAATCACTTATACCTTACTTACGAAGGTTTAGAATTCAAATTTAGTGGGGCTGTAAATATTATTATAAAGGAGTAAAAGTGATATTAACCAAGTTTTGAGTTAAGTATAGCAAGTTGCCCAAAGTGAGGTGCTAATTTATCTTTTAGAAGAGTTTCATATGACTGTGAGAAGGTGAGGTTGAGTGTCTAGATTAGGAATTGAAGCATGTCAACAGAATTTGACAATATTCCCCAAGGTCAAGAGGTCTTTTATTATAGAGGATACAGTGAATTGATTCCATAAAGTTGTTTAAACTGGGTGAACCATACAAATGTAAAAGTAAAGGGAAAGCACAAATACAGCTACTCAAGCTAGATTAGGTGTTAGGTATCCAAAACCCATATGGCATATGAATAACTTCTAGATGATCATATATGACAAGACATGTACCATTGACAGATTTGGTTTATGATCTTCTATATGCACTCTCCTTGCTTGTTCTCAAGATGGCTGATTGAAATAGAGAAAAGTTTAGGGAAACTTTGGAAGACATGTGTTGAATATAGCAAAGCTTCCATCAGCCTGTATTGTTGGATGGTGGCATAAAGGCTTCCTTGACAATTTATTCATTTGTACCATATTGTTACATGGACAGTAGATAATCCCTTATTGGTTGACACTATTTGTTAAAGCAGTTAGCTTTACCCTAATGAATACAAAGACTGAATAAAATATAAAATCTATCACAGTCACTCAAATATTTGTCAGAGTCATAAATGCCTCTGAGAATCTTTTGAAAGTTCTGGAGACTTCCTCCTTAGAAATGCTTACATTCAGCATATATGTAGCATTTAAAAAATAATTTTTTGAACCTCATGAAGTGCACACATGGATGTTAAAGTTGTCCAGTCTAAATAATCTTAAAGTTCAAGCATGAAGCACATGATCACTGAAGATCATATGAAAGGCCAGTTGGCATAAGATATTTTGGATTAGGTGTTGGACATCTTTATCATCAAAGGATATAGGTCTGGGGCACTCAAATTGCAAGGAGTTTATTTAGTTGCCAGGAAGGATACCCAGCCACTGGTGGTAGAGCTGGGAGAGCTCTAGGCTCAATGAACAACTTTTGGAGTTATAAAATAAAAAGACTATAATCTATTACCCTTTTTGACTATAATTTATCACTCAGTGAAGAGTATAGATTATAAGTAGGTTTTTGTCAATTGAGTATTCTGGTTGCAAGGGAGAAATGCACATAAAAGTGAACTAAAGTCCTGAGGGTTGATAGTAAGGATATAGATGGTATTAGGGGAGATTGGAATCTCAGAAATGGCAGCAGGTCTTATGATGTTATGTGTTAGAAATTGGTTCTGAATTCAGGATAGCTGAGAACAAGTCTTTCTGTAGAAGTGTTTTCTTCCCCCCAGCTCTGTAAAACTATGATCCATCATTATGTCCCTCCCTTATTCTCCATTTGTCTTTTGGCTTCAATATAATTCTCTTCCTTCTACTAATGTAATTCTTCTGGCAATGATGAAGCAAAAGAATTGGTTCAGCTACTTATTTATAATCACACATTCTAGATATCTTTTCATACTAGGCCATCATATAGGTTATTGTGCTGTTGAAATGTTGATTATACTTAAGGTTGGTACTCACTATGGTGGTACAAGTATCTGAAACTTTGGAGAGGAAGAGATAGCATCATATAAACCAGAACTTGCCCTCCAGGGATTAAAGAAGAACCTACAGAGACTTCTCTCAGTAGAAACTAGGAATGGAGAAGCTTCCTAAAGATTAGAAGATAATGTGGTTATGCTTGGTATTACAATTTTCCACTATAGCCATTAACTTGCTAGTAAACCAACTCTCTGGGAAAAAAAGAGAGAGAGACAGAGAGTTCTGATTTGTAGTACTTGCCAATTTCCCTGGTGTAAATACTCTGATCATGGCCAATTCCAGCTACCTTTTTTTTTTTTAAATTTTTTTAAATGTTTATTCAGTTTGAGAAAGAGAGAGCGAGAGAGAGAGAGAGAGAGAGAGAGAGAGAAAGAGAGAGAGAGAGAGAGAGAGAGAGAGGCAGCAGGGGAGGGGCAGAGAAAGAGGGACACATAGAATCTGAAGCAGGCTCCAGGCTCTCAGCTGCCCGCAAAGAGCAACGTGGGGTTTGAACCCACGAACCATGAGATCATGACCTGAGCCGAAGTCGGACACTTAACCAACTGAGCCACCCAGGCACCCCGGCTACCTATGATTTTAACACTAGCTTTAAAAAAATTCTTAAGTATTTAACAATTGGCTCTTGTGAGTGTTGATACAATACTAACAATAGCACTGAACCTATAAATTAGTTTAAAAAAAAAGAAAATGAAAATAAAAAAATTAAATATCACTTATGCCAAGATAAGACTCCCAGTGACCAAAGATGAGACTAAAACACAGGGAGGTTTTTCAAAAATAAACTAAATTTTAGTTCTTGGTTTGAATTGTTTGAAGAATGGTAAGAGTAGAGCCACACTAGTAGTGACTTGGATGGTCATTTCCAATATTCTGCTTAGCTCATATTAAAATGCATAGCTCTGATAGTTTTGAAAAACTAAATGCTTCTAAATGTTAAAGAAGGTCTTAAATAAGTGAATGGATTTGCTTAGGAAGCAGATGCTACCATTTCATATAAGCCCAGACAAAAGTCTTGGCCCTTTGTCCTTGGGAATTACAATGTCTGCAACAAGATCCCTGTTACCTTTCCTGCAATACCAAGTGTTCTCCAATGAAAGGATGTTGGAGGAAGCTGTAATTAGACTCGACAGGAGTTTAATGTATTGACGACCTAACACTGATTTGATTTTATATTTGCATTGATGATATACACTTAGACTTGATTTCCCTAACTGAGTCTGACACCTTTATCGGAATATTTGCAGAATAGAAAGGAATGGCTTACATGGAATATGACAGCATAGTTCAGACCAGATGGAGGCTTTCTACACTGATGTGATATGGCATCTGAGGAGCTGGTAACTACTAGACTCAATCTCACCATTAACTGAACAGGAAAGTGTTGCATTCTTGAGATGAGCCAGTCTGATCCCATGCACAATCCTGTCTTCATTCATGACATATCTGGGGCCAGGTGGTACACACAGAACCTGTTATCTCAAGCCACACGTTAACATAAACTAGAAAAAAATGAATGGGGGGGGGAATCATGCTATGAGATGAGAGTAGTGTCACAGAGATGATGATGACTCAAGGAAGGAATGATAGGGCCTGGTGTAGACAAAAGCAAACATTCCATTCCATGCTTTTGTGAATTTATTGTAAGCACAAAGGATAATCAACTTTTCCTCAGAAATGTCCTCCCTTTTTTTGTTCGGCCATAGAAAATCCAAAGTGAAGGAAGCCAGATCAATACCTTTTTCTTTTACTCTCAGTATATTGTTTTGGTTTTCTTGGCACCTTTCCTATCTTTATTGTTTGAGCTGGTTGAGCTTGGGTTTCTCTAACTTTCAGGCTAAGACATTCTGATATAGGAATCAACTGCCATACTATATTTAAAGAAGGTTTGTTATAATAGGTAATTCTTGAGCTAGCAGTTCATACACAAGTATAATATGTGAATGTGTTGGGCATTTAGAGAGATTTTCTGAGGGGTAGAGGGCTTGCAGAATATCATTATCAGTTAAGAGGGAGAAAACGTATAAGCTGGTGAGGGTAGGTTTTTTTTTTTTTTTTCCCAGCAAGGCCTTGTTTGGAGATGAGGGCAGAGTGCCTAATAGTTGTGGTTCCCTTGGTAATTTATAACCTAAGTAATACTTAACTGCCCCTCTAAGACTTATTGCTAGAAGTTCCTGTATCCTGACACGTACCATCCGCAGGACCATGTCTTTTGGTGAGTCACTGCCTTGTGGCCAGTAATTATAGTCCCTCTAAAAACGCCCAAGAAAAGTCTAACCTCTATAAAAGGATGAACCATTCTCCAAGTTAAAGTCTGGTGCCAAAGATTATCCAGGTATAAGTATATAAATCATCAGGAATATTTCTTTTTAAACATTTTTAATGTTTCTTTATTTTTGAGGGGGGCAGGGGCAGAGAGAGAGGGAGACACAGAATCTGAAGCAAGCTCCAGGCTCTAAGCTACCAGCAGAGAGCCTGACGCAGGGCTCAAACTCACAAACCATGATATCATGACCTGAGCCGAAGTTGGATGCTTAACCAACTGAGCTACGTAGGCACCCCAGGAATATTTTTTAAAAATGTAGATTCCTCTTGGAATTCATCTGTGGGCAGAAGCAGAGATCTCCTATTTTTAACAAGCAATCCAGATTGTTCTTAAGCTTACACCTACATTTCTAATCAATTAATTTGGATATTAATTTTCAGACTTGAGACATCATTAGCTGCACAAAGTCTTCCTCAAATCTTATTCCAGTGTGCTGATATTCATCATTGTTAGATCTATACATGGGCATCCTTTATAGGCATAACTATAAACTAGTCACTAAGGAAGAAGAAAAAGATCCTAGTACAGAAACCAGAAATAGAAAAATTCAGCAGTAAGAAGTACCAGTAAAGGAAATATAAATATTTGTATAAGTGTGTGTATTATGATATTATTTAAATGAATGTGTCTGATCTTATAAACAGATTTGATAGTTATATTTTTCTATATTTCTATAGAAATAGAATTTCTATTTCTATATTTCTAGATATTAACTACATAATGATATTTATAGAAGAAAGTTTGAAGGTCCGTGTGGCATCTGGGAAAGGAATTGAGGACAGGACTTGAAATGGGTGCTACAGAACAGAGCGATGTTAGTTAGCATTTGGATGTCTAAATCTGAAAGTTCTGTGTTACCCATTTTTTTAAATATTAAAGAAGAGTTTTGCACATTTCAATGTTAATATTTTTTTGAAATGTCCTTTAGAAGCATTTCTAAAGAATGAGTTTAATCTGACTTCCCATGGGGTTTACTACCATGTCTCAAATGCTCTCACACAGTCGATTATTGTTTTGCTTCACAATATTTTTGTTTAAATGCTTCAAAAGATCTTGTAGGCTCAATGCAAGAGCATGCACGCATGTTTATATACAGAAGAGCATTTTATTTCTCATGTTATAGATTTTAATTACATGTACTAACTCACTGGAGCTGCCATGCTGCTTTTATTTGTGGAAAACAGAAAGCGTCTTCTGAAGCAGGACTCAAGCCCTTTCTTTGCATTTGCATTTGTCCTTGGACCTCAGATAGGATGACAGTCTTTTCTTAACCAAAAGGAACATAGGGAACTTTTATGTATTTTATGTTTCATGTTCATAGCTTACAAAACTGTTACTGAGACTGCAGTCTGGGTGTCTGGTGCTATGTAAGGGAAGTGAAGCAGTTATTATGGTCTGGCAGCATGGAAGGTACTGCTTTGGATTAAGTGTTTATTACCCAGAACATAAAGGATGTTGGCAAAGGTACTACTGGAGCCTGCACAAACTATTAAAGAGATTCTCAAGACCTTCTCATCTGTCCCTGTATATATTCTATGTTATTGTAGGTCAGCAGTGGGAGATAGAGTCCACAGTGAAAACAGTAATTTAGGGTCAGGCAGCATGGAGCTAAAATTCTTATTCCCTTTTATATGATATGTGACATTTGGTCAATTACTGAATCCCTCATGATCTCTGATTCCTCATTTAAAAAACAAGAATAAGTACAATTACATAGAAGACTGAAAATAAAATGAGTTGAAGTATGTGCCAGGGGAGAAAGTAATTCATAGGTGAGTATCTTTTGATATGATGGATTACATTGATTGGTTTTAAAATTTGAAACAAACTGGCATTTCTAGGTTAAATGTCTCTTGATCATGATGCATTATCCTTATATTGCTGAATTTGATTTGCTAATATTTTGTTAAGGATTTTTATCTATGTTCATAAAGAATATTGATCTGCTGTTTTCATATGATGTCTTTGTCTGCCTTGGTTATCAGTGTAATATATCTAATATAATATAATGTATGTATAAAATATATCACAATGTAATATCGGCTCCATAACATTTAGAAATATTCCTTATTTTTGTGTAAGTTTGGTCAGGATTGACATAATTTCTTCTTTAAAGGATAGAATTCACCAGTGAAGCTATCTAGACCTATATTTTTTGAGGGAAGATTTTAAATAACCAACTTTATGTATTTAATAAATATAGTAATATTCAAATTATCCATTTTTCTCGAGTTAATATTAATAATTTTTGTCCTTCAAAGACTTTTTTGTAAAAGATTTTTTGGCATGAAATATTCATAATATTTCCCTATCTTTTTAGTATCTGTAGGCTCTGTATTGATATCCCTTTTTTCATTCCTAATATTAGTAATGTGTATTTCACTCATTTCTTCTTCTTTTAGGTAAAGATTTAGCTAAATAATATTGATTCTAGCTAAAGACTTTTCAGTTTTAGGGATCCTTGAAAGATTTAGCTTCTGGTTTAGATCATTCTTTTGTTTAATTCTTTCTCCTCTACATTTTGGATTGGATAATTTCTTTTGATATATCTTCAAATTCACATATAATTTTTTTTCTGTCATTCAATCCTGCTGTTGAACTCAGCTAATGAATTTTTACCTTTAGTTATTATATTTTTCAGCTTTGGAATTCCTACTTGTTTTTAAATTTTTCTTTTAATTTATTTTGAGATCTCCATGTGCTCACTTATTATTAGCACATTTTCTTTTAATTCCTTGGGCAGATTTTCCTTTAAATTTGGAACATACATATTGTAATTTCTTTAATTTTTTGTGTATTTTATCCAGCATGTGAACTCCTTTTTTTTCACTTCTGATTATGAGTCACATTTGTCAGTTTATTAGCATGTCTAATAATTTCAACCGAAAGCCAGATACTAGATAATTCATTGCAGTGACTCTTAATTCTATTTGTTCTTCTGGGGAGTTGCTGGTTTTATTTGTTTATTTGTTCTAGGAGGTAATGAACTTTCCTGGTCCTCAAATGTGAAATCTATCTTCTCTGCAGTGTGTATCCACTGATGTCTCCACTCATTCTTGTCTAGCCTTGGTCCCTAGGGGTCTACATTGTGCTTGTGTAGTTCACAAGTCAGCCAATGATTTAGACAGAGGCTGTGTTCAGACACCAAAAGCCAATAAATCTTTTTTTTTTAAAGCCAAAAAATCTTCTATCCTCTGCTCCTTGAGCTGTGGATTAAGGAATGCATTCAAAATGCAGCAATTTTTCAAATTTCTTCAAGGCTTTAATTTTCACTGGGCTCTTTGTCCTGCTTGCATACATAGTTTAGAAGTCATTCAGGGATGTATGTAGAACTTATCTCAGTCTTTCTATGATGAATATCTTGATTCCAAACTCCTCCATTTTGGTTTCTAATTGTTGTGCTTTGCACCTTGAACCAAATTTCTACTTCTGGCAAGTAATATTGTGATTTTCATCCTCCAAGTTGGAGATGAAAACAATCCATTGTAGAAAGACCAAAGATTCATCTTTCTTAATCAATGAAACAGCAGATTTGGATGAATAAACACTTTGATGAGTAAGCACTTCTCAAGTTGCTGCCTGTCTTTGGTCATTTCTAGTTCGTTCTGGAAGTGATTATTTTGAATAATTTCAGTCTATTTTAAACTCATTTTCTGTTACAGATAATTACCTGACTCTTTCATTATTCTATTGCCAGAAGTAGAGTTCTGATTTTTAGGATTTAATTTTATACATTTTTGAAGTAACTAGTTAGTGCCAGGCATATAGCAGGGACTTGATAAATGCTAACTCCTTTAATCCTATTATGAAGCACCGAATATGGCTAGATGGTTTAAAAAAAAAAAGATTATTTTAAGGTAAGAAATAGAGGTATAGCATTGCTATTTTGGAGATAGGTAATGGCAAGCTGTCTTCAAAAAATCCTTGGAGTTTTAAATAAGGAGACTGAAAACAGTTGGTTAAATATTTTCAAAATGATTACCGTACATGCTTATTGACCAAAGTTATTTGATGACACATCAGGGTCAAAAATTCTAGGGAATAGAACGAAATATGGCCCTTTGTAGCGATGTGGATGCAACTGGAGAGTGTGATGCTAAGTGAAATAAGCCATACAGAGAAAGACAGATACCATATGTTTTCACTCTTATGTGGATCCTGAGAAACTTAACAGAAACCCATGGGGGAGGGGAAGGAAAAAAAAAAGAGGTTAGAGTGGGAGAGAGCCAAAGCATAAGAGACTCTTAAAAACTGAGAACAAACTGAGGGTTGGTGGGGGGTGGGAGGGAGGGGAGGGTGGGTGATGGGTATTGAGGAGGGCACCTTTTGGGATGAGCACTGGGTGTTGTATGGAAACCAATTTGACAATAAATTTCATATATTGAAAAAAAAATTCTAGGGAATTTCTCTATCATTTCATATATCGTATTCTTTGACCAACTTTACATAATTTATGAAGTGGAGCTTAGTCACTTATTTTGAACATTATGTCTTGCTCCTGAGAATGAAGTTGTGCTAAATTTCAGTGGATCTTCATTTGTGTAAGCAAGCTTTAAGAGACCTTGTTTCTGAAAGCTCTGAGTCTCTGAAACACTTTCTGCTGGTCTTATACAATACTTATCATTCAATAAGATAGCATTGAGGCATCCTTAGGAACAAATTATCTATACAGAGAACCTTAAGATACTTAAGACAGAAATGTCAACAAAGAAATATAAGTTGAAGATATGAATTAACAAAAGTCATTAAAACTAGAAGGAGGAAGAGGAGGAGGAGGAGGAGGAGGGTAAAGAGGAGAAGGGAAGAAGAAGAAGAAGAAGAAGAAGAAGAAGAAGAAGAAGAAGAAGAAGAAGAAGAAGGAGAAGGAGGAGGGGAGGAGGAGGGAGAGGAGGAGGAGGAGGAGAAAGCAGCTCATATTATTGCCTGGAATGGCTGCTGAGAGTTAGTTCAAACTCTACCTATAAAATTTAGAAACTTACACAGTTGAAGATGATCCTTCAGAATCATCTGCCCTTAACAACTTTTTTTTTTAGTGTTTATTTATTACCCTTAGCAACTTTTTTAGTGGTAGAGAACAAAATTAATATACAAGATAACCTATATAAATAGTTAAACTTCAAACAAATGTAAATACTGGTTAAAAGTCACATGGAGTGGTCAAACTTTACACTCTGCCATCTGTTTTCTAGTTGGACTTTATTTCCATCACTCTTGATATGGTATTATTAACCATTTAATTTTTTTAACTTTTTAAATATATTTAGTCATGTCAATGACTTATTCAATTTATTAGAAATATATGCCTTAAGTAAACTTTGAAATCAAGCAGAAAGTGGACAGAGAGGAGAGAGGAGAGAAAGAGAGACAAACAAAACAAAAAACAGAGAATGAAGAAACAAATGAACATTGGAGAAAAAAAGAGAAAGAGAGGCAAACCATAAAATAGACTCTTGGCCAAAGAAAACAAACAGGGATGATGGAGGGGAGGTGGATGGGGGAATGGGTTAAATGGGTGATGGGTATTAAGGAGGGCACTTGTAGTGAGCACTGGATGTTGTATGTAAGTGATGACTCACCAAATTCTGCGCCTGAAATGAATACTACACTGTATTGTATGTTAACTAACTAAATTTTAACAAAAACTTGAAATTACAACTTCCTTGCCAACCCCCCCCCCAAATAGAGAATTATCAATGGGAAGGAGAGAGAAGATGATCGGAATATGAACAAGGTTAGTATTTTTTAAACATTTTTTTACCTAGAAAAAATTGTAAAGAAATCATTTATTTCCTATGTAAAGTAAGAAAAAAAAACTATTCTTAATCAAAGTCTATTAGGGACGCTTGGGTGACTCAGTCGATTAAGCGTCCAATTTGGCCCAGGTCATGATCTCACAGTTTGTGAATTTGAGCCCCATATGGGGCTGTGCGCTGTCTGCGCAGAGCCCACCTCATGTGCTCTGTCCCTCTCTCTCTCTGCACCTTTCCCACACTCTCTTTCTCTCAAAAATAAATAAACATTTAAAAATGTCTACTAAAAATACCTTCCAAAATGTGTTATTTATTATTTTGCAGCATTTTACTTCTGTGTTAGTTCAAACAGATATGGTAAGATGAGATAGAGAAGGTATTAAGGAAAAGAAAAGTAATAATTTGTGTCATTGATCTGATAATATTGTTATAATTAAAGATATTCTTATTACTTTTTATAGTTCTTTCTTTTTTAATTTTTTAATGTTTATTTCTTTTTGAGAGACAGAGAGACTGAGCAGGAGTGGGGGAGGGGCAGAGAGAGAGAGAGAGGGAAACAGAATCTGAAGCAGGCTCCAGGCTCTGAGCTCTCAGCGCAGAGCCCAGCGCGACTTAACCAACTGAGCCAACCAGGTGCCCCACTTTCTGTAGTTCTAATTAGTTCATTTCTGAACTTGCTTTCTCCATGATGTTCCTACCATATGTTTTTTAAGCATAATTTTGTGCACTTGCTGTTTGTTCTTATAATGATCTTTAATTGGTGTCTCCTGGGTGGCAAAGTTATTGGTGAAAAATATAATTCTGTGAAATTTGAGGTTTATTGTTTTAGTTTTTCATCTTTCCTGTTTTCCCAATGCCAATGTTAATGGTGTATTATAATGTTGTAAATATGCTGATCCAACTGTTCCAAAGTCTGGGAACTTGAGAAAGACAATTTATCTACATGTATTAAATAATCAAAATAAAATCAATTTGGCTAAGCTTTTTGTTTGTTCCACTCAAGAAACACAATTTTGAAAACAAAATAAGTGTATTTGCATTGTCGTTTAGCATGCTTGTTAAGAGCTTATTGTTTGAAAAAAATCATAAAAGTCATTTTATGAAAACAGAATTCTCCATCAACATATTAAACATAAATATCTTATTTTGAATATGTATGTGATTTTCTTACAAGTAGTATATGACAGAGCACAAGTAACAAAGACAGATTTAAGAAAATAAAGAAATTCAGGAGATTTTCATTTCTTTTCATTTTCTGGAATTTGCTCCATGAAACCAGAATTTAGAAACATGAAATATAAGATAGAACTTTTTACTTAAAGGTTTCAAATGCTTTTTTAATGTGTCTCTTTTTATCTCTTACAATGAATGATACCTTGTACCTTCTTGAATTTGGCACTTGATGAGTTATACAGTTTGGAGTCAGAAAATGTGTATTTTGAGGTGTAAGGCAATAGGAGATGAGTAAATGAGATATAAATGTGCTTGAGAAACCAAATCACTCTAGGGACTCCTATACAAATCTTGAAAATATATAATTTTCCTCCTATATACACATTAAGGAACATCTTCAAATCTAATATCATATCTATGTCAAAAATGTGCCTTTAGTGGAGAAAAGATGCTTTAATTAGATGTGTTATTACTCTATATTTACTTTTTCTTTTCCCTCACCATATTCTAAGTGGAATTGAAATTGCACCGCCTAATGTTGAAAATTTAAATATATATAGCTTTAACATTTAAAATGCAGCAAAAGGGTCTTAAAATTTCTTGGTTGCCACTCGGTCACTAACATGTAAATTATTGTCTTAGTTAAAATACCATGTAATGAAACATTTTTCAACGTACATTTTTAAGTCTGGGGGAAGATAATTAAAATGATCAATTAAGTTTGTGTTTCAGTTACCAGTTGCCTGGAGAAGATCTTTTAAAAGCTGTCACATTCCCCCTCCCCACCAGCCACATACACTTTCTCTCTTAATCTTGTAAAAGCTAAATAAAAGAAACAGAATTGAGAGATAAGATCAAATGTTTTCAATGCTTAACCTATAAAAACTAACAAGAGCTATTGATGACTTTGTCTATGGTATTGAAGACTAGATTGAATCGAACAGTGGTTTACTGCTTGACAGGCAGAGTAATGACCAAACACAAATGGGAGGTTTCTTGGTGTAAATTACCCAGTTTAGACTCTAGCTGTCAACTCTCACTAGTTCTGAAACTGCCTTTAATCTCTGGTTTGGATGCAAATTCAGTTGGAGGCAATTTCTGAAAACTTGCTCCCTTAGTCCTACTACTTGATAGCTCTTCACCAGCCACATTTGTGCTAGCTTTCCTGGGCTGGTTTTGGTACCTTTCCAACCACCCTCATTCTGACTTGGCCATATTCAATCAGAGACAAAAGGCCTTCAAACAATAGGACTATCTTATTTTCTTCCTCATGACTAATAATAATTAATAATGATTGAACACTTAGTCATGCCAGACACTGAGCTGGGACTACAAAAGCTTTGTCTTTATCCTCATGGCACCCCCATGGTGTAGCCATATTTACTATTGATGAGGAAACTGACACCTGATACTTGCTAGAAAGTCACCCAAGGGGTAAATTTGTCTGAATCCTAGACCGATGGCATTAGTTGCCAATCCCTACTGCCTCTATCATGTCTGTAGTATCAGGAAATGAGTTCTTCCATTCTATGTGAGAATAAAACAATTTAGTATATTCTACTTATGGCTTTTCAGAGTGTCTTATTCCAGTTACAGACTCTCCAGCATACAGACACATCTAACCCATTTTATCACCACATTTCTCTGTCATTTGGTGAATCATCAACTTCCTCTTCCTTACAACTTCCTTCACTTCAAAGCCCCAACTTTTTGTTCAGAAACTCTCTGCAAAATAGTTAACTCCAGATTTCCCCCCCTGCAGATCATCCATTTTTTTCTCAAGCCTGCCTAGTCTGACATTGCCTTTCTTTGCTTCTTATCCTTGGGCTGTTTTATACCTAGAGACTAAAGATCAAAGTTACAGACTCTTCCTTGATCTTCCTCTGTAGGGTTTCTGTTTCAGCCTGTGTAGGATTATTGGTGAAAGAAAAATGGACAGTTACTTAAAGATATTTAAGGCCACTGATGAAAAGAAAAGGAGAGAGACTTGAAATACTATAGTACCAAGCTTAGTGGGCAATTATCCATCACAGACTTTTAATAGTAAAGAAGTGACAAAAGACCGCATAATCTTAGCTCCCTTATTTTATGGATGATGAATCTGGAGTCCACAGTGGTAACTAACTTGTCTAAAATTCCTGGGTAGTTAATGCTAGTTAGTGGCAAAATCTGGGATTAGTCTCCTACATTCAAATTAGTCTCCTACATTCAAGTTCAAAATCTGGGATTAGTCTCCTACATATTGAATGTAGTCTCCTACATTCAAATGTATATAATTTATATATATATTATATATATATATATATATATATATATATAAAGTAACACATTGCTTTCTTATTTCCATTGATTTGGTAGCATTTATTCATCTGTCATATATCTATCTGTCTATCATCTATCTATCTATCTATCCATCCATCCATTGACCCACCCATCCAGTGTGTAACTATAAGGGCATGTTTACCAAGGACATGCTATGTTCAAGGTAATGCACTAGAAGCTTGTAAGAGTCACAGTTATAAGTATAACATGATCTTTATTCTGAATGACCTGGCATCACCATATGACCCAAGACACAGACACATATGAGTAACCATATCACAAATCTTGATATATTCATTTGCTGTGTGGGTCAATAAGCAACTTCACTGATGTGAGAAAAAAATGAAACATTTATTTTGCATAGCACAAGGTTTGTGACTAATTGTTCATCTAGTTTATGAAGTCTAGAGATAGGAAAAGGTAGATGAATACTAATGGGTTCTCATGAACTCAGGCAAGGATATGTGTACTCAAAGTGATGACCAGGAGATAGAAGTTTTGTTTTTTTCTTCTTGTTTGTTTTTGCTTATAAACCATGACCTGGGTGGAGATAAAAGATAGGATACTAAGAGAAAAAGTGGCTCACAAAGCCAGAAATGTTTATTCCTTGGAATATGCAGTGAAAGAATGTCTTCAACATCATGACAATTCAGAGTTTCTGGCACCATTGTTTTTGAGTGTATTGTAGCAGAATTATTATTTTCAAGTCTTTCTGGAAGTTGGGATAAGGGCTACGTTCATTGGGTTATGTGAATCAACAACCTATTAGTAATTGAATACTTATTAGAAATAGTTGAAATAGATTACTAAGAGACTCATACTGTAAAAACTTATAAGGATGTGGATTGGTATCAGTCTCTTAGTGGTTATACATTAACATGATAGTTGACTTCATCAAGGTGGTATGAACTATTCGAATATTATATTGGTCCAATGATGTGACTGTTTGACCATGTAGCATGATCTGTTGTTACAAAATGAGTGATTTAAAGATTTTTCTTAGAGTCTGTATTTTTGTTTTTCATCAATATATTTTTTAATTAAAAAAATTTTAATATTTATTTTATTTTTGAGAGAGAGAGACAGTGCAAGCAGGGGAGAGACAGAGAGAGAGGGAGACACAGAATATGAAGCAGGCTCCAGGCTCTGAGCTGTGACCTGTTGGCACAGAGCCCGCCACAAGTCTCAAACCCACGAACCGCGAGATCATGACCTGAGCCACAGAAGTCAGACACTTAACTGAGCCACCCAGGCATGCCTCTTTCATCAATTTAAATGAGATCAAAACTAGTTGAAAAGTTTAAGAGGCAGTGACTTAGCATGTCTACTTTAAGGAACATTTTGAGATGTGAGGAAATATCTGGTTAGTTTAATTCACTATTTTATATGTTTATGAGAGAACGATAGACAAAGGACATAATCTCCTTTCAACTTTCTCAGTTGTCCTAAATATATTAATATATTAAGGACCTGTTCTATAGAAATTCCAGATTTCACCTAATCTAGAAGTTATATATATTTGTGTTTCTGGACACTTAAAAATGTGATAAAAGGCTAAGGATCTGTTACTCCCATCAGAATGTACAGAAGACAACCCACTTAGGTCTCAAGGTGTTTGAAATGTTAAGTTGGTCCCCGTGTAAGAACTTCTAACAGAGTTTTTTAAAGAATCCTTTCACCCAGGACAAACAGTTGCACCTATACTGAAGGAAAGGGAAAAACAAATATGCTGTCCTAGCTTTTTAAAAAGTTTTTTCTTTTAAGAAAAGAGCCCAAAATGGCAGATGATAAGTGAGTAGGGCTGATTTGATTAAAAGACAATTAAATATTATAAATTTAATAATTATTTCTCATATACATGATTGCATTAATAATCTATTCTTATTCTGAGAGAGTAAACTCCAAATCTTAGTGACTTAATAGGACTGAATTTACATGGTGTTTAAACTGTACAAGATAAGGAAGCTTTACTCAGAGGTCCAAGGGGATGGCAATTTGCTATCTTACAGTTACAGCATTTCACCTGGATACACACCTTCCTGGCTCACTGCTGTGAGGAAAGAGAAACTAGAGAATTGCACATAGATTTCTTTCACTATCTCAGCCAAGAGGTGACAAACACCACTTCCAATCACATTTTACTGGGTATAAATACTCACATGAGCAGCCACAAATGCATGGGGCCAGGGAAGTGTAATCCTCCAGTGTGGCCAGAAGGAGAGAGTAACTGGATATGGTTATACATTAGAAGTCCCTAGTAGTGGTGCAAGAAGCGAAAAGGGACACTGTTCCCTCTCTCCAGGTATCTACCCAAAAGGATAAAATGACTATACCTAAAAGGATACTATCAGGGTAATACAGTTTAGGATTATAAGAACAACAAGAACAACAACAAATTGTAGAGTGAGAATATATTCTAGGAGAAGCCACAGAAGGAATCTAGTTGAATATTGTTGAGGAAAATTAAACCGTGTCAGTGAAGTTGGCACTTTCGGTTGATGAGCAAAGCTGTTACTGATGGACCTTGACCTCTCAAATCACAGGAAACTCTTTTCTGGGGCCATTTTTGAATTGGTCACGTTATAATTGAGGCTTTTCCTGTTGTTGTGCTTTAGGTGTCAGGCTTTGAGAGCGTTGAGAATTACAATGCCAAAGATGGCAAGCTATTTCCGTTCTTATTTTTTTTCTGGGGCTGTTAATTTATTAAAACAATGTTCTTACATAATACATGATGCCTGAAAGAAGTATCACTGCATTGAAATTCAGCAATATGCTGTAAATTTGTAATTTTCGCTATTCCAACTGTTTTAGCATCAGACTTTCCAATGAGTCCAATGAATAACGAATAAGTGCCAAAAAAGAATAATGTCTACCATTTAAAGAATAATCCACTATATTTATTCTAGTTCCCTTCCCTGGCAGGAAGAAGGGTCTGTCCAGACCGCACACATATGTGTATTCTTGCAGCGGTCGGTAGGTACAAATACTTCTCATTGATCTAGGAATTAGGCATCCGGCAGTTCAGCCTTCTTGAACATACATATTAAGGGTGCAAAAATGAGCTCCAAGTGGTGAGAAAATTTGTTACCACAAAGCTTGAATACTATTTGATGGCTATGATATAGAGCAACTGTTAGGTTTTCTCCTATAATCCTAGGTATTTGATAGAAGTAAACCTTCAAGCTTGACTGGTCTTTCTACTATTTGCATCAAATAGATACCCAAGATAGAAATTAAAGTCTGGGAGAGAATGACACTAAGACCAACATAGTGACAAACAGGACAGAGAATGGAGTTCTGGTTAATTGCCAGAAAAGTCTATCGGTGACTTTTAAAGTAAACAGCAAAAGTTCAACTTAAACCAGATAAAACAATTTATTGAATTATGCAACTAGGAAAACACCAGTGGTATGGTGGCCACCAGTCACAGTGCAATCAGGATGTCAATTCTAGAATCCTCTTAGCTTCATAACCCTGTGTTTGGTTTTATCCTTAGGCTGGCTTTTCATAGCTCAGAAATAATGGTGCCAGCAATGTGATTTCAAATTCACATTTGGTGCATATAGCTTCTCCCCCTGCCCCCCACCCCCCGATTTTGCCATGTGTGAACCAATCAATTTCTTCTGTTGGAATAGTGTGTTAAGTCCTGACAGTGTCATGCGTGAGACAATGATTGTGGCAAAAGAATGGGATTATCCCTCTGGAACTGTGAGAAAGGTCAAAGCCAGCCTCCCACTCCAAACGCCATGACTGTTCTTCAAAAGAGGTGTTAGAATAATGTTGGGGAGAAAATCACAATATCAACAATGAAGGAAAGTATGCAAATATAAAAAATAGACCTAAAAAATGATGAAACACGGTAGTGTGGCCATTTAGTCTAGAGAAAAATCTGTTCTTTTCAATAGCTTGTTATTTAATATAGCAGCATACAAAAATTAACACTTGCAGTTAAGGTCTGAGACAACAATGGAATGTGAACTTATATTCTGTATATTCTTTTTAGAGACTCTGTATTCTTCTGGTGTTAAGAGTAAGTTTGACAAGATATGGCAAGATATAGAAATGATTTTTTTTTTAACTTTTCAACTACATATTTGAGTTCATTTATAAGGAAGAGAAATATGAGCAGTCTTTGAGGAGAGTCCTTACATACCTATGGAGAAAGGGTGCTGCATTTTCAGCAGGTCAGAGTATTGGACTCTTGTGCTGGGAGATTCTTCCTGAGGGGGCTGACTGGAGCACTACAGTGATGATGCATCATGTTTCTGTATATCCACGTGGCCCTCCCATCACTGAAAAACAGCCATCTTAATGAGACAAAGCTTCAGTTCACTGTTCACTATAAACTTTACTCTTTTTAAAAAAGAGAAGACTTCATTAGATATCTTTTTGTCTTACATAACAAAGGCCAGGTCAGTTTGGCCTTGGGTTAACATTCCTGCAGATATGAAAAGAACACCAGAATGCCACTGTTAACAGTGTCAGTCAGGGTCTTCCTAGGAGATAGATGGTGCCCTCTAATTGATTAATTTGCAGGGAGTTTAACGTAACTATTCACAAAGCTATGGTTAGCATACCGGAAACCCACAAGGATGGTGAACTCACCCCAGAGCTGAGAACAGCAGTGATGATTCACACCTCTAGGACTGAAAAGACAAGTGGAGGGAACAGTTACCTGGAGGAGAAGACCTCTTAACTGGACTGTGACCTTTGTTCCAGAGATCCAGCAAGCTTATTGTGAGCTGCTAGAAAGGCAACCAAGGGAATCAACACCCAACCTCATGCTCCTCCCTCCCATACACTGCTTCTGCCAATGACTTGCAGTGCTGATTCCTACCAAAATTCTGAGGAGAGGAAAGCATGAGTGAGCATACTTCACACAGAACATGGAAATTACTATTGCTTATTTAGAGGAAAAAAAAAAGAGCCTAAAACTTAAGGACAAAAGTAAACTATTGAAAATAATGCCTATGGGGGAATGAGTGGAACTGGAATAAAAGGGGTAAAGATGGTAGTGAGAGGTCATTCATTATACAGTTTTTTTAAATCTTTTTTTAAAAGTCTATTTATTTTGACAGAGGGAGAGAGAGAGAGAGAGAGAGAGAGAGAGACTGTGCAGGGGAAGGGGCAGAGAGAGAGAGGGAGAGAGAGAATCCCAAGCAGGCACTGCACTGTCAGCACAGAGCCTTATGTGGGGCTTGAACTCAGAAACTGTGAGATCATGACCTGAGCTGAAACGAAGAGTCAGACATTTGCCCGACTGAGCCACCCCAGGTGCCTAAGTGCAGAAACTATATTATACAGAGGTTTGCACTCTTAGGGATTTTCTATTGTAGAAGGATGGATATAATAGTTACAAATAAATTACTTTATAAGGTGGATTAAATAGATACTTTTAAGGAGACACAAGCTTCCTTTGAAATTCGAAGAAGGAGGAAGAAACAGTGATTTTCAATTAGAAGTTAGAGTGAGTGAACTGTGCCTTGAGTAATGAGAAATGTATAAATAAATTAAAATGAGAAAAGGTTTATACCAGCATTAGAGCACTGTGAGCAAAGATGGGGACAAAAGTAATGCTGTGCATTTTGAGAAGGCCCAGTTACCAACTGAATTCAAAACACATATAAAAGGCCAGGGTAACACTATGTTGAACATTTGAAACTAAAGAACATTATTTGTTAACTATACTCAAAAAGGAAAAAAAAATGGGGCAGGAGTATACTGCAGCATGGCTAGCTGGCCGCAGACTTAGAAGTATGTATCTATGTCATAGTAAGAATTTCTTCCTGGGTAGAATATTGAACGAAAAGTTAGAGTGCCCATTGCTCATCCTGACCAAATACAAGGCAAAGAGCCCATGGAATTGAACAAGGGGATTTTTCCCCCTCTGTCAGGGCTGCAGTGAACACTATCTTTCAGTACAAATGAGGATTTAGGGAGGCATGGTGTTATATCTACTCCTTTGTGGTTTTTTAAAAACTTATTTTATTATTATTTTTTAATGCTTATTTATTTTTGAGAGAGAGAGAGAGAGAGAGAGACAAAGCACAAGCATGGGAGGGGCAGAGAGAGAGAGGGAGACACAGAATCTGAAGCAGGATCCAGGCTCCGAGCAGTCAGCACAGAGCCTGACACAGGGCTTGAACCCACAAGCTACAAGATCATAACCTAAGCCAAAGTTGGATGCTTAACTAACAGCCACCCAGGTGTCCCTATTTGTGTCTTTATCTAGTTATACTCTTTGCACTGCTTACATTCTGATTAATAGTACACTGAAGTGAAAATAACCTCTATTTGAGTCAAGGTCATCATTTTCACCAACCTTTGTGGTCTGGCCTACTTCAATTATTATATGAGAGCCAGAGATAAAAAGATGCACATTAGACATGGTGTCTGATCCAGCTGCATTTTCTACTCATTGAAACTGCTGGCTTATCTAATGTATTCTTATTTCTGTCTGCTAATCTCAATTCTTAGGGTTTTTGTCCCCCTGTATACCAAATAATATCTTTAAAAATTTTCAGGTTAGAAGACCATTAAACAGAGGCACAAGTACACTTTTTATATTAATGAAAATACATATGTATCTATATTGCTGTCTTTCCTCAGGATAACACTGCTACACCCAGAGAGTTTGAGTGAGCTCTTCTCTTCTTACTCAAAAAAGAGTGGTTACCTGGTCTGGGGGGGTAGGAGTGGGGATTGGTTTTAAATAGGCATAAGAAAATACTTTGCAGTGAACAAAGAAAGAAAGGAAGGAAGGAAAGAAGAAAGAAAAAGAAAGAAAGAAAGAAAGAAAGAAAGAAAGAAAGAAAGAAAGAAAGAGGAAAAGAAAGAAGGAAAGAAAGAAAAAAAGTTAAAGAAAAACACTTTGAAGTGATGGAAATATTTTAAGACTGAATTGTAAGAGGAAGTTATGAGAGGACATGACCTCCAGTTGACCTGCAAGCTGGGCCAGGGCAATGAAGGCTCCTCGCCCCTTCCCTGTCCTTGAAATGTACATTCTGCTCAATTTTCCTGCAGCCCGCCATTTTCCAGGATGCAGCCTTGAGAAAGCAAGTCTGCGTGGTGACTAAACCCGGGTACAGTCTCCGTATAAACTTTAGACTCTGGCGGGAGTGTGATGATTTGTGCATCTTGCAGGGACCAAGGCAAGCCTTGTACGTAAGTCCCCTTGCTTATTCAGCCTGCCACTTCGCAATCTGGAGTGGTTGGCCTCCTTCCTCCGCCTCTCCTTGCCCTCCGAGAAAGGGGCCGGTTTCAGAACTTCACTGCAGAAGCTCTGAATTTGCAAACCAACGGTGCTGATGATTGCACAACTATAAATTTACTAAAAATAATTCAACTGCACACATAAAATGGGTGAATTTTATAGTATGAAAGTGGTACCTCAATTAATCTGTTAACTTTTTTAAATTCCAGGAATCCTAAAGTCATCTGAACCATCAGTTCAGTATTAAATATTGTTTCAGGGACGCCTGGGTGGCTCAGTCGGTTAAGCTTTGGACTTGGGCTCAGGTCATGATTTCACGGTTTGCAGGTTCCAGCCCCAAATGGGTCTCTGTTCTGACAGTTCAGAGCCTGGAGCCTGCTTTGGATTCTGTGTCTCCCTCTCTCTCTCTGCCCATCCCCAATTCATGCTCTGTCCTTCGCTCTCAAAAGTGAATAAACGTTAGAAAATTTTTTTAATATCCTTTGTGTCTACTAATCAGAATTCCTAGTGGTTTAGCTAAGTATACAGAATCCCCAAGGTGGGATGTAGCTTAGCTCTTCACAGTGTCCTTACAGATGAAAAGGATAAACTCAAAGTGTAAACCAAGCAGGATTGGATTGAGGCTGTAGGACTTGACTGAGGCCTGAGTACTCCTAGAAAAATATGATGCTGTGTGAATTAGGCAATGTTTACTTGATTCCCATTGTCTGAGAGGACTTGTGTAAATTAAAATGAAATGTCCCATCTAAGTTCAGCTTGCCTTGATGTATTCTTTGAGGGAAGATTTTAAACTGTAAGTTTAATTTCTTTTAAAATGTGGTAGGGGTTCCTGGGTGGCTCAGTCAAGCATCTGGGGCTTGGTTTCAGCTCGGGTCATGATCTGCCTGTCCCTGCTCATGAGCTCTCTCTCTCTCAAAATAAATAAATAAACTTAAAAAATAAATAAAATGTCATAAGTAAACTCAGGTTTTCTGGTTTTGTTTTGTTTCTAGTTTAGTTTTGGTATTTTGGTGTGTTGTATTTGACTAGGAATTTATCTTGTCTGCATTTAAAAGTTTTCAACAAAAAGCCATTTGTCATATTGCGCTTTCTTTAAAATTGTTGCTGATTGTAGCTTTATGCTTCATTTAAAAATTATTTTTTATATTGATCCTTTGGATATTCTCTACTTTTTCTTGGTGAATATTGCCAGAAGTTCTATTAATATATAAAACAACCAACTTTGACTTCTACTGGGTGTCTCTTTTATCTTTGTTTTTATGTTCTTTAATTTTTGCTTGTTAGTTTCTTTTTCCTTCTACCCTTTTTTGAATTTCTTTGGCATTAATTCTCTAATTTTTGAATTTTGCTACTTAATAACTTTTCTAATCAAAACATTCCTTTAAATACTGTTTTAAGTGTGTCCCCTAAACTTTGTAATGGAGTGTAGGAATTGGTGCTTAGTTCTGAATACTTTGAAATTTTCTGTATCATTTGGTCTTTGATTCTTGGTTATTAAAAATGTGATAGTTAATTTCCATTCTTATATTTGTGTTCTTAAGTTTATATTCTTTTAATTGATATTTCACTACATCATGGTAAGAGAACATAATTTGTGGTGTACAGATTTTTGGAAATTGGTTGAGACTTGCTTTATGATATAGTAAATGTTTTCATGTTTATAGTGTAGTAAATTTTTTTAAGGTCATGTTTTATAAATAGCATATGTGTGCTTGAAGAAAACTGTACTCTATAATAATTGGAAGCGTGATTTTGTGTATATATATATATATATATATATATATATTCACTTAAATCAAGTTTTTAAATTGTATTGCTCAGTGTGTATATTTACTTGACTTACTTTTACTGCCTGCTTTATCTACTGATAGTTGAGAGACAAATTTAGAAAATTTTCACTATAATTACAGATTTTCCCACTTGTACCCATAATGCTATAGATTTTTCTACTTCATGTATTTTGAGGTCTCTCAATTTGATACATGTAAGTTTAGAACTTGTATCTTCCTAATAAGATCAACCTTTTTATTATTATGTAATGGTTAGCCTAATTTATACTTTCTATCTTAAAATCTTTTTGGTCCTACTTAAATATATCTACCACAACAGTATTTTTGCTGGTATTTGTTTAACATACTTTTTTCTATAATTTTGCTTCAGCATATTTCATGTTCTTATGAGTGTTCACTCTCCCTCTGTCTCTCTTTCCCACACAGACACACAAGCCTCATTCAAATATATAATCTAATCTGAAAAGTTTTACTCACTACCTCATAAATTTAGTCCCTTAATATCTAATGTGATTTCTATTATATTTGAACCTCTTAATGCTATTTTAATTTGGATTTTCTGATTCTTTTCCTTTTCTTTTTTGTATTGTTGATTTCATCATTCTGTTTGTTTTCCTGATTATTTTTTTTCTACTTTACTAAAGGAACAATATCTTTTAGTGATTACCCTTGAAAATTTACCATATTAACTTTGAAACATTGAATGCAAATCAGTATTTAAGTCCCCACTCTAGAGTAATGCATGCTTCTAGGATTGTAACTGTGATCACTCCCTCTTACTAATCAGCAGGCCCTTATTTTCTCATACTTTATTTCTGTCATTTTTAAGCAAAAAAAAAAAAAAAAAAAATAGACATCAATATTACTTTTGCAGTTTGTTCAGATTTATCTCATCTCTCAATTTTATTGCTTACCATTCCTTCCTCCATTGCCCACCATATTTCTGAGGTCATTTTCTTTTTTAAAAAATTCCTTCAGTGAAGTTTTGTTGGTGACAAACTCAGTTTTATTTTGTTTTGTTTTGTTTTTTACCTGAAAATGATTTTATCTCTATCTCCATTCTTAAAATAGTTTTGCTAGATACTAAATTTTGAATTAGTAGTTTTATCTTTCATTATTTTCAGTATATCATCATAGTTTTCTAACTTCTATTATTCCTGTTGAAAATTTAGTTGTTCTTTGTGAATGATTTGTCTTTTCTTTTGAATTACTCTTAAGAATTTATCCTTTCATTAATGTTTTGCTGTTTTAAAATTTTTCAAAAAATTTTAATGTTGATTTATTTTTGTGAGAGAGAGCACGTGAGAGTGGGGGTGGGCAGAGAAAGAGGGGACAGAGGATCTGAAGGTAGCCCTACACTGACAGCAGAGGGGCTTGAACTCACGAACCATGAGATCATGACCTGAACTGAAGTTGAATGCTCAACCGTCTGAGCCACCCAGGCAAACCAATGTTTTGCCATTTTATCATGATGAATTTATTTGTGGATTTCTTCTTATATATGCTTCTTGATATATATGATGCATTTTAAATTGATGCATAATTGACATATATTAATTTCAGATGAATAATTTGATATTTTTATATATTGAGAAATGATCACCACAATAAGTCTGCTTAACATGTCACCATACATAGTTACAAAAAATTTTTTTTCTTGCAATGAGGACTTAAGATCTAGTCTCTTAGCAACTTGCAAATATGCAATACAGTGTTATTAATTACAGTCCTTATGCTATACATTATATCCCCATGACATTTTTTTTTATGACTGGAAGTTTCTACCTTTTAACCCCTTCATCCATTTTACCCACTTCCCAGCGCCCATGTCTGGTAACCACCAATCTTTTCTCTGTATCTATTAGCTTGGTTTTTGTTTTTTGTTTATTTTTGATTCCACATATGAGTGAAATTATGTGGTATTTGTCTTTCTCTGTCTGACTTATTCCACTTAGCAAAATGTCCTTGAGGTCCATCCATGTTGTTGCAAATGGCATGATTTCATTCATTTTTATGACTGAATAATATACTTGTGTGTGTGTGTGTGTGTGTGTGTGTGTGTGTGTATGTATATACATATATATATATATACATATATATATACACACATATATATATACATATATAGAAAATCTGAATAGACCAATTACTGGGGAAAAAAATTGATTCATTCATTAATCAAAAACTTCTCAACAAGCACAAGTCCAGGACCAGATATCTTCACTGGTGAATTCTGTCAAACATTCAAAGTATTGATGCCAATATACATATGTATGTATATATATATACATATGTATATATGTACATATGTATATATATATGTGTATATATATATATATATATATATATATATATATATACACACACCATATCTTCTTTATCCATTCTCTATCAATGGACACTTGAGTTATTTCCATATCTCAGCTATTATAAATAATACTGCCATAAACATAGGGGTGCATATAAGTTTTGAATTAGTGTTTTTATTTTCTTTAGATAGTCAGAAGTGGAATTGTTGGATAATATGGTAGCTCTATTTTTAATTTTTTGAAGAATCAACAAGCTGTTTTCCATAGTGGTTCTACCAGTTTACATTCCCATCAAAAGTGCACAGTGGTTCCCTTTTATTCACATCCTGGCCAACACTTGTTTTTCTTGTTTGTTTGATAATAGCCATTCTGACAGGTGATATCTCATTGTGGTTTTGATTTGCATTTCCCTGATGATATTGATATTGAGCATCTTTTCATGTACCTGTTGGCTCTCTGTATGTCTTTGGGAAAATGTTTGTTCAGATCCTCTGCCCATTCTTTAATTGCGTTGTATGTTGTTTGTTGTAGTTTTTGTTTTGAGTTGTATGAGTTCTTTACATGCTTTGGATATTAACTTCTTATCAGATATATGATCTGAAATATTTTCTCCCATTGGGTAGGTTACCTTTTCTTTTGTTGATGATTTCCTTTGTTGTGCAAAAGACTTTTGTTTTGATGTGGTCCCATTTGTTTATTTTTGTTTTTGTTTCCTTTGCTTTTGGAATCAGCTCTAAAAAATCACTGCCAGAGTGGGCAAAATGAACAAATCAGGAGACTATAGATGCTGGAGAGGATGTGGAGAAACGGGAACCCTCTTGCACTGTTGGTGGGAATGCAAATTGGTGCAGCCGCTCTGGAAAGCAGTGTGGAGGTTCCTCAGAAAATTAAAAATAGACCTACCCTATGACCCAGCAATAGCACTGCTAGGAATTTACCCAAGGGATACAGGAGTACTGATGCATAGGGGCACTTGTACCCCAATGTTTATAGCAGCACTCTCAACAATAGCCAAATGATGGAAAGAGCCTAAATGTCCATCAACTGATGAATGGATAAAGAAATTGTGGTTTATATACACAAAGGAATACTACATGGCAATGAGAAAGAATGAAATATGGCCCTTTGTAGCAACGTGGATGGAACTGGAGAGTGTGATGCTAAGTGAAATAAGCCATACGGAGAAAGACAGATACCATATGGTTTCACTCTTATGTGGGTCTTGAGAAACTTAACAGAAACCCATGGGGGAGGGGAAGGGAAAAAAAAAAAAAAAGGTTAGAGTGGGAGAGAGCCAAAGCATAAGAGACCGTTAAAAACTGAGAACAAACTGAGGGTTGATGGGGGGTGGGAGGGAGGGGAGGGTGGGTGATGGGTATTGAGGAGGGCACCTTTTGGGATGAGCACTGGGTGTTGTATGGAAACCAATTTGACAATAAATTTCATATATTGAAAAAAAAATTAAAAAAAATCAACAAAAAATAAAAAATAAAAAATAAAAAATCACTGCCAAGACCAATGTCAAGATGCTTACCTCCTACATTTTTTTCTAAGAATTTTATGGTGTCAGGTTTAACATTAGGTCTTTAAGTTTTTTGGTGGAGTCTTCAGGGTTTTCTGCAGATAATATTAAGTTATCTGCAACAGTAGCAGCTGTACTCCTTCTTTTTCAATTGGGATGCCTTTTATTTCTCTTTCTTTCTTAATTGCTGTGGCTACGACCTTCAGGACTATGTTGAATAAAAGTAGTGAGTGGACATCTTTGTCTTGTTCCTGACCTTAAAGTAAAGCTTTCAGCTTTTCACCACTGATTATGATGTTAGCTCTGGGCCTGGCATATATGGCCTCTATTATATTGAGATATGTTCCTTCTATAACCATTTTGTTGAGTTTTTATCATAAATGGGTGTTAAATTTTGTCAAATAATTTTTCTGCATACAATTGAGATGATCATTTGATTTTTATTCTTTTGTTAATGATGTGTATTACATTGATTGATTTGCAGATGTTGAACCTTCCTAGTCACCCTGGAATAATCCCACCTGATTATGGTGTATAATCCTTTTAATGTATTCCTGAATTCAGTTTGCTAATATTTTGTTGAGGATTTCTGCATCATCAGCGATATTGGCCTATAATTTTCTTTTCTTGTGGCATCCTTGTCTGATTTTGGTATCAGGGTAATTCTGGTCTCAAAAGATGAGGTTAGAATTTTTCTCTTATCTTCCATTTTTTAGAAGAGTTTGAGAAGGATTGGCATCAATACTTTGAATGTTTGACAGAATTCACCAGTGAAGATGTCTGGTCCTGGACTTGTGTTTGTTGAGGTGTTTTTGATTAATGAATCAATTGGGGCACCTGGGTGGCGCAGTCGGTTAAGCGTCCGACTTCAGCCAGGTCACGATCTCGCGGTCCGTGAGTTCGAGCCCCGCGTCAGGCTCTGGGCTGATGGCTCAGAGCCTGGAGCCTGTTTCTAATTCTGTGTCTCCCTCTCTCTCTGCCCCTCCCCCGTTCATGCTCTGTCTCTCTCTGTCCCAAAAATAAATAAACGTTGATTAATGAATCAATCAATTTTTTTCCCCAGTAATTGGTCTATTCAGATTTTCTATTTCTTCATGATTTGATCTTGAAGGTTATATGTTTCTAGGAATGTATCCATTTCTTCTAGGTTGTTCAGTTTTTTGACATATACTTGTTCATTGTAGTGTCTTATGATCCTTTGTATTTCTGTTGTATCAGTTGTAATGTCTCCTTTTTATTTCTGGTTTTATTTATTTGAGCCCTCCCTTTTTTTTTTCATTTATCTTTTGATTTCTCACTGATAATTGGTTGATCAGCAGCATGCTATTTAATCTCCACATATTTGTAAATTTTTCAGTTTTCTTCGTGTAGTGGACTTCTAGTTTTATATCATGTGGTTAGAAAAATGACTGATGATTTCAGTCCTCTTAAAAATATTAGGTTTAGTTTTGTGGCTTAATATATGATCTATCCTGGAGAATGTTCTTTATGCACTTGATAAGAATGTGTATTCTGTTGCTTTTGGATGGAATGTTCTGCATGTATCCATTAAGCCCATCTGGTCTAAAGTGTCATTAAAGGCTGACATTTCCTTATTGATTTACTGTCTGAATTATCTATCCATTGATGCAAATGGGGTACTGAAGTCTCTTATTATTATTGTAGTGGAGTCTATTTCAACCTTTTGGTATGTTAATATTTGCTTTATATATTTATGTGCTCCTATGTTGGCTGCATAAATCATTACAGTATTATATCCTTTTGTTGGATTGACCCTTTATTATTATGTAATGCCCTTCTCTCTTATTGGTCTTTGTTTTAAAGCCTATTTTGTCTCATACAAGTATCCAAGCTATCCAAGCTTTCTTTTGGTTTCCATTTGCTTAGAATATCTTTTTCCATTCCTTCATTTTCAGTCTGTGTGGGTCCTTACATCTGAAGTGAGTCTTTTGTACACAGCAAATAGATGGGTCTTGTTTTGTTTTTTGTTTTTTCTTTTTTTTAAATCCATTCAGCCTCTCTGTCTTAATTGGAGAATTTAGTGCATTTAAAGTTAAGGTAATTATTGATAGGTATGTACTTATTCTCATTTTGTTAACTGTTTTCTGGCTGTTTTGTAGTTCCTGTCTGTTCCTTTCTTTTTCTCTTGCTCTTTTCTATTGGGGGGTTGATGACTTTCTTTAGTGGTGTGTTTATATTTCTTTCGCATTATCTTTTGTGTATCTACTATGGGTTTTGCTTTGTGGTTACTATGAGGCTTATATATAACAACTTATATTTATAACAGTTCATTTGAAGTTGATAACAACTTAAGTTCCAACATATTTTAAATCTATTTTTACTCTGCCCCCCACCCATTTTATGATTTTAATATCAAATTTAATATCTTTTTATCTTATATTGTGTTATATTGTGTTGTTTTTATTTGTAGATTCCAACTTTTTATCAGCTTTAGGTAATTCTCACCCTTTATGTATTCAGATATGGCCTAAATCTTACATTTTCTTTTAAGTCTCTGATTTGGTATATTTTAAATTTATTTCTATTCTCAACATCCCTTAAACTTTCATATTTTCCATTGTCTCATATGTCTGTGCCTCAGTATGGGTAGATCTATTTTCTAGTTCACTAATTATTACTTTGGATATGACTAGTTTACTCTACACGTTGTTTTAACTTCAAATCATATTTTTTATTTCTAAAACTTTAGATTGTTCTGTAATATATTACTGGCCTCTTTTATTTGATTACATATGTCATAAATCATTAGGCCCCTGTAGCTTATATCTAATAATTTTAGGGTCTGAATCCCCTAGTCATCTGAATCTGTAGTTTTTGTTTGCTTGTTTGTTTGTTTGCATCTGCTGACTCTTTATCATAGTGTCTTGTTTGCTTGTGCACTTAAGAATACTTGATTCTGAGTTCACATTTTGCTGAGTTTAAACTGAAAATGCCAAGGATCTAAATTGAGAATCTGTCCTTCAGAGAGGAATTATATTTGCTTTTGCTGGCAGCCAGAAGACACTACTGACTTTGATCACTGTAGTCCCCACCAATGGTCTTAACTTACTAGTAGAATCATAGTTCACCTTCTCCACTTATGCATGGCCCAAGGCCTAGTATTTGTATCAATATTTAATCGTTGGGCATCCTTGGTTTGTGTTATCTTTCCTGCTTTAGCTTGGATCCAGAATTCTTAATCACTTTCTTACTTTCTTTTTGCAGTGGATATTTCTCTTTCTACTAGATGAACAACAATTTAAGTATATATCTTATTCAGGAGATAAGTCTTTTATTTTACTTATTTATTTTTTAAAATTTATTTTGAGAAAGATACAGAGAGCACTGTCAGTGCCTAGCCCAATGCCGGACTCGACCTCAATCCATGAGATCATGACCTGAGCTGAGAAAAAGTCAACAGTTGCATGCTTAACCAACTGAGCCACCAGGAGCCCCAGGAGATAAGTCTTTTAGAGTATGTGTCCTGCTGTGTTGCAAGAAGCAGTTGTGCTATACTTACAGAGCTTAAATCACTGTAGAATTATAATTCTGGTGTGTGTGTGTGTGTGTGTGTGTGTGTGTGTGTGTGTGTGTATGTAGTTTTCTAAGGGAGAGTTAAAAGCTTTGGGATGCAAAATGACATATACATAACATGACGAATCACATGAGTCTTCCTTGTAGACTTGTGGTATAATGCATGCTATTTGCAAATAACCTAAATAACAACAACCCCTTCTCTGCTTTTAATATCTGGATTCTTTTGTACCTGTAAGCTCACTTTAACTAACAGTACATACTTCTTGAACTTTTGCTTTATGATTTCCAAGGGGTTTTATTAAAATGCAAATAGTATTTGGGGCATGATTGGGGAGAACATATTGGACAATTTATTACAAGTTGTTTTTACTTTAATGAGTATGATAAATTAAACAGCTGGTTTTAACAAAGAATGGACGAACTTCAGAACCTTGGATATAGTTTATTGAATAATTTTGCCTAGGGTATGGCACTTTTTGAAAAGATATACCATGAAAAGTTCTATTTCTTTTCCAGGAGTTGATAGTATGATTGAGCATGCTTTCTGGAATTCTAGTTTGAGTTTTACAAAGGGCTTAATTATTTCCAATGATATGACTTCTATAATTAATAGGATTGGGTCCACATTTTTGGTTAAATTTCTGGGACATTAGTAAAAAGAAATATATATATATATATATATTTACCCTATGCTATTATATATTTGCTGCTGTGAGTGCTTAATCATTATCCTAGAAAAATGAAGGTCAGACTGAAAGAAATTGGGAAGCTTAATGACCCATACACCTGCTCCCAGATTGGTTACTTATGCCTAATCCAGCTCAATCTGCATGTCATGAAGACTGGAATTCAGATAACTCAGTAATATCACTGTTGCATTAGAAAAGCTCTAGGGCATACTACACATCAGTCACCAAAAATGAAACTCTTTGGAACTGTAGTGGTAGAGTTGCAGCAACTATAGAAGTGATAGGTGATCACCTTAGACGGATAGCACAACACTGGAAAAGCTAGAAAAGTCTAGATGAATTTTGCTGTTTCCTGGTGCTATTTCTATCATTTCAGTAACCCCTTATTATGTTTCAAATACAATTTTAATATATAGAACATTCTGTTGTCGTCAGTTTTATCAGTTGGTGTTTGGACCAATTGTCCTTGGTTTGGACCTCTCTGTCTTTGGAATAATGTACAGAAGAAAATTAACTATAATTTTAGGAAAAAATGCACCATTACTAACACAGTAAAACCTTGGATTTTGAGTAACTTGTTCTGAGAGTGTTCCACAAGACAAGCAAACATTTCTAGTAAATTTTAACTTGATAAACAAGCAATGTCTTGCAATGCAAGTAGTATGTGATGTGGAACGTCACCTGATCACAACTGAGCCAAGGTTCTTTCTTTCTCTCTGTGGGATTGTGGGTGATGCCAATGCAATGTTACATTTCCATGAAATCCTCAAGTGGAGGCAAAAGCAAATGTTCTTTGGATAGGTTCCTTGTTAAGTTTCATGAAAAGAAAAAGATTCCATTAAGCCAATAAATAGATAGCAGTGACTTTGTTAGTGATAGAGAAAGTCATCCTACTCAATAACCCTCCTCTCTCTTGTCTCCCTCACACCAGCCACAAAAGTTTTCAATGCTGAGTACAGTTTAATTTGTTTATTTTTCTTTATATTTTGTATTTTCTTTATTCTTTTGTATTATATTACAGTATTGTAATCATTTTTATGTGAATATTTTTGGGTTGTGGGATTAATCATCTGGGGTTCCATCATTTCTTATGGGGAAATTCACTTTGATACACAAATGCTTTACATTATAAGCATGTTTCTGGACAGAATTATGCTCACAAACCAAGGTTTTACTGTACATATTACTATTGTTTTAATAATTTACTAAGCAATATTCAAATTACTTGCAACTAGTAATATCTTAAAGCCTAAATGGATTAAACTGAGAATCATGATGATAATTTGTTACCTGTTCTTTATTAGAATCATCTAAACACTTCACATTATTTTTGGTGTAATAGAGTTTAAATAAATATGCCCTTGTGGTTATGGTTATTGTTTTTGCAACAGAAGTACATCTTGGAGCAACCACTGGGAATGTTCCATTACCATTAACTAAACATTTTATACTCAAGGGTCTCACAACTGGTTAATCACTTTATTTATATATCAACTCAATATAATGCTCTTCATTGTTATGGCACATTATAAATGAAAAGAGAAAGGATTCACTAAATAAAATTAGTCTTGAATTAAAATAAAGATAGCAAATACAGAATTAGGAATTAGTTCCTGGCATGCTGCTGGCTGAATACTTGGTCACTGAAGTTTAAAAAGGTACTTAGACCTCAGAAAAGAACCTTGTTTTAAGCCTAGTATCTTAATAGACAAGGTGGATTAGAACAGGGGCTCTCACTTGCTTTTTTCACTGGGACACTATTAACTGACTGATTGTGTTCACATGAATGTAGAGCTGTACTGAGTCACATGGAGCCCCTCATGCAGACCAATGATTGTGGTTGTTTTAAAAGAACATTCTTAAATATCTGTTCAACATTGATCGAGTGGTAAGACTATGTGGGTAAACTATAAAGAGGAGGACTTTTGGTGACATGGCATCAGCTTGCCCACCATTTAACATGACAGGAACCCCTGCTGTTAACCAGGTCTGTGCTTCCTAGAAGAGAGTTGGTGACCCTTCCTTCCTGTTTCACCATGTTACCCAATGGTCTCATCAGCCTTCCTCAATGGCTTAACATATTTCTTCTAAGCACATAGGTTTCCTAGAGGAAATTGTGGCATATAAAATTTTTTCTATCTCATTATATTCCTAGGGTGTGTGTTTGGAAGCCCGGTAATATTTGTGGAAATCTAATAGTATTTCCACATCCTCTATAGATGCCAAGTTGACCAGCTGTTCAATCAGGACCCCTATCAAGGTTAAATTTCCACTCCCCTGTGGGCTTGATGGTCAGCTCAGCACCCTCACCTTTCCCTGGTTTAAGATCTCCTAAGCCAAAATCCCCCTCCCTATATAGTTCTGAATTAAATTCTGTCCCTAGGAGGATCTTGGAAGGAAGGTAAAAAGGAGAAACTATTATTTTTTAGAGGATGGGATAGTCAGCATTGTAGGTCGATAAGAGGTATGAGGTATGAGAGCCATCCACCTCACTGTTGAGCACTGAGAGTTGATGGGAACCTGCCAGAGCTTCTTGAAATGTTTCATGGTTTCTGACCATACTTTTGAGAACCATCTGCTTTGATGCTGTGATATGAGATCATTAGTGATCATTTTCTTACTTACAATTCTAGCTCTTCCAACAGCTGTAGAAGCTTTTCATTCCTTGTAATAAATTCTTTCAGACATTTCACTTATTCAGCCTCTGAGAGGCTGTGAAATTGCTTCCAAAGTCAGACTTTTGGCAGGATAATGGGTGAAAAGCTCACACAGGGCTTCCATCTTCCGCTGGTCAAAGGTTTTCCCACAAGGCATAAACTACCTCCATACTTCCAGGTAGCTTAGTTGCCTCAATATTAAGTTCAGTGGCAGAAGGTGAGAGGTGTGCATTGTGGGTACAAGATGTGGCCTCATCAGGGTGTCCTGCATAGATTTGGTCCGTTTGAACACAGAGTTGGTTGTAACCGTAATGGTTGGAGTAGGTGAAGTGGCCAAAGACCACAGAAGCAGATGAGGGTCAGAGGACTTGATATGAAGAATTGAAAGTTTTTACTGTGTGACGTTTGGGGCCAGTTGGTCCTGGGTTCAAATCTTGGGTTATACTAGCCATAGAATGAGCTGATTTTGCTTGTTCTGTCTCCATTTCCTCAATATTGTCAATCCAGAACAGTAATGATACATAGTGTAACATTGTGGGATCTTTCTAAAGATTCAGCGAGGTAAAATATATGGTGCATTTATATATATTATTAATTTATAAGTATTTAATATGTAAATGTATATTAATATATTTACATATAAATGCACATATATTAATACATATTGTGACACAATATAATGCTGAGTAGATGTTTTCTGATGTGATAATTATTATTTGTAGTTCTCCAGGGGATTACTAGTGGGAGGAAATATGGGTAACCGAGTGGGGCCTGCTGCTCTTAACACTGTATGGCTTATCATCATTAAGGTGCTCCCCCAATCCCTGTTGAGAACCTTGGAAAGATACAGGAAATGATTTTTCTTCTCCTCCTCTTTCTCTCAGGGATTGTTTTTTTTTTTTTTTTTTGAAGGATGTGACTTCTGAAAAAAGTAGCCTTATATTTCCAAAGGGATGGTAGAAAGAATGAAAACACAATTAAGCTTTGAAAATCATGGTATTTCTGGACAAGCTCCACATTTACTGTGATATAATAGAAAGCAAGGACCAGAAGCCAAGTGTTAGGAACAAAGGCTCATGATGTCGGTTATGTAGGTTTTAATTCTAAAAGCCTGTAAAATGAGTTAATCATATAAGGGAAAACACTAGCTAAGAAGAAAGCAAAGTGTTAAAAGACTTGATAAAAGTCTATGAAGATCCACACAAGAAGACATTAAAATTGAGAGAAACACACACTTTAATGATCTTTTTCTCTTTATCATCTGTAAAATTAAATTTGGGAGTTGGTAATAGTTACAATGACCTCAGTTTAGTTGCTGATCATTAACCATGGGTATTTCACACCAGAGATTTGGAATAGTAAAGTAAATTGAAATTGCACTAATCAATTAGCTCTGTTATACACTGCCTCTATGTACAGTATTAAATTGCAATGGGAATTTATAAATTTAAAAGAAAGATATTTATTGAATAATAGTAGGTGAAAATTAAAATAGAGAAAACAAATATAAAGAGTCAAGATTTGTGGGATCTTTTAAGCTCCTAAAAGAAAAACCAGTCAATTTCCTTCTGCATATGCAGTGAAAGCACACTTTCCATCACTTTATCTTGCTAAACCTCTTCTAGAAAAAGGAAGACAAAACTCAAAGTTCATGAGGCTCTGTTCACTTGAGAACCTGGTAATCATCCATCATATTCTGAACACCAGAACAAAGCCTTCTCAGAACAAATGGAAATTCTCTCCTCACTAAACTTTACTAATAGTTTCCTTTCAGAGAATATTGGTTTTAGTGAAATCTCTTGGCATGCCTAAGTTGGTGCTTTGGAGCACCTGATGTATCTTTGAAGTCTGGGTAAGTTTTTCTGAATAAAATAGGAGATAATTCTCCCTCCCAAGGTTTTATTTGTCCGATCATTTGATTAAATTTGTACGACAGGTTGTAATTGGCTCCTGTTATCCTAGAGTATATTCAATACTATACTCTGGCTCACACAGTTCCTATCCATGACACCTTGTAATTTAAGAGAAAATCACTCAAATTAGTCACTTGATATCACAAAGAGAAAGCAAATTGTTGATCACCTAAGTTCTAGTTTTTCAGCTGGTTGCTTTGATTTCATTTATCGACCGTCATGGTTTATCATCCACTTAGGTCACCAGCTTTTCTTGATATTGAAGAGTTATGATCAGACAGCATAATGAGGGGAGTGATATAAGATCTTTATTTGAACCAGTTGAAATCAATTGAAATTGCTCTTTCCATCCATAACTTTCATGTTTGGAAAGAAAGGTCAATCTTACTATATTTCACTATATAGTGATTGTTTAAGGGCTTGTATTCCCTCATTTGGCTTATACTGGAGTTAAAGGTGAGTTGGCTGTTGATTCCAGAACATGCAGTCAATAATTTGAGATTCCCCCTTTGGCTCCTGGACCCAGGATGATAAATTTAGCCAACCTTTAAGCCTCCTCCTACCTTATGCATCATTATACTTTTTTATTTTCATATTTCCTTCTTTGCTTTTTATTGTGTGAGATCTTGACATAATGTCCCACAATATCCAGAAAATGTGCAGGTAGAGTTCATTACCAGCCATTCACCACCAAAAATTCATTCTACTAACCTATCATGAACACAAGAGAATTTTTCTAAATACTTGCCTTCTCTTCCAAGTACTTTCAATCCTTGAATGTGCTTCCAGTTTAATTTTTCTTTTATCTCTTTCTGTCATTCTCTCCTCTCTCCTCTCTGTAGGGTCTATGTTTTATCCTGCTTTTACTACATGGTCCAAGGATGGAAGATAACCCTCCTTGGTTCCATTTTAGAATGTTGGCGCCATACTGACTCTCCTTAGAAGTTGGGTCTTTCAGGTTCATCAAAGCGGACAAACTACAAATTTAGTAGATTTTTAAAATGTCCATTCTTCTGTGAAGTGATTTCGTAAAGTTTCCAGAGATCCTTCCTCCTGCCCTCCATTGATGGGGAGGTTTTAAATGTATTTCCCTTGATGTGGGTAAACGTATCTTCTCTGGCTGATGATTTATTACTTTGCCTCTGACTCAAGACAGTCTTTTGGCTAAGGACACCTTCCCAATCCAGGCAACTCTCTTGGACAGAATCAAACAATTATTTACCAGTTCTCTGACTATGCCCTAAGAATTCTAGGAATAGAGCCCATAACCAAATTCCTAACTTCTTTGTCTTCACTGTTTTATCTCCATTATCAGAGAAGCTAAGCAGCCCTGGTCTCACTCCCTTTAGGTTTCTCACACATGTCTACTATAACTCCGTGATGCATGGAAAGTAGATAAAGCTCTCTAAGGCATACTGCTGAAGCCTCTGCCCCAGGCTTTGAGAAGTTAAAGGCCTCTCAGCTTCCTCCCCATGGCAGGGGCAGGAGTCACAGCACCGGATCAGCTCTTCCAAAGTACTCTCTTTAAGTTCATTGGCTGCTTTTTCAGAATCTTTAAAGTGTGGATGTGAATGTTCAGGGAAGGGTTGAAAAGCTGGTTTTGTACTGTTTCTTTTGCTTGAAGTCCTTGTGTTTTAGATTTGGTGATAGCTCATACCCAAGATCATAGGAACTCAGTTGAAACTGATACTAAGTAAGTCCACATTTACATTCTATAGAAAATTTATTTTCTAAATAAAACAAGAGGAATTCAGACAAGACAGCAATAAAATTGATTCTTTTAGACATATCTTTTCTAAAAACTTTAATCTTTCTCGATGATGAGACTCCATCATATAGTAAACTTTAATACATTTGTATTTTTTTCTTATGATCTTAAATTAATATAATTTGAGTTGAGATTTAACTATATCTTTGTCTATATCTACTATGTGAGTGCAGCTGCTTTGATTTAATTATGTTCTTTGCTTTAGTTATTTTTAATTTAAAAAAAATGCTTATTTATTTTGAGAGAGCTAGAGTGTATGTGCATGGTGAGCAGAGGAGGGGCAGAGATGGAATCCCAGGCAGGCTCTGCATTATCAGTGCAGAGCCTGACATAGGGCTTGATTTCACGAACGGTGAGATCATGACCTGAGCTAAAATCAAGAGATGGGTGCTACACCGACTGAGCCACCCAGGTGCCCATGTTCTTTGCTTTAGAAAACCTTAAGGAAAGCATCTGAATTGTAAAAAATGCCACTGACTTGGATTATATCAGATATCCCTTGCATTCTCCACCTCGTATCTTTTTGGCTCTTATTTTCAGTCCAGCCATGGCTGTGACGTACAGGTGCATGCAGCAGATATAATATGACAGCACTTTGCCTTTTACCTATACTCCACATCTTTTGTGTTTGGCCTTGGATTTTTCTCTGCTACTTCCAAACGAGACGCCTTTGGAAATCTGCTCAGCCATGTGGCACATGCGGAGAGGAGTTAAGTTTCCATGGGACAACCTCAGTAATTGGGGATTAGAATTGCTCTTCTCTGTCCCAGGTGGACAGTTCTGAGGTGCTCATACATGGCTCCTCAGAAGATCCTCAGCGGAATGGTGCTCCAGTTGTTCACCGAGGTAATCAGTTCAATGGTGCAGGTTTCAATTAAGTTTCCCTCCTTCTATGTATTGCTCTTCCATCCCTACTCTAGTTACTTGGGGTCATTTCCCAAATTAGACTCCATGAATTCAAGCCTGTATCTCAGATCCTTTGTGGAGAACCCTGGGCCAATACTGTAACTCTTGTTTCTCTGTTTACTAAAGAATTCCAAACACTTAGAGTAGTATCTGGAACATGGTAAGCACTCAACAAAATGCTGTTGAATGAATGAGTTCCTGGTGTCTGGGGGATGGATGGTGTAATTGGGATTCTTGCAGCATGCAGGCTTAGGAAAGTTCACTCCTCTGTGGGTTGTGCTGCATCTTAAGACTGATCATTATAAATAGGTGCTGTCATTGCCTTTCTGGTGTATTATCTGAAACATGCTGCCTGGCTCTTCTCAAAAAGAAGGAGTTGCCTCTTCACTGTAACGTCAGAATCTACAGGAAAATAATGTTTTACCAGGTGAATTATAGCAGTCTACCATGGAGTCCAGCGTGATGCATTGTTCTTTGCTCATAAATAATGCAAACAGGATACCAGGCAAAGATAAAGGCCAGTGATTTATTCTACATAACCTTTATGTAAACCTCATAAATTGTGCACAGTGGTGTCTGGGAATGTGAAGATGGCTGTGGTACCAGATTGTGTTGACAATGGCAAGCATTTCATGTATTGACAATAAGAGCTGAAGAGGACACCCCTTCTCACTCCTCTTGCACTCTCTTACCGTGGAAAAATGGAGGAAACAGTAATATTTCCAGGGTAAAGCAGAAGACAAGAATTAATAGCAATAAAATGGATATGCATATGAAGAGAAAACAGTACTACAAAATCACATTATGTAAGATCTCATTATGAATCAATTCATTTGCATAGGCTTTGTTTCTTATCTGCAATGCTAGAGAAATTATCCCCTGACACACACGCAGACACACACGCAGACACACACACACACACACACACACACACACACATATTTGCACTATATCCTAATGACATAGAAAACCCTTATTTATGTCCAGCAGAATAACTTTCCAAAGGTGGAATTTAAAAACATTTTATGGGCGCCTGGGTGGCTCAGTCAGTTAAGCATCTGATTCTTGGTTTTGGCTCAAGTCATGATCTCCCGGTTTGTGAGGTAGAGCCCTATATCGGGCTCTGCACTGGCAGCAGAGAGCCTGCTTGGGATTGTCTCTCTCTCCCTCTCTGCCCCCTTCCCTGCTTGAGCTCTCCCTCTATCTCTCTCAAAATAAATAAATTAAGATTAAAAAAAAATAAAAACATTTTAGGATTATTTATTTTCCATTGTCTTTATTAGTAAAGAAAAACAAACTGGCAGGGAGTTTTAGATAAGGACCTGGATTGTAATAATTCAGTCTTCACTCTGCTGCACTCACCATGGAAAGTCACAATGTGTAATGAAAACAAAGGCTAAGAGAAATCATAAATGTCTTACTGTGTTAGGAAGAGGTAAAAACCTCAAAAATAATGAATTGTTAAATAATGTAATGAGATTAAGCTGAATGAAAATGGAGCATGGATGGCTGATTCTAAAAGAGGGAGGGTCAAAGGAAGAAAAAAAACCAAAAACACTTGACCTGGCTTCAGTTCAATACAGTGGAGTGGTTGCACTCTTTAAGTACTGAGATGTGACTGTGCGTGAGTCATACGTCACCATGAAATATACAGGACTGATTCTCCTGAAGTCATTCAGTCTTTCATCTCAATTCTGCTTTGCAACTTTGTCCTATGAAAATTCCTTTTCCATTTTCAGAGGTTCGAAAATCCTTGAAGAAATCAAAGGAGATCATAGAGATGCAGCATAAAGCTTAATTAGCTAAATTGACAAAGTACTATTGTTAATTACTTCTATCATAATTTGGCCAAGGTTAACTTTTGAACTTAAATAAGAGATGCTGTCATTTTCTTCTGAATTAAAGTGCTGACTCTAGTAAGTAAAGCAACAGCAGAAAACACTGCAGTTTTATCTGTTGTGTTGACCTTAAAAGAGAGATTGTTCACATAGTGAGCGCTGAGTGTTTTGTTTCCTCCTTTGATTGCTACCTGGAATCAGGTTTGCTTTAGGCGTTTTCCTATAACAAACATTATTTTTCTAATTAATTAAAAGAAAACTTGACTGCGCTATTAAGATTGGGAAGCATCAATATTAGAAATTCAATTTCTAGCAATGGTCCTATGCAATTAGAAAGCAGCTACGCAGTGGCTACCATTGATATAAAAATACAAGTTATAAAAAAAAAGAAGTACAGCTTCCAAGTCCTTGATTTAAAAGAGAGCAATGCCACACACTTGAAACTTAACTCTCTTATAAACTGACATTTTAGAGGTATCCAAATAGCTTGGATAGTGTTCTTTATAAGTATAATGTAAAAGAAACTTCCAAAAAGGAAATAGCATTAAAGAGATGGTTGCTTCCTTGAGGAATGAGATGTGTAATGAAAGAGTGGGGGCAAAACAGTATTCTTTGCTGTGTCAGTGTGGCTGGTCATTACAAGCTGTATCCACTTTTTTTTTTTAATATGAAATTTATTGTCAAATTGTTTTCCATACAACACCCAGTGCTCATCCCAACAGGTGCCTTCCTCAATGTCCATCACCCACTTTCCCCTCCCTCCCAACCCCCATCAACCCTCAGTTTATTCTCAGTTTTTTTTTAACCTTTTTTTTAACATTTATTTAGTTTTGAGACAGAGAGAGACAGAGCATGAACAGGGGAGGAGCAGAGAGAGAGGGAGACACAGAATCCGAAACAGGCTCCAGGCTCTGAGCTGTCAGCACAGAGCCCGACGCGGGGCTCGAACTCACGGACCATGACATCATGACCTGAGCTGAAGTCGGACGCTTAACCGACCAAGCCACCCAGGCGCCCCTATTCTCAGTTTTTAAGAGTCTCTTATGGTTTGGCTCCCTTCCTCTCTAACCTTTTTCTTTTTTCTTCCCCTCCCCCATGGTCTTCTGTTAAGTTTCTTAGGATCCACATAAGAGTGAAAACACATGGTGTCTGTCTTTCTCTGTATGACTTATCTCACTTAGCATTAACAGTCTCCAGTTCCATCCACGTTGCTACAAAAGGCCATATTTCATTCTTTCTCATTGCCAACTAGTATTCCATTGTGTATATAAACCACAGTTTCTTTATCCATTAATCAGTTGATGGACACTTAGGCTCTTTCCATAATTTGGCTATTGTTGAAAAGGGCTGCTATAAACATTGGGGTACAAGTGCCCCTAAGCATCAGCACTCCTGTATCCCTTGGGTAAATTGTATCCACTGTTTTTAGCAACCCCCAGATTCAAATTAATAAATCATTGTATCAGCAAGGGTGTATACTGTGTGCCTACTATGCACTCGTTCCTGTGATTAGTGATGTGGGAAATAGTTAGCTCATATAATACATAGTTTGGATTCCAAAGGGAACAAACTTCTAGTTAGGGAGTTAAGATAAATATAAGTCACATAATGAATGACCTTTAAACATATGTCTCACTTGGATTAATGAAATGTCACTTTTTCTTTAGTCTCTTTTTCAAGCAATTTTCAAAGTTCAGTGATATTAAACTATATGTTTGTGTCTTTCTAAAATTCATATATTGAAACCCTAATCCCCTAATGGGGTGGTTTTAGGAGGTGAGGCCTTTGGGAAGTAATTAGATGGTGAGGGTAGATTCCTTGTGATGGCATTAGTGCCCTGCCTTGTAAGAAGAGACACAAGAAGGAGAGAGAGAGAGAGAGAGAGAGAGTGCAAGAGAGAGAGTGCAAATAGACTTGCTTCCTGTCTCTCTGTTCTCTGCCACATAACACTACAACAACCTGGTCTCAAATCAGGAAAAGGACTTTTACCAGACACTGGATCTGCTGGTACCTCGATCATGGACTTCCCAGTGTCCAGAACTTTGAGAATTAAATATTTATTGTTGGGATGCCTGGGTGGCTCAGTCAGTTAAGCATCTGACTCCTCATTTCAGCTCACGTCATGATTTCACGGGTTTTGTGAGATTGAGCCCTGTGTTGGGTTCAGTGCTGAGCACAGAGCCTGCTTAAGATTTTCTCTCTCTCTCTCTCTCTCTCTCTGCCCCTCCTCCTCCCGTATGTTCTCTCTCTCTCTGTCTCTCTGTCTCATAACAAATAAATAAACATAAAAAAATTATTGTTAGGCTACCCAGTCTGTGGCATCTTGTTTTAACAGTCCAAACTGACTAAAACAAGTATTACTCTTTATGGTTTTTAAAAATAACTTTTGGGGGCGCCTGGGTGGCGCAGTCGGTTAAGCGTCTGACTTCAGCCAGGTCACGATCTCACGGTCCGTGAGTTCGAGCCCCGCGTCAGGCTATGGGCTGATGGCTCAGAGCCTGGAGCCTGTTTCCGATTCTGTGTCTCCCTCTCTCTCTGCCCCTCCCCCGTTCATGCTTTGTCTCTCTCTGTCCCAAAAATAAATAAACGTTGAAAAAAAAAATTTAAAAAAAAAAATAAAAATAACTTTTGTTCTCAAATGTTTTTAATAACCTCCATTTCTGAGGTAAATGATAACCTTTATCATATGTGGTAAGATGAATAATTAAGGGGAGAGGCTCACAGTCTTGTGTTGGTAGACAATTCTCCATAGGTCTGTCATGTTTCTGTACATCTTTTGAGCAGACTGTCTTTTCTTAAAAACATTTTTAAGGTTTATTTTTTTATTTTGGTGAGAGAGATAGAGGCAGATCATGAGTGAGGGAGTGGCAGAGAGAAAGGGAGACACAGAATCCAAAGCAGGCTCCAGGCTCTGTGCTGTCAGCACAGAGCCTGATGCGGGCTCAAACTCACGAACTGTGAGATCATGACGTGAGCTGAAGTTAGACGCTTAACCACCCAGGCGCCCCACTGAGCAGACTATCTTTGTTCCAAACTATCTTTCCAAGAATGTTTGTGGAGTGAACAGCATTGGAAAGTAGAGATGAGTTTCTCTTCAGAGACAACAGGTTTGTTTACCGAATAATGTAATAAAGGTAAGAACTTTCTTTGTGGGCGAAAGGCCGGCATGCTTTCTCTCCAGGATAAAAGATGGGAGTTCCATAAGTCTGCAGTTATGTAATGCAATTGGTAATGTAACCCACTATGAGAGTAAATGCTGCCTGGCTTTCCCTGTGTTGCCCTATTGGAATTTGGACCTGGAGAAGCAGGAAAAATGCTACTCCTTTCGCTGTTGCTATTGCTGTGAGTAATAAAGGCCTTATTCTCTGGCTCAGAGGTATTATGTCTTCTCCCTCTATGCAAGAAATGGTGCCAGGCTAACTTGTTAACTCAGACCCTTCACAGCACCTTATACCCTGCCCCTCTTATTTGTCTTTGTTTTTTGTTTTGTCATATGCTTCATTTGATTGTCCGTTGATCTGATGAATGACTGGGTGGATTCTTGGGAGATAGTTGGAGTAGCAGGAAAATTACCTTCCTAGGAGGCTGTGACAGAGAGGACAGAGGGTTCGGAACCAGTGGAGTCCAGAAGAAGGACATCATTTGAAATGTATAACACTTACATTTGGAATTTTCCACAACTTAGCCCAGCTTTCTGGTCTTCATTGTCATTATTTATCCATATGAATTCTCGATTATTTTCAAACTGATTTGTTTGGCATGGCTCTATTTTACTGAGCTTGATGCTGAATATAACATCTTTATTATTCTATAATTCATCTTCTCTTCCTCCCATTTTCTCCACCCTTTTCCTCAGCCCTATACTCCCTCTGAGGGTATCTGGTCTCATGATCACGTACAAACCTTCTGCTGGTGGAGACTAGGTTTAATCCTACTGGTCCAATAATTCCAAGTACTTCTTTTAATGACTCAAAAACCTCACACAAGTGCTTGCTCTCTCCTTTCCCTTCCTTTTGGTAGCATTGGTTTTAAAGTGTTTACTGCAGTCTTGTTCTGGTGGTGGAAGTTTGAATCTGCAGATTTTTGACACCTGTACAGTGTCCCCTGGTCTTGCTCTCTCTGCTGTCCTGTGGCTAGTTAGGTCTTCTCCCTAAACCAGTCCCTCCTAAATTAAACTGGTCCTATCTGGCCTTTTGCAAATGCTTTGCTGGTATTTGGCTCTTGAGTCTGTACCGTAGCCGTTAGCCATCAGTCCCCAAGTCCCTACACAGTGAAGACCTCTGCTGAATACCATGTGCATCATCACAGTCTCCAGCAATCTTCTGGGTTCCTGAGCACTGTACTCAGACCCTGGGATGCCGGAAGCTCACCGTCACTTGGCAGATTTGTCCCATCACTTTCATCCTGTGCTCTGACCTGAAGTTAGGTGTTCAGCCTGTTCCATGTTATACATTAGAAACAACTATCACCTCTGATCAGTTTTGGTCTGTCAAAACTCATGTGGACATTTTCAGTTCTTTTTCTACCCAACAGGCAACCTGTCCCCCTAGACTACCTACCTGGCATGGGGAAAAGGCATAGCCTCCCTAAGAAACACATACACATACAATAGCCCCAAACTCTATGATCTAAGTGTGCCCTTTATATGTTTTTGTAATATTTCATTTATTTTTTTGAGAGATAGAGCACAAGCAGGGGAAGGGCAGAGAGAGAGAGGGAGACAGGATCTGAAGCAGGCTCTGCACTGACAGCAGAGTGCCTGATGTGGGGCTCGAACTCACAAGCCATGAGATCATGACCTGCGCCGAAGTCTGACCCTCAACCAATTGAGCCACCCAGGCAGCCCTGCCCCTTATATGTTAATAATTATTAAGGCCACTTATTTTTCTGTTTCTCAAAGTATAGCTTTCAAGCCTATTATTTCATAATTAATCTTTTGGGTATTAAAAACTTGAAATGCTCTTTCTGTGTTTCTGCCTGAAAGTTTTCATTTTCTACTTCTGTGTCACTCCCATCCTCACTCAACCACTCAAGACAGAGAAGTAATCCCGAATGACTAAAGATAAAGCCGCATGCATTAAAATGGAAAAAGAAAGATAATACATTTTACAAAGTATTTCTCTCATTATAATTGTTTCTATTTCCAAATCTCCTTGCAGTGGCCCCTCAATGCTTTCCTCGTGCTCTTTCCATTAACCTGTGAGGCTTCCACGGAGTTACCTTAATCTACCCAACATCCATGCATCTTTTTAAAATTTGGGCTCATTCTCACTGCTTCTAGGAAGACTTCTGATCCAGATTGTGTTTCTTTTATGCATTCAGTGTCAAACCCCTGTTGCCCTGTGGTTTTAAAATCATTTTCTTCAGAGTGTTCAATTTATAAGGATGTGTTTTGGGATCCACCTAGAGAGAAGACAGGTTTTCTATCCTCACTTCAACCATAGCATTTCTAACTTTATTGGATATGTATATTTGGTAAGTTATTTCATGTGTAAAAGTAAAATAGTTCAAGGGTAAAAAAATATTTAAAAAATTCTGGATTATTTGTCATCCATTTTATAATTAACAATAGGTAACCTTAAAATGATTAAGTCATGTTTTACCCTTCTATGTTTCCTCTATACCTTCTAATTTGCACACAAACATACAAGTTGATAGATGTTTGTGGTTCTGATTAGCATTGCCATGATCAAATTCTGTTCTGAGGTGACTCAGGAAATAAAAACTTGGGACTATTCATGCAGAGCCTTATTGACCAGGTGGATTCCATCTAGGCCTTTAAGGAGGGATAAGGTTTGAAAAGATAACCAAGAAGGGGGGAAAATTTTATGAAGTGTGACTGCCTGAAAAAAGTTTGGGAGCTGGAAAAAAAAATCAATGGTCTCAGCTGTTGCATTTTATAACCAATGTCTGGTTAGGATTCATCCCAGAGTCGAAGTAAACATTCTATTCAGAAGTAAGAGATATATAATAAAACATGTTAAAAGACAAGCCACATGTCTTATAGAATGAACCGTCTTAAGTGTTTGCTGTTTGATGACCGAACATGCTATTTTGTTCTAAATAGTCGTGCATGGATGAACTGTTTCTGAAATTAGCAAAACCACCTTTTCACTGTATGAAAAATGATAATGTGTAGATTTACTAGTGCTAAGCACCCATAGCGATAACTTTAAAAAAATGTAACACTTTAGAACAGAAAAGGACCTTTGGAAATATTGTTCAGTCCCTTATTTAAATAGATGCTGGAAGCTTAGGCCCACAGAGGTTAAGTGAATGCTCCAAGGTCACATGGCTAGCAAACAGGAGAGGGGGGACTCAGCTGGGATCCCTTGACCCTCCAAACCTACACTCGTGTTCCTCTAAAGGAAATCTGCCTTTCTAACTGAGATGAAATATGAAAGAAAACGAGCAGGTTCAGCATTTTGAAACACATGATGCTCTAAACACACTACAGCAACACTGCTGTCCTCAGGAAATTAAAAAGCAATTTAGAGAAATGAAATGGGTCAAATGAGCTGTCACTGAAGCAAAAGGCTGCGGATCAACCAGTAAATCAGTAACTGCTTCCTGTGCTTGAGATTTTCAACCCCTCAGGGTGGGAGGTAAACCACCAAATAAATTTAAAAGGATTTTCACTGAGTGTTTCTTGTGAAAGTCTGAAGACATTTATATTACATGCTCTACACCCTTAATTTCCGGTGCAAAAACAGAACAGCATTCACTGGTCTCATGTTTTAGGAGGGTTATTTTCTATCATATTTTTTAAAATACCATAAAGTGCTTTAGCAGGAGGTGGTCTAATTCCCTCAAGCAAAATTGAAAGGCTCAGATATTTTTATAATGAACATTAAAATTTCCTTGTTCTGCCTCATCTTATTGATGATTGATGGCCATTGCTTTCTTTCCTCTCAGGATTCCAGGGAATAAAAAGCAGCCAACAAGACATAGTAGCTTCGTTTTAACCTGTGCTTCGTATACAATTTTAATGACAGTTTTACATACACTACTCAACCCACAGTACACTTAGAGGTCAAATCAGCATTTAAACAGACATTCTAAATGGAAATGAGTGTCCAGTCATTTATTTGTGATTGGTTTGATAGAACAGCAACTCTCCAAATCATCACAGAGTGTTAGCAGTCTGGAAAATCAAAAGCAAGCATTGATTTCTTTGCCCACTTGATTTTAGCAATTGGACTTCAATGGCATGAAAACTCAGGAAGGAAAGGCCTTTTGTGCTCTTTTATTTGGTTTCATCTGCACTGATCAATGTGAATTGCTCATGTCTATGGATATTATTTTGACATTGGCTGACAACATCTCTAATTGAGTTGTGGGTTCCTGAAAGGTTATTTTGGGTCTTCACTGAGCCCAGTTAAGTGCTATAAACCTTGAATTCAAAAGTAGTGTTTATGTACGTAATTCTGATGGTGATGTTGAGGTTGCTGTTGAATCTGTGCGTCAGAGTTACTTTGTCTATTATCTAAATAAGTTAAGCATTTCACTATTACCTACTACTATACTGAGCAGATCTTAGCTCATGATAAAGAATCAGAGTGCGGAGAATCATCAGTTATCAGAGGTATATGGTAGACACAAATATGGCCCCCTAAAGATGCCCACATCTTATTCCCCAGGACCTGGGAACATGTTATGATATGGAAGAGAGACTTAAGATTACAGATCGAATTAAGGTTTGTAATCAGCTGATCTGAGATAGGGTGATTTTCTTGGATTATCTAAATAGGCCCAATGGGATCACAAAGGACTTTAAATGACTTAAGAGGAAGACTGAAGAGCCAGTGTTTGAGGGAGGCGAGAAGAGAGACTTGACTAGTCCCTGCTGAAGAAGGAAGAAGGGGCCACAAGCCAAGGAAAGTAGATAGCCTAGAAGCTGGAAAAGGCGAGAAAACAGATTCTGCCCTAGAGCCTCCAGAATGAAGGCAGCCTTCTGGCGCCTTGATTTTAGCCCACAGAGACCCTTTTCAGACTTCGACCTCCAGAACTATAAAGAATACATTTTTGTTGTTTTAAGCCACTAAGTTTCATAATTAGTTACAGCAACAATAGGAAAAAAGGATATTTGGACTCTATTTACCTGGATTGACATAATTATTGATTGATTTATATTTGTGTGTGTGTGTGTGTGTGTGTGTGTGTGTGCACATGTGTACCATAAGGTGATCTGTCATAATGCATTTTACCTGTGAATATTATTTTGTGAACATACCACAAAGTATTCATCTACTTTTTTGTTTATGGAGACTTACTTTCCATGTTGCTGTTACAAACATCCCATAAAAATCTCCTGTACTTGTTTCCTTGTGCTTTTACATGAGTGTTTCCCTTAGATATAAACTTGGACAGGGGCGCCTGGGTGGCGCAGTCGGTTAAGCGTCCAACTTCAGCCAGGTCACGATCTCGCGGTCCGGGAGTTCGAGCCCCGCGTCGGGCTCTGGGCTGATGGCTCAGAGCCTGGAGCCTGTTTCCGATTCTGTGTCTCCCTCTCTCTCTGCCCCTCCCCCGTTCACGCTCTGTCTCTCTCTGTCCCAAAAATAAATAAACGTTGAAAAAAAAAATTTAGATATAAACTTGGACAGAGAAACACTGGGATGTAAATATATGTTCATAAATTGCTCTTTGAAGTGCCTGGACCAATTTACAAAATGACCAACAGTATAAATGAATTTCTCCACATTCTTGCTAAAAGTAATCACATACTTTTTATCCAGTTGATCTTATGGTTTTATAAGTTATTGCAGGTGTTATCAATTACATAAAAAACTGAGGTAACTTCTGGTTACCTCAGTTGGAATTCTCCAGTGGCTTCTTATTGCTTCCAGGATGAGATGTAAGATCGCTAACATGATGTATATACTTGACCTGTTTTTCCAACCTCACTTCTGTCCACACTCCCTCTTGCCCGTTATGGACCAGTGTCTTGTACCTCTGTGCACATATAATGATAATTCGTGAATGTAAAATTGTCTTCATTGGAGAACCTGGGTGGCTCAGTCAGTTAAGCATCTGACTCTTGATTTTAGCTCAGGTTATGATCTCACAATTTATTTGAACCCCGCATCCGGCTCTGTGCTGACATTGCACAGCCTGCTGACAGTGTGGAGCCTGCTTGGGGTTTCCTCTCTCCTCTCTCTCTGCCCCTCCGCCACTCGCTCTTGTGTGCACTCACTCTCTCTCTCTCAAAATAAACTAAAAAAAAAGATTTTCTTCATCTCATCTTCTACCTAGATATCCATCACTTTCACCTCTCCTTGCTTGTCCCATGTTTTAGTGTAAAACTCATTTATGAATATATATTCACAAAAAAATCTCTTTACAACTTTCTTTTGGGTTCTGTGACCTTTCTTTGGTCTCATCACAATGTGTCATTATGTTAAGACATTTTTAAAAATAAGTAATATTACCACATGATTCAAATATCCAGAGTATAAAATTATATCAAGTAAACAACTCTCCCCCTAGAATTGCAACTCAACAGCTCAGTTTCCCTTTCTATTGTTAAGGTCTTGCTTAACCTTCCAGAAAAATTTTAGGTACACATACAAGCCAATACTATATATGTACACTATTGAGAAAATCTCTTTCTGGGAATGGAACCTAAAGACCTAGAGAATACAAATATGAGTTGGCTGGTCGTGGGAAGATCCCAGGGAAAGCAAAAGAAATAGCAAGCACAGAGGCAATGAGGCAGTAGGAGAAATGTCATGTTCCACTACAACAACAAGGAAGCCAGCGGTAGATGGAATACATGAAAATAAAAAATAAGGCTAGATCATGAATAAATTCTGTTTTCATTAACAGAAATATTAATGCATTCTGTAATTAATCTTTTTTTATTTTAATAAAATAATGGTATATGTTTATATTAGTTCTGTGAAAACAGTTCATGATTTGCTTTATTCATAACTTTGTGTGTGCGTTTCACTATGTGTTCCATTTTCTTCATTTTTCTGTGTGGTTATGCGTGTAATTCTGATGTTTAGGCAGGGTTGCATTGCTTTAAAATAATAAAGTTATATAACAACCTTAATCCTTTAAAAATAATGAATTTTGATTATATGACAGATGATACAATTATCATATTTCCACTTCCTTTCCCCTCTCCTCCCTCCTTTCTCTCCTCAGTCAACTTAAAAGTCTTCTTAAATTATTGTCATTGTAGATGTAAATACTCATATTATTTGATCTGTTGGCTTTAATTTTTTTTTTTTAGTTTATTTATTTTTGAAAGAGAAAAAGAGAGAGAGCAGGGGAGGAATAGAGGGAGAGAGAAGATCCCAAGCAGGCTCAGCAAAGAGCCTGATGTGGGGCTTGAAACCACCAACTGTTAGATCATGACCTGAGCTGAAATCAAGAGTTGGACACTTAACTAACTGAGCCACCCAGGCACCGCTGGTCTGTCAGCCTTAAATGATATCCTTTGACTTTGAACGATTAACCATTTCGTGCTCCTCATCCATGCCTGTCCATGCCTGTCCTGCCACTGTGGTCCCCCCTGTTATTCTTGGGGGCTGAACGTTGCCCTCCAGTAATTTCCCAAGACTCATGGGAACAAATTTTACTTAGTTCTCATTATTCAACACTATTTGCCTTTGGTTTTTATAGCTAAAAATAATTTGACTTGATATAATTTCCTTGGCTTATATTTTCTTTATTTAATTTTATATTGGTTAACAATCCTATAGGCTTGAATGTTCCTGTGGCTTTTTCCATAATTTCACATTTTAACATGTTTTTCTGGCTGTGAAAAGGATTCTGTACGTTTAAGTCTATATTTCTTGGTATCCACTCTTCTGGGTCAATTTCTCTAGCAAAGATGTGCTTTTGAAAATTCAAGTCTACTTTTATTTCAGAAACATTTCTTGAACTAGGACTCTATTTTTTTTCCAGTAACTTGTTTCCTTCTTTGGAGACCCTACAAGGGTGTACAGTGGATTTCTCTTTGCCTGCTTCTCTATCATTTTCTTGCTCATTTATGTTTATTCTTTCTTCTATTTCTTTCATAAATTTACTGTATTTCTCTCCTCTCTGCCTGTCTTTTCTGACTTTTTTTCTTTACTTTTATGTGCCTCCCATTTTTATCTTTTCTCTTGAATTGATTTCACTTTTTGTCTCCTTCTTTTCAAAGATCTGTCAGCTTTTATTTCATCTCTGCCACTTTCCTCACCGTTTATTTCCTAAGGACTTTGATTTCTACTTTGTGACATTATCCCACAGAGGCAGTAGTCACTCAGCTTTTCAAATTCCTGACAAAATGTTTGCTCACAGTATACAAACAATGCATGGGTTTGTTGCCAATAAATTTGTTGCCCTTTGGGTTTTGCATCATTTTAGATTTAATGGCAGCTAAAATTGATAAATGTTTGACAAGTGCCTACTGCTAAAACACATCTCTGTTGTCTTTTGTTTATGGAGTTGATTTTTAAAAATCTAAATATATCTGTTTATACTTTTTCTTACACATTTATCTTTTGGCTGTAGCCTGCCAACATTTGACCCTATCAGTTTAATTTCATCTCCTTAATTGATAAGCATTGTCTTCTATGTTGAGGGTATATTTATGAAAATATTATCCAGAATGAAACTAAAGACAGAATTTTGTGACAATTCACCAGATCCCTCTCCTAGGCTGACATCTGTCCAAAACTTTTTATCCATTCAGGTTTCGTGGTTCCAACATGTTACTTAGTTCTTTAATTGTCCTTTTATGCACCCCAGCCTCTTCAACTCCTCCAAAGTACTTTAGTCTTTACCTTGCCAGTAACACAATTATCTCTTTAAGTAGAAAAACTCCTTATTTGATTATAGTTGATTAGTTAACTAAATTTGACTCTGAAATTGCTGTATCAGAGAGCACAAAGGGGAGAACTCTGGACTAATTCTTATCCTGTCACATAACAAAAATGATGAATTTATCATCATCATTTTATTATTTTATTATTATTATTATTATTACACTATTATTATTAGTTAGAATTTATTGATTATTTACCATCTGACTTGCAACTAACAAACTATTCCATATAAAATATTTTATTTAATCTTTATAGTAATCTCAGTATAGTAGAAACTATGATCCCCATTTATACATAGGAAATCTGATGTGCAGAAAGTTTAAGTAACTCACTCAAAGTGACACAGCCAGTAATCAGTGGGGGCAACATTTATATCAAGGGAATCTGATGCTAGAACACTCTTGTAAAGTCATTACTCTATAGTTCCTCTCTTTTGGCTCAGTAATCTTGGTTCTGTCCACTAATTTTTCTAGAAGTTTGCTCCTCATCTCTGAAATAAGGAGATTAAAATAGATGTCTCCAAAGTCTTTTCCATGGCTAATATTTTGTAGTTCTAGAAGAGACTTTATTTTTTTCTGTATTTTAGACAAAACACATTTGCTTTTTTCATGTAAGGTAGCCAGGAATCCACTGGCAACATTACCCTTGATGTGATGTTGCCTTTTCTAGTTTTCAAGGGATTATACCCAAGTTTCTCTTGAGGGGATGCCAAGTCAGTATTCGATATGTGACAGATAGTCTCACCCTGCAAATGGAAGCTCCCATCCTGAGTCAATTAATATTGCAAGCATTCCTCGGAATGCATGCCCTTGGGATCTTCTTGTGTAAGAGGGAAACTACCTCCTTGGGGAATCACTAACCTTCCATCAGTTGCCTTTCAATAATTCATCCTGTGTGCTAAATGTACAGGGCAAGTCCATAGAGCTAGTGACAACTAAAAACAAGTTCAAGGCCATTCTGCAGCCCCAGCTAGTCCTCCTTATACAAATGGCCCAAGAGTCGAAACTGACAGGCAGTCCTAAATTAATCCTATTTGGGCTGATTCTCTGTTGTTATAGATTTCTATGCCTCTAGCTTGCTGCTTAGCAGTGCCAGCTCTGGCTACCAATGCTGATGCCTCCTTGGTGTGTCATTGTCAGAACCACTTCAAATCAAACATGGAAAGCATTTGGTCTCATTTAACCCAGCTCTTTTCTCCAAAGAGCAACTCAGAAAGTGATTTCTGTAGAGGAAAAGTCTTTGACTCATCTTCCTGTGCCTTGTGAGTTCTGTACTTCATGAAAATTTACAAGTGGGTGGGATGATGATTCAAACCAAATTCAAGCTCGATGTTTAATATTTCAAATTCCTGGGTGGCATTCTCTTTGCTAACTTTCTGCCTCTTTTTTTTAAAGCTTATTTACTTATTTATCTTGAGACAGAGGAGGAGCATGGGCAGGGGAGGGGCAGACAGAGAGGGATCCCAAGCACGCTCCGTGTTGTCAGCAGGGAGCCCAATGCTGGGCTCAAACCCATGAACTGTGAGATCATGACCTGAGCAGGAATCAAGAGCGGGATGATTAACCAACTGGGCCACCTAGGCACCCCTGATTTCTGCCTTTTATTTCTATCTCTATATCAACAAATTTCTTTAGAAAGGTAATATACTAACAGTTCCAGATTAGGCACGGGGTTCTGGAAGAGGTGGCAGCTTCTGTGGATGTGTCTGACCCAGGAGAGTCTCCTCTCTAGATACCCTAAGGCACTTGGAGGCTCCTATTTTTCTTCCTTTTTCTCCTTTCATTACCACTGCTTCTAACTTTTATCTTAAGTCATCCAAGGAAATCTGGAAACGCACTTTTCTATTCACAGTCCTAGACTCTGCCTCCTTACAGAGGAAAGCCCACTATTATGGACTGAATGTGTGTATCTTCCCAAACTTCACAGTTGAAATACTAACCTCCAGTGTGATGGTATCAGGAGGTGGAGCCTTTGGAAGTGATGAGGTCATGTGGGTGGAGTCATCATGAATGGGATTAGTGCCCTTATAAGAAGAGATCTGAGAGAGATGATCCCTCTCTCCACCATGTGATGATGCAGTAAGAAGGTGGCCATGTGCAAACCAGGAAGAGTGCCTTTACCAGACACAGGATCTGCCAGCACCTTGATCTTGAACTTCCCAGCCTCCAGAAATGAGAGAAATAAATGTTTGTTATTTAAGCCATCCACTCTATGGTAAATTGTTGTAGCAGCCCAAAGTGACTAAGACCTACACTTAGCTAGAAAGAAGACCTGAAGGGTGCCTGGGCCGCTCAGTTGGTTAAAGGACCAGCTCTTGATTTTGGCTTAGGTCATGATCTCACAGTTCCTGGGTTTGAGCCCTGCATTAGGCTCCATGCTGACAGCACAGAGCTTGCTTGGGATTCTCTCTCTCTCTCTGCCTCTCTCTCTCTCAAAGTAAATAAATAAAAAAAATGAAGAAGAAATGAGACCAATATCTCTTCTTAGGACAGTGAGCAACTAACTAGACCACTTGAATTTTTTTTTTCAAATATACTTCCCACCACAGTGATTTTGATCATTTTTAAGTCTCTACCAACTTAAAATTGCTATGCTTATACTTATTATAAAGAACTACCATCTTAATTTTAGCGTCATAATAATCTGAATAATAAAAGCCTTAGTGTCTAAGTAACTGCCTGTCATTCAGACTTTTTTCCCCAAATGTAGCAATTCTGGATAGATGGTTAACTTTCCAATTCTTGCTTTGGAGAACTCTTCTAGGTGTAAAATGGAATGGAATACAGGTTTAGAAGTTTTAAATCTTTATTTTAAATCTATTTAATCTTGTATTGTCTTTTGTAGATAGAACCTTGGTCAGAGGGTCTTAGGTGGGCTGTATTATTTGCAAGAATACTTCAATGCTTTTTCACATAAAAATATTGATAGATTACCCAGATAAAAGTTATGTGTAAATTTTTCTATTAAAAAGACTCAAGGACTACATACCTATCATGTGAGTGGCAAAAGATCTAGCTAGTTCCATGCAATAAAATAACTGTGCACATACATGGAAGCCAGGGAAAAAAAAGAGAAGAAAACAGGGAAAGAGAAAAAAGAAATTAAAAGAATTCCCAATGCAAAATTCCCAAGCCGCTGTCACAGCACCTCAGCAACTGATTATTAGATGTTATATCCTTGGACATAACTCATGCTGCTTTGTAACCTGAGGCTGTGGTTCGTACATTCAGGGAGTGGTCTTCCCTTCTGTTACCAAACCTATCAGTTAAGCATCTTGGCCTTAGACTTGGGCAAGTAAGACTTCTTCCTCAGGACCTGGGCATTAGAAGATTCCTGTAGCTGAAATCAGAAAAAGTGTAAGACCATGGGGATGTCCTCACTATTGACAGCACCTCTTTTTCTAGACCATACCCCGAGTACCCAGTGTCCTGTCCATGCCACGTGACCCCACGTCAACTTCCAGGGGCTGTACAAGGCTACTCCTTGATCCTTTCCACCTGAAAGTAGATCAAGCCACCAATTTGCTTATGCCTATGCCCAATGGATTTTTGAGAGGCTCTTTTCGAAGAGGGTGGAATGCAGGAAGACCCTCACCATGAAGACCTAAGCTGGGCCAGACAAGGGTTTGGAGACAGCTTTCCCTGTACCATCCACATTCCAGCAGGAAACTCTAAAGTATCCAAGAATAGTAAGTTCAAACCTGACTTTCCTGGTTATAGGAAGGGATATCTGTAACACCAGAGAATAGAACATGTTTTATTTAATGGTATGATAGCCTTATTTGTAACTTTTAAATATTTAGATATAAGATACATGGGATTCCATTTGTACTCTTGTCCTGGGTCCTGCAAATGTTAGGAGTGGCCTGTCTGTAAGTTCTGTGCCCAGTTTTTGCCTTGTAGCAGCAGAGTTGGCATAAGGCACAGGTCTGGGGTTGTCACCGCAACACTGAGAGTCTGTCAGGGTTAGGTGTCCCGGGGAGTAAGGCTAAATAGTTCTCCTTATTTCATGACTGGAATCAGCACCATTTAGGGTTGAATCGATTCAGTCCTTCCTCCTAGGTCAGTGGTCACGTCCAGGGCTATGTTCACTTCTCTTGCCTGCTTTTTTTTTCTTTTTGAGTAAACTGCAGTTCACTCTTATACGAATAGAGAACATGAAATGTGGTTAACATTTGTCAAGCACTGGGGCACCTGTGTGGCTCAGTCGGTTAAGTGCTCAACTTTTGAGTCAGGTCAAGATGAGGTCGTGATCTCATGGTTCGTGAGGCTCTACGCTGACAGTGTGGAGCCTGCTTGGGATTCTCTCTCTCTCCCACTCTCTCTGCCTCTCCCCTGCTTTCTCTTTCTCTCTCTAAAATAAATAAACTTAAAAAAAATATTTAAGTATGAACAAACAAGGTACTATACTAGGAACTTTATATACTTTCTCCCCTCACTACTTAAACCTTACAACAAAGCAGGTAATATCTCTATTAGAGGAAGAAACTGAAGCTTACAGAAGTTAAGAAGGAGTTGGCTAAGGAACTCACTCTCCAAATTATTTGTTATCTTGATAACCTCATAACTGCTACAAAACAGCCTTTTGAACCTGACCCTCTGCCATTACTCCTCTACTTTCAAAGACAACCCCAGAGATCCTGCTCACACATCTGTCGAAGTCTCAGGCCAGTCACGCATGAACCCTGACCCCCGTACTTTGGTTTAGCTCCTTGAATAGTGGCTGTTCCCTGGTGCAGCTGAGTGTGGGAACTTCACCATGGCTGCTTTAGACTTAGAACAAACAATGGAAAGAGTTTAAGTTTTGATATAAAAGTAAGACCTGATGTCAGCAACTGAAGTTTCCAGAAAATGTGATTATTCAAGTTCTTGACTAGGCTGAGATTTCAGCAGTGGGCATTAATCTACACATCTCTGTTAGCAGGCTCAGCCTAATGCCCCACAGGGAGACAGACTTGCTCATGAAGGAGCCATGTGGCAGAGGGCTCAGGAATGGCCTATGTGAAGTGACAGAGAGTAAGAGAGGGTGTCTTGGAAGATACCCTGGCACTCACAGCTAATGCTGGACTCTGCCCATAAATTAGAAAGTAGCCCTCTATGGGTGGAGAGTCAGGCTGAAGTTTAAGGCAGTTTACATAGAGCTGGAAGGAGTTAGAGAGATCAGGAATGGACAAACTAACCTTTTCCTCTGCAGAATCTGTACATGTGTTCAACTTAATTCAGTAAGATTTTATTGAGTACCAACTACCAGTAAGGAACTATTTAAACATTGTACAGAACAGCATTTTTTAAAAAATATTTATTTTTGAGAGAGAGAGAGCGAGCGAGTGTGAGTGGGGGAGGGGCAGAGAGAAAGGAAACACAGAATCTGAGGCAGGCTCCAGGCTCTGAGCTGTCAGCACAGAGCTTGACGTGGGTCTTGAACTCATGAACTGTGAGATCATGACCTGAGCCGAAGTTGGATGCTTAACCAACTGAGCCACCCAGGCGCCCCAAGAACAGTATTAAATAAGATATGATGGCCACTGTTTTCTAGGCCACCTAGAATGAAGGAGAGTCCAATGTACATCCATAACTCTAATAAATTTTTCACATTATCACAGTGTGACAAAACTAGTGTCACTAGTATGACAGATGATAAACTATTATAGAGGTACAAAATGCAGTGAAAGAAAAAAGGAAAGAGGAGTTAACTTCATGGTCTGTGGGAGGGGTTGCTACCAATTTGTTAAATCTCGTTGGTCCAGATATTATTCATTTTCTCCTTAAGGCTGTCCACTGAATTGTATAGAAGGAAAATATTTATTATATAATACATCTTGTTTTTTGTTTGTTTTCCATTAAAGAAGTGATCTCTAAGCTCTTCCCTTTTTCTTATGTAAATCAAGCTAGCAGTTTCCTCTTAAGAGCAGAAGAGGTGGTTTGTAGGTGTGTTTCTTCCTCTTTATTTGTAGACATGTGATTTTTACCATTAGTCGCTGGTTTTCTAACTTAAGGAAAGAGTTATTTATTTATTTTTTTTTTAATTTTTTTTTCAACGTTTATTTATTTTTGGGACAGAGAGAGACAGAGCATGAACGGGGGAGGGGCAGAGAGAGAGGGAGACACAGAATCGGAAACAGGCTCCAGGCTCTGAGCCATCAGCCCAGAGCCCGACGCGGGGCTCGAACTCACGGACCGTGAGATCGCGACCTGGCTGAAGTCGGACGCTCAACCGACTGCACCACCCAGGCGCCCCAGGAAAGAGTTATTTATTCCCCTAACGTTATAAATTTGATTATGAATCCTATTAACCTTTTAAATTATGTTTTCCAGTTGATGAGACAGATTTCCAGACAATGGAATTCTTGGATAATTACTGTGTTCACATAAGTATGATATTTTTTAGCCAAAGAACAAACTTAGAGATAAATTAGTAGAAATGCAAAGTGATGCATGGAAAATACTATGCTTTTTTCCCCCATCCTGGGAACAGCAACTTCTGAAGTTTCTGCCGCAAGCTGGTTAGAAAGCAGTTTATTGAGAAATGATATGGTAACTGTCATTTGCAGGCTCCCTACATCTATCAGGTAAAGTGATTAAACCCGTATCCATCATTCAGCATAATTAATCAGTTAGACACCGCAGCCCGTGTTCACGTGTTGATTAATCTGTAGTTCAGGTACATACGTCTCAGGTTTCAAGTTCACACAAGAAATACATCAATCAGTGCTGCCCCATGCACTGGTGTCTCCTGTTGGAAGTGTAAAATGACTAGATATTTTTTAAAGAACGGTGGAAAGAAGTTTCTTCCTAATGGAAGCAAGCGAGTGCAGGGCTCTTCAAAGACTGCTGAACAGAAAACAAAAGTCCAGTAAAACAGGTTCCTTTGTTATTTATTTATTTTATTTTACTTTTTCTTTTATATGTTGCCAAGTAGTTCTCCAGCTCATTAAGTAGATCTCTTACCTGAGTACAAGAGACTGATTTAAGGGCTTACTCAGTCATGCAACAAATATTTATTGGGCACCTAACATGCCTTAGGGACACAATAATCTCACAAGCTCCTTACTCCCAACAAGCGGACAGTCTGGAGTTCAAAGGCCAACAATGTCAGAAAGGGAGAGACTGTGGTCACCTTGGACTTCATCAGCACCAATCTGAGGTTCATTGTTTTACAAGACAGATCTTTTTTTTACAGAGTTAGCTAACACAGTGTCTTAATAACGGTTTAGATACATGAAATAACTTCAAATATTTCTGCAAAATTGTTAATTTTGCTTATGTAAGACCCAACCATGTTTTGATAGTGGCAAAGAACTTTGGATAGTGGCAAAGATAGTGGTTATGGTCTCAATTCAATCATTTCACAAAGAAGCAAAAGCTCAGGGGGAGTCATTCACTCAAGTTCACCCAGCTGGTGATTAGTAACATTCAAATGCAAATGTATGCACTTATCCTGCATTCCGCTCCTATTCTGCCATGATACCTTCAGATGAAAATTAAAAAAAAAATTCTGAAGTGATTTGATGTAGTTTTTAATAAAAAAAAATAGTTATTTTGATATATATTATTTTTAGTACTTGGTGTTTTTTTTATTATAAGGATTGTTTTAGCAATTCAAATGATACAGAAGTGTCCTTCCATATTTTCTTCAACATGCATAGAAACGTGCACAAATACATAGACACACAGCGTGAATATGGTTTTCAAAGTAAGTGATAATATTTTGTGTAATGTTTAGCTTGTCAAAGTCTCCTTAACAGGATTCCACTTCTGATCGTTTTCTTTATGTTGCATTTAAAAAAAATTTTTTTACATTTATTTATTTTTGATAGAGACAGAGCACAAGCGGGGGAGGGGCAGAGAGAGAAGGAGACACAGAATTCAAAGCAGGCTCCAGGCTCCAAGCTGTCAGCACAGAGCCCAACGCAGGGCTTGAACCCACAAACGTGAGATCATGACCAGAGCTGAAGTTGAACGCTCAACCGACTGAGCCGCCCAGGCACCCCTCTTTATGTTGCATTTTAACCAGAATCCCCTACAGGATGAATCTGAGTTTCCCCTGGTAGACATTAGGGTCTGACTAACCTGTTAGTTTTATGTTAAGCAAAAAGAAGTTCCTTTCTCTTGGCTTCTATTATAACTGCTTATTGTAATGACCTTGAGTGAATTCTTCAGTCTCAACTTCAGTATTCTCAGATACATCCTGTGGATATCCAGAATTTGGGCTGGTAAATGAAAGAAGACACTAGAGAGGGAAAGAATGTGAAGAAGTGGGCACACTGGCCTTTCGGACAAGCTCCCTGTGGAGTATTTCTTAGCAACTTAGAATATGTGCGTACTTGTAATCATTTTGGATACATTTTAGGCAATGGATATTGGTGGTGGAAAACCCTCAGAAAAGGGGCCTCTGTTGGCTGAGAAGCAGCTATGTCCCAACTCAGAAATGATAAAGGGCTTTGTTAAGACAGACACAGGTATTTCCAATATTTTCTATAGCTCAACAGAATTTCACAGTGCATGCTGTACTCCAACAGCTAGGTAAAATTGAAGAGGGGTTGATATTCTGGATGAGAGTTGAAATGGGTCATGTTGCTTGAGTTCCTCCCGTTATGTAAATAATTCAGGGATTTTAACTGCTTAAGTGTTTCAGGAAGTCTGATCACTTTAAATAACAACTTTTGCTGACTGAAGGATATTTGTGATGAAATTAGTCTTCCTTTTAAGTTTTGGCTTTCTAAGCCTGATAAGGTCACTTCCACAAAGTTGTCCACTTTTTTTTGAATTAGTTTCTCTCGATACTCACATAAATTGAGCTGCAAAGTCTTCACTCTTGAAAAATTACAAAATCTATAAAATGGGTTTTAAAAGAGCAGAATGGAAAGAAACCTATGCACAACAAAAACAGCCCCGAATGTTTATTTTCTCCTTGAAATATTCTTTGTGTTTTCAAAAAACCTTAATCCAGTTTATACTGCCTGATGGAGTTTTGGGGTGATGGTGGGGTCCAGAGCTGATGGCCAAGAAAGGATTCTTGAAGATGCCTTTGGTGCAAAAAGGTGGTTTTATTACAGCACAGACACAGGACCTGTGGGCAGAAAGAGCTGCACTGGGGTTGACAGGTAACCGATTATAGACCCTCAGGTTGGGAGGGGGTTAGGGATAGAGTAAGTCTCTAAGGTATTTTGGAAGCAAGGTTTCCAGGACCCTGAGGGGCTAGCTGCTGTTAGGAAACACATTTATTACTGTTTAGTAAAACCTCAGTCGTGAGACCCTTCAGATGTATATCAGGGGCCATAAGCTCAGAGTATGATTACTAGCATATACCTTGGGGGAATTGAGATAAAGGAAGTTTCCAAAGGAATTTTTATATGTTAAAGTAGACTTAGAGGATCCTGGGGAGTCAGGATAATGTTAAGCCAAGATTCCTTTTGGCCCCTAGCAAAATGTCATCATCCAGGCAGCTGAGCTCCTAGAGGGAGATAACTCTGCCTGTTTCAAGGACTTGTCAGTGAGCTGTAGGCAGTAAAGGAACTTAATTTTTCATTTGCCTTTGTTTTCCACATCACCATGGCAAGCACTTAAACCCCTTACATCTTGATGAGGGTGATATTAGGGCTCCAGGGCATAGAGTCTATAGGTTTCTGGAGATTAGATTATGGATAAGATTGCCTTTTTCTTGCAGTTTACTAAATTACCCATGAACTGAAGGAGACTCCTGTCCTGCGTGAACGTGATCTCTATCAGTCAGCCATTCACTTTCTTTCCTTTCCCCTGTTCTCGGGCAGCCAGGAGTGTCTGAGGAACATCATACATATCCCATGTGGGGTTGGGGCGGGAGGGTTGCCGTTAGCCTGTACTTTGCCCTCAGCTTGCCCCATGTTCTGTCATCACTCCCCTCACCCTTTTTGCTAAGCATCTCAATCTAATAAACAAACATCTCATTTTAGGATAACACCAAATCTCTAAGCTTCTCTTAAGTTCACACTGCACTTTCTGGGCTAATAAAATTATCTTTCTCATTTACATATTTTTAAAAAGCTAAGCATTTTAATAAATGCTCTTGTGAAAAAGAAAAGAGGTACCTAAAAGTATTAGCAACTCTATAAGTTAAAAACCAATGAGACCATCAGAAGGAAATCCAAACAAGTCTTTTATTTGAATAGCATTTCAGTGTTTACAAGCACTTTTTATACATTTCAAGCCACTTCCTTTATGACAAGCAATAAAGACTAAAACAATGGGGTCCATCACCTACCCTGCCAATTGGTACATTGTGTTATAAGATTGAAAAAAATGGATTGATATTTCATATTTAAAAGGTTGACAGTTATTTTACAGGAGAATTGGCAACCTGTATTTTGTGATACCATAATCTGGGAAAACAATCTGGTTATCCAAACTGAAGGAATAATGTATCATTAAAATGGGAGTAAGAGAGCTAGTGAGATAATTCACATCCTAGATTTGCTTCTTTTGGAGCCTGGATGTTTATGAGAGAGAGGGAAAAAAAAAAAAAAAAAGTTGCTGCCATAAGGTGACCTCTGTGAAGAAAGCAAAGTACCATGATTCTAAGGTGTGCCTACAATTATAAGGGACAAGTACCAGCGTGAGCTCTAGGGTGGTGTTCTTAGTTCATTCTGGAATTGGTGAACATTGATTAGATCTTGAACTAATTGGATGCAATTTGTAGTTCTTGATATGAAAAATAATCTTTGACTTTGTTGTGTTAAGAGGTTTGCCAATTGATGGGGACGCCTGGGTGGCTCAGTGGGTTAAGCCTCTGGCTTCAGCTCAGGTGATAATCTTGTGCTTCATGAGTTCAAGCCCTGTGTCAGGCTCTGCTAACAACTCAGGGCCTGGAGCCTGCTTCAGATTCTGTGTCTCCATCTCTCTCTGCCCCTCCCCTACTCATGCTCGCTCTCTCTCTCTCTCTCTCAAAAAAGTAAATAAACATTAAAAATAAAAGAGGTTTGCCAACTGATGTTTCATGTCACTCTGAAGAGTCTGTTAACCATATGAAACATGGATATATCTCAGTTTAAGTGAAACTGAAGGGAAAACACACACACACACACAACAATCTGGGTTCTAGACTGATAGAGCCTAGGGTTCTAGGAGAATTTTAAATAAATAAATGCCATTTTTACTGATGTGTTTGGCTGTAAGTAGGTGTATGTGATTGTGATAAAGGCAAAGGGTAGGGGCATGAAATGCAACAGAACTTGGTTGAATCACAGCTTGGTCTTTTATTATCTGCTCTAGATTATAAATTGTTATAAGGTATTACATGACCATCTCTTCCGTTCTTTTCCTCTTTCTTCTTCTCAACTCTTTCCCTCTCTCTTCTTTCCCCACTTTTGTTTATATATAAAAGAAATATATGTAATATATGATTATATTATATAATGTATCTTAGATATCCATCAGAAGTTTTATTTGTGGGAAAATTTTAGTCACAAATTTAATTTCTTGAATTGATTTAAGACTATAAAGGTTTACTATTTCTTCCTGAATCCACTTTAGTAATCTGTCTTCCAAACAATTTTTTTTGTATTTAAATTTTATAATTTACTGGCATAAAGTTATTTAAAACATTCCCTTATTTAATGTCTATAGGATCTGTAGCTTTGTCTATTCTTTCACTACTGATATTTATTGATAATTTGTGTTTTTTTAGTTTTCAAGTTTGCTCTTTATTTTACTTCCTCCTATCTTAATTTGCTCTAGCTTCCCCAATTTTGTGAGATGGAAATTTCAATCATCGATTTAGAATATTTTTTTAAATATCTAAATTGAAAGTCATAAGTTTCCCTCTAAACACTGCATTAGCTGCATTCCACAAATTTTGATGTTATATTTTTAAACAATTTTATTTAGATATAATTGACAATAAATTATTTACATTAAAAGAGCATTTTATATATGTGTATGTGTATATATACAGTATATACATACACACACATACCAATAACACAGTGAAGGTACTGAACATATCCATCACTCCCAAGAATTATTACCTCATGACCATTTGCCCCTTTACAATTCCCCCATTGTTCTTCCTTTCCCCACACTCATGAAACCTGCTTTCTTCTACTGTAGATTACTCTGCATATTTTATAGTTTTATGTAAATGAATCATAAAGTACATACTCTTTTTAATCTGGCTTCTTTCACTCAGTGTAATTATTTTGATAATTTTGCTTGTCCTAACATATGTGAGTAGTTCATTCTATTTTTAAATTGTATCATTCTATGATGCAATACAATCATATTTGCCCACCCACCATTTCATGGAAACTGTTTCTTTAAATTGTATCATTTGATGATACAATTCAGTTAAACTTACCCTCCCAGTCACCCTTTCATAGAAACTATTTCCAGTTTTTGGCTATTACAAGTTAAGCTTGTGTGAACATTAGGTATACGTCTTTGTGTGTACATATATTTTTCTTTTTTCTTGGGTAAATACCTAGAATTGAATGACTGAATTTTAGGCATGTGCTTAACCTTTTAAGAATTTACCATAATGTTTTCCAATTCACTTGTGGCATTTAACATTCACTCCATTAGTGTTATGAATATCCATTTACCACACATCATTGTTAATGCTTTTACAGCTAGTCTTTCTAATTTTAGCTATTCTAATATTTTTGCAGTAGTATCTCATCACAGTTCTAATTGGCATTTTCCCATTTCGTAATGGCCAATGATGTTAAGCATCATTCCATGTACTTCTTTGCCATTGTCATATCTTACTTGTTGAGGTGTCTGCTTAAACTTTTTCAAGTTTAAATAATTATTAAGTTTAAATAATATTTATTTAAATTTTATTTAAACTTAAATATTATTTAAATAATATTTATTTAAATAATAATATTATTTAATATTATAAATATAATAAATATATTATATAAATATAATAAATATAATAAATAATATTTATTTAAATAATAATAAATTTAAGTAATATTAAGTTTAAATAATATTTTCTCTTATATTTGCTTCTAGAATTTTAATAATTTGGGGTTTTATAGTAAGGTTTATGATCCATTTGAGTTAATATTTCTGTGTGATAAGGAGTGTGAATCAAAGTTCTTTTTCTATTTTCTTTCTTTCTGTCTTTCTTTCTTTCTTTCTTTCTTTCTTTCTTTCTTTCTTTATGTGGCTATCCATTGTTCTAATAATATTAAAAAAAAAAACTATTTTATCTCCACTGAATTGCCTTTGAATTTGTGACAAAAATTAGTTGACAATATTTGTGAGTATTTATTTCTAGGCCCCTATTGTTAAATGCTTATATCACATTGACTTGATATTGGAACTTTATAATACATCTGAAATTCAGGTAGTATTAGCTCTCAAACTTTGTTTTTATTTTTAAAGTTGCTCTGTGTATTCTAGATCCTTTGCATTTCAATAGAACTTTAGACTTAGTTTCTTAATTTCTGTAAAAAAAGGGGGGAGGGAACTTACTGGAGTTTTGACTGAGGTTGTCATTGACTCTATAGAATAATTTGGATACAACTGACATCATATACTAAAATTAAGTTTCCTGACCTAAGAACAAGATATGTCTATTTATTGGGTTTGTTTCTTTCAGTACTACTTTATAGTTTTCAGTGGACAAATCTTGAATATATTTTGTCAGAAAAATCCCTAAGTATTTGCTATATTTATGCTATTTTAAGTCATTTTTTAAATTTTTTTTAAATTTAATTTTTTAAATTAAAATCTTATTTTGCAATTATTTGCTGCTAGTTTAGAGATATACAGTTGATATTGTATATTTATCTTGTTTCCTTGCTAAATTTGCTTGTTACTTCTAGTAGCTTCTTTGTAGTTTCTTAAAAACTTTCTATGTAGTCAATTATATCATCTGCAATTAAATTCAAATTATTTTTTTCTTTATAATCTCAAAAGCTTCTATTTCTTTTTCTTGTGCTATTGCACTAACTAGAATCTATAGTACAATGTTAAATAAAAGTAGTGAAAGCAGAAATCCTTAACTTGTTTCTGATCTCAAAGAGAAGCATTCAGATTGAAATATGTTAGGCATAGGCTTTTTATCTGGACAAAGGCATTCTCTTTTATTCTTAGTTTCTGAGATTCTTTTCATCAGAAATACATTGGATTTGGTCAGATGCTTTTTTGCATCTACTGTAATTATCATTTTCCTTTTCAGTTTTAGTTGATTAATATTTTGTTTAGAATTTTTGCATCTATGTTTACATAGGATATGCACCTATGCTTTTCATTCCTTTAATTTCTTTCCCTTATTTTGGTATCAAGGTAATGCTGGAATCCTGAATGAGTTGGAAAGTATTTTCTTCAAATCCCAGAAAGTTTGTGTAACTTTTGTTTTGTTTTAGTAGGCAATTGGCTGGGGTTAGTGCATCAAATTTCTTTCTTAGGTGGCAGTTTTTATTTCATTTCATATCTTTTGTCTTGGAGCTACTTTTAGTCTGTTTTACAGATGTGTGATTCAGACAGCAGCCAAAGAGGTGGGTAGGTAGAATTTGGGAATCTTCTGTCAGTGTCTTTAGCTTCTAGTATTCCTTCTCTATGACTAGTGACCATGGTTTTCTCAGATTCAGTCTTCTATTTTCCCCCGTCCAGAAACACTGCAGTACTATACTGCTCTAGATATTTTAGTGACTAAGACTGGTTCCAAGATAAAAAGCCATGAAAATAGGAACTGATTTCTTATAGATCAGACACTCCAGTTATAGATTCTGTCTGAATATGTCTGTTTCTTCACTCACCAGTACCTCCTAGGCAAGTATGTTTTATATTATGTCCAGAACTTATAGATATCATAGATAGGGAGTATCATACAGTAGAATCTTTTTCAGCCACTGCTGGATGCAGAGGTTTCTGAGCTTGCTTTTTTATTTTCTCTGACCTTTCCCTCAGTTTTCAAATCTCAGTTTTTTAGCCATTGTTACATTTAGTGGTTCTGCCTCTAACAACCTCATTGCCACTTCAGTTTGCTCCCTCTAATTTGATGTGAGCTTAGAAACTAAAACTCTTGACGTGGTAGAATTTGTTCTAATGGAGTGTAGGTTGTTTCAGAGACATCCTTATATCCATAAAGATTATAACCTTAATCACATAAATTTTGTGTAACACAGTTTGGTTGCTTTCAATTTTTATTTAATCACATCCAGGTTTTTATTTTTGAATTTTTTTTTAAATTAGAAACTCTCATTAAATTACATTGAAAAAGCAAGATGCTTGTGTTATACATGTATAGACCCTCCCATAGATTGACCAACATACTTTGTGTGTGTGTGTGTGTGTGTTTATCTACTTTTGAAAAAGGGGTGGGGGAAGGAAGGGGCAGAGAAAAGGGGACAGAGGATGGGAAGCAGGCTCTGTGCTGACAGCAGACAACCCGATGTGGGGCTCGAACTCAAGCTTAACTGACTGAGCTACCCAGGCACCCCTAGATTTACCAACATGCTTTTAAAAATTTGAGCCAATTTACCCAGAATATCTCAATTAAATTTCAAAGTCTCATGGATTTATATTTTCTAATTAGAAAAAGAACATAATGATTTATACATATTGGTTAGGCTGAGTTTGTAGGTTTTTGAAAACTAAAATTCTTTTTCAACTATTGATAACCCAAGGTGGGTTTTTGATTCAGGATTTATTGCTAATTTTGCAACAATACTTTTTATAAAATGAAGTATTTGCTATTTGCTTTTTTTTTTTTTTTACAGTTATCCCTAGGATGCCCTTGTAAGTGAATGACTTAATAGGTTTTATACTTGAGCACATCACATAATATACACTAGAAGTGCTAATTCTATTCTTTGAATCGGTATATGCTTACATTATTAAAACTTTGCTCAGTTTCTCAATCTTTCTGTTCATATTTGATTTCAGAACATTCTGTATTTTTTTCCAACTGAGCTAAATGGAAGGTTATGGATTTATCAGTACTCTATGCACTTTTGAACTTTGACACCTGATCCTAAGAAATAAATATTCTTTCTGTTCCCATGCATAAGAGCGTATTGTTTGGTAAATGTTTTTATTTCAGTCCCATCTAGGAAACTGATCCATGTGGATGAAATAAGTTAATATCTCCATTCAACCGCGCATGTTTTTATATTTCTCAAGCCAGTTATTTTCCACTCTGCCTAATCAGGCTAAATATGAAAAGTGGAGAAGCCAAATCTCCATGTCCCCTTTGGATTCCCATTAGTTAGTTGGATGTGACTCAAATAAGAAAATTTTTATTTCTTTAGCTGGTCTCAAAAATAAATGGCCCCTACAGACCAAACAAAAAAAATGTATTTGGAATATGAAAATAAATGCAGTCAAGTTTTGATTGAGTTAAAGGGATCTTCTTTCACACATTAGGATATAACATTGTTATCAAAGCAATAACTACCAGAACTAGGAGAAATTACATGTGGCTAAAGTGAGTGAAAGCCATCCTATCATCCTCAAATGGATTAGAAAGATTATGGCAGGAAAATTGTTTAAGGGTGACCTAAGAGAATCGAAGTACTAGCAATAAATATAAACTTAAAGAAAATGAAGAATATTACCGAAGTCTCTAAATGACTGTCTCCAGTGGGAAATAATTAGGAGCCTTGGGCGGAAAGATTTCAAGAAGCATATTCTCATCCAGATGCCAGACAAACTTTTCTAATAGGGCTGAGCATCTTTACTTCTTATTTCCAAGTCATTACAATAATTAGGATAGGCTCTAGTGATGACTGTGGATATTTACAGAGGGACACTGTAAACCATGAACCAGTGGTGCACGACCTCTGACCTATATAAATTGTGGCAAAGCTATTAAAGGATCGCAAGTTATAGTCACTAGCAAGTGAGATCAAAAATCAGACATGTGGCTTACATAGGAACAATGCCTGCCAGACCTATCAAGACTTGTAAGCCATCTGTTTGTTTTTGCTTTGTTTAGTTTTTTTGGCATGGCTATTCTTAGAAGACATTAAGCAAAATGAAAATACACATTATATATGTAAGATGGTGAGTGTACAAGACAATCTCAGAGGGAGGAAAGGAACTGAAGGGCTGAGTGAACACAGGAACTTTTGGAGGATGGATGGCAACCTAAGCATCTGAGTGGGAAGATGTAATGGCTTTCTGGTCAATCCAGAAAAGGAGGGGAAATGGTGGCAACTACAAAATCACAAGTTAATCTTCTCTCCATGGAATTGGCAAACATTGCAAAAGCTGATTGAGCTGCAGCTTATGATGGCAAGACTCCTGTAATCTTGGAAGATGAAAACCTTAGCTGATTGTAACATAAGAAAGGGCTGGTGGCAGAAAATCAGCACAGGGGGCAGTGTTTCAGAGAGATGTTCTATCGGCTGTCAGGATTCCAGGTAGCATTCATGTTAGTGAAGGGAAGGAATTACATACCCTGGTGGAGTCAGTATAGGCCATCGGTAAGATCAACATTCACACATTTCATGGAATTCTGTTACAAAACAGCACACATATTCAAGTTGCTCTTGTGGGTAAGGTAAATGGATTTTATAGATATTTAAAGTACACATTTCAATGTTTTATATATGTGTGTATAGATTGTATATAGACTTATATTTTAGCTAAAATTCTTTAAGTTTATTTACTAATTTTGAAAGAGAGAGAGAATGGGGAGGAGGAGCATAGAGAGAGGAAGAAAGAGAATCTCAAGCAAGCTCCGTACTGCCAGAGGGAGTCCCACACGGGGTTCGATATCATAGTTTATGAGATCATGACCTGAGCTGAAATCGAGTCAGAAGCTTAACTGACTGAGCCACTTAGGCGCCCCTTAGTAAAATTCTTAATATTGTTGCATGAGATAGTTTTTCTCCCATCTTATAAGGATTTTGTTTCTGGAAGAGGGAGAAGACTATATACAAATATCCCATAAATGAATTTACCTGGAGAAATTCTTGAAAGATTGTATGAATTGTGGCATTACCTATACTATTTTGTACCTAAAAAGCAAGTGTAATATTCTGAGACTTGAGTATTATTTTTAAAAAAACAAAAACAAACAAACAAAAAAAGAGGTTGAAATAAAAGGAGGAAGATGTTTGGAATTGGCAGAAAATTGTCATTAAGGGCAGGACAACCCACTGTCAGGCACAATGCCCAGAGGGCAGGGCAGGACAACCCACTGTCAGGCACAATGCCCAGAGGGCAGGGCAGGACAACCCACTGTCAGGCATGATGTCCAGAGGGCAGGGCAGGACAACCCACTGTCAGGCACAATGTCCAGAGAGCAGGACAGGTATAATGTTGATTATACCAGAATCTGAGTCATCTCAGCAGAGTCCTGCAAGGTGGGCAGTGTGCAGACATGGGAAACAGATCCTATAGAATCAGGAATGGGGGTGATGACTTGGGTGAGTTCTTTCCACATGTAACCGGTCCCTGGGCTCTGGACCAGGGTATTACCAAGTATGTACCAGGTACTTCGTACCAAGTACAGTAACAAGTATCAGGTTCATTGTGACTAGAACTTTGTTTTAGAGATGGAATGGAACTTTAGAGTTTCCAGGCCCTGGATTGGAGGAGTCCTGTTTTTAAATAGCACCTATTCCACACCTGAGAGTGTCAGGAAAGTAGAGCAAAGCCAAAAAGTCCATCTATGCATAACTGTAGAAGGAAATGAAAGTGTGGGGCAGAGAATTAGATAGACCTCAACACAAAGAAGTCCAAGTTCACTTAGCTTTTGTTTCTTCCACTCTGGACATACATATACCCAGCATAGCAGTTATGCTCTTATATTGCAAGATGCCATTGCATTCTGATGCAAATATAGTCTTGACGTATCCGAATTACTTTCCCCAGTCATACTTTCATACTTCATTTATGTAATTCACCACCACTATTCACTGTTTTGAATTTTTTCTTTATATACAATTTTGTCATTGTTGTTTGTTGATTTGTTTATTGCTTTTAAAGAAAAAGTGCCAACTGTTCTTCATAGAGGCAAAGACAGAGGTCTCTTTGGAGGAGGTCTTAATTGTTCTAGAAATGTAGCCCTTTGGTTATTTTCAAATGCAGTGACTAAGCATTTATTGCCCTAGGAAATGAATTGATAGGACTTTATATGCTTTATTCTTAGCTTTGTTTCTTCTTACTCTTGTTTTCTTTTTACTTTTTTCTTGATCCAATTAATAATGTTATGTCACCTAAACTCCCAAGGCTGTGATAATTACTGATCATACTATAAGATGAAATGATGCCCATGTGCTTATGGCTATTTGGGAATGAAAAATTAAAACAAAGTTTGAAACATTTATATTTTAAATATCTACACGCTAATAAAATTCAACATACTAAGGATAATTTTCTTATTAGATACATTTATTATGTATACCTGATGGGCAAGAACAACCCTCAAGAGCCTCTCCATCTGTATAATCACCTCCCTTTTGAGTGCGAGTGGAATCCATGAAAATGATATTATCACTCCGAAGATTATTTCAAGTCATATGGCACAAGAAGGATATCTGGGTAGGCCTGATTTAGTTACATGAGCCTTTAAAATGTAGAGATTTTGTTTTTAGCAGGTGATAGAAAGGGAAGACAGAGAGATTCAAAGCATAGGATTCTGTATATCATAGCTAGCTTGTGCATAAAAGGAGCCCACATGACAAAATATGTAGGGGACCTATAGAAGCTCAAAATGACTCACTGCTGATAGGCAGCAAGAAAATGAAGACCCATCAGTCCTACTGATGCAACGTTGCTGATAACAACCTCAATGAGCTTGGGAGAAGATTCCTCCCAAGATCCCGGGTGTCAGAGCTTGGCCTGACTCACACCTTGATTTTGGCCTGTGAGACCATAAACAAAGAGCCTAGTAAGACCCACCTGAATTTGTGACCCACAAAAAGTACAAGACAACAAGTGGGTATTGTTTTAAGCCCCTAAGATTGTGGTAACCAGTTACAAAGCAATAGAAAGCTGTTAGAGTCTGCTATATGCTCTATGTGAAATGTTGAAAACACAGATAAATAGAACACTGTCACTTCTTTTGAGATGTTTACAGCAGAGTAAACAAGACAGCTGCATAAACACCAAATATAATAATAATGTATTGAACACCATTATAGAAGTCTGCTGTAAAATACTATGGAAATGAAAATATGTGGTACAAATTCTGTCTAGGGAAATCAGGAGAGACTTTTCAAGAGACTGTGATTGTTAGGTTCTATAATGAAAAAATAATATGTAACAGAGATAAACAACATTACCAGGCAAAAAAAGACACAAATTCTTTATGCATGAATATTCACAACCTTGCAAAAATTGTGAAGGCACAAAGAAGGTCAGTTTCAATTTTATAAGAAATTAACTGGTACGAGTGTGAGTGTACCTTGGTGTTTGGAGAAACAGTTCCGTCTCAGAATATCCATTTTATCATATTGCAGAGGGAATTCATCCAAGCACGTTCTGATTAAGCAGTACTGATCATCAATGAGTAACTTAATTGAATTTCTATGATGTATTTAATGGCTTCACTAGCTCAGGAAAGTTAAGTTTTAAGCCTTGAAAACTGCTCTATGAGGTAAGATTAGATTCAGCTGGGGGTGACTCAAACCTCAAATAATAATAACTCAAAGCCTCAAATAAGGAAGACATTTATTTCTCTGTGAAAGTCTTGAGATGGGCAGCTGGGTGGGAGTGATCATTGTGGCTTCATGTGTCAGGGATCTGGGCTTCTGTGGCTCTGAAGCATGTGTGCTTTATATTTCCAAGGTTGTCTAAAGATCCATTTGTCTTTAAGAATTCCAGGATTTATACTATATTCTATCCAGTGGGAAAGAGTGAGGATGATTATGGTAACCCTCCTTTCACATTTCAGTAAAGTTATTACCAAGAAATTACACATATGACTTCCATTTATAAGTTCTTGCTCAGATCTTTTCACAAAGTCATTAGCTGCAAGGAAAGCTAGAAAATGTAGTTCTATTTTACATGGCCATTTGCACTACTAAAAGTCATAGATCCTATTACCGTGTGTGATAGAAGTTATGTACCTTGTATAGGTAACAACTAAAAATAAGCACCCATATATTTTCTTTAAGTTTTACATTTAAGGTTACTTAGGAAAAGCTGAGTTATTTTTAACATAATAGTTGTGTTTTAATATGCTATCACAACACCATTCCTCAAAGTTCTTAACTTCAAGTGATAATAGGTCATTTAGCAATGAAATTGGAAGTAAGTATACATGTACAAAGAACTGCACTTTAAAATAGACAGACTAATTGATAGTTATTCATTTTTAAAAAGAGAGCATAACAGATACAATTTTCTGGGCTATAGTGTTATTTCTTCACCTTTAAGCACTGGACATTCAGAAAAACCAGTTAAAAGTCTTAATAAGGTGCATTAATCAGTTAATAATTAGAGCACATGTTATTAAGCCTCTGGACAAGAATTTATAAACAGTTTATATAGCTTATAGAAAAAAAATGAATTTAGCAAATCTAACTTGTCTGAAGATAGCAAAGACCCTTTCATGGGAACTTGAGTGAACATGATATATAAACAAGTAGATTTTTTCAGGTAATCTTTCTCTTTCTTCTTTCTTTCTTTCTTTCTTTCTTTCTTTCTTTCTTTCTTTCTTTCTTTCTCTTTCTCCTTCTTTCCTTCTTTCTTTCTTCTTAATCCACAGAAAAGTTTTATTTCTTTAAGGACAAACAATTAAATCACATCCAAGTCCTTAACTTAAAAACACAAACAAAAGTAGCCATTATTCCTTATTTGGAACTTGCAGACTGTAAGAGTGTATGTCACTAAATAGCAGCCTGGATGAGTGTTGATCATGTCTTCCCCAGAAAAGAAGTGAGTTAGAAGTAAAAGTTACCCCATCATGGTCTTGAATATAGCACCTTCAGAACCATACTAGAAGTGAAAATCAGCAGTTTAATAGTCACTGGAGAGAGCAGAATGGATTTGGAGCCCCTCAAAAAGCTTCATCCTCAGAGAATTGTTACTACTTGATGTGTTTGGCAGTTTCCTGGTCTTATCTTTATTTGCGGAGTCTGTTTTATCAACCTGACTCAGAGCTCATTCAATGAGGAAAGCTCTATCCCCAGGACATTCGACACACATACACACACACACACACACACGCACACACACAATCAGTGGCAAATGTTTAATACTGTATGTAGATGCCTGGAATGGCCAAGGTAATTGAGGCAATTAAAATGGGCAAAATCTTTAAAAGAAAATCTGGGGAATGAGAAACCAAATGCAGAAGTTGATGGAATTGCATTAAAACAAACATGGCTCAACAATATGCTGTCTATAAATTCACACTTTAAGTTTGAGTATAAAAAGAGACTGAAAATACAAGGATGGAAAAATATATACTACACAAGTAGTAAACAAAATAGAACAAAAGTGGCTTACTAACATTAGATTAAAAAGACTTTAAGGTAAAAATTATTCTTGGAGATAAAAAATGACATTTATAATGACAAAAGGGTAAATCCATCAGGGAGACATATCATAAATATATATGCAGCTAACAATGAAGCCCCAGAATACATGAAGCAAAAAGTGACAAATTTGAAGGGAAAATGGACAATTCAACAATAATAGTTGTAGAATTCAATATCCTATTCCCAACAATTGGTAGAACAACCGGACAGATGACCACAAGGAAATACGAGATGTGAACAACACTACAAGACAATTAGATTTAACAGACATACATAGAACACTCCATCCAACAACAGAATACACATTCTTCTCAAGTGCACATGGAATATTCTCCAGGGTAAACCATATATTATGCCAAAGAGCAAGCCAGAATAAATTTACAAGTTATGAAATCATACAAAATGTGTTCTCTGACCACAGTGGGCTGAATTTAAAAATTAAAAATAAAAATATTTTTTTAAATTCACAAGTGTGTAGAAATTAACACACTTCTAAATAACCTAAATAACAATGGGTGAAAAGAGAAATGTATGTAAAGAGTAAACAGAAAATACTTTGAGATGAAAGAAAATGATAATACAAGATATCAAAATTTATGCAATGCAGCTAAAACAGCACTCAGAGGGAGATTTATAACTGTAATGCTTACATTAAAAAGTTATACTCAAATCAATGACATAACGTCAAGAAACTAGAAAAAATAGAAGCTAAACCCAAAGAAAAAAGAATGAAAGAAATAATAAAGTTAGAGTGGAAATAAATGAAGTAGAGAAGAGAAAAAAGTCAACAAAACACAAATGTATTTCTTTAAAAAGATAAACAAAATTGGCAAGCCTAGATTGACCATGAAAAAAACTGCAGAAGATTCAAGTTACTAAAATCAGGAATTAAAAAGAAAACATCATTATTGACCTTACAGAAATAAATATAATTCTAAGAGAACACTATGAACAAATGGATACCAACAAGTTAGGTAATTTAGATGAAGGAACAAAACCCCAGAAGAACACAAATTACTAAAACTTAAGAAGAAATAGAAAATCTGAAAAGCACTAAAACAAATTTAATAATTAGTACATTAACACATTCCTACCAGAAAAAGTCTAGAATTCAATGATGAATTCTGTAAAATATTTAAAGAACAAATAATGGCAATCCTTCATAAACTCTTCCAAAAAATATTGGAGAACAGTTACTTTGATACCCATACCACAGACATTACAGGAAGAGGAAAACTAAAGACCAATATCCTTTACAAATATCAGCACAATATCCTCAACAAAATGCAGTAAACTGAGTCCTGCAACATACAAAAAGGATTATATACAATGACCAAGTGGAATTTATCCAAGGGATGCTAGATTGTTTTAACATGTGAAAAACCAATCAGCATAATATACCGTATTAATTGAGTAAAGGACACAAACTCCATGGTAATCTTACTGGATACAGAAAAATGATTTCACAAAATCAAACAATCTTGCATGAAATAAAACACCCAGTGACCTAATAGTAGAAGATAACTTGCAGGAAAACCCATAGCTAACATCATACTTAATGGTGAAAGACTGAGTATTTTCTCTGCCCAAGAACAGAAACAAGACAAGATGCCTGCTCTCACTACTTGTATTTAACATGCCACTGGATATTCTAACCAGGGCAATTAGACAAGAAAAAGAAATAAATGACATACAGATTGGAAATGGAGAATTGAAACTATCTCTATATCAGATGCCAATTAGGTGAAAGAAAGAAAGAAAGAAAGAAAGAAAGAAAGAAAGAAAGAAAGAGGAAAGAAAGAAAGAAAAGAAACAAAGAAAAGAAAAAAAAAGAAAAGAAAAGAAAAAGAAAAGACATCTAGATTGGAAATGAAGAAGTTAAAATTACCTCTATTATCAAAAGATGATTTTGTATATAGAAAGTCAAGAATCCATGAAAAATTACCAGAATTAATAAAAAATTTCACCGAGGTTTCAGGATACAAGATCAATATACAAATATATATAGTATTTCTATACACTAGCCATAAACATTCTGAAAATGGAACTAAGAAAACAATTCTATTTATAACAGCATCAAATTGGATAAATTAAACAGAAGTGTGTAGAACTTTTACATTAAAATCAATAAAACATTTTTAAATGTATTTATTCATTTTGAGAGAGAGAAAGAGAGAGAGAAAGGGGTGGGGCCCAGAGAGAATGGGAGAAAGAGGATTCTAAGCAGGCTCTGCACTGTCAGCACGGAGCCCAACTCAGGGTTCGATCTCACAAACCATGAGATCATGACCTGAACGGAGATCAAGAGTTGGATGCTTAACCAACTGAGCACCCACGTGCCTCCATAAAACATTATTGAATTACATTTAAAAAGAAACAAATGGATGGAAACACATTCCATATTCATGAAGTAGAAGATAAGATCTTAAAAGATGACAGTATTCCCCAAATTGATCTACAGATTAAAAGCACTGTTTTTTGCAGAATTTGAAAAGCTAATCTTGGAATTCATATGGAAATGCAAGGGACACAAATAGGTTTAAGAGTAACACAACAATAATTTATAAATAGAAACGATCATATTTTGGAGAATTCTCCTTTACCTTGACCCTTCTCCAATTTGAAGAGCCTTTAAGGTTGAGTCTATAGCTCAAGGAAGAATAAACATAAAATGGCCATGCTCTCCCTCCCTTTCCTACTGAATACAAACTATGGGTTTGGTTCAGGGACAAAAAAGCAAGTGCCTGGAATAAAGTAGAACAGAAATATTTTAAATTAGGACCCAAGGGCCACTGTAGTGTGTTTACAAAACTTCTGCCCCATGAGGTCTCGCTGAGATGAATTGACATGCCCTTCTCAACATGGGAGAATGCAGCATAGTATTTTGATTTTCAAAACGTCTCTTCATGCTCTTAGCAGCCCAGTGGGAGAAATGCAGGCTACCTCTGAATTTAACTGACAGAAATGAATAATGCTCATTCAGAGAAATGACCTGCGTTTTGTCAGATGCCATGCTCTGCACAGCCTCCTCTCCATGGGACAGCCAGACTGCGTTCAGTGCCATGGTGCACAAGGTTAGCAGCTGGAAAAGAAATCATGGCAAGCCAAGGGTGAGTTGCAATCCAGTAAGGAGAGATGGATGTAAAGATTTGCAGTCCTAGAAAAACATAAGGGAAACAAATACTCTAATAGGCACTGATTGATGCCATTCATTACAGGTCAGTTTCTGAGGCTAGCATGTGTCTTTATCTTTATACTCCTGGTTGTTAAAGCCAGATGTGGCTTAGGTGTGGATAAGAGAAGTTGCCATGGTTAAGAGTTATGGGCTTTGAGAAAGACAAACCTAGGCTTGGATCCTACCTCTGGAACTTGAAGAGGCAAAGTAACATGGCCAAGATCCCACAGTTACTATGATATAGTTTCACCAACTGCAAGATGCTGAAAACTATTAATAGAGTTTTCTTCATAGGATTGCTCTAAAGATTAAATTATCTAAAGCAGATAATGCGTTTTTATCATAACTAACAAGTTTTAATACTGGCTTTTATTAAAAATGAAGCTGATTTTTACCTTATATCATTATTTTAGCCAGCCTTCACAGATTTCTGGACTCTTGAACCCCATTCTGTTAACCAAATATGAGATTGGGTTGGCAGAGCTGTGAAGAATTATTCCCCAGAAGTTATCCCAGACTTGGACTATGACTACCATTCCAAGCCCATATTTTAATTTTTATGGGAAATGGATTTTAATGGGTTATACAGGATGAAAGGATAGGAGAGTCTCATGGTTACTAAATTCAAAGAAAATGCACATCCTCAACTGGAAAGGAGAATAACAATATTAAGACTATTCTGACATATGGATCTCGTAAGAAGGTCAAATGACTGTGTGTGCTTTGGCGGTGGGGGTGATTAAGCACTCAGAAAGGGTTGGCAGTGCTTATTATATATTATTTGTGTTTTTTAATGTTTATTTATTTATTTTTGAGACAGAGAGAGAGACAGAAAGAGGGAGGGAGGGGCAGAGAGAGAAGGAGACAGAGAATCCTCAGCAGGCTCCACACTGTCAGCACAGAGCCGGATGTGGGGCTGTTATCTCATGAACCGGGAGATCATGACGTGAGCAGACATAAGAGTTGGTGCTTAACTGACTAAGCCACCCAGGAGCCCCTTATTTGTTTTTTTTTTTAAAGATACAACAGTAGAAACCAAGGTTTATGAGTGGCCGTCAGCAGGTTAGAGCTTGTGGGAAAGATGGAGTGTCCCACGTTGGGCAATGTGGAGGTTAAGGACGGTGGAGGGGCCAGGCAATATGACAGCTCCCTAGCATCAAGAAGGACAGAACAGGACAGGGTGCACCTAGACTGCTAGAGGACGTGCTTCCTGTGGAAAGCAGTGTCCTGGGCCCAACCAGTGGGGAGGGAGGAATTGGAGCACATGATTCAGAAGAACCAGTGTCTCTTTATCAATACCCAATGTAAGGTTTGCTGTGCCTCACTCATTTCTGAGTCCCACAAGCTGACACACTATTAGGGCAAAAAACATGCCAACAAAGTGAAGTGACACCTAGTAGTCCATGGAATGGAGACATTAAAGGGGGAAACAAAGAAGCTTGGCTCAGATCAGAAAAACAGCAGAAGCAAAGACAAGAACCAGTCCTGCCCCATTTGTCACATGACCTTTTCCTCCCCTCTTCTGGCCCAGTCACATTACCTGGGGAAGACACCCAAAGAACTGAAAGTTGAAGCAGCAATCCACTAAGGTGGAAACCTTGCCTCAGAATAGAGACATAATAGACCCAGACAAGTTCTGCAGCTTCTGCCATGAGACATTCAATGACCTTGTCATGGCTTGAGGACATTATGTGGGCAAGAAACACAGGAAAAAGGAAACCAGGTTCAAACTCATGGCACACTAGGAGTGGCTGGCAGACCCTGCTGTCACTGACTCATCAGCTGCAAGATGTATAAGATAGTGCACCACTGGGCACCCCAGGTTAAATCAGCCATGAGTCAGCTTCCCATGACCATGGTCAGCCCTTGGCTTCTCTTCCTCCTTTCTTATACCTGGAGAATTCATGGGCCTAAGGCAGGAGTAAGCCACAGATAGCCTCTGATTGGTCCAGGCAAATTCACCCTTTCTCTTCCCCTTTGGAATGGGCTCTATAGGGCAGGAAAAGGGAAAGGGGTGGATCTTAAGAAGACTTGGGAACTCACAGGATGGTTCTGGAGGTTCAAGAACTGGAGGATGGCTTTCCCCATACCCTAGCCCTTTTGGGCCATATGTCTTGAGACCCAGGCCTGTCTTTCCTTTGCAGGTCAGTTTTGAACCAGTCTTCAGTTAAAGAACTGAGTTCTCCCTGCACTCTAGGCAGATCCAGTGAAATCTGGAGCTTTCACACCAGACCTTGGCCTAGATGGGAAAGGAAAGAAGGAAGTGGCTGCCCCATAGAAGCTTAGAAACTTGGAGCTACTATGACACTCCCCATTTCCCTAAAATGGGCATGCTTTCCTGAGCCTGGGACCAGATGCTGGCCAGTTGTATAGCTTTCTGCCCACTGTGAAGTTTCCTCCTGGAGCAGTGACATAGTCCTGGAAGAACAATGCTACCCTTCCTGCCTCTTCTCCACAGTTCCTGAATGGTGCTAAGGATCTGCAGAAGCTGGGGCAAAGTTGGAGCTGGAGACTAGTGACATCATGGAAAGCTCCAATGGAAGCCTTTCTTCTCCTCCATCATTTGTCCCAGGGTCATGTGGGAAAGTCCCCACATGCAAGTTCCCTTCATGGTTCTGTGCCCTTAAAGGCAAACTGCCTGATGCCAGCTCAGAGGTTCATTGCTGCTCCTTGGCTCCACTGGCCCTCTCTTTTTCCTTGTGCAGCAGACCACCTGTCCAGATTGCTGTGGTGTTAGCCCTCTCCCATCATCCACCAGAAGATTCCTGGGTCCCAGGGAACAAGATAGGGCCCCCAAGGAAAGAAAGGAGAGCTGGTGTAGGTTTATGCAGCAAAGAAACAGATATTCCCCAGGCCTCAAACCTAGATTTCTTTACCTCTGCTGTGTTTTGTGCCCTGGGGCTTTACTGGGAGTGGATATTTCCTCATAGCTTTCACACAAGAATTCCAAGGAGTGCCACCATCATAGGCCCCTCTTCCGTTGAGTCAAAGAAGCCCTTACCCTCTCTTGGGGCCTCTTCCCCCGCATTGCCTTTCCCTTTGTCTGTGAAATGCCATTATTTATCGTGCATGGGTGTGTGTGCATGTGCTCATGCTCTGTCTCTTGGTCACTGAAGCATCTAAATAAAGAATTCGTCCCAGAGGCCAGACTGGGATTTGGGGCTATATTGCCATTGGATCTAGTATGTGTGCCTTGACCCTCACCCTCATCCCTGTTAGGTTCCCAAGGCTTTAAATACTGATGTTAGGAGATGATACAGAGATAAACATCTAAATCACTTGTCAATCTTGTGGAAACCTTCCTACGTGCCCTAAACTTAATAGAACCTCATCAACTCGTCCACTTCCTCCTGTCATGGAGGGCCTTATGGAGGTCTTCATAAGGTTTAAGCTAATAATCTACTTTATTTGACACAATCATTCTGGCTGTTAGGTGGAGAATGAATGCATGGGAATAGGACAAGAGACAGACAGGGAAGCCAAAATGGAGGCTGTGTCCAATATGGATCTCTCCGGGCTAGTCCCTTCAGGGCAGAGACCTAGTTTCTTTCATCTCCACTTCTCTAATGTGGAGGGGTGTGTCATGAAGTATTTGTTGAATGAATGAATAAATGAGTGAATGAATGAATGAGGGTGTGTAAGGAAAGATGGCCTTTTCCCACATAGCTCTTACATACAACTAGGTGTGTTCCATAGACTTATAAGCCTAGAGATTCTTGCAGAAAGCTTTTCTATGACCCATAAATGAGCTAGGGAAGGAATGAGTCTGATGGCTTCAGGGGCCCTTTGTCTAACCTTTGTTTCAGACAGCCAGATTTGAGGAAGGTACCCAGGCAGCCTCAGCTCCTATTCTTCACTCAGCAAACTGTTCAGGATGTCAGCATCAGCCTCATTTATTAGGCAAGGAAATGAAGGGCAGAAGGGTGGGTGGTCTGCCATATCAAGGGTCCTTGGCCTGTAAGACCTCTTAGTTTGAATTTAGAGTCTCTACTAGAAGTCCTTGTTGGCAAGAGGGCACAGAGATGAATGCTTTCTTTCCCTTGGGGAGCTCATACACTGTTAAAGATCATTATGGCAGTGGTCAGAGGGTTATACAGGGCACAGCAGGAATGCCAAAGATGTAAGCACTAACTCAGCTAAGGGTATGAAAAAGCTAGAGAAGTTGGGAAGCTTGAATTTTATCGACATAACAGCCTTTTGAGCTAGGTAATGATATTCCATTTTGTACAAAAGGTTCAAAGAGGTGTAGTATTTTGCACAAGGTCTTGATGCCAATAAGCTACAAAATGGAGCATGGAATCCAGTTCCCTAGATTCCTAGTCCAGAACCCTTTCCAAACAAGGACCAAAATCCTTCCCACATGACCCCTCGACCTGCCTCACCCTCCTTCTGGCAGGGCAATGGTCTCACAGAACTAGTGGTCACAAAATAGATTGGATGAGGCTCAATGGTTATTTTATACTCCAAGCCCCACCCCCACAGTCTGATAATTTTACCCAAGATTCTTAGTGTATTAGACTCCAGTTACAACTATAACAAACTGAAATCAAACTGGTTAGCTAAAACAGGAAATTTATTGATTTATCTAATGAAAAATTTTGGTGCAGGGATGGCTAGATCCAGATTCTGACACAGTGTCATCAGAAGGAATTTAATCTCAGTCTGCTTTCCTGTGTAGCCTGTTTCTCAGCAAGACTGTCTCCAGAAGGTAGCAAGATGGCCTCTGGCAGCTCCAGGCTTATATCCTGATGAATAGGCAACTACAATGGACAGAATATCTTTTTCTACTAGTTCCAACAAAAAATTCTGGGACTGGGGCACCTTGATGACTCAGTTGGTTAAGCGTCCAACTCTTGATCTCAGCTCAGGTCATGATCCCACTGTTTGTGAGTTCAAGCCCCACATCAGGCTCTTCACTGTCAGCTTGGGATTCTCTCTCTCCCTCTCTCTCTGCCCCTACCCTGTTTGTGCTCTCTCTTTCCCTTTCTCTCAAAAATAAATAAATGAACATTAAAAAAAAAAAATTTTGGGATTGACTCAGCCAGCTTGGCCCTGTTCCAATTCCTAAACCAATTACTGCAACTAGGAAAATCATGCTCTGATTTGTGGCCTAGGAAAGAGTAAGCACCATGTGAAGCACACTGACTGAAAGTGAAAAGAAGAAAGTTACGGAGCTTCTTCCAGACTAAGGGAGAAGAATGGATGTGGGTGAGAAAGCATACCTGTTTGTTAGCCATATCCAGAAATTGTCTATTTGAAATACCACTTTGCCCTTAACTTTCTGAGATACATTTAGTAATATGCTCCAATGTTTAGAGTTTGATGAAACCTTACATATGTGTGTACATCTGGGCAGTCACCCTCCAGATTAAGATACAGAACATTGCCAGCTTCCAGAAATTTCCCTTATTCCCCTTCCTAGTATCCCCTAGAAGTAAACACTATTTTGACCTCTATCACCATAGATTAGTTTTTCTTGCTCTTGAATTTTATAAAAATGGAATCATACTCTCGTTAGCTCAATATTATGTCTATGAGATTCATCCATGTTTTTGTGTCTCAGAAGTTCATTTTTTTCATGCTGTATAGGAGTCCATTCTATGAATACACATTCTATGAATACACAACAGTGTAGCCATTCTGTTGATGGATAATTGGGTTATTTCTTGTTTTAAACTACTATAAGTAAAGCTTTTGTGAAAAATTTTTTTAAAAGGTGCAGAAATTAAAGTATTAAGGTCAATGAGGTTATGCTAGTCACCATACAGTGAATTGCTTTCCAATGGTCTATCTTGAACCAAGGTCTTCTGATTCTCAGCTTGTTGAATTTTACTTGAGGCTGCATAGGAATAAGAAAAACATCCTTGAACACTGACCATGATAGCCTCCACAGGAAAGTAGAACCTTGACAAACCCTATGGTGATAAGTAGAGTAAGACTAGGAAATCTTTTTTTCATCTATCCAATAAAGGCAAGAGTTCTCATTCTTTTGTCTTACTGTCAGTGTGCATGTAGTATGGCTGAATAAAGTCATCCTGGATAGAACCTGCTCTCTACTTGTTCCAAAGGAAGATATAAATTGAGCCATTGGGGAAGAAATGAAGCCATCAGACACATGTGATGGCTTTTTAATGAGATTGTTTGTACTAGGCCAGCAGGTAACCTTGGTGCTGAATCAAACCCAAGAAAGAGATGGTGAGACATCAAAGGAGGATAGAAAGAGAGAGGCGGAACAGGAGCTTAGATCTGGCAGCTGGCCAGCCGGCTACAGAAAAGGAACTAAATTATGCATCTTATTTAGTACATTTATTAAAAGAACATTTCTAGGCAAACATCCCAAAACAAATGTGACTATCAGCTAAGCGCCCTGCAGTCCTGAGCAGATTTAGTGCATGACAATTTTCTCATAATGGCTTTGTGGTGTTTGCTGAGTTTCATCTCTTTATAGCATTTTATGAATTGTCATTCCATGGGGATTTTAAATAGGCTGAATTTGTCCTTCATTTGTGGTTGTTCAACAAAGTCAAAATGGATAAACGTAGAGTGAATGTGGCATAGGAACTGGAAGAACGTATGTGGGTTCAAATGATATTCAACCTAAGTTTTTGATTGACATTTACCAACAAATCAGAGCACTACTGATTTCTATTGTTCATTAATTTGTTTTAATAATTTTGAACATTTCTTTTGTCCTGGGGACACTAAGATGAGTAAGACAAGGTTTTTAACATTAAGAAGTGCCATTAGTAGGAGGAGTAAAACATGGAAATGGTGAAGGTAGAGTTATATAGATGGAAGTATCATATACCATGAGGCATAAAGGAGAGTGTGATTCTTCTACTTGGAAGGTTATGGGAGAGCAAGTCAGGTTTTCAGAAGGGAAATGATGATGATTCTTGATTGAGGAATAGAGTGATCAAAAGCATTAGGCAAGGCATTGATTACTCTGGTGGTTTGGAGACATGGAAGCAATCGAGAATAATTGGAACATCAAGGGAAGGAGAGGTTAGTGAATAAATACAGCCAGCGTAAAGAGTGGTTAAGATGGCACTAAAAAGTGGTTAAGTAAAGAGTGGTTAAGTGGTTAGGATGGATGACTTTATATACCAAGTTAAGGAGTTTGATATTTTTCAGGAGAATAGAAAATCATTGAAATATTTTCAAGCAGAAAAATAACACAATCCTTGATGCACTAAAAATAATAATTTGGTAAGTAATATGAAAGATCAGTTGAAATGTAAAACTAAGAGTAGTGATATAAATCAGGTTTAGGTCCATAGCCAAGATGAGTGATGAAACACATCAAGTTAAGGCAGTGGCATTGTGGCTAGAGAAGGGAAAAAATGAGATATAATAGACTGAAAGCAATACAGTCTGCAGTATTTGGTGAATGCGAGTGGTGTATAAGGAAAAGTGAAGAATTAGAATGGGTCTCAAATCTCTAGGTAGGGTGGCTGGGTAATTTCATCATGTTAAAAGGATTGTGTACCTCCAAGCTGATGAAGCACAAATATACAAATTAAATATACATGTAAAATATACACTCTAAGGGCATATGACAAATACTAATAGTAATCAATAAGTGATTCAGTTATAGATTATATTATTTGTTTCATTAGATTGTACAGTAGTTTTAAAATAAAAAAAAATGTTAAGCATGAATTATTCTTAGAACAGGACAAAAATACAAGAAGTATTCCTTTAACAATTGCAAGTTTAAAAAGAAGTGCCCATAAAACATTTTCCTTTGACCTTACTTTGATAATGTCTTATCAATTGGGAAAACAGAACTCTATGTATATAAAATATATGGATTCCATTTCAGACAGTAATATAGTTCCTTCTTTTTTCTAGTTTTGTATACTTCTGTCGTACTTCCCAAACTATATTCACCTGAAAAGCAAATACCATGATAGGAAAAAACACTTCAGACTTACTGTATTTAGAAAGCTAGTGGTTAGAAAGGAGATTTGCTAAAGTAGAAAGGAGATTGCATTTATTTTCATGTCCCATTGATACCTACTGGGTGTGTTGGTTGGAACCAATAACATTTCTTTGGAGCTTCTTTAATCATCGTTTGCTAAGAATTTCAGAAATGCTTCAGGATGACCAGAGTCTGTATTCACAGTTTCTTGGATGGTATTCATATCCATCAATCTTTCACTTTCACATTGAATATGCTTATACATACAGGACTGGAGGCCTTTGCCAGCTCTGGTGTCCTTCAACATTCTTTAGTGTGGCAGTTATTGATTAATATATTAAGTGTGATTTGTCAGTGGTTGCCCCCAAACACGTTAAATTTCAAGGCATTTGTCTATTATCCTTTGGATCTGGGTTGAATTTTTTTTTTCCGGGTTGAATTTTTTTTTTCCAAGTCCTGAGAATTAGTAAGAATCCTTAGCACTGGAGTTAAAGAACATTTACTGGTTTTTGAAGATACCATTAGGCAGGAAAGAAAAAAATCAATGACTGACTTTTAATATGTTCCTATTTCAAAGAGCCCATGGACTCTTCTTTTCTACCACTCATTTGTGAACCTATATACTCCTACTGGGTTTTGATTAGAAATCCACCTTATGTCAGGGCGCCTGGGTAGCTCAGTCAATTGAGCATCCAACTTCAGCTCAGGTCATGATCTCACGGTTTGTGAGTTTGAGCTCCGCGTCGGGCTCTGTGCTGACAGCTAGGAGCCTGGAGCCTGCTTCGGATTCTGTGTCTCCTTCTCTCTCTGCCCTTCCCCCACTTGTGCTCTGTCTCTCTCTGTCTCTCAAAAATAAATAAATGTAAAAAAATTTTTTTAAAAGAAATTCACCTTATGTCTTTGTTTATCTTTTCATCCTTAGGTTAGCTTTCATCTGTAAGTAGGGAAATCCATTCTCTAGACTCTTTCAGTTTGAGTTACTAAATACTTGAGGCAGAACTGAAGGAGTAGCTGAGTGGCTCATTCGGTTTTGTGTCCGATTCTTGGTTTCAGCTCGGGCATGTTCTCACAGTTCATGGGTTAGAGCCCCTGCTGCCAACACAGAGCCTGCTTGGGATTCTCTCTCTCTCCCTCTGTCTCTGCCCCTTCCCTGCTCTCTCTCTCTCTCTCTCTCTCTCAAAAAAAAAAAAAAAAAAAAAAAAAAGAACCAAAACTATGACTGAATCACACTATCGCATTCCCTCTTGATGCCTCAATCCTTTTTGATGTTGATACCAGTTTCCTTTAGTATCAGAGGCCAACCCTCCTGTTCTTTTAGCACTCCTGGAAAGTAAGCAGAAGAAGCTCTGATGGACCTAAATTCCCAGTGAAGCACTAAAAGATTCAGATATGAGCTGCGCCTCATAAAGCGGCCCTTTCCAACTTGCCTCCTTCCCCTAGTACCTCCGCTGTTTTTTTTGCCTTGGTTCGACGCCTATTTCAATATTGGGATTCCCAAGTTCTCCTGGGGCTCAGAGATTGTAGAATATGATCACACTCTAGGGGCAAGTGGTCAGATCAAACTACCCACTTACACATTTGCTAGGAGGAATTAGAAGGCAAGATGCACTTTGAGAATGCATTTTACCCAGGGGAATCATAACGATCAGCCATAGCCAGCAATAGATGACTTCAGGATGAAACATCCATCTCTGTAGAAGGCATTTCAGTGTGATGAGGACAGTAGCTAAGAGACCAATTGAACTTTTGAAACAGAGAAGCATGCATCTGGTCTTTATATTCCATGTTCTTATATTATTATCTGCCCCTCCCCCCCCCCCCAAATTAAAGCATGGGACACATATTTTATTTCATTTTATTTCAAAGAATAGATTGGGACTTAGGCCAAAAGAATTTCTTTTGAGTCGTGTGACAAAATGAGCAGAGGAGACAAAGTGAAAATCATCCTTTTATATCTCACTCAAACAGCACATTCCAGTAACATCCTAAAGATTCAGGAAGTTCTTTTTTGCCTATAAATTGTGTTGAACTTCTATTTTGATCAGAAGCTTGACCTCTCCAAAGAGTAGATCAGGAAGATAAGCACTTTGGCATAAAGTAGAAATTGCCTACATGATAAAAATGGGACACAATTTAGGTTTGAGAAGCTTGGCTTTGAATTTTGTTCTGCCACTTACTGGCTGTGTATTCCTTGCCAGTTCACTTAGCCAGAGTGACACTACAAAATGGGGATAAAATAGGGATAATGACTTCATGAGGTTTAAATAAAGTATTTAAAAATATGTTAAAATTGAAGATAAAATTTTATACCCTAAGATTTAAGATATGACATTAAATGACATTAGTCAGCATGAGTCTTGGCATATGATTATGGTTATAACATCATGAAGAAATAAACGTGATCTTAATAAGTCAAACTCAGTAAACTCCACTTTTCCAACTTCAGCCAACTTGAGACTGTATTGCTTTTATTTGTCTAAATGATGACTTCTTATTGATATTTTAACAGAGCTTGGAACTATTAAAGTGCCTTAAAAAATTCCTCAGATATATCTAGTCCATGACTAGTTATCAGTAGATTGTGATCCTTAAGCCGTTTCTGCTATGGTTGCAACAAAACACCTCCAGATGCACTCCACCCCCCACAGACTCCGTGAAAATTGTTGCACATTCAAAGCAGTCTCAATGTTTACACATGTGTCACCTGAAAGCACTCTTCTTAAAACTTCTTCCAGACAGAAGTTGTTTCAGTTAAGATGTGGAAATAGTAAATTAGCGAGTGTTTGGTTCTTGCCTACAGTGTAGCTAGCACAGTTGTGTAAGAATGAAAACATGAAACTTTCCTTGTTCACCTGGCTGAATTCTACTGAGTCTTGGGAGGGGGAAGGTAGAAGATAGTTTTGTCTTTGGATGGAGAAAACATCTGGTTAAATGGAAAATATATGGACTGTGTAATAAAGAAATAATTATAAGCATATCAAAGAATACGTTAAGAATTGCTGAATTTGCAGGGCAGAATTTAAAGTCTACACCCTGGAGGACAGTGAATATCCCTTAACTTGGCCATCATTTTTATAGCATTTCCTCTACTTCTTGGTGATTTACTAGGGCAATCCCCTAGTTCCTATATTTTTTGCTAACTCAAACTACACATCTCACACATTCCAACTTGCACCTCAACAAGCTGTTGTAAGCCTTCACCTTCTGGTCACAACATTCCTATGAATAACTCCCCAGAGTGCTCTTAAAGAGAGTGTTGTGTGTAATGAATGGCATGTGATTTCCATTAAATAATCTAAGGAGACCGTGGGTCAGTATGTACATAAACTTTCATTAATCCTTTCACTGCATGATTGTAGTGGCACTTGAGAAAAGTGGAGACTTTTCCCCTCCCATTTTAGAAAATAAGAAAAGATAAAGCATAGGATCCCAGGACGAGGAAGAGAGAATGACTGAGAATTTCATTTCTGGTTTACACATGGTACAACACTTGTTATGAAGACTTATCTGAAATCTAATAGCTTCTGTGGCTTCAGACCTTAATTAAAGCAAATTATGCAGCTCTGTAAAGAGTGGCTTCTCAAGTTTCTACAAGTCTGTTTTCATTTCCCATGGGCAGAGTATTTCTTTCTCTTTCTCTCAATGAAGCATATCTCTGTAGTATCGGTTTGTCAGTTAGGCAGGGTCCTAGTAGGAAATAGATGACTATGCCTCAGTCTTTTGGTGAAAGTTTACTGAAGGGACCACTTACAAAGATGTTAACAGAATATAGGGAAGCAACACTGGATGAGCAGTATTCAGGAGAGAGTAACAGGGCAACACATTTACTACCCCTGAAGACATAGTCAACCAGCTGAGAGAGAGAAAGAGAGATTGCTTTATGTAAAGAGGAGAGCTGGTGCAGAAGACAAAGAGAGAGAGAGAGAGAGAGAGGAGTCGGGTAATATATGCCCTGAATTCACCCTCCTCTCTCTCTCTCCCTCTCACTCCTATGGGTGGTGCTCATCAGAATCAACCAGAAGCCAGTGACAAGTAGGTCATCAGCTTCTCAGGGCAGAGCAGGATGAAGAAATGCAGAGTGGAGGTGAAGGAGCAAATGGAAGACATTCAGTGCCTTCGGTGAGTATGTGTGGATCTCTGCAGCCACTGCTAGCCAGGTTAGGAATCGTGTCTTGATTCCTGGACTTCGGAGATCCAGATTATGAGTTCATCCACCAGAACTTCAAAAGTTGATAATTTGCCTTGAGTAAGCTAATCTTTGGAGTCAAAAAGGAAGGACTTTGAACCAGCATTCAGTATTCATTGTGCAGTGAATGTTTTATGATAGCATGCTGTTTATTCTTAGAGGCTCTCCACCGCCCCAGACTCATTCTCTACGGGCTCTGCCCTGCCCCATGTCCTGGAGACTGACTTCTGATTGCATCTCAGGACCCCCTTATCTCCAGCATCTGGTTGAGCTTTGGTCATGGAAGCTCTGGCCACAGACATGAGTTTCGTTTGTTTACTCATCTGTTTCTTTTGTACAAAGTAGTAAACCCAAAAGGTTAGGGATTGTGTTTCTCTGCCTTTGTTTCTTTCACAAAGCCCAGCAGAATAAGGCTATGTATATTACATTGAATAAGTAGTAAATAATTGATTGGCTGGAGGTTCATAAATATGTCTAAGCTTGCATCCCAAAGCAAATTCCAAAGTCAGTTATGAATAGTGCTGTAGGGAGAGATTTATTTTCAGTGTTTTTCGTTCATTCAACGAATGCTAGCTGACACCCCCACAAACTCAGCGCCATTCCTAGTAGTAGGAACTGCACATGCAGTGGAGAACGATGTGGACAGAGCACTTGCCCTGTGCTTGCCTCTCAGTGCCTTCCACTTAGATAATGACATGGTGATGAAAGCTGGGGCTTTGGAGCCCGGCAGAGGTGGGTGCTGGCTCAGTGCCTGGTGTTGCTTGATGCTGGCAAGCTTATATAACTGTCTAAAACTTAGTTTTCTCATCTGTAAAAATGGAGACATTAATAGTTTAGAAGTTTTTTTTTTTTTTTTTTTTTTGGTGAGGATTAAATAAAATAAGCCAAATATTGTGACAGTGCTCCATACATAGCAAGAAGTCAATAAATTCCTCTAGTGATTTCTGTAGTGAACTGCATGGTGGTGGGGGGGTGATGAGAGGGCACAAAAGGGCTCTGGGGACACTGATCCAGTAGCACTGGCCTTAGTGATTACTGGGTTTACCCACAGACCATGCCAGCCTGTGTGACTGCACATCACACATGTGGTAGCCATTGACACAGGAAGTGTTCAGTAGCTCGACTCTCTTGATTTCCATTTACTTCTCCGTCCAACATTGGCTTCTTTCCCCATTAGAATCATGAGTGACCTATTAATTGGCCAGCCAATATCATGAACTACTTGACCGTTTTAGTCTACTTCTTCATGTTCTTTTCTTAGGCTTCCTGGATGTTTTCATATATCCATAACCACTGATCTTTGTATTTAATTTGTTCTAACTCCTCCTCTGCCCTCTCACTATAAGTCTGCATTTCCTAGAAGCCCATCCTGGGTTCTATATTGTTCCAAATCTCTGCTGTTTTCCTCAGGCACAGCATTTAAATCGATGGTTAAAAGTCCTTTTCATATGACACACAAACCCATATTATATATCCAAACCCAAATTTTCTCCTGAGCCCCATACTCACATATCCGATTATCTCTGCCTACTGTTTTTTTTTTTTTTTTTTCTGTTGTTGTTGTTGGTTGGTTGGTTTTTGTTTGTTTTACTGGAATAAGCACACTCTATAAATACTTGGCATAAACAACTGAACCCCTTGTATTTTCACTGTCCTTCACATACATGGAGGCAGTTTTGAGTCTTTGCTCTCACAATCCATGGTAAGTTGCAATCATAGTAACTCTATTTCACAATACCTTTCAAATACGGCATTCTCATTGTTATTGTCTAACTTTTGAAATTTTGCACAGGCTTCTGTCTTGTTCCTCCCAACGCTCACCATACCATCAGTAGAGTAATTTTCTGATAAATAAATACGATCCTGGAGTTTTCCAGCTTCGAAACCATTGTTGACTGTTAACTTAGAGTTCCCTTCAAAATTACATTACATCTCCTTGTCCAGGGACACAAGGACCTTGGCATGTTGTTTCCTCTAGTGGCGACTACTTTTTTTCATCTAAAAAAATGTCCAAATGCTCTTTAGTAGACAGATCAATTGGCAAATTTTGATGAAACTTTCTAGACTATTCCAGAAATGATTGTTTTATCATTTTTTAATTCTCCCACACATTTCTTTATAATACCACTTTAAAATTTCCCAGAGTATAATGTGCTGGTGTTCATTTTTGAATAGCTGTCTGAGCCTAACACACTGCCTGGTACTTCAAAGAAGCTCAGGATGCAGTTGGATAATGGGTAGGAACATAGGGAAATGCACATGCAGGTAGTAATTTGCTGCTCCTATGCCGGGTTTATGGACTGATGGGCTTGGTATGTGACACTCCATACCTTTGGGTTCCTCTGACAGAAAATGTAGGAAACAAGGATTTATGAGAAATAACACTCTCCTTTGCAGGGCAAAAGGTGGCATTTATCAGGGAGGCAGCATGGTGTAGTAAATTTTTGTGTCAGGTGAAAAATGTGCCCAATCGGGCAGTCAACAACCATTTAGTCAATAACCCCAAAATTTAGGGTTACTTCCCACTGGGATCCTCACTCCCCTTTCACCAGTGAGCTGTTTCTTAGTTTCATGATATTTCTGATTTGGTTAAAATGTTAAAAATTAATTGAGTAATCGCTTTATAATGCCTTCTGTTTATAATAACAAACTGAGGCAGTTGATCTGAACTACCAATTGTTATCCTTTTTTTTTTTTTTTTTTTTTTTTGGCTTGTTTTCCAAAGATAATGTGCTTCTTAAAAAGAAAGGCATTCCCATGTACACACTAGCATTCTAGGCTAACGAAGTTTTTGTGGATGGATGACAAATGATTGTAAACAAAGGCAGTTCCTTCCTCTGTAACCTTGACCCATGAAGGCCAAGAAATGTATTGTTCTTTTAAATGAAATTCATTTCACTGTCATATTAGTTATGCTTGAAAGTTTTATATCCAGCAGAGATTTTCAGGGACATGCTGTTCCTGGAACAGTGAACATGCTAATGCAGATAGATATTAGAACAGTAGAAGAAACTTAAACCAGCATAGAAAATTCAGTGCAATGAGGGGAAGGAAGGAGGATGGGAGGCAGGAGAGTAAAGAGAGAGAAGGAAAGAAGAGAGAGGGGAGAAAGAGGGATAGAAGGTAAGAATGTGAGAGAGATTTTCACACTGATTTTTTTTTAGAATAGTTTTGGGATGTGAACTTTTGTGGAAGATTGCATTACTTTTTATTTTTGCCAAATATCCACTCCCTGTCCAGTAAGGGTATCAGACATCCACATCCTGTCAAGTACTGTGAAAGACCTATTTTACCCTGCTTACAAACTGTTACTCTGCATAGTTTCATGAATGTTGGCAGAAGACATAAGATTCCTGGGTCAGAGACAGAGGACTTTATTATTCACAGCACGTCAGGTGGTGTGAGCTTCATGTTTACCTCAATCTTGCTTCCCAGTCCCTCCAAGGTCAACAAAGGCAACAAAGAGTCGGTCTTAGGTTGATTGTGCACATACAGTGGGCTCATATCCTAGATAAGGAACCCTGAGGTTACTGAGCCCCAATTTTATTAGGGACTGCTAGCAAATCTGCCCGATTTTTGCCTTGGAGGGAGACATCTCTACTACCCTGGATAGCAAACAAACCAGCCTACTACCTTAGAGGGGTATCTAGGATACCTATCTATCTTCTCTATCTTCCAAGACTGTTTATTCTACACATATCCTTGAAAAGCTAGTCCTTACCTATACAAAGATTTTCACAATTGTTTTTTCCCAAAGCCTAAAAGCTTCAAAATTGTAAAGCTTTGCTGAAGCAATAAAGTTTTAATGCATACTAATTGAAGATAAGAGTAATGTATATCATGTGATGCCTTTCAGTTTACAAAATACTTTCCTATGCATTATTGTGCTCAATCATGTATAAGGTCAATGATAATGAAGCTAAATTCATTCCAGGTTTGTAGGTAATGATCCATGTTAGGGGGAAGGGGGCTTACAATTATTATAACAATCATGTATGTTAAAGAGGTACAGCTGGCAATAGAGGTTGTGGGAGTTGTAATAAATTTGTGTGTGTGTGTGTGTGTGTGTGTGTGTATTTCTTACCACGTCATTGTGAAACAAATGTTATAAATTACATACACACAGAGTTCACTTTCTAGCACTGTCCTTAATTAGCATTATTAAAACTGCATCACAAGAGGGTAAGGATGTGGGCATAACTTAGAAATTAAAAATAAAGGTGCTGAATTTCAAAAACATAAAGATAAAACACCAGAAATAGAGGTTTAAAAAATACTAAAATCTTGTCTCCACAGATGAAATTCCAGAGCGAGCTTCTGCAAACTGGAGGCATTTCATAGAGATGCTACTAAGCAGCTCATTGTTATCCTTCAGATTTCCCTTTCTTTGCAATAGAATCATAATTGATCATGAATCACAAATGCAAAGATCATTAGCGTTGGAAGAGTCCTAAAGAATTCTGCAGCCCAGTGAATCTCAGACAGTGTGTGCCATGGGAATCGATTGAGAATCATTGGAATCAGTAAACTACAGAAGCTCAGGACTTCACTAATTGAGGATCTGATTTGCTAGGTCTAGTAATTCTGATGCAAACCAGTTCTCAGGACCACTGTTCTAACATCATTTTATAGGTAAAGAAAACCTTCACTTATAAAATCTTCAGTCATTATTTCTTTCTATCCATTTCCATTACTAATACCCTAATCTCAACTTTTGTTACCTTAGTATCTAAAACAGTGTCTGGCAATAAGTGCTATTGGATAAATATTTGTTAAGTTAATGAGTGTTTATCTTTTGCTCTGACATCATTTTCTGTGCTGATAATGATTACGCCTCCAACCAATCTATCATTTGCTGTTAATATTGCTTAAAGAATTTTTTAAAATATTAAGTAAGGAAGGTATTATTTATCTATCTGACAGATGAGAAAACTGAGGCAAGAGGAAGTTAGTGACTTTCATTTCTTTTACAGGGCACAGTGAAAGAACTATTACTTAAATTAAGAAATAGCTTATTTATGAAAATATAATTCATGAGCACTTTGCATAATTTGGATATATCATGATTATTATGCATCAAGAAATATGCTATAACAGAGAGAGAATGGAAAAGAGAGGGAATGAAAGGTAATATATTGTAATGGTTAAGTAGACAGAAATTAGAGCTAGCCTGCTGGGTTCAAGTTCCACATCTACCATGTGTGACCTTTAGTTGTATGAGCTCAATGTGTTTATTAATCTCTCTAAACCACATTTTTCTTATCCATAAAGTGATGATGGTAATATTTTATTTCAGGGTTATTATCAGGATTAAGTGAAGATTAAGTGTAAAAGCTTCATAGATCATCTGGCAAATAATAATTAGCCAATAAATTTTACTTATTAATCTCATCATCATCATCATCATCACCATCATCATTATCATTAATATAGGAGTATTTTAGGAGGTCAGGTTTTGCCAAATTCAGGGTCAAAGAATGATGCTGTGTTTATTAATATGACTGTGAGCTCTTATAAGGGATTATAATTTTAACTAAAAATTAGGAAAAGAGGTATTACCCAGGCATATATAGAAAAGAATGGGAGGGGGGACCTGGGTGGCTCAGTTGGTTGAGCATCTGACTTTGGCTCAGGTCACGATCTTGTGGTTTGTGGGTTTGAGCCCCAGGTCGGGTTCAGTGATGACAGTTCAGAGCCTGGAGCCTGCTTTGTATTCTGTGTCTCCCTCTCTTTCTGTACCTCCCTGACTCGCTCTCTGTGTGTGTCTCTCTCTCTCAAAAATAAATCAACATTAAAAAAAATAAAAGAGTAGGAGAACAAGTTCAAGTTACCTAAAAATATTTGCTCAAATTGTTTCCTTTCTGCAAAGGTAGGTTCTAATATACGTAGACTTGGTTCTGTTGCCCAGGAGTATCTTAAAGGTATGAGGGAATACCTGGCAATAGTTGTTTTTAAGCCCATATATTTAAATATCTGTCCCTGTTAAAAAGTATATAAAAGTATATCAATGTGGTAATTTGTATACACAGACTCTGAGATTCTTAGAGTTAGCAATCAGGATACATCTCTTTCTCGTATGAGTATCATTACATGCAATGCAGTATAGAATTTAAGAATATGTTATATTCATAAGCTTTTATTAAGTTAGCCTTTGTGACAGCTTCAATTGTTTTGGTGGTGTTGTTTGTTTATTGATGATTTTTCTTTTTTCTTCTTTTTTTTTTTGCCCTTCCTGACATTTCATTTGGCACAAATACACAAATGAAGAGGCATCAGTAAAATTTTAAAATGGTTTACTGAGGTTGTAAATAGGCATTGCTGCTGTCTATAAAACTTCATTGGCATTAGAAGGATCTCGCCATTTATCTAGTGCCTCGCATGGCTGCCCAGGTAAGGTCTCCGCAGCTACGTGGTCAGACGTTGTCAAAAAGATTCAAGGCTCAAGAACAGAAACATCCCTCTCTTGCTGCATGACTGTACATTTCAGCTATGCTCTGAAGACTATTGAAAGGAATGCCAAAACATTTTAGCCAATTGTATAAATAGTGACTTAAATTTGGAAAGCATGTTCCTTCAGAACTATGTATTATTCTACCTACATGTAACAATAACAACAGTAAATATTTATAAATAGGACTTACTATGTGCTGGGGACTATGGTAGATTCTTTCCAGGAATGACTTCATTTAGTCTTTATGGAAATATATGAGGTAGATAGTGATAATATCCCCATTTGACAGATAAGTCTACTGAGGCACAGGAAGGTTAGGCAATTTGCCCAGGATCAACCACCTGATAAAAGACAGAGTCAGATTTTGAACTTAGGCCATTTGTCCTCAAAGCCCTAGTTTTATTTTTTTATTTAAAAAAAATTTTTTTAACGTTTATTTATTTTTGAGACAGAGAGAGACAGAGCATGAAGGGGGGAGGGTCAGAGAGAGAGGGAGACACAGAATCTGAAACAGGCTCCAGGCTCTGAGCTGTCAGCACAGAGCCCGACGCGGGGCTCGAACTCACGGACCATGACATCATGACCTGAGCTGAAGTCAGACGCTCAACTGACTGAGCCACCCAGGTGCCCCAACAAAGCCCTAGTTTTAAATATTAACTCTACACTGTATTTTCATTCAAATTAACTATGTGCAATTGATAAGATATCAATAGTTTTTGATATTACTTCTTTATTTCACTTAGTAGGAAAACTATTGATTGGTCTGTTTCTTATAACATTGTGTTTGTTAGGATAGGTTAAGCTATTATGTGACAACAAATAAATCTCCATTATCTCAGTGGCTTATCAGAAAAATGGTTTATTTCCCATTCCTGAGTCAGGTGGTCCTCCTTAGCTGTTCTCAAATTATGGCTCAGGGTCTGAACTACTTCTGCCCTGCAATTCTACCTTGCAAGGTATTTGTTTCCAGTGCTCAGATATGAGAGAAATCCCAAGAAGGACACATAGCAACTTTCATCTGCCTTTTTTTGTTCATATTCCCCCCGATGAAATTTCAGACCCACAGTGTCTAATTCCAAGAAGGCTGGGAACTGTGGCCAGTACATTGTAGGTTTCTCCATTAGTATCAGACCACAGGTCCCTCTTACTATTTCTTTCTTGTTTTTTTAAGGCATTTGTGGTTATTGGAACATGGGGGGTTGGTATCAGAGCACTGCATGGTTTCTGCAGGAATGATGGATAAATTAAGGCAACAAGAAGAACTGTGTATTTCAGTACAGTGCAGGTAGCTATATATTAAAGTATGGATGACAGTGTTACAGCAAATATTCGGCACCCAGGAAGAGACAAGCGACATACACTCAGGGAATCAGAAAAGACAGTTTATTTCGCACTGGTGCTGGCCCAGCAGAGTCACCACCAAAAGCTGAGCCCTGAGCCCCGGGGCTGGCCTTCTTTTATGGGTGGGATTGCAGGGGCTTAAGAAAAAAAAAAAAGGTGGGGTGGGGCACATCGATTGTGGGGCAGTTGATGGATGCGGAGGCAAGCAAGATTACAAGGGCCAAAAGCGTGCAAGGGGAGTATCGGTCTCTGACATCTAGCTGGCCCGCTTTTTTATCTGCCCTTGCCAGATTTCCTTTTCAACGGTGCTCGATTCATAGATTGTGGAGTCGTTGTTTTGTCTGTGATGGTTGAAGTCATATGTGTGGGCGAACCCAGGCAAGAGCGGTGCCCGACAGCATACAACACGTGCAAGATGAAGACTGGTCTAGGTTTCTGCTGAAAACTTGAAATGAAGAAGTAAAGCTATATAAAAATGACAATTTGAAGGTAGATAACTTATGAATGTTAACACAGAACAGCAAAAGAACAGACCAGCTGTTTAGATTAAAAAAAAAATCTATATGGAGGAAAAACAATCTTAGGAAATTAGTAAGATTGTTTTCTCGTCTACAGTAATACTGAACTATTGAGACAGATTTAATGAATTCTATTTTCTTTGGGAATCTGTCTTCTTTAAAAAAAAAAAAAACAATTTAAAGAGCTTTTTCCTTGCTTGAAATTTATCTTTGTTGCTTTTCATTATAACTTTTTCTTCTCCCATGTTGTGCCAGAAATGCAGACACTTGAATGTATCGCCTCTGCCACGAGACCTAATTTTTCAATTTACATAAAAAAAATAAGCTGTCAAAACTAATTACTTCTCTTCAAAATCTAAATACATTATTTCTCCTCTTTTTCCAGTCTGTCTTGTTTTAATTATTTTCACATCAGTTGTCATTTTAGAAGCTGGTTTAGACTAAAAAGGGATAATCGGATATGTCTTACTGTTTTAATTTGGCTAATTAAGATTGCTGCTTTTCTCTGGGTGTCTGGAGGCATCCATTTATAGCCTGTTCACAGTTTGGGGTGTTAGGGGGAAGTGCAATCAAGAAAAACAATAGTCATATATATTTATTTATATTTATATATACGTACTAAGTGACTATTATCTCTATGTTCCTTTTGTCCCCAACCTTGTTCTCCAATGCCCTAAAGACTTCATAAGCAAGTCTTATGAATCAAATCTTCATCTTCATAGTTCATTATTCCAGAATAAATAACGTGTCAAATATTGCACCTGAGATTTCTACATCCTTCTAGTAGTTTGAATCAAAAAAAAAAAAAAAAAATGGTGAACACAGCACATGACTACTTCTAGAAAACAGATGGTTAGCTGACTAACCACACAATTCATGGGATGTAATTGCCTGGTTGTGAGAAAAATTATACAGCAGCACCTGGAAAGTGGATAGGAAGAAAGAACAGGTGGGAAAATAGGGTCTTTTTGCATCAATAATCTAGTTATTGCATCTGAAGTGCTTAAATTTGTGTTCTTCAGAGCAGTGCCAACTTGGATTTGTATAGCACATTATCTTCCAAATTGATCCCAGATTTTTTTTTCATACTTTGTCTCATTTATCTTTACTATGTGCTTGTGTAAAAGGAATTGACCATCTTAGAATTCTTATTACCAATGGGGTAATTACCAAGATTGAATTCATTACTGACCCCAAATCATGCAGTTGATTAGACCCTGTGTCTTATCTGTAAAACTCAGCTATTCCTTGAATTTTTGAATTATTCAAAGAGGCAGATGTTCTGCTTCCAGTGGTGGTTATAGACACATACATATGCATACATAAATACATATATATAGAACTTAATATATATATTTAACATATAAAACAAATATTCATTTATTTACTTATTTATTTTTAAATGCAATGGAGATTCAACTGAATGGAGAGGACACGATACTTTTGAACAGAAGGTTTAGAAAGATAAAGTTACATTTAGCCTGATTTCCAAGTAAGGTCTACCACTTAAGTGAGATCTCTTTAATTATAAGAGTAGTTGTTACAGAAGTCCACTATAATGGCCAATTTACATGTTCACCTGACATTAAGTTTATAACACATGGTATTTTAATTCTTTTTTTTTTTTGTCTTAGATGCTTTATTTCTTGATTTTATGTTATGAAACATCTTTATGTTTTTATAGTACATGATAGGACATTCTTTACATTAGATGATTTTGAAATCTGGTCAGCAATGTTGATGTTTAGGAACAAATTAAAACAACTCTTTGGGAGCACATCAAGCAAGGGATAATAATAATGATAATAATGTTTATTGAGCGACTACCACATGATAGGCTTTGTTCTTAGAACTTCATAGTTTCTCATTTAAACCTCACATAATTCTAAAAAGCACGATTATTATTATTATAATAGTTTTATACATGAACTGCCTGAAGCTCAGAGGAATTACATGACTTGACAAGACTCACACATAATTCATGAAGCCAGAATCAGAACTCATATTGTCTGAAGCTGGAGACATGCTTCCCTTCCATGTACTATGGTGACCAGGATCCCAAGATGGAACCTGTGTTCATCACATTCAACCTGGACTCAGCAAGAAGTAAGATCTGAATGGAATACTCTTGTTTGAAAAGCTATAGAAGTGGAATTCCTATATCTAACATTTCTTTATAAATATAATCAGAAGAGAATGTTCTTTGGCCATTTTTTGGTCCTTTTTTTTTTTTTAATTCTTGAAGGTCAGAGAATATAAAAAGGAAGAAAAGAAAAGGGAGGACAGAAATTAAGCAATTCAGTTTCATTGTTTTAATGTTTCAACCTTTTTACATTTTAACTTCTTCAGTTGATAGCATCTTGAATTACTGGCACTCAGGCCACTTTGTAAATTGTATATAAAAGTTTTAAAGGGGTTTTCAGTCATTTTAATATACATAGATCAAATGTAATAAGTTTTAGGTTAAGTGTACTCTTCCTTGAGTTTTCATAGTCTGTGAATCCTAGTGTTAAGGTTTTTTTTTTTTTTTTTTTTTTCAAAAAAGGTAAAACTTGAGTTTCAAACACAGAAAATAAGCAGAAGTTAAAAATTTTATTTAATTTATTGTTAATGAGGGAATCAGACAGATGTTCAAAACAATCAAAGATGCACAGATTTATGTGAAATAAATCAATGTTGATATAAATTTACAAATGGAAGGTAACTGGCTTTTCCAGGAAGGGGAAAGAGGGAAGTGAACTGAATTTCCTCAAACAGAATTGATTTGCATTTCTACAGACAAGGATTATTTGTCCATTGCTCTCTGTTATCTACAATTTATAGAGTCTTAAAACAGCTCAGAGGCACTGAAAAGCTACAATCTGATAACGAGGAAAGGTATGTTCTAACCAATTCATTGTTTTACCAATACTGGATGAGCTAGAGGAGGAACACATGAAGCTGTCTACATGCAAATGGCAGAGATGAGATTACTGGGACACAAAATCACGCAGCAGACACTCCTGCAGAGGAAATTTTTGTTTTATGTATTGTATTGTAAACACGGTTTTAAATGCATGACAAGATTTATCAGTTGTGCTATCATTTGAGTGTGGACATAATCATGTGAAAGGAAAAATTTAAGGAGTTAGAGATTTGTCAGGAGTACTTCTGCTAGAGTGGGGGGAAAGGCAGATACAAAGAGATTGGTGGAAAATAAGGGACTTCTCACAATAGAGAATTTAGGATGAGTGTGAAAACTGTAAGGGAAACAAAAATGTCAAAAGGCCATTTGGATGATGGATATTGTCAAGACCTAAGTGATACCTTACCTAATTGCATCCACAGGCTTTTGAGGACATTCATTCAAGTACAAAGGATGTTGGTCATGATTAGAAGTTCATTTTTATCATCTTTTGGTACACTGTTACCTGTTGGACGACCATCAGGTAGAAAGGTCATTAGAGAATGTCTGGCAAATAGGAAGGACAAGGGGAGTAATTTATGAGGCAGAATGTAGAATCATGCTTTGCTGACGCCTTTCCTTTGAAATAATGGCATTGATCGATGATATCTGAGCAATGCCCACAACATGACAGTAAATACAAAACAGTGATTCCTGTGCTGGCCTTTTTGAATATGTCACATGAGGCAGAAGAGTGGCAAGGCTTGAAACCTTTGTATTTGTCTACAGGCAGCTTCAATGGAAAGTGGGTGTGCAAAAAGGTCAGGATGAGGGCAGCTCTGTCTGAAAATCCCACACGGATCAAATTTGATTTTTCCGGACTTGTCACTCCATGCACAGGATTGGTCAGTGCTCATTCATGGACACAATCAGTTTTCTAGAGAGTGAGAGAGAATTCTGGCCCTATAGCTCCTCTTATTTAGAAGAGAATGAATACCTTTCTTTTCAGGGCATGAATATGAAAGTAAGATATATGTACAAACGTAATCCACACGCAATATATGGTTACAAGTAGGTATTTATTAGCACTTCTACTTAACACAGCTGCTAATAAGTACATTGGTTAAGTGGGTTAATGAACAGTCAGATCATCTTAAGCTCATTTTAAGAACCAATATGCCTTTGCTATTCATTTTGAGACTCACAGGACCAGGTGATTTTTTTAGTGCCGTTACATGGCAATTTGGCTTTATTTATGAGCTATTGCTTCCTGATGACACTGAAACAGTAGCAAAGGAATCTCTCTGTGTCAAGGGACACACCAAGTCTCTTTTTTATGTAGTTTGGGCTGAGGAAAGATGACTTTTGACTACCTCATTTCACCCCACTCCTCTTTAGAGTTATCCTCAGGGATAGCCTCTGGAAATTGAAATCATCTGTATTAGTGGCTTCCAGAACATTCTCTTCTTCTCTGGGGACAGTGGCAAAAGGAGAAAAATCTGTGTACATGCACTCAAAGATGTAAATATTTTAGCAGTTCTCCAGTTTGCAAACAACACCTTAGTTAAAAAGTGGAAGCTCTTTACCATTTATTTCTCTCTATGGTTTTCAGTGAAAAACAGCATTATTTTTTAATTACTTCCATCTCCAAATTGCTTCTTACCTTCACTGTCTCCCACTTCAGAGTCTCCCTCGGCATATAAATGTCTCATAGATGCATCTCCTCCATTGCACTGTGTACTGCTCTTCTAGATCTGTCTTGCCACAGTCCAAGAATGGGGTGAACTAGTGGGGGGTGGGGGGGGGGGATGTTAGAGTCGTGAATTCCAAACTTGGCCATGAACAGATATGGGAAGGTCAAGTTGGCTAAATCGGACAGTTTCCAATATATGCTGTTTGCAGTGTGTCACGTCTCAGATTTTTGTATCAAATGAGCTTTTTCACCTTTCGCTAGCTACACAAGTCACCTTTGAGTCACATCTGAAAACAGTTTTGCCTACTTGTGCTTTTTTTTTTTTAATGGATTTTATTGTACTTGTCATGTTTGAAAATGTATTGCTATTGTTCAGAGCTTTTAGTCTATGTACAAAAAAGGTTTGCAAAACGAAGTTGTAGCTGTTTTGGAGGCATTCAGTCTTTGGAATTTCATACTAGCTTTTAGAAATCTGGCTATCAATTAGGCTCCTTAGATAAAATATTTACATAAACTCACTTACAAAACACAATTCTCAAACCATAACCATGGCTACCGAGGCTTGAGGATATTTCTTAACATTTCATCAAATCTCTAACAATGTCAAATATTCTTTAATGTTCTTATAATTTTTGATTTGTGAAATAATGAGCCCTATAGATGATAATATCAGTCTTGGTAAGTTAAGTGTGAATGGTCATAAGCAGTGCTATTACAATTGCCCTCTTTTTCTTACTTAAAAGACATTTTAAACTCTTTGTGTGCATTAAATTTAGGTAAAATGACATTTTTGTAAATAGAAACCTTTCTGAGGTATTTGAGGAAATATTAAAGTAAAAATGATGGAGTATGGAACTATGTATCTTGTGTTCTTCCTCATGTGAATGCCCAGTAGTGAGGAAATACCTCTTGGTTTCAGGAAAAATGGGGTAACAATTCTTGACTTTGTAACCTTTGCTGATAAAATTACTTGAACTTTTACAGAATTTGCTATGAAACTTCACTTTTGAAATGTCTCTTCCTGTATAAAATGGGAAGACTTGTGCAGTTTTCCATGTTCTTGAGGTTGTAAGAGATAAACTGATAATGTATATTGGCTCACTACTCAGGCCACAGTAAGTACTCAAACTCAAAACTAGGCAGTCTGAGCCCTGGGAAGATACGGACATGAGGTGGCAGTGGCTGGGTGTGGGACGGCCTCAAGGCCTCTTGTAGCAAAGTGTAGAGCTTCCCATGTTTCTAATCATAATAAAACATACCTTACATTATTATGAAGAAGTTTTCAGAAATGTTATAGGATGGCATTTCTATGTATGGCTGTCATAATCTTCACATTATGAATACTCTCCTACTTCTTACCTAAATATTACATTAGAAGCTGTCCCATAAAAAGATTCAATGAGTGCATTCATGCCACCAAGTAGTAAGCCCACTTGGGCCTGAAAGAGTAGCTAGCTGGACATTTGAAGATGCTAAACAGCATCCAGGTTTCGTGTCGTAGACTCTGGGTCTGGCGTTCTCTTTTGTCCAGCAAGAGAAGGGATTGAAATGCCAGAGAGGCTAATGTCTGGGAGGAGACAAGAGCCCCCAGCAAGAACCCTTGCTCCATTTTTATTAGGATCAGAAGGCTTACAAGTGTGATGGGTGTGCACAAAGAGACAATGAAACCGTGAACAATAACTCATGGGGGTGGGGGAAAGGGGGTTCTGAAGATATGCAGTGTTAGGGGTTTGGGTCAATACAAAACAAAATTCTGGTGCTGGGTGGAAGGTTGTTTATAGCAGAAGGGATGCCATAGGCACCACCTCTGTTTACCTAAACTGGCCTAAGGGGTAGAAAGACTGAGCCTGCTACCTCAGGGTCAACGAGGCACCTTTCTTTTGCTAATTAGCTCCTCTCTGGGCAACTTCACCCTGCAGAGGTCTATAGCCCTGTTTACCTGTTTTTGTCCTTCCTTCCAGAGAAAGCAGCTTTCTGCTATTGTACTAAATTGGAGGGCACTTCTGCCCGGAATTCCTATTCTTGTTTACCTAATCTTGGATGTTTTCATCCTGAGATTTCCTATTCCTATACCTTTGTCCTATACTGGGGGCCTTTGCCCTGTTGACCTAATCTTGTTTACCCAAACTTGGGTGTGTTCATCCTGTGGCTTTCTAATTCTTTATGTCTTGTTAACCCATCGGTGCAGGCTCAGGGAATTCCTAAACTATTCCCCACAGTTCTGTAAGTGGTCCTGAGGATAGAAAGAGGTGACCTGCTTGAGGTTGTATGAGACAAAACTCAAAATTTATTTACCTGGTTAAGAAAATGATTTTGAGTGGGGGTGGGATTTGGTTATGAAAGTGGGTAGGGGCCTGAAGAGAGATGTTTTCTCACCTTGGTGAGAGGCTATTGCCTCCCCAACAGCCTCTCCCCTTTCATCTTTGCTAACAGAATCTTGGTTCTGAATAATCTAGAGATGTGCCCAGAGGCAGGACCCATGCCTGGAATAGCCAGCAAACCTTGCGCCCATGGATGAACCATTACTCCACACTTTGTCTGGAAAGAGAGGAGAAGGCAGGGGGGTCAGTTCTCAAAGACCCCATTCGCCTCGCTCGCATTCTCGTTTATTGCAGTGTCAGACCAATCACAAATCTCTGTTGGCTTGTGTACAGAGGGCGCACAACATTTCAGACAGGCGAAACAAAAGGTCCAGGACTTAAAGGTGAACAATCACAAGAGACCAATCAAATCAGAGCTAGGTAGCAAGGGTCTCTGTTTCCTATTGTTTTGCTAAACTTTGAATACAATGTATAGACAACGAGGCTGCAAGGATTGCAGAAACACCTGGGAGGGCCAGCCTGGGCATTCCACAGTCAGGGTGGTTATGCTGGCCTCAGGCATTCCTGGAGACCCATGCGCCTCCCAAGTTTACCTGCAGCTGGCCAGAAATCTCTGTGCTACATTTTAGCTAGCTAAGCATTATGTATAATATCATCATCCTCAGTAATAATCCCAACAGACCTAGAGTAGGTGCTTTCCCAACAAATGCATCTAGTGAAGGATGTGTGACACTGGTGTGATCATTGAGACCTCACCTAACATCTGCTGGAGAAGTGACAGTTGGAAGCCTTTTGCTTTCCTGATAAAAGGGTTAGAGGCTGGCCCTGCCCATTTCCCCTTTCCCTCCTGCCTTCTATAGTGATGTGATTTTTTTTTTTTTAATGTTTATTTATTGAGAGAGCAAGAGAGAGCGAGAGAGCATGCTTGTGCCACACACACACACACACACACACACACACACACACACACACACGTGGGGCAGGGGCAGAAAGAGAGAATCCCAAGCAGGCTCTGCCCTGTCAGCAGAGAGCCTGAGGCGGTTCTCGATCTCAGGAACCCTGAGATCATGACCTGAGCCAAAACCAAATCAGATGCTTAACCAACTGAGCCTCTCTCTACCCCTTCTCCACTTGCTCTCTCTCAAAATAAATAAACATTTAAAAAAAAATCTAGCTGGTAGAGACCAGGGATGGCTCTAAGAATCCAACAATGCATTGAAGAGACCCCTGCAACAAAGATTTATCTCACTCAAAATGTCAATTCTGCCAAGGCTGAGAAACCCTAACAATATGCATTCTAAAATCTACTTAGGATCAATATTGTACTACTTTATACTTCAGACTTCATCTCTGGCCCTTTATGTTTCTTATATAATGTGTCTTTTTTTCTGACTTCCTTTAAATTTGCTCCGCATCTTTAGTTTTCAGTTTGATGAACTTGGTTTGAAGCTATATCATTCATATAAATGTACTTGTGTTCTAAAACTTGACGTATAAAGACTTAGGTAATTAGGCAAGGGCCTCTCTCTGTTATGGTTTTATCAGTTTCCCCTTGTATTTTCTAACAGTTTAGTTTTACTTCTTTCTTTTTTTTTATGTTGCACATAAGGATTTATGCAGATACTTCTGTTTTTTGCATTAAGCTTTTTACAGTGGGATGTTCCTTGTTTGTCTCCCTTAAATGTTTTTATTTTTAATCTATCTTGATGCTAGTAGTATTATAATTTCTATTGTTTTTTGGTTTTTTTGCATTTAAGTTTTACACTTTTACACATGCTTTTATTTTAAAAAAATTTTCTGGTAACTTTCATCTTTGGTCTTTTTTCCTCCATTATTGATGACTTTTTAGAGCTTTTTCTCCAAATACAATTTGCAGTATGTTTGGCTGGAAGTTTTAATATGTAATTAAAACTATTTTCCATTTTTAATGTATATATATGTATATACATATATATGTGTATATATATAAATTTATTTCCAGTTTGGTGTTGAAAATTTGCTCTTCTGTGTTTTGAAATCTATATATTTTTTAAAGTTTATCTTTATTTATTTTTGAGAGAAAGAGTGTGAGCAGGGGAGGGGCAGAGAGAGAGGGAGAGAGAGAGAATCCCAAGCAAGTTCTGCACTGTCAGCACAGAGCCCGATATGGGGCTTGAACTCACAAACCAGGAAATCATGACCTGAACCAAAATCAAGAGTTGGATGCTTACCTGACTGAGCCACCCAGGCACCCCTTGAAATCTATATTTTTAGAATCATAAAACTGGAAGCGATCTTAGAATGATCATTTCATGTAGTATCCATTTTATTGGGGGTTATTTTTGAATTAAATAAATTAACATTGTGAGCCGTACGATATAGTTTTATTAATCTGATAAATATTAACTTGATAAATATTTATTTACAATAAATATTTATTAACTTAAATATTTGTTCTCTCTCTCCTAATTATTATTATTAATAAATGTTTCTGAACACTTTTCTTCATCAAAACACATTTCCAGTGAGACTTCCAATGATTATAATGTCCTTCAGTGGCAGTGATTCTAATAGGAGAGTGTTGCCACATCAAGAATATTATCAAAATCTGATGGTGAAAATTCTGATATATGTACCTTAGGAATGCAGTGTCGCCTCTGGCTGATAATCACTAAATTTGCTTCAATTTTAATTTTTTTCTTGAGAAATGAATTAGCTTTCTCCTATCCACAAAGATGGTTAAATGTTGGCACACAGTGTGCAAATCTGTGGCATTACTTTTCATATAACATGGAACTAATATCATAATTGGAGCCAGGAGAAAAATTTTGAAGCCAGGAGAAAAAGAGCAATATTCTAGTCTAAATTTCATATTTTACAGATGAATGAACTGACACGCAGATTGGTTATTTTTTCCACCTGATATACTAACTCATGATACAGACAAGATAAATATTAATCATTGTTTTTTTTTCTTTTTCTCAGACACTTACCAAAAGGAGTGTATTTGACAGGTAATAAGTTGCCTATAGAAAGTCTTAGGACAATTTTCTAGAAAAATATACATTGCCAAAAATCAGATGAAGAAGTTTAAAACCTGAGAAGACCCAATTACCACACTCTTTCAAAAATTTGAAATGGTAGAGGAGCTATTTCCATTTTATGCAAAGTGTTCCAGAGCCAAAGGAAAATGGAAAGTTCCCTGTGTACTTTTATAGTGGTGGTATAATCCTGTGTCTCAATTTGAATTCTTCAGCAATAAGAGCCTAAGCCAAACCTACGTGCTAATTCTTTATTGAGGGATATAATGCTAGAGAAACAAGGGTAGAGGAAAAAAGGGAAGGGAGCAGGAATGAGAGAAAGCAAATTCGGAGGGTATGCTATGAAGCTTACCACACTTGACAAAAAAAAAAAAAAAAAAAAAAAAAAAAAAAAAAGCAATACTGGTGATTGTTTGCACTGAATGTCCATAGACTGGCCAGATAAAACTTCTGTGTATGGAAGAAGTCCTTCATCAGGAGCAAGGGTGACTAATATATATTCCCAGTCTTTCCAAGCTCCTGTCTCTCATTAGGTAAAGTCCTCTCCATGGGCTTTTCAGTACTCCATTCTTGTGGCTTCATCTGGCAGCCATTGGGGTACTCTGAGCTTCTGTGCATATGGCCAGATTGGAACTGAGTGCTAGAGATGTTGCAGTTCCACCCAGGTAGGAGTTATGAAGACAGGTCAAAACACAATCCTTGCTTCTGGAGAAGAAAAAGCAGCTGCCATGGAAGCCAGGGCTTTATGACCTTGGATCATTTTGAACTGTTGCGAGTCTTATGGTCATAAGGCCACAACATAAGCAGTTGAAGTGTTATTTTTACAAACCAACACTGACACAAAAAATATTTTATGGTGTATAAGAAAAATGAATCTAAGAGCAGAGTAAAATTATATCATGATCAGGTAGTATGATAGTTAAAAAATGTCTGCATATTCTTTGATCCTTCTTCCATCTAGGGGTTGGGCTTTATTGAATCAAAAGGTAAAAGGGCGAGAGGAGCCTGTGACTGTTTTGATCAATACAGTATGGTGAACGTGAAGCTGAATGACTTTCAGGGATAAGTCATAAAAAGGCAAGCACATTTCTCTTGGGATATTTGCTCTGGTGGAAGCCAGTTGCCATGTAAGAAATTCCAACAACGCTGAGACTATCCTGCTGGAGGGACCACATGTAGGGACACCAGTCAGTAGTCAGTCCTAAGTAAGATCAGGCTTCTTGTCATTCCTCTAGACTTTGGATGTGGAGTGAAACCATTTTGGAACCTCCTGACCAGCCCACCTGCCAGTTGAGGACCACTCAGCTAATGCCACAAGCAGCAAAGGAATTGCCCATTCACGTCCTGCCCAGACCACAGAATTCGTGAGTACAATAAAATGCTTGCTGTTTTTTGCCACTATATTTGGCATGGCTTGTTGTTTAGCAATAATAACTGGAATGGGTAGGTTTATCTCAGGAGAGAAGAATGGGTATGATGGTAACAGATGAAATGAAAAAACTCATAATTAATTGATAGATTCTTGGAAAATATTTGATGAAATGCAATAGGCACTGCTAATTAAAAACACATAGCAAGCAGGCTAAACATGGAAGAAAATATCTTTAAGATATGACAGGATGAATAAAATAATTATAGAAAACATCACACAAAGATTATACTGAGATTCCTCCCCACTGTGGTGTAAATGTGTCCCCCCCCCAAATTGATGTGTTGAAAACTTTTTTTATAAATTTTTTTAAGTGTTTATTTATTTTTGAGAAAGAGAGAGCAAAAATGGGGGAGGAGCAGAGAGAGAGGGAAACAGAATCCAAAGCAGGTTCCAGGCTTTGAGCTGTCAGCACAGAGCCAGACGCGGGCTCAAACCCATGAGCCTCAAGATCCTGACTTGAGCTGAAGTCAGATGCTTAACTGACTGAGCCACCTAGGCACCCCAATGTGTTGAAAACAATACTGGAGGTGATGGTATTAGGAGGTGGGGTCTCTGGGAGGTGATCATGTCATAAGGGTGGAGCCCTCATTAATGGAATTAGTGCTGTTATAAAAGAGGCCCCAGAGAGCTACCTTGTGTCTTCCATCATGAAAAATGGAAGGATACAATGAGAAATCTGTGACCAGAAGAGAGCCCTTGCCTGACCACACTGTCACCCTGATCTTGAACTTCCAGCCTCTGGAACTGTGAGAAATAGTTCTGTTGTTTATAAGCTACCCAGGCTATGGCATTTTGTTATAAGAGCCCATGCTGACTAAAACACTCCCAATTAATAAAAATAAATAAATAATAATAATAATAATTTAGTAGAAAAGTTAGTAAAATATTAAAGCAATTTTCAGAAAATAATGCAAATTGTCAACGAACATTTGAAAAGATATCAAACCTCATTAATAATTATGTATAATTACGAATTAAAACTCTAATGATAAACCATTTTTTACCCATTATATTTGAATATTTTCTTATGTTGTTTATTGTAAGAAAATTTATAAACACCTTGCTGTCTTTAGTAATATGCTTGAAAATTTTAAATCATTGATGATATTCAGTGTTCATAAGGACTTGGATGGACAGTCAGGCACATTCTCTTTTGGCAAAAATATAAACAGCTACTGTTATTTTGGAAAATGATTTGAGAAACTTGTTTTCTATGGAGAAGAAAATGCACATACCCTTTGACATAACAACTACTTCTAAAAAAATTTTTTTTAGTGTTTATTTATTTTTTAGAGACAGAGATGGAGAGAGACAGAGCAGGGTAGGGGCAGAGAGAGGGAGAGACAGAATCTGAAGCAGGCTCCAGGTTCTGAGCTGTCAGCACAGAGCCCAATGTGGGGTTCGAACTCACGAACTGCGAGATCATGACCTGAGCTGAAATGGGACACTTAACTGACTGAGCCACCCTGGCACCTCAACAACTCTACTTCTAAGAATTTGCCTGGTGAAGAAAAAAATAAATGTGTTATATGTGTGTGCATATAAAGAAACATTCATAGCAAGAATTTTTTTGTATAATAACAAAATACTAGAAAAACCTAAATAATGTCTACCCATAGAGGAATAGTTAAATGGATTATGGTTTTGTGGAGTACTGTGGAAGATTTAAGACAGAGAGACGAAAAGGTATTTAATACATATTAGTCAATAAAATGAAAGTAGAACAATATGCGTAAGTTCACTAAAAATCATCCTAAATATTTATATATATATTTCATATAAATATGCAGTTATCTGAAAGGAAACACTAAATTCTTATGAATGTTTACTTTGAGGAAGGATGATAAGATAGGGGGAGTTGGGAAAATGGAAAGGAATGTTTAAAAGAGTTTTGTATTACTTGGATTCTTGTTTTATTGCATAATTAAGTTTATTGCATAATTTACTTCATAATTAAAAAAATGTCACAATCCCATACGCCAAACACACACACACATAAAATGAAAAACCCAAAAAGTTTGTGATGGAAACCAAACAGGGTTTGTTAATTACAGAGACAGTCCAGAACTCAGGTCCCTGGGTGCATCTTCTAGGGTTTCCTTAGGGTTCCTTACTGCTGCAGATTCTAATTGGGATAAATGCATTTCTTCCTCAGTCGGCATTTGTGGAATTGAAGACTGAGCACATTTATATTATTACATTTAACAAAGCTTCTCACACAAAAGCACGTTCAAGTCCTTTCCATTCTACAGAGAACAAAAACATTTTTTCAGTTATTTTACTTTGCCCGCTGCCCATGGGCCTTTTAAATGAGACAAAAGAAATTTTTTTTTGTTTTTGTTTTATGTCTGATAATGTTCCTATTATGTCACATTTTTTATTCTCCCTTTGGTCTGCCTGTCCCAGTCCACTCTGATCCTGCAGAATAATCTACAATGAGTGTTTTAACTGAATTTACTTTGAAAACAGAGCCCTGTGTGTGAAGATCTGAGCCTTTACTATCAAGTCGCCTCTTGAAGCATTGATTTGACTCCTTTAATTTCCTTTTATGATATTATTAACAACTACATGTGTTTCATGTTGTAATTGAGTTTCTTTTGTGCCGCTTCTGTTCTCTTGGGTCCCACATGAACAGAATGGATATTGCTCTCCTTTCGGAGTTTCTTTCCCCTTCAGACCCCCATCTTGTCTATTATGTGTGCTCCTTTTATTAACACGTCTCCTAATTCTCACTGAGTGCCTGGATACACTCTGCAAGTCAAGAGCTTGGACATTTTCACTGATCAAAAGATCATCATCATTGGTTATTCCATCTATTAATTTAACAACTGCCGAGGACATGGAACTGTACTTGGTTCCCCTCCACTGCTTCCATGCCGCCTACTTTCTCCTTCCCAACTAAGTGTTCATCTGCAGTCTTATTACCCTGTTTTCTGTTGGACACATGCTGCCACAGACTGTGCACCCTGCCAGGTTTCATTATTGTGCTCAGACCTTCTCTCCACCTTGATGATGCTTCAGTGATTTCACCAGTATCCTATCCCCTTTCAACAAGTGGGTGATTTCCTCTTATTTCTCTTTTAGCAGTCTGCTTCTCCAAGACTTCCCCTACCCCTGTTTTTCAGGAAGAGTGAGGATAATATAAAACAAGACCAGGTAAAATGTTACCCTTCCCATCACACACCTCTTCCTGGGCATCTTTATGTGAAATATATTTTATGGACATAATAAGGTCTTAGTCTTGGTGACTTTTCAATAGTCTTGAGATCTATAAAAGGACTAAAATGGCTTCTCTCTTGCCCTTTGAGTAAGTAGAAATATCACTGCCTAAATACAAATGGTCACCTTTATGACTGCTGATGAGGCACAAAGCAGAAAGAACACAGACACACTTTAAAATGCCCACTCATACCTGGAGAGTCTCACAGTGCTCAACCTCTTATGAATCTGTTTGCTGTGGAACATACACATTCAAATAAAATTCCAAAAAGATATTACCTCTCTGTGGTAGGCACAATAATAGCTCTAAAGATGTCCATTCTCTACCCCAAGGAACCTATAAACATATTATCTTACAGGACAAAAGAGACTTTGCAGATGTGATTTTAAGTTTAGGACCTTGAGGTGGGGAGATTATCTCATCATCTAGGTTAGCCTGATGTAATTACAAGGGTCTTATATATACAAGAGGGAGGCAGGCACTTCAGCAGCTCAGCGGTTTGATGTGAGAAAGACACTACTGGCCATTGCTGACTTTGGAGATGGAGGAAGGAGCATGAGTCAAGGAATTCAGGCAGTCTCTAGAAAAACTAGTAAAAGCATGTATCTGGTTCTCCCCTAGAGCTTCCAGAAGGGACACACCCAGGCCAATACTTTGATTTTAGTCCAGTAAACCCCTATTTTGGACTTCTGACATTCAGGACTGCAAAATAATAAATTTGTATTGTTTTAGGCCACTAAGCATGCGGTAATTTGTTTCAACAGCAGTAGGAAACTAACATATTGCCCAAGGAGGCAGTTTCAATAAGTGATTTACTAGAGCAGTAGAAACGTCCAGCTAAGATCCTATAGAGTAAAATAGACTCCGATTACTTCTCGCTTGCACCTTCCCAAATGAGGTTCATTTTGATTTCAACAATCTAAATGTCCATCCGCTATTTTTCCCCTTGGGCTGAACTTCCTTTAATATCTTCAGCTACTCACCACCTCCACCCACATTTGCTACAATGTCATATAATGCAGAAAAATCCCCAAGCTTTACTTTCTCTTTCTTCAGTAAAGTGGAGTCGGTAAACCTTGGGGGCCTTTCGTTTTATTGGAGCAATAAATTCTTCCATTGAGATGAAGACTTATTTTTACAACCAGTTCCTTTTTTAACGATAGCATGACCTACCACAAGGCCAGTGGAGGCTGAGTGGCCGGAAGTACAACATCTGCATTTTCAAGGAAAAAGCATTCCACCACATGCATTGATTACCATAGAAAGAAATATTCCATTAAAACACAAGGATATTCAGGAAATAAAGCACTAAGTACTCTTCATATATCAATGTTTTTCCAGCTTGACGGCTTTATAATTTTCTCATGTCCTTTCAGACTAGGTCTCCATTCAAATATCCTGTGTCATTGTTTGTTCAGCTATTTTAGTTACTTCATGCCCTAGTAAACAGTAAGCACACTGTTAACCTTCCCCTCTCCTCACTATGTTTTTAAACAATGAAACAAAACTACCTGCTGCTGTGTTATTTCCATCTTTGAACCTAACAGTCATTGCGTGCTTCCGGGATAGGCCATTTTCATTTGACTGTAGCTCAATGACACAGGCAACTTTCTTTCTCATTTCGTTCTAAATTATTAATCCAGTCAATCATTCACTTGAAAGAGGTTAATTGAAAGTTAATTGATTAACCCCTGTGTGTATATTAACATGCTAGCACGTATGGTATTTTTTCTCAGTATGAAGTCTGTGGTCCCTGCCTTCAAAGAGCTTACTAGCACCCTTTGCCTATATTGTTTAATTAATATTCTACAATAAAATGATCATCCAAAGAAATTGGTGGTAAATACATTAAAAATAGCATGATTTCTTCATTTCTTTGGCTTCCTAATCTCTCTTCTCTTATTAAAATAGATGTTTCCTTAAACTTCAAGGTTCTGGTATCTTGTCCTCTGATAATTAGTTCCTTAATTATATTTTTAATACAAATATTTCTATCTGCCTATTTCCAGTATAGCCTATATGACTCCTTCACCTGTATTTCCCCAGACAACTTAATCCCAGGTAGTTTATAACCATATCCACAATCTTCTCAACAAAGTCAGGTCTTTCTATTAATGCTCATCCTGTAATTGGTTGATGATGCCATTTTTTCCTCAAGCATTTATGCTTAAAAAAATATATGTATGGTAATGCCATGCAAGTTTTGTAGTTTAGGATTGGCAGATAAAATACAAGACGGCTAACGAAATTTGAATGTCAGATAAGCAATAGATGATATTTTAGCACAAGTATGCCCCATGAGACATACTGTAATTTTATTTGCTGCATCTGGCAACCCTAGGCCAGTGGTTCTCAAACACCAAGGGTACATCAGAACCACTTGGGGGGCTTGTTAAGAAATAGACTGCTGGGCTCCACCCCTTGATTTTCTGCTTCAGTAGCCTGGGTGGGTTCTGATTCTAACAAATTAGAAATCTGTTTGCATTTCTAACAAATCTCCAGTTAATGTTGAGAAGACCAGCACTTCAAGAATTACTGTTCACTGATGAGATTAATTCCTGATTGTTAGTTGTGATTCCCATTCCTGGCTGCATATTAGAACCAAATGATGAGCTTCAAAAAATCTTAATATATGGGTCTTATACAAGATGCTCTACTTTAATTGAACTAGGGTATGGTCCAGGCTTGGGGTTGTTAAAAAGTTTCCAAGGGAGTTTTAACCTGTAGCCAGGGTTAATGTGACTAATTATGTATACTCTGCATCTGCTGAGTCTCTTCATAACTACAGATAATTCAAATACTTCTGACTTTTTAAAAATGTTTATTCATTTTTGAGAGAGAGAGAGAGAGAGAGAGAGAGAGAGAGAGCGTGAGCAGGGGAAGGACGGGCGGTGGGGGGGGGGGAGGGGCAGAGGATCCGAAGAGGGCTCTGCACTAACAGCAGAGAGCCCATGCAGGGCTCTAACTCACGAACTAAACTGTGAGATCATGACCAGAGCCAAAGTCTGACGCTAAACTGACTGAGCCATCCAGACTCCCCGCTAACTCACTTTTTGATTCTCATAGCTTCACTTTTTAATTCATCTATTACACAACTGTGCATTAATTCTTCTAAGGTATGTCTCTGATTGCATAACTGTCTTTTTAAAACATCTTCAAAATTGACCCTTAACAAATGAATAAATATGCACTTAGTAACTTGGCATTTGAGACATTGCCCAGTCGATTTCTACTCTCCTCACCTGGGAGGAGGTGAGTTCAGGATCTCCCTACAGTACCATCTTGAACTGGAACATTTTGAAAAAACATTTTAAGACTTGCTTCTTCAGATAAACTTGATGCCCCTGAGAAAACAAGCTGCCATTGTTTCCTTGTCCCCTCGTCCTCCCAGTATGTCTCCTGCTGCCTGATTAGTGACCTGTTGTCTTCATCCCTCCCTTACAGGTAAATCACTGCACTTCTCTTTTCCCTTTGAACTTTGCTTGCATATCTGGAAGAGCTCTCTTTCCTCAAAAACCTCCTCCTTTCACAATCTTAAAATACTTACTCTAACTTGGATTATTCATTCATTCGGACCACGCACAATCAATATTTACAGAGCACTCTTTATGTGCACTGGCTACATCAGTGAATGAGGAGTCCCTGCCCCTCTGTAGCTTATGTTCTGTGGTAAAGAAATACAATCAAAAGCTAAATGAGCGTTAGGTGGTGATAACTGGTAAGAAAACAAAACAGGACGGGACTGAAATATGGGGCTAGTGCAGAACTGCTGTGAATGAAGTGGTTTGGTCTAGAGATGCTTCTTTTTTTTTTTAATTTTTAATGTTTATTCATTTTTGAGAGACAGGGAGAGACAGAGCGTGAGGGGAGGAGGGCCAGAGAGAGAGGGAGACCCAGAATCCGAAGCAGGCTCCAGGCTCTGAGCTGTCAGCACAGAGCTCTATGTGGGCTATGAGATCATGAACTGAGCCAAAGTCGGACACTTAACCGACTGAGTCACCTAGGTGCCGATGGTCTGGAGATGCTTCTGTCATAAATAACAATTTTAGGCAAGGCCCATGTAAGCGAAGGAATGACCCACACAGCTGTCTAGGAGAAGGCTTCAAGTACCAAATGCTTGAAGGGCGAACACCTGGAGCATCAACAAGGCCACACCACACTTTGGTCTCTTCTAGGTGAAATGCGAAGCCATGGAAGGGCTTTGCAGACAGAAGTGATACAACATGATCTATATTCTCAGAGAACATCGGGCTGCTCTGTCCAGAATAGAAGGTGGGAGGGAGGATGGGAGTAGGGAGAACCGTTGGGGAGTTAGGATAATGATGAAGGTGTTCAGGAGATAGTAGCATCAGAAAAGAGAACTGTCAAAAGGGAGAGCTCGACTCGGAAGATAGTGGTTAGGGGGTGAAACTGTGGAGTTTCAGATGCCAGGTCTGTCGTGAGGGAAAAGTAGGAGTCAGTTGTTTGAATAGTTGTTTATTTTATTTATTCATTCATGATTAAATAAAAATAAATCTTTTATTGTAGACAAAGAAAATGTTACAGCTACAATAGGCATTCATGTGTCTATACACTTTTACATCACATGTGAGGGCAGAGGTGGATTTTTCTTGAAGCGAATGAGACAAAGCTCCAGACTCCCCCTTCCCCCGAACTTGGCTCTCTGAATGAACTGGGGAGGGATCTAGGAGAGGGGAAAGCCAGGTTGCAGTCAGGAAGCATTTCTGATAAATTGCTTATAGGGAGCTCAGAAAAAAGTAACTAGTATTTTGTTGTGATCTTTTTTCTTATTTATTTATTTATTTTTAATTAATTTTTTTTTTTTTTTTTTTGAGATAGAGACAGAGTGTGAGCAGGGGAGGGGCAGAGAGAGAGGGAGACACAGAACCCGAAGCAGGCCCCAGGCTCTGAGCTGTCCGCACAGAGCCCAATGCGGGGCTCAAACCCATGAACCATGAGATCATGACCTGAGCCAAAGTTGGATGCTTAATGGACTGAACCACCCAGGCGCCCCTGTGATTTCTTTTTTATTGCAAATAAATATTCATTTATGTACCTACGTTATCAGCTTTCGCTTTTAATTTTGTATTTTTCTTAAAAGGCTCCACTTATGTAGTAATCTATACATATGTGTGTGTTTAAACAATTAACATAAATCATATAATCTTCTACATGTTTATTTTATGATTATGACATATCCATGTTGATATGTACATGTAGATCTGCTTAATGCATTTTAATTGTTATATATTGGTATATGATTACACCACAAATTACCCATCTCCTCCTGTGAGAAAATTAGCTTGTTTTAAATTTTTCTGCTACTCAAAATAATGAATATAATAGACATGTTGACCCACTTGCTTGAGTTTCTTTATAGATGCGATTGTATCTTCAAGTTAAAAGACAAAAGTCAGGGGCGCCTGGGTGGCGCAGTCGGTTAAGCGTCCGACTTCAGCCAGGTCTCGCGATCCGTGAGTTCGAGCCCCGCATCAGGCTCTGGGCTGATGGCTCAGAGCCTGGAGCCTGTTTCCGAGTCTGTGTCTCCCTCTCTCTCTGCCCCTCCCCCATTCATGCTCTGTCTCTCTCTGTCCCAAAAATAAATAAACGTTGAAAAAAAAAAAAAAGTCAAAGTGGTTGGATTACTTTACACTCCCTTTGGCAGTTTAGGAGAGCAGGTGAGCCTTGTTTTAATTGAATTCCCATGATACTAATTGTAGTAAGCAGACTATGGACCCCCGCCCCAGATGTCCACGACCTCAACACCAAAACCTGTGAATATATTAAATTGTGGAGGCCTGCAGGTGCAATTACCGTTGTTATCAGCTAACACTGAGTAAAGAGATTAGCCAGGATTATCCAGGTGGACCTAATTTAATCACATGTGTACTTAAAGGTGGACCAGACCACAGAAGAGAGCTACAGAGATGGTAGCACGAGGAGGCCTTGCGTGGACGTTGCTGGCTTTGAAGGTGGAGGAAGGGGACCTCTGAAAGTTGGAAAAGGTAAGGACAGCCTCCAGAAAGGAATGTATCTGGCTGCCACCTTGATCATGGCCCAGTGGGATCCCATCAGACTTCCTATAAGGTAGGAAAGTTGTGTTATTTTTCAGCCACTAAGTTCACAGTAACTTTCAAAAGTATCTATAAGAAACTCACACTAGTGAAGGTAAGCATCTTTTCATGTGTTTATTGGACATTCTGTGTTCTCTGTCTGTGAATTACCTGTACGTACGCATTGCTCATTCCTCTATCAGAATGTTTGTCTTTTTTTAAGTTGACATCTAGCAATTTTAGAGATACTTGAGAAAGGGATTGTCATGTGCATTGTATTCTGGGGTGCTTTGGAGGGTTCTGTTTTTATTATATAAACAAGACTATTTGGGGGTTTTTAGCAACTGAGAACTTTATAAAACAAAGTTAAATGGAGTTCCTTTCTTGGTCTTTTTAAAGTTAGTGTAGAAACTTCATCAAACTATGTCTACTAAATCTTAATCACTTTTAAGGAATGTTTGAATAACATTTAATATTTACGCCTAAACTAAGGTCTTTCAAACATTTTGAAATGCATCTATAAACATACTTAATACAATCGTAAGTACTGCTCTATAAAGTAGTTGCTTCAATTAAGAGATGGACATTTCCAAGTGCTTAAATAATTTATGCTCTGGTGGTGACAAGCATATTCAAATGCCCAGATCTTGCTTTATAAGGCCATTCTCCAATAAAAGAAACCATGGGTCCCTGGAGTAATGGCTGGCCATGCCCTAAGACAAAGAAGACTGGAGACTTTAAGCCAGAAAGTAAGGATATGCTTATTAAAATACATACATGTGTGCATGTGCACACTCAAGCCAATCGCTGTCAAAGGGGCACAAGATCTAACTGGCCAATGACCAAAGGGGAATAATATAAATGATCAAATTCATACATAAACAAGGGGAATAGACCAATGCATGCAGAAAAATTCCACATGACTTTTGTAGATATTTCCTTATCAAGGATGTATAGAGCATAACTCCCAAATTCTTAAGTGGGGGCTGCACATAGTGACTTCTTCCAAAACGTACTATTTGGAGAAGGGGGCAGCAGGGGAGACCTCTACAGAGACAGTGATTTTGCAGTGGAGAAACCTGATAAATGCTACCTCAGCCAGGTGATGAAGGCTAACATCAACAGTGATGTCATTTTTATGTCTGTGAAGAGAACAGCCCTTTACCTCTGTGACCTTCCCTGAAACTCCTACTCCTGGTCAAATCATGAGAAAAACATCCGATAAATCCCAATTGAGGGACGTTCAACCAAATAACTAATGGGTAACCGTTCAGACTATTAAGGTCAATAAAATGTTTTACCTGGGAAACCATTACAGTCTAAAAGTGCTTAAGGAGCCACGATAACTAAATGTAATCCCTGGATGGGATCCTGGAACATAAAAAGGATGTTAGGTATAAACTAGTGAAACATGAATAAATTATGGACTTTAGTTAATAATGTGTCAATTCTTGGTTTACTTGTTTTGACAAATGTGCCAGATCAATGTAAGGGGTTAACAATAAGGCAAAATTGGATATGGTCTCATGGGTGTTCTCTGTACTGTGTAACTTCTTGTAAATCTAAAGTGACCTAAGAGTTTTTGAAAAACTAGAACATAACTTGTATGCATGTGGTGGATTCATTTTATAGTATGGTGAATCTAAAATTCTTCTAAAAACTTTTAATGTTTATTTTTGAAAGAGTGAGCACAAGCTGAGGAGGGGCATAGAGAGGGAGACCAGAATCTGAAGCAGGCTCCAGACTCTGAGCTGTCAGCACAGAGCTCAGTGCAGGGCTCGAACCCATGAACCTGAGACCATGACCTGAGCTGAAGTCGGATGCGTAACCGACTGAGCCACCCAGATGCCACAAATTCTCTTTGTTCTAAAAATAAGGTTGAACTTTATTATCTTAAAATTCGAACTCTAACTTCCACTATGAATTTTAAATTGGAATAACACAACTAATATTTATAGGATAAAGCCTCTTAAACTTTAGAAGTATATAAATTACAAAATTTGTATGGACTACACATTAATACTAGGATTCATCTGCCTGATTCTATCTTCCCAGACTTAAAAGATGTGTATGTGCTTAAAAAAGATACCCTGTATTGAGTTGGGGTTTACCATCCATTAATGAAGAAAGAGCTCTTACTGGTAAATGGAGATCACTTTATCCCAGAGATTGTGTTTGGGCAGGAGATTAGGAGCAGTGGAGAACCAAAGGCTCTTTTCCCACTAAATCCTGTTGAGCCCCATTTTTAGTTCCCATGTCCCACCCATCAACTTGAAGGATGTTGTTTTTACTGATCATTTTACCAAACTTCCTATCTACACACAGAAATCTACAACCCCTATACAGGTCAAGCACATTCAAAAGGAAATTATTTGGGGATCAAGATCCATAGTGACCTGTTTCCACCTAACAAAGCTGTTTGAAATAGTGGGATCCTAAGATCTATAAATGTCTTTAATGAAAAAGGCCCTTTAAACCTGTTATTCTTAGGGGTTACATAACCCTAAAGAAGCTCCAGTAATGAATTTTTGATAGCTTCTGTGAATTTTTCTGAGGACTACAATTCCTGAGATCCTCCTGATATATACACACACACACATACACACACACACACACACAATGTAGTGTCTTCATTTTTTATCATACAAAAGCTGTATTCATGAATTCTTGTTAATATTTTTATGTTGAGATTTCTGTGAATCTGTACCATATGAAAATGTTAAGTTGTTCTAAACTTTCATGTTTTATTTTATCATGTAGATTCTTAATCTGCCTAAAATGAATTTAATGTGCTGTGTGAGATAGGGATTTAATATTTGCTTCATCTTGGCAGCCAATTCTCCACAGCACACTTATTGAATAGTCCATTCATTCCTCACTTATTTGCGCTGGTATTTCATAAGCACATTGAAGGGCTGGTATTTTTGTGCATTTTATTCCCTGCTGTATCTCTAGTACTTAGAACAATGGATGCCCAATGATTCTTTGTTGAATAAGTATTTTCTATATATATGGAAAATCTATTTTGCCTTTAAAAAATCCTAGCTCTATTCATGCTAATGAGTTCACTGTTTTCTGAATAACATTGGAGTTTCTTTGAGCTTTCATACTACTTCATATATACAAATCTTCGATACTTAATGCCTAAGCCTAACCTTCTTTATGAATTTCATTTAGATCAATCCTGAGTGAAATAATCTCCTCTTCCCCTTCCCACCCTCCTAAGGATTTTTTTTTTTTTTTGTTACTAACTTATCAGCTAGTTAGAAAGTATGTGAAAGTGAAAAGAGCAGTTCCCTTTCCTAAGATTGTATATTATCTGTCAAAGCTTTTAGAATATTTGAGAAAATGAGATAAGGCATGTAGGGTACTTAACAGTGGCTTCCTACAAAGTCACTTATTGAATGTTAATTTTATTTCATTACAAAGATGCTTAGGAACTGATGTTTTTTGTATTTGTTAGTCTAATTTATTTGGGGGGTGGCAGGGGGAAGGGAGACTGGCTATGCCCAAGGGAAAGAACCGGGGTTAAGACCCATTCATTGTGATTAGTTTGGGTTTCATCACCTTGTGTGGCAAGATCTGTTACCTTTCTGAATTTGTTTTATCTCTTACATGATAATGTGAAACTTCCAAGGTTATTGTGAAAATTAAAAACATTTATAAAGTCACTACATCATCAGACATTTGGCAAAAGTATTTTCTCCCTGCTCTGTTTGAAGAGACCAAATCATCTTTAACTCCATAACTTAATACTATTCATACATAGATGTTCAAAAATTTTTGATTAGTGATTAAGAAATAAGGAAGACCAAGCATACCAGAAAGAAAGACCATGATTGCTCTGAGTTTGTGTTGTTCCTAACACTGCTATTGTCTGTGTAGAATTTAAGACTCTTTGGGTATTAACAGTGTGATATGTTTGTATATTCAAGTTAATTCTAACTTACACTTTAGGATAAGTTGGTGTTTATAGTACGTTATTCAGGAATCCACAATTCAGAAGTGGTTAACCAGCATATCCTATGAGGCACCCCAGTCAGATATCAACACCTTCAGAGGTGGTAACTTAGCACTCTTCTATGGACATTTACACAAGACAGCCTTACTAGCTTAAGGAGGGTTGGAAATAGTTTTCCATCAGTGAAATTAAGGTGTTAAATATAGGCGGTTGGTTAGGAAATTTGTATATATCCCTGATGGCAATTGCATGAATGAGGTGTAAGAATTTAGCAAACTTGACAGTGAAAGAACATCAGTGCAGCAATTTGGGTCCTGGGAACTAGATCCCTGCCACGTGGGCCTAGAGAAGATGGACTGGGTCTGCCATCAGAGTTTCCTTGCATCTGCCTCCTGAGAGCCTTTTGAGCCTGCTAACAGGGAGAACTTAGCTATTGAACACATAGTAGTACTCTCCTTTATTTCCACTTGCTAACAAGCTTTTGCATGGTATAGAGAAGATTTTAATCTCAAACCTAAGCTACTAACCCAGTAGCAAAGTTGTAAGGTAGAGGGATATTGGTTTGCTTTTACTCTAGGAGAGGCTCTCAATATTTAAAGAAAATTTGGTGTTCCTCAGAATTTTTTTAAATTTATTTTTGAGTGTGGGTGAGGGGCAGAGGGAGAAGAAAGAGAGCAAATCTTAAGCAGTCTCCACACTCAGCAGGGAGCCGATGCAGGGGCTCCATCTTATGACTGTGAGATCCTGAGCCGAAATCAAGAGTCAGATGCTTCACTGAGCCACCCAGGAGCCCCAAGAATTTTCTTAAAGTTAAGATCCTGACTTTTAGACTTAAAATGAACACATTAAAAATTTAACTCCCTAACAAGGGAATCACGACAATGTTATATAACTGGTTCAAAAGAAAGCCCAAAGAACAGACACATAGATAGATCTGGGATATGGAAAAGAATGCAAACAGGTGTGTTGGGGTCTCCAAGACTTCTAATCAGGCTCTGTAATTAGAAGACTCACAGGACTAAAAAACTATCTTTATGGTTATGGATTATGACAGCAGCCCATCCACAGAGCAATAAAAGGCTTTCCCCATAGGTCACATTGTTAGAGTGAGCTTAACTGGCCAGAATGGTCCAGAGAAGCCCAAAGCCTAAAAACCTATAAAACCCTACCAGGAAGAATACTGTAAGGGCTTGGAGGCTTTCTCCTTGGAAAGAGGGGGTCCAGTCCTGACAACAGGCCTTTGTTTGGAATGTACAGGATTTGAGAAATGCAAGCTTGCTGAATTCTCTTCTGCCCAAGCATCCAAACCATCTTTTCCTTGGGGGTGGGGGGAGGGAAAGGTGCTTCCAAACAGGATCTATTTTCATGTTGACATGATAATTTTCTACAGTTATCTGCACTTGCAGAGGTATGAATAGCTCCCATAGAATCAGAATCGACTAACATTGAAAGCATAGTTCATTTGTGCAGTCTGGAAAAGGCAAACCTTGGGCATTGTGGCCCAGCAAACTGGCGGAAGTTCTTTTACTGTGGTGATCATCCCCTAATGAGCTCATGCAAAATATTTGGGAACATGTTAATTCACAAAACTACAGATCTTCTACCTTGTGATTTTTCTGTCCTTTAAGAAGTATCTCAGGGTGGTAAGTACAAATTGTGTCCCCAACCCCCTGTTTCTCAAGGTGAGGCAGCTCCCATCCTAAACCACCTCTTTTAAAGAGTAAATTGAAGACTGTTAAATTAGTACACTGGAAGGTTCTTTTTCTATTTGAGGCTTTGCTCCTATATTATAAAGTATCTTCTCCTAGGCTTCACTAGGAAATAAATACAAAACCTGAAATATTTTCCCATGAAGATTATGTGTGCATATGCTTTTATGTTTGAGGGAGGTAAATGGATAGTGTCACAAGGCACGATGCTACAAACGGGATGGAAATAACGGCATTGCTTGCTTATATGTAAGGAAAACTTCCCATGGTTTAAGGAGACCACCTCAAAACAGTGAATCTATGTATAACTAGCATTTAGAAGTGTGTCCAGCCCCTTTTCCCTTTTGAAAGGGGGGTAGTCACTGGGCTTTTGAAAGAGGTGGGTAACCATTGATAAAGTTACAATCTACTGAGTGTTGGGGGAGGGCTGTTATAAAAAGTAGGTAGAGCATAATCTCATTTATGTACTAATATATGTGCATAGAAAAGCTCTAGAGGCATAATCTGCAGGCAGTTGGTTTTTTTTTGGGTCTATTGGGATTATGAATGTTTGTAATTTTCCTTTGGTTAATAAATTCTAAATGGTCTATGATGAAAATACTTCTTAAGAAAGTGAACAGAAAATATTTTTGTCCTCATGAACTTCTGGGAGAATAACTCCATACATGTGCTATTACCTCGTACAGCTTTCTCTTCAGCTATAGAAAGAAAACAATGAAGCGAGTGGAGTTGGGTTATATCTGGTACTTCATTCAGTTGCCTAAACTCAAACTCCCACTTGATTACTTTCATGTCTCTAAAGTTAAAAAAAAAAAAAAAAGCGGGGGCTGCTTAGGTTTCTGTCTCCCTCTTTCTGCTCATCCCTCACTCACACTGTCTCTGTCTCTAAAAATAAAATTAAAAAAAAAAAAAGAGTATGTTCTTAATGGCCTTGGAAAACTTAAAAACTACACTTGAAGAGAAAAACATAACCCCAAAGAGGCTAAACAGATGAATTTATTCTAAGATTATTTGGATAACTTGTTGTATAGACTAATTGGTTTGAGTTGGAAGAAGGAACTGGAGGTAAATTGACCTAATGCAGAATTTCTCAATTCTGACACTATGGACATTTTAGGCCAGATAATTCTCAGTAAGGACTCTTGTGCATTAAAGGATGATTAACATCATCTCTAGCCTTTACCTACTGGATGCACGTGGCAACACTCAAGTTGTGACAACCAAAAATGTCTCCAGACCTTCCACATGTTTGCTGGGACAATGTCCCCCTTAGTGAGAATCACTGCCTTAATGAACCACTTGCCTGGAATTTCTATATGTGGAAGTTTGTAAATTAGAATTATTTTTTAGTGGCTTGTGACTGATAAGCTTTTTAAAATGATTTGGGTTTCTTATGTAACAAATCTGAGGGTAGTTCAGATCTGTCATGGCAATTCTATGGGTTCTTCAAATATCTGTTTCTTCATTTCCTACACTCAGCTTCCTTTTTCAAAGTCCCCTCATGGTTGAAATTCCTGCTGGATATCCAGTCACTGCACCCATTTTCCCGGCGAGCATCAGGAGGAAAGGCAAGGAAGTCTGATAAGTCTGTATTCTCTTCCTTTAAAGATAATTCCGGGAAATCCTGTACTCTTCGACTTCATTGGCCAGAAATCAGCCACACAGCCCCCACTTAGCTGGATGGTAAGACAAAAATACAGTCCTGTTAGGCACACCATCTCTCCAAACCTCTGCAGGGGTTTCAATTAGAAAATAAAAGGGGTAAATGGATCTTGGGATTATATTCTCTTAACCTTCTATATAATGTCACAGATGGAATTTTCTAGAAAGTTGAGTCCAAATAAAACATTAGCAATTACTACAGAATATCTGTTGCAAAATACAAATGTTAAATAGTAAAAACCATCTAATTGAATTCCGTGCATAATAGAAACAAGAAAATCCTGGGTTTATCCCAGTGTTTGAAAGCCATCCTAAAGCCTTTACACTGCTGCCTAGACAAATACAGTATGGTGAATATCATTAGGTCTGTCTTCAACATTTGATTTCCTCACAAAAGATTTCTTAGTTTGTGTTCTGAGTGCAGAAACTGAGACAAAGATTTCCATGCAGATAGTTCATTTGGGACGTCCTCTTATGGAACAGGAGTAAAGTTGAAACCCAGAAGGAAGGGGAGACCACACAAAGATGGTGTGTTTTTGTTTTGTGGAGAATGTATTATTGGATGCTGCTATGAGTGCCTCTTGTCAGATTTTGTAGCATCTCCTGAGGAGTCTTATGAAATGCACTTCAAAACTATCTACCTGGCTGTCCAATGTGATGAAAAGACCCTGGTGTGGGCAGGGCTGATCAGATGTCTGTCTTTAAAGGAGAGCAGTATTTTGTTGTTTGCATAGATGAAGGGTAGGGGATGCTGGGTAAGGTGTGCATGGATGGTGGCTCCAAGTATCCACCATTTTGTTACCTTTTAGATTACATGCTGGTTGGTTCTTCCTCACTTGATATTAGCTGAGTCAGTCATCCAAGGGCTTGACTAACCTAGAAAGTCTATGACCACTTACATACATTTCTAGGTCATTGTGAGGAGATAGCTGGAAATCCAGACTCCATAGGAATTTCTAGGTCTCTGTCTTCATGCGGTCTAAGAGCCTCTTTCTCACCCTGCAGACTCTCCAATTGTGGGTTTTGTTGTTGTTCTAAATACCTGGGAAACAAAAAGGAAAAGCCTTTATCTGAAGGTTCCATCCTCACTGGTCAACAGTGGCTTCAAAGACCTTGACCCTCTTGTCCTCCTGGGAGCTCAGGAGTGTGTGTGTCAGATGCTTGGAAATGTCTCATCCCTGGAGTTGAAAACGTGAGAGCTCTGTTGTGCGGATGGGAAGTCCTTCCAGACTGCCTGCGTGAGGCTGGTTGAAGCCTTCACCAAACTAATCCTTGGGAAAGGGCTGGAACAACAGATGGGACATGTATAATAAGGTGGTACACAAGGGGGTAACACTTATTCAGATGATGAACTCTACTGTTTTGGAAAACAGATGAAGCTTTTTAGTGTTAGAGCATAACTTGAATACTATGGAGAGCAGTTCTGCAGTATAGAGTACTAATTTAGAAATAATATGGGAGATAAACATGTACACATCAATATGTATATTCAGGTCTTCCATTTTGGTATTAAATAGTTTAGAATCTATTTTTCAAAGAGTATAAGTCAAGAGTAGGAGCTGTTAATATAAGTGTTGTGGGTTTCTGGATTGGAGTCACTGTCCATGTATGAAACTAGCTTATGCCACTTTAGATTCTCTTTCGGCCATTACTTGAATATTTCATGAACAGACTTGACTCTCAATGGCAGGGAGAGGGTTTTGGGTTATACAGAACCAAGGTGGTATAAAAATCTTCAAAGAAAAGGAACATGCTTAATGTTGAAATTTCTTTTTTTTAAATTTTTTATTTTATTTAATTTTTTAATATGAAATTTATTGTCAAATTGGTTTCCATACAACACCCGGTGCTCATCCCAACAGGTGCCCTCCTCAATGCCTATCACCCACTTTCTTCTCCCCCACCTCCATCAACTCTCAGTTTATTCTCAGTATTTAAGAGTCTCTTAAGTTTTGCCTCCTTCCCTCTTCAACTCCCCCCTTCTCCACCTAGTCTTCTGTTGTTTCTCAGGATCCACATATGAGTGAAAACATATGGTATCTGTCTTTCTCTGCCTGATTTATTTCACTTAGCATAACACTCTCCAGTTCCATCCACATTGCTACAAAAGCCCATATTTCATTCTTTTTCCTTGCCAAGTGTAGTATCCATTGTATATATAAACCACATAATCTTTATCCATTCGTCAGTTGATGTACATTTAGGCTCTTTCCACAATTTGGCTATTGTTGAAAGTGCTGCTATAAATACTGGGGTACAAGTGCCCCTATGCATCAGCACCCCTGTATCCCTTGGGTAAATTCCTAGCAGTGCTATTGCTGGGTCATAAGGTACATCTATTTTTAATTTTTTGAGGAACCTCCACGCTGTTTTCCAGAGTGGCTACACCAGTTTGTATTCCCACAACAGTGCAAGAGGGTTCCCATTTCTCCACATCCTCGCCAGCACCTATAGTCTCCTGATTTGTTCATTTTAACCACTCGGGCCGGCATGAGGTGGTATCTCATTGTGGTTTTGATTTGTATTTGCCTGATGAGGAGTGACATTGAGCATCTTTTCATGTGCCTGTGGCCATCTGGATGTCTTCTTTAGAAATGTGTCTCTTCATGTTTTCTGCCCATTTCTTCACTGGATTCATTGTTTTTTGGGTATGGAGTTTGGTGAGCTCTTTATAGATTTTGGATACTAGCCCTTTACCTGATATGTCATTTAGAAATATCTCTTCTCATTTTGTGGGTTGCCTTTTAGTTTTGTTGATTGTTTCCTTTGCAGTGCAGAAGATTTTTATCTTGATGAGGTCCCAATAGTTCATTTTTGCTTTTAATTCCCTTGCCTTTGGAGAAGTGTCAAGTAAGAAATTGCTGCAGCTGAGGTCAGAGAGGTTTTTTCCTGCTCTCTCCTCTAGGGTTTTGATGGTTTCCTGTCTCATATTCAGGTCCTTCATCCATTTTGAGTTTGTTTTTGTGAATGGTATAAGAAAATTGTCTAGTTTCATTCTTCATGTTGCAGTCCAGATCTCCCAGCACCATTTGTTAAAGAGACTGTCTTTTTTCCATTGGATATTCTTTCCTGCTTTGTCAAAGATTAGTTGGCCATACTTTTGTGGGTCCAATTGTGGAGTCTCTATTCTATTCCTTTGGTCTATGTGTCTGTTTTTGTGCCAATGCCATGCTGTCTTGATGATTACAGCTTTGTAGTAGAGGCTAAAGTCTGGAGTTGTGATGCCTCCCACTTTGGTGGTCTTCTGCAATATTACTTTGGCTATTCGGGGTCTTTTCTGGTTCCATACAAACTTTAGTATTGCTTGTTCTAGCTTCGAGAAGAATGCTGGTGCAATTTTAATTGGGATTGCATTGAATGTGTAGATTCCTTTGGGTAGTATTGACATTTTAACAATATGTATTCTTCCAACCCATGAGCACGGAATGTTTTTCCATTTCTTTCTATCTTCAATTTCCTTCATAAGTTTTCTATAGTTTTCAGCATACAGATATTTTCCATCTTTGGTTAGCTTTATTCCTAGGTATTTTATGATTTTTTGGTGCAATGATGAATGGGATCAGTTTCCTTATTTGTCTTTCTGTTGCTTCACTATTAGTGTAAAAGAATGCAACTGATTTCTGTACACTACTTTTGTATCCTGCGAGTTTGCTGAATTCATGTATCAGTTCTAGCAGACTTCTGGTGGAGTCTATCGGGTTTTCCATGTATAATATCATGTCATCTACAAAAAAAAGCTTGACTTCATCTTTGCCAATTTTGATGCCTTTGATTTCCTTTTGTTGTCTGATTGCTGATGCTAGCACTTCCAACACTATGTTAAACAACAGCAGTGAGAGTGGACATCCCTGTTGTGTTCCTGATCTCAGGGGGAAAGCTCTCAGTTTTTCCCCATTGAGGATGATATTAGCTGTTGGCTTTTCATAAATGGCTTTTATGATGTTTAAGTATGTTCCTTCTATCCTGACTTTCTCGAGGGTTTTTATTAAGAAAGTTGCTGAATTTTGTCAAATGCTTTTTCTGTATCGATTGACAGGATCATATGGTTCTTATCTTTTCTTTTATTAATGTGATGTATCACGTTGATTTGCGAATGTTGAACCAGCCCTGCATCCCAGGAATGAATCCCACTTGATCATAGTGGATAATTCTTTTTTTATATGCTGTTGAATTCAATTTGCTAGTATCTTATTGAGAATTTTTGCATCTGCATTCATCAGATATATTGCCCTGTAGTTTTCTTTTTTTCTTAGGTCTCTGTCTGGTTTAGGAATCAAAATACTGCTGGCTTCATAGAATGAGTCTGGAAGTTTTCCTTTCCTTTCTATTTTTTGGAACAGCTTGAGAAGGATAGGTATTAACTCTGCTTTAAATGTAGGTAGAATTCCCCAGGGAAGCCATCTGGTCCTGGACTCTTATTTGTTGGGAGATTTTTGATAACTGATTCAATTTCTTCACTGGTTATGGGTCTGTTCAAATTTTCTATTCCTTCCTATTTGAGTTTTGGAGGTGTGTGGGTGCTTTGGAATTTTTCCATTTCTTCCAGGTTGTCCAGTTTGTTGGCATATAGTTTTTCATGGTATTCCCTGATAATTACTTGTATTTCTGAGGGATTGGTTTTATAATTCAATTTTCATTCATGATATTATCTATTCGGGTCATCTCCCTTTTTTTGAGAAGCCTGGATAGAGGTTTACCATTTTTTTTTTTTTTTTTCAAAAAACCAACTCTTGGTTTCATTGATCTGCTCTACAGTTTTTTTTTGTTTTTGTTTTTGTTTTTTTGTTTTTTGGGTTTTTTTTGTTTTTTTTTTTTTTAAATTCTGTATTTCTGCTCTGCTCTTCATTCTCTTCTTCTGCTGGGTTTGGGGTGTCTTTGCTGTTTCTATTTCCTTTAGGTATGCTGTTAGATTTTGTATTTGGGATTTTTCTTGTTTCTTGAGATAGGCCTGGATTGCAACGTTTTTTCCTCTCAGGACTGCCTTCGCTGCATCCCAAAGCATTTGGATTGTTGTATTTTCATTTTCGTTTGTTTCTGTATATTTTTTAATTTCTTCTCTAATTGCCTGGTTGACCCACTCATTCTTTAGTAGGGTGTTCTTTAACCTCCATGCTTTTGGAGGTTTTCCAGACTTTTTCCTGTGGTTGATTTCAATTTTCATAGCATTGTGGTCTGAAAGTGTGCATGGTGTGATCTCAATTCTTGTATACTTATGAAGGGCTGTTTTGTGACCCAGTATGTGATCTATCTGGGAGAATGTTCCATGTGCACTTGAGAAGAAAGTATATTGTGTTGCTTTGGGATGCAGAGTTCTAAATATATCTGTCAAGTCCGTCTGATCCAATGTATCATTCAGGGCCCTCGTTTCTTTCTTTATTCTCTGTCTAGATGTTCTATCCATTGTTGTAAGTGGAGCATTAAGGTCTCCTGCAATTACCACATTCTTATCAATAAGGTTGTTTATGTTTGTGATTGTTTTATATATTTGGGTGCTTTGGAATTCAGTGCACAGACATTTATAATTGTTAGCTCTTCCTGATGGATAGACCCTGTGATTATTATATTATGCCCTTCTTCATCTCTTGTTACAGCCTTTGATTTAAAGTCTAGTTTGTCTGATATAAGTATGGCTACTCCAGCTTTCTTTTGACTTCCAGTAGCATGATAGATCTCCATCCCCTTGCTTTCAATCTGAAAGTGTCCTCAGGTCTAAAATGAGTCTCTTGTAGACAGCAAATATATGGGTCTTATGTTTTTTTGTTTGTTTGTTTTGTTTGTTTGTTTTGTTTGTTTGTTTTGTTTGTTTGTTTGTTTTGTTTGTTTGTTTTGTTTGTTTGTTTTGTTTGTTTTGTTTGTTTTTGTTTGTTTGTTTTGTTTTTTTTTTGTTTTTTTTTTGTTTTTTTTTTTGTTTTTTTTTTTTGTTTTTTTTTTTGTTTTTTTTTTTTGTTTTTTTTTTTGTTTTTTTTTTATCCATTCTGATATCCTGTGTCTTTTGGTTGGAGCATTAAGTCCATTTACATCCAGTGTTATTGAAATCTATGTGTTTAGAGTCATTGTGATGTCTGTAGGTTTCATGCTGGTAGCGATGTGATGTCTCTGGTACTTTGTAGTCCTTGCAACATTTCACTCACAGTGTCTGCCTTAGGATCTCTTGTAGGGCTGGGTTAGTGGTTAGTTACTGTTTGTTTGGGAAAACCTTTATCTCTCCTTCTATTCTGAATGACAGACTTGCTGGATAAAGGATTCTTGGCTGCATATTTTTTCTGTTCATAACATTGAAGATTTCCTGCCATTCCTTTCTGGCCTGCCAAGTTTCAGTAGAGGAGTCTGCTACTACCCTTATTGTCTATCTTTGTATGTTAAGGCCCATTTATCCCTAGCTGCTTTCAGAATTCTCTTGATCCTTGTATTTTGCCAGTTTCAGTATGATTTGTTGTGCAGAAGATTGATTCAAGTTACATCTGAAGGGAGTTCTCTGTGCCCCTTGGATTTCAATGTCTGTTTCCTTCCCCAGATCAGGGAAGTTTTCAGCTAAGATTTGTTCAAGTACACCTTCAGTCCCTTTCTCTCCTTCTTCTTCTAGAATTCCTATGATATGGATATTGTTTCATTTTATTGCATCACCTAGTTCTCTAATTCTCCCCTTGTACTCCTGGATTTTTTTTTTTAATCTTTTTCTCAGCTTCCTCTTTTTCCATAATTTTATGTTCTAATTCACTTATTCTCTCCTCTGCCTCTTCAGTCTGTCCTGTGGCCACCTCCATTTTATTTTGCACCTCATTTATAGCTTTTTAAAATTCCTCATGACTATTTTTTAGTCCCTTGATATCTGTAGCAATAGATTCTCTGCTGTCCTCTATGCTTTTTTCAAGCCCAGTGATTAATTTTATGACTATTATTCTAAATTCTTATTCTGTTATACTGCTTAAATCGGTTTTGACCAATTCATTAACTGTTGGTACTTCCTAGAGTAAAACAACATTGATTAGGCAGAGAGACTAAAGGCCTTAATCCAGACAGAGAGAGAAAGGAAAACAAATATGGAGGCAGGGAAAATGGAAGAAGATAACGTTACCAAGACCGAGAAACTATGTGGCTTGATTATTCCAGGGAGGGAGAAAGGAGTGTAAAGGAGGTGTAGAACGTGTATCAAGACAATGGATTAAATATGCCTGTCTAGACAGACCAATAACCAGAGTAACCAGCCTAGGGGAGGGAAGAGATAAGGAGGAGAAATGGGGCGGGGTGGGGGGAATGGGGGAAGGGAGAATATATCTATATATCAGGAATTGACCTAGAGTTAATCTAGGCAATGCTGCATCGCTTGTGGGGAGTAGCTGTCTACAGGGTCTGTGCCGCTCTGGTGGATATGCAGTTGCCCAGTATTAAGGGGCATGGTTTGGCGTATTCTGAACCTACCTCCACTGTGGACCCCGGGAGTGATCCCTGAGGCCCCGCCTTGGTGGTGGTGGTCGTTTGGGTGGGGGGAGGGGGAGATGGTGATCCCCCAGTCTCTCCTCCACGGAGCCAGACCCGGTGGACTCCATTTGAGTTGTCCTCACTGTGCTGCAGGCACAGACGGGGCGGTCCTTGTCTCTTTGCCAACTCCCCTGACCCTGCTCTTGGCTAGGATTCAAAGTCCTGCTCCCTTCGCTGGTGAAGCACCTCTCCTTGCGGCGAGATGTGTTCCCGGCTGGCTTTGTCTGTGCCGCTGTGCTATAGGGAGGATCAACTTCTATTGCGGACTGAGCGCTGCTGCCCTCGCAGGGAGTCCCCGGGGTGGCAGACGCTGGCAGGCTTTATCTTTTCCCACGGCACTCCAAGGAAACACGGCGGCCTTTTTCTCCTGCAAAGTGTGCCCTCGGCCTAGCCACTGTGCCTGGGGGTGACGGAGCCGGCAAGCTCTGTGCTATGGCGCAGCCCTCCAGGGAGGAAACCGCTTTTTTTTCCCAACTGTTGGCTGAGCACCTGACCTACCACTGCACCCAGGCCTGGCTCCTCTCCTCCCCAAGTGCGCGAACAGGGAGCCCGCCCCAGTCCCAAGAAAGCCCCGCAGTTAGAGATCGGGTCCATCCCGGTCTCAGTCTGAGGTCTTTCTCCTGCCAGAAACGGTCCTATACTTCCCTAGCCTAGCCACTCTTTCTCTTCCCTTCATGTGTCTGCGGGAGGGGGTCCCTCCTCTCCTTGCCCACGTGGCCTTTTTATCTCCCCCAGTTCGCAGTTACTCCCCTTTTTTCCAGCTTTCCCATTTTCTTCCTAGTAGATGCAGTCTCTTTTCCTCCCAGGGTCTAGTGTTCAAAGTCCTTTGGCTTCTACGCTTCTTTGAGAGACAATGGAAGTCTGGATTCCCCCTACTTCTCTGCTATGTTGGCCCCCCTTCCCTGAAATTTCTGCATGGGTTGAAAAAGCTGTCAGTACCTTGAATGAACTGGTGATGAAGTACTTCTACGTCCTGATTGTTGGCTTTTTTTACCATTAGGAAGGGCATACTCCCCATTAGTGAACCCTGAGAGGAAGTTAACTGATAAGTGTGTGTATAGTAGCTTGAAGAAATTATTGTTAGATGTATCCAACTTTAGGATATTTGAGACCTATTGCCAACATATATTGGGAATGAATTTGAAGAGGGACTGTTATTTAATGACCCTTACATAGAGCTGAATCATTTAAGCTGATGCTTAGAGGAACAGATCCCAGAGGCTAACTAGGATCTGATTTTAATCTGTTCTGACCTTAAGACTCCCACTGGATTTTGACTTCTTGGGGGGAAAAATAGTGATAGAAGTTTCTGATCTTGCCACTTGCATCTATTGCTTAATCTAGTTTAGCTTAAATTCCAGTTAACTGAGTTTTGGGTAATCTGAGTTCTTGTAACAGCCTCACTGTAATTAGAGTTAGTTTGGCTCAGCATTTATTGTTTATAGTCTAAAAGGAAACCTAAGAGGGAGTTCTTAACTCAATGTAACTTTATGAGTTGTTGAGAAACTACTTCAGTTTCTATTAAACTCCCTCCCCCAAATTTTATAGTAGGAGAACATACAGCTCTCTAGATGCTTAGAAATCATTGCTTAACTCTCTGTGGAAGCTTCTGGCTCTGAAGAAATAAACAGTTTGATTTTGAGCTAAAGGGAAGAACAGGCATAGAAACACAGCCGGGCATCAAGTCAAAAAGCAACAGTAAATGAATGGAAGAGGGATCCCATTTGCTGAAATTCTCCTAGAAAATCAGATGACAGGAATTTGCTGAAAAACAGTGGGCAGAGGAGAACCAGTAGCCAAGTAATTTGCTTTAAATGCATCAAGTATGGAGTCTGTAAGTCTGAAGATCTGGTTTCTGTTTACTGAGTCCCTAGGTAAGGGGATTCACTACACTCTTGCAACAATAGCCCTACAACCTCCTAAAGGTACTTAATGTTCGTGAGAAAGTTTTAAAGAGCTTGGTGGTTTTTTGTTTTGTCTTTTAATTTTCAATACAGAATGTTAATCTAATCCAGACTGTTGGGCCGAGTTCAGGAGTGGTGGGTGGTTAATTTTTCCTATGTTCAGTGTTCTTACTCCGTATCAGCCAGCTCTCAGGCACGAAACGTAGAAACAACACCCCCTTGCCTCTATTGTCTCTGGAGACCAGGAACTCCTGACAGTCTTCTACTTTCATAGAACAAATCCCTAAACCCCTCAGTAGTCTCATTTTCCATTGGATCAGATAATTTCAGGTCGACTAAGAAAAGAAAATAATGGAATTCGGTGACTAGAAGTTTTGGGGCTTCAAAGCTTTTAGTAGAACTTAATTCTTCTCCTTGAAGAAAATACAGAGGTACAACTGGGGTCCTTGTCTTCTATTGTAAATTGACTATTTTCCAGAAATATTCATTCCCTCTCCTTGACATAGGTGGGAAGAATATGTTTGCTTTCCCCCTTGATGTGGCCTTGAGTATATGACTTATTTGATGGGATGTTAGCAGATGAGAATTGAGGCTTAAAATGTCTGTTTGAGATGGTCTCCTTGTGTTCCTGCTTTTCTTCCCATCTTCTCCCTGAACCCCACCCCCTGCCCCCCCAATAATCCTTAATTGTCTTCCATCCTTAAGAGTCTGTTTCCTGTTTTTCCTCCTCCCACCCTGTGTTCACCTGTTTTGTTAAATTCCACATGTAAGGGAAACCCAATATCTCTCTGATCTATTTTGCTTAGCATAATATTCCCTAGCTCCATCCACGTTGTTGCAAATGGCAAGATTTCATTCTTCATGGCTGAGTAATAATCTGTGTGTGTGTATACCACATCTTTAATCATCAGTTGATAGACATTTGGGCTCTTTGATCTATGTACTCTTTGAACCTATCCATGGACTGAAGAGACTTAGCTGAGGGAAATGTTTCATCCTGACTCAAGGCCCCTGACCTACCTTTTCTTAGATCATTTATTTAAAACAATTTTTTTTCTTACATTTATTTATTTTCGAGAGACCGAGACAGAGCGCAAGCAGGGTAGGGGCAGAGAGAGAAGGAGACACAGAATCCGAAGCAGGCTCCAGGCTCCAAGCCATCAGCACAGAGCCCAACGTGGGGCTCGAACCCACGGACCTTGAGATCATGACCTGAGCTGAAGTCGGTCGCCCAACCAACTGAACCACCCAGGAGCCCCTTAGAGCATTTATTTTAGAAAAGTTAGAATCGTACATTTTTTTTTCCTTTCTGTTCCTTTTGAGATCTAAAGCTTTTCCCAGCCTCTTGTCAGTTTTATAGCCATGAGAATTAAGAGCCATCCCTGTGAAATGTAACTATCAAGAGAGATCCTGCCCCTTTCCCCCAGCCTCTATGGAAGGTTGGAGCTTAACTTCAACAAGTGCCAATTATCTAACACAGATGGCCTAATGGCATCGAGCAACTTCCCTCGAATGTCATGGTGTACTTTGTCAATAGATCACCTCCATGCCAAACTCTTTTTCCCTCCATCTCTTATTACAATCATCTTTGTCTTCCTTGCCTGTTCACTCAACCAGTTCAGTGAAAGTTTTCTTTGATACCAGAGTCAATTTGAAATGTTGTATCCTACCACAAAACAATGGCTATTGCCGAGTCACCACAAGATAGGAGTTCCACTAAGGAGAGACAAGCTACAGGAAAGCTGTATTCAATGGAACTCTGCCCTCAAAGACGGCTTTGATAGTAGACCATTATTGGGCCTCTTAATGGAGGAGATTAAATGGAAAGGGTAGTAACAGACTTGGTCCTGAGCTCATGAGATTTATTTCAACCCTAGGGACTTCATGAATTCTCTTGGAGGACTTTGAGGCATTCGTGTGCTTAAGTGTAAGTCAAGGAGTGAGGAGCAGGTGACAATTCAGAATTTGGTAGGAATCTGAGTGTTTATGTCAAGGAAACATTTTCTACTTCTAGAACAGAGAAGTCTGAGACCTACAAGTTATAACACATTTTTTTTTTCTTCGTGATTTGGCCAATACCTTCATTGAACTTTTACTATAGCAGTGACTGCTCAAGTCACCATTGTACCATCCATAGGATTTGGTCTCTGTCTTCATGGTTCAAGATTGTGGTATCCTGTATAAGCACAATGATGTAGAAAGGGATGAAGAAGGTGGCAAAGGGTATATACCAGTTGTCTTGTAATGAAGGCTCTCAGAATCTCAAATTCTACTTGTATTCTATTTTCTGAAATCTTACTATAGCTGCAAAGGAAGCTGAAAGAGATGATGAGGTCTTAAGTCGTCTAGGTGCACATAAGTGTAGCTAAAAATGTTTATTACAATAGAAGACCAGTGTTCTGGGACAAATAGGAGTTCTTACCAGTTCATCCCATTGGCTCCCTAAATTGCCGTACACCCCCTTCTTTCCACTCCTGGAACTGCTTACTACTTTTCCACAAGAATCTATACTTGAGTCTCCTCTGTCTCAAAGCATAGGGTCTATAATATTGTGACCATTTTGGGGGTGTTTTAGATGTAGCTTGTCTTGCTCTGGAAGCTGGTAAAAGATGAAGTTCCGTCCCATACTCCTAATATGCCAGTGGAGTGGGGACAGGATTACAACCCTAAAATGTCCTATTAAGAGGAGAAAGGGTCATACATGGCAGTCACCAGGTCTCTGGGCCAAGGTAGCAGCTGCTTTTTGTACTGGTAACTGATTTGTGAAACTATCTGGAAAACTCTCCTTCTGCTTTCTGGAAGGGATCTTTGCGGTCCCTGGTCCTATTGTCTTGGGAGTTTTTTACTGCATCTCCTCCTTCCTGTGTCTGAAGTGGGCATTAGACCTCTCGTCTCTTAGGAACTACACAGCTCTCATTCTTTCCTGCTAAGGCAGGTTAGAGGTCCCAGGAATGGTGTTAGGAATGGAACACTTGGAAATTGTTGTAAGGCCAAGCTTATGATTTCTTTGGGAAAATAACTAGGCTTCCAACTTATGCTTCATGTTAACCACAGCCAAACCATGACGGCACATAATTCTTAAAACTACTCTGGTCTTTGATTTACCGACTTTCGGGTTTAGTCCATTCTCCCTCACCATCAGGTAATATCTCTTGAAGAGCTCTGTATTCACCAGCATAAGGACAGACACTTGTAAAATCTTATAGCAGCTTGGGGGTGGGGAAAGGTTTGGCAGGAAACGCATCACGGTAGTCCCTCAGGGACCTGGGCTGGCAGAGGTGGTTTTTAAAAACATATCTTCAGGATCATCAGAGCAGGAACAAGGGAATATACTGAACCATTGACTAGTTTTGATGATTCTGTTAAGAAATTGTGCCATTCTACTCCTGTCTTATTGCTCACAGAAAGTTTCTCATCCACACCTAATTCCACAAAGAATGGAGAAGGGTAATCCTAGATGTATCTAAGGTAAACAGTCGTAATGACTACGCTACTTGTAGTAATGGGCTTAGATGGTAAAGCAACTTATTTAATCTGATTTTTGTAACTGCAATGGCTCCCATTGTCTGACCCTTTCCATTGAGATGGCAAAGAATTCTTAGCAGAAGATGCTTGAAAATCTTGGGTTTTCAAGTTTAATCTTCTGTTCAAACTACTTCCTAACAGCAGTATTTAAACTGTTTCAACTTTTAGTAACAAAGAAGCTGGCCGTTTCAGTGTCATGAGGACCTAAATTGACAGGTTCTCTGCTAACTCAGATTTTATGTCAGGTACAGGAACTACTTACAATTCTATCTCTTTTCCTTAGTCACAGAAGAATTAGCTAGGTGCATTTAAGGCCAGGATAAAGCTATCCTTGCCTCCATGTGACACATTTCCGTATGGTGTATGTAAGTACAACTTCTGAGAGCTTTTTTATAAGACTTGAGTACATACTGTTTGTAACTTTCTCATCCCTCCCTCCGTTTTGCTGCTTGGTCTCTAGATGGCCTAATCTTGAAATCAAAATGTGAATGCCGCCACCTAGGAAAGGTAAAATGGTGATTTGGGGGAATCTGTCCCTGAGAACTTTGCGGAGCAGAAGTCCCATACTAGCTGCTATAGACTGAATGTTTCTGTCCCTCAAATCCATACATTGATAACCTAATTGACAATATGATGGTATTTAGAGGGTGGGGTCCTAGGGACTTGATTGGGTCATGAGGGTAGAGCCTTTATGAATGGAAATTGTGCCTTTATGAAACAGGTCCCAGAGGGCTTCCTTCCCTCTCTCCCCTTCCTCACCTTGTGAAGAGCCCATGTAAAGCCAGCATCTGTAAACCAGGAAGCAATCACTTACTGGGCATGGAATCAGCTGGTGCCTTGATCTTGGACTTTTCAGCCTGAAGGACTGAGCAGTGAATATTAATTGTTTACAAGGCACCCAGTTTGTGGTATTTTGTTCTAGCTGCTTGAATGGACTAAGACCCTTCTCCGCCAAGGTACTATATCAGTATAGTAACAGAAGAAGAAAAGAAATTGCTTTCTATTTTGAAAATTTGTTTTCTTAACTAGCAGTGTTAGATCTAGTCATTCTTTTTTTACTTTAATGTTCTTTTGAGAGAGAGAGAGAGAGAGAGAGAGAGAGAGAGAGAATGAATGAATGAATATGAGAGGGCAGAGAGAGAGGGAGACACAGAATCTGAAGCAGGCTCCAACCTCCGAGCTGTCCACACAGAGGATGTGGGACTCAAACTCATGAGATCATGAGTTCATGATCATGACCTGAGCTAAAGACAGGCATTTAACTGACTAAGCTACCCAGGTGTCCCTCTAGTCCTTCTACTTCAACTTGTTTTCAGCAGATGAGGCCTTTTAGGACATTACCTTCCACTCAGTCCAGCTTTCTACAGCCTAAAATGAAAAATTTCATTCAGGTCAAACCACTTGTAATCTGATTCTTACAGTTGGTTTCAAGGTCATAGCTGCAACCTTTTAAAATGTCCAAATAGTTGGACTCAGCTGCCTTAGCTTCCAGGACAAATATGTGATGTGGGGTTTGTGCTTCCAGAAGACTTTTTGATGGCTGAGTATCTTTGCTGTTTTCAAGTAAGCGTGTACTTCACTAGAAAGAACGGGATTGCTCCTTGCCTGGAATGCTAACCTTTTAGATTTTAATGAGGAAGTCAAATGTAAAGATGGAGGACATGGTAGCTGAGATGGTTGGTTTTTATTGACCACTTCTTTTCAATGTCTACTTAAAATTTGCCTTATTAGAGGTTCATCTAAATCAAGTTGGTCACTCTGAATCCAACTAACTTCCTAGAATATTAACTTCTAGCTTACTAGAAGCTAGATTCTAGCTTTCTATTTCTGATTTTACTCAGAAATATTTAACATGTGAGACTGCAAACCATCATGAGTGTTGGTAAAACAATATTAAATCTAAAAAAAAAAATCTTACCTCTCTTAAGGCATAACCTACTGGCCATCCAACAAAGAGTACGAATATTTAGTCTTTAGATCTAAGGTCTGTGCTCTTGTTACAAGTATTTATCCTTCTCTGGGTTTCCTAAAAGTCAGCTGAGGTTAAAGGGACATATTAAACATCCCATTATTCTTTTTTTTAAAGGAACAGCCCTGCAGATTTGTCACTGTTCTCATAACAAAACCTTTTTTTTTGTAGAGATGGAAAAGGTTTATTCCAGGGAGTCATCTAGTCCATTTTTCTCTGCATGCTTTTTCAGGGTGGCTTCGGATTTAAAAGGATTTGAATATCTTCAAAGACCTTGTGGGGCAATTATTTAAAAGCTATTTGTAATCTTCAGGTATTTTTCATGAGAATGGATAAAGAACATGCTAAGACTAAGAAATCGTAAGAGAACTGCTCTCAGAATTGTTACAAAAAGCATTGTTTTTCAAGGTGGCTCTCTACACAATGGCATTGCTGTCTTAGAAACTAAAAGGGAAAAACAAGAGCTGTGAATCAGGAGGCAGAAACTCACTGTTGTTAGGGAAGAAGTAGTATTCAGTTTTCGTAGTTTTAACCACCACCTCTACAAGAGCTTTCAAGTGAATGGGGAAGGTGGGGGCCACAGCCATAGCTGGCACCACAGCCAGTGGGTTAGAATTGACCATATGATTGCAGGGTTTTCTCTAATTTCTCTCCAAGCTGGTGGTCAGTGGAGTGGACCTTTGGCTTATAGGGTACTCAAGAAGAGGGCACACACACACTAGCATTCACAAATTACCTCATCTCTGCCACTTGGGATGATCAGAACCTTGGGGAAGGACATTCCCTCATCTTCATTTTAATGGCATGCTCTGGGGAGCATAGGGCCCAGAGAAACCTGTGAAGGCACTCCTGTGGCTGTAAGTGTGTGGTAAAAGCAACAGTTCCACATAGGTCAGTTTCTCTGGATGGTCTGGAGCATTTCTAGGCTTCTTTCTTTGTCTTGGCCCTTTTTAATGGTCCCTTATTCACCATGACAGCATCCCCCTCCCTATAGGATCGGGATCCTATCCCCTACTCTTTCTGCAATAGAAGACACACAGACACACTAAGGAAAATGCACAGTCTTTATTCCTGGATAGGGCCTTCCATTCTATTTGCCTCAGCTGAGTTGGACTAATCCAGAAGGAAGCCTGAGATGCAAGCTTCTACTAATTTTTTAATATTACATTTTCCTTTAACTTCTCACCAAAATACCCACTTCCCCTTCCTCTCTTCTAAGGAAGAATACTCTTTCTCTTGCTCTTAACTGTGTGTTTTTTATTTTGTTTTGTTTTTTGGGTTTTTTTTTCCTATATTAACCTAAATAGTGTCCAGTTAGTCTGCAATTTTCTTGTGCTTAAATCCCTCTTGAAAGTTAATGTTTAGTCTAGAACCTTCTAACCATTCTTTTTATCCTCCAGTTATATCCTGACCTTCTCCAGGTCACTTTTCTGAAAATCCTGATGAAATGGGTGAGCAGAGGAACCACCACCTGAGATCATGGCCTATGTAGTGGCAAAAGCCTGAAGTTGGATTCCATTACTATAGACTAAATTCAAAATTCTGCTATATACTAGCTACGTGATTTAGGGAACAGTGATTTATTGTTAGTCTTTCTTCCTCAACTTCAAAGTGCTAGTACTTGCACTAAAGACCATGCTATTAAGAATAAAGACCATGCTATTAAGAATAAAGACCATGCTATTAAGAATAAAGACCATGCTATTAAGAATAAAGACCATGCTATTAAGAATAAAGACCATGCTATTAAGAATAAAGACCATGCTATTAAGAACATAGGGGCACTGGGTGGCTCAGTCAGTTAAGCGTCCAACTTCAGCTCAGGTTATGATCTCATGGCTTATGAGTTTGAGCCCTACATCGAGCTCTGAGCTGATTGCTCAGAGCCTGGAGCCTGCTACAGATTCTGTTTCCCTTTCTCTCTGCCCCTCCCCTCTCTCTTTCAAAAATAAACTTCAAAAAGAATAAAACAATATACCTTTATAACCTATGAAATACTATACATGGGTATAAAATCTGTGACAAGTATATTAACACGTCTGATTAATAGTTTGGTAAAATTATCAGGTCTTCATAGTGCTCACCTCTACATATTGTCCATTCATCCCTTTTTAATCCATTTTTTATGTTCTGTATCTCTTCCTCTAGAATATAAGCTCCTCCATAATAGTGGCTTTATCGGTTTTCTTTACTGTATTCTGAGACTAAAATAGTTTTAGCATACTTGAGTCTCAAAACAAACCTACAAATGGACAACTCTTCACATGAACAATGTTACCATGTAAGGGAAATTGCTTATTTTTAAATTATTGTCAAGTTAGCTAACATACAGTGTATACAAGGTGCTTTTGGCTTCAGGGGTAGATTCCATGATTCGTTGCTTACACACAACACCCAGTGCTCATCCCAACAAGTGCCCTCCTCAATGCCCAACACCCATTTTCCCCTCTGTCCCCTCACTAGCCCTCAGCTTGTTCTATATTTACGAGTCTCTTTATGGTTTGACCCCCTCTCTGTCTGAAACTATTTTTCCCCCATCTCTTGCCCCATGGTCTTCTTTTAAGTTCCTCAAGTTCTACATATGATTGAAAACATATTTACCTCTGGCTGACTCATTTCACTTAGAATAATACCTTCCAGTTCCATCCATCCATGTTGTTGCAAATGGCAACATCCATGTTGTTGCAAATGGCAAGATTCATTCTTTCTCATTGCCATGTATTATTCCATTCTAGTAAAGTAGTAAACCACATCTTTTTTTTTTTTTTTTTTTTTTTTTTTTTTTTTTTTTTTTTAAATCCATTCATCAGTTGATGGACATTTGGGCTCTTTCCATAATTTGGCTATTGAAAGTGCTGCTATAAACATTGGGGTATATGTGCCCCTATGAAACAGCACTCTTATATCCCTTGGATAAATTCCTAGTAGTGCTGTTGTTTGGTCATAGGGTAGTTCCGTTCTCAATTTCTTGAGGAACCTCCACACTGTTCTCCAGAGTGGCTGCACCAGTTTGTATTCCTGCCAACAGTGAAAGAGGTTCCCCTTTCTCCACATCCTTGCCAACATCTGATGTTTCTTGAGTTGATAATTTTAGCACTCTGACCAGTGTGAGGTGGTATCTCAATGTAGTTTTGATTTGTATTTCCCTGATGATGAGTGATGCTGAGCATCTTTTCATATGTGTGTTGGCCATCTGGATGTCTTCTTTGGAAAAGTGTCTATTTCTTCTGCCCATTTCTTCACTGGATTATTTGTCTTTCATGTGTGGAGTTTGGTGAATTCTTTATAGATTTTGGATACTAAGCCTTTATTCAATAGGTTATTTGTAAATATCTTCTCCCACTCCATCAGTTGCTGTTTAGTTTTATTGATTGTTTCCTTTGCAGTGAAGAAGCTTTTTATCTTGATGAAGTCCCATTAGTTCATTTTTGCATTTAATTCCCTTGCCTTCGGAGAGGTGTCAAGTAAGAACTTGCTGCAGCTGAGGTCAAAGAAGTTGTTGCCTGTTTTCTCCTCCAGGGTTTTGTTGGTTTCCTGTCTCACATTTAGGTCTTCCATCCATTTTGAGTTTATTTTTGTGAATGGTGTAAGAAAGTGGTCATTCTTCTTCATGTTGCTGTCCAGTTCTTCCTGCTAAAGAGACTCTTTTTTTTTTTTTTTTTTCCCATTGGATACCCTTTCCTGCTTTGCCAAAGATTAGTTGGCCATCCATTTGTGGATCCAATTCTGGGTTCTCTATTCCATTGGTCTATGTGTCTGGTTGTGTGCCAATACTATATTGTCTTGATGATTACAGCTTTGTAGTAGGGGCTAAAGTCTGGGATTGTGATGCCTCCTGCTTTGTTTTTCTTTTTCAATGTTACTTTGGCTCTTCTGTTGTTCCATAAAAAATTTAGGATTGTTTGTATGATCTTTGAGAAGAATGTCAGTGCAATTTTGATTGGGATTGCACTGCATGTTTAGATTGTTTTGGGAAGTGTTGACATATTAACAATATTCTTCCAATCCATGAGCATGGAATTTTTTTTCCCATTTCTTTGTGACTTCTTCAATTTCTTTCATAAGTTTTCTATATTTTTCAGCATATAGATATTTTACCTCTCTGGTTGGGTTTATTCCTAGGTATTGTATGGTTCAGGGTACAATTGTAAGTGGGTTCAATGTCTTGATTTTTCTCTTTTGCTTCATTATTGATGTATAGAAATGCAACCAATTTCTTTACATTGATTTTTTGTATCCTGAGACTTTGCCAAATCCACGTATTGGTTCTAGCTGGTTTTTGGTGTAGTCTTTCGGGTTTTCTGTGTAGAGTATCATGTTGTCCACTAAAAGTGAAAGTTTGACTTCTTTGCCAATTTTGATGCCTTTTATTTCACTTTGTTGTCTGAGTGCTGAGGCTAGGACTTCCAACATTATGTTAAACAACAATGGTGAGAGTAGACATCCCTATCCTGTTCCTGATAGCAGGGGGAAGCTCTCAGTTTTTCCCTATTGAGGAAGATAATTAGCTGTGGGCTTTTCATATATGGCTTATACGTTAAGGTATGCTCTATGCCAACTTTCACGAGGGTTTTTATTAAAGGATGCTGTATTTTGTCAAATTCATTTTTTATGCACCTATTAACAGGATCATATGGTTCTTATCCTTCTATTAGTGTGATGTATCACATTGATTTTGTGAATATTGAATCAGCCCTGTAGCCCAGGAATGAATCTCCTTGATTGGTGAATAATTCTTTTAATATATCATCGAATTTGATTTGCTAGTGTCTTGTTGAGAATTTTTGCATCCATGTTCATTAGGGATATTGGCTGGTAATTCTCCTTTTTAGTGGGGGTCTTTGTCTGGTTTTGGAGTTAAGGTAATGCTGGCTTCATTGATTGAGTCCGGAAGCTTTCCTTCCATTTCTGTGTTGTAGAACAGCTTGAGATAGGTATTAACTCTGCTCTAAAGATCTGATAGAATTCCCCTGGGAAGCTGTCTAGCCCATGACTCTTATTGGGAGATTCTTTATAACTGATTCCATTTCTTTGCTGGTTATGGGTCTGTTCACATTTTATATTTCTTCCTGTTTGAGTTTTGGTAGTGTGTGTGTGTCTAGGAATTTGTCCATTTCTTCCAGTTTCCCAGTTTTCTGGTGCATAATTTTTCATAGTATTCTGTAATGGTGTTTCTATGGTGTTGTGATCTCTCCTCTTTCATTTGTGATTTTTGTCAATTTAGGTTCTCTTTTCTTTTTGAAAAGTCTGGCTAGGGGTTAATTATGTTTACTTTTTCAAAAACCAGGTCTTAAATTCATTGATCTGTTCTATTGTTTTTCTTGGAATATATATTGTTTATTTCTGCTCTAATCCTTATTATTTCTCTTGTTCTGCTGGCTTTGGGGTTTCTTTGCTGTTCTGTTTCTAGTTCCTTTAGGTGTGCTATTAGAATTTGTATTAGGGATTTTTCTCGTTTCTTGAGATAGGCCTGGACTGCAATGTATTTTCCTCTTAGGACTACCTTTGCTGCATTTCAAAGGGTTTGGACTATTGTGTTTTCATTTTCATTTGCTTCCATATTTCTAAAAATTTTTCTTTAATTGCCTGTTTGACCAATTCATTGTTTAGCAGGATATTGTTTAATCTCCATGCATTTGGAGACTTCCAAATTTTTTCTTGTGGTTGATTTCAAGTTTCATAACATTGTAATCTGCAAGTATGCATGGTATGATAATTTTTTTTTTTTTTTGGAGGGCTGTTTTGTGACCCAGTATGTGATCTATCTTGGAGAATGTTCCATGTGCACTCGAGAAGAATGTATATTCTGTTGCCTTTGGATGGAAAGTTCTGAATATATGTCGAGTCGATCTGGTCCAGTGTATCATCCAGGTGCATTGTTTCTTTATTGGTTTTTCTGCCTAGATGATCTGTCCATTGTTAAGTGAAGTGTTAAAGTCCCCTGCTATTGCCATATTCTTATCAATGAGATTTATTAAGTTTGTGATTAATTGATTTACATATGTTGGTGTTTCACATTGGGGGCATAAACATTTATAATTGTTAGCTCTTCTTGATGGATAGACCCCATAATTTGATATAATCCCCTTCTGCATCTCTTGTTATAGCCCTGAGTTTAAAATCTAGTTTGTCTAATGTAAGTATGGCTACTCCAGCTTTCCTTCGACATCCAGTAGCATGATAGATGATTTTCCATCCCCTCACTTTCAATCTGAAGATATCTTTGGGTCTAAAATGAGTCTCTTGTAGACAGTATATAGATCTTATTTTTTTTAAATCCATTTGGATACCCTGTGTCTTTTCATTAGAGCATTTAGTCCATTTATATTCAGAGTTAGTATTAAAAGATACGGACTTAGTATCATTGTGTTATCTGTAGGTTTCATGTTTGTGGTGATGTCTCTGGTCCTTTGTAGTCTTTGCAGCATTCCACTCACAGAGGCCCCCTTAGGATCTCCTGCAGGGCTGGTTTAGTGGCCATGAACTCCTTCAGTTTTGTTTGTCTGGCAAAGCCTTTATCTCTCCTTCTGTTCTGAATGACAGCCTTGCTGGATAAAGGATTCTTGGCTGCCTATTTTTCCTATTCAGCACATTGACTATTTCCTGCCACTCCCTTCTGGCCTGTCAAGTTTCAGTGGACAGGTCTGCTACTACCCTTATGTTTCTACCCTTGTAGGTTAAGGCCGGTTTGTCCCTAGCTGCTTTCAGATTTCTCTTTATCTTCGTATTTTGCCAGTTTCATATGATGGGGGCTGGGGGGGGGGGAGAGAGAGAGAGAGAGAGAGAGAGAGATAGAGATAGAGAGATAGAGATATGCCATTGAGAAGACCTATTCTTGTTAAATCTGAAGGGAGTTCTCTGTGCCTTCTGGATTTGGATGGTGCTTCCTTCCACAGATTAGGGAAGTTCTCAGCTATAATTTGTTCAAGTAAACCTACCACTTCCTCTCTTCTTCTTTTGGAACTCCTATGATACAGATATTACTACATTTCATTGAATCACTTCTCTAATTCTTCCCTTGTGGTCTGTTTTATCTTTTTTTTTCAGCTTCATTATTTTGCACAATTTTATCTTCTATTTCACTTATTCTCCCCTATGTTTCCTCCATCCTTGCTGCCACTGCATCTAGTTTACTTTGCACTTCATTTACATTTCCTAATTCATCATGACTATTTCTTAGTTCCTTGATCTCTGCAGCAGTAGATTCTCTGCTGTCTTTGATGCTTTTTTTCAGGCCCAGCTATTAATCTTATGACTATTCTGAATTCATGATCAGATACATTGTTATATCTGTTTTGAGCAATTCTCATTTCTTCCTGGAATTTCTCTTGAGGAGAAATCTTCCATTTTGTCGTTTTGGGCTAATTTTCTGTCTTTTATGTGTTTTAATAGTTTGTGTCCTGCATCTGTGAGCACTACCAAATTAAAAAGGGGTCACACGCTGTCCAGGTCCTGGCCCTTCAGGAGGTGTTTTTGGAGTGTGTTGCTCCCCTCCTCCCCAGGTGTGGGCTCCCCTCCTCCCCAGGTGTGGGAACAGGGCAGCAGGCCCCAGTCTGAAAAAAGCCCCACAACCCTGGAGTGAGTTAGAAATTGTTTTTTTTTTTTTTTTTTTTTTTGATTCCCCAGTCCATGATTTTTCTTTTGTCCAAATACAACCCTACATTTCCACAGCCTCTTTCTTTTGTCTCTCCAAAGAAGGGGATCCCTCTCCTCCGTGCCTATGCTGCCCATTTTATCTCTCTGGTTGACAATTGCATACCTATGGCCCACCAAGTTGTCCCCGTGGGCCCCTGGAGATGTTTCTGTCACTCTGTAGCCTGGATACCTCAGGAAATTGCTTATTTTAAATAATTTTTCCAGATTTCTTTCCAGAAGTAGTTCCATGAGCCTTTTATTTTACTACTAAAATTTGAAGTCTGAGCATGCAGAAGATAATATTGTGGGAAGCCATGACATAAAGGGTATAAAGCACCTTGTCACTACTATCTCCTTTCCACAGTTTGAAGCCCAATCTTTCTCATTTTAGGTATCTAGAATTGTATAGAATTATGTACTTTGTTTTATATTATGTATAGAATTAATCAAATAATTCTACATATAAATGGAGAAAACTATATGATCCTGAAGATTTGAGCCTGAGAAACGCTATTGAGTTATTTGGATGGAGAGTTGAGAATATTGTAATACTGTGATACCTGGGAAAACAAATGTCTACTTTGGCAGTCCCTGAATCTCATCAGTTTTATGCAAACAAAGCATGGAGAGAGGGGGCATATAAAGATATCCTAGTGTATAGTATCCACAGAGAAAGATGTTTGTGTCTTACTAGAAGAAATAGCACTGATGAATATTCATGAGATCCATTTTACCTCCCTGCAGGCACAAAATATTTGTATAAATATGAAATCTGTGCATAATTATGTGAAAGCAGACATTCCCCAGAGGCTAAATATGCTAACATGGTAAGAAAGGTCTCAACCTCCTGTAGATTTTATTAAACGAATTCAAGTCATTGAAAGGATGTAAACATCAAGTAAGAGCACGGTACTTTAGGGTGGTCCAAAGGAGCATAACTAGAAATAATGAGACTATGCTAAGTATAGACATGTTACTGGGGAACATTTTTAACTATGTTGTACTTCACTTCATAGCAGTGCTTTCAGAAAGGCTTTCAAGCTAAAATTCAGTCTAATGAAATCTATTAGACTGAAATTACCTTTCTGTGGACATGATGAAAGTCTTATTCCTTGAAATGGTGAATGTGACTTGACTCAGTTTCGATCCATCTTAAAATTGGATTGAATGTAGAAAGGGAAAAAGAGCATGTATTAGGTTATCTGCTTTGTCAGTGACTGGTGTGTGACCTTGGACAGTAAATTTAATGGCTTCACATTCTCTTTCTTTTAAAAATACCATTTCATATTCTCTATCGTGGTTCTAGATATTAAGCTCAGTTTTACTTTCATGTTAACAGTATTCTCTCATTTTAAGAAGAAAGAATTCCTTTTTCTTGTGTAGTTGAATGTACAATGCCTTCTAGTCTCCCCACAACCACAATGGCGTGATAAAAAGTCATCTTTGGGTGGTGGAATATTCACACCATTAAATGCCAGAGAACAAACTTCTTGGTGCCTTCTTTGTCCTCCTGTTCTGTGAAGTTAAAAGTTCAACCAGATGCATCCCTGCCTATGTGAGCATTAGATGTGCAATATTTAGGATAGCTATTGGATGGGGTAGATCTGTGGTGAGAAAATCAAAGGGAAAAAGTGCAAATCTACTAAAACAAATCTTTTTCTGTTAAGGATTTCCTATGTGATTTGACCACCTCCCTCTGTAAAGGGTTGGGATGTACAATATAGGTTCTGATATAATGGTAAACTACAATCTCCTCATTTTCAGGTTAATAATTAGCTCACTGGGATTCTTAAACCCCTTGTTAGGAAGGGGGGGGGGTCAGCCATAAACCAGCTGAATCTTCATGCAAGCTTACTAAGCCTTGCGAAGCTTGGACAGCCTGTCTTCCTCACCTTCCTTTCTTTATGGCTGTATTTACACCTTCTGGGTAAAGAGACAACTGGCAGTTCCTGCCTGGGACAAAATGTTAATGTAGCAGGATCTTCCCATATGGCTCCATGTTCCCAAATTGGTCAGGATCCAATGCAAATGTATATTTGGACCTATTTCTTCAAACTCTTCACTATTCTAAGATGTGAAACTCTTGATATTCTCTAGCTCTTGACCTTTTCGGCTCTTCGGGACCAATTCCTTGGGTGCTGATCTGGTGATTACACCATATATGTGATATCTAAAGCATTGCAAGTTATTACATTGTGAAAGGGTCCGATCTTTTCTTCAGTGCAAAAACATCCTTGATGATATAGTGGTGTTAGGGGACATTCTTCCCCTCCAAATAGTGTTTTGAATACAGTCCACTATAAAATACTGACCTCATTATGCTAAGGCACTGTGTGGTGTGTGAAATACTACACTGGTCATTTTACTGCCTACCTTATACTGACTCTTCATTTCCCACAGGATAAAGTTAAACTCTAACAAGTGGCCTATGAAAACTTTTAAGGATCTGGATCATTGTCTACCATTTCTTAGTTTACATTGTCCTTTCTCACATCAAAACTCGGCCACACTCAGTTTTTTTTTTTTTTTAAACAATCTGCATCTTTCCATCCCCTACCTGCAAGTTTCTGTCTACCCTGCCTTACTGGACCACAGCTGCATTCAGTATTCTTGATCACTCTCCCTGAATGCTGCCACTCTGCATGTTCTTTGCCCCAATTTTCCTATCTTTTCTCTCTTCCTTCTCTACCTTTTTATGTTTCCTTTTAGTCTAGCTATAAATACTTGAGTATTTGACTCCTTTCTTTCATTTTACACATCTATTCTGACTTGGCATCCTAGGTCCTCCTAAAGTGGTTCTTCTCACCAGCTGCATTGCTACAGCATGGCTGTAGTCCCTTGCCATGTCTTAACTGGACTACAGTATCATGTTCCTTAATGGACTTGTGTCCTAGCATTTTTTCAAATGCATCCTTAATGCCGCAGCTAAGAGTGTTCTATTTAAAAAAAAAAAGTGATTTAGTCCTGTTAATACTCTATTTAAAAGGTACTCCTCGCCTTTCTATTACCTAAAGTGTTTCCTTTTTGAGAAGGAAAGGAACTGCTATGAATATTTAGAAAAATCTGGCTGAATGCTCATGCTTCCTTCATAGGATCAGTTAAAAACAAACCTGTTCAAGATGAAGAAAACCTAGAAAGTCCCCTACAATATGCCTTACAGTCTCCACCCTATGATCTATAGATCTCAAATCTGGTAGCCTATATTCTGGTGGTCCTATGCTTTTCTTTATGCTAAATCTTCCAACTGGAATGCTCTCTTTTTTCCAACATCCTTCCTCTGACTTCTGAAGACTTCAGAGACCTTCAGAGACTTTGCCCTCTCCAAGTTAAGATCCCATTCTACAATACTTCAATGAGATCTCATGCCCACCTGTCCTTGTGCTTGTCATGTTTTAATCTTCCATAGAATATGAGCTACTTTAGGGTGGTGAAATGTTATTCATTTTGTATTAGAATATTACACAGGACAAATATAAGTTACATTTCTTGTGCAGTAAAAAAAGGAATCTCAGTACCTAAATGAAAGGTCCTCATGTGAATAGTTATAAGGATTGGCACTTAACTACATAAGAATTTTAAAATCCTGTTCACTAGCAACCCTAGGCCTGGTTTCTTCCTCCAGGACTGCATATTGTGTGCTTCAGGGATTTGTGCCATATTTTCTCCACAGGCTCTGCTGATTCTAATCTCTCTCTTCAGCCATTTTCTTTCCCTTTTTGTTTCTACATTTTATCCCGCTAAATCCCCCCATAGTTCTTTTTTTCTCAGTTTCTTTAACTTCTGTCTGTTGGCAATTTTATTTCCATATTTTTCCTCTGAGATACTAGGGATTGGTAAGAAGGTAACAGCCCCAGTCCAAATCTGTCCTTATGAGTGTTTGGCCATTCTGATTCAGCTCTATCAACTCTATAGAAATATAACTCAAACAGTAGAACTTACACATTGTGCAGAATTTGTTGATAAATGCACACACCCGTATAATTGACCCATCTATAAGGATCTACGTTCGCATTGCCTCAAAGTTCTGTATGCCATTGTAGTTCCTCCACACTTCATCTTCTGTTTCAGGAAACCAATGATTTGCTTTTTTAAAAAAATATAGATTACTTCACAAATTATGCCATTTTATATAAATGGAAGCATACAATATCCTTTTGTGCCTGGCCGCTTTTGCTCAAGGTAATTTTCTTGAAAGGTTTTTCCATTGCTTGCATGATTGTTTTGTAGTTGTTGCTATACAGTAGATCATTATATAGTTATATATTTTGTTTATGCATTTACTTGTTTATGGTCCTTTTGGTTCCAGTTCTTGTGTTACGGATAAAGCTGCTATGATCATTCAGGTACAGTAAGTTACATGGATGTATCTTTTCCTTTTTCTTGGGTAAAATACTTAGAAATGGGATTTCTAGATCAGATGGTAGGTATATGCTTAACATCATAGGATCATGCCAAGATGTTTTCCAAAGTAGTTGTGATATTTTATACTTCGAGTATTCTAGTAGTTCCGCATCCTCACCTACCGTTTATTCTAGGTCCTTCGAATGTTAGGCATTCTGGTGGGTATGAGCTAGTATCTCATTGTGATTTTAATTTGCATTTGCCTGATAGTTAATGCTGTTGAGTAGGTTTTCACGTGGCTATAAGCCAAACAGCTATCTTTTGTGAAATCTACAAATCTTCGCTCAATGTTTATAGGGTTGTCTAATTTATGGAGTTGAAAGAATTATGGCTATTTTAGAGTTGCATTTTTTTTTTCAACGTTTATTTATTTTTGGGACAGAGAGAGACAGAGCATGAACGGGGGAGGGGCAGAGAGAGAGGGAGACACAGAATCGGAAACAGGCTCCAGGCTCTGAGCCATCAGCCCAGAGCCCGACGCGGGGCTCGAACTCGCGGACCGCAAGATCGTGACCTGGCTGAAGTCGGACGCTCAACCGACTGCGCCACCCAGGCGCCCCTAGAGTTGCATTTTCAAAGTTCAAAGGTTTCTTGTAAATTCTTTTAAAAATCCTGCTAAAATTGTATGAAATTGGCTTTATAGATCAATCGGGAGAAAATGGACATTTTAGCAATAGTGTTGATAAATATGACACAACTCCATTTAGGCCTTATTTCCTTATTCTGAGCCATGTTTGTAGTTTTTAGGCCAGAGGTCTTGCATATATTGAAATTTATTTTCAGTTGTTTTGTTAACTTCACTTGAAAATATATTTCCTTCTCCAGTTACTTGTTACTGCATATAGAAATATAATTCTTCAATTTACATTAACCATGTGTCTTATCTGTGGCCATGATAAGTTCATTTATTAATTCTAGCAGGGTTTTTTGGTAGATTTTTTAGAACTCCTTAGGTAGATCTCCCTTTGTATATTGAATCAGATTTTTTTTCTACATATATATACTTTTATATATGCCTGTTATTTTTCTTCAAGCATTTACTAGTATCTCTAGTAAAATACTGAAAAGATCTAGTGAGAATTGAGTTGTTCCCAGTCTTATGGGGAATGTAGTTTCTCACTGTTAAAATAGGATAGCAGCTGTAAGATTTCATAGATAACTTTATCGGGTTGAGAACATTTTATTCCGAGTTGTTTGTTGTCATAAATGGGTATTGACTTGTATCAAAATTGTCATTTTTATTTTCTTTATGTCTGCTTTCCTTGTATAAGGCCTATGTAACTCTAAAATAGGATCCTTTTATATTTTGCTGAATTTCATGACTTAAATAAGCAAATCCATTTATTGATGTGACTTTAATATCCTTGCCAGTTTTCAGTATCAGTCTCATAGAATAGGGAAGCCATCCTTACATCTTGCGTTTTAAAGGAGTGTGTGAAAGATGGTGTTGAATCCCAAATACTTAAAGAATTACACCAAACTACGTAGGTCTGTACTTCCCTTCAAAGGAAGCTCTTATGAATTCAGTTAATTAAATATTAATCTATTACATAAACCTAGGAGTTCAGATTTCTATTTTTTAGTTCACCTTTGCTTACATTTTCTTTTTAATTTTTTTATGTTTATTCATTTTTGAGAGACCGAGACAGAGCACTAGTGGGGGAGGGGCAGAGAGAGAGGGAGGCACAGAATCTGAAGCAGGCTCCAGGCTGAGCTGTCAGCACAGAGCCTGACGTGGGGCTCAAACTCACGAAATGTGAGGTCAGGAGCTGAGCCGAAGTTGGACACTTAACCAACTGAGCCACTCAGGCACTCCTGCTTTCATTTTCTTATAAAATTTTATTTTTTGGCATTGTTCATAAAATTCCTATACAATCCTCTTAGTATCTATAGTGTGTATAGTAATAAACTTCTATCCCTAATATGTCTCTTCTGTTTTTATTACTTGATTAACCTAGTACAGTAAGTTGAATAGCATTTCCCCAAACTCCTGTCCATCTCTAACCTCAGAATGTGACCTTATTTGCAATAAGGGTCTTCAACAGATGTAATTAAGGCAAGGATCTCAAGATGAGATCGTCTGGATTAAGGTGGGCTCTAAATCCAATAATGGATCTTTCAGGTTAAGAATAAACCAGTCCTACTGACACCTAAATTTTAGACTTCTGGCCTCTGGAACTGTGAGAATAAATTTCAATTTTAAGCCATCTAATTTGTAGTAATTGGTTATGGCAGCCCTAAGAAATCAGTAGGCTTGCAAGGTGTCAGATGGATTGATCATTAAGCCCAATATTTGATTTTTGTGAACTTTGTTTAGTATTTTCTATCTAGTTTCTCCTCTAGTTATTTCACCTTGGGTTTAGCTTTCTTCTAGTTTAAGGTGGCAACTTAGATCATTGCTTACATACCTCTCATCTTTTTCTAATAGAACCTTTTAAATGTCTGAATTTCCCTCTAAACGCTATTTCACACATTTTTGGAATGTTTTTATTAGTTTGAAATCTATATAACTCCTTATTTTTTTGAATCATAGGTCAAAGTGTATGGCATTTAAGTTCTATTTGGGAGGTTTCTATATATGTTAGAGTTTCTAATTTCTGATTCAATTTTATTTAGGTCTGATAACTACCATACAATTTTCACCTTTCGAAATGTATTGAGATTTATCTTCTGACCCATTGTATGGTTTGTCTTAATGAAAATTTCAAGTACGATTGGAAAAGTATGTACAATTGGCATTTGTTTTTATAATGTTGAACGAGCTCAATTAGATTGATTTAGGTTGATAGTATTCTAATCATCTTTAATCAATATCTCTGTCTGATTTAGATTTAATACTTACCCCTTCAATTCTATTAGATTTTTATTTCATGAATTTTTATATATTTTCCTAATTATCTAATTTTTCATGAAATGACCCCCTTAATTATTGACATTGATTCTTGTTCTACAGTCTACTCTTTGAGATATTAATGTAACCAAAACAACTTCCTTATGCCTTACTTAAACCTGGTATATCATATATATAATTTCTTCTGACTTGTGTTTTTAACTTTAAAGCACATCTCTTAAAGGGGCATCTGGGTGGCTTGGTCTGTTGAGCATTCAACTTCAGCTCAAGTTGTGATCTCATTGTTTGTGAGTTTGAGCCCTGCATTGGGCTTGCTGCTGTCCGTGCAGAGCTTGCTTTGGATCTTCCGTACTCCCTCTGTCTGCCCTTTCCCGCTCATGCACACTCTCTCAAATAAAACATTAAAATAAATATATATTTAAAGTGCACCTCTTGTAGACAGGAGGTAGTTGTCTTAGTTATGATTCAGTCTGCCATCTCTGCCTTTTAGTTTGAGTATTCAGACCATTTACACTTAATGTATTTCTTGATATGGTTGGGCTTTAGTATGCCCTTTGATATGTTTTCCATTAGTTCCTTTTGTTACTCTGCTCCTTTCCTGCCTTTTTAGTTAAACTTGTTTTTTATTCTATTTTATTCTCTTGGGTTGTAGCTGTATTTATATTATGTAAGTGGGTTTTGTTTTTTGCTTTTTTTTGTTGTTTGTTTTATTTTTGTACACATAGACTTTATGCCCATTGTGGAGCCCAACATGGGGCCTAAACTCATGACCCTGAGATCAAGACCTGAACAGAGCTCAAGATTTGGGCACTCAACCAACAGCCACTCAGGTGCCCCAGGGGTTATTCTATAAACAATAATACGTCTTCTTGAGTATCAAAGTGTATTTTGAATCAAAAAGTATGCAGTGGTTCTAACTATGGATTTGAGGTTGTTTGGCTCTGGATGAAAATGGTCACACTGTGTCTGTGCATAGTTTTTAATCATTAGAAACCACTCACTACATAGATCTTCAGTCAGGGATTCAGCCAAAACAGATCATTTAAATAGGATGAGGGGCATTACCAAGCTCAATATTCCTACTGACACTTTCTGACAATCTCAAAAAAGAGATAATAAGAAGCAAGGGCTTAAAGTTAATGAAAATTTAATCAATTCAAAATCAAATGAAGAGGTGATAGACACAGAATACTCTGACTAAATTTAACCAGTTGGAATTATTTTTAAAGCACTGTTTTATTCATGCTCTTGAAATGAAGGATTTGCCTTTTAATTGGAAATCTGCATTTTCTTGTAACAGTGGAATACTGTCCTTGACTTAGTTCTCCAAAAAGTGCTTATTCACTTTTTATTTTGTGGATTTATTAGAGTTGAGATATAATTCTTCATAAACCTATCAACAGAATTATATAACTCCTTACTATGCATATTTATAATATTGTCCTATATGTAGGAGTTAGAAGTTGCACTTTTTCCTGACTGTCCTAAAAACTACATTTTTGAGGGGTGCATAGGTGGCTCAGTCAGTTAAGCATCTGACTTCGGCTCAGGTCATGATCTCACAGTTCATGAGTCCAAGTCCTGTGTCAGGCCCTGTGCTGATAGCTGAGCCTGGGGCCTACTTTGGATTCTGTGTTTCCCTCTCTCTGCCCCTCCTCAGCTTGCACTCTGTATCTGTCTCTCCAAACTAAATAAATGTTTTAAAAAAATTAAAAAAAACTACATCTTTGAAACCTCAAAATGAGTTAACTTTAGATTAGTATGTATGACTTTATTCTAGAATAAAATGGATGTTATCTTTCTACTTCAATAAAAATTCATTAGTGTTTACAGTGTGCTGTATTTTGGGGACACAGATCACATTGAATTCATTTCCTTGAGATGTTCAGTCCAGTGATGGTAGGGGGTGAGAGAAACAAGTCAACAACTGTATTAACTATTCTGCTAAATCTGTTAAGATCTGTATGGAGGGGACTGTGGAATACAAAGGAGGGAAACCTAGCCGTCAAATTGTCTGAGAGGAGATGCAGCTTCAGTTAACTCCTTAAGGATGAGTGTGGGCTCCTCAAGCAAATCCTGGCTAGAAACCTGTTCCTGGAAATGGGGAAAACTAGCATAAGGGACACTAGCTGGGAGGAGGGTGGGGGGACCTGGTTCATTGAGGAAACTGCAGATGGGTTACTATGATTCCATGACAGAGCACATTCTGGAAGAATGACCAAAGTCAAACTCCAGGGGACCCAAATCCCTAGGGGGCCATACTTCTGGAACTTGGACTTCATCTTAGAATTGGGTGGTATGCAGGAGAGTGATCAAATTGAATTTTGTAAAGAACCTTCTGGTAATAGTAAGAAGGACTTATTAAGTCAAACTGGAACTGGAAGACCAGTTGAGAAATTTCTGCGGTGATTAAGGGGGTAAAAATGATGGCTTAAACTACAGCATTCTCCAAGGGTATGAAGATGGCCAGTTAGAATCACTATGATGAGGTAGGTGGTTGCTTCTGCCTGTGTTAAGGGAAACACATTCACTACAGGTTTTAGTTAAGTCCATCTGCCCTTTAGTTTTCTAAAGGGGAATTATTAAAACTAGGATTTTGTAAATCTAGAAGTAAGAATGGCTGGGCATGTATTGTGGAATAAACTTTCTACCTTTCTACTGAACAATTAAATCGTATGTTACTAAACTATAAGTAGTAAAATAAAATTCCTTCTGACAATGAACTTGTTAATTGTAGCTCTCTCTAAGGACAGAAATAGAATTCTTCATCTGATTTTTTTTTTTCTGTACTATTTCAAAAATGTGACTGATATTTTCTTTTTTTCCACGGGTGATATGATAGAGATAATTCTCAATCTTTTGCTTTCTGTACCTATTCAAAGTTCAGACTTAATGAGTCTTCTATTACACTTGATCTTGGCCAAAAGGCTGGGAAGCGATTAATGAGTCTTATATTAAAAAACACCCCCTCTTAACCATTATTGCAACATATTTTGCAAAGTGCGTAATAAGTTCCCAACCATGGCTGCCTTCTTGAACACACACTCATACACCAAGAGTTTGTGCCTCAGTTTGTGTAGGAAATTTGAATACACTGAAAGTCTTACTAGATCTCCTTGAAGTAGGGTGGAGAATAGAGGGTATTTATAGTGTAAATGTGACTTTAGAAATTCTTGATCCATTGCTTTTTATTTTTTATTAGGCCTAGATGTATGTTTTTAATTTCAATCAGTTTTACACTTAGGTATGTCTCATTTATTCCCTAATTTAGAATTTGTAGAACACAATCTTATAAGTTTATTTTCTTATTGCATCATAAATCTGTTTCCAGAATTTACTTTTCTCCTATAGAAATCAATACCTCCTTTCAAGATAATGTCACTTTCATTAGTTTCTCCTGTTGCATTTCTTGTCAACTGTTAACATGGTGACGTGGGATATACAGAACTCTTAAGACTACACTCCACATACATGCCAGCTGCTTACAAGCCATGTATTGGAGAAATGTTTGCCCCCTTAGATTTGGTTTCTAGACCTCTTAATGGGTGCAATCTTCTGTTTTGCAGGATTATTAGAAACATGAAGTAAAATGTTCTAAGTTCATAGTACACTAACCAGCTAGTTAGTGTAGGTGCTTAAGTGTTTCCTTTTGTGCTTCCTTCTATCTGAACTTCCTTTTTGCTAATCTTTTCCTCCAAGGACATTAGCTGTCAACAGAAGGGATTACTTCCTAAGGGAAACTTGGATATCTGTGGGGCTTTGTGGTTGCTATAAAGTTTGGAGGCTACTGGTTGCCTTAGTAATGGGGAGGGGGCAGAGATACTTGACATCCTGCAAGTACATATTTTGCTATATCTACTTATAACTACAAGATTCTTACCTAATTCTAATCTACATTCAAACATGAGGTATGTTTTGCATGGATCTAATATACACTGAATTTTCCAGACATGCTGCTTCTAGGTGTTTGTGGAATAATTTCACTTCTATAGATAAAGCGTTGCTAAAATCTGTTTACCATTTTGGAAAATGTTATTAATGACTATTCTGTCTTTTAAGTTACAAAAAGACAAATCTGTATTGGTCTGCTTTTGTAGCTTTCATATTTAAAAATCTTGGAATAGTTTTTGGTCTGGCTACTTCATTATTTCTTCTAGGGAAGTTGTCCCAGGACCATTAATATATAAAATATATTCATTAGAAACTATGCCTTACGTGAATTTTAGGTCACTGAATTGATTTGAAAGTATCTTTGGTAAGTAGATCATTTATAAATTGTATTTTAGAATTTTGGGTAATTTTTTGATTAATTTGATGTAATGGTTTGAGCACTCCTGGCCTAGGCCACTTACTGTTTCATCTGCTTCTCGGTGAGTGGCAGACTGAGTCCAGAAGCTACTCTTGAAATCATGAACTATGTGTCCATGATATGTTGGTGAGTATTCCCTGTTGTGGCCAGTTGGTTTCCATTTGACTCTTAAGAAGAGTGACCTGCCAGGCCTGCCTTCGGATTCCTGCTGACCTAGTAGTATTGACCCTAACATCTGTGACTCTGAAAAGACCTAATGAAAATAGTCTTATGAAAGAACTATTTTTAAAGCATTCAGGCTATCTCATTACTCCATTATTGTCCTTTAGCTACCTGCATTTCTGTTCTGGCTTCCTCTGAAAGTGGGGATTTAATTTGTTCACTTTTACACAACTACCTTGTAAGTTAAAATAACTTGCATTAAGCCATTTCAAGTCTCCTTAATTTCCTATGAGAATAAGTATGACTTTTTCGATTTTGATGAGTAATATGAGACACCGCTTACAGCCAGTAAATTCTACAGCAATATTCTTACCTCCTTTGATTTATATTTTAGTTTTTTAATAATACACTCTAGCAACCTGTGTGACACTTTCATTACTGTCTACATGCTTGGGGTTAAAGATGAAGCTTGCATGCTATATAATCCCTTAGGAAACATTGTGTATGCTTCCTCAATTTTATGCTCATTTTCAAAAATCTTACAGATCTCAGAACATTTTGAATAGTTTTACCCTCCTGACAAGAATATGTATGTAAATGAAATAGCTTTTTTTTTCTTTTTGCAAGATACTTACTAGTGACACATTGAAAAATTTAGGGGATTTTTGCAGTAATTTTGCCAACTCGGTATCTGAGTAGAATTATTTTCACATGACTCCTCTGCTGTGTGTGTGTGTGTGTGTGTGTGTGTGTGTGTGTGTGTATGTATAACTTTTTCCCCCCACCCAAAGAATGTATCTTAGGGGATAGTTCTCACTGTGTTGTGGCAAAACTATTTTTCAAAGTAGTTAAAACAGTGTTTTCCATGTTTTTTAGGGCCTTTGTAAAGTGGTTGTGTTTTGATTCTGGCCCCTCGATTCTAATCCTAGCCCCTATTTCATAGGGTTGTAGATTCCTAAAAGGAAAGGCTGTGTTTTATTTTGCATTCTTAGTGTCTAAACATCGTTCCCATTACTCAGGTCTTTATTTCTTGAAGCAAATCAATAGAACAATAGTAGCTAACCAGCTATTGCTGTACTTAGAACAATGGGAGATAGACTGAGTTCCATTTATTTACTATCACATTCAAAAGCTTGAAAAATGAAGAGAAAAAACTTAGATATAATTGGCTAGGATAGTTTGTGTGTGTGTGTGTGTGTGTGTGTGTGTGTGTATAATAGATACAGAAACATGAAAAAATTCACTAGAAATTGCTGCAAAAGCTGAGAAAGGTAGGGGAAATTGAATTTTCTTAAATTGCTATTTGACGGATTCTATTTTCAGTTTTATCCATACTTTGCTGGTATAGGCATAATCTTCAAATGGTTTTTATCTTTTTCTTGTATATTTTATAACTCACTGATATATTCAGCATCATAACATCTCTCCAGTGGCATCTTTTTATGTCAGGGGAAGGGAGCTGTAGATGAAGTGATTGTGATTGCTGATTGGCAGTAAAGCATCTGAAATTGCTAGGTTCATACTGCTGAGAAGTGTCACTTATTAATATGGGCCTCCTGTTGATATTCTTGGGCTTTTTTATCTCATGAGGCAGGTTTCCTTACTTGTTCTACCCCCTTCCAGTGCTCCTCACATGACCAAGCCGGCTTGCAGTACAAATCCAGGAGAGTGGGCCTGGATGGAAATTTAACTTGGATATGAAAGTCTTTCTCTCCTCTCTCTCTCTCTCTCTCTCTCTCTCTCTCTCTCTCTCTCTCAGAGCTTAAAAGCTTAGCTGTGTGCATATAGTTAATTTAAAATAGCTTTCTTAAGTCTAGTACTCGTGGAATTTTCCCTTTGATTTTCAGAACCCCTGTGAATTGGAAAATTAGCTTACATGTTGCCTTAAGTGGGGATTTAATTTATTCACTTTTACACAACTACTTTGTAAGTACTCAATAGCTACCCACTGCCAAACCCACCCTTCAGTAACTATTGTCTCTTTGTGTTACTTCTGTGTCATTAGCATAATTGTCCCAATCAGGAGTCCATTTTGGGTGACATCTTTTTATATAATTTATGCTTCCTGAGAAACTGTCTTTCAGATTGAATGACTTATTTAAATTTCAGCTGTAAAAGTAATGCTTAAATATCCCCGTGAGTCCCTGTTTACACTGAGGCTTCTAGATGAGATTTGAAATAAAAGGTTAGATCTTCTGGTCCACATATCGGTACTGATGTGAATTCACTGATGGGATGTAGGACAGGAGACAGCAGGACAACCCTCAAATCCTAGGACCACCTTCTAAGTTTTTTTGTTTTTTATTTTGAATGGGGAGGGGCAGAGAGAAAGAGAGTGAAACCCAAGCAGGTTCCATGCTGTCAGTGCGGAGTCCAATGCAGGGCTCTAGCCCACAAACTGCAAGATCATGACCTGAACCAACATCAAGAGTCAGTTACTCAACTGACTGAGCCCCCTGGGCTCCCCCCACCTTCTAAGTTTTAGGTCTTGGGTGAGTCAGTTCACTGTACTGAACCTCACCTGAGGAAAATTAGTGATAAGCAGCACTCCTAGGGAGTTAACATTAGGTTGAGAAGTAACAGAATGTAAAGACCTTGAAGTGCTTCAGGTATTGCAGTAACTAAGAATTGGCTCTTAGGATCAAACCAGGAAAATGCCCTGAATGGCTTCAGGACTCCTGGACTCCTAAAGGTTAATATAGTGATGATGGGGGATAATTAAAATGATAGACATGTGGAGAAAAAGGTAAGAACTTAAGGGGGTGGGGGAACAATAATAGATGTTTCATGAGCAGCTATGGGAGATGTACATGCATTTCATACAGGGTATGCTTGGGCTTTGGTGATTTCCTTCCTCAGCAGGGCAAGGATACCAGGTCCACCAAGTGTCCTGCTGTTCCCGGGCATAAACTGTTCACTGACAAATGGAAGAGAACCAGATCTAGATTCTTCTTCAGTTTAATTTTTTTAATTAGGCTTTGTGTCATATTTGGCATTATAGAAATATTCTCAGGAGTTGGGAAACCTAGCAATGAATTCTAGAGCAGGAATGCTTTTCCTCTGCTCTCCATCTCTTTTTCAGACTCCACAAAACTTTCCTACCTCTTCCATCTGTGATGCTTCCCTTTCTTTCCCAGGACACCTGGCTTCATCTGTTTACTGAATGTGCTCTTGAGAGCAGCAGATTCTAGCAGCTTCTCCCTGCCTTGCAAAATCAGAGTTGCAACAAGCCTGCCTATCTGCCTAGAATATGGGTGTTTCAATGTGTAAAGAAGGGTGGGCGTATGTGTGCTACGGGTTGGAAGAGGACAAAAGAACTGTAGATGGGTTGAGATATTTGAGACTATTCTATCACTTTTGAACTAGATAGAACAGCTTTAAAATTTCTTAAAATTCACTCTGTCCCAATCTTTTTGACTTTTAAGTAAACCACTAAAATGGATTTAAAAACTGTATTCTGGGGCACCCGGGTGGCTCAATTGGTAGTGTCCAACTTTGGCTCAAGTCATGATCTCCCCATTTGTGAATTCAAGTTCCACATCGGACTCTGTGCTGACAGCTCAGAGCCTGGAGCCCGCTTCAGATTCTGTCTCTCTCTCTCTCTCTCTCTCTCTCTCTCTGCCCCTCCCATGCTCATGCTCTGTCTCTCTCTCAAAAATATAACATTAAAAAGTATTCTATCAACAGGATTCATTTTTAGCATCACTAATGCAGATGTCAGTGGACCCCTTGGTCCATTTATCAGAGATTACAATTCTTAGAGGCCTGGCATCATTTGGACACTTATAAGGGGGTAGAGGGGTAGATAAATTAGGACTCTAGTATCCTTAAGCAGAGGAGAGATTCAATCTTAAAATCATGTGATGTGGTATTTTTAAGACCCCAAACATCAAGTGTAAAGAGCCTTAGGACAGCAACCACATTTTAACCAATAAAGGCACTTGGAGACTGCATGTATATGTATATAGGTGGCCTGGGTTTTGCACATCAGCTAAAAGTTTGATCTGTGATTTTTCACAAGCCAAAAAATTGTCCACACATGTGCTTCTTAGTGTTTAGGCCGTTTTATAGACTTTATATTCCTTATCAGTCATTTTTTTCATCTTATTATTTAAAAAACGTACTGTGATTTTGTTCATAGGGATTCAAATGCCCGATTTCTAAAAAGCAGCATAAGGACAATGATTACAAAGCAAGATTGCAGGGTTGAATGGGCAGGAATTCTAGAAGATGCTGTTTGGTCTCAGGAAAAGGTATCCATTGAATTGGCGTTGAGAGTGTTATAAATAGAATATTTCTAATAGGAGAAAATAGGGTTGAGCTGATCAGAATAATTGTTTGGCTACCAAGGTACAGGGAACTTGACAGTATATTCTTTGCCGTACCTTGGCCTGTTTTAGAAGCCACATCTATGTGATTCTAATCTGCCACTTTGGATCAGGCTAAGTTTCTCATAAAAGGTCTTCAGTATTATCAGTGTCTTCTAGAGCAGCACCATAATCAGTTAAGGGTAAGACTGTTAGCAAAACCATATGGCTACAGCAGTGTTGGGTGATGAATTGGCTGCAGAAGGCTGAAACAGGTATTCAGGATGTGATCAGTTCCAGATACTGTGTTCTTGGATCATTGCTTTGACTCTTCTCAGCTTTTAATGGCCTGCAAATAGCACAGACTGATCATTCCAAATGCTCAGTCTTGTATGCAGGCTGATACTGCTATCATGGCAAGAACTAATGATTTCTCAACATCTGGCTCTGCAGGGTCCTCAATCACCAGGTTGGGAAAAGTAGCCAGTCTAATCTGTTCTCTTGCTTTTCAGCTTTGTAGAATGAGCCAGAAGTCAAAACATGAGATCTTGCTAGTAGCAAATTAAGTTTCCACGTTAACGCCTGATGGCGTTGGGATCTAAAACAGAATCTAAAAACTAGACCATTACCAGCATATGTATGTGTGATCTCATTCTCCTACTTCGAATCTGTTTCTCACTCGTTTGCTAATGCACGTTCACTATAAAATAAAACACACCAGAAATTCAAAAATAGGTGACTATTATCCAGGCTTTGTTTTGAAATAATTGAGCTATCTAAGTCAAGAAACCTAATCCCCCAGAAGGCTTGTTTGGTGCCCCTTTGCAGTTTGTCTGTCTTCTTTCCAAAGATAACCATTACCTGTCGACAATTGTCGCCACTTGTTTTACTTATTCACTTAAAAACACATCTCTAGATGCTGAAATTGTGGTTTACTTACCTTTTGAGCCATATCCTATATGGTATTGTATTTGGCTTCTTTGGATTCATCACTTGGTGAAATTCATGTTTCACTAGGACTATTTCATGTTCATTGAGATTCAGTACTCCATTATAGGACTCTCAATCTAGCTATCTAATGTTAATAGGCATCTAAATGGTGAATTGTTGCCAGTTTGGAGATTGTATTAGAGTTCTCTAGAGAAACAAAACCAAGAGGGTGTTTGTGTTATGTATTCATACTCCTCTACAGGAGAGATTTTAAGGAATTAGCCCATGTGATTGTGGTGGCTCGTAAGCCCCAAATCTTCAGGCCCACCAGCAGATGGGCTAGAGAGGACAGGGAAGAGTTAATGTGGTAGTTTTGAATCTAAATGTGATCTCGAGATAGCATTACTTCCTTTTTGGGGGTCTTGATTTTTTTTCTTTTCTCTTAAGACCTTCAACTGATTGGGTAAGAGCCATTCATATTATGGAGAGTAATCTATGTAAAGTCTGATTTATTGATTTTTTTAGTGTTTATATATAGAGAGAGTGCACGCACAAATGGGGGAGGGGCAGAGAGAGAGAGAGAGAGATTGAGAATCTGAAGCAGGCTCCGAGCTGTCAGCACAGAGCTTGACGCGAGGCTCGAACTCACAAACCGGGAGATTATGACCTGAGCTGAAGTCAGATGTTTAACAGACTGAGCCACACAGGTGCCCCTTAAAGTCTGATTTAAATGTTAGCCACATTTAAGTACCTTCACAGAAACCTCTAGACTGGTGTTTTGGCCAAAGATTCCTTACTTATGTGACCTAAACAAGCTGGCTCACAATATTAACCATAACAGAGATATTAGGGAAATGCTTGGTATGTTTATTATTGTACATGTATTGTGACGAACATAGTCGTGTTTGTCATGAAAAGTACAGAAGAACGAAACTGAATGTCACCCCTTTCCAAAGTTAAAATACCAGCCAATCTCCAGCACTGTATTAGAGGTCTTATTGCTCCCTGTTCTTCTTTTATCTGTTCACATCCTTTGTTATTCCTTTTAATGTTTGTTTACTTATTTTGAGACAGTAAACAGGGGAGGGGCAGAGGGAGAGCATCCCAAGCAGGCTCTGCACTGTTGGAGCAGAGCCGGTTGTGGGTCTCCATCCCACTGGCTGTGAGATCATGACCTGAGCTGAAATCAAGAGTCAGGTGCTTAACCGACTGAGCCACCCAGGCTCCCCATCCCTTGGTTATTCTTAGTGAGCTGTTGTCTTTGGTTTGCTTTTTGTCTTTAAACATGTCAGATATAAGTCTCACCAGTATATCTGTTGCAAGTAAGTTTTCTACCGCACCTTGATTTGTCCCTAAATTTCTTTATGGTATTTTTGATGAATAAAATTTAACTTCAATGTAGGCAAACTTCCCTATTTGTTAATGATCAATGTTTTCTTATCCAGATTAATAACTTGTCAATAGTTATATTGTATTATGTATTGATTATATATCCTATATATTAAATATACATATAACTTTTAGGTATATTGCTTTTAACATTTATATCTGAATTCACTTGCAACTGATTTCGTGTATTTGAAATAGAAATCAGCTTTTATCCCCCACCCCACGTGAATATCCATTTATCACAGAATAACTTTTCAACGTTTATTTATTTTTGGGACAGAGAGAGACAGAGCATGAACGGGGGAGGGGCAGAGAGAGAGGGAGACACAGAATCGGAAACAGGCTCCAGGCTCCGAGCCATCAGCCTAGAGCCTGACGCGGGGCTCGAACTCCCGGACCGTGAGATCGTCACCTGGCTGAAGTTGGACGCCCAACCGACTGCACCACCCAGGCGCCCCCACAGAATAACTTTTTATAAGCTTGTTCTTTCACCAACTATATGCAGTGCCGTGCTTCTCTTAAATATCCATACACACATGGATCTTAAGTTTTTACTCCATTGATCTATTTCTCTGTTCTTGTACCAATACCATGCTATCTTAGTTTTATTGTGCTGTATAATAGCATCTGTGGTTGGTTTTTGTATAAAATGAGATTGAGGGCCGCGGGGATGGTGCATGGTGGCTCATTTGGTTGAACATCTGACTCTTGGTATTGGCTCAGGTCATGATCCCAGGGTCACTGGATTGAGTGTTGGGTGCTGGGCTCCACACTGAGCATGGAGCCTGCTTGGGTCTCGGTCTCTCTCTCCCCCTCTCTCCCTCTCTCTCTCCCCCCACCCCTGTCACCGCTGCCCCTCTGCACCTCTCCCCCACTCATGTTCTCTCTAAATCTAAAATAAAAATATAAAGATGTGAGATAGGAATTTAATTTCACTTTCTCATGTGACTAATAAATTGTATAAGGACTATTTGTTGAATCATCCAAACTGGCTGCAGCAAACTGAAATATCAACTTTGCAATACAAGTGTCTAAAGAAGATGTGTATCAATTTGTATACTGTTTCATTGGTTAGTGTTAAACATTCATAATATAGAACTTACTACAGTTGAGTAACAATATAGATCTAATATCTGGTATAGCAAGACTGTATTCTAATTCAATAAATCTGAGTTCTTCTACTTCTATATTAATTTTTGTATCATTTGTTATATAGCTTCCCCAAAAACCCTGTTGGGATTTTGTTTATAATTCTATTAGATGTGTAGATAATATAGACTTGAAATCATTCTGATGGTCTTAAAACTGATGAGCATGTTATACTACCTCTTTATTTAGCTGTTCTTTTACATTATCCCAATATATGGGGTATATTAGTCATTTTTATTCACACATTGTTTCTTTAAAAACTTTTCAGTATTCTATGTTTCACTGGATTTATTCCTAGGCACTTTCCATAATTCTGTTTTACCTTGGTGATGTTTTCACTAACATGTGAAAATGCAGTTGACTTCTGGTATTAATATTACACATAGGTATCTTGTAATCTCTTTAATTTCTCAATTTGTTGGGAGATTTTTATCATTTAAAAGTGTATTTTTCCCTTTGCAGTACTTTATTTTTGTCTTTCAATTTTTCCATTTTTAATATTTCAAATGTCAAATGTTAGATTTTTTTTTTTTTAAGAGACATCATAAAGCTGAATTTTTCCCCCTCATCCCTTTTGACATTTGCTGTCTTTTTTGGCCAATCTTGTTACTTACACTTATCAATATTAGGCTTCTGAACTTCAAAAGTTTTTTTTTTCCCCCTTATGCTATATTTATATTTTCCCAACTGAATAATAGAAATCAGGGCAAAAAGAAATGAAAATAAACTGAAGTCCTATGTCAAGAATTATGTGTATGTGTCTTACCCACTAGATGGAAGTTGCTAAGGGTTGGAAACATTGCTGACACTTCCGTAGTCCTTGACTCTCCCTTCCATTCTGCTACTTGGTACTAGATTTTACACATGCTTATGATTGCTATTTACTTAATTACATTTGAACAATTAATCTTATTCCTTAGTCCTCTGTCTTTAGAACCAGCTAGACTTTTCCCCCCTTCTTCACTTGCTGAAATCTGTATATTTTTAGTTCTATCTCAATCATGTTGCTAACAGTTACCTGAAATAATTGTTTAGTTTTAAGACTCTCACCCTGCTTCTGTTGGGTTTCTGCTCATCTTACAACATTTTTTCTTTCTCTCCTGAGGATTTTTTCTTTTTGCATTGGCTCTTTAATTCCTTTCCTCCCCATCTATTCCATTTCTTTACTTTCAAAACCATTTCCATTAAAAAATATAGAAAACACGAAAAATATAAAACTTAAAAGTAACCAAGTTATTGGTTGGGCAAAGTGATGAATTGTTAAAAACTTTTGGATCTCCTAACTAGATGTATTCTAGTCATAGACCAAGAGCCATGTGTAATAGCCATAGGTTTATTTTTCTGTTATACCCTGTGGAAATTCTTGCATCCAAAACAGTATCTGCATATGTGGGTTGATGGTTCATGAGAGGTAGGAATATAGTGAGGTAAATGAACAAATAACGGATGTGCAGAATATTATTTATACTGGACATTGAGGTTCAGTGGGGGGATCTTAGCACATTCTACATGAAGCATGAAACTGTGAGATCTGTGCCTTGTTTTATAACTTGGTACCACCTTAACTCTCGAGTTCTAAGTGAACTGAAATTCTTTGTGCCTGTTCTCAAAAATAACTCCCACATGAATAATCTACAGTGTTGTTAAATCCTAAATTATATGAACTCAAGGAATCAAACTTCCTTGATCAGGGAATAAAAGAATACTTAACATCAAGAGCACTTACTGTGTTCTAGGTGCTATTTTAAGAATTTCATACGTAGTAACTTATTTAAACTTGACTACCAAACCAAATGTTAGTATACTATATTCTGGAGGCATTTAACTGATTTTCCTGAGGTCACACAACTAGTTATTCATTTGAATCCATCCAATTTGGCTCTAGAATCTGGTATCTTAACCATTACACTCTGCTTTTTCAGAGTAAATAGTGGAGTTCCTAAAGGAATCAAAATTTTGTTTTCTAGTCCGAAGAATATTTTTGATCTGTAAAGAACAGATTAGTAGATATTTACTGCTAACTGGTATGTATTTGCAGGTGTTTTACAAGATATCAAAATTGGCCTCAATTTTGGATTGAGTAGTCATTTGGATCATCAAACAGTGTACCCTTTTTTGATTCCTTTATGTGCCAGCTGCAGTTATTTAGAGCAGGGTTTGGTCTGATTTCACTCCCCACCCCCTGCCCCAATAGAAGACTCTTGCTGGAGTCCTATACCTTAAGTGTTTATGGCTCACCAACAGTATTTTATGGAGTTAGAAGAGCTGGATCTTGCCTTAGTCTCATGGAGAGAAAAGTAGCATGATTTTCTCTGCTCTACTGTGATTTGTTTAACCCTATTGAACTTCAAAAATTTTGGTTTTTGATATCCTCATAACTGAAGACCTTTTGAGATATGTAAGAGGAATGGCGTGTCCCCGAATTAATGAGTATATTGCATGGAATAGGATATTGGTGAAGGGCAAACTATAAAACCATAGTTACCTGGGTTGAAGAGCCAGTACTATCCTAAGTAGATGACCTTAAGAAATTTATAGAAAATTTCTGTGGCTGTTTTCCCGTTCATAAAATATGAATGGTACTATCAACTTTAAATACGTTGCAGAGTTGTTACAAGAATTAAGTGAATGAACACATAAAAAATCTCAGACAATAAATGCCATGTAAGTGATAGCTTGTATTAGAACAGTCCATCATTTTCTTGAGTTAGAACAATTTAGCTCTCACTGAAATATATGCATACAAATAAACGTGTAAACTGTAATAGTTACTATAAATGAAAAGTTGTCGTGCTGTAGAGGAGCTAACAAGGAAACTCGATTGAGGTCAGACACACAAGTGAAAGTTCGAGGATGTGACATTGAAAATAAGAATGATGGATGACTACGTGATACTCCCAAGTGGAAGGAATGGCACTAACAAAGACCCTATGAAGAAGGAAGCACGGTCTGTTTAAGAATGGAAAGGCACACAGTGTAGCTTGAATTTAAGATGGGAGAGGGTATAGGGAGAAATAATAGAGAGTTAATCTGATAGTGCAGGCCATGAAGACCATGCTATATGTAGTCTTTATTTTAATAACAAGGTATATCCATGAAGTAAGTGGCTGAATTCATCATGAAGAAATTATTCTGGACAGTTTGTTACTATTTCCTAGTCCTATTTGGCCAATTTCCACAAATAAAATCATTGCATTTTCCTTAATGGCTTCAGGTTTCTTCCTTTTGTTAGTTCTTCTCTGTTATGGACTGAATGGTGTCCCCCTACCCACAATTTACATGGTGAAGCCCTAACTTTTCCAGTACCTTAGAATGTTACTGTATTTAAAGATAGAGCCTTCAAAGAAGTAATTATTAAAATGATGCTAATCATCAAGGGGAACTCTAATCTAGTTTAACTGCGGTCATTAGAAGAGGCAATTAGGACCTACAGAGTACAACAGGGATGTGAGCACACAGAGGAAAGCCCACATGGGGACACGGAGGATGGCTATGTGCAAGCTCAGAAGAAACCAAATGTGCTGACACCTTAAGCTTGCGCTTCCAGTGCCTGGAATTATGAGAAAGCAAATCTCCCTGTTCAACCACTCAGTTGGTGGTATTTTGGAATGGCAGTCCTGGTAGACTTCTACTGGCCCATCCCCTCTTTCTTTTTTTTTTTTAAATTTTTTTTTTAATGTTTTATTTATTTTTGAGACAGGGAGAGACAGAGCATGAACGGGGAAGGGTCAGAGAGAGAGGGAGACACAGAATCTGAAATAGGCTCCAGGCTCTGAGCAGTAAGCACAGAGCCCGACGCGGGGCTCGAACTCACGAACAGTGAGATCGTGACCTGAGCCGAAGTCGGATGCTTAACCGACTGAGCCACCCAGGCGCCCCTTTTCTTTCTATTTTTAAATTTTAATCTCCGGTTGTAAGATTATAGACTTCTCATGACCAATCATTTGTTACTACAAAGATGGTTACTTGAGGACATTCTAACATGCCATTTCCTGGAGGTGCTTGACTACAAATAATACAAATTCTCTTAGGGGAACAAACATGAGTGTGGGATCCTGTCTTGTGGTTCTCATTCCAGCAAAGCTCCTGTTGAAGCCATGGGAGTCCATCCTAATAGTTGTACCATCCACAGCCCTGCAGTTGGTGCATTGGGAGAGTTCTAATAATTCCTAGCAGGTCTCCTTTAATAATTCTTCAGTTGTTTTAAATGTTTCAATACATAAAAAAAAATTCACATGTAGTGTCAGATGTACAAATTATAACACAAAATAGATGTTTTGCAGCAATTTACATGAAATTAATTCCATCCTAGAGTTCTGGTAAAAAATTAGAAGTCATTTAAAGGCTGAGCTCTGGTGGTTATGTGTCACTAGACTCCCTCTATGGGACCATTTCCTTGTAAATCTTTATAGTCCATTTATATTCTGTATGCATTTGGTCTCTTGATATCTCCAATGGTTCTTAATTGCATTTCCATAGGCTGTCCCAGTGGTAGGTTTCTTTCAACTAAGAACTAATAGCGATATGCCATTCTGGCAAAAAAAAAACAAAACAAAAAAAAAACAAAAAAAAACTAGTCTCTATTTAATAACAGTAGCAATGTCTTTCTAACTTTAAAGAAAAATTAAAGCCCATTACTTGGTTAATGGATCATTCTAGAAAATGAAGCACACTTTTGTTTGGTCAAGTTTGTTGTCTTTTAAATTTAGTTTTTATTTATGTATTTTTAACCTTAGGTGCCCAGGGCTGAGTTAATCCCACTCTTCAGTTCCTGGATATTAGTATTGATCAGGCACAGAACCTCTGCAATTCGTTTAATTATTCTTTATCCCCATTTGTCACTCTTTTGTCTTCTCTTAGACAGTGTTCCAAATAGGATTAAAAAAAATTATTTCTGCTTTATTGAGATACAGCTGACCTATAATATTATTTTAATGTATACAATGTTGTGATTTTTATATACATACATATTGTTAAAAGATTACAATAAGATTAGGTAACACATTTGTCACCTTACATAATTATTACTTTTGTGCGTGTGGTGAAACTTTAAATTTTTAATTTTTATTTTAAGTAGGTTTCACGTTCAGTGCAGACCCCAGTGTGGGGCTTGAACTCAGGACTCTGAGATCAAGACCTGAGCTGAGATCAAGAAAATGATGCTTAACTGACTGAGCCACCCAGGTGCTCCTAAAATCTACTCCAAACTTTCAAACACACAATATAGTCGGCTGTAATTACTCTACTGTATGTTCTATCCCTTGAATTTATTCATCCAACAACTGTATCCTTTGTATCCTTTAACAACTTTTACTCATTTCTCCCATCCACTCTCCCTGGCAACTGCCACTTTGACTTTCTATTATATTTGTTTTGGTCCTCCTAAAACACATATACATATTCTTAATTTGCACAATTGCTGTGTAATCCATATGGTCTTTTTTTTCCCCAATACTGAGTTTCTTAGGATAGTATCTCTTAAAAAATTACATAAAAGACCTTAAAGGCCCTCATTTGAAAAACACAAAACCTTAGTGGTATGTTATGCTCATTCCTTACCTACTCTTATACTTCCAATTAAGCAAATAATGCTATACATATAGATAGGGAATTTTAATATGACAGTAGTTCAAGAATGTACTACATATGGAATATGAGATCTCCAGAGACCATTGGAATATTCACTAGGAAAGGGAAACATATTTCTGATTAAGAGTGAAAATGTGATTGAAAAACATAAAGGATGGCACAGACCAAACAAAATTAAATTTCCTCCCTTTATAAGCAGCTGAATAAACTTGGCCATGCATGTGCTTCTAGTAGAGTAGGTAAGCACCAGCTAAGATTCAACCAGTGGCATCACAGAAGATAATAAGTCACCTGGGAGGAGGGGCCAGTATCTACAGAAAGGGATATGGTTATTAGGCTAATAGAAATTATAGCACTTGGTGATTCTATATTCAGAAGATAAAGGGAAATGGGAATCTAAACATAGATGCAGAAAACATTTGAGATCGATTATCTGCCTAAGGAAAATGTCAGTGGTAAAGGTGAAAGGATTTGGTTCTGCTGATTCAAAATGCCCATACATCTATATAATATCTATGTATGTGAAATCTGCCCATTACTGGTATGAGAATTATATATTTATATAATAAAACTATTAGTACAAGTTAGTGCTAAGAGTGCTTCTCCTGATTTCAGATAGTCCAGGAAGAGCTGGAAGAGAAAGTGGAGAGAAAGAAATTCCAGGCAATATTTCACTGAAGGGATTAATAAGTATCTAGGAGTACATCAAACATTTGGATAAGTAGGCAAGTTCTGTTTGTGGTACAGTGTGCTTGGCAAGAGTGGGAGTTGGCAAAATACAGTGTGGGTCAAGTTTGGCCTGCTGCCTATTTCTATAAATGACGTTTCATTGGAACACAGCATTCATTTGCTTGCATATGATCTACAGCTGCGTTTGTGATAAGACTGCAGAGTTTCAGTAGTTGTAACAGACCATTTGGCTCTCAAAGCCCAGAATGTTTGTTATGGGGCTGTTTACAATGTTCACTGTTTTACTAGGTAATAGTAGCAGGTCAAGTTTCTGAGGTGAGTATAGACTACTGAAAATGAGTGGTTAGAGGTACAACTTGGAAGATGGTTAAGCTTAGCTTTTAGCATCCTACGGACAGAGTATTTTAAAGCCAGAAAAGAAAAGTTGTAGAACAATGGTCTTAAGGGATGAAAAGAAAAAGATCAGTGGTCTTTAGCCTGGAAATAATCTAAAGACAATGAGCAAGGTTGAATCCTGTGGATTTCATACTTGGTTGGTAGTCCTTCTTAGTCTTAATTCAGTTATTGAAATGACAGAGGACATAAAGGAGTTTGCTGGCACTTTGTTCCTGAGTACAGTTTCATAATCTTAGGTGATTGAAGTAAAGGTATGCACAGTTGATGTACAGCTCAGTTTATTTTCTAGTAGAAAGTTGCTGATGAGCAAGATTAGCCTTTCACATTCACTTTGGATTTCTCTCGTAAGTTACTTACAAAGCGGGAATGACATGGTTACTTCTAGTGAAAAAGGGCATTTTCAACGTGGAAAGGAGTTTGGTCTGATAATCTTTTGGACTCTTTTCAGCTGATAAGATTACTTAAAAAAAAAATCTCTGGAGACCTTTCGTGGATGTTCATGAGTTTGCACTGTTTCTTTAACCAAAACCTCTAGGTCAAAATTTTAGCTCATTTCAAACACTGATTGCTTTTCACTTTGAGGTCATGTAAAGAGAAGTTTTCATGACTCCAAATACATGAAGTTTAACAAGTCTGAGTGTAAGTTTGTCCATAGCATGTATTAAAGGCTCTGTGGCTGAGACTTTGCATGACTAAGAATACTGATAAAAAGTTCTACATGGACTTCAGCTAAGGATACAACTTCTTTTAAAAAAAAAAAAAAAAAAATTCTCCCTTAAAGTGAAATTGACCCTTAAAAATGTCACATGTCAAATGTAAACTTTTACATTAAGGTATTGTTCAATATCGTACACTGGCATTTTATAAAGGAGGAAAATATAAATGAATGAAGAATACTTTGAGTAAGAATCCAAGTGGATATTACATGATTGCAAGTGTGTATTCTACGCGGCCTAACTTTGGAAATTGACTTCAGTGTTAAAGGCATAAAAAATAAATTTCCTGAAAATGCCTCCAATCTAACTAGAAACCTCATTGGCAAATTTGAATGCCAACCTTGCAGTTCGGCAAAACCCTAATCTGTAGTGAACTTCTTGATGAAAGGTTAACACTGATATATTATGTGATAGTCTATACAAATTTCTAGTCAATATTGAGCTTAAACGTATGGCCAGGGGACCTTTTAGAATCTGTTCTTTGCTTTCATTTAACACAATAATCATAAATATTATTAAGCTTGTTTATTTGGAAGAACCAATTAGAACCAGGAGAATCAAGGTCTCTTGTTTCTTTTGAAACTGGTGCTGGGTATAAAAAATACGAGGCAAGGAGTAAACTGACACTTGGCAATACTTGAAACACAAGAAGTAGAGTCAACAGTCATACTGAATTTCAGGAGTGTTAGATTTTGTTTTTTCCATTAGCAATTTAAAATTTTCAAACTAATACCATTATTTATCCAGAAACAGTACTATTATGGGGTTGTATACAAGGATCTCCCTTCCTTTTCACTAACCTCTCATGATCCTCAGTAACAGACAAGTGTTCAGTTAGAACTGAATAGCTGTGTTCACTGATGCAGTGCTGACACCAGTGCTCATGGGCCACACTGAGTACTAGGGATTAGATAAATTTATCCTAGTGAATCCACATTCCCCCCACCCCCACTGTTTTCTTGAGTTCTTCTAAGGCTTCTTCAGAATCTGTCAATAAGGGGTGCCTGGGTGGCTTTGTTGGTTGGGCATCTGACTCTTGGTTTCTGCTAAGGTCAAGATCTCGTGGTTTGTGGGTTTGGCCCCACATCGGGCTCTGCATTGATGATGCAGAACCTGCTTGGGATTCTCTCTGTCTCTGTCTCTCTCTGTCTCTCCCCTGCTTGTACACATGCTCTCGCTCTCTTGCTCTCTAAATAAAGTAAACTTAAAAAAGTTAAAAAACTGTCACCAAGACCTCTTTTCTTTTCTTTTTTTTTTCTTCCTGAAGCAAGTTGATAATGCTGTGGAATGAACTTTGAACATCTTCATTTCCAAGTTATCAGGGGCTGTTAATAACTCCTTCCTATCTTTATTTCCCCATCTCCGTAGATGGTAAAAAAAAAAAAAAAAAAAAAAAGCCTTCATTAAACCTTTTCTGAAGAAAAACTACAAAGTTTATATTGGAACCTATGGAGATAGCTTGAGAATTGTTTTCCCTATGTATGTGGACATAGTGACTCTTAAGGTTTATGGAGTCAGACAAGGGCCTGATTGCCAGACAGAGCTTTAATTGTGCTCTCTCAGGCCAAGCCACTGAGCTTTTCCAGATCTATTTTCTCACTTAGGAAATGGGAATAATGTTAGGTTTAAAGGAGGTATGATGCATGCAACATGAAGGAGATAGGGAGGGTTTTAGAAGTAGGGGCCTGGAAAACCAAAGAGGAAAATAGCTTTTCTGATTCTGAAAGTTGGGAAAGATTTCTCAGTAATGGTGTTAGAAGAAAGATTGAAATTAAAACTTAACAGACTCCCCATTTTAGAAGTAGAATTATAAATGTACATAGATGAGGGATCCAATTCAGAGAACACGAGATTGAGCACCTATTAAAGGAGAGCCAGGGATTGTGGGAAGGGCTAAAAGCAGAAAAAGCAAATTCAACTGGCCACACAATGTTGGAATAGACGAAGCAAGGCATACATCAGAAACTCAAGGACTCTGGGATAGGAAGACTATCAGTGACAAGACTAATATTTTGTGTGATTGCGTTTCCACAGCCAATTGTCCTCTTAACGTCATATTGTTCCATATGTGGTTAGAGTATATTTTGAAAGCAAGTTTGCAAGTGGAGAAACGGTGTGTCTCCTCTGGCCTATTTTCTGTGTATGTTTGAGTGACGGCTTGTAATAATTAGGGCGTTAACTGCACAAGGATCATAATAGTGACTTATTATACATGGAAACTAAAAATTCTCGAAGGTTTAGTAATTCTTTCTCAACTCTGGGCTGCCTTTCTGTATTTCTCATCAAATACCATGCCCAGAAGTAAAGATTATGTCCTGTAGTTTGTTTAATATTCCAGAGTGGAACAAAATTATCTACTTCCTTGTTACAGAATTTGCACTTCTATTATTGTGACTGAAGATTTAGTTAAGTGTTAGCTTTAGTTAAGTATTAAGATTTAGTTAAGTATTGGCTTTAGTTAAGTATTAGTTAACTAATATTAGTTAACTATTTTTGCTCTGTATCAAGCTTAAATCCAACAGGTCTTCTAGGTCTTTCTCCTACAGTCTTCTGTCTTATCCTGTCTCATTCATCTTGCCTAGAAGGAATCTGAACACTGTAGATAATGGTTCGTTCTGACTTAATGTTTGGGAAATATCCTGAAATGGATAAAAACATTGTAGATATGTTCACTCTTGAATTGTAAAATTTAGGATAAATTCAACTACCATTCTCCCCCAAATTGCCCTACAAAAAATAGCACCTGGAAAATACTGTTTCCTTCTGGTCACCAAAAGGCCTGTGGTGCCTTTGGACTAGAGAGGATTAGTGTCATGTTTGACCAAAGGGGCTACTTGGCTAGAAATATGACCCTTGATTGAAGAACACTTAGCGTAATCTATCTTTTGTTAACCAGAAATTCATGGTCTGTGGGGATTAATAGTGCATTTGCAATTTTTTTCTGCTTCATTCTTACCTGGACTAAAATCCCCTGCTGTGCTACACTGTAGAGGCTTAGAAAAAGCTACTGTATTAAGCAATCCTGCTGTGATGTTTCTGGTGTTTAGAAGTGCACTTCTGTAATATGTATCCACAGGTGGCTGGTGAATATTTATTGATCTGTGGTAAGTGGGTCAGAGAGAAATAGATTTCTACCAATATGTTATAGGTTTGAATTATTTTTTTAATTACATCTTCCATCACTGGAACTGTAACCTGCCACAATGGTGCTCCTCAGTTAATGACCTAGGTTTTATGAGATTCTTTTAATAATTTTCTTTTCCCCCATGTGTTTATTGCCTCACATAAAATTGTAGGAGCTAAAGATAAGATTAAAGAATGGTAGATGGAACAAAAATGTGAAAACATGAAAAACGTGCCCACCAATTTGGGACTTCTGAGTGCTAAATACACTGGATGAGAGGAAATCTAGTGGACAAAATAGGGGGCATGTGTGTGACATTTTGATAGGGTGAAATTACTACTAAATGTTCTATACCATGGATTTTTTTCTTTCACAACACGAATCAAGGGGCCCCCAGGTGGCTCACTTGGTTAAGCGACCGCCTCTTGATTTCAGCTCAGGTTGTGGTCTGTCAGGTCGTGGTCTCGAGCCCCAAGTCAGGCTCTGTGCTAACAGCTGGAGCCTGCTTGGGATTCATTCTCACTCTCTCACTCTCTCCCTCCTCTGCTCCGAGTATTGTGTTCTTTCTCTCTCTTTCAAAATAAATATTAAAAAAAAATACTAATCAAGAAGTGGTATTCCATGTTTCCTTTATTTTTGTAAGGTAGCATAGCAAATCTGCCATGACCCAGGCAACTGGGCCAATGCATCGATAATCAGAAAAAATGCATTAAACGGCAAAGGCTATATGAACAAGGTTTTTTTGAAGAAATACCAGTATCTTTGCTCTTGATAGGACAAATGGCCAGGAGCTAGATATGGTTGAGTTGGTATTCCAAAAATTGTGTGGTATCTGCCTGTGGGAAGATTATACTATTCCTCCCTCCTCTTTCCAATACCCTGGCCCTATGTACATCCAGACTGGCCCCATTGCATGTTTTGATTGATTGAATGCAAGTAGAAGTGCTGTGTGTCACTTTCAAGTAGAAATTTTTGGAATTATTTTGCTAGTCTGCCTCTTTCTTCTACCACAAGATTAGGATGTTCCTAATTGTGATTGTTCTTCAGCTCTGGTCCCAAAATAAATAAGATGTGGAAGGAGTCATTATTGACCCTGTGTTGGATATAAATGAAAGAAACCATTGTTAAAAACTACGTGTAAAACAGGTGCTTCATCAGTTAAACAATACTCTTTCAGTGTATAGAGCTGTGAACCAGAACAAAAGGACATTGCTTCATATTAAGAACTGTGTAACTGCCAATTGTATTAATTGGGAAGTGTTCGTTCTGTGTAAGTATTTGGGGAATGTATTAACAGATTAACAATAAGCATTTGAGATCTAATATATGTTTTAAAACTGTGGATGCAATGTATTCTTGGAAAACTGATTAGGATAACATGTGATCAAATTACCATTTTAAATAGTAAAAGTATAAACTTCAAGAAGTTCAATGATTACGCTTCTAATTCATAAACAACAACAACAAAACACAAAAAAAACATGTAGTAGGCTACATAATTTCCCAAAGATCTGTCCACATCCTGTCCCCAGAATCTGAATATTACCTGCTCTGGCAAAGTGTAAATCTTCTATGGAAAAAGATGGGGTGAAATTAAGGACCTTGCAAGGAAGAGTTTTTCCTGGCTTCGGCTCTAAATATGATCCTGGGGCTCCTGGGTGACTAAACTGGTTGAGAGTCCTGACTCTTGATTTCAGCTCAGGTCACCATCTCATGGTTGTGAGACTGAGCCCTACATAGGCTGCTTGGGATTCTCTTTCTGCCTCTCCTTCTGTGCCTCTCTCCCTCCCTGACTCTCATGCACACATTTGCGCTCTCTCTCGCTCTCTCTCGCTCTCTCTCGCTCTCTCTCGCTCTCTCTCGCTCTCTCTCGCTCTCTCTCGCTCTCTCTCGCTCTCTCTCGCTCTCTATCAAAAAACAAAACAAAAACCAACCCAAACCAATCCTATGTTTCCTTAGAGAGGCAGAGAGAGTTTTGAAATAGTTTTGAAGCCAGTACGTAAGGACAAAGATTACATAGAAATAAATGTGATGATAGAGCAGAGACAGAGGTGGCAGTAAGTCGGGGATGCTGATGGCCACTAGAAGGTGTCAAGGACCAGAATCTCTTAGAGCCTCTGAAGGGAGCACAGCCCTGCAGGCAACTTGACATTTGGACTTCTGGCCTCCAGAACTGTGAGACCATAAACTGCCATTGTTTTCAGCCACCAAGTTTGTGGTAATGCTAAAGCAGCTGTATGAAACTAATGTACATGATAGACTGGTGATCACCAAATAGACCAGGAATTCTGGGAAACTTTATATATAAGATTATAGGTCTGGAGATTCTGGTTCACGTATTAAGTTTGCTTATATGTGAATGTTATAAATTTGAGGGTCTTTTCTTTTTTGGTGGGTGGGGGTACATCTGGAATAGATAACAGATTGTTCAATGGTACATACAACTCAGCAGTCTGTGGATAAACATCACAAGTTCATGTCTCCAGTGATACAGCACCCAACTTCCTAGTATATCTCCATGTTTCTTAATTTCCTGTTAGATCATCTGTAAAACTAAAATATAATCACAATTTTAAAATCCTGAGAAAAATCAGCACCCCTTTCCTGTTCCGTCCAGAAAAAGATAACCAATAATTGCTCATTGAATACCAGAGTTCAATAGTTCAGTGTGTATCTCTCAAAACCACTTTTATTTATTAAGTCTTAACCATCTAAAATCCTAAATGACTGTAAATTTTGCTCTTTCAAATCCTATCCTATGTGAGAATAGAATATCCTATTCTTGTTTGGGAGATTTCCGTTTATTTGGCTCACTTTGATACACACAAGCACCTTTGATTTTTTTCAACCCATATTCAGAGTCTCAGAAAAAGGGCTTTTGAACACAAAATTGCGAATTTTCCAAAAAATGTAGTTTCTGAGTGAATGGGATCCTAAGTCCTTTTCAGCCTAAGCCTAAATGTTTATACACAGGGTTGCTTGGTGTTGTTCCAGACAGAACAACGTATCACTTAAATTTTATCTAAACTCCACCCTTCAAAATCCCCTTCTGTCCTTCTGTCTTCTTTGAGGTACTTTATGGTTTCTTTGAGTGTATTCTCCCTGATGGCAGCAAGTTAATTTTTTGGACTCTATTGGTTCTTGTTGTTCTTTGGCTTCTGGGATTTGTCAACAGTTGGGGAAATGCTGGAAAGGAAAGAGGGTGAGTTCTGAAGAAAATTATTGTGGCATGGGGTGGTCTAATGAGGAACCATGAAGAGGGAACTTGAGCTGGATATTAACAGGCAGGTTGGATATGTAGGCAGAGAATTCAGAAACAGCACTGCAGTATGATCAACAGTGTGAACAGACGCAATGGTGGGACCTTCCACTCTTTAGCAAGTCCTATAAACTCTACCTTCCAATGTGCAACCCACTCTGCTCACATCCCCTGCTTCCAGCCCTGTCTGAACTAATGTAGGAATTTGCCAACTTGACTTCCTACTTTCACTTGTTCCCACAACAGTGCATAAACCACTCAGCAGCTAGACTTGTCATTCAAAACTTAAATGATGTCTCAGTTCTCTCCTTTGCGTTTTAGGCATGGCAGATGTCATAGGGAACTTTTACAGAGTCCTTCCATAGCTTCTATGGCCCTAAGGAGTTTAGTCTCTGCCAACTTCTAGGAACCCCTCCCCTACTCCTTTGCCTGTCCTACGTGTTTATGGTCCAGCCTCACAGGTATTGTGTTTCTCTATCAGCGTAAGACTTTGTGTGTGTTTCTTCCTTCTACAGAGGGGAGGGAGGAAGTGGGGTGAGGGCAGAATCTGAATAGGGGAGTATATGATCACATTTATGATTATGTTAGAAGCATATGTACAACAACAAGTATATGGAGATTGGTTTTGCAACATGTTTTTTTTTTTTTTTAATTTATTTTGAGAGTGCATAAGTGGAGCAGAGAGAAGGGAGGGAGGGAGAGAGAGAAGCAGGCACTGTGTTGTCAGTGCAGAGCCCTGTGCGGGACTTGAACCCACGAATCCTGAGATCATGACCTGAGCCAAAATCAAGAGTCATATGGTTAACAGACTGAGCCACTCAGGCGCCCTTGCAATGTACTTTTCCATACAGATATCAAACATACTCTATAAATTTTTACAAGATGCCTCTACCACTTTTAGAAAAAAAAAAATCTATTTAAAAAGTTGCCCCTCAAGGCAAGTCCACTTAACAACTGATCACAGCTATAGGTGTTGCTGTTCTGACTCCAATTCCCTTCGCATTCCCTTCGTGTTTTCCCACCTTCATTTAAATTGCCTGAAAGGGCAAAATCACGATCTTTATGATTTGAAGTCAGAGTCTTCCTGTGGTTGTATGGGCGTTCTGTAACGATGGAGTTGAGATGAATATATCTACACTGCACCATTGTGTTGCTTCCATAAATGATGGATTAGAGTTTTACTGCCAAGCTCATTGAAAGCCCATAAATTTGCATGTATTTTTACTGATATGACCTAATTAAGAAGTTGACTTTTATTAAAAATCTCTGTTCTCTGGCTTCATCCCAATAAAATACTCTTAGATGAGGGCCTTTCACGTCTCACTGAAGAGTTTCTCTAAAAGTGGATTCGTTGTACATTTTGTCTCTCCTCTTCTAAGTGATTTCAAATCCACGTGCAGATCTTCCTCCCTTGCTGGCCAGCAGCAGGTCTTCCCACCCTAGATACCGGCATCCCTCCTGTACTACCATACCAGGCCTCTATATACATTACTAAACATTTAGATGAGTGGCCCATTATACCATGGTGTCATGGACTGAACGTGTCTCCCCAAAATGTTTAAAGCCCTAACTCACAATGTGATGGTACTTGGAGATGAGTGGGGTCTTTGGGAGATAATTAAGTTTAGGTAAGGTCGTGAGTTCTGCAAGAGAGACCAGACCTCTCTACTCAGTATTTTTTTTTTTTTAACATTTATTTATTTTTGAGACAGGAAGAGACAGAGCATGAACAGGGGAGGGTCAGAGAGAGGGAGACACAGAATCTGAAACAGGCTCCAGGCTCCGAGCGGTCAGCACAGAGCCCGACTCAGGGCTTGAACTCCTGGACCGCGAGATCATGACCTGAGCCGAAGTCGGACGCTTAACCAACTGAGCCATCCAGGCGCCCCTCTACTCAGTATTTGAGGAACTAACAAGAAACTTTCTGCAAGCGAGGAAGAGACCCCTCATGGAGGAAAGGAATCACCTGATAACTTGATCTTGGACTTCCAGCGTCCAGAACTGTGGGGAAATTCCTACTTAGGTCACTCAGTCTATGGTATTCAGTTACAGCAGCCTGAGCTAAGACAGATGATCGTGTTTGTATCCGTATTTGTGACTTAGTGCATAATATAGAAGTTCAAATATTCATCATCTTTATTTGTATTAGTATCCTTCATTCTAGAACTTTGAACATTCCCATTCTCATGGCCTCTGTTCTGATACATTTAGATGTAGAAACTTCAGGTTTATCAGCATTTACAATACTTGTAATTGCATTTCTAATTCCTAGGCTTTATTGTTCTAAAGATGCTGCCTCATTCCCCTATTTTAATGTTTTTATTATTCTAATCACATAGTTCATAAATGAGTCTAATTAAAATCTAAGCAAATTGTAACTGCTTGATTTTACATGGATCTATCCTCCTGTTTGCTTTTACATGGATACAGAAAAGGATTATTATTTTACTATAATGGTGGTGGTAATTATAGAAACACTCACAACTGGCTTTAATGGAATGTCTAATTCTCTCCCCCTAGCCCCACAGTGCTAGTAAACACTTTTAGAGTTTTAACTACATGTTTATAGTATGGAAAGTTAATTCTATTGCTTTAAAAATTATATATCGTTTAGATATTGTTAGCTTAATTTTTTCTAGTTTTGTTGCCGTTCTGTTTGTCATTAAAAAGATGAACTAAGGATCGACAAGGAACAGGAAGAGCATTGGTGCTATTTAGGATATTTTCCCATCTGTAATCAACTCTCATATATACCTTACCTGATATTTGTCTAAAATAATTGGTGGTTGAAGGAAACATAAGGCACTAAAAGATGAAGTTTTGTGTATTCCCAGAATTTACACAGTTTGCAGTTCTGCCTCACATAAAACGCAGAGTAGAAAGTCAATCCACTAAACAGATGGATTACAGACTCCATAATATAGGCCTATTTTAAGTTTGTACTTAAATGTGGTATAGATATCCTGACTAACCTTGAATCTCTTTTGCTTCCTTAAAGAATGACTTTTTAAAGCAATCCTGTCCACATAGGATTGTGTGCTATGGCAAGATGATCATGTGGAACTTGCTTTACATATATGCTAATAAAATCTTTTGTAGTAGTTTCTGAGAGCTGTGAAAGAGTTAAAGGATTTTTGAGTTATAGGTTTATGCTTTTTAAAAATTTCAATAGGGGCACCTGGGTGGCTCAGTCGTTACGCGGCCAACTTCAGCTCAGGTCATGATCTCGCGGTCCGTGAGTTTGATCCCCGCGTCAGGCTCTGTGCTGACAGCACAGAGCCTGGAGCCTGTTTCAGATTCTGTGTCTCCCTCTCTCTGACGCTCCCCTGTTCATGCTCTGTCTCTCCCTGTCTCAAAAATAAATAAAACGTTAAAAAAATTTTTTTTTTAAATTTCAATACATTTTACATTGGGGTATAAAATCCTCAGGCTTTGACAAATTCACAGATTTGTGTATCCACCACTACAGTCAGGATAGAGAACAATTCTGGCACCAAAGTCCTGTGCATTTTTGTAACCAACGATCCCACGTGCTCTGTTTCTGACAACTGTTGATCTGTACCCTGTCCTTATAGTTTTGCTTTTTTCTAGAATGTCAGACAAAATCACATAGGACGTGCTGTCTTTCACTTCTCAAAACACACTTGGGATTCATCCACATTGTGTGAATCAATGGTTCCTTTTTATTTGTTTCCTGAATAGCAGTCCATACCATGATTGTTTATGTATCTGTTGCAATTGAAGAAATTCAAAAGTTCCTTAAAGTTCACTGTTCATGCTGTGCATTCCTGTGGCTTTTTACAAATGTGTAAGGATGGATCCCTCCCCCACCCCATATTGACTCAACCTTGAAACTTTTGGAGTACATCATGGTGGTGATGTGTTATCCTTTTTACATATGGTTGTATTTGATATGCTGATATTTGAGGAGATTTACCCCTACATTCCTGAGGGGGGTGTTGAGAAAGAAGGCTTTCTTTATTTGTAAATTAGTCCATTTCTAGAGTTCTTTGTGTCTGCTGATACATCCACATTTTTGCCTAGTCCCACATTCCTCCTTCCTGAAGACGTTTTTACCATTTGAACATTTCTTGTAGTATAGATTTGCTGGCCATGAATGTTCTGCTTGTTTGTCTGAAAAGTTTGTTTCTTCATTTAAATCTATTTTTTAAAGTTACAGATTTCTGAGCTGGCAATTCTACTTTTTTCTTTCAGCACTATAAAAATGTTTCTCCTATTATCTTTTGGCTTATATGGTTTCTGTTGGAGGGTCTGTATTCCTTGCCTACGCTGTGTGTGAAGTGTGTGTTTCTACATTTAAGATTTTGTTGGTCTCTTATTCTCAACTGTTTGAACCTTAGGTTACTAACTTGTGTTTTCTTGGTATTCATCCTCTTTGGTGTTTCTTGATTCTTTTATGTTCTTAACTGTGAAAAATTCTTTCTTGTTTTCCACTCAAGATTCAAGTCATACGTATGTTCTGTTGGACTTTTCGTCCTGTCTTCCGAAAGCCCTGTTTCCACACAAGCTGTGTGTTCCAGTTTGGGAAATTACTGCTGAGTTGTCTTCTAGTTCACAATGTAGTTAGCTGTGTCAAGGCTACTGATGAAAGCTTTTATGTGTTGCTGTGTTCCTGCCCCATCCTTTCATTGGAATTGACCCTTTCTCATTTCTACAATACTATTGAAATTAGATCTTGTGAACTTTGTATCATGTTTAGTCTTAACTTTTTTTTGTCATTTTGAACACTCTATGATAGTCCAACATCTGTGCTATACTTGAGTTCAATTGTGCTGACTGTTGGCAGTGCGATTTTTAACAATTCATCTTATTGTTAATCTGGACATCTATATAGATTAGTAGAGTGAGGTAAAAGTAATCATTCCACAGTGTATGTGTATATCAAACGTTGTATACTTTAAGTACAGGCATGCCGTGGACGTATTGCATGTTTCATTCCAGACCATCACAATAAAGCAAATACTGCAATAAAGGGAATCATATGATTTTTTTGATTCCTAGTGCATAGAAGTTATATTTACACTATACCCTGGTCTATTAAGTGTACAATGGCATTGTATCTAAAAGAAAACGTACATACCTTAATATAAAAACACTTTTGCTTAAAAAAAACACCATAATCTGAGTTTTCAGCACATTTCAATCACTGATCATAGATCACCATAACAAAAAATGAAAACATTTGAAATATTGCAAGAATTACCAAATTTAAAAGACACAAAGTGCACAAATGCTGTTTGGGGGGGGGAGGAAAAGGCACCCAGAGACTGGCTCCATGTAGGGTCGCCATAAACCTTCAATTTGTAAAAATGCAACATCTGCGAAGCACAATAGAATGAGGTATGCCTATGTAGACAGTTACATTTATCAACTATATTCTTCAAGTTGGGGAAAAAAAAGGCTTTTTTTTTTTTTTTTTTTTTTTTTTTTTTTTAATCCTTCGCTTTTAGTTTCAAGATGTGAGTTCATCTAATCCAGGATTGTGCTGATCCTAACACTGATTACTGCTGCTGTTACTGTACATGTACTATGGGCTTCAAATTCCTCTAGGATATCTCGTGCTTAGGGTGGGGGCTGGTTTGCCAGGATTTTACTCAAGGACTGCCACATCCTCTGCTTTAGGTCTTGTCTTTGTGCTGTACCTAAGGATGTGTTCCCATGTTCTTAATAATTCTTCTAGCAGTATTCCACTGTTACTGACATTTGTTAGCCTGGTGGCAGGAGCTTGGGGTGAGGTATTCTCTATTCAGATAAAACCTCCATCCCAGGTAGGCACTGTGACCTTATGTCTTTGCAATATAAAGTTCCTTGAGCTCCTGTCCCCTTCCTAGCTTTCTGGACCAGCCTGTATTCCTGGCCTCATCTATGTTCTCACCCTTTCTTTCCCCTAGCTGCAATGTATCTTTATCAGTGCCTGAGGTTACAATGTTGTTAATACCCCTCCTCTCAGATGAAGGCTTTTGTTCCACAGAAGAGCTGGCGAGAAGATCCAGTGGGGTTTCTTGTCTCTCCTGCTGTGCCTGCTTCTTTCTTTACCCTAGCTGGCACAATAAATACTTTTACAGTACTCTTGCCAAAGAATTTTGCGACGGCTTAGTAGTGTCCAAGGGAGAAGCTTCAGGAACGTGCACATTCCCTCTATATCTATGGCTCTCACCTGTTAACTATGCTAGTTGATTCCTCTCCAGTGCCTAGCTATGTTTGCCTCAGATAAGTAAATGTTGCATCTTGGCTCTCCTGGGCTAAATTTATCTGTTTAGCTTATTTTAGTTCTAAGTGTGGGAGTGACTCTTGAAGTCTTGCTTTTGTACATTTTTATTGAAATTTATCCTACCTCTGCAAATCCATGTTTTAACTTTGTAGTTCTGTACAACGTATTCACAGAAGTATATACACTTTTTTTCCTGTGCTATATACATGGAGAACTGGTAAGAGACCATACCAATGATAATAGCATATTCTGACATGAGATCCCAGAAGGAAACCTGATCCTCTCCTTGCCTTATGATATCTCTCATGTTGACCTGGAGTTGCTCACCAATTTCTGTCCAATTCCCCATGAGGAAATTGGGGTGGGGGGGGTGGTGGACAGGTGAACACGTCCTTCCATTGCATTAAACTTCTTTATCAGGTAACACAAAAGAGTAGTCATGTTCTCATTTTCCTGCATTGAGTAGTAACATTTTTATGTGACTTCCCCTTTAAAATCATTAGAATCTCATACTAAAAACTTGAGACAAAGAAATGAGACTAAGGGCAGAGTTGTAGTGGGGGAATGGGGAGAATGAGGGTGGTCATATGTAGGAGGCTAGAAGAGCATTCATGCAGTTGAAAAGCTCTGTATTCCTTCCACCCCTTCACTGCCACTTTCCTCTCCACTGAAATCAAGCTCATTGGCTTCGCTCCCTGGGGCAAGTGCTTGGGTGTTGGGATCAATGGGGAACAGGAGCTAGTATTAGGGAACAGCTATCACTCCCTCCAAATAATTGAGTCCTTAGGAGCAGTAATCAGATTTGCTGTACAACAGTCTTTTTCACTCATTCATTCATTTCAAAACACTTACTAACTTCCTATATGCTAGGCATACTGCCAGGTGCTGAGAATATGGTGCTGAACAAAGTGCTCAGACCTCAGAGTACAGAGGAGAGTTGATCATCAAATCCTTGTGAAAATAAAATCCTAACCACTTTGCAGGTTGCCAAATCATCAGATCTTAACCATAGATGTCATTTACTGAATTTTTTTTTTTTTTGGAAGTGCCAGGTCTCTTACAATCTTTGTTCATACTTCATTAAATCCTTAGAATAGTCCTAGGAGGTAGATGAATATCTCTACCTTACAGGTAAGGCATCTGAAGACCTAAGTGGCTGGGTAAAACAGTCATGTAGCTACTGGAGATGGAGGGACAGAGATGCAATACGAAGCTGGAGAGGGCAGCTTGATTCTGAGAGCTGTACTCTCTAATTGTACAAGATTGGGTTCTCTTCCCAAGTCTGTTGGGACCTTCCTTCTAGAGAGACCATATTTTGCACTTAGATTTATATTTTAATAGTCTCAGCTATGTATGTCTTTATATGCCTATGTATTAATAGGTTAACTTAAATGTAAGAGCCAAGTCCATTTATTTGTAGCAGCAGTTAGACTGCCATAATATCAGAAAAATGAGTGGAAAAGTAAAGCTATTCACAACCAGCTGAAATGTCAACATACATTTAAAAAGCTCTATTACCAAAGCAAACTTGAAATTGCCTACACTTGAGATAAGAATGTTAAAACATGAAAATGTATTTGGAAATTTCCCTGTGCTTGGTATTAATTACTTAAAAAGGCAAAGACCGATCCCGTGTTGCTTTCCAGTTTGACAGGGCTTTGTTTATCATGCTTATTAGTAGCCAAAGCTAGCACACTTAATGGTTTTGAGTGCTCGTATAGGTTATTTTCTATAACTGGGTCATAATGCATATTTTTACACATATTTCTATTACTGTCGTCTTACTGGTATGGACCTTTTGGAGGCCAAGCAATGTGTTTTAATAATGTGTACTCATTCAGTCAGCTCAGTGAAATTATATTAAAACTCTGTGTCATGATAGGTTTACAAGCCCTTAAGTGTCAGATACGAATCCTGTACAATTAGGTAAGTAGACCTCTAGGGTAGGGTAGTGTAGGTTAGGGGAAAGGATCTATTTTCAGAAGTTAAATAGATTTGTTGTGCCTTCCAATATTCTTTCTTGTTGCATAGTTCTTTGGTCTCTAACACATAAAATATGGCTTCCATATGATATATGTGACTAGAAAAGATGTACTAACGTACTTATCAAAGAAGTGGAGGAGAATAGGAATGTTCTGCCAGATCAGTGGAATTGCATTTGTAACCCCCAAATAATGTTAACAGTTCTTTTTTGTAAAATGGAGATGATACTATCTGTGTTGTGGGATGTTGGTCAAGACATTAACAATTTTATATTTAAAGCAGAAAGGCCAGGGCCTGGTTCCAAGCAGATATTCCTATGCAGAGGACATTGTTATAATTTTGATTATTATAAATTTGGCTTCTATTTTCAATGTGCTCATAGTCTAGTATAGTTATTTTCTTTCTTTTTTTTAATGTTTATTTTTGAGAGAGAGAGAGAGAGAGAGAGAGAGAGAGAGAGACCGAGTATGAGTAAGGGGAGCAGCAGAGAGAGAGGGAAACACAGAATCGGAAGCAGGCTCCAGGCTATGAGCTCTCAGCACAGAGCCCAATGGAGGGCTCGAACCCATGAACTATGAGCTCATGACCTGAGCCCAAGTTGGACAGTTAACCGACTGAGCCACCCAGGCACCCCTGGTGTAGTTATTTTCAAAGTGTTTTTACCATGGTCTTCAGTAAGAAATCCTTTATACATTACTTCCCAGTATGTGATATGGTGTGTGTGCGTGTGTGCACATGCTCATACACACACATACTCCCTCCTGAGAAAATTTGGAAATCGTACTGTCCTTACTACACATGATAAACTGTATTTTCTATCCTATCCTGCCTTACCCTATACATTCTCACCCAAATTCATGATTCACTAATGGGGTACAATTCATGGTTTCCAAAATGCTGTTTGGTGGAAGAACCAAACCAGTATCAATACAAACATCTATAATTTACCACCAAGCAATGGCAGCATCAGGAAACCTTTACTCCCTGAGTGACCCTTTTCAGTATTGTATTATCATTACGATTACTATTATTATACAATCTTTTTGCTATCAAAATGAGACCTGTGAAGTAGAAGGCTCCCTTTCATGCCTAAAACAAAAATCTGTAATTTGAAATTGATATTGGTAGATGAAAGTATAGTAGAAGTGATTGGATCTGTGCTGGTGGTAGGGAGAGCTTTACAGGAAAATAAATCATCTGTCACAGTTGGAGAAGAAATGAATTTGTAAGTTAAATGAGAATTGGGAGCAGGTGGAGGAATTGGTATTTTTTTTTTTAATGTTTTTATTTTTGAGAGAGAGAATGAGCAGGAGAGAGAGAGCGTGCGCGAGAGCACGAAAGAATCTGAAGCAGGCTCCAGGCTCTGAGCTGTCAGCACAGAGCCTGACATAGGGCTCAAACCCACAAACAGTGAGATGATGACCTGAGCTGAAATCGGACGCTTAACCGACTGAGTGACCCAGGCTCCCCAAGGAGGAATTGGTATTCTACAGAATATGTGGAACTTTGGATGATTTCAAGCTGTTTAGTGTATCTTGAACATTAAGTGCATGTATATACTATAACTAGTCATAAGGTAAAAGACCAGGTATTGTGTTGATAAGAGAATCATGAAGATAATGTTAGGTAGCTTTGTATTTATCCTATAGGTATTTGAAAGTCATTGAACACTTTAAAGAAATGAAAAAGTCATGTTTATATCTTAGAAGAACCCTCTATTGGTGGCAGAGTGGACAGCCCTGAATAGGCTGAGAACAAACTTTGAAGAGGCAATTAAGTGAAGCCATGGAAAGATAATGAGGGCCTAGGGGAGATTATAAAGGCAAGGATAGAGAGAATGGATCCAATACATAGTTAAGAATGAAGATGTTTTTAGTATATGGGTGATCGAATGTAAAATGTCCCTCTCCTTTTATTTAATGAGGAGCTAGATAGGAATGTACCTTTCCTCACAAATGAGGACCTAAGTCTATGTAGGTTATCCAACGTGGGAAACCAGATGTCCACATGGGGAGTAGAGAACAAGTTATTTTTTATGGTGTGAATGAAATATTTAATTTCTAGATTTAACCGGTTTACAAAAGAAATTCCTTTTAATTGTACTATTTTCCACTGTAATGAAGCTAAAGTTCTTTTGACAACAACCACAGCAACTATCTAACATTAGGGAAAAGTTTAGGAGTTTGGCATCTGAACTACTTCTTTACACAAATGAGCTGAACAACTTACTTATCCAGTTAATCATCTCTTTCTGGTCTGGGTTTGTATCATAACAGGAATTTGATAAAATACAAAAGTAACAAGAGAAGATTTTGGGGGTGGGGTGGGGTCCCTTGATCTTCACATCAAGAGCGTTTTGCACATAATGTGCATAACTAAAAATAGTTCTTATCAGAGAAATGAGTTAGGCCTAGAAATGAATGCATTCAATATAAGGAGTTAAGTTTTGTAATCCAAAAATAACAGTCAAATAAAGTGTCCGCCTCTTCTTTTCAGTTTTTCATTTTGTTACTGCCATTCTCCTATTCTTGTGTCATTCCTGGCTCTTAATTTCTTTGATAGGAGTTCTATCCACTATTGCTTCATAATGTTTCAGCCCCCAAAGTAGTAGTTGAAGCATCTTATTTTGCCTCACAATTTAGAGATCTTTATTTAGTTGTAAGCAGAAGTGATGTCCTTCATTGGGTGGGATATTTGTGTAAGCAGATTACTTATGCTTTCACATTAACTTACATCTTATAATTTTAAAGTTGATCAGCAGTAAAAGTATTTTGAACTTTATATTTTACTACTGTTAGACTTCTCATTGTCTAGAAGCCACATGGAGAATATAGTACTATTCATTACACCAAATAAGTCTTCACTTTCATGGCCTTCTAGCTAATCCTTCTTCCATTTCTTTTTCTTCTAATTTTCATTGATAAATTCTGGAATGATTTTTTTTTTAATGTTTGTTTATTTTGAGTGAGTGAAGTGCATGAGTAGGTGAGGGACAGAGAGAGAGAGAGAGAGAGAGAGAGAGAGAGGAAGAGTGAGAATCACAAGCAGGCTCCCTGCTGCTCATGCAGAGCCTGAGCAGGTCTCCATCTCACAACTGTGAGTTCGTGACCTGAGCCAAAATCAAGAGTTGGATGCTCAACCAACTGAGCCACCCAGGCACCCCTGGAGTGAGGTCTAAAATCAGTGGGTGAGAATATCTTCCATTTGCAATATACTCATATTTATAATTATCGAATATGCTAAGAAAGCAATTTCCTTAGTCACCATGCTGGTACTTCAGGTTTCTGTCATTAAAAAGCTAATAAGTTAAATAGATCTGCTTGTTTCATATATGTATTTATGTGAACTAAATAGTCCTATAATCAGAAGATGAGAAGAGTTATGGGGAAAGTGGGTGGATCCCATTTGACTTCTAGTTCTCCAATGAAATGATAATATATGAGTTGGGTAAATGTAAATTTCTTCCACTTCCTAGTTTCCTGTGGCCTCATAGCTTGCATATCTATTGCATAATGGGGTGGGATGGGCTTTCTTAGGAAGGAGTCTTCATGACCTGGAGAAGGGCTAGAGGTTGGAAGCAGGGTACATCTTGGTGAACTTAACCTTGAGGAACATAAAAAATAGAGGATGTCATGATACTCAGTGTCAAAGGTTTGGTCAATAGAAAAGGAGAGGACTTAGACAATGTGTTTGTTTGTATAATAAGTTATTGGATAAAATGTGAGGTGACTGAAAAGCCTCATAGCCTAGCAGTTGACATTTTTTTTCTTTATTTAAAGAGAGGCATCAGAATAGCTATATGTAGTGAGACTAATAGATAATGCAAAGAGGTTTGGGGGATAGTTGGAGGTTTTAATAAGAGTAGCTCTAAGCTTGGTATTAAATTCCTTTCCTCCACTTTTTTTTGTTTGTTTTAAAGTGAGGTTCACCAGTACAGATTTGGTTTGCATGGTCTTCTTCTCACACTGACATTGCTCCTCTGAGGCGATTTGTTGTCATTTGATCTACTTCACTAAATGCTTAGAAGTGGTACTCTAAGGACAAATCTTTTGTGTTCTTTCGAGGAATAGCAGGGAAAGGAGAGCCTGGGGAAATGGAGACCCCTCAGAAACAGTGTTGCAGAGGAGAGGAGCAGGTGGAGTTGGGGGAATAACTCTAGGTAAAAAACTGAATGGGGGCACCTGGGTGGCTCAGTTGGTTGAGCGTCCGACTTTGGCTCAGGTCACAATCTTGCGGTCCGTGAGTTCGAGCCCCGCGTCGGGCTCTGGGCTGATGGCTCAGCGCCTGGAGCCTGCCTCAGATTCTGTGTCTCCCTCTCTCTCTGCCCCTACCCTACTCATGCTATGTCTGTCTGTCTGTCTGTCTCTCACTCTCACTCTCTCTCAAAATTAAACATTAAAAACAAAACGACTGAATGGTGACAGATTGAAACATGAAGAAAATAAAGATAATCCCAAGAGGATCACCAGGAGACAAACCTGCTTGGGGATGGAAAATTGATGGCTGGAGTATTTCTGAAAGGAAATCTCCATGACTCCATGATGGTGCTTACAACAGAACTGCAGGAGGGATAGGGCTCCTTGGAGACCAACAGATTTTTCCTGATTTCCTTCACCTGTTACTAAGTTTCTCCTTCACAAATAGGCTGCTATAACCGGGAACAATGTTTGCTATATCTTCTGAGGAAATGAGGAAAATCTCAGAACCTGTTGAGGAGGGTGGTAGCTAGCATCTACTTTACAATACGATTGATTCGGTTTAATCTTGTTTGAGGAAACAGTCTAAGAATACTGTATTCTTGCCTTTACTACTGTACTACCCGATTACATGTCGGTGCCCACCACTAAAATGACCTCTATGAAGGGAAGAACAATTCTTCTAATCCTTTGTATTCTCCATGCCTAACCTGGTATTGAGCACAGCATAGTAAAAGTTTGTGTCATTGAAAATGTGTCCCACCTCTTGACCAACATGAGCAAGACCACGCCAATATCCTTCACCGGTTTTGCTTTTAGTTTACATGGCCCGGGTATATCTTGGAAGGAAAAAACGCCTGATGTTCATTTGATTTCTACCTTCTCCAGCTTCATAGAGCTCTAGAGATAAAACTTCTTCTGTAGCCTCAGCTCCACCTGGATCCTGAGCCAATTCTGAGCAGGTGAGAAAGACGTTGGAAGCTACATTTGCATCATTTAAAAGAGCCTAGAGTTACATGTGCTGTTCTAGGACTGATATACTTAGAGTTTGATTCCTAAGTGCATCAGAAGTCAAGGGGAAAGAGGGTTTATCCTTATATTTTAAAGTGTAGTTATTTTTCACATTGCTAGGAATTCTCTGATATGAAAACTTTGGGCTTTTCAGATCATATAGGTATTTGAGTTTCCTGTTAAGAGGGTTTTTAACTATGGTTTGAGAGTAGTTTTCTGCGATATTGCCTTCATTCAGAGTTCTTCTTTTGAACCCTGAAACATGGTAGAAGCCATATATTGGGGGGTGGAGAGGGTCTTAAAATACACAGCACTTAAATCCTGCAGAATGAAGATGCCTGCCATATACCTGATATCCAAGTTGTCCAGTAGACAAATGAAGTAGAAACTTCACAACGTTCTCTAATAATAGTGGGAGAGCACTAAATTTCAAATCAGTCATTAGCAGCTAATTATAACATTATTTCATTGTTAGATATTTTATTAATCTGTTGGTGGTAAACTTGAACATGGTTTGGGGCAGGATTTGAGTTAAGAGGTGGGGTAGCTGCTAGTTTATTCCTTCAGTGACACTTGCAAATGCTTTCCTTTATTGTGACCTCTAGCTTAAATTTATGTGACTCACTTAAATGTCAAACAAGCTAAGTGGTGCATTTCATTAATGAAAAATTAATGAAAACCTTGGGCTGGCACATACTACTTGTTTACAATATATATAATTCATTAGGAAGACATCCGTCAAATAAGGGTCTTGGCATGGATCTGGTGGCATTGTAAGTAGGCTTTATTCTCTTCCTTCCAGTTAATGAAAGTGCAAGGCTGGGAAAAATTCACATAAAACAGATTTAATGAGTCTTTGGGGGAAGTTTTACAGAATAGGGTACATGAGTCATAAATATCACATGTAAAGTCTATTTGGCCCAAATTATTTAGGATTGGAAATGGCCATAATTTCATTTTATAAGCAAAAAGTGCCCAAGTGTTTAGATCAGGAACTTAATTCCAGGCAAAAGTCCTACACTCTTTTTAGAGCCTAGTCATTAAGTAGGCTCAGTCTTGAACGACTCATTTAAGAAACCAATTTATTTCCCCCTAAAATGGAGGTGAAACCAGGGACCACTTCCCAGATATGAGGCATAATTATTTATTTTCTGAAAGTCTCTAAAAAGTGAATATCACTTTTTGGTATATAAAACTTCCCTGACCCTGATAATCTGGTTATAAAAAATGGTTGGTACAAATTTTTCAAATCACTTCAAAAGAATGCTGTTTCTGCACAAATATTGGTCCCTCAATATTGAAGTAGCTGAAAATATCACTGGCCTCCTCTATTTCTATGCCTTTTACCTTCTTGTTGAGCCTTTTCCTCACTTTCACTGTTTTCAAGTGTTTATAGATAGTATTAAGACATGGAAGTAGGGACTGGAGGAAAAGATGAGCTATTGGTCACAAAGGCAACGTGAGAACAGGTACTGTATTATTCAGCATAATTTTATAAGCACCTAAAAGAGGGCTTGAGACATACCTAGGTGTGGGATTCCAATAGGTGTGTTTAATAAGAACAAGACTGGTCCTTGCCCTGATGTAGGTGTTTTTTTGTTTTGTTTTTTTGTTTCTTGATTTTTGTTTGTTTCCAGTGAAGAAGTAGAATATTCACCTGCAACTAGAAGTTATAGAATAGAATGTTATGGTTGATTTTATGTGTCAACTGACTCACCTAAGGGATGCCCACATAGCCAGTAAAACATTATTTCTGTGTGTATCTATGAGGATGTTTCTAGAGGGATTTCTAGAGAGGTTAGCATTCGGCTCAGACAGAGTAAAGAGATGTGTCCTTACCACTATAGGTGGATATCATCATTTGTTCCCTTTGTGGGGATGGGGGCTGAATACAGCAAAAATGGAAAGGAGGGGAACTTCCTCTCTTCTTGAGCTGAGATGTACATCTTTTCCTGACCTTGGACATTACAGCCTCTGGTGCTTGTGCCTTCAGATTCTGGGGCTTACATTGGTAGCTACCTGGTTCTCAGGCCTTTGACCCCCTAACTGGGAGTTATACTATCAGCTCCCTCGATTCTTGGGCCTTTGGACTTGAACTGAATTATATCACCAGGCTTCCTGGTTCTCCAGTTTTCAAATGGCTGATTTGGGGACTCCTTAGCCTCCATAACTGCCTGAACCTATAATCTTCCTTTCAATCTCTCACTTATGTCTACATGTATATACATACATTTATGTACATATATGTACATGTGTATGTGTGCACATACACATTTTAGATAGTGGTCTCCAAATAAATGGCACCAAATAGTTAACAAGAGATAAATCCTATGTGAAACATAATTTTGCAAAGATAGAACTATCTTCTGGTCTGGGTTATTAGAGCAGAATTTCATTTGATTCTTGGAGAGTGAGATTTTTCCATACTGGCTTTTTATTGCTTATGGCCTCTTTCTGGCAGAAACTCTCCCATACCTGGCACAAAATAGAAGTAGTCACAGGTATCTAAGGAGGAAGAATTGAAAAGAAAGTGGGAACAGAAGGAAAAGGAAATTATAACACTCAAATTAGAACTTCTAATAGGTGAGTGTGATCAAGGAATTTGGCTATCATGGAGAAAAAGCTGGAAGCATGGAAACCTGATCTCTGGAGCCAGACTTCCTATGTTTAATGGCAGCCACTGTCACTGACCACTGTCCTAACTCTGGGCAAGGTATTCAAGCTCACTCTGATTCTGTTTGTTCATTCTTAAAATAATGATAAAAATAGTTCCTTTTATAACATTGCCAAGAGAATCTAATACCAAGAAGTATTAAGAATGATATCTGCCACATGTTGAAGTTTGTGCCATATTGACATTTGTTCCAAAAGGTTTAATAGGCTACTAGTGGAGAGTTCAAGTATCCTGTGAGAAAACAAAGGCCTTGAAAGTTCAGAGCAGAGATGAAACTTGATAATGGTGGGATTATGGCAATTTGAAGTTGGTAACAAGATCTACAGGCAGAGCTGATGGACAGAAGAATTACGGACAGAGGTAGCTGGTAAAAACCTTCAATAGTTGAGGAATGAAGTGTTTGGAGTTTAAATTCATGGCTGAGATAGTAAACACATTTTTTCTGAAAATGAAAGGGGGGAGAATGCTCAGATGGACCACTCATAAGGTGTGAGATTTGTAATTATTAGAATATTAGATCTGCCTTTCTCTCCTCTCACTTGTTGCTTTAAATAATGGGTCTACAGTTCAACATTCTACATTTCAGTATCTTTGGGAAACGCAAAAGATACACTAAATGATAGTGTTATCAGATGTGGCTGTGTGTGTGGAGCCACTGATAACCTGGGTTTTGACACTAGGAACAGTGATTTAATAAGGGCCATGGATGTTATGAACCCCTCTTTTTTTAAAAAAAAAATTTAAATGTTTATTTATATATGAGAGCAAGAGCCAGAGTGCTCACACAAGTGGGAGAAGGGCAGAGAGAGGGAGACACAGAATCTGAAGCAGGTTCCAGGCTCTGAGCTGTCAGCACAGAGCCTGACACGGGGCTCAAACTCATGAACTGTGAGATCCTGAACTGAGACAAAGTCAGACACTTAACTGACGGAGCCACCCAGGTGCCCCTGAACCACTCTTAATGGAGCAACTTGCTTTCTGTTTATTTTTCTTTGCTTTCCTCCTCCATGTTTATACAACTTCCTTACACTCCATTTGTATCTGAGAAACATCAAGCCAGGTGGTATTCTGAACCCTCTGTTTTCCCTACTCCTCTTGTCTGTTAGCAATTACGGGAAATAGACGTTAAGATCTACGATCATTGATTTTTTTTTTCTTTTCCCTTACTTGTTATGAAGGATTTACATAATTTTGTATTTGTGCCCCTGAATTGGGGAGATTGCATTTAAGTTCTTTGCATAATAACAGTATGGATTCACCTGGGATATTTTCAATTGATGATAGTTCAGTGGATTTTAAGAGCCCTACAAATCTCTCAGATCCTTAAAAATACTTCTACAACTGGAGTCAGAAGTTAATTTTTACTTGCCTGTATCTTTTGATAATTGCTCCAATTCAAAATCTCAATGTTTGGATTATTTTGTAGGTGAGGGACTTTCCCAAGAGGACCTCATTAGATGGTGAAATGACAAGAGCAAAGCCTGTACTGGACAGAGGTCAAAAACCAGAGGGCTGCAGCCAGCACACAAACGTGTCCTGACTTCCCCACATAACATAGACGTGCACAGGGACTTAGACTTGAAATTAAACGTTGAAAGTTGAAGTGGATTGCTACTCTGTCAAATCTCAAATTCAAATTTTTGTAGACCGGAGAGGTGAGTCGTTCTCCTAAGACCCCCAACAAGCTGGAGCCTAGTAGCAGCTGCTTCTATACCTCTTTCTGCCAAACTGATAGTAAGCACCCTGAGGGTGACTCTTCCCCTTTGTGTGTCCTTTCCTCTAGTGCCTTGCCATGTGCTTGGCTGGGGAAGCAACCATAATGACTTTTAAAGCTGGTGATATGGGTTAGATTGGAAACCATTACCTTGGAGCCTATTTGGATTCCACAAGTGATGAAGGTATTATCTTCTGCACTGCCTCTTGTCTTATTTTCCCAGTGGGATGCCATGTGATATGCAGCCTAGACTGGGATTTTAAGGTTATCTCCTTGTTAAGTTGAAATCGGCTCTCGTTGTTCAAGAAAAGGTCTTGGCTGTCAGAGCAGTATCACTGCAAAGCTAAGGACATCAGAATGGCATCTGCCAACCTGTACACGGTCATCAGGAAGCTGGTAGTCATCCAGACTCATTGAAACAACAGGATCTCAGGATACCGCCAGATGGGGCAATCTGTCACGCTCAGGCTGTAGAGGACAGGATGAGGGTTCTTGATATGATTGGAGGGTGCCAAGTGCCACATCTCTTCAAAAAAGAGAGGCCAAGGCCTGCCAATCATGACAATTGCTGTAATGCAAAAAGGTCAGATAGTCTTGTCTTCGTGTATCAGAAATGCCAACCTTCTGTCAATGATGAGGTCAAAAATCTGTACTAGATTAAAAGCATTTGTGCCAGAAGCTTCACACTTCCAAAAGGTCAGTGTCAGTGCCAATCAAAATTCACATACAGAATGGAAGTCTAACTTCTGACTAAACTTACATAGTTTGTTTTTATTTTCTCACCCATCCCTCTGCAACTTTATCATCAAACGTTCTTAAGTATTCGCAGTGCTCTATGCAAACAAGGTACAGAGATTTTGTTCAAACCTGTGATTCTCAAGCCTGAGGATATATCCTATTCACATGGAGGGCTTGTTAGAACACAGATTGCAAGGCCCCGCTCCCAGACTTCTGATTCAGTAGGTCTGGGAGAGGGTTCAAGAATTTACATCTTAAATAAATCCCCAGATGGTGCCGATGCTGCTGGTTCTCACACAACTGGAACCACTGTTCTAGATGGTCATACAGAAAGGAAAAAATAATGTTCAAGGATTATACTCACCACATATAGATAATAGGATTGTATCACAAGTTTTGGGTTATTTATTTCAACTCCTTTTTCTCAAAGTTTTTGGCTATTCTTGGCAATTTCAAGTAAACATTATGGTATTTATAGGCAGATGTTTTGTAGCTTTAAACATAAGCTAAAAATTTCTAGATGGTTATATACATACATGTACACATATCACACCTAAGTATATATACAAAAGGAAAAGCTATTTGGGTTGACACTTGCATTGAGATATGTTGACTCCACTTCCCACCAACTAAATCTGGTCAGCTTGTGATAAATACTTAATAATCTTTCTCTTCATTTAAGCTTTTAAAATTTTTTTTCAACGTTTTTTATTTATTTAAGGACAGAGAGAGACAGAGCATGAACGGGGGAGGGGCAGAGAAAGAGGGAGACACAGAATCGGAAACAGGCTCCAGGCTCCGAGCCATCAGCCCAGAGCCCGATGCGGGGCTCGAACTCACGGACCGCGAGATCGTGACCTGGCTGAAGTCGGACGCTTAACCGACTGCGCCACCCAGGCGCCCCTCATTTAAGCTTTTATCACAATTTTTGTGATTACTTAAGATCTACTGCTCTATCCTGGCCACCTCACCCCTTCATCTGTAAGTTCTATGAGGAAAAGGACCATTTTATACACAGGGTAGTGAATCTTTTTCTGAATGTTTAAATGTTGAACCTGTAGTGACTTGGAGGTAGTTCAGGATTTTGGAATCCCCAAATGGACAGTTTGTTTTTTATTATGTCTTCTGTGTGTGGTTGTATGCAGGTCAGGTTGCTTTGGGTTTGGCAGTTTTGTTTTGGGGAAGAGTTCAGATGAATAGAATTGAATTGATGACCTTTCAACATTCGTGGCACATGGTCAGCAGCAGTCTGTATATCCTCTTCTTTCATTCTGGCATTTTTACTTATCCCTAAGCTCATCCCTCAATAGTTATTCACACCTGTGTTTTGATAACACTCTTTTTAACCTCCTTCTAGTTACTTATATATTCGTATATTTGTGACAAAATATATAGTACTGTTTTATGTGGTTTTCAAAATTGACACAAATATATATTGTGCTAGAGATCTTGTGTTTTTTGCTCAACATCTTTTTCACCTGTATCCATGTTGCCATTTGTAAATCTAGGCCACCTTTGCTGATTACTGCATAATATTTCATAACATCCACAGAGATATTTCATTTATCCATCCTCTATTGACGAACACCCAAATTCATTTCCAATTTTGTCATCACAGATGACACGCCAGTGGACGTCATATATTTGTATCCCTCTATGTCTCTATGTACTTGTTCTGGGGATGTATAAACTCAGAGTGGAATTGATGTGTTCCCCAGATGATTTCGTTTTCTTAGGTCCACAGCCTGACTGTATTTCCCATATTCCCTTGCAGATAGGAATGGTTCCATGACTCAGTCTAAGCCAGTGAAGGAATGGAAGCAATGTGAATCACTTTCAAGTCAGGCACCTAAAGTCCTCCCTTATGCCTTCTTCTCTACTCTTTCCAGGCTGGAATGGCAAGGAGTTCCTGGAAAACCTTAGAAGCCATGTAGAAGAGAGGACAGAGCAACATCACAAACTGGGTTCCCAAAATAGTTGACAAGAGAACCATCTGACAGGAAGACTGGCAGTGGACAGTTCTAGAAGAATAGATTTACTGTACTAAATAACTGACATTTAGGCTTTCTTGTTTACATCAGCATCTAGCATTACTCTGATTAGTAATGTGCTCATATCCCATTTTCTCTAAATTCCAGGTTGCTCTAAAAATGGCTACACAAAATTCTATGCCCAATTAGAAGAAGATTCTCATTTCCCCTCATTCAACCCAATGTTTGATATTATCTGCCTTCATAACTTTTTCCAAACTAGGTAAACTTAGGGGACAATTTCAGTTTCAGTATTTTTTTTTTTAATTTAAATTCAAGTTAACAGACGGTGTAGTCTTAGCCCAGTGATTCATCTCTTACATAGGACCCCGGTCTTCTTCCCTAAAGGTGCCCTCCTTAATACCCATCACCCATTTAACCCATCCCCCCTCCACTTCCCCTTCAGCAACCCTCAGTTCTCTGTATTTAAGAATCTCTTATGGTTTGCCTACTTCTGTTTTTATCTTCTTTTTCCTTCCCTTCTCCTATGTTCATCTGTTGTATTTCTCAAATTCTGTGTATGAGTGAAATCATATGATATATCTTTCTCTGACTTATTTGGCTTAGCATAATATACTCCAGTTCCATCCACGTTGTTGCAAATGGCAAGATTTCATTCTTTTTCATCACTAGGGAGTTTCCAGTGTGTGTGTGTGTGTGTGTGTGTGTGTGTGTGTGTGTGTGTGCACACACACACACACACACCTCCTCTTTAGCCATTTCAGCCATTCATCAGTTGATGGACATGGACATTTGGGCTCTTTCCATAATTTGGTTATTGTTGATAGTGCTGCTGTTGATAGTGCTGTTGGGGTGCATGTGCCCCTTTGAATCAGCATTTTTGTATTCTTTGGATAAACTCCTAGTAGTGTAATTCCTGGGTTGTAGGGTAGTTCTATTTTTAATTTTCTGAGGAACCTCCATGCTATTCTCCAGAGTGGCTGCAACAGTTTGCATTCCCACCAGCAGTACAAAAGGGTTCCCCTTTCTCCACATCCTCACCAACATCTATTGTTTCCTGAACTGTTAATTTTAGCCATTGTGACATGTGTGACGTGGTACCTCATTGTGGTTTTGATTTGTATTTCCCTGATGAGTGATGTTGAGCATCTTTTCATGTGTCTGTTAGCCATCTGGATGTCTTCTTTGGAAAAGTGTCTATTCATGTCTTCTGTCCATTTCCTCACTGGATTATTTGTTGTTTGGGTGCTGAGTTTGGTAAGTTCTTTATAGAATTTGGATACTAATCCTTTATTGGATATGTTATTTGCAAATCTCTTCTTCCATTCTGTCAGTTGCCTTTTATTTCAGTTTCAGTATTTTAACCTGCATATCTCTAGTTGCTGGCGAGGTTAGGCACCTCTATATTTATTGATTTTAGGATTGCCCCTCTCTGAATTACCGTTCATCTCATCACCCTCCTATTTCATTTGTGTTCTCTCATTTTCTAGAAATCCCATACCTGAAACATTAGTTGATTTTGAAGGTTGAAAATATCTTTTCTCAGCCTGATACCTGCTTGATAAATTTGCATATGATTTTCTTTATTGGATTGATACCTTAATTTTTCACGAGCTTAATTTATTAACTGTTTCTTTCTTGACTTGTATTTTATGAATCTGCTTTCAGACCTCTTTTCATTCCTGAGTTCACAAATACATTCTCCTATATTTTCTTCTAGTAAGTTTTTTTTTTTTTCTTTCACATTTATGCCTTTGGTCTACTAGGTCTTAATTTTTGAATATGATGTGGTAGGAATCTAATTTTTTTTGGTTCTACATATTGAGCTAGTTTTCCCAACATGATTTCCAATTTCCTAAATAATTTATTCTTTCCAAATTGATATATACTAAATTCCCATATAAATGCTTCTGTTTCTATATTCTTTACTAGGACTCCTTGTTCTATAATCTATTCTTCCAAAACTGTGCAGTTTTAAATTTCAAGGATTTGTTATATAACTTAACATGTAATAAGGAAAATCTTTTTGTTCTTACTTGAAAAAGTATCCGTGTACTAAACTTTGTTCTTTCATGAAAATCTTAAAATCACTTTATTTCTCCCCTATCCTATAAATACAATTTAATGGAATTTGATTTAATTTTATTAAGTAATTTGGAGACAATTTATATCTTTGCAATATTAAGTCATTCCCGCTGTGGAAAGGGTATAGACCATTTTTTTAGTTCATTTATCTTCATCAGTTTGGATATTTTTCTCCATACAGTCCCAAACGATCTTTATTTGGTTAATTGCTTAAAAATCTTAGATAGAAAGGATGCAATAGATATTGCAAATGGTATTTTATTTTTCATTTTCAATTGGCAGTTACTAGAATGTAAGAAACTTTGTGTAGCCATGTGAAATTCTTTTTAGTGTGTTGTCTCTTGATATTCGTGTATTTGTAATGACAACGATGGGAAATATTTATGCGTCTTTGCTTTTTCTGCTTTTTACTTGACCGTAACCTTTTGATTCTATGATGAGTAGTGACAAGAGAAAGTACCCATATCTTTTGACACCTTAAAGGGAGTGTATGTAGAGCCTCTCTTTCTATGATGCATGCTGCAGGTTGAAGTAGATAGACTTACAAGGTTGAGAGGTTACCTTTTTTTACCTGGATGTTGATGCTTTTCAAGTAAGTTTCTTTAGCTTTTGAGATAATTAAGGTATTTAGCAATTTGCTGAATACCCTAACAGATTAGGAAAAAAAAAGTGTGAGTATTAGTTTCTAGTAAGATGTAGTTTCTACCTACAGAATGTTGATAACATATTCAGAATAAAGTATTCCATGAATCAATAGTGCCTCTTTATGCACAGTGTAATTTGTTCTATACTACCTGTGTGATTTAGTTTGCATGTATTCTTGTATGTAGCCTAAGTTAGTTTGAAAAGCTTTATCTTTTGAGTAGGTTGATTCTTAGAGAATCAGTGAAAGGCTTGTGATCCCAATCTTCTGCACAAGCTTTTTGTCATAATTTTGGTTTGGTCTAATCTCCACCTACCTTTCATGAACCTTTCATTTCCTGGTCTAACAGTTCCTTGACCCCAGTCTTCCTATGGTTCTGTCCTCCAAATTGCCTCTTCTCTTTATTACTACAGCCTATGACATACCAATGCTTTATAAATGGGACTTGAAATCAGAGGGTTGTTAAATGAATTTCAGGGGATATAACTAAGGTTTTAAAACCTAAAAAAGGAAAGGATACAGCAGGATTGGATTAAATAGGGCAAGCAGGGACAAAACCTCCATTGCTGAATTCTTGACGCATTTTCTTTGCATCCCAAAGGGATTTTTTATTTTTTTATTTTTATTTTTTTTTAATTTAAGATTTTATTTTATTTATTTTATTTTTTTTCAATATATGAAGTTTATTGTGAAATTGGTTTCCATACAACACCCAGTGCTCATCCCAAAAGGTGCCCTCCTCAATACCCATCACCCATCCTCCCCTCCCTCCCAGCCCCCATCAACCCTCAGTTCTCAGTTTTTAAGAGTCTCTTATGCTTTGGCTCTCTCCCACTCTAACCTCTTTTTTTTTCCTTCCCCTCCCCCATGTGTTTCTGTTAAGTTTCTCAGGATCCACATAAGAGGGAAACCATATGGTATCTGTCTTTCTCTGTATGGCTTATTTCACTTAGTATAACACTCTCCAGTTCCATCCATGTTGCTACAAAGGGCCATATTTCATTCTTTCTCATTGCCACGTAGTACTCCATTGTGTATATAAACCACAATTTCTTTATCCATTCATCAGTTGATGGACATTTAGGCTCTTTCCATCATTTGGCTATTGTTGAGAGTGCTGCTATAAACATTGGGGTACAAGTGCCCCTATGCATCAGTACTCCTGTATCCTTTGGGTAAATTCCTAGCAGTGCTATTGCTGGATCATAGGGTAGGTCTATTTTTAATTTTTTTGAGCAACCTCCACACTGTTTTCCAGAGTGGCTGCACCAATTTGCATTCCCACCAACAGTGCAAGAGGGTTCCTGTTTCTCCACATCCTCTCCAGCATCTGTAGTCTCCTGATTTGTTCATTTTGGCCACTCTGACTGGCGTGAGGTGATATCTGAGTGTGGTTTTGATTTGTATTTCCCTGATGAGGAGCGACGTTGAGCGTCTTTTCATGTGCCTGTTGGCCATCCGGATGTCTTCTTTAGAGAAGTGTCTATTGATGTTTTCTGCCCATTTCTTCACTGGGTTATTTGTTTTTCAGGTGTGGAGTTTGGTGAGCTCTTTATAGATTTTGGATACTAGCCCTTTGTCCGATATGTCATTTGCAAATATCTTTTCCCATTCCGTTGGTTGCCTTTTAGTTTTGTTGGTTGTTTCCTTTGCTGTGCAGAAGCTTTTTATCTTTATAAGGTCCCAGTAGTTCATTTTTGCTTTTAATTCCCAAAGGGATTTTTTAAATTCTATAATACTGGAATAGAAAGTCCTTGAGATCAGGGATCTTCTGTCTGATTCTCCATTGTATCCCATGCAATTAGAATAGTGTCTAAAACTAATTAGGTGCAAAACCTATTTGTTGAATAAATGAACAAATTCTTAACCTGTTTTTTGTATAACTGCAGTATTAACAAAGCCCTTCTATTACCATAGATACATCCTAAAAATTTCATTGAAATGATTTCAGTTGTTTGTGTATTCCATACAGTTCTCCTTTCCAAAAAAAAAAAAAAAAAATCCACCATTCTGAGAAAAATGAGTCAAACTTTATTTAGTGCATCTGATAAAGTTTTTATTGATAACATAACCATTGTGTAGTTTCTCACAGATTAGCTGTGATCATACTTGTTGAAATTGGA